>NC_091617.1:72413837-77413837 GCF_027580195.1 Bos mutus
AGGTGGTGGAGGTGGAGGTGGTGGTGTTGGTGGAGGTGGTGGTGGTGGTGCTGGAGGTGGTGGAGATGGTGGTGGTGGAGGTGGTGGTGATGGTGGTGATGGTGGAGGTGGTGGTGGTGGAGGTGGTGGTCGTGGTGCTCGAGGTGGTGGAGATGGTGGTGGTGGAGATGATAGTGGTGGAGGTGATGGTGGTCGTGGTGGAAATGGTGGTGGTGATGGTGGAGGTGGTGGTGGTGGTGGAGATGGTGGTGGTGGTGGTGGAGATGGTGGTGGTGGAGATGGTGGTGGTGGTGGTGGAGGTGATGGTGGAGGTGGTGGTCGTGGTGCTCGAGGTGGTGGAGATGGTGGTGGTGGTGCTGGAGATGGTGGTGGTGGTGGTGGAGGTGATGGTGGTGGTGGAGATGGTGGTGGTGGTGGAGGTGGTGGAGATGATGGTGGTGGTGGAGGTGGTGGTGATGGTGGTGCTGGTGGAGGTCATGATGGAGGTGGTGTATGTAGAAGAAGTGGAAGAGGATGTAAAGGGGGTATAGGAGGTGATGGTGTTGGAGGACATGAAGGGTGAGCAGAGTTACTGAAAGTGAGCTATCCTTGCTTCCTTCACTCTGTCCCAGCAGATCCCAGAAGCTGGGAAGACTTAGATACTTATCCCAGGAATCCTTGGTTTCACCTGCTGCTGCTGCTATGTTACATCAGTCGTGTCCAACTCTGTGCGACCCCATAGACGGCAGCCCACCAGGCTCCCGTCCCTGGGATTCTCCAGGCAAGAACACTGGAGTGGGTTGCCATTTCCTTCTCCAATGCATGAAAGTGAAAAGTGAAAGTGAAGTCGCTTAGTCGTGTCTGACTCTTCGCGACCCCATGGACTACAGCCCATCAGGCTCCTCAGTCCATGGGATTTTCCAGGCAAGAGTACTGGAGTGGGGTGCCATTGCCTTCTCCGTTGGTTTCACCTAGAGGTGTGCAAATCTTTTCTCCTTGCATACCTGGGCAGATTTTGTGTGGTGATTGCTCCTAGCTGAGGCCTGCTTGGATAACCTTTGTTGGAAACAGTCCTCCCTGGGTCAGTATCTCATAGATGTAGATCCACATAATCCAAGTTTGTGGCATGCATCTGCTACAGGGTAACCCTTCTGGGAGTGATGGGTAGAGTTTGGGGTACTAGTGGGGTAGAGATCATCTGGATCACCCAAATCGAATACGCTTAGGGCTCTTGAGTGAACTGCATGATTCAGTAAGAAAAAATAACTGGGGATCCCAGAGCCTGGATGCTAGCCATGTCTCTGATAGCTCTATGACCTCCATGGCCACTTTCCTCTCCATTCCCCAGTCTCCATTTGTGTGAAATGGCATCATCGAATTAGAAGAGTTCTGCCAGCTCTGACCCTTGGCTTCTACTTGGAGAAATTAAGACAAATATTAGAGCTTTGCTTGAGTTCTGTCCTTTCTGAAGGTTGAGTTTTATTTCCATTTCTTCTGGCTGAGTCTTTTTCTGAAAGTAGAGCAGAGTGGCCTTAATTCACCCATGTCAGCCTTGGGTGAGATAGAGGGTGGGTCACATGACCCAGTGCCCGTTTCCCTCCAGCCACCACAAGAACCAAGTTCAGATCAAAATCAGGTTGATTCTTCCCACAGCTGCCTTAGAGGAATGGTTACAAGTTCTGGTGAGAGGGTTCCAAGTGGCCTGCTATCTTCTATCAGTGCACATTGCCCGAGGTGAGAAGTGTAGATCAGAGCCCTAGAATAAAGCTGGACTCCCCCAGACC
This sequence comes from Bos mutus, assembly GCF_027580195.1. NCBI lineage: Eukaryota > Metazoa > Chordata > Mammalia > Artiodactyla > Bovidae > Bos > Bos mutus. The sequence continues at coordinate 72,415,601 of NC_091617.1, forward strand.
AGAGAGTAAGCTACTGACCTTGGTCTAAAAAAGCTGGCAGAGACAGGACAAGGGAGGGCATGCGGTAGGAAGGCCAATTTAGGGTAGGGAGGTTTTTGTTGAAATGTCACCTCCTCAGATGATCAGATCTGCACCTCTGCCAACAACTTCCTTTCCTTTAGGTGACTAGAGGTGTTCTAGTCACAGTCTGTAATGATTGTTGCTGTTTAGTGGCTCAGTCACGTCCAACTCTTTGCAGCACCATGGACTGCAGCATGTCAGACTTCCCTCTCCTTTACCATCTCCCAGAGTTCGCTCAAACTCATGTCCATTGAGTCAGCGATACCATCCAACCATCGCATCCTCTGTCGTCCCTGTCTCCTCCTCCTCCTTTGTAATGGCACGTTTAGCCGGTTGGGCTTCCCAGGCGGTGCTAGTGGTGAAGAAAATGCCTGCCCATGTAGGAGACATAAGACACATGGGTTCAGTCTCTGGGTGGGGAAGATCGCCTGAAGGAAGGCATGGCAACCCACTCTAGTATTCTTGCCTAGAAGAATCCTGTGGACAAAGCAGCCTGGTGGGCTACTGTCCATGGGGTCTTCCTGGAGTCCTTGGATTTTTTTCAACCAAGTTTGAAATCTGAGGCAAGTGGTTCAGCCTTCTTGGGCCTTAGCCTCTCAGAGCATTGGGCTGGGTGATCACTAAGGTTTTGGCCAAATGTGATCGTTCCATGTTCATTCAGGAAGTAACAACCGAGCACCTCTGTGTTTCAAAAACTGTGCCAAAAACTAGGAATACAGCAAAAGACAAGGCACAGTCCTTTTCCTCATGGAAGTTCTAATGCAGAAGACAGAGATTAGACAAATAGTTACACAAACAAAGAGCTTCCCAGGTACGTCAGTGGCAAGCAATCCGCCTGCCAATTCAAGACACACGGGTTCAATCCCTGGGTTGGGAATGTCTCCCTGGAGGAGGAAACCCACTCCAGGATTCTTGCCTGAAAATTCAATGGACAGAGTAGTCTGGTGGGCTACGGTCCATGGGGTCTCAAAGAGTCAGACACAGCTGAGCATGCACGCATGCATGTTTACACAAATAAGCATGTCACACAAATTGTTCTGGGAAGAGGAAGTAAAAGGTGCAATGAGAGTTGATAAATGAGCACCACTGATCATTTATAAACTATTGGGGTAATCGTAAGGTCAGATAGACCTACTGCCCCCAAAAGAAATATTTTCTTAATTTTAAAAATGTTCAGGCTCTGGGGGAAGGGACAGGTAGCTTTGGGAGAGTTTCTGGCTGAGTCTCTGAATGTGGGCTGTGCATCTGGATAGATGCTTTCTCCATGGTAGGGATGAATCTCATGGCTCCTGGTACATGGCATGTGGGTCCTCCTGGAGCCAGGAGGGTGTGCTCAGGGAGTCATCCCTTGGCCGAGGGGCGATGGGGAGTTCGCTGCAGTGTGAAGACTGGTTTTCTTCTACGCAGCAAATAAAGTGAAACTTGGTGTTTTCAACTTTTTGGGCCAGTCCCCTCAACCCACCTGGCCAAAGCCCCACAGGTAGCAAACAGAAGTTGGAGGTGGAGGGACTGTCCATTCTTCCCTTACTCGGTATGTGATTTTGTGGTGGGTATGAATCTTATGCAAATTTATTTGTGCAAGAAATACCACTTTATTTTTTTAAAAATCATCCTAAATCTTTCTCGATGCCCACATCCTTCCAGTTGGAGGAACTCAATCCCTATCATTGCTTGACTCTCCTCCACTCTCCCTGATGGGTCCTGAGGAGGCTGAGATACTCCAAGCCCTCTCAGGCTTGGTCTTCCTGGGGTACCATAGAGCTGTGTGAGGAGGCCACCTTCTTAAAGGCTTGAGATTGCACAGGACTCCAGGGGCCTCTCTCCATGGCTGGAGAAAGTTCTCATCTCTCTCTCCTAGTCTGCTTTCAAAGGTCCCTCCAAGACACCTGCATCTCTCTGTGCTTTGACTTCTGCAAAAACAGTAAAAGACTCAATTTTCAGGCTTTGGTGCTTACTTCCCTGTAGAAACCCTTGGCCCTATTGTTAAACTGAAAGCCTAAAACCTGCTGCTGCTGCTGCTGCTAAGTCGCTTCAGTCATGTCCAACTCTGTGCGACCCCATAGATTGGGGGTTCTTAGACCAACAATACATTTTTGGGGGGCCAGGGGGGAAAGGGGACCATTTTTCTTTTTTATAGAGGTAGAAAATGAGGCTCAGAGAGGTTCAGTAGTTTGTCCAAGGTCATGTGACCTGTAAGCACATAAGCTGGGATTCAAAGTGGGCCTGGCTCAGGCTAATAGTCGTACCTAGTCACCCTCAGGAGACAGCACCTGAGAATTCTCGTGCCTGGGGATTCTCTCCATGATGTTCTACCTCCTTCTCCTCATTCCAGACTTTCTTGGTTTATGGAACCCACCCCTCAGGACTCCCCCGCTTTCCCAGCCAAGGCTTCTCAAGGCATTGGCTGCCCCTCCTCCACTGCGAGCTTCCTCCCAATCGTCCATCTCAGCGGGCCAGGGCATCCCAGGTGTGTGATGAATATTTCTCCTCCTGACAGTCTCCCAAGGACATTGTTAACCCCTTGGCAATAACACAAAGTCTATTTTTCAAATTACATCAGTCAATGACTTTTTAGTTTCTGTATTTATCAAAGTTTCACATGCACATAATGGGGAGAGTCAAACAGTTTTAAGAGGGTGGCCCTTCACATGCTTGTGTTTCTGTTCTGCTTTTTCAGTTTTAAGCACTGACTCTGGAATCCCCACCAGGAAAGAGGACATTTGCTCTTTCATCCCCTGCTCTAGCCAGCTCCCCCTCCCTTTTCACTCATACTCCTTTTCTAGTCCAATCTTCCCAAGATGGTGAAATGCTAATATAGTTTATTCTGGATTTACAGTGTAAAAAGCAAAATTCAACCCAGTAAGTGTTGAAGATCTTGGTGGTTCTCTCTATCTGATGATCCATGAGTCAAGCAGCAACCAAACTAGCAGACAGAAAGGAGCTCTAAGAGGCTGTATGAAATGAAAGATTTTTATAGGCAGAAAGGAGCAGAAATAAGTTATACTAGGAAGGTTGCTTTCAGGAATGGCACAAGTCTATCAGGCAGATTTCTGGCCTGGTAACTACTCAAATGGTTTCTGATGGACTGGTTTACAATTCCAGTTTCTGGGAGAATCGAAAATTGTAATGGAGCCTCAGTCTGGTGACGTGTGGCTTAGTATAAGTGACTCCATTCTGGGCCTGTTGTCTTGTTTTTAACAACATTATGAAAATATAAATTATATTTATAATGGAGCCTTTTGGTAAACTGTGATTGATTTCCCTTTCTGGAGTTAGTAACTGCTTTCTTTTTTTCATTTGCTTTGTTTCCTTTGTATTAAGCAATAATTAAAATTCAAACTCTTTGCCAAAGATCAAAACACCCTCCACAGTTATTTGAACAATCAAGTCTTCTATCCAACTCCCCTCTGTGCAAAGCCCCTCCTGGAGTTTTGTCCTGCAGCGGTGCGGGTGGCTTAGGGTTAGCACCTTGGGGTTCCTTCCTTTCCAGGTTGGAGCTCTTGCATCCTGCATTCATGTCTACCTCTTTCTTGGTTTACTCTTGAATTTATGAGATGCTCATTTCAGTAACTTTGTAAGAAAGAGGGCCTGCAGCCATGTGTTTTTAATCTCAGCATCCCCAGCACTTGGCATCATAGGTGCTTAGTAAATGTTTGTTAAATTGATGAAAGAATAAAGGAAGGAAGAAAGAAAGACAGGAAAACATCAGGAGAGAAAAAGTTGTTGTTGTTTAGTCACTAAGTCATGTCTGACTCTTTTTGTGACCCCATGGACTGTAGCCCGCCAGGCTCTTCTGTGCATGGGATTTTCCAGGCAAGAATACTGCAATGGGTTGCCATTTCCTTTACCAGGGAATCTTCCTGACTCAGGGATCAAATCCGAGTCTCCTGCATTAGCAGGCAGATTCTTTACCACTGAGCCACCAGGGAAGCCCAGAGAAAAAGTTATCACACATCTAAGAGATAAAAGGGGAAATAATAAATCCTGATAACCTGATGTTAAATGACTGACCTAAACTTTTAATTTATGATTTACATAAGTAATAATGAAAGTTCACAAGAACACCTGGATATAGGGAACTCTTCTCATCTTTTCTAAATCCACCAGGGAAAGAATACAAGCTATGAATGAATTACCTAACATTTCTGTGTCTCTGTTTTTTCCATCTATAAAAAATAGGGATGATAATGCTTACCTAGGAAAATAGTGGTATTGAATGACAGCTAATAATTGCTGAGCACTTTCACTTGCTGACCCATGTAAATGACATTTAAATTAAGTTAAATGTATGCAAAATACCTAGCTCAGTGCCTAGACTCTTGCAGCACTTGGTGAATGAAAATGACTTCCCTTCTTTCTCAAGAGCTCAGGGCCCTCTGAATTGCTCAACACAATAGTATCAGCGGTGTTGAAAATGGTTATAAAAAGCCATGGATTGGATTTGGATTCTAGAGTGATGGGGAGATGCCCATTCTAATCTTGACTTTCTACGTGACTCGTTGTGTATCTTTGGCAAGCCCCTCCTCGCTCTGAGCCTCAGTGCTTTCTTTAGCAAAACCTGGGGCTATGTGGATGGCAACTCAGGTCCCTATCGTCACCCCAAGTTCGTCATGCTAGAATCCCATCCTTCTAGAACTGATTCCACCCAGCGGCTGTGAGCTCCGATTGCCTACAGATAGAGGCCACCGCTGGCCCTGGCACCAGCTCCTGCGGGACTGGGGCTGTGGATGGTGTCCTGAGGTTGACTGGGGAGGAACCAGTGCATTCTTCCACAGTTAATGCAAGACAGCTCTGGCCTTGTCTCTGGCCAGCACCAGGGAAGTGGACTTCATTGCAAAAGCCACCTTGTCAGAGTCAGGTCAGAGTGATTAATGACTCTTTAATCCCACAGCAGAATACCTGACAAAATACGCTGGGGCCACATAGGCAGAACAAACCGAATTAGCCTGGTCAACCCACTCACAAGGTGTGGGTTGCTAAGGATCCTAAGAGCTTGGAAAAGGAAGCCTCTCCCTTTAGGTCTGTGAAAGCATCAAGTGGCCACAATGGGGAAGGGACTCCATTAAAAGCAGGGGGCAGCCAATGAATAAACATGCAGGTTACCGTGTTGATATTTCACTGAATGCCCTTCTGAAGTGGGGTGCTTGGGGCCTCGGAGGCCGGTGCCCCTGGTATTGTGCTGGGGGAGGGACTGGCCATTTGAAGTCAAGGTGAGGACATACTGGGGGCAGATGGAACCTGCTTTGTTTGTGAAAGAGTTTTTCTGCTATTTATGCTAATGAGTGGGAAACACTTCTCAAGCATTTCAGATGATTCTGTAATGAGGCCGGGCGGAATGTGCCAACATTGTTGGCCCAGGACGATTTTCAACTCCCACTCGCCACATTAGCAGCCCCTTTCTTTACATGAAGGCCCTTGGAGGGTAAAAGGGGACAATGAAGGAAGAGTGAACACATCACAAAGAGCGGCTTTTGTTTCGCATTCCTTTGAACCCTCTCAAAAGCCCGGTTTCAAGGGGTGTGTTGGGCCTGCCTTTCAACGTTACTGAACCCAGAATCCCCTGTTGTTTAGCAACATAGAAAGCTGACCTTAATTGACTCCACTTCTGAACAGGCTTTGTAAATCACTCTGCCCCAGAGTGAAATTTCCTGATGGGGTCTGTATGTGATACACACCGTTTATACATGGGATACTAACTAACATGGCTTCACATGTATGCAGTGATTTCCAGCTTACACCCCAGTTTATGGCCATTGTCTAGTTTAATTCTCACAAGCACCTACCACTGGGTGAGGAATTGTTGCTCTCATTTTACAACTAAGAGAACTGAGGTGCAGAGAGTTAGGTGGCTGGCTCAGAATCACACATCGAGAAAGAACCAGAGCTTTGACCAGAGCTTGGGTCTCTCTGGCTTTCCCCACCCTATCACTAAGGTTCCTGCGTGGAAAGTCATGCAAATGTGTGCGCCAGAGAAATATCTTCAGTGATGAGCTGCTTAAAAATAGTGTTTTTTGGAGAAAGAAGGGCACCACTGGATTATGGTTACATTTTTGGATTTCCAGCTTAATTTCTGAGCATGATAGCATTTCCTGGACAAGATTTCTCCTATATCTTAGTCATGCCTAAATGATTTGTACATGCCCCACTCCGTTCCTTCTCACTCCTAGGCCACTCAGCTGCAGGCACATGGCTGTCCAGTGGAGTAGCCCTGGATATCCCATCTTCTCTATAGGATGGCACTTCTCTGCGCCTCATCAGTGGAGTGTGTTGTAAGAAAGGGGGTCCACCCTGGAACTTGTCCAGAAGTGTGGCTATAGTTCAGGCCCAAGAAACATATCTCCATCCTCTAGGCCTCTAGACTACCAAGTATAAAAGTTGACTTTGACTTCTGACCAGGGCCAGCTTCACAGACATGTGACCTGTGCAGTTGTACAGGATGCTGTGCTCGCGAGGGTCCTGTACTTGGTTTCATGCTCTGCTATCATTGTGTCTACAGGCTTAATGATTTCATCTTCTGTTTTGTAAAGTGAAGTCCAATAAGATGATGGAGCAAGGAAAAGACATGCAATGTGCTTGTCCACTGCAATTCCTTGCTTGCTGTTCACACATAGAATGCTCCCCAGCCCCAGGAACACGGAATCCCTCTAAGGGGGCCCACAGTAGTGGAAGTTCAGTGACACTGAAAGCAAGGTAAGTGTGCTGCATCTGCAACTGAATAAGTGGGGCATTGGTGGCCCCAAGAGGCTCATGCTTTCTGTTCAAACCAGAATGGAAGAATGCAGGAAGAAGACCCAGATGTTCCAAGAAACACGACTGACAGACGACCCCATCATATCCTTTTTGACTCATGAGACTTCCCCCTATTGACCAATCATTTACACTGAAAATGATGAAAGAAGGAAAGGGAGTGAAAGGAGGACGCAGAGTGGCTAGTCCTTTCAGCGGCAACCTAAGACAGAGTGCGCTGGGGGAACAGGTGTGTATTAAGAAGTAAAATAAAAAACAGTTGAGTTAGTTTTGAGCAGCACTTCCACTGTTCTGGTTTAAGAACAAAAAACATGTGTACATGTGGGATATAAAATCAAAATTCTATGATTTTGGTGATTCTGCATAAGAGTTAAATGCTCTTGTATTTGCATTAGAAACTGGCCTTGTACAATCTAAAGCTGAATGGTAAAGCTCATGCTAATCATTTAAAAATTTCATTTTGCTTTACTTAGAATGGCAGTAACTAGAAGATCAAAATCACCATGAGAAGCTGAAAGTGAGACCACAGATGAAAGGAAGAACTTTATATTTAAGACCTTCAATGGCACCTTTTCCTGACTTTTCAAACAAGGGGCTCCCTGCTTTCCATTTTGCACGGGGTCCTGCAGATTATGTTGCCAGTTCTGTTTCTGACAGAAGACATACAGAAAGTAAATATTAGGTGTTTAAAAAACATGTTCCGTGATCACAGATCTCATGATTCACTCAAAGAGAACTGCTCTGTTAATGGTGTGGAGCCTTCTGTTTTATTTGGGTGTGGTGTGGGCTGGGCGTGTGCTCTGTTGCTCTGTGGGTGGAGGGTGGTATGGTGGCCGTCACACGGATGTATTCCCTATGTGAATTTGGATAAGTGACTTATCCCAGGCTGTTTTCTTCCTTCTTTCCTCTCTCTCTCTCTCCCTCTTTCTTTCTTTTTAGTGAGGTATAGTTAATTTACAATGTTGTGTTAGTTTCAAGTGTACAGCAAAGTGGTTCAGTTACACACACACACAGATGTAGATTCTTTTCATTTATAGGTTATTATGAGATATTGAGGCTGTTTTCTTAATCTGCAAAATGGAGATAACACATGCTTTGCCCATTGGTCAGGGGTTCCAGTAAAAGAACGGATATAAAGATATTTTGAAAACTGTAAAGTGTGTGTATGGATAAAGTACTTTATACGTTTTAGTATTATTTAAAAACCACAAAGTAGGAATAGTGGTATCTTTGTCCCCTCTGATTTGCAAATGAATTCTGAATGAATTCCTGCCAAGTTTGCATAAATCCAAATTCATTTCATTTTTTCTTTGACATAAATCTGTTAATAACTGTTTGGAAAAGAGTATGGAACTTCAGTGTGATCACAATTATTTTTTGTTCCCCTTTGTAGTCATGCAATATATATCAGTGTTTTTAAAGGCAAGAGTGGTTTGGCCAAAGTAAGAAGGTTTTACTCAAAAAAGCAAAATATAAAGTAGATGATACAGTATTCTATGATTACACAGCTGTCAAACCTATGTATAGAAAAAGTGACAAGGAAATAAACTAAAAGCCCAACAATGAGATAAATAAACAACTTAGAGGACAAATCAGCCATAATCACGTAGGATCCTAGCATGACATGGTCTACTGTTTTTATCACAGAGTTTGGATGACTTCTGGATTCAAACGTGTTTCTCTAAATGTAACAGCTGCTCACAGGCCAAATCTGACATATCAACCCACAGCAAATGTACTAATCATATCCCTCAATACTAGCATTATAAATAGTTCTCTGTCATATAAGGAGAACTTTGTCATAAATGGCAGACTGATACAGCAGAATAATGGTTGTACTAGGAGGGCAAACATTTCTGCCTGTGGCCTTGGGGAAGGAACTTCTCTTAGCATGGGCTTCAGTTTTCCCATCTGTCTTTGGGATGGAGTGGACCGTGAACTTGAAAGGGCCATCCGGCACCAACATTCTGTGCTTTGATGGCTTTGATGTGATCTTCAAAGTCTCACTGCCTATGTCACCTTCAGGGCCATCTGAAAGAGGACATGCATAGACATGGGCTCATCCAGTGTGAACAGGTTCCTTGTCTCAAGGTGAAACAGCAGATGTGGGCTCTCAATAGTTGTCCCCGGTTCACACCAGCATAGCAGTTGACCTGTGAATGTTTGTTGAACACTGAGTTATGGTTTCATAATTTACACTTCACTTAATTCTCCTTTTAGACTGCAAGCAGGTTAAAGACAGGCTCCTCAGATTCCTCTCTCTCTTCCCATAGGCCCCAGTGCACCCACAGGGCCTGGCACATGGCAGGAGCTCAACAGATGTAAATTTCAACATTTCGAGTAGATCTAAATGATAACTAACAACCATTTTGCTAAGATATTCTCAGGAAGGGCCCCAGCTTGCAGAGAGCAGTCCTGATGGAGCCTGCTGCCCACCAGTGGGAAGAATAGGGGTACAACTTGTGTTTTCCGGGAAAGACATGCAAACCAGAAACTGTCAAGTCCCAGAAAGTTTTCCTGCCTTGACTAAAACCATACCTTATGGCTTTGGGCTTTTCCCTGCTTTGCAGTCCAGTTCAAAATGGCATTTAGAATATACCCTTTGAGCCAGCACCAAAAAATTGTGAGAGGGTGCTGCTAGTAGCAGCTGCATTAATAATAACCTCAAACTGGAAACACCCCAATGTCCATCAGCAGGAGAGCAGGCAAACGTGAGGTGTTTTATCCTTATTGGAAAAACTAGTCAACAATAAAAAGGACAAACTACAAGGATGGGTCCTAAAAGCACATAAAGTGAAAAAAAAAACAGAGACAAAAGAGCCCATACTGACCAATTCCATTTAAACGCAGACAAAACAGACAAAATGGATCTAGAGTGAGAGAAATCCGAACAGTGATTGCCGGGGGTGGGGCGGGGGGAGTGGGCATTTTGACTGGAAAGAGGGCAAAGAAACTTCTCTCTAGGGTTTTCGTTATGTTTCTGTCTTGACTGGGCTGGTGGTTACATAGGTTACATTTATGAAAACTCATTGAATTCTACACTTAAAAAATCTGTATGTTGTATGGATGGTAAATTAACCCTCAGTTCACCTCCTCTCCCAGCAGTATTTGGAACTGAAGCTTCTCAGCCTTTTAGTGGCTGGCTGTCTCCTGGCTCAGACACTGGGCAGGGAACTGGGATTCCTGTGACTGTGGCCATACTGCCTGAGGATTTCTTCACATCCGCCCAGGGCGGCCGCAGCACGTGGCCCATTTCTCATCCAGGCACTCTGCTGGCTGTCCCTGACTGCCTGTCTCTCTCTGGGCTCTCCTGGGGCCCATGCAAGACACCCAGCCTCCTTCCGTTTAGTATTTCTTTAGATCTCAAGTTCTCTCTGCATTTTCCCTTCTCCAGACTAATCCTCATTTTTTTTCCATTCATGCTTCACTGAACATGGTTTCCAAATCCTTCCTCCTCTGAGAGTCTCTCCCCTGGATCCTATCCAGCTGCCTGGGGCCCATTTAAACGATTCTCTGAATGCTTGGGCTGACAACACGACTCCTACCTCCCAAGTGACTGCAGCAAGAGGTGGCAGGCTGCAACCCTTTGTCTGAGCAACCCAACAGGTTAAACTTTTTTTTTTTTAAGGGAGAGAGAAATGAAAATGTGGTGGGTATTCCACGAAGGCTCCTGTGAATGATTGACATACATTTAAGGGGATGATGTATTTGTGTGATGCCAGGGGGCTGATACATTAATAGATATAATTTGTAGGCTCCCAAGGAGAGGTTAAAGAGGAGAGCACAGATTCCTTTGAGCTGACTTGGTGCTCCCATGTCATCTGTCCCGGCCTTAATCAAGTTATCATATCAACCCAGTGTCTCCTGGACCCCAGCTCTCTGTCTGAATGAGGAAAAAAATTGCAGACAAATTTCTAGCAGCAGGAAGTTGGTTCTCTCCTGTGAGGCTGGATAAAAAGTACCTGTAACCTCTCCAGGCCTCCCTCCTGCTCCTGCTGGGAGTTCAGTTCAAGTGGTTCCCTTATTTGATTACGCCTCTCAGGCTTTCTCTGGTGTAGGTATCCAATTCACCGCCATGACCACTGGCTCCCTACGAAGCAGAAAACATTAGAGTCACTCTTTTGTGAAATTACAGGGAAGCTGAGTGGGCCAAGCTCTTGTGGGGGATGTGTGTGTGTGAGAGAGAGAGAGAGAAGACGCACAGATGTAGATAAAGAGAGGAATGCTGTTTGTTAGCAAATGTGGCATTGATTTATATTCGCTTCCTTTAGTCACAGAGCAACTGAGTGGCATCTCCAAATTCTCACGATAAAAAAACAAGAGGTAGAGGAGAAAAAAGACTCCTGCTAAGTGCTATATATCATTACTCTTTTTTTTTTTAGTGTTTGCAAAAGATTCAGAACACGCATAATTTAAAATCAGTGGACTAAGTTCTCCTATTATGGATGCCTTTGCTTCATGACTATGTAATTCAAATTATAACGCTAAATATTATTTATGAATGTGTGAATTATGATGGTCTTTGTAACTGTTTTCAGGGTATTATTGGAATGATGCTGATAGGTTGGTGAATCTGTGTATCTATTTCTCCTACACATTAATTTTTGAGTGGACAAAAAGATCTTCCCTGTAGCTCAGACGGTAAAGAATTTGTCTGCAACGCAGGAGACTCAGGTTCGATCCCTGGGTCAGGAAGATCCTCTGGAGAAGGGAATGTCAATCCACTGTAGTATTCTTGCCTGGAGAATCCCATGGACAGAGGAGCCTGGTGGACTACAGTCCATAGGGTCATAAAGAGTTGCACACAACTGAGTGACACACTACTGCTATTACAAAAAGAGTGGAAATGATGTATATTGTCAGCATGGGTCTACTCTACATTACCTTTAAAAAAAAATGGTTTTCTTTAAAAGAAACATTTATTTCCACATGTGTGTGTGTGCTCAGTCACGTCCAACTCCTTGCAACCCTATGGACTATAGCCTGCCAGGCTCCTCTGTGCATGGGATTCCCCAGGTAAGAATACTGGAGTGGGTTACCATTTCCTCCTCCAGGGGATCTTCCTGACCCAGGGATCGAACCCACGTTTCCTGCATTGGTAGGCGGGTTCTTTACCACAGCCACCTGGGAAGCTGGTTTCCCCACACAAGCACCAAAAAAACCACAAAAATACAGACAACAAAAAACCACACTCCCCTGCCTACTGTGGACAAAACTTGGCAAGGCGAGGCAATATTTTGTGTTCATTTCAGAAAATCTCAACCTAATCAGGTGAAATAATGGTACCATCGTTTATCTTCAGGTGCCTAAGACACCTGAGAATCCGGTGGAAGAGGAACTTTTTCAGATTGGCCTGTGGCTTCCGGCAGTGGCGAGGTGCTGATAGCGCTGAGCACTCAGAGGCTGAAATTGGATTTACCCGCAGGCTGAGGGCAGCGCTGGGCTGGCAAGCCGTGGAGTCAACATCCATCCATTCATTCCTAAGGGGGGGAAAAGGAAATACACTATCCGAACTCAAGAGGCCTATTGATTTATCCCCGTTAGCAGGCAGGACACTTGACAAGCCCACATCTTGGGGCTCGTTAGCGTCTTTATTGCGAGAAGATCTCGCCCGCAAGTTCCCACGGGGGCCAGGAGTCAGCGGGGCGCATTTTCCTTAAAAAGCCTTCTTCACAGAGTGGGCTGGAATCGCAACCGTTAAAGAGGCCTCACCGCACAAAGGGGCGCCCCGGCGGTAATCGGTAATCGGGAAATAAATTTGATTTTCTGAATTCTTCGGCAGCTGGTGACAAAGGAGCAGGTATGGAGCGCAGCGGGGGAGATCCTTGCAGAGGCGGCCGCCTGGAGGGGCGCGCGAACCCGCGTCGCACAAAGGCAGCTGCCGGCGGCACAAAGGCTCGCCCGGGGCTCCGCGCTGTCCGCCCGCGTCCGGGCCGGTCGGCCGCGAGCGGCGCGGGGCGCGGACTGGCCTCGGCGGAGGCCCTGGACCGGCCGAGGCTGCCTCGCTGCTGGCCCGGCTGCGGGTACTGAACCCTAGGACAGCAACTGCCTTCATCCTGGAACTCTTAAGGGCCTTCTGCTAGGGCCACAAGCAGCAGGGGACTTTGAAAGTTTCAATCGGTTCATCAAGAAGTGTCCACAACCCTTGCCTAACCCAAAGTTTTGCTGTGATTTGGAAGGGATCACCAGAAATTCCCTGAAATTTCCCTAAGTTCCTCTCGTCTCAATGGACTGGGCCTTCCCTTGTCTTTGGTCATTTCCTGAGTCTTGTCCTGTCTTGTAAGTTTCTTGAAGGGCAATGGTGTATCTTATTTTTCCCTTGGTGGCAAAGTCGAAGTGCTAAGGGGAAACCCCTGGGAAATGGAGCTGTTAGGCTTGGAAGGGCAGGAATTAATGCTTTGTCATTCATTCATTCAAAAATATTTCCTGAGCACTGCTCACTGGCCCCCCAGCCCTGTGCTGACTTCCAGACATTTTCACCTCTTCTGGCTCCTGTCACATCTTCCTAAGTCAGCTACAGTAGTAGCACCTCCCAAACTCTCCTGGAAAAGAGTGTCTGGCTCCCCACCAGGCCTAGAAAGTCCTGCTGGTAAAGGCACAGATTTGCTTCTCCTCAAACTTGAAGATGTGTGTGGGCCGGATTTCCTCAGCACCACTCTGGAATGTTCTGACCGTCATTACCCTAGACACTAGCCAAACTTTGGTCTCACTTCATTCCTGTCCAAAATGAGGCCATCCATAACATTGATTTTGTTTGTAGAGGATGTCAGGACTCCAGAAAAGCAGACTCAGAAAGGAACAAAATGTGCTAAATAACACACAGCTTACTATTCCCACTCTCTTTACCTAAAAATAAGTCTAATGTCTTTGTATTAGTCACTCAGTCATGTCTCTTTCTGACCCCAGTGTCTTTCACAGCTATTAAAATACAAGTGGCCATTTTAAAAGATATTACAGAAATGGTGCTCCCCTGCTAGATTAATTCTGCCTCAGGCTTAATTCTTTTTAAAAAACTTTTGGTGGCTCAGATAGTAAAGAATCTGCCTACAGTGCAGGAGACCTAGGTTCCATCCCTGGGTTGGGAAGATTCCCTGAAGAAGGGAATGGCTACCCATTCCAGTATTCTTGCCCGGAGAATTCCACGGACAGAGGAGCCTGGCAGGCTACAGTCCATGGGGTCGTAAAGGGTTGGACACTAACACTTTCATAGCTGATTTACTATGCTGTGTCAGTTTCAGGTGTACAGCAAAGTGAGTTACTTATATGTATACATATATCTGTCTTCCCTGATGACTCAGAGGCTGAAGAATCTGCCTGCAGTACAGGAGACACAGGAGACATGGGTTCGATTCCTGAATCTGAAAGATCCCTGGGTGGGGAAGATCTCCTGGAGGAGGAAATGGTAACCCACTCCAGTATTCTTGCCTGGGAAATCTCATGGACAGAGGAGTCTGGCAGTCTACACAGTCCAAAGGATTGCAAAGAGTCGGACATGACTGAGCAGGAACCCTGTGCCTAGTATCCATATATCTTTTCCTTTTCAGATTCTTTTCCCACATAGGTTATTACAGAATACTGAGTAGAGTTCCCTATGCTATACAGTAGGTCCTTGTTGGTTATCTTTTTTATATAATGTAGTGTATATGTTGGGACTTCCCTAGTGGCTCTGATGGTAAAGAATCTGTGCTCATCCCCAACCTCCTAATTTATTCCCCCCCTCCCTCACCTTTCCCCTTTGGTAACCATAAGTTTGTTTTTGAAGTCTGTGAGTCTGCTTCTGTTTTGTAAATAGGATAACTTGTATCATTTTTCTAGACTCCATATATAAGTGATACAATAGAATATGTCTTTGTCTGATTCACATCAGCTAGTATGATAATCTCTGATCCATCTGTGTTGCTACAAATGGCATTATTTCATTCTTTTTTGCGGTTGAGTTGGCAGATTCTTTTTGTTGTTGTTATTCAGTTGCTCAGTCCTGTTCAACTCTTTGCAACGTCATGGGCTGCAGCACTCCAGGCATTCCTGTCCTTTACAATCTCCCAGAGTTTGCTCAAACTCATATCCACTGAGTCAGTGATGCCATCCAACCATCTCATCCTCTGTCATCCCCTTCTTCTCCTACCTTCAATCTTTCCCAGCATCAGGGTCTTTTCTGATGAGTCAGCTCTTTGCATCAGGTGGCCAAAGTATTGGAGCTTTGGCTTCAGCATCAGTTCTTCCAATGAATATTCAGGGTTGATTTCCTTTAGGATTGACTGGTTTGATATCCTTGCTGTCCAAGGAGCTCTCAAGAGTCTTCTCCAACACCACAGTTTGAAGGCATTAATTCTTCAGTGCTCAGCTCTCACATCTGTACATGACTACTGGAAAAACCATAGCTGATTCTTTTACTTGACCCTTTCTCTCAGAATCAATTACCAAATAATAATACCAATGCCTCATGTTACATGCCCTTAGACTCTGTCTCAGGGGAGTCCTCTTTCCTGCTGGAGTCCTTTTATTTCAAGTTAATCCCTAATTAAATTCAGTGTAATGTGGGACCTGTGTGTGTGAATGTGGATCTGTGCATGTGAGCAAGGTGTTTGCAATCAGCACCACAAAGCCTGAAAATGAAGTCTGATTAAATGAGAATCTAAATATAGAACACATACCCTAGGAGATCTAGGAAGAAAAATTATTCTCACCCCAGCACAGGGACAGCAACCTACAATGTGTGTGTGTATGCGTGTGTGTGTCATGTTGGAGCAGTGTGATGTTGGAGCAGTGCGATGCTGGTAGCAGAAGAACATAATTATCAGACTCATATATCAGGCAAGGAAGATTCCACTGCTTCACTGTATTAGTGATCTACTACTGCATAACAAATTACCACAAACTTTATGGTGCACAACAGCACTCATTTGTTATCTTACAGATTCTGTGGGTCAGGAGGCTGGGGCAGCTTGGCTGGGTGTCCCATTTCAGGGTCTCTCACAAGGCTTTCATTCAGGAAGCAGCCAGGGCTGGGGTCTCATCTGCAGCTTGACTGGAGAAGGATCAGTTTCCCAGCTCACATGGTTGTGCACAGTTCCTGGAGGGTTATTGGACTGAGGTCCTTGACTCCTTGCAGCCCACTGGCCAGAGGCCACCCTCAGTTCCTTGCCTTATGGACCTCTCTATATGGCAGCTTACTCCATCAGAGCCAGCGAGGCAGGCAGTCAATACAGAGAGTCTGCTAGCAGGGCAAGTGTTATAGGCTTATGTAGTGTCATCATGGGATTGAGTGGCATCCCACCATTTGTTGTATTCCATTGGTCAGGAACAAGCCACAGCCCTACCTGCTCTTAAAGGGAGGGGATTATACAAGAGTGTGGACACCAGAAGGTGTGAACCATGGGAGTCTCCTTAGAGTTTGTCTACCACATTTATCTCACCCTATAAATAGACTAGGTTGGGGATGTGCCCTGGTCACAATCTCAGTGGTTAGTCTAGTGGCTGGATGTTCATCTCGCTAGGATTTCTATTTTGTCTGTGCTCTTTCCTCTATGGCATGTCTCCTAGATACAGGTGTAACACCTGTGAGGCCCCTGGTTCTGGAAAGCAGGCTGGTCTCTACACAGCAGCCTTTGATGGCTTCCAGCTTAACATCCATTCCCCATAATCACTGTGGTCCACTCCCAAGGAATGCAAGGAACCATTATTTCCCTGGCCTCCACAGAATAACCCCAAACCAACACAGTAGAGAGAATCTCATTTCCGGATCAATTAAATGGGGACATTTTGAGAATATCAGGATTTTTCTAGTCCCCTACTTCTAACCTGCTCCAACTCCTTTCAACAGCTGAGACAACTGAAGCTAGGAAGAAGTAATTTCTTCAAGCCCCCATGGACACTGCCCAGCTCTCTTTCTTTCTGACACATATGAAGTGTCAGTGAGAAGGTACTGCCTTGAGCAAGTAACCATAGGACGGGCTGGCCTGTAGGTCAACTGGAACTAGGACTCAAAACCCTCAGAGTTGCTCCTGTAACCTTGGAGGTTACTCCTCCATCCCTCCATTGCAGCCAGAGCTCCAGGACCCCAGCCCCATCCAGGCCCCAAGACCAAAAGGAAAACCATCAAGAGAACAACAGTCCTCATCCCATCAGGTCATGTTGCTTCTTGAGAGGGAAAAAAAAAATAAAAATTACTCAAATCATCAATTCCAGACATGCAAATCTGCTTAAACAGCTAGTTCCCCAGGGACCACACATCACTGATAGAATGCAGTGTAATAGGACCCTAGCTTTGCCTCTCTAATTTCAGTAGGAAATTACTGAAGTGGAAGTTACTTCTAGTTTGACATGGGGAGAGAAAAATTGAGATTCCTTTTTCTGGGTCCAAGTCTTTGTCTCACCTCCTCTCTGCACTAGAGAGAAGAAAGTAGTATTTATTGATCTTTGGTCACTGCATTTGGTAAAACAGCCTCCCAGGAAGCCATGAACAAAATCTCCTCCTCCATCTGGGTTCTTATCAAAGTAGCCTCTGGCTGCATCTCCTTCCATGGTCCTCAGAGGATAACCGCTGGAACTAGTGAAACAGGGTATAAGGAGTTCTTAAGTTTAAACAGGGTATCTTGAGTTTAGAAACCCTGAGCTGTCTCTTTGCTGGCTTTGAAAAGCTGAAATCACTCCATGTGTGGGAGTAGTTCAGAAAATACATAGAGGCTGTGCCTCGGATCAGCTCATGAAGTAGTGCTGATCCTGGGCTGCCTTTGAGTTTTATTTCCTGGGATCAAATGGACTTCCTTTTTTTAAATATTTAAATTATTTTAAAAAATTGAAATGTAGTTGATGCACAATGATTTGGGTATACAGCAAAGTGATTCAGTTTCATATATATGTATGTACACACATATATATATACACACATATACCTATTCTTTTACATTATAGGTTATTGTAAGATTTTGAATATAGTTCCCTGTGCTATGCAGTAGGTCCTTGTTTATCTATTTTATATACAGTAGTCTGTATGTGTTAATTCTGAATTCCTAACTTATCCCTCCTGTGCTTTCCACTTTGGTAACCATAGTTTGTATTCTATATCTGAGTCTATTTCTGATTTGTAAATAAGTTCAAGCACGTAGACTTCCTGATGGTACCTGTTTTCCAACAGAAATAAGAAATAGACTTCAGAAAAAAAAAACAAAAACAAAAAAAACATTGAATGGTTTGGGAAGAAACAGAAAAGGTACACTTATTTTAGCAATAAGATGCACAGAGTTGGTTGGTTTCCACTCTGGACTTTCACAGCCCTTCTTTGTAGCCCTGTCTGGATATTGACAACTTTTGCAATAGTTGTAAAACTGTTGCTGGGGAGACTGATGCAGCATGGGAGCAGGGGTTGTGTCTTGTCCATTTCATTTTCCTTTTTGTCGGCCTTACACAGCTCATAGTGGCACAAGTTTGATGGGTAGTTGAGTTGATAAATTGCTTTGAGGAAAATGTCTTTGACTTAGTTATTTTGAATTTTTGTTAACAAATTGTCTACTAGCATTCCTGTGCATACGCAGTCAGCTTTGAAATGATGTAGAGCAGCTATGTGAAGATATGAACTTTAAAGAAAACAAAGACTTCCATGTGGACATACAGTAAGTCCCCTACATACCGACTTCATCCCTTCAAGCTGGGAACTTTCGAAGATGCAAGCGAACATTCCATCCATGTCAGGTGTGAGTGAATTTGCAACTTGTCCTCTGTCTCCCGTTGTTGACGACCCTTCAGCTCTACCATCTCCCACCACCTCTCCCTCCTCCAGTCCGTGACTCCTCTTGCCCCTGTGTGCCAGCTGTTGTACTGTACTACTGTACTTTTCAAGGTATTGGAGTGTAAGATTTTAAATGTTTTATATTTTGTTTGTTTTTTATGGATTATTTGTATGAAGAGTATTGTAAACATATTACATATTACAGTATAATACTATATAGCCAATTGAGTTAGTTAGGTACCTTGGCTAACTTTGTGGACTTACAAACAAACTGGACTTATAAACACACTCTCAGAATAGAACTCATTCACATGTAGGGGACTTACTGTATAGCATAAATGAGTCAGGTCCCTCTCAGGAATTAAAAGGAGATTGTATGCCTATTATTCCATGTTCCTAGTCATTCCCTGTATGTACTGAGCATTCAATGAGTCTACATGGCAAGCTAGAGGCCTTATAGAGACTATCACAAAATCCCTTTAAGGTCCTCTTATACTCATTTTACAGATGAGAAAACTGAGGCACAGAGATGAAGTAAACTGCCCCAGGTCACTACCTGGTGATGGAGCTTGAGCCATCTGGCTCTAGGCCCCAGTTCATGACCTCTAAAGGGTCATGGAAACTTTGTCCCAGCTGTACATCGACTGCAATTAAGGTCTATGACACACTAGTGTCTGCTCCCAGTGCTTCAAGTACATGAATGAAAGTGATCAGGTTTCTACCCTTGAAGTTCTCTAAGTGGGGTGAAGGTGGGAGCTCAGACAGGCACATATTACTATAATGCAGGATGAAATGAAAATGTCATCAAGAAGCAGGATGTGCTATGGAGGATTAGGAAAGGTATTTTGCAGGAGATGAGTCTTGAGGGATGGCGAAGTTATCAACAGATCATTGGGGAGGGATCCAGATAGAGGCCAGAACCAGCAGGTGGGAGGGGGTTAGGTACCAGCCAAGGGACAGGAGGCTGGGAGGTGAGCCAGGGCCAGTGCATGGAGGGTCCAGCTACCTGCCTGGAGGTTGTGGCCATTCTGGTAAACATTGCCAGGGGCTCGTTTAGATGAGCAAGGAAAACCTGAAGTCCAGATGGGTGAAACAGAGCCTTGTGGGGCTGACGCTCTAACTACTGGCTTAATGTCTCTGTTAAGGGTTTTCCAAACTTGTCTCTTCTTTCTGAGGTTTCTGTCTTCACTGTTGGTTTCTAACAAGTCTCTGCTCTGGCTCCCACATCCTCTACTCCCTCTGCCCCCATTACCTCTTAATTGTGATTAGAGAGTTCTATGGGACTGTCTCAGTACCCTTCAGAGATTTGCAGTGGTTAATAACTTGCCCGGAGCCTCATTGTTCCATCTCTCTGATCACTCTCTCACTTGCCCCAGCTGCTCCTCTGTGACCTCAGTAGCACTCAGCCATGGCGCTCCACGTTTTAAATATCACATGGTCCTTTAAATATCAAACGGTCCTTCTGGCCTCTTAGCCGATGTAAACATTATTAAAACCTCATTGTCTAGAAACTGAGTAGAAACTCGCTCATGAGAATCCACTTAGTAGCTTTAAAATGAAGCACCATTCTAAAAGTTCAGCCTTCAAGGTGTTCGTGGGGAGAGGCTCGAGTCTACCATTCCTGTGGCAGGTTACCCTCCAGTTCAGTTTAGTTCAGTTCAGTCGCTCAGTTGTGTCTGACTCTTTGCGACCCCATGAATCGCAGCACGCCAGGCCTCCCTGTCCATCACCAACTCCCGGAGTTCACTCAGACTCACGTCCATCGAGTCAGTGATGCCATCCAGCCATCTCATCCTCTGTCGTCCTCTTCTCCTTCTGCCCCCAATCCCTCCCAGCATCAGAGTCTTTTCCAATGAGTCAACTCTTCACATGAGGTGGCCAAAGTACTGGAGTTTCAGCTTTAGCATCATTCCTTCCAAAGAAATCCCAGGGCTAATCTCCTTCAGAATGGACTGGTTGGATCTCCTTGCAGTCCAAGGGACTCTCAAGACTCTTCTCCAACACCACAGTTCAAAAGCATCAATTCTTCGGCACTCAGCCTTCTTCACAGTCCAACTCTCACATGACCACTGGAAAAACCATAGCCTTGACTAGATGGACCTTTGTTGGCAAAGTAATGTCTCTGGCTTTTGAATATGCTATCTAGGTTGGTCATAACTTTTCTTTCAAGGAGTAAGCGTCTTTTAATTTCATGGCTGCAATCACCATCTGCAGTGATTTTGGAGCCCCCAAAAATAAAGTCTGACACTGTTTCTACTGTTTCCCCATCTATTTCCCATGAAGTGATGGGACCAGATGCCATGATCTTCGTTTTCTGAATGTTGAGCTTTAAGCCAACTTTTTCACTCTCCTCTTTCACTTTCATCAACAGGCTTTTTAGTTCCTCTTCACTTTCTGCCATAAGGGTGGTGTCATCTGCATATCTGAGGTTATTGATATTTCTCCTGGCAATCTTGATTCCAGCTTGTGTTTCTTCCAGCCCAGCATTTCTCATGATGTACTCTGCATATAAGTTAAATAAGCAGGGTGACAACATACAGCCTTGACATACTCCTTTTCCGATTTGGAACCAGTCTGTTGATCCATGTCCAGTTCTAACTGTTGCTTCCTGATCTGCATACAAATTTCTCAAGAGGCAGGTCAGTTGGTCTGGTATTCCCAGCTCTTTCAGAATTTCCCACAGTTTATTGTGATCCACACAGTCAAAGGCTTTGGCATAGTCAATAAAGCTGAAATAGATGTTTTTCTGGAACTCTCTTGCTTTTTCCATGATCCAGCGGATGCTGGCAATTTGATCTCTGGTTCCTCTGCCTTTTCTAAAACCAGCTTGAATATCAGGAAGTTCACGGTTCACATATTCCTGAAGCCTGGCTTGGAGAATTTTGAGCATTACTTTACTAGAGTGTGAGATGAGTGCAATTGTGTGGTAGTTTGAGCATTCTTTGGGATTGGAATAAAAACTGACCTTTTCCAGTCCTGTGGCCACTGCTGAGTTTTCCAAATTTGCTGGCATATTGAGTGCAGCACTTTCACAGCATCATCTTTCAGGATTTGAAAGAGCTCAACTGGAATTCCATCACCTCCACTAACTTTGTTCGTAGTGATGCTTTCTAATAGGGCCCACTTGACTTCACATTCCAGGATGTCTGGCTCTAGGTGAGTGATCACACCATCGTGATTATCTGGGTCATGAAGATCTTTTTTGTACAGTTCTTCTGTGTATTCTTGCCACCTCTTCTTAATATCTTCTGCTTCTGTTAGGTCCATACCATTTCTGTCCTTTATCGAGCCCATCTTTGCATGAAATGTTCCCTTGATATCTCTAATTTTCTTGAAGAGATCCCTAGTCTTTCCCATTCTGTTGTTTTCCTCTATTTCTTTGCACTGATTGCTGAGGAAGGCTTTCTTATCTCTTCTTGCTATTCTTTGGAACTCTGCATTCAGATGCTTATATCTTTCCTTTTCTCCTTTGCTTTTCACTTCTCTTCTTTTCACAGCTATTTGTAAGGCCTCCCCAGGCAGCCATTTTGCTTTTTTTGCATTTCTTTTCCATAGGGATGGTCTTGATCCCTGTCTCCACCTCTGCCCAAATGTGTCCAGTGGTTATGTTCACCATCTCTGGCACCTTTCCTCCTTCTCAAGGTCACTGGCTGGAAGAGGGCCAAACCCACTGAGGAGCGGAGGCCGCACTTCAGGAATTTGGTACCCTACTCTTCCTCTCAGCCCTGTGGCTTCTGCTCACTCATGTCTTCCACTCCCTGTGGCTTGAGATTCTACAACAATACAAACATTCTTTGAAGGGGGTACCTTGCTTATTCATCTTTTCGATCCACTTAGCTTGGTGCCTTGCACACAGGAATTATTCAGTGAGTGTTTATTGACTTGCTTCTTTCCAGTTCACCAGCCTTCATGGCTTTGACTCCATGCCCCAGTGCTCCTCTGCTTGTCTGGGCACAGGAGTGGTTCCAGGCAGCCTAGTTCCCATCAGTCAACTTTGCAGGTCTTGTTTCCTGACATAAGCATGAGCTTAGTTCCACTCTGAACCTCCTCCCACTTCTCATGTCCCTCTAAAGCTATCAAGCCTACAACTTGATTCTCAAAATACAGACAGTGGGCTGGAAAATACTTTTTAAACTCCAAAGTGCAGTGCAAATGTAGAGAATACAAGTAAAATGATGAGATTTCTATGAAGGACCATAATGGCTAAGAGTAGAGCTAAGACGGTGGGATAAAGGAAGGACTGTACAGACAGGATAAATAACTGTGAAGTGAGTTTAGGCATCTAGGAGGTCATTCTCTTTACTTAACAAATATCAGTTGAGACATAACTTGTATATTTTCAGTTGGAAAACAAAATGGATTTCTTTCAGGAGGGCATGTATGATTTCATTTCATCTACTTCCAAAAACTATTTGAGAAACCTACAATAAGTAGGAAAGGAAAAAGCCAGAAAAGGAGAAAGAATTTACATATTGGCCCCAGCTTTAAAATTCTGTGATCACTTTTCCTCTCTGTGTCTCCAATTGTAAAATAAAGGGTTTAGGATTGGAACAGATAACCTGTAAGGTTCTTTTTGGCACTGGTGGCCTATGATTTGTTGAGAAAATCAAGTTTTCTGTGATTCCTTACACAGCTGAGTTCACTTCCTACGTGTCTCTTCCTGACACACATCTCATTTGCTTTTTTTTGTTTGTTTAAGTGTAGCTTTCCCTGACTAGACCATAAGCCCTCCCAGGTCAGGACTGTGTCTTGTCCAGTTTTGCGCCATCCTGACTCAGTACCTGGCACATAACAATGATTACTGTTCAATGAAGAGGTCTGAGGTGCTGTCAACATCTCTGTTCTTGGGTGATTGAATAAAACTTGCAAAGGACTGTTACTGGGAGAAAAAGATTTCAAATAGCTTGTCTGAAACATTCTTCAGAGATTCTTTATCATATCTTCTGAAGCTGGTGAATAAAGGAAATCTAAAAGGGTAGCACATCTCCACTGAACACATTTTTTCAGTTTGTATTGATTTTCTTGACCTCTTCTAAATTTAACTGGTGTCTGTCTGGCCATCTCTGATCTCTGACAGCATTTTAACATCATAAGCATCTTTGCAGGCTGATGGAGATGATCCTACCAGCCACTCGTTTGGGAGTGCCTGGGATGGTGGTTCATCATATGTGTTGATGAACCAACAACATAAATTGGTGGCTTATCATTTTACCTGAGCTAAGGTGATGTCAAGACACAATTTTTTAAGTGGAAAACTCAGTCATTTATCCAGATATTTTGTCTTTGAGGAGTAGATATGCTCACCTTTGATAACATAAGCTCCTTATCATGGAGTCCTTAATTTGAAGGGGCCCAATAATATACAAGATGTTGAGCCTGTACACAGACTGCTGAGTTGGGGGACTGACTAGCTGATTTTGTTCCATCAGACCGACTGCCATGATCATGGCTTGGTCACTGTCTTTTTTTTTTTTTTAAGAGCAGCTTATATTACTGTTGGATTTACTTTCCCTTGTAAACAAATATTTTCAAAGTAGAATCACTCAAATGTGAAAACTTGAGAGAGGATGCTACAATTGGGTAAGAGTTAGCATGACAGCTCGTGCATTGGAGTCCTGGGTCTCATCTCCCTCGGATCTGGAAAAGATTCTTGACAGCACAGTGTCTAGATCTCTGTTGGCTGCTGGAGTCCTTGCCAAGGAAGTTCAATATACCTGAATAGACTCAGTGAGCAGAACGTACTCTGTGCACCCAGGTCAAGAGTCTGGAAAATGGTTGGGCAAGTACTACGCCTTGCCTGGCTAAGCAGATAGAATGAGAAGAAAAAATAAAGAGAGATGAGGATTGAAGTAATTCAAAAAATAAAATTCAGGGGTAAAGAATAGAAAGAGAGGAAATATTTCACTGACCTAAAATTGAAGACATGTAGACTTGAGTATATAGGGAGTTGTGCCAATGAGTTCAGTCTTCTGGTTATGTCCATAGTGGAGCCAAACCTCAGAGAGGGGTCAGGACTGCCCAAGATCACACAGCTAGTTAGAGATATACTTGAAATTAGAAGCCAGGTCTCCTGGCTCTAGCGCTGGTAACAGGACACCATAAAGTTAGCCAAAACTTATTTTATTAAGATCATCTATGTTTATTTAATAAAGCCAGAGAGTCAGGGAAGACAAAACAACTTAATTAGTTATGATTCATCAACTGGGCCTTCAACTCCTTCTCCCTTTTTTTCTCTGAAGAGTGTTTATTAAGGTTCAACTGGCCTCCATTCTCTCTGAAGCTTTGAGTCTTGCAAGAGGAAAAAACTCTAATCTTCCTGGTCTCATGAGAGGGACCTATAAAAACACCTTGAGGTCTTACCATAGCAGCCCCTCAGAGAATAAGATCTTATCCAAATCTGTTTTTCTTTTGAAGCCTTTTTTCTCCAGTCTTTAAACATAAGACAATTCAAACAGTTCTTCGGTAGCATACTCCTCTTTATTTGACTGGGTGGAAGATACTGTTTTTGAAAAATTAACTGTGATAGTGTTATTCCCCGCCCCCTCCATCTCCAGCAGAAGTATACATGTCTGAGGTTTCCTTCTGCCCCAGGCCCTTCCTCTTTGATCCAAACAGCTGGGGCCTAACTGCATCACTCGCCGCTCCTAAGAAGAGTGTCACAGACAAATGCAGAGAGCCACATGTCAACTCATGCATGTCACTAGGGAATAGCCGGGGACAAAGCTGGAAGAATAACAAGGGGGGTCAGTGTATGAGGGCTTTAAATGCTAAATGAAAGAGTGTTTTCTTCATCCTATAGGCCTGGGACGGCCAGAGGAAGTATTTAAAGGGGAAACACCACGATCAGATTTAGTGTTAGAGAAGGTTGTGGTTGCACTGTGGATAGTGGTAGCAGACAGGTAGCAGCAGGGAGGCCAGTTGCCAATCTGTTGTAGAGGAAACTGTGAAGGGAGAGGTAGAGATGGCTTGACTTTGGGCAGTTCCAGTAAGGAGGAAAGGGAGATAGAGTCAACAGGAAAAAAAATAGAAGAAAGGAATGGAAGGGTCTGGCTATGCTGAACATGAAGAGTGGAGGCATCTGTGAGGTTGGGGATAGGAAATGAGGAGGGGAAGTTGAGGAAAATGAAAGTTCTGGCCTGGAGGCCATAGCCTATCCAGGGGAATGGCGGGGGTAGGGGGCGGGGGGGCGGGGGGAATGTGGCAGGATGTGGTCCAGGGTGGGGCGGAGGGCAGAAGGAGTGACAAGTTCAGCTCTGGCACATAAGGAGTTTGCGGGCTATGTAGGTGGACAAGTCCTAGGGGAAGCTGGAAACACAGGTGTGGGGTCAGGAGGGCCCACAGCTGAACACGTGGACTCGAAAACTGACAGAAAGCGAGGGCGTGAGGCTCCGATACGTTTATGACTAAATGAATATCCAGTGTTCTAACCATAGGCTCTGCATCCTACATGCTGTCACTGTATTCACTTTCTAAAGCACCACTCAGACCCAATTACTCTACCTTTACCTGCAAACACATACATTTCCTACAAATCCAACTCTCCTTTCTTGACTGTTTTCATTCTCATGCTTATTCTTTTGTCTTCTTGGAATGTTTCTTCCAAGAATGCAGTCTCTTACTGCTGACATGTATTGTGTATTATCTATTCTTCCAAGAATTAAACAAAATCTTTCCTGGTCTCTCACCCCCCCAAAAGTGATTTGTTGGGTTCCTGGACTTTTTAGTTTAAATTGTGATAATTCTTTTGCTCTGTGACACCCCTTTGCCCACTACCACCATCACATCCTCTCCAGCCACTCCCAATTTCCACACCATGTGCTTTAAGGAAGGGACACCTCTGCAGAGTGCAGAGAGCAAGTAGGTCAGATCTTGTATTTGAGTTTCACAAACTGAGGATGTAGAGTTACAAGAAACTGGATTTTTGAGTTTGCATGTTATATGATATATGACAGATTTGGAAGATTGTATTGAAAACCAGGCTTCCTTACTCCCAAGTTAGATGAAGAGTCTTCAGATTGGGGGAGGGGTGAGTTGGAGGGAGGTTTATGAAGTTTGGGTTGAGAGAACCAGGCCTGGAGAGACCACTCAGACAGAAGAGGAATCCGCCTCCAGGAGTCAGGCAGGCTCTGCTCTGCTGGGCATGGGCACTGGCAGCCAGAGTCGTGCTACAAACCAGCCAGTCTCCGTCACAGCCAGCCTGCATCCCACCACATTGTGGGTATTGAGGAGCCCCATCAACTGTCTTTCCTGTTGGACCACTGCCGTGGACCAGCCATCAGGAACCCTCCTGTCAACGCCCAGAGACTTTGTATAGTCCCTATCTGGCTTGCCTGTGTGGACAACTCCCTTTTCAACTGCCCCAGGATAAAGGGGCATCCCAGACATCCATATCTACACTTCTGTGACATTACCTGGAAATCGCTCAAAATTTCCCTCTTACAGAAAGAAACACACTCCTTCTGCACACACTTTTCTAGTGGTATAGATGATCATCTCTCTTGTGTTGCTGATATTCCTTACTGCTGGATGTCTTCTACTTGCCTCTCCAGATACACTCTCTGCTCTTCTTCCCTCCACTCTCTTCACCAGAGGCTGATTAGTGTGGACTTCCTGTTGGTTTCAGTCAGTGGAGAGCCTGGCAGGAGATTGGACGGACAGAGAGCATGAGGTCAGGACATTTATTCCTCCAGCTTGAATTCCTCTCTCCTGAGTTCCTGCAACCTCTCCTTCTCCTTGTTCCTTCCAATAGGGACAGGTAGCAATCTCTGTGTTACCAGCTACCTCAGGATATAACTGTTGTTTCTCTGCATGCCAAGTCACTTCAGTCATGTCCGACTCTTTGTGACCCCATGGACTGCAGCCTTCAAGGCTTCTCTGTCCATGGGATTCTTCAGGCAAGAAAACTGGAGTGGGTTGCCATGCCCTCTTCCAGGGGATCTTTCCTACCCAGGGATCAAACCTGTGTCTCTTGTGTCTCCTGCATTGGCAGGCAGGTTCTTTACCACTAGCGTGTTTCTACACCTTGCTTATATCTTCATCACTCATGCCTTTGTTAAGCTTCCTTGAATTATCCTAATTTTGTTATGACATTTGATTTCTTCTGTAACACTCCTGTGGATTGTATTCAAAGATGGTGAAAAAGGCATCTCCCATCCTACATGCTCTTCTTAACATATAGTGTGACTTTGACAAATCTCCCTCTAGAGGAAATAACACTGTGACTTCTGAACTTGTCATATAAGATGATACAGCTTCTGCCTGATTCTCTTGGGACATGTACCTTTGGAGCCCTGAACTGTCATGTAAACAGTTTATCCTAAGGCTGCCATGCTGTAAGGAAGCCCAAGTTGGCCCACTCAGAGAAAGAATGTGGAGAGGCCCTGAGATGCTATGAAGAGAGATGCCTAGCCAGCCCCCAACTGCTTTAGCAGCCTGTGTCTGGTTCCAACTAGAGGGGAGCCCTGTGCCAGAACTGCCCAGCTGAGCCCTTCCTGAATTCCTGTCCCAAAAGTACTACGAAAGATACTAAAATGATTGTTGCTTTAAGCTGCTCAAATAGGGATGAATTGTTAATGTAGCAATAGATTACTAGGGCAGACTCTCATAGATACGTTGCATAGCCAGCTCTCCCCACTGAGCTGTGAGTTTCCTGTAGTGAAGGGATCATGCCTTGTTATCTTCCCTAAAGGAGCAGGACAGCAGTCCATTCATGAATATTTGTGAATGTGTCCAAAGGATGCAGCTGATTTGAGTTTTGGTCCTCAAGGGAGATTTGTATGTGCTGCTTACTTGGAAAATAAGAAATGAGGACCATTGCACCATTGACTGCATGAAGGCAGACTATGAGTTCTGCTTTTTTTATTACTTACAAATAGGCCTCTTTGAATCCCAGTGACCACAAGCAGATATCCCTCAGAATTAAGATGCTCTTTAAAAAATAATATTTACCCTAAGAAGTAGAACACTAATTGTGCCAAAATGAGGCCCTAGACTTTCCCAAAGACTTATCGAAAACCCCATCCTAAGGATGGGCTCCCTGTTTTCTCCCCTGTGTGTGTGTGTGTGTGTGTGTGTGTGTGCTTTGTCAGCTCAAGGCCAGCAAGAGAATGCTCTTTAACTGGGAAATGGAGTTAAATGTGGGGAAAGAGGCCACTACTTGGATTACATTCCTGAGATGATGGGTCTGAAAAGTGGGAGTGCCAGAAATTTCCTGGAAAGTTTATTTTTGCTGAGTTTTAAGCCTGACTTCAGACCATGAGAGCTCTTGGATAATGCCAGTTTGTTGAAACATGTAGAGAGCCAACTGTCCCTAGAAATGAGGTTTTCTCTTGCCAGCTGTGAGTTTTGTGGTCTGGCTCGCCTCTCTGCTCAAGTTAAGGCAGACTTTAACTCTTACAGCAAATTGTCAGGAAAGGTCAGAGGGATGCTGTGCTGCCAGGATGGCTGATAGGAGTTCCTCTAGACCACTGCTTCTTCCAGGGAGCTTGTGAAAACACAGATTCAGACTCATGTGGTCTGGAAGAGGGCTAGGACTCTGCTGGTCCAAGGATTAGGCTTTGTGAGGCAGCCTTAGAGGCTGTGGCTTACTCACCAAGGGTGGGCCCTTGACTGACCCACCTTCATTGGGCAGTCCTTCCATTGGGGTTCAAAGTTTTTTTAATTTATTCCCAGGATCTTCTAGTAAAATGAAAATGTCTTGGGTTGGGATGGGGTAAGGGAAAGGTATCCACCTGAATTGGGGCAGCAAATAAGTCATTGCTACTTAAAATCAATCATCCCGACAACTCAGCTTTAAGAAACTTACCCTTTGCTGGGCCCCATGCCAAGGGCTTTTTGTGTGTTGTTCTGACTCATCCAATCCTAATAATCACCTGGTAAGGCAGGTCCTAGTGTGCCCTTCTTACACATGAGGAAACAGGAGCAGAAAAGTTAAGTTCCTTTCCCAGTGTCAAACAGCTGGTGTGGAGCAGCACTGAGATGGGTTATAAGACTTCAGAGGCCCAGGTCCTGAGCAGGAGGACCCGAGAGGCTCCTGCACGCAGCAGAAGGGTCAGATTCAGGGAGAGGATGGGGGAGAAATGATGGGTCAGCCACCTCTTTGTATTTCCAGGGACAACGTGGCTACATATTTGGCTGAAAGTAGTATTGGCTGAAAGTGGAATCGTAGTAGTATTGTTTAATGTCCACATTAAACCAATTATCCACGTCTTTATTTAGCATTTGCTGAACGTGCAGTGATACATCTGACCTTGCACTAGGCACTAGGGTAACACTCTGAATAAGCCACATCTCTGCCTTCCAGAAGTACAGAGCTTCTTTGAGGAGGGTGACCTGCAGTAATGCCAGGGTGACAAACGAGAAACATGCAACCACAGCTAATCTCACTGCCATTTTCATGACCCCGGAGCAGACGCTTCAAATGCTGAAGTTAAAAAGTCTCTGCCCCCAAACACTTAACCCCCTCAAGGATTTAGTTGGTGCCTTGATAGTATCTCAGTTGACACCCTTTGCATGTCCCCGCCTCTCTGTGCTTGTGCTGTGTCCCCCTCTAAAGCACCTTTCAGCCCCTTCTCCCCTGTCTAAATCCTGGCCACTTCCTCCATGAAAACTGAACAGATCCCCTAGTGACACACGTCACGTGGACCTACACTTGTCCAGGGTGACCCACTGTCCCAGTTTGCCCTGGTCTGAAGCATTTCCTGGTGGATTGCATGTCCATAGCCACGTAACAAATCATCACAAACCTAGCCGCTTAGAACAACACCCATATTAGCTTACAGCTCAACGGGTAGAAGTTCAGGCATGGATGGCAAGGCTAGGTCCTCTGCTCAGAGTTGCAGAGGCTGGAAGTCAGGTGTCTGCCAGGCTGAGTTCTCATCTAGAGGTACTAGGTAAAAATATTTTCAAAGCTCATTCAGATTGTTGGCAGAATTTAGTTTCTTGCATTGCTGGGCTGAGATCACCATTTCCTTGCCAGTTGTCATCTGGAGGCCACTCAGGTCCTAGAGGCTACCTGTATTTCTTGTCATAAGACCCTCTCTGTCTTCAAAGCCTCATTGGGTACTCTTGTACTTCAAATCTTTCTGACTTCATCTCTGACCTCCAGAGCTGGATGTAAAGGGCTCTTTTGATATGGTCAGGCCCACTTAGCTAATCTCCCTATCTTAAAGTCTATTTATACCTGCAAAATCCCTTCAAAGCAATACCTAAGTTTAATGTTTGATTGAATAACTGAGTGAGGCTGTGTATGCAGCAGGTGCTAGGAATTTGGGGAGTGGGGCTTCCCTGATAGCTCAGTTGGTAAAGAATCTTCCTGCAATTCAGGAGACCCCGGTTCGATTCCTGGGTCAGGAAGATCCACTGGAGAAGGGATAGGCTACCCACTCCAGTATTCTTGGGCTTCCCTTGTAGCTCAGCTGGTAAAGCATCTGCCTGCAATGTGGGAGACCTGGGTTTGATCCCTGGGTATGGAAGATCCCCTGGAGAAGGGAAAGGCTACCCGTTCCAGTATTCGGGCCTGGAGAATTCCATACAGTCCATGGGGTTGCAAAGAGTCAGACATGACTGAGCGACTTTCACTTTCGCTTTCTAGAATTTCTGCCTATTTCATTCGGGATGAAAGTCTGGGACCACATGCCAGTCTGTTAGCAAATTCAGCAAGGGCCAGGCATTGGTTATTCATCTCTCTTCCTCACTTCCGACCACACATCACAGCTCTGCACATGGCAGGTTCTTGCTTGGTAAGATGCCCCGTTGACAAGGCAGCTGACCCCAGTGACATGTAGCACCAGGACAGGCAAGGCCTAGGGGCTGTGGCTGTGAGTGCCAAGTCAGACAAACTCAGATTCAAACTCTACCCTCACCAGCTTTCTGGTCTTTGACTAGACACTCAAACTCTCAGAGCCTCATATGTTGCTAGTTAGTTGTTAAGTCGTGTCTGACTCTGCGACTCCATGGACTGTAGCCCGCGAGGCTCCTCTGTCCATGGGATTTCCCAGGCAGGAATACTGGAGTGGGTTGCCATTTCCCACTCCAGAGGATCTTCCTGACCCAGGGATCAAGCCTGTGTCTCCTGCATTGGCAGGTGGATTCTTTTACCTCTGAGCCAATTAGACCTTAATTAATAAAAATAGCTGCACATGTTTACATCAAGAAAATAAGCCCTATTGATGCAACTGCCCTGGAAGGCAATGATAATAATAAATGTAAAAAATATTGCAACTGAAAAGTCTATAAACACTTACCTGAATCTGGTTCATGAACTGGATATTAACAATCACTTTGGTGTTTATAAACCTGCCTGAATGTTTTATCACCAAACAAACATGCATACTGTCATTTATATTCATAGGGATTTTGTTGGGGGCGGGGGGCATCACTAATTGTTTACCCATAGTCAATATTTGTTTTGTTGCATTTTCTCTTAAAATGCGTTGTTATGGATTCCATTCTGTGCTGGTAACAATGATGCCATGAGGATTAAATGAAATCATGTACATTAAGCATTGAACTCATGGCCTGGTGTACAGTACATTCCGTGAAGCCAGTTACTGTTAGCATTACCACACTAGAGCCAGTTATATGCCAGCAACCAGATACTGCCTGTGGTGCCATCTCTAGGCAAGATGCAGACGGAAGGGCTAACCAGTCACAGTCCTCCAGCAATTAGAAAAATAGAAGGGTTTTCTTGCAGTGATGTCCTAACCAGCCTAGGTAGCTGAACTCTACTCCGAAAATTCCTTCAGTAATTTAGCGCAAGAAACACATCTTCCTTCAATTTAAAACTTTCGGGTGGTATAGCAATACAGATGTTAAATATTTGGTGGGTATGGCTCGAGGGTAGGGGGTGGGTCGGTAATTCTGAATCCTTTGAACATCTTAGGGGCCTCTCTGGATGAAAGGTGTATGTTGAATGTGGCAGTATATGAAATTAAAAGAAAATAATTTTCTGCTCAAACAGTTGTGGGGTCTCTGCAGACCAGAGGGATGTCTCAGAGCAGTCAGTGGACCCTAGGGCACAGGGCCCTTAGGAAAACATCTGGAAATGGCACATCTAACTCCAACACAGCAAATCAAGGATAAAGTTGTTTATGGAGGAATTCCTCAGTTTCAGGGCATTTCCTTGCAAAAAGAGAAGGTCTTCTACTGCAGACTTGTGCCGAGACGAGTGTGCTAAGAGGGGTTGATTGTTTTCGTTAAAATAATTTCAGCTTTGGATGATTCTTTACAAAACAACACACAGCCACAAACAAAAGACATCCAAACATTCCTTTCCCCTCTTCCTGCTCCTAAAGCGCACAGCTTGGGCTTTAAAGGGGGACTTACTGCCTTTGTCCTGGAGCCAGCAAACCAGGTGGTCACACAATCAACAAACCAATAACAATGACAGACATTACAATTTTCTACTTCACTGCCGTAAACAAACACTGAGCAGTGGGGCAGAGAAGGCCTGGGCCATCAGCAACCTGGGTAGAAAGGAAGACAAACAGAGTCGGGTCCCAAGACTTAGAAGAGGCCTCAGGCAGCTCCAGAGCTGGGGGGAAAGAAAAAGCCGGCCTCCTCCCTTCCTCCTTCCTTCTTCACAAATGTTCCAGTGAAGGATCCCTTAATACCTAAGCTTAGTGGAGCTTAGCGAACTGTAACAGGCCCAAACACGGACCGCTGTGACCTCCACAGTAAATCACTTTCGAGATAGAGATTGGCCTCCCTCCTTGACCCTCCTACACTGCCTGTAGATTAGATTTCAGCAGTTGAAGTTGAGGGGAAATGTTTTTTAAAAATTGCCTTTTCCACTCTATTTATGTGGATGGGATTTCCCATCATGAGCATTATTTTTTTGAAATCTTTTAAATCTGTGAGCTGTCTTGCCTCTTTTTCTATGTCCTTTAAAAGGAAGTTCCATTCCCAATGACCTTGATGTAATTTCCAGTAGCCTTTTTCAGTGGTTGTCTCTGGACTGGAAAGGATTCGGAGGTCATTTAAGTCCAGCAGTTACCTAACATGGTTGTTAGCACCAGCCGGAAGGTTCTGGGACCTGTGGAATCAGACTTAGGGGGCTGGCCCAGGAGGTGTGTTTAAATGCCCCTGTCTCTCATCACACCCTTGGTGAATCTCATATGGCTTCTTGGTGGACATGAGTCTGGGAACCATAGGAAGTGGAAATCTCTCCCACACCATCATCCTCAACGTATAGGTGTGAAAACTGAATTCCAAAAAGGGGTCATGATTTGTCCAAGTTCATGTGACAAGTTGATGGCAGAGGTCTCCTGACTGAGTTCAAGAAAGACTAGGACCTCTCATCTGTAGCTGTGTGCGTGTGATTCTGACTCCAGGGCTGAAGAATGACCCTATGGTGACAGGGATGGGCAGCATGCTGGTTTTACAGGGAAGCTGCCTCTCTGGCAACCACATTCACCTCACCAAAACCTCACTTGGGAGACTCTCAGTTCCTTGCCAAACTCAATCTATCTGGCTCAGTATCCTCTGGGTCATTTCTCTTGTCTGGTGTGTTTGTCCAAGACTGGTGGTTAAAGCTCAGTTTGAGATTCAGTAGCAATGATCTCATTCCTGGTGAATGCTTTCTTTCTCCCTTCCTTCCTTCCTCTCTCATTCCCTCCCTTCCTTCTTCTCTTTCTCTTTCACAAAGAAGAGACAGCTGTTACTTTTTTTAGCCACTAATCCTTAGACTACTTGTCTTCCCTGGAATTTTCTGAGCATCTGCAGAGTTAAGCTGAGGAGTTGAGAAGCTGAGTGCAGACACCACTTCTGTGTCCAGGAACCACCTCCCTCCTTGTTCCTCTAGTCAGGGTGCTTGTTGGGAGCATCAGTTGAGGGCAGCTTTGTGCCCTGGATCTGTGCCTTCTTTTGTTACTAAAAAAGGGAAAAAAGTTTAATCTGGCATCATTCTTCTGTTTGTCAATGTAATCTGTGGGGGCGGGGATGCAGTTTTCAACTCTGACATTCCCAGGAAATAGTTATTTTAGTTTAGAAAACCAATGACCTTACTCAGTATCGTTTCTTCTTTCTCACCTTCTTTTCCCCCCTTCTTCTTCCCCCTTCTTCTTTTTCCCTTCTCTCCCTTCTTCGGGTCAGCCTGCGTCTTCCCCTCATCACCCTCTTCCTCGTCCTCATCACCTCCCCTGGAACTGGCAGCAGGAGGAAGAGGGGAGAGGGCAGGATGGCAGGGAGGAAATGAAGAAGCAGAAACCAGTGAATGAATGAACACAAGGGTGTGATTGTGATGATCCCAGCCCTGGTCTGGGCACCCGAGGGAAGGTCTGGGATGACGTGTTGCACAATTTGAACTTTCGAAGCAATGGGCTCTGCCAGGGAACTTCCCCCGCCGCATTCTGTTTGATGTGGGAAGCAAAGTAAAGGTTACAGTTCATCTTGAGAAGAGAGTGAATTTGATGGTCTCCATACTGAGCCCAAACTCTCTTCTCCCTCTCCCACAGCACAGTCTCAGAGACAGCTTCTTACTGATACACTGGATGGACCTCAGCTGCAGCTTGAAGGATCTGAACATACCAATAACAGCCAAAATGACGCCCACCGACTTCTACCCCAAACTGATTCCTTCTCTGCTACCTTCTCCTTAGAGGACAACAGCTTTGTAACTCGGGAGACCTCCCACGTTCAGAGTGGGTGCTTGGGCATATTGTAGATGGAGACAAAAGGAAAAACTCAGGAAGATGTCCTGTCTTTAAATCCTTTCATATTTTATACATTGTAAATGCTTTGCATTAATTTTTATTTTTAAAAATATGGCATTAAAGTGGTATTTATCTTGATTACTGAGTTTTTTTGATTCTTCCT
Organism: Bos mutus; assembly: GCF_027580195.1. NCBI lineage: Eukaryota > Metazoa > Chordata > Mammalia > Artiodactyla > Bovidae > Bos > Bos mutus. The sequence continues at coordinate 72,450,951 of NC_091617.1, forward strand.
TCAATTTTGCCCACTGGTCTCAGCTTCACCTAAATCCCTCCAAACTCTGCAGTTTAATTGGTGACCAAGTCCTAAATCCTGCTAATTCCATCTTACAACTTTCTCTGAAGGTCCCTCTGTCTCTGTCCCTCTGTCTCTCTTTCAGTTCTGCTGCCAACACACCATATGAGGCCATTACTCTTGCTGGCCAAGGATACAGCAACTGCCTCCTAATTTGTCTTCCTGCTTCATCCACCCTCGCTCCCTAACAGTGCTTTTTCTCCAGTGACTCCAGGGTGACTTGACAAATCCTCAACTTGACATCTTCCAGGGTCTCCATACAGCCAGCCCAATAGAACCAGCTTTGGCTCAACATCACGAGTCCTCTGATGTTTGGCCACAATCTTCCCTCCATCTTTACTTTTACTAACGTATGATTTGCTTTCCTTTTGCTTGGTTATGGAGTATGGAACCTTGTTGTTGTTCAGTTCCTAAGCTGTGTCCAACTCTTTGCAACCCGCAGCATGCCAGGCTTCCCTGTCCATCACCAACTCCCAGAGCTTGCTTAAACTCATGTCCATCAAGTCAGTGATGCCATCCAGCCCTCTCATCCTCTGTTGTCTCCTTCTCCTCCTGCCTTCAATATTTCCCAGCATCAGGGTCTTTTCCAGTGAGTCAACTCTTCACATCAAGTAGCCAAAGTATTAGAGCTTTAGCTTCAGCATCAGTCCTTCCAATGAATATTCAGGATTGTTTTCCTGAATCAATCAATCAATCAATCAGGATTGATCTCTTTGCTGCCCAAGGGGCTCTCAAGAGTCTTCTCCAGAACCACAGTTTGAAAGCATCAATTCTTCAGTGTTCGGCTTCTGTATGGTCCACTCTCACATCTGTACATGACTATTGGAAAAACCATAACTTTGACCGAATGGAACCTAGGTATTGAGAAAGTATAGCACTAGATCTCTTGAGAGAACAGGTATTTATGAAAAAGTAAGTCAGTAATCAAGTTTGGAGTTGGTTTCCTTTTTCCCCTTCTTGGTGATGCAAAATGATTTTTAGCATATTAAAACCTCTAAGTAGGTAGCAACATTATCCTAATACTTGCCTGTTGAATCTCTTCTTAAAATTCAGAAGAATCTTTTAAGAGATACGTTTTGCAGAACAGTTTGAGAACTATGTCTAATTGTGAAAGCCTTTTGGACAATCGAGCTAAAAACCAAGGTTCTAGTGTTGTCACTGGTATTCATTCACTCATCCCATTGTTCATGTTACACACAATGCACTCTGAGGAAATTGAATGAATATATTAATAGCATCAAGTTTTTGTCCACAAGAGTCCACTGGGAAAATTTACAAACCAACATGGTAGAAGAAGTCATAGTGGTAGGGACAAAATAAAGAAATTCTGCTGAGGGACCTTTGAGAAAAAGAGATATTTGAACTAGGTCTTGAAAGGATAAAAATTTACGGTTGGAGACGGTAAAGAGACACTTTTCCTAAGAGGAACGAGTGTATGGAAAGAGGACAAAGGGACACTATGTATTTCAGAAACGGGGAGCAGAGAGCATGAGATGGCATGAGGTCAGTGCTGGAGAGTTTCTGGAGAAGAGGAGTCCCAGCTCGCACTATCGAGAGGGCACCGTGAGATGGTCCCCCCTTGAGTTGTGCAGTGCGCAGCCTGCACGCCTGAATGAGACAGTCCTGCAGCAAGTGTTAGAGTCCTGCAAGGTCACATCCCAGAGCGACACCAAAGTCAAAACTTTAGCAAAAGACAACCACAGCCTAGTGAAGTAATACTGCTTTTTGTTTAACTTTAAAGCTATACAATATATGATTATTTTTTAATTTTAAAAGTTTGAAAAAAATATAAATTTAGAGTTAGAAACAAAAGCCCCACACTTCCCCTAGCCCAACCCTAACTGCAGTCTTACTCTCCTCACTCCACTCTCAGATGATACCTCCTCTATCAATGGTTTGGCTATATCCCTCCAGGCTTTACATACAAATATTGACTCCAGAGAGGTGGAGTGAGGCAGGGAAGGCTACGCTGAGGGTGGGTGGTGGACGGCGAAGTGACTGTGACCTTCAACCCCATGCTCACCTGCCTCAGCCTGGATGGCCTCTGTGTCCCAGGAGTTTTATGAACGGGCACAACCTCCACAGCTTCCAGGGCATGTCTGTGCTGATATTCCATGCTCCCTGCCTGCTCAAAGGGCTAGCAAACAGAGATGAGGTCTGAGTTCTTGCACTAAGAGTCCCCAGATCCTTCTGGAGACATTATTCTCTAGAAGATCCTGCTTACTCTGCTGTATTTTCTTCATGCCTCTAGCATCATCTGAGGTATTATTTATTTATTTCTATTGATTGTCTGTCATGTCTCCCTCCTCACCCAGAACAGGAAGTCCATGGAGGGAGGGACTTGGTTTTGGTTGTGATCATATCGGAGTTCCTAGAACAGTGCCTCATATATCAAGGCAGCTTGGTAAATTGCTGAGTGATTGGATGCTCTGAATGACTCTCTTAGTCCAGTCTGGTTGCTATAAGAGAATACCACCGATTGGGAGACTAATAAACAATAGAAGTTTATTTCTCACAGTTCCGAAGGCTGGAAATTTGAGATCAAGACACCAGGAGGTCTGGTGTCTGATGAGGGCCTGCTTCCTGGTTCATAGAAGGCTGTCTTCCCACTGTGTCCTCACAGGGAGGAAGGGGCAAAGAAAGTCTTCCAGATCCCTTTTATCAGGGCACTAATCCCATTGATAAGTGCTTCACCCTCATGACCTAATCTCCTCCCAGAGGAGAGGCCCCACCTCCTGATACCATCACCCTGGGGGTTAGAATTCAGCATGTGGATTTGGGGGTAACACAAAGATTTAGAACACATCAGTGATTGAGTCGGAGAAGGCAATGGCACCCCACTCCAGTACTCTTGCCTGGAAAATCCCATGGATGGAAGAGCCTGGCAGGCTGCAGTCCATGGGGTCGCTGAGAGTTGGACACGACTGAGCGACCTCACTTTCACTTTTCACTTTGATGCTTTGGAGAAGGAAATGGCAACCCACTCCAGTGTTCTTGCCTGGAGAATCCTGGGGACGGGGGAGCCTGGTGGGCTGCAGTCTATGGGGTCACACAGACTTGGACACGACTGACGCGACTTAGCAGTGATTGAGTAGGTTTGCAGCCTGTTTCCCCAGGGAGACAAAGTTGACAACCAGTCAACACCACAGCCCTGTTGGAGGTGTGAATAAGGCTGGGCATGAGGAGACAGAGGCTGAGGACATGGTCTCAGGAGCCTTGGTACCAGGGCACAAAGACCTCAGCCAAATAGCCCTAGGGAATTTAACAATTGTTTTCATCATTCATGCTTTTTCAAACCTTCAAATGCTGAAGAGGAACAAAAATAGGGAAATTGTTTATGATCTGTGGTTTTTTTTTTTTTTTTACCTTGAAGTTGAGTGAACAAAAACAATGGAACTCGCCCTAGAGGAATGTTCAAAGTCACATTTGCTGTTGTGCCCAAGTTCATCCGGCTGTTTAGAAGTGAAGGAGGAAATACATCATGGAGTGGTATTGACAGGTGTGGAGTTTACTGAGAGTTCGGACGAGTTCAGAGGATATTTGCCACGCGTGGCTTGCCACCCTCTTCTTAGGACCAGGAAAAAAGAACCACATATATCTTATCACTTCAGTGAACCTTGGTCTCCTCAGCTATAAAATGGGGTGACAAAGACCCACCCTGTGGAAGCGACCAGTTGGTGACTCTGAAGTGCCCTGTAGACCATCAGATGCTGTACAAGTGCATTAGTGTTTTCATTACAAAAGGATCAGAATTCTGCATGGTAAGATGACATGCACACATGGCAGGAAAAATTTATTGAGATATCCATTTGGAATTTGTTCTTATTGTATTTCCCCCCCTCTCATTCTAGGTAAATACTCAGGCCACTGAGTTTCTTTGTTCCAGGACTCTTTGAGCCAAAGGATTGAAAGCAGGAGTTCCTCAAGACAAGTGATCTCTCCCTCTCTGTCCTGGCTTTAGAGAGGAATTGTGCTTACGAGGAGGCAGTGGGGGAGGCTGGGGAGCAGAGGGAAGGGAAGCAGTGGAGGGGAGGGAAGAATTGGCTGGAGAGGTTCTCTCAGACCTGGAAGGGAAGCAGTTTGGGGTTCCAAGCCCTTATTCCCCTTTCTCTGAGGGCGCCAGGGTAGAGGCAGAGCCTCAGTGAGCCCAGTGACCCCCATCTTCAGCAGAGGCCATGGTTCAGGAGCAGGTGACCAGACAGCCTGTAGGGACCTTGGTCTGTGAACACATCAAGTCCAAGGCTGTGACACTGCTCCACCTCTATGGCTCCTAGGTGGGTGTCCTGCTGCCGCTTCCAGGACAAGCCACATTCACATATGACCGAATGGGTAAATTCCTCCACCAGCCTAGTGAATGAGACACTCCTAATCAGAATTTGTTTTTAGAAAAATCACGCGGTATTTATTTCATGCCCCTGTTTATGGAATAAAACCCATTGCCTGCTCCATACCACCTCCATACAGAACACAATTTCTAATAAATGCCCTTGGACAAAACGTTACATAAATAACAACACCCGAAAGAGACATATCCTGAAAGAGCCGGCTGAAATCAGGAAATCACTGTCCTATTTTTGCCTCTGGCACTAATAAGCTCTGTCCTTAAGTAAGTCACTTTCTCCATCTGTGCCTCTATTTATTTATGGATTAAATGAAGGGAATTGGACTAAATTCCTTGTCCGTGTTACTGCAAATTTAGAAGGGATTTGAGAAACATGAAATAGTCATGAAACCATATTCTTAACTAAAGTTATAGTTTAGAAGCTTCTCCACTACTGTTAATCTCCACCTCAAAAAGAACTGACTTCAAAAATAATTGAGAATTTCTGCAATTGCAGAAGACACTTTTACGTAAAAAGGTGACATTATGTCTGTTACCTGCTTAATCAAATCTTGTTCAGGCCCTTATGGTGTCTTTGCCAGGACTTTGGTCTTCATAGTAATGTGTACTCGGGATTTTCATCTTAAAAAGAAAAGAGCCTTTGAAAAAACAACAGTCCTTCCATAACAGGCTCATCTTTCACCGAGGCTGAAATAGTGTAAACATGACCACATGAGGCTCTGGGTTTATGTTTTCTCAATGATTTCCAGATCAAATTTGCTGTGTTTACAAGATGGAGACACTTTTTCTAACCGCCAGCATTGCAATTCAAATGGGGGCTGGGCAGGGTCAGGAGGGGCCGATCCCCTCACTTGGCCCTCTCTGCTTTCAGTTATCCTGTATCCCTGACAACGTGTCCATGGATGCCCCGGCAGGATTCGCCTAGCTCAGCAGCTGCCTGTGGACACTGAATCAGGATGTCAGGTTATTATTACTATTACTACTACTATTATTATTATGTTAAACTTTATGGTTCAGTCCAGAAGTAGGATCCTGACTATGGAAGTATTCTTTTTTCTTTTTTCCCATGCTGCTGCTGCTGCTAAGTCGCTTCAATTGTGTCCAACTCTGTGCGACTGCATAGACGGCAGCCCACCAGGCTCCTGTCTCTGCGATTCTCCAGGGAGGAACACTGGAGTGGGTTGCCATTTCCTTCTCCAATGCATGAAAGTGAAAAGTGAAAGTGAAGTCGCTCAGTCGTGTCCGACTCTTAGCAACTCCATGGACTGCAGCCTACCAGGCTCCTCCGTCCGTGGGATTGTCCAGGCAAGAGTACTGGAGTGGGTGCCATTGCCTTCTCCGACCCCTGCTTTACTTTGCCCTATACCTCCCTTGGTTCTTACTTCTTTGCGACCTGGTGAATCTCATTTTGAAACTTCTCTTAATTCCCTTGAATTGTGAACAGTGTTAACCTGATGCCCTGAAATCTCTGGGTGATCATGATGTTTGCCAGTCATCTGTTGAGGTACCCAGAGTCTTCTGTAAAACTTTAAGCACAAAGCCCTTGAAGGCTTTACTTTGAGCAAATACCACATCCCTTTAGAACAACCATTTCACTTAAATCCCCTTATATTATTTGTTTAATGCTTTAAGACATGGTACCCGCACCATGGAGCTGGTGCCCCAGCTAGCTGTCACGATGTACTAACTGGGGTTCAGTGGACAGCAGGATGCACTGGTTCCTCTGTCACTGTCTGCTGCTTTTTCACTGAGGCCATCGCATGGAGCAGAGAGAATGGCCTTGCTTTCAGCAGTTTGATTCACAGCCAGAAGCTGATCCACTAGCAGCTTGACTTGAACAGAGTTGGACTCTCTGAAGCCCAATTTTCTCTTCTGTCCTCTTGCCTCACAGAGATCAGCTGAGGTTCCATGAAGCATGCTAGGCACGAAGGAGTATTGTAACTAAAACAGCAAACCTGTAAAGCATTCCATGACCATCAGGCTCAGGGTCCTTGGGGCAGTGACTAGGGATGAGGGGATGCTGTCTGTTGCTATGTACCTGGGGATGTTTATAAAAACAAACCTAAAAAGTTAAAAAAATTAACATCCCTGAAATTCAGACATAGGTTTTCTTGGACTCCGCCATCACTATAGCAAACTCCCTCCCTCCCTGGGTTCCCAGCTGTCCCTCTGTTAGCTGGAGGGTTGGCCTTGGTGGTGTCTAGGGAGCCTTCAGCTCCAAAGTGCTGCATCTCTGCTCCATGGTCCTCAGGTTGGTGTGTAGGAAGATGCAATGGGATTAGAGGGGAGAGAAGGAGACTCTCTAGTTACACCTCTATAGACAATTTCTTTGGAAATAAATAAGCAAATGAAAATTTTATTACCAGGAAGCTCAGAACTAATTCAGTTCTAGTGACCGTCTTATTAGAGGTTTTGATTTCACTCAAAATATGCATTCCTTGACCACCTTGCCAAGATCATGCACACACCATGCATAAGTATGTGCATGGTACACACATTCTTATTTCTACTTCCTTTCTTTCTCTTCTTCCTGTCTCCCTCCCTCCTTTCCTCCCGTCTTCCCTCCCTTCATTCCTTCCTTCCTTGTTTGATTGCAAGTGCCTCATTATATGCCATTTTAAAAATTTTTAAAAATTGAATAAGTAAAAATAATACATTTTTAAAAGTGGAAGAAAATGACTTATAAAGGAAGTAGACTGTTTGTCTTTGTATTTTCAGTACTGTAATCTTGTTCTTGCAACTCACAGAGCAGAGAGCTCCGCTGGTCGTTAATCAAACAGCGCCTTGACCTGGATCTGGGGGCTGCTGGCTCTGATGTTGGCTGCTGTGTGACCTTGGGACTGTTCCTTCTCCTCTCTGGACCACAGCTGCCTCATTCAGAAAATAAAGGATTTGGACTAGATAGTTTTTAAGGTATTTCCCAGATGTAAAGCTCTCCATATAGGTGTCTCTCACTTTATAAAACCCAACATCTGAAACAATAAATAAATCTATCCTCCTCAAATACTTTTTTCTTATGACACAGGCCAATAAAGGTAAAACAATTTGCGTTATAAGAAAAGAATTTTTAAAATAGCTGTTTCACTTTAGAAATAATTTGATTTATGTGTAGTATTTCAAATTCCCTTATACCTGTAATTGATAAAAATTTGTCTAGTTGGAACATTTCGGAGATGGTTCTTTATCCCTAGCAGCTGACCCTGCCACATCCATCAGAGAAATTCCCAAGAAACACGCCTGTAATGTTCAGCTGAAATCTCTAATGGGTGTGATCAAATCAGGCTTAATGTTCACTTTGGTGAACAGTTACTTTGAAAGCCTGAGTTACTTTCTCATTATCATTTTATTTCTACCATTAGCCACATTTAAAAGTATAAATCACTACTATCATCTTTCAGAATGAAGGTTAACCCTCTCCCCTCAGAGCTGATTCTCTTCTAGAGTGAGGACGAAGGGCATCTTGAAAAGAGGAGGGAGGGTACATGGTGTGACCTTGGCTAAGTCGCTTCTCTGTCTGAGCCTCAGTTTCCTTACATGTATATGCTGGCTTGGTCTAGGTTACTCTGAAGGGCCCTTTGGCACAGATGCGGAAGGATGCTGTCATAATCTCAGCAGTTGTTGGACTGTTGTGTGTAAGAAATCTATCCCTTAAAGCATTTCTGATGGCTGTCCCCTTCAGTTTATACTGGGGTTTGGCAGACCAACTCACAGCATCCTTTAAAAGAGGAGAATGGTTCCTCAGAAATCACCATAAGGGAGAGAAGTGGAGAGTCAGCAAAGGACGTTATGAACCACGCCCTCTCCCACTCAGTCGGCTCCCAGTTTCAAGTGCCTTCTGGTTGAATTGCCTTGGGACAGGGTTTTCCTGTTTGGTCCTCCAAGTATAGGGACAAATCTGTGAGTAGGTGACTCTCAAGATCCCTGGGAATAGCTGAAAAGACTCCTAAAGTAATGCTTTAGGGAGGGGCTCTCTTTTTAAGAATAGAAGTCTTTTTAAAGAGTAAAGTCTGAGATGGAGCCCCATATATAAAACAAATAAAAGTGGTGTTTACTGGTATAAACTTATTGGTGGCTGGTGGTTGCTAAGCCGTGTCTGACTCTTTTTGATCCCATTGACTGTAGCCCTCCAGGCTCTTCTGTCCATGGGATTTCCCAGGCAAGAATCCTGGAGTGGGTTGCCACTTCTTTCTCCAGGGGACCTTCCTGACCCAGGGATTGAACCCATGTCTCCTGCTTGGCAGGCGGATTCTTTACCACTGAGCCACCTGGGAAGCCCATAAACCTATTATCAATGTTTAAATGGATGACGTTAATTATCAACTCAACAAGAGGCTGTTTGTCTTGACTAACATAAAATCTTGAAATTGGAGAATAGTGGTGCCAGGTGCTGACTTATCAGCCTCTGCATCAGATAAATTTCCGTAATGTATTTTGTTATATCATTTCTGGATTGCAAATGGGAAATTTTTCTGAGGGTGGCTTTGTCTCAAGGGACACGCCTCAAGTATGTTGAGAAGCAATTTTTATTTTAAGTTCAGCCCTAAATGAGTTATAGACTTCTGTTAATGGTCTTTGATGTGTTAGTATAGTATAATTCCATGTATTAATAGAGGATAATTCTTGCTTTCATTAAAAATATTTCTAACTATACTATAAAAATATAGATTTGCCTGTAGTGCTTGTAGAATTTCTGAATCACTTATGTGGAATGTCTTTGGGCAACAGACATGGAGAATTCTGGAGGCTTAAGACAGCCCTGCAGGGGGACTATGGGTGAAATATGTTCTCTGTCACACAGAAGCAGAGAAAAAGGGCCCAGAGTGACCCACAAGGTGCTGATATGTAAAGCTGTGCTTTAAAGCTGGATTTGAAGGACTCACTGGAACTCAGCTGCATCCCTCTTGTGGTTTGCTATTCCCTGGGTGGAGTCTTTTGTAATGCTCCCACCTCCCCTCAGCAGGCTCCAGACCTCGCCTGGAAAGAGGGATGGGGCCACAGGTTAGAGGAAGTCCAGCCCTTTCCTGAGACCACCATGGAGGGGGGAATGGTGGACTTCAGGTCACTCCAAGGAGAAGGCGAGCCCTAGATATGGAATGAGATTCCTTGGAGCTGTCTGCCCCAGAACCCCATCCTGTTCCCTAGCCAGTCCTCTTCCAGTGCCAACTCTGGAGGTTCTGGGCTTTATTTTTAATAATAAAGCCCACATTTCCTTAATATTCCAATGTGCCGAGTTGTATATGAGGCGCTGTGGGGACAGAGAGATGAACAGGCTCAGGCCAGGCCCCCAGCGGCCCCCAGTCAACAGAAATGTGAGCTTCTGGGCTGGTTCACCTAAGAGAGAAGCTGGGTTCGTAGTATTACTCAAATATTATTTTCAACATTGACTCAGCTTGTTAGACTCAAAGATCTAATGGTACTAATTCATTTCCTAAGTCCAGGGAAGATCTACTGAAATGTTCCCATTCTTCTGCCCCACCCCCGCTCCCCCCTCTGTAGTGTGAGAAAGCAGCTTTAGGACGTCTGCTAATGATTGATGATGGCCTGGCTCTCTTTGTGTTCCTTGGCCTGTAGGTTTAGGTCCCGGATTGTTTCAAAATGGCCAGCAGCAGTCAGCGTGTGGTATCTCTGGAATCTTAGAGACATCAGATCACATGCTTGTAACATCACACAACTGAAGAACTTAGCTTTTTTAAAAAAACGGGTTCTCCTATATTTGTTAGTCAAGGCTGAAGACTTTACTTCTTGGGCAGTGAGGAATAGCATCCCAAGGAAAGCAATTTTGCAGACAAAAAAAATAAGGAAAATCAGGAGTCCTACCTCGCCTAAGCCTGTTTACCATTTCTCCTTTCTCGGGGGTCTCTGACAGTACAGGAGGCTGGGAGGGACATTTAGCACAGATATCCACTCCACAGATCCACTGAAAATCCAACTGTCTGCTAGGTGAGGGCGTGGGACTTAGCAAGTGATTCTCTATCTCTGAGTCCACAGAGGGATAGTTAAATCTGTTCATGGCAGGAAAGATGAGAAGAGGTCTGTGAACAATTTTCAGTATTTCAAAGAGCTTGACAGGAATTCTGAATTTGCTTGGATACAGGCTGTAGTCTCATGAAGATGCCCCCTTCCTTTGCTCCTGGCTGTGTCATTGCACTGAGGACTGCTTCATGCAAACTGGAGGCTCTGCTGGGCCAAACAGAATTGTGATGAATCACCTGGGCTTTGACGGCAGACAGGTCTGGGGTCACGCTGTGCTCATCCACTTCCTGGCTGGATGACTTTGATGAAGCGCCTTGATCTCCCTGAACCTCAGTGTCCTCGCCTGTAAAATAAGGACGATAATCACATCCACCTCACAGAGCTGCTGGGGTTGGTCCAGAGTAAGCCACTGATTAAAGGCAGCTGTTATTGTTAGCAGCTTTCATTAATGAAAAATGAGAAAAAAATTATAATGTAATAAAAGTGGAACATTGATAAGCAAAAATCTTGCCAAACTTGTAGCGCATCGGGGTTTGACAAAAGTTTAAAATCCTTTATACAAGGCAACTGTAAGGGTTTTGACTATCAAGGAGACAGTGGAATGGATGCATGTGCATGATTAAAATTTAATTGAGAGAGTTTGATTTCATCCCTTTGGGCTGACTATGCATATCTTCTGGTGTCATAAAACAAGCCCAGGACCATAGGGCAGGCCATATGCCCCGTAGTGACCTCTTTCTAAGCCACCCCTGTGTGCTCTGGATGGAAAACTGTTGATTGAAAAGGGCAGAACAATACCCTCTGTCACAATGTCTGCAGATCACATTCAATCAGGACAGCATTCTGTTGATTCAAAAGAAACACACACACACACACTCACACACACGTCCCAGCTGGTGACATCAGTGACCTGAGGGATTTGAGGACAGTTTACCTAGCACTGAAGGTTTCAATCACACCACCCAGTGGCGGGTAGAAGGAACTTAGATCAGTGAAGCCTGTTCTAGGAGTTTCCTTAATTCTCAGTAATCTTACTGCTACTCATTGTTCTTAGCTGGTAAAGAATCCACCTACAATGGGGAGACCTGGGTTCGATCCCTGGGTTGGGAAGATCCCCTGGAGAAGAAACGGCTACCCACTCCAGTATTCTGGCCTGGAGAACTCCATGGACTGTATAGTCCATGGGGTCACAAAGAGTCAGACAGGACTGAGCGACTTTCACTCACTCACTCATTGTTCTTAGAGGTCTTTCTTGGCAATATGTGGAGACCTATGGTTTTTCTTCTTTTAAAAAAATACTCTGAACCTAAAAGTGCTCTAAGAAACAAGAACTAATTTTTTGAAAAGTCTGTGAATTCCCTGACAGTCTAGTGATTAGGACTCTGCACTTTCACTACCAGGGCCTGGGTTCAATTCCTAGTCAGGTAACTAACATCCCACAAACCTGCAGCTTGGCACAGCCGAAAAAAGATTGTTTAAAGGGATTTCCCTGGTGGTCCAGTGTTTAAGACTTCATGCTTTCACTACAGGGGACACAGGTTCAATCCCTGGGCAGGAAGCTAAGATCCCACAGGCCTTGTTGTGTAGCTTAAAAAAAAAAAAAAAAAGTGTGTACTGTGTTGAAAACAGTACCATGAAACATAAAATTTTGTTCCCAACTTTTCATGCTATTGTTCCATGACTGAAAGCTAGAGTTTTGTACCTAATAATATGATTTACTTGTCTACTGAACCCACATGGAAATTTCTTCTTGAATGCCAGCCCTCCTCCCCTCTCTCCCAACACACAGCCCCTCCCACCCACTCACTTTGCAGTGGATACTCTTTGGAAGAACTTTGAGGTTTTCTTTTTCATCACACAAGGATGTTGACATGCGTAACAAGGTCTTTCTTCCTACAGTTGAAGACTACAGCTTTCTGACAAATGGGATAGATTCATTTTCTTTTCCTAAGACACTTGAAATGTAATAGTTCTTTGAAGAGGGAGGGAGGAACCCATTTAGTTTTCGTCTTGACTGGAATGGAGATCAACAATTCAGAAATAGAGCTTGCTAATTAAAATTAACTACATTACACAACTTGCCATGCAGCCCACTGGGAATAGTTTCTCTCCTGCTTGATTATGATGATGAAAACTTACCTTTTACCAGGATAAAATGAAATCATCCTGATCAGAGAGAAAAACTGTTCCTTAAGACAGGCTGTAGAAGTATTTGTTTTTAAAGAATTTTGTTAAACATCTAAAGTAATACATTAAAAGAAGTTATTCTCCACACCTAACTTTGTATTAATGTACGTTTACATATGGGGAGAAATTTCTCACATACTAATGCAAATTTAATAAACCAAATGCCTTTAGATTTCTACAGTTGGGGACTTCAAGATTGTAAATACCTGAATAGGTACACAATTTCTAAATAATTCTGAAAGTACTGAAGCCATGCTGTAAACGCACTGTGCCTTTACCACTTGATTTATTGGATATGGTGATTACCATGTTCTAGAATTCCCCTCTCCCCAGTGGAGAGGAATATATTGTTAACATGGTTACTGCTACATAGTTATATCGATCTGATACCGTTACTAAGCCTGACATTGCCTTTTAAGAAGATCCCCCAGAGAAATAAAGTGATTCTAAAAGGAGCAGAGGAGTGGCGGGAAGTAGAACTACGGGCTTTAATTTCTGGAATAATTCCAACTCTGCAACAGGAGAGCGCAAGCCTGCCCTAAGAGGCAAATTCCACTGGCTCGAGTGATGATGAGGGACCCTCTCCAACAGGGAAGCCATCTGCCCTCATCTCCCAGTGTTTTGCCCACCCCTGGCCTTAGGACAACCTGTTAGTAAGAGAAAGAAAGGTCCTTTTATGTTTTAACCTCACTGCTTCTGAAACTGCCCTTCAGAAACCCTACCTTTCTCGTTCTCTCTTTTCTTGGCAACACTCAAAGTCCTTTGTAAACATTCTCCCAGGAAGTCTCTGTAGACCTGTCTGATAAACTTAGAAAAGGAGAGAGTTTAAACTCCTGTCTGACAGTAGATTGGATGGAGAGCTTAAAAGATTATTCCCTTCAGAGAAGTAGCCGAAATCACCAAGCTTGGAAAGATGTCAAGGAGAACTAGAAGTGACACAGCCCTGGTCTTTCTGTTCAGAGCTTTATTTCTCTCCCCAGACCCAGCGTTCTTATGAGCTTTGTGAGAAGGAGAAAGGCAGGCCCAGGCTTTTGATTCTAAATGTATGAAACTGGGAAAGCCAAGACAGAGCAGCATTAAGGCATGTGCTCAAAGTTCATTGGAACTAGCTAACATATAAACCACTCCAACCAAACAGAATTGGGTCACAAATGCAAACTGTCTTCTCTTTTAAAAGAACTTGTTGGCAACTCAAGTCCGATTTTTCAAATCCATCTAATTCCTTTTCTCCCCATCTCATCTCCATCACAGGGCAACAGACGTGTATCTTCTATTGAGAAGATACTGATTTCCTCCCCAATTCAAGATTCCTGCCGAATCACACTGAAAGAAAGGATAGGGATTCTGATGGGTTCAAGAGGACTGCTCGCTCATTTCTTCTTGTCCTCTTTCCATTTATTCCTGTTGAAATGTAGCTAGTTGCATCGTATTTGTCAACAGTGGGAGTTTTCCATCCCAGGAGATATGTCAGAGGAGAGTGGAACCAGAAGACCCCTAAAAGCTCCTTTCAGTTCTAAGGCCCTGCGGACCAGTCCCTTAATCCTATTCCAAGGGACCACTTGTGGTTCAGAAGTAATCGGTGCAAGTCTCAAGAAACTGGACTTAGATATTGACCTCTCCTCCCACTCAGATGATCCAGTAGCCAGTGTGGATGCTTGGCGGGAACAGCAGTATATTGTGAGTTTGCTGGGCTAGATTGTGGAGGATGCTGGGCTTGACGAGGTTAAAACAAAATAGACAAACAAATGAAAACCCTTCTCTTCTTCTAGTGGTGTCTCTTCAATAAGACTGTGACTCTTTGCAACAGCATGGATTGTAGCCCGCAAGGCTCCTCTGTCCATGGAATTTTCCAGGCAAGAATACTGCAGCAGGTTGCCACTTCCTACACCAGGGGATCTTCTCGATCCAGGGATCAAACCTGCGTCTCTCTCGTCTCCTGCATTGCCAGGTGGATTCTTTACCGCTGTGCCACCTGGGAGGCCTTGTCTTTTGAAGAGAGGGTCTTAATTTTTGTGAAGTCAAATTTACTGATTTTCTGTAATGTAAATACTAGAGTTTTGGGGTTATAGCTAAGAAATCTTTGTCTAGCCCTGGGTCACAAGGATTTTCTCCTATGTTTCTTCTAGAAGTTTTATAGTTTTAGGTTTTATATTTAGAGTAAGATCTGTTTAGGATTATTTTTTCAATGTGATATGAGGCATCAGTCGAAGTTCTTTGTTGTTTTTTTTTTTTTTGCATTGTTCATCCAATTTTGTTCCAGAACAATTTGTTGAATAGGTCAACGTTTTCTCATTAAATTGTTTTTGCCTGTCTTCAAAAATTGATTGATTATATATGTGGGATCTATTTCTGGATTCTCTCTTTTCCATTGATCTATCTGCCCATAATCACTTGATTACTGTAGGTTTCAAATAAGTCTTGTGATCAGATACCATAATCTTCCAATTTTATCCTTTTTCAAAAGCATTTGGTTAATTCTAGCTCCTTTGTGTCTCCAAACTGGATGTAAATAGCCTAACGTGAGACACACAGAAACGCATCTAAACTTTTTACACCACACGTGTTATTAGTTCTTTAGGAAAGAGGATTCAGAGATAGATACCTACACTCATTAATTATACCTTTATTTAGAAGTATAGTATATAGGAATCTTGAAAGATAAGTCTGTAAGTAACTTGAAAGAAGAGAGGGAAAAGGATAGACAAGCTTCATGAAAGAGATGAAATTTATTGATATAATTTTGATAAGTAGGGTGTACATAAGCTGAGTTACCACCTACAGAGAAAAAGGGTGCTCAGCACAAATTCCAATTAGCTGGGAAGAAAAAATGCATGAAGAAAGTGGTTTGTCTTCATATTGTAAAGGGTCTTGAGATGGTAACTGAGGAGTATGTGCTTTATTCTCAGGATACTGAGGAGCCATGAAGGTTTTTTTCTGTGAGAGGGTTTTTAAGAGGGATGGGATTGTTATGGCGGTTGAGCCAACAGCACTAACTTATGCATTTCAAGCTCACATCCTTTTACAGATCCACTCACATCTCACCTGCTTGCTGTCGGAGTCAGGAGGAGGAGGGAGGGAGGGCTAGGACTTGTGGGAGAGGTTGATTGGCAGCAGGGCTTTAATTTCAATGGAATGTTTTCACGGGCATCGCCTTTCCGTTCCTGAATGGATGGATGAGAGGAGTTTCCTTGGGAGTGTTTTTCTTGGGCACTTTCATTGGGTTTCAACTAAAAACACAGGATATTGGTATGTATCCTCACGGTTTAGGTTGAATTGCAGTCCACCCCCAAAACTTCCTTGAAGTTATCTTTTATCCAACCCTTCTCACTGTTCCAATGCCTACCAAACAGATTTATAGAATGTCAAAGCTAGAAAGGACCTCTGAGAACATCTGGACCATCCTTATCCTCTTACTCCCTCTGTTCTGTGAAGAAATGAAAATCAGAGAGTAACTCAGTTCCAATACCATGAATCTGATCACACCATTTACATCTATAAAACCCATCAGTGGTAGCCTGAAATCTTTAGCTAGGGTCACCCGGCATCCTGATTTGCCCAGAATGGTCTCAGTTCTTGCTTGTTGTGCTGTTGTTGCCTCAGTGCAGTTATTCATTGTAAACACTTTCACTTCCCAAAGTGAACCACCCTGAATGATACATTAAATGGTCCTCCCAAGTAATGCTTTCCAACATCCAGGCTGGTGTGGAGACAGGCATGGGGGTGGGTAGAGTCTCAGGGTTACTGAGGGGGGTTTGGATGCCCATCACGCTTACACAGTTTCTCAATCAGCAGAGAGAAGAGTAAGACTATTACATTTTAAAGGTTCAAGAAGAATATTGGAATTTAGTATAGAAATCCCTTGCAAATATTGGGACACAATGACCTTCAGAATCCAGCCTTCCTTATCCAGCCTCCATCCTTCCCTGCTCATGTCCTAGCGCTCTGCTTCCCTCCTGTGGTCCAGCTCCGAGGGAGGGACAATTCATGGTGCCCTGACTCTTCCGTGTTGGTCTGGGTCTCTGTGCTTTTGAACACGTTTTCCTTCCGCTGGAAGATATGGACTGAGGCCACCAGCCTCAGCCCCTCTTGTCCAAGTGATGAAATCCCACACTTCCTTCACCGCTCAGAGCCTCCACACCCCTGTCTCCCAAGCCAGGCACAAAGCAGAAACTCCCCTTCTTCTGAGCCTTCCCACGCCCTGTGTTCTCTCCTTCCTGCCGGTTGCTAACACTCTGTATTGGCTGTACTTGTTTATGTGCTTGTCTCCCTCCTGGACCGTGAGCAACTTGAGGGCACAGTGACTGCTGCAGTCCAGCCCTGTCGGGGAATGGGTGTGGTGTGGAGTGAGCATGAGGGCAGATTTGTGCATCATGCTTGTGTGTGCACATGAGTCTGTGTGGCTCAAGGAGGTTTCCTGGAACCTTGGGTTCTTCTCAGGAAGCCAAAAACACTTCAGAACGAGTCGGCCTTTTTCCGTGCACCTTCTTTATGAATTAAGCAGCATAAATCGCTGATCTGTTTAAAAACAGGGAAAGGGAAGTCTGTAGAGACAAAAATAACTTTTTCAAGGTCACTGACTTGAGTGGTTGGCCCCCTGGGAGAGAAGCCTTGTGCCTTGGACCCAGTTTAGCCCAGGGTGAGGGTCACCGGTGAGCTCGGCCTGCCTGTCTGTTCCCCTCGGAGGTAGGGGCTCCCTGCAGTGGGGCAGGCTGTGTGGGTGCCTGTCTCCAGACAGGGGCCTTTCCTGGGAGCTGGTCCAAGGCCACAGAGGCTGAGCAAAAGCCTATGTGCTGTTTCTGGTGAGGAGGGCTCTGTTCTCAGTAGTTTATGTGTACAATTCCTAGAGCAGGGGGAAGATTGCAGCTGGCGCTGAAGTGACACCCCAGGTCCCAAGTAGCTTGGCAAATGGTAACGCAACCACTGAAGCAAAAGAAGATGGAGAGGGGCATCGGGGAGGGGGATGGGCTGAAAGAGAGAGATTGAGACACTGAGATTCTTAGGCTGTGGGGAGGGACCAGAGTCTAAGCTTTTGCTCTCAGAATTGCATAAATCACTCTCATTCTCTGGGTCTCTACCTCTCTCTTTCTGTTTCTCTCCACACCCACCACCCCACTCTCACCCCACTTCAGCAACCCTCCTCTCCCCAACTCAGAGATTCTCTCCTTTTTCAGTCAGAAGTTGCAATGACTTTGGGCAGCCCTGGGTCCCCGATTCAAAATTCTCCTTTCCTGCCTTCACCACCTCCTTAATTACATACAGGAACACTCTTCAGGAGCACGAAAAATGAGATGTGGCTCCCACAGGACAGATGGGAAGGGAGTGGCTCCCACCTCAGAGAGATGTCACTCTCCAGGTGGGGCGGGGCCCAGACCAGCCACATCCATGGGGCGGGGATGAGAGGGGCTCGCCCCAGCTTCCTGAGGTAGGTGTCCTCCAGCTCTGAGTCTCATTATATTCCACAGCCCCTCCCAGGTCAAAGAAATAAGGAGTCACAGGGAGGGGAGAGATGGTGGCTTGAAGTGTCAGAAAAATGACAGCTGCTGTCAGGTAATTTGAACCTTGACACCTAGCTGCGTAGTCAGTCAGGCCTGGCCAGGGGCCTCACTCCATTAATTCTCCATCCTCCAACACAACTTCCTTCACAGCTCTGACCTTCTGTTGGGGTCCAGTGCCCCCTCCTCGCGGTTTGTCATGCCCACATTCGCCCTTCCACTTCTTGGGGTCACTTACCTCCCTCATCTACACACCCAACTATCCTCGAGTGTAAGAAGGTCAAAGGGTCCGAAAAGGCTTTAACCTGAGAGGGAAAAGAACTGGGGAGAGAGTGAGGGGGAGGGAGTCTCCAGTTTCATTTTGAAAGGCTGAGTTGGTAGTGGTGGGATCCTGGGAACAGGAACTCCCAGGGAATTCCTGTTGGTCTCCAGGGAATCTGGCGAAAATCCAGGAAATGGATGGCTGCTGCTGTGGGGGCCACCCACAGGGGGACAGGGCCTCCCCAGAGCTCAGGAGCCCAACATCAAGTTCTCGGGACCAGCCTGACAGTGCAGGACAGCCCATTCTCCCTTCCTTCTCCTCTTCCCTTTCCACCTACAAGTTCACTCCAGAGTAGGGCTGGGAGAGAAGGGTACTGGGTGGGCACAGCAGGTGCTAAGATGGTTGTTGAATCAATGTTTAAAACATCAACCAGAGAGAGAGGGGTAGAGGGAGACAAAGGAGGTCAGAATAAGAACCGGGCAGACACTGGGGAGAAGGGTGGAGAAATGAGCAATTGAAAGGGGCTCTGTTTCTGAGGGCAGGTTAATGTCGACTTACAATCCATGGATCACAGCCATCTAACTGCAACATCTGGCATAAACAGTCTCGTAGTTCACAGGTCCATATGTATTGACCCTCATTCAGGGAGCAGGTCTACTGGGAGGGCAATTCAGGGAACTCGGGTCTCAAAGTTGGAGGACTCCTGGGACTGTATGATCCAATGTTCCCATTTTACTGATAAAGAAACCGTAGTTAAATGAGGGCAAGTGACATTATCAAGGCCACAGTGAGTTGGGGCAAGATCCATCTCCAGGTCTGGTTCTGACTCCACCTGCACCCCTCTAGGGGATTTAAAGAGACAAGTTTTTCTTGGACCTTAAACTGACTGATGGCTGTGACTTATTAGCACATGAAACTGGTCAGACC
Source organism: Bos mutus (assembly GCF_027580195.1). Classification (NCBI taxonomy): domain Eukaryota; kingdom Metazoa; phylum Chordata; class Mammalia; order Artiodactyla; family Bovidae; genus Bos; species Bos mutus. The sequence continues at coordinate 72,470,194 of NC_091617.1, forward strand.
TGGCCTTCTCTGCCTTCACATTGGAAACCACACCTAGCCCTGGGGCTTCTTCTAACCTCTCTTCTCCCTCTGCTCTTGCCAAACTGCCTGGACTCTCCAGTCTTTCAAAAAAAAAAAAAAGTGCTCGTTTTGCTTGAATCATCTTAGGGGGCCCCCTTTTGAGTTTTTTTTAATTTGTTCCTGAATTCTTCAGAGATGGAGAGACTGGCGTCTCACTCTTACGTCTGTCCACAGTGACACAGCATGAGGACACAGTAGGCGCTCAGTGAGGGTTCTTTGAGTGTTGCAAGGAAGCATAGAAAAGATGAAGACCAGATCTCTAGACAGCCTGTGGAGCCATGAGCTTTACAAACTTTGTTGATGAATTTTCTTAGAAAAACCCTGGAAGCCATGGTCTGGCAAGCAGAAGTGCCTTTATGTGCCTGTTAGACAAGCAAAAAGTACTATCAGACCTTCATTTATACTCAGGTATATGCAAAGAACAGAAGTAGGTTCTCAAAGCAATTTAGAATCAACTCCATAGACAAGATTTAGGGAATGGGGAGTCCAGCTGGAGCAAGCTTGTGAACCCCTCCTGGTCTTTTAATATTCCTTTCCAGAGAAGTAAGCACAAACTTCCTTCAATAGCAATTTATGACTTATTTCACACCCAGGCTATTTCTGGAGTTCATACCTCACGTCTATAAACAGTCAAGAACAGTTGCGTGGACATGTGGACATCATGTGAATTTTGGGTTTGATGGCGCTTTAGGAGTGGGATCTGCAAAAATTACATATTCAGCTACTTAAATGTTTCAACCAAGAAGAAAAAGGAAAAAATGAGGAATTACCTTCAACTGTACTTCAAAAATGTCAGCTCAGTTGATCTTACAAGGTCATAACCAAAGTCAAGGAGGATTTTAGAGGTTTCCAGCCTTGGCTTGTTATAGCTCATAGTTTCTTATAATTTCATAGGTGGCTCAAGATACAATTAAATTTACTTTAGCTGAAATGTTTATGTACACACATATCCCATGTGATGCCTGATTATGTACATTTGCCTTATATCACTATTGCTAGCAGTTGGCTTGCAGGATGATAACTACCAAGAAATCAAACAATAAGTAAACAACTCATATCCAAATGTTGCAGGTCCCTGGAATTACTTAAAAAAAAAAAATCAAATAAAAAAATAGAAAACATTTTTTTTACAGAGAGGAAAATTACTATTAAAGGAAAGTAGTAAACAGAAACAAAATCCCAAAAGCTTTCAATGCTTGATTACAGTCGCTCATAGTGTTTAAGGATATGTGCTCATAGTGCTTAAGGAAAATGAAGTTACATGACTTTCATTACTTGCATAAGTCACTGTGTAAGTGGGATAACGTAGATGAAGCTGGGACCTGGGTTTTAATTGTGTCAGTGAGGGCAGTGGGAGCTATGGAAGATTCAGATGGGAGGAGGAAGAAGAGGGAGCTGTGTTTTAGCAGAAATACCAGTAGTTCAATGGCAAGAGATGGACAGAGTTAGAGCAAAGGCAAAAATCCAATTCTGAGGAGTAGCAATCACTGATGTGCAAAATACTGATGATACTTGAGCTGGGGTTGACACTGAGATAAGCAGTGGTTTGAGAGAGAATTATCTAAGCTCTTGGTGGATGATGATAGCAGGTAGGTGCTGGGGGAAGGGAGAAATGAAATAACCCTGAGCCTGGTCTCTGGGGGGTGATGATCATTAGACCTTCCCATGCTTCTCTGGCCGGTATAGTAGTCATGGGCCACAGGCATCTGCTGAGCACTTGAAATGTGGCTGATCTGAATTGAGAAGTGCTCTCAGTATGACAGACACCTCTGTCAAAAACTTCAGTTCAATTCAGTTGCTCAGTCGTGTCTGACTGCAACCCCATGGACTGCAGCACACCAGGCTTCCCTGTCCATCATCAACTCCCGGAGCTTACTCAAACTCATGTCCACTGAGTCAATGATGCCATCCAACCATCTCATCCTTTGTCATCCCCTTCTCCTCCTGCTTTCAATCTTTCCCAGCATCAGGGTCTTTTCAAATGAGTCAGTTCTTTGTATTAGTTTCCCAGAACAGAAAGTCAAATACCCCATTAATAATTTTGCACATGAATTACATACTGAAGTAATCTTTTGGATATATTGGATTAAATATTATAATTAATATTAATGTTTCTTTGTACTTCTAAAAAATGTGGCTACTGGAACATTTTAAATCACACATTATTCTCTATTAGGCATCACTGATCCAGTGGTTTCCCATTGCTCTTACGGTTGGACACAGATTTGTCACTGAGACCATCAAGGTCCCCTGTGGCCTGCCAGCTCTCCCGAGGCTGAGTGAGGGCCCCACTCTCCTTGGTCAGCATGTTTCAGGCATGTGGCCTTGCTGTTCACCCAGCACGCCACTGCTTTTTCTTGATGCAGGACTTTCCCTACCATGTCCCTACCCGTCATGTTCTCTCCTGAGATCTTGACTCGCTGAATCCTCCCACCCTTCACAGTCTTCTCTAGAGGACATCTCCCTCCCCAGGGCTATCTCATGCCCTACTTTAATTTCCTCAGAAGACTTCATCAGTATAGAAATTACCTTGTTAATTTCTTTGTGTAATGTTTTGTTATCTCTTTCCTCCTGACTACAGCTTAAGTCCTTAGAAACCAGGGACCCCCCTTCTGCCTTATTGTCCTTTGTAGCTCAAGGCCTGACACACAGTGGGTATATAATACATATTTGATAAATGATTGAATTGACAAATACAGAACCATGGACAAAGACTCCTGGCTAGACCAGCATAGGGTATTGGGATGATGGCTTTCAGCACATTTCCTCCTATATGGTCCACACGCCATAGCCCTCTCTAGACTGTTACTTCCTTGAAGGCCTTCGCATCTGTTCACCACTACATTTCCAGGGTTCCCAGCCCACCCCTGTGTGCAAGGTGAAAGCTCAGAAGATATCTATGGAATGAACACATGAATACAAAACCAAGGCTGGTGCCCTAGACCCCACATCTTCCTGCAGAAAACAAAGAGATTCATCAGTTTTCTTTGAATCAGCTTCTACCTTGAATATTTCAGGTGCTTTGCGAACTGTGGAGAAGTTTTTAGTAACTATATTCATGAAACAGCAGCAAATGACATTGGTCCTCTTTGTGGCCCTGGGTATCACAGTCAGCCATTTACAGAACTTGCCAGGTCAGCCAGAAGAGACATTTTTGACCTTCACTGACCGAGTCTGCAAAATCAGGTTGGGTTTTTTGTTTGTTTTGGTTTAACTGGTCTTCCTGGCTTCAGGAGTCCCCTCCTCAGTGAGGTGTTCCCTGATCATTCATCCCAAATTAGGCCTCAGGCACACTTCTGTCCCTTCTATCACAGCACTTGATTTTAGTTGCTTCTTAGTATTTACCATGAGCTGATGTTCTCTCTTTCATTTATTTATTTTCTTTTTCGGTTGTCTTCTCCGCAGTGGGATGTGTGCACTCTGAGAGCCGAGGCCTGGCCGGTCTTGTTTGTTGTAGAAACTCCGGTGTCTGCAACGGTGTTGGCACAGAGTAGGTGCTGCATGAATCCCCGGTGAATGACTAACTAGTCAGCTGCAACCAAGAGCTGCTTTGTGGACCAGTGACCTACTGGTCCCAGACGCCCCCTCACTTCTGGTACTGCATCCTGAGCTGCAAGTGAACTCAACAAACTCTCTCTTCTGAAGAAACCCCTTAGGTAATACATGCTCATTGCAATCTAACACAAAACTGGGATGCAAAACACCACTGGTCACAGACAGGAAAGAAAAGCCCAAACAAACTATACCAGGAAATTTAGCAACTGCTTTGTGGCTAGGGGGACGTTTTGCTTACAGAGACTGCATTGATCTTGTTGCAAACAGCCACATTGTCCTGGCAGCTGTTATGGTGTGGCCACCTCCATGGATGGTACTTTGGAACCTTCTGTTACACCCTTAGACATTTATATCCACTGGTTTCTCTGGGTCATGGTGTGACTCATTCACCTACTAAAGAATGACTCCTAAACCAGCCCACACAAATATGATCTTCAAAATTGAATACTTTTCCTCTTAAAGTTTAGGATTTTCCCATTCTCTTTCTAACTTTGGGTTCTGAGAAGTTCCTGGTAGTTCATTTGTGCCCAGTCACTAAGCTTTACCTGTAAAGAAAACTTGCCTTTGACTGCATCAATTCTGGCACTCAGTATACAGGAGGAAGGAAGGGACTTCCGGTTCTCATGCCCTGGGAGACTCGGTTACATGTCTAAGACAGAAAAGCGGGAATGAGGACAACAGATTTCCAGCAGTTCCAAAGTGGTTCTGGCTATACATGTAGCAAAAGTACATGGACTGCTGAGACTAGTTCCAGGTTTATTTGCCCTTGAAAGTCAGCAGGGAAAGGCAACCACAGAGACAGGCTTTAGGAAGTACAGCTCCATTTCTGTCCATTTCAAAGTCCAGTCCATTTCTGCAGAAAATGAGGGAAGTGTGACACTTCTGCCAGAAGAGGAGGGTTCCAGAGACCCACCTGGCTCTCTCTAGCTGCCACTTTGGCCAAACCATCTACTCCCTTTGAGACGAACTGTCCACATTTGCTACGAGGATTACATGTTCAGTCCTACTTACCTACATCGATTGCTTTTGGGATTAAATGAGGATGTTTATGAAAGCATTTTGTGAAACTTAAATTCAAATTATTCAAATGTAAGTTGCTATTTTTATTAATATCCTCTTTCTTATTATACTAGTTAATGTACACCTTCCTGAATGACTTATGTACAGCAGCCATTGATTGTGCCACTTACGACAGGTAGAGAAAAAGTATGTTGCTTTTGCCTCCAACAGTCGCAGAGTCTGAGCTGGGGAGACAGATAAAGAAACACTCTAATCCAGTGTCATCAGTGCTGTGTTAAATGCTCCAGGAGTGGGGAAAAGAGGAGGTAGGGGTCAGAGTCAGGATTTGGAGGCCTCAAGATGGGCTTCTGGAACCAGGTGAATTGAGCAAAGTCTTGAAGGATACATAGGTAGGAGGTCTCTGGATGGAAAGTGGAGGAGGGATTCTTCCAGCACAGGGGCGGGCAGGGGCGGGGGGTGGTGCTCATGGCACTGGTGCAGCTTTGCACGCCGAGGAAATGTGGATGGGGTACTGACTTCTTGTAGGCAAGAAGGCAGGAGGCTAGGCCAGGAGTAAACCATGTAAGTTTCTCTGGTGGTGGAGGCAATAGTAAGCCTTTGGAAGTGTTTTCTCAGAGATGTGGTTGTTTGGATGTGTGGCTGGAGTGTGTGGTTGATGGTTGGAGGGAGGCAAAACTGAAGGTGAAGAAACCAGTCTGAAGGAGATAAAAGCAACGAAACTCCTGCACAAAGGCAATGACCGAGGGGAAGCCTTATGGTTCCTCGTGCCCCATGGGAGGCAGGGAGGAGACTGGTGGTGGGGTTGAGGAAGACACACTGACTGGGAAAATAGAGGCAGGACACCTCACGGGGTGGGGGCCTAAGGACTGTCACGTGGAGACGGCCCACAGGCAGCTGGGTCCACAATCTGCATCTCAGGGCAGAATCTGGGACTGAAGATACCAGATTTGATGGTCTTCATGCAGATGGCGAGTGGGTCTTCACGCTGTGGGTGATGAAGTGACAAGAGGAAAAGGGCATGGATAGATTTTTTCAAGGACAGTGACTTTAATGGGTGGGTCAAGGGGGAAAAGTCCCATGGTGGATGTTGAGAAGTCATCAGAGAGGCTGAAGGAAGTCAGGAGCAACATGTGCCACAGGGGTGTAGGAAGGAGGGAATTTCATGATGGAGTCTGCACATATTCTGAACCTCACAAGTGTTGATGAGGAGAGAACAAAAGAGGGACCTTCTGATTTGTTCACTGAGGGAGGGGCACTCAGGAGTCTGGCTGCACAGGTAACAGGGAGAGAGAAAGGAGGCAGGGGGCTACTAGCTAGATTCTAGGACCCTCGGTGAAAAGGGAGGCGAGCAGCCCAAGGTGGAGAGAGGGTGCAGGGTGGGGGAAGTTGGCTCTGAAAGATGGTAGAAAAATAAATGTATTTATATACAGCAGGGAAAAGTAAAAATGAGGTTGAAAATTTAGGAATAAGAGCTGATGTTCTGTGGACCACCTCCCTGGTGAAGTGGAAAAGGATCCACAGTCCCTGTGAAAGAAGGGAAGGATGGAGCCAAATGAAGGTAAGCCTAAGGGGAGAAGGCAGGACCTGCCAGAAGGAGAGCCATCAGGACCAGAGGACTAAAGAGTGGGAGAGCCTATGGCACCTGAGGAAGGAAGAGCCAAGGGTGGGCAAGGTATGGGGGCAGAGCATAGGTCCTCACTTTCCAGCCCAGGGACCCATCCACATCCGTCATTCCCATACTGCTTCTCATTCTACTCACACCTGGGGTGGGCAAAGTGATGAGTCATCCATCCATTAGGCTCAAAAGAAAAGCAGAACCAGGCAATGGTGGCAGCAGGGGGTTCATTCAGACACTGCAGGTAGAGGGGCATTTATTTTAAAAAGAACAAGTTTCCAGAGAGAACAGTGGGAAGGCTGAGGAGGGACTTACTCAGAGGAGGGAAGCACAGAGCCAAGATCTGGACTCCCAGCTGGAGGCTTTACACTAAACATGCAAACTTGATGTATTAAAAATGTTTTCCAATTTTCCGTCTCTTTTACCTGATGTTCTTTCTCAGGCCTTTATCAAGTGTACTAGAAAAGCTTTTGTATACACATATATAAATGTATGTAAAACATACATATTTTAGAAAACTTGAGAATTTTGGCCTAGTTGAAAAATTTATGTCATTTTGATTTCACATGTTTGACTTAGTATGAATAGAATGCTAGATTTCTAATTTAAAAAAATAGATACACAACAATTAACAGAGTTTTACTGTATAGCACAGGGAACTATAGTCAATATCTTACAATAACCTATAATGGAAAATAATATCAAAAATAATATATATGTATAACTGAATCACCTAGCTGTGCACCTCAAACATTGTAAGTCAACTTTCTTCAATAAAATATAGTATGCTAATAAAAAATTAAGTTGAATTCAACCCCATATCACATTAGAGACTAGTTGCCATATCCCCAAATGATCAATTGCTCAAAATCCAGCTTCTATTTTTAAACTAGTATATGCATGTAAATATGACTACAGCCTCAGATTTTTGATATAGAAGCTGTGTGAATATTTGAGGTAAGAATGACATTTCAAGTTATCCTTTATGAACTTCTCCCAGCATTAAAATGTCTCTTCTTTGGATGGATACTCCCTATTTTAAACTTAAAATGCAGTCTCAACGAGATCACAGTAAAGTAGGTTCTGAGTTCTCTAGATGATCATAGTTTATGCTCCTTTCCCATCGGCCCTTCCCCCCAACTCCAAAACAGGAAAACAAAAGTAAACCAAATGAGCCTGCAGTTTCAGAGCTTTTTAGAGGCTTGTTCACCTCTATAAGGTAATAATGGCCAATTCCACAGTTACTTTGCTACATAGAGTTTCAAGGGAAATATCTATTTGATTCTGCAAGATTCTACAATATTTGTACGAAAATAATCATATGGGCCCTAATTATGGAAGAGACACAGGGAAGAATAACTCTGTGTTCGAGACTATTTGTTCTTCACAAATGTGGTGTATGGGAAGCCTTCCTTTAGGGTTTGTATCTCATCCCTGACCCTGAGTATCTGTTAGGTATTCGCTAAAATGAAAAAATTTTATTTCATTTTAAATAAAATTTAAAATTTTTGTCACACAGGATTCTGCTTCTGAAACCAATTTGATATGGCTTTTACCCTCTCCTGCCCCCTTAAGGAATAATATTCCTGTTCTATATTTTGATGCCTTATCGACACATTTTTATGGGAAAAGCTAATAGAAAAAAAAACTTCCCTGGTGGTTCAGATGGTAAAGAATCTGCCTGCAATGTAGAAGACCAGGGTTCAATCCCTGGGTCAGGAAGATCCCCTGGAGAAGGAAATGGCAACCCACTGCAGTATTCTTGCCTCAAGAATTCCATAGACAGAGGAGCCTGGTGGGCTACAGTCCATGGGGTCACAAAGAGTTGGACACCGATGAGCAACTAACACACATTGGGGGCTTATGTGCCAAGCACCACTCCAAATGTTTTGCCTGCATTTACTCATTTCATCCTCACAATCCTATGAGATATCACCTGGGGAGGTACAAATACCACCTTATGGTACAAAGAAGGTGCAGAGAAGTAATTTGCCTGGACTTACAACCTCAGCAACCTGAAGCCAGATCATGTGCTTTGGCTTTAGTTTTTGGCCTCCAAGCCAATTCATATACCTGAAAATTTCAATACAACCATGGCAAACTTCCTGGAATTCCCCCAACTGGACTTACACATTTACCTCTGTCTGCGTTTCCCTTCCCATTCCCATCTCTTCTCTTCCTTGACCGCATCTGTCAGGTCTCGGCTTCAGGTGCCAACGCTCTGAAGACCTTACCTGGCTTACTCTCCAATCAGAATCCATCTCTTTGTTCTTAGGTGCCCTTTGTTGAAACTTTGCTGGCATGTCCCACATCAGGCCTGGGATGAATTACTTGGGTGTTTGTCTATCTCCCCAGCTAAACTGAGAGCTCTGGGAGGGCAGGGGGTGAGTGAGTCTTAATGTTATCTTTTTAGCGCTTGCAGGGGGCTTGCTGGGCACTCAGTAGGTGCTACGGTTTTCGGAGATTAGAATCATTTGTTTTAAGGAGTCGCGAGATGCCGTCGGGCGGCTGTATCTTGTCTGGGACGACGGTGTGGGCTGAGCCGCCCTGGCCCGGCCGCTCTCCACGCCGGCCCCCACCCGCCCTGGCCTGGCTTGCCGCTTGGCAGGGCTCCGGCGGCCGCGAGGGCCTCTGCTGCCCCGACACTGGCCTCGGCCCAGTTTCCCGGCTTCTAAATGCGGCCCGGAGCTACCGGGGAAACTGGAAAAACACTGGCAGGCGGCCCCACCCCCGGGCCCGGCGGGTCGGGCGGCCGCGTTTCTGCGGCTAAGGGCCTGCTGCTTGGGAGGCGCTGGGGCCCCGGGCGGGGAAGCGGGGGAGGCGGCCGGGCGCGGGCGGCTGCCTGCCTGTCAGCGGGAGCGGGCGCGGGCTCGTGTGTCAGCGGCTCCCTCCTCCCTCTCCCCCCGCCACCGCCCGCCGGGCCTCCCGGCCTCCCGCCGCCGCCGCCGCCGCCCGCTCCCCCCGCGGCCTGGCAGGCTGCCGGCTGCACAGGCGGGGGTTCGCGCCGTTCTCACGACCTCTCAGGTTGCCTGAGCTCATCTGGGAGCTATTCATTTCCTGCCAGAAAGCAGCCGGGCCTGCTAAGCAAACCACCTTGGCCGCAGGGCCGCCGGGGCTGGCCCGGCGTGGCCGCCCCGGCCTGCTCCCCGCCCGGGCCGCGAGCCGCGGCGGCCTCCCTGGAACCCCCGGCGGCCCCGGCGGCCGCGCGGCGGGGGCAGCTTGGCCGCCCATCTGGTTGCACTTAGGAGCCTGGGAGGAAGCTAGCAGCGGGTTGTTACCGGCCAAGGGGTGTGGGAAAAGTTAATTGACTTTAATGACAGGTTTCCCGGGACGGCGGTGACGATGAGGGGGTCCAGCTTAACCCCTAGGTCCCCACTCCAGCAACACGTGGGATGGAATGGGGCGCGCGGAGGGGGCACTCCTCCCAGTCGCGGCAACTCGCTACTTAGAGAAGGATCCCGACTCTAGACCTAGGAGAGCCAACCACCCCCCGCCCCGCTTCCAGTTCAGCGCCTTTCCAGCTCCGGATGCTGCCGGGCACGGCGGGGGGCCCGAGCCCGGGAGGGTCTCCATTGAGAGGCTAATGCAAGCGGCGGCAAGGCCGGCAGCCCGCATCCGGACACGGAGATTGGAGCCGCGCCTTATCGGGAGCCACCGGCACCGCCCCGGGGCGGAGGAGAGGGGCTGCTGGGTGCGACTCAAGATTGTGTAATTAGTTCTGGCCCGAAGGATCCTGATGTGGGCTAAACTCAAGCTTCTCCTCTCCCCCAGCTAATTACTGCAGAAAGAGCCTGGGTGCAGGAGAGTACAGGGTCTTGGAAGTAAATACACTCTTTTCACGGACTTGGAAATGTCCCGGAGAAGGGAAATGACTCACCCAAAGAGATACAGTGAGGTTGACGGCAGAACCGGCAAAAGAGCCTGAAAATCCCCACTAGGGCCAGGGTCCCCCTTTTCTTTTCGTTTTGTACGGAAATGCCTCATCTATTAGTTTAAACCCAAATTTCGGGGGAAAAAAAGACCACTTTCAAACTACAATTTTCAAACGAACAAATGTTTACGTCTTTTAACATTATCACTCCCCTCAATATCTGTGTACTTTTAATAGTAATAAAAATCCCCTTTTTTCAGTTGTTCCCCTTCAGCACAGGGAAGATGAAGAGATTGAGTTTTGAGTTGATTTAATGATTGCACTGTGTGTGTGTCAATTTTTAAGAATATAAATGTATTTTTATAAAAATGAGATCCTGTTGTCTCCCTTATTTCTACCAGGACACTTCCGGTGGAGCCAGAAGACAGATTTACCAAGTGAAGCATTTGAGCTTCACTTGTGTCTTAAAAGAACAATTGTTATTATGTCTGTGTTTAAACAGGAGAGAAATGGCAGAAAAATGATATGATAAAGAAGGGTGTGTGTGTATGTCTATTTCTTTGGTGGGAAGGTATGTTGAGCACCTTTCACAGAGGCAAAATGAGGCAAGTAGGAGCCAAAATCTTTAAAATATTTTTTAAACCTTTCACTCTAGATCTGAAGCTGGATGGAAGGTATTTGAGTAGAAAACTGACTGCTGTCTGCTAGATCATTCCAGTGATAGAGCCGCTCTCCACACTGGCCTGTGGGAAAGGCCAGCCAGGCAGGGGAGAGGTAAAGCTTTTGAAATAAGACAGAAAATCGTTGGCTTTATCTTTGTTAGGAAAGCTTCAAAGATTGATCTCTCCCGCCTCATCCTTCTCCTCCCAGAAGCCCTTCTAAGAGAAACGCGGGTGGGGGCTGTGAGAGCAGGCTAGCGGGAGGGGCCGGGCCGGGAGGAGGACTGGCCGGCGGTGCGGGAGGAGGGCGCGCCCGCCAGACCCACAGCGCGGCTGATGTGTCTGGTCTCGCAGGGCTCGTGGTTTTCATTTCCCCAACACCTGGATGCAGTCAAACACCTGGCCAAATCTGACAAAATCTGACAAGCCTTTGTGATGGGATTTGGAAGAAATTCCCTGCAGATCCTGGCACAGTTTAAAGCTGTCCGCTTTGAGTTAGGACTTGTTAAGGAGGGTTATGTGAGCTGAAACCCGAGACAACCCTTTTGCTTCTATCTGGAGCCCACATCTTGCCTGGAAATGGGGCATGACCAAGCAAAGGGGTCGCTTGCTGTTTGTATTAAAAGGGGAAGATGGCCTGTGTGCTTGCCAGGACGGCCTCCACATGCTTTCTCTATTAGAGCCAAGCACAGAAACTTATCAAAAACATATGTCTGGTGTTAATCATCTGGACTGGGGCTCCACTTGGGAGTCTAACTAGCTGTTCCTTGGCAGAAGGAATCTGTTGACCTTCTCAGCTTGCTTGAAGAGGGTGCAGAGAGGCATTTCAAACTTTTAGGTGCTGGTACAGAAAATGTCTAGCTGCAAGGATTGACTAATTAGAGAAAGACTCCAACACTTGAAGGCTGGAGCTGCAGCTATGAAGACTGTTTTTACTTGGATGCTGGTGAGATACCCTAGGGCACTAGTGCTGCAGGAGCCACCCTTAAATGTGCAGTGGGGACCTAGTACTGGGTTGATTAACTTCATGAATTCAGCCCCCTTCCATCTTCCTCAGGAGCCAGTATGAGAACCAGGACTGAATGACTTTAACCCACCTGCAACTAAAAAGGTTTTTGAAATCTTTTAAGAGACTGACCACAAATTGGCCAAGGAAGCCATAACAGATGGGTTCTCACAAATTAAATGGAATTTAGCTCAAGGAGCCATGGTAAAACCCTTGATGGGTTTTTTAAATGTTCTTTTAATAACAAAAGGAGCCAATTCCTGAATTCTCAGATTATGTGTAATTCAAATTCTGCCAAGACCTTCATTTTTACATATTCTGAAATAATCAATTCTAAGACATAAGAGCCTTCACTCTTTTTACTTTTATTATATTTTCTCAAATAAACTTCCCAAAAGGAAGATATTTTAAGAGCATTTTCAAACATCTTTGGCATCACATAAAAAAGAAATCTCGTGTAAAAAACGAAATGTCATCTGAACTTTTATCATACAAAGGCGCAATCCAATATGAACATATAAAATATATACAAATATAGTGCATGGTCAGTCACTTAATACAGCTCTCTACAAAAAAGTAACTTTAGAAATTAAAAAAAAAAAACCACTTAATCTCAAAAGTCCTCCCTTCTCTCTCATGGTCCAAGTTCCTGTTTATCGTCGCGAGGGAAGAGAGATGGTTTGGGGAATTTAGGGAGAGCGGTGGCCTGAGCCCCTCAGTTCCGCCACGGTCTCCACATGGAGTCTGCCGTGAGAGAGGGGCCGCTGGAAGGTGACACTGCGTTGGGGCCCACCGAGGTCCCGCTGTTGCTGGTGTAGACTGGGATGACTGGGCCGCTGTGAGCGAAGGCCCCATTGGGGATGAGGAAGGCAAACTGGCCGTCCGGAGCCGGCACCACCTGGAAGCCGCCAAACACCTTAGCCGCCTCTCCAGCAGGGCTGCCCAGCTTGCAGGGCGCGCCGCCGGGAGGGGGCGCCGCACCCCCGGGGATCGGCACGAGCGGCGGCGGCGGCGCGAACGGCGCGTGCTGCGGGCCGCCAGGTCCTGGCGGGGGCGGCGGTGGCGCCTGCAAGGCGGGGTGCGGCTGCCCTGGGTAGGTCATGGCGTTGATCTGGGTCATACAGTTGGCCAGGTGGCCGAGGAGTCGGGTGCGCACCTCGGTGTTAACGCCCTCACACGTGGACAGGAAGCGGGTCACCTCGTTCATGCACTCGCTGAAGCCGGCGCGGTACTTCCCCAGCACGCTCGGGTCTGTGCTTAGCGCGGCTGCGGGCCAGAAGGAGACGGATGGGTCACCGAACAGCCCTGGCCCCGAAGCCACCGCCTCCGCCCTGGGAGGTCCCCGCGGCGCGCCTCCCTGACCACCCGCCCGCGGAACTGCCTCTGGGTAGCAGGCTGGGTTTACAAAAACCATCCACCTCTCCACACTAGCTTGGCGACCGACCCCGAGACGCTCCCTCTTCATTCCCTGTCGCTTCATTTAACCCGATCTGCAGCCTAAAATTTGCCTCCTCCCCACCCCCGAGCGATGTGACCTTGGATAGTGCCCCTTCCCCCTCTTCTGCACCATCCGAGCCTTATATCCCCTTATGTAGCGGGCGAGGAGGGCGTGCTAAACTACATGACCCCAGGCTCCACGCAGCTTAAAAACTACCACGGTTCTAAATCTTTTCACCTCCCATCTGCTTCCCCCACTGCCAAGCCGCCCGCCGTCCGCCGCCCTCGCCACTACAACCTCTCTCCCTCCCTTTCCGGAACAGTAACAACTTGGAGTTGTGGCTATAAATAAGCCCCAGACCGTGGGAACGCAAGAGTGAGCCAAGGCAGTAAAATGTAGCTGAATGCCTCTCACAACCACGAGCGGAAGTCTGGAAGAAATCACCGCGGGGCGAGAGGGACGCCCGCAGAGGGGGACGCGGCGAGCCGCTCTCACCCGTCATCTGTGCCCGCTGCAGGTTCCGGAGGTGTTTCACTGTCATTTCCAGAATGTCCGCCTTCTCCAGCTTGGAATGCCGCGAACTCTGCACAGAAGAGGAGGCAAAGGACGAAAGTGAGAGCCTCGCCAGAGGCCTCGGAATGGTGGGGGTCCGTCCCTCCCCCCGGCCACGGCGGCGACAGCCCTAGACCTCGGCTAGAGGGGCCCAGCTCTCCCGCCTCTGAGAATGCAGTGCAGGCAGGGAAGACCCCGCAGGCAAGGGGATTTCATTCTTAATACCTGGGAGAGAGAGAGAAAAAAAAGCAGAATTACCCACTTACATCTTTTTTAAGAGCATCCAAAATCAGTGTTTTTAGCTGGCTCAGACTTTCATTTATTCTTGCTCTTCGTCTTTTCTCCATGATAGGCTTTGATGACTGTAAAGAAAAATTTTAAAAAAGAGCGCTTGAGTTCCCATGGGACCTGCCATTTCTCCCCGCGATTTTAAGGGAGAAAGGAGCCCCCAACCCCGACTTAATTTCTTGGGGGTGCAGGGAAATACAGGTACTGCCCTTACCTTTCTGTGCTCAGATGCTGTCTTTGGTTTATCCGGTGTCGTGTTGACACTGGCTGGAGTAGCAGCCACCGGGGACGAGGAGTTTTTCTCCATTATATCAGCTGGCATTTTCTTTTTCTTTTTTTTAATCCCTAGAGAATTTTATTTTTGGAGTTCTTCACACACAAAAAAATTGTCTTGCTTATGTCCCTTTTACTTTATACTTTCTCAAAACTACTGAGCAAGTGCTGAGGGTTTATTATAATATCTTATGGCTACTTGGTGATCGGTAGCGCAATTCCAGGACCAAGGAGAGAGGTAGACGGGGGATTCCGCTGTTATCAGCACCAGCTCCGGATCCTGTGTGATCCCCAGGCCCTGGCGGCCTCTATATATATCTGGGACTGCACGCGAACGGCTCGTGTGAAACTTCCCAAACTTTCTTTCCCACAGTAACTTTCAGCCAATGGGAGGAGGAGACACGCGGCACCGCTCGTGGACCGCGCCCCCCCATTGGCCGCCAGGCACAAGGCCTGGCGGCCAATGGCGCGCGCCTGAGCCCGGGGCACCAGAGGCTACAACGTCAATCAAAAGGATTTTAACCCTTTGCTACTCTCCCTGCTGGCCTTTGCTTTAGAAAGGATTTTTCCGCATAGGGTTTGCTCTAGTCTAGTTTATTTCTCTTGGGGCTTCGGCCTTTGCTCTTTATTTCCTTTCATATGTAACAGAGCTGCTTTGCCACTAATAAGTTCATTTGAAAAATATATATATTTTAAAAGGTTTAGAAGGACAGGGGTTAAAGGTTATAAATGCAGTGGTTAGAACGGGGGAATGTGTGTAAGTCAGGGTGTGAGTTACGAAAAGACCTAAGTGATTTCCCTCTCAGATTCCGCACGTTCGGGGTGGAGGGGGGTGAAAGTTGACCGTGCAAAAAAGGACAAAAAATTTTCCTTTTGCATGCAGAAAAGGAAAAATGTGCCTCCATCTTACATTTGCAGATTTTTCAGAGCAAGGTGGTTTTCGATCCCCGCACCCCTCCCCCGGTCCGTCCCTCATTTCTCCTCTGAAGTTGGGGGCCTTGGACCCCGCATTTCCCCAGGAAACAATCAGAATAATTTCCAACTGAGCAGAAAGGAAATGGAGTTTCAGATGAAAGATTAACAAGGGGGGCTTTGATGGCAATGCCTCAAGGACGCACGCACGTCCTTGCCACCCTTTCCCTTTCCACCCGCCGCCTCTCGATTCTGCAGCGCGCCGAGGCGGCCTGCCGAGCGGCAGCCTCTCCCTCCTTCCCGCCCCGCGGGCGGCCAGGGCAGCCTCGGCACCCGGCGCGCGCGGGCCCTTTAAGAGCTACACCAGCCGAGCTGCAGTTTGACATCAGCCGGCCGGCGAGGGCGCGCCTGGAGCCGGAGCACGTGCCAGGATGTTTTATTGCCGCCGCGACTGCGGCCGGGCCGGGAGGATGTGTGTGTGTGCGTGTGTGTGTGAGTGTGTGTGCGCGCGCCCCGGGGGCAGGGAGGCGGGGGGCGGCGGCGGGCGGCGGAGCGCGGGGGCTGGTTCCTGGTCCCCAGGAGAAGCCAAGAAGGTAAATAGCAGCTGCTGTGCTCGAGCCTGGGAAAACCCCGCCCCCTGCGCCTGGCCTGGGCTCATTGGCGCGCGCTGCGTGTGGGGTGTGTGTGTGTGTATGTGTGTGTGTGTCCGGGCCCCCCCCCTCCTCCGGCCCCCGCCGGGCCTGGAATCCGAGGGGGCGGCGGGCTGGGAGCCTAGCCCAGGCGCTGACCAACCGCCCCCCCCCTCCACCTCAACTACCCCCGGGCCAAGGTCAGCCCTTCCGGGCGGGGAGCGCACGCCCTGGGGTGGAGAGTGGGGAATTATTCCAACCCCCCTCCACCCCTGATTTCGGGCTTGAGGTTTTAACTCCGCTGAAAGCCTCACTAGCAACAGCCCGGGGGAGGGGTGGGGGCCTTCTTGTTTGCTCTCTGCCCTGGCCCTCCCTCCCCCCGCGGGGCCCCGGGCGCCCGCCGTGGTCACGAGATGCCTGACCGCACTTAGGAAGCGGCCGGGTCAGCCTCCTGCCTCCGCTCGGCGGCTGCGGTTAAAGCGGCTTCGCGCCGCCCGCCTTCTCTCCGAGTCCAGGGAGGCCGGGCAGCTCCCCCTCGCTGCACCCGGGAGGCCGCCGGCGGGCGGCCGGGAGGAGGCGGGCGGCGCGGGCGGCTGCGTGCTGCCGGCTGGCCGGGCCGCGCGCCGGGAGGAGCCGCCGCCGCCGCCGCCGCCGGGTGCCACGTGGCGGGCGCCGGGCCGGGAGCGCCAGGGCTCTGGCGGCGGCCTCCCTGGGGGATTTGCCGCGCAAGGCGGGCGACGCGCACTGCCCCGGCCGGCCGCCGTCGCCCCCGCCGCCTCCCTCCCGCTCACCCGCCTGCCCGGGTCGCCAGCCCCCGCGCCCCCACCCCTTCCTCCCTTCCCGCCGCCCGGGAGCTCGGGGAGCTGCTCGGGCGGCTCGGGGCAGCCCAGGAGCCGAGCGCGTCTTGTTTGATGTCGGCCTTCACCCCACCCCACCCCCTCCCAGTCCTCCAGGCTTAGAGGCCGCCGGAGGCCTGGCACACATTTCTCAGTCACTTCATTCCTTCCTTCCTCTGAGCTCCCCACTGAGATAATGTTGTAAACGATTTCACCAGATCTGGTCCCGGATGAGATTCAGCGGTTCCTGGCTCTGGGTGACCTTGGGCAAGCCCCTCTCTTTCTTTCATTACAGGACGCATGCTCTGTGCCAGACACAGTGTTAAACCCTGGGATTACCACGAGAGATACAGTGGCAGCCTCCAAGGAACTGATGGTCAACTCTGGAGGCAGACAGACTGATTTTCTGATTGATGATGGAAGCATTCCTCTATTACTATTCTTTTCTCTTAGAGCTTGGGTGATGGCCCAAAAGATCAGGAGAACCTAAAAGAAACGCTGAACCACGTCTGTATGGGCAACACTACTGGTGGTCTATATGGGGGAGAGGGACAGGGATGAATATAATATTAATAGTTTTTGTCCACAGGAAGCCTAGGGCAGAGAGATACTGTACCTTTATGTGCAGCTGACATCTGCCTGTTTTCCCGTATATTCCTTTGGTAGATCCTAGGTTCAAGAGAGACAGTTATGTGTCTAGATAAAAGTAAAATGCTGTGAAGGTTTAGGATAATTGATTGACTCATAAATTGGGGTATCCTGAAAAACTTCCTGGAGGAGGTGGCCTATGCTTTGTATATTAAAAAATGGGTAGGATTGGGGCATTGGAGATGTGGTGAGTCATGGGGCTGGAAAGGATGACGGTACCTATGGCATCAACAGCCTAGACTTTGAAACTTGAGGTCTTTACTCAAGGAACATGGTCTAGAGCCCAGGCTGTGTGACAGGCAAGAGTGTGAGAAGCCACTGGAGGAGGAGGCTTGAGTCCCTTAAACATCTTGCTAAAGACTTACCTTTACACAATGGAGAGCTGTGAAATGCTCTTGAGCAGAAAAGAGACATCAGAGTTCTCCTTTAGGAAGATGGTTCTGGCAAAAGAATGGAGAGTGATTTGCAAAGTTTGAAGGCAGAGGGCCCAGTTAGGAGGTTCAAGGCAGTAAAGGAGGTTCCTAGGTAACAGGTGTAGACTGACACCCGGAAGCACCTGGGCGTTGACTGCACATTGTCCAGTGATCCAAGTTTTACAGAAACCTGCTACCCTTTACTGCAGTGTTCCCCCACAACCTGGAATCTAACGCAGGAATCATTGTGACTGGGACCTTATTTACCTTTCAAGCCTCATTTTCATCTTCCAGAATAGCCCTCAAATCTGCAGCCAAATCTGTACCTCATTGCAGGCTGAGTTTACTTACTCTCGCCCCTTGGGTTCCTCTCTGGGAATTGTGTTTGTGTCTGTGTGTGTTCTTAACACACTGCAGAGTGGGCTGTGTCCCACCACATTCTGAAGAAATGATGAACAATGCCTCTTTTGTTGAACTGCAACCTGGGCCAGTGGGGTAGGGCTTTTCTTTCTTATTTTAAGCAGATGGAAAAGTGATGATGACAGAAAACTGTCTGTTGCTTTTGAAAAAGTGGAGTTTCCCTGTGTGTTTGACATCTTCTTGGTGAAAGGTGATGAGCCTGTGAAGTTACCTGGCTTTCTGCTATGCAAACTTTTCAAGCTTCTTAAAATGCTTCTGCTCAGCATCTGACTTTTTAAAAACTGCATAAATACTCTGACCCAGATTCTTGCAAGGAAAGAAAATCTTCCTTGGGAAGCTTGTTAACCCTTTCTGGCTTCCCTCCAGATCTATGAGAGCCAGTGACTTCCTCTATTAAACTTTTCTATGACATTGAATGCTGTCTGCTCTTGGGCCCTAATTAACTAACCGGGTATACCACCCACTGTCCCTTCCAGCCTAAGAACCTTTTTTTCTCTCCCATTTCTGTCCTCTCCTTGGAATTTGGCACCCTGAAGGTGCATGGAGAATGTTGAACATAGTCAAGTTATGGTCTCACTGCAGTGCCTAAAAAAGCCTCACTGGTCAAATAGTTAATCAACAACCCGTTTATTGCCACTTTAGGAGTGCTTACACTGGTAGAATGAGCAAATAGTTTAAAC
Organism: Bos mutus; assembly: GCF_027580195.1. Taxonomy (NCBI): domain Eukaryota; kingdom Metazoa; phylum Chordata; class Mammalia; order Artiodactyla; family Bovidae; genus Bos; species Bos mutus. Next base: position 72,489,069 of record NC_091617.1, read on the forward strand.
ACACACACATATTTTCAGATAGTTGGTCAAAATTTTGCCATGAATTTGTTTCTAGGCCAGATAAACAAACAAACAAACCTGTGACATCCTAGCCCTCATCCCAGTCATTCAAGAAGAAAGTCTCCTTGCAAATGGGCTCAGAAACTGTTTTTCAGCATCTTTATCCTGGGCAGTGAAAATAGTACCAACGGGAGACTCTCTACACCTTCTCAAATGGGGAATCAAGTTCCTACACTCAAGAAGAACCTTTTCGGTTTGGAAAGCTCTTCTTAGAAAAAGTCTTCATTTTTCCATCTTCCTTGTCTCCTCCCCCCTCCAAAGCACAGAGAAAATTGAAACTTGTTCATCACAGGATGTCACTTCTTTGATCCCCCTTTGAGACAAGCAAGACACCAGGAATCTTGCCCACTGTATCATGCCCAGGGGCATCACAATCAGGGGCTGCTGTGTTTGTCTCCTCCCTTTCTGCCCCATGAAGGGTGATTTTTCTCCATCTTATTGCATCACCTGTTTGCTTTAAACCATAAAACAAATAACCACATCTCTAGTGAGACTCCCCTTTGTCCCTGGGTATCATAAAGGTCTGTGGGTTTTGTTTAAAGCTAAAGAAAGGAGAAAGAGTGAGAGAAGAAGAAAAAAGGTATTTTGCCTGAGGACTTGAAGCTTTTTTCCCCCACTCTTTTCCTCCGCTTGACTGACTTTCTCACACTCAGATTCCCTGCAGCCTGCCAGGGACGTGGTAGCTGCCCTGCCAAGGGCTATCCTGGGAAGGCTATTGAAAGAGCTTTGAGTAAGTACACACTAGGCGGATTTTCCCCTCCCCTCCATACCTGCTCCGCACCTGTATAGGGAGCAGTCCCACACCTATCACCTGATCGCAGCCCTTTCAGAGACCGTGAGAAAAATAAAGACCAGGATAGAAGAGATGTTTGTCTCTGTAGGGCTGCAGCCAGCTCTCTGCAGTCCAAGTGCCCAGAAACAGCACATTCCTGGCTTGGTGTGCACGCGTGTTTGCCCGCGAGCGTGTTAGGTGGGGGCACTGAGAAGGGGAGGGAAGCCAGGCATCACCTGCATAATGTAATGACTGCCTGGCTGCCTCTGTCTTCTGGCATCTGCCTGACTGGTGGTTTTGCGATCCTTTACTAGAATCATTATTATGGTACTTCCAGATAAGAGTCCATATGCGCTCATGGCAGCAGAGCTCACCACAGGGATTTCTGACCTTAAGGTTCATGGATGAACCCCCAGGGAGCCTGTGAAAGCCCTGAAATGGAATTCTTTCCATGCAGAAGTTTAATAAATACTTTTTGAATCAATGAACAAATGCCTCATTTTTTTTTTTCCCCAAGGAGAGTGTCCATAGCTTTTAGCAAAATCTCAAAGTTTTTTGTGGCCCAAAAAGGTTGAGGAAGCTGATCGAGGCAATCTATGCCTACCTGTAAGTGGGTACTCTGAAGGCCCAGAGAGGGCCAGACCCTGGCTCAAGCAACACAGGGCCAGAGTGGGGGCCAGAAGCCAGCTCAGAGCCCTTTCCAACATACCACAGTGAGGTGGGCATTGGGAAATTGATGGTGGGGTTTATAGAGTTGTGATCAGCATCAGAACTTGAATTTAAAATAGACGCTGTGATAAAGATACTTTGAATTTCCAGGCACTTGATGCTCTGCACTCAGCATTTGGATGGGGAAAGGGATAGGCAAGAAAGCCAAGTGTCTACCCATAGAAGAGGATTCAGGAATGCTTGCAGTGAGGGTCCTGGTTGCCATGCAGTGGCGTTTGAAACAACCGCAACTCTACATTCCATCTTTGATAAAAATAAGTTGCTGCTCCTGAACAAAACTGCCTAGTTGGTTTCTGGCCAAGCTAGGACCTTGAACTGCAAACTAGGGGTGAAGATGGAAAAATAGAAGCTTTCAGCATTTGCTTATAATGTAATACTTTATGCCACCCCCACCCCCGACCCCACCTTGGAAAACTTGACTACAGCCAGCGGGACCAAGGGAATGTGCGCTTTTCTAATGGGCCCTGAAAGAGGAGGGTTGCCAGGAAAGCCTTTCCCAAAGGGTGGGGGCTGGGCACTGGGAACAGCTTAGCTCCCACATTTGGCCTGGCCTCCCACAGCAGTCATGGCAGGCAGGCTCTAAATGCGCTCTCAGCTAACCTTTTACCCTCTGAGCAGGGCTGCAGTGAGGCAAGCCTTCAAGCCCAGGGATGAAGGTGGGCATTCCCGAGGGATGTTACAGATGTTGACTTGCACACTTGTGTGTGAAAGGCTCAGAACTACCCAGGGCCTGATGCCCCTGGGGCCTCTGGAAGGTTCAGGAAGGTGGGATGAAGTCTTAGCCCTTTTACGCCTGGGACATGCATTTGTTTGGCTTGCTCATGCTGTTCAAATTTTGACATCAGATCAAATTCCTCAAAAAAACAAAAACAATTCAGCTAGCCAGGAGAATCATTTGGATAAAACTTAGGGCTAGATGAATGTATAAGGCATATTTTAAATCAAAGTCACTGTCATTATTATCCTTGCTTATTTTCCTCAGCTTACAGAGAGGGTTGAGGGAGACAGAGGAAGAGGACCAAGAGGTGGCTGAATGGGTCCACTGATTGAATGCATGGGAAAATTGGAAGAAGTGACTGGACTAAGGTTTAACAGCCTCCCCAGAAAGGGAAGAGAAAGCCAGAATTAGGCTCAAGTTTCCTGCTCACCAGTCCAGAAACCTGCCCTGCTATATCTGTAAGAAAGTTTTGAAACATCATCTACAGCAAGTGACTAACATTACCACCAGAGATGAATTTTCTGGTTAAGGACCAGAGCTACCTGCTGGTGTGCGGCCATAGGACAGACTATGCCCAGCACACAGCACTGTTAAATGCCAGGCTTGCTGCACCGTGATTCCCTCTTGAATTTGCTCACCACCCTGTGAGCTCCAGAAAAGAAGGGATCTTGATTTCTAAGTTTCAGGAGACAGAAAGTCAGTCAGTTGCGCAGGGGCTACACAGAATAGCAGATGGAGAGGTGAGAAAAAAAATGAATTTTTCCCAAGTGGTAGAGAGCTGGTGAGGGTTTCCCAGGTGGCACTAGTGGTAAAGAACCCTCCTGCCAATGCAGAGGATGCCAGAGACTCAGGTTCAATCCCTGAGTTGGGAAGATCCGCTGGAGGAAGAAATGGCAAGTCACTCATCTTCTTGCCTGGAAAATTCCATGGACAGAGGAGTCTGGCAGATTATAGTCCATGGGGTCACAAAGAGTCGGACACGACTGATGAACTGAGTGCGCGCACGCGCGCGCACACACACACACACACACACACAAAGATGGTATTTATATACTTTCCTTTTAGATATCAGCCTTGGGGAACAAACCTTCTAACACTTGGGGGTTGGAAACTTCTGGTCTCTTCCAAAGAGTTCCTCACTTGTCCTGCCTTGTAGTACTCGACAGTGGACAGAGCACTTTCTACTTCATTACAGCATTTTGTCCTCATAGAAGGTCTTGATGGAAGGCCCATGGAGGGAGACAGAGAGAGGATTCAAGTGATTAGTTCAGGAGACCATGGCCTGTTGGAGGCAAAGGTTATAGAATAGACAAGCTTCCTGGAAAATATTGCCTCTGAAGAAACAGGGCAGGGAACTTAGAGCCCAGGAGAGAAGAGACTTTCCTTTGTCAGTCACTAGCAAGAATAAGATGTCCAGAAACTGGAACAGAGGGAAGAAGGGCAATAACTGTCAACTTGGTAGAGCAGAGCAGTAATCTGGAAGGCAAGGAGCAAGGGTATTTTCTTGTGGCGGGAAGCCATGGGGGGATGAGGTGAGGGGAAGGAGTCCACTTAGCCAGAAGGTGACTGAACAAGTTCCAGAAAGGACATGGATAGTTGATGATCATAGTTTTTACTGGACTGAGGCTGTGCTGGCTATTTCAACATCCGAAATCGTCTAAGAAACTTCCCGGAACATCTCAAGAGACTGGGTCTGTGACTGAGGGCCCTTATAGAACTCTGGAACCTACATTGCTTTTCCTCACTAGTTATTTGTTCTATGCTGTTTGTATTGCTATAGGTGTAACATAAGTGCCCACAGACTGTGAAAAGTGATGGAATTGTTTGGGGTGATGACAGGGAATGGGGGCAGTACCAAGATGGCATCCTACTCTGTAGCCAGTCTGAGGGTGGTGGTCCTGGAGAGTAGGTGGCGGCTGATTCAGAACAGAGAGGGAGGCAAGCACATCAATTTCTCGTAGCACCAGGGAAAGAACCAAGGACCCAGGCTTCATCTCCAGCTCTCTGACCGTGTAGGCAACTGTGCACATATCACAGTGCATTCTGGCTCCCCTCAGTCCAATTCTAGGGGAGACATTATGGGAAGTAGAAGAGAGGAGCTCTCCTTTTGCCTGACTGGACTTCCATAGGCCCTTTACCTGACAGACAGAGGTCTCTTGATAAAGTCCCCAAGTGTGGCTGCCTCCTGGAGCATGTTGCCAAACTGTGCAGTCTCGTCCACGGATCTAGCTGTGGCCATTTTTGCTCTAGGCTCCCACAATCACAGAGGGACCAGGTACTCATGTTCCAGTATTTGAGCTCCTTGTCTTGGCAGGGGAGGGCCACTGTTCAACCCTTTCCACCCTCCTCACCGGCTCTCAAAGTCCTGGCACCTGGGACAGACCTGGATCGGTGTCTAGAACCCCATCTGGATGGAAGGTGGAGTCCCAGTTTGTCTTCTTTGTATGGAGTGAACCTGTGTGGATGGTAGTCACACAACCCAGCCAGGGGTTAAAACCGTCCAGTCTCCAATTGCCTGTTTAACTTAATTCAGGTCAATGACTATTAGTGAGCACCTACTATGTGGAGGGGCTTCCCTGGTGGTTCATTGGTAAAGAACCCGCCTTCCAATGCAGGAGACTCAGGTTCAATCCTTGGGTCAGGAAGATCCCCTGGAGAAGGAAATGGCAACCCACTTCATTCTTGCCTGGGAAATCCCATGGACAGAGAGAGGAGCCTGGTGGGCTACAGTTCTTAATGTTGCAAAAGAATCAGACACAACTTAGTGACTAAACAATAGCAACTGTGTAGAGGGCAGAACCTCACACCTAATTTTTTTTCAAATTAAATTTGGCTTTATTTATGTATTTACGTATGCACACCTATTTTGACAGCTACTTCCATCCCTGCCTGCTATTCAAATGCTATTCATCTGTGCAGAGGGGTGGCATCCAAGGTTTATATTATAAAAGTTGCCCCTTTACTTCCCACATTCTTCACTTCCATTGCTTCTCTGATAAAGAAGTGAAGAAACTCCTTATGGCATCTGGTACAATGTCTTTCACAGAGTCAGCACCCTGAAATACTTGGAGAATAAATGCATGAATACACTTCAATGTAAAAAAAAAAAAGTTTTACTGGTGATTCAGTGGACCCCTGAGAGGGTCAGTGTATTTTTCTAAAATTTCCTTGGTTGCTGAGTGCAAGTGCCTCCGGGTAAGCGCCTCTGGGCAGCAGGGACACCCCTGTGGACAGCTCTCCTCTGTTGCAATCAGGTGGATTGAGAGGAATCTGTGGCTGTGCTTTCCCAGGCCTATCTTTATTGATGGTTATTAAATACACACCACCACATGGCAATACGAAAGTACAAAGCAATTCCCAGGGTAAGGTACGTGGGAAGGAGTGAGATACTGAGCTCCCAAACAATTCTACAGTAATCGCAGTCTGCCATATCTACGTATGGTTAATAAGTAAGATGTAAGCAGGCAGGTTCCATCACTGGGCAGCAGATGGAAAGGAAAAGGCCATGGGAGAGATCACTAGTCCTGCTGGAAAACTGGCAAAGAAAACAAGAAGGATACCTGGGAAAGGTGAATCTGGTGGGCCATCACCGGGGAGTGTGGGAGCCTACACCTTGTCCCAGGACAGACCACTGCTCACATCCTCCTGCCTCACTCTCCCTATGCATGGCAGCCCCTCATGGAAGATTTTGTGTAACCAAGAATATATAGGAATCACAGCCGGACACACTGGGTTAAATGTGTCAATACAGAGCATGAAAACACCTGTTTTTACAGAGTACCCCAACACACCTGTTGTTTTATGATGCTGAGTGTTATTGATAAAGGGGGCTATAAAGTCAAGGTCTCTTATATTTAAATAGCACCTTCCTTGATATTTTACAGCTGAGATTTGACTGTGATTATTTCTGTTAGGAATGTTGAGTGCATATCTCTATGTATGTGCAGGGTGGCTAAAAAGCAAAGACTCTGGAGCCCAACTGCCTGGGTTCATGTTCCAGCTTGTTCACTTTTTAGCTATGTGACATGACCATTCTATGCCTCAATTTACTTGCCTGTTAAATGGGGAAAAATTCAAAGTGCTTACCTTATAGGATTGTTAGGAGGACTAATATATATAATATGCTAAGAACGGTACCTGGTATATTGTAAACACAAATATAAATTCTCAGCTGCTTTTACCATTCATATGTAAATATATGCCATATATTGCTATATATATGCCATGTATTTATATATTTATATCTGACATATCAGATAGACACTCATTCACTTAAAAATATTCAGAATATGTTAATATTCTCAAAGAAATGGATGAACAACTACTGTGATAAATTGGTCCGTGAGTATTTGGCAAACCAAAAGCTTCAGCCAGTCTTATGAATCACAGGCTGTGGGACCAGGAGAAACCTAAAAAGTTAGCTGGCTCCTTTTTTTCCAGGAAGGAGGGTCGCTACCACCTGAGCACCCTGGTTGTGGCTTTGTGGGAAAATGCCAACCTTGGTGTAGTCTTGTCTGGAATAATTAGAACCTCAGGCCTGGAGAGGGGCTTGCCTGGTAGCTCAGCTGGTAAAGAATCACCTGAAATGCAGGAGACCCTGGTTTGATTCCTGGGTTGGGAAGACCCCCTGGAGAAGGGATAGGCTACTCACTCCGGTATTCTTGGGCTTTCCTGGTGGCTTAGACACTAAAGAATCCACCTGAATGTGAGAGACCTGGGTTCAGTCCCTGGGTTAGGAAGATCCCCTGGAGGAGTGCATGGCAAGCCACTCTAGCATTCTTACCTGGAGAATCCCCATCAACTGAAGAGCCTGGAGGGCTACAGTCAGTGGGGTCGCAAAGAGTCGGACATGACTGAATGACTAAGCATGACACAGCACAGGCCTGTTGCAAGGAGAGTTCTGGATGGAGGCAGGAATGTCGTCAGGGACCAGGCACACAGGATGTATGGATGACTCACTCCCCCTCCCCCACCACTGGAAGGACCAGGAACGGCTGTAGAGGGACACTCCATCCAAAAGAGTAAACATTGGCAGGCCCTGCCTGGATCCCAGTCACACTTCCATGAGATAAGATGGGTGGGAGAAATGAATACCTGAGACCTTTCTTGATCTAGCAGATTCTTCTAGATGACCGTATAATTTATGGTCTAAACTGAAACACTTTAGAAAGTGAAAGCTAATGCTATTAACAATTATTGTCAGGACAATTGGCATAAAAAATGGGACATGCGGCCATTGTAATTCTTTGGGTCTATGATGGCAGATCCTAGATTGTTCGTCTGTCTATTTAGGTATCTTTTATCAGAGAAGCTTCCTAAGAAGAAATTTTTTTTTGGTCCCTGCCGTGTGGCTTGTCAGAGAAGGCAATGGCAACCCCCTCCAGTACTCTTGCCTGGAAAATCCCATGGGCCGAGGAGCCTGGTAGGCTGCAGTCCATGGGGTCGCTAAGAGTCAGACACGACTGAGCGACTTCACTTTCACTTTTCACTTTCATGCATTGGAGAAGGAAATGGCAGCCCACTCCAGTGTTCTTGCCTGGAGAATCCCAGGGATGGGGGACCCTGGTGGGCTGCTGTCTATGGGGTTGCACAGAGTCGGACACGACTGAAGTGACTTAGCAGCAGCAGCACCACTGTGGCTTGTGGGATCTTAGTTCCTGACCTGGAATTGAACCTGTGCCACCCGGCAGTGGAAGCTTGGAGTTCCTAACTACCGAACTGCCAGGGAATTTCCAAGGAATGTTATTCTAAGTCACTAATGTTTTAGCATTTCTCCGTCTTTGGAAGGTGATGCCATTGATCTACCTTCCATACAGGGAGAAGCCCCGGTTTTGAATCTAGAAGAGCTTTGTTGATGTTGTTCAGTTGCTAAGTCATGTCTGACTCTTTGCCACGCCATGGACTGCAGCATGCCAGGCTTCCCTGTCCTTCACTATCTCCCGGAGTTTGCTCAAATTCATGTCCCTCGAGTTGGTGATGCTATCTAACCCATCTGCTTCTCTGCCACGCTTTTTTCCTTTTCAGTGTATATAGGCAACTGGAGAGTCAGAGCGGGGGTCCTTGTGATGGTTGTTGAGGCATGTTTGCCATGACTTGGTTTCTTCTTTGACAGAGCAGGTATACTTCAAGCTTCCCCACTTGCGAGTTTGCATCCAGGTTACAGCTACCACATAGCAATGCTGCCGGGGACTCTTGCACTGACCACCCATGGCTGAGAACATCCATTTTTTTCTTGAGCACGTGAATGTGGAAAAAAATGAATGCTGCAATCTGAAACTCAGGCCATTGTTTGATGGCTGAAGGAAGACTCCAAAGGAAAGAACATTTTTCCCACCTGAAATATTTGCCCTTTTCACCTTGCATTTGACTCTTTCTAGGGAAACAAAAAACAACCCTCCCCCCAAACCAAAGGCCAAATAAACAAACAAAAATATCACTTTCTTTTTTTTTATTGAATAGGTCATACTCAAGGTTTGCTCTTAAAAAAAAAAGAAAGAAAGAAAAGAAAAATGGCTCCCTCACCCGAGTGTTCTTATATGTGCCTATTTAATGATTAATAATACCTTGTGGTCTATTGTTTGATGTGGCCTCTGCTGGTTTGAACAGGAGAATACTGAATCACTCCTCAGGCATTTATGAATCACAAGTGTTTACCCTGAGACAATAAATGAAAGGGGGAGATTAAAAAAAAAAACAACACCTAAATATGCTGAGTTCTTTGAGTAAAAATTGGAGATAACGTGGGCTCTCAGCCTTTGATACCCTGTGTGGGGCCCACTGCTTTCTCTCACAGAATAAAGATTGTGTTGAGTGGCCACGACCCGGCCTTTTGAATTTTATAGATTTTTTTCCCTTTCACCGGTTGAGAGGTCAGAGGCAACTTGCCCCACTCTGTTTCCATGTCGTGTGCCTTCGTTTTCTTCCCACCTGATTGGTCACTCTTGCCAGTGGTCTGCAAAGGAGTCTCTTTATGAGTTTGTAGAGGCTCCCTTTCCCCAGAGTCCCACACTACCTTCTTCTGGTTGTAGCTGGTGCAAGGGAGGCCCTGGCAGAGGAGAAGGTAGAGATTTGCCTTCATTAAAGGAGGCCTGGAAGGCTGGAGGAGAATTAAGAAATTCAGACACCTGACAGGCCTTGGGTCATGGTGGGGAAAGAGGACTCAAAAGATGACATGCAGTGCTATCCTTTGAACAACAATTCCACTTTTAATAATAACTTCTAGACTTATTTTCATTTCTTTCTCTGTCCAAACCTAGTGTTCAGTGAAAAATAACTGCCAGATTTGACCCTGATGAGCCTTAGAAAATTTTTGAGAGAATTTTAGGCTTACAGAAAAATTGCAGATATACTACAGCCCTCCCTCTTAGACCCTTCACCCAGCTTCCCCTCTGTTACCCACCCCACCTTGGTGACATGCTTATCTTATATAGCCATGGAACGATCATCAAAAAACAACCTTGGTACAATGCGATCAATGATAGATTTGTTTCAGATTTCACCATTTTTTCTACTCTATTTTTTTCTGTTCCAAGATCTCATGCAGAGTCCACAGCACATTTAGCCCCAGCAGGGCTGGAAAGACTGAAATAGGAGCCTTGCCCGAACCCCTGCAGAGCTGGAACTTGTCGATGTAGTCCCCGTCGCTCTGTGACAGTGCCTTGTCTGTCACGACACTCACAAGAGTACTAGTCAGTTGCCACAGAGAATTTCCTTCACTGGTGTCTGTCTGATGTTTTCTCAAGAATATATGGAGGAGCTCTGTCACTGAGGAGAACTGCATAGGGCTGGTGAGCCCTTCCCAGGGCAGCATGTCAGGGGCTATGTGACACTGCTCTATTTCACTGCCATTGTTGACCATAATCATGATCATGAGGTGAAGATGGTTTCGACCAGAACTGGCCATGGTACAGTTAGAATTTTTCCTGCCTGCCAATGCAGGAGACATGAGATATGGGTTCAATCCCTGGGTCTGGAAGTTCCCCTGGAGGAGGGCATGGCAGCCCACTCCAGTGTTCTTGCCTGGAGAATCTCACAGACAGAGGGGCCTGGTGGGCTACAGTCCATAGCGTCACAAAGAGCTGGACATGACTGAATAGACTGGAGCTCACATGCTAATAGTGAATTCTTTTTATTTTAATTGGAGGATAATTGCTTTACAATGTTGTGTTGGTTTCTGCCATACAATCCAACACTGAGAATCAGTCATAACTCTGCGAATATCCCCTCCCTCTTAAGCCTCCGTCCAACCCCCATGTCTTGAATTTTGATTTCTCTCATTTCTTCTGTATTTATTAATGGAACTGTTCTTAAGACGGAGTTGCATGATGTTACAAGGTATTAAAGCAGAAATTTTAAAAAAAATCCATACTCTTTTGGAGCATACATTTTAGATGGAGAGATAGACACGCAAAATGAATAAATGGGTTCCATGGAATATTAGAAGGTGACAAGCACTGGAGAGAGAAATCAAGCAGGGATGAGGAGATGATCGTGCCAGGAGGTACAGGTTTAAATGGCACAGTCAGTGAAGGCCTTTGAGAGAAGACTTGGAACAGAGGAGGGAGGCAGCCTATGAATGTCCGGGAGTGGAGCTTCCTAAAGAGAGGAAACAGCAAGTGTAAAGGCTCTGAGACAGGACCACATCTGGCTTATGTGCAGTAGGAAAACCAGAGGGCAGAGTGATTGCTCTAAGTGAACCAAGTGGGAAGGGGAGGGAGTGGGGGGGAACACAGAGAGTGGCAGGGCTGGATGAGGCAGGTTCCAGGGCTGTTCAGTGGCCTGACTGTGGCCTGAGGGAGGTGGGAGCCACAGCAAGGGTTTGGGGAAAGAGGTCACAAGATCTCCTTCATGTTATTAAGGGATGGCTTTGGCTGCTCGGTTGTAGGCAAGGATGGAGGCAAGGAGATCATGCTTAGGAAGCTATGATATTCATCCAGGTAAGAGATGGAGGTGGTTTGGACCAGAATGGCAGCCAGGAGTTGATTGGAGTTCAGGTGTATTTTTGAAGGTAGAGCTAATGCTGCTGGGAAAGATCTCCTGTGTGGTGGGCAGCCTCTGGCTGCCTCCTGGTCCCCCCAGGGAATGTACAGTCTCCCTCCGCCTTGAAGTGAGGCTTCAGGAGCAAGTTTGAGAAGCACTGGCTGGCCCCTTGTCAGAGCCTTCTTCTATCCACCTTCCTTCTGTCTGTCTGCATCACTCACTTCCCTCTACCCCATTCAGTGCTTGCTCACAGGCTCCTCACTCAGTGCTGTCAATCGAGATCTCCCCATTTTCCAAAGCTCAGCTCCACCCCTGCCCCCAGCCTTGCGTTCTGACCTCCTCCCTTCTTGGTCCCCAGACACTACCTAGACTCAGCTTCAGAATACAGCTCTTGGGGACAGACACCTCTCAAACACCTCTGCAGCCTTAGATCCCTGAAACAGGGGAACTGCCACCAAATGATTCATCAGCCTGTTGGGTGGCTTGTTGGTATATGGTATATCCTACAAATGAAAATATTATGTTTCCTCTTAATCATCCAAGTACATTTTGCATTCTACTCTGTGTATATTCCTTTCTTTTAATATAAATAATATATTTGTTCCTTCTGCCCAATCTGTTCCAGATTTCCTCTTGTTGGGCCACTTTGCACTCCTGTGGGGTCTTGTTTGGGAAGTTAGGAGAGGGGAGCAGGGAACAGGCAGGCATCACTCAGGGTTCATTTGCTTTTAACGGATTTCTCTTTAATTATCTATTGATTTAACTAAAAAATGCATATGGTTAAAAATTTCAAGCAGTACAAAGGGCCTGAAAGTAACCTTTCTGTCTGTGGCCCTCATCCCCCAAATCCTGCCCCAGAGGTGGTCACTCTTACCCATCCCTTACATACCAATCCAGGGATCTCTGAAGAACAACCAATGGCTGGTAGCAGCCAGGAACTACCCATTGAAGGTAAACCAAGGCACTGTGAGAACCAGCCCCCAGCACTCTGCTTCCCAGGGCTGATGCAGTTCCTGTGCAGAAGGGCTAGTGACCACCATTGCCACTGCAGCCAATCTGTTATTTTTATTGTTGTCTTTGATTTAGACCACATAGGAGTGAGTTTGCAAAGGTTCCACACTGGGGTGGAATTGGGGCATTTGGTGTCTCCCTCTTTGGCTCTGTCCCAGATTGGCTGTTTTCTCTCCCTCCAAGTAGTCAGCCAGAGGGAAGCGCACAGTGGAAGGCAGCCAGGTGGGAAAAGGGGCAGAGGAAGCCTGCCCCCATCACAGCAATACCTAGCCTGCAGGGAGGTTTCAGGGGGAGCTCTGTCATCCCCCTGCTCCTCCTTGGGCCTCCCAGGCTCACCTGAAAGGCAGTACTCTCTGTCTACCTTTCCCGTGGGAATTCAGCACAGCCAACAGAACCCCTGAACTCTGCTGGGCTGCTGCCAGCAATGTTCAAGCCTTTCCCCTGACCGGTTACAGTGACATGATGTCGTTTTTATTGAGGCAAGATTAGATTTTTTTTTTAAGTTTTTAGAAATGTAGTTCACATGATCTTCAGTACTTTTCCTGTCCCTGAAAGACTACAGAGCTGCCAATTTCAATTTGCTTCAGCTTTTATCACTAGAAGAAGCTTAAGAGAAAAAAGAAAGGGGAGAAAAGCTGGATGGAAATATTCCACTTGGCCCTGGCAGTTAACTTGAGGGTGGCAGGGGACACACGCATCGTCCCCTCCCTCATGTGTAACTGGTGTGACTAGGAAACTGAAGTCAGGCCTAACAGCTGGACAGTACACCATGTCCCAAGGGTTTTCATGCCATAACCAGAGAGGAAACGCATGACTGGAGTCATTCATGGAATCAGGAAAATATTAGAGGGGATGCTGAACTACCAGGAGATGGATAAAATAAACCCAGAGAATAGTGCTCCTTCCTCTTAATTCTAATTTGACTCATTCTCTTCTTTGGAGGCAAGGTTCCCCATTCATTCATTCATTCATTGAACATATTTATTGAGCATCTACTGTGTGCCTGGGTCGGCTGAGAATACAAGGAGATAAGGCTAAGTCTTGGTCATACATCATTTTTAAAGGAAAATTTAAGATTGCCAATTTGCATGGATGATGGTTTTTTGGGTGCCAACTCTGCCCTCAAAATGGGTGATGTAATGAAAAATCTGAAAAAATGGGAGACTTAATCACATTGTTTTGACATCAGAGAATGACTTCTGGAGGAGTAAAGGACATGCTGAAGAAATAAACATCTCCCATTCAACAGGAGTCTTAGGGTAGAAACAGTATTCCTGTATCCCCACCACTGACAGCCTCTCAGATCCCTGCTGGTCTGCTCCTCACAACAGCCTAGGAAGCAGAGAGAGGAAAAATTTACCACAGCTCTACCTAGCACTGGTAGATGCTCAGTGTTTGTTGAATAAATGTTGAGTAAACCCTCAATTTACATGGGTGAGGCAGGTTCAAGAGGAATCAAGAGATTGGTCCCAAGTCCCCAGTAGTAAGTGGCAAAGCCTGGACTTGAACCCAGAGGTTGTGAATGTACACATCAAGGCCCATGATTACTCCTGGAGGCACTACTCTCTGCAGATTTCTCCAAATGACCATCCTTCTTTTGACTGGTAGTAAAGGCTATGGTTTTTCCAGTGGTCATGTATGGATGTGATAGTTGGACTGTGAAGAAAGCTGAGCGCCAAAGAATTGATGCTTTTGAACTGTGGTGTTGGAGATGACTCTTGAGAGTCCCTTGGACTGCAAGAAGGTCCAACCAGTCCATTCTGAAGGAGATCAGCCCTGGGATTTCATTGGAAGGAATGATGCTAAAGCTGAAACTCCAGTACTTTGGCCACCTCATGTGAAGAGTTGACTCATTGGAAAAGACTCTGATGCTGGGAGGGATTGGGGGCAGAAGGAGAAGGGGACGACAGATGATGAGATGGCTGGATGGCATCACTGACTTGATGGACATGAGTTTGAATGAACTTCGGGAGTTGGTGATGGACAGGGAGGCCTGGCATGCTGCGATTCATGGGGTGGCAAAGAGTCAGACACGACTGAGCAACTGAACTGAACTGAACTGAAAGTGACTCTGGACCCAACTTCCTCAAAGTTTGCAGTGAGTTTTGGGGGAGTCATTTTAGTGGCTGGAGGTCAAACTGACCTCAGAGGTAGACAGGACACCTTATGAGGAGAGCCTGCATCTCTGGAAGCTTTTCTCAGGGTTGAGTTGATTGGGCTAAGAATCCTGGATATTGGGTGTTATTCCTTGAGCATGGACTTCTAAACAGTCTCACATGGAGTTGGACATATTTGGGGGGCTTTCCTTTTAGCAATCTGTGCATCTCCCCAACTTGCATTCTCTCTGTCAGTTATGTGGATCAGAAAAAGACTATTCAGAGCAAACTTGAGGAGAAACAACTTCCCATTTGTGTCTCATGAGTTTTGATTTTCCTCTTCCATAAAGGGATAGGGTAAGTAAGTCCTAGGTAGCTTAGAAAGTGCCATCAGGGTCACAGGGAAAGGGGTCCTAATCAGAGCTGCAGTATCACTGGTCTGGAAGAGACCCAAAAAAATCATTGAGTCCCTTCCCCTGCCTCTGGGGGAAGAGAATTACAGCACATACCCAGGGGCTGGTGCTGGATATGTCCCTGCCAGGAAATGCAATGTTGGGACAGGCAGAGGCCAGAGGAAAGGAGAGTCTATGTGAATGAAAAGGGAGATCCTGTGGTGTGAAACTCCCTCTTCTTGTCCCCTTTACCCTGAGAGCATGAGGTAGTGCAGGAAGCTTTACCTTGGAAGTGAGAGAAAGATCTGAGTTCTGGTCCTGCCATCAACTCATGTTGTTGAACATGATGTTCATTGCTGCCTTTCTGGGCCTCTGTTTCCCCACTGGTAGTCTAATGGTTTTCAGACAATGCCTGGGGAGGTATTTCTTCCCAGGGAACTCAGGATCAGAACCTGTAGATGGCACTGAGCCAGAGGGGCTCTCCCCAGCCCTCTTGTCCACCTGCCAGAAGGATCTGGCTTTTGCCTGTTCACACATTGTGAACATGCAATTTTTCCTCACACAGTTTTTGCAAAGAAATTATTCCTTTTTTTTTTTTTTTGAGTTCAAGTTCGAAGCCATCAACTAAGATGGTCTCAAAAATCCTGTCAAGCTAGAAAATCTTATGAATCTTCCCCTGTGATTCCCAGGTTTTTGGACTTTGCCTCCTCTGACTTTTAGCACACTGTCCTATAACCACTTGTGTGCTGGATTTTGGAGAAGACTCTTGAGAGTCCCTTGGACTGCAAGGAAATCCAACCAGTCCATCCTAAATGAAATCAGTCCTGAGTGTTCATTGGAAGGACTGATGTTGAAGCTGAAACTCCAATACTTTGGCCACCTGATGCAAAGAACTGATTCATTTGGTAAGACCCTGATGCTGGGAAAGATTGAAGGCAGGAGGAGAAGGGGATGACAGAGGATGAGATGGTTGGATGGCATCACCAACTCAACGGACATGAGTTTGGGTAAACTCCGGGAGTTGGTGGTGGACAGGGAGGCTTGGCATGCTGCCGGCCATGGGGTTGCAAAGAGTCTGACACCACTGAGCAACTGAACTGAACTGAACTGATGCTGGGTTTTCTCTGCTCAAAAGCTCATTGCATCCCAGTTCCACTAAGGATTATGGGCATGGGGAAGCTGTTGCACAGTACTGCAGGCAAAGCACTTGGCCCTTAAGCTGCTCATAGTTCAATGGGGTAGGCTGGAGATGGTGGAACAAAGGATTACAATAGTACCCGGTGTCTCTCTTCTAATATTCAGCATCAATTACTGGAACTTCGTCTTCTCTCACCCACAGCCAGCATATGTAGATCACTTAGTAGATGCCTAGAGAATATTTGCTAAAAGGATTGATTGATGAATGGCCTGTTCCTCTCTTTGGGAGGAATCACCCATGTATCTGTCGCTAAGGGCCTTCCCAGGACTGGAGCTATATGGATGCTGTGGGCTCTGTTTTCCTGCTATGAGCTGAGCTGATTACAGCTGTTGGTGGTACGGTTTAAATTGTGTCCTGTAAAAAATGTGTTGAAGTCCTAACGCCCAGTATCTCAGAATGTGACCTTATTTTGAAATAAGGATTGTTAGGGGTTTGTTGCTGATGTCATTAGCGAAAGTGAGGTCATATGGGACCAGGGTGGGCCTTTAATCCAAAATGACTGGTGTCCTTCTAAGAAGAGAAGAAGACAGAGACATGAGGAAGAAGCTGGCCATGTGATGATGGACGCAGAGACTACTGTGATGCCTTGACAAGCCAAGAACATAAGGAATGCTGACAAACACCAGAAGCTCGGAGAGCCAAGCAAAACTTCTTTTCTCTCTGACAACCTAGAGGGATGGGATGGAGTGGGAGGGGGAGGGAGGTTCAAAAGGGAGCGGACACGTGTCTACCTAGGGCCGATTCATGTTGATGTATGGCAGAAACCAACACAGCATTGTGAAGCAATTATCCTCTAATTAAAAATAAATAAGTTAAAAGAAAAAAGAATTCTCCTCTGTAGGTTTTGGGGGGAGCATGGCCCTGCTGACACTTGATGGCAGAGCTTCTAGCCTCCAAAACTCTCGTGACACGTTTCTGTCATTTCAGCCGCCACCTGGGTTGTGGTGCTTTTTTTGGCAGCTCAGGCACACTGACACACCACCCCACCCTTTGTGTTATGCCTGAAAAAAACAGCTACAACCTCTTTTTCCTTTAGCCTCTAGGAAATGGTCATAGGAAAATGTTTGGTTTGAACTTACTTAATAATTACAGTACCTCATTAAAATATTTCATTTTAAGGATCTAGAACCTTTGTATGTTGGGTCATGTGTGTGGTGTATATTGGGTAGAAACATAAACAAATCCAAAAGTAAATAACCTCCCCTCAAATAACTCCCCTGCCCTCATCTTTTCAAAAACAAATTTGCGAGGCTTGACTACCTCTTTTGACCTGAGAGTTTGTACATTTGTTCAGTCTGAGGCTGAGTTTCACTTTCCCTCCCGTCTGCGAGCAGGGCATGACTGTCTGGGTTAAATATGATGCAGAATAATGATTCATCTTTCTGCAGAAATGATGCCACTTGCCTCTGAATATCTTTCTTGCCATTTGTTTAGTTCACCCAACCTCCTGGTTTCCAGCTCTGGCCTCTCCTCGGGTGGCCTTGATCAAGAAGGCACAGCTCCTCCCCCTCCATCCCCAAGGAGATTCAGGAATTCGTGGGACCCACCTCATTTCTGGTTATTGAATAACTGATAGGGCACTGAGTGTCAGGACTGAGAAAACAGAACGGCCTACCTGTTGGACCGAATGACCTCATAGCTGCGGCTGTTCTCATGGTGTCAGCTTGCACTGTCTCAGTGACTCTTTCACCACAAGCCACACTTACATCAGACTATTCTAATCACGGTCCCTGTGCTTCCAACACAGGTGAAGGACAGCCGTTTAAGGTTCTGATCAAGCCTGGGGCAGTCTTGCCAAGGGAGAGGGATCTTTTTTTCATTGAAGTATAGTTGATTTATAATGTGTCGGTTTCAGGTGTGCAGCAAAGTGATTCATACACACACACACACACACACACACATATATGTTCTTTTTCAGATTCGTTTTCATTATAGGTTATTATAAGATACTGAATATAGTTCCCTGTGCTATACAGTTGGACCTTGTTGTTTATTTTGTATATAGTAATGTATATCTGTTAATCCCAAACTCCTAATTTATCCCCTTCTCTTTTTTTCAGCTTTAAGAAAGGTAGATGTGAATGGGGAAGGAAGAGGGGCTCATTGTGTTTTAATTCAGAATTCACTGTTAACCTCCCCACCGCTATTTCCAGCCCAAGGCTTCCCTCAGCAATAGAACTGGAGAAAAGCGGCCTCTCATCCTCCCACAGATCTGACCTGGCTGACATGGCTTTCCTGCAGGGAAGGGAAGCTTCTGGAGCCATTTCTCGAGCATGGGTGCCACAGCAGCAACGTGGTGGATGCCTTTGATCCACAGATCTTTGATGCGGAAACGACGTTCTCTCTGGGCTTTAGCAGATGACCAGAGGGCTTCTTCCAGGTCGTATTTGTGGAACCCCTTTTCTCCTCTGGTGCTGGCTTCCCAGTCAGTGCCTCTGAGAGACACTGCCAAGTCAAGGAGAACAGAAAATGATTTTTCATTATTTTTAATTTAAAATGAACTTGTAAATAGATGTGGCATTAGTTATTTTTTAAAATGTTCTCCTATTGTTCTTTATTTTTAAATTATTTTTAGATTGACATATAATTGATGTACCATATTATATAAATTGCAGGTATACAATACAATGATTCACAATTTTTAAAGGTTATACTCTATTTAGAATTATCGTAAAATACTGGCTATACTCCCCCTGCTGACAGTCTCTCCTTGTAGCATGATTTATATCTAATAGTTTGCATCTCTTACTCTTCTGCCCCATTGCCCCGCCCCACTTCCCTCTCCCAGCTAGTAACCGCTAGTTTGTTCTCTATGTCTGTGAGTGGAAAATGGTCTCAAATAGCAAGTCATGTTTTCCTCAAGTTAGACTTGAAAAACCAGGGGAAAACTGAAAGGGGGGTAATTATTCTGTGGTGATATTAATGAATGTTTATTCATTCATTCATTCAACAGACAGTTTCTGCATACTTGCTCTAGACCTCGTAATATGTGATGTGCTGGGGAAGTACTATTAAAGACAGTGTCACAGTTCAGTGATACTAGTGTGACTTGTGCCTGAGGAGAAGACGTCTGCCCGAGGGGGCCGAGAGAGTCACAGGGGAGGAAGAGAGCTCAAGGAGTGGTGGGGAGAAGGGGAGGAGAGTTTTATCCTGGAATTAAAAGAGTGACTTTCAAAGCAGAGGCCTTAGTTTCCCTGGTGGCTCAGATGGTAAAGAATCCACCTGTCAGTGCAGGAAACCAGGTTTCAATCCCTGGGAAGATCCCCTGGAGAAGGAAATGGCAGCCCACTTCAGTATTCTTGCCTGGAGAATCCCATGGACAGAGAAGCCTGGCGGGCTACAGTCCATGGGGTTGCAGAGTTGGACACGACTGAGTGACTAACACTTTCACTTTAGATGCTAGACCTCAAAATTACCTGCGGGCGTTAAAAATGCAGATTATTGGCTCCCATTTTCAGCCTGACAATCCAGAGTTTCAGGAAAGTCCTGAGTTTCTGCATGTGGATTCTTATATACTAAGTCGGAGAAGGTCTATTTTAGGATGCTGTGTCAAAAAGGATGTTTCTAATGAGAGCTGGGGGCTTCCCTGGTGTCTCAGCAGTAAAGAATCAGCCTCTGATGCAGGAGACCTGGGTTTGACCCCTGGTCAGGAAGATTCCCTAGAGAAGGAAATGGCAACCCACTCCAGTATTCTTGCCTGGGAAATCCCATGGAGAGAGGAGCCTGGCAGGCTACAGTCCATGGTGTCGCAAAGAGTAAGACACGACTGAGCGACTGAACAACAACGAGAGCTGGAGCCGGTGGATACACAAGCATATAAGGAAGTCTGGCCTGACCCAGAGCTCCATGTATGAATGAATTCATTTACAATCGAGACCAGAGCTGATGTAGAGCTGAGCAATAGAGTGCCTAGGACATCTTTTTGCAAGACGCAAGGAGAAAGCCCTTTGTCCCCTAACTGATTTTGTCTCAAAACTTTAGAAAATCTCCTTTCTTTCACTGTTTCCTCCCGTCATTTTTTTTCTTTTTTTTTTTTCCATCCCATCATTTCTAAGGAAATTGTGTTAGGAAGTTTGAAGACATAAGTACAATTCCAAGGACATGGTGGGCGGGGTGGGGGAGGTGAGGCGTGGTGGAGGAATGAATTATGTCTGTTGCCTGTTGCTCGATAACCTGCTTGGGGAAAACCCACATTTTCCTGAGGCTCTTTTGGTCAAAGGTCTGCTATGGCTCTTGCTTAAGTTGTCAGGTCATATTCAGCTGAGGAGAAAGAGGCCCACCAGCTATGCATAGTGCTTAGCTCTTAATAACAACCAGGGGAAAGAAAGGGCAGAGAATAGCAGGCTGCACAGCACCGCCTGTGATCTGCCATTGTGTTCAGTGAGTAACCACAGTTGGAGAAAGTCAAAACCAAAAATTGGAGTCCCCTGCCATCCATTCATTCCTTAAACAGAAACCTTCTGAGTTGGTGGTGTTGGGTGATTGCTGGAATTCGGGGAGAATAAGACAGACACAGCCCCTGCCCTCATTCAACCTAGAAGGGAAGAGAAACTAGTAAAGGATGCATCGCAGTCGAGTGTGGCAAGAGTTATGCCATTTCTTCCGTGGTTCCTTCGAGCCCTCAGTGACCACACCTGGCCCAGGGCTGGATGGCTCATTGATATCATTGATATCTGCGATGTCCTGTCTTGCACTGGTTTGTTCCTTCGATCTCAAGCATTTTCTGAACCCTAATCATGTGTCGTGTTGAATGATTTATGTCCCAGACTCTATGCTAATAACCTTAGAGGAAAATTTAATTAAAAATGAATAAAATGTAAAACCTTGTTCCAAGAAGCTTAGAGTCAAATGAGGGGATCAGATGAGTGAACCAATTGCTTTGAGATGGGGGTCATGATTCCTGTGAACAGCTGTGGACTGTGCCTTGTCACAGGTGATGTGGGGGTGGCAAGGACAGAGTGATCAGCAGGGTCCACTGAGCTGCGCCGGAAGCATATGTAAGAGTTTAGTCTCCTTTCAGTGCTTCCCACAGAGGTTCACAGATGTCTATTTCATCATTCAGTTACTCAGTAATGATCGATGGAGTACCTATGATCAATCGATGATCTTTGATTAAGTACCTATGACTAATCGATGATTAAGATAATCTTAGAGAACCAGCAAGGCAAATCATTAATCAATCAAACCAACAATTCATTGGTCTCCTGGCAGGTGACAAGTTACAGTAAAGCCCTGGGGACTAAATCAAAAAAGTAGAAGTCTCTGTCTCTTGTTCAAGGAGTCCACAGCTGAACTGAGACAGCCACACGTGCTCAGTCACCTCCAACACTCCTAGTTTAGAAAAAGATACATCCTACCCACCGGCAACAGCGAGTTTCCTTCTGAGTGTGAGATGCCCTGTCACCTGGGTGAGGCAGTAAGTACAGCTCTTAATTTTTGTAACAAAACGCCAGCTCTGTTGTCAGCCAGACTGGTATCAAAAAGTAGTAGGATCTGCGGACAGCTAACTATATACATTAATGATAAAGTTCATTTTATTTCCAACTATAACATAATATATACTCTTTTAAAAAATAGAAAAATACTGAAAAGGTGAAAGAAAAATCATTCTTCTTATTCGATATTTTTCTTCCTTTCCTTTTATGATTTTACATGATTATGATCATGATCATTGTAATACACTATTTTATAATCCACTTTTGCTTTTAACATGAACTTCACTTTGAATGACTGTGTAATCTTTCATCATTGATGTACCATGATTTACTTAATACATTTAAGCATAGAACTTTAAAACATTTTTATTTTTCTTAAAGACAAATTCCCACAAGTGGAATTGCTCAAAAAAAGAG
The DNA here is from genome assembly GCF_027580195.1 of Bos mutus. Lineage (NCBI taxonomy): Eukaryota > Metazoa > Chordata > Mammalia > Artiodactyla > Bovidae > Bos > Bos mutus. The sequence continues at coordinate 72,510,876 of NC_091617.1, forward strand.
CCTTATTGAGCATTACTAATACCTCAATACATACTGCCAAATTGTTTTCCAAAGGGTTATATTGATTTTTTTGCTTGTTTTTCATTTACTTAATTTTTTAACTTAATTTGAAATTCAATATTTATTTTATATTGGAGTATAGTTGATCTACAATATTGTGTTAGTTTCAGGCATACAGAGTCATATCAGCTTTTATTTCTGCAGTCTATGAGAGTGCATGAGTTTAAGTCATCTGGTGTTCATCTCTTGCCAAAAACCTGATTGAAATAACGAATTAAACATCCTTGTATGTGATTGGGTCAACACAAAGAAATAAGTTTGAATTGCATTGAATTATAAATCAATTTTACATTGCACTATAAATCAATACACTCCCTTGACTTTTATTATGGGCTATTACAAAACAACAAAAAAGACACTTTTGGCATCTTCTGCTAAACCGTCATTGACAACTCTTCTGTTGTGTTACTCAATGTCCCTTGTATCAGGACACATCCCTCTTTAACTTCAGCTCTATTTCCATTTTTTTAATCAAGAAATGATAGTTACTGTACTATAGTAATGATAGTTGCAAAGTTCATAGTCCGCACTTGAGTTTGCTGGCAGTAAGGGCTCTAAAACCATCTCTGCTCCTCTCTTGAAATGATTGAGAGCAGGTCCTAGGACCACTGGCCAAATGTGCATCAGTATCATTGACGGCAAAGCAAGCTTCCAAACTTGCAGCTTGTCTTTTACCCTCTGTATCAGGGAATGGGACGGGACTTCCTGCTCCCTCCCTGGGCCTGACTTTGCGGCCTCAGTGTCCTGTCAAGTAGAAGCTGAGTCTGCTTGTTCCAGCCACTGCAAGGAAAAGATGACGGCCTGCTTCTAGAGGACTGGGGAAACAGAAGCAGCTGAAGAAAGACAGCCATCCTGCTGGGTGGTGGAGGGGGAGAGGGGTGGACAGTGAGGAGTGATTCCCTGTGCAGATAGCTTATCACAGAAATGAAGGGGACACAGAGAACAGGAGCTTGTTCTGCTCTGATGAGGCCATGGAGCACAATGCCCTGGACCCAGTGACCCTCACCCGGTAAACGTTTCCCTCACCCACCTCATTAGTTATTCCTCCTCTCCAGCAGGAGGGAGATGGGAAAGTTCCAATCTTCTCCTTTTGTGGACTGAGGAATACACATCTCTCCTCTACCGAACAGCAAAGAAGGGAAAATGAGGATTATCCCCACGGGGACGTAACTGCAGTAACCAGTTTAACCTAGGTGTCTAACATAATTGTCCTTTTCTTCCATCCGTGTTGTTTCTGGTTTTTCCCTCCATTTATATATTGAGCTTTGCTTTGTCTTTATTTTTTAATTGTAACTTGATTTTTTTGTATTATACTATAAGTGAAGTGAAGTCGATCAGTCGTGTCTAACTCTTTGCAACCCCATGAACTGTAGCCCATCGGGCTTCTCCATGCATGGGATTTTTCAGGCAAGAATACTGGAGTGGGTTGCCATCTTCTCTAGGGGATCTTCCTGACCCAAGGATCAAACCCAGGTCTCCCGCACTGCAGGCAGACTCTTTACCATCTGAGCCACCAGGGAAGTCCATTATACTATATGTAAGTGTTAAAAAGCAGAGACAGTACTTTGCTGACAAAGGTCGGTATAGTCAAAGCTGTGATTTTTCCAGTAGTCATGTACAAATGTGAGAGTTGGACCATAAAGAAGGCTGAGTACTGAAAAATTTATGTTTTTGAACTGAGGTGCTGGAGAAGACTCTTGAGAGTCCCTTGGACAGCAAGGAGATTAAACCAGTCAATCCTAAAGGAAATCAACCCTGAATATTTATGGAAGATCTGGTGCTGAAGTGTCAATATTTGGCCACCTAATGCAAAGAGCCAACTCACTGGAAAAGACCCTGATGCTGGGAAAGATTGAGGGCAGGAGGAGAAGAGGACAACAGAGGATGAGATGGTTGGATGGCATCACTGACTCCATGGACATGAGTTTGAGCAAACTCCAGGAGATAGTGAAGGACAGGGGAGCCTGGCGTGCTACAGCCCATGGGGTTGGACACAACTTATTGACTGAGCAACAATAATACCAGTTCAGTTCAGTCACTCAGTTGTGTCCAACTCTGCGACCCCATGAACTGCAGCACACCAGGTTTCCCTGTCCATCACCAACTCCTGGAGTTTACTCAAACTCATGTCCATTGAGTTGGTGATGCCATCCAACCATCTCATCCTCTGTCGTCCCCTTCTCCTCCCGCCTTCAATCTTTCCCAGCATCAGGGTCTTTTCAAATGAGTCAGTTCTTCACATCAGGTGGCCAACGTATTGGAGTTTCAGCTTCATCATCAGTCCTTCCAATGAATATTCAGGACTGATTTTCTTTAGGATTAATAGGATCAATATTTTCCTTTAGGAACAATAATATACAAGTACATAACCGGAGGCTTGGAATTCTAAGGCTAATATGTACAAGACACAGTGAACAACATAATACATTTTGTGGGTGAGGCCTAAAACACTAGAGTCAGTGAGAACTTGAGTTATCAGGCATGATTTTCCTATGAGTAGCAGAGCTTGAGCTGAGTTTGACCAGGTGTGAGAGTTCTGAGATCAAAAGCAGTGCTGGAGGTGAGAGTAATTGTAATATGAATATGAATAATTGTCATTCCTCTAGCCCTTTATGTTTGTAAAGTATGATAAGCCCTATTATATCACCTAATCCTCGCGCCAACCTTACGGAGTGCATTGTATGATCATCTCCATTTTACCCATGGGAACTGGGCTTAGAGAGGTCAAATGGTGGATCTGGGGATCATATCTGGGTCTTCTGGCTCCAATTTCATCTTCACTGCCATACCCTTCCCTACATTGTCTGAGCTGCGTGAGGAGAACAACCTGACTGAAGAGGTAGAAGTGCTCTAAAATGCAGTGGGAAACTATGATGCTGAGGCCGGGCCAGATCAAGAAGGCCCCCCCACAAGCGCCAGGCAGAACAGGCTTCCTGCAGAGCAAATAGGGAGTCAGAGAAGGCTTTTGAGTGGGAGCGTCACACAATTCAAGGGGTGAGACCAGTCAGCCTGAGGGCTGGCGTGCACAGAAGACTGGAAAGTAGAAAGAGGGAGTGTGGGACCAGCGATGCTGGTGAGGGGGCTTCAGGAAGAACCCTGAGTCTCCAGATTATATTGGCTTCTTTCCTGGAAGTCAGCCCTGTGCCATGGAAACTGAAATGTTCCATCATTCACTCTATGAGTGAGTCCACAGCTCTGAGTTTTGGTCCATGTTATTGTCAGCTTTTCTGCTTGTCCTCACCTCAGGGTCCTCTCTCTGTAAGCTCAGTTGTGACGGGAACAACGCACTGACAGTTACTTCGAGTTGGAGCAAACGTGGACTTCTCTCATATTTAATGAATATTTACTGAGAACCCATTCTGCGCTTGGCACCATGCAACATTCCTCTACTGGAGAGACAGGAAGAATGTGTGGTGGGGCAGCTGGCTCAGGTGCTCTGGGCTGAGGCAGGGAGGAAGCGGGGAGAGAGGGATGGGGGAGGGGAGGGGAGAGGCGCTTAGACAGGGGCACAGAAGATGCAGGAGAGGGTGACCCAGGCTGGCTCCTTTCCTTGCCAGGAGATCAATGATTAGGCATGGGTCCACCTGCAACAGGAACTGTCCTGCTTGGAGGATAGCCCTGTTGTGTGATCAAAGGGTGCCTTGGCAGTGCCAGCAGCCCCAGCCCCAGGGAACTGCTCCTTTCTGCTCTGTGGTGACCACAATGGGCCCTCTGGCACCGGCTGCTCCCTAAGGAGCAGTTGGGACCCGCTCCCCTCCCCTCCTCCACCGGCCGCTGCCTGCTGGGGCCTCAGTGGGGAGCCCCACCCTCAGGGGAAGTCTGTGCTGTGAGGTGCGACAGGACACCTGAGGCCAGCCCCCCACTGACTCACTGTGTGCCCCGGGGGCAAACTATTTCTTCTTTGGTTCCTTCCTCTTTCAGAATTGGAGCAGCTTCTCTTAGCTCTGAATTTGTGAGGGTGATTATAACCGAATTGCACCGTGTGCATACGTGTGTGTGTGTGTGTGTGTGTGTGTGTGTGACTGGCTGTTTAATAGGGTGCTAAGACAGCAGGGGGCTGTCCTTCCCGCCCCCCAGCCCCACACGTGTGGCTCTCATTACTGTCAGGAGGCCTTAAGTCGGGCCCACGGAGATGAGAACAGACCCCTTAATTAGGCATAGTTCCCAGAGCCAGAGAGGGACCAGCCTGGGCCTGGCTGCCCTGGCGTCGCAGGGAGCCTGCCTGCAGGGCTGGCGTGGGGGAGGGGAGGCTGCGGCCAGGGCATCTGAAGGACTCAGCAGTTTACACTTCGCTGACCCGATGGCTGAATGGGGCCCTGTCCACCCCCATGGGGGTCTGGAATCTTCAATTATGGCAATTACATCAACGGGGTCGGAAGGCAGCACTTTCCACTGAAGAGGTTCAGGGCTTAAAAGAGAAATCCTAAAGCCACTGGTTTTCTTTCTTTCTTTCTTTTAAAGGGATTGGGTTGATGGAAGAAAGCCCCCATCTGCAGTCTAATTGGGCTGTGGGTAGGAAACAAAGACACGGCATATATTGGGGGGTAAAACCTGGCCGGCACGTGCTCCCCCGCCTCTGGACCTCTGGCTCTTCTCTCAGACCACTTTGTGTCCTGGTGCACGTACATCTCCCCCGGCATCTTCCCAAGCTTGAATGTGATGCCTTCACCTCTGAAATCTCCCAGCACACAGTGCAGAGGGTGGCAGTTGAGGCAGCACTTAACTGGTGGTAGAAGAGCTGGATAAGACCTGGGAGGAGGCACTTAGTCTCTCTGATCCTCAGTTTCCACATCTGTAAAATGGGTGCAACGCTGTCTCTCCTTCCTCAGGTTTGAAGAAGACTACTTTCTGCTGCATACTCTAGTGAATCAGGCATTTTCTGTCTCTCAGCCGACCTGCTAGGTTGGTAGCACCCCAGTGTGACCCTTGTGCCAGCAGCATGGGTGCACCTGGCCGCTTGTTAGAAATGTAGAGTCTCAGGCTCCACCCCAAACATTCTAAATCAGAACCTGCATCTCCCCAAGCTCCCTGAGCTCACCAAGTTCCTGTGCACATTCAAGTTTGAGACGCACTGCTCTAAACTGAAACTTACACATGATAAACATGAGTTAAATGAGTAAGTGAGAGGGAGCCTGTGACCTTGTTCTCATCTTTAAAATGGGAATAATCATCTTTGTTCTTCCCATATGAAGGATGCTGGGAGGACCAGATAAAGTGAAAAGTGAAAGTGGAAGTCGCTCAGTCGTGTCTGACTCTTTGTTACCACATGGACTATATAGTCTGTGCAATTCTCTAGGCCAGAATACTGGAGTGGGTAGCCTTTCCCTTCTCCAGGGGATTTTCCCAACCCATGGATCAAACTCAGGTCTCCCGCATTACAGGTGGATTCTTCACCAGCTGAGCTACACGGGAAGCCCAAGAATACTGGAGCGGGTAGCCTATTCCTTCTCCAGTGGATCTTCCTGACCCAGGAATAGAACCAGAGTCTCCTGAATTGCAGGTGGATTCTTTACCAACTGAGCTATCAGGGAAGCCCCAGATAAAGTAGTCATGTGTAATTGTAAAGTTGTATTATCCAGTCACTCACAAATTCATTCAATAAACATTTGCTGAGCAGCTTTAAGGCGGGTTTGGGATTTCGAATAAACTGTGGAAAATTCTAAAAGAGATGGGAATACCAGACCACCTGACCTGCCTCTTGAGAAACCTGTATGCAGGTCAGGAAGCAACAATTAGAACTGCACATGGAACAACAGACTGGTTCAAAGTAGGAAAAGGAGTACATCAAGGCTGTATACTGTCACCCTGCTTATTTAACTTCTATGCAGAGTACATCATGAGAAACGCTGGGCTGGAAGAAGCACAAGCTGGAATCAAGATTGCCAGGAGAAATATCAATAACCTCAGATATGCAGATGACACCACCCTTATGGCAGAAAGTGAAAAGGAACTAAAAAGCCTCTTGATGAAAGTGAAAGAGGGGAGTGAAAAAGTTGGCTTAAAGCTCAACATTCAGAAAACTAAGATCATGGCATCTGGTCCCATCACTTCATGGCAAATAGATGGGGAAACAGTGGAAACAGTGTCAGACCTTATTTTGGGGGGCTCCAAAATCACTGCAGATGGTGATGACAGCCATGAAATTAAAAGGCGCTTACTCCTTGGAAGGAAAGTTATGACCAACCTAGATAGCATATTCAAAAGCAGAGACTACTTTGCCAACAAAGGTCTGTCTAGTCAAGGTTATGGTTTTTCCTGTGGTCATGTATGGATGTGAGAGTTGGACTGGAAAGAAAGCTGAGCGCCAAAGAATTGATGCTTTTGAACTGTGGTGTTGGAGAAGACTCTTGAGAGTCCCTTGGACTGCAAGGAGATCCAACCAGTCCATTCTAAAGGAGATCAGTCCTGGGTGTTCTTTGGAAGGACTGATGCTAAAGCTGAAACTCCAATACTTTGGCCACCTCATGCGATAAGTTGACTCCTTAGAAAAGACTCTGATGCTGGGAGGGATTGGGGGCAGGAGGAGAAGGGGACGACAGAGGATGAGATGGCTGGATGGCATCACCGACTTGATGGACATGAGTCTGAGTGAACTCCGGGAGTTGGTGACGGACAGGGAGGCCTGGCGTGCTATAATTCATGGGGTTGCAAAGAGTCAGACACGACTGAGCGACTGAACTGAACTGAACTGCGATTTAGAAAATGTGTTTTCTGCTTAGGAATAATTCGAAGTATTCTAAAAGCCTGATTTTTAAAAGAGATAAGTACAATGAAGTGTGGTAAATGTTGCCAAGTAGCTATGCTCAAAATAGAGGATGATGAGGAGGGTACAATCAATTCTCACTGAAGATCAGGGCTCAGTCAGCAGAGCCTTCGCCAAGGTGGTGGCCTTGAGCTTATGTCATGTGGTGTGAACCAGATGGAAGAGGGAGAGGAGGCACTTCTAAGCAGAAGCTTGAGGTTCAAAAGAAGCAGAGGTCAGGGTGGCTGTCAGTGTAACAAGAGCGGCCAGAGTGACAGAGTATTTGCAGATGGCCTTATGACTTGATTGGTAAGTGTGGACAGGAGAGGTCTTGCGGCCCATTTCTTTGCGGGCCCATCGTCTGGTTTATTTCAGTTTCCAGTTCTAGGTGAGGCCGTCAGCCTGAGTTATTGTCCTGTCTATGCTGTCAATTGCCTAAAAGGAAGACAGTAGTTTTTGTGGTGATTTTTCTTTAATTTTTGTTTTTCTTTTTACTCCTCATCTGCTCTAATGATCAAGGTTTATTTCTAGCAGCAAAGTCCTACTTCCTAAGATTTTAATGTAACACTGAGTATCGGGGTTTAGTTAAGGAAGGAAGGCAGGTTTCTAGATTTGCCATTTATTTTCGCGACAGCTGGAAAGACAAATTGGTACCTATGGTAATTGAGAATGGAGACGTCAGCATGTTTAGGAAATAGCCAAAGCCCTCCTGCAGCACCCCTGACCTCTGTTACTACCCTGCTCCTCTGCTGCCACCCTGCTGTGTCCACAGCAGTGGAGGACACAGACTCGGGGCCATGTGGCTCGCAGCCAGTGGGCAGACAAGAGAGGCTCAAACACCACCAAGCCCAGGGAGTAGAAACCCTGCGACACATGGAAGGACCCGGAGTGGGTGTCGGGGACAGCAGGTGGCATGTGCAGAAGCAGGCACGAGGTAGAGTCTGAGTTCTCCTGCAGGTCAGGAGACGTGCAGCTTGACGTGAGGGTCGCGCTCTCACTAGCTTGCATAGGCCATCAGTGTACACGCCCTGGGCCTGACTGCCACTCCCTCGATGGAGAGGGTTGGGAGGGGAAGGGCCCCTGGACCCGGCTCCTGGGCAAGGGAGGAAGCAGCCTGCTGCACTCTCGGGCTCCATTTGCTGATGTCTGAAGCTAGAGGCAAGAGGACTTTGTCTCACTTGTATGGGACAGCGCCCTTAGGTCTTGAGTTACTCTTTAACCAGAGTTGCAAATAAGGGTTATCTGTCTCTGGCAAGGACACCGGGGCAAGCGGCTTTCTGTACCACTGCCCTCGGTGCTAGTGTTTATTCTCATTGGCAAAGGAGTGAGATAGGATCTTCCCTTTTCACTGGTCCCTAAAAGTTCTCCGTTGATGGAGGTGACTGACTTTTTTAAAATACGACTCAAGGGGGTGTGGGTCTTCATGATACACTTGGGAAAGTAGCAGCCAGGGTGGGCTGGATTCAAATTAGGCTCCTCTGCTGATGAACTGTGATGCTTAGGAAGGCACCTCCACCATGTCACACCTCAGTTTCCCCACCAGTACCATGACCAGCCCTCCTCGCTGGGTCATGTGGACTGAAGGACACGGCACAGTGACAGCTGCTATGCTGGCTGGTTTGCTCGGAATCTGAGTGTGACTTTCAGTCCCCAGTGGCCTAGAGATGTATCTGTGGTCAGAAGGCTTTCAGTTCAAGACCATTTCAGTGTCAGAGCTGGGGCCAGCCAAGGAACTCATGTCAACCCTTCATCAGCCGGAAAAGGAAACTGCAGCCAGGAACACCCCGCCCTGCAGGACCCCTGTGGCGGCCACACCTATCCTCAGACCCACACAAACACCACGGCAGAGGGAGCCCCAGGGTCCTCAGGCTTCCTGGTCCCATTGTCGGCACCCAGTCTCCCTCCACCTGAGTTGGCACTTGCTTTCCCAGCTTTAGTTGTCTTGCCTTTTGGACTCGATCCTTGCCAGTTGCTTGCCATAGCCTTGAATTTACTTCAAAGACTCTGATCTCACACCCAGCACATGAATTCTTCTGTCTCTGGGGCACATGCCACTCTTTTCATGGGGGCCGGGAATGCAGTGTGCTTCAGAAGGATGGTCTCCTCTTTTCTGGGTGCTGTGTTGGTTTCTGTGTTTGCATTTCTCTCTTGCTCTCTTTGTTTTTTTTTTTTTTTTTAAGCTGTGGGGTACAGTCTTTAAGAATTTCTTTTGGTGAACAGGCCACATCCCTGCTTCATCAAGCATTAAGAATCCGTAGGAGGAAAAGGTATGTTCTTAAAGTGATATGAAGAAAGCAAGAGGGCTCTCTGCTTCTCCTTCAGAGAGCAGAGGGAAAATCCTGAGCAAGCCCCTGACATCGATGACTGAATCTACCTCTTCTAGATGTCATGAGGTGTCCTGAAACATTCATCTCCCTACTCTGAGCCTTTGTTTTTTTTCTGTGAAGTGGGGGTAATAATGATTCCATTCTTAGCAACTTCATCAGATTCCTCTCTGGATCAGATATGGAAATACTTGGTAAGCTTGGTAAGCCCCATGCCCTTGACTGAGGGTTGCCCTGTTAGTTCTCAGCCTCATTTTGGGCTGAGGTCTGTGGCCCTCTGTTGGGTCAGCTCCCTGTAGAACCCCAACCCCATTTCCAGAGGGGGAGCACAGCAACCATGAGTTCCATCTTCTCCCTCTCCTCAGGCTCTTCTCCCAGAATGTGCCTTGTGCTGATAAGGAAGCTCAAGGGTTACTTTTCTGGGAGTCTCCAGATAGGAGCTCACATAGCAAAGATGCCTAAACTGAGGACTCCGATTGCCAGCACCCTCAGAGTAGCAGTGTTATTGTCCCAGGGACACATGTGGGGCTTCATGGGTGACCCCGTATTCCTGGTAGGCAGGAAAAACGCATCATAAAGGGTAGCCTTTGCTGATTGGATAGTAACCCAGCCACCAGTGGCATTTGCCCAAAGCAATTACATTCATCGTAAACAAGTCAGGAGAACTGTTCACAAACTTCTCTCAGAGGAGCAACATTGGTCTGGAAATATTTACTAACACATCCACTTGGTCATTTGTTCAGATATTTGTGTATTTCTTCAACTATGCCATCTTTATCAAGCACTTACTATATGCTGAGTCCTACATACCCTGTGTCTTGTATTAGTCAAGATAAGTTTACATAATGCTGTGATAACAAACAATCCCCAAATCTCAGTGGTTGGAAGCAACACAAGTTTATTTCTTACTGATGTTACATTCTCAGTACAACTTTTTGGGGAAGGAGATGCTCGTGTTGCCAACCTGATGGGTACTCTACCTTCTTCTGACTCCACAATTTCAGCTTGAGTCCTTAGGGTTCACTGCAGCAGGGGAAGAAGACATGAACTGTGCATCAGCTTCTAAGTGATTCTGTCTGGAAGTAACACGTGCCACTTCTATCCACGTTTCATTGGGCAGAGGTCACCATATTGCCACACCTAACTTCATAGGGAGAGAAGTGTTATCCTTCCCTGGGTCTTAAAGAGAGGAAATATGGTAATAAAATGAATGAAGATGGCAGAATATAAGGATGCGCACTTATCTTTTCCAGCGAGAACTCCAAAATTGCAACTCACTGTTCATTTCTACCACATTGCTAACTCCTACCACAACTGTGGACATCATTATTATTCTGATTATCCATACGATGAAACTGAGGGTAAAAAGGATTAAGGACCTCCTCCACATTTGCACAGCAAGTAAGAAGGAGATGTGGAATTTGAACTTGGGACAATCTGGCTGCAAAGGCTTTGCCAGTTCCTTTCTATCTCTCAGTCATATGCATGAAATGGCTCTGTGACTCGGTAGAAAATGTCAGCCGACTGGCCAAAGAAGGAAGAGTCACGTTCTCTGTAATTTTAGAAGAGGGAGAGGTCACTTCCAGCTGGGGAAATCCAGTAAGCCTTTAATAAGGAGGTGGCTTCTGCCTCCAGGTTTGAAACAATGGGCCGAATTTCGACCTTCAGAAACATTCATTCTTTCTGTGTGTTATATTCACATCTGGCGAATCTTTATAAAATTCATTTAGTTCACACTCTTAGCTTAGTTCACTCTCTTCCTTCACAAGAGGAGTTCCAGAGTGATGGGGGTGGAAGGGAAGTAGTTCTGAACTGGCTTTGAGGAACTTCCCTGGAACAAGCCTTGGGGAGAGATCTGATACAGCAGGTCAATTAAGAACTGAATTTTATTGCAGATTTATTGCAGCTTTCCTTCCTTCTTCCCTCCCTACCCCCCCTTCCTTCTTCCTCCTACCCTCCCTTTCCTTTAGTCCTTAGTGCCTGCTCTCTGCCTGGGCAGGGCTCAGGGCTGGGGCGGGGGTTGGGGGGCTAGGGGGAGCTAACTCTGACAAAGTTTTTGGCCCCCTGGGAGTCTCTGTGTTTAATGATGGGAAGGATAAGTTTGCATGGCTCCAGGGTCCCAGTGTTTGCCTAGAAACTCAAGAAGAAGCCCCGGTGTGGGGCCCAGTGACCCCACTGAGGGGTGTGGGTAACTGGAGTAAAAGAAAATAAGCCAGTGGAACAGAGCAAGAGGAGAAGCTGCAGGGCAGCAGAGGCGGACGTCCCAGGCCGCTGCTGGGAGGCCCTGAGTGAGTCAGGGCCGAGCGCTGCTCCCTGACTGGGGAGGGCAGCTGGGCCCTCAGGCTCACCCAGAGGCCTCTGCTGCACCTGGCCTTGCTCGCAGCTGTGCTCTGGCCCGTGGCCCATGGCAGCAGCTCGCCTTTGTCAGCACAGCCAGAGGAGAGCTCCGCTGCTTCCCTGAGTTTCTCCTGCCTACCACCACCCACTCGGGCAAAGCCAGTTTCAAGGACAGAACTCTGCCTACATCAGGGATGGCTGGGTCAACCACAGAGGAGAGACGCTGGGGGACCTCTTGCACACATACAGAGGCTTGGCTGTACCGAGTTGCCTTCCAAGATTCACGGGCTGCCAGCAAAGTCCTTGAGTTTTCTCCTTGAGAAACTGAAGTTCATTCTTGGGTGCCCTGTAACTGCATCCACATTGCTTCTACCTCCAGGTCTCGTTTCCCACCATCAAAAAGACCTCAGGCCTGGAAGAGTCTCAGGCTCCCTCACTGGTAGCCTGGCCAGTCGTTGCTAAACTGCTAATCTTCACCTGGGAAACTTTTGAAAACACACATTGCCAGGCTCTGCGCCTGGATGCTCTGACTCAGTAGGTCTGGGCCCATCCAGCTGCTATTCTGCGTGTCCCATGCTCAGGGGTCCAGAGAGCACTTCCCCTGCCTGTGCTTGGCAACCAGTCTTTCCTTGTGAATTTATCGTTCTCATTAAGGGAATGGCTCTCCAAACCCGCTGAGAGGACCAACACGATTGTGTTCCCAAATGCCTGAATGCTGCCCGGCCAGGACAGGGTTTCTGCCCTGGCTCAGTTCCCTGTCAACAGGAGAAGGAGCCCTTGCCTGGGGTGGTTGCCTTGGGAAGCGTCCCCTGGGCAGTGTTGAGAGCTGGGCAGCCAGACGACCCTTACCAGGGTCCAGGTCTGCCAGGCTGAGGGGAGGGGCTGTAGAGAAGCACAGCTGAACTCCCACCCAGTTCCCTCCCCCTCCTCATCAACGCACCCCTCAGGCCACTGAAGAGTGGGCTGTCCTCTGGAGGAATCGAGACCCTGGGCATGACTCTAGGGAAGCACTTGAATTTTCATTTCTAAATCCCAAGAAGTGCTTGGCAAAAGGAGAACAGTGATTTTGTTCCATGTGCCCAAGATGTACTCACGTGGGCTCCTGTGTGCTTCTTGTAACAGTCCTGGGAGGAGACAAGACAGGATTACTTCCCCCTCCCCTGCCCTCCCTACTCCCCCAGCAGAGCAAGCCAAGCTCAGGAAGGGCGTGTAGCCATTAAGGCCTACAATGTATGTAAGGTGCCCTTAAATTGTTCCCAAAGAAATTGTGTGTATCTATATCTAAATGCATATAGATACACAGAGAACAGCTGATAAAATAAATGGGGTAAAATGTAGCAATACAGGTGTTACTGTACTACTTCTGTTTTTACACAATTTGGAAATTTTAAATTTGTATTCAAACAAAAGAATTTCTTCATCAGGGGGATGTGATTTATTCAGGGACACAGAAAAAGTTAATAGTGAGACCCTGTCCACAGAAGGCCCACAGGTCACGTCTCATCATCTTTTTATTTATATTTTTCTTAGACTCAAATGCCAGGTCTTGAGTGAAACTTCCTGGGTCTCCTAGACATGACTGTGTACTTTTCCTACCACTCATGACAACAAGAGGACTGAATTATTTTTAATTTAGTGCCTATTTCTCTTGCTGGACTGGAAGCTCCATGAGGGCAGGTCTTGTTTGTGCTTTATCCCTAGGGTCTAGTGCAGTGTCTGGAACAGAGGGGATGCCCAACTAATAATGTTCACTGACAGGATGAGTCAATGGACGCTGGAGTGCCACAGTTGTGCACAGGTGGACACACACGGGCTGGTGCTTTCTGTTCTTAGTTCCATTGCTCTGTGTCATAGGCAGGCTGGAGATGCCAGGATTTAGAAGGCAGCTGGCAGTGTGGCATCCTGCCTCTGGAAATGACATCTGGGAATGAATGACATCCTTTGGGAAGAGAGGAGGCGGCCCCTTCCCAGCCAGTGACTCCCTGCCCTCCCCACCTCTTCCGGAGAAAAAGTGATGCTCTTGCAGCAGGTGGTGAAGGGATCCCAGAGACTGGGGGCTGGGAGATGGGGCAGGGACGCGGTCTGGAAATCGCTGCCTTTCTGGAAACAAAAGAGCCCTTTAAAGTCACTTGATATTATGTTTTCTAGCACTGGGCCTCTGCCAAGCCCATTCTTCCCATTGTGAAGGAGGAGACACCAGAGACCTGTGCTCTCTCCTCCTGACACACAGCATGGGGAGAGGGGACCCGGGCTGTGTGGGGCAGATCCTAGGGGCCCCAGGTGTGCTCATGAACTGTAGAGTTTTGATTTTCATTTTTGATACATGCACATCTTTCAACATACATAAACTGTAAACATTTATGAGCCGAAGTCCTCCTCCCTGCCTTCCAGACATCCAGTGCTTCCCACAAATGTTTTTAGTTCTTATGAATCTTTCTATAGTTAGTCTGCACACAGCAAACCAACTCTGTCTATTTCCTGTAGTGGTGGGATACCATATATATTACATGTTGCCTTTTTCACTTAATAAAATTTTTTGGTGCTTTATCCATCAGTTCAGTTCAATTCAGTCGCTCAATCGTGTCCGACTCTTTGCGACCCTATGGACTGCAGCATGCCAGGCTTCCCTGTCCCTCACCAACTCCCGAAGTTTACTCAAACTCATGTCCATCGAGTCGGTGATGCCATCCAACCATCTCATCCTCATACAAATCCATAAAAGACTATCTTTGGGCTTTTTCTTGCTGTGCTGTGCTTAGTTGCTCAGTCCTGTCCGACTCTGTGACCCCTTGGACTCTGTGACCCCATGGACTGTCCCCCACCAGGCCCTTCTGTCCCTGGGAATTCTCCAGGCAAGAATAGTGGAGTGGATTGCCATGCCCTCCTCCAGGGGATCTTCCCAGCCCAGGAATGCAACCCAGGTCTTCTGCAATGCAGGCTGATTCTTTACTGTCTGAGTCACCAGGGCTTTTTTTTTTTTGGCTTCATAGTACTTGATAGTATCAATGTCCTGGAGAGGATGTCCCCCCACTTCCCTACATATCTAAGGAGCCAAGCTCCAGCCTTCCCCTGCCACGCTGTGAACAAGAATTTCTCTCTCTGTTTCTGGATTGTCCTGAACAATGATATGTAGAGATGGGAGGGCCTTACACCATGCTCTGTAGAATGGTGACCACTAACTTCATATGGCTTTTGAGCCCTTGACATATGGCTAGCTGAGTTGAGATGTGCTGTAAATGTCAAACACTCACTGGATCTTGAAGACAATCTAAAAATGTAAAATATCCTATGAATTGTTTTTTTTATGTGTTACAAATTGAGGCTATAATTTTTGAATATATTGGTTAAATATTAAAATAAAATAAATTTCACTTGTAAAAAAATTTTTTAAGTGTGGTTACTAGATTTTTTAAATTACATATGTGACTCACATTCAATGGTCAGCATATTTCTCTAGGACTAGGCTTCCTTGGAGGCTTGGAGCCTCAGGAAGGAGCTGGGGATGGGAAGGAACTAATAGAACAGGAGTAGAGAAAGCAAAGGAATGGAAACAGATGGGCAGCAGTCTGTTGGAAGTTCCCAGGCTAAGGGTCAGGAGGACTGGGTCCCTGCCCATCTCGGTGACTTTACGGGAGACCCCAGGACTGGCCTCCTCCCTACTGGGTCTAGGTTTTCTCTTGTGTGCAGGATGATGACTAGGATTGCAGAGAGCTGCCTCCAGGTGGGCAGGAATTCCTCTCTACTTTGTTCTCTGCTATCTCCACAGCTAGAATGGTGCCTGGCACAGTCCTGGTGCATGCTGGGTGGCTGAATGAAAGTCGGAGGTGAAATATATCGAAAATTTGACTCTTCCTTTCTAGATTAAGTGCTCAACTCATCAAAATATTAGAAGTTGGAGGCCTCTAGAGATCATAGGATGCCTCAGACTTTGAAGCCAAGACTTAGAGGGCATGAACGACAGAGATGGGCCCACCTCCAATTTCTTCACTCCTACAACCAAAGAACTATCCAAGAAAAAAAATAATGCTGTTACGAATTAGCCTCTGCAATGGCTTCCCAGGTTAGGCAGTGGTAAAAAAGTCTACCAACCAATGACGGAGACACAAAAGATGTGAATTTCATCCCTGGGTCGAAAGATCCGCTGGAGGAGGAAATGGCAACCCACTCTGATGTTCTTTGCCCGGAGAATCCCATGGGCAGAGGAGCCCGGCAGGCTACAGTCCATGGGGTCACCAAGAGTCAGACACAACTGAGAGACTGGGCAAGCACTTGGTAATATCTACTGCCCATATAGCCTGACTGTGGCACCCCTCCTCCTTACCCGCCACCTGTGTTCAGGGTATGAGAATACGTTTCCTGCTTCTGTTAGGCAGAAGGCCTGAGGAAGAATGGGATCAAGAGCATCCCACTCAGAATCAAGGGCTCAGCGTTTTCCAAGGCCTTTCACTCAGAAGGGCCTGAATCCACAGGCAGAGGCCCTGTCATATCCCCAGGCTTCCAGCCCTAGGCCACTGGCCCAGAGAAGCTGGAAGCCAGCCCTAGGCCGTGGGGAGCCAGCCGGCTGCCATCAACAGCGAGAGAGGGCGGCCTCTAAATCAGTCCTGCTAGGGTGGGAGGGCCGGGCGGGGCATGGAGGGGATTTTCCTAGATTATATTGAGAGAATGACAATGGGGAGGGAAAGGAGCCGAGTTCCCACAGAGTGTCCGGTCACTCCTGTGGGGGGCTGTGGGAGCCGGGCCCGGCTGCCTTTTTCTCTCTGGGCAGCAGCACACACAGTTTTTAATAATTAAGTAACTTTAATTGTCCTGGGAAAGCAGAGCTCGCCTTGGGGCACGCCGCACAAACTCATAATTAATGTTACCAAGAGAGATTAGCAAAGGAGAACTGAGAAATGATTCACTTTTTAAAAAGCGCCTCACTGTTAAGCCTTATTATCCTAAGTTTAGAACCTCATTTATCTGCTAGGAGGAAGAAAAAAAAAAAAAAAGACCCAAGACCCAGAATGAATGCATGTGAAATTAAAACTCCATGCCTTTGTAATCTGGTTTAAAAACATCAGATGGGAAAATGTTGCTATTTCTTGATTCCATTCTGGTGACCGAAGGAAAATTTTAAGACAGAAGACTATAATTAATACATAATAATGCATTAATAAGAACTCAGGCTTTTTACTGCTGCCTATGTTGCTTAGAAATTATTTCACCTAAGGATTTTTTTGGAATGACTTTTACTCTCTGACTTTCTTTGAGAGACATACCAAATTCTGTGTAATTTTCAATGACCATTCTCATGAAATGATATTAGTGGAGTCTCTGTGATGTTAGTGTTTAGTACACACTGGATGAATTAATGAACGAACAAGCACACTGATGCAAGACGGGAGGACCCCAAAGAGGAAATGGGGAAATACGGCAGCAGTGATACCGTGGGGTGGGAAGGAGAGGGAGACAGAAGCCTCGAAAGTCAGAAGTGGGCGTGAGAGTGAGAACAAGGCTGAAGAGAAGCCAGAACCCCGTGTGGCCCTTGTGTGTAGTTAGTAATCCACAGATAGTACATGATCAACGGCCCGGAACTAGTGAGGGTGTCTCCTCGATCGGTCATCGTGTCTTCACGGCACTGCCCTGCCTTCTTCCTCCACTCAGACAACAAGTCTCCTAGATGATGCGTCCCATCCTTTCCAAGCATCATCTTGGGATTTTCTTCCAATTTAGTCGATGAACACTGACTGCCTACTAGGATCCAGGCACCCTTTTACTCAGACTAAAAGGCACCCGTTTACTCAAACAGCTGGTGTGCAGTCAGGGACTTCGGCTTAACCTACCCTACACATAGGGTTCCCTTCTCCTGTCTGCGCCTCCGAGTCCTCACAGTCCAGTGCAGACTTCCCTGAAGCTCTCTGGAGAGTGGACAGGAGACGGAGACATGACAAAAGGGGTTCCTGAAGCCCCTTTTCCTAGAAACTGCGGAGGAGTTTGTGTCTGGCTTCTGCTCAGCCTCAATTCTATCCTGGGGGGTGCTGTTCTCACCACATACCCACCAGTCAGGGCTCAGACGGCCAGCCCCTCATCCCTCCCCAGAAAGCACAAGCAGGGACTGCCCCATGCGGCCACCTACGAGGCTGCTCAGGGCATTCCCGAGACTCTGCTGTCCCCTGGACATCAGTTACCCCCAGCCCAACACCCCCAGGCAGCTGAGGGAGGAAATAATGAGGTGGTAGCTGATTCAGCTCAAGGTGCTATTCTTCTCAAAGTCTCTCCATGTGGTCAGACAGCATACCAAGAATGAAAGCTTTCAAGACATGAAGGGACAAAGCCGTTTGCTTCCTGGTAATGTCCGTCTGTGACCACAGGCAAATTGTGTCTGGGCTTTTTTTGCCTGAGAAGAGAGAGTGGAAAGGGCACTGAGGAGGCTCCCCAGGAGCTTTTCCTGAGCAGATAGAAGCTGGAGCACTGAGTGCTGAGGTGGCAGAGGCTGGGAAAAGCCCTCAGACCTGTGAGAAGCTGTTGACAGTAATCCAAGTATTTCATTTTGGTTCTTAAGTATTGTGATCTATGTTCCTGGTCTTTTCTAGGAGGTGATGCTCTATATAAAATTATTTTTGGAGCTTAGGAAAAAGCACACACATTTTTGTTCATTTACTCCTGTTCCAATCATCAACTATTATTTATTTAGCTTGTGTTTGCTGAGAACCTGTTATATGTTATAGATAATCAGGATCCCTGACATCAAGTCTTGGGTGAAGTGTGATTTTTAGATTTTAAGTAGTTTGTACAGGCCCATGTTAAACAACCCAAGTTGTAAGAAAAAAAAAAAAAAAAAAAGCCCTTTCCCTCTTATTTTTGTTACTCTGTCCCCTGATCCTCTCCTAGACACAGACATTGTCAGTTTCTTGTGCATCCTTCATAGATAGTCCACGCATACGCTTATATATATAGTGTGTGCGAGTTTGCCTTCTTTCACAACGGTAGTATATCATGGACAGTTTCTACATCTTGTTTCTTTGCTTATAAAACTGTATCAGAGAGATAGCTCCATATCAGATCACAGGGAGCCGTGCCAATCTTTCTAAACGGTGGGTTAGCATTTTATTTAACCTAAATTTCGTTTTTTAAAACTACTTGCCTACTGATGGATATTTGGGTGGTTTTCATTATTTTGCCTTTCACATGTTTTCTAAACATACAAGTCTTAACTTTTATCTTGAAGTAATTAATCTTAGAGTAATCTTGGAATACAGTGGAAGTTGCTGGGGGACAGAGAATTGAGAGAAAAGAGTGCTCTCTGAAGTCTGTATTAATTAGCTATTGGGGGCTTCCCTGGTGGCTAAGACGATAAAGAATTCGCCTATAATGCAGGAGACCTGGGTTCGATCCCTGGGTTGGGAAGATCCTCTGGAGAAGGGAATGGCGACCCACTTCAGTATTCTTGCCTGGAGAATCCCATGGACAGAGAACCCTGGTGGGCTACAGTATATGGGGTCGCAAAGAGTCGGATACGATGAGTGACTAGCACAGCTTTGGGGCAAGTGCTATTGCCTCCCTGGGTCTCAGATTCACCGTCTATCAAATGGGACAATGGGCTCTAGCTAGCATCTAGCATCCCTCCCAGCCTGTCTCCCCAAACTCCAGAAACAACCAAGTGACCCACAGAGGATCGGCTGGCTGGGGCCGTGGGTAGGCTCCAAGGGGCCCAGTGACCTGGCGAGCCTCTCCCGTCGCTGATCTCAGAGACACAATATTGAACTCGGGCAAGTTGGGCCTTGCTCTCCCAGGGACCCAGGGTGATTCAGGGCCTGTAGCGTGGCTTCTCCATCAGTAAATGAGCTGCAAGACACCTTTCTTGGCAATGGGCTTAACGAGGGCTCAGGGAATGTTTGATTACTCATCTGTTTTGCAACGGCAGCAAACTCCCGGCGAGAAGAGGAGGCAGCTAGCGTGGCTTCCTTCCTGAATTAATGACTTAAGCGTTATGAATGACTAATCAGTTCAGCAAGGAGCGCAACTGGGTGGTCGAGTTGGGGCTGCGGGCGGCAGCCAGGCAGCTGGTGCAGACAGTGCCGGGAGGGCTTTAACCTCTCTCACCCTCTGCTTGGATGCCTTAGGGTCTCCATGCTGTTCTCTTAGGGGCACAGAAGTGGGGTCAGATGTCCTACCCAGACACACACCAGTTTCCACTGTTCCCTACAGCCTGTTTACCTGGGACATCAGCGCTGTCAGCTGATTGCAAACTCCTCCTCCAGCCTCCGCTTAGGTCCTTCTGAGGGAAATCTACATGCTACCAGAGAAATCCAGGAGTGAAAACCCAAAATACACAATTTTGTAGGACATACCTTTGTTGTTGTTTAGTCACTCAGTCATGACTGACTCTTTTTTGACCCCATGGACTGTAGCCCGCCAAGCAACTCTGTCCTTGAGATTTCCCAGGCAAGAATACTGGACTAGAGTGGGTTGCCATTTCCTGCTCCAGGGAATCTTCCTGATCCAGGGTTCAAGCCCATGTCTCCTGCATTGGCAGGTGGATTCTTTACCACTGATCCACCAGGGAAGCCCAGGATATACCTACTGTGTACCTAAGAAGGAATTCTGATATGTATCAGAATTTTTCTGGGAGAAAACATAAAGGTGGTGGAATTGTTCTTTGGGCCACACTTTTGTTACAAGAACCATGAAAGGAGGGCCTCTTTCCTGGATAGTTTTCTTACCCCTCTTATTTCATGCTGCTTATTGTGTGTTTTAGACTCGGACCACTCCTTGGACTGCAAGGAGATCAAACCAGTCAACCGTAAAGGAAATCAGTACTCAGCATTCATTGAAAGGACTGATGCTGAAGCTGAAACTCCAATAGTTTGGCCACCTGATGCGAAGAACCGATTCATTGGAAAAGACCCTGATGCTGGGAAAGATTGAGGGCAGGAGAAGAAGGGGGTGACAGAGGATGAGATGATTGGATGGCATCATAGACATGAGTTTGAGCAAGTTCTGGGAGTTGATGAAGGACAGGGAAGCCTGGCGTGCTGCAGTCCATAGGGTTGCAAAGAGTCGGACACGACTGAGCAACTGAACTGAACTGAACTGATTGTAAATTTGAGGATTAATGGGGGCTGGAGAGAATATTTCTCCTTTAAGGAAAGGTCTCCAGCTTCACAGTGCTTCCTATTCCACCTCCCTTCTTTCTTCAAGCTTCCCTTGTCAGGCTGGTCCTGGCCCAGCCCTCTGCTCTCCAGCAGTGATTAGGCAACTGCCTTTTGTGGTGGCCCGAGGGCCTGCCTGGACTGTGGCTGCACCGTGCGAGTCACCCGTTGGGGTTGGGGAGGAGAGCATAGGGTCTGACCTCACCGGGTCCCAGTCCCAGAAGTCCTGCACAAGCTCCTTCCATCAGGGCATGGGTCCTGAGAGGCCTCCCTCCACTTCTCCCAGGCCAGAGGGAGCTCTGCCCACTAGCCCCTAACTCCTTAGACAAGAGGAGTCCTTTCCTGCTGACTCCTTCCTTTTGGCTTCATTCTGAAACTGCTCTGATTGACACAGAAGACTTGTGTCCTCAGTCTGTGCATTATAGACTCAGGCCACAGGAAGTGTCTGAGAGCCTATGGTAGGGGTCATCTGTCTCCAGCAGCGTGCACTAGGCCCTGTCTCTGGGATTTGTCTTGGAATGCTTCCACCAGCCTTTCCATGGTTGACCAATTCGTGGTAGGGGTGTTCTCTAAATTTCCCCTTCTTCCTACCATATCTCCTTTCCAGGCCTTTGTGGTCCAACAGGTCCCTTGAGGTTGAAGAGAATCACCATTTAACACAGGGTTCTGCCCAACATAGATGCTCAGTTGTTGAGTGATGCTTCTTATCCTGGCTCAGTTTAGTTCAGTCACTCAGATGTGTCCGACTCTGCGACCCCATGGACTGCAGCACGCCAGGCCTCCCTGTCCATCACCAGCTTCCAGAGTTTACTCAAATTCATGTCCATTGAGTCAGTGATACCATCCAACCATTTCATCCTCGGTTGTATTCTTCTCCTCCCGCCTTCAATCTTTCTCAGCATCAGGGTCTTTTCAAATGAGTCGGTTCTTCTCATCAGGTAGCCAAAGTATTGGAGTTTCAACTTCAACATCAGTCCTTCCAAAGAATATTCAGGACTGATTTCCTTTAGAATTGACTGGTTGGATCTCCTTGCAGTCCAAGGGACTCTCAAAAGTCTTCTCCAACACCACAGTTCAAAAACATCAATTCTTCAGTGCTCAGCTTTCTTTATAGTTCAGCTCTCACATCTATACATGACTACTGGAAAAACCATAGCTTTTACTAGATGGACCTTTGTTGGTAATGTCTCTGCTTTTTAATATGTTGTCTAGGTTGGTCATAGCTTTTTTTTCCAAGGAGCAAGCGTCTTTTAATTTCATGGCTGCTGTCACCATCTGCAGTGAATTTGGAGCCCCCAAAAATAAAGTCTCTCACTGTTTCCGTTGTTTCCCCATCTATTTGCCATGAACTGATGGGACTGGATGTCATGATACTAGCTTTCTGAATGTTGATTTTTAAACCAACTTTTTCACTCTCCTCTTTCACTTTCATCAACAGGCTCTTTAGCTGTTTGATTTCTGCCATTAGAGTGCTGTCATCTGCATATCTGAGGTTATTGATGTTTCTCCCAGAAATCTTGATTCCAGGTTGTACTTCATCCAGCCTGGCATTTTGCACAATGCACTCTGCATATAAGTTAAATAAGCAGGGTGACAATATACAGCCTTGATGTACTCCTTTCCCTATTTGGAACCAGTCTGTTGTTCCATGTCCAATTCTAACTGTTGCTTCTTGACTTGCATACAGATTTCTCAGGAGACAGATCAGGTGGTCTGGTATTTCCAACTCTTTCAGAATTTTCCAGTTTGTGGTGATCCACACAGTCAAAGGCTTTGGCATAGTCAATAAAGCAGAAGTAGATATTTTTCTGGAATTCCCTTGCTTTTTCGATGATCCAACAGATGTTGGCAATTTGATCTCTGGTTCCTCTGTCTTTTCTAAATCCAGCTTGAACATCTGGAAGTTCACCATTCATGTACTGTTGAAGCCTGACTTGGAGAATTTTGAGCATTACTTTGCTAGCATGTGAGATGAGTGCAATTGTGTGGTAGTTTGAGCATTCTTTGGCATTGCCTTTGTTTGGGATTGCAATGAAAATTGACCTATTCCAGTCCTGTGGCCACTGCTGAGTTTTCCAAATTTGCCAGCATATTGAGTGCAGCAGTTTAACAGCATCATCTTTCAGGATTGGAAATAGCTCAACTGAAATTCCATCACCTCCACTAGCTTTGTTCATAGTGATGCTTCCTAAGGACCACTTGACTTCAAATTCCAGGATGTCTGGCTCTAGGTGAGTGATCATGCCATCGTGGTTATCTGGGTCATGAAGATCTTTTTTGTATAATTCTTCTGTGTATTCTTGCCACCTATTCTTAATATCTTTTGGTTCTGTTAGGTCCATACCATTTCTGTCCTTTATTGTGCTCATCTTTGCATGAAATGTTCCCTTGGTATCTGTAATTTTCTCGAGGAGATCTCTAGTCTTTCCCATTCTACTGTTTTCTTTTGTCTCTTTGCATTGATTTTCCTGGGCAATGCTACACTTCCTTTGCCATTAAAATCTTAAAATTGGCTTGTGTTACATCTCCCTGGACCAACTGCTCAGTCCCCAATTACTTTCTTTCTTTCCCTTTTAAACATTTTTTTTGAAGTATAGTTGATTCCCAGGTAACGAAGTGGTAAAGAATCCACCTGACAATGCAAGCAAAGCAGGAAATGCACTTTCGACCCCTAGGTCAGGAAGATCCCCTGGAGGAGGGCATGGCAACCCACTCCAGTATTCTTGACTGAGGAATCCCATGGACAGAGGAGCTTGGCAGTACAGTCTGCTGCTGCTAAGTCACTTCAGTCGTGTCCGACTCTGTGCGACCCCGTAGGCAGCAGCCTACCAGGCTCCTCCGTCCTTGGGATTCTCCAGGCAAGAACGCTGGAGTGAGTTGCCGTTTCCTTCTCCAATGCATGAAAGTGAAACGTGAAAGTGAAGTCGCTCAGTCATGTCCGACTCTTTTCGACCCCATGGACTGCAGCCTACCAGGCTCCTGCGTCCATAGGAGTTTCCAGGCAAGAGTACTGGAGTGGGCAGTACAGTCTGTGGGGCCACAAAGAGTTAGACATGACTGAGCCACTGAACACACACACACAGTTGATTTAGTGTTAGTTGTGTTAGTTTCAGATGTACAGCAAAGTGAGTCATATATATATATATATATATGTTCAGATTCTTTTCTCATATAGGTTATTACAGAATTTTGAGTAGAATTCCCTGCGCTATACAGTGGGTCCTTCCCTATCACTCTCTTAAGCACAACTCCATCTTCCTTGGCACAACAGTAGCAAAGTCCATCACATCCAAGGGACCTTGTTACTTTTAAGTTCATCAGCTTCCCAACATGGCAGAGAGGAGCTGGCCTTTGTGGAAATCATCAGATAACATCTTTAATAATTTTAGGATGAGTCACCCTGCTTGGCTTTCTTCTAGGAATCCCTCCACAAATTCACTTTATATGCTCAGAGTAGGCCAGGGGCAACCTCTTCAAGAGGGAGACACATCCCTGAGTATGTCCCAAGTATGAAATGAGATTTATCTTTTTTCTCTCCATCTCAGAGCCTTTTACCATCTGAGTGGCCTAAGTCCCCGTGTAAGACTCTTCTGAGAGTGCTCCTGCCCCTCCCGCCTCTGCTAGCACCTCTGTGTCTAGATCTTGGGTTTCACCCTTTCTCCCAGCTCTGGTCCCCAGCCTGGCCCATTGGCAGACAGGAGTGCAGCCTCAGCTCTTCAGTGAAGAGATGATACCTAGGAATGAAATATACACCAACATGTATATTTCCTGAGACTACAGACTACACATAGCCCACATTAAGACCTACAAGTTATTTGACCAAGGAGATTCTTTTTTTTCTCTTTCCTGTTCACCACCCCATCCCCTTCCTTTCAGTTGCTTTTCACACCAAGACACTAAAATCACAGAGTATGGGCAGTATTTTTCTCTTTAGAAATCCTTTTTCAGGCAACTATGTCAAGAATGTTTTCATACTTTAGGTTGGATAGGAAGGGAGGGGAAAAAAAGGCTTAATCCCCCCAGATGGGTCTTTCTCTGAAAACAGACATGCAAATGTTGGGCTTGTCAAACCCTAAAATATTTTCTTTCTTCCTAAGAATTATGGCATATTGCCCGCTGAGCCTGGGAGATCTGACGAGTGAAGGAGGAAGCCCCGGCGGTGGAGGAAGCAGAATGTGGGAAAGGGCGGGAGGCAGAGGCACGCGCCAGATAAGCGGGGGCTCTGGGGACAACCGCCCTGTGCCTTGTGGATCAGGCCATGCCGCCTCAGCCCCTCAGGCTGATGAGGTTGGAGGTCGCTTTCCAGGAACTGGAAGCGGGGATACGGGGAAAAATCAGATGGATCATGCTCCTGCGAATGTGCACTGACAGCTCACACTTACTCCACTGATGAGGGGCTAGCCCGAGTCACCTGGGCATCCCAGCCAGCCAGCTGAAGCTCACACCTGCCAACGTGAATGTAACAATAGAGACTTAGTGAGGGTAGTCACTTGAGGCTTCTAGCAAGGAACCTCTCTAGATTCTCCTTCACCAAGTGACCTGGAGCGGGGAGGGAGAGATTTAGCAAATGCTTCCTGCGGGCTACTGAATAATTGCAAAGCACTTCACAAAGCCTTGCTGCCTCTAGGTGATGAGTTCACAGCTCTGTGGGAGAGAGAGACAAGAAAACATTCTTGCTAAAGGAAGGCAGCCTAAGCTTAATGCAAAAAGAGAGGTGCACCCCCACCCGCACCCAAATATGGTTAAAACATCTATATCAGCTGAGAAAATGGCTGTACGATATATGACTGCAGCTCTAGAGAAGAGCCATTCTAGTATTTTAGGTTTTGGTTTCCCACTCCCCAAACCTTTGCCTGATGAAAGTATGGGTAGGAGGTGGCCTCCTATGCATGCCTGACTGAGGCTGCAGAAAAGACCGTGGAATTGGCTGCTGCCTGACTTACCTCTCTGGGTTACTGTTTTGAGGATCAAATGAGGTCATGGTTATGATAATATTTTGCATATTATACATCAGTAAATAACCGATGGTAAATAACCAAAGAGCAGTATTATTCCCTTAAGACTTACAGCCCTGAAAAACCTTAATGACGTCTTCAATTTATTGAACATCTACTATGTTCCAGGCACTCTCTAGGGACTAGGGACTTAACACATGTTATAGCCAACTAGAATGTAAGTTTGGTGAGGGTCAGGATTTGGCTTTGTTCCTCTTTAGTCCAGGACCTAGAAGATTGGTAGTCACATATCTATTGAAGTAATTCTTCAATAGATATTTCATAGAGATTGAAAAGGGAATCTCTAATGCTGACAGCCCCCCAGAAGTTAGCCCAGCTCCACACACAAGGATATGGAGGCTTGGAAATGTTGAGTGGCCTGCTTTGGGTCCAACTGCTAGCTCACTACTAACTTGGGACCGGAGCTCAAATCATCTGTCTCTCAGTCCAGGCCCTTTCCTTGAAGCCCAGACCTGCCTGGAGCCCCTGGATTATCTGTCTCCCGGCTTTACTGGACTTAGGTGTCCTTGTCAAAGTAGGTTGCTGTACCAGGAATAAGTGGGATTCCAGGGACAGCTTCAGTGACAGGCAGGTTCTTCCCTCCTGGTTCTAAGGACCAGGCAGAAAGTCTTACCCAGTTAACTTCATAAATGCCCCAAGCTCTTCTTTTGAAAAAGAAGTGGAACAGTATCTATGGTAGGCAGAAAAATGGTCCCCCAAAGAGATCAAAGATCTTTAGAACCTTTTGTTGTTTCGTGTCAAAGAGGAATTAAGGTTACAGATGGAAATAAGGTTGCTAACCAGCTGACCTTGAGATGTGGAAATTGTTATGACTTGTCCTGGCAGGCCCACTGTAATCACCAGGATCCTTATAATGTGGAAGAGGGAGGCAGGAGAGTCAGTCTCAGAAAGATGGGATGTGAAGAAGGCTTGCCTTACCATTACTGACTTCAAAGGTGGACAAGGGGGCCACAAACCAAAAAATGCAAGTACCTTCTAGAAGCTGGAAGAAGTAAGAAAAGAGATTAGCTACATTAGAGTTTCTAGAAAGGAAAACCCCTTGATTTTTAGCCTTGTCAGGCCCATTTTGGATTTCTGAGCTCCAGTCTGCCAGATAATACATTTTTGGTGATTCATTACAGCAGAGACAGGAAACTAATATAGCATCTTAACAAAGAGCAGGCCTCAAGTGGGTTTAGCCTTTGCCTTGGACTCCAGGGAGAGACATGATAGAAGTAGACACAACCCTCCCAGGCTTTCCAGAGACCCCCCTCTCCTCCTGCCCCTCTTACCACAGCTATGGCATAGCACCCAAGTATGCACAAACTTTCACTAGCTTCTTGGAGGTGCTCCAGCTGTTTCTCAGCCTGGACCACCTCATGTATCTCTCACTTCCTGTTTTGGGATTTCCACTGTGTGGCCTGGGCACTAACCACTGTGTACCCTGGAACTGCATGGGACCACCTTTGACTGATAACACAGAGGAACCTACAGGTAAATGAGTCTTCCTATCGACTCTCAGGTGAACAGTTCTAGGATGCTTTTCACAAAGCTCTGTAAGTGTTTTCAAGGAACAGAGCACCCAGTTCCCTGATGAAAACTCCCTCAGTCATGCGTCCTTGTATTGGCTCTCCTCTCTTCCCTGTTTCCCTCAAAACTGGACCTTACTTCTGCCTCTCACTCCCACCCGGATCATTACCCATGTGAATACCTGTATGGAAACCTCTGTTTCCAGCTCTGCTTTTGGAGGAAATAAGACACTATGCCTGAACAGACCAGCTGCTTCTCTCATATTTACTCAAGAGTGTATGATCTGCCAGGTCTCCGGGAGCTGTGGGGAGTTCATGCAGGCAAGAGTGATGAGTGGCAGCAGCCCTGGGACTTGCAGAGAGCCACACAGATGGGGTCATGCCTGTCCTGGGGTCTTGGCTGAGGTCGCTTCCCGTCTAGAGAGGAATAAGGTCTGGAGGAGGAGTTGCCAGGCCCTTGGGAACATCAAGGGTCCTGCTCATTGAATCATCCAAGTCCCCTGACTCTGGTAGGGCTTCCCTTAGAGCATATTCACTGTGCCTGTCATTTAGAACAGATGGTTTTCTGATGAATTTAATTACATCATTAGCAACCAGGCTACACAAATGAGTGATTTGAGAGCGACTGGGAAGCTGGGAGCCTCCTAGCTGGGCAGCTGTTCCCAGGACTGGCTGAGCATGCCTTTGCAGTGGGCTCCTTCCCATCCCCCACCCCAGGCTGCCCTAGTCACGCCCATAGAATGAGCTGCCCTCTCTCATCCCCAGGCTTTCCCACCAGCCCTTCCTAGAACAGATGGAAATGAGTCTCTTGGGTGTCTCCAGCTGATGTGGATTTCACAGCGGGCGGAAGGAAGTGAGGGGGAGCAGATAAGCCACCCCTTCCCACGGCCACTTGGGAGGCCACACTGGTTGTTCAGCTGTCCACCCTCACTCCTTGTGAAAGGCGTGGGGCTTGACACTGGGAGCTCCATTCCAGTGGAGGTGAGCCTAGAAGCTAGGAATATAAACTACCCCAGTTGCTTAGGGTTTTTAACCTGAGCTCCAAGGAGTTAGGTTGGGGGTTAGGGACCCCTTACCATCACTGCTTCTGCCAGAGTGGAGTTTCTTTCCAGCCTCATAAAAGGCTACTCTATTTGCTAGTTCCTTAAGTTTCCCTCTCCCTCCCCTCACTTCCTATCTTGTCTTGGTCATCCCAATCTTCTTTATGCACAAACTCATCCATCTCATCCCCCAGACCTGGCTCAAATGCCACTTCATCCAGGAAGCTCTCCTCTTCTGTCTCACCTCCCTCCAGTTTTAGGGGTAATCTAGCCCTCTTGTTTCTGAAGTCTCCAAGGGCTCCATTTTCATCACTAAAATTACACCAATCACTTTATGCCTGCAAAAATCACTTCTGTACTTGGTTCATTTCTCCCACTGGACTGAGTTTTCTTCAGAGCATGGAATGGCTCTTTCTTGGCTCCATAGTTTCCATGGGAGATGCTGGGTAAAATGTCTTTTTTACTTTGGTTGGTTTTGTTTTTATTTTTAATGAGTCCATATAAAAAATGCATATCAAAACTGCTTTTCCTAAAGACCCTATCTTAGTTTGATCTGGCTGATACAATAGACCCGGTGGCTTACCTGATAAATATTTATTTCTCACAGTTCTGAAGACCGAGAATTCCAAGGTCAAAGTGCTAGCTGATTTGTGTCTGGTAAGAACCCTCTTCCTGGCTTATAGGCTGCTTCATTCTTGCTGTATGAAGACACAAATCCTATCATGAGTGCCTTACTCTTATGACCTCATCTAAACCTAATCACCTCCAATGCCATACTTCCAAATATCCACCATATTGAAGTTACAGCATCACCATATGAATTCTGGGGAACATAAACATTTCATCCATAACCTATCTTACAATAACCTATAAATTCAATATAGAGAATTCCATTCAAAACAATCCCCTTTTGAGTATCTGCTGTGATAGGACTGGGCTGCGAGTTGGAGGGAGGATTTGATGGGGAGACCTAGTCACTGCTCTCTGGCAGCTCATAGTCCAATGGAGTTCCTACTGCACAGTCTGACAACCATGCATCATTGTCAGTGCTAGGATGGTTGGGGCTGTGGAGGTGGGCCAGAGCATGTCAGGGGTCACAGGAGGGAGAAGAGGCATCCTGGTGAGGGTATGCTATTGCAGTTGTCTCTGTGTGGACTCCATCACCAACTCTGGTCAAGCCCTAATGGACTTTGAAAATACAGTCCCGGTACACACCAAGTAAGAGTACTTTGCAAATACAGTCCCAGGTACACACCAAGTTAAGAAGCCTCTTCCTCCTTTCAGTTGGTGTTTATTGTCTTACTCAGGTCTTTCAAGGCTTTACCAGTCCTCACATAGTTGACATTTTGCAGTATTTTGGGATGATGGAGATGGATATAGAGTTATGCCATCCAACATGGTAGCTACCAGACACAGATGGCTATTTAAATGTGTTCAATTAATGCAATAAAATGTAAACAGTTTATCAGTTGCATTACCCACACTTCAAGTGCTCCATAGCCACATGTGGCTAGTTGCTACCATATTTGGTAGCACAGATGATATTCTATCATCAAAACTCTATCAGATGTTCTGTTGAATAGCCCTCATACAGAAAGTTGCTTTTCAGTCACTAGCTTTAGTATTTTATTTATTTTTAATTGGAGTATGGAGTATAGTTGCTTTACAATGTTGTATTAGTTTCTCCCATATAGCAATTGCTGCTGAATGGTAGAATCAGCCACATGTGTACATATATCCCTCCCTTTTGGATTTCCTTCCCATTTAGGTTACCATAGAGCACAGAGTAGAGTTCCCTGTGCTATACAGTCTCATTAGTTATCTATTTTATACATGTGGTGGTGGTTTAGTCAGTAAATCAAGTCCAACTCTTGCGACTCCATGGACGGCAGCCTGCCAGACTCCTCTGTCCATGGAATTTTTCCAGGCAAGAATACTGGAGTGGGTTGCCATTTCCCTCTCCAGAGGATCTTCCCAACCCAGGGATCGAACCCCAGTCTCCTGCATTGGAGGCAGGTTCTTTATTGACTGAGCTACGTGTAGTATATATATTATTTCTTTAACAGAATAAAATCAAATTTAGTTTTGCTTGTATGAGAAGGATGTGGGGGCACAAGAAAAATGAGACCAAAAGACAGGTTAGGCAGACAGGTTAGGTAATTGGGGCTTATATGCTGCCTAAGAGAAGGAGAAGGGGATAGTGGTTTGGGACTTAAAGGGTTAGTGTTTTATTTTTAAAGGTTAGCTTCTTTTTATCTTCTCCTTCTACTTTTCTTCTTAAAGGATCTCTCCCTTTGGTTTCTTCCCATAATTTTTTGAGGACTCAAGTTGCTAGTGACGCTAGTGATACCCTGTAGGTCTAGCCTCCCTTCCACTGTTATTCATTTCACTAGAGCAAAGAACTTTGCTTTTCTGTGCCTAGTTTTCCATGGGCTGCTAATCCTGTCCTTCATGCCGCTCAAGCCACTGAAAGAACCAATGGGAAGGGATTTAAGCCTGCCAGAAGAAAAAGGAGCCAAGAGGTCAAAGTATTAAGGATCTTTTTGTACCTGGGGAGAACCTGCCCTACTTCAGGACAGATCACACTGACCTGGGACCTTCTTTCTTGGGGATTGGGGGTACTTTGCAAAGGGAGCCAGGTTGTCTGGGAGCCAGCTTTTCTTTAAGTTCAACTAGAATGCCTGAAAACACAGCCTCTATTCAACAGATGGAGAGAACACCAAGACAAGCTTCATCTGAGTTATATATGTACTATTACGATAATATGTAATTTAAATTGTACTGTTTCTCCAGACAAGTAAATTCCCTTTCACACTTACTATGATGTTTATACCGTGGGTATCTCAAGAGTGAAAGGGGGCATCTTCGGTGGGACAGCCAATGCAACCTTCAGAGTGTTTTGCCATCTATTCAGAACTCATGTGTAGGCAACACCTTAAGGCAGCATGCAGAGATTGTCACTCATTTCATGGTCTCAATGGCAAGACTTCCAGGGCAGTCCCTACATACATAAGCCACTATGCCAAGGGACAGAGTTGGTCCACCAAAAGGGAAGACCTCAGTGGGCAACATCATATACCGATTCCTTCTCTTGAACTTTACTGGTTTGTGTATCTTGTCACTGGTTTGTAGTGGGCAAAGAGAGAGGTGATGAAACCTGATTCTTGTCCTCCAGGCAGAGAACAAGTTACTTAGAACTTAGTAAAGGCATTAGTTCTGCTGAAATAAAAACTAGCTTTATGTGGATGTGATTCAGTGAGGCACCAACAAGTTTCTTTCTTCCATTTTCACTGTACCTTTAAATTCAGGTTTGGCCTAATAAGTATTCACTGAATACCTCCTGCAGGCTGGCCCTGGCTTGGAGCTGGAGCTGAAATGGATGTGGAGCTCATCAGTGGAAGCCTTGCATCAGGGATCTCAGAGCCTATGATGGAGACACTGCTTGTGTCAATGTGCAAAGAGACTGTGATCAGCCCTCTAAGTGGGGCCCCACAGACAAGAACCTTCGGGCAAGAACACAGACTCACTGAAGCACCATCAGAGATGGCAAAGCGCTTTTAGAGCTTCCCTCGACAGTGGGCTAGTATGACTTTCTCCCAGTGTCCTTACTCAGGGCTCCCTGTGGCTTTGAGCAGCCTCGGTAGCTGGTGTTTGCCAGGCATGGGTGGGGAGGCTCACTCTTGCTCTCCCAGTGTCCTGAGATGCTCTGTTCCCTTGGTGGGGTCAGGGGAGAGAAAACTTTCTCATGGCCTCAGTGGATGTCGGCCCTGGAAAATGCTCCAGAGAGGGTTTAGTCCAGCTCTCCTCATTTGGAGTAGCTGAGTCTCAATGAAGGGAAATACCTTCCTGTGAGAACCCCAAAGTGGTGACTCAACACATCTCTGAGCCCTCAGGGCTTGCATTATTGCTCTGAAGGTATCTGAAGAACACAGAGCGTGAGGGGTGCCCTGCTGCCTACAACACACAGAGAGATCTGCCGAGGGAACGAAGGAAAAAACTAGCAGTGAATAAGCCATCCATTCTTGCCGGAGCCATTTTCCCACGTCAGGAGCAGACTGTGCGGAAAAATTTAAGTTTCTCCTTTCATGTCGCCTTTCACTGCTCTCCGGACAGAATGCTTTTCTTTCCCTCCTTTTCTTTGGCTGGATCCTCACCAAGACAGTAGAAAAAGAATCTTTTAAGAACATATATATCTATCCATCGATATACATTCAGGCCCTGACAGTGACACGAAACTGTAGTGCCTCTTAATTACCCAGGAAGTGACAAGGTCAAGAGTGTCTGAGAGCTGCCTTGTAAGTTCTGCCATTGATTTCTCACCATTGTCTCTGCTTCACAAGTGAAAGTGGGGGCCATGGCTCCTGGGTTTTTTCACTATTTACTATTTGAATTTCTTCCTTTTTTCTTCCTTCCTTTCTTTTTTAATTTGAAAAGAAACTTCTGGCATTTGGGGTAGTAATTGGAAATTTATAAAAGCAGGATGTGTTTCAGGTTGGCTGACCAGTCATAATTGCTGCCTGGGCACCCGGAGAGGAGGTCAAGTTCTTGCAAAGACACCCCCTCCCCCATACCCCTGGGCTCTGGCTACTCTCTTCCACTTTCTTCCTATTACTTTTGGACTTTCCAGGAGAAAATGACGAGACAGATTTTTAATGTCCTTGAGTAGTCACTGGCTCTATTGATAATGGACACATAGTTTGTGTCCTTAGTCCCTGACATAGAGTTTTGGGGCAGATAGTGGTATTTTTAAAGGAGAGGAGTTGACCACTGAACCATGGTCACTGAGAAATTACATTAAGATACAAAGACAGAATCAAATGTGTTCCTGCACCTGTCAGACTAAAGTTTTAGAAATTCCTATGACGTTTTGTTGAGCTGTGCTTTGAGATGGAGAAGCCAGAGCCTTCTTTAGAGAAATCAGAGAAATTAGTTCACAGAGGCTTACTTGAGTATCTTTTTCTTCAGTAAAAACAGTGAAATATGATTACATCACCAGAGTAGAGAAATATATTGACATCTACTTCTAAATCCTAGTAAAAAATCATCTGGCTTTAGGTTTGGGGGCAAATCAAAATATATCTGGCCCTTTGTCATCTGTAAATATTGACTGCACAGCACTTAAAACCTATCCTGAATTAAATATTCCCAGTACCTTTCTCTGAGATCGGTAATAGACTGTGGATAGACAGACAAGACAAAGAAGCTGTAGAATAAAGGTGAAACAAGTAAATACATGAGCATGATACAGACACCCAGATGTGAGGGTGTCCCATAACTCCAGGAAATGTTGCTACCTGTCCACTTGACAATTCGTGCATTTTCCAGCCATGCCCCCCACCTTATGTCCGTACATCCATTCACCTGTCAGTTCACCAATATGCCATCTTGTTCCTCCATATATTACATGGCAGGTGAGTGTCATAACAAGGAGGTTTAGAAATGTGTTAGGGGCTCAGATGAAGGGGGAGACCTTTCTAGCTGGAGTTTTTAGAGAAGGTTTCATGGAGAGTTGACATTTGAGCTGAGTTTTGAAGGATGGATAGCATGTGAGGAAGAAGGGATGATGTGGGGAAGACAGTATGCGCAAAGACTCAGAGGCAGGAAAGTCCTGTGTTTGTCTGGGATGCACTGAACAGTCAAGAAAGGAGGTCAAATAAGAAAGAAGACTGAAGAAACATTAACTTTGGGGATCAAAGCAGTTAAGGTGAGTAGCCAACAGTGTTTTGGAGGATCTTGGAACCAGTCATTTTTACAGTAGAGAGAGCACCAAGTGAGAAGGAAGTAGAGGAGCGGGGAGGAGTGGGGAGCCAGGACAATGACTAGCACACTTTGTTGTGGGAAAGGCTGTGTGAATAAAACATGGAAAAGCAAGAGGAAACTCTGTGTATTGTATGAAGTTTTACAAGTGCCTTACATTCAGTCTCCAAGAATTCTCCAAGTAACTCTTTATAAAACTCAGAAAAGTCAAGGAGACTGAGTTGGTAAGAGACTCATTAAGGAGTGGGAGGTAGGAGGGTGTGAAAGGAATTTCAATGTTTTTGTATGTGTGTGAGACAAGAGCCTTTCCACCTTCCTGCACCTGGCCCTCTTATGCTATTTTTCTGGAATTGCAGACTTGGAACTTGGGTGGGTGGAGTCCACTGCTATGCCCTGAGCCAGATGGTTTTCCAGCCTGGGAAGCACCGTCTGGACTGAGGGCTGGAGGAGGAGCAGAGACCTGGGCTGGAATCCTGTGTCTTTACTCCTCATCAGATGCCCCATGCAGGAGAACTGCACAAACTCTTTAAAATGGTATCATTACAAGGTTTCTAGTAAGGATTAGTTTCAATGACAGGAAAAAAACCAAGCATTGTCTCCCAAATATGCTGGTTCTTTCACAGGTCATCTCATTTTATCCCTGAGATAGCCCACGGAAGTAGGAAATATTTCCCTTCTTTTGCACATAGGATAATCGAGCCCAGAGAATTTGAGCAACTTTCCCACAATCGCACAGCTAGTTAAGCAGTGGCAGAACTAGATTCCAAACTCAACACTCTGGATGACCAGTTAGTCACTTAATGATTTTTATGCTTCAGTTACTGAAGAACTCTTGGAATTAGGGATTCCTGAAGGCTCTGGGCTATTAAATACTTAGCATAGATCTTTGTAATAGTGATATATTATATAATTATATTAAGTAGAAGATGACTGGAAGATCATGCATGAAGGGAGGGAGCTTTGGAGGAAAATATGAGGGGAAAAACTAGGAGGCAAAGTAATCTTGCAAGTTCCTTAAATGAATTCTTCACAAAGGAGAGGGTAGTAGGCGGAGAAAAGATGAGCCGATCTACAGGGATGACTAAGCCAGACAGCCTCAGCCTCGGTGGCCCCTGGCCTCCCAGACCATGCTCTGGCTTGGGGCGGGTCGGGAGCGGGGAACCTAGTAACCACAGTGTGCAGCAAAGCAAATACTGCCTTGTTGATTCTGCTAAAAGAAAATAAGAGAAACACAGTTTACTCCCTGAGGTTCTTGTGCTGAGCCAGCTGTCCTGTAGCCCCCATGCTGGGCTGTGGTGCTCTGCTCCTAAGATACCTTGAATGTCCAAGTGAAGAGAAATCCAGGCTTTTTCTTTCCTTATACACGGAGAAATGCTCACATCTGAAGTACTCTGTTTTGATCAATACATATTAAGGCCTAGAACATTCCCGTCACCCTAGAAAGTTTGCTTGCCGTTCTTCCTAGTCAGTGCCTGCCTCCCCCAGCACTCATGATCTGATTTTTATCACCCTTGATAAGTTTCAACTCTTCTAGAATGTCGTATAAATGCAGTTGTACTGGGTGTTCTGCTCATGTTTGTCTTCTTTTACATAGCATATTTTAAGATCTGTCCGTGTCGTTGCCTGTCTCAGTAACTCATCCATTCTTATTACTAAATAGTATTCCATTGCATGAAAACAATGCAGCTTGGTTATCTAGTCTCCTGTGACTGGAATCTGGGTATTTCCAATGTTGGCCTATAATGAAAAAAGTTGCTATAAACATTCTTATGAGACTGTAGATATATGTTCCCATTTCTTTTAGGTAAATATCGATGAGTAGAATTGCTGGGTCGGGGGTGGATGCAGTGGTGTGCTGGGGAGGGCAGATACTGACTGGCAAGACGCAATTCTGCTCGCCCCTTTCCAATTCAGCTCTCAGTGATGTCACTAGCAGCTTGAAACTGGCTATGATCGAATTGATACCAGGGAAATTGGCAAATGCTACAAAGCAGGCTTGTTTTTCTTTTGGGGAGTCTGTTGTTAAACATTTACCAGTACACCACAGCATAGATGTGTGTTTAACTTTTAAAGAAACTATTAGGTTTCCAAAGTGACTGTGCCATTCCTACCAGTGATGTATGAGAATTCCAATGGCTCCATGTCCTGTCCAACATCTGGTGCTGTCAGTTTTTAATTTCAGCCATTGTTATAGGTGTAGTGGTGTCTCATTGTAGTTTTAATTTGCATTTTTCTGGTGACTGATGATGTTGAGGGCTTCCCCAGGTGCTTATTGTGGTCCTTTGTATATTTTCTTTGGTACAGTGTCTGTTTAGTCTTTGGCCATTTAAAAACATTGATTGTTTGTCTTTATTGTTGAGTAGCAAGAATTCTTTTATATCCTACATAGAAGCCCTATATCAGATACATGTTTTGTGAATATTTTCTTCTAGCTTACAGTTTGCCTGCTTATTTTCTTGATGGTATATATTTTTAACGAGTTGATAGTTTAAATTTTGATGACACACAGTTGATCAATTTTTAATGTATGGTTTGTATTTTCTGTATTTGCTTTAAGATATTCTGCCTGGGGATTTCCCTTGAAGTCTAGTGGTTAAGACTCTGCTCATCCAATGCGGGGGTCGGGGCGGCGGCGGGGGGGGGGGTGGGGGTGAGGGTCGGCGGGTACAGGTTTGATCGCTGGTTGGAGAACTAAGATCCCACATGCTGCAATACAGCCAAAAGATAAAAAAATAAAATAAAATAAAGATATTCTGCCTGCAGTGTCCTTCTCCATTGCCTCTGTCTGGAGAACCATTCATTCTTCAAGGCCTAATACAAAGGTCATTTTTAGGGGAACCCTTTCTGAACCTCAACTAGCAACATGCTTGTTTCTGTACACTCACTTAATTCATACCTCTGATCATGCTAAAATATAACTTTTGTTTTATGGGTCTTTCCCACCTACTTGACTGGGAGCCCAAAGTGGGATCTGCAGGTCTTCTGGATTTTATTCTCCTTTGTATCTCCTCATCCTCCTAGCCTCCTATCCCATTTCCAACAGCAGCGCCCTGCTAGGTGTCTGGCCTATTCACAGTAAATGCTAGCTGACTGAGTGAAGGAGCTTGAACATACCCAGGATCTCATAAATCTCCATGGTTGACCTATTTGTCCTTTGATTATGTTGTAAGCTTTGAGAGGATATTGCTTATGGATCAGAAGCTGGGGTAGTTTATTTCCCAGAGCAAAGGTGAGTTTGAAAATTCTACCAGGTTCAGTTATTGAGAATCCTCAGTGAGGCTTCACTGAGGCTCCACTGTGATTCTGCTCCAAGAAGGTTAAGGTTAGGCAGCTCTTTGTGCACTTGTACGCTGGCCTGGCGGGCTGGGAGAGGGAGAGGGTGTGTGCCGGGTGTAATCTGAACTGCATCTAAACTTTGAGCCCGAACTGACAAAGCACCGGGCTGGTGGTTTGACAATCCTGGGGTCAAGCACATTTATAGCTATGTGACCTTATGCAAGTGGTTTCGCCACTTTTAGTCTTTATTTCTTTAGATGATAAACCAGGGGCAATCATACTACCCATTGCCATTGGAATTAAAGGCAATGTACTTAAGACAGATTTAAAAGTAGTCAAGTTTCCAGGAAACTTCCTGACCCTAGGGTCTGGGTCACTCCTGTGGGGGATGCTTGGTGGGTTCCTGGTTCTGTGGGGTTTTCCATGAGTGACGGCTCCCGTGACTTCCAGCTTCAGTGTGGTACCTGCCTGGAGCAATATTAGATACAGTTCTGGGGGTAGGAGAGTTGGAGGAGTCCTGGGGAGTCCATA
Organism: Bos mutus; assembly: GCF_027580195.1. NCBI lineage: Eukaryota > Metazoa > Chordata > Mammalia > Artiodactyla > Bovidae > Bos > Bos mutus. The sequence continues at coordinate 72,548,597 of NC_091617.1, forward strand.
CAGAAGCCCAAGCGAGACAGAATACCTGGAGTGCTTGCCACTCGTAGACACAAATGTCCACCCTGAATCGGGAGGCCCCCTTTTTGAGGAATTTACTAATTGCCTGTTTTGGCAGCACTCAAATGGCGCTGGAGTGGTCTGTGATCAAGGCTTCCCTAGCCCATCAAAAAAGAGGGAATTGTGGGAGTGGGTCTTGGATAGAGAAGGGCAGATCTTCTTACAGACTGAAGGTGGAGTATGGAGAGTCTTCCTGCCCACCCCTTATCCCGCCAGCGCCCCCGCCCCTGCAGTTCCCACCTAACTTTAGAGGCAAGATCGGCCCCGCCCCTAGCCAGTCACTTTCCCTGAGGCCAGTTTGCACGGTTGCAAACTGGGGGGTGGGGCTGTTGCCATTACCTCTCTCCCCTCATCCTTCAGGGGATTTACAGGAATGTGCGGAAACAGTGGGGGTTCAGGCGTTTGGCAATTGTGAATAACTGCAGAGGCACGTGGTGGGTAGAACCGGGAGCGGCTCCCTTTGCTTAGTTCCTTCGTTCACTCCTTCGTGTATTCACCCCACATTGATGCAGCAGCTAGGCGGGCCAAGGACTGGGATGAGACACAGAACACAAACAAGACCAAAGCCCTCTGCAGTTATGTCTGGCCATCCAAGAGTTAAGCGGGCGGCGTGGGAGGCAGGAGGGCGCGCGGCGGGTGCCAAAGTCGGAACCTGCTCGGCGGCGGCTCCGGCGCTGCCTTGACTCGCGGCCAGGCCTGGCGCGGCCGCCGGCTGTGGAATGTGTGAGCGCCATGTGTCACCGCCCCAGACTGTGGGAAAACGCTGCTCCGCTCACCTCCCAGCAGCTGCCCCGCGCCCGCCGGCCGGCCGAGCCGGGAAACGGGAGCCGCCTGCCGCGCGGGCCCCGGGGCACTTCCGAGCGTGCCTGCCGCACCCCTCGCTCCGCTCGCCTCCGCAGCAGCCCGGCAGGGCCCTCTCCTTGCCTTTTGGATCCCGAACGATTTGATTTCTTTCCGTTTAGTTAAATTGGCCTTGTTTAGACCCAGGAGCCTTCTAAGCGCAGGGCCTGGGGAATGAGGGCGGGAGGGCTGTGGTTTGAAATACCACTGGTCCGCCTGAGCACCTTCCTGGTTCCTCGCCTGGTGCCCTGAGGTCACGCTCAGTGATCACAGTTCTGAGTAGGAGGCCCCGATCTACCTTCTTCCCCCAGATCAGAAACAGCTTCCCCCAGGGCCAGGCAAGGCATTTGCAGGCCGCCCCACCTCCCGCCCACTGCGGGGTCACTCTTCCACTCCCGGGCACACCCAGGATGCCAGCCCAGCGCCAGGTGTGAGTGGGAACCGTGCAATGTACAGACCCCGCCCCCTCCCCCCGCCCAGACCAAGGACTTAGTCCAGTCGTGCCGGGAGATTTATCCAAGGTCACCCTGCCGGATGGCAGCAGAACCACCCCTAGAATCCCAAGTCCAGTGGCCCTCTGCCACACTCCGAACATGCCCCTCCTAGGTGTCCTGACTTCTCAGCAACATAGGGCCCTGAGTCCCCTGCCTTAATCAGAGAAGTTGGGGGGGCTTCCCTGGTGGTCCAGTGGCTAAGATTTTGAGTTCCCAGTGCAGTGGGCCTGGATTCCCTCCTGATCAGGGAACTAGATCCCACATGCCACACCTACAGTTGCATGCAGCAGCTAAAGATCCTGCCTGCCAAGGAAGATTAAAGATCCCATGTGCTGCAACTAAGACCAGACACAGTCAAATGAATAAATAAATGAATGAATTAAAAAATTATAGAGAAGGTGGAATTGAGACACATAGGGAAAGGAGTAAACCATGTCTACTGGGACCCCAGCTGCTTTGCCCAAAGTCAGCCTTAATGCTGCCAGAGGTCTTCTCCTGTCACTTAACCCTGTCTTCCTAGCGGCTGCACCACCTACAAGCTTTGGGCCCTGCCTGGTTAGTGAAACCTCCACTGCATCCCAGCTCTCCAGCTTCTTCCTGTCTCTGCACCTGGCTTCTGCTTGTCCTTCAGTGTCTGGGTCTGAGGTCGGGGTCCATCTGGTCCCTCTCCTGGACTCCTGACACTCTTGATTCCTGTCCGTTCTTCCAGCCACCTACAGCTCACAATCTCCACGCCCTCTTCTGTCTTCCACAATTTCTTACGGACAGGACCTATGTTGCCCTCTTTTCTATATCCCTCACAAACAATAGTTTGGAAGTTCTGCTTAGTGGTATCTGCTCTGTTTGTTGGCCGGATGAACTAACAGATGACTGCTCTGACACATGACACATAACACATGACATGATTCCCAGTGCAATCTATCATGGGCTCACTATTTCACTAACCAGATGTGTGACCTGAGCAAGTTACTTAATTCACCTCTTTAAGTCTCAGTTTTCTCACCTATACAATGGAAGTAAGTTCAATCGTTCTTGGGTCTGAAGTGACTTGTGCAGTGGTAGGCACATAGCAGATGCTCAATAAAAAATACGCATGTATATACATATGTGAAATTGCTAAAATATTTAGTACATGAATGCTTAGCATATGCATAAAACACGCAAGTACTGACAAGTATTTTCAGTGACTGTTTCAATATAGCACATCTGTCTGTCTGTTAGCTAGACTGGTGGTTGGGGAAACTCCTTGTTACATCAGTGTGGATTGTCTTTTGTGTATTTCCCCCTTGTCAGTGTCCTTCTGGGAGCTCTGGTTACAGAGCCAAGACTTGACATAGGGAAATAAATGTCTGGGTGTGTCTGAGTGTGTGCTTCTAAAAGTGTCCTGAGGTGGTGGGACAGACGACTCCTGTCTTCTCAGGACCACTTTTCTTCCTCCATCAGGGCATGACTTGTAACCTGCTAAGCATGTCTTGAGCACCTGCTGTGTGCCATGCTTTGTGCTGGGCCTATGGCTGATATATGTCCTCTTGTTCCCACCTACAGAAAGTTTCTCTCTTTATCAGGGGAGCAACATGGGCGTGTGTGGGGGAAATTATTGAGTCAGCAAGACAGTGTCACTAATTTAGTGCTATCAAGTGAGGGGTAGGTGCCAAGTGACACAAGGTTCTGAGGAAGGAGAGAACAGTGATGGTGCGTGTGTTCATCTACTTGAGCTGCATAACAGAAGACCATAGACTAGGAGGTAGACACATTTGCTTTCTCATAGTTCTGGAGGCTGGGAAGTCCAAGATCAACCTGCTGGCCAATTTGGGTTTGGGTATGAGCTCTCTTCCTGGCTTACAGATTGCGACTTTCTCACTGTGTCCTTACATGGCCCAGGTAGGATCGGGGGGTGGTAGAGGAGTCTTTTCTTATAAGATTTTTCTTGGGTGGACAGTACTTGAGGCTCTAGCTTATTGTGTCCCCACTTTGCCTGACGAAGTAATAAAACCACTCTTTCCTTCTCCTCCACAACTCTATCTCTGAATTTCTGTTTGGCATTCCTACGCAGAGAGCCAAGATTTTGGCAACAGCATTGGCCACCTATTCTCCTTGCTTGGCCTCACAATAAAAAACCTTTTTCTGCTAAAAAAAAGAAAAAAGGTTTTTCTCAGGCATCTTTTTTTTATAAGGACACTTATGTTATGGGATTAGGGCCCTACCCTTATAAATTAATTTAACCTTAACTACTTCCTTAAAGGCCTTATCTCCAAATATAGTTCACATGAGGGATGATGTTAGGGGTCAACATTTGAATTTGAGGGGAGGGCGCGTCCGTTTCAGTCCATAGAAGTAGGGAAAAGGTGTAACTCAGTCTAGAAAGAGACCTCCTTGGCTAGGTGGGCAGAGGGCATGCCTGGTGAAGGGAATAGCTTGGGCAGAAGGGCAATGGCAGGGGTGAGCAGGCCATGAGGAACCTGGCATGGCTGGTACCAAAAGCATGTGCTGGGTGGGAAATAGGTTTAAGAATCTGGGGGCATGGCCAGATTATGGAAGGTTTTGAATGCTGGGTGTTTGGAGGCTCTTTTTAAATGCTCAGTCTGTGCTTCATGTGCCTGAAAATAGGAGTTGAAGAAAATAGGAGTGGAGGAGGAAACACTGGTTCAATCACAGGGCAACAATAAAGCTTTGAAAATGCTCCTCATAGGCACCAGATATAGGGAACCTAACCCTAGTCTTCAGATGAGGGCGCTGAGGCTATGAAAGGTCAAGTGACCAGACTTAAGGCCAACAGTGAGTTAGTGGCATGCCAGGATTAACAGTGGCACTTGGCTGGCTCCACAGTGGACACCTCTTCCTTGGCCCCTGGGTACCAGGTGGTCAGAGGGGCCCAAGGAAAGTCCAGGTGCTGGACTGGTGATGAGTGGATTAATGCAAGGTGAGAGCAGAGGTGAAAGCAGCTGGAACTCCAGCAATAATCTGGATGAAGCGCCTCCACCTCCCATTTCCTCGACCTGGCTAGGGCAAGATCAGCCTACGTGAGACTGTTGAGCTCTTAGGGAACAGTGGGGAATGGATCTGAACGAGTTCTGAGGACTGAGGAACACTTGGAATGGGCGAGCAGGCAGAAATAAGGAAGGTCATTTGATATCTGTTGGACATTTTGGTTGCTATTATCATTGCTGTTTAAGATGACGCTCTGAACCATACAATTAAAGTTAATGCTTTAAATAGTAACACACCGGATTTGACCAAAATCCAAACAAAATGACGGTATAGACAGAGACATCTGGGAGATATTAAGTGTTTGTGGAGCAGTGGTTTTTCTAAGCAAAGTCCTTGGGGCTGACTTATAGAAAAACTATTTTCTAGATGAAGAAACTGAGCCTCAGAAAGAAGAGCTGCTTAAAGCCACGCAATGAGTGGCTGAGCTGGTTGACCCCAGATCCATCTGGCTCCAATGTGTGTCCTCTTGCCATCCCCGTGATGCTGACACTGGGCCTTTTTGACACTTGGATATCAGGTATCCATCTGGTAACTTTATTTTCCAACCCCTAAATAGGGACACATGGTCTGACAAGTGTGAAGTCACTTACAGGGACAAGAGACTAGAATGTTTTAAATTAGGACCATCCAGGCAAATCCAGGACATCTGGTCATCAGAGATATCTAGGGGCTGCCCACACCCTTGGCACGAGGCTGGCTGTTGCCATTTAATACTCTTCCCCATCCTGAATGCCCAAGGTCTATTTTTCGGTTGGAGCATATGCCACAAACAAATGAGAAACTTTTAAAAAGATCAAACAGCTGGAGAGAGATTGCAGTGGACATTCTTTTTAGGGCAGCCTAAGAATGGGAAGGAGAGCAGGGGAGGGCAGGGATGTGGTTGAGGGTCAGAAGAGCAACCCACAGCTTCCAGATCACAGGAGGTGTGAGGCTGTGTGAGCAGAGGGCAGACTGTGACTGGAGGGCTCTTCAGCAGTCTGGGGAACGGGGCTGCCCTCCTATCCTCTCTCTTTATCTTTCCATCTCTTCCACTTGCTCTTTCATCTTTTTGAACTTCAACTGCTCCCTCCCTGCCTTCCTTCCACTTGTGCTGAGAGAAAGGGTGTGCAGCTGTGCCTGGTGCCCCTTAAGGAGGGCCAGCAGCCCCTGGGGAGGGGAGATGACTTACTAGCTAGTGATGTGAGGGCATCAAACCCTATTCTGTGAAATGGGCCCAAGGGGACAGGTTATTGTAGAATTCTGTCAGATCCTATGTGAAACTGTTCTGGAAACAATAAAGAATTGGACACATGTGGCGCTGAGGTTCATATTCAATGGGAGTTGGGGGTCACTGTCATGTTGATATTGTTACAGTCAAATACCACCCTTAGAAACATTCATCTGGACAGGTGTGTGTTTGATGTTGTTTGTTTGACTCTTAAGAAAGGAGAAGTGAGGTGGGAGGGTATGTGTGTTTCTGTGTATATGTGCATGTGGAGAGAGAGAGAGAGAGAGATTTGGCATTTGCTGGAAATCATTTACTCATAGTGTATTAGAGACAGGCCTCAAAGAGTGTATAACCCATCCTCTTCACTTTATACATGGGGACACTATCAGATCAGATCAGATCAGTCGCTCAGTCGTGTCCGACTCTTTGTGACCCCATGAATCGCAGCACGCCAGGCTTCCCTGTCCATCACCAACTCCCGGAGTTCACTGAGACTCACGTCCATCGAGTCAGTGATGCCATCCAGCCATCTCATCCTCTGTCGCCCCCTTCTCCTCCTGCCCCCAAACCCTCCCAGCATCAGAGTCTTTTCCAATGAGTCAACTCTTCGCATGAGGTGGCCAAAGTACTGGAGTTTCAGCTTTAGCATCATTCCTTCCAAAGAAACCCCCAAAAGGTTAACTTTCCCAGGTCAATAACTAGTCAGTGGTCACAGTGGACTTGGTCCAGGCCTCCAGGTCATCAAGCTGATGGCCCTCTGGTAGGAGCACAGGGAGGTGAGCAGGAGAGATGTGATCTCCAGTGTCTGGGTCTCACAGACCAACTGGGAAGTCCAACCCCAAGCAGAGAACCACTCCAGACTGTGCTGGTTATGGTGGGAGATCCAGGGATACAGCCCAGGGGCCTGTGAGAATTTAGCTACAGTCACAGCCATCCGAGTTGGATGGTTGGGGAGGACTTGGGGGACAGCCAGAATGCTGTAGCATTTCCCTCAGTGATACTTTGGGCTCCAATTCTTGTCTAGAAGTGGTTAGTTAGGCTTTTAACCAGCATTTGAATTCACATGTACCAGTCCTTAGCTTTCCCTGAAAAAATCCATAAAATTATAGTAATGGCTCCTCAAACTTCTCTGCAAAGGGTTAAATGTCTGTGATATTTAACCGGTTAGTATATACTTTGTGATCAGCCCAATGTACTAAAGGAAAGCCACTCAATAAGTGGCTGGCAAAGCTAATTTGTTATTCAGGTGTTTTAACCTATTGAGCTTTTAAAAGCATTATTCTTCCAAAGCATTTCAAAAGTCTATCTAGTTCCTCTTGGGGAGAACTGATTAGCAAGCAGTTTTTACTTTCCAGTACAAGTTCTCATTACAATAACTCATCTAGTTTTCCTTCTTTCCTGGAAACATAGGGAACCTCTGGAAGATGTTCATCTCTCCCGGCTCCATTGCACCTCCCATGAGTTCTTGTCCAAGGTGGGCTCTTAGGGATCTTTTGTTGGATTGACCTGATGATCAAAGTAGGTGGCATGTCCAAGTTACTCCCAACCCTCTTGAACCCCAAGCCTTGAGATGCTCACGACTCAAGTTATTGGCTGTGAAACTGTGGTTATCCTAATACTTCATGTGAATTTCCACCATAAGCAACGGCACCTAAGTTTGGGCATCTTGAGGAAGACTGAGTAAGATACCAAAATGAGACCAAAGATACCATTTGGTATCTTTGTGCTTAGTGTAGTGCCTGGTACATAGTACGTGATCAGTAAATGTTTATTGGATGAAACAGAAATGAAACACACTTTTATTAGGCTACTTCTATGTATTTATTACAAGTAAAAGAGATTTAAAAGATCATTTCCTGCTTTCGAAGCTGTACTGTTAGCTTCTTTTCTCAAGGTCAGTGTTTCTGATCTGATCCCTGTAGTTCACACAAGAAATGACAACTTCCCTGTTACTTCAAAGTCCCTTTCTCCTACCTAGGCTGATTTTTTTAAAATTTTAACTTTTTTAAAGCATAGACTCATCTTTGATCTATGCCGGACAATGGATTTGTGTTGACAAGATGTTTTCCCATAGTTTTCTCATGTAAGTAAGCTTTAATGAGCTTACTCCTGCCTGGTTCTAGTCCTAAAATCCTAAAAATCCTAAAAGGATTTTCTTTTTTGGACCCAGAGTTTATCATGGAAATTCACATTAGAGAATATTTCTGCATATTTCTGGGGTTTTCACCTTCCAATTATTAGGATAAGACCCTCTCCCCCAAGCCTTGTCCATTCTTTGGATTATAACTTTTTTTAAGAACATGATCTTGGGCTGCATATCTATTCATGCGATGATTAACTGATCCAGAAGAACTTGACTAGCATGTAAATATTGGAGCTGGAAGGCAAGTTGAAAACCATTCCCTATACAGAAATGTTACTCTTTCTTTTGCCAAGGGGAAGCTCAGCAGTTCAACAAGTAAGGCGATTTCACGCATTTTTACATTAAGTAGAATTTTGTGTCCTTTTTGTATGGTTGAGATTCTTTACAAGTAACAGGTAAAGGCTAAAAGTCCACAGAACCACTCAATCTTCCTGTTTTAATGTCAGTCCCACCAAAGATGTTTAGAGACATCACTTCTCTTACTACAGTATTGATTAATACCACCTACTAGTATTTAAGCCACTTGAACTATGTTGCCAGATGTTGAATGACAAAACTATGTTTTTATGTGTATGTTTGTGTGTGTGTGTGTGTGTGTGTGCGTGAGAGAGAGAGAGAGAGAGAGATGTGGTGATGAGGTGCTGGGCTTTGTAGGTTCATACAAAGTAACAAGAGAAGAGTCTAAGTTAAATGAACTGTGAAACTATAACAGGCTTTTCTTATGAAACAAACTCTCCAGATTTTTTTCTGTATGTCAAGAAATGGTTAAATTCTTCCATAAAGAAAAAGTACATCTTTTTTGACTTTTAAGAATGTTTGGACTTCCCTGGGTGCTTGTCATTGGGTTACTTTTAGATGGAGAGCTTTGGAAAATTTTCATCCCTCTAATAGATACCAAATTGGAGACTAATAGCACATAAAATAGCCTGGAGCATTCTGGGATAAAAATGGCTCCAAGTTGACCTCTTATCCAGACTTCCAGACTTCTACTCTCTCCAGCTCAGCCCTGTCTCTTAGAGCAGGTCTAAAATAGGCTGTTTCCAAAGAATGGGTATTACCCTTGGGTTAAATAAATGTTTTGTGTGATTTTTCCACCTGGTCAATCAATTATTGGCTCAGATTAACCTAGAACCTTCTGGTTATTGTTATTTCTATCTCTACCCCTAAAGAAAGAATCTTCTATTATCTCAACAATACACACACACACACTTTTATAGCATTTTGAAGTTTTGGTAATATGCCTTAACTTATTTAAGCAAATTACACACAGTAAAACACTCACAGCTGTTTTGAGATAGACTTCGGTAGCACTAGTGTTATTAGATTTTATAAAAAGGAATTCCAGTTACAGCAACTACATTTATAAAAGCACAACTGGGATGGGTGAAATTAGAGTAGTTCACTAGGTTAGATCAATATTCAATCCTGGCTACACATTCACCTGGGGAGCTTTTGAAATATACCCAGGCCTGGTCCATACATCAGACCAATTATTCAGAATCTCTGGGGGTGTGGCTGGAGCATCTGTATTTTTAAAAGCTCTTCCAGAAGATTCTAATGTGCAGCCAGTGTTGAGAACCACAGAGTTAGATAAACGGAACCTGGGAATCAGGAACACGGTGATTAATTTATGCCATGTTCAATAACAAAGTCTGATCTTTTAATGTAGGATAGATCTTCCGATGTTAGAGCTAGATAGGACTTTAGAAAGAATTTCTCATTGTAGAGAGGGGGCACTAAGGCACAGAGGCTTATTAAGGTTGAATGACAATATAGGCAGGGAGCTCAACCAGGTACTCTGTGACAACGGAGAAGAGTGAGATGGAGTGAGGGGATCAGAGGTAGGTTCAAGAGGGAGGGGCCATATGTATACTTACGGCCGATTCACGTCATTGTATGGCAGAAACCAACATAACATTATAAAGCAATTATCCTCCAATTAAGAATAAATTTTTAAAAAGGTTAAAACACACACACACAATATAGGCAGCACAAGTTCTAGAAACCAGTGCCTTTCACTGTATGCCTCTGCCCCTAAAAGTTATATTGGAAATTAAGAGAAAATATCAGATACAACTTTGTGTTCCTAAGCATCCGTTTAGGAAATGGTTTATGGTAGTGAAAACAGCACAGCTTCGCTACTCTCAGACCTGAGTGGCATGAACATAAAGACTGCATCATTTATTAGCTACTGCTTATCCTCTCTGAGGGCTTCCCTAGAGGCTCAGACAGTAAAGAATCCTCCTGCAAAGCAGGAGACCCAGATTTGATCCCTGGTTCTGGAAGATCCCCCGACAAAGGAAAGGCTACCTACTCCTGGAGAATTCCATGGACAGATGAGGCTAGCGGGCTATAGTCCATGGGGTCACAAAGTATCAGACATGACTGAGCAACTAAATGCGCACATCCTCTCTGAAGCTTTCTCACTTGTAAAACAGGAATTAAGAACTCCTTCCCAGCATTATCACAAATAAGTCAAACATGTAGTATGTGCTCAGTAAATTAAATAGTAATTATAATTATTAACTGCATTTAAAAAATCTTGGACTTTATGTAGAAATAGCTGCAGAGGGGATAAAAAGATATGTTAGAGTTTCTTTGCATGAAATAATCTTGCAAAGGTTGTTTTTGGTTTCCGTTGATTGAAAACACAAATAAACCCCAACTGAAGCACTTCTTAGGAAGGAATGAATGGATTTCCAATCTGTGTTTTCTTGTTTACAGTGGAAAATATGCCATCCAAGGAAAACACAGGTGGTTAACTGATCAGTGCCTTCTATTTTTATCATATGCATAGGGCTCTAAGCATACAAACGCAAATATTTTAAGTAACATAAAATGAAGACTAATTTTTCAAGGTTAAATGGCTTCAGGTTTCCTATACCAAACTTAGATTTTTTTCTTTCCGCCATTTCTTGAAAAAAAGAGCTCCAGATCCCACACAAGCTGAATTCCAAAACAATTAAGAAAAACAAAAAACAAAAAGCTCACAATTAGCATTTTTAAAGAAACGTTTCTTTTCCCTTGGGCTCTTTTTGTTTTGTTCTGCATCCTTTTTGTTTTGCAAAAAGAGTATCCCAATTGGGAGAGTAAGGCAACCTCCGCGGGTTGTGTGTTTGTGAAACGAAGATGGGGACAGAGACGCGGCAGGTCCCCGGAGAAGCTGGCCGCCCCCGCGTCCCCAGCCCCCGGGCGGGCTTGTGCGGACGTGTCTCGGGCGTGACCTCTGAGCAGCTGCGCCACCGGCTCACCCTCGCGGCGGGAGAAACCCGAGCTCCCAACAAAACAGTTCCATCTTTGGCAAGTCCTCTGGTATTTAAGGCGCTGCCGGTGGGTAGAGAGACCGCGTGCCTGAGAGGCTCTGGGAACTCGCTAGCCTTCCCCTCCTTGGTGTTACGTTTCTGAAGGGTCTGAGCATCTGCGGTGGAGCCTCGAGTGTCTGGCGGAGTGGGGGCGGGGGCGAAGCCGGCCGTGGGATCTTCCTGGAGACCCGAGCGAGTCTGGTTCTCCATCCACCCTGGGATGACGTCTCAGGACTTGATTTTTCTTTCTTTTTTCCCTTTCTTTTCTGCCGATACTATGTGGGCAACAGGGGCTGAGAAGATTTAAACCCTTACAAGAAGAAATCTTTCTAATATCCTCCCTCCCCAAACTGATTCAAGTTGTCACTTTAAAAGTGCCTCTACCTGCCTGAAGTGCTGGTGTGCAAAGTTGAAACTGACAAAAGATAACCCGTTCTTTCAGGGAAAAGACTCTGAAAGAGGCTCCATTGTAGTAGTTAACATTTACTGAGTGCTTCCTCTCTGCTAACCATTTTAATGCAATAATTCATTTAGTCCTCACAACAATCCAATAAAGTAGGAATTATTATCACTGCTTTACAGGCAACAGAAGAGGCACAGAGAGGTTCTGTAACTTGCTTAGGATCACACAGCTAGTAAATGGTAGAGCTGGGATTAAAACTTAGGCAGTCTGTGCTTGTAACTGCTGTGCTCACGGAATGAAAGATCCTGTGTTCTCGAATTCCTCTCCTAGCACACCGTATCTCAGCAAGGTGGAGAAACAAGCTCTGAGAAGTTGGGAAATAAGAAGTGAAAAAGTCAGGATCTTCTGAAATGTCCTGACTTATCGGAAAGAGCTGGGGCCCATGGGGTGGTATATACAACATTCATCAGGAATTGTGTATGTCCTGCTTTGGACATGTTGATGGTTTGTTAACACTCACCCTGTCATTCCCTGGAAGGGTTCCCTGGCACTTTGACTTATAGGAAAGTCATAGGACAGGCAGTGACAAGAGGTGAGGATTGTAGTCAAGCGGCTACAAGTATTGGTCTGAAAAAAGGAGGGGTGAGAGCATGACATAAGGCTTCCCAGGTGGCTCAGTGGTCAAGCAGGAGATGCAGGTTCGATCCCTGGGTTAGGAAGATCCCCTGGAGGAGGATATGGCAACCCACTCCAGTATTCTTGCTTGGAGAATCCCATGGACAGAGGAGCCTGGAGGGCTACAGTCCATGGGGTCGCAAAAGAGTTGGCAGGATTTAGCAACTAAACAAACAAAAAGCAAAAACAATGAGCCAGATATGCTGCCTGGCAGCACAGCCAGGACTTTACCTGACCACCAGGGGAAGGGCTTGGTCTCTCTCTCTCACTGCCCCAGGAAGTGCTCCAGGCACTTGGAGACCTCCTACTCTGAAGCCTGGGTCTGGCAGGCCGATTTACTGATGGACAGAAGTTGTCAAGGAGTCAGGATTTGTTTCACCGTCGAGGACATCCCCTTTATGGTATGCAGGAATAAAGAGTGAAATGATTCGTTAGAGGATGACGCTTTGGGGGAAGAGGGCAGTGAAAAAGCCAAAATATGGAAGAGCTAGAAGCTTCACTTTCCTCACACACACACAAACTTCAGGAAGTTCACTTCCCACTGGTCTGAATGTCTGTCTAGACTACTCCTTACTCAGAGGTTCTATTACCTTTTTATGGTAATGGCATCTATGGTGCCATTTTATGCCTGTGAAAGTATGCACGCATGCACTTACCGTGTGGCAGAAAGAGTTTTCTATATGGTTCCCACTCCGGGTACCAGAGAGAGGGTCCTGGCTCACAGCAGGAGTGCAGAAGCTGCCACTGCTACCCACCTTTATAAGGACAGTGATTAGGGCACAGAGCAGCCGTGGGGCTGTACCTGGGTGTTACCAGGTCAACCCTCAGAGTACAGTGTTCCTTTAAGTGGGTAAACTGTGGTGCGACATGCTACCTTTTGTGGGATCCTTTACACTTACTGGCTGTGTGACCTTTGGCAAGTTACTTAACTTTGCTGTGCTTTGCTTTTGTTGTCAGCAAAATGGTCCTAATACTAATAATCATGTTAGAGGACTGTTGTTAAGAATTTAAATGAGTTAATAAAGGAAAGATGCCTGGCACATGATAAGTTGCTTAATAATTAGCTTCTGCTTTTACTACTATTAGAGCTATTATTATTAGGCAACGCTAGTCAGCTTACTTTGCCTCTCTGAATCTCATTGTTCTCATATGTAGGATGGGTGTATTGCTATCTGTTTTATAGGATTGTTGTGAGAATTAAATAGTGTTAATTACTGTTGTAAAGTGGGCAGTTTATGTGTTGCTTTAGCCTAGTTAATTTCCTAGGCGACGACTTTATTTTCACATATGAGGAGGTTTCCTGTAAGAGCTTCCAAATACTGACCATAGCTGGTGAGAGTGCGGGACACTGTGTAACCTCAGCCACATCCCTTTTCCCAGCTGTAAAATGGTATAATAACCACCTGGAGGAATCTCAAGGACATTACGAGGGAAAAAATAGACAATAATATATGAAGCATTTTGAGCTCCTCTGAAGAGAGACGCACATAAATGGAAGGTGGGATTATAAGGAGGAGTAATCACTGGTTTCTCTCCCCCTCTTTTTTATTTAATGAGAAGAAAACTAGTCATTAGGAAGCATGGTCTTGTTAAAGCCATGGCCTGGGAAATCATTCTCTTGGCTCCTCATCAGGGCTTGTGACACGGCAAGTTTTTGCAAAATGTGGGCAGCAGAGGACCTCCCCACAGGCTGTGTGATAGGTCTGCAGATTGTCAGGAATGTGCTGTTTGAGGGCCATAGCCTGAGGTGGGTGACGCACAGCCACCAGGGGAGCCTCCCTGGTCTCCTGCTCCCTGAGGAGGTCTCCCCATCAGGTCAACAAGGAGACTCCACCCAGCTCTGGAGCCTTAATCCCTGAGGCCTGAAGTCACCCTTATCTGCATGTTTGAGCTTGCTGTTGTCCTGGATCCAAACTTTTCCACCCCTGGGCCCTCTTGGCCTCATTGGGGCGACCGCAGGGCTCTGAAAGCTCCTCCCATCTGGTCTTTTTGCTCTAGGTGGTAGAGGAAGAAATCAGCTTACTTTCCTCAAATGGGCCAGAGCAGAGTAGGTGTCTGGGGCCTCTGCTTGCCCCCTCACTGTGCCTGGCTTCTTAAAGCTGCCTCTAGCTGGGCAGGCTCCCACGTCTCTGTGAGACCCAGTCTGCCCATTGTTCTTCTGAATCCTGCTAAGAGTCTGCCTCAGCCAGGAGGCCTTCCCCAGGCTTCCCCAGTGCCATTACCCTCTGCTTCCTCTTCTACACTCTATTCGATATAGTGCGGTTTTTGTGTTGTTGTTCTTGTTTAGTCGCTGTGTCGTGTCCAACACCTTATGACCCCGTGGACTGTAGCCCCCAGACTCCTCCGTCCATGGGATTCTCCAGGCAAGAATACTGGAGTGGATTGCCATTTCCTTCTCCAGGGGATCTTCCCAACCCAGGGATCGAACTCTCGTCTCCTGCTTGGCAAGCAGATTCTTTACCACTGAGACATCAGGGAAGCCCTTGGTTTTTGTGTTAGTTCTTGAGTTATCTCGGAGAAAGCAATGGCAACCCACTCCAGTACTTTTGCCTGGAAAATCCCACGGACGGAGGAGCCTGGTGGGCTGCAATCCACGGGGACACGAAGAGTCGGACATGACTGAGCGACTTCACTTTCCCTTTTCACTTTCATGCATTGGAGAAGGAAATGGCAACCCACTCCAGTGTTCTTGCCTGGAGAATCCAGGGACAGCGGAGTCTGGTTGGCTGCCGTCTGTGGGGTCGCACAGAGTCAGACACGACTGAATCGACTTAGCAGCAGCAGTAGCAGCTTGACTTATCTTACCTCTGACTCTGAGCTGCTGGAAGGAAGGGACGAGCAAAAATCAGAGAAGGCAATGGCAACCCACTCCAGTACTCTTGCCTGGAAAATCCCATGGACAGAGGAGCCTGGTAGGCTGCAGTCCATCGGGTCGCCGAGAGTCGGACACGACTGAGCGACTTCACTCTCACGCATTGGAGAAGGAAATGGCAACCCACTCCAGTGTTCTTGCCTGGAGAGTCCCAGGGATGGGGGAGCCTGGTGGGCTGCCATCTATGGTGCTGAGCAGAGTTGGACACGACTGAAGCGACTTAGCAGCAGCAAAGTATACTCAGCCAAGTGCCATGGCCAGAATTATGAGCAGAACTGACTGAGTTGATTCCTCCTCACTGCATTGCTGAAGCAAGTGGAAGGCTTTCTGTAAAACCCTGAGATGGGCAGTTCTTTTAGAAATTATGAATGATTTTAAATATATAGAAAATACTATAATAGGCAGGCATATATCTACCATGCAGGTTACCAGATAATAATATTTTACCATATTTACCTTAAATATCTTATTTCTTTAATAAAACTTTTAGACTTGGAAGCAATTTAAATGTCATTGACAGGTGAATTGAAAAAGAAGAGACAGTGTTTATGTATATATATATTTATATATACACACACACACATACACATACACAATGGACCATTACTCAGCCATAAAAAAGAATGATTATTGCTATTTTCAGCAAGGTGGATGGATCCAGAGATTATCATACTGAGTGAAGTAAGTCAGATGGAGAAAGATAAATATCATATGATATCACTTTTATGTGAAATCTGAAAAATAGTACAAATGAACTTATTTACAGAACAGAAACAAACTCACAGACATAGAAAACAAACTTATAGTTACCGAAGGGGAAGGGGTGGGGGAGGGATAAATTGAGAGTATGTGGTTAACAGACGTACACTAGTATATATAAAATAAATAAACAACAAAGATTTAGATAAACAACAAAACAGATAAACAGATAAACAAAATAGATAAACAATAAAAACTACTGTATAGCACAGAGAACCATATTAAAAATCTTGTAATCAGCTATGATGAAAAAGAATTTTTAAAAAGAATATATATACACATATATGTGTAACCAAGTCACTTTATGTACACGTGAAACTAACACAATATTATAAATCACCTATACTTCAGTTAAGAAAAAAACTCAAAAAATAAACTTTTAGGTACAGTTAAGGCTCTCCGTGGGAGAAGGCAATGGCACCCCACTCCAGTACTCTTGCCTGGAAAATCCCGTGGACAGAGGAGCCTGGTAGGCTGCAGTCCACAGGGTCGCTAAGAGTCGGAGACGACTGAGCGACTTCACTTTCACTTTTCACTTTCATGCATTGGAGGAGGAAATGGCAACCCACTCCAGTGTTCTTGCCTGGAGAATCCCAGGGATGGCGGGGCCTGGTGGGCTGCCGTCTATGGGGTCGCACAGAGTCGGACACGACTGAAGCGACTTAGCAGCAGCAGCAGCAAGGCTCTCCGTCTCCACTGGAGTCCACTTTCCCCTTGAGGTCCCTACTTGCCTTTCTCATTGTGCAAATGGCCCTTTATCTGCATCCGTGAATAGGGTTTAGGAGATTGGTAATCTGCTGAATTGAATGTGAAATTGTATATGCACATCTTTTCTGCACACATCACAGCTATTCAGGAAATCCTCTCGACTCAGTCTTCCTGTGGTCTCCAGTGCTGCCATTGACCCGCAAGCAACCATTATCTGCACTTGAATCTTCTGCTACCTACGATGGTCACTGACATTGTAGAGACTTAGCCGGATCCTTTTAACCCCTTTGCTCAAATCCCACTAATGGCTCCTGATTTAACTCAGAGTGAAAATCAAAGTCTTAGCAGCCCACAGGCCCTACGTAATATATTAATATGTCCTCCCAACTCCCCTGCTTCTCTGACTTTTCCCACCAAGGCTGCTTGCCTCTCTTTCTCTCCAGTCCAGCCACACTGTTCTTCTCACTTGCCTTGGGGCTGTTCCTTTTGGTTTCTACACTCTTTCTCCAGATACCCACATGGTGAAACCTCTCACGTTCCTCAATTCTATGCTAACATTTCACTTTTCAATATGGACAACCTAGCACACATTATTTTAAAATATAGCCGCATCCTCACCAATCTCTCTCTCACTCTGCTTGAATTTTTCTTTTTCCATAGCACCTAATTTCTAGCAAATTGTATGTGTGCTTATTTACTACATTCATTATTTCCTGCCTATCTTCTTCCTGTTAGAATGTAAGCTCCATGAGAGTAGAAATTTTTGTCTATTTTTGTCCACTAATGTTTCTTTGGTCTCTGCAATAGTACTTGGCACATATGTGCGCTTTAAGTATTTGTTGAATGATTGAATAGATAACTGAATATAAGCATTTCTTGCTGGAAAGTCCAGAATTTTTCATCGGATTTTCAAAAGTGTCTGTGGCACAAAAGAGGTTAAGAACCACTGATATGGTAAAGCATCAACAAATTGGCTGGAAATTTGTTGCTTGCCAGGTGGCCTGTCTAATGAAGCAGGTCACAAGAGGGTTTTCTCTTTCTCCAGCTTGTGTTTCCCTGGAGAGCTACTGCTAACAGCTACTAGGATCTCTTTCCCCAAGACTGGCGGTGAGGCTCCCTGGACCCTGCCCTGGTCTGGCTGAGGTAGTGAGCCAGTGGGGCATTGCTGGAGAGTGGGGCAGGAAATCGGGCAGTGGGCCAGTTCCAGAGAAGCTGTAATTTTCTTTACTCCTTCTGTGTCTGGGGGCAGAGGCCGAATGTGGCCACAGCCTCCCGAACTTCCTTGGAGGAGCTAGGCAAGATGCCCAGACCAACAGAAGCTGCTTCCTGCCTTCCAGCCTTCAAGTCTAGGCAAGGAATAAGACCAGGAAATCTTGCTACAGGTAGGAGCCCCAACCAGGGAGACAAGATACTGGCCTGTGATAGAGAGAGAGATAATAGGAGGGTAGGGGGAACCTGGAAAGCAAAATGATACCAAAGGCCATCTGGAGGTGATAATGGCAGTGAGTTGGAGGTGAGTCAGTCGGCTCTCAGGGCAGTTAAAAGACAAGTGGGTAATTGTGGGTGCAGTCGGCGGGTCACACACAGAAAATGAGGAACAAGTGGTTAATTGGGCCCACAAGCCCAGGATCCCGCCTGTAATTAGCAAATTGCAGGGCTTTGATATTTGCTTTGGTAACAACTTGTGTAGTAAATTGCAGGGAGGAAAACTGCACCCCCAGCCTGGGAGGTGATCCTGTGTTTGTGCTCCTTGAACTATCTTCTCACAAACTTGTAGGCAGCACACACATGAATATACCCCCAGCACTGGGAAGGAGGAGGTTTACCTTACACCTTTCTGCAGGCTAACAGCAGCCTGTGATATGTTCTCTTTTCCCCTTTACCTCTTGCTTAAATTTTCGCCAATCCAGGGCTGAAGTTGAGGCCTGGCTTCCTGGTGTGTATTCCCAGTGTTCACATGCTGATTCCTAAGTTCCCTTAAACCACAGCCCCTGGTGCAGAGCTCCTCTGGACAGAGATATGAATGGCCTTGGGGAATTCCCATGTAAGTGCCATAGTAAGGGAGGAGGAGGAATTCTGTTCCAGTGTTGTTAAAATTTTGTCAATGAAGATGCTAGTCCCTGATCAGAGACTGTCCTTCATAGACTTCAGATCTGTATTTACCTCTGCCAGTTTTTGTGAGGGTCTGACCAAAATGAAAATCAAAAATATGGGGAAATTGTATTGGGATTATCATGGCAAAAGCTTATCAATTGCCACAGAGGCAGAGAGACTGGTAATCACAAGTAATGGAGCACTATGAGAAAGTATCATGAGACCTGGGTTTGATTTTGGGCTCTCTACTGACTCTTTGTTGGATCTTGTCCAGTTTCTTAAACACTTGTATATCATCTCTGTCATTTATGGGTCTGTTTTTATGGACTGATTTTTCCCTTGTTTATGGGTGAACATATTCTTGCTTCTTTATAAGTCTAGTAATTTTTTATTAGATGGTAGACATTGTGGAGTTATACAGTTAAGTATTTGGACTTTGCTGCCTTCTTTTAAAGAGTGCTAGACTTTCAATAACCTCAGATATGCAGATGACACCACCCTTATGGCAGAAAGTGAAGAGGAACTAAAAAGCCTCTTGATGAAAGTGAAAGTGGAGAGCGAAAAAGTTGGCTTAAAGCTCAACATTCAGAAAACGAAGATCATGGCATCAGGTCCCATCACTTCATGGGAAATAGATGGGGAAATAGTGGAAACAGTGTCAGACTTTATTTTTGGGGGCTCCAAAATCACTGCAGATGGTGACTGCAGCCATGAAATTAAAAGGCGCTTACTCCTTGGAAGGAAAGTTATGACCAACCTAGATAGCATATTCAAAAGCAGAGACATTACTTTGCAAACAACGGTCCATCTTAGTCAAGGCTATGGTTTTTCCAGTGGTCATGTATGGATGTGAGAGTTGGACTATAAAGAAAGCTGAGTGCCAAAGGATTGATGCTTTTGAACTTTGGTGTTGGAGAAGACTCCTGAGAGTCCCTTGGACTGCAAGGAGATCCAACCAGTCCATTCTAAAGGAGATCAGTCCTGGGTGTTCTTTGGAAGGACTGATGCTAAAGCTGAAACTCCAATACTTTGGCCACCTCATGCGAAGAGTTGACTCATTGGAAAAGACTCTGATGCTGGGAGGGATTGAGGGTAGGAGGAGAAGGGGACGACAGAGGATGAGATGGCTGGATGGCATCACCGACTCTGTGGACGTGAGTTTGAGTGAACTCCGGGAGTTGGTGATGGACAGGGAGGCCTGGCGTGCTGCAGTTCATGGGGTCACAAAGAGTCGGACACGACTGAGTGACTGATCTGAACTGAACTGAACTGAGACTTTGTTTTGGCTGGAAGTTAATTTACTCATGAAATAGTTTGATCCATTTGAGTCCTGTCTTTGAGCTTTGCTATTCAGGGTCCAAAGTAACCTTCACTCCAGGATCTCTACTCAAGTATGACTCCCCTGGGCTCTCCGTCGATTGGCCAGGGGATCATGAAGAATTCTCCATTTTGTTTGGTACACAAGCATTGCCACCTCGTGAGAACTCTGGGTTGTTCAGCTTACTACTCTCTGGTCATTTCTTTTGCCTCATTTTGTAGAGTTTCACCTTATACATACACATAATAATTCTCAACAGACTCAAGAGGATATCTCAGCAGACTTAGGGTGTTCTTTTCCTGTGTATTGCCCCTCTTTTGTGAAATTGTGATCCTCAACTCCTAGGCTCTTCAGCTTCCCCAGTCTCTGGGTTCTGTCTCCTCTGCTTATCAAAGCTTGCAGATTGTGCTCATAATTTCCAGATGGGAACTGCCTCCAAGGATAAATCCAGAGGTATTTTAAGGCTCATCTTATTGATCCTTTCTCTCAGGGATCAGTTTTATACTGCCTATTTCCCAATGTTTTAAAGCAGTTGTAATCCAAACAAGCCTAGAAGATGACATCTTGCTGTGTTAATAAAGCAGTTTCTCCAAGTCAGTTTTTATTTATGCTAAAAATACTATTATTGTTACAATAATATTTTCTTCAAAAGTTAATTGCAATAACTAAAATACGCAATAGTCTGAAATAATGTAAAGTGATGTATATAATAAACAATGAAACAAAACAAGAACAGTTAATAAACACTCGTTCTATTTTTACTTTCCATTGATACCAACAGTACGAATAGATTTGGCATTTTTATGAAATTATATAATTTTATAACTGTAAGGAATGTATCTCAGAGACACTGAGTTGGTCCAAATGCCTCATTTTACATGAACAGACTAAGGCTTCATGAGTAACAAGTGGTTTTCCCAAGACCTTGTGGCCAGTGAGCAGAAGAATGAGACTGTCACTCAGGTGTCCTGGCTTCCCAGTCTGTGACACATCCATTCATCCAACTCACATTTAGTGAATATTTACTAACTTCAGAGCACTGAACTAACTGCTATATTGCTTCTGTATCATGTTCTGGTTTGCAAAAATGTTTAAAAATTGATTTGGGGACATTATAGTAGATTCAATAAATCAGCATATAATTCTAGATGTCTCAAGAGTAAATCTGCCTGGCATTCATTTGAGTAGCCTACATTGTCCAAAGTACAGAAATGTGAAATGCTCCTCGCATTCAACTCCCATGGGATATTCCATTGTGGTCCCTTAGACATATGAATATGCTAGGTAATTACTGTGGTTTTATGGCTTTGTCTGTCATGATGTTAGGGAAACTGAGAATTTACCCTGCATGCCACCATGCCAGTGATCCAATCCAAAGATGGACAATAAAACTTTAAGGAAGGTGATCAGTAAGTTGTAAAATGTGAAAAGAGCTCCATATACAGTGTCAGGAGGCCTGGGGTCTAGGCCTAGTTTGTTACTTGTCTTCTCTGGGTCTAGATTTTCCTGACTGTAAAATGAGCCCAATATGACCTACAACGTCCACTCCAGGTTGGAGATCTTAACACCTGAAGCTCTACCTGGAGCTACCCCTACTGAGAAGCATGATGAAGCTGGGGAGTGGTGGTGGGTAGGAGTTGAGTGTGGAAGTGGAAGGTGTGGGAAGCATTCTAAACCCAAGGGGCAACATGAGCCAAGGTGACCAAGCAGGGATCTGGCTAACTTGGATTTTGTGATCTGATGGATTGCTGGAACGAAGAAAACAATGTGAAGACCCATGAGGAGGCATCCACCTGCAAATGAAGGAGACGTGGGTTCCATCCCTGGGTTGGAAGATGCCCTGGAGGAGGAAATGGCAACCCACTCCAGTATTCTTGCCTGGAGAATTCCATGGACAGAGGAGCCTGGTGGGCTACAGTCCATAGGGTCCAAAGAGTTGGACACGACTGAGCACACACACACACACACACACACACACACACACACAGGCAAACACTTTCCTCTTAAGATTACCACTGAAATAAAGACAGAAATTTTCAGTATATTATATAGAACTCCACTCTTATAGAAAATGGTCAGGGTTTTATTGATTCTGGTTTGCAAAATACCAGTGAAAGGAGATAGTGGTATATGAGATGAGACATGTTGATCAGGAGGAGATCATAGACAGCCTTGAACATCAGGCTCCAGGATTAGTCATTTATTCTGTAGGTTGTGGGGAAAGATTGAAAATTTATGGGCAAAGGCTTATATGATCAGATCTGTGTTTCAGCTTTCTGGTTATAGTATGGAGGATGGACAGAGAACAGGGGAGTTGAGACAGACAGACTGGCCAGGAGGCTGGCACAATAGCCCGAGTGACGAAGGATGAAAGATGCAAGAATGAGTTTCTTATCAGAGAGTAAGAACAGTGTTCATGAAAAAACACTGAGAATGGAGACCATTTGGGGCCTTCCTACTGACAGACATGGGGAGAGGGAGGGGTCCACATTGCTGGCCTACGTTCTAGCCCATGGGATGGAGTGACTGGTGATGTAGAGTCACCCCAGAGCCAGAGCGAAAATAGAAAGGGGCTTGGGAAAAAGACAAATCTGGGTGTTCATTTGGTTCACTCCGTTTCTTCTGTGGTAAAATACGGATGAGTGCATGTATGTCTTGGAGTTTTTGTAAGGACTGATGGATTAGTATACATGAAAGTGCCTAGGACATATAAGTCTATCCATCCATCATTTGATTAAATCTGTGCAAATATGGAGGGAAATAATTAGTTCAACTGGGACCATATCAAACATTTCAAATTCACTTTGAGTAAAGGGATCATGGCTGAGTGGATCTCTATGGGATTGGACCGTTCTACTCCCAGATGCTAGGCTGGGCCACAGTTCAACGCCAGGAAGTTGTTTTTGGCAACAATAGATGCCTTTCTTTCCCTTCCTTTCATGACCAACCTCCCACTGCAATCTATTTCTAAGTTTCTAATTCTAATGCAGTAAATGACAAAAGAAAGAAGAACACAAACATAAAATTGATGAGTGTATTTTTTTGGTGGCCTCCTCTGAGGACACGCCTGTGCTAGGCACCCATCCATAGGTGTGTAAGAAACTGTTACTTGGACTTTTCTCCAGGATTGGACATCAGAATTGGGTGGCCCAGGCAAGGGTGGCCTTGCCTTGGGAGATGCAGACACTTTGGGAGGTGAGACTGTCCCATTGAGTCTAAGGTCAGCTGCAGATCTTTTTTTTTTCTTTTGCTGCAGAACTTCTATGTGATGAGCAACAACAGGCACTATCTCTCAGGCTTTTGATCCTTGCTCAATTTGCGCATTGCTCAAATCAGCCAAACCCTTCCACTCTGGCCTCCTCCCTTTTTCTCAGCTCTCAGGGACCAGCATCTTGAGCAGGTGAGAGCCTTCACTCAGCCCTTCAGTCATGACTGCAGTGCTGTGTGCCAGCCACGCAAAACAGAAGCAGGGAGCACTGTCAGGCAAGCAGGGATTTTAGCCCTGCCAGATCCCTCATTTCCTGGTTTCTTCCGCGCCCAAGGTCACAAAACCCCTGGCAAAGCAGCTGCAGCTATAATCTCAGATTTAGAGAAAGCCTGCAGGCCCTGACTCCCCTTCTTGGCTTCTAACCCAGGCTGGATGTTGTACTTTTAAACACTCAGCCATTGAGGGATTGGGCCCAAGTCCTTTCCCCTAGAATCTAAGTATGCTTGTGACTGCTTTGATAAGTAGTATGGCAGAAGTCATATTTTGTTCCTCTTACTCTAGGTCATCAAAAACCATGTAGCTTCCACTTTGTTCATTGGAGACTTAGTTCTCTGATCAACAGTCCCTGCTGAGCTCAGCCTTGCAGCCATGTCCACCCATGAGCCTGCCATGTGTGTGAAGCCATCTCAGACCCTTCAGACAAGCTCATATGCCAGCTGAGTACCTCCAGGCAACCATAGTTGGTGCCCAGCCTGAATTCCTGATCCACAAAAGCTATGAGATAATAATAAAGTGGTTGTTGTAACCTACCAGAGTTTCAGGTGGTTTGATATGCAGCAATAGGTGACTAGAACACTAGACATAAATAGAAGAAACTTTGCAGATGGCTTTTGATGGCTTTTTGATTTCATATGATTTGCCCTATCAATCTGCTTCTGACCATGACAATTCCATTTTGCTTGAAACTTGGATCACGTTACCTCTTAACTGAGCCAGAACTTCACCTGGGTTCACAGACAGATCCCTGAGCCACAGTAAGGGTTTCATGCTTGCCAGTGCAGGTTTGGTTGTAATTAAATGTCCACTCCAGTTATTCCAACACAGCCCTGCATACTGCCTTCATACAAAAGATTTGCAGAAATTCGAAGTGTGGCTGCACAAGTCATTTTCTGTGGATCCTGAGAAACAGCGTGGAGACATTTTATCACCATATTCACACGCAGAAAGGGTATCTTGCCTTTTCTTGCCTTGTACCTGCCTTCACGTGTGGAGTATAGGATTTCCAGGTGGCGATTTTTCTCCCCTCTTACCATCATTCTTGTCCTTACATTCCAGAAGCCTCTTTTTCAACCTTGATTTGGGGGGAAGTTCCCGGTTTCCTGAATGAGGTTTAAGTATGGGAGTAAGGGTGGGCTGTGTCCCCATGGTCAAGCGACATGCTTATAGGCGCTCTTCTCGCAGTATGCCAACAGGACAGGTGTGGACCTGGAGTCAGAAGGATGTGGGTTCAGTGCTGAGCTCTACCACATACAAGCTGTGTAACCCTAGAGTAGTTCCTTAATCTCCTTCAGTCTTGGTTTTCTCATTAATTGAAAGGAGACAGTTTTCACCATTTTCACAGGAAACTTGAGGCTATCTTAGTTTGGGTTTGGCCAGAAGCAGATCCTGAGATGAGGATGTGAGTGCGAATGGTATATTTGGGAGGCAGAGGGGATGCAGGGAAGAAGCGTGGGCAGTGGATGGGGAAGGGAAGGCAATCAGTTAGTGGATCACTGTCAAGTCAGTTACCACTGGGGACAGCTGCAGCTTGATCCCAACAGAGACAGTCTTGGAAAGTATAAAACACATGCCCTGAAAATTATACTCCCTGAGGGGCAAGGGAGTAGGGGTATTTAAACACTGACTCCCCTCAGTCTATTGGCTGAAGGCTGTTCCCCAGAGGGGGTTAATTTCCCAGGGAGAACAAATGTCCCAGCTCAAGTGGACAGCTCCATTCTGCAAAAAACCCTCAGGCCCAGAGACACCGATTCTGGAAGTTGGATGTTTCCTGGAGCATACTTGAAAGGATAAAGTTGGAGGGTTATAGGCTGTGCTGTTATAGCATCAGTTAGAGGGCATTGAACAAGATGTATATAAAAAGCTGGGCTACAGCAGACATCTACCACATACCAGCTTATTTCTCCTCTTCCTTCACCTCCTTGGCCCACAACGACCTCTGCCTTCTCTTGTCTTTACTGAATACCTAGGTACTTTGGTATTTGATATGTACTGTTTTAGGCTTCCCAGGTGGCACAGCTGTGAAGAATCCACCTGCCAACACAGGAGATGTGGGGTCGATCCCTAGGTTGGGAAGATCCTCTGGAGAAGTAAATGGAACTCACTCCAGTATCCTCGCCTGGGAAATCCCATGAACAGAGCCCGGTGGGCTACCAGTCATGGGGTCACAAGAGTTTGACGTAACTTAGCAACTAAACAACAAGAACAAAGTACTTGTTTAGCTACTGATAGCTTGTCCTTCAGATAAATACTAGTAAATGCAGCAAAGATCAGCTCCTCCCATTTCTTACACTTTATTGCATCTTCTATAGTACCCAGCTTAGCAAGAAATATATGGTAGATACTAAGTAGTACATACTAGTCAGACAACAGAGGCCAAACCACCTTGGTTGATAATGGGAAGGGCTTGCACAGGTCTGGTGGAGTAACCTGTTAATGTGACACTTTAACATAAAGAGTTAATGTAGATAGAGCATAGTATTGATGCCAGGGACGATTCATTATGTAGTTGATTGTTCCTTTATTTATTTATTTATTTTTATTTATTTAACCTCCATCATGAGATTAAAGACAGCAATCATTCTTGGAGGAGACAATGACTCTCAAAGCAAAGAAAAAATAATATGTTCTGAGAAAATAGTTTTCTAGTTCCGCTTTACTTTCCCCAATTATTGGGAAACAAATTGGTAATCCTGTTACCTTCCACTTGGCTTATGTGACAATATTTAGACACTGGTCTTGGCTGTGCAGTGTGTAGGTTATGGGGCAATGGACAGTTTACTACAAGCACTCTTATAATTTATATGTATTAATTCTCATGATAAATCTATGAAGGAGATTTTATGTCCATTTAATAGATGAGAAAATTCAGGCAACCTGCCCAAGGTCATATGGCTATTCAGTGGCAGAGCCAGGATTTAATCAGCTTGTCTGCTCCAGTGGCCATCAGGACCGATGCACATACCATTTTGTTCTAAATTAACTGTGGGGCAGCAGGGTGTCTGTGTCCTGAACCATTTTCTCTTTCAGCATCAGGGTTCATTAAGCAAATTCTTGAATATGGGTCTTTGGAAATTGGTACTGATGGATTCAATAATGCTCTCTGTATACCTTCTCCTTTATCTCTAATATGTCCATTGTGATCAGAAGTTCACCATAGAGCTCAGCTGGATGGAGAATGATTGCCTAGTCACATTTGCTCTGAAAAGCCTGATTCTTGGGGAGCAAAGGATGTATGTGAGTGGGTCAGAAGGCATGGGTTCCTATATAGCTGGAGATTCCCTGAGGGGTGATAAGATGGTCTGAGCTTGTAGTAAGGTGACCAGCTGTTCCAGTGTGCCTGGGACTGAGGGATTTCGTGGGTACTTACTTTAAGTGCTAAAACTGGTATAGTCCCAGGGAAATCAAGAAGATTGGTCACCCTAACTCATATGCCAAAGTATTTAGTCAAAGCTATGGTTTTTCCAGTAGTCATGTGTGGATGTGAGATTTGGACTATAAAGAAAGCTTAGCACTGAAGAATTAATGCTTTTGAACTGTGGTGTTGGAGAAGACTCTTGAGAGTCCCTTGGACTGCAAGGGGATCCAACCAGTCCTTCCTAAAGGAAATCAGTCCTGAATATTCATTGGAAAGACTGATGCTGAAGCTGAAACTCCAGTACTTTGGCCACCTGATGTGAAGAACCAGCTCATTGGAAAAGACCCTGATGCTGGGAAAGACTGAAGACAGGAGGAGAAGGGGACGACAGTGGATGAGACGGTTGAATGGCACGACTGACTTGATGAACATGAGTTTGAGTAAGCTCCAGGAGTTGGTGATAGACAGAGAAGCCTGGCATGTCCATGAGATCACAAAGAGTCGGACATGACTGAGCAACTGAACTGAACTGAGTTTCCCCTCTTGGGGTTCCAGGGATTGGCTGCTGAAGGACTTAGAGGAGGTTTGATGCCTCTCTGGCAGCACGTTGCAGAGCCTCCAGATTAGCGGAAGCCCTTAACAGGCAGCATGCATGACTTTTAACCACCTGACATACACATTAAAATATGATTTCCCAGTCCTGTCCCCCCGAGAAGTTCTGATCCAGTACAACGGATGTGGCCTTTTAAGTAAGCTGCTGATTTGCTTCTGGTATACGTGCTCTGTTTAGTTACATACTTAAACAGAACTACTGTTGAGAATTGGTGTGCTTCAGTTAAAGAGATATTCAGGCTAAGCTAGAAATATGTTGTCATGAACTTTTCCAGACCAAGAATGTGATATTTAAAAAATAATGTAGCCTTTGGTGCTTTGCTTCAGGTGCTAGTGTAGGCTGAAATAATCGTTAGAAGAAAAAACAAGTTTTGGGGTGTTTTTCATTTTCTGATTGTTTGGATGTTGGTGAAATGAAAAATTGACCCAAGGTCTTGGAAATGTTTGTTACTATTATCTCTTCTGTCCTGACATTCAGGAAAGTGAGATGAAGAGCCTGTGGTACTCTTTTCATAGATGGAGAACTCGGCCAATTTCCTTGGCTTAAAAAAAACAAACCCATGAGCGTGCATTATTTTACTGTTTCAGTGTGTCTGTACATGCGTCCTTTCCTCAGCCTTCACAGGAACCTGTGCAGGTAATAGCATGGTCTCTAATCTGCAGGGGAGGAAGCTAGGCACCGGGCAGCTGTGCAACCTGCTGGAGGTCGCAGGGTGGATGAATGAGGACACCAGCCCTGACTGGCTCCTGTGGCTCCTGAGTGACGACACCAGCCCTGACTGGCTCCTGTGGCTCCTGCCATCACACTCTTTCAACACGTCCACGGGCCTCTCTAGAGGCCCTCTGAGACTGGAACCCGGAGACCCTGACTGTTGCGGAAGCAAGCTGTTTTTTTCCAGGCCCGTGGATGCTTCTCACAAGATTTAAGATCCACTGTGACTGTTCGCTGGCTCCGTCCTCACATCACTTCCCAAGCAGGGAAAAATGAAAAGAAACCTGCTCCTGATGGTTCCTTTTGGACTTCTGGGATTAAACAAGGATAGATGGCAACTTAATTTAAAAGAAATGGAGAAAAAAAAATAGTAGATAGAAGTGACAAATGGACACGGCCCACACATGTGACACCCTCCCCCGCCCCACTCCCCGGCTGCGTACCTGCCTCCCGTCACAGCTCAGTGTCTGGCACCTTTGTCTCCCCCACCCCCTGCAGGGCACCCGGGGAGGCGGGGTGGTGAGCAGAGACAGTTGTTAGGATTTATGGGGCCGGTGCAGCCCCTCTTCCCACCCGCGTGGTAGGGAGGGGAGGCAGGATTCCTTTCCTCCTGGGTAAACATTTTCACAGGAAGCATTTATCAAATGTCAGCAGGGCAGTGCGGGGGTCTGGGATCAGTCAGGCAGGATCTGCTTCTCTCCTGCTCTCCTGGGCGGGCGAAGGCTGTGGGGTTTCTTTGGCCTGTTCACACCCTCTCTGTCTCGTGGCCCGTCTTCTCTCAACCAGCTGAGTGATGGGAGCAGAGAACAGATCCTAGGACACAGGGTCCACTCCACCCTTTTTAATAAACAGGGTTTCTGCCAGCCTGAGCCCTGTAATGAAACGAGCTGTCCAGACCCTTCTAGAAGAAATGCTGATAAGGAAATGCCTGGAAAAGAGCTAAGCAAATAAAGCTCCATGACTCCTCAGGGGCTGGCCTGTGCTGGCCCTGGACTCTGAAACCATCTCCCTTCCTCCAAGGGGGGACTTGTACTTGACTTTTCAGGTTGGGAAAAGTTGGCCAAGCAGGACCCCTGATTCAAAGCTCTCTCCTGGATTTTCATATTCCAGTCCTTGGACAGGTGCAGCGAGCGAGAAGCCTTCCCCCACCATGCCTGCTTTTCCCTCACACTGCCTACAACCTGTTGTCTTTTCTTCTATGAGAAGCAGTATGAAGTAGTGAAGAGTTAAATCTCAACTCTGATGGCTACTAACTCTGATGGTATGACATTAGGCAAGTGGCTGCACCTTCCGGGGCCCAGTTTCTTCATCCATCATTTCTGTTTGTAAATTAACTGAGCAATGTCTCTGTTGGCACTGGGTGAGGTGTTGGATAAAAATGTTACCTCCTTACAGGTTTGTTGTAAGAATTAAACGAGACAATTCAGGGAAACACTTAGCAAATCATAAAACAGGGACTTAGTAACTGTGAGCAAAGGAGAAGGCAATGGCACCCCACTCCTGTACTCTTGCCTGGAAAATCTCATGGATGGAGGAGCCTGATAGGCTGCAGTCCATGGGGTTTCGAAGAGTTGGACATGACTGAGCGACTTCACTTTCACTTTTCACTTTCCTGCATTGGAGAAGGAAATGGCAACCCACTCCAGTGTTCTTGCCTGGAGAATCCCAGGGACGGGGGAGCCTGGTGGCTGCCGTCTATGGGGTCACACAGAGTTGGACATGACTGAAGTGACTTAGCAGCAGCAGCAGCAACTGTGAGCAAATACAGTTAACCTCTCTCATTATTTCCCATCTGTCTTTGGAGAATTTGAAAGCCTATTGGTAGCCTTCCAGGCCTCCGACCCTCATGTCATCACATAGAACCCTCTTGCCCTTTTCTCTGGATCAAGGCTGCTATCTTCCCAGACTTCTCCATGGAACCACAGCCCAGTCATTCACACACTCGGTATTTTAACCATTCAACAAAAAAGTGTGGAATGTGTTCTTTGTGTGGCAAAGAGGAATAAGAAAAGTCAGCAAGGAGGCTGGGGGCAGCAGAACACATCACCAACTGCAGCTCTATCAGAGACAGAGGTGAGACTCTGAATGAGCAGTAAGTAGTGCTTCTTCTAGGGAAGAAGCAATTATTTCCAGCCAGGAGTCTGAAGGAAGGCTTCATGAAGGAGGAGCCACTGGGCTGGGCTTTGAAGGAGGAGGAGGGTCAGTGAGTCCTGTGGAGGTGGGAACACGCTTGAGCTAGGAGTCCCATCGCCAAGCAAAGGAAACCACTTCGGCCCAAGGAGATGAAGTCTTTGGTCTCTGGGCTGTCACTTAATTGTGCAGACATTTTAAAGTTTCCACTGGATTACCAATAATACTTGTGGGTTATCTTTCACATACATGCTGCTTAAATCTCACAAAAAAATTGAGTCAGAACAAGAATTCTTATGCCTACTTTCCAGATGAGGAAACTGTGACTCAGCGAAGTGAAGGGTTCTGACTGTGTACACAAAAGCGGCCTGTGGGAACTCAGGTCTCGTGGCTCCAAGTCCAGAGCAGTTTCTGTGGCATAAAACTGCTCCCGCTTCCCCCCATTGCCCCCTCTCCCCAAACCCTGTTGACTCATCCCACTTCACCCAGGCTGGTAAAGTTGGTCTTTGGAGGCAGAAGAGCTCTGAGCTGGTCCCTCAGCCTCAGCTGATGCTGCTTCAGCACTTACCAGGACTCTGCAGTAATATCCTTAGATATCCTCCTGCGTCCATCGGATGGCCTCCAATCCATCTTCTATACTCATGTCTATGATAACCTTGCTAAAGCCGAGATCTGACCATGCTGCACTCTTACTCGAAAACCTTCAGTTGTTATTCTGCCTTTATAGGACCAACCCCAACTCCTTCACCTGTTTTTCCAGGCCCTTCAGGATCCATCCTGCACTTTGGGCCTCTCCCAGATTCCTTCCTTGGGCTTCCTGTGTGTGAGATACTGAATTTCTTGCGGTTCCCCAAATCCTTCAAGCTGTCCCTCTCATAGTTCTGGGCCTACAGGGGCTCTAGAGCCAGACTTCCTGGTTGTAATAGTCAGACCCACCACTTGACTAGCTGTGAGAGTGATTACAAGTGCTTCAACAGCACTGAGTCAGCTTCCTTATCTGTAAAATGGAAACGATCCTAGAACCCATCCTGGGAGGATATGGGACAGACTGTTCTTCATAGATACATGACGATTAGCCTAAGGTTTGGATCATAGTGGGTGTTTAATAGATACTGTGGGGCTGTTTGCAGTGCAGGAAAACTTTCCCTGGCTGGTGAGTTTCCTCTGCTGGACCAGTTCTCTGGCTCCTTCTCGTGTTGCCTCCTCCAGGAAGCCTGCCTAAACTGCCTCTGGTGAGTACCTCTCACCCTCTCTCCTGTGCTCACAGGCGCCTGCACGTGTCTTTTCTGTGCCCCTCCCACTGTAATTGCTGGCCTGTGTGGGCCTCCTCACCACACTTAGAGCTCCTTGAGGGCAGGGTCTCCTTTTTGAGAGCTGGGGTCACCTGTGAGCCTCTGCGGTGCTTGCTATGTCCAGCACAACCCTGACATGTGGGAAGTTCTCATTCCAGCGTGTGGAGGGGGCCATTGGTGTCCAGGGCTGGCACCGAGGGCCCCTGTCAGTGGCCCCGTCACTGCTGCGTTGGGTGGCTGACCATGGACACCTCTCTATCTCTTTCTTGCCCCGGAAATAGAATGGATGACTGGCCTCCCTGGTCTGACCGGTCCCAAAGACCACAGTACCTACAGGACCACAAAGATACCACCCTGGAAGTTATGACAGGCTTTGGCAATGAAACAGTTAATGTCTTATCGCGGCTTGTGAGCCTGGGGTGGATTACCGGGAGGTCAAATGGCCCACCACAGAGCCCGGCTGCCTTCCGAGGCCCTGTGCTTATGTTATACTTGGCACATTGTGTTGTTTCTTAAAGACGTGCCCCCAAACCATACCAGCTTCAAGACCCTGAATCCCGGCAGCCCTAGAGCTCATCTTTCCCCAGTGAGTCTCCTCTGTGTCTGGGGCTCCAGGTCCAGGAGGAGGACCAGGAGCCAGGCCCCTGTGGCACCCTGCCCTCTCCTGGCTTTCCCACACTCACCTGTACTGAAGAGCAGCCCTGGGAGTTGCCAGCCTCCATGCAGAGCCCCTCCCGTCGCCCTCACCCACGGCTCCCTCAGGTCTTTAAAACCTCCGGGTAGGCTGGGCGCTGCACCACACCCACCCCTCCTTAGGCCTGGGGGCGGCCTCCTGTGAGTGCAGGCCTCCTTGGACTTTGGGCCCTCCGGCTCCTCCCTTCCTGGGCCGCACCTCCAGCCTCATCCACCACAACCCACATCCGCAGCTCCAGCTCCAACCTCCAGGGCAGGCCTGTAGGTCAGAAAGTTGAAGTCCCTTGACCCATACCCATGGGTGGGAAGAGGGAGTAGGGGGCTGGTGGGGTGATGTCAGATGCATTCAAACCATTTCCTTTGAGAGGAAGTGCCATTTTCATAAATACGCTATTTGGAGGCTACCTACACACACCCTACAGGTCACAGTCCTGAGTCCTGGTTGCACTTTTGAATGACTCAGGGAGCTTGAAAATATACAGGTGCCTGAATCTCACTCCAGAGATTGTGTTCTGATTGGTGTGGGATGCAGCCGGGTACAGGCATTTTTAAATCTCAGCAGATGATTCTATAAACGTGAGGCCAAGATTGAGAATCACTGCTTTGCGGAACAAGTATATGTTCCGTAAATATGAAGGCAGATGCAAACTAAGGGTTTGGAGCAAAATGTGTCTGAGCATGAGCAACATACCCAGGCTTGCTAAACTTGCCTCCCTGAGTTGACCTGAAAAAACACTGTTGCCCCCCAGGCCCTGTGTGTGGTGGGGAGAGGCACACTGGCTCAGGCCACCCCGCACCTCCTGGAAGAGTTTTAACGTAGAAGCGGTGACACCTGGGGGAGCAGGGCCAAGCCGTCTTTATTCTGTAGTGATCTGGGCCTGAGGCAGAGGTCACAGGCTTGCCCGGAGCTTGGGATGAGGGTCCGGTGTTCATGTTCCAGCTGAGGCCGTGGTGCTGCCCCCGCCCATTCCTCCCCTGGCTCCTCAGCTCAGAGACTTGTGTGGTCGTCATCTTGGCTGTCGAGTCTTCCCAGTTCACTCATCCTGGACTCCGCCTCGACTTCCATCTGAATCCAGGTGGTCCCCGCGTTCTGTGCTCTCCTGCACTAGCATCCGCTGGAAGCCCTCCCTCCTCTGCTCCCTGCCCAGCCCTCCTGGGTCCTCTCTTGATGTACTAGAAGTGTACTAGAAGACTTCCTGCTTTCTCTTTCCACATCAGATCATTTTCCTGTCTTAGCAAGTCTCTTCCTTTCTTTTTTTGAATTTATGCTGATGTGTAGTTGATTTACAATGCTGTGTTAATTTTCTGTTGTATGGCAAAGCAACTCAGTTATACATATATACATACATACATATATATATATATATATACATTCTTTTTCATATTCTTTTCCAGCATAGTTGATCACAGGATATTGAATATAGCTCCCTGTGCTATGCAGCAGGACCCTGTTCATCCATTCTGTATACTATAGTCTGCATCTGCTAAACCCAGCCTTCCAGTCCATCCCTCTTTCACCCCACCTCCCCTTTGGCAACCACGAGTCTGTTCTTTATGTCTGCGAGTCTGTTTCTGTTTCACAGATAAATTCATTTGTGTCATATTTTAAGTGATATCGTATGGTATTTGTCTTTTTCTTTCTGACAGTAAGTCTCTTCCTTCCCCCCTCTCTCTCTCAAATGCAGTCTCCAAGAGCCAAAACCTCCTCTGAGTTCCCTTGGTGCAGCCCAGTGGTTCTTACTGTGTCTTCTGAGGACCAGCAGCATCAGTGTCACGTGGGGACTTGTTAGGAATGCAAGTTCTCGGGCCCCGGCACAGGCCCACTGAATCCAAGCTCTGAGGGTGGGGCCGGGTAATCTGCTTTAACAAGCCCTCCAGGTGCTTCTGCTGTGTGGCCCGGACAATTCAGTCCACATTCCCAAGTGTGGTGTTCATGGTCTCACACGTTTCAGTCCCAAAAGACCTGTTTGTCCACTTCTCAACTCTTACACCTCCCACATCCCTTCCTGTGGGACTCTGCTCATTCTTTTCCCTGCCTTGCAAAGGCTTTGGCCACTTCCAAGTATCCAAGTCTATTTCTCCTTCAAAATCCAGCTCAAACGTCATGTATTTTGGCAGATCCCGGAGATACTGCCTCCAGGAACATTCTTCCCTCCTGTGACCTCTGTAGCACTATTTTCTTCCCTTCTCTCTCTCTCCCTCCTTTTTCTTTCTCTTTTTCTGAATTTTACCTTTAAAGCAGGGTTTCTTTCAGCCATGATTATCTATTTGGGACTCAAAAAAAAAAAAAAAGAAAAAGAAATGTATGCCCAGGCCATACTCCGGAGCAATTAAATGAGAATTCCAGGATGAAGGCTGTCATCATGTATTTCAAAAGTTCCCCAGATAATTTTAATGCCTACCCAAAATTAAGTCCTTCTCTCCTACAGTGACCACAGGGGAAACTATGACAGGAAGAGAGATGAATTTACAGTTAAGAGACCAGGCTCTGCTCCTAATTGACCGTTAAACTTTGGGCGGGTCACTGCCCTGTCTGAGCTGCTGTTTCCTAAACTGCCATCTGGGTCAGTGTTTTAGATTGGAGGCTCTCAAAGTTGGCCGAGGGCTGATCCCTCTCCTGGAGATTTCCTTTTAATGAATCTGGAGGCAGCCTGGATTCTAACATGTAGCCAGTGTTGAGAGCCATGCTTGCAGATCTTATCTAAGGGCCGTGAAATGGTGTCTGGTGGTTTACTTTTAGGAGCAAGGATGCCTGCCCATTCAAATACACAGACTTCTCTGCCCCGGCACCTACTAACTTTTCCTTCCCAAGAATGAATGCCCACTTCGTGTCATTGATGAAGGGCATGTGAAGTTTCCTTGTCTGCTGCTGGACAGCCAGAGATAGTTGAATGGAAGGTGACCGTGTTGGGTGTGTTTGTCCATGTGGAAAAAGGAGGATTAAGGATCAGATGAAAATCCTCACCAGAGGCCAGACAGAGGGTCACTGAAGGGGCCCATTCTTCAGCAACTTTTATGTATCTCAGCTCTGAAAAACCCTGCCACACCAGCACAGAGGGAGATATAAGCTTTCCTTCACAGTCAGGTCAGGGGCTCATTTAAAGGCAATCGTAAAAGGAGACCTCATAAGGACCAGAAGAACAGGAAAGCTATGGAAGCAACCAAAATGTCTATCAACAGATGAATGGATAAAGAAAGAGGTGGAATATATATTTGAGTGATTCTAATAGATAATCATGGTTGAAAGACACCCTGCTTTAAAGGTAAAACATGGTTGAAAGAAACTCTGCTTTAAAGGTAAAACTATATATATGTATATACAATACATATACAACAGAATATTACAACAATAATACACAACAGAATATTACTCAGCCATAAAAATATGAAATAATGTCTTTTGCATTTGCAGCAGGAATGGACCTAGAGATTATCAGACTAAGAGAAGTAAGTCAGAGAGAGAAGGGCAAATATTTTAAAGCACTTATATGAGGAATCTAAAATATGACACAAATGAACTTACCTGTGAAACAGAAACAGACTTACAGGCATAGAAAAAAAACTTACGGTTACCAAGGGCAAAGGAGTGAGGGAGGAATAAGTCAGGAGCTTGGGATTAGCAGATACAAACTACTATACATAAAACAGGTAAACAACAAGATCCTGCTGTATTGCACATGGAACTATATTCAATATCCTGTAATAAACTATATGGAAAAGAATATGAAAATGAATATGGATATATACACATATCTGAATTACTTTGCTGTGTACCTGAAACCACACAACATTGTAAATCACCTTTACTTCAATTTTTAAAAAAATAAGGAGCCAAAGACAGGATGCACCAAGGGCAGTGGAGGTCTGACACTGGATGAGAAGTCGGACTCCAGCCAGAGGAAGGCAGAATGACCCAGCTGCGCAGGGAGGGTGGAGAGGAGGAAACGGCCTGCTTATTTAAGGGGTGGGGGCAGGGAAGGGAAGTGAATGCTTACAGCAGCACCTCTCTGATGAAGGTGTTACTGATCCCCAGAGACGCCCAGCAGCCATCCACAACAGGCCCTCCGTTTATCTGCACATCAGCTTGTTGCCCAAAGAAAACTGGCCCAAGTTCAGGGGAGCCCAGAGCAGGGACCCTCCACCTCAGGGCCAGTGGAAAAATGAAGATAATCTAGATGGGAGGGACAGTCCCTGAGGTCTTCATCCCCTCCCCCACCGCCCGCATTGTACAATGAACCCCTTCTTACCCTGTTCTTCCACACCTTTCCCCACAGTGATCCCCTCTCCCTAGAGATAGGCTGGTCCTAAGTCTGGCTGCTGCAGGAGCGGGGAGGGGCCGTA
The DNA here is from genome assembly GCF_027580195.1 of Bos mutus. NCBI lineage: Eukaryota > Metazoa > Chordata > Mammalia > Artiodactyla > Bovidae > Bos > Bos mutus. The sequence goes on from NC_091617.1 coordinate 72,585,079, forward strand.
TTTTGCGGTGAGAGGTGATGACGCCTTTGCCAGAATTGTTTGCAGGGGAGGAGACAGTCTTAGGAGCGCGATGTCTGGCCCAGGTCAGTCCTGGCAGCCGGGACAGAGGTCAGGCCGTCTGTCTGGAGCTTGGAGCACTAGACCATACTTCCTGATGACTTTACAGTCTAAGCCATAGAGGAGGAAAATGCACAAGGAAAAGGAGCTCTGTTTTGACTCTTTGACGCTGGCTGGGACCAGCTCTCCCTGCCAGGGGGTGGAGTTGGGAGGAGGTGGGCGTGAGGATGAAGCTGTCACAGGCAGCGGGAGTGACATGTCCCTAATCCCCTTCCCCCCTTTCCCGGTTTCCGCTGAAGGCTAAGGGGGTTGTTCCCTAAGGTTAAGGTGCCTGGGGATGCTCAAGGCAGACTGAAAGTTTTGGGGTGTGAAAGTCAGTCACATAGAACTTTTTGGTCCCAAGAAGGGAGAGAAGTCATAAATCTTCCATCCAGAAGGCTCAGCATGACTTTGGAGGCATCTATCCTCTTTGCTAGGCCACCCTTCGGTCGCCTTTGAAGTAAATGGGTCAGAAGGGCCTCAATCCTATTTCCCTGGCAAGGGCTGGGTGGGAACAAGAGAACTGCATCTCAGGTTTGGTGTGGTCAGCACTCCAAGTGAATGGGAAAAGGCCAAGGGGCATTTCCAGACCCCTAGATTTTTAAGTAGTGGAAGAATCCCAAAGCTGGAAGGGAGCTTAGACCAATTTAGTATCTGTCTGCCTCGGGTGGCCGGACCTGCTGGTTTTTCAGGTGAAGAGACCAAGGACCTGTGATGTGTGAAGCTCTCCACGGAGCTGTCAGCAGGCAGGCCCGCAGCAAGCTTGCCATCCTCAGCCCCAGGCACTCGATGTGGCTCCCTGGATGCTTCCTCCTTGGGACTCGACTCTGGCCCTTTGGCTTGCTTTCAATATCCCAGCCCTCTGGAATGGCCTTCTCCAGCTCTGCGATTTTTGGCAACTCTCTTAACCACAGTGTCACTCAATCTAATGCATCTGGGAAGTCAGGCATGACCCAGACTCCTGGGAATACAGCTGTGGCACCTGACTGGCCCTTTTCTGCCAACTCCTCTAGAGTCTTGGAAAGAAGATCTGGTTGGGGAGAAAGGATGGGGAGAGTTTAACATGGCTTCCTGTGCTTAGCCGCTCAGTTGTATCCGACTGTTTGTGAACCTGTGGACTGTAGCCCGCCAGGCTCCTGAGTCCGTGTGGATTTTCCAGGAAAGAATACTGGTGTGGATTGCCATTTCTTTCTCCAGGGGATCTTCCCAACCCAGGGATCAAACCCAGGTCTCCCGCATTGCAGGAGGATTCTTTACTGTCTAAGCCACCAGGGAAGCCCTTAACATGGCTTAGCAATACCCTGATAAAGACTTGGCCTATACAATGCCCTGTCCTCCTTCCTCAAACCCTAGGAAAGGTGTAAAGAAGAAACATCTTAAATGATGAACCATCACAAACTTGTTGGTTTTATCCCACACTAATTCACAGGATCTGTTTTAAGAAAAAGAACAAAAGAGAGAAAAAGATTGAAAGGAGACTAGAAGTGGTGATTGCCTCCAGGGAGAACGTGCCAAGAAACCACCGCCAACTGCATCAGTTCAGGTTGCCCATGGAAATCCATGGAAGGAATCCCAGCTTCTCAGGTGCAGAAAGGGAGAAGTGTTGTCCATTGTTGCTGCCAAGAGGTCTGAAAGCCATGGCAGAGAAAGGGTTGAGTCCAGTGAATGCATGGAGGTGATGGGGCCATGCTGGTAGGTGGTTAGCATGGAGGTGGTTCTACCAAGGGAGTCAGGCCTCAGCTGTGGAGGAGGTGGTGGTGCGGGTACTAGAAGGTAGCAGGTAAGGATTTCCCTGCCCCCCACCCCCTGCCCACATCCAGCAAGTGACCAGTGTTGTCAGCCTCAGAGATTAGAAGTTAAGAAGACAGGTTTAGCAGCCAGACAGAAGGGGCTGACTCCACGTCTTTCTAGCTGCATGAATGTGTCCAAATGACTTCTCTCCTTTGAGCTCTTGTTTCCTCACCAGCAGGACAGGGATTAGAGTACCTGCCTCCCAGGACCTTGTGAGAATTCAGTGCAGCAACACACATCAAATGTTTATCACAAGGCCTGTCATCGAACATAAAATTATTATTGCTTTTTTCTTTCAGGGGTTGTTTCCAGATCCCATGAAGCTGCTGGTTTATAGAATGGGAGTCCTTCTTTTGACACCTGGGAGAGACATCAAAGAGGGAAGACAGAGGCTTGTGTGCCTTTTTGAGGGCCATTGCCTGTCTGTGTTCCTTTTGACTTTAGTTAGAGTGTGTGGGAGCAGTAACGTGAGGAGGGCTTAAGGTGGTCTGCAGCTCCCTGGTTGCTTATAAATGCTTTCAAAGCACAAAAGGGGCTTTGGTCTCCCTTAGAACATGGGCTAAATATGAGGTCCCTCTAGTCTCTGCTCTTGTTCAGGCCACTGTCACCCCAAAGTCCTTCTCACACTGTAACATTCCTTTCTGGTTCCTCACAGTTGGCCTCACAAAGCAGGAAGGGACTCAGACAGCTAAAGTCAGGGTTGGCTCAGGCCTTGTCTGGCTGGGTGTGACCTCCCACTTGCCCCGGGAGTTGCCAGGGTCTTGGCCTCTCTACCTGGAGCTGGTGTCCTCTGTGGCTGCCATCTCTCTGAGTCTGTGGGCTTGCTGGGCCTGTGTGGTTCCTCTGGGGAATTCCTGGTTCAAGAAGTGTCTCCTGGTAAGGGCCTCAGGACCCTCCCTCAGTTTTGGGCTTCCTTACACTAAAGGGCTCTGATTTCGGCAAGGATTAGGAATGTGCTATACTAGAGAGGGGCTGGGAAAATTAATTAACTCTGGAGCTGGCTCAGGAGTCAGGGCAAGGGTTTGGGCAGGATTTCCTCAGGTCAAGGTACAGCTCTCTTCCTCCCTGTCTCTACACAGGTCTTGGTTTTGTCTCAAAGTAAACTTTGAATAAATATTTAAAGAAGAATTCAAGGGGAGGGAGCAAATTATTAATCTTCCTGGGGCAGTCACAGGTCTTGGTATGAACCCAACTTCATATGAGTCTGTGAAACAAACAAACTGTGTCAGAGACTGCTAGGTGTCAAGGAAATCTTATTCTCTTCTTCCTGGTCATCAGCCAGACTACATTTCCCAGACTCTCTTGCAGCTAAGCATGGCCATATGACTGAGTTCTAGCCAATGGAAAGTGAGTAGGAGTGATGATGCGCGCCACTTCCAGGTCTGGCCTATCAAAATATCTCAGGTGCAATCCTACATGTTCCTTTGGGCCAAATGAGGATAATGCCCAGGTTCCCTGAAAACCACATATTATAATGGCTGTGTCCATCTAGCCTTGAAGATTCTTAGATTCCTGCAGAGCTAAGTGGTAGAGGGTCACCCCTGGGTTGTCTCATTCACTCACTCAAAACTGATATGTGAATAAGAAATAAATATCTGCTGCATTTGAACTATTATGAATTTGGGCATTTGTATGCGGGAGCAGTGTACTTATACTAACTTGTTTAGGAATAAACATTTGAGTTAGAGAGACATCTTCTAGTCCTTGCAATCTGTCAGCCTATATAGTCTATTCTTGTAATTCATGGTAAGTGTATTCTGTAAAGATGCTGTGAACATTGAATTAGCAAATAGTGAACCATTGCTTGTAGGAGGAATTCAGGGTTAGTTTCCTGTGAGTTTCTGATAAAAATATTTTTGATAACTGATCAATACATAGTCAGTTTTACCTATGCTTCTGTTTAAAGACATATTTTAAAATATATTATTGATTAACAATGAACTCATAGCCAATAGCATTATAACTCACACCTGAATGAAACTTATCTAACAAGATATTATTTGCTTCATAAGGTGCATCATAGTCCTCTTGCAGTAAGGAACACCAGACGGAACTTCAGTGCTATCCCTGGGCTTAATTTTAAACAGTGATATCACTAAAACAAAAATAAAAATAACACACACACTCACACACACACACAAATGTTAAAAAGAAAGTGGGACTAAATAGTCTGTGAAAGGATACTTTACAGTATGAGAACTGAAACAAGAAAGCACAGCATGGGTATCAGTTGGGAATATGTGCTTCAAAATATGCAAAATTTCCACCCCTCTACAAATATCAAACACCTAGGGTAATGGGCAAATTTGGCCTTGGAATACGGAATGAAGCAGGGCGAAGGCTAATAGAGTTTTGCCAAGAGAACGCACTGGTCATAGCAAACACCCTCTTCCAACAACACAAGAGAAGACTCTACACATGGACATCACCAGATGGTCAACACCGAAATCAGATTGATTATGTTCTTTGCAGCCAAAGATGGAGAAGCTCTATCCAGTCAGCAAAAACAAGACTGGTAGCTGACTGTGGCTCAGATCATGAACTCCTTATTGCCAAACTCAGACTTAAATTGAAGAAAGTAGGGAAAACCACTAGACCATTCAGGTATGACCTAAATCAAATCCCTTATGATTATACAGTGGAAGTAAGAAATAGATTTAAGGGACTAGATCTGATAGACAGAGTGCCTGATGAACTATGGAATGAGGTTCGTGACATTGTACAGGAGACAGGGATCAAGACCATCCCCATGGAAAAGAAATGTAAAAAAGCAAAATGGCTGTGTGGGGAGGCCGTACAAATAGCTGTGAAAAGAAGAGAAGTGAAAAGCAAAGGAGAAAAGGAAAGATATAAGCATCTGAATGCAGAGTTCCAAAGATTAGCAAGGAGAGATAAGAAAGCCTTCCTCAGTGATCAATGCAAAGAAATAGAGGAAAACAACAGAAGGGGAAAGACCAGCGATCTCTTCAAGAAAATTAGAGATACCAAGGGAATATTTCATGCAAAGATGGGCTCGATAGAGGACAGAAATGGTATGCAGAAGCAGAAGATATTAAGAAGAGGTGGCAAGAATACACAGAAGAACTGCACAAAAAAGATCTTCACGACCCAGATAATCATGATGGTGTGATCACTGACCTAGAGCCAGACATCCTGGAATATGAAGTCAAGTGGGCCTTAGAAAGCATCACTACGAACAAAGCTAGTGAAGGTGATGAAATTCCAGTTGAGCTCTTTCAAATCCTGGAAGATGATGCTGTGAAAGTGCTGCACTCAATATGCCAGCAAATTTGGAAAACTCAGCAGTGGCCACAGGACTGGAAAAGGTCAGTTTTCATTCCAATCCCAAAGAAAGGCAATGCCGAAGAATGCTCAAACTACTGTACAATTGCACTCATCTCACACTCTAGTAAAGTAATACTTAAAATTCTCCAAGCCAGGCTTCAGCAATACGTGAACCGTGAACTTCCTGATGTTCAAGCTGGTTTTAGAAAAGGCAGAGGAACCAGAGATCAAATTGCCAACATCTGCTGGATCATGGAAAAAGCAAGAGAGTTCCAGAAAAACATCTATTTCTGCTTTATTGACTACATCAAAGCCTTTGACTGTGTGGATCACCATAAACTGTGGAAAATTCTGAAAGATATGGGAAGAGCAGACTACCTGACCTGCCTCTTGAGAAACCTATATGCAGGTCAAGAAGCAACAGTTAGAACTGGACATGGAACAACAGACTGGTTCAAAGTAGGAAAAGGAGTACATCAAGGCTGTATATTGTCACCCTGCTTATTTAACCTCTATGCAGAGTACATCATGAGAAACGCTGGGCTGGAAGAAGCACAAGCTGGAATCAAGATTGCTGGGAGAAATATCAATAACCTCAGATATGCAGATGACACCACCCTTATGGCAGAAAGTGAAGAGGAACTAAAAAGCCTCTAGATGAAAGTGAAAGAGGAGAGTGAAAAAGTTGGCTTAAAGCTCAACATTCAGAAAACGAAGATCATGGCATCTGGTCCCATCACTTCATGGGAAATAGATGGGGAAACAGTGGAAACAGTGTCAGACTTTATTTTTCTGAGCTCCAAAATCACCGCAGATGGTGATTGCAGCCATGAAATTAAAAGACGCTTACTCCTTGGAAGTAAAGTTATGACCAATCTAGATACCATATTCAAAAGCAGAGACATTACTTTGCCAACAAAGGTCCATCTAGTCAAGGCTATGGTTTTTCCAGTGATCATGTATGGATGTGAGAGTTGGACTGTGAAGAAAGCTGAGCGCCAAAGAATTGATGCTTTTGAACTGTGGTGTTGGAGAAGACGCTTAAGAGTCCCTTGGACTGCAAGGAGATCCAACCAGTCCATCCTAAATGATATCAGTCCTGGGTGTTCCTTGGAAGGAATGATACTAAAGCTGAAACTCCAATACTTTGGCTACCTCATGCGAAGAGTTGACTCATTGGAAAAGACTCTGATGCTGGGAGGGATTGGGGACAGGAGAAGAAGGGGACGACAGAGGATGAGATGGCTGGATGGCATCACCGACTCGATGGACATGAGTCTGAGTGAACTCCGGGAGTTGGTGACGGACAGGGAGGCCTGGCGTGCTATAATTCATGGGGTCGCAAAGAGTCAGACACGACTGAGCGACTGAACTGAACTGAACTGAACAAATATCAATGAATGACAACCAAAATGCCTACTTGACTTTGGGATTACAAACAGGTGTATCTGCAAATGATGAGGATAGACCATAACTGGATACCACCAGAGTATCCTGACCTGGAATCTTGATGTGCGTATCCTGGCTGGTAAGCAGGATTGGGATCAGATGAACTAAGGAGAGTGTAGGGCTAGTACTGAGAGTGTGTGCAGAGATGGGGGTGGGGAGTGAGGGATGTGCATAAAAATGGTGTTTGTGTCTCCTGGAAATGTGGTGCATCAGCAACTGCTGCCTCTACTTGCATTACTCATTCAAGGATGCCTTTGGACTGAAGATGGCACCAGGGTCTGGTCATCAGGCTACAATTAATTTAAAGGAAATTGTAGGGTCCCTGGCAGGATCTAGAGTAACCACACTCTCAGTGGCTGTTTTTGAAGACAGGACTACATCTTGGGACCATTTTTGTTTCATGAAAGCATCATGTTCTTTCTAATATTAAGCCTTTGTTTCTCTCTGTATTCTCCCTCTTCTTTTTCTTCTTCCCCTCACTTTGCCTGCCTAATTCTATCACCCATCACATCTTGGTCAGCATTATGCTCAGTACCCTATTCTTCCTCCAGTATTAATATTCATTAAGCTATGCATTTTCTCTCTTAACTGGATTGTCAACCCCCTCAAGACAAGAAACTTACCTATTGTTTTTCTAGTTACAGAGAGTTGGACCATAAAGAAGGGTGAGTGCTGAAGAATTGATGCTTTTAAACTGGGGTGCTGGAAAAGACTCTTGAGAGTCCCTTCAACAGCAAGGACATCAAATCAAGTCAATCCTAAAGGAAATCAACCCTGAATATTCATTGGAAGGACTGATGCTGAAGCTGAAGCTCCAATACTTTGGCCACCTGATGCAAAGAGCTGACTCATTGGAAAAGACCCTGATGCTGGGAAAGATTGAAGGCAGGAGAAGGGGATGACAGAAGATGAGATGGTTGGATGGCATCACTGACTCAATGGGCATGAGTTTCTGCAAACTTTGAAAGATAGTGAAGGACAGGGAAGCCTGGTGTGCCACAGTCCACGGGGTCACAAAGAGCTGGACACAACTTAATCATTAAACAACAACAATCTCCGATCCAATTGCCTTAAATAATGAAGATGTGTATTGGTTCTTGAAAATAAGCATTCAAGAGGGTTAGCCTCAACATTTCTTTAACTGAGTGGTTCAGGGATGTAACCAAGGACACAGTTTCTTTTGCTACCCCTTCTTTGCGTTCTGTGTTTTGGCTTTATCGTAAAGCAAGCTCCTATTCTGCTTACACAGTATCTGTAAGAGTCCCTAGGATACCTGCTTTCTTTCCATGTGAAGAGGAAGAAGTACATATTGTTTCCACTGGAACCATGAAGCAAAAGTCCTCAGCTTTCCTCATTGCTTGATCTGAAGTCATGTGCCACTCTTGAACCATGGAAAGAGAAAGAAGATTACCATGCTTGATTTAGTTCTTGGAGATAGGTTGGGGCCAGTTGTACAAGAATGACTATTGTAGAGGAAGCGTGGAACGAGTATTGAGGTGGCTAACTAGACTGTCCAGGGGACTAAAGACAGGTGGCAGGAAGATCCCAGAGAGAGCAAGTCCTAGATGATCTGGGGTCCTGAACCACCTATTGGTGAAGAGCCTCAGACTCACATAGACCAAGGGTGGGACCATTTCCTTCCTGCTGAAGTAGGAGAATTTGCAGCAAAGCAGCACTACTTTTAGAAGGAATGTCTAGTAGGATCAAAGCTAGAATGGGGTGATCGAGGGGAAGACAGAACTGTGAGATGAGGCTGGAGAGTTAGGCAGGGGCCAGATGACGCAGAGCTTTGCAGGCTGTTTTAAGATTTGAGAGATTAAGCATGAACAGATCATGCTTCCACCACTTCCCCAGAGAGAGTTCTGAGGAGAGGCTGGCACATCACCACTGATGTCCCTCTTTGTATCCATTTATAGGAATGTTATGCTCACCTATCAAAAACTTTTCTTGGTGACAACTGAAAATAAAGGGGACTGCCCAAATGTGTGTCCAGATGACTGGCCAGAACTTTGCTTCTCCAAGAGAAGTAATTGCTTAAGATCAAGCTCCTCAGACCGGGTTATCTGGTTTCCTATAATTATTGTAGAGGAAGCATAGAATGGGTGTTGAGATGGCCAACCAGACTGTCCAGGAGACTAAAGATTGATGGTAGGAAGATCCCAGAGAGAACAAGTCCTAGATGACCTAGTGTCCTGGACAGGCTGTTGGAGAAGAGCCTCACACTCATATACACCAAGGGTGAGACTTGGTCCGTGTGAGTCTGGGCCAAGTTTCCGCCTAGTTATAGGAATATCGCTCACCTATCAAAGGCTTTCTTGGTGACAACTAAAAATAAAGGGTGGTTGCCCAAATGTGTGTCCAGATGACTGGTGAGAACTTTGCTTCTTCAAGAGAAGTGATTGTTTAAGATCAAGCTCCTCAAACTGGGGTACCTGGTTTGCTGGTGGGATGGTGACCCAGTGAAATACATTAATCCACAAGATAAGCTTGATATATCTTCATGGGATGTAAGTTCCCTTAGTGGTCATTTGAACTATTTTGTAGTAAAGCAAAGATATATTATGGAGTTGTTGTTTAGGCCGTTAGTTGTGTCCGACTCTTTTGTGATCCCATGGACTGTAGCCCGTCAGGCTCCTTTGTCTATGGGATTTCCCGTGCAAGAATACTGGAGCAGGTTGCCATTTCCTTGCCCAGGGGATCTTCCCAACCCAGGAATTGAACTTGTGTCTCCTGCACTGGCAGGCAGATTCCTTACTGCTGAGCCACCAGGGAAGCCCATATTATGGAGTAGTGGGCTACAAATTGTGTGTGAATTTCTAAGCTTAACCATAGGCTTTAGGGAACATTTCGGCTTGAATGTAGGTGGGGGGAGGTTGGAGAGGAGTGTATAGAGTATGCAAGGTCCTTGCGTTAAGTCGTTGGGGGTATGTTTTCATTTTCCTCTCCTATTTGGGATACTTTAGGGAGAAATGGGAGAAGACAATGGCACCCCACTCCAGTAGTACTCTTGCCTGGAAAATCCCATGGATGGAGGAGCCTGGTAGGCTGCAGTCCATGGGGTCGAGAAGATTCGGACACGACTGAGCGACTTCACTTTCACTTTTCCCTTTCATGCATTGGAGAAAGAAATGGCAACCCACTCCAGTGTTCTTGCCTGGAGAATCCCAGGGACAGGGGAGCCTGGTGGGCTGCTGTCTATGGGGTCTCACAGAGTCGGACACGACTAAAGTGACTTAGCAGCAGCGGCAGCAGCAGGGAGAAATGAGAAGCACTGGCTTCGTATTGGCAGGGCCACTAATGCCTGTGCTTCAGGACCGGGTGCTAACACCACTCTTTTATGACCTCCTATACCACAGAGCCAGGTTAAGGGGCCAGGCACGTCTTCCCCCTACCTCACGTACGTAACAAGATCTTTCAGGGACTGGGCAGGTAATACCCTTTGGATTTATCCCAGACAGAAGAATATGCATTAGCGTGAATCTATGCTTGAACGAGTTCTCTCAAAGTGAGTTAGGGGCTGGAGTCGGCTGAATCTCATATGTGAGGCCATTGAACTTCTGGCTGTGACCCAAGGAAAAAGCAGGGGTGGTGGTGGGGCGTGGGCACCTCGTAAACATTCTGCCTGTCATTCGCTTCCATAAAGGTTCTGTTTGTTCAAGGTCACTGCCTTTTGTCTTTCCTTTCTCTTTCTTTGCTTTTTCATAAATCTCAGTTCTTGGCATCCCATTTCCCCTCTCCCAGTCCACTCACTGCCCTCTGAGTTTCTTCTGGACAATGGGTGTTAAGCTTTTCATCTTTGTGATTTTTCTGAGTGCCCACTCAGGGCAGGAGGCAAGTGTCTCTTTGGTGACTCACTGAGTTTTTGTCCCCGAGGGCTATTAGGAGGGGAAAGGACTTGGAATTCTTTTTCTTTTCTTATGAAGAACTTTCTGTGTTCTTTTAGGGGTAGTTCTTGAATGATCAAGTCCCAGAGGGGGAGGGGGTGAGGCGCGATGAATCTCTTGGTGTCTGAGAGTGTTTGAAATTTCCTGTGTGTGCCTCAGGGGCAGCCTTCCCAGGAAAGTGTCCCTGAATTTCTGCAGGGTGGCCTCCCTCCCACAAAGTGGGACCTGTTCTCCAAGGGCCGCCAGAGAGGAAGGAAATGTCAGGCAGGTGGAGTTATGAGAATTACAAGGAGGAAACAGTCAAAATGTCACCCTATAACTAATTCAAGTGTAATCAAAATTTAATAATATACAGCCACCCATTCTGCATGTACATACCATCTTTCATCCGACTGTGGAAAATATTACTCTTTTTAGTCCTCTGGTCTGGTTTTTGCGAAGAGTCCCGTCTGTGTTTTGTTTTGTTTTTTTCCTCCACCCCAAGGCAAAGAAAGAGTAACTGACTTATTCAAGTTTGCACAATAGTGCCTCAGATTTGAGAGAAGTTGGTGTTGGTGTTATTTTCAGGCCCTGGGGACGGGAGAGGGGGTTGGAAAACAAAGATGGCTTTTCTCTGGCCAAATGGTCACCCAGTGAAATCCCTTCTGGATTGACCAGCCCTGTCAGGTGAGCATACCAATTCAGTTAAAAAAAAATACGGAAACAGAACAGAACAAGACCAGCATGACCTGTCCTCTGCACAAGTTTCTGGTGAGAGGAGAGGGTGTGGCGTGGCCCTTTGCACCCGGGACCTCTGACTGGTGGTTCAGGAATTTGTCTGCCTTATTTCACAATGCTGCCCAACCTTTGGAAGAATATATTTCAGGGTCTAAAGCAGATCTTTGAAGGGAATGGTGTCCAAGTTTGGGGGTAGCATGAAAATGTTAGTAACATCCAGGAAGATGGGGTGGGGCATATTTTACTTTGTGATCCAATCTGTCATCTTCCCAGTTAAACTGTGTCTGGGGAAGAAATGCCACATTTCTTGAAGCTAAATTTAGACCACTTATGAATAAGACCACTTATAATAAGAGTCATGGAGGTTTTGATCTCCCTATGTTTCTGTTTATTTATTTATAATTTATATCTCACCTATTTCCATTTGAGATTGAAGGGGTCTGACAACAAATATCTGAAATGAACATCAAAGATCAAAAACAACAGAAAAGAGGAGGGAAAAATGTACTTCAAGCTGCAAACAAATACAGTCATTAAGATCGGCAGAAGGTTTAACTGCAAGCACTATACTGATTTCCGAAATAAATTTATGTCAAAAATCTGTACATGAGGCTCTTTGAAAAACATGATGACTATATTTTTAGCTGTATTTTGGCAACAGATGCAGCTGTGTGTGTGTGTGTGTACGTCTGGAGGGCAGCTATATTTCATCAGACCTTCCCAGAAATCCTTTCTGTCTTCTCTCTCTCTGAGAGGATGGGGCGGAGGGGGTGGGGTGGGGGTGGGGTTAGGGATTGGATACAGGCAGATGTCCCCATAGAGTTGTGGGTTGCAGGCAATAAAAACTGCTTCTGGTAGTAGAACCAGTCTTGATTACCTCCTGGTGTCCAGGCAGCAGGCTCTAGTGGACAGTCCCTTGGGGATCAGTAGTTGGCTGGATGAGGATGTACATCTCATCTTTCTTGTGTCCCTGTGCTTGGCTCATACCAGAAGTGAGTCCAAGCAGCAAGGGGTGGGTGACATGACAGCTCCTTGTTAGGGGATGTCAAGGCATTTTGACAGGTTGTATGCAAAACTGCATTGGGATTCCCTGATAGCTCAGTTGGTTAAAGAATTCACCGGCAATGCAGCAGACCCCAGTTTGATTCCTGAGTCAGGAAGATCCATTGGAGAAGGGATAGGCTACCCACTCCAGTACTCTTGGGCTTCCCTTGTGGGTCAGCTGGTAAAGAATCCTCCTGCAATGTGGGAGACCTGGGTTCGATCCCTGGGTTGGGAAGATCCCCTGGAGAAGGGAAAGGCTACCCACTCCAGTATACTGGCCTGGAGAATTCCATGGACTGTATAGTCCATGGGGTAGCAAGGAGTCCGACACCACTGAGCGACTTGTACTTTCACTTTCTTCATAAAAAACTGCACACAAGAAGGACAGAGGACAGACCCTAAAGGAAACTGGAATGCTGTTATCAAAGGACTTGCCTCCAGCAGGGAACGCTAACTCTACCCCACACTGGCTTTGCTTAAGGAAATTTCCTGATTCAAAAATAAAGCCATTTTCCCTATTTTCCATGAGCTGAGCTTATTCTAGTGATGTTTTCAGGCTCAATTGACCCAATGATTGTGCAATGATCCATCTGAAACCCATCAGAGTATGCATTTTCTATTATCAAGAACACCTGTTGGCCAGAATCTTCAAACTGCCATAACAATACCATAAACTGGGCAGTTTAACACAACAGAAATGGCTTCTTTTACAGTTCTGGAGTCCAGAAGTCTGAAATCAATGTGTCAGCAGGGCCGTGCTCCTCTGAAGGCTCTAGCGGGGCGTCCTCCCTTGCCTCTTCAAGCTTCTGACAGTGGCGGGGGATCCTGGGCATTCCCTGGCCTGTGACTCCAGTCCCCGCCTCTTTGACACACGGTTTTCTTCCCTGTGTGTCTGTCTGCACATGCTGTTTTCCTGTGTGTCTTCCCTTCTTAAAGGACATCAGCGACTGAATTCTGCTCCCACTCTAACGTAGCATGACCTCATCTGCTATGGTCCGAATGTTTGAGTTCCCCAAACCCACAAGTTGACATCCTATTCTGTAATGTGATGGTACGGGGAGGTGAGGCCTTTGGGAGCTGCTTAGGTCTTAAGGGTCGGGTCCCCATGAATGGGATCGTGCCTTATAAATGAGGCTCTGGAGAGCTCCTAGCCCCTCCCACCGTCGTAGGACACAGGGAGAAGTTGCAGTCTGCATTTGGGAAGCGGGTCTTTGGCAGAGCCAAACCATGCTGGATTTAGCTTTTGCAAACACCGTAGCAGATTCTTGCACAAACTCAAGTTTGAGAGCTATTACATAATGCAGAGCCTAGAGGATGGTGAGCTGACTTGGGTTTTAGCAGGAGTATTTTGATATTGTAGGAAGACAATGAAACTAGAAGCCTGTTTAATAATTTAACATTTTATGAAACACACACAATCATGGTCTTCTGGCCTCCAGACCTGTGAGAAATCAATTTCTATTTTTTATAAGCCACCCAGCCTGTGGTATTTTTGTTACAGCAACCCAAGCGGAGAACTACAGGAAACAAGTATGATCTCATCTTCACTTCCATATTAATTATATTTCTGCAAAGACCCAATTTCTGAATAAGGTCACCTTCACAGATTTCAGATAGACATACATTTTGGGGGACACTATTCAGTCCAGGCAGAGAAGGGAGCTCCTCTTCTGTTGGCTTATGGAATTAACTTTAAATACAAAAAAACGAATGGGCTTGACCTGGAGTTCACTGAGAAGGAAGCTCAGGGACTTTTGCTTTCCAAGTAAGCACCATTTAAAAGTGCTCAGATTATATAACTGGGAAAACCAGGTATTATCAAGCTCTTGGACTAGTTTGTCAAGACTTAGTTTTTAGGGAATCAAACATCAAGTTGGTCTAAGCAGCTTTGCTATGAAAGAATAAAAGTCTTACTTTGTATGGCTTCCCGGTCTGGATCAGGGCATTCCTAGCCCTCTATGTGGCATTTATCTCACTGAGTTATCCCTTGGCTTTAGGACTGCTTTTGTCTCCACTCTGTTCCTTCTCACCTTCCTTGCCTCAAATTTAGAACTGACAACCCCTGGAGTTACTTTAAGAGAAGAAAAGAAGAGGTCTGGTCTCTAAGGGAGGTTGAGAAAGAGAACAGGAACTCAGAAACACGATGTGTTTTGTCCCTCTCAGCTTTTATGCTCACTCTGGACTGAGTCACAGAGACGTGGTTCCCATGGTGACCCATTGGCATGGCCCACAGAGACTTTGCTGGGTGCCAACTCAGCTGTTTTTCCGTAATCTCATATAACACAGCAGTCATATGGAGGAATGCAATTGGGCTTGACTTTAACATGGCTTTTCATTTTTCCTGACGCAGGTCTGGCAGGCAGGATAAGGGGCGGGGTTTTGAGCTGAGAGGTAGAATGGTGAACAAGAGCCAGATGACCAAGGTCACTGAGAGCTGTGCTAGAAGTCGACTTTATTTGGGAGGTCTTTCCCCCCTCCCATTGTGCGTTGAGACCACCTACATCAGAATCCCTTGTGGGTCTGTGGTGAAAATGGAGATTCCTGAGCTCCACCCAGACCTTCTAAACCAGAGTCCCAGGAGTGGCTCAGAAGTATACCTTTTTTTTTTTTTGCAAGCACTCCAGTGGATTCTTGTGCAAATTCAAGTTTGAGAGCTACTAGATAATGTGGAGCCTGGACTATAGTAAGCCGACTTGGGTTTTGGCAAGAGTGTTTTGATACTGTAGGAAGACATGAAGCTAGAAGACTGTTTAGTCATCCAGCATTTTATGAAACACATACTATGCTGACTGTATGCCATGCACTATGTTAGTTGTTTTAGAAAATTAACTCATTTAATTCTCATAAAAACCCTTGGAATAAGTTCTGTGGATTTCCTCCATATTCTGGAGAGAAAAACAGAGGTACAGAAATTTACCCAAGGTCATACAGCCAGGTACTTCAGAGCACATGTCTGCAATCACTATACTCTGCTGAGATGTAAGAATGTAGAGATCTATTGGTGACTTGGGGGCTGGAAGAAGAAGAAATCATGTACAACCAGAAGATGATGAAACCATTAAGCAGAACTTGGATGTACTGGTTTTAATGTACTCATATGACCAGAATCTCTCCTATTACTTGTGAGCTATTTAAAGGGAGGGATACTGAAGTCACTCACAGCCTCCAAAATGGAGCTCATGTTGGATTGCACAGGCATCAGCCTCAAAACTGGGGGTGGAGACTTCAGAATCAGCTCTGTCAATAAGCTGCTGTGTGGTGAGTTACTGAACATCAGTTTCTCCATCAGTAAAATGCAGATGCTGGATATGTGATGTCTTTTCCGCTGTAACACGGGCAAGGCTGTGGGATTGCACAGCTCCAAGTGGTGCCCTTCTCTTGGTGTTTTCAAAGATAATGTCAAAAGTGGTACCCAGGATTTAACATGATGGGATTACTGCAGAGGGAGATGAAAGTATCTGCTGGGGATTAAATGGGTTAATACAAGTAAAGTGTTTTGATCACACCTGGAATATGCAAATATCAGTTGTAATTATTATTATTTTTCAATTTCTTCTAGCTGGAATATTTGGTGTCTAAGATCCTTTGAAATAGAGAAAAATCTTTTCCCCCAAGAAATAAAGTGAATTTGAACTTGAAGAACAAATTAGACTATAGGCAGACCATTTTCTCTCTTAACTGATTCATTCCTTCTATCTAGTTACGTCTACTGAATTCCTTTGGCCCCCTTTCTAGCAGCTTCTTCCCTGGAAATTTCCATAGCTGAGTGGTGTAAGGAAAGTCAGTGTCCCTCTTGGGCTGCTTGGCTCCTCAGTCACACTCTTAGTTAGCCAATGAAATCTTGCATTTGGAAAAGTTCCATCTGATGAGACACTGTTCACAAGTCCCTAAGGCAGGCTGGAGCTCCTCAAGGCACTGACTACTCCTCCTGAAGATCTCATGAAAATCTCCTTGATTTCAGCCCCATTCTGCACAGTCGTTAAGCCCTCAGATTTCTATTTGGAACATAAGACAGGTCAGTTTCCTGGACCATGGTGGACCTGACCACTTTCTAGAGATGTGCTGCATGGTGTGACTGCCACTAGCCACATGTGGGTATTAAACACTAGAAATGTGGCTGATTTCTATTGACATACACTGAAAGTGTGAAAGAATCACCAGAGCCTGAAGACTTCACACAAAATAGGAGTGTAAAATATCTCATGAGCAATTTTTAAATATTGATTGCATATCAAAATGATGATATATTGAATATATCAGCTTCGATAAGGTATATTTTTTAA
This sequence comes from Bos mutus, assembly GCF_027580195.1. Taxonomy (NCBI): domain Eukaryota; kingdom Metazoa; phylum Chordata; class Mammalia; order Artiodactyla; family Bovidae; genus Bos; species Bos mutus. The sequence goes on from NC_091617.1 coordinate 72,601,628, forward strand.
TTAATTTTTTATTGAAATATAGTTGGCATACCATATTGTGTTAGTTTTAGATACAGCACATAGTGATTTGATATTTGCATTCATCTTGGAATTATTACCATAGTAAGTCTAGCAACCTTCTGTCCCCACACAGAGTTGTTACAATTTTATTGACTGTATTCCTCACACTGTACATGACATCCCCCATGGCTTATTTATTTTATAACTGGCAATTTGTATTTCTTTATCCTCTTCACCTATTTTGCTCAATCCCCATCCCTCCTTTCTCTGGCAATCCCTCATTTGTTCTCTGGACTATGAATCTGTTTTCATTTTGATTTGTTTTTCAGATCCCATATTTAAATGCGATCATATGGTCTTTGTCTTTCTCTGACTCAATTCACTGAGCATAATATCCTCTAGATACATTCATGTTGTTGCAAATGATTAGATTTCATTTTTTAAAAAATGATTTCCTACAACAATCTGTCGGGACCTCAAAGAACCGTGAACATTCCCCCCTTGTGTAGCCTCCTCCTGAGTTCAGCGTGTTTTCCAGTCCCCTGTCCATATTGTACGCCCCTGTTTCCTCTTCTGCTAACAGTTCCCTTTGTTGTCTGACAGATGAGGATGATTTAAGAAGCAGCAGCATCAGAGAACACCGGTGTTTTGAAGATCTGAGACAAGGGCTGACCTCAAGGTTTTATATCCAGATCTACATAAACACACAAAATCCTTTTCCCCCATCTTAAATTCTTTCAACAAACTCATTTGACTGAAAGATAAAGTCATGTGTATGAAAATATCCACGAGATTCTGAACATATTTATTGGTAAAAAAGAATTTCATTTTCCATAGAGAACTCTACTCAATCCTCTGTAATAACCTATATGAGAAAAGAATGTTAAAGAAGAATGGATACATGTATATGTATAACTGAATCACTCTGCTATACACCTTATTGTTACTTACTATACTGCAATATAAAATAAATGTTAAATCAAAAATTAAAAATAAAAGGAATTTCATTTTCTAAAAAACTTAACTTCTGTTAGACATTGAGGGTAACCCACAGCTCAGGAAGGAGAATGCTGAGCCACATGAACTCTAGAATTTCCTTCCAGCTCTAAGATCGAGTCTGTAATTCCCTGTCCCAGGGTTTTATCCACCTTGGAGGGGAGCTGTCTTAGGGATGGAGAGAGAGCATGTAGACAGGTACATCTTCAGTAGAAGCCTCATTTTCAAAGGCATTTGTCTTCCAGAAACAGAGTTGAGGTCAATCCCTTTGCCAAGAGGTCAACAAACTCCCTTCTCAACTAGGTCAGTAAAATAGGTGTAAAAGACCTCAAGTACCATCAGACTTTTTGAATTTTCAGAACATGCGTCAATACACTGGCCTAGACCCAGAATCCACCGAATAGAGAAAAAACACAAAAGACTATGAGAGACCCAAGGATTATCTTCTTGGCATTCCCTAGAACAGCTGTTTGGCAAATGTTACACCATGTCTGAGATTATTTTAGAAACTTTGCCTTAAGGAAGAACATGTAGAGAGAATACCAGACAGATATGCCTTTATTTTTTGTCACAGAATAAGAATTTCAGGGACATTTGTACTTTCAATGAGATCATCCTGGCTATGATCTTATCATTTTTTGAAACTTAAATCATGTTATATTTAATACATTTTTAGCCAAATGTGGTCACAACACCGAGGTGCTACCAAGAGCTGTTTAGGTCTTCCTCCTTCTCTTCCTATTCCTTTTCCTCATTATCATGGTAAACAGAATATTTGCAAGATGTGTTAAATAAGAGAATTCTGCCAAGTGACCATAGAAGCCCATCTTACATGAACTACATATTTAGTGGTAAAATGATAAGTGATATCTGCTTTCCCAAATTTCTTTCCAGACCTCTTTTTCTGCCCCAATATCATGCTTAGTAGAACAGATTGGGAGTGGAGGGTCAGGGTGAGAGAGAGAGAAAAGAAGAAATGGTACAATGGTACCATGAGGGGTGAAATAAAAATTACAGCAAGGCTAGGTTCAGAGTATAATGAAATTTAGTGTAGCTCTTGGGGGTCTTTACCTGTGGGGATGAGTGAGAGGGTGGCCTAGCATGAACCCCGCACTAGTCACATCAGATTTCCAAGTTAAGGAGCCATTTGTCAACATGGATCACTTACATCAAGGTAGTGTCTGGACTATGAACACATGACTCACAGCCATTACCTGAAGATGCCGCCTTAGCAGTTCTAATGATGGCGTTTGGGGGGCTGTGTGTATTCATTACTTTGTATACTGATTTTCTTTTTTTAATTTGGCAGTGCTGGGTCTTAGTTTTGGCACTCAGGATCTTCACTGCCATGTGCAGGAGCTTAGTTGTGGCATGCAGGATCTAGTTTCCTGACCAGGAATCTAACCCAGGCCCCTTGCTTTGGGAGTGTGGAGTCTTAACCACAGGACCACCAGGGAAGTCCCCTTTACACTACTTACGGGGAGTTCTGTGGCTAATCTAGAAATCAAGCTATCATTTGTAACATGACTTCCACATTCTAAATAATAATTTAAAAAACTTTTGGAATAGAGCAGGCTTGTGATTTGGGGGCATCTGTTTCACTTGGGGAGAATGGAAGGTCAGTGCAGCTTCGTATGGAATGCTGTGGAAATACTCCAAATGTTCCCCAGGAGTGTCACTCTGAAAAAAAAATAAAAAAGAGTTGAAACAGCTAAGATGGAGTTCACCCCAGCACACATACAGAACTCTGGATGTCTGCAGACTTCATTCACTCTTAACAAGGGAAAAGTGTATGTGCTGACTGCGTGTCTCCTCTCACAGTCTTCGTTTTCTTTCTCTTCTGCCTTCCACAGGTTATATTAAGCTAAATGATAGGTTTGCTAGGTGTTGTAGATTTCCTAAAGTCTGCAAGAAAAATAGACTTACTGATCGACCCAAACAATGCTGAGTGCATTACGACAACGAGGAAGGAAGGAAGGGAAAGAGGGAGGGAGGCAGGGATGAAGGGCAAGCCAGTCATCGGGAGACAAGAAGAGACATACACTGTATGATCTTTCATTGGAAATTCATCATTTAGTGGGAAGAAGTGGAGAGCACAGGAGAATCCAACACAGGAAGGCATTGTTCTGTGTGGTGGTGAGTTGGTGTGGCTTTTATTCATATTACCCTCTGATGAGAGCCCATTCATTTCTGGTGGTCCTCCTTTTGAGGAAAACCAGCATTCACATTACAAAATTAGATTTAAAAAAACTCTTATTCAAGTGTTCTTTTAGATGGGAGCCATCTCAATACCCTAAGTGTTGTGTTTTTCAGACACTTTTTTTTTTCCCTCATTAAACGGGTCAAATTTAAAGGTAAAATAAAAGAACCCTTGCTAACTAAAAACTGGCTGCAACTGACTACTGGACATTATGAATTTAAATTAGTGAGGGGAGGGAAGGATTGGGGTTTGGTATTAGCAGATGCAAACGAGTGTATATAGGATGGATAAACGACAAGGTCGTACTGTGTAGCAAGGGGAACTACATTCAACATCCTGTGATAAGCCAGGTTGGAAAAGAATATGAGAATAGGAGGAAAGAAACTGAATCACTTTACGGCACAAATTAATGCAACATTGTAAATCAACTGTACTTCAATAAAATAAAAGGTAGTGAAGAGATAGGACTAGTTTATAGACCTTGCATGTAAGTCTTTCTAGCTCTACACTGCTGCTGCTGCTGCTGCTAAGTTGCTTCAGTCGTGTCCTACTCTGTGTGACCCCATAGACGGCAGCCCACCAGGCTCCCGGTCCCTGGGATTCTCCAGGCAAGAACACTGGAGTGGTTGCTATTTCCCTCTCCAGTGCATGAAAGTGAAAGTGAAGCCGCTCAGTCATGTCCGACTCTTCTCGACCCCATGGACTGCAGCCTACCAGGCTCCTCCGTCCATGGGACTTCCCAGGCAAGAGTACTGGAGTGGGTTGCCATTGCTTTCTCCAGCTCTACACTACGCTGCCTCAACTGACAGGTTATTACCCTGTCCTTGAGGGAGGGAGCCTATTTCCCAGAAGAAGTGATAAAAATATGTTTGATATTCACCACTTTGACTTCCTTGTGCCAAAATTTCTTCTTTAAATTTTTTATTTTAGAATAATTTCATGCTTAGACGAAAGTTGACATAAAATCCCCACTTTTTTCTGAGCTTACTTTAATGTGCAATTTTTTTACAAATTCCCTTACATAATTATAATGCAATCATTAAAATAAGGAGATTAACATTGATACATTACTACCATCTAAGCCTCAGATGCTGTTCAAGTTTTGACAATCAAAGAATGTTTGTTATAACAAAAGGATCCAATTCAAGCTCACCTGTTGCATTTGGCTGTCATCTCCTTAGTTCCTTCACTTAGGACAGCTTCTCATCTTTCCTTAGCTTTTATAAGTTTGATAGTATTGAATACCACATTCTGATTATTTTGTAGAATTTCCCTCAATTTGCATTTACCATCTGATATGTCCTCCTGAGTTTTCATTGTAAAATTGCTCTTTTTCTCTTTATAATTATTAAGAATTTTGTGTGGAAGTACTCTGAATCTATGCCAATCTCCTATTTCTTAAAATTTCACCTACTAGTTTTAATATCTACTGATAGTTTTTGGATTACTTAATTATTACTGTGATGTTGCTAAACAATGATGTTTTTAATTCCATCATCTCTCCATTTATTAGTTAGATTTTTACTGTAAGGAAAAGCTTCCTCTTCTTTCTTTACTTATATCAGTATGAACCTACAGATTTCTATCATAATGTTTACAATATATTACTATAATTATTTATTTTGATAAATAAATTGCTCCAGTGCTTTCAGGCTGACTACGTGTGTTTTTTACATAGCCTCAACATTCTTTGAAAAGCTGTGAGTCTTTTGAATTGTAGCTCTGCTGGGCTGTACAGAAAGGGAGCAATTCTTAAGAGTCTGAACACGTGGTTTGCAGTCTTCTTGGCTTCTTTCATTCCCAGTTGGGTATCCATGTGAGAATGGCCCTTCTGCTTTAAGTCTATACATAGGGGTAATCAATAATAACCTGTATTATCTGTAATATATATATTGATTGGATTAAATTTGAATAAAAGGAAGTATGATGTGGATCTTAATCATTAAGTTTAGTATTCATGAACGTTTCATTACATCTGAAAACAATTTAGGGTTAGATTTTGCTGGGTCTGTGTAAGGATTGCTGAGAACATTGTAGAAAATCAAATTACTCCTAGGCAATTCCTTTCAAAAGCAAAAATGATAAAAGAATCATGGAAAATTTTAAAAATAAAGATAATATTTGATGTGGGATGAATATGCATTTTAAGGTGTTTGAAATGATGTGGTGTAGACCCCCCAAACTAGGAGAAAGACCTAAGCCAGGCAGAACAGTTAGTAAGTGAGCACCCTGTTCCTAGTTGGGTGGGGGTAGGGGCGGTGGGGGAAGGGGGTAGTACCACAGAGGTTGGACAGCTAGAGTTTTGGGAAGAAGTAAGTGTCTTCCTGTGCTGAATGGTGGAGTGAAAATCAAATTAGACCTGAGCAGTCTGCACCCCTCTCGGGGCCTCCAGTTCCTCGATAAAATCAAAATACAAATATGCAAAAATGCTTTAAGCTGTCTTATACCTCTAGAAATTCTGTCACAGACACACAAAAACAAAGTTATGGTTACTAAAGGGACTAGCTGGGGCAGAGGGGGTCAATGGGTGAGGTGGGAGAGGGTAACCAAATTAGGAGTTTGAGATTAACATATACACATGACTATATATGCTGCTGCTGCTGCTGCTGCTGCTAAGTCACTTCAGTTGTGTCCGACTCTGTGCGACCCTGTAGACGGCAGCCCACCAGGCTCCCCATCCTTGGGATTCTCCAGGCAAGAACACTGGGGTGGGTTGCCATTTCCTTCTCCAATGCATTAACGTGAAATGAAAGTGAAGTCACTCAGTTGTGTCCAACTCATAGCGACCCCATGGATTGCAGCCTACCAGGCTCCTCTGTCCATGGGATTTTCCAGGCAAGAGTACTGGAGTGGGGTGCCATTGCCTTCTCCATGACTATATGTAAAATAGGTAAATAAAAAGGACCTATTGTATAGGACAGGGAACAATACTCAACATTCTGCCTAACCTATAATAGAAAAGAATCTATATATCAACATGTATAACTATACACATACGTATAACTGAATCACTTTGCAGTACCCTCAAAACTGAAACATTGTAAATTAACTATAGCTCAATAGAAACAAACAAGCAAACAAACAAAAAACAAAGAAAACCTGCCTGAAGATGCCGGACTCCATGATCTTTCTCTGTCCTCGAGTTTCCAAAATTTTCTGTACCATCCCCTGAGCTTTTTTTTTTTCCACCCTAGAAGCTATTTATTTTGAGCACCAGTTTCTGCATAGCCCGTAATCAAGGATTCAACTTCTGTAACTGCTGGTGTCTCCTTCCTCTCTTCAGAGAGGAAGTAGACCTGTCAGACTCTGTGAGCTGGCGTCTCCCCTCTTCAAACACAAATTGCATCCCCGCCCTAGGACTGGGCAGAGAGAAGGAGAGGCTTTCTTCCTAATCCATGAGTATACTGGTTTGTATTTCTTGCCCTTGAAAATTACATCAAAGGAGCACCTCATGAAGAAAAGATATTTTGCTAAGGTGGAGTGTTAGTTTTCTATGGTTGCTGTAACACGTTACCACGAACTGGGTGGCTTTAAACAATGATGATTTATTTTCTCACAGTTCTGGAGACCGGAAGTCTGAGCTCAAGATGTCAGCAGGGCTGCAGGCTGCCTCCAAAAGCAATAGGGGAGAGTCCTCTCTTGGCTCTTTTAGCTTCTGGAGGCTCTCCATATTCTTTAGTTTGTAGCTGGATCGCTCCAATTTCTACCTCTGTTTTCTCCTCTCCATCTTTTTTTTTTTTTTTTTAATTAATTTTTATTGGTGTCTCATGTTTTCACGATGTTGTGTTAGTTTCTGCTGTAAAGCAAAGTGCATCAGCTATACGTATACATGTATCCCCTCTTTTTTTGGTTTTCCTTCCCATTTAGGTCACCATAGAGCACTGAATAGAGTTGCCAGTGCTATCCAGTAGGTTCTCATTAGTGGGGCTTTCCTGCTAGCTTAGCTGGTAAAGAATCCGTCTGCAATGCAGGAGACCCCAGTTCAATTCCTGGGTCAGGAAGATCCCCTGGAGAAGGGATAAGCTACCCACTCCAGTATTCTTGGGCTTCCCTGGTGGCTCAGATGGTAAAGAATCCGCCTTCAATACGGGAGACCTGGATTCTATCCCTGGTTGGGAAGATCCCCTGGAGGAGGACATGGCAACCCACTCCAGAATTCTTGCCTGGAGAATCCCCATGGACCTAATATCAATAGCGTATATCTGTAAATCCCAATCTCCAAATTAATCCCCCTCCCCCATTCCCCACCTTGGTGTCTATGCATTTGTTTTCTAAATCTGTGTCCCTATTCTTGTTTTGCAAATAAGATCATCTATACCATTTTTCTAGATTCTACATACATGTATAGAAAGTGAAAGTTGCTCAGTCGTGTCTGACTCTTTGCAACTCCATGGTCTATACAGCCCATGGAAATCTCTAGGCCAGAATACTGGAGTGGGTAGCCTTTCCCTTCTCCAGGGAATCTTCCCAACCCAGGGATCGAACCCAGGTCTCCTGTATTGCAGGCAGATTCTTTATCAGTTGAACCACCAGGGAAGCCAATAATACATGATATTTGTTTTTTTCTTTCTGACTTACTTCACTCTCCTCTTCATCTTTATAAGGGCTCTTGTCATTGACTATTATAGTGCACTTGGGTAATCCAGGATGACCTTATTTAGAGGTCCTTAATTACATCTAAAAATTCCCTTTTTCCAAATAAGGTCACATTCACAGGTTCTGGAATATATCTTTTGGGGACTCCCCTTCAACTCACTGCAGGTGGCGTGATTGTTGGGCTACTGGCTCTAAGTTGAGCTCTAGAGTGTGGGTGATGGTGGAGAGCGAGGGTGCTTGGAACAGTGTCAGGGAGAAGGAAAGATGGAAACAGTGAGGAGTATGCACATGACTCCTGTTGGCCTTGGCTGGTGCTGCCATCAGTAGCCTTGCTGGTAAGTGATGGCCATTCTGAGCACCCATTTTTCTTCCTTTCCAAAGGAAAGTGCTATATCAGTATGTAGGCTCGGCTCTACTGCAGTCACGAATAAACCTCAATGGCTCATACAGCAAGCACTTTTTGTGCACTTGCCTTCACTCTCTGGTAGGCTGACGGCAGGACTGCCCCAGGTCCCCTTCACTCTGGGAGTAGGACGACAGAGTGGCAGATTGGCAACAGGGCTAGTCTCGTGGCAGAGGGAGCCCAGAACATGATAAACCTAGAGCTGGCTTTGGAATCTTCTGCCTGGAAGTGATGGGTACTATTTCTGCCAGGGCAAATTACATGGCTAAGGTCAACGGTGATGAGGAGACAGATCAGCTTTTCCTAGTGAAGGTCAGTGAATGTTTATGAACCACAGTAAGGTAAGACACAGGTGCTGTAGGAACAGCCCCTCTGTCTGCTGAAAAGCTGTATAGCTTCTTCTACGACTTGCTTCCCAGGGAAGATTGCTGCTCATCAGGGCTTTCTTGAAACCCTGAGCATTCAATTCTCCCAGGATTGTGCTGTCTGCATCTTCTGACTATACCGCACTCATTATCCTGTACTATCCAGGCCTCCCATCCATCCTCATTCCCCATCTTCTAGGTTCTAGTTTCATGTCATTTTCTGGAAGAGCTGCTGTGTGATGATACTTTCCAAACATAACTGACCCTGAGAGTCTCAAGCCTAGTTATTTTCACAGCAGCTGTGGAAAGAACACTTTGCTCCTTCCTCTATTTGCAGAGGATCTGAGAAAATGGTCAAAGCCTTGGCCCTGAAGCTACAAACGGAATCATCTATGAATCCCAAAAGTCTTTAACAATTAAGGCAGAAGAGGTCTTAAAGAGGTGGTGTGCAAGTTCTGTGAATCTGGTGGCCCATAGATGAAGCGCAGGGTTCTGTCAGTTCCCTAAATTGTAAGTGCAACTGTGTGAGAGTATATGTCCCGTGCACGTGCATTTTCTGGGGCCAGGAACCATAGCTTATATCTGATTCTCAAAAAATCTGTGAAGCCAGGAAGATTGAAGACCATGGAATCTCATCTGTGCACCAAATGTACTGACTCTAATGTATTAGCTAACTTCCTCAAAAGCCTTTTCCCTAAACCTTGGTTTTGATTCAATGAGTTAATTTCTCTAATATTACAACCTACTCTGGGAGAAAGGAAGACTGTGGAAAGTTACACTGACTTTCAAAGTCACAAGGGTATCCTTTGGTGATTCCTACTCCATCTATTATTACCCTCTGAGTGCCTGCAGAGCTACCTCCAGCCTTCCCTTCAGTCTCCGCAGGGACTCATTACGTTTCTAATAGGCATGTCGGAAGACTTACAGTGCTGGCTTACCAGAAGGCCTTGTATCGGGAATTTAACAGACAGAGCGGCTTCCATCTAGTAAGGAAATTTACATCCCACAAAGCCGAATAGGGAATGACGATGGCAGATGATGATAATAGGATTGCATCAATATTATCTGTCTGCTAGGCAAAGAACCAATATGTTTTAATAGCATAGGTTATTTATTCTCCTTTATGAAGCTAGTTGGAGGTGAATAGTATTTCCTTTTTACAGATAAGGAAACATAGGGTCAATATTTTATTAGCCTTTTGGAGCAGAGGTTCTTAACAGGGTCCTTGGATAGGACTTCAGAAGTCTGTGAACCCCTGAAATGATCTTCAGAGACAAGACTGAATTTGTATGTGCATTTGAGAGGGGAAGAGAGAGAGAAGAGCATGAGATTTGCATCAAATTCTACAAAGTTCCGTGACTGTAAGAGGTTCAAAACCACTACCCTCCGGTTTCTATTCTGGTAAAATAATTCATAGGTTAGCCCAATCATGACATTCAGCTCTATCTTTGTGAGTTTTTCTCCCCTCCTTGCTGCTGACCCCCACAACAGTGAACAAACTAGAAAGCAAGAAGAATTCGTGGAGTCACATTTAGGTAAGTTTCCCTTACCTATCTCTCTTCTGCAAAGTTTAAATTTTTACTTCTACCCATGATCACCCCTGGTCTGTTAGAGTCCCAATATGATGGATCAGAAAAAAAAACAAAAAGAACCTTAAAAATCACCAGGATTCACAGATAGGAAAACTGAGGCTTAAGTGTTGATCACACTCACATAATAAATCAGTGATCGAGTCAGTGTTCATTTCTCTCTGAGGAATTAACTCCCATCTCAGTTGGGACACTCTTGCCAATATTTTTAAACAAATGCCAATTCAGTAAGACTCATTTTTCTTGACATTATGCAAATAAGGGAAAGGAGACTGAGTGGCCTTCTGTCCAGAGAGCAGGAAGTGAAGCCTGTCTGGGGCCACACACTCCCTTGGGACACGTTGTAGTGTCACAAAAGCGTTCTGAAAGAAGCAGGCCTTTGTCCATTTCTGTTTTGTGAGTGAGCCCTCCTCTTGGCCGTGGCTGGGGGGTGGCGACTCCCAACTTCCCTCAGGAGCATTGACCAAAGTGCGTCACCTCAGGATGCCAGCAGGTTCTGCTGCCCCAGAGCTGCCATCAGAAACTCCTTTCCTCCCCAGCCTTGATTTCTCCTGAGAGAAATGTTGACTTTTTTGGATAAAATGTTCCGAGTCAAACAGTTCCTCGCATGAGAAGCAGAACCACGGTCACCAGGCCGCTGAGACTTGGGGACTGGAAAGACAGTGAACGGATGCTGTTCAAGTGTGTTGGGTTTGATCTTTGAAGACATTTAAATGTATTTCTGCTCCACAGGCAGACTCCGTTCTGGCTGGAGGCACCCTGGGCCTCTCTAACCTCCACCGGGAGTAAAGTCTGGTTAATCTCACTAAGGAGTCATCAGCCACAGAAACTGCCCACACCCCAGTGTCTTCCAAGGGGACCTAACAGAGAGACCTGTGATAAGACACCTCAGAAATGTAATGATTCATAAGAAGAATGTTTTCCCCCACAGACTAGGAAAGTTGGAGACTCCTTTAAGGTATTATTCACTCATTGGACAGACCCATGAGGAAACCAGAATGGGGCAGCTGCCTTAGGGCCCAGAGCCAGAAGGTAGCAGAGCTGGGCAGAAGACCTGGTCCTTGAGACTAAGCTGTGTGCTTGGGGCTGCCCTGTGCACCCCAACTTTCCATGTTCCTTCCTACTCAGGCGCCTTCCTCAAACTGCAATCTCGAAACTGTATCCAGGACCCCCAAATGAAATTTCCAGATCTAAAGAATAAGATCAAGAGATCTGCTGAACAGCACCTTGGGGACTTTAGAACACACTTAGGAAGTAGAGAGGGCTCCCACTCTCCCATCCTTGCAATCAGAACCCCACTCCTGCCTCTAGATTCGCTGGGTGTAGGCCAAGCCCAGAGCCCAGGGCTCCGACCAGGACTCGGCAGCAGCCAGCTATCCATCCACAACGCGTCCAAGGCCACTGTTGTGGGAACTCGTTCTTATCACCAGACTTCAGATGACGCCTCCCTACGCTCTCCTTCCCCTGCTCCAGCCCCTCTCAGCTTATGCAGGAGCCAAAGGGGATTTGTGTAAAACAGGCTCAGGCCTGAGCCCAACCCAGGCCTGAGGAGCTTGACCTGAAGCGGGAGGCTAACCCAGGACAACACACTCAGCTCCCCGGACGAGAAGTGGGGGGCGGGAGGGGGGCGGCAGCCAGAAAGCAAACTCCTGGGCTTTTTATTGAATCCATAAAACAAAAGGTGAGGGGGTTCTGGGGAGGGAGGAACGCCGCGTGATTTATGGCGCTGGTCTGGAGAGGAGGAGAGCGAGGAACTCTGTCCAACTCGGCGGGCGGCGAGTGATTCATTTCCCCCGGGGCCGCGGGGCCGGCCGGGCGGGCGCAGGCAGCCTGGGGCCGCCGCGCACCCGCGCTCGTTTATTTACGGTGGTTTATCAGCGGCTGCGCGCAGCGATAAAGTTTATGAAAAGAGGCGGCGGCTCCGGCCGGCGGCTCGGCCCGCGCTCCTTTCCCACACTGATTAGGATCGAGCAGGGCTTTGGAAGCTACAGTTAAGGATCTCGGGTGCCCGGAGCCGCGTCTCCCCCTTCCTGCCCCGCCCGCCCGCCCGCCCGCTGGCTGCCCGGCTGCCCGGCTGCTGCCCCGCGTGGGAGCCGAGGTCAGGGTTGCGGCCGCGGCTGTTCCGCAGAAGGGGAGGGGAGGACCACCCCGCGGGGGAGGGGGAAAGGGAGCGCCTGAGCCGGAAAGCTGGTGAAGAGAAAACTACCAGGCACATAAAAATGCTCAGTCCCCGTGTTAAGAGGTGGGAGAGAGGTGATAGAGACTTTCGTTCTCTGAAAATGTGGTGAAATACATTCCCCTGCTTTTACTTTATGTCCCTCTCCATCATTTCAAAGCCATCATTTCACCTATATTGTTGTCTTTGCGTTTGGACGCGTTTCTTTTGCTGCCCTTTTCATGACCATATTTTGTTCATCCCTTCAAAAGGTAGTAATTGAACACCTGTTTCGCAGGACATCTCTAAGCTTGGAGAAGAGTGAGGAAAGAAAGAGAGAGGGAGAGAGAGAGGGGGGTTCAAAGATGAAGAGGGTAGTCCTTTCCCTCAAGGTTCTTGTGCTCACAGGGACAGAAAGTCCAGAAAAGAGTAACAGCCTGGGACTATAAGTAGCAGACACCACGGAGGCCAAGGCTAGCGCCAAGACAGGCACTTCTCTAATGCCTTGGAGGCATTTGCCTGTTTAATGGGGTCAGGGTAACTTTGGGAGGGAGATGCCATCATTATGCCATTTTACAGGTGGCAAAACTTAGGCCCAGAGAGGGCCAGTGGGTTGCTTGAGATGACTCAGAAGTCAATGACTGAGTTGGGATTTGAACCCAGGCAGAAAGGTGCCAGAGCATGGGCACCTAACTTCTAAATTTCCCAGACACTGTAGAATAGATAAGGATCAGTGGGAGAGCAGCAGGCAGGACGGCCAGTCTAGAAACAAAGTGGATGAGTGGACTGTTGGCAGGTAGGGTGGCGTCATGAGAGTCGGAGCTTGAAGAGTAGATTTTCACAAGACAGATGTGATGGCCAGAGGAAGGCAAAACAGAAGGACCTTCTGAGGTCTTGGGTTTTCCAGGCCCAGATTCTCTCACCTTACATTTTATATTCATTCTCCAAGCAAATTCACTCTCCAAGCAAAGGGAGAGCAGGAGTGCAGAACCTTCATACTGCATGAGAACAAGGGCACCTTCCCAGGCCATTCCTTGATCTGGAAAGCTCTCTCTGCAACTGCTGAAATTCCACCAGCTCCCAAGTCTTAACAGTGCCACCCCCTCCAGAAAGCTTTCCTGGATTGTTCCTTATCTCTCTGAAAGTAGTCCTTCCTCCTCCTCCTCCTTCCTCTCACACTTGCCTGTGTGCAGTACAGCTCTTGGGTTTGGGGTCCCTTTGTCTTTCTTACTAGACTGTGAGCTCCTGGAGGCCAGTGGGATATTCCTTCCCTTCTCACTTGCTTCTGCCCCAGGCCTGGCTTAATATCCTGCACATAAGAGGTGAATAGCAACTGCATTTGGTGAATAAACTGGGGAAAGAGAAAGCTTCTGATCTCATAGGTGTCTCATTTACCTCTCTATGGGTTTCATAATCAAGCAAGCTAAAAATAGAATGATATATATCCCTCCAGAGAAAGTCTGGACCAACTTTGCCAAGGGAACACAAAGGTAGAGTTACCCAAGCTCAGAGTCCCTTAAAATCCCTCCAGACTGGGAGTAGGATTAGTCCTGGGGCCTGGGCACAGCAGGAGGTCAGTCTTGTTGCCCCAGTTATGGGGAAAGGGCTGTGAGGGACTGGAGCGGGGCACTACATTGCCTAATCCGTGTTGGTTTCAATGAGGCATTCCATGGACCAGTGGCATGGTGGTGGACATTTGACTCCAAAGGGTAAGGCATCAACCACGGGTACCTGTCAGCACCACTGCTAAGGGGGTCAGAGCTGTGTGTTGTTCTTTGTTGTATTTCTGTTTGTATAGAACCAGGTTTTTAAATGTTAATTGGAAAAATAATACATGCACACAATTTAAAATTGAAGTGACTCCAAAAGCTATACAATGAAAATTCTGCCTCCAACATAAACTCCTTAACTCATCATCTTCCTCCTCAGGAGCAGCCATCATTAAGAGTTTCTTTTCCTAGAGATGCTCTGTACACATATATACAATATTTTTGTATTATTTTATGATGACAATAAAGTTATTGTGGACATACTCAATGCATTGCAGGTGATGGTGATATGGTTATGGTTGTTGATGCTCTGGAAAAGAAAGTTAATGTGCATTGACCTTGAGAACTAGAGAACTAATCTTGCACATTTGTGTGTGTTAGCCACTCAGTCATGTCTGACTCTTTGTGACCCCATCGTCTGTAGTCCACCAGCCTCCTCTGTCCATGGGATTCTCCAGGCAAGAATATTGGAGTGGGTTGCTATGCCCTCTTCCAGGGGATCTTCCGGACCCAAGGATCAAACCTGCGTCTCCGGCATTGGCAGGAGGATTCTTTACCACTGTACCACCTGGGAAACCCATGAATAAGGTCACTTCTAGTTAAATAAGGAGGACCGAAATGTACTTGTATGCCATTAAAATAAAGATACCAATAGACTGGTTGACAGAACTAGCATCATTTAATCTAGAGAAGGAAAGGACAAAAGGTGGCTTAATTATCTGAGTACCTGGTAAAGGAAGCTGAGTGCCCCAGACCTCACTGGTTGAGTGTGCTCTCTCCGTGGCACTGTACCCTAAGGTGTCTAGGGCATGAGGTCTCCAGCCCTTGGCATAGCCTCTCTGAGTTGTCTTAGGAGCACCCGGGCCTGCTCCACTGGCAGTTCCTAGGTACTCTGCAGCCGGATTTCTGGGGAATGAGGAAGAAGGTTCTTCACCCCTCTCCCTTCTGTGTGATATTCCAGTAGCATGGCCCCAAAACTCTACTGTCTGGCCCTGCAAAACTCCAACAAAATGGTCTTTTCCATTTGTCCTACAGTCCTGCTGCTCTTGATAAAACTCAGATATGAGTGGAAAGCATGTTTAGCCAAGGGATGCTTGGGATAAATTGCATCCTATGAACAAGACTACCCTCCAGGGTCCACCCGGGGCCCCTCAGGTCTCCTTTGTTCCAGAATGCGCTCTTCCCCAGAGGCCTTCTGTCCTTCATGCAGCTGTCAGACGTGCTCAGACATGTCACACTCCAATTCGGCTGCAAACAAGAGCCTAGATTTCCCCTAATAATAGCTAGCAAGTGCTTGGTGGTGCTGATGAAAGATTCTGCTAATTGTTCTATAAGGAAGGCCAGACAAGAGGTTGTGGATATCAATGTTGGTAGGAAAGATTTTAGAGAATGACAAGGGAGGATTTCTTATATCAGGATGATAGGAAGGAAAGTTATTTCAGTCACCCTAGGTAAAAGTCTGCAGTCTTTCTGGAATCATTCAGGAATAGGGAGGGGTACTAATTCTTTCCAAGCTGAGCCCTTGGTATTCCTGAAGTAGACCGAGATGTCCTACCTTTAAAATTGAATAATAGTGGCTTTTTCCCTAATTCAGGTAATACAATTTCTCCATGTAAATTTTTTTCCGTACATTTTTCTTACATCTTAAACCTTTAGCACCTGCAGGCAACAAAACTAATGAACAAGTAGTAAACAGATATGAATGGGAAAGCTTGGAAACCACCGATCCTGCTGAGTTTGTTGCTTTTCCTAAAGAACATATGTGCTTGTGGTTTTATACTGCCTGCCCATAATGTAACCATATTTTCTGCTATTAAAATGGTTCCTAGTTCATGGATGGAATGAAACAGACCATTATTCCAGGGTGTTCCCGGAAGAGCCTCATGTTTCAGGAAGTATACCATGACTTTTCACCTTTTCGTCCTCCACCACCTGAGTACACTTGAGCTTCCCTATTGTCCACTCTTGAGGATTAGTTTCCCTTCCTCCCTCCCCCAGCTGCCCCCTCCTTCCCCCTCTGCTGTTTCATTTCATGGCCCAGACTGACTCCTATCCTCTGCCAGGCTAAAGATAACCTCTGCATCTGGGATATCACCCACAGGCTAAATTTATTCTCAGAGGTGAGTTGGGGCTATCCTGTCTAGTGACTCCAGGCAAATATTTAAGCCTTCACGGTTGTTTGTCATCGAAAGAGATGAAAGGAGCTTGGGAAGGAGAAAGGGTCCCCTGGGGAGGGAGAGAAAGAGGTAGGAAGGAAAGATGCAGAGAGAGAATGATGGAAAGCTGGCAAAGGGACTTCAGAGACAGGGTGACACTCCGTGACACTGTGACGACAGCATAAGCTCAGTTAGTCTGAAGGATCTGACTGCTCCCAGCAAAGATTCTGTTTCTGTCAGTTATAATGTTACTGTAATACAACCCTCAGAGGGAAAAGCCCAGTGCTAATCAGGGCTCAAGAAGCCAGTGCACTTGATGTACAGAATGGGGTGTTTAGTTTTATGATGTGGCTATGGGTTACATGAGAGACTAATAAAAGAAGTCTATAAAATGTGGCTTGGAGCAATGGGGTTACAGCCTCTGCCAGAGGGTCAGCCTTGTTCAGAAACAGTTTTTGAGCAGACCATTCTAGTATGGCCATCCTGGTTCTAACACTATTGACAGCCTCTGTACCAGTTATTAAGTAGCTACTGCTCTTAACTTCCTAAGAGCTCCCCTACCACATTGGCCATCCAGCCCCCCACTCCAGGACCTCCCCAAGATCCAGCAGCCAAATGCAGAGAGACTGCAGATCCTGTTCTATGCCCCCATCTCCAGTGCCCCATCACTCCTAACTGACTGGTACCCAGGCTGTGTCTGTTGTTAAAAACATCACCTCTCCTACAGTGCTGTCTTTCTGGTGATGGGGCCTGTCAGATACCTGTGGACCAGGGGCACATTTCCATAAGACTGTGCTTCACTGACCCCAGGCCAGGAGGCCAAAGGAGGCTTTCTAAAGGAGTGCCTGTTGCTCTCCTAGTGGCTGTGAGAACACACCCAACCTTTCCCTTGAATCATATTTGGCTGTCTCAAAGGAGAGTTTTAATAGGCATCGGCATGACTTCAGGGTTGAAGACTATTTGGGGAACAAATTTGCATAAGGTTTTGCAACCAGGAAATGCATTTGCCATAGAGGTTGAATTAGAAGGATGCTTGGAGGACATCTGGTCTCTCTTGATAGCCAACACAGAATTCGTCTATAGCACTCCTCACAGGACATGACCAGCCTCTTCTATGTATTGTCCATTGACAGAGAATTTAACTCATTGAAAGAAGCCTCCTGTATGGACCAACAGGAGCTGAAAACTTTCCAACAAATCTAAGTGTGAGCTCCATTTGCTGAGCTGAAATCTTTCCATACATCTCAAACTGTGGACTCACAATTAGATGGGGTTGTGAGTTCAAAGATGGCCCAAAGCAAGCAGTGCCATCTGTTGACATGTCTTATATAATCAAGTGAGCTGAGAGGCCGAGCAATCGTTCTTTCATTCAACAGTGTTTACTGAGCGGCCATTAAGTGTCAGGCAATCTTCCTGACTGGAGATTGTGCTGGAGATCTAGCAATTCTATGGAAATGGCTCTACCCTGAGAGTCCGCCCAGTCCACTGGGCTCAGAACGAGGTAACCAGGGAGACCCGGGGAATCAGGGGTGGCTGAACTTTGCTTCTGAACCCCATTCCTGGCCTGGGTGCATCTTAAGTGGGCACTATCCTGGTTGACTCTGGGTAAGAAGCTCTAAGAAGCTCTTAGAGTTACTAGTGGTGAATCAGTATTCTGAGAACATGGACTTCCCAAGATGGGCTCTCATTGTACAGACATGGAAGTGGAGAGGCCAAGGAATGTTTGCCATCTCCCTCCTCACACTCTCTCAAAATGCTTGTAAGAATCAAACAATGTTTTATAATGCATTTTGCTGAATTAACAATTGCACAGAATAATTCTTTTACATTTCATAAGCAAGAAATATTAGACAATCTACGTAAGAAAAAAGAAAATAATAAAAATTACAAATTTATCACTTAAAGACAACAAGTTAGTCTGTCCTTGCAAGCTTCTTTTCTGGGTGTATTTTTGTGGATGAGGGAGATATACACATACATCAATTCAGTTCAGTTCAGTTCAGTCGCTCAGTCGTGTCTGACTCTTTGCAACCCCATGAATCGCAGCACACCAGGCCTCCCAGTCCATCACCAACTCCAGGAGTTCACTCAGACTCACGTCCATCGAGTCAGTGATGCCATCCAGCCTTCTCATCCTCTGTCGTCCCCTTCTCCTCCTGCCCCCAATCCCTCCCAGCATCAGAGTCTTTTCCAATGAGTCAACTCTTCTCATGAGGTGGCCAAAGTACTGGAGTTTCAGCTTTAGCATCATTCCTTCCACATACATATGTACATATATATATACATACTTTGCAATTTGCCCTTTTCACTCGGTTATTGACCAATGAGCATAATTTTAAAGTGAAAGTGAAAGTGTTAGTTGCTCAGTCATGTCCGACTCTTTGCGATCCCATGGACTGTAACCCACCAGGCACCTCTGTCCATGGAATTCTCCAGGTAAGAATGCTACAGTGGGTAGTCATTCCCTTCTCCAGGGGATCTTTCGAACCCAGAGATCAAACCTTGGTCTCCCATATTGCAGGCAGATTCTTTACTGTCTGAGACATCAACGAAGCCCCAATTTTAAAGTGAATCCAATTATTCAAAAATATTTAATTAATACATACAACTTTGAAGGACTTCCCCAAACATATCTGTTGTTAACAGAGTTTAATCATCTTACAAGTAAATGAAACACTTGCCAGGGACACCAGATCAAATTTCTCTTGTGTTAATGTTAAGACATGAGGTGGAGACTTTCATATGATGGTAACCTGGCTGCCCTTGACTCTGAGCTCCAACCTGGAGAGTGGTTCTCCTGGTGAGGTAACCACTGGGGATGATAGGGGCAGAGTCTGGAGGGGCAAGGTCAAGTGAGACAGTGTTAGAGACTTGGGGAAGGCAGCCAGGGCAGGCCTTTCTTCTCTGTGAGCCAGTGGATGGAGAGCTTGGGGATGAGGCTCTAATTACGGTAGGTGCTGGACTGGATCAGCTCTCATCACAGGGCCCCCTCCCCTAAAGGTGCTGAAGATGAGCTGAACCTGGGGAGACAGCAGAGCTGAGAGACTTGCTCCCTTCTGGTCCCATGATTGAGATCGACTCTCTATATGCAGCTACTTACAGGACTACTGTCACTTAAGGAATTCACGGAGCTGGCCCTGAGCTTCAAAGAACAGGTGGAAAACAAGAACAGCTAGAGTATCAACCTGAGCAGAAGTAACAAGGAAAACAAAGACTTCCTGGAGCTAAACATATTTTTAACTAAACCCCAACTTGATGAAATAAATCAGAAGATAGACTTGACAGATCAATGCAAAAGCATCCTAAACCCAGAACAAAAATATAAAGATGGAAATCATGAGGGCAAAATCAGAGACCTGGAGGCTGGACCCAGGAGACCTAAGATGTCAGTAATAGGGATTCCGGGAGGAGGGAAAAAACAGATGAAGGAAGGGGAATAATTAGACAAATGATTGATGATAAGTTGCCCAAGTGAAAAAGACTTCTGTCTGAGGTTTAAAAAGAACTGATGGGGTCACTAGGAGTGAAAGCCACATACAAATACCTAAGCCCATCCAGATAAAATTCTTGAACAGCAGGTGTAAAGAGGTGTAAAGAGAACCTCTTGCCCTCTTCAATATAAAGAAGAAAACATTAATTACAAAGGAAAAGGAAAGAGATGGGTGTCATGCTTCTGCTAACAATAAGGGGAACCTAAGACATTTAAAAAATACTAGAGCCAGACAAAATACTTCTTGCTGGTCAAGGTTAAAAAAAAAGTATCACCCAGATATCCAGGCAACGGTCTGAGAAAAATATTTTAGAAAAACCCTTAAGCAAATGAAAAAGTGAACTGAAGCACATAACTCAAGACAGGAGAAGATGAAGGAGAGAAGAGTTGGGTGGTGGGCCACTGGGCCTTGCAGTCCCTCTGTCTCTATGTCCGTCTGTCTCTGTCTTTCTCTTTCTGAGGCAGTTGCAACAGAGGCCTCTGGTCAACCCAAGGGAGAATCTTTGGAGCTGGAATTTTTCTGAGTTGAGATGAATCTGGCTTTTTCACCCCAGTAGTTGCCGAGAGGGTGCCTCAGGGAAGAGGGCAGACCTGGGGTTTTACAATTCCCTTCAGCTTCAGACAATTCCTGGAGAGAGAGACTTAGCTGTGAGCTGTCAGCAGCCAACACTCCTTCAGCTGAGGCCTGTGGTAGGGGCTGGGATGGGCGTGGCCCCCAGCATCCCTCACAATGCACGCACGTTGCCATTTATGTAAAATGATATATGGCAATACATACTTATGCTGGCGAAGGTTTAATAATAGTTCTTGGGGAGATAGGGGCTGGGAGGCGGGGGTGGGGGTGGGGGGTTGCTCGCATTTGTAGCCTCTGCTGATTTTTGCAGTATAAATATCCCTATCATTGCTGATCCTTACTACCAATGTGATGTCACTGCAGAGGAACCTGGGACCAGCCAAAAGCAATTACCTCTTTGAGCTGGAGCAAGCTCCTACCTCTGCTGCTTCTGCGCTTGCGCCAGGAGACTCAGGGAAGGGAAGGGGAGGGAAGTTAGAGGGGAGAGGACCGGAGAAGCAGCAGTCACAGCATCTTAACCTGGTGGGAGTGCCCTGACTCTGGGAGTTTTTCTCTGCCTCATTTTTTTCCAGTCACCTTTCTAACCCTTGTCCCTACAGTGGGCCCCTACCCCCGACTTCGATAAATTGGTATTCTTTGCAGACAGTACTACAGAAGAAATCTCAAGTCCTTGTTTGTTCTGAGGCCCAGGTGACTTTCAAAACTCAAGGCTGCTTCTTGGTGAGCGGTGCTGGAGATGGAAGTGAGAGGGCGCGGAAGGGCTGGCAAACTTCTGAAATGGGCCTGGGGTACATACTTTTGGCTTTGCCAGTCGTATGGTTTCTGTTGCAACAGCGAATCCCCCGCCGGACAGAGTGTGCTGAGTCCCGCTGTACGGGATACCATTGTCTCATAAACCTTGCAGAAGTGTTCATTATGGCTATTTCAAAGGGCCCAGAGGAAAGAACTCCTTCACGCTAAACCAATCAACTAGTTCAGACTAAGCAACGCAGAGGAGGGATTTAGGTCTTCGAAGAGGTTTTGTGGTTCAGTTTTGTGGTTTTGCCAGGAATGTGTTTTAACTTCGTTTTCTCCAGGGCTAAATAAAATGAAGAAAAGAGAATGCCTGGTTTAAGAAAAAAAAACCAAAAAGACAAAAAAAAAATCCCAAGTCCCTCAAAACCCCAACATCCAATTCTACTAACAAACTCCTTTACTTATTCAGTTCAGTTCAGTTCAGTTCGGTGGCTCAGTCGTGTCCGACTCTTTGCAACCCCATGAATCGAAGCACACCAGGCCTTCCTGTCCATCACCAACTCCCAGAGTTCACTCAGACTCATGTCCATCGAGTCAGTGATGCCATCCAGCCATCTCATCCTCTGTTGTCCCCTTTTCCTCCTGCCCCCAATCCCTCCCAGCATCAGGGTCTTTTCCAATGAGTCAACTCTTTGCATGAAGTGGCCAAAGTACTGGAGTTTCTTTCAGCTTTAGCATCATTCCTTCCAAAGAAATCCCAGGGCTAATCTCCTTCAGAATGGACTGGTTGGATCTCCTTGCAGTCCAAGGGACTCTCAAGAGTCTTCTCCAACACCACAGTTCAAAAGCATCAATTCTTCGGCACTCAGCTTTCTTCACAGTCCAACTCTCACATCCATACATGCCTACTGGAAAAACCATAGCCTTGACTAGACAGACCTTTGTTGACAAAGTAATGTCTCTGCTTTTCAATATGCTATCTAGGTTGGTCATAACTTTCCTTCCAAGGAGTAAGCATCTTTTAATTTCATATTAGGATCTTGTTAATTTTAGATTTGGAAAAATAGATCCCAGAAGGAGGCGGGTCCTTCCCACAGCACTAGCTCTGAAAGAAAGTGCCCTAGGTGGATTAACAGAGTAAAATAAACCAAGCCTGAAAGGCAGAGCCTTCATATGGCTAAGACGTTAAACTCTCTCTCAGCTTTCTAGCTAGTGTATCGTTTGAATGTTAATGTGAAATCTATTTCTGTTTATAAAAGTGGATCAATCATGTGGGACTTTTTGAGGGGCAACATTTGATGAATACCTCTAGCATGTTGGTGTAGATACTAAGATACAGGTTTCCAAATATATCTGGGCTAAGTCCCTTTTCCTTCTGGCTTCAAGTTTTCCATCTTTGAGTATTTACAGTGTCTTGGACAGCCTTATGAATTCTTGTGACTTTGTATTGCTCTGGATTCCTAAGTCTCACCCAAACAGTTCAACCCCTCTACTAAAAAGTACTGCCTTTGACTCCTGACCAGTCCTTGCCTGTAACTTCACTAGGTTGACAGAATGAGAGGCTTGTTCTGTTTAGGCTTTTGGTTTGTCTTAGAATGTGTGTGTGTGTGTGTGTGTGATTGTTCCTAGTTTGGGGATGAAGCAGTTATCTGCAGTAGAAAGTCCTTGCCTTATCATTATTTTGTTGATTTTCCTGTGGTGACCAGGAATCTCAGAGCTGTATTGAGGATTTATATAATCCTACCCTGGTTCTGTTGTAGTGGTCTTTCAGTAATTCTCAGTCTTTTCAGGTTCACAGATGGCTGTGGGATTTTGATGGAAGCAGAGAGGAATCCCTCAGGAAGCATTCTGATCTGCCCACGAAACATAAGCAAAGAGTGGATTCTCATCACTCCCTTTGGAATCTTCAGTGGCCATACCTCACATTTTATTTGTGTTACTTCCTAGTGCCTCCAGTGCTGATGCACGTAGGCCTTGAAGAAGCAGAGAAGATGCTGACCAGCATTGGGTTTCTTTGATTTCACACAAGGGGAAAGAGTTAGTCAGCACTTTCTGGGGAAGAGTATTTCTCCAGGAACGTTATCACAACTTAGTCCTATATTACAGGGAGAAAGCACTGGGCTAAATTGAAGCCCTGGTTTTATCACTAGCTAGTTCTGGGCTTACACAGATCCTTTCACCTCAGTGAGCCTCTGTTTCCTTAGCTGTAACTGAGACCCATACACAGGCCAGTGGGAGATTAAGGGAAAGACTGTCTGTTGGAAGTGCTGGCTACACTGTAAAGTGTGGTGCAGATAAAGGGTTTCTCAGGACCCACCCTAATCAGCACTCAGTTGAAGCACAACCAAGACATGAACACGCAGAGGCCATCGCCCTGGCTTGTACAGTGATGATCACTGGCTGAATATCCAGAAGTCCTGGGCCTCCATTTGTCCCTTCCTGATCCAGGAAACAGATGAACACTTAGGGAGGCTCTAACATGACTGAAAAGAGCAGATAGAAACTGCCAGACCAATGAGGGTCTGGGTCTTATCTCTGGTTGCCATGAGAAACGCCCATCTCTCCTACAGATCACCCCTCCCCTTTCTCCGAGCTAGCACAGTGGCCCTTCGAGGAGCTCCAGGGCAAGAAGCAGCCCCCGAACTCCCCACCGCCTCTTCCCTTACTGTGTTCTTTTCTCTTCTGCAGGTCACAGGATTCCTGTTCATGTGATAGTAACGTTTACTGCTTGTTATGTTTATCTGTTACTAAAGTGAAATATTCTACTGAGTACTTACCATGTAAAAGGCTTTGCTCTGGTCATAATCCTTGATTGCTTAATTCATGTTTTCAGAATGTGCATCTTTATATGTGTTGATCCCTCTAAGGAATGAGATCACTTGGGATACATGCATTCTCCCACCATCCAGCACATTGGAGTCGACAGCTAAATGTCCATGCTCAGTCAAGTCCCTCTCCCGGCCCACTCCCCTACTGCTGCTGCTGCTGCTGCTGCTGCTAAGTCGCTTCAGTCGTGTCCGACTCTGTGCAACCCCATAGATGGCAGCCCACCAGGCTCCCCCGTCCCTGGGATCCTCCAGGCAAGAACACTGGAGTGGGTTGCCATTTCCTTCTCCAATGCATGAAAGTGAAAAGTGAAAGTGAAGTCACTCAGTCGTGTCCGACTCCTAGCAACCACATGGACTGCAGCCCACCAGCCTCTTCCATCCATGGGATTTTCCAGGCAAGAGTACTGGAGTGGGTGCCATTGCCTTCTCTGATTCCCCTGCTACAGCTTTGCTATATCACAGTAGTGAGTGAAACACATAATAATAAAAGTGAAACAGACCCAGATTAAAAAGTTTGGAAATATATAAAATATAAATTTGCTTATAATCCTACCATCCAGTGATAAATTTTATTAATATTTTGAAGTGAAATGAAAGTCACTCAGTGGTGTCCAGCTCTTTGTGATCCCAAGGACTCTACAGTCCATGGATTTCTCCAGGCCAGAATACTGGAGTGGGTAGCCGTTCCCTTCTCCAGGGGATCCTCCCAACCCAGGGATTGAACCCAGGTCTCCCGCATTGGAGGCAGATTCTTTACCAGCTGAGCCACCACAGAAGCCCAAGGATACTGGAATGGGTAGCCTATCTCTTCTGCAGCGGATCTTCCTGACTCAGGAATCAAACCGGGTCTCCTGCATTGCAGGTGGATTCTTAACCAACTGAGCTACTAGGAAAGCCATTGATTAATTAATTAATATTTTAGTACATTTTATTTGAACTTTCTTTTATCTATGTCTTCATCTAATAAGGAACCATCTATGTGTAAAATTTTACACTTCATTTTTTCCCATGCCATTATACATTTTGAAAGCATGATGCTGTATAATATTACATTATATTGATGAGTCATCTAAGTTATCAATTTTCTTATTAGACACATAGGCTGCTGTCAAGTTTTTAACTATTACAAAACATTATTGTAATGAGAATTTTTTTTGCATCTATGTCTACATGTCTCCATGTCTACATCTCTGATTATTTCTCTTCAATGTAGTCATGGAATTTAAATTACTATTTAAAGGGTACAGAACTTCTAAAGTTATTGGTTTATATTGCCAGATTGCTGTCAGAAAGTTTTCTCTTTTCTGTCCCATCAGCAAAGAAGAATGCCTGGTTTATTATTCCTGGACTAACATTAATTATCTTTTTCAACATTTACACATTTGATTAGTACAGATGAATTTCAATTTTTCCTTTCCATATTTCTTTGATCATTAGTGGACTTAACATTTTTATATATTTGTGAGAAACATTGTTTCTTCTCTGAATTATCTGTTTATGTTTTTGATCATTAAAAAAAATGAAGTGTTCATATTTTTCCTGTTGGTGTGCTGCAGATGCATTATTGAAAGTTTTACAAACCATTTTAAAATCAACTGCATATTTTTTTATGCCACTTCATCCATGGTCACCTTAGAAGAAAGACCAATTCCAGATGCAAAGGGCACTTCCTTTGGTTATTTTGGGTAATTGAATCATTTCTTCTTTGTATAAAGAATGCACAAGAGAATGTGAATGCAGTTTTTTCCTCAACACACTTGCTTTCCATTAACTGGATTTTTTTGTGCTGAAATAGATTTACAGATCCATCAAACCAGAAGATGCTGCTGGCAGAAAGATGAGTCTGGTCTGGTGTTAACGCAAGAAGATCCCTGTGGTATAGTCGCAGGAAGTTGGACCATACAGAGAATTTTCTTTCTCTGCCTTCTTTCCTTCTTTGTGTCTTTCTTTTTACTTACTGTAATTGTAACGTGTTGGGAATGGCTTGACTCCTTTGATAATACATATTTTTAATAAAGTCTCTGTTTTTTACATTTTCCCCAGGTAATATAGTTTCCTAAAAGCGTTGAAAGAATAAAAACTTTTTTTTGAAGTCCATTCATAAGAGGCACAACAGGAATTCATCACAGAAACTTCAATCAACCTTTAAGAAATAAATCAAGCTTCAACAATTCCATTGAGATAGGTGTTAGTATGATCTTGATTTTACAGGCTTAGAGAAGTTAAGCAATTTGCTCTAGATCAACAGCCAGAAAAGCAACAACACCAAAACTTGGACCCAGTTCTGCTGATGCCGAAGTGCCTATTCCTGTCTGTACTGCTCGGCTAACCTAGTTAGTCGTAGTTCTTAATTACATGTGATCAGCAAGCTCTAGTTACCATCTTTATGTGTGATCAGAAAGCCTATAGCGGATCCATGAGACGGGAAACAAGGCACAGTGTTGGGACATCAGCCAAAGGATTGGACCTTGAGGCTAGGAGAGTCAGCAAATGTGTGAGTGACAGAGAATCTTTACTAGAGGCCAGAGGGACCATCTTCTGGCCAAACGGCAAAAGAGGGAGTTCGACATACTGGGATAGAAAGACCAAGGGATGGTTAGTGAAGGAGTCAAGGTGGTTTCTTTTCCTCCTCAAAGACTTCAGGATCTCCATGTTTGAGTCTATCTCAGAAGAATTGTGAAAATCTATGGAGTTTCTAGGGCTACAGGGAAGAAGAGGAGGCCCCAGGAAGATGGAATTGAGCCAGGTAAGCTATCAAGGTGTAGAAATAAAGACCCAAGAGCAGAGGGCTGGGCTTCAGGCATGATGGAGCTTGAACAGGAGAAAGGCACAGCAGTGGGGGAATGGACGCTTCTCTCGCGTGGGCTATGTGATGAATTGTTCTCTTAAATTCCCGTCTGCGACCAGAACTGGGATGTGGACAAGGGGAGAGAGTGCTTTCTCCTTCGGGGCAGCAGACCCTCTAAGACAATGGCTTCCATTCTTTTTTTGGATTATGACTCACAGCATAGAGTACCTTTTCTCTCACAAACAAGTAACATATACATACATATGAAATGAAGCAATATTCCATGGGACAGTGCTTATGCTTACTATGCAAGCTACATGCTGATATTTTCTACTCTTATCTGTTTCGTTTGAGCAAAAGTGCTGGCACAACTCATGAAACTGATTTCTCAATCCTTGAAAGGATTATGACTTAATGAATGAAAAAATCACAGTTCTGAGTTGCACCATGTATCAACAAGTGGAATGCCACAGAAGCCATCGTTTGGCTCTTATGAGCCACAATTAACAACATGGATGTTGCATGCAGAATTTTTTCCAAGGCGAAGAGATAAAAAAGAAAGATTTTAATTCTGGTTAGCCTGTGTCCTTATAGCTTGCAAATAACTTCCACTGCAGTAGATTTGGGATTATCCAGATTGTGATTCTGTAAGGAGGGATTGGAAACTTGTTCTGAATATATGCAGAAGTTTCCTGAGTACCATTTAAGTTCAGTCGTGCTAAGCCCGAGATAGGGTGAAATCCCTCGTGAGCTTCCCAGGACCCCTTGGCTGTGCACACAAAGAGGACTCGGCTTTTCTTGTTTGGCCCTTTGCTCCTTCCTATTTGATTGAATTTGAAGAGGAACTGTTTGCCTTTGGCCGCACATCCTGAATCACAATCAGGATGCTGCTGGCACAGAAAACCTGCTCCCACCCTTGCCTGAAATAACTGAACAGGGAAATAGAGTTCCTTCCCTCCCCAACCTTAAAGAAAGAGGCTCATAATTTATGGTGTGCTGGCAATACATCAGAAGTCAGTTCAGTCACTTACAGTAAAATCAAGGAGGGCAGAACAATGAATATAAAGTGAAATTGAAACACCTCATTAAAGGGACAGATTGTTCAGTGGACACCAGGATAACGAAGCTGTGGTCTTCGTTAGCCAGAGACCAGTGGTCTTCAGAGATGGTTCCTTCTCAGCAGAGTATGAAAAAAGCTATAAAGCTACATCCTCAGCTTTTCCAGTTTTTCAACAAAATGTTTTATTCGAACTGTCTATCAGGGACAGTGCTACCAGGGTATATTGTTTCCCTAGGGCTGCTGTAACAAGGTACTGTAGAATTGGGGGCTTTGAGCAACAGCATTTATTCCTTCATACTTGTGGAACCCAAAAGTTTGAAGTCAAGGCATTGTCAGAGCTTCACTCCCTTTAAAGGTTCTAGAGGAGAATCTTTCCTTATGTTATCCAGCTTCTGGTGATCCTTGCATTCTTTGGCTTGTGGCAGCATCACTCCAGTCTCTGCCTCCAGCTTCGTGTGACTTTTCCCTCCTTCTAAGTAAGTGTCTTTCTCTTCCCTGTGTTTCTTATAATGATACTTGTCATTGGATTTAGGGTCCAGCCACATGAATATTCCAGGTTGATCTATCTTTATTTATATTTGCAGAGGCCTTCTTTTCCAAATAAGGTCACATTCATAGGCACTGGTGGGTTAGCACATGGTTATGTCTTTTTGAAGGCCACCATTCAAGCCACCATACAGAGGATACAGATTTGAAAAGGAGAGGGTTGTTTTTCTTAAGGAGCTTAGTTGAGGGTTGAGGGGCTCTTATGAGTGGGGCAGAGATGGAGTGTGCTTTTTTTTTTTTTTTTTTTAACTTTTGAACTCTACAATTTTCTGGCATCTAGAAATCACTATAAAAAGTCATCAGGTTGGAAAAACAAGTCCAGTCTGAATGGAGAGGATTAATACTGGCCCACCTGGATCTGCTTGGTCTGGCTGAGTTCAGCCAACCCTATTGGTTGTCTGGAGGTTTGGGGGAGTGGGCAGGAAAATGAGAGAAAGCTGAAGCCTGTGAGTTAGTTGGGATTTTTGATGGTTACATTGCTGGGAGGTGAGGAGCTGGACACCATGAAATAGGTCATTGGCTTTCTCTGTGGTGGACACAGAAAAGGGGAGCATTTGTGTCTGCCTCCCAGACCAGGTCAGAGCATCTAGGCCCTGGTGGGTGACCTCACTGGCCAAGGCAGCCGCCCTACAGAGGTCTTCTCCTTCACTCCAAGGCCTTGGGTCAAATGATCTGCCAGAGCCTGATGCGATGGAGGAGGGCAGGTACTACCCCAAGTCATTGTGGGAACAAGACAGAGAAGTTTTGCTCATTTCTCTTTTTGGGACAGAGTTTTTATAATCTCTGCAGACTATCACTTGCTGGTCTTTATACTTTCCTGGGACTTTACCTTCTTCATGATTGTTTATTATATTAAAAACGCTCTTGGTAATAGATATTATGGAATTATTGTTAATGGGCTTCCCTGGTAAAGAATCTGCCTGCAATACAGGAGCCGCAGGAGATATGGTTTCGATCCCTGGCTGGGTTGGGAAGATCCCCTGGAGGAAGGCATGGTAACCTCCTCCAGTATTCTTGCCTGGAGAGTCCCATGGACAGAGGATCCTGGTAGACTACAGTCCATAGTCATAAACAATTGGACATGACCAAAGTGACTTAGCATGCACACATATTGTTAATATCTTGGGTATAATACACTTGTGACGAAGAACATCTTTATTCTTAAAGAGCACAAGCTGGAGTAATTTATGAGGGTTACTAATGTTGACAGTTTCCAATATTTCAATGAAAATGTATGTAGATAAGCCTACTACTACTGCTACTAAGTCGCTTCTGTCGCGTCCGACTCTGTGCGACCCCATAGACGGCAGCCCACCAGGCTCCGCTATCCCTGGGATTCTCCAGGCCAGAATACTGAAGTGGGTTGCCATTTCCTTCTCCAATGCATGAAAGTGAAAAGTGAAAGGAAGTCGATGAGTCGTGTCCGACTCTTAGCGACCCCATGGACTGCGGCCCACCAAGCTCCTGTGTCCATGGGATTTTCCAGGCAAGAGTGCTGGAGTGGGGTGCCATTACCTTCTCCAATAGATAAGCCTAATACCACAAAAATATTAATTGCTAAGTCTAGGTGTAAGGTATGTGGATGTTCATTGTTCTTTCAACTTTTTCTATGCTTGAAATTATTTTTAATAAAAATCTAAGGGCAGATTGGAAAAGAAAGATTTTGAAATAGAGTCTTTGACCTAGGTTTCATGGGCTCTGTGGGGAGACGTGGATGGGCTTCAGGGACCAGGAAGCTTGAAAATGTACATGTCAACCTGTCTGTGTGTGTGTGTGTGTGTGTGTTTCTATCCTCATTATGGTTAAAGTTTATTATTGGCAGCTCTTTTCTGATTCTCAAATGAATCTATGACTCTTCTTTCTCAAGACTGAACACCAATGCTTACAACTAGAGGTAAATTTTTATGCATTATACCTTTTGTAAATGGATACAAATAGCCAGAGTCTGTTGCTGATGTATCATTAGTACTTTGTTGCAAAATTTGAGTTCATTTATAAATATAAAATGTATATTAATCTTTATATTCATTAACACATTTTTTGATTCTTTTCCTATCATTGTTGATATTTTAGACTTTTTCACAAGTTTAAAATACTACTTTCTAAGTATGAACATATATGTTTAAGCTTGCACAAATTTAAAACTGAAATAATCATTTTGGTATTTTTCTAGATTATAAAAGTAACTAGACCCACAAAATATAACTTGTAAAATACAGAAGTGTATAAAAAAGGAAGTAAAGTTACCATTAACCCATGCTCCAGAGGTAGCTGCTGTTAATATTTTGTTGAATTTCTTCCTTTTGGTGGTTTGGCACCTGTGTGTCTGCATATATATGTAGACACTTTATTGCTTCCCCAATATTTTTATAAAGAAGAATTCAAATGGATTTCTCCAGTCTTCATAAATCAGTCAGTCAGTTCAGTCACTCAGTCGTGTCCGACTCTGCAACCCCATGAATTGCAGCACGCCAGGCCTCCCTGTCCATCACCAGCTCCCGGAGTTTACCCAAACTCATGTCCATCAAGTCAGTGATACCATCCAGCCATCTCATCCTCTGTCGTCCCCTTCTCCTCTTGCCCCCAATCTCTCCCAGCATCAGGGTCTTTTCCAATGAGTCAACTCTTTGCATGAGGTGGCCAAAGTATTGGAGTTTCAGCTTCAGCATCAGTCCTTCCAATGAACACCCAGGACTGAACTCCTTTAGGATGGACTGGTTGGATCTCCTTGCAGTCCAAGGGACTCTCAAGAGTCTTTTGAACACCACAGTTCAAAAGCATCAATTCTTCGGCGCTCAGCTTTCTTCACAGTCCAACTCTCACATCCATACATGACCACTGGAAAAACCATAGCCTTGACTAGACGGACCTTTGTTGGCAAAGTAATGTGTCTGCTTTTGAATATCCTATCTAGGTTGGTCATAACTTTCCTTCCAAGGAGTAAGCGTCTCTTAATTTCATGGCTGCAATCACCATTTGCATAAATATGGTTGTTCCAATCTACATTTTTAGGTTTTCGTGAAGCCAAGATTTCCTTGAAATCTCTTGTCTTCTGAGTACTTAATTTGTTGTTGCTGTTGTTTTTCTGTCACTAATCTGTGTTCAACTCTTTGCGATCCCATGGATTGCAGCACGCCAGACTCCCCTGTCCCTCACTATCTCTTGGATTTTGCTCAGATTCATGTCCATTAAATTGATGATGCTGTGTAACTATCTCACCCTGAGCAATATTATTTATATTCACCCTCTATAGTTATAGTTTATTTTGCCCCATTGAGTAGCTTCCCTGAGATGGGTAAGAAAAAAAATTTTAAGTCCATACTGGTTGTTAAGGATAGAACCAAAGCACAGTTGACCCCAAATTGTTGGAAATCTGGGTGGCTGGGGTTAGGGACGGGGAAATCTGAATAAACCCTGATTTGTGTGTAGCTTGTTCTTACAGATTTGATATTTGGTGAAGTCAGAAGAGTGTAAAGGAAAAAAGCTATGGTTGCCTACATGAGCCACTGTTGGGAGCCAGGAGATATCATGGGGCAGAAGAGAGATAAAGGGACCTGGAGAGACTGGCTGTGTGGCACTTGCCCTCTTCTGATTTTCAATGGCAGTTGGTGAGGCCCTAATCACGTTGATTTGAACCAGAGTTATTTGTTTACTTAGATAAATGGATGTAAAAAAAGCCCCAGCAAAGCGTCTGGTACTTAAATAACACAAAACAAATATAATTCCCTCATGTCATATTAGACCATGAGTTCTTGGGAGGTATTTGTATTGTTTCATGCAGTAAAGAAGGGCATGGGGCTTGGATCCAGATAAACCTGTTTAGGGTGCTAAGTTTGCCTCTTATTAGCAGTGTGACCTTGGGAAACTTGCTTAATAAGGATAGTAATAGTTTCTATCTTTTTAGGTTCTTGAAGGAATTAAGTAAAATCATTCCTATAACAAAGATATATATCAAGGGCTAACTACATTCAGAGCACTGTTTTAAGCACTTTAGTTGTGACCATCTTATTGAATTCACATAAATCTGTATGCTAGGTGCTATCATCCCCATTTTGCTGACAATAAAACTGAGGCACAGAGAAGGTTAGTAACGTGCCCAGGCTCACAAAGCTATTACCCAGGTGAACTGGAATCTGAACTGAGGTAGTTAGTACTCTGGTATTTTTACATCTCTTTTTGCACAGCACCTTGCCATGGCCATCCCCTCATTGCAGGTCTGTGTGACTATGCCCAGGAACTGCTCGCTGAGTAACATTTACAGACTGTCTTTTCCAGGTTGCTAGTAAGAAGATCACTAAATGTATTCCTGCATGTTTGAGTAAATTTATGGAAGAAAGGTTGGTCTAGTGAAGATTTCTACTGTTCCCTGTTCCAATCAGCTGCTGAGCTGGGCTGCTGCCAGATTGATGACTCTTCTCCCATATGCAGGAGGGTGAAGCATGAGGGTGTTACCAGGAACTGAGACCTGGACGGGCTTGCAGGGCTGGGCACCCAGCCGAGTCACACCCAAGTGGTGGGCGCTTGCCAGCTTTGGGGCTAAGCTGTTGCCCCGGAGAGGCTGGGCAGGGCAGGCAGCTCTTTGCTTGCTGATTCTCTGGTCTCCCAGGGCAACAGCCTGGAGCCAACTGTGGTCACCCGTGGGAATGCTCCTCCTGAGTCAGCAGGGCCTGTGGTGCTCCAGGTTGTGGCGGAGTGTTCCTTTGGGCCCCGCACAGATGGCATTTATCTCACAGGATGTCGCTATGCCATCATGGGTTGAGCGTTAGAGCTGTAGGATAGAAGCTACTTGATTTGAGCTCAGTTAGGTCCTCCAGTCTCCAGTCAAGATTCTCTTGACTGGAGAATCCCAGGGACAGAGGAGCCTAGTGGGCTGCCGTCTATGGGGTCGCACAGAGTCAGACAAGACTGAAGTGACTTAGCAGCTTAGCAGCAGGTCCCCCAAAAGTGTTAATTTCCACTGGGCTGTTGCTGGATGCATAAAGCACTTAAGATGGGGATATTTTAATCCTGTTACTGTATCAGTGCATCAGTGACCATCAGAAAGAGACTAGAGACCTTGGTTCTAGAATCAGCTCTTTCTCTTATTTGTTGCATATTTGGGGAGATCACTTTTTCTCCTCTAGACTTCAATTTCCTCATCTGAAAAATGAAAATAACTCCTGTCCTACCTGTATCCCTGGATTCCTCTGAGAACCAGATGGGATGATGAATGTGAAATAGTCACTAAGCAGCCAGTGCTGCCTGAAAGTGAGGAGCTATTCCTTTTCCTGCAGGTAAATCATACCACTCTGGCTCCTAGTGATCCTCCTGTTTTTTTGTTTTTTTTTTTTTTTAGTTTCTGACTGTGGTTAGCTTGGAGGGCAGGAATTTGATTTTATTATGAGAGAAGTGGCTAGATTCCTGACCTGAGATGCCAGATGTTCTAAGAGGAGATAGTCTCAGGAAGCTGGTGCTAGAGGCTATGGGATCAGCAACCCCAGTCCTGTCTGGGAACCTCTCTCCATTTCCAGCTTTGGTGGGTTGAGCTATTCTTTAGTGCCTCTCAGTCTTCTGTGGTACTTTTGGGAATTCTTATTTTATTTTTCTTAGGCTCCAAAATTACTGCAGACAGTGACTGCAGCCATGAAATTGAGAGATGCTTGCTCCTTGGAAAGAAAGCTATGACAAATCTAGACAGCATATTAAAAAGCAGAGACATTACTTTGCCGACAAAGGTCTGTCTAGTCAAAGCTATGGTTTTTCCAGTAGTCATGTGTGGATGTGAGAGTTGGACCATAAAGAAGGCTGAATGCCAAAGAATTGATGCTTTTGAACTGTGGTGCTGGAGAAGACTCTTGAGAGTCCCTTGGATAGCAAGAAGATCAAACCTGTCAATCCTAAAGGAAATCAATCCTGAATATTCATTGGAAGGACTGTTGCTGAAGCTCCAATACTTTGGCCATCTGATGCATAGAACTGACTCACTGGAAAAGACCCTGATGCTGGGAAAGATTGAAGGAGAAGGTGGCAGCAGAGAATGAGATGGGTAGATAGAATCACCGACTCAATGGACATGAGTTTGAGCAAACTCCAGGAGATAGTGGAAGACAGAGGAGCCTGGCATGCTACAGTCCATGGGGTCGCAAAGAGTCAGATACAACTTAGCAACTGAACAACAACAATAATTTTAGGGGCACAAATTGAGGTGCAGGGCACTCTGAGTGAAGATTTCTTTGGAAGGGGGAGGAGGAAGCCCCGACAAGATTAAATCTCAACACACAAGGACTAAAGAAGAGAGGGAAAAAGCAAGGGAGGAGAAAAGGGGGGTGATGTTAGCCCAATGGCAGCTATGCTGGCTCTTATAGTCACGTCATAGATTTTTGGCGGGAACAACACAAACTATTCAGCTAGTTTTTTTTTTTTTTTTTTAAGTGTTTGTTCTTTGTGTATTGAGATATAGCTGCTGTTGCACCAGAATAGTCTACTGCTGCTGCTGCTGCTGCTAAGTCGCTTCAGTTGTGTCCGACTCTGTGCGACCCCAATGACGGTAGCCCACCAGGCTCCCCCGTCCCTGGGATTCTCCAGGCAAGAACACTGGAGTGGGTTGCCATTTCCTTCTCCAATGCATGAAAGTAAGAAGTGAAAGTGAAGTTGCTCAGTTGTGTTGCTCAGTCGCGACCCCATGGACTGCAGCCCACCAGGCTCCTCCACCCATGGGATTTTCCAGGCAAGAGTACTAACGGCTGCATAATGATAGACAGGAGTGAGATCTGGCCCACAGGTGTTCTGCACTGGGTTCCAACTAGAGCATAGCCTCAGGAGAGTGACATAAAACTTGTGTCACAGCAAGTGAGGGAGGGAGGCTTAGTGAGGAACTTGAGACTTGCCTTCATATACCTAAGGACCCATCCTGGGGGACTGTAGCTGACTCTGTTAGCTTCCAGCTTTTCCTCCACCTCCTCTGTAGGGGAAGACGTTGGCTCATTATAAGCAAGAACTTTCTATAAGTCCAGATACCTAAAGATGGTGGAGCAGAAACTGACTGATCTCATGAAACAGCCCATGTGGAAGAGTCTCAGAGACACAGTGGGGTTGACTTAGACCATCTCCTTCCAAGTGCGAGAGGCTGTGATCTCAAGGACTGAGTTTGCAGCGTTACGATTCCACCTACATGACGTTCACTCAGCAGTGCTCCAGAGCTTTCCCCGTGATGAAACTATCCTTTCCAACTGGTTTGTTGGGCCTTTCTCTGTGACAGCAAGGCTTTAAGGCGCTGTGAAGTTCCACCGCCCTCTGGTTTTGCTGGGAGGAGACAATGGCCTGCATTTGTCATTCTGTGTTCTGACTAGCCCCCCTTTCCATGTTTCCTGTTTCTTCTTTGTCCTTACCTTGTTGCTCTTGGCCCCAGAATTTCTGTGGATTTGTTCATACCCAAATCCATACACAGATTTTCTGCCTTGAAAAGCTTGTGAAGTGTGTTAGGGATGTTTTGACAAAGGCTTGGGCTGTATTTTGATGGCTGGAAATTAACCAGAGAACAGCCAAACTGCAGGCTTGCTTATTGAGCTCTACTGATGATGTATGTATGCTTCTTTACTCCTGATGATGTATGCTTCTTTCTCACTTTTCGCTTCTGTTTTCTAGGTCCTTGGGCCATAGGTACTTCTTGGAGAAGATCCTTCTCCTCTGATGGGACTATGCGTTTACTGATAGCTCTGTGCCTTTTTTGTTCCCGTCTCCCAGGTACCATCTCTTTTCCTTGATTTCCTTTTTTCTCACTTCAGTACAAGTTGCCTGCCCACATTTCTTGCTTACCCTAATATTTCTTCCATCTTAGAAACCCCTCTGAGCTGAAGGTAACTGTCTATGCCAATGTTTATACCTGCCTTCTAGAAAAACTTTGGATTTTGGGTGGGGATTGAGGTAGTGGACTCTAGTCCCCTTTAAAAGGGCTTTAACCATTCAGACTCCCATCTCTTGTGAACTGAATTGATAGGACGGTTACCTCCAGGTACATCTTTTTGCTCAGTCATGGTTGTGAATTTCTGGTATATTTCTACATTTTCATCATTTTGATCATTCTTTTCAGATTCCAACATAAAGACATGTTTTTGGTGCCTTTAATTTTCAAATCTAAAATGTTAAAGGCTGAGGAAGACTAACTCTTGAATGCGCTCTGTCTGTTGGCCCACGACACCACCTCAACTGGGCACAGACTCTGCAACAGGCGTTGGGGTCAGCTCGGGGACAGAGGAGTTGGTGTGACAGCATCTTGCCCTCAGGCATTCAGAGTCCAGGTCAGGAGATTACCCTAGGGCATGATGAGGGCCAGATGAGTTGATGCGGGTGCACCCATGGGGAAGGCTTGAATTCTGCTTGAGAGGGGATGGAGTAGGCGCAATGGAGAAGGATGCTCAGCTAGAATGTGAAATCTCAGGTAGGTCTTAAAGTACATGAGGAAAACTTTGATGGGAAGACAGGGGATTTTACAGGCAAGGAACAGCATTTGGAAAAGCAAAGGATTATGAGAAGAGTGGTATGTTTGGGGATCATGAGCATCTGGGTATAGTAGATGTAGTGAAGGCAGGTGGAAGTGAGGGAGGGTGGGGAGGAGGAGAGCATCTTAGAGGTGCTCTTGAAGGTCCTTGGGCACCAGGTGAAGGAGTGGGGATACTGGTGATGAGAATTGTTGATCCCCACCCCCACCCTACCCCCAATCACCAAGACCTTTCTTTAGGGCTTTCCTGCCCACCAACTCGTTGTGAGATGCTCTGAGTGCTTCCATAAGTTAGTGGGTTTCCTGCTGCAAAATGAAAGGCAAATAGGAGTAGCAGGAGGAGATGGCCACGAGGAGATGGCCTCAGAGGATTTTGTGATAACCCAGGTAAGAACCATGGAGCATTCATGGGACCAGCAGTTTCTTCCTCATAGACTGCATTACTGCCCGCCACATCCAGAGACAGTGCTTTTTGCTGGTGCTCAGGCTGCCTCTAGCTTGCCTCCTATCACCTCCTTTCCCAGAACTCATTCTCTGGTTTACAGTGTCGTCTGACTGGGTCTGCATCCCCCATGCTCTCTCAGGCCCTACCTCAGGACACACAGGTCGGAGACACAGTGGGATGGATGAGGTGTAGCCTCAGGCTTACCCTGAGGTGGCAATCCTTACAGGAAGACAGATATTCTCTGTGTCTCAGCTGAGTTTGGGTTGGGCTCACCATCTCCTTAACATCTATTGCAGTCCTTGCAGCTGTCTGAAGAAATGGATTATGTGGGCCGGGGAGGCCTGTCAGCATGAATGTGAACTCAGAGACTTCCTGCTCACGGCACGGGGTGGCTTCAGACGTGCTTCTGCAGGCCTTTTGGCTGTGCCGGGGGAGGTTCTTGTGTGACCTCACCCATCTGAGCATGTGCCTGTGTCGCCCTCAGGAATACCGGCAGCTCCCTGGACTTTGCCAGCTTCCCGGAGAAGGCCTGTCATCCCAGCCCTTCCCTCTACACTCTGACTCTCGAGGTTTAAAGCAATGTTTGCCTGAACGTTCTAGGTGTTGGGCTGACAGAAGACCTCATGGTGGTCCAAAACCTTTGGGAATACTCTGGGTTGAAGAATGCCTTAGTTCACTGCAAGCCTTCTCGAAGTCTCTAATGTGCTAATACAATCGGCCCTCTGTAGCCAGGACTATGCCATTTGATATGGGGGACTTGAGCATCCCTGGATTTGGGTATCCACAGATTGGAACCAATCCCTTGTCAGTCCCAAGGGATGACTGTATTTGTATTGTGAGTCTCCCCGAGCGGCTGAGAAAATGATTTCCACACTGATTTGGCCAAGGCGCTTCCTCAATGTCTCCTCTTTGCCACCAGAGATGTTTTCCCTTCAGGAAAAAGCAGCTCAGCTGGGGACTGAGCTTTGTGGAGGAGACTCTCAGAGCAGCTAAACTTCATCTCCTAGATTTTGGAGGGAGTCTCGTTACGGTTAGCAACACCCCAGTTTGCCTAGAGCAGTTTGTTTCATACATATATGTTGCCCCAGCATAATTCAAACAGACTCCTGACTTTTACTTTCCAAAGTGCCCCATCTGAGAGGATGAATGATGTGGTCACCGTGGCCATAGTCCTCCATGGAGCCCAGAGCCCAGGCACTTGGCCTTCTGGAGTCCAAAGGACAGCTATTGTTAGGCTGCCTTCTGCTTCTGCCCGTAACATGGTCTGATGTCACCCTTTGACTCACCACTTGCTCTCTGACAACCTTTGATATTTGCCAGTGGGTCCCAAATTCTTTCCCCTTTATTCAGCCACCATATTCAGCTTGGCGAAATGCCTCACCTTCTCAAAA
This sequence comes from Bos mutus, assembly GCF_027580195.1. Classification (NCBI taxonomy): domain Eukaryota; kingdom Metazoa; phylum Chordata; class Mammalia; order Artiodactyla; family Bovidae; genus Bos; species Bos mutus. The sequence goes on from NC_091617.1 coordinate 72,640,190, forward strand.
GTGGTTATGCAAGGGAGAGTGACGGAAAACCAGGGCCCCTAAGACTCGCAGACCTTTTGTGTTAGATGTCCCTTCACAATGCGAGCCTTCAGTTGGAGCATTTCTGGACTGCCTCAGCTGGTGAACTTTTGGACTCTGCGTCCGCTTGTCGCTGAATTGTTTATGGGTGTCATTCTTTCTCCTCCTTCCCTTGTCTTTTCTTTATTCCTGTAACTGAAACAGCTACCTTCCTGCTGTCAGATGCTCTGAAGGGTTCGTGTTAGAAAATAGCAAGAAACCATTCTTATTTAGGAGATGAGAGGAATAAAAGGAAAAAGGCCAAGAGGACAGAGCAGGAACCAAGTAGCTGATGAGTTAGGGAGACCATAGAACGTATGAACAAGTGAAAGAACTAGAAATTGTCTTGATTCTTTTGAAGAGGCAGTTAATACCCTAAAAGATTTGATCTCAACTTTTTTTCGCTTTTTAAAAAATATTTTTGTTGACAAATTCATTTTCAAAATGTTATAGTGTCTGGATTTCCATAAATAATTCTTTTGGTGGAGACTCAAAGTAGAAAGATGAGGATTTATTGAAGAAATGCTTTCCTTTTTATTTGATAACGTGAGAAACATCATTATAGTATTTGCAAAAGCCTCCAAATAATCTCACCAGTTAGAAATACAGAAGGAAACTAGTGATCAAGTATTTGGGATTTCTTTTCTATTAGGGGAAGTTTGGAGATTTAAAGCCTACGTACCTGAGTTTTATCTGGTAGTAAATGCCCCCAAAGCAATAGGTTTCTTCATGGATATTTTGTTTAATGTTCTTAAAGTTGTCTGGGACAGACTCTTAAACCCATGTATCTTTCTCAAAAGAAAAAAAACAACAACTATTTTGTCTTAAATTTAATCTTTTAAAAAATCACTCAATTATGATCTTAAAAATAAACTTCTCTTTTTCTGGTGACCATTTTGTCACTCCCCCTACCTCACTTCCCACCAACTAAATAGTTTTGCTTTGCCTTCTTTTGAGCATGTGGAGGAAATTTTTTTTTTCTCCTTAATTCTTTTGAAAGAATGAGGTTATTTTGCTTTAATACTGTCATCTAGGCTTTTCTTGTATGTGTGTGTTTATAACAGTTTTTAATTGGCCTAAATACCACAGTTTTCAGCTCATCCACCTCTTGTAGAGTCTTCATGACTTTGCTTGACCAAAAAAACCCACACTATACAAAAATCAAATCAGAACCCTCTTTCAAAAATACAACAAAATCAGACCTCGGGTCCTCAGGAGATAACTAAGATTATTTTATTATTTTTTAAAATATACTTATGCACATAAATATATGCATATATATATATCAGTATTAAATTTTAAATTTTGTTTCAAAAATGCTTCAACCATATTATGTAAATCCTGATGGAGAAATTTTAAGAAATTATCTGTACCTAGACATTAAAATCAAACCTTGATTCCACAAGCTCCACCTTTTTGTTGACTTTATTTTTAAGAGAGAAGGCCATTTAATTAAAAAAATTCTCCTTTTCTTTCTTTTCTTTCCCCCTCCCCTCCCCCATCTTTGCTATTGTCTCTTAGGACCAGGAAGTTTATGTGTAAACAGAAGCCGTAATCAGACCCCTGACCTCCTCTGGGCTTTCAACCCAGTGTTTCCACAAAGGGATTAACCCCAAATACCAGCTTGCTCTCAGAGGCAAAATTGTTCCCGAGGCGGGCATCACCAAAGGGTTTTCTTCTTTCTAGGCTTTCACATTCACCCTGCAAATAAGGTCTTCTCAAAGAGAGGCTTAAAGGAGGCCAAGGGAAAGCAAATTGCTTGGCAGGCTGGAGCCGGGAGGGATGCTGAGAATTCCCTGGGCTCTCCAGCCCCTTAGTTTGTCCCCTGCCCACCAAATGGTCTAACCTTCCAGATCCAGGGGTGTGGCGAGAGACCGCCAGTTTGCTTGCTCTAATAATGCATCACTCTGCATGGATGTGCATGTGTGTGCGCGCACGTGCTTATGTGAGTCAGTGTGTGTGCACATGCACCCATCTTTACCTTGACACACAGGGGGTCCTGTGGATGGCCGGCTTGGGGACACTCAGGGACGCTGGCAGGGAGCAGAGCGTAGGGGTGCTGGGGATCAGGATTTCCTTCCAGGGGGACACGAGCAATAGCCCTGGCTTCTAGTCCAGAACCACAGCTGTGTGCCTACGAGGGGAAAGCTTGCAAGTCGTTCTGTTTTATTCCTCGCTGCAGGTCTTAGAAGGTCCACTCAGGAGGGAACGCTTTGAACCAGGCATCAAGCTCTGGGCCAGATGCCAAGTCAGCTCTGAAAACAGTCAGAGCTCCCCTCCAGTCCTCTACTTGCTGGGCAGAAAGGCTGAGAGAGTGGGTTCTCACTTCTGCATGCCCCTGCCCCCAGGTCGCTTCCCCACGTCATCACCGCCCAAACAGCCCTGCTCTAAGCCAAGATGCAAAGAAGAAAAAACAAGGCGCTTTTCTTAGGCCAACGCATCCTCTTTCCACCCGGACCCCCAACAATTTCTCACCCGACAGACAAAGTATCTTTCTTTAAAGACTCCATGTAGCATGTCCAGAAATATCTCCTGTTATTAAGAAGCGGGGTGGGGGTGGGGAAAGGGCCCCATGAGGCTACTTACTTAATAGCTCCTAACAGCTGTGGAAAGTTTGATGCCGCAGGAGCACCCAGACAGAAAATTAAAAAACTAATAAAGTCCTCAGTGTGGGGGCGCTGGCATCACGACAGCTTTACTTCTCCAGACACCTAATAAAGAGACATTCCGGGACACTCACTCATAAGGGGAGTCTGCAGGGGTCACGAGAACAGTGGAAGGCGAGCCATGGAAACACAGCAGTCACTCACATCCCTGCAGGAAAGGGACTTGGCTGCTTCTCTTTCCCCACTCTTTGCTCCATTTTAGAAAAATCGCAGGGTGCTCGGGACCAAAAGGAAAAAAATAGACCAAAAAAAAAGAAAAAACAAAACAAAAAACTCACAAAAGAGGAGGGGATCGATTCCAGGAGCCCTGGGTTTAGAAATCTGACGTACATGGATAGAATAAACACGAGGCTGATGTTTGACAGTTTAGGCATCAGAGGGACAGGAAGTGAGGTTGAGGTTGGGAGGTGGTCTGGCTTCTGGAGGTAGCGGAGAAAGAAAGCTTGGAGAATTGAGGCAGATTCCACTGGATTTGGGGAATTACCCTCCTCCTCCTCCTCCTCTTCCTCCTCCTCCTCCTCCAAAACCACCTTCTCCTCTGGGTTTTTTTCCCACCGATTTTACTTGGTCATTTTGGATCTGAGTTCCTTGGAGTCTGCTAGGTTATGGGGTTGCTGGCTGAGACTTTGGTTTTAACAGACATTTATGTTATTCTATCTTGGTTCTCAAGTCAGTTTTGTGTGCATTTGAAGGGAAAAAGTGGTGACTTTAAACAACCATTGACTATCTCTCAATAGAGATATTCCATTGAGCTGGTGGTACCGGTCTTCTCACACGCATAATTGTAAAAGTGCCAAAAGTGGAGGGGTCAGCCTGTTAGGAACAAGACAGTGAAGTAAGTCAGGCAGAGAAAATGAAATACTGTATGATCTCACTTATGTGTGGAATCTAAAATAAAAAAAAACTGATAGAAACAGAGAACAGATTGGTGGCTGCCAGAGGCAGGTCAGGGGGTGCGGTGGTGGTGGCTGGAATGGGAGGAGAATGAGCGAAAAATTAAGAGTAAAAAGAATGTTGGTTCCATTTCTTAATCTGATGCCGAATTCAGTTCAAGTTTTTGAGAATGGCTCGGCTGGGTTCTCACTTTTTGCCTGATATTCTGAGACCCGCCACCAGACTGGTTCCTTGGGATTCTCTCTTCTCAGAAGTGGTTACAGCTGAGTAATGTTACATTTGCTGTAGAATACAGTTTGCTGCTGCTGCTGCTGCTGCTGCTAAGTCGCTTCAGTCGTGTCTGACTCTGTGCGACCCCAGAGACGGCAGCCCACCAGGTTAACATTGTGCAAATCTGTGAAATGGCTTTTCCAAGCTCGCCTGGGGGTAGGCCGTGCACAGATTTCCCGAGGTCTCCTGGTACCGTGGAAAGAGAACTCGAGACAGCAACCTGGGCCCCATCCCCTCCAGCTCTCTGTCACTGATGGGCCGGGGTCACTTGAACAGACCACTCGTCTCCAGTGGACCTCAGTTTCTTGTTCTGTAAGATGAAATGGTGGGAAACGACTTCTAAGGGCCCTTCCCACTCCCATCTGCTGTGATTCTGTGGGTGAGGAGGTTGCTCTCTCTATTGGCATTCCTGGCTTTCCTGGGTCAGAAAGAGTGCTTCCTTCTGGCTTTTCATTCAGCTGTGGCTTGGCAGAGCAGAGACGCAGGCCTTGGGCGTGGTGGCAGGCAGATTGGTGGTTATGGGAGTGAGATGAAATATGGGCTTTTGAACTTCTCAAGTCTAGAAACCCTTTCTTGATCTTTTCTGTTTTGATTTTTCTTTAAAAAAAAAAGGGTCGGGGGAGGTTAGTGGTTTCACCCATGCCTGCTTTTAAGAAAAGAGCAGCGCTACCACTGGGGTGGGCATGGGCTGGTTTCTAGTGGGTGACTCTCTCTGAGGAAAGCCTGGGACATTCTGGTTTAAACTGGAAGGACCTAGAGCAGTGCCTCTCAAATTTCAAAGTGTGTAAGGACCATCTGAGGGTCTTGTTGAGTCCAGATGCTGATTCAGTAGCTTTGGAGTGGGGCTGCAAGTCAGCATTTTCAATGAGCTCTCAGGTGATGCTGCTAATGCTGGTCCGTGGACGACACTTTTGGTAACGAGGCTAGGCCATCCCAACTCAGGTCTCTCCTTGGTTCCTCCAGAGAACAGCAGAACTTGCTGCATGGGGACACTGCAACCAGACCCTCCAGAGTGGGGCTTCCAGAGGAATAGAACTCCCTATGCTAAGAGATGACTTTGCAGGTTCATTCTGAGGTCAGTCAGTCACAATCTGGCTGAGAATCAGTCTACGAATGTTCACCCTTTTGCCATCTGATGCTCGAGTGGTTTCCCCTCTCCATCTCTCTGCCTCGCTCTCTGTTTCCAGCATTAGAAGAAGAAAAACTTGACAATGGTATAAGGAAGAACAGGTATCAACACTTAGGAAGCTACAGAACTGAATTGAATGAGCCTCATACTCTAGCTCATTAACAACATTTTATTATTTAGCAAATCTAGAATGAGTGCTGCAGCTAAATGAAGAAATATAAAGAATTTAATACACCTTTCTTAATTGAGCTGCACACCAGGGCCACCTTCCTGGTGGTAATATGGCACCAATAACCTCATTAGGAGAGAAGGATTGCTTATAGGACAAATCTTAGAAACTAAAACAGCAGAGGGATGTCCTTCAGGAGGACTGCTGCTGCTGCTGCTGCTGCTAAGTCGCTTCAGTCGTGTAAGCTAAATTGAGCTGAGCAACGAGCAGGGGCCAGAAGGGCCCATCTGGACCTGGGACTGATGGCAGGACAACGCACCCTGTTCCATCTGACCTCAGTCTTGGGGACAAGGTCTGGTTTCACTCTTTCGGTGTTGTTTGGTCAGGAATGTAAACCCCGGTGGCTCTTGTTCTTCAGTTTGTATAAGATCTACTGGAGAGGCTTGTTAGGAATTCATGTTCCAGGGCCCTACCTTGAAATTCTAGTCCAAGAACTCTGAGCTGGGCTCCAGCCAAAGCAGGCCATAGTAAGGTTCCTGAAGGCAGCTCACAGATGCTATTTTTTTTTTTTTTTAGAAATTATAGACAGGGTCCCAGTGACTTCACCCTAAACCCTGTTGAGTGTATGCAGGTTCCTTGAACACCATGGGTTTTCATCTTTCCAAAGAGCAGACCAAATGAACTTTGCATAGGTATGCTTCTTTAGACACAATACAGGTAATTTTCTCTCTGTCTCTCTGTCTGGTGTGGTCTGTGAGGTTGAGTAGCGGGCAGACTGAGTTTGACTATCAGCTTGGGCGTTTACTGGTTGTGTGACATTGGACAAGTCACTGTGCCCTTGGGGTTAAAGTTTCCTCCACTCAAAATGGGCACAGTCATTAGGAAGAACAAAGTATATGAACATGTTATTAGTCAAGGCATGCTATCTATTGGCAACTGTTGCCTGCTCTGTAATCTGAGAATGTTGCCCTTGAGGATGATTTGGGGAGTCTAGATAGCAAGTGGGCTCTCTTTCTGGCAGCTTTTCATGTTTTCCTTCCCTGAGTAACAAGAACTTCAACCTCCAGATTTTGTGTAAATATTGAATTTATAGCAATGGCTTTGTGGAGTGTTCCAGTTTCCTGGGTTGATGATTAATGTGGTTTCCTCAGAGTGTCTTGTGCCTTCTCCAAAGGCTTTTCCTGCTAGTCCTGTGAGCCCCACGAAAGTGAAATGTCATTTCTGCTTTTCTCTCTATTGTCATGTGGAGGTAGGACCAGAAGCACTCTGTATTACCCTGTAGGGCAGAAGAAGCATCAGCTGAGACATACATAGGGAGGTGAAATTAGGTTTAGAAACTGGAATTCCCTATTAGGACAGCTACCCTGATCCAAAACCTTGGCTGGCTTTTCATTGCCTATTGAGTCATGCACAGACTTCTCTGTCTGGATTTAAATGTCTTGTTGCCTGCCTTTAGCAGGCTTTGCTAATCCTGTATTCTCTTTGTAAGTAACTTGCATCCCAAAAGTGATGAACACTCTTCAATCTGGACTTTCAATCCAGATGCTGTTCTGCAAAGCATCAGTCTGCAAAACCTCTCCAGTGGTCTATCTTGTCATTATAGCAAATTCAAAATATCCTCATGGACACCTATCAACTTGCCCTTAACTTCATTGCTCTTCCCATCCATCTGTTTGTGGAAGCATGATCTGGTCTTAGGGATTGAAGACTGGCTTGGAAGACTTGAAATCTCTTTCTTCTATCATCTGATCTTGCACTAGGACCCACTGCTTTGAACTATCTCGATATTAATAGTTATAAAACCTCTTTTCCAGTTCTTACAGCTCATACTATTTCTTCTTCCTCCAAATCAACAATGAGCTCTAACTTTATAGCTCATGGGCCTGGTTGGGTCTTACTTGTGGAGGAGAACAGTTTGTGACCAGCACATGTGGTGCAAATAGAGTTTTTTTGATAGCATGAGACAAGTATAAATCCATGATGTGTAATGCCAAGTAAGTCCATACATAGTATGCTTTCATTAGGAAAAATACACCCTCTAGAACAAGCAGAGTTATTGCCCTGATCAGCTTCGTACTGATTGAAACATACCTGGGGTGCTTCTTATGTTGTGGTATGTGTATTACATACACATGTCAAAAACATTACCTTAAAGTCACCCATTACTACTGTTTCTATCAAAATTTCCCCCTGAATTTCTGAGAATTCTTGCTTTATTTATTTATTTTTTTTAGTTCTATATTGGTGACTCAGACAGTAAAGAATCTGCCTGCAAAGCAGGAGACCTGGGTTCGATCTCTGGGTTACGAAAATTCCCTAGAGGAGGACATGGCAACCCACTCCAGTATTCTTGCCTGGAGAATCCCATGGACAGGAGCCTGGCAGGCTACAATCAGTCCATGGCTACAAAACAAAGAGTTGGAAACAACTCAGCGACTAACACACATCTGACATATAATGATTCATGACAGTTATATTTTCTTTATGCTTACTTTGTTAATGTTTACCTAAATTTCATTTAAGCTTTTCACATTAAATTCTACTTGGATATAAACATTTTATCCTGATTTCTTTATAGATTGTTTGTATGTATGATGTATTTGCTAGCTTATCTTTCTTTAATCTGATACTTTATTTTAGGTATATATCTTGGGATAGCATATTGATAGGTTTGGTTTTTCAAATATGAGAGTTTATTATCATAGTTACTCAGTTTTTATTTGAAATAAGTCAAATTGTTTATGCTTTCTGTTGTTGTTGTTGTTTTTTTGAAGAGTTCTTTCTTGCTTTTTAAATTTATTTTCTGCTATGGTGTTTATATCTGTCTTCTTTCTCTTTTTTTGTTTGTTGCCTGTTGTGTGCATGTGTTAGTTACTGGAATGTATAGGTCTTATTTCAAAATTCCACTTGGATTGCACTGAAAAATTTGAAAGGGCCTATATTTTCTGAATCAATAATTAAAAAAAACGCTAGCTATCAACTGTTTTCTATGTAATGTTAGGAAATAAACACACTTTTGTTCTCCCCTTCCCTATTTTATTAAGTTCTATGTTCTATTTATTTAATCTTGGATTTTAGACCCAGATAGTACTCTCCCCCACCTCTGCCCGATGTTTGGTTTGCAAACATACAGAAAAGTTGAGAGGATGCTACATGAACACCCACATACCCAACATCTAGTTTCCACCATTGCCGTCATACTTTGTTTGATTTGCTATGTATGTATCCATTCTTCTGTCCATTTATCAACCCATTTTTTTAAAAAATGCATTTCAAAGTAAATTGAAGATATCAGAACACTTTGCTCAAAATATTTCAGCATGAGCATTATTAATTATTTAATAATAATTATTAAATTAATAATTTAATATTGCTTGCAGTCTTTTTACCCCTTTGAGGTAAAGTTTGCAAACAGTGAAATACACAAATCTTAATTAAATGTATTTTCATTGAATTTTGACAAATATATACCAGATGTTATTTTTTTTTAATTAGAGGATAATTATTTTACAATATTGTTATGGCTTTTGCCATACATCAAGATAAATCAGCCACAGGTATACCAGATGTTATTCTTAGCATTATTTTCTTGTTCAATAATTATTATTTTGTATTTTAAAAACTCTTTTACAATCATGCTTTAACATTATTTTATATGATATACTTAAATGGTTTTAGTAATCACCATGAGTTCCATTTCATCAGAACTTCTCCATTCTTTATTTTGATTAATCTCAGTTGGCCAGAGTGTAACTTAAGTACCTTTTTTCAAGAAGGATGTGAGTGACTTACTTTAAGAGTCTCTGAGTAGCTAGAAATCTTCTTATAGTTCCTTCAGACATGAATGACAACTTGGATGAGCTTACAAGTCTTAACTGGCAACCTTTTGCACCCAAAACTATAGATATTTCTCTATTGTCATCTGATCTTTAATGTTGCAGGGCTGTCTGAGGCCTGGATAATTGTGAAATTCTTCTATTGTTCCTGAACTTGAATGTATCTAGTAATTGAAATCTTTGAGGTAATTTGCCAGGTACTCAGTGGGACCTTTAGATCTGCAAATATTCAGTATTCCAATTATGACAGACGTTGGTAATGTTTCCCCTAAAGGCACATTTCCCTTCTTAGCAACCTAATTCTTGATTTTCATATGCACATACAGTTATTTGGAATAAAACCCATATTTCTTAGACTCTCTTGAAATTTTGTGTTTATAAACTTCATTTCTGTCCCAGGCAGCTGACTCTGACCCTTATGGTTGTATCAGCTCAGGAAAGTTTTATTCTTTTATAGCTTTTTGTTATTTTGTTTTATTTATTCCGTTCTCTTTTGTTTTTCCCAGCAACATCTCTTATCTATATTTTCTGTCTTATCTGTTCTTTTAATCCAAATGATCTTTTCTCTTATTTCAATCACTTTGTCTTTTTTCTCCATACCCCATGACAGAGTTTCTCTTCTGTACCACTGATTTTGACTTTTTTGCTATGTCCAGTCTACTCTTTATTGTTTTTAATGAAAAATTTAATTATCTGTTGCTTTCTAAGTTTCCTTAACTCGCCTGTAAATCTCTGCCTTCTCTGGGCAGCAGCCTTTTCATCATTGCCTCTGGCCCTCCAAGCTTCCAGCTGAAACAGGGACGGCAGTCAGGTTTGGGGGGCCTGGCCTCAGTCTCTGTGCCACTTACTTCCTGGATCCGTGGACTTCACAAGTCAGAGCGGTGAGATGGCCCTTAGCGTCTCCCTTCCTCTGGTCCCAGCAGCACCATGTTGAACAGGATGGCCCCAGGCTTTCTACTTGTGGAAGGCACACTTTCCTGTGCTTGTCCTCCCTGCCAGCAAAGTTTTTTCTTAATTTCTTCTTCTCTGGGTCCTTTCACAGGAGATCTGGTTATACAAGAATGTAAGCAATTAATTCCAATATTTTTTTACCCAGGAGTCGTAAAAGACATTCTTTAACATTTTTCATGTTGTAAGAACATTACATTATATGCTGTACATTTATTTAAAACTCCCTAGCTGTCCAGTGGTTATAACTGTGTTTCCAATGCAGGGGGCATGGGTTCAATCCCTGGTCAGGGAATTCTGATTCCACATGCCCCATTGTGCACCCAATAAATAAAATGACTTTTATAAAAAAAAAAATTAACCCTAGTCTTTGTAGGCAGAGGAATAGAGATGTAAGAGAACTGGAGTCCCCACTCAGTCACTCATAAACCATGTGATCCAGGTCATACGCTCTTCAGTTTACTTATCTGTGAAAGAAGAGTAATACTTTGGATTGAATGAGATGAAATACAATATTCGAAAGCCTTTTGAAGTTCTTAAAAGATAAAAAAAAAAAATACGTAAAAAATGGCAGCTGTTCTTCTGGTGTTCTTTCTCTTTTTTGCTTCTCATGGGTTGGGTCCACGGTATGGAATATTTTCTGTAAATCTTTGTCGGTTAGTTATTTGGAATGAATGTCCAGAAATGCTGAAGAATATCTGAGGAGACAAAAGGGAATGACAGAGAAATTAAACATATTATTACTGCCTTCTTTGGTATTTATAAGATTTCTTCTGTTTTGTGGTATTATCTGTCTAGAAAGTGCCAGAATTTTATATTCCATGTTAAAATTTTCTCTCTGATCTCTCCTTCTAACCTTCACTATCCACTTTCTCAACATTCAAATATTTTTGTTAAAAAGTGTTCTTTTAAAGACTTTTAAAAAGAAATGTAATTATCTACTGCTCAGTGTCACATTTCAGGTTGTCCCTTGGTACTTTCTGGAGGCTGAAAAATATGTTTAATTTCCAAATCTTCTTGGAAGTCACCCAGTAGATTCAAGCATGGAGGGCACGGTCCGAGTACAGGGTGTGCAAGGAGAGCATACTGCGAGCTGGCCAGTATCATTTGTTATAGGCAGCCTAGCAGGTGCGTAAATAACTCCTCCTGGGAGGTTTTTCCGCTCAGCTTCCCAAAATGGCTCCATTTCAATACCCAGCAGTGACGCTGTATTCTCAGAACTGGATTAGCTAAGCACTGGGCAAGGTAAAAGTCACTAGAATGATCCAAAGGAAAGCTTTGCTCCTATATCAGCAGTATTCATTAGTATGAAACAGGCTTTTGTTTATTACAAATAGTAGGATTCACCAGCTAATTGAAAAATCTAGCTCTTTAAAGTGCAGGTGTACATTTCATGTTATACAGTTTAAGTCTATGTATGTCGTGTCTGAGCCCTTACTACATTTCAGACCCTAGGCTAGGTGCTATGGAGGGCCATGATATGAGTGTGACCTAACCTCGGCTTTGGGAGTTCACATATTTGTTGGGGGACAGGGGCAGATGTATCATCTCATCACAGAACAGACTGAGAAATTAGAAATGCAAGCAAAATGCTGTTGGGTTAGAAAGGAAAACTTGGAGTTGCTTCTTGGTAGAGAAGAATTAAAACTAGGCATTCTTGCATTCATTTTTTTACACAGACAATTATTGAATGCCAAATTAGTTTCATGCCCTATGTCATGAACACTCAGGAGAGGGCCAATTTTACTTGTTTAATTATTTACAGAAGAATAAAGTTCAACAGGTAGTAAAGGGAAGGGAGGGCATTCCAGGGAGTAGGAGTTTAGCTGGGGCCTTGAGGCTACTGGGCGTGCCCAAGAGATGGGAAGGAGTCAGGTGTGGCCCTGACCCAGGATCTGCAGATGGGAGTCAGGGAGGAAAGGCTGTAGTGAAGGTAAGGTGGAAGATAGATCGGAATGAAACTGCAGAGGGTCCTGAAAGCGCAACAAAGGAACAACAAGTTCATATTTAAATCACATTTTAAAAAATTGAGTCATTCTAGAATTACTAAGATTGCTCCCATTTTGGAAGTGCACTATCTTGGAATCAGACCACATTTTGAGCTGTGCCATTCATCAGATGGCACAGAGTTATGCAAGAGAACACACTGGTCGTGGCTAACACCCTCTTCTAAAACCACAAGAGATCACTCTATACATAGACATCACCAGATGGTCAATACTGAAATCAGATTGATTATATTCTTTGCAGCCAAAGATGGAGAGGCTCTATACTGACAGCAAAAACAAGACCTGGAGCTGACTGTGGCTCAGATCATGAGCTCCTTATTGCAGAATTCAGGCTTAAATTGCAGAAAATAGGAAAAACCACTAGACCATTTAGGTATGACCTAAATCAAATCCCTCATGATTATATAGTGGAGGTGATGAATAGATTCAAGGGATTATATCTGGTAGACAGAGTGTCTGAAGAACTTTGGATGGAGGTTTGTAACATTATATAGGAGGTGGTGACCGAAACCATCCCAAAGAAAAAGAAATACAAGAAAGCAAAATGGTTGTCTGAGGAGGCTTTACACATAACTGAGAAAACATGAGAAGTAAAAGGCAAGGGAGAAAGGGAAAGATATACCCAACTGAATGCAGAATTCCAGAGACGAGCAAGGAGAGATAAGATAGTCTTCTTATGTGAACAATACAAAGAAATAGGAAACAATAGAATGGGAAAGGCTAGAGATCTCTTCAAGGAAATTGGAGATATCAGGGGAACATTTCATTCAAAGATGGTTGCAATAAAGAATAGAAACTGTAAGGACCTCACAGAAGGAGAAGAGATCAAGAAGAGGTGGCAAGAATACAAGAGCTATACAAAAAAGTCTTAATGACCCAGATAATCATGATAGTGTGATCACTCACCTAGAGCCTGGCATCCTGGAATGTGAAATCAAGTGGGCTATAGGAAGAGTTACTACAAATAAAGCTGGTGGAGGTGATGCAATTTCTGCTGAGTTATTCCTAAATGATGGTGCTGTTAAAGTGCTGCACTCAATATGTCAGCAAATTTGGAAAACTCAGCAGTGGCCACAGGACTGGAAAGGGTCAGTTTTCATTCCAATCCCAAAGAAAGGCAATGCCAAAAAATGTCAAACTACTGTACAATTGTGCTCATTTCACATGCTAGAAAGGTTATGCTCAAAACCCTTCAAGCTAGACTTTAGCAGTACACAAACCAAGAACTTTCAGGTGTACAACCTGGGTTTCAAAGAGGCAGAGGAACCATAGATCAAATTGCCAACATTCACTGAAAGCAAGGGACTTCCTGAATAATGTCTACTTCTGCGTCATTGACTATGTGAAAACTTTTGACTGTGTGGATCACAACAAACTGGAAAATTCTTGAAGAGATGGAAATACCAGATCACCTTGCCTGCCTGCTGAGAAACCTGTATGCAGATCAAGCAGCAACAGTTAGAACTGAACACGGAACAACGGACTGGTTCGAAATTGGGAAAGGAGTACATCAAGGCTCTATATTGTCACTCTGCTTATTTAACTTATATGCAGCACACATCATGCGAAATGCCAGTCTGGATGAAGCACAAGTTGGAATCAAGATTGCCGGGAGAAATATCAACATCCTCAGATATGCAGATGATACCACTTTAATGACAGAAAGCAAAGAGGAACTAATAGAGCCTCTTGATAAAGGTGAAAGAGAAGAGTGAAAAAGCTGGCTTAAAACTCAACCTTCAAAAAACCAAGATCATGGCATCTGGTCCCATCACTTCATGGCAAATAGATGGGGAAAAAGTGGAAACAGTAACAGATTTTATTTTCATGGGCTTCAAAATCACTGCAGACAGTGACTGAAGCCATAAAAATTAAGACTCTTGCTCCTTGAAAGGAAAGCTATGACAAACCTAGAAAGCATATTAAAAAGCAGAGGTACCACTTTGCTGACAAAGGTTTGTATAGTCGAAGCCATGGTTTTTCCAGTAGTCCTTTATGGATGTGAGAGTTGGATCATAAAGAAGACAGAATGCCAAAGATTTGATGTTTTTCAATTGTGGTGATGGAGAAGACTCTTGAGAATCCTTTGGACTGAAAGGAGATCAAACCAGTCAATCCTAAAGGAAATCAACCTTTAATATTCATTGGAAGGACTGTTGCTGAAGCTGAAGCTCCAACATTTTGGCCATCTGATGTGAAGAGCCAGTTCATTGGAAAAGACCCTGTTGCTGGGAAAGACTGAAGGCAAGAAAAGAAGGGGAGACAGAGGATGTGATGGTTGGATGGCATCACTGCCTCAATGGACATGAGTTTGAGAAAACTCTGGGAGATACTGAAGGACAAGGAAACCTGTTGTTGTTTCCTTGTTTCCAACAACCTGGGTTGTTGCTGTCCATGGGGTTGCAAAGAGTAGGACACGACTGAAAACTATATATATATATATATATATATATATATAGCAAGGAGAGAGAAAGAGTTAGTGACTGAACAACTATATCCATCAGATGAAAAACTGTGGACAAGTCACTTAACCTTCCTAACATTCAGTTTTCTCATCTGAGAAAATGAGGTTTGTGCTGATTAAGTTAAAAGAGATAGGTGAAGGCACCAAGCACATTTGTCTGTCTTTGGTAGGTACTCAACTAGGGGGCGGCGGCTGGCAGGAGCTACCCCACGTCCAAGGAGTGGTGGCTGCGTGGGTGCAGGAGGGCTGAGAGTCAGGAGGGGCGGAGGTGAGGAGATACCCCTTGTCCAAGGTAAGAGAAACCCAAGTAAGACGGTAGGTGTTGCAAGAGGCATCAGAGGGCAGACACACAAACCATAAGCACAGAAAACTAGCCAATCTAATCACACGGACCACATCCTTGTCTAACTCAATGAAACTAAGCCATGCCATGTGGAGCCACCCAAGATGAGTGGGTCATGGTGGAGAGGTCTGACAGAATGTGGTCCACTGGAGAAGGGAATGGCAAATCACTTCAGTATTCTTGCCTTGAGAACCCCATGAACAGCATGAAAAGGCAAAATGATAGGATACTGAAAGAGGAACTCCCTGGGTCAGTAGGTGCCCAATATACTACTGGAGATCAATGGAGAAATGACTCCAGAAAGAATGAAGGGATGGAGCCAAAGCAAAAACAATACCCAGCTGTGGATGTGACTGGTGATAGAAGCAAGGTCCGATGTGGTAAAGAGCAATATTGCATAGGAACCTGGAATGTTAGGTCCATAAATCAAGGCAAATTGGAAGCGGTCAAACAGGAGATGGCAAGAGTGAACGTCAACATTCTAGGAATCAGCAAACTAAAATGGACTGGAATGGGTGAATTTAACTCAGATGACCATTATATCTACTACTGTGGGCAGGAATCCCTTAGAAGAAATGGAGTAGCCATCATAGTCAACAAGAGAGTCCAAAATGCAGTACTTGGATGCATCTCAAAAACGATCAAAAAATGATCTCTGTTCATTTCCAAGGCAAACCATTCAATATCACAGTAATCCAAGTCTATGCCCCAACCAGTAACGCTGAAGAAGCTGAAGTTGAACGGTTCTATGAAGACCTATAAGATCTTTTAGAACTAACACCCCCCAAAAGATGTCCTTTTCATTATAGGGGACTGGAATGCAAAAGAAGAAGTCAAGAAACACCTGGGGTAACAGGCAAATTTGACCTTGGAATATGGAATGAAGCAGGGCGAAGGCTAATAGAGCTTTGCCAAGAGAACGCATTAGTCATAGCAAACATCCTCTTCCAACAACACAAGAGAAGACTCTACACATGGACATCACCAGATGGTCAACACTGAAATCAGATTGATTATATTTTTTGCAGCCAAAGATGGAGAAGCTCTATACAGTCAACAAAAACAAGACCAGGAGCTGACTGTGGCTCAGATCATGAACTCCTTATTGCTGAATTCAGGCTTAAATTGCAGAAAATAGGAAAAACCACTAGACCATTTAGGTATGACCTATATCAAATTCCTTATGATTATACAGTGGAAGTGAGAAATAGATTTAAGGGCCTAGATCTGATAGATAAAGTGCCTGATGAACTATGGACTGAGGTTCCTGACATTGTACAGGAGACAGGGATCAAGACCATCCCCATGGAAAAGAAATGCAAAAAAGCAAAATGGCTGTCTGGGGAGGCCTCATAAATAGCTGTGAAAAGAAGAGAAGCGAAAAGCAAAGGAGAAAAGGAAAAATATAAGCATCTGAATGCAGAGTTCCAAAGAATAGCAAGGAGAGATAAGAAGGCCTTCCTCAGTGATCAATGCAAAGAAATAGAGGAAAACAACAGAATGGGAAAGACTAGGGATCTCTTCAAGAAAATTAGAGATACCAAGGGAACATTTCATGCAAAGATGGGCTTGATAAAGGACAGAAATGATATGGACCTAACAGAAGCAGAAGATAGTAAGAAGAGGTGGCAAGAATACACAGAAGAACTGTACAAAAAAGATCTTTACGAGCCAGATAATCACGATGGTGTGATCACTGACCTAGAGCCAGACATCCTGGAATGTGAAGTCAAGTGAGCCCTATTAGAAAGCATCACTACGAACAAAGCTAGTGGAGGTGAAGCAATTCCAGTTGAGCTCTTTCAAATCCTGAAAGATGATGCTGTGAAAGTGCTGCACTCAATATGCCAGCAAATTTGGAAAACTCAGCAGTGGCCACAGGACTGGAAAAGGTCAGTTTTCATTCCAGTCCCAAAGAAAGGCAATGCCAAAGAATACTCAATCTACCGCACAATTGCACTCATCTCACATGCTAGTAAAGTAATGCTCAAAATTCTCCAAGCCAGGCTTCAGCAATTTGTGAACCATGAACTTCCTGATGTTCAAGCTGGTTTTAGAAAAGACAGAGGAACCAGAGATCAAATTGCCAACATCTGCTGGATCATCAAAAAGGCAAGAGAGTTCCAGAAAAACATCTATTTCTGCTTTCTTGACTATGCCAAAACCTTTGACTGTGTGGATCACAATAAACTGTGGAAAATTCTGAAAGATATGGGAAGAGCAGACCACCTGACCTGCCTCTTGAGAAACCTATATGCAGATCAGGAAGCAACAGTTAGAACTGGACATGGAACAACAGACTAGTTCCAAATAGGAAAAGGAGTATGTCAAGGCTGTATATTGTCACTCTGCTTATTTAACATATGCGGAGTACATCATAAGAAACACTGGGCTGGAAGAAGCACAAGCTGGAATCAAGATTGCCGGGAGAAATATCAATAACCTCAGATATGCAAATGACACCACCCTTATGGCAGAAAGTGAAGAGGAACTAAAAAGCCTCTAGATGAAAGTGAAAGAGGAGAGTGAAAAAGTTGGCTTAAAGCTCAACATTCAGAAAATGAAGATCATGGCATCTGGTCCCATCACTTCATGGGAAATAGATGGGGAAACAGTGGAAACAGTGTCAGACTTTATTTTTTGGGGCTCCAAAATCACTGCAGATGGTGACTGCAGCCATGAAATTAAAAGACGCTTACTCCTTGGAAGAAAAGTTATGACCAACCTAGATAGCATATTCAAAAGCAGAGGTATTACTTTGTCAACAAAGGTCCGTCTAGTCAAGGCTATGGTTTTTCCAGTGGTCATGTATGGATGTGAGAGTTGGATTGTGAAGAAAGCTAAGCACCGAAGAATTGATGCTTTTGAACTGTGGTGATGGAGAAGACTTGAGAGTCCCTTGGACTGCAAGGAGATCCAACCAGTCCATCCTAAAGGAGATCAGCCCTGGGTGTTCATTGGAAGGACTGATGCTAAAGCTGAAACTCCAATACTTTGGCCACCTCATGCTAAGAGTTGACTCGTTGGAAAAGACTCTGATGCTGGGAGGGATTGGGGGCAGGAGGAGAAGGGGATGACTGATGATGAGATGGCTGGATGGCATCACCGACTTGATGGACAAGAGTTTGGGTGAACTCTGGGAGTTGGTGATGGACAGGGAAGCCTGGCGTGCTGCAGTTCATGGGGTCACAAAGAGTCGGACATGACTGAGTGACTGAACTGAACAACTAGGGTTAGTTCTCTTTCCCTCTCTTCCTTTCCTCCTTCTCCTTTCCGACTCCCAGAGGAAAGTTTTGATGGAAAACATTTCAGTAAGTTCACTGAATCCTCAAGCTTTATTCCTCAGTTTTTTCCTCATTTTTACCCCAGTGGTCCTCAGACCCAAGAATCATCAGAATTACCTGCAGGATGTGTTAAACCACAAGTTGCTGGTCTCACCCCAGAGTTTCTGATTCAGCAGTTCCTGGGTGGGGCCTGAGAACTCACATTTTAACACATCCCCAGATGCTGTGGTGTGGGAAGCACACTGTGAAGACCTTGACTTTATTTTGTTTTGCCCTGGCGTAGACTTTGTTGGTCGCTTAAGCAAGAGCTTCTCCGTCATCCCTGCTGACAGAGCCCTGTGTTGTTCTGGGAGCATAGAAATGTTCTTTGATTTCACTGTCAGGTTTCTACCTCTGTGCCAGAAGATAATGATGAATTATCTAAACCAGTGATGCTAACCTCAGTTCCATTGGCCATTGATTGACCTGAATGTACATAGAGTGTCTCAAGAGATGTAAAGGTGAATCAACTGACAACCACCTCATGAAGAGAAGGGCTTCTGCCTCTTGCACCTTCTTTCTGAATGTGGACATACTGTTGCAGTTACACTAGCCATCTTGGGACCAAGGGACGACAAGCATGGGGAAGAGAACCAACATGGCAAGGATGTTAGGCAGAGATACAGGAAGAAGCTGAATTCCAAAGGCATCACTGGGTTGCATGCCCTGCACTACCTACCTCAACTTCTTCAATGAGAAAAGTATACATTAATTTTTTTGAAGCTGCCATAATCCATTCTTTTGTTACTGTCAGCCAAACACACTCATGACTGGTACGACATGTTCTAGTTCTCTGATGTGGGTGGTACAGTTAATATTGACTTCACTTTGTAGATGAAGACACTGGAGGTTCAAACAATGAAGATGACATAATATATAGACGTAGAGCTTAGATTCCAACTCAGTCTTCCCAGTTAAAAGTTCTTGGCACTTTCCCACTGGCCTATGACTCAGCCATTCTAATGAATTCTTCCTATTAATATAAACTAAATAAATTCTATTTTCCCTTCTATTAAGGAAGAAGAAATTAATAAGTACCTACCTGTATGAGCTTTATTTGTGCCTCTGCTCTCAGCCATCTGGCTGTGATTAATTAATTATTTAAATAATTAATTCCTCCTCTATTTACATGTGTATGTAATATATATAACCTTTGATCTTTAATTGATCTTTTTTTTTGTAATGGAAAACCTTATATTCAGATTTTGTTCCTTCCAGAAAGAAGCAGTTCAGATTAACTTTGTGTCCTGGCTTTTAGACATAGGTTTCAGTTATACATCTACATTTTTGGAGACCTTGAGTTTCTAATCAAAAGCCATTATGGATCAACACTAGTAATCTTCCAGAAAGCACAGTTGGACCCAGACTACTGTGTTAACCAGTCGAGTCTCTGACTTTGATATATCTTCTTAGCCCACCCACCCATTCATCATCCTTGGGCTCTCCCAGCTCTGCTACCCCAAGCTGTCAAGCTTAGTGCAGATGTATTGAAGAAACCAGTCCCCCAGTCACTCTAACACATATGTCTGTTCCTTCACTGCTTGTTAGGACAATGGGCCCCAAATCTTCTGAACCCCTAGGGAAGACTGAAATTCCATTTATTACTAGCCCTTAGGTTAGAGCTTGGTATTTATCATGGAGCTTAAATTAACTACCATCACTAACAATATTTCCTCTAGTATATGAAGAAATAATATTATTTAGCTCAGTAAAATTACTTTAAGAAATTCATTCATTTGGCAAATTTTTATTGAGTGTTATGTGTGCTACAGTGCTATCAGAACCATCCATTTACAGGGTCACTTATCCACAGTTTATAAAAGCATTTTCAGAGTATTAAAGGCTAGGGACTGAGTTACAATGGAGAGCAAAGTCAGTGCATATTGATAAAATATACTTATGGTACTGTTCACTTATTGTATTGTTCATAGAAGTATTTGTTCATACAATTATGAGAACACGCACATTGTGGTTTACTTTTTTACTACTATTATAAGGTAACATCGTTATGTTTATATGTGCATGCGTGCTAAGTTGCTTCAGTCGTGTCCGACTCTGTGACCCTGTGGACTGCATATAGTCTGCCAGGCTCCTCTGTCCATGGGATTCTCCAGGCAAGAATACTGGAGTGGGTTGCCATGCCCTTCTCTGGGGGATCTTCCTGACCCAGGGATCCAACCTGCATCTCTTTTGTCTAACCTTCATTGGCAGGCGAGTTCTTTACCAGTAGCATCACCTAGGAAGCCCATGTTTATGCATACATATATGCTATTACTTGCATCTTATTCCTATTTTCTGGTTGGAGATTTTTACCTCACCTCTTATCATTTTCTTAGTGCTATTATCAATAACAATGTAAGGAATCAATTTGATGCTGTCTTCTTATCTATTAAGGAAGAAAGGATTGATATGTCTCTTATCTGTTCTGAGCTTTACTTGCATTTCTGCTATCAGCCATCTGGCTTCTGATTGCTATTCATTAGCTAATTAATAATCCTAATCAAAATTTGCTGAGTGGAGTCCACCTAAGTTTGCCACTTTTGGAGTATGGAGAGATGGATAAGCTTAGGACTCTGTGAAAAGAGTCTCATCAAACAGTAAAAGAGAGAAAGTGTGCAAATATAACTGAAATATAACACAAAAATCAAGTGATAAACATTACAGGAAAAGAGCAGATAGGAGACCAAAGGTGAAAGAAAGGCAGGATAATCAAAGAAGGCTTCATGGTGGTGGTGGTGGTGGTGGTGGTGGTGGTGGTGGTGGCGAGGTCTATGTTCTGGAAAGCTAAGGATATAGCGGGATTGGGGTATTTTGACTGAAATAGAGACTATGAGCTAAAATGTGGAGAAAACTCTCTTTTCTCTGTGCCTGAGAAGGCAACAAGCCCATCTATGTGATGGGGGTAATACATCTTGTTACAACAATAGGAAAGGATTGCCCCAGATACTGAGACTTGTCTGGAAAAGCTCTTGTACCAAATGGCCCCCTTGCAGAGGCTCAACCGTCTTCTGTGTAGAGGTTTGGGTGACATGGTTTGCACGTTTGTTGGAAAGGGAGGACCCTCATGGTTGTCAAGAGTGGAGTGAAGCCAGATTAGCTGACACTTGGAGGGGGGAAGGTAGATTCTTGGCTCAGGAAGCTTTATGTAATAATTTATATAATGCTGTTCCTTTTGAGATAGTACAAAAGAATGCCAGGAGGAGGAGGGGTGGTCAGACAGCAAAACAGTACTGTACTCAATACTTCCAACCAGCCCCTTTGAGTTATGTACAGTGTGCTCCCCACTCCAAGTTATGAGCAGCTGAACTGAATTAAAAAACAGTCCCTCCTTTGCTGCGACCTGGCCTGCCAAATTCTCAGCTGGCGTGAGTTTTTATAGCTACGTTATAAACCCCCCAAAAGTGAGGCATATAATGGAAACATTGACATAACTTGAACTCCACGGAGTGGCTTGTGCCACTCTAATTATCCTTACGTTCCATTGGCCCATTTCTCCCCCTCCACGGGCAGAACCTGCTGCAGAGGCTCTGCCTAACGGTCCAAGGGGCTGGAGAGTTGAAGCTAGGCTTTGCTGGGGATAATGAGACAGTGTCTGCTGGTGGGAAGCCCCTTGTTCCATACATACTAACCCCTCCCTTTTCCCTTCCTTCCCTTGTTCTTCCCCTGCACCGCCTCCCTCAACAGCCCCCCTCCAAAAAAAAAAAAAAGGCAGAACAGTTCAGTTGGTTGTAAAAATTAATGAGTTCAGATACAGACTTGCCTTATTCCGGTCCAGCTGCGTAACCAGGGCGATTCCGACCAGCATTCTAGACGCTGACATCAGCTCCACACCCCGGTACAATGCTGCTCTGTTTGATCTCAGAAACAGATCAGGCTCCTGGGCTTTATACATCCTGCTTCCTCCCTTCTAGACTCATTTTATTACCCACCGGGAGAGCTCATCTCACTGCTCTCCCCCTGGGCAGCTAATACCAGAGGATCAGGCCCTACAGCTGACTCTTCTTTTACCAGCTGGACACTTTGATCCAGCCTTCCTGGTCTGCTTGGAAGAGCCCCACCCCCACCAGGCGTTGACAACTGGTGGAGGACGGGAGTAATAATGATTTCATCACCTTCTCTTTGCACAGGACTTCACGATTTTCCATGCACTTCCACAATCTTGTCAATATGGCCCAGGACCACCCTGGGCAATGGAGGTGGGACACCCATTTTAAAGATGAAGTCTGGGGTGGGGGCTCATGAGTGGTGAGAGCAGGAACTGATCCCAGAGTGCTTGACTCCTATTCTTGACCCATTGCTTGGACTCAATGTGCTCACCGCTTGGTGCATGTATTGGGCAAGGTGGATTGAGTTTCCATTGGTAAACGAAGTTGGAAGAAAGCTCTGTGGACCTCCTTTTCTCTGCTAAGCTAAAGGAGAGGGACAGTGACAAATCCACCTTCAGTTCAGTTCAGTTCAGTTGCTCAGTCGTGTCTGACTCTTTGTGACCCCGTGAATCGCAGCACGCCAGGCCTCCCTTCCATCACCAACTCCCGGAGTTCACCCAAACTCATGTGCATCGAGTTGGTGATGCCATCCAGCCATCTCATCCTCTGTCGTCCCCTTCTCCTCTTGCCCCCAATCTCTCCCAGCATCAGGGTCTTTTCCAATGAGTCAGTTCTTCACATGAGGTGGCCAAAGTATTGGAGTTTCAGCTTCAGCATCAGTCCTTCCAATGAACACCCAGGACTGAACTCCTTTAGGATGGACTGGTTGGATCTCCTTGCAGTCCAAGGGACTCTCAAGTCTTCTCCATCACCACAGTTCAAAAGCATCAATTCTTCGGTGCTCAGCTTTCTTCACAGTCCAACTCTCACATCCATACATGACCACTGGAAAAACCGTAGCCTTGACTAGATGGACCTTTATTGGCAAAGTAATGTGTCTGCTTTTGAATATGCTATCTAGGTTGGTCATAACTTTCCTTCCAAGGAGTAAACGTCTTTTAATTTCATGGCTGCAATCACCATCTGCAGTGATTTTGGAGCCCCAAAAAATTAAGTCTGACACTGTTTCCACTGATTCCCCATCTATTTGCCATGAAGTGATGGGACCAGATGCCATGATCTTAGTTTTCTGAATGTTAAGCTTTAAGCCAACTTTTTCACTCTCCTCTTTCACTTTCATCAAGAGGCTTTTAGTTCCTCTTCACTTTTTGCCATAAGGGTGGTGTCATCTGGGCCCTTCCAAAGTGTGTCATTAATTTGTCACAGTCCACCCCTTCTGCAGAATGCTGCACTCCCTTCCTCTGATTCAAGAATAGTTATTTCCTGGGAGAATCAGAATGATCTCTTACTTACAGTGGTTCTGGAAGCACCAACCCCAGAGATGGATAGTAAGCAGTTGAGGAGATTTCGGAAGCAGCTAAAATGATGACCAGCCTCTTTAGAAATAAAACATAGAAGTATAAACCTTATTACAGGGGGAGTTTCTTTCCAGAGTTTGGGGTAAATGTTTTAGCAAGTACAAATTTAGCAGAAAAGAGGAGTGCAGAGGTCAGCCTCGGTTTCCTGTGGCTGCCATACAAAGTACCACAGACTGTGTGCTTTAAACATCAGACAGTATTCTCTCCCAATTCTAGAGGTGAGGAGGTTGAAATCAAGGGCCATGCTCCCTGTAAGATCCTGGGTTGACACCGTCCTTAGCTTTTCTGAGCTCCTTGTGCTGGCCAACAATCCTTGCCTTGTGCTGAGACACCCCAGTCTCTGTCTCTCTTGTATCTGGCATTCCCCTGTCTTCACAAGGTGTTTTCCTCTTCTTATAAGGACACCAATCATACTGAATCTGGGTCCACTGTAAATTAAGATGAGACTGGAAAATACTGTGTGTGTGGGGTTCCTAACCCAATAATGGTTGAGGGTCTTTCTAGGAAGAGAGATGTAAGTTGATAACATCTACAGAAACCCTGGGCTTCCTTGGTGGCTCATCTGGTAAAGAATCTGCCTGCAATGTGGGAGACATGAGTTCGATCCCTGGGTTGGGAAGATCCCCTGGAGAAGGGAATGCCTACTCACTCCAGTATTCTGGCTGGAGAATTCCATGGATTGTGTAGTCCTGGGGGTCACAAAGAGTCAGACGTGACTGAGCAACTTTCACTTCACTTCCCAGAGACCCTACTTCTAAATAAGGTCACTTTTACAGTCTTGAAATTCTCTGAGAGCATGGCTCAGAGCTCCTGACTCCCCTCCATGACTCTTCTCCCTTGTCCTAAGAATGAGCCTCAGTGAGGTTCTCCAACCTGGGCGAGGACACCACTTGGGAAACTGAGGAAAATGAGCTGGTTTGCAGGTTCCCACACCTACGTTCATCCCATTACATCTTGTCTTCGGTGGACTTTGAGCATTATTGAACACTCCCCTTGATTTTTGGTGAAGGTGCTGGGAACCAAGACCAGCAAAACTGCCTCTCGGAACCTTCCAGTAGCTCATCAGCCGACCCAGAAACACAGCTTCGAGGTCCTCACTCTGGGTCTCGGGCTCTGTGTGCCCCCCACCCCCCAACCCCTTATGCCTCTGCATTATCAGCCCTGCTCCCTTTAAAGTTGCCTCAAATTGTGTTTACCGTAATCTTCCATTGTTTCCATTTTCCTTTGCCCCTTTCTTTTGTAGAGTACATAAACCCAACATGTTTAGATTTGCTGAGCAGTCTCATGCTTTTATAGTGGCTTAAAAGGTATTGACTTGTGAGTTTCTCTGTGCCAGTCACAGTGTTCACTGTGGGAAACCACAGAACACCAGGGAAGTTGATGTTTATTCAATTTTAGCGGGTTTTAAGGCATTCCTCAGACCATTCATATTATAAATATCAGATTATAAATTGTCCCTGAAGCTATTAACATGCCAGAAATGACCGTCTCTCAGCATCTAAGCTACACATTTCAGACTGCCTCCTGTCCCCAGAAATGGCTTCCATAAACAGCCTTCAATAAGCCACTGTAATGGTTCTGAAATGGGAACAACATGGTCATTCCATCATTTGAACCCCTCCCGCTCTGAGACTGGAAATGCACTGCTGTTTTCTGCCAAGGCTCTGATTTATGAGATGCTCTATGAGTTCTTAGTTTGATGTATATGGCTGGCTGCCCTCAATGCACACGACTTGCTGGAATTCTTTTTCACATGATTAGATGGATCACATTTATGGTATATAGTTACTGTTTGAATATGCAGGCAATCCTAGCTTTGAACAGTATCAGTTGACTAAAACACGTGCCTCTTAGAATGTGTCCCCACTTGCGCGGTTCCCTGGTAACCGCTAAGTCAGGACACAAGAGTTTCTGTACATGTTTCAGTGAACGTGGTTCCAGCGCAAAGGACTAGTGTAGCTGCTTTTTAAATAAACTTTGGATAAGGAATGTGATTATGGCAGTTCTCATTTCTTTAACAAATAGTGAGTACCCATAGGGTCCAAGGCGCCAGACTTGTCTCTGTTCTGACAACTGCCACAGCGAAATGGTGGAAAAGGTCAGATGATGCACAGAAATCACTGAATGAAGACAAAGAAGTGAAAGCTGCAAAAGGTAAGCGCAGCAGGAACTCAGAGCGGGTGTGGTCTTTTTCTGGGGGCGGGAGAGAACTTGTGCGGAGGAGTTAGTACTTGAATTGAGCCTTGAGAGAGGAGGGCATTTGGGAAACACAGAAGAGGGAAATGGGAGGTGGGCACTCCAGGCTGACATAAGCAGCACAAGCAAAAGCACAGGGGTGAGAAACCCTGAGTCCCAGAGCTGGGAATGTTTAAATGACAACCGGTGGGTGACGTTGTCTGAGGAGGGAACCTCTGCTTCGAAAGCTCACATACTAAGGTGGATGGTGAGACCCATCAAGTATCAGGGACCGCTCTGTGCTGTCACCTTCAGGGCCTTGTTTGATGCCCAGAACAAATCCATGAAGGAGGGAACTTGAGTGTCCCCATTTTATAGATGAGGAAGCAGAATCAAAAGGCAAAGACCCGCCCACGCCTTTACAACTAGCAAATCACTAAGCAAGGAGAAGAAGGCAGGCTTCCAGAGGTCCAATCTGCTCAGTTTTCTACTGGCTACCCTGAGAAATCAGTGACCTTGACAACTGTACTTGGTTTCTGCTGAATTGTCCAGCTGTGGAACACATTCATATTCACAAAAAATATTGATTATTATAGCTAATTTCTCCCTAAGGAAACACTCATTGAGGAGAAAATGAGAAACTCAATCTGTGCACTAACGGCTTTGAGTTTTGCTGCTTACTTATTTCTTCTATGCTTACACTTTGAAAATTAATGTCAATTGGATTTTAGAAAACTGTTCCCCACGGTTGTTAAAAATAAGAATAATAATAACAGCCCCAATTAAAGGAGGCTGTGGCACCAAGCTGTCTTCCATTTTCCTTTTGTTTAGCCAGTGATTATTGCAGGACCATTGTCCTGGTCTCCTCTCAGCAAGGGTTGATATGTCTCTAAAAGCATATTGCCTCCATGTCCACTTCCGTCTTCTCAGGTTTACCTCGAACATCACAAAGAAACTTCTCCATCAATCACTTTCTGACAGATCAGTACAGATTTAATCCCAATCTGAGTATCGGAGAGCCAGCGAGATGGGGCTGTCAGGCGGCTCACACTGGCTGGTCTTAAGCCTTTGACCGAGTAAACACAATCTTAAAGGATTGGGGAGCTTGAAAGTAAAACTGTAAATGATCCCATCTGTGATTCTTGGCTGATGATTCCTCTGGGGTGGACCAAAGAGGGGGAAATCAGAAGCAAGGGTCCGCTTTGCTTTAAACAAAATATCGTTACCCTTCTAGCATCTTCCTCGCTTGGGGTATTTTCCAAGTGAAAGTTCATTAGGAAGACACGAAAGCACGTTTTGCTAATATCCATCAAAGAGAGGGGTTCAGTTTCAAAGTGCAGAAGAAATACAATAGTGTTGAAGCAAAATACATGAAAAAGATCTTATGGCCCCCGCAAGTGAGAAAGAAACAGGGACTGGTGACTTAGGTTTTTTTTTTAAGTCAATCTTTATTTGGGACAAAAGATTGAGTCCCAGGAAAATGAGTGTCTCCTGGGCTTTCTCTTATTTACATTAGGCAGCCTGAACCAAACATTTTGGTGTATTTGTAAATGTTTGGGTTTCCCATTTCATATTTTCTCCTGTTGGCACCAAAGCTGAAGGGCTCAGAATTTCTCAAACAAGGTTCTTACCCACGGTGATGACTATTATTAACATGTATTGATCTAGAGGATATACAGAAACAGGATTAAGTGCAGATCCGGAGCCCAGGGATTAGGTCTGGCTGGAGAGCAGAGTGTAAACAGGGGATGTCTGAGTGGTGGGGAGCAGGGGGGCTCATTAGAGGTCTGGGCCAGGAAACAGGGTGGCTTTGTGTCTGTCCTCAAGCCAGGGAGTGGGCCTGAGGATGGTGAGCATGAGCCAGGCTCCCTGGCTTGGTCACGGCTCTGAAGGCCAGAATGTCCCTTCCTGGGGATCCCTAGGGATGCTGGGCAAGTTCCCAGGATGACATATCTCTCTGCAAGGAGCATCAGACCAGAGAGAGGAGAGCTTTCTCTTTTGTCGAGCATTTTGCTGAGGAAACCCCAGCTGGTCTCAAACTTGCTCCTCAGAGGAGCGGTTCTCCTTCATGCCAGAAGGATCTGTCTCCCTTGGCTGCCATGGAAAGAGTAACTTGTTTCCATACTTCAATCCCCATTCATTGTGAACCCTCGTCTCCACCCCTGCTCCCCCAACCATAAAATACCTCTTTCAAAATAAGACCTTGGGTGAACATAAAGCTCTAACTCCCCAGGAGAAAATCCACCATAAGAATTCAGGCTGCCTTAAAAGAGAATAAAATTTTGCCACATGCAGCAACATTATTCTAAGTGGAATAAGTGAGACAGAGAAAGACCAATACCGTATAATATCACTTATATGTGAAATATAAAAAATATAAAAAGCTAGTGAATGTAGCAAAAAAGAAGTGGACTCACAGATATGCAGAACAAACAAGTTGTTACCAGTGGAGAGGGAAGTGGGGAGGGGCAACATAAGTGTGGAGGAGTGGGACATCCAACGATTGGGTATAAGATAGGCTCAGGGGTGCACTGTACAACACAGGGCATATAGCCAATATTTTATAATAACTCTAAATGGACTGTAACATTTAAGAACTGTGAATCACTATATTGTATACCCATATGTAACAGTGTACATCAACTATACTTCAGTTAAAAAAGCAATTCAAGCTGCAACCCTGCACCATAAGAATTCATTGCACCTGGGTTCCCAGCAGTGAGATGGAGACTGTGGAGCAAGCCGTCAGGATGGACCTTCTCTCGCTCTGCTCATGAGGCCCACCTGAACATGAATCTAGTCCATCAGTGTTCCCAGGTTCATAGGTTCATTTGGGGGCATCTTCTAGATCAGGGATTCTCAGTCTCAGCACTATAATGTCCTCATCTGAATCAGGGACCATGGAGGCACAGAGCTAGCCCTAGCGTTAAGCACAGTGGTTATCATCACAGGCTTTGGAATCGAAGATACAGGATCAAACCCAGCTTTAATGGCTCAGTCTTCTCATCTATAAAATGGGGATAATATTATCCATGTGAGAGAGTACCTGTGAAGAATAAGTATGAGGATACATATATAAGTGGTTGCTTAGCCCAGTGCCTGACACACAGTAAGTGCTAAGTAAATGGTAGGTTAACCGTTTCCTGTTGTGGGCTTCACAGAAGAGTATGTGGATGGGGATGTTAGCATTTAGGAAGCATTACTCTACATTGCATTACCCTATGTTGCACATCCTATAACTGCTTTCATGGGTGTAGGTAGAATGGACTCTTCCCTTCTCAGGTGTGGTACCAGCTGTTGATGAGGTGATGCTAACGCCTGGCACAAGAAGCTAAGGTTGGAAGAAATAAATGCCACGTGTCCCTCTTCTTAGATATGAAACAAAAAGGCTGATATGTGCTTTCTTCATTTTTTCTTAACTGATGGCAAGCTTTCACAGTGATTATAGTATGAAGTCTATAAAGAGAAAATACTTATTTATCCTCACGCTTAGCCCTTGGATTTTACCAAGTTGCATATCCAGGGTTGGTGCTCAGAATCCAAGCTGACCCTACCCCTGCTCCCAACCACCAACACTTCTTCATAACCTCATCACTCAGAATTCAGCCTCCCAAAAATTGAGCAAGAAATTTTGAATTATTTGCTGAGCTAAGCAACTCAGGTTAAGGGAGAATTAGTAGAAAAGGTGAGTCAAACAGAGATGAAGAGACAGGGAGAGAACCATTCTTTGATCTATTCAGCCACAACTTGTTAAGTACCTGCCTGCCAGCCATCATGCTTGGTGCTGAAGTTACAAAGATGATCAAACCTTAGCCTCCGACCTCAAAAATGTAATGGCTGTTTCTTGTCTAGGGAGCAGGTTAAAAATGTCTAAACATTCAACAGGTTGCAAACTTAAGAGTTGAGCAGTTTTTTATTTATTTTATTCCTTAATAGAAAGTTGTTGTTTTGCACAGAATCAAGTAAAGACACAAAATCAAATCAGTTAAGTGTGAGATGCAGGTGTGTCCAGGGCCTTGTGGGAGAACAAGAAGCAGGCAGGATGCATTCTGTGTTCCTGGAGGGATAGGTGGTGTTCTCCACAGAGGCTCCGGTGTTAGTGAAGCTGTGGAGGAGAGAAGCAACCGCAACGCGGACAAGAAACACTGAAGAACCCCGTGTTGCTGCAGCATGAACTGTGAGTCTGGAAACGATGAGCACTGAGATGGAAGAGGGAGGGGAGGACTTCATCTATGAGGCGGGCTTTATGTCATGGCTGATGGGGAGTCCTGGGCAGGTCCCTGTCAACGCCGGAAGTGGTCAGATGTGCTAGACAGCAGCGTGGAGGCGGGTTCAAGACCAGGGCCGGGGAGGCCATCGCCACTTTCCAGATGAGAGGTGGGTAAGAGTTTCAACTAAGATACAAGCTTTACACATAGTGTGGACACACACCCAATTTTCCAACTGAAAATTTTGGTGTGTTCTATAGAAAAGCCCACTTGAGCTTGGTAGACACAAAAGTGGGATTGTTCAAGAGGAACTCATTTCTGTCTAAACATTATTTTTTAGTATCAAGAGATTTCGAATATGAGTTCGGTGCTCCTAGGTTAGGTCTAAGCAGCACGTACTTTGCGTCCTTGGCATTTTTTGTTTTTGGAGACATTTGTGAGGAAGTAATTCTTATCCTTTTGGGGTTTTATTTGCTGCTTGCCTCTTCTCTGAAATATTTTGTTATCTGCTCTACTGGCAAGACTCTAGTCTGGGGAGTGAGCACCATGTATTAGCTCATATTTTCCACCTTTAGTTCCTTACTTCTTTCCTCATATTATGTGGAAGAAACTCTCAGGCAGCAAAACTGAGGAAAAGATTTTATCTCCTCTCCATCACTCCCCATTGACGGATGTGTTTCCTCTTGTCCTGTTCCTTTAAAATGGGAGACTGAAAGCTCTGCTCCTTCATTCCAGAACAGAGGTTCAGAAGGGCACTGCGGGTACCCTGGACTCTGATGGGGAGGGTAGGCTTGGGACTGCAGATTCAGAACAGCCTTTGCCGCCTGAATACCAGCTGGAAGAGGGGAGGGGAGGCAGTGACGGTGACCAATGCACAATGTCATCTATCCAAACTCTCATGCTTCAAAGGAACGTTGATTTCATTGTTCCCCAAAGGGGACCAGTAAATAACGAGATATTGTCAGAAGCCCGGGTGTTTCCTGCTGGAGACAAGGATGCTGCCAAGTGTTGGAAGCCTTGGAATCTAGTCTGTATGAGCCATTTTTGAAGAGGATGGGTTTGGACGAGTGACTTCACCTCTGAAGGATGCATTTCCACTTTGTAGATAATACAAGTGATAAATAAAACCTGTTGTTTGCCCTTACAGGTTGTGTGACGTTGGATATAGAAATATTTTGGATACTGAGAAGTGCATTTTGGAAATGATGATCTAGCAGGAGAATTTTCTCCTAAATATTAAACAAAGTACCACAGAAGCAGCTTTGATGGTAACAAAGGGTTTGAAGAAGTAGAGAAAATATGCACAGTGCTCCTTTGGCTGGGCAGGAATATATAATGCTGTCTTGCTAATCCATTACAAGAAGACCTATGACAGATGCTTACAGGCTTCCTTTTGCCTTGCAGCCTACTTTTCTCTCTTTCTTCCTTTGCAGGTTTTTACAAACTGATTTCCATGCCAGCCAAGGTAGACACCCATTGGAAAGTAGACACTGGGATTTAACATTATAAGAAGGTAGGCACTGGCCTCAGACCCACCACCTGGGTTTGAATCTCAACTCTGCCCTTTACTCCCTGCTGGTATCTAGCAGGTCTCTTCACCTCTCTTGACCCAAGTTTCTTATGCACAGATTGGTTAGGATTCTGTTAAGGTCCTTTCTAGCACATGGATTCTATATTGTCTCAGCTTAGAGTCAGTAATGGGCTTCCCAGGTGGCTCAGTGGTAAAGAGTCCACCTATGGGTTCTATCCCTAGGTGGGGAAGATCCTCAGGAGAAGGAAATGGCACCCCACTCCAGTACTCTTGCCTGGAAAATCCCATGGGTGGAGGAGCCTGGTGGGCTGCCGTCTATGGGGTCGCACAGAGTTGGACACGACTGAAGTGACTTAGCAGCAGCAGCAGCAGCTTAGAGTCAGTAATGGGCTTCCCAGGTGGCTCAGTAGTAAAGAGTCCACCTACGGGTTCTATCCCTAGATGGGGAAGATCCTCAGGAGAAGGAAACAGCAACCCACTCCAGTGTTCTTGCCTGGAAAATCCCATGGGTGGAGGAGCCTGGTGAGCTACAGTGCATGGGGTCACAGAGAGTCCAGCACAACTTGGTGACTAAACAGCAACAGTCAGTAATGCGTTCCAGGGGCTGAAGAGCCTGGCGTTGCTGAGTGACTGGTTCATCACTGCTGCAGAATCGCCTGTCTGCATGGCAGTTATCAGAAGCGGATGCTGCTCTGCTGAGTCCTGGGTTTTGTGTCCTCACAGTGGTGTGGAGACTGGGTATGCCGCTGTGGTCGCTGGCTGGCTCAGGTTGCCCAGGATACAGGAATGTGCTGGGTGCAGACAGATCCTGTATTTTCCTTCAGTCTTAATTCTGGGAAAGCAGCAAGGGAAGAGGCTGGGGAGAGGAGTGGTCATGCTACACAGGCACCCGAGGTGAGGGGGTGGAAAGAGGGTCACTTGTTAAAGGCCCCCGCTGAGACCTGCAGAGGGTTGAGTATTACCCCAAGGGTGGGTCCCGTTTCCATTTTAGCGCTGAAGTAAACTCTCCAGGCCCTGTTGTAGTTGGCTAATGGCGATCCCCAAACCACAGGCTCCAGAGATATGAGCCAGCGTTCCAGGAAAAGCCACCCACGGGATCAGGGAGGACAGAGAGAGAGAGTCCAGAGCAGGGAGGACAGAGGGAGAGAGCCCGGAGCAAGGGCATGTTTGGGGCCGATTGCTTCAAACGGAGGGTAATTGTGTCCTCCAGCTCGGGGTTCATGGGTCATGCCTCCAGCACAGTCCAGTCCACATCCACGGGTGCTTACTTGGCACAGTTAAGTGTGTCCTCCCCAAAGTCAACATCCAGAGAACCTAGGGAGCTGTGGGGGTCACTGTGCAGTTCTTCATTCTTTTATTTTTTTTCTAGTTCAGAAAGACCAGCCCACCACTTGGGAGCCTTGGTTTGGCTGGCTCTCCAAACCCCTGGTCAGATGGCTATCTTTCAACTAAAACACAGGGTTAGTTGAATTTTCTTCCAAATTTCATTTCAAACAATTATCTTGGCATGTTATCTGTAATATCCCCTTTGGAGAGTTCTTCTATATTGAAAAAAAAATTCATCATACCTTGTGAATACGTGGATTGAGAATAAAGCCTCAAGTGCATCAAGATACGTGAAGACCTGAGTGACTCCTGAACTGTTCTGACTGCGGCTCACAGGAGTGTGCAACAGCAAAGGAAGACAGTAGAAAGATGCCCATCTGGACCTCATTGGTAGCAAAATCGGAGCTATCTTCCTTGAACAGTCAGTGGTTCAATCCCTTGCCTTCAGGTCAAGTCATACTTGAATCTTTAGACCCTGCAGTCCTCCGATACACACACACACGTACGCAGAGAGAGAAAATACACATTTGTAGGCAATAATGCACACACCTAGTCTCCTCCTCCCTGGAAGTCACATACAGAAAATACACATTTGTATGCGATATTGCACACCCTTCCCCCAAAAACACAGCAATTAGGAGTTGAATTCCCCAGTCTGCTGAGCTGGACTTAGAGACCAAGCAAAAGGGACTCTTGAGAAGAAAAAAGGAATTCCACTCTGGTGAGGTTAAGATTGCAGTCCTTAAAAGTGAGGTGGTTTCACCAAGACTGCTTTAGAAAGGGACCAGTCCTGACCCTCCGGGGGAATTGGGTGAAATACCCTGGGCAATGGGTCCAGGAGCCTTGAAGTTCGGAGCAAGCACTGGACTGGGTGGCGTGCTGAGGTTCATCTTCTGTGCATCCCCACCTGCCCTCTCACTCCCACCACCCCGGGGCCCTGCACTTTGCTCTATTCTCCACCCATCTCTGAAAACCTTCCATCTCCAAGGCGACTTCAAAGCCCCCTGGGAAAGCCAAGTTGCCAATTAAGCCTCTTTGAGGCAGGTTCTCATTCCTTCCCCCACTAATTGAAATGTTACTCCTTTTACTAAACCCTTAAACCACCCAAACACAACGGTCTTCCTCATTTGCATTGTAACAACGTCCCTAATATGCTTCCAAGAGCCCTCCCTCCGTAAAGGGGACCTTCCCTCTCCTCCAGGCATGAGCGGTATGAAAGCAAAGGCCTTCATTTCCATCCGTATACAGCTGCTCATTAGCTAAGGTGGAAGAAATTCCTTTTATTCTGGATTCATTTCCCAGGATGACCATGTCTTTTTTATTTTTTGTCTCAGGTCACTGTTCCCAAACTAGGCTTTAATTGCTGATAGTGATTGAGTTAATACATATTTACAGCCTGGTAAGGTTAAAGAAGGTCTCCTGTAGTTTTATTTGAGACATTTTATTTAACCTGCCATAAAATCATTAACAAGTTGTTCAGTGTTAATTCTCTGTCCTTTATCTTGTCTCTGCCTCTTGGGAAAATTGGGTGAAGGCAGTGGCTTTGGTGCAGGCTGGATTCTGAGGCAGGGTGGACCCTGGGACCCCAAACCTCGCCTCCAGGTCCTCCTCTGTTCAGAGAGGGGTGCCTCTCCTTGGTAGCAGCAGAGAGCCCAGGGCAACACTGTGCTCTCCCAGGCACCCAGCCAAGAGGCGCAGGCGGGTGATGAAATCCCATCAAAGCCACAGGGCTGGGCCAGGCTCCTGAATTAGCTCCCACCAGTAACTCGAGCCCCAAGTGGCCCACAGGCTGGGCACTGAGCCGAGGTGTCAGGCCGGGCGACGGCCTGGCCACTGGAGCCCGCCCAGAACGAGGGACTGAAAAACTGGGCAGGAGGAGGGGCCGAGGGCCAAGGGCAATGCCAGGGGAAGCCAGGGGTTTTCCAAACTTTATCCTGGGAGGCCTGAGGGCTGCCTGTGAAAAGTCAGTCTTGTCACAGTCCTTCTCTCTCCTTCCCATAAACATCCGGAGCAACATGGAGGCCCTCTCCACCGTGGGGTTCCAGGACTCTCTATCCCATCAGAGGGTAATTGGCTTACCAAAAATGAAGCTGGCTGAGTCAGCCGCATGTCTGCCTGCCCCCAGAGTGCTGCTCCCAGGAGCCCCACACTTCTCTCCTCTCCCCCTTGCCTTGCCTGGGCCTCTGGCTGCTTTTGTCTCTGATCCGTCCCTGAGGAGTGGATCAGACTGTGGCAGAGGCTGACATTCCCCTAAAGTCATGTTGCCATATGTTTCCTGGTCACACATCTCTATTTTTCAGGTCCCCTAGTAGTAGACACAGTGAGGGGAAGTGACAAGGGCCAGCTCCATGCTCTTTGCCCTGTTTGGCTGCCTGGAGTGGAGATGATCCTTTGGGCAGCTTTCAAAGCTAAATGTTAAAAATGGCAGCTCAAAACTGAAAATGATGGGTGGAGGGTGGCTGTCCCACCCATCCTATGTACAAGCATGAAATCAGTGTCTGTGGGGTGTAAAGCACCGTACGCTATGGGGGCTATTTGTTACAGCCGGGAATTCACTACACAGTCTGAGACTGTTCATGCAACGCTATGAACTGTGGGGGCTGGCTGCCTTTACCTGGATTGTTCATTCAGTGACTTTCTTCTGCCTCCCTTAAGACACAGGTCAAATTCCAGCCCCTCTGGGGAGCCTTCCAGTGGGCAGGGGAAATAACTTTATCCACTCATTCTATCATGGACACCAGCAGAAGCCACCTTTGCCCACCTCCAGGCTGGTTGAGCCAAGCAGGAACATGGGACATGGCCCACTGGGCGAGATTTAGAAACTGAGCCAGAGGGCCAAAATCCTCTGAATCAAAGAATGCTCCTCTGAGACTCGGCTGTCATAATTCTTTACTTCTGAAATCAGGTTCAAGAGACCTGGATAAGGAGAATGGCTACTGAGCTGTTTTTTTGGGTGATTCAGAAAGTTGGAGCTAGATGGGCCCCTAGAAATCATCTTCCCCTGCCCTTTCCCTTACAGATGAAGAGACTGGGGCCCAAAGTGGAGAGACAGAAGCAGCAGCTGGCCTCCTGACGCCCAGCCTGCTGCTCCTTAATTGCACTGTTTAAGCAAGGCAGGTGACACACACATTGTAGCCCCTGGTCCAGGCTCAGAATTATTTGCTCATTTATATATGTATTTATTTATTTGGCAACACCAGGTCTTTGTTGTAGCATGCAGGATCTTTCAGTTGCATCATGCGAACACTTAGTTGTGGCGTATAGGATCTAGTTCCCCGACCAGGGATCAAACCCAGGCCCCCAACATTGGGAGGGCGGAGTCTTAGCCACTGGACCACCAGGGAAGCCTCAGAATTATTTGTTTTTTCCAACTCTCCAAGACGTGCTTCAGCCCTCCCTGTTTCAGTGTTCTCAAATACTGACCATGCTGCCTTCCATCTGAGCATTTCAGGTCCAAGTTCTCAGTGCTGACTTCTAGCTAGAGCAGGACAGGGAGTACCAACGTTTCCAAGGTTAACTGTTCAACAGCCCCGAGGATGGACGTGGCCCATTCATGAAACATAGACCTATCCCTTTGCTCTATAGCGAGGGGTTGGAACAGGTAGGAGATGGGGCAGCACTAAGCTGTTCCCTG
The DNA here is from genome assembly GCF_027580195.1 of Bos mutus. NCBI lineage: Eukaryota > Metazoa > Chordata > Mammalia > Artiodactyla > Bovidae > Bos > Bos mutus. Next base: position 72,676,576 of record NC_091617.1, read on the forward strand.
TTTCTTTGTCTTGCCCTTCTCTTCATTGAAGGAAGAGTCCTTGAGGAAGACCCACCCTCTTACTACAGAGAAAGGAACTGAGGCTCAGAAAGGTTTGCTGGTGAGCTCAAAGCTCTGCAAGATGCCTTACTTCTGACCTCCCCTGCGGAGTCCTCGGTCAGAGTGAGAAGTTTCTACTTATCGCCTTCTAAGTCACAAAAGAAAGTAACACTAGGGTATGGTTTAGGTGTATATCTTGGAATTTAAATCTCAATCAACCAAAATTTCTCTTATGATTTCCCCAAAGCACAGATTTATTTTCCAGGATTCATTTCTTAGAGCATAACGGACCTGTTGGTCAAAACTTGACATCTGACTCAACCTAGGGGCTGATGCAGGTTTCCACAGTGCAGTTCCATCCTGTCAGCACTTTTCTTGATTGTTGGAGCTGGTTCAAAACCCATGTCTCTGCCCTCACATCCTTCCTTTCGGGAAACTGCAGGGGAATTAGAGTTTTGGATGCTTAGCTTAGGGAGGGCCCTTAAGGTTCATAAAACTCTCCTATGTGGGGGGACCACAGGCCCATAGTGAACTGGTGACAGGCCTGGCCTGGTGTCCTGACTCTTCAGCAGAAAGTACTTTATGGGGAACACATGGTGGGGAACCCAGGTTGGTTAGGGCCTCCATAAAGTAAAGAAGGAACAGCATTTTTTTTTTTATTCAGTCCCATAGCCTGGATCAAGGAGGAGTCCGTTGTCCTTTGGGAAAGATGTTATTAAATATCTATCACCCCGTCTATACCTCATTTATGAAACTGTCATTTTTGGATTACTGATGCCTATTTTCTTCTAGGATGGCTCCCTTCATCTTTCCTATGCATCATTCTGCTTTGGCAGCAGTTCTTTTTTAGTATAGTGAGTGTGTATGCAGGGAGCAGGGAGGCAGTGGTATGGGTGGGCTGACAGTCACTCAGATGCTGAAGCTGGGGGAGGGAAAGAGGTGCTTGACAAGGTTAGGGTCGGGGTGCCCACCAACAACCATTCCTCAGTTTTTATTGTATGTTTAGTGTAATGAAGGAACATTGCTTCATATATGCATACTTTACAATTCACTAGGTGCTTTTTCCATTTGATATCTTTTAAAGTCCTTGAAAAAAGTCTTTGGGAAGCAGAGACCTGGAGAGGAAGAGCTGGCATGTTGTGGACTCTACAATCCTCTAGGCAATATGCTTCTTATGTTCACGTATATACGAGGAATCTCTTTCCATCCCAACAACACCATGAGACAAGCAATCATACTGTAATTGTCATGGTGAGGACATCTGTGCTCAGAGCAATGACTTGTCTGGGTGCTCCCAGCTAGTAAGTAGCACAGGCAGGATTTGAATTCAGATCTCTGTGAGTGAAGGCCACATTCTTTCTACAGCATTGATCTGCCTTCCTAAGAATGTGGAACTGTTAGCAAAGAGAAGTAACCAACCCAATCTGACGCTTGAGAAAAATGAGTCTGTAAGTCATTTCATGACAAATAGATGGGAAGCAATGGAAACAGTGACAGACTTTATTTTTTTGGGCTCCAAAATCACTGCAGATGGTGACTGCAGCCATGAAATTAAAAGACACTTGCTCCTTGGCAGGAAAGTTATTACCAACCTAGACAGCATATTAAAAGCAGAGACATTACTTTGCCAACAAAGGTCCATCTAGTCAAAGCTATGGTTTTTCCAGTAGTCATGTATGGATGTGAGGGTTGCACTATAAAGAAAGCTGAGTGCCAAAAAATTGATGCTTTTGAACTGTGGTGTTGGAGAAGACTCTTGAGAGTCCCTCGAACTGCAAGGAGATCCAACCAGTCCATCCTAAAGGATATTAGTCCTGAGTGTTCATTGGAAGGACTGATGCTGAAGTTGGAACTCCAATACTTTGGCCTCCTGATGCAAAGAACTGACTCCTTGGAAAAGACCCTGATGCTGAGAAAGATTGAAAGCAGGAGGAGAAGGGGATGACAGAGGATGAGATGGTTGGATGGCATCACGGACTCAATGGACATGAGTTTGAGTAAACTCCAGGAGTTGGTGATAGACAAGGAAGCCTGGTGTGCTGCAGTTCATGGGGTCACAAAGAGTCAGACATGACTGAGTGACTGAACTGACTGAAGTCTCAGAGAGGCAAGGAGTATAATACTTTCTAATCACAACATTGGGACTAAAGTTCCAAGCTGTGCTAAGTGAAGTGGTATTTTCCAGGGCACCATTCCACCTCAAGAGACCAGATGCTAGTTGGGAGCCATTCTTGACACTTGTGTCCCAACAGGGAATGGTTCAGAATGAGCCCATAGGTGAGGACTCGATTGGGTGCTCTGAAAGGGGAAGATTGGAAAATCTGAGATGCAGGATCCAAGTCCAGAATGTTGTCCAGTCTGTTAAAATTGTCTTTGCTGTGGGCCATGGATCTGCTTGGACCATTTATCAGAACCTGTTATGGTCTGGAAATAAGAAAACTCAAGTCAATTGTAGACAAATATTTTGCAGCCTCTGCATTTACTTAACAAAGGTAGGGCTCTCTTCCCTTGGAGGATGAAGCCGGAGCCGGTATAATCACTGGTCAGATCTTCTCCTCACAATGGTATAAGTGGGAGCCTCTCCCTTCCATGTTACCTCCCAAAGGAACAGGGGATAAACACCCTTGTAAGACAGTGGTCTCATTTTGTGGACGTGAATTCAATGGCTCACAGCTCCATTCTACTCATCCTGGCTCCGGCTTAAGTTTTAAAAACTAATTCTCTTTGCATTAATCTGAAAAGATCCTTCAAACAAAAGCTCAACATCTGAGTCTATTTACCGAGTGTGCAGCTGTGTCAATTGGCCAAGACAAAGCGAGGCTTCCTGGTCAGCCCACAATGGGCTGCAGGTAGTCCTGCAAACAGAGAAGCACAAGGCATGGTCCTTTCAGGAGCCAGCAACCCTCCTTCCAATAGGGAGGAGCCGGAGCTTAGGGGTCAAGAGAAAGGGAGTGCTGCCCCACCCCCACCGTCACCATACACACAAGTGGGCCTGAAGGATATGATCTGTAAGCCCATCAATTAGGACTATTAAAAAGGTAATTAGCCCTCTACCATGGAAACCAAGGACAGAGAGTGAAAAGGGGAAATTCATTTCCATGTGGTTACATTTTGATGTGACCAGTACACTTTCTTAAAGAAGTGCGATGCTATTGTTGAGAATATCACTTGGTTGGTCATGATGGGAAGGTGATATCAAGTCAATTTAAAAGTTGTCTAAGAATTAAAATAATAGCTTCTTTATTCTTGAAAAAAATATTTTTTTTTTTTCTGCTATCAAACACTAGATTCAAGTCAAGTGGCCAGAGTTAGGAGGCCAGGGAGGAGTTGAGTTATTTCCTTTCCAGTTTCCTCTCCTGAAGAGAATTGTGGCAGGAAATGACATCTGAAAATGTCAACAATGAACAATTTCTCTTGGATTCTAATAAGTGTGAAATTCAGAATTAGCGTTCCGTGTCTTTTCAAACATGTGTGGGTATTTTGGTAATAAAGCCCGAGAGAGCAGAAAACGAATAGAGGAAAGTCCTTTCTTATAATGAGATTTGAAGATAGCTATTGAAATGGATCTAAAGTATACAGTACTCTTGCAACACTGGTCAAGTGCACAGTGAACTTAGGGCCTACACAAATTTACATTTTCTCTCTCTCTGTGTGCATGCTTTCAGGTAGAAGATAATTTAATTCAGCTTTGTTTTCCCCCACCATCTCGTTTTCTCCTTCTCTTTCACTTCCCCTTCCCACTTTATAGAGGTCAAATGTACATGCAGGGAGATGCACAGATCTTAAGTGTCCAGCTGGATGATTCACATCTTGTTAACCCACACAACAATCAAGATACACAATATTCCCACCACTTCAGAAGTTTCCTGCTCCCATCTTGTCAATAACCACCTGCCAGGCAATCACTGTTTTAATTTTTAATACTATGTATTAGTTTTGCTGTTCTTGAAGTCCATATCAAAGATATCATATGGCATAAATTCTTTTTGTGTGACATCTTTCACTCAAAATAGTATTTTTGAGACTCATCTGTGAGGTGATGGAGTATTATCTGTGTATTCTCTTTCGTGCATACGTAGTATTCCATTGTATAATGACACCACAATGGACCCATTCTTGTCTTGATCACATCTCAGGTTGTTTCCAGTTTGGGGCTGTTATGAAATAAGCTACTATAAACTTTCTTGCATAAGATCTTTTGTGGGCATATGTTTTTATTTCTCCTGGACAATTACCTAGGAGTGAATCATAACTTAGGTGTATTTTTAATTTTAAAAGAAACTAAAAACCTACCAGTTTTCTGAAGTGGTTGTAAAATCTTATGTTTCCAGAAGAAAGGTGTGAGAAGTTTCAGTAATTCTGTCTCCTTACAAACATTGGATGTTGTCAGTCTTTTTTTTTTTAATTGAAGTATAGTTGATTTACAAATTTTCTGTTGTTAGTCTTTTTTAACATGAGCTGTTCTAATGGGTATGAAGTGGTAATCTCATTGTGGTGTTAATTTGCATTTCTCTTTTCTTGTAATTATTATCATTTGCATATATTTTTTCTTGCCATTTTTATTGAAGTATTTTGCTTATTATTTATTGGCTTTTCTCCTTATTAATTTGTAGGTATTCTTTATATATTCTGGATAAAAGTCTCTTCTAAAATATAGGTATAGCAAATATTTTCTATTGGTCTATGACTTTTACTTTCTTAATTGCATCTTTTTAGTAAGAAAAACCTTATTATTTTGATGAAATCCAATTTTTTTCTTTATGATTAGTGCTTTTGCTGTCCCATCTAAGAAGCCTTTGTCTAACCCAAGACTGTAAAGACATTTCTCTATGCTTTTTTATAGCAGCTCTACACTTTTCGCTTTTGTGATTAACTCTACAGTTCATCTCAAATTAGTTTTTTGTGTATGGTGTTAGGTAAGGGTTGAGGTTTATGTTTTTTCTAAGCGTTTATCCAGCAGTTCCAGAATCATTTGATGAAGACGTTCTCCATTCACTTTCTCTGGTGCCTTTGTCATAGATTGATTGACTGTATCTTTGTGCTCTATTCCTGGACTCCCCCATTTTTTTGTCTGTCTTTATGCCAATACTACTTTGCCTTGATTGTTATAGATTTTTAATACATCTTAAAATCAGATATTGTTGGTTTTCTAATCTTTCTCTTCTTTTAAAAGATGATTTTGGCCACTCTAGTCCTTTGGATGCTTATTTAAATTTTAGAATCAGCTCATCAATTTGTTCAAAAAAGTTTGTTGAGATTTTGATTGGGATTATGTTAAATCTGTAGATCAACTTGGGAAGAGGGAGAAAGATTTTACATTGAGCCTTTCAATTAATGAACATGGTATATCTTTTTTTTTTTCAATAATATTGTATAAATTTTAATATAGAGGTCTTGCACATATTTGCTCACCTTTATTCCTAAATGTTTCAAGTATTTTGATGCTATTGTAAATGGTGTTTTGAAATGTTTATCTTCTAAATGTCATTAGTATGGGGAAAAAAATAGAATTGATATTTGTAACTTGACCTTGTAGCTTGCTATGTTGCTAAATTCACTAATTAGCAATAATGCTACTAGTGGCTTTACAGATCCTTCAGAATTTTCATATACATACTCATGTCATCTACAAATAAAAATAGTTTTACCTCTTTCTTTCCAATCTTTATACTTTTTATTTCACCTTATTGCACTGACCAGAAGAGAAGAGATGAGAGTGGACAACTTTGCCTAGTTCTTGATCTTAGAAAATATTCAGTAATCTACCATCAAGTACAATGTTAATGTGAATTTCTCATAGTTATCCTTTGTCAGACATTTTATTTTTAGCTTGCTGAGAGATTTTTAAAATCATAAATGGATATTTAACTTTGTCAAATGCCTTTTACTCATTTTTGAGATATTGTGTGGCATTTTTCTATATTCTGCTGATGTGGTAAATTAAATTGATCACTTTTTGAATGTTAAATCCATCCTATATTCCTGAATAAGCTTCACTTAGTCATACTGTGTTATCCTTTTTTATACAATGCTGGATTTGATTTCACAATATCTGTTAAGCATTTTTGCATCTATATTTATGAAGGATATCGATTTGTAGTGTTTATTTCTTGTAGTATTTTTGACAGTGTTATTACGATGTAATGGTTAGTTTTATATATCAGCTCAGCTAGACTGCTCAGTTCAGTTCAGTTCAGTTGCTCAGTCGTGTCCGACTCTTCGCAACCCCATGAATCACAGCACGCCAGGCCTCCCTGTCCATCACCAACTCCCAGAGTTCACTCAGACTCACGTCCATTGAGTCAGCAATGCCATCCAGCCATCTCATCTTCTGTCGTAGTACCCAGTTATTCAATCTAAAACTAATCTAGGTGTTGCTGTGAAGGTATTTTGTGGATATGGCTAACATTTGCAATCAGTTGACTTTAAGTAAAGGCGATCAGAGATCATCCTTGATAATATAAGTGGGCCTTATCCAATCAGTTGAAGGCTTTAAGAATAAAAAAGTTTCTCAGAGTAGATATTCTGCTTCAGGATTGCAGCATCAACTCCTTCCAGAGTTTCCAGCCTGCTGGCTTTCTCTATGCAAATTTTGGACTTGCCAAGCCCCACAATTGCATGAGTCAAGAGCCAATTCCTTAAAATAAAAGTCTGTCAAAACATATATATATGAAATCTCAATCTTGTGGAGGCTTGTGTTAAGGATTTGTTAGGGTGGGTCTATTTCAGCTTTGTGTTTTGTGTATGGACCTTATTCTGTGGCATGGTCCTCTCTCAGAAGGCGTGGGATTTCTAGAGTCTCACTTGAATGGTAAGACATTCACCAAGCTATCTCTTCACTCTTCTTGGCTGGAACTCCCACGTTTTTCAGTGTTAAAGATGTCTGGTGTCTCTGTTCAGTTTTCATCCCCATAATGCATGTTCCCTGATAGGCCAGTGGGGGTTTGTCCTATGAATTTACAGCCCTGCTCTCCGCCAAGAAGCCAGAAGGAATCCCCAGGATAAAACTCTGGCACCCTTCCTGCACAGCTTCCCCTTCACTGGTCCCCTGCTCTGCAAATTCCAGCTGCTTCAGCATTCCCAAAACTCCAGTCTCTGCCTCCTTGCCCAAGTGTGCTTGCTGTCTTCTGCAGGTGCTCCACCAGCTTGCTCTATGACCTGGTATCTGTTCCCACACAGAAAGCCAGGTTGCCTGTAAGGTTCACTTCATGTGTTTCTTTTCTCTCAAGGATCACAATCCTGTTGTCTATTGCTCAATGCCTGAAAAGAATTGCTTCATATATTTCATCCCATTGAATCATTACTTCTGGTAGGAAGGCATGTCCAATACCCATTTACTCCATCATAGCCAAAAATGGAATTTCATCCATATGTACATTTGTCAAACAATCCTCCAAACCAAAACCATCCCTATGCCATCTACTTCATTTCTCATGTGCTCAGCAAAGGGCAGAAAACACCAATGAGTTCAGAAACATCATTGGGTGTTTCATACATACTTGTCATCCATGGTTCTGAACAGAGAATCAATCATATTATAATATATGAGAATTCAGCGGGGCTTCCCTGGTGGCTCAGATGGTAAAGAATTCACCTGCAATGCAGGAGACCCAGGTTTGATTCCTGGGTAGGGAAGATCCCCTGGGGCAGGGAATGACAACCCACTCCAGTATTCTTGCCTGGAGAATTCCCTGGATAGAGGAGCCTGGCAGGCTACAGTCCATAGGGTGGCAAAAGTAGTCCTCTGTAAGCCAGCATTTCTCAAACTGTGTTCTGAGGAATGTTGGATCCATAAGGAGTTAAATGGTAATCTGAGAATAAAGAATTCTCTGATCAAATACTTTGGGGGAAATGTTTTGCCTGATTTTTGTTCCAGGAGAGTCACACATATATTAGCATATTAAAGACCCTGACAAGTCCTGTTGAAAATTTTCATTAACTCAATGCTTCCCAAGCTTAAGTGATTAGTAGAATTTCTTCACCTAATACTAATTAGTATCGAAAACATGTTCTTTACATTCATGAATTATCTGACCTCTGATCTACTTTCCCTAAAATTTGAAAAAATACTATTCAGAAGGGAAAGCAAGAGCTTTTAGGTTTGGCAAATCAGTTAAAATCAAGGCTGCTGGTATGATATTTCAGCATTTTTGGTAGAGCCAGAAATTAGATAATTTAAACCCCTCCAGGAGAGTACGTGTTTGAGTTACACCTCCTAAGTAAACAAACAACGAGTTGTTATAGGAAAAAGGACTTCTTCCTTTAAAGCTCATGGACTTAGGTCGCTATATTTATTTTTTAAAGCACTAGAAATCTGGAAGTATAATTCTAACCCATAAAGCCTTACCTTTAATAGTATTTCATACAGTACTGTATTTTTTAGATAATAACCCACAAATAAAAATTTTATTAGTCATTTATGAACTCCTCCTAAAATGCTTTTGGAAACATTTTCCAGCTCAAACACCTTTTTAAAACCAAATGACATCATGTCTGTTGGCATATATTGTTCTATACTGGAGATCGGGAAGAGTTCCCCGCCCCTCCATGAAACAACAGTTGAAAAGTTTATCTTCATCTTCCCGAAAAGTGAGCACCTGGAAAATTTGAGTACAATGAAACCCCAAAGCACAGCACTGAGGAAGTCGGCTGGACTTAAAAAACTCTCCCTGGGGAAACTGCCTGTCCCATGGTCCTGGGAACTTCAGGGCCCCCTTCTCTGGCCCTGCTAACCTTTGCCAACTCCACATTATGACGCACAGGCAGAGGTAACATTGATGCAGTTATTCATTCATTCAATCCATTCATTTATGAATTCAAAACGGATTTACCAAGTGCCAGTTATGTACCAGGCACCACTCCAGAACTGCTGGGATGTAGTGGTGGACAAACCCAGGCCATCGCCCCACGGAGTTTACACTCCAGTGAGGAAGAGGAATGACCAGTCAGGTCGCAGTGAGAAATGTCATGGGGGAAAGAATCATGTTAAGAGGTGGGACAGTGGTTGGAAGAAAACTGTATTCCATAGGAGTGGGTGGAAAGATTTTCTTTGAGAAGTAACATTTATGCAGTGACATGAATGAAGAGGACAAGAAAAGGACACATTTAAGAGAAGAGCTTTTCAGGCAGAAAGAATGGTAAGTGAAAAGGCCCTGAGGTTGAGGCCTTTGGTTGAGTCCAGGGGCTCCCAAGCACTGGCTGGATGCATCAGGCTCACCTAGAAAGCTTGAAAACAAGTCACGATTTTTGGGCTCCACAATTTCAGAGCCTAATTCAGTAAACTAGAAATGGGGCCTGCTGTTTTTTTTTTTTTTAATGACCGAAACAAGACAGACCTAACACCTCAGCTTCTGGAAGAACCAATTGTTCTGGCTGGTCTTGTATCTCTCCTTGGACTTGATCTTGTCCTCTTGTCAGGCCTTGTGTTTGAGAACAGGGTCTCTGATGACATCTTTGTCAACAACAGTTTCGTCCAAAGGTATATCCACAGAGTGCCTTGTGGGCATGAAGTGGTCATGTACATTTCCACAAAAACTTGATCTTTGACCTGCTGACAATTTTCTTCTTGCCTATGGCAGCTGTCATTTGCAGGGAAAGCAATCAATTCCAGTCACCAAAGCATAGCTGTAGGGTTGGTCTGAAATGCCATGATCAGTGTTCTTCACAATGCCCACTTTATGTCCGGTTTCATGTATGCGCCTGTTTCGGCAGTAACCACTCAGGACTACAGCAGAAAGGAAGAAAGGGCACTTCTGCTAACCTTTCAGCCAGGGAGGGTCACAAGACTTTTTTTTAAAAGCTTCCCCCAAACTTTTTGAAGCTTTGCCCAGTTTAGGAAACTCTGATCTAATCCAATGACATCATTTTACAGGAGAAGACACTGAAGTCCAGAGAGGAAAAATGATTTTGTCCCTGGTCACAGAACTAAATCATGATGGAGCCAGTCCTGCTGCTGCTACTGCTGCTGCTGCTAAGTTGCTTCAGTCGTGTCCAACTCTGTGCGACCTCATAGACGGCAGCCCACCAGGCTCCCCCGTCCCTGGGATTCTCCAGGCAAGAACACTGGAGTGGATTGCCATTTCCTTCTCCAATGCGTGAGAGTGAAGTCGCTCACTTGTGTCCGACTCTTCGTGACCCCATGGACTTCAGCCTACCAGGCTCCTCCGTCCACGGGATTTGAGCCAGTCCTAGCAATCATATTCCCACAGTCCCTACAGGGCTTTTCCTTTTCTGCCTCCTTTATTATCCACCCACCTCCGCCTCCCTTGCTGCTCATCTGCCCAACAAAAGAAGCCAATAGAAAGATGTTTCCTCGAACAATAGTAGTTGCTGTTAGTATTACTCTAAATAATAGTAACCATTTATCAAATATTTACTTTTTCCCAGGTCTTGTTCTAAGCACTTCTTATGTATTAACTCATTTAATCCCCACAATAAACTTATGGGTGTGCGTATTATTCTCACTTTACAATGAGGAAACTGAGGCTGGAAAGATGAGGTCACTTCTCCAAGGTCATATGGTTGGCACGTGATGGAGCCGGGCTACAATCCTGCAGAACTGGTGATCCTGGACGAACTGCCTTGTTGCCTCCCGCTGACCCAGGCAAGGACTATGGACTGATCATCACTGCTGTTATTGATTTGTGTCAGCAGGAAACCTCAGTATGTCGTCCTGTGCTCATCCCAGTGATACCCGCTGCCCAGTTATGCCGGCAGCTCGGAGCACACCTGAAGCCAATGGTCCACAGTGCAGGCTGATGGCAACTGTAGTCTGATCATGGTCATTTCTTTTCTAGAAACTCCAGGGCCTGCGGGTTTCCTTTTAGTTATTTTTCAAAGCAGGCTCTGCTGGGAATGCAGGAGGGATAAGCTGGCGTGCTCACTGATGTCAAAGTCCTGTGAGTTCTCAGTGCCTCCAAGTTGCACACCCCTGTGACTTCTTCCCTGAGGCCAGAAGGCTGTGTTATTGATCTCACTGTGGGTGGGTGACCCTGAGGGTGAGGTCCAAAGATGAAGACAGTATGACGTCTGTTTTCTAGCAGCTCACAGATAATTCTGTTGTTGTTCAGTCTCCAAGTCAAGTCTGACTCTTTGCAACCCCATGAACTGCAGCTCACCAGGCTTCCTTGTCCTCCACTATCTCCCAGAGTTTGCTCAAACTCATGTCCATTGAGTTGGTGATACCATCCAGCCACCTCATTTTCTATCTCCCCCTTTTGCTCCTGCCCTCAGTCTTTCCCAGCATCAGGGTCTTTTCCAGTGAGTTGGCTCTTTGCATCAGGTGGCCAAAGTATTGGAGCTTCTGCTTCAACATCAGTCCTTCCAATGAATATTCAGGGTTGATTTCCTTTCAGATTGACTGGTTTGATCTCCTTGCTGACCAAGGGACTCTCAAAAGTCTTCTCCAGCACCACAGATAATTCTAAATCACAGCAGAAAGTAGCATTATTCCATCAGAATGCTAGCGGCCCTGGCAGTTGGTGGTAGTTCTTAGCACCATAACACAATGGCAACTGGTACCTCTGGGAAGAACAGAAAGGATCTAGTTGGATCTGGGCCTTGATTTCAAGGTACAAATAGGGGAAGGGAACTCCAAGAGGAAGGAGAAGTCTCAGCAGTTACCACAGGTGTGACATGGTGTGGCATTTTGGAGGATGTAGATGAATACAGGGGTTAGAAAAAATGCGTATAGATCTCATTATAGGTGTAGCTAGTATATTTCTACAAGCTGGGAGTTCAGAGTGAGACAGACTCAAAGATACACTTCTATTAGCTTTTCAGTGCATTATCTTCCAAATACCCAGACCAATAGCACAGAAGACACTGCATTGGGATCCTTGTCAAATAATTTAAAAAATTATAATTAAAAAGCACCTGGTTCACTACTATTTCCCTTAAAAATACCATGGTCACATTTTATTTTTATTCATCTTAATAGAGTTAATAACACATTGTATAACAGGATACAGAAGGAAGGCAGCAGATGAGAGGCTGGACTCAAGTTACCCCCCTCAAATCTGTCCCAGTCCTGGTGTAATATGCTAAAACATCCAGTATCAACAGGTCAGAACCTAAGTATCTGTGGGTTCTGGCTACGTTGCCTGTCTTGTGAAGCTCTGGTATCTAGGTTCCTTGGGACTTCAGAAGATGAATTAAGGCCTTTGGGAGATGATTGTCTACTTCACATCACTTCCTACAGAAAGGATAAAAGAGAGGCAAAGGCCTTGAAACTGAAAGTTTCTAATAAATTATGTCTCTCTTTCTCTCTTTTCCTCGGGGATTCAGTTATTAAATTTTACCACTGCTGAGACATTCATTCCTTGGGAATTGACAAGAAGAAAAAGTAATTCATGTAAAACAAATCAGGTGGTCTCTAGAGGACAGGCAGGACAGATGTAGTTTGGGTGCAGCAGGTTTCTGGGGAGCTGGTGAAGAGCAGGTCACTCAGTGCATAACTGAATGAGTGGTAGTTTGCAATGTGCTCTATGCACGGAGCCCAAAGATTTCAGCAATAACCTTGGAATGATAATGTTGGAGGCTTTGCTCTCTCCTCTGCCTGGTAACAGCTCCAGAAGTGGAAAGTCTGGGGTTGGCACCTCCTGTGTCCCTGCTCCCTTACCTTAGCCAGCAACAGCAGACTCCATGCTGGCCCTTAAGTGCACTCTTGCCTCAGAGCTCTGTACCTGCTGTTCCCACTGCCAGGAACAAAGTATCCTGGTTACACCCATGACTCACATCCTTACTTTATTTAAATATCACTTCCCGGACATATCCCTTCTCCTTCTCTTCCTTCTCTCTCTTTTAACTTGTTTTGATTTCCCTTCATAGCACTTACCTCTATCTGATAGTATTTCTGTCACCCAGTCGTGTCTGACCCTTTGCAACCGCATGAACTATAGTCCGCCAAACTCTTCTGTCCATGGATTCTCCAGGCAAGAATACTAGAGTGGGTTGCCATTTACTACTCCACGGGGTTTTCCTGACTCAGGGATCGAACCCATGTGTCCTGCATGGCAGGTAGATTCTTTACCACTGAGCCACCAGGGAAGTCCCATTTATTGTCTTGTTTAGTTGCTAAGTCAGTCGTGCCAGACACTTTTGTGACCCCATGGACTGTAGCCTGTTAGGCTCCTCTCTCCATGGGATTTTCCAGGCAAGAATACTGGAGCTGGTTGTTATTTCTTTCTCCAAGATTTACAATCTAATCAACTACTAATATGTAAGTTCCATTAGGGCAGAGATTTCTGGAATGTCAAACAGCACTTGATACTCAAAACATTTTGTTGAAAGTATGAAAGTATGAGCTTAGCTGGGAGCTTTCTTTTGTCCCCAGCATTCTGTATCACCTCCAGCCTTTGCTCCACAGCCATGGGTGTGTGTGGACCAAACGGAGGTGTTTGAGGCTGAGCTAATAAAGCCGCCTCCTCAGGAGCAGCTGTGCCCTACCTGGCCGGCTGGCCCAGGGCAACCCAGGTCAAACTCCAGCAGCTGCCTCTACTGGCCCTTAACTTCCCAGAGGATGGATGCCTCGTGGCCTCGCTTTCAATTCTACTTCTCTGACTTAGAGGGGCTGAAGGAGCAGAAACGACAAAGGCTGTTTAGAATTTAGTCTTCCCAATTGTTTGACCTGGTAAATAGATAAACAATAAAGGGGGGAAGAAAAGAAAGAAAAGGAGAAGCTGGCCTGACCCCTCCAGCTGCAGGTCCCTGTGGGCCTGACCGACAGGAGCCCAATTACTGCAGGGCCAGTGCACCTGTGAGGAGTTAATGAGAGGTGTGCAGGGGGGTGGAGGGCCCAAGGGGGTTCTGATTAGGACCCCATGGAGGCCGCCTGCCCCCACCCCTACGGGTGATGACTGATTAATCTTAGCAGGTAGCATCTGAGGACATGCCACCTCTTTCCAGGACAGAGAAATTATAGGTGGGTCCCATGCTCAGTTTGGTTTCCTTAGGGTTTTAGATGCTGAAACTGTGAACTTAATACTGCAGGGCACAAATTTAAATGTAGGCAGGGGTGGGGTTATTTGCAGTGAGCTGTATGGAAGGAAGCCAGCAGGAATCTGTTGGGGAATCAGAGCATGGACTTCAATCCCCTCATTTCTCAGATGGGGAGGCTAAGATTCCACGAGGGCATTCAAGGGACACTCACAGGAAAGTGGGTTCTTGCAGGAAGAAATTCCTCATTGGGAAGTTAGGGTAGGGTGTTTGAGGGGTTTTGTGATGGTGAGAGGACCCTGCAACAGGAGTCTGGCTCTGCTGCTTACAAAAGATGGCCTTTGGCAAACTGCTCAGCTTCCTGCCCTCCACATTCTATATCTGTGAAATGGGGATGAGGTAGTGCCTGCTCCCAGTTACCCTAGGGTTTAAAAGAATCAATGCACTTGATACACCTAAGGAAAAGTCTGAGCCAGGTAAGCTTGAAGCTAATGCTACATTTTATGGTTATTATGTCTGCTTTTCCAGGCTCCCTTCCAAGGTCCCACTGGTTGAGATCAGGGTCAAATTGAAACTTAAATTGTGGGTGGATGGTAGCCTGATGTCATTTGGTTTAGTCTCACAGAGTCTTCCTGAGCCCCTGCTACATGCCAGGCACTCTGCTAGGCACCAGCTGTGACAGACACTATATGTATGTATATATATGTGTGTGTATATGTATGTGTGTGCTCATGCTCAGTTGCTTCAGTCGTGTCCAACTCTTTGCGACACTATGGACTGTAGCCTGCCAAGCTCCTCTGTCCATAGGATTCTCTAGGCATGAACACTGGAGTGGGTTGCCTTGCCCTCCTCCAGGGGATCTTCCCGACCCAGGGATCAAACCTGTGTCTCCTGCATTGCAGGATGATTCTTTACTGCTAAGCCACCGGGAAAGCCCATGTATATGTATAGGTATGCTATGCTATGCTAAGTCACTTCAGTCGTGTCCGACTCTGTGTGACCCTATAGACAGTAGCCCACCAGGCTCCCCTGTCCCTGGATTCTCCAGGCAAGAACACTGGAGTGGGTTGCCATTTCCTTCTCCAATGCATGAAAGTGAAAAGTGAAAGTGAAGTCGCTCAGTCGTGTCCGACTCTTAGCGACCCCATGGACTGCAGCCTACCAGGCTCCTCCATCAAGGGGATTTTCCAGGCAAGGGTACTGGAGTGGGGTGCCATTGCCTTCTCCAAAGTATAGGTATAGGTATAAATATGTTTGCGAGTGAGAGAAAGAGGTGCCACTCCTCAAGAGTCATCAGAGACAGCCCCTGGCTGGGAGTCAGAAAACATGAGTTTTACACACAGGTCTCTCTCAAGCCAGCCATGCCACCTCAATCAGCTGCTTTTTCTCCCTCAGTCTCTGGTTTTCTCTGTCAGATGGAGAGAGCGATCTCTACTCTGCCTCTCTCAGGATTCTAGCAAGGGTCTAACGAGAGCGCATGTAGAGGGTCTTTGGCTGCAGGAAAATGTTCATGCTAAGGTGAAGTGACTGTGGGGCTGAAGCGGCCACTTGTCCCAGGACCCGATGTGGGCTGCATGTTCATGGTGCTGAGCATGCAGCAGAGAAGACCCTGGGGAGGCTGGCTGGAGACCCAAACAGTAGAGCTGGGAGTCAGGGGAAACCAAGTTTGAGCCCCAGCTCTTCTACTCCTTAGCAATTGACCTTAGATAGGCTCCTTAACATCCACCATACCTGAGAACTGTGAGGGTTCCCTCATTACAACTTCACAGGACAGTTATGAGGAGGAAAGGAAATGAGGCGTGTGAAGTGCTCACCATAGCATCTGGTATATAGTGACCCCTGGAAGGACTGGCTGTGCTTTGGTGAAGTCACTGCCTTCTGGGATCCAGCCCTTAATAGGTTGCCAAGAGGATCCTGTTTACAGAGTCTGTTATATCAGCAACTGATGTATAGATGAGATTTCCAGTTCATCTATTTACTGGGTGGAATTGACCTCTCCTGGGGACCGGAAACTCATGTCCAGCCCATTATTTCCTTATAAGCAAGCTCCCAAAGGAGGCCAAGTGAGCCAGCTTCTTGCCTGATAATTAGTCTCATGGCAAGAGAGGCCAGAGCGGTGACTACTTATTTTGAGGCACCATGTCCCGACAGCCTGAAGCGTCCATCTCCATGTGATACCACATCAGGTCCAGGCAAAGCTGTCTAGAGCCAGAGCCCTTCTCCTGGCACACAGGCAATGCCAAATTCCAGCTCTCCACCCTTTCTTCTCCAGGCTGCTTCCTGCTGAGTTACCACTCTTATTGCTTGATAAAATTTCAGGCCTAGTCTGCTTCTGGCAGATGACGTCTTCTGGCTTTTGTGGTACCCCTAGCTACCTGCTGGCGCCCCCTGTGCCCCGACACAGCTGGTTTAGCTGTGTACAGCCTGAGCATGGATTTCTTACCTCTTATAGGGGCTGTACTTTAAGGGGACATCTCATGGCCTTGGTACTTCCTAATCTGTACAATGTTTAGTAGCTCTAAGCTCCTAGAGGACACAGTTGTCTGAGGGGAAGTTCTTTAGAAACTGGCCCTTCATCTGTGCTGTTTATGAGGGGGCTCTGAGGGCTGTGAGAGAGTTGGTTACTTCCTTCACGGGGCAGGGATCACTGTCTGTGACCTTCACTGATATCCCACTCTGGCAAACTGTAGGTGCTCAATCATATCTCTCAAAGAAATACAATCCCTTCTCAAAAAGGTGTCTTGTTCATCACAGAATCTGTTCTTTGGTTGATTGTAGAAGACAGCATATGATTGGTTTCCTGCTGGAGAGGTTCCTTTTACCTGTGCCAGGCCCATGCTGCCACAATCTGGGTTTGGTCTCTGGGGCTGGGATTTCGTTGTTTCTTATACGCTCATTGTCTCTTCCCACACAGCCTCAGGGTCTCCCTGGTAAAAGCACTGTTCTAATCCCACCATTTCTCAGTTCAGATTCTTAGATGGCTCCCATTACTTTTAAAAATTAATCTATCAATTAATTAGGATGCACTGGGTCTTAGTTGTAGCACGGGGTATCTAGTTCCCTGACCAGGGATCAAACCCAGGCCTCCTTGCATTGGGAACACAGAATCTTGGCCACAGGACAACCAGGGAAGTCCCAGGCTTTCATTACTTTTGAAATCAAGGACAAACTTCTCACCTGTAGTCAGGACCTCAGATTTGCCCCTGACCTTGCCCTCCAGACTCAAGCTCTGTTTGTTCCCCACAAGAGCTCTTGGTTGCATTTTGACTGCATTGCCCAATGTTTTCCAGACTTTCCCCTTGAACTTGTCTGTCTTTACCCCTTTCTTCATGTTGTTCTTTCTGTCTGTTACAACCTCCTCCAACAAAACAATGTTCAAGAGGGAAAGCTCTAAGTGATTCCTCTGCCTGCTGGAATCACTTAGCCCTTTTAAGAACTATCTTGAGCTTTAAAGAACCATCTTGATTATCATTTTGTTTATAAAATCTCTAATTAGATGAGGTCCCTCCCTCCTTTTATCCTCTAGATGTGCATCCATTCACCTCCTTTGTTTTTCTCAACTTTTACAAGTGTTTCTGTAACTCATTCTGGCCCACCACTGTGCCCAAGGTTTTTTGAGGATGAATACTTGGTCTCCATTTTGCTTCCTCTCCAGGGCTGTGTACATGATGCTGTCTTGGGGGTATAACGGAACTGAACAACTATTGTACTGACTATTGATTCTGTAAACATAGGTGCCAACTCTACACATTACAATTCTTGTTTCTAATTTTTTTTCTGGGTCACACAGACCATATAAAAGCAATGTTTTTGTTGTCATCAGCAAAAACCCATTTCAGCATCATTGGTATAAGCTGTTGGAATCAAAAGCTAACACATCTCAGATCATTTTATGTCTGAAAACTCAAACTGCTGTTGTTTGCAAGTCAGTGTATTTGTGGCCATGCCTTGCACGTTATTATTCAAAAGGAAGTCACATGTGGTTTTGTTCAGGTCTAGGAAGGCCAAACATGAATTCCTCAAATTTGTCCAATGAATTCCCAGGAAGGGACAAAAGACAGAGGTTCATCCATTTGTTCAAACAATTTGATTTGCTTTGTTCAGTTGCTGCTACTGCTGCTGCTGCTAAGTCACTTCAGTCGTGTCTGACTCTGTGCAACCCCAGAGATGGCAGCCCACCAGGCTCCCCCGTCCCTGGGATTCTCCAGGCAAGAACACTGGAGTGGGTTCAGTTGCTGAGTCATGTCTAACTCTTTGTGACCCCATGGACTGCAGCATGCCAGGCTTCCCTGTCCCTCACCATCTCCCAGAGTTTGCTCAAATTCATGTCCATTGAGTCAGTGATGCTATCCAACTATCTCATCCTCTGCCACTATCTTCTCCTTTTGCCTTCAGTCTCCTTTTGCCATTATTCACTAATACATGTTTTATAATACATGTTTAGGACCTGAAGAGTTGTTGAAAGGAGTCCCTGACTCATCGCTACAGGTTGCACTGTTGAACTTGTAAAATAAACTAGTTAACTTGCATGTCTTTATACTTTCCCGTGTGTTTAGGTGTACCTATTTCTAGACATTTTCAGGATGCATGTGGGGAGGCTATGATTAAAGGGTAATTTTTTTTTTTTTTTTTTGGTGTGGATGGACAGGGGCTGAGTCTCTTGACAATGACTTGAAAAAAAGAATAAAATCTATTTTACATCAGTTGAATGTCTCTAATTGGGTCTTGAAGACCAAACAATTCCCTTCAAGACAGCTGGGGCTTTGGGTAGCCCCAAACCAATTAACTCAAATTATATAATTTTCCTCCCATTCCTGCCCCCAAAGTTTGACTTGCTTATTTAGTAAAGAGGAGGATTAGTGTGAACACTAAGGAGTCCATTCTCTGGCGGCCTGGCACAATATGCTGAGCTGAGTCCTGGGCCAGCCTGGAGCACCCTGGCTGGGAAGAAAGGAGAAAGGGGAGCTAAAGTCAAGCCGCACCCTCGGTACAAGCCTCTTCTTTCTTGGGATACAATGCGATTCAGCATAAATATATTACTGGATTACCAGGCAGCAGAAAGCATCCTAGCCTTAAATGGAAACAAGCAATCTTTAGCCTTCCTAAACCTCTGAAAATGTGCAGGAGCTAATTAAGGCAACAAAACTCATGAGGTGCTCAGAGAAGGCCAGAGAAAAATGAATGGTTTTGGAGGAATTTGAATAGGGGCGTGTGTGTGTGTGTGTGTGTGTAGGCTTAAGGAAGCAAAGAGCTGTACTATGAATAGATTTCATGTTTCTTCTCTTTCCAAATGGTTGGTTAAAACTGAGAGAAGCACTGGACAAATGATAAAGTTATAAAACAGTTCAAAAGCATATTTTCCAAAATTTTAAACATCAGTAATTTAAGCAAGTGAAATAAGACTCTACATTTACAAAGGTATCACAAATATGCATTTTGTGATCCTTGTAACAAGATACACAGCCTCTGATTTGATCATTGTAAATAGAAATATAAATGAATTTAAAATAGTTTTGTTCTAATAAGAAGGGGTAATTAATGATTTTGTGAAGCTGACAGGATTCTTCAGGGAAACTCTTTTTGGTATTGTTTGGCCTGGGGAATCCCAACCTGTAAATATTGGCCTTTCCTGTGCCCAAAAGAGAAGGTACAGTATCTACCCCATGCCCCCACCCCCAAAATGTTCTAAGCATATAAAATATTGCGCTGAACTTACCTGAGTATTTTCTATCACCTTCCTTTTTAAGAGGACTCTGCCCTGGATACTGTTGTTTCTTCAGCTATTAGAATTGAAGAGTTTCAGGAACAGGCTCTCCTATTTTTCCAGGTCCCAAAAGTTATTTTCCACATTTGACTTTTTTTTTTTTTTTCATATGTCTACCAAAAGGGCAATCAAGTGAAATTCAAAATTTTTAGGAAGCTATACCTTCATCTCTTAAAGTTCTCATGGATAAAGTAGTGTTTTATCTTCTGTTGATGACCCCATCTCTCTAGGATTTTCTAAGATTTATGAAAGAGACCTTAGACATAAAGTCTATTGGTTTCCTTTAGAAGCTACTGACCATCAATATAAGACTTGGAGCTGGAAAATCATGTCCCTTGGTCATTTGGTCCACAGTACCTCTCACTACGAACAAAGCCAGTGGAGGTAATGGGATTCCAGTTGAGCTATGTAAAATCCTGAAAGATGATGCTGTCAAAGTGCTGCACTCAATATGCCAGCAAATTTGGAAAACTCAGCAGTGGCCACAGGACTGGAAAAGGTCAGTTTTCATTCCAATCCCAAAGAAAGGCAATGCCAAGGAATGCTCAAACTACCGCACAATTGCACTCATCTCACACACTAGTAAAGTAATGCTCAAAATTCTCCAAGCCAGGCTTCGGCAATATGTGAACTGTGAACTTCCAGATGTTCAAGCTGGTTTTAGAAAAGACAGGGGAACCAGAGATCAAATTGCCAACATCTGCTGGATCATGGAAAAAGCAAGAGAGTTCCAGAAAAACATCTATTTCTGCTTTATTGACTATGCCAAAGCCTTTGACTGTGTGGATCACAATAAACTGTGGAAAATTCTGAAAGAGATGGGAATACCAGACCACCTGACCTGCCTCTTGAGAAACCTATATGTAGGTCAGGAAGCAACAGTTAGAACTGGACATGGAACAACAGACTGGTTCCAAATAGGAAAAGGAGTATGTCAAGGCTGTATATTGTCACCCTGCTTATTTAACTTATATACAGAGTACATCATGAGAAACACTGGGCTGGATGAAGCACAAACTGGAATCAAGATTGCCAGGAGAAATAACAATAACCTCAGATATGCGGATGACACCACGCTTATGGCAGAAAGTGAAGAGGAACTAAAGAGCCCCTTGATGAAAGTGAAAGAAGAGAGTGAAAAAGTTGGCTTAAAGCTCAACATTCAGAAAATGAAGATCATGGCATCCAGTCCCATCATTTCATGGCAAACAGATGGGCAAACAGTGGAAACAGTGTCAGATTTTATTTTGGGGGGCTCCAAAATCACTGCAGATGGTGACTGCAGCCATGAAATTAAAAGACGCTTACTCCTTGGAAGGAAAGTTATGACCAGCCTAGACAGAATATTCAAAAACAGAGACATTACTTTGCCAACAAAGGTCCATCTAGTCAGTTCAGTTCAGTTCAGTTGCTCAGTCATGTCTGACTCTTTGCAACCCCATGAATCGCAGCATGCCAGGCCTCCCTGTCCATCACCAACTCCCGAAGTTCACCCAGACTCACATCCATCGAGTAGGTGATGCCAGCTAGCCATCTCATCCTCTGTCGTCCTCTTCTCCTTCTGCCCCCAATCCCTCCCAGCATCACAGTCTTTTCCAGTGAGTCAGCTCTTCGCATGAGGTGGCCAAAGGACTGGAGTTTCAGCTTCAGCATCATTCCCTCCAAAGAAATCCTAGGGCTGATCTCCTTCAGGATGGACTGGTTGGATCTCCTTGCAGTCCAAGGGACTCTCGAGTCTTCTCCAATACCACAGTTCAAAAGCATCAATTCTTCTGCGCTTAGCCTTCTTCACAGTCCAACTCTCACATCCATACATGACCACAGGAAAAACCATAGCCGTCTAGTCAAGGCTATGGTTTTTCCAGTGGTCATGTATGGATGTGAGAGTCGGACTATAAAGAAAGCTGAGCGCCAAAGAATTGATGCTTTTGAACTGTGGTGTTGGAGAAGACTCTTGAGAGTCCCTTGGACTGCAAGGAGATCCAACCAGTCCATCCTGAAGGAGATCAGTCCTGGGTGTTCATTGGAAGGACTGATGTTGAAGCTAAAACTCCAATACTTTGGCCACCTGATGCGAAGAGCTAACTCATTTGAAAAGACCCTGATGCTGGGAAAGATTGAGGGCAGAAGGAGAAGGGGACGACAGAGGATGAGATGGTTGGATGGCATCACCGACTTGATGGACATGGGTTTGGGTGGACTCTGGGAGTTGGTGATGGGCAGGGAGGCCTGGCGTGCTGCAGTTCATGGGGTTGAAAGGAGTCTGACACAACTGAGCGACTGAACTGAACTGACATCTCACAAAGGCTTGGGCCTCCTCTGTTGACTGTCTGTTTTGGGGAACATGGGTTTGCAAATTCAGGGGCCATAATCCCAGGGAAAGTATTCACTTAAGACTCAGAATATTCAGTTAAGACTCAAAATAAAGATAACTGAGTGTTAAGTTTATATTCTGAAAAGAACGTTAGAAATTGAGTTTGTTCTATCATTTTAAAGATGGAGCCATGCCATACTAAGAAGAAAGGTGACCTGTTCAAAGTTAAATGGGACTTGTGGGTGCAGTGTGACCAGAATTCAGTTCTCTCAACTCAGTTGAGGAGTGGCCCCTGGCTACTGATTTTAACTGGGCTTCCCAGGTGGTGCTAGTGGTAAAAAACCCGCTTGCCAATGCAGGAGACATAACAGACGTGGGATCGATCCCTGGGTTGGGAAGATCTCCTGGAGGAGGGCACAACAACCTACTCCAGTCTTCTTGCCTGGAGAATCCTAGACAGAGGAGCCTAGTGAGCTATGGTCCAGAGGATTGCAAAGAATCAGACACAAGTGAATCAACATAGCATGCACGCATATTTAATCACAGAAACACGTTACTTATTCTGACTTTATAGATGGCTAATGGACCCTGTGATTTACAGTCTGAAGTTTTACCCTGCCACCCCTCTCTCTGTTAGTCACTTCAGTCATGTCCGACTCTTTGTGACCCTATGGACCGTTGCCCACCAGCCTACTCTGTCCATGGGATTCTCCAGGCAAGAAGACTGGAGTTGGTTGCCATTTCCTTCTCCAGGGGATCTTCCCGACCCAGGAATCGAACCCAGATCTCTTACATCTACCTGCATTGGCAGGTGGGCTCTTTGCCAGTAGTGCCACCTGGGGAGTCAGATTTGGCCTCTGTGGTCCAGGCTGTAAGATGGAAAGCGGACGGTGCCCTCTCAGTGCTGCTCCTCTTCACTGGATGTAAAAGCGGAAGGTGTGTTATTAACATAACATTACTGCTGCCAGCTCTAAGCTTAGCTAGCCCTTCACTTTAGGATACTTCACCAGAATCAGAGCACCACTCTGGTTTATTTAGAAAGTATCTTGAAAAGGAAAATGTTTGATCACTCCTCTCCTGGCTTTACCTCCATGTGCTGTGGGTAATGATCCAGAGAGAATCAATTGGACACTGCATCTTAAAGATAAGGATTGGGATTTTACTTCTGGGTAACCTGGTGACCCCAATCAATCTCTGTCTTACAAACTCTCTGAAGATTTGATGCTGCAGTCTGCAATTAAGTCCCAGCTTTCAAGAATGGCAACAGATGTTGCGATCCAAACACCTTTATTAACTATTTATCTTCAGAGGCATGTCAACATCTCTTGGCCACGCAACAGCAGCCTGCTCCTTGCGTGGAAAAATCACACTTTTCCATCTTCATGTTATTTTACTCCCTAATCCCTTTGAGAAGATAAAAAGAGATATATTAGAAAGGTAGACAATGATATTTAATAGCTTTAAAGATTTGCCTTTTCTAAGTCATCCATCTTGTGAAAATATTGCTATTAAGTTATATACCCCAGTTATACAAAGCATCCAATGGTATTTAAGCAAAAAACGTACCCAAAATGAAAATTTCAATTTTCACTTACATTTTTCATACCTTACAAGAATGTCATGAGGATTATAAACAATGGTGCAGTACTTTGAACACTGAGAATGAAATACAAGGCCAGGATATTTCTGGCAGGACTCTGTGTGATCCTTTGCATGTGAACTCATCAAGGTTTTGGTTTAGAGCTGAGCTCTTGTTTGGAGTTTATGACGTTATTCCATAGAAAGGAAAATATACTATTGTGAGATCAAGAAGGTTGCTTCTCCTTGGGTTTAATTTACTGGTCAAACAGGTTAGATTACTTTCACACAGGTAGGTGGAGTGGACAGTCTTCTGCTTCAAGGGCTGGGCTGAATTCACAGGGAGGCTAACGCAGTTTAGCTTATCATCACGGGCCCTTCCAACATGTCCTCATTGCCATTTGTCTTCATGAAATTTGCAAAAATCAGATATTTTAACCACAGTTGGTTAAGAATACTATCTCCACTCTGACTTTCCTCCCATCATACCCCTCAGGACTGTTAAGTGATGTAAAAGTGACTGCAGAACAAGTGTGCCCTCTAGCAAAGAGGACCTTGAGTTGGGAATATTTTCGTTTGGGCTTTGCAAGATATATTGGGTTGACCAAAACTGTCCTTTGGTTTTTAAATAAAAATAAAAGACAAATTTTTCATTTTCACCAAGAGCTTTATTGAGCAGTGTATTAATATTCACTTTTTTGTTCCACTCCCTCCTGCCATTTTTGTCAGGCAACTTCTTAACTCCATCTTCTTAAAATCTTTTATCTTTTTGAGCAAAGTACTATTCCAGGTGCCTTTATAGTCTTCTGGGCTTCCCTTGTAGTTCAATTGGTAAAGAATCTGCCTGCAGTGCAGGAGACCCGGGGTTTGATCCCTGGGTCAGGAAGATCCCCTGGAGAAGGAAATGGCAACTCACTCCAGTATCCTTGCCTGGAAAATCTCATGGACACAGGAGCCTGATGGGCTGCAGTCCATGAGGTTGCAAAGAGTCAGGCACAACTGAGTGACTAACACACTTATATAGTCTTCTGGGGAACTGAAATTTTTTCCATTAAAAGAATTTTGTAAAAACCAAAATACATGGAAATCCAAAAGTGCAGTGACTGGTGAATACGGTGGATGAATCAGTGCTTCCCACCCAAGTTGTAACAATTTTCGCCTGGTCATCAAAGAAACATGAGGTCTTGCAGTATTTAGATAGAAGATTATGCATTTTCTGTTGACTAATTATAGGAACATTATGTTGGGTGTTGCTTTCAGTTGGTCTAGTTGGAAGCTGTACTTGTTGGAATTAATTGTTTGGTTTTCCAAAGAGTTCATAATAGAGGCTGCTGCTGCTGCTGCTAAGCCGCTTCAGTCCGACTCAGTGTGACCCCATAGATGGCAGCCCGCCAGGCTCAGCCATCCCTGGGATTCTCCAGGCAAGAACACCGGAATGGGTTGCCATTTCCTTCTCCAATGCATGAAAGTGAAGGGTGAAAGTGAAGTCGCTCAGTTGTGTCTGACTCTTATCGACCCCATGGACTGCAGCCTACCAGGCTCCTCCATCCACGGGATTTTCCAAGCAAGAGCACTGGAGTGGGGTGCCATTGCCTTCTCAGTCATAATAGAGGAGGCCTTTCCAATTCCACCATTTATACAATATCAGCTTCTTTGGATGAAGACTGGCCTTTCGTGTGGCTGGTGGTGATTCATTTTGCTTGCCCCACGATCTCTCCATTCCACATTATTGTATAGTAACCACTTTCCATTGCCAGTCACAATTTATTTTAAAAAGAGACCATTTTCATTATATTTAAGTAGAGAATCGCATGCAGGAGGTTTTGTAATCTTTTGTATTCTTTTTCTCATAAAAGACACTCAAAATTCTTTTTGCTTTAGTCTCCACATAACTTGGATCTGTATAGGATCGGGTTTCAGACAGCAAAGCTTAATCTTTCAGTGATTATTTAATTCATAGGCCCACCACATCCATGCTCCTTGCTTCCCTCTGCCCCTCCTTACTCTGTTTAAGGAAATTAAGGCTTTCATGTGAAGCTCCCTGCCTATGATCATACAGCCATATGTGGCAGAAATTGGATAAATCCACCCGGTAAGCAGAATGGATGCTGGAACAGACCTCCGGGTCACAGAGATCAGTGGTGAAGGGACTGATGAGAAGCTGAGAGAGCCAGGTAACAGTCTGAAGTGCCACCACTTCATGTGTGACCTGAGATAATGGACTTCTCTCTTTGGACCTTGGTATCCCCATTTGTGCAGGCCCAAAGGAGTTACCTTCTTGTACTGGGTAGTTAGAGAAGGCTTCTGTGATAAAGCCACATGTGAGCAGAGATATAAAGGAAGTAAGAGAGTGAGTCACGTGGGTCTCTGGGCCTTCTCTGAAGAGAAGATAGCAGAGTCCAAGGAAGGGGGAGACACAGTATCTTGGAGGAACAGCAGAAGATCAACATGCTTGGAAGCAGAGTGAACAAGGAGGGGAGAAGTAGGGCTGAGGTTAGAGCCCAGAGGGAAAGGGGATGGGGAGCTTGTGAACACTGACTCGAGGTGACTGATAGATACTTAGAGACTATCTCTCTGTTGCTGCAGAGTGAGGGTGGAGATCAGATAGGAATCTCCCGAAGTTACCCAGGCGTGGCCTAGGGCAGGGGCCAGTGGAAAAGATGCTCACGATTACCTGCAATACAGGCACAAAGTCAGAGGAACCCGGAAAGAGGCATAAGACGGTGGTGCTGGCTGGGAAGAATGAGCAGGGCATCACCAAGCAGGGACAGAGGGCAGAGGGAGCATCAGTTTTGTAGACGAAAGGGTGTCAACAAAGATACATGTGAGAAAAACAAGGGCTACTATGTTCAAGGAGACGCTGCCGTGAGATGACTGGGAGTGAGGGCTTTGGGCTCTGGGCCCTTAGACCAGTTATTCACCTTCCCATCCCTGAGTCCTCATCATAAAATGGGTGTGGTATCAGAATCTACCTTGAAGAGGCTTTGCAACAAGATGGCGCTTGTGTGATGTTTTAGAGACACCCAGTAAACAGTAGCTCTTTCACCACAAGTGCAATTCTATTAAATGCCAGAATGTTCTGTAAGGCTGAAGCATAGGAATGTGATGGGCAGAAGCCCAGGAAACAAGATTGAAAAGGCTGGTCGAGGCCTGACAATGAAGAGCCTTGAACGCTACCCAGTCTGTTTGGGAGACTTGCTTGATTATAAAACTCGCCAGAAGTACTTGTTGAAAATGAGGTTCACCAATCCTCTACCTGGGTTGGGGCCCAGGGAACTGGAGTTCGACAAGAGTCCCAGCTGATCCCTATACAGGTGCCACTCAAGAAATTTTCTTTATTTTATTTTTTTACAATAAGGGTTAGAACGGGAATGCACTCAAAGGCCAGGAGTTGATAGAAAGAAAGTGAAAGTCACTCAGTCGTGTCCGACTCTTTGCAACCCCACGGTCTATACAGTCCTTGGAATTCTCTAAGCCAGAATACTGGAGTGGGTAGCCTTTCCCTTCTCCAGAGGATCTTCCCAACCCAGGGATCGAACCCAGGTCTCCTGCATTGCAGGTGGATTCTTTACCAGCTGAGCCACAAAAGCAGCACTATGTTTCATGTTTCCAGCTTCCCTCATGCAGTCAACAGTGGCAAAGCAGGAAATGTGGCTGAGAGCTGGTAGAGGGAGAAAGCGCGCGGGCTGGGACTGAAGGAGCGCTCTGGGGGCCTTTCCAGAAGCCTGCCTGCCTGGGAGAAGCTGTGCAAGAGATCCGTTGGAGGCTCTGTTCTCAGCCCAGCTCCCACACCCTGTAAGTCGCTCTGTGTGTCTTTGAGTGCTTCTTGCCTCCTCTCAGAGAGGCAACTTCCTCCTCTGATTAAAAAAAAAAAAAAGAATCTAGAGGGCTGAGTTGGGCAAACTCTAAAGTCCCTTCCAGCTCCAAGTTTATCTGTTTATCAAACAGCCTAATCTTCGCAAAAGCACTTGCAACGGCTACAGCCTGGAGACAGTCTTTGCAAAGTTTGCTGTCAGGCTTTGGGGGTTACACAAAGGGCAGAATAGCCCTGCCATCAAGATAAGAGAAGGCACGCTGTCCCAAGGGCTTTTCTCCCCGGCAGCAGCAGTTCACATGCACCTCTGCACACACTGATCTGAGCTCAGGGAGTTGTCTGATTTAACCCTTATCACACTGACATTTGGCGGGGCTGATGTGGAAGCTGCTAGACGGTTAGACGCTGCCAATCTCATGTCTGCCATCCAGGCGCTGCGATGGTGCTCAGCCCATTCTCTGCCTGAAAGAAACGAATTGGGTCCTAGTGACTTCCAAGTGGATGCCTTGGGATTCTGTGGTGTGAAAGCAAAAAAAAAAAAAAAAAAGAAAGAAGAAGAAATGCCTTTGATTTGGGGGAAGTCATTTATACATTCCAGGCCTCAATTTCTTTAGCTCAAATATATTTGATTGTCTACAGGATTATTTTTATCCTTAACTGTTCTCAAAAACTGTCTGTAGATTTGATAATGCTGCATTCTGGTGGCATAACTTTTACGAAATCCCTTTACAATATCCCCCATCATATTGTGCGATGACCTGACTTTTTTAGAGTTAGCTTAAAAAAAATAATAGTTTCACCCCCTAAGTGCAAAACTGCCTTTCTATTCACTTTATCTCTGTTAAAAGCATCTTTACATCTTGAGGCAAATGGTGGTCACAGTGATCTTCTGCCCCCCTCTCCTCAGCACACAGAGATCTGAGAGCTCCTGGACTTGTCTGATCTGACCCTGATTATCTCATTAAGTTTTAAACAGACTGTGTTCATGTAATTTCCCTCTAAAAATTCACAAAAATCTCTTGATATATTTTCTGAAGGATAGACGGGGCTGGGGATGGGGAACGGGAATGATAAGTCCGTAATCACTTGCTAATTTATTTCCTCCATCCTGCGGTGTGGAGATAATCATTTGTATGTGGGGGGCGGGGAATGTAAAATCTCAGGAAAACATACCAACAGTGTGAGGGGAGGAGTTTTGTGCTTGGAATAGCATGGTTGACTAACCAAGAAAAGTAAAGTCATAACATTTTTATTAAAAAGGCTGGAGGAGGTAAGGTGGGTAGGAGTTAGTTCTAGAGCTTGGATTGCTCCGGTTTGGCTTGTTGTCATCTGCCTTCTGCAGAGCCAGCTGGGGCACCATTATTCCTGGGAGTTTTCTTTTTTTTTTTCCCCCTGAGGCCTCCTTGGAAGTCTCCCATACCCGAGGAAGGCACTGGTCTTCCCACAGAACAGCAGGACTGACCTCCCTTCTCCATAGCTCCCTGCCCTCTGGATTCCGAGCCTGTGATCTGGCCTGGAGGCTTTGGGGGGACCCCCATCCCCCCATCACTACCATGAAGTGAAGCTTCAGAGGGCAGGGGAGTCAGATCCTGAACACACCTTCCATGCCCCCCACTATGACTCACTGTGCCCCCAACAGTCACTGTCCATGTGCCAGTTCGAGGGGGGCTCCTCCAACTCCCCCTCAGTGGCTGAGGCCCACAGAGGTGGAGTGGGAGGCTGACCACTGAGGCCACTGAGGATATGTGGCAGCACCTGAGGAGTTGCTTTAAGTAATCTCATCCAGGAGTGTCGACGTGCAGTTTCTGTTTGAAAGTGCTCATGACAAATATTTAGTGAGGCCTTGGAAAAGCCCTGTGCTTGCGCGTTCCATCCCATAAAGAGAAGAAAGAAATGCGGTTCTGTCCTAAGCCAACCGAGGGCTGCTGGGATGGGCACACTCACTCGCCTAGCACTCTGAGAGCTTAGGACACCTAGCTGTGGGTTCCTTCTCTGCTGGGGGACTGGAGGCTTGCCAGTGGCTGGGGACCCCCCAGGAGCAGGCAGTGGGGGCACGGGTGGGATGGCAGAGGCCACCCTGAGGACATTGCAAAGCAGGTGACCACCTCTGCCCTGACTGCACACGCACAGAATTCCAGTGGTGTCTGCCAGACCCAGGCCTTTACTTCAGCTAACCTACCACGGACCTTCAAGCAACAACTTATGGACACCAACTCTGCCCTTCTTGCTGGCCTCATTTCTCTTAAACCAAGACCAAAATCTGGGTCCTTTTGACTGCCTATTTCTTCAGCTTTGCACACCCCCTGATGATCTGATTTTTGGCCTAGTATCTTCTATTCTGTCCTCACCAAACCCTATCCCCTCCGTCACCCACACATAACCAGCCCCTAGCCCCATAGCCCTCTCCAGCCCTCTCTCTCAGATACCCTGGGCGTGCCTGTTGGCTCAGACGGTAAAGAATCTACCTGAAATGCAGGAGATGGGGTTTCATCCTGGGGTCTGATCCCTGGGTCAGGAAAATTCCCTGGAGAAGGGAATGGCAGCCCACTCCAGTATTCTTGCCTGAAGAATCCCATGGACAGAGGAGCCTGGTGGGGTTGCAAGAGTCAGACAGGACTCACTGACTAACGCTTTCACTTTTCTCCCCAGGGGACCATCTGGCCATGGCTCCAGGGGTTCAGGATACCATCCTGACTTCATCTAGTCCTTACAACAGTCTCCTAATTGGTCTGGCCCTCTAGGTTCCCAGCAATAAAGAAGAATTGATGACTAGAATTGTTTAGCCTAGAGAAGATTGAAGAGAGTAACCAGATAGCTGAAGTGCTTCTGTGTAAGTTGAGGGGATGTATTTGTTCTCCTAGGTCCCAGTGAGCTGGGGAACTAGGGCTGAGGGCTGGAGGCATCAGGAGGCTGAGTTGGCCTCACAGTAGAAAGACTCCCTAGGAGAGCTCTCCAAACTGGAAAGGGCTGCCTCATACCTCAGCCTGACAGGCTCAGTGGATAATCAGCTGCTGGAGAGATTGGAGGCGTTTAAAGAGCCCTTCCTGCCTCTGCCTCAGTGCATCCCAAACATAGGGGCTTAAATAACAGTGTTTTATTATTTCTCATAATTCTCTTGGTTGGTTGAACTCAGTTGAGCAGTTCTTGTGATGCTTCTGCTGTGAGTCACTGAAATATCTGCAGCAACAGCTGAACTGAAATTGGAGGATCTATGATGGCTCACTTGTGTGTTCTGAGCCTTGGTGCCAGCTGTCCATGGGGTCTCCTTGCTCAATGGTCTCCTCTCTTTCAATTTTTTTTTCAATACTTTTATTTATTTACTTATTTTTTGCTGTGCTGGGTCTTTGTTGCCGCACAGGTCTTTCTTTAGTTGTGATGCACAGGCTTCTCATTGTGGTGGCTTCTCTTGCTGTGGAGTACATGCTCTAGGGCACACAAGTTTCAGTAGTTGAAAGTCCCTAGGCTTTAGAGCACAGGCTCAATAGCAACGAGCTTATTTGTTCAATGGCGGGTGGGATCTTCCCAGATCAGGGATCAAACCCATGTCTCCTGCATTGGCAGACAGATTCTTCACCACTGAGCCACTGGAGAAGCCTTCATTCAATTATTTAGCCCACGTTTCCTCATATGGTTTGGAGAGTTTTGTGTGAGAACAGAAAATGCAAACCTGAGCAATGGTATACAGACAGTATTGCTTCTGCCACATTCTATTGGCCAAAACAAGGCTAGATTCAAGGGATGGGGGACTAGATCTCCACCATTTGATAGGAGAAGCTGCAAAGTATTTGTGATCTACCATAGTAGATACATTAAATCTACCATACTTCTTGAATTGCCTCTGCTTCTGGGTATGCTGTGTGATGTTACAAGATTCTTTGTTCCTGGTAAGGACCCATGTGGTACATTTCTATACCTGTGAAGAAGGGTTTATGTGGA
Organism: Bos mutus; assembly: GCF_027580195.1. Lineage (NCBI taxonomy): Eukaryota > Metazoa > Chordata > Mammalia > Artiodactyla > Bovidae > Bos > Bos mutus. The sequence goes on from NC_091617.1 coordinate 72,707,956, forward strand.
CACTGGCTGCCTACTGCATCCCTCCCCATTCTTCTTTTTGGGGGGGTGCCTACTCCATCTCTACATAGTCTCATGCTGTAGGGGAAACTGGTCTCTTTGTTGATAGGGCTGATTAGTCTAATGGATCACTGACTGGCCCAGGAATTCAGGCCACCAATAATCTCATGGCATTACTTGCTCAGAGATTGGTTAGGAAAAGGCATGTATAGGCATATCTCAGAGATATGGTTCCAGATCACTGCAATAAAGTGAGTATTGCAATAAAGCAAATCATACACATTTTTTGGTTTCTTGGTACATATGAAAGTCATGCTTATATTATTCCGTGGTATATTAAGTGTCTAAAAAACTGTTAGTGTGTTAGTCACTCGGTTGTGTCTGACTCTTCGCAACTCCGTGGACTATAGCCCACCAAGCTTCTCCATCCATGAGATTTTCCAGGCAAGAATACTGGAGTGGGTTGCCATTTTCTTCTCCAGGGGATCTTCCTGACCCAGGGATCGAACCCGGGCCTCCTGCATTGCAGGCAAATTCTTTACCATCTGAGCCACATACATTAATTTTAAAATATCTTATTGTTAAAAATGTTAATTATCATCTGAATACACAGTTGCCACAAATCTTCAATTTATAAGAAAAACAAAATGAAAACAAAAACCAGTATCTGTGATGCTCAATAAAGTGAGCTATAATAAATAAGGCCTGCCTCTTATCAAGTACAGGCCAATGAGCCATATGAGAGGAAATTTTTCTAAGGACTTCTAGGAAAGAATTTTCCTCGTGTTTAAGAAAACTGAAAAGGAAAATTTCTCTTCTGTTGTATATAGAAATGAGACTTGGAACTGCTGACATCTTGTTATTAAACTAAGGATGAAGCCATGGTAGAAAGGAGGGCAAAACCCAGGGAACCACAGAGCAGAGGAACAGGAATCCTAGTCCCTCCAGCCTGATCCCTGGCCTCTAAGACTGGGCTTGCTTCAGGTCCATGAGCCAATAACCCCTCTTTATTAGTTAAGTCAATTTCAATGAGCTTTTCTGATACTTGCAGTTAGAAGTACCATAAATGACCTAGGGCCTGAAAATGTTAGATGACCAACCTAGCTACTCTGTTAGTGGGCTACAAATCAGATATTAGCTTTCTGTCTTTTTTTTTTTTTTTTGCCGCACCTTGCAGCTTGCAGGATCTCAGTGTCCCAACCAGGGACTGAATCCACCCTCTGGCAGGGAAAGCCTGGAAGCTTCAAGTTGCAAACTTTCACAGATGCAGACATGAGTTTGCATGTCCCGCCACATACGTTAGTTCTGCTTCAGGAGGCACTGCTAGTGTTTGAGACCTAGGACCCAAATATAGAATGGCACACAAAGGTTGCAACAGCCTTTCATGCTACCATGTCATTTACGATAGAAAGAAAAGAGCTGCCACCCAGACGTCACTGGGTCATTTTTTCAAGAATTGAATCCAGCAAGGAACCAGAACCTTTGCCATCAGCATGAGGCATGAGTGAAATTGCAGCTTGCCATCCATCTCCTATTGCTGACCATCCTTCAGTATCATCCCATCTCTCATCGCCTATCCCTCCTGCAGTCAGTAACTCTTCTTACCTGTCACTGGATGCCAGTCTAACACAGGCCAGCTATTGTACTGTACTACTGTACTTTTCAAGGTACTGCACTAAAAGATTAAACATGTTTTCTTTACTTTTTCGTATATTATCGTGGAAAGTATTATAAACCTATTACAGTATAGTACTATATGGCTGATTGTGTTAGGTGGGTACCTAGGCTAAATTTGTTAGACTTAAAAACAAATTGGGCTTTCAAATGTGCTCTCAGAACAGAACTCATATGTATGTAGAGGATTTACTGTATTGGCTTGTAAAAGAGAATAACTAATGTATTTTTTGTTTTGCTTTCCTAGAGAGTAGTGAAATAGAAGATTTATTATGTCAGAATGGAATGAGAAATACCTTTGAACATCATCTGCTCAACCAGCTCACTCAACAGATAAGGAAACTGAGATCGGGACACTTCAGTACAAATATGCCTCGGATTTCCTGATGCTCTTCACCGCGTCCACAAGCGTACATTCACACGCACTGGGGCATGGGGCCCACCATGATAGGCATACTGCAAATGTGAACTTCAGAACAACCACCTTGGAAATCTGTTTGGCAGTTTCTTAAAAAATTAAACATCATTTACCCTATGGTCCACCAATTCCACCCCTATTTACTCTGGAGAAATGAATTTACATGTCTTCTAGAGTAGGTTTATGGCAGCTTAGATTCATAATTGCTAAAAAGTGGATACATCCTAGATGTCCAAAAATGGGTAAATGGATAAACAACAAATTATGGTATTTGTGGTATATCCGTCCAATAAAATACTACACAGAGAGAAGGAAAAAAAAAAGGAATTAACTACTGATGCATGCAACAACTTGCATAAATTTCAAAAGCATACTGAGTGAAGGCAGTCAGACACAAAAAAGAATACGTGGTACTCCATTTGTATGACATTCTAGAATAGCAGCTTCTACCTGTGGTGAGGGGAGTCAGCCCCGTGGTTGACTGCTCCATGCTGAGTGTATGTGTGTGCAGGGATATCGACTAGGAAGGGGCAAGGAGGACATTTCTTGTGGGGATAGAAATGTTCTGTGTCTTAATCAGAGTCTGGGACCCATGACTGTGTTCATTTGTCAAATTTGATTAAGCACTTAAGATCTTAGTATTTGACTGCATGTAAATTATGCCACAAAGCATTTTTAAAAAATGAATTTCTAGCCACAGACTGGAAGGTACAATATTAACACTCAATCTGGTTAAGAAGAAGGTGAATGAGCCGAGGATGGTCAGGCTACTGGAATGAGTCTGCCATGGTGGATCCTGGAATCCGGAGCTTGGGAAAGTGCTCTCTGTTTCCGCTGTGCTGATGGCGGGCCAGCCAGCTTCCTGTGTAGGCTGCCAGCCCCCAGCTGTCAGGCTGGGCCCAACCTCAGCTGCTGTAATAGTAGGTTGGGAGGGCCATTTCCTCCCAGCCCTGTGGCCACATCACAGGGACCAGCCATTCCCCACCCCCTGGCCTGCTTCCCCAACTACTGACTGTGTTCACCAAAGAACCTGCCTTTTCCCTGCTCTCACATACCCTCCTAGAGCCCTCCTTGCTCTCAGGCAGCACTTGCCATCACTCAAGCTTCACGGGTGATAAACTCTGGCTTTCTGACATTCCCAGACTGCTCTACTGGATCACTGCAGCCAGACTTTCTTCTTCTTTTTTTTTTTTAATTACCATTTGTGTTTTCTTCATATTTCCTGCCAGATTGTCAAATCAGGGTCTCTCCAGATGCCAACATCTGGTATTAAATTGCACGTCTGGGTAATCTTCCAAAACAATGTTTTTTAAGAGTCAGGGAACTTCTTTTGTTCACATTCTTCATCTGTTTAAATCGTATCATGTTCTCACACTGATTTCTCCACTAAAATATATCTTTCAGGAGGTCAAAGCTGGCCTGTTTAAGACAGGCCTAATGCTGGCATTAGCCTACAGGTTGCTTAGAGGATATGTGATCTGTTGCCTTTTTTTTTTTTTTTTTCTTTGTGGTTCCCTTCTCCTTTTCTATCTTAAAAAATTAATAAATCACAAACCTTTCATTGAATAAGCATGAAATGAATTCAGCTTTTCCTTTATTCCAATGTTTATATTTTTAATGTAAGATGAAATCTCTAAGAAGCCAGACATATGGTACCCAGACGAAGTCTGCTTGTCTCAATCTAGGGCTGGAGGTGCTTTTAGAATGCGGCGGCCGCATGCAGTGCGTGTGCCCCAGCTGGGAATGTATGCCTGGGGTGGGGAGGATCCACAGCTTGCTTCCTTGTGCTTTTCCTATCACTGTAGAGACCTGCCTTCCTCCTTGGTAGGATCAGGAAGTGAGGATGCCCAGGCGCACACCTAGCTGGGGGTGTAAGTGTCAGTACCTGCCCGAGAGATGGAGACATACTTCCAGTCCCAGTGCTGCCACTCACTCATAGGGAAGTCTATTCCCCTCTCTTGGCTTCCACCCACTTGAGCCTTGGCGTGGATCCATTAGTTTCCATCTCAATGTGTTTTTTTGGACTGGTTCAAGGGGATGGAGCGTTGGTGGGGGAAATGGAAGAAATGCCCTAGGGAGTGGGCTCCTGGCCACCTCCTGCTTCTCCTACAATCAGAGCCAGTTCACTTTGTTCTGTTTTATATCTTGGGCTTCCATGTAAACCCAGGCAAAACAATAACAAAACAAGCCCTTTTTGGTCCATGTCTAGCCCTAAGGTTGATATGTGAAGATTAATGTTTCCTTCCTGGAGCTGAGCCATGGGGGACAACCTGCCTGATGCTCAGAGCCCGCGACCACCATGCAGGAGACAGTACAGGCAAGGAGTGATCCTGTGAGCTCTGCTAATTCAGTATGTACACTGTCTGGGAAGTACCCCTTCCCTCCCTCTTCTCTTCCTTCCTTCTGCCCTTCCTTCTGTCCCTCCTTCCTTCCCTTCTTTCTCCCAGAGCGCTTCCTGGGGTTTGGCCTGCACGATCTAGATCTTTCAGTGGCAGTAAATTCCTTTCACACTTTGAGCTCTTTCCAAGTGAATTTGGAGGTGAGGGTTCCCAGCCTCCTGTCTAGACACCATTTCAGTGTGCAGATGGAGTCGGGCCCAACTGGGATTCTCCCACGAGCTGACCTGGGCCCATATGTGGTTTCATCAGTCTATAAGGAGCCAAGTTCGACTGCCCACCGGAGGGTTTTCAAGCCGCCAGCTGTTCTGAACTGCCTTCTGCCAGGAATGTGAAGTGCTGAATCAGCAAAAATTAGGTGCCTTGAGAAGAGACTGGGAATAACGTGAACTTAAAAATGCAGCACAGTCCTACCACAAAACAAACGTGGAACAAAAGGTTAATTCCACGGATAAACAGCTCTCGGTGGTACTTGGCTGAGCAGCTGGGTCCCATTTCATGATGCCATTCTGCCAGATGTTCCCTTCTATTAATACATTCTGCTAAAGCCAAGATGAAACACAGAACTGGAAGGCTGCGAGCGTTGCTGGTAACACCATGTGGCAACATGCAGAAACAGAGGAAGCCCTGAGAGTGTCCTACGGGGGGTCGCTTGTTTCCAGAAAGACCCAGGGCCATGAGGGGGGCCCCTGTGTATGCTGTTTGTACCTCGTGAGACAGTGACTGGCCTGGGACATCATTTAACAGAAATAAGTGAGAGAAGAGGGAGGCTCACCTGACTTTCCACCCCTTACATGGATTGACATAATTTAAGAGACGGAGGTGAAGATCACTCTCTGAGTTTCCTCAGTCTGGGGATCTCAGACTCTGTCTCTTATAGTGTTTCCCTTTGTACACAGAGTTCCCCCATCAATCACTCAATCATTCATTCTGTGACTGTGCATCTCCCTTAGACTAGGCACTAATTGCCTCCTATTTTATTTAGTGGCATGGCCCCCTGTGTTTCCTGAGGGCAAGATCAAGACGAATTCATCTTTGTAGATTCTGTAAGTTATTAAATATATGTTCCTGTGATGAGTCATAGTCAGAAGGCTTGGTTTTAGTTTCCTGGCTCCCTGTCTGAGAGACATAGCTCCTGTCTGGTCCTATTTGAACAATGGATGGTGAGGGTGTGAGCCTGGGCGCTCTGCACTCTGCAGGCAGAAAGAACAAAGCCGCTGCTCTAGAGGTGTTCTCCATCATGTTGAAAACTGTGTCCAATCTCATTGTCCGCAGCAGCAGGTAGCTGTGAAAGACAGTCGAGGCCCCCATTGTGATTGCCTTGGCTGCAGGTGAAAGGTCGCTTCGCAGGCAAGGCTCTGACCCTTAACTTTTTTGTTGCGAGTGTCACAAGGTAAATTAATCAGATTTATGGCATTAAGCTCTGCCAATATCTTTATCCTCTCAGCTCCTTTTCTCTAGCAAAACTTTCTCTCATAAGGAAAAAAAAAATCTTTTTTTTCCCCCTGTGGAAGGGGGAAAAAAAATGCTTTTTGTTTCTCTCTCACAGTTTCTCTAAATAGTGAACATGTGGATAAGGCACGGAAAACACCGCATTCCCTTTCTCCCTGGAATAGCTGAAGGAGCCTTCCTGTAAGCGAGCTTTGCTGGCACTTAATCTAATGCCCCAGAGCATGAGGACAATGAGAAGGCAGGTTTTGCTGGTGGTGATAGGCTTTAGTTCTCTTCTTTGACCAGAGCAACTCAAGAAAAGTCCATTGACGAGATGCCACCAGGGAGGACGTGGGTGTATGTTTCATCTGGACCTGGCCCGAGGGCAGTCCGGGAACCAGAGCAGCATTTCTGAGGGGCAAGCAGGTTGGAAGCAAAGGAGCAGAGACTCGCCTGGTCCCCAAGCCTGAGGTTGGAAACCGCCTCCCAGCAGGACCGGGAGGGAGGCTGCGGAGGCCGCAGGTGCTTTTTAGGCAGCCTTGCAGGAGAGCGCCAATTTCCTGCTGCTAGAAATTTGTCTGCAAATTTTTTCTCATTCAGAAGTGACGGGGTCCAGGAGACACTGGCTAGATATGATAACTTGATCAAGGCTTGCAAGGGCGACCCAGATGCCTGGGAACTGGCTGGAAGAGCATGTGTGCCCCTCTAACCTTTCACCAGGGGGAACTGATGGCTTGCAGCTGGCAGGTTTCATCCCTCTAAGCTTGAAAGGGTCAATGTTTTAGACTCAGAGCCCTGGAAATAGTGTCTTTGCAGAAAAAAGAGAAGTTGAGCGATAAAGGATCATTTCCTCACATGAATTAGCAAAGTAAAATAAGGATTGGGTCCTATTGACTCAGCTAGCATTTCCTGGGCACCTACTATGTGCTAAGCCCCGTTTTAGACAGTGGATATAGCAGGGAATGCCTCAAGCAAAGTTCCTGCTTTCATGGAACTTACAGCCTGTTTGGGAGAGACGGGCAGTAAATAATTATGATTTCCCCATTTGTCAAGGGTTTAAAATGGTATAAAGAACAATCAACCAGGATCAAAGGATAAAGCAGGATGATGGGGGTGGGGTGGGGAGTGATACTGGATAGATACAGTGGATAGGAACATTCTTTCTGATAATATGACATGACCTGAATAATTGGAGAGCAAAGCCTATTGATAACTGGAGCTAGGCCTTCCTGAAAGAGGATTTAGCACCCATAAGGCCCCTGGGGTGAGTTTGTTCCATGTGTTCAAGGAATATTCTTTTACAGTTATGTTTTACTTATGAGCGCAAAAACAAAGTCACTTTTTTTTTTTCTGTTTATGTTGCTTTATTACAACAATAAGTCACTTATTGTTGTGATTACAACAACAAAGTCACTTAATGATGATAATAACAGTGCTACCACTTTTGTGACAGTGTTGTTATGAGGATTAAATGAAATGATGCTTATTATACATTGCATAGTGTCTTTGCATAGTAAGAGTTTAATAAATGTTAATTGCCTTTATAATTATATTTAGTGTTTACTAAGGATTTGACAGTTACAATAATGAAGGATATGAATAAATCAATAAATAAATGAAGGATGTGAAATCCACAGATGGGAAATGATTATCCCAAGTTTATACTGCAGGTCAGTGGCAACTGGAAGCAGCCTGGGTCTCTAGGGTTGATGTACAGAGTCACCCAGGAGACCTGCTGATCTGAATGGGACTTTACCTGAGTGGGAATAAACTTATATTGTATTAAGCCACTGAGATTTGGGTGTTATTTGTTATGGCAGCTAACTTTACTTAACCTGACTAATTCAAAGTATCATGAAAAGGGCAAAATGACTGAGACTGTGCCCCTCAAATATCAGAGCTCATGGCTTTTGGAGGAGAAACTGTGTTACCCTGAGAAGGTAGTAGAAGAAGAAACTATGAAATCTTGCTTCTTGGGGTTCATTTAGACCTGGTTCTTCACAGGTTATTTTGATTTTCCATCATTGGACATGACTCTTCTTAAGCTGCATCATTTATAACAGAGGACGTTACATGCTGCTGAATGTCATCACTTTGAAAACAGAAGGATACTCTTCGAGGAGGGTGGGAACTAGAGGAAAGACAAAGTGAAGAATGAATAAATACAACATCATCACATATAATGTCCTCCATCTCACCTCCAGAACTTTCACTGGTCACCAGGGTCTCTCCCCAGTCCCAGCCCCTGTCCCTTAGTTACACTGGACCCTGAACGTGCCTGGATTTTTTCAGTACCATTTTGTTCCTACTAGTCCCTCTGCCTGAGACATGTCCATCTACTTCTTTGGCAAAACCCTATGTATCCTTCAAAGCTTTGTCTGAATATCACCTCCTCCAGGAAGCCTTCTCTCTTCCCTAGTCAAAATTCAGCATTTCACGCCCTGCACTCCCACAGAAGATCCATGTTGACTAGTGGCCACGTTTTGCCTTTTGCTCCTCTTGTCTTTGTATACACCTGGTTCCCATGCGTGACAGCATGCTTCCCAAGGCCAGGTGTTGGGCCTCGTTACTCCCCAAACCGACCAGAGGCAGGATTCCGTTTGGAAAGAGATGAAATAAAACAATATTTCCTTTTTTTTTTTTTTAAGATAATTTAAAATGGCAGGGGGAGCATGCTGAGAAAATCCTCTTTGGAAATTATTGGTATTACCTCTTAACAAACATTCTCATCCTCATATATATACATCTTCCACTGGGCCCCTCAATTCCATGGGCAGACGGAGAGAGATGGTGTATTTTGCTGTTGCCTTTATGTTGATGTTCAAACTCCTCTTCTCTGCTCACCCCCATCAATTATTGAATGCTTAAAAAAAAAAAAAAAAAAACCTACCCCAGCAGATGTGTGCGAGCTGTTTGATCTTGAGACTGAATAGGAACGAAAGTATCCGAGACTCAGATTATGGTACAGAAGAGAAAAAAAATCTTAACAGGAGCTCTGTGAAGGAGAAAGTTTAGCTTTGATCTTACTATTGAATTTTGCTAGTGGGGGTGTGTGTTTATATCTATTCCTGTTTATCTTTTTAGCTCCAAAATTCTGCTGCTATGTCTGCCTTTTGTAACACTACAGAAAGGAGTTTTGTCTGGTTCTGTGCAATGCGATTTAAGTCATTTAAGGTAAGAATTTAATTTCTCTGGGAAATAAGGAGAGGACTGTAGCTTAATTTATGGATATCTTTTCCTTTAAAGGATTCGAAAATAATTGGGGCCACTTTATCTCAAACCAAATGGAAAAGAGGCCTATTAAAAAGTAAAGAGGCTGTGCTTCCAGACGACGAGGTCTGACTTTTTCGTTTAATTCCTAATTTGCACATCTTCCTCACTAAAGAAAGTCCAGACCTTAGAAAGCAATCTGACCTTGGTAATCTAGAAGGAGGGAATTAAAGTGCATTTGTTAATAGTTAAATTCTATTTTGTAGAAGTTTCCCATGAACAAGATCTCTTCTTTTTAAAAATTTGATAATTTAAAAAGTTAATATATCTTGAGAAATTAAAAATAACTTCTTATTGAAGAATAGTTGATTTACAGTGTTTCAGGTGTACTGCAAAGAAAACTGTAATTCAGTTTTGCATAAATATACATAAAGAATTACTTCTTTTCCAGGTTCTTTTCCATTAGAGGTTATTATAAGACATAGAATATAGTTACCTGTGCTATACAATAGGTCCTTGTAACTTGAATAATTTTAAAAGACACCTTCTCTGATATGCTGATAATTTAGTATAATGACACTGGAGTGACACAAGAATTTTAGTTGTTCATGCAACTTGTAGAATTGTGGATTTTTAATGCATTGTAGCATGAAATGGAGGCCATCCAATCTCACTATTGATTTTTCCTCTTGATTTGAGGACTACTGAAATGCTTATTATAACCTTCCTGTTCTTGCATGCATTCTTCAGTCTGTGTATTCATTCATTTAGTCAATATTTATTGAACCTACTACGTGCCAGACACATTGCTTACACACATCTAATCTGCGGCAGGCATTGAAAAAGCAGATGTTTATTTGCATCTCAAAGCATAAACCAGCAAGAGTTCCTAAATTAGGTACACAGACTCCTCCTAGACAGCTCTTCTCAGAATTTGTTTTACTTAGTTTGCCTAGGTATTTATTCAGTGTGAGCCAAGTATAAAGCACCCTGCTAAGCACTGGCGTGAACAGGGAGATGGATCACAGACAGACTTGTCTTTTCTAAGTGACTTGGGAGTTGGTGAGGGACACACAGAAGTATCTCCAGGAAATGAATAGGTGTGAGAGGATGGAGTGGAGGCAAACTCTCAGAGAAAGGAGATCCCTGGGGCCTGGGGCTAAGGTCGGAACTTGCGAGCTTCTAAATATCAAGTTGGAATGTCAGCATTCTGGTGTGGAAGGAGATCCATGGGCTGTGAAAGGCACTAGGGAAGCCTTCTTGGCCAGTCCAAGATGGGAGCTCACACTCCGAGAGCACCTTTTGCCTGCAGGAGCTCCAATACTTTGGCCACCTGATGTGAAGAGCTGATTCATTGGAAAAGACCCTGACGCTGGGAAAGATTGAGGGCAGGAGGGGAAGGGGGTGACAGAGGATGAGATGATTGGATGGCACCACTGACTCAATGGACATAAGTTTGAGCAAACTCCGGGAGATGGTGAAGAGGAAGGGAAGGCTGGCATGCTGCAGTCCATGGGGTCACAAAGAGTTGGACACAACTTAGCAACTGAACAATAGTAAAGCCTGCAAAATGGTGGGATGTAGTTCACAATGTTCTGAAGACTCCAGAGAGTATCAATTCCCAGTTAAATGAAGGTGCCACTAGAAGAAAAACTGATAACCAACCCCCCCGACACACACACCCTAAAAAGACTTTCTAAAGACTTGTGTGGTTGACATAATCAGGAGTGTGGCACTTAAACTCTTATTTGTGAAACAGAGGTCTCAGTGTTGTTTTGTGGATTAAGTAAGATGGTGTTAAGTATTTGGCATTATGCCTGTCAGCTGTGCATGTGTGCTAAGTCACTTCAGTCATGTCCGACTATTTGTGACCCTATGGACTGTAGCCTGCCAGGCTCCTCTGTCCATGGGATTCTCCAGGCAAGAATACTGGAGTGGGTTGCCATGCCCTCCTCCAAGGGATCTTCCCAACCCAGGGATCGAACCCAGGTCTCCCACACTGCAGGCAGCTTCTTTACCATTGGAGCCACCAGGGAAGCCCAAGAATACTGGAGTGAATAATCTATCCCTTCTCCATGAGAACTTCCCAACTCAGGAATCGAACCCTAGTCTCCTGCATGACAGGTGGATTCTTTACCAGCTGAGCTACCAGGGAAGTCCATGCCTGTCAGGTAGTAGATGCTTATTAAGCACCAGCAATTTTTCCACTTCTTATATATATTTCTAGTGCCTTTCATTCAGAGAAGGCGATGGTACCCCCCCACTCCAGTATTCTTGCCTGGAAAATCCCACGGACGGAGGAGCGGACAGGACTGAGCGACTTCACTTTCACTTTTCACTTGCATGCATTGGAGAAGGAAATGGCAACCCACTCCAGTGTTCTTGCCTGGAGAATCCCAGGGACTGGTGGGCTGCCGGTCTATGGGGTCGTACAGAGTCAGACATGACTGAAGTGACTTAGCAGCAGCAGCAGCAGCAGCAGCAGCAGCAGTGCCTTTCATTGGGTTTCAATAGGTGCATACAGCTTTTATCTTATGATAGAAGTTGAGGTTTTCAAATTTTTTCTTTGTTTTTTAAATCTTTTAAAGATTATTTTTATTTGTTTATTTTAATAAAGGTTTAATAAATACTTGATCAATGTTTCTTTTTAAACATATCAAGATCTGTAAGTCCTTCCACACTGGTAGTGTCAGGGGTGGTCTCTTTGATAAGAGTGCCTCTGTCACATTGCATATACCGATAGGCCCAGTGTAGCTAACAGGTCCCCTTCTGTGCCCCCTGGCCACCCCACCCCACCACCACACTGTAGTCCTGAGGGTGTGATGCCCTCTGTTACCAGGCACTCCGATTACATGCGTGTGTTGGAGAGGCCTGCATGCCCATCAGGGCCCGCACTGGGAACGACTGCCTTCACGGGGTGGGTCTCTCACAGACACCTCTTTGAACCTGTGCCTCCCTGCCTCCCTCCCTCCCTCGTGGGAGCACACAGTGCGTCTGCCCCTCCCAGCCTCCCGGAGCTGGGCTTCTTGAAGTCATTACCTAAGGTCATTCTCTCTGGCCTTTACAACTACACCTAATCAAACTGTGGTCTCCACTGTTTTTCTGAGCGTTTGAACTCCCCTAGTCTCTCTAAGAAAACTTTCACATTTCCTTTCATCTCTCTCAAGGTTTACACATCTGGATTTCTCCTGCTTGTGTCCACCAGTCAAAGCCAGCCAACCTGGAGAGGTAGGGCACATCTCCTGCTTTGCCTGTTGGCTCCATCAACTCACATCCGGGAACTGTACCTCGTTTTGCTTTGAGAAGCCATCCAGCATCCACTGTAGGCAGTGTTGCAGGGGCTCTGGGAACGTCAAACAAGGAGGCCTGCCTTCCATTGGCCAGGTCTTGGCATGTGACTATGTCTTAACCAATCAGATTCTCTCTTGCAAATTTTCATCTTGGATGGTCAGGTGCAGCTCTGGAAAGCCACTGAACACCTAATCCCATCAGCAAGCAGCTCCCTGTCCAGACCATCCATTAGTTCCTGTTCCCTAGGGCCTTCCTGGTGTCCTGACCATTCTGAGACTGATTCTTCTGATTCTGTAAGTGGTCCTACCTATCCCTTCTACTAAGTTCGTTTTCTGTTTGAGAGATTTCATCTTTCTTACAGTCAAAGAATTCTGATAGAGTAGGTCAGTCCAAATAGCTACATTTCTGAAGTTCGGTTTATGTGATTAATCTTGGATGACCCACAGTGAAACCTAAAAATCTTTTCTATTTTGAAACAAAGGCTTTGGGAACTGTGTTTTAGAGTGAACTTCCTGTTCTCTTGAATAAAAATTGACTTTTAATCTCATGGTAAAATGTAGCTACAGGTGATGCAAATGAGCATAAGAGAGGATGATACATCTAAACTGGTCTTAAACCAGTGCTTTGCAAACATTTTTGTGCATAAGAATGAGAAAATGTCAGTGGAACAGCATGTTCCATTATCAGCACACTAAACCACAGGATTAACAGTTTTCTAGCAAAAGCAGTCACATTTATTAATGTCCCTCATGGAACTGTGGTCTAAAAAAATAAACTTAACCATTAAAAAAAGAAGAATCATCTGGAGAGTTTGTTTAAAATGTAAATTCTTGGGAAACACGCTGGGGGTTCTTATTCAGCAGGTCTGGGGGAGGGGGACCCTGAAATTGGAATTTTGAATAAGTTCCTAGGTGGTGCTGAGACTGCTGATCTAAGGACTACATTTGGAGTAGCAAATCCTTAAATAATACCTTTTCCCCAAGCAAGAGAGACTTTGTAGGGCAGGAAGAACTTCACTGGCTTGTTAAAATTAAAAGACAAGAGAAATGAGAATTGCCTTTACAGGGGAACTTTAGAGATGTCTGCGACCTCACTGACAAGCTTTGTTCATCGAGCCCTGAGCAGGATGAGATGATGGCTGGGTCAGATGGTGTGTTCAAGGGCAGGGTATCTTCATGAGTCAGCCTGGCATCACCCCCACCCCCACCCCCAGAGCTTCACAAGCTGCTGGGCAGAATGTCTAAGGCTACTTCAGTGGAAAGTTTAAAAAAAAAAAAAAAAAGCAAGTAATAGCACAGGATCAGAGGAGATGCAAGACTGCCCCCTGGGACTATGGAACAGTGACCACAGCTAGAGTTGTGACCTAGAGCTGAGCCTGCTCCTCACTGTGTCCTCATGGGACTTCATTCCCACCTCCAGCACCATCCTCACTTTTTCCCACACCTAGCTCTGACTTACCTCTATCCAGATGCCTTCCCTTCTATCTTTATTCTGCATCATCCCAACAGCTACATACTGATCTTTGAAAACTTTTAAAATACAGTTTTGATCCTACTAACAGTCCCTCCTTCTCTGTCGCTTCTTGCACTCCTGCAGCTTTTTTTTTTTCTATCTCATTTAACCCTTGCAACAACTTTATGAGGTGGCACTAGTGGCAAAGAACCTGCCTGTCAATTCAGGAGACTCAAGAGTCGCAGGTTCAATCCCTGGGTCAGTAAGATCCCCTAGAGGAGGGCATAGCGACCCACTCCAGTATTCTTGCCCGGAGAATCCCCATGGACAGAGGGGCCTGGCAGGTCTAAGAGTTGGACATGACTGAAGCGACTTAGCACACAGCACACACATTATCACTCCAGTGTATAGGTAAGGAAACATAGCCTAAGAAGTAGTTTGCCGTAAATAAACAACTTAGGAAAAATTAGAAGCAGAATTTGAAATCTGTTTTGTGTGACTCCAAAACCTAAGCCACCCTGCTGTTCAACCTCAGTTCTGTGTGAGTGAATGCCTTCTAGTATGTGTTGTGGTATTTGCTCTCCCTGCCCACTGGAAAGCTCACCTAGGCAGGTTCTGTGTGCTTTGGGAGAATATTTTAGTGGTTCTTTTCCAGGCTCACATTTTATGGCGTGCTTAGAGCTGCATTTCTTTCTGAGTAATCATTCAAGAGATATTATTTACCACTGATGTGTTGTTCACTGACATTTCTGAACATTGGCAGGGGGAGGCACATTGCTGGAAGCAGGAAGCATTTTTTCCTACTTACCAATCAGCTGTGTTTTCCATTCATATCTGTGAAACAGATTAAAAATCTGACTCCTAAGAGGAATAAAGAGCTCATTATTCATCATCATCTATTAAAAGTCTGTTTTGTGCAGAGCATGAGACTAGATCTAAAATGAGCCACAGAGGACCCTGATTTGGGAGGCTGCGGGCCCAGGATGTGCTAGATGTAGAGATGGGGGAAGCAAGGCCAACAAGGGAGAACAGGCAGAAAGCAGGGGGAAGCTGGGCTGGAGAAGGTATCATGACGGTGGCACCGGTCCCTGGACTGGTCTTCATGCTGGATCTAAAAGTCCGTGGCAAACACGGCTGCCCACCTGGGAGAGATTTACTGCAGTTGGGCCTGGGTGGTAAAGGGGCTGCAAGTGGGTGAGTGTCAGCTCTGCTCATACAGGTGCTTGGTCCACTTAGCACAGTAGTTCAGGCTGAGAAGGCATGGGAAAAGTTCACTGATTCATTCTTTCATCCATTTGTGCATTCAACAAATATTTACTGAGTATAGAACTTGCACTGAGAATGCAGCCATGGAAATTGGAGCACAGGCAGGTGTTAAATATTAATGGCACAGGGGTGACTTGCTCCCAGCAGTGATCAATACTATGACAAATATGAGCACAGTATTACAAGAGGGCTCCAGCTCTGTGCTTGGGCAGGGTGTCAGTACCCTGAGCCAAAGGTCAGGAGTTCAAGACCAGGCTGTAAGTACAACGTCCTCTGTGCCAGCAGTTCATTTGGATCAGATGAAGCAAGAGCTTTTCCGAGGTTCAAACCCTGCTTGTCCCTTGAGGAACAAACCATCTAATTGTAGAGACAGACCCTGTGCCCTTGCTAAGAAAGAGTGTAGTGTGTTGAGTGAGAACCAGATTTAGAACCAGAAGAACTTCTGTCTAGTCCCAGCCATTCCTTGTTCCTATAGCGTGGCTTTGAGCAAACTGCTTAAGTTTTAAGAGATTTGAACTCTTCAAGCCTCAGTTTACTCATTTGTAAATGGAAGAAACATTTACTGCTCTGTCTGCTTTACAGGATTCATGAGTGAAGATGTGAAAGGGTTTGGTAAAAGCAGCAGATCTTGATGAGCAGACAGACAGACACATACACCCTGAGCTTAATGAGCCCAGGATGTATAAGGCCAAGTACAGAGTTGGGTGCTCATGCAGCACTGAAAGGGCTGGGTCTGGAGAGACGGCCATGAGCAGTCTTCAGAGGGATGAGTGTGGCATGGGAAAGAAGGAAGTGGCCTGACATGGACACTCCACGTGGGCCGCATCTATGAAGGTCAGTCAGTCAGGAGGAGTCCCGAGGAGACTGCCAGAGAGACGTTTGGCAGGAGTCAAGAGCCTCAGCAGTGGGTATTGAGGCGTGAGCAGAGCTGTATAGGTTGGAAGGAACTAGCTGGTCGAGGAATCTTGAAGCACATAATCATCTCCTTACTTTATTTATGGTCCCAGTTTAGTTAAATCTCATTTAAAACATTAAGATAAATCATTTTTGTGATTTAAATAAATCATATATATTTTTTTCTTTCTCATAGAGATTTAATTCTATCACAAAGAAGGGAGCCTGACTTTTCTACATGTAAGATGTAAAGAGATCAGATGGGGTCAGGAATATGGGCCACTCTTTGAAGAAAGGTTTCCCTGGTGGCTCAGATGGTAAAAGCATCTGCTGCAATGCAGGAGACCTGGGTTTGATCCCTGGTCGGGAAGATCCCTGGAGAAGGAAATAGCAACCCACTCCAGTACTCTTGCCTGGAAAATCCCATGATCGGAGGAGCCTGATAGGCTGCAGTCCATGGGATCGCAAAGAGTCGGACACGACTGAGCGACTTCACTTCACTTTGAAGAAAAGCAAAGTTAGAATCCCTACCTTAAACTGTGTAAAAGATGAGTTTTAGATTAATTGAAGTCTTACGTGGGAATGGTAAAATGATAAAACTATAAAAGATCTACAGAAGGAAAGGTGAGAGAATATACTTGTGATCTTGGGGTGGAGAAAGACTCTTAAAGAAGGATCCAGAAGTGCAAACATATTAGTGATGGATTTGGCTACAACAGTGTTAAATTTCTGTGTTCAACAAAGGATGCATTAGATACAGATTTAAGAAGGGCACCAGGTGAAGGGGTAATGTTTGCAGTGCCTTAAACTAATGGAAGTCAATAGGGCAAGCAAGGAACTCCCGTAGACCAGAAAGAAAAAGATGGGAAATCCAGTGGAAACATAATCAGAGCCTATGTGGGGGCAAAGCCCAGAGGGGAAAACTTTCAGATTAATAAGTACACAAAGAGTAAAATTACAAAATCGTATTTATACTCACAAAATTTGCAAACACTAGAATATCAGATCATAAATACTGGTAAAGATATGAGTAAACAGGCAAGCATTGCAAATACACATTTCAGGGACAGACAAAATGTGGTGTAATACAATGGAATATTATTCAAACTTAAAAAGGGAGGAATGAAATTCTGACACCTGTTACACCATGGGTGAACTCAAAGACTATATGCTAAGTGAAATAAGGCAGACACCAAAGGACAAATATTGTTTAATTTCAGTTGTATGAGGTACTTAGAGCAGTCAAATTCATAGAGACTGAAAGTACAGTTTGTGGTTGCTGGACCTGGTGGGAGGGGGAGAATACAGTTAGTGTTTAATGGGGAGTTTCAGGTGGATAAGATGAAAGAATTCTGCAGGTGGATGGTGGTGAAGGCTGCACAACAAATGTGAATGTACTTAATGCCATTGAACTGTACACATAAAAATGGTTAAAATGGTAACTTTTATGTTATGTATATTTTACCACAATAAAAAATATTTTTAGGATGTTAGAGTCCCTTGGACCTCAAGGTGATCCAACCAGTCCATCCTAAAGGAAGTCAGTCCTGAGTATTCATTGGAAGGACTGATGCTGAAGCTGAAACTCCAATACTTTGGCCACCTGATGTGAAGAACTGACCCATTTGAAAAGACCCTGATGTTAGGAAAAATTGAAGGCGGGAGGAGAAGGGGACAACAGAGGATGAGGTGGTTGGATGGCATCCGACCAATATGGATGGTCGACCAATGTGGATGGTCATGTCCGACTCAAAGTGGACATGAGTTTGAGTAAACTCTAGGAGTTGGTGATGGGCAGGGAGGCCTGGCATGCTGCAGTCCATGCAGTTGCAAAGAGTTGGACACAACTGAGCAACTGAGCTGAACTGAACTGAAGACACTTGTCTGGAATTTTCCGATCATATGATGCAATGTGAAAGGCTCTTCCCCACATGCTATGCTTAGGAACCACTACCACACTTTACCATGGCATGTTGTCTCTGTGACTCTTTCCGAGGGTCCTCACATACCTAGGGGATATCTTGCAGGTCACTATGTATGGATGTGAGAGCAGGACCATAAAGAAGGCTGAGTGCTAAAGAACTGATGCTATTGAACTGTGGTGCTGGAGAAGACTCCTAAGAGCCCCTTAGACTTCAAGGAGATCAAACCAGTCAATCCTAAAGGAAATAAGTCCCGAATATCTGTTGGAAGGACTGATGCTGAAGCTGAAGCTTCAATTCTTTGGCCGCTTGATGTGAAGAGCCGACTCATTGGAAAAGACCCTCAGGCAGGGAAAGATTGAAGGTAAAAGGAGAAGAGGATCAGAGGATGAGATGGTTAGATAGTGTTACTGACTCAATGGACATGAATTTGAGCAAACTCTGGGGATAGTGAAGGACAGGGAAGCCTGGCATGCTACAGTCCATGGGGTCACAGAGTTGGAGGTGACTTAGCAACTGAACAACAACAAAGAATCACTTAGGCTTGTCCGTTCATAGTGGTGAGTCTCAGTCCCAGCTATCCTTTGGGAGCTTTGAAAAATGCTGATGTGTGGACCTCACTCTTCCAGTATCTAATTCAGTTGGTGTGGCCATGGGGCCTCATCTCTGCATTTAGTCAGAGATAGGTTATTTAAGTTATTCGAGTGTGTAGGCAGAGTTGGGAACCACACATAAAGAACTCTGTTTTGACAAAGAAGTAGGATGTTTTCTGGATATTATAGATGAGTAACTCAGACTCATTTGAAAAGATCCTGATGCTGGGAACGATTGAAGCAGGAGGAGAAGGGGACAACAGAGGATGAGATGATTGGATGGCATTACCAACTTGATGGACGTGAGTCTGAGCAAGCTCCAGGAGTTGGTGATGGACAGGGAAGCCTGGCGTGCTGCAGTCCATGGGGTCGCAAAGAGTTGGACATGACTGAGCAACTGAACTGAACTGAACTGAACTCAGACCGTGGGCTTCCCAGTTGGCTCAGTGGTGAAGAATTCACCTAACAATCAGGAGATGTGGGTTCAAACCCTGGGTCAGGAAGATCCTCTGGAGAAGGAAATGGCAACCCAACCCAGTATTCTTGCCTAGGAAATTGCATGGACAGAGGAGCCTGGAGTGCTACAGTCCATGCCGCTATAAAGGTTTGGACATGACTTAGCTACTAAACTACCACCACAAACTCAAAGACCATGTCAGGTAGCATACATCAGATGTCTGGGGCAGAGTGGCTTTGGGGAGGTGGGTTTGTCCTGGGAAGAATCCTGTAGGAGTGGATGGATCTGGAAGTGGTGGGGGAGCTATTTGCACCCCATTAAGAGGCAAGAAATGAGCAAATCACATTGCTTGATTTGGAGGAAGGAAAATAAACAAAAACCAAACGAAGTTGGGATTAAGTAATAAAACATGAGACAAAGGGACTCAGAATTCTGAGACGAAGGGCTAGGTTTTCTCTTCCTTCTGAACAAAATGTTATCAATGAGGAGTATTCACTTCTATGGAGAACCTTTGGGATATCCATTCCAGGCAATTCAGTGGTAAGAAAAGTAAGCCAAGACTCTCTAAGTAAAAATCTATCTATATCCTCAACAGTTCTCTATCAAAATAGCCCATGCCCCAATCTAAAGACAAGTTTTCATTCAGAACAGTATTTAGACCCACAAAACCATTTGACCAAAGGTCAGTTTATTTAATTTAGTGACCTGTGCGTGCTAAGCTGTCCAACTCTTTTGCGACCCCAGGGACTGTAGCTCACCAGGCTCCTCTGTCCATGGATTTTCCAGGCAAGAATATTGGAATGGGTTGCCATGCCCTTCTTCAGGAGATCTTCCCAACCCAGGGAGTGAACCCTCATCTCTTACGTCACATGCCTTGGCAGACGGGTTCTTTACCACTAGCGCCACCTGGGAAGACCTTAGTGACCTGAGTCAAACAGTTTTTTGAGGGATTGGTGATAATAATTTTAAAAGAAAACAGAGAACTAGCATAAAATTAGACTCTTTGGCTTTGTCATCCTAATTTTTTTTATGAAACGAAGTGAGAGAACTGATCAACTGATCAATCTGCTTCCCTTTCCCCAAAAATTATTTTCTCCAAATCGTCTCATGAGATCTGTAGAGAAATGGCTGTCCTGTGATAGAGGTCAGGTGAACCATCAAAACTCATCAGAATATATAATTTTTAAAATTCAAGGAATGAGAAAGAGGTTCTGGAGGGAACATGAGTGTTTATTTCGTGGAAATAGTTTTGTAGCGCTAAGAGGTTGATCAAGGCTCTGGAGGTCTCAGTGCATGGGAAGATCTTTGTTATCTACAGGCCACTGCCCTGACATCTCATTGTCTGTAACAGTTGAGAACTGAGAATAATAATATCAGTAACACAAGCTAACCTACCATTCCGTGCTTGCTGTGGTCTCTCTTTAGGTACTCTTTCATGACCTTGGCATGTATCAAGATTTATAATCCTCAGGATGACCCTTTGAGATGGGTATGGTTTTTCCCATCCTCATTCTAAGGATGAGGAACCTGGGATGGTGAGCCGTTCAATAATTCACCCAAGGTCACAGTACATTGCTGTCTTAGACTCAAATTAATCTTGTTCGGAGTCTGAGATGATTTCATGTTTTCCACATTTATCCTGGAAGAAGAAAAGGAAGGTAGAAACAAATAGTGTTTATTAAGTGTCAGCTACTTCACACGTGATTATTTCATGTAATACCCACAACACATCCTTCAGTTCAGTTCAGTCATGTCCGACTCTTTGCGACCCCATGAATCGCAGCACGCTAGGCCTCCCTGTCCATCACCAACTCCCAGAGTTCACCCAGACTCACGTCCATCGAGTCAGTGATGCCACCCAGCCATCTCATCCTCTGTCGTCCCCTTCTCCTCCTGTCCCCAATCCCTCCCAGCATCACAGTCTTTTCCAATGAGTCAGCTCTTCGCATGAGGTGGCCAAAGTACTGGAGTTTCAGCTTCAGTATCATTACTTCCAAAGAAATCCCAGGGCTGATCTCCTTCAGAATGGACTGGTTGGATCTCCTTGCAGTCCAAGGGACTCTCAAGAGTCTTCTCCAACACCACAGTTCAAAAGCATCAATTCTTCGGCGCTCAGCTTTCTTCACAGTCCAACTCTCACATCCGTACACGACCACAGGAAAAACCATAGCCTTGACTAGACAGACCTTTGTTGGCAAAGTAATGTCTCTGCTTTTGAATATGCTATCTAGGTTGGACATAACTTTCCTTCCAAGGAGTAAGCGTCTTTTAATTTCATGGCTGCAGTCACCATCTGCAGTGATTTTGGAGCCCAAAAAAAAAAAGTCTGACACTGTTTCCACTGTTTCCCCATCTATTTCCCATAAAGTGATGGGACCGGATGCCATGATCTTCGTTTTCTGAATGTTGAGCTTTAAGCCAACTTTTTCACTCTCCTCTTTCACTTTCATCAAGAGGCTCTTTAGTTCCTCTTCACTTTCTGCCATAAGGGTGGTGTCATCTGCATATCTGAGGTTATTGATATTTCTCCCGGCAATCTTGATTCCAGCTTGTGCTTCTTCCAGTCCAGCGTTTCTAATGATGTACTCTGCACAGAAGTTAAATAAGCAGAGTGACAATATACAGCCTTGACGTACTCTTTTTCCTATTTGGAACCAGTCTGTTGTTGTTCCATGTCCAGTTCTAACTGTCGCTTCCTGACCTGCATACAGATTTCTCAAGAGGCAGGTCAGGTGGTCTGGTATTCCCATCTCTTTCAGAATTTCCCACAGTTTATTGTGATCCACACAGTCAAAGGCTTTGGCATAGTCAATAAAGCAGAAATAGATGTTTTTCTGGAGCTCTCTTGCTTTTTCCATGATCCAGCTGATGTTGGCAATTTGATCTCTGGTTCCTCTGCCTTTTCTAAAACCAGCTTGAACATCAGGAGGTTCACGGTTCACGTATTGCTGAAGCCTGGCTTGGATAATTTTGAGCATTACTTTACTAGCATGTGCTGCTGCTGCTAAGTCGCTTCAGTCATGTCCGACTCTGTGTGACCCCAGAGACGGCAGCCCACCAGGCTCCCTCATCCCTGGGATTCTCCAGGCAAGAATAGTGGAGTGGGTTGCCATTTTGAGTGCAATTTGGGGTAGTTTGAGCATTCTTTGGCATTGCCTTTCTTTGGGTTTGGAATGAAAACTGACCTTTTCCAGTCCTGTGGCCACTGCTGAGTTTTCCAAATTTGCTGGCATATTGAGTGCAGCACTTTCACAGCATCATCTTTCAGGATTTGGAATAGCTCAACTGGAATTCCATCACCTCCACTAGCTTTGTTCATAGTGATGCTTTCTAAGGCCCACTTGACTTCCCATTCCAGGATGTCTGGCTCTAGGTCAGTGATCACACCATTGTGATTATCTGGCTTGTAAAGATCTTTTTTGTACAGTTCTTCTGTGTATTCTTGCCACCTCTTCTTGATATCTTCTGCTTCTGTTAGGTCCATACCATTTCTGTCCTTTATCGAGCCCATCTTTGCATGAAATATTCCCTTGGTATCTCTAATTTTCTTGAAGAGATCTCTAGCCTTTCCCATTCTGTTGTTTTCCTCTATTTCTTTGCATTGATCACTGAGGAAGGCTTTCTTATCTCTTCTTGCTATTCTTTGGAACTCTGCATTCAGATGCTTATATCTTTCCTTTTCTCCTTTGCTTTTCACTTCTCTTCTTTTCACAGCTATTTGTAAGGCCTCCTCAGACAGCCATTTTGCTTTTTTGCATTTCTTTTCCATGGGGATGGTCTTGATCCCTATCTCCTGTACAGTGTCAGGAACCTCAGTCCATAGTTCATCAGGCACTCTATCAGATCTAGTCCCTTAAATCTATTTCTCACTTCCATTGTATAACATAAGGGATTTGATTTAGGTCATACCTGAATGGTCTAGTGGTTTTCCCTACTTTCTTCAATTTAAGTCTGAATTTGGCAATAAGGAGTTCATGATCTGAGCCACAGTCAGCTCCTGGTCTTGTTTTTGTTGACTGTATAGAGTTTCTCCAACTTTGGCTGCAAAGAACATAATCAATCTGATTTCAGTGTTGACCATCTGGTGATGTCCATGTGTAGAGTCTTCTCTTGTGTTGTTGGAAGAGGGTGCTTGCTATGACCAGTGCATTTTCTTGGCAAAACTCTATTAGTCTTTGCCCTGCTTCATTCCGTATTCCAAGGCCAAATTTGCGTGTTACTCCAGGTGTTTCTTGACTTCCTACTTTTGCATTCCAGTCCCCTATAATGAAAAGGACATCTTTTTTGGGTGTTAGTTCTAAAAGGTTTTGTAGGTCTTCATAGAACCATTCAACTTCAGCTTCTTTAGCGTTACTGGTTGGGGCATAGACTTGGATTACTGCGATATTGAATGGTTTGCCTTGGAAACGAACAGAGATCATGCTGTCATTTTTGAGATTGCATCCAAGTACTGCATTTAGCCTCATGTAAAAGGCATGGCAAAGAGGAAGCACAGACTTAGAGCTTAACGACTAGTTAGTAAGAGGTGGAGCTAGGATTCAACCTGTGCTTTCTTCACTAAATCATGAAATTTCCATGTATCATCCAGCACAAAAGCACACTGAAGGGAGGAAGTCTCTTACCTAGATCTTCATCTTTACCTTTGTATAGTTTTAGCAAGTTGGTTGCCTGATTTCCTTGCTCAGTGCCAGGAAGTATATAGGGGGTTGGAGGGAGAAGGTGGGTAGGTGGATTGCAGGGGAAATAGAGCTGATGGAGAAAGAAATGTCCAAGAGAAGAGGATTATTAATAAGCAGTGTCTTAGCTATACATCTTTGATTTCTTTGAATAGACATTTTGCATTAAGAGTTATATACTTTCTTTAAAGGAGTCAAAGGAAAGAGACTGAGTGAGTTCATCAGGTAAATTTTGTAACTTTCAAAAATAGCATGAAGAGAATCCTTACTTACATTCAGAACACAAAATCAGGTGCAACCAAGAACTCTTTTACAAGGCAATTTTGACTCGAAAGAGACTCACAGAGTCAGAGAACAAACTTATGGATCCCATGGGAATGATAGGGAGTTTGGGATGGACGTGTACACACTGCTATATTTAAAATGGATAACTAGCAAGGTCCTCCTGTATAGCACAGGGGACTCTGCTCAATGTTATGCGGCAGCCTGGATGGAAGGGAAGTTTGGGGGAGAATGGATACAAGTATATGGATGGCTGAGTCCCTTCACTGTTCACCTGACACTATCACAACATTATTAATTTACAAAATAAATTACAAAATAAAATGTAAAATAATACAAAATAAAAAACTTAAAAAAGCAATTTTGACTCTGAAGAATACTTTGCCATTTACTCTAAACAATGTAACATCTACAAGATGATGATTCCAAGATTATTAAATATGTATCAAAAGGTATGGGGAGCGTGGACACAATTGTGGGATGTGGTGCAGGGCCTGTGCCTAGACACGCCTTCCTTCCCCACTGCCCTGCGGTCCTCTTCAGGGCCCAGAAGCTTGTTTGGGGATCTTCTGAGAAGTCAGCCCTATTCCCTCTGCCCCACCCATCTCCTCCCTACGGTTCTCACACTCTGAGAGCCTCTGAATTCTCGTTAAAACACAGATTGCTGGGCGCCTCCCCTGGAATTTCTGGTTCAACAGTCTGGTCTGAGCAGACTTGTGTTTCCAACAAGTTTCCAGCTAATGCTGGTGCTGTGGTTCAGTGATCACACTTTGAGGACCACGGCTCCAGAGAGAGTTGCTCTCTCCTTGGCTGCCCTGGTCTGCTTAGTTGTTTTATTTCCAACTTTGCCAAGCAATTTCTGTGTCTTCTCAGGAGCCTGAAAGCTTCTTGAAGGAAGCAGCTGGTTTTTGGACCTGGGGGGAGAATGGTATAGCAGGATGCTGAGGGTCTCCTGGG
This sequence comes from Bos mutus, assembly GCF_027580195.1. Classification (NCBI taxonomy): domain Eukaryota; kingdom Metazoa; phylum Chordata; class Mammalia; order Artiodactyla; family Bovidae; genus Bos; species Bos mutus. The sequence continues at coordinate 72,732,872 of NC_091617.1, forward strand.
AGAGGGTGCCTGCTGAGCAGAGATGGCCCAGGGCTGGGGAGTCTATGCAGTAGGATGCTTTAGTCACAGGTCTCTGCAGCCTGCATACCAACTCCAGACCCTGTTGAGGTCTCACATACCCAGTGGAAAGTTAGACACTGCAATTACACAGAAAGAGCCAGCTGTTTCCAAAAAGGCAGGAACAGCACTCCCCAGGACCCCTGTCACGGAGCATAATTCAGGAAGAGGTGTTTTCTCTACTCACCCACAAGCCACTTTTTTGGTGCCTCAGGGAACCCAGGCCATCACTAGCAACACCTGAGTGAGATGAGAGTGCCCAGCAGAGCAGGGCATCACCCAGGGCCACACTGTCCAATATGGTAGCCGTTAGCTACACGTGACTATGTAAATATAAATGCAAATTAATTAAAATTAAAGAAAATGGAAAATTCAGTTCATTGCCACACTAGCCACATTTCAAGGGCTCAAGAGTCACTGCTAAGTCACTTCAGTCGTGTCCGACTCTGTGCAACCCCATAGACGGCAGCCCACCAGGCTCCCGAGTCCCTGAGATTCTCCAGGCAAGAACACTGGAGTGGGTTGCCATTTCCTTCTCCAGTGCATGAAAGTGAAAACTGAAAGTGAAGTCGCTCAGTCGTGTCCAACTCTTAGCGACCCCATGGACTGCAGCCTACCAGGCTCCTCCGTCCATGGGATCTTCCAGGCAAGAGTACTGGAGTGGGGGTCACAGATGGATGGCTAAATGGCCATCCTGTTGGACGGCACAGATATAGAACATATCCTGCACTATGGAAGGTCCTATTGGCTAGCCCTGCTGTAAGGGAGTGATGGCATCCCAGGACAGGGTGGTGCATTGTGCCCCTCCCTCTACGTGCTGCTGCCGCCCAGGAGCTACAAAGACAGGTGCCCGAGAACAGATGCTCCCCTCCATCTCCCCACTTTCCTCCACTTCTTGGGCCAGCCAGGGCTTCACTGCTGAGTGTGGCAATGGCACCCGTGGGACAGATGGGAAGTCCCAGAGCAGGTGGAGTCAACTCCCTGGGACTCCCAGCAGGACTTCCATGGGGTGGAGTCCTCCTGACTTGCTCAGATTCAGTTGGGCCACCCTCCTTCTATTCCCTTCTGCAGGAGGAGCTTTCTCTCCACACACTCATAAATTGGGTGTGTGCCTTCTCTCGTCAACTTTTAAAAACAGCCCACTCTGAGTTAGAATCCAGAAATTGAAAAGGATGGCAAATGGAACAGTGGAACTGGGTGATCCAGGCCAATGGAAGCTTCTCCAAGACTCAGTGTCTGTTGGCAATAAGGTTTCCCAACCCTCCCTGGAGACCTAGCCATGGTCTGATAAATCTCCATAGACAAGTTACCTAATCATAGGTAGCTTAAATGTCCCTTCATCTTATTCCTCCTTAACTCATCATAAAAGGAGAAAACAGAATCTAATTTCATCTGGGCTGGCTAAAGGCCGAGGTGGATGGGAGGGAAAAGACCCCAGCTGGCCTTTCAGGTGTGTGTGGACTTAAATTTAGCAGATGGGCCCTGGTCTGTCTCTTCCATGATCCTTTTCAAGTCCTCATTCCTCAGAACTGTAAGAGTCCTAGTCGACGGCTGGGTAGCAGAACAAGGACCCACCATATATGGAGCACAGTAAGGGGAGAGGGAAATAGTCTAAGGACAATTATCTCAGCCAGATAATTGCAGGTGGTCCAGTTTCAGGGCAAACTGTACCCGCAGCCAGAGTTTAGAAATATCTAGAGTGTGTGGCAATGGGGAACCAGAAGTCCATTCATGCTGGGGTCTCAGCCGCCCCCTAAGAGGTTTATCATAAGAGAACAGGAGTTAGGGCATTGCAAGCTTGGTCTGGTAGGTACAGATTCTAAGAAGAAGAGGGCAGGGAACCCCACACACAACATGGTGTCTGTCACTCAGATTTGTCTCCAGCCCAGCATGGGGAGATTGGCACAAGCTGACTACTCCAGACACACCCTGGAAGAGCTATTTGACTCCAGATGGAAATGCAGGGCCCATGACACCACTAGGGGTGACAAAGCAGAGTGGTGATCAGAGGTGTCCTTTCACATTTTCCAACAGAACCCAACCAACAGCTTTGGTGCCTGAAGAACTCTGGGTCATCAAAGATGGTGCAGAAACAGGATCAGAGGCAGGGGAGACTTGGTGGGACCCAACAAAGACCTCAGTGAACTGGAGAACTCAACAAGCCCTGGGGACATGGAGATGCCGATTTGAACAAAGGAGACGATGGGTATGGTAAGAGACCACAAGGATGAGCTGTCTTCCATTTTCCAGGAAATTCTGTCCAGAAGGGATCGAGTGAGGTGGAGCCAAGTAGGCCTCCACACCTGAGCAGTGTCCAGAGCAAAAGGGCAGAGTTAACCAGAGTAAGGAGGAGGCTCTCACAGGGGGTGGGAGCCCTGGTGAGGCTGGGGCCCATGGGAGTGAGGAAGCTGTCAACGTGGGAGGGTGGCCCCATGTGCGGGAGAGACCACGTGTGGTCAGGAAGGGGTCTCCAGTGGAAAGGAGGCCCAGTGTGGAGAGTCAGGCCTGAGACAGGTGAGAAGAGAGTCTTTCGGGGCTGGGGGTGGGGTGCACCCTGACACAGACACTCTAAGACCCTAAGTGGAGTGAGGAGGGAGTCTGCCTATGGTGTGGGTGTGTATGTGTAAGTGAGTTCAGCCGTGTCTGACTCTTTGCGACGCTATGGACTGTAGCTGCCAGGTTCCTCCACCCATGGGATTCTCCAGACAAGAAATACTGGAGTGGGCGCCATTTCCTCCTCCAGGGAATCTTCCTGACCCAGAGATCGAACCTGAGTCTCTTATGCCTCCTGCATTAGCAGGTGGGTTCTTTACCACTAGCGCCACCTGGGAAGCCCCTGCCTAGTGGGTAGCGCCCTGCAGACCATCAGACCCCAGGTGGGTGAGGAGGAGTCTGTGCAGGGGGCACTGCAGCACCAGATGTTGGTGCCCGAGTGGGATGGGGTGGGGGTCCTTGTGAGAGGCTGGTTCAGGGCAGGATGCTGGTGTGCTCACTGAGGAAGGCGTCTGCATAGTGCCCGTGAGGGTGGGTCTGGGCCTCGCTCTTCTTTGTGTCCTGGGCAGTGGAAAGGATTAGTAAAGGCTCAGGAAACGGCAACTGTTGAATGGACAGTGAAGTAATAGAAGAGACCCAGGACCAAGCCCCATTTTTATCATTTATTGGCCAAGAAACACTGGACAAATATGCTCCTCTTTGACAAGGGATCACTGTCCATGATGCCACTCTGAGAAGCTAAGATGCTGGACACATTTGAAGGATCTGATCTCATTTTGCCTACCGGGAAAGGGGACCAGTACCTTCTCTGATGGGCAGGACTTCCTCATCTTCCCTTGCTTCCCTTGGCAACCCTCCTGGGCAGTCTGTTTGTACAGATCAGGCCTCTGATGCCTGTTCTGCAAAGTGACAAGTGCATGGGGTGAACTTCCCAAAGTCAGCTGGGATCAGTGGATGCAGAACCACAGTAGACATATAGCAATGTGCCTCTGGGGAGCCTGAGGCGCTGGTGAGCAGATGTCTGTGACCTGCTTCCTCAAGCCCTGTCAGCTTATTGGCCTTGCTGTTCTCTGCAGATCTGTACAGCAAGCGCCCTGCCCTCTCACAACATACGCAGCACTTTCACAGCAAAACAGGGCCTCACTGTGGCCAGGGACGAGGACATCTCCCGGTTCTAACACACCCTGGCTCTACCAGGAGCTTGCATCTCAGGGAGGGCCCTGGTCACCAGACCCCAGGCCAGCAGCGTCCCTGGCTTGGGCAGCTGAGGATGTTGTGTGTTTGTGTTCTGAGGTCTTCACCCTCAGATTCTCCCTCCTGACTCTGTGTCCAGTGAGCACAAACTTATTGACAAGCAGCCTGGACTTGAAGGGCATCTAGAAGAGTCTTACCAGATACTGACCCCTCGTTCTGTATACACACAGGCTCTGGCAGAGCCTGTTAAAACATATACAAGACAATTTCACTAAATATTTTTAAGTTATTCTAAAGTGAATTACTTAGAACTTTTGAAAAGTGTCTTTTCAGTTTGTTTTTAATGACTATCATTATCTTTACAGCCTTAAATCAGGCTTTCCTCCCCATCTGTGGGGGTTCTTACACATTCCAGGTAGCGTTTTTAAGGTGAAGTTGCCCCGAGCTGTATGTCCATTCTGATCTTCTCTCCTGAACTGCAGATCCAGATAATGAAACTGCCTCCTGCACGTGATCGTGAGTGTGTCTCTCAGGCCCCTCGCCTCCACACTGAATTCTGACCCATTTGCTCCCTCCTCCCAACACCACCCCAGGCTGCTCCGCATCTCAGAGAACACTGGCACCGCCCAGTGCTCCCTGCTCTTTCCCTCACTCCCACAGCAGTCGGTCCTGAAGCCCAGCTGCTGCTTCTCCTTTCTAAGTAGTTCTGAGTCTGCCCATGGCTCTTGTCTTCACTGCCAATCCCACCCGGGTTCCAGGCAGCTTCAGGTCTTACCTGTGACACTGCAAACTCCTTCCCTGGCTCCAGCTTGGCCACGCCGCCCCCTCCTTCCTCCTCCAAACAACACTGAACCTCGAGAAATTCGACCCTAACATATCACTTCCCTGTTGAAAGCTCTAATTGTTCACTATTGCCCTTAAGATAAAAAGTCCCAAATCCTTAGCACGGTTAATCAGCAGCCCCCTCCTGCGGCCTCAGCCCCTGGGGCGATACATTCGTCCAGATGAGCCAGGGGGCTCCTGGGTTCTCCTTAGTTTCTGGCAAATGGGGCTGGTTCATGGCTCTCTCTCTTCTCCTCCTTCCCCAGCTTCCCTCTTAATTCCCTGCCCCCACTGTCACCCCTTCCGAATTTCTGACATTTAATGCTGTCTCTCACCTTGGGGACTTCACACTTGTGGCCCCACTGCCTCCTACTGAGAACACTTTGCCCCAAAGGTAGAAGAACACTTTGTCTTCTAACTTTTAACCCCCCCTTGCTGTGCTGGGTAGGTGCGGCAGGTCAGAGGGCTAGCCTGCTGCCTGTGGGGCACTTTCCAGTTCGCCCTGTGACACTGAAGCACATTATCGCCATTGCTTGGTGTCTGGATGCCCCCCTCCGTGACCTAAGTGCTGCAGACAGGGGCTGTGTCGCCTTTGCCCGTTCTCCCCACCACGTCTGGCGCAACAGGTTTTTAGGTCAATCATGATTCATTTAGGCCTATACACCAAGCATATGTGTGCCTGCTATTTTGGCTCTTAAACAAGCACTGTCAGAAAGAGAAAACACCTGGTTTATAAATATATGATAAAGCATTGGGTATCACTCACAATTAAACACATGCAAATTAAAATAACAAGGAGATTCATTTTTTACTTACTAGATTCGTAAAGATCACCAAGTGTTGAGAACTGGGAACCCCAGCAGGCACTCTCCCCACCACGGTAGGAGCACACATCTGCAAGAATCCTTCAAGTGCAACTTGGCAATCTCTGCTCAAAGTTTAACCACACACATTTTTGTTTGTCACTCCCAGAAATGTGAAATTTCTTACATCTCCGTACAAAGGACACACAGGAATATTCAACAGTTCATTGTAATCATTGAAGGAAAAAAAAGGAAAAAACCACTACCTGTCCATAAAAAGGAGACTAATTAAATAATTCCTTCTTCTGGAAAATTATGTAGGAACTTTTTTTTTAATGAGTTAGATTTACATATGTTCATGTGAAGCAATTTTTGAAACAGAAAATGAAAACAGAAAATGTGTTTTAAGTTGTGATTTTAAAAGGAAATATACATATGTTCATACACATAAAATATTTTGGGACAGATACACAAGAAACTCTTAACAGTAATTACCTTGGGGGAGAGAAACTGAGATCTGGGATAGAAGAGAAATTATTCACTGTATATTCTAAGTGTTGGAATATTTTAGGCATTAATTAGCTTTGCAATTATACAAAGAGAAAACTCTAGGTTTGTTTTTGGTGGCTCAGACAGTAAAGAATTTGCCTGCAATGCAGGAGACCCACAATCCCTGGGTCAGGAGGATCCCCTGGAGAAAGGAATGGCTATCCACTTCAGTATTCTTGCCTGGAGAATTCCCTGGACAGAGGAACCTGGAGGGCTGCAGTCCATGGGGTAGCAAAGAGTTGGACATGACTGAGCAACTTAACACTGCGACTACTACTGAATTTGCATCTCCCTGAGATTCTAGCAATTTTCCTTCCCTCCCTCCTTCCTTCTTCCTTCCTCCCTTCTTTCTTTTCTTCCACTCTCTCCTCCTTTCTAAGAAAATTGTCTTTCTAGAATCTTCTAAAACTATTAAACAGAAAACTACCCCGTTCCCCATCCGTGGGTTGGGAGTCCAGTTTTGACCGGTGAGTCCATCATCACTTGCCACTAAGCGTCGACTTTTCTAACTTGATGAGTGCATCCGTCTCGTCAGCCCTTCTTGTTACTGCAGCCAGAACTTGTCCCCACCCCCACCCCGCTGCAACTGCTCCCAGCACCTCCTTTCTCTCCCTTCTTGCCCCTAGGCTCCTCTGCCACCATCATGCAGAGTGCCTGAGGAAATCAATTTTCCCACTCGGACACTGGTGAAAATCTGGAAATAGAAGGGGAAAGGGGGGTTACAACCCATGAGGTGACCTGTGCTCAATGAGAGCCAGTGGTCGATAAATACTTCCTTCACAGTTCTCTGTGAGTCCCCAGGTTCAAGCTCTGGTTTCCTGCTGGACTGACCCTCAGATAGGCTCTTCCTCGTTCCCCTTTGCCCTCCCCAGCCTTTCTCCTGTTTCTGGGATCACGTCCCCAGATAAACTACCAGCTTGGGCTGTAGAGCTGCTTGCTGTGAGGACCCAGGCTGGGATACCATCCTTGGCCATCTGTGTGGAGTTCTGGCACCCCTGTCCTGAGCATCCAGAGAAGACTTCCCTGGGGAGCTTCTCTCTCTTAGTCTTCTTGAGGCCAAATCTCTATCTTCTACTTTATGTCTTTTCTCCCCCACTCATGTGAGGGTAGCATTCCTCAAGCTCGCTATTCTTTTCCAAAATTGCCCCCAAGTCAGACAGAAAAGCACAGTAAAGATTTTACAAGTAGAAGCATCCATTCTGTAAATTAACTATACCCTTCACACTGGGATGATCTTACATCTGTTTTAGATCTCTGAACTCTGGTTTGGTGATTCAAGAAACAAGAGAACCTCTGAGTCCAACTCCTCCTACTCCCAAGCAGGAAGGTGGGAGCATACACGGTCTGCTCCTTTGGAGACCAAGGCTCCATGCACAGAAGATGCTGGGCCGGCCAGCCATGCAGAGCCCCGGCTCCAGGTCACTATTGTTTCATCAGCTTCTGGTCAGAGTTCCCTCAAAGAGCTGCCGATGTCTTTCTAACAAGACTGGAAAAGTTGTCTGGTGGCTGCGCATTCCCTTCATCTGCCCTTTTTCTGGGTGGCACTCTCTCTTTTCTGGTGTTGTACTTTCAAAACAAACCATCTCCACTGGTTGTGGTAAATTTCAGTGAAGAAAATTTCAAGCTGGGAAGGGTGAGAAGACCTACAGGAAGGATACTATATATAGTCCATCTTTAATGGCCAGAGAACAAAATTGCCTTTTCATTACTGTCTGCCTTTAAGAAATAAATAACACTTTTCTTTGAAATTCAAACCAGAATACATTGCACAGTCTGCTGAGATTTGGTAAAATATGTGTTAAATATGCAACATGGCTCTATTATTTAGACCTGACTATGATATTTTTTAGGAGAATAGTTTCATTTGGGCATTCTGTAGACCTGAGTCAACTTAATCTGACAAAATCCTAATCTGTCATAGAAGTCTAGAAGTTTAGATCTAGAGGGGCCTTAAGGAGTCACAGGGCTCAGTCTAAGGTCATGTGATGAAAAAAGATAGGAACATGCATGGGGGAAAAGATTCATTCCAACTGACCACCTAGAGGAAGACCTTGTATACTCACATTGAATAAGTGCCTTTTGCATCTTTTTATCTATTACAATTCAAGATTTGGAGGTTGTACTCCCCATTGTTCAGTTGAAGAAAGTTATTCAGAGAATAAAGTGACTTATTCCAAGTTACATAGTTTATCGTGACTCAAATTGGATTGGAACCTGATTTCAACTCCAGGCCAGTATTTTTCCATTTACCATGGGTTTCTGGTAAACTTTGACTGACATTTCCATAGCAACAGTCCTACCCTGGCCACCCTGCACCCCTACCCCCAGCCTCTTCCTCAACACGGATCCGTCTCTGATCTCTCTGTGTCTCCCAGCCCCAGAGCTCGCTCACACTGTGAATGAAGTGGGCTGCTCCAAGAACCTACCATCAGGGATGCCATCCTCTGAACACACGTTTTAAAAATTATTCCTAGACCCTTCTCAGTTGTTTTCTTTACTTTTTTTCCCCAGAATGACTTTCAAAACAGACCTATCAGCAATGTCCTCTTCTCAAAAAAAAAAGTTAAAAAAAAAATTACACTTTGGGTTCCCTGCTTTTCCATTACTTACATGCTAAAGTCCAAAGCCTTTGGCCTGGCATTCAAGATTCTCCGTGATCTGGCCCCTGCTGTGTCACTCACCTCCCCATCACCAGGTGCAACTGGTCCTGCCATTAGAACACTTTGCACAGTCGGCCTGGTAATATTGTGACTAAGGACACTGAATTCATTTTTATATTCAGCAGAACATCTGCCTGGGTCTGGATGCCGTAGGTGCTCTGTGACTGTGTTGAGTGGCACAAGCTCATCCCTGTTCTCTGCAGCTTGGTCCTGATGACCTGTCTAGACCCCCACCATCAGGGGGCAGGTCTGGGACTGCCACGCTTTGCAATAGACACTAACACACAAAGGGGTGAGATTAGCTCCCTGTGTAGAGAAGGTCCTAGAACTGGCTGACCTAAGAAATATTTCTGAGCATGCTACTGATGCAACTGAGGCTTTCTGAAATCATTACATCAGGATGCCTGGTGTGTTTCCTACAAACTTTACCTGAAACATTTCAGTGCCTTACTGATTCCCCGGATTAAAACTGCTTAGGACCAGATGAAGGGCAGTGATGCTGAAAACTCCACAGACATGGCAGCGCCCTGTTCCAGGCTAGGTATTTGGGTCCAGGGACACCTTACAGAGGCACTTAGAGTCTAACGAGGGCTGTGGAGTGGATAGAACAGACAGGAAGCAACCCCGCAGAGGAGCACTGACAAGGCAGCAAGATGAGCACAAAGAAGGACAACAAGTAGTGGACAGAAGTGGCAGGAGAGTGGAGGTCAACTGAGAGAGTTTACGCAAAGTGCCTACGCATAGTAGATGTGGCACATAGTAGATGCTCAATAAAAGACAATCGGTCTTATTCTCACCATCACACATCCAGCTGGGACACAGAGGAGTGAGGCCTCTGCCTGTGTGTGACTGCTACGCCTCCTCCCAGCCCCTCCATCTGCTCCAGCAGATTTTCTCTCAATGAGAAACACACCAAATTCTTTCCCTCCCGGGGAGGGAAAAGCTGTTCCTTATGCTGGGAACCCTCTGTTCCCCGCTCTTGGCAAAGTTGGTTCCATCTCATCCTTCCGGCCTCAGGATAAATGCCACCTCCCCAGAAAGGCCTTTCCCGATGACCCCATCACTCCTAGCGTTATTGTCTATTATATCATGCTGCCTATTCCGTTCTGGGCAGTTACCAGAAACTGTAATGATGGGGTTTACTTCTGGGCTTTGTTTATTATCCCACTAGACTTCAAGCTCCAGAAAGACAAGAGCCACTTCTGTGGGCCTCTGCTCTCTGTCTCAGACACTGCGATGAGCTCACCAGCATGTGGTTGGTCTACCTCTGCCTAGGGGAGCTGGGGAGGCCTCACACAGAAAGGTACATTTGATCAGGGTCTTGGAGGGGGCACACGATGTTACCCTCCAGGGGCTGCAAAGATGAGGGGGCCCCAGGCCTGATTTTCAGTCAGAAGGGAGTACTGAGAAAGAAGAGTGTTGTCATGATGAGTAGCTCCATTCAGGAGAAGACAAGAGTACTTCCAACACTGGGGTTCAAACAGAAATACCCTGGGGGTGGGAGGGACCAATGAGTTTGAATATTTAGGGGAGACTGTGGGCAAGTTACTGAACCTCCAAACTCCTCGCCTTTAAACTGATAACCTGGGAAGTCTGAGGAAGTGGGGGTCCAAGGCTCTCTCCCCTCATCCTGCTATCGGGTGCTGGGCGCTCAGGCCCTGCCCTCTTACCCGGGCTTTCCTAGCAAGCGGTCTTCTGGCCTGGAATGCGTGATCCACCCACCAGGCAGGAGACCTTATCAGCTGACCAAGTCCAGTTTTAATAGTAATAATGAAAATTAGAGGGATTACCATTTATTGAACTCCTACTAAACACCAACCTCTGAACTGAGCATTTCACACACAAATACTTTTTTAAGCCACAGTCACCCCACCAGGTTGACTTTATTTCCCCCAGTTTCAATTGGGATTCAAAGTGGGTAAGTAACATGTCCAAAGTCTCAGGAACAGGAAGCTAGGGACAGAGTTTCAGACCCAGCCAGTGCTCTGAAACACTGCCTCCTCTGGCCAGTGTATCTCACAAGTGAATCAATGTATTAGTCATGGGAAGTCAGGCAGCCTGAACCTGCCCCTCTCTGGGAAGCTGATACAGACCTAATCCCTAGACCAACAACGCAGAGGGGGAGACTCTGGACTTTGGTTACCCTGCTGTTACTCCCTCTCCTGCTCCAAGCTGCAGGCTTCTCCTCCCCAGGACAGGACCAGGAGTACTGTTGAGAAGAAGGGGGTCTTATTGCAGAAATCCTGCTTAACTCTGCCCTGGAGTGGGGTGGCAAAGAGCTTGGGTAGAGAGGCTCATGATTGGTTTGAAATTCAGCACTTGAACTGTCACCCTGGCTGGAGCAAGTCTCTTTCCTGCTTCTCATATTCACTCTCACCTTTGAAATGAAGTTGAGAACAGTCTTCTGGCATAGCTAAGAGAAGTACGTAAAAAAAACCTACTTAAGGTGCCAAGCGCATATCCCTGGCACACAGCAAGCCCTCAGGCATTGGTGGCCTTTAGTATCATTAGGATGAGATGGTTAGATAGCATCATCAACTCAATGAACATGAGTTTGAGGAAACTCTGGGAGATAGTGAAGGACAAGGAAGCCTGATGTGCTGCAGTCCAGGGGATTGCAAAGAGTTGGACATGACTTAGTGACTGAACAACAACAACAGTTGTTAACAGTCTTGAGGGGAATCGCCCACAATAGAGTGGATTTGAATCTTGGTGCCATTATTTTTGGGAGGACTTTGGGCAAGTTACTGAGCTTCTAAACTCTTCATCTTTAAACTGGATAATCTAGGAAGTCTGTGGAGGTGGAAGTCCAATGCCCTCATCTTTAAATTCAAATCAGCTTCTGTAAGGAACTGGGAAATGCCAGAGGTGGGGAGTGATGCTTGCCACATATGGACTGCATCTGTCTAAGCCATGGTCTGCCAAGAGATGGCAGGACTTCTGAACCATCTGAATCTCATCAGGGCATCCAGGGTGTGGTCTCCAGAGCGTGGCTGTAACAGCTGGTCTGAAGCTTTTGACTAGTCTGTTGATTTGGTTTGAACTGAAAGAAGATTGTTGTAAGGAGTGTGGTGAGTATGACTCTCAAGGGAATTGGGAAAGAAAAAGCCATGGAGAAAGGCCTCGTCTTTGCATGCTGCCCTGGGTGTGCCTGGCTTCAGAAGTTCAGCTGTACAGCTCAGGGCAGGCCACCCGACTATGAAAGGGAGGGCCCTAGGTAACCAGAGCTCCCTGGCTTGGGTTTTAACATCTCCTTCTGCTTCCATGCCCCCTGCCAGCCTTACAGACTCACCTTTTCTCCAGGAGAAGAGCTCAGATCAGGGAATGAGCTCAGTCTCTTGGTAACATGTCAGACACGACAGTGAGGTGAATTAGTCCTGAGAGGTGGACCCTCTCTGAGGAAAACACTGAGTGTCTGGGCTTGCCAGGCTGAGAACCCAATCCTGTCACATGATGGCTCCACCAGGTGACTGTCATTCTGAAGCCTGGCAGAGCTGGCAGCTGACTGTCCCAGTGGGCACTGGTCTCCCAGGCTCCTTTATATGTAATGATACCACCCTCAGGGTTGTGCAAAGGAGTAAATATTCATGCTTGCCATACACGAGGTCCTCAACAAATGCTCATTACTAAACCCAGAGACCAGCCTAGGCCAAGAGATTGTGATCTCTTTATGGCCTGGAACCCTGCCTTTCATTGCTCTGGTTTCTCTCCCTCACTCGCCAGTAAGTCCCTAGGATCTGACCTTAACCTTGGTGATTGTCTTATCCACACAGGGGCTTCTACCACCCTGACTTCTGTTCACACATCCATTCTGCCCTCCACGTGTTCCCTGGGCCACACTACAGCAGTTACATGATTGAGCAAAGCAGGCCGGGCAGCATGGTACCCACAATCTAGAGCAGCCACCTACTGGCTGTGGGATCTGTCTCCAGGCCTTCCCAAGTCTTGGGCCTTCATTTCTCCATTTGTGAGATGAGAGTGTTGGGCTAGCTGCTTACATGCTGTACTTGTGTGAATGAATTATTCCATCCACTTGTTGGTCCATCCATCCACCCACCCACCCAGCTAGCTATCCATCCATCCATCCTATATCCATCTCCAGCATCTTCTCAATGCTGTATTGAGGACTGTGGTAGGAAGAGAGAGTTGAATGACTCTGCCCCAGGCCTCTAGCCTTTCACCCCACAGTGAAAGGAGGTCTGAAGGGAACAGACCCCCGCCGTTAGGGTGTACTCTCGGAGGGGACAAGCAGTTGGACAAGACGGTACACGGGTCACTCTAGCGGCATATTGAGCGTCCCCAGCCATGGGTCTGCAGAGTGGCGGCGCCCAGAAGTGATCCTCCTTCCGGTGGAGATTCCTCCCCCTCCCGGGCGTTAGCGCCCTGAAATGCCCGCCTCCCCGAGGCTGTCCCTCTGGTCCTGCCGCAGTGCAGCACAAAGGTCCTGTTGTGGGCTGCAGCCCAGGCAGCGAGAGCCTCAGGGCCTCAGGGTGACTCACCCTCTTGCCATTTCCTTTGTGCGGCTCGCCGGCTCCTTGCTGGAAGCCGGCTCACGGCTGCGGGTGGGCAGGGAGGCGGGGAGAGGGCGCGGGAGGAGGGCGCTTTTCACACGACAGGGGCCACCCTCTAGCCGCCACCCCTACCCCCATGCCGAGAGGGATGACAAAAGGCAGAGCCCCCGCCTAGGGAGGCGGGGAGTCCTGATCGGTGTTCCTTGGCCCCCTGAACCAATACAGCTTTCAGAATAATGAAAACTGGCCAGGGAGGGGAAGGTATGGGTATCTTGGGGAGCCCCGTGGGCTGCCGGCCTCCTGGCGGCTCCTCGGTCCCAGCCCAGAGGCTCTGAGGGCAGCATCAGGACCTGCCGGCGCTGGAAGCCGCCTCCCTGGCCCAGGCTCAGGGCTCGCGCTGGTGCGTGGCCAGAGGCAGCCGCCACCTACGTAAGAGTAAAGGATGCCAAAGAGCAAGGCCCGGGAGCCTGGGACGTGTTCCTCCGAAGGCTAACTGCGTGACCTCCGGCAAGTGTTAGCGATGGAATTTCAGACATCTCTCCCAGCAGGTACTAAGTCGCGGTTCATCAGATCCTTCCCAGTCTGACTCCTGCCTCCTGTGCGGGTTTTATCTGTGCCCACGCACCCCTTAGCTCTGCACTCCAGCCGCTCTGAACAATCTGTTGTTCCCTGAGCATACCCAGTTCTCGCTCACCTTCAGGTTTTGCAGAAGCTGTTTCAGCCGCAAGGAAAGCCTCTCCATCCTCCTCAGGGGCTTCTGGTTAGTCCTGTCTTTCAAGAGGCAGCGCAGGTGTCAGCCTCCGCAGGAAGCTGCTCCCCGGAGTCCCCTACAGGTCCCCCCTCTCTCCTTAGAACTTTGGCGAGGCCCTGTCAGAGCGCTCACCACCTCCTACTCGGCATCTCCTGCTTGTCTCAGGCAGGAAGGGCACTGAAATAGTGAGTGAATGAATGAATGAAGGGCTTGAGAAGAACTGTTTCACACACCAGTGCCCTGTGGGTTGGGACAAAGATAAACTAAGTTTTTAGGCAGGTGCTATTGTGAGGTTGTTGTCCAGGACGAAGGAATGATCCACACAGGCAAAGGAGGTACATCTGGCATCAGTATTCAGGGCAACTCACGATTTGTAATCCAACCATTGAAACAAAAACATGCATGGCTGCAGTGCCCTTCTGTCTTGGGCCAAGTCAGCAGGTGTCCCTGAGAGCAGTGCAATCGGCATTTAGAATAATCCCCACACACCCCTGTAGTTCTTTGGGATTTGTGAAGCTTTCACCATCACTGGTCTCCTGGGATTTGAGTAGGCAGGATGAAACTAATTTCTGACCTTGTTTTAGAGATGCATATGCTAAACTTTAGGGAAACTGGGTCTTGCTGAATATCCCACAAAGAATAAGTGGGATAAAAGAGCACAGGTCTTCTTTCAACAAATCCTCAGAGGCTATAGGTGTCAACTACCATAAAAATGAAGGGGATGTGGTTCTTGCCATCACAGATCACCCAGGCTTGTCAGAGAGACCCAAGTAGAGCATGACAAATGCTACCTTCATGAGAGGTAGGAGGGGGTATTGGAGTCTAGAGGAGGAAGAGGTTTGTTTGGGCTGTGAAGTCAAGGAAGGCTTTGCAGAAGAAGAGACTTTTCAACGGGGCATTGAAGGGTGAGTAAGAGTCTCCTGAAGGCAGAAGAAGACAGAGAGGGGAAGACAGTGAAAGGGGACCATGGTGGAGGTGACGCTCGGTTTCTCCATCTGAAACTAAGGTATTAGTCTTTCAATGTTTAAGTCAATGAGGATAATAGAAGCAGATGCAGTGGTTTGTAAATCTGAAGGTCTTTGAAGTTCCTGCAAAGCACCATCCTCTGCGCCTTACCAAATCTCTGCGGCAAAGAACGAATACCCCCGTTCTGTGGAAAACTCTCCCAGAGAGATTGTGGATTTGGTAATCGTTATCAGTTGAATGGAAAACTGGGGTAGTCCGTGGAAAGGGATGAAAGAGGCCAGTGGAGAATTAAGACAGAAAATACCACAGTGTGTCTTATGCTGAAAAAAATGATTCAGAAGGAAGGCACAGTGCCCAAGCATCAGCTTGTGGCATTAGCCCAAACCTGCTTTAACTGACCTTCAGTGACCTCTTCCAGCATCCTCTACATGACTTAGGGGGTATGCCCCTGACTCCTTGGATCCTCACCCTTCATACTCACTCTCTTCCTTTGCCCCCAGGTCCTCACCTTGTCAACTCGAGTAATACTGCTGATGATTACTAGGAGAGGAGACTGGAAATGTCCATCTAACCTGGCTCTCCACTCCATTCATGTGTCTCCTGGGAAGGAAACACAAATACAAGTGTATGTTCTAACGGAGATTGAGCCAACCTTCAAGGGGCTTGATCCCACAAGTTCCCACAGCTCCAGAGATCTAAATTCAGCAGCATCCAAGGACCTCCTGTGAAACCACTGGGAAACAGCCAACACTTTGACTTGTAGGTCCACACTGAATACCCGAACTGTAGTCTCCATATCCTTCACTGCTTCTTGTAGACATTGTTGTATTATATTCATTTAGGGATGACAGTCCAACCAATGCCCAGTCATTGAAAAGCAATGCAGACCTCCCTGAAACTTCTTTCTTGATGGAAGAGTGGGACCCAGGAAGTCTTACTGATATCATTTTTGTTGTTGTTCAGTTGCTCAGTCATGTCTGACCCTTTGCGACCCCATGGACAGGACGCCAGGCTTCCCTGTCCTTCACCATCTCCTGGAGCTTGCTCAAACTCATGTCCATAGTCAGTGATGCCATCCAACCATCTCGTCCTGTCGTTCCCTTCTCCTCCTGCCTTCAGTCTTTCCCAGCATCAGGGCCTTTATCATTTACCATGGCTCTTTATTGGCTGATTGGCCCAAGGATGAACACATGACTTTGGGCTAGGGTCTGGGCAAGCCTCTCAGCTTCTTTTTTGAAATAATTTGAATGGAGAGACATAGTCACTCAAGTTACGAGTATGCTTGAAGTGAAAGATCTTGCATTATTGAGAGAGTAGCTAGTACTGTGTATGACAAAGCAGGAATCACAGCAAGCCTATGTTATGCAAGAGAGAAAATAAGAGTTTTGTAGAGTGGTCTATCCAGTCTGCCAAGAGGAGAATGGAGTTGACGTGCAGAAAGAGTTAGAGACAAGATCTTGTAGCTCTGAAAGGACAGAGAGCCTCTTCTGTTCCCTTGTGACTCAACATTACCCCCTGCCTGTCCTTGGAGGTCAATGATAGCCCCCTGTGTCCGCTCAGTGACCACTCTTTTCATTTGAAATTGTTTGAGAGGGTATCTGATCCTTGATACCAACATGCCCTAAGTAAGAAAAATAATAAAGCCTAAGATTTAGTGTATGTGAATTAATCCTTAGGATTCCTTGGCTCAATTCAGTAAACATTCCGTGGACAACTTTCACCAGGTTCCGGGGGCATTCTGAATAAACTTGAGATCCACTATATATCTTTAGAGTCCTCAGACTGGAAAAACGTGTTCTCCCATACCTATAACACAAGGTAGTTTAACATTAGCACCCTAAGAGAAATGCAGATGGAAAGTTGGAGGAAGAAGGAAGGAGCTTGCCAGAAAAGGGCCTCCAAGGATAGGTGGAATTTAATATTGGAATGAAGAAGGAAGAATGGAGATATGAGAATCAGAAGTCCAGGGGCAGGAAGGGACATGATATTCATGGAACATGGTAAACTGAGTGGCCTAGAAGAATTATGGGGTTTTGTGGAAGAATATTAAATGAACCTTATTAGATTTGATTGTGATGATGATGGCCTTGGATGCCATGTCAAATTGGCTATCCCAGAATAATAAGAATGGCAAGAATCTTGGGTGTCATCTAGTCTAGTTCAGGTAATTTGTCCCTTTCTCTCTTATTGCTGACCAGGGGATTTTTACAGAAACTAACGCTTAAGGCTTTTGATTTTTTATTTTGGTCAACCAAAAATTAATTTTGTTATTTCACTAACACTTCTCACATTGCTACATTCAATAGTTATACCTGACATTTCTGTAAAATCTTCTAATTTTCGTGAAATGTTATCTTCAATCCACTCTTCTGTAGAAGCAAAGGAGCATTCTCCCACACCATGAGTTTCATTTTCACTTTCCATATAAGAAACAGTCACTAAGGTTTGGGTTTTTTTTGTCTTTTTGTTCATCTAATATTCAATCTTATGAATTATAACTATATTCTCAAGAACTGTCATCTTCTAAGATACTTGTATATATGTCACCCTGACAATCAGAGAAAGTATCTGCATAAAATTCATTGAAAAATTCTTCACTGAAAATTTCATGATGGATCATTTTTGAAAGTTTTACATTTATAATATAAAAGAGGTTGGAGAAAAACCTACTGAGCAAAAAGTGAATGATAAACACTGGGCTGGAGGAAGCACAAGCTGGAATCAAGATGGCCGGGAGAAATATCAATAACCTCAGATATGCAGATGACACCACCCTTATGGCAGAAAGTGAGGACGAACTAGAGCCTCTTGATGAAAGTGAAAGAGGAGAGTGAAAAACTTGGCTTAAAGCTCAACATTCAGAAAACTAAGATCATGGCATTTGGTCCCATCACTTCATGGCAAATAGATGGGAAAACAGTGGAAACAGTGGCTGACTTTGTTTTTCTGGGTTCCAAAATCACTGCAGATGGTGATTGCAGCCATGAAATTAAAAGACGCTTACTCCTTGGAAGGAAAGTTATGACCAACCTAGATAGCATATTAAAAAGCAGAGACATTACTTTGCCAACAAAAGTCCGTCTAGTCAAGGCTATGGTTTTTCCAGTGGTCAGGTATGGATGTGAGAGTTGGACTGTAAAGAAAGCTGAGTGCCAAAGAATTGATATTTTTGAACTGTGGTGTTGGAGAAGACTCTTGAGAGTCCCTTGGACTGCAAGGAGATCCAACCAGTCCATCCTGAAGGAGATCAGTTCATTGGAAGGACTGATGTTGAAGCTGAAACTCCAATACTTTGGCCACCTGATGCGAAGAGCTGACTCATTTGAAAAGACCCTGATGCTGGGAAAGATTGAAGGCAGGAGGAGAAGGGGACAACAGAGGATGAGATAGTTGGATGGCATCACGGACTCGATTGACATGGGTTTGGGTGGACTCCTGGAGTTGGTGTTGGACAGGGAGGCCTGGCGTGCTGCAGTTCATGGAATCGCAAGGAGTTGGACATGACTGAGTGACTGAACTGAACTGAACTGAGCAAAAAGTGAATGATAACTGCAATCATAAGTTGTATAATAAATTTGATAAATATTAAGCTCTTAACAACTTCACACAGTGATGTTAATTGTATCACTCCCTAAAACATATTAATACATCTCTGGTCAATAATGCATGGGACTACGTTGGTGGCTCAGACAGTAAAGAATCTGCCTGCAATGTTGGAGACCTGGGTTCAAAGATCCCCTGGAGAAGGGCATGGCAATCTTTTCCTGGAGAAAAGATTCTTTTTCTTGCCTGGAGAATCCCATGGACAAAGGAGCCTGGTGGACTACAGTTCATAGGGTCATACAGAGTTGGACACGACTGAAGTGACTTAGCACAGCAGTAGCACTCAGGTCAATAATGTATTATGGAAGTCACCATGACTGAATGCATCCCACATGTTTACTTGCAAAATTGTCATTTCAGTGGTAATGACTCAAACTACTCCTCTCTTCAACAACTTTTAGTCCTTTCCAGAAGAATCCTCTCACTGCCAGGAAGGGTCTTAAAACCCAGGGAACCAAATGTAGGAATTCTGCAGCACATGATCTGAAACTGCAGGTTTGTGAAATTAAGAAAAAGGAGAAGGATATTCACTATGTGTCAGCATCAGCATATTTACTGTGTTTTAGACTCTATAACATTAATCTGCAAGGTAGATGTGACAATCCTTTTGCAGATGAAAAAACTGAAGTTCTAGGCAGAAGTAGTGAAGTCCTCCAGGCAAGACAGCTGCACAAAGTGAAGCAGGAATGTGACCCAGCTTGCCACAGCCATGAGTTTCCATCCTGCTTCTGTGCTTCCTTTAAGGCTAGACAGGCCTGCCTTCAAGTAAATATCACTTACAAAGGAATTTCAAAATGACCTTCACTTAAATGAATGGTTGATGGCTAGAATTGAGTGGGTGGAGGAAAGAGATTATAACAACCAAAGCTTCATTGCATGAATTTAGCAAAGCTCTAAACCATATACACCAAAGTCTGCAGAGACACTTGGCAAAATGGTTATTTCTTTTTAAATAGTCCCAGGACACAATTTATAAGAAGCCTTGAGCAAGTCCTCAAATTCAAAAGCCCTTATCGTCTCACAGATCCCTCTTGAGACCACATGGTGCTTCCGGCTTCCGGAAACAGCAGGTGTTATTGCTTCCACAAATAACGTCATTGCTTAATACACAAAGGGAAGCGGAGGAAGGAACGTGTATGGATTGGGAACAGGAGGAGGAGGCAGCATTAGATCCTTTCTGGGGCCCTGTCCAGCTGGAACACTCCTGGGGTTAGATGGTGGGGGTGAATGTTGGCAGTTTGGGTGCCAGAAGCCTTAGATGGGGGGCTGGAGAAGGAGGCTGGGGAGAGCATTGTCAGGGGAGAGAAATTATCTGGGGGTGAGAAAGCCCAGGACTGACTGATAGTAATGGAGGGACAAGCAAACAGAGCCAGATGAGGCCTACAAGAAGGCTGGGCCCAGCTGGTGTCCAAGCAGAAAGGCCAAAATGCTTAGCACAGCTTCCTAAAATTTGGGACCTATCAGAATCACATGGAAGCTAGTTAAAACGCCAGTTCCTGTGGGAGTTCCCAGAGACTGAGTCTAGAATGGGCCAGAGGTGGCATTTGTGACCAGTTCCCCCAGTAATCTTAAGAGACAGTCCTTAGAAAACACTGGTGGCAAGATTTTCTTCCATGGATGTCTGTGATTGGCTCTGTAAATTGAGAGGTTTGTCAAGGACAATGGTTCTCTGCCAGCTCTGACACTGGGCTTCTCCAAGGCTCCCATGCATGTCCTTGCCCATGCATGCAGCCCTCAGTATCTCTCTCAACATAGTCATTTCCAGTGCCTTTAAATTTACAAGGTGGATAGGTTGGCAGGTACCTGCTCAGCTCTTGAAAAGACCTATAGATGAAAGACTCTAGAAACTCCATCTGGTCTGCCTGTTTGTGTAAGAATAAGGCAGCATCGTATGTGTTCATGTGGGTGTCCAAATGGGACAGAGTCTCTCCCTCTGGAGGCCACAGCTTGAGGCCAAGACAAAACCATTTCCAGGTCACATGGAACCAGGTCACATGATCATGCAGGATGATTTATCGAAGAAAGAAAGCTTCAAGGACTCAAGGGAAATTAACCATGTATATTTCTCCAGTGGTTATGCTGGTGCTTTCCCTTGAAAAATAGTCCCCATGCCCTACCTGGACGGAAAGATTCTCAATGAATCTGTGTCCTGAAGGCATCCAGAGGGGGACGGCGTTTTCCTAACAGGGAAAGCCACACGAGAGCCTTCCCGGCAACTTTGTGCTATTCCTGCTACAGCTCCTTTCAGGGCTGACTGCGGGATCGGGGAGTCCTGTCTGGGAAAACAAGACAGGCCGGGCCTGAAACATTGATTTCTAGTTCAAGTTTCTCAGTGAAATGTGAATGAGAAATTTTCCACTTCTTCTTGTCCTGATTCACCTTGTCAGAATCTTTGGAGTCCCAGACTGGGGCAGAGAACGTCTATTTCAGGTGGGCATCCTGCCAGAGTTGCACCCTGAATAAATAGTCTTCTGTGCTGTTCCAGTATCATGTGTCTCCTTTTCGCCGGAAAAAAAAAAAAATCCACCTGACTTCTGCTTTATCCACTTGCTTTGGGATGAACCAGGTCAGAATGTCAGGAAAAGAGGGTGCTATGTAAGTCCTCTCCACTGAATACAGACTCAAGTGGGTGATACAGAACCATTTATACTTACTGAATCGCTAGGATATGTCAGGCTCTATGCCAGACTTTAAGGATCAGAAGGTAAGTAAGACACTGTCCTTATTCTCAAGAGTTTACAGTCTAGAGGCAGTCACAGTTGTGCAAATACCAGCCAGGGCAGACTCTGATAAAGATGATAAGAAAGATGCAGAGAAACGGGGGAAATAGGTTCTGGCTGAAAGGCATTAAGGAATGCTTCTGGAGGGTCTGTCATTTGCACTGGGTCTAGAAGGATGATTGGGACTAGAGAGATGGCGGAGGGGGCAGGGGGAGGGGCTGTCAGGAAAAAGCACTGTGGTTAGAACATCCCTGCTGCAGGGGGTACAGTACATAGTCTGGAGTCACTAGTGGGCAGATATATAAAGAGAAGAGTAGGAGGTAAGGCTTGAAGAGAAAAAGCAGGGGCCAGGCCATGAAGGGCACCTTAAGTCACGGTGAGGATCCGAACTTGACAAGGAGCGATGGACAGCCATCAGTGGACTCAGAGCTGGAAAGACAGGAGTTCTGTAGAGAGAACAGGTAGATGATTTTTGCAATAAATCACATGAGGAATTAGGTTGGCCAGTGCTAACCTGAGGAAATTAAAAGTCAATGACAGAATCAAAAGATATTTTGGAAGGAAAAAAAAACTGACTGACCATGGGGAGAGGGAGAATTTAAAGATTCTCAAACATGTGCCGATCCCCAATTTAGACAATGGCCCGGGGATGGAAGAAGGGTTGGTGATTACTCCCACAGGCTCTAGAGTCAGAAAGCCTCTATCCAATGTGCCCAGTTTCATCTTCCTAGGTAGAAAATTGACCGACTTCTCTTCTGTGAAAGGGAATGAACAAATTGTACAAATTGTGGACAAAGTAATTCTGTTGGCTATCACTGGATTGATAAGCCTAGCACTTTTGGGAGGATATCAATCATTCCCCAGGGTCCCCCAGGATCTGTGACTGAAACAGGGTACACTGTGAAGAGGGGGTGCCTGGTGTACCCCATTGCTCCCGTGGGAAGTGCTCACTCTCTCTATTTTTACTCTATGTAGTAACACATGACAAGTTAAGTGATTAAATCTTTTCTGCAAAAGAAAAATAAAAAAAGAAAGAAAAGCCCTCTTTTGAAAGTGAAGAGGTCTAATAAATGTTGTTCCTAGGGCATGAAATGAAAGTTTTGTGGGGAAAAACCACTGCCAGAATGGCATTTGAAAATTTGAGTTTTCTCCAAAAGATCCTGCAAACCATCCTTTTCATTCTCACTGTAAAATTATCAAGATGCTGTGATACATGGGATTTTCGAAACCACTAAACAGCATATTGATACATACAGAAACAGTAAAGCACACCAGGAAAGCAAATGACTATAAAAGGAGTATTTGTGAAACCACCACTCAGGTCAAGTTACAGAACATTGCCAGCACCCCAGCGCCTCTTCCTGTCACCCTTCCTTTCTTCCATTCAAAATAACTTTTGTCTTGACTTTCATGGCAACCACCTCCCTGTTTTCACTCCTCCCATCACCTAAATATGTACCCTGGTCCCTGAAGAGCAGGATTTAATTCTGATAACTCTTGACCTCCACACAATGGACTCCTGTGCATGTACTTTTCTGTGTTGGGCTCCCCTTTTCCGATATTAGGAACAAGACCATCCATGCTGGTGTGAGCCTGCAGTTTGCGTATTTCTACCACTGCCCTATAGAAATACACCACGATTTACTTATCTCTTTGACTACTGATGGGCATTTGTGTTGAATGGCATTGCTGAGTATGTTCTTATCACTGTGGATACATTTCTGTTGGGATCTTCCTGAACGTGGAGTTACTGGGGTCATAAAAACCAGATGTAGCTTTATAGTTAGTAAATACTGCTAAAGAGTCTTGCAGAGTGCTTCCACCAGTCTCCCTACACTTCCACCAGCAAGGCCCAAGTATTCCTGCCTCTCCATCCTCATCAAAACCTGGTGTCGCCAACCTTTTTTAGGTTTTAGGGCTCAAAGAGGTTTGAAGGCATCCTAGGCAAATAACCAGGGATTGGTGTGCTACCAGACCAATTTCAGTCTAAAGAGTTATAATATTTGTAAATAAGTATGATGAGTTATCTTCTCAGGGAAAGGCCCATAGTTTATGCTTCAACATGCAGAAGATTGTTATAAATCTCTGAATGGAGTTATAGACTTCCTGTGGGTGGGTGGCTGATCCCAAGAGAATCAGTTGTAAGGAGATAAAATGACATCTCAGAAAAATCTTTGAGATTGGAAATGGAGACAGGGATGGAAAGAACCAAGAATACACTGAGGCAAGGTTAAAGCCCTGAGGGACCAGTTCTGGAAACGAATGTAAAATTTTGTAACCTTGTATTGCTATGGAACCATTGGTTTTTAACAGGTACATAAATACTATTATATTGTTCTATTACACTTGCAATTTGCCCTTCCCCCTCAAAATATTTATTTGGCTTATTCATTTTAATTGCTAGGTGGCATTTATTTGCATTTGAACATCACATTTATTACCTGTTCCTATGTTCGTGGGTAATTTGTAAACAGTGCTGCAACATTCTTTTTTTTTTTCCTATTTTTTTTAGATAGGAAATAAAGTCAAGCTGAAGCAAGTATGGTAATTTTGAATGCTGAAGACAAGAATGTCTGCTATATTATTTTCTAGACTTTTCTGCATATTTGAACTATTTCATAATTTAAATGTTTTAATATGCAATATTAACCCAAACAGGGCACAGAGAAAGAAGAACACTTAAATGAGTAGATCCCTAAGTTTTGCTGGCTGGGTTGACCATGATGCCCATGGAAACAACTTATACCAGACACTCAAAGGATGTACCCAGAGGTAGTTTGGCAAAGACCTTAGGTTCCTCCCATGCCCCAGAGTTGGCAATGCAGTTCAGTTCTGGAATTAGATAGACATGGGTGGGATCTGATTCCAGTGTTCGTAGAATGAGACTTTTGGCAAAATGTTCAGTTCTCAGCTTCTTCATCAGGAAAACTTGGAGATTAAATCTGCCAGGCAGAGTTCTTAGGAAAGTAAACTCAAGTATGTGCCTAATAGGCAGTTATACTCATTTGGGTTTGATGAGGAAAGCAGAACCACTATGATTGTATAGAATAAAGGTTCCATTATAGGAATTTGACCTTTACAATTGTTGTAGAAGCTGGAAAAGTGAAGAATTGAAAGGGGACAGTTGGAGGATCAGAGAAAAGTCACCCACCAGGGGCCACAAAGCCCTGCAAATAGATCTCTGCATTTGCTGGTGGCCTGAAGCTGCAGTAGGTCAGCAGGGAAGGAACTGAGAAGAAACACTGGACATGAAGCGAAAGACAGCAGAGACAGACTGGGATACACAGAGACAAAACTCAGTTCATGATGGCCTGCCTGGGTCTCATGGTCAGTTGCTGGTCCATGGAAGGCTCAATAATAAGAGCAAAATGAAAATTTACCTAAATGGAGAATAATTACTTGCAGAGAATGGCATAGGTCTGCACAAAAAGCCTAAAGGTTTATGCTATTACTTATAGGAACCAGCTAAAGATTTCCACAAAGCTCCCTATCTGCCACAAGACACTCCTAGCACACATGAATCTACTGACTCTTATGTTCCATGTAGATGGCAAAGGATCTTGTGTGGCAGGCTGGATATGTTGCAAAATCTCATTTTCCAGACCCAACTCAGAGGTGGCAGCCTTTTAGTTACTCAATAAATGAGTTGAAGGAGCATGACCAAATGAAGTACAGTTGCCTCCCAAATCCAGAGGTTCACGGGGCATTCTGCCAATTCCCTGGTGTTCAGGGAGTAGGAGTACATATTTAGGTGATGGGAGCAGAGAGAAAATTAGGGAGGTGGTTGCCGTAAAAGTCAAAACAAAAGTGATTTTGGAATGGAAGAGGTGTGACAGGAAGGGGCGCTGGGGTACTGACAATGTTCCGTATCACTTGACCTGAAAGGTGATTATGCAAATGCTCCTTTTATAGTGGTTTGCTTTGCTGGTATGTTTTATGGAATTTTTCTGCGTTATCATATGCTGTTTAATGCTGTGATTTCTCTTTCACTTTTTATAGAACATCTTAACATGCCCTCATCACTGAACTCTTAGAAATTTCACCAAAAGATCTGCCTCTTGATTATCTGTGATATTCATTTTCCTCCATCTGCTTATATTTTTCTTACCAAAGTATTCAGAGTAGCTGCCATTCCCTGCCCTCCAGGACCAGTCAATGTGGTAGGCCTGTATGATTTCCCGTGGAATCGAGAGCTATCAAGGTCCCTGGGACTGGATTATGACAATAGACTGAGGGGTTAATATAGCCTCAGGCAGGACAGTAAAGGTGTATTGCTGGCCCTGCCAGCATGAAGCAAACTGCTCCTGCAGAGACCTTTAGCTGAAATGATTTTCCCCTCCCTCTGCCTTCCAAACCTCATGTCAGTTTCTCTGTGGTCAACTGGAAAGGTCATACAAAGAAAGGAAGTCATTTTTAGCTCAACTAGGCTGGTCCAGCCATGAATACTGTGAAACTCTTATTTAAGAAGCTCGAGTTCTAACCTAAGGATCAGTATCTAGAGGGAAACGTCGAAGGGACCCGTGGAGAAGAGCCACATAAAAATTAGAATGTGAATCAGTTCAAATTAAGACTGTCTATGAGAGTTTACTCAGTCAGGATCTGGAAAGCCCAAGGGAAGGGCAGGCTTTGCTCTAGACATTTCTGTATTTGACAACAATGATGAGAACCCACCATGGTCTTAGAGAGCATTTTATGGTTTGTGAAGCACTTTCACATCCATCATTTCATTTGGGGTAGATTGACCTTCTGCTTTACATACTTATTCACTAAATATTTATTGAGTATCTTCCCTATGCTAGGCACTGTGCGAGGTGTTTTACATATGTTGCCCCCAAATATGACATCGCCTGTGTATTTCACTATATCTTTGTGACAAAGGTATCATTGCTGTTTTGCATATGAGAAAACTATGGCTATTTCAGGCGTACAGAGATGAAGGACACCCTGTTCTTGCTCTCTAGAACAGAGGTGAACAAACTTTTTCTGTAAATGGACAAATAGTAGATATTTTAGGCTTTGTGGTCCATATAGTCTGGGGTGTGTGTGTGTGTGAGCACGCATGTGCATGCACTCAGTTGTGTCTAACTCTTTGTGACCCCATGGACTGTCAGACTCCTCTGTCCATGGTATTTCCCAGGCAAGAATACTAGAGTGGGTTGCCATTTCTTCCTCCAGGGGATCTTTCTGACCAAGTGATGGAACCTACATCTCCTGCATTGGCAGGTGTATTCTTTACCACTGCATCACCTAAGAAGCTCCATATAGTCTGTTACAACTGCTCAACTCTGCAATTATTGAGAAAATTGCTTTTCTCAATAATTGCAATAGAATATAAAAATAAATGAGAACAACTGTGTTCCAACAAAGCTTGGTTTTTAAAAACCAGTGGGAGAGATTTTTGCCTGTGGGCCATAGCTTGCTATCCTTGTCCTACAGGGTCACAGTCTAGAGGAGCGACTAATACAAACGGCTCCCAGTGAGATGATGTGTTAAAGAGGATATACAAAGGGCTGTGTCAGCAGAATACATAAGCACCTGTGAAACTTGGTGAGGGCTCCACGTGACCTTTCTAGAATCATGACCACTACAGCCTGTATTTCCAGGTTGTGCCATCAAGAACCAGGAAATGGCTTGTAGACAAATTAAGGTGGGATCTTGAGATTATGTCTAATGAGGGCATGTGTCCTCCTTTTGAGTTGACTGTCCTATGAACCAGTGTGGTGTGAGGACAGTGATCTACTGTCTGCTTCCCCTTCCTGTGTTAACCACACCCCTGAAACCCAGAGGTTCATATCCTGGGCAGTATGTGAGTTTGGTGTGACGGCACCCTCAACTTCTGACCTCGAGCTTGGAAATAATACTTCCTAGT
Organism: Bos mutus; assembly: GCF_027580195.1. Lineage (NCBI taxonomy): Eukaryota > Metazoa > Chordata > Mammalia > Artiodactyla > Bovidae > Bos > Bos mutus. The sequence goes on from NC_091617.1 coordinate 72,759,870, forward strand.
AGACACCTCCTAGAATGTCCTCTAGGTAACATCCTCAAAGACAAGTCTGGTCCCTGCTCTGCCTGAGGCATAAAATCACCCTGGTGGTTGGATGGTCCCAGGAGACAGACTCAGAATAAGGAGGAAGTCTCGAAAATAACCTCAAACAGGACTGGTTGTCTAAGAAGGTGAGTTTCTGATCACTTAAGCAGCTGGATAACCGTCTGAAGAAGGACTTGGGAAACTTTCTGCCCTGCCCTCTTATTAAACAGCTCTGTGAACTTGAACACATCTCTTGACCTCTTTTAACTCAGTTTCATCACTTGAAAATGGAGATTACACATCTCTCATTTTGGCTGTTGTGATAATTAGAAGAGAAAGTCTTCCAAATTCTTAGCATGCACCAGCCTGACACACAGTTGATGCCAGACAGCCTTAGAGGGACTCTGACATCAGATGGGGTGGAGAGAAAAGATTTCTGACGTCTGAGGTTTACGGTTCTCTGATAGGTATATCTAATGAGGATTCCTTCCCTTATGTGATATTTCATGGAATCCCCCAAACAAAGGCGTATGACCTTGGAGTCTCTGTCAGTCAGTCAGTTCAGTCACTCAGTCATGCCTGACTCTTTGTGACCCCACGGACTACAGCACTCCAGGGTTCCCTGTCCATTACCAACTCCTGGAGCCTACTCAAACTCATGTCCATCATGTCGGTGATGCCATCCAACCATCTCGTCCTCTGTCATCCCTTTCTCCTCCCGCCTTCAATCTTTCCCAGCATCAGGGTCTTTTCAAATGAGTCAGCTCTTCGCATCAGGTGGACAAAGTATTGGAGTTTCAGCTTCAACATCAGTTCTTCCATTGAATATTCAGGACTGATTTCCTTTAGGATGGACTGGTTGGATCTCCTTGCAGTCCAAGGGAGTCTTCTCCAATACCACAGTTTAAAAGCATCAATTCTTTGGTCCAAATCTCACATCCATACATGACTACTGGAAAAACCATAGCCTTGACTAGACAGACCTTTGTTGACAAAGTAATGTCTGCTTTTTAATACGCTGTCTAGGTTGGTCATAACTTTCCTTCCAAAGAGCAAGCGTCTTTTAATTTCATGGCTGCAGTCACCATCTGCAGGGATCTTGGAGTCCAAAAAAATAAAGTCTGTCACTGTTTCCATTGTTTCCCCATCTATTTGCCATGAAGTGATGGGACCAGATGCCATAATCTTAGTTTTCCGAATGTTGAGTTTTAAGTCAACTTTTTCACTCTCCTCTTTCACTTTCATCAAGAGGCTCTTTAGTTCTTCTTCGCTTTCTGCCATAAAGGTGGTGTCATCTGCATATCTGAGGTTATTAATACTTCTCCCCGCAATCTTGTTTCCAGCTTGTGTTTCATCCAGCCTGGCGTTTCTCATGAGGTACTCAGCATGTAAGTTAAATAAGCAGGGTGATAATATACAACCTTGATGTACTCCTTTCCCGATTTGGAACCAGTCTGTTGTTCCATGTCCAGTTCTAACTGTTGCTTCTTGACAGGAGTCTCTGTGATCTCCTTGAAACTGGATACAGTGAAGGAACATTTAGTCACACCAAAGGATGTTACTTGGAGGGGAAAATGATTGTAGGATTTTAAATGCTTAATAGTTTTTCACTTGTACAAGCCATTTTGTTTAAAAGAGACTTCAATCATAAAATGTTTCTGTTTCAATCTGAAATAATTTTGCTTTTGAATGTCTATATTAACAGAGCTCTTTCTGAGGTTGAGGGGGGTTGGAGGAAAACTTTCTTTTTTAGAAAATTTTGCTTGTCACCTGTTAAAAAATGTGTTGTTCCATGAGTTGGTATTAGAAATAGGTATCGATTTCCATGAAGTCCTCCACAAAAGAAAAGTGTCTGAATTTGTGGGCAGAGGGAAGGGCAACTTCTTTTTCTTAGTGTATATGGAAAGAATCCCAAGAGACTAGTGAGGCAAGAATTATCAAAGCTGCGGTATTTACCAAGTAAGTCTGTGCCAGCGCCCGGCAAGCTGCCGCGGTGGCTGCCAAGCCTCAGTGTCCTCCCTGACCAGCCCCGAGGGGGCTCGCTGCCCTGGGACAGAGGAAGCAGGAAGTTTGCTGAACCCGGACAGAAGAAAAAGAACTCTTTCTGGAGAGTCCCAGCAGGTGGGGGAGCCCCTTTGCTCAGCCAGCCTCTTATGACCCTGAGCACATACAATAGCCCTCTCCCAGGAGAGGGATTTTTTTTTTTTCCCCAGGGTTTCTTCTTGGCCCTAAGATTTGTTCTCAACTGGCTCTCTCTGCGTGGGAGTTGTCTTGGCCTTTCTGGTTTTCTTTCCCTTTGGAACTCTCAGATCTTTCCATTGTGCGCCGTGTCCCTGTTAAAAGGCTGAGTCACTCTGCCTTGAAGCCTCCACATTCTCTCTTTGAATTCAGGTAACCTGGCAGATGTCAGTGGTAGAGTGGGGGAAAGGGCAGGTTTGTCAGCCTGCCCCAGCCCCAGGCACCCCCTCCAGAGCTTTGTTGAGGGACATAGCTTTCAGATGAGAAGGTGTCTGTAAAAGGTTGACAGAGCTGCCTGGGCCAGATGACCTTTAAAAACCTCTTCCAGTTCTGAAATTCTAAGATTTTGAAATGGTGTGTGCCCCCCAGACGATGCCATTTGAGGAAGAGCAGATGGAACTAAGGATGCATGTGACTCAGAGGAGACATCAGAGCTGCCTGCAAGATCCCTGGAATTTGGAAATGAAGGAGAGATTAAGTCTTCACATGCAGCCTCAGAAGGCAGAAGGTTTGGCTGGAATTTTATCACAGGATGGGACTTTACAGCTCATATAGAAAAGGAAACCTGACTCAGTACTTAGGGTCCCAGATACAAAGCCTGAAGACCTGATTTCAAATCCTGAGCCTTATTTATCATCTATGTGACCCTGGACTAGTGACCTTACCTTGCTGAGCCTCTACTTCCTTATGGGCCAAATGGTGATGATGGGTTTGAGCTTGCGTCTAACATCAGGCTGCTGTGAGAATCAACTAGGACAAGGGAAACTGCTTGTAAATTCTGCAGTTCTATAGATTTAATCTTATTGTCCAACCCCTTAATTTTATAGAGTAGATAACCGAAGTCTAGAGAGGTTAAGATACTTATGAAACCATACAATGTTGTTCTAAGGTAATAGCTGATAAGACCTCAGGGATAATTATATTGATATAATTACCAGGCATAATTATATTGATCCCAGGAAGCCCTGGGAGAAAAGGCTTTTGGGGGACCTTGGAACCATGATGCAGCCCCAGCTTCCCAGTGGAGTTTCCTCTCACTCTTAATTTTATTTTCTGATTATAAAAATATGAGACTGATTAAAGACAACTGAAACTCAGATACCTTAAGTATCTCCGGGAACAACATAGGGCATTGTGTGAACTTACAGAATACAAAAAGCACAAAAGAGAAACATGTAAAACATTTCCCATTATCCTGCTGAACTATTGAAATTTTGATATCTATCTTTCAAGTCCTTTTTTCTATGCAGGTACATATTTGAGCATAACTGGAATAATTTTTATGTATAGTTTTACACATTAATTCTTTTTCCACCTAATCTTTTGTTATGCATTTTGCCATTAAAATTTGTTAAGCATCTTTACAGAGGATGAGATAATTGGATGGCATCACCAACTCGATGGACATGAGTTTGAGCAAGCTCCAGGAGTTGGTGATGGACAGGGAAGCCTGGCATGCTGCAGTCCATGGGGTCACAAAGAGTCAGACATGACTGAGCTGAATACTTGCATAATGGTCAGCCAGATGGTTACACTGGGTATCAAGGGTCTTTCCTAGATTTTTGTTATTATAAGTAACAGTGCTGAATATCTTATATGCTGTACAGTTAAATGCTGCCCCAGCATTAAGCAAATATTTTCTATAGATTTCTCCAGATGACTTTGGCCACCCTCTAAAACCCTTGTGCCTTGTCTTTGGTAAAGACTTACAAATGTTAGTTTGTCCCAAAGTGTTAAAGGTTTACCCTGATGATTTGAATGGTGTAGAATATGATACACAATTGAGGCCCAAAGCCCTACTGAAAGTACTTTGTTTAAGCACATTATTTACAATAAGCATTTGTTTTTGCCCTGTGTTGTTCCCAGAGATACTTAAGGTATCTGAGTTTCACTTGTCTTTCCTGGTTCAAGTTTCAGATTAGACTTGTGGCAGTCGGTTCCTAAAGGTGCCTCCAGATGAACTCCCCTCCCATATCCACATCCTTGAGAAGTCTCCTTTTCTCAAATTCCCCACAACTCACTTTGAGGCCATCACATGCAGCAGAAATGATGCTGCTTGACTTCAAGGTGGGTCATAGGAAGCCTTGCACTTGTGCCCTGGGTCTCTGGGGACATTTGCTGTGAGGAAAGCCATTGCACATAAGAAGTCTGCTATCCAAGACAGCTGTGGCATGAGGATTCCTAAACTAGCCTCATGGAGGGGCCAATTAACCAGACCCAGTTCGTTCACCACCTTAGGTGAGACACCAAGCACATGAGTGAAGGAGCCGTCTTCAGTGACAGCCTAGTTGAGTCTTCAGATGATCCCCATCCCAGCCTCCCTCTGACTATAACTCCAGACCCCAGTGGGAACCACAGAGCAGCTGACCCCAGTCATGCTGCAGACTCTGCCAGGCCCACAGAATAAATGACAGAACACAGCCCCGGGGCTTCCCTGGTGGCTCAGCTGGTAAAGAATCCACCTGCAATGCAGGAGACCCCAGTTTGATTCCTGGGTTGGGAAGATCCCCTGGAGAAGGGATAGGGTACCCACTCCAGTACTCGTGGGCTTCCCTGGTGGCTCAGACCATAAAGAATGTGCCTGCAATGCGGGAGACCTGGGTTTGATCCCCGGATTGGGAAGATCCCCTAGAGAAGGGCATGGCAACCCACTTCACTATGCTTGTCTGGAGAATCCCTGTGGACAGAGGAGCCTGGCAGGCCACAGTCCATGGGGTTTCAAAGAATCAGACATGACTGAGCTACCAAGCACAGTACAGCAAAGGACACAGCCCTGCTCACCCTGGGGGAGCCCTAATCTGTGGTGAGGATACACAAGAGGCAGTGACTTTATCCAACACACGGGAATAAGGAGGCTCACAGTAGACTGGTCGCTCTGCCAGGTGATGAGGTGATGCTGCCTATAGAATAAGAAAGCATTTTCTGAAAGGGTGACATTGAATCGCATCTTGAAAACTGCCTGGGGGACTTCCCCGGTGGTCCAGTGGTTAAGAATCTACCTTCCAGTGCAGGGGACACAAGTTTGATCCCTGGTTGGGGAACTAAGATTCCCCATGCTGCAGGGCAGCTAAGCCTGCTTGCTGTAACTACGGAGCCTGTGCACTCTGGAGCCCGCGAGCCACAACTAGAGAGTCTGTGCACAATAACGAAGGCCTGACACAGCCAACTAAATTAACTTTTTTTTTTTTTTTTTTTTAAAAATTGCCTGGGAGTTTATCTGTAGACACACTGGAAGAAAGGCAGCAGTGGACATGGATTTGAGCAAACTCCAGGAAGTAGTGAAGGTCAGGGAAGCTTGGTGTGATGCAGTCCATGGGGTCACAAAGAATAGGACACAACTTAGCAAATGAACAACCATAACAACAACACCTTCAAAGAGACAGTTTATCCTGGTTGGGAAAGAGCAGGTAATAAATCCAATAGGAGAGGCAGGACCTGATCGTGACAGCCTCATATGCCAGGTCATAAAACAGAAATTTGATCTAACTGAAACTGGGGACCAATTAAGAGTTTATAGCCAGTGAGTTACAAGAGGAGGTTTGCTCTTAGACCACTTTGGCTACTTCTTTCATTCGACAATTGTTCACTCAAGATCTACTGGTTCTTTGAGCCAGTAATGGTCTAGAGCAGAGATGTCCAGTAGAAATACAATGTGAGCCATGTGCATCATTTTAAAGTTTCTAATAGCCATGTTTAAAACAGGAAAAAGTAACAAGTGGAATTGGTTTATGATAATGTATTTTATCAATATTTAAACCAATAGTTCCAAAATATTTTAACAGGTAATCAATATAAAAAATGTTGAGATATTTCAGGTTATCCTATTCTAAGTCTTCAAAACTGGTAACATTTTACACTTCTAATAGCACATCTCAACTTGGAGCAGCTGCATTTCAGAAGCTCAAGGCACATCAATGGCTCATGGCCCTCATACTGAGCAGGGCAAGCTCGAGATGCAGGGGATGAGGTGGAGAACAAGGCAGGTGAGGTCTCTGCTCTCATGGAGCTTATATTCTAGGGTGGAAGAGTAGAGATTGAGAATAAACCAATAAATAGGTAAATCAGCGAGGTTACTTCAAGAGAGTAATAAGCAGTGGGGGAAAAGACGAAAAAGGTAGAATGAAAACAAACGATGGTGGCGCTTGGCTAGCAAGTAGCTGGTGGTCAGGCAAGGCCTGGCTGTGAACGTGACCCTGCTGCTGACAACCAGGTGCCAGGTGTATAGCGCTCTCAGGGCAGAGCTTATGAAGATCTGGAGCATGCCTAAGAGGGAGGGCAGCCAGAGAGGAGGCCGCTGCCGCGGTCTTGGGAGGAACAGCCGTTCTTGGAGCAAAGGCTGCAGTGGTGAGGGGCAAAAGGAGAGGACGACCTGGGGTGGGAGTGGGGTGGTTGTTTCAACACTAGAATGTACAGACTTCATGGCTGCAAGAGGTCTGGCTGAAGGAATCTGCAGGATGATCAGACTTGGACTTGGCTGATTGAATGCATCAACTGGTGTCTTTTTTTCTGCCCCTGAAAGGGTGAATTGAGGAGCAAGATATACATGCACTCGGGCATGATGAGTTTTGACTTGCCTGAAGGATAAACGAATGGAGATACTCAGTATTAATTAAAGTGTATAGAACTGTCATAAGATTGTTCTTCACTCCCCTCTAACCAGTCAGGGGGGAAATCCTTGCTTTTCCTTCTATCTCTTAATGGCATCTTGGACAGACTTCACCATCTTCTGTTAATTAAATCTCAGTTAAGTGAATGTACTTACAGTCACTGACTTGTACACTTTCAAGCGCTTAACATAGTGAATTTTAGGTTACATGAATTTTACCTGAAAAAATATTAATGCAGTTGAACTTCCTTTAATTCATCAACCCCTCATCTGGTTCAGAGCTTTCCCTTCTCCCAGGGCTGGCTCTCCTAGGATTTATGTCAGGAAGGGGCAAGGCCCGTTCTTTTCAGTCTCCTCTTCCTGTTCCAGGCCTCTCTGTTTTATGAATTGAAGCAGGAAGGAGTGCTAGGGAAGTGAAGATCATTTTGTGTTTCTGGCCTCATGCATGGTCAGGAGGCATCCCTGGCCTCATTCTGGTTCTTTGAGTTGCTGGTGGCCTCCACTGGTGTGGCCGTGTCGCTAGGAAGAGTGACTGCTATTTTCAGCCTCACGTTGTTCCCTCCAGGTGCAGAGCATCCCCTGAAACCAAGCCTCTACTGGCAGCCTCCACCCACAGTTCCCTCTTTGCGAAGGGACTCCCTCATTCGGCAGCCACCAGGCAACACTGTGCCTACTGTCCTTTCCCTGCTCTGCACTTGCTAACTGGGAGCAGCTGGAGAAAAGACAGTCACGGTCAGACGGCTGCAGGATATGGGGTGAAGGTGGGCTGAGGGTGCCTGCTTCTCTTTGCAGGCTCAGACTCCACAGTCCTTCCTAATCCCTGTTGCTGTTGGCCAGTCTGGCAAGGCCAGAAAGGAAATGAGTGTTGTCTATAGGCTCATAATGAGGTATCAAGCCCCTTTTTACCTGAAGACATCCCATTCTCTACCAATCTCTAAGAGAGATGCTTGTGGAGACACCATTTCACTTGGCCTTACACTTGGATATAGCCCCCTTCCTTCCCCATGGAGCAGAGAAGGGGTCGCTTGTCTCTTGGAATGAGGCCACTGATTTCCCCAACCCCTTCCTCTTGCCAGTCTTGAGACGAGGAAGGGGTTCCAGGGTGATGGTTGGTGGTGACACTGGTTTTGTCAATCTTTAGTAAAGCTCGGCAGGGTTCTCAACCCCAGCCACCCATTAGCAATCATCTGAGGAACTTTTGCAAAACACCAATGTGGTACAACAACTTTAAAAACTGTTTGCCATTATCCATGGAAGTTGAACATATGCATATATCTGAACAATTCCACTCCTAGATATAGACTCAGTTATAGACACCTGTGCCAAAAAACATGCACAAGGATGTTCATAGCAGGACTGCTTGTAAGAGCTAAACACTGCAAACAATGCACATGTTTGTTAAGAATAGAATAGGTAGGTATATGTGTGGACAGCCAGACAATGAAATACTAAACACCAATGAAAATAAATAACAGCTAACCAAAGAACAGGTGAGTTTTTACAAATAAAATATCGAATCAAAGACATCAGGCACAAAGAAGCCATACTTCAAATAGACAAATACAAATTTCAATCAGTTCAGTTCAGTTCAGTTTCTCAGTTGTGTCCAACTTTTTGCGATCCCATGGACTGCAGCACGCCAGGCTTCCCTGTCCATCACCAACTCTCGGAGCTTGCTCAAACTCATGTCCATCGAGCCGGTGATGCCATCCAACCATGTCATCCTCTGTCATCTGTCATCACCTTCTCCTCCTGCCCACAATCCCTCCCAGCATCAGGGTCTGATTTCAATAATTCTAACCAAATTGGACATGTATTCCTCTCTTGGGGAGGAGCATAGGCTGAAGGAATGTGTGGGAGGTTTAAGGCTGCTGGTAGTGTTTTTTTCCTTCAATGTAGGTGATAGTAATGTCTGGGTATTCACTTTGTGAAAATTTGCCAAGCTTTTCATATAATTTTCAGAAGTATATTATCATTAAATTTAGAAGTTTATTTTAAAAACACTAGTACTGGGCTTCTCACCCCCAGTACTGATTTCATTAGTCTTTGGTAGAGCCCAGGCTTCTCAATGGATTAAAAGCTCTCTTGGTGAATCTAATGTAAGGTCAAGCTGGATGAAACACATGTGCCTGGCTATTGCCCTCCTTCTTTAGATGTGGAGAACTTGGGCTTGCTACTTTCACCCACCAGCAAGTCCCACTCAGCACTTGGCTATGGGATAGGAACTTAGGAGAGAGCTCAGGGCTGGAGGTGTGGAACATAGAGTCTTCCATGAGCGTACAGATGAGCACTTCTGAGGGGGAAGGGTTGGGGCACTGGCTAGAGATTGCTTAGAGTGATGGTTCCAAAGTTAGATAGAATAAGAAATGAGCTGAGAGCGAGCGATAGACTTATAGAAAATGGAGTAACCAAGAGCAAGGAGGTCTGGATGAGATTTCACAGCAGGTGCAAGAAAGGCCAAAGGATGAGGCACTGGGAGAATAGGAGATTTTGCTAAGATAACAGATTTGGAGGTTCACAACCCCCAGAATAGAGCAAAGTGGGAACATCACTCTTGGCCTTGCTCTCAGAGTAGCCTGTTCTCAGGGTAGCTCAGGTGAAATGCCTGGCTCTCAGATAACCACATCCGGTTTGTAGTGTCCTTCCAGCACAACCTTTGACCTTTCCTAACCCTAGACAGAGTATTTGAAAGCAGAGCATTACTTTGCCGACAAAGGTCCATATAGTCAAAGTTATGGTTTTTCAGTAGTCATGTATGGCTGTGAAAGTAGGACCACAATGAAGGTTGAGTGCCAAAGAATTGATGCTTTTAAATTATGGTGTTGAAGAAGACTTTTGAGAGTCCTTTGGACTGCAAGGAGATCAAACAAGTCAATCCTAAAGGAAATTGACTCAGAATATTCATTGGAAGGACTGATGCTGAAGCTGAAGCTCCAATACTTTGGCCACTTGATTCGAGGAGCAGACTCATTGGAAAAGACTCCGATGCTGGGAAAGATTGAAGGCAGGAGGAGAAGGGGATGACAGAGGATGAGATGTTTGGATGGCTTCACCGACACAATGGACACAAGTTTGAGCAAAGTCCGGGAGATAGTGGAGAACAGGGAAGCCTGGCGTGCTGCAGTCCGTGGGGTCACAAAGAGTCAGACATGAGGAGCACCTGGACAACAATCCTCTTGATAATCCACTGGCTTATCAAGGCAGTGGCTGGATCCTGAATGTGAGCTTCAGGTTGCCACCAGCCAGGAGGTCAGCCTTGGTAAATGGTTCACCTTAGTGGACTCTGGGTGTAAAATTAGGGGATTCTGGTCAGATGAAAATCATTTCCAACAGTGCTCTGTGGACACCCTGGGAGTTCCCCTGGGGACAAGTTGGGGAGATGGGAGAAGAAGGTGGTTGGCCCTTCTCCTCTGGATTTAACTGGAAAGATGGGCTTTTAATTGTTTTACACACCATTAGCTGGACTCAGCAGCTAAAAAGAGCTTGAAGACCAGGTATGTGATTATCATTCAGGTTCCTTCTAGTCTAAGGATCTGAATTTCCTCCATCTCCTCAGTTGGGCAGCAAGGGAATTAGGACTCCTGGCCCCATAGCTGGCTCCCCAGGGTTTACATCCTTCAGAAGCTGCCCCCCCCCCCACCTCTATCTTCTCCCCCCACCAACTTAACTGCAGAAAGTAGCACATGTGTGGGTATCCGAGAGCCTGCCTGAGGACTAGTGCTCAAAGACGCAGGGCCCCACGACAGCATGCTGCCCCCCGGAGGGACCTGCTTTCCCTCACTGTTGCACAGAACCAGTGGAAAGGAAGGTGGGACCCTTAAAGAACTGCAGCCAGAAGAATAAGGCTGGTCCTGAAAATCTGCTGGAATCCTCTTTACTTTAGAAAAGGAAACAGAGCCAGAACTTAGCCGGCTGGCCCCATGTGTCCCCAAATTGAGTGGGAGGAAGCATTTTGAGTTGCCCTCAATAAAGGGTGCTGTTATTTCAACTTCCAAAAGCAAAATTACATTGTGACCCACTAAGGAATGACGTTACCTGTTCACAGACCCACGTGTGGAACACTTTCTTACATAAAGTTGCTTGGCTCCTTGGGTTTGAGAATACAGACATTGAAGCTCAGAAAGATGGTCAGAACTTTGCCCTGTGTGTGCGCCCAAGGTCTCAGAGCTGGTTAGGGGCTGAGCGTGTGGTTGGTGAGAAGAGCACTGTCTCTGGGGTCAGACAAGCCTGATGGAAGCCATACTGTGTGACCTTGGGCAAATTCACTGACCTGTTGTTTTCTTCTCTGTAAAACAAATGGGGCTAATAATATCTACCTAGCAGGACTATTGTGAGACTAAGTAAAAATATATATGATGCCTGACACAAAATAAGTGCTCCCTGACTAGTCGGTATTACTAAAGTGTAACTGCCCTTAAATGAGAGTGAGGGCCTGGCACCCCACTCCAGTGTTCTTGCCTGGAGAATTCCATGGACAGAGGAGCCTGGCAGGCTGCATTCCATAGGGTCTCACGGAGTCAGACACGACTGAAGCAATTTAGCATGCACAGAAATGAAAGGTCTGTGTTGGTAACTGGCCAGGTGGAAATATGACCTTTGGGAGGGATGTTTCTCTGGAGCTTGTCTTAATAGTTCAGGACAGAGTCTGTCTCGTTCCTAATGAAGTTTGCTTTAGTAACTTCTTTCCCAGCTGGGGAGAAGCTTCTGAATGAAGGACTGTGGAGCCCGCATCAAGACTGTGACCAGTGATCATGATCTCTCATTCATTCAACAAGTATTTGAGCACCTGCTCCATGCCAGACGCTATGCTAGGTGCTGGGAACCGAGCAATGAACAAAGAGAATCCCTGCCTTTATGGAGCTTGCATTCTAGAGGATTCTAACATTTCCAAAGAAAGTGGTAACAGGCTGACCCCAGGCTCTGAGGCCCTTCTGTCCCCAGGCTTTTCCCTTGTCATCCAGCAGGGGCTGGCTCTGTTTCCTCCTCTGTTGTCCTGCTTCTCTTTCCCTAAAACATTCCCCTTTAACTGGGAGGGAAATCAAAGTAAAACAGTAGTTGAGTTTAGAAGCAGGAAATATGATACTCTGTTCAATGCACTATAAATTAACACTTTAATAAATCTCTTCTCTAAAATGCACCCTACATCAATTAAATCATGTTGCTTTTGCCTTGGGTGTGTTGCTCCTGCTGAATTTCTTTCTGAGCATGACTGGCCTGCATGGGAAGGGTCCCTTTCCCTCTTGGGGCCCAAGTTTTAGGGGGTGTGTCTTTTATAGCAAATTGGGTACCCTTGACTCCACCTTCCTTTATCACTTGACTCTGGCTGTGAAAAGAAAGAGAAGAAAAGTAGGTTTGTTTAGTGGGAGCTCTTTTCTTGAAGCCAACAGGGAGAGCAAGACTTGAAACAAGAGGAGGCTGCATTTGGGGTCAATGGTTAACCAGTCAGATTAATAAATGCTAGAAGGAGGAAGTAGCCAGTGAGAAAAGAGGCAAGGAAAAATGTCTCCCTATAGTTCAAAAGCCAAGTAAAGTTTACCAAGATCTGTGACCTGTGGTTAAAATGTCCCTAGAGGCCAGCTCTCACCTGAGTCCCACCTGAAATGCTGCTATCTTTCAAGAGGGCCACCTGACTCTGCCCTTGGGCTCAGCAACCCCACGCTGACAAACATCTCACCAGCCATGTAGAACTCACTTTTCTGGTGACAGCCATCTCCTCTGTCCCCCAACACAGCTTCTACCCAATATTTAGGCCAGATGAGAACTTTTGGCTGACATGATTTGTATTAGCTGGGCTGTCCCGGCCTCTGTCCTAACTTACTCTGAGTTTTAGCAAATTGCTTTCCCTGTCCATGCCTCAGTTTCCTTGCCAGTATAATGACAGTGTTGACCTAAAGCAGTGGTTGGCTAACTTGTTCTCTCAAGGGTCAAACAGCAAATACTTTAGGCTTGTGGGCCATACACACAGTTGGTGTCTGTGTACTACCTAACTCCGTCAGGTAGTGTGAAAGCAACTATAAACAATATGCAAATGAGTGGATGTGGCCATGTCTTAAAAAGTTTTATTTACAAAAACAGGCTGTAAACAAGACTAGCTAGTGAGCTGTAGCTCGTAGAGCCCTGGATTAGATCTCTAAGGAGCTTATTGTGCTTTGCAACGCACACATAAGACTTAACACTGGATTATTTTACAGAGAGAAAAGTCAGGTCCAGAGATGTTAAATGACATGGCCCAGGCCACCAGGCATGTTAGTGAAGGAGCTGGAGCTGGAAATCTCCTGGCCCTAGTCCACTGTGGTCCTCAGTTCTTCCGAGGGCAAAGCACAAGCTGTTTTGGGCATGTGGGGATGACCCCAGGGACTGCTCTCCCTACGTTACTGAATGCAGACAGGTGGGAAGCAGTGCTCTCTGCCTGTTTCAGTGAGCGCTCCAGAGTGAATTAGATGGGATAAGGGACACCACAGGAAGAAGCTGGGGTGGTGCAGAGGATTTTAAGCTGTTCATTTTGGATCAGGAGGAACCAGGTTTAGCAGAGGCAAGTCTCTGCATGTTCCGTGTCATAACCTCGTGCTTCTGAACCTGCACATGTTGACCTTCTTTTCACCCACATGGTGCTGAGGGGAGGAAGTCCCCACCAGTGTGTGCTCTTCCTGTGTCTAAATGTTCCACCAAAGGGGCTCCTCCCAGGAGATCAGCTCCTGCGCCTGCTCTTCCGTGGCAGAGCGGCGTGGCTTGCGCACCGAGGCTGTTTATTGTTAAGCGTCTGTGACATGCTTCCCTTCAAACAGCCTCCTGTAAATTTGTTTGGAACTTGCTGTTCCTTGGCTGAAGACCCAGAAGTTTTTACGATGGGAATCTGTTTTCCTCTTTGCCCCTAGCCTTTGCTCTCTAGAGGGGAGAGGCCGTGGATAAAGTCCAATGAGGGTGGGGAGACACTTCTCTCAGTCAGAATCAGAGGCCCCACAGTCCAGCCAGCATGATTCTCCTCCCCACACTCTGCTCTCCATTCCCTACGTGGAGCCCTTAGCAGGATCCCGAGCACAGGTTTGGAGCAATAGTAACTCCCCCAGGGGTTCTATCCCTGGGTCAGGAAGATCCCCTGGAGCAGGAAATGGCAACCCATTCCAGTATTCATGTCTGGGAAATCTCATGGACAGAAGAACCTGGGTGGAGGGTGGGGGTTGGGACAGGGGGCAGCTACAGTCCATGGAGTCACAAAGAGTGGGACACAACTGAGCACACACACACCTATCACAACTGCTACCATGATGACTTCTGGAAGTGAGACAGTGCCTCCTGTCCACAGTCACCGAGCTCCAAGAAGCAGCCCCGTGGCTGTTGGTTGCACAGGATTTTGTAGCAAAAGAAATAAAGGTTGTTGACCAGTTTGCTATAGAGATTTTCTTGCTGGATGAGGAAGTAAGATGTTTCAGAATTGGCTTCATCACGAGCCTGGATTAGGGAGCTTGACTGGTTCTGGGGAGTCATCCACAGAGGCCTCCCCAAGGAAGGCATCTGAGGTTCATGGTTAGCCTGCACCTTCTAGCTGCAGGATCAGCTCAAATGAGCTCTACCTGAAGTCACAGATCCTCGGGCTAGTTTTAGAGGCTGTTGAAGGTATGAACATGGGGTCCTGAGGGTTGAGAATAACTCAGCCCATCCTCACATGATGATGAACAATGATGGTCAGAGTCTGAGTTCTCTGAATGGTTGCTTCTCTAGCCCTCTTTCCCACTGTTCCCATCCACACCCCTCACAATTCTGCCAAATTGCAACTCTGGTTTTTTTAGCACTTTCCTTTGCTGCCAATGTTACCCTCTGCTTGGAAAGCCATCCCTCCTCTGGGCTGTTCCCATTAGTCCTTCAGCTTCTAAATCCTATGGCTCTTACCATCTCCTTCTTTATATTTGTGCCCCAAAGTTCTACAAAACAGTGCTATTCTTCAGATCAGGGACTCTATCCAATTTATTACTACAGCTCTATTTCCTCCTATGATCTTTGGGATAACTGCTAAAGGAGTGAGCAGACAAGTGAGTGAAACCTTACAAAGACTGGCAGTTCATGGGACTGATGAGTAACTGCCCCTCAAAAGTATGTTCAAGCACTAATTCCCAGTACTGGTGGACGTGACTTTGGAAATAGGATTTTGCAGATACAGTTTGGTTAAAGATCTTGAGATGAGATCATTCTTGATTTAGGGTGGTCCCTAAATCCTTATAAGAGATAGAAAAGTGGAAAATACAGAGATACACAGAGGGGAAGGTCATGCGAAGACAGAGGTAGAGACTGGAACCAAGGAATACCAAAAGTTGTCAGAAGCCAGGAGAGAGTCAGGGAATGGACTTTCCCTGAGTCTCCAGAAGGAAGTAACCCTGTTGACACCTTGATTTCAGACTTTTGGCTTCCAGAATTGTGAGAGAATAACTTTACGTTATCTTAAGCCACCAGTTTGCAGTAATCCGTTATGACATCCCTAAAAAAACTAACACAAGGAGAAAATATTTGCCCATTAGTTCTATGAGGACGGTATTACTCTGATACCAAAACCAGATGACAACATTGCAAGAAAAAAACAGACTACAGACCAATATCTCTTGTGAATGTACACATAGATATCTTCAATAAATACTAGCAACACATATAAAGGATTATATACCATGACGAAGTGGGACTCATCCCGGGAATACAAGGTTTGCTTTAAGTTCAAAAAGCAATTAATGTAATACATCTTTATCAGTTGAACAAAGAACAAAAAATACATGATCATCTCAGTAGATTCAGAAAAATCATTTAACAAAAACAGCATTTATGATCAAACACTCCACACATTAGGAATAGAAGGGAACTTCCTAAACTTCACAGAGGGTATCTATAAAAAAACTCACAGCTAACATCACAATTAATGTTGAAAGAATGATTGCTTTCCCCCTAAGATCAGGAAGACAAGGATATCCGTTCTTGCCATTTCTATTCAACATTGTACTAGATGGTCCATCCAGGGCAATTAGACAAACAAAACAAAACAAAATAAAAGACACTGAGATTGGAGATGAAGAAGTAAAACTGTTGCAGTTGACATGATTTTATTTAGAGAAAATAATGTTGTTAATCTACTAAAAAAAGTTTAGAACTAGTGCCTGAGTCTAGCAAAATGAAATTTTAAAAGCAATTTAAGTTATAATATCATCAAGAATAATTAGGATGCTTAGGAGCAAATTTAACAAAATAAATGCAAAACTTAATCTTTGACAATCATAAAAAACTTGATGAAAGATTAAGTTCTAAATAAATTGAAAGATATCCCATGTTCATAGATCAGAAGGCTTAATTTTTTGAGATGACAGTATTCTCCAAACTAATCTACAGAGTCAATGCACTCCATGAAAATTTGAGCTTGATTCTTTGCAGAAATCAATAAGCTGATCCTAAAATTCATATGGAAATTTGAGGGACTCAGAAAAGTGAAGACGATCTTGAAAAAGAAGAGCAACTTTGAAGGATTCACATTTCTGATTTCAAAGCTTCCTATGGAAATGCAGTCAATCAATAAATAATGGTACTAGTGTAAGGATAGACATATAGATCAAAGGAATAGAATTTAGATCCCAGAACTAAACCTTTATATTTATGGCCAGTTGATTTTTGACACATGTGCTAAAACAATCCCATAAGGAAAGAATAATATTTTCAACAAATTGTGCTGGGACAACTAGACATCAACATGCGAATGGATAAAGTTGAACCCAGTCCCCATATCATATGTAAAAATAGCAAAATGGATCAAAAACTTGAATGTCAAGCTAAAACTGTAAAACTCTGAGAAGAAAACATAGGGGTAAATCTCCATGAGCTTGGATTAGCAATCGTTTCTTAGATATGACACCAAAACCATAAACAACAACAACACATGTGCAAACTGCGCCTCATGAACATTAAAAGCATTTTGTACTTCAAAGGACAACGTCAAGAGAGTGAAAAGACAACCAAAAGAATGGGAGAACATTTTTGCAAATCGTGTATCTGATGACTTGTACATAGAAAATATGCAGAATACGGGCTTCTGCTGCTTGCAGCTCAGAACTGTGACTGATAATGCCTTGTGTTGAATCCAAGTATTTCTCCCCAGAGTGTTCCTCCTTGGTCTAGTTTTGCCTTTCAAAGCCACATAGAAACAGCCTGTTTCTCTTTCACGGGACAGCCCTTCAGCTCTCTGTCGATAAACAGCAACTCTCTGAGGCCTCCTCATGGTGTATGCTCAGCCGCTTCAGTGGTGTCTGACTCTCCAACCCCATGAACTGAACCCCACTAGGGCTCCTCTGTCCATCGGATTCTCCAGGCAAGAATACTGGAGTGGGTTGCCATTTCCTTCTCCAGGGGCTCTTCCTAGTCCAGGGATACGTCTCCTGCATTGGCGGGTGGATTCCTTACCACTAAGCACTATCTGAAAAGCATGAGGCACCCTGCTTCAGACCATATACTGACAACTCCTTTAGTTGTTCCTTACATGATGAATGTATCAAAGTTCCCTGTGGCCAAGTAGCAGAAGCCCATGCTAGCTGACTTAAAAGACAGCGCTGTTAAGAGGAAATGGAGAAGTTCACAGAATTGGTAGAGACCAACTGCCTTGAAACTTGTCCAGAAGCATCCCAAGAGCACGCAGGAGATGCCAAATGGAGCCCACACCACCGCAAAGGAGGGAGCAACTGTGGGCACTGTGGATGCTGAACTACCCTTGCAACGGAGGGAGCAGCAGCTAGTGCTCAAGAACTTACTGGGGAAAATAGATTGTGGCATTTTCCTAGACATCAGTTTGCCACGTTAGGTCAGCCTGGTTTTCTCTAGAGCATCAGGCATAGATGGTATTAATGACAAATGCTTGCATCTCCCCAAATTCATATGTTAAAGCTTTAGCCCCTGGTGTGACTATATTTTTGGGCTTCCTAGATGGTGCTAGTGGTAAGAACCTGCCTGTCAATGCAGAAGACACAGATCCCTGGGTCTGGAAGATCCCCTAGAGGAGGGCATGGCAAACCACTCCAGTATTCTTGCCTGGAGAATCCCATGGATAGAGGAGCCTAGCGGGCTACAGTCCATGGGGTCGCAAAGAGTTGTGCATGACTGAAGCGACTTAGCACACACGCACGCACGTGACTGTATTTGGAGACAAGCTTGTGAGGAGCTGACAAAGGCTAAATGAGGTTATACTGGTGGGTTCCTGCTATGATAAGGTTGGTGACCTTATAAGAAGAGGAAGAGATATCAGAGCACTCTCCCCAACCCCTCTTCTCCTGTGGGAGAACACAGAAAGAAGATAGCCGTTTGCAAACCAGAAGAGTCCTCATCAGAAATTTAATCTGCTGACACCTTGATCTCAGACTTCCCAGTCTTCAGAACCGTGAGAAACAAATGTCTGTCATTTAAGCTAACCAGTGTATTGTACTCCATTATGGCAGCCCGAGCTGACTGAAGACAGATGGGTTGGTTGTGGTTATGCATTTTCAACTACCTGAAATATCTACGAAAACTAGTAGACTCAAGAGAGACATGAAAGCAGAGTCATGACCCAGGGCTTTCCTGTTCAAGCACCAGACTTGTTCTCATGGTGGTGGTTTTGGTGTAGTTTATTCTAGGCAGCATCAAATTAAGGGGGGAAAAAGATCATTCAAGAGAGCAGAGCTGTAGTGTGTCCGGGGTCCTCTAGGGCAGCCCTGAGGCAGGTACCATGCAGGCTGTGTTTAAGTTGCTTGTGAAACTTTCTAAAAATATAGACTCTAGATCGTACGCTTTTTCATCAGAGGCTAATTTCTTCAGACTGAGGAGGGAATCCAGCAATCTGTATTTTGGACAAGACCCCCAGGAGACAGGGCAATATAAAGCCAGGACAGGGAACCCTGCTGTGGACAAGTTCCACCCACTTGAAGAAGAGGACTCTAGGCTCAAAGTCATCCATCCTTCTCCAGGTTCAGCCTGAACCAGAATCCGGGTCTCTTGTCCTCTGGGTATTTGTCTGTCTCTTCACAGCACTGACATGTCCTCTGTGAGTAAGGGAGTGAGCAGTGGCTGAAGAGAGCAGGCGATGTTTTATAAAGGGCACACAAATCTTCAATGGGAGCCAGGAGATGAGGGGGCAGGAATACTGATGAGAAGTGGTGGGACAGTTTACGGTCTCTTGGTGACTGTTCACCTAGAGCCAGGCCTTAAATGGCTACATAGAAATGAATAAGACAGTGTGAGTGGAAGGAGATTCCAGGAGGAGGGAACAGTGTGAGCCCAAAGCTGGCTGGAGGTGTGGAAGTGTGGAGTGCGGGAAGTGACGGCCAGCTGAGCTGGCTCCGCCCGGAGCAGAGGGCCTTTGGGACACACTTGGAATTGAGGCTTGCTCGCTAATGTGCTTGTAAACTCGGAGACACCACTGGGCACATAGAGACGGGCAATAAATGCCTCATAAAGTCATTTGATAACTTGCCCTGGTTTCAAGACATGAAGGAGTTGCTGCTGCTGCTGCTGCTGCTAAGTCACTTCAGTCGTGTCCGACTCTGTATGACCCCATAGACGGCAGCCCACCAGGCTCCCCCGTCCCTGGGATTCTCCAGGCAAGAAAACTGGAGTGGGTTGCCATTTCCTTCTCCAACGGATGAAAGTAAAAAGTGAAAGGTAAGTCACTCAGTCGTGTCCGACTCTCAGCGACCCCATGGACTGCAGCCTACCAGGCTCCTCAGTCCACAGGATTTTCCAGGCAAGAGTACTGGAGTGGGGTGCCATCGCCTTCTCCGTGAAGGAGTTGAGGGGTTTGTAAATCAATAGAGAGATACAGTTCCACATGACTCATTGTCACCCCTTTGGGAAGGAGGAGGTTTTGCCTGGAAGGGAAAATAGCATATACCCCCAAATCCTAAGGAGAAGGCTCACCTCATTCCCACAGCCCCGCTGAGTTCTCCCAGCTCTCTGGCAGCTAGACAGATACTTTGGCTTCTGCTGCTTTTAATGCACGTGGAGAGAAGTTAAAAAAACACAGGTGGGAGAGTGCCTTCCCAGTGACTCAGGGCAGAGATTGAGGGTGTGATTATCTGAGGGGGCAGGTGAACAGAGAACACCCTGGCGCCCCACCCCTGCCCCCCCTTATCATCCTCTGCCATCAAGTCACAGGCATTTCTGGACAGCAGCTCAGGAGGCAGCTGCCAAGTAGGTTCAGAGTCAGATAAGTGCAGCTCCAGGTAACACCAGAGGCTGTCCTATGTCCTGCCCAGGACTCCACACACACCCTCTCCCCCAGTGCACGGCTCTGAGGCTGGGGGAGGGTGCGGCTGCTTTTTAAAGCTACTATTTCAGCATCACGTGCTTCTTGTGCAAGTAACGTACAAGGATTGTTGCCTTAGGGTCTTGGAGGATGTCCGGAGGGAAGAGAGAGGCTGCGATCGCCTTTCATCCTGAAAGGCAGGGATGGTCAGTACCCAGAGGAATAATAGTGGGGGAGGGGGGTGGGAGTGTTTGGGAGTGCAGGAGAGGCAGGGACAGTTCTGATGAAGCTCCCCGGTTCCACAGAGGAAGCAGTGCCGTCTAGCTGTGGGTCCTGAGAAGGCAGAGGGCAGGGTAGCATTTGAGCTGGAACTTGGGGGTGCAGATTGGGCAGTGATGGCTGTAAGGAACTACAGGTGGTGGAAATGGCCTGAGGAAGGCAGAGAGGATGGACATCTCAGTGCCCAGTCACCACTTCATTCCGCCTTCCCGAGACCCATGAGGCAGAGCCCAGGAGCATCTCCCAGCCTCTCTGAGCATCTGTGATGTTCAGACCACACTTCAGGTCTCACACTGTTTCTAAGAGGAGGAGGAGTGGCCCAACCCTGCCGTCAGACAGCTGAAAAGCTTCGATGAAAGAGGAGAGCTCCTGGTGAAGCACGAGTGCAGTTGCTCCCTGCAGGACGCTGCCCGCCCCCAATGGCCTGTCTCTGGAGCCCAGTCCAGGCTCCCTGGGCCTGAGCAACACTTGCCCTGCCTTCTGGCCTTTGCTCTGCTCTATCCACATCTGGAGCAGCCTTCCTCCCATGGGCGAATGTCCAGATCTGCCCACGAGGCCTGACTCAAATGCCACCCCCAATGTAACCTAAATGGGCTGACCTTCATCCTCCACCCCATCCAAAGGGGAAGGGAGCGCTCCTCTCCCTGATTGCCTAGCATACTGTGTGTCCTTATCTCTGTGTCGTCACAGTCATCTGCTGATGCACTTCAGCTTCCCCCAGTGCTAGGTGTGAGCCTCTTGAAGGCCAGGCTTCGTCTCCTTCTCGGGTCTAGCATGACCGCTGCTACTCACAGCTGTTCAGGAAACGTCTCTGTTAGCACCGGAGGCTTGCATGTACAGGTCTCTGAAAGCATGGCGGCCAGAGCTTCTTAGAAAGGATTGTAAGTATTTCAGATGGAGAACTGGAAAGAAATTAAGTTTGGAGATTTGCGGAAGGAGTTGAAGAGTCAACTGCACTCTCCTGGATGGAGGGTCCTATTGGCCCCCTCAACCTTACACTTGTCCAGGAAGCCCTTCACTTCGCCGCCAACCCAGACACATGCCCTGACTGGATGCTGCACTGAGGCCTTGGCTATGAGACAGAGAATCTGGCTCAGAGGCGTAGGGAGACACTGATGGCTCTTGGAAAGGTTTCTGATGGGAGGAAAATTGCATTTCAAAAGAGTGGCCTGGGTCTTGTCGCTCCTTGGCTTACGATTCTTCAGAAGCTTCCCATTTCTCTCAGCATACAGGAAAAAGCACTTTTGTGTGGTTCTCAAAGCCCAGCGTGCTTGGACACCATCATGTGAAGCTCAGCCTGCCCTGAGGCAGCCCCTGTGCTCTTCCCTCTCTTAGTCTTCCCTCCATGCTTCCTGCCACAGGACATTTGCACAGGTAATTCCCGCTGCCTGCAACACTGCTAAACATGGAAGTAGAGGAGATGGGCAGGGACGGCAGGAGCCCCTGGGGGTTGTGTGAGACGAGAGGGGTAGTTGTAGAAACATGAAGAGCAGCTGGATATGACTTTTAAACACCAAACTAAAGAGTGTACACAGGGGAAGTAGGGAACAGAAAGGAAAAGAAATGACATTTGTAAGGTTCCTCCTGAAGAGAGAATAATAGTCAAGGTCTGACTGGTGCTTCAAATCCCAGGTACGGTACCTGATGGCTCCATGGCCCTGGGACGGGTGCTGCTCCACTGCCTTAGAGTTGGCAGAAGCCCTCTTACAAATGCACACTTAGAGCAGAGCCTGGCTCCTAGAAAGCAGACAACGAATGCTAGCTGTTATCAGCACTGCTGTACACAAGGCATAAAAAGACCTAAGGGCTAACTGGTATTATTTGCCTCCATTTTACAGACTGGAAACTGAGAGTAGGAAAGGTTTGGGTGCCTGCCTGTGCTCACACTGCAAAGCCAGGATACAAACACCGACATTTCCTGTTTCAAGGCCCACACATGCTGTCTTCCCATTGCTCTGTGCTAGGAGGGGCCTGAAAGACTGGCCCAGTCCAATCTCATGATAAACACGGGGAAATGGAGAGCACCAGGGATAAAGCGACTCCACCCAGCCTTGCACTCTTAAGCTGTAGGCATTGAGGGATCATTCCAGTCGAGATGTCCCACAGATAGGTGGGCATACTGGATCAGGCCTGGGCGAGAGGCAGAACCGGCTCCCTGGGATGGACTGGAACCCCACAGCTGGTTTTCAACACCCAGAACCATCTGCCCTGGCAGAAGTTCGCTGACCTGTGTGCTCCCTGGGTGACTGGGCAGATGGTAAACTCTGCTTGCCAAGGAGCGGGGTTGGCAGTTCTGAAAAGGGCTGCGTCAGTGCCTCCCTCCAGAGGCTTCCCACATCCTTGAGTAACCAGCGCATTAAGGTGCTTGGCCTGGGGCCAAGGGTGCGGCGGAGGCTGAGTTAGTAATACACACGGGGTGCCCTCCCTAGCTGGGTTTCGCTGCACAATTATGACGAATGCAATCCCTTTCTTAGCATTTATGATGTCCTTAAAGTCCCAACTGAAAAAGTAGAACTCTGCAGGAGTTGGAAGGGGGAAAACTGGCTTGGAGTGAGGGGTCCCACAAAATGGAAATCCAGGTAATTGGCTACTTACAGGTATGATGTATGAAGTGAATCTGTCAAAACTTGAAGGTGGATGGCAGTGGGACAGGTAATGAGCAGAGGGAGGCAGAAAGGTGTAAATAATCCTCGGTGAATGTGGGTCTTGTTGGCACAGTGGATTTATGCCCTGTCTTCATAATGTACTCTTTCATCTTGGGAACCTGGATTCCAAAAATCTAGTCTAGACAGGAATTGATGGCGCAGCCTCTCAGCATGCACCATTCAAGGTTTCTCAACCTCCGGGACTCCTAAATATTGATGTGGATCGCCCACTCTGCTAGGGGACATTGCTGGGGTGGGGAACTCCATAAGCCAAGGGCATCCTTCTTAGGTTTCAGGCACAGGCGCTCTGCCCACAGGCAGCCGGAGGGGCACCGCCACTCTCTCTGAGGATGACGCCACTTCTGTCTCCATCTCCCCAAGTAGGAGACAAGCCCAGTCATGCCTGCGACCCAGCGGTCGGCCTGGGCCTCTTCTTGTCTTCTTTTCATGTGTGGCTGGTTCTGGTTTCGGCAGCTTTCATCAACGCCTGAAACCACCGCCTCCCTGTCACTTCCTGGGGGCCACGGGCAGGCCCAGGGAGTCTTGACAACAGTAAACACGGCAGTCGGGGGACCCCTCGGAGCCGCTGCTCTGCCTGGGCAGGCCCCATCTCTTGGGTGGCCAGAGGCAGGGCCCCGGAGCCCCCTGCTGCAGGAAGCAAGAGTCTGACAGGCCGAGTCATGACTGAGCTGTGGGATTGAGGACTGGAAAATGGACTAGAAGAGACAAAAGTGATCCAGGGAACACGGGCAGACAAGCAGTACAGACGTTCAAAACAAACAACAAAGTCACAAGGGCTCAGAATCCAGTTTGTTGTCATTGGTGAACGTATGGGAATTCCTGCACTGTCCCCTGTTCTCTGTACCACAGAGGCCTGGGAGAGGCTGGTTCTGTAGTACGAAGAGCAGAGCACTAAGCCAGCTTTAGCTTTGCCACTTGTAGACTGTGTGACCTCAGGCGAGTCAGTGGAAGTCTCTGAGCCTCAGATTCCTCATTTGCAAAAAGGAGACATATCTACCTCCCAGGATGTTGTCCGGAGAAGGCAATGGCAACCCACTCCAGTACTCTTGCCTGGAAAATCCCATGGATGGAGGAGTCTGGTAGATTGCAGTCCATGGGGTCTTGAAGAGTCAGACACGACTGAGCGACTTCACTTTCACTTTTCACTTTCATGCATTGGAGAAGGAAATGGCAACCCACTCCAGTGTTGTTGCCTGGAGAATCCCAGGGACAGGGGATCCTGGTGGGCTGCCATCTATGGGGTCGCACAGAGTCGGACACGACTGAAGCGACTTAGCAGCAGCAGCAGCAGCAGGAAGTTGTCAAGATTAAATGATGACACAGTGGTCATACGCTTGGCACAGTGTAGGCCTTAAATGCATAGTCACAATTACCATCCCTCACCAAATATTGCTCATTGTTAAAGCTTTCCCTCAGAAACCAACTTTCCATACATGTGCTCTGTCCTCTGAATGATTTCATCTTATCCATAGCCTCAGATGGTGTGTGTGGGGGTGTGTGTGCGGGTGGGTGTGTGTCTGTAGAAAAGAGACAAAGAAGAAAACATCCTTTCAGAATAGTGAGCTCATTTTCCCTATCCTAAAATATGTGTATGTGTATGTATACAGACACACAGACACACACACAAATACAGACACACACACAAATACACACACACACAAATACAGACACACACTCAGCCCTGTAGCACGGACCGTGCACAGTTAAACCTTCCTCCTTCTAAAGATGAGAATGCTCACCTCAGACGGATGAAGTGACCTGAGAAAGTCACACAGCAGATGCATTTCTTCAAAAGGAATGATCAGGAGTCAACATTTCATTAAGGTATTTCTCCACACACACAAAGCCTGATGAAGAAATGTTGAGATCATACCTTTAGGCCCATGTAAGTTGTTCTTAAAAGGTATCATCTAGCCATTTTGAAAAGGTAAGTTTCTACTCTTTAAGAAAATGTGCTTCCACTTACCCTGTCACTCTCTGATGCCATCTCCAAATTCCCTGGACAGACTCCTGGGAAAGTCAAGTCACAGAGGAAAAACAGCTGTCACCTGAAACAAAAGAAATTATTTTCTCCCAGAGACACCACTGGTCCTCAACAGTTCCTCCCACGCTGTTCTGCGCTATGACACATGCAGCTTCAAACCAGGACAGGGCAGTGACAGAGCCACTGGGCATGAAGCCCTCACCACCTCAGGGAGAGTGTTACACTCACAGACTGTCACTCACTCATTGGCAAATCTGTTCTTTTCCAAGCCCTGTGAGGTCGGCTGCAAGTGGGCTCAGGATCCCTGTTTAACAGGAGAGATGCTTGAGGCCCCAAGCAGTTCTCTGACCTGGGATTGAACCCCGGGCCCATGGCAGTGAAAGAGTCCTAACCACTGGACCACCAGGGGAGTCCCTGAACCACATCTTCTGACCTGCACGTATGCGTGTGTGCTAACTTGCTTCAGTCATGTCCAACTCTTTGCGATCCTGTGGACCGTAGCCCTCCAGGCTCCTCTGTCCATGGAATTCTCCAGGCAAGAATACTGGAGTGGGTTGCCATGCCCTCCTCCAGGGGATCTTCCCCACCCAAAGACTGAACCCATGACTCCTGCACTGCAGGCAAATACTTTACCATCTGAGCCACCTGGGAAGCCCCTTCCGACCCGACCAGGGCTCTTTCCTCTGGACCACTGTGCCGTTCAAAAGCGCTGTGCAGTGAATTGTGGATTTACTTCACCTGCTTTTATTTGGTATGATTGAGATGATCTTCCCTAAACAGCTTTCCTAACGTGAAGTTTTGCTCTCTGTTCCTCTGAGAACAGGGGCACGCTTTGAAGAAGGAATTTAAACATGAACACTCATGTTGTGTAGACGTTAGTGTTTATTTCTCTGTGATATGGTCGCTTCCTCTGGAAAAATCCAACCAACACATCCGTTTCAAGTCCTGAGAAACTCTCCAGTGTTGACCATGTGTCTGATTCCTGTGTGGTCAGAAGAGTGATGTTTCTGAAGGTCCGCAACTTATTTCCATGTTAAAATAATTCCACGCTCGGCTAAATTCCACTTAGACACAAGTATGCACCTGTTAAAATAGGTCATTTTTCACTGTTAATCTTCCATATTCCATGGGTATGTGTGGGAACCTCAGACAAATGCGACCCGAATGTCACCAAGAGCATTGTTCTCCTCTGAGTGATCCTGGTTGGCTCAGACCCCTCAGGTCCCTCACTCCCATGGATCTGGGAAAGGAAGAAGGGTCACATTCTGCTGAGAGCCTGGATTGGAATCCGACATCCGCACTGAAGTCCTCGTGTGACATTGCACGTGCTTTTTGTCTTAGAACTGTGTTGTGTTTTAATTAGGTTTCTTGCAGATCTTTTCTGTGCTCTGGTGCACGACTCAGTGTGCAAACTCAGTAATTTCCCTTAGTGTCCTTCATAAAGCTAAAAGAGAAAATAGAAAGAGAAAAAAAAGCCTTTCAGAGCAAGGAACTCTGGCCTCTGAGGTTTTGTACCTCTTACAGAAGGTCTCTGCCACAGCCTTTAAGGCTAAAAAGTAAATTCGCAAAAGAATACGTCTGATTCTGAAATTTGCATCTTGGCAATGACTTTTCTTTCTGCTGGCATGCTTCCAGAAACTCAAGCACCCTACATCGATCTCAGGGGACTGCTTCTAATTCCTAAGAGTTTCAAGGGCTCACTGCAAATGTGGAGCCTGGGTTCCCAAGAGACAGGCTTAAGATCGCCAGGGAAATTGATGGCAAGCTCAGGAAGTGGAGGCCTCCCAGGGGGCCTTGGTCTCGGGACTTGTACTAGGACAGCCTCTCCCCTCCATGAGTTATGAGGAACTGCCTTGGACTGCTAATCTTTCCGGCAGTTTATTTTGAAGAGGAAGTCAAGGCCTGGAGCCCAGAGTAGGCAAACTGTTGTGGGCTACATCAGACAAACCACAGGTCTCTGGAAAAGCATCCAGCCTCTTGGGGAGGCAGATGTCAATGTCTTGCCTTTCCTCAGGGCTGTTAATGTATACATGAATCCCAAATCCAAGAATGGGCTCTCCAAACTGATTTCTTCATGTGAGAAGGCAAAATGTGGCTCCAGCTCTGTCCTTGAGGAAGTAAAGGTGAAAAGCTATATTTCTAGGGTACAATTTGGCACAGAAACTGGCTCATAGCAGGCACTTCATAGCTCTGCCTTAGCTGAAAGGACCTCTTATCTTCCTTTTAATAGGAAAGATCATGTTGGTGATGAAATCTGAGGACTTAAAAAAGAAAAATCCATCTGGTCAATTACATAGGCTATAATCCATGCAATTACAATCTTTTCCATGGTTCCAGCCAGTTCTCTTAATGCAATTCACTTTCACAAACAATTCCTTAACACCCACCCATTCCCCAGGACCGTAGTGAGTGTCATGGGTAGACAGAGGTGAATGGGACACAGTTCTTACTGCAGCTGAGTAAGCTTATAGCCTGTGTCTATTTGCCAAGAGCATGGCCAGCTCAATGAAAACAAAACAAAACAAGAAAAAAGTTGATTTGATGCGATGACTGGACTTGGGAGGGTAAGGTAGTGGCCAAGCTCTGAATCCCGGGGGAGCCAAGGAAAGTTTGCAGATGGCATGGTAACAGTGGGGCGGTTGCTGGGGGAACCTGAAACCATGTCACATGGAGAAGATTTGTAGGATGGAAGGCCTTTGGCCCAGAGAAGAACAGACTTGGGGACAGGAGAGCTGCGTCCACAAACCTGAGAGAGTGCCATGGGGAAGACCCCCAGAGCAGAGCGTGAGCTGTGAGGGATGCATCCAGGGGTACTGACTGTAGTTCAGAACTGTAGTCCTCTCAAGTCAGAGCTGTGAAATAGGATGTCCTGTGGAGAATAACTGAGCAAGGGGAGGCGGGGAGAGGGCTTGATCCTGTAAGATTTGCTCTCTCTGAGAGCCTTGGATTCCCTCCCTCCTCCAATTCTAACTTTAATGAGCTGCTAACACTGACACCTGGGTTCTTACTCAGCCACACAGAGGTGTGAACCGGGAGGCCTGGCACCACAGGTGGGGAAATTAATAGCAAACTCCCACAGGGGTTATTAGAATGAGAAAAGGAGGAGGAAAGCAGAAGCATTTGCAGGCCTGAAGATGGGATTCTGGGTCTCCTCCTTCCCCAATGCCAGTGTCTCTGGAAGTTGACACACCACCCTTCAGCAGGAAGAGAAGTCCCTTGGTGGTGTCTTTACAAGGTGACAAGCAAGAGACCCAAAGGGCAGAGAACAGAGAGCTTGGGCAACAAGTCACCTTGGGCTCCTCACGTCATCACTGACTCTGGGTGATGGTGATTTTGGGGCTTGGTCACCCAGGGCAGTGTGAGTGCAGAGGGTACCACTCAAGGAGGGCATGGCAAAATGGCTGCTTTCCAGACCCAGCTTTTTCCCGCAAAGAGGGTGTCTGCTATTCAGATTGAGGGAATTGTACTCATCCGTCCCATCCCACCCTGCCTATCCCTCCACACACATCTTTTTATTTTTATTTCTTTTTGGATAAAAAATGTGAGTCGCTTTTTCCTGACATCACTGTCTAAGAAATACATGAACTGCCACAGATTCACTCAGTCAGCAGGCGTTTGCTGAGCTCCTGTCACAGGTTGAGGTTGTAAGTCCAAAGATAAAGAAGACAGCCTCCCAGCCACCGAGGAGCAGAGAAGAGGGGTGGCAGAACCCAAGGGTGTGTCAACACACCTAGGCCCTTGATGAATGGAAAGCCTGTTGCTTTGGGAGCTTAGAGGACAGACCCAACTCAGTCTGGAAGTTTACAGAAGACTTCCTAGGAGAGAGGCTATTTCACCTGACTCTTAAAGGAAGAAAACAGAGGGTCAGAGAAAGAGAAGTGAGCACACAGCAAAAGCCTGCCAGTGGGAAGCTGCATTAGTGGTACTGCATTAGCACTACTGGTCTGCAAACTAGGAGACTGGGAGTGGAAGGAGATGAGTCTAAGGGGTCAGTCTGGACACATACTAAGGGCATTATTGTCATTCTAAGGTGCCTGATGTTTTCCTGTAAGCTTCATGGAACAGAGGAGTGACATGGGCTGATTTACAGAAAATTTTCTGCCTTCATCAAATGCGTAACATATAGGGGAGCAGAACTAGTATTTAATACACTAGTCAGAATTCTCCTGTAATTCTCTAGTGGAGACATGGGAAGAGCCTGAACTAGTGTAGTGTCGATAGAGTGGAAAGGAAGAGACCAAAAGGAGAAAGTTTTGAAAATCAAAAAGACTGTCTGACACATGAAAGCTGCAAAGAAAGACAAATGATCCAATAAAACCATGAGCCAAAGAGTTGAACAGACACCTCACCAAAGAAGATACGAATGCCCAATAAGCAGATGAAAGCTTGCCCAACGCTATTAGTGACCAGGAAAATGCAAAATAAAACTACAGTGAGCTATCATTTCACACCCTCTAGAATGGCTGTAATCAAAATGACTGACCATATCAGCGCTGGCTGAAACATGGAGGAACACACTCTCCAATGCTGACGGTAGAGAGTTCAATGATACAGATGCTTTGGAAAATTCTTTGACGGTTTTTTACAGAGTTAAATGTACATCTATTTTATGACAAAGTAATTCCACTTCTAGATACTTGCCCAATAAAAATATGTTCTCAAAAACATGTACAAGAAAAATATGTTCCCAATAAAATTATGAACAAACTTTATAGCAATCTTATTCAAATATTGCAAAACTGGAAGCAACCCAAATGTCCATCAACAAAGGCAGAGAGAAGCAAACTATGGTATATCTATACGATGGAATACTGGTAAGCAATAAAAAAGGAACACATTAACAATACATGCAATAACATGGATGAACATGCTAATGATATGTGCAATGACATGGATAAATATGTGAAGTGAAAGAAACCAGGTGCAAAGTAGAAAAATCTGAATGCAAATGAAATTAATCTATCATGTTAGAAACCAGAGAGTGGGTGTAATTTGTTTTGGGGTGGGAAAAATTGTCTAGTAAGAGGCTGAGGGGAATGCTCACAAAGGATAAAAATGTTATTTATCTTATTTTTCTGATTATTACAGAGGTGTATATAGCTGTCAAATTTCATCAGACTGGACATTTAAAATCTAAAGTCTTTTGGATGTGAACTTTATCTTAAAAAAAACCAAACAGATCTGCCGATTGTTTTATAGTCAACCCTCATATTTCTGGCTTGAAGTTAGAATGGATGATAGTGACCATAAGGTAGATACGAGAGAGAGCAAGTTACAGGGAAGAAGACGAGCTCAACTGTGTATACGTGGAGCATGTGGTGTCCGGTCTCGTGGGCACTAGCAGGTGATATCCTGCCAAAGAACACCAGAATCAATGAGTCTGAAGCTGGAGGAAGAGGTCAGGATGGAGATATATTTTTGGGAATCACTTGCTTATGGGGGTCATTAAAGCAAGTGCATGAGCAGAAAGGTCCAGAGATGGGCTTCAGTGTTCAGGGTCCGTAGTTGATCCTGGGTGAGCAGAGGAGGGTGGTCTACATATGGAGCAGGCTGGAAACCATCAGAGAGATTTAAAGAAAGCCAGAACCACAGGTGTCCTAGCAGAGAGCTGTGTGTGTGAGTTGTTTTTTTTTTTTTTTTGTGTGGGTGGGGGTTTGTTTGTTTTTCAAGTAGGTAGGTTTTATATATTAAAGATTTTTTTTACAACTTTATTGCAGTATAAATTACATACCATAAAATTCACTCATTTTAAGTGTATGGTTCAATGAGTTTTAATGGATTTATACAGTTGTGCAACCACGACCACACTCAAGCTTTAAAACGCTTTCATTACTGCAAAAATGAGCAATCCCTGATCCCACTGCCAGCCCCTGACAACCACAGATAAGCTTGTGTCATCACAATTTTGCCATTTCTAGAAATTTCATAGAAATAGAGTCATGGAGTCTTCTGTGTCTGGTTTATTTCCCTTGGCCTGTTTTTGAGACTTCTCTGTGCTGTTGCAAATACCTATAATTCATCCTTTTCTCTGGTGGGTAGTATTCTACAATATTCATGTACTATACTTTGTTTATCCATATACCAGTTGATGGACATTTGTGTTGTTTCCAGCTTGGGTGTTATTATAAACCAATTGTAGATTTTAAAAGTTCTCACCAGGCAAAAAACAAGCAACAGACAAACATGGTGACTATGTGAGGTGATGAATATGTTCACTAACCTATAGCCATACTCATTCATTTCACAGTATATACATATGTCAAATCATCACATTGTAGTCCCTAAATTTATAGTTTTATGTCGATTATACATACAATTTCCAATAAACCTGGAAAAAATTAATGCTTTACATATATTATCCCCAAAAAAGTGTGTTCTGGGATTCAGCAGCATTGGCATCACCTCAAAGCTTGTTAAAAATGAAGCATCCCAGGCCCCATCCAAGACCTATGGAAGCAGAATCTGCATTTTTCACAAGATGTCCAGGTGATTCTTATGTACCAAGAAGTTTAAGAAGCACTAGCTTATACCATAAAAAGCATCCTCCTAAAGTAAGATTCAATTCCTTCTGGTAAAGAACTTTAATTTTGTGTATGTGTGTCAATGAATGAAAAATGGTAAAGAACCCACCTGTGAATGCAGGAGACATAAGAGATGCAGGTTCAATCCCTAGGTCAGGAAGATCCCCTGGAGGAGGCCATGGCAACCCACTCCAGTATTCTTGCCTGGAGAATCCCATGGACAGGCTGGTGAGTCCATGGGGTCTCAGAGTCAGAGAAGGCTGAAGCCACTTAGCACACACACCCACAAGGGAAAGTGGAAGGGCTTGCCCATACAACTAGTGGGTAACCCAGTGAAAATACAATCTGGTTAAGGAGAAAGAAGAAAGGAAATTCAGTTCATAAAAAATCCATTTGGGAGCTAAAGTGAGCTTTGGGGGAGGTACCAGTTAAATCAGGCCATGAATAAATAGGTTACTGTTTTTCCTCTGAATGGAACTCTCTACTTGAGAACATGGTCTGCTGAGGTGATGATCTTGGCTGTTTTCATTGTCACTCCCTTCTCAGCAAACCTCATCCCCAGAGTCATGCATATACTAGGTCAATAAGCTTAGCCAAAAACACACCAAAACCAGAAAGCTTTGTGGGCACCAGGTCACAAGTTGCATTCAGGCCCTGGCCTGCCATCTTGGAAATGCCCACCATGAGTCATCACCAAGAATAAGAGCATGTGGGTTTCAGCATAACCTAATCCCCTTGCTGGGAAAAAGACCCAGACTTCCAGTGAGCAGAAGTCTGTGCAAGTGGAAGGGTCCAGATCACACATTTGGCACCATCAGAGGTTCTTTTTTTCAGTGTTTTTTCCCAACAGTGTTTTGGTCGCTGGAGCCCAGTGTGGGCAGTGCTTTACTTGTCCATCTCCTTCAGAGGATCTTTCCTGCACTCCTCCTAAAGGAGCTCTGCAGGCATGAAGGCCAGAGCTTCTGACTCTGTAGCTTATGAGTTCAGCCAATGTTGTCTAAAAAGAACGCTGATCTTAAAGGAAGTCAAAGTGTAAGATGTATGTCACCATGAGCAATACTACTGGTAGAGTGTCAGAGCTGAAAGAGGCCTCATGTATTCAATTAGAACTTCATCCATAACCGATTACCAACTGGAGGCAAAACAGCCACGTGGCTAAGAACTCAAGATTTGGCATCAGAATTCTTGACTTTGAATCTTGGCAGCTGTGTGATCTTGGAATAAACATTAACTTCTCTGCTCCTTGGTTTACTTGTCTGTAAAATATCATTAGTGCTTGCTTCCCAGGGTTATTCTGAGGGTCAAATAGAATCATTGACCTAGAACACTTAGGAGAATGTCTGGCACACAGTAGGCACTCAACAAGTGTTAACTATTACAATTGTTGGAGCTGCCCCTGGCATGGAATCTTAATGAGGTCAGGCACTATGGTCTTAGGGGAGCAGTGAGCAGGGAGCATAACACAGGCCAGAGGCAGGTGTGGGTCAGGCAGGGCTTAAGGGGTGTCTTGAGGTCTAGGAAGAATAGGCAAACTTGTGAGCTCTGTGTCCTGTCTCTCCATCTTATGTTTTCTGCTGGAGAGTACACACTCACACATGAACACACGTGCGCATACAGAACACACGTCAGGAGGTTTGCAGCTGTCAGGGAGATAACATGGGAACAACTGCCAGCAGCTGGGAGCCCGGCCCCGGCGCTCATGCTCTGGCAGCTCCAGCTCCAGCTGTGAGGGAGGAGGAAGGTTGGAGCCAAAAGCCAGCCTCCCCCCAACCATGAGAAAATCTCCCCAGATTAAGCAGCTGCCAGCTCTCTCTCTGCCTCAGTTCTCAGCTGGAGGATGGGAAGACGAATGGGAGGTGAGGAGCAGGAGGCCAGGAAATTGGCTCCATTTATCCACATCTTCCCGGAGAGGAACCAGGGGACCCCAGCCACCCCAGGATCGCAGCATCTGGTGTTGTCTACAGCTGCTCTGCTTGTGCATCAGTGTCCGTTCTGCTGCACTTCCCCTCGTCTGTATGTGGGTCGTGGGCAGGGGAGATGCCTGTCTAAGCCTAAGAGTAGTTCTCAACCTCAGCTGCACAGTGGAGTCTTCTGGGGAGCTGTAGCCTGTGCCCCGCCCCAGAATGACTGAATCAGAATCTCCAGTGGGAGAGCCTGAGTACTGGTATTTTTTTTTTTTTCTTTTGGAAAGCTTCCTGGATGATTTTAATGAGTACCCAAGGTTGAGAATGATGGACAGATAAAAAAAAAAATGTAACTCTCAGGAGTCATAAACCACAGACCTTCAGATCCAAATGGGACTTTGGAAATCGTTTAGCCCAACACCCTTGTTTTATAAAAGGAGGAACATAATGGCTGGGTGGGAACATAATGAGTCTAGCCTCTGGACTGAGTGGTGGCAGAGCTAGGAGAGAAGCTGGGGTCCTGCTTGCAGGCCCAGTGTTGTTTTCACTGCATGAACCAGAGCAAGGCTTAAAGTCACCCTCAAACACTTGGGCCCCTGAAAGACAGTGCTTCTTGCCACCTAAAACAAGCAAGCATTTAAAAAGGATGAGATAAGGTGCCTGTTCTCAAAGATAGAGGTGAAGGGGCAAACATGTACACTCTGAATGTCACCATTTGGCCTTGGGCACGTGTACACGCTTGCTAAGTCACTTTAGTTGTGTCTGACTCTTTGTGACACTATGGACTGTAGCCCAGCAGGTTCCTCTGTCCATGGAGTTCTCCAGG
Organism: Bos mutus; assembly: GCF_027580195.1. Lineage (NCBI taxonomy): Eukaryota > Metazoa > Chordata > Mammalia > Artiodactyla > Bovidae > Bos > Bos mutus. The sequence goes on from NC_091617.1 coordinate 72,794,149, forward strand.
CAAGAATACTGGAGTGGGTTGTCTCCTCCAGGGGACCTTACCGACCCAGGAATTGAACCTGCATCTCTTGCATCTCCTGCATTGGCAGGTGGGTTCTTTACCACTAGCACCACCTGGTAAGTCCATCTGACCTTGGATGAGGGACGATAGATGAAGGGCTTAATTTGCTGACTCATGGGTCTCACTTGCTCAGCTGTGGCACTCAGCCCCTTAGGCTGCTACAGTCCAGCATTCCCCTTCTTAGGGCTGTGCAAGAGGACTCCTAGACTTTACAGGCCACACTCATCTCCAGAGGGTGGGGAGTCCAAGAGGTCAAGGGCACATGGCCACCAGAAGCCTGTCTGTGTTCCCTGTTTCAGGCCTATGCTGGGTACCCAGGACCTCTCATCCCCTGCCAAAACACCACTAGCCACTTACAGGGCCAGTGTCTTGTCACAAGTCTTCACATTCTTGGCCCAGGGGCCACCAAGGAATACACTGCCAGGATGTGCACCATCCGTTGAATCATAGAGATCCAAGGGAATTCCAGAAAAATATCTACTTCTGCTTCATTGACTATGCTAAAACCTTTGACTGTGTGGATCACAACAAACTGTGGAAAATTCTTCAAGAGACAGAAATACCAGCCCACCTTACCTGCCTCCTGAGAAACCTGTAGTAGGTCAAGAAGCAATAGTTAGAACTGGACATCGAACAATGGACTGGTTCAAAATTGGAGAAGGAGTACGTTAAGACTATATATTGTCACCCTGCTTATTTAAATTATAAGCAGAGTAGATTGCTGGGGGAAAAATCAACAACCTCAGATATGCAGATATGCCACTCTAATTGCAGAAAGTGAAGAGGAACTAAAGAGCCTCTTGATGAGTCTTAGACAGCAAGGAGATCAAACCAGTCAATCCTAAAGGAAATCAACCCTGAATATTCATTGAAAGGACTGATGCTGAAGCTCAAGCTCTAATACTTGACCCACCTGATGAGAAGAGCCCACTTACTGAAACAGACCCTGATGTTGGGAAAGATTGAGGGCAGGAGGGGAAGCAGGTGACAGAGGATAAGAAGGTTGGATGGCATCATCAACCCAATGCACATGAATTTGAGCAAGCCCTGGGAGATAGTGAAGGATAGAGAAGCCTGGCGTGCTGCAGTCCATGGGGTCACTAAGAGTCGGACACGACTTAGCAACTAAATCAACAACATGGGCATACCTTGGCCAGGTGTAACCAAGGGCTAGGTGCAGCCAAGGATTTAGAAGAGAACTTGCCATCTGGACCAGGTGTCCAGATCTGGGGACAGATCCCATGTGGACAGGGCTATTGCTGGAGTAAGAAGGTTAAAGGGCATAGGTCACAGGTAAGCACACCCTGTGCTACTGAGTTCTGCAAAACTCCCAGAATTTGAGAATTCCAGGTTAAGACTTGGCCTTCAGGTCACAATAAAGATATAATTGTCAGAGTGAGAGGATAGAGTATCTCTTCATTAATAGTTTTAACCTGATTTTACAACTTTTGAATAATTGGCATTAAATGTGTAACCCTCCATTTGCATCTCACTCTGGGCTCTGTGAATGTCCGGAGCAGGCCTGAAGCCCATACTTTTTCCTTTGAGCAGATTACAAAAAGAAGTCCCTTCCTCTGAACAAGTGAAACTCCCAGCAGAGTGTACAGCTGAGGCCCCAAGTACAGTGCAAACCCTGCCCAGCCTCACCTGACTGTTTTGGAAGCAAATCAAACTCAGGAACAGTGTGGGGACAAGATCAGGAGATGCTCAGTGGAACATTATCAGTCCATTAAGGTCCCTTACACTATTCTGGCCTGCAGCTTCCCTCCACAGAGAGCAGCCTCCTGAACTAGCACCAGCTGGTCCTTATATCAGTTACTTGCCTGGGAACTGAAGCACCCAGGGACCATGTTCCCACACAACAGCTAGCTCACATGGACTCCTGGAGCCCACTGGCTCCCCAACTCTCCTGATACCCTGCCAGACACTGCCTAAGTATCTGTTGACCCCTCTCCACATCAGAGTCTCATTCTCAGAGTATAATCAGCAGACTCAGAAAGACTGATCCTGAGTGGAGGGACTGGGAAGGCCATCCTTGGTGAGGGCTTTTGTAGATGGCTAAAGGTTGAGCCGGCAGACATAATGGAAAATCATCCATGAGCCGAGTCAAGCAGGTGGGCATGGTTGAGAAGAGTGTGCTGAGATCAGGTAGAAGGTGTGAAAAGAGCAGATGAACAGTGTGAGTGGGAGAGGTGGGTTCTGAGGAAGAAGCGGGAAGAGGATGCAGATGGACGCCATGATAAGCAGCTCAGATGATAGCTCTGGTCTTCACACTTCAGTTCTCAGCTGGACTCTCCATGGAGATCTAAGAGACAGATGTGTTTGTGCTGTTGGTCACTTTGGCCAGCAGATAAGTGGGCTTCCCAGGTGGTGCTAGTGGTAAAGAACCCACCCACCAGTGCAAGAGACATAAGAGACGTGGGTTTGATCTCTGGATCAGGAAGATTCCCCTGGAGGAGGGCATGGCAACCCACTCCAGTATTTTGCCTGGAGAATCCCACGGACAAGGAGCTTGGCAGGCTACAGCCTATAGGGTCGCAAAGAGTCAGACATAATTGAAGCGACTTAACATGCATGCAAGTACAAGCTCAAAAATCTGAGTTCTATTCTCACCCATGTAGGAACTGGACTTCTTCCTGGGTGGAACTGGCTCAGAATAGGAGCCAATATGTGCTCAGAGCATAGGTGTCCCCCTGACTCTTCTCCAGCAGGTGGCTGACTGGTGATTGAGACTCTGGATATTGCCCCCTGCTGTCTCTCTGCTGCGGACTTTGCAGCTGGTAGGCTCATCTTTATCACTCATTCCTTCCTTCATTCATTTGTTTATTCTTCATTTGTCCGCTTTCAACTGAGGTCTCCCGCATGCCAGGTCACCACGAAAGCCAAGGACAAAGAAGCAGCAAATGTAGTTCGGGTCTATAGAAGCTCCATAAATCACTACTGAGACAATGGAGGCAGGAATAATGTTCTACTTCTCTCAGGCAGGTGCTGGTTTTGTTTTCCCTTCCAAACTAAGGTGGGTAGCCAGTGGACTTTCAGGAGAGTGGCCAGAAGGTCTTTAAAAGCCCGAGACCAGAAGTACGAGGGCCAGTGGCCCTGGAATGCAGTCTGCCACGGCCAGGACAAAAGCCCTTTTCTGCACTCCTCTTCGGGTGCTTGTGTTTCAGTCTGCTGTGTACCTACGCAGAGCTCATCTCTTCCTCTGCAGCCTCCGTGCCTCGAAGCAAAACCCCACAGCCCCCCACGGCCACTCCATCAGCTCCACCTGTGTCTAGCACCCAAACTAGGTGACAAGTCGGTGATGTCAACCTGAGAACTCCACTGCACCCTCTGACCTCACACCTCCGCCCACACACGTTCCGACACCTCCACCCCAGCCTGCGGGTGGCGGGTGGCGCTGAAGAGTTCTGAGGTAGTGCTTGGGGCCTTGATATAAACACATTCCTTCCTGCTCTGTTCCACAGCGGAAAACAAAACCCTGGATTTCATTCAAATGCCAGCTCATCTGAAGTTATGCCCCGCCTCTGGGAGGCTAAGAAGGAGCAGACAGACAGGATTAATCCTTGCTCACAGGTTGATGGAGAGGTGTCCACGTCAGAGCATGCAGTATCACCAGCTAATGAGGACCCCATAGAAGTTTCATTCAACAGAGAGGCTACTTCAAAACATGTGCCCTGCATTTGCCTAACCCACTAGCCTGGCAGACACCTGGCTCCCCAAGGCTGCAGGAAGAAAATCTACTCTGTTGTGTGTACAAAGGAGGGGGACCCACTCCCCTACCACAGCCTGATGACCCTGAGCTGGCCAGGCCCCTGCCTACCCACTTCCAGCCTGGGTTTGGTTGGGAAAGTGGAAAGTGATTGAAGAATGTTTCTAAAACTACAGAGGCTGCTAAGCTTCACCTTGTCCTCTGTACCAGTCTTACATTTTCACGTTTCATTCTCATCATTGCTTCCAGGTTGGTCTTACTATTCTCATCCTCCAGAGGAGACAGAGGCTGAGGGGTTGAGTAACTATCCAAGGTCCTACTGCCAGGAGGCAGCAGAGGCAGATTCCAGCCCCATCATCCCATGTTCGATCCTATGGCCTTTTCACCACAACATGGGCAATCATGGCAGAACCCACCGTCAACTCAGTGTCACCACCAAGGCTCCTCCCTTACCCAAAGCTTCCATCCTTCCACAGCCCCATCCTCTTCCTCTGGCATCAACAGTGACCAAATCTCTGCATTCTTTGCACAGGTGAATTGTATTTGAAGGAAATGTAGGTACAATTCAATTGTCATCATTGCAGTCTAGACATCCCCAATGCTAAGAAATCTCAATCTCCTGTTTGTGGAGGAAAGAAAATACGAACCACTGTTCTCCTAGGGAGGAGCAGACTTCAATGAGTAGTTCTTCAAGGCTTGACTGTCTTCAGTAAGAAACATTTGATAATGGTCTTGCCATCCTTTTCCTCATTTCATGAGCCTAGGGGTATTTCAGGTGTAATTACAATTCTTTTGAGGGGGAGGGGGTGTTCTGTTGGGAATTTTAAAGGTTGAAGGGAATTTTAAAAGTTGATTTACAAGGTGGTGTTAATTTCTGCAGCACAGCAAAGTGAAACAGTACAATTTCTTTATATCAACATTTTCTCTGGGATGTAACATCTTCAAATTGAAGATCATCTTCCAGATCCTGCCATCTAATCTTCCTCAGTTAACAAAGGAGGAAACTAACATCCAGTAAAGGAAAATGGCTTATCCAAAGGCACAGCCAGAAGTACCACTGCAGAACTCTCAAGTCTGATGCCCACACTTCTTCCACAAACTCACAGGGCTGGCCAATGAGAACACGTGCCGTCATGACATCATGGCCTCATATGGTGGTCCTGTGTCCTCTGTAGGTGAAGAAGCAGAGAACTGTAGTGAATGGCAAAGCAGAATGATTATGCGGCCACTAGTTACTCTGCCCCACTGATGTGCCTGCCTTCTTTCCACTATATCATCTGTCTTAGAGTTTTAATCCTTTGTTGGTTTATAGAGCAAATGACGATCTATTATATTTGAGAGAGAAGGAAAATAAAAAGGAGTGCTGCGCAGTCTTTGCTCCTGACCTTAAGGGCCAATCACAAAGGGTGTCTGCGGGTATGTTCAGCTGGCCAGGGATCTCAGCTCCACATCCTCAGATGTCACCGCCTATTTCTCTGTCTTCCTGCCCCCAGGCTCCTCAGTCACCACACGGGCAGGAGTGAGCCCTGCAGCTTTTCCCTCAGACTCAGTCCTGGTCTCACTGTTCCCATGCTAGGAACTGACATCACCCTCCACACAGTAGCCCCAGCCTGAAACCTGGATGTACATCATCCCTGCCAACAACCACCACTTCCTGTCAGTTCTAGCCCACGTACTTCCTCCTCCATAGGCCTTCTGTTACTCCCTTGGGACATACCTTCGTATTTTGCTGGAATGATTGCAATAACCTTCTAATTAACCTTTCAACCTTCACACTGGCACTAGCATTTCCCTCATGCCCACACTCCCACCCTCACCAAATCTGTCCTCCACGTCGTTCCAAAAACACCCCTAAAATGCAGATCTGTTCTGTCACCACTTTGCCTCTTTAAAATCCTTTGGTGACCTCCCATTGCCTTCACAATACAATTGAATTCTTGTGACCATGGCTGCTCTGTGACAACTGTCTTTCATGTTGGGACAGAAGGCTTCTTGAGGCAGGAATGGGGACTGGCACGTGGAAGGTATCTGATAAGCAGTCAGATAAAGAGTCAAGGGACACGTGAGTGGAGAGGATCCATCAACAGGCAGGAGGCCATGGATTCCATAAAGAGGCAAATTAGGTGCCCTGGACATTCCATGGAGGAGATACTGGGCCAGCTGCTGCTGCTGCTAAGTCGCTTCAGTCGTGTCCGACTCTGTGCGACCCCATAGACGGCAGCCCACCAGGCTCCGCCGTCCCTGGGATTCTCCAGGCAAGAACACTGGAGCGGGTTGCCATTTCCTTCTCCAATGCATGAAAGTGAAAAGTGAAAGTAAAGTCGCTCAGTCGTGTCCGACTCTTTGCGACCCCATGGACTGTAGCCTACCAGGCTCCTCCGTCCATGGGATTTTCCAGGCAAGAGTACTGGAGTGGGTTGCCATTGCCTTCTCCAGAGAGATGCAGAATTTTTTTGGGACTGGAGAGGATGTTTAGGGTTTAGACTGGCAGAGATAGAAGCAAGTGGAAGGGGGCGACTGGGGAGGAAGGAAGGAGAGGGGATTCCTAGCAAAGAAAAAAAAGGAGGCAGTACAGGTAGAGTGAAGAGAGACACATCAAGGTGAGGTGTGAGAATGGATAAGGACAGGTAAGGGTCAACCCAGGTGGGGGGTCTCAAAGGCAGACTAAGGGATAGAGCTTCTGTTTATCATACATTAGGGCTTATGCCAGGGAAAGGCAGGCAAAGGAAGAGCTGAAAGAGTGGTGACAGGCTCAGCTCCCACAGGTTGAGAGAGCTTCTGTTTCGTTTGGCTCTTGTTGACTTGAGTTTTGAAGGAATCAAATATCCCTTTTCTCCCCCTTTATTTTTAAGGCACTTAATTGAAATGAACACTTGGGCCTTATAAATAAATGATGAAGGAGGAACCGGTTTTTATTTTAATGAGAGGCTTAAATGGGGTCATTTTGGATTTAGAGTCAACATCCAGGTCTGTTTTTATCGTGCTAACACCCCAAGAAAAGTGGTCTGCGCTCACAGTGATGTGTGGACGCCACCGCCCGGGACAGCAAACACTGTCTGTGCTCTGTCCTGGGCAGGAGTCCCTTCACATGGGGACAGTACCTCTTTGAACAGTTGGGACCTTTTTAAGTGGACAGAGGCAGTGGAGGGCTTCAAACAAACTTTTGACATAGTTTGTTCTGCTATTAAAGGCAATTAAACCTTAACTCTCTTAATCCTGAAAGAGACAGGCGGAGATGGTGTGGTTGAAGGGAAAGAGGTCTGGTCTGGGTCAGAGACTCAAACTCTACCTTTTGTCTCGGCACTTTTCTGCATAATTGTAGGCGAGTTCCTCTCCCAGTCCAAGCCTCTGTACCCCTACCTATGTGAAGAAAGACTGGGCAAGACATGCTCATTTTAGAGCACTTCAAGCTCCGAAATGCCCTGAATAGCTGGAGTGTCTCTTCTGACCTCGGCTTCACTGGGCTTCTCTAAGAGCATCAGGGAACAGAAATCCCAGATGGAGAGAAGGAAGGACCTATTTTAAAGAGACAGATGACTAAGAAGAAAACCACTAGTGAGGAGAGAAAAAAAGCCCAAAGAGCACTGGCCTTTGCACAGGCCTGACATTTTTATGGGGCTCTGCTGGCCTTGGACCACAAGCTGCCCACACACACACAGGGGCAGCCCACAGCAGCCACTGAATGCCGCATTGTGGTACTGGGACCTACGAGCCAAGAGCCCCTATTTGCAGTCTCCATGAAAGCAGACTAGAGGAGTGACCGGCCCAGCTTGTCAGCTCGCATTGGGCTGGACCTGACTGACTCCAGCAGGGAGACCTCCCAAGGAGACTGGAGAAGAGGAAATCAGGTTGGAAATTCACTGGCAACCCACACTTGACCCCATGGAAAGTGCTGGTCTGGGCTAGAAGGAATGGCACAGTTTGGCTTGGCCAGGTTGTCTTGTTCAATTGGACCACAGAAAGCCACAAGCATGGAGTTAAACCTCCTACCAAGGGCTGAATCTGGGGTCGTGGGATGTCCACCATGGAGCAGGCCCAGGGCATATGATGTTAGACGTATATGGGCTCTGTTCACACGAACTGGCAGCCTAGGAGGAAGGGCAGGTATGCCAACAGTCTGTCACCATCTACCTTGATAAATGTCACACTCAAGATGGGTTTGGGGAGCACTGAAAATCAGAAGACTGATTCAGAGTTGGAGGGAGGGAGGGAATCACAGAAAAGGGGAAACATCCTTGAGTTTTAAAAGCTATTTGAGAGTTACCAGGTGGAAAAGAAGGGATGGATGGGAGTATTTCTGACTGAAGACCCAGCATGTAGAACAGAGATGTTCTAATGTGGCCAGTTTGCAGAACTGCAAATAGCTCTCAGAGCCTTGTGAACAGTGGACAAGGGTGGAAGGGCAGCAGGAGGGCCTGGAATTTTCACAGGGTGAATTGCATCCCCTTGAAAAGTATGTTGGAAGTCCTAACTCCTGGTACTTAGGAACATGGGAAATAGGGTCTTTGCAGATGTAATTGGGTTAAGATGAGGTCACTAGGGGGAGGGACCCTATTTCCAGGACTGGTGTCCTTATAAAAGAGGGAAACTGTGACACAGGGGCAATATCATGCAAAGATAAGATCAATGCGTGGGACGTATCTAAGAATCAAGAAATGTGGAGGATTGTCAGCAGCCAGGAGAATTCCATGGACTGTAGAGTTCATGGGGTCGCAAAGAGTCAGACATGACTGAGTGACTTTCACTTCACTTCACTTTACTAGAAACTGGGAGAGGAGCATGGAATGGACTCTTCCTCTGAATCTCCAAGAAGAAATCAACTCTGCCAACAGCTCGCTATCAGCTCTCTGGCCTCCGGAAGTAGCTTCCAGAAATGGGAGACAATAAATTAAGCAACTCAGTTTGTGGTAATTTGTTATGGCAGCCCTAGGAAACTGATGCAGTGGGCATATGAGCCAATCTGAGTTTCCACTTGTCGGTAACCTATGCTGTCGCTGACTTCAGAGGTGCTTCTTGTGGGTCCATTCAAAGGGCTTGAAAATTCCCACGCCCAGATATTCAAGCTTTACTTTTTTGTGTTCCTTCTTATACCTGGTACCTGCAAGCAATCTTTGATTAGACTATGTATCCTGATTTTCTTGTCTTTTTTTCTCTTTTTTATTCAGAAAGACAGACTCTTCAGAATTATAGCGTCATATTGTGTGAGTTTGGGTGAATCAGCCAAATTGTTAATGCCAAATGTTCTTGCCAGTTTTCCTGATTAACCCTGCTTTCCTTGGAATTTCCAGAATTTGGTTGCTTGTGAAGTTTGAAAAGTGACCTTCAGGTCCTTGCAGACTCACATGGAGTCCCATGTGATTATCTTGTTTGCAGACCTGTATTTCCAATGCCATTTCAGTAGAGCAAATCTTCCCATGATATGTCTAGGGCGGGGCCCACCTCCCAGGCTTCTTTCTGAGCCTGCACAATTAAGGTCCCATCTAGAATGTCTGCTCTGGTGTGGCTGATGGGGAAACTAATTTGAAGAAGATGCCCTTAAGAAGCTAGCAGTCTGGTGGAAGCTAGGCTTGGGAGAGAGTCATAAAGACCAAGTTGTCTTAGTCCATCAAGGTTAGTGACCCAGTAGATGGATGCATGGGGTACTTTAGAGTCCAGAAGAGGTGCACTTGGCCCATAACAATGGCTGCATTTATTGAGCACCTACTAAGTGCCAGACACCATGGTAAGGGGTTTTATATGTGTGACCTCTAATACTCAAAGAGCAAGATGCATGTTACCATCCTCATTTTACAGATGAAAAAATTGAACTTCAAGAGGTTAACTAAGTAACCTCACTCAAAGTCCCCCATTCAGGAAGTGACAGAACCACAGCTTGAACTTAGGTCTGCCTGACAGCTAAGATCCCACATGGTTTCTCGGTAATAGCAGGCTGCCTGATGCCAGGGTTTGTCCATCAAAGTAGGCACTGAAAAATACTCAATGACTTTTCCATATTGTTTCTGCACTATCAAAAAAATTTAGTGGGAAGATCAAGATGACACTCACCAAGGTTGCCAACAACCCAATCACAGTTGACCTCCTTATGTTGCTTGAACTTCCTGAGGGTTAATCTTGCTGCCTTCTAGAAATTTCTTCCATTTCCTTCCACAACACCATGCTCAGCTGGTGTTCTTTCTTCCTTTTTGGGTATTCTTTTCAATTTCCTCGTTTTCTAACTCCTTCTTTAAGGGTCTTCCCTCCATTCATTTTTTATTTATCAAGCTATGTACCATCTCCAGGAAAATCCCATCTACTCCAACGATTTCAATTACTTTTCCTCATTTGTTTCTTATTGGTTCCCAAATCTTTACAACTAATGCTGATCCCTTTTCTGAGCTCCAGACCTAGACACCTGGTGCTCTTGCAATCATTTCCACATGAAACTCCCACAAACACCTCTAAGTCACAATGTACATAACAAGTCTATCTCCCCGCTCCACCCTGCCCTGCCAGACTCCACCTCCTCTGTTCTCCATCCCAGGGAACGGCATTCCATATCTCCACCTCCTCCCACTGGCCAAAGTATTCTTCTTCTTTATCCTCCTTCATTTGGTTGATTCCATTTTCTTCCTTTTACCTTCTAAATGTTTCTCACAACCTTAGGTCTGTCCCCTATCTTGTCTACCTGAACGATTGCTTCTTAAAAACATTTTTATTTTGAAATAATTTAAATTTATAGAAGAGTTGAGTCCCTATATACTCCTCAAGGTAGTAGAGTCTCTATATACTCCTCACCCAGCTTCCTTGCATTATCATAGTACAGTTATCAAGATGAAGAAATTAACACTGCATGCTGAATTAGTTTTCCAGTCCTACCACCTCATGGCAAATGGATGGGGAAACAATTGAAATACTGATGGACTTTATTTTCTTGGGCTCCAAGATCACTGCAGATGGTGACTGCAGCATGAAATCAAAAGATGCGTGCTCCTTGGAAGAAAAGCTATGACAAACCTAGAGAGCATATTAAAAAGCAGAGACACGACTTTGCTGACAAAGGTCCACCTACTCAAAGCTATGGTTTTTCCAGAAGTCAAGTATGGATGTGAAAGTTGAACTATAAATAAAGCTGAGCGCCAAAGAATTGATGCTTTTGAACTGTGATGTTGGAGAAGACCCTTGAGAGTCCCTTGGACGGTAAAGAGATCCAACCAGTCCATCCTAAAGGAAATCAGTCCTGAATATTCATTGGAAGGACTGATGCTGAAGCTGAAGCTCCAATACTTTGGCTACCTGATGTGAAGAACTGATTCATTGGAAAAGACCCTGATGCTGGGAAAGATTGAAGGCAGTAGGAGAAAGGGATAGCAGAGGATGAGATGGTTGGATGGTATCACCAACTTGATGGACATGAGCTTGAGCAAGCTCCAGGAGTTGGTAACGGACAGTGAAAACTGGCATGCTGCAGTCCATGAGGTCGCAAAGAGTCATACATGACTGAGCGACTGAACTGAACTGAATGATTTTGATGGTTTCTGTGACAGGTACTCCTAGTTGTCAAGTGCCTCCCCAGAATCTTTCTTCCCCTTTTATTAGCTGGGATAGAAATGTGTCCACCTCCAGAGGATGGATCGAGGATGGTCTCTCCCTCTCACTTTGACTGACTTCTCATCCATTAACATCAGCTAACTCCCCCAGATCTGATGAGGCGGTCCTCCAAGATGTTCCCTTAGCAGCATACTCATTCTCCATATCAGTGGATCATAAAATCATTTGTCAAATCATTATTGGTTTGTCAGTAATTATCTGTGATATGAATGAATGAGATCAGGGTGGCAGGAGCTATAGGCTTGCAGTTGGTGATCACAATGGTGTCATCTATGAATTGAGGGGTTTGAACAACTTATTGGGGTCCCAAAGTCCTTTAAAACACAGAGGCGCAGTCTCAGCACAGATGGACCCTAATGCCATTTCCATCCTCATTCTGACCATCCTAGTGATGAAGGGCAGTGCTAAGCCTGGTGTCACAGGCTCCTTGAACGTCATGTCTGGGAGAGTACCTTGAATCCAGTGGTTCTCAGACTTAGTTGGCTGACTCAGAGCCTCCAGGGATGGGGCCTGGCAATCTGCCTGTTTAATAAGCTTGCAAGGTGATATAATACACTGCAGAACCTGGCTCTAGTCCAAGAACTGGAGTTCAAACCCCCTTTAGTAGGCCAACCTGCTATTTTACAGTGCTGGATAATTTTATCGTGAAGGTCTCTTCCAGCTTTGATTTTCTGATCCATTATTCTTTTTCTCTAATTTGAAAATAAGCTGGTGAAGCGAAATGTTTTTAATATGAATCACGGATCTACATATTACACTCCTAGAATGCCTTTCAAAAGTCACATATGATAGGAAATAACATCAGTTTCTTAATCTTAACATTTTTAATGCTAAACTTCATGTTTTTTATAATGCAATATCAGGGATTTTGGTTTTATGAATCCTACAGTAGCATTACATTAGGATCTGATATGTAAATTATATGCCATTTGTGTCTTGATTTAGCTTAGCAGTCATAGTCAGTTTCCACCCTGGCTTTTGAGCATCCTGAATTTCTACCTAGACCATTTATTGATTTTTATGATTGGAATATATTTACAGGTTTTTAGTCCAAACTAAGTTAGTCCTAATGTTCACACTTCTCCAGAATTATAGATCTCTAAGTAAGCCATATTGCAGTAGACTTTCCACTCTTTAAAATACCTAAATTCTATAATGGTTTCGCTGGTTCCTGGATGGAAACAGAAATACCATACGTTAGAACCTCATCTACCCCCTGCTCTCCATCCTATTCTAGACAAAGAGAACAAAGTGCAGTTTCGGAGCAACATGGGCAGCCTCTACCATGGGATCTCCACAGCCACAGGGGAGGCATGTGGCTGGAGGGATACTTGGGCTACACAGGCTGATGGATTATGTTAATATTCAAGTGCCTCAGGTGCAAATAACACAGCTTCCAAGTCTGCATCTTTCCAATGGAAGGCCCTGTTGCTGAGTGCAACCTGGGGTCAAGCAGGTGGCTAGTCTCAGGAGGAAGTGAGTGAAGAAGCTGTTACAGACAAGCGGCTTGTGGTTCAGAGGGGAAGATGTTCTGGGAGTTCTAATGAACTCAGGAGTACTCAGAACAATGATAAAATTTTAAAGTTTCCAGTTTGATTTGAATTCTTCAAAGGAAAAGAACACTGGATGTTCAACAGTCAGGGGCGGAAATGATTTCATGGTGTGTGCTGCTCATTTCTCATCCTGTCTTCTTCACTAGTAAGGATTCATTTTCAAAAAACATTTAAGAAACAATTAAGCCTTCACGGTTAATCAGAAGTGTATGGAAATGCTTTGGTCATCATTTTTCCAGGCTGCTGCCATGACATCTGTTCTATACTACAGCACTACAGGGAAAGAGCCATGACTTTCTAAGCTCATTTGCATGTTCCCTGCTTCCTGTGCCTGTGATTGGAGGTGAAATGGACCATCCACTGAAGAGGTGAAGTTCTTCTGACATCTCCGGACAACAAAGAAGCAAGGAGACCCTTTCTGACATTTTGGCTCCGGGGATCAGGCTTGAAACTTGCAGCCACTGTGTCCATCAATGCTGTGACACATCCCTTCCAACCTTCCTTCTTCTTCCTTCCTTCCTTCTTTCTGGTCTTTCTTCAATTCTTTCTTCTAACATATACTGAGCACATATTATGTAAAATATCATGCACCAAACTCTGGTTTAGTTGATTCAGAAGAGAGGTGTAGTAAGGTGACTGCTGACTGGTACATACAGAGTACTTTCAAAGCTCTTGAGTCATCCATGCTTTAGTCCAACAATTATTTATTAGCAGTTACCATGCTGTCTCAGAGACACAGAATTAACGTAGAATGAGCTCCTGTTAAAGTAGATGGGCACCATCTAATCTTAACACCCATATATAAAGGGTTGTGACATTAGATAGATAATCTTAAATGACATAGAATGCTGATAGTCCATCTACTCATCCTCCCATCTACTATCCCTTTATCCAAAAAGTATTTATCAGATGTCCACTACAACTGGCTATATTCTCAGCTTCAGGGGTGCAACACTGAAAAAAAATAGCATGTAAACCATAAACCAAAAATTAATAAACAGAATTAATTCTTATGGTGAACAGGTCTACAAAGAGACTAAATCAAGGTGATGTGATAGAGTGCTCCAGATAGAGAGGTTATGGAAGGTCTTTCTGAGGCCATGACATCTGAACTGAGACTAAAAAGGTGTGAAGGAGTCAGCATGGGCTTATCTGGGTGAAGACATAATCTCAGACAAATGGAATAGCAAGTGCAAAGTCCTGAGAGAGAAATAAGTTCAGTGGGTTCAGAGGACAGAAAAATGCCAGAGTGTCTGGAGGGTAATTAGTGGGGTTGAGTAGAGAGGCTTGTGAAGAGCTGAAAGAGGAAATTTGATAAAAAGGCATAGACTGGATCACGTAGTCTCTTACAGATCCAAAGATGCTTGCCTCTTATTCTAAGCACACGAAGAATCTTTGAGGACTTTATATTGGGATGGACATATTCTGATTTATGCTTTAAAAGATTGTTCTGAATCTTTCAGTGATTCCTATAACAAGTGTACAAAAAAGCAAACAGTAAAGATACAGATCCAAAAACAAGTTAATTAAATTGATGTTTACAGAACATCCCACACCAAATAAGTGTAAAATATATATCCTTTCCAGGTACAAATAGAATAGTATCCAGGATCAAACATTTGCTGTGCCATAAAATAAATCTTAACACATTTAAATAGTTGAAATCTTGTAGAAGGTCTTCACTAAACCAATGAAACTAAATTAATAATCAATTGCAATAAAATATCTAGAAAATCCCCCAAATATTTAGAAATTAAATGGCATAGTTTTAAACACATGGGCTTCCCAGGTGATGCAATGGTAAAGAATATGCCTGCCAATGCTGAAGATGCAGGTTCAATCTCTGGGTCAAGAAGATCCCCTGGAGTAGAAAATGGCAACCCATTCAAGTACTCTTGCCTGGAGAATTCAGTGGACTGAGGAGTCTGGCAGGCTACAGTCCACAGGGTCACAAAGAGTAGGACACAACTGAGGAATTGAGCATGCACATACACAAACATATGGGTCAAAAAAGAAATTCTGAAGAAAGTTAGAAAAATTTTGAACTGGTTGATAATGAAGACACAATAGATCAAAATGTATGGCATGCAGCAAAAGCAATGCTTAAGGTGAAATATAGTTTAAATACCTATATTAAAAAGGAAGAAAGCTTTAAAATCAATGATCTAGGTTTCTGTCTTAAAAAGAAAAAAGAAGATTGCATTAAATCTGATACTAAAGAAAAGGGATAATAAGCATAAGAGGATAAATCAATGAAACAAAGGACTTCCCTAGCAGTCCAGTGGTTAAGACTTTGCTCTCCCAATGCAGGGGGCACGGGTTCCATCCCTGATGGGGGAACCAAGATCCCACATGCCGCATGACACAGCCTAAAATAAAATAAAATAAAGTTTTCTGACATCAAAATCTAGCACATATCCCAAGTGGAGAAAATTGACAAAGCCAGAGATAGTTCTTTGAAAAGATTTATTAAATTTGCAAATTTTTATTAAGATTAACCAAGGAAAAAAATAGTAAACACAAATGACCAATTTCAAGAATGAAAGAGGGGCTATCCTAAAGATCCTGCAGACATCAAAAGCTAATAAGGGAATATTATGAACTCTGTGTTAATAAAGTCAGCAAGTGGACAAATCAAGTGGACAAATCCTTTGAAAACCATAACTTACCAAAGCTGATTCAAGATGAAAGAGAAAATCTAAATAGCTCACATTCTACTAAAAATATTCAATTCATAATCTTAATCAAAAACATTTCCACAAAGGTAACTCCAGGCCTAGATGGTTTCACCAGTGAGTTTCCTCAAACATTTATGGAATTAATAGTACAATTTTTAAACAAACTCTCTTAGAAAAATAGATGGGAAGGCTCCATTTTTCCATTCTGTGGGACTAACCTAATCTTGATAGAAAAGCCTGACAAAGATGTGTAGGAAAAAGATGAGTGGAGTAAGGATAATATGTGATATATAATATGTGGTATAATATATGATCATTTTATAACAAATATGATAATATATGATATAATATATGATAATATACTGAGGCTAATAAAAGTGACACAACTTTCCCAAATCTCAGGATCTGGAAGAGGCAGAGCAGCCCAGGTTTCCAGTCCCAGATTGTCTTTACCATGCTGCTGCCTAGAAAGCAACCCCTTTACAATCTGCAAATCATACCAGTAGGCAGCAATTTAAAGTTACCTCCAGCAGAAGTTGAGACCTGACGACCTCCCTTCACTACTTCCTGCTCCTCCAGGAATGCAGATGGGTGACTTCGCATCCCTTACTGCCCACTTTGGAGTCCCTGGTGTGAATCTCCCTACTTACAACGAACAGCTGTGTGAGGCCAAAGATCTATGTGTGGTTATAGGGGAAAAAAAAAAAGAAAACTCTTCCATATTGCATCTGGTTTTGTCATTTGGGCCAATAATCCTGTCTAGTTCATTATGTATTGCTTTGGGTAACAGATACAGCACAGAAGGAAAGCTTAAAAGTTTTAACAGCAAAGCAAGTCACTGCCAGAAGATAACCACGAAACAGCAGCAGTCATAGCAAAACTCTCTTCAGTTCTTCCTTATGTGGCGCGTCCAGTACTATTTAAATTGAAGCTTGAATGCTATTAATTAGCATTCACATGAGTAATGCAGCTTGTATTTGACTCATTATCAGAACTTGAAATAATCACCTTAGTTCCCCTGTGACCCTGTGGTATTGACGTGCTGGGTAGAAGTGGGCTGTTGGCTGCAACGTGGGAACGGATTTCACAGACTTTGCTGTACTGGGTGGTGCATCACCATGACCCAGTCATGCTGGGAAACATGCTCAGGGCTGGCCTTCGTTCATCTCGCCACCTTGACATCTAATCTTGCCAAGTTTTCTAGTTGAGTCTACCTCCTAAATATCTCTCAGCTCTGTGTCCCCCTCTCTGCCTTCTGTCCTTGTTCAGGGGTCTCCTCATCAGCTCCAAGGCCGTGGCTTCCTAGCGTGTTCCTTGCCTTGAGTCTCCTTGCCTCCCGTCTGTTTTTCACAGGCTCACTAGAAGCTGTATTTCTGTGTTGTCTTTGTGTTAAACCAAAATTTCCTTAGTAGCTCTTTCATAAGTCTAGCCTCAGTGTATGTAATTAATTTCCCATTTTAAACTCTCTAAACTGAATTCCCAAAGGTCCCGCCTCACCTCCTCCTTCTCAGCGTTCCCCATCTCAACTAAAGACCATTTATTTCATCTAGCTGCACAGACCAAAAAGAGGGGGTCATAGCTGACTCTACCTTCTCTCTCTACCCGATTCCAATCCTATCAGCAAATCTTGTTGTCTCTATCTTCCAAAGAGATCCGAAATCCGCACTGCTCATCGCCTGTACTCCCACCTTGAACCAAATCTCCCTGATCTCTCACCAGGAGTATCGCAGGAGCCTCCTTAGTGGTCTCTCTGCCTCCTCCCTTGTCCCACCGTTATTATTTTCAAAAAGCGGCCAGAGGGCAGAAGCCAGACCATGGGACTCTAGGGTGCAAAATCTACAGCTGCCACCTTCCTCAGCATAAAGACAAATTTCATTACAGTGGCCTAAAAAGTCCTAGTCATCTGGCACTTCAAAAGTTTCCAAAACCCATCTCTACTCTTTTCTCCTGCACTCCCCCTATCCTAGCCACCCTGGCTCCATCCATGCTTTAGGCAAGATCCTACCTCAGAACCTTGGTGCCGGCCGCTCCCTCTACCTGGGAGTCTCTTCCCCCACGTGTCTGCAAGGCCCACTTTCTTCCATGACTGCGCTACAGTAGTACCCTCTCTTCTCTCACCCTTCCTATCTTTCTTTCCTACTTCCTTTATTTTTTTTTAACAGAATACACTTAACTTTCTGATGTACTAATATACTTTTTAATCAATTTATTATTATCTATATAGTCTACATTCCCAAATGAAATACAGTCTCTATTAGGTCTGACTTTGTTTATTTTATTCACTGTTGTATTTCCAGCGCCTCTTTGTGAACCCATGGATTGTAGCCCACCAGGCTCCTCCGTCCGTGGGATTCTCCAGGCAAGAATACCAGAGTGGGTTGCCATGCCCTCCTCCAGGTGATATTCCCAACCCAGGGATCGAACCCAGGCCTCCCATATTGCAGGCAGATTTCTTACTGTCTGAGCTACCAGGGAAGGCCTCCAGTGCCTAGTACATAATAGATGCTCAATAAATATTTATCAAGTGATTGAATAAATGAATATGCTTCTCTACCCTCATCTTCTAGAGATTCCTCCCACTGAACCCTGGCTTTTTAAAATATATATCTATGTTATTTATCTATTTATTTGTGGCTGTGCTGTGTCTTCGTTACTTCTTGGGCTTTTCTCCAGTTGCCGCAAGCAGGGGCTGCTCTCTAGTTGCAGTGCACGGGTTTATCATCGCCGTGACTTCTCTTGTCACGGAACATGGGATCTAGGGCACGTGGGCTCAGGCGTTGCAGCTCTGGGGCTCTGGAGCACAGACTCCACAGTTGTGGCACACCAGCTTAGTTCCTCTGTGACATGTGGGATCTTCCTGGATTGGGGATCGAGTCCACGTCTCTTGGATTGGCAGGCAGATTCTTCTCCACTGAGCCACCAGAGAAGCCCCAACACTGCTGCTGCTGCTGCTAAGTCGCTTCAATCGTGTCCGACTTTGTGTGACCCCATAGACGGCAGGCTCCCCCGTCCCTGGGATTCTCCAGGCAAGAACACTGGAGTGGGTTGCCATTTCCTTCTCCAGCCCCAACACTAGCTTTTAAATAACAATGATGATGATGATAAATGTTTCTTGAAAAAACTTTGCTACAGACAAAAGTATAAAGGAAAGAGATAACTGTTGTCAACATATGTGTGTATGACATATTGATAAAAACAAGCAAACACAAAAAGAATATAGCCAAAACATGTGCAAAATACATCAGCACAGAATGAAAAAAAGAGTTCACTGGATTCCAAGGCCTGTGGATTTATAACAACAATGGTTCCCTGGTCTCAACAGCATCCCTATGGTCATGTCACAGGCAAGAAACCAGATGTTGGGTTTATTGTTCAATACTTTGTGGTGATATGGGTGGGGCTGTGTTTGGATCCCCTCAAGGTCTTACCTAGTAAAGCTTATGACTACTTGGCAAGAATAGAAAGCATTCCTGTGAACTGCACAGCACCTCTTGGACTCCTCATTAGGTGAGCGATTACTCCAGGACAAATGGATCGCTCAGGCCCAGGGTGTTTCCGGGGAAAGGAAACAGCTAAGTCTCTTCAGTGCTGTTTGCCTCTCTCTGTGCCTGGCGTTGCCAGATGCTCCAGCACACAGGTGCATGGGATGGTCCCATTTCCCAGGGCCTTGTTGTGTTTCAAGCTGTGCTGGGACATCTCATGAAATCAAGATGTGAGCTGCTCCCTGATTAGAACTCCTCGGTACGCATGCTCAGTCACTCAGTCATGTCCGACTCTGCCACCCCAAGGACTATAGCCTGCCAGGCTTCTCTGTCCATGGAATTTTACAGGCAAGAATACTGAAGTGAGTTGCCATTTCCTACTGCAGGGGATCTTCCCAACCCAGGGATCAAATCCCCGTCTCTTACATCTCCTGCATTGCCAGGCGGATTCTTTACCACTGCGCCACCTGGGAAGCCCAGAATCTCCTTAAGGTCCCTCATAAAAGTAGGGTTTGTATCTGCAGATGACTTACCCTGCATCCCTCCCCTCCACCCACTGTGCCCCATGGAAAGTCCCTACTAGTCAGGCATCACTTGATAGAGACAGACAGACAAACCTCTCACATAGTCCTGACTGTCTTCCTGTGCCTTTTGGCACCTCCTCTGCCCTCAACATTTCCCTCTCCCTCACCCTCAGCCTCTAATCTAGTGGTTGTCAAACTTGAACATTCATCAGAATCTCCAGGAAGGCTTCTTAAAGCACAGCTCCCTGGAACACACACACACACACACACACACACACACACACACACACACTGTGCATAGTTTCTAGCTCACTAGATCTAGTATGGGGCTGGAGACTCCCATTTTTATCAAGCCCCAGGTGATGCAGATGCTGCTGGTCCTGGGACCATGCTCTGAAACCCACTGATGTACTTCATAACAGTTTGAACGCTTTTCTCCATCTCCTCTCCATTCTTACTGCCACTGGCTTTGGATCCTCATAGGTTTTTAAACTTTTAGAACTTTAAACATGATATTTCCAAAAAGTGAAGTAGTGGCTCAAGTCACACAGCTAGAGAGGTGGTTGATTCAGGATCCTCAGACCCCATGCAGCACAGAACAGTGACCCAAGCCCTCACCTTGGAGGAGGCCCTGTTGCCTAGACGACAGGCCTTGCCTACTGCAAGTTAGTGGAACACCAGCAGCTCCCTTCACTCCTGACACCTCTCCTCCTTCCACTCCTGTTCAGCTCCTCTAATGAGCACCTACTGTGGACCAACGTGAGCTCATCCCTTCACTTGGTCAAGCACTTCAGGCACTGTCCCATCACTGGGGACACAATCATAAGTGACAGCAGTTATTTATCTGTCTTCATAAGTGCCCAGTGGAGGCCTAATGGAGGACTTAGACATTATGAATTAACTGCACACAAAATTCAAGTCTTCAGGACTATTAAGGGAGGGGTGCGTGGTGCTCTCAGTGCATGTAAATGGGGAATTTACCGTAGACAGGGGTGTGGAAGAGTTTCCCTTGCAGGATTGATGTGTAGGCATGGTTATCTAAGGGACTGTTGTTGTCATTTAATCACTCAGTTGTGTCCAGCTCTTTTGTGAGCCTTTGGATTGTAGCCTGGCAGGTTCCTCTGTCCACGGGTTTTTCCAGGCAAGACTACTGGAGTAGGTTGCCATTTCGTTCTCCAGGGGATCTTCCTGACCCAGGGATCAAACCTGTGTCTCCTGCACTTCAGGCAGATTCTTTACTGTTGATCCACTGGGGAAGCCTCTTCTAAGGGATAGTAGATGTTAATCAGGTAAAGAGGTATTTGGTGGAGGGAGCAAAGGTATTTGGTGGAAGGAGCAGCTTATGTAAAGGTCTTGTGGAAGAAGGGATGTGGTGATTACAAGGGGATAGAAGAAAAGCAATGTCTATAGCAAGAAGGGTTAGGGCCTAGAGAGGCAGCTGCCACCAGTCCTGTCAGGATCCATAGGACACACTAGGAGGATTTAACCGCTAAGAACAATAGGAGTCCACCATGGGGTGTAAAGCACAGACTGGTGGCATCATCAAATTCACTTTTCTGAAAGATCCAGGTGGTTGTCAGGCAGAGGAGGCAAAACGGAATACAAGTTCTATATGACGACTGAGCATATACAGATGGAATCTGAGTATGTCTACTCCACTGGAGGAAAGCATGGCAGGATGGGGATCTCAAATCTGTAGAGACTAGAGAGCCCAACAGTTTGAAGGGATCTAAACAATAATATTTTGCTAAATTTTGAAAGTCCTGCCCAAACAGAAAAACAAATTGCATGTTCCAAACATAATCATGAAATGTCACCAAACCAGGCATCGCTAGCCTTACCAAAGGAATATATATGGCCACTTGGCCAAAGCGAACTTAAATTCATCTTGCTTAATTTTTCCAGAATTCATGTGCCCTGATGACAAGTTTAAATGTGTCCTGCTGTTTACTGAGAACTGTGGGGGATACATTTCAACTAAATCCCTTTCTTCAACAGTTCACAACTTCAAGTCCTTATGCATAATTCCCAGTTTGGAAAACCTAGATTTACCCACATGCTCCTTTTTTTCAGGTAGGAGCTGTCTCTCACCTCTCTCACTCTTTTATTTATAGACTAGCAGTCTCCTTGGTGACCCCTGGCAACCGTGCCTCTCCGTCTCATGAATGAGATGCTAGTCTGATACATCATCTGTGTTTTGCTTCAGTCTGAATTCTGGGAAGTGTTGCCATTTCCTTTCCTGAACATTTGCTTTGAAAATAAAGAGAGGATGTTCATCTTCCCCAAGAACCTCCCAGGGTGTTCCTGCCTTCAGCCTTCTCCCTGCCTTGGGAAATTCCATCAGGCAAACATGACCTGGGCTAACCACTCAGGTGACAGACACAGAAGAAGAGGAGACCGAGGAAAACCCTTTTGCAGAATCCTTTTCCTTTGAATACGCAGGCAGTGATTTTAGGAAGGTGACTTGTGTTTACTAATACCCATGCGCCAGTTTAAGTAGATTTCCAAACCATGCTCAAGGACACTGAGGTGTGTTAAGAAGCCCAGGGTCCAGGTACCTGGGTTCTGAGTCTGGCATTGCCACTGACACAGCAGCCCTGTGACCTTGGATGAGTGTCGTTGTATCTCTGGCTTTTGGAGCCTCATCTGGAAAATGGGATAGTTGAATCACATTAGCAATGTTTTCATTTTTATATTTGATCTTTTTTTTTTTGGTGTTCTATCCTTACTGCTCTAGGCCCCCATGTTTGAAAGGTTTCTTTTGACTTCTAAACACTCTGAATTTATTAAACATCTTTTATTTTATTTCTCTTTTTTATTCATCAAAGCACACACCGGAGCCTGTGATCAACATGGCTAATTGATAACATTCTAGACAAATAAAACCTTATTGTAAGGACATGTGGTTGCTTATGGGATGTTTGATTTTTTGAAAACAGGTTGCAAATCTCTACTGCAACATTCATAGACCTCTAAAAATCCTAAGGATCCCAAATGGAGGAACAAATAGGGTAAAACATCTTTAGAGAAGCAATCTGTGTCCAGTGTACTGAAGCTCAGGCCTGAGGAGATAGAACCCTAATTATTATACAAGGGAAAAAGTTAAGAATCATCGCCCAGAAAGGGTTCGGCAGGGCAAAGTCTGGATGGCTCCTTCCAGCTGGTTTATAGATTGTGTGATGTCCTTTGAGTTGCTCCCTCTTGACAACTGAACTCGCACAGTGTGATAACCTAGTGATTGCACTGTTTTCATCAGTCACGTTTTTATAAATAGGTAGACTCATTCATCGGAGAAGGTGATGGCACCCCACTCCAGTACTCTTGCCTGGAAAATCCCACGGACAGAGGAGCCTGGTTGGCTGCAGTCCATGGGGTCTCGAAGAGTTGGACACTACTGAGCGACTTCCCTTTCCCTTTCCCTAAATAGTCCATAGCTGGGGAATTCTAGACAGATCTCTGTCTTTCTTCTCTGTTGAAGGAGAACCACTATGTGTCTCTGGATGACATCTAAAGTCCCTTCATTTAATCTTGCAGTTGCCACATTCATGATTAGTCTCCATTGACTATCCAGAATCATGAATACCAAGCAGCTCATTTATCTTTTTGATGGTTCCATAGCCCAACTTCCCTAACACTTGTGATTATGCTAGACTTCAAAGGCAGACAAATCAAATTCCTTTTCCATCCCCACTTAATTTTTTTTAATACACTGATTGACAGCCTACTATTTTCCAGGCACACAGTAGGTACATAACACATGCTTGCTGAATGTATGAATAAGTGAACTAACTCAGGTAGGAGCAAACTCTATTAAACCTTTGAACACATCCTATGTCGTTTAACTCTCTCCACAACCCTGTAAGGTAGGAAGCAATCTTCCCATTTTACAACTGAAGAAACTACATCTAAGATACTGATGTAGCTGTATTTTTTGGTCATACAGCTAAGAGGTAGTGAGGTAGAACTTGAATCCAGGTCTTTGGTCTGCAGCCTCAGCTGGTACTCTCCAGGGAAGCCCCTTGTTACTGTTCCTTCGTCCAGCATTTCTGGATGAGCTGACCCTGTCTCTTCTCCCCTCTCCACCACCAGCCTGCCCAGTTCATTAATCCAGTCCTTAGCCACCATGCTGCTCACCATCACCCAAGGGCATTTTAGTCCTTCTCATTGTGAAGGGCTCGATCACCTCCCCACTGGAACCTTACCCACTCCGACTGGTCCTCTCCTCTCCTTCCTAATACTTCTTTATTCTGCAAAGGGCCTGCCCTACCCCTAAAAGTCAACTGTATCACCAATTAGCTGGGTGGTGTTGGATCAGTCATATCCACAGTTGGGGTTCCCATTGGTTAGCTGAAGCATTTAGCTTGGTGACCCTAGCACCTTTGACATGGATCCTCTGGAGAACATCCTTTCCTCTCCCTCCTCCCTCTCTCAAGGCTGCCTGTGCTTTGCTGAGACCTCCCTCAGCCTAGGGGCCAGAGCACTCCTCTCCACAAACAACTTCAGCACTTTCAGCTTCTCAGACATTCCCAGAACCCAAGAGGACTGTTTTCAGCCTCCTGACTCTGGCCCAGAGCTCAAATATCTCTCAACACCAGAACCACAAACTCCCAGAGAGACACATAGCATCAGGGTTAATGAGCACCTACCTGCTGCTGCCGGCCTGCCTGTGGTTCTCCATCCTTGGAAACTGGACACGAATGAATCCATCCCTTCATCACTGCACTTGAGTCACTCTGGTCAATTTTGGAACAAGTGAAATTACATATTCTCCCTATCAGAACTGGGATGGTCTTCTTAAGACAAATGGTTCATGCTACCTCCAACACCTATGCCTTTTCTACACACAAAGAAACCAAGACCCCTAACCCCGTAGATAGAGAATCACAACCAAGAACGTGAAGGATGGTAAATGACAGGCCTTTTTGAGGGGGATGGATGGCAGAGGTATTTTACTGAAAGCATTCCTTTCTTGCTCTAGCAAAAGAGATGTTAGTGGTAGAGAACCTGCCTGAAAACGCAGGAGACTTAGGAGACATGGGTTTGATCCCTGGGTCAGGAAAATCCCATGGAGAAGAAATGGCAACCCACTCCAGTATTCTTGCCTGGAGAATCCCATGGACAGAGAAGTCTGGCTGGCTATTGTCCATAGGGTCACAAAGAGTCGGACACAACTGAAGCGACTTAGCACACACATTCCTTTCTCTTTCATAGGATAGACTGGCCAAGACCCACTGGGAAAATGGCCTCTTATGACTTATTAATCCTGACAACAGGATTCTGTTATCAATGACAAGGCCTGTAGATTTCCTGCCTCCATTGGCACAATAGCTCAGTTGCTCAAAAACATGATGCTGATGAGAGTACTAAGTCTCCACCACTTTCAGACTGACTTCCCCAAGATAAGGGATAAAATGTTAGCCTTAGCCCTTGATAAGCCAAATATTGGGCTACCGTGGTGACTCAGATGGTAAAAAAAAATCTACTGAGGTCCAATACCTGGGTTGGGAAGATCTCGTGGAAGAGGGCATGGCAACCCACTCCAGTATTCTTGCCTGGAGAATTCCATGGACAAAGGAGCCTGGCGGGCTATAGTCCATGGGGTCACAAAGAGTCAGACATGACTGAATGACTATTAGCCATAGTCAAGCCTAATATCTGAAGCTCCAATACTTTGGCCACCTAATGTGAAGAACTGACTCATTAGAAAAGACTCTGATACTGGGAAAGATTGAAGGCAGGAGGAGAAGGGGATGACAGAGGATGAGATGGTTGGATGGCATTACAGACTCAATGGACATCAGTTTGAGAATGCTCTGGGAGTTGGTAATGGACAAGGAAGCCTGGCTGTAGTCCATGGGGTCGCAAAGAGTCAGACATGACTGAGTGACTGAATTGAACTGAAGCCTAACATCAAGTGCCCCTCCCTCATGCACACAGACACACTATACTGATTAAACTAATTTTATGCCCATGATGCATTTTTTAATAAAGGGAAATGGTATCCCCAGGCTAGTGTTTGGGGGCAGACCCTCCCCCTTCTTGATTGGTTGGCCAGGGTGGTGCTGAGTCAAGTCCAGGATTTGGGATCAGGAGAAATGGAACCAGGATTCTGGTCTTAACCTTGACTCACTGTTCAATCTGGGGTAAGCCCTCTGCTTCCTGACCCGTAAAGTAGAAATGTCACATGATTGTTCACAGTAGCACTGTGGGCATCAGAAGAGGGAAGGCTGTGGAAGTTCTTTGCAAACTGTAAAGTACTGCTTACATGCAATTTAATAATACTAGGCTTTTACTCCAGGGATCTGCTGGAAAGCTCATGTGGATGAGCCTGGTCACATATATGCACAAATTGTTGCCGGCTCACCTTTCTCAAAGGTGGCTATGCCCACACTGCCTGTCCACAAAGCAAGCCATTACAGCTACCCACACCTGCTGCCCAAGCTCCAACACCAACATCTGTTATCTTCCAAGGGGTGAAACCACTGAGCAGCCTAACCCGCCAAACTGACCCTATCATGGTGACCCAACGAGTTTTCCTTCTGTCTACCTTTCCCAACCTAGAAATGCCCCACCCTTCCTCTCCAACCTCCACAGACTCTACACATCAGAGGCCTACTCATGCTTCCAGGCACAATTTTCAGGCCACCAATTCCAGGAAGTCTTCCCTGATTATACCCCACCCACCCTCAACGGAAGTGGTTTCCTCTCCTCTGAACTCATGTCATCGTCCTTTTCTTAGAGGGTCTATTTTCTATTAGAACAAATTGTAGGTGCATTCCCTCTCCCTTTGCCAAAGTTGGAATTCCTCAAGACCACGTTTTCTGTCCACCATCCTTCACTCCTAACTCCAGCACCTTGCACAGTTCCCAGCACCAGCAAGGGCTTGGTGTTGGAAGAACAAATGAATGAATGCACTTCTTCCAAACACAAAACTCAACAGCAGAATGGACTTCCTCTCTCCCTGAGTGTGGGATTGATAAAGAATGTTGCATCTGGAACACAGACAGAAGATCTTAGGGAACTCAGCAAGTGGGGATCACAAGGAAGTGGGTCACACAGAGATGGAGAGTCAATTGGTAATATGAAACCACGTAACACATGGGTTGACGATTAATCACGAAGTAACCACAAAGTCCAGGGCATATTTTTAAAAGGTAGTCAGAGTTATAAGGCATGTCTAATAAAAATCATAGTAATCATGAACAGATTTAATTTTTTACTGTTTTACACCTTTTCTTCCGGGATATTCAAGCAAATATCCACCTGCAAAGGGAGGAGCTGGGAGTGGCAACCTAGGGGTGGGGGCACCCATGCCAACCACACAAGATGGGGGAAGGTCTGTATCCAAACACTAGCTTTGGGATATTGTTTCTCTGTATCAGTCTGGGAATGGAAGTTCTAGGCTAAGCTCTGAGGCTAGTTGGGTATGTAGATATGCCAGGAGGATGTCCTTTTGGTCCCTGTCTTTCTGTCCTCCTGTAAATCACAGTTAGACAGGTGCTCCTATGTGACCCTCAGATTAAGGGAGGTGTACAGGTTTCCCACTTGCCCACAATGACTTTGGCCACTTTCCACTGACTTTTAACAAAATCCACTCTGGGTTTACTCGAACTTTCGCCAGGTTCCCAGTAGTAAGCACACTGTTGGCCCACGCAGGATTTCCTGATAATGAGTGTGGAATGGGAGCCCCTGAGAAACAGAGAGGTCCACCGTCAACTCTCAACCGAGGGCCCACCTTTAGTTTCGAATGTCGCCGTCCCTGGATTTCATAGGCAGTGGAGTCCAAGTCAGGGGTCCCTCACTGGGGTTCTTGGCTCTGCAGTCTTGTCTTTTGGAGGCTCAGCTGCCCACAGAGAAACTGAGACACCTCTGAGCCAGGGTCCTGCACGGTTGCATATTCTCTGAGCTGGCCACCAATACCCCTTGGCCATCTCCCAGAGCCCAGGTGTAAGCAGCCATCTATGGAGGGCGGAGGGGGGGACGGTGGTGGAAGAAAAACAGGAAGGTCCCCCCACCCCTCTGCCACCCACGCCCAGAGCAAACAGTGCTCACCCCTCAGAAACAAGTAATCAGATGTTCCCAGGGTGGCCTGTAAACTGCTAACCTCTCTCTTTGGGAGGTAGGAAGGAAAGAGATCGCTACTGAATATTTCTCTGTTTTTCTGTCTGTGAGTATCAAGAGATAGCCTGTGTGTGTGTGTGAATCCCCCTTCACCCCGTGACTTACACAACTGGGTATTTACACACCAGATGATCCCTGCAGGAAAAGGCAAGTCCCCAGCTGCTGTGGAATTTTAAGAGATCTCCCAGGAATGCCCTTCTGGGATGTCTGGTTCTAATTGCCTCCGTCAGCCAGTGCTGGCGAGCTGGCAGAAGCAATGAGAGGTGAAATTAAACAGATTCCAGTTCACATCAGACCCCCAGCCCTGCCAAAGTCCCCAAGGGCCGGAAAAGAAAACAAACGCGGCCACAGTGGTGGGTGTGGTGGAAAGAACTCCAGACTGGAAATTGGAAGGCCCGGATTCACGTCCCTGCACTGCCACGAACGCCCTGCCCTGTGTGGCTTTGGACCCATCACTTCCCTTCTCCTGCGGCAGTTTCCTCATTTGCTAAACGCCTGGTGAGGACTACTGGCTGGTCTCCAAGGCCCCTCCCCAACCCCAGATTCAGGGACAGAAGTGTTGAGCTCTCATTGCAGAGCCTGGTGGGGGTGGGAATTTTCTTCTGAACTGTAAAACCAGATGCTTGGCATTTTTAGATCTTTAAGAAGAATGGGGTAAAGGGTGAGGATTTCGTCCCCGTCCATTGTAACCTAGTCCCAGCTGCAGTTCCAGCCCCATTTCCCCCCTTTACTTGGCCTAGGATAAGAGTGGCTGGAGACTCAGCCAGAGGAGACAGGAATCCCGCAGTTCCTTAGCGCCCCCTATAGGCCCAATGGGCAGTGGCGCTGAAACGGTGGTTTTCCCGGGAGCCACCTGCACTCCAGCCTCCCAGGCTTCTACTGCAAAGCCTCGGGTTTTAGAAGCAGGCGGTTCAAACTGGCCCCTAAGTTGTGCGGAATTTCTCTCTCTTTGTAGCGTGTTGCTTTAAGGCTCAGAGTAAAGCCGTTGAACTAATAGCCACAACAGTCTGGGGTTGAACACCCCGTGGGGCTCCTATGGTATAGGCACAGTGGCAGGGGTCATCGAGTACAAAATATCGAAGGCTTTCGGTTCACACTCAGCTCTTATTCATCCACCCTCCGCCATCCCCCTCACTCTCTAAGCCCACAGCAGATGCTTGCGTATCTCCAGCTACTACTGCTCACTGCTTTCTGAGTCAGCCTGTTACCTGGTAGGGATTTTGTACAGCTAGTAACAGAGCCCGCAATCACGGATCTGACTTTGTGAAATTGGGGGCTTATTTCCTCGTCAAAAAGGCATCCGCAGATAGCTGCAGGCCACAAACTCATGGGGAACCAGAGCTCCTTCCATATTTTTCCTTAGCCATTCCTACAGCATGACTCCCTCATGGGCCTTATGGACCAAGATGACCACTTAAGTTCTAGCCCTCACCTCTGCATCCAGAGAAGAAGAAGGGGAGTCCAAGGGTTTCTGGGGTCCCTCCTTACTTGGTAAGTCCCCTTGAAGACCCACTTAATGACTCACACTCTGGCATCTCCTGGGCCACTCCAGTAGGGATGGCTGGGAAAGCAGTCCCATGGCCAATTCACATAAAACTGGGCTCTGTTTGCCCAGGGAGGAGAAAGTGTGGACACTGGACATACAGCCCATCTGCGCTGGGAGAAGCCGTGATTGGCCGCACAGTTGTCTCCTTCCTACACTGATTTCCTCTGCCTGCAGAGAGGACAGGTGCTGTGCAAGTGCTCACCTGATCCCAGAGAACGCCCCACCTCTCCACACAAGACCAGACTCCTGCCAAGCTGGTGGAGAGAGATGGTATCTGCCTGATCACTCTCTCCAGAAGATGATGCCAGGCAGCTTCCTCTGAGCCAGGCTTCTCTGGTATTTTCCCTAGGGAGAACTTTGCCAGCTCAAGGAGGACCTAAGCCCAGCTTCAGAGGCAACTCCCTCGGTGCCTGTTGCTTCCCTGCAGGTGCTAGTGGCTTTGTCTTGGTCCACTCCACCCAGGGAGGGAGAGGGGAGATCCCCAGCCCATATTTGGATATGCCCTCTATTCCAGGGAGAGAGTTCACTGCTTTCTTCCCAGATTTGTGCTGCTGGGAGCCAAAGCCACACATCAGCTCAAAACTCAAACCCTTACATGTTTAAATTTAGTATTTAAAATGGTATACAGAGAATGTATAGCCAGCAGAGACCGATTTGGCTCTGCAGCTAACTACTTAACTAGCTACTGCCTAGTTTTCTGGTCTCAGATGCTGCTGAAGGCTGGAAGAGGAGGCTTAGCCTGCGGCTGGTCTCCAGGCTCTGCTTCATGTGGTGGCTGTGATTCCTCCACATCAGGAGACCTACAGGCCTTTCTCTCCACCTTGGACCTCTGCAAGGCCACTTTCCAGTGATGGAAAGGTCGTCGCTTACACTGGACCAAGATGTGAAGGAAGTTGAAAATTTGGGAGCAAGCTTCTTTAGGGACCCACTTTCTAAATCTCCTAGGAGGGGCTCCAACTCTTCACCATGGCCTCAATCATTATTCCTTTTGTATTTCAGCAGCCATCCATGGAACTCAGTAACTACACTGCCTGCTTGCGACAATAAACTGCATCCTCTTCATGGAGCACCATTTGAAGCAGGCTTCAGTTGTGGCCATCTTTGTTAGACATGGCCTAAGAACGCCTCTTCTGTCTTCCTGTCACCTTCTTCCATTCACTTCTCTCGTGAAGAGAGAAGACTTTAATCGTACAATTAAAATGGGGTTTGCCTTTAAGATGGCATTACCAGGAATGAACCTTGTTTAAAAGCCAGGACCACCTCTCTGGGAAGGCAAGGGAGAGAAATAATCAGCTTCAATTTGTGAAGAACCATTTATCATGAATGCTCTAAAACTATGTCTGTTTTAGATCTTTTCTCAAGTCTAACGAAGTTATTGCACACATATCATGGAAAGGTTCCTAGACTCCCAGGCTCGGCAGACAGCCCCCCAGAGGCCAGCTTTTCCATTTCTTAGAATAGACTTAAGCAAAGACAGAGTGTCATTGTTAGCACTTTGCTAGTTGTTTTTTTTAATATATATATATATATTTTTGTGCTGTTTCATGCTAGTGACTTAATACCTTGGAGCACTTAAAATCCTAACAGCAGGTCAAATTGTTACTGCTTTTCAGCCAGGGAAGCTAGAAGACAGGTTAAAAGAAATGATAAGGTGCATGCTCTGTCTTCAGCTCAAGGTGGAAGCAAAAAGTAGAGTCCCATGACTGCATCATACTGACAGCCTGACTCCATCCTTGCCTGTCTGTATATATTGAAGTTATTACTGAGAAAACTCTGCCAAGTCTCTCCCTTCTCTGGAGCTCAACTGTAAGACCTCCAAAGCCCTAAATCGGAGTAGCTGAAATGGAGCAGCAACTTGGTTTGAATAAATCATTTCAATCCCTAGATGATTTTCCTTATAAAGTAGGGGTCACATCCCCCAAAGATCAGTGCAAAGTCTCTTGAATGCCTGGAAAATGTACATGGAAAGCGTAAACAAGAGTGCATCTGCAGTAGAAATCTCTTAACATCTACATGGCACTAATTTGTTTAATAAGCGTTCACTGACGCTTTCATCTGTGCTGCATTTTAGGTGCACAAGACAAGGGTCCCAGGACTGACTCCTGGTGTCATGGAGCAGAAGAGGGTGGATTTAAGCCCCAGTCCTTAAACTGGAAAATATAAATGTTCAGGGAAAAGGAAAGGTGTGGAAGAGAGGATATAGTATCCTGAAAGTGTAAGTGTTATTCACTCAGTTGTTTCCGACTCTTTGTGACACCATGGACTGTAGCCCGCCAGGCTCCTCTGTCCATGGGATTTCCTACGGACAGCAAGAATACTGGAGTGGGTATATTGCCATTTCCTTCTCCAGGGGAGCTTCCCAACCCAGGGATCAAACCCAGGTCGCCTGCATCGCAGGCAGACTCTTTATTGTCTGAGCCACACTTGTCTGTTTTTTTTTTTAAAAAAACGGAAAAATGAATATGAATATACACACACACATACTTACTTGTATTATAAGTGCAATGGATATAGCTGGTAACATTAGTTACTAGAGGAGAGGTAACAGATGGTGGGAATAAAGGGTAGGAGCAAGAATTTCCACTTCCTAGCTTTTGTACCTTTTGAATTTTAAACCATGAGAATGTACTATTTACAAAAGGATAAATCACATTGAATTAAAAACCTAGTGCTACCTATATTCCAAGTGGCAGGGTCGTGGCTCAAAGGCCTGGAGGGAGGGAACAGGCACTGTCTCAGCCAGCCTGGCTGGTGCTTGTGATGACCCTGGACCTCAGTCTGGCACCTCTTGCTACCCTGTACCCTCCTGGGAGCCAAGGCCAGTGTTCAAGGCCCATGTTATTTCTTCAAGCAAAAGCAGAAGCTCCTCAGTTGTTGGCTGGCATGTAAAGCTTTTCAAGCCAAAAACAAGAATGCTTATGTCCTTGTCTGGGGACCCGGCTGTGAGGAATGCAGACCCAGCAGAGGACACCCCAGAAGTTGGCCTGGATGGACTGGGATGTATGTGCCAGGAGGGAAGGTTGAAGACATCAGCATGCAGCCTGGTAACTGGTAACAAGAGGGTGTGTGGAGCCAGGACCCCGTCTCCAGCTGTGTGAAGGGAAACCGGAAGCCAGGCAAGATGAAAGCTGACACAGATGTGTGTCCTGGGCAAGCTACACACCTCTCGGAGCTGTCTTCCCTATCCACAATAGGAAGACAGTAACACCTATAACAGCAGTACTCTTGGGGTTTTCCTGATCAGGACATAACGTATGCAGGATGTCTAACACTCAGTAAGAACTCTGCAGAGGCCTCTACACCTTGTCTCTACCACATGAATCACCCATCTAGGCAAGTAGATCTGTCCTGGGGCTCCAGTGGGCCAAAGCTGCAAGAAAATGGACTTGGGTTCCTAATATCAAAGACTTTCCTACAGATAAAACTGTTCCATGAGAGAGCAAATCTCTCACGACAGGCGGCTTGCCATGTGGTACTTCCTAGGAAGAAACCAGAGGCTCTGCCTTTACTGTCTCTATGCTCTCAAAGGACTTCCCAGGTGGCGCTAGTGGTAAAGAACCTGTGTGCCAATGCAGGAGACATAAGAGACTCAAGTTTGATCCCTGGGTAAGGAAGATCCCCTGGGGGAGGAAATGGCAACCCACTCCAGTATTCTTGCCTGGAGAAAATCCATGGACAGAGGAGCTGGTGGGCTGCAGTTGCATAGGGGTGCAAAAAGTCATGAAAGCACACACTCATGCTTCCAAAAGGAGGGGGATCAGAGCCCCCTGGGCCCTTCCTTGCCAGCTCCTCTCTGCTCCTTACCCTCCTCCAGCCAGCCTGCTCCCAGAAAGGTTCAATTAAGAAGGCATTTCCAGACCTCTCTGTGGCTGGCACCACCACATTTTTTGCATTCCCTCCTCCTCCACTGCTCCAGGAGAGGTGTGTGTGTGTGTGTGTGTGTGTATGTTTCACCTACATCTACATCAGGAGTCCTGTGACCCCACCTAAGAGGGATTCTTTCCTTCAACTTCACCATTCCAGCTGCTGGATATTCTCCAGGCTCTAGAGACAATTTTCTTCACTCTTCTCTGACTCTCCAGGACTTGTGAGCCAGCGCTGTTCTGGGCTCATGGGGATTCTGGGGTAAGTGGGGTCTGGCCCCTGGCCCAGGGTAACCACAATCAAATGGGGGCGATACATACTTATGCAAGGAGCTCTCACCCTGGGAGAGGGATGATCCATGCCGCAAGGCTGGAGTGTCGGAGGCCCAGGGAGGCAGCTGGTGATTAATTCTGACCCCAGCATGGTTCAGCGACAGCTTCAAGCAGTAGGTGAGGTTGAAACTGGGGTTCAGGGATGAGTCAGAGACTGGGAGTGGGAAGAATGCCCATGATTTCGAAGCTCTCGTTGGCTTCATTTTTGGTCTGTGAATCCTTTTGTTCTCCTGGTTTTCACACCAGTGAAAGCATTTTCCTTCCAGGGTGTGACCCGCCCTGGCTTCAGACACCCCTTTGGGTGGGGTCTTGCAGGAAGGACTGTCTGGCTGCCAGAGATGGACCAGATCCATCCCCGGCCCCTAGGAGACGCTGCCCCCCCTCCCTCCCCTTTTCCTCTTTCCCCTCCAGTGCCCCATCTGGGGAAACTTATCCAAGTTCCAAATAGTAAATTGAAGTCCTTGGCAGCCCTCCCACTGATGACTCCCAAATTATCCCTTTCCAAGGCTGCGGGTGGGGGAGGCCAGGAGTTCAGGCCTAGGATGTGTGGCCCTGTGGTCTGAGAGCTCCGGGTGCCATCTGCTGGTGGAAACCAGTAGACAGCTTGGAGTGGGAGGCAGGGGCCAGCAGGACTTTATCAGTGACAGGGAGAAGCCTGGTCTCGAATCTCTGACAGTGAAGGTAATTCACTGTCCCACCGACACTGGACAGAGCAAGGGGGAGAAAGGGTACATGTGTGTGTGTGTGTGTTTGTGTGTGTGTGTATACACGTGTGTGTGCCCAGTTTGTGTGTGTGGATTCCTCCATCATCTTTCCCTGCAGCTGGGCTGGGGGTAATTTGGAAGGTGTGTTGGGATGGTGTGCATGCTTCTGTTATTGTCCCCTAGGGTGAGTCTACGAGTCTGTCTCCAGAGTAAAAAGACAGTAAATAAGAAGGTAATCAGGCCCAGATGTATCCCTCCAAGGGAAGTTTCCAGATGTCCTCTCATTAATCTCCAGCCCAAACGTGGGTAATGTGTGAGACTCTGTTGATTGCATTTTCAGTTGGGGAGAGTGAAACACACACAGTGCGATCAGGGCCCAGCACAAGAACACAGGTCTTTACAACAAACATCAAATGACCCAGTGATAAAGACCCTACAGGTCATTTAGTTCGGCCTCATCATTTTGCAGAGCAAGAGCCATGAATTCAATGACAGAAAAGCAAGAGACATCGCATTAGATTACCTTTAAAATCCCTCTCGGGCTTCCCAGGTGATGCCCAGTGCAGGAGACTTAATAGACATGGGTTCAATCCTTAGGTCGGAAAGATTCCCTGGAGGACATGGCAACCCACTCCAATATTCTTGCCTGGAGAATCCCATGGACAGAGGAGCCTGGTGGGCTATGGTCCATGGGTTCACAAAGAGTTGAACAGCACTGAAACAGTGCACCAAATCCTTCTTCACTCTGAGTTCTGGACAAATCCCCAGCCCATTGTGTGTGCCCAGAGGATCCCAGGCAGCTGCTCCCTGCCTTGCCCACCTTTGCCTCACCTCTTCTCTATTTATGTTCCTGAAGGAATTTCCTGGCTCATAAATCTTGAGAGATTTATTATTTCCTGCAGCATCTCTTCATTGGAAAATGTGGCTTTTCAGTTCAGACTCAGAACCAGACTGAGGCCACAGCTTTCAAGTGGGAGCAGAATCTCCCCTGAATGGTGGTGGGAAGGACACCAGCCCTCCGTCACCCCTGAGGGGCTACCACAGACACTCCTCACTTTTCTTGGCTCCCAGCTAAAGCTGCCGAAACAACCAGATCAGAAGGTTCTCTCTGCAGATTGTAAGATCCGCCAACAGGCCCAGAGAACTGAAGGGCTTCGTTCCTATGCTCACATCACCTGGACGGAGCGGGGGGTGGGGGGGATATGTAGTCTTCCTATATTCTCTCCAAAACCATGGCCTCTGACTTTAGTTGCTCCATCATGAGCAAAACCTTCCTAAAACAGAGCTCAGCTCAAAATCCTGCAGGCCCATAGGATAAGTCCAAACACCTTTACAGACAGGGTCTTCGAACCATTCAAGACATGACCCCGACTTCCCTCCAACACGTGGCTCTCTTGTGGTGTTTCCCTGTGTGCACTGAGCTCCAGCCTCATCAGGGTCCCTTCCCTGTTTCTGGTCCCGCCCCCACCATGCTGTCCTGCAACAACGCCAGCCCCACCGTCACCCCTTGCTCCCTTCAGCCTCATGCCCTTTCCTCTACCTCCAAGTGCTGAAATCTTTTCTGTTTTCCGAAAGTCTATCAAAGGTCACTTTCTCCTAGAAGACTTCAGGGATCTCCTCCCTCCAAAGTAGGCAGAATGTCATTTGGGTCTCCCAGTAGGTATTGGGTTTGTACCCTTTCAGGTTCTTGTAGGCTGCTTTATTCTGCCGTCCCTCATCCACATAATTACTCTTCTTCTTAGACTCTGAACATCTTGAGGGCAGGAGCAGCATCTTGTTTTTCTGCATGCCCCTCCCCACTCCTTCCCCCACTCCCCACGACCCAGTGCTGTTCCCACCAGTGAGGATATTCTTGGGGAAATTTATAAATGACATCAATATTTTTATTTTTCCAACCTCTCCTTCCCCTCCCCAAAGGACACGTTAGCCCGAAAGAGCAATGTACTTCAGAGGAAACAAACTTCTTACCACCATTATCCATCTCAGAAGAGAGGATGGCCCAAAGCCCTGGTGTGCAGACAGCAGCTGTACTGGGCGCCCCAGCCCTTGGTAAGCCTGCTCCAGACTCAAGATCTGCAGGCAAGCCTCGTTCCAGAGCCAAGGACCTCCACTGAGCAGG
Organism: Bos mutus; assembly: GCF_027580195.1. Taxonomy (NCBI): domain Eukaryota; kingdom Metazoa; phylum Chordata; class Mammalia; order Artiodactyla; family Bovidae; genus Bos; species Bos mutus. The sequence continues at coordinate 72,830,428 of NC_091617.1, forward strand.
AAGTTCCCTGACCTCTCAGAATTTATCCCTGGAGAAGAAAGGAAAGATTCATCCCAGAAGGAAGTCTGCATGCATCAGTCAGTGTGGTGCATCCTCCATAGGCGCCTGGAGAGAAACGGTGTTTTAACAGCCCAGGTCTAGAGACGGGAGTTGGGAGGCAGTACTAGCCTGGCTTTGATGTAACCAGATCTCAGACCTTAGGCAAGTTCCTCCCCATCTGTATAACGTGGGGGCCAGCCTGGATTATCTTTAATGCCTTTGCAAGACGGACACTCAGAAGTCATAAGGACACATACCAGACCAGTGGCCCTGCATTCAAAAACCTTCACACATTTTGTCTCCACAGTTAGAAGTCGTGTAGGGACTTCCCCGGTGGTCCAGTTGTTCAGACTCCAAGTTTCCACTGCAGGAGGCATGGATTGGATTTGATCTCTGGTTGGGGAACTAAGATCCCACATGTTGCTCAGCGGGGCCAAATAATTTTTTTTTTTTTAATGAAGTGGTGCCAGAATTGTGCTGATATCAAATAGTTTTGGTCATCCAAAGTTTTCATGAAGAGCCTCCAGCTAATAAATCATTTATTTCCTGATCTTTTGAGGTGATTGATGGTTGTCATTGTGTATGTGTGAAAGCTGAGATGGAAAAAGAACACATATATTCAGAGCCAAGATTTTATTTCCCTTAAATAATTTCTGTAATGTTTTTAAACTCTAAGAGTAATTTAAATTCATTGTGAGTAAATATTGAAAATGTAGGAAAGTGTAAAGAAGAAAACAAAAATTCCCTAGAATCCTATCCCCCAAGGATCTCTATGAACCTATTGGTATAGATCCTTCCAGATCTTTGTCTAAACATATGTATGGACATATTTTTGCAAAACTGGTATCATATGAGAAATCCTGTTTAGAAACCTTAGATTTTTGCATAACAAAATACTGTGAGCATTTTTCCATGCCTACAATATTCTGTGGCATTATTTTTAATGGTTTCATAGTATCCCATCATATAGTTATACTATATTTTATTTAACCAATCCATGATGGTCTCATAAATACACTTTTCTTTCCCCCATGCATTTGTCTGATTTTCTTCTGGGCTATATTCTGTAAAATAGAATTGGTGGGCCAAAGTATATGGACTTTCTGAAGATTTCTGATATTTCAAAACTCTTCTTCTGAATTGATCTCCTTCCCAAGGCTGAGTCACCCAGCCTGCCTCTGGCATTTCTTACTTGCTGAATGATGGGGTATCAAAAGTGGAAGAAACCTTAGGCATGAAGATTTACAGATCATTTAACAGGTGGAAAAGCAGAGGTTCACACAGGGCAAGTGCCTTTTTGCAGTTCCCAAAGGAAGCTGGTGGCAATATGGATACAGTCGGCTCCCTACCCAGTGAGCTTCTCTGCATTTCCCTGCCTCCCTTATAACCTGGACCCTGAAGTCCATCAGCTTGATGCAGGCTTCTCAGGATGTCAAACATATATGCAGCAAAACTAGCCATTTACTGAGCTGGCATTTACACCAGAGAAACATCTAGGCTAGATGTCTACATTAAATATAAACATGACCAACTGTCCATTGTCTCAACAAACAGAAATCCTCTCCCAGAGCTTAGATTTGGTTTTTCATTGAGGGGGTGGAATTGAGATCGTGAGAGATAGCTGCACAGGCTATAAAATTGAGTTTTGCAGGAACACTGTTGTGAAACAGCTTGAAGATTTGAGGGCTTAAATATTCTCATTAAAATGAAGGACAGAGTCCATGTTTGAAAGCCCAGGGTGGGTGGGGTAAGCCCACATCTCTGCTATGGCTTCTCAGGTATTTGAGCCTAGAGAAACCATGCGTGTCCCAGGAAAATTCCACTCGGCTCCAGATTAAGCCTTCCATGGGGAGCGGAGGGGCTAGGGAGGCCCTGCTTATGCTAATGAGACACTAAATTAGTGCATTACATGCCTCATTTAACACGACTGTGCAAAATCTAAAAGTACTAATAAATTTTCCTTCTGGGGTCAAGAATCATAAAAGGATAGATGATCAACCATTAATTAGCAGAGAAATTAAAGCTTGACGGCTTCTGTTCTATCCCTGCCTTCTTTCAAATGGCGCAATTTGTTCAAAATGCTCTTGCAAAGCAGTCTTTCTTAAGGAAAAAAAAAATAGCGGCATCAGCCAGGAGAGTGGCTTTCTTATCCTCTCTGACTCTCAGGGTGATGGACTTTGCTTAGAGCTGACTATTCTAGATGAGCCATGGACATTTTGTCAAGAGAAAGGAACTGGCCAGTTCATTTACTTATGTTTCCTCTTAGATTTAGTATGAGATCTATGTCTCATATGAGCTTCCCTGGTAGCTCAATTGGTAAAGAATCAGCCTGCGATGCAAGAGACCTGGGTTCGATCCCTGGGTTGGGAAGATGCCCTGGAGAAGGGCATGGCAACCCACTCCAGTATTCTTGCCTGGAGAATCCCCAAGGACAGAGGAACTTGGTGGGCTGCAGTCCATGGGATCGCAAAGAGTCGGACACGACTGAGTGACTAAGCACACACACACACGCACACCATGTCTCATAGTGTGAGCAACTTTTAGAAAAGAACATTCTTCCCTGTTATTTGCACTAAAAGTCTATCACTCTGAAGGATCTCAATGAATCTGGCCATATACTGCAAAACAGACACTTTCAGGATGAAGGAAAGTCAATCTTTTGTTTGACTTTTCTAGTGACTTTTGAGGACAACTCTCTTAAACATTCACTGCTCCTTTCTCCCTCTTCCTTTTCAGGATATGTATTTATATATTACAGAAAGTTAGGTGTGGGGGCTTTACACAGTTCTCGGCTGAAAGTCTTAAACCTTCAGGGGATCTGCTACCCTAGCTTCAGTGCCCTCGTGCACCCACTGGCTATAAAGTGAGATACTTGATTATGCAACAAAAGATGCCTTAAGCAACAGTATAAAGGTAACATTTTTTTCACACTGCTAATGCCCCATCTTCTCCTTCCTAGGTCTTGGCTTTGCTAGAAGGCAGGTGAGCATCCCCAGAGAGCAGAGGGAGGGCTTCCCCTGAGGCTTCCCATCATCACTAGATCCTCCCAGGCGGCTGCAAATAAGTTTAAACAAAAGCCAAGAGGAAGGTTCAGCTTGTTTAAATCCTCGTGTGTTTCGGTCATGGCTTTGGAGGTATAAACACACCCAGATGTTTTAAACTTTTCCCCTGTTGCATCTAATCACCAGAACCACTGGGACTCAGCGGACTCGCCCCGCCCTGCAAGGACATGCAGAGTCTAATTAAAAGGGTAGTCTTTTGTTTCCCTAATAGCTCTCAGCCCTGGGGAGTCCAGAGCATTTGGTCAACAGACAGACCCTAATGTTTAAGGCTCCACATGTGGGCATGCCTGCATCAGACAGACATTCAAGGCAGCTTAGCATCCTTAGGGAGTTGAGGGGCTGGAGACAACTCAGCAGGACCAGGTTCATGGGGAGCATCTCCTGAGATGACTCTCAAGGGAGGCGGTTAAGGAGGGTGTGGGAGGGTGAAGCCTGCCCGGGAAGCTCTGTTTTCTAATAGCAGTTGGGGCAGCTGTTGCTGGTCCCTCGCTCATTGGGAAGAATCCTTTCCTCTCCCCGCAAGGTCTTGGCTAGAGGATACCTCTCTGTGCCCCTCCTCTCCAACCTCCAGCCACTGCCCATTCTGGTCCTAGGACATTTCTAATGGGTCTCTCCTCCAGTCTCTACTGCCCGCTGGAATCACTGCCAGCCCAATGCATCCCCCAGGCCACTGCGCAAATAACCTCCTCAAGACACAGACTGTGTCACTCCTAGGCTTGAAATCCTTTCCTGGTTCTCTGTTGCTTCCAGAATAAAGTGCAGTGCTGCAATCTCTTGGCCCAGACCTCATCCTTCCCCAGTTCCACCTCTAGTTTTCCTACTGGATTTCTTACTCTTTCTGTTCACTGCCTCTCTCTCTTCCTGTTGTGCTTTCTACTTGCAAAGCACTTCCCACTGCTGGGCCTGCAGAACTCCAGGTCACCCTTCACAACCAAATCAAGTGTCCCCTCTGCAGTGCAGCCTTCCTGAGGCTCTGCAGGGAGGCCACCTGGCACCCCCTTCTCTACGTCACATTCTATTGAAATGTACTCTCTGTATTTCTTTTCCAGACCTTGAGTTCCGTGAAAGGAGGGGTAGGTCTCATTCACCTCTGTGCCCCATCTCCTGTGCACATTTCATATACCATACTTACATCACCTCTGTAAGTATTGTACATGAAAGTGGAGAGATCATATTTGACTATTTCACAGGAATTTTCTGGGTCACTGAAGCTAATCTTCAACCTTGGTCACTAGTCCTACTTTCCAGATCACTGCTTATTAGATGTTAATTTCCAGTGTGACAACTGTCCATAAGAGTCCCAACCTTGCAGCCTGGAGCCCAGCAGAGTATGGGACCCCTCACGGTCAGGCCACTGTAACATACAACCACTCCCCCAATGCTCCTGGTCGGAGGATACCTGCAAGACAGGCTAAAACTGAGTCAAGGAACACCCTAGCTTAAAATGGACATGAATAAAAACACAATGCCTGGGACTTGTCCAGTGTTACAGTGGATAAGATGTAGTGCATGGGGTACTACACAATGCCAGTGCTGGGGCCACGTGTTCAATCCCTGGTCTAGGAAGATTCCACATGCTATGGAGCAGCTAAGCCCATCGGCCACAGCTACTGAGCCTGTGCTCTAGAGCCCAGGAATCGGAACTACTGAACCCACTTTCTGCAACTACTGAAGCCCATGCTCCTAGAGCCTGTGCTCTGCAATGAGAGAAGTCACTGCGATGAGAAGTCTGAACACTGCAACTAGAGATATAGCCCCCACTCTCCACAACAAGAGAAAGTCCACGCACAGCAAGAAAGACCCAGTGAGACCAAAAATAAATAAATAAAATACATTTTAAAACAGTGAGCTTGTTTAAAAAAGCAAAAACTCTGCTGGATCTCATCTCAGACCAGTTAGTCACAGTCTCCGATTGGTGTGCAGGCCTGAGTGTTTCTAAGCTCCTGATGTGCATCCAAAATCAAAAATCACTACTGTGGTCCAATATAGTGAAAACCTTGCAACCCATTTTTGAAATCTTAAAAACACAGCCAAAGCAGTCTTTCCTGGAGAGTTCTATAAAATATCACTACCCGCCCCTGCTATTTGAAGGAGTCAAATAGAGCTTGGCACAAGTGGCTTCTCATTATCCCAAACCAGCTGACTCCTTGGTCATAAAAAGGCAGGCAGAGGGATTAAGAAAAGCCCCTCCAGACTGGAACTATTCAAAACCGCACGGGACCTGCACTCAAAGGGCTTTGGATAGCTTTTCTGAGTGTTATTTTCCTCATCTGCAAAATGGATTTAGCAATAATTCCTACCGCATAGAATATGGTGAAGTTTGGATAGGAGATGTGAAAGCATTCCATAAATATAAAGGGCAGATGTTAATCCTTGTTATTTCGCTGCTCTAATTATACATTTCTGAGTTGATGGCAAACAGGCCACACCTTCATTTCTGCACGCTTTACATCAGACTCCTGTCCATGGCTCCTGTCCTCCTCAGAGTGTACTGAGTATACGAATGAATGAGTGAGTGAGGTTAAGAGTGAGTGAGAAAATGAGTGAGAGAATGAACCAATGGATGGATGAACACTGGAGTTGTGTGTCTCCAAATCCATACTCCAAAGCTCTGCAAGGCCGTGTGACAAAGCTTTTTCCTCTCCTGCCTTCCAGCCTTCAGCTGACATGACCCACACATGCAGCAACTTAACAGACAAGCAAACATCTGGGGACCAGAAGCACCGTCACGCAACCCACCCTGGACCTATCCCTGAAGTTCAAGGAATGTGTGTAGCTTTGCAGTTTCCACTTGTGTCTCATGCCCTTCCCCTCTTTGATGCTGCTAACATCAAGCCGAGACTGGCCATGGCCGAACGGCCAAGGACAGAGATCAGGGCAAGGAGCAGGAGGAAATGGGTGGCTTCACCCAGGCTATGTTAGTGCCTGAAGGGAGAGAGCTAACCTTGCTCATGTAGCTCTGGCCCACAGACAGAAGCCACCGAACACAGAGGCAAGAAACAAGGTTGCAGAAAAAGAGCACTGGACTTGGAATCAAAAGACCCAGACTCAATTCCAAAGGCCACCATTCATTTTCCACATGGCCTTGGGCAAGTCACTTAACCCTTTTATAAAAGGAGGATAATCATTCCCCAAAGGGTTGTGAAGAGTGAAAGGAAAAAATATTTCTGCAAACTCCTAACTTGGAACAAGCTAGCTTTAAACATTCACTCATTCATTCATTCTTCAACAAAATTCATTTATGGTGATTTTCCAAGCATACACTATTCCAGGACAGAAGGCTCTCAATAAATCCTTCCTCCCTTCCTCCTTCCCTCCCTTTCTCTTCTCAGAGAGGGAATAAGACTTGCATATTATTTGGTTTAAACATAAAGGCATGGACTGATGAAACGATCATTGTTTTTCCTAAGAGAGCTTCTCACTCCTGCACCCAAGAGGGAAAAAACAAGAGCAGAGAGCTGTGCAAATACACACTTATCACATAAACAGAAAAGCACACACATCTTCAAGATGATTTATCTCAACAGCCTGGAAAAAGGCAAATCAAATTAAACCCTTGATTGGAGAAGCCCGCACTTGGCCAGAGGAGTCTCTGTGGGGCCAGATGTGTCCAGTGGGGCCAGGAGGGCTGGGAGAATTCTGAGGGCACTCCTCCGTGTTCTGCGTTATCTCTCATTTCCTTTGGGAGCCCAGGAGACACAGCCTTCCCAAAGCAGCCTCTGAGGTGGCCTGTGAAGCTTTTGTCCTTGGCAGCAGAGAAATTTCTGCTTCAGTGGTTCCAAACAAGGCTTGCATTAACTCCGGGCCTGTGAGGAGAGCACGCGCGACAAAACCCAACACCGTGTCCCAGCCCTCAGACAAGCACAGAAACAAACGGTGCAGGAATTTTTCAGAATAGAATCATCCGCTCAATGTCACTGCATACATTTACCTACCTCAGTGCCTATTCAGGGCCCCCTTTAAAGGGGGTGATCAATAGAGATGGATCAGACAACATCTCTATGGCAACACCTCCACTGAAGGCTGATGGCCGCCACGGCGAGAAGAGTGATGACCATTTCTTAAAAATATACACAAACACAGCACTACTCACCCTGAAGGACCCCTTGGCTCCTGGGACACACGATGTTGTTTAAAACAATAGCATAGGAGCCCATGACAAGACTAATTAGGAGTACGAGGGGGCATGCAAACACAGGACAAGAGTTTGCACAAAGAATTAAGACCTGGGGCTTCCAAACCCTGGAATTTGTCAACAAAGTTAACATTCTCTTTCCTGGACACTCTCAATCTGAAGCACTTCACGAGTACCTTATTCTATGGTTGCATCTTGGGACAAGGAGTCCAACCGTCCATGCTCATACTCGGTCATGTCTGACTGTTTGTACCCCATGGACTGTAGCCCACCAGGTTCCTCTGTCCATAGAATTTTCCAGGCAAGAATACTGGAGTGGGTTGCCATTTCCTCCTTCAGGGGATCTTCCCGATCCAGGGATCATCATGTCTGCTGCACTGCAAGCAGATTCTTTACCCACTGAGCCATTGAGAAAGCTCTGGGACAGGGAGTGAGGGGTGGTAAAAACAGAGTAGCCACCCCGAGGCCCTGAACAGGATGCTAAACCTACCAGAAGGCTAGAGTACATCTCTAATTGGCACACTCCGTGATCTTCCTCTGAGCCTTCGCAAATCAGGATTTGTGGAAGGAGTGGACTTCATGACCTCAGGGTAGGAAGTCTTATAGACTTTGTGATTCCAAAGGGCTGTGATGGTGGAAAGCCTAAGTTGCTACTACTGAGAACAACCACCACCATCATCACAATAAGAAGAATAGCAATGATGATGATAATGATGGAGCAATGAGAATTCCATTTATAGGCACTTTCAGGGAGTCTTATATATTGAGTGTTTTAGAAGGAAACCAGGCAGCATCTCAGCAAAGAAGTTTTTCTAACTATTGAAAAGAGTAAGCTAAGGAAAAAAATCCCACTTCATCTTGCTTCCTAATGAGTTGCTTCGTGTATTACAGAAAAGAATGGAGAAGAAACGAAGTCCAAGGTCTAGAGGGTGGTCAGGGCAGACTGTTCTGTTTCCATTTTCCCCACTTACTTTCCCTGTGACCTTAGGCAAGTCATTAACCTTGCTTGCCTCTTGAGCCCCTTCCATAAAACAAGTACTTGCGGAGTGTCCGATGAAATATTCCGTTGTGCATGCAGAGTTTCTATCCGGTACCCATTCTACTCAACACGTGAAAGAAATTAGCTGCAATAGGTGAGGTGTCAGGTGGAGGGCATGTGGGGGTTGCCCCCTGTGACCCCAGTGTTTGGATTCCAGGACTTTGAACAGCCTTATTTTAAGAAACCTTGTCAGTGGAGAATGGATTATGGTTGACTCTTGCTTTTTCCTTTTCTTTCCTTTCTGCTCATTCTTTCCAAATACTTAACTTCTTTTAGACAGTGGCAAGAATTTGTACCATAATTGTTCTAATTTTCAGGAACCATAGTATAAACTTCTTTTTTCCCCTTCTATTAAGTGAGATGCTCTTAAACACATACAAATTAGATCATTAAAGTTATTCCTTTTCCTAGGACCTATACTTCAAATATCTCTTATGGAATTTAAAAAATCTGTTAACACAGTTAAAATGCATATTTTATACTCATTTGAGATATAACAAGTATTAATGTCACTAACATATCAATTTCTCTATTTATTTCATTAATATATAACCAATATATATTTGTTAGAATTTCTGCAAGGGCTACCAAAAAAAGCCTGAAAAACGACTTAAAACAATTAATTAAATTTAAAAGAACAGCACTATTAAGTTCAAAAGCAATGAATGTAATTTTGCTTTCTCCATAAATTTTCATCTTATTTTAATTCCCTGTCCAACATTATCCCAATATAAATGCTTTAATAAACTATATTTGTTTTAAATGGCTGCTACTACATTTTACAAAATAATTATAATATTTTGCTCTGATAATACTACGTTTTAAAACTAAATCAAACTTTTCTTCCTTTTCACTAGGTCAGGAGTCAGTTTCAGCCCAGCTGAAAGAGATACTTGACCATGTGACCAAGGTCCATTCAGGATAAACACATGTTGAAAGTTCTGTTTTTCAATCTTGGGTTTTGTTCACTGAAATGATGACAGTTGTTTCCATGGGATTTAGTGCTTTACAACCTCAGCTGTACAGGACTGAACTTGACAAAATAATTGATTGAGCTCCTGCTTTTTTTTTTTTTTTTTTTTGCTTCTAAGGATATTTTGCATTAAGATTTAATTCACAGCACAAATGAGACTTGCTGTGTACTCACCACGCCCTCCCATGGTTGCTGCCCTGAGTAGAGTTTGACCTTGGAATAGGGCACCCTCAGAATTACTACTCACCTAAGAAGCAGATGACCCAGAAAGCACCAGACATCTACTGCTTATTCCCCAGGCCTACAAGTGAAGAGGGGATTCTGTGTCCTATTCCCGTCTCCCTCTGCTGCCAAGAGAAAACAGAGGGACCATCATTTTTTGAGGTCATGTCAAAGATGTCATGATGTATCTCCCATCCCCGCATCTTCTTACAACACTTCTGAAGTTCCAGGAAATCCTCATGAGCACAGAAACCATCAATTTAAAAGGAAAATCACACAGTGAAGTTAGGATCTAATGCTTAAGACATGCATTGCTGCATTGCCTGCTGATTGGGTAATAACTGGGGACAAGTTCATGGACTGATTGATTTCAACAGACACTTACCCCACTTCAGAGTGTGTAGGTGTGTGTGTTGGGCATTCAATGATAAGTCTATAATAGCCCTATCTCTTAATATGTCCTCATCCAAATAACTAGGCAAGACCTTGCAGATCATACATCTCACTTTACAGATAGGAAAACCGAGGCCCAGAGGGGGTTGTGTGTTGCCCCAGTTCATTTGGCAAGCGAGGCCTGAAGCCAGGTGTGCTGGCTTTGCATCAGGTTACGTTTTGGTTTGGTGATTAACTCCCTCATCTCTACCACAGGTTGTATAGATTCCTACGCCACAGTTTTCACACCGAGGGATTGTGTTAAGGGTCACGGCCAATCTAAGTTCACTGAGATTTACAAAATCCATTATTGCCCTTAGTAATAGCCTGCTGACCTAGGCAGAAAGCTGTGAGGCTCCTATGAATAATGGATGAGGAAGTAACTTGTAAAGTGACAGGCAAAGTACAGTTACAAGGCACTGTTCTTCCAGAGCTTCTTAGGGACCCTGGTCACAAGATTCGATAGCAGCCTCTCTCCATGCAGCTGGTGCTGCTGACTCAGCTCTACAGCTCCAGGAGCCAGAAGCACAGGCAGGCTGCATTTGAGGGGTGGGTGGGGCAAACCTATGAGGCCATTTGGAAAGCAGAAGTATTTTGATGCAGCCAAAAGGAAAAAAAAAAAAAACACACATCTTTCTGTTTGTTTTCTTCTTAATTGCTAAATAATATCTAGTTCAGTCGTCCCCCCCAACTCCCTGGGAGCCTGGGAGTGGGTTGGGGGGATTCCAGAAGGGGGTAGGGTCAGGACACGTGCTACACAGACTGCCTGCTACAGAAGGGTGTTTGGACACTGAAACACAGGAGCAGCTGGGCCCAGATGGCCACAAGAGCACAGGTTGTGGTTCAGGGCCCAGGGGACAAGGCAGCCCAGCTCTCTGAGCCCCTGCCTCATGAGGCCCCCAGGCACTGAGCAAGCATCTCTTCCATGTCATAAGCAGGGTGTGCTGGGATGGCTGGAGTGAGTCAGGAAATGAAGGCAGCTGTGGGGATAAAAACACTGTAGAGTCTCAGAGGACAGGCCGACCCAGTGGGAAGTGCCCTTGATAGAGACCTGCATCCACGGCCTGGCCTGCTGCTCAAGGAAACTTGGGACTCTGGTGAAAGTAGAGACAGTAGTCCCAGCTCTGCCTCACTCACGCAGCTGCTGGGAGATACCTGGGAAAGGCAATATCAGGAACCATTAGGTGGGAGGGCATTTTTAATTATTTCCAACATGCATTAACCGAGTTCTCTCTTTGTGCCATGTACCTTGAGGGCACAGGGAATACCAAGATCCATAAGACACCCCCTGCCCCAGAAGAGCCCTAAGCCTGAGAAGTGACAAGCCTGAGGACTACACATCCTGGGGAGGACAATACCTGCATGCTCTGGCATAGAGGAGCTTACCTACAGAGGGGAAACTCTTTAGGGCAGAGGCTTGAGTTTCATGTTTACAAACACACAGATGGAGCGCTTGCAGAGAGAAAGGGAGCTGCTTAGTCTGAGTGGAGTCGAGGAGGCCTGGGGTGGAGGGGATGGCAGGCTGGTTAATTCACCTGTGGTACTGATTTTGTTTCACATCCATCTATCAGATCATTCTAGATTTCACTCATTTGAGCCTTGAAAATTTCGTGCTTGCTGTGTGCAAAGACATTTCAGTTGTGCCCAACTCTTTGCGACTCCATGGACTACAGCCTCCCAGGTTCTTCTGTCTACAGGATTCTCCAGGCAAGAATATGAGAGTGGGTTGCCATGCCCCCTCCAGGCAATCTTTCCAACCCAGGGATCGAACCTGCCCAGGGATCTGAACCAGGTGTCAGAATTCAACTCAATTCTGACACCATCTACCCAGAGAGAGCGTGAGCTTAAGGGCTCAGTCCCACAAAGCTGCCCGCATAAGTCCAAGTTGTTACCCAGGCTTCTGACCAACTTGTCAGAGGTCTGTAACTCTATAAATCAGAGTTTCTCACTAATCCCTCTTCCTTGGATTCAGTTAACTTGGTAGAGTGGGTCACAGAACTCAGGAAGCCGGTTTACTCATTAGATCGCCAATTTGTCCCAAAAAGATATGAAAAGATGCAAATCAATAGCTACATAAAGGGATCCATAGGTCAAGGTCCCCAGTAAGGAAGTATCAGTTCCATGGAGTTGGGGGCTGGCACAGTGGCGTGGTTTACTACCCTAGAAGTTCTCTGAACCCTGTCCCTTCAGGTTTCATGGAGGCTTCATTCTATAGGCACAATTGATTGAATTGTTGGCCTTTGGTGATGGAACTCAATCTCCAAATCCTCTCCCCTCCCCAGAAATCAGGAGGTGGGACTGAAAGTTCCAAGCCTCTAATCATTTGGTTGGTTGTACTGGTGACCAGGCTTGTTTGATAGCTCAGTTGGTAAAGAATCCGCCTGCAACACAGGTGACCCTGATCTTATTCCTGAGTTGGGAAGATCCCCTGAAGAAGGAAGGCATAGGCTACCCACTCCAGTATTCTTGGGCTTCCCTTGTGGTTCAGCTGATAAAGAATCTGCCTGCAATGTGGGAGAGCTAGGTTCGATCCCTGGGTTGGGAAGATCCCCTGGAGAAGGGAAAGGTTACCCACTCCAGTATTCTGGCCTGGAGAATTCCAAGGACTGTTCTAGTCCGTCGGGTCGCAAAGAGTCAGACACAACTGAGCGGCATTCACTTTCACTTCACTGGCAACCAGTCCCCATGTTCAGGTGCTTCCCAGATTCATCTTATTAACATAAAAAAGACACCTTTATCTCTCTCAGCACCGGGAATTCCAAGGGCCTTAAGAGCTCCTAGTATATATATTTTATAAATCACAATATCATAGCACATAAGTCTCCTCCAAAGACCATGAGCTACTTGAGGTCTAGGCTCAGAGCAGACCTTTGACAAACCCTGAATGATTAAATTAATAAAAGAACAGTTGCAGTAAATGCAACATTTCACTAATCTCCTTGATACCTAAGTGGGGAAACCCTCCGCTCTGCATTCAACAAATCCGTAAAAAAGTCAAGCACCATTCTCAGTTATAAAAGGGAACAAAGTAGGCAAAAATGCATGCCTTCATAGAACTTATAGTTTAGAAAAGGAGAACAAACAATATGAAGGAGGAAATCAACAAACAAAACAAGTAAGTATTAAAACTGAGAGATAGGAATAACTGGAGGAGAAATAAATGATGGAGAAAAAGAAAGCAGGAAAGGGAGAGAGAGAGTTGGGATGGGGAAGGATATGCAGCAGGCTTTTCTCTGTGGAGCTCAGGGATGTTGTTATTGAGAATGTATTTACTTGAAAGTTGTGAGAGAGTGAGCTACGTGGACATCTGGAGAAGAGCCTCTGAGACAGAGGGAACAGTAGATGCAAAGGTCCTGAGGTAGGAAGATGCTTGGCATTCTCAGGGCACATCCAGGAGTTCAGGGTAGCTGGAGCAGAGTAGGTGAAGGAGACAGCAGCGGAAGACGGGCCCAGAGAGGTAATGAGGGCATAGGTCACATAGGACCTGGTGGCCATTATTTGTAAAATAGAAAGTCATTGAAAAGTAGTGTTAAGAAGAACAGCATGATCCAACTTTTGTTTTAGCAGGGTCACTCAGACTACTGTGTGGAGAATAAACTGCAGTGGGTGGGAAAGTCTAAAAAGCCAGGAGACCACTTAGGAGGGTGTTGCAATACTCTGGGTGAATATCAATGGTGAGCTGAAACAGGCTGATAGCATTGGAGATGGTATGAAGTGGAAGGATTCTGGTACACTATAAAGAGAGAGACAGTTGGATGCTGAAATTGGATGAGGTACATGAGGGGGAAAAAAAGAGAGGAATTAAGAGGGACTACAGAATTTTTCAACTGAGCAACTAGAAGGAAGGGGTTGGCATTAACTGAGATGAGAAAGATTGTTGACCATGATGCTGGTGTTGAGGCCTATTATACATCCCAGCAGAGTTGCAAACTAGGCAGCTGGGTATCGCAGTGTGGAGTTAGACAGAAGTCTAGGCTGGTGTGGAACAATGAACACATCCTAATCTCTATAACCCATGAAAGTTACATTACAAGAGACAAGAGACTTTTCTCACATGCGATTAAGGATCTTGAGATGGGGAGATCCTGGATAATCTAGGTGTGATGGCAGTGTTTCTTATAAGAGGAACACAGAAATAAGAGTCAGAGGAGATGGTGATGTGATGATGGAAACAGAAATCAAAGTGATGTGGCCAGGGGCTTCTCTGGTGACTCAGCGGTAAAGAATCCACCTGTAGATGCAGGAGACATGGGTTGGATCCCCAATCCAGAAAGATCCCACAGGACATGGAGCAACAAAGCCCGTGTGCCACAACTATTGAGCCTGTGCTCTAGAGCCCAGGAGCCACAACTACTGAAGCCCATGCACCTAGAACCTGTGCTCTGCAACAAGAGAAGCCACTGCAATGAGAAGCCTACACACCGCAACGAGAGTAGCCCCTGCTTGCTGCAGCTAGTGAAACGCCTGCATAGCAATGAAGACCCAGTGCAGCCAAAAGTAAATAAATAAAATTAAAAGTGAAAAAATTTTTTAATAAATAGAATTTTTTTTAAGTTTTTTTTTTTTTTAAGTGATGTGGCCACAAAGCAAGGGATACTGGAAGCATCTAGAAGTGGGAAGAAGCAAGGAACAGTTTTTTCCAGCTGGTTTCTTTCAGAAGGAACTGGCTCAAACTGATACTTTGGTTTTAGCCCAGTAAGACTCATTTCAGACTTCTGATGTCCAGAGGTCCAAGATAACAGATTTGTGTTATTGTAAGTCAAATTCTCCAAGCCAGGGTTCAACAGTACGTGAATTGAGAACTTTCAGATGTTCAATCTGGATTTTAAAAAGGCAGAGGAACCAGAGATCAAATTCCCAACATCTGTTGGATCATCAAAAAAGCAAGAAAGTTCTAGAAAAACATCTTCTTTTGCTTTATTGACTATGCCAAAGCCTTTGACTGTGTGGATCACAACAAACTGTAGAAGATTCTTAAAGAGATGGGAATACCAGACCACCTGACCTGCCTCCTGAGAAATCTGTATGTAGGTCAAGAAGCAAGAGTTAGAACTGGACACGGAACAACAGACTGGTTCCAAATCAGGAAAGGAGTACATCAAGGCTGTATATTGTCACCCTGTTTATTTAACTTATATGCAGAGTACATCATGTGAAATGCTGGGCTGGATGAAGCACAAGCTGGAATCAAGATTGCCAGGAGAAGCATCAATAACCTCAAATATGCAGATGAAACCACCCTTATGGCAGAAAGCAACGAAGAGCCTCTTGATGAAGGTAAAAGAGGAGCGTGAAAAAGTTGGCTTAAAATTCAGCATTCAGAAAACAAAGATCATGGCATCTGGTCCCATCACTTCATGGCAAATAGATGGGAAAACAGTGGAAACAGTGACAGACTTTATTTTTTAAGGCTCCAGAATCACTGCAGATGGTGACTCCAGCCATGAAATTAAAAGATGCTTTCTCCTTGGAAGAAAAGCTATGACCAACCTAGACAGCATATTCAAAAGCAGAGACATTACTTTGCTAACAAAGGTCCATCTAGTCAAAGCTATGGTTTTTCCAGTAGTCATGTATGGATGTGAGAGTTGGGCTACAAAGAAGATTCAACACTGAAGAACTGATGCTTTTGAAATGTGGTGTTGGAGAAGACTCTTGAGAGTCCCTTGGACTGCAAGGAGATCAAATCAGTCAATCCTAAAGGAAATCAGTCTTAAATATTCATTGGAAGGTCTGATGCTGAAGATGAAACTGCAATACTTTGGCTACCTGATGTGAAGAACTGACTCATTCATTGGAAAAGACCTTGATTCTGGGAAAGATTGAAGGCAGGAGGAGAAGGGGATGACAGAAGATGAGATGACTGGATGGCATCACTGACTTGATGGACATGAATTTGAGCAACTCAGAGAGTTGGTGATGGACAGGGAAGCCTGGTGTTCTGTGGTCCATGGGGTCGCAAAGAGTCGGACACAACTGAGCGATTGAAATGAACAGCAGCAAAGGGGGACTAGTACGGTTGGATATATAAAGTTGAAAGTGTATTATTTGAAGCTGTCAGAACAATGAGATTTCCAAGGGGCCAATTACAGAAGGAGAAAAGAGATCCAGACACGGTGACCTGGGCTGTGAGGAGGAAGGATCAGGAGACTCTGAGAAGAGGTCAGGGGTCCATTAGGAGGAAATCTAGAAGGTATGCTAGAGAAGAGAACCTGCTGGAAACAACTCCACCCCTTGACATGTTCTGAGAGTTAGGACACTTGGAAAAGCCCAGCTCCACCTAAGAATGACATTTCAACGTTATACAAAAACATATCTTTTATGGTCAAGCATGACAAAAAGGCTATCTTTTTCCATCCCCCACCCCACACTTGTAATCACATCAAACTGTTAGGTTCCAGTTTCCTTACTTACACCCAGAATGTTTCCCTTGCGTTTTGTCAACTCCTTCATGTCAGTCCTCCCCAGCAATCTTCTCTGCCTCTCACCCCATTTTAAGTGACATCTCATGAGGAAAGTTTCCTCTGTAAGAATGGACCATCCTTGAGGGTGCACATGGTCTTCTGTTTTTATAATCATATGCACTGTATATCTTAAGTCATGTGTATTCAACACCTCTGTGTCAGGGATTGTTATTAAAAATGTTAGATGAATTAGGATAGTCACAGCTGACCGTCCTGTGATGGTCACAACTACTAATCAGTTTCATCATGGTTCTATTGCTTATAGCTGTTTCTTCCTTCAGGTGAGATGTTGCAGGCATCACTCTAGAACAGATTTGTGGAAATTTCAATGGACTTTATAGAAGACTATCTTTACTGAAATTTTTGAGCTGGTAACATTTTGTTCCTCTAAGCATTTTAAAGAACTTTTTTAGCTTCTTTCCTCCTCCAACACAAGTCTCATCCTGGGATACACATGATAGTCATGAATAGTTTGTTTCTGTCTTTACTAAATTTGTAGATGATACCCTATCATGAAATAGAGCTGATTAGACTTTCCAGCAGGGTGGAGGAGAAACTAAAAGTAGAATCCTGATATTCTAAACCGTGATGGAGGGGTTTACTCCTATCCACATTGGGATGGGGGACAGCTTTTGTGGTTGTATCAGTTGTTGAAGATTTTATCCAAGATGTCCAGCATCACTTGACTTCTCGGGACTGCAAGTTTAGGCTTCTGTATGCATAGTTTCCCAGAAGCAAGGAATCTTTTCTGTTTCTGAGAACATACAGAGAAATGGAGATTCTCTAAATATATACAGTGACAATATCCTTTTCCTTCAAGTGTACTATTTTAATGATGTAACATTTAAGTAAGGTGGAATGGTAGAGATGATCTATTCCAGCTCCTTTATTTCACTTGTGATGAAACTAAGAGGGAGAGGAGGGAAGGACTGTCCATAGCTCACGCAACAAGTCAGAAACAGCATGTGCCCAGACATTTAAACCTCTGGGCTTCTTCTTTCTCCGTCCCCCTCCATCACCACTACAACCTTTACTGATTCTAAAGTCACTGAACTTTTGACCAAGGTGTCTTTGACCCGGGAGTGTGTTGCCAAAATAAAGAAGGCTTCTAGTCTGACTTTCTCCTATCACTGCAGATTAGAAAGGATTGTGCTCTTACTTGGGAGCATAAATGACTCAAGCTGAAACGCAGACTTGTATATTGGCAGGAGTGGGTGGGGAAGGAGGACAGAGTTGGAATAAACAAACAGTAACAGCCTCAGCTAGAGATTAATGTTGTCTAGAGGAGACCAGTCCTCGCGGTGCTCTTTACTCACTGAGTGACCTTGGGTTCATTTTGTCCCATCTTGGTCCCTAGATCAAGTTGCACCACCCACAAGATGAGACCTTTGATAAATAGTCCTTAGTGTTCTGTGTCCAGGGCTCCTTCAGTTAAAGAATGTTCAGCCTTTGTTCTTGGTTTCTTCTGCTACCGTAACCAAGAGAAGATGTTCTCTGGGCCACATATGGAAACTTCAGTGCCCTGGGAGTTATTAAAACCCATGCATGCTGACTTCTCCTCCCACAGAGAACAAGAAGTCTTACCCTGGCACATGCTACTGTCAGGGAGGACCATTACATTGTACAGTCTAGGGACAAAATCCAGTGTGTCTCAGAAGCCCCTATGGAAAGAACAGACACTCTCACGCCCAGCTCTCAGGAGCAGCCTCTTCTGATGGCTCCTCCAGGAATGATTTCCATTTCAAGTGAAACAATAGCTACTCACAGTTATTCCTGGCTAAGAGGTCTCTGGGTCTCGAAGATTAAAAACTGCAGATATTTAGGAACTAGCCCTTTCTCTTTGAACCCTTTAAGCCTTTCTATTTGTATATTTTTTGGTGTAATTCCAAAGAGGTCTATTCAGTTGTAGAGTCATTCCTCTATTTATTCATTCAACAAACAATTCTCAGATCTTATATACCAATCACTATGAGACACTGGGGCTACAGGCAAAGTTCTTACCCCCATGGAGTTTATAATCTATTATATTAAATGCAAACAAAAAATTGGGAGAGGTTGAGAAGATACATGTGTGATTACAAACTCTTTTAAGGGCTCTGAAGCGAAAAAGAGGGAGCAAAGGACAAACATAATAGGTACAACTAATCACTGGACAAGGAGGAAGTGACATCTTATGCTGAGATAGGTTTTTACAAGGATATTCAGTGCCTATTTGTTTCAGATAGATCTCAATCTTCTATTAACCTGAAAAATGGGGATTCTAGCAGAGGGTGATGGGTAAAAAGGGAAATGATGGTTTCATGTGCTTTGACACCACATTTATTTCCTACTTGGAGGACAGAAAATTAGAGTAAGTCTGCTCAGAGCTGAACATTTTCCTTTTGGGGAATTTGCCGTCAGAAAAGATTTTTTTAGCAATAAAGTAACCATTTATCTCTTTTTAGTACATTTTGGCCAGTTTCTAGCTAGTGCTCATAAAACTTCTCAGTTAAATCATTCAGTCAGCCAAGCCTGAGTGACGCATGACTTCTTGCTTCGAGTTAAGGGGCCTTATTCAGGAATATGTAATAGTTTAAGATGACTTGGACCCTCTCACTCTGAAACATCAGGAGGGATGATGCTGCAAAGAATTTAAATCCCACGGGGATTTCTGTTTCTGGCTGTGACCGAGTAACTGGTACATAACTTGTCTCCCTGCTTTAAACAACTACACACAGGGCCAAGACACGCAGGGCAGATATTCTCAGACACTGAACAAGAGGCAGCTGGAGACTGATTTTGAAGAGAAGTGAACTATATGAGGAGACTCAAGTGGTCACCCCAGCTTTCTGCCCCAGGGAACTTCCCTGCAACAGTGAGGAGCGAGCCCAAGCTGAGTAGGGCCCTCTCAGAGCTCAGGAGGCAGAGATCGGAGCTCCAGATTACAGGAGAGGCTGGAATTCATGAGGAAGATATCAAAGAGAGAGCGCCACTAAAAGGCAGGCCCCTGAAGTCCACACAGGGACTGACTGAGTCCATGGCTGAGAACTGAGCTGCACATACATAGCGAAGAACCCACGAGGCCTAACAGAGGTCACACACTGCAGGGTCCAGACCTGGGCAGAGACACCGGAAGTCTTTTATTGCTGAGAGACTGTGGGCTCCTGGCCCAAGCGGAGTGGACGCACCTTTTAAAGTACCTTGAGGATTGAGTGGAGGCCTCAAAAAGTCTATACCTTAAGAGTAAAAGCCATGACCTAGAATTAGGGCCTAAAAGTAGGCTCAAAACAAAACAGACTCTCCCATTTCACAAAGAAAAAGAAACAGGCCTGACAGGACCAGACATATACAATCAACTGATGTTTGACAAAGGCACCAAAGAAATTGCTGGTAAAAGTAAAGTCTTTTCAACAAATAATGTTGGAACCACTTGACATCCTTCAGGGAAAATGAACCTCGATTCCTACCTCACACAGCTCACAAGGATTAATTACAGTTGTCCCTTTGTATCTGCAGGGCATTGGTTTCGGGATGCCACCACTCCCATCAAAATCTGAGGATGCTCAAGTCTGTATATAAAATGGTATATTATTTGCATGGAACCCATGCATATCCTTCTGTATACTTTAAATCAGTGGTCCCCACCTTTTTGGCACCAGGGACCAGTTTCATGTAGATAATTTCTCTGTTGTCAGGAGTGATGGGGGTGGGGGTGATGGTTTTGGGATGGTTCAAGTTCATTACATTTCTTGTGCACTTTATTTCTATTATAACATTAAATCTGCCTCAGATCATCAGGCATTAGATTCTGGAGGTTGGGGACTCCTGCTTTAAGTCAATTCTAGATTACTTACAATACCTAACATAGTGTAAATTCTGTATGTAGTTGTAAATACAATGTAAATGATATGTAAATAGTTGCCAGCCCTTGGTAAATTCAAGATTTGCTCTTTGAAACTTTCTGGAATTTTTTTTCTGATATTTTTGATAGTTGTCTAGATTCATGGATTTGGAACCCACAAATATGGAGGGCCAGTTGTAATTCAAGATGGATCCTAGATCTAAACCTAAAGGCTAAAACTATAAAACTCCTAGAAAAAAGGAAAATATTTTTGAAGTTTGAGGTGTGCAAAGATTTCTTTAAGTTGACACTAAACCACTAATCATGAATTTAAAAATCAATAAACTTGACTTTATCAAAATTAAATATTTCTATTCATTAAAATAATTTTTTAAAAAAGGAAAACAAGTCACAGCCTGAGACAAAATATGTTTAGTATAGACAGACTATGTGTAACCTGAGACAAAATATGTCCCACTAGGGGAGAAAACGGAAACCTGCGCACTGCTGGTGGGAATATAAAATGATACAGCCTCTACAAAAAACAGTATGGAGGTTCCTCAAAAAGATTAAACATAAAACTACCATTGTTATTCAGTTGCTAAGTCATGTCCGACTCTTTGCGACCCCATGAACTGCAGCACACCAGGCTTACCTCTCCTAAACTGTCTCCCTGAGTTTGCTCAAGCTCATGTCCATTGAATCAGTGATGCCATCCAACCATCTCATCCTCTGTCGCCCTCTTTTCATCTTGCCCTCTGTCTCTCCCAGCATCAGGGTCTTTTCCAATGAGTCAGCTCTTTGCATCAGGTGGCCAAGGTGATCCAGCAATTCCACCTTTACATATTAATCCAAAGGAAACATGAGCACTAGCTTGAAAGGATACATGCCTCTTTATGTTTATTGCAGCATTATTTACAATAGCTAATACATGGAAACAACTTAAGTGTCTATTGACAGATGAATGGATAAAGAAAAAAACACGCATATGCATAAATATATACAATGGATTATTGTTCAATCATACATAAGGAAATCCTCATAATGGATGAACCTTAAGGTCATTACACTAAGTGAAATAAGACAGGTAAGTCAGGAAGAGAAAGACAAACACTGTATGATCATACTTATATGTGGAATTTAAAACAAAGGAAAAAAATTAACGCACAGAGAACTGTTTGGTGGTTGCAATGGGTGAAAGGGGTCAAAAGATACAAACTTGCAGTCATAAAATAAGTAAGTCCTGGGGATGTAATGTACAGTTCTGTGAGTGTAGTTAATAATAATGTATATTTCAAAATTGCTGAAAGTGGATCTTAAAAGTTCTCATCACAAGAAAAAAATATAACTATGTGTGGTGATAGATGGTAACTAGACTTATTGTAGTGATTATTTCACAATATATACATATATGAAATCATTATGTTGTACAGCTGAAACTAATATGTTATATATCAATTATAGTTCAATTTTTTAAAATGTCCCATTAAGAACTTGTATACAGAAAACATAAAAAACTTCTGCAAATCAGTATTAAAAGGCAAAGGCCAACTGTCTTTTAAAATGGCCAAAACACTTGAATAGACATTTCATAAAAAAAAGATACATCAATGGCCAATGAGCCCATGAAAGGAGGTTCAAAGTCTTCAGTCATCAGAGAAAATGCCTTCATAGTGCTTGAAGTTCTGTAAGGAAGATAGACATTGAACAAGCAATTAAGTAACATTTGATGAACAAAATAACATCAAAATAGCAGAAACATACCAAGGAGGTGGACATGGTGGGAACAGTCACCCCAGAGTAACATAGATAGTGGGTTGTCTGAAGAAAATTTTAAAGCAATAATAAAATTGACTAAAAGCTGTCTGCCTTCCATTATGTGACAGCAATTTGAAACAGTATCAGTGAAAAAATATTCTTACCACTCCCACTTATCATCAGTGATAGTTAAGCCCTTGCAATATATACATATATATTATATGTATATATAATTGTTTGTATGTATAATGTATATATATATAAGAGCCCATGTTCCCTCTTAACATTCATCTTAACATGTTTGTTTTTGTTTAGTTGCTCAGTCACGACTGACTCTTTTGTGACCCCATGGACTGTAGCCCCCCAGGCACCTCTGTCCAGTGGATTTCCCAAGTAAGAATACTGGAGTGGGTTGCCATTTCTTTCTCCAGGGGATCTTCCCCACCCATCATCTCCTGAGTCTGCTGCTACATTAGCAGGCAGATTCTTTACCTCCGAGCCACTGGCATATTCCCTCTTTAAAAGCTTCCCGAAATAGGACATTTTAATGGCTGTGTGATACTCCATGTTTTTTTTTTTTTAACCAATTCCCTCCTATTAAACACTGAGCATTCCTAATTTTTCACCTACAAGTAGCATAGAGATAATATCTCTGCATATAAATCTTTGATGTTTTTTCACGTTATTTCTTTAGAAGAGAAACACCTCTTTTTGATGGTTGAAGTGTGAGGAAATTTGTGGACAGTGAATTAGCTGGAAGTGTAAAAATGAGTGTGTGAGAGAACCATGGGGATGTCCCCTCCAGGGCTGAGAGAGATGGAAAGGGCAGAGTAGCAAGTGGGAAGCAGCCTGGGAAGGACTTGTGGAGAAAGAAGTAAGCCTGGAGGACTACCTATTAACAGATGGCAAGCAGAGGGAACTCCAGTCCATGCCTGCACCCAGAGCAGGGATTAGAAGCATATGGAGGTAACCACGTTTCTTGTGCCTGGCAGATTTTATCCCCTGGGACTTGGTTTCCTCATCTTTCTAAAGAACTTGGATATAGTACCCAACTCTGTGACTATAATAGGTTAACACTTATACAACACCGAGAATATGATCTGGCACACCGTGAGTGCTATGTAAGTGTTTGGTAAACAAAATAAAAATAAATATGATTTCTGTGGGGAGCCTAAGTCAGTGCTCAAGAAAGAAATCTGCACATAAAACAGACGCCTGGTGTCCCTTCACGACGGAATGTGACTGGCAGCCTTGCCCCGAGTCAGCTTACATCAGAGCAAGTGCTGTGGGGGGCCAGCCGACTTTCTTCTCTGACTCTGGCCAGTATCTCAAAGATAAGCTGTGAGAAAGAAAACAAGCTGAACTAGGAGGTAGAAGGCACAGTCTTTCCCTTCCATCAGCCATTTAAGGGCACCGGTCACCGCTTATTAAGCAGTGTATGTCATTAAGCATCTCCCTGGGGAGTTGGAGAACTGCAGGACAGTGTAGATAATGAAGATCTATTGCGTAAGCAGAAAAAGTTCAATGGATAAATACCTCTCTTTCTCCCTGGCTGCCCCCACCCCAGCAGTCCTGTCTCCTTTCAACAGAGGATTCCACATGGATTTTATTTTCTCTCTCTTTGTGGGAAAAGACATCAATTCTGGCTTAAAGAGCTTTTCTGCACCTGTTCTCTGAGGCGGAGAATTCGGTTCCTCCAGGTACAAGCTAAATCGCTCCACATACCCGGCGAGACCTGGCATGCTTCTGACCCACCTCACTTCCCTTTCTGGGCCTGTGAGCTCACAGATAGTGTCTGCTCTCAGGCCTCCTCCAACCAAGGAGGAGGGCCCTCAAAAATATAAGTCTGCCTTGGAAAGGGAACCAGACGCTTCCGTTCCCTTGTTTGGGGCTTCTCTGATGGCTCAAATGGTAAAGAATCTACCTGCAATGTAGGAGATCCAGGAGACATGGGTTAGATCCCAGTGGTTGGGAAGATCCCCTGGAGGAGGAAATGGCAACCCACTCTAGTATTCTTGCCTGGAAAATCCCGTGGACAGAGAAGCCAGGAGGGCTGCAGTATATGAGGTTGCAAAGAGTTGGGGTTTTGCCATGGGGTTTGCCCTTCCTCTGTAAAACACAGGGCAAAACTGGAAAACATGAGGCCTCAGGGCCTCCTAATCTGGACATTCTGTGGACTGGAAAGTCACTGATGGGCCAGGCAGCACGTGCAGACAGGCTGGGCTCAGACCTGGGTGAGGTCATGAGGGGAGAAGGGAGGGACACAGCCCCTGGCCCCAGATCAGTGGCGTCTTTACTGCAATTGTTTATTTCACTCCATTCCTAGACTTCTCACTCTTTGATCGAGTCAGGTGTGTGTCATGTTTGAACAGAAACAGGTGAGAAGCTGCCTCTAATGTCCAGCACGCATTTCTCTGAGCCATCTTCAGTGAGCAGTTTGGAGCCTGTATTCCATGCCTCCTGCCTTTCTTGTTTGCCTAGACCTTGCATACCAGCTCATTCAAGCTAATCTGAGGTTCATGTATGCCCTCTGAAACTCATATGCCCTCCAGCCCAAATATGGGACTTTTAAAATCTCACCTCACTACATACACTCTATTCGTGTTCACTCCATTCTTGTACTCCTTAGCCCATCTCACTCCATTCCACCTCTGGTCCCACAAAGACCAGGACCCTGTGACCTTATGAGATATTGCATCATAGTCAACCCCACGTTTCCTTTTACAGAAAAAGTAAGTACCTACAAGCCTATGTGGTTTAGAACAATGGTGTGACCTGAATGATTGCCTTAAATAAAGCATTAGGAAAAGTGCCTTTCTCTTAAACCTGGTAAGCTATGTAGTTCTAAGGTAGAGATCAGATTAGAAATACTACAGCTGGAAGACAAGTCACACACCAAACCCACAAACTGTGTTAAAAATTGGAAGTGCAGAAATGAACAGCATATAGATTATTTGATTGAGAGAAGCATACATCACCCAATATATCAGAATCAGAGGACTGTGAAAGGCTGCTGCTGCTAAGTCACTTCAGTCATGTCCAACTCTGTGCGACCCCATAGACGGTAGCCCACCAGGATCCCCTGTCCCTGGGATTCTCCAGGCAAGAACACTGCAGTGGGTTGCCATTTCCTTCTCCAATGCATGAAAGTGAAAAGTGAAAAGGAAGTCGCTCAGTCGTGTCCGACTCTTAGCGACCCCATGGACTGCAGCCTACCAGGCTCCTCCATCCATGGGATTTTCCAGGCAAGAGTACTGGAGTGGGGTGCCATTGCCTTCTCCGTGAAAGGCTAGTGATGTGGAATTAAATTAAAACATTGGAATTGCCACTCTGGGGAATTTGTCTTTAACTCAGTGTTTCTTAATCTGAGCACTTTTACATTTTTGGCAAATAAGTATTTGCTGTCAGAGGCTATCTTGTGCATTGTAGGGTATTTAGCAGGATTCCTGGCCTCTACCCACTGGATGCCAGAAGTACCTTCTCCCAACTTTGACAACCAAAAATGTTTTCAGTGTTGGTACTGGTACCTGTGCGCCAGAGGGAAGGTGAGATTAACCACTGGGATGAGGGAATAAAATATGAGTTTGTCTATATATCTTTATTTGATTATAACATACAGCAGTAAATTCTATTAACATTAATGATATCCTCATTGAAAATATGTCACTGAGATAACAGATAACTTGGACAAGTAGACAGAAAAATCCTCATTTGTTTTGACCCTTTAGGCTTATTACCAGCTGTTGCAGTTCATACGTGCACAATTAAGTGTATTTAGCAATTATTTCGGAGAAGGCAGTGGCACCCCACTCCAGTACTCTTGCCTGGAAAATCCCATGGATGGAGGAGCCTGGTAGGCTGTAGTCCATGGGGTCGCTAAGAGTCGGACACGACTGAGCGACTTCCTTTTCACTTTTCACTTTCATGCATTGGAAAAGGAAATGGCAACCCACTCCAGTATTCTTGCTTGGAGAATCCCAGGGGTGGGGGAGCCTGCTGGGCTTCTATCTATGGGGTCACACAGAGTCGGACATGACTGAAGCGACTTAGCAGCAGCAGCAGCAGCAGCAATTATTTTAAATAGCAGATGGTAATCATAAGACTCCACAGGTTATCTCATGGCAAGAGACTTAAAAATGAGGCATTTTTTTTTTCTCTTACAAAAAGACAAATTATTCCAAATTTGCTGCCTTTTTCTGTGACAGACAGTATGCCAACAGTATGCTGCTAACTGCTAAGTCGCTTCAGTCGTGTCTGACTCTTTGCGACCCCATGGACGGCAGCCCACCAGGCTCCTCCATCCCTGGGATTGTCCAGGCAAGAACACCAGAGTGGGTTGCCATTTCCTTCTCCAATGCATGAAAGTGAAAAGTGAAAGTGAAGTTGCTCAGTCATGTTCGACTCTTAGCGACCCCATGGACTGCAGCCCACCAGGCTCTTTTGTCCATGGGATTTTCCAGGCAAGAGTACTGGAGTGGGGTTCCATTGCCTTCTCCAGACTCATATAACCCATCCTTTTAAAGAAAAAGTGATATTTTACAATGAGTGAAAATATGACTTCTTTTAGAAAGAAACTTGTGCTATGACACTTCTGGCAATAACTTAAGAGCTTGAAATTTTCTCCTGAAATAGAACATATTCTGTATAAAATATACACGCTTTTAGATTCAGAAGTGAGCTGACCTGAAAGTAAGGAAAATCACCAGATTTTCACTGTGGGATGCAGAACCCACAGATACTAATAGCTGAGCAGAGAACTTGAACATCTACAGATTTTGGCATCTGCAGTTGGTGCTGAAATCAATCCTCAGGGGATACTGAGAGTTGACTGTACTCTAAAACAGGCCCAGGCATTTGTGGAAGAAGACTAAATAGAATTCTAAACTCAAGAAAATGTAATTATTATCATTAAAAACTAAATGAGATGAGAAAAAAAGTAGATGGACATTAAGCACGAAATTAGGCACACTGAAGAAAGACATTAGTGAACTGGAAGATAGACTTAAAGGAATATGCAGAATACATTTTGAATCAACAGAAAAATAAAGTGCCAAAAGGAAAATATTGTCAACCAAGAATTGTAAATCCAACTAATATTACTTAAGAAAAAGAACAAAACAAAGACATTTCCAAACAAATAAAAACTGAGAACTTATGTTATAAACAGAATAGTTATTAAAGGAACTTCTCAAAAAGAAGTAATTCAGAGGAAGAGGACAGTCTTTCCAGGAAGTGCTGAGCTTCAGGAAGAAATGATTTTCCATTTGGAACAAGAATTCCTTAATTAGTTCCAATTGTGGAAGATTTATATACAGATTTGTGCTACTTTGACAATTTTAAATGTAGTTCAAGGATATGAAAATAAATGTTAGAAGTTAAAGATTTTATTTTGCCACTTATTCATAGTAAATTTTTAGATTTTTTTTAAAAAGAGGGAAAGGAAGAAAAAAGAAAATAAAAAAGCAAGTGATATCATTTATAAGAAAATGTGTGTTTGAAAATACAAATATATAGATTGGGAAGGAAAGAAAAAAATGGGTCTATTTAACAGCAGTGAACAATCTGAAAATTCAATCACTTTTGCCTTAATTCAATCCCTCATCAGCCACATGTGACTAGTGGCCATTCTCTGGAATATTGCAGACATATAACACTCCTGTCATGTAGAAAGTTCTACTAGACAGCGCCACCCTAGCATGAAACAAGGGCTCTGTCTCCTCACCTCAAAAACTGAGATCGTTTCCATCTCACAGGTTGTTGGTGACTATTAAATACAATGATGTCTGGAACAGAACAGATGTTCAGTAAGTGATGGTATTCTATGGTGGATAAAAAGGACTCAGCAGTCTTGGCTATTGGGATGCCCAGATGGCCCTCAGACTATCACTCACTCTCCATGTTACCTTGGCTAGTTACCTTGGACAGCTCACTTCCCCAGCCTTGGGCCTTAGCACCCTTGTCTGGAAAACACAAGAGTTGGGCCAGATGCTGTTGATCAGTTCTGACATTTGAAGAGCCTATTAATCAAAGGATCTTTCAAAGATAAATGATTAAACATTTTTTTTTTCACTTTATCTCCTGCACAATAGGGCCAAGTCATGCAAAATGTAAAGAAAAGGAACCAGGGGATATACGTGTTTTTTTTTCTCATTTTTATGAAAGGTCCTAGATTTCTTGGTGAAATGTAACAATTAAAAATGATTCGCTCTTTCAACATAATGAAGAAGAAAGAAACAAAAGTCAGGAGGTTGGGGGGAAGGGAAAAAGTATGTAAATTCACAGGTTGACTCAACCTGTTCCAGCTGGCAGCTGGCGTGGTGGGGCTGGGGGACATTTGACCTCCATACGTCTTCTGAACAAAGTGGGAGGGAAGGGCTTCCTGCCATCCATTGTCATCAAGCAGGCCAAGCCTGGCTAATGGGAACTGTCACCTGGGCCTTTCCAGGTCAGAAACGAAGAACAGCAATTAACTCCTCTTGGAGGCTGGCGGCCTTGAGCTGGCCCTGCTAGGCCAGGTAGCTAAATCATTAAAGACACAGTTCTTTTCAGTGATAAATGGTGCAGGCGCGTGAAACCCGCTGTTGGCCATTAATCTGGGCTAATCAGGTTGAAAGTTGGGTTGTTTTATTTAGTAATTAACGGGTTATGTGAAAAACATGATCCATGGCCTGGGGAGTGTCTATAGAGCACTGTCCTGGCAGAGAGAATGGAGGACCGCAGGGATTCTCCGGAGAGCCGCGCAGCCTGATGCAATTACAGCCATTGGCAATCGCTGAAAAATGACCCTGGCTTCGTATTGACACCCAGGAAAGAAACATTCCTACCAATAGCACAGGGGAGTCCTGAAGGCCGATAATTGCCCTCTCTCCCCTACCCCTCACTGCCACCGGCTAAGCCGGATGCCAGGTTTCAGAGATGCGTGGTGATCTTTAGGCACGCGCCACTCCCTGTGACTGTGGACAGTCTGGGTTTAAAAGGGGCTGGATAGAAAGTGCGGCCTTTGCAGAAATGCAGCTCCCAGAAGGAAGTGAGGAAGGGGAGGGTGGGAGAGATGAATAGTTCTGGCTTGACATGTTGGCCTCTGGTGCTCAGAGATGACCAAGAAAGAAAGTCCACTTGGCAACTGGATGGATGGACCTGGAGCTTGGGACTTGTGCAAAAGGTCTGGGCTGGGGCCGTGAGCCCAGAGACACTCACGGTCATCCAGAGAGGCTGCATTGAGAGCAAAGCGCAGAGTCCCAGCTCAGGGCCCAGGATGTGGCCCAGCTAGGGATCAGTGCCCACCTACAGTCCAGTCCCCCTTACATTGTTCCGCTGCCACTCTGCCTCTGGGACTCCCTCCTCCATGCATGCTGCACATCAAGTCTCCAGGGACCAAGTTCTACCACTTCTACCTTCTAAATTCCATCCTGTCTCGTTCCACCCCCAGGCCTGCCCTCTGGGGCAGGGCACCAGTGCCTTTGCTTCAGAGTCCAATGCAGTAGTTACTTTCAAGTCCATTTCTGTTCTTACGTCCTTTGACTCAGTCTCTCCCATGCAATCAGGGTGATCTTTCTTAATTGCTGCTGCTGCTAAGTCGCTTCAGTTGTGTCCGACCCTGTGCGACCCCATAGATGGCAGCCCACCCAGCTCCCCCATCCCTGGGATTCTCCAGGCAAGAACACTGGAGTGGGTTGCCATTTCCTTCTCTAATGTATGAAAGTGAAAAGTGAAAGTGAAGTCGCTCGGTCGTGTCTGACTCTTCAAGACCCCATGGACTGCAGCCTACCAGGCTCCTCCGTCCATGGGATTTTCCAGGCAAGAGTACTGGGGTGGGTTGCCATTTCCTTCTCCAGTTTCTTAATTGAAAGTTGGCCTAAAACCTTTGGGAAGCTACTGAAGGATTTAAAGATAAAATCAAAATCCTTAACCAGGTGGCCAAGTCTGGCATGATGTCAGGGCCTTGCTGCCTGTCCAGCCCCTCTGGCCAGCCCCTCTCCCCTCACCCTCTGTGACCCAGCCACCCTACACTTCACTTCTGCCACACACCTACCTCTCGGATACCTTTTCCCCTTCCCACATCATGTTAGCGCCTACTGGACCTTTGAGTGTCAACTGGAACCTCTCTTCCAGGGTAACTCGCCTGGCCTCTCAAGCTGGGTTTGGAGACCTCCTGTGATTTCAGCCTTGTGCTTTCATGGTGCCCACCACTCTGTGGCCCTTGTCTGCTTCCCTCTGTCTCCCTCCAAGGCCTAAGAAAGCAAGGCCCACACCCATTGTGCTGTTCGCTAGTGCACTTCCAGCAACTAAAATTGTTCCTGACATAGGTGCTCAATAAAATCTGTTGCATGAATTAATACAAAAATTCTTTGAATCAGAAGGCTTCTTGGAAGGCTTAGTGTATAAACAAGGAAACTGACCTCAGAGAAGGCCAGTGGCGTACTGGGTCATGTGGCAAATTAGTGGCAGATCTAAAAGGGATTGAGAGTCTCCTGACCACCCCAGGGGTCTCTCAGGCACTACATTTCAATTCACATCTTCCACAGCTTTTCCTTTGGAAGATTTACTATTTAAAATCCTTTCGGAAGGCCCTTGACCTTGTGATCAACTTCAGCAGTTCCTCCAGATAAGCAGCCTGTAAGTGGGAATGGCTGACATTTGATGTAACATCAATGACCAGAAACATTTAAGGAACACTTCTGAAAGTTCATGCTAACCTCCTAGGATCTTCTGGAGGCAGTTCCATCGACAGGTAAGAGGGAGTGTTTTTGAGCCAGAAATTTAAACTTAGGTTTAAGTTCTGGCTCTGCCTTCATGAGCTGTGTAACAGGGGGCAATTTATTGGATCTTTCTGTGCCTTACCTTTTTGGTCTATAAAATTGGGATATGGGAATTCCCAGTGTTAGGCCTCGGTGCTCTCACTGCTATGCCTGGGGTTCAGTCCCTGGTTGAGGAACTAAAATCCTGCAAGTTGCATGGTAGAGCCAACAAACCAAAATAAAACGGGATAATAACATTAACCTAATAAATTATTGCTAATATCAAGTGCAATGCTAAGAATGGAAGATGGTGTTTCTTAAGGGCTAGATGCTATGCTAAGTCTTCTTTGTATCATATCAATCTCCAGTATATTGGTGTCTTGTCTATCTTCTATCTCAACATCTATATAGAACGACATACTACTCTTATCCTCATTTCATAGATGAAAAAAAAACACAGCACAGAAAGGCTCAGAAATTTGCCCAAGATCACAGAGTCAGAAAGTGGAAAAGCCAGGACCAATTCACTTCTAACCACTGCCCCCAATGTCCTGTGAAGCCCAGTGCCTGAGTCACGTGCTCTAACCATGTTTCCTGCTATGAGTAGAGGCAACACCAGAAGGAACAGTTGAAATTGCATTTTGTCAAGGGCTTGGGTCATAGTAGGTGCTCAATAAATAGTAGCTTGTAGGATTGTTATTAGCCTGAAGAGTCTGTGTGTGGGGATGTGTTTCCTACTGTTTCTACCCTTTCTTTAAAAGGGACCTAGGAGCCCTTGTGAGGAAATCCCATTAGTGAAATAGGTCTCTGCAGAGCTATGGAAGGTATTCTGTTCATGAAAGGGCCAGTCCTCAAAGAGTCAGGAGTTCTGGCTTCCACCCAACTGCTGAGTCAAGATGTGCTAGACTCTGGTTTCATCTCCGTACAGATCTGAGGCTAAGTCTCAGGCACACAGACCTGATGGAGTGCCAGCTCAAAATGCCCAAGGTGCAGCCAATGGAGCCCCTACAGGACTGCAAATATCCATGGGTGTCAACTGCAGAACACACCCTGATGGTCCCCCTGCCCCTCCTGGGCCAGCCACACAACGGCAGACACTCCTACACTCCTACTGTCTCCTCCATCCAGAGGTAGCCTCTCCTCTAAAATGTGCATCTCTTGTTGGCCTTACTGCCTGGCTGAGCAAGGGAAGGGACCAGCCTTGTGGTTGGTCACTCAGTCGTGTCCAGCTCTTTGTGATCCCATGAACTGTAGCTCACCAGGCTCCTCTGTCCATGGAATTTTCCAGGCAAGAATACTGGAGTGGGTTGCCATTCCCTTCTCCAGGGGATCTTCCCGACCCAGGCATTGAACCTGGGTTGCCTGTATTGCTGGCAGATTCTTTACTGGCTGAGCCACCAGGGAAGCTAGTTAGGTCCAATTTCACAGGAACATCCCTGGTGCCATTCTTGGCAAAGTGGGGAGTCACTGAACCCCAGAGATAGAAGGATGCTTGCATGGAGATCTTCTGTAAAGGTAGGTGTTATGGTATTAAGGTTGAGACCCTGGCCTCTGGAGGCATCCTGCCTGGGTTTGAGTCTGGGCTCTGCCATGCATCAGCTCTGTGACCTTAGGAATGTTTCTTCATTTCCCTGTGGCTCCCTGTTCTCATCTGTACTAACAGGAATAATAACAATACCTACTTCCTAGAGTTCTGTGAATACTATGTGCAAGAACCCACCAAAAGCACAGTTGATCGTTGCACAACTGCAGGTTTGAACCGTCTGGGTCCACTTATATGTGGATATTTTTCAATTAGTAAATACAATGGTACTCCACGGTCCATGGTTGGGTGAACCCACAGATGCAGAGGAACTGTGTATGCAGAGGGTGACTGTAAATGACACACAGATTAACACCCACGATTGACTGTTCAAGGGTCCATGGCATTTCGAATAGTTCTTGGAACATAGCGATTACTCAGTAAATGTCAAATTCTTTCCCCCGCACCCAGGGCAGGAATCCTCACTATGACTAATGTACTGATTATGTCCACTTAACCACTTCTAATGATGAGAAGCTCAGGGCTTTCCAAGGTACTTCTACTCTTGCTGGACATCTCTGATTATTGGGTGGCCCTTCCTTCTCTATGCAGCAATTAAAAAGTGCACATAAGAAACCTATATAAAGAAAGATACCCAAGATATATAATTTGGCTTCCTTGATAGCTCAGTTGGTAAATAATCCACCTGCAATGCAGGAGACACTGGTTCAATTCCTGGGTCAGGAAGATCCGCTGGAGAAGGGATAGGCTACCCACTCCAGTATTCTTGGGCTTCCCCTGTGGCTCAGCTGGTAAAGAATTCACCTGCAATGCAGGAGACCTGGGCTTGATTCTTGGGTTGGGAAAATCCCCTGAAGAAGGGAAATGCTACCTACTCCAATATTCTGGCCTGGAGAATTCCATGAACTGTATAGTCCATGGGGTCACAAAGAGTTGGACATGACTGAGCAACTAACTGCTAATAATACTGCTATATATATTCAATGAGAAAGATCAAGTTGCAGAGCAATACATGTATTGGAATAAAACTAGGATTTGCCCTGCTCAGCCCTAAGACAGTTCAGTGACTGATGAGAGACATTGGCCCTTCCCTAAGGGTAATTGCACTGCCTCCCCTCATGGTTTTAGGCAGTAGGGCAGGCTGGTAGGTAATGGAGGAATTTCTTTTAGGGAGGTTCTGCTGATTAAATCTCCTAGCTGCCTGCTAATCCTGTCTCAAAGAGGGTCAGTCCCAGAGTTTGAACAAACAAAACTCATAGGCCACAGGGGTGGTTCAGATCATTTTTAAAATGAAGCTTGGGATCCAGACTGGAATTCTTGGATCTGTCATTTGAAAAATTCCCTAAACTCTTAAGAGTTGGCCAAACATCTCTTGTGAAAAACTTAACGCGTGCTGTTGGTTGTTGTTTAGTTTCTAAGTCATGTCCGACTCTTTTGCAATCCCGTGGACTGTAGCCCTCCAGGCACCTCTGTCCATGGGATCTCCCTTTCAAGAATACTGGAATGGGTTGCCATTTCCTTCTCCAGGGGATCTTCCCAATCCAGGGATCAAACTTGTGTCTCTTGCATTGGCAGGCGGATTCTTTACCACTGAGCCACCTAGGAAGCCCCTTAATGCATTTACATCAGGACAACCCCAAATCATCTTCTCTTTCAGGACACTCCAGGGGTCCCACTGAGAGCCTTCTCTTATCCTCGGGTGATGGCCAAGGCCCATCCACTGCACCTGCTCCCTACCTAACCACAGAGGAATCAGATTTCCTCTGTGCAACCACTACACCTGTGAAGGCTTGAAATGGTTTTATAACCAGTCCATTCTGAAGGAAATCAGCCCTGGGATTTCTTTGGAAGGAATGATGCTAAAGCTGAAACTCCAGTACTTTGGCCACCTCATGTGAAGAGTTGACTCATTGGAAAAGACTCTGAAGCTGGGAGGGATTGGGGGCAGGAGGAGAAGGGGACGACAGAGGATGAGATGGCTGGATGGCATCACTGACTCGATGGACGTGAGTCTGAGTGAACTCCGGGAGTTGGTGATGGATAGGGAGGCCTGGTGTGCTGCGATTCATGGGGTCGCAAAGAGTCGGACACGACTGAGCGACTGATCTGATCTGATCTGAACCACTTCACTGGGGCTTCCTTGGTGGCTCGGTGGGTAAAGAATCTGCCTCTGATGCAGGAGATGCAGGTTCGATCTCTGGGTCAGGAAGATCCCCTGGAGGAGGGCATGGCAAACCACTCCAGTATTCTTGCCTGGGGAATCCCATGGACAGAGCTTGGCGGGCTACAGTCCATAGTATCGCAAAGAGTCGGACACGAATGAAGCGACTATCACAACCACTTCATTAGCAAGGAGAGAAGGCTCATCTTGCCTACTAGCTCCACTTTGTAGGTCAGTGGAAGTTTGCAGACCTGGGCCATATGATTATGCAAACCTCCATCATATTCATCATTCTATTTAGTTTTACAGCAAACCCATATAGGAGGTCTACTTGATCCCCATTTTATAGATGAAGACACTGAGGCAGAGACAGGGAAGATTAATATAAGTGCACAGGCAGGCTTGCAACCAGGTCTCCCAGCTCCTCATTGCATGTTCTTTCTGGTCCCACTGGCCCCTTTGCAGCTTCATCCTTTCCTCCTATTCTTGTTCCTAAACCAATTCCTCTGCCCTCTTCCATCTACCATCTTTTGCTATCATGGAGAAGAGAAGTCTTTTAGGAGAAAGGACGTCAAAAGAAAGTAAGACAGAACAGAAAACTATTGGAAGCTCAGGACACAATAGCAACAAATATAAACATGAGGTTTGTTCATCCTGTGACAGCACCAGATTGTCAAGGCCGATGCTCAGGGTCTGATGGAGAGTAGAGACAAGGTCCTCCTGATGCTATGAACTGGGCACTCTGCTCAAGGCTTAACAGAGGCTGGCTTTTCAGGAGGCTGCTGCTGCTGCCAAGTCGCTTCAGTCGTGTCTGACTCTGTGTGACCCCAGAGACCGCAGCCCACCAGGCTCCCCCGTCCCTGGGATTCTCCAGGCAAGAACACTGGAGTGGGTTGCCATTTCACCACAATGCAATTGAAGCAGAGGTTATGGAGATGGCCAGGCCTGCCCTTGGCCCTCAGTGCTCACCCCGAGGCCACACAGGAGATTTAGAGCCCTTAAGCTGTACTTTGAAGGCTGGCAGGATAGTCACCAGATAAAGGAGGCAAAGCCATGGACCACCACAGCAGCATCTCTCAGCAGCATCATTTATAATAGAGAGAGGACACCAGCCCCCAGGCAGTCCCTGTGCTTACACCTTCCTGCCCCCGGCCCCCCTGCCCAACTCAGGTCTTCCACATCTGTAAGAAAGTGCGATGAGGCTGGTCTGAGCATCACCTCATGGCTAGCTGGGACTGTACTCTGCAGTCTCCACCTTGGGATTGCCCTGGAGGGTGCCTGCTGCCCAAGGTAGACCAGATGACTTACAGGAACTGGCCTCAGCCAGCACCAATGGACCTGGGTAGGGAGGTGCCCCAGAGGGTGCCATCTTACACTGTGGCTGATGGAGACTGCAAATGGGACCTGCATTTTCTCTGGAGCATTTATGCAGCTGAAAGCCCTAGACCAGCCTGAGAACGGGAAAAGTACCTGTTCAGCAGGCTAAACTTCCCAACTTAAAATACCAGCACACTGGGCATCCTAAGGGTGTGAGGTGGGGCTGGAAGCTCTCCCAAACTCCTCCTGGTTGAGAAGGTGAAGGAGGAGAGGTTTCCAGCCTGTCTTCCTTTTCA
The DNA here is from genome assembly GCF_027580195.1 of Bos mutus. Classification (NCBI taxonomy): domain Eukaryota; kingdom Metazoa; phylum Chordata; class Mammalia; order Artiodactyla; family Bovidae; genus Bos; species Bos mutus. The sequence goes on from NC_091617.1 coordinate 72,866,427, forward strand.
GCAGGTTTGCCCTTGGGCTTTCATTCTCACATCTGTGGAATGAGGGCCTGAAGGAACTTTCCAGTCTCTCCAGCTCTGCTCATCTATGACTCTAAACCCGACACCCGGACTTCCAAAATGTTGTGTCCGTCCCCAGACACAGTAACCCCAGGTGGACACACATGAGATTTTATCCCAGGGAGAGGCCGCTGCTTATCAAGGGTTTCCCAGCATCAAAAATGAGAAAATACCCTGTTTTTCTGTGACAGCCTAGAATGTGTCCTTATGGCCCCCAATTCAGCTGTACTCAGTTACTGTGTGATTTAATATAATAATTCAGGTTAGAGTTTTTACCTCTTTCCTTTAATTCTGCCAAAACTTTGCCTGGAGCACCTTGTAGATTCTTCCAGGTCTGAGAGCACCCGTTTTAGCTTCTGGTGCCAGGTTTCTTCCTGTTTCCCAGATTCCAGCAGCTGTGTCTTTTTTTTTTTTTTTTTTAAAGGATATTCATAAACTTTCCCCCCCTTTTTTAGAAGTTGAAATATAGTTAATTTGCAGTGTTGTGTTAGTTTCAAGTATATGTCAAAATGATTCAGTTATATATGTGTAATTTAAATTACATATATAATTATATATATACTTTTTCAGATTCTTTTCCATTATAGTTTATTACAAAATATTGAGTATAGTTCCTGTGCTATACAGTAGGCTCTTGTTGTTTTTTTTTTAATCTATTTTATATATAGTAGTATGTGTCTGTTAATTCCAAATTCCTAATTTATGAAAATAAATTAGAATCATCATAAACTTTAAAAAATACATGGGAAGATGCATATGTAAGCAGGTACACGCAACCATACACATCCGTCCAACTAATGTGCTCAGTACGCTCAGCACAGGCCCTGTGCTGGGTGCCAAGCCACAGCCTCATGAGGGACGTGGACAAAACCTGCAAACAGAAACCATAAAGCAATGTCAGGACATGCCCGGTGCCTTGATCCTTGGTGCATTTGGAATCACGTTTGAACCCAGAAGACATAATGCTGAAAGTGGAAAACTCATCTGCCAGTTCACAGGGCTGGGGCAGGTCACGGAACCCTCGCTGGCAGCCGGCAGAGTCTCCCCTCCCACTGACCCGCCTGTCCCCTCGCTCACTGCTCTGATCACGTGCGGCTCCCTGGGGACCCCATTGTCTGCACAGATACGCTGGGGTTCATTTGGGAAACCCGGCTCTGGGAATGGAAAGGGAGACTTCAACCGTGGCGCTGGACTTTTGTGCCAATACAACTGTGTTTTGTTTGGGAGTTTTGTCTTTTTTCAAATAACACTACACAGAGAACCCTAAGAAAGTCCCCAGGCCGCGACAGACAGACGCAGCATTTCCTTTTATCCCATCAGTCAGGGGGAAAAAGTGAGAAAGAGGAAAGAAAGGGAAGAAAGGAGAAAGAAGCCCCCGAGAGCCCTTTCCATGTCCTTCCCATCAGCCACGTGGGTTTGCACAATTAAATCTCAATAGCTCCTTCCAGGGCTTTGTCCCCTGACTGCCCATAAGAACGGTCACTCTGGCACTCAGTGACTCCCCGCTCCACATTGCAGGTCTCTCCCCAGCTTCTCCTTCCAGCTGCACCCAGCAGACTGACTCCGCTGGAGGAGTGTGGGGCACTCCCCACCGCAGGGGAGCCCACACCAGGCACGGAGCAGCCCAGGTTCCAGCTGGGAGAAACTGCCAGGCCCTGGAGAATGCAGAAAGCAGGCCACTGGCGTCTCTGGCCTTTTATGTGGCTGCAAAGAGAGTTCATCCTGAGTGGAGGCTGGTTTATAGCAGAAGTAAGGAAATGATTTGTTTGGGGGTTTTTCCTATTAAGGACCCATCAGGAATCACGTGCATTCACAATCATCTAGCATTTTCTGTTTTAAAAACATCCTAAACTTTCAATTTATCTGATAATAAAATTAAAGTCATGAAACTTAATACAAGATGTTTATTTTAAATCTGAAGCTATGGTTTCAAACAGGCCTTGGCCCTAGTTTGGAAAGAAAGAGAATTCAGCAGAAGGAGTGCAGATAGTTAGAAGGAGATCAAGAAGCTTCTCCGGAATGGATTCCCCACTTCCCCCTCCACTTCCATCCATCCTCTTCCTTTCCTTTGCCCCTTCTCCTCCTTCCTTGACTCTGTGGATCTCTCTCTCAGGATCCCGTGAGTTCCACCGCCTGCACAGAGCATTCCGGGGTTCTGTCCCTACCCCTCCTAGAGCATCTTCAGCATCACCACAGCCCTGGGTACAGTATTGCACTCCATACCCACTGATGCTGCATTATCCCTTCTCTTCTAACAGAGTGGATTTGCCTACATGGCTTAGCCATCGAGGACCAGAACTGCTTGCTTCCTGAAGGCAGGGGTGGGGTCTAAGATCCCCCTATAATCAGTGGCCTGCCGTGTAATAGGTGTCCGGTGTGTCTGAGCAGACCTGCAGGTGAAGGAATGTGATGCTGAGTCTCTAATAGCTTGGCTTGGCTGCTTGCCACCCCAGACTCCACAAGGATATTGGCCGAGCTGGCTGGAAGCTGCTTCTGCCAATTTGTTCAACAAACAGGTATTCATTGCTATTCATTACATAAATACCCCCAATGAAAAATAACTCATTTAACCTTAAAATTCACATGGGGAGGCAGGATGGACATGGAATGTGAGTTCACAGACCTTGAATTTGCTTTCAAACTGACCCACGCCCCTGCTGATACTATTTGCTCATCTGTAGAATGGAGCTAGTAATAGCATCACCCACCCTGCCTTCTTCTCTGTTTGTGAAGGGAATGTCTGTGAAGAGCACTTTGCAAAGAACATTTACCATATAAATGACTGCAAAGCAAGGTTCCCTGTGCTGGGAAATGGCATTCTGTAAGCCATTGTTCTCAGTACTTAGAAATAGATTTGAGAATTAACAAAATTAAAGACTTGTTTTTAAAAAAGAATCTATATATGAAATTATGATCTCTCTGGTGCCAGGGGTGGGGTGGGAGGACATTAGGGAAGGGAACTGGGTGGATATGAATGCGAAATGGTAACCAGTTTTTCTGGAGCCAAGATAATGAGCGGGGTAACTTTGGACATGAAAGTCGAGGCCATAGGGGCCTTGTGTGCATCTTAATGGAGCCCTTGAGGATCTCTGAGCACAGAAGTGGGGTGCTATGAGCTCTGACTGGTCAGTGTGGCAGGACATGTTGGATGGGGAACAGAGACACTGGAGAGGGCTGACTCAGCCCCACACAGCAGGAAGGGGATTCTGATGGTCACTGCCTGGGCTGGGGAGCGGGGGCAGCCGCAGGACACCAAGGCTGGGTTATCTGTCATCCCAGGGCATCCCCATCCATACATGGCATTGAAGCTGCCATGGCTTGTCTGTTTCCCACACTGAGCCGTACGTTCCTTGAAACGGGTGTCAAGCAACATATGTGCCCAGCATCTGGCCAATGGAAGGTGCTAATAAATACATGTGTGGAATGAGAGTGACTTATATTTAGTGAGTTAGTGAAGTTGGGGTTTCTGCTTTGTGAGGGAGCTATATTTTCAATAATGTGGTCCCCTGGACCTTGTCCCCCTCCTCACCCCAGGATGGATAAGGCTCTGGGAATTTTCCAACTGCCTCCCTTCAGACATTGCTTTGGCCCTTCCCAGCTGACATAGGTCCCTTGGGAACACTAGACCAGGCTGGACCACAACCTACTCTTCACTGAGAGCCATCAGGGCCAGATTTGTAGAGTGTCAGCTCTGTGCTAGACCCTGGGTGTATGACACACATCATCTCATTTAATTCCACTTCATCTTTATGGAAACCTTTTAAAAGGGTTAGAACCCCATTAATTAAAGGTAGGAAGTGAGACTCAAAAAGTTCAGTAACTTGCCCAAGACCGTACAATAGACCAGCAGACCCAAATTATCATGCTGTGAACTCCTTAAGGTGGGATTGCCTTCTGTTCTCTCTCTATCCCCTGCACCTTAGCCCATGCGATGCAAGTCTGAATGTCTGTTGAATGAATGACTGAAACAAAGTTCTGACTCCGTAGCTCAAATGTGCTCTGAGCCTTCATTGCCTCACTGGGAAATAACATGAAATGGATGGATTTGGTATGAGGTTAAAATGAGTCCTGGCAATATGTTTGGTAAACAGAGGGGGTATGGAAGCCAAGTGCTTTCCAGAATTCCTCGGATCCCAGACTGTAGACAATGCTCACAGATATCCTTTTGAAAAGGTTTGGCCTTTGGAGCTCAACTCACTTCCCGTTAGGGCATATTTGTGGGTCCGATCTGATTCTCAAAACTGGCACCATCACCTGCCACCAGGCAAAACTTCCAGAAGAAGCTGAACAAACTCCCTTTATTTCCACAGCATCTGAGACCTGCTCACCAGTCCAGTCCACCACCCCGCCCTGACCATACCTCAGGGAGCTCTGAGGAAAGGTTAACTGAAAGGGGGCCGTCTTTGTTGTCAGAACAAACTAGCGGTGGCATTGCCATCTCCACCTCCCTGGCTGAAGTTTCAGCGGCTGCGGCCACACAGAGCAAGCCTTGTTCTTTTGTGAAAGTTCTAGTCCCAGTTTTGCTGCAGTGTTGTGGAGTCTTCAGCGGGCCTTTGTGACCAAAGAATCCCCCCCGAACAATAGGGACACTTCCTCCAAAGAGCCTGCTCCACCCTGGAGGGAGAGCCAAGGCTCCCAGGCTGCCTGGCTGCCCAGCAACTGTGGGTGTGGAAAGTTCCCTGAGGCCTGGGAGAAAAGGAGAGCTAGGCCCCCACAGTGTCAGGCCTTCTCTTAGGCCAAGTCACAACCCAGAGGGAAGGCTGCCTCCAGCCCTCACCAACTGGGGCGAAAATCAGCCGCATCCACGTGGGGACAGAACAGGAGACCTACACTCAGCTGAACTGTTTCTTTAAGAAGCTGGATTTTCCTGCCTGGGGTAGCTGGGTCCCCTCTTGATCTAGAATCCCAAACGCATTCATGACCAAACAGAGAGTTCAACAGGGAAGGTAAGGGCAGAGAAAACGTGAAACTTTATTGAGTGTTTAATGAATGCCAGGTGCTATGGGAAGCACTTAAAAAAAAAAACAGAAAAGAAAGACATAGGGACTTCTTGTTTGGGAATTCGCCTTTCTACAAAGAAGAGAAAAAGATGATCAAGAATAGTTCTGCCATACAGTTTTATACACCAAGTCTTTTTTTCACCTTATTAAATTATCGACTCTATGAAAAAAAAGAAAAGAATTCACCTTCCAATGCAGAGTATGCAGGTTCGATCCCTGGTAGGGGAACTAAGACCCTGCATGACATGGTGCAACTAAGACCGAGTGCTGCAACAAAGAACTGTGCACGCTGCAGTGAAGACCCAGCGCGGCCAAAAATAAATAAATAGACACACCATGCCATTTATTGGAAGGTTGGAAGGCATAACGTAGAAATGAAGTCAAATGATCACAAATTGATAGGTATAATGCATTTTCTATCAAGACATAATAATTAATATTTACTAAGTACTTACTACATCCCAGGTATTCTGTTAAGTAATTTATCAGCAGTATTTCATTCCATGTTTATTTTATAAGGAAGGGACTATTATCATTCGTGTTTTGAAGATAGAATTTGAGGTTCAGAGAGGTTAAGCAACCTGCAGCCTATAAGCAGTGAGCTGGGATTTAAATTCATGTCTGTGCAACAGAAACACCTGTATTCTTTGTTTCTTTATTGAGGTATAACTGACATACAATACAGTGCACATATTTAAAGTCTACAAGTGGTAAGTTTCTGCATTTGTGAAACCATGACCAAAATGAATACAGTGAACTTACTCATGAGTCCAAAAGTCCCCTTGTGCCCTTTACTTTCATCCTGTCCCCAACCACCCTCTGATCTTCTTTATATTAGTTTGCAATTCCTAGAAGGTGGGGTTCCTAGCAATATACAGTATGTCCTCATTTAAAAAAATCTGGCTTCTTTCACTTAGCAGCATCATTCTGAGATTCACCCAGGTTGATGCATGCCCATTCTTTTTACTTGCTGAGTAGTATTCCATTGCATGAATAGACCAGAGTGTGCTTATCCATTTCTCGCTTGGTGGGCATTTGGGCGATGTTCAGTTTCTGGCTGTTAGAAATAAAGCTGCAAAGAACATCTGTGTACAGATTTTTATTTAGACACAGGCTTTCATTTATCTTGGGTAGACACCTAGGAATGGAATGGCTAGGGTATATGGTGGGCTATGTATTTAACTTTCTAAGAAACTCCCAACTGTTTTCCAATGTGGGCTCAAGCAACTCTTCTCCCCTTATGGGACCCAGTTTTCCTATTTGTGAAACCAAGCAGTCCTTCAGGGCCTTCCCAGGGACAGATACCCCATGTCCCCTGCCTCCTGTTTGTTAGAAAGCTTTAGCCTCCTAAGTCTAAATTCCAAGGAATAAATTCAATCAGAAATGAAAAAAAAGCCAAGACAAAGAATGGTCAATCAAGACAGAATAAAACTAGTTTAGTCATAAAACAAAATCAAGGACCTTTAGTTTCACCTCAATGGCTATAGAGAATATCCTTAGCCAGATCCTTGGGATTTTTTTGCAGATACTAAAACCCCAAGTATGTGGAAGAAGTGAACACTATGCTGACCACAAACATGCAGACTCTAGACCAGTTGGAACCAGAAGGTTGATGATATTGTTATTTTAATAACTTCCAAAATACCACACTGTTACCTCACCACCAACCAGTCAGAAAAAAGCCCATGAGCTGATCAGGCACCCTACAACCCTTACCCCTAATGTTGCCTTTAAAAACCCTCCCTGAGAGCTATCAGGGAGATCAGGTATTTTGAGCATGAGCTGCATGTTCTCCTTGCTTGGTGTTTCGCAATAAACACTGTACTTGCCTTCACCACAACCCAGTGTCTATAGATTGGCTTTGCTGCACATTGGGCAGGCAGACCCAAGTTTGTTTCTTTACCTGAGAAGCAGCAGAACCCCTAGCTCTGGCACACTCTCTGTAAGCCTTTCCACTGCCTGCCACCCCAGCCCACCACCACCCCTACATACACACACAGAGGAAGGCTTCAGGAATGTAAAAGGAGTGAGATATCTGTCACACAGCAGAGTGTATTTAGAGGCAAGTTTCCAGCCTCCCTTCTCAGTCTCCCCGGTACAGTTTTCAGATAGGAGAGTGGATCAGGTTCAGGACCAGAACACATCAGGTATACTCCAGTGGTGTAGAGAGAATCCTGAACTGACCTATCTCCTGCTGTTTCTGGATGGTGGTATAGAAGGAGGAGATGCGGAGAGGCACTGGGCAGGGCAGCCATCTCTTTCTTAGAACATGTCTCCAACCTATGCATGGACCCGGGGTCACTGTCAGTTCTCCTGTGCACAGCCCATCTGCCTCTTTAGTGGAGCCACAGACCACACACTGGTATTGGAAGGGCCCCAAGAGACTCAGACCAACTCTGTCCTTTAACAAGGCCAACCCAGATGCCAGAATGCTGAGGGCCTTGCCCAAGCTAGGGTGGAGCTGAGATCTTTGCACGCTGCATTGTAACCACACCCTGCTGGACAAACACATAGACCTTGGCTTCAGATACCAAGGGAAAGTTTCAGAAGCATGAGGTTCAAAACAAGTGAAAGTAGTTTGTGTTAGACTGGGATAGGTCTTCCCAGGTGTCTCAGTGGTAAAGAATCCGCCTGCCAGTGCAGGAGCCGCAGGAGAAGCAGGTTCGATCCCTGGGTTGGGAAGATCCCCTAGAGGAGGAAATAGCAACCTCCTCCAGGATTCTTGCCTGGGAAATCCCAAGAACAGAGAAGCCTGGTGGGGTCTTCTCGGGTCACAAGAGTCAGGCATGACTTAGCGACTGAGCAATCGAGGATAGGATAGGTTAGGCTAGTGGTCACCCTTGCAGGAGGCGATCCCGGGAGGGAGCCCAGGTGGGCTGTGGGTGCCAGAAACGTCCAGGCTCTTGACCTGCTGGGTACAGGATGTAGCCATTCCCATCAAGCTGGACAGGTGACATGGTCCACTACATTTCAATAAAAATGTACTTTTAACAAACGAATGAAAAGAGACAGGAAAGGCAGTATGTGGCCTGAACATTGTCGGGCTGCCCCATGGCACGGAGGGTACTGTGTTTGGCACCCCAGCTGTGCCCCTGGAAAGGGGCTGGAGGGCTGGTCGCCCGCACTTGTTGGCAGAGCAAACACCCAGGCCTCTGAGTGCACTGTCTCCTCTGTGTACACAGGGTGTTAGGCCAGGCTCTGCCGAGCTGCACTTCAGGGTGACAAAGACAACAATGCCACCATCTCGTAACTGTCAACAGCATCACTGTGCTCAAGGCTTTGTTCCAATATTTGCGGAGCTAGAAGGGCCAGGTCGCCTGTATGATATTGACTTAGATGTACCACTAACCAGCAAAAGAGTGCCAGGGCCTGTGGGCTCAAGCCTGGGGCCTCTGGGATGTGCGTGGCCTTAGGGATGGTGCAGGGTCCTGGAAACCCCACCAGTTGGCTGTTGTTACTATTGTTACTGTTACTATTATCTTCCCAGTAAAGCAGGGAGTCATGAGTTTCCAGACTGTTGTGAAGACGCCCTCAAATCCTTTGTAATCCAACCTGCCAGATTTGCAGGGAGAGCTGGAAAGATGAAGCATATCTGGAACTGAAGTTTTTGGAAAATGGCAGTGGAAAGTTTTTCCTAAGAAGTTTTCTTTTTTTATAGGAAAGAGAATTTTTCTTTTTCTCCTTAACGGGATCACACTCTATAAATGCCAAGCTTGTTAGTCTCTAGTCGAGTGTTTTACTGCTCCCAGTCATTTCTGAGTGAGACACTCTACCACTGACAAATACCGAGACTGCTTTGCAGAAACTCGTGTTGCCAGGGGAAGCCCCCGCTCCCCTTTGTGAGCCCCAGGCCTCAGGGCCGGCCGTGACCCGTGACCTCTGGCTCCCAGTCTTGCTGTCAGCGGGAGAAAGCGAGGGGCCAGCCTGCGTCAGCTGGACGAGCCAGGGCCCGGACACACCGCCCTGGGGCTCTGCTCTCCACGAGGTGCTGACCCCTCGCTGCAGGTGCCCTGTCCCCCGGGGGGCCTTGCTGTCCCGTCGGGTGACCAGAGGCTCAGACCTCTCTGCTGTCTGAGAGGGTTTCTCTTCTTCCTGTTTTGTCAGAAGAGCTCTCACTCTGTGCCCTGCCCCTCCCTCTGCCTCCAGGCCCACACTCAGTGAGGCCTTCAGTAACCATTAATTTAGCCAATTTCCTGGGCCCCACCGTTCCCCAGGGACCCCACTTTGGTGGGCAGCAGCGGAACAAGACACCCTGCTGTGTCCCCTTCCCTTTTAATTACACGGGGACAAGCTTCCTTGGGGGGGCTTTGGGAGGCAAGCCCTGGGCCGGCCTGGCTGCCCCCTACGAAACAAAGCACACATGTTCCAGAGAATTCCCTCCTCGCCTAATCCAGGCTGGGAAGAAAAGGGCTTTTCTTCTTGTTGTCAAAGGGGGTCTTCGATGCTAAGATACCATTTTGTGTCTCAAGTCATGTCACGGGACTTCTGCCTGGGCCTTGCGTCTGCTCTTTAGAAATGAAAGACACAGTCCGTGCTTCACCTCAGGACAAGTACCACTCCCCCCCAGGCCCACCCCAAAATACAGGGACTCGGGGGCCAATAGAAGCAGGGAAACCTCCCAACTCCCGCTGTTCCTTTCTTATCCCAGCAATCTCGGCTTTCTGGACTATTTGCCCAAAGGATGAGTACGGAGGGCTGGGCCTCACCTGCTGATCTCAAGGGTCATGAATATTCTTATAATCCCCTGGAAAGAAGGACCCTTTCATTAAAGAAGCAGATTCCCCCTGGTGGCTTGGGGACTTGCCATCCCTTCCTACCAGCAGCCTGCCTCCTCTCTGCTCCATGACCTATGGGTCCCAGCTGGCTTCTTCAGCTTTTCCAGAAGCCTGGCTCTGCCACTTTCCATCGTGAATCCATGTCCCTATTTTACAGGTGAATTGAAGAAAGTAACAGCAAAGATATTACAGACATGCAACCTGACGCCTAGAAAGGAGTTGGGTTCAGGCCCAGAGAAAAAGAAACTTCCTGCATTGCTGATAGTCGCACACACTTAAACGTTTACACTTTACCTTGTTTGGCAAGAGGATTAAAGGTGGGTTTTGGAAATATCCGAGAAAATTCAGATGAAGAACTCAAAGATAAGTGCAGGGGAAGTAGCAAAATTAAATCAAGGCAGAGTGAAGTCAGTTAAGACATGTAAATGCAAAGTTCCATTCGTGAGCAAGGCTCAGCTGAGAATTTAGCTTCCAGCTTCCTAGCAGCCAAAGAAAAGGGAGAGAAATGGTTGACAGAAGGTCAGAGCACATCAGGCACTCAGGGGAAGCACAGGTCTTGAAACTGAGGCCTGACACATATACACTATTGATACTATGTATCAAATAGATAACAAGTGAGAACTACTGTGTAGCACACCGAATTCTTCTAGAGCCTCAGTGGTGACCAGAAGGAAACCCACAAGGCAGGGCATATACATACATGTCTGGAAGGAAACCCACAAGGCAGGGCATATACATACATGTCTGGAAGGAAACCCACAAGGCAGGGCATATACATACATGTCTGGAAGGAAACCCACAAGGCAGGGCATATACGTACATGTCTGGCTGATTCATTTTGCTGGACAGTAGAAAATAACACAAAATTGTGAAGCAACTACACTCAAGTAAAAAAGGATTCTAAATAAATAAAAACAATGTAATGTAAAAAAGAAAAAAACAAAAAACAAAAAAAACACGAAAGAAACTAAGGCCTGAAACTCTTTGCTCCCTACCCCATCCTTGGGAATGGTGAGATGATGAGTCTTCAAACAAAAACACTATGCACTGCATTGAAATGTCATCCCTGGTTTAAGTTTCCTTAACCTGTGCTTTAAAATGGTTGAATGTACAACTCACATAGCAATGATTACTTCACTCACTAGACTTCCTTCTACTCTTGCCATTGTATTTAAAATATATCCTGCATTCAGGCTAAGCAACAAACAGTTCTTATGGGGTCGGCATTGCTGCAGATATTTTAAACAAAGGCTCTGATCCTATTGCTAAGCCTTATAGTACAAAGCAATCATTTTCAAAGTTTTAATCTTTTAAAAAGCACTGTGCATGCCAAAGTTTTTGCTGACATGGGTTTATGTCTATTGATATTTAATATTTGATATTGATATATTAGAAACTGAAACATAAAAAATAAATACTCTAATAAATTAAAAAAAATAAAACGATTCCATGTTTTAACATAAATTATATTTCTTATGAAAAACAAAAGAATGTAGTGACAAGAGTAGGCTTCTAAAAGTCCTTTGCAATCCTTTTGAATATCCAGCTTGATAGGAGATAAATGGATTCTTCTATCTGCTTCTAGATTCAGTCTGTCGCAATATGTTGCTTTGGTTGAAGGCGGTGAAGAAAACTTGGCCTCACACAATAATGAGATGAGAAAAAACAAAGAGAATGGGAATCACCTTTCCAGGTAATCGTGCAGCTTCCTTGATGCGACACCAATACTTGCCAAATCAGTGAACGTATCCTCTGTGACATAAAATCCCTTGGTCCACCCCCTGCTTAGAGAGGAGCTTCCCCCCCATGCCTGTTCTAGATCTGTCACACACTAGCTGATCAGAAAATACTGGTTTCCTTGGTTATGCAGATCTTTCGACTGACACATTTCTTTTGACAATAACCAAAAAATCGCATTCCTGGATACCATCTTCCATCTCATCAGAAAAACACTGAGAAGCTATCAGACTCGTAATGTTTTTCCAAATTCTCATTTTGGCTTAAATGTGTCAGTTTTACCGTTGGTAACCAATACAGCAGAGGTTTTCCTTGAAGCGGCATGTTCCCTCTTCTTTTTGAGAAAATATCTGCCTTATGAGTCAGCTTGAACTACCACAGTCTATTAGTCATTCTTTTAAGCAAAATGATATTCCTTGAAGAAAATGACAGTTTCGGTCCTAAGTCAAATAATTGCACAAGTACCTTTTATCAATATGACCATCATATTCTGGATTGCAAACAGTTTTTTATGTCACACTAATTTGTCACAGACTATTTAAAAAAAGTACTTAAGGGTTGAGATTAAATAAAGCTAAAAATCAAGAAAATACACTGATAACATAGCAATACAAATTAATAAAATGATGTTTACTATTTCATCAAATCACTCTTTAACTGAACTAGCTTATTTTTTCTGTTTTAAACCATGAGTGCATCTTAGTAAAGATGACACACACAGCACCCATTAGGACAGGTCGTGCCATTGTCTTGATTCATGCTGAGCGCTGTTACCCACACCGCTTTCACAGAGCCAGTGAATGTCGACATAGTGAAGAGAAGAACCACAATACCAGTGCTGTTATAACATCATGTTGACCATGTGATTACTGAAAGGGTCTTAAGGACCACCGGGGGCCCGTGGACCACTCTCTCAGCTGCTGATGTAGAGACTTGGCATCTAAGATGGCAGTTACTCTAGAAGAGATTCCAGACAGCAAAAAGGAAGAGGATTTCCCTCTGAAAATGGTTTGTATCTTGAGCATAGCTCTGATAGTTAAAGGAATTAGCAATGTATCCTGTGTTGCAGTGATAAATACTGCAGAAATTTAGTGCTAGAATCAAGTCATTTGATTAAGGTTGGACAAATGCTTAAAATAAGCCAATAACTGAAATGTACTCATTTCATCACAATGACTACCTTATATTTTAAAGATCAAGTGAGATAATAACTCTGAAAGCTATATCCCAATTCAGGGCAGTTTTATTTAGAAGAGGCAGTTTTATATCAAAATAATATCAAAGGTTTTTACAAATGTCAGCATCAGAAGGACCTTTAGTGAACAGCCAATCAAATCCTCATATTTTATCAATGAGGAAATTAATCAAGATGCAAAGGACATTCCAAATTATAGCAAATCCTGGTTTATGGGTGCATAAATGTTTTTTTGCCAACTGAAGTGAAAAGTTAATTATTTATACGAGATAGCAAATGAAAAAACAGAACACATACATGTGATCACAACACATAAATGAGTAAACATACAGATAGCAGTAAATGTTACCATACCTTATACATAACTCAATGTCTACATAATACATGTTTTATAGACATGAAAAGTTCACTCATTTAAATAATTTTTTAATATTTGTCATGTGCCAGATGTTGTGCTAAATGCTAGGGATAAGGAGATCCGTAACACTCGGTGTCTGCCCTTAAATATCCTCCAATCCCATGAAAAAACATGTGGATGAAGTAGCAATCCCAGTGCACTATGCTGTATCAAGACAGATACACAAGTGGGTGCCAACAGGAAAGCAGCCAATTCAGGTGGGAGGCAGGGAGGGGGCACAGAAGTCTCCCAGAGGAAGTGGTGCTAGAGCAGGGTCCCCAAGGATGGGATGAGAGTTATCAGAGCAAGGAGGACATTCCATCCTGAGCAGTGTGTGGGCAGGAAGGCGGGCTGATTGCAGGAAGGTCTGTAGTTCTCCATATGGATGTGGGCTGAGAGGGGTGACTGGAATTGCTGGAGAAATGGGCAGATCCCATCCCCTGAGGAGTTCTGTGCTAAAGATTTTGAACTTTATTTGAAAGTTATCTGGAGACAGATTTAATCAAAAATGGTCATGTTTGCATTTTAGATTCTTCTTTCTGGCAAGAGTGTAAAGGATGCTTAAGAGAAGTGAGAATGAAGGCATGTGGCGGGAATAGAGACGAGCTATGGGGCCATCTGAAGTGTGGAGAGCCAGGAGGAAAGATACTGAGGTCAAAACCGCAGACACTGATGACTAGGTCTGTTGTTTGTATCAGGAACAGGGGAGTCCTGGGTGTTTGTCTTGTCAGCCATCACAGTGCCTGTCACCAAAACAGTGAAATCTGGAGAAGGAACAGGTTTAATGAAGAAAGGGGTGCTTGCACTTTGGACAAGTTGAGTGTAAGACGTCTAGGGTACATGCAAGTAGGGAGTTGGAGCTGGTGTTTGGTATGGAGAGAGAGGAACAGGATGGAACTGGAGAGTTTAGAGTCACAAGCAATGTGGCTGGAAGTTGGGCAGGCGGGAGGAATGGAGGCAGAAGAGGAGAGTTCCAAGGGAGCACTCCGAGAAAGGCCCACCCTTGGGGGGCGGGGTGAACAGTCCTGACAACCAGCAGCCATTCTGTTATAAGATGGAGGACGAGGAGAAAGTGGGGTCACAAAAGGACAGAAGTCAAAGAAATAAGTTGACAGGGAGAGAGAGAGAACAGATGTCACAAAGTATTAACTGGCCTTAATGAGTCAAACAAAATAAGTATAGAAGTGTTTGGGGGGATTAGCATGGAGAAGCAGTGGTGGAGGCAGTGATGGCATGGAGGAGGGAGGCCCAGCTGGCAAAGAAAACGCCAGCTTGGAGTGAGTTAAAGGAGGAATATGGTGGTGATTTCTCTTTCAAGGAGCTTGGCTGAGAATGAAAGAAAGATAGTGTATAGTTTACAGATATATAGGGTTCACGGGAGATGATGATTTATTTCTAGATTCTGGGATTCAAGGACATTTAAAAAGTTAACTTGCTTTATTTCCAGATAACTCTACACAAAGTATTCGGAAGACAGTAAGTTAAAGTGGTGGTATAAAATGGAGGATGAAGTGGAGGTATAAAGTGGTGGTATAAAAGTGGACAATGAAGGAAAACGTGTTCAAGTTAGAAAAACATAAAAATAGCTAACTCAAGCAGGCATACTGAATATGATGCCCCAAATCCAAGTTTGCTTATACTCACATGATAAAGCATGGCCTGTTAGCAGGCCCAGTAGGCAATACTGAGCCAGTCCCTCTGTGCCCCCAGGAACATGAGGATTCATACAGCTCACACTGTGCCCTCCCAGACAGCCAATCCACAGTCTTCAAAGACCTACTGGGCCCTACTTCCCTCCCATGTTCCCGTGCAAATTAAGCTCGTGCCCTTCCCTCTGGCAGGGAAGAGATCTGGACGTGAACTGTCTCCTTGGCAGTCAGGGGATCCCAAGACTGGGCGGCCCGGTTCCCAAGGTCTCCGGTGTGGTGAGGTGCAGCAATGAGTCCTAGAAATAGAAAAATGTTCTGTTTGCAAACATTCCCGAGGGAGCTGGAACTTTTCTTATCTACGACTCTCAAATGCCTGCCTTCTGAACTCACAGCCTCTCAAACTTCTCTGACGCCCTTTTCCAACAGCAGCTTCAGCCTCAGGCTTCCTGCTAAGCGAAGTAGGCCATTTCTAGTGGAGAGGCAGTTTCCAGGGCGGTGGTTAAGTGTACAGACACAAGAAGCCAGATATCCCAGGTGGAAATCCCCACTTTGCCACTGACGAGCCAAGCAAACTCTGACAACTTGAACAACTCAGAGACTCCATTTCTTTTTCTTCCCGTCCTATCTATAAAAGGGGGAAATACCAGAATCTAGCTCTCAGAGCTGTGGAAACCAACAGCGTTCATGGAGGCTAAGGGTTTACAGTAGGACCTGACACATAATCAGCACTTAGCAAACGTTTCTATCATTATTTAGGAGGATTTAGGGAACACCTTGTACCCAGTTTGGAGGCAAATATGATGCTTTCCACTGAAAAGAGAATGTAATCTGGAAAATGTCCTGTCCTGATTTAGCTGGACCAGGAGATATTTTTCTCTGGGTTTGGGAAAACATTTTTAGATGCCAAGTGTAATCAATGGCAGAAGCTCATAGACCATCTGGGCTGGAGGCCTTCGGGAGTATCCAGAGGAGGAAGGGGCTCTGCTAAGGCCACCTGTCACGGGGGCACAGAGCATGATTAGAAGCACAGTTCTCTGGCTGCATGGCCTGTTCTCTGCCTTTGCTCTCCTACATATAACACACAGGTTCCAGACCTGAATGTATGTGCTTGTTGGGGCCTTGCCCTTCTTAGCAGCTGCCTTCTTTCTGGTGGAATTTCTCCAAGTAGAATTCTTTTTCTGGAAACAGTGATGAATTCTTGATTACAAATCCAGGACACACACACACACACTCAGTATTCAATAGACTTTCTTTTATGACAAAGCATGCTTTAATGAGTGAGGTGGTTTTATTCAACCTGTGCCACAAATAATCAATACAAAATACTTATTTAATACCAAGATTCTGGATTACCTCCTCCTTGTGCTCAGTAGTGTCCGACTCTTTGTGACCTGCCAGGCTCCTCTGTCCATGGGATTCTACAGGCAAGAATACTGGAGTGGGTTGCCAGTTCCTCCTCTAGGGGATCTTCCCGACCCAGGAATCGAATCCGGGTCTCCTGCATTGGCAGGCAGATTCTTTACCACTGAGCCACTGCGGAAGCCCAGTACCTACCTCCTCCTCAATAAACCTTAAAAATAATGTGCTCTGCATACTCAGAATTCACTGAAAATATGAAAAACTGGCATGACAAGTGCTATGAGGTTCACCAGTGTGACTTTCAGAATTGAACAGTTTGATGTTTAGAATGAAAAGCTTTTATGTAAATCTGTGCATCTTGTTCAGTTGGGGTTTTCCCTGAGCGCTGACTCGCCCAATCATGCTGGAAGTAGGGCATCCAGTTCTCCTTTTATGAATATACCTGCCTCTTTGCCAGGCTGCTCACAACATGAAAACGAACTGCCATTTCAAAAGAGTCGAGGAGGGGAGGGAAGGGCTGTTTAGCACATGGCCAGCCCTTCCAATACCTGCACTTTGTTCAAGGTTCTGTGCTTAAGCCTACCTGGGATCCCAGAAAGACTTGGCCAACAAGCCGGTCTTAGGACTGCAGGTAGCCTCTCTGAGCCAGAGTTGAACTGCTGGTAACATGCTCCCTTTAGTCCAGCCGCATCATCAGAGAAGCTAGAGCTCTGTGTATCTAAATGAAGCTAAAAACCTATGCATCTCTAAGAATGACTAGAAATCATATTATTTTCAGAAGCCCTAGTAATACTGTCACTCAAATCCATTGAGGCCAGAGGTGAGCATAAAGTTACAGTTTAAATCAGAGATTTCAAACGGTGACCCGGCAGTGTGGGTAGTGCGTTATAGATGTTTCAGTCTGACTCACACAGTAAGATTCTTAAAATCAGCTGCTAACATTTCAATGGAAGCTTTCACAGGACTCTCAGGATCCTCAACTTCTACAAAATGATTGGCTTTGGAGGTACTACATCTGTGTCCCCTGACATAAATCTTCATGGAACAGAAACAATACTTCCCTGGGGAGTCAGGAGGCAAGGGTTTCAGCTAGACCACTAATTGAACAAATTGCTTCTTCTCTCTGGGACTCTTTTTTTATTCTACTTTTTAAAAAAAAAAAAACAAAAAACAAGAGCTATTGTTGTTCTAAAACTATAATTCATTTTCTAGATAAGCAAAGTAAATCTGAGGGTAGAAAAAAAAAAAGATACAATTCCTCTGGAAATCACACCATACTCTGTACAGTCAGCCAGGTGGGTAGGAGGTTTTGAAAATGTTTCAGAATATATATAACTGTTAACACAAAAGATTATCCAAACTATAGGCGCCGGTATATAAGTCATGGTAACTCAGAAAGAGGAAGCTATTTTTAAAGGACGAGGTGCTGGGTCTCATACGCTCGGGAAGATGGAAGCTGCCCGCCACCAGATGCTGAGCATGCAGACTTGCTACATATCCATCTGCCATGGAAATTTCCCTGCTTCCTCATTCTCATCTTGTCGTTCTGAGGTTGAGCATGCCACGCCTCGGCCATGGAGGCTTTCTGCTCTGGTGGCTTCAGACAAAGTTACCATTAACTCCCCAACCTGCAAGAAAATTATTTGACACAAAGGATTCCAAAATGTCCTCCTCTCCCCCTACAAGCCTGCAAACAAATGGTACAGGAATGAGGTCAGAAAGGAATCCCCCGCCTACCAGGCCCCTGAATTCATTTACCTACCTCAGAGCCCATTCAGGGGAAGGGGTGGGACTGGGAACAAGAGCCCCTTGGAGGCCAAGTGGAGTTTGGGGGTCGAGCGCTACATTACAAGATCTGACAGGCCTTTGCCAGCCTTCAGCTTCTTTGTGTCTCTCACATAATAGAGAAACACAAACTGAGCAGCACACGATCTGTGGTTACACCCTTGGACTGAGCACATTCTTTGCAAATGCTAATAGTATTGTAGCATCCTGTCACCCAGGAACACAAAAAAAGGATGTTGATTTTCACATGAACCAGAACACGCCCATTGTACACAAGTTGGTGACCAACTTGTAGTATCTGCACATCAAAAGCCCAGCCAATCACAGGGCACACAGCTGGCGAACTGCACCGATAGCCGCCAGGCCCAGAGAACGAGATCCAAATGCCCTGTCCCCTGCTACAGTGACAAAACACAGAACTTTTGAAGTGAATGGGCCCACAGTTTCAGGATTCTGATTCAGTGGTGACCAGAGCAATTAGTATAATTAGCAAGAATGTCAGTGTCTCAGATATTTAAAAAGAGAAATCTGAATGTATGAAAATGGGAGTGGCCTCATGCTTCTGCTGAGAGTCTTAATACAGCAGAGGCTGCAGAGGGCAGGGATGTTTAGGCATTCCCACTAGTGGTTATCAGAGGGATAGAGAAGCTCGCAAGAATGTTGGCAGGGAAGTATTTATTATCTATTTCTATTCTAATAGTCCTGGGAAACTAGAAAGTCTCAGGGCAAGAAAATTAAAGAGTATATAAGATATTCCTGAAAATAAACTTATTAAAGATGGCAAAGGTTTCTGTTAATAGCTTTCTGAAAGTGTTTAAGGGAGTCAAAATTTGGAAAAATAAAATATTCAATCAAGGTTTTGAAAACAGGTAAAAATAATTCTGTATCTTAATAGTTGGGCTAACTCAAAAAGAGAGGATCTGTAGAGGTAAAATGGGAAAATTAACATGATTAAGATGTTGAGGGAAAACTGCGGGGTATTCATTTCCACTCCTACCACTTCAAGGTCTGGGATAACCCTGAGATTAGAATCCCCTCTGAATCTCAATATCACCTTGCCTCCCAGGGCCCTGTAGGGAACCACATATCTCTGCAGGGCTTTCCATTCTCATGATGCAGCAGAAACCTCATATAGTTAGGGAAAGCCACCCTAGGGCATTTCTGTAAAGTTAGCTCAAATTGCACTTTCTAGGTATATCAGTGCCCTAATATATTCAGAATTTATAAATAAGTTCATTTTCCTAAAAGTATTTTTGAGAGCGAGCGAGCATGCTTTGGACAGTGGCTTGTATGTAACTAGATCTGTTTTCCAGTTTAGACTCTATTCACATGAATGGCATTGGTTACTTAAAACTTTTCCGAGCCTATTTTCTCATTTATAAAATGGAAATAACCCTGCCTGTGACAATGGATGCATAACACAAGACGTACTGGTTCCTTTGCTTTAAAGTTTTTTCTTCAAAATTTAAAAGGAAAGTCAAAGAAGTTTCATGGGATTAATCCTTGGAAAAGACAGAAGAGTGGCCTAAAGGGTTTCAGGGGGTTTCTAGATAGATCCCCAAAAGCTCACAGCCAGTGACAGCTCACGGCCCTGCTGTCCTTTCCATGGACACTAAGAGTCCTTCTGGGAGTCCTTCTCAGGGTGTGTGGCCACCCCTGCAACGCTGTAGACTGAGGTGGCTGCACACCTTTCCTCTGAAACACATCAAGCACCACCTCCTCCCATTAGTGTTGCTGCTGGCAGGGGGAGGCACGTTCTCTGAGAGCCGGTGTGTGCCTGTAGTCCCAGCTACTTGGGATGCTGAGGCGGGAGCATGATCTGAGCCCAGGAGTTCTGGGCTGTAGTGCACTATGCTGATTGTGTGTCTGCACGAAGTTCGGCATCGATATGGTGACCTCCCGGGAGTGGGGGACTACCAAGTTGCCTGAGGAGGGCTGCAACGGCGCAGGTCAGAACTCCTGTGCTGATCAGAAGTGTTGGCTGCATACCACCTGGAGCACCACTGACTGCAAGTGTGAGAACTTTTGACTTAAGCCCTCTAGGCAAATACAGTTCTTAATGGAGAAAGAGTTAAGTACGGCATTTTTGTTAACGACCCATGATTACTTCTGTGTTAAGATGTATGGAAAAGAGAGATTAAAAATAAAAATGGAACACAAACTAAGGAAGCAGAGAAATGAATAGGTTCATTCCTTACGAGATATGTTCATTTCAATATTTCCTGGTAGCTGAGGCAAAAAAACAGGTGAAGTCTTGAGTTCTCTTTGACAGAAATGAAGCAGTGTATATGGGCTTCCCTGGTGGCTCAGACAATAGAGTCTGCCTGCAATGCAGGAGACCTGGGTTTGATTCCTGGGTCGAGAAGATGCCCTGGAGAAGGAAATAGCAACCTACTCCAGTATTCTTGCCTGAAAAAGTGCATGGACAGAGGAGCCTGGCAAGTGACACAGTCCATGGATTCACAGAGTTGGACATGACTGAGTGGTTAACACTTTTAAGCACTATACGCTTTGCTCGGGAGTGGGAAACTTGGCTGGTCCTGAACTATCTAGAAATCCTTAAAGAACCTAAGTGTTAATTGAGACATGTCATTTTAACTTTTGCAAAAGGTGCTGTGTATTTTCTTTAAACAGGTGCATCATAAAATATTTGTGAAAGCAAAGGGCATAATATTAGATAAATTAATAAGTGGGTAAAGTAGTTCAGGCAGTATTGCTTTCTGATTTGGCCTAATTTTCAGATAAACTTTAGCAAAACAAACAAGAAGATGGAGTTAACCTATTTCCTACATACTTTCTCACAAATGTTAGAAGTCTCACAAGCTTTTGGCAAGTGTTAGATCATGTATACCATGACCATAATTTTTCACAAGTGGATAAAATTCTAATTCTTGTGTTGTTGCATGATTTAGTTATTCCAAGAGACAGTTTCAAAATGGACATTCTTCTTTGAACTCTTAAGGAGAGAAACCTATATTCTAACTCAACCATAAGACATGCCTCTGTAGAGGCTGCTGGCGGTTTTCATTGGATCTTCATTGGGGTCTCTGGCCTACAATTTTTTAAATGACTTTTTGCAATTTCTCAAATACTTGGGTAGGAACCATGCTACACATAAGTTAATTGGTTAAAAACAAAACAAATGATACGAATTCTTTACCACACAGAATAAGGAACTGGTTTACAAAAACATTTAAAAGCTGTAGTTACCCCGGTCAGTGACTTGACCCCAAATAAACCTTAACACTGATCCGTAGAATGTGAACAAAACCCACATGAAGGCTTCACAGGGTGATCATATACACATTCTCTGTCAAGCTGGTAACTCAACTCTCATTTCAAGATACACACTTAACCCACTGCCTTATGATGTACATCTTTTCTCAGCTTATTTTATAAAAGTGTCTTTAGGCTAAGTATCACTCACACTTAAACTCTGGACACTACTCTGCTTTTTAATCTCTGACAACTTTTATAGTACCTGTCTTAACTCTTAAGTTTTCTACATCTATCAACTTAGTCTAATATGTGTAGAAATTATTTATGACTTGTTATCACAAGTTGAATATTTTATTGTTTAAATTTAAATAGCAATTATTATTTTAAAACACACTTTGTAACGTAATTAAATACATCTCTATTATTTATAGGCACATGGTAGCTACTTCACTTTGACCAAGATGCTAATTCTTCAGCTGAAAGTATTGGCAGAAAACAGATAAATTACCCTATTAAATCTTCAGGAAGCAAACTCTTCAAACTTTGACGTAGGAAGATCTTGAAGTACACAAAGGATGAATACCACTGATAAGTGAAATAACTGTTAATATGATTGAAATATGTCCTTCCCTCTAAATTTTCTAAAGGAATTTAAAACTGTCTTAACATCTATTCACCAGAAAATATACCACACTCCAGCGACTGTGTGCCGCTTATGGAAGCAATCGTGACTTTACAGACTCTTCCTGGTTTTGGCTTTACCTAACCGTGTGAATCAGGGAGAAGATACATCCACACACTGTCTTATTTTATGTATCTAATGGTCACCAAATCTTAAGGTCAGCTGGTAAAGAATCCACCTGCAAGGCAAGAGACCCCTGTTTGATTCCTGAGTCGGAAAGTTTCCCTGGAAAAGGGATAAGCTACCCACTTCAGTATTCTTGGGCTTTCCTCGTGGCTCAGATGGTAAATAATCTGCCTGCAATGCGGGAGACCTGAGTTCGATCCCTGGGTTGGGAAGATCCCCTAGAGAAGGGCATGGCAACTCACTTCAGTATTCTTGCCTGGAGAAACCCCATGGACAGAAGAGCCTGCTGGGCTATAGCCCATATGGTCGCCAAGAGTCGGACACGACTGAGCAACTAAACACACACATGAGCAAAGTTCTGGGAAAAATTCTATTTAAAAAAAAAAAAAAAAAAGGGAGTTCGTTAATTGGGTGGTGGATGGAATGCAGTGATCTTTAAGGTTCCTTCTGGTTCTAAGACTTAATGATGCCTTCTTAGGCAGCCTCATAAATGACTAAACAGGTTAGCATCATCAATGAAAATGATGGCCATGGTAGCAAAATGCAATTAAAAACATTTAAAAAATATATTTCACCAAAGAAAATACCAAAGTGTATTGACAAATATCAAGACATGAAAAAGCATGGTTAGATCATGAATTACAACTATGCAATGTGAGGCATGTGAAAGTCAAGCATTCCAAGAAGAGCCACATGTTAAGAGGCTTATTAGACCATGAATTTGGTTATACTGTGGAGTCAATTATCATCCTGGGTGCATAAGTTTCTCTCTCTCTCCCCCTCATTATAACAGAGACAACTTAAAAGATGATCTCCAATAACATGATTTCAGTGTCTTTAATTACTCATCTACACCAATGATTTTAGATCAAGCACAGGCAAAATATAAATTGCAGTAACATCTACATATAGTGTGAACGTTTTAAAAAATAATACAAAGTTCATTCATAGTGCACAAGTAAAAACAAGGCTAAGTTTTAAATATTTAAACACAAAGCCATGATTATTCAAAAGGTAAGCATATTTATAAGCACATTTCTATATTGCTGAAGTTCCTGAAACTATAGCATATACCAGCTTAGAGAATCAAAACTGTAAAAAAAAAAAAACAACACAAAACTTTGATCCCCTTTATTGGAAAACTAAAATATATTTCTTTTAGCACATAAATACATCTAAAATAAATAAAAATAAAATTATTGACTAAGGGATTTACCTTTTAAACCTACACTCTGAATCTTAATATCATATGCAAAATTCCCAAATTATAAGGTCAGGAAATACCACTCTCTGCAATGATCCCTATTCATTATTACACTATTCATTTGTATCTGGAGGCTAAATAATTTGTGGGAAGGAGTGTGTCAGAGTCAAGCCTGGAAAGGGGATAATACAGAGAAAAGAGGACATAATTAAGCAGCTAAGAAAGGCTGACTGCTCCACTTGTAACCACAGCTCAGCTGAACTATGGTTCAACCGTGAAGCTGCAGGAACCGCTCGTTTCCCATCATTCACTGCCTACATAGCTTCATTTCTTAAATTGATACCTGGATCGAGTACCTTTTAAATCTATTTACAGTTGTTCAGTCTTCAGTACAGAGCTTTGTTCATTCTATTCCTTGCAAATTCTGTGGTGAAAAACAAAATGATTCCTGGTCTCATTAGAATTTAACTTCTGTACATAGAATTTGTTTCTATTTGTTACATTTTTATACTTTTGCATAGTGATTTGTTTACATTTGAATCATTTGTGATTTCTGAACTACTGACACAACAATTTACTGTTTACTGTTGAGAATCTGAGGGTTTTTTTTTCTTTTAAAACATCCGATTTTAAGAAATAGCTTTTGGGTGGGGAGGGAAGCATGCTTAGTGTGAGATCAGCCATAAAGGAAAACAATATACAATCCATGAAAGAAGTCATATTACTGAGTAGGACAGGGAAATGTCTGGACTCTAAAATGGGATTTTTAATAACATTTTATTATTTATATATTTAAATCACAAATACTGATCTCAAAGAAATGGAAACATCTCCTTTAACCACCCCTTCTTAAATTTATAGAAAGATGCGATAAAAGCACTGACTTAACATCAGCCTTTTGCTTGGGGGAAATCTGTAGAAACACAGCTGAGTGCATTTTTCCCTATCCATAGCTCACAGAAATAAACACGGTCCTTTTCCTTTTTTTTTTTTAGCAATACATTTGTAGTTGTAAAGTTGCTGTGTTTTACAACTGCAAAAATATTAATTACTAACTGAATGATGTCTGCTTCAGTGAGGGTATATACCCACTGGCCAGCACTAGTTGGAGGGAGTTAACCAGTACGGTCACTTCTTAACCTCTGTACAGAACATCAGGGCACTCTGTTCCCTCTCCATTCGCCCACCCACTCACTCACTGTCCCTAGGTCTGAAGGACACAGAAATGTTCTCGATGACTCAGCTCCCAAGTAAAATACATTGCTACTCTCTGCTTAAAACTGCATCTACATCCTATCAAACAGTATACAAAAAATAATTCAATTTTCAATTTCTGAAACATTTTGTGGTATCCTTTAACCTTGCATATTGTGTCAGATCTTGATAGAGATCACAATAAAGAATGTACTGATGTTAAATTTAAAAAAATGTGGGAACTGTTACCAAAATGTAATTCCAAGAAACTTAAAGATTAAGTAAAATAAAAATTGTCACAAATGGACACTTTTGTTAGAATACTAAAGGTGTAACTCTGCAGCAAGAAGCAGAGTTAAATGGCAAAAACACTGAAAGTCAAAAATGGCCTATTTCTTTGCTTTAAAGTCTTGTAGCCATTACAAAATATTAAAAAAAAACATGAAAATGATGTGAGGATATTACCGTAATTGAACTGCAATGAATTAAACTTTATATTTTTCTTTAAACATCCAGAGAAGAAGGGAATGGTCAACATAATTCTAATTGTTGAGATAATTTAAATGAAACGTAATTCCATTTAAAACACAGTTTTATGAAAGAAGGCTTTTCCTGAGGCCTCAATGAAATTTTCGACAATAGTCTAAATGAATTAGTCAATTGATGACTCTTAATCTTCCCCATCACAATCCAACAGCTCAGTCAACAGGTAAAAAAAAAAAAAACAAAACCACTGTCAACAAGAAAGCCTAGCTCAAGTATAAAACATCCAAAATGAATGAATTCAGTACAAAATCATCAACTGAAACAAACAGGTAAGCTGCTACTCTTAGCTTCTAAAGCAACTTCTAAGCTGTCAATGAAGGGCCGAAATCTTTCACTGAATGCACACAGAATTGTAATACAAATTAACCTATTTGAAGAGTTTTTCTGTTAACTCACTTTCTTTCAAGTAAATATAAACTGAGCTATCCTGGTCAAATAGCTTCTGTACACAGAACACTGCAGATACAGACAACAACTCAGCAGGTTACCATCATTTTATATACAATTGATAGCCTTTAGAAAATTGCCGTAAGTTTTATTTCAAAACACCTAACATTCTTTCTCTGCAAAAGAAATTACATTGAGTAATGATGGCTAAAGAGTTAGTTGAACTCGTGCCACTAGAAATGAGACAACAAGCAGGAGTGCAAGTTTCTTATCTTCAAGGACAGCCTAATGGCCACACCACTTAAATTATCCCAATTTGTCACTTAAATACAATAAAACAGAATGTTAATGGCATTTCCACTGTTCTTCCATTCAAAAGGCAGCTGACTGTTAAAGTGCCTCTAACACACATAAATTATTTTTATTCCATGACTTTATTTTATGTTTAGAAAGGCAGAATAGCAGAAGGAAAAAAAAGGCAAGACAAAAGACTTTTGAGTTTTCTTTCTTCAGATGTATGCTGAGGTGATTATATGATGAGTAGGATTCTGTAAAAATAAACAGAATTTTCATTGGTAAATTTAGGTCTGGGGAGACAAATGTAAAATTTCTAAGTAAATTTTACTATTGTATGATCATAAAAATATTGAAGCTTAACTGCCTAATTTGCTAGCTTTAATAAATTTGAAATATCCACCAGAACAATAAAAATTTTATCAAATATGATGTATGAATTAAAAAATATTGGAATTCATCTTCGCCAAGTATCAGTTATTCAAAATGATCAGGCTGAGTAACTACACGCATCTCAAAACTCACTGAGAGGAATACAAATTCCTTAAGATGCCTGGCAACT
The DNA here is from genome assembly GCF_027580195.1 of Bos mutus. Classification (NCBI taxonomy): domain Eukaryota; kingdom Metazoa; phylum Chordata; class Mammalia; order Artiodactyla; family Bovidae; genus Bos; species Bos mutus. Next base: position 72,892,595 of record NC_091617.1, read on the forward strand.
TTTATTAAATGGTCAAAATGAAGCAAGGCTACAGTTTTGCCAGATTTGTTCTTTTACTTTTTTTTCCTAGCCTCACCCGTGGCATCTGAGATCAGTTTCCCAACCATGGAACCTATAGAACTAGGCTCCCTGCACTGGGAGAACAGTCTTAACCACTGGACCACGAGAGAAGTCCCAGATTTATTCTTTTAAGTGGATGTGCAGGATACAAAATAGATCATCTGTCCAACTCACAGATGAATATAACAGTTCACAGAGCCATGAATCCCAAGGGGTGGCAAGTGCCCTAGAGAGCAGAGACAAGTAGGGAACAAAAAAAGGTGGGACTGTTTTCCGGTACACAACCTGCCTCGTAGGACTGTCTCGGCCTTCACCTGGGACAAACACTTTGGTAGGAAAAGGCATGTTCCTGGCAGCAACAACCACTCCAGATGTCACAGTGACCAGCTTAGGTAAGTGACACTGACCTGGTTGGCTCTGGGCTTCCTTATTTCATTAAAGAGATGGAAATGCACCTGATATTTTTAATTGGGTTTCTGTGAATTCCACCCCCCAAAAAAACCTATATTTGTAAACAAAAGTATCAAGCAAACTCTGATGCTTATGAAGAGAATCTCCAAATCCAGAAGATTCTCAAATGTTTCTAACATTAACTACTGATAGTAAGGAACTACGACAATGAGGAAGACATCATAACATTTCATGGTTTTAAAAGAAAATTCTCGTACACTGAAATTGTATAAAACGTTTATGAGCACAGACACTTAAAAATACTGAATTATTTTTGGCCTGTGTGAAAGATGATTAATATTTAGTTTCTAGACACATTTTTGTATACATCCATATACCTGTCTTAGCTTATGAAAGAGAAACAAAGTAACAAAGCATTATTCTAAAGCTTTCTACTCCTTCCTCTCTCATTCATTGCTGGTGTACCCTTTTATGTGATGCTGGCTCTGAGCTGTGCTTCCTTTTTCTAGCTTGCTTTCTCAAATATATTGCCTCGACAGTACAAGAAAGTAGGCAGTCTGATTTAAGGGCCTTTTCTGAACACAGTGCCGCTAGGGAGAAAAACTTTCACATTTCTACTCCGTTAACTTCTGTGTTGCAAGCTGTTTACAGAGCAAGGACTCACAAATAAAGTAATTAAATATTTTAAATAAGTGATAAGGTCTTAATTATAGCACTTTCCCTTTCTCTTCAATAAAATACTTCCTAATTATATTTTTTCAGCAATAATTAGCAATTAACTCTGCTATTAAGGGAAGTCTTCAAATATAATATTTTATTAGGCACTGCTTATAATGCCACACTACAGAATTAGACAAGAGCCCATACATTCAGAAGAGTCCCAAATTCTATAGCTGTCGAGTTATTTTAAATTGAAAAAGTTTATTCAAATGTTTTTAAATACTGAAAATAAGATTAAGAGCAATTATGAAAATTTTTAGTCAACCCAAAATAAAAAGCTTTGCAAGTGAACATATATGTGATTATTCATTGAATACGAACAATGAGAAAATGAGTGCAACAGTTCAATTCTTTATAAACAGAAAATCTATGAGCCACCAGCATATCATGAAATATTTTAGCTTTGTTCACCTTTTTTTATGTTCAAAATGAGTTCTAGGGGATATTTTTAGTTCAGCCACAAGGCGATCAAGTTATTCAAAGGAACATCATACATAAAAACTGTAGAATCTAGTTTTGGAAATTCCTGCTTTTTAAATTATTTAATTACATTAAGATTATTATTAAGGAGTAAGTAGGATATAGTTAAGTAGAATGGTAAACTGTTAAAGTAAGTTTTAAATATAAATTTTGTGTTTAGTCAGTACCAATGCAGTAAGAGATTTTTTTACTCACTTATAATTTATTTCTCCTGATGAAGAGCTTCAATAAATGCATCAAGTTTTTCTTGGATTTCTCTAACTTTTTCTGTAGAAATAAGAAGATAACAAATTAATTAAAAACAAATTTTATTTCTTGACGGCAATGGTTTGGGATACTTGAACTACTTAGGAAAAGGGGAAAAATTACCTTCACATGACATACCATCTGATATCCAAATAAAGTTCAAAGAGATTATAGCAGTAGCCCTTCTAATAATTTTTTGGAAAGGGGAGGAGTGTAGGGGACAGATCCTTTTGAGAATCTAATAAATGTTGCAGATTCTTACACAGAAAAAGGCAAATATAGATATAGATACACATACAATTATGTGTATAATTTTAAGGAGTTGTTAAGATTCTCTGGGGTCTAACCAAGTACTCACAGTTAGCATTATCTGGAACAGAGGAAAATATAAAATAATGAAACCAAACTTTTTAAAATTAGAAGAGAATACAGGTGAGTATATAACTGGCCTTCAACTAGAAAATGACTTTCTAGGTGTGAAGTAATAGGAAGAGTTACAAAGATCAACCAATATGACCACATTAAAATGTACACTTTACATGTCAAAATGTCCTAACACTGAAGACAAAAAAGAAACTATAGGAAGTACCTTCAACAAAAATGAAAAAGGCAATAACACTTAAAAAATAATAAAAATGTACTTTTCTTTCTGTGAATGAGGAAGGAAAATTTAAAAACACCTGAGCCACTGAAGACAGATTTATTTTATTTGATTTCAGGTTTTCACTTTAGGTGTTCAAATAAAATCTACAAATTCTCCCTGAAACATAAAAATTTCCTTCAAAATGTGTTCACATGGCATGCCAATCTCCTAATATTAAAAGCAGAAAGAGTCATGATTTATTCTACTTCACTACTAACTTAATCAGGTAGCTCCTATTTTAAAACACAGGTTAGGCATGCTATTGAACTGTGGTGCTGGAGAAGACTCCTGAGAGTCCCTTAAACAACAAGGAGATCAAACCAGTCAATCCTAAAGGAAATCAACCATGAATATTCTTTAGAAGGACTGATGGCTGAAGCTGAAGCTCCAATACTTTGGCCACCTGATGTGACTCATTAGCAAAGACCCTGATGCTAGGAAAGATTGAGGGCAAAAGGAGAAGGGGGTGATAGAGGATGAGATGGTTGGATGGCATCACTGACTCAATGGATGTGGGTTTGAGCAAACTCCAGGAGATAGTGAAAGACAGGGAAGCTTGGCGTGCTGCAGTCCATGGTGTCGCAAAGAGTTGGACATGACTTAGTGACTGAACAACAACAGTAAGCATGATAACAAGTACTTTTATCCTGTTAACATAATATGTTAGTGAGTCAATTATCAATTAAAGTGAAATGACTGGTTCAAAGTTGGTGACCTAAAGGCAAAACTGCAAAGCCTTCTACCTTCTATTCTTACTCTTACAGTGTTTATTCTTTTTTTCAGCTTTTCTATTTTTTAAAAACCGAAATATAATTGATTTACAACATTTGCATCTTTTACATTTAAAAATAAATAATCTGTAATCGAAGATATAAGTATCCTTTTTTATCAATGAGACAGCATGTGTGATGAGTAGCCAATAAAAAGAACTGTTCTTTTGGTAAATTTTTGTTAGCACTGCAGGAACTCAGCATAGCCCACCAGAGTTGTATATAAAGAATGGAATGTTTTCATTTTCTTCTTCCAGTAATTTAGAACTTCTAATTCTTGGTATTAGACTGAGATGAATACACACCAAAAAAATCCAGGGCAGAGGGATCCCCTATTATTTTAAACAAAGTATTTACTGAGAAAATATGCTACAGTTAAATGTAAGCAAGAATTCCTTGCTTCTATCTAAAAAAAATCAGATTCCTGGAAATTTAGTTCATACTTTTTGTAGTCTGTTTTTTTTTGTTTTTTTGTTTGTTTGCTTTTTTAACTAGCAGTCAAACCAGTAAACATCCTTCCTTTCACAAAAAAAGGCCATATTTTTATTTTAAAAATTATTTCATATAGTTACTTAGAACAGTTCACCTATCTTCTTCACTGAACATTTACAGAGTTTCAGATACTATAGTTCAGTTGACGACCTTCTTTAGAGGAGGCTGGGAAATAGGGCGAAAAAAGTTTTCTACATCATCTCACAGAATTTTGGAAATGGATGAGGTCTTTAAAAAATCATCTAGCTTAAATAGCACAAAACATGGAAATCTCAAACAAGTGTTCAGAGCCTTAGCAGCTCTCTAAACACTGTACTGAGAACTACTTCTACGTGGGAAAACTGTATTGTATGAAGGAAGTAAATCACAATCTATCTGCTCCATCATCTGAGTACAATCAGGCAGCTGAAGGGCCAGCTCTATCCATCCTTTGCCCCGTCAATGACCTCTATGCTCAGCTGGACAGACTATCTGTGAGTGTGTGGGACAGTAGCATCACTCACAAGACACTGTTCACAGAAAGATCTACTTGTATTGACAGAGACCAAGAGCCACTCTGATGCGTGTGCCTAACACTGGAATCTGAATCAAATTCAAATTCTTCTAAAATTCAAGATAAGTGATGTTCCTCATAAAGTTTTTAAAAAACTAATTATATATGAAAACCACAGAATAAAAAACTACCAATTATCCCTTTAAAAAGTTGTTTTTACAAAATATTTTACCACTGGAACATTAAGACACTATACCTCTGTGCCCTGAAACCTCAAGAATAACACAAAGCACACTAGTAAGTAACTAGGAATTAATGGGAGGAGATGAGAGAGAAGAGGATGGAAGTAAAAGTTAAAAGAAAAAAGAATAACTGTGATAAATGTTTTAATACTAAACTGGAAAACTCATTTCTCCATTTGTTCCTTCACTTATATAATGTACTTACTGAAGTGACATGGGGACATATGATACCCTGCCTTTACGAAGAATTCCTTGCTTACCTTCTACCTCTCTCTAAGTCTGTAAGTGTCTACTATGCTTTGTGTGATTTCAGATCCCACATTTCATTTGGTCCTCATATAACCCCACACGTTTCACTGCCAAAGACGAGGCTTTTAAGCCTGGAGAGTTAGCCTTGTCCACCTTCCTCCAATTCAGAGACACATACCAGATCTACTACCATATGCAGATTCTAAATGGTAACAAAACAAATGCTATTATTGCAAGTGTATTTGTTGCAAGTTTTGCCTTCTGTGAAACAAGATATTTTGATAATAAAAATAGAAAATAAGATAGTTAACTGAGAACGTAAGTAATTCTGTGTCTAGGAGTGTCTAAAAAATGTATATTATGCTATCATAATATGAATATTATGGTAAGATGAGTATTATTATTACTTCTTCCTCTTGAGATTAGATCTATACACATTTGGAGAGACCCTTGGAGAACAATATTAGAGCAGGAAACTGGACCAAAAAAGCTCAGCGTCTTCAGTGTCTACAACAATGTCTGACTTACTATACATGCTCAATAAATATTTGATAAATGAAGTTACCACAAGTATGGCATGGAGAATGATGGCTACAGGTTATCAAGAAGGGGGAAAGAAGCACTTAACATGCTTCCAGGATGTTATGTCAGGATCACAAGAGCTAGAGCAAGTCTGTGAACAAGAGGCAGGGTACATGTTGACAATGAAGATCAAGAAAAGCTGGTAGGCTCCCAACAACACGGAACAGAGAATACTCAGGTCTTAGAATACAATAGCAATTGGTGGGGGAGTGGAGGGAGGACTTAATTATTACACCTTACTTAAGAAGGCTAAAATATGATGACTATATAAGCACACACATGCATGATTTCAAGCTTTGCAAGGAAGTTATATTACAAATAATAAGCAACATTATTTTCCATATTTGAATTAATTTTAAATTCTGATGTAAAGTTCCAACAATGTCTTGTATCTGGCTGCACAGAAAACTGAGTTATGCATAAAAATCAAGTTGGAATGTTAGCAACTAACACTTTCCACTTTCTGATCCTTCAAATTAATGTCTCACTATTACAGTGTTTTCAAATCCCCAAATCTTAACGGTATTTAATTTATCAACATTAGAACTTACTTTCCCACGGAAAAATGTGTATATATTAGCAAGGCTAATTATAGAGCAAACTCCTTTTTCTATTAAATATTTGCATTAAATATTTACATAGCTAGAGAATTCTTATAAATTTGTGATTTACTTGATAAACTAAACCAACTCAGGAAGAGATTAACAAACTGCTATTTCTGTACACTGAAACAGCCAATTCCACATGTAGTGAATACGGAGTCTACTTTCCATTTATCCAATGTTTACTTAAAAGATGAACAATTTCAAACATCAATTCATTGTGCTTCTTGATTGAGTCATGAATATTCCCATAATCCCCAACTCATAAACCATCAGTCTCAGTGAATGAAGTTCCTTCTCTTTTTTCTTTTCTTTAGATGACTTGACACCCATTCATGTTTAGGGTCTCTTTATCTCTACGTGAAATGATACCACTACTCTCATTTTCCTTTTGAGTCTTCTGATAGTTGTTCTAAAAGTCTCAAAACCACACTAATCTGTAATTAGGTTTTGAATACACTGTGAATCCAAAAGGCCAAACCCGGGAGAAGGCTCACTTCAGTGGTTAGTAACAGTTTAGAACAGGAACAAAGAATCACGCACAAAACTCTACACATGAACCGAAATAAACCTTTGACAACTTCTGATGTTTTTAGAGAAAGCGTAGAGAAATGAGCTGCAAACTTACAGATGCAGTGTATTTTATACAAGCACACATCCAAAGACCCAAATGCTCCTTAAGAGAACTGTTTCATAACACGCTGCATGCACATGTTCTACCAAGCTTGGGGACACCTTGTAGGTGAAATTTTGCTATAAAAAGCTGTTCACTACGGGACTGAAAATTAAAGGAACACTTCTTATTATGTTACATATGCTGTTCCTGTACAGGCTTGCTTTTTATTAGACAATTACACTGTAAGTGCTCTTTAGAAATTCAGTGTTTAAAGGAATCATTTAGGGAAATAAGGAAAGAACACCAACCAAAAACAAGTGAATCCAGACCAGATTCAAGATTCTCAAAACTACACTCAAAATCTTAGAGTTAGCACCAGGAAACATGTATACCTTTGACAGCTGAAAGGAAGAGCCAAAGAGATACAAAGATGCACATTTAAATCTAGAGTCCTGGCCCTTAGTTTATTTTTTTCTCTTCCCTACAAGTAGGTATGATTATTTTTAAACATATTCATTAATAAAGACAAACAGTAGACGTGTTTGTTACAGAAGAGGGAGGCGTCATGCCCTGTGTCCTGGGGAAAGATGTTTGAGACTGGGACAGTAATTTCAAAGCTGGGAGGGGTCCAGACTTCCAGGGGTCTGTGAGGCAGAAATAGAGTTCTCTGGGTTATTTCTATTGCTTCAAAAGTTCAAATGGAAATCTTTGTTTGGGCTAGAATTACATCTACTCTTGTAACAATTATCTGTTTGGGCTGATTAAGAGATATATAACTGCAATTCTATGTTTCAAATTAAAAATAAAAGCGTATTATAGACAAATTTTATAAAACATAGACTTCACAAAATGAAGTATACAAAAATGAAACGAGTGTCTGACAAAAAACAGTGTTAGGAATCCCTGGTCAAAGGCTCCTAATAATCAATGGGTTATTTCATATGATTTTTATATAAATGAGACCGTACTGTACTAATAGGCGTATGATAGTATGATCAGAAGAACTAAGTTTCTAGTCCTGGCTTTGCCTTTAACCTTAGTATTGTGGACAAATCACAGTCCTAGTTTCTTTATCTATAAAAGGAGGGAATATGTCTTAAAAAATTCAAAGTCTATATATTATTGTACTTTAAAACTCAGGACTGAAATGTACTATTCTGATGTTATTAATAATTGCACCTTTTAAAACTTATTCGTGGTCTTTTGTTCTTTAGTATCTTTTTATCTGATAACCTCAGATATGCAGATGACACCACCCTTATGGCAGAAAGTGAAGAGGAACTAAAAAGCCTCTTGATGAAAGTGAAAGTGAAGAGTGAAAAGGTTGGCTTAAAGCTCAACGTTCAAAAAACAAAGATCATGGCGTCTGGTCCCATCACTTCATGGGAAATAGATGGGGAAACAGTGGAAACAGTGGCAGACTTTATTTTTTTGGGCTCCAAAATCACTGCAGATGGTGACTGCAGCCATGAAATTAAAAGACGCTTACTCCTTGGAAGGAAAGTTATGACCAACCTAGATAGCATATTCAAAAGCAGAGACATTACTTTGCCAACAAAGGTCTGTCTAGTCAAGGCTATGGTTTTTCTGGTGGTCATGTATGGATGTGAGAGTTGGACTGTGAAGAAGGCTGAGCGCTGAAGAATTGATGCCTTTGAACTGTGGTGTTGGAGAAGACTCTTGAGAGTCCCTTGGACTGCAAGGAGATCCAACCAGTCCATTCTGAAGGAGATCAGCCCTGGGATTTCTTTGGAAGGAATGATGCTAAAGCTGAAACTCCAGTACTTTGGCCACCTCATGCGCAGAGTTGACTCATTGGAAAAGACTCTGATGCTGGGAGGGATTGGGGGCAGGAGGAGAAGGGGACGACAGAGGATGAGATGGCTGGATGGCATCACTGACTCGATGGATTGAGTCTGGGTGAACTCTGGGAGTTGGTGATGGACAGGGAGGCCTGGTGTGCTGTGATTCATGGGGTCACAAAGAGTCGGACACGACTGAGTAACTGAACTGAAGCTACTAGCAAAAACTGCAACCACAAATGATATTATTCTCAAAGGACTGCAGAGTTCATTTTAGAAAGATGCATTTTATATTGTCCCCACCCCGCCCTCCACCCAGGAATAGGACTGCTTATATGAATTATCTACTTACAAAGAAGCCTGTCATTTAAAATCACTCAGCAAGTGCTACACTTGCTATGTAATAGATGCCCATGAATATTCATTCATTGTTCACTCATTTATTGACAGGTGAGTGATCTGACTTAAGCAATACTTAATCTAAACATTAAAGATTATTTTAGGGACTTTCCTGGTGGTCCGGTGGCTAAGACTCCATGCTCCCAATGCAGGGGACCCAGGTTCGATCCCTAGTCAGGGAACTAGATCCCACATGCTGCAACCAAGAGTTCACATGCCACAGCTAGGACCCAGTGCAGCCAATAAATAAATATATTTTTTTTTAAAAGATGATTTTAAAAGTTTATGTCAGACCCCAAAACAATATGATTTAGAAAGAAAGCTGCCATAAGGAAAGTCTGTGAAATAAATTATAATTTATGTTCTGTTTCACTGACTACACTGAAGCCTTTGACTGCAGACCACAACAAACTGTGGAAAATTCTTAAACAGATGGGAGTATCAGACCATCTCACCTGTCTCCCGAGAAACCTGTATGCAGGTCAAGAAGCAACGGTTAGAATCAGACATGGAACAATTAACTAAGTGATTCAAAATTGGGAAAGGAGTATGACAAGGCTGCATGTTGTCACCCTGCTTATGCAACTTACATGCAGAGTACATCATGTGAAATGCTGAGCTGGATGAAGCTCAAGCTGGAAGCAATATTGCTGGGAGAAATATCAACAACTCAGATATGTAAATGATACCACTCTAATGGCATAAAGTGAAGAGGAACTAAAGAGTCTCTTGATGAGGGTGAAAGAGAATGGAAAAAGCTGGCTTAAAACTCAACATTCAGAAAACTAAAATCATGGCATCTAGTCCCATCACTTCATGGCAAACAGAAGGGGAAAAAGTGGAAACAGTGGCAGACAGTGGCAGATTTTATTTTCTTGGGCTCCAAAATCACTGTGGATGATGACTGCAGCCATGAAATTAAAAGATGCTTGCTCCTTGAAGAAAAGTTATAACAGACCTAGACAGCGTATTAAAAACCAGAGACATCACTTTGCCAACAGGTCTGTATAGTCAAAGCTATGGTTTTTCCAGTAGTCACGTATAGATGTGAGAGATGATCCATAAAGAAGATCGAGTAATGAAAAATCGATGCTTTTGAATTGTTAGAGAAGACTCTTGAGAGTCTCCTGTACTGCCAGTTCAAACTGCCAATCCTAAATGAAATCAACCCTGAATATTCATTGGAAGGACTGATGCTGAAGCTCCAACACTTTGGCCACTTAATGTGAAAAACCAACTCCCTGGAAAAGATCCTGATGCCAGGAAAGACAGAAGGCAGGAGGAGAAGGCGGTGGCAGAGGATGAGATGGTTAGACAGCATCAATGACTCAATGAACACGAACCTCAGCAAACTCCAGGAAACAGTGGAGGACAGAGGAGCAGGTGAAGACAGAGGAGCCTGACGTGCTACAGTCATGGGGGTTGAAAAGAGTTGGATATGACTTAGTGACAGAACAACAACAACATTTCTTCACCACAACCCAGTGTCAGTTGATTGGCTTTGCTGTACACAGGGCTAGGGGATCAGAGACCAATTCGTAAACACCAGTAGGAAGCTCAAGACTAAATTGACAGCTTGTTTATAGCAAAGTATGCAGAACCCTCAAGAGCACCAATCACATCCTAAGTTTCACATTATCCCATTGCCTGCATTTTCTCTTCCCTTCCACCCTTATCATTTAAGTATACTTACCTTTTGCACAGGGTAGATCTTTATAAGCTGCGTCAAATTATTTGAGGAATAAGGCAGGGAATTAGTAAACTAACAAGCTAGTTTGTAGAAGATACACCACAGGAAGCTGATTCATGCAATATATTATAATACTCTAAAAATGATCTTTTTATACCAGCAGCGCTTTTAAAATCAGTAATTTAAGAACATTTTTGGGAAACAATATCACATACTGTCACCCTGCTTATTTAACTTTTATGCAGAGTACATCATGAGAAATGCTGGGCTGGAAGAAGCACAAGCTGGAATCAAGACTGCTGGGAGAAATATCAATAACCTCAGATATGCAGATGACACCACCCTTATGGCAGAAAGTGAAGAGGAACTAAAAAGCCTCTTGATGAAAGTGAAAGTGAAGAGTGAAAAGGTTGGCTTAAAGCTCAACATTCAGAAAACGAAGATTATGGCATCTGGTCCCATCACTTCATGGGAAATAGATGGGGAAACAGTGTCAGACTATTTTTTTGGGCTCCAAAATCACTGCAGATGGTGACTGCAGCCATGAAATTAAAAGACGCTTACTCCTTGGAAGGAAAGTTATGAACAACCTAGATAGCATATTCAAAAGCAGAGACATTACTTTGCCAACTAAGGTCCGTCTAGTCAAGGCTATAGTTTTTCCAGTGGTCATGTATGGATGTGAGAGTTGGACTGTGAAGAAGGCTGAGCGCCGAAGAATTGATGCTTTTGAGCTGTGGTGTTGGAGAAGACTCTTGAGAGTCCCTTGGACTGCAAGGAGATCCAACCAGTCCATTCTGAAGGAGATCAGCCCTGGGATTTCTTTGGAAGGAATGATGCTAAAGCTGAAACTCCAGTACTTTGGCCACCTCATGCCAAGAGTTGACTCATTGGAAAAGACTCTGATGCTGGGAGGGATTGGGGGCAGGAGGAGAAGGGGACAACAGAGGATGAGATGGCTGGATGGCATCACTGACTCAGTGGATGTGAGTCTGGGTGAACTCCGGGAGTTGGTGATGGACAGGGAGGCCTGGCGTGCTGCGATTCATGGGGTCGCAAAGAGTCGGACATGACTGAGCGACTGAACTGAACTGAAATGAACAATCTCTATGTGAGAGAAAAAATAAAGTATTTTCATTTCTGCTCAATTCTCAGAAAACTCAAAGATATAAATATCTATACTTAAAGTCATTATTTTCAGCAATAGAAAAAAATCATACATTTCTATACGATTCATGATTATTTTTTTAAAAGTTAGATTCTACCATAAGATTATAATCATCTCCTGTGAGTTATTTAATTCTGTATCCAGTAATAAAATATTTCATATTCATACAACTATCAACTCAAAATTATGATGAAAAAATATTTAGAAGTTATTTTATATGCTAACTCATTAACAATATATTGATTTTTTCCCTCAAAAAAGCTTAAATACAGTATTTCAAAGTAAATAATTTCTTTTCTTTGCCCACAGGAAAGCCTAAAAATCAATACAATTTAACAACTATGATATAGGTAATTAATTGGGAAAGCTGAAAAAGCACTAGCCTTAAGACCAGTAAGATATTCAGGCCCAAATAATTAAGAAAGTATAAAAATAATTCATCATTTCTTTCTTTCCTATTTTCTTCTTATTCTTAAAAGCGTATTTTACTCTGAATTTTGTTTCAATGTTGAAACATTTTAAGAAAAGGAAAACCACCCAGGCAGCTCTTAAAGAGACAGAACATCATTTATCACTTGCAAAGACAGATTTATAAGAAGAGGGCCCCTTCTGTTCCTTTAAGACTGCCAAACAGATGGGAAGTGAATGGACAGTCAATGGGACAAGAAAACACATGGGAGGTGCTGCTCTATGTATGTTCCCAGCATAAGAAAGAGGTCAAGATTGTAACTGCATGACTGGATCCTGGAAAGGGTCTTTCTTCAAGCTGTTACAAAGACAAACGCTGTTCCTCATCCTGCTGTCAAACTGTTATAAATATTGGTTTGTCAAAAGACCTTCAGTTCTGAAGGTTTAAAAGGGAGGAGTAACAGATGAATGAATCATGAGAATGATTCTTAAACAGTCAGCTCATTAATGTAATTTTAAAAGTAAAAGAAAAAAATACAAGAAGGGAGAATGCAATTCTGATTTATGAACCAAACTAAAGTTTGCAGAATGTAAAGTATGGAATTAAAAATTGTAGACTTTAACAAAGTTATGAATTAAGTGAGATGAAAAATAAAAATGAAATATAATTTTATCTCTTAAATAAAATATTGCATTAGAACAAAGTATTATTAATTTTATCACAAGGAGAACTAATAGGCATTCATTTTTTTTTAGGCTGATTTCATAAGCTTTCAGTTATTTCTCACTATAACCCTATAAAGAGGTATCATTACTGATATTGGTTTCATAAGTCAGAATAAAGCTCAAAAACAAAAATAACTTGAGAGTTAATTTCATGCATTCACTAACTTAGAAAATCACCTTTAAATTATAATCATAATTTCTTCTACAGAAAAGGAATAATCATGAAAAAGCAATAAGCATGCATAGATTTATATGCCTGAGTTATTTTTTTTTGAAGAATAAAATCATTACATGTCTTTAGGAGACAAACTTATTGTTCTAGAGTTAGTGATTAGTTTAACTAGAAGAGCAGGGTCGGAAACCAACACATTGAAAAATAATATAAAAAAGGAAGCCAAACTATATGAACTTGGTTATATACAGTCACCCACTAGCATAATCCCAGACCAGAGGAACAGAATCCCAAAACAAATCTAAAAACATACTATCTCTAATACACGTTGTTAGTCCCAGCTTTGCCATAAAGATTTTTGTGTTTGGCTAAACCATTTTCCTCAATGAACATAAATTTTCCCATTTGAACAATGGGGATAATAACTTATAAGCCTTATATGCCTTTACAAGGCAAACGTAAGAAACTGTGTAAAGTGTAAAGCTCTGTACACATTTAAGGGATATATAAAAAGTTCCAAGCAGGATTTGACTGGGATTCCAAAGTACCTAATGATGCAGCTACTCGAGAATACTTTCTTTTCCTAAAGCTTGCCTGGCTCATTGCTTTCTTGATTGTCAGCAGTCTCAGTGAGAATAAAAGGTTACAAAGTTAAGAAGAGAGTGGATGGTTTAAAGTGGAGGTAGCAGCCAAACCCACTCCAGTACTCCTGCCTGGAAAATCCCATGGACGGAGGAGCCTGGAAGGCTGCAGTCCATAGGGTCGCTGAGGGTCGGACACGACTGAGCGACTTCACTTTCACTTTTCACTTTCATGCATTGGAGAAGGAAATGGCAACCCACTCCAGTGTTCTTGCCTGGAGAATCCCAGGGACAGGGGAGCCTGGTGGGCTGCCGTCTATGGGGTCGCACAAAGTTGTACACGACTGAATTGACTTAGCAGCAGCAGTAGCCAAACATTCAAATCCTTTCCTGTTTGAAAGAGAATCATGAATTGACCCCACAGTTTTAAGAAGCAAATACTTCAAGCATCTCTGAAGGAAGGGGAGACATAGTGAAGGCAAAAGCATGTACAGGAAGTGCCAGGGTCCTAAATACAGATGGAGATTAACTTTAAAACAGTAATTTTTAGTATATGTTTTGTTATAAGATAGCCTCTGGAATACCTCATCTATTTGAAGTAATGAGCATCATAGTTTTTATTTTTACTAATGCTCCTTATTCGTCTCAATGAATCTTTCTGAAGTAAGTTTATATGAAGAAAAGAAAAAGAAATTTAGCCTACTCTGATAGATGAGAAACCAGAAATAGGAGCAATGACAACAAACTGAAGACTCAGGGTATAGATGGAAGCTAATCCAAGATCTCTTCATGAAAAGTGTGTTCCAGATTTGTGACACAAATTATAGCCCTAAGATCACATTAAAAACTTTATTAGAATAGAGCTACAGTGGTTATTTCTGGGCAGTGGCAATAGCTTAAAAAGTTCTGCCATCTATATTTTCTAATTTTACACAATGCATATGCACTAGTTCTCTGATTTAAAAAAAGATGAAAACAAAAACACCCAAAATTCTGACAGTTGTACTGGGTGAAAACAGGTACGTATGACTCAGAACTGGTACCATGCGGTGGTGCCATTAAAGAGAGAGACTAACTAACTAATTCCTTGACTCAGCAAAAAAGATCTAACTTACAGCACTAAAACTAAAGGAATAGGCTGAAAGAATTCTAAGAGGAATTAAAACAGACCATTTCCATACACCAGCTAACAAGAAGCAGACAAAATCTGTTATCTTTAATAGGCTGCACAAGCTTAAAAACTTCACTAGTTCAACAAGAAAGGTTTCAATTCATTCACAGATGACAGATCCATGAAGGAAATGAGAAGAATTCAATGTGAATTTCCCACCACAAAGGATGATACATTAATGATCACTTACGTGGGCCCGTGAAATGTCTCTTGGTGTCACAATCACCAAGAGGTTATTTGGGAAGGTATCTTTGGCCACCTCATGCGAAGAGTTGACTCACTGGAAAAGACTCTGATGCTGGGAGGGATTGGGGGCAAGAGGAGAAGGGGACGACAGAGGATGAGATGGCTGGATGGCATCACTGACTCGATGGACGTGAGTCTCAGTGCGCTCCGGGAATTGGTGATGGACAGGGAGGCCTGGCGTGCTGCGATTCATGGGGTCGCAAAGTCGGACACGACTGAGCGACTGATCTGATCTGATCAGTCACTCTTAAGATTTATCATATCACAAACCAGCTTTTATCATTTCTATGAACATGACAGTTAAGAATATGAAATTTCTAAGGTAATTCTGAACTATGCTCATTTGGGCAAAGAAGCAGTTAAGGAATGTATAAAATGGTAAAGAAATTAAAATTCCTTTTGCCCTTAACGCCCTCCCCCAACAACTATTCTGAGAACCGTATTTTATAAAGATTACCAGTATCCATCAATTTGTCCTTCAAGACAATTTTTGAAAAAAATTATTCATTTCTGTTTAATTTTATTTTTTAATATACTGTTACACATGTCAATGGATTGTTTCATAGTCTGATTTAGTTTTCAATGACTAGATTCCATTTTTCTCTCCATCTCAGAATGGACAGAATAGTACAAAAGACATTATTTAAAAATAAAACAAATCAAAGTTTAATCCCAAATATAAAGATATTATTTCATTCTAAACTCTGAGGGAGTGGTAAGCATTAATAACAAGGGGGAGAACAGCCTAATTTCTAGTTTTAAATATGAGCACTGGCTTTTTTATACATATTAATATACACACAAACACATAACACAGTAACACATAAATAGAATCCACTTTAAAATGATAACCAAAATTCAATTCATAAATTACTAAAGAGTCCTTTCCTATCCTTATTCTGACTTTTATCAGTTAAAAATGTGGCTTTTAAGCAAAACGAACACACTTGCTAGTAAAGCATTGAGTACCAGTAGCCTGTTTAAGATTTTAGAGAAGTAAATATCCTTTTAATCTTGTACCAATTTATCAATATCCTTCAATGCTGTCCTTAAAAGACAGACTTAGTGCATGAAAAATGTGCTTGATTCTAAAAGCCCCATTTTGAGTCTAAATTTTCTCATCAATAACCTGGAAAGCACACAATTTGGACTCATCGTGTGGAATCATGCCTGTAAATAACTACTTCTCTTAACACAGAGGACTCTCCCTGAGGATTACTTTATTCTTTGTGTCAGCTCACACACACTCTCTCTTTCCCTTTTTTGGGCTACAACACAAAGGCAGACTCTACTTCATCTCTGCAGACTCAAGGTAAAAATAACTCTTCACTCTCTTTCTTAGCTGCTTTGTCAATTTCATTTTACTAGGAAAAATATTTCACAAAGGCAGAATTTAGAAACTCAACCACTTTTACCCTGAGAAGATGCCTGAAAGACCTCAAACACTGATAACATAACACAGGAAGTAGTTATTTATTCTGCAGTGAAGAAAAAAATTCCAATCTTTTTCAAATATATTCACATCTACTAACCATTCCAAAAAGTACTAAATATCAGAGAGAATAAAAATACTCCAATTGACTTAAGACTTCCTAATAAACACACACAAAAATGAAAACGCTTTGGTGAATTGGGTGGGCCAGTGATTAGACATCACAGGTGACCTAGAAAGCAGGTGTTTTGTTAGGGATGAAAGCTAGATCACAAAATGTGAGCAAAGGAATGTGTGGATACAGAGCTGAATGCAGGACATGTGAGCTGTTCCACAAGAGAAATGAGATGGCAGTTTCCTGGCAACACAGAGGAACGCTTCCTTAGGATGAGAAAGCTTCCTTTTCCCTCTCTTTTAAGTTAAGAGAAGTGGGCTAATGAAGAGTCTGTATTGAAGCAACATGATTCAACATTCAGCAAACATATACAATGTATGATTTACAAAGTAAGGTGAATTTACGAAAGAGGCTTATCACTTGGGCAGAAGAGATCATACATAACAGACATGAAAAGACTCTCTTAAATTGGTTATTTTGGTTGATCTACAGTTGTCTATAGTGGGAAGCCTGCCTTATGCTCAATTAAACAACACTGGCAGTTACCTCAGTAAGGTTTCTAACCACTGAAGGAAGGTAAAAAAGCAGAGAGGAGGAAACACTAGCTCAGGACCAAGAGAGAATAATGACATAGAAAAAGGAACAGTGAGAGATATTAGAAAAAGAGAGACAAAGGAAAAGAATGCTTAGAAGCATGCTAGAAGCCAGCAGAGATGAGAAACCAGTACTGAGGTTCTATAATTATTGGCCAAAACTCACAATAATAGTATTTATATATAAATGATGCCACAAGATTGTCTAGGTACCTAGAATTCTACAACTCAATACTATCCTCTTATCCTTTAAATCAAATCCCTTCAAAATTAATTTTCTTTGGTTATGTTTACAGAAACAAAATGGACATGCTACTACAGATGATGGTTCAAATAACAAATTTTCAGTAGTCACATGATTTATCACACTCTACTAAAAGATACATGAGAATTTCACCCCAGTTGCTAACTTGGCAGATTGTACTGCTGTAAACATGAAGAACTCTCTAGAGTACTGGTTTGAGGGCATGGCATGAATAGCTATTGTGATGCATGGCAAGAATCACCTACGGAGACTTGGCAAAATACACATGCCAGAGCCCTGGCTCTGGGAAAGGTAGTTTAAATATGACTGCCCTTTTCTACAGTTTAAAGTTTCAGATTCTGAGTATAATCTTTCAAGGATAATTTTTAGTCTCACACTGCCGTGTGGCCGCTATTTTCATCCACAAAGGCCCTCAAAGATTCTGTAGGTATGGCAGAAGTTTAGGAATGTGGAGGAACCAATGAAAATTAAATTCAAGAGGTACCTATTTCTTTTTTCTAAATGAAGAACAAAATTATTCTTGCTGAAGCTTTTCTCATCTTTATATTTTCTGACTACTTTTTACCCAAGTTTTAACACGGTGTGAAGAAACTTAACTCTTATAAATTAGAATTATATTTTAGAGATAATGAAGGTACTTCTTAAACTGGAACAGCTAAAGAGCATTTCTCTTCCAATCTTAGCTTTTAAACGTAGCACTGGATCATTCTGCTGTTGCTCCCTTTTTATGTAATTTATAAAATTAAATTATAAAGCCACTAGTATACCAATCATGAAGAACAAAGTTTTCATTAAAAAAAAAATTCGTTACTATCTGATAGCTCACAGAAAAAAAGAAATTTCCATCTGTCATCTATATTTCTAAGTTTTTAGCATCAAAACTGAATCTCCTGCACACTAAGATACAAAACTTGTATCTTTACCCCATTCTAATTATCAAGAGAAAGCACAGAAAGGATAAGAGGAGACTGGGAAAGAGAGGAGATACAAAGACGAGCCCCACCAGCATTGTATACTCCCAAGAGAAACAAACTTTAGGATTTAAGAAACAATTGCTGGCTGTCTGGGAGATGCTCAGGCATCAAACAATAAAGAACAGTCAACAGAGGCAAGCGGCCGAGCATGCTGCTGCGACTGCTACTCTAATCCCCAGGGCTCTAGTAAAAAGGCCAGCTGTTGCCACCTCGCGTAGGGAGTCAGCAGAGCAAATTAACTATGGGAGAGAAAAGCTGCGGATATTGGAAAATTCTAATTTACCAGCCTCTTTAATCTATGCTGTTTTTAACATTAAGGGCATCAAAATTATCATTAAAATAAGCCTGTGCAATGGTAGCCCAAGTAAAAACTGTATGATTGTTTTCATATTTCATTAGTAAATGAGATGTAAATATGAAATATTTGGCTTTGACTGAAGCTTATCTTCTCTTCATGTAAAATACAAGAAATATGAAGAAATATACTGAAGCTTATTATAAAACATCTCAACACTCCCACTCCTAGACAAGCTCAACAAAAAAGTTCAACTAAGAATAACAGCCATTATGCTCAAGTAAAGGTTCTGTATCTGTTACAGTTGGATCTTAAGTCTCTAAGTATAAACACAACAGACTGAAAAGCTGTGTCTAGATTTTGGGCAACTTAGATACTACTTACCTATGGCGGAATCTGATTGAGTGCACTTAGAGACAGGTCTACAAGTCATATAAGGAAAATTAACTTCCTTCAATGTTTACTGGTACTGTTCACACTTTAGTGTTCTTCTACCCAGACTTCCTAATTCTGTGAAAGGTTTCACACTGTTTGAAAGTTTAAGCTGCAATGCTTTTGTGCTACAGGAAGTACGCAGGATGACCATGATCATGATCGTAACTAGTATGTATATCTTTCTGACCCACTCCATAAGGGACTTGTGAACTATGGAAGTTTCCAAATACACAAGACCATTTCATATAATTATATTGCCTAATGCCTTGAGGTTTTTTTCTCCCCTCAAAAAAAATTGTTCAGCACAGTAAAAAACCTGAGCTCAAATCCTGGCTTTACCACGATGTGGGTGTTTTTAGGACTCTATTTCTTTATTATATATAAATGATAAAAAATGACTGTACCTATGAGAATATGAAAATGCGTTTTAAACACATAACCTAATATCTGGCATAGGAAATGTATTTAAATATTAATTCATTTTCACAAGCAGAATCAAGTTCTGATACAAAAATGAAAAGGAATTTATTGTAAAATAAGGAGAGGAAAATCTAAATGACTGCTAATACCCCTTTAATTATTGGGAATCAGTGATTCTTTGATTATTTACACAAAGAATGAAAAGTATAACTCAGACTTTAGTGAATAAGAGTTGAAAAAGAAACCTAAGCTCTAAACTCCTTGCAACTGATATCAAGGTCCAAAAACTCACAATAATCTAGTTAACTGTTGATACAATATTCATAGAGCAAACAACAAAAGAATCCCATGCTGTACTGATGAAACTCAGCTGAGCAACACTACCAGCGGCTGTTACCAGTGCCCAGACACTCAGTTTCTGGGCTGAAGTGGAGAATAAATTCTGAAAAAAAAGTCTACGAGGTTTTTAGCAATATTATTTTATATAATGACAATCATAAAATAGATCTTATAAATCCTAAACAGATTATACAAAAATTTTGAATTGAGCTATATAACATGCTGATTTTTCCCTCTCCAAAGAAGGCACTTTAAAATTGCAGTCTATTTCAATAAATAGATAGGACACATTATTAAAAATTATGCTGGGAATCCAAATGGATTTTATCTAAATTAATGTTGTACTTAAATATCTATAAAAAAGAAATCCTGAGAAAATATTCACTACAAAATCAAAAGAATTTCATCAATGTCACAGCAGATACCAGGCAGTTGTGAATATGAGTAGACATTGCAAAAAAGGGATTAAGGTGGAAAGATCAGTTATGTATTTTATTAAATTATCCATGAGGTGACCCAGTCTTTCAACATCTTCAGAGATGATGTTTTCAAAAGTCTCATTTTCTCTAAATTATTTTCAAATGATCCCTGATCCTGTATCAGGATATATCCTTTTTAATCCTTTTCTCAGACTTAGGAAACAGTTTTAAGAATACCACAAAGAGCATAATTTTCCTGAATCATTTACTGTCATTATGCCTCACAAGCCCCAATTGTATTGTCTGTTAGCTACAAATAAGATTATTTCCCTAAACAATCTCAATCTAACAATCAAACTTTTAAAATTGATAATATTGACATATGACTACCATGTAACCCTCAGATCCCCACCAGCTGTCCCATTAACATCCTTCAGAGCAGAAAGATTCAGTTCAGGATCACATACATTGTATTTTGTTTTCCTGTTCTTGGTCTCCCTCAGCTGGAACAGTTCCTCAGTCTTCCCTTGTCACTCACGATCTTGATACACTTAGAGATTACAGGCCAGCTACTTTGTAGACTGTGCTTTAACTTGGGTTTTTCTGATGCATCTTCATGATTGAATTTAAGTTATACATCTTTGGTAAGAAAATCACAGAAGTGACACTGGGTTCCTCTCACTGAATTCTCTAAGGTATCACATAGTTCTGATCTGACCATTACTGATATTATTTTAACCACTTGATTAAGGTGGCTATTACCAGTCTTTTCCAACATACAGTTACTCTTTTTTCCTTACGCTGTCCTTCTTTACTTTGATGCCCAAATTGTCCTAGTGTTGGCTAGCAGGAGCCTTTGCACGTTGGCTTCTGTATCTTGTTGACATGTCCCTATCATCCTTCAACTACTTCCTTACTTTCTACATCCTCAAGACGCCCCAGGGTCCTCCTGACCTTTCCCTGTTCCACCGATGGAATCCACTGTGCTTCTAGAGTCTGGGTTCCTTGTATGACTCCTCAACCGATGAGCCTTCTAGGACTAGAAGAGGTAAATTCTTCTTTCATCTTTCTAATTCTAGTTTTGTGGCTTCATTTCAATATTGAACATGGTACCTCTTCTTAAAATGAAAGAACATCACAGTATTTTTTATGTAATCATCTTAAAGTATCATCAGTTGCTGAACCTCCAAAGTAAAGCGGTGAAATGATTTGAAAATGGGCAAGCTTAAGAGTGGCAAAATACATGATGCATCCAACTTGTACCAATTTCTATAATATTTCATCCTGTATTCATTTCAAATTGTAAAAAGCAAAACAAAACAGAGCCCTATCTGCTTCCCTTTCTCTAAATTTCATTAACCAATTTAACATATTCTAATTGAATATGTTATACTAGGAACTTTGATCTGTGTAATACAGTAGTAACCATTAAACTCTGAAAGTTTTCTGGCTGAAAGTATCCATGACCATATTCCCAACTGTTAGACTGAAGATAAACAGTACGGAAAAGGTACTCTCAAGATTCTTTTTCAACTAATGGACAAAGTCATGTCTCATCTCCTTTAGTGTGACTGATGAGGCTGAGTCACTGGTCAAACACTTGCTTCCAAGGACATTATCTGGTACAGAAACATGATGATAATTATATATTTATACACACACACAAAAGTGGTAAGTCATTTCAAGGGAGTCATATGAGTACTTTTTCAGGAAAAACAGCAGGAAAACATAAGAATTGGCTTAACAGTACACAAATTTGTGTTAGAAATATGCTTTCTTTAAATAACCAAATTGGGAGTGAAAAGTGATGGGGTTACACAAGACTCTATTAAAGGGACTTCCCTGGTGGTCCATTGGCTAAGACTCCCAGCTCCCAACGCAAGGGGCCTAGGTTACACTGGTCAGGTAACTAGATCCCACGCTCCAACTAAAAGTTCGCATGCCCCAACTAAAGAGCCCACGTGCTGCAACTGAGCCGCAGCACACCCAAGTAAATAAATATTTTTAAAAAGAAGACTATTCTAAAACTTGAGAAAAGACACATCATTTTCTAATCACTTAAAAATGCATCTTCAGGTAAAACACATGGAAGTACTTCACTGTCTGATAACTATTTCTTAAGAGATACGAAAGAAATAGATCTGTATACACTGTGAAACCGATACATCTCTTCCTGAACAGTACTAATTCAGCATAAAATTATGAACCAGGAACTTACAAATGTTTTTTGAACCAATTTCCCTAACAATCCTATAAAAAAAGAACTATTGTAGTACCACTCTTTCACAGGAAGTTAAGGCTGTGGGAGATAGCCTGCCTAAGAAGGGGGAGACAGAGCATGAGATGGTTCGATGGCATCACCATCGAACAATGGAACATCGACTCAATGGACATGAGTTTGAGCAAACTCCAGGAGATAGTGAAGGACAGGGAAGCCTGGCTCGCTGCAGTCCATGGGGTTGCAAAGAATCAGAATACCACTGAGCAACTGAACGATGACAACAAAGTACATGGTAGCTCAGATTTAAGTACACACCTGTGAGTTAGCACAAACTTAACTATACTGCCAAAGTGGCATGAAAAACTGAAAGAAGAGCAACAGGAGATGGAAACAAAAGTTAGAGTGAGGTATGTTTCAAAGAAAGATTACCTAAAGAAAAGAAGGAAAAGGCAAGGAGAAAGAAATAAGAAGCTGAGGTAAGCTGGGAGGAGAGAGGAGAGGACAAACAGTGGAGGAGAACACGCTGCTCTGGCACAGGGTGGAAGACCGGAAAACTGCCTGGTTTTTCTTGGATGTACTTATCAGCTTAAAAACTGTTTTCAGATTTAAGTAACTGCTTTCTGTCGAGCATGTGCTATCTTTTGGACATCAGAAAATTCATAGACAGTAAAGCTAAGTATACATTGAAAGGAAAAACTACTGTTTCGTGAAGCTAAAATAAGGGAAACTTATTATAAGGTTAACGCAAACAGAAGCAATGACCACTAGTATTTTTATTTAATAATATAAATCTTTCATGGATTTCCTTAGATTCAGAAGTATCTAAGTAAATCTTAACATGAAATCCAAACAGCTTAAAGTGAGGGATTCACTAGCACCCAGGAAAGAACCCCCTGACCCCTATACCCTGAAAACAAAGTGACAAAGTGACGAATAAGGCCCAGCGAGATTGAGGGCTGAGGATAGGGAGCCACAGCATTCTGGTATATGTGTTAAAGCCAGACCAAGTTTAAGAGGCCATTCACATTAGGGTGTGGTGACCTGCCCAGTAGTGAGGAGAGGATACATGGAGGAGGGCAGGCAGGCAGTGCAAAGTGCCAAAGCACAGGCAAACAAAAATGGTATCTCTACAACAGCATGGTCAGGATTCAGGTGAGGAAGAGTCCTTGTGTACTTGGATAGGGAGGAGGAGAGACGCCTGGCAGTGTCAGAGCATGAGATCAGTTAAAAGGACTCCCTCAGGAAGGGCATCCTGGCACAGAATGTCACAACTGAGATGAGGTGGAAAGGGTATTAACACAGGGGGAGGAACTGTGGTGATGGCCTGGAGTCAGGTGAAGAGAACCTGAGCTGGGTGAGGACATTTGAACAATGAAGGGGACAGTGACAAGTTTAGTTAAATGTAAGAGGACTGATCAAAATAAGTAAATATATTAAGGACACTAAGAGCCAGATTTCTCATTATCAGAAAAACGAATTATAAATACGGAAAAGGGGAGATTTCTCTGGATGGTCCAGTGGTTAAGAATCTGCCTTCCAAGGCAGGGAATGTGGGTTTGTTCCCTAACTGGGGAACTAAGATCTCATGTGCTGTGGGGCAACTAAGCCTCCATGGCACAACTGCTGAGCCCGCAAGCCAGAGCAAGAGGTCCTGCATGCCCATGTGCCACAACTAAGACCTGATACAGCCAAATCAATAAATATTTTTTAAAATTACAGAAAAATAGAAAATTAGAATGAGCTCAGTATTTGATTAGGAATACAGTTATAAATATGTGTATATGTGCACATACACAAATATGCACACACATGCATATTTGTTCCCTTGCTCCACTGAGCACTTCTGGGAGCAGTGATATTTCAGTAACAATAAATGTATCTAGTTCCCAGCTCTTGATTTCTAAAGGTTGTGCTGTGCTTAGTCGTTCAGTTGTGTCTGGCTCTTTGCGATTTCTAAATATCATTCTACTAAAAAGGGAAGCTGGGTCAGGGAAAATAAAAGATGCATATGGAATATCTTGTGATATGGAAGGACGCTATAAGGACAACAGGTGAAACTTGAATTGAGTCTAAAAATTAGATGTAGTAATTTATCCTTGTTGTTAAAATCTTGATTTTGACGGCTGCTAGGAGAAAATTCTTGTTTCTAAAAAGTACACATTAAAATACTTGGAACTGATGGAACTTTAGGACAGCAACTTTCAAACAGTTCAAGGGAAAAGAGCTTTTTGCATACACTTTTCTGTAAGTTTACAATGAAATGGAGAAATAAATGGACATGGGGAAGGTGAAAGGAAAAGGCAGTGAGATGGAGGGCAGGCAGGATTACTTACTGAGGTCTTCGGCCAGTTGAACTCGTTTGCCAGTAAGCAATTTTACCTTCTTCTCACTGTCTTCAGCAAAATCTTCCAATACCTCTTTAACATTTTTCTCTAATCGCCTGACTGTTTAAAGCAAATAAAGAAGCACCATTTTTATGAACATACAAGAATGACAAAGGTAACAATATATATAGAAAGCAAATTCTTATTTTTCTCACCATGGTAAATCTGTTGTTAAGTTCAGATTTCTCAGTTATAGGGAGAATCTCTACCTGATATACACTACTTTATATATTCTCAGAGATAGTCTTAATCTTAAGCCCTAATATTTTTATGGAAGTACAGATTCCCCCAAATCCTAAATGATGCTTAGCACCCCTTTCATACCAGAGTTTTTGGGTAATAAAGACTCCTGGTATGTTTATTTCCCATAATTCTCAATTATGATTTTATTTTCATTAATATTTTAAAGGCAAATTATGTTTTGTTTGTTTTTTTTTTAATAAATCTAATTTTCAGGAAGTATTTTGGCATCCTTCTATTTAAAATGAACATTACTGTTTTTTGATGTCAAATTAGAAAGCGGTGCCTCTGTGGCTTACCTTCAGTGTTTGTAAGTTGCTGTCTTAAAGTATTTGCGGTGATAGCAAGCATACGCTGTATTCGCCAAAACAGGACAACATCATTGCATTCCAACTGAAATATGAGGTGGTTAAGATTACCAGATGCAATTTAAAAATGAAAACCACAATCATGAACCCATACAACTACTAAAAATATTCAGATTTACCTAATATACATATTCCTCTTATAGAGAGAACCTAGTGATTTTTTTCTGTATAGATCTATGAAGTTCTGCATGATTTGGGTTTTATCCGCTGCACAGCTACATAGTTTTGATTTCAATGACAAAGCAAAGTAAACTTGGGAGGTAGAGCATTTCGTTACATTCTATACAAGTAGAAGTCCACAAAATATATCCTTAATTAGCATTTACTTTCAGCTAACAATCACATTATCTTAAATATGTCCTCAGGCTAACCTCTTTTCTTTGAATGTGCACTCAAGCCATTTTTGAAATTCACATGCATATGAAAATAAATTAGTGATATTTTAAAAAAGAAGCTTATCCTCTGGGTGAGGAGTAAAAGAGGAATAGGGATTAAGAAGTACCAACAACTATGTATAAAATAAGTAAACTACAAGAATATATTGTACAGCACAGGGAAACATAGCAGTATTTTATAACAACTTTAAATGGAACACAATCTATAAAAATACTGAATCCCTATACTGTGTACCTGAAACTAATATAATCTTGTAAAATCAATTATACTTCAAAAAAAAAAAAGCTAGCATGCTGCTTCTCAAAAGAGGGAGACATAAAGCTTATTCTATACAAAGAGGTCTTTCCAACAATTGTGTGTTAGCTGCATGCGTGCTCAGTTGCTCAGTTGTGTCTGACTCTTTGTGGCCCCATGGACTGTAGCCCGCCAAGCTCCTGTCCATGGATTTTCCAGGCAAGAATACTGGAGTGGGCTGTCATTTCCTCCTCTAGGGGATATTCCCAACGCAGGGATCAAACCCGTGTCTCCTGTGTCTCTTGCACTGTAGGCAGATTCCGTACCACTAAGCCACTGGGGAAGCCACATTCCAACAATTAAAATGACAAAAAAAACTTGTCAATTTTTACATTGTCACATTTAAACAAAAATTTTCTTTTAAGCTGCTCAAAAGAAAAACATTTTATGGATCTCAAATAGGACTGCTGATTAGCAGAGCTCTTTCAGTACACTTTGAAAAGCATTTCTGCTTGCATGAAAATGCTCAAATACATTAGCCTACTGCCACCTAGGGGCTACCCTAGGTCTATGGAGTCACAGAGTCATATAACTGAACAACTAACACGCACACTGCCACCTAGGGGTTACTCGGTAAAATGTGACATTAAACTGCGCAATTGTCCATTTTAAGAACTTTATACAGTTCTTTAAAGAATTAGTTAATGCAAAATTTTCATGATATAAAGAAAGAATTATAAAATGGAGAAAAAGCATGATAAAAATGTATTATATTATTATTTCCACTATGAAATGGATGATTATGTTATAAATATACACACATACAACATGTGGTAGCTCAGAGGATAAAGCATCTGCCTGCAATGTGGGAGACCCGGGTTCGATCCCTGGGTTGGGAAGATCCCCTGGAGAAGGAAATGGCAGCCCACTGCAGTATTCTTGCCTGGAGAATGCCATGGACAGAGGAGCCTGGTGGGCTACAGTCCGCAGGGTTGCAAAGAGTTGGACACGACTTAGTGACTTCACCTCACCTCACCAAGGGGATTATAGGCTTCCCTCATAGCTCAGTTGGTAAAGAAACTGCCTGCAATCTGGGAGACCTGGGTTTGATCCCTGGGTTGGGAAGGTCTCCTGGAGAAGGGAAAAGCTACCCACTCTAATACTTTGGCCTGGAGAATTCCATGGACTATACAGTCTGTGGGGTCACAAAAAGTGGGATACAACTGAGCAACTTTCACTTTCAAGGGGATTATAAATTATTGTTTACTTTTGTATGTTTTACATTTACCTATTCCATTTACTTTCCAAAATAGAAAAGTTTATCTTTCTAACATAAAGTTAATCCTTAAAAGTCTTTCAAAAGTAGCATAGTGCCTATTATACACACACAGTTTTACAAGCACTGGAATGATAGCACGTAAAATGCAATTACTACCAAAGTGGCAAATATCTTTGAAAAAAATATGAATTAGGCTATTCTTTCTAAATAATGCATACTTTTTTTCTCAGAAGATCAAAAGACTTTAATGCCAAACCTCAAGGTTACTTTTAAGCACTTAAACAACTATCACTAAAAACATTTC
Source organism: Bos mutus (assembly GCF_027580195.1). Lineage (NCBI taxonomy): Eukaryota > Metazoa > Chordata > Mammalia > Artiodactyla > Bovidae > Bos > Bos mutus. The sequence goes on from NC_091617.1 coordinate 72,920,277, forward strand.
TCCTTGCTTTCGGAAACCTTACCTCAGAATCAACAAAATGCCTCTGGTAATAATAGAAGCCTCTTCGACAAAGGTTACAATGGTTTAGAGCTGTTTTTAAGAAATGTCTTCTATAAACTTGGTGCCAAGTATCCTTAATCTAAAATAAAAACGAAGAAAACCAAGGCCAAAAAGTTACTGTATACCCTCCAGGTTGGTCAAACACATTTTGAAAAGTCATATACAAAGTTTATTTATAAAAAATTAAAAACAACAGCAATGTTGTTATTCTGTCAACTGTTTATATCCATTAAAAATTTTGTTTCAAGATAAAGATTAGATTACTACTAATCTGACTCCTTAACAGTCTTTGTACTTCAAAATTTGTACTGTTTCTAACAAGCATTATTGTTAATAATCCAGTAGAGTAGACAGGGTGGGGATTATTTTCCCCTAGTTAGAATTAAGGTGTCTGAGGCAAATGAGGTTGTGAGCCTTGACTGAGGTCAGGGCTAGACTAGGAAGCTGGTCTTAGACCATGTCCATCAACCCAACAAGATTTCCTTTCTCATTATTAAATTTCATTGTTACCTCAGCAATATGATACCCCATCGTTTTATTACTATATAGTCTGTCAGAGTGTCCAAGGTTCTCTTACACCACTGTCTTTTCTTGAGCACGACAACGATAATGTTGAGAAAGTAAACAAGCGTCACCAACACCATCTGGCGGTTGGGAAGGGGGCTGAGTTTATACCAATTGTTAGAGGCAGTATTACTAGCTAATGGAGTGGAAATGTACCAGAAGTCACATCTCTTGACATCTAGCCCATCTAGATTACAGTACTTTGCTCAGTGAACACAGTTTCTCTTGGGGAAAAAACTGGTGTTTTCTTACTCACAGAAAGTAATTAAGATATATAGCCAATCCACATCCTAAGATATGGACAAAGTCCCTCCTACTGTATTAACCATTTATAAAGTTCAAAAGTACCGAACCAAACACAATTTATTGTTAGTGAGAACTAGGACTAATGTGGATAAATTACATCTATATTCAACTAATAACTGCATGTAATCACTAGCTTTAACTTCATTTTCAATTTATAAACAATGAGATATATAACAGCTTTATCTGTTTCTTTTCATCAGTTTTCTTTTCTTGTTCTGACCTCTGGTTAATTTTTTAAATAAGTATACTCTTTTCTCAAGTGCAGAGACGTAAATAGCAAATACTTTTAAAAAGAATTTACGTGTGGCTTTGAAATTTCTTAATGATTATTTTACCCACTAGAATTACTTTTCTCAATGGAATTCACTTAAGCTAATATTAAAATGAAGTTGATCCTTTACACCCTAACCAGGGAATATAGATCCAGAAACACAATTGCTTCTTAAAGACTTTCTCCAAATAAGCATCATGAAAGTGAAAAAGTACTACTCTAAACTATAATTATATAGCATCATATTTATTTTAAGAAAGGAAAAAGAGATAGAACTCAAAGACATTATCCAATTTACTCATACACATTAAGTATGATTAAGATACATATGACTGAAAAAAATACATATAAATGAACTATATTCAAGCAAAAATTTTATTTTGTAATCTGACCCAGTGTAATGTGGTGTAGAGATCTGAATGTGTTTCATCCCCTTTTGCCAGACCTAACTGCTAAATTTGCCCAGATACTTCCCTTTTCTAGGTCTCAGGTTCCCCATTTACAAACTAAAGCATTACACTTAAAAAAATAATACTGAGAATAAAATTTCAAATTTTTGCACACTCAAAATCACTGAGTTCTTTTTGTCAGCAAAAGCACCCATGATCAAAATCAAATTAAGTACTTAAGTATCTAGGTAATATATTAGAAGTAAAAACATTTTACTACAAGAAACAAAGACTTAGGAAGCAAACTCATGCTTTTCAGCAACGTTTATTACCAAGCTCGGGTCTACTTCTACTCCTCGTGATTCAAGGTTCTTTCGGACTGTCGTTATCTCATCACTCGCAAGGTAAGCTGGGTGCTCCTCATTACACTTCAGCATCTTCTCCAGTTCATTCTTGGTTTCATTGTGAACACACTTTGAAATGTTTAAAAGAGGACTGTGTTTATTAGATAGTTCATGACTTGGCATAATTATAAAAAGAGAGTCCCAATTTTAATAAATATATTACTTTGGCACGACCGGTGACACACGCTCAATCAAACAAACAAGGAAGACCAGAACAGCACGGCTTATGAATGCAAAACAACCTGGACATATGAAGGGCCACAGGGGGAAGGGGATTAGCCCTATTTACTGTATTTTACTTTGGCTGAAATGTTTTACTGTCCAAATTACAGAACCAGACACCTTACTATGCACTTCGTTTCTTGACCTTAGGGTATGAGTTCAATCTAGGAAAAAGTACCCTGTATACATGGGAAGAGATAATGTTCTATGAATGCTTTATATCTAAGAACTGGATGACTATAAGGCCCTGTGCCTGTTGACATAGTCCTTTTCTCATAAATTAAATATGAAAGTCATAGTTTTTTTTTAAGTCTTTTCATTAAAAATCATTATTAGACTGCTTCTGTGAGGTATCTGTCATTCTTAAATTCACTTCAAGTCTCTTCTAAACAATTATATTGCTTATAATCTCTTCACCAAATGAGGAAAACACACACACTAGTGATAACTTTGAAAGCAAAACTAGTGTATGGTGTCAAAGTAACTTTATATTTTCAGTTTTTCATTCTTTCCAAATTGCATGGTACAGGAAACTAGCTTCAAATTCACTGAATTACACGAAACAAGTTATTGCCATAGCATCTTGCCCATAAGAACAACACTTAAACACAAAGAAATGGCTTGTAAATGAAACTATTAAATACTATTCTCTGAAAACATGACACATTAAAAGACATTTAATGAAGAGAAATTTCACTGTTTTCTTAAACTTCTGCTATCTGGTCTGAGAGAGGAAGGAAATCTCTAATCATGACATCCTCCCACTCTTCCTGTCCTGTTTCACTTCCACTTGTCCACCTGTCCCCATCACACTGGGTGTCCAGGAGACCACTACTCTCCTATCTATCCTGACCAAGATTTCCATTAGTTTAGCTCAATGTGAGAATGCTTCAAAGGACTGGATCCCGCACCCCCCCCCACCCCGATTAAGTAAAAATAACAATATAAAAGCAAAAAATAATTTTCAGAACATGGATTTCTCCTCTTCAACACAGGACAAAATTAAGTTTCTTTTCCTAAGTCCTGCCAATTCAAAAAGAAATGAAACTGTTACACAGCTATCTAAATTTGCAGTATGAGACTTTAGGAATATTCTCGATCTCTTCTAGAATCTGTTTCTCAATAAAACATCCAGGTAGGAAGCCTAGACCAGTGGTTTTCAACTGGGAGTGGGAGGGTTAGAAAGATTAGAGAACTTAATTCAATGATTCTGACATGAAGCTTTGTTTTGAAAGAGAAAACAAAACATATCTATACAAACACCTCCCCTGTGATTCTCCTGTCACTCCCCTCTCCAAAGGATGGCCTCCATTCATCTATGGATCTTATGCACGCTGCCCTGAAACCCTAGAAGAAAGTTTCCTCTACAGATCCTTGCTTTGACCTTAAAACTACTGGGTTGGCCAAAAGGTTTGTTCAGGTTTTTCCTGTTGTTGTTTTTTTATGGAAAAACCTGAACAAACTTTTTGGTCAATCCAGTAATTCCCCTGCTTCTCTTTAAGGGATTCTTTTTAAGTTCAAGTTCCTGAGAAAGTAACATACAACCAGGAACCATTTTTCTCTGAGAATGTTTGGCTAAAGCATATTTACAACTAGTTGCTGAATTAAGTTCTGCCATCATTGGTTGTTCTAGACCTAATTAAGCCTAACTAAGCCTTACTCCTTGGAAGAAAAGTTATGACCAACCTAGATAGCATATTGAAAAGCAGAGACATTACTTTGCCAACTAAGGTCCATCTAGTCAAGGCTATGGTTTTTCCAGTGGTCATGTATGGATGTGAGAGTTGGACTGTGAAGAAAGCTGAGCGCCAAAGAATTGATGCTTTTGAACTGTGGTGTTGGAGAAGACTCTTGAGAGTCCCTTGGACTGCAAGGAGATCCAACCAGTCCATTCTGAAGGAGATCAGCCCTGGGATTTCTTTGGAAGGAATGATTTTAAAGCTGAAACTTCAGTACTTTGGCCACCTCATGTGAAGAGTTGACTCACTGGAAAAGACTCTGATGCTGGGAGGGATTGGGGGCAGGAGGAGAAGGGGACAACAGAGGATGAGATGGCTGGATGGCATCACTGACTCGATGGACGTGAGTCTGGGTGAACTCCGGTAGTTGGTGATGGACAGGGAGGCCTGGCGTGCTGCGATTAATGGCGTCGCAAAGAGTCGGACACGACGGAGCAACTGAACTGAACTGAACTGAAGCCTTAAGGGTCAGACACCACTTTCCCTGGAGTTTATCTGCCTTACACCAGTTCTTTCTAATCAATGTCTCTTCCTGTCTCAAAGTCAGAAATATTTGATGGATATCCTTGAAATTCTTTTTTGAAAGACTGCCTCCCCGCAGTCCATCTGGAGAGCAGAGGTAACTAACTGATGTACTCTGAACACAGGCAAGTGAGTGAGTGAGTGAGTGAAGTTGCTCAGTCGTGTCTGACTCTTTGTGACCCCATGGACTGTAGCCAGCCCGGCTACATCCATGGGATATTCCAGGCAAGTATACTGGAGTGGGTTGCCACTTCCTTCTCCAGGGGAACAGAGGCCAGACCCAACCGTAATTCCGTCAACTTCATCAGGTTCTCTTCAGTCTCTTCATGACTCATTTTCCCAAAAAAAATCAAATTAGAAAGAAAGACAGGCGGAAGACTGTCTTTTCACTATTTTAAGACAACTGGGACTCAAGATAGTCAGCTTATGAAATAAGAAATGTGTAAACCAGAAAAAATAATAGGGTGCTGATCATATAATTAATATATATAATTCTTTTTAAAATGAAAACAAAAAATAAAGAAAAAATATGTGATATATCATTTGGTAACCTTTTATTCTCTTTATCTGCTCTTTCAGTATTTCCACATTTGATGGTCTCATTTTGCTAATTATATGGATTCAAGAAAGGAAGAAAGGAAATGAATTGTACGCCACCTTTTTCTTATGCGTTACTTTCTTCATCTATATATTTTGATTCTCTATTCTATTTACAATCTTTATTTAAGGAATTGACATAAGAAAGAGATAGTGGTGTAAGACTCAATGCTAATAGGAAAAGAAACCATAACAAGGAAGGAATAAAAATGGGTAGAGGGAGGATTTTAATGACTACACATTTTCCTATTTATTCACTTATAAAGTTACTTATATGTGCCTTACCATTTTGTTAAAGTGCTCATTAAATGTTTATAAAATGAATGAATTATATAATTCTACTTCCTGTCTGAATTTTTATACTTATTTTGTGAACACAGGAGCAAAAATGCAAAAGAATAAAATAACTTGAATAGACAACAGAAAATTTCAGTGATAACAGAATAAAAAGTTATCATATCTTTTATTCTAATCACATTTATTCTACATCCTCTGAAATCTTTATCATTTTTTTCTTCTGTTTAAACTTGAGTCTTTATTTACCTCAAACACCTCAAATGAACAAAATAATCAATCACTCTTTTTAATAACAGCTACCTCACTTTTCAAAAAACTTTCTTTTGTAGTTTATTGTTTATTCTAAAGATTTATTATATTTTAGAAAGGCTGATATAAAATATTTGAAATTATTAAGTTTGGTCTAGAGGCATTCAGAGATTATATTTTAATGCCTGAATTAAAATGCTAAAGATTTGTTTGTTTTTACCTGTTCTTGAGTTCGATTCTTCCAGTATAACCACCTCTTTTTCCAATCTGGACCTACCATATTTTCAATTGCATTTTCAGCTAGAAAAATTAAAAAAAAAAAAAAAATTTATCATTTACCAGGCACATAAAATGTAACTATCTTGCTTTCTTAACTACTTCAAAACACTGGGTCAATATAGTCAGTTGAAATAAAGAAAAAAATTATATGATTGATATGGTGCATATAGAAGCTAAAGAATTTAATTTTATATGTTTAGAATCTATGAAAACTATAACTGCTTAAGAAGTTTCCATAAGTATAGTAGCAAATACTAAAATAGTCTGAATTACAGCTTTTTAGAATATAATTACACATAAACATGTGTCCACTTTAACATTTTAGTAGTTACAAGCAGCTGACTGAAAAACTGCACAAATAATATTCAACTGGAGTAGTACTGACAAAGATCTTGAGATGTTAAAGTTTTTTTAACCAATGTTCACTAAAGTTAGATGACTTTCCACTGAGAATACTAAGAATTTAATAATCCACATTCCTACTTACTATCCTTGAGACGAGCCTGAAGAGCCTCTTCCATAAAATAAATAGCTGCATCCCATTGCTGTTTATCAGATATGGATCGATCTTCTAAAGCATTGTGTTGAATAACCCTCTGAAATAACAAAGAAAAACAACTACTTTGATTTATGTCTTGTCATCTTAGTAACTTTTTTCTAACCAACAGCTCAGCAAATATCCAAACTAAGAGATGTATCTACAATAACGTAAAAGTATGTCCCTCCCATGCAAATGCAGAGGGTCCCATTATCTGCCTGCGTCAGCATCCTGTATGCTTCAAGCTACACTCTAGAATCCTGGTACTCAGGAGCTAATGGTTCAGATCACATCTACTGCTTCTTTTTGCCGTATGACCTACGTGTTAGCATTTTCAAAAAAAAAAAAAAAAAGGAAAAGAAGAAAGAAAGCAATAAACATTATCTCACTGTTACTAGCAGTGGAAAATGTAATGGAAGGAGGCTTAAAAGGTCTACACAATCTTATAAATGTGAGCTACTTATAAAAAATTGGCTTTCAAATCTTATACTTTTTAAATTACTGAATGAATGAAAATGGCACCATTCTCTCTCAGAAAACCAATCTTATTAAGATGCTTAACAAGAATTAACATGGCTTTCAAATATGAAGACAAACATTTCTTAAAAACAAAAACACCTTATAATTAGGATTAGCCCACAGTGAGATATGCATTTCCAGAAAACAGAGCAATCTTACCAACAGTTTGTCTCATAACTGAGTAGAACTGGTGCTTAACGAAGGTTTGACTATGGTGATGAGAACATTCTACATAACAAAAGATTTATCAGGTGATGAAGGTCAGGAGCCAGACCTTTCTTTATAACTAAGACAGAGTGGGAGTGTGTATCCCAGCTTTGCCAGTGACAATAATAGATATGCTTAAGAATGAAATAAAATGTTTACAAAATACACAGCCGAGCTTCTGGTACCATGTGAGCATCCAACACGTTATGATTTTAGGAGTCTTAACATTTTGACTCAGTTCCACTGAAAACCAATGCATCTAATTCCTTTTGTTATCACTGAGGGTAAAATGAGAAGCAGCTATCAACAGTTCAGGCCCATGCAAATTTTGTGGAAGTTTATAGAAACCTGTTTACTGCAAGGTTTGATTTTTTTTTTTCTGAAATGAAAGCCAAGGAAGAAATAGCAGAGGGTGACTTTAGAAGGGCAGAGAAATGTCAAAAGGCCGATTGCATTCTATAAATCTAGTTCTTCCCTTCATTATTTTCAGTATTTTCAGAACCTAATTTAAATTTAAAACCATATAAAAATAGTCTCCTACAAAAGAATATCAATTTGAGAAATCATACAAAAATATGAGACTGGCACCCTAATATACAAATGACATACCAAGCTGTCCTCTGCAAAATCATTCCACTTGTGACGTTTAATACTTTCTTCCTTAACAGCCTCTTTGAGTTTATCAAATATGTCATCATGTTCTTTTCCTTTTGGTTCTGTCATGAAGCGGGAAAATTCTTCTTGTAGGGTCTCCCAAGCTACCTAGAATGATTTAAAAGAAAAAAGCTGTATTTATATTCATACTTTCATTTAATGTATAACAGGAAAAATAAACACATGAATGTAAACCAGGTAGCTGTGATAAATCAGTCTATCAGAAAATACATTATGAAATCACATTTTTAAAAAAGATAGCAAATATAAACTCGGCCCTAAAGACCTTATACTAATAGCTGGTGGGATAGATTTGGCCTACCGATATGTTTTGAAAGCTACAACACATATATGGCCTCCTAAATTTTAAAAAATGAGTAACCAACATTTAAAAACTGAGAGACTTCATATAAAATCTGTTCCCAGTCTCACTTGAACTGTCTAGCAACACTGGGCCCACGTTCTACACACCTCTGCCCACTGCAGCAGAGAAAGCACGCAGCCCCCATCAGCCACCAGACTCAGTTCACTTACTTATTTCACTCTCTACAACATCTGAGTTTGCCTGCCTCTTTCATACTGTAAAAAGTTTTAAATTTCTTAATGATTTAGTCTTTTTCACATCTTTGCCCTTATGCAAATATATGAAGCAATGTGTCAACACTTTCAAACAAAGGTGAGTACTATTGAGTTTTGTACTACTGCTAACTCCCAATGATCTGAACAGTGAAATGAGAGCACAGTGTCAAAAGCAATTAAGAACTAAACCTATTTAGGACTATGTGGGCTAGTTACTGTTGCACTTAATATTCTGCCCTCTTCATTTTAAACATGAAGAAAGGATGGCATAAAGAAGGTGACTGTCCAAGAATACAGAGTGAGGTATTAAAATCTGTTTCCTGACCTTCAGCAGGTTCACGTCTTTCTACCCCACCTAGGTGTGTGAAGGGAGAAAGTAGCAAAAAAGAGAGTCACTTGCCATTTTTATGACTGCTTCCACTGCTTGAACCTTAGGATATGAAAATACTCTATCATGGGACATGGCCCATGTCAGGGCCATTTGTGAGAAGAGGTGGCAGCAGCTCTCTAATTACTTTAGGGGGAAATGTGTTGAGACCAGGGGTCAGGAACACCTGAAGGCAGAATGACTGCAAGAGTTCTTAGAAAAAGAGACTTGAGGAAATTGAGCAGAGATAAAGAAGCAAAGACTGGCAGGACAGGAGAGGGTAAAATACACTTGAATAAGTGGACACTGACATTTTGTTTCTAGTAAGTATGAAAAACAAAATTATTTTTAACATGGATTCTAATTTTCACACAGAGGCAGAGAACACACTGACTCTGATCTACAATCACTCTTCAGATAACGTGCGTGGCAAGATCAATTTGGATGATGATGGTCATCATTATAAAGCAGTTGGCATTTACTGAGTGATTACCATGGACCATACACTGTCTACGTATTCTACATATGTTAACTCTTGACTCCTTATAACAATGTTTTATGTAGGCCAGGTTTTCACCCTTATTTTAGAGATGAGAAAACAGAAACATTACTAAGCAAATAGCCTGAAAGTGCTAGAACCAAGGTACACCGGTATCAGAAATGCATTCTCTAAGAGGAAAGTGTAACTTTCTTATATTCCTCGTCTAACCTTTTGGCAGGGTCTTAACTAAGGAAACTATTTCATTAAAATTGAACCCTGCAGAAAACAAAGTTAAACCCTTTCCTTGTGGCATATCTAACCACAGAAGAAGTTAAAAATATTTCACACTCAAGCAAATTTTGCTGGTTTTGTTAAATGCCACCTTTGGAAGGAGAACCAATACCCTCACACCAACACCATAGCAATTAGCAAATTTTTTAATAGTGGTAACTGATAGCAGCATTAAGGTTAATCCCAACACAGAGATCAGGAATAAAGAATAAAAGGAGCTTAAGAAGCAAAGGAACTATAGAGGCTGTGATGGGAATAAATCATAAAAGTCACAGCTCCTACTCTCTTCAGATAATGCTTCTTACCCATTTAATTAAATTATATCCTAACCTCGACTGCTTTATTAGGAAGCTGCTTATCAGTCCACTGTTTAAGCTTGATATCCACTGTCGTATTAAAAGTCCCAGAGTTCATGGTCTGTGCAGCTGGAAGATAGATGTTTTCAATCACATGAGTTGATACTCTTTCCCACAAAGACTGCTGAAGGATTTCTTCCCTGAAATTAAAAAAAAAAAAGTTCTAAGAACACCAAATTCAAACATAGTATCAAGTTTTTATAAAGAGCTTCACTGAAGTATCATTAAAGTTATCATTGACTTACAATAAGTTGCATGTATTTAAAGTTTTGACATACATACATGTCTGTGCATCACAGTAAGAGATAACATATTCATCATTTGCAAAAGTTGTAACCACTAGATTTACTTTCTGTCACTACAGATTGTATTTTCCATAGCTTAATGTAAATGCAATCATACATCATATACTCTTATTTTGTCTGTCTTCTTGCATCACCATAATTATTTTGAGATTTATCCATTACATTGCATATATTAGTATTTCATTTCCTTTTTTGCTGAGTAATAGATGGTTAGATGGCATCACTGACTCGATGGACATGGGTTTGGGTGGACTGCGAGAATTGGTGATGGATAGGGAGGCCTGGCGTGCTGTGGTTCATGGGGTCGCAAAGAGTCAGACACGACTGAGCTACTGAACTGAACTGAATACTCCATTACATGAATCTGTTTACTTATTCACCTTCTGATGAACATTTGGGTTGTTACCAGTTGTTGGCTATCACAAATACAAGTTTGTGTATGACACAGACTATTATTTCTCTTGGACAAATAGCTAGGAGTGGAATGTCTGAATCATACAGTAATTATATATTTAACTTTATAAGATACTGTCAAACCATTTTCCAAACTGACTGAACCACTTTACATTCTCAGCAGAGGGGTATGAAAGTTCTAGATACTCTACATCTTGCCAACATTTGGTATCATTAGTCATTTTCATTTTGCATTGTAATAGGTGTACAGTGGTATCTCAGTATGGTTTCAATTTGCATTTCCCTAATGACTTGAACGGTTCTATGAAGACCTACAAGACCTTTTAGAACTAACACCCAAAAAAGATGTCCTTTTCATTATAGGGGACTGGAATGCAGAAGTAGGAAGTCAAGAAACACCTGGAGTAAAAGGCAAATTTGGCCTTGGAATACGGAATGAAGCAGGGCAAAGACTAATAGAGTTTTGCCAAGAAAATGCACTGGTCATAGCAAACACCCTCTTCCAACAACACAAGAGAAGACTCTATACATGGACATCACCAGATGGTCAACACCGAAATCAGATTGATTATATTCTTTGCAGCCAAAGATGGAGAAGCTCTATACAGTCAGCAAAAACAAGACCAGGAGCTGACTGTGGCTCAGATCATGAACTCCTTATTGCCAAATTCAGACTTAAATTGAAGAAAGTAGGGAAAACTACTAGACCATACAGGTATGACGTAAATCAAATCCCTTATGATTACACAGTGGAAGTGAGAAATAGATTTAAGGGCCTAGATCTGATAGATAGAATGCCTGATGAACTATGGACTGAGGTTCGTGACATTGTACAGGAGACAGGGATCAAGACAATCTCCATGGAAAAGAAATGCAAAAAAGCAAAATGGCTGTCTGGGGAGGCCTTACAAATAGCTGTGAAAAGAAGAGAAGCGAAAAGCAAAGGAGAAAAGGAAAGATATAAGCATCTGAATGCAGAGTTCCAAAGAATAGCAAGAAGACATAAGAAAGCCTTCCTCAGCGATCAATGCAAAGAAATAGAGGAAAACAACAGAATGGGAAAGGCTAGAGATCTCTTCAAGAAAATTAGAGATACCAAGGGAACATTTCATGCAAATATGGGCTTAATGAAGGACAGAAATGGTATGGACCTAACAGGAGCAGAAGATATTAAGAAGAGGTGGCAAGAATACACAGAGAACTGTACAAAAAAGATCTTCATGACCCAGATAATTACGATGGTGTGATCACTCACTTAGAGCCAGACATCCTGGAATGTGAAGTCAAGTGGGCCTTAGAAAGCATCACTATGAACAAAGCTAGTGGAGGTGATGGAATTCCAGTTGAGCTATTTCCTGAAAGATGATGCTGTGAAAGTGCTGCACTCAATATGCCAGCAAATTTGGAAAACTCAGCAGTGGCCATAGGACTGGAAAAGGTCCGTTTTCATTTCAATCCCAAAGAAAGGCAATACCAAAGAATGCCCAAACTACCACACAATTGCACTCATCTCACATGCTAGTAAAGTAATGCTCAAAATTCTCCAAGCCAGGCTTCAGCAATACCTGAACCGTGAACTTCCAGATGTTCAAGCTGGTTTTAGAAAAGGCAGAGGAACCAGAGATCAAATTGCCAACATCTGCTGGATCATCGAAAAAGTGAGACAGTTCCAGAAAAACATCTATTTCTGCTTTACTGACTATGCCAAAGCCCTTGACTGTGTGGACCACAATCAACTGTGGAAAATTCTGAAAGAGATGGGAATACCAGACCACCTGACCTACCTCTTGAGAAATCTATATGCAGGTCAGGAAGCAACAGTTAGAACTGGACATGGAACAACAGACTGGTTCTAAACAGGAAAAGGAGTACGTCAAGGCTGTATGTGGTCACCCTGCTTATTTAACTTATATGCAGAGTACATCATGAGAAACGCTGGACTGGAAGAAGCACAAGCTGGAATCAAGATTGCTGGGAGAAATATCGATAACCTCAGATATGCAGATGACACCACCCTTATGGCAGAAAGTGAAGAGGAACTAAAAAGCCTCTTGATGAAAGTCAAAGTGGAGAGTGAAAAAGTTGGCTTAAAGCTCAACATTCAGAAAACGAAGATCATGGCATCTGGTCCCATCACTTCATGGGAAATAGATGGGGAAACAGTGGAAACAGTGTTAGACTTTACTTTTTGGGGCTCCAAAATCACTGCAGATAGTGACTGCAGCCATGAAATTAAAAGACACTTACTCCTTGGAAGGAAAGTTATGACCAACCTAGATAGCATATTCAAAAGCAGAGACATTACTTTGCCAACTAAGGTCCGTCTAGTCAAGGCTATGGATTTTTCAGTGGTCATGTATGGATGTGAGAGTTGGACTGTGAAGAAGACTGAGCGCCGAAGAATTGATGCTTTTGAACTGTGGTGTTGGAGAAGACTCTTGAGAGTCCCTTGGACTGCAAGGAGATCCAACCAGTCCATTCTGAAGGAGATCAGCCCTGGGATTTCTTTGGCGGGAATGATGCTAAAGCTGAAACTCCAGTACTTTGGCCACCTCATGCGAAGAGTTGACTCATTGGAAAAGACTCTGATGCTGGGAGGGATTGGGGGCAGGAGGAGAAGGGGACAACAGAGGATGAGATGGCTGGATGGCATCACTGACTCGATGGATGTGAGTCAGAGTGAACTCTGGGAGTTGGTGTTGGACATGGAGGCCTGGCGTGCTGCAGTTTATGGAGTCATAGAGTTGGACACGATTGAGCGACTGAAATGAACTGAATGACTAGTAATTCTAAGTATCTTTTTACGTACTCATTTGCCTAATATTAATACACACTTTATATGTGTTGACTGTGGAGTCCAAGACTGTACACTTCTTGGTACAATTTTAATAATTTATCAGCACAGAGCACAAAGATGTTATGGAATATTGCTAAGTAAAATTGCTCAACATTTCAAGATAATATAAAGGATGAATAATCAAGCTGAAAATTGTATCTTAAAAGACACCTTACAAGAACACAGTTCTCTAAATAGAAAAAAGAAAATTATTTTAATCAAGAAAAAATGTTATCGCTAGAAAATATTTATTCAAATTCTCCAAAATTAATCTCTACTGTAAAATAGTGCTACAACATACAAAAGCAAACTGCTTATCGAGTGATCAGTTTTAAAAGTAATCTCACTTTTTAGGATACTGTTACAAAGCTCAGGGTAACAGAAACACCCTCTTCTGTCCAAAAGCCAAACTGTACTTTTCTTGGTTGAGGAGAGTCAACACTCCCTACTGTGCAAGTTGACTCATATTCACTCAACATTTTGTGTAACATTAAGTCTATTGGGTCAATGAGCTTAGCTGCTGGTTTTCCTTTGCTAATTTTCAGGTCTTTTTTCCATTACGACCAGAAAACAAAAGTATGCAAGGGAGGCCCAAACAGGTGAAGATGAAAAGGTATATACACATCCAGTTGTAAAATAAGTCACAGGGATATAATATACAGCATGGAGAATATGACCAATAATAATGTAATAACTTTGCATAGGGACAGATGGTTACTAGACTTACAGTGATTGTTCCATTATGTATGCAAATGTCAAATCACTATGTGGTACACTGAAACTAACATAATACTGTACGTCAACTATATTTCAATAAAAACAGAAGGGAGGGAGGAAGGGAGAAAAGAGACAGAGAGAAAGAGTGTGAGGAGAGGATGCACACTGAGGGTTAGAAGGATAAAGTCCATTTAGTCATGGCGATAATGACAGATAACGGGAGAATTTTAACAGCAAGATAGAAGAAAAGAAGCTTATCAGGGTCATCTATTCAGGCAACTTTAAACACAAACTCAAGACTTCTGAAAGATGAACAAAAAATCACGAGTCAGCCTCTGACCACGAAGGCCTTTCGCTGCTCCTGCTGCAGTCTGTGACAAGACTCTACAACCCATATACCTTTTCAAGGAGATCGTAACAAAATTCCAGACCATCAAATTCTGACAAAACTTAGGTAACTTTTTGCAAAGGACCCTCAATGATTATCTTCAAATTCTGCTGCTTGAAGCTCCTCATTAGCTGAACGTGCTTCAGTGTCAGGAAGAGGAAGCTACATTCTCCCAATCCCACAACCTCTCTTCCAAATCATTAGTCCTCAGCTTACATTGGCCAATTCCCCAGTGAATGTTCTAGGTAACTGTAGGCTTCTTCTCTACTCTTAAGTTTTGCAATCATCCAGGGATTTGATTCAGTTTAGTTCAGTCGCTCAGTCGTGTCCAACCCTTTGCAACCCCATGTACCACTAAAACACAAAATACAGTTACCATTATAGTTCTATTTATTACCCTCTTCATCTCCCAAACTTTACCTATATATTCTTTCTTTTAATTAAATTTTTTTTTCTTTCTTCTTTTAAAGCATAGGACTTACTCCATAAAATAATTTAAAATCGATACAGAAAAAGAAGTCCTCCATAATTTCTCTTTCACTGAAAGTAAAAGTGTTAGTCACTCAATCGTGTTTGCCTCTTTGTGACCCCACGGACTGCAGCCCATCAGGCCCTGCTGTCCATGGAGTTCTCCACACAAGAATACTGGAGTGGGTTGCCATGCTCTCCTCCAGGGGATCTTCCCAACCCAGGGATCAAACCCTGGTCTCCTACACTGCAGGCAGATTCTTTACCGTCTAAGCCGCCAGATGATCACTATTCACAGCTTAATTTATCATTTAAAAAAATTTAATGCCTACATTACTATTTGTGTGTTGATGCAGGTGATATTACACATACTGCTTAATTAATACAGTATAAAGCTGTAGAGTACATGGTTTTCCATGTTAACATCCTATATTTTTCAATGGCTGCAGAGCAATCCACTCTACGGATAAATCAAATATTATGTAATTCCAAATAAAAACCTAGTTTTCAATTTTTTTACACTTATACTATCACTTCTATCCTCTAGGTAACCTCTCAAATATCTCAAAAGTGTAATCTCTTCTCCATCTGCACAACTACTATTCAAGTCACTATTCTCTTCTCATCTAGACTATCTCAATAGCCAACTGTCTCCTTGCTCAGTTTTCTCCACCTGTATTCCACTCCTCCTACTACAAAAATCTTTCTAAAATGCAAATCTGACCTAAACTCCTCACTGGCTTTCACTGCTTGTAGGATAAATCCCAACTTTCTGAACATGGTTTCTAAGGCCCTTAATCATCTATATTTTGTTTATACCTACATTTATTTCATCTTCTGCCTCTTGCTTCTTCTATGTTAAAACCATAAGTAACTGCCTTAAGTTACCCGTGTCATTTTTCTTGCTCTTATCTCTTGGCCTCTGAAATATTCTGGTCACTGGCTTACCTAGCACCTATATATTCTTTAAATCTCAGATTATAAGAACATTTTTTGATTATTTACACCTGAGTTAGGGTGCTTAACTGTGCATTCCTATTTTCCTCTCATTCTTTTAACTTCAACAAAATAAACTTCATACTTCTCACCGAAAAATGTATACATTTTACCATGATACCATTTTTTAAGTGTATTTCTATAAATCCAGCCAGTTATCCTTCTAAATAAGGATAATTATCTCCTGCTAGTGTACATAATCAGCTCCTAATGATCAAGTGATGTACACTATGTGAAAATGCTGAGAGTATGCTGCTGCTGCTAAGTCGCTTTAGTCGTGTCCAACTCTGTGCAACCCCACAGATGGCAGCCCACCAGGCTCCTCCATCCCTGGGATTCTCCAGGCAAGAATACTGGAGTGGGTTGCCATTTCCTTCTCCAATGCATAAAAGTGAAAAGTGAAAGCAAAGTGAATCATAAGTCAAATCTAAACTGCCAATAACTTTCTTAAAATATAACTGAAGTACAGTAGACAAAAAACTTGTAAGAGTGCTTCTGGATCACCAAATACAGATCAAATAGTCTTCTGACTCAAATAATAATAAACATTATAAAGGTGTATCCTAAAATGTCACATAAGACATTAAGTAGCAAAAAGATACTACCTAATACAACATAAACTATGTCACAAAAATAAAACATTTTGGGTGCAATGCAGTTGATATCAGTGTGGCACGAACAGCTAAGATTAGGACCTGCTATTTTGATCAATGTTTGTGTTAATCTATAGAGTCTGGGGAAAAAGAGGGGTGGTGATGAAAAGATCCAGCAACTCAAAGAATAAATCTCTAGCAACCAGATGTCCTAGTTTTCTCCTTGCTGGCTCAATAGGCAATCTGACAATATAGTTTTCTTGTGCCTCCACAATTCACTTCGCCACCCATGCGTTTATCTTCTCGGCTCACTTAAGTGTAGGTATACTTTGATTTCAAACTCCTCTGTCCAAACAAAACTAACCATTCCATTTGATGATGCCAGAAATTTACAAAGGCACATTTTTCTCCATAGTATTACAGTTATTATAGTTTTACAAATCACTTTTTTTGGTATATTATCCTCATACAATCTAGTAAGGTCAATAGTATTATTCATTCTGTATGTATATATGTATATGTTTACATGCAGACACACACATATCTATCTCTGGCAAACTTCCAAAGCTGGATGACTTACAGAAAAGCATTGCTGTTTAATTGCTAAGTCGCGTCTGACTTTTTTGCGACCCCGTGGACTATAGCCTGCCAGGCTCTTCTGTCCATGGGATTTCCCAGGTAAGAATACTGGAGTGGGTTGCCATTTCTTCTCTAGGGGATCTTCCCAACCCAAGGATGGAACTCGCATCTCCAATAAAGATAACAAATTTGTTGTGTATGTGTGTGTGTGCACTTTCCTGATGGCTCAGATTAATCAACAAATAGAGGTAAGATCAGAATTCTTTTTTGGATAACAAGATTAAAAATAGGCAAATTTTGATTAAGAGAGAAGAGAGATTTTACTTTAAAACCAAAATCAAATTTTGATTACTTTAAGAGATTACTGAGGAAGAAAGGGCACCAACATCGGGAAACTAGCACAGAATATAAACTTCAGGAACGGATACTACTGTCTGTGTTCAATTTTGATAATCTCCAACTGAGCATATAAAAGTTACAGAAAAAAATATTTATAATAAACGGCAGTAAAGACAGTTCTACTCTGAAGTTAAATTCTTAAAATACTACAGATTTAATTGTGAAGGTAATTTTTATATGTTATTTATTAATTAAAATACAGATTATAAAAACTTAAAGGATATTTATATATAGCTTGCTTGAGATACATTGACCCTAGTTTGGTTACAGTGCCATTCCAACATATTGACATAAAACATAAATTCAAGATGACAGTTGGCCTTAAGAGCAATTTGCATGAGTATTTTTCAAAAGAGTACACTTACTTGCTATTTTAAAAAAATCTCAAATAGGATTCATTTTCAAATGTGATTTGCACAAAACATATTAGACACATTACAAAAGCACCAGTGTTCTTATGTAGATATGAGAATTCTAAAATAATATACTCTTCTCCTTTTACAAATCAATTTTCTCTGTAGTTTTGTTCTTTATGTGTGACCAAACAAGAACAACTAGTTTTTGACAGACTGATAATTAGCTAAAGCATGATTTAACATAACTTTTACCTAAAAGACTTTACAGAAATCAAAATTATGTATTTTTTAAGTATAAGTAAGGAAAAACCTAAGATGAATTAAGATTTCAAAAGAGCAAGGAGAAAGCTATCTTTCAGAATATCTCTTCTCAGAGATATTTAATAAATACCTAATTCATTATAATTAAAATATTTAATTGGTTAGACTAAAATAGTGGTTTTATTTTATAAAAAGACATTTTTATGTTCTTGTCTGTTAGTACTAAGTGCTTGGGGGATGAGCCAAGGCTACAATAAATCACTGCCTTATCAATCTAAATTTTAGTATTCCATTATAATTCACATAGTAAAGTCTTTGAGAAAAGGTCAAATACTCACCAATGTTTTGGGGTAACCTGGCTCAGACTGATAACTTCATCGAGGATTTCATTTTTAGCTTTTTCAAATAGTTCATTCTAGGCAACATAGATACAAGTAAGTAAGATTTTCATAAGACAGTCAATTTGCCCTGCCATGATTTTCAGAGATAACTAAAAGGAAAGCCTGTGACAGGCTCCTGGCTGGGCTTAGGTCTGAAGTATCCATGACCTGCAAGTAATGCTCTTCTCTTCTAGACTCTTTTCAGGAATGCCAATAACCAGATAAGGACACAAAAACGGACACAAATGCCCACCTTATTCACTCAATTCTGAATGTAGCTTTTCATGTAACATTTGTTTAGGTAAGTTTTTCATGTAATGTTATGTGACAGCTGTCAACACATATTAATTTTAATATAGTAGTGACAGTATCTAATGCTATTTTACAACTGATGGCATTTTAAAATAAAGGAAAACCAATACTTAAGTCCTATTAACTTAGAATAGTTTAAAAGGTTAAAAAGCTGATGTATCATTTTTAAAAGTTTATATTATATAAACATGTTAATTTATGACCTTGAAAGAATAGTCTTCAACTTCTTAGAAAAAAATTTTTTAAATACTTGTTTGCATATGCTAGAATCCCTAATTGATTTTTAATATTATGTAATAAATGATTTAAATTATTGTAGAAGTGACAACTGTTCCTCCAAATGTATTCCTGTAACTCTAAAATTAGTAATCATGGTTAAAAACAATTTAGCTTACCAGATTTTACTCATTAACTTAAATTCTGTTAGAGCACAATATTAAATTAGATATACACAAAATCCATAAGGCACACAAACATTACCCGGTCAAGTTCTCGCAGGCGAGGATAGTTATTCTTCCACTCAGTTTCAAGGTTAAAACGTGTTGCTGAGGAAGAAGGAAAGATGCTCAGGTTTGAGGAATCTCCTTCGTTCCAGACACAGTGGTTAAAGGCTATCTCACATATCCGGTATATTAACTGAATTTCTGAATGTGCACTGATAGCTCCTGAGTACTCTGGGCTTTCCATGTCTGCTGCTGCTAAGTTGCTTCAGTTGTGTCCGACTCTGTGCGACCCCACAGATGGCAGCCCACCAGGCTCTTCCATCCCTGGGATTCTCCAGGCAAGAATACTGGAGTGGGTTGCCATTTCCTTCTCCAACGCACATATGCATGCTAAGTTGCTTCAGTCATGTCCAACTCTGTGCGACCCAATGGACAGCAGTCCACCAGGCTCCTCTGTCCATGGGATTCTCTAGGCAAGAATACTGGAGTGGTTTGCCATGTCCTTCTCCATCTCAATATCTCAGAATCTGCATTATTGAAACAGTTTTCCAAAGTAATCCTTTTGACTTTAGTTTTTCCATTTTCAATCCACAGATCACACAGCTGACACAATTTAGTACAGTTGCTAAGAGCACAGGACTCTGAAGTCAAGTCACCAACTCAACTCTGATTTTGAACTCCATTCAAATCCCAGGTCTATTTTCTGTTACTGTGTGATGCTGGGTGCATTATTATTCAGGCAAGTTATTCTCTGCCTCAGTCTGCTCTTTGGTAAAATGAGAATAATACAAGATTGCTGAGGGACTAATGGGCTAAATAGGTAGGATTTCCTACTGAGAAAACGGGAGGGTATACTCTTGCCAAATGAAACTATGGAAGCAAGCAAAACCATGCAAAAGGAAGGCCTGGAGTTCAGGAACCAGTACAATATACCTGAAAGTACACTGGCTGCTCTGCCTCCCAACACATTTCCTCTCATTCCTCTAACAAGGCGGAATCTGAGTTCTCTATAGTTTTCTAGGCTCTTTCTCTCAAACATTACTGCAAGCTTTCTGTTTAAACTCTGTAATGTGCTCCTAGCAATTGTTCCTCTGAAAGGAAAAATCCTGCTCTCATACAACTGAAGATTGGTATTTTTCCATTTCCCATATACTATTATAGTAAATGAACAAAAAGGAAGTCAAGAATCTGATGGATGCCTAAGTCTGTCAGGTAATAAAATACATAAATTTGAGAGCTTATTTTAAAAACCCAACATACCTTTGAAACTATCAGCCTGTTGTTCAACTGACTCTCGTACCATTTTCCAAAAGCAGTCTGATACAGCAAGGCTTAGATTTCTTGTAGTCACCTGGTGTGCCTTTAGCATGCTTGTCCTACAAAACAATAACCAGAGTTAAAGTACATTAAAGTGGCAGAAAGGACAATACTATCATCAAGTTTGAGAATGTGCTTGTTATAACCTAATGAGAACAACCACTTAATTGCTTTATACTAGGGCTGTCCAATGAACTTTCCACGATAAAGTAATCTATATCTGTGCTGTCCAATACAGCAGCTACTAGTCACATGGGTTACTGATGCCTTGAAATGTGTGGCTAGTGTGACTGAGAAACTTCAGTGTTCCTTTAATGTTAATCTGAATTCAAACAAGCACACAGGGTTAGTGACTACTGTAATGAATAGCTTAGTTATTGTTGTTGTTTAGTCACTAAGTAGTGTCCAGCTCTTTGAGACTTCATGTACTGGAGCCCACCAGGCTCCTCTGTCCACTGAATTCTGCAGGCAAGAATACTAGAGTGGGTTGCCATTTCCCTCTCCAGGGATTCTTCCTGACCCAGGGATTGAACCCACATCTCCTGCTTGGCATGCAGAATTCCTCACCACTGAGCCACCAGGCAAGCCCTAGCACAGTTCTACCCACATCCCAAAAGATAATTCTCAAGACTATGGGTGAAAGGTCTGCCTTGACTTACTATACTAATATACAGGAAAACACACTCTTCTAGCTCAAGACTCTCTACATGTTACAATGTTTTAAAATTCAGTTGCTCTTTAGCATTTCCTTTTTGCTTTTCTGTTAGTTTCTTATTTTGTTAACATCTGTCAGTATCTATTTAAGGATATCTCTTTGACACTGCCACCTCTCACTCCCAAGTTTCCCCAATACTCTGAGAAATCTGGATACGTATTTAAAAATAAGTGTTGATTTTTAAAAAATCACCTTGTAAGGGAAACAACTTAAGAGGCACTGGTGTTGTCCCTGGTGCCCATATGCCAAGGGGCAGTTGATTACAACACAATGTTTTGTACTATGTGATAAACTGCTCCCAACTGTGTCCCAGTAGTCTGAGGACTTGCTTACTAGATACAGATGACTGTTTGAGAATTCATCTCTGGAAAGTCAACGTTAAACTGACAGCTATAAGAGAAACTTTTAAATTGGAAACAGCTGAAGTTACTCCCTCACTATCAATTCTTTAAATATTTCAATAAGATACTTACTTTAGGAGTTTTGAATTCTGAAAAAATTCTTCTTCATAGTCTCTTATAGCTTCAATGCTTTCAGAGCTGTTTCCTATGGAAAGATGGTGGTAAAGTTCTCACTAAGTTCATTTTTATTATTTGAAAAAAACCAAAAAACTAATGATCCATCTTTGCATACCTTTTCCTGTTACAACAGCAAAATAACCTAGAGCTTTCATTGGGAAGAGTTTTCCTTCAATTATCTGCTGAATCTATTTTTAAAAGTAGGAAAAAATAAACATGACATGTGAGTTTACATAATTTCAAAGCATAATATGCTATTTAGAAAGCAAATTTAACAATGCTGTATATGTATATGTTTAGGTAAACGTATGTCTGTACAAGTGCTGAAATGTATTTCAAATGCTATTTGAGGGAAAAATAAAACACATTTAATTTTGTTATATTAAAAATGTATTATTAAACATAAGTATCAACATTAGAACTTGGAATGATGTACAGTGGCTTAGAGTCAGGCCTTAGTTTGAATTTCTGCTCTGTCACTAATTAGGTATGTGGCCTTAAGTAAGCTCCTTAACTTTTCATAATGGTAGTTGAAAAGAGTACATGATATTTAACACAGTGCCAGGCATGCAGATGCAATCAGTAAATGGTAGCTACTATTATTATTTCCCCAATATCTAAATTCTAACAAAGTTGGATGGTCTTTTTTAATTAATTCTGAAAAAAAAATTGGATCCATTGGTCCTTAACTCTTTTGGGTCAAATCTCTTTTTCTAAATGTAATAAAAACTGCAGACTCTGTCCCCAGAAAAACAAACATTTGCACAGATCTATCATTCACACATAATATAAAAGAATTCCTACTTTCAGAAACTCATTCAGATAAACATTGAGGTAAGAATCCCTCTTCTAAGTAACATTCTTAAGCTAATGCTAAATCTTTAGTGTAAAAAGAAAAGACTGATAGAAGCTTCAACTGTATTCAAAGGAAATACAAGCTCATTACCCTAAAGAAGAGAAGAAAATGAAAGAAAAGATGGGAAATGGGAAGGAAGCACAGAAGTTTGCTTCTACCTCATTTTCCCTTTTCCATATCAGGACCAATACTGCCATGGCAGGCCTTCTCCTTGAAAACAGGGCAAAGCTAAGGTCATGGAGACTGCAGGAAAGAGTTAACACAGCAGGCTGAGATTGCTGTCCTCAGAAAGGCCTGCTTGTCCTTGGCTGGCATCTGTGAACTTAACCGGTAAACAATCCCCTACATTGTTACAGAACTTTCCCTAAGTAACAGTGGCTTATTGTGCAATCAATGTGGTTTATGAACATCTGCTTTCCTTTGGGCGTCTGGAATTTTGGTATTTGTGGGTGCCTATGTGACCAGCCCTCAATAAAAACCTTAGGTGCTGAGTCTCTAGTTAGTACCTCGTTGGTGGAGGCTTAAGCATTTCTTGTGTGACTCTACTGGGAAAGGACTCCTGGAAAATTGAGCCTGGTTTCCTTCAGACATCATCTCTTGCATCTTCTTCTTAGGTATAAGTATGACTATGTACTGAGTCCTATGAGTCTTTCCAGACAATCAGTGAACCTAGGGGTGGTCTCTCTTGGGAATTCTTACCACAGAGGCATAGTCCCACAAATTTTCAGATTTGTGAGAAAAAGAGAAGTTCTAAACAGAAGCACAAGGGATGGCTATTTATATTTCAAGCTCTTGTTCTATGGGGGATGAGGTTATAATAATAACAATGGATGATAGCCACAATTTACGTAACACTCTCATGCTAAGCTCAACCACTTTACAACAAACATTTAACTCAATAAATCTTCATAACCTATGAGATGTGCTTGTGCTTAGCTGCTCAGGTGTATCAGACTCTCTATGACCCCACAGACTGCAGCCCGCCAGGCTCCTCTGTTCATGGGATTCTCCAGGAAAGAATATTAGAGTGGGTTGCCATTCCCTTCTCCAGGGGATCATCCCAACCCAGGGATGGAACTCAGGTCTCCTGTGCTGCAGAATTTTAGTACCATTAATATTTTCATTTCCAACAGGTGACAAAGCCTAAAGCACTGAAAAAGTGAAATAACTTACCCAGTGTTACATAGCAACAGCAGAGCAGATGGGAAACTAAGGCAATCTGGCTTAGTTTGTGCGCTTTCACCCACTTTTACATTATGCCTTCACAATTAAGAAGAGCGCATGCCCTAGTAAAACTTGCACACAATGGTACCTTGGAACAAAGTTCTTTCCTTGTTAAGGGAGGAGGAGAAAATGGACACGGAACACCATGCACAGATGTCATGTGTGTGTGTTTGTGTGTATGCTCAGGGGCTAAGTCGTCTGACTCTTTGTGACCTCATGGACTGTAGCCTACCAGGCTCCTCTTGTCCATGGAATTTTTCAGGCAAGATCCTTCTTCAGGGGATCTTCGCAACCTAGGAATTGAACCCGTGTCTCCTGCATTGGCAGGTGGATTCTTTTATCACTGAGCCACCAGGGAAGCTCATATAGAAGTCACAAGAATATCAGAAATGAAAATAACCCTAGAGATAAACTAGCCTAATAGACTGGATTGTGCTCTTCCTGGATGCAGAACAAATTAACAAGATTTGCCCAAGGACATGTAGCCAGCTGTTGGTAGAGCATGGATAAGAATGCTGAGCCTAGACACCCCATCCAATGCCTTCTTTATTATGAACATCTGCCACACGCTCTTTAATCAGTTAAGAAAGGTAATGTTTATCTGAATAAAAAATAAAAAAATTTAAAACAAAGTATAACATAAGTAATGTCCAGAAGGAATTTAAACCATCACTAGTTTTACACTAATTTATGAATATTAACTAATGTTAAAAAATACTGCAATGAGGTTAATGACTATGTCAGCCTACAAAATTTAGAGTAAGCAACATTAGTTTTAAGAATTTGAATCAAACTAGTTATAACTGTAGAATTACACTTAAACCTCAATTCTGCACTTACATAATTTACTATAATTTAACAATACTTTGCTTTTTTAATGAAAACCAAGAAAAATCCCATTACTACTTTTATTTCACAAGGAAATCTTTTTCCCCCCATTCAGTTTCTGTCATAACTAAAGCTTGCATAAAGAATTTGCCCTCACCCTGCTTGGACTAGTCACATTTTTCTCTGCCAGGTCTACTTTGGTCAAAACAAATATTGTCCTTCTTCCATGAGGATCCATTTGACTGACCAAGTCTGTAACAATGCTGCGTTCAGCATCCACAGATCCATCTGAAAATAAATTGAAAAATGACACTGTAATGGCTACAAAGTGGGTTTTAAAAACTTCAAGAAGCTACATCTTGTGTCTAACACTATAGTAAAATCATCTTTCTTAATATTTTATCTTAGTTGTGAAAAGAAATTCTAGCCAATAAGAATTTCTATGATGCCTACACAGGGAAATTCATCAAAATATCACCAACCTCAATTCTACTTATAAAATGAACAGGAGGAGAAAATAAAACATTTGTTTTATATGTTTATGTAAAGTGAAGTTGCTCAGTCACGTCCAACTCTTTGTGACCCCATGGACTGTAGCCTACCAGGCTCCTCCATCCATAGGATTTTCCAGGCAAGAGAACTGGAGTGGGTTGCCATTTCCTTCTCCAAGGGATCTTCCTGACCCAGGGATCAAACCCGGGTCTTCCGTGTTATACGCAGACACTTTACCATCTGAGCCACCAGGGAAGCCCATGTTTATGTAACACATATGTAAAACAAACCTTCATTGCTAAATAAGGAAGAATACTAGTGCAATTAAAACCTTTCAATAAGATTTACCTTGAATACATAGTATGATGGCATTAGGGTTCTGCATGTAAGCTTTGCTGATACTGAAAATAGTTTCCTTTGTGTCAGGAGCCATCCCTGATGTCACAGTCTTGAAGAAAAAGGTTTTAAAGGTCATTATAAATGTCTGCCACAACAGAATAAGATAAGATACATGTTTTGTATACACTTACATTAATCACACCTGGTAGGTCAACAAGCACCATCCTCTGTAGTCCAGGACCTTTTACATTTAAGGATATGGTCTGTTCAGGGAAAAAAAAATCCAAAAGCCAAAAAACTAACTGAAAGACAGCTTGTTAGCAATTTTTTTGTTGACACATATCCTGAAAATTCTTTATCTCATTCATTTAGATATGTGGTTCAGAAAAAAAGTTATGCTTTTTCTGATCATGGGAATAATTATTTCATAAAACTTTCCCACAAAATGAAACATTCTTTGGAATATTAAAAAAAAAAAAAGACTATCTTCGAACTGCTTCAATCTAAATATCAATGCTAATATCATGATTTCAAACCATAAAATACTGGATTTCCATAAAACATGGTTGAAATGAATTGCAGGACTTACCTCAGGGCTAACAGTACAGCCTTCTTTCACATTTTTCCGCATTCGGAGTTCTATTTCACGTCTTAATGCGGCAAGCTATCAATGGAAAAACAACAAAATCCTAAGAAAACTGTCAGTTAAATATTCCATTTAGTTGTCTTTTATAAGTTTACACAGATTATAAAAAATTACACATATAAACCTCATACGAAACCTACTTACATCTTCCTCTTTAGTAAGATCAAACTCCCGAGAACTATCTTTAAATAAGGCCACGTGATGAGGGCCTTCACTCAGAGTCACCTGAAATTAACAGAAAATTGAGAAGACTGTATTTACAATTTCTATTAATTCCCACAGTACTTACATGGTTCCATTTCCCAGTCAATGTTGTACAAAGTACCAAGCACAAAACCATCAATCTCAAAACTTGAAAAACTAAAAGGAAATTTTGCATTGCACATCAATAGTAAATTTAGGTAACAATTCATTTCTTTAACATCTATTTACTGAGAGTTAAATGTTTCAGAGGTTGTAGGTGTTCTCCATCTCCACTCACTCCTTAGGTGATCTTATCCATTAGGGAGTTAACTACCACCTTTAGATGTTTGACTATGACTCCTCCATTTCCATCTCTAGTCCAGATCGCCCTCCAAACTTGCACATCCAGCTGCTGCTTTGTTAACATCCCAAAGGCAAGCCCCAAACTCCTGATCTTTGTTCTTGTCTGAAGGATGACTTCTACTAATTTCTACACTAGGAAAAATTTCAAATGCTACATATCAATTCTTTCGTCAAAATTCTTCATTTCAACACAATGGACAAACTTCGTTAAAGTGATTACTTCCCTGAAGAACTTCGTTTGGCCTACCTTTTTCTTTTAACTGAAATATGGTTAACAAACAATATTATGTTAGTTTTGGTGTACAAAACAGTGATTCAACATTTAAATACATTAGACAATGATCACCACAATAAGTCTATTGACCCAGAGGGCCTATTTTCTTACCTTAACTGGAGAACGTGTCATCATCTCCCCAGACCCTCTAGGAAATATTCGTGCCTGAGCAATCATTTCCAACACACTAGTTTTTCCAGCACTTTGATCTCCAACCACAACAACCTTACCACAAAATAAATACCACATATTCAAATTTTTTGATACGAACTTAAATTCAATACATTTGGAATGCTGCTGGGAATTAGTCTTTAAAAACTGTCCAGTTAAATGATTTTAAAATATCCAGAAAAAAAAAATGATAGTTTATACATGGATGTGTACTGAAAATAAACAGTAAAACATCAATTGGATCCATTATTTATAGCCAAATTTTTATTACTAATGCTAAACTACTAGTTTTAAAACCAGATTAACATTACTATTGCATAAATCTCTTCCATAGCTAGTTTACTCTTTATAAAGACATTTTCAATTCTGTGAGGTTATATTTCTCCTATGTACCTAATTTTATCTACCAAGCAGGAATTTTAATATCATAGACATCATGTATATATAATGCCAAATATCTGAAAGCCCTCCTTCATTATGCATAAATACAAGTAAACTAATGCACCAAAACAGTCAAACAACATTCAATGCTTGAGACATCACCTAGAACACATGAATATTATAGAGAAAATTTTGTCTTTGTCTATGTATACACACACACGCAACTTTTTAAAAAACTAATGTGCTTTTCTGCTAATGGGCAATTTCACTGTGTACTAATTTTTCACTTACCCTTGGCAGATGATCTTGTGTATTATAACTGGCATCATAATCAGACAGAACATCAAGAACTTCAGAATACATATCAATCAAAGATTTCTATAAAATTCAAAAAATCAATATTATAAAATACAGAAAACATTTTTAAAAACCCACAGATGTGTCAGGATAAAAAAGCTGGTAAATTCAAAGAGTTCCCATAATTATATTCTGAGTAAATGTAAAACAGTATAGAATAAAATTCCATAGCTTCTTATCCAATTTATTTCAAGAGACACTGATTTAACACAGTATGTTAATTCAGGATTTCCTAATCTTCCAATTAAACACTAAAAGAGGGAGGTTACTGTTTAACATTGAAGAGCTAGGGGCTTCCCTGGTGGTCCGGTGGCTAAGACTCCCAGCGTCCAATGCTAGGTGCCCTGGATGGATCCCAGAGCCGGGAACTAGGTCCCACACGCCTGCAACTAAGAATCTGCACACCACAACTAAATATCCTTCACGCTACAACTTAAGAACAACTAAGGATCCACATGATAAAACTAAGGACCCGGGGCAGACAAATAAATAAATATTAAAAAAAAAAAATACTGAAGAGCTAATATTAAGTGCCCAACAAAGAAAGACCATTAACACTCAATACCAGGTACCAACTGAAAGGAATGTTTGGTGTTTCCCTCTCAGAGAGGGAGAGAGAGACTGAAGAAAAGGTAAAGTAGAGAAAGAATCACCAAAATTATTGTTAAATCAGTAAGGACGAGTAGTGTATACTGATAACTGGGCAGACTAAAACATGAGAGCACCAGGAGCAGACATCCTGTATTGTTCTCTCAGTAAAACCAGGGTCAAACAAGTTTTCTGGAAAATAACAAACTTCAAGTATTTGAGGAATGACTGAACATATAAACAGGCCTGGGAAAAAGGCTACTACCAAGCATTTAATAATTAAAGGTAAGTTTTAATACCAAAGTAGGAACAAAATGAGGGCCTGAAGTTCCTTTCATCTCTAAACACCTACTAGTAATTAAAAGGAAAGCAACTATTATATTATCCCTTGGACCTAAAGATAAACAACAAACTTTTCAAATCTTCATTACTATTTCACTTAATGAGAGAAAATACAACTGCTCAGGTAAATTCTCAATATTTATTTACACTTGGATGTGACTTTTCCAACTGCCACATATTGGCTTATAAATAAAGTCATGATAGTATTATGCAGTTGTAATTTGGAGTCAGAACTACTAATACATGTTGGTTAAACCAGAACTGTATATCCTTGGACCTTGGCCACAAAATGCATGTGTCATGATTTATTGAAGTTTTGCTACATACACATTCTGTTTACTTATATGACATTTAAGTTAAAAAAAAAGAATTACTTCAATTTAATGTAGCACATACAGGTTGTTTAGTGGGGAATAATAATATTTAATTTACTGATAATGGTAATTATCAATGTGCTGATAACAATACCAGCATGTTTATTCAAAAATTCTTTAAAATGCCTAAGGAACCTTCCAGAAGAAAATGTTAACTATTGTAAAACTGAAGAAAATGGGCTCTTCATGCAGTAGCACTACAAGTAAGGCAATAAAGAGGACATATGTAATTTTCTATTAACTTACTGATTTTACAGCTGCAGAAATGAAGTAAGCCTAGAAGTAAAGTGTTAGTCACTCAGTCGTGTCCAGCTCTCTGCAACCCCACGGGCTATAGCCTGCCAGGCTCCTCTCTCCATGGAGTTCTCCAGACAAGAATATTGGAGTGGGTTGTCATTCCCTTCTCCAGGGGATCTTCCCCACCCAGGGATTGAACCCAGGTCTCCTGCATTGCAGGCAGATTCTTTACCACCTGAGCCACTAGGGAAGTTTAATATTTCATAAAAAAATAAATTGATTCACTGATTCACAAGTATGAAGAATTTATGGATCTAATAAAAAAACAAATGTTCGGAGACTATAATCTACAAAGTCTTTAACAAAAGACGAGACCTCCCTTTCCCCCAAGGGCATAAGATTAGAAAGAAAAGGATGATAGAACCCTTTGCAGTTCCTTAAAAACTGGTATTGATGAAGACACAATGTGAAGTGGCAGTTTTGAGAGCTAACAAGTTAAGACACACTTAAAATACCTTAAGCTTTCTATGATGGATGCCTTTGTCATCTTTCTGTAATACTAATTTTCTCAATTCTTTGTTCTCCTTTTCTAGCCGTTCCAAGATTCTCTGGTACTTTAACTGCAACACAGTAATACAAGTAACTTCATAAGAAACCAATCGGTTAAAAAATAACATTAAGTATAAATTAAAATCTTCCTTGATCCTGAAGCACTTAAAATTAATTATTTTATTTAAAAGTTAACTATGAAAATGTTGAACAAAATAATGATGAATATTATCTCAAACAATGAACTTCATAGTTTTCTGTTATAATTGGCATCTTATTGGAAAATTATTTGCTGTTTATGTTGAAGAAATTAATAAAAATACTAAAAATAAAAGGAGTTGAAAAGGCAAGCTCTTAAGTATACTCTATGAAGCACTATTTCCTGCATCAAAATTTTAAATCTTCAGTTAAGGCACATTTGACAAAAATTCAAATTTTGTTTATGCCCCTATATTATTTTATTAAAAAGGTATAAAATAAAAATAGCTAACGGTACCTGACCATGCGTTACATGACAGGCCCTTTACTCAGTGTTTCACCTGTATTAACTCCTTTAAGGCTTCATGTGAGGCCAAGGTTATACAGGTTAGGAATCAGAGGTTAGAGATGCTTAGGAGCCTATCCAAGGTCACATAGTTTTGAATATAGGTCTGAGTTGAGGGCCCAAACTCTTTTAAGTTTTGGTAAGCTTCTATGACCAGAGATTACACATTATAATTTTTAAAATACTGACATAAGAATAATTTAAAAGACTAATATGTTTATACAAGCTTTTTTGTCAAATTAGATGCTTGGCTACACCAATAAATGTGATCCTTTTCTAACTGGTCTGTTTATACTCGATTATTTCTTCTATAAACATTAACCAAGTTCAGAAAATTATTAAGAATTACTCTTTCTTACAACCAACTGGATTTTTTTAAATTTTATTTTCAATTGGAGGACAATTACTTTACAATATTGTGTTGGTTTCTGCCATACGTCAACATGAATCAGTGACTGGTATACACATATCCCCTCCCTCCACAACCTCCCTCCCCATCCCACCAACTGGATGTTTTTGTCCAACTTTACAGTAACATGTCTTTTGTTAATGGAAAGAAAGAAATGGAAAATTTTTCTTGGAAAATATGTTAGGCTGTTACAATCTTCCAAGCACAAAGTAAATAACAAGAGATCATGGCTTTATCCTCAGAGAATGTCCAACTTAAGATAAATTTAAGAAATTATATAGTATGAGACAGGTAGAACTATAGGCTGGTTTATATTATAAATATATTTTTACAGAACTTGTTCATTTATATTCAGTAATAGTACACACAACAAACTTCTGGTAGTTATCTAAGAATTAGACCTATGCTGTCTAATACAGATGGTAGCCACTGGCCACATATGGATAATTAGCACTTGAAATGTGGCAAGTCTGCACTAAGGTGTGTGTTAAGAATAAAATACACATCAGATTTCTATAATTCAGTAAAAATACACAAATACCACATTAATATTTTTATACTAACTAGATCTATAACTATTTTAGATCTACTTTGTTAAATATATTATTAACATTAAAATTTTACCTATTTCTTTTTACCCTTATTTTAATGCAAAAATTTTAAAGTACATATAGCTTGCATTTTATTTCAACTGGACACTATTAATATAGGTAATGTCATTATTATATCATGAATTCTCCATAAAGTACTTTCATCAATGCCTAGCACCTTCCAACAAATAGAAAGATTGATATCAATAGGTATATATAACGGTGGTAGGATTTCTACTGGTTCACTTGGTAAATACTGAATCAAATATGGGGTCTACATTTTCTGGGACTGGAAACACTCTTTAGTATATGTCAATCTGCAGGCTTCCTACAGAGATGTGCTATGGGCCATCATGCAAAATTCTAGGCCAATAATTCTCAAACTTAAGAACTCATCAACATCACTTGAGGGTTTTTAAGAACAAAGACTGCTAAGTTCCACATCCAGAGTTTCTGTTTCAGTGCATTTGGGACTGCATTTCCAACAAGTTCCCAAAGAGTATTACTGATGCTAATTCTCCAGAGATCACATTCTGAGGCCAGTGATTCTTAATCTCTGGCTGCAGACTATAATCACCCAGCTGTGAAGCCATGACAATATTAGGGTTGTTCAGAGCACACTTGATTCTAACATATAGTTGAGTATATGAATCAATACATAGATATTAAGAAAACCTGAGATTCAACATACACTGGTTCCTAATTTCATTTAAATTGCTTTGTCGTACTTTTCTCTAAAAAGAGACCTGATGAGTCTTTTTAATTTAAACGGAATTACCACATATCATTGTATCTATAGAGAATAATTAATGATAGAGTGGATAACGTGGCAATTTTTCAGGAGAATGTTCTCTACTCGATTACATTGCACAGAACAAGTCTTTAAAATAATAATTGTATCATCAACTATAAGAGAATAACTCTTTAGTGTCAGAAATATTAATACCTTTGGAAAGATTATTATCTGATTGGGTTTGGACTTTAGAGAACTGTGATAGATTTCACTCCAATTTCTTTTAACTGTTCCTCTAATTAGCCAATTAATGTAAAAATACAAGCACAGGTTTATACAAGAACAAGTCACTTTCCCCAGTCTTTTCTGCCATAGTCTTCCTCTAAAATTAAAAGCATATGATTCACTCAACAATAGGTTTTACACATAAATGAGTTAATTAAACTTATCAAGTTCCTTCATTATTCCTTATTTCTCAATTAGCTTTTGCATTTGTGGGGGCATCTATTGATAATAATAAGGTTCTATCATTAAATCACTACAAACTTTGCTCAGTTAAAAAGATAAATTCCCACATCACCAAATTTAGAGTATAAGACAAACTCTTTGGTTCTTTTTACCTGACTATGAATTATATTAGTATTACCTGAGTATGCAGAAGCTCTTCTTGAAGTTGGTCAATTTTCTCTTTGTCTGACACCTAAATATTTAAAATAAAAATTTTTTGAGTAGAATTATGTTTATATAGAATATACAGTAAGTTAACTTTTTAAATAAACCATTTTTAACAGTAAAAACTATACACTTTACATGGATATTTAATAAAAGGAAATTTTAAATCAAATGCTTATTTTAAAAAGTAATCTTATTCATCAACAAAAACAGCTCAGGAAAAGTTTATATAAATGAAAACCTTAAAAAGAAATCATCTTCTTATTGCCGTTCTAGTCATTTCTTATGACTGGCTTGTTAGAAAAATAGATCAACACATACATTTACTAGGTCCTTGACAGGTTGTTTTGTACTCAAGCACAGGGACTTGGATGCTTGAGAAATAAGGCACTGAAATCCTCACAATAATGTTTTCAGAAGTCAGACGCGTTATAATGTACAGCTACTGAAAAAATTTATTGGTCATAGTTTATCTTTTAAGCAAACACTTATCCATTTTCATTCCATAAGTAGGAAAGTGTTTAATATATGCAAAGAACAATTGCATTTTCAGAGCTTTAAGTGGAGCCAGATGCTTGCTTTTTAAATTTAGTTCCACTGCAAGATCTTCTAACCCATAATAAAGCGAATGCATCAGAGGCAGTGAAGTTGAGTAAAGCAAACAAAATTGATTTGAAAATAAAACAAAAGTAGGATAAAATCCACAGGTATTAGGGAAACTACTTCTAATTATTAGTAATGCTAATAGTTCTAAGATAAGATATTTAAAATAAAGAACTTTATTCTACGACAAGCTTTAAAGTAATCACAATTCTAAATATAAAACACAATAATCAATTGCAATTAAAATGATGTCATTTATGACAAATCTATATAACTGCTTTGACTCCTTAGTGAGATACCAAAGTTGCCATTCTCAATCTTAAAATAATTATCTAATTTCTGTACTCAAAATTTTTAAACATGATTTTATTCCATAGGAGACAAAAATCAAGTTAAAACTCAGGTAAATCTTTATTCATCCTGATTTCACTGGCTGCTTAAGCAGCCAAGACCTCATGGTAGCAAATACACATGAAAATATTCTAAATGATTTGCTTATTGAAGTGGACATTAATAACTCTTATCCATGCAATAAAATGTTATTTTGAGATTTTAATTCCTGTTTCCAAATGCTTTCTCAAAATTCCCCTCAAACTTCTTTTAAATAAAAATGACAATACTTGCTAGAAATGATAGGTACATAATCCACAATTGCTTTTTCCTAAAAAGCCTATGTCTAAAAATTTCAAATTTTATTTTGCAAATGAGAAAAATGCAACATAAAACAAACTTTGTATTACTGCTTCTCACTCCAGTACAGCAAGCAGCAACTTGTGGATAGAAGCATTTTTCATGTGACTATGTGTTTGTGTAAAATGGACAAGAATTATTAATCATCTCCTAAAATGTGACAAAACAAGCATGTTGAGGAGCCCACAACCCAAAGAACAAAATCCTGAAGGCCAATGAAGAAATTAATTCCATATTTTGATCATATGGCATGACATCACACTGTAATAATGTGATCACAAAAATTGTTATGCAGATTATAATCCCAATTCATCTGGAAAGTTACTCTGATTTACTGTTCCATTAAATATTCATCCAACTGAAGTTAAAGTAGTATGAAATATATAAACAGCATTAGTATAGGATGTGAATACTTAATGATATCATGCAATATAATCTAAGTTACAGTAGAAAATCCAACATATCTCTACAACTGGGGCAATAATTAAGAAAGCAATATAATTACACAAAACAGAATGTTTATACAAGCCAAGGACTATAAAGGACTAACCTTGACAATTTGGTAAAATAAAAAAGATATATAAAGAATTAAAATGATATAAGGTTATTAAAATATTACAAACACAATTTTTATGCTAATATTAGTATTTAGTAACAACTTTTTAGGAGTATTTAAATTTATCATGTGCCCTTCTGGTGTGACTGTTAGGAATAACTCATGCATAGTTTCAACAATACACTTCCTATCTGCTTAACATTAAATTAAAAGGTTAATACTATATTATATAAAAGACAAGTTGATGATGAGTCAAGAATTAGATCTAAGATTTTACAGGAAACAAGATTAAAACCTTTAGGTTCACAAAATAAATCTTAAAGATTAGTGATAAGATACTTTGACATATTTTGAGAGAATAATACATGCTATTGTTAGTCTATCACTTATTTGAAGTCTTAACTAGCAACCTGGGATATATTTTATTTTGATGCACTTTACTAGTAAAATTCAGCTACTTACAGTAAGTCCTTGTCCTATTGTTTAATATATTTAGTTTTTATTATGAAATTAGTTCAAAACTCACCCTGACAGAAATGGGTATCAATAGTCTTGAAACCAGAGCTTTCCTACAATTCCAGGGCTGTAAAACTGATGGAGAAAGAGCGGAACCCTCTGCAGAAACAAGCTAAAGCTGAAAAAGAAAAACCTTTACTAGCTCCTAACAAAACCAAGCCTGATTTTTAAATTTTAAGCATTTCTTCCTACTAAGCAATTGTAGCCATTCTGAAATATGGAGTATAAGACTCACAAAAGTTTCTATGTATGCGTACATACATTCATAGGAGGCAAATCTACCAATGG
The DNA here is from genome assembly GCF_027580195.1 of Bos mutus. Taxonomy (NCBI): domain Eukaryota; kingdom Metazoa; phylum Chordata; class Mammalia; order Artiodactyla; family Bovidae; genus Bos; species Bos mutus. The sequence goes on from NC_091617.1 coordinate 72,955,970, forward strand.
CAGTTTTAATCTACTATCTCTGCATGAGCTGCTCTGCTTGGATGATACAGGGAAAATCTACTAGCTGCTACCAATAAGATATAAATAGGGACTTCCCTGGAGGTCCAGCAGTTATGATCCTTGGAGAGGGTGCGGGTTTGATCCCTGGTCAGGGAGCTAAGATCTCACATGCTGTACAGTATTACAAAAAAAAAAAAAGCATTAAAAAAAAAAAGAAGGCCTACTAATATTTACAATATGTAGTAGGAAAGAAGCATCAAAAAATGACAAAAAGTAGCTGCGGTTTTGTACCTCAAGTAAACCTCAAATGCCTGGAAAGATAGAAGTCTCATCAAATTAGCACTTTGGTCATTATGACAATGTAAGGCTGAAGTCACCAGTGTAACTATAAGGGGAAAGGAGGGAAGATACAGTAAGGAAATCATCTTTAAGGACAGTGAAAGAATGATACTATTATAGAGGTGCACAAATTGTTTTTCGTCTCATTAACTTTCACACAAGGTAAGTGGGCAGGAACAAGCCCTGTTTTGTGCCCTTCTAAGTACATCTTAATAAACAAAACAGACAGAGGTACAGCCCTGTCAGTAGCTCTTTCACAAACATGGAGAGTGAGGAATAAAAGGGTTATATATGGATAATCCAATGACTATTAGGAAGAGGAAGGATAACTCTAGGTCTGAAAAAAGGCCCCAAATGAACACTAACCCTTGGCAGTGTAGAAAATAACAGTATTCACTATTGCTTTCATTTAAATTGTCAGATTCAATAGGATATTTATAATCTTAAACTGTATCTTAGAATCTTAAAATAGCAGATCTATGGGGCTCACTGTAAATTATTTTACCATTAAGAAAAAAACAAGATCTACTGGTCTTGAAAACAAGAGCTATATTCATATTTCTAACTAACACACCAAAACATAACAGTTTCTTTCCCTCTTTTTTGTAATGAAGTTAAGGACAGAAGCTTAGCCTGAGCATCCAACTTGTTAGTATATTTAAGTGGTACTCTGAACAGCATGAGGAACAGAGAATGCTAAAGCACCATTTACACTAAGTCCTCCTGTGATTTAACACAAGTAGGAAAATAATTTGTTTTCTATTTCCACCTATATTATTCATTTACTGAAAGCTAAATGACATATAGCAGTTGATTTCACAGCCATGGAATTGAGAAAAGCCAGGAAGCGACTCTGAAAAAATAAACTATGATTAGTACTGTACTAACCACCACCGAACGACAGGGTTAGCCAGCAGGATCATTTCACTAATTATCTGTAGTATTGGTTGATTTCAATATCAGAATGTACAGGAAACTAATTATATGACTGGATCATTTTTCTTAAGATTTGTACCTAACTGTAAAACTTTTCTAATATATGTAACTAGCTGATGTCAAGATTTTACAATAAAATTTTAAAAATCATTTTAAACACTTCATTTGACTCTAGTCTCTTTAGGACATTAAACTGTGGATCTACATTATAGGATCATCTAAAGCCAAAAGCATTACTTTTAAGGATTTCTTGGTGATAAGCAAATATTTGTACAGTGTTACACTGAGTTTTATTAGAATCTGTCCTTTAGTGACTAGAATTATATCAAATTTCCAATGTTCAATTTTTCAGTGGACAAGGTGAAAATCTGTGCTGACTTTGTTAATAAATGTCAAAAGTCTTATTACAAGTTAATAAAAGTATTTAAGAATAACTGTCCGAAAGTTAAGTCAAAATAGTTTTCTTTTGTAGGAAAAAGAATTCTCTGCTGAATCATTTTAACTAAAACAAAACCCTTTCATTCTTTAATTTAACATGGTCATTCACAGGAACCCTTTTCATTTTAGAAGTGAAAACTTAAGAGAATAGACAAGTTGGCCACAGATTTAGGGTAACTCAATAACTGGGCCAAGTAAACCACAATTCACAATTATCTAAGTACAAGTCCATGAACCCTCACAGATAATCTAGTTTTCAGAAAATAAACTACTATGTTTAATATTTTGGGTTTGTTTGCATACTCCAGAAAGTTGCATATCTGTATTATCTTTCATATTTTTATCTTGTCAAAACTAATTTCTCATAATTCTAGTCCATGAATGGATTAAGGTGACATGATATTGGCAGAAATGGCTGATTAGTGTAAACAAATCAGTAGCCCCCTTAAACCATCCATCACCTTGCGCTTCTGTTGGGCATAGCTCGTGCTATACTGGCCAGCAGCTCTGCGTGCTTCCTCTTCATGCTCTTGAATTTGCTGTTGTAAGAGAATGAGCTCACCAAGCAGACCCTGCCATGAGTTTACAGCCAGGAGAAGAGGAAAATTGGGGAGGAGAACAATGTTAAACCAAAGGGTACAAAAAAGGAACAGATGTAAGTTAGAGAGGAATGGATAGCTTGTAACAAAAATGGAAACTCAGTTATGTACCTTTAGAGCCACTATATAACTGGGCTCTGTACCACATTTCCACTTTTCCCCTCAGTAAAATTATGTCTCAAATATAAAACACCATAGTCTAAAAAGTGAAAAGGAAAATGCAGTAAGTGACTGTTTGGTGAATAAAATGAGCCAGATATAATACCAACATACAGTAAAACCTAGACTAACTGGAATGCTCAAGGAAGGTGGCACTACAGTTAACTAAATGAGTACCAGGAACACTGAGAAAACAGATACTGTGACCCGTATTTTTGAACTGCCAATATGAACCAGTGTTATGTTCCCGACTTGATACATAGGGGGCAAAAAAAACCCAAACTGATTTTTCAAGCGTTGATATGCGGTCCTGAATCTAATTCTCAACTGTTAAAGTTTCTTAAGACTAAATGGAGAATATATAATAGCTTAATTACGTATTAAATCATTATTTTTAAGTAAGTATTTTTCCTTGATATCTAATGTCTTCAAGTAAAGATCCCTTAAGGAACTTCCCTGGTGGTCTAGTGGTTAAGACTCTGCCTGCTTCTATTGCAGGGGGCGTGGGTTCAATCCCTGGTCCAGGAACTAAGATTTCTGCAAGCCATGTGGCATGGCCAAAAAGTAAATAAATCAATAAATATCCCTGAAAACTTAGTTTTGAGCATCAAGTTAATCAAGGTTTTACATTAATTCAAAATTTTACATGCCTAAACACATAATCTTATTTGATTAAAATTTAAGAGTTTTTTTAATTAAAAAATGTTTGAGGTATTGTTTTAGTTTTATACAACAACAAATTAAGAAGTGTGACTGAATTTTCACTTTTTATGAGCTGTTCTAACATTAAGTAAAAACAGCCTCTGAGAATATAACCAAGGGTACATTAATTACTAAAGCACAAGTTCCATTAAAGAACATAATTAAAATATGGAGATAATACAGTTGCTGCAAAAACAAAAAAGAAAAAAAACTCAGTTTGGACCTATGTACAAAGTAATCACTATTTCTATGCTAAAATCTCATTCCATTTATAATAATGAAATGTTCATCTAATGCAGTGCATTCACTTGTGGAATGAAACTAAAATACATGTCATTTTCTATACAGTGTTTTTAATTGCTGGTCTATTAGATAATCAACCTCAAGAAATGTAGGAGAAGTAACAACTGGGAATTGACAATGCTATGAACCTTGTATTTTCTCAATTAGAAACCCTTAAAAGGTAAAGTTGCAATGAAGTCACCCTTTAATCTTCATAAGAATAGTTTACCTGGGAGAACAATGGGCTCAATTTTTACCAAGTCATAAAAATTAAAAGTTAGGAAAATTAACACTCATTAAAATAATCTAAGTTAGGAGTTTCAAACAGCCTCAGAGCTTTATAAACAACTGCCAAAAATATTTTATTTTCTTTAATATAATCATAAAGCTTCTTAAAATGAAATACTAATTAATGTTACATTTACATTTTAATTAGCAGACTCACCCGGAAGCTTAATAAGTTAGTTTATATAATCCAAACATTTATATAAATAAAAAAGTTTAGCAGAAAAGAAATAAATACAAAAAGAAAAGCTGTATTATAGTACAGCACTTTAAGGGAAATATTAAACAATTAGGGGAATTTTTACCTTGATTCTTAGGTTTAATACATTAAGATGTACCAATATAATGAAACTGGTTGACTTACTATAAATCAAAGGATGAAACTAGTTGATATTTCTGCATGACAAGTAAGAGAACGTCAAAGTGGCAAGTAACATAACTGAAATTTCGACATCTGTTTCCAAATTCAATAGTATAAAATATACTTATAAAAAACTGCAGTTCTCTTTTAGATATATTCTTTTTTTTTTTGATATATTCTTTAAATAAATATTTTTATGGTCATTGATAAATCTAAAAGAAATGCAACGTCAACTCACTAGCCTCATCATTTGCATAACTTTTTATGTCCTTTTCTTTCATTTCATGTATCCCTGCCTTTCATCAGGCAGAAAGAAATTACCCAGCTCATTTTTATTCAGTCATTTATCATAATAGCTTCTACTCATCTAAGTGTTTAGATTTCTCAAAATAGTTGTCTTTTAAAGAAGGCATCCCATGTTGGCTTACACATTAATGTGCCTGTGCTTTAATGAACATAATCCCCATTATTATAGTTTATAAAATGCCAAAGCAGTATGAAAGTATTCCACACTTCTAAACTGTGCTGGTCTCTCACGCACAGGTTTCTTATTTACTGATAACTTAAACACCCCTCTCTAATCCATTGCTTACATGTATATACAAACTGTACGGTAAATACTCTAACAGCTATTTAAGTATAAGAAAAACATCCTCCTCCTAGTGACACCTCACTTTCCTTCCAAGTCTGTTACTGAAGCACTGTTATGTGAAGGTAGTTGAAATTAACTGTTACCTCCTGGAAAAAGTAGGAAGAAAACAAGAATTAGACACAGAAAAAAACTACTTACACTATACTATACAACTATAAATGGTTACTTTTATTTTAGGCATCACATCTCACTTATCTAAGCACTGCTAGGCTAGCTTTTAAAGCCAAGGCCATGTTGAATAAGGAGGAAGAAAAATGTGTGTGCCTCCTGTGTAAGATACATCCTTATATGAACAAAACATTTAATAAATATTTTCCCAAGGTCAGACATTTTAATCTCAAGAAACAGCACATAATTTTTAAATGATATATATTAAAAATGCAGTAATTGTGGTCTATAAAAATAGTTATTGTAAACAACCACATGTGATACACTCTCAAAACATCTCTTGGTTACTATCAGTTTGACACTGCTGCTCTCATGGTCCCATTTTGTATGTACAATGTTTTCGGGTTTTTAAAAAAGTATAGTGTCAGACCAAGAAAATCAACTCCAAAAACCAAGACACAAACTGAAAGTGCTAAAAGACCTCTAAATGTTGATGGTTATTTTTTAAAACCTTGAAATTGTGACTCATTTTTATGTGAATACATTTAAAATACTGCATTTTGGTAATTCCCTGGCTGTCCAGTAGTTAGGACTTGGAGCTGTCACTGCTAAGGCCTAGGTTTGATCCTTGATGGTCAGAGAGCTAAGATCCTGTAAGCCACAAGGCATGGCCAAAAAAATAAAAATACTTATCTTTAACAGTATTCTAAATATTAATAGCAGAGCAGGGTCTATACCTTGTTTGTTTTTATACCTAGCACATAGAATAAGGTCTTGACACTTCAGGTGTGTTATGGCCAGCACATAGGTTAGGGCTTGGCACATGTTTGTTGCAAAAATACACAAAGTTTATAGCATAAAATCCAAATTGGGTTTCCTAAAAATTGCTTACTCTCTAAATAAGCTAAACATCAACCCTACAATCCATTTTTCCCACTTATCACAATTCCCAGAACACACTCAACAGGAAATAAGAAAAGAAGAAGAAATTAATCAAATAACATTAATATGCTGTTAACTTATGCAACAATTCAAAGTATAAGATAATAATATCATCATATAAATATTTATTGAGTTTTATTATGTGCCAGATCTTGTGCTGAAGGGCTTTACGAAATGCCCACACTAACCATTATCAGGTAGCATGCCCCCTATTACTGAAGAGGAAACCAAAAACTTGGAGAAACTAAGGAACTTATCCAAGGTCATACACCTCAGAAAACTGGAAGGGCAGGGTCTGAACACAGGCAGTGTGACCCCAACGCCTGCACCAGATAGCATCCTGTGAGCTCTACAGTCTCACTGGTTTCAGTGTCTTTGACCCTTCAGGTTCAATCCACACATAAATAAGGAAAATGGTAAAACTACAACACTTCAGAGGACACATGTAAATTACTCTTTAGAGAAGGAGCTAGCAAACTATAGTGGGCTGGCTGAGCCCATAGGGCTTGCAAACCTAAAATATTTCCAACCTGGACCTCTAAGAAAAAGCTTGCCAAATTCTGTTTTATTAGTTTGGGGTCCAGAAAACAACTTTGTGAAAGTAAAAACTTCTTTTCCGTTCCACTTAAAAAATATTTCTAGGCACTAATCTACTTTTCAAAGTTTGAATAATTCTGCTATTAGCTATAAAGATCTATTTTCCTATTTTTCTCCCTCCTGCTGCTGCTAAGTTGCTTCAGTTGTGCCCAACTCTGTGCGGGTCCGGCAGCCCACCAGGCTCCCCCGTCCCTGGGATCCTCCAGGCAAGAACACTGGAGTGGGTTGCCATTTCCTTCTCCAGAGCATGAAAGTGAAAAATGAAAGTGAAGTCTCTCAGTTGTGTCCGACTCTTGGCAACCCCAAGGACTGCAGCCCACCAGGCTCCTCCGCCCATGGAATTTTTCAGGCGAGAGTACTGGAGTGGGGCGCCATTGCCTTCTCCTTTCTCCCTCCTAGTAATATATAATTCTTCTCAAGATATTCAGAGCCAATCACAATATGTTTAATATTGGATATCAGAAGAAAATAAGTCTTTCAACTTGAATTATTTAACTTGCCCCAATCAGAAATACCATGTCCTATTTCACTATTTGGACAATTTCTACAAATGATAATTTTAGAAGATGGACAAATCAGTCTATTACCAATAGTTTTTATCAAAATTACTATTTCTACCAAATCCCCTTTGTTCTAAATTATTACACCTAAAGACAGTGTTATGTACACAGTATATATTTAATGTAAAAAAAACATAAAAATGCAATATGCTTATTATTAAGGAATAAAATAAGTGTCTAATCATGTACAGTTGCTAGCCGTTAGCTGCTCAGAAAACTTAAGCTTCCTGAATCTGTTGCTTCTTGATGGTGCTGGTTCTGAGAATTTCATTTTGCAAGTTTACATCATTTGTTGCATGAGGATTTCCAGAAATGTAAATCCCACTTAAGCAATACTGATTTGTTACAATTCAGAAATCCAAGTACATGTGCTCCTTCACATTCTTACTCTCCTCAATAGTTGTTCAAATATTGAAGGTCAAGAGAAATTCACAGGTAATCAGAGCAAAAACACACATTACATAAAAATCTGGGCCCACTTTTGTTAGCATTAGCCAAATTTACTTACTTTAAATTAGCCTTTTACCGAGTTAAATCAATTGACAGATTTTTTTTTTAAGAGTTCAGCAATATCCTACATGCTTTGAGAACAGAGATTTTGCGACAGAAACAGCCCCTTAAATACTAAGAATGGAACCCAAAGTAAATAGTGTTTCATCTGTCTAACGCCTTAAATGTTAAGAGTATAATTATTGGGACTAAAATGGTTATACAAGGCTTCATGAAGCTGGACTTTGAGGACGAGGGAAAATTAGGCACAGAAAAGGGAATAGAGAAGTGGGGGGGTACAAAATAAGTAAAGCCACACAAATAAGAATTACAGTAACATGTGGGAAGGAAGAACATTACTATTTAATGATTATTTTTAAAATGGTAACAACACTTTATGATTTGGACTTCAAATATTTTCTATAAATTATAAATGTACTTATAACCCTCAGAATAATATTCCCTACTTCTGTGAGATGTTTATGACCAATCAGAAACATGATAGAATAAAAGCACAGATAATGTCTCATTTAACAAATTTTCACTAGAATACAACAATGTTACTGAATCTAAAAAGAGGAGATACACTATGTGGTCCCGTTACTATGCATATTATGACTGAATACAGAAATCTGGGGATTTACAAACCAGGCGAGTCCGTTAACACTAAAGAAGGCTTGCCACTCCAATTCTGAATTTGCCTTCAGATATCCAGGTCTCAAAAACATTATTAAGTTCACACTAAGGGCTCTTTCCAGTATTTTTCTATAGTGGACACAAGTTTAAAATATTCTGATTAAAAGCATTTACTAAAATGTAGTTTCAGTACTTTTCCATTTTTTATTTATCAAAAATACATAAAGAACTTTTGATTGACATAACTACTGCCCACAAACTGAATAGATATAAACCCAGGCAAAGTCAAAGAAATTTGATTGATGTTTAGTTAGCCTGTGCAGCATTATGTGGAAATATACGCTTTTTGACTTTCTGAAGACCTCAATTACAATTTTTCAGAACACCTAAAGTCTAACAACTCCAGACTGGGAACCACAGGTAATCTATTTTGTTTTCATTCTGTTGACTCAAGTCAATCAACCTCTGTGTTCCTGCAACTCCCTGTCACTTTCACTTAAGCTGACTTACAAAGGCTCCTAACTATCCTTCTACTCACCAGTATTTTTCCAGATGTGTTCTCTTATTAAAAAGAACAAGTTTTTCTTTTTAGTTCTATTCATAGAAATGTTTTTTTATTACATTAAAAAAAATCCAATTCACATTTACATTTCTAAGATAAGTCTAGCTAGAAACTTTGGTATAAACCAGTCGATCATTATGCTAAGTCATGACTTCGCTTTTAAATCTTGGGGCTCTCAGACACTAGACTAAACCAATCAAAAAGGCACCACCTGAACTCTGGCTACCATCCTGCTGCTGCTAAGTCGCTTCAGTCCTGTCCGACTCTGTGCAACCCCATAGACGGCAGCCCAACAGGCTCCCCCGTCCCTGGGATTCTCCAGGCAAGAACACTGGAGTGGGTTGCCTGGCTTCCATCCTATCACCTCTGATTATTGCCCAAATTTTCAAATTTGATATTTTAGAGTAATTTCAAAGAGGTTTCTGCTAAGGTCTCCCTGTCCATGCTTACATTCAACCATCCATTTACAGACAAGTTTCTTACAATCCATGTATCTGCATCTTGTCTGAATAGTTCATTATTTTCAAACATCACAGGTACACAGTTAAGCCTTGAAAAAATGCTGCATATTAATAAAATTCAAAACCACCAGTTGATGCTGACAATACTTTCTCTATATAGTAAATATTTATACTACATTTAATACTATCTGATTTAACCTATGAAAATGGATTAACTAGAACTCGATGTAGTATTTATAACAAATAGTGGGAAACAACTGATGAGTTTTTAATGGAAAGATAATCACCATAAACTATGGAAAAGTTTAAAAGAAATAGTCTACAGCAGTATTTATCTTCAAGCAAAGTGAATTATAAAATAAAGCAATAAATTTGCTCTCATGTCTACTGTATAAAATAAAATCTGTAAATATAAATTTTCAGAGATTAGTTCTCTTGTTTCTTCTATACTGCGGAGCTCCTGACCATTTATCAATTACTACTACTCATTTATCACTTTAGCAGGATTATAAGGGAATTATCTGTCAGGTCCAAAACAGGCAGGATTCTCATGAACCAAAACAATCATAGGCCATGTCAGAAAAGAACAGAGATGCAGGCCTCACCTAACTGATTTAGGCAACAAGAAATCTTGTCACTTGAAAATCATACTACCACCTCTGTTAACAGAGGTTCCTTCTCCCCAGATACATTCATTTCTCTGCACATTAAATCTACCTGCATCAAGGGTCAAGCCTTTGGCTCAAAAAAAAGTCGATCATCAAAGGCTAATTTCTATTCAGATTTTTCTTCCCAGTAGCATGCATAGTCAAGGGTGTCCCTGGTCAAAATAACACCAAGGATAAAGGAAAAGGAAATGGAAAAGGATATAAAAAATGATCAAGTTAAAAAAATACACACACACATATATAAACACATCTTGAAAAATGTTTTCTCCAAAAGATCAAGTTAAAAGACAAAAAAAAAAATCTTTTGAAATATAATTGACACGTGGAATATCATGTAAAAAGTTCAAAGCTGAAGGATAGGAAACCAGATGGAAATCTACACAAAGGAATTATTTTCTTCCTGCTTCCCCCAAAAGCCGTGAAATTATTTACCTCAATGCATTAAAACCACAATAACCTTCATTATTTAATTGTTAAATGTTTGCACTTAATGTTTTAAATGTTCATAGAGTATTTTCCAGATATCTATTTATCTAGGTATTATTTTGAAAAAAGCTTTCAAGGAATCACTTATATTACAATTTTGAAAAGATAAAAAAAGTGAAGATTAAGACAATATCAGGCTAACATGAATATAAATACATAACAATGCATGTTATTCTATATCAGCAAATCTCCTAAAACTTTATATGGATTTTAAAGCATGTATGGAAATTAGCATATCCTAAATAACTCCATACATTAATTTTGTTGACTACCAATGTAATAGAAATCTATATCCCCCAGTAACAAACCTGTTATTTCCTTAAGATTTCCCTTAAGTATATATCATGAAACATTGGTATCTAGAAGATATTTCATGGAAAAAAGGGTTTTGTTGGTAAATATATTTAGAAAACTCTGCATATTTTGACGAATCTCTTATAGCTTCACAATGCACATGCATATATCAAAGTCTGAGAAATCCCAGAGAAAAGAAGCCTGCTTGTTTTATTTATACGTTTCCCGTCACACATATTTAACAACAAAACCCTTTGTTGCAGAAACCCTGGAAACTAATATTTCTCAAATATATTTGAGGGAAACTGGATTATCCAATTATATTTCCAGAACTGTTGCATAAATGCCTTGCATTTTGTACCAAGAATAATAACAATACCTCCACTGAATAATTTTATGGTTGCTTCTCATATGTTACCATTTTAAAATCTTCCAGGGTAGGTAAAAACTTAAAAAAAATCTTTCAAGACTACCTATGTGAAGAGTGCTCCTTTATACTTACCTTTCTATAACGCTTGTCACTTTCAGATCCGGGATCTGTCGCTCTAAAGGCCGTTTCTCCAGGTGAACCTTAAAGATAAATATTCAGTCTTATAAATTCTCCAGTGAAGCCAAAAGTCTAAATTAAATTCCATATTATATTTAGTCAGTTGAAAGGTAAGTGGATTTTTAGAGCAAAAATCATTTTAAGAAACAAAGTGGTAACCTAAGAAAAAAATTTTTCAAAACCATTATAGGACCTGTTTAACTGATTTTTAAAAATGTCACTGAAAAGTACAATTAAAAAATAAGAATCTTTGATAAGATTATTTTACATGAGAGTACTTACAGTTTGGCCATACACTACTGCCATAAGAGACCACATACAGTAAAAAAAAGTAAAAATGTCAACTGTGACCAGACAGATGAGACAAACTAAAGTGACTTCATTTCAATTATAAGAAACAACCAGATCTGGTTCAAGAAAATAGTTTGATTAAGCAAACTTTCTTTTTAACAGTTTTAACCTTATAATATAGATACATACTTAGGAATTTTAGTTTTATCACAAAATAATTATTTTATTATTTCCACCTAAATTTAGGATAATGAATTTGCCCAATATAATTCTGACATTTTAAAATTCAGCACAAGCAGCATTATAAATTTGGTCTGCAATTTTATTTGCAACTAGTTTATTAGAAGCATTTAAAAGACATGTTAAGATCAGCAAAAATATCTGTTTACACACCTAACAAGAGAAGTAGGTCAGAAGCTTCTATGACTTCACTAACCAATTTGTGACCTGTGAAAAATCAGCAAAAGGGGAAATAGAAATGTAAAATTTAACAGAAATGAGCAAACAAAGATGTCTGAGACCTCAGATTTATATTATGGTAGGGCAGAATTGGGCAAATACACCAGGATTGACCTTAGCAAATTCTACTCATAATGGTCCATTATAATTAAATGTTTTAAAATCGGCTCTAATCAATTACGAAAAGCAAACACACAGGAAGTCTCATCTGCTTGTCAAGAACAAGTGACTTACTTTCCCCTCACTGACTAAATCCAAGATGTTTAAGTTCTTGAAAACCTTCATTTTGCTGGGCCAAACAAAAATTAAAACCACGGGAACTTCCCTGGTGGTCCAGTGATAAGACTTTGTTTCCACTGCAGGGGGCGTGGGTTCAATCCCTGGTCAGGGAACTAAGATCCCACATGCTGTGCAATGTGGCCAAAAAATAAAAATAAATAAATTAAAAAAAATTAAAACTATGGAGCAACAAAATTTTGTTTTATCTTTCTAATAAAAAAACCTGGCTTTTATTTGTACTAAACATTTTCATTTAAAAGATGGAAAATATGAATGTATCTTAAGTATCTTTCCTCTGTGTTTCCTGATATTTTAAATGAGATCGAACACAGGTCTTTCCTTACCTGTGGTGAAAAAGTCCTTTAGTAAGCTGAGGCTTTCAGCAATCTTGTCAAAGTCAGGTGCCAATTTTGCAAGGTCCTCTGAATTAGGAAGGGCTTTTCTAATTTTCTCTGAAGAAAAGAAAAGGATAGTCTCCAAATTAAAATGTGACTACTGAACCATTTATACAATTTAAATAATCATATACAAACTTAAATAGTTTTCCATTTTTCTCTCTATTCCAACTATAACTGCTACATGTATCTGAAACAATGTGTTATTCTGATGACATTCTATAAGCCATGAAAAATTTTTAAAAAGACTCAGACATATGGCTTAGATATTTTTGATTCATAAGTTAAATGCCTTGAGACAGAAACAAGGTATAAATGTTAACACTGGATTGGAATCAGAAGTACTTTAAAAATCTTTTGTAGCACCTGGCCCAAATTCTAAAAAAGTAATGTCAGTTTAAACTCAAGAACAGAATTTCATTACTTCTCTTTCTCCTTTTATGTTACCATTTCGAAAAACCTGTGTATGAACCCAAGACAAGCCTTTATTTTTGCTAGCCTTATTTATAAAGTGACCAAGTATTTATTTTTGTTTACAAATACTCAACAATTCTGTCCAAGTTTGGTACAGCTTTACAGTGTCTTCTGATTCAAGAAGGGCTTTTCTAACTTTCTCTGGAGAAGATAAAACACAAAGTTTCTCAAAATAAAAATATGTATTAGGTCTTATTCTAAATGCAATAAAAGCATTAACTTGTTCCATCTTCGTGGAAATGCTACAAAACAGTTCTCATCAGCCCCATTTTACGGATAAGGAATGGAACACAGAGATGTAACAGGACCTGTGCACCCAGCAAAGTGAGGCAGTCAGGTTTAAGCCTAGGTAGCGTAGCTTCAGAACCGAGGCTCATAGCCATTACTGTGTGCTGAATTTATCAAGTTAAAAAGCTCTCCTCATATATGTTAGAAAAATAATTTGAAGGCGCGCTTTTCCTGTATATATCTTTATCAGTGCAACAATCTTTAATAAAGTGTTGTGAATAGTGCATGCAGAGATTAAATCCATCCCTGCAAACACCTAAGCTAAAGTCTAAAAAAAGTCTACACAAAGTCTATAAAGAGAGACCTGAGGAAAATAATTTCATCAGACAATTTTTTTTTTCCCCTAAAGATCACCATGACTTACTGGCAATCACAACTATCAAATATACCTGTTTCTCATCTACTACTAGAAAAAGGGAACAACGGCAGACTAACAGGAGAAATTACTCTGGCCACTAGCAGGCTTTTAAGGAACTTGGTAATAAAAAGTAGAGGTAACCAAGGTACTCAAGGAGAGTTAGTTAGGTGAAGCTGTTCTGAGTAACATACAACACTGAAAACGATGTTCAAGAAGGCTGCTTGGCAGCGTAGAAAATGCTGACAAATGTGTTAGCTAACAAAAGACAAGATAGCAAAGTGTTTGTTCACTATGACTATACCTTTTTTAAAAAGGAAAGTAAAACATTAACCACATACACAAAATAGGTACAATTAAAAGAAACTACGCTGGCAGCTGTATTAAAGTGATGAACCAGTGGATTATTTTTGTTTCTTACCAATTTTTCCTCTGCTAGTCTATCACTTTCATTATGAAAATAAAACTGCTGCAACCTTAGAGTTAAGGAGCTATCTCAATACAACTATTTTTCTTTCCTAAAGAGACAACCAAGAAAAGTATTCTGATGTTGATACAAACCCAAATCGATATACTCATCAATCTCCCACACAATGTCAGGCACAATCCATTTATAATCACTAAGGTCAGGTATCATGTCTTTCCACTGATCAAAAGTCTAAAAGATAAGAAAGTATGCCAGTCAAATGATCTGAATGCCATATAAAATATAAAGAAAAACTAGCTAAATTTATTTTGTTAAAACTTGCTAAGCTGCTAAGAGTAATGTATTATGTTCACAATTTTGAGAAACAAAGTGGCCTTTGCTCTTCTAAAAATTAACAGACAAGTGTATAAAGCATGTAAATGTTTCTCTGCTAAATACAAAAAATGGAAAAATTCAAAATACACTTTTATTTCAAATAGGTTTCATGATTTGACTTTAAACATGATTTGAAGAACAGAGGGAAAACAAACCAGGCATCAGGAGACCCTGCCTGGTCCCACAGTTGCCACGAAGTGGTTGCAGGAGCATGCCACCTAACTTCCCTTCCTGGGCTACTAAATGGCAGAGCTGCAAATCAAACCAAGGTATTCTCACTCCCAGGTCAGTGCTCCTTCCATTAGGCCATTCTCACCTCTTATAATAACTAAGATTCTGAGAGCATTTTCCTATTAGCACCATTAAAACAGTTTAGCACATGACAGAGACACACGATAAATGTTTAAACATCTCATTATATTCTACTGCACTAAAGAAAAATGACATATGCTATGAAACTTTAAAATATTTGCTGGAATAGCTGGAAAAGCAGTAGCAAAGTGAAACTCACCTTTTTGGCTGTATAGCCACCCCCAACAGCAGATCCGAGTATGAGATACCGGAGTTTCAAGAGTCTTGCTGCTAATCTGGCTGGCCAAAAATTCCTGTGGGGCTGGTAGCCATATTTAACTGGAGAAAGTTTCAGTTTACGTAAAGGAAGGCTAGTTAGAGAGGAGAACTGCTGCAATGACATCCTCAATTGAGGTCTCTGAAGCTTTAAGGTAGGATGATGTGTATGATAAATACTTCGTGAAACCAGATGTAGTTTTTGTAGTGGTAAACTTCCTTTTGTTCCAGAGCTGTGTTTCACTAAGGACTGGCAGACCTCACTGAAAGAAAAGTAGGTGTGGGAGAAAGATCAGACAGGGAAACAATGTAAAGAAATGATATTAACAAAACAATATGCAAAAGGGAAAATACACAGGGCACACCTGACCAATTACACCCTGTCTCACGATAGCATACGGGCACTAACCATTTACTGTGTGCCAGACGCTGCTGCAATGGGAGCTAACTCAGCTAATCTTGCTGATAATCCTATGATAAAAGTATAAGGATCATCCCCATTTTATCAACAAGGAAAAGGCAGACAGATATAAATAAGTTACTAAGGTCCCCACTGATGTAAGAAGTAATGGAGGGACTCAAACCTAGACAGAGGGACTCCAGAGCCTGTCCCTCGATTTACTATATGTGGGTAATGATCATGGCCCAAAAAATCCAAACTAAAGGAAAAAAGAGACTTATTTTATTAGCTGTTGACATCTACTTGCTGTCAATAAATTTGAAAACAAAATATCTTTATTTAGTGACATATCCGACCTAGACTTCACCGCTGTGATCATTTTGAAATGGTACAGAAATACCAAATCACTATGCTGTGCAATAGGACCCAATGCAGCATTGTAGGTCAATTATACTTCAAAACCAAACACTCACACTTAGAAAAGAGATCAGATTTGTGGTTATTACAGGCATGGTGGTAGAAGGGGGAAATGGATGAAGGCAGTCAAAAGGCACAAATTTATAGTTCTAAGGTAGAAAGTGAAGAAATAAAGAGCCTCTTGATGAAAGTGAAAGAGAAGAGTGAAAAAATGTTGGCTTAAAGCTCAACATTCAGAAAATTAAGATCATGGCATCTGGTCCCATCACTTAATGGGAAATAGATGGGGAAACAATGGAAACAGTGGCTGACTTTATTTTTCTGGGCTCCAAAATCACTGCAGATGGTGACTGCAGCCATGAAATTAAAAGACGCTTACTCCTTGGAAGGAAAGTTATGACCAACCTAGACAGCATATTAAAAAGCAGAGACATTACTTTGGCAACAAAGGTCCATCTAGTCAAGGCTATGGTTTTTCCAGTGGTCATGTATGGATGTGAGAGTTGGACTGTGAAGAAAGCTGAGTGCCGAAGAACTGATGCTTTTGAACTGTGGTGTTGGAGAAGACTCTTGAGAGTCCCTTGGACTGCAAGGAGATCCAACCAGTCCATCCTAAAGGAGATCAGTCCTGGGTGTTCATTAGAAAGACGGATGCTAAAGCTGAAACTCCAATACTTTGGCCACCTGATGCGAAGAGCTAACTCATTTGAAAAGACCCTGATGCTGGGAAAGATTGAGGGCAGGAGGAGAAGGGGATGACGAAGGATGAGATGGTTGGATGGCATCATCGACTCGATGGACATGGGTTTGCCTGGACTCTGGGAGTTGGTGATGGGTAGGGAGGCCTGGTGTACTGTGGTTCATGGGGTCGCAAAGAGTTGGACACGACTGAGCGACTGAACTGAACTGAAGATAAATACTAAGACTGTAGTGTACAACATGATAAATATAATCAGCACAGCTGATGTGCTATATATGAAAGTTGACAGTAAATCCTAAGAATTGTCATCACAAAAATGTTTTTTCTATTTTGAGTCTATATGAGACTATAGCTGTTCACTAAATTTATTTCATAATCACTTCATGATGTATTTAAGTTAAATCACTATGCTGCTCACCTTAAACTTATACAGTGACGTATGTCAATTATATCTCAATAAAACTGGAAAAAAAGATGTGTTAAAATAGCAAAAAATAATGTTGCCACGAACCCACCTGCATATACAGGAGACATGTGTTCAATCCCTGGTCTGGAAAGATCACACATGTTGGGGGACAACTAAGTCCAGCGCTACAACTACTGAGCCCATGTGCCCTAGGGCCCTGACTCTAGAGTAGACCCCACTCACTGCAGCTACAGGAAGTCCTGTGAGGCAACAAAGACCCAGCACAGACATAAATACAATGACTAACATTTTCTTTAAACAGAAAGAAAATAAACGTGAATTATGGATGCACTTATACAAAAAGGGGCACATAAACTTTTACTTTTAATCACAAAAGTTTCAGTAGCTTACAACATCTATTCTTTGCCTTCTCATGTCTCACAATCCAGAGATGGTTCAGGGATGGAAATTAAGAAAAAATTAACACCTCAGGTACCAGGCTCCCCAGAAACAGAAAGAGAACAAAAAACACCCCAAAGAGAAAAGGATCTAAATGCACATGTTGCTATCTGAGCTCTTCCCTCTTGTTCTTCCTGGTAGAGAATGAAAGTCTCCTACCAACAAACACACACTTGATTATCTTATTCAATACACAGTCATAGTGCTTACTACGGGCCAGGCCCCGCTCTAAAGAATTAAAATATTTCATTTAATTACATGGGACTAGAAATATCTTAAGAAAAAGGAATCGAGGAACACTGAAATTATGTTGTGAAGAAGGACAGTCACGGGAAAGGGGTATGTAACTGACAGGCATTATGGCAGATGTTTGCACAAACGCTACTGTTAACTCTCAGAAAAACCTGGTAAGGATCCTTATTTTTCCAATTTGCTTTTTTAAACTGTGTCTCACCTAAGGTAGAATGACTAGTGACAGTGGAAAAGAATTTGAATATATACTTCTATATTTAGGATGAACTAAAAATCAAATGTGATGCAAAACAAGGCTCCCTGACCTTCACTCCAGAAACCATCTATTCTCATTTATCCATCTTCCTTTAACCTAAGCACTGTTTCCTAGCATGTAATTATTTTTTCAAAATTTTATGCAAATACTTATTGCACCTAAATAAATATTGGTCATTAGTCTTCTTACATGTCTTTGAGTATGTACTTAGATATACATGTCAAAGAATGTTTGTTTAAAGAGTAAGAACCTAAACTCCAGAACATGGGGCATCTGACCTTCCTCATCTCTACTTGGGCAGGCAGCTCAACAGTGCAGTCAACGTAAGATATCTTAAACCATGACTATGGAGTCATTAGTAACTTTAGAAACAATTTAGCTGACAGAATCCAACTGAATCAATAATTATCAGTTGATATCTAGTTTCTAAACTCAATTTTTAAAGCATTCCCTAAATATCTTAATCAATTCAACAAAGTGTGCTATTTTCTGAAAAGTCTTTCCTGTTCTTATTTAAAGAAAACTAAATATATTTCCCCAGTAAATACTGAGAAGTAGAAATAAAAAGGTTGTAAATAACTTAGTTTAGTACCAAAGGCTGTGGATATACTCAGAAATTAAAATTCCATGAGGTCAGAAGTAACTTATCCAAGTATTCTATTTGACTAAAACTACACCTATTGTATGTTTTTCAGTTTTAAATTTAGACTCAAGGTTAATCTATATAAAGCAAATGGATTCCATCGCTTACAAACACTATAAATTACACCACTTAAAACACTCCTAAAAAAATCTTTAGGACAGGTGTTTAGAGACTGAGTTAACTCAGGAAATCAGGTTTTTCCAACTTTGCTTGATACATGTTACTTCTCATCAAATGCCTGTCAACAGTGAGTTAAATCTGAAGGTATTTAAGAACATTAGAACACAACTACGTGTAAAAATTAGAGCCAAATTTAATTTCATTAAAATGCACATAGTAACCCACAGAAATGTAAATACTTCTATCATTTTCGGTTTAGGATTAAGTCAGACCAGGTCAACAATAACACGGTGATTAGAAAAGTGGCGCTACATTCACCACCTCACATCCAAAAAGCAACTCTCCCTCCATGAACACTGAAAAGAAAGCTGTTATTAAGAAAATATCTCTAATCACCATCTCTGATACTGTATGTGTCACTGCTCCAAATCTGACTCCATTCATGTTCTTCAGCGGACTAAGGAAAGAGACAGAGTCCTCTTTATCCGAACAGAACAGCTCAGGTACCTGCAAAGGCAATGTAAACCTAGCGTGGAGGTAGAAGAAAAAGACGCGGAAAAGGTGACACATGGATAGCAAGCACCATAGAGCCCAGAGAGAGAGGGGACAGAAACCAGGGGCGACCAGAAACAGAGATAACAGCGAGGACAGACGGGTGAAGGGGCAGGCACAAAAGGACAACAGAAACAGGCCAAGACTGAAATGGGCCCAGAATTTTCCGAGAGGAATAGGGACAGGGGCCAGTACTGGGGCAAGCATCTCAGGTAAACCCAGTCAGGGCTCTTGCGACTCTGGGACCTCTAAAATATCCCGGAACCATCTAACTGCCCTCCGCCTGGCCTGAGAGTTATCTGCACACTCTGGAGGTAGTGATGGGGCAGCCCCGTTTTCTGGACGCCCCAGAAATAACGGAGCCAGGTCGGAGCCCGGACTTACCAGGCCACGGCAGCCCGGCGTACTCGCCACATTCCGCCGGCAAGGAGGTCACACAGGCGCCGAGGCGGCCAGCGGGGAGCCCGGGTGTCAGCCCCAGTCCAGCTGCTGCTCCGGGAATGACCCAGGAAGAGGCCCGCAGCAACAAGGGCACAGAGCAGCCTCTGCGGCCCTCCCAATGGCGAATGGACTTCCGTAAGAGCCTGCTCAGCACCCGTACTTGGTCCGTCGGCCAAACCTCCACCCCGCTCTTCCAGGAGGGCAGCAAAAACGGTCCGGCGGAGGACTCGCTCATGCACTCAAAGCCTCTGTAGGAACCACTTTATTTCCCCCTCCCCTCTCCCCTCTCCGCCCTCTGTTTCCGGGGTGGAACTGGGAGCTTGTGCCTCCAGGGTGGAACTGGGAACTTGTGCTTCTCAAGTTAAATAAATGAGGAGCGGACGGGTGAAGGTGTAGGGTAGGGAATGAAAGGCGTGAAATACAGGTGATAAATTCTCACTGGGTGGCTACCAATTTAAGAAAATTTAATATTGCTTGAGCATAGAGGAGGCTAGGGAATACGGGATGAGTTAATACAGGGATAGAGCAATAGAATAATGAAAACCCACTGCTGCCTCTTTGCCCTGCTCCTTTGTATGACGTCTTTGTTTAGGAAGAACTTTCATAAGTTTAGAGCAATCTCGGGAGGCTGAGAGGAGTATTGGACAGGTTAAATGCTTTAGAATCTGAAGGAGATCCAAGAGAAGCTCATGAATTAGGCGAGCTGAAGGCTTGATACATGCATGTGCAGTTTATAAAGGCATCAAAAATAATTTTATTCATTCACTCCTTAACTGGCAGTCATCTGGCTTTTAATCTCACTAATTTGTTGATATTGCTGTTGTCAAAAGTCACCAACAATTCCATATTGCCAGTGATTACTGGACTGCTCCACGTTCAGCTCAGAATAATGGATACTCAGCACTCTCCTGGGTTTCAGGACCCACATTAACTTTTTTCTCCAGGACCTGCTACTCCTCAGTCTCCTTTGTTGTTTCCTCCTCCCAGCATTTCAATGAAGGGTTCCAGATCTCAAGAAATCCTGGACCCCATCTCTATCTTCATTATCTCTGCCAGTAGTCTAAGGCAGTTCTATAACTTTAAATATCTTTTTTCCCCTTACAGCTCTTACCATTCTATGTTTTATGTGGAAACAGGCCCATACGAGGGACATGGCCTGTAAAAGGTAGTGAAGTCAACTAGTGGTATAGCCAGAACCAAAATCAAAGGGCTGGGTTTAAAACTAAGAGCACCCTTAGTTTTAAGGACTCCGCCCCAACACATGCTATACACAAAGAAAATTCCTTTGCCCTTAATTATCAGAACCCACAATGGCTAACTATTTTTGGGGGCTCCAAAATCACAGCAGATGGTGATTTCAGCCATGAAATTAAAAGACGCTTACTCCTTGGAAGGAAAGTTATGACCAACCTAGACAGAATATTAAAAAGCAGAGACATTACTTTGCCAACAAAGGTCCATCTAGTCAAGGTTATGGTTTTTCCAGTGGTCATGTATGGAAGTGAGAGTTGGACTATAAAGAAAGCTGAGCACAGAAGAATCGATTCTTTTGAACTGTGGTGTTGGAGAAGACTCTTAAGAGTTGCTTGGACTGCAAGGAGATCCAACCAGTCCATCCTAAAGAGATCAGTCCTGGGTGTTCATTGGAAGGACTGATGTTGAAGCTGAAACTCCAATACTTTGGCCACCTGATGCAAAGAGCTGACTCATTTGAAAAGACCCTGATGCTGGGAAAGATTAAGGGCAGGAGGAGAGGGCGATGACAGAGGATGAGATGGTTGGATGGCATCACCGACTCAGTGGACATGAGTTTGGGTAAACTCCAGGAGTTGGTGATGGATAGGGAGGCCTGGCATGCTGTGGTTCATGGGGTCGCAAAGAATTGGACACGATTTCGAGACTGAACCGAACTGAACTGAAGTCAATATCCATTCCTTCAAACTGACACCAAGTATAGACCCAGTTTTTGGTAGTAAACTTCCCACATGAAGGACTCTGGGAATTTTCTTTATTATATTTAGTGTGGTGACTGTGTTAAAAGGGCAAATAGGAACTTGCTGTATTGATCTGTACAAACTATTTTTGCAGAACTCTGGAGTTATGCAAAAATTCCTGTTACTGTTAAGTCCCAGTTGTTTTAATGGGGAAAAAAATGGAAACCAAATAATGGCAACTCCTTTCCTGTATGGGTTATCTTTACATCTTACAAAACTCTTGTTTTGTTTTTTTACTTCTAGGCATTTAGCCTGCTGAATCTGTTCCCCCAACAATTAGGTTCTCCTCTTGGTGGATGTTGAGCCAAAAGACACAACCAAGCCAAAGCTGGGGAAAAGGGAGAATTTATTACTTGCAGCATGTGATGAGACACCTGGGAATCTTTTCCAAAGCAGTGCATCCTTTCTTAAAAAGCTGGGGAAGTTTTTAAGCTAAGGGTACATGCATATTCATAAAGGGGCTTGGCCAGTTAACAGAATCTAAGCTTTAGTTGATTGGAGTCACTTGGGTCAGAAAAGGTCAACATCATCATCCCTTAGGTTCCAGTTGATCTGATGGTTGAGGCTTCAGGCTAACCTTTACCAGTGAACTAGAACTGGAAGTCTTTACACCTAATGCATTGTTGCTTCTCTTGCCTGATAACAGTTTTGTTTCTGCATTCTTTTGCTTTGTTCCCTTTTGTTGTTATTGCTGTCTAGTCTCTAAGTCATATCCGACTCTTCAAGAGCCCATGGACTGCAGCACGCCAGACCTCCCTGTCCTTCATTATCTCCCGGAGATTGTTCAGGTTTATGTCCATTGAATCAGTGATGCTATCTAACCATTTGCCTTCAGTCTTTCCCAGCATCAGGGTCTTTTCCAATGAGTTGACTTTTCACATCAGGTGGCCAAAGTATTGGAGCTTCAGCTTCAGCATCAGCCCTTCCAATGAATATTCTTTGATTTCTTTTAGGATTGACTGGTTTGATCTGCTAGCAATCCAAGGGATTCTAAAGAGTCTTCTCCAGCATCACAATTTGAAAGCATCATTTCTTTGGCACTCAGCCTTCTTTATGGTCCAGTTCTCTGTTCCCTTAAGATCGTTAATTCCTGAGACCTGAGGACAAGCGTTGTGGCCAGGCTTAGATCACAAAACAGCTTAGGCCAGAAATGACTTCTCATGCCAAGAAAGCCACACCTGATTTTCTGTTTCCAGACCCTCTACCTTATCTGCTTACAAACTGTGCAAAGATGTATGCATGATGTTTCTTTCTGCACTGTATGAAATAGCAGAAGATTAGAATCAGCATCATTAAAAAATAAACCCTTTAAATTTTTAATGACTCAGTTTATCTTTTAATCCCAGAGATCTTCAGAAAGGGAGATGTTAATGGAAACTGAAATGTTTGCATTTATTTTTAAAGTTTTATATTAGAATTTTTATGATAGTTTAAGTTCTTCCTGCTGCTGCTGCTGCAGGAAGTCGCTTCAGTCATGTCTGACTCTGTGCGACCCCAGAGACGGCAGCCCACCAGGCTCCCCCGTTCCTGGGGTTCTTCCTGGGAGATGCCCAAATTCCCTGGCACTGCACTCTTCCTCTGCAGTTTCCTGGAGAGAGAAACTAGCTAAGTCATGCATAACTGCACCATTATGGTTATCAAACTATTCCCACCCTTCAGAAAAGGATGTCATAATCTTCATCAACAAACATTTATAAAATATTTTCTACAAATCCTCACTTGGGGATTTAAAGAAAAATGATATATGTTTTTGAAAACGAGTAAAACCCAACCCTGTTCTCAAGTGTCTATGGTCAGGCTATGGAGACCCATACCTAAAAAGGTAAGCAATATAAAGAGTGTTTACAAAGATTGAGTTAAGTGGACACTGAGGACCGAGTAAGGAATGGAAGTTCTGCTACAGGCAGAACTATAGCATAAGCAAGTGGGCTAAAGAAAGATAATTCTGGAAAAAACAGAAAAAGATGAATTTGTAAAGAGAGGCTGAATTTTGGGAAGGCTGGATAAGAAGCTATGGAGAAATGTAAGTGTGAGAGGTCCCGGTACAACAGTGGGGATAGAGGTGAAAGATTATCTAAAAGAATATTTCTGAGTATTTAAAGCAATGGAAAGCTGAATGCATAAATTCAGGACAGGAGTCAAAGATGATTGGTATTTCAATCTGTAGTAAATGAACAGTGCTAGTGATAGTCACAGATACTGGGAAGCTAATTTGGAGTAGAAATGCTGCTTTTGGATTGACGATTAATGCTGAGGCATTAATGAGTTATCTAAGTGGAAAAATCTATGAAGCTCTTAGAAATCAAATCCTGGAATTCCAGAGGGAGGTAAAGCTTGCAATACAGATTTGAGAATTGTCTTTATAAACATGAAACTGAATCACATTAACCTTTGTAAAACCATGCAAGAACTTGAAATTGTTCATAAATTATTAAATCCACATTATTTTATAACGTTTCTATTTTAGGGCTAAAAGTATTACCTTCAGTGAAATAATGCAAGAAAAAGAAATACAAGGCATAACATTTTCAATTGATTGCTTACATTGAAAACCTTAAGAAAAAAAAAAAAGCCAGTAGAAATATTCAATGAGTTGAGTCCCCAAAAGTATATATAAAAAATAATTGTGTTTTTATATACTTGCAAAGACACCTGTGTACATATCAGGTCCGAATTCTTGGAATTTGTAAATGTTACCTTAATTGGGGAAAGGGTCTTTGCAGATGTTATAGTAAGGATCTTGATCTGAGGAGAGTATTTTAGATTATTCAGGTGGGCCCTAAATGCCGTTACATGTATCCTGACAAGAGTAAGACCTCACACGTACAAACAGAGGAGGAGGCGGTGTGAAGATGAACCAGAGAGCGGAGGATCTAATCGACTAGAAAGAGACCATGCTGGAACCATGATCTTGGACTTTCTAGCCTGCAGAACTGTGAAAAATGTTCTTTTTAAGCTACCCAGTGTATGGCATTTTATTATAGCAGCCCCAATTGACTAAGGCACAACCCAATTAAAAATAGGCAAAAATTCAAACAAACACTACATAAAAGGATATATATATGTGTGTGTGTGTATGTGTGTATGTGTGTATATATGTATATATACACACACACCATGGCGGTTTAGCTGCTAAGTCATACCTGACTCTTGCAACCCTATGGACTGTAGCCTGCCAGGCTCCTCTGTCCATGGGATTCTCTAGGCAAGAGTATTGGAGTGGGTTGCCATTTCTTTCTTCAATTATTACCCATATTTGATGTGAAATCAATGGCCATGGGTGTGGCCTTAGTGAATTTGCTTAAAGAGAGTGCCAACCCGCAGCCCTGAAAGTATTTGAACCAAAGGATCAAACTGTATCTTATTCAAAGTATAAGATAAAGGAAGAAGTCATTAATCCAAAAATTACAGCACACACCATAGAACACATAAACGAAGTGCTCAATGTTACTAGTCATCAGGCTCAGTCACTTCATTCGTGTCCGACTCTGTGTGACCCTGTGGACTATAGCTCACCAGGCTCCTCTGTCCATGGAATTCTCTAGGCAAGAATGCTGGAGTGGGTTGCCATGCCCTCCTCCAGTGGATCTTCCTGACCCAGGGATCAAACCCACATCTGTTGTGTCTCCTGCACTGGAGGTAAATTCTTTGCCACTGAGCCACCAGGGACTCCCTATTATTCATCAGAGTAATGCAAGTGAAAACCACAAGATACCGATTATGCTTCCACTAAAGCTGCTAAAATTAAAGACTTACAATACTGCATTTGATGAAGATGTGCAGCAACCAGAACTCTCAGGCACTGCTGACGGGAATGTTAAGTGATATAGCTGAAATGGAGCAGGACCCTATGGTCTTTGCACCCTCACCATGTCATCTGTCTGCCTTTTGTATGTGGAAAACTTTAGTCAAAGAATAAGTTTAATCAGAGAAATGAGAAATGCGGAAACAAAGGAAAACAGTCAAAGGAGACTAAATAATAATAATAATAATGTAGTCATCAAGCATGGTCAGGGACCTTTAGTTCTTTCTCAAGGGCTCTAGATAATATTCTGAGCCATATCCTGTGAGCTGCCTTGTAGATACTGAAACACCAGTGGAGAAGTCAACTGCATGATGACTAGACTGTACCTAGGACACGAGCTGCACATTTATGAGAATTGGCCTCAGAGAAATGGAACAAATGGACCTTGGAACTGAAGAATAACTGTACCTAAAATAATCAAGATGACTCTGGTCAGACCACCGATGACCAATTTGATGATGACTGTTAGAGCTGACTGCTGTTTCTGCATGTAGCCCCCTTGTTCAGCCTATAAAAGCTCTTGCTCCACTGGTTGCCAGTGGAACGAGCTGGCCTTTGGACAGATGTCCTTCGCCCATCACCCTCAGTTGCCAGCATCTGAAGTAAAGCAAACTTTCTTTTCCACCAACCTAGTCTGTTTATTGGCTTTTTGGACGGCGAGCAGACAGACCCCACACATTCTTTTGGTAACACTCTGATGCTAACTCTTCTCCCTCTTCCACATTTAGGGACCCTTGTGATTACATTGGTCCCACCCAGATAATCTACATTTATCTTCCTATTTTAAAATCGACTGATAACAACCTTAATTTCAACTGCATCCTTAATTCACCTTTCCATAGTCACAAATTCCAGGAATTAGGATGGACTTTGTGGGAGACATTCTCCTGCCTACAACACAGCTCCATTTAAATTTTTTGACTGATCTTTCTCTGATACTATGGGATGTATGTGTGTATGTGTGTGTATGTGTGTGTGTGTGTGTGTGTGTCTGAAGTATCATGCTCCACCTGTTCACCCAGCTACACCTGGAAATATCTGTAGTTTTAAATTTGTACTTCTAATCTTTGTTTACAAATTTATCATTTTCTTATTTTTAAAGTTTGTATACATTTGTCATATTTTTTCCTGCAGTCTAAAAGGAAATCTCAAGTGTGCATTCCATGTCACAAATGTCATTTTCTGCAATGGTACTGTTGTGTTTCCTGCTTTCTAAGTCATTTTTAATATTCTTTTGCCTTGTAAATCTTGAGATATTGCCCTTACTTATGTTTATTGCTTTCTCTGCCTGTACCTTAGAGGTCAAGTTTTTTCATTATCTTAAAGATGAAAATTATGTCTAAATTTTTTTTCTTATCCTTGTCGTAAATAATCTCATAGATAGTAAAATCATGGATATCATCTTCCTCTGCATCTATCATGACTGTTGTGATTACAGTCACTAGTGGATGCTCTTTGAATGCACTGGGCACCAAGCTCTGTCTTTACACATACCTCCTTCCATTCTTTCGTACATTTTTTTCACAGGCTTCACTTTTTCTTCCTTGCTTTACTAGGCTAGCAGGTTTACTGTGTTTTTTATTGCAAAGAATGTATTATTCAACATAGGCTTCCCTGGTGGTTTGGTGGTAAAGAATCTGCCTGCCAATGCAGGAGACGTGGGTTTGATCCCTGGGTTGGGAAGAACCCCTGGAGACGGAAATAGCAACCCATTCCCATATTCTTGCCTGGAAATTCCCATGCACAGAGGAGCCTGGTGGGCTAGAGACCACGGGGTCACAAAAGAGTCAGACATGACTTAGAGACTAAACAACAAAAACAGTGAGAAAACATGATTGGAAACAGCAGACCCATCAGATTCAAAGGCATGATGAAGATTAGGAAATTGGAGGACTCCAGAAGTTATCTATGACCACTTATGGTAAAAAAAGTTATTTTCTACACATGTGGTTATTTATTATGTCTATTATTTATGTCTGATGGAAATACTATATAATAGTGTGCTACTTGGAGAAGGCAATGGCACCTCACTCCAATACTCTTGCCGGGAAAATCCCATGGATGGAGGAGCCTGGTAGGCTGCAGTCCATGGGGTTGCTAAGAGTCGGACACGACTGAGCGACTTCACTTTCACTTTTCACTTTCATGCATTGGAGAAGGAAATGGCAACTCACTCCAGCGTTCTTGCCTGGAGAATTTCAGGGACGGGGGAGCCTGGTGGGCTGCCGTCTCTGGGTTCGCACAGAGTCGGACATGACTGAAGCGAAGCGACTTAGCAGCAGCAGCAGCAGTGTGCTACTGTGTATCTTTCCCCAACTCTTCTTTCAGTGACATTTTGCTGGGAGGTTGAAATTAGTTATATTAGTTATTATAAATTAATCAAGACTTGATTTATTGTTTTGTTGACTGCTTAGTCTTAAGTAGGTGATAGAGAAATGGCAATACTGCAAGTCCCGTTTAAAAGTGTGTTGTGTCTGTGGCTGTTCCATTATGAATAGCACAGAATATTGAGGAAATACTCTTCCAGTATTTAAAATCTGTTATCTGATCCAGGAAAGAAATCTTACACATCATCGTGGATGATCTAAGTCCTGACATGCCTTTGTCATTTCACATTTCTCTTACTTGTTAATGAATAGAGAATATCAACTTATATTCGTGTCGGATCTGAACTCATAGGCCAGTGATATAAGCAACTTCTTTAGTACATTTAGTAATTGATAGTACGTTCTTCAGTATCAGTAGTAATAAAGATAATCAAGCACTTATTCCTAGTAAAGTTTATAATGACCTTATGCACATGGATGAATGCTTTTTTGGAAGAGCTATTGCTAAACATTTCCCAGGACAACACTGGTGTGCACATGTGGGCTTGGGTAACAGGCTACTCTTCTTCTATCTTTCCATCATTGAAAACTTGTGCCACTTATGGGACTTCCCCAGCTGTCTAATGGTTAAGACTCCATGTTCCTCTGAAGGCGGGGCATGAGTTCAATCCCTGGTTGGGAAACTGGTATCCCACATGGTATGTGGTGTGGCCAATCCCCTCCCCCACCAAACAAATCGACAAAAAATTGTGCCATTTAGTTTTTTTTCTTTGTTTTGAAGTTTCCTATACCTCTGGCCACTTATGCAGCTGTGTCCTCTTTTGGGCTAATGTCATGTCTAAAGCCTGCAGAATATTCCTTTCTCCATTCCTGGGATTCTGAGCTTTCTTCCTCCTGCTTAGAGATATTTTTTCTCTACGCTTTGAAACATCTCCTTTCTTGTCTTTTATATGAACAACGTATCCCCTACCTCCCCCCGATTTCCAAGCTCAGCTGTTCAAGAAATATATTAGCTGTTAAGTAACATTGCATGGTAATCCACGTTTTCCAGCTTTCTGGTGTCCTTCTCAGCAGAAGTAGATTGAACTGTGTGCCTTGCAAAGGGATAAGCTCCCATATGCTTGTTATTGTCGACGGCCTCCTCATTCTCTCATACTTTGGTTCACCTTAACTTTCCTTCATGGCAGGAAAGGCCAAAATGGGTGGTTGAGGCAGCAGCCTGCTACAACAATGCTGATCCAGTTTACAAACACCACCAGAAGAGTGAGATCCACCATCCCGTGGTCAGGAGACCATCTTAGCAGCAATGGCACTTACATTTAAAGAAGGCAAACTGAATCTGTGTGCAGGTGATTCATTTATCAGCTTATACTGGTAGGAGAGATGATAGGAATGCATAGCCTCCAAGAAGTTCTTAATAAATCAGAATTAGATTTACCTGTTTATATAAAATGAACACAAATTAGAATACCTTCTTTTGTTTCCTTTACCTTACCCAGCTTGCCATTTTGTTCCCTCCTGGGGGATAGGTGAGATTTAGACAAGCAGAAAGGATGGGGGGAAGAAATGCGATAAGGGTGTGTGTGGTGAATCTGGGGGTCAATGACCATTTTAGGTTTGTATTTCTGCACCGTTCTGAAGTTCCAGTACTTTGGCTACCTGATGCGAAGAGCTGACTCGTTAGAAAAGACCTGATGCTGGGAAAGACTGAAGGCAGGAGGAGAAGGGGACAACAGAGAATGAGATGATTGGCATCACCGAGTCAATGGACTTGCGTTTGAGCAAGCTCTGTGAGATGGTGAAGGACAGGAAAGCCTGGTGTGCTGCAGTCCATGGGGTCTCAAAGAGTCAGATGTAACTGAGCAACCGAACAACAAATTAGTCTGTTACTATGGCATTATAGTACATGCTGATGTATCTATCTGAGTACAAAATGAGTTAATACATACGAGGCATTTAAAGCAAAGCCAGGTACAGAGCAAACACATAATAATTGTAGGTTGAGATAGGTTGAGATGTGCTACTCTAGAAGATAAACTTTCAAATTTCAAGGACTCAATCCCAATAGAGTTATTTCCTTCTTACACGATAGTCTGATGTGCCCTGGGCAGGAAGGGTCTCCTGAAGGCAGGTGACCTGGATGCCCAAGTGGCTTCCCACCTGACCCTATACCATCTGAAACATGCGGCCTTCAAGGCCACTTTGGTGAGCATGGAGCATTGTCTGGTATTTTTAAGGGCTAGAAATGATTTCATAGTATGACCACTATGTGAGTGGTTAAAAGGGGCAAAGTTCACTTCTGCTCACATTCTGTTGGCCAGAACATAGTCCCTTGTCCAACTTAACCACCAGTAAAGCTCAAAACTACTGAGGAGAACATGGACAGAGAGAGTGCCTATCTCTGCTAATGCTTCATGTTATAAGCATTAGCTATAATAACAATAGTGTCATTCATTGCTCTCCAAAAATGAGATATTTTTTCTAAGTATTGCTATCTATATTTCCATTGAACCTATAGTTTTAGATTACTTTTTAACTCATGCCCTTCTGTTTCTAAAACCTACTTTTATTACTTTTATTCTCCATAAAGAGAGAATAACCTAATTTTATTTTTTATTAAAAAACTTTTTTTTGGTCACACTCTGCAGCATGTGGGACCTTAGTTCCCTGAGCAGGGATCGAACCTATGCCCCCTGCATTGAAAGGCAGAGTCTTAACCACTGACAACTGGGCAAGTCCTATAGTCTAGTTTTATTGTACTTTCTGTAACAGGACCATCATATTGAAAGTGATTGAATTTCTCAGAAACCAAATACATGAAGGCTCATAATTAAAATTCAGTTGATTTAAATAAACACAATATTTATCACATACCTGAGTTTACAGTCTGTGATTTATACCTGCTCCATTAAATACACACTGTATGCAGAGAGATTGAAAGAGACTGAAGCATTTTCAACTTTCAGAATTGTTAATAAATCCTAGTTCTTTTAAGAGTCCTAACAGAAAGGTTTATGTGGGATGTAGACTTCTACATGCTGGGTTGCAACTTAGAGATCCATTTGATAAAAGATTGGACTTGGAAATGAATCCCACTGCATCAGCTGAAAAGACATGAGAAAGACTGTGCTCTAATGTTCACCTTCCTGTTATGCTGGACACTGGATTTAGGGCTACCAGTGAGACCGATAAGCAGTGTAGACCATATGATTTCCACGTTCTAGTCTCCCAAGGAGCAGTGTAGACTATATGACTTCCGTGTTCTATTTTTATGGGTTCAGAGAAATATGTTCATTTTCTCAAGCTCACACTTGAACTTTTTCAAGTTCAAGTATGGTATTAATATATTTACAGCTCCATTTGCAAACCATTTGCCTAAAAGAGTACTGGAAGAGAAAACAGAAAAGTAGGTTCAGAGCAAAACACAATAGCGTTTTGAAGATGTCAAATTATGTTTGGGTATTTTTCTTTTGGCAAAAGGAATTTGTAATTTTGTTGTGGGGAAGCACCATGATCCATGTGATGCTCTGTGGAGGTTAACCTGCCAGTGGCTGGTAGTATTGGTTAAAGGTGGGAGACAAAAGCAGAGAGCCCATTTAGGAGGATATTTTAATCATCCAATGTGTTCTGACTTGGATTAGGATTATGAGGTCAAAGGTGACAGTGAAGCTTTTAGCCTAAATGGCTGAGGGTTTTTTTTAATGTTAAGGCTTAAAGAGAGTTGTATGCTTTTTAAAAAAAAATTTTTTTTTTTGATATGGAACATTTTATTTGTTGGAGTATTGCTTCTGTTTTATATTTTGTTTTTTTGATATGGGGCATGTGGGATCTTAGCTCCCTAACCAAGCATCGAACCCACACCCCCTGCATTGGAAGGTGAAATCTTAACCACAGAAGTCCCAGTATTTGTATATTTTGTATATTTGTATAATTTGTATATTTTGTAATAGACTCTTTTGACGTCATGTTTCTTTTTCCTTTTCTCTTTTGAAGCATCCATTCTATCACAATTGCTAGTACCTCCATACTTCCTCCCTTCATCCCAGCAGTGTTGGTGCTAGTGACGGGAGCACCACTGTCTCCATAGACCTGTTCTGCAGTATGCGTTTATGACTGTTCTTTTCTGCATAGCCTCTGGGCCATATTCTCCACCTCTTCCAGGGATTCTATGAGCTACCCACTATTGCTTGATACATTCCTTTCCTGCTTAATTTTCCCAGAGTTAGTTTCAGTTACTTGCAAATTAGAACCATAACCAAATCAATTTTCTTATTTGATATCATAACCCAGATGTTGACTACAATAACCCTTCCCTGATAATTTAGATAAGATTGACTGCAATTCTACTCCATGGATTGCAGAGTCTAACACCTTCTCCAAGATTTCTATTAATTCTGTAGGAGATTTGGGTTCTCACAGACACATCTGACTCAGAACTTTTGTATCCTCCCAAATCAAGATTTCTCAACCTTGGGACTATTGATGTTTTGGACTGTACAGTTCTTTATTGTGGGTGGCTGTATAGTACACTGAAGGAATTTTTGGCAGCATCCCCAGTATCTACCCACTTAATACCAGTTCAAATGTCATGACTGCCGTTTCCCCAGTCATGACAAAAGTGTGCCCAGACAATACTAAATGTTCCCTGTAGTTCATGGGGTGGTGGTACAAAATCACTCCCTGTTGGGAACCACTATTCTAACTTAATACCATGTAGGAACTGCCACCTGTTGTCTCTGTTCTCACCAAGTCTGTATACATGCAGCTATCATTTTTCTCTATTTCCATCAAAATTTTTTAATGTAAATTATTAAAATCTTTTTTTAATCTTTAATTTAATTTCTAATCTAATGCTAATACCGAATTTTATGGAAGTTCTGGAGAAATAGATTTTCATCACAAATATGTAAATAAATCAAATTTGTTAGATGCTCATGTTTTCAAAAAATCTTTTGGTCATTTCTGCAACTTGCTTTCTAGCTTCTGACCACATTATTTGCCCCTTTTCCCATTTATCTTCCTTTATCACTGCATTCCTCTCTCTCTCTTTTTTTTTGCTCTTCCCTGTCTCCAAATGCCTGTCCATTTTCAATTCAAGGTGTTTTAGTTATATCTTTTTATTTCTCTGTACCACCTCATCCTCTTAGGGACTTATTTTGGCTTATCAAGGTAATTTCCTAAAAAGAAAAGCCCCCCATAGAAACTCTGGAACCTATTGTGAGGGTAATTCTCACTACAGTTCCTCCTAGAGCTACTATAGTATTAGCCCCCTTTTATTGGAAGGAATCTTTTCTAATTATCCATTGCAGCATAGACGCTACCCAAAATTTAGTGACTTAAAACAACCACCCTTTCATCCTCAGTCAGTCAGTCAGTTCAGTTGCTCAGTCTCGTCCGAATCTTTGTGACCACATGGATGCCAGGCTTCCCTGTCCATCACCAACTCCCAGAGCTTGCTCAAACTCATGTCCTTTGAATTGGTGATGTCATCCAACCATCTCATCCTCTGTCATCCCACCATCTCATCCTCTGTCATCCCCTTCTCTTCTTGCTTCAATCTTCCCTACCTGTCTCCAAATGGCATATCACATGGTTAGCTTGGGCTCCTTGCAGCAGAGTATTTATTCTCAGGCTAGTTCACCTTTCATGTTGTGGCTCAGGACTCCTAGAGAAAAGATTCCTCCTGACAGAGGTAGAAGCTGCCAGTCTCTTAAAGTGTGACCTCGTCAGTGTCACATCTGGCATATTGGATAAAGTAGTCACAGAGCCTGTCCGATTCAAGTAAATGTGCAGTCATCTTTATTACCATAGTACAGCCTCTGGCCACAAATTTAGACAGTACTCCCTCAGGTAGATTGCCCTGTTTCCCTCCAAGAACCTGCAAGTGTCTCATTTTATTACAGCAAGAGACTCAGAATTGAGGTGGATAAAAGAACTAGGAAAAAAGCTAAGAGACCTTGGTGCTGTGAAAGCTGAGGGAAAGAGAGGGTTCAAGAAGAAAGTGGTCAAAGATCATGTAACACAGAGACTGAAGAGAAGAGGCCTTTGGGTGAGGCCAACAGATGGGTTGGATACCATCCTTTTCCTCCTCCACTGTGAGTGGTGATGCTGGGAGTCAGAGACTTTGTTCATTGATTTATTTTTATATACCATTTTATATACTATTTTATATACCATTTTCTTTTTCTGATGAGTCGAAACCTATTCCTTCTAGGAATTTAGGAAATGTGGGGATACATGTATAGGTAACCATCAAAACCTTTTGTTGAATTGATTTTCCTGTTCTTTATATAAATACATATGTTTAAGCATCCATAAATGTTTGTGTACGTGTACATATATTCACTTCTTTTTACTCCTTTCCTTTCCCAAATTGCTTAATCACCAGCGAGACTTTTCCATGGACAGTCAGTATAAGTTTACAATAGGAAAGCAAAGAGAAAGAAACGAGACAATCATCAGTACTTAGGTTTTTGAAATAGACTTGACATTTCCGAAAGACACTTTACTTAGAGAAAAAGGATTTCTGAGTCATTTTCCCCCCCTTTTTTTAAGCAATGATTTTTTTTTTCCTTTTTGGCCATGCTGCACAGCATACAGAATCTTAGTTCCCTGCCCTGGGATCGAACCTGTGCCCCCTGCAGTGGAATCATTGAGTCTTAACCACTGGACAACCAGAGAAGTCCTTCTGTGTCTTAGAGTCTGATTTTTTTGTACAAAAGCTAAATTTTACTCTATAAATAGTAGACTTTGGCAGAACAAATGATGTAAGGTCTAGTTTTTGGGTCACAGATTTGAGAAACATTTCACAGCTGAGGAAGGAGAGATTTGGGAAGTCTGAGTTTCGTGCTGGTGTCAGTCCCAGAGACACACCTGTACCTTGTGGAATGACAGATGGCTCAGGGCAGTGGGGCTGGGCACCTCAAGCAGAGAACTGGATCCTGAGCCCTGGGGAAGTCTGAGAAGATAATGACATTGACAGAGAAGTCCGGAGTTCACAGCAGAAGTGAAGAAGCGAATGAGGCAGGAAAAGCCTAGCAGGGGCCCAGCCCCTACATTAACGGTGGTCCAGGAGGCTTGGAAAGTCCCTAGTGTTTCATTTGGCCTAAAGGTGTGGAGAAGGGCTGAGGGAAGGCTGAGGTACAACCCACAGTGGAGCCACAGATGTCTCAAAAGATGCAAGCCTAGAAATGCAAATGACTGTGTATGCAAACGATGGCTCAACCTGTGCCAGTGAAGGACGGAGGACAGTGAAAGACCAGTCTTCCCCGCTCTGGGACACGAACATCTGGGGAACGGAATCTGATGGAAGGAAGCGGAAAGGGGGAAATCCTTAATTGACTGTTTAAACACAAAGTGCTTGGGAGTATCCTGGCATGACTTAGCTAACTCATAGTGGACTAGATTCATTTCCTGCCATCAGGCACAATGAGGTAGTAAAAGAAAAAATCAAGTTGAGATATAAAAACATAAAGTTACATTTCCTGCACACTGTGACCTAAGAAATACGTATCATTGTTTATATGTGTGTGTGTGTGTGTGTGTGTGTGTGTGTGTGTGTGTGTACGGAGAAGGCAATGGCACCCCACTCCAGTACTCTTGCTTGGAAAATCCCATGGATGGAGGAGCCTGGTAGGCTGCAGTCCATGGGGTTGCTAAGAGTCGGACACGACTGAGCGACTTCACTTTCACTTTTCACTTTCATGCATTGGAGAAGGAAATGGCAACCCACTCCAGTGTTCTTGCCTGGAGAATCCCAGGGACGGGGGAGCCTGGTGGGCTGCCGTCTATGGGGTGGCACAGAGTCGAACACGACTGAAGTGACTTAGCATAGCATAGCATAGCATGTATGTGTATGTGTGATCATGTATGCTAGTCCCTAAAGTTTTTATCACACTGTTTATAGAGTTTTACTGAACATTCTATCACAAGCAGTTTAAGCATGCCATTAAATATTCTTGGGTATGTTTTTACTGACTGTGTAATAAAACTATCATGTAGGTATAGTTTCCTTTCCCCTTCCTACATTCCTTCCTTCCTTCCTCTCTCACCTCCTTCTTTACTTCCTTCCATACTTCCCTGATTGTTCGATATTTACTTTGTTTCTAATTTTTCACTGTTATATGAAACATTTCTTAAAATAGCTTAAGCCTTTTACTATAACCTGTATTACTTTCTGAAGAACAATTTCCAAAAATGAAATGACTGGGTAAAGGTATAGAAATAGTTTTGAAACTTTCTATTCACATTGTCCAATGGTGTAAAGAAGGCAAAGAATCTGCCTGCAATGCAGGAGACCTGGATTCAGTCCCTGGGTCTGGAAGATCCCCTGGAGAAGGGAATGACTACCCACTCCAGTATTATTGCCTGGAGAATTACAAGGATAGAGGAGCCTGGCAGGCTATGGTCCGTGGGATTGCAAAGAGCTGAACACAACTGAGTGACTAACACAATTCTTGCCTATTCATGCTATTTATGTTCCCATCAGCTGATTTATTCATGTCCCTTTCTTCAGATACCACTCAAAGGGCAAAGATCTATGTATATGAATGAAGTGGAGATATGCTCCAGGAGGTCAAGGGCTCTGACGCTTGTCTAGGCTTTCAAACTTCAAAACTGGAGCTGAAGGCTGTCCTTTGACACAAATTGTAGACATTATATTAAGCCACTAGAGGGCAGAGCTATCCCACTAAACTAAGGTACTATTTGTTTCTGAAACCAGTTTATACTATCAATTTAGATCTAAATCCTGACATTGCCACCAAGGTGGCTTCAATTATTTTAACAAGATGATAAAGGTTGAGTTGCTATATATTTAAAATAAGCAGTTTCCAGTGACTCAAACTTTTATTCATACTACTTTTTAAAGAATGAGCTTTTAATTTTAGAATAGTTTTAGATTTACAGGAAAATTGTGAAAATTGTATAGAGTTCCCATATGTTCCAAACCCATTGTTCTCTACTGCTAACATCTGGTATTAGCATGGTACACTTATCACAATTAATGAACCAGTATTGACACATTATTACTAACCAAAGTCTGTAATTTATTGAAGTCTCCTTCAGTTCAGTTCAGTCGCTCAGTCATGTCCGACTCTTTGCAACCCCATGAACCGCACGCAGCACGCCAGGCCTCCCTGTCCATCACCAACTCCCGGAGTTCACCCAAACCCATGTCCATCGAGTCAGTGGTGTTCTGTATTTGTTCCAGAATACCACATTTCACGTAGTTGTCGTGGCTCCTTAGGTTCCTCCTGGCTGTGACAATTTCTTGAAATTTCTTTGTTTTGATGATCTTTTTGAGGTATACTGGTCAAGTATCTTGTACATTGTCCCTCTATGGAGATTTGGCTATTTTTTTTCTCATTATTAGACTTTTATTATGAATTTGAGAGAAGAATATCACAGAGGTAAAGTATCACTCTCATCTCATCTTGTTAAGAGTACATACTGTGAACATGATTTAGGACTGTTGATGCTGAACCTTGGTCACCTGACTGCGCTAGTATTTGTCAGCATCTCCACTGCCAAGTTGCTCTTTGACTCCTTCCCTCACTTTGCAGTCACTGTGAAAGGTAGTCACGATGAGCTGCCCACACTTAGGGAGTAGGGAGCTGTGTAACCCTCCTGAAGGAGGCAGTATCTACACACAGTATGTGGATTCTTCGGTTTCAGAGATTTGTCTCTTCTTCCCCATTTATTTATTTACTTTATCCTTTGTTTATATCAATGTGGACTCATGGGTAGTTAATTTATACTTTGGGTTATAATCCAAATCCAATTTAAAAATTTTGTTTCTCAGATTGTTTCGGCCCTTGAAAACTCTTTCAGTTTCTCCAGTGCCCTTTCAATATCCCCATCATCTTTCTTTTTGTCTTTGTTGTGTGTTTTTGTGTGAGCACTTCATAACTTCCTGGCCATAAAAGAGGCTCCCAGTTCACCTTGTGTATTTGCTGCCTTAGTTCTGGAAAAGAAAGATTATGTGCTCAGTAGTGTCTGGTTCTTTGCAGCCCCATGGACTATAACCTGCCAGGTTCCTCTGCCCATGGAATGTTCCAGGTGAGAATACTGGAGTGGGTTCCTTTTCCTACTCCAGGGGATCTTCACAACCCAGGGATGGAACCCATGCCTCTTGCATCTCCTGCATTGGCAGACAGATTCTTTACCACTAGCAACATCTGGGAAATCCTAGTTCTGGAATCAGCCATTTTTCTTCCCATGAAGCCCTGGTCCCTGTTGTTGGAGAATGGTATTAGAAGCAAAAATCAGGGTGCTACATTTATGTTCACTTAGCTATACATTTTGTATAATTCTATTCTTCCAGCTGTGGCTTTCCTGGTGGCTCAGCTGTAAAGAATCCGCCTGCCAATGCGGAAGGCACAAGTTCGATCCCTGGGTCAGGAAGTTCCCCTGGAGAAGGATATGGAACCCCACTCCAGTATTCTTGCTTGGAAAATCCCATGGACAGAGGAGCCTGGCTGGCTACAGTCCACGGGGTTGCAAAAGAATCAGAATCAGACATAATTTAGTGACTAAATGACAACTTATAAAGTTATTAGTCTTATTTTATAGATGAGCATTGGAGAAGGCAATGGCACCCCACCCCAGTACTCTTGCCTGGAAAATCCCATGGATGGAGGAGCGTGGTGGGCTGCAGTCCATGGGGTCGCTAGGAGTCAGACACGACTCAGTGACTTCACTTTCTCTTTTCACTTTCATGCATTGGAGAAGGAAATGGCAGCCCACTCCAGTGTTCTTGCCTGGAGAATCCCAGGGACGGGGGAGCCTGTTGGGCTGCCATCTCTGGGGTCGCACAGAGTCAGACACGACTAAAGTGA
Organism: Bos mutus; assembly: GCF_027580195.1. Taxonomy (NCBI): domain Eukaryota; kingdom Metazoa; phylum Chordata; class Mammalia; order Artiodactyla; family Bovidae; genus Bos; species Bos mutus. The sequence continues at coordinate 72,994,593 of NC_091617.1, forward strand.
CTTAGCATATAGATGAGCATTCTTCATAGCCATGCAAAAGCTCCCCCTGCTTTTATAGCAGAGCCTGACCTCATGTCCAGATGTGAAGTGACTACAAACCCATATTCCTTTCAGTATGCCCAGAAATAATGGTTAAAGTGGAAAAGGAGTATACATTATTCCCTGCAGTTGGATGAAAGATTTTCTCTTTACTCCACCCAGAGAAAGAATTTGTCTTGCAGTTAATTGTTCACTGAAGCTTTCTGGTAGTTAAAGAAAAGTGGTATTTCTAGCACCCCCAATTTACTGAGGGCACCATCATGGACCAAGGACCTCAGTTAGGCTATGCTGACCTGGCTTACAAGATTAGAGCAAGATGGTCTCTCTGGAGTATGCTTGGTAGGCTTTGAACAGGACCTGGGCCAGTCTGATTTGGAGGGTCAGGGGATGGCAGGGAGGAAAGAAACAAAGAACATCACTGAGAGGAAAAACCCGGAAGGAGGAAACATTCTGGCTGAAAAGAGAAAATCTAATGCTAAATTTCCATTTCTCTGGGCACTTAAGGAGATTGAGTGGCTCCTTAAAGAGGATACATTTTCTGCCTGCCACAGAGTAAGGTACACAGGTTCTTTATTTGGATATTTTCTGTGTAATTGGAATAAATTTGCATTACCTTTCCAACTCCTTATCTTTGGTAATAATATTAACTTCTAGCAGATGGTCCCATCAAAGACGTTGACAATGCAAAGTTCTCAATGAAGGCAAGTAAGAGACTTGCTCTAGTCTAGTAGAAGTAGAACTTGAAGAAATTATGCTATAGCAAAAGATATTTTTAATAACATTTACTTTTTTCTGATTATGACTTTAAGGCATGTTTGTTGTGGAAATTTAGAAGAATTTCACTTTCCATTTTTTTTCCAGAAGATGCAGACAAACAAAAACTCTCCCATTAGAGGTATTTACTCTTAGAATTTTGCTGTGTTTCCTCTTCTTTTTTTCTTCGTCTATGCATCTGTGGATAAAAAAACATGAACATGTGGTTCATGTTGCATGTAAAAATTTACATCTTGCATTTTTTAAATAGGTGTTTTAATGGGGACCATTTTTAAAGTCTTTATTGAATTTGTACAATATTGCTCCTGCTTTATGGTTTGGTTTTTTGGCTGCAGGGCATGTGGGATCTTAGATCCCTGACCAGGGATTGATCCCACCTCCTCTTCACCGGAAGGTGAAATCTTAACAACTGAACCACCAGGGAAGTCCCCTACACCTTGTTTTTCACTTAGTATTTGACGACCTTTTCATCTTATAAAATATTTGTGAAACTTTTGATATCTAATAAATGTATAATATTGCATCATATTGGATATATTCACTTTTAAGTATGCTCTGCTAAATTTTTTGTATATGTACATTTTTAATATGGCCAAGATTATTACCTTAGGAAAAATTTCTAGAAGTGGAATAAAGTGGTTATAACAAAAGCTATGGCTTTTCCAGTAGTCGTGTACAGATGTGAGAACTGGACAATAAAAAAGGCTCAGTGCCAAAGAATTGATGCCTTCGAACTGTGGTGCCAGAGAAGACTCTTGAGAGTCCCTTGGACAGCAAGGAGATTGAACCAGTCCATCCTAAAGGAAATCAACCCTGAATATTCATTGGAAGGACTGGTGATGAAGCTGGAGCTCCAATACTTTGACCACCTGATGCACACAGCCAACTCACTGAAAAAGACCCTGATGCTGGGAAAGATTGAGGGCAGGAGGAGAAGGGGACGACAGAGGATGAGATGGTTGGATGGCCTCACTGACTCCATGGACATGGGTTTGAGCAAACTCCGGGAGATGGTGAAGGACAAGGAAGCCTGGTGTGCTGCAGTCCATGGGGTCACAAAGAGTCGGACACAACTGAGTGACTGAACAACAACACAACAACAACAAAAGTATGTGTTCCAGACAGTTGATGTCAGGAAAATGAGAGCAGAGAAATTAAACCACTCACAACAGTGTTTGGTACATGGCAAATATTCAATGAATGTTAAGTATAATTGCTGCAAGGATATTCCATTTGGTCAATATTAAAAACTAACCTTCCAGAAGACCCCTTGTCATTCTTAACATTAAGCACATCATTAAATATTTTAATAGTAATTGAAAATACTGTGAATCAGAATTCTAAGCTTTGTGAATGACATCTGGGGTAAGAAATGCGGTTTTGGCAAAAGGGAATTGAAGAAATTAGCAATAGGCCTTCCAAGACTAGATTAATGGGATGAGAAATACCATGGAATGGAATCGTGAGACAAATGTCCCCATTGCATCTTGATGGAAATGTGACCAGGGCTCATGCTGGAATGGTATGTGTGTGGGTGTGCGTGTGTGACACTGTGGCACCTGAGGGAAAGAGATGCAAGGCTCTTGTGATGCCTAACATCTTCCTGGGGCTGGGGGTCCCCAGCAGATCAGGTTTGGGGCTGTGCACCCGGGAGCAGTCACAGATTATTGAAGGCAGAAAACAAGCCAAATGGGGTCAGTCCTTTGAGGAATGAGGCAGGCCAGCTGTTGTCCAGATCGGAATGGAATATTCAGTTGTGGAGAAGGTATAAGCTGGGGACCATCTGTTCTAACATAGAGGTTAAAAGATCACAGCAAGGAAAATCCGGGAGATCTTAAACTAAGGAGGATTGTTGAGGAATTAAATTTCAGTAAAGGATACTGGGATTTAGGAAATTATCAAAGAGTAGGTTAAGACAACAAGGGTGGGAGCATTGCCTCTAGGGACTCACAGTCTAAAATGCATCTGGGTTGGCGGTCCGAGATTGTAAGGATTGTACAGGGTATTTAGAGGTGGAGTGTATGGTCAGGCCACCCAAGATGGCTGTTCTTTTGTTCTCTGTGCATCCCTTGCCCAACCAGGGCTTGCTTCGCTTGCACTCTACCCACACGACTGACTTTCCTGTGTACTTAACCCAGGCCCCAGCTAATGATGGCTTATCAATGCAGTGATGAGGGGCATGCCCCTCTGCTGGTTTCCCTGGTAACTAATGAGCCTATCTGAGTTCAGTTCCCCCTATAACTGATAATCTCCCCTCTCCTCCACCCCCTTCCCGCTGGGAACAAAAAGTGCCGCCATGTCCTGCCTGCTGTGCCCCACACATGGTGGGGTGTTGCTCCAGGATCTTGCTTTGGACGTGTAAACTGCCCCCATCCATTAAATCATTGTTGGTTCTTTGCTGACTCTGGGCTACTTCTTCAGTCTTGAAGCTGGGCAAGCACAGGCCTTGTAGGTTTGTGCTGCTCAAACCCAACACCACCACTACTTATAAACTAGATAACTAATAAGGACCTAATGTATAGCACAGGGAACTCTACTCAATACTCTGTGATGGCCTCTATAGGAAAAGCATCTAAAAAATAGTGGATATATGTATAACTGATTCACTTAGCTATACGCATGAAACACAACATTGTACTCCAACTGTACTCCAATAAAAATTGAAAAAAACAAAATAAAATGAGTCTGTGTTTCTTCCCCTGGAGGGGAAGAAAGTGCTTTGATTTGCTCCTTTCAACAGCCACACAGGTTTGTGAACTGAGGACTTGGACACTCCCTTCTGCATGGATTTTACCTTTATTACTTCCCATGATGCTCATTCACTGTGGTCTTGTGATCTGCCCTTCATGGAGTACTTGATCTTATTCTGAGCAGGACTAAGTGCTTTACAAGATCACAAGGATGAGGCAAATTGTAGCTTTCATCGAACAGACGAGGAAACTGAGGCTCACGGCAGTGAAGTGACTTGTCAAGATCACGTGGCAAGAGAACAAGAGACAGGAAGTTAATGTGTTTCCCACCTCCTGTCCCAAATACTTGACTATTAATAGGCACTTAGTATGTGAGCTCCTGATTGCCAGATGCCAGAAGAGTGCTGACAAGGAAGGTACCCCGTGCAGATGTACCAGAAGTAGAGAGGAGGGGCAGGCTGGGACGCCTCATGTACAGAGTGGGACGTCTAGATTGGAATTGCACAAGCAGCAATCCCAAGAGTTCCTTCTAATGGCAAGGTTATCTGACTCTGAGGTTGCCCACCTTGGATAGTGAAGCTAACAAAACTTGCCTGGGATTCTCCCACTTTGCGGTGCTCTTTGATGGCCTTGCAAAAGTCCCTGGAAATCTACCACTCCAAATCTGGCCCCTAGTAGGCCTGGCAGGAGGCCTTCTGTGAAGTTCAAAAGAAGCTCCTAGGCAAATATTTGCCACATTGACTCTGCACTAAGCACTTTATATGCATTATGTCACCTGTCTTCTTATCAAAATGCAAGAGATTTATTAGAGGTTAAGGAATTTGTTTTAGATCACACTGAATTTAAGTGGCAAGGTAATAATTGGAGCCCAAGACACTGGACATAAAAGCTCATATGCTTTTTGACTTTATTGACATATAAATAGACTACAATACACTGAGAATATATAAAGTATAAAATATGTCAAGTGTATACCTGTGAGATGATCACCACAATCGAAAGGACTGAAGCCCTTTCTCATCAACACTGGGTAGCAGCTTCTCTCTATTAATCCTAATTCTTCTCTTGGCTTCACCAGATCAGTGTCAGTTCCATCCTATATGACAAGCAGTCAGATGACCAACCTGTGCTTCCTAAATCTTCTGTTCTTCTATTCCTCAAGTACCTTTGAGAGTTCTTACCAAAGCACTTCATGGGACATAACTGAGTTTCTCTTATCAGCTTGTTAACCCTCCCACACTGATTTTGCCCAGGTAATTGAATATCTGGATGATTTTTCAATCTGCAAAAAGCCATGCAACTATTGTCACAGAGCACACAGGGTGCAGCCAGGCCTGTGGGTGGCAGGCTGCGGTGCCCAGAGCAAGGCCTAGTGAGGCAGGCTCAGCGGCCAGGGTTGGGATGTCTTTGATTTAACTTGGCCTACTCCAAATGATGACATCTTTCAACCAATTGGTTTGTGTGTGTGTGTATTTTAAAAGATTAATAAAATTATTTTTTCTTATTATTTATTTTTATCAAAGTATGGTTGATTTACAGTATTAATCTCAGGTATACAGCATAGTGATTCAGTATTTTTACAGATTATACTTCCCTTAAAGTTATTACAGAATAATGGCTGTATTTTCCTGTGCTGTGCAATATATCCTTGTTGCTTATCTATTTTATACATTGTAGTTTGTATCTCCTGATCACATACCCCTATCTTGACCCTCCCTGCTAGAATAAAAAAGATTTGTCTTTTTTCCCCATTTTCTGTGTCTATGTAGAATAAATATACAAATAGTATTTATAATATGCTTTGTATTTATATGTGCTTTGTATATGTATGTATATTATATGTATATATCTGTTTCATATAAAAATATTTTTAGGGAAGAAAAAATTCCCAGGTATAGTTATCTTTAACTTCCACTAATTTTTCCTTTAAAAAATATTCTTATAATTTGTTTGACACTATGTATGTATGTATACACTATCTTACTCATCCTTACAACCACCTCACAGTGTAGAGCATGAGTATTATTCCATTTCACAAATGAAAAAGTGAACTAATGCCCTATAGGGTGAATGGGATATAAACAAACAGAGAGACAAAGTAGGCAGACAATGACAAGTGTCCTGGGACCAGAGGAAGACTAAAGGGGTAGTAAGCTGCTAAGGCCCCAGTGCAAGGAGAAGTACAGGGACATTCCTGTGACAGACACGGGAAGAAAGCAATGTTTCACGGAGCCTTGCAGAGGAGGTCAGTGGCAAGACAGAGAAGGCCCCCCAAAAAACCTCTATTAGAACAGAGATTGAGCTGGAAGCAGGGGAACTTGTTTTGAAGTTGCTTTTGCATGACAAACTCAGTTTTTCCTTAGATTATTAATCTAAGATGATTGAGTAGAGTTAGTGGAGGGCCTGGACAAGCCGAAGACCTCAGCAAGCCCCCTTTGATACTTCACAATGGAGGGACAGGTTTGAGTACTAGAAGTGCTTCAGTTCCAATTTCCACTCAGTTTCCCATCAGGAAATAACACTTCCCATTTGCTTACAGAGACACCTGTAAGCTCTGAACTTTATGAGGCATTCACTGCAGTTTCTTCTCCCTTCCCAAATATCATGGGTTGATACACTTGAGAATCTCTTTCCTTCTGTGCAGTGTCACTTGCTGATGAATTATGAAAACCATAACTAGCAAAAGTCATCCTAAAGTGGACGTGAGGGAGAATGGCAAACAAGGAGCCCAGTAGCCACTCCCAGTTTTGCCTTTCTCTTTCCATCTCCATGGGGGAGAGTTCTGACAGAATGCGGTCCACTGGAGAAGGGGATGGCAAACCACTTCAGTATTCTTGCCTTGAGAACACCATGAACAGTATGAAAAGGTAAAAAGATAGGACACTGAAAGATGAACTCCCCAGGTTGGTAGGTGCCCAATATGCTACTGGAGATCAGTGGAGAAATAACTCTAGAAAGAATGAAGAGACAGAGTCAAAGCAAAAGCAGCACCCAGTTGTGGATGTGACTGGTGATAGAAGCAAGGTCCGATGCTGTAAAGAGCAATATCGCATAGGAACCTGGAATGTCAGGTCCATGAATCAAGGAAAATCGGAAGTGGTCAAACAGGAGATGGCAAGAGTGAGCGTCGACACGCTAGGAATCAGCGAACTAAAATGGACTGGAATGGGTGTATTTAACTCAGATGACCATTATATCTACTACTGTGGGCAGGAATCCCTTAGAAGAAATGGAGTAGCCATCATGGTCAACAAAAGAGTCCAAAATGCAGTACTTGGATGCAATCTCAAAAATGACACAATGATCTCTGTTCGTCTCCAAGGCAAACCATTCAATATTACGGTAATCCAAGGCTATGCCCTGACCAGCAATGCTGAAGAAGCTAAAGTTGAATAATTCTATGAAGACGTACAAGACCTTCTAGAACTAACACCCCCAAAAGATGTCCTTTTCATTATAGGAGACGAATGCAAAAGTAGGAAATCAAGAGACACCTGGAGTAACAGGCAAATTTGGCCTTGGAGTACAGAATGAAGCAGGGCAAAGGCTAACAGAGTTTTGCCAAGAGAACGCACTGGTCATAGCAAACACCCTCTTCCAACAACACAAGAGAAGACTCTACACATGGACATCACCAGATGGTCAACACCAAAATCAGATTGATTATATTCTTTGCAGCCAAAGGTGGAGAAGCTCTATACAGTCAGCAAAAGCAAGACTGGGAGCTGACTGTGGCTCAGATCATGAACTCCTTATTGCCAAATTCAGACTGAAATTGAAGAAAGTAGGGAAAACCACTAGACCATTCAGGTATGACCTAAATCAAATCCCTTACGATTATACAGTGGAAGTAAGAAATAGATTTAATGGACTAGATCTGATAGACAGAGTGCCTGATGAACTATGGATGGGGGTTTGCGACATTGTACAGGAGACAGGGATCAAGACCATCACCGAGAAAAAGAAATGCCAAAAAAGCAAAATGGATGTCTGAGGAGGCCTTACAAATAGCTGTGAAAAGAAGAGAAGCAAAAAGCAAAGGAGAAAAGGAAAGATATAAGCATCTGAATGCAGAGTTCCAAAGAATAGCAAGGAGAGATAAAAAAAAAAAAGCCTTCCTCAGTGATCAGTGCAAAGAAATAGAGGAGAACAATAGAATGGGAAAGACAAGAGATCTCTTCAAGAAAATTAGAGATACCAAGGGGACATTTCATGCAAAGATGGGCTTGATAAAGGACAGAAATGGTATGGACCTAACAGAAGCAGAAGATATTAAGAAGAGGTGGCAAGAATACACAGAAGAACTATACAAAAAAGATCTTCATGACCCAGATAATAATGATAGTGTGATCACTCACCGAGAGCCAGACATCCCAGAATTTGAAGTCAAGTGGGCCTTAGGAAGCATCACTATGAACAAAGCTAGTGGAGGTGATGAAATTCCAGTTGAGCTATTTCAAATCCTGAAAGATGATGCTGTGAAAGTGCTGCACTCAATATGCCAGCAAATTTGGAAAACTCAGCAGTGGCCATAGGACTGGAAAAGGTCAGTTTTCATTCCAATCCCAAAGAAAGACAATGCCAAAGATTGCTCAAACTACCGTACAATTGCACTCATCTCACATGCAAGTAATGCTCAAAATTCATCAAGCCAGGCTTCAACGATACATGAACCATGAAATTCCAGATGTTCAAGCTGGTTTTAGAAAAGTCAGAGGAACCGGAAATCAAATTGCCAACATCTGTTGGATCATCGAAAAAGCAAGAGAGTTTCAGAAAAATATCTATTTCTGGTATACTGACTATGCCAAATCCTTGGACTGGTTGGATCCCCACAAACTGTGGAAAATTCTGAAAGAGATGGGAGTACCAGACCACTTGACCTGCCTCCTGAGAAATCTGTATGCAGGTCAAGAAGCAACAGTTAGAACTGGACATGGAACACCAGACTGGTTCTGAATAGGAAAAGGAGTACGTCAAGGCTGTATATTGTCACCCTGCTTATTTAACTTATATGCAGAGTACATCATTGGAGAAGGCAATGGCAACCCATTCCAGTACTCTTGCCTGGAAACTCCCATGGATGGAGGAGCCTGGTAGGCTGCAGTCCATGGGGTGGCGAAGAGTCGGACACAACTGAGCAACTTCACTTTCATGCATTGGAGAAGGAAATGGCAATCCACTCCGGTGTTCTTGCCTGGAGAATCCCAGGGACAGGCAAGCCTGGTGGGCTGCCGTCTATGGGGTTGCACAGAGTCAGACATGACTGAAGCAACGTAGCAGCAGCAGCGACAGCAGAGTATATCATAAGAAACACTAGCCTGGATGAAGCACAAGCTGGAATCAAGAATGCTGGGAGAAATATCAGTAACCTCAGATATGCAGATGATACCACCCTTATGGCAGAAAGTGAAGAAGAACTAAATATCCTCTTGATGAATGCAAAAGAGGAGAGTAAAAAAGTTGACTTAAAGCTCAAAATCCAGTAAACTAAGATCATGGCATCTAGTCCCATCACTTCATGGCAAATAGATGGGGAAACAGTGACAGACTTTTATTTTCTTGGGCTCCAAAATCACTGCAGATGGTGATTGCAGCCATGAAATTAAAAGACGTTTGCTCCTTGGAAGAAAAGTTATGACCAACCTAGACAGTGTATTAAAAAGCAGAGACATTACTTTGCCAACAAAGGTCCATGTAGTCAAGGCTATGGTTTTTCCAGTGGTCATGTATGGATGTGAGAGTTGGACTATAAAGAAAGCTGAGTGCAGAATTGATGCTTTTGAACTGTGGTTTGGAGAAGACTCTTGAGAGTCCCTTGGACTGCAAGGAGATCCCACCAGTCCATCCTAAAGGAAATCAGTCCTGAATAATCATTGAAAGGAGTGATGTTGAAGGTGAAACTGCAATACTTTGGCCACCTGATGCAAAGAACTGACTCATTTGAAAAGATCCTGATGCTGGGAAAGATTGAAGGCAAGAGGAGAAGGGGACGACAGAAGATGAGATGGTTGGATGGCATCACCAGCTTAATGGACATGAGTTTGAGTAAACTCTGGGATTTGGTGATGGGCAGGAAGGCCTGGCGTGCTGCAGTCCATAGGGTCGCAAAGAGTCAGACACAACTGAGTGACTGAACTGAACTGAACTGAACTCCATCTCCAGCAGGGACCTGTTTTGGATTCCCACCAGGAGGCTCAGCCCTGTTCCTGGGTCATCCCACAGCGGGGGTACCAAACCCAGACCAGCCTCACTCTACACCAGGAGCTCCAAGTCACACCCCTTCAGTCTGACCAGAGGCAGTTCTCTTGGTAGAGACAGAATAGGATGGTCAAATAGTTAGCTTAGAAACCCCATTAGGGAATTGTAGATAGAGAGGGAAATTTAGGGGATTGGGGAGACCACAGTAGGACTAATGGTCACTCAAGAAAGTAATGGAAAAATTCTGAAACAATGTGGGCTTGCTTGACTCATAAAGCAAAATAAGTCACTTAGTATCACAGTCAGATAGGCTTGCTTTATGGTAAAATCAAGCTAACTTGCTTTGAAAACAAAACCATGCAACAGAAGCATGAGACATGACCCCCCCTCCTAAAAAAAAACTATGGTGGCATGAGACCTATATCTTCCTCAGTGAGCTCAGTGAGCTAGTAACACCCTAAACATGTTCTTTGGCCCCAAGACATGTTCTTTGCACCATGCAACCAAAACAATAAAACAATAGCAGAAAATAAGGACTACGATCTGCCCAGTGGTGTCATCAAGTTAATGACTCCCAAAACAGGGTCTGTGTACACAAAAAATCATCACTTATGGGAAGGTGACTTTTCAAAATGAAAGACTCTCATTGCACTGAGACTTGAAAATATTTTTTCCAAAGTGCTATGACAAACCTGGCCTGACCATACAGGGAAGGACTAGCAAACTTTCCTTGCTCTACATGGTGGAGGAACTGATGATGGAAATGTGATGTCTACTCAAGAGAGACAATGAAGACCTTTTCCTCCTCCCCTCTCTTCCTCTGATTATAAAAATGTAACTCACTGAGTACCCAGGGCAGCACAACACTTGCCTTCCCACTTATGAGCCTTCAGTTCAGTTCAGTTCAGTTCAGTTCAGTCGCTCATTCGTGTCCGACTCTTTGCGACCCCATGAATAGCAGCACACCAGGCCTCCCTGTCCATCACCAACTCCTGGAGTTCACTCAGACTCACGTCCATTGAGTCAAGCATCCTATTCTAATAAATCACTTCTTACCTATTACTTTGTCTCTTGCTGAATTCTTTTCTGCACTGAGACATACAAGACTGTGGGGCCAGAGCTCTTTGAAACCCTGGAAATGACACCTAACAGTTTCACTCTGATTCTGCTAACTGGGCTTCTGTCTCATTCCCAAACGTAAGATCCCCTGTGGGTACTACTGTTCCCAAGTTCCTGTTTGGCAGCCTGCCTCAAGCCCTAGATCCTTCTTAGGAGTAAGGACTAGGCTTTCTCTTGCCAGGCTCCTACCCAGAATTGGAACACTCCCCCAGGCTCAAAGTCTCTGGCTGGGCTTGGCCACTAGAGAATAGACTCCTGGAGCCAGCTTCCTGTTTGGATTTCCAAGTATCACCTGCCCCATGTTCCTCATGGCTGGACTTAGCTGCTTTTTGGAAACATTTCCACTTTTGTCTTATGGCCTCCTTTCTACGGCCAACTGCTCTCCTGAGCTGTAGGCAAAGATTGCCATAGACAATTGGCTAGATTGAACTTCCTTTGTTAGCACCTGCAAATTCAGCAGTTTGCCATGTACAGATATCAAGTCCATTGGATATGTTCACGATCCTTTCTGTTCTGCCTAAATCAGTAATTGGATACATCCTACAATTCTGTGATACGGCCATAGCTTTGGCACCCCACTCCAGTACTCTTGCCTGGAAAATCCCATGGACGGAGGAGCCTGGTGGGCTCCTCCATGGGGTTGCTAAGAGTCGGACACGATTGAGTGACTTCACTTTCACTTTTCACTTTCCTGCATTGAAGAAGGAAATGGCAACCCACTCCAGTGTTCTTGCCTGGAGAATCCCAGGGACGGGGGAGCCTGGTGGGCTGCTGTCTGTGGGGTCGCACAGAGTCGGACATGACTGAAGCGACTTAGCAATAGCAGCAGTTACCCAGTTAGTGGATTCTGCAATTGTTCTATTTAAATTGGACTTTCCAAATGAAATCCTCTTTTAAATATACTAGAGAGACTGTTCAAAGAATCCTATTCTGATTCCTTCGCAAAAAAGTGGGTAGCAATATGGTGCAGCGTAAAGTACCTTATGGGCTTCCCTAGTGGCTCAGTGGTAAAGAACCCACCTGCAATGAATGAGACACAGGTTAGGCGTGTATTCTGGAGAACTGTCTTCTGGAGAAGATCTTCTGGAGAAGGAAATGGCAACCTACTCCAGAATTCTTGCCTAGGAAATCCCACGGACACAGGAGCCTGGTGGGCTACAGTCCCTGGGGTCGCAGAGAGTCAGACACGACTGAGTGACTAAACGATAATAACAATAACAAAGTACCTTATATAAGACTCGAGTTCTTTATTTGAGGCCCACTTTTCATAGACTGTGACCTCAGAAAATCATTGTACAGTCTTCTTGGAACTTTTTCTTCATCTGAGAAAAAAATGAAGGTAATTTAGTAATTTCTAAGATCCAGTCTACTTGTAACAATCCGTGATTCTTAATAATTCTACCTTAGCATGCATGATTTTGCATATTCAAAATTTCTGTTAGAAGTTCTCAAAAGTAAGTACACTGGCATGAAGTTTCTGCCTGGGGATTTACTCTTCTGGCTTCCATTTTTATAGACTGTCCTTAATGACCTGGTATTGTTGTAATAGTTGCCAACTGAGATGCACTTCACAGAAGAGAAACTGCCTTACCTCCAGAGAGGAGTTTTTCATTTTTGAAAATAACAGAAAGCCAGGTGGTTGCTTCTGAAGGTGGACCAATGGGCCAAGTCACCATAAGGAAGGTCAGAACCCGATGCCAAGCAGGGATATTTGAGAGCAATACTTCTGAGAAGTAGAGACAGTGGTAACCTGCTCTTTTCTACTGTAATTAATGGGGAGTCCCTGTATATTTGTATTAGACTCTTTTTTCTTAGGGTTGCTAAATGTTTCATAAATGAAATTAATTCAATTAAACTTCACAGCACCACCTTGAGATAGGTAATTCCTCTGTGGGACATCACATCTTTGCTTGCTACGATGTCATGTGCAGATTATACAGTAGTGCAGATTAGGACAACTAATAATAAGATGAGTTTAGATGAAGTTCTAGAGTTAAAGGTCTCAAGTGCTTTGCAAATAAGCAGACTGGAGGAACGAAGACTGGAGACGAAGCTTGAGGCAGCTCATTGCCAATGATGACAAGCAGAGACATCACGCTCATTTTGATTTCCACTTTATGTTGAGGACACATGACCCTGAACTGGTCTTTGTGACCCCTTTGTGACTCAGCTCCTACAGCTTTCAAGTGGGGGCAGTAATATTACTCATCCACTTACTTCATAGAGATGTTGCAAGGAATAATATTTGTAACTGCTGTGGAGTTCTCAGATGAAAGGTGGAGGTTAATACATGCTGATTACCACTTATCTTCACACCATCTAAATGAGTTAGGATGTGAAGAAGACACAGGCCCAGAGTCCTGGCAGAAACTGGAAGTGTCATTATTTCTATTTTGCATCCATTATAAACACCCAAAGAGGTTGAAAAATAGAGCAGTGGTCATGCTCCTGGGATAAATGAAAGCAAACTGAAACACCAGATCAGCAAAGAGGCAGCTAATTTTTGGTTTTCTTCTTTTTTTCTTTTCCGTTCTTATTTGAAATGGAGTATTTGAGAGGGAATGGCTGAAGCAACATTTTCTCTTGGGAATTCCTCTCAATTCTAAGCTATCAATATATAAATATGTGTGTATTATTCAGATTCCTAAGAATGGGCTCACATGTGTGTTTTTCAGTGGGCCTTTGCTTTCAGTCTTCTTTGTCAGTAATGTTTTCTCTATCTCTCCATCTCCATTTATCTAGGTTGGCATGGAGCTTCCTACCTCCATGAAGTCTTTTTGTCCTTATCCTACCTGAACTTTCTCTGCCACTCTTTTGTAATTAACACTTGTTTTGAAATTCATATTTTGGTGTTTGTCTTGCTTCTTAATGACTTAGCTCTTCCAAGGTGTATTAACTCACATTCTCCTTTTAGTACAAGTTGGTACAATGAAGTGAATCAAACAAGTGTTAAATAAATGAATGAATGGTTTCTGCTAGAAAAGTGTCAAGATTTGAATTCAGATCACGCCAAACCCACATCTGCTGTGCTCACCATGTCACTCTATACTCTGTGAGGCACATCCAGTGGAGAATATATTTCAAATGGGTGATATTAAGGAAGAGAGAGACTGATTTAAATAATGAAACTTTTAACTCCTTGGGTAAATTCTAGGGAGTGTAATAACTGAATTATATGATAAGATGTTTAATTTTGTGAGAAACTCCCAAAATGTTTTCCAAAGCACCATTTTGCATTCCCAGCAGGAATGAAACCTTCTGTTCCACATCCTTGCTGGTATCTGGTGTTGGCAATGTTCCAGATTTTGGCCATTTTAATAGGTGTATAGGGATAGTTCCTTGTTGCTTGAATTTACAGTTCCCTGATGGCATAATCAAATGAGGTGATTATAAATAACAAACACAAAAGTTATTTACTTAAATTATTTCTTGGTTAATTAGTTTAGCCTTGATTATTAAATTCCTTGTTCCTAAACGTATGTCTCCACAAAAACCTGCACACAAATGTTTATAGCTGCCATTCTCATAGCCAAAACTTGGAAGCGACCAAGATGTCCTTTGGTAGGTGAGCAGATAAATGCACTGTGGTGCATCCAGACAGTGGAATAATATCCAACTCTAAAAGAAATGAGCCATCAAAACAAGACCAGGAGAACTTAAATGCATATTACTAAGCAAAAGAAATCAATTTGAAAAGGCAACATATTGTATGATTCCAACTATGTAACATTCTAAAAGCAACACTATGGAGACAGTAAAACATCAGCCATTGCCTGAGGTCATTGGAAAGTTAGGGATGAATAGTGGGAGGAGGGAGAATTTTTAGGGCAGAGAAACTATATGATACTACAGGAGTTAAAACTCACAGAACGGACAACGCCAAAAGTGAATTCTAGTGTAAACTGTGGACCTTGAGTAAAAATGATGCGTCAGAGTAGGTTTAATTGGTAACAAATGTACCATTCTGGTGGGGAATGCTCATGTGGGAGGAAGGATGTATATTTTTAAAAAGTATATGAAAAATCTCTGTACCTTCTGCTCAACTTTAGTACAAACCTAAAAAATGCTCCAAAAAAGTCTATTGAAATTTATTTAAGTTAAAAATTATTTAATAAATAATAATTAATTTTCCAACAATGTTGTAAAAGGAAGTACATTTAACCTAGAGGGTTCAAAAACTCTTTCTATTGTCTAGAAAGACTGAGTTACTTTAGAACTTGCTTATTCAGTGATTCCTGTAACAGTCAAGTACAGGTTGATCAAGGAAAATATGCATATTTGTGATGCTAGTTTATTTTCACTGACATCATTACTTACTGTATGAAGTTCAGACTCAGGCCATTCAGGTAATGACCTTAATCTCTATTTCCTGCCCTATCTCCCTTTTTCTTTCACTCACTCCTTGATTGCAGCAAAGGTGATGGATTACTTCTGGACCAGCTTGTGTGTTTCTCCTGATGGCTCCCTTGCTTTAGATGCTCTTTCCTATGACCCACTTCCAGTCTAAGCCCCAGCATCTCCACCTATTGAAGCTTTTCCTGTCTGACTTCAAGGTCCTTCTCAAATACTTCCTTCCCGAAGAGGCTCTCCTGGTCATATAGATTTAATATCTCTCAGAAAGCACTTAGATTATGCCAAATGAACCTGTAGTAGCTGTATTAACCTAACAATGAGGAACGTGGATTGGGAGAGCAGCATTGCCATATCCAAATACTAGCATTCGCTATTTATTTTCTGTGCTGGCATTTCCCAGTCTGCTAAGTGGGAAGGTCTAGAGTAGTAATGACTACAGAGGTTGTAGGATTGTAAATATGTGCATAAAATGCTCAGAATAGTGCCTGGTACGTGGAAGTGTTCTGTAAATATTCTGTTTCCTTTTCATGGAATGTAGCTCCGTTTCTAGGTACACTCAATGCTTACAGACCAACAGTTCTAGACAAGGAAGGAGGCTGCCCATGAGTCATGTGGGCTGTAGAGGCACTTGGATATTTTACCATTAGAACTTCTGGAGGGATATGAGGAAACTCATTATTTCAAAGTCCTCAGTTCTCCTGGACCATGTCGTTGAAATGGTTTTCCACGGACTTCTGGTTTTCAATAACATTTCTTTTTTTTACATTCTTAAGGACTGATTTTGCTATTCAAGTTCGCCTTAAATATTGCTATGGCATAATCAGATCTGTTTAATGAGGTTAAGTTCGTGTGCAGTTTTTCCTGAAGCCCTTAATCAATTACACACTCATCTTAACCCCACAGTGGCACATGAATTGCCAAATGTACTCAGGAACCCAGTCAGAAGGAAGAAGTGCAGGAATTGCCAGTTCTAGACAACAGAATGAAACACTTGTTTCTCACTTGCCCACTAGCATGGGTATAGTTTTACCACTTCACACAGAAACATTCCTCAATCCTCATAAGTTGAGATAAAGTTTGAAGTCTCTTAAATATTTACATAACTCTTGCTAGAGCTCTAAAATAGTCACTTATCCTTTTTTGAGATATAATTTTTTTTGTTGTTGTTGAGAAACAATTCACATTTATAAAGTCTACCCTTTAAAAAGTATACAATTTAGTGAGTTTAGTATTTTCACAAAGTTTTGCTGCCATAACCACTAATTCCAGAAGATTTTCATCCTCCTAAAAAGAAATCTCATACTCTTCATATTTTTGTGATTTTGTGATAAAATGTTTTATTTATGTGGTTAAGTTGCACTAATAATTTTTAGAAATTCAGAGAGCTGCATGTATGTATAAATATAGTAATTAATATTATAATAGGCTATTTTTGAATGCTTATCTTAATGATACTTTACCATTTGTTCAGTGTTTTACACACACACACACACACACACACACTTCAGTCTTTGACTTGCTAGGATTTTTCATATCAGGTTGGTGATCAATGCCAACATTTGTGGATAGCTTGAAGGAGAGTGGGTGGACACACTGAAGGTAAAAATAACTCCCCTTTATTGAACATACACTGTTTCCCAGGGACTACCCCTCACACAGGAGGTAAGTTCTATTGCTATCATTTTTTATTCTACATGGGAGCAGATAGAGGCTTCTGGAGCTTATGAGACTTGTTTTCCCCACATGGCATAACTAGGAAAGGCCAAATTTGAACCCAGGCCCTCCAAAGAGGGTGGCAGAGAATGAGATGGTTGGATGGCATCATTACTGATTCAATGGACATGAGTTTGAGCAAACTCTGGGAGATAGTGAAGGACAGGGAAATCTGGTGTGCTGCAGTTCATGGGGTCACAAAGAATCATAACTTAGTGACTGAACCTCCAAAATCAGAGTACTTGCCCTTAAACACTGTGCTCTAGTGACTGCTGTTAAATTGGATGTCTAGCTTAATTATGATGACAGTCCTTGATCAGAGCTCTACAACATGCTTCCCCAAGCCCCCATTCAATTCCTCCAGTTATTGGTTGAGAAGAGCCAGCTCCTGCAGGTCAAATGCTTATAGTGAGGCTGGCACACATGAGCAGCTAGATTGCTTTTTTTTTCTCTTTCAGAGCAGACATGAATGTGTGTTGCTTCCACAGTACTGGGACTTCTGACAGTTGTCTTAGACTCCTAGTCCAGCTCTCAAAATAACTAAACACCTTTTACCACATTTGTTTGTATATTTGAATACTTACATCAGTTGGAGGGTAATATATGACTTGATTTATATATGTAGTCTCTGTGCTCAAATAATGTATGTTGAATGAATGTGTGAAAAAATTTAAAAATGAGTCTAGACTCCTTATGAGTTCAACCACCAATATTTTAGTGAGAGGAGACTGCATGGTATAGTTTGATTATGCTTTCTTTTCCCTGCAAGTTTCTCAAAAAAGTAAACTTAATTCCACATACACATTGAGTGGACTATTTTTTTACACACACAGAGAAATGTGATTTCAAATACCTTTTGAAGAGGATTAGTCACAATTTTTACCTTTTGTAAGCAAAATGAATGAAGATCCTATTAAAAGTCGATGGATTGGGGCTTTCATGAATCAGATAAAATCTGCAGCTCTGTTAGAGTCCTTTTGCCTGTTGCCCACTCCTCGGAGAGGTCCTGCCAACTCTGCATTGTCCCGCCGGATTTGCAGTCAGATGTCTTGGGCTGGCAGGCACTGTGCAGGCAATGAGTTCTTTCCCTGTAAGTTGGGTACAAAAAGACCAGCATGGGAGCAGCCTCCTCTGGGACAGCGGCTGAGAGAGAATGCAGTTAGCCAGGAGCGGGCAGAAATTCCTCCAAGCACAGGGTGGCTCGTGGGAGGAGTTCGGTTTCCTAAGTACTGTCATTTGCTGAGAGAAGGTGTGTGCTCCAGAGCGAGTTTTAACCTGGAGGATTGTTAACGCATTAACTCTTTCAGTCAGCTGGAGAGGGAGAGCGGCGGTGGCTGGGCGAGTTCAAACTCAACCTAGACGCATCTGTTCCGGAAGGTCGGGGAGGAGTGGAATCGCTTTTCCATGGGGGACCACTTTGAGAAGGGCCAGCACGCTTTGCTCAATGAAGGAGAAGAAAATGAGATGGTAAGATTCCTGCCACATTCCGCCTCTTTCCATTTCCACTGCCCAGCCTCCAACACTCACTCACTCACCCACACATACATACACACACACACTCACACATATATACACTCACACGCTGACACGCTTACATACACTCATACACACAAACACATGCTCATACACACACTTGTGCGATTTGATTTTGGCACAATGTGAGAAAAGACAATGCACAAGAAACCTTCCTTTCCCATAAATGTAACCTCTGACTCCAGAAATCTGGTAGGCTTAAAAATATTGTATTCATTTTATCAAGAACGTTTTGAAGTAGAATTGAAAGGGAGAGAAATACAATGCTACTTTATGATTTGTTTCGAGTCTCATCAGTATAGCCAGTTCTGGCCAAAACCTACTAATTTTAGCAAATCCCTGATGTTGGAGCAGCATATTTCCTGATAGGAAGGACTAGCACATCTTCAGAGAGGTAAGAGGGCAATGGGGTCCTGACCTCCTCTGCTCACATATCTGTGTTCACAAAGATGTCTGGGCAGAAAACATATAAAAATAGTAACAATTATCAGCCTACGTACGTTTCTCTTTACTTCTAGAATTTTACTTGTTGTTCCCTTCATACAGATTGGTTACAGAAAATTTTCCAGAGTTCACAGTCTCTTTTATTTTAGGTATGTTCCCATCTGAGAAACTGTAGGAAAATCAAAGATGATTCTTATGCTCTTGCTGAAATTAAAGCTGTATTTCTCAATTACAATCTAATCAAGAGAGAGTTAGAAATGTGTACTTCTGTTAATAAGGCCGTTCTGCTAATTGTGTGAGCGTAGTCTTTTATGCCAGAAATGGTGTAATTAAAATGTTAAAATGTGAAATTCTCATTCTACAGTAGCATTTTTATTTTCCTGGAGTAAATATATAAGTAACAAACCCCAAAGATATTTACTTAAAATTGTTTTCTTGGTTAATTGCTTTAGCCCTGACTATTAAATTCTTTGTTCCTTAAACTGGTCTTTCAAGTCTAATCTGCTTACCTGTTCCTATAGCAACAACATTTTTTGGAACTTCAAAAGTAGATCCCTTCTACTATCAAAGCTGAAACATTTATAAGGGAATCAAAGTCTCCCAAGTTTATATGGCTTTCTCAACTGTCTCCTTAGTTCTTTTGGATTTGACTACCAAATAACAATTGCCTTTAGGCCCTATACGAATGTCACCAGAAGTGACCTTCTGATCCATGTTTTTGATCCATCCCTTTTTCTGATTCATCCCTTTCCCTCCAAAGTGTTTTCTCTATGTTTAGAAACTTGAGAAAATTCTCTATATTAACTTGAAAATCTGATCCTCATTTTTAATATTATTCACAAGAAGGCAAAGTCTGCTTCCCTCTAAGGTTTTTTTTTTTATTCTCCCTCAAATCCTCAGCTGGAAATACAACTACTCTTTTCCTGTACACTCATTTCTTCTCTTCCACAGCTTGTCATTCCAGAGTCATGAAGAATTATCTACTTGCTGGCGGGACATTTCTAGTTCCAGGGAAACTAGTCTCCCTTTTGTAGCCTACCGAGTCTACTGAAGCAATGTTGTCAGTAGGTCACCTTCACAATGGTATCACTCAGTCAACACATTCGGGTGTCAGCTTAGTTTTGCATGCAACTGAAAGCCCGGTTAGGAGAGGGCCTTTGACGTGGAAAGCACACTGTGTTTTCTGGAGAGGAGTCATCTAGCCGCCAGTCTCGGCGGAGGTGCAGCAATTAGTATGCACTCTTGAGCTCTCTAGCCTGCTCAGCCTGGAGAAACCTGGCCACCTGCCTATTACTGTGTCTGACACTGTCCATTTTAAACACACCACCCCGCTCCCTTCACCCAGAACAGCAAGCATCAAAAATTAGCAAGATAATGTATGCCACACATTTTAAGAGTGATTTTTAGTTTACAAAATAGTTTTTTTGCCCACTAACTAACTTAGTTTTCACTACACCCTGTGATGCCTTTTTCAGCTTTTGCAGAGGATATAGCACGCCTTTTCTTTTTTAAGTTGTACTGCAAGGCATGTGGGGTCTTAGTTCTCTGCTGCTGCTGCTGCTGCTGCTGCGTTGCTTCAGTCGTGTCCGACTCTGTGCGACTCCATAGACGGCAGCCTACCAGGCTCCTCCGTCCCTGGGATTCTCCAGGCAAGAACACTGGAGTGCTCTGACCAGGGATCAAACCTGCACTCCCTACAGTGGAAGCACAGAGTATTGGCTGGACCAATACTGTAGCCAGGAAAGTCCTGGATGTGGTACTCTTAATAGGAGAACACACTTCCTCCTTTAACCGAACAAAGTTTAGGAGCATCTGATCTGCTTAGATTCTTCAGGATCTGTTGTTATATATGGTTTGTATTTCCTGAGTCAGTCTGTCTCCTTTGGCCTCAACGTTAGTTCCTTTTAGCAAATCAACATTGTCTAGAAATGTGTCACACCAAGTGTTTATAGTTCTGGCTTTCTAATTACTGCAAGTTTCCAGGGAAAATAACATTCTAGGGTTTAGCCTTCACGTCAGATAAAGAAGAACGGAATATTTCCAGGCCTAATGATGCCTGGGACTATCTTCCACTCTAGAACTAATAAGCTAAAAACTAAAGAGACACTCTGCTCCTGCTGCTGCTGCTGTTGCTAAGTCACTTCAGTCGTGTCCGACTCTGTGTGACCCCGTAGACGGCAGCCCACCAGGCTCCCCCATCCCTGGGATTCTCCAGGCAACAACACTGGAGTGGGTTGCCGTTTCCTTCTCCAATGCATGAAAGTGAAAAGTGAGAGTGAAGTCACTCAGTCGTGTCCGACTGCTAGCCACCCCATGGACTGCAGCCTACCAGGCTCCTCCGTCCATGGGATTTTCCAGGCAAGAGTACTGGAGTGGGTTGCCATTGCCTTCTCCGAAAGAGACACTCTTAGTGACCTAAAATTAATATCCTCAAGTGTAAATTGAGACAGAAGCCCATGGAAGAAAGCACTTGTTAGGAGGATAAGGCAGAAAAGGGGGAAAAGTGAACTTCAGAGAAGATTTCCCCAAATGACTGCCTCTGAGAGGCCTCAGAAAGGAGACGGTCTCCCAGACATCACCTGAGTGGGACCAGAGATCAGGCTTTCACTAGCCTTGGGCTAGCCACTTGCCTGCTCTAGCCTGTTTTTGTGCCTGTAAAACGGGTGTAGTCCTTTTCTTACTTGTCTCACAGGGTTCTTATGTGGAAGTGTTTGAAGAAATATAAAATTCTGGAGAATCATAAGCTGGTGTCTATCCAAAGATAAAAGTCAGGGCTTCAGCAGTTAACCAGTTGAATGCATACTGCCACCTCCCTCCTCACCGAATGAGGTCGTCTCCTCTCATTAAAAAATGACAAGTGAAGAATATATACTTTTATTCACAAGTTATAGAAACCATTTATAAATGGAGAGGTGCCGAGTTTCTTTATTAATAATCAGCTTTGTAGTGCTTAATTTGGAAAATACCCACCAGTCTTAGGACTCAGTTTCCTTATTTGTAAAAGGAGAGCATCAGATGGCCTGGGATCTCAAATGCAGATGTTACATATTTGTATTTGGAAAGGTCTTAGAAACACTGAGTGCTCATTTCCTTATACCATGACTGTACAAAGATATGATTTAATTGATTCAAACTTTACTCCCTATCATATTTAGTTACACTCTAGTGAAATCAGACTCCTTCATGGGGAAGTGCTTTATTCCAGTGATACTTTTTTAAATAAATATTTTTGTTTGTTTATTTAATTACTTGGCTGTGCTAGGTCTTGGTTGCGGCATGCAGGATCTTCCATCTTCACTGCAGCATGTGGACTCTTTAGTTCTGACTTGTGGGACCTGGTTCCCTGACCAGGAATCAAGCCTGGGCCCCTTGGATTGGGAACTCAGAGACTTAGCCACTGGATCACCAAGGAAGTCTGAGACTTGTTTTAAAAATTGTGTTCCCTGATTTTTTTCCTTCCTGGATTTTAGCAATTAAAAAAGAAAAAAAAGCCTTGAAAATTTTTTCTGATTATAAAGGTAACGTATGTTTATTGTAAAATATATTGCAATGACATACAAATGGTGTAAAGAATGAAGTAAATATGATTCATGAACTTCCCAACCAGACATGATCAATATTATTATATTGGTGACTCTCCTTCCAGACTTATAAAAAATGCATATACAAAACTTATCACTTGCTAGCATTTCACTACATTTTAATGTTATCTATATTTTTGCAATTATTTTTATTTGTTGTATCTGTATCATGGAAATACAACATATTGGTATGCTACTGTGCATCTCTTCTCAACTCTGCATTCAGTGATGCCACCTTAGTAGCTTGAAATTAATAATGTTGGGTGTATTTATGCCATGGAAATCAAAAGGTGCTGCAGAGAACTTCTGTCTGCCCCACCTGAAGACCGGTTGTTAACTTTATACCCATACACTACAGCACATATTATTTCTTCAAGACTTTTCTCCCTCCTCCATCAGATCAGATCAGATCAGATCAGTCGCTCAATCGTATCCGACTCTTTGCGACCCCATGAATTGCAGCATGCCAGGCCTCCCTGTCCATCACCAACTCCCGGAGTTCACTGAGACTGCCTGAATAAAATAAGAATACTGAGATTCCCCTGGTGGTCCAGTAGCTAAGACTCCACACTTCTATGGCAGGGGCAGGGGTTTAATCCCTGGTCAGGGAACTAGATCCCACATGCCACAGTGAATACTGAAGATCCTGCATGACACAACTAAGACCTGGCCCAGCCAAATAAACAAATATTTTTTAAAAATAAAATAAAATAAATAAGAATATTATATTTGTATATCATCCATTTTTTTGTACTATTATCATGCTGAATCAAAAGACAGTCACAATCTACTCTTAAAAGAATATATACACATTATCATAAATACATTAAGAAAAATGGAGTCATTCCACTTATACTCTTTTTTAAAGCTGGCCATTTCATTACACTTAAAATGTTAGGGACATATTTTCCTTTTGATGTTTACAGCTTCATATAGCCATTTTAATGTTTAAATTATGTTTGGATGGACTGCACTAAATCAAATACATCTCAAATGTTGCACGCTTAGGTCATTTCTAAATATTTTTTGGCTGTGACGGACAATTTTGTGTGTGTATTTTTATATATTCATCAGAGCATTTCCTCAGGGAAAAGTCCTAGAAAAAGGTACTGCTGCTTTAAAGGGGATGTGTATTCTAAGTTTTGATTGATATGTGATTTTAATACGAAACTGCCCTCCCTAAGATTGTGATTGTACCAGTTTATACTCTGACTAGCAGTCTTTTTTGAGAATGCTTACTTTCTCTACCATACTTGCCACTGTTGAGCACTATCAGTCTTAACCTTTGTCTCATCTGGAATGTGAAAGTGATATTTTGTGGCCGTATTATATTTTCATTTCCTTTATTTGAAAGTTATCACACATCTATATGTTTGTCAGCATTTATTTTTACTAGATTATCTTACTGTTATCACTGATATTATATCAACCAGTAGACTGGGTAACTATAAATTTTCCAGTAGACTGGTAGACTGGGTAACCCAGAAGACTGGGTAACTTTTCCCAGTGAATATGGAAAAGCAAGAGCAACTCTTTCTGAACTTCCAAGTCATTGGGAGCAGCAAGAAGCTAGTGCCACAGGCACATAATATGGCAGCAGGGTGGTGTGTGGTCTTTGCCACATTGGAAGTCCTGTCGTGCCTTCAGCGTGAGTCAGGGGCATCTGTCCTCAGCAATTATTGGGCTCACTTTGATAGCTGATGTTGGCCCTTTCTTCCCTAACACCAGGGAGCAACAGCACCTCCCCCACCTCAATAGCCACTTATTTATTATGCTCATTGAGCACCTCCGAGTTGGTTGCCAATGTTAACTAGCAAACCCACCGGTCTCATAGTGGAGGAATTGTGTTCAGACTGAGACATTTTGTCAGCTGAAGTGTTCAGGAAGCCGGGCCACTGGCCAAGTCTAGTGTCTTTATTCTTGATTCATTGCTGTAGAACTCCCATGAAGTCAACTCATCTTTGATTGAAACTCTTGAAGAGGAAGATTTAATGGCTTCTTGATAATAAGGACCTGTTTGGTTCACCTTTCTATGGCCTCCTTCTCCCCTTTCCCCAGTCCCCAGAATATAGTACAGTGCTTGGCGCAAACACTCAGGGCATAGCTGATGGCACAAGACCAAGCTCCCTTAACCTGCAATTTTGTATTCTGAGAAGAACAGGGAGGCAGCAGGGCTCAAAGGATGAGATGGTTTGAATAAAGAGAAACCTAGGAAATTTATGTCGTCTATTGGGGATTGTCAGTCATCTTGTGAATTTATCAATTGACTGCTCTCTCTATCAATCATAAACAAAGCTTATTCTTTGGAGTTAATTAGCCATACTACATTATTTTCCTATGAGATACCTTATTCTACTCTTTTATCCATTCATGTATAAATTCAACAAATATTTACCAAACCCTTCCTCTGTGCCAAGCATCCTCTGTGCTAACTAAAGAGGATTTCAAGTGAATAGCAAACAGTTTCTGTTTTCAAGGAGTTCAAAGATGAATGGGCAGGGCCAAGTATGTAATTTGTGGGGCCCAGTGCAAAATAAAAATGAGGTACCTCTGGCTCAACAATTATTATGAACTTTAGGATGACTCTAGCAGAGCATCCTTCCAAGAGCAGGGCCTTTTGTGACTGCACCAGCCACATGCTCATGAAGTTGGTCCTACAATTGGGTCAAGTAAGGGTGAGATGTAGTGAAATTATGCTGAAATAGGTATTGTTGTGAGACTTATGCATACAGAGCTGTGGGAGCACAAAGAAGGAACAATTCAGTCAAAGAGCAATCCAAAGGGAAAAGAGGGCATTCATTTTCTCTGGAGGGGTAGATTAAGGCCAGATTGTGAAGGACTTTATGAGACATCCTAATGAGTGTACATTTTGTCTTTTCCACAGATTCCCAAACATCGGTCCATGAAAAAAAATACCAGAATAAAGTTGGAGAGTGCATTAAAAAAATTGATCCATAGGTCCCCATTCCAGACCTACTAAATTAGAATCTTTGATGATCGAGCTGAATTTATTGTGATATCAGCCTGATGGGCACAATGGGGAAGCCACTGGAAAATTTGAAACAGGGAATTCATATGGTAGGATTTTCCTTTCCAAACAATGTTACATCAGGGGTTAGGAAGTTTGGTTGGAGGAGGAAAGTCAAGGAAGGAGTGTTTGAAACAGTCCAGGTAAGAGATTCAGGATGGAACTATAGCTTGTTAAAGAGGATGCTGAGTGGAGAACGGATTTAAGAGATATTTAGAAATTAGAATTAAAAAGACTTCATGATCCATAGATCATGGGATAAGAGAGAAGGGGTAAACAGGATGAGTAGTTACTAAGGAAGACTTTAAAGTTCCTACTTTTCCAATGGGAGAAAGATGGTGCCATCACTTAATCCCACAGGGAAAAATAGGAACAGGTTGGGAGTGAGGATGGCAATAGCTGTAGCAAATACTTACATGGTGTTTGATCTGGACTGGGAACTTTACAAGGTCATGACTTCTTTAACCCTCTCAACACCCTAGGAGGAATGAGCATCTCTCTTCTACAAATGAAGAAACAGGCACAGAGAAATTAAATGACATGTCTAGGTTCATCTGGCTCAGGAAATAGAAGGCTATAGCCTGGGTTCCTGCTTTAAACATGTAGCTTACTGCCTCTGGTTTTGTTTAATTTTGGACACACTACTTTAGTTGTTAATGGTTGCAAAACAGCAGGGCATAGTTTAAAGAAACACCACATTAGGAATCTGGAGACCAGCACCGTGGTATTGGCTCTGTCATTATTAAAGTAGATCATGGGCACCTCTCTTTGATGTCACTTCATTTACAAGATGGAGATAATAATACTTTACTGATTTGAGCCAGGGACCAATGCAGATGGTTTCTTGGGGTCCTTTCCAACACACATAAAAATATGGTTTAAAAAGTTTTAAAACAAGTGGATAAAATCTCTGTGAAATGTCTTAAGAAATTTAAGTGATATTCTTGAGTTTTTAAAAGTACTGTGAATTGTTTTTAGTCATGAAAAGAAGGACTTTTCTGGAGACATTACAGTAAGTGGGAACTGGAAATTTATGGCAGTTGCTTTATGAATTACTCATGAATAAAGGAATCAAGAGTAAAACTATCAGTAAATAATTAACCAAGGCTGAATCTACAGCTTCCTCAGGCCCACAGAAGACACAGAGCACAGGGACTTGGGCTTCAGAAGAGTTGGTGATCTGGCGTTGTGTCCAGAGGAAAGTCACCCTAGACGCCAGCTGCAACGCTTTGTGTCTGTTTCAAAGCCTTATGAAGACTAGACAGAGTGAGACCACCTACCTAAATGGGCTACACGTATTTCTAGATGCCCATCATGAAAACCTCGGTGAATTGCCTGAAAATCACGGCTGGGTTGAACATCGCCTCCTCAAATCTGTCCTCAGCCTGAGGCTATTCTTATGGACAATGAACACAGTTAGGCCCTAGATATCCCTTCAAGATAAAGAGCAGAAGGAGGCCCAAATGTGCTTTCCAGAGAAATGTTATGTCCCTCGGGCCAGGACAGTTTCTGATTTGTAGTGGTTGTGCACACAGGGCTCTGGCTGAGACCATAATCACCTTAGTATTTCCATAATTTGCTAGCTTCTTGGGGGAACCATGGCTGCAGGATTTTGAATTTCTGGATTTTTGAAACTTTGAGTCTCAAGATCAGGCTTGATCACCAAGCATGATAAGGATCTCTTAGCTTAGATGCCATATTACCCTATGCAGGTCTTTCCCTTAGTCACTTCTAAGAGACAGTTTTTTACTTTCCATTTTCTCTGATCACCTTAATATGGCCTTCTTGCTCTTCCCAGAATATTTTATATACTTTCTTTGCCAGGAAGACGTCTTCACCCTAATATCTGGTCTTCAGAGTTCTGCCCATCCATCAGAACTCATCCCAAATCTGACTTCCTCCTTTAAGCCATCTGGGAGTCCCTGGGTCACAGTTGGTCCCTTCCTTGTCTGGAATGTGTTTGAACTCTTACTATAGCAATTTCACTGGGTTTTGTAATAGAGTGTTTTATTATATTTTGTAATAATGTGTTTGTCTTTCTCCTCCAACAGATTGTGAGTTAGTATGGGCAGGTACTGCATCTTATTTCATGTCTACATCTTACATAGAACACCAACGTTGCTTAATATGTTTCTGATAAGATGAAGACTGTGCAAATATTATAAGTTTTTTCTTTCTTTCCTAACTGAATTAAGTTGTTACACCGAATTTTACAAAAGCAAGTACTGAGAATATATAATTTGTCCAGATCTGGAAGCTAAGAAGCAGTAAAAACAGATCTTGAAACTTCGCAGGTTGATTCCCAAACTCCCACTCTAACTCCAATAGTTTCCTGGATGCCATTACTGTTACCACCTCGGTTACTGCTGTCACTAACCATAACTATCACTACCACCACCACCAGCACCACTACAACTAGAAAATAAGCCCAAGGTAGTGTGTACTAGTTTAGCTGCTATTTCACACTTAGTGTTCATTTTGAACTTGTGAGAAACAAAACCTCCAGGTCTCTTTTATAAAGTCATAGCTTTCTGATCTTTTGGGCATAGAAGTGAACAGAGGCATAGGCTGTGGAATCAGGTCACCCAGATTCCCCTGTAGTTTCCAGCCATCCATGCCTGCCAGCTTCACAGAAGTGGTGATGCTCTTGTCCCTCCACCAGTGTGGCTTCCTTGGCTTTTTACTACTTGGCTTGGTGCTAGGCTTCTAGTAGGGGCACAGAGGGTGATCCTAGCCAGTCCTTTTGTATTTGGGCTTCAGGGAATGATGCTTTGTCAATATTCTTGTTTGTCCTTTCCATGGCAGCCAGTTCTGTCTGTCATTGGCCTTAGGTGGGATTTTCTTGCTCCTCCCTTCACAGTTGCATGAGTGTGATTTTGTAGACCCATGCTTGGTAAGTGGTAGAAGATCCACCCAGCATCAGTGCATTTTTGCTGTGTCAGAGAGGATTTCCTACTTTCAAGTAAGTGATCTTTGTTCATTTGGTCCTGCTTGTTTTAGTCTCAGACTTTGTATGGGGTTTTCTAACAACTCCAGTATTATATATCTCCAGGTACTAAGTCAATGGAAAAAATAAAATTATTTCTCAATAATATATAGAATTTTTCTCTTTTCTCAATAAAATAGAAGAGCAAAAAGACTCATATTTTCTCATTGGCTCTGATCGGATCATCTCCTCTTTTCAAACTTATTAGTGTGGACAGGAGAATATCATGGTTTTAATCACATTCCCAGTCCAAGAGTCAGGGTCAGAGGCAATTTTACATGAAGCACATCAGCAGAGGGTGGTAGGAAGAGGTTTGACAGAAGAAAATTGGAGTACTGGATGCTATTACCTGGAGTTAAATAAATGGGAATTGGAAGGTCTAGACAAAAAAGTACAAATGGACAAATGGAATTTCCCTTCTAGCCAATAAATAGTAGTGTAGCTGAACTGAACAAATAAAGTTTAAAGTGGTTAGATCCCCTGTGATTTTTTTGCCTGAGTAAATGTAAAATATAGAGCTTTTCTGAAGATATTTTACATATCTAAGAAGAGGAGGAAAAGGACTTTAAAAATATGTTTGTTTTTCCAATTTTATTTTTATTTTTAAAAGTTATTTAAATTGAAGTATAATCGATATGCAATATTGTATTAGTCTCAGGTGTACAGCAAAGTAATTATGTTCTCTCTCTCTGTATATGTATCTTTTCCCGAATTCTTTTCTTTATAGGCTGTTATATTGAATATAGTTTCCTGTACTATACAGTAAATCCCTTTTATTTAACTATTTTATATATGGCCATGTGTATCTGTTAATCCTGTACTCCTAATTTATCCTCCCTTTGACATTTGGTAAGGGTAAGTTTGTTCTCTATGTCAGTGATTCTGTTTCTATTTTGTAAATAAGTTCATTTGTTTTATTTTTTTAGATTCCATGTATAAGTGAAATCATATAATATTTGTCTTTGAATTACTTCAATTAGTATGACAATCCTTAGCTCCATCTTTATTGCTATTTTTCTGATTTTAAATATGTATAATATCATATATGAAACGAGTTGCCAGTCCAGGTTCGATGCACGATACTGGATGCTTGGGGCTGGTGCACTGGGATGACCCAGAGGGATGGTATGGGGAGGGAGGAGGGAGGAGGGTTCAAGATGGGGAACACATGTATACCTGTGGCAGATTCATTTTGATATATAGCAAAACCAATACAATATTGTAAAGTTAAATAAAATAAAATTAAAAAAAATAATGTAAATGGGTTACAAATAAAAGAAATGTTAGCTTATGGAAAAAAAATAAAAGTTTGTTTAAACATATTTATTTATTTACAAAACAGAAATAGATTCACAGACTTAGAGAATGAATTTATGGTTACTGGGGGAAAGGTGGGGAGGAAGGATAGAGTGGAAGTTCGGGATTGACATGCACACACTAGTATACTCAAAATAAATAGCCAACAAGGACCTGCTGCATAGACCAGGGAACTCTGCTCAGTATTTTCTAATAACTTAAATGGAAAAAAAATTGAAAAAGAAAACGTATATATATATATATGCATAACTGAATCACTTCGCTGTACACCTGAAATCAACAACATTGTTAATTAACTATGCCCCAATATAAAATGAAAATTAAAGATAAAATAATTTTTGTTATCAAAAAGTTAATTTAATTGTGTTCAATAATTAAAATGTGCACAATATAAAAATAAAAGAAGAATCACAATGATGCCATCACCCAAGGCAAACACCACTAGTATTTTTATTTTATGCATTTATATTTCAGACTTTTTTGTTTGTGCTTCACCTTTTTTCAGTTAAATTTGAAATCACACTGCATAATTATGGTGTTTCTCTTCACTTAATATTATTACATGTATTTTTTCCATGTTATTAAAAGTAGGTAAGCATTATTTTAATGACTATATAATATTATTTAATGATTAGCTTATTCTTATATACATAGGTTTCTTTCTACTGCTACTACTAATAATACTGTAGTGAATATCTCTGCATATAAATCTTCTCTGTGTTTTGTATGTTAGAGGAATATTTTTAAAGACAAGTCTTTCCTAGTTCCTAAAATCATGTTTTTTGGGGGGTCTGCACATTGGTAAGGCCAGATTGGCTAACCCCTCTCAGTAGCAGAGATTTAGACTCAAGTGGAGCTGCAGGAAGGGATATGATTTTGATGCTCAGAAATGCCATTTTTGCCATTCTCCACTCAGGAAACTATAAAGAGGAAGTGAGTAATAGAAAGTTGTGATGCTTCTGTTTATCCAAAGGCTTTTCAGGCAAAAGACATCATGTGCATATGAAGGGTCAGTTCTGACCACAAGGTGTCCCATGGTGCAAGGGTGAACAGAGCTGGAGCAACAGGTTAAGGAAACTTCATATTTTATTTCAGAGAAGTTTTCTTTAGCTTCTCCCTGCTCTTTTTACCCTAGGAGGAATAAATAAAAGCTAGAATCCTTAATATCTTGGTAACAAATTCCAATCCCTTTGCCACAGCTATAGAATCTGTTCTTTAATAAATGCTTGATTATAGGGCTTTCAAACTACTGGGAGAAAAAACCAATTATCTTCCTTCTGAAATTTTACAAAGATCACAAAGCAGGAAAAAAAAATTATGTTAGTTAACATCATTGAAATAATTGCCTACAAAGGATCTGTATATAAATTAATTAGCAAATTGAAATAAAAGAATATGCAAATAAAATACTTTTTCATTATCCCAAGGAGGATATACTTTTCTATTTAATTTCTCATAGCTAATTAATCAACTATTCACTGCTGTATGTTCAGTGCTTAGAAAAATGCCTGGCACATAATAACTAAACAATATGTATTTTTGAAAGACATGAATGAATGATGGATGAATGCAGCTTGTTACAGTTAAATTCCAAAATAATATAAAATAGCATACAAATTAAAAGATAAAAAATGATTAGAATTGAGAGAAATAGATGCCTGGTTTACTGCACTTCACTTTACTTGTTCCACAGAACCTCAGGCCAAAATCTTCAAAGTTTATCTGACCTTTTCCTGCCTCTTCATTCATCCAACCTTTCTTTAAGTGCCTTCAGAGAGAAGGAAACTTATAATAAGACAAATCATTTCCTTGTAAGACAGAGCTGACTATTAAAAAAAAAAACCCAAAACTCTTCCTTGTGTTGAATTGAAATATGTTTCTATTAATCTGAATTTATTAGTCTTACTTCTTTTGCTTTTGGTGACTTCCTGGAAAAAAACCAGTTTTCAGTTCTACAAGTCAGGTATTTAAAAATTGTTCTTGTTTTTCTCCTGCCCTATCCTTCCAGGTATCTCTTCTCCAGTCTATACAATTTCTTCAATCATTCTTCATGTTCTTTGAAAATCTTGGAATGATAATTAGAAGAAGCTACCTTCTCTTACGTAATTCTTTCTTTGAAATCAACAGAGATTCTTGGGTAAAGGTGCATCTACCAGGAGGAACACAGAAGTGCCATTTACTGTGTCACTAAGGTTGTTGATGATAATGAGTTCAGAGCAGCCTGTTCAGATCCAGACAGGTCTTAGAGCAGGCTTATTCTGTTACCAACTTCTGTTCCTCTGCTTGCCACTTGAAAAATCAAGACTCAAGAGACAAGTCTTAGTTGGAAAGGAAAGGTTGGTTTATTCATGAAGTTGGCAATTAGGGTGGAAGGTGGTTTTTGTGCCCCCAAATCAACGGAAGATTCTGCTTGTTCCAAGTAAAGGAAAAAGGGGAAAACAATCTCAGTTAATCACTAAAGGGGTCAGATTCTTTGTCATGTTTCCATTCCATGCAGTTTTGCTGACTCCCCCTGAGCTTTCTTTTGATGCTATCTTACCTACAGATTAGCTAAGGGGGATGAAATATATAACCAGCTGAATGCCAACTTCCAGAGAATAGCAAGGACAGATAACAAGGTCATCTTAAATGAACAATGCAAAGAAATACAGAAAAACAACACAATGGGAAAGAATAGAGATCTCTTCAAGAAAACTGGAGATATCAAGGGAACATTTCATGCAAGGATGGGCACAATAAAGGACAGAAAAAGTAGGGACTTATCAGAAGCAGAAGATATTAAGAAAAGGTGGAGAGAATACACAGAAGAACTCTATAAAAAGGGTCTTAAGTTCAGTTCAGTTCAGTAGCTCAGTCGTGTCCGACTTCAATGACCCAGATAATCACGATGGTATGATTGGTCACCAAGAGCAAGACATCCTGGAATGTGAAGTCAAATGGGCCTTAGGAAGCATTACTAGGAACAAAGCTAGTGGAGGCGATGGAATTTCAGCTGAGCTATTTCAAATCCTAAAAGATGATGCTGTGAAAGTGCTGCACTCAATATGTCAGCAAATTTGGAAAACTCAGCAGTGGCTACAGAACTGGAAAAGGTCAGTTTTCATTTCAATCACAGAGAAAGGCAATGCGAAAGAATGTTCCAACTACCGTACAATTGCACTCATCTCACACACTAGCAAAGTGAAAGTGAAGTCACTCAGTCATGTCTGACTCTTTGCAACCCTATGGACTGTAGCCTACCAGGCTTATCTGTCCATGGGATTTTCCAGGCAAGAGTACTGGAGTGGATTGCCTTTTCCTTCTCCAGGAGATCTTCCTGACCCAGGGACTGAACCCAGGTCTCCCACATTGCGGGCAGACACTTTACCCTCTGAGCCACCAGGGAAGCCCACACACTAGCAAAGTAATGCTCAAAATTCTCCAAGCTAGGCTTCAATTGTACATGAACTGAGAACTTCCAGACGTACAAGCTGTGTTTCAAAGAGGCAGAGGAACCAGAGATCAAATTGCCAACATTCACTGGATCATAGGGAAAGCAAAAGAAGTCCAGAAAAACATCTACTTCTGCTTCATTGACCACATTAAGGCCTTTGACTGTGTGGATCACAACAAACTGTGGAAAATTCTTAGAGATGAGAATAACAGACCACCTTACCTGCCTCCTGAAAAACCTGTATGTAGGACAAGAAGCAACAGTTAGAATCGGACATGTAACAACTGACTTGTTCCAAACTGGGAAAGGAGTAAGACAAGGCTGTATATTGTCACCCCGCTTATTTAACTTATCTGGATAGTATATCATGTGACATGCTAGGATGGATGAATCACAAGCTGGAGTCAAGATTGCCAGGAGAAATATCAACAGCCTCATATATGCAGATGATACCATTCTAACAACAGAAAGCAAAGAGGAACTAAAGAACCTCTTGATGGGGGTGAAAGAGGAGAGTGAAAAAGCTTGCTTAAAACTCAGCATTCAAAAAACTAAGATCATGGCATCTGGTCCCATTTCTTCATGGCAGACAGGTGGGGAAAAAGTGGAAGCAGTGACAGATTTTATATTCTTGGGATCTAAAATCACTATGGACAGTGACTGCAGCCATGTAATTAAAAGACACTTCTCCTTGGAATGAAAACTATCAAAAACCTAGACATATATTAAAAAGCAGAGATGTCACTTTGCTGACAAAGGTCCACGTAATCAAAGCTATGCTTTTTCCAGTAGTCACATACAGATGTGAGAGTTGGACCATAAAGAAATCTGAAAGTGTCAGTCACTCAGCCATGTCTAACTCTTTGCAACTGCATGGACTGTAGCCTCTGTCCATGAAATTCTCTAGTCAAAAATATTGGAGTGGGTAGCCATTCCCTTCTCCAGGGGATCTTCTTTACCCAGGGATTGAAAGCAGTTCTCCTGCATTGCAGGCAGATTCTTTACAGTCTGAACCACCAGGGAAGCTGAAGAATCGATGCTTTTGAATTGTGCTGGAGAAGACTCTTGAGAGTCTCTTGGACTGCAAGGAGATCAAACAAATCAATTCTAAAGGAAATCAACCCTGAATATTGATGGGAAGCACTGATGCTGAAGGTGAAGGTCCAGTACTTTAGCCACTTGATGGGGAGAGCTGACTCATTTGAAAAGACTCTGATGCTGGAAAAGATTGAAGGTAAAAGGAGAAGGGGTCGGCAGAGGACGTGATGGTTAGATAGCATCACTGACTCAGTGGACATGAATATGAGCAAATTCTGGGAAATAGTGGAGGACAGCTGAGCCTGATGTGCTGCAGTCCACGGGGTGGCAAAGAACTGGACACAACTTAGAAACTGAACAACAACAGTGCTGTGGTT
Source organism: Bos mutus (assembly GCF_027580195.1). NCBI lineage: Eukaryota > Metazoa > Chordata > Mammalia > Artiodactyla > Bovidae > Bos > Bos mutus. Next base: position 73,029,219 of record NC_091617.1, read on the forward strand.
AAAGTCACTCTTTCTTCTTTTAATTTAAACTTTTTATATTGCATTAGGTATAGCTTATTAACAAACGATGCTGTGATAGTTTCAGGTGAACAGCAAAGGAACTCAGCCGTACATTTTCATGTATCCATTCTCCCCCAGTCTCCCATCCCATTCAGGCTGCCACATAACACTGAGCAGAGTTCCACATACTATAAAATAGGTCCTTGTTGGTTATCCATTTTAAATATAACAGTGTGTACATGTTCATCCCAAGCTCCCTAATTATCCTTTGCTCTATCCTTCCCATCCTCACACCTGGCAACTGTAAGCTCCTTCTTGAAATCTGTGAGTCTCTTTCTGTTTTGTAAGTTCATTTGTATTATTTATTTTTAGATTCCACATGTAAATGATGTCATACGATATTTCTCCTTCTCTGTTTGAAGAATCAGTCATTCTTTAACTACTTAAGTTGTCATTCTTACTCCTTTTAATCCAGGAAAGAAATCAATAAGTTAGACAAAGCGTTGTGTGTATTCTGTAGAGCATAAAACATGTGTTAGGTTAAATGTTACCTGGTGATCTCATTTTTACAATTAAAGTCTGAGGGAAATAGAGATGGACAAACAGAAAAGGGGTTAAAAAAAAAGTACTTATAATTCTTGCCTAATAATTGTAACAGTAGCATTTATTGACTATGTACTTGGCCCTATGTCCTTTCATAAGCACTTTTTCAAGTGATACTTCATTTTGAATTTATAAAAACCCTATTAGGTAGGTACTGTCTCTACAGGTGCAACCATTAAATGTTTCTGATGGTCTGCTATGGCGGCGGTCTCCACACTATGGACTGTGGGTAAAATCTGGCTCACTGATTGTTTTAGAAATAGAGTTTTGTTGGAAAACAGATCCCTGCTTTTGTTTATAGATTGCCTCTAGCTGCTTTTGCCATACTCAGCAGAACAGAGTAGTTGTGAGGGAGTTCATACAGCCCACAAAGCTGGAAATATTTTCTATCTGGTACTTTACAGAAAAGCTCTTTTCCTTTCTTTTCTTTTCTGGTCTTATTCTTTTTTTTTTTTTTTTAAGAACAACTTTTCCTTCACTGCCATAGTAAAATGTTACTTGTTAAGATTGCCCACATTTTCTTTATCCACCAATACTGGTTTCCACCAGTACTGGTTTAGTAGAGTTCCAAAAGGCCTGGGGTTGGGTGGTGTTTAAGTGTTTGGACAGGCTGTCCGTGAGAGCAGTAGATATTTACAAACTGTTCTAGTTGAAAGGGCCTGTTTAGAAGTCCAGGATCTTTCTAATACAAATACTTCCATTAATCATTCATTTTGTGTGAGAAATGTCCCTTGTCTGGCCTCTGTTTCTTCCATCTCTAGGTAGATGTAAATGTGTAAGATCTGTCTGGTTCAGTTTCATACCTGTCCTCATTTGAGGTTGCTTAGACTCTTACTAGCATGAACACGGGGCCCAGATCTGTAAGATTTGCCTGCTGGACATAGTGTAGCCATTTATAGCCAAGAGTCAAATGGATCCTTAGACCCCTCAAATCATGGAATTTCAAGTATAGAAAATTACTCAGAAATAGTCTAGTCTGACATAGTCATTTAAAGCAATTTTTTTTTTCCTTTGGTAAAGATAATTGTAGGTTCATATGAAGTTGTAAGAAATAATGCAGAGAAATTCTGTGTACCATTGATAATATCTTGTAAAACTATAATACAGTCTCACAATCAGGAAATTGACATTGATATGATCAAGGTACAGAATATTTCCATTACCCAAGAGATCCTTCATTTGCCTTTTTATAGCCGCGTCCATTTCTTTTTTATCTGCACTCCCTCCTTATTTTCTGGCAACCACTAATCTGTTCCTTATTTCAATAATTTTGTCATCTCAAGACTGTTATATAAATGTAGTCATACAATATACAAACTTTGAGATTGACTTTTTAATTCACTCTATTTCTCTGGAAATTGATCCAGGTTGTCGTGTGTACCAGGAGTTCATTCTTTCCTTATTGCTGATTAGTGTTCCCTGGTTTTCCATGGTGCCATGTTTTATTTAACCATTCATCCATTGAAGGTCATCTGAGTCATTTCCAGTAGTAGGCTGTTATGAATAAAGCTTTCTATAAATATTTGTGTATAAGCTTTTGTGTGAAAGTAACTTTTCATTTCTCAGGAATAAATGTTCAGGAAAACATTTTCTGGGCTGTATATAAGTTACATGTTTCTTTTTTTTAACAAAAGTACCAAATTGTTTTTTAGAATGGCTGTACTGAATGATCTAGGTTCTTTACGTTCTCATCAGCATTTCCTATTGTCACTATCTTTTTTTAACTATTCTGATAGGTGTGTAGTGATACCTCACTCTGGTTTTAGTTTGCCATTTCCCTAATGGCTATTGATTTTGAACATCTTTTTGTGTGCTTATTGTTGTTATTCAGTCGCTCAGTCATGTCCGACTCTTTTCGACCCCATGGACCATTGCACTCCAGGCTTCCCTGTCCTTCACCATCTCCCAGAGCTTGCTCAAACTCATGTCCATAGAGTCAGTGATGCCATCTAACCATCTCGTCCTCTGTTATCCCCTTCTCCTGCCTTCAATCTTTCCCAGCACCAGGGTCTTTTCCAGTGAGCCGGCTCTTGTGGCTGAAGTGGCCAAAGTATACAAGCTTCAGCTTTAGCATCAGTCCTTCCAAAGAATATTCAGGATTGATTTCCTTTAGGATTGACTTCTTTGATCTCCTTGCAGTCCAAGGGACTCTCAAGAGTCTTCTCCAACACCACAGTTCAGAAGCATCAGTTCTTTGACATTCAGCCTTCTTTATGGTCCAACTCTCATATCCATACATGACTACTGGAAAAACCATAGCTTATTAGCCATCTACATCTTCAGGTCCCTTGTCTTATCTAATTGAATTGTTTGTTTCTACTGTTGAGCTTAGAGGGATCTTTATACATTCTAGATACTAGTCCTTTGTCAGGTGTGTGGCTTGCAAATATTTTCTCTAAGTCAATAGACTCTTATCCTCTTAACAGGCAAAAGTTTTCACAGAGCAAAAGTTTAAAGTTTTAATGAAGTCCAATTTATCATTTTTTTTCCTTTGATGGATTGTGCTTTTGAAGTTAAGTCTAAGAATTCTTTGGGTAACCATAGGTCCCAAAATATTTTCCTACTTTTGTTCTTTAAGTTTTATGTTTTACATATAAGTGTGTAATCAATTGAGGGTTAATTTTTGTACAAGGTATGAGAATTACATTGAGGATCATTTTTGGCCTATGGATATCCAATTTCTCCTGTTCATTTATTGAAAAGGCTATTTTTCTCCATTAAATCACTTTTGCATACTTGTCAACAGTCAATTGGGCATATTTGTATGGGCCTATTTCTTGATTTCTATTCTGTTTCACTGAGCTATGTGCCAATGCTACATTCACTGTCTCGATTAAAGTAACTATATAATAAATTTTGAAATCCCACTTAATTCTTATTTTTCAAAATTGTTTTGGCTATTGTAGTTCATTTGCATTTCCATATTCCAAATCTTAGAATAATGTTATTTATATCTACAAAAAATTCTTATTGAAAATTTGATAGAAATTGTATTAAATCTGTATATCAATTTGTAGGGAATTAAAATTTTCACTATTTTGAATTATCCAAACAATCAACATGATGTCTTTCCATTTATTTAGATCTTCTTTGCTTTATTTCATTACCATTTTGTAGTTTTCAATATACAAGTTTTGTACATATCTTGTTATATTCACACATAAGTATTTCATTTTTTTTTAATGATTGCAAGTTGTCTTATATTTTTATTTTTGGTGTTCTTGTGTTTATTACTGAAATATAGAAATATAGGTGATTTTTGAGTGTTTAGCCTGTATCTTGTGAATGTGGTGAACTCATTTATCAATTCTAAGAGATTATTTCTTATAGATTTCTTGGAATTTTCTATATAGAAAATCTTGCCATATAACGTAAAAATGATTTTTATTTCTGTAAGCTGTTTATTTCGTTTTCTTGTCGAACTGCAACTCTAGTACTGTGTTGAATAAGAGTGGAAAGAATAGACACATTGTCTTGTTCCTGATCTTATGGAGAAAACATTGTCTGTCATCATTAAATATATTGCTACCTATATGTTTTTAAGATGCTTTTTGTTAAATTGAGGAAATCCCCTTTTATTCTTATTTCTCTGAGAGTTTTTAATCATGAATGGGTGTGAACTTTTATCAAATATATTTTCTGCATTGATTGATCTGATTCTGTTTTTTTTTTTTTAACTCTCTTAACATGATGGATTACATTGATTGATTTATGAATGTTAAAGCAGTCTTGTATCCTTGTAATATACCACTTGATAACATTGCATAATTCTTTTTAGCGTATTGCTGATTTTTCTTTGTTAATATTTCACTTAGAACTTCTATATTTCTGAGGGGTATTGGTCTATAGTTTGATTGCTTTCTTTTTCCTTCCTTCCTCTCTTTTTAAAAATACTGTCTGTCTAGTTTTGTTATCAGGATAACACTTGCTTCATAAAATGCATTAGGGAATGTTTCATCTTTTTTTCATTTCCTGAAAGAAATTGTGAAGAATTGATGTTAATTGTTCTTTAAATGTTTAATAAAATTTTTCAGGGAAACCACCTGGCCTTAGATATTTTAGATATTTAAAAGGTATAAATTCCATTTTCTTGATAGTTCTAGGGTTATTCAAATTATCTATTATCCTTCTAATGATATGAATAATGAGATCTTTTGTTATAGTTTCACAGGTCATATGGCTCTATTCAGCATTTTTAAGACTATTTTATCTCTGTAGTTCAGTTTGGGCCACTTTTATTAATCTTTCATTTCACAGATTATTTCTTGTCCCTCCATTCTACTATTGAGCCCATCCTTTGAAATTTTCCGTTTTTTTTTTTTTTTTTAATTTTAGGCATTGTATTATTCACTTCTAAAGTTTCTATTTGGCTCTACTTTGATATTCTACTTCTTGCTGAGATATTCTTTTTTTTTCATTTGTTTTCTGTTTGACTGTAGTTGCTCCTCAAAGTATTTTTACGATGGCTTTAAAACCTTTATCAGATTATTTTAACGTCTCTGTTATCTTGGTTTGGCATCTATTGATTGTGTTTATTCATTCAGTTTGAGTTCTTATTCTTTTTGGCATGACTTTTAAAAAGTAAAATCGTAGGTATTATGTTACAAACTCTGGATCTTATTTAAAACTTATATCTTAGTCCACTTCTGTTACCAAACTCTTCCAGCAGAGGAAGAGTAGGGCACTAGCTCATTACTGCCAGTTAGTGGGAAAGTCAGGTAACCTAACTCAACCGCCACTGACACTTGAGTAGGGGAATGCTTCTCATTATTGCTGGTTGAGGGTGAGAGTTTCAGTGCCACTAAGCTCCACTGATAACTCTCTGGCTTAGAGAATTAGAAGTGCCTCATTGCTCTTCTCCTCATGGCCTCCACTGATGCCATGGAAGGGAGTCTTACCACTGCTAGGTGATAGTAAAAAGCTCTGATTCTCCATAGTCTTCATCTGACAGCACCCCAGCATGGAGGAGGAGAAGGTGAGCCTTGTTACTTGATCGGTGGGAGTGGTAGTCCAGGCTCCACATGGTTTCCACTGATGCCACAGGGAAAAGGGTGCTTGCTACTACTTGCTGGAAATGAAAGTCTTGGCTCCATTATTTAAGCTTATGTGTCATCATTCCTGCTGGGGGATAAGGTTCCTTCTTTACACATGGAGAAGAACAGTCTAGACTCTGAATTTGGCTTTTGCTGGTATAGGTGGGGCGGGGCCAGTTTTTTGTGTGTGGACTTTGAATTCTTTCCTGGCCATTTAGATAGAGAGATAAGGCTTTCCGTGTGTGTGTGTGTGTGTGTGTGTGTGTGTGTGTGTGTGTGTGTGTGTGTGTCTTCTCCCACTGTCAGTCTCTTTTGCTCCAAGCCATAGATAAGGCAAAGAGAAAACCCAGGGAACTCACTACTGTGTCACTGGTTCCTTGGTTCCTAAGTTTTGTAGTCAGTCTGCCTTTTCTCCATCATTCAGTCTTCTTATGTTTGTTTTCTATATAATGTTCACAGATTTTAGTTGAACTTATTGGGGAAAATAGGGGAAAGTAAGTCTACTCCGTGTTTCCAGAAGTAAAAGTCTCAGTTGCTTTTAAAGAAAATATTATATTATGACTTTATTTTAAAATGGGCTTACCTCATAGTTCAGTTGGTAAAGAATCCGCCTGCAATGCAGCAGACCCTGGTTCAATTCTTGGGTCAGGAAGATCTGCTGGAGAAGGGATAGGCTACCCATTCCAGTATTCTTGGGCTTCCCCTGTGGCTCAGCTGGTAAACAATCTGCTTTCAAAGAACTTCATGTCACCCATTTTTTCTCAGACTTAGACAATAGATAAGCAACACCAATTGATAAATATAATGAATCTCTGCAGTGTGCATGCTATCAGTTCAGTTCAGTTCAGTCACTCAGTTATGTCCGACTCTTTGAGACCCCATGGACTGCAGCATGCCAGGCCTCCCTGTCCATCACCAACTCCTGGAGTTTACTCAAACTCATGTCCATTGAGTCGGTGATGCCATCCAACCATCTCACCCTCTGTCGTGCCCTTCTCCTCTTTCCTTCAATCTTTCCCAGCACCAGGGTCTTTTCAAATGAGTCAGTTCTTTGCATCAGATGGCCAAAGTATTGGATCTTCAGCTTCAGCATCAGTCCTTCCAATGAATATTCAGGATTGATTTCCTTTCAGATTGACTGGTTGGATCTCTTTGCAGTCCAAGGGACTCTCAAGAGTCTTCTCCAACACCACAATTCAAAAGCCAATTCTTCGGCGCTCAGCTTTCTTTATAGTCCAACTCTCACATCCATACATGACTACTGGAAAAACCATAGCCTTGACTACATGGACCATTGTTGGCAAAGTAATGTCTTTGCTTTTTATACGCTGTCTAGGTTGGTCATAACTTTTCTTCCAAGGAGTAAGCGTCTTTTTATCTCATGGCTGCAGTGATTTTGGAGCCCCCCAAAATAAAGTCTGCCACTGTTTCCACTGTTTCTCCAGCTACTTGCCACGAAATGATGGGACTGGATGCCATGATATTAGTTTTCTGAATGTTGAGCTTTAAGCCAACTTTTTCAGTCTCTTCTTTCATTTTCATCAAGAGCCATTTTAGTTCTTCTACACTTTCTGCCATAAGGGTGGTGTCATCTGCATATCTGAGGTTATTGGTATTTCTCCCAGCAATCTTGATTCCAGCTTGTGCTTCATCCAGCCCAGTGTTTCTCATGATGTAATTGATGCTTTTGAACTGTTGTGTTGGAGAAGACTCTTGAGAGTCCTTTGGACTGCAAGGAGATCCAACCAGTCCATTCTAAAGGAGATCAGTCCTGGGTGTTCTTTGGAAGGAATGATGCTAAAGCTGAAACTCCAGTACTTTGGCCACCTCATGAGAAGAGTTGACTCATTGGAAAAGACTCTGATGCTGGGAGGGATTGGGGACAGGAGGAGAAGGGGACGACAGAGGATGAGATGGCTGGATGGCATCACCGACTCAATGGATGTGAGTCTGAGTGAACTCCGGGAGTTGGTGATGGACAGGGAGGCCTGGCGTGCTGCAATTCATGGGGTCGCAAAGAGTCGGACACGACTGAGCGACTGAAGTGAACTGAACTGAATCTGCATATAAGTTAAATAAGCAGGGTGACAATATACAGCCTTGACGTACTCCTTTCCCTATTTGGAACCAGTCTGTTGTTCCATGTCCAGTTCTTACTGTTGCTTCCTGACCTGCATACAGATTTCTGAAGAGGCAGGTCAAGTGGTCTGGTATTCCCATCTCTTTCAGAATTTTCCACAGTTTATTGTGATCCAAACAGTCAAAGGCTTTGGCATAGTCAATAAAGCTGAAATAGATGTTTTTCTGGAACTCTCTTGCTTTTTTGATGATCCAGCAGATGTTGGCAATTTGATCTCTGGTTCTTCTGCCTTTTCTAAAACCAGCTTTAACATCTGGAAGTTCACTGACATCTGGAAGTGCATGCTATAGGGATAGATAAAGCCTTCAACAAGCTAATGTTTTAATGGAAGAGGCAAACATTTTATTCAGCTAATCCGAATATTAGTTATACACAGAAGGTAAAGTGATCTAAGGAAATGCCTTTTCTTCCTTCCTTCCTTTCTTCATTCCTTCCTTCTTTACTGAGCACTTATTGTGTACGGGTCCCTGTGCTTTGTTGTTGTTGTTCAGTCGCTCAGTCATATCCGACTCTTTGTGACCCCATTGACTGCAGCATGCCAGGCATCCCTGTCCTTCACCATCTCCTGGAGCTTGCTCAAACTCATGTCCATTGAGCTGGTAATGCCATCCAACCATCTCATCTTCTGTCATCCCCTTCTCTTCCTGCCTTTAGTCTTTGCAAACAGGAGGGTCTTTTCAATGAGTAAGTTTTTCTCATCAGGTGGCCAAAGTATTGGAGCTTCAGCTTCAGCATCAGTCCTTCCAATGAATATTCAAGATTGATTTCCTTTCAGATTGACTGGTTGGATCTCCTTGCAGTCTAAGGGACTCTCAAGAGTCTTTTCCAACACAATTCAAAAGCATCAATTCTTTGGTGCTCAGCTTTCTCTTTGGTCTGACTCTCATATCCATACATGACTACCGGAAAACCCATAGCTTTGACTAGATGGACCTTTGTTGGCAAAGTAATGTCTTTACTTTTTAATATGCTGTCTAGGTTTGTCATAGTTTTTCTTCCAAGAGGCAAGAGTCTTTCAACTTCAAGGCTGCAGTCACTATCTGTGGTGATTTTGGAACCCCAGAAAATGAAATCTGTCACTGTTTCCATTGTTTCCCCATCTATTTGCCATGAAGTGATGGGACCGGATGCCCTGATCTTAGTTTTTTGAATGTTGAGTTTTAAGCCAGCTTTTTCACTCTCCTCTTTCATTTTCATCAAGAGGCTCTTTTGTTCTTCACTTTCTGCCATAAGAGTGGTGTCATCTGCATAGCTGAGGTTATTGATATTTCTCCCAGCAATCTTGATTCCAGCTTGTGCTTCATGCAGACCAGCATTTCTCATGATGTGCTCTGCATATAAGTTAAATAAGCAGGGTGACCATACACAGCCTTGATGTACTTCTTTCCCAATTTGGAACCAGTCTGTTGTTCCACATCTGGTTCTAACTGTTGCTTCTCGTCTAGCATACAGATTTCTCAGGAAGCAGGTCAGGTGGTCTGGTATTCCCATCTCTTTCAGAATTTTCCACAGTTTGTTGTGATCCATACAGTCAAAGCCTTTAGCATAATCAATGAGGCAGAAGTAGGTGTTTTTCTGGAATTCTCTTGCTTTTTCTATAATCCAGTGGATGTTGGCAAATTGATATCTGGTTCCTCTGCCTTTTATAAATCCAGCTTGAACATCTGGAAGTTCTCGGTTCACGTACAACCTAGCTTGGAGAATTTTGAGCATTACTTAGATAGTGTGTGAGATGGGTGCAATTGTATGGTAGTTTGAACACTCCTTTGCGTTGCCTTTCTTTGTGACTGGAATAAAAACTGATCTTTTCCAGTCCTGTGGCCACTGCTGAGTTTTCCAAATTTGCTGGCATATTGAGTGCAGCTCTTTCACAATATCATCTTTTAGGATTTGAAATAGCTCAGCTGAAATTCCACCTCCACTAGCTTTGTTCGTAGGGATGCTTCCTAAGGCTCACTTGACTTCACATTCCAGGATGTCTGGCTCTAGGTGAGTGATCACACCATCCTGATTATCTTGGTCATTAAGATCTTTTTTGTATAGTTCTTCTGTGTATTCTTGCCACCTCTTCTTAATATCTTCTGTTTTTGTTAGGTCTATACCATTTCTGTCCTTTATTGTGCCCATCTTTGCATGAAATGTTCCCTTGGTTTCTCTAATTTTCTTGAAGATGTATCTAGTCTTTCCCATTCTATTGTTTTTCTCTATTCCTTTGCATTGTTCACTCAGGAAGGCTTCCTTATCTCTCCTTGCTATTCTCTGGAACTCTGCCTTCAGGTGGACATAACTTTCCTTTTCTCCTTTGCCTTTCACTTCTCCTCTTTTCTCAGCTATTTAAGGCCTCCTCAGACAACCATTTTACCCTTTTGCATTTCTTTTTCTTGGGGATGGTTTTGATCACTGCCTCCTGTGCAATGTTCTTGTGCTTGGTATTAGGGCTACAAAGAAAAGTCATAGGGCCTAGGGATTTCAGTGGGCTAGTGTTATGAGAGCAAGATACTGTGGGAACATAGAGGAAGCAACAGCCAACTCCTAGATGATTTCAGTGAAAAATTGCCAAAGAAGATAATCGAGATGGACAAAAAGGAGTTTACCAGTAATCCCAGATAAGGTGAAGAACATTCTAAATCAAGGAGACACAATGCACAAAGGTACTGAGGTGTAAAGAGACAGAGCACATTCCATTTGGAGAACTGAATGTAGTTTGGCAAAGTTGGAGTGCCATGTATCTGCTGGAGTGGGACAGGAAGAACAGAGAGAGATGAGGCTGAGAAGATGGTGTGCGGAAGGTTAGGAATGGCTTTGCTTGCCATTCTAAAAGGAATGAAGGGTTCTAAGAAGGTGACCAACCGCAGTGGTTTGGCTGGACCTTCTGGTCACTAGCACTGAAAGCCCGCATCCTGAAAAACCCCTCAGTCCTTGACAAACTGGGATGGCTTGTTACTCTAGTAAGAAATTGAAAGCAGATGTCTGCTTTGGGAAGGTAGAGTGTGAACAATATTGTAGGTGCACGTTGAACCTAAATGGGGGCTCTTGTGATTCTAGTGAGCATAGAGGTTGAACTAAGCAGAGAGATATATCAGGGATGGAGCACAGGAGACCAGTTTGAGAAAAATCTAGGAAACACAGTCCGTGGTCTTTGAACTAGTTAGATGTTGAGGGAGGAGGGGGCAGAATATTCAAGGGAATCCCTAGATTTCTGAGTCATGTAACTGGTTGTGTAGTGGTGGTGGTAATTCAGAAAGAGAAGAGGGTTTTAAATTTCATTTTAAATTTGTGATGAATTCTGATTGAGGAGACTTCATAGAGAAAGTTTTATTTGAATAAAATCTATTTATTTAAAGATTGGTAGGATTTTATTTTCCCTAGAGAAGGAACAACAAGATAGGGGCTGGCATTTGCAAAGTAAAAACAAAGAAAAACCCTGCTTGAATAAAGCCATGCTGATAGGTAAGAGGGTGTTTCTAGGAATGATGTGTAGTTGTAGGACATACTCATTTTAAATACAACTTTGCCTATTATGACTCTGATTAGACTGAGAGAAATAAGAGAAAAGAAGGTGTTGTTCTACTATGAATATAGGTTAAGGCAAGGCTTCCCAGTAGTATGTCACGGATGGCACTGGGGTGCTAGAGATAGATTATAGGCGTTCTTAGGGGAAGGCTGAAATATTGATTCCTTCCAGCTTTAAGCAGCCTCACCTACTTATCTGATTTGCACTATGAAAATATTATCATTTTTCAATGAGTCTCACTGTAGAAAAAAGATTTAGAAGCACTGTGCTAAGGAAATGTCTTTTTTGGTTTGGTTTATAGTCAAATTGGAGAAGGAAATGGCATACCACTCCAGTATCCTTGCCTGAAAAATCCCATGGACTGAGGAGCCTGGTGGACTGCAGTCCATGGGGTCGCTAAGAGTCGGGCACGACTGAGCAGCTAACACACACATAGTCAAGCTAATTTAAGTATGACATAAAATTATACCTCTATTTTTATTAAAATGCAAAATAACAAAACAAAAATTCTGTTCTTTTTTTCTTTCTTGCTCATAGACAGTTTTTTCCCCAGCTTTATTGATACATACTTACATACAACACTGTGTAAGTTTAAGGTGTATAATGTGATGATTTGGTATATATATATATATATATACCAAATATATAAGTTTAAGGTGTATAATGTGGTATATTTAAGGTGTATAATGTGGTAAGGTGTATAATTTGGTATATATATATATATACCAAATATATATTTAAGGTGTATAATGTGATGATTTGGTATGTATATATTGTGAAATGAGCAAGTTCTTTATAAACAAAACTTTTTTTACCATTTCTTTGTGGGATAGATGTTATTTTTCTTAAAAAAATCTATTAAAATAAAATGAGCTGAAGATTAGGTCATTTTTCGGTTGTCTTTGTGTAACATCTGATATCAGTGGAAATGTAGCTATTAGCATTTGAACTGTTGCAGAAGCACTGTCTGTTTCATAAGTTATTATCATGAAATAGGGCAAGAACTAGATTAAATGAACCAGCAAAAGTACAATGGTGAACATATAAGAGTATGTGACATTTCCCCTTTTCTTCTATTGTTAGATATTATATAGTACCTATATAAAAGCACATGAAATATTTTTATACAGCTTAATGGATAGTTTGGAGAAGGCAATGGCACCCCACTCCAGTACTCTTGCCTGGAAAATCTCATGGATGGAGGAGCCTGGAAGGCTGCAGTCCATGGGGTCGCTGAGGGTTGGACATGACTGAGCGACTTCACTTCCACTTTTCACTTTCATGCATTGGAGAAGGAAATGGCAACCCACTCCAGTGTTCTTGCCTGGAGAATCCCAGGGATGGGGCATCCTGGTGGGCTGCCGTCTATGGGGTCACACAGAGTCGGACGCGACTGAAACGACTTAGCAGCCATGGATAGTTACAAGCAGTGTGTGTGTGTGTGTGTTAGTCACTCAGTTGTGTCCGACTCTTTGGGACCCCATGGACTGTAGCCTGCCAGGCTCCTTTGTCTTTGGAATTCTCCAGGCAAGAATATTGGAGTGGGTTGCCATTTCCTTCTCCAGGGGATCTTCCTGACCCAGAGATCAAACCCGGGTCTCCTGCATTGCAGGCAGATTCTTTACCATCTGAACCACCAGGAAAGCTGAACTATAAGGTGAAAAATCTATTAATTATCATCAAGATTAAGAAACAGGGTAATGCCACTCCAGTTTGGGGAAAAAACAGTTGTAGCGGACATTAGTGGAGCCATTGAAAAATCTGAATATAATTTGCATTGTAGTTGAGATTAAAAACTCATAGACATAGAGAAATAGAGGTTAGTGATTGAAAAAGCAAATTATAAAAGAGTATTTATAGTACAATTTCATTTTAATCAAAGAAACCTGTATGCAGTAAGTTGTTAACTGTGACTCTGGATTGTGGGGATTTAAAACTATATTTTTCTTTTCTGATTTAAAATGAACAAGTATTGCTTCTGTAATAGCAAAGGCATAAAACAAATACCTGCAATTATGTCATAACTATCTGGCCCAGCTTAAGTGCACTGAATTACCCTTTAGTTGGGTGTGGCATTCCAGGATATTTCAACAAACTAGAAATTCTGGCCTCTCTTTTGTTCCACTACTCTTCTAAACTTTCCATTTTTATTGTGGTCACTCATTTCCCTATCACCCAGCCTAACTTCATCAATTGCCACTTTGGTCCATTAATTGCTTGAAATTCTCCAACAGATTAAGAAGCCTCTTTTCTGTCAGTCAAAACCAGAATCATGCCTCATGGCATGATGGTGCCATCTTACAGAATTGCGGGAACCCTTCCCTAAGGAAGTGCTCAAGTCTGAATACCAGTTATGGAAATGAATAATGTAGTTTTGTCACACTGGGGAATTAAGATGCTCAGTTGATGAATAAGGCACAGTGGCCAGAAAGTCACACAATGTCACAATGGGGTGGTGTGCCAGCCCCCATCCTTGGGGCCAGGCATGGGGCTTTTTGCATGTGGCGTGCTCCCTCTTTCAGAGGGCTGTCTGACGGTCTCAGGCAAGTGGTCTGCAGAATATGTTGGCAGTAATTTGCACAAATGGTACCGTAGGAAACACCCTCTATTTTTCCCTTAAAGGAATGTTGAAGCTTGAGTGAAGGCCACATGGGCAGCTATGAAGTGGAGGCAGGCATTTCCATGGAAGGAATTTATAACCATAATGTACACCTATGAGGGGACTGCAAGCTGATCATATAAGTGATATTTGTGCGGTTCCTATTGTTATAAGTACTACAAATATCAAAATTTAGAGGGACTTGAGAGATCATATAATTCCATCACCTCTGTGGCAGAGTGAAACTGAGGCCCAGACTGGGGAAAGGAATTACTTAATAGAATCAAGGTTTATACTAGAGCCCAGGATTCCCTATTTCTAAGCCAGTGCTTTCCCCTCGGCATTGGTGTTTGCAAACCTATGACTCTTAAGAATTATCACTATGGGTCCAAGGATTTGTATGTCCAACAAGCTTTCACAGCTTCCATAGGCAAAAGCAGAAACCAATCATTTTAAAAGCTGTCAAATAAATGTGAAAAAAAAGTGTACAACCAATTAATAGTAAATCAAAACCATTGTGTAAGTCAGAAGACAGAACACTGCTAGCATTCCAGATGTTTTTCTGAGGCCCTCCTTAACCATAACCCATCTCTGTCACCCAATATAGAAATAACCTTTTGCTTTCTGTAATTCTTATTTTCTTACCTTTAAAATTTTTTTTCTAATCATTCCATGACAATATTTTTGAAACTTATTTAGTTAAATCACATTGATTATACTCTTTTGTGTTTTGCTTCTTCTGTTTATTTTTGAGACATATCCATATTATTGCATAAAATTAGAGTTTATTCATTTTCATTGTATCAGTTCGGTTCAGTTCAGTCGCTCAGTCATGTCCGGCTCTTTGCAACCCCATGAATCGCAGCACGCCAGGCCTCCCTGTTCATCACCAACTCCTGGAGTTCACTCAAATTCACATCCATCGAGTTGGTGATGCCATCCAGCCATCTCATCCTCTGTCGTCCCCTTTTCCTCCTGCCCCCAATCCCTCCCAGCATCAGAGTCTTTTCTAAAGAGTCAACTCTTCGCATGAGGTGGCCAAAGTACTGGAGTTTCAGCTTTCGCATCAGTCTTTCCAAAGAACACCCAGGACTGATCTCCTTTAGAATTGTATCAGAACAGATCATTATAAGACTATACTTTAAAAATGTCAGTTTCATTGTTGGTGGACTTTTGGATTGCTTCCAGCTTTGATTTTTTTAATATTCATGTCTTCTGGTACACACATGCATACATTTCTGCAGAGAAGGTTCTTACCAGTGGAAGACATGCAGGCTGGATAGCACAGCAATGTGAAGAAAGAGCTGATTCTAAAAAGGTGGTAAGTAGTGATTATAGGCCGGAGAAGGCAATGGCACCCGACTCCAGTACTCTGGCCTGGAAAATCCCATGGATAGAGGAGCCTGGTGGGCTGCAGTCCATGGGGTCACTAGGAGTCAGACATGACTGAGCGACTTCACTTTCACTTTTCACTTTCATGCACTGGAGAAGGAAATGGCAACCCACTCCAGTGTTCTTGCCTGGAGAATCCCAGGGATGGGGGAGCCTGGTGGGCCGCCGTCTATGGGGTCGCACAGAGTCGGACACAACTAAAGTGACTTGGCAGCAGCAGCAGCAGCAGCAGTGATTATAGGCATGCTTTCCACCCACCTGCTCTGTATGGAAAAGATTTCAGGCCATCTCAACAAGAGAGCTTTGTAATTTTCAGAATGATGCTTTTCCAAATTATTTTTGTCTATAGACGACCTTGTTTAGGCATGTACCTGTAATGGAAGATCAATATATTTATACTGATTTTATATTGTTTTAACAGACAGAAACGGAATTGTTCAGTTTGAGAGGAAAATGTTTGAGTTCAGAATACCAGCTTCTGGGTTTCAGCCCACTTTCTGGTACATGATGTAATCATTAGTAAGGTTGTCTGAAAATGAAACAGGCTTACCCAGGAAGTAGGGTTTGCTTAATTGGAAGTCTGGGTGTTTCATATTGTGAAAGAAATGCAGGAGTATCTCTGACCCTTACTTCTCTCAGAGTTCATAGAGCATACTTCCCCCATCTTTCCTTTATAATATCCTATGGTAAGTGACAATCATATCTGGGGATAAAGGCCAACAAGAATCCTTGAGGATACAATCTATTGTCAAGATAAATTCTCCACTGATCGAGAGTGGAACTGTGACTTCGGAAGGAGATCATTGCTTTTTTCCTACGCTTTCTCTGTGTGTGCCCTTGTTTGAGAATTCTCCTATGGTCTCAGATTTCTCCTCTTGAAAAATGATACTTGACTGGATGTTTGCTAAGATTCACCACATGCTAACAGTCTGGAATTGTAATTCTTGGCATCTCTGTTTAGCAGTCTAGTAATATTTAATAATGTTATCAGAGCCATTTGTTCACTCAAAAAAGTATTAGAGGGCCTATTTTGTTCCAGGACGTATTCTGCTGTGTACCAGGGATTCAGCAATGAACAAGACAGACAGAAGCTCTGCTCCTGTGAAACTTACATTCTGGGAACCTATCATGAAAAAAATAAACAAATAAAAAAATATCAGATAAAAATAGGGGCTTGTAGAGATTTAAAAAGGATGATGGGAAGAGCATGACTGGATAGCTTCTTTAGACTGTGTGGTTGGGGAAGCTGAGATCTGAGTGATAATGGGGGGTGGGCAGCCATGTTAGAGCATCTCTGAGGGTTTATCAATTAACCTGAACTCTAACAGCCCTTTTAATGAGAACAACTTCTATTTAAATCGTGTGTTTGCCACTGTTATCCCATTTCCTTGTCAATAACAGTTTTGTGATGCAGGCATTATTATTATCATTATTTAGGTGGGGTAGTGACTTCCAGATGCTAACATTAGTAAGTAGCAGAAACAGGTCTTGAACTCAGAGTTTGGTCTTTACATGTGGTGTTTGCCCCCACTCTGCTGTCTGAGTCTCTCTTCTGTGCACTGAGGAGGCTTCCCAGATGGGATGGTATCTCAGATACTGATCTATCTGAGGCCTACTGGTCTTAACACTACTCAGACGTCACCAGTAAGGAAAGTTTTCATTTCAGCATCACACGGAAATCTAGAAAATGCATCTTGCCCAATATTACCAGACCAGAAAACGATGTTGATTGTAGAAACCACTGTCTGGTTGCTGGGTGGTGTCCCTCTGTCCTATTTCCTCTCTCTCTGCCGTTTGAAGCTTGTGAAAACCTGTTTAAGAGGAGCCTAAGAACCTGTCTGGGTGGTGCATCCATTAGCTCAAATGTGAATAATCAGCAAGGATTCAAGCACTATCCCCCGCCAGATGAGACTATCAGAGGGCAGGGGTGGGAGTGTCTTCATGAGAGGTAACCCTATTGGTGGAAAGACTTTTCTCTGTTGCCTACCAGCTGGGTGACTCTGAGGACTTTCCTTAACCTTCCTGAACCTTACCTTTCTTAATCTCACCTCCAGATGATATTACCTTCTTTGTAGGGTTGTGAGGATTAAAGCAGAGTGTGAAAAAATAGATATTTAAGGTGACTGGTGCACAATGACAAGTTATTATTTATACAAACTGTATGTCTCATGAGCTTTAGCCAAGTTTGGAAGGACAATTATCTACAGGGCAGACTGTCACTAATGGGTGGGACAAGTTGCTTTTCTGTCAGCTAACTGGCCTGACAAGGAGGTGTTTCCACAGCCCATGCTGGCAGCCTCCTGGTCTGAGAAAAGGAAACCCTGATTATGTTGAAGGACACTGAAGCTCCAAACACGTTTGTTCTTCCTCCTTCCAGAACTAGACTGCTGCCCACCTGGAATGTCCAGCTAGGCAGAGACCTCTGTCCCTGACTTTGCCCAATGGCCCTAGCTTTAGGATTGTCACAAGAGGTCTGCCTGCTATTTGTGGGAGGGGAGAGATGCAAGTGTGATTTTTAAGGGTTTGGCAAACTCTCTTTTGGTCAGTGGCTAATAGGACATGTCCTAGAATCCCAAAAGTCCCACCCAAAGTTGCATTCTCTGTCCATACAAGAGGGGGTTGATTCAGTTCAGTTCAATTCAGTTCAATTGCTCAGTCATGTTGGACTCTTTGCAACCCCATGAACTGCAGCACACCAGGCCTCCCTGTCCATCACCAACTCCCGGAGTTCACCCAGACTCACGTCCATCGAGTTGGTGATGCCATCCAGCCATCTCATCCTCTGTCGTCCCCTTTTCCTCCTGCCCCCAGTCCCTCCCAGCATCAGAGTCTTTTCCAATGAGTCAACTCTTCACATGAGGTGGCCAAAGTACTGGAATTTCAGCTTTAGCATCATTCCTTCCAATGAACACCCAGGGCTGGTCTCCTTTAGAATGGACTGGTTGGATCTCCTTGCAGTCCAAGGGACTCTCAAGAGTCTTATCCAACACCACAGTTCAAAAGCATCAATTCTTCAGTGCTCAGCCTTCTTCACAGTCCAACTCTCACATCCATACATGACCACTGGAAAAACCATAGCCTTGACTAGATGAACCTTTGTTGGCAAAGTAATGTCTCTGCTTTTGAATATGCTGTCTAGGTTGGTCATAACTTTCCTTCCAAGGAGTAAGTGTCTTTTAATTTCATGGCTGCAGTCACCATCTGCATTGATTTTGGAGCCCCAAAAAATAAAGTCTGACACTGTTTCCACTGTTTCCCCATCTATTTCCCATGAAGTGATGGGACCAGATGCCATGATCTTCGTTTTCTGAATGTTGAGCTTTAAGCCAACTTTTTCACTCTCCACTTTGACTTTCATCAAGAGGCTTTTTAGTTCCTCTTCACTTTCTGCCATAAGAGTGGTGTCATCTGCATATCTGAGGTTATTTATATTTCTCCCGGCAATCTTGATTCCAGCTTGGGCTTCCTCCAGCCCAGTGTTTCTCATGATGTACTCTGCATATAAGTTAAATAAGCAGGGTGACAATATACAGCCTTAATGGACTCCTTTTCCTATTTGGAACCAGTCTATTGTTCCATGTCCAGTTCTAACTGTTGCTTCCTGACCTGCATGTAGATTTCTCAAGAGGCAGATCAGGTGGTCTGGTATTCCCATCTCTCTCAGAATTCTCCACAGTTTATTGTGATCCACACAGTCAAAGGCTTTGGCATAGTCAATAAATCAGAAATAGATGTTTTTCTGGAACTGTCTTGCTTTTTCCATGATCCAGCAGATGTTGGCAATTTGGTCTCTGGTTCCTCTGCCTTTTCTAAAACCAGCTTGAACATCTGGAAGTTCACGGTTCAGGTATTGCTGAAGCCTGGCTTGGAGAATTTTGAGCATTACTTTACTAGTGTGTGAGATGAGTGCAATTGTGCGGTAGTTTGAGCATTCTTTGGCATTGCCTTTCTTTGGGACTGGAATGAAAACGGACCTTTTCCAGTCCTGTGGCCACTGCTGAGTTTTCCAAATTTCTGGCATATTGAGTGCAGCACTTTCACAGCATCATCTTTCAGGATTTGAAAGAGCTCAACTGGAATTCCGTCACCTCCACTAGCTTTGTTCGTAGCGATGTTTTCTAAGGCCCACTTGACTTCACATTCCAGGATGTCTGGCTCTAGGTGAGTGATCACACCATCGTGATTATCTGGGTCGTGAAGATCTTTTTTGTACAGTTCTTCTGTGTATTCTTGCCATCTCTTCTTAATATCTTCTGCTTCTGTTAGGTCCATATCATTTCTGTCCTTTATCGAGCCCATCTTTGCGTGGAATGTTCCCTTGGTATCTCCAATTTTCTTGAAGAGATCTCTAATCTTTCCCATTCTGTTGTTTTCCTCTATTTCTTTGCACTGATCACTGAGGAAGGCTTTCTTATCTCTTCTTGCTATTCTTTGGAACTCTGCATTCAGATGCTTATATCTTTCCTTTTCTCCTTTGCTTTTCGCTTCTCTTCTTTTCACAGCTATTTGTAAGGCCTCTCCAGATAGCCATTTTGCTTTTTTGCATTTCTTTTCCATGGGGATGGTCTTGATCCCTGTCTCCTGTACAATGTCACGAACCTCCGTCCATAGTTCATCAGGCACTCTATCTAGCAGATCTAGGCCCTTAAATCTATTTCTCACTTCCACTGTATAATCATAAGGGATTTGATTTAGGTCATACCTGAATGGTCTAGTGGTTTTCCCTACTTTCTTCAATTTAAGTCTGAATTTGGCAATAAGGAGTTCATGATCTGAGCCACAGTCAGCTCCTGGTCTTGTTATTGCTGACTGTATAGAGCTTCTCCATCTTTGGCTGCAAAGAATATAATCAATCTGATTCGGTGTTGACCATCTGGTGATGTCCATATGTAGAGTCTTCTCTTGTGTTGTTGGAAGAGGGTGTTTGCTATGACCAGTGCATTTTCTTGGCAAAACTCTATTAGTCTTTGCCCTGCTTTGTTCCGTATTCCAAGGCCAAATTTGCCTGTTACTCCAGGTGTTTCTTGATTTCCTACTTTTGCATTCCAGTCCCCTATAATGAAAAGGACATCTTTTTCGGGTGTTAGTTCTAAAAGGTCTTGTAGGTCTTCATAGAACCGTTCAAATTCAGCTTCTTCAGCATTACTGGTTGGGGCATAGACTTGGATTACTGTGATATTGAATGGTTTGCCTTGGAAATGAACAGAGATCATTCTGTCGTTTTTGAGATTGCATCCAAGTACTGCATTTTGGACTCTTGTTGACCATGATGGCTACTCCATTTCTTCTGAGGGATTCCTGCCCGCAGTAGTAGATATAATGGTCATCTGAGTTAAATTCACCCATTCCAGTCCATTTTAGTTCGCTGATTCCTAGAATGTCGACATTCACTCTTGCCATCTCTTGTTTGACCACTTCCAATTTGCCTTGATTCATGGACCTGACATTCCAGGTTCCTATGCGATATTGCTCTTTACAGCATCGGACCTTGCTTCTATCATCAGTCACATCCACAGCTGGGTATTGTTTTTGCTTTGGCTCCATCCCTTCATTCTTTCTGGAGTTATTTCTCCACTGATCTCCAGTAGCATATTGGGTACCTACTGACCTGGGGAGTTCCTCTTTCAGTATCCTATCATTTTGCCTTTTCATACTGTTCATGGGGTTCTCAAGGCAAGAATACTTAAGTGGTTTGCCTTTCCCTTCTCCAGTGGACCACATTCTGTCAGATCTCTCCACCATGACCCGCCCCACGGGCATGGCTTAGTTTCATTGAGTTAGACAAGGCTGTGGTCCTAGTGTGATTAGATTGACTAGTTTTCTGTGAGTATGGTTTCAGTGTGTCTGCCCTCTGATGCCCTCTTGCAACACCTACCATCTTACTTGGGTTTCTCCTACCTTGGGTGTGGGGTATCTCTTCACGGCTACTCCAGCAAAGCACAGCCACTGCTCCTTACCTTGGACGAGGGGTATCTCCTCACTGCCTCGCTTCCTGACCTTCAACGTGGGATAGCTCCTCTAGGCCCTCTGGCGCCCGCGCAGCCAAGGCTCCTTGGATGTGGGGTTGGTCCTCCCGGCCGCCGCCCCTGGCCTCAGGTGTGGGGTTGGTCCTCCCGGCCGCCGCCCCTGGCCTCGGGCGTGGGGTTGCTCCTCCCGGCCTCCTCATTTATCGTTCCTCCCGAACCTTTCCCCTTTGATAAACGTGAGTTTGTTCTCTGTGTCTGTGAGTCTGTTTCTGTTTTGTAAATAAATTCATTTGTGTTATCTTTTTAGTCCCCAGTTGATTCTTCCAGTGCAAGAATATGAGTTCAGGATGGTCACAACTTCTCATTTAATTTTAAAGAAAAAGTAGAACTTCTATGTGAAAATAACTGGGGCACCAATTTAAAGTTTTAAGAAATTCTTACCTGGGCAACAAGAAACCTTTCTGCAGGCCATTTTTTTTAAGCCTCCAGTTTAAGATTAGGTCATTCAGGTTGAGAATTTCTCACCTAAATGGAGAAGTTAAATTAACTTAGGGGACACTTAGGAAATCATTCTTTAGCACTAAAGAATGGCAAACAGGAAACAACCCAGGCAGAAATTTGAATAGAATGTGTGGTTAAGATCAGCAGGGAGTTAAACCGTGTTGTTTTAGCACAACTTATTGTACTGCTTGGAAATGTAGCAAAACATTCTCTTCACGCAAAACATTTGAAAATAAGGGAAAAGAGATTATCTTTGGGGAAGTGCTTTTAAAAAATGAATCACTTTAACTTTCCAATATTTAATGAAGCTAGAAGAGGAAAGCAAAATTGTCTTAAGGAGAATAAATGGCTCCCAGGCCAACAGGATCTGACTGTAATTGATCAAATATATTTAACGAAAGCATGTTAGGGTGAGAGAAGATTCCAGAGCCCAGTTTAAGCGCTATGCTTGCATATGGCTCCACCGGCAGGATAATCACAATTGTGGAGATGGTGCCATTGGAAAGACAGCAAACTCTTCACACCCACACATGTATTTATCTGGTCCATGTGACAGGTACATACATCTCTCTCTCTCTCATGACACCGCTGTCTCTGGGATCTGTTTAACTGGAGACTTCTCTGGGAACTGTTCTCCTGTCAGTCTCTGGGTTTAGAAGGCTGACAGCCATTCTCAGGACTCAGTGGCCCCCAGGTGATCAGATCACCTCACGGAGCTTCTTGGAGTCAGCCAGTGCTCTGCTTTGGTGGCCACCCTCTCACCCTCCCCTGCATTTCCGTGAGATCCTGTCCTCACACTTCTCCTTTCACTAAGTGCTTGCCTAGTATCAGGTCCCAAGTTCACATACAGAGTGTAAATTCTTTAAGATCAGCCTTGATTTGGACTTAGCCCTCTGGGGCAGGGTCTTTTCTAGACGCTGGGAACCCCCTGAATCTCTATGGAGAAATTTATGTATGTGTATTTCTGAGAAGATCTGTAGACTCTTAAGGAGTTCTGTTGGCCAAGGTGATTTAGATCATTGCTTGGGGCTTCATTGGTGGCTCAGACAGTAAGAATCTGCCTGCAATGCAGGAGACTCAGTTTGATCCCTGGGTCAGGAAGATCTCCTGGAGAAGGGAATGGCATCCCACTCTAGTCTTCTTGCCTGGAGAATTTCACGGGCAAAGGAGCCTGGTGGGCTACAGTTCATAGAGTTGTAAAGAGTCAGCCACTACTGAGGAACTCACACTTTTCACTTTCAGGGAACATAGTTTGACTTCTTGAGTACGGGGAGAAGGGAGAAGGCCTATACACCTAGAAGTCTGACTTTTGGTCCTTAGGAGTAAAAGGATGTAGATGCCCTGGGACAGGGGGAGGAGAAGAATCTGTGGGTTGGAGGGGGATGAAGAAAGGGACAGCTTGCTATTGTGTAATGCAAATAGACTGCCAAGAGGGTACTATTTTGGGGACACTTGCCCAACATTTTTTTTTTTTTGGTCTGATGGACTCTTTTATTGTGGGGCAAAGTGTGGGTGGAGTGCAGGGTAGTAGGAACCGTTCCCTCAAGCATTTTCAGAGACATGGAACACACTCTGTAATGCAGGAAGGAAATTGCTATGGGTTGATAAGAAACCACACTGTACACATTTTTACCATTTTAAACCCAGTATCTATGAATAGTCCCTGCAATGCCTGCAATTTGCTGTACTCTTAAATTTTTTTTCTTAAATTGAACTTAAAAGCAAAATGAAGAAAGGCCTTAGAGTAGAAATAGTGAGCTCACATTTACCTTCACTGTACTGCCTAGATCTGGACTTGAAGCTCAGTTCTGAGTTACTTATGAACATTGTGCATTGGAAATTTTATTTAGATCTTTTTCAATGAGATCAAAGTGTGTGTAAAGCACATGGTGAAAGGTTTTTCAGTGCTGCATCAATGTTAGCTACCGTCATTGTTTCCAAATCATTAGTTGCTAATAAAAACTATTACTATACTCATTTTAAACTCTAGTTTTCTTTGCTGGAACTTGAAGGTCATCATTCTTGCATTACTTTGATAATGAACTGAAGACATTTGGGAAACTACAGAAAGCTTTCACTGAATAGCCTGTAAAAGAACACACAGTGATAGGGAGATTCGTGCTTGTATTAGGGACAGAACTGGCATAGCTTCAGCATAATTAACTAGGGGCTTAGTTGAATGGCAAGATAAGGAAGCATTTAAAAGTAATATTTTTAAAAAGGTGAAAAAATGGCTGGGTGGGAAGGGTGGGTAGAGTTGACCTGTTCCACAGTGTAGGAATGTAATAAAAGCACACAGAAAAAGATGGTGGGATGGACTCAGGACAGGTCTGGAATTTAGAATTGGTATGCTGCTTGGTATGAAGCCAACAAAGCATTGCTTCCAGTGTGGTGAGGGTACAGAAACATTTCAGATTTGGCATCTGGGGAGCGACAACTGGAGTGTGAGACAGAAGAGTATTTATGTCAGGATAGACATTCTACTTTGCAAAGTCAGTCAAGAGCTTGTATTTCTGCAGTGAGGTGAACATTTTATCAAAGGCATTCCAGATGTGAACACTACCTAAGGAAGCTATCAGCACCTGTGTGCACTGCTGATAAGAGAAAGGAACCCAGTAATTACGCCTGCAAGCAGCTTTCAGCCAAGGATCACAGGAACTTTCCTGTTAATACATCTTTATCAAGTTGAGACAGGAAAGTTGGAGGATTTAAAGTTGCACGTTCCAGATCCCCCTTTTTCCTACCAGGCAATTCTAACAAAAGTAGAACAGTTGATACTAAGAATTCTTAGATCTAAATGCCTGTAAGCTATGTCAAATTTCCAATCGAATTTTGGGTCTATATTCCAGGAAATGGTAATGTAGCAGCAACAGCAGTAATTACTCATGTTAGCACTTTTACATAGTAACTCATTTAAACTTCACAGCAACCCTGGGAAGTGGGTGCCATCACCACCCTCATTTTATGGATGACAAGGCAAGAAATTAAAAGGTTAACTTACTTGTTCAACCTCACACCCAGTAAACCAAAGACTAGGCTTTGAATCTAAAGTATCTTGATCCAGAGAACATGCTTTTAAATCAGACATGCTCCTTCCTCTCAACCTTAGTTATTATACTTAATATGTGATATACCTATGGCTGTGTGGGCTATCACTGTGGCATAGAGACCATAAACCTCAGGGGTGGTTTTCTGTTCTGTCCCTGGCTTTGCTTGGAAGGAAAAAGTTTGTCCAGATTATAAATTTATTATAGATCAGACTCTTACCTTGTTAATCTTTGCATTCTCCATGATCTTCTATTCCCCTCATGGCACATAGCAGCTGCTCAATAAGCAGGAGTTGAAATAAATCAAATAGCCTTTATGGGTTTTCCCCCCTTAATATAAAATTCTTTTTGCTACTAAACAAGAGAGAAGGGTGGAAAGGCCTAATTGTCTTTACCCCAAATCCCCAAAGGCAAGCTGAGATTTAGTTGTGCATTGTCAAACAGTTTCACCAAATCCTGACTTTGAACTCAAGGCCTGGTTCCAGCTTCCCCCGTTCCATCCCTGCTCGTCCTACAAAGCTGCTGGTCTCAGCTAGGGAAATCATTCACTGCTGCTGTCTCACACATGGCTCATGGTCACATCTGTAAAGGTTGTGGATCAAGTTCAAGACTTGAAGGCTGATGAATCTGGGTTTGAATCTTGACAGCAGAACTTGCCAGCTCTGTGACCTTGGACAAATCATTACATTCAGCCTTTCTGAGCTCAGCCTCATCATTTATGAAGTGAGGGTCATATTATCCTATTCAGAAGATGCTTGGGAGACTTAAAGAAGGTGATGTATCATGTAGTATAGTGTTTGGCTCAGGGCAGCCAGGTGCTGAAATTGTAAAAATCGAATTTCCCCAGTTGGAATACAACTTCTTGGAAGTCTGAAATCACAGCTTATGAAGAATTTTGTCAGGGGTCTTTCTCCACTTTCTCAAGCTCTCACTCCGTTCTTCTGTTCTCCCCTCAACCTCTTCAGTTTCTTCACACTCTGCATATCCCTCCACCAGTTTCGTCAGCAAAATTCCAACTTGTTCATTTGTTGTTTATTGTGCTTAACTAATATTTGGATTCATTTTGGTTTTGCCCCAGGAGATATTTGGCTACCGGACTCAGAGTTGCCGGGAAACCCTCTGCCTTGCTGGATCCATCTTCTCCTTTGGGATCCTTCCCTTGGTGTTTTACTGGAAACCTGCTTGGCACGTGTGGGCAAATTGCATCCCATGCTCCTTGCAAGAGGCAGATGTCGTGTTGCTGAGGACAACGGTGAGTGTGTCCCTGATTCTCTACCTGGCAGCCCTTTCTCCTGAACATCTTGATATGGGATGGCTGTGGGGAGATGAGCACAAGGCAGGAGGTGGCTAGAGGTCCAGCCTCCGGATCCATCTTAGCCTTACAGTTATTTACCACAAATGATGTGATTTCATTAAGAAGACCTAATTCATAGGGCATTCCTTTTAAAACTACAATTGTAGTGAATGTCAGTGTAGGGAGTGACACCTTAGACTTGTTACTTAACCTTTTGGGACCTCAGTCTCTCTCTTTGTAAAATGGAACTAGTGAAAGCATGTGTTCTCTCTTGGGTTGGTGTGAGGATGAAGTGAGATTACATTTGTAAAAGCCATTTACAAAATGTAAATGGTTTGATCACTCTCATTTACAAATTGTAAATGATCTTTGGTCATTATCAAAGATTGTTTTGTGTGTCTGTGTATTTTTTTCCTCTTTCTTGTTTACTTTTTAAATTATGAAAATATGATAACACATTTACAGGAGAATTGGAAAATATAGAATAAAGTTATAGTACAAAATATACAGAATATATTTCCACTATATATTACAATTTTTAAAAAGTAGATAAATTTAGATTTTTAGTTTGAGTTTCAATATCAAACACTAAAAAATTAATAGAATGATTATACAGAGATATAGAAGGATTTAGTAGACCTGAAAAGCACTGTGAACCAATTTGTTTGTGTATGTGTTTTTTATCCAGCAACTTTACAGGCTTACTGAACAAAAGGACTTGCTGTAGCCTAGATGCATCTACATATAATGGCCTTGCTCATGTGGGTGCTATGTCCTTCCCTTACTGCTGCTGCTGCTGCTAAGTCACTTCAGTCGTGTCCGACTCTGTGCGACCCCATAGACGGCAGCCCACCAGGCTCCCCCGTCCCTGGGATTCTCCAGGCAAGAACACTGGAGTGGGTTGCCATTTCCTTCTCCAATGCATGAAAGTGAAAAGTGAAAGTGAAGTCTCTCAGTCGTGTCTGACTCTTCGTGACCCCATGGACTATATAGCCTGCCAGGCTTCTCTGTCAATGGGATTTTCCAGGCAAGAGTACTGGAGTGGGGTGCCATTGCCTTCTCCACCTTCCCTTACTAGCCATAAGCATTTCCTTGTAGGACAGAATACAGGAGGAAAGTACCCTTTTAGCTAGGAATCCCCAACACTCTCTACACTCAATCAGGTCCCGTCTCTTAGTTGCATGTTGGCTTTGCAACTGAACATACGGTGGAAAGTCCAAAAAAGCATTGGTGCCTCAGGAAACTGTATTCCATCACTCCACCCCTAACTCTTTGAAAGGTTTTCTCTCATTTCACTATCCTCTTCAACTAATCAGAGCCGTTGAAACCACCTTCAATCTTGCCTTTTTCATCTTGATTTCAACCTTAATTTTTAATTACCTGCTCTTGTGAGTCATTTTAAATGGATTCGCTATGCCGGAGGCTCTCCAAATAAATGAGGTGCTAAATTAGTCTTTATGTAATTAGAGAAGAACTCAATTATTTCAAACACTTCTACTATGTGAGTCTTAGATAAAAATAAGCTTTGGGAGCCAGAAGTTTAAAAGTCTGCTGTTGGGTTATTTGCATTAAAATGACACTTTAAGAAAGATACTATTTGAATTATATTATAATAGCTGAACAGTAAAGATTTCCCAGTAAGGAAGCCTGGATGACTCCTATCTGAAAATGTGTTGTATATCTGTTTTTTTGTGTTATTAAAAAATCAGTACTTGATATTTATCATCAATCTCACACTGGTAAGATTACAGATCATTATCCTAGATACTGATTAGGTAGTCATTTTTTTTAACTGAAAAAAAAAATAGTAAATGTGATATACTGGCTGGAAGTCTTTAGCACCTAGTTTATTTTCTGTTCCCCTCCTTTTATTAAATGCCTCAAAGAGTGACATTTTTTCCAAATGATAAGAGTAATTACATTTCTATTTTATAATTTTAAAAGTGGCATTTTATTCATTATCCATCTACTCCTGAATTTTAACCAATATTTGTATCGATGCCACATTTCTATGCAAATAACACGATTTACATTCATTGGTGTTTTGAATTCAGATGATCCTGATGATTTCCGTAGTTTTTATCTTTATTATAATCACAAATAAGTTTTTTCCCTTCATTGTTATTGTATGTCACATGTTGCCAATGTGCAGAAAACATTGTGATGATTGACTATTAGGCCTGACTCTAGGCATATCACTTCTATGTTTTCATGGGGAACATTTTCCCTTCAGTTTCACCTAAAGATGTCAAAGGTAGGGGCTTTAATTTGAAAACTTCAAAATCCCACAAATCAGCCATGCAAATGACACCTGCGGTCCACCAGACCCCCAGATGCTCATCAGCCACCAGCATGTGTGATGATATTTCCTGGATCCCTTATTTCCTCCCCTCCCTCTTCCTCTCCAGCCTCTTCTCTCCAAACCCAGGCTCCCCACTTCAGCAACATTTTCTAAGGTAACCAGATAATTTGTCCATGATTTTACTCTTGCATTTCTTCTGATATTCCCTATTTCCTCCATGCATTCTTTCACTTATTTGTTCATTCATTATTTGTTGAGCAAGTACCAATCGTCTACCAGGCATTGTTATAGACACTGGGAATACAGCTATGAACAAAACAGATAGCAATCCCTCTTCTTACTGAGTGACATTCTGGAGAGGACTCAACTCATTTACACTTGCATGCACTCATCCCGACATTCTCTTTACAGTAAATACAGAGAGTAGGCATTCTATCTCTACTTATTAAACCTACTCATTCCTGGGCCATAAATCACCTTGTCTATTCAATCTTTGTTGATCCATTCTCTGTCCTAAGTCTGGAAGAAATTAATCACCTTTCCTTCATTCTTTTTTAGCTCTATATTTTCAAGTCTCATTGCTATAATGCTTTCTGCAGTCTACCTTCTATTACAGTGCAATTCTCTTTACATTTTACAAAGCAACATCTCCTTGATTATGCTATTTTTTTTTTATGTTAGGCAAATACTTTATACATATTCTCTTATACAAGGTTCATAAGTACTACCTCCTTTGGGAAGCTTTTCTTTTTTTTTTTTATTATTATTATTATTTTTTTTTTTTTTTACTTTACAATATTGTATTGGTTTTGCCATACATCAACATGCATCCACCTAATTCTCACAACAGCCCTGGAAAATGGCATTATCATTTTTATCTTAGAGATGAGGATACAGAGAGGACAATTACTTTGCAACCTGGTAAATGTCAGTCAGGATTTCCCTCTCCCTTCCTTTTTGTCTCTTTCCTTTCCTCCTCCTTTTATAAATTTGATGAGCACAGGTTGTATGTCAACCATAGTGCTAGCTCATGGGCAGGGCAAGGAGCAGGAAGTATTATAGTAAAATCAAGGTTCTTTACAGAATTCATCAGATCACTATACAAATAAATGCAAAAATCCAACAGTTACAAGTTTTATTGGGTTGGCCAAAAAGTTCGTTTGAGTTTTTCTGTTACATCTTATGGAAAAACTTGAATGAACTTACTGGCCAACACAATACTTAGGAAGGTTTCATGGTTATCATAGGATTGTAGGTAAGGAATTGACCAAGTCAAAAAAACCAGGAAAGACTTTTCCGAGCATCAGAGGATGATAAACATTAAAAGGTAATGGTGGCTGATGGGGAGGAGCACATGGGGAATGGTCCAGGTAAAGGGGTCACATGGATAAAGAAGTTGAACCTGAGTTCCTAATCCCTAAGCCCAGAGCTCCCCCACTATGTTATAGTTCTTTTTATAGCTTTTTCTCCTATTAGACTAGAAGTTTTTTGGAGACAGTGGCCATGGCTTTTCATTGTGTGTAGCACCTAGCTCGTGTCCACAGCAGGTGCTCAATAATTATTTAATTAAATTAAATAAATGAATTGAATCTGCAATAAATGGTTTCGCAGATTCTACCAAAACTATCACGACAGTAAAGTGAAATACCATGATTGAGAAAGTAAGAGGAGATAGTATTACGCTACTTTTAGGTACACATTCCTTTCTCTGAATTCTGTTTCCCCATCCTCCTACTTTCTAAGACAATGGCACCCCACTCCAGTACTTTGCCTAGAAAATCCCATGGATGGAGGAGCCTGGTAGGCTGCAGTCCATGGGGTCGCTAAGAGACGGACACGACTGAGGGACTTCACTTTCACTTTTCACTTTCATCATTGGAGAAGGAAATGGCAACCCACTCCAGTGTTCTTGCCTGGAGAATCCCAGGGACGGGGAAGCCTGGTGGGCTTCCGTCTATGGGGTCGCACAGAGTCGGACACGACTGAAGTGACTTAGTATCCCCTTACTTTAAACTACTTTTTGGTTAAGAATCTAGCCAGAAATGCCTGAAATTTCATAAGCTGGCCTCTCTGAGATGATTTTTTGTTAAGGCAAATAGTCTTGAGGTTACTATCTTTTATAAGATAG
Source organism: Bos mutus (assembly GCF_027580195.1). NCBI lineage: Eukaryota > Metazoa > Chordata > Mammalia > Artiodactyla > Bovidae > Bos > Bos mutus. The sequence goes on from NC_091617.1 coordinate 73,059,738, forward strand.
GACTATTTATATTGTGATTTATGATTTGCAAAGTATTTGCATATATGTTGTCTTATTTGATCCTTACTGGTAGAGATTATTTTTTCCCTATTTTACAAATGGAGACATAGAGAAGTTAAAAGAAAGGCTCATGGTTCCAGAGCTATAAGCAGTGAAAACAAAATTTATGGTGAGTTGTTAAGGATTTCTGTGGGTTTTTTTGTTTGTTTGTTTGTTTTGCATATAAACATGGATACAGCCTATTTAAAGTCTCAAGAATTGCAATTCTGGAGACAGATTTGGGTACCCTGAAAAAGTGTTCTGGGAAAGAGAGATTGAGGGGTAATAAGAATAAAAAGTCATCACTGTTGCATGGGGACAGTTGTGATTGACTCTGATACAAGTCAGAACATGTCTGTTCTTAAGAAATCACAGTTGTTTCTGGGTAGAGGTCTGATAAATGAATAGACTGATGTAAGTTATCTTAGGGTAAAGGTCTGATAAGTATTTTGAATTTGTGGCAGGTGTTGTGGATGACTTCATCAGACCAAAAAGTCAGATTTCATCCAGGGTTAAAGGTACATACGTCACACTTCCTTAATAGTCTCCTGCCTCCATTGAAGAGTGCTCTCTTAGCAATACTGACTCCATTTTGGTTTTCCATTCACAGTTCTCCAAATTTCTCCCTTCTGATAGAGATGTATCTTTAGAAAGCATTGATGATCAACCACTTGGTTATTTGACATTAGTATTAACCGCCTTGGCACTGGGGAGACTCATTCCCAGAAAGCCATGTCCCACAGAGGAGAAAGAGAGGTGATCATGCAGAAGGTATATGATTTTAGAGAGTTTAGAGATCTCATAGCTTGAATTTTAAAACTTTAGTCATGAATCAGGTACAATAATAAAAAAAAAACTCACTAGTTTATAAATAACAGTTGGAACAAATTATATCTGCTTGCTCAGATGGCTGAAGTCTTTTATTATGTGTGGGGAAGACTTATAAGATTTGCATTTGCCCTTGACAAGCAATTTTAAGGAGACTGTTTGGGCCAGAGAGTCCTTTTAGCAGTTTGAGTTAAAAGACCTCTTTTCCATTTTTTTCAGTCTTATGATTTGGAGATGGTCTAGACAGGAGTTCCCTAAGAAGATGAGGTAGAACATTTATATCTCAAAGAAACAGGGGGAGAAATGCACAACTCCTCTGAGGATTTTTGTTCCCTTGGGGTCAGAATTAGGGCCGTTAATTCAAAATGACCACAATAGTCATAGACATTTTCATTAGGTCCTTACAATTATTGTTGTAATAATCAATCAACAGTGCTATTAAAAGAAAGTTCAGAGAGATATGGAGAGCAAGGAAAACATTGTGGTGAATCTTCAGAGGAACAGAGAGGAGCAGAGTGGGAGTGAGAGAGTCAGAGACAAAGAGAGCTCTCAGAAGCCTCAGAGGAATTTGCAGTTCTGAAATCCTTCTACAGAATTGTGAGCAGTTTCTCTGAGGGAAATGGATTAATTGTTATGTTTCCCGAGTCCTCAAAAATGCCTGTTGAGATATGCTTCCATTTTTGCCTTACATTTTTCTAATTGACTGCATGGGTGAAAATGAAAGTGTTAGTCGCCGAGTCATGTCGGACTCTTTTGAGACCCCATGGACTGTAATCCACAAGGCTCCTCTGTCAATGGAATTCTCCAGGCAAGAATACTGGAGGGGGTAACCATTTCCTTCTCCAGGGGATCTTCCCTACGCAGTGATCTAACCCAGGTATCCTGCATTGCAGATGGATTCTTTACCATCTGTGTCACCAGGAAGCCCTGCATAGGGAAACTAATTTAGGAATTTCAAAGAAGCCCCATGTTGGCCAATTTTATTATAAATCATCCCAAGTAACTGTAGTCCAGCAAGACAAATACTTGCAGAACTCAGGTCCATAGTTCTTATATGCAAGACCAGCAGAAATTCCAGGAGACTGCCCTTAGAGAGTGAACTTCCCATATTCCAAGAGTAATTACTTACCAGAAAAAGAAAAAAGAGAACCAAAATCATTAGAATAGAAGCTAGCAAACCAAACAAAACAGAAAGTGAAACCTTGAAGGCCACTGGGGCAAAATAGAGAAGATAGGGAGAAAGATCCTAGAGGACAGTAGCTGGTAACAAAAGACAGCCTGCCTCCTACCAAGACAGGAGGTTCAGTACAGAGGACTTACTGCCATGTCAGGACAATGGTCCTAGGTCTCCTTAGGGCCACTGAGGAGACCACGGAGCACACGGGAATCTTGCTGTTACCTCACTCAGATCCAAGGTAATATATACAACCCCAAATGAAAAATACTGATTTCCTACTACCTCTTTGGAATTTTGCAATGGGTAACATTTTTTTTTAAGGCCATCTTAGAGGTACTGCATTTTGTGAAGTGAACTTCTACACAAGAGGATAAGCCTGAACTTGAAGTGACCATTACACTGTTACTTAAATTCCAAGAGATGAGGTGCTTACAGCAAAAGGTTGGAAAGAGATAAGCAAGGTCACTCACTTCATTCACTATAAAAGTTAGTCTGGTATTTCCAAGGTTCAGCAAGTGCAAGTCCACAGAAGATAAGAATTGTCCAGGTTTGCTTCTCTTTCTGTCCAGGTCAAACCTAAGTCTTCTGTGTACATTCCTTCTTTGAAATCCACTCAAGTTATTTTAAATCTTATTCTTTTAGAGTTCAAGGACTAGACTGGTCTGATTCATTCTCTTGGTGAAGAGGAGGTAAAGATGATGCTCAAGCATTAAAACACCTAGATTTGCCAGGCAAACAATTTGGATTATATGTATTACAAAGCAATTATTTAAAGTGGTAAGTCTTCCAGTGTATTTAAGGATTTTATAGCTCAGTAAGCGCTTGAGAGAGCTGGGAAACAGATTGAAGAGGAAATAGCCATTTCTAGGTAAATATACTTCTTTTCCAGAAAGGAGAAATAGACTGTTAGAGATTCTAAATTTTTTTTAAAGGGAAAATAAGTTCCTAGTTATAGAAAATCTCAGGAACAGCATATTATGGAAATGAGGTACAGCACTGCACCCAACCAACATTTGCCACGTCAGCTGTAGGCCAGACTCAGCCTGGGTCACAAACATTATGCCTTTAATTCTGAAAACATCCATGAAATATGTATTATCACCCCCACTTCCTGGATAATGAAAATTAAGTTCAGAGAGTGGCAATTTTTTCAATTGGGTTTGGAACTGAGATTTGATCTCATGAAGGAGCCCATGCCCTTTCCATACTGGACAACACCAAGTTGAAAATGGAGAGAAGTTATCAGCTCGCCCAGGGTGACCACTCCACAGTGACACACTTTCCTTCCCTTTCTTTGTCTTATTTTCTCCTTAAAAAGTTGGGTGTATTTCTTTTTTTTCAATTATCATTTTTAAAAAGTATACAATTTTTGAAGGTTACTTTTCATTTATAGTTATTAAAAATATGCATGATTTTACAGTCTTTAACAGAGTAGTAAACAAGGGAAAAGTCACTGTGGCATCTTTATTTAGCATATAGAGTTCTACTTTGCATTATAGAGAATTTGAGTTAAAAGGCTCCAGGAGTAAAGAGGATGACAGGAAGGGGATGAGCTTAGAGACAACTATATCCAAGCACCTTCAATTTAGTGATGCTTTAGACTGTAATAAGAAGAATTTCAGCCTTTAATACTTGCCTAGACTAAGATACGCAGTCAGTACATTGGATTAATACTGGCTCGTGAGAATTTGGGAGTTCCAGTGTTCCAATTTGCCTTTTCCCTTTTAGGGATTACAGTCTAGAGGTCGGTTTGCTGTCACACTGAACGAGAGGGTGACAGCTTGATTTTGGGTGTCAGATTCTCTGTTGCTAGGAGATCAGAGATTCTGAGCAACTGGATGCTATTTGATACACAGTCTAGAAATCAAGGTGACTTTTATACATGAACCACAGACACTGTTGGATGACTTGTTGAAACAAAGAGGAAGCAGACAAGATTTAGCATGAGAAGACCTGGTCTCAGGTCTCTGCTCCCTCTTGCTCCCCATACCAGATTGGCTTGGACAATTTTTTGCCTTGTTGATGGAGAATTTTCTCATGTGCAAAATGGAGATTTTAATATCGGCTTTGGAGATTTGTGAACCTAAAACAGGACAACTGGCACAACAATTGTTTATAAACTACCAAGTAATCATTTGAAAATTACTAGTTAATATCCTTTTGCTTCATTTAAGAGGACCAAGAGGACCTTATCTTCCTAATTGTCCTCACTTGGTGGTCTGAGGTCTGTGATCCTGATGCCATTTTTGTAATTTGTATTCCTATTTAGCTAAAAATTATACACTTTCTTACCAAGTTTTTCATTGATACTTTGTTTGATACTTTGTCCTTTGGCAATCTTAGCTCAGGCTGGGTATAAAATGGCAGTTCAATCAAACTGTATTTTTAAACAAAATATGGACTAGAGCAAAGGGTAAGACAGGATCTAGAAGGTCAGGGGGTTGAGGGTGTCAAATCCCTGCTCTGATGGTTACCAACTGTGACTTAGTTTCCTCCCTGTAGAATGGGTAATGAACAGTAACTACCTCCTAGGGTTTTTGAGCTTTAAATGAAAGCATACACATGTGGCATTATATGTGCCTAAATGCAGCCATGAAATTAAAAGACGCTTACTCCTTGGAAGGAAAGTTATGACCAACCTAGATAGCATATTCAAAAGCAGAGACATTATCTTGCCAGCAAAGGTCCGTCTAGTCAAGGCTATGGTTTTTCCTGTGGTCATGTATGGATGTGAGAGTTGGACTGTGAAGAAAGCTGAGCGCCGAAGAATTGATGCTTTTGAACTGTGGTGTTGGAGAAGACTCTTGAGAGTCCCTTGGACTGCAAGGAGATCCAACCAGTCCATTCTGAAGGAGATTAGCCCTGGGATTTCTTTGGAAGGAATGATGCTAAAGCTGAAACTCCAGTACTTTGGCCACCTCATGTGAAGAGTTGACTCATTGGAAAAGACTCTGATGCTGGGAGGGATTGGAGGCAGGAGGAGAAGGGGACGACAGAAGATGAGACGGCTGGATGGCATCACCGACTCAATGGACATGAGTTTGAGTGAACTATGGGGGTTGATGATGGACAGGGAGGCCTGGCGTGCTGCAGTTCATGGGGTCGCAAAGAGTCGGACATGATTGAGCAACTGAACTGAACTGAAAACTAATAAGTGGTCAATAAATATTAACTGTTGTATTACTGTTATTGGAAACACAAAGTTTTTCTCATAACAGAGCATTTGACTCTTTCATGTGGTCAAAGGCAAAGCTGTATGATGCTGAGCTGTGTCAAGCTGTGTTCTAGGGAACTGGTGGCATATTCCACAGTACCTAGAACATGCCCCTGTTCAGTGGCTTAGTACTGGAAATGTAGCCACCTTCAGTTATTCTTAGGCTGTGAAGGTAACTCCATGCAGATATGATTTGATTTAGTAGTTAAAAAATGAAGTATAGCCAACTTTACTGGTTTTTAATAGTAACTCATTAACTTTCAAATTTCTACTAAGGTTTTTCCTTCCTCCCCTCCTCTCTTTTTAAAATTTCCTCTCCTTTTCTCTTCTTTCCTTCTCTTTCCTCTCCTTTCTTCTCTTCCTCTCCCTTCTTCTGTTCTCCCTACTTCCTTTGCTTTGCCTTCCCTGATCATCTCCCTCCTCTCTCTCTCTCCAGTTGTCTCTCTCAGAATCTGTGCTAAGCCAGGCTGGAGCACAGACATCCATCAGACATGATCTCTACCTACAGTCTGAGAGATGTGATAAGGTGAGGGGACAAAGGATGATGCAGTGAGGTAGTATGTGGTAAGAATCTCAAGTAGCCTGATGATTTAGAGGAAAGATCAGAGAAGTTAGGAATGTTCCCATACATGAACTCTGAGTCAGACCCTGAAGGATGGTTAGGATCCGGCCCCAGGAAGACTTAAAGATACACACTCCAGGCTGAGGAAACAGCAGGCTTGGAGGTGGGGTTTGCCTGAGGAAAATCATTGTAAGAGACTTAGCTACAATAATTACTAACGCTTCTCACTGCCTTTTGCAGTCAGCTCACTCTTCATGGCAACAGTGGTTGTGATGGAGACAATCTCTGGTTCTGACCTACATTCCTAGGCCTCAAATTGCTTCCCAGGCTTCACTTTCCTGGCCATTCTTCCTTGCTCCTGAGGTTTACCAGACATCCGAGTGGAATTTACGTGTGTCATTTACCCATTCAGACAATAACCATTGCTATTGTCAATCAGTCTCTAAGCAACCATCATGGTCCCTGTTACTCAGTCCAGTGCTGCTGCCTCTTGTTTTATGCTGTGATGGAGTCATCAGTGAACTGAAACTGAAGCAGCCTCAATTAGGGTCATGCACAAAGATGCCTTCCTCAGTGCTGCCTATGCCAACATCTTGACAATCACCCCTGGGCGTGTTCAGCTCACACTTTCCATACTTTTCTCATCCATTCATCAGATTCTCACTGAGTGAATCAAAATTCCCCATGTGGATGGGATGTAAGCGACAGTAAAATATGACACCTACCTTCAAGATAGACTGGAAGAACTAAGAGAATGTAAGGCAGAAGGTAATTGGGAGCACAAGAGAGGGACAGTGGCAGTCTTTTGGAGCTGGTATAGGGATGGTCCTCCCCACCCCCACCCCCACAAGAGGTGTTAAAGGGAGTGGCATTGAAGTTAAGCCTCAAAATAAGAGGATGGTTCAGTTCACCTGGTCTCTTAGCCCTTTAGAAACACTTTGGAATGCTTGCTTGTTTGGGACTTTTTTTTTCCCTATGAAATTTGTATGTGGTCGTAGCCCCATGGTTGGAGGGTAATAGGGAACACTGGTTCTTACCTGAACATCTGCCTCATGACTCTTGAGTGCTGTCATATGCCACCGCATCATATTCACCTTCTGATGCCTCCGTAAGTGATGACAAGACTTTGCCCCTTAAAGCTCTAAATCTACCAGCTTTCAAAGACATGTAGTCCCATCAAGAGGGTTTGTTAACTCTGCAAACTTACACAGTTATATTAAAACAATGCTTTTCAGGTTGAATTTTAGCCTGATGACTTCCTTAACTTCATGGGAGTTTTGGTGTTTATTTCCTCAGGATGAATTCCAAACTTACTCTCGGAAAAAGGTAATGTGGATCTGCCTGTCAGCCTTGAACAGCGCATTTAGGCTCAATCCTGACAATCCTTTCATCACCGACGAGGAGAGCATCATAAATAGAGCCATAAGAAAGCCAGACCTAAAGGTAAGTACGATTATGGCTCCTGCAGATGCTAGAGAAGGTGAATCTTTTTTCCTTCCAAATACAAGATTAAATTCATATATAGTCAATACTTTAAAGTAACTATAAATGGAATATAACCTTTAAAAATTGTGAGTCACTATATCGTACACATGTAACTTACAGAATATTGTACAGCTGCTATATATTTCAATAAAAATGGTTAAATTCAGATCCTCCACTGTGCCAATCTTTAATTTACAGTATAGAACATTATAAAGAATATGGATTTTGGAGCCAGAGCTCAGTTAAAATCTCATCTTCATCCTTCAAAACTGTAATCTTGAGTCATTTATTAAACTCTGATAATGCCGACTGCTAATATTAATTGATGAAATTCAATTAATTAAGAAATGCAAAGATCAATATGGTTGCACGTATGTAGTAGATGTTCAGTGCATATTAACTCTTAGGAGTATCATGCCCTGTATTATAAGCTATGCAACGGGATTTGTCTTACAATAAAGGTTAATCCCCAAAGAATATCCTAGGGAGTTTATGTCTATAAAATGATCTTATTTGAATTCTGTCATTCAAATGTATTTGGGTTACTCTTTTCCCATCATATTAAATTAGTATTACTTGAATTATGACTAGTTAACATTCATATTTCAGTCCAGTTCAGTCGCTCAGTCGTGTCCGACTCTTTGCGACCCCACGAATCGCAGCATGCCAGGCCTTCCTGTCCATCACCAACTCCCGGAGTTCACTCAGACTCACGTCCATCAAGTCAGTGATGCCATCCAGCCATCTCATCCTCTATTGTCCCCTTCTCCTCCTGCCCCCAATCCCTCCCAGCATCAGAGTCTTTTCCAATGAGTCAACTCTTCGCATGAGGCGGCCAAAGTACTGGAGTTTCAGCTTTGGCATCATTCCTTCCAAAGAAATCCCAGGGCTGATCTCCTTCAGAATGGACTGGTTGGATCTCCTTGCAGTCCAAGGGACTCTCAAGAGTCTTCTCCAACACCACAGTTCAAAACCATCGATTCTTTGGCGCTCAGCCTTCTTCACAGTCCAACTCTCACATCCATACATGACCACAGGAAAAACCATAGCCTTGACTAGATGGACCTTTGTTGGCAAAGTAATGTCTCTGCTTTTGAATATGCTATCTAGGTTGGACATAACTTTTCCTTACAAGGAGTAAGCGTCTTTTAATTTCATGGCTGCAGTCACCATCTGCAGTGATTTTGGAGCCCAAAAAGATAAAGTCTGACACTGTTTCCACTGTTTCCCCATCTATTTCCCATGAAGTGATGGGACCAGATGCCATGATCTTTGTTTTCTGAATGTTGAGCTTTAAGCCAACTTTTTCACTCTCCACTTTCATTTTCATCAGGAGGCTTTTGAGTTCCTCTTCACTTTCTGCCATAAGAGTGGTGTCATCTGCATATCTGAGGTTATTTATATTTCTCCCGGCAATCTTGATTCCAGCTTGTGTTTCTTCCAGTCCAGCGTTTCTCATGATGTACTCTGCATATAAGTTAAATAAGCAGGGTGACAATATACAGCCTTGACGCTTCTTTTCCTATTTGGAACCAGTCTGTTGTTCCATGTCCAGTTCTAACTGTTGTTTCCTCACCTGCATACAGATTTCTCAAGAGGCAGGTCAGGTGGTCTGGTGTTCCCATCTCTTTCAGAATTTCCCACAGTTTATTGTGATCCACACAGTCAAAGGCTTTGGCATAGTCAATAAAGCAGAAATAGACGTTTTTCTGGAACTCTCTTGCTTTTTCCATGATCCAGCGGATGTTGGCAATTTGATCTCTGGTTCCTCTGCCTTTTCTAAAACCAGCTTGATCGTCAGGAAGTTCACGGTTCAGGTATTGCTGAAGCCTGGCTTGGAGAATTTTGAGCATTACTTTACTAGTGTGTGAGATGAGTGCAATTGTGCGGTAGTTTGAGCATTCTTTGGCATTGCCTCATTTAAAACATATTTATAACAGACTTCTTTCTCTGAAATTTATATAGGTGTAGGCAACTATTTAAATTGGTTTTATGAGCTCAAGGTCAGTTTTTAAAAATAATAAAATCAATTACTGAGCAGTTCTCTACTGTCAATTGTTACCACTCAGTTGTCTTAATTGCCAAAATAAACAAAAGCAAAAAAAGGTCAAGCACCCAGCTAACAGATTGCTTAACCTGTTAGCTGGCCATGAACCTGGAGAAGTAGGCATCCCAAATCATCCCATGGACACAACCTCAGAATATTATTGGCCTCTACGATCTTTAAATTTTTTAAAAATATTTTTTTATTTATTTGGACTTCCCTAGTAGCTCAGGGGTAAATAATTCACCTGCCAATGCAGGAGATGTGGGTTCTATCCCTGGGTTGGGAAGATCCCTGGAGAAGGAAATGGCAACCTACTCCAGTATTCTTGCCTGGGAAATCCTGTGGACAGAGAGCCTGGTGGGTTGCAGACCATGGGATCACAAAAGTTGAACTCGACCACAACAACAACAGCATAATTTATTTGTTTTGCTGCACCAGGTCTTAGTTATAGCACATGGGATCTTTAATCTTTGTTGGTATCTTTAGTTATGACATGTGGGATCTAATTCCTTGACCAGGGATCAAACCTGGGCTCCCTGCATTGGGATCTCAGAGTCTTAGCCACTGGATCACGAGGGAAGTCTCTCCACCATCTTTAATTCCATCAAACAAATAAATGGACTGACAAATGAAGACACATGTTCAATAAAATATGAGGAAGGGGAAGAAGTCTTGAAAAGGAAACTTCTGGGACCTAGGCTCAATATCTGCATTTATCAGTGTTTTTAAAAGTGCCTTAGTTGACTCCAACTATTGCTGCATGACAACATGACAGTCTTACCGTTTCTCTTTGTGCTTAATTAGATCACCAGTTAAGGGAAGTTCAGATTCATAGGTAAAATTGCTTTAAAAATTAGAAACAGAAAGTCCTAATATAAGCATTAACCTTTCTTCTCCTTCCCATCGCCAGTACCCTCAGATGCTCATTTCCTAGAGTTCATTTTCTTGAATAATGCCCTCACAGACTTCTAGAACCTGTCAGTCTAATCTTTTTTTTTAGTGTCTCTTCCATAGGTTATTCTGCAAATCTGTTGCTTACAAAATTAAGTTCTAAATACTTACCCAAGCATTTGAGAATTCATACTCTGATCTTTATTTATCCTTCCAGCCTCCTTCTCCATTCTGCTGTCAAATAGGTCCCCCCTCACCTGCCTTTCCCCACAACTAAATTGTACAAAACCTCTTTGAAATGTCATCTTCTCATCTGAACAAAATTCTTCCAATCCTTTAAGAATGCAGCTCTGATTCTTCTTCTCCATGACACCTTCTGTCATCTACCCTCTATATTTCTACAGTATTTCAATCCTATAATTTTTGCTTTATTATGCATTCATTTCTTTGACATGTATATAATTTGACTGTATGATATAGTTTTCCCTTTTTATAACATATTTCCTTCCCTTGTTAGGTTATCAAGTAGTGGAATGCAGAGGCTGAGTTTTACTTATATAGTAAGTCCATGGTGCACATTGACTGAATGAAGACTTCAAATAAGGAATGCCATTTCTGTCATAGCCAAGGACAAGATATGCTAGGAAAGGATAAAATCTTAAGTATGTTAGGGCTCTCCCTTTGCTTCTTCCACAAATGCTTCTTTAGTCTCTGGATTGTGTGTATCCACTGATCCTCAAACTGGGGATTCCTTAGTACTTTTCTTTTGCAGGTGAGGTGCATAAAAGTGCAGAAAATAAGATATGTTTGGGACAACTTGGAGGGACAGTTCCGGAAAATTGGGTAAGTTGTTTGAGCAATTGTATCCAAAAAGAAAAAGACTATCTCAGAAATATTTTGTTAAATATGTCTTTCTCAATATTATTATTATTTTAGCTGTTTGGAAGACTGGCTAAGTTCTGCCAAGATACACCTAAAGTTTGGATCTGGTCTGACAACAGAAGAACAAGAAATTAGGTACCAAGTTTATTGTTATCTATCTATGTACCTATAGATGCATAGATGCCTGTACTGTTATCTATATTGTTATTGATCTATACTGACAGCTAGAAATGACTGTCACCAGGTAGTCTAAAAGAGGGCCCTGGAAATGGCTGTCTTAACTGGTTATTAATAATATCAGAATATGTTGTAGTGCTCTATTTAATATTATTAAAACAAATGTGTTTATATACATTATCTCACTTCATCAGAGCAACTTTGTGGGTGAGTTAGAACAGACACCCTTATCATCTCAATAAAACAGACGAAAAATCTGAGACTCAGAGAGGTTAATGGCCTAAACCAGGTCACACAGATGGAAGTGACAGAGGAAGAATTACATCTTTGACTATAGGTTTAGTTATCTTTTTACTCTGCATGATGCTTCTCAAGGTTACTATAATAAGGTTAAACCAGTTTTGACTAATCAGGAAATATGTATTACAATATATAATGTAGCAAAATAATAATTATAGAGCAGTAGAAAAATATCACTCAAGACTTGTAGCTCTTCTACAATTCTAACTCAGTTACTGGGCATAGGAGTGAGGTTTGGGAAGGGCATTGTGTTGAATGTCAAGAGCCTGTTACTAATTTCCTGTGTGCTTTAAGCACATAGCTTCTCCTTTCTGGGTTTCAGTTTCCTAATTATTAAAAGTGGGGAGGAGAGCTCTATACACATGTTGCTAGTCCTAAGTTTCTATGATTCCTGCATTCCCCTCCTGACCATTTTAGAGTGGAGCTTTGGTGGCACTTTGAATAAACCCACAGTCTACAGTATCAGCCTCAGTTGGATGCTTGTTAGAAATGCAGAATCTCAGACCACACCTCACCCTTACTGAATCAGAATCTTGCCATTAACAAGACCACAAGGTTATCTACGTGAACATTACATTTGGGAAGCACTGCTGTAATACATTTTGTTAAGTTCTTTGATCTGAGCATTTACATAGAAGCCACAGATAAAGTGTTTTAGTGTTCTTAAGAGCAAAATACTCACAGAGTCACTGTTCTGTAGAATCAAAGAAACACATCTCTGAGTTTTCAATTAAAGAGCTGTGTATCTGTGCAACTATTTTTGAGAATTCAACATCTTTTCACTCACTCACAAAATAAATTCTGCAGCTTCCCAGAACTGAATAGGAGGAGGGAAGCAGGCATGGTATTTCTTATCAGTAAAACTGTTCTCTTGTAATGAACCCCTGTCCCACATCCATGGAGCCAGAGCTGGGGAGAGACAGAGTTGAGAGGGTGCCAATCCTGAAACTGCCTGAATGGAACAATGACTAAAATTAAACATCCAAATTACCATCAGGGAAAAATTTAAACTTCATGAAGAGTCTAGTTCAATAAATGTAACAGGGTCATGTTTATTGGTTTTGCACCTGGAAACCCTCCCCTTCTCCAGTTATTTTGAGAAAGATGGAGGTATTATGTTACAAGAGAGGCTTATATTGATCTGACAAGTGAGAAAATGAACATGGAACAGACCTTTTTATGAATGAATGAGAAATCATTTATTTTTATAAATAAAAATAAAGACTGAGTGATCTGTGATCTCTCCCCACAGGAGGTTAATATGTGGGCCAAATACTATTGATGTTGAAATCACACCCATTTGGAAGCTGCTCATCAAGGAGGTAATCAGTATTTTCTCTTGGTGCTGGCTAGAAAAGTTTGGTTCTAGTCAAATGATCAAGAATGCTATTTGTCCATGGAAACCATAATTTGGACTATTTTAAAAGAATGCTAAGCATAGTCACGTCCCTCCTCTTTCTTGGGGTCTATTTTGGCATACACAATGCCTGTTAGAGCATAACATAGGATGCTCATGTGTTTACTTACCCTTTAATGACTCAGTGAACATAGGATTTCCGTTCTCTGTGTCCTTTTTAATCCAATGCTTTTGTCTCCTGTCTCATCTTTGTGACACTGTAATAATAATTAAAACTTAACCAACTCAATCCCTTTCTTATGGGCAGCATACACAATTTCCTCAGCACCTAAAATTGTAAGAGAAAAGTGTTTGTTCCGCCTTATTTGTTCTATTAATCTCAGTGTGTATGTGTGGGAGGGAAAGAAAGATTTGACCATCATTTATGTCCTTGAATTTTTTCTCTTTGACTCTATCCCTGGGCTTATTCTTCATTTTACAGTGATTACTGACACTGTAACTATACAGCTATACTCTGGATCCTCTCCTGCACATGATCTCTGCTCCTCCTTGCCTTAAAACAGGCTTAGTAAACCCCAGCTTCTTTCTCAATAATTTTTAGCAAGCTTTAAGGCATGAATGAGAGCAGAAGAAACTGATAAGAAAAGTTTCTGTGTGCTTATTCCCTAACCAGAGGCAAAGATTACAATTTCTGTTTTAGAAAGATGAAAATCAACTAGAAGGAATTTGAGTAAGGGCACAAAATGTTTTTAACCTGAGCAGGATTACAACTGTTGGAGTTAAATCTCTACTTTCTCCCATAGTGTTCTAGATGCTCAGCTACAGATTACCCCTTCGGCTTGGCTCTCTATGAGAAAATTTAGTCTTCAACTCATACGATAAAGTACTTGAAAGGCTTCAGATATGACAGTGTTTGTCATAGAGAAGGACAGTAAACTAGAAAGAATTTAAACTTTGTAAACCTGACCTACTACTTCAGTCTTCTGAAGGCCAGTAAATGTAAACCGGATATGATTCTACTACTACATACACATGACAGACATACACTGTGTTAGTTACTCAGTCGTGTCCGACTCTGTGCGACCCCTATGAACCGTAGCCCACAAGGCTCTTCTGTCCGTGGAATTCTCCAGGCAAAAACACTGGAGTGGGTTGCCATTTCCTTCTCCAGGGGATCTTCCTGACCCAGGGATCGAACCCGGGTCTCCTGCATTGCAAGCAGATTCTTTACCATCTGAGCCATCAGGGAAGCCATGATATTATGTACTCCTCAAAGGACAGTTGTCAAAGGACAGTTGTCATGGTCAACATGAGGAAACATGAGATGATACTTCATAAATTAATAAGGTGCCGTATGATTAAAAGTAAGTTGCTCTGGGGCCAGATTGTCTAGGTTCAGGTCCTGGTCTATGATACTTGCTGCTCTGTGATGTTGGGCAATTTCTCAATATCTAAGGCTCAGTTTCTTCATCTTTACCATGGGGATAAGTAATGACTTCTGTTTTAATGAGATAATTATGGGAATTAGATGAGTAAATTCAGGTCAAGTTGCTTAGTGCCATATCTAGTACATGGTAGTTGCTGCATAAATAAAATAAGAATATTTTATAGGATGATTTGTGTCATGGAGATGATTATGACACCAAAAAAGCCAATGAATAGCCAAGTGTAAAGCCTAAATATCTCCTTTGTCTTCTTGTTTTTATGTCTGCCAATAGGTTTTAAATCCGTTTTATGTATTTCAACTCTTCAGTGTCTGTCTGTGGTTTAGTGAAGACTATAAGGAGTATGCTTTTGCCATCATAATCATGTCCATCATTTCCATCGCTTTGACTGTATACGATCTCAGAGAGGTGAGTTTAACCACTAACACTACAGTCTCAAAAAGGAAGAATTCTGACTTTGTTGAAATTTTGTTAGAAAAGAGTACAATGGGGAAATAGTCATTGCCCACCATGTGTGTGCTCAGTCGTGTCTGACTGTTTTGTGACCCCATGGACTGTAGCCCACCAGGCTCCTGATCCGTGATATTTTCCAGGCAAGAATACTGGAGTAGATTGCCATTCCTTTCTCCAGGGGATATTCCCAACCCAGGGATCAAACCCAGGTGTCCTGCACTGCAGGCAGATACTTAACTGCTGAGCCACCTGGAAGAAGTCACTGCTCACCTCATAACAAATGAGACCACATTTGTAAATATCTAGCACAACTGCTCACGCTCAGCAAGTACTGGTTCTTCCATTCCTTCACATCTCAATCCCTAACCTTTCAAGTTATTTTCCCCCTCTGTTTAGTTTATTAAGTTTTACTAGAATATGTGTATATTTATGAATTAAAAATAAGTGAAAAATACGTAGAGAATACTGATGGATCTTAAAGATGGTGGAGGTAGAGGAGTCTTTAATGTTTAATAGGGACTTCCGTGGCTTAGTCAGTAAAGAATTTGCCTGCAATGCAGGAGACTGGGCTGGGTCAGGAAGATCCTCTGAGAAGGAAATGGCAACCAGCTCTAGTATTCTTGCCTGGGAAATCCCATGGGCAGAGCAGCCTAGTGGGCTACAGTCCATGGGGTCTCAAAGACATGGACATGACTTAGTGACGAAACCATCGCCACCAAGGAATGTTTAGTATCTTTACTCTTTATGTTGAGTTGGTACTCATTTGTCAACACCCCAATCCAACTCTTGGTTTTCCTTATACCTATACCAGGGGATCCAGGTGCTGTTGGGAAAAAATATTACACTGTGTAGGTTGGTTGACTGTGTTATAAACCATGAATATTGATCTCATCTGGGCAAGCTTTCTATATGTCTCTAGTCAATGTGCTCTCCAATTGTCTGAAATTAAAGTTTCAGACCAAACCTTCATTCGAGTTTCTAAGATGCCTAACTATTCACATTCTACCTTTCCTCTAACTCAGCTAATAGTCTGTTTCATTGCTTTTTTCACAAAGATGGAAACTATAAGATGGGAATTTGCTCAATTCCCTGTTCTCCAACAACCAGATGATTTTTGTCTCCACCTTCCTCCTGCCTTGATCTCTCTTACATATGAGGAAATGCCATTTGCCTGCCTTCTTCTTCTTCTAATTTTTTTTTTGTGTGTGTGTATTTATTTTTATTTATTTGACTGCACCAGGTCTTGGGAACTCTTAGTTGCTGCATGTGGGATCTAGTTTCCCAAGCAAGGATTGAGCCCAGGCCCCCTGTTGGCCCCCAGGCTCCTATTGGGAGCTCAGAGTCTTAGCCACTGAACCACCAGGGAAGTCCTCTGCCTGTGCTTTATAGCATTCTGTCCTCCCTTCTCAGCCTGCTTATGTGGTCAGCGAATGACTCCTGCTTCCCCTCCTTAAGAGCTTTCACATCAGCATTTAAACAAGCTCATGTTTCTCTATCAGCACTTAAACATGCTCAAGTGTTTCCCAACTTAAAAAAAGAAAAAGAAACAAATGAAAAAAGTTTTCATTTGTTTACTGTACCTTAAACTTCAGCTATGACTCTACCTCTTTTCTCCCTTTGAAGCAAAACTTACTGAGCTCATTTTGCTTTTTTCTTCATTTACTCATCTCCCTCTCATGTCTCACCCATACTGAGCTGGCTTCCTCTCTTGTGATTCCATTCAAACAACTATTGTTAAGGTCACCACTATAATCCTAAAATAACTTTAAAATTAAAGGACAATATTTTTCTTTAAATTAGGTGGTGGTGTTGTTTCTTGATAGAAGGAATAACATATGGATGTAATAAAAAAATTCACACAGAACAAAACTGTAAATGAGGAGTAAATACTCCCCTTCTTTCAGTGTTTGGGTCTCCTTTTAAGAGGCATTCACTGGGACCAGATGCTTTACATACTTCTAGCACAGTTAAACACATATGCATTAATTTGTTCTGTGTAAATGGAAGTATACTATATATACTGTTATACACTTGCAATTTTCACCTAATATATCTTAAATATCTTTCACCTAATATATCTTAAATATCTTTCCATATCTGCACAAATATACTTTCTCTAAACTTACCATAATTTTGAAGCCAGTCATATGGATGGATATTTAGATTGTTCTAGTCTTTTGCTGGTAAAACACTGATATATTGAGGATATTTGCACATATATGTTTTCACACATCAATGTATATGTGTGTTTACAAATATGTATAAATCACAAATATGTGTAATTTATATCACATGTAAATGTGTGTATAATGTATCTGTATTGATAAGGAGATATGAATTTTCTATATTTGAAACTAGAACTACTTAATCATAAGCTATATACTATTTTAGTAGACATTGTCAAATGTCTCTTAAACAAGTGAATACTAATATTCCCCTAAGGGTAGATGAGTGTTTTCCTCATTTTTGCCACTATAAGTGAAAACAGAATTCTTTAACTTTAATTGCATGTTTTCCATTGAGAGTTGAACTTTTTTTCTTGTTTTAAGCTGTTTGTTTTTCTTTTGCTGTGAACTGTATTCATGTCCCTCATTAATTTTTATTGGGTGGCTGGTCATTAGTTTGCAGATTTTATGATTCCCTTCCTACAGTGAATACTTTTTCGAAAGTGTAGATTTCACTAAACCTTTCGGTTGCATTTGACTATGTTAACTACTTTCCCTTTGGCTTCACTGACAGCACACTCTCCACTTCTCTAGATGTTCTTTCATTCTCTCCCCCCACCCCTCCACCCCTGCCTCTTTTTTTTTTTTTTTTTGGCTGCTCCTTTCAGCATGAGGAACTTCCTTGACCAGGGATTGAACCTGTGCCTCCTGCAGTGAAAGTGAGGAGTCTGAATCACTAGACCACCAGGGAAGTCTCTTTTCATAGTTCATCCCTCTCTACCTGGCTTTTCAAAACATGGATGTCTAAAAACCAAAACAATAGGAAAATGTTTACCACTTAAAGGCTTCCTCTTCCTCCATCCCTCCACTTGTGCAACCTCTTTTATTAGCTTCTTGTGCTTTCTTCCAAAAATTTTTTTGGAATATACATATATTTTGTTTTTCTTTGCTATGTAAGAGGGAGCATAATTACATTATTTTCTACCTAGCTTTATTGCTATTATTAATAATGGTGTCTTGATGGTCTTTTCATAAGAGTACAACTGAGTCTTCACTATTCTTATATTGTATATACTAATGAATTCTGAAAGCATATGCTAATGACTTTCAAATTTATGTATATATTTCCAGTCCAAATATCTCTTTTGAATTTGAAACTCATAGTTCAACAACCTATTTATTTCAATGTCACTTAAGATTTGTATTGGTTCATTAGCTATATATGCTCCAAAAATACTTTACTTTTTCTATTTTATTGTTGATCATAGTGATATATTTATGTGTGTGATTATTTGATTAAATGTATTTACCCAGTAGGTTGTAAATATCTTGATGGTAAGAATCATTTCTGCTTTGTTGACCATTTTACTGCTATCTCTTAGCATAAAGATTACTCAATAAATGTGGAATGACTGCATAAATAAATAAAATAATAGATTAATAGCAGAAAACTTTTTCACCTTATATTATTCTGTTGACTATTCTTAGGACATATTAATCAAATCTGTAAATGATTCGAAGCTAGGAGATTGAAGGAGTGTCTTAAATAACAAAATCAGAAAAAAGAAAATGAAAAGACCAAATGATTGGGACTTTTTAATCCCCAGAACCTTATAAAAGGTCTTTCACACAATAGTTTTCTAATAAATGTGAAATCCAATATATTACTATTTTTGTCTGCTCTTATTTTTTCACTGTCAATGTCCCATATATCTTATATATTAAAGTATATAAAATACTATGAGGAAAGAATAGGAACCATTAAAGTCCTTATGAAGTTAAATTAGGAACTCTAATGTAGGATGACCCAAAGCTGAAATAATGCTTGGTTCTTGAAGCTATTTAGGTATAAACATAAATCTTGAATGATCAAAGTTCTTTTGAGTGGGCAGAGCATGCTGGGAAATTTCTTTCTACTAAGCAACACATGCTTCTTATCACTGGATGAAGACCACCACAAGTTGGATGCTTTTTCAGTTGAGTAGCAGGCTACTCCGTCTTGTTTATAAAGAGTACATTCAGTTGGGTCCACCTTTAAAGAAGGCTGACACTGTACTGGCTATTATCTGGGGCCTATCCTAAAATAGAAAAGGCTTTTTTTTTTTTCCTATTGTCTGTTCTTCTTTTTCAGCAATCTGTAAAGCTCCACCGTTTAGTTGAAGCACATAATAACATTACAGTCTCTATATATGGGAAAAATGGTAAGTCACTTCATTTTAGATCTATGTGTTGTCCATATGAAATCAGAAAGGGATTTAAATTTTTATTTCTGATTGTTCCTACTACTCTCATCTTCATATGTCGGTTTTGCTCTGCAATAACTTAAAGGGCTGAGGACCTTGACATTTTTTTTCACTTAAAAAAATGTGAAGTAAAATTGACATACCATAAACTGAACATATGAATATTTAAATTGTACAATTTGGTAGGTTTAGACACTGTACCTACCCATGCACTATCACCACAATGAAGATAATGACTGTCCATCGTCTCTAAAAGCTGCCTCGTCCTGTTTGTAATCTTCCCTCTCAACTTCTTACTGTGCATCCCCATCCTCAGGCAACCACTTTGCATGTTCAGGATATTTTATAAATGGTACTGCACAGTATGCATTTTTGCCTTTTAAAGTATCAATTCAGTTCAGTCGTTCAGTCGTGTCCGACTCTTTGCAACCCCATGAATTACAGCATGCCAGGCTTTCCTTTCCATCATCAACTTTTAAAGTATATCTTGGGTTTAATTTTGTGAAGAACAAAGTTCATAATAATTTTGAAGTTCATCCATTTTTTAAGAACATTAACAGCTTATTCTTATTTATAAGTGAATTCCATTGTCCAGGTAGACCAGTTAGTGAATGCATTTAGTTGTTGACGGAAATTTGAGTTATTTCCACTTTGGGACAATTACAAATAATTCTACTTGAATGTTTGGATTCAATTCTTTCTATGGACATGCATTTTCATTTCTTATGGGAAAATACCTGACTGTAGAATGACTGAATCATATGACAAATCCATATTTAACTTTTAAAGAAACCGCAAAACTGTTTTCAGAAGTGGTGTGCCATTGTGCTTTCCCACCAGCAGTGTGTAAGAGTTTCAGTTGCTTCACTTTCTTGCCACTACTCAGTATGGTCAGTCTTTTTCATTTTAGTCATTTAAAAAGGTGAGTGGTAGTATCTCATTGTTGTTTTAACTTGCATTTTCCTAATGACTAATGGAGGGCTTCCCAGGTGGCTCAGAGGTTAAAGCGTCTGCCTGCAATGCAGGAGACCTGGGTTCGATCTCTAGGTTGGGAAGATCCCCCTGGAGAAGCAAATGGCATCCCACTCCAGTATTCTTGCCTGGAGAATCCCATGGATGGAGGAGTCTGGTGGGCTACAATCCATGGGGTCCCAAAGAGTTGGACACGACTGAGCGATTTCACTTTCATCTTTTGCAAACAGATATCCAAAATGTCCTAATACCATATATTGAAAGGGCAATCCTTTCTTCACTTAATTGTCTTTGCACTTTTGTCAAAAGTCAGTTTCCTGCACCTGAATGGATCTATCTGGACTCCTTATTCTCTACTATTCTAATATTTACTTGTCTTTATATTAATTCCACATAACGTGACTACATAAGTCTTAGAATAACATTAGTCCTCCAACTTTGTTCTTTTTCAGAGTTGTTTTGGCAATATAGGGCTCTTTGCATTTCCATATGACTCTTAGAATCAGCTTGTCGATTTCTACCAAAAAAAAATATGCTAAAAGTTTGACTGGGATTGTGTTGAATCTGTAGATCAATTGGTGAAAAATTGGTATGTAACAAATTTGGGCCTTGTGACCCATGGACATGCTATCTCTCCATTTAATCTTCTTTGATTTCTCTCAGTCATATCTTATAGTTCTCAGTGTAGAGCCTTTTACATTCTTTTTCATTATTGGGTTTTCACTGCTCACAACCCCTCTCAGAGAACAGAATTAAGAGAAACTACATATAGAAAAAGGCAAGCAAATATATTTGCTTATATATTCTTATATATACACACATGCACATCTATGTTATTTTACCATCTATCTGTTGAAAATCATCCATTTACACTATCATTTCCAATTCCAGTCCAGTACCACAAAGTTCATTCTGATTTTATTTCTGTTTCTTATAACTTCCTTTCTTCAGTGAGAAACCTGTCTCTCTTCAGCCTCATTATATCAACTTATAGTATCAATCCTGCCTTTCTCACCTGGCTGGACTCCAATATCTCAAAACAGGCCACTGCCACTATGGGGATCTTGTCTCCCTCCTTGGGCTCTGTCACTCTGCACCCAGCCACGTAAGCACCCACTCATCCAGTTAAGGCTTCACCATGTGGAATGGTCTACCACTCCTATCCCCACTTTACCTAGCCCCCTGCATGGATGTCTATCTTGCTTAACTGCTTGTAGCTTTGGGGCTTTGGGACTGAATAAGGAAGGTAAGAAATAAAGGAAGGTCAGAAAGAAGGACAAAAGGCAGAAAGGAAGGATATATTTTTCAATTTTCTTACTATGAGTAAGAATAAATATCTTTTCAAACACCATGCCGCTTGTAGTATGTATGTGTGTGTCTGTTTGCATGTGAATTATATGGTAACAATTTTGCTATACAGTCATTTGCTTTACATCTTTTTTTTTTCAAACTCTTTTTTTATGAGGAATATTAATCTTTTGTCTGCAATGTAAGTTTCAAACATGTTCTCTGAATTTGTCATTAGTTTTTTCTCTGCCTATTTATTTTTTTATTGCCACACAAAGGTCTTTATTTTATGTAATATAATATATTACCTTTTTTCTTATTGTTTGCAGATTTAGAGTCAATGTTGTGGAATTGCTTCCTTTTCATATATGCTTTGGTTGCTTTTTCATTGATTTCCAATTTAGGTAGATGTTGGACTGTGTTTTTGTGGGAAAAAACCTGACTCAACTTTGTTTCCTCACACTTCCAGCTGGAGTCCAGGAGCTAGAATCACGCTTCCTGGTGCCTGGAGATCTATTAATTCTGATGGGGAACAAAGTGCAAATGCCATGTGATGCTATTCTGATTGATGGCAGCTGTGTGGTGAATGAAGGCATGCTGACAGGTACAGTTCTGTCGCCTCACATACAGCCTCCGCTGGTTCTCCCAGGTTTCTCCTGAATGATAATGGCAGAGCATGCGGCTGCTATGGGACCTTCCTACTCTCACAAATCTTACTAATAGTCCTGCACTGGACAGACCCGAGAGTTCAAATTAAAACTGATTTCTATATGCTAGGTTCGATAACAGTCCTAATTTTTGGAGCATTTAGCATTTCTTTCCTGCAAAAAAGATTATTACAATCCTGTCATTTTAAAGATTTAAAAACCTTTAAAGGTCATTTGATGTTTCAGAATCACCTGTGGCTTTTATGTTTAGTGTTTTTCTATAAAATGTATCTTCAGATAAACACAGATGGTTTGAAAACCGTTATGACATCCTGAAACACCCTTCCTGCCCCAGGTCAAGTTCAAGCTCTTTCTAGGTTGGTTTGAAAATGTTGAAAAGTGGTTGATGCAGGATTTGCCAAAGCTGCTACTTTGAAAACGCACACTGGATATTTTTAAATAATTGTGTTTCATTTTTACTTTTCATTGTTATTTATTCTAATTTTAAATAAATAAATATTTATGTCTTTGGCTTCACCGGGTCTTAGTTGCGGCACCTGGAATGTTTTATTGGGTCATGCTGGATCTTTGTGACACACGGGCTTAGTTGCCCCAGGCATGTGGAACCTTAATTCCCCAACCAGTGATTGTACCCACATCACCTGCATTATAAAGTGGATTCTTAACCACTGGACCACCAGGGAAGTCCCTGGATTTCATTTTTCAATTGCATGATGGAGCTGGAGAGATGTCATATCAGGGATATGGGAGCTGAGGTTCAGAGAGAAGGTCTTGTTCAAGGTCACAGTGCTTTGAGTTCTAACTCACATATGCAGTTAGGAGGAGATGTTACAGCCTTTCTGTAAGAATCACAAGCGCTTTTTCAGAGATGCAATTGGAGGCTGTAAATGTATTGATGTACCATGATTCCCATTAAAGTCCAAATCAAACCATTTCTCCTGGTGGACCGGGAAGGCATGAAATGCAGACATCAGCACACAGTCCGTGTGAACTTACAAAAAAACAAAAACAAAAACGATGTGACAGGTCAGGTTTATTTCTCTAAGGAATCCATAGATTTGATAAAAACCCCTTTGTGCTGGGACATTTACAATACCAAATATCATTTTCCTCATGAAAGCAGCTCTAGTATACTGGGACATATCCCTGACTTTATATTATCCTTTCTATGAATGGAGGTAGAGGATTTTAACGAGCTTTCTCAGAACAGGCGCTATTATTTACTTTCACAATTCATTCACCACCTTGTATTAGCACTTCAATCCACTGAAATCTGCCCTTCCCAGTACATTGGCGAAAGTCGCTAAAGTCTCAATTGGCGAATCCAATGGATTCTTTAAATTTCTCATCTTTTTAGCCGACCTGTGGCATTTGACTATTCTGACCACCTCTTCCTTCTGAAAACACGTCTCTCTAACCTTCCTAGATAGCACTGTCTCTTTCTGAATAATACTCCAGTGTCCTGTGTGGCTCCATTTCCTCCACCTCTTCGATTTCTGAAGCTGTTCAGGGTTCTTTGATTTTTTCTTTTTTCATCTTTCATGTGATCCCTAAATAATCTTGTCTCTTCCCATAGCTGTAATTATTGTCTATAGGGTGATGAACTGGGACTAAATATCTCCAGTCAAGACCTCTCCCCTGAGCTCAGGACCCAAATAAATTAACTGCCTGCAAAGCAACTCGCCATGGTCCTTCCACAAGTCATCTTTAACTCAGAGACCAAAAGGCAGTTCCTCCTTCCTCCTACAAGGATTCCAACAATCTTTGTGTTAATGATTAATACCCTCCCTCTGCTCATTCTTTCAAGTCAGAAACCAGGAAGCCACTTAAAATTCCTCTGTCACTATGATCTACCAATATAAAAATCTCCCCAAGTTTGGTAGCTGCTCACTTTTTTATTTCTCAAAACCAGTTCTTTCCTGCTCCTACTGTCAGCTGCCATAGTTCAGACCTTGTCCTCTTCAGCTGGGACCCTTGCGATGGTTTCCCAACTGTATGAGTCTGCAACCTCATCAGTCTTCCAATTCATTCCCTGTATTGAAGACAGAATACACTCTCTGGTATGTAAATGTGATAGTACTCTCCTGAATCGGACAACGAGATACCTCCCTATTTCTCTCCTGCCACCAGTGCCTAATGAAAGGGATTTAAACACTCAAGTGTGTGCATGCAGGGCTCTCCAAGTCTTGGCTCCTACATAGCTCTCATGACCTCTTACTCCCCAGACCCTGCATTCTAGACTGCACAACTTGCTATTCCCTAAATGGTTGTTTCCAATCTATCTCAGCATCCCTGTTTGGTTTTATAAGACTTAGAGTATTTCTAACATGACATTGTATTTAATTTTTTTAATGGCTGTCTCCCTCTCTGGACTACAAACTTCTTAAACACAAGAACTGTGTTTCTCCTTATATCATCTATACCAAAGGTTGTTCCTGCTAGGTGACAAGCTCACAAAAAATGCCTGGCATGTGATGGGTTGGTGAATGCAGGATTTAAATGAATGAAGGTCTCCCACCTCACAAACTGAGATGCTTGTTTTCTGTAGGAGAAAGTATTCCAGTCACTAAAACTCCATTACCTAAGGTGGATGGCTCAGTGCCCTGGAAAACACAGAGTGAAGGGGAGTACAAGCGGCATGTCCTCTTCTGTGGAACGGAGGTTATCCAGGCCAAGGGGGCCTGCTCCAGCCCTGTGAAAGCAGTGGTACTGCAGACAGGTTAGTTAGCACCTCCTGCATTTTATTATTTTCATGAAATACTTTCACTCCATTTATCTAGTGCTTTAAATGAATTAGGCAAGGAGCAGTCTTTAGATGACAAACCCCATATATGTAAATAGAGATATTTAAAATGTGAATTTAACTATGGCATATACCTTTTAGTAAGAACAATAACACTGGTGACAATAAGTATTATTCACGTGCTTTGTAATTTGTAAACTATTTCCTGCTGCTGCTGCTGCTAAGTCGCTTCAGTCATGTCTGACTCTATGCGACCCCACGGACGGCAGCCCATCAGGCTCCCCTGTCCCTGGGATTCTCCAGGCAAGAACACTGGAGTGGGTTGCCATTTCCTTCTCCAATGCATGAAAGTGAAAAGTGAAAGTGAAGTTGCTCTGTTGTGTCTGACTCTTGGTAACCCCATGGACTGCAGCCCACTAGGCTCCTCCGGCCGTGGGATTTTCCAGGCAAGAGTACTGGAGTGGGTTGCCATTGCCTTCTCCGAAGCTAGTTCCACATATCAAATTAGTGGAACAAAGATGCCTGTCCTCACTTTGTACATGAATAGGCTGGAGCCCACACAATTTAGGTCAAGTTTTTCTTAAAAAAAAAAAAAAAAAACTCACACAGCCAGTCACTGACAGAGCAGGACCTAGAGCTTAGGTTTTCAAACCCAAAGAACAAACCCCAAGTTTTTTCCATGCAGGACTAGAAATTGAAAACTTGATGATAAAAAGCATTAGAAGTTGAATCCATCTGTATTTACTGGACCATTTAAATTCAAGTGTTCTGTGTGTGTGCACGCATACACACATGTGTATGTGCACACTTACAAGTCCTTTCCTTAAAATGAAGCTATATTTGGCAAAGCTGCGCTCTGCCCCCATAGGGTGCTTTACTATCTCTGGGATGCACTTAAATTAGAAATATAAAAGGAAGGAAAGCCAGAGAGGAATAGGCTCTGAAAGAGCTAGGATATATTCATTCTAGCATTTAGGTATTTTGCCAATCATCCTTTAATTGTGTTTGGGCTTAAGCACTGTTTAAGTTTCTCTAGAGGAAACAAAGGCCCTGTTAAAGATTAGAAGAGCACTAGCAGAAGGATTTGTCATCCTGAGAGTGTGAGGTGTGTGTTTACTGCTTCAGGATTCAACACCGCAAAGGGAGACCTCGTGAGATCCATTCTCTACCCCAAGCCGATGAATTTTAAGCTCTACAGAGATGCCATCAGGTTCCTCCTGTGCCTCGTAGGGACAGCCACCATTGGGATGATCTATACTTTGTGCATCTATGTGCTCAGTGGGGTAAGCTGCTTTCGTTCTTTTAGTACAATGTATGTAGACTTATTTATATAGTGTCTCTTATTCTCCTGTTGACCTTAATCTAAGGGGTGGTTTTCAAACCTGGGAAAACAAAGCCAAATGCTGAAACCTGCCTATATATTTCCAGATCCCCAATATAAGCAGTTGATCACCAAGCTCCATAATAGCCATTGGATCCAGTGGGATAAAACACTGTGTTTATGGAGATAGTAACACGCCTCTACTCTTGGATTTTGCCTTACTCTATTTTTTCATCTTCAATTTAAGAATATGTTTATTCCAATAATGTAGTATTTTATAGCTGTTAAGTGAGGAATTTTAAATAAAAACCAATGTTGATAAGGTCGTGGCAAACTGGTACATTGTTCTCCGCTGGTAGCAGTATGAATTGTTACAGACTTTTTCATTACACTTTGGCAAAATATAGAGAAAGCCAATAAACGCGTTCATTCTCTTTAAACCACATTTGGCCAGCTCATATAATTTCTAGAAATCTGTACCAAGATAGAAAATAAAGAGGAGGGGAAAAGTCATGCGCATTAAAGTGTTCACAATGGATTTATCTGTAATAGCTAACTTTGTCCTCCCAGGAAACTCCTGGGGAGGTAGTGAAGAAAGCCCTTGACGTCATCACAATTGCAGTTCCTCCCGCTCTGCCTGCTGCTCTGACCACAGGCATTATGTATGCCCAGAGGAGGCTGAAGAAGAGAGGCATCTTCTGCATTAGCCCCCAGAGGATCAACGTATGTGGACAATTAAACCTGGTCTGCTTTGACAAGGTATGTGTGTTTCATCATCACCCTCGGCGCCATTTTTATCATCACTGTCATCATGCACAGGTGCTTTACATTCTTGTGAGGCAGGAAACCTTGGATGTGGGTACTGGGTACCTGATTTCATTTTGTCTCTGATTGGATATGTCATCTAGGACAGATACATCTCTTCATCTCAGATTCTAGGGTTTAGAGAAGGGAAAGTAGGAACTGAGTAGGTGAATCTTTTAGGATTCTTCCAGCTCCAATATTCTATGAATCTCAATGAATTAAAATAGCATTCTGTCCCTCTATAGTCAAAACCGTCATACGAAATTTAAACCTTTTACTATGGTTACTACTGTATCCCTAATGCTAATATTATTACCTGGCGTATAGTCAGTGTTCAATAAATATTCATTGACTTAATGAATGAATAAAAAAGAAAATGTTTATTTAGCTGTCTCTTACTATGAGACTGGGTTAAAATAAATCCCCAGGAAATCTTTCTTTTCTATAGTTTTCCATCTGCAGTAAATTGCTTAAAATAATCCTTGATCCCATACCAGTTACTCCCAACCAGCCTCTTATTCTGCCTTCTCCTGAATATATTCTTTTCATCTGTATACACATGCTGGTATGAAGGTGGGAGCTATAAGAGGGTAAGATGGAAATGAAGGGCTGTTTTGTACCCGTGTCTTAATTTATAAAGGTGACTAAGTGGCTGCTGGCAGAAAATGCCATTGAAAAATGTGTTTAATGTTACAGTTCCCCGACAGAAGAGGTATGTCCTACCAGGCAGGGCCAGAGATGGAATGCCAGATTTTGATCAGGGAGGAAAGGAGGATTGAGGGGAGTGCTCAGGTTATGGCCCTTATAAAGGAGTTTCTGCAGGAAATACAAGACAGGGCAGGGTACATAGATGACAACTAGCTATTTGGAATGATGTTGATGGGTTTTGGTCTATAGGATTGACCTCTAGTTGTCTAGTAGCTGGCCCTGGGGTGATGTTTCCAGGGGAGTGTGGCCAGATAGAGAAGGTATGACTCTTGACTGGTTAGTTTGCATATCAAAGGCATATTCTTGGCTGAGACCCTGGCTATCTCTAAGAACTGGCTGGCTCCAAGGAGGCAGTCTCTCCATCAGAAGGTTTCCTAAATTAAAATTTTGGTGGTGATCATACTGAAATAGAAGTATAATGTTGGCAAAACTTATATAATGTTATTTATAATATAATGTAAACCACTGTCTTGGCAATGAAAAATAAATTGTAAAAGAGAAAGTCCTTTTGCATGTCAAATGTCATAATATATACAAAAAAATTTTTTAAGATAAACAATTCGTAGACATTATAGTCATGTGAATCCACATTCACATGCCCACACTCCATGCCCACGCATGGAGTCGGGAGAGAACAGAGTGACTTTGATCAGAGCAGAACCTTAGTGATGGGAAAGGGTGTTGTAGACCTGGAATATCTGGCTAAGAAATTTTAATATACATTTTAGATAGTGGAGAGCTATTCATTGAAGGTGTTTTCTTCTTCTTTTTTATTGTTTCCTTCCATTTACTGATTTTTTATTGTGGCAAAAGATTTATAACGTAAAATTTACCATGCTAATCATTTTTAAGGGGCTTTAAGTGCTTTCATGTTGCTATGCAGCCATCATCACTATCCATCTCCAGAACTTATTCTCTCTTCCCCAACTGAAACTCCGTACCCATTAAACAGTACTGGGAAGGTCTGGGATAGCAGAGACTTAATGGGATCAGAGCTGTATTTTATAATTACTGGAATATCAAAGAGATTTACGAAGAACAGAAGGTTAATATGGTTCGTGCCACCATGTCAAAGTTAATTTGTGATCAAGCTAGCATCACACAGAAAGATGTTCTGTTTCTAGCATCATATTAGCCTTGAGCTTGGAAAGGGAAACAGGGGTGGGAAAGATAATTGTGAAATGAATTTGAATAAAAAGTAATAATTGTGAACAATTTTCATTATTCTCAGCTCTCACTCTTTGCAGACATTGCATTCAACACTATATTATCTCATTTAATCTTTTCAACAACCCTATATGATTATGACCACATTACAGATAAGGACTCTGATGTTTAGGGGACTAAATAATTGGCCCAGGTCACACAGCCAGCGTTTTAAGCCAGTCCAAACTCTTCATCACTTTACTAAGAGAAATACTAACAAACACCTTTTTAACAAATAGATGTCAAAATAGCAAACTATTTCTTTAGAACAGTGAAAAATTATACTTCTATTATTTCTGATGACGTACTTTTAACTTCTGCTATAAATGCTGGGACTCACCCATTTTTTTTTTAAGTTATTGAAGTGTAGTTGATTTACAATGCTGTGTTTAATTTCTGCTGTACAGCAAAGTGACTGAGTTATACAAATACATTTTTTTCATATTCTTTTCCATTATGGTTTCTCAGAGGGCACTGAACATAATTCCCTGTGCTATACGGTAGGGCCTTCTGTTTATCCATCCTATATGTAATAGTTTGCAGCTGCTAATCCCAAGCTGCCAGTCTGTCCCCCTCACCTCACCTCCCCATTGGCAACCACAAGTCTGTTACCTATGTCAGTGGACACACTTTTTAGCTCTCAGAGCAGGCTTACCAATGCCTCTCCCATCCATTCAGTCTTTCATTAAATTCTCAAAACAGGTCTCTGAAATATGTAGGCAGTAACTGTTTTCTTCCCTTTATCTCGGAGAACACTAAAGTTCAAAGAGATTAAGTGCCAGTTTGTCCCACAACTGGTGTGAGTTCATCAAAGCTTCCACCCAGGATTCCAGATACCCATCTGACTGTGTCATTCCCCAAGTGCTGAGCTTGACCATGGGTTTGTGACATACATTTTCCTGTTAAAGCATAACTTACTGGTGTCACTATGGGCTGCTGAGTCTTCAGAGTAAAGTGAGCTCCTGTTTCTGTTTAGACAGGCACCTTAACAAGGGATGGCTTGGATCTCTGGGGAGTCGTGCCTTGTGATGGGAACGGGTAAGTACTCGGGACCAAATGCATTATCATTTCCTCTTTCCCAGTTTTATCCTGAACACTAGTAAAGAAGAGGTTCTGGCACTGGCTTTGGTGATCAGTGATTGCTAGAGTGATGGCCAAACTTCATTTAATTTCTTTTCTTCACTATTTCCAAACTCACTAAAATGTGCATCCTCCCTCCACCCCTGTCCCAGCCCCAGGATTCTCACGGAACCCAGGAACTGAAGGGCACGTTTTGACACTGCATTCATCTTGCTAATGTGTGATTAGCTGTCAGCATATTAGTCAGGGGCCAGTGTACATCATTTGGGCAACACCTGGACACTGTCCTTCAAGGAGTTAATGTTCATAGCACGAACTGGAGTCTTTCCATGTGCTAGGAGGAGCATGGCCCTGACTTGCAGACACCGAATTTCAGTATGAGGAATATCTGTGGAACCACAGCTAGTGTACCTCATTTTCCTTTATATTATAGTTCTGGCTTCTGGAAAGTCCTCTTTTTCTGGCCAGAAAGGATTCCATTTTGACAATTTTAAACTCAGGGGAGTAAAGATTTGTTGCCTGTCCCTCTCCTGGGCCTCTCTCATTTGAGTTTGTTTCACAGCCTCCTTTTTCTTCCCACTACAACTTCCAGTCTGATCTGAACATGAACATTTGACAAATTCAGGTTTCGAGTTTGTTTGCTTGTTTTTAAATGGAGGTATAGTTGATTTCTTGGCTCAGATGGTACAGAATCCGCGTGCAATGCAGGAGACCCGGCTTCGATCCCTGGGTCAGGAAAATCCCTTGGAGAAGGAAATGGCAACCCACTCCAGTACTCTTGCCTGGAAAATCCCAAGGAGAGAGAAGCCTGGCAGACTACGGTCCATGGGGTCACAAAGAGTCAGACACAACTTAGCAACTCAACAGCAACAATAGTTGATTTCAGGTTTTGTTTTTTTAATGAGAATGCTTCCCTCTCATACTTGCAATGTAAGTCACGAAGCATTTTATACATACATTTTATACATTCTTCTGCATTATGCGAATGCATGTGACTTATCCATAATATACTTTATTTATATATATTTAATACATTTTCATATTAATATACTATTAAGATACAAATCCATTTCCTGGGTTAAAAAATTGATTCTGGTGCTTTTAGCCATTTTAGTCTATAGAAGAAGGTTGTTGTATGTGGTAAAGTTTCTCGTTTTTGTTTTTTTTTTTCTTTTAAAGGTAGATTTGGATATATAGCCAGTCTTGCTTATTAGTATTTTTCTGTTTCAGCTTCTATAAAAAGCATGCATTTATCCAAATATGTGAGGATTTAGAGAGCACGTTTTCTTATTTATTAAATTTGTCCCTAGTGACATATAGCTCTATAGCTGGCATGCACAGTAGATACACAGTAAATGTTTGTTTATCTAAAATGAACTAAGTATGTTCTGTCTTTCGAATGTTCTTCTGCTTATTGAATTAACATCATCTTAGTCACAAAATTTTTTAAACTTTCTGTTTCTAAAAGTGATTTGTCAAATTTAATAAAACTAGCTGATATAATATTTAGATTATTGATGGATTAATTCAGCCTGTCACTCTCTTTCCCAGTCCCTTCCTTTCTCCAAATGCTCAAAGTTGGCTCCAAGTGACTAAAAGAGCAATTCATTTTTAAAAAAATGACAGATTTAATTAATAGAATAAGAGAAAACAGAATGAGTTCTAAGTAAGAAGTCAGCACTTGATTTAAAGCTATTAAATATATTATTGTAAAATGTAAGATCATTTCTAATAATTCTTATCTTTTCCAAAGAGGGCCTTCCCAATGTGCCAGGTACTTCAAAACCATTGGAAATCTACCTGACTACCTAATCTTGATAAATGATAAACACTCAAATAAAAATTCAAGGACTGGGATGACAGAATTCTACTTATTTGTTGTACAAATCAGAGTCTGGCCCAATCCTCAGAAATATAGTATGTATTCAGAATTACATATGGAAGACAGTTTTTGTGCTGTGTTAAAAATAAGATTCTTTTTTCCTGATCTATTTGCTGCACAGTGTGAGCTTGAGAACCTGTTTTAATCCCTGATGGTGATTGCTTCCTTTTAGTTGTTTACTAAAATACCAGGGACACATTGGAACCGCTGAGGTACTAGAACTTTCAGTATAATAATAGATACCACCATCAACAAGGTCAGTAATCAGTCAAAGGGTTTTTGAGCTCTTAAGGAAGCTTGAATGAGGAAGCCAGGAAGAAAAATGGCTTAGGTTATGAGTTAATATTCTGCCGTCCCTGCTTTCAGGAACAAAAGGCTAGAGCAACCAAGGGAAGCGCAGTGTCCATATCATGAGAAATAATAGTCTGATTCTGAAGACCAAATTTTAAGACCAAGTATGACAAAAAGTGAAAAATACAAACTCTTCCAAGAAAGAGTAAATAGGAAGTTCAGAGATCTGGAAACTGTATATTGAAGGCACAGCTAGAGGTTCCTGTGTAATCCCAGAGGAAGGGAGTAATACAGTGTGTGCAACCAAGTTGGCCCACAAATCTGAAAGAAGTGGACACATGGAGGAGGATGGGCAAGTAAATTCTGACTGGTCCCAGGAGACAGATTTGGCCTCAATCTGGGAAGCACCTTCTGCTACTCGGGATTCTCCAAGCAGGATAGACTGCTTTGTAAACCACTTACTGTGCAACACGTGTAAGAAGGGCCTGACCAGTGAGAGGATATCCTTTCATAGGCCCAAGGCCAAATTTGGTAACTTCAATTCTGAATTAGTGAAAGAACCCTGCATGTGACGTTTGAGTTGTGTCTCGGTAAATTTTTAAATGAGGCCACTTCTATAGGAGGTGATGGAAATGATGCCTGCAATATAGACCCTAGATTCCAGGGTAGAAGAGGAAAATGCAGTGTCCTTTTCTAAATGTTTTTTAAATTTGTCATTTATTTAACATTATGGTCTTTCAAATCTCCAGTAACCAACTCATTCATTTATTTACTCTTAAATTTGTCAACTGTCTGCCGTGGACCAAACATCAGATATGTTGAAGAGAGATATGGAAGAAACAACCCTACCCTGAAGGATAGATTGAAGGCGATATATACATAAGAAGCTATAGTATGAGCAAGCCTGTTCTGTCTAATAGCATAGGAAATAGTGGGTCCAGAAGTTCAGGTGGGAGTAGATGCAGTTGGAACTAAGGGTGATATTTCTAGCTCTTTCTATACCTCTGGATTTAAATCAGTGCCAGAGAGGGGCATAGGGAAAAGAGGGAAGAAAGAGCTTGAAAGAACCTCAGGACCTTTCTCATGCTCACTGAACTCATGTAAGGATGATGGCTGAATGAAACACTATTCATTTGAGGGGATTAGAAACTGAGTATGCAACAAAGCATATTAACTTATATTTTTAAAAGATAGTTACCTCCAGAAGCTTCACTTTGGCCTGGAGGAAGAGGACTAACGTCCTTTCCCTTTTCTCCTTTAGTTTCCAGGAAGTCCACAGCTTTACCTCAGGCAGGACTTTGCCATGGGGCCCACTGTATGCAGCCATGACCAGCTGCCACTCTCTGATCCTTCTCGATGGGACCATCCAGGGAGACCCACTGGACCTCAAAATGTTTGAGGCCACCACCTGGGTAAGCCTCTGCTTTTCAGAGATTCTAAGAAGCTTCTTCAAGGCCAGGCCAACCCAGGTTTTATCACAGCTCTCCAATACTTATAGCATTAGAGGTCTCCAATATGGATTACATGTAGCAGTGAGGGGCAGGCTCATCTAAACCATTTTCTGCTTGTACAATGTATTTCTGTATTGGGGTTATTGTGAGGATTAAATGGAACGATGCATGTAAGAAATCCCTGGTACTGTGCCTGGAATCTATTACCAGCTCAATAGTCTCAGTATAATTATTATATAATTATATTCTAACTCTTCTCAACTACAATATGAGTCATGTCTGATTTCAAAGTTTTCTAGAACATGGGGATTAGGAAGCATCACGTCCCCAGTGCTTAGGGTAATTCATTGTTACCAGGAGTTTTATTTCTATTACTTTAGTATAATTTTCTCTCTAAGACAAGGCACTAAAAAGAACACCATGAGAGCTTTTGTTGAGACTGAAGTGGATTTCAGAGAAAATTATCTTGTTCAGGACCAAGTATCTGGCTTTCCCAGTTCTCATCTTGGCTCTGCTCTGACTCCTTGACCTCATGAG
Organism: Bos mutus; assembly: GCF_027580195.1. Lineage (NCBI taxonomy): Eukaryota > Metazoa > Chordata > Mammalia > Artiodactyla > Bovidae > Bos > Bos mutus. The sequence continues at coordinate 73,093,953 of NC_091617.1, forward strand.
TATACCTGTGGCAGATTCATTTTGATATATGGCAAAACCAATACAATATTGTAAAGTTAAATAAAATAAAATTTAAAAAAATAAAAATAAAAAATAAAATGAGGGAATTGAAGTAGACCAGCAGTGTTCACATAAAAGAAAACAAAAAAGCTGGAATCTTTTCTTAAAAGGAAACCTTATTCAAAAGCACCCTACCCAAAACAAATCATTGGAGTTACTCTGGTTAAGATAGAAGATGGGGAGTAAATGTACAGCTTAGGGAACATGCATCCTCAAGTACTTAGCCACAGTCCACTCCACTCTCTGTAATCTGCTTCAGTTCCAGGTCTGTGTAATAACATGTGTAAAATCCTCACTGAAAGAGACAACCTTTAGGGTCCCTTCCAGCATTAATGGGGCCTCCCTGTGGCTCAGTCAGTAAAGAAGCTGCCTGCAATGCAGGAAACACGGGGTCAATCCATGAGTCTGGAGATCCCCTGGAGAAGGAAATGGCAGCCCATTCCAGTGTTCTTGCCTGGGAGATCCCATGGACAGAGGAGCCCCGTGGGCTACAAAGAGTCTGATATGACTTAGCAACTAAACCACCACCACCTCCCATTGTTAATAGGGCATGCATCTGTACCAATGTGATATAACTTTCTCCATCCTTCCTGGGTTACTGTTTCTGTATCTTTAAGTAGGAATTATAATTTCCTCTCTGAGATTTTTTTTTCTGCCACCGCTCCATGAGATGATTATAAAGCATTATGGCATCTTTAGGTAAAAGGTTCCTTTGCCTATAATTTAGGATCATTGTTATAGCAATTTAGTTCAGTCGCTCAGTCGTGTCTGACTCTTTGCGACCCCATGAATCGCAGCACGCCAGGCCTCCCTGTCCATTACAAACTCCTGGAATTCACTCAGACTCACGTCCATTGAGTCAGTGATGCCATCCAGCCATCTCATCCTCTGTCGTCCCTTTCTCCTCCTGCCCCCAATCCCTCCCAGCATCAGTCTTTCCCAATGAGTCAACTCTTTGCATCAGGTGGCCAAAGTACTGGAGTTTCAGCTTTAGCATCATTCCCTCCAAAGAAATCCCAGGGCTGATCTCCTTCAGAATGGACTGGTTGGATCTCCTTGCAGTCCAAGGGACTCTCAAGAGTCTTCTCCAACACCACAGTTCAAAACCATCGATTCTTCGGCGCTCAGTCTTCTTCACAGTCCAACTCTCACATCCATACATGACCACAGGAAAAACCATAGCCTTGACTAGATGGACCTTTGTTGGCAAAGTAATGTCTCTGCTTTTGAATACGCTATCTAGGTTGGTCATAACTTTCCTTCCAAGGAGTAGGCGTCTTTTAATTTCATGGCTTCAGTCACCATCCGCAGTGATTTTGGAGCCCCAAAAAATAAAGTCTGACACTGTTTCCACTGTTTCCCCACCTATTTCCCATGAAGTGATGGGACCAGATGCCATGATCTTCGTTTTCTGAATGTTGAGCTTTAAGCCAACTTTTTCACTCTCCACTTTGACTTTCATCAAGAGGCTTTTGAGTTCCTCTTCACTTTCTGCCATAAGGGTGGTGTCATCTGTACATCTGAGGTTATTGATATTTCTCCCGGCAATCTTGATTCCAGCTTGGGCTTCCTCCAGCCCAGTGTTTCTCATCATGTACTCTGCATATAAGTTAAATAAGCAGGGTGACAATATACAGCCTTGATGGACTCCTTTTCCTATTTGGAACCAGTCTGTTGTTCCATGTCCAGTTCTAACTGTTGCTTCCTGACCTGCATACAGATTTTTCAAGAGGTAGGTCAGGTGATCTGGTATTCCCATCTCTTTCAGAATTTCCCACAGTTTATTGTGATCCACACAGTCAAAGGCTTTGGCATAGTCAATAAAGCAGAAATAGATGTTTTTCTGGAACTCTCTTGCTTTTTCCATGATCCAGCAGATGTTGGCAATCTGATCTCTGGTTCTTCTGCCTTTTCTAAAACCAGCTTGAACATCAGGAAGTTCACGGTTCAGGTATTGCTGAAGCCTGGCTTGGAGAATTTTGAGCATTACTTTACTAGCATGTGAGATGAGTGCAGTTGTGCGGTAGTTTGAGCATTCTTTGGCATTGCCTTTCTTTGGGATTGGAATGAAAACTAACCTTTTCCAGTCCTGTGGCCATTGCTGAGTTTTCCAAATTTGCTGGCATATTGAGTGCAGCACTTTCACAGCATCATCTTTCAGGATTTGAAATAGCTCAACTGGAATTCCATCACCTCCACTAGCTTTGTTCGTAGTGACGCTTTCTAAGGCCCACTCGACTTCACATTCCAGGATGTCTGGCTCTAGATGAGTGATCACACCATTGTGATTATCTGGGTCATGAAGATCTTTATTGTACAGTTCTTCTGTGTATTCTTGCTACCTCTTCTTAATATCTTCTGCTTCTGTTAGGTCCATACAATTTCTGTCCTTTATCGAGCCCATCTTTGCATGAAATGTTCCCTTGGTATCTCTAATTTTCTTGAAGAGATCTCTAGTCTTTCCCATTCTGTTGTTTTCCTCTATTTCTTTGCACTGATCACTGAGGAAGGCTTTCTTATCTCTCCTTGCTATTCTTTGGAACTCTGCATTCAGATGCTTATATCTTTCCTTTTCTCCTTTGCTTTTCACTTCTCTTCTTTTCACAGCTATTTGTAAGGCCTCCCCAGACAGCCATTTTGCTTTTTTGCATTTCTTTTCCATGGGGATGGTCTTGATCCCTGTCTCCTGTACAATGTCATGAACCTCATTCCATAGTTCATCAGGAACTATAGTTCATAGTTCATAGTTCATGATTCATAGTTCATCATTCCATAGTAATTATAGCAATTACTGTTTACCAAAAGTTAACCATGTACATCACAGTCCCTGCCCTCCTGTACCCTGAGGACCGTCCATCTAAATTAGACAGAGAGGAAACAGCAGGAGCAACAGTGAACCAGGAGAAGAAAGACAATAAGGTACTGGCTATTCATGCTCAGTGTTTTCAAGTTAAGCCCTCTGAAACGGAGAAAGCCTTTACGCCACAAATTCCAGCAGAGAAAGCACGAGACATTGTATGACTAATTTAGAAGTGTCTGGCCTTCAAGTTCCATAGTATTTCCGATGCATTATTTTTTTGTGTCGAATTAAAATCTGGTTCACCTCCATGTAGCTGAGGGAGGAGAATACATTGAGACGGTCTGAGAATTTTCTCAAGGGGAGGGTTTGAGCACAGTATTCATGAATGAAAGGGAAAGAAATCTCTACAATGAAATATCCTGTATGAAATAGGAAATGGTGGTTTCCAGGGACGATTTCCAACTCAAGGGAGTGCCAGGATGTGCCATGGTTGTTAAGCCCTGTGGAACATCCAGTCAGGTAAGTCTTGCCTGCTGTCTACCCCACAACACCCAACTCGGAAGGAAAGTCCTGCGAGACCCACAATTTTCAAAGTTCAGAAATGTGTCTTCTTTGATTTCTACATGTGGAAATTGGTGAGACCTTGTTTCCCTTATTTGCTAAACTGAGGCCTGGAGGAGCAGTAACTAATTCCCCATAGCTAGAAGCTATGTGGTATGTCTGTCTCCATTCCCCCTCCCTCTACCAGGTCCCAGTGGAAGGAATTGCAATCCTGCATCAGTTCCCATTCTCATCAGTGCTGCAGAGGATGACAGTCATTGTCCAAGAGATGGGGGGTGACCAGCTGGTGTTCATGAAAGGTGCACCAGAGAGGGTGGCCAGCTTTTGCCAACCTGAGACAGGTAAGTGATCAGACTTACATTACAACAGGAAAATCTGTCCCACATATGTCCCTTCATCACTGGATTGGCAAATCTAATTGTCTACTGGCCATCACCAATCTGATGATTCAATGGTACTCCAAACTCAATACCAAAATCAAGCTTATCTTTCTCACTCTGTATTTTCCAACTTGGTGAATGAAAGTATTACTCCCCCACCCCAATTTAGGATTCTTCCTAGATTCCTGTCTCTCCCTCAGCACTCCTATCTTGTCAGTTGCTACTCCATGGCTCTGTCACTCCATCAGCTCAGGCCCTCATCATCCTTCTACTGGATCACTTCAATAGTTGGTGAATTGGCTTCCTCCTCCCCAGTGTTCCCTACTCTGATTCATCCTTTACACTATGTGCAGATCAGTTTTTCTGTCACATAGCATAATTATACTGTTATTTCCTACTTGCATTCTTTGGTTGCTTCTCATAGGCTCCAGGATAATCTCAAACTCCTTTAGAATCGTATCTAAAGCCTTCATGATCTGACTTCTATCACACTTTCCAGATTTTCTTTACTATGCCTGTCTTCACATCCTGTGCTTCCCCTGAGCTAAACTGTCAAGGTTTACTGCCTCATGGCCCCACGCCTGAGTACATGATGCTCCCTCAGCCAAATGCCCTTTTTCTTCTCCATCTGACCACCTCCTCCCAGTCTGGTAGATACACTAATGCTCCCAAAGTGTGCTGCCCAATTGCCTGGATCAGAGCAAGCATCTCATTCAATTGTATTCTTGGTCTACCGTCTGTGACCTTACTAGACAAAGACCCTCGAAACAGGAATTACAGTTCAATAGCTGCATAAACAATGCCTGATCCATAATAGACTCTCAATAAATTTTTGTTGGTTAAACTGGAGAAAAAAAGAATTATACACTTTACCCATTCTTCTTCTTCTTCTTTTTTTTTTTTTCTTTTGAGTACTTCCTTTTCACTTCTGCTTAACTGGATCTCAAGAAGTCAACCATGACAATGTAGTGATATTTAAAGTTCCCACTGACTTCTATACATACCTTTTGTAGAGATGTGTTTTCTTGGGCAAGTGTTGATTCTGTTTGCAAGGAATTTCTCCACCAGTACCAATTGAGTTTCATATTGCACACTAATCTTGTGTTATTTTCTGAACAGTACCAACTAGTTTTGTTAGTGAACTTCAGATTTACACGACACAGGGCTTCCGGGTCATAGGACTGGCCTACAAAAAGCTGGAAATGGATCACCACATCTCTGCCTTGATGAGGTAAGAGGGGAGGAGGGGAGAATTTTGGTAAAGCAGAATGATTTCATGGGACGATACACCAGATTGGGCAGCGGACTCAGCAACACAGCTTACTGAATTTTTATGTATAAAATGTCCTTGAACTTAGTAAATGGGGATATAGTCATTCCTTTCCTGCCTAAATCACAAAGGTGATCTGAACTTGACTGGGAGAATTGACCAGAAATAGCTGTAAAAATTATAAAATATGGTTGTACAGCTTTGTGAAACCAAATATATGAATATAACCTATGTTTCAGAGAGTTTGAAAGTGTGGTCCTGCTCTCATTTTGAACCAAATATAAATTTGATTTTAAATTATTTTTTTGTTTTTCATTACTTAGCTATTTGGGGATTTTATTATTTTTATTTTGTGTCAAAGTTGGTGAATTTGTTGAAAGTTAGAAAATATAACACTTGACTGAAAAAAATCTTGATAAAAAATGCACAACTTAATAAAACAAATAAATATAGCTTGGGCCCAACATATAATCTAGGTAATACTTGTTGAAAAACAAGAAAAACTTCAGAGAAGCTGTTATAAAGAGAGTTTTCTTATAGATAGATTAAAATAAGGATGCTCAAAAGTTAAAACGTACTGGAGTGATTAGCAGTTCAAATTTATTTGTTGTTTTATTTTCCACTGTTTTCAGGCAATGGTATTTATTTCATTTTCAAGTTATGTCCAGTACTCTATGTCAGCCACTATTGGTGACACTGCTATGGAGATAATCAAAGCTTAGTTTGTTATTTAGGATTTTAAATTTGGGAGGTCTAATGTAATTGTTTTCAACCTTGCCAAATTCAACACTCTCTTACTATAACTATTAGGTATCACTTCCTTTAATGTAAGAAAATAAAATTCATATGTAACATGATCTGCACACATTCTCTTTAAAAAAGAAATATAATGCCCTCCTATATAGCAAAAATAGAAGCACAAATTATAATGCCTTACAAAAAGTAATAAATAGTTCAATAAATACTCAGTTGACTCCATTAAAACAAAATGAAACAATACGTTGCTTACACAGTAAGTAGACTCCTTGGGGATGTAACAGGAAGGAATGCAGATTGATACAGGTGTTTTATTCATTGGAATCTCAGATATCTCTGGCAGTCTTACTGTCAATGAGGTGACTCTGTGAAATGACTAAAAATTCTTAGTAAAACTGAATATAATAGAACACTTTCCTCTCAATATACATTATATTCCTGGAGAACTCAATGCAATATTAAAAATATGTAAAAAATACTTTGTGTTTATATGTAAGAGAGAGCTAAGGGAAGTATGAACCATTTTATATTTGCTTATTGCAATACATCCACAGATGTTTTTAGTGTCCGTGAATCCTATAAAATATTCAAAAGGCATATTCAAAAGGGTAAAATTTTGCATGCCTAAAAAGTTTCCAAAATGTCCTCTAAAGGCAGTATACAGTGGAAGTGACAAATAGATTCAAGGTATTAGATCTGATAGAGTACCTGAAGAACTATGGACAGAGGTTCGTGACATTGTACAGGAGGCAGGGATCAAGACCATCTGCAAGAAAAAGGAATGCAAAAAGGTAAAATGGTTGTCTGAGGAGGACTTACAAACAGCTGAGAAAATAGAAGATGCAAAAGGCAAAGAAGAAAAGGAAGGATGTACCCATTTGAAAACAGAGTTCCAAAGAATAGCAAGGAGAGATAAGAAAGCCTTCCTCAGTGATCAGTGCAAAGAAATAGAGGAAAACAGTAGAATGGGAAAGACTAGAGATCTTTTCAAGAAAATTAGAGATACCAAGGGAATATTTCATTCAAAGATGGGCACAATAAAGGACAGAAATTGTATGGACCTAACAGAAGCAGAAGATATAAAGAAGAGGTGGCAAGAATACACAGAAGAGCTATTCAAAACAGATCTTCATGACCCAGATAACCACGATGGTGTGATCACTCACCTAGAGCCAGACATCCTGGAATGCGAAGTCAAGTGGGCCTTAAGAAGCTTCACTACGAACAAAGTTAGTGGAGGTGATAGAATTCCAGTGGAGCTATTTCAAATCCTGAAAGATGATGCTGTGGAAGTACTGCTCTCAATATGCCAGCAAGTTTGGAAAACTCAGCAGTGGCCACAGGACTGGAAAAGGTTAGTTTTCATTCCAATCCCAAAGAAAGGCAATGCCAAAGAATGTTCAAACTATCATACAATTGCACTCAACTCACACACTATCTAAGTAATGCTCAAAATTCTCCAAGCCAGGCCTCAACAGTACATTAACTGTGAGCTTCCAGATGTTCAAACTGGTTTTAGCAAAGTCAGAGGAACCAGAGATCAAATTGCCAACATCCATTGGATCATCAAAAAGCAAGAAAGTTCCAGAAAAAACATATACTTCTGCTTTATTAGCTAGACCAAAGCCTTTGACTGTGTGGATCACAACGAACTGTGAAAAATTCTTCAAGAGATGAGACTACCAGTCCACCTGACCTCTCTCTTGAGAAACCTGTATGCAGGTCAAGAAGCAACAGTTAGAACTGGACATGGAACAACATACTGGTTCCAAATAGGGCAAGGAGTATGTCAAGGCTGTATATTGTCCGCCTGCTTATTTGACTTATATGTAGAGTAGATCATGAGAAACGTTGGGCTGGAAGAAGCACAAGGTGGAATCAAGATTGCCAGGAGAAATATCCATAACCTCAGATATACAGATGACACCACCCTTAAGGCAGAAGGCAAAGAAGAACTAAAGAGCTTCTTGATAAAAGTGAAAAAGTTGGGTTAAAACTCAACATTCATAAAACTAGGATCATGGCATCTGGTCCCATCACTTCATGGCAAATAGATGGGGAAACAATGGAAACAGTGAGAGACTTTATTTTGGGGGGCTCCAAAATCACTGCAGGTGGTGACTACAGCCATGAAATTAAAAGATGCTTGCTCCTTGGAGGAAAAGTTATGACCAATCTAAACAGCATATTAAAAAGCAGAGACATTACTTTGCCAACAAAGGTCTGTCTAGTCAAAGTTACGGGTTTTCCAGTAGTCAGGTGTGGATATGAGAGTTGGACTATAAAGAAAGCTGAGCGCTGAAGAATTGATGCTTTTGAACTGTGGTGTTGGAGAAGACTCTTGAGAGTCCCTTGGACTGCAAGGAGATCCAAGCAGTCCATCCTAAAGGAGATCAGTCCTGAATATTCATTGGAAGGACTGATGCTGAAGCTGAAACTCCAATACTCTGGCCACCTGATGTGAAGAATTGACTTATTTGAAAAGACTCTGATGCTGGGAAAGATTGAAGGTAGGAGGAGAAGGGGGTGACAGAAGATGAAGTGGTTGGATGGCATCACCAACTCAATGGACATGAGTTTGAATAAGCTCCGGGAGTTGGTGATGGACAGGGAAGCCTGGTGTGCTGCAGTCCATGGTGTTGCAAAGAGTCAGACACGACTGAACAACTGAACTGAACTGAACTGAGAGGCAGTATCACCTCTGCTAAGAATTACTGATCAGTTTCAACCCCACCTTTGTCAATGGTGGGTGAGGCCCGGAGGGGGAAGTGACTCATCCAAAGTCATTGAGTGTTGACTCCCTGGACTTCTTGGCCCAAGGATAGTAGGCCAGCTTACTGTGACCCTTAAAACTTTGGCTATTACAGTTCTGGATCTTTGCTGTAATTTAACCAACCCAGGTCACTCAAGTCAGAGAGCTAGAAGTGAACTTTGAGACTGAATCTCACAGTTTAAAGAAGAGGATGCTTGGGTCAGGGATGTGGCAGAGTTGGAAATGGAATTTTGTTTCCTGAGAGTCTTTTGACACATATATATCAAGATTCTGGCTGAGGCACTGCTGCTTCTGATTTCTGTGATGAAATATTTGCGTATCAAGTTTCAGACTCATGACTTTGGAGTTTGTGAATATAACAAAGCATTCACAGTAGGGACACATGGTTGGGAGGGGCAGTTGGTGAGAGCAGCAGCAGACAGGAGAGTCCATAGCCCACAGCGTTGAAATTCCAACTCTCCAAAATCTGGTAAGGTCTATATCCAAGTTCACTGGTAGAATCTGACCCTTGGTTGTCATTTGGCCCATCTTGTGTTAAAGCTGCATCACCACCGTGTCTACTTCTAGCTAAGTCAATTTACCTAATTAGACATTTGCCCTAATCCATGATTAACGCAGAACATTCTTTCTGGTGTGTGTGTTTACTCAGAGTGCTTCCAGCACTGATATCATAATTTCTGTGATGGTTCTTGGCTCTCTTTATGCCTATTTCATCTTTTAAAAATCACATGGATTTTAAGAACATGAAGTGTAATCACAGGAGTGGCAATGCTCCTTCGTATTACACTCCCCATTCTTCATTATTTTTAGGTGCTTCAGGAGGAGGTATAACGTTTGTGCAGGAAACAGGAAAAGATAGCATGCTATTCCAAGTTACAGAGTGTGAGCCCCTTCAAGGGCTATGTCTTCTCCTTATTTCATTTTCTAGATCAGATTGAATGAAAAGAAGAATTGTGTCACACTTGAGCTAGGAGAGACTTTGCAGATTCGTTATTTTCACCACCTGCTTTTGAAAAAGTAGAGATAAATTGCCAGGCAAAGAAAGTGATTTGCCTATGGTTACACAACAGGATAGCCTCAGAGCTTGGATTGGAATGCTGGTCTCCTGATTATTGTGCACTGAACCCACATGCCAGAGGAACCAGAAAAATGACTGCCAAAGTGGGTTGCAGACTTTGTCAGATCTTGACACTACAGCCATTTTCTTGATGCCTGGTGCCTTGTGGTTGGACCGTGTCAGTGATCTCTGAAAATATCTAAAACCTGATGCCTGTGTATGAAAACTACTAACAAGATTAGAGGACCTCAGTTAGGCATCAACTATATTATCCTTCAAAAAGTAGCTCAAATATCATCTCCTCTAGGAAGGCTTCTCCAGTCATTCCACCCAGAAATGATTACACCATCCTCTGTGACACCAGAGAACTCTTACAATACTTTCCCCAGCTTTCCATATAATCAAAGTGATCAGGATTAATCTTGTCCTTCCAATTTGAATGTCAAGTTTCTGGAGTTAGGAACTACTATAATCCCTGTATATTCTCTTCCTCTTTTCTGAGCCCCGTTCCTTGCATTTATTTTGTTGTTATTGTTATTTAGTCACTAAGTCATGTCTGACTCTTTTGTAACCCCATGGACTGTAGCCCACCAGGCTGTTTCATCTATGGGATTTTCCAGGCAAGAATACTGGAGTGGGATGCCATTTCCTTCTCCAGGGAATCTTCCTGACCCAGAAATCAAACCCATGTCTCCTGCATTGGCAGGCAGACTCTACCACTGAGCCACCAGAAATGTTCTTACATTTATTTGGGTGTCCACTAACTGGTTATTGATCTGACAGATTTGCTGGCTTCAGTTCCCATGAGAACCCTCTGGCAGTAGAATTTCTGAAAGAGGAAATGAATTTTCCAGGGATGCCTGGGAAAAAGTTATACTAGGCAGTAGGGCATTTTCACTGGCAAATATTTGCTGAGCACATCCTCTGTGCTAGGCACCACATGGGTGTTGTTGAACTTGTCATTGAACCAAGCAAGTTTACCGTTAAGGATCAGAGACAGAGAGATAGATCAAGTAGCAAAGAATGACAAATAAAATACAAGCTGAACTGAGGTAGAAGTAATAGGTTGAGGTTGAAATTATTTCTATTACGGAAAGTCTTCATGGGAGGTGCATGTGAGTTTGATTTCAAAATATAGGAAGGGTTTCCATGACAGATCACAGGGAACTTATAACCTTTTCTATGAAGTAAGAAGAAATGTCTTCTGGCAGTCTAGAGCAAACGTTTAAAGATGGTTGTGTACAGAACATACCCATGGTCCAACTTGGCTGGAATGTGGGGTGGATGAAGAATTTAGTGATAGGTGAAGCTGGAAAGATCTTTTGGACTCAGATTATGGAGAGATTTAAATGCTAGGTTCAGAAGGATAGGGAGTGCTATCTCTCTGAGCCAGCTTTGAGGTGAGTAGTTCAAGTTATATCTACTTCCTGCCACTCCTGTAGAGATGTTAGCAGTGGCCTGGGGAGTGTCTCTAGTTCTGGTTTGGGCTGCTGGTTGGAGTGAGGCCCAGCATTGAGACACACACAGCAAGAAGGCAGTTTAGTTCTTCTGCGTTCATCTGTACTTGGGCAGACTTGAGAGGTGCTGGTGCCTTGCTCTTGTGTCTGCTAGACATATTTGGGTCTCAGATAAATGAATCATGGAAGAATCACTGAAACCCCAACCCCAGATGTACTCCCCTGCACTTAGTCCTGTGGAATGTCTTGGAAATGTTCTTGTGATGGGCAGGAGCCTGAGAGAATTCATTTGTTTGCACAAACAGCCACACTTTATGTAGAAGAGCAACGCTACCCACTGAGAGAGAGACACACACACACACAGAGAAAGGGAGAGAGAAAGAGAAGCTTGGTTTCAAAGGAAGGGCTCTTTTTAAGACTATGGCCTCATGTCTCTTGGGACCAAAACAGTATTGATGATAGCTTTGATTTCTAGAGAAACTAGTGTTTTATTTTATTTTTCTGTGCTGCACTTACTTTTCATGATGTTTTGTACCAGGGCTAGAACTTCTCTCTGGTGGTTGCTAACAGGTGAGGTGACAAAAATCACCCCATCAGATGGAAGACAATTTTGTGGTTATTTTATTCATTCTCTACCAAGATTAAAGTGAATCATGTACTGAATAAGCACCCTCTCTTCCTCTCAATTCCATCAGAGCAAACGTCTCCATATCCTTGTGCCTTCTCTTGTCTTTTTTCTGGAAGGTTCCTGCACATATTCAGGGCCTCAGCAATGGTGCGTGAATGAGTGAGTAGAGACCACTCTGAGAGGATGATATCTGTCATTGTTTTTGTTTTGCTTCCTGTAAGAAAGACTATAATGGGTGAATTCTGTTCAATCATTCATACACTTCCAGGGACCAGGTAGAATCAGACCTGATATTTCTGGGACTGCTTATCTTGGAGAATCGACTGAAGGAAGAGACAAAATCTGTCCTTGAAGAGCTTATCTCAGCCCGGATAAGGACTGTGATGATCACAGGTATAGAACAAAATACGTGGGTGAAAACAGGAAGAAATTGATGCAGAAATAGACACAGTTCTCTCAAAAAGTAGCAAATCTTTTTGACTCCCTAATATGGGTCAGGCACCATTCTAGATGCTGGAGATGGGCAACAAGAAAGGCAAAGTTTCTGTTCTCACTGAGTTTTCACTCACATGGGTTAAGACAGAAAATAAGTCAATCAATCAAATCAAATAAACAGCTCACAATAAGTGTTACAAGCTATGTAAAACAAAACAGGCTGATGTGGTTAAGTGTGTCTGACCGGCTACTTTAGATGAGGTGTTCCTTCTGAGAGGGGACTTTCGAAGTAACACTTGAATAAGAATCCTTAAGCCACGCAGAGATGTTGATTTCATTGTTAAATATTCAGAGAAGAAGAATGCTCAGTCAGCGTGGTCTGTACACTACGCTGAAGGCCCATCAAATGAGATCTATGATTCAGGAAATTATGAAATGTCCCTCTAGTCTCACTCTCAAACCCCAAATCACAAACAAGGGAATGATGAGACAGGATCACGCAAGAGAAATGTGTAAAATTTCCTAATGAATGCTTCTGAGTGGAGAGTCAATGAGTTCCTTAAGTATTTACATTTTTTGAGTGTGTGTTGCCTTCCCTTTCTCTGCTCTCAAAGTCAGATGCATTTAGCTCTATGAATTGTGGCATCAAATACAGTCTTTCCCCACCAAAGAATTCTCTCTCCACCCTACTGCCCTTGAACTCAGTTCTATGTTGGGGACTCAAGTGTACCTTCACTTCCCCTATGGTACTTCTCTATCCCCCTCCGCTACCCACCCCTCCAAACCAAGAGATTTTTGGATCACTTTTACCCTCTCCTTTCTGAGCCCCTCAGTCCAACTTCTAGGTGTTGCTGAGTTAATTTACTACTTACTAGAATTCCCCTTATATTATGGCTCTTCTGTTTCAAAATTTTTATTTAACAATTATTGCATGCATTCTCAGAATCTATTTTTAACCAGTTAGACTTATGTAGAAGTAAGAACTCATGGCTCACAACCTTCCCTCTTCACCTCTTCCCTCATATCAAAATTTCTGTCCTGCTTCTTCCCTTGCTTGGTTGTAATTTTTCTGGAGAATTGTCTTTGGATGAGGTGAAAGGGAGATATGCTTTCTGATCTATTATATACCCTGAAATATCTTTCTTGGCTTTGACAAGGAAATGGTGTCTTGCCTAGGTATAGGAAGTTTGGATTAGAGTCTTTCTTTAAAAGTTTTTATTGGAGTGTAGTTGACTTACAATGCTGTGTTAGTTTCAGGTGTACAGCAGTGATTCAGTTATATATTTTTATGTTTACACATCATTTTATATATAGTTTTACTCAGTTTATAAGTGTTTATATATAGTTTTCCAGGCTCTGCATGAACTGGTTCTGTCTCTTCAGTCCCATTTTGGGGTACTCTTCCTTTCTGCTAGGTGACAACCTTCAGACTGCAGTAACAGTGGCCAGAAAGTCTGGAATGGTTTCTGAAGGCCAGAAAGTCATTCTCATTGAAGCAAATGAAACTACGGGGTCCTCATCAGCATCTATTTCTTGGAAACTACTAGAAGAGAAGAAACACATTGCATGCAGGAATCAGGTATACCTACAATCAGACCTTCTGCCGTATTATCTGACTCATCACACGGTGTTGGCCTCTGAGCGGCTTTGACTGGCAGAGGTGTACGTGTGACCTGGGGTCAGCGTACTTCTTCAGATGTCTAACATGTATGCAGTTCAAAGCACTCAACTATATCACTTTACCATACCATTCATACTGAGTTTTAAAGTATGGTGGTTTCCTGGATGCTGGAAATAATACATCCCATTAAACTTAAAAAAGTCTTTAGAAAGAATATAGTAAGTGAGACTGCAAATCTATTTCCCTTTTTCCCCTTGCTTCCCAGCTATCCCATTGAGTTCAAACTGGATTTAGTCCCCAGGAGAGACACTGCTGTGTGCACTGGAAAAATCAGACCATGTCTTCAAGATGGGGGAAAAAAGTTTATTCATTTATCCCCAATCTTGCCAGTATTCTATCTCTATTGTGTCCTTGTGAAACAATATTAATTCTGCTAGCAAAAAAAAGAAAAAAAAAGAAAAGGAAAGTTTTCACTTCAGGAAGAGATTTATTAAGCTGCAATGCTTTCATATTTTTACACTTAAAATGTGTGAAATGTGCTTTTCTCTGGGACTCACCAAGATCAAATCAGGATGCGGACAGGACATGAGTGTTAGTTATCCTCCTGTTCACTAGAGGCCGTTGATGTGCAAAGATTGATCCAGCAAAGAGAAAGTGCTTCTCTGAGGAAACAAGGCTGGAGTGTGACTTTTAAAGAGAGACCCCAGACTGTCATAGTTGCCTTTGCTTAGATATGCTTGTGATCCTAACCACCTTATCAAGTCTAAAATAACTGTGTCTTGCTTTGCAGGACAGTTACATTAATATCAGGGAAGAAATCTCTGATAATAGCAAAGAAGGAAGTTACCATTTTGCTCTAAATGGAAAATCCTTCCAGGTTATAAGTCAACATTTCAGTAGCCTACTGCCAAAGGTAAGCTCTAAGATGGTACCTATCTCCTGGTAAAGATGCTAACAATGTCAAAGAGCATGATAGTAAGTGATTTCAAACCTTTAACTAGGTTAGCTATACCTACAGAATGTATCATAAGGAAAGCAGATAGTTTTGCAGAGGTCACTGTTTAATTTCATGCTAGATTTAAAATAAGTAAACTTGATTAACCAATTATCCATCAACTGTAGGATTAAAGCATTGGTGATTTCTCAAGTGATAAGATTGCTTTGAGGTAGCTGTCACTATACTGCCATGATTGAGGGGGTCTCACAGTATAGTGGAATCCAGCTTATACAGGAAGGTAGGCCAAGGATGGGGCTTCCCAGGTGGTACTAGTGGTAGAGAACCCTCCTGCCAACGCAGGAGACTTAAGAGAGGTGAGTTCGATCCCTAGATCAGGAGGATCTCCTGCAGAAGGAAATAGCAACCCACTCCAGTATTGTTGCCTGGCGAATCCCATGGACAGAGGAGCCTGATGGGCTATAGTCCATGGGGTTGCACAGAGTCGGACACAACTGAAGCGACACAGCAAGGGCAGACCAAGAATAGAGGAATTCCACCAGGCTTCTGATAGAGATTCTCTACACAAAAGAGTGTCAAACTTAAACCCATAGTGGGGGCTGGTGAGTTATATATATAACATCTGAACAAACTAGAGGAGGATTATGCTCATAGTAAAGCAAAATGATTTATTTGCATTCAATTGCTCATTATCTTGGGTACTGTTTAAGAAAAAAAAGAATGAAGACTTAAACTGAGTGAACTCTAAGTTGAGTTTACTCAAGAGGAGCAGGGAGCATACAGTTTTAACGGAAGAGTTTAGACTCTGTTGGATGGCGCTCAGGTTGATGGAACTGTAGAGGTTTTTATACTACAATCAATGAATGTTTCATGGCCCAAATCAGGTTGGAGATATCAGCTGAGTCTCACAATTGGTCAAGCCCAGATAGTACGGCTAAGTCAAAGGCTACAGATAATCACTCTGTCATCACTAGGTGGTTTTTCTGCTAGATTCAAATGAGCTTTCCAAAAAGCAGTTGCCTCCTTTCCTTCTTTTGGGATCCTGACATCATTTTATCTTGCAGTTTCTCATACTGTACTGGTTTAAGGTTCTATTAAGCTCCAGATTTTTCAGGCCCACAATCCCCATGGCAGCTGAGTTAAATTCTTGTAGGTCATTGTTTTCTTCAACTCTGTCTATTAAGTAGTCATCTTTACTGATTTTAGTCTTCCTGATCACTAACCTGATGACCAAAGTCTCAATATCTGTCTTCAAATCCGAAGGAGGACTTCTTAGAAACACTGTTTTCTCACTCATGGATATCATTAACCAGTCAGTGTTCTGAATGCCATCAGTTATTTCAGGTATGACCAGCTGACATGATTAAAACGTTTCCCTTTTGCGTTTTTTACAGATACTGATGAATGGAACCATCTTTGCAAGAATGTCTCCAGGGCAGAAATCCAGTCTGGTGGAAGAATTTCAGAAACTAGAGTAGGTTATTTACCAATTCAGGTAGTATAAAGTGCATACAGGCATAACAGGGGGAAAGTAAGAGGTACAGGAAGTCACTCAGTTGTTTAAGGCAGTGTTTGTTTGTTTGTTTTATAATTTCTTTCTTTTCTTTTAAAATTTAAATTTATTACTATTTTTAATTGAAGCCAATTTGCAGAATTGGCTTCCCTTGTGGCTCAGCTGGTAAAGAATCTGCTTGCAATGCGGGAAACCTGGGTTGGATCTCTGGGTTGGGAAGATCCCCTGGAGAAGGGAAAGGCTACCCAATCCAGTATTCTGGCCTGGAGAATTCCATGGGCTGAATAGTCCATAGGGTCGCAAAGAGTCGGACACAACTGAGTGACTTTCACTTTCACTGCCAAAAATCAACATCAATCAGCCGTAGGTATACATATGTCCCCTCCTCTTTTATTTTTATATCTTAAACATTTATATATTTGGCTGGGCCAGGTCTTAGTTGTAGCACACAGGGTCTTAGGTCTTCGCTGCAGCCTATGGGTTCTGGTTCCCTGACCATGGATCTAACCCAGGTCCCCTGCATTGGGAGTGCAGAGTCTTAGCTCTGGAGCACCAAGGAAGTCCAGGGCAGGGTTCTTAATGCGGCTACTCATGACAGTCACCTCAGGAGCTTTGAAAAATTAGCAATACCAGGACACCACCATCTAGAGATTCTGATTCAGTTACTCACGTGGGTGCTTGGACATTTTAAAAGTTCCTTTCATAAGTCAATTTTGCATCCAGAATTGAGAATCCCACTGAACTAGAACATAAGGGGCACAAGAAATAACTCTGAAAGGTCATTTGAATTTGACTTCTGAAGGTACAATGAAAATGTACACTTTATTTTTACAAATTATTTTTATCGTTATGATATATGGGGGACTCCTATAATAAGAGAGATACTCACATAACCCTGAAATATTAAAGCATTCTTATGCAAAGAATCTTGTCCATCCTAAATTAGAAAGATACTCTTAATACAAAGTGTCTCCATTAACAGAATCCCATCATTTGGGATCCTTTATTTCCTGTTAATGGAACTCCATGGAGTCTCTGAGGCTTTCTCTACCTCTGGTACTGGAGCACACCCACACAACTCCTGCTCCTGTTCACTTCATTCAGTCACTGAAAGGGTAAACAGTCCTCTCTTCTGAACATGGCCGAAAACCTCTGCAGTAAACTCGTTGTCTTAGGTAGCAGTGTGGAAGAGAAGTACAGCAAATTGTGCAAACACTGTCAGATTGCTCCTGCCTTAAAAAGCAGACTATTTCCATCAACAATTCAAGATAGCAGTATCCGTTCAGCCTTGAAAATCTATCATGAAATAGAGATATATTTTGTTTCTTCAACTTTTGATTCTGGCAGCCCATTTTTGAGTCACTCAAGTGACTGCTGACACAGTGGATTTCCTCTCTGGTGACTAAACATTACCAACAACTAATTTTTATTTATCATTTTAGAATGCCCCACCTCACTGAATACTCATAATGCTTTGTAGGGGAGATGAATGATAGTCAAAATGGAAAGTTAACAGGTCAAAGATCTAGATCTCCTGGTTTCAAATCCTGTGCCCTTCCCACCATGCCATGCTGTCATATAATGATGAACTTCCTGTTTTACAGCTGACAGAGTTGCCTCCTAGATAGTGAAGTGCAGGGTCTCCTTGAAGCACCTGGACTTAGGACGGCTATGTTGGTTTTCTTAATCCATTCAGGAACTGCTGAGTCAAACTCTACTTTTGGTCAAACCAGACTGTTAGGGAATCTCCCTTAAAATAAATAATAAGTTTGAGTCTTAAGTAATAAAGTTTATTTTATCTTTTTAATTAGAACAATTAGTAGGTACGATTGCTTTGATCTCCTCTACAATTGACACTTTGTTCCCTTTTAGTTACTTTGTAGGTATGTGTGGTGATGGAGCCAATGACTGTGGGGTAAGTAGCTGCCAGTGGGGGGCCATCGTCTTGCCCTCAACTGTATTTGCTCCAAGACCAATAAGAGATAGCATCTCTGGGGTTATGTACCGTCTCCATTCCTCTTGATGGAGAAACTGATGGGGAGGATTTGGGAAGGTTTGGACCAGAGCCACACAATGACTCAATGACCAGTATGGACTGAATGGAGTAGAATTTGGCTCCAGATTCTTTGGCTAGGTGTCGGAGTGACATCCTTTCTTATGTGGTAAGCAGAGCAAAGTATAATCATCTTCTGGCCAGAGCTTGGGCCTACAAGCCACCTTGTGGCCAGATTAACTAGCCTTTCTTATGCAGCCTCAGGAGAGATGTATGTGAGTAGACAGTAAGCTGACTCTTTGCTTTCAGGCTTTGAAAATGGCTCACGTGGGCGTCTCTTTATCAGAGCAGGAGGCGTCTGTGGCTTCGCCTTTTACCTCCAAAACTCCAAACATTGAATGTGTACCTCATCTTATCAAGTAAGTAGGTACTTTCCTCCAGCATTGTTTTAACCTCTCTTGACTTTTAGGTGTAGATCCCTTTATTCTGCAAAAACCAGGGGAAATGTGTGTCCCTGGGTGGAAAGGGTGCTTTGTGGGAGAAAGCAAAGATTCTACTTTGGGGTGGATTTACCTCCTGGGAAAGCAGTGGCATTTCTAATGAAAACCACTGAATAGATTATTTTTAGAAGATTGGAATCTGGAACTTGCTGCTGCTTTGAAAATGGTAGTCATACTGTTAGTATTGTTTTGAATGTATCTCCTTAGATACTTTCTTAATGGAGGATTTACAGAAACCCTCTCCTCCCTATCTGTCTTCCTTTCCTCTTGTGTCTTTAAACTTCTTTGGAATATCCTTCCTATCCCCAGTTTCCAGAATATTTATTCCTCTTTGCTGCTTCTACTACAGTTTCCCTTGGTGCTTCGTTCTCCTCCCCCATCCCAGAATATGTACTTGTGTTGCGTTTTGTTTGAATAATAGAGATGGTGAGCATTGTGGCTGCTTTTGGTTATTATAACTAGTATGTGTTTACAGTTTATGAAGTGCCAGCCTGGGATTGTAGGGATGGTCATTATTTCTTTTACAAACAAAGAACCTGAGACTCTGAGAACTTCATGTAGCCAAGCTCACTGCCATATAAGATTGAAGATTGTATTAGAATTAATTTTGCTTCAATATGTTTTATGTACAAATGTCATACTCCTTCCACCACATTAAAATAATGTTTTGATTAGCTCCTCCCCATTTAAAAAGTGTATTCATGCACTCGACAAGTATTTATAAAGCAGGGACTCAGTACCCAGAACTGTTGGAGGCACTGGGAATCCAGAAGCAAATAAATCAAACATTCCTTGATCTCACAAAGCTTTCTTCTGATGAAGAAGCCAGACAATAACACATACACAGATAAATCAGGAATAGTGTGAAAAGTCATGAGATAGCTCAGGTGATGGAATCAATTTCTTCAGATGTGGTTGTGTCGGGGCACCTTTCTCAGGAGGTGAGGGAGGAGGAGAAACCATCTTCTAGGTGGAGTTAACTACAGCAGTAAAGCCCTGATAGAGGAAGAGGTTTGATTTGAGGATCAGGTTTTGGAATCCCAGGAAACTATTCCAACCAGAAGTAAATTTAAATTCTTCTTTTTTTCCCAAAATGAAAGAGATAAAAGTGATATTTGATAAGTAATCTATTTTAAGCTTTAAATTTATACCATTTACTCAAAATCAATTAACAGTAACACAAATGAACATGCTCATTGATTCCAGTCTCTTTAAGTTGGATGCAAGCCTTATTTGAGTGTGCATATTATTTTAGTTCAGTTTTAGAAAAAGTTGGGACTGCCAAATGAAATTTGAATGAGATGTTTGCCAAACCCCTTTAGCACCTGGAGCATGAAAATAGCCCCCAAACCTGCAATCTTATTTAAATTCCTTAGTTCACGGATGAAGAAACTGTGACCAAGAGGAGGAAAATGAACTTCCAAGTCACATTAGTGAATAATTATGAACTCTGGGACTATTTCTCAAGTCTCCTGACTCGGAGCTGAAATAATGCTCACAGACAGGACAAAAGTAATTCCATATCTGGGCTTTAAAGCTCGACCAAAGGCTGGTGGACCTTGGACTGGAATTAGTCTTCATTGAAAATCTGGCATACTGACCACTGATTCCCACTGGCTTAAGACTGTCCAGTCTGTTAGACAAACAATCAAATTATCAGGCTTTGATTTTTTCTTCTGAGCTCAGCTGAACAGCACAGGATAACTGACCTCATTTCCTCCTGTGATTTTCATTTCTTTACTTTCTCATTTTTTTTCTCATGCAGGGAAGGCCGTGCCGCTCTCGTCACCTCATTTTGCATGTTTAAGTACATGGCTTTGTACAGCATGATTCAATATGTTGGTGTTCTGCTGCTCTACTGGGTATGACTTGGGACCTAGTCTCTTGGTTAGTGAGAGCTAAAAGTAGTGGTCACTTTCAATCTGCAATGCCTTTTAAAGAAAGAGTGCAAATAGGATATTTCAGGCTTCCTTGGTGACTCAGACGGTAAAGAGTCCGCCTGCAATGTGAGAGATAGGGTTCGACTGGGAAGATCCCCTGGAGAAGGGAATGGCAACCCACTCCAGTATTCTTGCCTGGAGAATTCCATGGACAGAGGAGCCTGATGGACTATGGTCCAAAGGGTTGCAAAGAGTCGGGCATGACTGAGCGACTAAGCACACACAACAACTAACTTACTAAATTCCTGAAAATTTAGCAATTGACTTTCATAAGTTAGTACAAAGCAGCATATCACTGATTCCTTGAATATAGGGATTTGGAAATAGGCATATCATATCCCCCAAAGTACATAGATCTTGTGATAGCTTTTATTATTTAACAAAATATCAAAGAAAAGACATACCTGTTTGTGAATTCAACCTATAGGCTTCTTCTATTGACTAACCCTGAGAAAGGGAATTCTACTTGTGCTGAAGGTATCCAGATTCACCTCTATGTCTTACCCTCTTGCTCCTGGGTTGAAGGTTTTACTTCTGTTATTTTCAGATTATATAAGTCCTTTTCCTTTCACTGATGAATGGGCTGAAAAAAGAAAGGCTGGTTACAGAAATCTGGCCATATTTTGGAATCCCAGTAACTCATTATCCTCAAAAGTAGAGTTAAAAGTAGAGATAATGGGTACTCATTGCCTTTTCACGAAGGGGTTGGGGGGCAAGGAAGCAAGTTCCTTGAAATCAATAATACCTGAATATTTTTTTCTTAAGAATATCAGCATGCTTTATCAGGACTTTCTACACCCGAGAACGCAAATCATGGGTTTAGTTATTCTTATTTTCCCTTGATGAAATTTAGGTAAGATCACCCCATTTCTCATTTACCGTTTAGAAAGTCCTATTTTGTTGTGCCAGACCAAACTCCAATCTTTCTGATAACAAGTAGAACAGAGAGAAGAGATGAATCTGGTAGAGTGAGGTGTTCCCCTCAACAAGGAGTGACAAAGATGTTCAAAGGACCAGCCCAGAAAGCACACAGCGGTGTCCCTTCTGATTAGGGAGAAGTTCACGGGCTTGTCTTTGATACTCTTGCTGACATGACCATGCCCCTGACCATATCGCCTTGGTCTTCTAATTGAAAATCCTATGTTGCCACGAGAAAATGAGTGCAGTTTATATCACATTTCATCCAGAAAGTTCTAACTGTTTTGAGCCACTTTCATTTTTATTTTCAGGAGACAAACAACCTTTCAAATTACCAGTTTCTGTTCCAGGATCTGGCCATTACAACTATTATTGGTGTAACAAGTAAGACATCTTTTAAATTTTCTTCTCGGAGATGCTGCCCTGCACCTGTGTCCCTCTCTGCCTGCAGGGTTGGTCCACCATGAGAGGCAGTCGCTATAGCAGCAGTGACGCGTGCCTTGTTCTCAAAGGGATATAGTCTGCAGGGAGAGAGAGAGGAAACAATCTTCAGTTTTAAGCGTTGAAAGCAAGTGTTATCCAAGGAAAAGCTGGCTAGTTATTTTACTGTTTTCCACAAAATATAGAGCTTCTATAAAGGGTTGCTAAACATTTAAAATGAAAAAAAGCACTTTGAAAATCAGAAACACTGTCTTCCATGTGCTTTTAAGTATAGTTATTGTCCAAATGTGCCCAATTTATAGAAGCTAAATGGCTTTCATGGTTTCCATTTCCAATCCTAGCCTCTCAGGATTTAGAACGGAGATTAAATGTAATCTTGCCATTACGCTACTCTCACCCACACCTCCGACTATCAATAATATGTGAATTGTCTCCCCAGTTTCCCTGATGTGGGATTTTTTCCCCAACCTGACCACTAACCATCATCTTGACCATATTCTCTGCTTTTCTCTGTTACATATGAATGCCACCGGTTCCACTTGTACTTTTAATCCTACCTGCCCCTACCTCCTAAAGGATTTTGTTTCTGTAAAAAGTCTTTTTTTCCACCATCAACTTTTCTTTGGTCTACTTGATCATTCCAGTCAGTGTATACATATATATTTTTGTATCTTCTTTCTTTAAGAAGCTCTTCCATGACCCAAAATCCACCATACACTGCTGTCCCCTTTATTGTCAAACTTCCCAAGTAGTTGAATAGACCAAATCTGTCCACTGCCATCTCTAATGCTACTGTCATTTTGTTTCAATCAGCCAGATTCTAACATTCAGTGGAATGGATTTGGATTCTGAACCTGTGCTGCTGCTTGGTGGGAGGCAGTGGTTTCCTGGCAAATATTTACCAACCAGCTCTTCAAAAATTGTATATAAATTTGGGCTTCCCTTGTGGCTCAGCCAGTAAAGAATCTGCCTGCAATGAGGGAGACCTGGGTTGGATCCCTGGGTTGGGAAGATTCCCTGGAGAAGGGAAAGGCTATCCACTCCAGTATTCTGGCCTGGAGAATTCTATGGACTATATAGACCATGGGGTCGTAAAGACTTAGACTCGAATGAGTGACTTTCACTCCACTTCATGTATACACACACACACACACACACATGCATATGCATATAAGTTTGGGCTTCCCTGGAGGCTCAGGCAGTAAAGAATCTGCCTGCAATAAAGGAGATGGAGGTTTGATCCCTGGCTTGGGAAGATCCCCTGGAGAAGGGAATGGCTACCCACTCCAGTATTCTTGCTTAGAGAATTCTATGGACAGAGGAGCCTGATGGGCTACAGTTCATGGGGTTGCAAAGAATCAGATGCAACTGAGGGACTATCACTTTCATGCATATAAGTTTACTATGAGCTTTACTAAAAAGAAAAATAAGTAGTGAACAATTAACAAATAGTAATAAAATATACATTACTCTTTCTTGCAAATTCCATTTAACCAGTTGATTCTCACAGAATGCTTTAACTGAGTTTCATCAAAATCTTGTATCCTTAGTCACTATACAGTTGTGATTGATGACTGAAATAGTTCCAATGTGATGGTTGATGATGTTTAGTTGATGATAAACTCTTGATGGTTTATCAACCATCAATAGTTGGTTGATGTTTTTCTTTTCCTGAATGAGCGAAACAACAAAGCCTTATGGTGAAACTTTAATCACATCCCATCAGTCATGTGAGCAACTTGTTTGCTAATTTGACTAACAATTCTTGAAAACTGGAAGGATATTTCCTCAGTTAAAAAACAATTGTTCATGATGTAATGGCTACAGATGTGACACACTTTTAAGTTCAATCTCCATTGTTAACTTCAAGAACAATGATAATGCTGCTGCTAAGTCTCTTCAGTCGTGTCCGACTCTGTGAGACCCCATAGACGGCAGCCCACCAGGCTCCCCCATCCCTGGGATTCTCCAGGCAAGAACACTGGAGTGGGTTGCCATTTCCTTCTCCAATGCATGAAAGTGAAAAGTGAAAGTGAAGTCTCTCAGTCGTGTCCGACTCTTAGCAACCCCATGGACTGCAGCCCACCAGGCTCCTCCGTCCATGGAATTTTCCAGGCAAGAGTACTGGAGTGGGGTGCCATTGTAGTAAAATCATTGCGACGTTGTCAGTTTTGAGTATTCATTATCTTTGTTTTTAAGATATTTATTTACTTGCTCTTTTATATAATTTTATTTTAATAATGGCTGTGTTTAATAACTGACTTTTGAACTTCGCCACAGTTGGCTCTTGTGGTCTTGTATGAGCGGCTCTAGCCACCACTGGCTGGGAGGGTCCACATTACTCATACATTCAAAAATACCAGAATATACACACTATTGTATGTGAAGTGGGTAAACAGCAGGGGCCTACTGTATAGCACAGGGAACTGTACTCAATATCTTATAATAACGTATAATGGAAAAGAATTTTAAATGTATATGTGTGTGTGTATAACTGAACCACTTTGCTGTACTAGCTAATACAACGCTGTTAAATCAACTATACTTCATTTAAAAAGATGTACCAGTCTTAGATTGCCTCTTCCACATGGCTCCTGGACTTGCTTTCACACTATTTCCACTATTTCCTCTAATGCCTTCTCATCATCATATTAACAGCTATCACACCAACTCATCATTAAAAATTTTTGTTCAAAAGCTCTGCTTTCAGAGAACATACTCAAGGAGAGCAACCATTGTGTACTATCCACACCTCTGCTGCCACTTCCCCAACACTGCTCTTGTCAAGTCCACCAAGGACTTCCTTGCTGTCAACAATACTGATCACTTCTCTTTCCTCATTGTTCTTGAATTTCTCAACAGCACTCTCCTTCTTTAAAAGGTTTCTTCTCTTGGTTTTTGTGATGCCACTTACTCCTGAATTATCTGTTGCTTTAAAGAATACAGCTTCCCCATTTCTTTCGCTGGCCTCTGCTTCTTAAAGTATGTGTGTGTGTGTTTATGTGCGCTTAGTCGTGTCCAACTCTTTGCGACCCCATGGACTGTAGCCTGCCGGGCTCCTCTGTCCATGGAATTTCCCAGGCAAGAATACTGGAGGAGGTCGCTATTTCCCATTCCAGGGGATCTTCCTGACTCAGGGATCAAACTTGCATCTCCTGCGTACCCTGCATAGGCAGGCAGATTCTTTACCACTGTGCCACCTACCTGTGCTCTGACTTTCAGAGTGTTTCAAGGCTTGCGTGTTCTTAGGTTCTCTTGTCTTTTCAATCTACACCATCCCCAAAGTGATTTCAGCCAACTCTATGAATTTAATGTCACCCATATGATGATGAATCCCAAATTTGTGTCTCTAGCCTTGATGTCTATCCCAAGCTCTGGAAATGCAGCTGCTAAGCATCTAATCTTAGCTATTTAACAGTATGGAGACTTCAGAGGCCCAAACAGAACATTTTATTTCATCAGACCTGAGAGTCAACAAATTATTAAATATTTACTGATTATCTGGTTTGTACTACTTACTGTAGTAGGCAATTAAAATACTTCAGTGGAAAAAAAATAAAAATTCTTTTCCTCGTGAAATCTACATTCTATTAAAATAATACCACAATCTAGCAAGTTGTTCAAATTGAAGACCCAGAGTCATCCTTAATTTTCCTTTTTTCTTCACCTTTACATATAATATATCTGCAATTCCTGTTGCCTCTGCCTCCAAAAAATACCCTGCCTCCTTGCTTGCCATCCCCAGTGTAGCTATGGTCACAAAGCCATGTCACCTCACTTAAGGATTTCTGTGATAACCCTCACAATTGATCTTGCTTCCACTCTCGCTGCTTTCTCTTCACCCCAATTTACCTTTTACACAATAGTAAAAGTGTTACTTTTTTTACATGTAAATTTTGTTGTCATCCTTTCTATTTCCACCAAGTCTGAAATCTTACATGAGCCGGCTCCTGCCTACTTCTCTAAATTCACCTCTAACCATATTGCAACTCAGGTCCTTGTTCTAGACACCCTGGTTTTTCTGTCTTGTGAACTTTGCCAACTGTGGTCACCTCAGCATCATTTTTTTTTTTTTTGCTATTTTCTTTGCCTAAAATACTCTCCCAGTAGAACTGCCTATGGCTTTGGCTTTTTCTTTAGAGTCAGATCTTAGCTTAAATGTCACCACCTCAGAAAGGTCATTTAAACAGTGACCAAGCCAGTTATTCTCCATCACTCATTCTGCTTTGTTTTCATGCTACTTTCTGCAGTTTGAAATTATGGCATTAATCTCTGTTTTTATCTTTTTTTGCCTGCTTTCCTTCTCTCAGTGTGTACACTGCATGAGAACAGCACCTGATCTACCCTGATCACTGCTGTATTCCCAGTACTTCTGACAGTGCCTGACACGTCAGAGGAGCTCATTAAATATTTGTTAAATCTACCATAAGAACATTCTTGGACAGTCCTTACTGTTAACAGAGTAATCCTTCACATCAAGTCAGCTCTGTCTCTCTGTAACTTTCACCCATCTCAGTTCTCAGTTCTGCCATTTGGGAAGACAGAGAATAATCTGATTTTTATGCCGAAATAGTCCTTCAGATATTTGAAAACAGCTCTCATTTTCTTTTTGTGATTCTTCTCTTGCCCATAACAAATATTTCCAGATTTTTATCTATTTTTTGATAAATATACTTGACTCTTTAATGTTTTTATGATTGATTAATATAATTAACTAATATAATTCATTGTGAAAATAAAATGGAAAACATTACAACATATAACAAAGACGAAATCCACCTATATTCTACTATCCAGAGCTAACCAATGGAGGCATTTTGACATATTTCCTTCATATATATGTCTATACATATACATGTATTTGAATTATGTTTTCTATATTATTTTGCATCCTGATTCTTTTTGTTTACCTTTATGCCCACTTTTTAATGTCATTAAATATTTTCAACCTTTTTGATTGTATTAAATTATACATAGTATAAAATTTGCCATTTTCATCATTTTAAGTATACAATTCAGGTACATTAATTACCTTCACAACAGTGTTCAACCATCACCACTATCTATTTCTCATTTTGCATCATCCTGAACAGAAGCTCTTTACCTAATAAGAAATAATTCATATTGCCCTTCTATCCAGTCTCTCATAACCTCTGCTCTACTCACTGTCTCTATAAATTTGCCAATTCAAAACGTTTCAAATAAGTTGAACCATTCAATATGTGTCCCTTTGTCTCTGGCTTATCTCAGCATAATACTTCCATATCACCTATGTTGTAGCATGCATTAGAACTTCATTCTTTTTATGGCTGAATAGTATTCCATTATATATATGTATATATCACATCTTGTTTATCCATTTATGTTGATGTGTTGAAACACAATTGATTTTTTTTTTATTGTGTTGATCCTGCAGCATAGCTGAATTCATTTTTTAACTTTAGTAGTTTTCATGTGGATTCTTTGGGATTTCCAAAATATAGGATCATATCACCTGTGAGTAGAGATTGTTTTACTTCTTTCATTCAATTTGAGTGGCTTTTATCTATTTTTCTTCTCTAATTGCTTTAGATAGAATTTCCAATGCAATGTTGAATAGCAATGGTGAACGTGGGCATCTTTGTTTCCTTCCTGATCTTAAGGGGAAAGTTCTCAATCTTTCACCCTTGAGTGTGATGCTAACTGTAGATCTTTTATTATATAATATATAATTATGGGGATTACATGTAATAAGCTAAATGTATGACAATCTAGTTGAATAGGTACATTAACATTAGTAGCAGGCAAAAACTCCTGCTTTATAGCTCTGTCTCCTTTTATATGGCTATTACAAATTAAATCTTTATCCATTTTGTGCTCAGTAACATACATATATAATTATTTCTATGCATTTGTCTTTTATTTTTAATTTTTTTTGCATTTGTCTTTTAGATAATGTAGGAATAAAAAAATGAGGTTAAAAGACAAAATTGGAATAATATAGGATTTTATATTTGTCTAAGTAATTACCTTTACTGATGTCAAAAATGAGTATGTCAATAAAGAGAACTTATTAAAAAGGGTTCTTTAAAAAGAATGTCTTTTTGCTTCATTTTAAAATTTCTGTTAATACCCTCCTTTTGCTCATATATTATTTGACTGACTTTGTTTAGTTTTTAAGCATATTAAAGACAGTTATTTTAGAGTCTTTTCCCAGTAAGTCCAATGTTTGGGATTTCTCAGAAATAATTTGTCAGTTTATCTTATTCCATTAAATATTCTAATGTTGTAACTCTGGAATCAGATTCTTTCCCTTCCCTAAGTCTTGATGTTTTTTGTTTTGCTGCTTTTTGATGGCTTTAGTAGTCCATTTATTTAGTAACTTTTCTAAACTATTTTTTCAAAGATTTGGATCAGTTGTCACACGTGGTCAATAAAATCTCTATTGCTTTAGCTTTTGTTCAACTAATATTTTGATGGAAATATCCATGAGTTGAATCCCATGACATGAACAAAGAAATACTTCTCCCAGTATTGCAGACTGGTTCTGTACTGAGGCACTTCAACACATTACCAAGCTTGTGCTGAGTTGAGTGATTTTTCAGGCTTAAAACCTTAAGGTCTTTTCTGGTCTTTCCTGACCATTCATTTTGGCATGCACATGACTTTCTACATTCTCCAAAGGCACAAGTACTTTTGAATACTATAATTTTCCAAATAAATGCTCCTTAACTTTTCTTTCTAAGCCACAAATGGTTATTTTATGTCTCAACTGCAATTTTTTGCTCCCTGTGACTGTGGGTAGCTTGTTAGCTTTACAATGTTTTCAAGCAGTGTATGGTGCTTTTCTGCCTTTACTAAGTTTTGTATTAGATGAAAGAGAGACGAACACCTTGCACAGTCCTCAGGTAGTCCCCAGACAGGTTAGAACTGACACACGTAATTACTTGTCTATAAAGTTTGCTTTTCCCTTCTGTAACCAGGGACCAGGATCCCCTGCTGGGAATGCAGACAACCTTGTTCAAGGTTGCCAGTAAACTAAGGAGGGAGTGGGGCAAGGGCAAGTAGAAAATGGCACAAAGCTTTCCTCCCATTTTTAAGCTATCTTTTTCTTGATTCAGCATCTGCTTGGTTGCTGGAGACTTTTGTCTGTTTTTCAGAGTTCTGACAAGGCTGGTCCTGACACCTTCCTTTTGTCTTTCAATGTTTCTGTGGAGGGATGAGATCTTGGAACCACCTAATCTGCCATTTTGCTAATGTCATGCCTTGTTTTGCTATTAGTAGTTGAAAGCACTACTTCTCAGTGATTACATGTTGTTTCATTGTAGAGATGTACCACAATTTATTGTAAACAATGCTGTGGTGAACATCTTCCTACATCTCTATGTTTTTAGCTTAGGATAAATTTCCAGAAGTGGAATAGTTATGTCGCAAGTTATAAACATTTTTCAGTCTCTTCATATTTATTGCCAAATTGCCCTGCAGAAGGTATTTTTGTGTCAATTTATGTTTCCACAAGCAGTATATGAGAGTGCTCATTTCATCACTTCCTCATCTATAATTTAATAGTTTGCCTATTCATTAGGGGGAAAAAAAGGTATCTTGTGGTTGTTCTATGTCTTCTCTTTTAAGAATTCCTCATATGACTTAAGTTTGCATGCATTCATTGTTTTATTCCTTCTGTTTGTGATATATTCCAATTTGTCAGTTTCTTTAAATACGTGGGACCAAGAAGTTATACCATACTTCTGATGAAAAATGCAAAAACTGCCTCCTGTCATATACCATATAAAACCTGAATTTGTTTTGTAGTGAATTTGAATGGTGCCTATCCCAAGCTGGTGCCTTTCAGACCAGCAGGACGGCTGATCTCCCCACCTCTGCTGCTCTCTGTGATTCTCAACATTCTTCTCAGCCTCGCCATGCACATTGTGGGCTTCATTCTGGTTCAGAGGCAGCCTTGGTATTCCTTGGGGATACACAGGTAAGATCACAGCCTTAGATTCTCGCATTCCAACTTCTGTCAAACATCATCTGGCCCATGTGTCGAGAGGCAAATGGATCTTCATTCTGTTAAAGGTTTTGGCTTCCTTAATGCCCTTGGCATGCAGAGTGTGTGTCTCTGTAGCACTGTTTGGTGGCTTCATTCATTGGTATTTCTCTTTACTCATTTTGTATGATATTGAACTATGACCATCTTTTATATCTAAGGTGAGCATACATTATAGTTTAGCTAGGTAGCCCTATTTTAAGCTTGATAATTCAATGAAATGGTTAAATTTTTTCCTTTCCTATTGAAATCTGTGCCTGTTGGACAATCAATTGTACAGTCATCCTTCTTGTAAATGTTCAGAAATCTTAAGCAAACAGAGGAAAGAGTCATGACTTACATCTTTTCCTCCCGCATAGGTTTAATACATGATTCATGCCCAATTTATTGAATAAGTAACTTTTTGAACCTGTTTATCTATCTATCATTTATTCATCTACCCAAAATACAGGTCTACACATGCTGATTTCTTCCTGTTGTACTTTTCAGTATATTCTTCCCAAAGTGTAGGCAATTATAGAAGCCTTGGGGGGCACAGAGTCGTGTAAATACATATGCTTCAGAAGCGCTTGTCACCTCACTTCATTAGCCTTTTCGATTTCCTTTTTAGTGCCTGCACAGTGCAAAATGACACCATTTCAAAGTTAACCATTTCTCCAACTGCTCCAGTAAAGAATGGAACTAATAGTGTCTTCACAAGTTTTGAGAACACTACTATATGGTTCTTGGGAACAATCAACTGCATCATTGTGGCTCTTGTCTTCTCTAAAGGAAAACCATTTAGGCAGCCCACATACAAAAACTGTGAGTAGAATTATACCAAATCAGAGGAGAGAGCTCATTCTTTGGAGAGGAGAACAGACATGCCTGGCTCACTCAAGGTGCAGTTCAGAGTTGGTGCTCATCTAGGGTCTTCTGACTTCCACTCCAGGGCTCTGTAAACACATGCAGCCTCACCTCCTGGTTTATTGCTACCTCCGTCAAAGCTGCATAAAATGCTAGAATTTCTTAATCCACCTCTTCCCCTCACTAGAAATGTCTCTAGGTATCTTTTCATGGGATCACTCTGAATTGGGAACCTTGTGCGTGTGTGCTCAGTCGTGTCTGACTCTGTAAAACCCCGTGAACTGTAGCCCATCAGGCTCCCCTGTGCATGGGATATGCTCGGTAAGAATACTGGAGTGGGTTGCCATTTCCTTCTCCATGGGATCTTCCTGACCCAGGGATCGAAACTGCGTCTCTTGCATCTCCTGCACTGGCAGGCAGATTCTTTACCATCAGTTGGGAAGACGCATTTAATTCTCTGCTTATCAGAATTCATCTCAGAGGATGTGAGAAGAACGATTACAGCACTCAATTGGACATGGCTATGACGTGTACAGTACAATAGTCAGGTGGTCTGTGTGATTGGCAGTTCTGGGAGCAGGTTCAGTCTGGGGGATCTTGACTATAGATCATTGAGGCTGATGACCAAAGTACCTCTCATCTCCTTACAGTCTGGGCTGGGGGTGAGGGAGCATGTTAGGAGACATGAGTGATCTGGTAAGAGACATA
Source organism: Bos mutus (assembly GCF_027580195.1). Taxonomy (NCBI): domain Eukaryota; kingdom Metazoa; phylum Chordata; class Mammalia; order Artiodactyla; family Bovidae; genus Bos; species Bos mutus. Next base: position 73,125,594 of record NC_091617.1, read on the forward strand.
TATTTATACAGCATCACTCCCTCTCTAAGTGGGAAAATGTAGAAGCACAATTTGAAGACTCAATATCCTCTGTTCAGAGAAAGTTATTTTGCCCTTCTTGGGGTGAGGAACCCGTGGAGTGCTGACCTCCACATGACTGCAATTTAAACATTTCCTGCTGCTGCTGTCCTGTTTATTTACAGCCCTCCCTTTTTCCAGAAAAGGATTTGTATTTGCAAATGATTTGCATTAAAGAGATTTGGATATCCCCAAGGCATTTATTGAAAACATATTTTGTCAATATTACCCTGTATGCTGTTATTTCCCATTTTTATTAATTAAAACATATAGCAAGCATGCTAAAATTTCCACTTAACTCAAAGGCATGCAAAAAATTGTAGAAGTGAGACTCATTTCATAGAAATGAGTACTTTTCATCTATTATGCTTATTTGGATGAAGAAATCAAGTAAATCTAAGCAGTGTTAATCAGTATATATCTGTCAATGAATGTGAGACTTTCTACTTAGATTTCTCTAAATGATAACTTGTATTCTTATTTCCTCAGATATATTTGTCCTTGTGCTGGTCGTACAGCTGAGTGTGTGTCTATTCATTCTATTTGCTGATATTCCAGAATTATATAGGTGCCTGGATGTAAGTCTTATCTCTGGGATATGGTGATATTTTATAGTTATATAAAATCCTGACTTCAAAAACTGGGCTGCAATTGCAATTGACATGGATTCGTGACACCTATTATTCTTTTGAGATGGGAGGGTTAAAAAGAATGCTGAATTTATTCATTTTTTAAATTTAAACTAGTCAGGAGATGACATTCTGTTTAGTCTTGACTTCAAGTATTTAAAAAACATTGAACACTTTACCTTTAAAAGATCACTGTAAGATTGGAAATTCAATTTATACATTTCCTTTTTCAAATGTGAGAGAATTTTTCCTAAATGGTTTTGTTTTGAAGCTGTTTAAACAGTTTTGCCTGTAACAATTTTGGGGTTAGTTCTCAAATTTGTATTTACATCTTTTAAAAACATCTTTAAAACATGTTTTTCTGTATGTACATACTTAAACGTATTCAAAACTTTTCAAAGATCCATATCCTATCTCAAGAACTCTCTTACATTTTGTAATTTTGAGACAACTTTGGAACTCTATAAGAGACAGAAATTTTACATAGTCAAGCAAGGGAAAATGTATATATTGATTTATTCTAACTTTTTCTTCTTTTGAATCAGAAGTTAACCATTAATAAATGTCTTTTAGACCAATAAATAGAATACAGAAGAGATGATAAAAGGAACTGAGCTTTTAGTTCTTTGCAAAATTTCCTGTCTGCTTCTCCATCTCAAAGATAAGTTCATGAGGGCCAAGATCCCATCTTATTCATTCTTGTATTTCCAGTGCCTAGCATAGTGAATGGTACATAATGGCAATGACTGATGACTGATCATTGTAGATCAGGTTCCTAAATGTAGACAAGCCTTTAAAGTACACAGTGCATTCAAAACCAGCAATACCTTCACAAGCCCACAGTGACATCTGACTTATATGCTAATATCTACATTCAGTTTTTCATTTTTATAATTGTATTACTGTAGTTAACAGTGCAATTGTATACATGAACTAGATTAGGTACTCATGGAGATAAATGGTCTTTGCCTACCAGCCTTGTAAGTGAGTTAAAATTCCTTAATCCTGCAGAAATTACAGGTTGGGACATGTTGAATTTAGTTATACTCTTTAATAATAAGGGGGCTTCCCTGGTGGCTCAGCGGTAAAGAATTTGTCTGCCAATGCAGGAGACACAGGTTTGATCCCTGGGTCAGGAAGATCTCCTGGAGAAGGAAATGGCAACCCATTCCAGTATTCTTGCCTGGGAAATCCCATGGACAGAGGAGCCTGGTAGGCTACAGTCTATGGGATCTCAAAGAGTTAGAAACAATTTAGTGACGAAACAACAACAAAATAGTGAAGACTCTTTTGCATGACTTCAAAAGATTCTGCAAAGAATTATTTCTCACATTAAAATAATTTTTTTATTATTTCATAAAGTTATGCATACATTTTATATAATGAAACTATGCAGGTAAGGAAAATTATAACATTATTGAGTGGATCCTTCCATCTTTGAAAATTCATATATTATAAGTGTATATTTGACTGAGTTATGAAGTTCATTTTATTTTAAATGGAATCGTGCTGCTTTGCAACCTAGTTATTGCTCATTTTTTTAAAAATTCATAATTTTTTTTAAAATAGAGAAAACATTCTCATAGTTTAAAATTCAAAAATTAGAGAAATTGTGTAGTGAAAATCTCCCTTGTCATCCTTGTTCCCGGGTTACCATTCCCTGTCTGTGGAGACAACTTGTAACACCAGTTTACTTTGCATACTTTTGGATATGTATTATACACATGTATACATACATTTCTTAAAGGTATATTTTACCACATTTTTACACAAATAATAGCAAACTATTACATTTGTCCAAATCGTCTGATATGGAGATGTCCAGGTGAGATGAGATGTACAAGAAAGTTGTTGGAGAAATTACCCATAGAGGGAGGGGATTAGGCAGCCAGTGAAGGCGGGAGGGGGCCACACTATGATATGAGTCTGATCCCTCTGAAGGACAGAGAGATGGAAGGTGAGCTGAACGAGTCAAGTTTCAGACTGCAGCACAATTCCAGGAAAGTCAAGCCAAAGTTGCCCATCAGAGGTGTCTCACAAGAATGCGTGTGGGTAGAAGCCCTGGGGTCCTCACTTATTAACTCTGAGCAGACCATGCATGCAGAGTGTGGTCACAGAGTGAGTATGGTGGTAGATTCTAAGCATGCTGGTAGTTGGAGGGTTTGCCTTTTGTCCTCCAAGCAGCAGGAGATCCAGGTGAAGCATTTTCACGGCTTCCACAACCACACACACAATCCTGCACTTCGCTCTTTCATGTAACAGTGTATTTTGGTGCTTGTTGCATATTAGCACATGATGTTTTCTTATTCTAATGTAGTATTTCAATGTCTATCTATGTATACCATAATTTATATGAGTCCCCTATTGACAAACATTAAATTGCCTCTAATTTTTTACTATTACCAGCAAATAAAATAACTTTACACATATATTATTTCAGCCATGTATATCTCTAAGAGAAATTCCTTGAAATGGATTTGAACTTTGAATTTTAATATCACTGCCCTTCATAGAATTGTACACCTTTTATCCTCACCAAAGTATAAGGCAGCGTATGAGGCAGCGCCAGGTGCGTAAGAGTAGACTTCCATTCACTCATTCATTCATTTGTTAATTCATTCAACATGAATATGTAAATATTATGTGCCTGGGGAGGGGTCAGGGAAGATAGAGAGAAAGAGGGGCAAAAGATAGGTAGTGACAACCTGTTTCATCTCTGATTTCTGCATTGGTGAGAAGCCTTGTCATGACACAGCCTGGGAAGCTGTATGCACGGTCCTGAGGGGGAAGCCCTGACTTAGGGCTCAAACTAGAACTCAGCTGAAGGGAGATATGAGACCACAGAGAAGAGGTTTGACAGGTGTACCCTCAGAATCTCCTGGGAGTAGAGCCACATTCCTGTATTCCCTCATAAAAACAAAACAAAGCAAGTAAACAAGAAACACTTTGGGGACTTCCCTGATGGTCCAGTGGCTAAGACTGTACTCCCAGTACAGAGAGCCTGGGTTCAATCTCTGGACAAGGAACTAGATTCCACATACTACAACTAAGACTCAATGCAGCTAAATAAATAAAAATTTTAATAAAACCCCAAAAAAGACTTTTACTATTTTTTTTTTTTTGCAAAATAACCAAATTTATTTTAGAAAATTTAGAAATTACAGAGAGGTAAAAAGAAGAAAGAAGGAAGATAAAAGAAAGCAACAATCAGTCCCCAAGTTATTGGAATCATTGAGTGTAATACTTCCATATTTTCGGTGCATTGATGCATAGACATACTTATGTATATAAAATGTATATGTATGTATATAAATGTAATACAACATACACGTCTATGCATGGGCTTATTGCATATGTAATTTGAAACCTATGAAAAAGTACACTATGAACAGCATGAACTTTTTGCAGCATGATTTGTCTTCAAACTGATTGTACTTCATCTCCCGCCAGCTGCTCTGCACTCCTGTCCTGTGGAGGGTCTACATTGTCATTATGCTGAGCTCCAATTTCATTGTGTCCCTTGTCGTGGAGGTAAGTGTCCTCGAGTTGCTGATACCTGGTTGGGTTGGTGGGGGCCATTCTCTGGGAGTCCAAAAAGGAACAGCTTTAGCCAAAAAGGTTTAGCAGTGCAAGGGGCTCCCTTCCTTGGCAACATGAGCAATGATGGTTCCCTGTGATGAATTCCAAACAGGGCATTAGTTTTCCTGTCTGTAAAGTGGGGCTGGGGAGGATGGAATAAGGTCTTATCCATATCTAAAATTCACATATAGAGAGCCAACTAAATTTATTTTTTGAAATTGAGATATGAGTCACATATATTAGATTCACTTATTTAAAGTGTACAATTCAGTGGTTTTTTTGGTATGTTCACTGAGTTGTGTAACCACCACCACTTTCTAATTCCAGAACATTCTCATTACCCCAAAAGAAATCTCATACCCATTAGTGGTTGCTTCTTATTTCCCCTTTTTCCTCCTTCACCCCCTGCTAACAACTAGTCTGCTTTCTGTCTCTATGAATTTGCCTATCCTGGTCATTCCATGGAAAGGGGATGGTATGATATGCGGCCTGTTGTGTCTAGCTTCTTTCCCTGAACAACTTGGATCATTTTTACTTTACAGATGGGAAATGAGATTCACAGTAAGTTTTTCCTGAGTTTTATTCTTTATGCTCCATTTCCTCAGTAAAATGAGTTGGTGCTCCTCTTTTCCCTTGCTATGTGCTTTACTCGCTGCTTCTTCAGTGCTGTCAGACAAAGTCTCCAGTTCTTAAGGCTTTCTTTCGGGGAGAGTTAAGGCATCCAGTTTGCACCCCAGAAAAGGCATCCAGTTTGAAGAAGGATGAGCTATAAAACTCCATCTGTCCTCATCCTGCTCTCGCAAACCCAGGATGGTTCCAGTGAGGGGGGATTCATGGCGGGCTGGGGGCCCCGGGGCCTGTCGTCCCTGCAGTGTCTTGTAAGCACAGAGCCTTCTTTACAGAGCAGAGTGAAGGCTGTGCAGGAGCTGGTGGCAGAAGAGAACATAGAATTAGGGTAAGGAGCATCTCTCTACATGCTAAACTAGGGCCTCCCAAACTTGAGTGGGCATCAGAATTCCCTGAAGGGCTTGTTAGAACACAGATTGTCCCGCCCTGCCACCAGCATTTCTGACTTGGTAGGTTTGCAGTAAATACAAGTTTTAGTTTTTCCAGTAGCTTGCCAGGTCATTCTGATGCAGCTGACTCAGGAACCACAGTAAAGAGCCCTATGCTAAACCATACGGTCCCCAAAGCCACCAGATTAATCAAAGAGCGTCACCATGAGAGTCCTCTTAAGGAGTTGCAAAAAGATTGCCCTTGCCCTTTAAGGGATAATCTTATGTGTAGATCTTATTCCTGTCCATGATCACTTTATTTCCACTGTTTCAAACATCTTTCTCCATCTCTATGTACTGAAATACCATCCCATCCTCTGTGGCATAGCTGTGGTATTATCCTGTTCATGAATTTTTCCTGATGCATGGATCAGCTAGGCAAGTAGCAAAGCTCAGCTCACAGTGGTTTAACAATAAAGATATTTATTAACTCACTTAGCAAGAAGACTGGAAGCCAGTGGCTTCAGATCTAGTTTAGGGTCTCTGTGGCATTATTGGGAACCTGCAGTCTTCCACCTTTCCGTCTCACCATCCTTAGAAACTGACCTTTCATATTTGTGCTTGTTGCTTATGGTGCTCAGCTTAGCTCCCATGTAGCTGTGTTAGCTGGGTTTGAGGTCTGTTTTCAGTGCAGGTAAAAAGCAAACGGAAGAAGAGGTACCAGCAAGCTTTTTTTCTCACAAGTATGAACCTTTTATAAGGGAACAAAATATTTTCCTGCAGCTCACCAGTGAGCTTCCTCTTATGTCTCATTGCTTAGAACTATGTCTCATTGTCAGTTTTAGTAGGAAAGGATTCTGGTAAAGTGGATCTATGCCAAAAACTTGGACAAATTGTCCTGGACTAGTTATAATTTTTTTAAGGTGGCAAGGAAGAGCCAGGAGGAATGGATTGTAAGGTAATCAAGCAACAAAACCTGCCATAATCCCCCTACAGAAAACCATTCTCCTTCAGTATATTTGCAGTTAAGAATATAGTTGCAGAGTAGATTACTTGACTTTGAATCCTGGCTCTACCCTTTCTTGCTGGCTGATTTTGGTCAAGTTTCTATACTTCTCTGAGTCTCTGTTTCCTCATCTGCAAAATGATGATAATAATAGTAACTCATCTCATAGAATTGGGTTTCCCAGGTGGCTCAGTGGTAAAGAATCCACCTGCCAATACAGGAGACATGGGTTCGATCTCTGGCTTGGGAAGATCTCCTGGAGAAGGAAATGACAGCCCACTCCAGTATTCTTGCCAGGCAAATCTCATGGACATAGGAGTCTGGCAAAGGGCTTCCCTCATGGCTTAGTCGGTGAAGAGTCTGCCTGCAATGCAGGAAACCTGAGTTTGATGCCTGGGTTAGGAAGATCCTCTGGAGAAGGAAATGGCAACCCATTCCATTATTCTTGCTTGGAGAATCCCATGGACAGAGGAGCTTGGCAGGCTATAGACCATGGAGTTGCAAGACTCAGACGTGACTTAGAAACTAAACCACCACCAGATGAGCCTGGCAGGCTGAAGTCCATAGGGTCACAAGAAGTTGGACACTACTGAGCATAAAGGTTTATTCAATTCTTAAATTTAAGAAGTGAGCCTGTCTACCTCCACCCCAACTCCCCCACCCCCCACCCCCACCCCACCCCACATATGGAGAGGGTAATTTGATATGCACAAAACAAGTCTGAATGAGACCTTATTATAATTGCTAATCTCACAATCTAACAACCTCCTTCTTATAGGCAGAGGAGCTAATGTAGACAGTTTTAACAGCCCTTCTTGTATTACTTATGTATTTGTGTGTATATGTAAGTGTATATATATGTATGTGTGTATATATAGATATACATGAATTATTTGAATTGTTTGTCAAAAGAGTTCATGTGATAAAATTTTTGTTGTTTCTTGTTTGTTTGTTTTTAAAGAAATGGTGTGTTATCAAGGCTTTCCTTTGTTTCTCCTTCTGTATCTAATTTACAATGTAGAATGACAGGACAAATATCTCAGTGCTTTCTTTGGTTTCCCCTTTCAGAGCAGCAAAGTAATATAGGTTATCACATTCTAGAATTGTGACAAAGTTCAGGATATGGTGGAGAGCACTAAAGTCTTTCTGTGTGTGTGTGTGTGTTGATTTGTTTTGTCTGAAGCCTGCTAAGATTTCCTGGATGTAAGTTGGATTTTAAAATCTTTAATTAAATACCCATGATCTTACTTTATCCTAGCTCTAAAGAGAACTACTGTTCTCTAGTTAATTAAGGAGGACAAAAAAACTTTGCTGTGGGAATGTAGAAGAACAGGTTTGGCGAGGCGTTTCCTAAGGTTTCCAAGATGCTGATGAGATAGCTATGTGAGTATTTAACTGATCAGCAGATGATCAGTTTTTAGAGGAATATTCAGACTAGCTCTTTTCTTTGATTTCCATAAGCAGTGTACTCAGATGTCAAAGATGGGTGGATTTTAGGAAACCACTATCTCTAGCAAAATTCCTTGTAGAATCCTACAGAATTAACTCTTTCAGTTTAGCAAAAATACCACTGACAGACAGCAAAACTAGTTCTAATTCTAAGGGACCTCTTAGGCCCTCATATTTTCCTCTTTGTTTCTTTCATGATAACTTCTAAGATGGTCTATCTCTGTGACCACACGTGATAAAACAATGAAATTAACATGATAACCTCTTAGGCACTATGTGTTATAAGTTATAACTTGAGCTCTATTCAAGGTTCAGTTTAACTCATGACATAAAATGTTTCTGAAGAGACATATCTTTTGCTATCTTAGAAAAAGGATTGCAATGAAATATTTGTAGGTGAAGTTTAGAGGTTTATATGAAAAAGGCTGCAATGCCAAACCCTTTATTAAATGAATAGTTCAGAAGAATGGTAAAGGGAGGCAGCTATGCCATGCCATGCCATGCCCTGCATTGTAACAGGAGCTGCTGCTGCTGCTGCTAAGTCACTTTAGTCGTGTCCGACTCTGTGTGACCCCATAGACGACAGCCCACCAGGCTCCCCCGTCCCTGGGATTCTCCAGGCAAGAACACTGGCGTGGGTTGCCATTTCCTTCTCCAATTCATGAAAGTGAAAAGTGAAAGTGAAGTCGCTCAGTCGTGTCCAACTCTTAGCGACCCCATGGACTGCAGCCTACCAGGCTCCTCTATCATGGGATTTTCCAGGCAAGAGTACTGGAGTGGGGTGCCATCGCCTTCTCTGGTAACAAGAGTTATACAATCCCAATGACAAATCTAAAAGGACAGAATTATCATTTCTAATCACTGAGGCTCAGATGGGATAATTAATCTGCACACAGGAGGTAGGTGTCAGAGCTGGGACTCAGATCCAAATCTGTCCAACTCCAAAACTGTGGCCCACATTCCCAGTTTTACCTGTGTTCAAGCTTACACAGTGATATGCTGGGATATACTTGGTTTCTATAAGGTCAATACCATTTGGTATTTTAAGTGTCATTTATATTAAATCAGCAGCAGCATATTAAATCATGTATAGATGTGATATGGAGTAAACTGCAGAATTTAGATGCTTTTACTGCTTCCCTGGTGGCTCAGATGGTAAAGCGTCTGTCTACAATGCGAGAGACCTCGGTTTGATCCCTGGGTCGGGAAGATTCCCTGGAGAAGGAAATGGCAACCCATTCCAGTACTCTTGCCTAGAAAATCCCATGGGCGGAGGAGCCTGGTGCAGACTACTGTCCATGGAGTCGCAAAGAGTCGGACACAACTGAGCGACTTCACTTTACTTTCACTGCTTCCCTGATAGTTCAGTTGGTAAAGAACCTGCCTGCAATGCAGGAGACCCCGGTTCAGTTCCTGGGTTGGGAAGATCAGCTGGGGAAGGGATAGGCTACCCACTTCAGTATTCTTGGGCTTCACTTGTGGCTCAGCTGGTAAAGAATCTGCCTGCAATGTGGGAAACCTGGGTTGGATCCCTGGATTGGGAAGATCCCCTGTAGAAGGGAAAGGCTACTCACTCCAATATTTTGGCCTGGAGCATTCCATGGACTGCAAAGAGTTGGGGTTGCAAAGAGTAGGACACGACTCATTGACTTTCACTTCACATTTAAGATACACATGAAATTCAAAAGAAATTTCATCCTTGAGGCAGACTACTTAAAGCTATATTTCTGTTTCAGAAACTCTCTTCCAGAAGCATTTCTTAAATGTAAAAGTTTGAGAGGCCTTGACCTCTCATGTGAAATCACCTTGGGAGGCAGAGACTTAAGATCTTTGTCAAGCTAGATTGAAGCAGTCAATGTGGTAGTGCCTTATGAGGACTATATTCTGGAAACAACCTCTGATTGTAAACAATAACTCTTTTATTTTGCAGGAGGCCATTATTGAAAATAGAGCCCTGTGGATGATAATCAAAAGATGTTTTGGCTATCAGTCAAAAAGCCAGTATCGGATATTGCAGAGAGCCTTGGCAAATGACCCCAGTTGGCCCCCAATAAACCAGACCTCCGACTCTGATATGCCAGAATGTGGCAGGGGAGTGTCTTACAGCAACCCAGTGTTTGAGAGCAACGAGGATCAACTATGAAGACAATGTGATATCCAAGTTTATATAACATAGAAACAATGACAAAAGGGACCATTTTCAGTTATTTTACTTTTTTTTTAAGCAACAAGACTCTTTTAATATCAGCTGGAGGTTTTGGAATCAAAAACCTATCCAATCATGGTGACAAATTAAAGTCTTTTTGATAAGATACTTTCTACAGAGCTGAACACTGCCCTAAGGAGAACACTTTTCTCCTGGCTTCTGAAAGTATTAGAGGTGTTCAATGACTCAAGAATATCCCAGGGATGGCAATGGGCCAAGAGATTGCCTGGCTGAAGGAGAAGGAGAGTATGTAATCTTTCTTCTTAGATGTATATGTTTTAATGAGTTGAGGGAAAGTAGCATAGAACTATAAACATGTTAAAGATCATTTTTGAATTCTTATTTCATTGATGGAAAAACAAATGCTGGAGAACCATCACACTGCTCTTTACTGTCTGGTTTCCTTTCCTTTGTGGTACTTTTCAGATCTGAGATATTTTCTTCTATTTCTGGCCTCTCCTGTGTATTAGTAAGGACAGGCTAAGCCAATGCTGTAATAACAAGCAACTCCAGTATCTCAGTGTCTTTACACTCAAGAACGTCTTTCTTGACCCAGGGGACTCTTTAGAATAGCCCTCCTCAGGATGGTGACTGCTCCAATCTGATGGTTCCACTGACTCAACACAAGAACTCCATGTGTACTGAGATAGGGAAGGAAGATGGAGGCTCTTCACTGTGCCAAGGTGGCACACATCTCTCCCATCACTCACAATTCATTAACCAGGAATTTGGCAAAGGAGCTGGGAAGTAGAGTCTCCTTAGCCCTGGCTTCATGGGTTTGCAATCTGGTGATCAAACCAGGGCTCAGAAAGCTCCCATTCTTGGTTTAGTACTCTGCTGTTGCCATCTTGACATTCTTAATTTTTAACAAGCATCCCCACAGATTGTCTAGTTAGTCTGGCTTATATTCCTGGGAAAGAAAGGGAAGTAGCCCACATCACAGAGCGCTAGAACTATCCACTAAACTGTCTCCTGACCCTGTGGTCTTCTTTGTTTTAGGAGCCCCTCATCTTGTGTGCCCAGTTCCAGAAATTTTTACCCCTTTGTTCCATTATTTTTGAGAAAAGTTAGTTTTGTGCTACAACATTATATTATCATTAACATAAGTCCTCGTACAACCTATGCATTTCTTAAGTTTGAGGCTTTAGTTTTTAGAAAGCAAAATTTTCCCTTAATTTATCACTCCTACAGTTTGGTTATATTGAATTCACTTGGCATAGAAAACACCCAGGTTTCTGTTAGCTCAGCAGACAACAGTGAATTCTAGGAAAACATCCACAAATAGTATTTTTAAGGCAAAAGCAACATTTTCATGGCAAACAGCTAATTCTAAGTGAATATTTGGGGCAGAGAGTGAGTCCCTGACTGACTTGGCTACTTACCAAGAATATCTGCAAGCATTCCCTTCCTCTGCTGGACTCCCGAGCATCGTCAGTGCCTTGTGACTGCAGATAATTCTGGAACATGGTGTTTCTCAGACACAAAGCTACCTTGTTCCTTCTGGTTTTAAAATAGGGTGTGAAGAATCATTAAAACAGGCTGCAGGATCATTGTCTTCCTCAGTACAGAAAGGAATGTTTCCTTTTACAAAGTCAGCCTTGGCAATGATAGGACAGCTCTAAATGTCTTTTCTAAAACTAATAGTTGTTCTCATTTTTCAAAAGTTGTGGGCAGGGGCAAGCTGGAGACAGCCTACAGCCTAGTGATGAGCAAGCATGGGCACACCGTTCACACTTTGAAGAGCCCCCTCTCACCAATTATGTCATCTCCACTAGCCATCTGAGTTACTTAGTTCTCCCGGAACTCAGACAAGGGAGGGCTTACCATCCCCACGTTACAGATGAGAAAGCTGAGATTCAGGGGAAGGAGAGCACAGCCAGACCTTGGACACACGTTTTCTGAGCAAACCTTCTGTAACCTCCAAATGCCTCCTAATTACTAAGCTCCAGCAGGGCAGGGTGCACGGTGTGATCTCACAGTCAAACAAAGAGTGAAATTCTTCTCTGTCAGGTGCAGAGGCAAGCCTTTGTAATACCAGCGCCTCCACTTCAAAAGAATGTCAGGCAGCCTGCCAGCCTTGGACTAGAGGTGTGTTAAAATCCCAAACCACAGGTGTTTGTTTGTTTTTCTGCAACTCAGTTGCTTTTGTCTTGATCAGAAGTGATTCCATCCTCAGCAATTCACACACAGCTGGCAGGGAACAGGGATGGAAAGCTCTAGTTCCTTACCCACAAAACAGCCCTAAAACCTTGGCCAAAAGGGACTTGTTCTAAGCATGGTTCTTGAGACGAACTAGATCTTAGTGAGTAAAAGAGCAGGAAATGCTTAACCAGGAAAAATGGAGATTCGAGAGATGCCAGAATGGCATTCAAATAGTTGAAGGGGTTAACCTGAGAGAGAAAGTTCTGACTTGTTTCTGGTGGCTCCACCAATGGGTGAAGACCATGGTGGGAATGGCTTCAGGCTGACACGAAGACTGCTGCCTTATTAGTCAGCGTGGACAGAGGTGGAAGCTGGTGACCCCACAAGGTGTGCACTCCCTGACACTGGTGACTGCAACGGGTATTCGAAGATCAATTAGCAAAGGAAGTCAAGTATTAGATGAAACTCAGTTACCTGCTGGATTCCTTTCAGATTTGATAGCCTGGATCTCAGCTTCCAATTGAGTTTTTATGACTGCTGAGCGCCCAAAACAGCAGCTGGACCCTGTGGGGGGCTGGGTGGGGGAGGTCCTGTGGTGAGGATACACAGGCTGACTGCTCTGTCACTTGGAAGGTGGCTTCTGATAGGGACTGGAATCTAGAAGAAAGCTGCACAGTGAGGGATTCTGACTGACAGACTGACAACTGGGGGATACTTCTGATGTATTTTCTCAGAAAGAAATGTTTGAAATATTTAAGAAAAAGAGAAAAAAATGAGAAAGTGCCCCAAACCCAAGGGCCGCACTACTTGTACCCACTGTGCTTTCCTGACCAGGACCTAGAGGAGAAAAGGACATAGTCACCTGGTCTAAATCATTTGGGAGAGTCCCTGGCATCTTCTTTTACCATCTGAGCCACCAGAGAAGTCCCTAAAAGTAGCAGTGGTGTTTAAATTTTCTACGGGAGTGGGTAGCCATTCCCTTTTCCAGGGGATCTTCCTGACTCAAGATCAAACCTGGGTCTCCTGCATTGCAGGCAGATTCTTTTACCACTACTTCCCTGGTGGCTCAGACAGTAAAGAATCTGCCTGCAATTCAGGAGACCCAGGTTTGATCCCTGGGTCAGGAAGATCCCGTGGAGAAGGGAATGGCTACCCACTCCAGTACTCTTGCCTGGAGAATTCCATCGACAGAGGAGCCTGGTGGGCTACAATCCATGCGGTCGCAGAGAGTCAGACACAACTGAGTAACAGTTTCACCTGTATACTTTCACTGTATACCTGTATACCTTCACTCCAAGGTATACAGCTCTTACCCATGGAGAAGAACCCTGTCTCCAGGCTTACCTTACTGAATATGGAAGGGTGGAAATAGAGAATGGAAATACGGCTGTGCCATCTGTGTCCTTTCTGTATTCACAGAAGTATGCATTGCACACTTGCAGATGTGATGACTGGAAAAAATGACAGTTCAGAGCCTTGTACGCAGTTTGTGCTATCATCAATTATCCTGTACAAAAGCGATGAGTAGAATCTATCATTCTGTTGTTCTAAAATCGATCCCTCTTTCTCTGCAGTGAAGTCTTTCACTCTGGATAATAAAATAAGGTAGTCTCCTTCAGTTATGTGGCCAAAAAGCCACTTCTTTACAAAGTCCCAGGCATTTCTAACACTGCAGATGTGATTATTCCCTGCTTTGTTACAGGGCGTTATAGTCTCCAAAATACTTTCATTCTCGGTCTGTTATTTAAGCTTCATAACAATCCTAGGAGGAAGGCAGGGTGAGGATTACCCTCCTCCTCCTTTTCATCATATAAATCCTCCAAAGCCTCAGGAACCTGTCTGAGGGCACCCGACTCATGAGTGGAGCCCGGAGCTGGCTTCAGACGTGGTACCCCTGCCGTGAAGTCCCTGCGGTGCCACTCCTCTGTGTTGTTCTCCCTGGGATGTTCATAGCATCAACAGACAAGAAGGCAAGCAAGACAACTATCTGATGGATTGTCATCATGAATATAATTTCCTCCAGAAAGAGTTTTTAGTTTTCCTAGAAGTTCTCTTGGAGCTAACCATCTATCACAGAAAAGGTCAGCTCCCACAGCTGAGAGAATAAAATTTAAAACCAGAGCTCTGAGAGCTGATGTCATGAGAGCAGACAGAGTTCTGGTTTCTGCCTTTTGTCTCCAGAAGCAGAAGCCTGGATCCCTGCTTGAACTTTGCTCAGCCTCTGCTTGTACAATTTCTGTAAAAGGGTCATATGACTTCTCTCTCGGCTTTGTACTATGCTCACTTTTTTATGTGAAAGAAAAAAAAAAAAAACCCTTGAAAATTGCTGCCACACAACATTGTCTGTCCTTTGATATCTTTAGACTTGTTAATATGACCCTTTAAACTTTATCAGCAAATTGGCTTTCTTCAGAATTGAACAAACACAAATAAAAGCAACAACGACCAAACGTATCTCTCCTGGAGGTGTTAACCGAGCCACCCTGGCCTTCCCAAGCCTGTCGACCTTGTTCCTTCATCAGAAAGGCCACTCTTGCCATGCTCTCTCGCTTGAATATTCCCCCCACTTCCACCACCACCCCCTTCCTCACGGCCGTCTCCTTTTCCTCCAGATTTCAGCTCACTGGTCACTTCTTCCAAAAAGTCTAGCCTGATCTGAGCACTTCATCCAAGGGTTTCCTCGCCCTGCTAGCTCAGCTTGTTTTCTACATAATTACTTGAGCAAACTTTCAGGAGACCGAGGTTGAAAAAAATCCCAATTGTTCAAAATCATGCACTTAGGAAATGGGTGACCTGAGTCTAATATCCAAGTCTAGGCTTCCAAGTGAAGATCCTTTATGGTCTTCGCTTCTAGCCAGATTCTGCTAATCAAATCAGCTGGGGGAAAATCACTGGGGGAAAAATGTAACATGTTGTAGAGCAACTTCCATGTTTGAATGAAGTGTGTTCAAGGGATTATCCAGGCTCTCCTGGCTCTATTTCTTTGCTCTCTCATTCCTATTATCTCTTCTCAGTGTTTCAACCCCATGAAAAATCTGATAAAGTACTGGCCTGTGATAAATGCTGCACACACATCGACCATGGAGACTGTTGAATTTGAAGGTGTGGGTGAGGATGACAATATTGCCAGAAGTGTTGAGGCAGTCCAAGTGAGGGTTGGAAAAGAATTTCCAGACATAGAGCATTTCCTGAGGGCGTGAGTTTATTAAGAACAAAGAGCAGAGATAATGTGGGCACTGCTAACATGGCGGGCTGACCTCCTGACGGACCAAGGGGAGTCAGCAGTTTTTGTGAGTTAATGGCTAGTTTTTATAGCCTAAGATAAAAAAAATTCCTGCTGGAAAGTCAGCATTAGGTGATTGGTTACCATGCTATTGGTTGACTACCAGACCAGGCACCTTTGCCTAATTTGGAGTCAGGAAGCTTGTTAGTGATGACCAGGAGCCTTTTGGCAACAGTTACAAAGGGGGTCAGTCAGCTTTGGAGGTGACCTTGGTTCTGAGCTCTGCTTCTGCGGCCTTGGTACAAAGCCTTGCACCTGTGGCCTTGGGGCAGGACTCCACAGGTAGGTCTCATGTATGTTGCATGTATTAGGCATTGCACAACTCACAAGACACCATTCCTATTGTATCACAAGCCAAAAGTGGTGTCTCTGTGTGACATCAAGGCTTTGTGGGTAAGTGAGGACTTTTCCTTGTGTAGCCACAAACATAGCATGTAACAAGAGTCTCACTGGTCCCCCCTCCAATCAGTTCTTAAGCCCCTGAACACTCCTGTGGCACAGTCTCGCATGTAGAAATTCCCTCCCTCAAAAACTTTGTCTGAATTGAGAATCTCTTATCTCATTTCCCTAACTGAAGTCTCTCTTCTGTTTTTGCTTCTCTAGGTCCCTATGAATTTTATTGCTCAACTCTGATCATGTTCTGTCCATGGTCAGAAACCCTTCATAGTCCATGTTATCTACCAAATAAAATGCATATTGCCTAGAAAGGAATTTAAGACCCCTTGCAATGGCCACATGTAGCCTCATCTCAGACGTTTCTCATCCTTGCACTCTCTAACGCAGCAAACTACTGTTCCCAGCATTCAGTAACTCACTTGTTATTCCCAGCATACAGGAACCATTTTTCCACCTCAATACCTTTTCTCATGCTGTTTTCTCTGTAATTGTTACTCTTATCTTCATATATCCAAATCCCACCTATTTCTCAATTGGGATGCTATTGAATCTGCCAAGCCAAAAGAGAGATCTCTTTTATCTACACATGCATCACACTCTACATATTCACCCTTTGTGTAGCAGGCAGCTCTTTTCACCTTGTATTATGATCCTGTAGTGTTTCAATTTCCTCTCGTGTCCACGCAACCCCATTTTAACTAGAAGCACATTCGCTGAGGGTAGGAACAAAGCCTGATTCATTTCATCTTCCTACTCTGCACCCAGAACAATGCCATGATTGGGGCTTTGTAAGCAGCTGTGGCATGATTGAATAAAAAATATAATCACTGGGACATTTTGTTGATTTATTTCTCCTTCTTTGTCTGTGAACATCTGTTTTGCATTCAATACAAAGAAGCTTAACTAAAACAATAGGACATGAATAAAGGCAACCAAAAGTACAAAGTATAGTGATTCCCAAGTTGTGCTTAATGAATTTGGCTGTCCATGTGTATAGTAGATGTGGGGAGGTGTGCTGTGAAATTAGAAGGGCTAGATATATGCTACAAAGACCATCTCAGTATGTAGAGGACACTAGAAATTTATTTGTGAATGCAAAGGCTCTTCTAGAAAGGTACTCAACTCAAGGGAAGAGAGAATCGAGCCAGGCAAACTTGTTTGAAAAACCAAACAGTGGGTACTGGGGAAGAGGGGAAAAGTTTAAGTATAATTAACTGTATATTTTCAATCTGTTCTCTGGTTTCACCCTGAATTTACAAACTTTCGCAAGGGCCTGTGATGAAAACAGAGAAAGGGCTAGAGATAGAGACACCGAGAGAGAAGGATAGGGGTAGGGGCACAGGTAGAGATAGAAGCCTGCTCTGTGGTTGGTGTGTCAGGATGTAATAAAAGCACAGTGAAGGGAATCCACCTGTGCCCTCTGTCACTTGGCAGAGAGGTGACTGGGGCTTACTCTATAAGCCCCAGAGTAAGAGGCATTTTGCTAGTGGCTGATGGTATCACACAGGTATTATAAACAGTCTGAGCATGTCTCCAAATGGCTAAGGGAGTTAGTAGCTAAAGGAGACAGAGGATGGGGAGATGTGATTAGAGCATCTAATCCAGATTTATCCAGATTGCAATGAGATTGATCTAATCCAGATTGCAGTCCCCTGCAACCAACCTCCAGGTGAAATAAAACTCACAGAAACCTCACGGAAGCATCAGAGATCATCTTGGGCTGGTGGACTGTGGTCTGCAGGGGAAAGAAGAGCATGCTGTAGCACTCTGTGTATCTTCTCAGTGATCCAGAGGGACTTCAGCATGACAGTGCCTCTGTGACCCTGTTTATGACTACAGTCCTGGGTTTATGTGACCAAGGAAACATCAGTTACTAAGATAGGAGAGATACCTCTCCAGGAGGTGAAGGTGCATTTGGTGAAAGTATATGCAGGAACACTTAGGGATAAAGCACCCCGAGCAAACAGCTCAGAGACCCAAGGCCATAACAAGTTCCTGATCTGCTCAGGAACTGAACAAAGTACGAGACAGCTGGCTGGATGCACTTTCCTGAAAGCTGAGTCACTTCTTGACTCAGGCCAAGGTTAGTCTTGAGAATTGGTGCGAGTGCTCAGCCAATCAGTTGTGTCCTACTCTGCAACCACATGGTCTGTAGCCCACCAGGTTCCTCTGTCCATGGGATTCTCCAGTGGGTTGCTAGTTCCTCCTCCAGGGGATCTTTCAGACCCAGAGATTGAACCAGTGTCTTCTGCCTTGGCAGGAGGATTCTTTTTACCCCTGAGCTACCTGGGAAGCCCTTGAGAATTGGATAAGGGCTAAAATAGCCTCAAGCGTTGAACCACAATCCATGACTAATTGAAAACTGGTTTGATCTGGGGACAATTTTTTGAGTTCAGATCCTCCCTAGATAAATTCTATAACCTATAATGTATTTGATCTGGACGCCAAAAGTCATATTTGGGAAAGATCAAGTGTTTGTGTCTGCCCACATCTCACTCTGGCACAGCAGGTGTCCCAGGGCAAAGTGGGAGCTCAGGCCTGCACCTGGAGTCTGGAGGGTGGGACAGAGCTAGCCTTTGTGGGCATAGAAATAGCCATGCTAGCTGAGGTCATGGGCTCTTGACTGTACCCCATGTCTGACCTCATCAATGGGATCAAGCAGTGCTCAGATAGATAAAGTCAATCTCAAAGGTGTCTCTTTCAGACAATGGCATATGGTAGCTAAGAGCATAAGCTTAGAGTTTGAGCTCTAACCCAGACTTCTTTCATTTGTAATTTTGAGCAAATTACTGTGTCTACATCTTCTTTCCCTGACTATTGGCATGAAAATATTATTTATTACCTAATTTGTATCTGCAAAAATCAAAGAATATTAAATGCAGCACATTATTTTTTTCTTACATCTCTCAAGCTTTAAGGAGGATTTTAAAATCTTGGCCTTGCACATAATATAGCTATTTAATGTGTTATGTGAATCAGTGAAGGAGTAAATAAAAGAATGCATAAGTTGAGAATGAATGAACTGATGAGAAACTTGCAGGAACTGAATGAATCTAATTTTATTTTACTTAAAATGTAATAATCTATTATTTGCTAATTGTTTAAAATTATTTTCTTAGTTAATCTCTTATTTATTTAAAATGAGATGCAGGGTGGCCTACTGCTGGCTTTTGTTTACAGAATCAGTTACTCACACTTCTAAAGCCAAATTTCTTTTCAGACTTTATTTTGAAGCTCTTCTTGTCCCATTATCTGACTGCTCTGAAGGACTGCTTTTTAGAACTGGCCCTTCCTGGATGACTTCTGAGTCTATAGAATCTCCCATGAGATGCGAAGTCCTGTATAAATAGTCCAGATTCAGACATATTTGTAGGTAGTGTTTGGTTGATCTTTTTGTCCACTCTCTCCAAGGAATTGTCCACAGCACTTCATAAAGTTCTTTTTGGAACATGGTGCTCAAACTTGATACATCATGAAAATCCCCAAGGAGCTTATTAGAAATAAAGTCTTGCACCCAAGCTCAGATATCCTCTGAATCTCCAGAATGAGTCTTGAGGAATCATAGCTTTGTCAAGCTCTCCAGGTGATTCTGATGATAAATCAGATTTATGAACTATAATCCTAAAAGAATAACTTAGTTTATTTTTCCCTAAATGTTCTGTCTTGCATTTGTCCTCATAGAGACTCATCTACACTTTTTTTTCTGCCATCTCCCGCTGTGTTGATATATTTTGTGGCATATTTCCTTTGAAAATACGATGTCACTGCTATATTCTCGACTCTATGTTAAAAAGCAGTTCCTGGTGGGGGGAAAGCCTGTTGACAGACTTCTTTCCCTTTGAGATGAGCTAATTTGTCCCTGCTCTTTGTTAGAGTACTAAGTACTCCATTCTTGACAAAACAATCACCTGCTGGCTAAGTTCAGTGGGAAAGCATGGCCACTAACCAAAAGCAAAAATGTAGAATGGTGTTTAATACCTTGTATTCTTGAAGTTAGTTTGAAAATATATGTAAAACTTTTATTCCTTAAGGTATCCAATCTAATCCATCCTTTAGATGAGGAAGAAAAAGAATAACTGATACTGGACCATGCCCCGGTCTGAATATACTCATCTCTCCAACCAGGTTAAATCATCTAGAATTGATTAATAAGAAATCAATTTGCTTTAGGACATGAATTTAGAAGGTTTCATGCAGATGCGCACAATAAAGGACAGGAATGATATGGACCTAACAGAAGAAGACGATATTAAGAAGAGGTGGCAAGAATACACAGAAGAACTGCACAAAAAAGATCTTCATGACCCAGATAATCACGATGGTGTGATCACTCATCTAGAGCCAGACATCCTGGAATGTGAAGTCAAGTGGGCCTTAGAAAGCATCACTACGAACAAAGCTAGTGGAGGTGATGGAATTCGAGTTGAGCTATTTCAAATCCTGAAAGATGATGCTGTGAAAGTGATGAACTCAATATGCCAGCAAATTTGGAAAACTCAGCAGTGGCAACAGGACTGGAAAAGGTCCGTTTTCATTCCAATCCCAAAGAAAGGCAATGCCAAAGAATGCTCAAACTACCTCACAATTACACTCATCTCACATGCTAGTAAAGTAATGCTCAAAATTCTCCAAGCCAGGCTTCAGCAATACGTGAACCGTGAACTTCCTGATGTTCAAGCTGGTTTTAGAAAAGGCAGAGGAACCAGAGATCAAATTGCCAACATCTGCTGGATCATCGAAAAAGCAAGAGAGTTTCAGAAGAACATCTATTTCTGCTTTATTGACTATGCCAAAGCCTTTGACTGTGTGGACCACAATAAACTGTGGAAAATTCTGAAAGAGATGGGAATACCAGACCACCTGACCTGCCTCTTGAGAAATCTGTATGCAGGTCAGGAAGCAACAGTTAGAACTGGACATGGAACAACAGACTGGTTCCAAATAGGAAAAGGAGTATGTCAAGGCTGTATATTGTCACTCTGATTATTTAACTTATATGCAGAGTACATCATGAGAAACACTGGGCTGGAGGAAGCCCAAGCTGGAATCAAGATTGCCGGGAGAAATATCAATAACCTCAGATATGCAGATGACACCACCCTTATGGCAGAAAGTGAAGAGAAACTAAAAAGCCTCTTGATGAAAGTGAAAGAAGAGAGTGAAAAAGTTGGCTTAAAGCTCAACATTCAGAAAACGAAGATCATGGCATTCGGTCCCATCACTTCATGGGAAATAGGTGGGCAAACAGTGGAAACAGTGTCAGACTTTATTTTTTTGGGCTCCAAAATCACTGCAGATGGTGACTGCAGCCATGAAATTAAAAGACGCTTACTCCTTGGAAGGAAAGTTATGACCAACCTAGAGAGCATATTCAAAAGCAGAGATGTTACTTTGCCAACAAAGGTCCATCTAGTCAAGGCTATGGTTTTTCCTGTGGTCATGTATGGATGTGAGAGTTGGACTGTGAAGAAGGCTGGGCGCCGAAGAATTGATGCTTTTGAACTGTGGTGTTGGAGAAGACTCTTGAGAGTCCCTTGGACTGCAAGGAGATCCAACCAGTCCATTCTGAAGGAGATCAGCCCTGGGATTTCTTTGGAAGAAATGATGCTAAAGCTGAAACTCCAGTACTTTGGCCACCTCATGCCAAGAGTTGACTCATTGGAAAAGATTCTGATGCTGGGAGGGATTGGGGGCAGGAGGAAAAGGGGACGACAGAGGTTGAGATGGCTGGATGGCATCACTGACTCGATGGATGTGAGTCTGAGTGAACTCCAGGAGTTTGTGATGGACAGGGAGGCCTGGGGTGCTGCAATTCATGAGGTCGCAAAGAGTCGGACACAACTGAGCGACTAAACTGAACTGATTCTTCTTAGGATAGATCCTGGGGCCCAGCTCACTTTAGAATGTCTATTTCTCATCTTTGTGACCATCCCATCTCATCCCAGCTCTTTTCTTTCTGGGGAAGCCTCTTATATTGACAAATTTTATTGAACCTCTGTTCTTTGAGCAGTGACAACATCAATTTTAGAAATGCCACTGTTCTTCTGGTCAGTATCTTTATTTGATCTCAATGGTCAATAACATTTTTAGCTGTGAGGGGAGCAGAGATATGAGTTTAGTGTTTTCCAAGGTATTGATATTGAAACCACAATTCTTGGATGGAACTTGAACCCAGGCACACCTCAGAGAGGGGATTGAACCCATGATTTCTGACTTAGGAGGGGACTTGAACCCGCTGTCTTTTAATTAAAACCATTCATCTAGTGTCAGGACTTACTGACGCTCAGGTTGCTTTGTCTTGGCCCAGAAAGAATTTAGCAAGAGGCAAAGTGATAGGTAAGAAGTGAATTTCATAGTATAGGATGCTTAAGAGAGATACGAGTGGGCAGGCAAGAGAGTGCTGCTCTGAGAACTGAGAACTACAGTTTCATAATCAAAGGAAAAATTGGGAGGAGGAGGAGATCACCTTTTTACTCATTCTTCAGTAGACTTTAAACTTCCATCCTCAGCTCCTCCTCCACACTGGGTGGGGGAGTTTTCTGTTCTACATGGTCAACCTGGGACGGTCATGGTTATTCAAATCAGTAGAAAGGTGGTAACATATGCCAAAACATGGCAAATCATCTTTAAGTTTCAGTGTAATGAAGATTTTCTACTTTTGAATGTCACCTTCCCCCTATATTTTTGTTTTTAGTGTGTTCAGAGAGCATGTTCTAGAAATCATTAATTTACTGACCTCAACCAGCAGGATACAGGCGTCATTGACTTGTTCTATAGTTTTGTTGTTAGTTTCATTGTTAAGCAAGCCTGCTTAGTTTTGTTGCTAAGCAAATCTGTTTTCTTGAATGATCATTAACTTATAGGGGTCTTCCATACTTCTCTCTACTTATGATCCCCTAGTGAGATTATTTAATCAACTACCCTGTCTCTTTATTCTGTCTCTATCAATCTGACAACACTGGGATATCTTTTTGGCCACTAGTCAGACACTGGTAGGTGACTTAACCTGACAAACGCAGTTAACAGTTGACAATCATTCTCACTGACATTTCCAGTACTCAGCTGACAAGCCATGCACCTGGCAGTTTTTGTAGATTTGTTCTTGCGGCCAGTCATCTGGAAAGTCCTCCAGAATATGAAATTAAACAGACATTCTTGTCCTATCCTGCTACTAAACACACAGAGGGCTGGGACAATGTGGCTTAAGCTTAGCCAGGCCTAACATCCTTGACAAGAGTCAATACATTTCCAGAAGCATAAAATGAGCTATTGAATTCTCCTGGAACAATCTTAATACCTTAGGCAGAAAGAATGGTTAGACCAAACTCAGAGAAGTTGAATGGAAATTTTTAAATTAGGGAGAAAAGAGGCTTTGAAGTAAGGTACTAGGTAAGAGCCAGGTGGAAGAAAACAAAGATGAAATCCGCTTATCAGTAAGTAATTCCCCATCTCTCCCCAAAAGAAATGAGTTCCTTGATAGATCCAGAATGGGGGTTACAAATATTAGGAACCTACCTTAGCTCTTTTCTGGAGTTGAACTCCCCAGAAACAGACACTAAGCCATGGATTCATATGCAAATATTTTATTAAGGAAGTATTCCTAGGAGAAACTGATGAGGGAGAAGATAACACAGAGGAGAATATTATTTTTGGCAAAGTCTTAACCTTAACCCGATGATACCAGGCAGCTTTAGAATGTAAACTTCACCTCTGTGTGCCAACTCTTGGCGAAGAAGAAGCGCTTCAGGCTTCAGCCTTAGTCATTGATCAGGGCTGTTTGGGCCAGGTGGGCATGTGGAATAAACTCCAGGTACTTTTGTTTCTTTGCTAGGGCAGGCTAAAGGGTTCAAGGGCAATCCTCTGCATAGAGTTGAAGGTACCTCAGAAGAAAACACATAAATGCATTGAAGAACATTCAAGGGGATTTAGACAGACCACAGATATCGTCTATAGTTCTATTTTCCACTCTGCCATTGAGCATCCTAAAGGGAAAACTCTGTAAGCATCCACCTAATTTGAAAAATGCAATAGTATAAAGCAGTTTCTCCAAGCAAGAAAAGAGTGATTTATTCATCTACAGTATTTATTGAACAGTTGCCATTTCTTCCACTCTCTAAGTGCTTGGATTTGAAGATGAATGATTCTTTCCCTTGAGAGTGTTAAGAGCCATTATTGACTTATGTATAAAATGCTATGGGAATAGTCCCCAAATCAAAGTCAGTGGACTCGAGGGCAGTGAAGGCCACCAAGCCTGGGACATATAAAGCATTAGGAAAATACTAGAGTGTAATAGAGTAAATAATATACTAGAGTAAATAAATGATAGAGTAAATAGAGTAAATATTATATAATAGACTGAAGAGACAACATTTAAAAAATCTCAAACAAGAGCAATTAAATACAAATTTAATGCTTCAGTGACCTACACAAAATCACTGTGCCTAAACTGCATAAAGTAAGTTTTACAATAAAGAAGAAGTAGAGCCTTGCATTAGATACAGATTCTCATACTTGACTCCCACGAGGGCCATGAAAGAACTAGGTCAGCTACCTAACTTGTGTCTCTGCCCTTACAAAGGGCAGATGGAGGGGCAGTAATACCTAAAATAGGAGCAGAAATGAGATCCCCAGAGAAAAGCCATTAACAGATGAGGAGGAGCCTTTTTCCAGTTGACCAGGTCACAGCAGTAAGTGATCAAAGTGGAATATTTCTTTCCCTTCTGATTCAAATGCTCTAATCAGAAGTCCCTGGGCTGCCTTGTTCTACTACAAGTTCAGATATTCCAACAATCAATCATTTTCAAAAGTCACAACCTCTGTCAATAGATTCTGAACTACCTAGTTTCCATAGGAGGAAGATACCTCAAACACTCCAGCTAAGCAATGGATGGTTTATGCATGCAATGATAAGCTAAACTTGATCCTGTCCATGAGAGATGAGTTTGTCAACACTCCCTGGGACATGGGTTCTAAGAGAAACTGGAGGGAAGTGGAGAATATGGAAGATTTTGATTCTGGAGCATGGCTCCAGTAAACTGAGCTCAAGGACAAGATTCCAGTCTCAGTCATCACTAGATTTTCATCTGAGGGCTTAGAACAGTGCTTTGTATATGGCAGCTTTTTATACGTGTGGGCAGAATTGAATTGAGAAGAGCTTAGGAGGTTGATGAGCTACAATTACAACTCCAAAGGCTGCTCTTTGCCAACCATGTAAATCCAACTTATTGCCTAGAGAGTTTGGATTTCCATCCTTTGGCTTTAATTTGTGCGCTTAGTTGTTCAGTCATGTCTGAGTCTTTGTGACCCCATGGACTGTAGCCCACTAGGCTCCTCTGGCTATGGAATTTCCCAAGCAAGAATACTGGAGTGTGTTGCCATTTCCTCCTCCAAGGGATCTTCCAGACTCATGTCTCCTGCATTGGCAGGCAGATTCATTACCACTGTACCACCTGGGAAGCTCAGGAATATTGAAGTGGGTATCCTATCCCTTCTCCAGCTACTTATCCAGTTTTTACTTCCTCAGTTTTTCTTCAAAAAGAATAAAACAGAGTGCACAATGCAAACTGAAATACTGTGTTTGGTAAGTGCAAATTTTGAATTATATTTGAAATATTTATCTAATTTGAATATCCTTAAAATCAAATTTATTTTTCTTTTCAATTTTCAATTGTTCATTATAAAACTAAAGACTGGGTCAAGAAGATAAAATTTTATATCACATGGAACAGTTTGATAATTGCCCAAATTTTACCTTTCACAGCAGTTTTGGTTTTATTAAAATTCATGTATTAGTTACCACAATATCACTATTAATTACAATGCATGAATTTTTCTTTTGTAAAAATACATTAATAAAATTTTAAAACATTATCTCTCCTCATGCACAGTAATATTTATTTATTTATTTATTTTAAAAACACTGTACTGGTGTAATTACACATACAAAATTCAATAAAAATATTATGTTGGCCTCTATGTTTATTTTCTGTTTGTTGTTCTCACAAATTGAAAATCATTTGTCACATAGAGGAGGAAGCAAAAAGAATGAACTACTCAACAAGGACAAATACGTTATAGCATCACTTATATGTGGAATCTAAAAAATACAACAAACTTGTGAATAAGACGAAAAAAAAAACGCTCACAGATATAGAGAACAAACTAGTGGTTGTCAGTGGGGACAGGGAAGGGGAAGGGGCAACTTAGGTGAGTCGGAGGTACAAACTATTAGGTATAGAACAAGCTACAAGGATGTATTGTATAATACAGGGATTAGACTCAATATGTTATAATGACTACAAATGGAGTATAACATTTAAAAATTGTGAATCACTACATTGTATACCTGTAACATATAATATTGTACAGCAACTATACTTCAAATAAAATAAAATAAAAAATAAAAACTGTCTGCTGTAGGTGTGAAATACACCAGCCCCCCAGTACTGCATCTCTACCTCCAGTCCTGAGGTCCTGTCCCTTGTAGACACAGGTCTGGGCGTACTGACTTCCTTCCTGGCACCCAGCTTAAGCACTTGGACACTTGCTATTCCCTTTACCCAGAGCTCTCTTGGCCCAGATAGCCATACGCCTTCAGTTCAGTTCAGTTCAGTTGCTCAGTCGTGTCCAGCTCTTTGTGATCCCATGGACTGTAGCATGCCAGGCTTCCCTGTCCATCACCAACTCCTGGAGCTTACTCAAACTCATGTCCTTTGAGTCAGTGATGCCATCCAACCATCTCATCCTCTGCCATCCCCTTCTCCTCTTGCCTTCAATCTTTCCCAGCATCAGGGTTTTCCAAAAGAGTCAGTTCTTCATATCAGGTGGCCAGAGTATTGGAGTTTCAGCTTCAGCATCAGTCCTTCCAATGAATATTCAGGACTGATTTTCTTTAGGATGATCTGCTTGGATCTCCTTGCAGTCCAAGGGACTTGCAAGAAGTCTTCTCCAACACCACTGTTCAAAAGCATCAATTCTTTGGCTCTCATCTTTCTTTCTTTTTTTTTTATAGCCCAACTCTCACATCCATACATGACTACTGGAAAAACCATAGCTTTGACTAGATGGACCTTTGTTGGTAAAGTAATGTCCCTGCTTTTGAATATGCTGTCTACGTTGGTCATAACTTTCCTTCCAAGGAGTACGCGTCTTTTAATTTCGTGGTTGCAGTCATCATCCACAGCGACTTTGGAGCCCCCAAAATAAAGTTTCTCACTGTTTCCCCATCTATTTGCCATGAAGTGATGGGGACCAGACGCCATGATCTTAGTTTTCTGAATGTTGAGTTTTAAGCTGACATTTTCACTCTCCTCTTTCACTTTCATCAAGAGGCTCTTTAGTTCCTCTTCACTTTCTGTCATAAGAGTGGTGTCACCTGCATATCTGAGGTTATTGATATTTCTCCCGGCAATCTTGATTCCAGCTTGTGCTTCATTCAGCCCAGCATTTCTCATGCATATAAGTTAAATAAGCAGGATGACAACATACTGCCTTGAGGTACTCCTTTCCCAATTTGAAGCCAGTCAGTTGTTCCATCTCCAGTTCTAACTGTTGCTTCTTGTTCTGTATACAGATTTCTCAGGAGGCAGGTCAGGTGGTCTGGTATTCCCATCTCTTTAAGAATTTTCCACAGTTTGTGGATATCCACACAGTCAAAGTCTTTGGCATAGTCAATAAAGCAGAAGTAGGTATTTTTCTGGAACTCTCTTGCCATTTTGATGATTCAATGGATGTTGGCAATTTGATCTTGGTTCCTCTGCCTTTTCTAAATCCAGGTTGAACATCTGGAAATTTACGGTTCATGTACTATTGAGGCCTGGCTTGGAGAATTTTGAGCATTACTTAGATAGTGTGTGAGTTGAGTGCAATTATATGGTAATTTGAACATTCTTTGGCATTACCTTTCTTTGGGATTGGAATGAAAACAGACCTTTTCCAATCCTGTGGCCACTGCTGAGTTTTCCAAATTTGCTGGCATATTAAGTGCAAGACTTTTATAGCATCATCTTTTAGGATTTTAAGTAGCACAAGTGGAATTCCATCACTTCCACTAGCTTCGTTTGCAGTGATGCTTCCTAAGGCCCACTTGATTTCACATTCCAGGATGTCAGGCTCTAGTTGAGTGATCACATCATTGTGGTTATCTGGGTCATGAAGATCTTTTTTGTATAGTTCTTCTATGTATTCTTGCCACCTCTTCTTAATATCTTCTGCTTCTGTTAGGTCCATACCATTTCTGTCCTTG
Source organism: Bos mutus (assembly GCF_027580195.1). Taxonomy (NCBI): domain Eukaryota; kingdom Metazoa; phylum Chordata; class Mammalia; order Artiodactyla; family Bovidae; genus Bos; species Bos mutus. The sequence goes on from NC_091617.1 coordinate 73,153,580, forward strand.
TCACCTTGTCAGTATATCTTCCCTGCCCGATTTTTATTTAAAATACAACTCCACATCTCTTTCTGTTTTCTGCCCCCTCACTCCAGACACCTCTGACATGCCTAGTCCCATTTTACCCTTATTTCCCTCCACAGCCATGTCACTATTTCCCCAACTGTGAATTTTACCCATTTACTTGTGTTGTCAATCTTTTCCCACTGTACTTTCATCTCCATGGGCAGTGACTTTTGTCTGCTTTGACCCCTACTGTCCTTCCAACACCTTGAACCGGACCTTCTAGAAAGGAAGCCCCCAGTAAGTATTTGTTTAACAAATTCATGAAATATGAAATAAAGGGATTGGACCTGATAATGGGTTGGTAAATCTGATGTAAGTAAAATTTTATGCATGTGTATAGATAGGTGTATTATTCTTGGGAGGAGAAAAGTTCCCTAATTCTCAAAGTTCTCTGTAACCCCACCAAAGTGAATAAACTCCCAGACGAAAGATGTTTGTCATTCCTTTGCTTTCAAGGATTCTGTGCTTTTCCAGCCATTTCTCCATCTGTCCCTCTGGGTTATTTAATTTTTACCCCTAAAGCAGAGTCACATTTTTGACTCTTTCTTTACTGGACTGTGAACTCACTACGGACAGGATTGTTCTGCGTGCTCAGTCATTTAGTCGTGTTTGACTCTTTGCGACCCCATAGACTGTAGCCCACCAGGCTCCTCTGTCTATTCCCAAGCAAGAATACTGGAGTGGGTTGCCATTTCCTCCTCCAAGGGATTGTCCAGACCCAGGGATCAAACCCATGTCTCCTGCATTGGCAGGCAGATTCTTTACCATTGACCCACCTGGGAAGCCCCAAAGACAGGATGAGAGTGATTCATTTCCACACCTCCTTCAGTCCTAACCCTGATCTGAGCGCTCAGAAGCTGTTTGCTAAATGAATGAACAGGATAGAGAGAAGCTGAGGGGTAAAAAGGGAAGGTCCCTGTTTACAGTTTGGATTCTTTTTTTGTCTTCAGATAAGATACAATTTTATTTCTACCCATCTAAGTTTTGACACAATCACCAAATTCTCTATTTGCTGATGATCTCTGAATAGAAATTTAAAGTAGAGAGTGGGAAAGACAAAGTATACCTTCACCATATTTGTGTTTCCTAAACAAAGCTCCCTCTACCCTGATTTGTTCTGTGGGAAAAGTGTGGGTTGTTTTGGTGAAGTGAAGGCTGAGGGTGGAAGGAGCAAGTTTTGGGCAGGTCTGCCTCTCAGCAGATTGAGTGCAGTTAGAGTGGACGTTTGCCTACATTCTTGAATCCATATTTCAGAAAGAAGATTAGTCACGTACAGAAATTCAAGTATCTTCTTAACGTTGTGGTCATTACAGAGTGCTTATAAGGTCCCTCAAACAGATATTATGTTAATAAGATTAGAACTAGTAGTAAGACCCCTGAAAAATCTAGTTGTGTAATAGGGATGGAATGGAATTTTATCAGTATTGGATAAGATTCCTGTAGGTTGTTGAAGCCTGTTTTGTGGAGGAATCATAGGGTGTGGCGTGTCCTGTGATATAAGATAATATAATGAGAATAGGGCCTCTTACGTATGTTCCTCCTTAGTCTGCAATAACCCAGGCCGCCCTCACTTCTTGTGTTACAGTCATCTCTACATGGCTTTGTCACTTTTATCAGACTCTGAGTCTTCTGAGGAAAAGAATCTGATCTGATCCACCCCTTTATGCCTCACTGGGATCATCACAGGGTCTATGTGGAAATCTTAGCTCTTCAAAGACTGCAGGATAACCACCAAGTTCATATTTTCTTCTTCCTGGCACATAGGCAGACCACATACCCCAATCATCTTGCAGTTAGGTGTGGTCATCTGACCCAGTTCTAGCTAATTTTTTGGCACAAGTACAAAGTATTTCTTCTAGGACTAGTCCACAGACACCTTCATTAACTCTCCCCCGTCTTTCATACAATCATAGCAGCCTCAGACAGCTTGTGTTGAAGATGGTGGAGATGCAGGATGGAAGAACCCAGCTTCAGAATCATTGTTTGGAGGAGACTCCCCTCGATTATTCCACCAATGCCCTCCTATTATTATAGACTTAGACCCACACTTCTGCTGTGTTAAACCACTGAAAATTGTTACAGTTGTGGTCATTATAGCAGTCAGTTTACCTTAATTAAACAGTCTTGCCCATGTAGGTGTCCAATAATGTTTGTGTGATGGGATGCTTCAGAAAGGCTCCAGTGCAGTAGAGAAATCTAGATAAAACATCTAAATCCACACTAGTTTTCCCTCTAGGTCATGGGGAAGTGGGGACAAGGAATCTTGTCCCTGCCATGTAGGAGTGTGATGCATGGTTCTCATACATTCCACTCTGCCTGTTGTTTCTTCATTTCTAGGCCTCATGGACTAGAGGTGGAGACATTTCCTCTACCTTAATCCATGTAATCCCCCATGTCCTCCACCTCTCCAGAACCATGGCAGAGTTCTAGAGAAAATACAGCATTAAAGGAGGAAGTATTGTATTTCCTGGTTGAAATAAACTGGACTGGAACCAAGAGACCTGGCTCTGTGTCCTGCATCTGCCAGTACTTTGCTGTGCAGCTTTGAGCAAACAACTTCCATCTCTGCATTTCTGATTCATTTTCTGGAAATTGTATTTTGAGTTAAGGATTGTCCAGGGAGATACTCTCAGTCATTTGCTTCTTCTGGCTTCACTCTGAACAAAAAGACCCTTTGAAGAGCTAAGACTTGGCTTTAAGGGTGTTAATCACTTCTTCAGGTCCTTGTGTGAAGTGAATATTTCACTCTTTTTTTCTTTTGTTTCCTCATTTGGCTCTTCCTTTCCTTCCTGTCTCTGGAGTGAGTGAGTGAGTGCTATGTTGATTCAGTCGTGTCTGACTCTTTGTGACCCCGTGGACTATATAGCACATCAGGCTCCCTTGTCCATGGAATTCTCCAGGCAAGAATACTGGAGTGGGTGGCCATGCCCTCTGCCAGGGGATCTTCCCAAATCAAACCCAAGTCTCCTGCAGCTCCTGCATTGCAGGTGGTGTCTCTGGAGGGCCCTACTTTACAGCATCTGATGCTTGCATCTTCTCATGAGTAGGAAGTTTGCCTCTTTGGTTCATCAGGATGACTGTGTTCTGCTTCCAGTCACAGGCAATCAGGAATCTGGCCTCTCCAGATGGAAAAGATTGGAAGAGTGTCAGCTTAAGTGGCAACCTCTACCTCCTGATCTCCATGACTAAACAACCCCTAGGAGGTCCTCCCCCCATGACTGAGCCAACTTCCTTGCTATCCTCACCCCCACACTACTAGCCGCCACCCCCCACAAGGCTTTTCCTCTTGTGGGCCTTCAAGGAACTGGCTAAGCTACTGAGGTGTGACTGGCTCTCTCTTGCTTATGGGCATCTCTCAGCAGATCCTTTAAATTTTAGTATCTGTTGCAAATCCTGCAGGAGGTAGGATTTAAACCAGGAGTGATTATTTTCTTACGGAGCATGTCCTCTGGTGGCTGAAGCAAGGGCTCAGTATTTATCGAACTTCATGATCAACCAGTTTAACTTGGTTTACAAGCGCTTCATGGCAGGCACATCTGTTTTCATTCCAAGCTCATTGCCCAATATTCTTCCTCATTCCCTTGGTTCTCAAGCCTTACTTTGACATCTCTCGGTACCCCCAAATAAGCTATATTTTCTCACCTCTCTTGAACATTTTCACACATTTTATGCTTCTGTCCCTGGTCAAGAGTGTGCTCACCATCCACCACTATCCCCTATTCCTTCCACCTAGTTAGCATGTGCTCATATTTGAGATGTCAGATAGGTGTCACTTCCTTCAGGAAGCTGTTATTATCCCATTAAGCCTGAGTTTGATTCCCTTCCTATTTAAGAGGCTGTTTATTTGCCTATAGCAACTGCACCCCAGCACCACCCCTTGGGGTGGTGACTCTCCATTTCACCACTGACTCCCAAGAGTTCAGCACAGTGTCTGGAATATCTGTTGTTTAACTCATAATTAATGAGTAAAAGTCGAATGGAGCTGCTATGAGTGTTATATTTTGTATATTTGGGCTGTAACAGAAACCACAAACAGTGACTTTTTAGGAACATTTAATTATATGTTTAACAAGGTGTCTAGAGCTAGGTGGTCCCAGGGTAGCACTGTGGCTCAGTGGAATTGTAAGGATCTAAGCTCTTTTATCCTTTTCTCCACCATCATTAACTTGACTATTTTCATCTTCTTCATGATCTAAAGATGGCTGTCATGCATGGAGTATTGCATTCTCATGTGTCATCTTTAAAGGAAGGAAGAAAAAAGTTCTCTCTCTTTTGTCAATAGGACATTCTTTCCCAGAAGACTCCAGGTGTCTTTCCCGCTCAGATCTGGGTCCTGTGCCCACTCTAAGACACGCCATGACTCATACTTGGTGCTTTTACCTGAAATCATGCTGCCTAGAGTAGGACTATTTCTAGCAAAATATATGAGTAGATAACTGATCAGTAAGGAGTGAATGATGATTGTCCTTCAAGTCTTTCATTAGGTTTTACTAAAATGGTGGGCTCTTTTTTCTGAGTCTGAGCTCTACTTTAGATTGGTGTCACTTAAAATGCAACATTTGTGATGGCATGTTCTTTCAGTAGCCCCTCTGGCATGAAATGCTATATTTGTCTGTTTATTCTCATCAGCCACTTTTTTCCTGAGGCAGGAAACATATTGACCTCTCCTGAACTTCAACGTGGGTAATGGTGCCCCCTCAAGGCAATCAACAAGTATCATCCTCCAGTAGTATTCATTCCTAGAAAATTTTCTTCCATGGCCAAAGCTGCAAGCATTTTGTTCAGTTATTGCATCCTGATATTATTGCACCAGGACTAGATGGAACAAAAAGGCAATAAGATGATAAAAATTTTTATTGTGAGCAAATTAACCAATTCCTGAATAGATCACAATGAACCTAATTTTTTGTTAAAATATAAAATTCAGGGGTGATTATACAGTTGTTGAAATCTAGATGACATTCCCAATATTTAGCCTTTCTGGATCCATCTACTTTTTTTAATCTGAAAACTTTTTAAACTAAAAAGTGAAAGTGAAAGGAATATGTTTTATTATTACACTTTACTTTTAGAAAGCTCGTTTCTTCTTGGTTAGCGTGACTATGATGGTCTCTTACAGAGTGTGACGCATGTATAGCTGGACTTCCATCAACATTATCTTAAATCTCCATGTCAACTCTGGCCTTCCTGTTGACATGTTATATAATACTTCAGATTTTAAGTAATTTGTCCAGAGTCAACAGCAGAGCAGGTATTAGAATTCAGATTTTCCCGATTCCCAAATGATCCCTACATTCCCTGTCAGGAACCAAAACCCGTTTCTTCAATTTTCATGGTCACAATACGCTCATTACTTTCCCAAAATCCATAAGGTTTTCAGTCACCTGTCACTGGTTAATCCTTCTGTCTCAGGTTTTTGGCAAAGTGACCATTCACATTCATTGGCTGAGATATTTACAGACAGCACATGAAATGGTTTATCTTCCTAGTTCAACAGTTTAAGTCTGGAGGCACTTATATTTAGTTCAGCAAGTAAATACTAAGAATTAAAAAAAAAAAAAAAAAAAAAGGATAGATTAACAGACCAATCCTGTGGCTGAGGAAAGTATTTCCTCTCCTTTGTTAGTCTAATAGGTAAGGCGTGTGCTAAGAGATTTTAAAAGCAGCTGAGAACAGCAATGACAATTGGTGATTGTTCTGGATTCGCTGAAGCCCTGGTGGTTTTGACATTTCCCCAGGGAATTAGTTTGGCGGTCCCATTCAGATGGAGGAGGAGAGAGAAAAGGACCATCAGGCTTTGCTCAACCCAGGAGAGGAGAACGAAATGGTGAGTCTGTCCTTCTTTTTATTATAGTTTCTCAAAAGTGTCTGAGCCTGTAGGCTACTTGGGGTGGTGCTGACTTGAAGTCTGATAAGGCTCCTGGAGATCCACGAGGCACACTTTTACGCAGGGGAGAGAAAGTTGTGTCTTCTAGATGATGACCACGTGTCTTTTAGCTCTTGCCATCCTGATGTGCTTTGATTGGACCCGTGAAGTTCCCTCCTCACAGGGTACTCATGGAGGCGTTCCTACTTATCATCTGGCACTCTGTATAATTAGACAAATGCAGGCAAAAAAATGAAACTCTTTTTAAAATTTTTCATTTATTTTTAGTGCTCTGGGCTGAAATCATGCCTTATAAGAGCCAATTGAGAGATTTTAAGCACCAAGTCCTAAAGAAGGACTAGAGTGTAGCCATATTAAAAAAATCAAACAAACAAAAACAAACAAAAAACAGTTCTCACTTCTTTGATTCTTTTTCCCCACTGCCCCTTCCACCAAACACATATAAATCTTGAAAAGTAATTATGAAAAGCTCGAGAACGCCTACAATATCTCTTTAGTACTGAAGACTTTACATTTATGATTTTATTTGATCCTCAGAACTCATGGAAGGAATTAATCCTATTTCATAAACAAGAAACGTGAGACTTGGGAGGTAAGCAACTTGCCCAAGGTCAGCCTAGGAAGCCAGTCCACTCCTCCCCACTCCACACCCTGTGCTGTTTACACTCTAGCGAGGCAATGAGAAATGGAGATTAAGAAAAAGAGGGGATGGAATAGACAGGGTGCACTGAAGGGCAGAAAGGAACCCAGAGGATAGGGTTCATATATCCAAAGGGTATCAATTTTCTGCTTGGTTCTTCCGGTTCCCTATGAAATCTGTGGGAAATTCATATCCGCACTCTCCCCACTTATTGTGTTTGTGAACCTATGGAAAATAAATGATGTCATTTATACCTGCACTGGCCACATGTGGTTTTAGAGAAGTTGTTGCTGGTTAGTCTCTTAATCATGTCCAACTCTTTTGCAATCCCATGGACTTCAGCCTGCCAGGCTCCTCTGTCTGAGAGATTTCTCAGGCAAGAGTACTGGAATGAGTTGCCATTTCTTGACCCAAGGATTGAACCCTTGTCTCCTGCATTGGCAAGCGAATTCTTTACCACTGAGCCACCAGGGAAACCGCTTTAGAGAAGTAGCTAATTCCAACTGAAAAGTGCTTTAGTGTGTTAATAAAACACACATAGGCTTTTGAAAGCTCACTAAAAACAAAGTGTAAAATATCTCATGAATAATTTTTATATTGGTTACACATTGAAGTAACAATGTTTTGGATAGGTTGGGTTAAATAAAATGTTATGAAAATTAATTTCACCTGCTTTTTTTTGTTTTAACTTCTTCAATGTGGGGGCTGGGAAATTGAAATTACAAAAGTGGCTTGCATTTTTCTGCCCCACAGATCTTTACAGTGGTATAGTGCTCTAAAATCCTCAGACTGAAGGGATGCAAAGAACTAAAACTTACTCACTTGTGTTCACTACCGAACAACTCTGTAGCGGGTCTGCTTGCTTTTTTTCAGCATGTCGATGAGCGTGCAAAAAAAAAAAATCTCTGTTTTCTCCTCATTGTTCTCTAACTCAGTGCTGTATTTTTAAAGTTTAGAGTCTAGTGTTTTATTTCTATTAACCACACAGGGGGCATGGGTATCAAAGGATTAAATAGCAGGAGTCACCAATTTCTTTGGTGAAGAAATTGGTGATCAAACAATTCTAGAGAAATCCACCAAAAAAAACCTCTGTTAGGAACTCCCACTAGGTTTACCTCATTGTCAGGGCATCTTGGGGAGGGGGAGAAGGAGCGGCTGTCGATCTCTCCTTCATAAATCTTACTCAAGAACTTAGGCAGAGAGCACAGATGCAAATCCAGGTGAGTCAGGAAACCTGGCTAGTAGGCAAGCTAGAGGGGTGACCTAGGCCCACAGCTGACGGGACGCTGCCACCTGCCTCCAGGCAATTGCCATTCTAGACGTCGCAGGCCCAGCGCTGTCAGGTCTTTTGAGTTTGAAAGAGAAGCCAGAAATCTGTATACTCATGTAAAATAGCCTTATGATAAACTCTGGGACTTTTTCTTTCTTAGATAATTAGTAGGCCAATTCAACCAGGGCCTGGTCTAATCCCAGCCTTTGCAACCTCTCAGCACTTGCTCTTCCTTTCCCAAAGGTTTCCTGTGGCCCAGACTTGACTTCTTGCAGTCATCATTTCCAGTGAACAAGCGCTGTGATTATGTGAGGGGGTGTGAGGTGGAAACTACCTCCGTGGGTGGAGAGGGCCTGTGAGGTGATCCACGTGCAGTCTTGGGTCATTTTCCTGAACTCATCTCAGATACGAGGTGTGGCCGTAGTATCACAGTTGAACCTTGCCTTACTATCTCCTGTTCTCCAGCCCCTGCTCCTCCACATACTTCCTGTGTGGGTGCTGTACTGGGTGTTTTTTTTTGTTTTTTGTTTTTCTTTGTGCTGGGTGTTTGACAAACAATCTTTCATGTTACCCTCACAATAGCTCATGTGATAGGTACCGTCACTGTACAGGCCTTGACTGTCCTTCCCAATCTCCTGCCTCCCACTCCCTACCCCCACACCACCACCTGGCTCCAGTGGTCTCTTGTTCCTTCACTTTTTCCCCAAAAGCGTCTCCTTTCTTCTGCCCAAGTGTTTCATCAGCCTCTCCATTTGCAGTCAGCTTTTCTTGTCTCTTCTTGTGATCTTCTCAGGACCCTGCTGTTTCACTCAGCCCACAGCATCCTTCACAGCCACAGAACCTCACTGAGTCTGCAGTCTGTACAGTTCATGCCTAATGGATAGGGATTTGTTCTCAGGCAGACATGGGCTTAGATTCTGGTCCTGTTGGGTAAGTTATTTTAACCTCGCTGAGTTATTTGTTAAATGAGGCTAGTAATACCAACCATTTGGAATTGTGGTGAGGATAAAATGAGGTAAGACAGCCTTTCCAAAAATATCTTCTGTTGTACAATATTGTTAATAGTATTTATTATATAAAAACTCTCCCTTTTCTCCCTAGCAATTAAGTTTGAGAAGTACTTGGTGAAACAGGCTGGCCATTAACTTCAGGGCCTCTCAGAGCCTTCAGTATACTGTATCTCACTGTGAATCTACCCAAAGGGCATTAGAGTATGTTCTATTTCACACATGTGTATACATGGAATCCTTTCTTGGCAGGGAAGATTCCCTCATAACTACTGTTCCATGGAACCTCTGTAAGAAAGGCTGTTTTCAATGAATGACTGGTATCATTTTAGCATTATGATTATTCTCCTGGAAGAAAAAGTCATATTTCTCTTCAGCCAGGTGCATCAGGAGGCACAGGGGGTGCATAGCGGCCTCTGTTTCGGGGTCCTCTCGGGCCTCACTTGCTGCATTTACTTGGTGGAGACGAGACAGATTCTGCCCATGAGACAGAAGTGCTGCATGAGTCACACTGGTCGTCAAGCCCAACCATTCTCTCGGTGCTCCCCTCTGCACACATGCCCACCACTTTAGTGTCAGAATCACAAACGGGAGCAGCCCAGAAGGCAAAACGGCTACTTGGCGCGGAGGACACAGGTTTGATAGGAGAGAACTTCCCTTTGTGGTAACTTTTTTCTGGAATACAGTGGAGGAGCCATGGCCTTAAGACAGCAGATCTTAGTCAAGTGTCCACAGCTGACTGGATGGCTATGGACAACTTATGGGACCTTGTTAGTTGTCTGAGAATGACATCAATTACCCCTTCTGACTCACAAGGTTTGCAAGGATCATGTAGGAAACATGGAAAGTGCTATGAAAATATAAAGGGTAAATTTACATGCAAGGAGTCAGGGGTTGTCACATGGCTTTAAAAATTACAGAAATAATGTAATAGGTGAATGTGATGCTAAGGATATTTTCTCTTCCTCTGTTTAAACTTGGGGAATGATAATTGAAGTCTATCATTTCAAAAATAATATGTAAAGAGTTGGTAAGAAACATCAGAAATTTTGAACATCTGAATTATTTTAAACACTATCACATATTCCTAATATTCCATTAAAGGACAAACAAAATAAAACTCAAAGGACTAACTCTGAAAATTCAAAAGTGAGCCTTACTGTCTCTTTCTTATTTAGCCACCATTTATATTATAGATTGACAAGCTTATCTGATCTGCAACTGGCACCCCATTATGAGGGAGAAAGAACAGTACAGATGACAGAATCAAGATTTTAAAATTCTCTGGGGACTTCCCTGGTGGCTCACGGGTTAAGAATCTGCCTTGTAATGCAGGGGACATATGGCAAAAAGGGATTTACAAATAATAAATGCTGGAGAAGGTGTAGAGAAAAGGAAACCCTCCTAAACAGCTGGTGGATATAAATTGGTGTTGCCATTGTGGAAAACAGTATGCAGGGTCCTCAAAAAATTAAAAATAAGGATACACAGCTAGAGACCAAAAAAAAAGAGAGAAATAGTCACCACATGACCCAGCAATCCCATTCCTAGACATAGATCTAGAAAAGATAAAGACTGTAGTTTAAAAAAAATACATGCACCCCAATGTTCACAGCAGCACTAGTTACAGTCACCAAGATATGGAAACAACCCAAGTGCCCATCAATAGACAACTGGTTTAAGAAGACAAAGTGTATATGTATATAATGAAATACTACTCAGCCATAAAAAAGAATGAAACATTGTCATTTGCATCAATATGGATGCACATAGAGAATATTATACTAAATGAAATGTCGGACAAAGACAAATATGATATAATATCACTTATGTGTAGAATCTAAAAAATAATAAAAATGAATTTATGTAAAAACTGAAATAGACCTAGAAAACAAAACAATGTTTTCCAAAGGGGAGAAGGAGGGAGGAATGGGCAAATTAGGAGTGCAGGATTAACAGGTATAAACTATATATAAAACAGATAAGCAACAAGGGTTTATTATATAACACAGGAAATTGTATTTGGTATCCTACAATAACCTATAATGGAATAAAAAAAATAAATGAATCACTTTTTTGTACAACTGAAACTAATACAATCTTGTAAATCAACTATATTTTAATTAAAAAAGAGAGAGAAAGTATCTGGATAAGCCTGACCTAATCAGGTGAGCCCAGAAAACAATCTGGACATTTCCTGAAGTCAGATTTAAAGCATAAGAGAGATATGAGCAAAGGAGGCTTTACTTTGCACTTTTGAAGATGGAAGGTTCAGAGTAGTAAGAAGCTCTGAGTAATCTGTAAGAACTGAGAACTGAGAGTAGCTTTTGGCTGACAACCGGTCAGAGAATGGGGACCTTTGTTCTAAAGTTACAAGTAAGTGAATCCTACCAACAACTATGTGATCTTGAATGAAATCTTTGATCTCCAGAAGGTGCAGAGTCCAGACAATACCTTACTTTAGTCTATGAGACTCTGAGCAGAGGACCCAGCTAGCCAAACCTAACTCATGGACACTGTGAGACAGTAAATTTGTGTTGTGTTAAGCCATTGGTTATTCAGTGATAGAAAAATGAACATGCCATCACAGCTGTCCAACAAGTGAAGGTGCAACCCTGCCAGGTAGTGAGTAGTCTGTCTTAAGCAGACAATGGATGTTCATCTGTGAAAGATGGTGTACAGCTATTTTTTTCCCAAGAGAGAAATTTGAACCAAATAATTACTGACATACTCCTCCTGTTTAGTGATGCTCTTACTCCACAAATAACTTTAAACAGAATGTGCCATGTTGCCCCATGCCTTTGACATGGGGCCAATTTTGGTTCTTAAAATTGCCCCTGGTAATCAGCCTATGCATTTCATTTCCTTTTGATGTATATTTAGTGCTCTCTCACCATAAGTCTCATTAAACAAAAATCCTTAGTTATACTTTTACTTCTGGGCAGACCATGTGTTTCTTGCTGGGGTCCAACCCCGGCTGATCCAGGGTATTCGAAGCGGGGACGGCGTCGGCGAGGGTCAGGATACAATAGCTTCAATTAGATATTAATTAAAGATATAAAGAGTAATAGAATAAGGATAGCTCAGTAGGAAAATTCAGTGGAGAAAAGAGGCTGAGTGGCTTGGTTTACGCGGGAGACCAATAAAACTTCAAGACAAGAAGTTTGCACCACTTATGTAGGCTGCAGGCGTCCTTCTGTTCTCCCGAAGGAGAGGAGACACTGAGGCCTCCCCGGTCGGATCTTAGAAGCCCAGGCATAATTAGTAAGCATGGTGGGTTCCACGCTCCAGATGGAGACTCAGCCAGAGTGAAAGAGAGAGAGACATGGGGAGACCAGTATTTTGAGAAACTGATCCCAGTTCTTTATTTTCCAGAGTCTGTTTTTATACACTGAGATGTTATACAAAAGTCATGCGGGGACAGCAGTCCTGACTTTTATTAAAGTCAGGTGCTTCACACAAATGTATACAGAGGTCTTAGGGGTGTTACATCATCTTCTGGCCAGGGGGGCCTGCTGACAATTTACGACCCTCTCCTTGTGACAGTGGTCAGAACACTTTTTTCTCCAAGGGTGATTATTCTTAAAACAGACGCCACCCAAATAAAGTTACATTCCTATAGGGTGAGGGTGTAGTGGGTTTTAGTTAAGGAAAGAATTTACTTAGCCTAAGGTCTAACACGATTAATATCAAAGGTTAATAGTTATTTCTTCTATATATTCATTAATATGTGTAAGGGCAGGGGATATGGAGACTTAGCAACAAACATTGGCTCAATAAATGAAAAACCCTTCACCAATACAATTTCTAATCAACCCATTATACTTATACTAATAGTTTTCTAACTTTTCTAAGGAACCTGTTTTTAGAAGGTTTAAAGCATCTCATGCCTCTCATGGTTGGGAGGCTGTGAGTAATCACATGTGGCCGGACAAGCCTGTCAGGCAGGCTAGAGAACCTTCAGAGGAGTTTGTAGGTTAAAACACTCTTATCATGCCCAGGAATTATTATTAACTGGAGCTCTAAGTTAACTCCTTCTCCGAAAGAGGTGGTGGGGGACAGCCCCCCGTAAAGTCAGAGGTGTAGGTGAGAGCACAAAGTAGTAAAGTAGGCAGGCTCTGGTTAATGGGGGTAGATGCTCGAGGATTTCCAGGGGGACTCCTGAGGCTCGATCCCGCCTTTGCGTACGTCGAGCCTCCTTCCTCATGACCTTTGCCATGGGCGGAGTACCTCACTCTGGCCCCCAACAGTTTCTTTTTTATTTTTCTAGTTTGTCAACAGGTCTACATTTCATTTTATTTTATTTTGTTGGGGAGAATTGGCAAAGAATTTTATTTTTGATTATTTATTTATTTATTGAAGTATAGTTGATTACAATATTGTGTTAGTTTCAGGTGTACAGCAAAGTAATTCAGTATATATATATATATGTATACACACACACATGTATATATAAACACATATATACATATATCCTTTTTCAGTTCTTTCCCCTTGTAATTATTACAAAATATTGAGTATATTTGCCATTTGCTCTAAAGTATTCTTGCCACCTCTTCTTAATATCTTTTGCTTCTGTTAGGTCCATACCATTTTGGTCCTTTATTGTACCCATCTTTGCATGAAATGTTCCCTTGGTATCTCTAATTTTCTTGAAGAGATCTCTAGTCTTTCCCATTCTATTGTTTTCCTCTAATTCTTTGCATTGATCAGTGAGGAAGGCTTTCTTATCTATCTTTGCTATTCTTTGGAACTCTGCATTCAAGTGGATATATTTTTCCTTTTCTCCTTTGCCTTTCACTTCTCTTCTTTTCACATCTATTTGTAAGGCCTCCTCAGACAACTATTTTGCCTTTTTGCAGTTCTTTTTCTTGGGGATTGTCTTGATCCCTGCCTCTTGTACCATGTCATGAACCTCCATCCATCATTCTTCAGATACTCTATCAGATCTAATCCCTTAACCTATTTCTTACTTCCACTGTATAATCGTAAGGGATTTGATTTAGGTTATACCTGAATGATCTAACAGAAGAAGAAGATATTAAGAAAAGGTGGTAAGAATATACAGAAAACTATACAAAAAAGATATTCATGACCCAGATAATCGTGATGGTGTGATCACTCACGTAGAGCCAGACATCCTGGAATGAGAAGTCAAGTGGGCCTTAGGAAGCATCACTACAAACAAAGCTAGTGGGGGTGATGGAAATCCAGTTGAGCTATTTCAGATTCTAAAAGATGATGCTGTGGAAGTGCTGTACTCAATATGTCAGCAAATTTGGAAAACTCAGCAGTGGCCACAGGACTGGAAAAGGTCAGTTTTCACTCCAATCCCAAAGAAAGGTAATGCCAAAGAATGTTCAAACTACTGTGCAATTGCACTCATCTCACACACTATCTAAGTAATGCTCAAAATTCTCCAAACCAGGCTTCAACAGTACATGAAATGTGAACTTCCAGATGTTCAAAGTGGATTTAGAAAAGGCAGAGGAACCAGAGATCAATTTGCCAATATCTGTTGGATCACTGAAAAAGCAAGAGAGTTCCAGAAAAATGTCTACTGCTGCTTTATTGACTATGCCAAAGCCTTTGACACTGTGGATCACCACAAACTGTGGAAAATTCTTAAAGAGATGGGAATACCAGAACACCTGGCCTGCCTCTTGAGAAACCTGTATGCAGGTCAGGAAGCAACAATTAGAACTGGACATGGAACAACAGATTGGCTCCAAATAGAGAAAGGAGTAGGTCAAGGCTGTATATTGTCCCCCTGCTTATTTAATTTATATGCAGAGTACATCATGAGAAACACTGGTCTGAATGAAGCACAAGCTGGAATCAAGATTGTCGGGAGAAATATTAATAACCCTAGATATGCAAATGACACCACACTTCTGGCAGAAAATTAGGAAGACCTAGATAGCATATTGAAAAGCAGAGACATTACTTTGCCAACAAAGGTCTGTCTGGTCAAGGCTGTTTTTCCAGTAGTCATGTATGGATACGAGAGTTGGACTGTGAAGAAGGCTGAGTGCCGAAGAATTGATGCTTTTGAACTGTGGTGTTGGAGAAGACTCTTGAGAGTCCCTTGGACTGCAAGGAGATCCAACCAGTTCATTCTAGAGGAGATCGCCCCTGGGTGTTCTTTGGAAGGAATGATGCTAAAGCTGAAACTCCAGTACTTTGGCCACCTCATGCCAAGAGTTGACTCATTGGAAAAGACTCTGATGCTGGGAGGGCTTGGGAGCAGGAGGAGAAGGGGATGACAGAGGATGAGATGGCTGGATGGCATCACTGATTCAATGGACGTGAGTTTGAGTGAACTCCGGGAGATGGTGATGGACAGGGAGGCCTGGCGTGCTGCGATTCATGGGGTCGCAAAGAGTCGGACACAACTGAGCAACTGAATTGAACTGAACTGACCTGAAAGAGCCTCTTGATGAAAGTGAAAGAGGAGAGTGAGAATGTCAGCTTAAACTCAACTTTCAGAAAACTAAGATCATGGCATCTAGTCCCATCACTTCATGGCAAATAGATGGGGAAACAGTGGAAACAGTGACAGACTTAATTTTGGAGGGCTCCAAAATCACTGCAGATGGTGATTGCAGCCATGAAATTAAAAGACGCTTACTCCTTGGAAGGAAAGTTATGACCAACCTAGATAGCATATTGAAAAGCAGAGACATTACTTTATCAACAAAGGTCAGTCTAGTTAAGACTATGGTTTTTCCAGTAGTCATGTATGGATATGAGAGTTGGACTATAAAGAAGGCTAAGTGCTGAAGAATCGGTGCTTTTGAACTATGGAGAAGACACTTGAGAGTCCCTTGGACTGCAAGGAGATCCAACCAGTCCATCCTAAAGGAAATCAGTCCTGAATATTCATTAGAAGGACTGATGTTGAAGCTGAAACTCCAATACTTTGGCCACCTGATGCAAAGAACTGACTCATTTGAAAAGACTCTGATGCTGGGAAAGATTGAAGGCGGGAGGAGAAGGGGATGACAGAGGATGAGATGGCTGGATGGCATCACCAACTCAGTGGACATGAGTTTGAGTAAACTTTGGGATTTGATGATGGACATGGTGGCCTGGCATGCTGCAGTCCATGGGGTCACAAAGGGTCAGACACTGGTGAGCGACTGAACTGAACTAATATAGTAGGCCCTTGTAGGTTATCTATTTATATATAGTAGTGCTGCTGCTAAGTCGCTTCAGTCGTGTCCGACTCTGTGTGACACCATAGACGGCAGCCCACCAGGCTCCCCCGTCCCTGGGATTCTCCAGGCAAGAACACTGGAGTGGGTTGCCATTTCCTTCTCCAGTGCATGAAAGTGAAGGTGAAGTTGCTCAGTCATGTCCGACTCCTAGTGACCCCATGGACTGCAGCCTACCAGGCTCCTCCATCCATGGGATTTTTCAGGCAAGAGTACTGGAGTGGGTTGCCATTGCCTTCTCCCATATATAGTAGTATATGTATGTAAATCCCAAACTCCTAATTTATCCCTTCCCCATAAAACTCAGTTTCTCTGATCTATAAATAATAACTTACAAATATTATTATTAATAATAATACCTATTTTAATACATAATAATATCTATTTCATAGGATTGTTGTGAAGATTAAATGACACTTAAATAAATGCCTAGAAAGGTTAGTTCTTATTGCCAAATGTGGACAAAAGTGAAAGTACTCATGACATTTTATCCTTACCCAAAGGGTACTCCATGGCATGAATGCAGGACAAAACATAGAAAGCTATAATTAACAATGCTTGGTGGCTAGTGATAACTAACACAAATTACTACATGTGATCACACCAAACCAGTAATACCAGGATGAGGAACAATGGCCACACTAACATGATTCATTACCTACAGACAATATTATCCTAACATTAAAGAAAAGAACTTTGAAACATGGCAGAGTTAGAGATAAGAGAGCAGTTTTAAGAATATCCTCCCATTTAACACATAAAAGAACACAATTTGGCATGTCCAGATAAAGACAACAAAGGGTAGACTGTGAATAATGAATAGAAACCTGGAGCTGTGATTGTTGTTTTAAAAAAAGAAGATAAAACATGATGAATTCTAGCTTCATAAAAGGACACAGAGACATTATCTCTTTGGCTATGATTCAAAGGACTAAAAGTTTGAGGCCTACAGAGAAAAGGCTGACTTACTCTAACGTTACTGAAAAATTCTTACTTACGGAAAAACCCAACTTGTCACAACAGGAAATTGGCATTGCCATCCATGAAAGGTAATTGAGGTAATGAGAGTCATTTATGGCATATCTTGTTTGAGTAAATAAATTTGTAACTTTGAGCTGTAATAATCTGGCTTGAATAAATGAGAATGTTATGCACTGTAACCCAAAATACCCATTCCAAAAAACTTGAATCACTATTGTGCTTTTGCATGGTGGGTATGCGACAAATATTTCAGATGGATAAATACACGAATGGTGAACATAATAAAACAGTTTACAAAAACTGAAAAAAGACCTGTTCACAAGACCAGGGGTTCATAAATTCTAGTGCTCCAGATGCAATGAAAATTCCAGAACAAGTAGGAAGGAAACCCTTGGGCATAGTTCTATAAGACAAAGAAGACCCCACCAAAAGGGAATTTGGGGAAGAATTATGTTTAGGTGAAGCTGGGCCCTGTAATTCTCCTTTCCTAAATAGTGTGACCAATCTTGGTTCTGTCTCTGATGGTAGCATATATCTGATAAACTACCTATAAAGAAAGCAAGAAATAATTAATGTCCTCTATGTGCTAGTGCTTCACGTATGTTCTCACAAAATCCCTACGAGCTAGTTACTCAGATATCGGTTTAACAGCTGAGAAAATTGAGCTCAGTGAAGTAAACATATAAAAGGTCATATTATGTAAGCATCAGAGACAGAATTATCTGGTACACTGTTTACTTCCCCTACTAGTGAAAGGGGACTGTAATGGTGTGTGTGTGTGCATTGGGATACTTGGGCATATAGTTACTACATCTAGTGAGTCTTTGAATCAATTTGGTGTTTATCTTAAAGCCTTTCTCCTAGTTTCACATATCACAAAGGTGAGCAGTTTTCTCTTTAGCCTGCATTTGATTTCAGTTTTGACAATTTGTGCTCTGTGGAAAAAGCAAAAATTCCACTTAAGCCACTTTTAGAAGCACAACTTATGGTTTTGGCAAATAGCATTTAGCTCTGAATATTGCCTATGGTCAAAACATTTCACAACCAGTTCAACAAGACTGGCTACTTATAATCCACTGAAATTTTGTTGGATGGTAAATTAACCAAGCTAATGTTTACTTTCAACATATACTGAATGTTCAAAATGTTTCAGGAACTGTACTGTGTTGCATGCATTATCTCATTAGTTTATCACAATAACCCAGAAAAATAGTTAATGTTTCTATATTTATTTATAAAGGAGGAAATTGAATCATCCAAAGTCATGTGGATTTCCCAAGGGTTAAGTGCTTAAGTGGTAGAGGCATGATTTGAACTTGGTTTTCTCATGCCCTATCCCCAGCTTTTAACTGTGATGTCAGACAACTTCCATCGTTTTACAACCAGCCACATTTTTCACACAAGGAATCTAAAGTTCAGAGAATTAAATCATTTACCCAGATCATATTAACTGGCAAGTGATGGAGCAAGAAATAGGAGTGAGGGCTTCTAGAAGGTAACAGAGTAGGCTGTAAAGAACAGAGGCTCTGCTGACAGACTTGGATAAGGCTCTAAATTGTGACCTTAGAGAACAACCTCCGTCAAAAGGCATCTGCATATTTCAGTTACTCCTAGTCAGTACAGAGGCTGCCTACTCTGTACTCTGGGTCTAGGAAAAGACATTTAAGGCTGTGCCACCTTTCCTAGCATTTGGAATACAGAATTCTGTTGGGGAACAAAGAAGTGAGGGAACATTATTGCTTCAAGGAACTACAATTCAAGTTTATTCAAAGATGGGCGCAACCTCTGTGCTATTCAACTCCAGTAATAAGTGGCAGGTCTGGGATCCTCAGCAAATGGAATACAGCCTGTTTCCATTGCCAACCTTGACTCAGTATATTGCAACTCAAAACTGAGTCACCTCTTTTCCTCCTTTGACTGAAAAGTCAGAGTGTTAATTGCTCAGTCGTGTCTGACTCTTTGCAACCTCATGAACTGTAGGCCACCAGGCTGCTCTGTCCATGGAATTCTCCAGGCAAGCATACTGGAATGGGTTGCCATTTCCTTCTGCAGGGGATCTTCCTGACTCAGGGATCAAACCCAGGTCTTATGCATTGCAGGCAGATTCCTTACTATCTGAGCCACTAGGAACCTATTATCAAACCACTGCTAACATTGACTGAGCACTTCCTTTGTCCTCAGCACCTTACACTTCTTGTTTAACCTTCACAACTATTTGTCCAGGTGTGTGTTATTAATATCCCCTAAGTACAGAGATGGAAATTGAGACTTAGGTTAAGTCCTGAGGTCACATAGCTAATAGGTGGCAAAGCTCAGTTCACTGAAAGGAGCTTGAGATTTTGATCTTCTCACTCCTGTTCGCAGAACCTTTACATTTACAAAACCTCTATATTCTACTTGTCTTCCGATTATGGCTCACATAATATTCCTGGCTCTGTCGTCTATCCTGCATTTCTTAGTGGATTTTACTAGGACTGAATCAATATTTAGGAGAACTCTGAGTGAATCTTACTGTATCGAAGAATAATCATTTAGAACAATCAAATTATAGTTGAGATTAATTGGTTAAAATGAAAATATGATAAACTCGAATCACACAAACCAATTGAGACTAGATCGAAAGAGTGCCAAGTCAAGTAGCGATTCTTTGAGCTGAGACCTCAAGTTCCATATCTAGTCACATACACTCCAGGAAAACTGAGAAAGGAGAGAAAGGAATTTCATTAAGACAAGTTCCATATCTAGTCACATACACTCCAGGAAAACTGAGAAAGGAGAGAAAGGAATTTCATTAAGACAAGTTCCATATCTAGTCACATACACTCCAGGAAAACTGAGAAAGGAGAGAAAGGAATTTCATTAAGATTCATGAGGCCAGTTTATCAAGGAAGCAAAAGTATTCCTTCTGCTCATCTTTGCTCAAGGAGCTACACAGGTCTGAAAGTTACTCTGACATTTGCAAGGTCTTTTATTTCTGTCTATTATCTATTTTTCTACTGATTTTTTTTTGAACAGATCAGGGAAAAAGCTGTTGATATTTTAACACTGAGCTGTTTCCAGCCATAAGCAATGTCTTTCACGGAAATTTCTCTTGGTTATTGGAGATGTGATTTTTAACTCTCCTCCTATGTATCTTGGCACTTGCCAGTCATCCACAGCTCAAGACAGTTACTGTCTTCCCAGGCCACCAAACTTCCTACTTTCCATAGAAATCCTTTCGATGGTCCTTGTCTTTTATCATTCACTTCCCAAATTTTGCTGTCATTCTCTCTTTCTCAATTCAATCACACTAAAGTAAGTAAAGTAACTTTCACCTGCTTGGACATCTAATAACAAACTCCACTTTTGTCTTATTTCTTATCGACATATGTACATACAATGATATAAAAAAATACACTGATTTTCATTGTACAGTTCCATGAATTCAATCATCATTTAGTTAAATGGGATTGCTAATGGTTAGTCCTCAAACTTAATGAACTTCTCTATTTGTGTCTTTGCTCTCAGTAATAATATGTAGTTTTCAATTCAGAGGTCCTGCACAATTTTGATAGAACTATTACAAGATAATTGATTTTTTCCCCTGGATAGTACTACAAATGATATTTAACTTTACTCTCAAGTTGTTTGTTACTAGTATATTTAAATACAATTGGTTTTTCTATATTGACACAGTATCCAAAAACCTTGATAATTTCACTTACTAACTCTGATAATTGCGCATTCTTTTGAATTTCTTTACGTATGTAATCACATTATCTACTCATAAAGAGAATTTTACTTCTTTTTTCCAAAGGTATTGAGATATAATTGACATATAAAAATTTGTAAGTTTAAAGTATGCAACATGTTGATTAGATATACTTAAATTCTATGAAATGATTACCACCATAATATTAGCTAACACCTCCATCACCTCACATAATTATCACTTCTCTTTTGTGGTAAGAACATTTAAGACTTCGTCTCTTAGCAACTTTCAAGTATATAATATAGTATTATTACTTTTCATTTTCTAATTATTATAAACATTATTTCATTTTCTTGTCTTATGCAATGGTTAAGATTTCCAGTACTATATTGTATCCTAGTAGTGATTGCTGGTAACCTTATTTTGCTTGTCACTTCAAGAGCAGTAATATTTTATCATTAAGCATAATATTAGCTGAAAGGTGTTCTTATCTGTTGCTAGGTTGCTGAGAGGTTTCTTTCTTTTTTAATGTATTGGTATTAAATTTTATGAAAATTTCTCTGTATCTGATTATCATTTTCTTCAAGTTAATTTACCAAAATACATTGATTTTCAAGTTCTTGTAATCCTAGAATAAACTGCATTTGATAATGACTCATTGCTTTTTAAATATTTCACTGATTTAGAAAATGTACTTCAGGATAATTTCATCCATGTTTCTTATAAATCCTAGCCTATAATTTTTCTTTCTTATTACATACCTATCTGATCTTGGTATCTGAATATGCCAGCCTCATAAAATGAGTTGGAAGGATTCCTACCTCCTCTATTTATGACACAGTTTGTGAAAGACTGATATCGCTTCTACCTCAAATATTTGAAAGGATTCACATGCCATCTGGGATTGAAGATCTTTTTTTTTTTTGGTATTACGGCTTTTAGTTACACATTCATTTTCTTTAATAACCATAAAATATTCAGATTTGAGTTTATCAATTTTATTAACCCCTCTAAGTACAAATCTGGCATTCTTGATTTTGTCTAGTGTATGTCTGCTTTCTATCTTATTCGTTTCTCTTCCTATCTTTATTATTTCCTTCTTTATGTTTTAAAATCTCCAATAATGAGAGTAAATTTAAGTTCTATCAAGTATTCTTTTTAAGTTTTGAAACTGTGTTTATAGATGCACAAAAATTTAAGACTGTTATGTCTCTTTGTTGAATGAATCTTTGTCCTTTTTCTCTTATTTCTTTTTTTTAGAGTCTGTTTTGTCTGCCATTAATATAGCTTTACTGATTCTGTTTTCTTAGTGTTTGTATGCTATGTTTTCCCCTTCATTATCCTTTTAATCTATCTGCTTCTTTACATTTAAAGTGTGTCTCTTTTAAACAGCATATACTAAATCTTTTATTGTCTAGCCTGATCATCTTTGCTTTCAAACGTAAAATTAAGACCTTTTGCATTTAATGTAATTATTGATATAGTTAGGTTAAAGTTCATCATATTGCTATTTGTTGTCCATCTATTTTTATCTGTTCTTTTCTTCACTTAACATTATATCATATATCATATCATGCCCCGGAGAAGGCAATGGCACTCCACTCCAGTACTCTTGCCTGGAAAATCCCATGGACAGAGGAGCCTGGTGAGCTGCAGTCCATGGGGTCGCTAAGAGTCGGACCCAACTGGGCGACTTCACTTTCACTTTTCACTTTCATGCAATGGAGAAGGAAATGGCAACCCACTCCAGTGTTCTTGCCTGGAGAATCCTAGGGACAGGGGAGCCTGGTGGGCTGCGGCCTATGGGGTTGCATAGAGTCAGACACAACTGAAGCAACTTAGCAGCAGCAGCAGCAGCAGCATATCATGCCTACACTTCTAAATTGAGTTCATGCATTTTGTTTTAAATGGCTCCACAATAGCCCATTGTTTTGACTCACATCTTATTGAACTGTTAGCTATCATTTATTCCTTCTAATAATTTTGCTATTACAGATAATGCTGTGCTGAAATCTTTATTTTTTTTTTCTTTTTTTTTTTTAATTTAAAAAAAATTATACATGTGTTCCCCATCCTGAACCCTCCTCCCTCCTCCCTCCCCATACCATCCCTCTGGGTCGTCCCAGTGCACCAGCCCCAAGCATCCAGCATCGTGCATTGAACTTGGACTGGCATCTCGTTTCATACATGACATTTCACATGTTTCAATGCCATTCTCCCAAATCTTCCCACCCTCTCCCTCTCCCACAGAGTCCATAAGCCTGTTCTATACATCAGTGTCTCTTTTGCTGTCTCGTATACAGGGTTATCGTTACCATCTTTCTAAATTCCATATATATGCGTTAGTATACTGTATTGGTGTTTGTCCTTCTGGCTTACTTCACTCTGTATAATAGGCTCCAGTTTCATCCACCTCATTAGAACTCATTCAAATGTATTCTTTTTAATGGCTGAGTAATACTCCATTGTGTATATGTACCACAGCTTTCTTTTCCATTCATCTGCTGATGGACATCTAGGTTGTTTCCATGTCCTGGCTATTATAAACAGTGCTGCGATGAACATTGGGGTACACGTGTCTCTTTCCCTTCTGGTTTCCTCAGTGTGTATGCCCAGCAGTGGGATTGCTGGATCATAAGGCAGTTCTATTTCCAGTTTTTTAAGGAATCTCCACACTGTTCTCCATAGTGGCTGTACTAGTTTGCATTCCCACCAACAGTGTAAGAGGGTTCCCTTTTCTCCACACCCTCTCCAGCACTTATTAGTTGTAGACTTTTGGATCGCAGCCATTCTGACTGGTGTGAAATGGTATCTCATAGAGGTTTTGATTTGCATTTCTCTGATAATGAGTGATGTTGAGCATCTTTTCATGTGTTTGTTAGCCATCTGTATGTCTTCTTTGGAGAAATGTCTATTTAGATCTTTGGCCCATTTTTTGATTGGGTCATTTATTTTTCTGGAGTTGAGCTGTAGGAGTTGCTTGTATATTTTTGAGATTAGTTGTTTGTCAGTTGCTTCATTTGCTATTATTTTCTCCCATTCTGAAGGCTGTCTTTTCACCTTGCTAATAGTTTCCTTTGATGTGCAGAAGCTTTTAAGTTTAATTAGGTCCTATTTGTTTATTTTTGCTTTTATTTCCAATATTCTGGGAGGTGGGTCATAGAGGATCCTGCTGTGATGTATGTCAGAGAGTGTTTTGCCTATGTTCTCCTCTAGGAGTTTTATAGTTTCTGGTCTTACGTTGAGATCTTTAATCCATTTTGAGTTTATTTTTGTGTATGGTGTTAGAAAGTGTTCTAGTTTCATTCTTTTTACAAGTGGTTGACCAGATTTCCCAGCACCACTTGTTAAAGAGATTGTCTTTAATCCATTGTATATTCTTGCCTCCTTTGTCAAAGATAAGGTGTCCATATGTGCGTGGATTTATCTCTGGGCTTTCTATTTTGTTCCATTGATCTATATTTCTGTCTTTGTGCCAGTACCATACTGTCTTGATAACTGTGGCTTTGTAGTAGAGCCTGAAGTCAGGTAGGTTGATTCCTCCAGTTCCATTTTTCTTTCTCAAGATCGCTTTGGCTATTCGAGGTTTTTTGTATTTCCATACAAATTGTGAAATTATTTGTTCTAGCTCTGTGAAGAATACTGTTGGTAGCTTGATAGGGATTGCATTGAATCTATAAATTGCTTTGGGTAGTATACTCATTTTCACTATATTGATTCTTCCAATCCATGAACATGGTATATTTCTCCATCTATTAGTGTCCTCTTTGATTTCTTTCACCAGTGTTTTATAGTTTTCTATATATAGGTCTTTAGTTTCTTTAGGTAGATATATTCCTAAGTATTTTATTCTTTTCATTGCAATGGTGAATGGAATTGTTTCCTTAATTTATCTTTCTGTTTTCTCATTATTAGTGTATAGGAATGCAAGGGATTTCTGTGTGTTGATTTTATATCCTGAAACTTTACTATAATCATTGATTAGTTCTAGTAATTTTCTGGTGGAGTCTTTAGGGTTTTCTATGTAGAGGATCATGTCATCTACAAATAGTGAGAGTTTTACTTCTTCTTTTCCAATTTGGATTCCTCATATTTCTTTTTCTGCTTTGATTGCTGTGGCCAAAACTTCCAAAACTATGTTGAATAGTAATGGTGAAAGTGGGCACCCTTGTCTTGTTCCTGACTTTAGAGGAAATGCTTTCAATTTTTCACCATTGAGGATAATGTTTGCTGTGGGTTTGTCATATATAGGTTTTATTATGTTGAGGTATGTTCCTTCTATTCCTGCTTTCTGGAGAGTTTTTATCATAAATGGGTGTTGAATTTTGTCAAAGGCTTTCTCTGCATCTATTGAGATAATCATATGGTTTTTGTTTTTCAATTTGTTAATGTGGTGTATTACATTGATTGATTTGCGGATATTGAAGAATCCTTGCATCCCTGGGATAAAGCCCACTTGGTCATGGTGTATGATCTTTTAATGTGTTGTTGGATTCTGATTGCTAGAATTTTGTTTAGGATTTTTGCATCTATGTTCATCAGTGATATTGGCCTGTAGTTTTTTTTTTTGTGGGATCTTTGTCAGGTTTTGGTATTAGGGTGATGGTGGCCTCATAGAATGAGTTTGGAAGTTTACCTTCCTCTGCAATTTTCTGGAAGAGTTTGAGCAGGATAGGTGTTAGCTCTTCTCTAAATTTTTGGTAGAATTCAGCTGTGAAGCCGTCTGGACCTGGGCTTTTGTTTGCTGGAAGATTTTTGATTACAGTTTCAATTTCCGTGCTTGTGATGGGTCTGTTAAGGTTTTCTATTTCTTCCTGGTCGAGTTTTGGAAAGTTGTACTTTTCTAAGAATTTGTCCATTTCTTCCTCATTGTCCATTTTATTGGCATATAATTGTTGATAATAGTCTCTTATGATCCTTTGTATTTCTGTGTTGTCTGTTGTGATCTCTCCATTTTCGTTTCTAATTTTATTGATTTGATTTTTCTCCCTTTGTTTCTTGATGAGTCTGGCTAATGGTTTATCAATTTTATTTATCCTTTCAAAGAACCAGCTTTTGGCTTTGTTGATTTTTGCTATGGTCTCTTTTGTTTCTTTTGCATTTATTTCTGCTCTAATTTTTAAGATTTCTTTCCTTCTACTAACCCTGGGGTTCTTCATTTCTTCCTTTTCTAGTTGCTTTAGGTGTAGAGTTAGGTTATTTATTTGACTTTTTTCTTGTTTCTTGAGGTGTGCCTGTATTGCTATGAACTTTCCCCTTAGGACTGCTTTTACTGTGTCCCACAGGTTTTGGGTTGTTGTGTTTTCATTTTCATTCGTTTCTATGCAAATTTTGATTTCTTTTTGATTTCTTCTGTGATTTGTTGGTTATTCAGCAGGGTGTTGTTCAGCCTCCATATGTTGGAATTTTTAATAGTTTTTCTCCTGTAATTGAGATCTAATCTTACTGCATTGTGGTCAGAAAAGATGCTTGGAATGATTTCTATTTTTTGAATTTACCAAGGCTAGCTTTATGGCCCAGGATGTGATCTATCCTGGAGAAGGTTCCATGTGCGCTTGAGAAAAAGGTGAAGTTCATTGTTTTGGGATGAAATGTCCTATAGATATCAATTAGGTCTAACTGGTCTATTGTATCATTTAAAGTTTGTGTTTCCTTGTTAATTTTCTGTTTAGTTGATCTATCCATAGGTGTGAGTGGGGTATTAAAGTCTCCCACGATTATTGTGTTATTGTTAATTTCTCCTTTCATACTTGTTAGCATTTGTCTTACATACTGCGGTGCCCCCGTGTTGGGTGCATATATATTTATAATTGTTATATCTTCTTCTTGGATTGATCCTTTGATCATTATGTAGTGACCTTCTTTGTCTCTTTTCACAGCCTTTGTTTTAAAGTCTATTTTATCTGATATGAGTATTGCTACTCCTGCTTTCTTTTGGTCCCTATTTGCATGGAAAATCTTTTTCCAGCCCTTCACTTTCAGTCTGTATGTGTCCCCTGTTTTGAGGTGGGTCTCCTGTAGACAACATATGTAGGGGTCTTGTTTTTGTATCCATTCAGCCAGTCTTTGTCTTTTGGTTGGGGCATTCAGCCCATTTACGTTTAAGGTAATTACTGATAAGTATGATCCCGTTGCCATTTACTTTATTGTTTGGGGTTCGAATTTATACACCATTTTTGTGTTTCCTGTCTAGAGAATATCCTTTAGTATTTGTTGGAGAGCTGGTTTGGTGGTGCAGAATTCTCTCAGCTTTTGCTTGTCTGAGAAGCTTTTAATTTCTCCTTCATACTTGAATGAAATCCTTGCTGGGTACAATAATCTGGGCTGTAGGTTATTTTCTTTCATCATTTTAAGTATGTCTTGCCATTCCCTCCTGGCTTAAAGAGTTTCTATTGAAAGATCAGCTGTTATCCTTATGGGAATTCCCTTGTGTGTTATTTGTTGTTTTCCCATTGCTGCTTTTAATATTTGTTCTTTGTGTTTGATCTTTGTTAATTTGATTAATATGTGTCTTGGGGTGTTTCACTTTGGTTTTATCCTGTTTGGGATTCTCTGGGTTTCTTGGACTTGGGTGATTATTTCCTTCCCCATTTTAGGAAGTTTTCAACTATTATCTCCTCAAGTATTTTCTCATGGTCTTTCTTTTTGTCTTCTTCTT
The DNA here is from genome assembly GCF_027580195.1 of Bos mutus. NCBI lineage: Eukaryota > Metazoa > Chordata > Mammalia > Artiodactyla > Bovidae > Bos > Bos mutus. The sequence goes on from NC_091617.1 coordinate 73,180,988, forward strand.
CTGGAACCCCTATGATTCGAATGTTGTAGCATTTAATATTGTCCTGGAGATCTCTGAGATTGTCCTCATTTCTTTTAATTCGTTTTTAATTGCTTTATTCTCTCTGATTCATTTATTTCTACCATTCTATCTTCTAATTCACTAATCCTAACTTCTGCCTCTGTTATTCTACTATTTGTTGCCTCCAGAGTGTTTTTAATTTCATTTATTGCATTATTCATTATATATTGACTCTTTTTTTGTTCTTCTAGGTCCTTGTTAAACCTTTCTTGCATCTTCTCAATCCTTGTCTCCAAGCTATTTATCTGTGATTCCATTTTAATTTCAAGATTTTGGATCAATTTCACTATCATTATTCGGAATTCTTTATCAGGTAGATTCCCTATCTCTTCCTCTTTTGTTTGGTTTGGTGGGCATTTATCCTGTTCCTTTATCTGCTGGCTATTCCTCTGTCTCTTCATCTTGTTTAAATTGCTGAGTTTGGGGTGTCCTTTCTGTATTCTGGCAGTTTGTGGAGTTCTCTTTATTGTGGCTTTTCCTCGCTGTGTGTGGGTTTGTACAGGTGGCTTGTCAAGGTTTCCTGGTTAGGGAAGCTTGTGTCGGTGTTCTGATGGGTGGAGCTGTATTTCTTCTCTTTGTTCAGTCGCGCTCCTTTCGAAGAGTTGGATTGCTTTTCTGGGTGCCTGATGTCCTCTGCCGGCATTCAGAAGTTGTTTTGTGGAATTTACTCGATGTTTAAATGCTCTTTTGATGAATTTGTGGGGGAGAAAGTGTTCTCCCCGTCCTACTCCTCTGCCATCTTGGCTCCTCCCCCTGAAATCTTATATACATAAGATCAGATCAGATCACATCAGTCGCTCAGTCGTGTCCGACTCTTTGCAACCCCATGAATCGCAGCACGCCAGGCCTCCCTGTCCATCACAAACTCCTGGAGTTCACTCAGACTCACGTCCATCGAGTCAGTGATACCATCCAGCCATCTCATCCTCTGTCGTCCCCTTCTCCTCCTGCCCCTATCCCTCCCAGCATCACAGTCTTTTCCAATGAGGCAACTCTTGGCATGAGGTGGCCAAAGTACTGGAGTTTCAGCTTTAGCATCATTCCTTCCAAAGAAATCCCAGGGCTGATCTCCTCTAGAATGAACTGGTTGGATCTCCTTGCAGTCCAAGGGACTATCAAGAGTCTTCTCCAACACCACAGTTCAAAGGCATCAACTCTTCAGCGCTCAGCCTTCTTCACAGTCCAACTCTCACATCCATACATGACCACAGGAAAAACCATAGCCTTGACTAGACGGACCTTTATTGGCAAAGTAATGTCTCTGTTTTTCAATATGCTATCTAGGTTGGTCATAACTTTCCTTCCAAGGAGTAAGCATCTTTTAATTTCATGGCTGCAGTCACCATCTGCAGTGATTTTGGAGCCCAGAAAAATAAAGTCTGACACTGTTTCCACTGTTTCCCCATCTATTTGCCATGAAGTGATGGGACCAGATGCCATGATCTTCGTTTTCTGAATGTTGAGCTTGAAGCCAACTTTTTCACTTTCCACTTTCACTTTCATCAAGAGACTTTTGAGTTCCTCTTCACTTTCTGCCATAAGGGTGATGTCATCTGCATATCTGAGGTTATTGATATTTCTCCCAGCAATCCTGTATTATTTCCTTAGAGCATATTTTTGAGTGTGGAATTACTGATTCAAGGGATAGAAACATCTTTATAATTCTTAATACAATTTATCACCTTGCTTTCTCTAAAGAATTACTCAATTTATAAGGTTATTGGAAGTATGTAGTTGTAGTGATTTCATTGAATTCTTGATAGCATTGTGAGTTACTTTTTTAATAAAAAAAATTGTTGTATAGAAAAGACCTAATGGAAAACCAGAATTATGATTATCAATGCCATTGCTGTATGTAAGTAAACAGAAAAAAGTTATATTGTCTACAAATGTGCTCATTTCAGCTAAAAGCTGGACTAAAATTCCAAACTAGTCTGCTTCTATTTTGCGTACTCTTGGGCTTTGGAAGTAGACCTTGTAAATAGCTTTGTAAAAGAATGAATATTGGGCCTGGTGGTCCAGTGGTTGAAAATCCACCTTGCAATGCAGGGGACGGTAGGTCAATCTCTGGTTTGAGAAGACCCCACATGCCGTGGGGCAACTAAGCCCATGTGCCACAACTCCTGAAGCCCACACACCTACAGCCTGTGCTCTGCAATAAGAGAAGCTAATGCAAAGAGAAGCCTGCACACCAATACTGAAGAGTAGCCCTGCTCTCTGCAACTAGAGAAAGTCACTTGCAGCAACGAAGACTCAGTACAGCCCAAACTAAAAATAAATAAATAACTTTAAAAAATGTAAAGCTAAAGCTATTCCATTTTTTAAAATGTAAACGAATGCATATTTATGACATAATATGTGCACTGGCACATACTTTTTATTTGAGTCTAATAAACCTAATGTAACTGACAAATAAAACCAAAGCAGGTTTACAGAATCAGAGGAAAGATAGGAGAGAGAAAGGAGCTCTAATTGAAAATATGCTTAAAGCAGAGTGAACACGTGTTTCTAAGATACATGTAAAGCTTATCATGAATAATTTCCAAATAGTTGCATCATGAAACTTAATGGATAATTTTTCCCCAAGTAGGTGATCCTATTGAGGAGTAGTGGAAAGAAACTTTTAACCTTGTAATTACTTTGCAGAACACTTAAGGTGACATTATCTCATTTGAGTCTAAGTGCCCTGTAAGGTATATATTTCTAATTGTTTTTGTAGAAGAGTAAATTGGGATTCCCTAGAAATGATATTATTTACCTAAGTTTACATAGTTGGAAACCAACAGAGTGGTGACTCTAACTTACGTCTTTGCTTCTTAAACCTGGGATCTTTTCAATATGTTTAAGGGTTACTTTCATCAACTTTTATTGAAATCTTGATCTACCAGAGTTCTTTATTAGAAGATATTAATTAAAATGATTATTTTGAAGATGTAAACTTTCCCAAAGAATTAAGCCAAAAGATTTATTATAAGCATGATGGCTCAGGCGGTTAAGTGTCTGCCTACAATGAAGGAGACCTGGGTTCAATCCCTGGGTTGGAAAGATCTCCTGGAGGAGGAAATGGCAACCCACTCCACTATTCTTGCCTGGAAAATCCCATGAACGGAGGAGCCTGGTTGGTTACAGTCCATGGGATCGCAAAGAGTTGGACTTGACTGAGTGACTTCACTTTCACTTTCTTTCACTTTCAAACTGTCCTAAGGACTTCTCTGGTGGTCCAGCAGTTAAGAATCTGTCTGCCAATGTAGCGGTTCAATCCCTGGTCAGGGAAGATTCCATGTACTGCAGGGCAACTAAGCCTGCAGACACATCTACCAAAGCCCACGTGTCCCAGAGGCTGTGCTGCACAGCAAGAGAAGCCAATGGGGTAAGAAGTCCATGCACCACAACTAGAGAAAGCCCACATGCAGCAAAAAGACTCAGCACTGTCAAAAATAAATAAAATTTAAAAAGTAAACTGGCATAAAATTCAGGAGATTCCATCACTGAAAGTGCTGTAGAAAAACCCATTTTCTTGACATTGCATTCCTGTGATCTGGACCCCGGATTCCAGTCACAGAAAACACACCCATGCATACAATAACAGCAGAAAGTAAAATAATGGTAGAGTAACAATGTCACTCATAATCAGGAGCCCTCTGGCTTTTTAAAATACACTAACTATCTAGTTTTTTGAAATTTAGAAAACAATACTGTGAAATTTCATGGTAGGAGGTGGAAACTAGAAATTAGCTTTAATTAAGCAATTGCCAACATCCGCCGGATCGTGGAAAAAGCAAGAGAGTTCCAGAAAAACATCTATTTCTGCTTTATTGACTATGCCAAAGCCTTTGACTGTGTGGATCACAATAAACTGTGGAAAATTCTGAAAGAGATGGGACCACCTGATCTGCCTCTTGAGAAATTTGTATGCAGGTCAGGAAGCAACAGTTAGAACTGGACATGGAACAACAGACTGGTTCCAAATAGGAAAAGGAGTATGTCAAGGCTGTATATTGTCACCCTGTTTATTTAACTTCTATGCAGAGTACATCATGAGAAACGCTGGACTGGAAGAAACACAAGCTGGAATCAAGATTGCCTGGAGAAATATCAGTAACCTCAGATATGCAGATGACACCACCCTTATGGCAGAAAGTGAAGAGGAACTCAAAAGCCTCTTGATGAAAGTGAAAGTGGAGAGTGAAAAAGTTGGCTTCAAGCTCAACATTCAGAAAAAGAAGATCATGGCATCCGGTCCCATCACTTCATGGGAAATAGATGGGGAAACAGTGTCAGACTTTATTTTTCTGGGCTCCAAAATCACTGCAGATGGTGACTGCAGCCATGAAATTAAAGACGCTTACTCCTTGGAAGGAAAGTTATGACCAACCTAGATAGCATATTGAAAAGCAGAGACATTACTTTGCCAACAAAGGTCCGTCTAGTCAAGGCTATGGTTTTTCCTGTGGTCATGTATGGATGTGAGAGTTGGACTGTGAAGAAGGCTGAGCGCCAAAGAATTGACGCTTTTGAGCTGTGGTGTTCAAAAGACTCTTGAGAGTCCCTTGGACTGCAAGGAGATCCAACCAGTCCATTCTGAAGGAGATCAGCCCTGGGATTTCTTTGGAAGGAATGATGCTAAAGCTGAAACTCCAGTACTTTGGCCACCTCATGCCAAGAGTTGACTCATTGGAAAAGACTGTGATGCTGGGAGGGATAGGGGGCAGGAGGAGAAGGGGACGACAGAGGATGAGATGGCTGGATGGCATCACTGACTCGATGGACATGAGTCTGGGTGAACTCTGGGAGTTGGTAATGGACAGGGAGGCCTGGCATGCTGCGATTCATGGGGTCGCAAAGAGTCAGACACGACTGAGCGACTGATCTGATCTGAAGCAAATGTATTGTTTTTGGCTATTTATGTTCCCCTAAAACTACATCTCAAGTCTTTACACAATTCATGACAAGTGTTAACTAATCAATTATTAAAAACAGAAATATTTCAGCATGTTACTCTCAGGATAAATACCTATAAGCTGTCTGTTGAAAATCTTTCACATGTACAAATAATCTCTTAATTTATATCACCCTACTGTTTTACAAAGCAGTACATTTATGCACACTTTCATTCCTAAAACAAGATATGAATCCTATTGGTCATAATTTATCATCTTCTTCCAATAAGTTCATATTAATAATTTTTAAAAAGCCTTTTATCTAAAGGAAGTAAATCTGATCTAAAACATAGGTATTTTATATTAATAAATCTGAGGTGACTCATGAATATTTAGAACCAAATAAGTCCACCTGTTCTTTGCTCCTAACATTTGAGTTCCATGTGCCAGGATAGCAAAATGAGTCCTTCCTTCTTTTTCTTTTTTTATTGTGTCAGCTGACAGCTGTAAGCAATGGATCTGATCCAACCAACGAAAACTAGATTGCTCTCCCAACGCAACCTGCACCTAAAGTTTGTGTGTCCTGGAACAAAATGTGATTTTATATGGGGAAAAAATAGAGTGATTTTTTTATTTACTCTCCAGGAGGTGTTTGGTTACCAGACCCAGAAGCTACGCAGAGTTCTCTTCCTTGTGACATCCGTGCTGACCTGTGGGGTCCTTCCCCTGTTATTCTACTGGAAGCCCCAGTGGAGGGTATGGGCCTACTGTATCCCATGCTCCCTGCAAGAAGCAGACACTGTTTTGCTAAGGACAACGGTGCGTGCCCTTCTGTGTTGCATCGAGTGCACAAGCTGTGATGATCAGCATTCCAGAGCAGATCCTCCTCTGTTTAAGAGTTTCCCTGCCCCCAGATACAATATGGCAGAACTATCTCTGCCATCTATATTTTGATCCAGGAATGTAGGACTTTTCCTCCACATCTGCCTGGAGAAATTTCTATCATGTCAGGCTAATTGTAAGTGCTCTTAGCCATAACATGAACAATGGCTGTCAGTGTTATAACTCTTAAACATATACAAGGGAATTACTGTTCAGTTTTTCAAAAACATGTGTTTTGAGGGATATTATACATTTTAAACACCTAGATGTCATTGTAGGATAGCTGGAGACTATTTCCTGATATGAACTTTCTTGCAAAGTGTATCTTTTTCTTTTTTCCCTAGCACAGTGGTCCTCAAATTTTAGTGCAATTCACAATTACCTGGAGGACTCTTTAAAACATGGACTGTTTTAATATCTGACCCAGCAAGTTTGGGGTGAGACTAAGACTCTTACATGTCTAGCAGGTTACAAGGTAATGCAAATGCTTTTATCAGTAGCCCAAACTTTGGCAACCACTGGTCTAGGACTTGGCAGGTATTTGGTTGACTGAGTGCTTTATGGAATAACATTCAGAATTTCATGGGCTGAATTGTCTTCTCTAGGATGAATTTCAAAGATATATGAGGAAGAAGGTAATCTGTCTCTACTTATCTACATTGAAGATTCCTATAAGCAAGAACACAGAAGAACCCCTAGTGGCTGACTGCCACTCAGTCATAAACAAAGCTGTATTGAAGCCAGAATTAAAAGTAAGTGATTTGACTTTAAGAGTACAATGTTACAGCATGTTTTCTTTGCGAGAGAACACTGTATTTATTGGATGAAAGTTCTGAAAATCACACTGCTGGGCTGGAAATTATAGCTCTATGTCAAGAAAAGTGAGAGCTGTTTGAGGACCTGGACTAACCAACCCTCACCTTCCTTGATGGGCTTTACTTTGTGAATGACATCTGTTCTATCAGGGCTTCTCTGGTAGCTGAGTTGATAAAGAATCCGCCTGCAATGTGGAAGACCTGGGTTTGATCCCTGGGTTGGGAAGTTCACAAACAGACACAACTGAGCGGTTTTACTTTCTTTTCACTTTTCTTTTCTATCACATTTGTACTTGCAGTTCCGATGTATCCAAGTACAGAAAATCAGGTATGTTTGGAACAACTTGGAGAAGAAGTTTCAGAAAGTTGGGTAAGTCTGACTTTTTTCCTCAGCATTCATCAGAATATAAGGGAAGAACCCTGATTTGTTGAGTACCATGAACTGAAGTACGGTTCTTGTCCTGACCACATCCTAGGTTGCTGGAAGATAGCAACAGCTGCTATGACATCCATCACACGTTTGGACTGGGTCTTACCACTGAAGAACAAGAGATCAGGTAGGGTTTGGGGTACTCCAGAGAAAATTTTGCTAGCATAAATGGAAATGTTGCATGGCTTAGGATGAGTGAATTGTTGGCATAAGGCTACATCAACTTCACATAACCCCAGTTCATTGACTGGCATCAGAGTGTTCTAAATTACTCTCATCGTAGGCACACTTATTAAAAAGGGAAGACTAAAAGAACAATGCAATCAAATAACATTTGATCTTTTCTCTCAGGATTATAGAACAGTATTCTCTGTGTTGTCTCTTTTCTTTCCTCAAAAACACTTGAGTCATTTCATAAACATCAGCATCTTAATCTTCCAGGTCCTCTGAGAGACAGAAAGACAATACAATGATTGCATTTTACTAGGAGAACTGGCCCTGGAGATGAGGATTTTGTTTGCTCAGTTAATTATGTCATTCACTACTATTATTTACAGAATCTAGAACAGTGCCTGATTCATGGTAGAAGCTCAATAGACTTGTGTGGAAGGAATGAATAAATAAATGCATTCATTGATCTGTGAACTAAACTCCTCTAATATGCCAGGCATTTTGCAAGGCACTAGGGATCTAAGGATAAATAAGACTTAGTCATGGTCCAAGAGACATCAACTGACTGGTGGGAAAGAGAGACAAAGAATAGAGGTACAGTTGTAAGAATGAGATCTATAAAGGTGCATAGGTTAGGAAATGATAGGATAATAGTACAGGAAATGCTTAGGCTTCTCATCAACTCACAGTGACCTAGAGTCCCTGCTTCACTCATCTGTAATTTAAAACGGTGAATCCTGGTGACTCTGAAAGAACACCATTGCAAGTTTTCCCAAGAATCTTAATAATCCCCTATAGTTCTTGCCCAGTTTTAGGGATGAGAAGAAGAATTTGCCTGATCTTCTTCACACTTGGTCAGAAACACAGATTCTCAAGTGAAGGAGCAATTCAGTCCTTAAAATATAGGTTCTTGGGTTCTTCTCCATAATTCTGATTTAGTAAGTAGAAGCTAGGGTGGTGGTGAGAGAAAAACAAGATTTTTAGCAAGCATCTCCATGATTTGTATTTGCACCAAGCCTGTGAGTGATTGATCTAGTATTGTTTTCAAGTTTTCCCTCTGTTTGAACACTATGAAAAATGAACTGGGCATCTAGATTCTGACAATATTCCAAAATGGCTTAGAAACAGGGTACATTATATAAGATTTCAGATACAATGCTTTAATACTGAAGTACAAAAAGTTTGCAAAGTCATTAAAAACACATTGCTTTCCTAGCACTAAGCACAAGACATTTAAAGGATTGATCTATTTAGGAAATCTAGTTGATGAATATAGATATACTCTGCCTAAGAAATGTTTCCCCAGATTTTCCATCCTTGTAGCTACCTCACGTTTATTTATTTATCAGGTGCCAAGCTTTAATAAACACCATACATAATTAAATTTAAATTTGGTCCACACAATAAAGAACTTAACAATCTAATAAGCAAGATAAAGTATATGGTTTCCCAAATATGAAGAATAGAGGAGATAATCTACTTAGAAATATATAGTCATATTTTATTTTGTGAGTTTTTCCATTTGGAGAGTAAAGAGAGAAAGTAAAATATGGAGCATTCCTCACCCATCCATAAATTTCCCCTTTTATTTTTTTAATGTAAGACTAAACACTTTTTCCAAAAATTAAATATGATGGATTGGTTGGTTGAGTGATAGCTTAACAGTTTCCTCAATGAATTTGAGCTTGCTTGCATGAGAAGCAAGGACCCAATATAAGAAATAAAGAAAGAGGGATACACAAAAATTTCTGTCATGAAAAATCATCAAAAAATACAACCTCTTTCACTCTTCCTAGCAACCAGGAAAAGAGAGAAAATGCAAAGATGAACATAGTTCTCACTTTTCAGTAGCAAAAAGCAAATGAAGACATCAGGAGTGACACACCTGGAGAGAAACTATCAGAGGTTTCTCTGAGTCTCTTACATAATAGGTGGATCCTTTACCACCTGAGCCACCAGGGAAGCCATCAAGAGGAAAGCAGGAAAATTATTCGAGAAGGTTCCCTGTTCTCACCTTCACTCATCCAGGAACTGAACACAACTTGCCATCTTAGTGACTGTCCTAGACAGGTATACAGACACTTGGAGTAATTCTCTTACCTCATGGACACAGGTGAAAAAACACACCTACCTCATCCCCCATCCATCCAAGCTGTCTTCGTATTAGAACAGTTTTTTTTCAGTTGAGTGACACTTTATCTCCTCACTCAGCCCTCCCTGTCCCTGCCTCCTCTGTTTAGCCTCCTGAAAACATAAGAACTTTCTGACAGAAGAGATCCAGGTGCCTCCTAACTGGGGGTTAGCTCCAGACCAATCACCTTGTTGGTATCCCAGAACTCTGGAAGGAAAAAAACAAAAAAAGCTTTGATGGATAGGCTTTACCAATTTCTATAATAGGGATACTCCAACCATGGCTGATTCCAGTGTGACATCACTGAATGTGAAGCTGTGGAGTGGTATTCAAAAGTGGCTTGGTGATTCTGTAGGACCAAACTTAATTCTCAACACTTGTTATACCACTGAAAAAAGGCATGCTTGTTAGTACCAGAGGAAAGAAATCTGAGTGGACAGCAGCAAAAGGATGGGTTTGCCTTCAATGCTCAGCTCCAAGCTGATAGAAGCTTTTCCCAGAGAATAGAGAGAGAAAAAATAAGCAAGGGGAAGGCAGGGGAGAGAGAGATCTGGGCTGCTATGAAATCCGACCTTTTTACTCCTCAGGTCTTGTGGGAAGCCAAAGTCATAAAAGAAATCATATCTATATACCACGACCTTTAATCTCTTGGAAATCTCCATCTTTAGAAATACAACTCAAGTGTAGACACTTGTCCATCAGATCAGTCTTTGGAAAAGAACAAGGAAGAATTGGTCAGAGTGGAGGAGACAGGCTTCACTCATTGTTCTGGAAGCCAATAAGATTGTCTCAGATCTTAGCATTAGATTAGAAGTCAATAACATTCTTAAAAATATAACCCATGTTTCTATGGTTCTGGGTCCACTGAAAGTATAAAGTCACTTAACTCCAATGCTTTGATTCAGAGCAAAGCATTATGAAAGCACAAGTAAGCCTAAGACCCGAGTCTCCCTGGTGAGATGGCCCCTGGGATTTCTCCACCCCCACCTCCATTTAGATGCCCTCATGGTCCTCTGTGTTCTGGATCTGCATGCCTGGGAATGCTCTGTGCACGTCCCCACAAAAGCTGATGAGCAGCACCTCAATTAGCTCACATACAGGGCATGAAACTCTGCAAGAACTTGATTTTCCCTGAGGTTATCTGGAAACGTGCTTTAGGAAATGGAAGAAAGGAACAGGTCACAGATGAAGACTAGTGTGAAAAAATAAAATGACTTTTGTCATTTGTAAAATGAATGTTCTCTGTATAAATTATAAAGTATAGAAGCAGGCTATGGACTGCTAAAATAGGGAATTTCTTCCCCTGAAAGCAATTTCTCAAAACATGCTAATCTTACTTTTATTATTATTTTAAAATGGGAGGGCTCAAAGACTAACATGCCTGTTATACTCTATGACATACCCAAATGCCAGCAATTGGATGCCATTTCTCTGCATCTGTGAATTTCTCAGGTCTCCTTTTCTTCTCAGGTCTCCATTAGGAGAGCGAGGGATTAACTAGCAGAATCACCTGGGAACTTTTATTCAAACACTAATAAAGCTGCTCCCTAAAATCCCAAATTTCATGGAAATGGGTCATGCCAGAATCCCCTGGCTTAGTATTAACTCTTTGGAAAACCTCAGACCTCCCTCCCTGCCAAGGACGCTATTGATGGCTTATCAGAATGGAAGCAGAGTGATTATATGAAGTTTGAAAATGCTCACCAGTGATGCTGACATGGTCCTCCTGCCTCTTTGAGGACTCTCAGCCTAGTCTTCACCATCTAGAGCCTAAAGGGCCCAGCAGACAACACATTCTCCACATAATTGTTATTTGGTGAATAAATTGACGAATGAATGAACAAATAATCATATTGAAAAGAGATATAGACCATTGCCAAAGAAAATATTCCTAGTCATTCATGCTTGATTTTTAAGAAATAAATAACTTTCAGCACATTTACTAATATCTCATGGTTGCAAGAAATCTCAGTGCTTCTTCAAGCATATACCCATAGCCAGTGCAGAAATGCCTTCGTAACTTCCCTGTTAAGAAACTCTTCAATCTCTTTTGAAGAGAAATCTTCTTCATCCAAAGTAATTATTCCCCTAATGAATGGTTCTGAATATTAGGCAAGTCTACTTAATTTCATTTAAACTATTGAGTTTCGTGAGGCCACCTGGAATTGTTCTAGGGCTTCCTTTCCCCGCCAGCTCATCAGATTTTTAAAGTCAGGGAATGTCATCTCCTTTGTTCCTTGGAACTTTGCTAATGTGACCCAGCTCAAACCTCGTATTTCTTCTTCTGGTTTTCAACCAATGGTCAATATCCCTGAAAATTCTATGTGGTTCACGCTAAGATTGAGATGAGTACATGATCTGTAACCACACAATACTTTTTGGCAAAAGAGAGTGGAAAAGGTGAAACATCAAGGGGCATGCCAGTTTGTGATTCAAACATGGTTGTTATCTGACAACATAAATGTTGAGAATCATGTTTTATTTGGCAGACATTCTGAGGACTTTAAGCCAGTGAGACAGGACTCTCAGATCACTCTGAGGGACTGCTTCAAAGAGGCAAGGGGGTTGAGGAGCCAGGGCATATAGGGATTTTTGCAACAAAGACCAGGCAGTCGGAATTTCAGATTACTGTTAATTGAGGAAAACCGGAGGTCTCAAGTTTAAGAATGTAGCGCTTTTCTATGTATGGGAAGATGCAAGAATCTGGGCTCACTGAAATGATTGCTTCGGTATGAACATCAGCTATCTGGAGCTAGTATCCTGTGTTTTACCATCCTGTGTCTCCTCAGCGTGCACCATCGGAGGCTGCAGCGGTTGTCGGCTGACAAGGTGTGCTAAGTCATTTCAGTTGTGTGCGACTCTCTGCGACTCTCTGGACTGTAGCCCTCTAGATGGTGGGCATCCAGTTTCTATCCTGAGTTCCCTCAGGATGAAACTTCAAGGCCGCTGTGGCAATGTGATGGTCAAATAGCTACAACGTCTTTTATTTACTGACATGACAGGCAATATTTTTTATTCACGTTTTCCAGATGTCCCCTAAAGAGGATCATGACAGGCCAGTATGAACCTACTGGATCTCAGTTCTCATAAGGGCTGGGCACCTCTCCCTTAATGGTAACATTAGAAACCGTCTCACCCAACAAAGAAAAAGGTCATAGGGCACTTGGCTTGCTTCTTTCTAAACTGACTTCCACAGCCTGTGTGCTGTTCTCTAAACTGGGTTTACAGTCTTGTTAGGGGAGACGGTATTCTAGTCATGGTTCATGAAGGTCCTCATTAATTAATTCCAATATTTAGGGAACATTCTTTGTGACAGACACTGTGCCCCTAGATGTCAGAAAAATAGAGCTGAGAAAGCTCCCTCTCTGCCATTAAACAGAGCCTAGGAAATTCAAGGTAAAAGACATGTAACTATATGTTACAATTCAAAGAGGTTACTAAGAAATGAAGGGGACTAAGAAATTGGGGACAAGAAAAATAATTAATTAATACAGGAATGGAGACTCTGTCAAATATAGGTGTTACTTATTAAGGACTTGTCATGTTCTAGGTGGGTTTTCCAGGTGGTGCAGTGGTGAAGAATCCACCCACCAATGTAGGAGATGCAAGAGACACAGGTTTGATCCCTGGGTAGGGAAGATCCCCTGGAGGAAGAAATTGCAACCCAATCCAGTATTCTTTGCTTGGACAATCCCATGGACAGAGGAGCCTGGCAGGCTGTAGTCCATGGGGTAGCAAAGAGTCAAACACGACTGAGCATGGCACTGTTTTAGGCACTTGTGTTAAATGCTTATTTATTTATATCTTTTGCTACTAATAGCAATTTTATTAGGCAGGTATTAGCAACCCATTTTCTAGGTAAGAGAACCAAGGCTCACACTTCACTCATCCATTCACTCATTTAACAAATCATTCCTCAGTACATTCTATGAATTAGGCCCTGCTTTAGGCATTCAGAATATACCAGTGACCTCTAGATGCTTATATAATAGTGGAGGATAGTCTGTTGTTTGCATGCCGATTAACATGCAAAAGATAAGGTATAACTTCAGATTATCAAACAGTCTATAAAGAAAAATGAGTTAGGTTAAGGAGATAAAGATGATGTGATTTGGTGGTCAGGGTAGCTATTTTAAATCGAATTGGAGAAAAGCCTCCAATAAGAAGATGCCATTTAAACAGAGGCCTGAATAAAAGAGGAGGGCATGAGCCATGCAAAGATGTGGGGGAAACTGGTTCCAGGTAGAAGGAGCAACAAGTACATAGGCTTAGCATTACCCAAGTCTGTTGAATCTCAAATTTCTTAATCCTGAAACCACAGAATACATTTCAGAGCTTGGTGGAGTTCAACCTCCTTATGTCTTGGCTCAGAAAGAATTCAATGAGAGGCAAGGTGATAGATAAGCGTGAGTTATTAGTATAGGACATTTGTGAAGGCTACAAGTGGACAGGCCAGAGGACTCTACAGAAGAACTTAGTGGGCTACATTTTTTATAATCAAAGGGAAAGTGGGGAGGGGGAGAAGACTACCTTCTTCCTCATCCTTGAGTAGACATCAGGCTTCCATCATCAGCTTCTCCTCTAAATCAGGTGGGGGAGTCTTCTTGTTCCTCCACAGTCAAACCCAGATGGTCATGGGGCTATTCAAATCAGTAGAAAGGTGGTGGTGGTGGTGGTTTAGTCGCTAAGTTGTGTCCTACTCTTGTGGCCCCATGGACTGTAGCCTGCCAGGCTCCTCTGTCCATGGGATTCTCCAGGCAAGAATACTGGAGTGGGTTGCCATTTCCTTCTCCAAGGGATCTTCCCAACCCAGGAATCAAACCCAGGTCTCCTGCACTGCAGGCAGATTCTTTACCAACTGAGCCATGAGGGAAGCCTAGAAAAGTGCTAACATATGCTAAAATATGGTAAATTATCTCAGGTTTCAGTGTAAAGATGTTCTTGTACTTTAGAATGTCATTTCCTCATATATATATATGGGATCATTAACTTACTTACCTCAACCAGCAAGATGCAGGTGCCATTGACTTGTATAGTTTTGTTATTAAGCAAGCCTGCTATATTTACAATGTCTAGATTGTTTTCTCAAGTGATATTAACTTACAGTTGTCTCCTAAAGCCCCCTAAATTTCCCTCTCTATCTATAATCCTCTAGTGGGATTTCTAAACTAACTGTTTGGTTATCCTACTCTTTCTGTATTACCACCAAGCTCTATTCAGATTTAGCTCTCAAAGGCTAAGCAGACCTTAACAAAGTGAAGGATGTGGGGAGGGTATTCCAAGGAGAGAGAGAGGAAAACCAAGTTTAGGATTCTGAGAAGTTCTGAATACTTGCCAACCACAGGTTATTTTGATGGCTTTTGGAAAAGGATTTTAACCACTAAAGTGGCTTGAGTTATAGTCCTTTCTCAATGTGAGACTTAGGGACTTCTGAAGTCCCTTACAGTAGTACATGCTATTTGACTTCACTGTTTCTCAACACCTCTGAACCATGGTGTTTTCACACAGGGAGTCAGAAGACCTTGGTTTGAGTCCTTGCAATCCCTTGCAAGTGATAATTGCATTTGGACTAGCATGCACATTACCAACCTATTCTAAAAAACGTAAGATTGAACAAGTAGACAAAGAGGATGAAGTTATTGAAAAGAAGGCCAAAAAGGCCAAGGTTAAAATTAAAGTTGAAGAAGAAGTAGTAGAAGATGTAGAAGACACAGAAGAAGAAGGAGTACAAGTTGTAGAAGAACAGGAAACATCTGTGAAGAAGAAGAAGAAAAAGGACAAGAAGAAACACATTAAGGAAGAACCACTTTCTGAAGAAGAGCCATGCACCACCACAGCAGTTGCTAGTCCAGAGAAAAAGAAAAAGAAAAAAAAGAAAGTTAATGAGGACTAATGGAAGGAACCATTCTTTCAAAGAGTTCATAATTGAATCACCTGGATACATCATGCTTATGACTCAGTCAGAAATATACCCAAGATACTCTGTAAAATAATTGATGGGAGGTTGGATTAATTGTTAATAGCATTTCATACCTATTTGTGTCTTGACATACTTCAACTATATTAATTTTATTGTGTCATCATTTCTTAGGATATTTGTTATACAAATAAAAATATTTTCTTTGTAAAAAAAAAAAAAAATTGCATTTGGGCTAGCATGGCTTAGAAGTCAGACAACCTTGGACTCAGCTCTCTGTCATAGACCAAAGGTCCATCAGGCAGATTTTCACATCCATCTTTACTGAGGGAGAGAGTAAAGTGGAGTCAAAGAGACCATGGTGGGAAGCCTGGCTCTGCTGCTTTCTCACTCTGAGACTCTGGGAAAGTTACTTAGTTTCTCTGAACTTCAGTTTTCTTTATAATAATGATGATAATGTAAAATCTCACAGGGAAAATGTATATGAATGGTTAAATGCAGTTTCTGACACTGTCATCTCTGCTTAAAAGTTACATTGTCATGATTAATATTAGGTATGTGCATCTTTGTCAAAATATCCACATTGAAGAGTTCTTTCCATTGGCAAAGTGAGAATATCAGTTCTTTCTTTTGTTTTTAAAATTATGTTTAATTTAACTTTTATATTGGAGTGCAGTTGATTTACAATGTTATGTTAGTTTCAGGTATTTACAGCAAATTGATTCAGTTATATATGTACATATATTCATTCTTTTTCAGATTCTTTTCCCAGATAGGTTATTACAGAATATTAGTAGAGCTTTTGGTGCTACATAGTAGGTCCTTGTGGATTTCTTATTTTATATATTTTATATATAGTAATATGTTTATGTTAATCCCAATCTCCTAGTTTATCCCCCCTTAGGGCTTCTTATTGTAATGTACATGTGTGTGGATTTACAAAGTGTTAGCCATGAAAGCCATATACCATCTTCCAGTTCATTGGTTCATTCCTTCATGTAGTCATTGAGTTCAAAAACTAAAGACCTGTCTAGGTGCTAGAGATACCAAGGTAAGACAGATATGATCTCCAACATCAAGGGCAATCTAGAATTCCTGGGAATTCTAGGAACACTGTCATATCTGTTTCTTTTAGCTGCTCTTAGAATATAATCAATTAAAGAAAAAAGAGCTCAAAATGCCTTTCTAATTTCATTTTGATTCATGAATTATACTGTACTTCAGGTATGTTTAACAGAAAAACAACTTGTCCACCATGTGCTTTCATTTACAAATATAGTAGTATTTTGAGATTGGCATATTAATTTTTAACTGAAAGCACAAAGTCCCTTGAGGGTAGAGAAGGGACTTCTGCTTAGTGTCGCCTGTACTCGCTTATTGATAAGCATGTTGCTGCTGATGCTGCTGCTAAGTCTCTTCAGTCGTGTCCGACTCTGTGCGACCCCATAGACGGCAGCCCACCAGGCTTCCCCGTCCCTGGGATTCTCCAGGCAAGAACACTGGAGTGGGTTGCCACTTCCTTCTCCAATGAATGGAAGTGAAAAGTCAAAGTCAAGTCGCTTGGTCGTGTCCGACTCCTAGCGACCTCATGGACTGCAGCCCACCAGGCTCCTCCGTCCATGGGATTCTCCAGGCAAGAGTACTGGAGTTGGGGTGCCATTGCCTTCTCCGATAAGCATGTTGGTGTGACACTAATAGATGATCAATCTCCTACAGAAGATTAGTATGCGGGCCAAATGCCATTGAGGTTGAAATCCAACCCATATGGAAGCTGCTTGTTAAACAGGTAACTGTTTTCATTTGTTTTTAAAAATAAAATACTGTTTTTTCCTTTTGCATTTCTAGCACTCAGGGATATCTTAAAAACATGGATACTTTGAAAAGGACAAAAATCTGTATTTTGTGCAACTTTCTTTGGTTATTCCCATTGACTTTAGTTTCTACTTTTCCTGTCTATTAAGGCTTTCTTTTTTATTATTATTTCAATAAATATATATTTTTCATTCCAGGATTTATAACTGGTCCTTTTCAATAATCACTTGTTCTAAATTCAAATCTGCTTTAAAAAATTCCTTCCCAGTGTGAGGGACAGATTTTCATTTCATAATCTCCTCTTTGTTTTCTTCATTTTTTTGATGATGGCTGTAGTGGGGAGGGGGAAGGATTGTTATCATTTCATGATCTTTTTGAGGATTTAAAAAGTATTATTTGATCTTTTTTGTATTATTCTATCACTCTATTATATCCATTCTCTTGATAGTGACTTCTTCCTTTTTTAGTGTTTCTGTTTGTTTTAGGATGTTTTCTCTGTATGCTGTGGAGTTTATCTATTTATTTTAGTAGGCTCAGCTTGGGTGGGACCTTCCTTCCTCCGTGCATCCCTCACTCTGTGCTCACTTTCCTTCTTTGGGTTGCACTGGTCACCATGGGTCCCAGGTTCAGAACTGGAGCCTGTGTTGAAGGTTTGTGCTCTGTCCATCATGGATCTGTTGGATGCAGGCCCTGACTCAGCTTGGTGCTTGGCCAAAGTCACAGCTGAACCACAAACTTGTCTCTCCTATTCCACCCTCTGCTGCTGGTGAACCCTGGCTGCTTGTGACTTTTCTCAGCCTCTGCTCTGGGGCAGGACAAGTCCAGGGGCTATTGCTGTTATCTTTAGCAAGCCTGGTTATGTCGCCTGCCATTTGTGGGATACTTATTCCCCATAAAATTGAGCTCCTAGCCATTGATCTCCTGTCTTTGTGTAAAACCTAACAGACTGATCAACCTGTCTCTGCTCAGTGCTACATGTTTCCAGTCTATTTCTAATCCACAAAGATGGCCATTTTGGTTTTTACATGGCCATTTTTTAAAAATAATTTTTTATTAGACTTTTTTGTTTAGAACAGTCTTCGGTCCACAGAAAAATTGATCGGAAGGTACTGAGGTTTCCTCTGTAACCCATGCCTCCACATAAGCACAATCTCTCCTATTATTAAAAAGCAGATTGCTTTTAAAACTTCTTATTCAAGTACATTTTCAAATTACCAAAGACTCTTTCAAATGTCTATTTAGTCTAACTTTGAAAAGAGTGCTAATATTTCCTGACACTTGCTTATTAGGTCTTTAGTAGAAAAAATAACAAGAAAATGTATGTCTTTACATTTGATTTCAAAAGAATATTGAATAAGAGAACTAAATTAATTAGAATGGTTTTGTTTCTTCTACAAGAAGTATTTCACCAATTTTCTACTGAGTTTATACAAACTCAGAATCATATTACTAGAAATGCATAATTTATAATTAAAGCATTTCATGCCAAACAGACAGAAGAGCTATAATTTGTAAGAAAAGCATGTTGCAATGGAAATAATAAAAAAGTTAAGGAACACAAGCTTTCTTAACTGATGAAATACGGCCAAGGGTTTCAGAAACTTTTAAGTTATATCCTATTAACTTATGAACCAGATGTCGGTTTATTTTTAGGATTAAGGTAGAAATTTATTTAATATATTAGAAAATTATAGAAGATAGAGGTAAGAAAGAACAGCACTGATTTTAAGTAATATTTCATCTAATTCATAATAATTATAAAGAGCACTTACCAAGAAAAAGAAAAATCTTTGCCCTGATCAGAAGGGGTGCTTAATTCAAGCTAAATGCGTAGGTCATGTGACCTTCTCTAGCTCCCTGGGGTTTGCCTTCTCTGCTATTATTATTAATAGTAAAGTCAGCAGGACTTAAATGGGGACAATTGAGGGAACAAAAAAGCCCAAGATAGTATTAAGAGACCAAAAATACCTGCTTGGAACTGGTGATACATTCTGCACATAATTCTCACTGCAACTTTGAATAAGACTTTTCTCTTTGCTGAGTAAGACTATCCCTCCTTGTTTAAGAGAAGGTCCATGCTCTCAGAGGATCTTGCTAAGACCTGTGACATGAGAGTATTATTTTTAAATGAATTATTTGGATAAAAGTGAAATCCTTCATTTTCATTGCACAACTTGACTACATCAAGCATGTGATTACATGAAAAAGAAACTTGCAATACACAGTTCAAAATTAAAGTTTGTTCTTAAAAGAGTCTGAATCATGTTTCTCCTCCAATGTGGGTACATCTGTTTTAAAAGGTAAACTATTAGATTTTGTTATTGGTCAAATATTTTTGAAAGTTCAAAATAAATAAGAAGGATCAATTTGTGAGCATGGTTCTGAACGCCTAAAATAAATTCGCTTCTACCATATCACATTCTATAAGCTTGACATCGCCTCTACTGAAATTAATGGAGCTCTAAGTGAATTCTATTGTTGTATGTTGCAAAAAGGAAAGAAAAAAATCCTATAAAGAAATGACATCATCTAGACTGCCACTAAGGTCCATGCAGGTGACCCAGAATCTCTTTTCGTACCTGCAGGTTTTAAATCCATTCTACGTGTTTCAAGCCTTTACCCTCACTTTGTGGCTGTCTCAAGGTTACATCGAATACTCAGTGGCCATCATCATCTTGTCTGTTCTCTCCATTGTCTTAAGTGTGTATGATTTGCGACAGGTAAGAACAGAAATCATAGTTGGATTCTATTTAGCTCAGGCTGCACGAGAAGCCAAACATGTGGTTCCACTGAGAGCAAAGAGTTGCTTCGTTAAACATAAGTCATAACAAAGCAAAAAGCAAGGGCTTACTAAACCTTGGATCTGAGAAGGAGGGTTTCAGGAATGTCAGATAGATTTAAACATCTTTGCAAACTCTGATTATTGACTGAAGGCTGCATTGAGTAACTATGTTTAGAAGGGCTCTGAGGCTGTGTCTGAGTCTGATAGAAAAATGATGGATTAATGATGACAGTATAGTACCTTTCTGTCATCTTCCATCATTGTTCATCTTATAGCCAATTAAAATCTTCCTTTTAAAGAAAATCAGTCTTATAAATGATATAATAGCGTATTCTGAAGTAGATGGCTTCCCTGGTGGTTCAGACGGTAAAGAATTCATCTGGAATGAATTGAGACTTGGGTTCAATAGCTGGGTCAAGAAGACACCCTGGAGAAGGGAATGGCTATCCACTCCAGTATTCTTGGCTGTAGAATTCCACGGACAGAAGAGCCTGGTGGGCTACAGTCCCTGGGATCGCAAAGAGTCAGACAAGGCCGAGTGACTAATGCTTTCTGAAGTGGAATCTAGCTGAATATTACTTATAAATCCACAGCCCCTCTAAGTCTCTGTTCCCCACTACACCTTTCTAGAAAATGTTCTGCTACTTTGCTCAAGATTCATCAGGCTAAATTATGAGGCAATTTCTAAGTGTGTCTCAATGTATTTGTTGTATATTTTTGGAAACTTGATCGTGAAATTGACTTTTTAGGCAGGGGAAACAGTGATACTTGTATCTGTCAACTGTCGAACTTTTAAAATCACCTGGTCTCAAACTTCATCCGTCATCTGGAAAAGAGGAAGCTAAGATACAGGGGGTTGGTTCGTGTCACAAAGTGATTTTGTGACAGAATCAGGGCTTCTGGTTCCCTATAAATGAAATTCTATTACATGTGTGGTATTTCTTTAGCAGAAGATCCTTTCCAAAGTAGCACATTGCTGGGGAAGAAAAGTCAGACCTACGAGTGAGAGGAGAGATGCCTTCTAGCTGTCAGGAGTCTGGGCACATGTCAGTAAAGCAGACCTGGAGACTTTAAACAAGTCCAATCGAAAGACATTTTTATTCTTACTCTGTTTCAATCACTCAGCAAATATGAGGTCTAAGCTTGGTTTTTTATCAGGTTTTGGATTCTACAAATTTTGAGTTATGAAGTGTTTGATGAGAAATGAAAGAAAGGCAATATATTTAAAGAGTTAGAAAGCAGGACTTAAAAATGAAAAGTTAAATGAATGGAGACACTTTGAGCTAGAGAGTGAAGACTAGAGGGCTTTCTTTAGTTTATGGTTTTTTGTTTGTTTTTGCTATTTTAAAAATGAGTGGCCTAGTGTGTTTCTTCATGAACTAATTTAGAATCACAAAAGCCACACAAATATTAATAATGACCAGTAAGTAACCTGCCTTTCATGGTGACAATTTCTTTGTGTCTGGCTGCCAAGTCTAGGGGAAGAGTGACTGTCCTTCTGGTGAACTCTCAGCATGTGAACAAAGTAGGAAAATAGACACCAGGACAATAACGATCTGCCAGATTCTGTTCAACCACAGTAGGAAACAAATTATAGTTGTTTTACTTTTGTCATTTGATAGAGGCATGTAATGTGAAGCCCCAAATCAAATTTCTAGCTCCTGGGTTTTGAGAAATCTTTGTTTTAATAGAATGGATAATTTGATACCTGCAAGCCACTCATGTGCTTTCTGGCTGATGTCAAACATCAGTGAATGCAGTTCCTCTTCCATGTGCTTCCTTCTGTTGGGAAGACACATACTCAACATATACCTGAGTATATCATCACTGACCATCTCAGGGTTCTAGGAAAAATACAGAAAGATCTGAGGACTTTGGCAGGGAGATCTTTTCAAGTTAAAATCTTCCGTCTCCATACATACTAATCCTATATGTATTACTTGACACAATTTGTTACTGGACACTTTAGTAGTCAGTCTGCTTTTCTGTGAGATGTGTGTGTGAGTGTGTGTGTGTGTTCACTGTTATAGTTCAGTTCTGTTCAGTTGCTAAGTCATATCCAACTCTTTGTGACCCCATGGAGTGCAGCACACAGGCTTCCCTGTCCATCACCAACTCCTGGAACTTGCTCAAACCTATGTCCATCAAGTCAGTGATTGTGTATATAGTAGAGAAAATTAAATGAAACAATGCATTTGAAATGCCTGTGTTCCTAGTCCATAGCAGGCACTCATCAAATGTTACTTTTCGTTACCACTGATATAGTTGTTACGGTTTGTACCCTTATTCTTGGAGTGGAGAAGCTAGACTATGGAAAGATGGGAGGCAGCCTAGAGAGGGAAGACAGGAGTTCTAACTTGAACAAGGAAAACCCCGGGATGAGCTTCTAACCACTACTGATTCATCCACTGTGACTCTGGGAACTCTTTCTCCTCTCTGGACTCACTTTCCTCAGCTGTAGATAGTGGAGGTTAAACTGTTTCTTTTAGGTCCCACCTTTTTAGGATTCTATCATTTTGCCAGGGCTACCAGCAAGGCACGAACAAGAGCCCTTGAAAACTTTAAACATTAATTAAGAAATTGGCTGGCCACGGGGAATGTGGGGGCATGTGCTGTAGACTGGAGTAAATTTCTATAGGACCCTATTAGTTTTAGACTGATTAATCACATAAACTACTCTGTCAGGAGTGGACAAATAATAGAAGACCATTTTAATTCCCTTCATCACAAAAGGAGTATATATTATAAATACACACCAGTAGCTCATGGCAAATAGATGGGGCAACAATGGAAACCGTGGCAGACTTTATTTTCTTGGGGTCCAAAATTACTGCAGATGGTGACTGCAGCCATGAAATTAAAAGACACTCCTCGGAAGGAAAGTTATGACCAACCTAGACATATTTAATATCTGCATATTAAAAAGCAGAGATATTACTTTGCCAACAAAGGTCCATCTAGTTAAAGCTTTGGTTTTTCCAGTAGTCGTGTATGGATGTGAGAGTTGGACCAAAGAGAAAGTTGAGCGCCAAAGAATTGATGCCTTTGAACTCTGGTGTTGGAGAAGACTCTTGCGAGTCCCTTGGACTGTAAGGAGATCCAACTAGTCCATCCTAAAGGAAATCAATCTTGAATATTCATTGGAAGGACTGATACTGAAGCTGAAATTCCAATACTTTGGCCACCTGATGCAAAGAACTGATTAATTTGAAAAGACTCTGATGCTGGGAAAGATTGAAGGCAGGAGGAGAAGGGGACGACAGAGGATGAGATGGTTGGATGGCATCACTGACTTGATGGACATGACTTTGAGGAAACTCTGGGAGTTGCTGATGGACAGGGAAGCCTGGCATGCTGCAGTCCACGGGGTTGCAAAGAGTCGGACACAACTGAGCAACTGAAATGAATTGAACTGAGCTCATGGAACCCAAGGACGTAAAGCGTAGATGGACTTCACCAGGGGGCTGAGCTGAGGAACCTGGGTTCCTCCTCCTAGCCTCCTATTCTATGGCAAATATGCAATGAAGCAAACATATTTTGGAGAAAATGCTGCACCCTCACTCCTTTTTTTCTGAAAACTAGGTGTACCTAGAGCTCTGGAAGCCCACAGATGGTTTGTTCCATGTGGCTTTCTCCCTCCACTGGCACAACTAGTTGGAAAGGGGGCATCTGATCTGGTGGAAGCTGACTGGAATCCTTCTGCCTGGAATCCTGGAATAAAAGCTTGAAGCTGCTGGCCATATTCTGTTAGGAAAGTGATCTATGATGTATAGTTAGGAGCAGGGTGGCAACCCTCTATCCCTGCATATGGACAAGCAGAGAAACACACGCACACACACACACACACTTCCTCAGAAAAAGTAGGGAAAAGAGTGAACAAAATACCCAGTGAGACATAGAGGTAAGCAATAATCAGTCCAACAGAGAGAGTAACCTGTTTCTCACAGCGTTTCCCTGCACCTAGTCTGGAAACTCCCTTGGGAGACTTGGCTGTGCTTCCCACCTTAGGTTCATAAGACATTTCTGCATCTTCATAAACTCTCAACTTCTGCTGAAACCAGCCTGACAAGTTTCTGTTCAGTTCAGTTCAGTCGCTTGACTTTCTCTAGTTGCTGCGAACAGGGGCTACTCTTCCTTGCAATGCATGGACTTCTCAATCTTCTCCTGTTGCAGAGCAAAAGCTGTAGGCACTTGGACTCAGTAGTTGTGGCACATGGACTTAGTTCCTCCAAGGCATGTGAAATCTCTCTGGACCAGGGATCGAACTGATGTCCCCTGCATTGGCAAGCAGATTCTTATCCACTGTACCACCAGAGAAGTTCCTTGATGAATTTCTTAATTTGTTTTTAATCAAAACAGAATTGTCCTATATGAATTAAACTGGAACTGGCGTTTTTCACTTTACAATTTATACAATGGCCATCCACTATAACAAATAATTTTAAATTATGTCTAAAAATAATGATGTGATATTCCATGGCCTACCATCATTTATTCAACTGTTTTCCTCTTTATGGAAAATAAGGGGTTTCTTCTCTACAACACATATATTGAATTAAAACTAACTACAACATCCACTGGATCATAGAAAAAGCAAGAGAGTTCCAGAAAAACATCTATTTCTGCTTTATTGCCTATGCCAAAGCCTTTGACTGTGTGGATCACAATAAACTGTGGAAAATTCTGAAAGAGATGGGAATACCAGCCCACCTGACCTGCCTCTTGAGAAACCTATATGCAGGTCAGGAAGCAACAGTTAGAACTGGACATGGAACACCATACTGGTTCCAAATAGGAAAAGGAGTATGTCAAAGCTGTATGTCGTTGAAGATATACAACAAGGAAGAGTTGACTCATTGGAAAAGACTCTGATGCTGGGAGGGATTGGGGGCAGGAGCAGAAGGGGACGACAGAGGATGAGATGGCTGGATGGCATCACTGACTCTATGGACGTGAGTCTGAGTGAACTCTGGGAGTTGGTGATGGACAGGGAGGCCTGGCGTGCTGCGATTCATGGGGTCGCGGAGAGTCGGACACGAATGAGCGACTGAACAATATAGTGTATCCTTACATATTAGTGTTTGTGTCTCTTTTTTCAGCAAAACAAGATATGTATATTTTGGACGTTAATAAATACTGTAGTATTATTTTCCCTAAATGGAATAATTCAGTCTCTTACTGGCAACATATGAGAATATCTATTTTCCCAGATCCTGACCAGCATTAGGTGTTATACCTTGGTATTTAAAATTTTCCATCCAATACATTTTTGAAAATTCTGTCTCATTGATGTTTTAATTTACACTTCCCTGATTACTACTGAGATTAGACACACTTTCCTTTGTCTAAAAGAGATTTGCACTTTTATTTACTGTCTTTTTTATATCCATTATATATGTGAAAAAGTTCTGTTTTTTAAATCTTCTTTATCTTGACCTTGACTTTTGCTAGATTTAAAAAATATGTCTATTTAAATATGTTTCCTTTTCTTTATGGTTTCTGGGTTTTTGTCTTAAAAGTCTCCTCTTTTTTTTTTGTTATAAAGCTCTCCTTTTCCAAAATTAGGTATTTTAATTTTTTCTATTTGTCATTTTCTTAATATTTACTTTAAAATTATTCATAGAATTTAAATATTCAGATCCTACAACTTAAAAATCCCTGAATGCCTCCCTTTACTCCAAACAGTAGCATGGGAATTTCAGACTTGATGGCAATTTTGCAAAAGGCTTCTTTGAAATGAGGACACTAAACCCATTAGCAGTTAGCATTTGTTAATAAAAGCTTATCTGACCCAACCTGCAAGGCCTCTTGTAACACTATACAAAAAGGGCCAGTTTCCTGCAACTATCTCTTTGTAGTTTAAATCACAAGTCCTCAGCAATTAATAATAATTAATTGCTATATTATTAATTAAATAGTCCTCAGCTAATCCATTTAGTGCTTTACAATTTGCAGTGGAATTTGATATTTATAATGAAGGTGCTTGTATGAGGCTTGGCAAACTGTGAAATGATACACAAATTACAGGGAGGGATAGGAGCAATCAGGGAGGTAAAGTGATTTAATCACATTCACCCAAGGAAGGGTGGCTATAGACCTTCATCCCAGGTTTCCTGACTCTGAGTCACTTTCCCCTTGAGCAAAATCTCCAAGTAACTTGTGAGTTTCCTGTGGCAATAAATGATAATTTTGATAATTTATAACAAAGAGCAGATTTGGGCAGGAGAGCTGGGAAAAAGGGAAGAAAAATCATCTACTTACTGCCATTTCTAAATTATGCTAAACAAATACATGCTTTTGAAAACTGCAAAGGAGAAGAATGTTGTCAGAAGTGGAATAAGATATCCCCCTGCACCCACTCTAGCCACTGACAATGTCGCACAGACAGAGGTTACCTTGCCTAGGCCAAGAAACGCCCCAGTGCAACATGGTCCCTTTGTACCACTTTTGACGCAGATATGAGCACAAACCTTGGCACCCATTTGCATTTCCATTGAACTGTACTGCACGCTCCACTGCTGGCTCCACGGTGGCCGCTGTCAATAGCATGGACATAGCTGGCCCATAGTTCTCTGCCTCAATCAGGACTGAGCTGGGCTCAGGAGACACCTGAGTTAATGCCCTCATTATTCATCTCTGGAGGAAATCCAGCCACCGCAAACACAAGGACACATAGCAACAGACGCCGAAGAATAACAATATGCAAATTCATTTTGGAAGGGAATCCTGGTCTCAGTGAACAGGAACTGGAGAAACCAGAGGGGACCTAATGAAAATCAGGCAGTGAGCTTGGAAATCATGGCAAGCATCACAGTGCTGGCTTTCTCCTAGCTGGTTGGTTGTCATAGAAACCCGTTTGTGTAGCGTTTCTGAGTACATTAGCTCAAAGAGGATGCTTATATTATTTTACTGCAGAATGTTGGGTGAAGTAGAATTATTCAGCTGAGTTAAATAAATATTTGCTAAGGGCCTACTATGTGAAGGCCACAGGGGATACATAGATGAATATGTAGTCCCATCTTTGAACCTCCTGACTTGGAGTAGAGAACTGACAAGAAAACAGATAGCTCTAGTGGAATGGGATCTATGCACTAACACAGGAGGAAACACAGAGAGTGGGACAATTAATTCTTCCTGCGAGTGTTAAGGACTTATGGATTGGAGATATTTCAACAGGGCTTTATGTATAGGAATAGAAAGAGTTGGCTAGTAGAAAATGGGGGTGAACATCCTAGGGAATAGCTCAAGCAAAGACAGGAAAGCTTGGCAGGTTATGCAAGATGCTGAGTTTGATAAACAAATTCAGCTTTATGCCTTCATAAGTTTGCAGAATTATAGTCAAGTATTATTGACCCAGGCTTCACCACTTCCAAATGTGTTACCATCCTCTTAAGCAAAGTTGAAATTGACATTAACTAAAGGAGTTTGCTATGCAAGAAAACAAAGGAATTTGTAAGGAAGCATGTTTCTCTTCTCTTTAGGACAAAAGCTGCTTTCAAGCACTTTCAGAGACCATTTTCACCCACAGAAAAGGCTTTAGTCAGACGAACCTTTTTGTTGTTGTTGGTTTTCATACTTAATAAGTCAGTGATTATGGGCAAGTTACTTTAACATTTTTAAGCCCCTGTTTTTTGTTTTATTGTTTTTGTTTTTAGTTATATGTACACTGGAAGTAATAGCATTTTCATCATAGGATTATTTTGAGGATTAAAAAAAATCAAGCAACATATTCCAAGTGCCTAAAATAACACCTGGCACTTGGTGATTGAATAAAGTTTTAAACTATTTAAAAACAATAATTTGAGTCATTTGCTATGCTGTGAATATTTCTCCTATGAAGCCTTGGAAATCTGAATGAATCTTTGATATGCAAAATAAATCAGTATCATGTTTTTGTAGAGCTTGAAGGGAACCTGAAAATGATCCAATTCATTGTTGTCTGTTGACAAAGGAAACAGCTTATATGGTGAAATGTGTTATTATATAGGGGTACCTGACTGGTTGGTGGGTAAGCCTCAACCCACTCAGGAATCCTGACTGAATCTAGCAGTCTTGCTACCAAACCACGTTCTTATTGTCATCCATAATTAAATGAATGCGCCAACAGGCAAGCCTCAGGAAGTCACCTTAGGCCAACGAATATGTGCCCAACAGTAATATCACTTCTTCCACTCAATTGGCCCAAATGACTGAAGTTTAGTTTTTGAAGCAAAACTGAAATAAATAATAAATTGTTCTACATAAATATTAACACCATACTTACCAAACTCATTATGTTCTCTCAAGAGGAAAGTTGCATAATTGTGTATAATTCTTGTCTAAGCCTGATGACATTTATAACATTAAACATTATCAACACAACAGACAAAAATAATTTAATATCTAAAGAGAAGTTTTATTATATCTGAAGTATGGTAAGCTGTTGCTGCTGCTGCTAAGTCGCTTCAGTCGTGTCCGACTCTGTGCGACCCCATAGACGGAAGCCCACCAGGCTTCCCCATTCCTGGGATTCTCCAGGCAAGAACACTGGAGTGGGTTGCCATTTCCTTCTCCAATGCATGAAAGTGAAAAGGGAAAGTGAAGTCGCTCAGTCGTGTCCGACTCTTCGAGACCCCATGGACTGCAGCCTACCAGGCTCCTCCGTCCGTGGGATTTTCCAGGCAAGAGTACTGGAGTGGGGTGCCATTGCCTTCTCCAATGGTAAGCTGTATGGTAAGCTAAATTACGGTGTTTAAGTACTGTTGACAGTATTTAGACCTCTTCTATTTAGAGGTATCTGATCTCTGTTCGTTTTCAGGCAAACCATTCAATATCACAGTAATCCAAGTCTATGCCCCAACCAGTAACGCTGAAGAAGCTGAAGTTGAAAGGTTCTATGAAGACCTACAAGACCTTTTAGAACACCCAAAAAAGATGTCCTTTTCATTATAGGGGACTGGAATGCAAAAGTAGGAAGTCAAGAAACACCTGGAGTAACAGGCAAATTTGGTCTTGGAATACAGAATGAAGCAGGGCAAAGACTAATAGCGTTTTGCCAAGAAAATCCACTGGTCATAGCAAACACCCTCTTCCAACAACACAAGAGAAGACTCTACACATGGACATCACCAGATGGTCAACACCGAAATCAGATTGATTACATTCTTTGCAGCCAAAGATGGAGAAGCTATATACAGTCAGCAAAAACAAGACCAGGAGCTGATTGTGGCTCAGATCATGAACTCCTTATTGCCAAATTCAGACTTAAATTGAAGAAAGTAGGGAAAACCACTAGACCATTCAGGTATGACCTAAATCAAATCCCTTATGATTATACAGTGGAAGTGAGAAATAGATTTAAGGGCCTAGATCTGATAGATAGAGTGCCTGATGAACTATGGAATGAGGTTTGTGACATTGTACAGGAGACAGGGATCAAGACCATCCCCATGGAAAAGAAATGCAAAAAAGCAAAATGGCTGTCTGGGGAGGCCTTACAAATAGCTGCGAAAAGAAGAGAAGCAAAAAGCAAAGGAGAAAAGGAAAGATATAAACATCTGAATGCAGAGTTCCAAAGAATAGCAAGAAGAGATAAGAAAGCCTTCTTCAGTGATCAATGCAAAGAAATAGAGGAAAACAACAGAATGGGAAAGACTAGGGATCCCTTCAAAAAAATCAGAGGTACCAAAGGAACATTTCATGCAAAAATGGGCTCGATAAAGGACAGAAATGGTATGGACCTAACAGAAGCAGAAGATATTAAGAAGAGGTGGCAAGAATACACAGAAGAACTGTACAAAAAAGATCTTCATGACCCAGATAATCACGATGGTGTGATCACTCACCTAGAGCCAGACATCCTGGAATGTGAAGTCAAGTGGGCCTTAGAAAGCATCACTACGAACAAAGCTAGTGGAGGTGATGGAATTCCAGTTGAGCTATTCCAAATTCTGAAAGATGATGCTGTGAAAGTGCTGCACTCAATATGCAAGCAAATTTGGAAAACTCAGCAGTGGTCACAGGACTGGAAAAGGTCAGTTCTCATTCCAATCCCAAAGAAAGGCAATCCCAAAGAATGCTCAAACTACCACACAATTGCACTCATCTCACATGCTAGTAAAGTAATACTCAAAATTCTCCAAGCCAGGCTTCAGCAATATGTGAACTGTGAACTTCCTGATGTTCAAGCTGGTTTTAGAAAAGGCAGAGGAACCAGAGATCAAATTGCCAACATCCGCTGGATCATGGAAAAAGCAAGAGAGTTTCAGAAAAACATCTATTTCTGCTTTATTGAATATGCCAAAGCCTTTGACTGTGTGGATCACAATAAACTGTGGAAAATTCTGAAAGAGATGGGAATACCAGACCACCTGATCTGCCTCTTGAGAAATTTGTATGCAGGTCAGGAAGCTGGTTCCAAACAGGAAAAGGAGTTCGTCAAGGCTGTATATCGTCACCCTGTTTATTTAACTTCTATGCAGAATACATCATGAGAAACGCTGGACTGGAGGAAGCCCAAGCTGGAATCCAGATTGCCTGGAGAAATATCAATAACCTCAGATATGCAGATGACACCACCCTTATGGCAGAAAGTGAAGAGGAACTCAAAAGCCTCTTGTTGGAAGTGAAAGTGGAGAGTGAAAAGTTGGCTTAAAGCTCAACATTCAGAAAACTAAGATCATGGCATCCGGTCCCACCACTTCATGGGAAATAGATGGGGAAACAGTGGAAACAGTGTCAGACTTTTTTTCTGGGCTCCAAAATCACTACAGATAGTGACTGCAGCCATGAAATTAAAAGACGCTTACTCCTTGGAAGGAAAGTTATGACTAACCTAGATAGCATATTCAAAAGCAGAGACATTACTTTGCCAACAAAGTCAAGTCTAGTCAAGGCTATGGTTTTTCCTGTGGTCATGTATGGATGTGAGAGTTGGACTGTGAAGAAGCTGAGTGCCGAAGAATTGATGCTTTTGAACTGTAGTGTTGGAGAAGACTCTTAAGAGTCCCTTGGACTGCAG
The DNA here is from genome assembly GCF_027580195.1 of Bos mutus. Lineage (NCBI taxonomy): Eukaryota > Metazoa > Chordata > Mammalia > Artiodactyla > Bovidae > Bos > Bos mutus. The sequence goes on from NC_091617.1 coordinate 73,211,867, forward strand.
GGAGATCCAACCAGTCTATTCTGAAGGAGATCAGCCCTGGAATTTCTTTGGAAGGAATGATGCTGAAGCTGAAACTCCAGTACTTTGGCCACCTCATGCAAAGAGTTGACTCATTGGAAAAGACTCTGATGCTGGGAGGGATAGGGGGCAGGAGGAGAAGGGGACGACAGAGGATGAGATGGCTGGATGGCATCACTGACTTGATGGACGTGAGTCTGGGTGAACTCCAGGAGTTTGTGATGGACAGGGAGGCCTGGCGTGCTGCGATTCATGGGGTCACAAAGAGTCAGACACAACTGAGCGACTGATCTGATTTGATCTGATCTGAGTAACTGACATCCATACACAGCCTTCCAGGGAGGCTCCGGTTAGTCTGGCATTGCACTCGCCTCTGGCTGGTGGCCTAAGAGTCAGTTTAGGTGACTCTGTGGATCACATCCTCTCTCACCTCTGTTTTCTCATTCCCTGAGTTATCCTAGGAGATGCTTCCTCCACTTCTCCAGGCTGCCTCCATTCTCTCCACTTTTCAGGGTCTTACCTCAATGAATCCCACTTCAAGTGAATTTGTTCAGCTGATGTACTCAGAAAAGTGTTTCGTTTTGTTTCTTTAATGACAGCTTTCTTATTAGTCATCAACATTCATCAAACTCATACTATAGTAATGAGTACTATTCAAAGTGATAAGTAAAATAAGCATAAAGTAACTTAAAATAACCATATAAAATAGATACTGTTCTTACCTTTGCCTTTAGATGAGGAAAAGGGGGTTAAACAGGCTGAATAACTGAAAAGTTGTAGCACCAGAATTCCAAATAGAGCAGTATGAGTCCAGTCTGCAGAATTATCCAATATGAAAATCCACCAGTTCATAGAAGAGGTGATAGTTGTTTCACATGCAATCAAAATACAACCTAAGTATTCAGAGGCTCTTACAATGGAAACCCCTTACAGATCAAATTCCACTTTGCTTTTTACAGACAGAGCAACAGAGACACAGAGAAGGGGAGTCACCTGTTTGTGGTGTCATTGGTTTTCTTCAGTCTAATCATGCATCTTCCAGAAACGAAGTCTCAGATCCTTAGCTTTAGCTGGTGAAACAGTGGCTGTGTATCATTTTTCCTGGGATTGAAATAGCATTAAGCTAATGAGCATACTTGCTGCTCTGCATAGGGAGTTGAGTGAGGTAGGGGTTGAAACAGGAAAGTAGGAGCTTGGAAAGTAGACTTGAGTCTTTCCCAGAGTCAGTTTGACTGTGGCAGCAGGTTCAGCATTTACTGTATTGAGATCAGGTGGTTTTCAGGATATGGACTATCTAATATTTAAATACTGACTTTAAATTTACAGCAATCAGTGAAGCTGCACAACCTCGTGGAGGATCACAACAAAGTCCAGGTCAAGATCACTGTAAAAGGCAAAGGTAAGTGATGTGTTTTGCTTTCATCAGCATCCTAGTATTTGGAGTGGAGTTGGTCTCATTTGTTTTGATGATAAGTCAAGGAGGAAGTCTCTTTTGATTATACTGAGAACTGGGGCTGGGCAAGGCAAACAAGTCATCATAGATTGAAAATTTAAGGCAGCAAGGTCATAAGAATGCTGACTTGTACCTGCAGGATACTGAGAGTGAGCCCCTTGTTGAATTCTGTACCTTAGGTGCCTGGCATGCCTCACCCTGATGCCAGCCCTGATTGAACTGTTTCTACTCAATGTCTGGTTTATTTCAAATCCCCTCTGTACTCCATATTTCACTCATTGGAATGTTACTGGGTAAGCCTTCTTAAGGCTTTTTGATTTGCTAACTAACCATCTCAAACAGACCCAGCAGCATATATTTGTATCTGTTATATGGAAACCAGACCTGTATAAGGCTTATGGATGACTGGATGGACAGTGGGCATTTGCTCCGAGTTACCTGGGCTGAGGTGACCATGGCTCGCAGCAAGAAGTGAGGAGCTGTACTCCAGAGCAGTGGAAGTTGTCTGGAGTGTTTACATGGGCCCTGACCCAAGTACTGAGCGTGCTATAGGGGGTCAGGAACCCAGCTAAAGGATGTAAGCAGACGCAAAGGGGCACTCTTCCATGGACCAATGCCCTTTAAGGGTCTCCTGTGGACAGAGTGCTGTCCCAGGTACTAGGATCAAGATGGGATCTTATTGCTGAGCAAATCCTTTCCTAAGACCCAGACACCAATTCCCTAATCCTAGTTTTCTGGGAATCTGCAATTGAGTGGAAAGAGGCTGGAGCAGGTGAGCATGCAGGGTAGTTCTTGAGCAAAAAGTTGATAAGAGTTCTCAGCTGTTTTGATTGTTAGGTAAAAACATGAAAAGTTCATCTGATCATGAAAATGTTGCTCCTATATAGGTTTGCAAGAGCTGGAATCCCGTCTCTTGGTTCCCGGAGATGTTCTTATTCTTCCAGGAAAGCTTTCATTGCCTTGCGATGCTGTTCTGATTGATGGAAGCTGCGTGGTGAATGAAGGCATGCTCACAGGTAGGCAGTTGTCATGGAGCTTCCTCTTTCTTTCCTTCCAACAACCAGGCCAAGTGAGCAAAGCAGATCAGCATACACTTACCTGCTTTATGTACACAACTTAGTGACTGAACAACCACAAAGGTATTGAGAGATAGATGGGGAAGACACATCCAGGCTATTCATGTGAATGAAAGCAATATATGTAGATAAGGAAATTTTAAAATATCAGAATGAAAACCACAATACATATGAACCTAGAAGAAAAGACTGATACAACTTGTAATTAATTAACTACCCCATGAGTGAGATGAATAAGATGCTTTGAGTTTAGAGTTGGGTGAGAAGATCCTACTATTTGATGCACAATCTCTTTATAAATATGAGGATGGTTTATACACCTGTTCGAACAAAACACAGACTAAAACCGTCAGCTCACAATTGACAGGGCATAGGGACTTTATCCAGCCCTGTATTCTGTAGATGGAAAACTGAGCCCCAGTTTTCAGTGGGAGAAAGATTGAGTTGGGTCTTCCAGAAAGGCAGTAAAACAGTTCTGTTCTTTAGAATTGTGTTTCCAGTTGATCTCACTGAGCATAAAACTGGTTTTCTAGTTACGGCTTGAACTGTCCTTGTCCTCATTTGTGTACAGTCCATTTGAATTTGAGTAATTAGTAAGGCTCTATCTATAACATATTCTTTAAGCCAAAAAGAAAAAAAGAAGAAGAAGAAGAAGAAAATACACAGGGCATCTTAATTAAAGAAGAAAAAAACCATATGGAAACATGAAAAAGAAATTATTGGTCTTTTGTGTTTACAGTTGGTGCATTTTTCTGTTTCCAAATAGTGTAAGACAAGGAAAAGAAAAAACACATGCACAAAATTTTTTAACATCACCTAAACATAAAGAGAGTCATTCTCTAATTCCTAAATTGTTCAACAGAAGCATATTCCCATTAAAGATGAGCCTGCTTAATTTAAAACTGAGACAAGAAAATGCAGTAAACATAAATATGTGCAGTATAATTACAAAATACCCCTTTAATGTGTTAAGATCTAACTGCCTTGTAATGGTAGTGTTGACGATTTGCATACTGATCATATCTCTCATCCAGAATGTTGCCATAGTACCTCAAGTACAAACCTCACACCCAAGAAAACCATGCTCTTCACTCAGAGGCAACAACTATCTCTCATTTCCAATAGCCTGACAACCAAGAACAGTGTCTCTGAAGGCAACAGAGAGCATGGCAGTGAGACTAGAGAGGGGACACACAGCAGGGTTTACTCCCCTGGGTCATCTGACCTGGAGGATCATGCTTGCCTGATTCTTAGGAAAACTCAGAAAGTCCCAGAGAAGCAGCAAATGCAAAAATGTCACCTTTTAACAAATGTGCAAAGTTGACCTAAAATGACCTCAAATGGTCAGTGGCTTTTCTGAGGGCCTGTTTCAGGAAAAACAAAGTCATCAGTATTAATATCTATGCAGCCTAAGTATTGATAAAGTCAACTTTAGAGATAAACACATAAAATAGAAATATAGCCATCTCTTTCTCATTAATTTCTTGAAATAGACCTCAGTACCAGCAAGCTTTGAATATTTTATTACATAGCTTGCCTAGATCCTCCCACTCACTATGTATTCCTGGGAAGGATCCTGATGGAGTAATTAGATTAAGGTTAGATTCCTGAAACTGCAACTGTATTTCTTGAGTATGTGTTCATAAATGTGACTCAGGTAATATCCTCCATGTGCAAAAATAGTCCTTTACATATACAGAAGTCTTTATGTAAGAAGAGTAGCAAATATTCCTAGCATCTCTATAGCAATTTATACTTGCATAAACAACTTTTATATCTCACTTCATTGTAACATAAAACAAATTAGACTAGGCGCTATTATAATACCCAATTTACAGACGGGGAAACTAAAGTGAAGAGACTAGGGCTGCTCAGCTAATGAGTGAAAGGGGCCAAGTTGGAGGTGGATTGGCTTCCAGGCATGAGGGACCATAGGAGTGAATACAATGATTCTAGGATGGGTACAGGTACTGTTTTTTTGTTTTGTGTCTCCTTGCCTTTTCCTTTCTCAGGATTAGTCCCATTTATAGCACATGCGCATTGCAGAATTTTCCTTAGCATCATCTTAACCTCATCCTCTCGTCATAAACTCCACTAGGCAAAAAGCTCAACTTTATTTTATACCTACGCTTCATTTTAATTTTGGCTTCAAATTTGGCCGTTCTTGAAAGTGTGTGGTGTGAAGCATCTGATATAAGTCAGGTATCCCAGCAGTTAGCAGGAGCCCCGCCCCCACGCCCCCCATTCTAGTCTGGCTACAGAAGTTGTGCCAGGTACTGGGGAGAGGCCTCTGGTCTAGGACACGCTCCTCTCTGTGGTTGCCTCATGCCACTCAGAGCTCGGGGAACGTCGGGGACCTATCTACCAGGAAATGAGGCAGACCCCGGCGACGTTTGCTCTCAGTTTCCACAAACTTCTAGAATGTTCCCATGTCCTAGTTTGGTTCGGGCCCCTTCTTCATAGACATACAATATCCAACCTCTCTTTAGACTTTCTTCCAATTCCTACTCTTTGGATTTTTATTTGGCTAGAAAAGTAGTAAAAGAAAGGCATGATGAGCAGAAAAGCTTTCTTCTTTCTCTCAGGTGGTCTCTAAAATTTATGGTAAATTTATGAGTGACTTTTGAAACTCAAAAGCCAGTCCCTTGCTCTTTTCTTGTGCCTCCTGAGACAGTGATCCCCTTCAAGATTTAGCTCTTCCCGAAGGGTCCAGAGGAAAAAAGGAGTACTGTGGGGAGAAATTTTTTCCTGGTAGCAATAGCTAATTTTTCTTAGCTCTCATAAGTATTAGGTGTTATGCTAGCATTTTACACATGTTTTTTCATTCAATGCACAACTCTGCAAAGTGAGAGAATCTGAGGTCCCGAGAGGGTAATTTATTTGCCTAAGGTTACACAGCTTGAAAGTGGTAGAGCTGAAAGTAGAATTCATTTGTTTATTCATTCATTCATTCATTCAACAAATGTTTATTAGCCCCCACTATGGAGCAGACGCTCTACTAGGTGCTGGGGAGACAGCAGTGAACAGGCAGATTTCTGCCCTCATGGAGCAGACTCTAGTGGGAGGACAGAAAACATGAAGGCAGATAAATGACATAAATTCCCAATAACAGGAAGTTCTATGAAGGAAATAAAATACTTAAACCCAGCCATTTTGTCCCCAGAGCCTACGCTTGCAACTACTGTTTCTCGTTCTCTTAGGGATAATTATGAGGGGGCGGGGTAACTTTCACTCTGCCACAGTCCCTCACCCTCCCTCTGCTCATTAGAATTACTGATCTATTTGAATCGTATGTGCAGAATCAGGTAGTGGTCTGAGCTGGACACAGGAATTCCCCTAAGAGGTTATTTCATATTTATATCCTGTCAGACAAGCTTGTAGTCAGTGGATAGATCAGATCTTCTCTCTTCCTGTTTTCCTTTCTTCTTCTCTCTCACTCCTGTCTTTCTTTCATTTATTCACTCATTCATCCATTTATTCAATAAAGTTTCAGAGATGCCTGCTATGTGCCAGCGCTGAACTGTGTGCTGGAATCAACAAGAGAAATGAGAAAGGGTCCCTGCCCTCAAGTAGTTTATAATCTGATGGTCCCAGGAGTATAAATAAACAAGGACCTGACCTTTCAAAACACTGTCACCATGTAGAGACATCTGGCTCATTGTGGACAAAGGAGGGAGTTTCAATTTCACAGCAGCCAGGATCTTCGGGTCTCAGAAGCCAAGTGAACAGTTGGCTGTGAGTGTCTTTTTCCTTCTGAAACCCTCTCCAGCCTACATAGATATCCAAACTTTTGTTAGGAGAATCCATCCTTTCCTGGGATTCCCTGGGAAAATGCTGAATATAAAAATTTTAGATGTCAAAGTCCTTGTCTTCCGATATTACCTAGATGACGAGAAAGAACCTAAACTTGTGTAACTATAATCAGTATAACTGTATTTACAAGTAGGAAATATAACATTATCTTGCTAATTGAATAGCAAAAATCTGATGACAGTTTCAACCAATTCTAGTGCTTTTTAAGTCTATGAGCCCAGAAGTGTTATTGGCATTTTTATTTTGTCTCTGAAGCTTATTCTTTTTGAACTCCGGAGCTGATTTTCTTTGTATCTGAGATATCTGGTTGTACATCCATTAGGGAAAGTAGAGGAAGAATACTGGCAAAGAATGGGAGTCAGTAATACATCCATGGCCTGGTTTAGCTGAAGTCTGTGTAGAGTGATACAGCCATGGATGCTCAGATGGTGGTGGCTCTGACAACCTAGCAGGAGAGTTTGAGGCTTATTAGCAATGGCAACTGAAAAGGTTGAAGGATTTTTGAGAAAAGAATGAGATAATAAAAGGAGCCTCTGTTAGGATTCATCTGGAAATGGTTTGGGAAGACTGAAAGGGGGGACTGGAGGGGAGGAACAATTAGGAGAATGGGAGATAAGAGAAAATAGATATGTTAGTCTCTGACCCAGTTCCTGGCACAGGGCTCTTGAAACACTTGTAAATTCCTACTTGATAAAAGCACTAGGAGCGTCTCTTGTTCTCATGAGGCCGCTGTTGGTGGATACCTGGATGGCTCCTGGATGGGGGCTGGTCCCCAGAAAGACCAAACCATGATTAGAAACTTGGAATTTTCAACCTCAACCCCCATTCTCTATAGAGGGAAGAAAGGCTGGAAATGGAGTTGATAATTAATCGTATCTACATGAGGAAGCTTCCATAAAATCCTAATAGTATGGGGTTCAAAGAGCTTCCAGGTGAATGAGCACACCCACATACCAGGAATATGATGCACCCCAACTCCAAGGGGACAGAAGTTCCTGTACTCAGAACTCCCAGACCGTTCCCCAGGTATCCCTTCACTTGATTGTCCATCTGTGTCCTTTATAATACTCTTTAATAAACAGCTAAATGTAAGTAGGCATCTCCCTGAATTCTGTGAGCCGCTTTATAAAATTAACTGAATCCAAGGAAGGGATCATGGGAACCTCCGATTTATGGGTAATGTTTTAGAAGCACAGATGACAAACTGGATTTGCAACTTGCATCTGAATGGGGTGGGAACAGTCTTACAGGACCGAGCCCTTAACCTGTGGGATGTGACACTATCTCCAGATGGATGGTATCAAAATTGAATTTAATTGAGTTAAATTATAGGACAATCAGCTGATGTCACAGAATTGCATGTTGTGGAGGAAAAAACCCTACACATCTGGTATCAGAAGCTTTGTGAGTACAGTAGGGTGTGAGACTAAAGACAAAACACACAAGGAAGGATTGGGGATTTTCCTAATTCTGGACTTCAAAGTTGAGATGTTTATTTAAAAAAAGATTGATTAGTTCCATGGTAGCCTCAAATTACCCAGAGGACATGTTTGCACTTCAGAGAGCTAAACAAATCACAGCTAATCCATTGTTAATGCAACCACCAAGAACCAAACAATGATTGCTATTTAAGCCACTGGGACCTAGATGCAAAAGTCCAGGAATGACACTCAGAGGAAGGTATGTTAGGACTTGGAAAATTATTCTGTGAAAAGGCAGATTATGGAAAGAGGAGGAATCAAAATGGTTCTGAGACTATAAATCTGTGACTCAGCAACAAGACCTTAAGAGAAACTGAAATTTAAAGAGGAAATTTAGGGCTAAAGATATTGATACAGATTTTAGAAATGTTGAGTTCCAGAGGCTAGTAGAATATCCAGGTTGGGATGAACAGCCAACAACCGAGAAGCACCAAACAAGGGCCCAGGAGAGAGGAAAGATGGAGCTAGGCATTACTGGGATATCTTTTTAGACATGCCAATTAATGGAAGTACAGCTGAGGTCATCCAGAAAGAGGAAGGGGAAACAGAGGTCCTATCTTGTTACATTAATTTCTCTTTCACTGCAAGCTCCAAAAAAGATTATGAAGAATATTTTTTTTCTTCGAGATTTAAGATGTAGTTAACATACAGCACTGTATAAATGTAAGGTGTATAGCATGACTTGACTTACATAACGAAATGATTACAAGTTCAGTGAACATCCATCATCTCACAAAAAACAAATAAATAAAAAAGAAATTAAAAAAATTTCTTATGATGAGAACCCTTAGGATTTATTCTTACAACAAATTTCATATATAGCATGTGACAGTAATTGTCATATTCAGTGTTAATCATATTTGTCATGTTTACATTACATCCCTATTACTTATTTATCTTACTGAGAAGTTGGTACCTTTTGACAATCTTCATCCATTTCCCTCTCCTTCCACCCCAGCATGAAGAGTACTGAGAATGTTGTGCAGATTTCCTGCAGGCATCATTTCTCACCCATCTCTGTACTTCCAGGGCTGCTTTCCTCTACCCTAAACTCAACATTCCAAACACCCTCAACTGCCATTAATACCCAGAGCACACCATGCTCTTTCTCTTAGATCTCCTAAGAACGCTCTCTCCTCCTCCTTAAGCTGACCTAGCTTATTGCCTTTCAATTGTCACCTATTACTTGCACACAGAATCTTTCCTGATCTTCCTTTTGGGTTGGATCTTCAGATCACCTAGTTCTGCTACCAAAATATTTACCACACTGTCAATTTAATTAATTATTTACTGATATTTATGGGCCTGGCTCCCTGAGCTTTAGGAGGTCAGAATTTCTGTCTTATTCATTATTACATTGCCAGCATCTAGAGCAATGCCTGGTATGGAATAAGCACTTAGACACATTTGCCAAATCAATGGATGAATGGACAGATAAACAAGTGAATAAGAGGCAAGTAATAATAACTAATAATAACATGCTTTGTAGCTTCTTCATGCCTAGAATAGTGCTGGGCTTAAAGAAAACTTAGGAAAATGATTAAGTGGCCACTCCTTTCTCTAAAATGGGATGCTTTTTAAATAAAAAACAGTAAACCATACTGGCCATACTTTCCCAGGTATGGGAAAGATAGGCAACTCTTAAACAAATATTTGAAATATAATCAAGTATACCACTGCTTGCATCACTAATATCCTTAAGAATGAATAGTCATCTGACTTTTGAGATAGGAATGAACAGATTAACTGTGGTTTCTATCCTTTCTTGAAACTGGTGAATACCAGCTCTAAATTACTACCCAAGTTCACACAAAATCAACAAAATACCATCTTCTTTAGGAGAAAGTATACCTGTTACAAAGACACCACTGCCCCATGCAGAGAACACCACAGCCTGGAAATCCCACAGCTTGGAAGATTATCGGAAGCATGTCCTTTTCTGTGGAACAGAAGTTATTCAGGTCAAGCCCTCTGGGCAGGGGTCAGTAAGAGCAGTCGTTTTGCAAACAGGTCAGTAGATTCCATTTTTGTAAACATGGTCCATGATTAGAGGTGGGGGAGCTGGGTTAGGGAAATCTTGTTTACAGCTATGGAGTTTGTCACATTCTGGTTTCCAATGAAATGCTTATTATTCCAGGTTGCTGCCATTTCCAACTGAACTGTTCATTGTGAATACTGTTGTTTGTGATGAAGTGCATACGGGGATGAAGTACACTTCCTCAAAGGCAAAACTGTGTTCTTGGATTTACTATGTGTCCATAGACTTCTTCTCTTTTCACTCTGTACTTTCTCTAAGTGATTACCAAGAAAATAGTTTCAACCAGGATCACTTGAGAAATTTTTATTTTCAAAGAGTCATATGCCAGGCTGTTATCTCAAGGTTTTTACTGGACGCCTTCAACAGGTCCAAAGATTCTTCAAAGTCAAGGCATCTACAAGGGGACTCATACTCCTCTAGTGCCGAAAGTTCCTAGCAAGTTTCTTCATATTGTCTTTATTCCTCATTTTCTCTCCTACCAAATAGGGCACCACATCCTACGGATTCTGCAAATACCTCCTGCATCCTGTCTCCCTCCCTCTTCTTCATCCTCATAGTTGGTGTTATCTAAGTTATCATTTCATGTCTAGATTATTACAGAAGAAATATTTATTTGAAAGTATCCCTTTAACTTTCACCTTAAATATTGTTTTTTTATGCCTTGCTCAATTTTTCTCTAACCTATTCCTCAATCTGTCACCAAGTCACACTTCTAAAACATAGTTTGGAGCAATTAAAAAATACCATGCTCAAGAGTGTTTCAAGATGACCCATATTAGTCCCATTCTTTCACATGACATTACATGATCAATACCTTCCATGATCTGGTCTCAGCTCTGTATTTACCCATGACCTGTGTTTCTGCCCCCCCACATATTCATAGACCCAAAATATATCTTGCATTTTGATATTTCTATGCTTTAGTTTAGTCTATGATTCAACTGTTCTACCTAGTTTTTTAATACAAATATCAAGGTTTGAGGGGTTTTTATGCTCAAAGTAGTCAGTGGACATGAGAATATCCCTCAAGCTGCTGCCTAAGAAAAAGCTAATGGGTGTAGATCATGAAAACTCCTGATCTAAGCTTGTAAAATGCTAAAGCAACAGATTAGAGAAAATTTGGCTGTTTTCCTTCAAAGTCTACAAAGCCATGTTTGAGGAGAGCAGATGTTCATCAAGAAGTGGGATTAAAGCATGCTTGGAAATGGCAACCCACTCCAGTTCTCTTGCCTGAAAAATTCCATGGATGGAGGAGTCTCGTAGGCTACAGTCCATGGGGTTGCAAAGAATCAGACACGACTGAACGATTTCACTTTCACTATACTTACAATACTGATTCATGTCTGGAATATATAGTAGTCAATCTTTTTGCCAGTACTTTAGAGATGAATGAGTATCTACTAAGTGCTATGCATAGAGGGCTAAAGAAAAGCAAATGTGAGATACTCTTTGCCCTCAAAGAAGATTATGATCTGATACAAGAGACAGATGGATTTATAGCCTACAAAACACAGTGCATAGAGGGATGTCATACAACCAAGTTGGTTTTTATCCTTTCTTAAAACTGGCAAATACCAGCTCTAAATTACAGACAGAGGGAGAAATTACTTTGATTATGAAATATGGGAGTAGAATTCTGGAAATACTTATTTGAAGAGATGGTATTTTGAGCCAAACCTGATAAAAGGGAAGGATTTAACCAATCACAGAGAGCTGGAAAAATAGGCTAATTTGTATCTAAGAAACATAAAAGAAGGAATGCATGGAGGTCTCTGGGACCAGGGAGCAGGGACTAGGGATAAGCCTAGTGAGGCAGGAGACCTCAAATGCCAGGCCTACAAATTTGAACTTTATTCTAAAATGTGTGTGGTTTGGAAGGTTTTTGAATTTAAGAATAACATGACCAGAGGCATATAAAATTACCTGGACTTGTGCTTTACTTTTCTCTTAATTTTCCATTACTTTCAACACATATTTTTCTTTAAGTCTTCTTCTCTCAGCATCTCTTGTTCTCTGGTCATTGCCTTCATCAGCTCCTTGGTCTTTTCCTCATCCCCATATGTGAAGTAGGGGTTACATTGTTTGAGCCACTGAAGCACTGACCCCCAGAGCAAGAGAAATTGAGAAGGGCTAAGTGAACAACATTTATTATTCCTGGCAATTTGGAGGAATAATAAATATAAAACTGTTAGGTCACAACAATGCTGTTTTAATTCCATATTCAAATGACTCTATTAACTAATTCTTAATTCAATGCAAACCATTTTTTCCTTTTTGGTTTTAGGGGAAAATGTATTAAAGGACCTTACACCACTTGTGATTATCTTCATGTAGGTTACAATACAGCCAAAGGGGACTTGGTGAGATCCATCCTCTACCCCCGGCCTCTGAACTTCAAACTGTACAATGATGCCTTCAAGTTCATAGTGTCCCTGGCCTTCCTTGGAATCATGGGTTTTTTCTATGCCCTTGGTGTATATATGTACCATGGAGTAAGTACTTGGGGGTAGGGCTTTTTAATAGGATAACTTTCTCAAGGAACTTAACCTAACTGAAGGATTAGAATCAATGTCATTCAATAGAGCTTTCTAGAATGATGAAAATATTCTATATCTCTACACTGGTCAACTTGCTAGCCATTAACTATGTGTTCACTGAGCGCTTGAAATGTGTTGGTGTAATAAAGGAAATAAATTTTCAATTTTTAAAAATTAAAATAGCCACATGTGATTAGTGGAAATTATATTGGAAGGTGTAGCTATTAAAAGTTGTGAGGTTCACAGCTCCTTTCACCACCTGGATGGGAGTGAAAAGTTACTTCATGTGTGGCATTTGTTATATCCAAGCCCAGAGGAATACATGTTCCCTCAGAGGAAATACATGCTTCTGAAACATTATAGGATGGGGAAGATTTGGTCTTAAGATTAGAAAGCAGTAAGGATATACACATTTGAATGACAAAAATGCAAAGGAAGAAAAACACAAAGGAATTCTGGAACTAGCAAGCAGTTGAGATGAATCTAATAAGGTAGGATTAGATTAGATTAAAGGGGATATTGAATGCCATGCCTAGACGTTTGGACTATTTGAAAGTGTTGATGTATTTGAGTGTGTACATTGTCAAGGGAATACTCAACACACCATGCAGTCAATGAGCTGCCCTTTGTTCTCGTTAGGTTCTGAGATGAAATTGAATGTCTGGTTGTACAGCTGTGTACTGTATGGATCCCCACTTCCCTTTATAAGCTTCATGATGTCTGGTTTTGTTTGGATGTCTCTCTAAATAGTTGTGATGGCTGTGCAGGAAAGAATTGTCACAAATAACCCATGAGGTCCTTTCTGGTCCTAAGAATCTGATTCTGTTATCAACTCTTCTATACAACATGCTGGGATCTTAGCAGTGTGGGCTCGTAGGGGAGAATAAAACATTGTGAAAAAAAGGATCCACACACAGGTATGAAACTGGGCATGAGTGGACTCTAAAATGCCCAAACTGATGGCATTGGTGATGGCATAGAGAAGTGTGTGTGTTGAGTGTGGGAGAGGCAAAGGCAGTCATGAGAATTTTTAGGCAATGCCATGTTCAAACCTGAGCTCTGCATAGTCATTGCAATCTGAAATAAACTCTCAGAGAGCATTTCTAGGGGGAAGGAGGTTAGAGGAGGCCAGGGCACATGGGCACCAGTAGAATAGAGCCTGGAAAGAGTGAGGCAGAAAGTCAAAACCAGTGGGGCTGGAATTTGAGGCAGCGTGCCAGTTTCATCTGGGAAACATGAGCTTTGAGCAGGAAAACAAGCAAAAGCCCTCTCCTATGGGCCAGGAAGCCCTGGTGGTGATAGCATATGATAGTTTCTTGGGCAAGACTCAATGTCCGGTACATACCAAAGCAGCATTCTCATTGCACATCCCATCGTCTTGTAGGTCTGGACCTGCGGACCTTTTGGTTGCTTCTCTCTGCACTGGCTCAGCATTAGGCAGGGCTGAGTCTCCCGGGTTAAAGCTCCTCTGTGGCTGGGGTTGGAAAAATCCGGAAATGATGGATTTCACGATAAACTAGAATTGGCCCGAAGATGTGCCAAGTAGCCATTGTTACTAAACTTGAATCTATGTTTCCAATACTGAAAAGAGAACTTTATGGCTAAAATCAAGGTCATTTCATAAAAACCTAGGCAAGGTTGTAGAGGGAAAGCCATTCGTTAACAGAGCATGGGAAAATTATGCAGCCTATGATTTGACCTCGGCCCTGCCTTTATTAGTCCTGTGATCCTTAGTAGATTGCCTGGAATCCTGATTCTGTGAGACTTGGCTTGGTAATATGACATGTCAGTCACACATTTGTGCCCTCCCTCTAGATGAACAGACTAGGGATTATATCCTCACCATTTAACCAGCATGTGGCCTTGGGAAAGTTGTTTACTTTTTTAAGTCTCAGTTTCCTCTTCTGTTAAATGGAAGAAATAACAGTATTTACATTGCAAGGTGGTTGTGAGGAGTAAATAAACAGTGTGTATACACAGTGCTTATTCCAGGGTGTGTATCCATTGAGAACAGCTAGTTTTATTATTGGCTTACCCAGAGCAGTGAATATATGCTGAGATCTTGGCAGAATCCTGGTCCTAGTTTTCATCAGGCTTCCAGGCACTCCACGCATGTGTTGAGCACCTTCTGTGTGTCAGAAGGTGCTAGGCTCTGCATCTGGTGACGAGTAAGATGAATTCCAAGGTGACTTCAAAGATGAACGAGGCACAGCTGCTGTGCCAGAGGAGTTTGTAGAACTGTTGAGAAAGCAACAGTCAGGCCATGTGTGAACTATTACAACTCAAGTCTAGTTCCAGTGACCAGGGGTCCAGGGGGTGTGCAAATGCCTGATGGGCAAAGAAGGGGTGGCCCTCTAGGTGGACAGAAGGCTGAGTGGAGAGAATCCGGGTCAGGAAGGGCAGTAGGGTGTGGGGTGGGGGTCCAAGGTGTCATTGCCTCTGCAGTAGGTGACAATTTGTTGATTTCTCAGACTCGGCCTGGAGAATACTTAGTCCAACCAAGAGAGCTGGCTCATGATGACTATTCTGAGCTTCCAGAACTCCATTGGTGTGACAGGAGATGGAGCCAGGAAGGGTGTGTGCTTTCTGCCAGGCTAACCTGTGTGTCCCTCCCTCCCCAGGCCTCTCTACAAGACACCATGGCCATGGCCCTGCTCCTCCTCACCGTGGCGGTCCCTCCTGTGCTGCCAGCTGCCCTGACCACAGGCATCGTGTACGCACAGAGGAGGCTGAAGAAAAGGGGAATCTTCTGCATCTCCCCACAGCGGATCAATATGTGTGGGCAAATCAACCTTGTGTGCTTTGACAAAGTATGAGCTCAACTCCCCAGGTTGGAGGTTAATGATTTTGGGACGTAGCTGAGCCGGGAAGGGCCTCAGAGACTATCTAGCCCTGCACCCTCCTGGGACAGATGGGAACATGGAGGCCACGAAGGTCCCACACACGGAGCTGGTGTGAGAGCATGTTCTAGAAGCCCCCTCTCCCGAGTCCTGAGGAAGTGGTTTAGCCATCACATCAAGCATTTCTTTCCTGTAAAATTTAATATTTCCATGCCTGTTTCGGGTTTCAAAACAATCTCTTACTGTAATCACTTTTATGAATGACTGGCTTTTTACAGGCAAAAAGTAATATGAGGAACATTTCTGTTCCCTTGGTGCTTTGTCCAGAGCTTAAGGGAGCATATTCACTTCTCCTCCGCTACTTCTTTTCAGGAACTAGAAAGCAGGGGCTGTGACCTGTGTTTACACACTCTGGTCCCTCTTTTCCCCTTTGTTTCCCAGAATGTCGAGCCTCAGGACTGGGGCAGATTGTCTGTGCTTAGGGCCTGGAAAGGTGGCAGAAGGGAAGTATGTTCAGAGGAGGGGACAGCTGTTCTGGGACAGGTCCCAGGACCCCTCTCTGTGGCTCCTGTGGGGAACCAGGCAGGGCTGCAATATCAATCACCTCACCCGGGTACCCAGTTTACCAGCTCTAAGGCAGGGGTCTGGTCTGTTCCCTACATGCCTTCACTTTGTCTTCATGAGAATAAATGATGAAGGCTTTGCTGCTTTTTAGATAACTGATGTTGGCAGAGAGCCCCATTAATGAGATGTTCCAGGCTCTTGAGAAGCTCACAAGCTAGTTGAGGAAGAAGGTAACAGGGAAACATAGATGATGAAAAGACAGTGAAACGCATGCTAAATAAGTATGAGCCAAGCACTGGGGTGTGGTTACGTGCCTCAGGTGGGAGTCACCTCTAAGCTGTGGCTTTGGCTGTCAGGCAGAATGGGCCCCAGGCTCAGCGGTGAGCAGCCCAGCAGCACACAAATAGCAGGGCTGCCACAGGCGGGGAGCCAGACTCTGGGTGGTGAGAAAGTGGCTTTGTGGTCAGGATGCAGCTGGAACCGATGAGCCCAGCTGCTCAGGGCTTCATGTGCTCGGAGAAGATGGCTCCTTGTCCTAGACAAAGAGGAACAGAGAGCAAAGGCCAAGCTGGAGAGACACCATGATCAGACCTGACAAGTCCTGGTCCCCAGGTAGAAGTGGCATAGCTCTTACATAGTTCTTTTCTAGTTTCCTTTGACAAAGAAACCTGTAAGGTTAACTTAACAGTAGCTACCTTTTAGATTCAGGGCCAGAGAACAACTCTTGACAGCAATTCCTATTACTGACCCAGCAGCCTCACCAGTGTGTAGAATATAGGAGGGAGATTTACAAAATGTGCTCATTACATATCTGTTTCTAAAACTAATTTTTCCAGAGGTCTTCCCTTTTCTTCCTGTAGAAAGCGTTTCCCTCCACATCCTTGTGCTCCTTTGCTAGACTGTCTTAAGGATGCTTGACAGCAGACTTGGCCAGACTCCATATGTCATGATGGCATCTTATTATGCAAAGACTCATGATTGGGAATTAGTGAAATGGGACATCTAATCATGAATTTGACACTAAGTTTCTGTGTGACTTTTTAAGATAGTTGAAGTACAATTCTCTGTTTCTTTCATGTTATAAAACTCTACCACCATGATGTTAGAATAAAGCCCTCCACAATTAATTGAATTTCCATCTGGTGTTATTTCAATTTAGAAGATATTCACCACTGGGCTTCTGAGTATATTTATTCCCATATATTTCCAGTTTTACACTGGCTTCTTACAAGTTCTTTAAAACAAGTTCTCTCTCTCTTTTCTATTCAATTCAGTCTAAGCCTGGACTAGTATTCATACTAAGAAGTTTTATTTTTCTATCTTATTCACTTTAGAACAGCAACTGTAATTTAGTGCTTTTTCCATTTATGGCTAGTTTTATTGTATAAGGGTTATTTTCATGTAGAGAAATAACTTTGTCCCTTATCTATTTTTGCTACGGTATCATCTCTGTTTTCATGTTCGAGATATTGATGTTTTAAAACATATCTAATCATCAGGAAAATATTTCAGTTTGAATTAAGTTGCTAACTCTTGCTGAAATGGAGCAACTCAAGAACCTTTGGAATCTAATCACACGGATTGGAGTCCTTATAAAATATAGGAGGTACATGAAAAAAGTAGTGTTTTGCTTTTTTCTTTTGCTGTTGTTGTTCTTGAAGGAATAACCTACACGAAGCGTGTTAGCTCTCCTTGAAGTCCAAATTAGTTAATAAAACAAACTTTCCTTGTTTCTTTAATCCAGAAGCTCAGTACAGACTTCTCTCCACATGCTTTTCACAATTCACGTAACATTTGTCTTCTGGTGGAAGTCTCCAAACAGGCTGGATTCTGTTTCTTTCTCTCCAATCTGTGTGCCAATGGACCCTTGGGCTGCTCATTTCACCTTTATACTGAGACTGTCTGCACCCTAGTTGTAAGAAGAGAAAGCACTGCAGACACTTCCCTGTAAAGCATGGTGCTAATGCAAATGTGCTATGATGATAACAGATATCATTTGATGGAAAACTGAAGACTTCAGTGTCTTATTTGGTGATAATTTTCAAGGAAAAAGTGTCAGAAACAAAGGTGTCAGTGTTGAAAAGGACATTCCCTATCACTTCACAATGCATTACTGATAGTTAGAGCTGAGCCAGTGGTAGCCACCTCCTTATTCTGACTGGGTGTAGACCAGGCCAAATGCCATTGGCCTATTGCATAAAGACACTAGGGTTTGTAATTAATAATCGACTGTGAAGCAATGGGCAAATTAAAAGTGCTGTGATAGCACTCAGCCCCATTTTGCTTTCTCTGCTACATTATCTGACAAATACTTTCCCCTGATGCAGCAAATCAACCCTCCCCACCATTTTCCTCTTGATCTAACAGTCTAACCCATTCCTGGGCATTAATTAATGTTTATTATGAGCACTTCACTTCTCTCTGTAGTCTCAAAGCCCTTTATCAACATTTCACTATCAATCTGGACAGTCACCATGTCAGCCATATTTTTAGGAAATAGCTGTGAACCATATAGCAGACTAGGAACTAAACAGTCTTGCAAAGAAAGAAAAAATTCTGACCTCTGCTTTGGAAAGACAACAGGTGCCAACTGAGAAGGCAGACCTGAGCTGGTTCTTGTTGGGTTTCTATCCCCTGAACCTTTCTCATTCAGCAACAGCAGTGGTCACGGCAGTAAACAAACAAAAGGAAGCACTTGCATTTGGTAATAATTAGTGACTAGACTCAACTTAATTTTCAACATGGTCTTTTGGGAATCATTTGTCACCGGCTGAGTCCTTCCTTCAGGTGCTCTTCTCTGATTTAAAATTTGATGTTTGCCAGTAAGGGCTTGGCCAATATTTTATAATAAGTATAAATGGAGTATAACCTTTAAAAATTGTGAGTACACCTATAACTTGTAGAATATTTTACATCAACTATATGTTAATGAAATATAAAACACAAATTAAATTTTAAAAAGAATCATTGAACAAATGGAAAATAAAAATTTAAAAAGTCTGTTCTTAGAAGGAAAAAAAAGAAAACTAATGGATAGCTGAGTATCACACTTACTACAAATATAGACAATAGTGAAAAAAATTTTAATAAACATCTAATGTAAAAAGAAAGGGCTTGGGAAAGCTAAACATACTTTGGTTTCTTCGGAGCTTGGGTTTTATAGTTAAAAGCTCTAAATCTTCTGGTAAAACCCATTCTGATTTTTTTTGCAGACTGGTACTCTCACAGAAGATGGACTGGACCTCTGGGGGACTGTCCCTACTGTTGACAACTGGTAGGCACGTAATGAAGACAGTGTGTGTGGTTGGTGGGGCTGCCTTGTGACGCTCCAGTCCATCCTTCCAGTGTCGAGGGATGAATCTCACATAAAATATACATAATAGGCTGGTACTGGCTCCCCATTAATCTAACTTGTTAAATAAAATGAGTTCTAAATTCGGAATCAGAGGGGGAAAGTAGATCTTCAAACTCCACATGAAAAATGGAATAGAATAAGGTGGACGATTAGGGAGTTGAGTGAATAAAGCAAAGAGTGAAACTAGGACTGTGTTTAATTTAAAACTGCATAGGCTTCCTGGGTGGCTTGTGAGGTGGGAAATCCAGAAAGGAAGACCCCCATCTCCCCCTTCATGGAGTTCGCACTCTAGTGAGATGAAAGGTGCAAATGGACCCACCTGTAATGTACCACATGGGCTGGGAAAAGAATTAAGGCACAGATATCACAGTAGAGAAGAAGACATAATAATGATTGCTTGATAAAAGACAGTCCTGATTTTTATAACAACATAGTGGATAAAAGGTAGAAATTCATTTTGACAATGAATAGATCAAGGAATACCACCTGGAGGAGATAACAAACAAGATGGGTTTTGAAGGGAGTATGGCTACAAATTTTACAGACAAGGTTTAAAAGCTGGCACTAGGGAGTGAAGCCAAAGCCAAAGCTCCAATATTTTGGCCACTTGACGTGAAGAGCCGACTCATTGGAAAAGACCTTGATGCTGGGAAAGATTGAAGGCAGGAGGAGAAGGGGGTGACAGAGGATGAGATGGTTGGATAGCATCACTGACTCAATGGACATGAGTTTGAGCAAACTCTGGGAGATACTGAAGGACACGGAAACCTGGTGTGCCGCAGTTCATGGGGTCGTGAAGAATCAAATATGACTTAGCGACTCAACAACAACAGGGAGTGGAGAGGGCAATCACATAAACACTACCCCCCAAACAGAGCTAGAGACAAGAGGGAGTGCCCATCCTCAGAGAATGCCCCCTGCACTCCCTTCCCTGCAGGGCTGGGACCCACCCTCTCAGTCAGAGTGGAGACACTTCTGCTCTTGAGCTCTGGGTATACCACCTGGGCTCCAAACAGTGGCTGAGGCTGCTGTCACTGAAGGAGTCATGCAGGGACTCTCCAGGTTGGTGACAGGGTCCTGGGTACAGCCCTGGCACAAGGGAACAGTAGTCAGGCAGTGTGACGTTGCAGAGGATTCCTGGGCTACATGTCAGTGAACTCCCTGGGCTCCCGTTAATGTGCCTCTGCTTCTGGGTACTTGGATGCACAGATCAGGTTTTGGTCCAGACAGGCAGACCTCTACTGACCAGAGCAATGAAAGGGGAAAGGGATATTTGCAGTTTCCGTTCCTTCTTTCTCTCCTTTTCCCCTAGTACTCTGAGACTTTGAGAGAAGTAGAAACCCTGGATACAGTTTTTATTCAGCTGTAAGATGGAAGGAAAGAATGTCTACCTACTGTCAAATAGGGAAATGAGTTTTTGATGCTAGATATCCATGCCAGGAGTTTTAAGAAATAGGGATGAAAGCCAAAGGGCCGACTTGTGAGAACTATTTGAATCCATGCTTGCTTTTTTTTCTTTATTGTACTTATTCATTAAATTTTGGGGCCATGCTATACAGCATGGGCTTCCCTGGTGGCTCAGATGGTAAAGAATCCTCCTGCAATGTGGGAGACCTGGGTTTGATCCCTGGGTGGGGAAAATCCCCTGGAGAAGGGCACGGCAACCCACTCCAGTATTCTTGCCTGGACAATCCCATGGACAGAGGAGCCTGGTGGACTACAGTCCATGGGTCTCAAAGAGCTGGATATGACTAAGTGACTAAGCACAGCATATGGTATCTTAGTTCCAGGACCAGAAATTGAACCCACACCCCCTGAGTTGTAAGGGTGGAATCTTAACCACCAGACTGCCAAGGAAATTCCCCATCCATGCCTGCTTTTACTTGAAGAAGAATGGAGCCAGCAGGCAGACTTCCTTTCCATCCCTGCTACCCCACTGGCCTAGAGACTTCTTGCCTGGTCATTTTCTAGAGACAGCTCTGCAATTTGCAGATGTCAGCTCTGAGCCTTCCCACAGTCTACCTTCCCACAACACCGCCACCCTGTGGGCTGGCAGCAGGCAACCTGACAAAGGGCTCTGTTTGTTGTTGTTCGGTCACTAAGCTGTGTCCAACTCTTTGCCACTCCATGAACTGCCTCATGCCAAGCTTACCTGTCCTCCACTATCTCCTGGAGTTTGCCGAAACTCATGTCCGTCAAGTCAATGATGCCCTGTCATTATACCCAAACACTCAGAATTTATCATATGAGGTTTGGGGGGAAGGGGAGCTAGTGAAGGTTTTGAGCATAGAGGTGAGGTATCAGTAAATTTTATCTCAGTAAAATTGAAGGTCAGGGTGTGCAAAATGATTTTGTTGAAGACCTTAACTTGAGAATTGTTTTCTCTACCAGTTTCCAGGAAGTCCACAGCTTTACCTCAGGCAAGGCTCTGCCCTGGGGCCCACAGTGTGCGGCCATGGCCAGTTGCCACTCTCTGATCCTCCTCGATGGGACCATCCAGGGAGATCCACTGGACCTCAAAATGTTTGAGGGCACCGCTTGGGTAAGGTGATTATTTCTTGGTTCAACTGAATGAGGAAAATGTGAAGACATATCCAGTACTCACTGGGAGTGCCTAGGCTTTCCTAACTTTGGTTGAAACCCAGAGAATCATAGCAGTATATGAATGAATGAAGGTCTGATCCTACCTGAATCTCCCAATCTCTGCTCCAAAACTCTACAAACCTTTGCAACATGATATAGGGGTCTACCACCAAATAAATTTGGGAACTGATATTTAAACAAAGGTAATTTGATTTCTTGAGTATAGAATTTCTTTAATGTTAATGTATGGTGGTATATTGTGAATATTAAAGAGGGGATATAATATGCAGCATTTACTAAACCTGTTTCACCACAAAAACCTTGATAGGCCAAACCATAGCACAAACACCCTTGGAGAAACACTCATCCAAAGCAGTGGTGTAAACACAGTAGCCACTAGCCACACTGGCTATTGAGCATTGAACAGTGGGTATGCAAATTAGGAACTGATTTTTAAATTTTAAATAATTGAAATAGCCACAATTGGTTGGTAGCTGCTGTATTATTAGTAGACAATATAGGTCTTAAAAGTGTTAGTCGGCTTAGTCATGTCCCACTCTTTGCAACCCCACAGATTGTAGCCCCCAGGCTCCTCTGTCCAAGGAATTCTCCAGGCAAGAATACTGGAACGGGTTGCCATTTCCTTCTCCAGGGGACCTCCCAACCCAGCGAAAGGGTTTGACACCAGAATGGAGGCCCCTCAATCTGGGGGGTTCCATTTCCTCAGCTGAGTGTGAATGACAGCTGAAGGATATAAGGTCCTACTGGCAACTGTCAGGACAAGATGGGGAAAGTACACTCTAGCTTTCTGACCTCAAATCCAGAACAAAGATTCTGAATCATTACCTCCTATGTGTATTTGGATAACAATGACTCACTTCTGGAGCTTTGAAACTGTGAGCCTGAGGGAGCCAGGCATTGTAAAGTGTTCAAAGAATGGAGGGTACTCATTCATTCATTCATTAGTTAATTAACCACATTGTTCTTCCCTTCAAAAAAAAAATGTTTTTTTCTAAAACTACTTACATGAAATGCAGAACAGCATTTAAACAGAGCTGTAAAGAAGTGAAAACAAACAACTGCAGGGACCTGCAGAACCCCTCGACAGAGTGTGTGCTCAGTCATGTTCTCTGACCCTTTGTGACCACAGGGACTAGAGCCCACCAGGATCCTCTGTCCATGGAATTTTCCACCAAGAATACTGGAGTGGCCTGCCATTTCCTACTCCAGGGGATCTTCCTGACTCAGGGATCCAACCCATGTCTCCTGCGTTTTCTGCATCAGCAGGCATATTCTTTACCACCTGGGAAGCCTGAAGGACAGTCGCAAAGAGGCTAATTAAAAGATTTATTGTAGGAAAATCACGGATTTCTAGAGGCCAAAGTAATAAAAGGGGAAACCTGGCAAACAGGGAAATTTCTGATATCAGTAAGTAAAATTAGAGCATTTGCTGTGGAGAAATGCTTGATACTGCCTATTGGGAAAAAAAAAAAAGCACAGCCTAAAAGTTGAGTTATGTTTTATTTGACAGACAAAACTGAGGACTTAAGCCCAAGACTTAAGCATCTCAGATAATTCTAAGAGAGTGCGCTGAAGACAGAAGAAGGGGTATGTAGCTAGGATACATGTATAGGATTTTTTGCAGCAAAGACAAGGTAGTTGGAATAAAAAAAATTACTGTTACTTAAAGAAAACCACACATTTCAAGTTAAGGAATTTAGTGCTTTATTTGTATGGGAAGATGCAAGAGTCTGGGCTCACTGAAATCTTTTCTTTGATATGCATCTCAGCTGTCTGGGGCTAGTGTCTTGTGTTTTCACATTCTGAGTCTCCTCAGGGTGCACTGTTGGAGGTAGCTGTGCCCATAGGATATTTCTCCTCCAGGGGATCTTCCCGACTCAGGGATTGAACCCATGTCTCCTGCATCCCCTGCATTACAGGAAGAGTTTTTACCGCTGAGCCATTAGGCATCCTGAGTCTCCTCCTAAAGGTGCACTGTAGGAAGTGGCTGCTGGCAGGCAGAGTTTCCATCCCGAGTTCCCCCAGGGTTCACCATCCAGATGGCTGTAATGTGATGGCTTGATGGCTGCAACATTCTTTGTTTGCTAATATGGAAGGCAGTATTTTTTATTTGCAATATAAAGGCAAGACAGAATTCACTTTCCTGGATCTTAATGAAGAGGAATCAGTGTAATTATTATAAGCAAACAGCACCAACATCCTTACCAGCATCGCTGGTGCTGACACAGTGAGGAGTTCCACATGGTCATTATTACTCTATATGACTCGATCCTGGTTCTAACACTGCTCCCTCTTCTCCAAAAGAGAAGGCTTCCTCTCTGTGTACAAGTGACCTACGAGTTGGGGTCTTATGTGGGGACATAAATCTTTAGTATTAGCTCTGTAAGAACTGCTTTTAAGACCAGTTGTATCCACTCCAAACACAGCATAACAGTGCAAGATCGTTCACTGAGTTTAAAGCTGAATAAGTCTCTAGTTAAATATCTTTTGGGTATTAAGAAACTTTCACTAAGCATAAGGAGGAGTGAAAATGTTCTTATAGATTCTAAGAATATTAGAAACCATAAGGAATGTCAGAATATTTTTCCAAAGAAATTGAGATTTGGAGAAACAAAGTGATGTCCCCAAGGTTGAACAAGTGGTAGAGGAGAGACCAGATGTTGTCTTTTATTTTTTGACTTCTACTATTTATATTTATCTGACTGCCTTTCCCATATTTTAGCTAAATATTGGTTCTTCAGATGGTATAACTTATAGTGCTGTAACATCCAAAGAATACAAACTATTTTCAAATATGCTTTCTAATTTGCTAGCAGCTAACTTGTAACTCTGTAGCTAACTAGTTAGGCTAGTAGCATAGACGTAGCATAAAAAGTAGTTCAAGAGTCAATCCTCTGTCATCTGGGAGCTAATGTGCTCAGGTGTAATGGAGAATAGGTCTCTACCCTCATCCATTTATAAGACATACCTTTTAGGAAGAGCCAGTGGGCTACGGTTAATGCTTCCTCCATCAATTATTGCTGGCTTCCCAGGTGGCTCAGAGGTAAGAATCTGCCTGCCAAAGCAGGAGATGCAGGAGACACGGGTTCAATCCCTGGATCAGGAAGATGCCCTGGGAAAGGAAATGGCAACCCACTCCAGTATTCTTGCCTGGGGAATCTCATGGACAGAGGAGCCTGGGAGGCCACAGTCCATAGGGCTTCAAAGAGGCGGACACGACTGAGCACGCACACACATACACAATCAGTTACGACTGAATATATAATCACGATAATTCTGCTCTTTGACATTTTACAATAAGATCCTTAATATGAATCAAAAAACAGAAATTTGATAATGATGGTATTAAAATAATTGGCTTAGAAGAGGAAAAATGTAAAAGGGGTTTTGAAAAGATTAAAATGCTATGCAAATGAGGTGTTTCTTTCTTATTTTTCTCTAAGGAATCTTATGAATGTTTTCATTTGAAAGCAGATAATCGAAGATTGCAATGCAGACTACTGTGAACTTGGAATATCAGATTCAAATGTAATAATAAAGCCAGGACCAAAAGCCAGTCAGGTATAGTTTGCTTCTTTAAATTATATAAATCGTTCCCCTTAAAACTGGTGAAATTCCCCTGCCTTTTATATGTTTTTTATATTCCTATTATTTTGTCTTATCCTAACTGTGTGTACAGTTGGTTTGCTCATTCCTTCATTCCTAAATTTGTTCGTTAGTTTATTCAACAAACACTCACAAAATACCTATGTTTACTCAAGCTCTGTGCTAGGTGCTAAGAGATAAAGTGATTTCAAAACTAGACATGTTGTGTTCTGTGCTGGAGGAATACATGGACTGATAGAAAAATCAATACCAGTGCAAACAAATGCAATACAGTGCACCAAGTGCGAGAATAACGGCTGAAGAAAGAGCAGCAGGAGTCCAGAGGTGGGAGTGAGTAGCGTTGCTGAGAGAGAAGTACCGCAGAGAAGGTGACCTATGAGCTTGGCCTGGAAGATGATTAGGATTTCTCAGGCCCCCAGGGGAAAGGGCTTTGTAGACCAGACAACTTGATGAGATGCGGCTAGAAAAATATCAATGTTGTGACAATATACCACCTCACGTCCCTGGGCTCACTGCAGAGTAAAGATTATTTGTTGGTGTACATCTGCTAAATCTTCCTTAATAGCTTCTTAAGCTCCTCTCTCTTTGTGCACTTAGAGTCCAGTGGAAGCCATCATCGTCCTGCGTCAGTTTCCATTTTCCTCCAGCCTGCAGAGGATGTCTGTGGTTGCTCAGCTGGCGGGGGAGGATCACTTCCATGTCTACATGAAGGGAGCCCCGGAGATGCTGGCTCGGTTCTGCAGACCTGAAACAGGTACTAACTGGCACTTCCCCCTTTCAGGAGGTGAAAATACTTAAAACTCAGACAGAGAAAACCAGCCTAAATCAATGAACATGGAGGTGGTTGTTTTCTAGGTAGGTGGCAAGTGGGCCCAGCAGATCTGCTAAGGCAGAGGTGATCATTTCAAAGCAGAGAAACAGAGAGTAAATATCAGACTCTGGTCTTGCCAGAAAAGCCCAACCACACTGTGGCATTAGAGAAGGAGATGTGAAACAAGCATCGGGACAAATCAGGAAACTACACGGGGGTCAGAGGACCAGGGACGGTGAGAATGAGTAGCGTTCAGAAGGAACCAAAGAGACAGGTCTGAACACCAGACTCATTCTCCAAACAGGGATGCTCTGTCACCCACCTCCTGGGAGCTGGAACCACTTATGGTGTCTCAGATCAGTGGGAGGAGAATATAAAGACAATAAATCTTTTAGGGGAAAAAAAAGTGATTAGAGTAAATTAGGTGGTATTAGAGCAAGGTAACTGATCATTTTCACAGCAATTTCATCTTTCTGGGCCAGATTTTAAGCTGATTTGTATTGTTTCTTCATCTTATAAACATGTACTCTCTAAGCTACAATCCAGATTTGTAAGAATATTGCTGCATTCAAATGAGTTCATTTGGATAAAATTGGCCTTTTTTTCTCCTGATTTTCATCTATATTCTCCTTACAATTGCTGATAGCCATCAGCTTGTGCATAGAATTTTAAGAATTGGCAAATGATTGCTTTCACTTCTTTCTCTACTTGGAGTTGTTTTTTAAAAGAATTCCTTCTATTTTTCTGACATTGATCTTCCTCATAGCTCCCATTAACTCCATCCTTTACAGACTGTTGGTCTATAGTTGGCTGTTACTTTTTTTAGGTGTCATTTGCCACTGCTTATTTGTCTGGTCAGTCTAATTCTTCTTATTGTCCTAACTTCTGATCCTTGACATATGATAATATCATATTCAGTGATTTCTTTTTTCTTCTTGTGTTTAAGAAATAGAGTGTTAGCAGCTTCCTTGAAATAGATCACCTCCAGAATTATTGATATTTTAGAATTATAGAAAGTCTGTGCTGAGTGGGAGCATAGACATCTATAACCTCTTCATTTTATGGATGGGAAAATTGAGATGCAGAAGAGAGACTTAAAATGCCCAAGGTGAGAAAGCTAGCTGGCAGCACAGTGGAGACTAGAACCTAAGCTACTACACTTATTATGCTATTCTTTTCCCTAATATTTTTATATAACCATACATACATAAACCATACAAATTTTATAGACATATTAACCTTAGTTATGATTATCACATCGAAACACACAAAGGTTGGCACTGTGTCATCCATTATCTAAATTGGCAAACGTTTCTGCAAAGAGACAAGTAATAAATATTTTAGGCCTTGCAGGCTACACCATCTCTGGCTCAACTGCTCAACCCTGCCATTGTAACCTGAAAGCAGCCATAGGTAACAAACAAACAGGTATGGCTGTGTTCCAATAAAACTTTAATTACAAAAACAAGAATGGGATAGATTTGGCCTGCTGCTACTGCTAAGTCGCTTCAGTTGTGTCCAACTTTGTGCGACCCCAGAGACGGCAGCCCACCAGGCTCCCCCGTCCCTGGGATTCTCCAGGCAAGAACACTGGAGTGGGTTGCCATTTCCTTCTCCAATGCATGAAACTGAAAAGTGAAAGTGAAGTTGCTCAGTCGTGTCTGACTCTTAGCGACCCCATGGACTATAGCCCACCAGGCTCCTCCGTCCATGGGATTTTCCAGGCAAGAGTACTGGAGTGCGGTGCCATTACCTTCTCCAGTACCTCATTTCATCTGGGTAGATGGTCCTGAGGTCTGTCTTTACTGAACTCAGCTAATGTATGTGACACCCAGTTGATCAGTACATCTTTGGCATTTATTTCTGTTAGATTATAAGAAAAACATACTGATGAAGTTGTTTGTGGCATTTAACTGAAGTTATAGTGTTCCTATTTTTTAAAATATTTTTTTAATGTGTACCATTTTTAAAGTCTTTGTTGAATTTGTTACAATAGTGCTTCTGTTTCATATTTCGATTTTTTTGGTGAGCGGCATATGGGATCTTAGCTCCCTGGCCAGGGACTGAACCCACACCCTCGGCCTCAAACATTGGAAGGTGAAGTCTTAACCATTGGACCACCGGGGAAATCCCCATAGTGTTTCTATTAAAGCATTTTTATGGAGGGAAAGTTAAAACAAAGCACTGTGACTATCCAGAATTTTGTTTAGGAGTTGAGCCACCTTTAGTGGGACCTGTGCTTACCTCTCTTTTCTCTCTTGGCAGTGCCCAAGAATTTCCCAAAGGAGCTAAGAAATTATACAGTGCAAGGCTTCCGTGTCATTGCCCTTGCCCACAAAGTCTTGAAGATGGAGAAGCTTTCAGAAGTGCAAAGTTTAACCAGGTAGGGAGCTCAGAAATTGGTACCAGGGCAGGCTCTGTGTGCGTGAAGAGAATGAGCCCTGGAGATGAATGGATGGAAGCCAAATCACCAGGAAACCTCTTAGAGATGGAGAATGACTCATCTAACGCCTTGCTTTGGAGAGGGGCAACTCTGAGCCACATTGGGGAGGACTTGCTCAAGCCACAGTGCAGGCTGGTGATGAACAAGGATGGCAGTTGAGATCTCCTGACTCTCAGATGTCACTGAGTTATCTCTGACCAATGTCCCATCATCCCACTCAAAACAACCAACCCCTCTTCAACCATGGAGCATCATGTGGCTGACGGATTAGGGGTCCCCTAGAAAAATGGGGTTCAGAGAATACAGTTGTCACTTTGAATGACCTCCATAAATTTTTAGACTTGATTTCTTTCAGGAATCAGTAGTATACCCCCTCAAAGCTGTGAGTGCAAATTGAGTTCCTTATATGAAATAGAATTCAGTATTCTTTATTACATTCAAGGGGTAAATTGTCTTCTGCAGAGGGTAATCTGTAAATTATTTTTTCTTTCTAAGTTTTGCAGTTCTTAAAGGTTGTTTTTGAATTGTTTATGACAAAAGAGTAAAGAAATACTGTGGCAAATTGAATAAGAGATCGTGTACGTTACTCATCTTTGATTTTGTTTTGCTGACAGAGAGGTCCTCACTTAATACAATTTTTTAAAATTATCTGCCCATCTGCATAGATGTAATGTGTTACTATTTACAATAAGTCCATCTACTCTAATAAAATCAATAATCACATCCCTTCCTTACACTGTGTCTATTTCCCCCAACTATAAGATGTGCTATTAGATGATCTCTAATGAGTCTTTCAGTCATGACATTTTAATCTTCTAAATAGAACCACAAAGCTCATTTTGAAATGGCACTCTCAGGTTTAGTATTCAAGGTGTCAGCTATTCTTGAGCAAACATAAAGACTCATAACATAGGATTTTGTAATTTTTCAAGATACAAATTTTAATGAAAGTTAAGGTCATATGTGAAGACAAGATGTATTTTGCTTGAAGTGAAATGTAGCCACTACCCAGCTGCTATATATATGGATGTGAATGTGATATTCTCATTTAAAAACTACCAGTGAGATAGACATTACTATAAATATAACACAAAATGAGGATAAATGTGCTAGATTTCCAACCATCTCAGGTTTTCCCAAAGAATATCAGGAGACTATTTATCATGCTTCCTAGAATATAGTTATTATTTTCAAACAGGGTAAAAGAATAGGATTTTTTTTTTAGAGTCAAATTATATTTAGGAGAGGTTTCCAATTAGGAAAATTAAAAATGTTTAAAAAGCTGGCATCATAATGAGGAAGTAGAAGAATTTCTTAGGATGGCTTAGGGAAAAAAGGACAAAAACAGAAGAAAATTCCTTAATAACACTCACCCTTTCACGAGTTTAGCCCATTTCTATTAAGCTTGGCTATTATTAGATGTCCCTCAAGGCACTGAGGATTCAGAAGTGAATAAAATCAAATCCTTGCCTTCTCAAGGCTTATATCCTACTTGGGGGAAACAAATAATAAAGTTAATCTATAACATATGGTCAGGCAGTGATAAATGCCCTGCAGGAAAAATAAAGCAGGTTAAAAGGATTTTTTAAATGACAGGAGGGTGGTACTTCACATGGGGTGATCAGGGAAGTCCTCCAAGGAGGTAACATTTGAACAGAGATCTGAGTAAAAGTAAGGGAGTAAGGCATACAGATATCCAGGGCAAAGCACTGCAGACAATAGGAACAGTGGATAATGCAAAGGCCTTGATGCAGGATTTTGCTGGAATGTTGTAGAATCCTGAGAGGCCCAAGTACCTGAAGCAGTGAACAAGGGAAGTCATAAAACAGAGATCCAAAATAGAATAAATTGATGAGAAGATTTTGGGATCTTTCTTTCAGTTCTAGTTAATAAGAACATTAATCCAATTTTTAATAGAAAGTCATGAAGCTAAATGATGGGAATTATAATATTCTCTGAGATCACAATGGCAGAATTCATATTTGATTATCTGAGTGTTCACCAACGTGCCTAATGTAAGATCTAAAGTAGTGATTTAGTGACTAGACTTTTGAATGGAGGATGTAGCTACTCACTCTCTACTCCAGAGAGATGTTTCTTCAATGTATTCTTATCCAAGGATGAATTATTTCTTATCAAGAGATTCAGCTCTATTCTTTCTCTTAAAGAAGTTTACTGACCATGTGATCATTTCCCTCCCAAGTCCTACTAACATAATAGAAAAGAAATAGTATCAAAGAAAACTAAAGAAGCAATACGTGTAGATGAGAGATTTCTACAAATTTCTGTAAGTTGTAAAGTGACTGGAAGAGTGGTAGCTGAATCAGCAGGATAGAAGAAACTGTAGCCTACATCATGCCAGAGAGAGAGAGAGATTCCAAGAGTAAAGTTGGTTCACCCTGTAGAACCTGAGAGGATGAGCCTCTGGTATGTCATGTTCTATGGAAAGTAGGGGCTTCCCTGGTAGCTCAGCTGGTAAGGAATCCACCTGCAATGCAGGAGACCCTAGTTCAATCCCTGGGTTGGGAAGATTCCCCTGGAGAAGAGTTAAGCTACTCACTCCAGTATTCTTGGGCTTCCCTGGTGGCTCAGATGGTGAAGAATCCGCCTGCAGTGCAGGAGACTTAGGTTCGATTCCTGGGTTGGGAAGATCCCCTGGAGAAGGGAGTGGCAACTCACTCCAGTATTCTTGCCTGGAGAATCCCTATGGACAGAGGAGCCTGGTGGGCTACAGCCCATGGGGTCACAAAGAGTCAGATACAACTGAGCAACTGAGCACAGCACAGCTCATGGAAGGTGGACCCTGAACACGGGGGATGAGCTGAGAGCAGGCACAGAGATCGGTTCCCTAGGTCTCCCTCTCCTCCCGCTTCTTCTCCCTGCAATTGTAACTCCACTCTGCACAGAAAAAGGAACAATAGAGGATCAAGAAAGAGCTCTTGGCCCCCAAATTTACTTTCTAAAAAACACCTGAGATTTATTTTCGAGGAGAAGTCTCACATAACTAATGGAACACAGTTAGACTCCAAGCCTCCAATTTCAAATTCTGAAAACTAAATTCTTGACTGATGCCATTCGTGTATTTACTGGAGGCAACAGATGGAGGCTGAAATAAATGATTCCATATTCAACTAGTACTATAATATCTGGTATTCAGTATGTACTTAATAAATGTCTACTAAACTAAAATGCTTACAAATTTAAAAATACATGCTTACATGTCAGATTATATACTTACAAATTTTAAACTGCTTATATGCTTACAAATTTAAAATATATATGACTAACAAAAAATTTTAAAAACCAACAGAAGAATTGGAAGATGAATACATTGTTTTAAAAGAATGGAGTTGAAAAAAAAAATAAATAAAAGAATGGAGTTGAAAAACATGGAAAGAGCAGCTAAAAGACGTAGAAGTGGTCACATCTGAGAAGGAGAAGGAGGAAGGTGCTGTGAAGACAGGGGCTATAGGTTTTCTTTATTATGAACTTTTGGATTCTTTCTGATTTGTTAAACCTGTGCATGTATGACATTGATAAAACTTAGAAATTTTAAAAAGAAATAAATCCAAGTGTTGAGACTATATGGATATGCTTTAATATTGACTTTCTCCCAAACCCAAAGAGAACATGTGGAGTCCGAGTTAACATTTCTGGGACTTCTCATAATGGAGAATCGCTTGAAAAAGGAAACCAAACCAGTCTTGAAGGAGCTGAATGAGGCCCGCATCAGGACTGTGATGATCACTGGTATGCGTTTCTGGAAGCCTAACAAATTAAACCCATCCTAGGCATAAGCAAAAGACCATGTGAGCTGAGTGAGTTCCTGTGGCTGAGGCAGGAGGACCGATGCTTTGCCATCGAGATTGTTACCCTCTGCTCCAGTTACCTGGGAACTTGGGGAGCTCCCCTCAATGACTGTGAGCTTTGAAGGCAAGGGCCACGTCTCATTCTTTTTGCCTAAGGCCCTCTGTTCCTACCCAGGGTTTGTTCAGGGCCAATAGGCTCACAGCAGATATTGAAAGATAAGAACGGGGTTCTCATGAAGAACCCCAGTGAGACCTCTGTGTAAAGGGGTGAGACCGTCCTTCAGGGAGGTGGGGTAGGCATGGTTTGTGATGATTAAATTCAACATGGCTGATCCTAAGTGCTTTTTTTTTCTTTAACTTAATTGGAATCCAGATCCCAAGAATAGGTTTATGTTATCAGACCACGCCTATAACTTCACCACTGAAAATTGTCAGTCTCTTGAGGATGAGCTGTAAAGCACTTGAACATTTATTTACTCATTAGTGCATATTTTGGAAATATGTGATGTTCATGGACTTGATGCTAGGATGAAAGGGAGAGGTAGACATAATGTTTGACCACTAGGAATAGACAGGCTTGATAAAACATTATGAAAAAATGCAGAAAGTGTTAAATGCCCCCAAAGAGCACCAACAACACAGTATGGTCACTCAGAGGAGGGAGTGTTCAGTCCTGGATGCTGAGAGGTTTCTACACAAATCACGTCCACCTTCTTTGTCATCTAGGTGACAACCTTCAAACAGCCATTACCGTTGCAAAGAATTCTGAAATGATTCCTCGAGGGAGCCAAGTGATCCTTGTTGAAGCCAACGAACCTGAAGAGTTCGCCCCTGCTTCTGTGACCTGGCAGCTGGTGGAGAACCAGGAGAATGGGCCTGGAAAGAATGTGAGTGAATTTCAGAAAGCCCCTCCATGGACCGAGGCTGACGCAATACAGCCCTGACCCTGGGCAGCCCTCTCTCTCGGCATTAGAAGTCATCACAGTAGTAATCCCTCCCATCTGCCCAGAATTTTACAGTTTGCAAAGCTTTTAGCATTTCCACTGACACTCCTCAGCCTTGACTTCATGTAGAAATTACCCAGAAGCGTTTTCAAGCTTCCAAGGCTAAAACTAGAGATTCAGTGAGAATCTCTGGGCTGGGAACTGAGTCCTTCGCCTAGTGATTCCAGTGTACAGATGTGGCTGAGACTCACTGATTCACATCATAGTTCCCATCTGACCCTCAGTTACCCTACACAGTTGAGCAAAGTATTCCTTTTACAAAAGAGACAACTGAGGCCTAGAGAGGTAAGCTTGCCACGACACATGCTGGTGAGCTGCAGAGCAGGGAATCAAGTTCGGTCTGTTTGATCCCTGCTCCCTTAATTCATGGTCATTTAGATTGTCCTGGACTGGTAAACTGACGTGAACAGATGTCAGGCTTCTCTAGGTAGCGAGTTTCCTGTGCACTTCCCCCAGGACGGCTCTTTCTTGTGAAGAGAATGGGCTGCAGCCTGACGTTTCATTACTAAATGGGTCGCCTCTGCCTTTGTGTGAATTCAAAGAGATGGTCCTCAGGGTGATAAACTACAAAAAGCTCCCTTCCTTCAGGCTGACCAGCCCTTCAGATTGTTCAGTGTCGAGTATTTCTTTGTGCAGCACACAAGCTACACAGCTGTATGGAGTGGCCCTGCCCCTACCCTGCGAAGAGGTGTGTTAACTTGGCTCAAATCCATTGTGTGGGTTGTGAAAGACGACAGCTCGCTCTCTGCTTTCAGTGGATTTCTGGTGCTGATTTCCTTCTAAACTCACTTGCTTCAGCAACTACATGTATTGCCTCAACTGCACTGTGTGACGAAACTCAGATCCTCACTAATTTTTTAAAAGTGCCTAACATATTTCAATAAAAATTAGTTTGCATGTACATATACAGATTTTTAAATAAGGATGGTATATTTTTTAAAATGTATTTTAATGAGGTATAGTTGATTTACAGTGTTGTTAGTTTCTGCTATATAGCAAAGTGATTCAGTTATACATATATACTCTTTTTTCATATTTTTCCATTATAATTTATTACAGGACACAGATTTTCATTAATTTTTAATAAAGAGTCCAAACACTTCCCTGACAGGCCAGTGGTGAAGACTCTGTGCTCCCAGTGCAGGGGACATGGGTTCAGTCCCTGGTTGGGGAACTAAGATTCCAACTGCCATGCATAGTGCATCCAGAATAATAATAATAATAAGGTTCAGGGACACAAGGTGGAAGGGATCTGGGCACCTTGAGGGAAGTGTTGGCAGAGGTCAGGTTAGGCTCTGAAGAAAGGGTCCACCTATTTTACAGGGAAAAAATCCGGGCATGATTTCTGAATGAATGGTAAGAGATCTTAGGAAACAAAAGGTTGTATGAGGAGAAGGAACAGAAGGGAAGACTGTTTCCTCTTCTTCTCTGGAGTCACTCATTGGAACCTTGGAATGATTTCCTCAGTAGCCTGACATCACACATATTATCTCCCAGACTAGGATCCAGAGCCTCATATTGCCAAAGTAATCTCTGTTCATTTAATTTTGGGGGAACATTTTGAGTGTCTTCTTTATATGAGTCTAAGTTCTGTGGGCAAATTCTACATTATATATTTGCTGGTCCTCACACTCTTGCGTAACTTGAATACACTTCCTTCCATAAAATGTAGGAAAACAGCAACATCCTTAAGAGCCAAGGTAGAAATAATGCCCTTTTGATTTTAGGACACCCACATCAACATTGGAAACAGTTCAGTGCCTGTTGAAGAAAAAGGGAGCTGTTACCATTTTGCAATGA
The DNA here is from genome assembly GCF_027580195.1 of Bos mutus. NCBI lineage: Eukaryota > Metazoa > Chordata > Mammalia > Artiodactyla > Bovidae > Bos > Bos mutus. The sequence goes on from NC_091617.1 coordinate 73,247,119, forward strand.
GTGGGAAATCATACCAAGTGATACTGCAGCATTTCAACAGCTTGCTTCCAAAAGTAAGTACTGGAGAAATGACATGTTTCGTTTTGCTCCTCAAATTAGTGAGATAAAAAAGGGTAAGAGAACAGTGAAGGCGATGCTTAGTGAGGTTATCTCAGAATTAGGAAATAAACACCCTCACAGGGAGCACTGTCTCTTCAAGAGGTCTCCCTTCATCACTCCTCTTATACCACTCATCACACATTCCCGGGCCCAAGGCCTCCTATTCAGAGCCTGAGGCTGGTGTTGCCCCTCACCCCACCCCCCGTGGCCAGTCCAATCCCAGTTTGCCTCTTCCCTGCCTCCCCAGCAGAGGGAACCTACAGATAGTCCCAAACACGCAGCCTGTTTTTTGGAATTTGCTTTTCTCTGAAAGCCACTAACTCATGTCAGGCTGAGCTCTATTCCCATTCCTGTCTGGATTCTTAAATTACAGCAGGAGGAAACAAAGGCTTTATGGTTTATTTTCAAGATCATTTGTTATCTTGTCGCTGTGTGTCTATTTTAAAACAGTGCTGTGCAGAGTGGTCCATTGGTGGGAAGGAAACAAGCGGAGCGGCAGCAGCCGTCTGTTAGCAGTGTCTTGAAAGTCCTGTCACCTTTCCAGTCGAGGACCATAGAGTCTAGACCCCACGGTGTCTAGAAAGCTGTTAGTGCAGCTCCTCATTGAAGAGATGGGAGAGCTGAGACTCAGAGACACTGTCATTCGCCTAAGGTCGTCACGGTCTGGGACAGAGCTGTAATAGCACCTTGATTCTCAACTCCCAATCTATTGCTCCTTCCTCTGCAATTGTGGAAATGGTGCTTAATGAAAAGAACTGTAGTTGCCTAAGCATTTTTATCTTATATACTCCTCTGCTTTTCAGTTACTATTATTCATTAGAGCTTATCCCATCTTGGAAAAATGATTGGGAACAAAGTAACAGACTTGTGATGGAGAACCAAAAGTGAAAGTTAAATATTAAACTGTTAAATCCCCCTTTTGCCCTTTCCTAATATTTGGTCTGATGTTATATCACCCAATGCTATACTAAAATGGTGGCCAGGAGTAATTTTTCAAGACTCTTCTTTTATTTTTTTTAATATAAATTTATTTATTTTAATTGGAGGCTAATTACTTTACAATATTGTATTGGTTTTGCCATACATCAACATGAATCTGCCATAGGTATACCCATGTTCCCCATCCTGAACCCCCCTCCCACCTCCCTCCCCTTACCATAAAGTGTTCTTTGTTCTAATCTTATTTCAATTGTTATTTTTCTCTTTAGATTCTGGTGAATGGAACGATTTTTGCAAGAATGTCCCCTGGGCAGAAATCTAGCCTAGTTGAAGAATTTCAGAAATTAAAGTAGGTTTTAGTGCATGAAAGGAGGGTATATTTGTTATCAATTGCAGTGTAACAAATTATCCCCAAGACACAGTGGTTTATAATAACACCATTTATTTTTTTTTACATTACTGTGGGTCAGGAATTCAGGTATGCTTAGCTGAGTCTTCTGGCTCTAGGTCCCCTTCAAGGGGTCATCAGGTGTCGACCAGTCCTGCAGTCATCTCAGCACTTGGTGGGGAAGGATCTGCCACCAGCCTCACCCCAGGTGTCCTTGGCAAGATTCAGTTCCTTGTGGAAAGTTGGGCTAAGAGTCTAAATTTTGTACTCATTGTTGGGCACAAGCCACACTTGTTTCCTTGCCATGAGGTGATTTCATAGGGATGCTCACAGAGTATCGGCTAGCTCCAGTGAGAGTTAGCAAGCAAGAGGAGTCAGAGAGAGAGAAGAGAGATGACTATTTTTTATATCTTCATCTTAGAAATGACATCCTAAGCTGTCACTTTACTCCTTTCATTAGAAGCAAATCACTCGGTTGGTCCACACTCAAAGGAAGGCATTAGATAACCTCATGAATTCCAGAAGGTGGGCCATTTTAGAAGCTGTCTGCCCCAAAGAACATTCCTTCTGTGGCTGGTAGGGCTTATCATAAAGGAAGATCCCCCTGCTTGGATACAGAGACTAGAAACAACAGCATTCTGTACAGCTTAGAATGGGGGGAAAAATGAGGAAGCGTGTGAGTTATCACCTGGAATTATTTGAGATTGGTCCATTAGAAGATATGTAAACAATTTCAGATCTTCCAGGAAAGAGATTATATTTTTACTGTTTTAGGTATAGAGGCAAAAATTAAAAAAAGGAAAAAGTTCTTTCATATCTCCTTCAAAAATACAGATGACCAAGTCACATGAAAGTGAAATGGTTCTTCTTGAGACCAGACCTACCTATTACTTGCTGGGAAGGTTACAGCTTCTGGACTCAGATTTCTAGAAAGTTAAGTAAGGAATGAAGAGTAGTAAAACTTTAAATAATTGCTGATAAGCAGTAGGTAAACTCAAGAGACTGCTTTTGACTATTATTTTTTGTTGCCTAAGCATTCTTAGGGACATTTCCAAAACTGCCTATTAACTCCCATAATGCCTTGAGGCTGGGTTAGTAACCAGTGTCTAAAATGATTATTTTATTTACATGGTCATTATATGATATTGGCTGAAGAAAGTAATTTTGCCCTTCTCAAATACTTGAGAAATGTTGCCAACTTAAATGCTTACTTTTGAAAAGCTGTATTCCCCTAAAGAAAAATCAATTCAGGATGATATATGCTATCTCAGAATAAGTTATCCTCTCAATTTCCAGATCTTGCTCTTCATTCAGAATTTATTCTTTATTCAGACAACACTAGAAGATGTAAGATTCCTTCTGTGATATAAAGACTAAATATGTACTTTATGCCTGAAGAAAGGAAGCCATTTTCAGCAAATGTATAGTCTTGATGCGTACATCAGCACAAACAAATGTTTACCGTGTGATTTTCATATATACTTACCAAAGAGTAGTTTGAACCTACAAATTTGTTTACATTTGGCCATATTTGACCTATAAAGATGGCCATTTTTATGTCAACTAATAATAAGGAAATTCTCTGAGAATTTCATTTTCCTCTATATTGTATCATTTCATGTGTTTTTGGCAAGTTACCACTGAGCCTGTAATAATATTGCCATTAATCAATACCTCCAATGTATTATTTACACACTTAGTGTGTCTCGCATCAGAAACTCCTTTAGTAACAGCTTTAAAATTTACTTTTCTCTTTATACAGTTGTGCCTGCACATCACACTGGTATAGATGGGAAGCATGTTATCTTATTTTCACTCCAAGATGCATCTAGAATATGTACATACATCTCTAGTTGTTATCTGTTAAACCATTTCCCAAATGTTTCTTCTCCTAGTGTCTACATGCTAAACTTTCAGCAGCAGTGAGCAACCAAAACACAGATGGACTAGGTTATGATCTGTGCATTAGGGTGTGAGAAACACTGATTACGACAGTACTCACTTCAGCTTGGCCTTGGTGGACAGAATCCAACAGGACTTCTTCTGAAGTGTGTGATCATCTTTGTGGATGTCCTTGGCAGTATTGCCATGATTTCCATGTGATTGATTGAAACAATATACCAGAGCTTTATTCCTCTGGGAATATTTCTCTCCAAGTTACTTTCCTTCAGCTTGATTCTACATGTGCTCCAGAGACACATACACACATACACAAACACACACACACACACACACACACATCATGCATGTTAGTGGTGATGGAAATTACTCAAGTGAGGCATTAAGCTATTAATGTTTCTTATCCTTTCCCTCACAGTTATTATGTAGGCATGTGTGGAGATGGAGCTAATGACTGTGGGGTGAGTAGAAATTACTTCTTCTAACGCAGGGGGTGCATTGATATTCCTCCTGAGGACCCCACGTCCCCTGTGGTCTGACTCTTCACCCTTCTGCCAACAACCACATCACTTAGTCATTTTGATGTTTATATTCATTTCTACCAGAGTATGGGTTGGATGTGGTGAAGAGTAAAGTAAGATGAGTCACTTCAGCTGTTTTCTAGCAACTTTTAGAATAATAAAGACAAAGAAAGGCTACAGAGGCTCCCATATTTCAGACCCAAAAGGGACTTTACAAGACTAGGTGGTTTAAATCTCTCCTGTTATAAATAAGGAAATGAGCCTCATGGAGGTAAATTCTTTTTCTTTTTTTTCCCTTTTTTTGCCTAAAGTCATACAGCTGGTAAAGGCTTAGTGAAGGAAAAATTTGAAACTGATGATAAAGGTTTGAATTATGTGTAAATCGTATTCCTGCCAAATTCTCCACCAGGGTTACTTTATACAATCTGGATTTACTCCCAAATTTTCACACTCAGAAAAATCATAAACCAAATTATTTGGTTATTACATACAATAGCAAACTGAAATTACAAGATTCTCAGCAGATGACTTCTCTGATACAGTAGAAGGCAGTACGTGTTTAATAATCTGAGTTTCAAAGATACAGTTGAAATAGTAGCTTACCTTGAAGATTTATGTATGTCAGAAAATATTTTGGGAGCCAATTTGTGGGAGAAGTAATGAAGAGAATCATTTTGTATTTCTAAAGCCTATTGTATACTTAAGGTCTGGGTATTTGTTTTATTTTTTTCTTAAATATTTTCTTCAAAGTTCTGAGATAAACTAAGCTCATACTTAGATAGCAGTTATGAATTTTTCTGCTTCATACTTTGTGAGAAGGAGCTAGCTGTTAGTCTGTTCTTCAAATCTAGGGTGAGTACACATTCTCACTAATTATGTGGAATTTAAAACAAAACAAATAAATCAGATGTTATATAGGACATAGTCTCTGCCTCTGAAAAGTTCATTACCTGGTGGGGAAAAAAATCATGCATAAAACTAATCCTAATATATAAAGCAGATGGTCCTAAATTACATGGTAGAGGTACAAAGTACCAAGGGAAAAATGAGGAAGAAGGAAATATTCTAATATTCATTGAACATGAACTTTGTGTATACTGGCCATGGTTACCAGGAACTTTGCAAGTTCTATAGCAGTACAGAAATACAAAATCTCATTTTATGTTCATACACTTCTTATAGGATTAGGGGCTGGCTGGCCTGCTCATTGGCTGCTGTCTGCTTGGGGCACTCTCTGAGCAGTTTTCAGTCTTGATGAGAGAAGATTTAGTCCTTATTTCAGTGAGACATCATATACCTTGGAATGATTCTCTGATGAGTGTAATCTGGTCCCTGCCTCCAGCGAAGGTGGTCTATGTCCCAAATTTCATCCCAGCAGTTAGCTGGTTGGCTGGATCAGGCAGCCTGGGGGAAGGTGGGCATTAGATAATTTTTCCCCTAGTTCATGAAGATGACCTGTTAAGTATAAAACTGTGATGGTAAAGGCCTCTACACAGGTCCATCCAAACGCTGTCATCTTTTTAATCAACTTCTCAAATGAGTCCTTCCACTTTCTTAGCCTGTCTACATCCCCTCAACCAACACACACACACACACACACACACACACACCTTCTTCTACCACTGAGTCATTGTTGGTGCCTCTTTAATTGGTACCTTCATGTACCCAGGTGGAGGGGCAGCCTAAACAGAGATCCAGTGGTGGAAGGGTACAATACTATCAACTCTGTAATGTGAAAACTAGCCTTGGGGTGTTTGAACAGTTAGAGCCTGGTCTGAGGAGTCATGGGTATAACATGGATTTATCATTCTAGGCTTTGAAAATGGCTCATGCGGGCATTTCGCTGTCAGAGCAGGAGGCATCTGTGGCCTCCCCTTTCACCTCAAAAACAACCAACATCGAGTGTGTGCCTCATCTCATCAAGTAAGCTACCTCTTCCCCTTCTATCCTTTGACTGTCTGGCTCACTGTTTGGCTCCAGGTGGAATTCAACTCTAATTGAAAGTGACAAATGTCACAGCAGAAACTTGGCTGAAGTGCTGCTGAGAACCAATTAAGGGGAGGGGGCTGTGAGTGCTGCCTAAGAATGCTGATAAAATCAACAAAAAGGTGACTTTTGCTGAGTTTTAAAGAATACATGGCTGTGAATGCTAGTGTTGATATTTTAAAGCCAACTGTATATCTCACTTCTCCTCTCCTTTAGTTTTTTATGTTGGATGCTTACTGGAACCTTTCTCTCAGGAGCTGGGGATGGAGAAGAAGCAGAAGAGGAATTCTCTACCACATAGCCTTCGCCTAGTAGTAATATGTCTCCAAAATACGGATTAGTGAATATCCAAAATGACTGCACCTACCTTTACTATCATTATTGTCTTAACCCGCTTTGTGTCATGGTGACTACAAAACAAGAGTGCCCAGGACACTCACCTCACTCATGTGGCTCTTTTTAAATATTGTTCTTGAAAATGTGGTGTATTAAAAATGAGACAGAACTTTTCCCTGGAGGACTCACATTCCAGTAAGGGGTATAGAAAGATGTATGTAGATATAGTCGCCTAACACAGAATCTTCTGCCTAAGGAATGAGAGGTGCTCAATAAATTAGCTTTCCGTAAATGAATGTCCAAACAATACAGTCATATGCCAGTAGTTCGAAATGATAACTCAAGCTAGGAGGGACGGTTTCAGAGGTAGGTTGTAATTTGAACGATAAATGGGATGTATGGAAACACTAAGGAGGTGGAGGGAATTCCAGATAAAGGAAATGGAGAGCCATGTTTAGAAATGGGGCTTTCATTGGAGAGTGCAGGGGCCTGATTGCTGAACTGAGCTGGAAGATTTCTCAGATGGGAACTGTGGAGGTGAGGCTGGAACACCAGGTGTGGAGGCATCACAGAGGGGATTCAAACTCCTGGACGGATGTGCCAAGTGCATACTTGATTCATCCAAAAGGCAGTAGCACTTTCAGATGCTCTTTCTCATGCAAGTTGTGTGATGCATTTATGATTGCAATATGTTGTTTTAAAATACAAGTCAGGATGCAAAATTTTCTCTAGTGGCAGATGGCTTAGTAAGTCTTCATGATAGAAACCCTCTTCTTTTATACTTCACAAATTCATAAAAATACAGAGTTCAGCTCTGTTATGCTGAATTTACCCTTGCTATTCTTGATGCCTGCCTAGTCCTGAGAAAATATCCTTTAGAGGAGCGATAATGTGCAGTTTTAGGTACATGGGTCTACAGGTTCCCATTATTATTCTTTGAAACATGATTGGCTTGTTATAGTTCAAGTCCTTTAGGGCAAGGACTATGCCTTATTAATTTCTATGTCGTTGTGCCTCCCATGACACATCAGAGCCTTCGATGAACGTTTGTGGAATGCATTAAGTGAATGAATGAACCACTTAAAATTCACATCCATTAGGAAGAGCAGCCATTGTGGAGGCCTTGCAAACATTCTTTACGCTTTACCACTTTGGATTTTTGCACTTTTTTTTTTTTTTGATCTGGGTGTCTATTCTCTGGGAAATGTACACAACAGCAGAATAAAGGATGAAATCACAAAGTTTATGTCAGAAAACAATCTAGGTTTCACATGGTTTCCCCTTCTCAACTGGTTTTCTCTCTCCCCTCTGTGCTGAAAATAGAAAGGTAGTGTCTCATAGTCTGGTGGAAAGCACTGACCTGAGGTATCCTGGCCTATCTCCCACCAGAACCTTCTCATCTTGCCCAAGACCCAGCGTGGTTTTTGGCTCTCTGGGTTTTCCTTCTTATGTCCCTGGTCTGTAGAAAAATTTTGAGCAGCACAGGTGTCCATGTCACTGGGGACTGGAAATCAAGAGTATATGGGCCGCCTCCCATATGGATTCGCTTCTACCTTGACAAGAGGAGGCTGCAGGAGTGCTTGTTGGCCAAGTTCCTCCCTCCCCCGACATGTGCTACTTTGGCCTGACATAATCCATTACTGCTGCTGCCACTAAGTCGCTTCAGTCGTGTCCGACTCTGTGCGACCCCATAGACGGCAGCCCATGAGGCTCCCCCGTCCCTGGGATTCTCCAGGCAAGAACACTGGAGTGGATAGCCATTTCCTTCTCCAACGCATGAAAGTGAAAAGTGAAAGTGAAGTCGCTCAGTCATGTCCGACTCTTAGCGACCCCACGGACTGCAGCCTACCAGGCTCCTCCATCCATGGGATTTTCCAGGCAAAAGTACTAGAGTGGGGTGCCATTGCCTTCTCTGAATCCATTACTAACTATACTTCAATAAAAAAGGGAAAAGGTAAATATTCTTTAAAAAATTCTGTTTGAACAATTATTCTTCTAATTGGGTCTTAGAAGAATAATTGTTCAAACAGAATTTTTTAAAGAATATTTACCTTTTCCCTTTTTTATTGAAGTATAGTTGATATACATTACATTAATTTCAGATGTACAACATAGTGATTCAACATATATGTATATTATGAACGGATCACCATGGTAAGTCTGGTAACCATCTGACACATTAAAAAATTATTACAATATTATTGACTAGGAACTATTTACTTTTGATGCTGCGACTTTTACAATTGTCTTTTTCTCTTTGTGTTCCCAAACCAGCTCCCATTATTATCCTGGGTTCTTCCTGGTGTACTGAAGCCAACAAAGCCCATTTCATCTCAAATATTGGCATCACATCTACTTTTTTCATAATGTGAGAGCACCGCCTTAGCATCATGAGTCTAAGGAACTCTAAAACATACACAAGGAGCAAGTGTTGCCAGGATGAAATGAAGCACAAGCCAGTCAATGCTTGACATGTTGCACCTTGTCATGGTGTATTGTGTTTATAATCTTCTTAATTCATTGGAAGCTTGTTGAAAATAAGGACTGTGCCTGATTAATTTATATCCTCTGTGACTCTGAGCATAATGCTGCTATCTTATAAGCCTTAAGTAAAAGCAAGCTTAAGAGTCAATGGGTGAGATGATGGTTGAAGGAAAGAATGAGTGAATGAATAGTTAAATGAATCATTGAGAGGATGAATCAGTGATGAAGTGAATGTATATATCAAAGAAAGAAAGTGAAGTTGCTCAGTCTTATCCGACTCTTTGTGACCCCACGGACTGTAGCCTACCAGGTTCTTCTGTCCAGGGGTTTTCCAGGCAAGAATACTGGAGTGGGTTGCCATTTCCTTCTCCAGATCTTCCTGACCCAGGGATTGAACCCAGGTCTCCCACATTGTAGGCAGACGCTTTACCATCTGAGCCACCAGGGAAGTCCAAGTATATATCAACAGGCCATTAAAATGAGCTCCTTTGAAAATATAAAAGAGACTGGGAGATATGTATCGTATAAAACCAATTATTTTTATTTTTTCTTAAACAGAGAAGGCCGAGCTGCTCTTGTTTCATCCTTCGGGGTATTTAAATACTTGACCATGTACGGCATAATCCAGTTTATTGGCACATCACTGCTCTATTGGGTATGAACTAAAATAATTTCTTCCCAGTTCTAATTGCACTTACATCCCCTGTTTATTTTGGGTGGGGGTGCAGCTCCTACACGGGACTTAATGTTTTATAAATAAATTACTTTTTTCAAAATAGATGTCTGCAAACTTGAGAACTTGGTATAACTGTGCATGAGACACAGAGCTAGAAATGAGTAGATGTGGCTCAGTGTTGTTTTTCTCTAGATAACCTGAGACACTTGACCTCCTCAAGCCTCTACTTCTTCACTTAGAGTATGGAGAGAGCTTCAGAGCAGCCTAAATATATCTCGGCAGGCAATGCATCAGTCTCCAACTGGGGAATATTTTTGGCAGACTAAGAAGAGATTAAAAAGAGAGAGAAATTGTTGAATTTGACTTTGAAGGACTAAAAACTGGAAAGATTCCCATACCAGAGCTTTAGTTCTGAACCTGCCCAGAACCTCTACATGTCATTAGTAAAGGATTAGCAGTTCTGTAAAAAATGTTTGGAAAAGACTTTTGAAATGAAATGATAAAAATAATCATCTAAAAATTAACTAGCTATATGGAAGAAATATGTATAGGTTGAAAGTAATCTGCATCAGGTCAGTCATAACTTGGTCTACAGTAAAATAATCCATCAGGCTCAGGGAACACTGGGGCAAGGGGAATTAATTTACTGCCTTCCTGAGACATAGTGATGAAAGCGAGGAACACAGGACTCCAGCCTCGGGTGGGCTAATGATTGTGAGAAGCACATAGAGGCTAAGGGGCAACCAGGTGCATAGAGAGAAGAAATTGGTTGGAAGCCAGGAAACCTGGATTCAAGTTCTACTTCTGTCTCTAAGAACAAATTCGTTCTTGCCCTTGGCTGAGCTTTTATCCGCCTCCGGAAGTCAGGCTGACTGATTTCTAAAACCCTCCATAGTTCTCTGAAAACTCCCAAAATAAAGTAAAGCTGCCTTTGAAAATTCTCCCTATTCCATCTCACCCTGCATGTATAATGTTACCATTCTGAGGGGAAAGAATATGAGAAGGAAATGTAAAAAAGACAGAGAAAGAATTGCAAGATGAGAAGAACTCAGAAACCATTTGCATTCTCTGAAAGTTAAGAAATCAGAATTTCAGTTCCAAAGTCTCCATAGATACAGTTGATTGAAATCAGTCTACTCCAAGTCATTCACTCTGATGGTCTAGATCTAAGTTAAGAGTGTTCTCCAAGAACCTTCGCCTGGAAACATCTTGGCCTTGAGTTCACTTTCTAAGGGGACAGAAATATTTTCATTGGCATCAGTGTGATCTGGTAATATGCATAGAGCCAGATTATGACTTCGTGCTCAGTCAACAGCTATGAAGAAAAACTGACCTGTCTGCAAAAGGTATTGCAAGGCAAGTTCTTGCAGAGTACTTAGCGGACTTGTTTATTTAAATACTTCCAGTATAAACTGAAAGGGAGTTCTATGTCTACACAAACCTTAGAGAGGCAGGTGTACCAGAATGAAGTCTGCAATGGGCTTACTTGGGGTAGGGAACTTGTTCAGTTCGTGAAAGTAAGTGGGTTTCAAGAGAATCATGTGAACTCAACCCATGGATAAAGACAGAGAGAAAACCCTGTTCAATGATTTGAAGCCTTGATTTCAAATTTTAAGTGTAAAGTTCCTAGCAAAATTTTCAGGTTTAATATCTTCTGTTGAGAGTTCAACTACCCAGGCTGAGTCTGCAGCTGCCAAAATCACTGTGACCAACCAATAAGAGAGTGTTTCTCAACTGACTGATTCTCATTGCAATTAATTATATGGAATTAAGTTAAACATTGGAAAAAGAGTGATTTGGTTTTATTCTATCCAATGAGATGCTAAAGAGCTTAGGTCAATCACTTTCCTCCTAAAATGGGGAGGAAAATAACACTTGCTTCCTGACTGATTTCAGGAAGAGTGTTGGGGATGGTGAAGATGTTTTGATGTCAGAATCCTCACTTATCTTTACTTTTCTTCATTTTCAGCAACTACAACTGTTTGGGAATTACCAGTATCTCATGCAAGATGTTGCCATTACGTTGATGGTCTGTTTAACAAGTAAGATCTTAAGCAAAGTAAACCATATTGTTTTTATTTATCCATAAAATTCTAGAAGTACTCATACAAATAAGAGCTTCTGAGAATGACACTTTAACTCCCAGATCTCACTGTGTGCGTGTGTGCTCATTTACTTCAGTTGTGTCTGATTCTTTGTGAACCCATGGACCGAAGCCTGCCAGGGTCCTCTGTTCATGGGATTCTCCAGGCAGGAATACTGGAGTGGGTTGCCATGCCTTCCTCCAGGGGATCTTCCCAACCCAGGGATTGAACCCCGAGTCTCTTGTGTCTCCTGCATTGGCAGACAGATTCTTTACCAGTAGCACCACCTGAGAAGCCCACCAGACCTCATTACCTATCAATTTTTTGAAAGTGGTATTGGTAGTAAGGTGAGGCTTGCAGTCCTCAGACTTGACATTTATATAGTCTGATAGAAAATAGGTCTTAATTTCATAAAATTGTCAACATATTCTGAGTTCTTTGTAAGTTTATGTCTTATACACAGAAAAAATGTATAAGAAATTGAGGAAGGGAAAACTTTAAAACCCAAAGGTCATTTTCCATTATTCGGCTATACTTCTCATTGACATGAAACCAGATTTTTGCTAAGGCCTTTGATGTTTGAGAACAAATGCTAGCATTTTATTCTAGTGGAATTCTCTCAAAAGCAAGGTGTGGCTCACAGCAACTATTGCTCATTTCCTTCTTTTGAGATGACACTGATAAAGTATTTCCTATCAAGGAACTCAAAGCTTGATACTAACTCTTAATAAGTGAGAAAGGTGACTGCCTTAACAGGGAGCAAAGAAAAAGAATGACACATTCATCTCTTTTTCCTTGTTCAACAATAGAAGTGTTATGAAAAATAACAGATAAAACATCCAGCAATGCAGGATATTAATAACCTTGAGAATTTCATGTAGCATCATAAAACATGAAACTGATATTGAAGTCATTTTTTACATCATCACAGTGACAAAATTTACCAGTGTCAGAGATTTAAGTAATATCAATTTTGATTCTTAGGAATGAAATATCTATTCATAGCCCATTTAAATACTAAGTGTTATTAATATTCATATGCCTGGATAATTTTGAATCAGATAAATGGATGGGTATATTTGCTTCTACAATGTTGGCTATATTTTAAGCAATTTGCATGATTTTCTTGTGAACATGGACAATGATATAAAAAAGAAGAGAGTACCAGGAGGTTTCAAGAGCTAAGCTAGCAGGCAGAAGCATGAAAGTGAAGAGTATGGCCATCCTCCATCATTTCCTATCTCTGTGACCTTTGGCAAGTTACTTACTAAATAAATCATTGATTCACTGGGGCTTCCCAGGTGACTTAGTGAGAATCTGCCTGCTGCTGCAGGAAACACAGGAGATGTGGGTTCAGTCCCTGGTTCTGGAAGATCCCCCAAAAGGGAATGCAACCAACTCCAGTATTTTTGCCTGTCAAATTCCATGGACAGAGGACCCCGGCAGGCTACAGTCCATGGGGCCACAGAGCACCGGACACAACCGAGTGACTGAGCACGCATGCACACATAAAATTGATTCGTGTGAAAGGTCCTCACAGGGTTGTGAGGATTAGATAACACAGTGCACGTAGTGTATAGCATAGAGCACGGAACCCAATAAGCACTAATTACAAGATGAACGATATTGCACTACCCCCACCCCTCGCTGGTTTTTTTGAGATGACTGACTAGCTTGTTGAGCACTTAAAAAATCTGAAGACTGTGTACAAGTAGACTGTTGGATTAGAAATTCAAAAATATGAGTGGACGCTTTGCCTCAGATTTGCCAGATGACCTCAAGCAAGTTGTTTTGAGCTTTTGCACACTTAATTTTCATTTTGGTCATGAATTTGACTCTCAAGGTGATGAGTATACTTTACTGTTTCCCATGGCAAGAGCCTGTGGACTCTGGTACCTGTTGCTCACCCTGTGAAACAGCCTCTCATCTCAGAGCAGGCCGAGTGGGAGAGTTGGGATGACTCAGAGCAGGGCCACTGTTCCCGTGGGAGTAAGAAGAAGGCTGACAGTTCAGAAGCATAGTGTTCTTTCCAAACGAGAGCACTTCATTCAATTAGTATGCAACAAACGTGTAGCTGGCTGACTAAATGAGCTAGACCGACGAAGGTGAGAAACACAGTGTGGAAATACCTTTTTTTTTGGTCTCTTTTTACTTTCTGCCTTTGAACACTATCACTTTCCCATCCCTGTGAGTTCAGTCATACTATAGGCAGATCATTTCCTGGTCATTTCCAGGTACTGAAATGATCTCATCTTTAGATGTGAAAAGTCCAGGTATTATAAATTAACATTTCATGTTCTCATCCAATTCAAAGTTTTCTTCTCCAAATGAAGCCTGACCCATGGCTTGGAGTAGGTAGTGTTAGAGAAGGCCATGAACTGTTTTCCTTGTGTCAGCTACTTTCAACCCTGCTTCGGTGAATGCAAGTAGCAAGAGCCCAGGACTTTCTACTTAAATGGGGCTATTGTACTTATCACCTGTCGAGTGTATTCTAACAAGGTAGGCATCTAAACTCAGGCCCTTTGCATGGGGCTCACTAGTGAGTTCCTGAGTTCTTTAGAGATTCCCTGTGGATTGTCTGAACCAGACCACTCTCTTACATAGGTGGTGCTCTCTTCTCTGACCCCTCAGGATTCCTTTCATTAACTGCCTTCTGGTGGTGCATATCACACAGCTTTTTCCTTCTGCTGGTCTCTCTAACCTCAGCTGACTGCCCCACTGGGCAAATTCCTTCTGAGACTGCTCTGCTAAGTCACTTCAGTCGTGTCCGACTCTGTGCGACCCCATAGACGGCAGCCCACCAGGCTCCCCCATCCCTGGGATCCTCCAGGCAAGAACACTGGAGTGGGTTACCATTTCCTTCTCCAATGCATGAAAGTGAAAAGTGAAAGTGAAGTCGCTCAGTTGTGTCCGACTCTTAGCGACCCTGTGGATTGCAGCCCACCAGGCTCCTCCGTCCATGAGATTTTCCAGGCAGGAGTACTGGAGTGGGGTGCCATTGCCTTCCCCGGAAGCCCGGCTAATTTACAGAGCTTCTGCTTGACCTACTAGACAGATGTGGCACGTGTTCTCACTGCTGCCCCCTCTCTCTTCCCTTTGATATTACAAGTAGGACAATGAGCGCTAATCTCCACCCTCACCACTTCAGGACTTTTCCTACAGTGGTTCTTATGATTTGCTCTCATTTGTGCTGTGATGCTGAGACTAAAACCACAGTTCTTATTGCTCCTAACAATTCCTATTAAGGAATCTCTTCATCATCTCCATGGTTTTCTCTTGTACAGTCTGTACGTACCTGGGGGATGGAGGACGGCCTGTTTGCCCCTGAAGGACCAGTATGAATCCCTGTTAGTAGGTACGATAGCAACATGGCAGTCATCTCTCTTGACATTAAATTGGCACTTACCTTTCATTGTCCTTCCCTGGTGGCTCAGATGGTAAAGAATCTGCCTGCAATGTAGGAGACCTGGGTTCAATCCCTGGTTTGGGAAGATCCCTTGGAGAAAGTATTGGCTACCCACTCCAGTATTCTTGTCTGGAGAATTCCAGGGACAGAGCAGCCTGGCAGTCTATAGTCCATAGGGTCGCAAAGAATTGGACATGATTGAGCAACTAACACTTCCATTTTCACTTATTTTTTCTTTTCATTGTCCTCAAATATGAGGCTCAGCAAAATTCCCCAGACAAGAGGAGGACCTTCATTCAACCTCACCTCAGAAAAGTGTTCGTCTCCTACTGTGTGTTTGGCACATAAGTACCCGGGCATTAAAATGTT
The DNA here is from genome assembly GCF_027580195.1 of Bos mutus. Lineage (NCBI taxonomy): Eukaryota > Metazoa > Chordata > Mammalia > Artiodactyla > Bovidae > Bos > Bos mutus. Next base: position 73,262,306 of record NC_091617.1, read on the forward strand.
GATCACTGACATACAGAGTTTAGTGGAGAATTCACATACATTAATGGATGAAGTACAAGTCAAAAATAGTGAGTACCAAGAAACAACAGATGCTCTGGGAGTTTTGGAAAAGGGGAGTTTGTTTTTGATGATCTGTAGTTAGGGACGAGACAGCAATGAAGAAAAGAGAGATACTGGGGTTGGCTTCATGGAAGACATAGCATTTGCACCAAAATAAGAAGACTGTATAGATTTCAAATATCTTTTACCAAAAGAAGGGCACTTCAAGTAGAAGGAAGCAGCATGAGCAAGAGAGAGCTGATAAATATAGGGCATGAGTTTTTCAATTTGACCACACTGTAGGGTACGTGGAAAGAACAGCAGGAGACAAAATTTGAAAAAGTAGGTTGGGTCAGATCACAGAATCTTGACTACTAGGCTGAGAACTGTGAACATTTATCTGCCGACATTGAGTCATGGACGATCAATGTGAAATCACTCTCATCAACCCATCTACATTTCCAGGTTCCCAGGTTAGGGCTTTGACTTTCAAGCCTCAATTAGTAAGGGACAAAGATAATGCCATCACAATATGCTAAGTGAAATGAGACAGAAAGACAAAATACTGTTGTTTATACCTGGAATAATATATATATTCACTAGAATATAATATATATATTCACTAGGGAATAAAATATATATTCAGTAGAATATAATCTGGTAAATAATATATATTCACTAGAATATAATCTAGTGAATATAACAAAAGGAAAAAAAAAGCGCAGACTCACAGATATAGAGAAGAAACTAGTGGCTACCCGGGGTGGGGTGTAAGGTACACTATGGGGGGGGTATAGGAAGTACAAACTACTGAATGTAAGATGGGCTACAAGGATAAATTGTACAACACGGGGAATTTACCCAATATTTCATAATAACTGCAAATGGAATGGATTGTAACACTTAAAAATTGTATAAAAATTGACAAAATTAATATAAAAACCATAATGAAATAAATCTACCAGTATATTCTCTTGGAGAATGTTTTAAAAAGATAATACTATCATATTATTTATTTATTTACTTGCCTATCTATCCACACCCTGCATGTCCCCACAAGATTTTAAGGCAACATACAAAGGCTTCTAATAAGACAAAATGGGCTTCCCTGATAGCTCAGCTGGTAAAGAATCTGCCTGCAATGCAGCAGACCCCAGTTCAATTCCTGGATTGGGAAGACCCCCTGTAGAAGGGATAGGCTACCCACACCAGTAGTCTTGGTCTTCCCTCATGGCTCAGATAGTAAAGAATCTGCCTGCAATGCAGGAGACCTGGGTTTGATCCCTGGGTTGCGAAGATCCCTTGGAGAAGGGAAAGGCTACCCACTCCAGTATTCTGGCCTGCAGAATTCCATGGACTGTAGAGAACTCCAGTACTTTGGCCACCTCATGCGAAGAATTGACTCATTGGAAAAGACTCTGATGCTGGGAGGGATTGTGGGCAAGAGGATAAGGGGACGACAGAGGATGAGATGGCTGGATGGCATCACTGACTCAATGGACATGAGTCTCAGTGAACTCCGGGAGTTTGTGATAGACAGGGAGGCCTGGTGTGCTGCGATTCATGGGGTCGCAAAGAGTCGGACACGACTGAGCGACTGATCTGACCTGATTTGATCTGATAGTCCATGGGGTCACAAAGAGTCAGACACGACTGACACCACCACCAGTAAAATATAATATACGAAGGAAAAATCTAGGACAAAAGTAAGACGGAGTCAGAATAGTCAATTAAGAAAATGTGTGTCTTGGGAATTTCTTGGTGGTTAGGACCTGATGCTTTCACAGCCAGGGACCCAGGTTCAGTCCCTGGTTGGGGGATTAAGATTCTGCAAGTTGCACCAGTGCCAAAAAGAAGAAAGAAAGAAAAAGAATGCATCTCTTGAAGTCCCGTTTGACCCTCTTAGGTATAGAAGCAATCTTGAAAGGAACTTGTTTAGCTATGTCTCTGTTCTCTTTAGTAAGACCCACTCAAATTAGAACAAGAAAATTGAAGAAGGAGCATGTTTAATACTACAATTCTCACACACAAAAAAAATAATCTGAGAACAGAAACTTGGAAGCACCTGGGCCTGAGGAGGGCTAGAATTTTCTTTCCTTATTTCCAAGAGACCATCTTCTGTCTTTCTTCTTTCTAACCTTCCTGTTTTCAACTGACTTCTACTCATTCACTTTGCAAATAACCCCAAATGGTAACTATTATTGGGTCTCCATAACCTTTCTGCTTGTCTTCCTACAGCCAATTAGCTCAACCTCTCAGTGTCATTTGCAAATTGTTTAGAAAGAAAACTGATCACCTTCACTTGGGTAAGTTGCCCACTCTAGGCCATTTACTTTTATGAATGAGGGAAGAGTCATGTAATTCAGCTCCATTTGGGCAATCACTCCAGCACATGGGAGAAGGCAGTGTACAGAGGAGGAGGCTGTAGGGAGGATTTATCCATCACATAAATGCATCTCTTAAGTTTCATCTGTGCTTCAGTGGGTCCTTTCTGGGTCTTGGGCCTCTTGAAGGAGCTAATGAAAGATAAAGATTTTTTTTTTCTCCTTAGAAATTTCCTGACACATGCTCAAAATTTTGCATTAAGTTTGGGTGGGTTCATTAGCCTCCTAAAATTTGACTTACATGACTTGAAATGTCAATAAAAAGTAAGCCAACTATTTAGGAGAAACATACATACATAATATCCAGATAATGATGACCAATTAAAAACTATACTTTGAGAATAGACTTTGAAGCTGCTAAGTCCTCCCATACAGCAGGCTCTGTGCTAGGTTCAGTAAAGGACAGACAGTGAGCAAGACAGGACTTCTTTCCTCAGGAAGCTCACAGCTGGCTAGGTACATGTATACTTTACCATTTGAGCCAACATGAAGCTTTACAATCAGACAGACTTACATCACCACCATGTCCCTCACTAAAGCAAGGATTCTACTTCTCCATGGACTAGTAGGGACTCTAATATGGTTGTCATTATTTTATTAATAGTCAAGTATACAGGTATATTTTCTTATCAGAATGTATTAAACATCTTTAAAACAGAAAAAGTTAAAATAATCTTCATGTAATAATCTGTATCAATCAGCTATTGTCACAGTAATGCTGTATAATAAACCACCCTCAAAACTCAGTGGCTTGCAACACCCACTTATGCTTCTGTGCTTTGACTATCATTCAGTTTGTCTAGGTGGGCTCGTCTGAGCCACTCTGCTTAGGATGTACATTAGATAGTCTTGATCCAGGTTCTGGGTTTAACTGAGGTTTGTTTCAGAATTTTCTTTCTGAGGCCAGGCTGAATAGACAGACCTGGGTATGTTATCAGTATAGATCAAAGAGAGCAGAGCCAGAGAGCAAGCCAAGCCACACAAGCATGCCTCGAAACTCTGCTAACACATACATTACCATATGTAAAATAGATAGCCAGTGGGAATTTGCTGTGTGATGCAGGGAACCAAAGCCAGTGCTCTGTGACAACCTAGAGGGGTGGGATGGGGAGGGAGGCTCCTGAAAGAGGGGACCTGGGTATGCCTGTGGCCGATTCATGTTGATGTGTGGCAAAAACCATCATGATATTGTGAAGTCATTATCCTCCAATTAAAAATAAAAATAATAACTCTCCTAACATCTCTTCGGCCAGAGAAAACCACACAGTAAAAAACAACATTAAGGGGAGATAAAGTACACTCTTTCACAATGAGATGAGACCAACAATTCAGTCTCTCACAGTTCCTGTGTAAAAGAAAAGGCAGAAATTACAATGAGCATCCAAAAAGAGAAAACCAAATAGGTAGAAGGCAGATGCACAGAGATGCAATTACATGTCTCTCCAGTAGCCACAGCCTGTCCATGAACTCTGTGGTCACATTCTACCTTGGATACTGGACGACAGAGAGAATTCCAAGCACGGTGGCCTCTGCCTCCTGCAGCCCCAGTCTCCTTGCACTCCTTCTCAGCACTGACCCAGTCCACCGTGTCTGCCTGTGCCCATGCAATAACTTCTGACACCAATTACCTGGAGTTGGGCCAAACCTCACAGCCTTCACAAGACTGCCTTCACGTTAGAAATCAGCTGTAAGTTTGAGAGTCCCCATGCTACAAACACCTCTGATCTGCTGGTTATTAATGTAAGGGTTCTTAATAGTCCCTCAGAATTCAATCATTCACAGCAACAACTCACAGAACTCAGGAAAGGGCTATTTAGCTTATTACAGCTTTATTATAGCAAAAGGGTACAAAATAGAGCCAACCAAAGGGAAAGACATAAGGGCAGGGTCTGGAAGGATCGCAAACCTGCCATTTCCATTGGCCTCTCCCTCAGGAGTCAGTTTGCCTTACTCTCCTGCACAGTGATGTATGACCATATTCAGAATATTGAAAAAAAACAGACAGACACTCACCTGAGCTTTAGTGTAGGGAATTTTTACTGAGGTTTCATTAAATAGATATGATTGACTGAACCATTGGCCATAAGGTTGAACACAGACTCCAGCTCTCCTCTTTTCCCCTGAAGGTTGAGTTGATAGCAAGTGGCTCAAAGCCCCCAGCTTTCTAATCACACAATTGGTATTTTGGGCATGGCCAACTCACAAATTCTGATTCATCTCATTAGCACAAACTCTCTTCAGGCCTACTGTGAACAGAAAAGATATTCCTATCAATTAGGAAATTCCAAGAATTTAGAGGATATATTCCAGGAAGTGAAGACAAAGGCCAGTCAAACTCCTCACTCCAGGAGTCCAGAAGTGACCTCCCAGGAATCTGAGATGAAGACTAGTCACTTTCTTTATTACACATCCCATGTGTTTCCCAATGGGACTCAAGCTCTTTGGAAGCAGATGAGATGTCCTTCTTACCTTTGCATACCTCATAGCCTCTAGCTCTACATCCTTCTGGAAAAATTGATTAAATTAGTAAAGTTAAAGCTTTAGACAGCCATAGAGCTTTAGCTAAATGAGCTGCAAGAGCCTTTGGAGACCATTTAGACATTCCCACACATCTGGAAGCTCCAAAGGGGCTTCCTAGGTGGCACCAGTGGTAAAGAATCCGCCTATCAGGGCAAGAGACATAAGAGACATGGGTTCAGTCCCTGGGTTGGGAAGATCCCCTGGAGGAGGCCATGGCAACCCACTCCAGTATTCTTGCCTGGAGAATCCCATGGACAGAGGAGCCTGGTGGACTACAATCTATATAGGGTTGTAAAGAGTTGGACATGACTAACGCGGCACCCCACTCCAGTACTCTTGCCTGGAAAATCCCATGGATGGAGGAGCCTGGTGGGCTGCAGTCCATGGGGTCGCTAAGAGTCGGACATGACTGAAGCGACTTAGCAGCAACAGCAGCAGCAACGCGACTTAGTATGCATGCATGAGAAAATGAAAGACCAAAGACTGTCTGTGATTACCCCAGAACATGCACTGAGCAAACTAAAGACCCACTGTAAACTTTTATTATCCAATACTGGACCCTCATTCCCCAGTGCCCTGTCCCCACAGGAATGAACATAGCCCTAGGGATATATACCCCTCTTTCTTACATCAAAGAAAGCAGTCATAAGCTATGAAAATGAGAGAAGTGACAGATGTAAAGAACTGAAACATCCTGACCTCTCCAAGCTTCTTTCCTGCTCTGCCCTGAGAAGCAAAGTACATTCCATTTTCATCAGTTTGCTAGAATATGAGACTTCAAAGACAGATGTAATTGTCTTTTTTGTGGTTTTTTTTGGTGTGCAGTGTGTGCATAGTCACTCAGTTCTATCCAACTGTTTGTGACCCTATGGGTTATAGCTCGCCATGCTCCTCTGTCCATGCAATTTTCCTGGCAATGATACTGAAGTGGGTTGCCATTTCCTCCTCCAGGGGATCTTCCTGACCCATTGCAGGTGGATGCTTTCTTGCTGAGCCACGGGTGACTGCCCATTGCCAACCTCAAATGTTAAAAAACAAAGACTAAGACCAAAATATATTTTAACACTCCCATCTAAAGGCAATATTTTAAGTTCCTTTTCCTAAGTCTAATGCACTCTAGCAGTCCTTCATTTGCACACTTCTTCAGGAGATAGCAGAACACACCTGTAGCATCTATCCTGGTACACTGAAGTGCTCAAAGAATGTTGGCTGAATGAATAATAGAGTGAACATTTTTTGCTTTTTAAAAAATCTCCCAGCATATGAACATTAGTCCAACTGAATGCTTCCTTGCCTCTCCAGCTTAATTTTCCACTTCCCCATCATCCTTGAGAGATAACAGTACTCTTATTCCGGTGGGAGGCCATCTTTTATACACCATTCCTGACCAATCTGGTCAGGAAATGGTGTATAAAATATCTGCACCATGCAATATGGTACATGTATTAATTATAGAACTTTTGAATCCATCACTTTTCCTTTCTGAAGATGAAACCAAAGCATGGAAGAGGCCAAGGTGGGTAGCACTGGTGTGCAGCTGGGCAATGAACTTACCGAGATGTAAACCCTCAGTGCATGTTTACTGTATCTGAACCCTGATGCGAGACTCAGAATAACATGCATCTCAATCTTTTATTCTCACTAATGAAATTGGACCTAGGAAAAATACATTTGTCTTTCAGTGAGTGCAACACATGCATACCCAAAATTGGCTCCATACAGACCATCAGGACAGCTTCTCTCCCCTCCTTTGCTGCTGTCAGTGGTTTTGAACACCTGCTTCAACTGCATTGTGCTGGTCTGTGCATTTCTTTTGTTGAAGCAGCAGCCCTGGTATTGTGAGGTCTACAGATACAGGTAAAGTTTGGTTCCTTAATTTTCCTTTCTGAAGGTGGTACAATGAATATCTAATGACTCTGTTCAAATTAGTTTGAAATATATTCAAAATTTTTAATTAACCAAAATTGTTTCTGTACTACAAAACCTCAGTGATGGGATAGAATACAGGACAGAGTCAATGGCTAGAGTCCTGGGGTGAGCTATGTGGAGTGGGTGGGAAAAGATCTCCACATTGGCTCTTGATATATAGATGTAATAGTTACTTGACTGGATGAATATATTCACTCCCCGGTGGTTTGGATGTCATATAAACCAAAAGTTGGCAAACATCTCTAGTAGAGGGCCAGGTAGTAAAAATTTTGGGCCTCGTGGGCTCTGTGGTCCCTGCTGCAACTACTCAACTCTTAAGTTGCAGTGAAAAAGCAGCCAGAGATAACACATAAACAAGTCAGTGTGACAGTGTTCCAATAAAACTTTATTGACAAAACCAGGCGTCGAGTCAGATTTGGCTGATGGGCTTAAGTCAACAGGCCCCTGCTATACAAAACAAATTTGTTTATATTAGTTTCAGTTTTTCAAATGAATGTTAAAATTAAAATATTTGTTGATGGTATCAGTGTTTTGATTTTACTGTAGGCTCAGGGCAAGTCTCTTCACCTCCGAGGGCTTTAATTTCCTTAACTATAAATAAAGCGTAAGATGAGGTGAACTTAGATGCTCAAACTGTTTTTTTCTGACAAAGCCTGCCCGATCTCCAAAAGAGAAGGGCAGAAAGAGCTGATCTTTTTGGAGTAGGGCTTGTACAAATTCCCCTTCACTCTTCTGTCATCCTGAAGGCAATAGAGCCCCAGGAATCAGCGGAGAGATGGGAAACTACAGAATGATGTCTAAGATTGTCATTTAGAACCCAAATTCAGCAATTCAAGTATTACTTAGAGTATAGAGTTCATTTTTCTTTCAAAACCAGATTTTTCCACAAATTGGAGCACATGTACTCAGAGAAGTAGCCTTCTGAATGAATCTAGGAGGCAACCTGGGGTAACCAAAATGGTGATGGATGGGTTGTCCTGCCTTTGTCATTAACTACTCAACTGTCTTATCTACAATGCAAGTTGATTAGATTAGAAATATTTTGGTGTTAAACTCTGTAATTCAGGCCCTCTAGTCTACCTATTCCCTTTGGGCTAGAAAGCTCTGTGACTGTTGATCGCTTGCTTCATTAATGTATTTATTCTGCAGGCACCAACTGAATATCTACTATATGCAAAGCACATCTGGGAGCCTAGGAAGTCTAGGATAAGACTTATGCCTTGCATTTGAATTCACAATTGAAAAATGAATTTTATCTATAAACAGTTGTAATAGTAGCAAAAAGTTTGAAACTAAACAAGAAAGCCAATGAAAACAAATTTCTTTGTGGGTTTGATTACTGAAAAAATGAAGATTGCAAATGGATCAGTCAACACTGGGCAAGTCCATATCTTAAATATTTTTCTGAGAAAATATGTGGCATCACTGTGCTAGGTGCTAAGAATTTGCTACATATTTGAGTAAAACAAACAAGCAAAGGGAAATAAAACCAGAAGTAAAATTTCACATTCAAAGAACTCTCATCCCAAGAATGGAAAATAAAAATATGTGAAGGAATAATTGCAAAACAATGAGCTAAATGCATCACTAGAGAGAAGACTGAAGGGCACTAGTTATGCTCACCACTGAATGTAAAGAGTTTCAGAGAGAAATAGGATGTCTGGACTCAGAGGTGTGCAAAAGGGGAAAAGGAATATTCCCCTATGATTGGAGTATAAGGAGCATGGGAAGTCTGGCAAAAGATAAGGCTGGAAAGGTTGACTGAGACCAGAGTTTGAAAGTCTTCTGGGCCTGCCTGAGAAGTTTGAGTTTAATTTGTTAGCAAAACAGAAACACAGACACTCATAAGCAGGAGATTGTTCAAATCCTCATGGACAGGTTTTGGTTATGTAAGGACAGTGGGTCAGAATAGGCAGATTCCAACTCAGGACCCATGTTAAGAGATTTATATCAGCCCACAAAAGGAAACACACCACGCACGCATACATACACATAGAGTTCATATGCTGTGAATTGAAAGGAATTTCATAGGAAATTGTCATCCAAGCCCTTTCAAGACAGATCATTTGTTCTAGATAGGCTTCTGGACAAAGAACAATCTTGACTTCCTCTGTAGTTTATTTCTGCCTTGCCACTGCAAGAGGTGAACAAAATATATCCTGGTAGTTATTTGCTGGAACAGCTTGCAAGGTGAGGTCCCTGGGTCATGATTAGTTAATTTTTTCCTACTGGCGGGATAAAGATACAATGAAAGTTCCATAAATGCTGGTTATTCTTTTCCAGTAAGTGCTTTCTGGACAGCCAGAGTAATTTCTCAACAAATGTGAGTTTGTCAAGAAACAGGACGGGAAATGGAGCATTGGTTCCTGGTTCAGTTTTAAGCTTTGAAAGTACCACACTGTGGCCCATCACCACCATCAACTGTATCACAACAGCATTTATCTTTTCTAAGGGCAAGCCATTTCGAAAACCTATCTACACAAACTGTAAGTGCGAAGTTTTTCTTTTCAAATATGTTTTTTCTACTCTCCCACTATCCCCAGAATTGCAACTTACTGGTGAAGTGATTGGCTGAGAAGGAAACAATTGCAATACTCTAAAATTGAGTACTGAACCATAATTATCACAGGTGGTAAAAAGCCCAAGGGCGGAAACACGTTTATGTGCAGATAAGCATGTGCTGTATTGATTAGTCATGACTCATGTCCTAATTTGAGTATTATTAATTTATTCATACTTTCTTTTATGTCTCTTAGTAAATATTTGTGGCTTTCTCCATTATAGATCCTATGCATTAATTTTACAAACAAATCTTCTGCTTTTTGTATTTTTTTATATAGTGATTGACTTTTTCCCATTACATTTTCTAATCAGTGATCACAAATATATGTGAATGATATAGTGCTGTTTATAATGTTTATTTTCTACTCAGAATCCTTTCTGAATTTTGCTATTGGTCTTTGCTCTTTGACTGTTCTAGAAAGGGAATTACTATCATCTGCAATTACTAATGTTCCACAGGGAATTTCTTGATAGTCCAGTGGTTAGGACTCTGCTCTCCCATTACAGGAGCCACGGGCTCGATCCCTGGTTGGGGAACTAGGATCCCACCAGCCGCACGGCATTACCAATAAAGAAAACAATGTTCTTTCTTCCTTTCCAATAGCTATAATGCTTATTTATATTTTCAGTTTTAGTGTACAATCCAGAATTTCCAGGACAATGTTAAGTACTAGTGGAAGCAGCAAATAGTTCTACTCCTTCATAAAAATACATCTAGTAATTTTTCACTTGTAAATACGGTTTTGAATATTGGTTCAAGGTGGGCCACCTCATGTGAAGAAAAATACCTTTCTATTTCCAGTTAATCAAGAGTATGTTTTAAAATTATAAAATGGAAGATGTATTTCGTCAACTGTCTTCCTTACATCCTGCCCTTCATCCTTCCTACTAGGATGATTATACTTGTTTTCTATTTTGACCTATTGCTAGAACACGTTACATTAATAAACTTATTAAATATTTCCATATTCTTGAACAAATTCTACTTATTTGTGGTGGATTTCACTTTTAGTAAAAGGAATCCTACTGTTTTTTAATATTGCTTTTAATATCTATATTTTTTCTGGGATTGGTCTGAAGTATTTTGTGTTAAGAGATTTTTTTAGGTGTTGATATTAAGACTTCAAAATTCTTGGACTTTTCCTTTCCTTTGAAAAATATTTTATGGTTAGAAATAGTCTATTCCTTCACTGTTTATGAGAGCCCAGTAAAATCATCTGGTTCCAAATATTTTCATTAAAAGAATTAATTTTTTGAAAATTTATTTAGGTATCCTCTTTTTAAACTGTTTTTTAAAATTAAAAAAAAATTTACCCATAATTCCATTTCATTGAGATTATTTTGTTTTAGGACAGGGTTTTGATAATTTTAATGCCATCTACAACTTTTCATATCTTCTCATATTAATTATGTTTTGTGCACTGTGTTCATTTATTCTTACCAGAAATGTACTTTTACTGGTTTTCTTTAAATAAGCAGCTCTCAGATTTAATACTTCTGTATGTTTTCTATTTTCTAATTTATTCATTTTTGCTTTTCCCATTTTCCCCCTCTTCTTACTTTCCTTGGAAAATTCTTTAATGTTTGAATTGATTTTATAATCCATATATTTTCTTTTATTCTTATAAAATTAGCAAAAACATCAAGACCAATAATTATAGTTTGGGTTACATTATTTACATTTTCATATGTCTCTTATTATGACTTAATTTCCTCTTTGACCCACTAGTTACAAGAATAGTGGTTTTCAGTTTTCAAGTGGGAAAGGATTTTGTTTTCATTCTCTTACTACTCTTTTTCTTAATAGCTTCCAAATGGACTTAGTTTCCTTTTTGACTCAACAGATCTTTAGAATTTTGATTTGTATGCGGGGAGATTTTTCCTTTAAATTTAGTTACTAATTTCTAGTTTTTTTGTCATGATCAAAGAACATCTAACCTGTAATATTTCTGATCTGGAAATTTTACTACAGTTTTGTATATCACATGTCATAAACTCTAATTTCTAATTTTCAAAAAGAGTCATAGATATTAGAGAAGTAAGTCTCATTCTTATTCCTAAATTAAAAATTAATTTATCATATAAAACCAGTTTTAGCAATTATATTATTTACATGCTTTCTGTTTTCATCCCCTCCCCCACCATCTTCTTTTGTATAGCTGTTTTTTCAGAGGTTTTGAGAGCATGCTAAAATCTTGTTTTAATTACAGTTTTTACAAATTTTTTCCTGAATTTCTTATTTTTGTTCAAATTTTTCTTAATTTTGATATAGTATCTGATAATGTCCCTGGCTCCTGTCAAAACAAATCTAGATTCTATTTTTGCAGGTTACTATTTTTTTTATTGTAAGTATATTTTACAAGGAGAATATATTACATTGGCTAGTACTTTAATTTGAATAATAGCTGCGAAGTCATTCTAAATATGAGTTAATTAGAGCTGAACTAGTTACATCATAGGGACTTAAATTTTGTGGGTAAATTCAAATCCCTATGTCAAACATAACTGGTAATTTTAAATGAAAAAAGTTTTTTATAAACATATTCTAACAAACATAATCTTATAGTAAATCATACACTCTCAAGGTTACAAGTCAAAAGTTCTCAGAATGGCTGTTGAAATACACAATTCTATTTTAATGTAACAGAAAAGTCTTTACCTTTTTTAACAGTCTTTGACAGATCAACTTTGTAATGATGAGCTATAGAATAAGTACAGATTTAGTTTTTATGGAACAGGTGTGAATATTTCTTAAGCCTCTTCTTGCCTGAGAATAGTCTATAATGGCTTGCCCAGGGCTTGTCTTCCCAAATCATCTGTGCAAACAGAACCCCATTCATTCCAGTTTCCTCATCATTAATAATTAATTACAGGAGGGCAACATTCACTTCAGTTCTTTATGAAGTTGTCCAATCAAAGCTGAATTAAAGAAGAGAGCCTCACCATTTTGTTTCCCCTCTGCTCATTTGTGCCCTAGCCTGGTCTGCTTTTGGACCCCTAGTCTGAGAGCAGTGTGACGTGCACAGTGCTCAGCCCAGTTTCAGTGAGTACTTCATCAGGATGGACATTTGGGGCATCATCTTCTTCGCAACATCTGGGTCCTTGGGACTTGGAAACACTGAAGGAAATTAAAAATCCACACAGCCACTTCCTAGGGCCTTCTCATCACCAATCTGCTCAGATTGCTTTACTTTAGGAGATGCAGCTCCCTCCTTTCTTCTCTCTGCCTCACACGCCTCTCAAGCAAGCATGGGTATTCTTCTAAGAGGTGTTACATCTAGTTATATATGTAGAGTGAGGCATGGATGAATATGAAGGTGAGTGTAGGTGGTGAGGATTAAACAGAGCTCTTGTGGCTTCAAAATATAGGGCCTGCTGTAGCGGGACAGTTCCTCTGATTTCTGTTTAATATAGATCTATGCAGAGTTGGGAGCCCATAAACCATCAACACTGGAAGAAATGAGGTAGAGAGAATACAAGAGAAAATCTAGCTTGTTTTTAAATGTTGAAGACCGTAAGTATCATATCACAGCAACACTGATTAAATGCTGCTGTTTAGGCCTGAAGGTGCTAATCCCATTGAAAAGCATATATAAAGCACTGTCTACAAAGTGCCTAAAAGCTGATGGCCACAAGAGGGGATGGGGGTGGGGAAATAAGGACAGGGATGTTGGCACTGTGCATCCTGAGAAATTGAGCATCCCAAAGTAAAGCCATCTGGGCAGGCTTTATAGAAGAAGCCAGCAGATATGCATGCTAGTTTCTCACTTCCACTTCCAATTGGAGTCCCAGAGAAGCAGATCAAAATCCCTTTCAGGTGGTTATAACATACTGGATATATATATATGAAGACCATGCAAAGCACAGTGATAAACACCATATGAAATAAAACTTGGTAAGGGAGAATTGGAGAGTCTTTAAAAGAAAGTGGTATTGGAACTGGGCTTTTTAAGAAACACTGGGAACTTGCCAAGACTGGAAGACTACCATCTACACAGGGTGTTTTGTGAACCAAGGCACGAAAGCTAGAAGGCACTGGGTCTCTGTGAGTAGCAGGTTTATGGTTTAGCTTTCCAAGAACTTAAGGAAGAGCAACCAGAGATCAGTTTAGAAAGGCTGATTGGAACCAGACGCGGAAGGCCTTGAACATCAATCATTCAAGACCCTTGTACTCTCTTCTCTAAGCAATGAAGAGTGAGGAGCCACTAAGAAGACGGACTGTGTAAATAATTTATTCATGAACGACTCACTAGACCCGAGGTGATAAAGCATCAGGAACTCTCTGGTGACCATTTACATAAGCTGGTCACTGCAGGGTTTCCCAGCCCCAAGGACTCCTCAGTTGAGGTAACTTCCTCATGGAGTTTACTGGAATATATTTAATTACCAACTCTCTACACTCAGCCTTTCAAGGAAAGATTTTCAAGATATCACCTTTGTCTTGTAAGCATTAGAACACATTTTAAAACATATGAGGATATATCAAAACATCTAAAGATGTATCCAGTATTTGCCCAACAAAGATAATTGATATTGAAACATGTGCCAAATTACAGGAAACATTCCCTCAGCATCTAAAAATAATGTTTGCTGTTTCTTCAGATATATTCTCATTTTTGCTAGCGTCTGCCTTGGGCCTCACAATTTTCCTTCAGTTTTCTGATTTTCAAGATATATACCGCGGAATGGAGGTATGTGGAATCTGTGACTCCTATGTGCAGTGGGGCTGTATTTGCATTGTATTGATAATTTACAAGTCAGTTACACCCATATTCTCTCTGGTCACTGAGAATTGTGAGGCTATTTTCATTTACCAGAAGAGCAAATAACATACTTCTATCTCACACACGCTGGCCTGAGTGTTTTCATATTATTAGTATCATCAGTTGGGTCATTTATTCTGTTTATACCTGGAACACTGTGTTTGGATGTTTTATTCTTCTATGTTATACTAATACGATGAAATTAATGCATTAATACAATAATTAATCCTCCAACTTTAATTTTTTAATCATATAGTATAAGTCCTTTATAATGTAGTTGTGAAAAGCAAGAAAATGTTGACTGTAAGCCAGTCATATTCTGTCTGTAAAACACTGACAATGGGCGGGGGGGCTTATTTCAAGGGTTAAAATTAAATTTATTAATAAGTTATTGAGCCTATTTTTGGACCTAGCATTGTAGGAAAAATAGAAAGACAAAGATTGGCTCTGGCCCTCTACCTACAGTTTAGTTCCAAAGATGAGCCATACCCAGTGAAGTGATGGAATGGCCACCTGAGGCCGTCCATGCTTAAAGAGAGTGTAAAACAGAGAGAAGTGGGAAGGACATAGGGAGGAGGAGCTCTCCCTGGGGCCTGTGGCTTCCACAGGAGGCGTCATACAGGAGATGCAACTTGATCTGGTCTGGAAGGATAGGTTTGACTTTGCTAAGTAGGAGGTAGGGATATTCCCAACTAGGAGAACAGCCTAAGCACAAGCAGAGAGGGCTGGCCCAATCTCTTTGGTTTTAGAAATGCAAGAGAATGTGGAATGGCCGAGAGGAAAATCCAAAGCAAGATTTGTTTCACAGACCACCTAGAAGGTTAGCTAAGATTGAGCCAGTAAGTTGTGGAGTAGACGTGGATGTAGGAAGGCAGACAATGCTGGTTCAACACTATGCCAAGAGCAATGGGAGTCATTGAAGACATCAGAGCAGGTTTTTCAGTGGAGCACTTAAGACAGATTCGTTAGATGACAGCAGGAATGCTGTGTGTGAGAGAAGACAGGCTGTGGAGAGAGAGGCAGTTAGGATATGAAAACCCAGACCATTCAGTCACTTACAAAGCATTGTGAAGCTTCAGAGTGGGCTTGGCACTGGGGTTACAAAAACGAGTAAGATGTGGTCACTGCTCTCAAATAGCTCAGAAGCTAGGAGGGGAGAGCATCACAGAAGATAACTCCAAAGTGATGTGACAGGTGCCTTCCAGGCCAAGGCATGGAGAAGTGACGTCCCAGATCAGGGCGGTAGCAGGATGCGGGAAAGGGCCAAGGGCTCCACTACCATCTGACCCACTGCCGGATCTCACAGCCCTCTCCAGGCCACCTGCCACCCAGCAAGCCTATTTCACATCCTGGAGAAAGGCTGTTTCCACTTAGAGGAAAAATAACATGTTGTTACTTTAAATAACCTATGAGAACAGGAATAAGAATCAAAGGTGAGCATTTAAACATTATGGAGGGTCTGTGGTTTTAGTCCTAAACGGAGCTCAGCCTCTACATAGTCATCCTACATTTTAGGGTCAAAAAAGGAATTTCATAATTCATCTTTTGCTATGGATGTGTCTATAGGAAGTTGTAGATCTCACACCTATTCAATAAGTGTATTTGGTGGTCAAGGGTACTCTTTAATCCTTAAAAGGAGAGAGACTGAGCCAGTTCAGCTTTCAAGGCATTAGATTTAGGGATGAGAGTATTTATTCAAAAATTATTCACCAAGTATCTATCAAAATAAACTTGAACCTCTGTCTACCTTTTATTTCTTTTACTCATATGTCAATGTTACTGAACGAATGAGCTCCAAGTAGATTTTGCTTTGGGAGCATTAGAAGTAATAACATCATTAGATGCATGATTTAATCTTTCTTGTATTTGAGAAGATAAAAATAAAGGGAGAGAACACAGGCTCCAAAGCGTCCTGTCTCATGTCTTTGATCCAGGGCACGTTGACTCCATGTTTATCATCAGGCAGTGGAGGGAGCACTGGGCGAGAGGCAGTCAGACTTTATTTGAATTCTGACTCTGCCATTTATTTCTTGGTATTGAATCCTAGGGCAAGGTATTGACCTTCTCGTCTGTAAAGCTGAGAGAGGAACGTCTACCCTCTAAGCCCAGAGAGTTGTTACAAATATATATAAATTAAATAAGAGAATGTGTGTCAAGTATAAAGTATGCAAAGTATAAAGGTAGTATTTCTTTTTCAACAGTTTGTCCCGATTGTAACATCATGGAGGGTTTCAGTTTTGGTGGCAGCTCTCACCCAGTTCTGTGTGGCCTTCTTTGTAGAGGTAAAGAAGTTTCTGTATGGCTCACTATCTGGGGGGAAGGATAAATAAAGGGCTGACTCTCAACAGATGCTCATTGTTTAGAGCAACCACTTTTATCCCCCAAAAGTAATAATTATTAAGTGTTTGTTAAGTGTTCTCTTTGGGGGAAATGAGAATGATTTAAAATTCTTTGAAGGCTGCATAGAAATGCTCTCGGTATCTGCAGTGTAGGAAGCAAAACATCAAATTAGCTAATTTTGTCTCACATGAAGGCCTTATATTGTACTTTCCCAGAAGTCTTAATAATCTGGTAGACTAGATCAAATGACCTTCCAGCTCTAAAATTCAGTGAGACCTTTTAGTGTGAAGAACTGTCTAGGTGGGCTTCCTTAATTAAGAGAGAAGGGAAGCCATTGCTCATTCTAGTCAATTCTTAACCTTGAAGGTCTTCTATAGCATTTCTCTTCTACTCAGTGTCACTAAATGAATTTACCTTCTCAGTGAAAAACTCAGGTACTATTTTTTTAAGGGACAGTTTAAAAGAAAAGATTCATGAAGTTCCTTGAGAAAAGGTATCAGCCAAATTAAGAAAAAATATGTGTATATACAAATATTCCATGGTATACAATGCATGTAAAATTTCTCATACTCTTAAGGAATTCCATTTCTGAGATTTCACTTAAAAAATAACTTAAAAAGACAGAAAATTTTACATGTATGAAGATTTTCATCACAGTATTATCTAGTGATAAAATATTAGAATCAAGTGTTTCAAAAGTAGAGGTGCTATTAAATAGTAATATAGAAATTTGAGTAAATGTTATACAATCATTAAAAATGATTATTGAGAAGATGGTAGCTACAAACTGTATATGACAGAGGAAGTGGAATGCAATATTTGAGCACTTCTATTACTATAAATGCATAAAATTGTGTGTGCTTGTAATCGTACAAAAAAGAGAACCCCCAAAATGGAAAGCAAAGGGCCTCCCTGGTGACTCAGTGGTAAAGAATCTGCCTGCCAATGTAGGAGGCATGGGTTTGACCCCTAGGTTGGGAAGATCCCCTGGAGTAGGAAATAACAACCCACTCTAGTATTCTTGCCTGGGAAATTCCATGGACAGAGGAGACTGGCAGAGCCTACAGTCCATGGGGTTGCAGAACAGTCAGACAGAACTTAGTGACTAAACAACAACAACAAATGGAAAGCAAAACCCATTTGATTTTTAGAGTTCATTCATTCATTCAACAAACCATTACTTGATGCCTTCTTTGTATCAGGGAGCGAGTAACAGTGATTTTTTTTTTTCTTTTCTTGATTTTGAGTACATTATTTTGCTATTTCATTCTAGCAGTAAAATAATTCTAAGTGACTCTCCTGCCAGAATTGAACTAGGAAATCTGTGGAAATGAAAGACTGTAAGCTTTTGGCAGATTTCTATGAACACAAGCTCACTCAGTTCTCAAGGAAATGAACCCAGGAAGCTGCTAGGCTTCATGGGGCTGCAAGAAGTGGCCAATGAGCATAAATAATTAGCACATTTAGAGAAGGTCTGGGGGAACAGGGTAGCAATGAGCAATCTGGTTGCCAGGGAAAATAGGTGATGGTTTGATTGTCTTTTCCACCTGATTTTCCAGGATGCCATCCTTCAAAATCGAGCGCTCTGGCTATGGATCAAGAAAGAATTTGGAATCTATTCTAAAAGTCAGTATAGGATCTGGCAAAGAAAACTGGCAAAAGATCCAACCTGGCCTCCTACAAACAGGACAGATTATTCAGGCGATGGCAGAAATGGATTCTACATCAACCAAGGCTTTGAAAGCTCTGAACAGATTCCAAAAGAAAAACTTAATTTGGGAGGCCAAACCACAGAACAACATTTCTGGACCAGATTGTAATCAGAATTGTTAAATAGCATACTCCTTTTACCAGAATCTAAAACATTGTAGAGAGGTGATAATAGTCTACCCTTTTATTTTCTTCCTCCATCTGAAGATTCAAAGTGCATTTCTCAGTGCATTGAACCTTGCAACAAAGGACTTTACATATGTTTATTTTGACCTCATCCTCTATCATTAAGAAAAATAATGCATTTTCGAAAGTATCATTTTTTTTCTAACAAATTTTATTCACAATGCATAGCATGACTTGCTTCAAATGCACAGCTCTTTATGGTAGTAAAATTAATAGTATGAACATCAATAGAAGAAAGAAAAAAGAGTTTAATTTTGAAAGTTTCACCAATGTATTTGTATCTTTATCTACTGAAATAAAAGAATCTATATATTTAAAAAAGCTTCTCTCAATAACTTGTCACACATTTACTTAATCTTATATTCGCCTGCAAAGAACATCTATGCATATATCTTTTCTCCAGGTCACAGAATTCTTCTTTTTGGTTCTTTATATGGTTTTAATAGAGAAACAAGAATTGAAATTTACCTCAGAAACTTCACCCCTGTTGTTAAATGTGGAAGTGGAGAAAGATGGAGGTGTCTGATAATTGTTTATAACCTTGGCCTGGGCACAGCTAAGCAAACTCTACTCAAATTGGCATCTCCCAAGTATATTGCTTTGGGGCTAGTGAGCTAGAGGTTCCAAATTAGATCACAAAAATAATAAAACTATTAAAATGTAGTTTTCACTCTTAAGAATTATGGTACCTTTATTTGCTTTTTATTACTGACAAAGAAAAATCTCAAGTTCTAACTCTAAAAGTTGGCCCAGACTCATCATTGCTCATCTGAAAAAAAATCAATCCCAGGGAAGGAACCCATAATGTTTTTATCTACAGCATGACAATTCTCAGAATATTAAACAACCTTAAGTTCCATTTCATCTTTTCATAATCTAAATCAATTATTAGATGTACATTAAGGATCACAAGAAAGGGTACATCCTTTACAAATACGTTCTGCACATTATTACCTTTAACATATATCAACCTCACTGTGACCTTGAGAGGATATTTATTCCTAGTGAACATTTTAAACTACCTACTACATTTTCCTTGTAACCATAAATCTAATTTTGCTAATTAAATGGATCTTTAATGGGTCATAGGCAATTAGCTAACCAGTCCCATTCCATGAGTGTCAATTACATGCCTAATACTGTGATATATGGATTCAATCATGTCTTTACAATTATGAGATCTTTAGGATTGGAAAAATGTCTCAACATTTTAGCAATTCATTGCTGTAAATAGCACCATACACTTTGTTACACAGGCCAGCAGCATAAATGCAAATTCCTATGCAAACAAGCATTTTATATTTATATTTTATTTGCGTTTTAACCTTTTCTTGGATACACAGCTCTTGGAGAGTGATACTTTTTTAAATATGTCTAATTTAGTGGATACCAATAAAAGAACAAAACATCAAAAATATTTTTAGCTAAAGATTAAGAAATATGTCAACCTAAAACATACAGCAGCTCAGGTTCCTTGAGCTGATATAGCTCTATTTAGTAATTTGACTTTTAGAATGAGAGGATTCAGTTGATACTCTAGTATATCTAGATAGCATAAAAATATTTTTTCATCTTTTTTCAATAAGTGTTTAGCTTCTCTCAGTTTCTTCTACAATCTATTAGGTGTCTGATAGGTGATACCTTTATTTCACACATCTCTTTGAAGGTGGGGATGGGACAGGATAAATTTGGTCTCTACACTAGACTTTGATTTAATCTAGTCTAATTCACTAAAAATACACTCAGAGAAATGTTTACTAGTCTTGGAAAAAGATGTTCGATAAAAGCACAGTGAACATGGCCACATATAAATGGACAGGCTGAAGCTGCCCATCACCAAGAGTGGCCGTTTTAGGGGGAAACTGACAACTAACTTTGTGTGCTTACCCTTAAGGCTGAACATTACTAGAGTCCTGAACACTATTTGTGAAAAAATGAATCTATGAATTTAATTTAAAAGTGCATTTGTAACAATTATTCAGTATTGCTAAGATTGTCTTCTGCAGTGGGCATGTCCAGCTATCCAGAAGAAGTTTGATTTAAGGATCCTCAAAATATCCTCTGAGTTGCCAATTCCATTCCCTCTGTCACAGGCAGTGTGGTAATTCCACCACACCCAGGTCTCCTGTTCAAGGCTAAGATTTGTCCTCTGCAGTCATCTTTACTAAAAAGATGTTATATCCTGCGGGATGTAACACATAAAGCTGCTGCCAGTTCTGCTCAGACTTGACAATACTAGGAAACAGACTGTTTTTTTTTTTTTTTCTTTTTTAATGTTACTGTTACTTAAGAGTAGGACATAATAGGAATAAGAAATTGAATTTAGAATAAAAATGAAAGGGTAATTTTGGATCATGCTATCAGATAGAAGACACTATTCCCAGAGGAACAGGGGAGGAAGACAGAGTTTTGGGGTTTATCTGGAAACAGAATTGGTGCCATAAGAAAGGGAAGGGATTAGTCAGGGAACAGGAAGACAGGTAGGGTCTCTACGGGCCCTGATGGAAGCACATGGCCGTTTCTTGTTATCATTGTTCTTAATCCTACAATTAGATTGTACAGATTTTCTGGCCCAGGAGTAAAATCAAATCAGTTTACTATGTCAAAGACTTTGAGGCAGCTGTTTTGTTACCTTTATCTACCAAAGTTTTGTTTCCCTCCCTGCACCACAACACCCCATATTTACTTAAACATTTCCTTTATTTAATGTCATGCTTTTGGCCATGATACAATAAAGATGTCACTGACTAGCAATGTGGTTTGGAGGGTAATGTTATAATATCTGATATAATCCCAGGATAGAGAGACTGTCATCCATTTTTCCCCATCTGCTACCAAACAAGAATTCCATTGGAAAGGTATTAAAAAGTTGTTTGCTTCATCCAACACATAATCAATAAAATGCAAGAATAAAATCATGAGTCTCTCCCTGATTGAAAAAGTAAAAGTGTTAGTCAGTCATGTCCAACTCTTTGGGACCCCATGGACTGTATAGCCCACCAGGTTCCTCCATCCATGGAATTCTCCAGGCAAAAATACTGAAGTAGGTAGCCATTCCGTTCTCCAGGGGATCTTCCCAACCCAGGGATCGAACCCAACTTTCCTGTATTGCAGGAAGCTGCTTTACAGTCTGAGCCACACTCCATGAACCTCTAGTAAAAGCCATAAAAAGTAATATAGGATATTGTTTTCTAAATATGGCACCTTAAACTTATGTTTAATGATGTCTTTACCCATCACTTCATGGGAAATAGATGGGTAAACAGTGGAAACAGTGTCAGACTTTATTTTGGGGGGCTCCAAAATCACTGCAGATGGTAATTGCAGCCATGAAATTAAAAGACACTTACTCCTTGGAAGGAAAGTTATGACCAACCTAGATAGCATATTCAAAAGCAGAGACATTACTTTGCCAACAAAGGTCCATCTAGTCAAGGCTATGGTTTTTCCAGTGATCATGTATGGATGTGAAAGTTGGACTGTGAAGAAAGCTGAGCGCCGAAGAATTGATGCTTTTGAAGTGTGGTGTTCAAAAGACTCTTGAGAGTCCCTTGGACTGCAAGGAGATCCAACCAGTCCATTCTAAAGGAGATCAGCCCTGGGTGTTCTTTGGAAGGAATGATGCTAAAGCTGAAACTCCAGTACTTTGGCCACCTCATACAAAGAGTTGATTCATTGGAAAAGACTCTGATGCTGGGAGGGATGGGGGCAGGAGGAGAAGGGGACGACAGTGGATGAGATAGCTGGATGGCATCACCAACTCGATGGACGTGAGTTTGAGTGAACCCCGGGAGTTGGTGATGGACAGGGAGGCCTGGCGTGCTGGGATTCATGGGGTCGCAAAGAGTCGGACACGACTGAGCGACTGAACTGAACTGAACTGAACTTAGGTTTAAAGGGCGAAACTCTTCAAATACTTCAAAATCCAAAGGGAACAATGGAACTTGGTAGAAGCAACAGCCCATTTCTACTTGTCACATACTCCTAACAAAGGAGTTGCTGCCAGGGAAATCACTGGATCCGAGACACTGGAGCCAAGAGCTCCTTCTCCCATTCACCTCCTGCTCACACCTACACAGGGTCAAGGAGATAAGTATCCACTCTCAGATAGTTTATTAATAAAAGATTCTTAAGCTACCTGACCAAATGCTTTATTTCAAATTTCTTCTCTCACCAGAAAAGGCATATGAATTTTGATACCAATCTAAATAATTAAGGGTTTTTAACATTTTTTCCGGTCACATATAAAAGGTTCTTCATCCCTCTGGCAAAATAGTTACCCTCAGGGGAAAGAAAAACAATATTTATAGAAGAAAAAGGATAAATGATGATGTGATATTAAGATCTGCCACTGGTTCATTCAAAAGGCCACTGCTTCTTGTTCAAGTTACCACATGAATCTATACTACTAAGGAAGAAAAATTTCCATGGCTCAATGATGAGATAATGCCAGTAAGCAATTTATTAAAGAGTCTGTCATCCATCACTGGAAATTTGGAACAATAATGATGCATTGAAAATAAGTATTCATCCCAGGTTACTTTTCCTCCTCACAAATTCCTTCAGCTCCAATATCTCTTCAGTAAATTAATAGAATTTTGGTCTTAGTCTTTTTGGAAACAAGCCCAGGAAGGAGAAGGCACCAGCAGCAGCTGTCACAAACCCAATGGTACTTATTGCTCGGCTGGCCTATAAGGAAAAAGGAATCAAAAACACATCTTATTCTAAAAGCATCTTAGTGTCCTAAACCTCAGCTTTAGCTTGTTTCCTAAATCAGAGACTCATTTTAATGTACAATGGATGAACTTAAAGGTGAATGCAAAATTAAAATTTTGTACGAAGATGAAATAAATTTATAATTATGACAAAGATATAAATACACATAGGTTATTTTTATAGCCTCTGACAGTTTATAAACTTATTATGCCACAATTCCTAATAATCATCATGGTACACCTGGACAGTATAGCATTACTGTTTTATACTATTTGAGAAGTTAAAAGTGATTTGCCCAAGGGAGGCAGTAGCACCAGGGCATTTAGATATCGTTTAGTCCTGAATCATGTGTCCTCCCCCTATACATCCCCCGCTCCTAAGCACATACTCATTTGGCTGGGTCTATACCAAGGTGAATAGTGTGTGCATATATGTGTGTGCATTGGTCGAGGGAGTGTAGACAAGAAAGCAGAGTACTCACTCAAGAAGTCTATTAAAAAGATGACAGCATTTGGATGGACGTGTGTGTGCATGTGTGTGTGTGTTCCCTGACTTAAAGCTGTTAGGAAGATAATTCAGGAATGTGATCTGAGGTAAATACCATACACTCTTACTTGGTAGATACACTTTATATTCCAATAAACAAACTTCTAAGATAAGTCACTACTGTTAACTATTATGGCAAAAATTAATTTCTCATGTAGACAAACAAAAATAAATCACTCTCAAGTTCAATTGTCCATAAAGGAGTTCAGACATTTATAGCTTTAAGGGTATTAATCATCATCCTGATGAGGGAACTGATGAATATTCATGGTTGCATGGCACTCAACTAATATTACCTTCCATCTGCAAGGGTTTGAGTGCAATTTTATGACCCAAAGGTCACATTCAGATACTTCAGTGTCATCAGGTATTTGGAAAACAAGAGTTGTTTTCTAAGAGTTAAGAGTCAGGCTTTCAAATAAAGCTAAATATTTTTCCTAAACGACTCTGGGGACCAGCCCAAATGTGAAAAACCTGACCGAGGTAACACTGGAGCGTGCCCTCTGTCTAACCCATAGCCCTCCACCACTGAGCCTGCCACCCCCATATGCAACATAATGCTCCCTCCCTAACTGAGGCTTCCCTGTGGGGAACAGGCAGCAAGGGCTCTGGCTAGGAAAGCAGCACAAAGAGTATTCACTTCATTACACCACCCTGTGGTCTGTAGGGACATGGCCTATAATTGTAATCTCTGCTCTGCCACCATCCCTAGTTGCCAGGGAGAATGACATTGGCAAACAATGGAAAACTCCTATTTTAGTTTACAACTCTTAATTTTATGTATTTGGTTGGTTGGCTATTTTATTTGTAATTCTTAATTAGTTGCTACCTAAATTGTTTCCAAGCAGAATTCACTGTAGCAGAGAACTACCCATATAGGACACAGGGAGCAAAAATGGGGTGGGAGATACAAGATACCTGGCAGAATTCCAAAAGGGGGCAGAATCAATAATCAGACAGGGATCAAGGATTACAAACCAAGCCCAAACCTCATGCAATTCCAGGCAGATGCTGAGATCCCAAGGAGTCTGACACAGGAAAAGTGGCAGGCAGTGAAAAAACTGGAAGGTGTAATTGGTGTCTGTAAACAGAGGTGTCCAATGGCAGCAGGGGACAGCCCTGGGAAAACCTGCAGGATCCTGGGGGGAGGGGGACAGCTAGATGCAGTCCTAACTCACTGGATGTCTTTCAGCCACTAGAAACAGAACACGTGAGAGAAATCTCTACATCTAAGAGACCTGGGGAGAGGACAGACAACTCAGTCCTAAATCAAAATTCCCTGAGACTGCACAGGCAAGATAAAATTATAATAAACCACTTCCAGTGTGCAGTTCCCCAAATTCCAAACATTTATTTATTTCAAGTTGCATTCTAAATGGAAAAATCCCACATAATTTGGACAATCCCTTAGAGTTATGTGTAACAGGATCGATCTGCAAGATTAAAAATATCCCAGGATGTCTATGGTGAGCCAGCATGAACAAGAACTTTTTGTGACTCATTTAGAATTATCATATCACCAAATCCTATCCTACACACTTTGTCCTATACAGGGCTTTCAGGTGTGTGTGTGGGATGGGGGGCAGGCATGATTCTGAGGATCTATACATGCCAAGTGAAATGTTAGCTACAGCTGAAGCAGCTGGGTCCGGGTATCAGTGAAGCTGGGTCACAGACAACTACAGTGGTTATCAAAAATCTCTCTTCCCCCAAGACTCTAAGGCTACAGTGCTGCAATGAAGCACAGTCAGGTGTACTGCGTGTCAGCTCGCACAGGCACACTCAAGGGTGCTGCCATAGTGCACAAAGACAGGCGTATTTAGTAACTTGTTTAGACTCACAGTGAGAAATGTTGATTTTAGGAATTTATAAAAATAAAGACAAGCCACAGGCTGGAAGAAAACATTTGCAAAAGTCATATTTGATGAAGGACTGTTTTCCAAAATATGCTAAGAACTCTTAAAAATATGAAAACAAGTAAGCAACCCAATTAAAAATGGGCAAAAGAGTTTGAGACACATCACCAAATATGATATGCAGATAGCAAATAATATATGAAAAGATGGTCAACATCATACATATTTAAGGAATTGCAAGTTAAAACAGTGGTGATATCACTACGTACCTATCAGAATGGCTGACCTCCAAAACACGGACAATGCCAAATGCTAAAGAAGATGTGGAGCAACAGGAACTCTCATTCATTACCGGGAATTCAAAATAGTACAGCCACTATGGAAGCTAGCTTGGCAGTTGTTTTTTCTTTTAACAAAACTAAACATACTCTTACCATATGATCTGGTGATCATAATTCTTGGTGTTTATCCAAATGAGTCAAAAATTTACATCCACAAAAAAGCTGCACACAAATGTTTCTAGCAACTTTATTCATAATCACCACAACTTGGAAGCAATCAAGATATCCTTCAGTAGGTTAGTGGATAAATACACTGTAATGCGTCCAGAAAATGGAATATTATTCAGTGATAAACAGAAATGAGCAATCAAACCATCTAATGAAAAGACATGGAAGAATTTTAAGTGCATTTTGCTTTGTACGATTTCAACTATATGACATTCTGGGAAAGATAAAACACATGGCAGTAAAAAAAAAATATTAGTGATTATCAGAGGTTTATGTAGAGTGAGGAATGAATGACAGGCAGAGTATAGAGATTTTCAGGGCTGGGAAACTATCCTGTATGATATTGTAATGATGGATACATGTATTATATATTTGTCAAAACCCACAGAAGGTACAATGCAGAGTGAACCCTAACATTAACTATTCGAGGAGAGGAAAATTCTTTTCTTTACCCATCTTAAGTTCTCAGCTGAGGCTCTGTAATAAAAGACAAATTAACAAGAGGAAAATGAACAGCAGTTGATTAACATGCACGTCTCATACACTCATGGTAGAAATTCAGGGAAGAAGTAACTCAAAGACATGGCTTAGAATTCAGACTTATAGAGCATCTTCACCAAAGAAAAATAAATTTGTAGAGAAGTGAGGGAAAAGTGGTTCCTCTTCCAAGGGCGACAACCTGTGGGAAGGTAGGAAACTAATGGTATATAGAAGCCTGTGAGTAGTTTGTTAAGTAGATTCCTCTAGTGCCCTCTCCAGGCTGCTAAGGGTCTTACATTAAACACGGGTTGTCCCGGGTGATTACCTTTTGTCCTTCCTGGTAGAGTGGGGAGGCAGGATACCTTTGAAAGTTTCTGTCCTACTTTTAGAAAAATAGGGGGAGGGCAGCGAGCTTTATTTCCTTCTGCTCCTACTCAATTGCTTCTCAATTGCTCAAAATAATCCTTATGCCAAAGTAACATATTTGGGGTGGTATGCTCTGGTTTCCTTCAGTATGAACTCTGGTTGATAATGATGTATCAATGTTGGCTCATCTTATATAACAAATAATCCACAGTGCTATGGGATGCTAACAGTGGGGAAGGATATGTGTGTGTGTGTCGGGGTGGAGGGTACAGAATATGTGGGAATTCTGTATGTACTTCCAGCTCAGTGTTGCTGTGAAGTTAAAACTCTAAAAAGCAAAGTCCATTAATTTTTTTTAAAAATACAGAAAAGTACAAAGAAGAAAAGGATAGGGCCCACAATCCTTCCACCTTTCTAATCTTTTTATCATTTACCGTTTTTTGTTTAACTGGGAAATAGATGGGGAAACAGTGAGAGACTTTATTTTGGCGGGGGGGGGGGGTGGCCTCCAAAATCACTGCAGATGGTAATTGCAGCCATGAAATTAAAAGACTCTTACTCCTTGGAAGGAAAGTTATGACCAACCTAGACAGCATATTCAAAAGCAGAGACATTACTTTGCCAACAAAGGTCCGTCTAGTCAAGGCTATGGTTTTTCCAGTAGTCACATATGGATGTGAGAGTTGGACTATAAAAAGGGCTGAGCAATGAAGAATTGATGCTTTTGAACTGTGGTGTTAGAGAAGACTCTTGAGAGTCCCTTGGACTGCAAAGAGATCCAACCAGTCCATCCTAAAGGAGATCAGTCCTGGGTGTTCTTTGGAAGGACTGATGTTGAAGCTGAAACTCCAATACTTTGGCCACCTGATGGGAAGAACTGACTCATTTGAAAAGATCCTGATGCTGGGAAAGATTGAGGGCAGGAGGAGAAGGGGACGACAGAGGATGAGATGGTTGGATGGTATCACCGACTCGATGGACATGGGTTTGGGTGAACTCCGGGAGTTGGTGATGGACAGGGAGGCCTAGCGTGCTGCAGTTCATGGGGTCGCAAAGAGTCAGACACGACTGAACGACTGAACTGAACTGAACTGAACTGGAAATACACAGCCATTTCCCAAGGAAACTGTTCTATGCTCAAGATCCTTGAGCCTTAAAGGGACCCCAGAAACAAATCTAACATTAGCTATTATTAGTACTAATACTATTATTGATAGTAATAACAAATAATTCAAATGCTGCAGTTTCTGTTAGATCAACAGAATATTACTAAAGCGTATCAACAAAGACCTTAAAATTGCTAAAATAAAAAGTAATATCGATGGAAGTATACCTTTTATTGGGATGAATAATATTTAATAGAACATGCTGCTGCTGCTAATAGAACATGCTAAGAGACTTTAAAAATCTCTTACAATCTATGAAACAACTTTGTTTGACAGATTAGGAAACTGATAAACATGTCCAAAGTTATCCAGGTTAGAAGTGGTGAAGATGGGGTTCTAGCTCAGATCAACAGAATTCCAAAGCTCAGATGTGTCTTTAAGGCTGTTACTACACCCATCAGAACCTGCTAGAGAAGAGTTCTTCTAGTTCTTGAAAAATAGTTACTTTTTCATGGGTCTTATTTGGGTATGAAAGGTGAAAAGAAGATAGACTACAAGTACGAGTCTAAGCAAAAAGAGACCTGTAATATCTTTTGATTTAGCCACATTTTTAAAAATTGCTGATTGAGTACTGTTGATAACTTTATCATTAACAACTTTACTTCCTAGCTATACGCTACTTTTCAATGCAAAAATGAGCAGATATTTATGTCTGTTATCTTCTATGTTTTGGCTCAGAAACAATTTATTGCTACATGTGTATAGTTCATTATAGTAATGTATTTCCTAGTAAAAATGAATTTCCAATTAAATTATTTCTTAATAAAAACAAATGTATCCTTTCATTATGTTCTATTTTCCATTCTTCCAAGCTTTCATGAGCAGAGTTATAATTTCAATCCTTAGAATAGACATTTATACAACAGATCCACCATTTCAAGATACTAGGAGCCTTTATATATTAATTTTAATAAATCTTTGGGTTAAAACATCAATGATGCAACTGAATTGCTGGGAAGGTAAGTAGGGAAAGGGCAACTGAATCAAGCTTGCTTTCAGTGAGGAATCTGCTACACTACTGAACAGTGGTGGTAAATACCAAAACTATAAGCTACTTTAAAAATAAAGTCAATTAATCCACTAAAAAATCATCCAAAAGCTCAATGAATCAAAAGTGAAAGTGAAGTCACTCAGTCGTGTCTAACTCTTTGCGACCCCATGGATTGTAACCTACTAGGCTCCTCTGTCCATGGGATTTTCCAGGCAAGAATACTGGAGTGGGTTGCCATTTCCTTCTCCAGGAGATCTTCCCAACCCAGGGATTGAACCTGGGTCTCCCTCATTGTAGGCAGATGCTTTAGCGTTGGATCCACTTAAAAGCACAACATTTCTTTGAAATTAGTGTTGCAAGGAAATTGAAGACATCCACAAATCCATGGTATCAGTTAGCCTCTTTCAGTTAATGGAAAAGAATCTCAGTACTACCATCTATGTTTTTGGCAAAGGAACTCGCACTCAAAAAAGTCAACATTCTTTTCAATATATATAGTTACTGATTTAACTGCTGTATGGTATGGTAATGAAAAAAAAAAAAAATACTGAAGGACGGGGGCATTAAGACAGACAGAAAGACATGGTCTTGACTCTGCTTCAAGTCCCTTCTAGCCCCAGATTCATGACACAAAATGTTCTCATCTGTTTGGTCATGAACTTTCTGAGTGACCTTGGGTAATTCAATTCCCTTCTTTGTCCTTCAGTGTTCTCATATATTCTTGTTCTTTTCCATTTGTTTGAGGTCTGAAAACTTGATCAAGACTGGGTAGTTATTATCTTCCCAACGTAAGAAATTTTTATTTCTCCTAAAGAAAACTCACCTGCTCTGAAACTCCTTCTCCGTATCGAAGCAAAGTCACAAAATGCTCACAGTTGTTGACAAGTATGTCATATTCCACCTCTTGCCCAATAACAAACTCTGACCGTTGGATAACTTCTTCAACAGGGAGAGGGGGGTATGTATCATCATATTTATTGTTTATTCTGTATGTGTCTTTTCCAACAACATCCTTCAAAAGCTGCATCTTCACCAGGGCCTTTCTGCTGAATAGAGACTTGGCACTTGTAAACGATGGGGAAATGCCATCCTCTATAAGGAGAATTCTGGTTAGCAAAACACAACAATCCAGCCCAGTGAACTCCAATGCCATCCTAAGTTATCCTCAAACCAGAAACCACTTAATCTTACTAACCATCAACACTCATTCTCTAATTTACCAATAACACTTATTCAATACTCTAAGACTGAGAATATAAGAAAACTTTTTGAAAATTTCTATCTCCCCATTGGGCTTCCCTGGTGGCTCAGCAGTAAAGAATCTGCCTGTCAATGCAGGAGACATAAGAGATGAGGGCTCGATCCCTGGGTTGGGAAGATCCCCTGGAGCAGGCCATGGCAACCCACTCCAGTATTCTTGCCTGGGAAATGCCATGGACAGAGGAGTCTGGTGGGCTACAGTCCATGGGGTTGCAAAAGAGTCGGACACGACTGAGCGACTAAACAACAACATATAGAACAAACTGGGTGTGAAAAATCTACTCATTCTTGAGGTGTAAGTTCTCTATCAATTAGTATTATTATTAGGGATCTTGGCATATGTTTCTAACATAGTACAGAGAAGATCACTGCCCCCTTTTTCTATAAAGCCCCTGTTTTTTGGTATCAGAACCTTTCTAAATTAGTATGCTTGGGCTTAGCAGCAGAGTGTTAAGATTGATGCCCTCCTCTTACAACTAAGCTGCACTTCTTACAGCTACCTCTCTGCTTTTACACTTATTCTTTTAATCAGGCTTTACTTTGAAATCTGCTGGGGACCCTAAGCATTTGACAGGGTCAGTTGGGATCAGCTGGGGCCCTGTCTTTGTTTTGCTAGTTCCTTTAGCCAAGAAACTAAGTCCTAAAACTAAGCCTAATGCAGTAGGCACTATCCACTCTATGTGGTCCTTTGCTGTGCTCCACCCACCTGTCACAACGCCCTGTGCCCCACCACTCCATCTTACTGCCTCTATTGGTAAGCATTTGCCTGCTGTTAAGTCGCTTCAGTTGTGTCCAACTCTGTGCGACTCCATAGACGGCAGCCCACCAGGCTCCCCCGTCCCTGGGATTCTCCAGGCAAGAACACTGGAGTGGGTTGCCATTTCCTTCTTCAATGCAGGAAAGTGAAAAGTGAAAGTGAAGTCGCTCAGTTGTGTCTGACTCCTAGCGACCCCATGGACTACAGCCTACCAGGCTCCTCCGTCCATGGGATTTTCCAGGCAAGAGTACTGGAGTGGGTTGCCATTGCCTTCTCCCAAGCATTTACCTAAACAGCCCCAAATCTCTGTATCATGACTTGCCATGGTTATTATCTGAGATTGGAAAAGTGATTCCTTAGTATTCAGCTTTAAAGCCAGGCCCTAGGCCCTCTCTATCTGCCCAAGATTGCTATGCTTG
Organism: Bos mutus; assembly: GCF_027580195.1. Lineage (NCBI taxonomy): Eukaryota > Metazoa > Chordata > Mammalia > Artiodactyla > Bovidae > Bos > Bos mutus. Next base: position 73,293,805 of record NC_091617.1, read on the forward strand.
GCCATTGTTGAAGTAAACCATGAGATGAAAGGCTGCTATATAACCAGTGTTTAGACACTTTTCCTTTCAGTAATGACTAAAAGCAAACTTTTTTTCCTACTCCTCTTTTTTTTCACTCCTTTGAACTCCTTTTCATTGGAGTAGCATTTTCAATACCTTACATATTCCAAATTCTTACACAGTACAAGTTCATAGAACACATATATCCTAGTTAGAATTACTCATCAACTAGTTTGAAGCAATCAATTTACTGATGACAAAATCAAAGCGTGGAGAGAGAAACTGGCTTGCGGAACATCACACAAGTAGTTAACAGAAACAGGAATTTAATTTCAGTCAAAGCTCAGTGCTTGAACCATATCAGTATGGAGCTTAAGATGTGAAAAAAAGGAAACAGCGCAAAAGCCTCATATTGTTTTCTAAATGTGAAAGCTGCAGAGATAATATAAAGAATTCCTTAGTATTAATCACTAGACTCTACAGAATGAATAGCTCTGTATTGTAAATGCCATTTTATTTGCCATTTCCATTTCCAGTATTCTAGAACAAGTGGCAAATAGCTCAAAATCTCGCAAAAATCACTTCATTAAAAGTTCTCAGAAGCTCTCAAGATAGTAAAACTTCAGCCTGTAAACACTTCTTTTTAAAGGTATCTTGAGGGAAAAAATATTCTAGGCTCTTTGTTATTTGCATACATTTTTCTTAATAGCTTGTACTCATTTCTAAACATGTAGAAAATACAGAAAAATACAGCATAAACACTAAATATAAATTACCTGCTATCCTGCCAGAAATAACTATCATTATTAATGTATTTATACTGTCTTTATCACTTGCAAATATACATGTATGTGTTTACATTGACATGTATGTGTATATATGTGATTTCTTTGCAGACTCGATACCATATTACACATTGCATTTTTAATCTGTAATTTGCCAATAGTTATCATACCAGATCATCTTTCATGCAATTAAAGATATCTAGAAATTACTTTCAGCTGTTAAAGTGGCCACTGTTTTAGTCTGCTTAGCACTTCATCCTACCACTACTTCTTTCTTTCTAGAAAAGACTCTGTCTAAGCCAGTCATACTGTCCCATTCCTGGACATAGTGATGGTTCCGTAACGGACAGGGGACCCACACCAGACAATCAAGAGTCATTCTCCATGATTTTTCTAACTTTAGCAGACAAGGAGTATCTCTCTCCTGTGGGTCACCAGCCTACAAGGATGTGAGCCTAAGGATGCCTAGGGTCATCAGTTCAGCTTCTTAGACATAGCCTGGGAAAATAAATAAAATATATACAAAAAGAATGCAGATATGGGACAAAGAGTTTTGATAGTGTTTAAACTTCTAGATCCAGGTATCCCTGAGACCAGCCTCATCTCTTCCCTTCCTGTAGTTTACTTCACTGAAGCAATGAATTTGCCTTTTTTCTAAACTAATTTGATTTGTTACTTGCAACTAAAAAGTTCTACCAAACACAAAATCTTAATATCTGAGGCTAAATCATAATTCATTTAACCGTTATCTTTTTAATCTTATTAATCCATTGTCCAACTTTTTTTTACCCACCATAAAAAATCAATAGTTACTTTTTTCCCATTGTCCTTTTTTTAAACCATTATAAATGAGACAGCAGTGAACACTCTAATACACAAATCCTAAATAAGTTCTCTAAAAATATTTCCCAAGAATAGATTCATAGAGGTAAAATTACAGGATCAGAGCATGGAAACTCTTTTAAGACTCTTAACGTGCATGCCTGCCAAGTCACTTCAGTCATGTCCAACTCTTTGTGATCCCATGGACTGTAGCCCACCAGGCTCCTCTGTCCATGGAGTTCTCCAGGCAAGAAGACTGGAGTGGGTGGCCATGCTCTCCTCCATGGGATATTCCCGACCCAGGGATCAAACCCATGTCTCCTGCAGTTCCTGCATTGTAGGCAGATTCTTTACCACCCAGCCACCAGGGAAGCTCAAGACTCTTGACACATCTTGCTAAATTGTTTTGGGGAATGATTTTATCAATTTGTATTTCTATCAACAATATCCTGTGTTCATTTCATTATACCTTTATCAACACTGATTTTCATTTTTTAAAATTCTGCTAATGTGAGAGGCATAAAATCTATCATTTTATAATTCCTAGATGACTTAAAAGCTGAATGCTTTAAAAATGGGTATTGGAGACTTTCATCTTCTACAAACTGTTCACAATCTTTTATCCGTTTGTTTGTTGGGATTTGAGTATTCACTGTTCCCTCAGAGGAAGAAACTCTTGCCCCAAATATCATGTGCTGGGTTTCCTCACCTCTTTCAAGTTTTCTCAAATGTTACTTTCTCATGAGATTTTCCCGACCAGCTAATTTCAAACTGTAGCAACTACAACTCCCCAGAACTTCCTGTCCTGCTTCTATGATTTATTTTCTCCGTATCACTTATCTCTAATCTAACATTGCTTTCTGTATTCTGTACATACTCCCTCTCTCAGGCTCTCTGTCTCCTCTCTCTCTGTCTCTCTCTCTCTCTGTCCACTAGAATGTAGGGATTGACTTATGTATCCCTAGCATTTGAATAATATTTGGCACATAACAAGAAAAATCTATAAATAGATGTAAAGTGATTGAAATAATCTATTTGTATTATATATAAAGACACTGACTCTTGTCACATTTGTGGCAAATATCTTCCCCAGTTGATTCAGTTCAGTTCAGTTCAGTCGCTCAGTTATGTCCAACTCTTTGCAACCCCATGAACTGCAGCACATCAGGCCTCCCTGTCCATCACCAACTCCTGGAGTTAACCCAAACACGTGTCCATCAAGTCAATGATGCCATCCAACTATCTCATCCTCTGTTGTCCCCTTCTCCTCCTGCCTTCAATCTTCCCCAGCATCAGGGTCTTTTCAAATGAGTCAGTTCTTTGCATCAGGTGGCCAAAGTACTGGAGTTTCAGCTTCAACATCAGTCCTTCCAATGAACACCCAAGACTGATCTCCTTTAGGATGGACTGGTTGGATCTCCTTGCAGTCCAAGGGACTCTCAAGAGTCTTCTCCAACACCACAGTTCAAAAGCATCAATTCTTCGGTGCTCAGCTTTCTTTATAGTCCAACTCTCACATCCATACATGACTACTGGAAAAACCATAGCCTTGACTAGACAGTTCTTTGTTGACAAAGTAATGTCTCTGCTTTTTAATATGCTGTCTAGGTTGGTCATAACTTTCCTTCCAAGGAGTAAGCATTTTTAATTTCATGGCTGCAATCACCATCTGCAGTGATTTTGGAGCCCAAAAAATACAGTCAGCCACTGTTTCCACATCTATTTGCCATGAAGTGATGACATCGGATGCCATGATCTTAGTTTTCTGAATGCTGAGCTTTAGGCCAACTTTTTCACTTTCCTCTTTCACTTTCATCAAGAGGCTCTTTAGTTTCTCTTCACTTTCTGCCATAAGGGTGGTATCATCTGCATATCTGGGGTTATTGATATTTCTCCTGGCAATCTTGATTCCAGCTTGTGCTTCCTCCAGCCCAGCATTTCTCATGATGTACTCTGCATATAAACAGGGTGACAATACACAGCCTTTCCATACTCCTTTTCCTATTTGGAACCAGTCTGTTGTTCATTTACTTTTTGTGTGTTTTTTTTTTTTTTAATCCATAAGTTTAAAATCCTAATGTTACTTGGCTTTTGTGATTTCTTCAATGCCACTTTAGCCTTAGAATTGTTCATTGTTGTCCAGTCGCTAACTCGTGTCCAACTTTTTGGGACCCCATCGACTACAGCATACCAGCCTTCCCTGTCCTTCACTATCTTCCAGCATTTCATATGATGTACTCTGCATATAAGTTAAATAAGCAGGGTGACAATATACAACCTTGATGTACTCCTTTCCCAATTCTGAACCAGTCCATTGTTCCATGTCCAGTTCGGACTACTGCTTCTTGACTTATACAACATACAGGCTTCTCAGGAGACAGGTAAGGTGGTCTAGTATTACCATTTCTTTAAGAATTTTCCAGTTTGTTGTGGTCCACACAGTCAAAGGCTCTAGTGTAGTCAGTGAAGCAGAAGTAGATGTTTTTCTGGAATTCCCTTGCTTTCTCTATGATCCAATGGATGTTGGCATCTGTACATCTGGAAGTTCTACGTTCACTTACTGCTGAAGCCTAGCTTGAAGGATTTTGAGCATAATCTTGCTAGCATGTGAAATTAGTGAATTGTATGGTAGTTTGAACACTCTTGGGCATTGCCCTTCTTTGGGATTGGAATGAAAACTTAATTTTTCCAGTCCTGCGGCCATTGCTGAGCTTTCCAAATTTGCCCGCATACTGAGTGCAGCATTTTCACAGCATCATCTTTTAGGATTTGAGAAAGCTCAGCTGGAATTCTATCACCTCCACTAGCTTTTTTCGTAGTAATGCTTCCTAAGGCCTACTTGACTTCACACCCCAGGATGTCTTAGAATAGCCTTCCAAAAACCTAGATCGGCTGGATTTACCTAGTTTCTACATTGTATTTCTGGCTTATTTTATGATTTTGTTCATGATTACTTCTTGTAGTAAGAAAGCTAAAAAACTCCCAGGAACTTCAGAAAGCAAAACTTACCTAGAGGTGCTATGTTGATAACATACCCATCACCCAAGTACAGTGCCCAATGTTGATAACAAGGACGAAACACTTCAATCAAATCCCCTGGCTGAGGATTGCCAGGATAGCTCAAACTAAAGCAATCATTAAATGCCATCTGCAATGACAGACACCAAGATCTAGCTGATGTGACTTGCCAAAAGAAAATCAGTTCAAGGCTTCTATAGAAACATAACAATACAGACTTTATTGGGATTGCATCCCTTATTAAATATTTAGACTCACACCACTGTCCTTTGAATGATTCCAACACAGAATTATGTGTGCACAAACAGGCAAGTGGAGAAAGAATCTGTCTGCTATTGCTTAATTTTCTACAGCAATGCTTCTCATACTGATTAACCCCAGGGCTCCTTTGTTATAAGCACTTCATAATTCTCTCTTTAAATCCAGAAATTCATGGATAATGTAATTTACCTATGCACAAGATTTCAAAAATTAATATGATACCCTATTTGGAATAGAAAGGGGAAGTAAATTTGTAATAATACTTGTTTTACTGTGTAAATGCTCAGTTCATGAATACCCAAAAATATAATAAAGCACTTATAATAAAATGCATCAGGGTTTAGAAGTAGAAGATCAGAGTCTTTCAGCCTTTCATATAGCAACATAGTAAAATCAAAAAGAAGAGGTTTGTAGACACTAACATTCTGTGCAAAAAAAAAAAGCAAAAACCTTTCATTGCAAAACTTACTCTGTGTTTTAAGCAGACACAAGTTCCAGGCTCAGAAGAGTGTCCAGTCTGATATCCAGGCATACTGTAAGACACAGGACCTTTCTTCCTTGTGCGGAACTGTGCTGTGCAGACTTAGGCACACTTGCCTCCTCCTGAAACCATATACAATTCCCCGTGTCACTGTCCTTTGAAGTAAAAGTCTTTTGCTTTATCTGAGTCTCCCAGACCTCCCCTGAGTCTCAAGAGGCTGACTCAAGAGTTAATGATTAGGTGTATAGCATAAACCAAGCACTTCCCTCGTGGCTCAGATGGTAAAGTGTCTGCCTACAATGCAGGAGACCCAGGTTCAATTCCTGGGTCGGGAAGATCTCCTGGAGAAGGAAATGACAACCCACTCCAGTGTTCTTGCCCGGAAAATCCCATGGTCAGAGGAGCCTGTAGCCTATAGGCTCCTCCGTCTATGGGGTCGCAAAGAGTCAGACACAACTGAGTGACTTCACTTTCACTGTTCACGGCATAAACCAACACAACACTGTAAGGCAACTATTCTCCAACTAAAACTAAATTTAAAATAAGTAAAGAAGTAGTGGGCACATAACAAGTAGTATATATGTCTCAACTGTCTCAATTAAACAGCTAATCTTTGGGATATTCCCCACAAATATTTTTTTGTTATAATTTCTATTCAAAAAAAGAGTTAATGAATTTAAAAGAAGAGTTAATGATTAGGAAATGTGAAAAGGTAGAAAAAAGCTGTTGAGTGGGGAAACTGGTAACAATTTAGACTATAAACCAGCCACATGGTAGAGTCACCAAACTCCTAGTTCCCTGAAAGATAAAGATCTCACATTTCTAAATTGTTTTTACAGGTGAAAACTACTGACCTCAAGCATATAGACCCCCAAATGGTTGAAATCACAAGATTAATCATCTTTGAAACTTCACATTGGATACTATCCAATATAAGAACTGAGCATAAGCTGATCACACAGCCTGTGGCCCCTCTCTCACCTTGCCTTTAAACACCCTTCTCTGAAAGCCATCTTTTCAGCATGAACTGCCCATTCTTCTTGCTTGGCACCATGCAATGAATGCTATACTTTCCTTCACCACAACCCAGTCTCAGGAGATTGACTTTGCTGCATGTCAAGCAAGAGGACCCAAACCCAGGTTCAGCAACATACCCACTAAATATCAGTAAATGCTCCTTGTTACTGTGACAACCACAAACACCCTCCAGATTTCCACCACTCCTCAACTGCCCTGCTTACTGTCTAATTCTTCATTTTTGAATCCAAAACAAGTGCAAAGTAGCTGAGGCAGAAAGGAGACAATTTTGAAATTTGGGAAGTTCATCATATTAATGTGTATGTCTGAAAATTCTCAGTTTGGTGATTTTTTTCCTTTGAAGAGAGTATTTTTAAGAAAGAACATATAAGTCTCTGATGGGTGATTTTTATGGAACATTACATTTCCTATGTATAGCACTGAAGCAGAATGACTCAGTAAAAGGAAGTTATGTACATTCACTGATAATCAAAAAGGGATTTTATGCTATATCCATGTTGAACATCTAATTGACAACAGAGTATTCCTCGGCATCTCTCACTGTAATGTAGATACTCATTTACAAAATAAACCCCAGTGCCAGAAAGGGAAACTTCCAAATCATCTAAATTATAATTATAATAGCATAGGCAAAGGACTTGGGAATACAGACTATTATTTCCCTGGCATGCTAAAAGTCTTTTTTTACAACAATTAATATTGGGAGGGTGTTTTCTCAAGTATTTGTATGCCATCTGTTGAAAAGTTCAATCATCACCCTGTCACAGAAATGAGGCCAAATGCAAGCTGTCCATCTGTTGAAAAACAACTATTAAAACAACTTTATGGAAACCGTTAAGTCTAACCACCCTCTCAAATATGTTTGAGTCTTATTAAAATGGCAGTTCAAAATTTGGCCACATGGGCACTAAAAGGAAAAATAGATACTATACTATGATATAAACAAACACATTTCCCATGAATAGGAAGCAGCAAGCACACACAGCTGCCTGTTAGCATTCAGAGACCTAGCCAAGCTTACAGTAATAACCACCATTTGAACAGAAAGTACTTTGTAGTATAACATGTTTTTTTTTCAAGTGCACTATCTCAATTAACCCTAATTAATTTTTTAAAAAATCTACCATGATTTGAGTTTATTATGTTATTATCCCATTTTACAGCTAAAATGATAGTAGCAAATGCCAATTTCTGAAAAATACTCACTGAAATCCTTGAATTATAAAACATGGAGGGAAAAAAATAACTGGCTTACATGTGAGAGATATGATTTCTTGCTTCAGGTCTTCTCCATGACTTCTGTCACTTTGAGACTTATATGCAAAATATAAAACTATAAAACATAAAGAAGAAAAACAGGAGGAAATCCTCAGGCTCCAGGGTAAACAAAGATTTCTTAGACTTGATACCAGAAGTGTGCATATGTGTGCTCAGTCATGTCCAACTCTTTGCGACTCCATGGACTGCAGCCCGTCACGCTCCTCTGTCCATGGGATTTCCCAGGCAGGAACACTGGAGAGGGTTGCCACTTCCTTCTCCAGGGAATCTTCTCGATCCAGAGACCGAGTCAGAGTCTCTTGTATCTCCTGCATTGGCAGGTGGATTCTTTAGCACTGCTCTACCTGGGAAACTGATACCAAAAGTACTATCCATAAAAGGGAAAACTGACAAATTTGATGTCCTCAAAATGTCAAACTTTTGCAACACAAAAGATCCTGCTAAAATGACAAAAAAGATAAGCTATGGAGCAGAAGAATATTTTTGAAAACCACATATCCAAGAAAGGACCAATATCAAGAACATAAAAAGAACACTCAAAACTTAACAGTTGAAAAGACTACAGTTAGAATCTGAGCAAAAGACACAATGACACATTTTGTCAAAGAAGAGACACAGATGTCAAGCAAGCCATGTTACATCATTAGCAATTAGGGAAATTTGGATTAAAACCACGATAGCACTACTTACCTATCACAATAGCTAAAATAAAAAAACTGTGACCAGAGAAAATTCTGGCAGGGATGTAGAGTTACTGAATCATTCATGCAGTGCTGGTGAAAATATAAAATGTTGCAGTCACTCAAAGCAGTCTAGAAATCCCTTTAAAAATGTAACTCATAACTACCATGTGTGCCTGCATAAGTTGCTTCAGTCATGTCCGATTCTTTGCAACCCCATGGACTGTAGCCTGCCAGGCTCCTCTGTCCATGGGATTCTCCAGGTAAGAATACTAGAGTGGGTTGCCAAGTCCTCCCCCAGGGGATCTTCCCCACCCAGGGATGGGACCCATGTCTCCTGCATTGCAGGCAGATTCTTAGGAAGCCCTTATAACTACCATATGATCCAGCACTTGCACTCCTACATATTTATTCCAGAGATTGAAGACATGAGACTTATATTGACTCAAAAACCTGTATAAAACCTATACAAAAACCTATTATAGCATAATAGCCCCAAACTGGTACATCCCAGATGATCTTCCATGGGTGAACAATAAACAATTTGTGGCACATCCACAGCATGGAACATTACTAAGAAATAAAAAGGAACAAACTGCTGACGAATGCAACAGCATAACCAGGATGAATCTCCAGAGAACTGTGCTGAGTGAAAAAAGCCAGACACAACATTATATATATAATTCCATCTATATACAACATCCTTGACATGACCAATTTACAAAAACAGAGAATGAATAGTGGTTGCCAGGGGTTAATGAAGTGGTAAAAAGGAAGTGGGTGTGGCTATAAAAAGGCAACATATGAGAGAAGTTAGAGGTGGTGGAATACTCTGCCTCTCCACGTGGTCCATGTCAATAACCTGTTTGTGATACTGCAGTGTGGTTTTGCAAGAAGTTGCCACTGGGAAAAAGCAGGCAATGGTACAAGGGATCTCTCTGCATTATTTCTTACAACTGCATGTGAATCTACAGTTAGCTCAAAATAAAAATCTTTAACAGAAAAAGAAAATTCACTGTATTTTTTCCCACTGAGAAGAGGATCAATATGTGGAAATTATACTGAGACAGCTTTTAGCTGTATATGAGGAAAATTCTTCTTACATTGAAGGTGATCTAACAATGAAACGGAGGACCTTGTACAGATAGCAGTCCCTATCACTGAAAATCCTTAAATACAGTCACAGTCAATAAAAAGAAGATTTCCATGGGAGGTGGGGAAGATGGTGGTAGGGAAAAGAGGCCTTCCAAGTTCTCTTTGATCTCCAGTGTTCATCTCATTCTATTTCCCAGTAACTGTGCAATCCTCAAACCAACCCCACAAAGTAGATATAATCATTTCCCCCGTTTTAAAGATGAGGAACCTGACATTTACCACAGTTCAGGGACTCATACAAAGTCACAGAGTGGGAAAGGGCAGAACCCACATCTGGACTTAGATTAGCCGACGCCTAGGTCAGGCTCTTCTTCATCCCAAACTGCTTGTCCCCATGTGAGCTGTATCTCCTCCCTAACTGACCTTTGAGATCGGGTGACATTTGTGACCTGATGATTACCATCACCTTTTTACAGATGAGGAAACAAGAGACTCATATGATTTAAGTATCAGAACTAAAGTCACACAGATAGTGACAGAACTATAATTCAGTTCCAAGTCTCTTCGTTTTCCAGACTGCATGCTCCTTCCTTACATCACTGATTAACATCATTGACCAAAGGAACTGCTACAAAACAAAACTTCATCTTTCCCCTCTCCTCAAATATCCATCAGATAAAGAGGCTGCAAAAGCATACAGAATGTGTATTTCATAAAACAACATAGGAGGGTTTTAAACATTCATACATGGAACCAGTGAGTCATCGGAAGTGGAGCCTTAGGGAACCCCTGCTCTTCTGCAGGGGAGGTGTCAAGATGAGAATATTCTAGATGCATTTAGAAGGTTCCCAGACTCATATCTTAGAGAAATGTCTAAAACCTGTCTGCTTGAATAATTTTATTTTCATGGCCATCCACCCATTTCATTCAAGCCCAAGTATGTCATGTCGTGCTTCTGAAAGACAATAATTCAGAACCAATTAAAGATACATTTTTAAGTCCTCTGCTGAAAGCTGTGCGTGTCACCTTTAAGGTAAAAATACTTCATTTTAACAGTTCATCTGCACAGAATTGTTTGACTAGTTTATAATAAAGAGTGACAAGAAAGTAAGTCTGTAATCTTTATGCAAGAAATTTCCTTTTTCAACTGCCAAAACAAGCTGCCCTGTTTATAGCTCCCTGTAGGTCCCTGGGGCTACATCAAAAGAAATAACAGGCCCCTGCACAGAGAGGGACTGGCTGATTAACTGCTGCTCATGTCCATGGAGCCACCTGTGCTACAAGAATACTAACAGCACTTTTTCACAAACTACTCCCAAGGACGCTATCGGCAGTCGGAAACATGATCACGGCCTATCCTTATATAAGTCCAAAAGTCTCCCAATTCAATTTGGACCCTTTCCCACTCCAGCAGCACATTTCATCCATAGCCCTGCCACATTGAGATGGTTCCACAAATCTCCCTGTTCCCAGATTGGCTACTTCACAAACTCTCAGAGCTGCAAGGATCCTTGGTCCAACATCCTCTCCCTACAGCTGAGGGTTCCACGTCCCAGTATGATGAATCTTCCTCAGCCACTGCCCAGTCATTCCTTGCCTGGAACCCCTCCATGGATCCTCATGTTGAGTCTGCATCGCACCCCGTCTGTAATCCTGGACTCCTTATTCATCCCTATGTTCTAAGCAAACCAGACCATTATTCCTCACTTTCACCTGGAGTTACGTTGCTAATAATGAAATTTCTACTTGGCATTTGCTGATCATTTCCAAATGACCCACTCTTAAAGGTCCAGATCAGATACCATCTCCTCCACAGGGTCTTCCTCCACTCAGCCAGAACTGACTATGAGCTTTCAAATTACCACTGCTCCTTTCTCTAACACCCACTATGTTTCCTACACCTGCATCACTTATTGGTGTCTAGGGAATTTTCTGCTCCATGCAGAGGGCCGGTTCCTGTTTATCTCTACACCTTCAGTTTCCTGCAGAGCTTATCTGGCTCAAATAACTGCTCAGAATGTTTAATAAATGAAGGAATGAGGATTCCAAGCTCGGGGAGAAGAGAATGGCTGGGCTTTTCCAGCACATAAATTACATTAACAGTTCTGAATGTCAAAGTGATATCACCATTGGTTGTTCCAAAGCCTAACAGAGCATAATAATAAAGGTTTATATTGTAACTCATTTCCATGAGGATCTGATGCCGGAAAAGACTGAAGGCAGGAGGACAAGGGGACAACAGAGGATGAGATGGTCTGATGGCATCACCAATTCAATGGACATGAGTTTGAGCAAGCTCTGGGAGATGGTGAAGGACAGGGAAGCCTGGCATACATGGGGTTGCAAAGAGTCTGAGCGACTGAACAACAGCAGCAACAGTGATAAAGAACTCGCCTGCCAATGCAGGGTACATAAAGTGATGCGGGTTCCATCCCTGGGTCGGGAAGATCCCCTGGAGGGCATGGCAACCCATTCCAGTGTTCTTGCCTGGAGAATCCCTTGGACAGAGGAGCCTGGCAGGATACAGTCCATAGTGTCGCAGAGTCGGATACAACTGAAGCGACTTACCACCCCCCTGCGCACCCCACGACCACCACCACCACCCTCACCTCACACACACACACAAGGGATAGAGGCTTTGGTAAGCAAGACCAGGTCCAGTCCCTGTTTTGCCATTTGATAGCTGTGTGATTTGGGAAAGCGAGTCTCTCTTTCCCTGTGGCCTCTTTAAAAAAAAAAAAAAAAAAAAGATGTGGGTGAAATTACATGCTCTCCGCTGGTTCTTGGGGCTCTCGTCTGACAGTAGGTTCAGCAAGGCTGTCTGGGGGCCTAGCAGGCTTCCCTCCCCATCCCTAGGACACCTCACTCTGACGCCGGCTTGGTGTCCCCTCCAGTGGCAGCGGCGAGGGTCCTGAGGTCCCGCCGGCCTCACCGCTGCTGCCCCTCCCGCTAACGGCCCGGGCTCCACTCCACCTGGGGGGAGGTCAAGGCGGCAGTGGCCGTCTACCGGTAACCAGGGCGGCCTCCAGCGCCAACTCCACCCTGCCGCGCGGAGACTTCCCGGCGCCCCGACGCTGCCGCGCACGCACGCTCGCCGCTCCTGCCGCCCGCCCAGCCGGCCGGCCCCGCGCAGCCGCCGGAGTACCCTCCGCTCGCTCGCCCCCGACTCCGCACACGTCTCTATCCCCCAACGCCGCACTCCTGGGAGCCCACGGAACACCTGCCCTCCGCCCGCACAGGCACACACACAAACCCTACAGCCGAGGCGCAGCCCCAGCGCGGGAACTAACCAAGGAACCGCGCCCCGCCACTGCGACGTCCTGGCTGGTCAAGGCACGGAGGTTGTACAGTTAACTTGTCTTGTTGAGCCCAGAAATGTTATAAGCATGAATACACACTGCATCCGTTCGAAGTGCGCCCCCCGCCCCCCAGCTCTATACAGACCCTCGGAGTCAGTAGAAAGGGTCCTGGTCCCTGTGCCCCAAGAAAGCACCTCAGTCTAAGCTGGGGGTGGGGGGAGGGTAATGGGGAAAGGGGTGGGGAAGGAAGCAGTGACCTTAAAAAACCTTCCTCCTTCCCACCACACATGGTGTATTCTGTGAGCCCGATCCTGCGCCCAGGACTGTGGGGACACGCATGGACCCCCCACCCACTTTGGCCTCCTCCCTGTCGCCACCCTGCAGCCCAGGATCAACTTCAGAAGTGGGCAGAGTGGGGAACGGAGGAAGGAAGGGTGCACAGGTCCCCGTTTCTTCCAGTGAGAAATTTACCTGGCTCCAGATGCGGCCTTCCTTGAAGAAGAGGCTCTAGGAGGCAGCCAACTCCCCTCCCCCACATCCCCGCCCCGCCCCTGACAAGGGTCTGCTTCTATTTAGAGGAGTAGAGCAGGTCTTTTATTCAGTGTGACCTGGGTGCATGTGACAGGGCAGCACCTATCTGACTCTCTTTCAGGCCATAGGCCAACAGAGGCCTCCAGGAATAAAGCCATGAGAGTTTAAAAATAAAGGTGGGCGTGAAGAGTATCCATTTTCTCCTTGCTAAAAAAGGGAGGCCAGGAAAACAAACCAGCTAAGTAAGGAAGGCCCACAGACTGCTAAGTGAACCTTCTGGAGCACAGCACAAGGACTTGCCTTCAAACAAGTCGTCCTAACCTAGATTTTTACTCTGATATAAGTGGACTCTCAGCTAAAAGAAAGGATTTTTTCCCTACTGATTCAAAGGCTGAACTAGCTCTCTAATTTTATGTTGTTTTGTCCCAGTGGAATAAGAACTACCTAAACATGCAGCCGCCTTTATAAAGGAACCAGGTTCTGTGGTGAAGGTTAAGGGTGAATCTGCAGGTTTTGACATCGAGGTCTGGCTTTGACATCTTTGGAAATTAATCAGTAGACATTGAAAACACGTGGAATCTAGATATATGTATTGATAAAGTAGAAACTCGAACACTTGAGAGTGTAGCTTTATTTTTATGAGTTAATATTTTTCCTACCTGTTCCCTGTTTAGTGTATTTTTAGAGTTATAAACTGAATTAGATATACCTTTCAGTGTTCTTTTAATATGTCAAAAAGAGATCCATAAACATGCATTTGCTTTATGTTCCCCAACTATTTCAATTGAGTCATCACTGAAGGCTGTGGTTCATGATTTTATGCAGGAGAGTTATTGTGAGCATTTATAAAGCCATCCTGCTTATGAGCTAAATTTATTATGTTTGCCAGGTTAATCTGTTTTCTCTAATCGGACACTTAATCATCGGCTCTCCTCCTTGCATTATAGATTCATGAATGTGAACCAAGGAGGGTTGCTCAGTCAGAACAAAATGATAAATTATCTTTTCATTTTTGGGGGGTATTTGTGATTAAATGCATCATGATAGAATTAAAATGAAATAAATCTTGTAATTTTACTTCTAGATCCCTGCCAGGTATAGATAAAATGCATTCGGTTAAGAGTAAATTCAATTTGATGCCTGAATGGAATTTGTAGGAGAAACAGAGAAAGCTTTGTTGTTCAGGAGAACTCTGAGTTCTCTCTTCCTTTCTACAGATTGGAGAGATACTTAATCACTCCTCATTGGTACTCTACGGATGAACAGTACAGAATTAAAATTTCTATCCAGAAAGAATGAGGAATTAGTGTAGGGTAGTTATAGCCAGTTTGCCTGAATCCAGAGTTGTAGTCCTGGGATGTCAAGGGCTGTACATAATATGTGATGGGACCAGGTATTAGATTACAACCAAATAACTCATTCCCATTATTTTGGCTATTATATTAAGTGAAGCACCACATGGATGACACTTTAAGTTGCTGCCTAGTTAGGTGAAAGGGTTGAAACATATTGAAATAACCATAATGGAGATACTTTTGTCATGTTTGTTGTAAAATGAATAAAGTCCAGCAAAAGCCCAGTGTTAACAGGAATCATTATTTGCCTTTTTAACATATGTACTCTAAAATCAATTGGCAATGTGTGACGTTACTCCTCAAAAGAACTCTTGGTTTGGTTTGGTTTTAATAGAAGAAGAGCTGATGTACAGCGTTGTGCTAATCTCTGCTGTACAGCAAGGTAACTCAGTTGTACACATGTAAACATTCTTTTTTATATCCTTTTCCATTATGGTTTATCACAGGATCTTGAATATAGTTTCCTGTGCTATACTTTAGGACCTTGTTGTTTATCCAGAAGAACTCTATTTTTTAATGCATATTTTACAAGTAGCAAAGCACTTACCTATTCTTTCTCTCATTTGAGCCTGACAGCAAATGCATGATTCCTCAGGTTCTGGAAGTCACTCTGAGGCCTGAGCCATGGAGTTCCTCACTCAGGGCCTCCCCCTGGGAAGGGTCCAGATCAGGTCTCTTAGTCAAGAGCTCTTCCTCACAGCCTAGATGTCCACTGACAGATGAATGGATAAAGAAGTTGTGGTACATATACACAATGAAATATTACTCAGCCATAAAAAGGAATGAATTTGAGTTAGTTGAACTGAGGCAGATGAACCTACAGCCTGTTATACGAAGTGAAGTAAGTCAGAAAGGGAAAACAACTATCATATATTAACATATATACATGGAATCCAAAAAGATGGTACTCATGAACCTGTTTGTAGGTCAGGAATAGAGACGCAGACATAGAGAACAGACTTGTGGGCACAGCAAGAGAAGGAGAGAATGGGATGAATTGAGAGAGTAGCACTGAGACATATACATTACCATATGCAAAACAGACAGCTGGTGGGAAGTTGCTGTATAACACAAGGAGCTCAACGTCGTGCTCTGTGACAGCCTAGGGAGGTGGGATGGGGGGCAGTGGGATGAAGGTTCAGAAGGGAGGGGATATATGTATACTTATGGCTGATTCACATTGTTATACAGCAGAAACCAATAAAACATTGTAAAGCAATTATCCTCCAATTAATAATGAATTTTAAAAAGAGCTCATCCTCTACCCTGACTCCCTCTTTTGTTAGATATTAAAAGCAATGTCTTCCTTTTAGGTGAAAAAACTGCAAAAACAAAAGGCCTATACAAATACACAGTGAATGAGACTTCATGCAAAAATGATGTGATGATCTCATGACTTTAACTGAGATACTTGCTGAAATGACGCAGAGGTTTTTGGCTACAAGAGCATAACAGATGAGAGTGGAGACAAGCATATACTTCCAATGCAGCCCCCAAAGTCAATGCTGCAAAAAATAAAAGCTTTTTTCTCTACTTGACTATCCAGGCAACATGTCTGCTCAGATTGCATTTTGGTATGGAGTTCTTGAGCCTCTCATTCAATGGGTTTTGTACATTCTTGGTCGATATGGTTTGAACTAGAAATCTGTTTCCCTACTGAGTCCTTATGCAGTACATATCCAGGCTATGTGATGTCTCTGCGACTCTGTTTCCCAATGGTTATGTGCATGTGAAATTACTCAGCTTGGTGTGTTAAGCTGAGCCAAGTGTCTGAGGCAGTTAAGGGGACTGAATGATTGGAAAACAAGTGGAGAAAAGGAAGATTTAATGGAGCCCAGGTCAGAGGCACAGAAACCTATCAGCAAGTGGCAAGGAAGGAAGAACAGGGGCATGCCTTCTATAGAGGAAGTTGCCTGTATTCTGCCCAGGAAAAGGACAGTGGAAAAGCCCTGGACAGTGAGTTAGGAGTCTTTAGTTCTAATCCCGGAGAAGGCAATGGCACCCCACTCCAGTACTCTTGCCTGGAAAATCCCATGGACAGAGGAGCCTGGTAGGCTGCAGTCCATGGGGTCGCTAGGAGTCGGACACGACTGAGCGATTTCACTTTCACTTTTCACTTTCATGCATTGGCGGAGGAAATGGCAACCCACTCCAGTGTTCTTGCCTGGAGAATCCCAGGGACGGGGGAGCCTGGTGGGCTGCCATCTCTGGGGTTGCAGAGTCGGACACGACTGAAGCGACTTAGCAGCAGCAGCAGCAGTTCTAATCCCAATTCTTCCACTTGCTAGCTATGTGACACAGGGTATGTTCCTTAAACCTGAGCCTCAGTTATACACATAGGAAATGAGAAAAGAAATGACATAGCCTTCCATGTTCACAGATGTACAAAAAGATCTTTTAATTATAAAAAAAAAAAAACAAACACCTGAATATAAGAAAGAGTGCATTCAAACAATGATTGGTCAATGGATGTGACACAGGGGTGTCCTTGAAACTGACACATTTCACCCTACTCAGGAAGAGAAATGGCTAAATATCTACATAATATTCCTGTTCTTGCTTTCCTATTTGCTTTTTTCTGTTTTAAATGTAGATCAAACTGTCTTATTTATTAATTGTAACGTTTATATACTATAAATATCTGTCCCTTAAAAGTGATACTGACAATGCAGTTAAACCTTTATTGTCTTTTATTAGTCTTATAAAGAAAAGCTCATCACTAAAAAGAGGCCACAAATGTAAATGATTTCAGGGACTTTGCCCTAAGGGGAAATCATACAAAGCGTTTGGGAAAAGGCAATTCTGACTCAGTCCTCTATAAAATGGTAAATTTCTGAACAAAATCTTAAAGCACAAGTGTTTACAGGACTCTCGGTGACAAGAAAAACGGTAGTAAATGTGCCTTAGCACTAAAATTCCGGTATCCATGGAAACCTGTGAAGTTCTGTAAGTGCAGGCACATGGCCTATGTGTTTACTGAAGGTCTGAGGCAGTGATGGGTGGGTTACTATGTTATGAAAAGCTGACAGATTTCAGGGAGCTGCTCAGCACAGCCCCCTGCTAAACGTAATTACAGAGAAATTCAGAAATCTCAGTCATTACCAATAAAAAAGATGTTTACATATTTACATTTACTTATATCTCTCAGAATACAGGAAATTAAATCAGATTTTAATTCAGAAAAGTCTTGAGAAACCATCAGAATTTCCTTCTTCCCACATATTTGTAGCTACTTTAGAAATTATCTAGATTTTCCATGTGGTCATACTCAGATATTTCTCGAGTGTTGGGAAAAGTCACAGTTTTTATCAAAATGATTATTCCTAGGACTTTAAATGTGTTCCTGGTCAGTGTGTATAATGGCTTTAAAGGCAATGAACATAATAATATTGGAAAGAAAGAATTATCTACAGATTTCTGAAGTGCTTATTTAACCAGGGACCAGGAACCAAGATTCTAATTAAACAAGAAAACAATACTATTCATATCCATAGAGGCGTATTCTTACAGTGCTCTATTTTTTTTTTAAACCCACATACCATCTCATTTAGTACGGATATCAATTTAGTGGATATTATTATCTCCATTTTCCCTTGAATTTGCAAGACCTGGATTTTTTTTTCAAATATTGTTCTAGGTTTTATTGATTTAAAAATGATCTGTATTTTGGTTATGAAAGTGTTAGTCACTCAGTTGTCTGACTCCATAAAATGGAGTGACCCCATGAACTATAGCCCACCAGACTTCTCTGTCCATGAAATTCTATAGACAAGATTACTGGAGTGGGTTGCCATTCCCTTCTCCAGGGGATCTTCCAAACCCAGGGATCAAACCTGGGTCTCCTGCATTGCAGAGATTCTTTACTATTTGAGCCACCAGGGAAGCCGGTACATTAAAACAGGTAAAATTATTAATGAGTTTTAAAAACACAAACACAGAAGTTTTCTAATAAAAACATTTCTTTTCATGTTTGGTTCTCTGAAGATATGCTGTTCGATATTCCAGCCATATTAGTGGCTCCTGGATGCTTGAAATGTGGCTGGTGTCACATGTCAAAATGGTAATATCTGAATATATTCAGTTAAGTAAAATATGACCTTAATTTGACTTGTTTTTACTTTTTAAATATACTTACTAAATGCTCTAATGAAACTATCCAGAGCCTTCCAAAGACGTCTATTTTTGGTCATTTCCAGCCTCACTCAGTCTCAGAATTGACTTGCCATATGTTTCATCAGAATAAGGAGATTAGAAGCGCTGATTGTTTCCTTGAAAAAGAAATCCTTTCAACCATATTTCCTTTCTTGGTCCAGTTTCTTCTTCACCCGTGTGATTCTCCATGGCAAAATCTCAGTAAGCAAATCTGACTTACATCTTCTCCTTTGTTGTTGCTTCCAGGGAGGCAATGAGGCCTTTGCATATGCTATTCCCTTTTCCTGGAGCACTCCTTCTCACTCCCACCCCCAATATCTGCCTGACTTATTCCCTCACTTCCTTTAGGTCTCTCAAATATCACTTTATCCACCTATATATAATATCACTCCATCACTTCCCAGACCCCATATGCTTCATAATTGTTCACCATAATTCTTAACTCTAGTTGATGTATATTTATTTTTGGTTGTCTTTCCTCCTATAAGCAGGGACATTGTTTATTTTGTACATATGAACCCCCTATCATAGTACAGTGCCTGGTGCATAATAAGCTTTCAACAGTTTTTGAGTGAATACTTCAGCACATGAGTGATATCAACCCTTTGTCAGTGTCTCTGAAATTCTCTGGGCCTTCTTGTTGCAAGATGGCTACAGCAGCTCCCACCATCATGTCCTTACATAACCATGTATAGAAGTAAGAAGCAGTGGGGAGAGAGCCTTTTCCTCCTGCACTGCTCTCTTAACAGGGAGAAAACAGGGAGAAGATTTTTCTAGAATCTTCCAGATTTCCCTTCATATTTTATTGACTAGAACTGGGTCAGGGGTTACTTCTATTTGCAAAAGAGGCTGAGAAAGTGAGTATTTGGCTTTTCTAGGCTTTTAAAGAAGGACACAGGCAGGTGAGACTCATATGACTAATGAAACCACCATGCTGATAAAATTATGTGCTTCATATACTCCGGTTATATCACACAGCTGATTAGAGACTTAGCAAACCATGAGACTTAGTAAACCAGAAGCACTCAGTAAGCGCTTTCACCCTGTAATGCCTATTTCTTCCACCCTTCACTTCTTGAAAATGTAGCCATCTATATGTCTTATCTTTCCAATTTAATTACAGTTCATTAAATGAAAATATTTTCACATAATTATGTGGAAAAAATTACACATGTAATTCTGTTAGAGAAGGTTGGTAGAAGGGTATAACAAAGGAGAGAACTGAATTGTTAAATAAAAGAAAATGGCCAAAGGGACAAGACCAGAAGAGCTGAGAAAAGGTCTGCTGTGTCAGTGGTGGGAGTTGGGGAGTAAAGACAAAAGCCAGAAGCCATCCTACTTGATATCACATACTTATTCATGATTTGCAAAAGAATAAGACCAGGTTTTGATGTAACATTTGGACATATCTTTCTCTCTTTAAATAATGTGTCAAAACTTGGTTCTTGGCAGGTTGATAACTATAACCCAGGACAGTGTCCTTCAAGTTCCAAGGGCATCTGGAAAAGACTCAGATTCTGATGCCAGATAAGCTCTCCTCTTCACGTCATTTATGAGCAATCAGTGGCGTAATGTATCAACTAGAGAGTGAAGACATAATTCAGGTCTTATATGTAGGGCAATAGATGAGAAAGCAATCTGTACAGAACACCAAGTGAGGAGGGAGAGAGGAAGCAAGGAAAGCCTTCTTACCTTTTCACCTCAAGCACTTTGCGTCCCATGCATCTAGTTCTCTGGTGCAAAAGAAAATAATGGCTCTGAATCTCAGAGCCCTAGAATCAAGTCTGAAAATGTGGACCTGAAGATTACAGATGCTAACACTCCCGGACTTTCGAGTAAGTCCTGTATAATATGATCATAAGACACTGTGTAACCCCACTGTTTTCTCTTGCAGCCTTTTAAAGAGTAAGCAGGGAGTTTTTGTTTTGTTTTGTTTTTTGTTTTATGTTCTGTAATGATAGTTATGATGACATGTGACACAGGCATTTTGAGCTATGTGATATTTGAATGCCTAGCCACTCGGATCTCTTTTTCAACAAAGCATGGATGGGAAACCGGTAAAATAAAATTAATAAAAAATGAGCACTAGCTGTGAAATCTTTTGTCAAATGTGATATCTGGGATAAGCACCCAGGCCTGTTGCCCTCTGGTTCACATATAGTACATTTTATCAAATTGGCATGTTCTCCAGTCTATTAGCGGAGAAGGCAATGGCACCCCACTCCAGTACTCTTGCCTGGAAAATCCCATGGATGGAGGAGCCTGGTGGGCTGCAGCCCATGGGGTTGCGAAGAGTTGGACACGACTGAGCGTCTTCACTTTCACTTTTCACTTTCATGCATTGGAGAAGGAAATGGCAACCCACTCCAGTGTTCTTGCCTGGAGAATCCCAGAGTCGGGAGCCTGGTGGGCTGCTGTCAGTGGGGTTGCACAGAGTCGGACACGACTGAAGAGACTTAGCAGCCAGTCTATTAGAAAATGGCTTTCAGTTCTTTTTGTGGAATAATCAACAAAGAAAAGAAAGAGATACTGGATATTAAAGGTGAACACTTTGCCCTTGAGTTAACTTGATTTCCATCAAATTCTAGTGCTTGCTGTGTATGAGCCTCTGGCCAGGCTGAACTCTGAAAGGTAAGAAGGACAGATTGCCTGGAGGTGGGCTTCAGCTCTGCCACGTGTAGTATTGTGATTGTGGCAGATTACTAAATCTCTGTTCCCAATTTTCCCAACTTTTATGAAGACCTATCTTTTTAGATTAATGTGAGGATTAAACAAATTAATAAATAGTAAATACTTAGAAAGTGCTGTTTGCTAAGTTGCTTCAGTCGTGTCTGACTCTACGCGACCCTATGACTGTAAACTACCAGACTCCTCTGTCCATGGGGTTTTCCAGGCAAGAATACTTGAGTGGGTTGCCATGCCCTCTTCAATACTTAGAATAGCACCTGGCAAATGCTATGTAAATGTTAGCTATTATTGTCATTGTCCCTACCCAAAGTAGACATGTGGTCAGTGAGTAGACACTTGGAAGGATATAGTGGAGGCAGATTTTTGACTAAGTAGATTTGAGGACACAAGGAAAACATAAATATTTTGTTTCCAAATAAAAAAAGAATTGCAAAAGAAATTATAGCATGATATTTACTTCCATATGTCTTACTTACAAAAGACATTACCTTACGTAAAATGGATCACAGATGTCCATATATCTCTAGCTGGGACTATTCATAAAACTTGACTGCCTGGAAAATTATGCATATTCATGTGTATATGTAAAATTAGACATAAAACAGTGACTTCAAGTCCCTGAATTACCTGGAAAATTTATCCAGAAACCAGTCATTCAACTCAGGAAATGAAATTGTTGAAATCAAGTTTTTGGCTCAGGTGACCCTTTTCTTTTTTTTCTTCTCTGTCCACACTTATCTGATTGATTGCATTAGGACCACAAAACCAGCTAAACAGGGAGGTATCTTCTGGGCTGCCTGGAACAGCTTCCCTCCCCACTTTTTTCTTTATTTAACAGATTACTAATCTTAACTCTGCCCAGGGCGGCCTGAAGCTCTGCTTCTTAATGTTAAACTTTGAGTGATTGTCTGTGGCTTATTGCTACAGGGAATGACGAGAATCCTCGGACTACTGATTCTCAGTATCTGACTTATCCTGCTAAGGCTGTCCTTTTAGAGGCCAGAACCTGGGATTTTGCATGTAAACTACAGAGCTGTTATATCCGAAGCAAAATGACCTGCAATGAGCAGAAGGGCACAGACATGTAAATGCGTGGATGTTTCCTGATGGGGCTGCTGCAAAGGAGTCCCCCCATGTCTGCCTGCAGGTCTTTGCAGTAGGTACCTCAGTTCAGTTCAGTTCAGTTACTCATTCATGCCTGACTCTTTGTGACCCCATGGACTGCAGCACACCAGGCCTCCCTGTCCATCTCCAACTCCCAGAGTTTACTCAAACTCATGTCCATTGAGTCGGTGACGCCATCCAGCCATCTTATCCTCTGTTGTCCCCTTTTCCTTCTGCCTTCAATCTTTCCCAGCATCAGGGTCTGCTCCAGTGAGTAATTTCTTTGCATCAGGTGGCCAAAGTATTGCAGTTTCAGCTTCAGCATCAGTCCTTCCAATGAATACTCAGGACTGATTTCCGTTAAGATGGACTGGTTGGACCTCCTTGCAGTCCACGGGACACTCAAGAGTCTTATCCAACACCACAGTTCAAAGGCATCAATTCTTCTGCGCTCCACTTTCTTTATAGTCCAACTCTCACTTCCATACGTGACTAATGGAAAAACCATAACTTTGACTAGATGGACCTTTGTTGGCAAAGTAATGTCTCTGATTTTTAATATGCTGTGTAGGTTGGTCATAATTTTTCTTTCAAGGAGCAAGCATTTTTTATTTTCATGGCTGCAGTCACCATCTGCAGTGATTTTGGAGCCCCCCAAAAATGAAGTCTCACTGTTTCCATTGTTTCCCCATCTATTTGCCAAAAAGTGACGGGACCGGATGCCATGATCTTTGTTTTTTGAATGTTGAGTTATAAGCCAACTTTTTCACTCTCCTCTTTCACTTTCATCAAGAGGCTTTATAGTTCTCTGCTTTCTGCCATAAGGGTGGTGTCATCTCTGTATCTGAGGTTATTGATATTTCTCCTAGCAATCTTGATTCCAGCTTGTGCTTTCTCCAGCCCGGCATTTTGCATGATATATTATGCATCAAGTTAAATAAGCAGGGTGGCAATATACAGTCTTGATGTACTCCTTTTCCTATTTGGAACCAGTCTGTTGTTCCATGTCCAGTTCTAACTGTTGCTTCCTGACCTGCATACAGATTTCTCAAGAGGCAGATCAGGTGGTCTGGTATACCCGTCTCTTTCAGAATTTTCCCCAGTATGTTGTGGTCCACACAGTCAAAGGCTTTGGCATAATCAATAAAGCAGAAATAAATGGTTTTCTGGAATGCTCTTGCTTTCTTGATGATCCAACCCAAGTTGGCAATGTGATCTCTGGTTCCTCTGCCTTTTCTAAATCCAGCTTGAACATCTGGAAGTTCACAGTTCATGTACTGTTGAAGCCTGGCTTGGAGAATTTTGAGCATTACTTTGCTAGCGTGTGAGATGAGTGTAATTGTGCGGTAGTTTGAGCATTCTTTGGCATTGCCTTTCTTTGGGATTGGAATGAAAACTGATCTTTTCCAGTCCTGTGACCACTGCTGAGTTTTCCAGATTTGCTGGCATATTGAGTGCAGCACTTTCACAGCATCATCTTTCAGGATTTGAAATTGCTCAACTGGAATTCCATCACCTCCACTAGCTTTATTTGTAGTGATGCTTCCTAAGGCCAATTTGACTTCGCATTACAGAATGTCTGGCTCTAGGTGAGTGATCACACCATTGTGATTATCTGGGTCATGAAGATCTTTTTTGTACAGTTCTTCTGTGTGTTCTTGCTACCTCTTCTTAATATCTTCTGATTCTGTTAGGTCCATACCATTTCTGTCCTTTATTGTGCCCATCTTTGCATGAAATGTTCCTTTGGCATCTCTAATTTTCTTGAAGAGAGCTCTAGACTTTCCCATTCTATTGTTTTCCTCTATTTCTTTGCACTGGTCACTGAGGAGGGCTTTCTTATCTCTTCTTGCTATTCTTTGGAACTCTGCATTCAAAGGGGTTTATCTTTCCTTTTCTCCTTTGCCTTTCAATTCTCTTCTATTCACAGCTATCTGTAAGCCCTCCTCAGACAAACATATTTCTTTTTTACATTTCTTTTCCTTGGGGATGGCTTGATCCCTGCCACGTGTACAATATCACAAACCTCGGTTCATAGTTCTTCAGGCACTCTGTCTATCAGATCTAATTCCTTGAATCTATTTGTCACTTCTACTGTATAATCATAAGGGATTTGATTTAGGTCATACCTGAATGGTCTAGTGGTTTCCCCCACTTTCTTAAATTTAAGTCTGAGTTTGGCAATAAGGGATTCATGGTCTGTGTCACAGTCAGCTCCCAGTCTTGTTTTTGCTGACTGTAATGAACTTCTCCATCTTTGGCTGCAAAGAATATAATCTGTTTTTCGTATTGACCATCTGGTGATGTCAATGTGTACAAGTCTTCTCTTGTGTTGTTGGAAGAGGTTGTTTGCTATGACCAGTGCGTTCTCTTGGCAAAACTCTATTAGCTTTTGCCCTGCTTCATTCTGTACTCCAAGGCCAAATTTGCCTGTTATTCCAGGTATTTCTTGATTTCCTACTTTTGCATTCCAGTCCCCTATAATGAAAAGGACATCTTTTGGGAGTGTTATTTCTAGAAGGTCTTGTAGGTCTTCATAAAACCGTTCAACTTCAGCTTCTTCAGCATTACTGGTCTGGGTGTAGACTTGGATTACCGTGATATTGAGTGGTTTGCCTTGGAAATGAACAGAGATCATTCTGTTTTTGAGATTCCATCCAAGTACTGCATTTTGGACTCTTGTTGAGTATGATGGCTGCTGCTGTTGCTGCTGTTAAGTCGCTTCAGTCGTGTCCGACTCTGTGCGACCCCATAGATGGCAGCCCACCAGGCTCCCCCGTCCCTGGGATTCTCCAGGCAAGAATACTGGAGTGGGTTGCCACTGCCTTCTCCAATGCATGCAAGTGAAAAGTGAAAGGGAAGTTACTCAGTCGTGTCTGACTCTTAGCAACCCCATGGACTGCAGCCTACCAGGCTCCCCTGTCCATGGGATTCTACAGGCAAGAGTACTGGAGTGGGGTGGCATTGCCTTCTCCTGCTGCATTTCTTCTAAGCGATTCTTGCCCATGGTAGGAGATATTTTGGTCATCTGAGTTAAATACACCCATTCCAGTCCATTTTAGTTCACTGGTTACTAAAATGTTGACATTCACTCTTGCCATCTCCTATTTGATCACTTCCAATTTGCCTTGATTCGTGGACTTAACATTCCAGGTTCCTATGCAATATTGCTCTTTAAAGCATCTAATTTTACTTACATTACCAGTCTCATCCACAACTGGGTATTGTTTTTGCTTTGGTTCCATCTCTTCTTTCTTTCTGGAGTTATTTCTCCACTGATCTCCAGTAGCATATTGGGCACCTACCGACCTGGGGAGTTCATCTTTCAGCGACCTATCTTTTGCCTTTTCATACTGTTCATGGGGTTCTCAAGGCAAGAATTCTGAAGTGGTTTGCCATTCCCTTCTCTGATGGACCACATTTTGTCAGAACTCTCCACCATGACCCGACTGTCTTGGGTGGCCCTACACTGCATGGCTTATAGTTTCATTGAGTTAGACAAGGCTGTGGTCCATGTGATCAGATTGGTTAGTTTTCTGTGACTGTGGCTTTCAGTCTGTCTGCCCTCTGATGGAGAAGGGTAAGACGCTTATGGAAGCTTCCTAATGGGAGAGACTGACTGAAGGGAAAATTGGGTCCTATTCTGATGGGCGGGGCCATGTTCAGTAAATCTTTAATCCAATTTTCTGTTGATAGGTGGGGCTGTGTTCCCTCCCTGTTATTTACCAAGAAAAACACCTATTTCTGCTTTATTGACTATGCCAAAGCCTTTGACTGTGTGGATCACAATAAACTGTGGAAAATTCTGAAAGAGATGGGAATACCGGACCACCTGACCTGCCTCTTGAGAAACCTATATGCAGATCAGGAAGCAACAGTTAGAACTGGACATGGAACAACAGGCTGGTTCCAAATAGGAAAAGGAGTACGTCAAAGCTGTATATTGTCACCCTGCTTATTTAACTTCTATGCAGAGTACATCATGAGAAACGCTGGACTGGAAGAAACACAAGTTGGAATCAAGATTGCCAGGAGAAATATCAATAACCTCAGATATGCAGATGACACCACCCTTATGGCAGAAAGAGAAGAACTAAAGAGCCTCTTGATGAAAGTGAAAGAGGAGATTGAAAAAGTTGGCTTAAAGCTCAACATTCAGAAAACGAAGATCGTGGCATCCGATCCCATCACTTCATGGCAGATAGATGGGGAAACAGTGTAAACAATGGCTGACTTTATTTTTTGGGGCTCCAAAATCACTGAAGATGGTGATTGAAGCCATGAAATTAAAAGATGCTTACCCCTTGGAAGGAAAATTATGACCAACCTAGATAGCATATTCAAAAGCAGAGACATTACTTTGCCAACAAAGGTTCGTCTAGTGAAGACTATGGTTTTTCCAGTTGTCATGTATAGATGTGAGAGTTGGACTGTGAAGAAAGCTGAGTGCCGAAGAATTGATGCTTTTGAACTATGGTGTTGGAGAAGACTCTTGAGAGTCCCTTGGACTGCAAGGAGATCCAACCAGTCCATTCTAAAGGAGATCAGTCCTGAGTGTTCATTGGAAGGACTGATGCAAAAGGTTAAACTCCAATACTTTGGCCACCTCATGGGAAGAGTTGATTCATTTGAAAAGACTCTGATGCTGGGAGGGATTGGGGGCAGGAGGAGAAGGAGACAACAGAGGATGAGATGGCTGGATGGCATCACTGACTCGATGGACATGAGTTTGAGTAAACTCCGGGAGTTGGTGATGGACAGGGAGGCCTGGCATGATGCAATTCATGGGGTCACAAAGAGTCGGACACGACTAAGTGACTGAACTGAACTAAACTATGGTGAAAGTAATGAAGATTATGGTGACCTCCTTCAAAAGGTCCCATGTATGCACTGCTACACTCAGTGCCCTCAGCCCAGCAGCAGGCCACCATCAACCCATGCCTCCACCAGAGACTCCTGGACCTCAGGACTGTTTAAACACATCTTTAATTATTCATGTTAAATGGTAGTATGGTCTGCCATGAATATTAATGGTGACCATTGGCTATGACACCTAAACTATTTGGAAACAGCACTAATGTCTCCAGAAAGCCTGTAAACTACTGGGGAAACAAATACATAAAAGAGTAGAAGCAAATGTAAGGGGAAAAACATACAAAAACCGCTCTCCTATCCAGGAAACACCCATTGCTTTACTGGGTTACCTTTTCATGCCTGCCTAGCATCACTTTTCTGGGTTTAACCTTCATGGCGAACCAGAATTGTTTCTAAGGCAGTTCTGATTATGTCAGTCTCCTGATTAAACCTTTCTCTTCCACCTGTGAGAAAGTGTAAATTCCTCAGCCCTTCACTTCCATCTTGATGTCAGATTCCATTATACCTTTCAGACTTCATCTCTCACTTCTACTTCTCTCTGCCACCCTTCCAGCCCCAGTCCCTACACCATATGTTTTAGCTACAATGAACCACTTAGAATTCCCTGACCATGACACATGTCATCCATTATGCCCTTACGACTTCTGTTTCAGTGATAAAAGCTCCTCATATCTCAAGGGGTAGTTTAAATATTACTACACAAAAAACAAAGCAACCTGTCCCTCTTCTTACAATTTCTGTATAGCTTTCTAAGACAGTACTTGTCAGAGGTGCTTTGATCTCTTTCCCAGTTGATTGTGAACACCTCAGAATCAAAACTATTGATAGTTTTATAGTTCATTATTCATATTTTGTTCCTAATACCTAACTCAGGACAGCAGATGTATGAATAGTGGTTAAATTAATTTTAGTGGGATGAAAATATGAAGGAGCTTGTCTTTGTTTTATGTTTTGTCTCCCTACCATCATTTGGCACTTCTCCCCAGGGATTCATTTTGCTAATCACAAGTGCCAGTTCCCATTGCTCCGATACCACATTGCAGCAAAACCTCAGATGCCATTGAAAGTAAGGTGACTCTCACTAACTCCTCCAGGGTAAATGAAGGATGTTCTGTGGAAGCTGCTAACACAGAATTATAACCTGATAAAAACAGCTGCCCTGTCTCACCTGCTGTCATCACTACCATTCCAGAAACTGCTTGCAAACTCGGCTTTCTGACAACTAGAAGCTGTTCAGCATCCTCCCTGCTGATTTGCTTTCTGGCGGAGCTGAAAAGGCACCAGCGTGTAGTCAGAAGGCCTGAATTCTGGTCTTGGCTCTGCAGCTTGAAATGCATATGACTTCATGTAGGACACTGAGAGCTGTGTCTCTGTTTCCTTGTGTTCAAAACAAGAAAAGGATCCTTTCCCCATTCCTACTAACCTTGCTGGACTCTTATGAAGTTTAGAGAATGTACAGAATTAAAAATCCTTTTACAAAATAGTAAACTCATCAGATAGCATATTAAAAAGCAGAGATATTACTTTGCCAAGAAATGTCCATCTAGTCAAGGCTATGGTTTTTCCAGTCGTCATGTATAGATGTGAGAGTTGGACTGTAAAGAAAGCTGAGTGCCGAAGAATTGATGCGTTTGTTTTTTTTTTTAGAATTGATGCTTTTGAACTGTGGTGCTGGAGAAGGTTCTTGTGAGTCCCTTGGACTGCAAGGAGATCCAACCAGTGCATCCTAAAGGATATCAGTCCTGGGTGTTCATTGGAAGGACTGATGCTGAGGCTGAAACTCCAATACTTTGGCCACCTCATGGGAAGGGTTGACTCATTGGAAAACACCCTGATGCTGGGAGGGATTGAGGGCAGGAGGAGAAGGGGACAACATAGGATGAGAAATCTAATCACTTACTACTCTAATCATCTAATCAGCAACTGGATGCACATGAGTTTGGGTGAACTCCAGGAGTTGGTGATGGACAGGAAGGCCCGGCATGCTGCAATTCATGGGGTCTCAAAGAGTCGGACATGACTGAGCAACTGAACTGAACTGAAACTCATCAGAGGGATGGTGGCGGTGGTTGTGGTGGTTTAGTCACCAAGTCGTTCATGTTTGACTCTTGCAACTCCATAGACTATTGCCCACCAGTCTGCTCTGTCAATGGGATTTCCTAGGCAAGAATATTGGAGTGGGTTGCCATTTTCTTCTCCAGGGGATCTTTCCCACCCAGGGATCAAAGCCAAGTCTCTTTCATTGCAGGCAGTCTGGTGCATTGAAGGTAGGTTCTTTACAGCTGAGCTACCAAGGCTTCCCCATCAGTGGAATAGGGGGTAGTAATACAGTATTATTTATAGTTTAGCCCTGGTGGTCTGGTTTTCCACAGTGGTGTTCTTTAGGAAAATCAAATTAAGTACAATGTCTAAAATATAGGAATTTCTACAAAAAGGTCAAACTGAATACAATGCCTGATAAGATAGCCAACAATTTATCCATCCACCTGTTGATGGATATTTGGGTTGTTTCCAGTTTGGGGATATTACAAATAAAGCTTCTCTGAACATTCATGTACAAGTCTTCGTGTATGCTTTCTTTTTTCTTGGGTAAATAACTAGGAACGGCATGACTGGATGATATATTAAGTGTAGGAATATGCTTTTTTTAATGACTGTACAGAGGTCCTTTATTTAGCTGTTCATAATTTTTAAACAATATTCCATTGTTTAAAATTTAGACCTTTCTGATTTTTTACTATTGTAGCAAGTAATATATGATTTTTTGGTTGAAGAATGTGCTTATAGATATTCAACTTGAGGGAAAAAAAAACACCTAAAATAATGAGTAAGAAGGCATTGTGAAGGAAACCTGGAGATGAAGAGTAGCTGTTAGACAATTCTGGGTTTTTCAGTGATTGCAAAGCAAGCATTTTGTGTTGTTTACTGGGAAGCAAAGTGGCATGAGACTTTAAATGAACCAAAATTTGAATTTAAAGTTTATTCACTGTTTTGTTGTCAAGTTTATAGAACCATGATTTCATCATAATATTCCTTATAAACTTAGGTGTGGTCTTTTGTTTCTGGAAGCTATAATTAGCCATCTGGTATACTTTTAACATTGTGTTAAATTAAAAGACCTTAAAACATGTAACTATAAATAAATAAATACAATGCCTGAGATGTATTCTGTGATCCAGGTAAAAGATCAACCTCTACCTCCATAACCCGGGACCTTTGCTAGGCGATCTCCATTCAAAGTACATTAGCCAGTTGTCACCACAGCACCATTTATATGTAAGACCACATGTGCAGACTCAGTTTAGCCACAGGAGATTAGAGACCAAAGAAATGCCACATCCTAAAAATACCTGTGCACCCATCAGAGAGGTAACTGGCTAATCTGTGCAGACATTTCCGATGCTATTCCTTGCGTAATGAGGTGGTTCTATGTCATTAGACATAGGATAGGACATAAAGTCTTATTCTACTTAGAACAGAACTATAAATCTATTTTGATTAGAGTCATGAAAAGTCACGTGTGATAAGTGATAAGGAAAGTTGCTGTAGAGAATTGCTAACAGAATAGCTAATAGAATTCTCTGGGGAGAGTAGCTAATAGTGTGATCATTGTGTTCCAGGCACAGTCCTCTGGGCTTGTCCTGCATTCTCCTAACCCACAGTCCTTGGAGGCAGAGTTCCCTGACAGTCCTATTTTATGAAGAAAATGAAGTCATATACTCAGAGAGTGTAGTGCAAGGATTCAAACCCATTGTATAGTCTGGATGCTTAACTCTCAGTCAGGTCCTGGTCTGTGTGAGGTCCACTAGCAGCTAGAATTTCCATGAGGATTATTGAGAGTTATTTGGGTAGAAGTGTCAGGTGTTCATTTACTCTGTATGGTTTCTCTGTACAGTCAACTTCAATAAATTGAGGTGAAAGGAAACACCTGGATGCTTATTTTTTTAGATTGCTGTCAATGGCTACTTGCCTATCCAAAAATTTCTCTACTTCTTGTTCAATAAAGACTCCCACTTTTATATGAACTGGCAATATGCCCATGAACAACTTAGAATGATCAGACTTCTCTAATGCATGTATAATGATGTTCTGAGCAGGGAGAGGGTAACGGAAGCATTACTATGGAGTAATTTCGTGATTTTTCCATAAAAGGGCGTTAACACAGCTAGGAGGTGCACCTTCTTTCATCCTGCTTCTTCCTTTCCGTTGCCTGAGCCACACACATGGCGAGCTCTCCTGTAGTTGTGTTGGACCATGAGTGCCTTCAAGTTGAAAGCCAAAGGCAGAGAGAAAGAAGAGTCTGACTTTCTGATTATTCCTGTCAATACTGAAGAGCCTATTCTACTTCCTTTTCTATTAGAAGACTAAACCCTGAGTGCTTCCTGTTATGTTGGTTTTCCTTTAATACAAAATCAGAAGTAATCCTAACTGTTAAAGATTACTTGGAAACTTTCTAGGTTTGTCTCTGTCCCATAGACGTAACACTCTAACACTCCAACTATGCAAAGAAATTGTATAGTTAATTCCATTCCCTTTGCTTGGTTTTTAATAAAATTCAGAAAAAAAGATGTTTTAGGTAGGAAAAAACCGAATTTATTGATTAAAATGAAATCTGTAGGTTCACTTCTTTTCCTAGCTCTAATTAAAATAAACCAGCCAAGAGATATTGGATTTGAATCCAACAGAGAGGAACCATCTTTCCTCTTCAGTGCTCCAGAAGACAGGTACGCGGTGGGAGGTTTGTCCTTCCTTAGGCTGTACATCAAATATATTTTCTATACTATTGTGATAAATCTTCTAAATCATCCACATTGAGCCTGGTTGTGTGAACTGATTACTGCAGGCCAAAAAGTCTAGCTGGAATTTGTCAGGGTCTAGGATAAATCACTGGAGAAGGCAATGGCACCCCACTCCAGTACTCTTGCCTGGAAAATCTCATGGATGGAGGAGCCTGGTAGGCTGCAGTCCATGGGGGCACTAAGAATCGGACACGACTGAGCGACTTGACTTTCATTTTCACTTTCATGAATTGGAGAAGGAAATGGCAACCCACTCCAGTGTTCTTGCCTGGAGAATCCCAGGGACAGGGGAGCCTGGTGGGCTGCCGTCTATGGGGTTGCACAGAGTCGGACACGACCGAAGCGACTTAGCAGCAGCAGCAGGATAAATCACAAAATGTATAAAACCCAAGGCATTTCAGCACATTGTGAAACTTATCCATTGAAAGTGCTCTGAGGAGACCAACTTCCTGTGTCCAATGGCCCCAGTGACCCCAGTGACAATTGTGAAAATTATATTTTTAAAAAGTAAAACTCCTAGAAATGGTCCTAAGGGCAAACATTGTTTCTTTCCACAAATTCCAATTCTGTTTTTAAATTCTTAAATTATATTCACCTTTTGTCTATTACATTTCCACCCTTTGACTTGAATGCAAGAGTCTTAGAGCCTAATGAATGTACTTCAACAAGTAAAATGCTTAGCAAGATGAGTAGCCATAGTAAGAAAATAACCAAAAACTAACAGCTCCCATCATCACAAGAACCACCATCGTTACCACCTCCACCTCCAGGGTGCTGAACTTCTCTGGGCCCCTCTTCTGCTTGGTCTCGTCTGTGTTTTACCTGAATTTATCTTAAATTGTTCCACACTGTGGAGCAAAACTACTTTGCTCTGTCTTATTTGATCATAACTCCCTCCTTCGCTCTTCTGATTCTCCAAAACAAAATGAAATCTTAATTGAAATTTCCTGTGGTGCACGTGCGCTAAGTTGCTTCTGTAATATCTGACTCTCTGTGACTCTATGGACTATAGCCCACTAGGCTCCTCTGTCCATGGGATTCTCTGGGTAAGAATTCCAGAGTGGGTGGCCATGCCCTCTTCCAGGGGAGTTTCCTGACCCAGGGATCAAACCTGTATCACTTGAAATGTCTCCTGTATTGCAGACAGATTCTTTACTGCTGAGCAACTGGGGAATCCCAAAAGTTCCTGTTAAAAAAGTTGAAACACGATTTTGCTGTACTTAACTACCACTGAACCCCAACTCAGGCATTTGAATAATTATTTTCTATTTTTTTAATGATTAAGTGTTGACTAACTTCACATTAAATTAATGATTAAAGCAAAGCTCATTAAAGTGCAGATATAAAAAGTTTTGTTTTGATTGCTTTTGAACAGTAGGAAAAATTAAATTTATTCATCTCAATATTCAAAAGAGAAGGTAGTATGAAAATACATATGAAGAAAGTCAAATGATCTTAATGTGCCAAAATAAATTCTTCTATTTTATAAATATTGGCATCTTTTATGAGGAGGTGAACAGGAAAGCATTCAGTTGTCAAGAAGAGAGGATGTTGCATTTTTCTAAACTTTAATGGTTTTCCAGTGAGTAAGGTTTACTTCAGTGGAAACTTCAATGGAAATGGAAGAATAGTCTATTTGTTCTTGTGGCAGGGGTAAAGGAGATGAGACTATGGTCACATTTTAGGAACAAATCAGAGAGAACTGGAGAATCTGAAAAACAGACATTAAAAATTAGAGAATTGTACCAGGACCAGGAGTTTAGAATAATGGATAATATGCAAACCCCAGTAATCATTTGTAGGACTTTTTGATGTTAATTGAGATTGTACACAAGTTTTTTTTTCTTTTTGGAAGGATGTAGGGAATAATAATAATTAATAATAGCAACAACAAGAACAGCAACAACAAGAACTACAACAACTAACACTGAATGTTTAAAATGTGGATATAATCTTCTAAGTTCTTTTCAAATATAGCATCACAGAAATTCTGTGAAGATGTATTATTAAGCCTCTTTCTTAGATGAATCAACTGTGCACCTACAAAAGTTGGGAGACAATCCTCCATGAGTCTCTCATGTTTTTGTACAACTTGTGAACAGAGGCACTGGTGGGTTTTTTCCTAGACTATCTATTCAGAAATGTTTGTATAGCAAATAGGCTGGGGAAATAGAGATAACATCTCCCTCAGGTGCAAAGGGCAAGTTTGTTAATTGTCCTGTGTAATACAGATAAATCTTTCAGGACAAAGTTCAGGCAGGCTTACTGCCCACTATAAAAGATTCAGGTTCCCTACACTTGAGGTTCCTCTCTTGTGGACACAATCCATGGCATGTGTAGGCATCTCTTGCTCTCTTCCTATCAGCCTATAAGAATTGGGGCTGAAGGGACTGGCACAGATGCTGGCACTTTAGCCACTGCTGTTGCCATGGGTATTTAAGCTCTTTGTCTCTGACTCAAAAGTCTCATATCTTCTTCCAGTATCCATGAAACTGTGACAGGGCTGACTTGTTGGATGGCAAGTGGGGAAACATCTCAAACTCCTTACAGTTGTGATAAGAGGTTGACAACTTATCTAAGGCCACTCTGCTAAAAAGTTGTAGAGCCAGGAACTGGACCAGCATGGGTAGTTCCACTTCCTAGCATGTGCTCTCCCCCATCACATTCAGTTCAGTTCAGTTCAGTTCAGTCACTCAGTTGTGTCCAACTCTTTGCGACCCCATGGACTGCAGCATGCCAGGCCTCCCTCTCCATCACCAACTTCTGGAGCCTACTCAAACTCATGTCCACCGTGTCAGTGATGCCATCCAACCATCTCATCCACTGTTGTCCCCTTCTCCTCCTGTCTTCAGTCTTTTCCAGCATCAGGGTCTTTTAATGAGTCAGTTCTTCCCATCAGGTGATTAAAGTATTGGAGTTTCAGCTTCAGCATCAGTTCTTTCCAGTGAATATTGAGGACTGATTTCCTTTAGATTTGACTGGTTGGATCTCTTTGCAGTCTAAGGGACTCTCAAGAGTCTTTTTCCAACAGCACAGTTCAAAAGCATGAATTCTCCGGCACTCAGTTTTCTTTATAGTCCAACTCTCGCATCCATACATGACCACTGGAAAAACAATAGCTTTGACTAGATGGACCTTTGTTGGTAAAGTAACATCTCTCCTTTTTAATATGCTGTTTAGGTTGGTCATAGTTTTTCTTCCAAGGAGCAAATGTCTTTTAATTTAATGGCTGCAAGTCACCATCTACAGTGATTTTGGTGCCCGCAAAAAATAAAGTCTCTCACTGTTTCCATTGTTTCCCCATCTATTTGCCAAAAAGTGACGGGACCGAATGCCATGATCTTTATTTTTTGAATGTTGAGTTATAAGCCAACTTTTTCACTCTCCTCTTTCACTTTCATCAAGAGGCTCTTTAGTTCTTCTCTGCTTTCTACCATAAGGGTGGTGTCATCTGTGTATCTGAGGTTATTGATATTTCTCCTGGCAATCTTGGTTCAAGCTTGTGCTTCTTCCAGCCCAGGATTTCCCATGATGTACTCTGCATATAAGTTAAATAAGCAGGGTGACAGTATACAGCCTTGACGTACTCCTTTTCCTATTTGGAACCAGTCTATTGTTCCATGTCCAGTTCTAACTGTTGCTTCCTGACCTGCATACAGGTTTCTCAAGAGGCAGGTCAGGTGATCTGGTATTCCCATCTCTTGAAGAATTTTTCCCAGTTTGTTGTGGTCCACACAGTCAAAGGCTTTGGCATATTCAATAAAGCAGAAGTAGATGTTTTTCTGGAACTCTCTTGGTTTTTCAACGATCCAACGGATATTGGCAATCTGATCTCTGGTTCCTCTGCCTTTTCTAAATCCAGCTTGAACATCTGGAAGTTCACAGTTCATGTATTGCTGAAGTCTGGCTTAGAGAATTTTGAGCATTACTTTCCTAGCGTGTGAAATGAGTGCAATTGTGCAGTAGTTTGAGCATTCTTTGGCATTGCCTTTCTTTGGGTTTGGAATGAAAACTGAACTTTTCTAGTCCTGTGGCCACTGCTGAGTTTTCCAGATTTGCTGGCATATTGAGTGCAGCACTTTCACAGCATCCTCTTTTAGGATTTGAAACTGCTCAACTGAAATTCCATCATCTCCACTAGCTTTGTTCATAGTGATGCTTCCTAAGACCCACTTGACTTCGCATTCCATGATGTCTGGCTCTAGGTGAGTGATCACACCATTGTGGTTATGTGAGTCATGAATATCTTTTTTGTATAGTTCTGTGTATTCTTGCCACCTCTTCTTAATATCTTCTGCTTCTTTTAGGTCCATATCATTTCTGTCCTTTATTGTGCTCATCTTTGCATGAAATGTTCCTTTGGTATCTTGTGAGCACCAGGACCCAGGAGAAAGGAGCAGTGACCCCATAAGAAACTGACCCAGAAATGCCCATGAGTGTCTAGGCGTCTCCGGCAGAGGTGTGGGTCAGTGGTGGCCTGCTGCAGGGTTGGGGGCACTGAGGTCAGCAGTCCATGCATCAAACCTTTTGAAGGAGGTTGCCATTATCTTCATTACCTCCACCATAGTTTGGCCTCAGCTCAAGCAACAGGGAGGGAACACAGCCCCACCCATCAACAGAAAATTGGATTAAAGATTTACTGAACATGGGCCTGTGCATCAGGAGTTTCCCCCTCAGTCAATCTCTACCATCAGGAATCTTCCATAAGCCTCTTATCCTTATCCATCAGTGGGCAGACAGAATGAAAACCACAATCATAGAAAACAAACCAAACTGATCACATGGACCACAGCCTTGTCTAGTCCATCACATTAAAAGACTCTAAGTAACATAATAATGTAACTGAAAAATACCTTGATATAGTACATTGAATTATTTTATATTTTGTATTTACTATGGTCAACAGAATGTACTTTGCTTTTACTTATTTAATTTGTTTTTCTCCTAATTACAAAAAAAAAAGACTCCAAGTGGTCAGAAGACATGAAGATTATATTCAAATATGTGTTACATTATATAAAAGTTAATAAAATATGTATGTATCCTTAATAAATCAGTCCAGCTATATTTGATATAAGCTGACTCCACTCAATTTTAGAGTGAAAAAAATGTATCCAAAATCATTGGCATAATTTGATATCAGGCAGAAAGCCTCTCCATCCTGACCTAATGGTAATAAACCTCCCATTCTCTACTTTCATAATTATGCAAAGATGTAATTTTAAATACTCTATTGTGCATGAAGCTCCTCGAATTCCCTCAGTAAAAGCTAATGCTACATTTCTCTGAAATCAGGAACATTTTCCATCTCTCTCTACAACACAGTAGAATGATTAAAAACATGGACTGTGGAGCCAGACTGCCTCAGTTCTAATCTTGATCCTGCCCTTCTAAGCTATATAACCTTGGGCAATTATTTTAAGCTCATTGGTGCTTAGTTTCCTCACCTCTAAAATGGGAGTAATATTTTTGACAGCATCTTTAGGTACAGTTATGATAAAGCAAATGAATCTATGTTACTGCATCCCTATAGCTTATGAAAAAACCCACACATTTTCTATGAAGATGCTTTGACTTCTGTTTATTGGCCTTGCAACCTACAACATGAAAGCCTTGTGCTACAAGATTCAATGAGTTTATCCATTTAAAGCACTCTGAATACTACCTGATACATCATTAAGTTCTCAATAAATATCCACTGTCATTATCCATTTCTTGTTGTTGTTTAGTTGTTCAGTTGTGTTTGACTCTTTGTGATCCCATGGAGTGTAGCCCACCAGGTTTCTCTGTCCATGGGATTTCCCAGGCAAGTATACTGGAGTGAGTTGCCATTTCCTTCTCCAGGGGCTCTTCCCAACCTAGGGATCGAACCCACGTCTCCTACATTAGCAGGTGGATTCTTTACTACTGAGCCACCAGGGAGGCCCTCACCCATCTATTATGTCTCTTTTAAATTCTCTCTGACTTAATGGCTACATGAGTGTGTTACCTGAGAGTCTCAGGCTTTTGCAATTGGTAAGCATAGTTCCATCTATTCTACCATCTATTCTATTCTGATGTGATCTATTGATCAGATCAATGACTCTGATCCTCTGCTTGATTATTTTAGAAATTCAACAGTAAATCACAGTTTCTTCTCAATTATCCTCAAGGCTATTGTCATGTTTCTTTAATCAAGTTCTGATTAGAAATCATCCCCTCAGTTAGCCTGAGCCCCACTGTTCCTCAGAGGTGTTACTTGGATTTGAATACCACTACCATCACAGGAGACCCAGTGGAGCTGGGAAGCTACCATGTCCATTGTTGATGGATAGGGAACAATTTGACCTAAGAGATCCCTACCATCACCCTTGTAGAGTGAAAAGGACGGCACACCTTCTGTGTGATATGTGGGTGAAAAAGAGCCCCTTAGCCAGGTGGCTCCCACACTTTGAGTACTTCAGAACTCAGGGAAGGAACAACTGCCGCGCATGCATGTGTGTGCTGTGTAAGGCCAGCAAAGTGGCTCAAGATGAGTTTCCTCACCACCACACTGTCTCCAGGACTGATAGTCTTCTCTGGCTCCATTCCTGAGTCTGGTTCCCGCTGACACACTCTTTTTTCCTTTATAATACATTTTTTTCCAGGGGTGCATTTTGTCTTATTCCATATATAAGTCTGAATGGAAATGATAGGTGTAGTTCAAGGTTTTTTCCAAAAGAGGCTACCAGCCTCTCTGTAAATCAGTGTATATGTGGATATAGAAAGATACTTTTGGAATGACCGAAATTAAAAAGATTTACTATACCAAATATTGTCAAGGACATGGAGCAACTAGAACTGTCATATATTGCTGCTAAGAATGCAAAATGGTGCAACCATTGTGGAAGACTGTTGGGCAGCTTCTTCAAAAGTTAAGCATTCATAGATCACGTGATGCTGCTGTTCCACTCCCTGCTATTTACTCAAGGTAAATAAAAGCATATGTCTGTATGAATAAAGATTTGCACATGAATATTTATAGCTTTATTTGTAACAGAAATTGGAAGCAACCCAAACTTCCAATGACAGATAAGTGGATAAACAAATTGTGATATATACATATATATATTCACTGAATAAAATATTTACATATACATATAATATTTACTTATATTATAATATATTATATTTATAGATAATATTTATACTATCTATCAGATCAGATCAGTCGCTCAGTCATGTCTGACTCTTTGCGACCCCATGAATAGCAGCACACCAGGCCTCCCTGTCCATCACCAACTCCTGGAGTTCACTCAGACTCACGTCCATCGAGTCAGTGATGCCATCCAGCCATCTCATCCTCTGTCATCCCCTTCTCCTTCTGCCCCCAATCCCTCCCAGCATCAGAGTCTTTTCCAATGAGTCAACTCTTCACATGAGGTGGCCAAAGTACTGGAGTTTCAGTTTTAGCATCATTCCTTCCAAAGAAATCCCAGGGCTGATCTCTTTCAGAATGGACTGGTTGGATCTCCTTGCAGTCCAAGGGACTCTCAAGAGTCTTCTCCAACACCACAGTTCATACTATCTATAAATATTATATAAGTATTTGTACTATATATTTATTTTTATATATTTATACATTTACTCAGGTTTGATCCCTGGCTTGGGAAGATCCCCTGGAGGAGGCCACGGCAACCCACTCCAGTATTTTTGCCTGGAGAATCCCATGAACAAAGGAGCTTGGCAGGATCAGTCCATAGGGTTGCAAAGAGTAGGACACGACTGAAATGACTTCGCACACACACACATGCACACACTTACTATATTATATATATATATTTATATATATTCCATGGAATATTACTTAGCAATAAAAAGAAGCAAACTGTTGATACACACAACAGTGTAGATTGATCTCAAGCTAATTATGCTGTGACAAAAGCTAAACAGAAGAGAGTTTGATGATCCCATTTATATAAATTATAGAGACTGCACCTAATCCATAACGACATAGAGCACTCCTTGTTTTTTTGGAAGCTGGGTTATAACATCAAGAACGAGTGAGAGGAGGGGATTACGAAGGGCACTAGCAAACCACAGTGTTGTGGATATGTTATGACTTTGACTTGACTTTCATGGATGTTTATATTTGTGAAACATATTAAATTGTTCCCTTTAAATATATGAGGTTTATTGTATGTCAATCATACCTCAATAAAAGCTACTTTTTAAAATGGATATATAGAGAAATTGTGTTAGATAACTTTTTCCTCCAGAAACATCTTGCTTCTCTCCACTCCTACAGATTCAAAATACTCTGCTGAAAATCCATTTCTTAGTGTTTCTTAGGCGACCAGAAATTAGCTCATTCAGGGCAGACTTGGACTTACTCACCTTTGGGTTCTTCATGAACAACCTTAGCACAGTATCTTGCCTACATCACAGGCACTAAATATTTACATATGAAATGAGTAGAGAATGAATTAACTAATTGAATACTTGATTATCAGCTTTAACCATCTTTACATAACTATTGTTTATATGCAGGTCTACAAATGATAACTTTCATCTGTCTAGGATAAATGCCTTTTTTGGACAAGCCAATATTTCTCACTCCAGACTCTTAGGCAGCTAATCTTTGTTTGAGGAAGATCTATGTGTACAAAGGAAGCAATTCATAAAAGAACCCAGGGAGCACTATTTTTTCTCCTCAAATACAGCATTGAACTTGCCTCTTCAGTGTCTTTTCAGCAGAGTTAAAATTTAGAATTGTAGTTGAAGACCTACTGGATTCAGCTGACAAAATGTCAATCAACATTCAGGAACCTCACTGTAAATAGAAAAATACTTAGAAATAAGAAGAAAGCTCTGAACCAATCCTGAGCCTGACATTTCTCTAGCTATTTGAAACTGGTTAGATCAGTTCATCATTCTTGGGCTTAGTTTCTCAGTGCTCAAAACAAGGGGATGAAGCAAAAATCGCTCATGAAATTTTCCTGTCTCAACATTCTGTGATCTTGTGATTTTCAAGAAGGATCTATTTAGGTTGGACCAGGGTTTAAATGAACTGTTTGGGGGAGGGAACAAAATGAGGTAGGCAGTTGAGGGATTAGGTAGAAAAGGAAAAGGTTAAATCTGCAAAGAATATTCACAAAATTCTTACACATGGTTGGAAATATTCAGAGTCAGTTCTCTGCCACTGAACTTTCTACTTGGAGTATACCTCGCATATCATATCATATTATAATTCCTCTTCTAGGAAAAACACAATAGTTTTAGCTTTGTGTCCCTTGTGGATAAATTGTGTAATGAAAAAACATGCTGTTTTCTTCTAAAGGAAGCATGAGCCGAGCTACTCAGTTGGCAACTTTTCTGTGCCTGTTTCATATCCAGGGACAACAGGCAAAGATTTGGCATAATCTATGTTCAATCACTGTCAGAGACTGGAATTGCATTTTCTGCCCCTGCTTCTGCTTGGCAAGAGTCCTTTTTGTGCTGATGCCTAATGGGATGCAGTCTTCAGAACAGTGATTGATTGCCAGGTGCAAGCATCATTAAGCCAGTGCAACTGTGGGCCACCCCATCCCCACAGTGGAACAAGAAAAGCATGCATTTTCTATGAGAACACTGTCTCTTTCTTTGGCTCTGCAGCTCAAGACAGAAATACCCTAGAGTTAAAAAGAAGTAATAATAACCTATGTATATACTGAGCAAGCTGGGCTCCTTCATAGAAACAGAAAATGGGTAAAACAAGCTACTATCAGGACTTAGGGGTGATTTTTAATTGTAAGATAAAAGCATAATGCTTGTTTTAAAAGACTGATGAACTAGTGGTATCTTCACTATGCTGTGCTTATTTAGCCAAATAAATGTGATGTGTGTATAACACGGTCATATCGCAACCATTTGCTCTGCCTTAAAACCTCTCTCTGTCTGGGGGAAAACATTAAATAAAAAACAAATCTAGCTCTGAAAGTTTTGAAAAACATTCAAGGTTTGCTAAAGATTTGAAGAAGAGAAAAAGGAAAATTGAACGAGTAAATATAGAGCATAACTTCCTAAAATCTTCTTTATCCATCTGTTCCCCAAAGCTTCACTTGCCTTCCTCCCAAAATGAGACAGCCCAAAGTCCCATCTTACCACCTCTAAGGCCAGAATCTCTTGCAGCTATGTGTTTCTTTCTCTCTCTTCTGTTTATGGCATCCTGAGTTTGGGAATATAGACAAGAAGTTTCTGCCACTGGACACTTAGCCCACCACCCAAGGGCAGTCCTGGACAGAGCAACCAAATGAAAGTTTCTTTTCTGGATAAGGAAGTAAGGCCAACTAGGAGGCAGTGGTTCATGGCAAGGAAGGGGTACTGAGGGATGGGTCTTATGAAGAACACTTATTCTTCAGAGGAGAAAATTCTTAATAAACTTTGGATCTTGCTTCTTGGATGAACTCCCCAGTCTATAGTTTTCTATGGTCCATATCTCTATCTTCTGGGAAGATGGAGGCTCAAAGATTTTTGCAGTCAAGAATTTTTAAGGCCAAGCTTACCCTATAGTTTTTGTTTTGTTTTGTTTTTAGCAATGTGTTTCCTCCAAAAGGGCTTCCCTTGTGGCTCAGCTGGTGAAAAATCCGCCTGCAATATGGGAGACCTGGGTTCGATCCCTGGATTGGGAAGATCCCCTGGAGAAGGGAATGGCTACCCACTCCAGTATTCTGGCCTGGAGAATTCCAAGAACTGTATAGTCTATGGGTCGCAAAGAGCCGGTCACAACTGAGCAACTTTCACATTTACTTCCTTCAAAAGCGCTAGGCTTC
The DNA here is from genome assembly GCF_027580195.1 of Bos mutus. NCBI lineage: Eukaryota > Metazoa > Chordata > Mammalia > Artiodactyla > Bovidae > Bos > Bos mutus. Next base: position 73,336,835 of record NC_091617.1, read on the forward strand.
TGATCTGGGTGTTCCCTGTCAATTCCATCAATGACCAATGACCATACCCTAAGTTCCTTCCTGGACTTTGAACTCCAGCTTGCTGTATACCTTTATTTTTTCACCTATGCTGAATTCTCTCAAACTAATAGCATTCTTAATCTGATCTGTGCTATAGGACTGAGTTTCTTCATTAAATTGGTAAGTTTTTACAGACTTTCTCAAAGGTTCAAAGCCTTTATGTTTCTTCCAGTTTGGAATCCAGAAGCAGTGAACTTTTCAGACCTAAATTTCTACATCTCTATCAACTTTTATTTCTACTTTCAAACCAGCCAATTCTTGTACAGCTTCACTTCTTCTTTATAATACCTCACTAAATGCACTAAAACACACAATGGACGTGAAAACATTCCTGCTTTTTCTAACCTATTGCCCTAGAACTAAAAATGTAGAAGACACTTGTTCTAGCTTCCAGGTCAATGAAGGTGAAAATATTACCTGTCATTTTGCCACTGTATAACATGATATCCGTTTCCTCCCCAGCAGATACTTGACCATTAAGTCAAATCTAAATATTTTAGGGTTTTGTTATAGCAAAGTCCCACTCATGGGATCAGTTTCTGATTGGTGTTGGAGAGATAATCCAATAATCCAATCCTGCCAACAATAATTCAACCCTTCTATATAGGAGAGAGAGAACACAATCTACTATTGAGTGAACACTAAAATATTTATATGCACAAAAGGTAAAAAAGTGACTGCAATGTATGAGCGGAGTTTCAGTCAAATTTATACAGCAAAATGGTGGAAAAAAGCAATTAAAGCTTTTTTATCTTCTTGAGAGACAAAAGGGCTGAAGCTTGTGACAGTCTCAGTTCATCTCATGAGAGGCCCCTAAGCTAAGGTTATGTGGCTCATGGCTTTGGAGATGTCTCTATATTATAAAAACTGTAGCCTGGGCTTAATGGAGATTTGTCTTTATTCCAAAGGTTAGAGCACAACCTCAGATTCAGTGCATCTCAAAATACAAACAAATACTAAGAGGAGAAAGGGGAAAATGGTCTCTTTGCCCTTTGTACATAGAGAAAATAATGTTCATTTATCCTTACAGTAGGGTCATGATATTGAATTGATGTAACATAAACAATGGCTCCAAAAATCTGGTTTTTGTTCACATTAATAGTCCGAGGTAGATGTTCCTGGTCTGCAGTTTGGACCGTAAAGTCATTCAGGCACCCATGCTGGCAATGAATCTGCCGTCTTTAACTTGTGATTTATAAGATTGGCCTGGGGGTTGCCATCCCGGTTAGCCGTAAAGGGGAAAGAGCATGGAGGCGGCACTTTGGTTTTTTAAAAGCCTTAACTTAGAAACCATACCCATCACTTGTGTTCACATTCCACTGACTGAGTCATATGACCACCCCTATGAGTAAAAGAGGCTGGAAAACGTGGTCAAACTCTGTCCACAAACATTAATTGCCAGAGAAAATTAATTTGGTAAACAGCTAGCCACCTCTATTATAAGACATTAGACCAAGAAATATGGAAGGCAGATTATAGGAACCTATAGATAAATTGGAGAAAGGCAGTGACTTTTAAAAGTGCTCACTTTTTAGGTCACCACAGAGCACTGAGGTGAGCTGCCTTAAGGGGGTGGGGAGAGGGAGGTCCAAGAGGGAGGGGATATATACATACATATAGCTGATTTACTTCATTGTACAGCAGAAACTAGTGCGACATGGTAAAGCAATTATCCTCCAATTAAAAAAAAACAGTGGTCACCTTTTTCAGTGCTTGTATAGCCTCCCCATCCACCTGGTGGATTCTACCTCTACTTCTACCATTCTACTTCTACCATTCATGACCTGGTAACACCACAGGTAGGACTACTGCAACTGTCTTTGCTGTGCTGAGGTCCTCTGGATCATTTAGAAATCCGTCTCAGTCTGGATGAACTCAGTGCTAAGAGAGTCACCCACAATTGCCCTTGCCCCGACCTGTTCTAAGTGGATCTGTTCTAAACGGTCTGAGCTCTGAGTTTCCAAGAGCTTAGATTTCCCTGGCCAAGCCTCTCTCTGCTTCAATCACCAGCCTCAGCCTAGAGTCAGATATGTTATATTTTTGCTAGCCTTTTAATAAGCTTGAGGATTCCCACTGCTTCTCTCCAGGCATTGATTTATTTATTTTTTTTTTCAAAAGGATTTCTACTCTCTTTCCTCCCATCATCTTAATGCCAGCAAAGCCAATTCTTCCCAGTGGCAAGAAAAATAAAGCTGGCTCTATGTTTCATTTGACTTTGTTTTTAAACTGCACTTTCCCCCTAACTACGAGATGTATTCATGCTCCATGGAGAAAGCTTGGGGAGCAACACAACAAGGGAAATGTCACTTAAGGTCTCATTTGCCAACAAGAACCACTATAAGTATTTTAATATATGACTTTCCTTTCTTTTACATTTACCATAGATAGAAAATTTTTTACAAAAACTAAGCACTGCTACACAAGGTCTTTTGGTCTACTGGTCTATTTATTTCATTTAGCAACAGATTATATTTCCATAACAATAGATAGTCTCCTTAGCATGTTTCCTAATGGCTACATTCAGCTCAGTCCTTTGCATGTACTATAATCCCCTCGAGTTAGATGTTAAGTACATTACAATGTTTTTCTGTCATAAATAAGGCTTTGATGGATATCTTTATAGGAACGTCTTTAACTTCATCTCTGATTGTTCTTAGAACCATCCTAGAAGTGTAATTCCTATCACTAACATAAGCACATATTTCTAATCTTAGGCAATCTTCAAGTTCCTCTTTTGATTTTATGTATTTATCAGTCATTTCACCACCAAAAAATAGCACTAATGTGGATATCCAGGCATTTATTCAATGCTAAAAGTAAGAGTATTGAGAGCAGGGGCCTTGCTGGTCACCACACATCATAGAAGCTTCTCAGTAACAGCTACTGAAGCATTTTTATTTGGAGATATGAATGACCCCCAATCTATTCCATCAGTTTCCCATAGCTTTCCTCTTTCTTACTTGTAATAACCATATCTTTTTATTTTCCAAATGTTGACGTTTTGACACGTGACCTTGATGACACTGAAGGGACTGCTGTCCCAGGCCTAGCCAGTTCCTAGAGGTAGTAACCACTCTCCTGGGAAGGTCCTTTTTGAATGCGAACCAACCAATCTAGAGCCTACATCCCCAGCCACTTCCTTTACACTCAAACTCCTGGCTGCTATCCATCTGTTCTAACCATCCCACGTCCAGTGAATTAGTCAGGGTTCTGCTGAGCCAGAAACAATGGGATGTGTGTGTGTTTGTGTGTGTTGTGGAGAAAGAGAGGGAGAGAGTTTATTTTAAGGAATTGACTCATGTGGTCGTAGAGATGTGGTAAATCCAAAATCTATAGGCAGGTTGGTAGGCTGGAAACTCAGGGAAGAGTTGTAATGTGAGTACAAAAGCAGACTTCTGGCAGAAATACTTCTTGCTCAGGGGAGATCAGTCTTTGTTCTAATCAGGCCTTCAGTTGATTTGATAAGGCCCACCCATATTATGGACAGCAATCTGCTTTACTCAAAGTCCATGGATGTAAACTTTAATCTCATCTAAAAAAAAAAAAAAAACACTGTCACAGAAACATCAGAATAATGTTTGACTGAATATCTAGGTACCATGGCTCAGCCAAGTCAAACCTAAAACTATCAGAGCCAAATAGCAGATAACTGGTGACAGCCCCTAAATCTTGGAGCCTGCTGAAATTATTCAAACTAGCCAATTTTAAGCCTGTTTACCCTGATTTACCCTTTGTTGTTGTTGTTGTTTTAGTATAAGTCAATCTGATTCTTCTGTGATTCCATGGACTGTAGCCCACCAGGCTTCTCTGTCCATGGGATTTCCCAGGCAAGAATACTAGAGTTGGTTGCCATTTCCTTCTCCAGGGAATCTTCCTGACCCAAGAGATCAAACCCATGTCTTCTGCTGGGTAGGTGGATTCCTTACCCCTGAGCCACCAGAGAAGCCCCCTGATTCACCCATTCTTTCCTACAAAAAACACAACAAAGCCTCTTACTTCTCTCCATCTGACTCCTAATTGACCCTGCTGCTACTCCATGTGGCCCAGCTGATTATAGGGAATCTGTGAATACAACAAATTTCTTCCCTTGTGACAATCACGTCCATGTCTATGTGTCTCAGCATATATGATTAAAACAAATCTAGGAACCCTTAAAACATCACTAAATAGGGTACTCCTGGTCTTTTTCTTTGGTAGAAGTTTTATTCCTGGAAAATCATCTCATATTCTGGAACTTAAAATCCTCAGCATTCCTTTTGCAGGTTGAATGGCTTCATTCCCCTTATGCTAATGGGCTAGGTCTTGCCTCTGAGCTTTATATCTTCAGCTTGGCAACATAGTGGTATCTGGTACCCCAAGTATAAGAGCAAAACTAACCACTGTGAGCTTCTCTTCCTCCAAGAAGAGTTATACCCTGAGGTCTAACCATACTCATATTGACTCCTGAAGCCATGCTGAAGTCTCCATCCCCTGTACCTTTCAAATACAATGAACTCATTCTCCCAATGACCTAGCTTTTCTGTAAGAAAGATTTCTGTGTAGTATTCAGACTCCATCCTCAACCCTTCAAATCCAAGTTTATGTTTTTAATAATCAATGGTTCGGCAGGGAAATATTGGTTGCTACACTTGAACTGTTCATTCACACATACGCTTTCCTAAGAAGACACATCAAATCTAATTAGATAGCAATATCTGTTTCCAGTAAGTACCCTGAATGTTGTCCACTTTTTTTTCAAGCTACTGCCTCTACTTTCAAAATTAGATGCTGATTCTTGTTTTCACGTGGTAATATATTTAGACTTTTCTCTATCATACTGAACTCAGCTTTCTGACTGAAAATTGTGCCTTTTTCCATCCTCTCCTTCTCAGGAGAAAAGTTCCCTCAGTCCAAACCCAAAGAGAATCTGCACCTGTGGTCAACCTTGGGAATTGCTCTGGGTCCTAGATACTTAGATCACTCTTATTAAATAGTCTCTACCTTTCTCCTTTCTCTCTTATATTCTGGCCATTCATCCATCCTTCCATCTACTAATTCACTAACCCATTCAAAATTATTAAGAATTACCATATGACAGAGGCTAGGCTAGACTATGAGACTAAAACAGGGTCTACATCATCAAATCTACAATATAGTGGTTGGGAACAACGTTTAGAAAAAGAAAAATAGCATAGAATGTGGTGCACGCTATAATAAGAAGTAGGAACAGCACACAGTGGGAGCCTGTTAGTGACTAGCTGCCTTCCTGCCTACCTCCTTCATTTCTTTGATTCCTCTCTGATCTTCTGTGTTATCCTCCACCAGTTCAGGTGTCAACTCCTAAGCCTGCTATGTGCACCACTTCCGACATGCCTTCTTCTATTCACCCGTCTTTTCTCTCTCTTTTCCTCGCCTATGAAATGAGATTCCACAAGAGATTATTAAAATGTGATAGGCATTCCATGGGCAGAGCTTTAAAGAAGATTTTGAATGGCTCTCAGTGTGGAAAATTTGTGTCAGGATAATGAATTGTCTGTATACAGATATACTCTACTGTAGAAGACCAGATGAAATGAAGTGCCTGCTATAATTGCTTCCTTTGGGAAATTCTATGAGAGATAGGACAAAGTGATATTACTAATCTATTGGCCCAGCACCATGAATTTTAAAATGTTTATGTGTAACAAAAACAGACAACCTTACAGTCCCACACACATACGAGACCTGGACCAAAGTGCTGGAAACTACAGTTACTTAGTGTTAGTCACTCAGTCATGTCCAATTCTCTGTGACCCCATGGACTGTGGCCCACCAGGCTCCTCTGTCAATAGAATTTCCCAGGCAAGAATACTGGAGTGGGTTGGCATTTCCTTTTAAAAGCAAATACTTTTGCCTACATCATCAGAGCCATATGTCGATAATATGAATGATCAGGCACAGGTCAAAGCCTGCCAACTTGGGATGCCCCAGTGTTTGGTGGCTGCATGACTCGCCCTCACAGAGATGGAGGCAGGCTGTCCAAGAGTGCTAGTCAGAAAGTCTTTCATTTATTAATTAACTTACTTATTCAGCAATTATTCATGAAGTGCCTACCATGTGCCAGGTACTCGACTAAGCTGAAGATACAACCATGAACCTTAAGGACAAAATCTGAGCCCTCTTGGAGCTTACATTCTAGTAGCTACTAGGAATAGCTGGAAGCAGGCAAAGCTAGAGGGTAGAAGGATGTGACTGTAGTATTTCTATCATTGAACTTTGGCAAGTCAGGTACTAAGTGCTTTACTTCATTCATTCAATATATTTCTCATCATCTTATGGTTAAGTTTATTATCCTCACCCCTTTTATTTGTTTTAAATTTATCATCCTCATCTTACAGAGAAGGAAACTGAAGTTCAGAGGATTTCAGTAACTCACCTCAGTTCATATCGTTAGTAAGTAGCTGACTTTGTCATAGCCTGTACTTAGCCACTATGCCCTGTGGGATTCCAAAATGAGAAAGCTGAATCAATGGCCCAGTGAGGGGCCATCTTCCTTGCGTTAGACCTCAAATCTCTTCGCTGCCCCCTCCTACTTCATGGACTTGCCTTGCCCCTCAGGGCTAGCCTTCCTGCATCTCTACTTGTGGGTAGTCTCCAGCCTGCACCCCCCTTAGCTAAGGTGCTCCAGCTCTCTGGGGAAATGCATTGCCTCAGGGAGTGCAGCCTCAGGACCTGCAGCTCTGCAGGTTTACCTGTCATTAGTTAGGAAAACAACACAGAGCATCCCATGGTATCTGTATATAATGCCCCTAGAGATAGATACACTATCAGATGCATCTGAGGCTCCAGGAAAAACAAAGGCGAAATCTTTGATTTTTCCCCTCTGCTATAATCTAAACCAATAATGCAATTGAAGGTAATACACAGTTGTATCAGGAAATCCTTTTTCACTTTGTGCTGAGCTTGGCTAATGGAGAAGTAATATAGCAACTGATTTTTTTCTTTCTCTGCCTTTGTTAGCAACTAAAACCAGAATGACTTATTTTTTTCCTCCTGACTTCATTTAGGGATTTAAAAACCTTTTGTTCTAGTTCTCTACAAAATCCCATTGTATTTTTGCAGGAAAAGCCTCTCTCCTGCTTTATAATCTTTTGCTATTGGTAGGAAGGAACATGGAATAATGTTCCAGGAGAAAAGCCATCACCTCTGTCACTTGACAAGAACTGAAATGAGAGGTTTTGACAGATAACAAATTGATAGTGATTGGGGGGAATTATTTAAGTCATGAAGGGCAAATATGAAGGGTAAGAATTTTTCAGTTTACAGGCATAAAGCTAAAACGAACCCACAAGTTGCTTGACAGCCATATTTTCCGGTGTTTTCCAAAACACATCTCTTGTACTCCAGGCAGAAGGAATGCTATCTAGAAGTGACATTTGTTGACTAAAAAAAGATGTACAACTTGAGAGCTGTGAGTTAAGTTTTATTTGGGGCAAAATGAGGACTGCAGTCCGGGAGGCAGCATCTCAGATGGCTGAGAGACTGCTCCAAAGTGGCAGTGGGAGAAAGTCAATATATAAGGTTTTGGCGAAGGCTGAGTTCAATACCATGAAGCACTCAATTTAGGTTGAGTGCTAACAAAGGTTTTTTTGTTAGTCATGAGGATTTGATGTCACCATGAAGGGATTTAGTATTTCTCTAGATATGAGGAGATGCAAGGATTGAAATCATCAAATCTGTTCCTAAAAACATTCAACTATCTAAAGACCTGTCCCATCAGATTCCCTGGAGCACAGACTGCCTCACTCCACCCTGAGCTCCCCCAGGGGTTGTTGAAAGTCAACAGCTATGGCAACACGGGGTTCAACACGGGCTTCAATCTCCATAGAGGCAGGTGGCAAATGCCTTGTTCAGTCATTGGCAATGCTTTTGGTAAGTGCCAATTTGTAGTTGACGCATTCTTATTGCCTACAATGCAGGAGACCTGGGTTCCATCCCTGAGTCAAGAATATCCCCTGGAGAAGGGAATGGCTATGCAGTCCAGTATTCTTGCCTGGAGAATTCCATGGACAGAGGAGATTGCAAAGAGCAGGACACAACTGAGTGACTAACACACTCACAGTATTATTCAAGGCTTCCCAGGCGGTGCTGGTAGTAAAGAATCTGCCTGCTGATTCAGGAGTCACCTGTTTGATGGCTGGGTCAGGAAGATCCTCTGGAATAGGAAATGGCAACCCACCCCAGTATTTTTGCCTGGAGAATCCCATGGATGGAGGAGCCTAGAAGATTACAGTCCATGTGGTGACAAAGAGTCAGACATGAATGAGCATCTGAGCACAGTATTATTCAACAAGATCCAGAGAATGTAAGAGTTAGAAGCAAATTCTGAAATCCCCTAGTCCAAGGAGCTTGTTGTCTGTTGGGGAAACCAAGGTCCAGAGAGGGACACTGCTTGGCAGACATAAGCAAAATAATCAGATTATACCCTGGGCCTTGAATGTCCCTCAGTCAGTTGTCTTCATGTCTGTTACCTCTACTGCTGTTGTTTAGTCTCTACATTGCATCTGACTCTTTGCTACCCCGTGGACTGCAGCCTGCCAAGCTCCTCTGTCCACAGGATTTCACCCGCAAGAATATTGTACTGGGTTGCCGTTTCTTTCTCCAGGGGATCTTTCCCACTCCTGCTGTTTCCGTATAATTCCTAGACTTGTGGCAGCTAGGAACTGCTCTCAACCAGACCAGCTGTATCCAGCTCTTTGTGTGTGTTGGAGGAGGAGGACAGCTCTGTAAGAAACACTTAAAATAGTTTAATTATTAATGGTAAAGAAGAGATCTCACAGCTGCTGCTGCTTCTCCTGAAGGCTCATCATTCTCATGTTTTAGTGACACCTCGTTTATCAAATAGCACAATAAGATGATAACTTCAAAGAATGAAAAATACTGACTTAATCTTACAGTATCAAAAAATGTCTTTTTCTTTTAAGAAAAAAATGTCAAAATGAAATACATGTTTCCATAATATAAAATTATTATACTCATCCCTTTAAAACTATCCTTTTTTTCATGATACATAAAATATTAAAAGGGCCCAGCTGCAAACTTAACCATTGGGAATCTATGTATATGTACACATCTTGAGGACTTCCTGGAATAATTTTGGCTGGAAGTGTGTTAAGGAAAGGAAGAAGAAACTGAGCTTACTTTCCATCTAAAAATTAATTTTAGAAGATAGTTATAACCATACTTCCTTTTTAATTAGGTGCATAAATTTTTAAAAAATTAATAAATAGCAGCCACAGAGCATCACTGCCCAAAAAGTGGTCCATTGTCTAGTACTACCATAAGACAATTTGTTAAAAAATGGATTTTGTGGTAAAATGAATTTTAAAAATGCAAATAATGTAGTCCCTTGAAAATGTATAATCCATATTAGCTTTTTATGGCTCTGAGGTGTCCTGCTGTCAAGATAAATGCATTTTCTAAGCTATTTTAACACACAGTCTTTTTAATTTTTCATGGAACACACTTTGGAAAATTATACCACAGATAATACTTTTTAAGGGATCAGTAAGTATTTAAAATTTTTTGAATACATTGAAAACAGAGAAGTAAAGGCAAACAAATTAGTCTTTGCTTCTGGTACTGACAGGTCTAGACTTGTACTTAAAACAAATATGAAAGTGGGCATAAAACATGAAGACAGGGTTTTCAGACATTGGACAATGGGCAGCTCAAGAATTTGACTCCTAAGAAAAGAAATATGCATTAAGTGAGCCCTTGATGGATGGATGGGCTTTAGCCTGAGTCACTCTCTGGGTGGGGGAGGGGAAGCCCCAGCAGAGCAGTTTCCCTGAATTGACAAGAGAGCAGAGATCAGAGCGGGGATGCTGAAGGAGCTGGGACTTGGGGGCCAGGGTACCGGGAAGAAGGAGTCACACAGAGAAGGAGTTCAAGAAACCCACCTATTGGTCTCTTATCTTCACCTATATATGGTTCTTACAAGGCAGCTCAGTGAAACTGGCAGAAAATAGCTACAAGGGTTCTGTGAGCTTTCAGGAGGTTTTGGACTTCCCATAGAGCTTGACCATCTCAATTGAAGAGACCACTGAAAACTACTGGTTCCCAGAGAGATCAGGCTCTCCACTAAGGACTGCATTGGACCCCATTTGACGATGATGAAGATGATTTAGTCACTAAGTAGTGTCCGACTCTTTGTGATCCCATCGACTGTAGCCCACCAGGCTCCTCTGTCCATGGGATTCTCCAGGCAAGAATACGGAAGTGGGTTGCCATTTCCTTCTCCAGCAGATCTTCCCAATCCAGGGATCGAACTCAGAGCTCCTGTGTTGCAGATACGTCACCACTGAACCACCAGAGAAGCCCTAGACCCCATCTAACAAAGCTTAAAAACAAGTCTCCAAGGGAATTTGCTGATCTGGCAGTCAATTATTCCTGCCATAAAAAAATTCAACACTGTTTCTTGGAAGAAAAGCAGCCAGACTCTTAAAAATGGAGCCTTGCCAATGTCTGGCATATAATTAAAAAATTAGATAGCTATCTTTAAAAGCCAAAAAGGTGTCTGTCACCCATAATAGGGGGGAGTATGTGGTAGTCAATAGCAACAGACCCAGAGATGACTGAGGGGTTGAAATTAGCAGACGGATGCTTAAAACAGCTCCTCTGTTTAGGCTTATAGATTTCATGGAAGATAGACATAGTAAGTGAATAAATAGAAACAAACTGAAAACTCCCAATAAGCTTGCAAGTACATAATATTCCTTTTAACAAAGACTTTTTAAGTCATCTAATTATTAATCATGTTTTATAGTAAAGTTTTCAGTTTTATTCTATACTTGAATTTTGTAGATTCTGAGGATTTTAAAGAACCTTCACAGAAGTTTTAAAAAATCCTATAAGCTGTGTCTGAAAAAGACATAGAAATTATATCCAGATATAAAAAGTAAAACTTGGATGTTAATGGCAAGTTATAAATGATTCATTAGCTGGCTAACTATGGGGAGCCAAATAGAATAGTTTCTTAGTGAGAAGCAATGAAAGAAAATATTTCAAAACTAAAATACGAAGCAAGAGCAAGTCGTTCATAAAGACAGTCCACCATAAAAAAGAAGTTTCATAAAATTCCATCTTTAATCACAGCCAGTTCTTCACATTCCAGAAGATGTTGGCCTCCCTGGATTTGATCTTTCCACATTCTGCTGCCTGTCCGACTTTTAGTTGACAGGCGGAACTGTTAACTAAAAGTTGATAGTCGGACTGTCAAAGTTTGTTAGCTGACAAACTTCTGTCAAAAATCTTATAAGATCTTTTAGATCTTGAATAAGAAAGGTCAAAAATGTACTGCCAACTGAGGAGTGAGTGTGTGTGTGTGGAGGTATGAGTGAAGAGGAGTTGTGTTCTGTAACCTGTAGATTGTCCTCGCAGGACTGAAGTTTTACTTCTATTCCTAAACACTATGATACATTGATATAACAAGGACGGGGTAGAAGGACTGGGCAGAACTATGGTTCATCCTGAAAGGGGTGGTATATGAACTCTGACAGTGATCTACAATCACTAGCACATGGTAATAATAAAAAGCAGATGGCCTTTTGGTTGGTTTTAATATTTTTAAAATTCTCTATAGGGATTATTTCCACTACTCCCTCCCCCACAACTTATCCCACTGCCTGAATACTTGGCTTGTTACTTTCATAGGGCATCCTATATTTAATTAGGCATTAAACAGTCAATTGGAATAGTGTTCTTACTCGCTTTGCACTACAGAAAACTTCATTAAAGGACTGAGTTTATCTCCAGGGCTTTGATCTGTATTATATGGACCTATTTTAATTGTCTTCACCAGATAAAATGTTCCCATGCATAGATTCTAAGAATGATTTTATAGAAAATCTGGTAAATTTAATAGAGTTCTATTTATATAGTAATATTGAAATGATTTAAAAATTTACTTCACTTAAATCTCTAGTGCCTTTCTATCCTTATAGACAGATATAGATGGATGTTATTATTTTCATATGATACATGAATTAACTAAGGCCCAGAAAGTGACTGTCTAAAGTCCCAAAGTTTCTTAATGCCAGTGAGGGAACTAGATAGACTCTAGCCCTCTGTTACCCACCTGTTTTCTTTTTATTGAATTATACTATGTCACACATATGTCTATGGAGAAAGAAATATCAACTCACTCCAATATTCTTGCCTGGGAAATCTCATGGACGAAGGACTCTGGTGGGCTACAGTTCACGGGGTCACAAAATAGTTGGAAACCACTTAGCAAAAAAACAACAACAATGTTGCTTACGTTATACTTTTTAACCCCCCACAATGCTTAATATATTGTATTCCCAAAAACCAAGAACATTCTTCCCTGTTCAGCTCCCATTACAAGAACATTCTTCCCCATTCAGCTCAGTTCAGATGCTCAGTCATGTCCGACTCTGCGACCCCATGAATTGCAGCACGCCAGGCCTCCCTGTCCATCACCATCTCCTGGAGTTCACCCAAACCCACGTCCATCGAGTCGGTGATGCCATCCAGCCATCTCATCCTCTCTCATCCCCTTCTCCTCCTGCCCTTAATCCCTCCCAGCATCAGAGTCTTTTCCGATGAATCAACTCTTCGCATGAGGTGGCCAAAGTACTGAAGTTTCACCTTTAGCATCGTTCCTTCCAAAGAACACCCAGGACTGATATCCTTTAGAATGGACTGGTTGGATCTCCTTGCAGTCCAAGGGACTCTCAAGAGTCTTCTCCAACACCACAGCTCAAAAGCATCAATTCTTCAGCACTCAGCTTTCTTCACAGTCCAACTCCTCTCACATCAATACATGATCACTGGAAAAACCATAACTTTGACTAGACGGACCTTTGTTGGCCAAGTAATGTCTCTGCTTTTCAATATGCTATCTAGGTTGGTCATAACTTTCCTTCCAAGGAGTAAGTGTCTTTTAATTTCATCACTGCAATCACCATCTGCAGTGATTTTGGAGCCCCCAAAAATAAAGTCTGACACTGTTTCCACTGTTTCCCCATCTATCTGCCATGAAGTGATGGGACCAGATGCCGTGATCTTAGTTTTCTGAATGTTGAGATTTAAGCCAACTTTTTCACTCTCCTCTTTCACTTTTATCAAGAGGCTTTTTAGTTTCTCTTCACTTTTTGCCATAAGGGTGGTGTCATCTGCATATCTGAGGTTATTGATATTTCTCTGAGCAATCTTGATTCCATCTTGTGCTTCTTCCAGCCCATTGTTGCTCATGATGTACTCTGCATAGAAGTTAAATAAGCAGGGTGACAATATACAGCCCTATGTACTCCTTTTCCTATTTGGAACCAGTCTAACTGGTTCAGTTCTAATTGTTGCTTCCTGACCTGCATACAGATTTCTCAAGAGGCAGGTCAGGTGGTCTGGTATTCCTATGTCTTGAATAATTTTCTACAGTTTGTTGTAATCCACATAGTCAAAGGCTTTGTAGTCAATAAAGCAGAAGTAGGTGTTTTTCTGGAACTCTCTTACTTTTTTGATGATCCAGCAGATGTTGGCAATGTAAACTCTGGTTCCTCTGCCTTTTCTAAATCCACCTTGAACATCTGGAAGTTCACAGTTCATGTACTATTGAAGCCTGGCTTGGAGAATTTTGAGCACTACTTTGCTAGCGTGTGAGATGAGTGCAATTGTGCGGTAGTTTGAGCATTCTTTGGCATTGCCTTTTTTTGGAATTGGAATGAAAATACCTTTTCCAGTCCTGTGGCCACTGCTGTATTTTCCAGATTTGCTGACATATTGAGTGCAATACTTTCACAGCATCATCTTTTAGGATTTGAAATGGCTCAACTGGAATTCTATCACCTCCACTAGCTGTATTCATAGTGATGCTTCCTAAGTCCCATTTGACTTCTCATTCCAGGATGTCTGGCTCTAGGTGAGTGATCACACCATCGTGATTATCTGGATCATGAAGATCGTTTTTGTGTAGTTCTTCTGTGTATTCTTGCCACCTCTTCTTAATATATTCTGCTTCTGTTAGGTCCCTACCATTTCTGTCTTTTATTGCACCCATCTTTGCATGAAATGTTCCCTTGGTATCTCAAATTTTCTTGAAGAGATCTCTAGTCTTTCCCATTCTGTTGTTTTCCTCTATTTCTTTGCACTGATCACTGAGGAAGGCTTTCTTATCTATCTTTGCTATTTTTTGGAACTTTGCTTTCAAATGGGTATATCTTTCCTTTTCTCCTTTGCCTTTCACTTCTCTTCTTTATAGCTATTTGTAAGGCCTCCTCAGACTGCCATTTTGCTTTTTTGTATTTCTTCTTCTTGGGGATGATCTTGATTCCTGTCTCCTGGGCAATGTCACAAACCGCTGTCCATAGTTCATCAGGTACTCTGTCTATCAGATCTAATCCCTTGACTCTATTTCTTGGATCTTCAGTTTGTTCCATTACTGATGATGTGCACTTTGATCAGTCGATTAGAGTCTGCCAATCCACTGTAAAATTACTATTTTCCCATTTGTAATAACAAGCATTTTGAGGTACCTTGAAACTATGTAAATATCCTCTTCTTCCCCACACTTTCGGTTGATTCATTTACTGACTCGTAATCAATGTGTATGTAACATAGCTTATAATTATTTACTATCATTGCTTATCTTGATGCTCTGTGTCCTTTTAATGTGTCTCCATCATCCTTTGAGCACTTCTTTAGCTTTCTAGCACAACCAGATGTTCTAAGTCCTGACATCTAACGTACTTGGACCCACCAGTTTTTATTCAGGATCAAGTTGATCAGAAAGGAAGAGAAAGGAAGAAGATGAGCTGGCAAGTTCCAGGCTCAGACAGACAAGCTAATTTCTGTTCTCATTAGCTCCTATCCAATGAGTGGAATTTAAAAGGAGACAAAATCGACTGCTAATCCTCTGCTAATAGGAACAGGAGTGTGAGGAAATTTAAAACCTTGCTACCTGTATCTTACAAAGGAGAACTGTGTTCACAGCTCCCTGAGACTGTCAGTTACTTGGCTGGTTACTCACATCACACCTCTCATTCATTCTTCTGTGATGTTTAGCAACATATCTTTGAAACAGAGCAGTAACATGAGCCCATTTTAAGATCCTTAATAGAGGAAGAACTAGTGACACAGTAATGCTTCCCTAATGTCAGTTGTAGGGAGGTAGAATGAAGGAGCCACTGAAAAGGTAAACAAGCCTAAACTCTGGAGTCTAGAGAAGAACCAGCGATGGAGAAAACTAAAACCTGTCCAGAACCAAAAGGAGACTTGGGCTTAACAAGCTTGAGAAGCAGGGGACAGAGTGGCCTTGGATAGCTGCCTGTCACTACTTCTCCACTGTAAATATTTCCTAGAGATTATGAGCCGGGGCTGGGGGTGGTTGGGGTGAGGCAACACTTAGTACTTCCATACTCTCAAAGGACCTGGTTTTAAAAATCAACGTACACCCTGGGAATAATAAAATTTTAACAATATTTCTTCTCTTGATAATGGCATTTTGAAAGTTATTCATTATCTAACTTTTTTATATCTGATATGACAGAATTTTTACTAAGTATGCATTATTTTGTAATCAGAAAAATGGCAGACATATAAGAAATAATAAAATAATGGATGAGGAACTAGGTAGTTTCATTAAAATATTCCATTTTTTTCTTTTTTCTGAAATATAATGTTATACTCAATAAAATATATAAATTTAAGTGTAGAGGTGCAGGATTTTTACATGTTTACACATGCCAGCAATCATCATCCAGATTTGGATAGAGAATATTTCTATCACTTAATAGAGTGTCCTCCTACCGCTTCGAAGCCAGTTCGCCACCGAAGTCAACACTATCTTGTCTCGTGTCACATAGATGAGGGTCAGGACACAGCCTTCAACTTGACCACTAATGTATACTGCCAATCTATACAGGTCCCTCTCCCTCTGTGTCTGAGGAAATATACCGAATGACCTTTGTGAGTCCTTTCAGTTCTGCCATTCCAGGAAAGAAATGCTAAGTAATGTCTTTTCCCCCAAGGGTCCTTTAAAAATGAACAGTAAAAAACTTCTCCTGACTTCCAAGCTAACTCCATCTACTAAGCCAGAGGGCTTCTGCATAAATTAGTTTCTAAAGCTGAATCAAGTGGAGTTTATTTAAAAGAGAAGATGATAATGATTAATTCTGAAATAGTAGACTAATGCCTAAACCATTCCTTTTTTTTCTACTATTTACTAGAGTATGTTGCCCAGGTGGCTCACTGGTAAAGAATCTGCCTGTCAGTGTAGGAGACACTGGTTTGATCCCTGGGTCAGGAAGATCCCCTAGAGAAGGAAACAGCAACCCACTCCAGGATTCTTGCCTGGGAAATCCCATGACAGAGGAGCCTGGTTGAGCTACAGTCCAGGGGATTGCAGAGTCAGACACAACTGAGCGACTGAACACACACACACATGTGGAAATCACTTTGGCAAGTAATTGGCTCAGCTCAGGAGGCAATGATTGTGAAATCAACACCAGCCCCTTGATCTAGTGAAGGAATGAAAGCCCGTACTTAATCTCACTTACATGTGGAATCTAAAAAAAACTGAGCTCACTGATACAGAGAACAGATTGGTTGTCAGAAGTTTGAGTTGGGGATGGGCAAAATGGGTGAAGGCGGTCAAAACTTCCAGTTATAAAATAAATAAACCCTGGGAATTGTACAACATAGTGACTATAATTAATAGTTTTATATTGCATATTTGAAACTTGCTAACAGGGAATATCTCAAAAGCTCTCATCACAAAAATTTTTTTATAACTTTGTGAGGTGATGAGTATTAACTAGAATTATCTTGGCAATCATTTCAAAACATATACATATATCAAGTCATTATGTCATATGCCTTAAACAAATATGATGTTATATGTCAATTATATCTCATATAAGACTGGACGAAGAAAGAAAAAATGAAACACACATCCAAATGACTGTAATAGAAGGAAGAAATTCTCTGGACCTCAAGAGAGAAACCATGTTCTAAGAAGGAAGACAACTCACTTTCAGTTGGATACACAGAAACAGAGCTTCATCCAAAATGTGCTAATCTCACAGAAGATGATATGCTCCATTCTCCAGAGCATTCACAGGGTATTCATTTCTCAGCAAGATTAATGGTTCTGTGCTGAGGTCTTCATAGATTTTATGTGATTTGTATCTGCAAGTAAATAACTCATCATTAGGGAAACCATGTTTGTGTAACAGACTGACATCAACAATTCCTTCATACATAAAGTCAAAAAATCAAGATAGAGAAAATCATGTGTCCATAGAAGCCTGCAAATCAGTGATTCCATTCACAACTCTCTAGGCTATGTTGTGTCCACCAAGAGGGCTCTAAGGTTTTCTTGTTGGGCTGGGCAGTAGGTGACATTTACCAATGCCACAGGAGCTCCTCTTCTCCTGGAGGAAAATAGTTCATCATAAATTCTGTCTCTTCCTTATATTGCTAGTGTGAGAGCTTCCTTCATGATCTGACATTTGTGTTATTGACTCTAAAAACACTGAGCCACCTGAGACCTCACTTTCTCCCCAATTTCCATGTCAAAAACCATGCCCTGAGATCTTCAGATTCAGATTCACATGGGATGCTCCTCTATGTGGACACAGTCCCTTTATGAAGGCAATGAATCAACAACTACATGACTGAGCTCTCCAGGGAAGATTGGGGAAGTACAAGTCACAAGGATTGATTTTCTTGTATCTATTTACTCATTTTAAATAATACAGTTTTTAAATTATGAACTCTAGATTACCCACAATTCAAATTGCAATATCTGAAACTCTTTATTACTAGTAAAAGGAAATCATTTCCTTTTTATTTAATAAATATGTACAGAACTCTACTTATGTGCTAGGAGTTGATATGCTATAAAAATGCAAAAGACAAATCATAGTTTCTCAGTATCATGTATCAGAATTCTTTGAACAGTTATCAAGCATCTTTTATGTCTAACACACTTTTCTAGATGCTGCTAGATTACTTTCCTGACAAATGTCTGTATAGTCAAGGCTATGGTTTTTCCAGTGGTCGTGTATGGATGTGAGAGTCAGACTGTAAAGAAAGCTGAGTGCTGAAGAACTGACACTTTTGAACTGTGGTGTTGGAGAAGACTCTTGAGAGTCCCTTGGACAGCAAGGAAATCAAACCAGTCAATCCTAAAAGAAATCAGTCCTGAATATTCATTGGAAGGACTGATGCTGAAACTCCAATACTTTGGCCACCTGATTCAAAGAACTGATTCATTGGAAAAGACCCTGATGCTGGGAAAGATTGAAGGTGGGAGGAGAAGGGGACAACAGAGGAGAAGATGGGTGATACCCTTCAACAGACATGGGTTTGAGCAAGCTCCGGGAGTTGGTGATGTAGAGGGAGGCCTGGTGTGCTACAGTCCAAGGGTTGCAAAGTCAGACATGGCTAAGTGACTGAACTGAACTAAACTAGATGCTGGGGAAAGTGATTGGTGAATTAGAGACCCTTGGGGTCATCTCTTACAATTATCCCAGTTTTGGGTTGAATAAATCATAGTTCATAGAGGTTATTTAATTGTGCCAAGATCACATAGCTAATAAGTTGCAAAGTCCAGACAAGAATATTCTCTCCTAGATTAGTAGTTTTCCATGACAAAACAAACAAACAAACAAAAAACAAACAAACAAACAAACAAACGCTTTCATAGGAATAAAAGCAACCTGACAGATGTTTTCCTGAAATGGATCTATGGCTTCATAGACTAGAAACTGTTGACTAAGGAAATTATATTATCTCATCTCAATAAAACAGTATAGATGACATTGGATCCATCTAGACTTTGCTCACAGAACCAGTTTGCACAGGTTGGATGGGAAAGTCTTCTCACCCAGATCAGTCCATTAGGAAAGACTACATATTGCTTAGAGCAGGACATTCCATTGTGGGATTCAATTTGCAAGAGTTTATTTATAATAAGTAAAAATTATAATATAAAAACACATAATATGACGTGTTACTGAAAGAAACGCTTGCTATGCATTGTGTAGTGGTGATTGTCAGCTACATAACTGGAATCAGAAATAGTTTGAAGCTAATCAGTGTTTATTTTCCTTCATTTTCTACCAATTTCCATCAGTTGAAATGTGACTGCTGTCACCATTCAGGCTCTCTGTTTACCCTCTCCTTTCCCCAGCTTGGGTATTGTTTAAAGAGGAAGCTAGCCCTCCTTCCTCAGGAGCCTGGTAGGCTGCAGTCCATGGGGTCGCTGAGGGTTGGACACGACTGAGCGACTTCACTTTCACTTTTCACTTTCATGCATTGGAAAAGGAAATGGCAACCCACTCCAGTGTTCTTGCCTGGAGAATCCCAGGGACGGAGGAGCCTGGTGGGCTGCCATCTATGGGGTCCCACAGAGTCGGACACGACTGAAGTGACTTAGCAGCAGCAGCAGCAGCCCTCCTTCCTCAGACAGCAGCCTAAATATGCATAGAATGACGTATTACTTTTTAAAACCTTGTTTTTTATGTTATTTATTCACTTACAAAACTCTGAGCATTTACCATGTAATTAAGCATCACAGGTATCACATAGACCTCAGAGCAAAGTAAGCAAGCTCTTTATAACAAGTATCACCATAAGGATAATCTCTGGGTGCTGGAGGAGAATTTAGGAGTCATCTCTCATCCAGACTTGGAGGTCAGGGAAATGAATTCTCTTTCATTCTGATTCTGCCACATGACTGCAAGACAGTTTGATTTTTCTCCCTTTGTTCAAAAGGAGAAATCAAGTTTCATAGAGTTTAAGTGACCAGCAAGAACATTTGAGGAACTGCTAAGTATGAGTTCTGTTCTTGGCACACAGAATACAGTAATGAATAGAGAAGATGAAATTCCTGTGCACAGATTTTACATTACTATGAGGGAGAGAACAACTGAACAAATATAGTGAAGGACAGGGAAGATTGGCATGCTACAGTCCATGGGGTCGCAGAGAGTCAGAACAAACTTAGCAACTGAACAACACATGAAACATATTGGATGTTTATAAGCACTTGGAAGCAACTAAAACAGGTTACAAGGTGTAGAGAATGAGGTTGGCAGCAGATGAGGAGGGGGAGGTTGCTATCTTACAGAAACTGGTTGTGAAAAGTCTCTCTATTGAGGTAACTGAGATTTGAACTGAGACCTGAAGGAAGTGAGGAAAGAAATGGGAAATAGATCATGTTGGGCTTTCTGGGACATTATTTTACAAACAGGAAAGCCAGGAACAAAGCCTCGAACATTTGTTCCAGGCCACACAGCTAGTTGCAATAGCCACAGGTTTGATCCCCAGGTCAGGAAGATCTCCTGGAGGAGGAAATGGAAACCCACTCCAGTATCGTTGCCCGGAAAAATCTCATGGACTGAGGGGTTTGGCAGGCTACAGTCCATAGATTTGTGAAGAATAGGACACACCTGAGCACACATGCACACAGCTTCTAAGTGATGGAGCTGGGATTAGAACCCAAGCAGTCTCACCCATGCTACAGACAATATTCTTAACCATCAGTGGTAATTTAATATATGTGAAGAAATCAATAAAGATTTGGCCTTAATGCTATGTGAACCTTACTTACAAGGGATAATAACAGCTCCACTGGCTGTTGGATCTGGATTAGGGGATGGGTCACTGAAATATCACATGGCAGGCAGAGGTAGAGGAAGGGTGAAAACCCTGGGCTAGGGAGTGCTAAGCAGCAAGCCATGGAAATTCACTTCTGCCAGAAAGTCCCACAGGCGAACATGAATCAGGGTGAGGGTCAAGGTCACAAAACCCAAAGCTGCCTGGGCACTAGAGACAAAGCGAGGGAAAGAGTGAGTAAAGTTTATGCTTCTGCCTCATTCCGTCTAAGAGATCAGTCATCTCTCAACATTGTGCTCCCTGCCTTTCTGGTTCTCAAAAGCGAAAAGTGTTAGTCACTCAGTCATGTCCGAATCCTTGTGACCCAATGGATTGTAGCCTCCCAGATTCCTCTGTCCATGGAATTCTCTAGGCAAGAATACTGGGGTGGATTGTCATTTCCTTCTCTAGGGATCTTCCTGATCCAGGGGTCGAACCTGGGCCTCCTGCATTGAAGGGGGATTCTTTACCATCTGAGCACTCAGGGAAGTCCCTGATTCTCAAAGGAGGTTCTTAATCCTCTAGGGGTCTCATCTGCAGGGGAGCCCTTGGTTGATGAGAAAATATTCCCTTTCTCCTTCCTATTTCATCCAATCAAGAGTGACTGAGTGAGCAAGAGGATTCCAGAGAAGTAATAGGAAGATGGCTAGAATACCCAAGACTCAATTTCATTTACTAAAGGATGCAAGGTTTACAGGCATCCCCGATGGCTTAAGGGGTAAAGAACTGCCTGCAATGCAGGAGACACAGGAAATGCAGGTTTGATCCCTGAGTCAGCACGATCCCCTGAGGAGTAGATGGCAACAGATTCTAGTATTCTTGCCTGGGAAATTTCATAGACAGAAGAGGCTGGTGGGCTACAGTTCGTGGGGTCACAAAGAGTTGAACATGACTGAGCATGCACGCACCAATGCAATGCAAGGTTTGTAGGTGGCACACCTGGTTTAATGGCATCAAGTTAGAGAAAACACCCACACCAGAGTAAAATTTGCAATACTTAACATGCTTTACTTGGTGGATTAAACAATCCCATGCTCAGAGTAAATTTTGCAATAACGCATTTAACTTGGTGTATTAAACAATTACACATGACCTGTAGATTTTAGCTTGAAGAGTCTTTTAAGTGATACAAAAATTCCTAAATGCACATTTATTAAAATCATATATAAAGACCAGAATCAATGAAGAAAAAAAAAAATCAAATGATACTCCCCTGAGCGTAAATATCATTTATAAAAATTGGGGAAAAGGCAAACTCTTTCTATTTAGTAGAATTAGATACAATTTCCACTTTCTGGACAATGTAATTGCAAGGGACTTTTTTATATATGAGAACCCAGAGCCTCATCTGCCATGGCCACATAACCTCTCTCTCTCTCCTCCACTAAGATATGTTGGGCCTCACAGGGTATATACTATGCATATGAAGTAAGGAATGGTAGAAGAGGAAACTCAGAAAATCTTTCTTGATTTATATTGGAAAAAGATTATATAAAATAGACTCCTTCCTCAAAAAATATCTTTGAAGACCCCAGTAGGCCCTTTCTAATCCTGAGGTAGGAGATAGATTGGCTCCAAATTTGACATTTACAGCTGACCTCCAGTTTGCACTTCATGGGGCACAAAGTGGGCTTCAGGCTAGATACTTACAGCTAGATTCCTGTTTGCCCTCCCTGAGACAAGAGATAGGTGGGCTCCAGTTGAGGAATTTACAATCAGCCTCCTGTTTGCCCACCAAAATGGAAGTAACAACAGAAACAGGGTAAATACCCAGTCTTTGTCTCTTGTAAACACCTTAATAGTCATGACAATAGTCAAGGTAATAATCATGGCAAGGACAGTTCAGTTCAGTTCAGTTCAGTCGCTCAGTCATGTCTGACTCTGCAAACCCATGAATCGCAGCTCGCCAGGCCTCCCTGTCCATCACCAACTCCCAGAGTTTATCCAAACTATGTCCACTGAGTCACTGATGCCATCCAACCATCTCATCCTCTGTCAACCCCTTCTCCTTCTGCCTTCAATCTTTCCCAGCATCAGGGTCTTTTCCAATGAGTCAGTTCTTCGCATCAGGTGGCCGAAGGATTGGAGTTTCAGCTTTAGCATCAGTCCTTCCAATGAATACTCAGGACTGATTTCCTTTAGAAGTGACTGGTTGGATCTCCTTGAAGTCCAAGGGACTTTCAAGAGTCTTTTCCAACACCACAGTTCAAAAGCATCAGTGCTTCGATGCTCAGCTTTGTTTATAGTCCAACTCTCAATTCATACATGACTACTGGAAAACCATAGCTTTGACTAGATTGATCTTTGTTGGCAAAGTAACAACTCTGTTTTTTGATATGCCATCTAGGTTGGTCATAGCTTTTCTTCCAACGGTCAAAAGTCTTTTAATTTCATGGCTGCAGTCACCATCTGCAGTGATTTCAGAGCCCCAAAAACTGAAGTCTCTCACTGTTTCCATTGTTTCCCCAACTATTTGCCATGAAATGATGGGACCAGATGCCATGATCTTAGTTTTCTGAATGTTGAGCTTTAAGCCAATTTTTTCACTCTCCTCTTTCACTTTCATCAAGAGGCTTTTGAGTTCCTCTTCACTTTCTGCCATAGGGTGGTGTCATCTGCATATCTGAGGTTACTGATATTTCTCCCAGCAACTTTGATTCCAGCTTGTGCTTCATCCAGCTCAGCATTTCTCTTGATGTATTCTGCTGCTGCTGCTGCTAAGTCTCTTCAGTCATTGAAGTCTGTGCGACCCCATAGCTGGCAGCCCACCAGGCTTCCCCGTCCCTGGGATTCTCCAGGCAAGAACACTGGAGTGAGTTGCCATTTCCTTCTCCAATGCATGACTGTGAAAAGTGAAAGTAAAGTCGCTCAGTCGTGTCCCACTCTTGGCAACCCCATGGACTGCAGCCTCCCAGGCTTCTCCATCCATGGGATTTTCCAGGCAAGAGTACTGGAGTGGGGTGTCATTGCCTTCTCCAGATGTGCTCTACATATAAGTTAAATAAGCAGGGTGACAGTATACAGCCTTGGTGTACTCCTTTCACTATTTGGAACCAGTCTGTTTTTCCATGTCCAGTTCTAATTGTTTTCTGATCTGCATACAGATTTCTCAAGGGGCAGGTTCCTATCTCTTGAAGAATTTTTCACAGTGTATTGTGATCCACATAGTCAAAGGCTTTGGCATAGTCAATAAAGCAAAAGTAGATGGTTTTCTGGAATTCTCTTGCTTTTTCGATGATCCAACTAATGTTGGTAATTTGATCTCTGGTTCCTTTTTTTTTCTAAATCCACCTTGAACATCTGGAAGTTCACGGTTCACATACTGCTGAAGCCTAGGTTGGAATTTTTGAGCACCACTTTGCTAGTGTGTGAGATGAGTGCAATTGTGTGATAGTTTGAACATTCTTTGGCATTGCCTTTCTTTGGGATTCGAATGAAAATGGACCTTTTCCAGTCCTGTGGCCACTGCTGAGTTTTCCAAATTTGCTGGCATATTGAGTGCAGCACTTTTACAGCATCATCTTTCAGGATTTGATTAGCTCAACTGGAATTCCATCACCTCCACTAGCTTTGTTCGTAGTGATGCTTCCTAAGGCCCAATTGACCTCACATTCCAGGATGTCTGGCTCTAGGTGGGTGATAACACCATTATGGTTATCTGGGTCATGAGGATCTTTTTTATATAGTTCTTCTGTGTATTCTTGCCACCTCTTCTTAATATCTGTTGCTTCTGTTAGATCCATACCACTTCTATGCTTTATTGCATCCATCCTTGCATGAATTGTTCCCTTGGCATCTCTAAATTTCTTGAAGAGATCTCTAGTCCTTCCCATTCTGTTGTTTTCCTCTATTTCTTTGCATTTATCACTGAGGAAGGCTTTCTTATCTCTCTTTGCTATTCTTTGGACCTCTGCATTCAAATGGGTATATCTTTCCTTTTCTCCTTTGCTTTTAGATTCTCTTCTCAGCTATTTGTAAAGGCCTCTTCAGACAACCATTTTGCCT
Source organism: Bos mutus (assembly GCF_027580195.1). NCBI lineage: Eukaryota > Metazoa > Chordata > Mammalia > Artiodactyla > Bovidae > Bos > Bos mutus. The sequence continues at coordinate 73,361,540 of NC_091617.1, forward strand.
TTTGCAGTTCTTTTTCTTGGGGATGGCCTCGATCTCTGCCTCCTGAACAATGTCAGGAACCTCTGTCCATAGTTCTATAGGGACTCTGTTTATCAGATCTAATCCCACGTCCGAGGTAAGGAGTGGCGGCTGTGCTTTGCTGGACCAACTGTGAAGAGATACCCAATGTCCAAGGTAAGAGAAACTCAAGTAAGATGGTAGGCACTAAGAGAGGGCTTCAGAGGGCAGACAGACTGAAACCACAATCACAGAAAATTAGCCACTCTGATCACATGAACCAAAGCCTTGTCTAACATAATGAAACTAAGCCATGCCGTGTGGGGCCACCCAAAACAGTCGGGTCATGGTGGAAAGTTCTGACAAAATGTGGTCCACTGGAGAAGGGAATGGCAAACCACATCAGTATTCTTTTCTTGAGAACCCTGTGAACAGTATGAAAAGGCAAAAAGATAAGACACTGAAAGATTAGGTCCCCAGGTCGGTAGGTGCCTAATATGCTACTGGAGATCAGTGGAGAAATAACTCCAGAAAGAATGAAAAGATGGAGCCAAAGCAAAAACAATACCCAGTTGTGGATGGGACTGGTGATAGAAGCAATGTCTGATGCTGTAAAGAGCAATACTGCATAGAAACCTGGAATGTTAGGTCCATGAATCAAGGCAAATTGGAAGTGGTCAAACAAGAGATGGCAAGAGTGAACATTGACATTCTAGGAATCAGTGAACTAAAATGGACTGGAATGGGAGAATTTAACTCAGATGACCATTATATCTACTACTGTGGGCAGGAATCCCTTAGAAGAAATGCAGTAGCCATCATAGTCAACAAAAGAGTCTGAAATGCAGTATTTGGATACAATCTCCAAAATGACAGAATGATCTCTGTTCATTTCCAAGGCAAACCATTCAATATCATGGTAATCCAAGTCTATGCCCAGACCAGTAACACTGACGAAGCTGAAGTTGAATGATTCTATGAAGATCTACAAGACCTTTTAGAACTAACACCCCATAAAATATGCCCTTTTCATTATAGGGGACTGGAATGCAAAAGTAGGAAGTCAAGAAACACCTGGAGGAACAGGCAAATTTGGCCGTGGAGTACGGAATGAAGTAGGGTAAAGGCTAATAGAGTTTTGCCAAGAGAGCACACTGGTCATAACAAACACCCTCTTCCAACAACACAAGAGAAGACTCTAAACATGGACATCACCAGATGGTCAACACCGAAATCAGATTGATTATATGCTTTGCAGCCAAAGATGGAGAAGCTCTATAAGTCAGCAAAAACAAGACCAAGAACTGACTGTGGCTCAGATCATGAACTCCTAATTGCCAAATTCAGACTTAAATTGGAGAAAGTAAGGAAAACCACTAGACCATTCAGGTATGACCTAAACCAAATCCCTTATGATTATATACTGGAAGTGAGAAATAAATTTAAGGGACTAGATCTGATAGACAGAGTGCCTGATGAACTATGGACAGAGGTTTGTAACATTGTACAGGAGACAAGGCTCAAGACCATCCCCAAGAAAAAGAAATGCAAAAAAAGCAAAATTGCTGTCTGAAGAGGCTTTACAAATAGCTGTGAGAAGAAGAGAAGAGAAAAGCAAAGGAGAAAAGGAAAGATATAACTATTTGAATGCAGAGTTCTAAAGAATAGCAAGAAGAGATAAGAAAGCCTTCCTCAGGGATCAATGCAAAGAAATAGAGGAAAACAACAGAATGGGAAAGACTAGAGATCTCTGAGACACCAAGGGAACATTTCACAAAAGATGGGCTCGATAAAGGACAGAAATGGTATGGACCTAACAGAAGCAAAAGATATTAAGAAGAGGTGGCAAGAATACACAGAACTGCACAAAAACATCTTCACGACCCAGACAATCACGATGGTGTGATCAGTCACCTAGAGCCAGACATCCTGGAATGTGAAGTCAAGTGGGCCTTAGGAAGCGTCACTATGAACAAAGCTAGTGGAGGTGATGGAATGCCAGTTGAGCTATTTCAAATCCTAAAAGATGATGCTGTGAAAGTGCTGCACTCAATATGCCAGCAAATTTGGAAAACTCAGCAGTGGCCACAGGACTGGAAAAGGTCCATTTTCATTCCAATCCCAAAGAAAGGAAATGTAAAACAATGCTCAAACTACCGCACAATTACACTCATTTCACACGCTAGCAAAGTAATGCTCAAAATTCTTCAAGCCAGGCTTCAGCAATATGCGAACCGTGAACTCCCGGATGTTCAAGCTGGTTTTAGAAAAGTCAGAGGAACCAGAGATCAAATTGCCAACATCCGTTGGACCATCGAAAAAGCAAAGAAGTTCCAGAAAAACATCTACTTCTGCTTTATTGACTATGCCAAAGCCTTTGACTGTGTGGATCACAATAAACTGTGGAAAATTCTGAAAGAGATGGGAATACCAGACCATCTGACCTGCCTCTTGAGAAACCGTATGCAGGTCAGGAAGCAACAGTTAGAACTAGACATGGAACAACAGAGTGGTTCCAAATAGGAAAAGGAATACATCAAGGCTGTATATTGTCACCCTGCTTATTTAACTTATATGCAGAGTACATCATGAGAAATGCTGGGCTGGAAGAAACACAAGCTGGAATCAAAATTGCTGGGAGAAATATCAATAACCTCAGATACACAGATGACACCACCCTTATGGCAGAAAGTGAAGAAGAACTAGAGAGCCTGTTGATGAAAGTGAAAGAGGAGAGTGAAAAAATTTGCTTAAAGCTCAACATTCAGAAAACTAAGATCATGGCATCTGGTCCCATCACTTCATGTGAAATAGATTCAAAACAGTGGAAATAGTGGCTGACTTTATTTTTTTGGGTGCCAAGATCACTGCAGATAGTGACTGCAGCCATGAAATTAAAAGATGCTTACTCCTTGGAAGGAAAGTTATGAGCAACCTAGACAGCATATTAGAAAGCAGAGACATTACATTGTCAACAAAGGTCCATCTAGTCAAGGTATAGTTTTTCCAGTAGTCATGCATGGTTGTGAGAGTCGGATTATAAAGAAAGCTAGGCGCCAAAGCATTAATGCTTTTGAACTGTGGTGTTGGAGAAGACTCTTGAGAGTCCCTTGGACTGCAAGGAGATCCAACCAGTGCATCCTAAAGGAGATCAGTCCTGGGTGTTCGTTGGAAGGGCTGATGTTAAAGCTCCAATACTTTGGCCACCTGTTGCGAAGAGCTGACTCATTTGAAAAGACCCTGATGCTGGGAAAGATTGAGGGTAGGAGGAGAAGGGGACAATAGAGGATGAGATGGTTGGATGGCATCACCAACTCAATAGACATGAGTTTGGGTAAACTCCAGGAGTTGGTGATGGACAGGGAGGCCTGGTATGCTGCAGTTCATGGGGTTGCAAAGAGTTGGACATGACCGAGCAACTGAACTGAACTGAACTGAATCCCTTGAATCTATTTGTTACTTCCACTGTATAATCGTAATGGGTTTGAATTATGTCATACCTGAATAATCTAGTAGTTTTCCCTACTTTCTCCAATTTAAGTCTAAATTTGACTATAAGATGTTCATGAGCTGAGCTTCCAGTCAGCTTCTGGTCTTGTTTTTGCTGACTATATAGAGCTCTCCATATTTGGCTGTTAAGAATATAATTAATCTAATTTCAGTATTGACCATCTGATGATGTCCATGTGTAGAGTCTTCTCTTGTTTTGTTGAAAGAGTATGTCGGATATGACCAGTGCATTCTCTTGGAAAAACTCTGTTAGCCTTTGCCCTGCTTCATTCTGTACTCCAAGGCCAAATTTGCCTCTTACTCCTGGTATCTCTTGACTTCCTACTTCTGCATTCCAGTCCCCTATAATGAAAAGAACATCTTTGGGTGTTACTTCTAGAAGGTCTTGTAGGTTTTCATAGGGCTATTCAACTTCAGGTTCTTCAGCATTACTGGTTGGGGCATAGACCTGGATTACTCTGATATTGAATGGTTTGCCTGGAAAACAAACAGAGATCATTCTGTCGTTTTTGAGACTGCACCCAGTACTGCATTTCAGACTTTTCTGTTGACTATGATGGCTAATCCATTTCTTCTAAGTGATTCTTGCACAGAGGTAGATATAATGAAAGATGAACTTCCCAGGTCAGTAGGTGCCCAGTATTCTACTGGAGAAGAGTGGAAAGATAACACCAGAAAGAATGAAGAGACAGAGCCAAGGCAAAAACAACACCCAGTTGTGGATGTGACTGATGATGGAAGTAAAATACGATGCTGTAAAGAGCGATATTGTATAGGAACCTGGAATATTAGGTCCATGAATCAAGGTAAATTAGAAGCGGTCAAACAGGAGATGGCAAGAGTGAACATCGACATTTTAGGAATTAGCCAACTAAAATGGACTGGAATGAGCGAATTTAACTCAGATGACCATTATAGCAAGGACAAAAAGGGAGGCAAACTCTGTGTGAGTAAAGTGAAAGTGAAAGTTAATAACACAGTCATGTCCAACTCTTGCAATCCCAAGGACTGTAGCCTGCTCAAATCCTCTGTCCATGCAATTCTCCAGGCAAGAATACTGGAGTGGGTTGCCATTTCCTTCTCCAGGGGATCTTCCCAACTCAGGAATCGAACCCAGGTCTCCTGCATTGCAGGCAGATTCTTTACCAGCCAAAGGGAAACACTCTATGTGCACGGAAAGGCTCCTTGGGGTCAAAAACCAGGGGATAATTCCAGGCCATAATGAGTCTTGCTGCTCCCAGAAGGCCTCACTTAGAGATCAATCTTGGCTGAAGGGTACATGCACACCCCAGGGAAGGGTCCTGAGACAAATTAACGAAGGGAAGACAAAGCAAGATGATTTGCCTGAGGGAAGACAAAGACCCAGAAAACTGCCCCCTTTTAAAAGATTTAAACTTCCCCAAAACCCGACTCTGTTTGCCCATGTGCCTTTCTTCAGTAATTTTCTTTCCAATAAGATTTTCCCTTTACACCTTACCTTCTGCCTTCTCACCTGAATTCATTCTTGACTAGGCAGGCAAGGACTGGGGACTCTAGCCCTAACTGCTGGCCCCTGTAGTCCAGGGGTTAGAACTCCCCATCCAGGAAACTAAGACCCTGCTTCCAGCTACGGCTCACTGCTGCTTGTTGCAAGCTGCCACTTACTGCATCACATGTCCAAAATCAATCCCACTCCCATTCCACAAAGGTCACCTACAAAGGTAAGCTCCTTTTTCATAGTTTTACCATTTGTATATTTCTAAAAATACATTGCTTAATTTTGTGTGTTTTGTGCATTGGGTGAATGAAGTCATATTATACATGCTTTTCTGCAGTGTGCTTTGTACACACCCTGTCAATTCCTAAGATTCATTTGTGTAGCTGGAGTCTTTCTATTTGTCTTTCTGTTGTGTAGGATTCTACTATGGACCTCATGCACATTTTCTTTGTTCATTCTCCTTTTGACTGACATTTGATTGGTTTCAGTCTTTTGCTTTATACGTTATGATTTCTGTGAACCATCTTGTACATGAGACTTGATGCATACATATACGAATAACTTCCAAATATGTATCAGGGACTAGCATTGCAGGGCTGTGAAGCACGTCTTCAGCTGCACTCTATAATGTCATTTGCTTAATCAATTACTGAGAGAAATGAGCTAAAATCTCCCACAGTGATGATGAATTTTAAAATTCCTCTCTGCAGTCCTAGCAATTTTGGCTTTATAGCTTTAAATTGAGAGAAAATTCCCTTCACATTCACTGTGAATTTATGAATAACAGCCTGTTTGAGTTTATTATATTGCTTTATTATCTTATTTTTGCTTTTTCTGTGGACCTTCCCCCATATTTTCTTGACTTCTTTTTGATTTACTGAAATTATAAAGGGTTTTTCATTCAAAATATGATACAATTAGGTCTTTCTCTATAAGCAAATCCCTTTGGCAATAAGACTGCAATTCCTTCTATTAATATTAAGAGGTGAAAGAGAATCCAGTGCCAGTTCTAAGCCAAGGCCAGGAGTCAATAAACTACAGCCCATTGGCCAAATCTAGCCTGCAGCCTATTTTTGTAAGATTTATAGGAACACAGCCAAGCTTATCCACTTACACATTGGCTATGGATGCTTTCTTGACAAAATGGCAGAGTTGAGTGGTCTAGTCCACAAAGTCTGAAATTTTCACTGTACGGATCTTTACAGAAAAAGTTTGCCAATCTCTGGACTAGGCTTTCACTTATTCTATTGGAACTTGACTAGTTGCCAAGTGATAAGAGCAGGCCAGTCTGCTGGAGAATAAAAAACCACATAGAGCAGAGATGAATCGTCCTAGGTAAGACTAGCTTAGACTAGCCAGCTCCCAGGGACAAAGCATCTGATAACACGGCATAAATGATTCCATCCAAGAACAACTAAACTAGCCCAGTTTAGAGGAACTGTCTGAGTAATTCACAGTCTCATGAGCGGTAACAATTGATTGCTGTCTTGAGGCACAACGTTTTAGGCTCGTTTGTTACACAGTGAATATAGAAGCTTTAGTTTGGTTTGGTATTTTCCTCTCATTTTATTTTTCCTTTTAGCAATTCAAAATTTTACTGTCTTTTTTTACTCTGTTAATGCTCAGTATAAAAATTTTAATACTCAAAGTTTAATCATTATCTTTTCCTTCCTCATAAACAATGCAAGGATCTCAGATGACTGTAACTCTAATCAGCTTCTTCCCAAGTGATATACTATTACTGTACAGCATTTTGACTCACCTTATTTATTTAACTCTATAAGTTAGATGTTATTATTAATTATTATACTGTTTATTTTTTGTTTAGATTTATATTTATGTTCATCATATTTATATTTGTCATATATTTATGTCTTTGCCCATTATCAAACCTCCCACCTTTTTAAATAGCTTTTATTTAGAGTTTGTTATTGTTCCATTCTCTCAGTTTTTTCCTGAAAAGGTTTTATTTTGCTCTCATTATTGGGAGATATTTTTATGAAGTAGACAATTCTAGAATGTTAGTTATTTTCTCTCAATACCTTGAAGGTGTTATGCCATTCTTTTATGGCATGCTTTTTTCTTTTTTTTTCCTTAAGAAGCTAACTGCCATTTTAATATTTATTTCTCTTGGGAAATCTATCTTTTCTCTCCATATCAATAGGGTATCTGTCTTCTCCTTTCTTGTCATTGTGTTCGGCTGTGCTGAGTCTACTTGTGGATTTTTTCTTATATATACTCTTCAGAATTCTTTTTTTCTGAAATGAGGACTGCTTTTTTATTTTAAAATATATTTGAGTCTCCTTTCTTTTTTAAAATACATGTTGACTCCCTTCTATTGCCTCTCTGCTCTTCTTTTGTAGTTTAGTTAGAAGTTTGCCAAGACTTCTCACTCCCTTCCATATCACTTATTCTCACTTTTGGTTAATTTTCCTCTCTGATAAACATTTTGAGTAATTTTTTCTATCTTCCAGTTTACTGATTATTTTTTGTTTACAAAAAAATCTGCTATGCCATGTATTTGGAGGAGGACATGGCAGCCCACTCCAGTATTCTTGCCTGGAGAATCCCCATGGACAGAGGATTCTGGAGGGCTACAGTCCATGGGGTCACAAAGACTTGGACATGACTGAGCGACTAAGCACACGTGCCATATATTAAAGTTAAAAAAACTTTTCATGACCTCAAGAAGAGATCCCATACCTGTGAGCACTCACTTGCCTTTTCTCTCTCCCCTCAGTTCAGTTCAGTTCAGTTCAGTCGCTCAGTCCTGTCCGACTCTTTGCAACCCCATGAATCGCAGCATGCCAGGCCTCCTTGTCCATCACAAACGCCTGGAGTTCACTCAAACTCATGTCCATCGAGTCAGTGATGCCATCCAGCCATCTCATCCTCTGTTGTCCCCCTTCTCCTCCTGCCCCCAATCTCTCCCAGCATCAGAGATTTTTCCAATGAGTCAACTCTTCGCATGAGGTGGCCAAACTATTGGAGTTTCAGCTTTAGCATGAGTCCTTCCAAAGAAATCCCAGAGCTGATCTCCTTTAGAATGGACTGGTTGGATCTCCTTGCAGTCCAACATCACAGTTCAAAAGCATCAGTTCTTCGGCGCTCAGCTTTCTTCACAGTCCAACTCTCACATCCATACATGACCAATGGAAATAGCCTAGACTAGACAGATCTTTGTTGACAGAGTAATGTCTCTGCTTTTCAATATGCTGTCTAGATGGGTCATAGCTTTCTTTCAAGGAGTATTGCTAAGTCACTTCAGTCGTGTCCGACTCTGTACGACCCCATAGACGGCAGCCCACCAGGCTCCCCCGTCCCTGGGATTCTCCAGGCAAGAATACTGGAGTGGGTTGCCATTTCCTTCTCCAATGCATGAAAGTGAAAAGTGAAAGTGAAGTCGCTCAGTTGTGTCCGACTCTTAGCGACCCCATGGATTGCAGCCTAACAGGCTCCTCCGTCCATGTGATTTTCCAAGCAAGAGTACTGGAGAGGGGTGCCATTGCCTTCTACGTTCCAAGGAGTAACCATCTTTTAATTTCATGGCTACAATCACCATCTGCAGTGATTTTGGAGCCCCCAAAAATAAAGTCAGCCACTGTTTCCACTGTTTTCCCATCTATTTCCCATGCAGTGATGGGCCCAGATGCCATGATCTTAGTTTTCTGAATGTTGAGCTTTAAGCCAACTTTTTCACTCTCCTCTTTCACTTTCATCAAGAGGCTCTTTAGCTCCTCTTCACTTTCTGCCATAAGGGTGGTGTCATCTGCGTATCTGAGGTTATTGATATTTCTCTGAGGAATCTTGATTCCAGCCTGTGCTTCTTCCAGCCCAGCATTTCTTATGATGTACTCTGCATATAAGTTAAATAAACAGGGTGACAGTACACAGCCTTGATGTACTCTTTTTCCTATTTGGAACAAGTTTGTTGTTCCATGTCCAGTTCTAACTGTTGCTTCCTGACCTGCATATAGGTTTCTTAAGAGGCAGGTCAGGTGGTCTGGTATTGATATTTCTCTGAGGAATCTTGATTCCAGCTTGTGCTTCTTCCAGCCCAGCATTTCTCATGATGTACTCTGCATATAAGTTAAATAAGCAGGGTGACAGTATACAGCCTTGACATACTTTTTTTCCTATTTGGAACAAGTTTGTTGTTCTATATCCAGTTCTAACTGTTGCTTCCTGACCTCCACATAGGTTTCTTAAGAGGCAGGTCAGGTGGTCTGGTATTCCCATCTCTTGAAGAATTTTCCACAGTTTATTGTGATCCACACAGTCAAAGGCTTTGACATAGTCAATAAAGCAGAAATAGATGTTTTTCTGGAACTCTCTTGCTTTTTCAATGATCCAGCGGATGTTGGCAATTTGATCTCTGGTTCCTCTGCCTTTTCTAAAACCAACTTGAAGATCTGGGAGTTCACGGTTCACATATTGCTGAAACCTGGCTTGGAGAATTTTGAGCAATACTTTGCTAGTGTGTGAGATGAGTGCAATTGTGCGGTAGTTTGAGCATTCTTTGGCATTGCCTTTCTTTGGGATTGGAATGAAAATGGACCTTTTCCAGTCCTGTGGCCACTGCTGAGTTTTCCAAATTTGCTGGCATAGTGAGTGCGTCACTTTCACAGCATCATCTTTCAGGATTTGAAATAGCTCAACTGGAATTCCATCACCTCCACTAGCTTTGTTCGTAGTGATGCTTTCTAAGGCCCACTTGACTTCACATTCCAGGATGTCCGGCTTTAGGTCAGTGATCACACCATTGTGATTATTTGGGTCGTGAAGCTCTTTTCTGTACTGTTCTTCTGTGTATTCTTGCCACCTCTTCTTAATATCTTCTGCTTCTGATAGGTCCCTACCATTTCTGTCCTTTATTGAGCCCATCTTTGCGTGAAATATTCCCTTGGTATCTCTAATTTTCTTGAAGAGATCTCTAGTCTTTCCCATTCTGTTGTTTTCCTCTATTTCTTTGCGTTGATCCCTGAGGAAGGCTTTCTTATCTCTTCTTGCTATTCTTTGGAACTCTGCATTCAGATGCTTATATCTTTCCTTTTCTCCTTTGATTTTAGCTTCTCTTCTTTTCACAGCTATTTGTAAGCCCTTCTCAGACAGCCATTTTGCTTTCTTGCATTTATTTTCCATGGGGATGGTCTTGATTCCTGTCTCCTGTACAATGTCATGAACCTCCGTCCATAGTTCATCAGGCACTCTATGTATCAGATCTAGGCCCTTAAATCTATTTCTCACTTCCACTGTATAATCAATCATAAGGGATTTGATTTAGGTCATACCTGAATGGTCTAGTGGTTTTCCCTACTTTCTTCAATTTAAGTCTGAATTTGGCAATAAGGAGTTCATGATCTGAGCCACAGTTGGCTCCTGATCTTGCTTTTGCTGACTGTATAGAGCTTCTCCATCTTTGGCTGCAAAGAATATAATCTATCTGATTTCAGTGTTGACCATCTGGTGATATCCATGTGTAGAGTCTTCTCTTGTGTTGTTGGAAGAGGGTATTTGCTATGAGGTCAGGAAGGGCAGCAGTGAGGAGATACCCCTTGTCCAAGGTAAGGAACAAGGCTGTGCTTTGCTGGAGCAGTCGTGAAGAGATACCCCACGCCCAAGGTAAGAGAAACCCAAGTAAGACGGTAGATGTTGCAAGAGGGCATCAGAGGGCAAACACACTGAAACCGTACTCACAGAAAACTAGTCAATCTAATCACACTAGGACCACAGCCTTGTCTAACTCAATGAAACTAAGCCATGCCCTTGGGGCAACCCAAGATGGGCGGGTCATGGTGGAGAGATTTGACAGAATGTGGTCCACTGGAGGAGGGAATGGCAAACCACTTCAGTATTCTTGCCTTGAGAACCCCATGAACAGTATGAAAAGGCAAAATGATAGGACACTGAAAGAGGAACTCCCCAGGTCAGTAGGGGCCCAATATGCTACTGGAGATCAATGGAGAAATAACCCCAGAAAGAATGAAAGGATGGAGCCAAAGCAAAAAGAATACCCAGCTGTGGATGTGACTGGTGATAGAAGCAAGGTCCAATGCTGCAAAGAGCAATATTGCATAGGAACCTGGAATGTCAGGTCCATGAATCAAGGCAAATTGGAAGTGGTCAAATAAGAGATGGCAAGAGTGAATGTCAACATTCTAGGAATCAGCAAACTGAAATGGACTGGAATGGGTGAATTTAACTCAGATGACCATTATATCTACTACTGCAGGCAGGAATCCCTCAGAAGAAATGGAGTGGCCATCATGGTCAACAAAAGAGTCCAAAATACAGTACTTGGATGCAATCTCCAAAACGACAGAATGATCTCTGTTCGTTTCCAAGGCAAACCATTCAGTATCAGAGTAATCCAAGTCTATGCCCCAACCAGTAACGCTGAAGAAGCTGAATTTGAACGGTTCTATGAAGACCTACAAGACCTTTTAGAACTAACACCCAAAAAAGATGTCCTTTTTATTATAGGGGATTGGAATGCAAAAGTAGGAAGTCAAGAGACACCAGGAGTAACAGGCAAATTTGGCCTTGGAATACGGAATGAAGCTCGGCAAAGACTAATAGAGTTTTGCCAAGAAAATGCACTGGTCATAGCAAACACCCTCTTCCAACAACACAAGAGAAGACTCTACACATGGACATCACCAGATGATCAACACTGAAATCAGATTGATTATATTCTTTGCAGCCAAAGATGGAGAAGCTCTATACAGTCAACAAAAACAAGACCAGGAGCTGACTGTGGCTCAGACCATGAACTCCTTATTGCCAAACTCAGACTTAAATTGAAGAAAGTAGGGAAAACCACTAGACCATTCAGGTATGACCTAAATCAAATCCCTTATGATTATACAGTGGAAGTGAGAAATAGATTTAAGGGCCTAGATCTGATACATAGAGTGCCTGATGAACTATGGAATGAGGTTTGTGACATTGTACAGGAGACAGGGATCAAGACCATCCCCATGGAAATGAAATGCAAAAGAGCAAAATGGCTGTCTGGGGAGGCCTTACAAATAGCTGTGAAAAGAAGAGAAGCAAAAAGCAAAGGAGAAAAGGAAAGATATAAACGTCTGAATGCAGAGTTCCAAAGAATAGCAGGAAGAGATAAGAAAGCCTTCCTCAGGGATCAATGCAAAGAAATAGAGGAAAACAACAGAATGGGAAAGACTAGAGATCTCTTCAAGAAAATCAGAGATACTAAAGGAACATTTCATGCAAAGATGAGCTTGATAAAGGACAGAAATGGTATGGACCTAACAGAAGCAGAAGATATTAAGAAGAGGTGGCAAGAATACACAGAAGAACTGTACAAAAAGGATCTTCATGACCCAGATAATCATGATGGTATGATCACTGACCTAGAGCCAGACATCCTGGAATGTGAAGTTAAGTGGGCCTTAGAAAGCATCACTACGAACAAAGCTAGTGGAGGTGATGGAATTCCAGTTGAGCTATTTCAAATCCTGAAAGATGATGCTGTGAAAGTGATGCACTCAATATGCCAGCAAATTTGGAGAACCCAGCAGTGGCCACAGGACTGGAAAAGGTCCATTTTCATTCCAATCCCAAAGAAAGGCAATGCCAAAGAATGCTCAAACTACCACACAATTGCACTCATCTCACACACTAGCAAAGTAATGCTCAAAATTCTCCAAGCCAGGTTTCAGCAATATGTGAACCGTGAACTTCCTGATGTTCATGCTGGTTTTAGAAAAGGCAGAGAAACCAGAGATCAAATTGCCAACATCCGCTGGATCATGGAAAAAGCAAGAGAGTTCCAGAAAAACATCTATTTCTGCTTTATTGACTATGCCAAAGCCTTTGACTGTGTGGATCACAATAAACTGTGGAAAATTCTTCAAGAGATGGGAATACCAGACCACCTGATCTGCCTCTTGAGAAATTTGTATGCAGGTCAGGAAGCAACAGTTAGAACTGGACATGGAACAACAGACTGGTTCCAAATAGGAAAAGGAGTTTGTCAAGGCTGTATACTGTCACCCTGCTTATTTAACTTATATGCAGAGTACATCATGAGAAATGCTGGACTGGAAGAAGCACAAGCTGGAATCAAGATTGCCATGAGAAATATCAGTAACCTCAGATATGCAGATGACACCACCCTTATGGCAGAAAGTGAAGAGGAGCTAAAGAGCCTCTTGATGAAAGTGAAAGAGGAGAATGAAAAAGTTGGCTTAAAGCTCAACATTCAGAAAACGAAGATCATGGCATCCGGTCCCATCACTTCATGGCAAATAGATGGGGAAACCGTGTCAGACTTTATTTTTGGGGGCTCCAAAATCACTACAGATGGTGACTGCAGCCATGAAATTAAAAGACACTTACTCCTTGGAAGGAAAGTTATGACCAACCTGGATAGCATATTCAAAAGCAGAGACATTACTTTGCCAACAAAGGTTCATCTAGTCAAGGCTATGGTTTTTCCTGTGGTCATGTATGGATGTGAGAGTTGGACTGAGAAGAAGGCTGAGCGCTGAAGAACTGATGCTTTTGAACTGTGGTGTTGGAGAGACTCTTGAGAGTCCCTTGGACTGCAAGGAGATCCAACCAGTCCATTCTGAAGGAGATCAGCCCTGGGGTTTCTTTGGAAGGAATGATGCTAAAGCTGAAACTCCAGTACTTCACCCACCTCATGCGAAAAGTTGACTCATTGGAAAAGACTCTGATGCTGGGAGGGACTGGGGGCAGGAGCAGAAGGGGACGACAGAGGATGAGATAGCTGGATGGCATCACTGACTCGATGGACGTGAGTCTGAGTGAACTCCGGGAGTTGATGATGGACAGGGAGGCCTGGTGTGCTGGGATTCATGGGATCGCAAAGAGTCGGACATAACTGAGCGACTGATCTGATCTGATTTGCTATGACCAGTGCATTCTCTTGGCAAAACTCTATTAGCCTTTGCCCTGATTCATTCCATACTCCAATGCCAAATTTGTCTGTTATTCCAGGTATTTCTTGACTTCCTACTTTTGCATTCCAGTCCCCTATAATGAAAAGGACATCTTTTTTGGGTGTTAGTTCTAAAAGGTCTTATAGGTCTTCATAGAACAGTTCAACTTCAGTTTCTTCAGCGTTACTGGTTTTGGCATAGACTTGGATTACTACTGTGGGCAGGAATCCCTTAGAAGAAATGGAGTAGCCATCATGGTCAACAAAAGAGTCCGAAATGCAGTACTTGGATGCAATCTCAAAAACAACAGAATGACCTGTCTCCCCTAGAGCCTTGCAATCATTAATTTACTTTCTTCCTCTACTGATTTGACTCTCCTGAGCATTTCACATAAATGGAATCATATAATGTATGACCTATTTTGTCTGACTCAGTTGGCATTATGTCTTCAAAATTAAACCATTTTGTACCATGTATCAATATTTCAGTCCTTTTCTATGCCGAAAAATATTCTATTGTATGGATTGATCACATCTTGTTTAGAGATTTGTCAGTTGATAGGTTCTTGGGTTGTTTCTGGAAGGTGAAAGAAAGTGAAGTTGCTTAGTCATGTACAACTCTTTTGCGACCCCATGGACTGTAGCCCACCAGGCTGCTCTGTCCATGGGATTCTCCAGGCAAGAATACTGGAGTCAGTTACCATTTCCTTCTCCAGGGGATCTTCCTGACGCAGGGATCAAACCCAGGTCTCCCACATTGCAGGCAGATGCTTTAACCTCTGAGCCACCAGGGAAGCTCAGTCTATGGGGTTGTTTCTACTTTGTAGCTATTATGGTTTTGATTGCTATGAACGTTAATGTACAAGATTTTGTTTGGACATATGTTTTCAATTCTCTTGGGTATATACAGGAAGGCAATTGTTAGATCACATGGTAACTCTATGTTTAACTTTTTAAAAACTCCCAGATTGTTTCCCACAGAAGCTAACCATTTTACATTACCCCTAGCAGTATAGGAGGGTTCCAAACTCTCTATATTTTTACCAAGACTTGTTTCTTTTCACTTTTTTAAAAATAGCCTTTCTACTGGTCAAGAAGTGGTATCTCATTGTGGTTTTTATTTGCATTTCCTTAATAACTAATGATATTGAGCATTTTTTCATGTGCTTAGTGGCCTATCTTCTTTGAGAAAATGTCTATTTCAGTGCTTTGCCCATTTTTTAAGCTGGGTTGTTTGTCTTTTTTTTGTTGTTATATTATTTCTTTATATAATCTGATACTAAATCCTTACACACATATGATTTTCAAGTATTTTCTTTCATTCCTTGAGTTGTTCTTTCATTTTCTTGACTGTGTCTTTTAATTCACAGAAGTTTCTAATTTTGATGAGATCTAATTATTTTTTCTTTTGTTGCTGTGCTCCATTGAAACCACTAGAATATAATATACCCAAAAACTGTTTCCATTGTATAATTTCATATGTTTTTTCTACACGCAAAGAAAGATTTATTCAGTTATTTGAAAGAATTATTAGTTGATAAAATAAGGAAATGCTTAACTTTCAGAACATTTGTATCAATGAATCAAGTGTGATAAAGGTTACAAAGTGTTAGTCACTCAGTCATATCTGACTCTTTGCAACCCCATAGACTGTAGCCTGCCAGGCTCCTCTGTACATGGAATTTTCCAGGCAAGAATACTAGAGTGGGTAGCCATTCCCTTCCCCAGGGGTTCTTATAGACCCAGGGATCAAACCCATATCTCCTGCATTGTGGTTATATTCTTTACCACTGAGCCACCAGGGAATCCCCCAAAAGTTACAAAAATACTATAAAAAGACAAAAAAGCACTCTGAAAATTAAAGGAACTGTTTTCATTACCAAGGTATAATACTGAAATTGATAACATGTAATAGTCAAATAAGCACTTGGCATTTGCTTTTCTTCTTTGGCGCAATTATAAAAGCTAAGAAAGTAATATTTTGAAGATTTTCTGTAATTATTGCAACATTTCTAACTAACATCCTTTCCTTTTATCTGGAAAGCTAATAAATTCCTGTAACTGAGTACCCAATAAACTCCAGTAGCATTCAGAGAAGTAAGAGCTTATTTTGTTTTTAGCCCTTAAGAAATTAGCAAATTCACATGCCATGAAGAGGTGGGGATGAATCTACAGCATGTGTTCACAACTCAGAATTTGTGCTGTGAGGAAAGAAAAGAAAAAAACTCCCTAGGCCAAATAATTAAGAAATGACTCATATTTGAAAAACTACCTGCCGCTGCATGTTGCTGTATGTAAATTGCTCTCAATATTTTTTGGATGTGACATCGGGGAAATCCCCATTGTCTATTTTAGGCTCTACAGAAGTTTCCTTGAGAGCTCTCCCCAAGGAGTACTTCTGTACTTTGTCTTTGGACTCATGCTCCGGGGTGGTAAATGGATTAACACAGCAGTCTCTGAAAGCATGATGGATGGAGTAGAAAAAGTGATTTTCTAAACATCCTTTCTTTACTTGATGGATGTTTCCATTGCCATCTCTTCCCTCTTGTCTCTTTGTGCACGATATCTCTTCTGAAAGGAGTTTTCTCTCATTATTAGTACCAAGTGAATTTACGATGTCCTCTCATGCAAATATCCTGCCATTCTGTCAGTAGAGTCTGCTCTGACAGTCTGTGCAAAATGATATCTTAGTTCTGTGATCAACAACCTCCATTGTGTTAACATTTTAAACTATGAGAAACAATTGAGCCTCAAAAATTAGCACTCATTTTCTCCTAATTAGACTCAAGTGCAGCCAAAACTCATTATCCATCTAGAGAAGCACCTACCTCCTTAGACATTTAGCTGAATCTTATGACACTCTTTTGTTACCACCAGGACTTGCATCAATAATCTTATCGGGTTCCACCATAAACATGAGCTTGGGCCAGTAAATTTTGATTATACTAATCAGCATGTATTTCTCCTCCATGACCCTTCTTCTTTGAACCCTGAAGCATATGGGTCCCTTTGAAGGTTGAGAAAAAGTTGTCAAGATCAACGGGCAAAGACATCATATTCGGGAGGGAGGGTTTTATGGAAAAGTCAAGGATGTATGTGTAAGGTGGAGAATTTGAAAGTAGTTACCACCCATCTGAATCAATATTTTTTCTCACTTTTCCTCACCTTGTTTATAAAAATAAATCCCTGGTAGCAGAGAGTTGGGTTAGGTGTTTAAACAATTGGGGATTAAAAATAATGGGCAGGTGACACAGGGATAAATACTCTTGAATTTTTTGTTAAAAAAAAAAGAATTTTTTGTTGCTGTTAACTCACAAATGGTGAGGGAAAAGATCCAAAATGCCATGCCCATAAATAGAATACAGAAATTTACTGAAAGTGAGAGCCATTACCTGCCCAAATTTCTGTAAAAGAAAAGAGGAAACTTACAACTGAAAGAGTGTGATATTTCAGTCGCTGACTGAAATCTTTTATGTATCATTCCTGGCACAGAGTCAAGAAAAGCGCCACATTCTTTTCTTGCACAGCAGTCACCATGAGAGACCAAGAGGACATTCCAAATGTGTGAGTGGCAGAAGCCATACTAGTGTTGTCAAGGACCACAAGCTCACCTTCACTCCTCCTGCCCATCCCTGAAACATACACCTCCTTGAGTCCAAACACTATCCCTGAAGGAGGTGGAGAAGAGAGAAGAAACTTGAATTGACAATCAATAAGCCTTGCAACACAAAGTGAGATCAAATTGAGTTATAGAAATGAAGTTCACCTTAGTCCTTTGGACTGCAGTAACTGAAATTTAAGATGCTAAAATTTCTGTTTCTTGGGTTCCTAAAGAACATAATGGGTTTCACAAAGATATCAAAATGAAATAAAATAGACATTTTAGAGAAAATGTGATGTTGGAAAAGACTCTTGACAGTCCCTTGGACTACAAGGAGATCAAACTAGTCAATCCTAAAGGAAATCAACCCTGAATATTAATTGGAAGGACTGATGCTGAAACTGAGGCTCCAGTACTTTGCCCACCTGATGTGAAAAGCCTACCCAATAGAAAAGACCTTGATGCTGGGAAAGATTGAGGGCAGGAAGAGAAGGGGGCAACAGAGGATGAGATGGGTGGATAGTATCCATCAACTAAATGGACATGAGTTTGAGCAAACTCCAGGAGATAGTGAAAGACAGGGAAGCCTGGCATGCTGCAGTCCATGGGATGGCAAAGAGTCAGACATGACTGAATGACTGACCAACAACAACCCTTGACACTGCATCCCCTCCCTTCCCTAATTAGCATCTGCTTGAACCTAACTATTGCAATGCAGAAAAGGTTGTAAAGGCTGTGTGCATGCTCAGTCGGTATTTAGTAGGGATAACCTATGCATGGAAGCTGAATGAAGCCTATCGCCTGCTAACAAGAAAACAGAAACACAAAAAGGCTTTTGTGCCCAGGAATCCCAGAAGGGTCCTGCTTAGTATCAGTGTAAGATAAGAAATTCTTAATTGCAAACAAATACCTTCTGTTTAGATACTTCTCAAAGTCATGTTTTATTGAATGTTATCATTTTACCTTCTTCACTTGAGACCAAGCAAGACCCTGTGAGGCTCCTGGGCATGGAAACATTTTTGTCCCCATTTGTTGTAGGCAAGAATCTAGCTTAGGTGATCTTTCATGCATTCCAAAAGATAGATTAGAACAGTTGCTAATCAAGGGAAGAGCAGCTGATAAACCATCTGAGGCAAGATTAAAAGGACCTGAGAAGCTCATCAGAAATTGATGCTTTTGAACTGTGGTGTTGGAGAGGATTCTTGAGAGTCCTTTGGACTGCAAGGATATCAGAAGAGTCAATCGTAAAGGAAATAAGTCCTGAATATTCATTGGAAGGACTGATGCTGAAGCTGAAACTCAAATACTTTGGCCCCCTGATGCAAAAAACTGATTCCTTAGGAAAAAAACCCTGATGCTGGGAAAGATTGAGGGCAGAAGGAGAAGGGGATGACAGAGGATGAGATGATTGGATGGCATCACTGACTCAATGGACATGAGTTTGAGCAAGCTCCGGGAGTTAGGGATGGACAGGGAAGCCTGGCATGCTGCAGTCCACTGGGTCGCAAAGAGTCTGACATGACTGAGTGACTGAACTGAACTGAACTTGGAAGCTCATCAAGATTAGGAGACCACCTGAGATGAGATTAAGGGTGTGCCTTCAGACCCTGCATACAACCAAAGCTTGTCAGCACCCCACCCTTGAACTATTGCTGTAAAACTCCTTATGAAAACTCATAGTCTTTTTGAGTCAGGAGCCTGCTGTGCCCCCCTTTGCCTGGCAAAGCAATAAAATTATTCTTTTCTACTTCACCCAAAACTCTGTCCCTGAGGTTCCATTTGGTGCTAGTGCATGAGAAGCTGAGCTTTCAGCACCATATTCAGGAAATGTTGGTTTTCAAGCCTGTTTTCATCAGCCTGTGAAGAGTGAAACAGTAATTATTTGAAAATAACTTCAGCTCTGGATTTAATAATCAGAAACTCCATTTCTCAACATATTATAATGAGGCAGGAGGCAGATAGACACTCTCCTCCCCCTGGGTAAAGCAATTGGAGACATTCTCTGTTAACCAAAATTCCAAAACAAAAATAGCAGGATAATTAAGGGAGGAGGCTGGGCCCTCCTCAGACCACATATCTCTTATTGTCGAGGTCAGAAGACCTCTTTGCCCACACATGCAGCGAAAAGGCTCCTTGGAGGTCAAAGGTGAGTTATGCAAATGATGTTCTACCCAGATGCCTTTTCGGTAAAATCCATCTAGGCTAAGAGATGTGTGCACACACGTGGGAGGATACTGAGATACACCAAATATGGGCTGTGAAACAAGCAAATCAAATGATTTACCAAAGGAAAACCAGAAGAAATACCCCATAAAAGTAATTCAAACTGTTAGGTAGTTAGAACAGGAAAAAGGAGTCCAAAATGGTGGTGGCTAAAAGACAAAGATTGAGAAAAGCCCGTGAAAATGGAACAAAAGATAATTGGTGGACTGGAGTGAGAACTTCAGGTGAAACAAACACTCCCCCTTCTTGGCTAGCCCGATTCGCATAGAGTAGACTCAAGGAGGGGAGGAGACAAATATGTAAAAGAAGGAAGCCAAGACAGATTGAGGCCTCTCTTTTTGGATCAGCCCGTCCTCACACCTTGAGGGTGTAATATCCTTTGTTTCCTGAATAAAACTGAGTTGTAACTGAGCTGTAACACTGGTCTGCCCATTCGAAATATTTGCTGCGAGAGAGAAACAAGGAAATTGCAGATACCCCCAACAAGTCTTCCACAAGGGCACGACTCTCAACGACTCTGTCCCTGTCTATCCACACATACTGTACTGTTTTTTCTTCTTAATGAATGCTTTACTTGCTTCACTACTTTCCATCTTTTTGGAAATTCTTTTCTGCAGAGCCAAAGGCCAGGACACTTGTCACTGACCACTTGTCTAGTGGTTAGAATGAGCCATTTTCACTGCCAAGATCCAGCCTCAGTCCCCAGCTGGGAATCCAAGTCCTGTTCCAAGCCATTGCAGGCCGAGGCCACTCGAGATCATATCTAGAAGAGCAACTGGAATTTAACTGCTTGTCTTTTTGAAAACCCTAATTCCAAAATTAATGCAGATGGTTGGTTTTTGTTTTTGTCTTCAATATTTTTATTTTATTTGTGTATTTCAATATCTTCTGTTTTCTGAAAATTAAGGAAGGGAATGAAATAAAGTAAACCCTAAAATGTTACCTCAAATAAACTGTAGACACTTCTACATTTCTTGCAAGTTAACTCCATTTGTTACTAAAAAGTGAAACTTACAAAATACTATAAGAAAATTTCAGTCCCTGTTGCCTCGCTTTCATTAGAAGGTAAGAGCCAGTTCCTCAGCTACTATTTTATATGACAAGGTTGGTTTTCTGGGCAATAGATTAAAAGCCTTTGGCTTGGGCCCAAGGGAACATGTTTTTAAGCATTATGTGGAAACTATTGCAAAGTACTGAAGAAATCTTTTACACCTCAGTACTCTGAATAACACACTCCTCGTCAAAATATACTCAATAGCCAAGGAAGCAATGCAGAAAACAATAGTACTAAATGATCTCAATCACCAATCCTTTCAGATTTACTTCCTGAGTGCTTGAAAAATTAAAATCACAAAGAATTTTTCAAAGAAGAAACATCTTTGTCCTTTACATTTGTTTTCAAGACCTTAACATATGGTGAGAGTGCTAATTCAGTGCTTTATTATTGTAATCAGTAGTAACAAACAAAAAATGAAGTCCAAAGAAAACTCAAAACAGAGTGAATCATTGGTAAATGCAAAGGCTTTCAGAGGTAACTAGACATATTGGCAAATGGAGCAACTTAGTTTCCTGTGATTCTCACATCCTGTCCCTTCTCCTTCCTTCCACTCCAATCTCTGCTTTCCCCTCCTTTTACTGAAAAAAACAAAACAGCTGCTCTATTAGGAATTTCCTGTCTCCAAGATCTCTTTCTTCTAATCATTTTATAGCTCTTTTGTTTCCCCCAAACATACTTTTACCATCCTATTTTTCAAATGGTTAATTTAGATTAACCAAAAAAAAAAAGTTTTTAGATTCCTTCATGGAACTGTCTCAAGCTAAACCTCATTTTAAATGAAGGCCCAGAAAAGTAAGATTAAAGGACCATCATCACAGTTGGTTAATCTTTACAGGAAGAAGTTAACAATGGCCCCGTGAAGTGCTAAGTTTTCCCTGTCATTCATGGCTCTCTGAAGTCTCTTACCCCCTTTTCCCCAACTTCATTTCCCATAATTTCAACACCTATCTCTGACACTCCTGCTTTCCTCCACTGTAATCCCTATGTAAAACTTTCCCAAATACAATCAATAATAATTAATTGGTAGAAATATTGTTAGTACCATTATAGAATAATTTGATTCAACTTCTGTGCAGAATATACTTATTAAAATATTACAATTAAACCCTTTTAAATTACCCTTTAATACCCTTTTTAGAATCCAGGCAAATAATGTCTCATCAGAATTAAGACTATTGACTAGAAATACGTTGAACTTGTTGCCCTTTCTATCCTAAATCAGAGGAACCATGTATTTGCAAATTTCACGAGAGTGAATCTGATTAATGTAACATAGTTTATTTCAGCCCAACAAACATTCAGTGTTTACTATGTAAAAATGACTATACTGGCCAAATTGGAGAATACAAAGATGGCTAATGTGAAGCTTCTGTCCTTTAAGAATATAAAAGCAATTGGAAGAATGATACAAACATGAACATTCGTGAACATTAGTTAATACATCCACTGGAGGAGGAGAGAGCTGAAAGAGAGATTTGTTTTGGCTGACCAGAGCACATAGAGATTCTTGGGGGAAGCAGGATTTGAGCTGGCTTTAAAGGATTTGCAGGATTTTATAAGGCAAGGCAATCCTGATGGAGACAGATTTGAGTTTTTTTCCCCCAGAATTACATCGTATTGTAACTATTTGACACTATTTAAATGTCATTTTTTTGCTGGCCAAAATCTTGGCCTTCTCTGCCCACTGAAGCTGAATGAAAAATATGGACACAAAGTTAGGAGGAAATAGAAAAGTGGCTTTAATTCTCAGCTGGCAGAGAGGGCAACACAGTAGGCTCATGCATCAAGAATCATACCCCCATTCCATAAGGAGTCTAGGGGCTTATATAAGATGAGGACTTGCATTCAGGGGTCAGTGATGAGAAGCAAAGGTGTTAGGATATTCATTTCTTCCTCTTGCACTGTTTCAAAGACAGTAATAGATGGGCATCAGTAACCCAGTAATTGAGTCTGGCAGTCTGATGCCTCTGCAGCATTCTTTCTGATTCGTAACTACAAGGGGAAGTGTGGTGTAAGGGTAAACACCAGATACAGGATATATTTAGCACAGAGTCAAAGGAAATTTTTCATACTGTTCATGGGGTTCTCAAGGCAAGAATGCTAAAGTGCTTTGCCATTCCCTTCTCCAGTGGACCATGTTTTGTCAGAACTCTCCACCATGACCATCCGTCTTGGGTAGCATGGCTCATAGTTTCATTAAGTTAGACAAGATTGTGATCCATGTAATCAGTTTGGTTAGGTTTCTGTAATTGTGGTTTTCATTCTGTCTGCCCTCTGATGGATGAGGATAAGAAACTTGTTCAATCTTCCTAATGGGAGGGACTGGGTTTAGGGGAAACTGGGTCTTGCTCTGTGGGCCAGGCCATGCTCAGTAAATCTTTAATCCAATTTTCTGTTAATGGGTGGAGCTGTGTTCTCTCCCTGTAGTTTGGCCTGACACCAAACTATGGTAGGGGTAATGGTGGCAATGGCGACTTCCTTCATAAGGACAAATACCAACATGCCAGGACTGCTGTAGTCAGTGCTCTGACTCTGCAGCAGGCCAGCCCCAGGCAAGTCTGGCTCAGTCTCTTGTGGGGTCATTGCTCCTTTTTCCTGGGTCTTGGTGTACACAAAGTTTTGTCATTCCCTCCAAGAGTCTGTTTCTGCAGTCTTGTGGAAGTTCTGTGATCAAATCCCACTGAACTTTGAAGTCAAACTCCCTAGGGGTTCTCAGTCCTTTTGCTGGATCCGAGGTTGGGAATCCCACAGATGGGTAAGCCTGGTGGGCTGCTGTCTGTGGGGTCACACAGAGTCGGACATGACTGAAGTGACTTAGCAGCAGCAGCAGCAGCAGCAGGTTGGGAAATCTGTTGTGGGCCCAGGAGATAGGCTATCAGATAAACTGTTCTGAAGAGGATGCAGTGTCTGGCTCATATTAGTTTTACAGACAGAGCACCATTTTGAATTGTGTTGAGAGCTTGGGTAAAGCAGTTTTTAATGTATTTGCTTCCTCCAATCCATCCGTTTTAGGTGAAGAGCAATTCTCACTTTTCTGTGAGGTCCATTTCCTTTGAATTGCAGTTTTAATTTTGCCCAGATTCTGTGTTTTTACTAATTATTCCTCCACAGAGAAGAAGGTCTACGCTTTTCCAGAATTAGCTTATATCCCCAAAAGAGTAGATAGTGCTTTCTGTCAAAACTGCTGGGTTCTTGCCCCAAACTTTAGGGTCCTTCAGCTTCAGATAATTTTGAGATTCCTAGAGGCATCATCTGATCTGACAGTCTTAAGGTGGGAAGTCCTCAGTCATGTTACACTGAATTCAGGCAGAGCAAAACAAGAAGATGAGGCTGAGGAAAAGCTTATAAATAGATGCTGAATATGATTCCTATGGCAAAAAAGAAGGGCTTGATAACTGGAGATAAGACTGGAATAGAAGCAGTGATGAGTACTTAAATGGATTTATTACCCTTCCTTATAAAAGTCAAGGGAAGAATCTATATTATTTTACCCTTCCAGATTATTTTTGTTTAAAATTCAATCTAATCCATTTCATTTGAAAATAATTAGCAAACATCTGGTGTTCCATAGCTATTTCCCTCCCCATGATATAGATTCTTCTCACTTGGCTGAGCATTAATGGGATTCCCCTGTAGTGGCTGCTCCTTTCCAAAGAGGATTTCTGTATGTAGAAATGGGGTTGAATGGGGTGCTCTTTCTTATACAATGAGATGATCTATTGTGTTCATCTATAGCTCCAGTCATAAATGTGAGTTCATGATGCCATTCTGTGACTGATCCTGAAAATCACAAGGGTGACTTTGCAAATATGTTGAATTTTAAGATGTAAAAAGAAAGTAATAAATCTATTCATTTTGTCATTTCTCTCCTTCTTGATAAACACCCTGAAATTAGTAATTTGAGCTGAGGCAAGAGGTATTGAATCATGGATCCCAGAATTATATGAAAAAGATCATCTTTACAATACCAAAACCTGTACAGAAAGTCCAACTGAACAATTGATTTGAAGAATCGAAGCGAAGAAGCAGTATTGAGTTAGGTGATAATGGACAGTAGAGCACGACAGCGAGGGTCTCTGGTAGTGACCACACCTTGAGAGGTTCCCTGAGACCAAGACTGAAGTCCCAGATCCTAGTGTCAGAGTCACTAGGCCCTTAAACAGGGGACAGGATTATCAATCCTACAGTGACATCCCCCTCCCTTCATGGTCTCCACCCTGCCTCCTTCCAAAAGTAGTTTACTGCATGAAAAATTGCATAATATATGTGAGAGAAGAAGTAGTGAGCAGAATTAATAGATGTTACTATTACCTGATACAAACTAATAACTATAATTGAGCAAGAAGTTTGTCTTAACTTGTTGGTAGCTGAAACAAGTGAAAAGTGAAAGTGTGAGTCATTCACTCATGTCTGACCCTTTGTAACCCCATGCACTCTAGCCCATCAGGCTCCTCTGTCCATGGAGTTCTCCAGACAAGGCTACTGGAGTAGGTAGCAATTCCCTTCTTCAGGGAATCTTCCCGACCCATAGATCAAACCTGGGTTTCCTGCACTGCAGGCAATTCTTTACCTTCTGAGCCACCAGAGAATCCCAAAACTGAAACAAAAAGAATACTAAAACCACTGGATTGAGCTTGTGCATGGTGACTTTCCTCTTGTGATTACATTGGTTTGTGGGTGTCATAGGTGGAACATCTAGCAACAGAAGATATCATTGCTCTTTGTGAATGTGAAACGTTTCCATCAGTTCCTAAAATCTCTCAAGCCATTATCTCAGTCAATATCACCTGTTGGCTGTGGGAATCCTGTGTAGCCCAGATTGAAGTTCTGTATTTGTTTCTGCAAGATACACAGGGTATTATTGGTCTGGAATAATTTTGAAACTAATTTTTTGGTTTGAAAGTGTCCAGACTACAGAGGTAACATAATTGTGAATGAGATAAGCTCCAAGTCCCTTTCTTGTCACTGAATTATGCTAATGGGTCAACTATTCCAATCCACTCTTGGACTAAAGGAAGACTAGTGTCAGGTAGTGGTGGAAGTTTTGGAATCAAGCTGAGAGCAGTTGTTATTCTGGAGTTCCTTGCATTCACAGTAGTAACATTATCCCATCCTCAACAGCAGAAATAAGATTCGGAAGCAAGGTCCTACCCTTAGATGCAGGACCAAGGCTCAGTCTCACAGGCAGCACCCAAGAAAAACAGACCCCTAAAACCTTTACTTAATAATAGTTTTGGATTATTTGTTTCAAATCTTCACTCACTCATCTGGCTCCCTGGCTTCTGATGACCTTGGCTTTTGAAACTTTGAGTAATTTTTTTTTTTTCTTGAATGATTTCTTTTTTACTTACACTGAAGTATAGTTCATGTGGGCATTCCCGGTCTCTTGGCTGTAAAGAATCTGCCTGTAATGCAGGAGCCAGGAGCAGCAATTTTGATCCCTGGGTGGGGAAGATCCTCTGGAGGAGGGCGTGGCAATCCACTCTAGTATTCTTGCCTGGAGAATCCCATGGACAGAGGAGTCTGGATGGCTACAGTCCATGAGGTTGCAAAGAGTCAGCCATAACTGAAGTGACCTAGCATGCACACATAGTTCATTTATAATATTGTGTTGGTTTCAGATGTACAGCAATGGGATTCACTTATATATATCAGGTGTTAAGCTATTTGGCCTCTTAATGGACACAAAGTTTCAGCTGGGGAAAATGAAAATGTCCTGGAGATGGATGGTGATGATGGTGGCACAGCAGTGTGACTGTACTGAATGCCACTAAACCATATATTTATAAATGATTAAAATGGTAAATTTTGCTATGTAAATGTTAACACAATAAGAAAAATGTAAAGAGAAAAAAGAAAGATAAGAATTGGGACTGGGTGGGTATAGGAGGAGTGGGTGACAGATATCCTGTCTGCTAAGGAAAAGGGTCATGCTTGAGATAAAGAGATGGAGGTCATTTTTAATCTAGCTGTGGGGGGTAATAGAGGATAGTTAGAGGAAAGTTAGAGGGTTCAACTCTTCATAAACATCAGATCAAGAGGCCAGAAATAGGTGAGTGGGTTCCACAAATATTCTACAGTTCTTGCACTGATTAGGGAATCCTGTCTGATCTGTTCACGTATCTCCTAACCTCCTTACCCCATACACACAGACATTACACCTGTGTTGCTCCTTGAATGCTTGTATAATCCCATATTACTGAGCCATGGAAATTTGCACTCACTATATCCTTGTCTCATTTAGCCTTGTCATCCATGTGTGTGTGTGTGTGCTGAGTTGTGTCTAACCCTTAGCAACCCCATGGACTATAACCCACCAAGCTCCTCTGTCCATGGGATTTCCCGAGGGAAATACTGGAGTGGGTTGCCATTTCCTACTCCAGGGGATCTTCCCAACCAAGGGATCAAATCCAAGTCTCCTGCATTGCAGGCAGATTCTTTATCAACTGTGCCACCTGGGAAGTCAGCCTTGTTATCAGGGATGCCCTTTTGAATGCACTCTGATTCAAAATGTAGAAATACAACCCACCTCATGTGGGTGAGTAAGTGGGCAGGTCAACAGGAGAAGCAGTGCTAGAAGCAATCAAAAAATGCCAGGGCTGATGGAAGCTCATAGGATTTGACTCCAGAGCCTCTTTAAGCTTGTGTTCAGTGGTCTCTGGTCAATACCGAAATCAGATTGATTGTATTCTTTGCAGCCAAAGATGGAGAAGCTCTATACAGTCAACAAAAACAAGACCAGGAGCTGACCGTGGATCAGATCATGAACTCCTTATTGCCAAATTCAGACTTAAATTGAAGTAAGTAGGGAAAACCACTAGACCATTCAGGTATGACCTAAATCAAATCCCTTATGATTATACAGTGGAAGTGAGAAATAGATTTAAGGGCCTAGATCTGATACATAGAGTGCCTGATGAACTATGGACGGAGGTTCATGACATTGTACGGGAGACAGGGATCAAGACCATCCCCAAGAAAAAGAAATACAAAAAAGCAAAATGGCTGTCTGAAGAGGCCTTACAAATAGCTGTGAAAAGAAGAGAAGTGAAAAGCAAAGGAGAAAAGGAAAGATATAAGCATTTGAATGCAGAGTTCCAAAGAATAGCAAGGAGAGATAAGAAAGCCTTCCACAGCGATCAATGCAAAGAAATAGAGGAAAACAATAGAATAGGAAAGACTAGAGATCTCTTCAAGAAAATTAGAGATGCCAACGGAACATTTCATGTAAAGATGGGCTCTATAAAGGAAATGATATGGACCTAACAGAAGCAGAAGATATTAAGAAGAGGTGGCAAGAATACACAGAAGAACTGTACAAAAAAAATCTTCACGACCCAGATAATCATGATGGTGTGATCACTTATCTAGAGCCAGACATCCTGGAATGGGGATGTCTGTGTGGGCCTTAGTCAAGTGGGCCTTAGGAAGCATCACTATGAACAAAGCTAGTGGAGATGATGGAATTCCAGTTGAGCTATTTCAAATCCTGAAAGATGATGCTGTGAAAGTGATGCACTCAATATGCCAGCAAATTTGGAAAACTCAGCAGTGGCCACAGGACTGGAAAAGGTCCATTTTCATTCCAATCCCAAAGAAAGGCAATGCCAAAGAATGCTCTAACTACCACACAATTGCATCCATCTCACATGCTAGGAAAGTAATGCTCAAAATTCTCCAAGCCAGGCTTCAGCAATACTTGAACCATGAACTTCCAGATGTTCGAGTTGGTTTTAGAAAAGGCAGAGGAACCAGAGATCAGATTGCCAACACTTGTTGGATCATCAAAAAAGCAAGAGAGTTCCAGAAAAACATCTATTTCCGCTTTATTGACTATGCCAAAGCCTTTGACTGTGTGGATCACAATAAACTGTGGAAAATTCTGAAAGAGATGGGAATACCAGACCACCTGACCTGCCTCTTCAGAAATTTGTATGCAGGTCAGGAAGCAACAGTTAGAACTGGACATGGAACAACAGAGTGGTTCCAAATAGGAAAAGGAGTACGTCAAGGCTGTATATTGTCACCCTGCTTATTTAACTTATATGCAGAGTACATCATGAGAAACGCTGGGCTGGAGGAAGCCCAAGCTGGAATCAAGATTGCCTGGAGAAATATCAATAACCTCAGATATGCAGATGACACCACCCTTATGGCAGAAAGTGAAGAAAAACTAAAAAGCCTCTTGATGAAAGTAAAAGAGGAGAGTGAAAAAGTTGGCTTAAAGCTCAACATTCAGAAAACTAAGATCGTGGCATCTGGTCCCATCACTTCACGGGAAATAGATAGGGAAACAGTGGAAACAGTGTCAGACTTTATTTTTGGGGGCTCCTAAATCACTGCAAATGGTGATTGTAGCCATGAAATTAAAAGACGCTTACTCCTTGGAAGGAAAATTATGACCAACCTAGATAGCATATTAAAAAGCAGCAACATTACTTTGCCAACAAAAGTCCGTCTAGTCAAGGCTATGGTTTTTCCAGTGGTCATGTATGGATGTGAGAGTTGGACTATAAAGAAAGCTAACGCTGAAGAATTGATGCTTTTGAAGTGTGGTGTTGGAGAAGACTCTTGAGAGTCCCTTGGACTGCAAGGAGATCCAACCAGTGCATCCTAAAGGAGATCAGTCCTGGGTGTTCATTGGAAGGACTGATGTTGAAGCTGAAACTCCAGTACTTTGGCCATCTCATGTGAAGTGTTGACTCACTGGAAAAGACCCTGATGCTGGGAGGGATTGGGGGCAGGAGGAGAAGGGGACGACAGAGGATGAGATGGTTGGATGACATCACCAACTCGATGGACATGAGTTTGGGTAGACTCCGGGAGTTGGTGATGGACAGGGAGGCCTGGCATGCTGCAGTTCATGGGGTCGCAAAGAGTTGGACACGACTGAGCGACTGAACTAAACTGAACTGAACCGAACATAGAACTTTGACCTCCAAATTAGCCAGTATCTCCTCTTCAACTTTGGTTTCAGCCTCAGCCTTTAAGAAACCAAATTGCTGAACACCTAACTGTAGCATCATTCCTGGCATCTCTGATAATATGTGTGATCTCAATGATCATGAGATTGACTAAGTTACCCTCATGTGTCAATGTGTCAATATCCATGTAATAGAAATAGGACATGTCACTTAGATGTATTGTTCTATATTGTTAGAATTTTCAGTTTCAAATATGGGTAAGCATTTTAGATGTAGGACTATAGTTTCCTCATATGTTTTAGTCTTTGAGATCCTATCAGTTGAAGTATAAATATATATTTATGAATTCAGAATGAAATACTGCAATAATTATGTTGATGGTAAACAACACATTCATTTTATACTGAAAAATAATGAAATATTTTTCCAATAGTTAAATAGAGAAATAGTTTGTGAGCTTGTTTCAGTGAAATTGCATCATTATCACTGACTAAATTATCAAGCACAGGAGTTGAAAGGAATGAAATCTTCACCTCCATCATCACTATCAGAAAATATAGAAAATTGGACATCTTGGTTACCACGTGTTACAGCAGTTTTCTGTACCAGCAGAGTTAGCCCTAAATATCTTTCTCTTTCACTTATTTCAGTTGGAAGTAAAGATCTGCTCACAGCTCAGAAGTGCAGTTCACTGACCATACATGTGGTCCAAAAATTGACAGTGTTGAGAAATTATTGTCCCCACAGTAGGTCAAACTCCTACATTTTGACTACTGAAAATTTGAACAATTACAAATTTAATGACACTTCCAATTTTCTTATTCTCAAGATATTCCTTATTTGAAGATAAGAGTGATCAGCATATCCTGATTTGCCTGCAACTGAGGGTGTTCCTGGACACATGACTTGATTAAATCAAGAAAGTCTAGGACACAAGGGAACGAGCAGTGTTATATTCTGCCTCAGTCTTGGATTTGACTCTATATTGTCTTTATTATTTAGCCAAAAATCTATATTTAGTGTATTTCTGCCACTAAAATCTTTCAGTGTTTTTTGACACATATACACCAAGTAATGGAGAAGGCAATGGCACCCCACTCCAGTACTCTTGCCTGGAAAATCCCATGGACGGAGGAGCCTGGTGGGTGTAGTCCATGGGGTCGCAAAGAGTCGGACACGACTGAGTGACTTCACTTTCATGCATTGGAGAAGGAAATGGCAACCCACTCCAGTATTCTTGCCTGGAGAATGCCAGGGATGGAGGAGCCTGGTGGGCTGCCGTCTATGGGGTCGCACAGAGTCAGACATGACTGAAGCAACTTAGCAGCAGCAGCACACCAAGTAATATTTTGCATACCACTTTTGCATAGGAGCAGCTAGGAGACCAGGTCTGGAGAGAAAATGGAGAGGTCTGCATGACTTATTTGTCTGGATGTGGTGGACTCAAATCCCAGGGCCTCATGGACTTACCCCAAATCCTGGGACCCCAGGAATGACCCCTGACACCATGCTTTTTATCCATTTCAACATTTTCTACTCTTCTTATGGGCTTCCCAGGTGGCCCTAGTGGTAAAGAACCTGCCTGCCAATGCAGAAGACTTAAGAGATATGGGTTTAATCCCTGGGTCTGAAAGATCCCCTGGAGGAGGGCATGGTGATTCACTCCAGTATTCTTGCTTGGAGAATCCCATGGACAGAGGAATCTAGATTGCTACAGTCCATAGAGTCACAGAGTTGGGCAGGACTGAAGCGACTCAGCATGCAAACACTTTTCTTAAGATTTCTATGGTTGACTTTCTTATAGGACAAGGAATCTGCCTAGGATCTTACTTCTTAGCATGCCTGATACTCCAGTTTTCATTTGCCAAGCCCTATGCCTCACCTGAGTCTTTTAAATAAATGTTTTTGTTAGTTGAAGACAAGTTAGCGTGTTGCTTTGGAGTTTTTAAACATTGCCTGGATTAATGAGCCAAGACCAGTAGTACTTTGCTTCCTCAATGTGCTGGAACACAGTGCAACAGCTCAGTAGGCATGTTTCTGCCCTTGAGATGGCTTCTTTGATATAAGATTATTTGGTTGAAATTCAACCTTCAGTTTGTGAAGAAAAAAAGCTGGTCAAATGTCCATTAAGATGATAAGTCTGTATTTGGGGGATTTAAAAAGATTTCTTTCTGAAAAAGAGAAGGAAGATGTTGATGAGATGATGATAAGTAACTAGCATTTATTATGATAATGTTCTGAGTTCTTTACTTGTTTTAACCTATTTAATCCTCATAGCAACTTAGGTATGTACTGTTATTGGCTAGGAAACTGAGACCGTAGTCACAAAACTAAGAATTGGTAGAATCATGATTTGAACCCAAGGTACCCAAGCTTCAGTACACTCTGGTATTTTTTATGATGGATAAAATATGGTCTTTAATATTTCAGTAGCACAATTTTGTAGCTAGTGTATGAAAGAATATTTTTCTCATTGCAACTTTAAACTTAATTTTTCATCAGAAATGAATTTTTCTCACCCAAGAAGACATGATTATGAAATCTTGAAATGTTACATGAGATTCAGCAACCAGCTGCTTATAATTTGAATCAATGCCAGTGTTCTCGTATTGGTAAAGAAACATATAAGCCATCCTATACAGCAGGAGAGACTTCTCTGGTGGCTCAGTGGTAAAGAATCCACCTGCCAACAACACAGGAGACGCAGGCCGGATCCCTGAGTTAGGAAGATCCCCTGGAGAAGGAAATGCCATGGACAGTGGATCCTGGTAGACTACAGTCCATGGGGTCACAAGAGAGTTAGACACTACTTAACAACAACAACAACAAAATACAGTGGGAGAGGGAGGGAGGGTGTAGAAGAACTGTCAGGAAGGTTAAGTGGAAACCAAAGAATCTGAGGCAATTTGCTTAGAACATTGTTTTCAACTATGAGAAGAAAAAAATCATGATCATATTTCTAAAATGACTCTGCACCCATATTATAATAATGACTCAAAACTCACCATCTGAATTTTAGGTACAGATCAGCCTTATATGTATGCACCCCTCAAAATCATCTGCCCATCATTGGAGGCCCAAAGATACTTAGCAAAATATGAAAGACACAATGATCTCGCGAATCCTTCCTGCTCTAGAATTTGATGATTCTAAATCAGATGCTTCACAGCTAGACTACATTCTCTAATTGTCCCAAATAGCAAAAAAGGGCAAGAATCCAACGGGTTTGTTTTCTACACCAGTTGGACTCATACTTAGGCTAAAAATATCTAACCTATAAAATGCTGTTATTATTGGTCATAAATAGATCAAGATAACTTACCACTGTGAAAATTAATAGAATACTTCTGGCTGTATTAGAACTTGTTTGAGATATACAAATCACTCTCATGGAATTATTCAAGGCTCATACAATCCTGAGAATTAAGAGTTTTCATCTGTGACTCATAAGTAAAGAAAAGGAGAAATAGAAATGCCAAGGGTTTCTTTAGAGTCGCACAGTATTTTGATTGCAATTTTGCACTATATATAGACTGATAATTGCACATGCATGATTAACCAAAGAACTTCGTATTTGTGATATTAGAGGAGGGCATCAGAAGAGATAACCAATACTGTGGCATAAAGCTAATTTCAAAAATGACAAGCCAGGATTGAAAACATCCTGTCATTAATTTCTGCTAACACTGTTTATCCCTCATAAAAATATGAATAAAAATCTCAAGGCTTTAGGAATCTATATCAGATCAGGTATGTTTTTATTCTCTTGCTCTCTCTCTAATACATACATATATACATATACATATATATATATTTAGCTTCTCTGATGGTAAAGAAGTGAAGTGAAGTGAAAGTCACTCAGTCGTGTCCGACTCTTTGTGAGTCCATGGAATTCTCCAGGCCAGAATACTGGAGTGGGTAGCCTTTCCCTTCTCCAGGGTATCTTCCCAACCCAGGGATTGAACCCAGGTCTCACGCATTGCAGGCAGATTCTTTACCAGCTGAACCACAATGGTGGTAAAGGATCTGCCTGCAATTCAAGAGACATATGCAAAAGACATGGGTTTGATCCCTGTGTCAGGAAGATCATCTGGAGGAGAAAATGGCTATCCATTCCAGTATTCTCACCTGGAAAATCCCATGGACAGAAGAGCCTGGTGGGCTACAATCCATGGGGTCACAGAGTTGAACACAACTGAGCATGCAAGCATATGGGCTTAATTTAATTTTAAGGTAGGCAGAACACCTACTTACAGAATTATATATAATGAATGGTGCCTGTGTTTAACTCTATTAAAAATTGAGATGCTTTGTGCGTGGAATGTACTTCACAGAGATATTCATGCTAATGGAATTGATTCAATGAAAATCATGCACTTTCAAGAGTTATACCCATATTATTTATTAAAGAAACAAATTCTATTTGCTAAAAATGTAGAAAACAGCTATTTATTTTTCAATATGCCTAGATAACTATTGCCAGGGACGTCTCTTTCTGTTGATTTCCATCCAGTACATATAATGCACATTAAAACTGAAAATTCACAGAACAAAAAATATTTATTGTGATGTTTATATTTGGGAGGTAAAGGTCTACAATTTGGTTGAGAAAGGAAGATTGA
Organism: Bos mutus; assembly: GCF_027580195.1. Taxonomy (NCBI): domain Eukaryota; kingdom Metazoa; phylum Chordata; class Mammalia; order Artiodactyla; family Bovidae; genus Bos; species Bos mutus. Next base: position 73,395,880 of record NC_091617.1, read on the forward strand.
TGCCAAGATAACATAACTGATAGAAATAGAAATTCCCCAGCCTAATTCATTTTTTCCCTTTTATTCTATCACTAGACTGGAGTGGCTTGCCAGTATTGCCTGAAGTTGGAGCTCTGGCTGCACCAGTTATATTCACCCTTGGGGTAAAGAAACCCATTTATGGTTTAACTTCAAATGAAAATCAGCAGAAACCAAATAAAAAGTAATTAAGAACAGAATTCAGCTTGTTTCTTTATGTATTTATATTTTTCCTTATATGTGCTTGCTGTTTCTGTTTGTTTATTCATTTATTTTAAATATACTTACTCACATGACTTTAGTCTCATATATTTGAACAAAATGCCGTTCAAAAATACTATTCTCAGTTCCTGAGAAAAAGATAAAGTTATGTCAGCCTTAGCCACTACAAGATTACTTTTTTACTAGGACTAGAAACCTAAGAAATTCCAAAATATGCCATGGCCTGAAAAGTGAACCCATTACCTGTATATCTGGGGTGGATTTTAGTCAGCTGGACAAATGATTGTGAACTTCCCAATAGTTCCCATGACTGATGCTAACTCACTAAACTGTAAAATCAGGTTTCCATTTTTGTGTCTGTCAGAAATTATTGTAGTTGAGGGAAATATTTTTTCTTTGATTACTCATAACTATGATATGGCTATTGGAGAAACTCAAACAACATTTTCAAGGGTATAAAAATCCATTACAGTCACAAGACCATGATAACTAAATTTTAACCCTGAAACTAATTCTTGTAGCTTTTTGTCTTTTCATAACAAGACTTCTTCCTTTTCAGATAAAAAAAGCATCCATGAATCATGCCTCAGTCATATCCATTAAGAGATAAATTATATTGTATCCATAGGTTGCATATTAAAAAATGCATTGTAACTCATCATAATATTGGATTATTTATTCTCAGCATTGGTGATTCATAGACATGCACATATTATTCATCTCAGTACTGCCCACAAAACCTAGCATAATGCTTTGCACATAGAAGGTGATTTATTTATGATTACTGTGATGATTATATGTTTATTTATCACAACATGTAGAATCCATAAGCTAACACTCTCCATCCTGCCAGTATTTATGATTCTCTCCAGATAGACTTGAGTAAGGGTAACATCTGCTTATGAGAGACATTTATTCACATAAAGTTGCTTTCAAACTCTTACCTTGATACAAGGAGTTGGAATTTGTTGTCATATTTTAAATAATCTATGTTTAGAATAACAGTGATAAGTAGGCAGTAGCCTAGGACACATGAATGGCCACGGGTCACAGTTCAGTTTAGTTCAGTCACTCAGTCGTGTCCGACTCTTTGCAACCCCATGCACGCCAGGCCTCCCTATCCATCACTAACACCCGGACCCCACCCAAACCCATGGCCATCGAGTCGGTGATGCCATCCAACCATCTCATCCTCTGTCATCCCCTTCTCCTCATGCCCTCAATCTTTCCCAGCATCAGGGTCTTTTCAAATGAGTCAGCTCTTCACATCTGGTGGCCAAAGTATTGGAGTTTCAGCTTCAACACCAGTCCGTCCAATGAACACCCAGGACTGATCTCCTTTAGAGTGGACTGGTTGAATCTCCTTGCAGTCCAAGGGACTCTCAAGACTCTTCTCCAGCACCACAGTTCAAAAGCATCAATTCTTCAGTGCTCAATTTTCTTTATGGTCCAACTCTCACATCCATACATGACCACTGGGAAAACCATAGCCTTGACTAGACAGACCTTTGTAGGAAAAGTAATGTCTCTGCTTTTTAATATGCTGTCTAGGTTGGTCATAACTTTCCTTCCAAGGAGTAAGCGTCTTTTAATTTCATGGCTACAATCACCATCTGCAGTGATTTTGGAGCCCAGAAGAATAAAGTTAGCCACTGTTTCCACCGTTTCCCCATCTACCTGCCATGAAGTGATGGGACTGGATGCCATGATCTTCATTTTCTGAATCTTGAGGTTTAAGCCAACTTTTTCACTCTCCTCTTTCACTTTCACAAAGAGGCTCCTTAGTTCTTATTCACTTTCTGCCATAAGGGTGGTGTCATCTGCATATCTGAGGTTATTGATATTTCTCCCGGCAGTCTTGATTCCAGCTTGTGCTTCCTCCAGCCCAGCATTTCTCATGATGTACTCTGCATATAAGTTAAATAAGCAGGGTGACAATATACAGCCTTGACGTACTCCTTTTCCTATTTGGAACCACTCTGTTGTTCCATGTCCAGTTCTAACTGTTGCTTCCTGACCTGCATACAGGTTTCTCAAGAGGCAGGTCAGGTGGTATAGTATTTCTATCTCTTGAAGAATTTTCCACAGTTTATTGTGATCCACACAGTCAAAGGCTTTGGCATAGTCAATAAAGCAGAAATAGATGTTTTTCTGGAACTCTCTTGCTTTCTTGCTGATACAGCAGATGTTGGCAATTTGATCTCTGGTTCCTCTGCCTTTTCTAAAACCAGCTTGAACATCAGGAAGTTCATGGTTCACATATTGCTGAAGCCTGGCTTGGAGAATTTTGAGCATTACTTTCCTAGCCTGTGAGATGAGTGCAATTGTGTGGTAGTTAGAGCATTTTTTGGCATTGCCTTTCTTTGGGATTGGAATGAAAACTGACCTTTTCCAGTCCTGTGGCCACTGCTGAGTTTTCCAAATTTGCTGGCATATTGAGTGCATCACTTTCACAGCATCATCTTTCAGGATTTGAAATAGCTCAACTGGAATTCCATCATCTCCACTAGCTTTGTTCATAGTGATGCTTCCTAAGGCCCACTTGACTTCACATTTCAGCATGTCTGGCTCTAGGTGAGTGATCACACCATCGTGATTATCTGGGTCATGAAGATCTTTTTTGTGCTGTTCTTCTGTGTATTCTTGCCACCTCTTCTTAATATCGTCTGCTTCTTATAGGTCCCTACCATTTCTGTCCTTTATTGAGCCCATCTTTGCATGAAATGTTCCCTTGGTATCTTTAATTTTCTTGAAGAGATCTCTAGTCTTTCCCATTGTGTTGTTTTCCTCTATTTCTTTGCATTGATCACTGAGGAAGGCTTTCTTATCTCTCCTTGCTATTCTTTGGAACTCTGCATTCAAATGGGTATATCTTTCCTTTTCTCCTTTGCTTTTCACTTCCCGTCTTGTCACAGCTATTTGTAAGGCCTCTTCAGACAGCTATTTTGCTTTTTTGCATTTCTTTTTCTTGGGGATGGTCTTGATTCCTGTTTCCTGTAGAATGTCATGAACCTCCATCCATATTTCATCAGGCACTCTATCAGATCTAGTCCCATAAATCTATTTCTCACTTCCACCGTATAGTCATAAGGGATTTGATTTAGGTCATACCTGAATGGTCTAGTGGTTTTCTCCATTTTCTTCAATTTAAATCTGAATTTGGCAATAAGGAGTTCATGATCTGAGCCACAGTCAGTTCTCGGTCTTGTTTTTGCTAACTGTATAGAGCTTCTCCATCTTTGGCTGCAAAGAATATAATCAATCTGATTTTGGTGTTGACCATCTGGTGATGTCCATGTGTAGAGTCTTCTTATGTGTTGTTGGAAGAGAGCGTTTGCTATGACCAGTGCGTTCTCTTGGCAGAACTCTATTAGCCTTTGCCCTGCTTCATTCTGTACTCCAAGGGCAAATTTTCCTTTTACTCCAGGTGTTTCTTGACTTTCTACTTTTGCCTTCCAGTCCCCTATAATGAAAAGGGCATCTTTTTTGGGTGTTCTAGGTCTTGTAGGTCTTCATAGAACTGTTCAACTTCAGCTTCTTCAGCATGACTGGTCAGGGCATAGACTTGGATTACCATGATATTGAATGGTTTGCCTTGGAAACAAACAGAGATCATTCTGTCATTTTTGAGTTTGCATCCAAGTACTGCATTTACAAAAGAATGATAAATATTGACCTTAACTTCGTAGATAAAGAATTACTCAAGGTTCTCTAGAGAAATGAAACCAACAGGGTGGAGCGAGAGAGAGAAATAGATTTGTTACAAGGAATCAACTAACATGATTACGGAGGCTGAAAAGCTCAAAAATTGTAGTAAGAATGCTGGAGACACAGAAAGTTGATTCTCGTCCCAGCCTGGGTCTGAAGGCTTCAGAATCAGAGAGACAATGCTGTAAGTGCTAGTCCCAAAGCTGCCGAGTTTGAGATCCAAGAAAAGAAAGAAAAACTAAAGTATTACTTTAAGTACAAAGGCAAGAGAAACACCTATGTTCACCTCAAGAAATCAGACAAGTTGTTGTTACTGTTTGGCCACTCAGTCTTGTCTGTCTCTTTGCAAACACATGGACTGCAGCACGCCAGGTTTCCCTGTCCTTCACTATCTCCTAGAGTTGCTCAAACTAATGTCCATTGAGTCAGTGATGTCATCCAACCATCTCATCCTCTGTCATCCCCTTCTCCTGCCTTCAATCTTTCCCAGCATCAGAGTCTGCTCCAGTCAGTCAGTTCTTTGCATCACATGGCCAAAGTATGGAGTTTCAGCCTCAGCATCAGTCCTTCCAATGAATATTCAGGACTGATTTCCTTTAGGATTGACTGGTTGGATCTCCGTGAAGTCCAAGGGACTCTCAAGAGTCTTCTCCAACACCACAGTTCAAAAGCATCATTTCTCTGGCACTCAACCTTCCTTATAGTCCAACTTTCAGATTCTTACATGACTACTGGAAAATTCATAGCTTTGACTAGATGGACCTTTGTTGACACAATAATGTCCCTGCTTTTTAATATGCTGTCTAGGTTGGTCATAGCTTTTCTTCCAAGGAACAAGCATCTTTTAATTTCATGGTTGCAGACACCATACACAGTGATTTTGGAGCCCCCAAAGTAAAGTCTGTCACTGTTTCCATTATTTCCCCATCTATTTTCCATGAAGTGATGGGACCAGATGCCACGATCTTAGTTTTCTGAATGTTGAGTTTTAAGCCAACTTTTTCACTTTCCTCTTTCACTTTCATCAAGAGGCTCTTTAGTTCTTCTTCAATTTCTACCATAAGGGTAGTGTCATATGCTGAGGTTATTGATATTTCTCCTAGCAATCTTGATTCTAGTTTGTGCTTCATCCAGACAGCATTTCACATGATGTACTCTGCATATAAGTTAAATAAGCAGGGTGACAACACACAACCTTGACATACTCCTCTCCATATTTGAAACCAGTCTGTTGTTCCATGTCCAGTTCTAACTGTTGCTTCTTGACCTGCATACAGATTTCTCAAGAGGCAGGTCAGGTGATCTGGTATTCCTATGTCTTGAATAATTTTCTACAGTTTGTTGTAATCCACATAGTCAAAGGCTTCGTAGTCAATAAAGCAGAAGTAGATGTTTTTCTGGAATTCTCTTGCTTTTTCTATGATCCAGAAGATGTTGGCAATTTGATCTCTGGTTTCTCTGCCTTTTCTAAATCCAGCTTCAACATCTGGAAGTTCATGGTTCATGTGCTATTGAAGCCTGGCTTGGAGAATTTTGAGCATTACTTTGCTAGCGTGTGAGATAAGTGCAATTGTGTCATAGTTTGAACATTCTTTGGCATTGCCTTTCTTTGGGATTGGAATGAAAACAGACCTTTTCCAGTTCTGTGGCCACTGCTGAGTTTTCCAAATTTGTTGGCATATTGAGTGCAGCAATTTCACAGCATCATCTTTTATGATGATGCTCATCAATAGCTCAACTGGAATTCTATCACCTCCACTACCTTTATTTATAGTGATGCTTCCTAAGCCCCTCTTGACTTTAAATTCCAGGATGTCTGACTCTAGGTGAGTGATCACACCATTGTGGTTATCTGGGTCATGAAGATCTTTTTTGTATAGTTCTTCTGTGTATTCTTGCCACCTCTTTCTAATATCTTCTGCCTTTGTTAGATCCATATCACTTCTGTCCTTTATTGTGCCCATCTTTGCATGAAATGTTCCCTTGGTATCTCTAATTTTCTTGAAGAGATCTCTAGTCTTTCCCATTCTATTGTTTTCCTCTACTTCTATGCATTGATCGCTGAGAAAGGCTTTCTTATCTCTCCTTGCTATTCTTTGGAACTCTAGGTTTAGGTGGGTATATCTTTCCTTTTCTCCCTTGCCTTTCACTTCTCTTCTTTTCTCAGCTATTTGTGATCTCCTCAGACAACCATTTTGCCTTTTTTGCATTTCTTTTTCTTGAGGATGGTTTTGATCACTGCCTCCTGTACAATGTTATGAACCTCCATCCATAGTTCTTCAGGCACAATCAGGAGAGCAATCTGCTGTACTCATCTACCATTCTCATCAAGAAATACCCACTTAGGTGTGTGCACACTAAGCCACTTAAGTTGTCTCCAACTGTGTGCATCACTATGGATTACCAGTCTCTTTTGTCCATGGAATTCTCCAGGCAAAAACACTTGAGGGGGTTGCCATGTCCTCCTCCAGGGGATCTCCCTGACACAGGGACTGAGCCTGCATCTCTTAACCCATATTGGCAGGTAGGTTTTTTTTTTTTTTTTTACCACTAGTACCACTTAAAGAACCCACCCTTCCTGGTAGTCCAGTGGTTAAAAATCCTAGTTGCAATACAGGGAGCATCGGCTAAATCTCTGGTCAGGGAACTATGATCCCACATGCCTCGGAGCTGCAACCACTGAGCCTGTGTGCTCTAGAAGCTGTGTGCCACAACTACTTAAGCCCACATTTCATAAGTAGAGAGTACATGCACCACAGTGAAACATCCCAAGTGATGCAGCAAAAATCAGCAACTAAGACCTGACGTGAAAAGAAAATAATTTTTTTTTTTTTTAAATACCCTCACCAGCATACACAGAATGTTTGACCAAATGTCTGGATGCCCCATGGGCCACTGAAATCAACATATAAAATTAATCATCACAGATATTTAGGATTTCAACATTCCTTTCACACATAACTCCATGTCATTGATAGCTCTTCAACAGGACAAGTTATGTCTAGCCTTTAGCATGGCCTTTGCCTATGTTTTCTCAGTATATATACACATGTATATCTACATTTTATATTGAATACATTTTATATATTTATATTTAATTAATGTGAATATGGAGAAGGCAATGGCATCCCACTCCAGTACTCTTGCCTGGAAAATCCCATGGACGGAGGAGCCTGGCAGGCTGCAGTCTAGGGGGTCGCTAAGAGTCGGACACGACTAAGAGACTTCACTTTCACTTTCCACTTTCATGCATTGGAGAAGGAAATGGCAACCCACTCCAGTGTTCTTGCCTGGAGAATCCCAGGGATGGGGAAGCCTGGTGGGCTGCCGTCTATGGGGTCGCACAGAGTCGGACACGACTGAAGCAACTTAGCAGCAGCAATGTGAATATATTTATATATTTTATATTTATACTTAATAGTATTAATAGATTAATTCTCTCTTTCTAAAAAGAGGGAGAACAGCTATAATTTTCAAGGTGCCATGAATGAGCTATGAAGGATAGAAAATTGTCTAAGAAAGAATTATTGCCTCCAAGGTAACTTACATCATCACTGGGGAGACAAAACACATGCAATAGAAAAAAAAAAAAACTAGTACAAAGTAGCCTCTTTTGTGTTAGACAATGTTTTTGTTTTAAAGTATATTTTAGCTCACAGTCTTAAATATATATTTTATAATAAATTTGTCAGGTTATGAAAATCTGATCTACCTGAGAAATGTTTACATTTGAAGTAGCTTTATCACACATTTTATTTATAAATATAATTCAAGTGTTGTATATAATATTCATAAACCTCTAAAGAAGAGAGAAAATATCACTGGAAATTTCATAACTTGGAGTTAATAACTGCTAACATTTTTTATATAACCTTCTGTATTTCTCTATACAAATATAGATATAGATATAATTGAATTTTAATACATGCTATTTTCTGACTAGCAATTACATTATATTGCACTCAAAATACATTGAACAATTGCAACACACTGTGAATATCTTTTTTGCTGCTTAATTTTTTAACATTCCTAGCTTCAGAAATCAAATAGTATTACAAAGTTTACAGTGAAAGGCATTGGTTTCCTGAATACCTTCCACACACTGACTCTCACTCTTCATGAGTTCAGTTCAGTCGCTCAGTAGTGTCTGACTCTTTGCGACCCCACGGACTGTAGCACGCCAGGCCTCCCTGTCCATCACCAACTCCCAGAGTCCACCCAAACCCATGTCCATCAAGTCGGTGATGCCATCCAACCATCTCATTCTCTGTCATCCCCTTCTCCTCCTGCCCTCAATCTTTCGCAGAATCAGGGTCTTTTCAAATGAGTCAGCTCTTTGCATCAGGTGGCCAAAGTACTGGAGTTTCAGCTTCAACATCAGTCCTTCCAATGAACATCCAGGACTGATCTCCTTTAAGATGCACTGGTTGGATCTCCTTGCAGTCCAAGGGACTCTCAAGAGTCTTCTCCAACACCACAGTTCAAAAGCATCAATTCTTTAGTGCTTAGCTTTCTTTATAGTCCAACTCTCACATCCATAAATGACTACCATAGCCTTGACTAGATGGACTTTTGTTGGCAAAGTAATGTCTCTGCTTTTTAATATGCTGTCTAGGTTGTTCATAACTTTCCTTCCAAGGAGTAAGTGTTTTTTAATTTCATGGTTGCAATCACCATCTGCAGTGATCTTGGTGCCCCAAAAAATAAAGTCAGCCACTGTTTCCATTGTTTCCCCATTTATTTGCCATGAAGTGATGGGACTTGATGCCATGATCTTAGTTTTCTGAAAGTTGAGCTTTAAGCCAACTTTTTCACTCTCCTCTTTCATGTTCATCAAGAGGCTCTTTAGTTCTTCTTCACTTTCTGCCATAAGGGTGGTGTCATCTGCATATCTCAGGTTATTGATATTTCTCCCGGCAGTCTTGATTCCAGCTTGTGCTTCATCCAGCCCAGTGTTTCTCATGATGTACTCTGCATAGAAGTTAAATAAGCAGGATGACAATATACAGCCTCGACGTACTCCTTTTCCTATTTGGAACCAGTCTGTTGTTCCATGTCCAGTTCTAACTGTTGCTTCCTGACCTGCATACAGATTTCTGAAGAGGCAGGTCAGTGGTCTGGTATTCCCATCTCTTGAAGAATTTCCCACAGTTTATTGTGATCCACACAGTCAAAGACTTTGGCATAGTCAATAAAGCAGAAATAGATGTTTTTCTGGAACTCTCTTGCTTTTTCGATGATCCAGCGGATGTTGACAATTTGATCTCTGGTTCCTCTGCCAAAACCAGCTTCAACATCTGGGAGTTCACAGTTCAAGTATTGCTGAAGCTTGGCTTGGAGAATTTTGAGCATTACTTTCCTGGCCTGTGAGATGAGTGCAATTGTGAGGTAGTTAGAGCATTCTTTGGCATTGCCTTTCTTTGGGATTGGAATGAAAACGGACCTTTTCCAGTCCCGTGGCCACTGCTGAGTTTTCCAAATTTGCTGGCATATTGAGTGCAGCACTTTCACAGCATCATCTTTCAGGATTTGAAATAGCTCAACTGGAATTCCATCACCTCCACTAGCTTTGTTCATAGTGATGCTTCCTAAGGCTCACTTGACTTCACATTCCAGCATGTCTGGCTCTAGGTGAGTGATCACACCATCGTGATTATCTGGATCGTGAAGATCTTTTTTGTACAGTTCTTCTGTGTATTCTTGCCACCTCTTCTTACTATCTTCTGCTTCTGATAGGTCCCTACCATTTCTGTCCTTTATTGAGCCCATCTTTGCATAACATGTTCCCTTGGTATCTCTGATTTTCTTGAAGAGATCTCTAGTCTTTCTCATTCTATAGTTTTCCTCTATTTCTTTGCATTGATCGTGAGGAAGGCTTTCTTATCTCTCCTTGCTATTCTTTGGAACTCTGCATTCAAATGGGTGTATCTTTCCTTTTCTCCTTTGCTTTTTGCTTTCCTTCTTTTCACAGCTATTTGTAAGGCCTCCTCAGTCAGCCATTTTCTTTTTTGCAATTCTTTTTCTTGGGGATGGTCTTGATTGCTGTTTCCTGTAGAATGTCATGAACCTCCGTCCATAGTTCATCAGGCACTCTGTCAGTGTTTATATTTTTAAGACTAAATAGTATTCAGAGTGGAGTCATGTATTATTCAAGATTACATATTCTTATATAATTTTAAATCATTTCCTTCTCTTTAGAATTTACTTACTTTCTTTTGGTTGTTTTTATTTACCTATTGCTAACATTCCCAAACCCTTACAAAATTGTAAATCTCACTGTGTTCAAGTATATCAGGCATTCTATGAGACATTTATTCTTCCATAGATAGGCTAGTGTGAGCCCTTTGGCCTCTTTCTCTATTTGCAATGTGCCAGCCTCTAGACCTGTTATTCTGGGATGTCCCTTCCCCATCATTTTGAGAGGGTCCTTTGGTTCTTCAATATGTGACTCCTTATTTCCTGAGTTCAGTGTCTTTCATAGTTTATGTTCTAATTGTGTGGGAACGAATCTTCCAGTAGTGATGTGGAAAAGGTGATATTTTTGAGGTCTTACATGTCTGAAGACATCTTTATTCTTCTCACTCTTGGGGGGTTACTGTGCACACACTTTTGTTTCCCTCAGAATTTTGAAGGCATTGCTCCATTTTCTTTCACTCCCCATTTTGTTACTGAGATGTCTAACACCATTCTGATTGCTAAAAGCTTGGTGAGACTCTCCCCAGACAGCATATGTATTGAATATACACAATATCTATTGTTCTGGGGATTCAGCAGATCCCTCCAATCTGGAAACTTGTGTCCTTCACTTCCGGGAAATTTCATTGCCTCATGTCTTTATTCATTTCCTCTGCTCCTTTTTACATTCTCTTTTTCTGGAACTCCTATCATTTGGACAATGATACCACTGATCTGATTTTCAAGATTTGTTTATTTTTCCTGCTAGTCACTTCATATTCCCTTTTTTTAAAATTCAAGTATAGTTGATTTATTGATTTTTCTAGATTTCTGATCTTTCCTCTCCTGTGTCCTATTTCTTTATTTGTTTTATTCTCTGACAGATTTCTTCAACTTTATCTCTCAGTCCTCGATTGAATTGTTTTTCTGCTATCAGTTTTTAATTCCTAAAGGCTTCTTAATAGAACATGTATGCTCTGCATACTTTTTCCCCCAGGCCCTTTTTCTTATCCTGAGTGCAGCTCTCCTCAATCTCCTTTGCTTCTCATTTCAATCTCTAAACATTTTCACTCTTAAGAGCATTTAACAGTTTGCTTTGTCTAAACATTGTAATTGACTATTTGAAACAGAAACCAGCCCTCTTTTCTCTTCTACAGACACATCTTCTCCTAACGTGAACTTAAATACCATTTATATGAGGGTGACTCTAGTCTTTTATGATACATTATATAAAACAGCCCTCCATGGGCTCTATTTGCTCCATCACTCTCTACTACATTCCCTTTCTGTATTTTCTTCAATGTTCTTGTTATTACATAATATGGTTCTAGTATATATATATTATATAATATAATTTTATGCTACATTATAACATAGTATGTGTGTGTGGGAAGTCACTTTAGTTGTGACTGATTCTGTGTGATCCTATGGACTGTAGCTTGATGGGCTCCTCTATCCATGGGACTCTCCAGGCAGGAATGATAGAATGGATTGCCATGCCCTCCTTCTGGGGATCTTCCCAACCCAGGGATCAAATCCATGTCTCCTATCTCCTGCACTGGCAGGCATTTCTTTACTACTAGCGCCACCTGGGAAGCCCCATAACATAGTATGAATGCTATGTCTCTTCTGTCGTGTCTGTCGTGAGACCCTATGGACTGCAGTCTGCCAGGCTCCTCTGTCCTCTGTGGGATTTCCCAGGCAAGAATAGTGGAGTGGATTGCTATTTCCTTCTCCAGGGGTTCTCCCTGATTCAGGGATCGAACCCGGGTCTCTTAAGTCTCTTGCATTAACAGGCGGGTTCTTTACCACTAGCACCACCTGGGAAGATATAACACAATATAGTATGCATTATATTGGAGAAGGGAATGGCAACCGACTCCAGTATTCTTGGAATACCCTAGAAAATCCCATGGGCAGAGGAGCCTGGTGGGCTACAGTCCATTGGGTCACAAAAGGTTGGACACAACTGAGTGACTAACACACAGGCAATACATAAGCTCTTCAATTGAATGGTCTTTGTTCATGCTGTTAAGATGGTAACGATAACCCCATATATGAGACACTAAAAAAGACACAGATGTATAGAACAGTCTTATGGACTCTGTGGGAAAGGGCAAGGGTGGGATAATGGCATTGAAGCATGTATAATATCATATGTGAAACAAATCGCCAGTCCAGGTTCAATGCATGATACAGGATGCTCGGGGCTGGTGCACTGGGATGACCCAGAGGGATGGTATGGGGAGGGAGGTGGGAAGGGGGTTCAGGATGGGGAACATGTGTACACCCGTGGCGGATTCATGTTGATGTATGGCAAAACCAATACAATATTGTAATTAGCCTCCAATTAAAATAAATAAATTTATATTAAAATAAATAAATAGAGAAAAAAAAGTTCAGACTCTGATACCTAGTAGAGTTGGATTTCCCTGGTGGCTCAGACGGTAAAGCGTCTGCCCACAATGCGGGAGACCTGGATTCAATTCCTGGGTCAGGAAGATCCCCTGGAGAAGGAAATGGCAATCCACTCCAGCACTCTTGCCTGGAAAAATCCCATGGACAGAGGAGCCTGATAGGCTACAGTCCATGGGGTCGCAAAGAGTTGGACACGACTGAGCTACTAGCTACTACTACCCAGTAGAGTATTTTGTCACCAGGCTTCATTAATATTTTTTAATGATTCAGTATCTCTGAGAATATGAAATCAGCTTTTAAAATGTTTTCGTCTATTCTTTAAGGTATTTCAGTCTCCTCTGTGTTCCCCTTTTCTAAAGATTATTTACAGGTAAGCAGAGGCTTTTTATCTAGTACCTGAATATCCAGGTACTTTCATACTTTTATCAAGTACTAGATATACTATTGGAGAAGGCAATGGCACCCCACTCCAGTACTCTTGCCTGGAAACTTCCATGGTTGGAGGAGCCTGGTAGGCTGCAGTCCATGGGGTCACTAGGACTCAGACACGACTGAACGACTTCACTTTCACTTTTCACTTTCATGCATTGGAGAAGGAAATGGCAACCCACTCCAGTATTCTTGCCTGGAGAATCCCAGGGACGGGGAAGCATGGTGGGCTGCCGTCTATGGAGTCGCACAGAGCTGGACACGACTGAAGCGACTTAGCAGCAGCAGCAGCAGATATACTATTGGAAGGAATGATGCTGAAGCTGAAACTCCAGTACTTTGGCCACCTCACGCAAAGAGTTGACTCATTGGAAAAGACTCTGATGTTGGGAGGGATTGGGGAAAGGAGGAAAAGGTGACGACAGAGGATGAGATGGCTGGATGGCATCACTGACTCAATGGACGTGAGTCTGAGTGAACTTCGGAAGTTGGTGATGGACAGGGAGGCCTGGCGTGCTGCGATTCATGGGGTTGCAAAAAGTAGGACACTACTGAGTGACTGAACTGAACTGAGATATACTATTATCTAGGATCTAGTACCTGGTGGTTCATATGTTAAGAAGAATCTAAAGCATAGATGGAGAACAATGCATATGGGAGGAGCTTACTGTATAGAAGGCTTCACTGTAGGGTAATTAAGCAGTTTCTAGCTATTTTGTTCAGGATCCTAAATGTCAGTATCAGTGTTCTTTTCTGTTAGGCTAGTCCATTAACCCACAAAACAAGTTTTCTTTTTTTTTTTTTCTCTCTCTTTGTTGTTGTTACTTGGGGATATGAACAGGATTGCTATTTAGCATGTATCAGCAATTTTTTAAACATGACACACATACCAGAAACCCTAGACTTCCTATTTTGCCAAGACCTAGCAATTGCAGGTATGGCTTGGGTCCACTAAATCCAGAGTCCCTTGGACAGCAAGGAGATCAAACTGGTCAATCTTAAAGGAAATCAACCCTGAATATTCATTGGAAAGACTGAGACTGAAGCTGAAGCTCCAATACTTTGGCCATCTGATGCAGAGAGCTAACTGAGAAAGACTCTGATGCTGGGTAAGACTGAAGGCAAGAGGAGAAGGGGAAAACAGAGAAATGAGATGGTTAGATGGCATCACTGACTCAATGGACCTGAGTTTGAGCAAACTCTAGGAGATGGTGAAGGACAGGGAAGCCTGGTGTGCTGCAGTCCATGGGGTTGCAGAGTCAGACACAACTGAGCGACTCAACAACAACAGCAGCTAAATCCACCAGGACCCTACTGCCAACATCAATGACTGTGAGGTACTTACTAATTGCTAAATATTTTTCATATGTAGAAATTACCTATCCGACATCTAAGAGCCAAATCATGGTAGGAAATGGATGTTCCCAGTCTCTGTGCCCACTTTCCCTTAATGCCTTTATTTCAATGTAAGCTCCTTATTCTTGTCATTTGTTGTACCTGGTGTCCCTTAGCACTGATACACAGAGTTCGTATCTTTCATCATTACCAGAAAGTAAACTTTCAGGCTTCTTCCAAGGAAGGATAAGGATGTTTGGAGCTGTAAATGTTGTTTATAAAGACTTGTAACCAATCCTCTTTTGTTAACCCAGATTTGCCCATCTGTCTTCAAAGAATCCTATTACCTCCTTTTCTTGAACTTTATCTTAGAGTTCTGCAAAGCAAAGAGATCTGCTTCCTGTTTATTTACTCACCCCTGATGATTCAATTTTCAGCTTTTTCTGCCTTTCAGAGTCAAAGACTCATTCATGTGCCTTCTAGGTTCCCCAGTTTCATCTATGATTACCTCCTTTCCAATTCTGTCTTTTAAATTATACTTTGTTTTCCTTTTCTCTCTTCTTTAGGTTGGGTCAGGAAACAGTAGAGATAGTTGAGTGTGTTCAGTTCACTAACAGTGTTTGATGAATGACTTTTACCAACTAGATTTTAACTCAGTCATGTGTTGGTTATAGATATGGGAAATTGGGAAATACTACACCAGTCAGTCAGTTCAGTCACTCAGTCATGTCCGACTCTTTGTGACTCCATGAACCACAGCATGCCAGGCCCCCCTGTCCATCACCAACTCCTGGAGTCTACCCAAACCCACGTCCATTGAGTCGGTGATGCCATTCAACCATCTCATCCTCTGTTGTCCCTTTCTCCTCCTGTCCTCAACCTTTCCCAGCATCAGGGTCTTTTCCAATGAGTTAGCTCTTTGCATCATCAGGTGGCCCAAGTATTGGAGTTTCAGCTTCAACATCAGTCCTTCTAATGAACACCCAGGACTGATCTCCTTTAGGATGGACTGGTTGGATCTTCTTGCAGTCCAAGAGACTCTCAAGAGTCTTCTCCAACACCACAGTTTAAAATCATCAATTCTTCAGCGCTCAGCTTTCTTCATAGTCCAACTCTCACATCCATACATGACTACTGGAAAAACCATAGCCTTGACTAGATGGACTCTTGTTGACAAAGTAATGTCTCTGCTTTTTAGTATGCTGTCTAGGTTGGTCATAACTTTCCTTCCAAGGAGTAAACATATTTTAATTTCATGGCTTCAATCACCATCTGCAGTGATTTTGGAGCTCAAAAAAATAAAGTCAGCCACTGTTTCCCCATCTTTTTGCTGTGAAGTGAGGAGATCAGCCCTGGGATTTCTTTGGAAGGAATGATGTTAAAGCTGAAACTCCAGTACTTTGGCCACCTCATGCAAAGAGTTGATTCATTGGAAAAGACTCTGATCCTGGGAGGGATTGGGGGCAAGAGGAGAAGGGGACGACAGAGGATGAGATGGCTGGATGGCATCACCGACTTGATAGACATGAGTTTGAGTGAACTCTGGGAGTTGGTGTTGGACAGGGAGGCCTGGCGTGCTGCGATTCATGGGGTCACAAAGAGTCGGACACAAGAGCAACTGATCTGATCTGATCTGATGGGACCAATGCCATGATCTTCGTTTTCTGAATGTTGAGCTTTAAGCCAACTTTTTCACTCTCCTCTTTCACTTTCATCAAGAGGCTCTTTAGTTCTTCTTCTCTTTCTGCCATAAGGGTGGTGTCATCTGCATATCTGAGGTTATTGATATTTCTCCCGGCAATCTTGATTCCAACTTGTGTTTCTTCCAGTCCAGTGTTTCTCATGATGTACTCTGCATAGAAGTTAAATAAGCAGGGTGACAATATACAGCCTTGACATACTCCTTTTCCTATTTGGAACCAGTCTGTTGTTCCATGTCCAGTTCTAACTGTTGCTTCCTGACCTGCATACAGGTTTCTCAAGAGGCTGGTCAGTGGTCTGGTATTCCCATCTCTTTCAGAATTTTCCACAGTTTATTGTGATCCACACAGTCAAAGGCTTTGGCATAGTCAATAAAGCAGAAGTAGACGTTTTTCTGGAACTCTTTTGCTTTTTCGATGATCCAACAGGTGTTGGCAATTTGATCTCTGGTTCCCCTGTCTTTTCTAAACCAGCTTGAACATCTGGAAGTTCATGGTTCACGTATTGCTGAAGCCTGGCTTGGAGAATTTTGAGCATTACTTTGCTAGCGTGTGAGATGAGTGCAATTGTGCAGTAGTTTGAACAGTCTTTGGCATTGCCTTTTTTGGGGATTGGAATGAAAACGGACCTTTTCCAGTCCTGTGGCCACCGCTGAATTTTCCAAATTTGCTGGCATATTGAGTGCAGCACTTTCACAGCATCATCTTTCAGGATTTGAAATAGCTCAACTGGAATTCCATCACCTCCACTAGCTTTGTTCATAGTGACGCTTCCTAAGGCCCACTTGACTTCACATTCCAGGATGTCTGGTTCTAGGTGAGTGTGAGTGATCACACCATCATGATTATCTGGGTTGTGAAGATTGTTTTTGTACAGTTCTTCTGTGTATTCTTGCCATCTCTTCTTAATATCTTCTGCTTCTGTTAGTTTCATACCATTTCTGTCCTTTATTACATGAGCAATATTGAAACATGATGACCATCTCTCAGGTGAAAAAATATTACATGTACACCTACATACATAGTTATATTTTAACTCCACACACAAAAAAAAGGATTTCTATATTAAAATGTAGGTCATTTTGGACAAGGGAGCAGGCCCTCTTTTAGGGGTTTAATCATTAGTTTGATTCTAAATAGATTCCATGTGACTGAGCAAAGAGTGGCATAATCTAAATGACTCTTTGGGAAGTTAAGAGCGTAGAATATCTGCTATTCTAAGACTCTGGAATTTCTATTGAATTTGTTTCTATTTGTACTATTTATTGCAAGACAGCTGCAATTCAAAACAAAGAGATATCTACGTAATAGACATTTATTAAGTATTTGGTATCTCATCAGTTTCATCTGCTTGCTTACTTTTTAATTTTTAATTTATTTTTAGCAATCACAGACTTTTTTCTGACTGATTGAGCTAAATAGAAATGACCCAGAAGCAAAAATAAATTGTATTGGGTTGGGAATTTGACTTACCTAGTTTTAGGAGGATGCTGATTACCAGAAATTGCTTTTGAACAGATTTTAAGAATGGCATAAGAATAATTTTGAATATCAGAAACTTTTTAAAAGAATTAAAAAAAATTTTAATATAAATTTATTTGTTTTAATTGGAGGCTAATTACTTTACAATATTGTATTGGTTTTGCCATACATCAACATGAATCTGCCACAGGTATACACGTGTTTCCCATCCCGAACCCCACTCCCTCTCCCTCCCCGTACCATCCCTCTGGGTCATCCCAGTGCACCAGCCCCAAGCATCCAGTATTGTGCGTCAAACCTGGACTGGCGACTCGTTTCATACATGATATTACACATGTTTCAATGCCATTCTCTCAAATCTTCCCACCCTCTCCCTTTCCCACAGAGTCCAAAAGACTGTTCTATACATCTGTGTCTCTTTTGCTGTCTTGCATACAGGTTTATCGTTACATACATACAGGTTTATCTTTCTAAATTCCATATATATGCGTTAGTATACTGTATTGGTGTTTTTCTTTCTGGCTTACTTCACTCTGTATAATAGGCTCCAGTTTCATCCACCTCATTAGAACTCATTCAAATGTATTCTTTTTAATGGCTGAGTAATACTCCATTGTGTATATTTACCACAGCTTTCTTATCCATTCATCTGCTGATGGACATCTAGGTTGCTTCCATGTCCTGGCTATTATAAACAGTGCTGCAGTGAACACTGGGGTACATGTGTCTCTTTCAATTCTGGTTTCCTCCGTGTGTATGCCCAGCAGTGGGGTTGCTGGGTCATAAGGCAGTTCTATTTCCAGTTTTTAAAGGAATCTCCACACTGTTCTCCATAGTGGCTGTACTAGTTTGCATTCTCACCAACAGTGTAAGAGGGTTCCCCTTTCTCCACACCCTCTCCAACATTTATTGCTTGTAGACTTTTGGATCACAGCCATTCTGACTGGCGTGAAATGGTACCTCATTGTGGTTTTGATCTGAATTTCTCTGATAATGAGTGATGTTGAGCATCTTTTCATGTGTTTGTTAGCCATCTGTATGTCTTCTTTGGAGAAATGTCTATTTAGTTCTTTGGTCCATTTTTTTGATTGGGTCGTTTATTTTTCTGGAATTGAGCTGCAGGAGTTGCTTGTATATTTTTGAGATTAGTTGTTTGTCAGTTGCTTCATTTGATATTATCTTCTCCCATTCTGAAGGCTGTCTTTTCACCTTGCTTAGAGTTTCCTTTGTTGTGCAGAAGCTTTTAAGTTTAGTTAATTAGGTCCCATTTGGGAGAAGGCAATGGCACCCCACTCCAGTACTCTTGCCTGGAAAATCCCATGGATAGAGGAGCCTGGTAGGCTGCAGTCCATGGGGTCGCTAAGAGTCTGACACGACTAAGCGACTTCACTTTCACTTTCCACTTTCATGCATTGGAGAAGGAAATGGCAACCCACTCCAGTGTTCTTGCCTGGAGAATCCCATGGACAGAGAAGCCTGGTAGGCTGCAGTCCATGGGGTCACACAGAGTCGGACATGACTGAAGCAACTTAGCAGGTCCCATTTGTTTATTTTTGCTTTTATTTCCAATATTCTGGGAGGTGGGTCATAGAGGATCCTGCTGTGATTTATGTCAGAAAGTGTTTTGGCTATGTTCTCCTCTAGGAGTTTTATAGTTTCTAGTCTTAAGTTTAGATCTTTAATACATTTTGAGTTTATTTTGGTGTATGATGTTAGAAAGTGTTCTAGGTTCATTCTTTTACAAGTGGTTGACCAGTTTTCCCAGCATCACTTGTTAAAGAGATTGTATTTAATCCATTGTATATTCTTGCCTCCTTTGTCAAAGATAAGGTGTCCATAGGTGCGTGGATTTATCTCTGGGTTTTCTATTTTGTTCCATTGATCTATATTTCTGTCTTTGTGCCAGTACCATACTGTCTTGATGACTGTGGCTTTGTAGTAGAGCCTGAAGTGAGGCAGGTTGATTCCTCCAGTTCCACTCTTCTTTCTCAAGATTGCTTTGGCTATTTGAGGTTTTTTGTATTTCCATACAAATTGTGAAATTATTTGTTCTAGCTCTGTGAAAAATACCGTTGGTAGCTTGCTAGGGATTGCATTGAATCTACAGATTGCTTTGGGTAGTATACTCATTTTCACTATATTAATTCTTCCGATCCATGAACATGGTATATTTCTCCATCTATTAGTGCCCTCTTTGATTTCTTTCACTGGTGTTTTATAGTTTTCTCTATATATAGGTCTTTGGTTTCTTTAGGTAGATACATTCCTAAAGTATTTTATTCTTTTCGTTGCAATGGTGAATGGAATTGTTTCCTTAATTTCTCTATTTTCTCATTATTAGTGTATAGGAATGCAAGGGACTTCCGTGTGTTCATTTTATATCCTGCAACTTTACTATATTCATAGATTAGGTCTAGTAGTTTTCTGGTGGAGTCTTTAGGGTTTTCTATGTAGAGGATCATGTCATCTGCAAACAGTGAGAGTTTTACTTCTTCTTTTCCAATTTAGATTCCATTTATTTCTTTTTCTGCTCTGATTGCTGTGGCCAAAACTTCCAAAACTATGTTGAATAGTAGTGGTGAAAGTGGACACCCTTGTCTTGTTCCTGACTTTAAGGGAAATGTTTTCAATTTTTCACCATTTAGAATAATGTTTGCTGTGGGTTTGTCATATATAGCTTTTATTATGTTGAGGTATGTTCCTTCTATTCCTGCTTTCTGGAGAGTTTTTATCATAAATGGATGTTGAATTTTGTCAAAGGCTTTCTCTGCATCTATTGAGATAATCATATGGCTTTTATTTTTCAATTTGTTAATGTGGTGTATTACATTGATTGATTTGTGGATATTGAAGAATCCTTGCATCCCTGGGATAAAGCCCACTTGGTCATGGTGTATGATCTTTTTAATGTGTTGTTGGATTCTGATTGCTAGAATTTTGTTAAGGATTTTTGCATCTATGTTCATCAGTGATACTGGCCTGTAGTTTTCTTTTTTTGTGGCATCTTTGTCAGGTTTTGGTATTAAGGTGATGGTGGCCTCATAGAATGAATTTGGAAGTTTACCTTCCTCTGCAATTTTCTGGAAGAGTTTGAGTAGGATAGGTGTTAGCTCTTCTCTAAATTTTTGGTAGAATTCAGCTGTGAAGCCGTCTGGACCTGGGCTTTTGCTTGCTGGAAGATTTCTGATTACAGTTTCAATTTCCGTGCTTGTGATGGGTCTGTTAAGATTTTCTACTTCTTCCTGGTTCAGTTTTGGAAAGTTGTACTTTTCTAAGAATTCATCCATTTCTTCCATGTTGTCCATTTTATTGGCATATAATTACTGATAGTAGTCTCTTATGATCCTTTGTATTTCTGTGTTGTCTGTTGTGATCTCTCCATTTTCATTTCTAATTTTATTGATTTGATTTTTCTCCCTTTGTTTCTTGATGAGTCTGGCTAATGGTTTGTCAATTTTATTTATCCTTTTAAAGAACCAGCTTTTGGCTTTGTTGATTTTTGCTATGGTCTCTTTTGTTTCTTTTGCATATATTTCTGCCTTAATTTTTAAAATTTCTTTCCTTCTACTAACCCTGGGGTTCTTCACTTCTTCCTTTTCTAGTTGCTTTAGGTGTAGAATTAGGTTATTTATTTGACTTTTTTCTTGTTTCTTGAGGTATGCCTGTATTGCTATGAACTTTCCCCTTAGCACTGCTTTTACAGTGTCCCATAGGTTTTGGGTTGTTGTGTTTTCATTTTCATTCATTTCTATGCATATTTTGATTTCTTTTTTGATTTCTTCTGTGATTTGTTGGTTATTCAGCAGCGTGTTGTTCAGCCTCAGCCACCTTTACAACTAGAACATGAACACCTAATCTAGGCTGGCTAATCATGCCCACTCATGTGGGAATCTGAATTGGGAGTCAGTGTTGCAAATAAGAAGGGCCTGGAGCGAATCCATCTCATTGGCATCAAGGGCAGGTTGGCCAGGTGCTGCACTCAGGATCCAGTGACCATAGCAATGATGAGTTCTAGTGTCATCTGTGGCCATAATAGCAACAGATTCCTCACCAAACTGGTTTTTCATTTTATTCTGACTCTGTTTCTCTGGCCTTTCCAAGAACTCCCTAATATATATATTTTTGTGAATTACTTTTCTGTTGAAATCAGACAAATTCAGTTTCTGTTGATTAAAACTGAAAACACTAATACTAAAACTCTGCCTATATTCAAATAACAACTCTTTAAATCACAAATATGTTATTACTGGGGAAGATTTGAAGTCATAAAAATGAGTTGGAGTGAGCTATACTAGAAGCTGAGTTTAGGGAGTGTTGGACATCTGGGCCTATAGTCCTTTTCTCTTTGCTCTTCAATGTAAAACCCTCTACTTCTTATGATGTTCAAATTCCCTTTGTTTTAGAATTTTTACTGCCTCCATGCTGGGAAAGATTGAAGGCAGGAGGAGAAATGGTTGTCAGAGGAAGAGATGGTTGGATGGCACCACTAACTCAATAGGTGAATTTGAGCAAGCTCCAGGAGACGGTGGGCAGGGAAGCCTGGTGTCCTGAGGTCTATGGTGTCTCAAAGAGTCAGACACGACTAAGTGACTGAACAACAACAACTGCCTTCATTTAGCAGGAATATTTAAAAGTGCCCTAGCAATTTTGTGATCCTGAAGCTCACTGCACACTAGTGAAGCAATATATCTTTGGCTCCCATTTGGAGAAAGCAGGCAGATTCATCCACAGTGTGATGCCAAATGTCCGCAGAATGACTCACAGATCAAAATGAGATTCCCCAAAATAGCCATCTTCAAACCAGCTGTCCATTAAGGTTACAGCTGTAGGCTTACGCTTTCACCTTGCCTGTGTCCTCAGCTGTTTGTCATGAGCCGTGCACTGTCATGGTGGAGAGAGTGGAGTAAATGGAAAAGCCCAAGGAAGGATGTTACAATATGGACAGTGGCCTCTATAAATCTCTGAAAGTTTTCTCTTTAAAGCTATGCTTGAGATGCTGAACTGCTTGCTCCCATGATGCTCAGTGGGCACTATGAGGTCAATAAAATTTTCTAAGATTACACAAGCTAGTCAAACAAACACTGGTACCCAGAGAGTTACCAGCTACTAAATGAGGTTCTTGAGGCTCAGGAAGAAAGAAGAGCCTTGGCTGCTGATGATGCTAAAAATCAGTAAAGCGATATATAAACATAAAGAAAACACTTGGCAAAGTCCACTGTATGTTGTTGACATGACTAAAAAAATACTTAGAGTAATGTTATTAAATATGGTTCACCACCATCAATTTACTGTCCAATCCCTCCATGTAATGGGAAAAATGTTGAGCGTCCTGGCTAAGTCACACAGGCTTTGGAGCCAGGTTTCTGTCGCAGTCCTGGCATGCCTCCTACTAGCTGTCTGGCCTTGAATAAGTCACTGAATCTCTCTGAACCAGAGCTTTCTTATCTGCAAACATCATTCTTAAAAATAATCAATTCACTGTATTTTGAGGATTAATGAAAGAATATTTATAAGTCACTGTACACATGCCACGCTCATAGATCATCAGATCAGATCAGTCGCTCAGTCGTGTCCGACTCTTTGCTACCCCATGAATCACAGCACGCCAGGCCTCCCTGTCCATCACCAACTCCCGGAGTTCACTCAGACTCATCCATCAAGTCAGTGATGCCATCCAGCCATCTCATCCTCTGTCATCCCCTTCTCCTCTTGCCCCCAATCCCTCCCAGTATCAGAGTCTTTTCCAATGAGTCAACTCTTCCCATGAGGTGGCCAAAGTACTGGAGTTTCAGCTTTAGCATCATTCCTTCCAAGGAAATCCCAGGGCTGATCTCCTTCAGAATGGACTGGTTGGATCTCCTTGCAGTCCAAGGGACTCTCAAGAGTCTTCTCCAACACCACACTTCAAAAGCATCAATTCTTCAGCGCTCAGCCTTCTTCACAGTCCAACTCTCACATCCATACATGACCACAGGAAAAACCATAGCCTTGACTAGACGAACCTTTGTTGGCAAAGTAATGTCTCTGCTTTTGAATATGCTATCTAGGTTGGTCATAACTTTCCTTCCGAGGTGTAAGCGTCTTTTAATTTCATGGCTGCAGTCACCATCTGCAGTGATTTTGGAACCCAGAAAAATAAAGTCTGACACTGTTTCCACTGTTTCCCCATCTATTTCCCATGAAATGATGGGACCAGATGCCATGATCTTCGTTTTCTGAATGTTGAGCTTTAAGCCAACTTTTTCACTCTCCACTTTCACTTTCATCAAGAGGCTTTTTAGTTTCTCTTCACTTTCTGCCATAAGGGTGGTGTCATCTGCATATCTGAGGTTATTGATATTTCTCCCAGCAATCTTGATTCCAGCTTGTGTTTCTTCCAGTCCAGCATTTCTCATGATGTACTCTGCATAGAAGTCAATTAAGCAGGGTGACAATATACAGCCTTGACATACTCCTTTTCCTATTTGGAACCAGTCTGTTGTTCCGTGTCCAGTTCTAACTGTTGCTTCCTGACCTGCATACAAATTTCTGAAGAGGCAGATCAGGTGGTCTGGTATTCCCATCTCTTTCAGAATTTTCCACAGTTTATTGTGATCCGCACAGTCAAAGGCTTTGGCATAGTCAATAAAGCAGAAATAGATGTTTTTCTGGAACTCTCTTGCTTTCTTGCTGATGAAGCAGATGTTGGCAATTTCATCTCTGGTTCCTCTTCCTTTTCTAAAACCAGCTTGAACATCAGGAAGTTCACGATTTACATATTGCTGAAGCCTGGCTTGGAGAATTTTGAGCATTACTTTACTAGCTTATGAGATGAATGCAATTGTGCGGTAGTTTGAGCATTCTTTGGCATTGCCTTTCTTTGGGATTGGAATGAAAAACTGACATTTTCCAGTCCTGTGGCCACTGCTGAGTTTTCCAAATTTGCTGGCGTATTAAGTGCAGCACTTTCACAGCATCATCTTTCAGGATTTGGAATAGTTCAACTGGAATTCCATCACCTCCACTAGCTTTGTTTGTAGTGATGCTTTCTAAGGCCCACTGACTTCACATTCCAGAATGTCTGACTCTAGGTCAGTGATCACACCATCGTGATTATCTGGGTCATGAAGATCTTTTTTGTACAGTTCTTCTGTGTATTTTTGCCATCTCTTCTTAATATCTTCTGCTTCTGTTAGGTCCGTACCATTTCTGTCCTTTATTGAGCCCATCTTTGCATGAAATGTTCCTTTGGTATCTCTGATTTTCTTGAAGAGATCTCTAGTCTTTCCCATTCTGTTGTTTTCCTCTATTTCTTTGCATTGATCGCTGAAGAAGGCTTTCTTATCTCTTCTTGCTATTCTTTGGAACTTACAGCAATCACTATTAAGGGACAGTTTCAAGCATGGGTCTGGTTCTGTAGCACCTTCTACTGGGCTGGTCCCTGGTTCTCTCTATAAGTCAGCTACGGTTTTTTTGGTTTTGCTTTGACCTTGACTTCCTTTTACTATTTGGCTCAATTTTCCATTGCTGGTACATGTGCTCCCTTCATTCTTATACATGTCCAGTCCTGGATGGTCAGTTTCCGTTCCCAAGCCAACTACAACTTACATTGTAACAGTCTGCATTCTTGGAAACAACAAATTAAAATGGGATGCACTGCCACTCTGCCTTAGTGGGAACCGTTGATCTGTTTCAGTTCAGTTCAGTTCAGTCACTCAGTCATGTCCAATTCTTTGTGACCCTATGAATCGCAGCACACCAGGCCTCCCTGTCCATCACTAATTCCTGGAGTCTACCCAAACCCACGTGCATCGAGTCGGTGATGCCATCCAGCCATCTCATCCTCTGTCATCCCCTTCTCCTCCTGCCCCCAATCCCTCCCAGCATCAGTCTTTTCCAATGAGTCAACTCTTCGCATGAGGTGGCCAAAGTATTGGAGTTTCACCTTCAGCATCAGTCCTTCCAGTGAACATCCAGGACTGATCTCCTTTAGAATGGAGTGGTTGGATCTCCTTGCAGTCCAAGGGACTCTCAAGAGTCTTCTCCAACACCACACTTCAAAAGCATCAATTCTTCAGTGCTCAGCTTTCTTCACAGTCCAACTCTCACATCCATACATGACCACTGGAAAAACCATAGCCTTCATTAGACAGACCTTTGTTGGCAAAGTAATGTCTCTGCTTTTGAATATGCTATCTAGGTTAGTCATAACTTTCCTTCCAAGGAGTAAGCGTCTTTTAATTTCATGGCAGCAATCACCATCTGCAGTGATTTTGGAGCCCAAAAAAATAAAGTCTGACACTGTTTCCACTGTTTCCCCATCTATTTCCCATGAAGTGATCTCTTTAGTTTCTCCCAAATACCACTCAGCCCAGAGCAGCTAAGCCAGAGAACCAGTAGAAGACCAACTGGTATAGACTTTAGGTATTTTTACTTTCTCTCCACACCCATGGAAGGCTACAAATTGTCCTGTTGAATCAATCACTAAATCTGGTGTCACAAAATTTCTAGTTTCCAATGTATACTTCAAATCAGTTGTCTGGTTCAGGGGTCCCAACCTTCAGACTGCGAACTGACACCTCCTGTCAGATCAATGGCAGCGTTACATTAGAAATAAAGTGCACAATAAATGCAATGTACTGAAATCACCCCCCACTCCCAAGTCTGTGGAAAAACTATTGCCCACAAAACTGGTCCCTGGTACTGAAAAGTTGGGGGCCACTAGTCTGGTTTATTCACAACTATTTTTGTCTGATGTGACCTCCACCCAGCCCCAAACTTATCTCTGGCTCCTTTGGATTTGTTCTTTTTTGTTGTCGTTGATGATGATTTGTTCTCTTTAATACTTATCTAGTTCTGCGACCGCTCACAGAACTAAGAGGTTGACTCCATCTTGGTTCACTCTCCAGGCCCCAGGAATTTCTGTTCAGTTCAGTTCAGTCGCTCAGTCGTGTCCGACTCTTTGCGACCCCATGAATCACAGCACGCCAGGCCTCCCTGTCCATCACCAACTCTCGGAGTTCACTCAGACTCACGTCCATCAAGTCAGTGATGCCATCCAGCCATCTCATCCTTCGCCATCCTCTTCTCCTCCTGCCCCCAATCCTTTCCAGCATCAGAGTCTTTTCCAATGAGTTAACTCTTTGCATGAGGTGGCCAAAGTACTGGAGTTTCAGCTTTAGCATCATTCCTTCCAAAGAAATCCCAGGGCTGATCTCCTTCAGAATGGACTGGTTGGATCTCCTTGCAGCCCAAGGGACTCTCAAGAGTCTTCTCCAACACCACAGTTCAAAAGCATCAATTCTTTGGCGCTCAGCTTTCTTCACAGTCCAACTCTCACATCCATACATGACCACTGGAAAAACCATAGCCTTGACTAGACGGACGTTTGTTGGAAAAGTAATGTCTCTGCTTTTCAATATGCTATCTGGATTGGTCATAACTTTTCTTTCAAGGAGTAAGCGTCTTTTAATTTCATGGCTGCAGTCATCATCTGCAGTGATTTTGGAGCCCCCAAAAATAAAGTCTGACACTGTTTCCACTGTTTCCCATCTATTTCCCATGAAATGATGGGCCCAGATGCCATGATCTTCGTTTTCTGAATGTTGAGCTTTAAGCCAACTTTTCACTCTCCTCTTTCACCTTCATCAAGAGGCTTTTGAGTTCCTCTTCACTTTCTGCCATAAGGGTGGTGTCATCTGCATATCTCAGGTTATTGATATTTCTCCCGGCAATCTTGATTCCATCTTGTGCTTCTTCCAGCCCAGCATTTCTCATGATGTACTCTGCATAAAAGTTAAATAAGCAGGGTGGCAATATACAGCCTTGACGTACTCCTTTTCCTATTTGGAACCAGTCTGTTGTTCCATGTCCAGTTCTAACTGTTGCTTCTTGACCTGCATACAAATTTCTGAAGAGGCAGATCAGGTGGTCTGGTATTCCATCTCTTGAAGAATTTTCCACAGTTTATTGTGATCCACACAGTCAAAGGCTATTAGGTTAAAAAAAAAAATTCCTATTTTAGTTTCACAGGAAACATAATCCTGTCTTAAGTCACTTTTTAGGTGGGCGTGTAGTAGTAAAGAAGACCATTCTAGGAATCAGCTTATATGGATTCAAGCCCTATGTTTTTGCATTTTCCAGCTATGTGACCTTGGCCAAATGGTTTAGCCCTCTTGAGTCTCCACATTTCCTCTGAAAGTTGGTATTAATATTGCTAAAACTGTAATGTGAAGACCAGAGATACATAGCCTGAAAAAGTGCTTTATAAACTCTAAGATTAAAAAATGGCTTAAAAGGGGAGTCAACAGGGAATAACAGGAGCTGCAATATCCTTTGTCCAAGTTAAAGACACATTTGTTTAAGATGTATTTCTTGAATTGGGCCCTAATGCAGACTTTGAGGCAAATAGAAGTAACAGTCTCTAGGCTCAGAGAAAAAAAATTGCCACATTTGTTCTTGTCATTATTATGAGCTTCTTAGCTTCTAGGACTTAAAGAAATATTTATTAATATAAAATTATAAATTACCTCTTTGAAAATTAGACTTTGGCTAGGTATGCATATAAAACACATTTATTATTTTAATTAAGAAAACCTGTTTATATGTAAGTCTTTCTTTGGTCATATCCCTAGTGACACAAAGCAGGGAGCTGTTGTCTTCTTCTAGCTTGAGTAACCAGCAAGTGCAGTTTCCCATAAAATGTGCCATTGCTTGACCTTGGTAGAAAGTAACAGAGTAGGTCACCTCATGTCAGGCAAACTGGTGTCAGGACTGAGTAAAAGAGTTTCCTGTTTGCAAGTGAGGACATCTGACAGCTTCAGATCAACTTCTGTTCTTTCAGGACAGCATCTGACATCTGGATTGTCAAAGAAGGATGTCTGATCACTTTCACAAAATGCTCAGTTCCTTCCAGAACCAAAAGGAGAATCAAAATGTTTTCTAATTATCCTAGTTGATAGGAAAACATAGAGCAATTAAGGGATAGATCCAGTGACATGATGTCTACACTCCCACCAGTTACATAGCTAACTTGACATTTGCTGTTCAGTTCCAGAGCCTTTGTTTTCTCCAAAACCTTTTTACACATCTCTCCAGGCAATTTGATTTATCATAAATTGTACAGTTGCCAACATTTCCCTGAACATTTGTTTTATTTTCCACTATGAAGTTAACTCAGACATAACAAACACATGCTTGAGCCAGCATTGCGCTGCGTATGTGTGTGGTGACTGAAGCTCTGTTGCTCTGGGAAGTCATTGCTATGCACATGTCTGGCACCCCATGTGTATCCTCAGTCTGGACAACAGAGAGGAGAGTGAGATACTTTGGCCACAGGCTTTAGAGGTTTCATAGGAGTCTTTATTTCCCATGCCAACTCCATCAATGATAACTGCTAGAGTGTTAAGATGGGGCTTTGAGACTGGGTCCAGACGCAGTAGGCAAAAGTGTTGTGATATATTAGCAATGCCAGTGAGGGCACAGGAAGGAAAAAAGCTGCACCTGTACCAAGTATGTACCTTCCCTGTGAGCACTTGGGACCTTGACTGTTACAAACCTCTCTACCAAGAGGAGTACAGCTGTAATTCCTTGTGTCAGAACAGATGAGGATGGAATTTAAAATGTGGGATGTTTGTATAGCACTTTGTCCTTTACAAAGGGTTTTCTCCATGTAGGGTCTTATTTAATCTCCCCACCAATTCCATGAGGCAGATATCAGTTTTATGTCCATTTTGTTGCAGAGGAATTAAAGCCTATGAAGATGTGAAAAGGTTAGCCGAAGGTTAACCCATGAATTGTAAATGGCAGACTAACTCCCTGAACCCAGAATTTTTAAGCCCTGGGCTGGGAGGTTGGGAATCCGTCAAACTCAAAGTTTCTTCTAGAGTCAAAGAGTGGACCTAAAGGTTTGGGCTGGACTCATGCCATTCCCAAAGAACCTCTGGACTTCAGCAGAGAAATGCAGTGGACAGACTTGGATCAAATGTAAACACACTGATCTTCTTTTTTACAGTCTTCCTTGTGAAAGCATCAGAACAGCTGTCATTACACGGAGGTGGAAGAAGCAAGGAGTTGTTGCTAAATAAACTATCATGTGCTTTACTTGAAATGGGTTGTCCTGCTCCATTGGTAAATTGATGTTAATCCGATTTCTCAGTCTCATTTCTATAAGTAACACTGATGCCTTCGCCACCTCTCTTCTGCAGTGTGAAAATAGAGTAGCTGTTTTGGAAAGAGTTATCGTCTTCCTTCAGGGCAAAATCCTAAATTCCTTTCTTCAGATTCTTGCCAAAGGTTCTAATTAGGATATGCAAATATACTTATGCAAACGAAGGCATGGATGGCAGAATTTTGATGATTTAGGGAAGAATTCGGATAAAATAAACTCCCTCTATGATTTTGCACTAATAGTATCCAAAAGTCTTGCTTCTTTGAAAAAAAAAAAGATGTTAAGAAATTCTTAATACTTCTAGTTTAGAATCACATGTTGGAGAATGACAAAAACTTATATGACTGACATTTGTGTCAACATTGCATTTAAGTCTCAAAACAACCTATGAGGCATGTACCACTTTCCTCCTTTCATTTTTTAAAAATTTTAAAATTACTTTATTTATTTTAATTGGAGGCTAATTACTTCACAATATTGTGGTGGTTTTTTTCCCATACATCAACATGAATTTGTCCTTTGAATTTTTTAAAATATTTATTTATTTACTTGGCTGCATAGGGTCTTAACTGCAGCACGTAGGACCTTTTGTTGCAATTCCTGGGCTTTTCAGTTGTGGTTCATGGGCTCCAGAGCATATGGGCTTAGTAGTTGTGGTGCTTGGGCTTAGCTGCTCTGAGACGTGGGATTTTAGGTCTCCAAACAGGGATTGAACCTGCGTCCCCTGCTTTGCAAGGGGAATTCTTAACAAGTGGACCACCAAGAAAGTCCCCACTACTTCCCTTCTTTTACAAATGAGGAAACCAATGTACTGAGAGTCAAAGGAGTGACTTGCCCTCCTCCAGACAACTGAAAAGCAGTCAAGGCAAAATGAAAATCTAGTATTTCTCATCTTCTGCTGTTTCTCCTCTAGTACCCTCTCGACTGAAGTAAATGCTTCTTTATGTGTGTATCATGCTTCATAGTTTATGAATCCCTTTCATTAAAATATTTTGGTTCAAACATTTATTAACTCTACTGTGTGTGCATGCTCAGTCATGTCTGACTCTTGGGGATCCCATGGACCATAGTCCTCCAGGATTCTCTGTCCATGGAATTTTCCAGGCAAAAATACTGGAGCAGGTTGCCATTTCCTACTCCAGGGGATCTTCCTGACCAAGGGATCAAACCAGAGGATTCTTTACCACTGAGCCACCTGGAAAGCCATTGACTCTACAACTTTAACTAAAATATTTATTTTCATCTACTATGTGCTCACCAGATATGATTCCAAATACAAACAATATAATGTCCCTGCTCTTCTTGTGTTTATATTATTGATTGGAGAGAGGCAACTAATAAACATGTTAAGAAACAAATCAGCAAAATAAATGCAAATGGTGACCATTGCTAACAAGAAAATGGAAGAGAAGAATAAAATAGGCCATGACCAATGGGTTGATGGTGGGACTGGAATGTATAGATGTGAAATATTAGATGTCATATGAGCTGAGACCTAGGTGGTATAGCATAAGAAGGAAATGTCAAGGAGATTACTGTAGCCCTGGGGGTAGGAGAGATCTGATATCTGATATTGAGCAATAAAGAGAAGGTCCACATTGCAACTTAAGGAATAAGGGGAAAGAAATAGAATATTGACCAGATAGGCAGGGACGTGATCAAAAGGAGTCTTTTAGGCTTCTGTGCTAGGATTATATTCTAATTGCTGTGATAACTTTGCTGGATTTTAAGGTATTTTGTTTCCCACAGTAATAAGTCATGTAGGTTTTATGTTTATTTTACAAATCAGAAAACTTGGAGATGTCTGCAGATTTGCCAAAAGATAATCAACTAATAAGCAATTAGATTCCAGTCTTCAGGGTCCAAGTCTAGGCTTCTTTCTCCATCTACTGAAGTGGAGCTGGAAGTAAACAAAGGAGGGAAACAGCAACAGGTGACTGTTAAGCTTCTGTGAGTATCTTAGATGAGTTCCCTAGGACTGATCTGGAGCTCCACTTACTCTGGGAAGTCCTATGACTATTTCGGTCCATCTAGAAGGGCTACAGTCCATGGGGTCACAAACAGTCTGACACAACTGAGCAACTAATCACAGAAGGAGAATTTAAATGTCTGAGGGCCTTGACTCAGACTTAAGGCAAACACTCTATTGAAATAACTACTGAATCTTTAGCATTATTGAATTTCTCCTGAAGTCTAATTTGCTTGACAGATTGCTTTAGGAAAACAACCAGTGCATACCAAAGTCTAGGGGATGAGGAATTGTCATGATGATCATGCCACAGGCCTTGCTCCACTGCTCTCTCCGCCTTAGCCTCCTACCCCATATTGCCAACTGGAGGATGGTAATCCTGGAAGGTATGTGGCTAAGATGAAATAGCCCTTCCAGCTTGTAAGCCTCTAGCTCATTCATATATCACTCATAATATAACGATAGTCAAATTTTCCCTTTCCCTCACCCTCTCTAAGGCAAATTTCATGGGTTTAATTACTCACTCATTCATGGAGTGTCTACTGCATAATGGACCGAGCCTTCTGTGAAGTGTTGAGTATTTCAGTATCACAGTCTTGGATTTTAAGGCTCTCATAGTCCAGTGGTCTCCTATTTCTTAGGTCTGCCATTCCTTGTGACTCCTTTAGTCTTACCATTCCCTTTAACCTTATTCCATCTGTACAAAATTATTCCAGGTGAAACAGAAAAGTATAGTTTGTGCTTTTGCCCAATCCCCAAGAATATTGCTAGTTGCCATTCAGACTTCAGGATCCTCAGAGACACCAAGGAGAGAAGACAGATATAGTCCCTTAATTGGCTCATTTCTGTATGTTAAAGAAAGACAGTACTTATTTTCCTCTATTATTTTCAGCTAACTATCCCTCCATCTTCACTTTCAAAAATCTTTTCTCTGAAATTGGTTTCCCTCCTCTTTCTCACCTAACCTGCTTCCTAGCACTCCCATGGCTTTTCCAGAAGACAGTAAGATCACCCTTGCTACTTAAAATTCATCTCTCTCTCTTTTTTTTTTTTTTTTGCAATTAATTACAATTCATTGGTCTGTGCAATTCCCAGAAGGGTAGAGAGCAAAGAGAAGGACCAGCTGCCTTCTGAGTTTCAAAATAATACTTGAAATATATCCTAAAGAAAGAAATTTTAATTATATTCATATACTCCCTGTCTTCACTTCTCCAGAAGATCATGAACTTGTGCATTAACTCCATATATAAACCTCTTATCCGTGGTTTGCCTTGAAACCACAGAGATCCTGACTTCATCTGAAAGGGAAAGGGAAGTTGTTCAGTCATGTCCAGCTCTTCGCTCCCCGGTGGACTGCAGCCTACCAGGCTCCTCCATCCATGGGATTTTCCAGGTAAGAGTACTGGAGTGGGGTGCCATTGCCTTCATCTGGCTCCTTATCTTCTCCTCAGTTCCTCCTTTCCAGGTTGGTCACACCTCACTGCTGGTCACTGAAAGTTTTCCTTAATTGCTCAGAGCTATTGTGGACATGCAATTCTGGAATGACTCAGCATCTTTCTTTGTTCCATTGGGGTAGGTCTCTTTCTCCCTTTTCTCTCTACTCTGACAGCCAGCTTTGGGGGAAGGAGTGTCTCCAAAGTTCCTCCTACCTGTCTCAGCCCTGCTCAGAAGCAAACCTTATTTCCTTTCATTTCCAGTATACTGCATCCTCAGAACATTCTAGCAACAGATATTATCTGTGTAGGACATGACTCTTTGAGGGGTTTAATATCATTTTATTCTCTTTGTAAATTAAGTATCTGCTCTTGGATTTCTCTAAGTTCTCCAGCTTTCTGGTGTTACTCTCTTTTTACATCAAACCTGAAATTCTCAACCCCCATTCTATTTGCTCTGAAAAACCAAGATATCACACCAATATTCTTGCTGTCAAGAGGGTTTTATGTTTCTCTCAGTGTTCTTGGGATGTTTTCTCTTCTTCACCTCTTCCAATTTTTTCTGCTGAATTCTTCATTCTCAGTTTTATCTCACTCCTGCAATTGCCAATCCCTTTTCGTACCTCTTTGCCCTGGCTAGGTAGCACACTCCTTTCACTCCCTTCAGTCAGTTCAGTTCAGTCACTCAGTCGTGTGCAACCCCATGAATTGCAGCACGCCAGGCCTCCCTGTCCATCAGCATCTCCCGGAGTTCACTCAAACTCACGTCCATCAAGTCAGTGATGCCATCCAGTCATCTCATCCTCTGTCATCCCCTTCTCCTCCTGCCCCCAATCCCTCCCAGCATCAGAGTCTTTTCCAATGAGTCAACTCTTCGCATGAGGTGGCCAAAGTACTGGAGTTTCAGCTTCAGCATCATTCCTTCCAAAGAACACCCAAAGATCTCCTTCAGAATGGACTGGTTGGATCTCCTTGCAGTTCAAGGGACTCTCAAAAGTCTTCTCCAACACCACAGTTCAAAAGCATCAATTCTTCGGCACTCAGCTTTCTTCACAGTCCAACTCTCACGTCCATACATGAATACTGGAAAGACCATAGCCTTGACTAGACGGACATTTGTTGGCAAAGTAATGTCTCTGCTTTCCAATATGTGATCTAGGTTGGTCATAATTTTCCTTCCAAGGAGTAAGGAAATTACTCTTTTACGTCTTTTAATTTCATGGCTGCAGTCACCATCTGCAGTGATTTTGGAGCCCCAAAAATAAAGTCTGACACTGTTTCCACTGTTTCCCCATCTATTTCCCATGAAGTGATGAGACCAGATGCCATGATCTTCATTTTCTGAATGTTGAGTTTAAGCCAACTTTTTCACTCTCCTCTTTCACTTTCATCAAGAGGTGTTTTAGTTCCTCTTCACTTAACCATCACAAATTCAAGCTATTGTGTATATCAAATTTGTACTGAAAATTTGAAGTAATCTAAGATTCTTATAGCAAACACAAACTAGGTCAACTCAGAAAAGGCTTGACTCTACTGAAATAATTTTTTGTTTCTTCATTAGAACTCCTTCTCTCTAAACAAGATATTCTAAAATGGTAGCTCATGGGCCAAATATATTCCACAGATATATTTTGTTGGCCAGCACGGTAACTAAATACATTTTTACTTAATTTTCAATATTTTTAAATGAGGAGGTTTTTCCAGATTTCTGGATTTTATGGAAACCCTGGAAGATATGATGGTGCTGGACCTCCACTTAGGCATTACTCTCTGAGCAGAGCATCATCTGGCCTTTCCCTCTGAAGTACTGTGGGCCCTTCTCACACCAGCTCCCCTAGTTGTATTACCAGCATGGAGCCCTCACAGCTTATATATTTCACTCTACAATTTCCTTGTCTCTTTTTCCAGGGGCCTGATGTCTTTCTTCAACAAAAGCTCTAGCATCTCTGTCTTTTACCTTGCACAGCATTGCATTCTCTTTGAGGCAACCCTAGTCATCTAAACTAGCACCCCCAGCCCATTCTTTCACAACCAGAAAAGTCTATTAAGATCTTCAAGATGTTCTCCTCGATATAATTTATCCATCCTAATGTGAACTGTGCCACTCTTGTGGAGGGTAGAAAGTAGCTGTGGTCATTTGGTTTATGAATTGCTCCCAAATCATATGGCTCACAAGTGGCAAAGCCAAGATTCAAACCAGGTCCTCCTGATGCCCAGTTCAGTACCTCCCCACCCCATTAACCCACCTTGATGGAGCCCATAAATGGGAGAATTTCATTATGGGAGGTGGATCTAGAGAGGAAGTGGAGAAGAAAGCAGCTCTGCCAGCTGGTGTTTATGGGCATTTATCAGCCTATGACTCTTCTCCCTCAGCATATGACTCTTCTCCCTCAGCAAGGAAGTAGGCAGTCTGCTCTTCATCTCCACAAAGACTTTGGCTTTCTCTGCTGCCTTTTTAAAATCACAGAACACTTGAGATGCTGAGGAACCCTAGAGACCACCTAACACAACAACACACTTTTAAAAAGAAGAAAATCGAGATCACTCACCCTTCTGAGCTACTCAAATATACTTTGAAGTAGAACATATTCGTTTTGCCTGTTTTCAAATTACTGGACGTGGCACAGTAGGTATTTTGTCATAAATCTTTAAATAGAGAATTTTCAAGATGGATTTGAATAATGGAAGAAAACAGCGAAACAGCTTAGGTGACAATTACAATAAGGTATACTGGAAACCATTTTATTGTTTAGTGAACTGTGGAAAAAAAGCATTTATGCATCTCTTAAAGTGCTTTGAGGCATTAACTTATTAATCCTCAAAGTAGTACAGAAATTGTATTCAGAAACACCTACTCTCTTAAGACCCCTGAAGGCCAAGAAAAATAAGTAGCATTGCTGTGAATATCTAGTTTTGAAAAATAATTAGGCAGATTAGCAAAAGAGAGCATGGATGGTTTTAACTCACATTGGTGGTAGAACAAATGAGTGAAACAGAGGAAGATACCAAAGATGTCGTTTCAGCCTGCACCCACCATGAGTTACAGCCCTTCTGAGCCCAGAGTTCTTAAGGAGACTGGAGCAGGCTTCTCTCATTAGCTGTGGTGGAGGACCAGGTCACACCCTTACCTACGGTTTTCAGATTCAGCAAGTAAAAATACAAGACACCCAATTAAACTTGAATTTTAGATAAACCTAAAATAATTTTTAGTAGAAATATGTCTCATCCAATCCTCGGGACATAGTTCTATTGAAATATTATCCATTGTTGTCTATAATTCACACTTAACTGGGCTTCCTATATTTTACATGACTACTTCATTTCTAGCCCCAGACCATCGTGAAATGACATCTGTAACCATGAAACTACAACATGTGACCAGAAGCATCTAACAACCACATGATCCTCCACTGAGTGGGACAACTGGTCTGTTCTGTCTCTATTGAGATGAGTCAAACGATCCCATGCCTGGGTGTTGAGCAATATCAAATTGCTATTGAGGTTTCAAAATGTGTATTCTCAGTTTCTGTACCTACACACTGAGGACTAGGAACAAATACTTGCCTACTGGCATTGGTCTGTAGAGCATATTTTGAGCAGCACTGGGCAGGGGAGCTGGAAGCCCCATAGGCTTCCAGCCCCAGCTCTTGCCAGGTGAGCATCTCTAGTTAGGGTGTGTATCTTTCCCAGTTTCTGATAGTCTCCAAATTAACAACAACAGTAATTGTGCCTGATGTTGGATTATCCTATGCACAGACAAGTACATGAGCCAATTGCAAAGGAAGAATGCCTTCATATCCTCCAAAACACCAATAGGTAGAAAGAGAGAGAAATGAAAATGTAAATATTTGATTTCATAGAGAAAAATCAATGTAATTATGAAAAAATTCAGAATTTCTTAGAAATCTTATATAGAATTTGTATATATAACTTGTAGACTTTTTTTTTTTTCACATTGAAGGCCACCTGAGGATGGGGGAGTGAATGAATACATTAATCTTTGTGAATGTAATGATTTTTAAAGATTTTAAACTAGCCCCAATTATATTTTTGCTTGCTTTATGTAACTGTTTTAAAAGTCAAAAAATTATGTGAAATATTAAATACTAATCAGAGTTCATTCCTTCTAGGCAAAATGTTGGCATAGTTAAAATTTGGCTTTTAAAAGAAAAAGATGAATGCCAATCTTGGCCATTTAATCCTGCACATTTTGTATATGTGTGTATGTTCATTTACACATACACGTATAGCTTCTGAACTCAGGAGAGAGTTTAATTTGGTTCTGCCACTTACTAGTTGTATGACCTTAGACAACTTTCTTAACCTTTTGAAGTTTCAGTTTTCTCATCTATAAAATAGTGGTAATACTTTTACTTGTCCTGTGGAATTAGTGTGAAGGATTAATTGTTCAAGAAATCTGTGCAAAGCATTTGGAACATTGCCTGCTGCTGCTGCTGCTGAGTCACTTCAGTCATGTCCGACTCTGTGCGACCCCATAGACGTCAGCCTACCAGGCTTCCCCGCCCTGGGATTCTCCAGGCAAGAACACTGGAGTGGGTTGCCATTTCCTTCTCCAATGCATGAAAGTGAAAAGTGAAAGTGAAGTCACTCAGTTGTGTCCGACTCTTAGTGACGCCATGGACTGCAGCCTAGCAGGCTCCTCCGTCCATGGGATTTTCCAGGCAAGAGTACTGGAGTGGGTTGCCATTGCCTTCTCCAAGAACACTGCCTAACCCCCAGTAAGTACTCAAGAATGTTATCAATTATTTATTTATGACTAGTCTTGCAGCAGCAGCAATGACTACAAAACTGCTTTATATTTACATAGGGTAAATATAGGAGCATGTAACTAAAGGATCAAAACGAACATACAAAAACTGGCTACAGGAATAATCATGATCATTTGTTTATCAGTTCAGTTCAGTTCAATCATTCAGTCGTGTCCGACTCATTGCGACCCCATGAATCGCAGCATACCAGGCTAATAACAACCAAAAATGTTGAACCAAATGTACAATATAAAGATTTCTTCAAAAAATTATGTATGCATACATATGCATATCAGAATTTAGGATGATGTCCAAGAAAATAAAACCTTCATCTATAGGTAATCAACAAGGACTTACTGTATAGCAGAGGCAACTCTACTCAGTATTCTGTAATGACAGAATTTGGAAAAGAATTTGAAAAAGAATGGACATATGTGTCTCCATTCTTTTTCAGAGTCTTCATGTGTACATATGCAAAACACTGAACCACTCTGCTGTACACATGAGACTAACACAACATTGTAAATCAACTATACCCCAATATAAAATAAAATTTAAATTTAAAAAATCCTTCATATTAACTTTGGTTATCTCTGAATAATATTTTCTTCTTTTTCCTTCCTAAGTTTTCTCCACTGATCACATACTTTTTATGTAGTAAGTTTTCTTTATAAGCTGCTAACATGTGGCTTCTTCTCCCATGGGATTCTTTTTCCCTCCTGCTGGTAGCCCAACATTTCCATCTCAGAGATGATACTCCATCTCCCTGGCTTGCACTTCCCATCTGTCAATCAAAATCTGTTCCTTACAAAGGATCTAATTAAACATTCTTGAGGGGGACCCAGGTGTCTAGATCCTATTAGGTGAATTTGATGAGAATGTTTGGAGTTTTGTGCAAGGGTGGGACAACAAAGACTGGTCTTATTTGAGTTGTCTAAGATGGGTAACATTAGCGAGATGTCAAAATCATAACACACGAGGCAACAGAGTGAGTCAAATCCAAAGAAAAAGAAAAGGCTTAATGGAATTAGCGAAGTCAGTTCTTAGGAGAAACATTCTGAAGTGAGGGTCAGAAAAAGGGGTTTGGGATTTGGGAATGAGTGTGTGTAACAGAGAGCCTCTGTTTTGCAGTTTCTTTTACAGAATTAGAAAGTAAGCATAACAGCTTCAAGGAGAATTTTCTGCTACATAATAGGGATAAATGATTGAGACTGTATTGAGATACTTTTAAGTGAACAAAGTGCTTTTTCTTTTTCATTTCCACATACAAAATCTTCTTTTTTTTTTTTTTTTATCCAGAGACATCCATTGCTGAGGGATGGTGGGAGGAATGATTGATATAACTTTAATTGAAATGCAAAAAGAGTTGGTGTTCAGATTTTGAGATCCAAGAAAGGTTCTCTATGCCCACTTCAGAGGCAATAATTATGAAAGCCAAAATTTTAAACTTTATATTTTAAAGGGAAAAAGAGGTTTTTGTAAATCAAAAGGCAAAGCCCTAAAGGAGTTGAGTACAAAATATATCCACTAAGAAAAAAACAGAAAGAAAACAGAGGTGGCATTGGTTTCCTATCACAAGGAGGACTGGGTTAATTTTTAAAATTTCTAGCTGAACTTGAAAAAAAGAAAGCATAATTTTCAGCATTCAGAAACAAAGATAGAATTTAAAATCAGACAAGTGTTCCAGACAATTAAGAAGCAGATTTTATTCAGGCTATTGTTATAGGGAGAACATTCATTAATGGGGAACGTCTCAAAAAAAAAGAAAGAAAAAGAGAGAGAGAGAAAAGAAAGAAAGGCATCTAGGGATTTACAGAAGTACGCAAATTAGGGGTTTGTTCCTGAGTCTTATGGGGGTCATGGGAAGGACGGAACCTGGTCTTAACGAGTCACTGAGGAAAGGGGAAAGTGGGCTATATCCTGTAACGCCAGCACCTAGCAGTCTTCTGTAGTTAGACGGCTAGGATGAGCCTTTCTCTTTGTGTATAAAAGGTTTAGGGAGGGAGATTTCTTAATTGTCATTGTTAGAGCAGCAGGCTCAGGTAAAGTTCAACACTGTCAGTAGTCCCCTTCCAAACAAGTCAGAGGCAATCAGAAACCTTCTGACTGGGTGAGTGAGTCAGTGAAAGTTGCTCAGTGGTTGTCCGATATTTTGTGACTCTGTGGTCACAAACTCCGTGGTCATAACTTTTCTTGCAAGGAACAAGCATCTTTTAATTTCATGGCTGCAGTCACCGTCTGCAGTGATTTTGGAGCCAAAAATTAAAGTCTGTCACTGTTTCCATTGTTTCCCCATTTATTTGCATGAGGTGAAGGGACTGGGTGCCATGATCTTAGTTTTCTAAATGTTGAGTTTTGAGCCAACTTATTCACTCTCCTCTTCACTTTCATCAAGAGGCTCTTTAGTTCTTCTTCACTTTCTGCCATAAGGGTGGTGTCATCTGCATATCTGAGGTGATTGATATTTCTCCCAGCAATCTTGATTCCACTTTGTGCTTCATCTGCTCAGCATTCCCAGGTGGCTCAGAGGTTAAAGCACCTGCCTGCAATGCGGGAGACCTGGGTTCGATCCCTGGGTTGGGAAGATTCCCTGGAGAAGGAAATGGCAACCCACTCCAGTATTCTTGCCTGGAGAAACCCATGGATGGAGGAGCCTAGTGGGCAACAGTCCACAGGGTCGCAAAGAGTCGGACACGACTGAGCGACTTCACTTTCACTTTCACTATTCTGCATATAACTTAAATAAGCAGGGTGACAATATATAACCTTGATGTACTCCTTTCCTGATTTGAAACCAGTCTGTTGTTCCATGTCCAGTTCTAACTGTTGCTTCTTGATCTGCATACAGATTTCTCAGGAGGCAGGTCAGGTGGTCTGGTATTCCCATCTCTTGAAGAATTTTCCACCGTTTGTTGTGGAAAATCACACAATCAAAGGCTTTGGCATAGTCAGTAAAGCAGAAGTAGACATTTTTCTGGAACTCTCTTGCTTTTTCGATGATCCAGAAGATGGCAATTTGATCTCTGGTTCCTCTGCCTTTTCTAAATCCACCTTGAACATCTGGAAGTTCACAGTTCACATACTGTTGAAGCCTGGCTTGGAGAATTTTGAGCATTACTTTGTTAGCATGTGAGATGAGTGCAATTGTGCGGTAGTTTGAACATTCTTTGGCATTGCCTTTCTTTGGGATTGGAATGAAAACTGACCTTTGCCAGTCCTGTGGCCACCGCTGAGTTTTCCAAATTTGCTGGCATATTGAGTGCAGCACTTTCACAGCGTCACCTTTTAGGATTTGAAAGAGCTCAACTGGAATTCTATCACCTCTACTAGCTTTGTTCGTAGTGATGCTTTCTAAGGCCCACTTGACTTCACATTCCAGGATGTCTGGCTCTAGGTCAGTGATCACATGATCGTGGTTATCTGGGTCATGAAGATCTTTTTTGTACAGTTCTTCTGTGTATTCTTGCCACCTCTTCTTAATATCTTCTACTTCTGTTAGGTCCATATCATTTCTGTCCTTTATTGTGCCCAGCTGTTCCCTTGGTATCTCTAATTTTCTTGAAGAAATCTCTAGTCTTTCCCATTCTATTGTTTTCCTCTGTTTCTTTGCACTAATCACTGAGGAAGGCTTTCTTATTTCTCCTTGCTATTCTTTGGAACTTGCTACTCTTTGCATTCAAATGGGTATATCTTTCATTTTCTCCTTTGCCTTTTGCATCTTTTCTTTTCTTAGCTATTTGTAAGGCCTCCTCAGACAACCATTTTGCGTTTTTGCATTTCTTTTCCTTAGGGATGGATTTGATCACCGCCTCCTGTACAATGTCAGGAACCTCCATCCATAGTTCTTCAAGCACTTTGTCTATCAGATCTAATCCCTTGAATCTATTTGTCACTTCCACTGTATAATCGAAAGGGATTTGATTTAGGTCATATCTGAATGGTCTAGTAGTTTTCCCTACTTTCTTCAGTTTAAGTTTGGCAGTTAGGAGTTCTTGATCTGAGCCACAGTCAGCTGCTAGTCTTGTTTTTGCTGACTATATAAAGTTTCTCCATCTTTGGCTGCAAAGAATATAATCAATCTGATTTCGGTTTTGACCATCTGGTGATGTTCATGTATAGAGTCTTCTCTTGTGTTGTCGGAAGAGGGCATTTGCTATGACCAGTGCATTCTCTTGGCAAAACTCTGTTAGTCTTTGCTCTGCTTTGTTTTGTACTCCAAAGCCAAATTTGCCTATTTCTCCAGGTGTTTCTTGACTTCCTGCTTTTGCATTCCAGTCCCCTATAATGAAAGGACATCTCTTTTGGGTGTTAGTTCTAGAAGGTCTTGTAGGTCTTCATAGAACTGTTCAACTTCAACTTCTTCAGCATTACTGGTCAGGGCATAGACTCGGATTACTGTGATATTGAATGGTTTGCCTTGGAAACAAACAGAGATCATTCTGTCATTTTTGAGATTGCACCCACGTACTGCATTTCAGACTCTTGTTGACTACGATGGCTACTCCATTTCTTCTAAGGGATTCTTGCCCACAGTAGTAGATATAATGGTCATCTGAGTTAAAGTCACCTATTCCATTTCATTTTAGTTTGCTGATTCATAAAATGTCAACGTTCACTCTTGCCATCTTCTGTTTGACCACTTCCAGTTTGCCTTCATTCATGGACCTAACATTCCAAGTTCCTTTACAGCACTGGACTTTACTTCCATTCACAACTGGGTATTGTTTTTGATTTGGCTCCATCTCTTCATTATTTCTGGAGTTATTTATTCACTGATCTCCAGTAGCATATTGGGCACATACCATCTTGGGGAGTTCATCGTTCAGTGTCTTATCTTTTGCCTTTTCATTCTGTTCATGGGGCTCTCAAGGCAAGAATACTGAAGTGGTTTGCCATTCCCTTCTCCAGTGGACCACATTTTGTCAGAACTCTCCACCATGACCTGTCTATCTTGGGTGGCCCTACACAGCATGGCTCATAGTTCATTCAGTTAGACAAGGCTGTGGACCATGTGATCAGATTGGTTGGTTTCCTGTGATTTTGGTTTTCAGTCTGTCTGCCCTCTGATGGAGAAGGATAAGAGGCTTATGGAAGCTTCCTGATGGGAGAGACTGACTGACAGAGAAGCTGAGTCTTATTTTGAAGGGTGGGGCCCTTCTCAGTAAATCTTTAATCCAATTTTCTGGTGATGGGTGGGGCTGTGTTCCCTCCCTGTTGTTTGACCTGAGGCCAAACTATGGTGGAGGTAATGAAGATAATGGTGACCTCCTTCAAAAGGTCCTGTGCAGGCACTGCCTCATTCAATGCCCCCAACCCTGCAGCAGGCCACTGCTGACCCACGCCTCCACCAGAGACTCCTGAATACTCACGGGAAAGTCTGGGTCTGTCTCTTGTGGGGTCACTGCCCTTCTCCTGGGTCCTAGTGTGCACAAGGTTTTGTTTGTGTCCTCCAAGAGTCTGTTTTCCGAGTCCTGTGTAAGTTCTGGCAGCTCTATGGTGGGGTTAATGGCAACCTCCTCCAAGAGGGCTTATACCATACCCAGGTCTATTGCACCCAGAGCCCCTGCCCTGAAGCAGTCCACTGATGACCCATACCTCCACAGGAGACACTCAAACACAGTTCTGGCTTGATATATCCACTTGGTATATCCACTGTAGAGTATATCTCAGGATTATTATATGTCTCAGGATTATTATCGGAGAAGGCAATGGCAACCCACTCCAGTACTCTTGCCTGGAAAATCCTATGGACGGAGGAGCCTGGTAGGCTGCAGTTCATGGGGTTGCTAAGAGTTGGACACGACTGAGTCACTTTACTTTCACTTTCCACTTTCATACATTGGAGAACGAAATGGAAACCCACTTCAGTGTTCTTGCCTGGAAAATCCCAGGGATGGCGGGGCCAGGTGGGCTGCCGTCTATGGGGTCGCACAGAGTTGGATACGACTTGGATATTATATGTTGGATATTATATGTTACATCTGAACACATTTTTCTTGGATATATATATATGTTGGATATTATATGTTACATCTGAACACATTTTTCTTCACAAAAGAGTATATTCATCCACTTTTATAAAATAGATGTAACGTTCACAAAATAGATATAACATTCACTCTTGTGAAAATAGAGTTATCATTATGTTTAGAGATATTTTACCCCAAAGTTTTGATTTATCTTAAGGAAGCATTAGAGTAAAACAAAATAATGTCTGAAGATATTAAGAGGCTTTAAATGGCTGTGGTTAATTTCTTACTGCAATTTCCAAAAGTAAAAAATCTGATGAGTGTTCATTTTAAGAATAAGACAACTGACCAGGAAAGTTTATTGTTTCTGCAACATGAAAGTAAAATAATAAGATCAATCAAAACTTTGAGGTAAAATGTCTGTAAACATAATGATAACTCTATTTTCACAAGAGTGAATGTTACATCTACTTTTTAAGTGGATGAATATACTCTTTAACAAAGAAAAACATGTTCCGATATATAATAATCCTGAGACATACTCTACA
This sequence comes from Bos mutus, assembly GCF_027580195.1. Taxonomy (NCBI): domain Eukaryota; kingdom Metazoa; phylum Chordata; class Mammalia; order Artiodactyla; family Bovidae; genus Bos; species Bos mutus. Next base: position 73,440,202 of record NC_091617.1, read on the forward strand.
ATGGATATACCAAATGGATATATCATGCCTGTATTTGGAATATACTGGGAATATATTAAAAATATCAAGTACAGAGATGCTGTAAATTTAGAGTGAGTCCTCAATTCAGTTCAGTTCAGCTGCTCAGTAATGTCCCACTCTTTGCGACCCCATGAACCGTCCTAAACTTCATTAATAAAATTCCATAGGTAAGTATGTGAATCTCCAATTTAAAACCACTGGGCTAGAAGAGGCCAGATTCAAATTAAAGAAATAAAATTGAGATCGAGTTAATACTTTAGAAAACAACTAAAATTATGACTGATATTATATTGTTTTGTCTGACATCAGGAAAAGCAGCACCAAGATTCTAATGAAGGGAAGCATACCATGCACAGTGAGGGCATTGACAAATCTCTAGGAACTTCCCAAACAGAATACAATTTCTGAAATATCCATATTAATAACATTTCCCCCAACAAACTTAACCTAGAGAAGGCTAAATACCTCTCAATTTGACAACTCTTCTCATGTAATTCATCAATAGTAACATATCAAAAAAGCCTAATTATTTCTAGCATCTGTCTTTTTATGACATCAAAGAGAAAATCCTCTGTGATTTTCCAGGGAACTTCTGTAAAATCTCAAAGACAATTTTAGGTACAAAAGGCATTAGTTAGAATTCAATCTTGGGAAAGCAAATTTTATTAAAACTGTCGGCATATTTGAGCTGATTAGGATAGGATCATGGGTCTTACCACAATAAAATTTAAGAATTCAGAAGTTAAAAAAAGAGAGAGATTGGATCAAAGGTGACTAAGACAACACTTAGTTGCCTATTAAACTAAGTGACAATAAAATATTTTAAAAAGTAAACCTAGGAGGTAACATGATGAAAAAATTTTAACCCATTCATATGTGAGAATTTTTTTCTTAAGTATTCAAGGACATAATAAGATCAACATAGACCATAGCAGTTATTCTGGTAAGATACAGAATCTTTGCTATATAGGCAGAAAATTCAAAAAAAATCTTTTACAATCTCTTGGCAAGAGCAGACCAATACTCCAGAAAATGGGTCACTTTAAGAGATAGAAAACCAAATTCTAGTAATACATGTATATAATGTCTGCTATAAATTTGGCCTTCAAGTACAGAATGAAGCAGGGCAAAGGTTAATAGAGTTCTACCAAGAGAACACACTGGTCACAGCAAACACCGTCTTCCAACAACACAAGAGAAGACCCTACACATGGACATCACCAGATGGTCAACACCGAAATCAGATTGATTATATTCTTTTCAGCCAAAGATGGAGAAACTCTATACAGTCAGCAAAAACAACACCAGGAGCTGACTGTGGCTCAGATCATGAACTCCTTATTGCCAAATTCAGACTTAAATTGAAGAAAGTGGAGAAAACCACTAGGCCATTCAGGTATGACCTAAATCAAACCCTTTATGACTATATAGTGAAAGTGAGAAATAGATTTAAGGGACTAGATCTGATAGACAGAGTGCCTGATGAACTATGGATGGAGGTTCATGACATTGTACAGGAAACAGGAATCAAGACAATCCCCAAGAAAAAGAAATGCAAAAAAGTAAAATGGCTGTCTGAAGAGGCCTTACAAATAGCTGTGAAAAGACGGGAAGCGAAAAGCAAAGGAGAAAAGGAAAGATATACCCATTTGAACGCAGAATTCCAAAGAATAGCAAGCAGAGATAAGAAAGCCTTCCTCAGTGATCAATGCAAAGAAATAGAGGAAAACAATAGAATGGGAAAGACTAGAGATCTCTTCAAGAAAATTAGAGATACCAAGGGAATATTTCGTGCAAAGATGGGCACAATGAAGGACAGAAATGGTATGGACCTAACAGAAGCAGAAGATATTAAGAAGAGGTGGCAAGAATACACAGAAGAACTGTACAAAAAGGATCTTCACAGCCCAGATAACCACGATGGTGTGATCACTGACCTAGAGCCAGACATCCTGGAATGTGAAGTCAAGTGGGCCTTAGGAAGCATCACTATGAACAAAGCTAGTGGAGGTGATGGAATTCCAGTTGAGCTATTCCAAATCCTGAAAGGTGATGCTGTGAAAGTGCTGCACTCAATATGCCAGACAATTTGGAAAACTCAGCAGTGGCCACAGGACTGGAAAAGGTCAGTTTTCATTCCAATCCCAAAGAAAGGCAATGTCAAAGAATTATCTAACTACTGCACAATTGCACTCATCTCACACACTAGTAAAGTAATGTTCAAAATTATCCAAGCCAGGCTTCAGCAATACGTGAACTGTGAGCTTCCAGATGTTCAAGCTGGTTTTAGACAAGGCAGAGGAACCAGAGATCAAATTGCCAACTTCTGCTGGATCATCAAAAAACCAATAGATTTCCAGAAAAACATCTATTTCTGCTTTATTGACTGTGCCAAAGCCTTTGACTGTGTGGATCACAATAAACTGTGGAAAATTCTGAAAGAGATGGGAATACCAGACCACCTGACTGTTCTATAGAGAAACCTGTATGAAGGTCAGGAAGCAACAGTTAGAACTGGACATGGAACTACAGACTGGTTCCAAATAGGAAAAGGAGTACGTCAAGGCTGTATATTGTCATCCTGCTTATTTAACTTCTATGCAGAGTACATCATGAGAAACGCTGGGCTGGAAGAAGCCCAAGCTGAAATCAAGATTGCTGGGAGAAATATCAATAACCTCAGATGTGCAGATGACACCACCCTTTTGGCAGAAAGTGAAGAGGAACACAAAAGCCTCTTGATGAAAGTGAAAGTGGAGAGTGAAAAAGTTGGCTTAAAGCTCAACGTTCAGAAAACTAAGATCATGGCATTTGGTCCCATCACTTCATGGGACATAGATGGGGAAACAGTGGAAACAGTGTCAGACTTTATTTTTTGGGGCTCCAAAATCACTGCAGATGGTGATTGCAGCCATGAAATTAAAAGACACTTACTCCTTGGAAGAAAGTTATGATCAACCTAGATAGCATATTGAAAAGCAGAGACATTACTTTGCCAACAAAGGTCTGTCTAGTCAAGGCTATGGTTTTTCCAGTGGTCATGTATGGATGTGAGAGTTGGACTGTGAAGAAAGCTGAATGCCAAAGAATTGATGCTTTTGAACTATGGTGTTGGAGAAGACTCTTGAGAGTCCCTTAGATTGCAAGGAGATCCAATCAGTCCATTCTAAAGGAGATCAGTCCTGGGTGTTCTTTGGAAGGACTGATGCTAAAGCTGAAACTCCAGTACTTTGGCCACCTCATGCAAAGAGTTGACTCATTGGAAAAGACTCTGATGCTGGGAGGGATTGGGGGCAGGAGGAGAAGGGGACAACAGAGGATGAGATGGCTGGATGGCATCACAGACTCGATGGATGTGAGTCAGTAAACTCCGGGAGTTGGTGATCGACAGGGAGTCCCAGCATGCTGTGATTCATGGGATCACAAAGAGTCCGACACAATTGAGCGACTGAACTGGAACTGGAGTTTAAGTATATGCAACATCTGGCACTAAATCAGTGATAAGCAGACCTAAAGGAGATAAGACAGTGTTATTTAAAAGCCAAGAATCAATGATCAATAGCAACAGAGCCACAGAGGATCCAGAGACTGGATTTATCAGACACAAACTTTATTTGAATAATATGTTCAGGTAAATGAAAAAAGATTGAAAAATTCAGCAGAGAACTAAAACTTTAAAAAATTGAGGGAGTAGCACTGAAACATATATATTACCATATGTAAAATTAGATAGCCAGTGGAAATTTTCTGTACCATGCATGGAGCTCAGATCCAGTGCTCTGTGGCAGCCTAGAGGAATGGGATGGATTGGGAGGCAGGAGGGAGGTTTAAGACGGAGAGGACATACATATACCTATGGTTGGTTCATCTTAATATATGGCAGAAATTAACAGAATACTGTAAAGCAATTGTCCTTCAATTAAAAATAAATAAATTTCTAAAAATTTGAACACTCTAAAACTGAAAAATTGAATAACAAACTAAAAAGATCTGAAGATTCAATGAATTGTTAATAGATTAGAATAAAATTATAATTCATTCTATTCATATAGAAGCTCCAGAGTAAAAAAAAAAAAAAAAATAGAGAAATAAATATGAGGAATATATGATGCATCATTTGTTTTTTTTAAAAATCTAATATATGTGATTTTAGAGTCTCAGAAGAAAAATAGAGCAAAAATAAAGAAACTATTTAAAGTGACAGTGAATAAGAATTTTTCAAATTCATTAAAAAAAAAATCAAGCCTTAGATTAAAAAACACTAAGAAACCCAACCAGGGTAAATATAATATAAATTAATCATGTATACATTAAAGTAAAGCTGAAAATTAAAGGGATACCCAAAATTCTCAGAGAAAAAGGGAACCATCACCTTCAAGGCTTTTACAAAACAGCTATATTGGACTTCTTAATAGGAATGATAGAAGCCAAAAATCTTGGAACTTTAGAGTGGAGACACTAGGCAAACTAGGCCTTAACCAAGTGACTAAAGTTAGCATTGTAACAAGGAAGGACAAATCTGACTCCATATTAGATCTGTGTCTTTTACTTTAACCTTTGTATTCTGCTTCTGCTGCAAATTAATCCCTGAAAGGATTTTGCCTATAGCGGAAAGGGCTTCCCTTGCTCAGACGGTAAAAGTAAAGCATCTGCCTGCAATACAGGAGACCTGGGTTTGATCCCTGGGTTGCAAAGATCACTTGGAGAAGGAAATGGCAACCCACTCCAGTACTGTTGCCTGGAAAATCCCATGGGTGGAAGAGACTGGTAGGTGACAGACAGTCCATGGGGTCACAAAGAGTCGGACACGACTGAGCGACTTCACTTATAGCTGAAAGGATACACGATGGCACATCTCCAGGAATCCTGCCTCCCATGCCTGAGCTTAAGCTAAAATACCCATGTTTAGCTCACAGGAAACATCCTGATCAGGCCCACCTGAGAACGGTTGCAGGCAAAAAGAAATTAATATGTCCCCTCTAGAGTCTGGCCCAAACTAAGAAATATTTGCAACAACTTACCACCATTTTACTTTACCTCCTCACCTCCCTTTCTTTGTTCTGTAAAAGAAGTTAGCATCCAAACCCAGGCAAGATGGCTCTTTGGGACCTAGACCACCACCTTCCTGGTCTGCTAGTTTTCCAAATACAGTCATTATTCTTTGCCCTAACCACTCGTCTCTCGATTTATTGGCCTGTCATGTGGCAAACAGTAGGAGCTTGGACTCGAAAACAATGTCACTAGTCTTGATATGTTGTACTGCATTCAGATCAGATCAGTCGCTCAGTCGTGTCCGACTCTTTGCAACCCCATGAACTGCAGCACGCCAGGCCTCCCTGTCCATCACCAACTCCCAGAGTTCACTCAGACTCACGTCCATCGAGTCAGTGATGCCATCCAACCATCTCATCCTCTGTCGTCCCCTTCTCCTCCTGCCCCCAATCCCTCCCAGCATCAGAGTCTTTTCCAATGAGTCAACTCTTCGCATGAGGTGGCCAAAGTACTGGAGTTTCAGCTTTAGCATCATTCCTTCCAAAGAAATCCCAGGGCTGATCTCCTTCAGAATGGACTGGTTGGATCTCCTTGCAGTCCAAGGGACTCTCAAGAGTCTTCTCCAACACCACACTTCAAAAGCATCAATTCTTCGGCACTCAGCCTTCTTTACAGTCCAACTCTCACATCCGTACATGACCACAGGAAAAACCATAGCCTTGACTAGACAGACCTTTGTTGGCAAAGTAATGTCTCTGCTTTTGAATATGCTATCTAGGTTGGTCATAACTTTACTTCCAAGGAGTAAGCGTCTTTTAATTTCATGGCTGCAGTCACCATCTGCAGTGATTTTGGAGCCCCCAAAAATAAAGTCTGACACTGTTTCCACTGTTTCCCCATCTATTTCCCATGAAGTGGTGGGACCGGATGCCATGATCTTAGTTTTCTGAATGTTGAGCTTTAAGCCAACTTTTTCACTCTCCACTTTCACTTTCATCAAGAGGCTTTTGAGTTCCTCTTCACTTTCTGCCATAAGGGTGGTGTCATCTGCATATCTGAGGTTATTGATATTTCTCCCAGCAATCTTGATTCCAGTTTGTGTTTCTTCCAGTCCAGGGTTTCTCATGATGTACTCTGCATATAAGTTAAATAAGCAGGGTGACAATATACAGCCTTGACGTACTCCTTTTCCTATTTGGAACCAGTCTGTTGTCCATGTCCAGTTCTAACTGTTGCTTCCTGACCTGCATACAAATTTCTCAAGAGGCAGATCAGGTGGTCTGGTATTCCCATTTCTTGAAGAATTTTCCACAGTTTATTGTGATCCACACAGTCAAAGGCTTTGGCATAGTCAATAAAGCAGAAATAGATGTTTTTCTGGAACTCTCTTGCTTTTTCCATGATCCAGTGGATGTTGGCAATTTGATCTCTGGTTCCTCTGCCTTTTCTAAAACCAGCTTGAACATCAGGAAGTTCACGGTTCACATTTTGCTGAAGCCTGGCTTGGATAATTTTGAGCATTACTTCACTAGTGTGTGAGATGAGTACAATTGTGCGGTAGTTTCAGCATTCTTTGGGATTGCCTTTCTTTGGGGTTGGAATGAAAACTGACCTTTTCCAGTCCTGTGGCCACTGCTGAGTTTTCCAAATTTTCTGGCATATTGAGTGCAGCACTTTCACAGCATCATCTTTCAGGATTTGGAATAGCTCAACTGGAATTCCATCACCTCCACTAGCTTTGTTCATAGTGATACTGCATTATTATGATGTTAAGAGAGGCACTTCACCTATTTGATTTTCTCCTTAAAAATTCATAATCCCAGGGATTGTGAAAAAAAAAATTCAACAACCCCCAATTAAGGGGCATTTTATAAAATATCTAACCAGTACTCTTCAAAACTGCCAAGGACATTAAAAACTAGGAAAACCAAGAAACTATACATCACAGACCAGAGAAGACAAAGGGACTATGATAATCGAATGCAATATTATATCATAGATTGGATTCTAGAGCAGATGAACTGCACATTTGTAAAAATTTTACTAGAGTTTAGCTCATAGTAATGTACCCATATTAATTTCTCAATTTGTGATCCCATGGACTGTAGCCCACCAGACTCCTCTGTCCATGGAATTCTTCAGGTAAGAATACTGAAGTGGATAGCCGTTCTCTTTTCCAGGGGACCTTCCCAACCCAAGGATTTCACCCACATCTCCTGTGTTTCCTGCACTGCAGGCAGATTCTTTACTGCCCGAGCCACCAGATAAACCCATGTCGTGATTATGAAGCTATAATGCCAATGAAGAGCATATAGAGCTCTCTATCCTATCTTTGAAAGTTTTCTATAAATTTAAAGCTTTCCAAAACAAAAAGAAAAACACAATAGGATACAACTAAACACCCAGCTGAGTGACTAAAACTAAAGAGTGCATCTGCCAACCATGGGAAAGACTGGAGCAATAAGAACCCTCAGATATTAGCTTAAAAGAAAATTTGTACAACTACCATAAAAGACCACTTGGCACCATTCTTTAAAGTTGAAAATAAGAAGAAATTTGAAAATACGCATGTCATTTAATTCAGAAACTCTACTTTTAAGTGTGTATTCAATAGAAAAGAGAGTATATGGACCTCAAAAGATACGTATGGTAATGTTCATAGCAATTTTTTAAAAACAATTTACATTTTTAGCTTTCAAATACTTGTTTTTTCAGCTTTCTTGAGGTAGTTGACAAATAGGAATTATATGTGTACCTAATGTATGTGACTTGATGTTCTGATTTATGTATACATTGTGGGGTAATAGCTGTTGCTGCTGCTGCTAAGTCACTTTAGTCAGGTCTGACTCTGTGTGACCCCATAGACAGCAGCCCACAAGGCTCCCCCGTCCCTGAGATTCTCCAGGCAAGAACACTGGCGTAGGTTGCCATTTCCTTCTCCAATGCATGAAAGTGAAAAGTGACAGGGAAGTCACTCAGTCGTGTCTGACTCTTCGAGACCCCAGGGACTGCAGCCTACCAGCCTCCTCTGTCTGTGGGATTTGCCAGGCAAAAGTACTGGAGTGGGGTGCCATTGCCTTCTCCAGGGGTAATAGCTACAAGCAAGCTAATTAGCAAATCTATTGCCTCACATACTTACTTATTTTTTTTCTCTTCATATCATATAAATCTTCACCTTTTCTTCTTTAAATTTATACGCGTTGAACAACAGGTCCCCATAACTCCCCAACCCACCCCCTTAGTAGCCATGATTTTATTCTCTACTTCTACACTTTTGACTATTTAAATGCCTCACATAAAGAATCATCCAGCACTTCCTCTTCTGTGATTGACTGATTGCACTTAACATAATGTCTTCTAGCTTCATCTCCTGTTGCCATAGTAGCTTTATGTGTAATAGCTAGAAACAAAAACTAGAAGCAAACCAAAGGCCCATTTATGAATGAGTGAATATATACACTGTGATAAATTCATTTCATGAAATATTATACTCAATAAAAATTAATGAACTATAGCTATATGCAAGAACAACTTGAATAACTCCGTGTTGATTTCTGAGTCAGAGAAGCTAGGAACAAATAATACATGCTATGTGGTTCTGTTCATAGGAAACTTAAAACAAGGTTAGTCTTATAGAATTTTAAGTACGGTTAGTGTGTCTGTCGGAGAAGGCAATGGCGCCCCACTCCAGTACTCTTGCCTGGAAAATCCCATGGACAGAGGAGCCTGGTGGGCTGCAGTCCATGGGGTCACAAAGAGTCAACACGACTGAGCGACTTCCCTGTCACTTTTCACTTTCATGCATTGGAGAAGGAAATGGCAACCCACCTCAGTGTTCTTGCCTGGAGAATCCCAGGGACAGGGGAGCCTGGTGGGCTGCCGTCTATGGGGTCGCACAGAGTCGGACATGACTGAAGCGACTTAGCAGCAGCAGTGTGTCTGTGGGTTATGTGAACTTGGCAGGGAAGTGGGGCGACTTAGAAAGGACTAAGTTGAACTTACAGCAATCTTAGTTATGCTTCTTCCTCTGAAATTCCTCTGAAGTGAGTCATTGCTTTTTTCTAAAATAAAAGCAAAATCCTTTAGCTCAATCATAGATATATCCTAAGATGAAAACAAAATTAATAAATAAGATCTTGGAACAAGCATCTAGTTTATTGGGTCATCAAGTTTTAATCATAAAGGATTTATCCTGAAAGTTAGAACTTTGCAAAAGTCCACTTCACACTCATCAAGAATAATAGATCATTGGATTCAAGGAAAACAGTCTGAATATTTTGTTGTAGTTCTCTGGTAGCTGAGTATTTTGAATGAGGCACAGGAGGGTGAGAAGCCCTAATTAAGGGGATTTGGGAGAAATTTTTAATTATACATTGTAATCCTAAGAAGAGCAGACACATTAACTCAAATCCTTCTCCAAAAGAACTGACACCAACACAGATAACACACATGGTTGGCATTTCCCTTCATGAATCCCAGGAGCCATCTTCATTTTGCCTTCATCCTATTAAGTGAGTCTTAATAACGAGAAAGGACTCCCCTTTCTCATTATTAGGCTCAGTGGTAAAGAATCTGCCTGCAATACAGAAGACTGGGATTCGATCCCTGGGTTGGGAATATCCCCTGGAGAAGGAAAAGTCAACCCACTCCAGTATTCTTGCCTGGTTAATCCCATGAGCAGGGGAGCCTGGTAGACTAGAATCCATGGAGTCACAGAAGAGTTGGACACAACTTAGTGACTAAACAACAACAATTAGACAAATTAATCCTGTTTCTAATATTATACAAGTAGGGTTCAGAAAGAATCCCAGGACCCTTTGGAGTGTCAACTGCTAGTTCTGAAAAATTTGTAAAAATGGATTCATACAAAGTAGTTTCAGTCCCTGAATAAAAATGCTATAAATATGGAGTTCTTTTTGGCTGTGCTCTGGAGATTAGAGGCAGAGCCCAAGTTGTCCATGTAGAGGAACTGATCTAGGACAGAACACAAAGCTTGGCATGGGTCCTAAAACCTAAAATATGATGACTCAGACTTGGGTTTAAGATTGTATTTGTGTCAGACGTTAACTATACATTCCTAGGTTTCCTGGATGTTCAGTGAACAATGTAACCAGTGGAGAACGTGAAATCTGCTGGGGGAAGCAGAGCTCAGAGACCTGACTCTCCCTTTGGGAGGAAGGGGAATCGCCTTAGCACTTAAATCTGTAGAACAATGCATGAAGACTTTTTTCTTCTACTCTGGCTGGGGAAGGGCAGCTCCAGTATGGAAGTATACTTCCTAACACACATGGAAATTCTTTTCCTGCTATGCTTACATATTTCCTATTGCATCTTCGGAAGAACTTACAACAGGTCTAGCCATAGTGTCCCAAATGTAGCCAAAGAGGGATTACTTTGGAAGTCCACTGAGTCCAAAGAACAGCAGCAAGAACCTATTAGCTTATGCATATGGTTTTCTTGCTAAAACAAATTTCCTTTAGGTTGTTGCTGTTGTTCAGTCGCTAAGGCGTGAATGACTGTTTGCGACCCCATGGACTGCAGCACGCCAGGCTTCCCTGTCCTTCACTGTCTCCTGGAGTGTGCTCAAATTCATGTCCATTGAGTCAGTGAGGTCATCCAATCATCTCATCCTCTGTTGTCCCCTTCTTCTCTTGTCCTTAACCTTTCCCAGCATCAGGGTCTTTCCCAAAGAGTCCACTCTTTGCATCAGGTGGCCAAAGTATTAGAGCTTCAGCATCATTCCTTCCAATGAATATTCAGGATTGATTTCCTTTAGGATTGACTGGCAATTCCTTTAGGTAGCAATTACTGTTAATTTCTAAGTGTAATGGTACATAAACATAGTTGGGATGGTTGCTTCTATAATTAAAGAACCTGTTGGGAGGGAAATTTAACATTTATGAAAAGAAAACAATACAAATACTAAGAACAGAACAAAGGCCTTAACTTCCAGGTGGGAATTATTAGAGGAGTCTGTCGTCTTTATTTAGTGATTGCCATGAGAACGTTAAACAAGTGAACAGAAAGACACTAATAGTCACCTAAGATAGTTATTATAAAGAAAGTATATAGAAAATGACTGACTGGTTCTTATTATCACTGAAGATCATCTAAAGCAGGATCATTAACATTTGGAACTGAATTATTTTTTGTTATGGAGGACTGTACTGTGCATTATAGGATACTTAGTAGCACCTCTAGACTTTACCCATGTGATGCCAATAGTGATATCCCCTCATCAGGACCATCAACATGGCTTCCAAATAGTGCCTGAGAATATTCTCAGAGTGGAAAACTTGTGGGCAGGTGGATGGAGTTGCTAAAATGGATGCAGGGAAGAGGAAGAAAAGAGAGGCTGGAGCAGAATCTCAGAGATTGCAAAACCCAGGCACGATTACTCTCTGTTGGGAACCACTGAATTAGAGAAAAGACCCAGGAGAATTAAGGAATAATGGCTGAGGGTGATGATTAAATATTTTTTAAAAATATCATACAGATCAGATCAGTCGCTCAGTCGTGTCCGACTCTTTGTGACCCCATGAATTACAGCACGCCAGGCCTCCCTGTCCATCACCAACTACCGGAGTTCACTCAGACTCACGTCCATCGAGCCAGGGATGCCATCCAGCCATCTCATCCTCTGTCGTCCCCTTCTCCTCTTGCCCCCAATCCCTCCCAGCATCAGAGTCTTTTCCAATGAGTCAACTCTTCCCATGAGGTGGCCAAAGTACTGGAGTTTCAGCTTTAGCATCATTCCTTCCAAAGAAATCCCAGGGGTGATCTCCTTCAGAATGGACTGGTTGGATCTCCTTGCAGTCCAAGGGACTCTCAAGAATCTTCTCCAACACCACAATTCAAAAGCATCAAATCTTTGGCACTCAGCCTTCTTCACAGTCCAACTCTCACATCCATACCTGACCACAGGAAAAACCATAGCCTTGACTAGACGAACCTTGCCGACTACGTGGTAGTTATTTGTGAAATATCATACAGAGAAAGGAAAATAAACATTTCTGAGAATGAGTTACTTAACCTCCAAGAAACTACAGCCCTGCCTAGTAAAAGGGGCTTCCCAGGTGGCACTAGTGGTAAAGAACCTGCCTGCCAATGCAGGAGACATAAGAGATGACGGTTCAATCCCTTGGCTGGAAAGATCCCCTGGAGGAGAGCATGGCAACCTACTCCAGTATTATTGCCTAAAGGATCCCATGGAGAGAGGAGTCTGGCAGGCTACTTTCCATAGGGTCTCAAGGAGTAGGACAAGACTAAAACAATTTACCACCTAGTAAAAGGATGCTAAAATATGGAAATCCCACTTAGCTCTCTCTAGGAGAAGGCATAGTGTTGTCAATGAATGGTTTTCATCTACTAAGATTGGTAGAGCTAAAATTGTAAGTATTTTTAACAGTTAAAAGGTGTTACAAATTAAAGAGCAAGTCAGAAAAAGGTAATAACCTTAAAAATAAAGCCTCGTTATGGCTAATTATGATAAGGGTTTCCTTTTTTGGAAGTGACCTTTTCAATGACAGGACACTTTGCATTAGCTAATTATATTTACTGTGGAATTTTCAAATGAAATGGAAACTTACTTTACAGATTTTGTGATTTACATAAAGAAAAGTGGTTAACAAACCAAGGGTAATCTGCCAAACTCTTATATAATACTTTTGTGCTATTATTCAAGAATGTTTTTTATGGAATTTGCTCACACTAAAAGTTGTATCATCAATCCAACTCAGTTTAACCAGCCGATATGAGCCCGGAGGGATAAGGAGATGCTCAGTGCAGTCTTCTTCACCTCAGTGAGCTTGTTATCTAACGATAGAGACAGAAATGCTATGAAATAAATTAAATTAATCTCAGTCCCAAGGAAATTAATTTAATAAGTTACAAACAAGGAATAGGAATGACCCTGAAAATCTAAGGAAGGAAGTATCTAATTTCAGCTGACTGAAGTGGGGGTTGGGACACAGGGAGTTAAAGGATTAAGTAGTTTTTAGCAGAGATTTGGAACTGAGCCTTAAAACTGGTAAGAGTTCAGCTGATGGACAGTGGGCACTAAGTAATATTACAGGTAGAAGGAAGAGAAGTGGCAAAAGCTGAGAGGTCAGGAGGTATGAGTTTATTATGACTGGAGTGTGGAATGTGTGATCACATGGTTGATATTGCAAGGAAACTAGATGGATTAGCTGTGGACAGCTTTGAGTGACAGGGTAAGGTGTATATGAGAAGAATTTGAAGCTTTGCCTTATTACTTTGGATATTTTAGTTTTTAATTATAGACTACTCTCACTGCTACCATCTCTAGACATTGATTATTAATAAAGAGTACATTTTTTTTTACTAAATTGATGTTTTAATCTTTTGAAAAGCTTAAATGCCTCTAAGATGACTGGTTGCAGTTCCAGAATTTACATAATAACAAAATGGCTTGTGAGTCTTGATACTGAATTTGTATAGCAAACACATTATTTTGCCAGAATTATAAATCCAATTGGGATGGCTTTGAGGAAGATGGTGGTGATTTTTATAGAATGACTAAACTTTTCTAAAATATCTGATTTGGATACTACCATTATACATGATTGGGCTTCCCTCATAGCTCAGTTGGTAAAGAATTTGCCTGCAATGCAGGAGACCTGGGTTTGATCCCTGGGTTGGGAAGATCCCCTGGAGAAGGAAATGACAACTTACTCCAGTATTCTTGCCTGGAGAATCCCATGGACAGAGGAGCCTGGCAGGCTATATATAGTCCATGGGGTCACAAAGAGTTGGACATAACTTAGAGACTAAACCACCACCACCACATTATACGTGATTAATTAACAGGCTAGTAGGTTAGGAATTAAAGAACAATGTGCTTGTTTATTCCCTGTATCCAAGGATGAAGCAATACTTTAGGTAATGAAACTCAAAACATTTATTTTGCATACACAGAGAATAGCAGAAAGGGGCTCTTTGAATATTATTGTCCACTTTTTAAAAAATGTCTGTTGGATAATAAAGTGGAAAAAGCAAATCCTTTATGTTATTAGATACTTTACATTAAATAAGTAAACATCCTTATGTTAGGCTCTAAACCTTTTACCTTCCCCAGCAACTTTTGTCCTGTGGAGTTCAGAATCAAGGTTATAACCTAGTGTTAAGTTAATGTCAAAAAGAAACTCACAGTTTTGTCAGGAACTTTCCCACTGAAGAGCTCACCTCTGAAAGCCCTTCTGTCAAGAGAGTGTGACCTATCCCAAAATAGTCTGAATAATCACTCCTCTAAGAAAACAAAGTGCCTTTCTGAAAGGTGTCATAAAAATACAGTTATGTAGATTTCATTATCATTGCCCTTGCTCTATCTATTAATAGCATATTTCTGAGATGCTTCATGTACACAGAATCTAGACAGGAGGTTAAGGTCTGGTTGAATTATTGAATAGAAAGCAGCTTGCCATCCTAAGTTCACAGTGTTTAAATGTCTTGACCAAGCCACTTACTGATTTATTTAAATATGAAAACAGTCCATATTTGTTTATTTTTAATCCAAATCTTTCTTTGCCTTCGACTGAAGCATGATTGAAATTGGCCCTTACTGAGTGATACCATGTGTCCCGTATACACCAGTCGTTTAATCTGATTGTGTGCATGTGTTACACGCTGCCGTGTATGTGAAAGTTTCTACCTACAGTGCCTAGATCAGAGGAGCTAGTAACATTCTGTTAAGGTAAACTTACTGTTTACATATGGGTGCTAAGTCACTTCAGTTGTGTCCAACTCTGTGCGACCCAATGGACTGTAGTCCACCAGGCTCTTCTGTCCATGGGATTCTCTAGGCAAGAACATTGGAGTGGGTTTCCATGCCCTCCTCCAGGAGATCTTCCCAATCCAGGCACAGAACCTGTGTCTCTTATGTCTCCTGAATTGGCAGGCAGGTTCTTTACTACTAGCACCACTTGAGAAGCCCTACTGTTTACATAGGTCAGAACAACACTGAAAATAAGTGAAGCCAATCTCAGTCTACATTCACCCACTAAACCGGAAACTCCCCCTGGATTGGGTGTGCTTATCTGTATTTAAGAAATAGGTTTACTTTATTATGAAGAAAATCCTTCATTATAATTCCTTCTCCCTGGCCTACACCAAAGTGTTTATTGGTTAGTGATCTGTGAAATACAAAATGTCTACTTCAAGAAAAACATTTCAGTGTTGTTGAAACCCAGTAAGCTCTGTGAGCTAGTGGACTCTGGTTGCAATTCTGGTTCTGTTGCTTACTAAGGCATATACTGAGGAAAGTTGCTTAACTTCTCTAAGTTTTCATTTGCTGGTTTATGAAAACAATAACTACCTCATAGTGTTGTTGAAAGGTTTAGAGGGAATGTTCACAGAGATCTGGTCCACAGTGACAGGAGCAATCACAGTTGCTGTTGTTGTTAGGATGTGGCTGGAACGAGCTGTAACAAGTTAGCAGTGACTGGATCTCAATCCAGTCCCCAGGGCAGCTGAGGGCAACAGAGGACACTCGAGAGGAGAGCTCTGAGAAGCCAGCCTTTTACCGGTAGATGGAGCTGTCAAAGTGGAGGCAGGGAGGATGAAGAAAGGAGAGGCTGCGACACAATCCCTGAAATAAGTAAGAAGTAGAGAGTAGGAGTAAGAAGAAGAATCAAATCAGTATCAAGAATGGAGCCGGACATGGCACCAGGCAACTGAGAAAGACATTGAAAAGAAAATTCTTCTTTAGCAGAATCAGAAAATAGAGAATACAGTAAATCAGGGAATTCTGCAGTAACGACACAAACCTCTCACACAGAAATTTTACAGCATACAGAGCACAGTTGTAGCAATGTTGGTGAAAGAGACCCATCATCAATAGCCTTTGATCTCACTGTTTAGAAAATAGAAAAACCTAAACACCCCCACTGATATATAAATTTGTAACCTTCGTGTTTTAAAAATCACTTCACTATATTTTGAACTACACATTAGAAAAAGAAAGCATGTAATTGCCCAGACTTCCAAACTGTAGGAAAAGGACTCCCCATAAATAGCTCTGACATGTTCTCCTACAGAGCCTAGAAGCAATAAGCTCCCTCCCCCTACATCGTCAGCACAATTGCTCATCAATGCCTGAGCCATCAGAAACCCTAACACTGACTAGGGAGCGGCTGGACCAGGGCCACCAGGCAGTGCCAGAGAGATTAACAAAGTGTCCTTAGATGTACTTCTCCAAGGCTACAAGTGCTGACTCTTCAGTGGTTGCTAAGAGGGAGAAATAAGCTCTTCATTGCCAAGCAGCCTCCGTCTGGGAAAACTGAGCTTTTGGTTATCCAGGCATTTTAATGGACTCTATGAATCACTGATCAGCCAAGGAAGAATGCGAAAGAACCCAGGCTCCCAAGTCTGCTGATTGGCTCTTCCAACCAAGACAAATGGAGAGCCAGTTATTCTGAATAAAGGAGGTCACTAAAGAGATCCCTCCTGCTAACTCCAGCCTCTTGTTTCTGTCCCTGGAGGACGATGGAGGGAAAAGCTGCCATAAACCACTGTTCCTTGCAGACAGTAGAAGAGAGGGGAGGAAACAAGGATGGATTAAATCTTCCTGCGTCCTTCAAAATGTCTCAGCCTTGGTTCACAGCAGATGAAAGTGCTGAGGGGACCAGAGCTATGTCAAAATGATTACGACATGACACAAGTTAGAAGTAAAGGATATTAACTCTGGAAAGGAAATCATTATTTACTCCACCCATTCCCAAACCACTTCATAAAAGGGAAATTTGAGGCAGAGGGAGGTAAAGGAAAGTGCCCAAGGTCAGACTGTTTATTAAAGGCAGAGCTGGAACTAGCTCCTGTGAATATGCACTCAGGTGACCATGCTGCCACAGGGAGGAATACTGAATGAAAAACAGAAAGCATGACATTTTACAGGCAACATGTCAGGAGCCAGAACACAAAGAGTCTAGATGTTGATGGCTTCACAAACAATATATACTTAAACTGAAACAGGGAGCTTGTATAACAAAATGACTTTCAACCAAACAGGAAGATTTCAAGGAGTCCCATGGATAAAAATTCTATCATATGGTTGCTTAACTGAGATTCTGGTAGAGAGTTAGAGAAGATCGAATTTCGATCCAGGACATATTGAGGAGACATTTGCTTCCAGCCAAGATAAAATAATGGGGACCAGTTCATTCTCCCTCTTGGGAAATAAAGAGACAGAACATATGAAGCAATGGTCAAGTCACTGACCATCAAGCAACCAAGGACAGTGATACTTGAGCATGGGAAACAAATTAGATGAGCCCTGTGATGGTCCCTTCTTACCTCTTAGAGAGAGTTTCCAGGCTGGGGCACCGGTGGGGGAACCTAAGTGGAGCCCATGACTCCTGACCTGGGCTTTTAAAGAGGCTAAAGCTGCTAGATTCCATAAGGCAGTACTAGAGAAGAGAGAGCTATAGAGAAACAAAACTTAGAGACTTTCAGAGCGTGTCCTGGGAATCTTCATACATCTGTATCTATGTGTCAGAATTTATCACTAGAATCACGCAGTATATATTCTTTTGTGCTAAGCTTATCTTGTTTCAATATAATGTTTCTGAGATTTTTCTGTGCTGCGGAGTTTGTCAGTGGTTAATTCATTTTTATTGCTGAATAGTACTCTATTGTGGGCTTCCCTGTTAGCTCAGCTGACAAAGAATCCGCCTGCTGATGCAGAGATCCCAGTTTGATCCCTGGGGTCTATCCCTCGCAAAGAGTCGGACATGACCGAGCAACTAAGCACACACACACAATACTCTATTGTGTGCTTGCATGCTAAGTCACTTCAGTTGTGTCCAACTCTTTGTCAACCCGTGGACAGTAGCTCACCAGGCTCTTCTGTCCATGGGATTCTCCAGGCAAGAATACTGGAGTGGACTGCCATGCCCTCCTCCAGGGGATCTTCCCTACCCAGGGATCAAACCCACGTCTTGTCTCCTGTATTGGTAGGCAGGTTCTTCACCGCTAGTGCCACCTGGGAAATCCCATAACCGTACCAACATTTATTTATTTACTCACATCTTGACGAACACTTCAGTTGTTCCATGTTTTGCTTATTACAGAAAGAGTGCTATATATCAAATGCATAGGTATCTCTATGGACATAAATGGAATTACTAGATCATATGAAAGGTATATGCATAACTTCTAAAGCAATTGGCAAATTGTTTTCCAAGCAACTGTACAGTTTTGAATTTTCATCACAAATACTTGAAGTAGCAATTATTTTATTTTAGATAAAGGAGTATGTCAAGGCTGTATATTGTCATCCTGCTTATTTAACTTATATGCAGAATACATCATGAGAAATGCTGGGCTGGATGAAGCACAAGTTGGAATCAAGATTGCTCAGAGAAATATCAATAACCTCAGATATGCAGATGACACCACCCTTATGGCAGAAAGTGAAGAAGACCTAAAGAGCCTCTTGATGGAAGTGAAAGAGGAGAATGAAAAAGTTGGCCTAAAGCTCAACATTCAGAAAACTAAGATCATGGCATCTGGTCTCACCACTTCATGGCAAATAGGTGTGGAAACAGTAGAAACAGTGACTGACTTTAGTTTTTTGGGCTCCAAAATCACTGCAGATGGTGACTGCAGCCATGAAATTAAAAGAAGGAAAGTTATGACCAACCTAGACAGCATATTAAAAAGCAGAGACATTACTTTGCCAACTAAGGTCCATCTAGTCAAGGCTATAGTTTTTCCAGTAGTCATGTATAGATGTGAGAGTTGGACTATAAAGAAAGCTGAACGTCAAAGAATTGATGCTTTTGAACTGTGGTGTTGGAGAAGACTCTTGAGATTCCCTTGGACTGCAAGGCGATCCAACCAGTCCATCCTAAAGGAGATCAGTCCTAAGTGTTCACTGGAAGGACTGATGTTGAAGCTGAAACTCCAATACTTTGGCCACCTGATGTGAAGAACTGACTCATTTGAAAAGACCCTGATGCTGGGAAAGATTGAAGGCAGGAGGAGAAGGGGATGACAAAGGATGAGGTGGTCGGATGGCATCACCGCCTCAATGGACATGAATTTGGGTAGGCTCTGGGAGTTGGTGATGGACAGGGAGGCCTGGTGTGCTGCAGTCCGTGGGGTCGCAGAGTCAGACACAACACAGTGACTGAAATGAACTGAGGGAGTATAAAAAGGTATGTCATGCTAATTTTAATGTACCTTTCCATAGTAATTAATGATAATAATCTTTTCCATGTGTTTTTGGCCATGTGTTTATCTTCTTTTATAAAGTGTTTGTTTGTCTTCAAACCATTTTTATTGGGTTGCTTGTCTTTTTATGTTGAATCCTCTATATATTTTGCATATACATATGTCTTTGTGAGACATCTGTATTGCAAATAATTTCTCCCAGCCTATGGTTTGCCTTTTCACTTTCTTAATAATATTTTTTCATCATACATTTTTAAAAGTTTACTTTGAATTGGAGGATAATTGCTTTGTAATGTTATGTTGATTTCTGATTTCAAAACAGGAATCAAGCATAAACATACAAACAGGAATCATCCAGGTATTCAAGGAGAGGCGCGAAAATAGCTTCAATTAGATATAATAGAATAAGGATAGCTCCCTTTCTCTTGAACCTCCCTCCCACCCCCGAAGGAGAGGAGACACCCCATCCCCAGGCTCCTCCCACCTCTTTATTTTCCATGGCCATCACAGAAAGTCATGATAAATTTTATAAAGTCAGGTGCTTCACAAATGTATACAGAGGTCTTAATTTATTTCCTTCTGGCCAGGGGGCCTGCTGACAATTCTTCCCCTCTCCTCTGCCTCCCACTCTCCTGATTATTCTCAAAACCTCCAAATCTTTCTTCATTTTTTTTTTAGTTTTTTACAACTTTATAAATTAATTCTATATATTCATTAATGTTTTCTCCTCTGTGAGACTTAGCAACAAACATTTCAACAAATGAAAAACCCTTCATACAATTTCTAATCAGACTCTTTTACTTATACTAATAGTTTTCTAATTTTCTAAGGAACCTGTTTTTTTTAAAGCATCTCGTGGGTTGGGAGGCTGTGATCACATGCCTGTCAGGCAAACAGCTTTGTAGGTTAAAACACTCTTATCATTTTTTTTTTTTTTTTCCAAAGAGGTGGTGGGGACAGCCCCCGTAACTCAGAGGTGTAGGTGAGCAGCAAAATGGGCAAATCTTCCTCATGACCTTTGTCACGGGCGGGTGCCTGTTTTCCTCTTGAACCTCCTCCCACCCCACCCCATCCCGCCAAAACAGATCATGATAAATTTTTAATCTTGATAAGTCTAATTTATTTCCTTCCTTTCTTCCTCTCTGCTATTTGAAAATCATTTTCTCCAACAGTTTGTATATCTGATTTTCAGGGTCAGATCCCAAACAGCTTTTTTTTTTTTTTTTTTTTGGCAGTTGTATAACTGCAGCAAAATGGCAAATCTGGTGCCTGTTTTCTTGCCACAGCCAAAAATAGAAGTCCTGTTCCCAAAAATCATCAAAATATTTTCACTGTCAAAAACACTGTCACCAGGACTTTTGGATTCAATTATTCATTGGTGCTATGATCAAATTTGAATTTTGGCCCTACTGTTTCTACCTACTGCAACCATGAGAAATCATTTAACTGCTGTCTTAGTAGTCTGTGTGTAAAAACTAGGACAACAAAATGTCAGAGTTTTTGTAGGATTGAAGGAGATAACTCATCTTGCACAATGGCGAGGACATGATAGGTATTTAACAAATGGCAGAAGTGTAGAGGTTGAAAGAATGGATTCTGGGGTCAGGATCTTGCCTTTGAAAACTAGTTACAGCTACAACACACAGTCTCTGTTGGGGAAATATACATAGCCTCTTTAAGCCCTAATTCTCATTTATAAAATAGAAGTGATAATAATAGTCACTACCTCATAAGACTGGTTTGAGATTTCAGTGTGAAAATGCATACAAAATACCTCCTGACATACCTAGCACATGATAGATGCTCAGTAAATATCACAAGTTGTATTACTGTTCTCTTTCTCTCCCTCTTTCCTCCACCAACCCCTTGCCATCATTAAGGGGTGACTTCTCATCATATGCATCATTTGTTCCTTAAGATCTTCTGCCCTTGGATGGCCCCATGACTCCACTGATCTGTCACTCTCTTCTCCAGCAGCCTACACTTAGTTTCACCTTCTTTTATTACAACTTCATGTCTTCCCACCTCTTCTACTCTTCAATCCCAATTTCCATGCTCTCCATATAGTTCTGCCAGGACCAGTTATGAAGAGTAGCATTTCGAATAGCAAGACTGTCATTCAAAAGACATAACTGCCACCACTCTCATCAGTGTTTATTTTCCTTTTTTAAACTATTGGTTCCTTTTAGTTACTCAGCCTTAGGATAAGTCCTACAGTCTGGTCAACCACATTAGATCAGTTGTGACCTAGTCAAGACATCAGCATCTCACAGTGGGTTTGAAATCCCCATAGTCCACACAAAATTATCTGATAGGTTGGGAAATCTTCATTCACTTCTACAAATTTTACTCTTTGGCTCTGTTAGTGCTCTCTTGGCAGGAGGAAGGAACTGAAATATTGAATATAACCAGATAGTTTGGTGTCATGGCATTAATGGCAGGAATACTGTTGCTTTTTTCTTGGGAGCACATTAAAACCTGAGGGAGATTTTTGCCAGTGCCTCAGAATCCCAAGAATTTCTGATTTAATTGGGTTGGGATGAACCAACCCAATTGGTTGACTGACTATTATTGCTTTTTAAATGTTGCCCTGTTGATGTTAATACTCAGCCAGAGTTGAGAACCACTGCAATAGAGGGAGAAAGCAGGTTATTATAATGGTTTCTCCTATCTAATTCCAATAACATAATGATAGGAAACTTACTTTTCAGTGATATGCTAGAGTTGGTTTCTAGTGGCTCATGAAAGCTGATTGTTAAAATTTCACAAGTTTTGCTAGCCATTTGATGTCACATTGGTAGATTCAAAGTGGTCATGTAGGAGCATTTACACATGAGCAAATAGTAAAAGCCACAGTTTTCTCCCTGATTTCAGTATAATACCCCAAAGTGGAATTACTGGGTGGATTAAAGCTGAAACTTTATTGCACATACAAATAGCCTTGGAATTTTGTTGAGAATCTTTAGCTAATTTCCCTTTCACCTTGAATCATAAAATTATATGCAACTAAACTATATTCAACTCTCTTTTTAATACTGTGTCTGATCAAAGTTTTTTTCCCATGGTTCACCATGAAATTTTTCTGCTTCCTTTTCTTTTAAATAGAAATGGCTGCCCAGGATGAATTTGATAAATACATTCATAAATATGAACTGACAGAGTGGAGGAGAATGTCTCACTTTCTATACAAGTCTATTTAACTCTCATTTTCTCACTGGTCTAATAATTTACAGATCTATTGATCTGTTAGATCTACTGATCTAATTTTCATGGCTCTCAAAACCTGATGGCAATTATTCCAGTACTTGACCACAGGAATCATTGTTTTCCATGTATTTCATTGCAAGTATGTAGAAGAAAATAAAACTTATCTAAAGCAGACATGATAGCACAGAATGTTAGAGCAGGAAACAGCTTTAGAACTTGTCTAACCCAAGTCTGTCATTTTATAAATGACCAAATGGCCTTGGACAGCTTAGGTGACTTGCATGCATGTGTGCTCAGTTGGTCAGTCATGTCCAACTCTTTGTGACCCCATGCACTGTAACCCACCAGGCTCCTCTGTCCATGGGATTTTTCAGGCAAGAATACTGGAGTGGGTTGCCATTTCCTTCTCCAAGGTACTGAACTTGCATCTCCTGTGTCTCTTGCACTGGCAGGCAGATTCCTTACCACTGAGGCACCTGAGAGGCCATGCTTAGATGACTTACCCATGGTCATACTTCCAGTTAGTGCAGAGCCAGAAATGTACATAATTCAGGTATTTTCACTTCTAAGCTATTTTGTTTTTCCCTGCCCTTGAACTTCAAAGTGTGGTCAACCCACCAGCAGCATTGCCACAACCTGGGAGCTTGTTAAGCTCTATTACAGACCAACTGAAAATGAATCTGTACCTCAACAAATTTTGAAGTTATCTGTATGCACATTAAAGTTTGGATCCATCCAATCCAATTCTGGGTGTACACTGAAAAGATTTAAAAGCAAGATCTCAAAGAGATATTGTATGCCCGTGTTCATAGCAGCATTATTCACCACAATAGCCAAAAGGTAGAAACAACCCAAATATCCATTGGCAGTTGAATGTATAAACAAAAGGTGATCTATACATACAATGAATATTATTCAGTCTTTAAAAGGAGGGAAATTCTGGCATATGCCATAATATAGATTGAACTTGAAGACATTATGCTAAGTAAAATAAGCTAGTCACAAAAAGACAAATACTATATAATTTATATAAGTAGAATCACATTCATAGAAATAAAAAATAGAACAGTGGTTGCCAGGGCCAGAGGGAGGGGCCGTGGAGAATTGTGATTTAAAGGATACAGAGCTTCTATTTTGCAAAATAAAAAGAGTTACAGAAATTGGTTGCACAACGATGTAAGTGTACTTAACACTACTGAGTGTTAGTGTACTTAGCACACTTAAAATGGTTGTGATGATACATTTCATGCTATGTATATTTTATCATAACAAAAAGCAATCTTCACTTTAAAAAAACAAGTGCTAGTCCATACCAATTTGGTTCTGGTTTTTCTGGGAGGCTTGATTCAACAACTGAAGCAGATGTCAGATGGAGATAAAACCAAGTCAGAAGACTGTTGAAATGAGTTGAATAAAAAGGTTTTCCATTTATTTACAATTTATTTTGATTAGGCTTTCTGCCAGCTCAGAATCCTCACAGCAACCTTCAGGTGGCTATTTAATTCTCATGTTGTTATTAGGGTGACCAACTCACCCAGTTTGCCTGGGACTCCCACTTTCACCACAAAAAATCACGTGTCCCCAGGTAACCCCTCTGTTCACGTTAGGAGCATTGGCCACTCTATTTCAAGATGATGTAGCAGCTAAGCAGAGCCAAGACTCAAGCTCAGATCTCACTAACGGAAGAACCAAAAGAACTCTAATTCAATGAATAAGAAAAAGAGGAGTGACCATAAAACCCCCCTGCTGATGTCTATGTATCTTGATACTATCACTGTGATCTCTCTCACTAAGTTTGGGTTTAAATTTAAAAAAACTTATCTGTCATGTCAAACATTCTTAGCTTACTGACTTCTCTGTCACTATTAATGTCATTATATTCTAGAAAATTTTCAGGATGCTACTCCTGAAAAATAAAGACAAATTTTTGATCTGCCTATTGCGTTTAAAATGATGGTGAACTACAGCAAAGAAAAAACAGGTAAGGACCCCAAGCATGGAATATTATCAGGGCTGTAATTGGTATCTGTCCAAAGCCTTCTTAATAAAGGACTTTTAATCACTGTAGAAAAAAAATCATTGTAACTGGTGTGCTCAGTCATGTCCAACTCTTTTCGACCCTTTGGACTATAGCTTCCAGGGTCCTCTGTCCATGAGATATTTCAGGCAAGAATACTGGAGTGGGTTGCCTTTTCTCCCTCCAGGGTATCTTCCCCATCCAGGGATTGAACCCACATCTCCTGTGTCTCCTGCATTGTAGGCAGATTCTTTACCTGTTGACCCATTGGGGAAGCCCATTGTAACTGTTAGTAATGTTCAAAATATAGGCTGACAGTTAGATAGGCAAAGATGTTTGGACTACAGTTAGAGAATGACTTTATTTGATTTCCCCCACATTTATTAGAGAGTAAGCAGAAATGGGCAGGGGAGTCAAGGAAACCAGAGGAATGGAGTTCACCCTAGTCCTAATAATCCATTTGAGCCAAGAAATCTCTGACTTTACATACTAATGATGCTCTGAGGTCATGCTATAAGAAAATTTTGCCACTGTCCCATACTGCTTTGTTTATATTCTATTTACTCACTGAGGTTAATAATAAAACCCTTAAGTAAAGGCAAGGGAGGCAAGATGGTGAAACTGTGTACTGCTCCAATACCATCTCTGGATTAAGGTGGGCAGAGGGTTGAGAGAGAAATCTTCAAGTAGTACCTGTGAAAAAAAGACAATAAAATGCCAGCTCCTGTAGAAAAAGAAAATGTAACTTGTAAAGAGATCTGGCCTTGAACGAAACAAAGAAGCAGCCTATAAGACTTAACCCAAGGCAGTCCCCTTGTAGGTCCATTGAAAAATTCTCTTATCCACTTAGAGATAAACCCTGCAGAAATGAGGGCAGCCAAGTGAGTGACTGAATAGAACAACTCTCAACCTTTTTCTTCTGCAACACACTTGACAAATGATGTTCACATGCTGGTAAACTCCTGTGACTGCCCCCAAGGCTATTCCAACTTGCCAGTGTGATTTCTGAAAATTCACTCCTACAAAAGAAGATACAAGTTACAGTGATGTTATATGGATATGCACTGATTTATTATACAGCAAACTTTATTATACAACAAAAAAGACAGCTTTAGCCACAAACCTTCATTCTTTAATTATTAAGTCATGAATAACTCCTATCACAAAAAGATCTGTACGTATAAGTTCATAGCATCATTATTCTCCATAGCCAACAAGAGGAAACAACCCGAATGTCCATCAACTAATGAATGAATAAACAAAATGTGGTATATCCGTGCATGTGTGTGTGTGTGCGCACACACTAAGTTGCTTCAGTCATGTCTGACTCTTTGAACACTATGGACTATAGTTCACCAGACTTTTCTGTCCATGGGATTCTCCAGGCAAGAATACTGGAGTGGGTTGCCAGGCCCTCCTCCAGGGGATCTTCCTGACCCACGGATCAAACCTGCGTCTCATTACATCTCCTGAATTTCAGGCAGATTATTTACCACTAGTGCTTCATGGGAAGCCCATATCCATGACCACTACTCAACAATTAAAAGGAAGAAAGTACCATAAATGGATGAAGTTCAAAAACATTAGGCTAACTGAAAGAAGCCAGACACAAAAGCACATATATTCTATGATTTCTTCATAGAAAATGTCAAGCAAAGACAAATTAGACACAAAAAGTAGATAAGTAGTCACCCTGGAATTGGGGGTGGAAACGGGGAGGAATTGTAAATGGGCATGAGGTTTTTTCTTAGGCTGCTAGAAATTTTCTAAAATTAGATTTTAATGTATATGTAAAAACAGGAGAATTTTATGCTGTATAAGTTATTTCTCAATAAATTGCTTTAAAAGAGGGGAAAAAAAAAAACCATTTGGGAAAAAAAGAAAAGCTCCTGACATTTCTCATCACTGATAGAGACTGGCCCTGCATGTGTCTGCCAAAATCTCCTGTCCCCAAACCTGCTGTATGCTGTCCCCCGGCACTTAGTTCAGGATTTTTAAAAACATGCTCTTTGTCTCCTCCTTTGTTGATAGAAAGCGTGAAACCATTCCCTCTGGCACATTATCACATTTTTGTAAATTATAATCCACCCATTACATCTGCAAGATTGCTTGAGTCTAGACAATCTATCCTAGGAGCAGAGAAACCAGGAGGTATTGTGCTGGGCTTCGTCTCAAGGACAAAATACAGGAAACACAAAGTAAAAATGTGCTGTCAGGACTTTTATCTGTTCTGTATCCTTGTAGCATTTTCTCCACCGGAAAAAAGATAATGATAGGCTTTCTGGACATTAGAGACTGTTTATATTAACAATTATTACGTATGTGTGAAATGACAGTATACAGGTGATATTTTCTATTGACAGTTGATATAAATAGTACTGTCTTGCAAGTGACTTGAAAACTCAATTTCAATAAATCCCTATTACCATATATAGATCTGAAAAAAATGTGATAAACGTAGCTTAGATTTATAATCACTTTTCCAGTGGTATAATGCTATGAAACAAAGCTTAGAGTGTCTAAATGTGACTTAGGTCACATCTCTGACTATACATTTTTAAAAAATCTAAAATGTAGAAATTAATAGGGCACTAAAATATCATCTAGTCAATCTCCCTAGTTGAGGAAACAAAAGACTATGATAAGTAGCTTGCTCCATTCTCAAAGGGTGGTGAAGGCTATTCAGGACTCCTGACTCACAGTCATGCACTCTTCCCATATATATGGGAATATATATATAGTATATAGTATATATATATATATATATACACTATATATATACATTCACGGATATACGACATTTTGTTTATTCATTCATCAGTTGATGGACGTTCGGGTTGCTTCCTCTTGTTGGCTATGGAGAATAATGATGCTAGGAACTTATACGTACATATGGTATATATATATACTATATATGTAACTGTACTTCCTACAGTGCATACAAGAAGGTTACACATTGGATTAGTAAGCACGCAGAGGGACTGCCCCTCTGAGGATACCTTTTATTCAATTAGAAAAACATTAGGTAGAAATGGCATACCCTCATTCACGGACTAAACCTAGTCCATAGACAAGTTTGCTTGACCAACATGGATTGTTTAACATTTTTACTCATTAAATTTTTAAAATTCAGAGATTTTATATATAAATTTATATTTCCCACTTTTTTAGTTTCCTTTTTTTTTTTTTTGCTTTATAGCATGCAGGATTTTATTTCCCCAACGAGGGATGGAACCCACAACCCTTGCACTGGAAGCGGGGTCTTAACCACTGGACCACCGGGGAAGCCCCTTGGTCTATTTTTAGGAAAAGGGAACTTTGGCAGCACTAGGCCAGTAGTCTTCTACGACTGCAGTCACTGGGGGTGAGTGGCAGTTGCCCCGTTTAGAATGTGCCTTCCTCTTCAGTGTGTATATTTTTTCCTGATACCTCATCTGCTTCTTTCATTTTAAATACCCAGACCCTTGTAGGCATTTGAGTTTGTGACACTGAGTTAGGGGATCTGGGAATATTGACTCCTAGATTATGTATATCAAGATAGAACATCTGAGACAGCTTAGAGGCTGGCTCAGTTCTTAAACTCTCTGGTTGGACATAATTTATGCAAAGCACAACCGTTGGCAATACATGTCAGCATCAGATTCATTAAAGATATCCTGAAACTGACTTAGGACTTGGTGGGTTTGTTTCAGAGAGCGAGCACTGAGAGCACCAATCCTAAAACAGGACTGCTCTCAGCATTGTAGGGTCCGGAGTAAGAATGCCGATACAGACCCATGTACCCACAGCTACGTTTTCAGAAGTTTCAAACTTAAGCTAACAGACTACTCAACAAAATAAGAATCTATATTCCAATGAGAAATGTACACATATTACCTGAAGGCCAGTTTTAAATTGAAAATTTGCAAAAAAGAAAAAAAAAAAAGGGAGGTGGGGCAGGGAATTTCCTGGCAGTCCAGTAGTTAGGACTCCACGCTTTCACTGCCAAGGGCCTGGATTCAGTCCCTAGTCGAGGAACTAAAATCCCATAAGCTGCCCTGCATGGCCAAAAAAAAAAAAAGAAAATTAAAATTCTTAGACACTGTGGAGTTTCAGACCAGAGCAAAACACCATATATACAAGAGCTAGCTGCAAGACTCTGCACAGCCCTCTATCTCTTCCTCCATCCTCTACTACAAGGGGCTTCCTATTCATGTGTATGGACAGCCAACCATCATAACAAGCTCTACCCATCCCTCTCCCCTCAAGCAACATTCCCTGGCCAGTCCTTGGGCCTAGGAAATCTCACACAGGTGGTTGGCCAGGATCAGTGAGCTATGGCCCATGTGTGGGCCAAATCCAGCCCACAGCCTGTGTATGGCTTACAAGCTTAGAATAGCTTTTACATTTTTTTTTAAAGAGTTGTAAAAAAGAGAGAGAGAAAGAGAAGAAGAATGTGTGACAGAGACCCTAAATAGCCTGCAAAGCCTAAAATATTTACACTCTGGCAGTTTACGGGAAAGTTTTGCCTACCCCAATTCTGAGGTCCAGGGAAGAGTCCTCCTACTCTGATGTAAGGACAGTGCTACCCAAGGATAACCCAGATACATCTAAAAACGCTAGGGAGCCCATTCAAAGTCTGCTTGCTTCCTCCGGAATCTCTAATGACCCAGGAACCAGTCCTCTAATCCTCCAGATCAAAGAGGATTCGAATGGGACTGGGGATACAGATAATGGGCAAGCATCTGTGGAATACCTATGTTGAGTGAGGCACTGGGCTAAGTTTTTTACATATATTATCTTCTTCAATCCTCTTAGGCCATCTCCAGTCCAGAGTAGAAGCCGAAGATATGCAAACAAAATCAGTGAGTATGGAGACTTGGGAAAAGTCTTCTGTTTCCTGAAACTGGCATCATCATCATCACCATCATTTTAGTTGAATTTGATGATGATAATGATAGAGGGGAGAATCAATCATTTAAAAAATAAGTGGAGTTTGAGTTAAGTGCAGAAATGACTCCTTTTCCCTTCCCACAGGAAAGAGATTTGAGAGTTTAGCTGATGCTCAGAAGTTGGGAGTTGAGTAGCCTAGAGACCACAGTGATTAAATTCCATCTTTGCTTCTCTGTGTCTCTCTAAGGAAAGAGACAGATGGTGTGTCGGGAGAAAGAAGATCATGTGGAGATGAATATCTGTGACACTGGCTCAGAGGCAGCCTTATACGAGGCCAGTGGCCTAGAATGGAATCAAATGCTTACATTAAAAGAGAAGGCACTGGGGAGTTGCCACATAATGAAGCCTGGCACCTTACCTCACAACCTGCCTGAGGTACTGTGATCTGCTATTTCCTCACACACAGGAAGCAGCACTTTCCCAAAGGAAAATGAGCTCTTCTTTTTCAGAGAAAGGCATCATTTCAGATCCCTGAACTGAGTTAAGAACAAAGAAACCTCAGAGAAAGTCGCTCATGACCTTCGAGGTTTATCTGATTTTCTTATTCACAGCAATACAGATGGCTTTTTTTTTTTAATAAGCAAAGGTAAAAAGCCTCACTATAATTGAATGAATCAAAGGAGTAAGAGGTTGATTTTTACCAGATTTCTACAGTAAAAAATAGCTTTATTGCTAATACAGAAAACCTTGGCTATAACCTAGTAGAGAATTGGGTGAAAATTTTCAAAAGTCAGAACTAAGTACAGAGAACAATGTAATAAATGCACATATATGAATTACCCAGACTGAATACGATTTTATCAAAATTGTTTCAGATCTTTTAAAAATATAAAATATATACTGCTTTTTAAGTTGAATTCCCCTTTTTACCCCCATTTCCCCACAGTCCTGTTACCTGTTATCTGATAAATTACATTGTGAGTATGTGTGAAGTTGCTCAGTCATGTCCGACTCTTTGCAACTCCATGGACTGTAGCCCACCAGGCTCCTCCATCCATGGACTGTAGCCCACCAGGCTCCTCCATCCATGGAATTCTCCAGGCAAGAATACTGGAATAGGTTGCCATTTCCTTCTGCAGGGGATCTTCCTGACCCAGGGACTGAACCCAGGTCTCCAGCATTGCAGGCAGACGCTTTAACCTCTGAGCCACCAGGGAAGCCCAAAGAGTCTTAATGCTGAATTCCTATTCCTTGGTATAAATCTTATTTACTCAGATTTATTTGTACATATATGGGGCTTCCCATGTGGCTCAGTGGCAAAGAACACTCCCACCAATGCAGGAGACGCAGGACACAGAAGTTCGATCCTGGGTTGGGAAGATCCTCTGGAGGAGGAAATGGCAACCCACTCCAGTAATCTTGCCTGAAAAATCCAATAGACAGAAGAGCCTGGCTGGCTACTGTCCATGGGGCTGCAAAGAGTTGGATACGACTGACTGACTTAAGCATGCACATATTTGTATATACATATATATTTGTGTAGTTGTGTGTCACATTCTGTTTGTATGATATTATTTATGATTTGCACATTTATGTTCATTAGTAATATTAGAGTATAATTATAGTCTTTAAAAATGATTTAGATTACTGACCTCCTTTTCTATTCTCTGAAATAGTTTGTATATTACAGGAATTATTTATTACTTTTAGATTTGGAGAAATTCAGTTGTATGATTGTCTTAAGCTGATTAGATTTTCACTATTAACCCAGTTTTTAAAGTTTTCAATCTGTTAGTTTTAAACATTTTCATTGCTCAGCTTTTAAATTTGTATTTATTACCATATTTAAATTTTTAAACTTATTGTCAAAGTTTCTCATGGTATTCTTTTGTTGAATCTTAAAAATTCAACTGTACTTGTAGTATTTTCTCTTTCATATTTCTTTTAGTATTTACTTGTTATTTCTTTCCCTTTCTCAGTTGATTTTGTCAGATATGTTTCTTTTATTGTACAAATGATCAGTTTTTGCATTTGATCATTTCTTTCTCTTTACTTATGATTTTTAACCTTTTCCTATATTCTTTCTGTTTGCTTTTTTTTTTTTTTTTTTTCTAACTCCTTGAAATCTTATCCCATGTATTTTCATTATGCTTTTTAAATGAAAGCAGCATCACACAATTTTTATGTTTAATTCCTTTGTTTTATTCAAAACTAAATATTTCACTTTTAAAATCAAGATTACCTCTTTAACTCACGAGTTGTTAAATGTTGCCTTGCTTTCAAATAAATGTATTGTTTGAAATGTTTCAATGCTTCATTGTTTTTGGTGACTGAATATACTCTGTATGATATCAATTCTTTGGACTCTGTTGGGAATCCCACAGTGCCATCATAGAAGGTCAATTTGAGAGAATGTCTTTTGCATAAGCTTGAAAATAATTTAGGTTCTTTGTCAGATGCTAAATTCTATATAGGTGCTGAATTAAGCTAATTAAATGCATTATTCATATTACTACTATTATTTCTATGAACTATCAACTTCTGAAAATGTATTAAAATCTCCCTCTGTGATTATATTAATGTAGTAAATTGCATTTTAGTAAATTGATTTTAATAGTAAATAGTAAATTGATTTTCTTTTTTTTTTTTAATAATTTTAAAATGTATTTATTTTTGGCTGTGCTGGGTCTTCACTGGTACACAGGCTTTTCTCTAGTTGCAGTGACCCTGGGCTATACTCCGCGGTGAGCAAACTTCTCATGGCAGTGACTGAACGTGGGCTCAGTATTTGCAGTCCCCAGGCTCTAGAGCACAGGCTCAATAGTTGGAGTGCACAGGCTTGGTTGCTTCAGAGCATGTGGAATCTTCCCTCACCATGGATCGTACTCTACATTGGAGGCAGATTCCTTACCACTCAGCCACCAGCGAAGCCTTTGATTGATTTTCTCTTGTTAAACTACCCTTGCATTCCTGAAATAAATCCTAGTAGGTCATAATTTTTTAAAAAATCAATTTCTAGTTATTTAAGATTATTTTGTTTCAATGTTTATAAGAAAGATTAGCCTGTATATTTTCTTTATTCTAATATCCATGCAATAAAATGAATGGGGAAATGTCCCACTCTTTTCAGTTCTCTGGAAGATATTTAGTAAGATTGTTATTTATTTTTTCCATAAATGTTTGGAAGATTTATCAGAGAAACCATTAGGGCCAGTAGTTTTCTTTGGGGGAAGGTTTTAGAAAATGGATTCCATTTTCTTTCTTTATTTTTCTCTGGTTTTATTTTTAATTGGATGATAATTGCTTTACAAAGTTGCGTTGGTTTCTGACATACAACAGTGGGAATTAGTCATAAGTGTATATATGTCCCCTCCTTCTTGAGCCACTTTTGCACCTCTCACTCCCCAGTTCTCTTGATAGGCATAAGAACTCAAATGTCTCTTTCTTCTTGAGTCAAGTTTGATAAGTTTCATCTTTCAATGAAATTATCAAATTGACATTAAGTTGTTCACAATAATTTTGCTATCTTTTAATATCTGTATAATTTATAGCCATGCCATCACTTTTATTCCTAATATGTGCTTAGTCACTTTAGTAGTCTGCTATTTATAAACAAAGCTTAAAATTATTCTGACCTCCTACATTCTCACCCCCTTCTTTCTCACTCTCTCTGAAGAGGTTCCCCAGGCATCTGCATGGTACATCCATGCTCAGTCACTTCAGTTGTGTTCGACTCTTTGCGACCCCATGGACTGTAGTCTGCCAGGTTCCTCTGTCCATGAGATTCTCCAGGAAAGACTACTGGATTGAAGTGCCATGCCCTCCTCCAGGAGATCTTTCCAACCCAGGGATGGAACCCGAGTCTCCAGTGTCTCCTGCATTGCAAGTGGATTATTTACCACTGAACCATTCAGAGAGCACTATTTTAACCAGAATTTTCTTTTTCTTGATCAGTCTTGCTAAGAGTTTATTATTTGCATTAATTTTTTAAAGAACTTTTGGGTTTTTTCTATACTTCATTGATTAATACTGTTATCTTTATTATTTTCTTTCTTATTTTTTTAGGTATGATTTGCGATTGTTTTTTTAGCTTATTAAATTAGAAAATTCATTTTCTCTTTAAGACATGAGTTATTTTAAAGTATATGAATAATTTCCAAGCATTTGGGAAATATTTTTTTGTTATTGATATACAGCTTTACAATCACAGAAAACTAACCAAACTGATCACATGGATCACAACCTTGTCTAACTTAATGAAACTATGAGCCATGTCATGTAAGGCCACCCAAGGCAGATGGGTCATGGTAGAGAGTTCTGACAAAACATGGCCCACTGGACAGAAGAATGGCAAATAACTTCACCATTCTTTCCTCGAGAACCCCATGAACAGTACGAAAAGGCAACAAGATATGACACAGAAAGATGAACTTCCCTGGTCAGTAGATGCCCAATATGCTACTGGAGATCAGTGGAGAAATAGCTCCAGAAGTAATGAACAGACTGAGCCAAAGCGGAAACAATGCCCAGTTGTGCATGTGTCTGGTGGTGAAAGCAAAGTCCAATGCTGTAAAGAGCAATATTGCATAGGAACCTGGAATGTTAGGTCCATGAATTAAGGCAAATTGGAAGTGGTCAAACAGGAGATGGCAAGAGTGAACATTGACATTTTAGGAATCAGTGAATTAAAATGGGCCAAAAATAGGTGAATGTAATTCAGATGATCATTATATCGACTACCGTGGGTAAGAATCCCTTAGAAGAAATGGAGTAGCCATCATGGTCAACAAAAGGGTCTGAAATGCAGTACTTGGGTGCAATCTGAAAAATAACAGAATGATCTCTGTGCGTTTCCAAAGCAAATCATTCAGTATTACAGTAATCCAAGTTTATGCCCCAACCACTAATGTTGAAGAAGCTGAAGTTGAATGGTTCTATGAATACCTACAAGACTTTCTAGAACTAACACCAAAATAAGAGTCCTTTTCATCAGGGACTGGAATGCAAAAGTAAGAAGTCAAGAGATACCTGGAGTAACAGGCAAATTTGGCTTTGGAGTACAAACTGAAACAGGGCAAAGGCTAACAGAGTTTTGCCAAGAGAACGCACTGGTCATAGCAAACACCCTCTTCCAACACACAAGAGAAGACTCCACACATGGACATCACCAGAAGGTCAATACCAAAATCAGATTGATTATATTTGCAACCAAAGATGGAGAAGCTCTATACAGTCAGCAAAAACAAGACTGGGCTCAGATCATGAACTCCTTATTGCCAAATTCAGACTTACACTGAAGAAAGTAGGGAAAATGACTAGGCCATTCAGGTATTGTGGGAGACAGGAAGAATAAAAGAAAAGCAGGCCCAGCAAGGGCTGCAAAAGAAATTTATAATTATTGATAAACTGGATGCTATAAGGCATGAGACTCTTAGAACAAGTCCCTCTAGAGGGAACAGTTCATAGTCTGAAAACAAGATATGATCATGGGGTTGGAAAACTGACCCCAGACTGTTTCTCAACTGGCATCTCAGAGAGTCACATGCTTTATGTATCTGGTGGAAAATCTATAGATAAGAATATTAGTCTTAGTTACTGATTTGTTCGTTACTGTTTCTTAATTCCTCGATGGTTAATGATCATTTTGTTCTTTGGCCCTGAAGGCCACATGACTTATAGTTTAACTCCCCACATATTCTTTCCTTCATGGTTGAAAGTATAATAAAGCTGGCTTGGATTCAGTTCCAGCGCCTTCACCTTGGAGCAGTGTCGGTCCCCTGATCCTCGCCACTGAATTTTTGTGTCTTGTTTCTCATTCTCTCACTGTATCGTGCTTTCGGAAACCCTGTTTGTCGAGCCAGTCTCAACAAGGTATGACCTAAATCAAATTCCTTACAATTATACAGTGGAAGTGACAAATAGATTCAAGGGATTAGATCTGATAGACAGAGTACCTGAAGAATTATGGACAGAGGTTCATGACATAGTACAGGAGGCAGTGATCAAAACCATCTGCAAGAAAAAGAAATGCAAAAAGGTAAAATGACTGTCTGGGTAAGCCTTACAAATAGCTGAGAAAAGAAGAGAAGCAAAAGGCAAAGGAGAAAAGGAAAGATATACCCATCTGAATCCAGAGTTCAAAAGAATGCAAGGAGAGATAAGAAAGTCTTCCTAGGAGAACAATGCAAAAAAAAAAAAAAGAGGAAAACAGTAAAAATGGGAAAGACTAGAGATCTCTTCAAGAAAATTAGAGATACCAAGGGAACATTTCATGAAAAGGTGGACATAATAAAGGACAGAAATGGTATGGACCTAACAGAAGAAGAAGATATTAAGAAGAGGGGACAAGAATACACAGAAGAACTATACAAAAAAGATCTTCATGACCCAGATAACCATGATGGTGTGATCACTCACCTAGAGTCAGACATTTTGGAGTGCAAAGTCAAGTGGGCCTTAGGAGGCATCAAAACAAACAAAAAACAAAAAAAAAGTTAGTGGAGGTGATGGAATTCCGGTTGACCTATTTCAAATCCTAAAAGATGATGCTGTGAAAATGCTGCACTAAATATGCCAGCTAATTTGGAAAATTCAGCAGTGGGCACAGGACTGGAAAAGGTCAATTTTCATTCCAATCCCAAAGAATTCAGGACGTTCATTTCAGTCGCTCAGTCATGTCTGATTCTTTGTGACCCCATGGACTGCAACATGCCAGGCCATCACCAACTCTCAGAGCTTACTCAAACTCATGTCCCTTGAGTTGGTGATGCCATCCAACCATCTCATCCTCTGTCATCCCCTTCTCCTCCTGCCTTCAATCTTTCCTAGCATCAGGGTCTTTTCAAATGAGTCAGTTTTTCACATCAGGTGGCCAAGGTATTGGAGTTTCAGCTTCAGCATCAGTACTTCCAATGAATATTCAAGATTGATTTTCTTTAGGATTGACTGGTTGGATCTCCTTGCAGTCCAAGGGACTCTCAAGTGTCTTCTCTAGCACTACAGTTCAAAAGCATCAATTCTTCAGTGCTCAGCTTTCTTTATAGTCCAGCTCTCACATCCATACATGACTACATGACATCCCAAAGAAGGGCAATGCCAAAGAATGTTCAGACTACCACACAATTGCACTCATTTCACATACTAGCAGAGTAATGCTCAAAATTCTCCAAACTAGTATTCAACAGTACATGAACCAAGAACTTCCAGCTGTTCAAGCTGGATTTAGAAAAAGCAGAAGAACCAGAGTTCAAATTGCCATCTGCTGGATCATAGAAAGAGCAAGAGAATTCCAGAAAAACATCTACTTCTGTTTTGTTGACTACACTAAAGTCTTTGACTGTGTGGATTACAACAAACAGTGGAAAATTCAGAAAGAGATGGGAATACCAGACCACCTGACCTGCCTCCTGAGAAACCTGTATGTAGGTCAAGAAGCAATAGTTAGAACCAGACATGGAATAACAGACTGGTTCCAAATTGGGAAAGGAGTATGTCAAGGCTGTATATTGTCACCCTGCTTATTTAACTTATATGAAGAGTAGGTCATGCAAAAAGCTGGGCTGGATGAAGCACAATCTGGAAACAAGATTGCTGGGAGAAATATCAATACTCTCAGATATGCAGATGACATCACACTTATGGCAGAAAGCAAAAAGGAACTAAAGAGTCTCTTGAGGAAGGTGAAAGAGGAGAGTGAAAAAGCTGGCTTAAAACTCAACATTCAAAAAACAAAGATCAAGGAATCCAGTCCCATCACTTCATGGAAAATAGATGGGTACAGTGACAGATTTTATTTTCTTGGACTCCAAAATCACTGTAGATGGTGACTGCAGCCATGAAATTAAAAGATGCTTGCTCTTTGGAAGAAAAACTATGACAAACCTAGACAGCATATTAAAAAGCAGAGACATCACTTTGCTGACAAAGGTCTGCATAGTCAAAGCTATAGTTTTTCCGGTAGTTTTTCTCACATATGGATGTGAGAGTTGGACCATAAATGATGAATGCCGAAAACTTGATGCTTTTGAGCTGTGGTGTTGAAGAAGACCCTTTAGAGTCCCTTGGACTACAAGGAGATCAAACCACTCAATCCTAACGGAAATCAGTCCTGAATATTCATTGGAAGGACTGATGCTGAAACGAAAGCTCCAATACCTTTGCCACCTGATGTGATGAGCTGACTCATTAGAAAAGATCCTCTTTCTGGTAAAGATCGAAGGCAGGAGGAGAAGGGGATGACAGAGGATGAGATGGTTGGATGGCATCACCGACTCGATGGACATGAGTTTGAGCAAGCTCCAGGAGATGGTGAAGGACAGGGAAGCCTGGTTTGCTGCAGTCCATGGGGTCTCAAAGAGTCAGACACAACTGAGCAACTGAACAACAACAAATACAGCTTTAATTGTCTAAAAACATACTCTATTTAATTTTAATTCTTTGAAATTTGTCAAGACTTGCTTATGGGTCAACATAAGACTTGCTTTTTGGGTCAACACATGGTCCCTTTTGAGTAAAAATTTCATGTTCTGCTGGGAAAATACTATGTATTCTTCAGTTTATGGGTGTAGTTTCTACAAACAGCAATTTTGTCAAATTAAATAACTATGTTGTTCAAATCTTTTCTATTCTAACTATCATTACTTTAAAAAAATCTGCTTTTTTTCTGTTAGGTACTAAAAATATATGTTAAAAGCACCAACTGTATCAATTTTCCTTTTTATATTTTGAAGTTGTTTTATTAGGTAAATACACATTTTTGCTTTTTTCTTGCATTTCTTTAGGTGAAACTTTCAATACAATGTTAACTGGAAGTGGCAAGGGCAGCATCCCTGTCTTGGTCCATAATAACTCAAGGGAAAAGTTTTTAATATTTCGTTATTAAATTTGATGTTTGTATAAGTATTTTATAATGTATTCTTTTCCAGTTACTCAAGTTCCTTTCTATTCCTAGTTGGCTAAGGTATTTTTTTTTTTTTAAACATCATGACTGGAAGATAAACTTTATCAAGCAAATTTATCTCATAAGATCATATAATTTTATTTTTTTCTATTGCTATGGTAAATTATATTAATTGATTTTTAATGTCCTATCACCCTCAATACCTAGAATAAACTCTATAATGATGTATACCTTTTTACATAGTGATTAATTTTCATTTGCTAATTTTCTTTTTTTTTTTCTTGATAATAATCTGTTTATTTTTTTTTCTTTTTTTTTAGATTTTATTTTATTTTTAAACTTTACATAATTGTATTAGTTTTGCGAAATATCAAAATGAATCCGCCACAGGTATACATGTGTTCCCCATCCTGAACCCTCCTCCCTCCTCCCTCCCCATACCATCCCTCTGGGTCGTCCCAGTGCACTAGCCCCAAGCATCCAGTATCGTGCATCGAACCTGGACTGGCAACTGGTTTCCTACATGATATTTTACATGTTTCAATGTCATTCTCCCAAATCTTCCCACCCTCTCCCTCTCCCACAGAGTCCCAAAGACTGTTCTGTACATCAGTATCTCTTTTGCTGTCTCGTACACCGGGTTATTGTTACCATCTTTCTAAATTCCATATATATGCATTAGTATACTGTATTTATGTCAAAAAATGGGCCAAAGAACTAAATAGACATTTCTCCAAAGAAGACATACAGATGGCTAACAAACACATGATAAGATGCTCAACATCACTCATTATCAGAGAAATGCAAATCAAAACCACTATGAGGTACCATTTCACACCAGTCAGAATGGCTGCGATCCAAAAGTCTACAAATAATAAATGCTGGAGAGGGTGTGGAGAAAAGGGAACCCTCTTACACTGTTGGTGGGAATGCAAACTAGTACAGCCACTATGGAGAACAGTGTGGAGATTCCTTAAAAAACTGGAAATAGAGCTGCCTTATGATCCAGCAATCCTACTGCTGGGCATACACACTGAGGAAACCAGAAGGGAAAGAGACACGTGTACCCCAATGTTCATCGCAGCACTGTTTATAATAGCCAGGACATGGAAGCAACCTAGATGTCCATCAGCAGATGAATGGATAAGAAAGCTGTGGTACATATACACAATGGAGTATTACTCAGCCATTAAAAAGAATACATTTGAATCAGTTCTAATGAGGTGGATGAAACTGGAGCCTATTATACAGAGTGAAGTAAGCCAGAAGGAAAAACATTTGCTAATTTTCTTTAGGATTTCTGTCTATATTCTATATTTTTGTTCTCAGAATTTTTGTCTATGATCTGCATTTTTTTTTCTTCTTGGTAATATATTTGTCAGATTCTTGAAACAACATTATGCTGGCCCATAAAGAATTGAGAACAATGCACCAGTTTTTAAATCTCTAAAGGAGTTTTGTGAGGTTATTTCTCTTTTTTTAAACACTTGGAAAAATTAAGCAATGAAGCCATCTGAACCTGTGAGGTTTCTTTTAGGGTAGGATTTTAAAATTTGATTTAATTTATTTAGTAGATATAGGAGTTTTTAAGTATATTACTTTTTCCTTGGTCAGATTTGACAAGTTGCATTTATCAAGAAATCTATTTCATCTAAACTGTCCAATTTTGGCATAAAATTGTTTATAATAGTCTTTTGCCATCTTTTAAAATATCTGAGTATCTAAAATGATATCCTCTTTTGTACTTCTATTGATAATTTTGCAAGTTCTCTTATTTTTATCGATCAGTTTTCTTAGTGGGTTATTAATGGTATTAATTTCGGCAAAGAATCAAGGTTTGGATCAAATGATTTTCTTTACTCTGTATATGGTTTCTACTTTATTGATTTCTGCTCTTATCTTTATTACTTTTTTCTTCCATTTCCCTTGTATTAAATGTGTTGTTTTGTTTTCAAGGATCGTAAAATAGAAACTTAGAACATTAATTTTGAGCCTAACTTTCTATCACATATATCCGTTTAACACTATCAGCAGCCCTATTCCTATTAGCACTGCTTTAGATGTATTTTACAGGATTTCATGTAACATTTATTTGTTATCTTTCACTTAAAAATACCTTATTACTTCATTTTTATTTCTTCTTTATTCCTTAAAGTATTTTAAAATGTACTGTGTAATTTCCAAGTTGTTAGAGATTTCGTGTTGTCTTTTTTGTGGTTGACTTAGGTAGTAATTCAGTTGTAACCAGAGAAACTATTTTGAATGATTTCAAACCTTTGAAATTTCTTAAAGTTTACCTTATAACCTAGAATATAATCAATTTTAGTAAATGCTAAGTATTTACTAAAATTTATTGTATTTTAGAATGACTAAGCTGTCCTTGTTAAGTACAATGCTCTCTGTGTGTTTTCTGTGTGTCCTTTATGTCAGGTTTTTAATTATTTTCAAATCTTCTATACCTTTACTGAGTTCATCTTTGTTTGCTTCTTCGATCATGTGTTAAGAGAAAGGTGTTGAAGTTTCTCTTTGTGATTATAAATTTATCTCATTTGAATTCTGTTCATTATTGTTTTGCATATTTTGAAGTTACACGTATTAGGTACTTAAAATTTTGAATTATTGTAACATATTGGTGAATGTATCTCTTTATCATTATAAACTGTCTGTCATTGTCTCTAGCAATGCTTTTGTCCATAAAACTTTCATCTGATATTAGCGTTTTAACACTGGATTTTTTAGTTACTGTTTAAATGGTATATATTTTTTCATTGTTTTACTTTGAGTCAGTCTATGTACTTGTATTATAATATACATCTTGTCAGTAGTATACTGTTCAGGTTTTTTTAATCACTCTAACAATATTATCCTTTAATTGGAGTATTCAGTCCATTTACATTTAATGTAACTAATGTTTTAATTAGTATGTTTAATGAAATTAAATACTAAATGTAGTTAAATTTAATTCCATAGTTACTCTCTGTTTTCTATTTGACTCACTTATGTTCCTTTTTATTTTTCTTGCTATTTTTTAATTAATCAAAATGTTTTATTATTCCATCATTCCCCCAATAAGTGGTTCACTATATATTTCTTACTTTATTCTTTTAGTAGAGATTATTGCATATACCATTAAGTTATCATAATCAAATATAATTTATCACTTTGAACTACTTCTCCAGTATTTTTAGAACCTTATAGCATGTTAACTCATTCCTTCTGCTCTTGCCTTTTGCATTACTTTTTATATAAATTCTAATCTTGCATATGTATTTTTAACCCTACAGAACATTACTGTCTTTTGTAAAGTTAATATTTATTTGTCCACACAACTTCTCTTTTCATTATTCTTTTTTTGTTTTTGTTCTGTATTTCTGTACTCTCATATTATTTGTTTTAGTGGAGACTGCTGGTGGCAAATTGTCTATTTTTCTCTTAAATATATTTATACTTCACTTTTGAAGAAAAATGTTGCTGAACACAAACCCAGTACAGGTGCCCATTCTTGCCTTTGGGTGCTTTTAAGCTGTCATACCACTGTCTTCCAGATGTCACTATTTCTCTTAAGAGGTCAGTTGCCAACATTTTTGTTATTCCTTCATTTCTATTACATCTTCCATTTTGTTATTCCTTTTCTGTCATTCTTTAAAATATTAAAAATTTTTTTTTCTAGTGGTTATACCGTATAGATGTGGGGTTTCTTGCCTATTTTTTTCATCCTGTTTGGAATCTGTAGACTGTCTTCAGTCTGTGGGTTAATGTCTTTCATCAACTTAGAAAAATTCTTGATGTTATCTAGGATGTCTTCCAA
Source organism: Bos mutus (assembly GCF_027580195.1). Classification (NCBI taxonomy): domain Eukaryota; kingdom Metazoa; phylum Chordata; class Mammalia; order Artiodactyla; family Bovidae; genus Bos; species Bos mutus. Next base: position 73,482,208 of record NC_091617.1, read on the forward strand.
TATTATCTTGCTTCATTCTCTCTCCTTTCTTCCTGGCACAGCAATTATGTGTGCATTCTATCTTTTGATTGTGTCCCAAATTTTGCTTACATTCTTTTCACTATTTTCCATTCTTCCTCCTTATCCCATGTTTCAAACAATGAAATTATTCATCTCTTCAGTCACTTTATCTGTTTCCCCATCTATTTACTTCTACATAATAATGAGGTCTTCGTGTCATCTCCAATAAGTTATGTCATCTTCCTATAGGTTATGAATAACCTATAGGTCTGCTGCTTCTCTTCCTGCTCTGACCCTGAAACTTGATTTTGAGTTTTGTGTTTTATGGTCTCACATTCTTGTATGCCTGCTTTATAATTTTTTAAGTGAGTTCTGGATATTATATATTTTTTAAAAATACAAAATCTTTACATTTTTAATGATGCTATCTTTCTCCAGAGAAGGCTTAATTTTATTCTGTGGTGAGCAGATACAGTAAAAACCAATAAATCATGATGATTCAATTGGGGTTTGAGATATTTTCAGGTTGTTTCAGGCTTCTTGATTGCTATCTATTCTTGGTTTGTATTTATACCTAAGACATACCCTTCTGTCATCTTAACCAAAATTCTTATATATATTCCAGTTTTACTTCTATTTGGCAGACCCTTAACTCCCATTTTTCTCTTTCTGTCTTAGTCAGCTCAGGCTGCCATAAAAAATACCATAGACCAGGTGGCTTAAACAACAGAATTTTATTTTCTCACTGTGTGGAGGATGGACATCTGAGATTAGGATACCAGCATGGTTGGGTTGAAGTGAGGGCTTTCTTCTTGACTTACAAGATACCTACCTTCCTTCTGCAACCTCACATGGCCTTTCCTCAATGCATCACACAGAAGGATTTCTTCCTTTCTCTTCCTCTTCTTATGAGACCACTAATTCCATCATGAGGGCCCAGCTCTTCTGACTTAATCTAACCTGAATTACCTCTCAAAGTCTCCGTTTTCAATTACCATCACATTTGGAGTAAGGGCTGTGGCATACAAATTTTTAAGGAGACACAAACTTGAGGAGATAAGTCTTCAGTGCTCCCCAACTTAGTAAGAATTCCAGATGCTCTGATAGCACTTTAGCCTCTGAGCAGCTGCTCCATGTTTGGTTTCAAAACTGTACATTTACTCTTTAATTATATTTTATTGAATGCCATATAGATTAAAAAGAGAGGCTAAAAAATAACTTTAGACTAAAATAGGGAAGGAAGTCTTCAATACACTCACCTCATGTAGCTATCATAAAACAAGAGAAAAATTGGAAATAAGGTAACTGTGCTTAGATGAGCACAGATTTTTGGAGTCCAGGGCCTTATTTTACTTTAGTATTGCTCTGTTTCTGCACCACCAGGGTACTATGCTAAAAATAGATAGATGATAGATAGATGGCTAGAGTAAAGAGAGATATGAACTGAAGCTTAAAAGAAGTATATTTCAAATTTCTACCCATTATCCCACCAGGAATGGAAATTTACCAAACTTTCAAGAAACCTCTTTATTAGCCAATTAATTGGCACATTAATTAGGTGTCAAACTATTCTCAGCATATTATCAGAGAGTTCCAGCATATGCACAATCCAAATATGCAGTCTATAAATAATGATTCCTGCTGTTTTATTATTGCTAATGCCAGTTTCATGTGTTACTATGCTAATTCTCATTAGACTTTAATAAATTACTGTCACCTATACAGCATTAAGATAATTTCTGGTTGACAATAAGTAGCAAGAGCAAAACTACTTAGGACTTGACTAGTGATTTACATAGATTAATCCTTACTTGGCAAGTATTATCTTGTTCTCTATTCACAAGTGAGAAAACGGAGACAAAGAAAGATTAATCTGGAGAGAAGAATTAGTAGTAGTAGTTTAACGTAGAAATTTGCATGGATAATTATCCCACTCTTGAATGTACTTCCTGGGCAAAAACTAAATCAAACCATCAAGTCAACCAATCAATGAAGTAAATAAACAAACAAAATAGCTCATCTTATTAAGACTTTACAGATCTTTTTTTAACACTCAACAGAGAGAGACTGGAAAAAATGTTATTCATAAGATGCAGACTATTTTCATTTTCCAAGGAATTGAGGCTTGAACTTCCAGGAAGATCTGGTCTCCTTAGTTGTGGGGAGAGGGTACCTGGAGAATCTGCCACTAGACAGGACAAATATCCATGCATCATTATTGGGAACACTTTTTGTATGCAATATAGTAACCTAAGTACAGATGCTTCAGATTGAGAAATTAAGGTTCTGCTTAGTATATAAACAGGATTAATTTTTTTGCAGATCTTTGTCATTCCAGATTATGCTAGTTTGCTTAATGCTTATATATTATTTATGGATCCTGATAGATCTGAATGTTGTTATTCAAACTGTTGCTCACAAGAGATCAGGATAAATCTCTACAAGACTTGTACATTGGCCTGGTCATAACCATATACTGGAAAATAGTCTTGACATGAAAATGTTCAGTTCAATCACTCAGTCGTGTCCAACTCTTTGCTACCCCATAGACTGCAGCACACCAGGCCTCCCTGTCCATCACCAACTCCCAGAGCCTACTCAAACTCGTGTCCATTGAGTCGGTAATGCCATCCAATCCTCTCACCTTCTGTTGTCCCCTTCTCCTCCAGCCTTCAATATTTCTTAACATCAGGGTCTTTTCAAATGAGTCAGTTCTTCACATCAGGTGGCCAAAGTACTGGAGTTTCAGCTTCAGCATCAGTCTTTCCAATGAATACTCGGGACTGATTTCCTTTAGGATGGACTGGTTGGATCTCCTTGCAGTCCAAGGGACTCTCAAGAGTATTATTGCTGAACTTTATTGAAATGACTGAAGTCTTAGAGATGGGGTCATTCAAGATTAAATAACCTAGATGTTGAGGATTACACTGATGCTAAATAAGCACATGTGAGAATAGATTGATGAAAATTTTAAGAAATCCTATGGTCTGTTCTATTTTGGGTCCAAAGGGCTAAGATCATATCACTGTGTATAAAGTTGAAATTCCCTCTCAAGAGAAATGACATTCCCATTGACAGTTTTACTGGATGAGATATTAATGATTATAGGAGGTGGGACTTCAACTTGGGGAAGGGGATCACCATTTGCTTTCTGGAATTCAAGGAAATGGAGCTAGGATTCCGGAGAAGAGAGCATGATTAGAGGGACTCTGCGGGGAGAGAGCAGTCTGCACTGCATCACAGCTGCAATTCAGAGATTACATAGCCTGGCTGAACTTTAAAACAACGAGACCACAGACAGCAAGACAAAAAGTTGCATAGCAGAGGGTCAGTGATGAGGGTCCCTATCTCAGAGCAGCATATCCACATTTAGGTTATCTGTGCTATAATTTCCTTCAATGATTGGCAAGCCTTTCATAAAGTCCTCTAGTTGTTCTAGTGGGGTTTCAGCTCTCACCTCATGAAGTATGGGTCCATGGTCTGGTTGAAGTGATGCTGGGATAGTAATCACCTGGACAGTTGAGCAAAGATTTCTCAGGACTGCAGGAAGCAACATTTCAAAGTAAAAACTGGGGTGATGGACAGCAACCTGGTTGGAGTAGGAATACCTAAACACTCCCTGGAGTGTTCCAGAACTTCATGGGATGGATAGGTTTGTTATTATGGACTTCCTACAGGTAAAGATAACAGAGACCCTTGATAGAGTGATTTGGGGAGTTGCCAGATGGAGAATTCTCGTATATTTAAAGAAAGTAACAGAAAAGCTTTCACAGTTAAACCACAAAGTACAGAGTAAAAATAAACCAAAAAATTACTCTATGCTTTTCATTTTTTTAATGATGCTTTGGGGAGGTTTTATTGTTTCAGCTTTTTTTCTTTTACAACACAAGTATCTATTTTTATTTTTAAGTTAAAGATAATTTTTTTTCAGATTTACATTCTGATTAGACTAATATTTTAAAACAAATAGTGGTTCTTTAATGTTAGAGTCAAAGAAGATACTTTTTTTTCTCTCTGGAATTACAGATGGTTCATTCTTTGACCAATTTGAGCTGCATTGCTCATAAGCTCTTTATTGTTTGGACTTCCCTAGCAGCTCAGATGGTAAAGAATCTGCCTACAATGCAGGAGACATGGGTTTGATCCCTGGGTCAAGAAGATCCCTTGAAGAAGAGAATGGCTACCCACTCCAGTATTCTTGCCTAGAGAATTCCATGGACAGAGGAGCCTGGTGGGCTACAGTCCATGGGGTCTCAAAGAGTCAGACACGACTGAGCTACTAACACACTACCATTACCATGATGAATAGTAAAAGTTATTAGCTGTTGGCCTTTATACGTATTTACCAGTAGCAGACTAATTCATGCAAACTCATACACAAATGTACTTTAGGTTAACAATAATTTTGCTTGCTTATTTTAAGCCAATGTTTTTCAAAATTCCAAGGATTTAGATTGCATCATAATAACATGCAGCATATATTAACAATACAGATTCATGGCTCATACCCTCAGAAATTTGGACTCAGAAGGTCTAATCTAGGGCTCAGAAATCTGCATTTTAACAAGCTCCTTGGCATTTATATTGTCAATAATTTTGAGACTCACTGCCAGAGGCTTCTCCATGTACTGGACATTTATCACTTAAAAAATTCATAGCTTTTTCACTTGTAAATGCTCAGAACCAAAACAGTCAAGTTTGTTTTTTAATGTAAACAAAAATCAAGATCTGAAAAAAATGCAAAAAGAATCACACTTTTTACCAGTATACTAAGAGCACTTGTATTGTGAAAATTTAACCCCACTTTATAGCATTATGATACCACTTGAGATAAAGTCTTAAGTCACCTTGGCCAGTCCCCACACACCTGTCACTGGCTCATACCTTCCACCACTGCACCATCTTTGAAATAGCACCCTAGGAGGCAGAATACAGGATTTCTCCACTTCATGCAAATCCTGAGAACGGATGCTTTCTTGTCTATCCCCGCTCGCTGATCTCTAGGCCAGATTGAAAGTATTCACACCATGGGATGATAGCTTTCTCTCAGACCTAGAATTTCTAATCAGTTAATAACATTTACTAATTACTATTTACCACTTTTATTTTACTGTAATGTTTGATTAACATCTGTTATCACATTGAATTCACTCTTTAATATTTTTTCTAAATGCTCAGTATACATCCTGTGTTGGAAACTTTTTTATGGCATCTCAACTTACAGTTATTTGTGTACATATCTTTTCTTCCTTCCTACCCACCCTTTTTTTCCCTCTCCCTCCCTTTTTTCCTCCTAACTCCCTTCTTTCCTCTCATTCATTTTCTTTATTTTTTCCTCATCCCCTAGGAGCTGTATAAACTGTCTCAGGATCGTCCAGGATTTGCTCCTCAGGTCATTAATTCCTGCACCTTTGGATTCTGCCTATGTGGGCAATAAGCATGGGAAGTGAGGACCTGAGCCACAGGCAAGGGCCTGGGGCAAGGCACTGTCAGCTCGGCTCTACAGGAAGCTGGTAAAAGCCTGCACAGAACCACTGCAGCAACTGACATGAGAGACTGGCGATGCCAAGAGATTTTGAAGTCATGCACAAGAGATGCCGATACAGATGGCTCTGAAGAGATGAATAAGAGGTAAACTGACAAGAAACTGCCCTGTCACGTAAGTTGTGGCAGGTTGGGAGACTCCAAATAGAGAGATGAACATCTGGAAAGAAATTAAAGCATGGAACAATGGGTTGTGCTTAAAGACCTATGCTGCTGCTGCTAAGTCGCTTCAGTCGTGTCCAACTCTGTGCGACCCCATAGACGGCAGCCCACCAGGCTCCCCTGTCCCTGGGATTCTCAGGCAAGAACACTGGAGTGGGGTGCCATTGCCTTCTCCCCAAAGACCTATAAGCAGTTCTAATTTGACAGAACATAAAATGTTAGGAGGTAATGACAAGAGATGAAGCATTTCCTGTAGTCCTTTATAGAACTGAAAACAACTTTGTTATTTAATTGTATATATATTAGAATTTTTTGTGTGTTTAGTTTTATGGGACATTCTATGTCTTACAAGGAAAGACCATGCTGTCTCCTGCATCAGAGTCCATGGTAGGCCTCTTGAATGAAGAAATGTGCAGGCCATCAGGGGCCTTGCATTCCATTCCAGGAATCTCCTGTCATTCTAGGATGCTTGAAGACAAGTGTCATATCTGCCTCATTCTCCTCAGTGCCGAGTGCAGAGCTTTTCATGAGTAGATACCTGGAGACTGTTTGCTAAAAGAATGCTGAATTACTTAATGACTGCATTACATCGATTTAATGGAAAGGTATGGAAAGCATAGATATGCTATGAGAGGCTGCTGCATTGTTGGAGATATGTCAGGAAGCATGATTTGAATAATTTGAAAAAATACTGAAGACAGTTTTGACATCTAGCTATTTTCCAAAATATAGTCAAGTCATTCATAACACTTAGACTAACTCATGTTATCAGATCTAGTCTCAGGGTTTCTTTACTGGACTCTAGCTTCCCAAGATATAAAAAAAAAAAAAAAAACTTGCTATGTTTTTCTTTCTGTATGTTTTTTCATTTTATTTTACTTTTTCACTGAAGTATGTGTTATGTGTGTGTGCTCAGTCTCTCACTCATGTCCAACTCTTTGCGACCCCATAGCCCACTGGGCTCCTCTGTCCATGGGATTTACCAGGCAAGAATACTGGAGTGGGCTGCTGTTTCCTTCTCTAGGGGATTTTCCTGACCCAAGGATCAAACCTGAGTCTTCTGCATCTCCTGCATTAGAGGTGGTGGATTCCTTACCACTGTGCTACCTGGGAAGTCCTACTAAAGTATAGTTGACTTAAAACATTATGTTAGTGTCAGGTGTACAACATAGTGATTCAATATTTTAATAGATTGTATATGGGTCTATTTCCTGTGCCAAACAGTAGAGGTGAAGGGGTTCAGAGGTATAAATACTTGCTATTATTTTACATATATATCTAAAAATTAATGGTTATAAAAGTGGTAAGATGTTATGTGGCTTTAGAATGTAATTGCATTTAAAGACATTAATCAGTCATTAACATCTGCTTTCAGATATAGTGTTGTCAATATAAGCATAGAAGTGAATGTGTCTGAGTCCCAACAAATTAATGATTCTTATGTCAAACCCACAGGCCTTCTCCTGGTGTGTATTTATAGCTATGACATCTTTGACAAAGAGCCCAAGAAAACGTGAGGTCTAAATAATGTAAAGGATACTATTTCATGTTTGTATTTTTTTTTTCTTCTCTTCAAAATGCTGCTTAACATTCACAATGAATGGATTTAGCCCAGAAAAGACATGAAATGCTGAGATAAAAATCTATGAATGACCCCATGGAGGTGCTTGAGATTTGGCAGGGTTTTTACATGGTTGATTAAGCCCATCACTTGTTCACTCTGGAATATTTTCTCCTCCTCCTGGGCCTCCTCCTCCTTCTCCTTCATAAAAGCTTAAAATATATTGTTTACACAAAAACTTAATAATTTGAATAAGGCAGTTAACATCTGGCAGAAAATACAGAAAAATTCTTGTTAACTAAATTATATACTAGGCAACAGGATCAAAATCTCTCGTTTCTCTAGGAATTGAGACTTATCGAATTAAATCTAACTTACTGATAGGTTTTCTTTGATCTATACTTGTTTTTCACCCCTCCCTGCCAAAATGAAATCTGAAGCCATTTAAAACTAAAAATATTTTCCACACAAATGCTAAACTTGATCCTCTTTTCTTCCATGTCCTTTCGTTGCTGTTGTTCAGTTACTCAGTCGTGTCTGACTCTTTCGACCCCGTGGAGTGCAGCACTCCAGGCTTCCCTGTCTGTCACCATCTCCCAGAACTTGCTCAAACTCATGTCCATTCAGGTGGTGATGCCATTCAACTACCTCATCCTCTGTCGCCCCCTTATCTTCCTGCCTTCAGTCTTTCCTATCACCAGGGTCTTTTCCAGTGAGTTGACTCTTCATATCAGGTGGCCAAAGTATTAGAGTTTCAGCCTCAGCATCAGTCTCTCCAACAAATATTCAGGACTGATGACAATACAGGCCTTTATCTCCCTGTAGCAACCATAACCTGGAGAAGGCAATGGCACCCCACTCCAGTACTCTTGTCTGGAAAATCCCATGGATGGAGAAGCCTGGTAGGCTGCAGTCCACGAGGTCGCTAAGAATCGGACACGACTGAACGACTTCACTTTCACTTTCCACTTTCGTGCATTGGAGAAGGAAATGGCAACCCAATCCAGTGTTCTTGCCTGGAGAATCCCATGGATGGAGAAGCTTGGTAGGCTGCAGTCCATGGGGTCGCACAGAGTCGGACACGACTGAAGCGACTTAGCAGCAGCAACCATAACCTAGACCTGCCATCAGCTGTTCCACTTAGAGGAGGCTCACTCCTCCCCATCATATTCTGCTGACCTACTTAGAAGTTTTTAGGCTTCCTGCCTGGCTTGGATAGGCATTTGATTTTCTGATTCCTGTACTAGTTTAATGCTAAAGGGTATTTTCAGTCTCATATCTCAAATCCCTGCAGTTGAGTAATATACGTTGTGCTTTTATCTGGCTAATATGGGTAATTTTTCTTCAGTATGATGTTATCTGGCAATATAAATATCATAATTTGTTTAACATGTTGCAGTTTTAAGCTAATTAAGGATTTACTCCTATCTAATAAAATTTGCTCGCAGCAGTTTACTGTTACCATCTTAATACATATTGCAAATACCAAATTCTTTTCAAATATCTTTTCTTTTAACATCAACTTGAGCACATGAACACTGAACCAGGAAAAGCCCCATTCAACAATTTTATATATACATATATATATACCTCGGAGAAGGCAATGGCACCCCACTCCAGTACTCTTGCCTGGAAAATCCCATGGACGGAGGAGCCTGGTAGGCTACAGTCCATGGGGTTGCTAAGAGTCAGACACAGCTGAGCGACTTCACTTTCACTTTTCACTTTCATGCATTGGGGAAGGAAATGGCAGCCCACTCCAGTGTTCTTGCCTGGAGAATCCCAGGGACGGGGAAGCCTGGTGGGCTGCCATCTATGGGGTCGCACAGAGTCGGACGCAACTGAAGTGACTTAGCATAGCACAGCATATATATATACCTATATATATTATCACATTAATTTTTATTCTGAGTGTTTTTCAAATTATACTAACTCGAATTAGGATTAATTTTTAAATAGCAAGATAGTTGACAATGAATCCTGTGTTCTGTAGTTGGAATGTTCATGATAAATAATTTGCGTATTTTACTGAATAGTTGTTTAGCAAATGCTTATTTCAAATTTTCTGTGCCAAAGGCAATTGGGAAATATATAGGTGAGTGAGATGTGGTCTCTGCCTTCCAAAGAACTTACTGTCTGGTCAGAAATACAAATCCATAAATTATTCAAGGCAGCTGGGCAAGGGATGTGCTAAATGGCCACCAGTGGAACAGCAGACTTGGGGTCAGAACTGCCACCAATGAAACTGAACAAACTCAAGTTTGGAACAAGGGTAAAGGTGGGTGGGGAGGGAGGAAGCGAGGGTGCTGCTCTAGACCTGATGGGTGTTAGAGAGTCTACCCAGGTTTGGGACAGGATTCCAGACCAAATGGATACTGAATCCCAAAGGCCCTGGAGTTAGGCTCTGGTCTTGTCAGCAAGAATTTTTTTCTTTTTTTAAAATATTTATGTGTTTATTTTTGGCAGCATCGGGTCTTTGTTGAATTCAGGATCTTCACTGTGGGGGGCTTCTCTCTAGTTGTGACCCATGGGCTCTACAATTGCAGCACACGGGCTTAGTTGCCCCGCTGCATGCGGGATCTTTGTTCTCCGATCAGGGATAGAATCCCCTTCCTCAGTACTGGAAGGTGGATTCTTAATCACTGGACCACCAGGGAAGTCCTGCTAAGTCCTGCTAAGATTTTTTTGTGTCCGCTCCATTTCATAAAAATGCAACTTGAAAGTGTTAAGCATTGGCCTCAAAAAGAATTAGAATACTAGGCATAAAGATGAATTATAGTCTGCCTTTTCTGTTTGGAGCTGTTTTGACTTGTTTTTCATCAGGATTGGTGTGGGTAATCCAGGCAGGTGTGGGCTTGGTGATGGCTGCAGTATTTGCTAAGAGATAATCATCCTCTTAAACCAGGTTGTCACAACACTGACGAACTTGCTTGTTCTGTTACTTGAGTTTACTCTAGAGGTAAAGCCAGTCAGATTCACTATTTGCTATCATAGATAAAAAACAAACAATAACTGTCAGACTCAAAATTTCCTTTTCAACTTTTGCAGATTTTTCTATCTGTATAATCTGGTGACATTAGGGAATCTCACATTAAATGAATGAGACATTTCATATCTCAGGGGAAGGAGATGGGAATTAAAAGAAGTACAGAGTGTCACTGATAAATATGGTAGAATGTATGCTTTCAATTTCAAGGCTACTGTAAAATGTCATTTCTGAGTATAAATTATTAAGGTGCTTTTGGTAGCACCACCTGGCCAAACACAGACAGGAGAAAAGCGGACAGTATTATCTCACAGTGATAACTTATAATTGTCTTGTACTTCTGTTGAATCTATCTTTTTCCATCTGCTTATATGCCTTCCTTGGGCCTATGTACTTGAGTGTTTGTCTTTGGCCCAAAAGGCTTAGGTCAACTCTTTTTTATTCCTATTTTTTTCCCTTTTTTGGTAATTTTGGTCTTTTTCTCATAAAATAAGCCAACTATCCCATCCATAGTTATTTAACATAATTAAGGCAAAGCACAGGACACTGTGACAGCAAGACTCAGTCCTTGCCTGCACTATGTTTATATCGAGGAAGGAAGGGATAGAGGAACAAGGAGGGAACATAATTCTTAAAGAACCTGTAGGATTTCCCTGGTGGTCCAGAGTTTAAGCATCCACCTGCCAGTGCCAGGGATATGGGTTTGATCCCTGCTTCAGGGAAATCCACATGCTGCAGAGCAACTAAACCTGCATGCTAGGGCACACTTGAGCCCATGTGCCACAAGAGAAGCCACAGAAATGAGAAGCCCCCACACTGCAGCTAGAGAAAGCCTGCACGCAGCAACAAAGACCCGGCACAGCCTAGAACGAAGAAATAAAGAACCTGTGACTTCCAAGCACTGGTAACTTAGGTAAACTTCATAGAAATCATTAAACTCACCAGCATTACTTATAAAGGCATTCACAGAGAGGTCAAGTTAGAAAATGATACAGTCCCCTGCCAGAATACAGAAAGGACTCCTAAACTCAGCAATTTAAACAAGACGAAGAGACAGAGGAATACCCAGCAGATAAAGGAACAGGATAAATGCCCACCAAACCAAACAAAAGAGGAAGAGATAGGGAATCTACCTGATAAAGAATTCCAAATAATGATAGTGAAATTGATCCAAAATCTTGAAATTAAAATGGAATCACAGATAAATAGCTTGGAGACAAGGATTGAGAAGATGCAAGAAAGGTTTAACAAGGACCTAGAAGAAATAAAAAAGAGTCAATATATAATGAATAATGCAATAAATGAAATTAAAAACACTCTGGAGGCAACAAATAGTAGAATAACAGAGGCAGAAGTTAGGATTAGTGAATTAGAAGATAGAATGGTAGAAATAAATGAATCAGAGAGGATAAAAGAAAAACGAATTAAAAGAAATGAGGACAATCTCAGAGACCTCCAGGACAATATTAAACGCTACAACATTCAATCATAGGGGTTCCAGAAGAAGAAGACAAAAAGAAAGACCATGAGAAAATACTTGAGGAGATAATAGTTGAAAACTTCCTAAAATGGGGAAGGAAATAATCACCCAAGTTCAAGAAACCCAGAGAGTCCCAAACAGGATAAACCCAAGGAGAAACACCCCAAGACACATATTAATCAAATTAACAAAGATCAAACACGAAGAACAAATATTAAAAGCAGCAAGGGAAAAACAACAAATAACACACAAGGGAATTCCCATAAGGATAACAGCTGATCTTTCAATAGAAACTCTTCAAGCCAGGAGGGAATGGCAAGACATACTTAAAATGATGAAAGAAAATAACCTACAGCCCAGATTATTGTACCCAGCAAGGATCTCATTCAAGGATGAAGGAGAAATCAAAAGTTTTTCAGACAAGCAAAAGCTGAGAGAATTCTGCACCACCAAACCAGCTCTCAACAAATACTAAAGGATATTCTCTAGACAGGAAACACAAAAATGGTGTATAAACTCAAACCCAAAACAATAAAGTAAATGGCAACGGATCATACTTATTAGTAATTACCTTAAACGTAAATGGGTTGAATGCCCCAACAAAAGATAAAGACTGGCTGAATGGATACAAAAACAAGACCCTACATATGTTGTCTACAAGAGACCCACCTCAAAACAGGGGACACATACAGACTGAAAGTGAAGGGCTGGAAAAAGATTTTCCATGCAAATTGGGACCAAAAGAAAGCAGGAGTCACAATACTCGTATCAGATAAATTAGACTTTAAAACAAAGGCTGTGAAAAGAGACAAAGAAGGTCACTACATAATGATCAAAGGATCAATCCAAAAGAAGATATAACAATTATATAATATATATCCACCCAACATGGGAGCACCACAGTATGTAAGACAAATTCTAACAAGTATGAAAGGAGAAATTAACAATAACACAATAATAGTGGGAGACTTTAATACCCCACTCACACTTATGGATAGATCAACTAAACAGAAAATTAACAAGGAAAAAAAAAAAAAAAAACATGTATCTATAAAGTTCACTAAAGCAAAGCACAGTAAAATGAGGTATGGCAATAAAAGGCGTTAAATTTATCAAATAAAAAAAAATAAATAAAGTGCTGAAAAATTAAAAAAAAAAAAAAAGGAACAGAAGAAATAACATAAGCAATAAACTGTCTCGAGCAAACAGAAAAAAAAAAAAATAGTAACTTTTCCTATTAATGAAAAGAGTTGTCATGAGGGCAACAAGAGGCAAAAACTGCTCTTGCTTAACTTTAGGACAAGGCAGCTTAGTAACTCAGAGGGTTAATTCATTAGGGGATAATCAGAATTGTCTGTATACACAGATGTGTTTTGCAAAAGGCAGAAATAGATCTGTCGTTTCACTGTTTTCTCCAAGACTCTGGCGGCATTGAAGAAAGCAGGTGAAACTAATTTAATGTTCTAAAAAAAAAAAAAAGAAAATGATACAGTCCCTCCCATACAGCACTTCATCTAGTAGCTTTTGTTTATATCTTTCTTATTGCACTGGTAGACTTCTGCCTCCTAATATATTTAACTGTGTACATCTGTTGCAGAGACTATGAAATACATTTTAATAACTCCAGTTCCTGGCCTAGGGTCTGGCTCATTAGATGCTCGGTGAATATTTATTGAATTAGTCGAATTTCCTTAACTAGAGTGCTGGTGGGGAGATGATACTTGGTGTTCAGAAGCTCTGATTTAATGTCTGCTCACCACAGGGTTGGAGCACTTCCACAGAGGAGGTAAAACACCTAGCCATTAATCACTGAGCAATTTCCCAGGTCATCAGTTTTCCCGAAGAAAATACAAAAAGTACAAGTGACTTTATTAATAGCTTCACTTGCTGGTGGATGCTGTGAGTGTATGAGTGAACTTCACTTTAGGAAAACCTGATGTGAAAATGATGAGATAGAAAAGATTTTTAAAAATAGGAATTTCCTGGGTTGGATTTCTGGTGGATTATGAGTTGTCCACCAATCATCCTGGCCATGTCCATTGTGTTAGGTGGGAGGAATAGCTTGATAAGACAGGGGGAGTGCCTATGTGAACCCATGTATACTATGGCTTCTTTCCTGGACGCGAAGTCTGGCCCCTGCTTCATGTTAGCTCCAGTGTTCTGACTTCCCTGTGTCATCTAAGCTCAGGATTTTGACACACTCTCTTGACTAAGCCCATACTTACCACCATAAACTTTAGTGAAGTTGGCATTTCCTCTCTGAAATCATGTGTAAAATGTATCAGTCCTTATGCTTTATTTGGGAATCATATTGAACTCAGAGTACACGGAACTTCCTCCTGCTATCTTTCCAAAAATCTCCAAGTTTTTCTTTGCTCCCTGTCTTCTGGACTCTTCAGGGTTTGGTTTATTTGTTTGTTTTGTTTTGTTTAATATTATTTAGCTGCACCAGGTCTTAGTTGTGGCAGCCTGGATCTTTCATCTTCATTGCAGCATGTGGGATCTAGTTCCCTGACCAGGGATCGAACCTGGGCCCTCTGCATTGACAGCATGGAGTCCTAGCCACTGTACCACCAGGGAAGTCCCAATCCTTCAGTTCTTGATGTCCCACTCCACTCTCAAAAAGGAGAAATAGTGTAGAAATGATTCAGATCAAGGTTATCTGTCAGTTCCTATGCTTATCAGGACTTTATCTTTCTCCTGTGTGTATATGTTCTTCCTCTTGGTAGTTTCTCTGTTTCTTCATTTTCTAGGCTACCAAAGTGAGATAGGTCTGGAATTACTCCCATTTCAGTGCTTCCTGTCCTAATGAGCCTGCAGTGCTTCTATTAGGTCTGCCTAAGTAGCTTGCCAAGGGCTAGAGGTGAGCATGGGCTACTCCAGATCCAGACAATAAGAGTATGAATCATCTGCAGTGAATTTCGGAGAAGGAAATGGCAACCCACTCCAGTACTCTTGCCGGAAGAATCCCAGGGTTGGCGGAGCCTGGTGGGCTGCGGTCTATGGGGTCGCACAGAGTCGGACATGACTGAAGTGACTTAGCAGCAGCAGCAGTGAATTTAAAAGCAATAACAAGAACAACTTCAATCTGTTTATTACCATACACCAGCAATTCTAAACAATGTCTGTAATCAAATACTACTCCTGAACTGGAAGGGGCAGATTGACTATTCCCTGAGCCCAGCCCTGATCTGGAACTTAGACAGAAATCCTCTTCTTTGACTTGTTTGTTTTTTTTTTTCCTACTTTTCCTCCTCATGGAGGAACGGTAAGCAGAGTGGACATAAAGCAGCACTAAATGTAATTCTCCAACTGGTGGTCTCTAGTTCTTTAGATCTATCAAGCTGACCGTTTCAAAGGAAAAAGAGATGAAGAAATATACTTTTCATATATGTGAAATTATTAGTTTTACAAGGAATCACGTTATAGACTTCAAATTCCATTGTTAACCTTAATGGCAAATTTCGTTGTTCATCTCAATCAACAGTGAGCAGTTTGTTTAAAGAAAATATTTTTCCTTCATTTGCATGTCATTTCGTTTCAATAAAATTAATGCTGTTAATTAAATGTTGCATTACATTCTTTAAAATAGCTCAAAAGTGGTCACTGAAGCATTAAATCAGTCATTTAAAAAAGAATGTAAATGCAACTGTAGTGACTCTGAAGATGTGATGATTTTACACAAGCTTCCAAAAAAAGGAAAATCCAGGTGGGAAGTAAAGAGTGAATATCTGAAAATCAGATACTGTTAGACAAGTGATCCATTTGTTCCTTGTCTCCAGTTTTGCTGTCTATGAAACTGTCCTTTAGTGGCATGAAGCAATGAGATTTCACATCATTCTAAAATGTAATAGCAACCTTTCTAGTATACCAATCAAACATTTTCCAAGAATGAACACAAAATAATGGTTTGGACTAACAAGGCCATCGATCGATTTCATTATCAGAGTTGGATATGAGACAATATTACTCAAGCATCTAAACTACTCTGGCATCAAAATAAGTAATTTTCACTACTGATAGCAAAAAATAGATATGCCATTCTATTTCCAAGAAGTATGTAGAACCAGAGACAAAGTCGTTAACATTATTTTATTTGGAGAGAAAGCAGAATGAGTTCTAGGCAAACTTATGGAAGCTTTTAGACATTCCATACAGTCGATGGCATATGATGTGATTGAGCAATCGGCACCCCAGGGGCGTGCTGGGTGATCCCATGGTTTACAGTGAGATGAAAACTTGTTTTGAGTAGAGTGTAGATCAGCTTTTTGGTAAATGTACTTTAAGTAAGGAGTAGTCCCCAATAGCTTTTTATTCTGATTATCCATAAAAACACTGTACAGAAGACAGGTTTCTTGTTGAGATAACACCTGATGTGGGAGCCGGGCAGCAGACTGGAAATGACACATTAGGGTCAGAATTGAAGAGACATCAGCTATGTGGCAGCAAAGAAGGGCCTTACTGTAAGGATAAAAGAAACTGCTCTGAGGTGCCAGTTCACACATTTGTTTGTTCACAGAGAACAAGTGGCTGTCAACAATACCCCTTCTGATCTTGATTTCACGTTGAAAGAAATAGTGAAACCTGTGACTGTGATTCAACTATAGGCCTTGAGTATACATGTCTTCAATCTGTTGTTTAAAGAAATAGAAGCAAGAATGAAACTCTCTCCATGAATACATCTGCTGATTTTTGAGGAGTAGGTTCTTACAATAAGTGGTTGAATGAGGTATGAAACATTTTTTTTATGGCGATTTTAAAATCAGTGAAGACTATCTCTGTAATTTTAAATGACTTGCTCAAAACATTATATACAATAGCCTAGTACCTTGAATCTATTATTCTAGAGATAAAATATAATTTTTAACGTTTAGGAAAATATATCACATTTATGAAAAAGACTGAATTAAGATGAAGCCAGCTTTGCGATCAGGGATTTCGGTCTTTCCCAGAATTTATTTTTTTTTCCTCCCAGCAAAAAATAATAACGTATAGTGAGAATGTTTTAAAAACACATCCAAATGCCACAGCAGAAGACTATAATTACATTAATAATTAAAATAAGTAATAATTAACACCATTAATTACATTAATAATTAAAATAAGTAATAATTAACACCATGTATATTATATATGAAAGTTGTTAAGAGAGTAAATCTAAGAGTGCTCATCATAAAGGGAAAAATTATTTTTATTTTTATAATGTCATATTTATATGAGATAATGGATATTCACTAAACTTATTGTGGTAGATCCTTCATGATGTATGTAAATCAAATCAATATGCTGTATACTTGAAGCTTATACAGTGCTGCATGTCAATTACAAAAACTGTAAGAAAAAAAAACAGTTAAAACAACTGGAGAGTGAATCATTCATTTACTTCCTGCCATCTCCCGAGTTAAAACATCCAGCCTTCCAGTTTGGGAGATGATATTCCAAGTTAGTACACGACAGAATGTTGAAACTAGGCTTCATTGAAATATGTTTCCATCTTGCTGGGCTCTTCACTGACCCCAACATCCATAAATTATCTGACAGACTCATCAAAAACTTGCTCCCATTTCTGATGACATATAATTGTAAATTAGGATTTTCTATTTTCATTTTGTAAAATAATTAAGAATACAAATCAAGTAGATGTGAAATGTGACCAGAAGTTCAAGGTATGTTTATCATAGAGCCAGGCATCCATGCACTGATACTTTGGTGAAAGATAGAAAACTATGCTGTCCATTATACTGATACAAATATGAACCAATAATTAGTAATTTTTAGTTATTATAGTTTATGTATTATTTACCTTATTGACTTCACAGCAAAGTGATGGGGAAACAATGGAAACAGTGACAGACTTTATTTTGGGGGGCTCCAAAATCACTGCAGATGGTGATTGCAGCCATGACATTAAAAGATGCTTGCTCCTTGGAAGAAAAGTTATGACCAATCTAAACAGCATATTAAAAAGCAGAGACATTACTTTGCCAACAAAGGTCCAGCTAGTCAAAGCTTTGGTTTTTCCAATAATCATGTATGGATGTGAGAGTTGGGCTATAAAGAAAGCTGAGCGCTGAAGAATGTATGGTTTTGAAGTGTGGTGTTGGAGAGGACTCTTGAGAGTTCCTTGGACTACAAGGAGATCAAACCAGTCCATCCTAAAGGAAATCAGTCCTGAATATTTATTGGAAGGACTGATGCTGAGGCTGAAACTCCAATACTTTGGCCAACTGATGCAAAGAACTGACTCACTAGAACACACCCTGATGCTGGAAACGATTGAAGGTGGGAGAAGAAGGGGATGACAGAGGATGAAATGGTTGGATGGCATCACCGACTCAATGGACATGGGTCTGAGTAAGCTCCGGGAGTTGGTGGTGGACAGGGAGGCCTGGTGTGCAGCAGTCCATGGGGTCTCAAAGAGTCAGACAAGACTGAGCAACTGAATTGAACTGAACTACCTTATTGAAAAGATGTTTATGGAACACTATGTCAGCATTCCCATAAAAGCTTACTGATGTTACTGTGAAAAAGACATAGTTTCATTCTACTTCAAGTTTGGGTAAACAAAATCACCACGAATTACATTGATGTTTGGAATAAAACAGTCCTGGTAATAAAGCAGGTGACTTTGACCTCTGCCTGCAGACACTTGGGATTTCCACAGGGCTTCAGTGGTAAAGAATCTGCCAGCAATGCCGAGGATGGAGGAGACGTGGATTTGATCCCTGGGTCACGAAGATCCCCTTGAGGAGGGAATGGTAACCCACTCCAGTGTTCTTGCCTGGGAAATCCTATGGACAGAGGAGCCTGGAGGGCTAAGTTCATAGGGTCGAAAAGAGTCAGACGCAACAGGGCGCACACGCACCTGCAGCTGCCTAAGGCGATGGCACCCACTCTAGGACTCTTGCCTGGAAAATCCCCTGGGCGGAGGAGCCCGGTGGGCTGCAGTCCATGGTCGCTAAGAGTCGGACAGGACTGAGCGACTTCACTTTCACTTTTCACTTTCATGCACTGGAGAAGGAAATGGCTACCCACTCCAGTGTTCTTGCCTAGAGAATCCCAGGGACGGGGGAGCCTGCTGGGCTGCCGTCTATAGGGTCGCACAGAGTTGGACACGACTGAAGCGACTTAGCAGCAGCAGCAGGGAACCTCTTCAGAGAAAGTGGAGAAGATGGGAGCAAGAGCTGTAGGAGGTCAGAATAATTCTAAATTTTGTTTATAAATAGCAGTATTTTTTTAACTTGTTACGAGATGGAAGCTTATGTAGCATTTTATGCTAACTAAATTAAAGTCTTTTTTAATCTCATGTTTTAATATCCAATGTTATTGCTTATTGCAATTTAAGTAATGACAATGCTTCCTACTCTCATTGTCTATTGAAACTTGGAATTTTGTAATCATGCAGTTAAATTCTCACAATGATAATAATTGTTATGCATCTGTATATTCCTAAGCAAAATATTTTTACTGCATATGTCTTCATTCCAGTAACGCAAGGGTAAGCATTTGTTTCCAATACAATTGCAAGTTCTTTTTAATGTAAGCATCAGTATTCCATCAACCTTACAAATTCAACAAGCAACAGTACTTCAGTAAGCATCAGCATTCTTATCTCTATTCCTCCAGGGAATACATTTTCTCCGGTAATTTGCCTGTATTTTTAGGATCAATTGTATGCTTCTCTCACACTGGAGTGAGGAGGGGCAAGCTCATTTATCATTAATCAGGCAGTCTGTCTTCTAATGCTATAAAATAGAGAGAGAAGAAAAGGAAAGCAAAGAAAAAGATCCTACTGTCCAATTTCACTTCTTATAAGAAGTTTTCCAGCATTTTGGACCAACTGCCAGGGGCCATTTCATTTCTGTCCATCGTACCACACTCTAGGCTGAACACCTTTTAAGTGTCAGAATAAAGAGTAAAAAAGAAAGATACTTATTTCTCTTGTCAAGTGACCAATCTAGTTCTTGGTCTTCAGTTCAGTTCAGTTCAGTTCAGTCGCTCAGTTTTGTCCGACTCTTTGCGACCCTATGAATCACAGCATGCCAGGCCTCCCTGTCCATCACCAACTCCCGGAGTTCACTCAAACTCATGTCCATCAAGTCAGTGATGCCATCCAGCCATCTCATCCTCTGTCATCCCCTTCTCCTCCTGCCCCCAATCCCTCCCAGCCTCAGGGTCTTTTCCAATGAGTCAACTCCTCGAATGAGGTAGCCAAAGTATTGGAGTTTCAGCTTCAGCATCAGTCCTTCCAATGAACACCCAGGACTGATCTCCTTTAGGATGGACTGGTTGGATCTCCTTGCAGTCCAAGGGACTCTCAAGAGTCTTCTCCAACACCACAGTTCAAAAGCATCAATTCTTTGGCACTCAGCTTTCTTCACAGTCCAACTCTCACATCCATACATGACCAATGGAAAAACCATAGCCTTGACTAGACGGACCTTTGTTGGCAAAGTAATGTCTCTGCTTTTGAATATGCTATCTAGGTTGGTCATAACTTTCCTTCCAAGGAGTAAGCGTCTTTTAATGTCATGGCTGCAATCACCATCTGCAGTGATTTCAGAGCCCCCCAAAATAAAGTCTGACACTATTTCCATTGTTTCCCCATCTATTTCCCATGAAGTGATGGGACCAGATGCCATGATCTTTGTTTTCTGAACGTTGAGCTTTAAGCCAACTTTTTCACTCTCCTCTTTCACTTTCATCAAGAGGCTCCTTAGTTCTTATTCACTTTCTGCCATAAGGGTGGTGTCATCTGCTGCTGCTGCTGCTGCTAAGTCGCTTCAGTCGCGTCTGACTCTGTGCAGTCCCATAGACGTCAGCCCACCAGGCTCCCCCATCCCTGGGATTCTCCAGGCAAAAACACTGGAGTGGGTTGCCATTTCTTTCTCCAATGCATGAAAGTGAAAAGTGAAAGTGAAGTCACTCAGTCGTGTCTGATTCAGCGACCCCATGGACTGCAGCCTACCAGGCTCCTCCGTCCATGGGATTTTCCAGGCAAGAGTACTGGAGTGGGGTGCCATCGCCTTCTCTGGGTGTCATCTGCTACCACTGCTTTAATATCTATCGTCAGGTGTTAGCTTCTAGAATAGAATTGGAATCAAAGGGATTGGCCAGAGCAAGTGACTGCAGTTAAGTTAGAAGGACTCACTTGCTTTCTTTTAATTTTTTCTCTATTTTAAACCTTTAAGTCCAGTGCTCTTTGCTAGAAAGCCATGTCATTAACACTACCACACCCTAATAGTAATTAATAATAGTAAATTTCAATAGGTGCATATCATATGAAACAAAGCTTCTCTGATATCTCAGTGGTAAAGAATCCGTGTGCAATGCAGGAGATGCAGGTGACGCAGTTTTAATCATCAGCAAGATCCCCTGGAGAAGGAAATTGCAACCCACTCCAGTATTCTTGCCTGGAAAATCTCACTGACAGAGAATCCTGGCAGGCTACAGACCATGGGGTCGCAAAGAGTAGGACTTGACTGACTGAGCAGCACAGTAGCATATGAAACAACCATGCCAATTGTTTTACATATATCACTTCATCTAAAACATTGATAACTCCAGTGAAGTAGGTGTCACTTCTGCTAATGTTCAGATAAGGTCATTGAGGATAGAGTTAAGTAGCTTGCCTAAGATAATATGATGTCTAAATATGTCTAAATATGACATCTAAATATGACTGTGGAACAGTCATCCCAATATGGGTGTTTGAGATTCAAAGGTTTAATAAATGTAACATAATAGAGCAGTTTCCTAAGTCTTTATATCATTTGTTCCATACACACACACACACACAAATTGTGAGTCCTTCAAGAAGAAAAGCTTTGCAGTTACCTTCAATCAGTGTTAAATAAATAAGTTATTTTATTAGGCTCTCTAGGGCATGCATATGTAAGACACAGATCCTTTCTTCAAGGAACTTGGGATCTAGAGGTAGAGACTACACAGATGCAAAAGTAATCACAACCCAGCAAAAAGTAGTAAGTATCACAAAAGAAGTAACAGAAGAGATGGTTTGTTAAGGAATTAACTTTCAGCTAGGGAGATCAGAGAATCTTTGTAATACTGGCCAGATATAGCCTGATAAAAATGTAAAAATGGAGGTACATATTGACAGGCAAGCATGGATACCACCACACAACCACATGTTTTAGAAGGTTCCCCAGGCTTCCACCATACACAACACTGGCGGATGCTGTGTGTCCTTGAGTAAATTATATTCTGTGTCCTCACCTATAAACTGAAGGGAATGGTCCATAAGACCAACGTAAGATTGCATGCTCTGGCTCTATATTCAGATTCTGAGAGGATTGGTTGCCAAACGGAGAAGCAATTCAGGGGAGATAGGAGAGATCTCTTATACATTCCTGAACTTCTATTGCAAAGGGAGGGTAAGGTGGACTTTGTAAAGCTGAGAGAGGATGGAACTCTTCAACAAGCCCAAAGAAAGGCCGGATTCTGGGAAGAACCTGCCCAGAGCCATGAGAGGCTAGTGCTTGTTATTCGTCTTGTCCCCACTCGTCAGGGAACTATATTCTTGCCTTTTCTTTCAATTACTTGGTTTACATGGTAGTCTTTGAATTCAGGCTAGTTCTTAGAGCTGTTTGATCGGCTGCATGGACTCGGATGAACTCCACCCATCAGATTTCTAGGAGAGGACTAGAATAATGACTAGAAAATTCAATACATATAGATGAAGCACAACACTGCTATGTAGTAGGTGGCCAGCAAATATCTCCTGGAGATCAAGAAAGACATGCTTGAAACAAGCTAAGGGCATTTTCCAAATGATTTATCACCTCTTTTTACGGTTGTGACAATTCAGGGGCCTTGCTTAAGATTTGAGACTTTTTCTTCCATCAGCTACTCTTTTCTCTTATCATTGCCAAAAAGGTACTGTGTAATTTCCAAAGGGAATTATACCCTAAAAATAGATATTGAATCAATGGACAATTAAGTACCCGTTAATAAAAATATGCAGACTATGTTCTTAGAAAAGTATAAATGGAATAACATTAAGTGGAAAAATAAAAAATTATTCTATGCACTCTATAATTACTGTAGTGGTTACACATGGAAAGATTTTTTTATTTAACTTTACAATATTGTATTGGTTTTGCCATATATCAACATGAATCCACCACAGGTATACATGTGTTCCCCATCCTGAACCCTCCTACCTCCTCCCTCCCTGTACCATCCCTCTGGGTCGTCCCAGTGCACCAGCTCCAAGCATCCAGTATTGTGCATCGAACCTGGACTGGCGACTCGTTTCATATATGATATTATACATGTTTCAATGCCATTCTCCCAAATCATCCCACCCTCTCCCTCTCCCACAGAGTCCCAAAGACTGTTCTGTACATCAGTGTCTCTTTTGCTGTCTCGCATACAGGGTTATTGTTACCATCTTTCTAAATTCCATATATATGCATTAGTATACTGTATTGGTGTTTTCCTTTCTGGCTTACTTCACTCTGTATAATAGGCTCCAGTTTCATCCACCTCATTCGAACTGATTCAAATGTATTCTTTTTAATGGCTGAGTAATACTCCATTGTGTATATGTACCACAGCTTTCTTATCCATTCATCTGTTGATGGACATCTAGATTGCTTCCATGTCCTGGCTATTATAAACAGTGCTGTGATGAATACTGGGATACACGTGTCTCATGTTGATGTATGGCAAAACCAATACAATATTGTAAAGTAAAAATAATAAAAATAAAAGATTAAAAAAAAAAGACTATCTTGTGACCCTATGGACTGTAGCCCAGCAGGAGCCTCTGATTATGGAATTTCCCAGGCAAGAATACTGGAGTGGGTTGCCATTCCCTTCTCCAGGAGGTCTTTCCGACCCAGAATCAAACCTGTGTCTCCTGCACTGCAGGCAGATTCTTTACCACTGAGCCAGCTGGGAAGCCCCATATATAAGGATACTTAAAAACATATTTCTCCATGAATGGAACCATATTCTGCATTCTGTTTTATATATTTTTTTATTTCTAATATCAGTAGTTTTTTTTTTTACAATAGTAAAGCAATATAAGCTCATAAAATTTTCAAACAATAAAGGGAAAACAATCAATTTAGATACAAATAATCCTAGAAGTTTAAACATAAATGATGAGGTAGAGTCTTTTCCTTTAATTGCCATTGAGATTCCAATCAGGTGGAGCCTACAACTCTTAAAAGCAGCAGCCTAATAACAAGGCTGTGTCCTCCAAGGTCTGGAGAGAGGGCAACAGAGGAATTCTGATGGGGTGGAGGAAGGGGAGTGAGACTCTAGCCCCATCTGTCATTTTGAGTCTGACCTGTCAAGACAAGACTCTGGGAATGTCTCCACAATGAGGAAGGCAGAAGTTGCCTGTGTTGTTAATTAAATAGATGTGGCGCCCAGAGAGTTCACAAGTGAACCGCAAAGAAGCGACTGGTGAAAAGCTGCCACAGATGTGCCAGACCCTGCAGCAGACCCTGCAGCAGACCCTGCAGGCTGGGTGTTGATTTTCTGAGTTTACCCTCACTTTCCAAGGAGACCTGTGATCCGTATTCTCTGGGTCTCAAGTCCACGCGCCTTCTCTCCCGAAGGAGGCTTCTCGGTTAACAGAGGTTATTATTCATTATCCTCGTGTCATTCTAGCTAATAGGACTGAGGCTTTCCTGAGGTCATATGGCAGTGCTGCTCCATCTTTGAACCAGGAAGGTTGGAAAAACGCCTTCCTCTTCTAATACTAATGAAGTAACACGAGATTAATGTAGCTCAGCATATGGCATTTCTTTGGAGACCAGAATTGTGGGAAGGGAGGCCTAGGAAGTTAGTCTTAGTTAGGACAACCTCACCAAAGCCTCCCAGATACACTAGAACTGCTATTTTTAACGCAGGCCTCATGGGTTTGGAGACCTATGGATCCTCGCTGGTATAAGCATTTGCATTTTTTGAGGTATTAGTCTGATACTTGCCTCAGATCCTCATAGTGATTTATGATGTCCTATAGTGTACAAACCTAGACAACAAATTAAAAAACAAAGACATCTCTTTGCCTACAAAGGCCCATATAGTCAAAGCTTTGGTTTTTCCAGGAGTCATGTTAAGAGACTCAAAGAGAGTTGAACCATAAAGAAGGCTGAGCGCCAAAGAATTGATGCTTTCAAACGGTGGTGTTGGAGAAGACTCTTGGGAGTCCCTTGGAGAGTAAGGAGATCAAACCAGTCAATGCTAAGGAAAATCAACCCTAAATATTCATGGGAAGGACTGATGCTGAAGCTGAAGCTCCAATACTTTGGCCACCTGATGTGAACAGACAGCTCATTGGGAAAAAAAACCCTGATGCTGGGAAAGATTGAAGGCAAAAGGAGAAGAGGGCAGCAGAAGATGAGATGGTTAGATAGCATCACTGACTTAATGTACATGAATTTGAGCAAACTCCAGGACATAGTGAGAGACAAGGAAGCCTGGCTGCAATCCATGGGGTCATAAAGAGTCGGACACAACTAGGGAGACTGAACAAAAATGTACAAAGGGGCTTTCCTGGTGCCTCAGTGGTAAAGAGAAACCACGTGCCAATGCAGGAGACCCAAGTTAGATCCCTGGGTCGGGAAGATCCCCTGGAGGAGGAAATGGCAACCCACTCCAGTATTCTTGCCTGGAAAATCCCAGTGACAGAGGAGCCTAGCAGGCTACAGTCCATGGGGTTAAACGAGTTGGACAGGACTTAGCAACCAAACAACAACAAAAAGTACAAAACCCTTTTTCTTTTTCTATAAACCCTAGACGGGCCATGCTAGACACTGTTGTTGCTCTGGCAGATTCCCTCGGATTCCTTTTACTGTCTCAGCACACTTTTCCCCCAATCCCACCATGCTTTGGCTTCTAAAGGGTCCCACCTGTGACCCTTTTTAGATGCACTGTTTACTCATGCAGAAAGCTGGCTATCTAGAGTTTACATCCTGCTGGGATGGCCCTTGGTCAATGCCAGACTGGAGAGGAAGTATGAAAGACAGGTGTCTTGCCTCCAGCAGGACAGTCTGATGTGTGTTACACTCCAGTGTGCCTGCAAAGTCAGGCTGGGGTTGGAAGTGGACAGAAATTGCTTGGCTTCTTCCTCTTCCACATCTGGTTTCCCTCGCTACCTTGTTAGGTTCTCCTGGGACCACTGTCTTAATGACTCACTTACACACACTCCATGTCTCAGGGTCTCCTTCTGGGGAACCCGTCCTAAGACAACTGTGTACAGAATGCCAGCAGGATGAGGTCAAGCTGTCTCCTTGTCTCTTTAAAAATCACAGCCTAGAAGTGAGAGGGGTCATCAATGACAAGCTTCAGGCATAGTAAGTGACAAAGAAAGACTACGGACGATCATGGCAATCACCTGTGCTCAGTCACTTCAGTCGAGTCTGACCCTGCAATCCTATGGACTACAGCCCACCAGGTCCCTCTGATCATCGGATTTTCCAGGCAGGAATACTGGAGAGGGTTGCCATCTCCTCCTCGATGGGATCTTCCCCTCCTAGGGATCAGGCCCATGTCTTTTATATCTCCTGCACTGGCCGGCAGGTTTTTTACCACTAGTAACTTGTTAAAACCAGGCCAACCTCCTAAATTGGAATCTTTGAGAACTGGAATTCTTTGAGAAAATGAATCCTATTTTTAAAAAACTCTCAAAGGGTCTAATGAAACCAGTCTGGTCCTGGTGCAGGTAAAAGCATTTGGGAATCAATGGGGGAGATGATCTCTGTGGTCTGCTTCAGCACTTGGAATTTCACTTCAGAATTTTGTTCGTTGATTATTATGTAGTAATAATACAGATAGTCATATAAATGAAGTCTTGTCAGAAAGTAGCAGCCTAGATTTTAAAGGGGGCATTGTGGGAGGGTATCACTATAAAGATTTTTCTCCAACTCTCCCTCCTCCTACTATTGCCAAGACTCCATCACCCTCTTTCCTGGTATATTTTGGGTTGAATGAGGTGTATACTCATGAACACCCCATTTCAGTTGCTGTGTTTTCTGCTCTCAGATTCTGGCTCTGATGTGCACTCCTCTTCCCTGGAGTGACACCCATGCCCTCTCTGAAACCCCAGGCTTCCTCCAAAAACTGTCATGGCATTATTGTTCCCACTCTGTCCTGTTGATGGCAATGAAACCATGTTGTGCCAGAAATGCCACCCTGAGTCAATGCCACTAAGCTTTGACTGCTGGTCCTTTTCAGGACCAGAGGCATCACTAAATTTCAAGTAGGTCAAAAGGCCTTCCTCTCATCTGCTAATTCAGACCAATTGCTGTTGAGAATTCTGAGGCTGTACAAGGACTGATGGAAATGCTATGACACATGTTATCGGTACAAGAAGGGGAAATGATGGTCTGCCAAGGATTTACCAGCCAGTCCAAACTGCCTCTTTTGACAGTTTGTTTTGTTTTACAGAGGAGAACACTGAAGCCCAGAGAAAGATTTACCCAAATTCTACAAGTGTGGCAGAGACACTAATTCTCCCAGGCAGGACTGGCTGGAGGCAGCTAACCAGTGTGTAGAACCTGAGGCTTGTGGTATCCTTCCGTGTGTGTGTGTGTCCCCTTCGGAACCCGGGCCATAACCCACACTGCAGTGCAATGCTTCTTAGTGCATAGTTTGTGTGAGCTTTCCAGATGTTTGTCTGTCCTTCCAAAGTTAAAGGAAAAAACCTCTGTAAGGATTAATCCAGGCAGCATGATCCCAGAACAACTACTTACTGCATTTACTAACAGTTGCTATTTCCCCTTTGTTAAAGGGTCAGCTATAAAATAATGCTTCCTTTGCAGAAAGTCTGTGCCACTGGACAGATTAGATAACTCAGGGGATTTGCAGCAGACGTGGAGCCTTTAACCCTGGGTCACTCTTTCATCTCTCACACCGATTAGGCCTGACAGCTATTCAGGAGCCTCCTTGAATGGTAATGCCCAGATGCTTGTCTCCAGACAATCAGCTCCAAGTAATGGAACCTTTGAACATCTTAAAATACATTTTGTCATCCTTTTTATTCCAGTTGCCCGTTGTTCCACAAATCGACAGAGTTCTACAGTGTCTGGATGAAGTTCATTTGGCCCAGAGCAAGGAGGCACTGTCCACTAAACCAAGTACTCATGTCTGTCCACAGGATACATGCAAAAAAAGTTCACCACATAAAATCCTGGGTCCATGTTAGGTGCTTGAAAGATGTCACTTCTTGAAGAAGAAGCTCTAATAGAGTGCCTCCTTCCCCACCTCCCCACTTCCAAGAGTGATGCCCAGTACAGTCAGTTGTTCTACATCTTGTGGGTTCAAGTTGTTCAATGTCTTAATGGATTGTGACATACTCAGAAATCTAACAAAGAATTAATTTCAGAAAATATAAGTTTACATGGTGATTATAGTGATCATTGACTTTATCATAGGAATGGAGACTTAAATGGAAGATAATATATCTAAAATGGATTTTTTTATATTATTGACCTAGAACAATAATTCACTTCTTCTTTTTTTTTTTTTTAGTTAAAGGATACCTCATATTCGGAAACCTCTCCACCTAGAGCTGTGGTCATGCTTAACATTCCTGAAATAGCAAGACCTTTATATACTTACAGGTCTCTGAAATCTGTGTCACAACCCTCAGCCTCTTCAATTCCCCGTCCACCTCCTCCAAGCATCTCACAGATCAGAAGCCTCTGACCAGGAGGATGTGTACAGGTGTGCATTCTCACAGGTAACAGTTTCTGTTGAAACAGTTGGTGGAGTCTCTGTTCCTACAATGACACTTTATTTTCCTAAATGTACAACAATCCTAAGAATAGGGTGTAGAAAAAAGCAAGTAGTGACAATTTCCAATCCATAACTGTTTATTTACATTTATTTATAACCCAAGTCTTTCCCCAGGAGACTAAAACAGCTCAAATGATTCCTGTGATATACTTGTTCTCTGATATTGCTGCTGCCACTGCTGCTGTTGTTATTATTATTCTCTCTGCCTTTATAAGTATCAGTAATAAATTGTTTGGGATAATCATAGAGTATTGTTAGACTCTTCTTTAACTACAGGAAGTATTTTGGAGAATTGTAGTATAATGGAGCAATTGTTGAATTAATACTCAAAAGATCCATTTCAGATTATTAGGCTGAGTATTTTGACTTAACCCCTCTGAGCCTCAATTTTGACATTTATAAATTGAAAAACATAATTTCTGTTCCTGCCTCAAGTATAGTTGCAGAGCTCAAATATATTAATCTACATGAAAGAATCTATAAGCTATTCGAGTTTTGTGTGTAACTTCTAATAGGTTTTTCTAATTATAAAAATAATGGTAGTTTATTATGGAAAATTGCAAAGCTGTAATATAATGCAATTCTCATTTCACAATTCAGAAATATTACCCGTTAAAATTTTGACACGTAAATTTTCACATTTTTTCCCTGCAAATATTGAAGCCATATTATAAACATGCTTTTATGGATGTACTTTTCTTACTTAAGATATTTGAGTATTATGGACTGAAATATGTTCCCTCAAAATCCTATGTTGAAGCCCTAATCCACAATGTGATTATGGAGAAAGACCCTTTAAAGAGGTAATTAAGGTTAAATGAGGGCATAAAGGTGGAGCCCTAATCCAGGGATGACCGGTGTCTTTTATAAAAAGAGAAAGAGACGTCCATGTGCCCACAGAGAAAAGGCCACATGAGGACACAGGGGAAGGCAGCCATATGCAGCCAAGGCCAGAACCAGGAGAAAACTCTGTGGTTTAAACCACCTGGTCTGTAGCATTTTGTATGGCAGCCCTAGTAAACTAACACACTGTGTTGTTCCTTTAAGTATTCTTAAGGACTTTGATTTTTAATGGCTACAGATTCATCATTTTTATATCATTGTAAATTCTTTATCTTGTAGTATTGAAGTCATATTTAGACATCTTCTGATATATTTGCATTTTGGCAAATCATTTTTTAGATGCAAAATACCCTCCAAAATACTGTAGTATAAATTAATAGGAATAAACTATGGGAATTCTTTGTACTACTTTTACAACTTTTCTGCGCTAAAAGTTATTTTTTTTAAAGAAAAAGTTAAGAAAAGAAAGAAGGAGAGAGAGAGAGTGGAGAGAGCACAGAAAAAGGCTAGAATAGCTCTAGAATATTTATATGAATATTATTCTGCAACCAGTATTATTTAGACACAAAACCAGACAAGCCTTATTGCAGATCAATATGCTGATTGCAAACACGTTAATCAAATAGGGACCCTAGCATAAACACTTTCTGTTAGCAGGCATTTGACAATTTGTACAAAAGTAGGGATGGGCGTGAAAGGATGTTCTATAAGAAAAATGTTTCTAAACAGGATTGCTTCTGCACTGCTGCTGCTGCTAAGTCGCTTCAGTCGTGTCCGACTCTGTGTGACCCCATAGACGGCAGCCCACCAGGCTCCCCCGTCCCTGGGATTCTCCAGGCAAGAACACTGGAGTGGGTTGCCATTTCCTTCTCCAATGCATGAAAGGGAAAAGTGCAAGTGAAGGCGCTCAGTCATGTCCGACTCTTGGCGACCCCATGGACCGCACCTACCAGGCTCCTCCGTCCATGGGATTTTCCAGGCAAGAGTACTGGAGTGGGGTGCCATTGCCTTCTCCAGCAGCTATGACTAATGTTTGTCAAGGCATGAAGTAACAGTTCCCTCTTTACTTCTGTTAATGAATAATGCATCTTTATAAGCCTGAAGGCCGGTGTCTGCCAAATGCTGTGTGATTTTCTGAAAGTTACATACCTTCTCTGAATCTCCATTTTTTCTCTAATTTGGGCAAAGATACCTACATCTAAAAAGATCTTGCAAGCATTATAGGCAATAATGCATGTGAAAGTATTAACTAAAAAGCTAATGCAACTTTTATTGTTGTTGTAATAATTCTTTGTTTGTTCTTTTAGTGGAAACCACTCTTTTACCAGAAGGTGGCAGCATGTTGTTTGTTAGGCATATTCTCTCTTTTAACCCTAGGGGGTAAGTTTTTTTAAGACTTCTTCAGGCAACCTTGGAAATCTCGTGGGAAGACCTATGAGTTTGATTCTTCTCTTTTGTGTTATTTTGGTTTCTTTTAGTTTATAGGGGGACTAATACATAGAAAAGTTACAAGAAGAAAATTCTTAAATAGTAAGGAGAAAGTATTTGTTCTCTGGCCCCATCCTGCAAGGGATGAAACATTACAAGCCTCACATTTGTTTGTACTCTTTTGAACGCCATCATTGCTGCCTGGCGCTTGAAGCATAGACTTGTGCTTTGGGTTTATGGATCTGATTAATGCTTTTGTTTGATTTTCTTATTTCCTACGATTTAAGCCACGTCAACACACTCACATGTTTCAACGGAACACTTTCTGGCTGCAGAAAAGACCTGCAGAAGGTTTCAAAAAGGGCAATATCCTTAAAGATCTCATAGTCTTGTTGGGAAGATCAAACATAAAAGGATTTGAAATATTAATAGTTACAAAATAAAATAGCAACATGAACAAAGATGCTACTGGCTGAATACTAGAGGCCTTGCAAATACAGAAATGGTCAGAGTGAGAAAGGTGATGGTCAGTCCAGTTCAGTCGCTCAGTCGTGTCTGACTCTTTGCAACCCTATGGACTGCACACCAGGCCTCCCTGTCCATCACAACTCCCTGAGATTGCTCAAGCTCATGTCCATTGAGTCAGTGATGCCATCCAACCATCTCATCCTCTGTTGTCCCCTTCTCCTCCCACCTTCAATCTTTCCCAGCATCAGGGTCTTTTCCAAAGAGTCAGTTCTTCGCATCAGGTGGCCAAATTGTTGGAGCTTCAGCTTCAACATCAGTCCTTCCAATGAATATTCAGGACTGATTTCCTTTAGGATGGACTGGTTGGATCTTCTTGCAGTCCAAGGGACTCTCAAGAGTCCTCTCCAACACCACAGTTCAAAAGCATCAATTCTTCAGTGCTCAGCTTTCTGTATAGTCCAACTCCCATATCCATACATGACCACTGGAAAAGCCATGGCCTTGATTAGACAGACCTTTGTTGGCAACGTAATGTCTCTGCTTTTTAATATGCCGTCTAGGTTGGTCATAACTTTTCTTCCAAGGAGTAAGTGTCTTTTAATTTCAGTGATTTTGGAGCCCCAAAAAATAAAGTCTAACACTGTTTCCACTGTTTCCCCATCTATTTTCCATGAAGTGGTGGGACCATATGCCATGATCTTAGTTTTCTGAATGTTGAGCGTTAAACCAACTTTTTTGCACTCTTTTTTTACTTTCATCAAAAGGCTCTTTAGTTCTTCTTCGCTTTCTGCCATAAGGGTGTCATCTGCATATCTGAGGTTATTGATATTTCTCCCAGCAATCTTGATTCCAGCTTGTGCTTCATCCAGCTCAGCGTTTCTTATGATGTATTCTGCATGTAAGTTAAATAAGTAGGGTGACAATATACAGCCTTAACGCACTCCTTTCCCTATTTGGAACCAGTCTGTAGTTCCATGTCCAGTTCTAACTATTGCTTCCTGACCTGTATATAGATTTCTCAAGAGGCAGGTCAGGTGGTCTGGTATTCCCATCTCCTGAAGAATTTTCCACAATTTATGGTGATCCACAAATATCTATTTCTGCTTTGTTGACTATGCACAAAGCAGACATAGATATTTTTTCTGGAACTCTCTTGCTTTCTTGGTAATCTAACGGATATTGGCAATTTGATCTCTGGTTCCTCTGCCTTATCTAAATCCACCTTGAACATGTGGAAGTTCATGGTTCATGTCCTGTTGAAGCCTGGCTTGGAGAATTTTGAGCATTACTTTACTGGCATGTGAGATGAGTGCAATTGTGCAGTAGTTAGAGCATTCTTTGGCATTGCCTTTCTTTGGGATTGGAATGAAAACCGATCTTTTCCAGTCCTGGGGCCACTGCTGAGTTTTCCAAATTTGCTGACATATTGAGTGCAGCACTTTCACAGCATCATCTTCCAGGATTTGAAATAGCTCAACTGGAATTCCATCACCTCCACTAGCTTTGTTCATAGTGATGCTTCCTAAGGTCCACCTGACTTTGCATTGCAGGATGTCTGGCCCTAGGTGTGTAATCATACCATTATAATTATCTGGGTTGTGAAGATCTTTGTTGTATAATTCTGTGAGAAAGGTGATTAGGCTTCTGGAATAAACATGGTCTATGTGTGATTTCAAAGCAAAAATTTTTCGTGGTGGGTCTCAACCTATCCCACACCACATATACTCCAAACAAACCCCATGCACCCTGCACACCACTATTCCCACAAATGTTCTATTTATGCATATGGAGTATATTTTTAGAATCATATTTTCATTTGATATTGTTGTTGCTTAATTGTTCAGTCATGTCTGACTCTTTGCAAACTCTTGGACTGTAGCCTTCCAGGCTCCTCTATCCATGGGACAGTCAAGAATACTGGCTGCTGCTGCTGCTGCTGCGTCGCTTCAGTCGTGTCCAACTCTGTGCAACCCCATAGACGGCAGCCCACCAGGCTCCCCTGTCCCTGGGATTCTCCAGGCAAGAACACTGGAATGGGTTGCTATTTCCTCCTCCAGGAGATCTTCCCAACCCAGGGATCAAACCCACATGTCTTGCATTGGCAGACAGCTTCCTTACCACTGAGCCACCAGGGAAGCCCTTTGATGTTGTTAAAATATATTATTTCTCATTGTTTCTAACAATGATATAAGACAATTGTATGGATACAGTGAAGAACTAGGGCTTCAGAAAACAGAGAAGATCTGTCTAAATATCTCTATCATATGTCTAGTAAAACAAAATAGCTTTGTGGCCGGTAACTTTGATGATATTGTAGCATTTAATATATGTTAAACCAAGGAATATTTTTTTCAAAAAAAAAAGTCTTTCCAGTACTCCACTTGGATAACCAGTGTTCCCCACCCTTAGTTTTGCTTTTCATCTTGACAACGGTGACAGTACAACATTAACCCAAACTGACTATGAAGTACAATCTGCTTGATGCTTTTTTAAATCAAACATTGAGACAATGAAAGACATTTTTAATTTTAGGAATTATTTACCAAGTGGCATGAAGCACATAGTCTTGTGCCTATGCATCTAAAGTTGACAGTACGTTAGATTTGGTTTCATTAGGGAAACACATAGACCTCATTCATGGTTCGAGTCTAGGTAATATCCAAGTCTATAAAATGTTTCTAACCCATGGAGTTTATAGTTACTTTTGCAGTTGTTTTCATTTCCAAACTTGTTTTAAAATGTATCTGGGGACTTCCTTAGTGGTCCAGTGGCTAAGATTCTGCATTCCCAATTCAGGTGGCCCAGGTTCGACCACTGGTCAGGGAACTAGATCCCACATGCCACAGCCAAATAAATAAATAAGTATAAAAATGTTTCTGCTTTTTGCCCAAGATCCAATTTAAGTGACCTGCTATTGTAAAATAAGGACCAACGATTTATCTAGCCATGCATTTCTCTTGATTGTGAGACTAAACAAATAAGTAAACCATATGGAAAGAGGTGATTCTAGACCACCTGAGACACTTGCTAATGCACGGGTTGACTTTTGAAAGTCATTTCTTTCTCCTGAATTTTATTTTGTCCATCTGCACAAAAAGGAGATGGTATAGACTATCTTTGAGGTCCCTGCTCGGAACTTCTGTGATTCTGGGAGGGGTCAAGTTCTGGTAGTTGGCCTGGTTTTAGTATCAGGCCCCTGCAAGGAGCAGCAAGTCTTTTCCATGCAATCCTTCTTGCCGGACGTATTTATATCAGCACCTGAATTAAGTTGGTTGACTGATCATTGGTCAATACTGGGACTGAACATGAAGACTTGACCATCATCAGACTTGATCATCATCATCAAACCTTTCCCCATCCAGTTAGGAAGCACCATTCAGATAGTGGAAATTCCATTTCTGAACTGCCCAGATTCTCCAACGTATATAAGAAATATGTATGCTGCCTCTGATGATAGATGTCACCAAGCAAGGACAATTGTCATCCACAGGTCAGCAAAAAGAACAGTTGCCCTAGAGTGACAGAGCTCCAGTTTGAGACATAGCTTTGGTCCTAACTTGTTTTGAGTTATTGAACCTGAGCTTCAGTTTTACACATATTTAAAATTTAAGAATAACATCTAACTGCACTGGCTCCAGTGTTCCTCACTCAGGTGGCAAAATAGATGAGATTGATTTTTTATGACGATTTATTATGTTATTAGCATGAAAGTGAAAGTGAAGTCGCTTAGTCGCTCAGTCGTGCCCGACTCTTTGCGACCCCGTGGACTGTAGCCTACCAGGCTTCTCCATCCATGGGATTCTCCATGCAAGAATACTGGAGTGGGTTACCACTTCCTTCTCCAGGGGATCTTCCCGACCCAGGGATCGAACCCTGATCTCCCGCATTGCCACCAGGGAAGCCTTATTAACATCATCTTATTAACATGAAGATGATGGTAAAGGTGATATTTCTATAATTCAACATTAATTGAGAGTCCACAATGAGAACATGATATGATTTTCAAGGACCCTTCAGGTTGTTTGAGGGGAACAGGAGTATGGCCAGGATGCAAAAAAAATAACATAAAAAGGGGTAAAACTGAGACGTTTATAAAAGGAGTGCAAAATGGTCCAAGCAGAGACAATGTGCAGGTAATTCATTACATTAACAGACAAAAGAAGTTAAAGTATAAGAATCTGAACAGGTAAGAACATAGTTCAGACAGAGAAGACTGATAAAATTCAACAGCTATTCCTGATTAAAAGTTATCAGAAAATACCCCAGAAAAACTTCCCAAGCTAGAAGAAAGCCATATGCCAGGAACCAAAAATAAATGTTATAATAACATTAGAAACATTCCCAATTAAATACAAAAGAAGTTACAGATGCACACCCCAGCCCACTCTTATTCAGCACCCTATAGAGACCTTACCCAATGGCACAAGACAAAATAAAGGAACAAGTCAACACATTAACTATGGAAAAAGAAGTCAAAAAAGGTCTCCTTATTTGCAGACAATATGATCATCTATCCAGAAAATTCATGAGAATCAATGTTTAAATTATGAAGATTATGAAAGTTCAGTGATGTGGTTATATGTAATATCAGTAGCTTTCCTAAGCATTAGCAAAACCAATTAGAAAATATGAAATAAAAATTACAATAGCAATAAAAACTATAAAATTGTTAGAAATGTGAGCACTATGTGATGTATTAAAATGCATTGTAAAAGACCTGAATAAATGAAGAGAGAATCAGTATTTGTGGGAGGGAAAATTCAATGTCAGTGAGAAGTTCTGATGACATTTAGAAGAATGAGGCAGTTAGTTCCATGAATACCGACATGTGAAGATGTTTAAGACTTTTTTTTAATAGTAATTTTTTTATAATTGGTTTACAAAGCTCTGTTATTTTCTGCTGTACAACAAAGTGAACCAGCTATATGTATACATATATCCCCTCCCTCATAAGCCTCCCTCCTACCCCACCCATCTAGGTCATCCCAGAGCACTAAAGAAAAAAGGAAGCTGTAGAATAAAATCAAAATATCCATGTTTTAAAAAAACACGCATTTCTATGTACATGAATGCAAGTAAACGCCTAGCAAAAATTGATGTGGTTACCTCAGGGAAAGAGACTGGGATTAGACATAGGAAGGGATTCAGGTTTTTTCAGTATTCTTAGAATTTTTTTAGCAATGTATATTCATGTGTCGTTTGCAAGAGGTTTAATACCAATGAAAAAAAAAGGAGGGGAAATGGAGGAGAGTAATTTCTTAGAACAGCTGTTTGAAAAAAGAGGAGGTTTTCAACAGGTGGAGACAAGTGGCAAACCATTTCAGAATGGAAGAAAAGCCCTGAGGAAAGGTGTGGGAGCATACACACGAAGGAGCCTGAAGTTTTCCCAGTTCCCGACTCATACTGTGCAAATTGATAGTTTACAAAGCACATTTCACCCAGTGTCTCGTATGAGTGGCACTCTAATCTAGAAAAACATCAGATCTGCTATATTCAAAATCCTGTAATATCTTTCTATAACCATAACGGAAAAGAATATAAAATGAATGTATATGTATGTATAATGGAGTCATTTTGCTGCATAGCAGAAATTAACCCAACATTATAAATCAACTATACTTCAATAAAAAAAAATTAGAAAAAAATTAAAAAACATCGGTTCTGGATTTGGATCCCAGCTCTGCCACTAGCTAGCTGTGTAACCATGGGCAAGGTACTCAACCCCACTGAGCTTAGGTTTTCTCATCTCTTAAACTGGACCAATAAAAGTACCTGATCTATGGCAACATCCTAACTGGAAAAAACAATAAAGGAGAGGAAAATTTGGAGCACAGCATGTCTTTTGGGGGATTCCTCTTTTAGGGTATTCTAACTTTTTCTAGTCTACTTTGAAATTTTGGATACTTTTTCCCTCCATATGAAAATCCTGTGTTTTCCAATTTTCTATCTTGGAAATCATTATTGTCTTTAATATGAATAATATCTTTGATGACCTCTTTCCTTCAGATGCTATGTGGTGGAATGGCAGTGAGCAAGGTCGGGTTTAGAATCTGCACTACACATACAAACACTGCATTGAGTAGGGCTGTTCCTCTAATGCAGGAGACTGGCCACGGGAAACACTGTAAAGAAGCTTCCACAGCATTTCTTTTCTCTCTGATTTGTTATAGATCGAGCCCTTTCTCTCCTCTGTGAAAGAAATGGTGAAAAGGATAAATGAGAATTCGTAAGGCAAATCAGTTCTCAAAGAAAAAAAAAATCATTCTCAGAAATGAAGGCAGACCTCCCCAGCATGGCTGTAGGTGAGACAGAAGTCAGTCACCATGTTTAATATTTTAACAAGAATGCAAGCATAAATAACATCATTACAAAATGTGATCCCATAAACCAGAAAGGCTGTGCCTTTGAGTTTTTGCATGATTAGGCTTTGGGAGAATGAAAATGGAAGGCGATAGAAATGCAGTCAGAATTTGATTTTTATCATCTCAGAATTACAGGAAAGAAATGGTGAGCCAGTGGAGCATAAAAATAACTATTCAATCTCCCAAAGGAATTCTTTATGTTTAGAAAAACCCATACAGATTGTATACAATTAAGAAAGTTCCTTCCATGAATTATGCATGTTGGAATTGAATCTTCCACAATCTAAATGGAATATTCACTGATCTATAAGAACACAGGTTAAGTTCTCAGTTAGCATCGTAGTTTATTTTTCCCATTACAGCTCTTATATATTCTGAAACATCCACTTCTAGATTTAGGAAAAAATTCAGTGTTCTCCACAACTTCTTTTTAAGTTTAAAATCCCCTTAAGTGTCCCTCCAACCTGTTATATATTAATATACAGTTGATTAACTTTCAAAGATGTTAATGGAGAGTATTAAATGAAGAACTGAATGAGTTTACTTTTCTTTCTCAAAATCCCTCAAATACATAAACCAGGTTGTTCTTTTTGACACTAAACCTTTGTTAAAATTTTCATATCAAGTTCTTATTAAAAAATAACATATTATGCACTCAAGTAACAAAAGGTCTGTGTCTAATACACTTCGTCTATCCTTGCACACCTGCCCTGAAACTTTGCCTCTTTTTTCCACTGCCTCTGGGTTCAGAAGCCTAGGAGGGCCTCCAATAGCCTCAGGCTCCTCAGAGAGTACCGGGTTCCAAGAGAGGCTGGAGAACTCTTTCAGCCCAAGTCTCATTAGCATTCTTGACTCCTGGCTTCATCCTATCATAAGTTCCTTTGTGAGAATGCCAGGGTCAAAGCATGAAAGTCCTTCAGAGCAACAGTTACATTATACATTACACTTAGTGGCTAATAAAGTCATGCCATCATCATCAAAAGCATTTCTGAGCGACTCTTGCAGGAGGCGGTATGTGATACAGAGTGCTCGCTACAGGGTCTGTAGTTCAATGGCTGGCTTGGGAAATTTTTCTGGAGCAGTAGGGTCCTCAAAAGACTTGTAGAGGTAATAGATTGTCACAGGTCTGTGTATCACCAAGCTGATTGCTGCGACCAATCCTGAGTCCAGCCATAAAGCAGAGTGGCTGATGCTGGACCTGTTCAAATCCAGAACTAATACGACAAAGGTCAAGTCTGATCCTGTTGGAATCGGAAAACTTCTGCCCAGACTCACCCATGCACAGTTACACTAGGTCCAGGCAGTCATTTACAGTTGCCTCTTCTTGCTCACAATGGGGATAACCAAGAGTGTATGAATGGCTTCACAGAGTCTCCCCTCACTTCTGAAGACAGAAGCAAACAAACTTATAGCATGTGCTCTACCAGTAGCAAGAAAGGAATAACCAGGCTTTGAGGGAAGTCATGAGCTTGAGTTTAGGCTTCCTACTGACCTGTGTATATCATGGGTAGCACTATTAATCCCAATGAACTTTAATTGCTTCAACTGTAAGATGAAAATAATGATAACTTCCTACTAAACAAGGTTGTTGGAAAGCTCAAGCTTGACAATCACTGTGAAAATGGTTCTCATCAGATGCAAAAAATTATATACACTTACTTGGAATTATTTGTGTCTTATTATCATCTTTATTTCATGCTGTTCATGGGGTTCTCAAGGCAAGAATGCTGAAGAGCTTTGCCATTCCCTTCTCCAGTGGACCACATTTTGTCAGAACTCTCCACCATGACACGTCTGTCTTGGGTGGCCCTACATGGCGTGGCTCATAATTTCATTGAGTTAGACAAAGCTGTGATCCATGAGATCAGTTTGGTTAGTTTTCTGTGATTGTGGTTTTCAATCTGTCTGCCCTCTGATGCATAAGGTTAAGAGACTTGTGGAAGCTTCCTGATGGGAGGGACTGGCTGTGGGGAAAACTGAGTTTTGCTCTGGTGGGCAAGGCCATGCTTAGTAAGTCTTTAATCCAATTTTCTGCTGATGGGTGGAGCTGTGTTCCCTCCCTGTAGTTTGACCTGAGGCCCAACTATTGTAGGGATAAAGGCAACCTCCCCCAAAGGACTTAACCCAGCATAAGTTGCAGGACTGCTGCAGTCAGTGTCCCTGACCCCACAGCAGGGCACTATCAACTCACGCCTCCGCTGGAGACTCCCAAACACTCATAGGCAAGTCTGGCTCAGTCTCTTGTGAGGTTATTGCTCCTTTCTCCTGGGTCCTTGTGCACACAAAGTTTTCTTTGTGCCCTCAAAGAGTCTGTTTCTCCAGTCCTGTGGAAGTTCTGTAATCAAATACTACTGGCTGTTTAAAGTCAAATTCCCTGGGGGTTCTTAGTGCCTTTGCTGAATCCCCAAGTTGGGAAATCTGTTATGAGCCTGAGAACTTGTGCAACAGTGCAAGAACTTATTCAGTATAACTGTTCTGTAGTTTGTGGGTCACTTGCTCAGCAGTTCTATAGTGGGGCTAGGTAATGCTCAAATCCTCCAAGCTAGGCTTCAACAGTATTGAACTGAGAATTTCCAGATGTACAAGCTGGATTTTGGAAAGGCAGAGGAACCAGAGATCAAATTGTCAAACATACGTTGGATCATAGAAAAAGCAAAAGAATTCCAGAAAAACATCTACTTCTGCTTCATTGACTATGCTACAGCCTTTATGTAGATTACATCAAACTGTGGAAAATTCTTAAAGAGATAGGAATACCTGACCACCTTACCTGCCTCCTGAGAAACCTGTATGTAGGTCAGGAAGCAACAGTTAGAACTGGACATGGAACAATGGACTGGTTCTAAATTGGGAAAGGAGTACGTCAAGGCTGTATATTGTCACCCTGCTTACTTAAAAGTACAGAGTAAATCATGCAAAGTGCCAGGAAGAATGAAGCACAAGCTGGAATCAAAATTGCTAGGAGAAATATCAGTAAC
Organism: Bos mutus; assembly: GCF_027580195.1. Taxonomy (NCBI): domain Eukaryota; kingdom Metazoa; phylum Chordata; class Mammalia; order Artiodactyla; family Bovidae; genus Bos; species Bos mutus. The sequence continues at coordinate 73,522,796 of NC_091617.1, forward strand.
CTCAGATAAGCAGATAACACCACTCTTATGGCAGAAAGCAAAGAGGAACTAAGGAGCCTCTTGATGAAAGTAAAAGAGGAGCACGAAAAAGCTGGCTTAAAACTCAACATTCAAAAAACAAAGATCATGTCATCCAGTCCCATCACGTCATGACAAATAGGTAGAGAAATAATGGAAACAGTGAAAGATTTTATTTTCTTCAGCTCCAAAATCACTGCAGACAGTGACTGTAGCCATGAAATTTAAAAATGCTTACTCCTTGGAAGAAAAGCTATGACAAACCTAGACAGCATATTAAAAAGCAGAGACATCATTTTGCTGACAAATGTCCATTAGGGTCAAAGATACAGTTTTCCCAGTAGTCATGTATGGATATGAGAGTTGGACCATAAAGAAGACTGAGCACCAAAGAATTGATGCTTTTAAACTATGGTTTTGGAGAAGACTCTTGAGAGTCCCTAGGACAGCAAGGAGATCAAACCAGTCAATCCTAAAGAAATCAATCCTGAATATTCACTGAAGGGACTGATGCTGAAACTGAAGCCCCAATAGTTTGGCCACCAGACATGAAGAGCTGACTCACTGGAAAAGATCCTGATGCTGGGAAGGAATGAAGGCAGGAGAAGAAGGGGATGACAGAGGATGAAATGGTTGGATGGCATTACCGACTCAAGGGACAAGAGTTTGAGCAAGCTCAAGGAGATGGTAAAGAACAGGGAAACCTGGCTTGCTATAGTCCATGTGGTCACAAAGAGTCGGACACAACTGAATGACTGAACCACAACAAATCATCTTTATTACGGATGCTGATCAGCACACTTCAATTGTCTAAGAATCACTTGGAAAGCTTGTTAAAATGCAGATTCTACTTCGGTAGGTCTGGGAAGGGACCCAAGAGTCTGTAGCTCTAATAAGCTCCCAAGTGATACCAGTACTGCTGGTCTGGGAACCATACTTTACGTTGCAAGAACTCAGGATAATTTAGGATCCTTAAAAGTGATGTATGTTTAAAATACTTTCACACATGACTCTGGTAATTAGGATCTGAACATCTGAGGTTATTTATTCTGTTTTGAACAGAAAGGCAGGGTTTACTTTGCACGAATTGCAGGTGTTGAAGGCACAAGTCGGACACATAACCTCAGTTGTGGACTATTGGCTTCTGTTACCATAAACTATTAATGCAATAAACAGAATATTGATGAACATCTTCCATACATTTTTTCCCATTAGAGATTTTTCTTTGCCTAAATATTCAGCAACCGTTTAGAGAAATTTCAGTTTGGCAACTCACTCCTGGCAGTCCCAAGAAATTATTTCCAGTAGAGAAGAACTATGACTGGATGGGCTGAGATGGGCCTTTCCATTACACGCATCCACCCAGCCGAGCAGCCTCTCTGCAGCTGTACTCCTGTGAAATTCATCTTTGTCACAAATAGCAAATCACATGCTATAGAATATCACAATCTCATTATGGGATGTCATCTCACAGCACAAATACATTATTTTCACCAGATTTACAGATAGCACGGCCCGTGTCCCTGCCAGCCTGTGATGGATGGCTTTCTCTGGATGTATCTGAGTACATGATTTACACACAGCAGGACCCTGAGAGACATGGACAGCAGCCAGCCCCAGAAGGATCTGGAGAAGGTTCCTCCTTCACGGTCTCTTAAACACAAAAGCCAATGGTTGGAAAATGTTGTGGCACCCGCATTACAGGAAAATAAAAATAGGAACCACTTCAAAATTCATACCAGAACACTTTCCTTCACTTCTCACTTATTAGAATTTAGACTTCAAAACAAAAGGGTTTTTTTGGATGGGCCAACAAAGAAACATCTAGTACTAAACTCCATTCTATAGGAAAACTATTACTTAACAAGGCATCATATCTTATGTGAGAAGAAGCCTATGCTACAGCATTTTGGAATGTCTAAGATGAGCAAGGAATCTTATCAGGAGAATAAGACGTAAAGAATTAAGGTGTAATCTACTTGTGGGTACTCTATCTCTTTGAAATCTCAAAAAGAAATGGTACAGTGTAAATCTCGTGATGGAGAATTTCAGGATTAAAGGCATCTAACACCCCTCATATCTTCTGTTCAGAGCTTTAATCTCTTCCCCACATTGTGGCTGGTTGAACTCTGCTTGAATACTTAGGGGTTCTGAGGAGATCATCATCTCTATTCTTTTTGTTTTTCTGAAATACTTGACATATTAGAAAGTTATTACACATTGTGATATTATACCCATCTTCAATTCCCACCTCCTGGTCCTGGGTCTAAGTCTGGCTCACAGAATATGTCTCAATCATCATCTTCTCTGGTGGCTCAGCCAGTAAAGAATCTGCTTGCAGTGAAGGAGACCTGAGTTCAATCCCTGGGTCAAGAAGGATCCCCTGGAGATGGGCATCACAATCCACTCCAATATTCTTGCCTAGAGAATTCCATGGACAGAGGAGCCTGGTGGGCTACAGTCCATGGGGTCGCAAAGAGTCAGACATGTCTGAGCAACTAACACACACACATCATCTTCCCAGCACTTCATCTCTCTAGGCCAGAGATCCTCAACCTCTGGGCTGCAGACTGGTACCTCCTGTCAGATCAGTGGCAGCATTAGATTATAAATAAAGTGCACAATAAATGTAATGCGCTTGAATCATCTTGAAATTATCCCCTCCACCCCTCATCCACGGAAAAACTGTCTTCCATGAAATCAGTCCCTGGTACCAAAAAGGTTGGGGACTGCTACTCTAGGCTCTGCCTGCCACCAATGAAAGCACAAACAACAAATATCTCTAATGCTGTGCTGGTCCGGATGGAAAATTAATTTCATGAAGGAGCAGCATCATGCTCATACTGAATTTTAAATTTTTCTCAAATTTAATTGCATGTGCTTATCAGAAAGAGAGACAGAGAGAGACATAGAGTGAGAGAGGCAGAACAGAGACAGTGACAGAGAGAGAGAGGAGACTGAGTGAGCAAACCAGAATAGAAAGCGTAAAGAATTTACTGTCCTAAATAGAGTCAGTGATTTTGTCTGCCATTTGCCCCAGTGAGTGCACACCCCAAGATAATCTGAGAATCTGTTTTCAATGTTGGCTCAGTTCCCAGGTGTCTCCCGCAGCAGAGACAACTTAGCACAGTGAACGGGCTTTAATTATTTAAGATGACTTTTTTTGATATAGCTTCTAAACACGAGCCAACTTTTTCCTCTGGTAAACTACTAATATTCAGCAGGCAAAAAATAATTTTAAACTAAGTGCATTTGTTTTCTATTGCTGCTATAACAAATTACTATAAGCGTAATCCTGCTGCTGCTGCTAAGTCGCTTCAGTTGCGTCCAACTCTGTGCTTAACACAAATTTATAATCTCATAGTTCTGGAGATTTAGGAGTTTGAATATGGGTCTTATGAACCAAAATCAGTGTGTCAGCCAGACTTCATTCATTCTGGGGGTTCTAGGGGAGAATCATCCCCTGTTTTTTCCAGCTTCTAGAGGCAGTCTGCACTCCTTGGCTCATGGCCTCCTTTCAACAGTGTGTCATTTCAACCTCCACCTTGGCCTCCATGTCTGTCATTGCATCTCCTTCCTTGACTCTGGTCTGTCCAGCCTCCCTCTTTTGAGGACTTTTTGATCACGTTAGGCTCAACTGGAACAATCTAGATGAGTCTCCTCATCTCAAAGTGCTTAACTTAATCATATTTGTAAAGTCCCTTACATGTACATTTGCAAATGTAAAACAATATACTCACAGGTTTCGAGGATTAGGATATAGACTTCTTCGGGGTGGCGGGTGAGGGGTATTATTCAGCCAACTGTACTAAGTTAAAGCAGAGGCAATTCTGCACTTCCTAATATGTGCGTATAAAGATGCTAGAGTGAGGAAATCACAAGTACCCTAGATTTTGATCTTAGCATCTCTCCTCCCACTGCTTGTGTGCTTGATGGTACCTCACTTTCAGAGCTGGGAGGAGGATGAGATGAGGCCCCTGGGGAGCACATTAGGTAGTGTCCACACACAGGTGCCAACCAGTGTTTGTACAACCCTAAGAATGAGGGCCACCTTCAAACTCTAGGCACCTCGTTTGCCTCATCACAGGCCCTGGAACACTTATCTACCTATGGGACCTACATCACTTTATCTATGCTTTAGTTTTCTCTTCTGCAAAACTGGAGTATAAAGTTAATAATACTCTTTTCTATACCACTTTCTTTGTTTTGCTTTGTTTAATAAGAAACAGCTGAACTAGTAGACACAAAAGCACTTTGTCAACAGTAAATGCTATGCATACATCAGTGATAGCTAAGGTTTTTTGAAAGCATGAATGTAGAATAAGTGATACTTTTTACTTTTCACCCAATTAGTGTAAAAGTTAACTCATGCAAACCAAAGGAATTAACATATATGTTTACAAAGATAAATCAGATATGTCCAAAAGGAACTCTATCAATTTATGACAATGGCTCTTCAATCTTGACTGCACACTGGAATCACCCAGGAAGCTTTACAAAGTGCTGATGCCTGGGTCTCATCCCCTGAGATTCTCATTTAATGCATGTGTTGTGCAGCCCAGGAACTGGGATTTTTAAAACTTCCCAGCTGACTCTAATGTGCAGCCAAGGTTGAGTGACTCTGGCTAGTGACTTCTTTAGAAGCCTCAGAAATGTGAATTGATTTAAATTTTATGGGGAACAGAGAACATACTTTTCCTGTTTGCAAAACGTATTCCATAAAACCAACATGACAGGCAAAATTCACAAAATCATATTTTGATTTACACACAAACTTTTTTGTAAACCTACAGGAGGTATCTCACCTGAGAAGAGCACAGCAAACCACTTCAGTATTCTTGCCTGGAGAATTCCATGGGCAGAGGAGCCTGGCGGGCTACAGTCTATAGGGTCACAAAGAGTCGGACACACCTGAATCGACTTAGCACGCACACATACACAGGAGGTATCTAAACATCAAAATGTGAGTTAATGCTTATTTTTAACAAAAAAGTACTGGGGATAGGTCAAAAAGAAAAACGGACTTCGACAGTATCTCCTTCAGAGATTAAATCCCCTCTAAGAATCAGTTCTTGTAGTGGTTCTAGATTTCGATGGCACACTAGCACCAACTTGTCATTGTTGTTTAGCTTCTAAATCACGTCCGACTTTTTCATGACCACATAGACTGTAGCCCATCAGGCTCCTCTGTCCATGGGGCCTCCTAGACAAGAATACTGGAGTGGGTTGCCATTTCCTTCTGCAGGAGATCTTCCTGACCCAGCGATCAAGCCGGTGTCTCCTGCATTGACAGGCGGATTCTTCACCACTGAGCCATTTGGGAAGTCTCAAACCAACTAAGGAGGTTTTAAAACCCTAATGCCCTAGCTGCCCATTGGCTCCATTAAGCTAAAATCTCTGAAAGTGAGACCCAGGGGCCAGATTTTTTTACAAAAAATTTCTCCATGTGACTTCCATACACTAACAAAACAAGAACTCCTAATCTAATTCACTTAGAATCGGTTATGACCAGCAATTATTGAGTACAGACCATTTATTATCAGGAGCTACAGAGAGCCACTCCCTACCTTCAATAGGCACTCCATGTCCTGAAGGAGAAAAACATAGTAACACATGGTCATTAAAGGAAAGAACACGCAGTAAGAACATTGAGGAAGGAAAATGTGTCATTATTTGACAAGACAGGGGAAACAGGAATCAGATCACTGTGAGACTGAGCAAGGGATTTTGAGAAGGGAAGATTTGAACTGGGGCCAAGGTGAGAAGGGCACTTCTAGGAGATGATGTGGCCCGTGCAGAGGATCAGAACCCAGTAGAAATTGACTATATCATATAACTCTGATTTTCTCAGACTTAGCATAGAATTATCTAAACAATACCTTCTTGAATAGAGAACATTTTAGCACTCATCAAGTGATTTAAACACAATTCTTAAAATAACTTGCAGCAACAAAAAGGTCACAACTAATGATAAACACACAGAAGGATAGATCACAAGGAAATTATGTTGAGTGGAAAAAGTCAGTCTCAATATATTCTATACCATGGGATGCCATTTATATAACATTCTTGAAATGACAGAATTATAGAAATAGATAACGAATTAGCTGTTTCCAGGGATTAAGGATGGGCAGGAGCATGTAGAAAGACAGAGATCATTGTGGTGATGGATTAGTTCTGTATCTCAATTGCAGAAGTTATATACCAATCTCCTATGTGATAAAATGGCATCGAAATACACACTAACGTGGCACCAACACCGATGTCGTGGTTTTGACGTGTACTCTAGTTAAGATGGAACCAATGAAGGAAACTGATGAAGAATGCGCTGGACCTCTTCATACTGTCATTGCATCTTCTGGTTAATCCATAATTATCTCAAAATGAAAAAGTTTGTTTTTTTTTAATGAAATAAGAAACCAAACTAGGTTGTTACAAAAGAAATCCCATAATTCTAATACTACTATGATTCTAGAAGACAGTGTAGGACCTTGAAAAGAAAAATAAAGCTCACTTTGGTTCTTTTTATTCCTTTACTCTATTTCTCTGTCCTTCCTCTTTATTTTCCTTCTTTCCCCTTCTGTTATCATACTTCCTCTTCTTTTTCTCTCCTTTCCCAAAATTACATCTAGAAAAATGCATTTCAAGATTATTCCAAACAACAGAAAGAAGAAAAACAATAACGAAGGTCATAAATGATAGAGAAAAGTTAGTCTCAGTTGTTACAAGCCCATTCTGAAAATTTAGTTATAGTTTATACAGCAGGACACTCATATGCTGCTTTACTAATATGCTAACTTTGGACTAAAATAAGAACCAAATCGCATCTCAATTGCAATCACTTTAATTTTTTTAATCTAATGGTAATAACAAAGAACAAACTTGGGGGATGAGAATAGAAAATCCAGCTTAAATCATAGAGCTTAGAATATTCATATATTTATAAAGGTGATAATTGGTTGATATTTAAAACATGTTTTGCGAAAAATCTGTTCATATAAAAAATATAGAGAGAATGCCTATACTAATTACTAATATATTCAGTAAAGATAGACACCTCTCTTGTAGCTAAGTCCTCTTGAGAAATTACCTATAAAGCAAATCACATTTTTTCTTTTGATTTCCATGTTAGCAATAAACTATGTTTCTCTAGCAGTTCATGCCAGTGAGAAGTGGGGCCATTAGATATTTCCCCAAAGATTGGCAGGAGGCTCAGGCCTCAGTCTGCACCTAGACCCCAATTTAAGGATCCCCTATTCTTGACCACAGACAGATACTGAAACTCAGAAAGTTCAGCATTTTCTCTGTAAGTGCTGTCAATAATCATTCTTTGATCTTTAAATGTCCTAGTGTATGGTTTTAAGTAAATAAGAAACATATATCTAAAATCATTTAAAGGGATAAGTGAGTTTTGTTCAAACAACAAAAAGGAAACAGAGCTTTTTCTTTTTACAAAAGCAATCACATACTTCAGAAAGCCTAAAAATATCTTTTAATTGAAACACATCTGAATATCCCTTAAGGAAAAAGAAGTAGCTAATTATACTAAGAAATTTAATGAGATTATCACATACCTTAATGGTTCTCGAATCACTGTGGACTTTTTTTTTAATTGTTAGGGAAATCTGTACCTTTGCTGACTAAAGAAAATGGGTAATGGCCCAGTAGGTTATTGGAAACCACTTTATTATGTTCTTCTAACTCAAAGTGATCAAATGAAGTCAAATCATCACAAATCTAGAAAAACAAGTTGTGAATTTAAAGAGGTACTGAGTCTTCCTGGAAGTGACATATAAAGTAGATGTGCCAAGAGCTACTTTCAAAAAATGAAATGCTGGACCAAATTTCAAATGCTAGGATACATGGGCAGCCTTTAGTACCTGAGTCTCTTGCTGACAGCAATATAATGTGATGTGATGGGAAGCCAAGCTCAGAGTACCCAGAGGATCAACTCTGTCACTGGAGATCTTCTGCAACCTGGCAGGGACTTTTCTTGTTCTCTCCTGTCCAGCTCTCCTCACTCAATTACCCTTGATTCTCTGTGGTCCAGAGCTCACCCAGGGCTCCCCCTTCTCCATGCCTCTCCCAGAGCAGGTAGTACCTCTGCTGGAAAGGCTTCCTTACTCCCTCAGCATCCTTTTGTTGAGTGTCTGCTATCTGTCCAAAGCAGAGAAAAAGATCATGGCCACTCCTTGATAGTGCTTAACTGTAAGTGGAGTAAACAGATAATAAACAAATAATTAAACAAAATAATTTTGGATTCTGATAAGAGCTGTCAAGGAAATCAACAGAGCAATGTGATAGAGAGTAGCTGGGGCAGAAAGGCAGGGCCTCAGGGAAGGCACTTCTAAAAAGATGACATTAAACAGAGAATGGATGAATTGAAAGGAGCCTGCCATGCAAAGAACAAGAATAGAGCTTCCCAGGCACAAGCAGAGAAAATGTGGTGACTCTGTGGTGGGAGCCGAACTGGTAAATTTAGGTGATTGAATTGAAACAAAAATGGCCAAAGTGAGGTCCAAGTGAGGTCCCAAAAGGTAAGATTACATAAGCTCATGTAGCATCTATAAGGCCATGCAAAGGAGTTGTTTTATTTTTAATGAGATTGGAAGTCATTAAAGAATTCAAAGCATAAGAATAAAATTATCAAATTTATATTTTAAAAATATTACTCTGGCTTCAGTAAAGAAAAAGCATTTAAATTTGGGGCAGGGGAGGGGAAATAGGAGAAGGAAGATCTACTAGGAAGTTATCCCCATAGACCAGGTAAGAGAGAATGGTGCCTTGGACCAAGGTGATTATGGTGGAGGTTGAATAAAGTAAATGGATTCTAATACTAATTTGAAGGCAGAATCAACACTCACAGAAGGAGTGGTCATGAAAGACAAAAGGGCAAAAGAGGCAAAAGAATGACTTTGGTTTGGAGACTTGAAAACAGAAATGATGATGGCACCAAGTTATGAAATGGGGAAACCTGGGAAAGAAAGAGATGGGGAGAGAAATAGGAATAAAGTTGGACATTGTAATATCTGTTGAACACCCAAGTGTAAATGTCAAGGGGTGGTTTTCATGAGTATGGATCATAAAGCAGAGGATGAGTTCCAATCACCTCTGATGAAACCCCACCCATTCAATTCTCTATCTAGATTTAAATGTTTATATCTGTAGGGCAAAATTTCCACTTCTCTAGGAAATACTGACATATATGTACAAAGACGTGTGTGCCAAGATATGTATTGTAACATTGTGATAGCAAAAACTGAGATCAACTTAAGTAGTCACAAAAACAAAGGAGTGCTTTACAAGCTGCAGTACTTCTTTAATATAAAGTCTCTGACACAAACTGATGGAGAGCTCTAGTGATGTGAAATGAGAAGATCACAGTACCATCTTTCTAGTAAAAAGAAGTCAAGTATAGAATTACATATAATATAAGATCATTTATGAGAAATTTAGTAGTCTTCTACAAAGATAAATACATATGTAATCAAATCCATAAAGACTTTACCACATAAAATTACATGTAGGGTGGAGAAGAGGAGGTGAGTGGGGAATCAAACTTGGGCTTTTCATTCTACTTAAACATGGCTTGAGTTTTTACCAAAATATATATATAATACATAATTTTAATATTTTAAATAATACTTAACCCAGTAAGTCCTACCCATTGACTTCAAAAATAAATGAATGCTACTCCCTTATTTCTAGGGCTTCCCAGGTAGCACAGTGGTAAAGAATCCACCTTCAAAACAGGAGATGTGGGTTCAATTCCTGGGTCAGGAAGATCCCCTGGAGAAGGAAATGGCAACCCATTCCAGTATTCTTGCCTAGGAAATCCCGTGGACAGAGGAGCCTGGCAGGCTACAGTCCATGGGGTCACAAAAAGTCGGGCACGACTTAGCGACTAGACAACAACAACAAGAACCGTCCCGTATTTTATAGAAGAGTGGAACAAGGACCAGAGAAAAACAGCTGGTTGAGGCTGAGCTCCGGTTTCCTGCTAAACTGGACTAAACTAGACCAGACTGCTTACCTGATAGAGACATTAACTGTGTCCCAGTCAGCTCAGCCTGTCAGGCTGCTATAACATAATACCATAGAATAGGTGGCTTATACACATCAGACATTTATTTCTCACAGTTCTGGAGACTGGCAGTCTAAAATCAGACTGCCAGCAAGGTCAGTTTCTGTGGCAGCACGTCTTCCCAGATGTAGACTGCCAAGTTTTCATTGTATCCTCATGTGGAGGAAAGAGGACTAGCAAGCTCCCCGGGGTCTCATTGATAAAGGCACTGACCACATTCATGAAGACCTAACCACCTCTCAAGCACCTGCACCTCCTAATACCATCACATGAGGGGTTAGGATTTTAGCATGTTAATTGGGGGTGGTGGGGACAAAAATTTATCCATCACAACATGTTAGTATATTTTGTTAGCACATGCGCAGGTTTAGTTTCCCTTAATAAGCATATGTCTATCTGTAAGGTATGGATTTTGAGGATTAATGTTTGCGATATTCTACATAACAAGAATAGATGTATATTTCTCTCTAGCTATAGAAGTAAGAAGGGATGGATCTAAGGAATTTAGAGTAAGCCATAAAGTTCTTGAATAAGTAGAAATTCCACCAGAACAGGAAGAACTGATGAGAACCTGGAATGACATGTACACCAGATAGAAAGAGAATCTAACAGTTTGGGGTAAATTGATGGACTAGTCATATATCCTAAGGAAATAACTGACTCTAAAGACCTACTTTTGGGAATTCCCTAGTGGTCCCAGATTCCTTGGAATCCACCTGCCAGGGCAGGAGACAAAAATTCAGTCCCTGGTCTGAGAGGAACCCACACGTCGCAAGTAACATGTCACAGCTACGCCTGCGAGCAGCAACTATGGAAGCCCCCGCGCTCTGGAGCCTGAGCTCTTTAACAAGAGAGGCCACTGCAGTGAGAGGCCTGGACACCACAACTGGAGAGCAACCCCCTCTCACCACAACTAGAGAAAGCCTGCAAGCAGCAAGGAAGACCCAGCCCCAAAATTAATTAAAGAAAAATAAAGACCCACTTCCCTCCCCATTACATCCTGAGAGACGATGCCTGTCTTTATAACTAGTCATTAAGTGAAGACTTGAAGGTATAAGGACTTAATAGTAAACTGAGGCAGAATTTTCTTGGGACTTTATAGGGTCATAACTGCTTGACACCCTCTACCAAAAAGTGTTCAAGTCAGAAGACAATCAGCATATGTTTTTGGGTTTATTGAACAAATGTCACTGCAGAAATAAACATTCGGTTATTAGAAATTTGTATGCACTTAATGTAATTAAAATAGTTTTATTGCAATGAAAATAAGTTTCACCACCTGGATGGCTTTTAAGTCTAAGAAATATATCAGCTCACCCATCAAGTCTTCCTTGCTGTCACCAGCAAGATATGATTCCTACATGCTTTCTCCTGCCTGAGTTCCTAAAATGCATCCTTTGTATCATTCAAGCCACTTGGAGTCTTCTGTGGTGGCAACTGTGAATATGTCTTCTCTCCCATACCTGGTGTTAGTTTCTGCAGCCCAGGATCCTTATCTTATTCATGGTTGTGTGTTTTGCAGCATCTATTATAGAGATCTGAAATCTGTAGATAGTAAGGAAATGCAATTTGAAAATGTTTAAAAGCAAGCAGATTGTAAACCAAAAGGCTTAGAGTTGATGGCAAATCATATCATGTACTTATCTTCTCCATAGCCATTTAATTATATATTTGAAAATCAATGGACATCAAGGACAGTCCTGAAAAGGATAAATTTCTAAAGAGCAGCCTTGGACTGTTGAGAAAGGCAGAAAGAGAGAGGGGCAGTGCCTCCATGTTATATCATGTTTTTCACTATTTCTTAACCTGAATAACCCATATTTTTCAGGCTTTTGCATCTACACACAGATACAGAAACCCACCTCCTTACAAAGTCCTCCCCCTCCCATCACTATTCCCAAATGGGCATCTCAGGTGAACTCATAAACATTCTAGGGGCTTTCCACATAGTAAAGTGGTAAAAGAAAGCCACCTGCCAATGCAGTAGACCCAAGAGACGTGGGTTCAACCTGTGGGTTGAGAAGATTCCCTGGAGTAGGAAATGGCAACCCACTCCAGTATTCTTGGTGGAAAATTCCATGGACCAGCCTGGTGGGCCTCAGTCCACAGGATCACAAAGAGTCGGACACAACAGAGCAACAGAACATGTGCACATAAACATCCCTATCGATGTAGTGCACTGGCCACAAAGCTCCCTGGTGTGATGTGGTACCTCTTCTCTGCCATAACTGCTTCAGTCCTCCACCAAGGCTCCTAAGCCCTTTCTCTTCAGGCTCCCAAAGCTGCATTTTCAAGCTATCAGACTCATAAAGAGACAACAGGGGTCTTTCCTGGCAGACCAGTGATTAAGACTCTGCCCTCCCAATGCAGGGGGCACAGATTCTCCCTTGGGGAACTAAGATCCCACATACCAAGCAGTGCAGCCAAATATAAATGAATAATTTTTAAAATATTTAAAAAGGGAGAGATAACAGGTCCTCATAGATGCTAAGGAACCTGCCTCATTTCTCCACACCACATTGCTGCTGCTGCTGCTGCTGCTAAGTTGCTTCAGTCGTGTCAACTCTTCGCATGAGGTGGCCAAAGTACTGGAGTTTCAGCTTTAGCATCATTCCTTCCAAAGAAATCCCAGGGCTGATCTCCTTCAGAATGGACTGGTTGGATCTTCTTGCAGTCCAAGGGACTCTCAAGAGTCTTCTCCAACATCACAGTTCAAAAGGATCAATTCTTCGGCACTCAGCTTTCTTCACAGTCCAACTCTCATATCCATACATGACCACAGGAAAAACCATAGCCTTGACTAGACGAACCTTTGTTGGCAAAGTAATGTCTCTGCTTTTGAATATGCTATCTACGTTGTTCATAACTTTCCTTCCAAGGAGTAAGTGTCTTTTAATTTCATGGCTGCAGTCACCATCTGCAGTGATTTTGGAGCCCAGAAAAATAAAGTCTGACACTGTTTCCACTGTTTCCCCATCTATTTCCCATGAAGTGATGGGACCGGATGCCATGATCTTTGTTTTTTGAATGTTGAGCTTTAAGCCAAATTTTTCACTCTCCACTTTCACTTTTATCAAGTTCCTCTTTTATCTTTAGTTCCTCTTCACTTTCTGCCATAAGGGTGGTGTCATCTGCATATCTGAGGTTATTGATATTTCTCCCGGCAATCTTGATTCCAGTTTGTGTTTCTTCCAGTCCAGCGTTTCTCATGATGTACTCTGCATATAAGTTAAATAAACAGGGTGACAATATACAGCCTTGATGTACTCCTTTTCCTATTTGGAACCAGTCTGTTATTCCATGTCCAGTTCTAACTGTTGCTTCCTGACCTGCATACAAATTTCTCAAGAGGCAGATCAGGTGGTCTGGTATTCCCATCTCTTTCAGAATTTTCCACAGTTTATTGTGATCCACACAGTCAAAGGCTTTGGCATAGTCAATAAAGCAGAAATAGATGTTTTTCTGGAACTCTCTTGCTTTTTCCATGATCCAGCGGATGTTGGCAATTTGATCTCTGGTTCCTCTGCCTTTTCTAAAACCAGCTTGAACATCAGGAAGTTCATGGTTCACATATTGCTGAAGCCTGGCTTGGAGAATTTTGAGCATTACTTTCCTAGCGTGTGAGATGAGTGCAATTGTGCGGTAGTTTGAGCATTCTTTGGCATTGCCTTTCTTTGGGATTGGAATGAAAACAGACCTTTTCCAGTCCTGTGGCCATGGCTGAGTTTTCCAAATTGTCTGGCATATTGAGTGCAGCACTTTCACAGCATCATCTTTCAGGATTTGGAATAGTTCAACTGGAATTCCATCACCTCCACTAGCTTTGTTCATAGTGATGCTTTCTAAGGCCCACTTGACTTCACATTCCAGGATGTCTGGCTCTAGGTGAGTGATCACACCATTGTGATTATCTGGGTCATGAAGATCTTTTTTGTACAGTTCTTCTGTGTATTCTTGCCATCTCTTCTTAATATCTTCTGCTTCTGTTAGGTCCATACCATTTCTGTCCTTTATTGAGCTCATCTTCGCATGAAATGTTCCTTTGGTATCTCTGATTTTCTTGAAGAGATCTCTAGTCTTTCCCATTCTGTTGTTTTCCTCTATTTCTTTGCATTGATCACTGAAGAAGGCTTTCTTATCTCTCCTTGCTATTCTTTGGAACTCTGCATTCAGATGTTTATATCTTTCCTTTTCTCCTTTGCTTTTTGCTTCTCTTCTTTTCACAGCTATTTGTAAGGCCTCCCAAGACAGCCATTTTGCTTTTTTGCATTTCTTTTCTATGGGAATGGTCTTGATCTCTGTCTCCTGTACAATGTCAGATTTCTCAGGCACTCTATCTATCAGATCATAAAATCTATTTCTCACTTCCACTGTATAATCATAAGGGATTTGATTTAGGTCATACCTGAATGGTCTAGTGGTTTTCCCTACTTTCTTCAATTTAAGTCTGAATTTGGCAATAAGGAGTTCATGGTCTGAGCCACAGTCAGCTCCTGGTCTTGTTTTTGCTGACTGTATAGAGCTTCTCCATCTTTGGCTGCAAAGAATATAATCAATCTGATTTCGGTGTTGACCATCTGGTGATGTCCATGTATAGAGTCTTCTCTTGTGTTGTTGGAAGAGGGTGTTTGTTATGACCAGTGCATTTTCTTGGCAAAACTCTATTAGTCTTTGCCCTGCTTCATTCCATATTCCAAGGCCAAATTTGCCTGTTACTCCAGGTGTTTCCTGACTTTTTACTTTTGCATTCCAGTCCCCTATAATGAAAAGGACATCTTTTTTGGGTGTTAGTTCTAAAAGGTCTTGTAGGTCTTCATAGAACCGTTCAACTTCAGCCTCTTCAGCATTACTGGTTGGGGCATAGACTTGGATTACTGTGATATTGAATGGTTTGCCTTGGAAACAAACAGAGATCATTCTGTCATTTTTGAGATTGCATCCAAGTACTGCATTTTGGACTCTTTTGTTGACCATGATGGCCACTCCATTTCTTCTGAGGGATTCCTGCCTGCAGTAGTAGATATAATGGTCATCTGAGTTAAATTCACCCATTCCAGTCCATTTCAGTTTGCTGATTCCTAGAATGTTGACATTCACTCTTGCCATCTCTTGTTTGACCACTTCCAATTTGCCTTGATTCATGGACCTGACATTCCAGGTTCCTATGCAATATTGCTCTTCACAGCATCGGACCTTGCTTCTATCACCAGTCACATCCACAACTGGGTATTGTTTTTGCTTTGGCTCCATCCCTTCATTCTTTCTGGAGTTATTTCTCCACTGATCTCCAGTAGCATGTTGGGCACCTACTGACCTGGGGAGTTTCTCTTTCAGTATCCTACCATTTTGCCTTTTCATATTGTTCATGGGGTTCTCAAGGCAAGAATACTGAAGTGGTTTGCCATTCCCTTCTCCAGTGGACCACACTACTCAAGTTCAAAAAAAGGTCTCATGCATTTGTCTCCTGAAGAACTTCAAAAAAATAGTTCCTTCTGTTTCTATGTGGAGTCCTAACATTTCTTTTCATCCCTCCATCTGCTAGATGCATGTGCAGACCACTTCTTCATTCTCTCAGAAGAAAGAATAATCCCTTAAGAAAAGTCATGCTCGGAGAACATGCTCTTACCTCAGCTATGCCCAAAAGCTCTTAAACAGGACCTCTCCCTTCATCAGCCATTCGTTGTTTTAGATCCTGCCTCATCCCACAGTGACTGGCTAAAGAAGCAGCACTTGCTTGCTCTGTCATGTACAACTCTTTTCAATGCCATGGACTATAGCCCACCAGACTCCTCTGTCCATGGGATTTTCCAGGCAAAAATATTGGAGTGGGTTGCCATTTCCTCCTGCAGGGGATCCTCCTGACCCAGAGATCGAACCTGAGTCTCTTGCATTGGCAGGCAGATTCTTTACCACTGCAGCACCTGGGGATCAGCATAAAGCCTCAAAATCCTCTGAAAAGTCATCCCAAAGGACTCTGAGCCTAGAGACTGAGAATCTTACTCTTTTCAGTTCCCTCTAGGTGTTCATGTGGGCAAGTCATCCTGCTGCATCCACAGTTCTGGCTCTGCCACATGGAGTGAGACTTGATGAAGAAGTGGGAGAGTATGGAAAGAGACCTGCTTGTCTGTGAACTCCACGGTCCCTCACTCTTGTTCCAGTTGTGCTGGAAAAATAAATGACTCCCTTCACTTGCTCCTCAGTATTCCTATCTGTGTATAATTTTGTTGAACTTGGTAATCATGTAGACATAGTAAGAATGCAATGGCATCCCACTCCAGTACTTTTGCCTGCAAAATCCCATGGACGGAGGAGCCTGGTAGGCTGCAGTCCATGGGGTCGCTAAGAGTCAGACACGACAGCTACTTCACTTTGACTTTTCACTTTTCTGCATTGGAGAAGGAAATGGCAACCCACTCCAGTGTTCTTGCCTGGAGAATCCCAGGGACGGCAGAGCCTGGTGGGCTGCCGTCTCTGGGGTCGCACAGAGTCGGACATGACTGAAGCGACTTAGCAGCAGCAGCAGCAGTAAGAATAAATGACAGCTTATCCAATAGAAGTACTAAATATTAATTTTTGGCATCTTACCTGCCTCCTGAGAAACCTGTATACAGGTCAAGAACATGGAACAACAAACTGGTTCAAAATTGTGAAAGGAGTGCATCAAGGCTGTATATTGTCACCCTGTTTATTTACCTTATATGCAGAGTACATCATATGAAATGCTGGGCTGGATAAAGCACAAGCTGGAATTGAGATTGCTGGGAGAAATATCAATAACCTCAGATATGCAGACAACACTACCCTTATGGCAGAAAGCAAAGAAGAACTAAAGAACCTCTTGATGAAAGTGAAAGAGGAGATTGAAAACGCTGGCTTAAAACTCAACATTCAGAAAGCTAAGATCATGGCCCCCGGTCCAATCACTTCGTGGCATATAGATGGAGAAACAGTGAAAACAGTGACAGACTCTATTTTCTTGGGCTCCAAAATCACTGCAGATGGTGACTGCAGCCATGAAATGAAGAGACACTTACTTCTTGAAAGAAAAGCTGTGACAAACCTAGACAGCATATTAACAAGCAGAGACATTACTTTGCCAACAAATGTCCATATATTCAAAGCTATGGTTTTTCCAGTAGTCATGTATGGATGTGAGAGTTGAACCATAAAGAAGACTGAGTACCAAAGAACTGATGCTTTTCAACTGTGGTATTGGAGAAGACTCTTGAGAGTCCCTTGGACTGCAAGGAGATCCAGCCAGTCCATCCTAAAGGAAATTAGTCCTGAATATTCGTTGGAAGGACTGATGCTGAAGCTGAAGCTCCAATACTTTGGCCACCTGATGCAAACAGCCGACTCATTAGAAAGATCCTGTTACTGAGAAAGACAGAAGGCAGGAGGAGAAGGGGGCGACAAAGGGCGAGATGGTTGGATGGATCACCAACTCCATGGACATGAGTTTGAGCAAGCTCCAGGAGGTGGTGATGGACTGGGAAGCCTGGTGTGCTGCAGTTCATGGGGTCACAAAGAGTTGGACATGACTGAGCGACTGAAAAACAACAACAATTATCTGGCTCTAGTTTCATCTCATTTTATCAATTGGACAGAACTTAGATAATCTCGTGCTCATTCATGTATTCCATGTTTGAGCCCATTTAAGATGATACAAACCCCAAAATACTAATGTCAAAAGTCCTGTGTATATCCATTTAAGAAAAGAAAATGGCTTGCTGCATGCTCACCTACAGCACTAAGACAAAGTCAGGGCTGAGAACCAACTAACTCAGGAGCGACATTTGTTGTTGCTGGTGGAATATTAAACTTGTGGTAGAAATTCAGTAGCCAAGGAACTATTTCTTGTAAGCCATGATGTTTCCTTGGCTGAAGAAATACACTGAAGCACTGGGGTTTACCTGACACTCAGGGAAACTCATGTTGCAAAAGGAATAATAGAGCTAGGGTTGCACTGCCGCTGCTATTGCTGCTGCTAAGTTGCTTCAGTTGTGTCCGACTCTGTGCGACCCCATAGGTGGCAGCCCACCAGACTCCCTCGTCCCTGGGATTCTCCAGGCAAGAACACTGGAGTGGGTTGCCATTTCCTTCTCCAATGCATGAAAGTGAAAAGTGAAAGTGAAGTTGCTCAGTCGTGTCCGACTCTTCTCGACCCCATGGACTGCAGCCCACCAGGCTCCTCCGTCCATGGGATTTTCCAGGCAAGAGTACTGGAGTAGGGTGCCATTGCCTTCTCCGAGGGTTGCAATACAAAGTAGCAAAAACCAATCCCTGATTTGAGCTGCAGGAGGTCTATCCAGGGCACATCTATATATGTGATAAATTGCACCCCTTCTCTCAGTGAGAAGTTAAGCTAAAATTCATTGCATTAATTTCATTGATTTACAGTCTTGCCTGGAAAATCCCATGGATGGAGGAGCCTGGAAGGCTGCAGTCCCTGGGGTCGCTGAGGGTTGGACACGACTGAGCGACTTCACTTTCACTTTTCACTTTCATGCATTGGAGAAGGAAATGGCAACCCACTGCAGTGTTCTTGCCTGGAGAATCCCAGGAAAGGGGGAGCCTGGTGGGCTGCTGTCTATGGGGTCGCACAGAGTCGGACACG
The DNA here is from genome assembly GCF_027580195.1 of Bos mutus. Classification (NCBI taxonomy): domain Eukaryota; kingdom Metazoa; phylum Chordata; class Mammalia; order Artiodactyla; family Bovidae; genus Bos; species Bos mutus. Next base: position 73,541,515 of record NC_091617.1, read on the forward strand.
ACTGAAGCAACTCAGCAAAAGCAGCAGCACAGTCTGGCCAAGATAATAGTCATGGGGTTGAATGGAAAACTCTAGTGATATTCCATGTTCATTGACAGGTTTCTGATAGACCTAGGAGCAATTTTTCCTTCCCAGGCCATCTTTTATAGCCAACCTCAGCCTTTTCACCAGAGTTTAGGAATTCAAGATATATTCAATGGTTACCCACATTCATTCTCTTTCCCCAGCAAAATTTTTCACACTTTCTTAAAACTTCTCTAAGCATCATCCAACTTAGGAGAATATATTTAAGTGGCAGGAAACTCATGACTCTTCAGTCAATAGCTTTTGTTTTTTGGACGGCTTCAAAAGTCAGAAAGTTCTTAAGAAGCCCGAGTCCAAAATCTGTCTCCCTACCTAGGTTCCAAAAGTTTACCTTAAGTTATAAACTCTTAGCCTACCTCATTACACAATGTGAATACTTGATAAATATTAAGTATATTAATGGAACTTCCCAGGTAGCTCAGTGGTAAAGAATCCACCTGCAATGCAGGAGCTACAGGAGACAGAGGTTCCATCCTCAGAAAGATTCCCTGGAGAAAGAAATGGCAACCCACTCCAGTATTCTTGCCTGGAGAATCCCATGAACCTGGTGGGCTGCAGTTCATAGGGTTGCAAAGGATTGGACATGACTGAAGCAACTTAGCATGCAAGTATGTTAATAATAATATTAATGTAAATATTAAATCTGACATGAGTATCATCCTGAAGTAGTTCACCAGAGCATATTAAGATCATGGATGTTGAGAGCTGAGGTGAAGTGTAACCTGGGTTAAATTGTTCTGTAAGCCTCAATTTCTTCACCCATAAAATATGTTAAGAATAGCTACTATCTTACAGCGTTGAGAAAATTAAATGGTATCATAAAGCCATACACTCAGTTCAGTGGTGATATTAAGCTCTCAAAGTATTTAGTTATTATTAATATTACCATCAATAATTATTTCTGCCAATTCTCTCTTTGACTGAAAAACTATCAGGCATATCCTCTAAAAGGAGATGGACAGAAATCATCTGTTGGAAGAGTTAACAATAGAAAACCTATAATTGTTGGCAGGGACTCTATTTTAATCTGGCTCCTGAACTCTTGTGTATAACATGGTGCTTTTCTACATTCTTTGGGACACTTGGCCTATTTCACTATTGTTTGTGCAGATGGATATCATAAGCTATGACTACTACCAGTTAATGGTCATAGAGTTGAGTGGGGTGGGGTCTTGAAGGTCTTGAAGATTAAGTCTCTTTTCTATAACTTATGTATATTGAAGCTAAGACTTAAAGAGAATAATATGACCAAGGTCATCTGGGGTTTTATTAGGACTAGAACCAAAAAAAAAATATTTCTGACCCCCAAGTTAGGATTCCTTAGTTACAGAGAAGTACATAAAGGTGAAACACCTTTGCCATTTCTGAACTCTGCTCTGTGAGGATGTCTAGAACTTAAATGAATTGGGCCTCTTTGAATGCAGGCAAAATAAAACCAATTCAAACTAATTAAGGTAAATTAAAATTATTAGGAAGACTGGCAAAAGACTTTCAGAACTTAAGGAAGTGTTGAATTTGGAAAGTAAGGAAACTTCTGGGGTTCATGGACATTCTGTCTAGAGTACTGCCACTAATGCAATGTGATTGCAATGACGGCCATTCTATCTTTATTGTCCTTAGCTTTAAATGAGACCGAGAGACATACAGACAGAGAGACAATAGATGGGCCCAGCTTGGTCCAGTGTCCACCCATGGACCAATTTGTGAGAGATGGAAGGTTACCTGCTTTGTGTAACTCCACTTGAGACCTCTTCCCCTGGGCATGAGGGACTCTAAATAAAGAATCTAGAACCACTGTGAGCAGAACAGCTGTCCCAAGAAGCTCATATTACTTTCCACTATGTGGCTTTTTAAGCAGATTGTGAGTTTTTATTACCCAAGGACTGTCGATTTCACCTTTATCCAGTATTTTCAAACACCTTCCTAGCCTTTTGTGTAGTATGTACCCAATGAACTTTCCTGGAATTGAATGTATTAGACCTGCCATTTCTCCTTGACCCAGGTGTACCAACCCAAGCTGAGAACACAATGAGATCCAAAGAACAAAAAAGAGATCTTTTTGGTCACTTGGAAAACATACACCATACTCAAGTAATGCAACCTGGCTCATACGTAAGTAACACATACATCTTGGCTCCAAGAAAAGCTGTCTGAATTGTGCTTCTCTCTCCAGCGTCGCTAGGAGTCGGACACGACTGAGCGACTTCACTTTCACTTTTCACTTTCATGCATTGGAGAAGGAAATGGCAACCCACTCCAGTGTTCTTGCCTGGAGAATCCCAGGGACGGGGGAGCCTGGTGGGCTGCCATCTCTGGGGTCACACAGAGTCAGACATGACTGAAGCGATTTAGCAGCAGCAGCAGCAGCAGCTCCAGCTTCCTGGAAGGATAGGGCCCTTCTTCCTCAGGCAACCTTTCTCTTGGAAATGTCTCCTCCTGACAGCCGGGCACTGGGCCACAGCTCTGTCTTCTGTGGTGAAAACGGAGCCCTGCTGTGCTCGGGTCATTAGGACTCTCATCTTCCCTCCTCATACGACAGACATCAGGAGGACATGTTCTCTCCTCCTGAGAGCAAGCCCCAATTAAATATGTTCATCAAAGCTCTGTGATTCTCCAGCTTTCTTCAAATACATAACAAAAATGAATCACTTTCTGCTGATCTGACGCATGGCCAGGGAGTGCTTGGCCCTGGCGGAGGTGTGAGCTGCCTGCCAGAACCTTGTGGGATGTACCAGGAGATTTTCATTGTCAAATGCCAGACTTTCAGTGCTGCCCCTCCAGCTGGTTATCAGACGCTGGCAACTGCATAAAGAACCCTGAACAGAATATCACAGTTTACCCAGAATCAAAAGATTGATAACAAATTAAGGTGAAATTGAGTTCAAATCTGTCCCTTCCAGCTGCTAACTGGCCACATTAACCATGCCTGTCTCTTTAAGTATAGGCTGTAATGCAGTGCGGTGGGGAGGAGGCGTAAGACAGGGGATCAGAGCCCCTTAGTTGGCCCACATGTACTGTCACTAACTAGTTTTCTAATCTTTCAGCTTCGAGTGCCTGGTGTGAAAAGAAAACGCGGTGTATTTGTGTAGCTGATTCGCTTCTTATACAGCAGGAACTAACACATCGTTGTAAAACAATTACACCCCAATTGTTTTTTAGAAAAGAAGAAGATGTTGCTAAGATCTTGCAGTTCACAAGCTTCATTTTAAGGTATGGTCCCAACAAATTTTACTACCATTGACACAGCCACCATTATTACCCAATATTTGCAAAATATTTACTCTTTTTCAGACACTCTGTACTTACACACTGTGGATAAATTCACTTAACACTTGGAAAGAATTTAGTGATATTATTCACCCTATTTGACAGATATTTTATAGAAACTTGGATTTAAAGAGTGAAATAACTTGGCCAAGGTTACATCAGCCAGTCAGGGACAGAGCTTCCGCACTCAAGCTTTTCACACCTATGGTACCCCAATAATGTCTCAGGTACCAAAACCAATATGGCCACCCTTAGCTTCCTTCTTGGCCTCCTCTGCCTCAAACACTTGTTTTCTCATCCTATATACATAATTTCATCTCCATCAATTTAGTTCACTGTTTCTGAACTCACTGACCACTTCTGAAGACTTAATCCCATTTAAAAATAAACCTCTCTCTGCCTTCTAAAAACCACCAAGATAGAGCTAGTCTGTATTTGCTCTGATCTCCATAAACTCATCCATCTATAATTTTCACTGGCAAAGATTGTGTTGCCTCATTAAGTCATTACTTTCAATGTTATCATTTATCCCTTGATCATCTTTTGCTCTTTATGTCCTATCTCACCAATGAGATTGAATACCTTGAGGATGAGCACATAGATCATATTTCTTTGATCTACTTTTAGCTCCTGGCATGATGCCTTGCAATGTTAACTGGGTTTGGTGTAACTTCTCTTTCAGCTTCAACTACACTCCACATTAGTCAGTGTCTACATGGCTATAGGCATCCTCTTTGGAAACTATGGTATTAGAATTGTCAGCCAGAATCCTGATGACTTTCATTGTGCATGTAAGACTAGGAAAGGGCACCCTGACCTACGCCTGTGCCAGCTGAGGTGTGTTACTTGTGCCAGAGTCTCACCATGTCTGTATAGCTCTGTGTGTATGATGGGATCAGAGCAAGCTTTTCTGATGATGCCAGCCAAGAAAAAACAGCTGGCAAATGTAGAAAAGATGGTACCAGGTGCATGGCCCACTTAAATCAGCCTTCTGTGCCAGCTGCACATTTTGTATCAAGGCCTATGATGAGAGTCGGAGTGACTATATCTTCTCTCCTCTCCAGAAGCTGGTCTGTGGCTGCCAGGTTCATAATGGTCATCTGTTGGGCTGTCTACAACACCTGCAACTCAGACAACAAAATACAGAGGTTGCCAAGATCTTGGAACTCCCAGGGTATACTAACAATACCAAGAGCTGAAGGGGTAATGAATGGCCGGAGTATCTCATCACCTCCTCTTGGAGTTTCCAACACTCTGGTGCTGAAGGAAAGCTGAAAGCTTTTCCAGGTGCATTGTATTTTATAAACCATGTATTTCAACAAAGAGAAGGGACACAAAATGATTCAGCAAATTATGAAGAGCTCAGTAATTATCAGGAGGGATGATGTCCTTTTATTGCTTCTACAATACCAAGTTATTAACAATTCCCAGTGTGCTTTGAATAGTCAGCTGCCCCCAAGTTTCACTGACAAGACAGTGAAACTGATGAGGGATGACTTATCAGTTTCACTGATAAGTCAGCTTTGGCTACAGCAAGAAGAGAGGGTTCTAACCATGGTTTATAAATTCCACTCCTTCTAAGACTGCTTTAAGGAGGTGGTGAGAAGAGAGGGTTCTGAACAGGGTAAATGATAACACCAAGAGTAAATATAAAAACATGTGTATTGTTGTTTAAATCTCTGTAAAGATAATTCACATTTTAAAACAAAAATAATAACAAACTGTGGGACCTATAACATATGCAGAAATTAAATGTATGACAACAGTAGCACAAAGGCCAAGAGGGGAGAAATGGAGGTATACTTTTATAAAGTTTAATATCTGCTAAGAAAGAGTATAATATCATTTGAAGACAAGCCAGAGAAAGTTTAAGATGAATAATATAAATCCTAAAGGAGCCATTAAATAAAATGACAAGTTACAACTAATTTGGCAAGAAATCATATAATAAAATGGAATCCTAAAAAAATATTCATGTAACCCAAAAGAAGACAGAAAAAGAGGAGAACAGAAACAAAGGACAGGACAAATAGACGTGAAATAGCAAGGTAGATTTAAATCCAAACATGTCAATATCATATTAAATGTAAATGAGCTAAACAGCCCAACTAGAAGTCAGAAATTGCCATCTTGGATTTAAAAAGCAAGACCCAAACAGATGTTGCATCCAAGGAACAAAATGGAAACATAAATACATTGAAAGTAAAAGCATGAAAGAATACATTTGAAGCAGTTCTAACGAGGTGGATGAAACTGGAGCCTATTATACAGAGTGAAGTAAGCCAGAAAGAAAAACACCAATACAGTATACTAACGCATATATATGGAATTTAGAAAGATGGTAACAATAACCCTGTATACGAGACAGCAAAAGAGACACTGTTGTATAGAACAGTCTTATGGACTCTGTGGGAGAGGGAGAGGGTGGGATGATTTGGGAGAATGGCATTGAAACATGTATACTATCATGTATGAAACGAGTCGCCAGTCCAGGTTCGATGCACGATACTGGATGCTTGGGGCTGGTGCAGTGGGACGACCCAGAGGGATGGTATGGGGAGGGAGGAGGGAGGAGGGTTCAGGATGGGGAACATATGTATACCTGTGGTGGATTCATTTCGATATTTGGCAAAACCAATACAATATTGTAAAGTTTAAAAATAAAATTAAATTAAAAAAAAAAAAAAAGTAAAAGCATGGAAAAGATAAACCATGGCAACATTAAATGGAGAAAAAAAAAGATGGTGTGGATTGATTAATAGGAGACCAGGAAGATTTCAAAGCAAAGAATATTACCAGGGATAAAAAAGATCATTTCACAATGATAAAGGGACTAACCTATAGCAGAGCTGACAAACTGATAGAACTACAAACAGAAATAGACACACCCATAATTATAGTTTAATCATAGAAAGTGTGTTGTCTATATTGTAATTAAATTAAAAATCAATAGCATAAAATTCTGGAAAATCTCCAAGTATTTGGAAACTAAATAATATGCGCTGAGTTCATTCCTGCCTCAGTGCTTTTGAACCTATAGTTTCCTCTGTCTTAGACAGTTGACCTTTCACATAACTGACCCCTCCTTTCATTTCAGGTCACCTCCTCAGAGAAGCCTTCCTAGATCCTCATAGATGAAGTCACTTCCCCATTTCATCCTTTGCAGCTCCAAATAGTATTACATACCTTCGCTTTTCCTTTCCTAAAAGTTCATCACAATCTGTAATTATCATTTTTTATTGCTTACATACTGTCTACTTCCTATAGCATAGAAACTTTTTTAAAAGTACATGAATATTAGATCAAATGTTTTTATGGTAAAATATACACAGTATAAAAGTTACCATTTTTAACAGCATATAAACTTTCTGAGGGCAGGAATCTTATCAGATTTTTCTGTACTCCTGTGCCAAGATGAGTATGTGCAGGTCCTAAGAAGTCAAAAATCTATTTGTTGAATTAATGAATGGAACATTAAAAGGAGGATAATTCCTACCCTGCCTGTTTTACAGAACTCTTAAAAAAAAAAGACACAGAAACACTACTGACTCAGAAATAGAAAGGTATTGATGTTTTTATTATTTCCAGTACAACACATCTCAGAGTGCAATGCTGATTAGGTAATGAACACAGATGAAATAGGGCCAGACGGATGAGGACAGCTTTCCTCGAGTAGGCGCAGAGTCTAAATTACTGCAAGGAATTGTATCTTGCCTGCCTGCATATGTCTGAATCTAACTTTGAGCTCTTTCCCCTTGTGGTTTCACAGGTAATAATTTCACTGCTGTCTTATTAAGGGTGTTCTTTCCCTTCCCCTCAGAAGAGCAGACGGGGTTGGCATTTCTGAAGGAGCAGCCAAGGAGCATAACTCTAGGCACAGCTAGAGAATTTTGATGACTCTGTGTTTTTCCTCGAAGGGCTCGCAGTTTGTGGATCTTCTCCTCTGCATTTAAATAATGACAGTATTCAGTTACATATGTGTGTGTGTGTGTGTGTGTGTGTGTATACATTCTCTTCCCTTATAGGTTATTACAAGATATTCAGTAGGGTTCTCTGTGCTATACAGTAGGTCCTTGTTGCTTATCTAGTTTACATACAGTAGTGTGTATTTGTTAATCCCAAACTCCTAATTTATCCCTCCCTCTCCCTTTCCCCTTTGGTAACCATAAATTTGTTTTCTATGTCTTTGCATCTATTTCTATATACCTACACCTGAAACTAACACAACATTGTAAACCAATGATACTTTAATAAATAAATAAAAATTTGAATTTTAAAATGTTGAAATTAAAAAACAAAAATAATGACAGTACTGAGGCCAAAGTAATCACAAATCCATGAAGAGGAGCCTCAGTGTTACTGATAATAGGGGGACTCACTCACGCCTTGCATCCTTGAGGCTTTCCGGAGGAAACCGACTTTTTCGTGAAACCTGAAGGCAAAATGCCTTTCCTAGACAAGTGCCATCTACAAGGATAGGAATATTGGTGGTGGGATAGGAGGTAAGTAAGAACCCTAGATTCGTGGGTGCAAAAGACAGATTCAAATGGGAAAAAAATGTAAACAAAAGAATGTGTGAACCAAGAGGCAATTTGGGTGGTAAGAAAAATCTTGAAGAGTGTCAGAGAAAGATGGGTTCCACCTCTGGACCTCATTGTGTGATTCTGTACAAGTTCTTTCCCATTATAACTGAGTTTGATCTTCCAGGGGAAAAAATGAGAAACTTGGATTAAATAATCTCTCAGTTCCTCTCTGCTTCTGCTGTTCCAGAAATGAAACTTAAATTCTTTCTGTGAAAATCACAGAGCAGAAGTCAGAGAGAGCCTTTGACTGCATTTGTTTAATCACCTTAACCTCACTGAGAAGTTAGGACTTAGGACTCTCCTGATTTCGCTTAGTCTAGTTTTTCCACTCCAATACTCTTGCCTGGAAAATCCCATGGATGGAGAAGCCTGGTAGGCTGCAGTCCATGGGGTCGCTGAGGGTCGGACATGACTGAGCGACTTCACTTTCACTTTTCACTTTCATGCATTGGAGAAGGAAATGGCAACCCACTCCGGTGTTCTTGCCTGGAGAATCCCAGGGATGGGAGGGGTGGTGGGCTGCCATCTATGGGGTTGCACAGAGTCGGACACGACTGAAGTGACTTAGCAGCAGTTTTTCCAGTCAAGGTTCTTATTGGCAGAATTGGGGGTGGGGCACCACTTGTGACAGATTTAAGTTAAAAAGGAGCTCATGCAAAGGTTAGTGAGTACCTCACAGAATCAAAGGAAGCCTGAAGAAGCAAGAGGGAATGTGGGGCCTGGGACCAGCCAGAACCACAGCCATCAACTTACCCATCTGATGCCCTGGGGTCCCCACAATGCCTCTGTGACTACTGGCTGCCAAGCGGGCACCACCGTTCTCTTCAGCCCTGACACAGGAGATTACACTGGTCAACCCTGGAAGCTTCAGCAGCTGCTGCCATCACCTGCCTCTGGAACAGACTCATGGCTGGACCTGAACCAAGGGAGTCACAAGCTCCCAATTTGGTCTCCATAGATGGGATAAATGGTCGTTGCTTCTATCAGTAACCTAGTTCTAGGCCCAGGAGAAATGGGAAAGTGAATATTTGGATTTTTCAGTGTCTGTAGTAGCAGACATGTTCCCTCTCTCAAGATTTGTGAACTGAAAAACTCTCCCACAGTTGCAGGGGTTCAGATATGTTGCAGTCACACACAAACAAATAAGTAGTTGAAACATCTGAAGTATGTATCAGTAGGAAAAGAATATATCTCCATAGAAAGCCTGAAATCCTTTAGGACTCCAACTTCTATTTGTAAAACCTAGGCCTGAAAAACAGACTGCAGCCCACCTCATGCAGCCCCTTTTGTTCTCCACATGAGAAAGCAAGGCTGTAGAGTGGGACAGTAACCAGCCCACGTTCACAGCTGGATCAGAACTTAGGTTTCCTATTTGGGGACCAATTATCTTTCCAGCGATTCAGGCTGCCTTCCAAAACAAAGAACAGAGTCCCTTCTTTTTCAGATTAGATGCAATGACAAATGTTCATAAAACATTTTTATTTACTTATTTATTTTTGGCTGTGCTGGGTCTTTGTTGCTGCACGTGGGTTTTCTGTAGTTGGAGCAAGGGAGGGGGCTACTCTCTGGTTGCGGTGTGTGGGCTTTGCATTGCAGTGGCTTCTCTTATTGCTGGGCGCAGGCTCTAGTATGCACAGCCTTCAGCAGTTGTGGCTTGCAGGTTTCATGCCCCACAGCGTGTGGAATCTTTCCAGACCAGGGACCAAAACCATGTCCCCTGCATTGTCAAGATGATTATTAACCTCTGAAGCACCAGGGAAGTCCATATTTACTTTTACACCTTAGCTCGATTTGACTTGTAAAGATTTAAAGGTAAAACAGATGTAGTTATGATTCCTCCCTCTCAAGATTCAGATTCAGTTTGTATTTATTAACCACCTATTACATGGGCAGACACTGAGATGGTGTTCTCCTTAATGTAGCAGGAAGTTTAGGGATCTGTTTGGGCCTGAGGAACACCTGGTGATGGGGACTAGTGCACAGAAGAGCTTTTCTTGCCATCTGCCACCTCTGTTTCCCTCTCATCATTGTTTTATTCTTTTCAAGAGACACCTCTGCATCTGGTCCTCTCGGCTGAAAACAAGATCTGCAACAGCTGTGAAAAGTTATGTTACAGAGTCAGTAAATGGCCCTGGTCCCTTGGTCCCAGTACCAAATTCCTAAGGAAGAAACAATCAGCCCAGAATATCCATCCTTAGACCATCAACAGAAGCCAGGGGCTCAGAACCACACTGTACAACACAGCTGCTCCCAGAGTAACTATCAGAATGCAGAGGGCACTCCAGGAAAATCTGAGACATGCTTAGATAAAATATTATTGATTCCAGAACATACACAGGAATTAATTTAACATTCACAGCAGCCCCATTCATTCATTTATTCATTAAATATTTATTGAACACTGCTGCTTTCTACCTCCTATCTCAGATAATAGGGATATAGCAGTGAGCAAAATAAGCAAAAAAGACATAAAAAGGTATAAACAAGGAAATATACTGTGCATCAGATAGGGGAAAGTGCCATGGGAAAAATAAAACAGTTAGGAATAAGGATGGGGGTGAGTATATGTGCACATACATAAAATTTTATGAAGCATTGATGGGGAAGGCCTCATGTAGAAGAGAATGTTTGAGTTGAATTTTGGAGAAATAGAGCAAGTCATGAGGCTATGAGGTAAGAGCATTCCTGGCAGAAATACAGCAAGTGCAAAAAAAAAAAAAAGCACTGAAGGAAAAAAAAATCCCTCAGGCTGAGGTGTGCCTTGAGTGTTCGAGAAATAGCCAAGAGGTTGAAATGACTCTATCAGAGAATAAGAGAAAGAGTGTCAAGACATGATGTCCCTCAGGTGAGAGAACTCAGACGATGCATGGCCTTGGGCACTTTGAGGACTTTGGCTTTTACTCTGAGTGAAATGGGCTTCCCTGGTGACTCAGATGGTAAAGAATCTGCCTGCAATGTGGGAGACCCAGATTTGATCCCTGGGTCAAGAAGATCCCCTGGAGAAGGAAGTGGCAACCCACTCCAGTATTCTTGCCTGGAAAATCCCATGGACAGAGGAGCCTGGCAGACTACAGTCTGTGGGGTCGTGAAGAGTCAGACATGGCTGAGTGAGTAACACACCTGAGTCAAATGGAAATCGATTCAAAGGTTTAAAGACTAGAAGTAACGTAATCTCATGCCTGTCTATTGTGTTGAGAAGGTGCTAGGAAAGCAGAGTGGTAGTGAGCGGGCAGTCAAATTTTGGATTTATTTTGAAAAAAGAACTGACAGGTTGTGCCAATTGATTGGATATGAGGGATGAGAAAGAGAGGGGATTTAATGATGAGCAACTAGAAAGGCAGAGTTGGCATGTACTACAATGGGCAAGACTAGAAGAGAGGCAGGTCAGTGAGGTGAAGGGACTAAGAGTCCAGTTGAGGATACGTTAAGCCTGAGATGCTGTTTAGACATTCTAGTGGACATTGAGAGGGCAGTTGGCTAAATGAACATTGAGTTCATGAGGGAGACTCTGCTGGAGATAGAGATTTTGGAATTGTCAGTTCATAGACGGTGCTTAAAGCCCTGAAACTGAATGATATCACCTTGAAAGTGAATATCAACAGAGAAGAAATGAGGGCAGAGGAGTTTCAGAATAGTCCCCAGGGTAGGTTAAATCAGAGAGCGAAATGTATATGAGATATTGAAATCAAGAATTATGATTAGGAATAGGCGTAAGTGAAGTAATTCACCTTAGATCTGGTGAGTGGACGAGCCAGTCTGACTGCAAGGACTTGGCGATCTTCAAAACCTCCTGGTGGAGCCATTAATGCTAATATCTTCTCTGCCTTCTGGCCTTCATTTTCCCTCCCATTACCCCTTGTCTCCTAATTTCCTCATCACAGAACACGTCCTACATTTATCACAGGAAGCTGAGGCTCAGAGAGGCTAAGAGACATTGTCTAAGATCAAAAAACAGCTAGAAAATGGAATCGTTTTTTACCCAAGAGGTAAGATAAGACAGATGCCAAAGAGTTGGATGCCAGAATCAAGACAAAAATGCCTCCTGTGAAGGAAATAATAGTGCTGAAGGATTCAAACCACGCAAGAGCAAATTTTTGTAGCAGCCCAAGTGTCACAGAGCCCCTTCTGGTTTCCTCTCATTTGTCCACTCTGTATTGTGTGATGAGGGCTTGGCAAGGCTGGAAACCTTGAAAGATTTAATAAGAATTTGTAAAGGTCATTACAAAGTGCTTTATGATTGTTCATCTTTATCTTTTAATTCCTGTTTTTGAGAAACAGGAAGAAAAGTAAACAGGAAAAGTACATGAAAATCCCCTACAGGATCCCATTAAGTAAAAATAGTGCTGACAGGAAGCAAACATCTTAAAACCTCAAAGGGGGTAGAGGACGATCTGGATTGAGAAATCTAGAGGACTGATTACCTTTCATTGCTATCAAAGTACTCAATTACTGTTAAATGGAACAGTGACCAACATTTGGGCAACAGTTTATTCCCTCCTTGCACCTCTTTCTGCCATGTTAGACATCCCCCTCGCCCCCCACCGGCAACTGCTCTCTGCCAACACCTGTAAAGGAAAGAGAATCAGACTTGGCAGGGCGTCTGTTCTGGTGGCCAAGTTATACCATCATATCTTGGCCTTGTAAGCAAGTGCCTAAAAATAATAGCTAGCATGTATTGAGTTGCTGTGTTGTGCTGGGCTATGGATTTTACACACAACATTTGAAAAGGGCTAGAAAAATTGCCATACCCGAAAAGTTTCTGCTTCATTCGAATTATTTCTATTTTATCAGTTCTAAGACTTGATGAGTGGTGACTCAAATGTGAAAGAATTCCTTGGAATAGCTAGGTTTAGTGAACATTTATAGAATTCTACCGCATACGGGAGGTCCAGACTATCACTGTGAATGCAGAGCTAGACAAGACAGAGCCTTGCAGGAGCTAATAGTCTGGTGAAATATTACAGTTAGTGTTTACCAAACCTGCACTATATTGCTGCTTATCATGCAGTTCTTACTAAAAAGGACACTTAAATGGAAATCAGAAGGCTTCATTCCTACTCTCTCTGCCATTGATTTAACTATGAAAACTACAGGCAAGTCACTTCCCCTTTTTGAAACCCAACTGCATCTTTTAAAAAGAATGCTTGGCACTATTCACAATAGCCAGACAATAGAATCAACCTCGATCTTCATCAACAGATGAATGGATAAAGAAGTTATGGTGCCTATGTGCAATGAAGTATTACTCAACTGTAAAAAAAGAATAAATCTGAGTCAGTTCTAGTGAGGTGGATGAACCTAGAGCCTGTTATACAGAATGAAGTAAGTCAGAAAGAGAAAAACAAATATTATTTATTAATACATATATATATGGAAACTAGAAAAATGGTATTGACAAAGCTATTTGCAGGGCAGGAATCAAAACCCAGACATAGAGAAAAGACTTGCGGACACAGCAGGGTAAGGAGAGGGTGGGCCGGATTGAGAGAGTAGCATTGAAACATACATTACTATATGTGAAATAGATAGCTAGTGGGCAGTTGCTGTATGATGCAGGGAGCTCGACCCAGTGTTCTGTGACAACCTAGAGGCGTGGGAAGGAGTGAGGGGCTGGGAGGGAGTTCACGAGGCAGGAGACATAGGTATACTTATAGCTGATGCACACTGTTGTGTGGCAGAAACAAACATAACATTGTAAAGCAATTATTCACCAATTTAAAAAAAATTTTTAAGAGGAATGCTTTGGCCCCTTGTCCTATGTTCTTTTCCAGTGCTAACAATGTGTGAGTCTACTGCTGTTTCATTTTTATTTATTCAACAAACATTATTTAGGACAATATGCCAGGCACTTTGCAAATAGTAACATACTTATTCCCCATAACAATATTATGCAGGTACTACTATTATCATCTAATATCATCCCCAATCATATAAGTGTATTAACCTTATACTAAAATAAAAGGGATATTATTATCCTCTTTTACAGATGGTGAAACTGAGGTACAGAGTCACTTTAAAATATTTAAGATTTATTTTATTCTCAAAACACTTGGAATTTTTTACTTATGCTTTGCTGAGTGATTTATAAGCAGTCTTTGAAATTTCATTCCAGGTACAATTAGGTTGTCAGTTACATTTCCTACTTTTTGAACAACTGTAGTCATCCAGCAGAGATGGTGGGGCAATGAGGCTGTTAGTCACAGTCACAAACACAGTGGAGCAGCCAGTGGGGAGCCTCTTGTCCTTTCTGTCCCTCAGCAACTGCATTTTCTCCCTCTCTGGAATGAAAGAAAGTATGTGAAAGTGCCTACCAGAAACCATCTCACTTTACGCTAAAAAGTAACCCCTTTCCCTCTTTCCTTTCCTCCCTCCTCCTCTCACACTCAGCCTTTCAACCCCAGCACTTTTTGGGGGGGAGTTGCACTGGGTCTTCCTCGCTGCACCCGGGCTTTCTCTAGTTGTGGAGAATGGAGGCTACCCTTCGTTGTGGTGAGCTGGCTTCTCATTGTGGTGGCTTCTGTTGTTGCAGAGCGGGACACTAGTCTCCTGGGCTCAGGAGTTGTGGCACACGGGGTTAGTTGCCCCATGGCATGTGGAATCTTCTCAGACCAGGGATCAAACCCATGTCCCCTGCATTGGCAGGCAGATCTCCTATCCACGGTGCCACCAGGGAAGTCCTCTATCCGACCACTTTTGCAGTGATGTTCTTTCCTGCATTGCTAACCATTTCCTACACAAAAGCGATTGCTTGTTCTGCCCGCCTCCCAAACTGTCTATGTACCTGTATCACGAGATTCTACTCTGCTCTTCACCTCTCCCCACCCCCAACTACTTTCAGAGTCCATTTATCTACTCAGGCTGTGACCACCCCACTGCTGCTGGATCTGCCACCACAGCTCTGTAATTGATCCCCAGGGCTCCCCTTTCCTGCTACCACAAATTCCCTCTCTCCACCTCCCTGTCCCAGCCATTCTACTTCTCTACATTGCTTCTGTGCTTTGAAAGTGTTATATGAAAGAACTGTAAGCACCAGGTTTGACCTGATCTAAACCTTTCCAACTTATCTGACAGCATCAAGTAGAATTTTATCAATGTGGATTCGTAAATGTACTATTGAATGGTGGTCAAAAGACAGAAGGTTTAGACAGCAACGTGTGCAGAGTGACCGTTTTATACGAGTCTCTTAATACTGTGTGTGTGTGTTAGTCGCTTCAGTCATGTCTGACTCTTTGTAACCCCGTGGACTGTAGCCCACCAGGCTCCTCCATCCATGATATTTCCCAGGCAAGAATACTGAAATGGGTTGGCACTCCCTTCTCCAGGGGACTTGTCCCACCCAGGAATCGAACCCAGGTCTCCTTCATTGTAGGCAAACTCTTAACCAGCTGAGCCACCAGGGAAGCCATCTTCCCTGGTGGCTTGATACTAGCAGTATTTAAAGTACTGAAATTTGCAACTTTTCAAAAATCAAAGAGGAGGCAAGATGATAAATGAATGTGACTCTCACTTGCATTATGACATCATTGTGGAGCCGTAGAGATAGATGTTGCTGTATTGCTCTCTCTATAGTAGGGAGAATATTTCAGACTACTGGGAGAGGGGAAGGAGCATGGACTTCAAGACACAACACTTGAGATTAGACTCAAATTTTACATGTACTTACAGTTTAACTTTGGGCAGCTCAACGCTTCCATGTAAATCTTGGTTTTTTTTCATCTGTAAAATTAAAATTTTGGTATATTAATCTTTAATGTCTCTAATGCTTTAAAGTTCTATGATTGCACGACTAAGCATATTATTCAAAATATCCAAATATCCAGTTATGTCAAACTGTATAATAGCAACAATTTCTAAACTCCCTCCTAAGGGGCCCTCAGTGATGGCTATCACTGTACTAGGTAGGGTCTGAAGATATGAAGAGAAAAATAAAACATGGGTCCTGCCCTCCAGGTGTTGTGATCTATGCGTGGAGAGAAAAACTGAGAAGGATAACTAGCATGAATAAATGAAAAATAAAATTATTCTAAGTCTAGTTAGACCTAACATTCAGAATCATAATTGAGAACTGGAGTGATCATGATACTGGCTTTAAGCTGAAATTTACAGAGTGGGCAGATTTTGATTGAGGGGAAAAAGGGGTAGAAGGAAAGCAAATAATGAGTGTTCGAAAGGATGTGTGGAAAATGTGTTTGGTTGGTAAGAGTTGGACTATATTAACGAGAGTTTAGAGGAAGCTAGGCAGAAAATTTCATATTTGTTTCCTTGAATGTCTGGATGCCATTAAAGACTTTGTGCGGGGGGTGGCGAGGGGGAGTCAGTAAGTAATATACAAACCAAATAACAAGTAAAAGTAACCAAGTATATATCTATCCTAGAAGACTTAAATGAGACTGTTTCCAGAGGCAAGGGTATATTAGAAATTTTAAAATATAACCAAAGAAAGATAGGAGGTAAAAGGAATGAAAAACTCCTGCTTCTCATTTTCTGGTGCTCCGATCTGGGATGCATTAGCTGGAGCAGTTGAGAGTTTTAATTGCCTATTAATTGACTCTGCATGGGGAGAGAAGTGATTGCTAAGGTAACCAGGTCCCAAGCCATATGGGGCTTTGCAGAGACATTCCAACACCTTGAGCTACCCTTGAAAATGAACTGGCAGTGCTATTAGGCTGCCCAATCCACAGCAGAGCATGTGCTCCCAATATTCACCCAAAACAAGGCAGGATCTTCATGTGTGCAGGTCAACATTCCTGGGTGGTTTTAAAAGAAAAGTTTGATGCTGATATTTCATCAGGAAATATGAAAAGATGTGTCTCACTGAGCCTCAATCTATTAAAACAAAATTAAGATTTTAAACTAGGGCATTGAGAAATTTTTCAGCAGAAATTTATAACCACAAGTCTTAGACCCAGAGCTGCCCTTAGGTGCCAACACTTTCATTTGTCATACAGGAAATTCAATCGAGTGAAGAAAGAAATTTTTCAAGGTCAAATTTTCATTAATGAGTCCCTTTGGATTAGACTCCAGGTTTCCCAGCTTCAAGGCAAATGCTCATTCCAGTTGTTCATCAGATGGCCTCTCACACTGTCGTTTGTTGAATCAAAGAAGAAATTCCAGGCAATCTTGAAGATCAGTGTGGTAGTTAGTCATGATGAAGCCGGGTATGAGAGCGATGTCTCTAGTTCCTCAAAATTCCCATGCCTGTAAGGGAATTTATGCCTGCTTATGAAAAAGACTCTCCAATCCTGCCTGTTACTACCCTATGTAGTAACAACTATCTGTTGTTACAACAGTAACAACTATCTGTTACTACCCTCTCCCGTATTCTTGCTTGAAAAATCCCATGGACAGAGGAGCCTGTCAGGCTACATTCCAAAGGGTCACAAGGAGTCGAACACGACTGAGCACACATCACTAGCTGTTACTATAAAGTTGAGGAAGACCTTAATTTTGCTGATCCTGTAACATAATTTAGATTATTCCTTGATGAATCAATTTCTCGACCTCTGGATATTGTCATAAAACCATTCTATTTAAAAATCCAAGGACTTCCCAGGTGGACCACTCACTAAGAATCTGTCTTTCTGACGCAGGGAACACGGGTTCAATCCCTGGTTGGGAAACTCTATCAATAACTTCAGATATGCAGATGACACCACACTTATGGCAGAAAGCAAAGAACTAAAGAGCCTCTTGATGAAAGTGAAAGAGGAGAGTGAAAAAGTTGACTTATAACTCAACATTCAGAAAACTAAGATCATGGCATCGGGTCCCATCACTTCATGGCAGGTAGATAGTGAAACAGTGGAAACTGTCAGACTTTGTTTTTTTGGGCTCCAAAATCACTACAGATGATGACTGCAGCCATGAAATTAAAAGACACTTGCTCCTTGGAAGAAAAGTTATGACCAACCTGGACAACTTATTAATAAGCACAGACATTGCTTTGCCAACAAAGGTCTGTCTAGTCAAAGCTATGGTTTTTCCAGTAGTCAGGTATGGATATGAGAGTTGGACTATAAAGAAAGCTCAGTGCTGAAGAATTGATGCTTTTAAACTGTGGTGTTGGAGAAGACTCTTGAGTCCCATGGACTACGAGGAGATCCAACCAGTCCATCCTAAAGGAAATTAGTCCTGAATATTCATTGGAAGGACTGATGCTGAAGCTGCAACTCCAATACTTTGGCCACCTGATGCAAAGAATGGGCTCATTTGAAAAGACCCTGATGCTGGGAAAGATTGAAGGCAGAAGGAGAAGGGGATGACAGAGGATGAGATGATTGGATGGCATCACTGACTCAATGGACATGAGTTTGAGTAAACTCTGGGAGCTGGTGATGGACAGGGAGGCTTGGCATGCTGCAGTCCATGGGGTTACAAAGAGTCGGACACAACTGAGCAACTGAACTGAACTGAACTGGGGAAGTAAGATCCCACATACTGAGGGGCACCACAACAAGACCTAGCACAGCCAGAAATAAATAAACAAATTCAATTTTCAAGTTCTCCCCTTTTGCTTCCTATCCTCCTTTACACTGCTCTACTTCTTTTCCCCGTAGGACACAGGACTTTTTAACTTACCATATGACTTTTTATTAAGGTTTGTGCATATCACCTGACTCCCACACCAGAATGCAAGTTCCACCAACGATCTTTGTCTGCTCCATTTACAATGTATCCCAAGGACCTGGAGTGCTCAATAAGTATTTTGAATGACTAATTGAATAACAACTGGATCTGCCACCTATTCTGAACAATTAGCATACTTTTATGTCATGTTTTCTTATCTATAAAATGGGGAGAATAATTCCCACCTAATTGGGGTGTTGTGAGGATCAGCACAGTACCTTGCAAAGTACTGGACCCAAGGCTGTACTCACTGACTATTGGTTTACGTCCACGAGATGTTTGAAATCAGGAACACCCAGGTCCTTGGGATACATTGTGAATGGAGCAGACAAAGATCGTTGGTGGAACTTGTGTTCTGTTGTGGGAGGCAGATGATATGCACAAATTGAGAATCTCTCGATTCTCAAAAGTACATCTTCCTTCTTTACTAAGTCAGACCCCACCAGGTACTGTACATCTTCCTGCTAGATGCCGTCACATTTTTCCTGGGGCTTTGGACGGTAAGGATGGGGCTTGGTAATATAATGGATAGACGCAGTACTGACACTCTGGGAGCAGGGAGGAAGCACTGGTTTAGATCCAGTGTTGAGTCTTGCCTCTGCCACTCTCTAGCTATATGAACTTGGAAAGTAATCTCACTTTTCTGAGCCCCAGTTTCCTCCTATGGAAGAATGAGGATAATGCTTCATACAGTCAGTGAGAGTTGTAGAGGAGACAAAGTTTGTAAATTACCTCTATAATCATAGATGCTTTGGAAAAAATAAGTAAATGCAAATATTATCCCTGGAAAATACACTGATTGATTAAAAAGTTGTTTTTCAGAAAGATGATTTACAAATCAGCATATCTAAATTCCTTTATAATTGTGTATTGACATATATCTCACCAAGGATTAGGTATCTAAGAATTATGGAGTTTTACAGCCAGGTTTTCTATTTGAATTTCTCATTTTGCAAATAATGAGACATTGCAGAGAATGCTAGTATGAATAACTCTATTCACTGAGAATTTTTTTTTATTAAAACAATTCAGAGATGTGAAAATCCTTATAGTTTTCAAGGGATGCTGTAGTTTGCAAGACACTTTCATCGCCATTATATCAACCAATCATCTTTCCACCTTGTGTAACAAGTTAGAACTCTGATTTTATGTCTTATCTTAATTGAAGTTGAGAAAACATTTATTTTCTGTAGATTAAAAACTGATTCAAATCCTCCAACATTGTTTTTATTGTTGTTAAATTGCTAAGTCGTGTCTGCCTCTTATGTGACCCCATGGACTGTAGCCTGCCCGGCTTCTCTGTCCATGGGATTTTCCAGGCAAGAATACTGGAGTGGGTTGCCATTTCCTTCTCCAGGGGATTTTCCTGACCCAGGGATCAGATCCACATCTCTGGCTGGTTCTTTACCACTGAGTCACCTGGGAAGCCTCATATAGTACTTTACAGTATGCAAAATGCTTTCATATATTTTATTACCTATAATTCTTAATCTAATTTCTTACCATGTCAGAATTTAGAAGGTCTTATGGGCATTATTTTAAAGATGTGAAAACTATTCATAAAAGTTCACATACAAGTTCACATAGCCATTACATTGTTAGGATCTGTCCTATAACTTGGGTCTTACAAGTCAAAAGCCAGAGCTTTTTCCAGAAGGTCCATGTCCTTCTTCCCTCCAATTATGATGCATCACAAGAATTACCATACTTATTGTTTTAACAGGTCACATTTTTTATGGGTTTGCAGCCTTCTTGGTTTGTTTTACAAGTAGCATAACTGTCTTCTCTCTACTAAAAAAAAATTAAAAGGAAAAAGATCTATGATTACAGCAGTCAGCAGGATATTATTCAGGCAATAATACTCATTAAATTCAACTGACTGTTTTTTCCAAGTAAATTGCTTAGATTTAAGCCTTCAAGGGAAGTATAAAGTTAAGTTTTGCCAAGAACTGTAAGGTATATTTTATACCTATCTAATAGAATATTTTGAATACTACATCTTGCCTATTAATGTAATAAGATTAAAGAACTTAAGAATCTCTACCTTTTAATGTTTTAAAAAACTAATCATTCAGTATATTATAAACTATGCCCTCAAATAATTTTATAGAAATCTTATTTTATATTACTCTGAATGAACTTCCTTGACTTTCACTGAGAAATGCTTTCTCAACCACAGACCTTAAAGGAAAATGAACCAGGTTGATTAACTGAGTTTCTCATCTATGGCTAGAGTTTAATAGACATAGTTGCAATTCGATTTTTATGCCCTTATCATATAATCTATGTAAGAAAGGAAGCACGAATCATTACCATGAAACTCAAGATAGCAAAAGGACAGTCATCTGACTCTGGGAGAATTACTCTTTCCCTCCTCCAGTGGTCAAGGGCCAGAGCAGAGGCAGGATGGGTGCAGACAGGAACAGAGAAGGAATAGAAGAAGCAGGATAGACCAGAGAAAGTTGTGGAATTGCTAAAGACAGTACCAACACTTTAACTTGCTTATAGGGCTTTTACTCTCACATACATTTAAAGATTGTTAAAATACATCTCTGCAGTGTGTAAAGGGAAATGAAAATCAGGGCTAACAGCTTCAAAGCAAAGAACCTGGAGAACTGGTTTCCCCAGAGAGGTTCCTTACCAGTCCTAACAGAGCCTCTCTGACCTTTGCTCTGGGGTAGAAAATGGAATGCAGTTAATGTTCTAATGGGATTTCTCTGCCTTTTCTGTTTTTCTTTTCAACTTTATTACATTTCAATCTTTCAATTATCATCAAACGGCATTTCTTTTTATTTTTATTGGATTCTCTGTACTCTTGATTTATAAAACTCTAAATGTAGCCAATGTATATTTTTCCAACATTGCATTAAAACTTCATTATAAAATTTGGTAAACCATGTCTCTCAATCTAATAAATAACCCACTTTGTTAATTAGACTCTTAAAAATAATCCTCCACATATACAATAGATTACCGTATAAAATGCATTTAATATTTTAAATGTAGGGATATGTTGTTTTCTAATATATGTGTGCTTAATCACTTCAGTCGTGTCTGACTCTTTGCAACCCTGTGGACTGTAGCCCGCCAGGCTCCTTAATCCATGAGATTTCCCAGGCGAAAATACTGGAGTATGTTGCCGTTTCCTTCTCCAGGGGATCTTCCCCACCCAGGAAGTGAACCCAGGATGCCTTCATTGCAGACTCTTAACTGGGTAAGCCACCAGGGAAGCCATAATATAAAACAGCTAATTTTATCCTAAAGCATATCTCATATATGAAATGTAAGAAGACTAAAAGGAAAGAAAGAGATGGGAAAAAAAGAGTATTTATTTAGTTTTTGATGTATGTGGTACATCTTTATTTTACAAATGAGGAACAAACTTGCCTATAAAGGTGGCCGAATGAAGCCAACTAACAAATGTTCTCTTATCCAATCACCTTTTAATCATTTTTTTTTATTATCAGAAAATTGTTCATAACCAGCCATGAAACAAAGGAGGGAAACTAACTTCAGGCCATTAATTCATGAAATGACAACCAAGGAAGAAGCAAGTTTCTGGCAGAGAATGGTATAGCTTCTCACTGTCCCATTCCCACAAACCAGAAAAGATTGAGGATGGATGCCAAGCCACAAATGATTTCTGATTTGGAAGAAGCAAACTAAGGGAGTGAGATGTTAGTTCTAGGAAAATTCATGGAAGCACCTTGTAGAATGCTCTATATAACTCCCATCACAGGGCCTATGCAGGATCAGCTCAGATCAGATCAGATCAGTCGCTCAGTCTGTCTGACTCTTTGTGACCCCATGAATCGCAGCAGGCCAGGCCTCCCTGTCCATCACCAACTCCCAGAGTTCACTGAGACTCACGTCCATCGAGTCAGTGATGCCATCCAGCCATCTCATCCTCTGTCGTCCCCTTCTCCTCTTGCCCCCAATCCCTCCCAGCATCAGACTCTTTTCCAATGAGTCAACTCTTCGCATGAGGTGGCCAAAGTACTGGAGTTTCAGCTTTAGCATCATTCCTTCCAAAGAAATCCCAGGGCTGATCTCCTTCAGAATGGACTGGTTGGATCTCCTTGCAGTCCAAGGGACTCTCAAGAGTCTTCTCCAACATCACAGTTCAAAAGCATCAATTCTTTGGCGCTCTGCTTTCTTCACAGTCCAACTCTCACATCCATACATGACCACAGGAAAAACCATAGCCTTGACTAGACGATCCTTTGTTGGCAAAGTAATGTCTCTGCTTTTGAATATGCTATCTAGGTTGGTCATAACTTTCCTTCCAAGGAGTAAGCATCTTTTAATTTCATGGCTGAAGTCACCATCTGTAGTGATTTTGGAGCCCAAAAAAATAAAGTCTGACACTGTTTCCACTGTTTCCGCATCTATTTGCCATGAAGTGATGGGACCGGATGCCATGATCTTTGTTTTCTGAATGTTGAGCTTTAAGCCAACTTTTTCACTCTCCACTTTCACCTTCATCAAGAGGCTTTTTAGTTCCTCTTCACTTTCTGTCATAAGGGTGGTGTCATCCGCATATCTGAGGTTATTGATATTTCTCCCGGCAATCTTGATTCCAGCTTATGTTTCATCCAGTCCAGCATTTCTCATGATGTACTCTGCATGTAAGTTAAATAAACAGGGTGACAATATACAGCCTTGACAAACTCTTTTTCCTATTTGGAACCAGTCTGTTGTTCCATGTCCAGTTCTAACTGTTGCTTCCTGACCTGCATACAAATTTCTCAAGAGGCAGATCAGGCGGTCTGGTATTCCCATCTCTTTCAGAATTTTCCACAGTTTATTGTGATCCACACAGTCAAAGACTTTGGCATAGTCAATAAAGCAGAAATAGATGTTTTTCTGGAACTCTGTTGCTTTTTCCATGATCCAGCAGATGTTGGCAATTCGATCTCTGGTTCCTCTGCCTTTTCTAAAACCAGCTTGAACATCTGGAAGTTCACGGTTCACATATTGCTGAAGCCTGGCTTGGAGAATTTTAAGCATTACCTTACTAGCGTGTGAGATGAGTGCAATTGTGTGGTAGTTTGAGCATTCTTTGGCATTGCCTTTCTTTGGGAGTGGAATGAAAACAGACCTTTTCCAGTCCTGTGGCCACTGCTGAGTTTTCCAAATTTGCTTGCATATTGAGTGCAGCACTTTCACAGCATCATCTTTCAGGATTTGGAATAGCTCAACTGGAATTCCATCACCTCCACTAGCTTTGTTCGTAGTGATGTTTTCTAAGGCCCACTTGACTTCATATTCCAGGATGTCTGGCTCTAGGTCAGTGATCACACCATCATGCTTATCTGGATCATGAAGATCTATTTTGTACAGTTCTTCTGTATATTCTTGCCATCTCTTCTTAATATCTTCTTCTTCTGCAGGATCAGCTACTGAGGCTCAAATCTGCTCTGAAACCCCAACATGTGTTGAGCTTGAGATGTGAGGTGCTGGTCCACAGGGTGGGGTATGCTCCTGGCTGGATGGAGGGGGCCTTGCACCCCAATTAGGAAGAAATGAGGTCAGGAAGGAGAGCCTTTCTTCTTTTTGCCACAGCCTGTAGGTATCCAAAACAATCGAGAGAACCTCTAATGTTATTAATAAATTAACAGAACCTATGAGTTCATTAATAAATTATCATGTGGAATCATTAACAAAAGAAGAATCTGCATGGAATTTCTTGTGTGTTTGTTCAACAGTCAGTCCCCCTGAGTGAAATGGCTCTGGTGTGAATGGATTGAAGAAGAAATTACAGCACAAATGAACAAATCTATAAAACAGAAAGAGACTCACAGACACAGAGAACAGACTTGTGGTTGCCAAGGGGGAGGGAGGAGGAGGGATGGACTGGGAGTTGAGTGTTAGTAGATGCAAATTCGGAGAAGGCAATGGCACGCCACTCCAGTACTCTTGCCTGGAAAGTCCCATGGACAGAGGAGCCTGGTAGGCTGCAGTCCATGGGGTCGCGAAGGGTCGGACACGACTGAGCAACTTCACTTTCACTTTTCCCTTTCATGCATTGGAGAAGGAAATGGCAACCCACTCCAGTGTTCTTGCCTGGAGAATCCCAGGGACGGGAAAGCCTGGTGGGCTGTCATCTATGGGGTCACACAGAGTCGGACACGATTGAAGTGACTTAGCAGCAGCAGCAGATGCAAATTATAATATATAGGGTGGATAAACAGCAAGGTCTCACTCTATAGCACAGGGAACTATATCCAATATCCTGGGATAAACTGTAATGGAAAAGAATATTAAAAAGAATATATGTGTGTGTGGGGGGGGGGGGTCACTTTGCTGTACAGCAGAAATTAACACAACATTATAGATCAACTATACTTCAATGAAAAGGTAAAATAGAATAAAAAGAAATTACCCATGGGTGTACCTAAAGATCAGCTGCAGGCCAAGAGAAGGCCAATTGGGACACCGTAAAGCCCTGCCCTCACCCCTGGAGCCCATCTACCAAATGCTAACAATTCAATTTATGAACCCACTAAAAATATGGGAATGTCTACTCCCTTCCACCATCCACTAATGCAATGTATTACCATACTTTTTGATCTTTGCCTTTTCCTTTCTAAAAAAAAAAAAATATTTATTTATGGCTGTGCTGGGTCTTCCTTTCTGTGTGAGCTTTTCTCTAGTTACGGTGAGTGGGGCTACTCTCCAGTTGCAGTGCACGGGCTTCTCATTGCAGTGGCTTCTCTTGTAGCTGAGCATGAGCTCTAAGAAATGCATGCTTTAGTAGTTGTAGTACACGGCTCAGTAGTTGCAGTTCCTGGGCTCAGTAGCTGTGGTGCATGGACTTAGTGCTCTGAGGTATGTGGGATCTTCCTGGATCAGAAATCAAAATTGGGTCTTCTGCATTGGTAGGTGGAATCTTTACCATTGAGCCACCAGGGAAGCCCAATCTTTGCCTTTTCTAGAGGTGAAAATTTATATTTCATTGTGTTTCAAGCTCCTCATCCTTATATAGGTACTGGGAAAAGAACACGGTGAACTGATAGAAAAGATAATTTTGAGATGAAAACATTCTTTTTAAGCAGAAAACAAATCCCAGAATCATAAAACAGTGACAAATTTAAGTACATAAAAATTAAAATTTCTGGGTATGGAAAAAAATGACATTAAGAAGGTCAAAAACAAATAACAAAAGAAAAATATTAGCAAAACACATAAAATACAAAATACTAATTTTATTAATTTAAAGAAAGACTAAACAGAAAAATGGAGAGAGAGGAACAAAATTATTTCTAACTCTGTTTCTCCTCCTTTAACAGTCCAATAATTTCACACCATTCTTGGAATGAAAGTCAGAATCCTTATGTGGCTTACCATCCCAGGCATGATCTGGCTCCCCTCCACCTCTCTAATTTCATTCCTTATCATTCTTTCCCTCACTTCCCTGTCTTAGATAGACTGGCCTTCTTCCAGTTTCTTGATTTCTTCAGGCATTTTCTCTGCTTAGAACATACTCCCTTCCTTAAAAATTAAAAATAAAATAAAATCTTTACCTTTACAAACATTCAAATCTTACCTCAAATGACACTTCCTTAGAGAACGCTTTTCGAGCTTTGCAACCGCTCACCTCAAACTAGATGAAGTTCCTTATTATTTGATTTCATGTTTCCCTTCCCTTTCTCTTCCTCGTACCTTATAGTCCACTCTATCTGTGTTGATTTATGTAATACTCCACCACTAGGCAGTAAGCTCCCCAAGGGCCTGATCACTCTATGCCCAGGATTTAATGCATTGTTTATTGTTTTGTTTGAAGTGAAGTTGCTTAGTCGTGTCTGACTCTTTGAGATCCCATGGACTGTAGCCTACCAGGATCCTCCATCCACGGAATTTTCCAGGCAAGAGTATTGGAGTGGGTTGCCATTTCCTTCTCCAGGGGATCTTTCCAACCCAAGGATCGAACCCAGATCTTCCACATTGCAGGCAAACCCTTTTACCGTCTGAGCTACCGGGAAGCTATTGTTTTGTTTAGTAATTTCCAAAGTTCTGGGATACATGCTCAAAACAGTAGGTTGATCATCTCTATAACCCATTGATCTTACTTTCAACTGTTTACCTCTTATCAAGCTGATGTAACCGTCCTCTCAGAACAGACTTCTTCCTTCTTAGGTGTTCAATCAGCAACTGGTAGGGAGTGGGGAGGAGGGCAAGGGAAGGCCTATTATATCAGTGAGAACCAGACTGTGGTTTTGATCTGCTCAGTCTCTATCTATCCCCATAAAACTCATTAATCCCTCATTTAAAATTCTCCCAAACAGTTATGTGTACACAAAACCAAATCCCTGTGGTGAGATATCCACATGCAAAAGAATAAAGTTGGACCCCCTAACTTACACCGCCTACAAAAATTAACTAAAGATGGTTCAACAACCTACATAGAAGAGCTAAATCCATAAAACTCTCTTAGGAGAAAACATAGTAGATCTTCACAATCTTGGATTTGGCAATGAATTCTTAGATATGACATCAAAAGCAGCTAAAGACAAAAAATTTATAAATTTTAGTTCTTAAATTAAAAACTTTTTTGCATCAAAGGACATTAAAGATATCCACAAATCATATATCTGATATGAGTACACTATTCAGAATATGTAAGGAACTCTCACAACTCAACAACATAAGACAACCCAGCAAAATAAATAAATAAATAAAGGTAAAGGATTTAAAAAGACATTTTTCAAAAGAAGACATACAAACAGCCAACAGGCTCACGAAAAGATTTGTAACGTTACTAGTCAAGCAAATTGCAAATCAAAACCACAATGAGATACCATTTCATACCCACTAAGAGGACTATAATGTACAAAAATAACAACAGAAAATAGCAAGCATTGGCAAAGATGTCAAGAAATCAGAACCCTCACACACTGCTGGTGGGACCTTCATACACTGCTAGTGGGAGTATAAAATGGTTCAGCTGCAATAGCAGTTTGATAGTGCCTCAAAAAGTAAACATAGAATTGCCTTGGTGATACAGCAATTTCACTCCTAGGTATATATCCAAAAGAACTGGAAACAGATGCTCAAAAAATACATATACATGCATATTCATAGCATTACTATTTACAATGTGGGTGGATGCTAAGTCACTTCAGTCGTGTCCAGCTCTTTGCAACACTATGGACTGTCTTCTCTGTCTGTGCGAATCTCCAGGTCAAAATACTGGAGTGATTTGCCGGGACCTTCCCGACTCAGAGCCTGAACTGGCATCTTCTGCAGCTCCTGCATTGCAGGCAGACTCTTTACTGCTAAACCACCAGGGAAGACCCACTGTTTATAATATCCAAAAGGTATAAACAACCCAGACGTCTATCAACAGACAAATGGATAAACAGATTGTGGTATATAAGCACAATGGAATATTATTCAGCCATAAAAAGAAATGAAACACACTGGTACATGGTACAATGTGAATGAACCTAAAAAACATTACACAAAGTGAAAGAAGCCAGACCCAAACTGTTACATGTTGTATGGTTCTATTTATATGAAATATACTGAGCAGGTAAATCTACAGAGACAAGAAACATATTGGTGGTTTCCAGGAGCTAGAATGAGGAGAGAATGGGAAATAAGTTCTTAATGTGGACACAGTTTCATTCTGGGGTGATGGTTGGACAACAGTATGAATATACTAAATGCCAATAAACTGTTCCCTTTAAAATAATTTTAATATAATTAATATAAAGTTATTTATATTAAATAATTTTAATATAAATAAGATAAAGTTAATGTTATATTATATGAATTTCATTTCAATTGAAAAATATCTGGGGCCCTCACTCTCAAATCTCAATTACATTTTTATGAGTCCGTATTTAATCACTGGTTTTAAAAAACTAACATTCAAAACAAAAAAGAATGCTTCTCTTTAACAAAATTGCTTGTTATTTGATGCATGATCTGAGCTGTTGGAAATAAAAGTTCTAGCATTATAGAACTGTAAGAAATATTTTCAAACAAAAATAAAAGTATGTTAATTTGGATTTTTGAAATTGCAGGTTAAGCAGTTCCCTTTCTTCTTAATAAATGCTGTGAAAATGTTTAAAAATAAGCTGACAACATATTATGAAATACTGAGATAAACTGAGACCTTACTTTAACTGGAAGACATAAATTATTACAAAACTATGAAAAACTCAGAAAAATCTATGACAACAGATGGTGCAGGGCCACATTTGGTAGCAGAGAACTGCTATGAGCATGATGAGAAATCTAAATTAATAGAGGCCTTTTGGATGTCCTGGAAGTGTGTCTAAAATATATCAAAGTCTGTGTTACTGGGAGCAGCTCTGCAATGACTGGGCCCCTGAATAGAGTAACCAATATACCTGTTGCTTACAGGGTGATAGGTAGTAGCTGCAGCTGCTCCTGCTGCTGCTGCTAAGTCGCTTCAGCTGTGTCCGACTCTGTGCAACAGCTACCTCTAGGCTGGTGGATAATGATACCCACTGACCTGAACTCAACAGAGTGAAATTCACTGAAGATTGATATTTTTCCTCAATTCCTCACTGACTGTTTGTGAGGATGCTGTGTACTTGGCTGCATCAGAAGTGGTGATATAACATGATCAGCAGCATTCTGCAGAACCTCCTAGCCTCCTCTTTATTTTTGAGCTTAGACCAAGAGAATCTTTTCCATTACTTTCAATCCCTTCCACTTTCTTCTTCCCCTTTCTTCTTCTCTCTCTAGTTCAACAATTTTTTAAAATATTCTTTCATTCATTCATTCATGCCAGGTCCTTGTTGTGGTTCGTGGGATCTTAGATCTTCATTGAGGACTGCTGGTTCATTAGTTGGGCAGGTGGAATCTTTTTTTCTTCTTCTTCTTTTTTGGTTGTGGCATGATGGATCCCTGACCAGGGATCGAAGCCAGATCCCCTGCACTGGGAGCACAGTCTTAGTCACTGGACCACCAGGGAAGCCCCTAAACAGAGTTTTGATGCCAAGGATGGAAGAAGGATATGTTCCAGTTGGTACCCACTGTTCACAAAATCAGAACTCGAGTAGGGAGTCAGGACAGGTCTTAAACAATATAGAACCAGTTTTTTGCCTACCAAGTGTAAGATAATTTTTAGTTATCTCTGATAATTGATGAAGATATATCTATGATAACGGATAAAAGAAACCACCTCTCCAAACAGAAAACCCAAAAGTTACCACCAGAATTTATCTCAGGCTTTCATTTTGATGCACTCTTTCCCAAATGTTAAAAGGGATGAATTTTAGAGTTTTCTTTCTTTGCAACATCTGAGAAATATAAATGAGGTGTGTAATGAGAAAGGAGAAAAATAAAAGAAAAAGCAATAAGCTTTGGTTTAACCACAAGTAGAATAATCAATGTCTAAAAGACTCAACACGAACATTTTTGAGCTCCTATCTTAAGCCAATCAGTGACCTAGACCCCTGGAGTGGATGGGACAGGGGATGCTAAATTATAAATAAAGATAAATCGTGGTCACTATCCTCCAAAAGATAGAATTTGAGCTGAGCCTTACAGTTGGCAAGGTCAAGCGTGGTATAGCAGAACAGTAGTAAGCATACAATACCTGACATCATAGACAAAAATTTAAGTTTGACTCTTGCTCATTTAGAGGCTGAGTATCTAGTCTGCTTTTAATCTTAAGTCATCTTCGAATTTGAGCTTTTCTTTCTTTTTCACTGTGACAGATTTTCATCATTCCAGGTTTGCACATATTTTGGAACTTCTGTACAGTCTTAAGTACTTTGTGATTACAGCTGAAACTGATTCTTGCAGGCAGAGTAATTCACTCCTTCTTCTGAGTTCTTACAGTGCTCTGTTCACACCTTTATGGAGCAGAGATTACACTGTATATTAATTATCTGTTCGCTTTTCTGTCTCCTTCACAAAAGTGAGAGCTCCTCATGGACTGTGATTACATCTTGTTAAGACAGAGAAATATAACAGTTAGGCATTTGGGTGCTCAGCTCATTCTGCCCAAATTCAAATCGCTTCTCCACCCTTTCTTGTCTTGCTTTATAAATGTGGATATGCTATTAGTTAACCTCCTTAGATTTCAGTTTCTTCCTGTAAATGAAAATAAACCTCGCTCATTTATAAGGTACTTACTATAGTGCTTGGCACATAGAGGAGCAATTAATAAATATAGGCTCTTATCCCATAACCCACAGTTTCCTGCATGCAGTAAGTATTTAATAAAGTATGTAGAAATATGAAATGAGTAAATTATTTGACAAGAACTGCCTAGATTGGGAAATACTTTTAGCCTATTTTCCTGACCAAATTTTTTTCAGATGAAAAGAGAAATCCCCTTTCAGATTGCATGATGCTGGGGTGAATCATTCATTTCCCTTTGGTTTGGTGGGGAAATGATAGTCACTGTTTCTTCCTCATTCTGTGCAGAAACTGCTGGACTCAGCTGAGAACTGAAGACAGAGAGCAATGGTCTGAGGTTCAGCTGAAAAAAAAACAAAAACAATCCTTGGCTTTTGAGCTCTCTGAGGGCTGCTCCTGATCATTCTCAGGAAAGAACATACTGTGGTCTGGTAAAAAGCTCGGAGTAGCTGCAAGAAAGATATCGCCTGCAAGAGAAGTTGTTTCTATATATCTCGATTTTGTTAAGAAACGTAGGGTACCACCTGCTCCCAAGATGACTTACTGCTCCTCTTCTGTGCTCCCTTAATATATAAATCACAATATTACTAACCTTGGCTGAGCACGTACTGCATGCTAGGTGCTGGGTTCTAAATACTCCACATGTATCAACTAATTAAATTCGTACACAAATCTATGAGGTTGGTGTTACCCTCATTTGACAGATGAGGAGACTGATGCAACAGGTCGAATTAACTTGCTCCAAATTACACAGCAAAAAGTGGCAGAGCTAAGATTTGAACTGAGGCTGCCAGTTTCATGCATGTGAACAGTATATGAAACCCCCTCCCAACCTGCTTTGTCACTTATTCCCCTGTTGCATAGAAATCTTTCAATGTGGTGTTGAATGGTTTGCCTTGGAAGTGAACTGAGATCATTCTGTCATTTTTGAGATTGCACCCAGAGGGCTACTCCATTTCTTCTAAGGGATTCTTGCCCATAGTAGTAGATATAATGGTCATCTGAATTAAATTTGCCATTCCCATCTATTTTACTTCACTGATTCCTAAGATGTCACTGTTCAGTCTTGCCATCTCCTGCTTGACCATGTCCAATTTACCTTGATTCTTGGACCTAACATTACAGGTTCCTATGCAATATTGTTCTTTATAGCATCAGACTTTACTTTCATCACCAGACACATCCACAACCAAGCATCATCTCTGCTTCAGCCCAGCTACTTCTTTCTTTTTGGAGCATTTCATAATTGCCCTCTGCTCTTCCCCGGGACAGGGGGCGGTGGCTCATCTTCAAGCGTCATATCTTTTTGCCTTTTCATACTGCCCATGGGGTTCTCCAGGAAAGAATATTACGATTTCCTACTCCAGTGGACCACAGTTTGTCAGAACGCTTCACTATGACCTATCCGTCTTAGGTGGTCCTGCATGCCATGGCTCGTAGCTTCATTGAGTTATGCAGACCCCTTCTCCATGACAAGGAGTGATCCAAGAAGGGGTGAAATTAGATAGTACACACAAAAATAGCAGCCCATGTTTGTGGACTAGACACTACTCTAAGCACTTTACATATTATCTTATTAATACCAATCACAGGAGGTAAGTGCTATTTTTGTCCCTTAGCAGATGAGGAAATGGAGGCACAGGTAGGCTAGTAAGTATCAGAGCTGAAATTTGTTTCCCAAGTCTGCATTCTTAAACACTCTTTTTATTTGGAGCATCAACTTGAACACAAGTCTATGCCCTAGCCACTGATGCCAAAGAAGCTGAAGTGGATCAGTTCTATGAAGAGCTACAACAGCTTCTAGAGTTAACACCCCCAAAAGATGTTATTTTTATCAGAGGGGATTGGAATGCAAAAGTAGGAAATCAAAAGATACCTGGAAAAACGGGCAAATTTGGCTTTGCAGTACAAAATGAAGCAGGGCAAAGACTGAGAGAGGTTTATCAAGAGAACACATTGGTCATAGAAACACCCTTTTCCAACAACCCAAGAGATAACTCTACACAGGGACATCACCCGATGGTCAATAACAAAATCAGATTGATTAAGTTCCCTGGAGCCAAAGATGGAAAAATTTATACAGTCAGTAAAAACAAGACCTGGAGCTGACTGAGTCTCAGATCATGAGCTGCTTATTGCCAGATTCAGGCTTAAATTGAAGAAAGTAGGGAAAATCACTAGGCCATTCAGGTATGACCTAAATCAAATCCCTATGATTATACAGTGGAGAAGATGAGTGAATTCAAGGGATTAGATCTGATAGGCACAGTGCCTGAAGAACTATGGACAGAGGTTCATAACATTACACAGGAGGCAGTGAACAAAACCATCCTCAAGAAAAAGAAATGCAAGCAGGCAAAGTGATTATCTGAGGAGGCTTTACAAATAGCTGAGGAAAGAGAAGAAGTGAAAGGCAAGGGAGAACGGGAAAGATATACCCATACCGAACTGAATGCAGAGTTCCACAAAATAGCAAGGAGAGATAAGAAGGCCTTCTTAAATGAACAATACGAAGAAACAGAGGACAATGATAGAATTGGAAAGACAAGGTCTCTTCAACAAAATCGGAGATATCAAGAGAACATTTCATGCAAGGATGAGCATGATAAAAGACAGAAGCAGTAAGAACCTAAAAGAAACCGAAGACGTTAAGAAGAGGTGGCAAGAATACACAGAAAAACTATACAAAGAAGTTCCTAATGACCCAGATAACCACAATGGTGTAGTCACTCACCTAGACATAAGACAATGAATGAAGTTATGAGCTCAAAAAAAAAAGAAATCTTTCAATGACATTTTCTTTTTTTCTTAATTTATTTATTTTTAATCGATGAATAATTTCTTTACAATATTGCGTTGGTTTCTGCCATACATCAATATAAATCAGCCATAGGTATACATATGTCCCCTCTCAAACCTGCCTCCCACTTCCTACCCCATCCCACCCCTCCGGGTTGTCTCAGAGCTCTGATTTGAGTTCCCTGAGTCATACAGCAAGTCCCCACTGGCTATCTATTTTATATATGGTAGTATATGTGTTTCCATGCTACTCTCTCCATTTGCCCCACACACTCCTTCCCCTCACCGTAATCACTGAGTCCATAAGTTTGTTCTCTATGTCTGTGAATGACAAGTTTTCTTATCTGCCTCTCTAACCCACGTGAGTCTCTTGAGGATACAGCCTATGTCCCCAGTGATTGTCCAGCTCCTGCCACAGCACCTGACACATAGCAGGTATTCAATACACACTGAATAAGTGAATGAACAATTAAGCACAATGAGGCAGTGCTTTAGGTAGAAAATATTTGTTGGATTTGAGTAAGGCATGGGAAGCAGAGGAAGCATGCCTGACTTGGCTCCTATATCTGGTCAAGATTGCTTCAGAAGAAGCCTTAACTCTTCTAGATCCACTGGCTCTGAGATGGTGAAACTGAAGCCCTTCTTTCCATACCTCATACAAATCATCAGATAGGAAATATTTAACCTGCTCTCCCATGCACTGGTTTCAGATCTCTGTAAAGAGCCTTCACTACAGGCTCGGAACGGTCCTTGGCCCATTCAGTGCCTTCTGGTGGGTTCCATTTCTCCATCTGCCATAGTAACTGAGATGCCAAACATTTGCAAAACCCTTTCAAGGGAAATAGTCCTCAGTGACTGGAGACACAGTATGTCCAAGAATTGGACTTGAGAAAGTCTCTAAAGAAGCCCTTCCTCCACAGGCCTTCCTTTTGCAACAATTTTATCCCAAGAATTAAACACATTTTCCTGCCTTTGATGGCTTCGCACCACAGATGTCGAAGGACAGAACTGGGCTCTTCTACTGAGCTACCCTGTTGGCTAAAGATTTCATTAAGAATTTGATGAAGATTCAAGATCCCAGGGTATTTTTTTTTGAAACAGA
Source organism: Bos mutus (assembly GCF_027580195.1). Classification (NCBI taxonomy): domain Eukaryota; kingdom Metazoa; phylum Chordata; class Mammalia; order Artiodactyla; family Bovidae; genus Bos; species Bos mutus. The sequence goes on from NC_091617.1 coordinate 73,576,102, forward strand.
TTAATGAAATTTTAATCTTACAGATACTGACCTGAACAAATTACAGATTTGTTCAAGTGAAGAGTTGTCCAGAGAAGTGAACAAGGTTTGGGAGCCAGACAGATCTGGATTCAAATCTGGCCCCTGACAGATAGCTACTGAGTATTCTCAAGGTCCCAAGGTATTTTGCTAAAGAATAAAGCTTGGCTTGTTGCCAGGAAGTGGAGCCTTTGCATCAGGTTTTGCATGAACTGAGACTATGTTTTCTCAACAACCTCCCTCATTTCCCTCTGGGAGATTTTGCTGCCCCTGCTCCGGTTGAAGTTACATTTCTTTCCAACTTCCCATGACCATATGACTGCTAAATAGAGCTCCTTTCCTCCAAAGAACACACACACATACACACACCATCATCTGTTCCAGAAAAAGCTGCATCCCGGCCTGACTCAAGTGACACTTACTTGTAAGTAAATTGAAGAAGGCGGGTACCACATGCATCTTTGGATAACCGTGGAAAACATTTCTATTATTAACATTCATAAAATTGACTTCATTTAATGAAACATTCTCAGAAAGTATCTCAGTCTTATTTAATTTGCAAAGAAAAAAGACAAATTACCAATTCACTTAAAAATGTTTTTCCCTTCTCCTCCATGGTTTATTGACATAAAAAATGAAAATGACCCTTTCCATTCACCTGGTATCACCAACCTCCTTTTGCTCATCAAATATTTATTGACCCTCATTGTGCAGAGCAAAGATACTATAGTAGTTCTTACCCATTGTTCTGAATAGCCAACTTAGAGATAAAAATTAAAGATGAATTCATATTAATAATAGATGATAACTAAAATTCAATGAAAAGGTGGAACTCTAACAAGAAAATTTAGAGAAAATTGGGAGACCATCTACACCAGTGGTTTTTCTAAAATTTTCTTTAGCTTCAAAAACTCCTCACATAAAAATTTAACTGGTAGTCCGCTACATCAAATGAAAGTCATTTCCTAATTGAAACAGTTGATGTCCAGAGAGGATTAGACTGGCCTGCAAGTCCAAACCAGTTCATGGAGTTCATTAGGTCTAGTCTTCTTATCTTGACACAACAGGAAAGGTTGTGTTTTCCTGTTGAATTGCAGACTTCATTATTGCAGTAAGCTGAGTCTTACAATGCTGTGAATAGGCTCTAAAGATTTTAAACCCTGCATCCTATCTCATGCATCCTGGTCTTGGCTTCAGTTGCCAATAAGCTATCCAACCAGCACTGTTCTTCTCAGGATTTAGCATATGTATCTATGATCCAAGAAATCTTACTGGATTTAGTAGAAAATATTTAGATCCTAAAGCATTTCAAATGGGACTGGAATGGAATCGAGGTGAAACGGTAGATTGCTTAGATGGCACTAGGGAAGGTGCAATATTAGTATGAGTGAGGAAATACAAAGCTGTAGCCCAACCTTATACCATATTCAAACCTGGGCTCCAGAGAGATTAAGGATCTAAACGCTAACAATACAACTATACAGTTATTAAAAGAGTACATAAGATATATTTGTGAAAGATAAAGAAAATCTTCCAAAGGAACATCCCAAAGTACAAACCATAAAGTTAAAAGCTGATGGATTTGACACCATCAAAGTTAAGGATTCCTGCTTGGTAAAAGACACAATAGCAGAGGGCAGAATGCAAAAATGTATTTGTGACATCTGCAACAGTCAAGAGATGAATATCTAGACTATGTATGAACTCCTACAAAATCAACAAAAAAGAAACAGAAAAACAAATAGAAAACTATTCAAAGGGTGTGAAAAGGTAATTGGTAAGAAAAAAAGACCTTAAGTAGGTAATTTAAGAATGAAAGGAAGAGATGTTAATAATCAGAAGAATGCAAGCTATAGCAATGCAGTCCCACTTTACACATACCAAAATGGTAAAATAAGAGAGGAAGATAATACCAAATGTTGGCAAAGATTTGAGCACACGGGAACAATCAGGCACTGCTGGTTTTAGTGTAAAACATACAACCTTGTGGAAAGGAATCTGGTAATGCTGAGTCAAATTAAGATCAGTGTATCCCATGACCCAACAATCTCACTAATGGGTGTACTCAGAGAATTTCTCCCATGAGTTCATCAGGGGGATACATGAAACGATGTTAACTGTTGCATTGTTTGCAGTATCAAAATCTGTTACCTAGTATCCACAGAGGTGTTAGTCGCTCTGCCATGTCCAACTCTTTGTGACCCCAGGCTCCTCTGTCTGTGGGATTCTCCACGCAAGAATACTGCAGTGGATTGCCATTTGCTTCTCCAGAGGATCTTCCTGACCCAGGTCTCCCACATTGCAGGCAGATTCTTCGCCATCTTAGCCACCAGGGGAATAGATAAGTAAAATGTAGCTAATACTCTGGACTACCAGGCCATGGTCCAGCTTCCCAGGGGACTCAATGGTAAAGAATCCACCTGCCAATGCAGAAGATACAGTTTCCATCCCTGGGTCAGGAAAAAACCCTGGAGGAGGGCCTGGCAACCCACTCCAATATTCCTGCAGGGATGATCAAATGGACAGAGGAACCTGGTCCATGGGGCTCCAAAGAGCCAGACAACTGAGCACAAGCACAAGCCTATCCTGTGGGCCGGACACCGGGGCTCACAGTCCGATTTGGCCTCCCACTTGCCCATCACACTTGTCCAGGATGCTCTTCTCTAGATCTCCTAGAACCTTAGAATTTCTAGATCTGGAATCTTAGAAAGATTTCTAAATTCTTTTCCAGCTTTGTGCTTCAAGTACTCTGTTCCTCCTTTCCAATCAATAATCTCTATAATATCATAAGCAACAATAAAATCATATCACCCATTTCAGAACACTTTTATTAACACTGAAGAATAACCTAACTTATAAGAAATGTCTTTGGCTGAAGGTGTGTTCTTATATACCTGGCTGAAAGAGTGACATTGTTTCTTTAAATGTACAGGCATTACCATCTTAACACAACTGTTACTCTTTTCGTGGATCAATGAACAAAGCAGGTTAAAAAAAAAAGAAAGATAAATAATATTCAGGAAGATCAGAGGTGCTATAGAAGCAAAGAGTGCTTTTTTAATAACCTGAGCCCGGTGGATGACGATGATGATGATGATGATATGACAGTGATGCCGGCAGTGATAATGACTACGAGAGTAACCCAGAAAACCATCAATCCAGAAGAGTTTCAGCTTCTCTCTGAACATCTAGTCCATAGAGATAACTAGGCCTCTCTGGCTGATGACTCAAGGTTCCTTTGGCGCCTACTTTAATTTACTCTGAAACATACCCTTGAGATGAGAGATGGAAAGTATTATAAAATGAAGGTCACCTTATAGAACTGTGGACTAGATTTACAAAACAAAATAGCAAAATGGAAAAACACACACTATCACAGAAAATCTATTCTGCATTGTTCTAGAAAAAACCTTTTGCCCTTTTAAGAGCTCATTAGAATGCAACAGCACTCATTTCAACCAATTAATATTTTGGCTATGAATAGGAAAATATGTGTGAATGGCCAGTCCAGTACAAACTAAAACATTTGCATAACATTAGCCCTTTCTTTGGCTGTGTAATTAATCATTGGGGATTATCCATTTGTAAGCATAATTTTTCACTGTCAGGAGAAATTATGTTTTATTTATTGAAACACTCTAAATCATAATTACAGCTATCATTTATTGAGCACCAACTAAGTGCCAGGTATTCCATATGTAATTGCTATGCTCACCACAATATTATAAAGTGACTATTATTATACATGTTTTTAGGATTAGGAAACTGAATTCTGAGAGGGTGATTAACTTGTTCAAGATGATAAGTACTTCAAAGCTAAGTCTGACTGTCCACAAAGCTCATGTTCTTTTTACCATGCTATACAGCCTCCACTAAAGATTTTTTTTTTCCTGAAAATTGAGACCCTGTTATTGACAGCTAATGTTTATTGTGTGCTTACTATACACCACTGCACATACAACTTTACATACATTGCCCCATTCAATTAACCAAATATCCCACTGAAACGTGGATACTCTTATGTATTTGAGGTTATAAGAAAACTGGTATGTAAAGAAAGTACCTAGTCCAATATGGCATGCCCAGAAAACAATGGAATCTGGATTCAAGGTCTCAGTATCAGTCATATTTTTCTTAATTTTATTTTTTAAATTACATGTAACAAAACTGACCTTGGTGTACAGTTCCATGAATTCTAACATATGAATACATTCCTATCATCACTATTATGACTGGTATACAGAACAGTTCCATTGCCCTGAAAAACTCCTTCATGTTCGCAGCCACACCTTCGTCCCTCACCAACCTCTGCACTTCGTGACCTGGTCTCTGTCACTATAGTCTTGTCTTTTTGAGACTGTGATGTAAATGAAATCATGCAACATAGAACCTTTCAAAGAGGCATCTCTCGATATAATGCCTTTGAGTTCTATCCATGTTTCCCTTTCTGTTCCTTTTTACTGCTGAATCGTTTTCCATCATATGGATGCACTGCATTTGTTTATCATTCATCTGTTGAAAGTAATTTGGATTGTTTTCGGTTGGATGTGGTTATGAGTAAAGTTGCTATAAACATTTATGTACAGGTTTTCACGTGAGCATAAGTTTTCATCTTCTCAGAGTAAACACGTAGGAGTGGGCTGTTGAGTCATATGGCAAGTGTTTGCTTAATATTATAAGAAACTGCCAAACTATTTTCCAAAATGGCTGTATAATTTTTGCCTCCTCTGCAAAAGTGCAAGAGAATTTTGGTTTTTCCACAAACTCATCAAGACTTGGTAAAGTTAGTCATTGATTTTCTAAATTTTTAAAATTTTAGCCATTCTTATAGGTGTACGATGGTATCTCATGGTGGTTTAATTTTCATTTTCCTATTGTATCCTTTTATGCGTGCTTATTTGTCACTCTTATTTCCTCTCTAGCAAATTGGTCCAATATTTTTGCCCATTTTTTAAATTAAATTGTTTATTTTCTTAAAATTGAGTTTACATAATAGAAATAAGAGTATTTTGTCAGGAATAAGATTTACAAATATTTTTATTCAATCAAATGGGACTTACAAGTATTTTCATTTATTCATTTGCTTTTCATTATCTTAATAGTGTCTTTCACCAAGTATGAGCTTTTAATTTTTATGAAGTCCAATTTACTTAATATATCAATTTTTTATGGATCAGGTGTCTGGTGTCATGTTGAAGACCTCTCCGACTGAGGGACAGGGTAAGAGAGAAAGAGAGAGAGACAAGAATATGCTAGTATTGGCTATGCTGCTGCTGCTGCTAAGTTGCTTCAGTTGTGTCCGACCCTGTGCGACCCCATAGACGGCAGCCCACCAGGCTCCCCCGTCCCTGGGATTCTCCAGGCAAGAACACTGGAGTGGGTTGCCATTTCCTTCTCCAATACATGAAAGTGAAAAGTCAAAGTGAAGTTGCTCAGTTGTGTCCAACCCTCAGCGACTCCATGGACTGCAGCCTTCCAGGCTCCTCCGTCAATGGGATTTTCCAGGCAAGAGTACTGGATTGGGGTGCCATTGGCTTTGAGGATGGAGTAAAGGGTCCTGAGCCAAGGAATCTTCTGGAAGCTGAACAAGGCATGGAAATACTTTCTCCCCTAGAACTTCCAGAAAGATTACAGCCCTACTAACACCTTGATTTTAGCTCAACAAAACCCAGATTTCTAATCTCCAGAAACATTAAGGTAACAAATTTGTGTTATTTTCAACAACACAAAAAAGACTCTACTAACTCTAGGTCAGAAACATATATGTATCTATGACTTCTCCTAAAGGTTTTATTGTTCTGTTTTACATTTAGCTCTATGACTCATTTTGAGTTTTCTTTCATGGAAGGTATGAGATTTAGGTAAAAATTCATGTTTTGGTTCATGGATATCCAATCATGTCAACATCATTTGTTGAAAAGACCATTCTTTCTTCACTGAATTGCCTTAGGAACTTTGCAAAAATCAACTGACCATATTTGTATGGGTGTTTCTGGGCTGTCTGGTCTGTTCCACTGATCAATGTGCCTATCCTGTCACCAGTATGTACCACACTGTCTCGATGACTACAGTTTTACGGTAAATCTTTAAATCTGGAGCTGTGTGTGATTCTTCAACCAGTTCCTATTCTGAGCCAACAAGCTACAAGGCACAGGCAGATCAGCCTCTGTGCCCTCTTTTTCCTTCACTGCTTGAAAGGTATTAATAACATATTTTTTGGTGTACAAAGGGATATAAAAGCAATGTAACTGACCTACTTTCTACTTCAAGAGAGAGAAGAAAGGCTATCATTTGCAGCTTTTTCTCTGCCTGAGCCACCTGGAAATACCTGCTACACATACTTATTATTGATATATAGTATACATTCATGCCATATAGTTTTTTTCATTTTTATTGATTTCTTTTGTCTGTGCGGGGTCTTCGTTACTGGACACAGACTTTACTTGCAGGGAGCAGGGGCTACTCTCCAGTTGCAGTGCACAGGCTTCTCCTTGCAGTGGCTCCTCTTGTGGAGCACGGGCTCTGGGGCACATGGGCTCAGTAGCTTCAGTTCCCAGACTCTGGAGCGCAGGCTCAATCAGTTGTGGTACATGGGCTTAGTTGCTCTGTGGCATGGGGGATCTTCCTGAATCAGGGATCAAACATGAGTCTTCTGCATTGATAGGTGGATTCTTTACCACTGAGCCACCAGAGAAGCCCCCGTATACTTGCTGAGCGTACTGTGTTGGGCCCCATTATAGGCTCTGAGGAAGAACAGGAGAATAGAATACACATGGTTCCTTCCCCTGTGAGGTTTATGCCTCATGGTGGACAAATAACAACTAAACACAGAAACAACACTGGATGGCTATCCTTCAGAGAGCTGCAGTTGGGTAATACACAATAGCGTGACTCAGGGATCTTAGCCCACATGGCCAGGGAATGCTTCTCTGAAGGGATCTGGGTGACGACAAGATATTGGATGAGTGAACGTCAAGGGAAGGAGTGTTCTGGGCTGTAAGTCTGAAGAGCCTTAGGTGAAACCAAGCTTGAAACATTTAAGAAACAACAACAACAACAACAACAAACTGATACAGCTAGAGAAGAGTGAGCCAGGGAGAGCAGTATAAAATAAGGACTGAGAGATAACAGGAGCAGGTTGAAGAAGTTTTGTAATGGAGATGAGAAGTTGGATTTAACTCTTAAGTGCCTAGGGAAGCCATTAGAGAGTTTAAACCAACATGGGTCATGTGACCAAAGACAGACCAGGGCTCCCAGACAAATAAACGGGTCCCATCTCCAAAGAAAGAAGCTTCCTGTTCACATTAACCCATTCTCTGACAAGAGTGATGTATATGAGATTCTAAAGAAGTCAAGTTCAAGGTTTGGGTCCTTGTAATTTGCATATCACCTTTTCCTAGCCTGCACTCCAAAAGGCCTTAGAGGAGAGGGGAGAAGCCAGTCTCATTGCCTTACTGAATTGGTGACATGCTGAGGACTCACTGAAAAGGAGATTGGTCCCCAAGTCGGGGAGAGGTGTCTGCCATGTCACAGCCCCACAGAAGTAGGAACAGAGATCCCTGCGCACAGGTAAAGCAAATTGTTTCATCACAACTACTGCCTCTTGGTTTCCAGTCTTTATAAACAGTGAATTATAGGAAAGTGGCTTAAAACTATAATACAAAAAATAAAAGTCCCACTTGGAAGGCTTTTCCATCTAGGAGGAGCACTGGATCGAATTTCTCAGCAGAAATGTGTGCAGAGTCTCCAAGAGACTGTATCCAATCCATTTATTTAAATTCCACTTTGGATAAATAACCACCTTTGGGGAAACATAAGCATAGCACCTCTTCCCCATTATAGAGTCACAATTCCAGCTCCATAGCATCCCTCTACCACCAGGGGGTATATATAATTTTTATGGAGTTATAATCTATGTGATGCCTGTTTCTTAGTGCTGTTTTTGGTTACTATTATTTCACATACAGTTCTCCGTGTAGCGTCTAAATATTTTCCATTTTCAGTACACAGTGATACATAGTGTTATGATAGATAAAAATAGCTCATGCTTACAAAATAATTACTATATGTCAGACACAGTTCTGAGCACATTATCTATTTTTACTCATTAAATGTTTCTTCCCTATAACCATATATAGCTAGGTACCATCTGTCTTTGTTTGGCTTCAGAGGAAAGAAAGTGGAGGGACCTCCCTCGTTGTCCAGTGATTAAGGATCCACCTACCAATGCAGGAGACATGGGTTTAATCCCTGGTCCAGGAACTAAGATCACATACGTTGAGGGCAACTAAGCCTGTGCACCACAATCACTGAGCCTGTGGTCTAGAGCCTGGGGGCCACGACTTCTGAGCCCATGTGCCGAAACTACTGAAGCCCTTGCACCCTACAGCCTGTGCTCTGCAACAAGAGCATCTGCCACAATGAGAAGCCCACGCACCACAACGAGTAGCCCCTACTCACTGCAACTAGAGAAAGCCCTTGCACAGCAATGAAGACCAGCTCAGCCAAAAATAAATAAAAAATTAAAAAAAAAAAAGTGGAGTCCAAAGCCAAGAGTAACATGAATTGCTTTATTCAGGGTTCAACCTCAAGGAAGCAGGCAATAGTAAAACGAGGCAAGGAAGTGGGGAAAGTCCATTTGAAGGTGCATTATCCAGCTGGTAACCATCAAATGTGATCAATCGCTCCATCTCATGAGACTATCCCCTCTGGAGACCATCCAGCAAGAAAGCTGTAAAAACGCATCTCAAATAGTTATACAAGGGGAGGAAAGAGGAACTGTTTATCCACGAGTCCCCATCTGCTCCATGAGATCTCTTACTCCGACACACTTTGGACCTGGCACATATCACACCTGAGTATCAGCAGGGAAGCCTCAGGGTTGGTGACAAGAGGCAGGTGTCAGGGCTAGAGGCAAAGTACCTTATAGTTTGCCTGCACAAGGTCACAGAGTCAGTCAGAGCCCACCTAAACTGGGTGTGGCAGCAATGGTGGAAATAGACAAAAGATTCTCTTAGCACACGGGTTTGGCTGATAGAACACAAAAATTAAGTACCTGCTGTAAACCACTCAGCCAGTGGTAGAGCCACAGTCTGATCCCAGGAAGCCAGGCTCTTAACAATATGCTAAACTAGCTCTTTGATTTGAGGAGATCTGGGTTGTATTTATCTTTTCACTAAACTACTTCAGAGCAGGAATCTTATGCTTGGGCAGGAATCTTAGATTCCAACCCTGGCTCAGAAACTTGGAAAATCATTTCTCTGTGGCTCTCCATTTGTTCACATGCTTTTGAAAAAGCTCAGGCGATAAGATCTTAAAGGTCTCAAATTCTGAATCACACCCTTCTAAAAGTCTTTGAACAAATCTACAAATCCTTAGGATGTAAGGATTAGACTACTGAGTCACAGGGTAGGACCGTGTTTATGACTCGTGGTTTAAATTAGCATATTGCCTTTGAAAAGAAACTTACCAGTTTAATGCAATTACTACGTCTTCCATGGATGGTCTCTTTCCTTGCCTGATCATTAATTGAGATAAAATAAAATTATATATAAAATATTGAATTTTTGTTGACTCAATGGATGTAAAGTAGTGTCATGAGTTTGCTTTGTTTTCTATTTTTCCAGTGACTAAATAAGCCAAACATCTCTGCAAGTGTTTGTCATGTCATTTCCTCTTGTGTTAATTTACTTTTAGCAAGTCATTTCCCCTCTCTGGGGAATCAGCCTTAACATCTCTCACATGAAAAGGTCGACTGAGATCTCTAAGGTTGTTCTAAGAATTAAGACAGTACCTACCAAAGTTCTATTTCAATTCTCCAAACAAATCAGGAAAGGCCTTTCCATCTTCAGCATTTGTACAAGTGTAGAAACCTGTGAGCAGAGCCCTTGACCAAACTCTAAGACATGTCTTGGTCAACCAAATCTCTTCTTTCTGGCTGGTTCATATTTTAGTTCTTCCTAAAAGAAAGGGAGAATAACTTAAACAACCAGCATGGTGATTTCTTCCCCCTCAAATCCAAACAATTTGTAATATTAATGTGTGATGAAAATACACATCAAATGCCTTTCCCAAGGCAGTGGTTATCTCTATTGGCTGGCACATCTAGTTTTTCTCTAAGCCCACAGCTTCTGAAACACTTGACACATTTGTTCTGAACTTGTGGTGACCTACCTATTCCAAGTTTCATTATTGTAGCAGCTGAGATTAAAATGGTCAAAGCAATGAAGTCACTGTTGTCATTCTTTGAAGATTTAAAAGAAATAGGACGGCACTCTCAGACATTAGGGGAGTCAGAACCTGGGGACTGGGAATCTGCAAGCAGATGATCACACTTCCATCTAGGTACAGATTTTTAGAAAAGAAAATAGGGGCTGATTCTTGAAGAGCTCCAGGCTCCTTTTGCTAAGCCTCTTCATCCACCCTGCCATGCTCCTCCTTTTCACTTTTCTATCCTGTGAAAATCTTTCTTTAGAACTCAATTAGGAGGCAGGAAAGATGGGTTCAAATCCAGTTCTGCAACTTGATAGCCCTGTGGATTTTAGTACGTCTGTTCTCTCTGCTGAGGGTCAACTTTTTCATCTGCTACAATCCCTTTATTGATTATCATGATCTTTATGAATTAGTATGTGAGAGTCTTGAATTAGATGCAATGCTTTGTTTACCTCTGTGCCCCCAACAATTCATAGAAAGGTGCTCTCTTCTTGTTAGTATATTGAAAGTGAAAGTCACTCAGTCATGTCCGACTCTTTGCAACTCCATGCACTATACAGTCCATGGAATTCTCCAGGCCAGAATACTGAAGTGGGTAGACTTTCCCTTCTCCAGGGGATCTTCCCAACCCAGGAACTGAACCGGGGTCTCCTGTATTGCAGGCAGATTCTTAACCAGCTGAGCCACGAGGGAAGCCCAAGAGTACTGGAGTGGGTAGTCTATCACTTCTCTAGAGGATCTTCCCAACCCAGGAATTGAATGAGGGTCTCCTGCATTGCAGGCAGATTCTTTACTAACTGAACTATCAGGAAGCCCTGTTTATAAATCTTTCCTTGACCCTGAGGGTGATCTCTATTATTCTAAGTTTTACCAGGTGGATTAGTTTCTGGGAGCTGCTGTGACAAATTGCCACACACTTGTTGGCTTAAAACAACAGAAATGTATTCTCTCATGGGCTAGGGGCTAGAAGTCCAAAATCAAGGTGTTCACAGAGCACTGTTCTCTAAAAGGTTTAGTGAAGCCTCCTTCCTTGCCTTCTCCTAGCTACTAATGGTTGCTAGCAGGCCTCAGTGTTCTTTGGCATGCAGCAACATCATCTTAACTTCTGTGTCCATCGTTACATGGCCTTCTTCCCTGTGGGTCTGTCTTTTCATGTCTCCAAATCTCTCTTGTCCTTGCAAGGGCAGCAGTCATTGGATTTAGGGCCCCGCCTAATCCAGTATGACCTCATTGTAACTTGATTATATCTGCAAAGACCTTATTCCAAATAAGGTCACAATTATGGTTTCCATGTGGATGTGACTTTTGGAGAAGCACTATTAAACCCAGCATCCCAGGACATCTCTGTATCCTTACTCCTCCCATCCCATAGTTTTGGACTTGTCTCCTTGCTTCCTCATGAAGAATCCTTCTTTGGAATGACCCCACTCACTGGAGTCATGATAATCATATTCATTGTTCTCCTTCATAATAGCCTGTCCCTTCTTCTCTCCATGTTTCACTGGAGCTTGCTGTCAGACTAACGTCATGGAAAGGACAGTTTAGTTATCTTCATTTCCTTGCTCAAAATCTTTCTGATGGTTTCCTTTACCTATAGCTCAGGAGCTGCACTTCCTCAGGAGGGCATTCACAGACTTTACCACCCGATGCTAGCTCTCCTGTCTAGTCATAACATCACAACTCTCCCCCACGCACAACACAGATTGTCTTTTAGCTCTGTTATCTACCCTTTTCCTCATCATCATGCCTTCCTCTCCATCTGAAAGCTGTTTTCTTGATCACAAGATGGATTATTCCCATCACTCTTGAAAAGCTACCTCTTCTCCAACCAATATCCCCACCTCACACCTAGTCAGCATCCTGCTCCAAACCCCCATACTATTTTGTACTTCAGTTGACCTTTCATCCTTACATTATTTGTCATCATGCTATTTCTCTTTTGATTAAAACATGAGCTCTTAAGAGCAGGAACTCTTCCTTATTCCCTCCGTTTCTGGTTCTTAGGAGATGGTACATTTTGAAGAGATGAAGGAAAGATTCTACAGTAATAATTTTCAGAAGCTGCTTTAGGGGGTTGTGTAAATATTCTGTATTTAATTGATAGTCAAGCTGATAAAAAATAAAAATGCTAATTTTACTCCTAATTTCAGATTTTCATATATATAAAAATAGCTTACTTCTTTATACTAAGCAAAAGTAGCACATTTGATCTTACCATGTAAACATACATTAATAAAGTGTGTTTCTACTTTCCAAGTAGGTTCTGGGTAAGTTTTTTGCATTTAAAAAATTATGAAAACCACTATAGCAGTGGGGTTATGTATCACCCTTGGGAGATGAGGTACTTGCATTTCCTCTTGCTAAGCCACTTCAGTCGTGTCTGACTCTGTGCAACCCCATAGACGGCAACCTACCAGGCTCCACTGTCCCTGGGATTCTCCAGGCAAGAACACTGGAGTGGGTTGCCATTTCCTTCTCCAATGCATGAAAGTAAAAAGTGAAAGTGAAGTCGCTCAGTTGTGTCCGACTCTTCGAGACCCCATGGACTGCAGCCCACCAGGCTCCTCCATCCATGGGATTTTCCAGGCAAGAGTACTGCAGTAGGGTGCCATTGCCTTCTCCTCTTAGATACTCTTATTCCCAGGAGCCTTGATGATGGCTGAGATTTTTTTTAATCCTGTGTGTGGAATTAAAGGGGAGGGATGCTATAAGGCCAGAGCAGAAAGGTAGTAGACTTTGGAGTCACAAAGACCATGACCAGTCTGCCATTTATTAACTGTGTGAGTCGGGGAAACTACTTAATATCCTCAAACCTGGTTTTTTTGTCTCCCCCCCCCCCCCACCTTTAACATAGAAATGAGCTCTAACTCATAGGGATGTTGAGAGGATTAAATAATAGGCCTAAAATGAATAACATATGAGTCACGTAATAAATGACATCTACCTTAATTATAAAGGTTAGTTCTGGTGAGAGTTATCCTTTTTTCCCCTTGCCTGGTGAAATGCAGCTGTAATTTCAACAGCTGCTGAGAGAGTAGATGAGAAGGGCCTTAACCTCTAAATTGCCCCAAGGGAGAGTTGGCTAATGAAAAGCCACAGGAGTGAATTATCTGCTGACTACACTCTTTTGCTGAGGTACAAAATTACTTTTGTATAGATATCCAGTTTGCCACTTATCTTTTAAAAATCAAACGAGAGCTCCTTCTAAAGTCCTGGTACTGACCAAGAAAATGTATGAAAGGAAAACTATCAGATTTTGCCCAGGTATCAAGAAACACTCATTTTGAAATAAAATAAGGACTTGAATACTTAACATTTGGTCTGATTATGGAGTAGATCAAATATTTTCTTGATGTGGTCCCCTTCTTTAAGATTTGAGTGGAGAAAAATTGAGAGATGACTCTGAGAAATGGAAAAACCACATTCTGAATTAATTTGGATCTTAAAAGGAAACCAGACTGATTTCTTCTCTTCCTAGCTGGGTTTCAAATGATTTTTTTCTCCTTTCATGAGGCTGCCCTTTGCTACTCTTCTATTGGCATCAACGCATGTGGTTGTAGGAGCCAAGAGTCTGTGTAAGCACGCTCTGCTCTTTTCTGTAAAGATTTGACTCATTGGCCCCAGGCTCTTACTCACACAGCTGGCAATATTCACATGCCTATGGACTTTCACTTTTCTTTCCCATTTGATCTTTTTGCTTGTTTGTTTTAATTTTTATTGGAGTATAGTTGCTTTACAATGTTGTATTAGTTTCTACTGTACAGCAAAGTAAATCATATATATATATATACACACATATATAGGTATGTGTATATATAAACATCTATTTCTGCTTTATTGACTATGCCAAAGCTTTTGACTATGTGGATCACAATAAACTGGAAAATTCTGAAAGAGATGGGAATACCAGACCACCTGATCTGCCTCTTGAGAAATTTGTATGCAGGTTAGGAGGAAACAGTTAGAACTGGACATGGAACAACAGACTGGTTCCAAATAGGAAAAGGAGTACGTCAAGGCTGTATATTGTCACCCTGCTTATTTAACTTCTATGCAGAGTACATCATGAGAAATGCTGGACTGGAAGAAACACAAGCTGGAATCAAGATTGCTGGGAGAAATATCAATAACCTCAGATATGCAGATGACACCACCCTTATGGCAGAAAGTGAAGAGGAACTACAAAGCCTCTTGATGAAGGTGAAAGTGGAGAGTGAAAAAGTTGGCTTAAAGCTCAACATTCAGAAAACAAAGATCATGGCATCCGGTCCCATCACTTCATGGCAAATAGATGGGGAAACAGTGGAAACAGTGTCAGACTTTATTTTTCTGGGCTCCAAAATCACTGCAGATGGTGACTGCAGCCATGAAATTAAAAGACGCTTACTCCTTGGGAGGAAAGTTATGACCAACCTAGATAGCATATTCAAAAGCAGAGACATTACTTTGCCAACAAAGGTTCGTCTAGTCAAGGCTATGGTTTTTCCTGTGGTCATGTATGGATGTGAGAGTTGGACTGTGAAGAAGGCTGAGCGCCGAAGAATTGATGCTTTTGAAGTGTGGTGTTGGAGAAGACTCTTGAGCGTCCCTTGGACTGCAAGGAGATCCAACCAGTCCATTCTGAAGGAGATCAGCCCTGGGATTTCTTTGGAAGGAATGATGCTAAAGCTGAAACTCCAGTACTTTAGCCACCTCATGCGAAGAGCTGACTCATTGGAAAAGAGTCTGATGCTGGGAGGGACTGGGGGCAAGAGGAGAAGGGGAGGACAGAGGATGAGATCGCTGGATGGCACAAATCACTTGATGGACATGAGTCTCAGTGAACTCCGGGAGTTGGTGATGGACAGGGAGGCCTGGCGTGCTGCGATTCATGGGGTCACAAAGAGTCAGACACGACTGAGTGACTGATCTGATATATATATATATATGTATCACCTGTTGTTTGTATTTCCTTCCCATTTAGGTCACCACAGAGCACTGAGTAGAGTTCCCTGGGCTATACAATAGGTTCTCATTAGTTATCTGTTTTACACATAGTAGTGTATATATGTCAACCCCAATCTCCCAATTTATCATAACCCCTCCTCATTCTCCCTTGCTGTCCATATGTTCATTCTCTATGTCTATGCCTCTAGAAGAATGGATAAAGAAGATGTGGTATATATATATATATATATACAATGAAATATTACTTAGCCATAAAAAGGAAATAAATTGGGCTTTTTGTAGAGATGTAGATGGACCTAGAGACTGTTATACAGAGTGAAGTAACTCAGAAGGAGAAAACAACTATTATATAGTGATGCATTTATGTGGAACCTGAAAAGATTGGTGAACTTTCACTTTTATGACCAGAGTGTCTGGTCAAAGCATCCATACCCTTATAGGGCTTTTGAGGAATGCTCCTGCTCCTTGGGCTTCCCTGGTGGCTCAGATGGTAAAATGTCTGCCTGCAATGCGGGAGACCCAGATTCGATCCCTGGGTTGGGAAGATACTCTGGAGAAGGAAATGGCAACCCACTCCAGTATTCTTGCCTGGAAAATCTCATGGATGGAGCCTGGTAGGCTACAGTCCATGGGGTTGCAAAGAGTTGGACACAACTGAGCGACTTCACTTCCCTTCCTCCTGCTACATGTATCTTTCTAACAGTAAGTCCTCAGACCCAGGATCTTTTTTATCTTCATTGCCTTCAGTTCAGTTCAGTCGCTCAGTTGTGTCCGACTCTCTGTGAGCCCATGGGCTACAGTACACCAGGCTTCCCTGTCCATCACCAACTTCTGAAGCTTGCTCAAACTCATGTCCATCGAGTCGGTGATGCCATCAAACCATCTCATCCTCTGTTGTCCCCTTCTCCTCCCACCTTCACTCTTTCCCAACATCAGGGTCTTTTCAAATGAGTCAGTTCTTTGTATCAGGTGGCCAAAGTATTAGAGTTTCAGCTTCAGCATCAGTCCTTCCAATGAATATTTAGAACTGATTTCCTTTAGGATGGACAGGTTGAATCTCCTTGCTGTCCAAGGGACTACTCTCAAGAGTCTTCTCCAACACCACAGTTCAAAAGTATCAGTTCTTCAGCACTCAGCTTTCTTTATAGTCCAACTCTCATGTCTATACATGACTACTGGAAAAACTGTAACTTTGACTAGATAGACCTTTGTCGGCAAAGTAATGCTCTGCTTTTTAATATTCTGTCTAGGTTGGACATAACTTTCCTTCCAAGGAGTAAGCGTCTTTTAATTTCATGGCTGCATTCACCATCTGCAGTGATTTTGGAGCCCCCAGAAATAAAGTCTGTCACTGTTTCCATTGTTTCCCCACCTATTTGCCAAGAAGTGATGGGACTGGATGCCATGATCTTAGTTTTCTGAATGTTGAATTTTAAGCCAACTTTTTCACTCTCCTCTTTCACCTTCATTGCCTTAGACCTCACAGAACTTAACCTACTATTTCTCCCTGTCTAAAAGTTCCCACCGCTTCCCAGTCTATCCCTTGGACAAGACAGCAAAGCTCTAATTTTAAATGTTTTACAACTAAGGAGACTAGGGAACGGATATTAGCGAACAGAAATTAAATGGGAAAAATGGAAAGTTTCTGGCATCTTACAAAATAAGTAGAGCCACTGTCCAGAGTTAGTGTTGGTTTCTAACCTTTTGCTTTCTATCCTCTGCTTTCACTATTCCAGTAAATCACAATCCAGTTTCCACCCCAGGAAATTCCCCTAGCACGCGCACACACACCCACACCCACACAGCCACCCACCCACCCACCCACACACACATACACACACACACAAAGGAGTCAAGACAAAATAGATGTTCTTGCCTGTTATGAATATACCTTCTGTCTCTGAAAACTCCAGATGGAGAGTCTCTAAATTTTCCTAGAAATGGTTGACACAGGGCGTACTCAGCACTGTGAAGGTGACAAGACTAAAATAATTTGGGGATCAGATTATCTGGAGGGAGTTTATTCTGCTCATTCTTAAACCTAGATCTCTAATTATTCTACAAACCCCATCACCAAGTTGACTTTGAATCCAGCCAGTCCAGTTCTCCCTCGTGGCTCTTACCCTGCCTAGCTTAGCATCTCTGAGATGTTTGTTGCTTTTCTTCCACCTTCAAACTGCCAGAGGATACTCAAATTACTGGCCAAACATGGTTTACCTTCCTGGTCCACAAATTCTACTCAATGGTAAGAAATTTAAAATTCTATCCTTATATTGAAATAAACACATGTATGTTGTGAATAGAAAGTGAAATTTTTATATTTAACTTTATGCAATTGCCAATATTCAACCATTTAGGCCTATAAAAATAGCAACTGCATATGGTTTAATCTCACACATTTTAAAAGTAACAGAAATTTTTTTTCGTTGGGCTTTATCCTCATGCCCAGGAATAATACTTCTCTCTCCATTGACATTAGGAATATTTCATATAAAAGCTTGAAATGCAGCATTTTTCACAGTGTAATCTATTCAGTGATTTTTGGAATATTCAGTAATGGTGGGAAAAATCGGTGCTAACTCAGACATGGCTATCTGTCAAATGAATCAGCATTGGATTCTGAGAGCAAACAGGAAGTACTGATAATAGCTTTCACTTTCTGAATTCTCTGAAAAGCATCAGCTTCTTTAGTGTCCTTCCATCTCTAACCCTACACCAACATTTTCCTCTTTTCTCTTTCAGGGATCTTGTTCATATGGACCTGTTCAGCTTCTCTCTTTTTTCCCCATTACCCAGAGCCTAAGAATTGATGAAACATTCATAAACACACATCATATCCAATGTGTCTCCAGGTGAATCACTCTCTACACTTTCTCCTGTGAATGAGGCAAACAGAATTTTCTTAGAGGACTCGGAGGAGCAGCTGTGCTAGAGAAAATAAAATGTCATTATTAAAAGTTGGTGGGGCAGGCTGGAGGGCCTCTAGAAAATCTTCACATACTATTAAATTCTGCTTGTTATTAGCATTAAAGTTTTAGTCACGTGATCATAATCCATTACTCCCTGCAACCTCTTACTTTTTTTCCATGTGTAAAATGTAAGTATTTAACTAAATGAGATAAGCTTCTAGGTTTGACATTCCAAGATTGTACAATTTAAGAGCATTCACAACGGTAGTAGGGCTAAAACAATGTCAAAATACATCAGTTGGGCTCACCATTTACAGAGGACATCAGTTGCTGTCTTTGGGGTGGGGTCAGTACATTCTTTTTTATATTCTATTGCATATTTGCCTTATGTGTTTAGGTTTCAAGTTGTTTGGCAAAGATTATTAATCCATGATATTTAATAAATGCAAGAGCAAGGAAAGTATTGCAAGTGCTAATGAGAAGAGGTATGTGATAATTATGTAAATGAGGCAAGGTATATTTAAAATTTTTAAGTGGCATAATTCACGGGACTGCAGGAAATTTTCTCAAAACAAAGAGCTATTCACAAAGCAGGTGCAAGGATCTCTCTCTACCTGGGCAATCAGCAAGAATCATTAAGAGTGACAAAAAGTGACTGAGGAACCAAAATACCACCTGAGTGTATGACTTAGCTTTAGCGGCATGTGTTCATTCAGAACAGAGAAGTCCATGAGTTTGTTAAAGAATTTAAAGGGGAAGCAGGGTAACCCTGCTAGTGAGATCTGTCACAGGCTGTGAATAGTGTATGAAGAGGAGTGTAGGCACAGCCACTACTAAAAGATTCCCCATACTTAGAGGAATGGATAAGGAGGGAGGTGGCCTGACTCTGTCTATCAGATTAGATCTGAAGAATTATGGACAGAGGTTCATGACATTGTACAGGAGGCGGTGATCAAGACCATCCCCAAGGGAAAAAAAAATGCAAAAAGGCAAAATGGTTGTCTGAGGAGGCCTTACAAACAGCTATGAAAACAAGAGAAGCCAAAGGCAAAGGAGATAAGGAAAGATATACCCATTTGAATGCAGAGTTCCAAAGAATAGCAAGGAGAGATAAGAAAGCCTTCCTCAGTGATCAATGCAAAGAAACAGAGGAAAACAATAGAATGGGAAAGACTAGAGATCTCTTCAAGAAAATTAGAGATACCAAGGGAACTTTTCATGCAAAGATGGGCTCAACAAAGGACAGAAATGGTATGGACCTAACAGAAGCAGAAGATATTAAGAAGAGGTGGCAAGAATACACAGAAGAACTATACAGTGCTCGCTTCGGCAGCACATATACTAAAATTGGAACGATACAGAGAAGATTAGCATGGCCCCTGCACAAGGATGACACGCAAATTCGTGAAGCGTTCCATATTTAAAAAAAAAAAAAGAAGAAGAAGAACTATACAAAAAAGATCTTCATGACCCAGATAATCACGATGGTGTGATCACTCACCTAGAGCCAGATATCCTGGAATGTGAAATCAAGTGGGCCTTAGAAAGCATCACTACGAACAAAGCTAGGGGAGGTGATAGAATTCCAGTTGAACTATTTCAAATCCTAAAAGATGATGTTGTGAAAGTGCTGCACTCAATATGTCAACAAATTTGGACTACTCGGCAGTGGCCACAGGACTGGAAAAGGTCAGTTTTCATTCCAATCCCAAAGAAAGGCAATGCCAAAGAATGCTCAAACTATCGCACGATTGCATTCATGTCACATGCTAGTAAAGTAATGCTCAAATTTCTCCAAGCCAGGCTTCAACAGTATGTGAACTGTGAACTTCCAGATGTTTAAGCTGAATTTAGAAAAGGCAGAGGAACCAGAGATCAAATTGCCAACATCCATTGGATCATGGAAAAAGCAAGAGAATTCCAGAAAAACATCTATTTCTGCTTTATTGACTATGCCAAAGCCTTTGACTGTGTGGATCACAACAAACTATGGAAAATTCTTCAAGAGATGGGAATACCAGACTACCTGACCTGCCTCTTGAGAAATCTGTATGCAGGTCAAGAAGCAACAGTTAGAACTGGACGTGGAACTACAGACTGGTTCCAAATCAGGAAAGGAGTACATCAAGGCTGTATATTGCCACTCTGCTTATTTAACTTGTATGCAGAGTACATCATGAGAAAGGTTGGACTGGATGAAGCACAAGCTGGAATCAAGATTGCTGGGATAAATATCAATAACCTCAGATACACAGATGACACCACCCTTATGGCAGAAAGTGGAGAAGAACTAAAGAGCCTCTTGATGACAGTGAAAGAGGAGAGTGAAAAAGTTAGTTTAAAACTCAACATTCAGAAAACTAAGATCATGGTATCTGGTTCCATCACTTCATGGAAATAGGTGGAGAAACAGTGGAAACAGTGACAGACTTTATTTTGGGGGGCTCTAAAATCACTGCAGATGGTGACTGCAGCCATGAAATTAAAAGCCACTTGCTTCTTGGAAGAAAAGTTATGTCCAACCTAGATAGCATATTAAAAAGCAGAGACATTACTTTGCCAACAAAGGTCCGTCTAGTCAAGGCTACAGTTTTTCCAGTAGTCATGTATGGATGTGAGAGTTGGACTACAAAGAAAGCTGAGAGCCAGAGAATTGATGCTTTTGAAGTGTGGTGTTGGAGAAGACTCTTGCAAGTCCCTTGGACTGCAAGGAGAGCCAACCAGTCCATCCTAAAGGAAATCAGTCCTGAATATTCATTGGAAGGACTGATGCTGAAGCTGAAACTCCAATACTTTGGCCACCTGGTACAAAGAACTGACTCATTTGAAAAGACCCTGATGCTGGGAAAGATTGAAGGTGGGAGGAGAAGGGGTTGACAGAGGATGAAATGGTTGGATGGCATTAGACTCAATGGACATGAGTTTGAGCAAGCTGTGGGAGTTGGTGATGGACAGGGAGGCCTGGCGTGCTGCAGTTCATGGAGTTGGAAAGAGTCAGACACAACTGAGTGACTGAACTGACTGGCCTGACCACAGATTTCCAGCATGTGAAATAAACTGGTTATTTTGGGGAACAATGTTGGAGGAAAAGTGTATCTGTAAGAAGAAGCGAATACTTGTTTTTAAATTTTGAAGATCACTCTCATGATTGTATGTGGTGGAAATGAGGTTGTGGATGATAAGATTAAACACTTCTGTACTTGTTAAGGTCAGATGACTTAACACATAAATGTATATTTTGCATTCATGTACAAATTCAATGTAGGTAATGCTTGTCAGATGACATCCTGGCAGATAGCCAGGAACTCTGTGTCTCATGACAAAGCTCTCCTTTAGATCCTAGAGACAAGCTTCTCCATTCACCTCACAGATAGAGGAAGAGGTTCTAGAGAAGGCGTGCCCACCTCTTAACCATCCCTCCCATTAGAGACATGCCTTTCTCACACTTCTCATTGATAAGAACTAACCAGATGCCTCCCCTCCAGATGCACAGGAGAAAAAGCAGGAAATACAATTCCAGGCTGGGCATCCCTTCCTAAGGACAACCCTTCACTATGAAGGAGTCTTTGAGGGTCAATTATCCAGCTTTGCTACATCTCTGATTCAGTTTTGGGCAAAAGGATTTACAACTAACTTTCAGAACTCAATCTATCTGCATGTGGAGAAATAGGAAACTTCTGTGGTAGGTACTCAAAAGCAAGAGCTATGACTCACAGCACTGAGTGCCTATAAAATGAATAAAAGTAATTTTTAAAGAAACAAACTACAGTTTATAGAAAAGAGAGGTGCTCTATTTCGGATTGCAAATGTGTTAAAGTCAAGCTTGGGCGATACATGTGTGTGTGTGTGTGTGCGTGTGTGCGCACATATACCGAGTATCTCTTCCTTTGAGAAGGGACCTCCCCCACCCCCATTGTGTAAATATCTTACTCATTTATTGCACTTAAAGCAGTGGGGAGAAGGCCTGACCAGAGTCACTTCCCCTACCTCAGAGCTTGAGTGTGAACCAGTCCCCTTCAATTAAGCAACTTCATTCTTCTGGTCACAGTGAATTTTCCAAAAATGAGCCCATGACCTAAGTTGGACCAATCAGAGTGCACTCTGGTGCTTCTTCTCCAGAGGCTCTTTCTCTAGGCAATAATCTCTAAAACCATGTAAGCCTGAGAGCCATTTCTTTACACGCACACTCCCCATACATAAAAATATATATATATATATATATATATATATATATATTCTTTTTTTTAATATTCTTTTCCATTATGGTTTGTCATAGAATGTTTTTTTAATTGAAGGACAATTGTTTTACAACATTGTGTTGGTTCCTGCTGTAGAACAACAGGAATCAGCTCTTAGAGCTGTGAATCAGCTCTAAGTATCATATATCCCCTCCTTGGTGAGCCTCCCTACCCTGCCCCCATCCCGCCCCTCTAGGTCATCATAGAGAGCCATTTTAATATTACATGGAGACTAAGAATAAAGCCAATCAAGAGAGCTGATGACATTATTTGGATGCCTGGACAAACATGACTCAAGTCCACTACTTGAATGTTCTAGTTATGTGACCAATACATTTCTCTACTTACACGTTTTTTCACCTGGCTTAGTTGATTTATTTCTGATAATAAAACTTTCAAAATTAAAAGTCTCCTAACTATGACACTTGGTTTGGATTTTTCATATCTTTTCATCATGTTACTATTCTAAAACCTTTAATGGGCTCATTAATTGCCCACAAGGCCAAATTAAGTCTCCTCTGCTTCATTTGCAGAATCTTGCACAAAAAGGGTTCACCTTCCTAATCCAAGAACATAAACCTTAGAATGCCCAAGCATCTCTCTCTCATTGACATCTGGTTTTAGTCAGATGTCTTAATCTGTGTCAACCCCTAAAATTCCACTTGATAGCACAGCTTCCACGGAAATTATTATTGCTTTGACATCAGGGACCATGTCTCACAGACAATGGTAGTCAGCCTCACCATACATACCCCTTACCACTTGCAGCACTTTCAATTCTTAATGTGGTACAGAACCCATAAAACGCTCAGCAAATATTTGCTGATCTACTTTTCAATAGTGATATTTATTTGGGAAGCAGAATCTAAAAGTTTGAACAGTCTACACTTTTTTTTCCTTCTGAGAGGGAGATCATTTTCTAAGTAGACAATTTGGGGAGGAAATGTACAGCTTGCAAAAGGTGCTGAATTGGCCAAAGCTTTCTTGGAGGTTAGCGTTAGGGTGACCTTTTTCTTTGTTTCATTTTTAACAGAGTTATACCTCAGACAGCAATTCAGAGAGGGTTTCCCAGTAACTGATATAAGTGGTCTTCTCTTTTAAGTGTGAAGAAAGAAATCAAGTTCTTCACAGATCAGCTATCCTGAAGCTGTTAAATACCCGTTCTTCATTATTCCTAATGCATCATGGTGTATAGTATTTGTTGAATGAATAAGTGATATCCTCCTTCCATTGGGTTCTTCTTCCCCCCACAAACTCAAATCACATTAATTCTTGAAAAATACTAGAAAAGTATAAAGTTAAGGTATAACAGTTCCTCAAATTTTTAAGTATTTTTAGATGTTTTATTCACATTCCATCTTTATACATGTCCTCCATAAAAACACTGTAACTAGGATGGAAGAATAGTACCTATTTTGCAGAGGAGAAAACTGAGGCTCAGAGGTCCTAAAGGTCATAGAGATAGTAATTAACAGACCCAAGGTATCAGGCCTACTGTGGCAGCCACATCACTTCCCACCCAGTACCCTGACCACTGAATCACCATGTGTTTTGGGAGGCAACCAGGAAGGTTGCCAGTGTGGTGGTCAAAACCCTAGAGCTAGACTGAAGTAGACACAGGTAAAAGTCTAGGTATGCTTCTGACTACCATGTGGACAAGTTATACCATCAGTTCAAACCTCAGTTTTCTACTTTGAAAAATGGGAATAATCCCACAATCTTTTGTGGAGATTATGAGTCTTGAATTCAGATTTGAAGCTGAAACTCCAATACTTTGGCCACCTGATGTGAAGAACTGACTCATTGGAAAAGACTCCGATGCTGGGAAAAATTGAAGGCAAGATTGAGATGGTTGGATGGCATTATTGACTCGATGGACATGAGTTTGTGCAAGCTCCAGGAGTTGGTGATGGACAAGGAAGCTTGGTGTGCTGCCTTTCATGGAGTTCCAAAGAGTCAGACACAACTGAATGACTGAACTGAACTGAACTAAGGCATGAATGACATGCTGTCTCAGACTCGATGTAAGCTTGGAAATCTCTGCTGCTGCTGCTGCTGCCGCAGCTAAGTCGCTTCAGTCGTGTCCCCATAGGTGGCAGCCCACCAGGCTCCCCCATCCCTGCGATTCTCCAGGCAAGAACACTGGAGCGGGTTGCCATTTCCTTCCCCAATGCATGAAAGTGAAAAGTGAAAGTGAAGCTGCTCAGTCGTGTCCGACCCTCAGCGACCCCATGGACTGCAGCTTTAGTCAGGCAGGTAAAAAGAATGGTTACCACGGGCCTGAAAACTGTAATTTGATCTCCAATTAGATGAAATGAACCAGTTGTAATAGATAGTAAAGAGTCTGCCCGCAATGCAGGAGACCTGGGTTTGATTCCTAGGTCAGGAAGATCCCCTGAGGAAGGGAATAG
Organism: Bos mutus; assembly: GCF_027580195.1. Lineage (NCBI taxonomy): Eukaryota > Metazoa > Chordata > Mammalia > Artiodactyla > Bovidae > Bos > Bos mutus. Next base: position 73,600,837 of record NC_091617.1, read on the forward strand.
CTACTCACACCAGTATTCTTGCCTGGAGAATTCCATGGACAGAGGAGCCTGGCGGGCTACAGTCCATGGGGTCGCAAAGAGCTGGGCACAACTGAGTGACTAACACTAGATGAAACAGACTAGATACTGTGACTGTGTAATACACTGAGAGGGACGGCTACTGTGGGAAATGCTCCCTCTTTGGAGAACCTTAAGAAGAAATTTCTGGTATTCACCTCCTCTTTCCATGAATTTATCATTGAAATATTAGTTCTCAAAGAATATGCAAAAGAATCTGTCTGAACAAACTCAGAGTAAAGTCCCTCAAGGAAGGCAATGGCAGGATTACAATCCACAGTTGAAGTGAATGGGTCCCCATCAAGGCCATGCCACCTGAAACTTCCTGTTCCCAAGGGAATTTCTTGCTAAAGCACTTGTGCACTCTCCACACAAGACCACTCTCTTATTTAATGATCAGCTACATCGGCAGCTTTTCCCACCCAGCTTTGTGTGCGTTCAAGCCCTGAAAGAAACAGATGCTTCTCCACTACTGTTATACCCTCTACCCACTCTGCAGATGGGAGCCTGACCCACCTGGAAGTGACTTTTGACTTTTCAAGTTCTTCTAGTTCCAATTGCAAGCAAGTGAGGGCTCTTCTTTCTACCTGCCTCAGACCTGCCGTTTGTACTTTTCTGAGCCCTGTCTCTACCCTAATGATTGTTTTTGAGGATGTTCCCTTTTTTATTTTTTTCAGTGCCAAGCAGCATGCTAGATCTCCATTCCACAATCAAGGATTGAACCCATGCTCCCTGCAGTGGAAGCATGGAGTCTGAACCACTGGACCACCAGGGCAGTCCAGAGGATTCCACTCTTTTTAGGGGAGACTCTGCTCTCTATCTGAAGGAATGTGACCTTACCACATTCAGACCTTATCTGAAGGAATGTGAGGCTAGAATGAAAAACAATACCTTAAACCTATTATAGTAGATTAATACCCACTCTTGAAGGGGAAATTTTATGTAATAAAGATCATTAGTCGATGTGATTACCATTTATCTTCACCAAGGTGCTCCGTGTCTATCACTCCACACTTGCCCCTCTGAAATAAACACAGACAGCTTCCTAGACACACAGCTACCCAAGTTATTTCCCCACTGTGAAGGGTTGAACTCTGCCCTCCAAAATGTAACCCAACACTCTGTGAGTCTACAGTTTGCCTGTCCTATAGGGTTGTTGTGGCTATTGGCAATAAGATGAGGTTTTGCACAATAAGTCTGAAGTATTATGCAAATTTAAAATAATACAATTCTAAACCTTTAGACACTTGTAATTCTCCCCACCTTTGGAAATAATAGAACATCATCATGGGGCAAATGTCCAGCTATCCACTGAGAAAGTTGAACTTTGATTGCCCTTGAGTGGTCTACACATCTGTGAATATCCACTTCTTGGTGATGTCCATTCATTTAATTCCTTTGATCAATAACTTCATTTCTCCTCAGCCTCTCTTTTACTAGCCTCTTTGATAGATTTAATTAAAGTAATGTGCTTTATGGAGATGTGAAACCAGACACTTGATGATATCACTTCCTGGTTGGGGTCCTCAGCTTCCCTTTCATAGAGTGGAAAGTAGGAGACGTAGAGGCAGAAGACAGGTCTACTTTGTTTCTGCTCAATCACCCGGGATATGAGTTGAGCAAAGACTTGCTCAGCGAGTGTCTGGAATCCTCTAATTCCAATAATTATCTTAACTTTTAAAAAATGTTACATTAGCCCCGAAACCAGGTGCATTGTTTTGAGTGCCATAAAATCATCAGTTTGGGGGAACAAACCCATGGATGGTTAGGTCATTAGTAGAAAACATGAGTTCCTAGGTAAGCAAAAGGATGATTGACTGTAATGCAGGGATAGGGGAGGCTGTCAGTAGAGTAAGGCACAGGTCATGTTTGTTTCATAGTGACTCGCTAGACCAACTCCTATTCCTTGAAATGAGAGAGGGACTTGGGGCCTGGAAACATGATGGCTAATAGGAACTATAGTAAGTGGAACACACAAAGCACACAACTGTGAAATAACAGGAGTCCTGGTGAACTTGACTTTCTTGTGAACTCTGTGGCTCCTATATCTACCTTCTTTCTGCGTACCATTCCCCTGACCACGGCAATTTATTTATAGTACCAAACCAAGAAATGTTCTCAGTTGAGTGGCAAAAGTAATAGGTTTTAATTTTATGATATATAAATCCCTAAACATCTCGTATGGGGCACCGATACCTATATGCTCATTGAAAGCTATGTGTGTGTGCTCCGTCACTCAGTTGTGTACAACTCTTTGGGACCCCATGGACCATGGAATTCTCTGTCCATGGAATTCTCCAGGCAAGAATGCTGGAGTGGGTTGCCAACTGAAAACTAGGACCTAGTAAATTTTTTTATTTGTCAAAGAATGATACGACTTTTCCAAAGATAGCTAAATTGAAATAACAGAGAAAAAACATAGTGTCCTTTCTCAGGGATGGTAAAATTCGTTTTTGAAGAGTCAACAGTAGCTTCTGAAAGAAAATGGCATTGACTTGTATATGAATGGTTTTCTGTGTGACTTTGGAGAAGTCTCTTGACCTCTCTGTTTCATCTGCAAATGTTTGAATATCTTTGGAATGAATACTTGAACAAGCACTGAGTAATCACTAGCAAAATAAAAGAGGTTTTGATGAATGCTCTATATTTCCAGCCCGCCTGAGCCACTTCATGTTTCCATATACATCACACCTTTTCCTGACTCTACACTTCCGGCATTTCTTCTAGTAGGAAGTAACCCTCCCGTTTTCCTTGCTCTAATTTTACCCATTCTCCAAGGCCAAGGTCAACTGTCATTTGTGTTTTCAGCTTTTCCTGATTTCTTTACTTAAAAGCACTGTTTCTTTTTCCTTTGGGAAAGTTGGGGTTGATCTTCACTCGTTGTTTGCATCTCTTGCTCTTTACATCTCTATTGTGGATTTACAGAGCTTCATACTTTTATGTATTTTTTGAAGTAAATGACTTACACCTTTCCTTCAGAGAACAGGGGTTGTGCATGATTTACCTAGAACTTGGCATGTAATAAGCACTTAATAAATTTATAGAGAAGGTTTGTGATGGTTAGTGTTATGTGTCAAGTTGGCTGGGCCATAGTACCTAGTTTTTATCAAACACTTATAGCTATTGCTCAGAAAGTGTTTTGTAAAAATGGTTAATGTTTCTAATCAACTGAATTTAAATAAAGGAGATTACACTCAATAATACAGGTGGGCTTTCTTGAATTAGCTGAATGGTCTAAAGAATAAAAATGATATTTTCTAGAAGAAATTTTGCCTCAAGACTGCAGGATCAACTTTTGCTTGAGCTTCCAGCCTGCCCTATAGACTTAAGACTTGCCTGCTCTACAGATTTGGGGTTTGTCAGCCCTCACAATCATATAAGCCAATTCATTGAAATAAATCTCTTATGTACATATTGGTTCTGTTTCTCTAGAAAGCCCTGGCTAATATAGATGGAGAGGTTTCTTGTAGCACAATATATACAGTTTATCATTTAAATTAAGTGACTTAGAACAAGAATCTCATCAATATCTGTATAGACAATTATCCTCCAAATAAAATTTTCTACTCAACCTGGGAAAAAAAATGGAACAGACTTACATGAACTATAAGCTCCAAGGGGACACAAATTTTGGCTTTCTTCACTGCTGTATTTCTGGTATTCTGTATTTCTGCTGTATTTCCTAGAACAATGCCTGACACATAATAAAAGTTCGAGAAATATTTGCTGAAAGAATGAACGAATAAAAAATACAGTTTTAGAGAAAATACCACTTTTGGCTATGTAGCAGGCTTAAACTTGCCCTTATGTACTTTGGCTCTTGTACTGATATATATGGCAGGAAAAAACTCCAGACCTGCCATTCATTGTGTTCCCGTAGGCAAGTCACATGCATTCTTTGCACTTCATCTTTTTTATCCAAATGATTAGTTTTTGATCTGGCAGAAATCTAAACTCCCTCCTACCCTTCCTTAATATCTGTGATTTGCCTGCCTGGCCATAATATCCTTAATTTTGCATCCAGTTTTGTCATTCTATACATTCGAATATTATTTATTGTGTGATGATTGTTATTCCTTTCATGATTCGTCATGCTATCATCAGTTACTACCTGAGATTTAGAAATTTGCTCTTCTCCAGAGTACTTAAAGAAAACTTCAGCCTCAGATTTCTGGGACCAGACTCCTTTTATAACTTTGTTGTAAAGAAATAAAAAGACTCCTTAAGACATTTTGGTCAAAACCACAATTCCTTGTGTTTTATAAACCGGCTATAAGGGCCCATATGTACATTCATTCTGCACCTGGGCTTCAGAACATCAAACCTTTGCTTCTAATTTTAGGGCCAGAAAATTATTTTATTACTGTTTTGCAGCCTCTTGTAAATACTTGCTGGGGTAATTTCTTTGGGTACCTTTGTTCCCTCTCTTCCTAAGGGGAAAATTTCTGGAGTCTGAATATACCTGCTGAGCCCTGGCTGCTTCCTGTGAGCACAGAGGCCATCCATCCATGCCCCAGGGCCAAGCTGCTGAATGAGTTTCCACAGCAGCTTTTCTCCATCCCCTGCCAGCAGAGAGTAAAAGGCTATTAGCCAAGATGCACCAAGGAGGGAGTCTTAATGCACTTACAGATTCTCGTCTCCTGATTGCAGGCTAATTCTTTTAAAGCTAAGAACCTAAAAAAATGTCTTAGCATGTTCAACTATGGAGTATTCAACTGTGCAGGAAAAGACTGGGGAAAAATAAACTAATAAACGCAATGTGATACAAACTGTACCCAGTTCAAGACTGCTTTGCCTTTTCCTGTCAGACTCACAATTTCAGAACATCACACCTGGATGGCACTTTAATTCTGTTCATTTACATTTGAGGAAAAGGAGTTTCAGAGAAGAAGATTTTCCTTTGGGCTTCCCAGGCGGCTCAATGGTAAAAGAATTGGCCTGCCATTGCAAGAGACACAGGAGATGTGGCTTCAGTCCCTGGGTTTGGAGGATCCCATCGAGCAGGAAATGGCAACCCACTCCAGTATTCTTACCTGGAAAATTTCATGGACAGAGGAGCCTCGTGGTCTACAGCCCATGTGGTTACAAAGAGTCGGACATGACTGAGCATGCATGCACATGGAACTAAGTAATGGCAAAATCCAGATACAAGTCCTTCTCCTGCCTCTGATCCTTTGCTTTTAACTGAATTTATTTATCCATAATGTGTATCTATATGCCCCTACGTCTCCCTAACAAAAATCCGGAGGCACAATAAGATGCACATAACTCAGTCCTAGGGTAGTTTAAATGGACATGAATCATGGGAAATTAGAGTAAGTGGGCTGTGGAAGTTTCTTCTTTCCTCCTTTCTTTGCTGTATTTCCCTCCTTTTTTCTATTTTTTCTTTGTCTTTCCACTAGACAGTGTAGAAGCACAGAGAATTATTTAAGAGGTTTGGGGGTCTTTTTTTCCTACTTAGAAACTACTAACAGGAAAAGTAGACTGAGAAGACATGGAGGAGTATATTTATGACTGTGGGTGATAATGTTGTCAGAACTGAAGGAGTGTCAGCATTTTTCTCAAATGCCCTCTCTGCAGGTTTCACAGCTTGGAATTTAAAATGAGCTTTGGACCACAACGCAACACACCAGGTTTCGGATCGGGGAAACAACTCCGTCTATTCATGTACAGTACCGGGCAAAGTTGTGGGGGGAAAAGCCAAGGTTTTCAAATAAACTTGTTACAGGACAGGGCTGAGCGAATCATTTTTTGACAAGCTTTAGAAAACAAAACAGGCATCACTACCATTCCCTGCTCAATTGTATAGGCCTGCTCAGAGAGCCAGCCTCTATCATTATAAGATAAATGTGTAAACAAATATGTTTGAGGAAATCCTTTCCTTTTCTTGCTCCCAAGGGTTTCTCTGAATGTGAATTTGGATATAGAATTTGTGTGTGATGTGTGTGGCAGGTGTCTATACCAACAGAATTTCTTTGTAGGCGGTGGAATGAAATTGCCTGCTAGATTGGACAGTAGGCAAGCCAGAAACAATGAAATCCATAGGTATTTTAAGTTAGGAGAAAGAAAGACACAGTCCTTGATCCTGGGAACTTATGTGAAAATGGATATAAAACACCTTGTGTTCAGAGTGCAAATATAGTTCGGTTTTGAGGTCTTTACAGGAAACTAGTTCTCAGTTATTATAGTAACTGAAGAAGAATCACAGACTTAGCTTCTCCAGGACTGAAAGGCACCTCGGGGGTCAAAGCCTCTGCTCCTTATCAACTTCTGTGGAACCTCTTCTGGTGTACCTCTGACAGAGGGTAACAGGGCTCTAACACCACTGTGATGGGGAGAGTTTACTACCTGCCGCATATTCTGTGCAGAGAGGCTCCTGTGGATAGAAAATGCTTCTGTACCCTGAGCTGAAGCCTATATTCCTGCCACCCATCTCATCTCTCCCAGCACCATCCTCTGTAGCCACCCAGAAATAATATAATTTCCCCTGTGATGCAATTCATTTAATTGCTCACAGCAAACCAAACAGAACATCTCCAGTCTTTACTGATAAGGTATTGTGCACCACTACCCCCGCCCCCCACCTGCCCCCCAAAACATCTCCTTACTACTTGACCCAGCACCCAAGGTACATATGAGACAGGATATGGATTAGTGCAGAGGACCCAGAGCCTGGTCTTGTGGCAAGTTCAAGGGCTAGATGGGGATGCTGCAGTGTCCAGGGATTGGTAAGAGGGGCCCCATGGTTTCCCCAGAACAGTCAATCAGGTTAAGGCATTTGTAAATAAAAAGATTTCTAGGGTAGAAATTTGCTTTTTCTACCTGATATGTAGAGGTGAAGTAAACTGAGTTTTCCCTAAAAAGGACATACTGGGCTTGCCTGGTGGTCCAGTGGTTGAGCATCTGCCTTGCAATGCTGGGGACACTGGTTCAGTCCCTGGTCTGGGAAGATTCCACATCCACAAGGCAACTAAGCCTGCGTGCCCTAGAGTTTGTGCTCCACAATAAGGCAAGCCACTGCGACAAGAGGCCTGCATACCACAACTAGAGAAAGCCCACACGCAGCAACGAAGACACAGCGCAACCAATGAATACATAACAAAAGCGTTTTTAAAAAGGATGTATTGAATATTTAGACTTAATGTTTTGTAAGTTATTTTGTCATAAAATTGATTCAATTGCACTTAAAAGACAGAGAAGAGAAAGGAAAGGTTTTGTTTGTATGATGGAACTCAACTCAAGCTTTGGGAGCAGATTTTGTGTATGAAATGCTAGGTAAGGTGTAAAGCTCTCGAAAACAGATTGTCGGTATTTTTCTGAAGACTCAGTAGTTGCTAACAACAGAGTTAGGGAGGTCTGATGGAAAGAACCTGGGCCATAAATCAAAGACCTGAGTTTGGGGCCTGAGCCAGCCACCTGGTTCATTCATTTACTTTTTCATTTATCAGACTTGTATTGAATCCTTACTAAATGCCAGACATGTTGGTAGTCAAGAGAGACAAGGTCTCTGTCCACATAGGACATACATTTTTGTGAGGGAGACAGACAAGTTATGAGGCAGCTACAGTGAAGTGTGAGAAACAGCAGTGCTAGGGCTCAAAGTTGTGAGTCTGTAAGGAGTCTCCATGACCTATACGGGTTTTAGGTGGGTGGGGAGGGAGCAGAGGAGGTTCAGGAAAAGCCCTTTGCAGGAGATGATAGAGAGCTGATGGATGACTGTTAGTCAGATGACCTCACAAACATTGCCATCTCTCTGAGCAGCACTTGTTATTATTGGAATAATAATAACAATCCTGATCAATCCGCTTTATTCTGTAGGAGGTTGTGAGGATCTGATAAACAGCTTTATGTGCAAAGTTCTTTGAACCAGAAAGTGCTCCATCATTGTAAGGAAGACAATGGTTAATAATTGTTATTGGATATTGTTATTCCCCATCCTAGAGTCCATTTTCTTCTTTCCACAGGTACAGATTTGGCTTTCTGGAGCTTAGCAGGAGCAGAGAATAAAAGGACAGAGTTGGGTGATTTGTTTCGCTTCAGTTTCTGCAAAGGAAGTTAGACCACCCAGGTCCCCCGGGGCTCTTAGGGCACAGGATTCAAGGAGAGACTGAAAGGAGCCCCCGTGAAACTGTGTCAGAGGGGTGGGGCTTCACCCTGGGGTCACCTTGTTAGAACCAAATAGACTGTCATGACTTATCCACCCTGCTCTGGGGACCTCACTAACAATTCAGTGGCCTAATCTTGCCAGAGGTAAAATTACCAACTTGCCCCAGATGAAGTCACATGCACCTCGAAATTCAGCTCTAGCCCTGACCGCTACCTATTGGCAGGACAAAAAATACAAACTGTAGCTAAGTAACTCAAAATGTCAGCAATCCCTGGTTTATCAAGATTTAAACTTTCAAGATCAATGAGTCCATTTTGCCCAAGGGCCACTCAACTCTTGTTTTTATTATGATTCTAATCCAGTTTCCTAGCATTTTCCACATCCTCTCTAGTGGTCTGGAAACAAGAAATATTTACTAAAATTTGAAGTTAGTATGAGAAATAGAACGGCACTGTCTCTGCTATGTAGGCAAGTGTCCTTTCCCTTACTGTGTCCCAGTTCTATCTCAAAGTGAAGGTTGTGGATGGAATTTATCTCTCACGTACCTTCTGCCATCAACATTCCACATGTCTATGGTGTTTGCCTCTTTTTCCTGTCTATGTTTACAAATCATAAGAAGCTCTGGCTACCTTCCTTGGTTAGAGTTTTATTAAATATTCAACTACCTAAGAAGGCCAGATCATGTGGCTTGGGCTGCTCTTTAAACTCTGCCAGATCAGAGAATCTTAGTTTAAAATTATATCTTGTTAATTCATCATGTAGATGTGGAACTTTTTGTTTTTAATACAGCCCAGTTATTCATGGCTAAGAGTTTGCCACAGAACTTGAGAGTTGTATTTAAAAACAAACAAGCCCCAGAGAAGTAAGCAGAAGGCTTCTTTCACAAACTAATGTACTTTTGTAGCGGGAAAGTAACAGGCTAGTTTCTGCCTCTAAGTCGGAGAAGGCGATGGGACCCCACTCCAGTACTCTTGCCTGGAAAATCCAATGGATGGACGGAGGAGCCTGGTAAGCTGCAGTCCATGGGGTCGCTAGGAGTCAGACACGACTGAGTGATTTCACTTTCACTTTTCACTTTCATGCATTGGAGAAGGAAATGGCAACCCACTCCAGTGTTCTTGCCTGGAGAATCCCAGGAACGAGGGAGCCTGGTGGGCTGCCGTCTATGCGGTCGCACAGAGTCGGACACGACTGAAGCGACTTAGCAGCAGCAGCTGCCTCTAAGTGGGACAGCAGTTTGGAAAGACTGGGAGTTTCTTTGATCTGTTTGATGCTGCACACATAAGTAAAGGAATGACCTGTTTTTTGTTTTTTAGTCCCTAAATCATGTCTGACTCTTTGCCACCCCATGAACTGTAGCCCTCCAGGGGCTCCAGTTCTACCACGGGATTTCCTGGGCAAGAATATTAGAGTGGGTTGCCATTTCCTTCTCCAGGGGATCTTCCCAACTGAGGGATTGAGCCTACATCTCTGCATTGCAGGCAGATTCTTTACCACTGAGCCACCTGGGAAGCCCAAAGGAATGACCTGCCTTAGTGCTTATTTAGATGGTAGTCTCTATTGATCTTTCCTGAGTCATCTGAAACACTCTAGAAACCTGTGCTTTTATTACAAGTCTAAGATACTCTTTGTTGTTGTTGTTAGTCGCTCAGTCCTGTCTGACTCTTTGCAAGTTCATGAACTGTTGCCTGCCAGGCCCCTCTGTCCATGGGGTTTCCCAGGTAAGAATACTGGAGTGGGCTGTCATTTCCCTTTCCAGGGGATCTTCCTGACCCAGGCATCAAATCCAAGTCTCCTTCATTGCAGGCAGATTCTTTAATGTCTAAGCCACCAGTGGATCTCCCAAGACACTCTTAAATATCTTCTATAATTATTCTGTTTCTCTTCACCTTCCTCTCCATTTCCATTCCTTTTCTTAGGCCATATAACACACAGGGAAAAATAAAAGGCTACACAAATAGAAGCAGAAATACCTACATTTATAATAACTCAAGTGATTGTTGGGAAACCATTGATAGCTTTTGTTGTTGTATGTGCATGTCTGACTGTTTGCGACACTGTAGACTGTAGGTCGCCGAGCTCCTCTGTCTGTGGAATTTTCCAGGCAAGCATACTGTAGTGGGTCGCCATTTCCTACTCCAGGGGATCTTCCTGACCCAGGGATTGAACCTGTGTCTCTTGCATCTCCTGCATTGGCAGATGGATTCTTTACCATTGCACCAGTGGGAAAGCCCATAGATAGTCTACACTGAGATATTTTATCGTAGCATGCAAATCACCTAAATGTTGACTTCCTGGTCTTTGAGAGATGATATTAATTTGTTCATTCATGCTACTGCTGCTGCTAAGTCGCTTCAGTCGTGTCCGACTCTGTGCGACCTCATAGACGGCAGCCCACGAGGCTCCCCTGTCCCTGGGATTCTCCAGGCAAGAACACTGGAGTGGGTTGTCATTTCCTTCTCCAATGCATGAAAGTGAAAAGTGAAAGTGAAGTCACTCAGTCGTGTCCAACACTTAGCAACCCCATGGACTGTGGCCCACCAGGCTCCTCCGTCCGTGAGATTTTCCAGGCAAGAGTGCTGGAGTGGGGTGCCATTGCCTTCTCCGGTTCATTCATTAAACACATTAATTAAAGTCATAAGGTGAGCCAAGAAACGTATTAAATGTGGTGTTTAGGAAGGTAAAGAGACAGCACTTACCTTGAGGAGCTCAGTCTACAGGAACTCAGAGGTTTAAGTTTCCCAAAAGACCAGTTCAGGAAATTATGATCTGATCCTCTCCCTGTTTTGCCAGTTGGACAAAGGATATTTGTATCATCATATTGTAGCTGTATAAGAGCATTTAAAAGGTATTTAGTTAACTGTTCAGGACATTATTCAAATACACAGACTCACTGAAGGTCAATAACTCATAGAATTCTGATCTGGCTGATGGAAAGTGAGCAGATAGTGTTGAAGAACAGAGAGACCATTTGTTGACTTCCTTATTCAAAACATCCAAGACTCATGGCTGAGTCACAAGGCATAATTCCTACTACCTGTTTTATCTCTATGACTGTAAGTATCACAAGGAGGAGCATTGGATCATTCACACTTTGGCAAATTAACAAAGAAAGAGTGTTTTAAATTTTTGCCTGAATTCTTTCAAACTCTATTAGGTTGGAGGTTATTGCTTGAATGGGTGAACTAGTATCATTCTGATCCATGAAATGATTGTGCCTCAACCAGCTGTCTTACTGACGGCTATCATTGATCCTGAGAGAAGAACTGACAGATGGGAGTGGATCGATTTGTATCGTGGTTCCAACCGCTTACATAGTTTATTCCACTGCACAAATAATGGCAATACTCTCACAGGTGAGAAATCAGGGCAGCACAGCAGACCTGCAAAAGCCAGGGTTTTAAGTAACTCCCTCATCAGCGCACCAGCATTCAGCTGGGCATGTATATTCTCTCTTTAATATTAGCTGGGTGAGAAAGCTTGTTTCAAAGAGAAGAAAACCCAAAAAGAAATTAACTGGTTATGCCAAAGTTCTTCATTCAACACCTGATGCAATAAACACTGAGGACCTTTGTGCAGGGACCAATCTGAAGATGAGTAAGATGCAGTCATCCTAGGGAAGTTCATAGTTTGAAACTTGCATTAACAATGATAAAAGTAGGTCAAAATTCATCAGCGGCATATGAAAGTTTCTGAAAGGGTGCAGTGGAGGTTCTAAGGAGAAAGATGTTGCCACCAGCTTGGGGGAGGGTCTTAGGGAAAGCTTACAGAAAAAAGCATAGAAGGAATTGACTCAGTCATTTAATTTGTAAAGAAAAAAAGAAATTACCAATTCACTTAACAAAAACTTTTTTACCCTTCTCCTCCATGGTTTGTTGTTGTCCTTGTTTTGGTTGCTAAAAGTTGTGTCTGACTCTTTTGCAATCCCATGGACTGTAGCCCTGGCCAGGCTCCTCTGTCCATAGGGTTTCCCAGACAAAAATACTGGAGTGGGTTGCCATTTCCTTCTCCAGGGGATCTTCCAGACCCAGGGATTGTAGTAGCTAACATTTAATTAAGCACTTATTGTGTCAGGTATTTCACTAAGTGCTTGGCCCACTTTATTTCATGTAATCTTCAAAACAACCTATGAGATAGGAATTATCACCTCTATTTTATAGGAAAAGACAGAGCCTAAATTAACAGAAGAGTTTGTATTCTTGGCTATGAGAACCCAGGTAAGAAAAAGCTCTTATATCCAGCCTATGGGATAGAGACAAGTTGGATTTTGGAGAACTAGCAAGGAAGATAAACCTTTTCTAAGATCGCAGAGTTGGACACCGCTTAGCAACTGAACAACAACGAGTAGGAGGCCTCCTAATTGTCGGAGTCAAAAAGCTCATAAACGGTAAAAACATCTGAAGGACCTTGGACTTAGGTAGAATCTGCCTTGTTGAGTATGACTCCATCTCAGGAACCTTGTCTTTTGTCTTATCACTGTCCACGGAGATTCTAGCACTCTGCCTGGCAAATAGTAGAAGCTCAAATTTTATCTGTTTGAGAATTTTCACCACGTCATTGAACATTCACTGGAACGTGGGGCAATTAATTATGTTCCCCTTCCTCACGCCTACACTTCGGTTTTCCTATCTTAATATTGGAACGGGCTGAACATCATTAAGACACTATATTAAGTTTAATAAGATGTTATCCAGGAAAATTTGATTACCTAGGGCAAAAGTAGGAATACTATAGTGGCTAATGGGAATGTCTGTACGGGACAGGGAGGACACTCTTTTTTATACGTTTAATCCTAATATTTTTGGCAGTCTGTGCAGAAGAGGGCAGAAGGTTGGTTTTTACATTCCTTAAGGCGGGCTCCTTCACCATCAAAAGGCGCTGGAATTCTTGAGACGGAAACCTCGCATAGGGATGCCCTCGCCCAGGACACCGCCCTTAAAATCAGACAGAGGAAGGCTTCTTTCTCCTTGAAGGCGCTTGGCAATCCCTGCCCCCTAAGGGAGTGGAGGCAAAGAAAGAATACATCTACATCTCTCACGTCTGCCCGACTACAGATTGGCAAGTGGTATGGAGCGCAGACCTCTGTCATTTATTTATTTTTCTTTCCACTGGGTGCGCTGTCCCTTTAAATGGGGGACGCTGGCGCTGGCTCCGTAACACCGGAGCCGGCAGCTTGTTGATTTCAGAGCTGGTGAATTTCACATTGTTTCCACTTCACTTTCCTCGCCCGGGGGAGGCTTAGGTTGGCTCTACAACCGCTATAGTCCGGGCCAGCGAGGGCCAGGGGAGGGCAGGGACCTACTGCATCTGGGCCGGCTTGGGGCCGCAGGAAAGGGTGTCGGGGCCACACACGCACTCTCGCTGCAGTCCAGATCCTCCTGAAGCCCGTACGCCCGGAGCGCACCCAGCCGGGACCGCCCGCCTAGACGCCGGCCCGCCAGCCCGCCCACGGGCCGGGGTCACAGCCAAGGAGCCGACGAGGGGAGGAGGCCCAGGGGGGCTGGGTGGGGGGGCGGGGGTGGGTGCTGCCGCCGCCGCGGAGCTGCTACTCGGCGCGTTTTGTATGAAGATGGCGGCTCCCACCGCCAGCAAGGCAGCCTCCCTGGGCTGTAACAACAAGCCTGCGTTCCCGGAGCTGGATTTCAGGTCGGGAGCTCGGGTGGAGGAATTGAACAAACTCATCCAAGAATTTACGAAGCACGACCAGCGGGAATATGACGACCAGAGAGCACTGGAGATTCACACAGCTAAGGATTTCATCTTTTCCATGCTGGGTAAGGAGGAAAAAGAGAGGGGTGTGTGTGTGAGAGAGTGATGGGAAACAGTGTAAAGAACCCATTCCCCCTTCTCGTGCGCTCTTTCCTTATTTTCTTCCCGGAGCCAGGTGCCTGGGGTATAACCCATCTCAGTTCTGCCTTTTCCATTCTTTCTCCGCCGCAACCTGAGCCGCCTTCCCTTCCCTCCTAACTATACTTTGCCCCGGGTCCCTTTTCCGCACCGCCCCCGACTACTGACTCTTTTGTTAATTTCTCGCCGACTGGGGGTGGTAGGCAGGTGAAGCGTTGGTGGTGAAACGGCTCACTGTTGAGGGGAAACCTCTGGAAGCCGTGCGGTCCAGATGAGAACCCGCGGCGCCTTCAATGAAGGGATTTGTCTCCGGAGGCACGGACGTGCTCCTTCCCTGCGCCGAGTCTCAGGTCCTCTCTGGAGCTCGGGGAGCGGAGACAGCTTGGGGCTCTGGCTCGGCTCCCGAGCGACAAGTTGCGAGCAGTCTTGCGGCGCGGCGCTGTCACGCCGAGCCCCCGGTGGCCAAACTTGTTGGGTGTTCCCTAGTAACCCGCTCGAGCAGGCTGGGCGCCCGGAGTTCCTGCAACTTTGATTTGCAAATAGATTTCCCATTGAAGCGGTTGAAAGCATTTCCGGTGCTTCTCCAGGGTTCTTGCTAAGCTTGGAATTCCTAATTCCCAGCTCGAAAATGACCGCGCTTAGACCTCTGACCCCGAGGATCGCCAGCCCCTTGCTCTTTGTTTTCTGTCTGTTCGCTGGCCGAGAGAGGTGTCCTGGGTTTCGAACCTCGGCGACGTTTGGATTAGAATAAAGCTGCCTCTCCCATCCCCCAGCCTGGCACCTACAGGTCCTTAACAGATTGTTGAATGTTGTGTATAGGAAAATAATTGAGCCGGGCAGGGCGATCGAATAACCCCCTAGTATCCTGTAGTTCGGGGTATTGCTGTGAGAGCCCGCTGGTGGGAGCCTCCCACGTAGCTTGCGGCTCACCGAGGCAACTCTGGCTGCTATGCAGTACGTGGCCTGGGGGTTAACACTCCACCGAACTGGGACTCCAGTGTAGCGCTGCCTGCCTCGTGTCTCTGTGAGCTAGACAAACACATTCTTGGGCAATTTACCAGGTAGTGGAAAATTTCATTGAAAAGGTCTTTGACTGCAGAGGAAGACTTGAGTTTTTCCCTTCGTCCTGCCATCTATTGGATTTCATCCGGCTGCCTCCTCTCGTTGCTAGTTCTATCAGAGTGTACCTTCCGTCTCGGTTTGCGTCCTCCCCACAGCCCAAGAAGTGGGTAATACAAGTTGAACGTGTGGCCGCGGAGGGTAGTAACGTTTTGGGAAGTTGTATGAAGCACATTAAAACTTGGGGCTGGATTTTACCTTTTGCTCCATTCTCCCCAAGTGTTCCTAGATTGTGTATGAGGTTGGAAAGCACTCTGTTGAGATATTCGACGATTCAGCTAGTATTTAGATAAATGTGGGGTGTGTATATGTGTGTGCGTGTGTTTAAATTACTCCCTAATCTTCTGGTGGGATGGGATTCCAGAGGGAAACTTTACAAGCTTACAAAGCTTTCAAGATCTGAAAACCAGCACGGTGCTTGTCAGAAGGGTGAGGATACACAGAGAATGCTCAGGGCAGTTATTTAAGTTGTTTAATCATTGCCTCTCTCTTCAGCGTGTCTAATGGAAATTGCCCGTTGTGTTTTTACAGCCCCCAAATCAATTCCGATGCCTCCTGCTCTAGGTCATTCACTAGGAAAAGGTGCTTGGTCACCATCAGTCAGGGATACTCAAGGAGCAGAAAAGGGGAGGCTATGGGAAGGGGTTAAGTTTAAACGCCCAGCTCATTAGGAACTTCTGTGTTAACCCCACAGCTGATACACTGATTTCACAAATTTACCCAGATATGAATGGCAAATGAATTATTGCTTAATTCATTTTGTGTTGAATGTCATGAGTGTGTTGACAGGTAAACGAAATTCCCTTTTATTCCTTTTTACCCACTTGATCTTGCAAGAGCGGTCTTTTTCGCCCCCTGGGAATCTGATGTTTCCACCTGCAGGAGAGAAAAATTCAGGAGAATATCATTTAAGCCTCTTACCCCTCTGGACACTAGAAGGCAGATGGCGAAATGAGCCTGCCTGTGTGCGGTGCTGCATTCATTTGTGTGTTGCTTGCTTTCCTTTAATGAGGTGCTGGCTGCTCTAGACAAGTGAAGGTTTGGCGACAGCAAGGGTCCCTGTGTGGATTTACTTTTTCTAAAGCGGATTTTCGCTGGGCTTAAAAAAACAAAATCTCTTTTTGTGCACTTTGTTTCACTTGCCACAGCTCAGAGTCTTTAATGAATATGCGAATGAGGTGTCTTAATAACCCTCAGCTTGTTAAGGTGTTACAGGGGTGGGACCAGGCCCTTATTTCTGTGAGTTGGGGTGAGGGGAGATGTGGGGTTGCGTCCTCCTGGCTTTGTTCTGCTTCTGTTGGAGCAGCACCTGAGGATTGTCAGCAGCCTAAAAACATTATCCCCTCACACAGAATGAAATGACAGGGGAATTTGGTGCAAACCTCTTTAATGGAACTGTGGATAACACTATCTCTCTTTTTAGGCTATTGGCAGGAGCAGCCACTCTCTGTTTGAGACTTTTAGCCTGGAATAAGCACCCCCAGCTTCCAAGATCCTTTTTGTTTTATCTAGATTGGAGCTAACTTTATGCAGAAGAGCAAAGTGGTGATATAGACTGTTGTCATAAACAGTGACCTGTCAGTACCAGGAAACTCCACTGCCCTACCAAAGTGGAGGTCTGCATATGCTATGGAATAGGTCTGAGCCCACTACTGGTCACACAGTGGCTTTGTGGTCTGTCCTAACATTCTCTGTCCGGAGATTCTGATTCCTTTGGAAGTAGGTGTTTGTGGGAGTCATCTAGATTCGCTTTTTATTTCTCTACACCTTGGTCTTTTTGGAGAATGATTGCTGTTATTATCTAGTTAATATTTGAGAGCCCAAATTGTGGGAGAGGCAGTGCATAATAAACGCCATTTATCAAAATTCAGGGAAATTGCCAGAGTTCATTAATGTTTTAATAATATTTGGTGTTTGCATAATATCTCTGCCAGCTCTTTTGTTATCTTCATTCCCCTGCTGAAGTTGGATGAAGACTGGTTGTATCCCTATTGAACAGATGCAGAACAGGGGTTACGCAGAAGCTAGAAGAACCAGGAAGAAACAAGCAGTCCGTATACTTCCCCTTCAGTACAAATGGTCAGTACCATGGTGTGGTCATTAGAGGAGTCATCACTTACTGACTGCCTTCTTGGTGCCTGGAATTTCACATAACTTTAGAAGTAGGTATTGCTTTCCTGTTATCCAGATAAAGATATTGAAATTTACTAGGATTAAGAATCATCCAGGGTTCCATGGCTAATAAGTGGAAGAGGTTGCTAAATCTCACATTGGCCTGATTCTAGGTCTTTTTTTTTTTTTTTTTAATAAAGAGTTGATGCATTAAATCCAAAGGAGGGACTTTGTTTAAAAACAAAGTATTCCCTCTTCTTTCAGAAATTTGTTTCTGATTTCAGCTGTAAGTATTAGGGTAATCCAGGCAGCATCTGAGGTGAGTCCTGGAGCAATCTGAATTTGAATATTTTATTCCATAAAAGGATCATTTGTTTTGAATTTCAGGTTGAGAAAATGATGGTCCTTATAATAAATGTTAAAACCTACAGTTCCTGTCTTAGTTTGCCTCTTGCTGGCTAAGTGGTCTTAGTTTTTTCGTCTATTAAACACAAGTAATAATAATTTTGTCTATTAAACATGGATAGTAATATTTTCATCTATTAAACATGGATATAGTAATGCATGGTTTCAGAATTGTTATGGGTGCATATGTAGTTACTTTGTAAACCAAAAAGGAAGGTATACAGGATTTTATTATTTATTTTTAAGAAATTGGCATTTTTAGAAAATCTAGTGAACTTAACACTAGAATTATCTCTGCAGCTTCCTATCAGAAAGACTACAGAGTATATTTAGAGGTGACTTAGGAGAAGAAAGGCTCTGGCTGTAGAGGGCATGATTAATTCCAACTCACATTACCATTTGTTAAGTTCATACTGTATGCTGGCCCTTGTGCTAGCTACTTTGCATAAATCTATTCATGTAATTTTTTTCCCAGAGACTTTATAAGGATAAACATCATCATGCCTCTTTTAGAGGTGAAGTAAATGGTATTATCCCCTTTTAAAGATGAAACACTGAGGCTCAAAGAGGTCAAGTACTTATGCCAAGACCGTACAGAGGTTGCGTTTGAACCCGTAAAAGGATGTCTGACCCGAAAGCTCATGTTCCTTCCACTGCGTGGGCAGTCTGTTTGTGTCATTTCTGGACCAGACAACCAAAGAGGCCCCACTCCCTGGGGAGTGCTGTACCACTCAGTGCCCTGCTTAGCCTGCAGGAGCAGAGATGGTCTCTTTTGTCCTGTCTCTCTTCTTTTCTCAAAGCTTTCTATTTTGTATTGGGGTATTAACAATGCCGATTAACAGTGTTGTGGTGGTTTCAGGTGAACAGCAAAGGGACTCAGCCATACATATACAAGTCTTTCTTACATTCATGCATTCAACAAGTAATTACTGAATGTCATACTGTTTGCCAAACAGTATGTAGGGTCATAAGAATAAAATAGTGAGCAAAAACTTTAATTCATGTGGGAGACCCCTCCCTCTTCCGCTTGCCCATCAACTCCAAAATGAGAATGGTTTGCTCACTCTTGTCTCCTTTCAGACATGTGTTTGAGTGTTTCTGAGTGCTGTCAGATCTACCATATTTTTAGGCACTTTTTGTGTCTACGGAGTAGGCCATTTTGAAGCCTTGTCTTTCGGGTGTTTGAGTGTTACTTTTCCTTAATGAATTCATCCAGCCATCTTTACTGAGGGGCTTTATTGTGAATCGTTGCTAAGTCTTGGTAACTTCCTTTGCGTTCTAGTCACTGATGTGTGGTGGTATCTGTATAACAGACAAAGTCATCTTTGAAGTCTGTTCCAGCTCTGAAAACATTATGCATCTGGGGCAGGGAAGTCCCTCTACATTTATTTTTGCTTCTAGTTTGAGTTGGTTTCCACTCTCCCTCCACTGTTCTAGGCAGTCACTGCCCTTCATGACAGAAGAGCCCTGGTCTTTCCATGAGGCCTTGTCGTGCCAGCCATTGGGTGATGCGTTGCTTGTGATTAGACTGGGCCCCTTTTGTATTCACAGAAATAGTGGACTCTCTTATGTCAAACCAGGAACTTGTCATTGAATGTTAGCTCTTTAGACTCTCCTGGAGCTTTTTAACAGTTTGGAATCTCTGATCCCCTTTCAGACCTATTGAATCTGAATCCCTAGAGATCCCCAGACTGGCTGCTCAGCACTCCAACATCCTGTCCCATGTTCAGTTCAGCCTGATACTGTGCATTTCTGGTTCAGTAGAGCTGTACATACACACAGTGAGCTGATCCTAGTTGACTTTTGAGACTAGAACTGGGCTGCTGAGCCTAACGAGCAGTTACATCTGCTGCTTCTGGAAGATAATGCTGGAATCCTTCCTCCGGGACAGAGACAGGGAGGCATAGTGATTGAGATGAGAATGTTTCTTTTATGTCAGAGGTTGTCATAGGGTTTCACATTATTGGATAGTTTCCATCAACAGCATAACCCTTTGAAGTAAAGAAGTATGGGGAACTCTAGAATTGGAAAAATTCAGGAATTTGTCCAAGTTTACCAGCAACTAAGTGACATAGCTGGGACTTAACCAAGGTCAGGCTGTTGCAAAAGCCCTTGCTTTCAACAGTGATACTATTCTGCATTCTCAAGGGACAGGAGAACTGGACTCTAGTCTCAGTTTCTCCAGTTACTTTCTCTGTGACTTTGGGCAAGTTTCTGAATCTCAGTTTCTAAATAGTTAAGTTGGGGCAAATAATTATGCTTACCTCCTGTGTTCAGGTGCATTCAGTGCTAAAGCTGAAGATACAAAAGAAGGATGTTTCTGAGTGCTAGTACCAGCTCTGTTTTATACTGTGTGGAATGTGTGCTACCCTAAATCACCTAATATTTTGGGGTATTTTCGGGCCCATTTTCCAATTACAGAAAATACAAAGATAAAAGTAAAATCACCTCTGAATTCTAATTATTATTAATATTTGATGCACAGTTTTTTCTGGGCATCGATGTTTATAAAACATGCTTACAGTCACTCATACTTGCATACAGTTTTTCATACATAATCCTATTGCATATATATGTATATTTCTTAATAAACTTACCAACATGCTGTCATCTACTCCAGTTTTAGAAAGAAACTATATATAACCTGTGGAAAGATGTTTTCTAGCCTCTTTCACTCATTTTTTATTTAAAAAAGATACTGTTTTGGAAATTACAGGACACTTTGTAATATAACGATCGAGGGATGAAGAACCTTCTTGTTGGTGAGATTTGAGGGTTTGGCCTGCCTTACCTGAATAACTCTTTTGTTTGGGCCGTTTTCTCTATCCGAATTTGTTAACTTGGGTCCTTGGAAACAATAACTTTGAATCTCTGAACTTGAAAAGGGAAAAATTACATCTTTATTTTTATTGACTGCTAAAAGATGCTTGCTCCTTGGAAGAAAAGCTATGCCAAACCTAGACAGCATATTAAAAAGAAGAGACATCATTTTTCCAACAATGGTCCTTATAGTCAAAGCTATGGTTTTTCCAGTAGTCGTGGCTAGATGTAAGAGTTGGACCATAAAGAAAGCTGAGTGCCGAAGAATTGATGCTTTTGAACTGTGGTGTTGGAGAAGACTCTTGCGAGTCCCTTGGAGTGTGATCAAACCAGTCAATCCTAAAGGAAATCAAACCTGAGTATTCACTGGAAGGACTGACGCTAAAACTCCAATACTTTGGCCACCTGATGGAAAGAACTGACTCATTAGAAGAGACCCTGATGCTGGGAAAGATTGAAGGCAGGAGGAGAAGGGGACAACAGAGGAAGAGATGGTTGAATGGCATCACTGACTCAGTGGACATGAGTTTGAGCAAGTTCTGGGAGTTGGTGAAGAACAGGGAAGCCTGGCGTGCTACAGTCTATGGGGTGGCAAAGAGTTGGACATGATTGAGTGACTAAACAACAACTGCAGTATTTCATTTCCTTTCATTATAAAAGTAGGTAACAGACCATAGTAGTATTGGCAGTATCTCTGTATTTTGCTTTTGTTGCCAAAAGAAATCACAGACATTGTCATTTCATATTACAGACGTTACAGATGTCTCAAAAAACATTCATCGCTGCTTTGAAATTATGGTAGATGTTAGACTTGCTGCTAGATTTTATTGACTGCATTAATAAAGAATCACATATGGTACTCTATCACATATTTGTCTTTTTTAAAGTAAGTTTTGTATTTTAATACCAATTACTTGAAGTCCTGTGTGACTTTATCGTTCATTTAAATATACTTTTTTTTTTTTTTTTTGCAGGGCTTCCTAAAAGCCTATTCACAGATGCAGTTAAGAATCTCAGCTTCTAAAGAAATCTTATCTCTGTTTTGTTTTCTTCTCCCAGCTCAAATGCCACTTGACTTATGAAGCTTTCCTGTATTTCTCCCAGGAGGAAAAAAATTTCCTTTTCCTATGTGTTCTTCTAATACCTGGTCCCCTTTTATAGCCCTTGGTGCACTATTCCCCATGCTATAGGCTGAATATTACCTGCTCACTTATCTTTGCAGCACTGAGTGGAGTTATGTAAACAGTAGGTGCTAACAGAGTTTAATGACTTGATGCATTTTCAAAGAGCCCTTCTGTGCAAAGCTTCTTATTTCAGGCAACCCTGGGAAAACCCAATTTTTCAGGATTCTTGCCTGGAAAATCTCATGGACAGAGGAGCCTGGCAGGCTGCAGTCCATGGGGTCGCAAAAGAGTCAGACACAACTTAACAGCTAAACAGCAATTTAAGGCACGGGCGCTTTCTGACATTGTCTCTTTATAATTGCCACCTCTCATTAAGCCATATTATGACATCTTCTCTGGAGTCAAGGATGGAAATCGTGATCTGGTCTCTGTTTATGGTAGGGAAGTTTCTTTGTAGATTTTAATAATTTATCCTTGAGACTTAGGGCGCTTTAAGAGATGTCTCAAGTAATTGCTGTAGCTTGTTGTCTGAGAGCAGCAAATGGTGACTTGTGGGAACGTGCCCTTTCTTGTAGATCCAGGTTTTTCTTCTTGGGCATCTGGGGTACTTGTGAACCTCCTGCATGCCCATGCCTGGGGCTTTAAAAGATGCACAGAAAGCATAAGTCATCTTTCCCATGAAGGTGTTCCTTGTGCTTATCAGTCAGCCTCCAGGTGTTTGGATGCCTATTCTGGAATCGTAATTGCAGCAATTATTTATGATTATAAACTACTATAATTTGCCATCAGTAATTTATCTTTGTGCAGTGCTTTGTAAATCACAGTACATTTTTGTGGATTACAACATGCATTAGCATCTGGTATGGTGTGGCTTTATTCTTTGGACCAGCCTCTGAGAAAGATTGTGTAGGAACTAGTAACCTCCAATTACAGATGGGAATACTGAGATGCTGGAAGGTGATATGACTCAGTTGGAAGTTATAGAATAGGACTCCACCCAGATCTCCAGTGTTTTCTGCTCCAGCACACAGCCTGCCAAGAACCTGTGGCTTTTCTCCCCATCTTTCATGGTTGCTGAGGTGAGTCTGTGTCCCCAGACCCGGCAAGGGTAGCAACTTTCATCTCTCTCCAGGCTTTTCTGCTCTCTACTGGCCCAGGGGTACATAGTGGGCGAGCGTACCATGGCTCAGTACATACCCTGTAGATGTGCATTCTTCATGTCTGGTTGTTAGGCTTGCTCATCTGGTTCTGAGGGTCTGTGACAGCATTTACAATGGACCTGGTTGACTACTTGCCAGCTGAGTGATCTCTTTAAGGACAGTTCATAATTATGCCATTATGTCAGGCCCTGTCTCCAGGAAACAGCTATCTATTTTTCATGCACTTAAGTGCCTTTTCATGAATTCCCTTTGCATGAGATAAAGAGACAGATTACTAGGGACAGTGCTGCTATGAATAAAGCTGGCTTGGGGAGCCGTTATTCAATTTGTTTATTTTTTTTATATTTTTTCTCAACACAAGAAGCCATGATTACTACTTGTGAGTTGTCAGTAGTGAGAGTTGGTATAAATATTATTTAGGTTTCTGTTCTGAGTATTTAAATATCTACAATGTGCATAGAATTAAGCATTTATTCATTAATTCATAAATTCACTCAACATATGTTTGAGTGCCTGTCATGAACTAATGTGATTACTATGGTACAACTATTGTATCATAAGAGAGCAAAGTGGTGAATAAGAGAAGCAAGTCTCTCATAAGTCTTCGTGGGACTTATGTTCTCTGGGGAATTCAGCAAGATATAAACACACAAGTAGGGATGTGTGCAAAAAAACAAAACAAAACAAAAACCACAGATTATCATGATGGATGGTAACTAGGTAGGATGGAGTGAAGAGTCGTAGAGAAGGTTTCTCTGCAGTAGACAGATTTGAACTGAAAGGATAAGAAGGACCTGGTCATCTGAGGACAGATGAAAGAGTACTCGGGTAGATGGAACAACATGTACAAAGGCCCTGGGGTGGGTACATTTGAGCACTTTCAAGGGTGCTTAAATTACAGCAAGTTTGATTTGGCCTCTACAAGGTAAAGTGGTCTGTGTTCAGATTAAGCCCATGGTAGATGGAATGAACTGCCTGCCTTGGAATGGAGCAAGTTTCCTGCAAGTGGAGGTTTCCCAAATGGGGCCGTCCTTTGTCTAGGCTCTTATTGGTAGCATTCCGGGACTGGAGGAGAGGGGAGACAGTGTAGAAAAGTTGCGTTCAGTTCAATTCAGTTCAGTTCAGTCACTCAGTCATGTCCGACTCTTTGCGACCCCATGAATTGCAGCACGGTAGGCCTCCCTGTCCATCACCATCTCCCAGAGTTCACTCAAACTCACGTCCATCGAGTTGGTGATGCCATCCAGCCATCTCATCCTCTGTCGTCCCCTTCTCCTCTTGCCCCCAATCCCTCCCAGCATCAGAGTCTTTTCCAATGAGTCAACTCTTTGCATGAGGTGGCCAAAGTACTGGAGTTTCAGCTTTAGCATCATTCCTTCCAAAGAAATCCCAGGGCTGATCTCCTTCAGAATGGACTGGTTGGATCTCCTTGCAGTTCAAGGGACTCTCAAGAGTCTTCTCCAACACCACAGTTCAAAAGCATCAATTCTTTGGCGCTCAGCCTTCTTCACAGTCCAACTCTCGCATGCATACATGACCACTGGAAAAACCATAGCCTTGACTAGACGGACCTTTGTTGGCAAAGTAATGTCTCTGCTTTTGAATATGCTATCTAGGTTGGTCATAACTTTTCTTCCAAGGAGTAAGTGTTTTTAAATGTCATGGCTGCAATCACAATCTGCAGTGATTTTGGAGCCCCCCAAAATAAAGTCTGACACTGTTTCCACTGTTCCCCATCTATTTGCCATGAAGTGATGGGACCAGGTGCCATGATCTTTGTTTTCTGAATGTTGAGCTTTAAGCCAACTTTTTCACTCTCCTGTTTCACTTTCATCAAGAGGCTTTTTAGTTCCTCTTCACTATCTGCCATAAGGGTGGTGTCATCTGCATATCTAATGTTAATGATATTTCTCCCGGCAATCATGATTCCAGCTTGTGTTTCTTCCAGTCCAGCGTTTCTCATGATGTACTCTGCATATAAGTTAAATAAGCAGGGTGACAATATGCAGCCTTGATGTACTCCTTTTCCTATTTGGAACCAGTCTGTTGTTCCATGTCCAGTTCTAACTGTTGCTTCCTGGCCTGCATATAGGTTTCTCAAGAGGCAGATCAGGTGGTCTGGTATTCCTGTCTCTTCAAGAATTTTCCACAGTTTGTTGTGATCCACACAGTCAAAGTTGCGTTATAGGTCTTCAAAAGGCCCTTTATAGCCATGTGATTCTCTGATTTCACCTCTGATAGCCCTAAGTCAGCAACAGTGAATTCTGTATTAGATGATTTATGGGTCAAACTGCAGTTTTCATGGGAAGATAATAAGCTTTTATTTTTTCACCTGGACTTCCACAGTCTACAGAATACTTTCATAGGCATAATCTAGTTTTGAATCCTTACAACAACCCCCAAAAGTAGGTATTATTATTGTCTGTATTTTAGCATAGGAAGAGACCGATAATCAAGAGAAGTAACGCACTTAGGGTCACTGAATAGTTGAGGTGGAAATCAAATTGAAGTCCTTTGACGTTCACCTCAAATTCTTTGTATTAAGCTGATTCTAGAAACCTCCCTTATCCCACGCCATGCCAGGATATGGAAGAAGAAGGATTTCTGGTCCAGAGAGAGGCACTGAGGACCAGTAGGAAGAACCAAGCCAATAGACTGCAGGTCTGCACTTGCCCATTGCTGGTATGCAACTTGGAAGCACTTTTCTAGCCTGCTTCAAGATCAGCCTTTTAGCAGCTGCAGCTGTTCATAATAACAGCTGCTTATGCGAATGGTGATGTGATTAATAAAGAAAATCAACAGTTTGTTCTTTCAACTGTGCCCTTGGTGTGTGCAGCCTGCTTTCATGCAGGCTGTGTTTCTAATCTGGAACAACACAGTCCCACTGGCATATGGTCATCCAGGGGCTCCTAGCCCCTGGAGAAAGGGTTGTCTCTCTGTATCCTAGCTGGGGAGCCAAAGGCCCATCAGGGACTGGGCGGTAAGGAAAGTGGTGGGCAGTGTGGTGAGTGCCAGGTGGTTCTTGATTTCAGAGTCAGGGATGCTGGGGAGTAAGGGGCTGCACTGGTGAAGGAGATCACCTCTCACCTCCCTTGTAGGTCAGACAGAACACCATGGCTGCCAGTTTATCACCTCTGATTTGCAATCTGTGGCCTAGAGAAGGGTCAGTGTTCATCCATTACATACAGCTAGTCTGGGGGCAGAATCATGGTTAGACCCCAGGATTCTCGTCTACCTGCTCTCTGTGTGTGTTTGTGTTACTTCTAGGATACCATTTCCAAGTAAATTTTCCCTTGGAATCAGAAAACTATAATTGAAAATAATAGCCACACTCCAATATGAATAGTTCGAAGTGCTTTATACTTTATGTCTATTACCTAAATTAATGCTAACAACACCCCATGAGGAAGCTGTTATTTCTTCTTTACTGATGAGCTATCCAAAACACAGAGAGGTTAAGTAATTTGCCCAAAGTCACAGAGCTAGTGGTAGACTGGGAATGTGAACCCAGGAAATCTAGCTTCAGGCAGAAAATTAGCAAGTAACTTTGGATCTTCTTTTTTAACCTCATTAAGAAAAACTTCTCCTGTAAAGTGGAAATCGTTGATGGAATACAATTTCAGTGCTGTTAGGAAACTTGGAAATTAGGTGGCCTGAGTTCCTCCCCCCTCCATTTTATAGAAATGGAAACTGAGACCCAGAATGGAAAGGGACCTTGATCTTCTTGACTCTGGTTTTGCTTTTGGGCAGAGTGCAGGTGAGGTAAAACATCCAGCAAGTGGCTGCTTCCTGAGAAAGGTGTTTGCACCTAAGACTCGCCTCAGCAGTGTCTGCTCCCTGGGGAGCACCTGCCAGGGATTAAAGTCACTTTGAGAAGCTGTACTTGTAGGTAGGGAATGTTTCCCTGCTACACAGCTGCCTTGTAGTTTGAAGTTTTTGAGTTGCTATCAGATGAAGAATGCTAAAGAAATAACCTGGTGGGTACAGTGCGTTTCTGGGGTGTCATGTTCTCTGTTTGTCTTTGTTCCTAGTCTGTTTCCCACCCCACCCCCACCCCCGCCCCCTGCCACCAGGATGCGTGTCCTTTTCTCACATCTCTGCTGTCTATACAGTTTGAGTATCACAGTGAATATTTTCATCTCTAAACAGTCTGTTATCTACAGTAAGGAAGGGTGCTGGCTGAGTAGTCTGTGAGATACAGGGTCCAGCTCTCTGGGCTGTTAAGACTCCTGGTGATCTTCTCTGCTGCTGGTCTGAGAGCTCAGAACCTTAGGAGGATTTAGAGAGTTGTAATAGGATTCAGAGAATTACAGAGGAGTTAAGCTAGTGGGGATCTTCCTGAGATTAGTTCATCCACCTCATCACGCTGCTGGTGGGGAAATTTAACCCTGTGGTGGACAGTGACTTGCTCGAGGTCACACTGGCCACGACAGTGATAATGATTATACTGGGAAACTCTTCCCTGCTGTTTATTGAGCATTGTTGCAAGTGCTTTGTAATCATTAACACATTTAATCCCAACAACCACTCTGTAATGGGGCTGCTGCTACCATCCTCACTTTCCTGATAAATTACAGTAGTTAAGTTACCTGCTCAAGCTGGTGAGAGGCTAGATTCAAACCTAAGCAGTTGGGCTTTTAACCCCTTATGCCTTCCGTAACATGAGTGTCATCACCGTGCTAGGTTCTGTGCTGGTTGCTGGTGTAAAACGTTGTGTTGTTGTGCTCAGTTCCTCAGTCATATCTGACCCTTTGCGACCCCATGGATTGTAGCCGGCCAGGCACCTCTGTCCGTGGGATTTTACAGGCAGGATTACTGGAGTGGGTTGCCATTCTCTTCAAGGGATTTTCCTGATCCAGGTATCAAACCTGATTGGCAGATGGATTATTTACCACTGCATCACCTAGGAAGCTCTGGCATAAAACATGAGGTGGTGTTAATTGTTGATGGAGATGATGGAAGACAGGGAATGGTGGGCAGAGTAGAGAAGAGGTTGGTGTGATTTTCCAGTGCAAGCCAGTTGCTAATATGATTCTTCCGGCTTCTGGTCCAGAGCCTTTTTATTCTATCATTTGGCCTTTCTTGGCAGCCTCAGGGCAAACATTCTTATAGTGCTTGTGGTTTATGTTTATTGAAAGTGATTTGTGTGAAATATCATCTTATCCATGTGGTCTCCTCATTTTGAAAGAAAGAAGGTGTGTCTCAGCTAATTGATTGATTTAAGGCTGGGTAAAGGTCAACTGGGCCCTTGATGCTAAGTAAATTAGGGCAAGTCTTATGAGGGCACAGGCTCTGCAACCCCCCTTTCCCCCCATGTCATTCCAGATTTAGAACATTTAATTAGGACAGTTAAGGTTATCACTGGGAGGGGAGAATGGGGAGCTGATCTTTTTTTCAGTGAAAGACAGATGTCAAAAGTACTCTTAGGACATTTACTAAGAAATCAAAATTTATAAACTGAACTGGGTTTTAAGTGAGCTGAGGGACCTTTCTATTTAGTGGGGTAAGTGACTACTTTTCAAAAGTGAATGATTCTTTAATAAAAACCCTGTCCTGTTTCCCTGCTCTGTCAGGGCACATGTTTGTACACTGTCTCGACTTAAACCACTGAAGCACACTGGCATCATGCTATAAAAAAAACCAGTCACTGGGATGAGGTCACTTCTTGAAAATCTCATGCTCACGATGCATAGGATTAGAACTGGAAGTCTTATCCCCTAACTACTTACTCATGATTTTCCTGGAATAAAATCTCAGGGGAATGGCCGTGTAGAAAGTCATGGGAGAGAATTTTATAATCTCTGGTTCTCGGGGAAGAGGATGGATGGGAAATGATCTTTCTGAGTGTCATTTAAGACCAGCCTACTTCTGTTTCTGTCTACTGGGTCCCATCCTCTCTGCCAGCCCAGCCCTCTTCCTGGGGGATGATTTCTGCTCGTTTCATCTGCAGTTTCTCCTTCGTTACCAATTCCTTCCTAAACATGCACCCAGGCATTCTCCATACATCCCTTCAAAAGAGATCTTAGAGAATTTCTGTGCAGCAAGTCCTCTGTGGGCAGCAGGAATTTAGTGAAGAACAAATCTTCATGTTATTGGGTTACAAGTCTTAGAAGGAGATGGACAGTGAAAAAATAAGGTAGATTAATGCCCTGAAGGAAATACCAACCAGCCCTGAAGGAAATGCCAACCAGCCCTGAAGGAAATACCAACCAAAAGGGAACAACATGGTGTTGTGGTTTGTCTTTCCTTCTCCAGCTTGACCTTGTCAGTCAGTCTCTCCTAAACTCTCCTCCCTTGGCTTCCATGGCAACGTTTTCTTGCTGGTTTTCTCCTTTTTCCTCCATCTCCATGTGAGGGATGGACTTGTATTTCTTTGTCCAGCCCTTGATGATGCTTCTGCCCCTTCTCTGCTCATACTTTTTCTGATTCTCTTGTTGAGTCATTTTCCATCTCTCTTGCTGCCTCCTGAGCCTGTGCCCCAGCCTGGATTTGACTGACTTTTGGACAGTTCCACTCAGTTAACCCAAAGGTGCCATGAACTGATTGTCCAACATGAATCTATGCTCCTCCTTAATCAACCACGCCATCTTTCACCAGAGTCATAAGACGAATTTGAAAGTCATCCTGAGCCCCTCTCTCATGTTCCTACCCCAAAGCTGAAAAGGAACTGAGGTCTGTCCATTCTGCCTCCTCCATTAGACTCTGTTTTCTTCTTTCCATTCCCACGGTCACCACCTTAGTTCAGGCCGTTACTGTCTGTTTCCTGGGTTACTGCAGGAATCTCCCTGGGTTTTCTGCTGTGACTCTCACATCCCTTAAATCCATTCTCCACACTAAGTCACCTTTTAAATAGGCCTAAGCCCTCGGGGACAACCCATCATTCTTCACGTGAAGTTCAGACTCCTTAGCATATTTTACGGCGGGTTGGAGACCCAGCTCCTGCTTACATCTCTGGTGTCCCCTCCTGCCACCCCTTCAGTTTCGCTGTATATTTCTTGTACACCTGCTTTGAGAGAGGGGTGCCATGTAAGGTACTGACATGCAGTCTCTCGTAAAGTAAAAACCTAAACATTGTGAACAGGAGTAGAAGGCCTCTGTGTCTGTCTCTTTCCGCCTTTTTAAGACCCACCTCAGATGCCCGCTCACTCTTGGTTTCAGCCCCTCTGGCCTTTCAGTTCTTTAGAAATACCACATCCCCACCACGAAGGCCCTCCCTGAAATGCCCCATCCCTCCTCCACTCGCCCATGCAGCCAACCCTGTCGCTTCTACTTCCCTAGATGATCTCAGTTTAATCAAACATTACTTCTCCAGGAGGCCCTTCAGGCTAGCCCAGGACAGGTCATATTCTCCTGAACCTGCACCCTAGCTTCACAGGTGTCTTAATTGCACTGATCCATCATGAGTTTGTATTATTGGTGTCTGACATTTCCTGTTGTCACTAAAGCTCAATGATAGCTTGTCTTGGACCTTTTATTATTTTTCTTTTGCTACTTGCCTGAAATGTAATTGTTGAATAAACATTGTTAGTATGAATGGCTACTTCACTTTTGTTCTTGAACTTGAGCAGTTAGATAGAAAACAGGTAACAATAGCCATTGAGATGACCTTATGTATGCTAAGTTTTAAGGATATATACCTTGGTGTGTTCAAGGGACTTATCTTCTTAGATGCCCACCTCTTTGCAGCTTACAGCCATGGAATTAAAATGTGCACGCTTTAGATATTATCTAGTTCAATATTTTCCAACCTTTTCTAAACACGAGGGTCTTTTCTTTAATTAAAAACTGATGAGGATTCAAATGGTAGTGGTTATGTTTTTACAGTCAGTTTATTGGAGAAAAATGAGTAGTTATAGAAAGCTCCTATGAATTTAGCTCACCATGTAAATTACTTTGAGTTTTTTCCATAATAGCATCTATGTATACTTGAAAAATAGTAGTATGTATGCTTGAGGGAGAGTGCTTGGTGAGCACATGGATTTATGGCACCAGTAACCACATGCCTTCGTGACTCTTTAGTCAGGAACCAACCACACGGTCTGGCCTTTTACTATGCAAATTTGCATCAGATTTAGAACTGGTTTCCCGTGGGCTTGGTTTCTTCTATATGTATTTGATTCGACCAACATGGTATTTTTAAATAGAACAAACATTTAAAAGTTGGCAGGTGTTTCACAAGACTAGATTTCCAATTTGAAAAATGAGGACTATACCTTATTTCCTGTTCATAGTCACCTGGTAC
Source organism: Bos mutus (assembly GCF_027580195.1). NCBI lineage: Eukaryota > Metazoa > Chordata > Mammalia > Artiodactyla > Bovidae > Bos > Bos mutus. Next base: position 73,631,830 of record NC_091617.1, read on the forward strand.
TGAGCAGCGGCTGTGTCCTTTAGAAGTGCCCCCCCTTTTCTGGTTTGTCACAGTTCTCACTCTGTGTTGCCGTATAGCAAGTTCCTAGTAGAATGGAAACGAGAAACCCAGTGATTTTAACAATATGTGAGTGAAGCCACCTCCAGCTCTAAAGCGGCTTGTGAGCCGAAAGAGCCCTGGGTCCAGAGTCAGGAAACCTGTATCCTTGGCTCCTCACTGTTAACTGACTAGCTTAGTGACCTTGAACAAGCTGGATAACTTCTCTAAACGTCAGTTTTGTCATTTGTCATTTTTAGAGTAAATACCTCTGAAGCCTCACAGAGTTGTTGTTCCTTCCAGAAGGAAGATTGTTTAGTCTAGTGGAACATGTTTGTTATTAACTCCCCTGTCCTCTCTTTCCTTGTCTTGTTTCTCTTTCTCTGTTATGGAGGAATCTATCATTTATTGTTATACCTTGATGTTCAGTGTAGAAATATGAGAAGAGCTATTGATTTCCTGGACCCTTTCTTACCCATGTCACGTCTGGAGGCAGCTTTAATCCTTGCATCTCATGTCCTCTGCTCCTGTTGGAGGTCCCATGGCCGTAGGCAAGCTTCTGCAGTGATATCCAAGAAACCCCAAAGTTGAACTCCTAATATCAAACGATTGGAGCTGCCTGATTGCCTGTGGAGATGCTCAGTAACTAGCCAGCCATAGTATTGCTCACATTTATGAAATGCTAACAGGATACCAGGCTAGCATGGAGGATTTAGTTTTTAGCAGCAATATCTTTGTATCCAGATTTGTGGATCAAACAAATTTTATTGTTTGAGAAGAACCTTACCAGTTATTTTTGTCATTCTGGATCTGGAAGGGAGGGTAGGCATCAATGCCACAGAAGAGGGAATAAACAGGAGGTCAGTCTCTGAGATTACAAGCACCAAGGTGGACACCAGAGAACAAAAATGTAGACTTTGGACTCAGGCAGATCTGAATCAGTTACTGGGTCATGTGACCTTGACTGTGTCTTGTGTCACAACTGTCCTTTCTGATCGTTTGTTCATGAAGCATGGATAAAAGAATATTTCATCTTTTAATTTGATACTGTTTTAATTTTTAAAGATTTTGAAGAGAATGCCAACTTCATAGGGTTTTTTTTTTAAGGATCAAATTAGTGCATGTTTAATATGTTAAATGAGGAACTCAGTACATGGAACTGCCCTTTTCTTCTAGCTTTTGGCCGAAAAATCTTTTTTACTTCCTCTAAATGGGATTAATAGGTCAGCCTGTGAACAGAGAATCATAACATAAGTTGTCTGAATGCAGGTCTAGTGTGATTCTTTCGACAAACATTTTGATTGAACATTTTCTTGAGTAGGTACAGTGGGGCTCCTATTGATTTTTTTTTTTTAACTTTTATAAATAAAAGGCTAGGTTTCCCAGGAAACTAAAAGAAATTTCTTCTGCCTTTATTTGTTTCTCAGAAATTTCCAAAAGTGTAGGACCAATCAGCATGATTCTTAATTCATCAGTCTGTGAACCCAGCCCAAGTGGCCTTCAGAAGGGGAACAGAGCAACCTCCCCAATAATGATGGGCTACATGGATCAGAAACCTCTTGGCTCGGCTGGATTAAAGTAACTAAAATAAAGCTGAAGTTTTAAATCTGATGCTTATACTAATAGTTTTCATTTAGGGAAATAGTTTTGGGGAGACCTGACTTGGAGATAGTTGCGGTATGTATTTAGGTATAGGAGAATATGGAACATTCTCTTAAGAGTCTGCATATGGAGTTTAAGGTTACACTAATCCTTTTGAGAATTCAGAGTGGTACTGGAGATTGGGCATCTGCTGGTGAAGTGAAGAAGGTGGGCGCTGAACCGGAAGTAAAAGTATTAGGAAAAGACTTTCACTCCTACACGTCCCTTGAGATGTAGGGGCCAGGAAGAGATTTCCTAGCAGGTCCTCCCACTCCTTCCACTTCTCTTCATTTCTTGCCTCTGTAGGAAATCCCTGTGACTGGCTCCACACAATCCTCTGTGCGGAGAGGATTGATGATCAACTTGGAGTTGATGATGAATTGGATGCCAAGAATCTTGAAGAGGCTAAAAAGGGCTTGAGAATATGCTCCAAGATGAGGAGCTTTTTTTTTGGCCAATCCTTATCTTTCTTCTCAATCTTACTGTTTTTGTGTCGTGATTAGATGAGAAGAAGCCTAAAGGAGCCTTCCCTTTGAGAGATGGCATGGGGCCTCTCTAGTCAGATGCTTATTCCTGCTGCTCAGGTGGGAGGTGGAGGGATGGAGTGTGGGAGGAAGGAGTGTGAATGCAGGGATGGAGCTTCATCTCCTGTTTGAGGAATTTTTCTCAGGAAAAAAATTAGTCTGTACATTATGGATCATGGGCAGCAAGTTTGTAAGATTCCTGTGTGTGCGTCTGTGCTCACTGGCTTAGCTTGTTTCCAACTCTCTGTGACCCCATGGACTGTAGCCCACTAGGCTCCTCTGTCCATGGAATTTCTCAGGCAAGAATACTGGAGTGGGTTGCCATTTTATACCCCAGGGGATCTTCCCGACCCAGGAGTCTAACCCACATCTCTTGCATCTCGCATCTCCTGCATTCTCAGGCGGATTCTTTACTGCTGTGCCTCTTGGGGAGCCTCTTAAAGGATTCCAGCAGCTTGTGATGAGAGGTTGAGATCTCCAAGACAGGAAAGGCTCTATTATTTGTCTTCAGGGGAACCAGATAGAGGGCTGATCAGAAAGCTGGGTGACAGTATGCTGGACTCCAAAAGCAGTTGAGGAAAGTAGAGCCTGGGTGTGGGAGATCCTGGGCTGGCTCTGAGAGATGGCCAGCAAAGCCTGCCTCAACAAGGCTCAGATTGTTTAGGATGTTCCTCAGGTGTTCCAGGAAAAGGAATATCGTTTTGTATCACGGACATTGGCTGCCTCATTCCGTTACTCACTATGTGTCTTCATCTTCAGCAAGTCACTTCCTCCCTCCAGCCCCAACTTTCTCCAGCTGTCAAATGAAGAAATTGGGATACCCTAGTATATGATGCTAGAATTCCTTAAGTGGAATCATCCCTCTCTTAATTGATACCAAAATTTCTGTCAAAAAGCTGTATGTTTAAAGTTTCTGGGATAGACATGGAGACCTGCTGCAGTGGCTGGTTTGGGGACAGTTATTTAGTTTTCGAGGGAGTGTCTGGAGAGTGGTTTCTGTTCTCATTTGAGGGAGTCCTGGTATTATGTCACAAGACACACGGATAAGCTCAGATCTCCTGTGGCTCTCAGAAGAGTGACTCAGAGCTTCCAGGGGAGTTCAGTCCCTGTCAGGGTTCGGTCACCTGGCCCCTGCTTCTGGCAGTGGGTGCAGAAGCTCAGGGCTTTGTCCTGAGCAGACCGTGCCTTCACTGTGGAAGGCCCTTTGAAGGCTGTTTACACTGAAGGTGACGGCCACATATTTTCCTGCAAGTTAAGTAGCATACCAAATGGGAAATTCATCTTAATTGTCTTTTAAATGCTTTCTGCTCACTTGCCAAGGTTCTAAGTAATATAATTTCAAAGGTTTAGAGGTGTCTAATACAATTTTCTCCCCTCTGTACATAATTCTGCGTCCATTGTGTAGCTCTATTAGAAGCATTAGGGTAATTATAGTTACTTTTTGCTTTTCAATTTCTGTAATATTAGCCCCAAGTCTGCCTGTACTGGCTGTATTAATAAGCAATGACTGAAAATTAAAAGAATTCGGCAGACTCCTATATTAAGATTTTGTAGGCCTTTCTGCCTAGGATTAGATATGGGGATGTGTTTGGGTTAGGAATTCAGAGACCCAGTTTCTAAATCTTCATCTGTAAAATGGGGACAAAAGTATTTGAACTCCCACCCGCTGGGGGATGTGAGGACCAGGGAGCTTGTTGGGGGTGAAGGTACTTTGGAAGCTGATGATGATAAGCAGGGGGTTGTCTGAGCAACAGGGAACCACTTTCTCATGTGCTTCTGGGTGGTCTTATGCATGTATTTTGTGAAATAGAGATTTTGTATTTAATATTTGGGCTAATAATTGGAATATTTGACACACAGTAGTGTACAAAGTGCTTCTATCCCCAAATCTTGTGAGGTAAGTAGTTTTGTTTTTTCCCCTCCTGCCAAACAAGGAATTAAGGTGTAGATGGGTTAAATAACACTTCCTTGGTGGCTCAGCCGGTTAAGTAATATGCCTACAATCAGATTAAGCCACTGAAAAGTATTTGCTAAAATTTTTGCCTTGTGTTTGCAGCTTTTGGAGCTTTTGGAGCTTTCCTTTTCTCATGTAGCACATTTTTACTTTGGGAAGGGCCTCCCATCACCTCTATAACAATAAGAATAGCTGACATTTTTTTGAGGCTTGGTCTTTGCTAGCACACTTTCTAGATGGGGAAAGTGAGACACAGGGATTAAGTAGCTTGGCAGAGGTTACACAGCTTGTGTGGAAGACGAGTTCAAGCTTTTTCTGTACTATTACTAGTACTTCTACCAAAGACATTAACTTTTCTTGTTAACACCTGTCACTGCCGCTCTCTCACAGTTGATTTTTTTTTTTTTTTTTTCAAAATCCCTCTTTTGCTTTTTCTCTTACTGATTTGGAAACAGGAAAAGTCAGTGCTTCTTGTGAAACTTTTCCAACTCTCCTGTTACATTTGTTATTCTAATCCAGGCGGTATATGTCAGCTGTCTGCAGCCTGAATTTTGCTTGGAGACCTATTGTGTCTGGCTCTGATTATATTAGGGACAAACACACATTTGAATTAGATGACAACAACGAAAACCTAAGGTCACTGTTGTTGTTGTTCAGTTACTAAGTTGTGTCTGACTCTTTTGCGACCCCATGGACTATAGCCCTCGAGGCCCCTCTGTCCATGGGATTTTCCAGGCAAGAGTACTGGAGTAGGTTGCCATTTCCTCCTCCCGGGGATCTTCCTGACCCAGGGATTGAACTCGCGTATCCTGAATTGGCAGGGGATTCTCTACCATTGAGCCCCAAGGGAAGCCCTAAGATGACTAAACAAAATATAGATTTATTATTTCTCATGTAAAACTGTGGCAATATGGGGTCTGGTTATCCACACATCAGCATCAAGCTACTCTCTGTAACCTGGAAATGATCTTTGTTTTTTTCCTCCCTGTCGCCTTTTTCTGCTGCTGCTGCTAAGTCGCTTGAGTCCTGTCCGACTCTGTGCAACCCCATGGACAGCAGCCCACCAGGCTCCTCTGTCCACGGGCTTCTCTATCCCCCATCTAATGACCAGACTGAGATCCCTAGGAGTATATACTTTATGTAGGATAAAAAAAAATAAGTAAATTCTGGCATAAAGATGAAATTGAGTATATGTATGTTGAATTGAATTAAAGTGGGTGGCTTAAGTAATGGCCCTAGTTTGGATAAAGGACATTTGCTGTTTGTGAGGTGACTGTGTTCCTGGTACTTTTTGTGCACCTGGGCAGATAGGGTAGGACTCCGTCCTTCTCCTTGAAGGTCTGTGGATTATCAAAAGTTTTAAAAGGTGATGTGGCTCAGTAGGTTAAGAATCCATCTACAGTGCTCGAGACACAGGAGATGTCAGTTCAAACCTTGGGTCGGAAAGATTCTCTGGAGGAGGGAATGACAACCCACTCCAGTATTCTTGTCTTAAAAATCACATGGACAGAGGAGACTGATGGACTACAGTCCAAAGGGTTGCAAAGAGTCAGACAGGGCTGAGTAACTAAGCACAGCACACTCTGAGTTACTCTTAATGAAATTTACTTGATTGTACTGCCCTGCATTTTGGAAATATAAGGACACTATTTTCTTTAAAAATAAATAGTAGACTTGGTGAATTAAATGAAATAATGTATGTGAAAGCACTTTTTGTATTGTTGGGTATGGAGCCAATAAGTTATTGGAGATGTTTTGAGAGCATTATCCCGTTATTACCATTTCAGGCTTAAGACAGACTTGAAAATCTTTGCTCTGTGCCACTTTGTGCTTGGCTTGACATGTCCACACATGTATATAAATGTGGCTAATGTTATCTCACTGCCACCCTGTGCCTAGCAAAGAGAAGGCACTCAGTATTTCGCTGGACAAGTGAATGAATAAATAAACATGGTGACTTTTGAGACGTTACTGAATTAATGCATAATATTACTGAGGCATGAAGCATCAAGCAGAGTGTCAGCATGTATTATCTTAAGGTTTTTAGTGTAGGCTGCTTTTTAAACCTTTGTCCTGCATACTGGCTGGGAAGTGACCTGAGATCTTGGATGAAGGAAGCTGAGGGCTGGCACATATGCAGGCAGGCAGGTGATGTGGGAGACATCAGGTGGAGAGAAGCAAATTCAGTACTAGTGCCAGAGTTGCCCTGATCCTCAGATCCCTGTCTTCTCCTGTCCAGAGCATGCTGCAGACAAATATTTAGGCATGGGCAAGATGAGTTCAGATGATGAAATTCTGGACCTGGAGATGAAAGCTATTGGAAATCAGATGTCAGATCTGAAGGACCTTTAGCAATCAGCATGCCGACACTTTCTTTTTATGAAAGAGATATGGAAAGATCAAAGAGCAAGGACTTGGGAGTTGGGTAGCTCCTTGGTTTACATCCCTGTTTTGCCTTTTCCTATCTAAAATATTGGCATGAGTCTTAACTTCCTTGACCCTCATGGCAATTCACTGGGCATTTGTGAGGTTGAATTAAGTATAAAACATTCTTAGCCCAGTGCCTTATGTGCAGTTGGTACCTAAGACAAATGGCCACCATCCTTATTATGGAAAAGAAATAGAAGCCTGGAGAGAGAGAATAGTTGGTCAAAGGTACCAGCCATTGAGGATGGGAGGGTGGAGCTGGTGCTGACATCTCCTGGTGTGGGAGTGTGGTGGGAGAGGACAGGGCGAAGGGGAGGGGGAAGAGATATGGACTTCTTATGTCCAAGATTGAGTTGCCTTTTTTCGGGAGGGGGCTAAGACAGAAAGTTTAGAAATATCAAAGGTAGGACCTTACTTACCTATTTGAAATAAAATGGCTCAGCCAATTAATTTGAGCAGGAAGCTTCTAGTGGAACTTTCTAGGAGTCTGAAGATGATGTGTGTTTTGTATTCTAAATAAATCTTTGGTTTCATCTTCCCCTGGATGGTGTTCTTTTCCTTCGAGATAAGCTGTTAAAAAATGATGAGAAAATGACCTGTAAAAGTATAACAACTTTGAATATGTCACCATCATTTTTTCTCCCCTGAAGACAGTCTTTGATTTTATATCATTAATATGTTAAAATCACCATTCTTTCTCCCTTTCCCCATTGGTCTGCCTGGATCTGATAGACACCTCTGTGAGAGGACTGTAGATTCTGTAACATAACCACCTGCCAGGGGAGATGTGAGAGCGGCCATTATGACTTCATGCTGTTTCTCATGTCATATATTGTTTTTGCTGAAATTCAGGTATTTCAGAGATTTTTACAAGATAGCACAATCACTTGGCTCCATGGCTTTCAGAATTTATGGAGTTTGTACCTGTGCAGTCAGGAAGAGGCATGGTTTGCCAACTGTTAACATTATAGGTAAGGTCTTTTCTTCAATCATTTCTTATAAAACAGACTTTTTCAATACCTAGAGAATTACCTTGTAGGAAGCTCAGGTGTACCTTTTGTCACAGTGCCCCATCAGGCATTTAAAAGCTAAGCCTGCCACCCTCTGAAACCCAAGCTTTCTTTAAAGGACAAATAGAAACTCTTTGTCTATCCGGTATCCTGAATTTTTAGGATTCACTCAAATTATAATTTTCCAGTAGAGTTGAAAACAGTAGGAAAAATTTTCGTAGTCCTTCCATTTCTGATGGGGATTTCCCCTGGCAACTGTGGTCTGAAAATAGACTAGCTAACACAATTATGAGGTTTTTTGTTTGTTTGCACATACTTTACCATTAACAGACAACTTTGATGTATTTGGTCTTCATACAGAAGAATTCTTGGTGGCTCAGTTGGTAAAGAATCTGCCTGCAGTATGGGAGACCTGGGTTCGATCCCTGGGTTGGGAAGATCCTCTGGAGAAGGAAATGGTCACCCACTCCACTGCCTGAAAAATTCCATGGACAGTGGAGCCTGGAGGGCTATAGACCATGGGGTCTCAAGAATCTGACCTAACTTAGCAACTAAACCACTCTCCTATAATTGAGGCAGGGACATTCTCAGTTACTTATTCCAAGGAGGTGTTTTTTCAGGACCACTAAAGAATGACAAGAAAAAGATTGCTCTGGTTTCCATGTATTCTGGGAATAAAAAAAAGTAAAAAGATTTGTTTTCATGACTATGTGATGTTTCAGAAATAACATTAGATAATTTATTTCTTGAAACCTATCCTTTACAGAGAATACATTTCTGAACTTTGAATTCTTTTGAGTATTTTGACTAAGCCACACTTTTTATTGTTTTGTTACACTGAGTGTCCACTCTGCATATAGGTGTTCAGGACCTGAAGCCTTTCTAAGAAAGTTTTTGGACTTGATTTACACATTGGTAGAATTATTTCTCATTGTGAATGGAAGCTTTTACTTACCATCATGTTTTGCTGTAGCACATTTTGCAGACAACTCATAAAACACTTTTTAAGTCTTTGTATTCTTGATTCACGGTGTTTTGCTTCTCTGTGACTTATTTTGGGTGTCAGTTTTGGCTTGGGCTCAAGCCACCCTGAAACAAGTGTCTAGAAACTGGTTTTGGACCTGTTTCTTTAACATCCTATGATGCACTCTTGGGGCAGAACAGGTGGTGCCTGGGCAGGTGTCTTGTCCTTTCGCTCCAGGCTATAGTCTCATGGAAATATTTCTGGGACTAGGCACAGTGAGACGTCTTTCAAAGAATAACACATATTAAGTAAAAATTAAGGCTTAAGTACGGAAGTATAGATTCAGGGCCAAGGAATGTCTCGGAATAACCAGTTCATTAATTCTCTTCCCCAGGGAGCTCCATCTGTCTGGGTTTCTGCATGCCAGCCATTCCAAGCTACTCCCTGCTTCAGATTCTCACATGCCTCCGTTCATATTTTTCCTCTTTCATGTATTATATGTATACCTATTTTTCAAGATCCAGCCTGAAAACCATCTTAATGGAGACTGCCTTAATCCTTTTGTCAGAAGGATTCCCTCTGCCTTCTCTAAACAGAATTATAGGATGTGTGTGTCAGGGTGGTGGTGATGAATAAATATATTTTAATTTTTCTGCTGGTGACTTTCCACTGGTCTGTTTGTTGAGGCAGGGCCGGTGTGGTTTCTTTCATACCCCTCCCATGGCTGTCCCTGCCTGGCCTGTGTGAATAGTAAGGGAGGGGTGTGTTCTGAGTCATTCCTCTACACTTTGGATATAGCTTGAATCTGGACTTGAAAGGGCAGAGGGCTAGTGCCTTCTTTGCAACATCACTCACTGCTGAGAGAAGCAAGAATGAACCTTTTGGGAAGAATATTTGCCAAGAAGGGAGGGATTTAGAAGGTTGTAATTAGATTGCAAAAGACAATGAGTGAGGACAATAATTCATATAAACTGCTTAGTGCCTGCCTAGCATTTAGCAAGCTCTCAGGGAACTGTGAGCTCATACGGTAAGGGCTTAATCACATATCATACTGGCTAAAGGAGGGAATCCTCGATTATAAATTATAATCCCTGCCCTCTGGGCATGCCTAGTCTAACAGATAATAGAGTAGTCTCTGAGGACCAAAGACTTTGTCTACCTGATGACCATAAAACATTAGCTGAACTAATTGGATTTTGTGATAGGATTTTTTACAGGTAGAAATTGCCTTTTTTTTTTTTTTGGTTCCTCAGAGATTTGATGGTTGTTATGTAATTGCATACTTAAGTGGATTTTGTTTCTTTTATCAAATGGAATTACTAGTTTCCAAGATATTTTGCTCTTTTAACCTCACAGCTTGTTAATGATTTCCAAGTCTTGCCTTGGCCTCTGAGCTTTGACTTCTAGACACGTTTCTTGGTTTAGTCATTACTCAATAGATTTAAAAGCAGAAATCTATCAGGGTGAGATTTTTTCATTGTTAGTTAATGAGTTTGAGTATACAAGACTAGCCCTGAAAAAACAAACTTGAGTCCTGGGATTCTTCTGTTTTTGTCCTGTGGTCCGTTTTGGTGGTTACCCCTGAGTGCGTAGTGGTACCTGGTCCTGGGGTGCAAAGGGTGGGGAGAGCTTTCTTCAGATCATGGCTGCAGTATTGGCGTTCTTCTAGTCCCCAGAGAAGCAATCTAAATAAAGCTTTGCTGACTTCTCTTGCAAAGGCTTGACCCTGGGACCAGTAGCATCACATGGGAACATGTTAGAGATGCAGAATTTCAGACCCTACCTTAGTCCTGCTGAACAGAGACCACATTTTAGCAAGGTCCCAAGGTGAAGCATATATACATGCATTCAACTTTGAGAAGCACTGTCCATTCTAGAACTACAACAGGTGAAATAGGTCTCAGAACTATTAGCATTTCAAAAAGTACACTGCTTTTTATTTCTACTTAAAAACAAAACAACTGGTTAAGAAAACTTGGGGGGTGGGGTGGGGGTGGGCTAAACCCCTGTTACAATTCTTTTTTTTATATTTTGGAGGACTGCAAACTTATAAAAGCAGGGAGACTAGTAAAATGAATCCCTATTTACCTATCACCTCACTTTAATTGTTATCAACTCAGCTGATGTTTTTCATCAGTAACTCCCCACCCCACCTTGAATTATTTTAAAGCAAATCCCAGACATATAATTTTCCCCTACAGATTGCTTTTTCCTTTTTCAAAATTAATGGCAAAATATATAAAAAATAAAATGTGCCAACTTAACCATTCACAGTTCAATGGGGTCATGTCACACGTTCATGTTTCTGTGCAGCCAATCTCGAGAACTTTTCATCTTGCAAAACAAACTTTGCAAATATTAAACAACGTGTTTTTCTTTTTTAACGTAACCACAGTACCATCACACCTCAAAAGATGTTAAAGTTAATTCTAGAATTCTAATGTTAATTAGATTAATAGAATGTTAATTAACCTAATGTTAGAATTAATAGCATCAAATACCCCAATGCTGTTCAGGTTTCCCAGAGTGTAGTTTAACTTAAGGAAACCAAGGCATTCAGTTTGGCATCTTCTCTACTGAAGTTGGTGGCAGAGTTTGTTCAGGGAAGAATCTAGAGACAATAATGAGAATGGAGCTGTTTTCCTTTCCCAAACTGCAGCCTTTGGTGTGAAAACTTTGTAATTGCCAATCTCATTCTACTTTCAGATATCAAGAATTTTGCGGTAAAAAAATAAAAGCATGGAACTTTTGAGTAAGAAGAATTAAGTCAGAGTTAATCATTGCTTCATAGAATTGGGTAAAATATTTATCCTTTCACCATTTCAGGCACAAGATTTCTCTGAAAATTAAATTCAATTTGAATGTGCTATGTATGCTTAGTCGCTCAGTTGTGTCTGACTCTTTGCGACCCCATGGACTGTAGCCCACCAGACTCCTCTGTCCGTGGGGATTCTCCAGGCAAGAGTGCTGGAGTGGGTTGCCATGCCCTCCTTCAAGGGATCTTCCCAACCCAGGGATCAAACCCATGTCTCCCACATTACAGGAGGATTCTTTACGATCTGAGCCACCAGGGAAGCCCAAATTTGAATACTGTATAGCAGTTAGAATGAATGAACTAGTCATATTTTCAACATGTGTGACAGCATGCTCAGCCATGTCCAACTCTTTGTAACCCCATGAACTGTAGCCTGCTAGGCTCCTCTGTCCATGGAATTTTCTAGCCAAGAATACTGGAGCAGGTTGCTGTTTCCTACTCCAGGGGATCTTTCCGACCTAGGGATTGAACCCAAGTCTTGTGAGTCTCCTGCATTTGCAGGTGGATTCTGTACCACTGTGCCAGCTGGGAAGCCCATTTTCAACATGAGTCAGTGTCAAAAGCATAAAGTTTAGAAAAGAACATTGCAGAATGGTTTGTATAACAACACTGTTTATTTAATGTTAAACACACACACAAAAAACCAATACTGTTCATTGTTTATGACTACACATGGAGTAAAAGTATGAACACATGCTTGAGAGAGACACTTGCAACATTTCAGGGTAGGAATCAGCACTTTAAGTACAACGGAATCATTGTATGTATTTCTTATTTAAAAATCTAAAGGAAATGAGGCAACGTTTTAAGATTTGCTTGAGGGATACATGAGTGTTCATGGTATTATCTCTATTATGTATGTTTGGAAATATTGTACAAGAAAGACTTTTTAAAAAACTGGTCAATTTATGCACACATGTTTTGTAAACTTGAATACTCAAACAATGTTAGTGTGATTTATTGATGCTCCCAGCTTATCACAAAAATTTGAATGCTGTGTACAAAAATTATGCAAATAATTTAACTGAGGGGGTTCAAGACTTCGGGAAAAAAAATCAAAAGGAACCAATTGTGAAGTGTGTGGGATTGTCCCAAATTTCAGCTGGTCTTCTGTACCCTGCCAGCTTTATCTACATAGATTCTGGTGACTTTCCGAAGAGTTAAGAGTCAGCCAGAGCCATTTCTGATGTTATTGGAATTTATAGCTCTGCTACTTCTGAGGAAGCTTTGAGGTGGCAGAGTCCCAGCTCTGTTGTGGCCTTGAAAGCATCTTATACTCCCAGAGCCTGCACATTGAGCTTAACTTTCATCTGTTGCTGTCCCAGCCCCAGACAGCGCTACTGCGGAGTCCTCCTAGACAGATGGTGCTTTTAAAGATCACTGAGTAAGGGGCTTCTCAGAGGACTGTTTCATGTTTAATCACCTTTCTCTTTGGAATGGCCTTCCTCACGTCCGGGTTTTCCTGTTGTATGAGTGGAGACCACTGATCTCTGGTCTCATTATAATAATCCTTGCCCAGAGGATGTGATAAAGGTCACAGACTTGATATTTATTCATGAGCAGAGTATAGCACTGAAACTGATGGCTGTGGATGTTCTTTCTGGCAACGAAGAGGACGTGGGCTTTTAAACCAAAATATGTTTGCTAGGGGTGGGAACAGACATGTTGTTAATTAAGCCACATTGACAAAAATGATAGACTATGTCTTGCCAAGAGTTTCAGAAATGTACTATTTCTGCAGGTTGTCTAGCGTCAAGATTCCTTCGTTGTGGATGTTTTATTGTTAGTAATTAAATGGAACTCACAACTGTAGGCACATTGGTACCTGATGACAGCCGGGAGGCCTTTCTCTGATCTAATGTAACCTCTGCTGCTATGATTTTATTTCCCTCACAGAAACGATTTTTATCCTCTTAATCGTATTTATTGCTCTTATCTCAACTCTCAAATATCTCTAATCTTCCAGAGACATATATAATTATCTTGTAAGGCTCTGAATCGTGCCAGTTGTAGCAGAAGAATTGCATTGCTTCCTGGCTCTCGAATGTCACTCAGTCTTCTGTATCAGATTTTACCTCTTTGGAGTCAGAATGATATTCTGTCCTTTTCCATCTCGAAGTGATTCATGGATTTGTCTTCTCATTTAGATATTCATCAGGTATTTTTTGAGTTCTTCTTCTTTCCAGGGTGCTCTGGTAGATGCTGTGGGGGAGATAGTTATGGGAAGGGGAGAAATGGACATATACACATATGTGCTGAGAAAAAGAGATTCTCAGTGCAACCTCAGAATGCTGCTTTTACATCAGTCAGGATGGAACAATGGCTGATTTTGAAACAAATTCATGTACCTCTACTCTCTACTCACTTCAACCCCCAGCACTGCTATAGTTCACTTTTTCAATTGCAGATAGTTAAAGGGCGAGAGGGTTAGTGCAAAATCACGGAATGATTTACTTCTGTGTTTCAGTGGTGTTTGAAGTTAAGGAATAATTCATTTAGGATGTATACAATAGCAACTGAGGAACTGCAGTACCAGTTCATGTTAACATCATTGTGTAGACACAATGGACCCTAACTTTGAAAGGTAAGGGAGTGTCTCATCTGGTGTGTCTGATGATATTCCTATGCTAAGAGCTTTGGACCTGGTTTCTCATGTGTATGAACCTGTGTCCTCATGCGTCTCCATGGTTTTGACTCATGTCAAGCTCCTTTGCTGTGATAAGGAGTCTCAGATGTCCATAGACACCCATACAAATAGACCAAGCCTGAGAGGATCGTGAGATTTCATCCAGATTTGATTATTGATGAAAGCCCCTCCTGTCTGTGTCTCCCACATTGAGATGGTCCTAAAGGGGAATGAAGATAGCTGAAACAGAGGTGAATTAACTTTCAAGTCATGGAACTGTTTAATAATCATATAGCTTTGGAGCTAGAAACTGGCATTCAGAGAGAAGTGGCTCTCCTGATATTACAGTGATATCCCTGAGACTGAAATTTTAGTCTTCTGACCCTTCCCACTATAACAAGGTGCACTGCTCTGTAGTGTTCCTAGGTGTCTTCTAATGCACTGTTTCCTTTGCCCCCTTCTTTTAGGAACGCCAAGGGTATATGTCTTTGACAATAACTACTAAACCTATCTGACCTAAGCTAGAAGCAATCTCTTTAATTCCATGTACTTGTCATCTCTTTTTACCTATCTCTGCTAGTACCCATTCTATCCTAAAACAGAAATGTTTATGTGAACACGTTTTACTTTCTTACTAGATTAGAAACTAGATCTTCTTTCTTGCATTTCTTTTGTCAGTGTCTATATTTTTTAAAGTTATAAGCAGGTATATCATACAGATATAAAATGAGCATGTCAAAGAAGTATTTAACTCATAAATGAGGGAACCAGTCTGAAGATAAAGCTGGAACAAAGAGCAACTACACTAGAACAGGGTAGTTCTAGGCACTGAAGAATATTAACTAGGCTAGATGCAAAACTCGTTTACATCCTATCGGGCAATAAAACGGTAACATTTGGGACTCTTTTCTACCAATCAGAAATCATATGCATCTATAATGATAAAAATCTACAAGTTAATGTGTAACTTCACAAAGCCTGAACCCAAATCAGACACAGCAAATCAAACACAGTTATAGCTCAGTAGAGAAATCAAATAATCCTTGAGTGTGCCTGTTAGGTATATTCCAGTGTGGGGTTGAAAGAATATGCTGCCCTCCTTTTGCATTACTTCTAAGCATGGCATACTGTATGCCAATATTCAGTGTTGTTACACAGCCTGGGAGTATATGCATTCATTCATTTGTTCATTTATTTAATAATTATTGAATGCCAGTTTTGTGCTGAGATGGTAGGGTAGGCCTTAGAGATGTATATTGATAACTTAGTGAGACAGATGATTCTTGCTCTCAGAAACCTCAGAGGCTACTCCAATAACATCCTTAAAGGGAAGCAGGGAGTTCTTTTCAGAAATCAGTAGCAATGGGAATGATCGTTTTTGGCTTCTACTGCCTTTGGGTCTCAGTTCTTATAAGACTAAGATAAAGGGCAAATACCACAGAGAATGACAACCGGAGCCCAGTACTTTTGGGGACAAGAGCAGATAACATTCTTTCTGTTCATGTTGCATTTATGCCTTTCGAGTGATAAAGTTTCACAAGATCAAGATTTTGTCATCTGACTGGGAGGACTCCCACTGGCCTGACCTGCCAGGTTTCTCCAGGAGCCTCCCTCTTTGCTTCCACAGGTACACATCTGCTTTTCCCCAGTTGAACCTACTGGAGAGCCTGCTTTTTCCCAGCAGGGTTTTGGTAACTGATAGCGCAGACTTCATGGCTGTCAGTACAGATTTCTTACAACAAAGAAAAACATTTATTTAGGGTATTGGGGGTGTGCATGAGAAGGGATGGCACTTTAATTTCTCATTTCCAAGAACAGTAAAGTGGAGGAGTGGCTGACATTTGTCTTCTCACCATAAAACGCTGGCCTGCAAGGACCTCTACAGAGATCTTCCAGCTCCCTGCACCCTAGCTTTCAGGTGGGGAAACCAACGTACAGAGCAGCCAGAAATTAGCCCTTGTTCACCTGGTGAGTCACTTCCAGATCTGAGACTTTTCTTTAGTCTTAGGTTCCTTCCTTGGTTATGGTGGTACTCACTTGGATTCATGGGTGGAATACAGAGGACCAGAAATGAGGCTTTTGTTTTGAGTTTGCATCTTTTTTTACAAAGACAGATGTTTGTCACAGAAAATTCATTTCATACTGAAAGATGTTAAGAAGAAAACAAAAAGCCTCTGAAATCCCAGCACCCAGAGAGAATTATAACATCCAGGCAATCCTTTATATAATTATATACATTTTTGTCTATCTTAGTATACAGATCCCTGGAGAAGGAAATGACAACACACTCTAGTATTCTTGCCTGGAGAATTCCATGGACAGAGGAGCCTGGCAGACTACAGTCCATGGGGTCGCAAAGAGTTGAGCATGACCGAACAATTATCACTCACTCACTAGTATACAGATACAGATATATATATAACTCCATAATTTTTAGTAAATGGGAAGAGCACCTTTTTCTTGCAATTAATTTTTCTTTAATCTGAAAAGTGATTATTATTTTAAATACAAATGGAAATATTCTCCTATTGGTTTGTATTTTATTCCTATTAATATATGCCCAGTAATATAAATTATATTTTTAATATTCTTAAATTTAATGATCAGTGTCAAGGCAGCTTGTCTTTGATGAGGTGGCAGTGCTAACTGCAGAGGTGAATCACTCAGGTCCACTTTGAGGGATGGGCTGGATGACAGCTGCACAGATCGTGGTCTGCAGAGGGCCTCGTGCCAGCTGTCAGCTCTGTGACAGTCTCCTTGGGCTGGCCTGCACAGAGAGCTGTTCACCCTAGGACATGCCCTTCCTGGGCACCTGCACAGGGGTGATGAATCTGGTGATATCAGACAACATGGAGTATGAAGGCTCCCCGGACTCTAGAGTGTCCACTGAGAGGTTGCTTTGCCACCTCGTCTTCTGCCCAGTCCTGGCTCCTCTTCCTCCCCTTACAGGTTGTTGTGCTCAGTCGTATCCAGCCCTTTGCGACCCCATGGACTGTAGCCACCAGGCTCCTCTATCCATGGAACTTCCCAGGCAAGAATACTAGAGTGGGTTGCCGCTTCCTACTCCATCTTCACTATCTAGGGATGCATCTTCTGCATTGGCAGGCAGGTTCTTTATCACTCATACCACCTGAGAAGCCCCCACACTTTGTAAAGGTTGAGCCCTGATAAACATCTTGAACCTCAAACTCTGTCTCAGTTTCTGCTTATGGAGAACAGCTTGCAGCTGTTAATATGGTCATTGTAGTATCCAGTGATACAGCAGGAATGACCGCTGCAGCCCCTCCTGGAGCCGGTGGAATCCTCGGGAGCTCAGGATCTCCACATCCACGGCTCCTCTTAGAGTGAGCTCACCCTCTCCACCCCTCCCCTGAGGTTTGGTATTTGAAGACATTGGCGTAGGGCAAGCTCCCTTCTCTGTGGGTTTGAGAGCTAACTTAGAGGCTTTCTTGCTCTGAGATAGTCTCTGCAATATTCTCTATTTTAATTGCTGATGACATTATTCAGTTAAAGATTCATCTGCTTTGGGAGAAATTTCTCTAGAATGGTTGAAAGCTTCTGCCTAAGAGTTGATTAAGAAAGGTTGTTGTTATTCTTTTTGTTTCTCTCCAGCAGACACCCCTTTCTTTGGCTCGCCCCCTTCTTCCAACCTGCTGCACCACGATTGGTTTCCTGTCTTCAGGTTTCTTATTTGCATAATCTCTCTATTCATTCTTTAATTTCCGGCAGAAATTATAGTCTCACTTAATCAACTGGAAAGGAATACAGAGATGGGAGATGGAGGAAGCAGTGAATGCCTTTCTCAGGCCTTTGGGGGTTGGTTCCCGTCACTGCCTTTGCTCAGATGCTTTGTCGTCTTGGTTAGCTTTGAGAGCATCCATGGGCCCCACCCCTCCATCTTCTCCAGGTCCTGTTGGAGACTTTCATTTCAGGGCTGTTAGTGCTGCCAGCCCTTGTGCTGGTGGTGTCTGGCTTAAAAAGAGCCACATGTCTCTGTGATCCTTTGGAGCCTCTCCTTTCTCTTTTTTAAGTACTATCGAGGACAGAGAATCATTCTGAATCTCTCCCTTCCTGACCCCCAAGATGCAGTTTATTTTGGTGCTTTTAACCTTCAGCCTTAGCTAGCAACTGCTGTGTGCATTTTGGAATCTGTGAATTTTGGGGAGATGAGGAATGCTTGCTGACAGTTTGGTCATTGCTTCTTTAATAACTATTCTGTCTCTCTCTCTTTTTTTTTTTTTCCCAGAGCAGGGTGGGGGTGGGGGTGTCCTTTAGAATTTTGCTGACAAAGTGATCCTGTTCTTTGTCACAAAATGCCCACCACATGATCAGCATGCATGTAGCTTGGGCTGAAGAGTGGAATTGGGATTCTCACAGTAAGGTCTGCAAGGCATAGTTCATATAAATGCAGACATTCAAAAACCTCACTAGCTTAATGGGTGCTTTTTAAGGCCATAAAAAAGTTAGTTTTTCATGAAAGGGCAGATTAGACCAGAAGATGCTGCTGAATAAGTCTTTATTCTAGAGAAGGTAATAAGCAAGGACCTGGTATCAAAGAAGTTGTTAAGCTTTTTATTTCTCATCCAATTTTCTCTGTAGGGGGAGAAAGGTCTATAAAGGCACTCATCTGTGTCCACCTTTTTAATAACTTAGTCCTGCCACTGAATTTGCCTGGGGGAAGAGAACTTATAAGTAGATAATGCAGCATAGAGTCAAAAGGGCTTTTAAAGTCTTTTAGTTCATGTTCTCCATTTTGGATGTTGAGAGATGGGAAAAAGGGGATGGTAAACATTTGGCTGGGGACAGTGCCCACCTAATTGCATGTTTTTTCTCCAGCATCATGCTACCTTTCAGTAGTTTTTTTTTTCCCTTTTCAATAGTAGGTTTGTGTGAAAGGAATGTTATGATTTATAGGGGAACCTCGAATTCTCAACAACTGGTATTTTTGGTCCTTCCAAGTTTTTACAACAAAAATGCTCATCAGAATTTAAATATGGAAACCTCTCGAGAGAGAGATTGTGAAATCTATGCATCAGTCTGTAATGTTTACTTGCATATGAGTAGCCTTGTGTCACTCAGCTGTCACTTATTCTTGTTAGTAAAGATGCATTGAGTAGGATTTTTAGCTAGATTGGATGACCAAACATTTGAATAACTACCAATAAATGTTGTAAAATATGTATGTACAATATGTAACTACAAATAGACAGTATATGTTTGAGTAATTACAGATGAACAGTGTGGACCATGAGAAGATCTCTGTATGAAGCATTATGGGATGCTGCTGCTGCTGCTGCTGCTAAGTCGCTTCAGTGGTGTCCAACTCTGTGCAGTCCTATAGACGGCAGCCTACCAGGCTCCCCTGTCCCTGGGATTCTCCAGGCAAGAACACTGGAGTGGGTTGCCATTTCCTTCTGCAATGCATGAAAGTGAAAACTGAGAGTGAAGTCGCTCAGTCGTGTCCGACTCCTAGTGACCCCATGGACTGTAACCTACCAGGCTCCTCTGCCCATGGGACTTGCCAGGCAAGAGTACTGGAGTGGGGTGCCACTGCCTTCTCCGATTATGGAATAACGGTGGGGTAAACTCTACCTTTGTCACTGACACGGATGGCCAAGGAGGCCTTTGCAGATGAGTTTGTGTTTGAGATGGATAGAGCTCAGAGTCGAAAACTGGGAATGGCCTTGAAGAAAGGTTCACATACATATGATGTGGTTGGTGGAGGGTAAATAGTTCGAAATGGTTCTGAACACTCAGAATAATTATCAGACTTCTTTACTTTGAAAACCTAATTTCAGATTAAAAAAAAAATTGTGACCTAGATAGTTATGGGTATTACTTTGAAGATGGGCTTGGAATCATCTAGAATGATTCCAAGCCCATCATTGGAAGCTGATGGGCTTCCAACACAAAATAAGAGATGTGGTAATCTCTAAGAATTCACTCCATCTCCTAAGTTAGAGCTCTAAGAAAATATGAATGTGCAGCCAAAGCCTTTATGGAATCTGTGGGTCCTGGCTAACATGAATCCTGTGTGGTACAGGGTCTTAGAGTTGCTGAAAAATCAGTTGCTTTTTATCCCCTCACTTCTTTCTTCTCCCTCTGTCTCTTTCATGCATTCATCCATAAACATGTATTAATTACTACGGGCAGACATAGTTCTTGATTCTGAAAAGAAGTGATGACCAAGCATCTCCCCTCAAGTTTCACTCAGAAAATGGACTGTTCTAATTCTGAATAAAGCATCAGGTGCTACAGGAGCAACATAGGAAGAGCACCTATCCCAGATTTGGAGCCCTAAGGGAGTTTATGGAGAAAGCGGAGCCAGAGGGACCAAGAGTAGAAAGTAGCCAGACCAACAAGTAGGAAACTGGGGAAAGGAAGAGCATGCTAGCCAGAGGGTGTATTAGGTTTAGAGGCCATGAGCCCAAGGAAAACATGACCCCTGGGGGAGCCCAAAGAGCTTAGTATGACTGACAATGGAAGGAAAGGAGGAAGTGGCCAGAAGCGCGGCTGAAAATCAACAGGAGTGGATAATCAACAGCCTGTGAACTGACCTCAAAATATAGGTCATTATCCTCTAGATATAGGGCAATAAAAGGGTTTTAAGCAGGGGCATGAATTATACTTTAGAAAAACCACTGTGATGACCATGTTGCTAACAGTTTGAATAGACTAACTGAAGGAGACTGGTTAGCTGTGTGTTGCAGTGGGCCAGGAGAAATGGCAGGAACCTGAGCTGGAGCAGCAGCAATTATGGTGGAAACTGGAAAGGATCAAGAGACAGCTGGAAGTGAAACTCATCAGTTGAGGGGGCTGGATGTGGGTGCTAAGGGAGAGCGCAGAAATCTAAGATGATGGTCACGTTGCTCTCTTGGGCACAGAACACAGTGGAGGCATTCACAGCGGAGGACAGGCAAGGTTGAGAGTGAGAGAGAGAGAGCTCAGCATTGGTCCTGTTGAGTTTGGTAGTGCCTTGGGACCATTCTAGAAATTGTGTTGACATTCCACTTTGCCATCCAGTGTCCTAACATTGCAGGTAGTGAGTGTAGAAAGACTGCAGGTGGTAGTGAGTGCAGAATGTCAGAACTGCAGGGTCTCCCAAGTTTGGCACGTATCTTTGATTTTCCTCACGAGGAAAGTGGAGTCTAGAGAGGTGGAACAGCTTGCTGAGGGTCATACAGCTAATTACTGACTGATCTGGGCCTAGTATCTAAGTCTCCAGCATCAGTCTAGAAGTGTTTCCACTCTAGCTGTAGAATCTGAAAAATGTATAGAAGTGAATAAATGTATGTAGCCTGTTGTCCTCTGTTTGGGATGAACTGCTGGCAGGAAAAATGTGGGTCATAAATCCATGTGGGAACTGTGCCCATTGCATCTCATTTGATTCCATCTGCCTTGTCTTAACATGATTATGGCAACTTTGTTAGGCAAGTGGTTGCTTAACACAGTGAAAAGTCTTAATTACTCTTTAATAGCTGTGTGCAGAGGGAAAGTCAACTTTAATGTTTAATCATTTGGTTGTCTCTTGAGAAAGTTTATTTTGGTCTTCTCTTTGTGTACCCATTAAATATATAAATGCATTTTTTTTACACTTCTGTTTTCATTCCAGATTTCAGTGACACAAAAATATTTTCTTTTTAAAGTATTATTGCTGTATAAATATTGAGAATTTAATGAAAAATTAAAAATTAAAATCCACCCACAGCTTTTCCATAATAACAACAAAAATCAAGCTTCGTGTTCTTTTACTTCTTTTCTCTCTGCATCCATACGGTAATCTTAATTTATATTCAGCTTTCTAAATTTTTTATTCCATCGAGTATTTTTCATTCCTTTATTCATTCATCTATCCATTCCTTTGGCATATGTCTGAGTACCTTGTAAATGCGGGGTCCTGTGCATGGTATTAGGGGATACAGCAGTGTCAGTCCTCATGAAGCTGGCACTCTGAGAATAGGGGAATGGTTGGTGGGTAACATATTAATAGGTAAGTAAACCTAATAGACGGAGAAGGCAATGGCACCCCACTCCAGTACTCTTGCCTGGAAAATCCCATGGGTGGAGGAGCCTGGTAGGCTGCAGTCCATGGGGTTGCTAGAGTCGGACACGACTGAGCGACTTCACTTTCACTTTTCACTTTCATGCATTGGAGAAGGAGATGGCAACCCACTCCAGTGTTCCAGCCTGGAGAATCCCAGGGATGGGGGAGCTTGGTGGGCTGCTGTCTGTGGGGTCGCACAGAGTCGGACATGACTGAAGCAACGCAACAGCAGCTTAGCAAACCTAATAGAAGAAGAACCTTGCAATTGCATTATTAAAATGGTGCAGCCTGTTACCATGTTGTAGATGTTACGTAACTACTTTCTTATTGTTCAACATGTCCATCAGGGTCTCAGGAGGAAAGAGGTGGCACACACAAAGTAGGGAGAATGGAGGAGCATTTCCTAGAGAGAAGTTTACACAAATGTGGTCAGTAGGTAGGAAACCACCAGGATGGAGGAGTTCTCTGGGGCTGGGGACCATTAAGCACATGTTTGCCTGGAGGGGCCATAGATGTTTTCAGAGTAAATGTTTTATAAGCATCTTCCAGTGTTGTGTCTAGTGCTTAAGAAGGGAGGGAATGTTCTAGGCGAGTGACCTGCCTCCGTTGAGTGAAGCTCACAGAGCAGGACAGCGGACCAGAGAGTGGTAAGGGAGGGATAACAGGGGAGAAACACCAAGAGGTTGCTTGGTTTCTGTAGCTGTGCAGTTGGCTGAGTGTTGGGTATGGGGGGATGGGAGGAGAAGGGAGGGAAGACTAGGCTGAACTCAGTGGTTCCTTCAGGCAGAGCTTTTCAGTTTGGGGCAATGAATGGGGAAGGGGGAATGGGCAGGGAGGCCTCCTGGGACTGGGACTTCTGTCCCTGGAAGCCTCTTCCCCTTCAGTCCAATGTCATACTCACTCTTCTATGTGCTATAACATGGTGAAGTGAGGAAGTGTCCGGGGCCCCTTCCAGTTATCAAGTACTGTCACTTTAGAAATTTTCCCTGAAGTCTCTGAAGCTATACCCTTGAGTGCTGGTAACCATTACTCAGCTCTAAAGTAATCATATCAATAGTAACTTCTTGTACAGTGGCCTGTCTGTTGTCAAGGTGCCGGGAGGCAGATGGTGCCAGGGGAATGGGCTTCCTTTTGGGGAGATTGGGGAATGAAACACATAAGCATTCACCCCTCTGACTGGTGTGTACGGCAGGAGTGGTGGGTGCTTCCTTGGGGTAGGTATCTTCTAAACTGGTAAATTTCATGTTTAGTACCTTGCTGAGCACTGCCACTTTGGGGATCTGTTGGGTTTGGGGAGCTAATCACTTAGGCTGAGCCGCATGAGGAAAAGGCAATAGAGATCAGAATCCAATGGCATGTTTAATAACTATGCACATGTGTGTTCACAAGTGCATCTTGAAGTTTCTGATAGTGTAAAACTTTGGCCATGGCCTCTGTTTTCAAAGACATAGTGTGAAGTCTTTAATGCTATCAAGTTACTGGTTTTTCGATTGTTTTATTCTGTTTGGCTCATCTGATGGAGGGACAGGGGCTTGTCCACACACGAGGCTGAAAAGAACCTGGAAACTGATTCTTTGCCTCAGTTTTCACCATCCTTTGACCCTTGGTTCTCTTCTCTGTGTTGAAATGTTCGGCCCTAAAGTTAGAGCTTTGTTCTTTTGATCCGGGGGCCTCCAGAGTGGTGCAGAAGGTCAGCAGTGAGCTTCTCTTTCCCTTGGGATCCATTTTGTTTTTTGGTTTTTTGTCTTTTTACCTTTATTATTGCTCAAATCCTTTTTGGAAACAGGTGATGGGTTGAGCAGTAAATGAATAAATGTTTCTTTATCTAAATCTAAACAGCCAAATAGCAAGGCAAGAATTGCTTCGACACTTCAGTAGTATGAGTCGCAAACTTGGATCATGATTATAAAAAAAGTAGATGAAATGTCTAGGCTATGTCACAAGATTAGTTCAGGTCTCTGTTTTTCTTTAGAACTCACTACTGTATGTCTCTGTTTAGTACCCACAAGTATTTCTAGTTAATAAAATGCCTTTTGAACCATCCAGGAGAGTCTAACTGATTGCTCTTGCTTTCCCCATAAAGCTTTGCCCCCATCATGTCACTCCTCTACTTGAAACCTTCCATGCCTTCCACTGTCTCGAAATTCTAAGAGTCATCCCTTCAATGTGTCTTTAGGCACCTCCTGGCCTCTGCCCACTCCCCCAACATCATGTCATGCCTCCACTCTCTTCATGTTCTCTGCTCTGGGTTCTTTCAAGGTCCTTTAACTGGACTCACTTTCTCTTGACTTCAGACCTTGGAATGTGCTCTCTCTGCCCTCTCCCTCCCCTGTTCTTCAGGTCTTTCAGTGGGCCCATAGATGAGGCTACACTTTTTCTGTTCTCTTCCTACATCTCTACCTGTACCTTCTCCATAGAAGGTACTCCCCGTGAGGACAGGTTCTGTGTTGTTCTTGGCACCATTGTATCCCAAACTTCCTGCATGGTACCTGGCAAACAGCACATGCTCTGGAAAGATTTGTTGAGAAAAAGAAGTATGTGTTTTATAGTAGTCTGGTTTTTCTGACATTATTAATCCATATTTAACAAGTTACATCAACTCCTCGATAACCATGATTTTTGACAAGTTACTATCCTTCTTTTTCCAGAGAACCTGGACACCTTCAGTCTACAAATAGTTGTGACTTTTCATGCCAGGGGACTGTCACGATGGGTGGGGTGGGCAGAAGGTGGATTGTGTATGGAGGTGAATGACTCAGCCTTACCTTCATGAACATGCTCACCTTTCATATGAATTAAAGCATTATAATTGGAAATTCTTTTTTGTATAATCTCCATTGATGTCCTCATAATAACCTCTTCAAGTTATTTATCCACATCTCACAGCTAAGAGTTGTTCCTGGTAACTGAGTAGTGTCTGATTGGGAAGTTGTACTGGATATTTGCTCTGGGGATGAAGATGACCAATTATGCCGCATCGATTAGAAGACAGCTGTGTGGAGTTATGTAGAAAGAGACCATTCTCAGTTTGGAAGTAATATATTTTAACCTAAAAAGGCATGTGATGAGAAGCTATATTTGGACCTGCCTGTTTCGATGTGGTTTTGTGTAAATACAAGGGTAGCGTGGTCAGAACACCCCGCTGATCCAGTGCCTTCTCTCATTGCCCTCACTGTGCTGTGATGTTCTGGTTTATTTACCCATTATACAGATAAGAAGTTGAGTCAGAGGATGTCATTTCCGAGAGCAACTCATCTGGGGAAAGGAGTTGAGGTTCAGATCCGGACTTCCTGACTCATGTTGGGGAAATCCTCTCTGGGCACTGAGAGTGATTGCGCGATTTGGGGATCATTGTATGCCTTAGCAGTTCTGGACCAAGATCATCAGTATTTGGTTGTATAATGTATTTCATGATGATTGTTATTGGCCTCCTTCAGCAAGTCATTCTGACAAATCTCAGGTCCTTGTTCCACTCAGGCATCATCCATAAAGTACTATTGCAGTGCAGTTTATTTTCCTCTGGGAATGGCTTTGCACACCTCTAATCGAATGTGAGTGCTGCAGCCGCCCCATTTCCTACCGTTCAATCCCCTTTCCTTTCTCAGTTCGGCAGACTGTAGACCGTGCTGGTAGCTGCCCAGAGAGCAGCGGTGTTTTCCATTATTCATGATGTTAGCAGCAGGTCGCTGCTTTGGCCTATGCAGGCTGGAATAGACTCATTCATGGTGGCGGGAGCAGCTACTCTTTCTTTCCGTGGAACTTGCCATCACCCCAAGTATAAGCTGAGGTCAAGGGCTCTTAGGGTGGGGTTTGCAGAATAAAGAGTCTTATCTGGATAATTGGCAGCCTTCTCTCTCCCTTGGCACAGCCAGTGTGATTAGAGGCTGGGTGGTGCCAGCCGTGTACGATGTTGTGCTTGAGGTTTATTTTAGTGGTATGGGAAACAGGATTCGAGTATCAGACCTCAGCTAGAGCCAGCTTTCAGAGGCTGGATCATTTCATTCACTGCATCTCTCTCTTTCACCACCCAGTCCTGCCACATTATTCTTCCTCCTCTTGTTTCATAACTAAATATGGTGCATTTATTTTAATAGCTAGTCTGGCCTGTTTAATCAGTATAGTGTTTTATTAGATGGATGCATTTTCAGTTATTAGCCTAGTCCCAAACTTTCTATTTCATTGTCTCTGTCATTTCCCACTATGTTCTCTATGGTAGTTTGCTTAGCTAGCCACAAATACCTATCTGCTGGGATACCTTCAGTTTTTCATGATTATGTAGTAGTAGAACTCAGTCATTTCTGACTCTTTGCAACCCCAAGACCTGTAGCCTGCCAGGCTTCACTGTCCATGGGATTTTCCAGGCACAAATACTGGAGTGGGTTGCTGTTTCCTATTCCAGGGAATCTTCCCGAACCCGAGCCTCTTGCATCTCCTGCATTGGCAGATGGATTCTTTACCACTAGTGCCACCTGGGAAGCCCTTCCATGACTGTATGTGGTAGCAGATAGCATGGAAATGTTGCCCTCACAGACTCCTAGGGATGTTCTTCCTAGGATTATCCTTTTGGATTATCTTCTTCTAAGAAAGAAAGAATTCTTCCTTCCCTCGATGTAGCTCGGTCCAATCTTGTCATTTGAAAGACCAGAAAGTGAAACCCTGAAGTGTTTTAAAGTGTTGCCTGTATGTCTCCCTGCACTTTGTCCACACTCAAGATGATTATCTTTTTTGCTGCTGATGCCTGACTGGCTAAGAAAGCAAGGGCCAGTGATAACTCTTTCTGTATTAACTGGCAGTTAGGAATTTCAGCAGCAGCAAAGTGTCAGAAAACTTAACATCAACGTGTTTATCAAAATATGAATTTATTGACCTGCATCACTGACAAGTCCAAGGGTAGATTTGCTCTACCTGCCTCTTCTCTATTTCAGGTTCATTGGGTAAAATCTTGGCCTCTTCTCCAGCATACCTGGCAAGAGTCTCTTTATGTCTCATTGGCTCTGAGTAAATAAGTTGCCTACCCCTGAAGCAATCACTTTGACCAGGAGAGGTGATCAGGCCAGTGGGCAAAGATAGGGGTGGGATTGCCCCTAGTGCAATAGGAGGTGAATCTCTTCTTTTTATGTGGACTGAGAGTGGGGAGGAGGTGATTCCTCAAATGAAAACCTTATTTCTGGGCAATGGGGAGTATAGACAGAGACAGTGAACACAAAGATCCACTCAACCCTTTTGACTTCTGGGTTTGCCTGCCCTAGTGAGGATGGAGTAAGGAAGTGGAGGACCACCAAGATGCATGAAGTTCACAGAATCAGAGTTGTTTGAGCTAGCAGGGCTTTTATAGGTCCCCGTTTCCGGTACTGATCACTGCATTAAAAACTACCCTAAAATCTGATAGCTTAAAGTAACAATTTATTGTATTTCGTGACCCTGTGAGTCAGGAATTCAGTGTATAGAGAAAAAGTGGAAGTCGCTCTGTCATGTCCAACTCTTTGCAACTACTCATAGTCCATGGAATTCTCCAGGCCAGAATACTGGAGTGGGTAGCCATTCCTTTCTCCAGGGGTTCTTCCCAACCCAGGAATCAAACCGGGGTCTCCTGCATTGCAGGTGGATTCTTTACCAGCTGAGCCACCAAGGAAGCCCAAGAATACTGGAGTGGGTAGCCTTTCCTTACCCAGGGGATCTTCCCAACCCAGGAATCGAACCGGGATTTCCTGCATTGCAGGCAGATTCTTTACCAGCTGAGCTACCAGGGAAGCCCAGCCTTGCCCACTGGTTTCTGTATCTTAGTTGTGAGCTGGCCAGAAACTTCTTTCCCTCACTTCTCCAATCTTTCCTGACCACCTTTAGCCTTTCTCTTGACTAGCTTGGCCAGTGTCTCATAGCATGGTAGCCTCCGTGTAAGTCAGACTTCTTATGTGAAAGGTGAAGGCTTCTAAAATGAATGTGCCAAGAGACTGGAAGTGGAAGCTGCCAGCTTCCTCAGGCCTGGGCCTGAAAACCCACAAAGCATCTTCCCATGGGTTGATCAGGTGGTCACAGAGTCCACTCAGATTCCAGAGGAGAGGGGTCTCTTCCATTCACAGATAAAACACCTGAGGCCCCTAAAGAAGCGACCTCATTTCTCAAGAGCCCTCCTTTCAGAAATAGCATGGAAACAACCAGGCTTAAGTCCACGCGCTCTCCAGCCAGAATGCCTGCCCTCACAACCTTTTGCAGCCTCTTCTTGTGTTCTGTATCCATGAGCCAGGAGGCCCAGAGTAAGGGAAGCCAGGACAAGGGGTTTCCTCTCTGCAAATAAGATGCTGACAAAGTACTGCTCATCAGGCTTGGAGACCACTGTGCACCAGCCTTAGGCCACGTGGCACTGCTGGGACTCTGTCCTCAGCCAAGAGCAGGAGCGTGAGCCCATAAGCCCATTTGAATTGTGCTGCCAAAGATTCCTCTGCTTGTTGCATTTTTCTTCCCCAGAAGGGTTGCATGGAAAGGACTGAGCGTTCCACAGCTTGGGTTATCCGAACTGCCTTTTCCTCTCTTTACCCCAGTGTTCTGTTTAGCTGCTAAGTCATGATCGACTCTTTTTGCAACCCCATAGACTGTAGCCTGCCAGGCTCCTCTGTCCATGGGACTTCCCAGGCAAGAATACTGGAGTGGGTTGCCATTTCCTTCTCCAGGGGATGTTTCCAACCCAGGGATCAAAACTGCATCTCCTGCATTAGCAGGTGGATCCTTTACCACTGAGCCATCAGGGAAGCCCCTATCCCAGTGTTCCTCCCACTAATTAGTGAGCCACTGACATATTCCTATTTTAAAGTCAGTCATTTCATAACCTAATTTTCAGTACTTTCTGGGCTTATTATCTCCTTTTAACCCCTGGCTTCATGTCCTCTGGTGTGCATGTGCTCGGGAGAGGAGATGAGAGGGAAGGGAAAGACTTTCTCCAGTCCCTCCTACCTCCCCCCTTCTCTTCTGGGAGGAGGGAAAATTGACAGCCTTTCTGCACACAGGGTGAGATACCTATTTCTAGGCATGTGGGGCCAGAGAAGAGAGACAGAAAGCATGCTTAGTGTTTCAGTGATTTCCCAGGAAACCAGTGGACTCCTCTCAAGACAAGAACTTTCTTCTCTCCTGAGTCATCTTATACCTGTTATGAGGACAGATTGTTTTTTATATCTTTATATTTCATGTGATCACCCAAGTGCCTCAAAAGCAGGTGCTGCCTTCATGGAAATGCAAGATAATTAAGTTTAGAATTCATTGACAACCTGGGGCATCTGGAAAAGAATTGCAATTCAGAATCATGAGCGTGTGTGTGTGTGTGTGTGTGTGCTTTTTGCATGTGTGCTGAGACGCACTGTGTCTTTAATGTTATAGATCAGGCAAAAATCCCTGAAATACACATACTGGACTCGGGTAGGATGAGATGAGGAGATTAATTAAATGTAAACTTCATTCGTTTCCTTGCATCAATTCCCTTTTTAATCAGAGAGACATCTTATAACCAGAAGATGCGATCTAATTGATGTTCTTTTTGTTTTTTAATCCTCAGAGAGGGACAATGCCAGTAGTATTTTTAGTTCTTTCAGGAAAAATGTGATTCTGGCTTATACTTGTATGTTGCAGCTTTACTCTCTATTTAAAATTAGCAGTTGGTTTTCTTAACTTGAGCATGTGGGAGAAGTTCTGAGCCCTGAAGATGAACAATAGTTTAATATAACGATATTTAAGGACTAGTCCATGGGCACAAGGGTCAATGACTGTGTTCTCAGTTTCTGATGAGTTGATTCCATCATTACCACTGGCATCAGCAACTTCCTTGCTTTTTAAAGGAGGCAGATATTGTTATATAGTGGACACAGAAATCATATATTGAACATAGAAGAATGGTGAGAGGTCAGGGAGGAGTTGGAGGGTTTGCTGGACAAGATCTGCTCCTTGAGCTGCACTGAAGCTACATACATCCCACATCTTCATTGCTATTTGACCCTCAACTCATTTCTTAAGATGCTTGCATTCAGAATGTGGAGATGTGGTTATTTTGATAGCATGTATGAAATCTCTCTCACATACTTACGGGACGAAGGAAAGCAGAACTTGGTCTTTTTGCCCTTCCAATCGACTCTTCCTGTAAGTTGAGTGGTTTCCATTCACTTCCACAGAACCATTTTACCATCGTCCGCATCCTTTTACATGCTTCAAGAGACAGATACACAAAGCTATGAAGACAGGAGCACCCTGGCTGGGGTCAGGAGACTGAGGTCTAACCTTGGGGCAGCTTTAACTTGCAGTTCACCTAACCCCTGGGCCACCTCCTAACCTCATAGATGCTTCTGGGCTTCCATGATTTTATCAGAATAAAAGAGAATGTTGTGGAAGGAGGAGCGCTCTCTGTCCCAGAGGTTATATGTAATTGGCTCTGAGAATGCTCGCAGCTGTCGGGGTGACACGCTGGCACCCTCTTACGCTCTTCCACTGTCGGGGAGCCGCTCTTCGTTTCGTTTCGTCTCTGTCTCGCCCGTCTCCATATGCCAGAGTAGGGAAAAGTGAATGGATTAAAAATCTGTTGGGATGGGGGAAACCATCTGATGCATCTTCTGTCTGTCTTTTCACCCGTGAGTATTTTAAATGTTGATATCCCCTAAAGAACTGAAAGATGGTCTATAACCGGGGAGGTGGAAGGAATCCGGCATTCCAGTTACTCTAAAGTGAAACATGAAAATGATGTAGTGCTCTGGGTATGGGGGGAGTAATGGAATAGGACTGTCAAAAATTGGAGTCACGGTTGTCCAAGCACTTGTGAGGTTTCCTGGACTATTTCCTATACAGATTAAGATGCTTCTTTATCACTCTTGAATTTTTTTTTATCCCTTCTTAGGTTGCTCAGCCAGTAAAGAATCTGCCTGCAATACAGGAGACCTGGCTTCAACCCCTAGTTTGGGATGATCCCTTGGAGAAGGGAGTGGCAACGTACTCCAGTATTCTTGCCTGGATAATTCCATAGACAGGAGCCTAGCAGCTACAGTTCATGGGGGTCACAAAGAGTCGGACACGACTAAGTGACTAACACACACGCACATGCCCTAATCTACCCATATCTGAAGGAGTTATTCCAAGGCCTGTGTATGGGGCTGTCATGTCTAGAAAGCTTCCTTATCTGGTTTACCAGGAAAACACCTACTTTTTAAAGATCTAGTGCAGATGTAACCTTTGCAAAAAAAAAAACGTCTTCCCTGCCACCCACAGCCATGGATGACCATTCTCCTCCTTTCCTTACCTCCATATTTGTACATGTCTTGTTAGCAGCCGTCACTGATGTAAAGGCATCTGTCAGGTTATGATAGAAGGTGGATAGCGACCTCTCCGAGGGTGGGAATCGTGTCTCCTTCATCCTCGTGTCCTCAGGATTTAGCAGAATTTTTGTCATGTATTAAGCACTCCGTGAATGAGTTGGGGGGAGGGGGGGAAGCTAAGCCAGTTTCTTGCCATTCAGTTTGATTCAAAAAGTACTATTATGCCATCAAAACTTTCACTTGGAAGACAACTCTAAGTTCCTAAGACATGGATAGAATGTCCCCAGGTCGGGGATTGTTCGGTTTATCAGTTCCCTAGCACGGCAGTAACAGATGGTTGCAAATCGGGTGGCTTCACACAGATGTGTTCCCTCACAGCTCTGGGGGCTAGAATTCTGATATTACTGAGTTGGCAAGGCCGTGCTTCCCCTGAAGGCCCTACGGAAATATCTTGTCCTAGCCTCTTCCTAGCTTCTGGTGGCTGCTGGCCGTCCTTGGTGCCCTTTGTCACATAGCTGTATGACTTCAGTGTCTGCTTCCATGTTAATATGGCTCTCTTCTCTCTTTGTGTCTGTATCTAGGTGTCCAGCTTTCCACCGTCTTTAAAGGACATGGGTACTTGGCTTTATGGCCCATTCTAATGCAGTAGGACCTCATCTTCACTTGATTTCATCTGCAGTTGATCTCAGAGAGGTAGCAGTGAGCAGTGGCGTGAAGCAAGATCTTAGTTCCCTGCCCAGGAACTGAACCTGTGTGGCCTGGATGAAAACCAGGAATCCTCACCACCAGGCCAGCAAGGGCTAAAGACTAGAAGCAAATTTTCCCTGTTTTTTAGTTCTCATTGAAAAATGCATTTCTCAAGGAGGCAAAAACTGTAAAAAGAGATACAAAGTTTATTATTAGAGACACAGCACAAGTGGGAGAGACAGTTTAAAGACAGAAGCAAGGTAGAGATGCACACCCTAAGAGAAAGGGTGTGGGCGTCTTTCCTAATGAGGTCTAGCGTAGTAAAGAGTGGTTAAATCATTTATATAGGGCAGTTTTCCCATGTATTTGTTTGTGTTGTATTAGTCGCTCAACCATGTCTGACTCTTTACAGACCCATGGCTTATAGCCTGCCAGGCTCCTCTGTCCATGGAATTCTCCATCAGGAATACTAGAGTGGGTAACCATTCCCTTCTCCATGGGAGCTTCCTGACCCAGGATTGGAACTTGAGTTTCCTACATTGCAGGCAGATTATTTATTGTCTGAGCCACCTAGGAAGCCCTAAAATGTTGTATATCCATGAATGTGTGAGTGCGTGCCAAGTTGCTTTAGTTGTGTCTGACTCTTTGTGACCCTATGGACTATAACCCACCAGGCTCTTCTATCCATGGGATTCTCTAGGCAAGAATACTGGAGTGGGTTGCCATGCCACCCTCCAGGGATCTTCCAGACCCGGGGATCGAACCTGAGTCTCTTATGTGCCCTGCATTGGCAGGCAAGTTCTTTACCACTAGCACCACCTGGGAAGCCCCATTTGAATTATCTGGCTTCTTTTTCCACACCTGACCTACCCTAGGACTCTCCCCAATTTGAGTATGCACCTTTTTCTGAGATGGATTCCAGCCCAGAGGCCTAAGAGGGGCCTTGGCATTTCATATTATGGGATGTTGCCCCCCTCCTTTTGACCTCAAGGAGTCTTTCTGCTCCCTTGCCCCAAGGAAGGGAAATATATGACCTCTTGATCTTTTACTCAAACAGGGTTTATCCCCTCTCTGTTTCTGCCCAGACTATTATCTTAAAGTGTACTCAGGAGACAAAGCCTGGCTATTTATCTTGTTTCTGTTGTTATTTCTATTTTGAAGTGCAAACAGGAGGCTGGCTGTAAATATCTAACCTGGAACCCACCTATCTCTTATCTCAGTTCAGTTCAGTTCAGTCTCTCATTTGTGTCCGACTCTTTACAACCCCATGAATCGCAGCACGCCAGGCCTCCCTATCCATCACCAACTCCCAGAGTTCACTCAAACTCATGTCTATCAAGTCGGTGATGCCATCCAGCCATCTCATCCTCTGTCGTCCCCTTCTCCTCCTGCCCCCAATTCCTCCCAGCATCAGAGTCTTTTCCAGTGAGTCAACTCTTCGCATGAGGTGGCCAAAGTATTGGAGTTTCAGCTTTAGCATCAGTCCTTCCAATGAACACCCAGGACTGGTCTCCTTTAGAATGGACTGGTTGGATCTCCTTGCAGTCCAAGGGACTCTCAAGAGTCTTCTCCAATACCACAATTCAAAAGCATCAATTCTTTGGCACTCAGCTTTCTTCACAGTCCAACTCTCACATCCATACATGACCACAGGAAAAACCATAGCCTTGACTAGACGGACCTTTGTTGGCAAAGTAATGTCTTTGCTTTTGAATATGCTATCTAGGTTGGTCATAACTTTCCTTTCAAGGAGTAAGCGTCTTTTACTTTCATGGCTGCAGTCACCATCTGCAGTGATTTTGGAGCCAAAAAAATAAAGTCTGACAGTATTTCCACTGTTTCCCCATCTATTTGCCATGAAGTGGTGGGACCAGATGCCATGATCTTTGTTTTCTGAATGTTGAGCTTTAAGCCAACTTTTTCACTCTCCTCTTTCACTTTCATCAAGAGGCTTTTTAGTTCCTCTTTACTTTCTACCATAAGGGTGGTATTATCTGCATATCTGAGGTTATTGATATTTCTCCCAGCAATCTTGGTTCGAGCTTGTGCTTCTTCCAGCCCAGCATTTCTCATGATGTACTCTGCATATAAATTAAATAAGCAGGGTGACAATATGCAGCCTTGACGTACTCCTTTTCCTATTTGGAACCAGTCTGTTGTTCCATGTCCAGTTCTAACTGTTGCTTACTGGCCTGCATATAGGTTTCTCAAGAGGCAGGTCAGGTGGTCTGTTTATCTGTTATCTCAGGAAATGCAAACAGGAGGCTAGTTGTCAAGTGTCAGCCTGAAACCCATTTTTTTTTGCCCTAAGAAATGTGAACATGAGGCCTGTTGTAAATGCCTAGGCTGGAGCCCGTCTATATCCTGCCTCACAATGAGCCTAACCTAGTCCAAATAAGGGCACATTCACAGACAGGTAAGGGAGTTGGGGAGTTAGGACTTGATTTTTTTTTTTTTTTTTGCAAGACACCGTTCAATGCAAATTACATTTTGATCCCTTTAATCATGGAATTTTTTTTTCTTTGGCTGGGCTTGGTCTTCATTACTTTGTGCAGGCTTTTTTCTCTAGTTGTGATGAACAGGGCCTACTCCTCATTGTGGTTCATGGACTTCTCATTGCAGTGGCTTCTCTCCTTGTGGAGCAGGGGGCCAAGGGCACGCAGGCTTCAGTAATTGTGGCGCAGGGACTTATTTGCCCCTCAGCTTATTCATGGAAGGTTGACTCCTTAACTCCTCAGCCTCTCCTTCGGATGGTTTTTTAGTCCCTGCTTCAGTGCCTCTAGCACTGGGGAGTTCCTTGCTCACAGGCATATTTTCTGTCTTTGGGAGGCAGCTTTTGGGGAACTTTTTCTTTAATTGGGCCCCACTGTACTTCCTGCCATCTTTATTATTCAACAATCAGGGTGTATATGGAATAATATGCTTCCTCCTCTGCGGGGAGGAGGGAGAGCTTTCAGGCACTGAAGATGGTTTTCCCGGCCTCCACGACCCCCTCCCAGTTGCTTCAAGTCTTCTCCAGGTTTGTTTCCATTACCAGACTTCCTCCACACTACTGGAACTTCCTGTTTGCGGTGCATTGGGCGAAATGAAATGAGACTTCCAGGGGTCGTAGAGTCACAAATCAAAGCAGACACGTCTACTTCCAGGGAATCCACTTCTACGGATGCAACTTCACACATTTTAGTGGACAACACACACCCTTGAAACCTTTAATTTATTCTTGGTTGCATATGGTGCTGCTAAACTCTGTTCTTCTCATTTAGTATTTTGGCCCCTAGAGCAGGGTCTGGCCCTGGTGTGATTATACTCTTCTCTGTTGCACTTGGCCTGTGGCCCCAGCCTGTGGAAACAGCTGAATCACAGAGCTGTGATTGTACATTGGCTGATGATGGACTGTGATGGGGGAGGGTAGAAGGAGGGGCTGTCACTAGAAAAGGGTCTTTTGTTAGAGGTCATGCTACTGCTTATGTGTCCCCAGACAGCTGATCAGAACAGGACCCAGATATGATTTGGGGCTTTAAGGGTTTTCTACTGCTTCTCGGATTTGCTGCTGAGGTGGAGAGCACATTTTGTACCATTAGGTGGAAGGGTTCCTACCATACTTGCATGCTGTTTGGAGGTAAGTCAACTCTGGTGGCCCCAATGCTTTCTGTTTGAACAAATTTACACAGATAAATAAATGAGGGCTTAGATGGTCAGAACCAGAAAGGGCTTGGAGGTAATAACCTGAGTTTAGAGTTTGGATAAGAATGTGAGACTGGAAATGAGACAGATTTCACACTCTTAGTTCAGTTAGTAGACATTTGATCTATCCAAAGTGTTCATAAGACATTTGGTCCATGCCGAAAGGTTTTTGGATATTTGGTCATATTTGGTACTATCCAAAATGTCCCTAGATGGAGACAGTTGCGCAACACCCAAAGTGTTCTGATATTTGATCCTGTCCGAAACCATTTGGCGTGGAGCTCAGGTGCTTGTGGACGTTTCACATAGGACCAGCTTTCAAGGATCTTTTGGCGTGGACCTGATGGCTTATGGATGTTTTGGACAGAACCAAATGTCTGATGAGGCCTCCTTTTTCATCTTGTGAATTTGGCAAAATTATTTTGTTAAGTGGGGTTAATAGCAGTATCAACTCAGAAAAAAAGTGAAAGTGTAGTCACTCAGTTGTGCCTGACTCTTTGTGATCCTTTCGACTGTATATAGCCACCAGGCTCCTTCGTCCATGGGATTTTCCAGGCAAGAATCCTGGAATGGTTGTTACAATTCAGTGAGCTAGTAGTATCCATTTAATTCATACTTGGATGCGGCCAGGAAGGGATGCTGAGGCCCACGGAAGTCGGATGATTTGCCCAAGGTCACTTAGTGTGTGCTGCCCCCAAAGCAGGAACAAAATTTATAGCCTTTCAGTTTTTAATTTAAGGAACGTTCCTCTAAACTACCCCAGCACTTCAGAACTCATCAGCTTCCATTATTTATTTACCAATCTGCTTCTGTGTACAGAATAAAGACAGAGAAATAAAATTGGTGTTTAAAACCTTCCTCACCAGAACATTGATTGTACCCTCTCTGTCGTGTCTGTGGATTTATTCCAGATGGGGCTAGCTCTTTTGTGGAAATGGCCACCCTCTGAATCAGGGGTGTAAGTGAAGACATTGCTGCGAACCTTGGTTGCGTCGCCTGTGTGTCCTGGGTGGTGCTGGCAGCACTGGCCCTGGGAGGACAGACAGACAGAGCAGGACAACAGCCCACTGAGCAGCAGCCTGCACCCTGAAGCCATGTTCTCTCCATTTAATATGCAATGTGGATTGTATTTTCTCTCAGCTTCCTGTGAATTGGAGAGGTGCATTGTGCCAGCTTTCCTAAATTGCCACAATCAATATTCTACTGCCTTTATTTTATATGCATGCTAATGACTTTTCTCCCATTCAAGTGTACTTGTTTTCCAAATCAGTCTTCACAACGTTAAAAAATAAATAACTAGGGAAAAAGAAGCCAAAAAAGAAAAAAAAAAAAGCCCTCAATATCACCCTGAGTTTCTGCCTGGAGTCTGTGGCAAGGGTCTGAATGTGGGTGGAAAGCACTCAGGAGAGCCCCTGGCGGGCCTTTCTGGGCTGGCCAAGGCAGAGTGAAGAGCCAGGCGGGGTTTGGGCTCAGGGAAGCATGTGGCCTTCTGAACAACAGCTTGAAGGCCTGTGCTGCGTTCACTGGCTTCAGGCATCATTCTCCCCTGCTGCCCTCCCCCTCTCCCCAGCTGAATTGCTTTCTAACAACGCCTGTGTGGCTTCCCTGGTAACTCAGATGGTAAGGAATCTGCCTGCAATGCAGGAGACCCAGGTTTGATCCCTGGGTTGGGACAATTCCCTGGAGAAGGAAATGGCAACCCACTCCAGTGTTCTTGCCTGAAAAATCCCATGGGCAGAGGAGACTGGTGGGCTACAGTCCATGGGGTCACAAAGAGTCGGACATGACTGAGCAACTAATGTCATGTCATGTGTGACTTTGGGGCTACCAAAGTGGCCTCCTGAAGTTTGGTGGTAGCCTTCCAGCTCTATTTATACAGAATTATGTGTTAACACTTTCCTAGACATTTTGGATTTATTCTCACATTATCTGCTTTAGTTTCCTTTATTTATCTTTCATTTAGGACAAGGAACTGGTAGGATTCTGCTTCCTGCACCCATGGTGTCTACTCTAGCCCCTACTCACATCAGCATCATTTTTTTTTTCCTGAGTACCATCCATCATTTCAGGATGAGGTCAAATGATATTTTCTTTATGAAGCCTCTGACTTCTGTTTTAATTCATTGTTTTCAATAAACATTTCTTGGAGTATGTACCATGCGATTGGTGCTGTGAATGAAACACTGAAGAAAACAGACAAAGATCACTGCCCGTGGTCCTTCGTCCTACTCGGGAGAAAGAGAAAAAGTGTATGCATAGGGTGTCAGTGGAAGGAATGATGCTAAAGCTGAAACTCCAGTACTTTGGCCACCTCATGTGAAGAGTTGACTCATTGGAAAAGACTCTGATGCTGGGAGGGATTGGGGGCAAGAGGAGAAGGGGACGACAGAGGATGAGATGGCTGGATGGCATCACTGACTCGATGGATGTGAGTCTGAGTGAACTCTAGGAGTTGGTGATGGACAGGGAGGCCTGGCGTGCTGCGATTCATGGGGTCGCAAAGAGTCAGACACGATTGAGCGACTGATCTGATCTGATCTGATAGGGTGTCAGATGGAGCAGGGAAGGGGTTATTGTTTAATCGAATGGTCCAGGAGGGAGGCCTCTCTGGGGGTGATACTTGAGTAGGGATCTGAAGTTGGAAACACTGCCTTCTTCTCTGACCTTCTTCAGGCACCCTCTTTGCTCCATTGCAGCAAGAACCATTGTGGCAGTGGGGGGAGGAGGGAGAAACAAAGATACACGAGAGAGCATGTGTATGCACATGTCTGTGTATGCACACACTCACCACTCTGTCTAGCATCTTGTCTCATGTTGCTTAATAAGTGACTTTGGAGTGAAGATTGGGAACAGGCTTGTTTTACTGCTGTGCCCAGCGAGGTGAGGCAAGACCTATTCTCTATTGTGCATTGTTGTTCAGCAGGGAATCAGGGACCCCTCTGGGTCCATGGCCTTTGGTGGTGGTGCTGCCGTGTGAGCCCACTACCCAACAGCCCCTTCCAAAGACTTCGTTTACTCACCCTTAAAATAAGGGGGTTGAATAATTGACTCTTTAAGCTCTCCTGGCTCCAAAGTCCCTCTGTTTTGTGTTGTGAAATCCTGGGTCAAGTGTCCTCCTGTACAGAGTGCTCTGCTGCAGAGTCCAGCTCACAGATTGCTCCCCTGCCTGTACTGTGGTCTGTGTTCTGTAAGAGCACCAGCAGGCGTATCATCTTTGGCACTGTGTATCCTGGAAGCGTGTCTTCTCCAACTAGATTGTGAATACTTACAGACAGGTCCAGGGACCCATCTTGTGCCCTGTAGAACCTGCAGGTGAGTGAAAGTCACTCAGTCATGTCCAGCTCTTTACTGGAGTGGGTAGCCTTTCCCTTCTCCAGGGGATCTTCCCAACCCAGGGATCGAACCCAGGTCTTCTGCATTGTGGGCAGATTCTTCACCAGCCAAGCCACAAGGGAAGCCCAAGGATACTGGAGTGGGTAGCCTATCCGTTCTCCAGCGGATCTTCCTGACCCAGGAATCGAACCAGGGTCTCCTTCATTGCAGGCGGATTCTTTCCCAACTGAGCTATCAGGGAAGCCCTGAAGGAGATGATGGTAAATTGAGGGTTAGCTGATTCATAGCCTCATCCATTGATCTCCATTATTTATTGAGTTCCTGGAAAGTCTGTTAAGACTCTGTGTTAGATCTTGGAAATACTTTTTCATGAATCCTCTAGAAGTTCGCAATATAGCAGATGAATAATGTAATTGTAAAGCACTTGGTTGTTTTTGCAGTGCTTTCACATCTACTTTACCCTCTTGATTTTTAGATATCCCTGTGATTGAGGTGGGGCTTCCCAGATGGCTCAGGAGTAAAAGAGTCCCCCTGCCAATGCAGGAGATGCAGGTTCGATCCCGGGGTCTGGAAGATCCCCTGGAGAAGCAAATGGAAATCCAGTCTAGTATTCTTGCCTGGAAAATCCCATAAACAGAGAAGCCTGGGGGGCTGCAGTCCATGGGGTTGCAAGAGTCAGACACGACTTAGCAACTAAACAAAACAACGATTGAGGTAGGACTTACATTATATTTTGTGCCCTTTAAATTATAGAAGTGTAATAATATGACTTGGGAAAAAGGAAAAGAGTGAGCAATTTAAATGGTGCTGGTAACTTGGAGTTTGGAGTCCTACCAGGAAATAGTGTCCTTAGGGGCAGGAGATGGCTGATGGAGACACAAGTCTGCTCTAGCCTTTGGTCTCAGATCCCATGTGTATCATGCTATATGCATTAAAACATGTGGACCCCACTGTTCAGGTGAGTGTAGGAATATCCAAAGCTGCTTTTTCTCAGTTTTAATTTTTTTTTACTTGAAGTATAGTTGGTTTACAATGTTGTGTTAATTTCTGCTGTACAGCAAAATGATTCAGTTATACATATATCTATATATATACACATATTCACACACATTCTTTTTAAAATATTCTTTTCTTTGATAAGCCCTGATA
The DNA here is from genome assembly GCF_027580195.1 of Bos mutus. Taxonomy (NCBI): domain Eukaryota; kingdom Metazoa; phylum Chordata; class Mammalia; order Artiodactyla; family Bovidae; genus Bos; species Bos mutus. The sequence continues at coordinate 73,672,008 of NC_091617.1, forward strand.
GCTCGGTTGATAAAAGAGTCCGCCTGCAAAGCAGAAGAGCCCAGTTTGATTCCTGGGTCAGGAAGATCTGCTGGAGAAGGGATAGGCTACCCACTCCAACTGGTAAAGAATCTGCCTGCAATGCAGGAGACCTGGGTTCAGTCCCTGAATTTGGAAGATCCCCTGGAGAAGGGAAAGGCTACCCATCCCAGTATCCTGGCCTGAAGAATTCTATGGACTGTATAGTCCATGGGGTCACAGAGTTGGACATGACTGAGCAACTTTGACTTATCATAGGATATTGAATATAGTCCTCTGTGCTATACAGTAGGACTTTATTGTTTATCCATTCTAGATATAAAAGTGACATCTGTAAACCCCAGCCTCCCACTCTCTCTCTCCTCCAGCCCCCGCCCCCTGGTAGCCACCAGTCTCTTCTCTATGTCTGTGACTCTGTTCCTTTTTCATAGGGAGGCTCATTAGTGTCACATTTTAGATTCCACACATAGTGATATCATATGGTATTTGTCTTTCTCTTTCTGACGTAAGTTACTGTGATCATCTCTGGTTGCATTCATGTTGCTGGAAATGGCGTTCCATTCTCTCTCTGTCTCTCTCTTCCACAGCTGAGTAGTAGTCCGCTATATATATATGTACCGCATCTTTACCCATTCATCTGTTGATGGACATTTAGCCTGTGGCTATTGTGAATAGCGCTGCTATGAACATGGGGTGCACGTATCTCTTTGGATTATAGGTTTGTCTGCATACACGCAGGGCTCTTTTGAGCAGATTTGATTTTTGCCCATTGACTTAGGAACTGACATCCTGATGTGATCCATTCCCACCTTTTTCCATGTCATTGGTGAGGAAACTGTCTCAGAGGGAGGAATTTCCGTCCTCACTGCATGAGGTGCAGAGTGAGAACTGATCTCACGCCCTCCTAACTGCAGCCAGGACTTTTTCCTCCTTAGCCTCCTTTCTGTGTTTTCTCAGAGATTATCACCATTTGGACTAGCAATGCCTATGGGAGGAAAGGAGCCCAGAAGCTGGGCAAGATGTGCAGGCTAGATGGGTTAATCAAAGAGTAGTTTTCCTTTGAGTCTTCAGCCAGTTCTGGGCTGCCTCGGGCTCCTTCTGGCCTGAGCTGGAGACGCCTGTTAAGAAATCTGTAGCTGCTTCTCCTCTGGCATCTAATGAATTCCAACTCACTTTGAATGCTCCCTTGGCTCGGCTGCAGTTCTTTAAAGCCCATCTTCCACATGGAATTGGCAGGTTCATTTCATTGTTTGCGAGCCAGATAAAAATGCTTTGTTCTTTGCTCCTACGTTATGCCATTTCAGAATATTTCTTCTCCCACAAATTGCTGAGACTGTTCAATTTGGGCTTTCAATTGCTTCTCTCTGAGCAGATCTTTCAATTTATAATATATTCCAAGGCCTGTTCTTTTTGATTACATATTTAGGATATCAGTTAGATTTCTTTATTTATTCATATTTCTTTTTGCCTTTCCCTTTTCTTCCTTTTTATCTCTTCTATTGTGAAGAGTGTGCAGTCATGGTAGCTGTAATGAAATGCAAATACTTCTTTTTCCTGTCTGCCTGCTGTAGGATATTATTTTTTAATTTATATTTATTTAATGTTTTTTCCTTGTGTGTTAGGGTGGTGGTAATAATGATGATGATGCCATCATTATTTTTTCTTCTTTAATCAGTTCCCCCATTTAGATTCAAAATAGGGAGCAAGTTATTAGTGGACTAGAGAAAAATCTAGGAAACCATGATCTAGACTTTGTGCCAAGTGCAATGCTGGGGCAGGGGTAGAGCTGTGAAAAAGGTAAACTGAGTCTCTTCCTTCATGGTGCTTAGAGTCTGGATTCCACCATGTTTCCTTATTTCTCCTGTGAGATAGGCATTGAGATTCTCGTTGAACCCGTGATGTAACTGAGATGTAGAGAGCTCAAGAGATCTGCTCTAGCTCACACAGTTAAACAGTATGGGTGCCCTGTCCTTTCAGACTCTTTGAGACCCTATGGACTGGGGCCCCCGGGCTTCTCCATCCATGGGATTTTCTCAGCAAGACTACTGGAGTGGGTTGCCATGCCTTCCTCAAGGGAATCTTTCCCACTCAGGGATCGAACCCATGTCTCCTGCATTGCAGGTGGATTCTTTACTACTGAGCCACTGGGGAGGTATGGGAGCTGAGTGTTAAAGCCAAGTGAGGAGACTCCAGGGCTGTGCTAAAGAAAGATATCCTCTGTCTGACCCTCTCGAACCTGCCCTCTGATAAGACCGTCTGGCAGCCCCTCCTGGGGGCAGCCCCTCCAGGGGCAATCAGAGGCTCTCCTCATTTCCTTTATTCTGAGTGTAATCTCTGACATCTTTGTCTTGCTTTACAACTTCTCCAAAGCTCCATTTTCTATCCATTAAATGGAAGAGAGTGGGGAAGGCGGGGAGGGCAGGATTCAGGGTGATAATGGGAAAAAAGAGCTGGAAGAAATCAGAGATGATGAGGTGGTTTAAAAGCACTTTTAAGAATCTGGATTTCTGAGTGCTCTTGAAAATAGAAACAGGCAAACCCAGAGTAATTTGGAAGTGGGCTAAGATTGCTGCAGACAGAGAAAATGGGTATCTTGATTAAAGTGACCTGGAAAGACTGTCCTGAGAGTCTGAGGTGGGGAGTTAATTCTGAAAGTTCTAAGGCACATTCTAAGGATTCACTGTGACTGGGCTTCACCTGTTTCTTTATCCAGCTTCCAATTATGGCAGCCATACTAACACATTATCTTTGTTCTAATTGTTTTAAGTGACCTATATGAAGAGCTTTTGGATTCTGGGAGCTATAAGAACGAACATTTTTTTTTTCTTCATCATAAAATGAAAACACTAATTTCCTTTTCATATTTGAGACTATAGTTCATTTTCCCTTCCTCTGAGTTTCCCCTCCTTAAAAAATTTCTGCAGGGAAAATGATCTCTAGAACATGTATTAATATGTGGAGCTGGTGGCAAGGATGGTTCAGCTGAGTGCTAGAATATATTCAAGAATTCTTTTCTGCCTGCCAGTTCCAGGAAAGAAACAGTTACTTTGAAATATGTGCCTGTTTGTTTCCTATGGCATTCTCTCTCCTTACAACTCTCCTTTCCAGTTCATTTATTTTTGTAGCCATTACATCGATTAAAAGGAGGCGGTATAAATAGGTCTGCGTGTTGGAAATTGATGCTGGGCATACTGATTGAGGACTCTGATTATGAACCCAACTGAAAGAATGTGATAGACCCCCTTTTTTTTTTATCCTGAACTGATGTGGCCCAGTTCTGCTGTTTGATCATTTCCCCTGTTGGCAGAACCTCCGTTTGACCCTCAGCCACAGTGAGTGAGTGTATGCTGGCGTTGCTCCAGCTGCCTGGGGGACCAAACTTGGCCCAAGTTGGCCAATCATTCCTTGCAGCTGCTTAGTTGTTCTAGTCTTTGTTGAGTTTTCCTAGAAAATTTTGGCTCCATGTTTGTCATTGGTTACTTAGTTTATTTGGTGTTTAGTTTGTCTTGCTTTTTATAGGGGACTTTGAGGGATACCATAATAAGACTTGGGCATAGTTCTGGAGGCTCATAGGGGAGGGAGGGGCGGGATGATACCTCCCTTTTTAAGTATGCAATTTAGTGGTTTTAGTCTGCTTAGAGAGTTGTGCAATGATCACCACTGTCTAATTCTAGAGCATTTTCATCACCTCAAAAGAAAGTCCATAGCCAGGGGCAGTCATTTTCCTTCCCCTTCTTCCACAGCAACCCTTGGCAACCACTAATCTACTTTCTGAATATAGGTTTGCCTATTCTAGACATCACCTATAAGTAGAATCATATAATATGTGGCCTTTTGTTTCTGGATTCTTTGATTTAGCAGGTTTTCAAGATTCATCCATTTTGTAGCATGTATCAAAACTTCATTCCTCTTTATAGCCGAATAATACTCCATTGTGTAGATATATATTCCATTTTATTTATGGGAGTAATGTCTTGAGTATTTGCTTGGGGGTGTTTCTGTATTCATTGTTCATGAGCTGTACCTTCTTCAATCCATTTGTCTTCACTCTTAACTTAAACCTTGTAATTGGCACAGCTAGTCATTGGCAGAGAAGACTTGGTTTAACTACAGTCTGCGCTTTTAACCCTCACCTCTATTATTAGTCAAAGGACATAAAACATTTAAAAGAGATTATAAACACGGAAGAAGGTTACAAAGGTCTTAAATAAACTGCTGTGTGGGTCGGTAGCTCAGGGTTGGGATGGCTTGTGGTTTGGGGATGGCTGATGCTATGTGTGATACACTGTGAATCGTTCTTATGTGCCGTTTTGATTATGGTGCACAATGGATTTAGGTCAGAAAAGTGATCAAGACTATGTGGAGATGGGTGGGACTCCTGGTTCATTGCCAGGTTTGGTCTTGGCTGACTCAGACAGTGGGCAGGGCTGAACCTGAGGGTTGCAGACAGTCTGTGCATGTTCGTGGGGCTGGGGCGGGCCCAGACTTGGTGGCAAGCAGCACTTTTCTGCTGACATGTAGAGGAGTACATGCAGGACGCAGGGTGGTGCGCGGCTCACCGCACACGTGATGAGTGATGCAGGGAATGAGATACCAAGGCTGGGTGCTAGATGGAAGAGCCTTGAATCTCACATTGAAGAGGCCATCCAGCAGGGTGTCTTGGAAAGTGTTGAACCCTGCAGTGGTGAGATGCATAGTTTTGGGGGGAGTATATATCTTGTCCAATATCTCTCCATATTTCTGTTACTCTTCTTGAGTTTTTGTCCAGCATCTGCCTGGGGTCCTTCCCAGGGGTCCCATTGACCTAAGGAACCTCTGACTTAGCAGAGCCCCAGGGAGTTGTTCTGTGATAAAGCACTTCGGTCTCTGGCAATTCAGTTATTCATTCAACACATATGTGATGGGCCCTACTAGGCATCAGGAAGTGTTGCAGGCGTGTGAGATGCACACTACTGAACAAAAGGGGGAAGGACCCCCACTCTCTTGGAATTTAAGCATTCCAACAGGGGAAAACGAAAAAAAAAACTGCACTAAATAACTGACATGATAATGAATTATCACTGTGTTTTTTACTTACTACAGTATATGTCATGAAAAAAAAGTAAAGCAGGGTGAAAGGCAGTGGGTGTGCATGCTGAGTTGCTTCAGTCATCTTCAACTCTTTGTGACCCCATGGACTGTAGCCCACCAGGCTCCTCTGTCCATGGGGATTCTCCAGGCCACAGTATTGGAGTGGGTTGCCATGCCCTCCTCCAGGGGATCTTCCCAACAGGGATCCAACCTGCGTCTCTTATGTCTCCTGCTTTGTCAGGTGGGTTCTTCGCCACTAGCGCCACTTAGCAATGGAAAGAGGTTGAAATTTTAAACAGAGTAAGATTGTGATGTTAAAGCACAAACTTGCAGATGCCCTGTGAGAACACTGTGGAAGAATTTTACAGTCAGGGCAGAATTCTCAGGGTGTTTAAGGAACAGCAAGGAGGCATGTGTAGCTGGTGTGAATACAGCAGAGGAAAGTGGTAGGAAAGCGAGGCTTGTCACCCCTCTGGGCATTGGGAGGATGGCCTTTTAGGACTGAACAAGGGAGATGTATTTGCACACGTGCTTTAAAATGATCTCTCTGGCTGGATCATTGAGAATCTTATGATGATATTGCATCTGTAATATGTGAAGTATACTTTTTCCTGTAGGCAGATTAACTACTCAAGAAATAAAAAGATCATGCCTTTGGTGGATCCAGAACTTGGGAAATTCTGGAGTTTTCTGTTAAGCTCCCAGGAGCCCTCTGAATACATTTGCTTTTCCTTGTCTGTGGCCAGTGAGAGCTTCAAGGGGAAATAACACTTTCTATAGCAAAAGCTTATCCGGTGCCATGGTCATGGGGATGGATTTTCCTACTGCTGGCTGTGCGCGGACAGGCTTTGGATTTTGTTCTAGGAGAATTTAGCAATTAGTATAGAGTTGTTTGTATACAGTAAGTGTATACTTTAAGAAATATGCATACATTATGAAGCTCCTGGATAGTAGTATATTAAACTGTTGCTGCTGCTAAGTCACTTCAGTCATGTCCGACTCTGTGTGACCCCATAGACGTCAGCCCACCAGGCTCCCCCGCCCCTGGGATTCTCCAGGCAAGAACACTGGAGTGGGTTGCCATTTCCTTCTCCAATGCAGGAAAGTGAAAAGTGAAAGTGAAGTCGCTCAGTAGTGTCTCTTAGCGACCCCCATGGACTGCAGCCTACCAGGCTTCTCCATCCATGGGATTCTCCAGGCAAGAGTACTGGAGTGGGATGCCATTGCCTTCTCCCATTAAACTGTTAGAAGTTGGTTAATCCCATTTCACAGGGCTTCCTGGGGGGCTCAGCAGTAAAGAATCTCCCTGCCAATGCAGGAGACACGAGTCTGATCCCTGGGTTAGGAAGACCCCCTGGAGTAGGAAATAGCAACCCATTCAGTGTTCTTGCCTGCAAAATCCTATGGACAGAGGAACCTGGTGGGCTACAATTCATGAGGTCACTAAGAGTCAGACACAATTTAGCGACTCAACAACAAATCCCATTTCACAGGATTTTCTTCAGATTAGAAATATGACCTCAGAAGTGTACCTTCAGTCTGCAGACTAGTAGGTCTGTCACACAGTCTCAACTTTGTTTTAACAGGGAAGTGGGTCAGACAAGTCACATTATCTCTTCTATAAATGGACAGCCTCCTGTGACATAAATGTACAATATTAAAGTAGTGATGTCACTTAAAAATCTGACTTGATGTTAGGACTTCTCTGGGGCAGAATTTTTTTTGAAGACACCACCAGTGTTTGAAATTCATTATAATTGTTGTATTCCCTTCTCTTCTCCCTGTTAGGGATTTGTAGGATAACTCTGGCAAAATGTCAATGCAAATGTTTGTAGAGGTAGGTGAATGAATGAGGAAGCAGAACAGGCATTTAACTGGCAGGTGGGAAGGAAAATGTCGGTTTCTGTGGATTCAGCAGGTTCTTTGCAGTGTATTTTCCTTTGACTTATTCCAAATTTGCCTCCATGAACCAACCCATAGGAAATATTTGAATAACTTAAAAATATGTGTATAATGCCGGTTGTGTGACCAGATGGACAAGCATTTCTTGGCTGAGGCGTGTAAACAAGCTGCCACTAATGTTAATGTCACAGCTGTAGACATAAATATATTTTGGTTGCTTATATTTTATTTTTGAGAGTGTACAGTACTTTGAAGTTAAGCCCAAATGGAGTTTCTATTTGTATCTGGTTGATGGAATTTTCATTTGTTTGTCAATTTTGCCTGCTCTTATTCAGCTAGAATATTTTCGCCCCATGTAAAATGGATGCAACTGTTCACATTTTTCAGATACTTTCCAAATCATTTCCTTCTCTAGGTCCCCGGAGGAATGTGCTCCACAAACAGCTTTAGAATGTTGTAGTTCAGTGAAAAGTAAGTTGTCGACTAGGTTGATGTGGTTATTGAGTTTATAAACAGTCTGAGCAACTGATTTAGTGCTGTGTTGAAGTGGGAATCGTGTGTCCTGCAAGAACTCTGATTTGGGGTGTTATGGTGCTCCATTGTCATATAACCTGGGAGTGAAGGAAGATGAAGTACCTACTGTGTTTCAGGAAACATCTTGTCATGTGCTAGCTCGTTGAATTCTAGCTCTTCATGCAAGTTATTATTATTTCTGCTTCATAACAAGTAAAATAACCCTTTGAGAGGCACCATTCCCATGATGCCTAACTGCTCATGGCAGAGCCAGGATTTGGAACCAGTTCTTTCTCTTTTTTTGGCTGCTCTGGATCTCCATTGTTGCACACAGGCTTTCTCTAGTTGCAGTGAGCAGCGACTTCTCTTGTTGCGGAGTGTGGGCTCTAGGGCGCATGAGCTCAGTAGTTGTGGCACCTGAGCCCAGCTGCCCCGTGTGTGTGCAGCCTTCCCTGACTGAGGATGGAACCCATGTCCCCTGCATCGGCAGGCAGATTCTCAACCACTGGACCAGGAGGGAAATCCTCCTGGAACCAATTCTAATCTACTCAGAAGCCCCTGTTCTTTTTATTGTCTTTGTTTGATTTTAGGGAGCGAGCAATTGGATGAATGTCGAGCATGTCCCAAAAGATTGAGTCTGACACATCTAGTGTTTCTTAATTTCTGGATAATTATTAAATGGAGAACCCATACCTTTACCTGATGATGAGTTTATTTTCAACCCTTAATCAGCAAAGTAATAATATTGGGTCTCCAACATTCAGTCATCTGCATCTTGTTTTAACAAGTGACTGTGCGTTTATCTTGGGGACTAATCAAGCCTTAGGTTCCTTCCAGCTCTGTGACCCCGAGACCATGAAGACTCAGGAGTGGCTCCTCCCAGGGTATTCCCAGAGATCTGCCTTCATGTGGGCCGTTTTCCCCACAGCTGGGCTCTGGTTGCTACCTCCAAATAATGGGGTTCAGGAAACCCTGAAATCAGGTCACCTGGGAGAGCTTAAATTAATTGGCATTTAGCAAAACTGGTTGCAGAAATCAAGGTCCCATGCACACAGCTGCCTGTATCATACTTACTCTTGCATCTTGATACAGATACAGAGTGGGTAAGGCAGAGCAGAAACGATAAGTGGTCCTCGCTTCGTTATTCTAAGCTCTTTCCTCCCCATGTTCTGAACACAGCTTAGCCAAACAGTAGCTGTTTGTCTGACTTTAAGTGAAACCGCACAGCTTTCTTGTTCAGAATATTTTGGGTATGTTTCCAACAGAAGGAGGTTTGTCTGAGATCTCCAGTCTCCCTGTTCCATAAGAGGTGATGCTCCAAGTGGGGTGAGTAACATTAGCAGTAGCACCATATTGTCATTGACCCCATGGTGTGGATTTGTGTCTGTGCACTTGAGCACATTGATCCAAGTGTGTGGTGTGTGGCATGGTGGGAGGAAAAAGGAGCAGGAGACCAGGTGATTAGATATAAAAATAAAACAAACAAGGTAGTGAAACAGCTAACATCACAGGATCGTTATGAAGATTTATTGAAGTAATATATATGAAATATTCTGAGCCTGGCATCTGTGTATGTATGTGCTTGGTCACTCAGTCGTGTCTGACTCTTTGCAACTCTTTGCACTGCAGCTCTCCAGGCTCCTCTGTCCATGGGGATTCTCTAGGTAGAAATACTGGAATGGGTTGCCATGTCCTCCTCCAGGGGATCCTCCCAACCCAGGGATCAAACACAGGTCTCCCACATTGCAGGTGAATTCTTTACTGTCTGAACCACCAGGGAAGCCCTAGCATCTAGTGCTCAGTAAATACTGTTTTCTATATCATTCCTTTTGCTTGTATTACTGTTATGTGTATATTAAATGCAAAGGTAGAAAGGCTTATTATGCGTTACTAAGGTATGCTGTATGAGTTTTACAACAGTTATCACTCTTAGAATTAGGGTCTGACTGGAGTCTAAACCAGACAGGTGAGAAAGCTGCACATCCAGTCAGAATTTTATGACGGTTTGGCTAAAGGCATTCTTTTAGACAAGTGAGTGTAGACTCTGGTGTGTGCTGCTTGTTCCAAGACTCTGGTGGAGGGGAGAGGGAGTGGGCTGGAGTGGAATTTGACATGTGAGACTGTCCTGGCCTTCCCTTCGGAGTGCTTTGGTGGGGATGGAGCAGAGGTTATCAGCCTGTCAGGGTGCAGAAATTAACTGCTGAGATGCAAAGTATGGCCTAAGGAGGCCAAAACATCCCTCACCTCTGCAACCCTTCTGTCAGGTGTGGGGATTTATGATTGGACCATAGATCAGGATGCTCAGAAGTCAGGAGAGGGAGAGGAAACATCTCTGTTGGCAGTTGTGGTTAAGATATAACGTGGTCTCCACCACAAAGGTCACCATTGACTCTGTCCTGGGACATGAGAGCCAAGGCGTTAGGGATGCTGTAATGTTCTTCCCAAGACTAGTAACTGATGAAGTGGTTGGAGTTGCTGTTTCCCTGGCTTTTAATTACATGGTGGAAAAAAACTTACTCGGTAAATTGTGCCATTTGAAGAATACTTGCCCATCACCCTATAATCCTTCTCTTAAAGCTCTATAGGTTTCTCATCACTTAGTCTGTAACTTCTGAGCTTCCCAAGGAAGTGGGATGATGAATACATGTGTTTCTTTTAGTTTTGAATCTGATTTACTTAGCAGCAAATCTTCGGTGAGTAGAGGATCACCCTTATTTAAGAAGCAGTTAATCACCCATTGATGAAGTTCCAAATGGGAACAAAGGGCCAGAGCGTTATTCTTGTTGGCCTCTCCTCTGGAGGAAATGAGGAAGGAGGCTGCCAACTGCCTGGCTGAGGGATGGGAGGCCTGGAAGTGGACTTTCCCTGGCAGATCAAAGTGGGGCTCTTTGCTTATTCAGACTTCTCTTTTTTAGGCAAAACATGGCCATGTGTGAATGGGGTCCTTGTGAAGGAAGAGGCTGGAATGGGGCCCTGGGGGTTAATGCAGGGAAGTGGGGTCGAAGCATTCATTGCATCTCCCGCTGGATCCCCAGCTTGTCAGAACATGAGAACTTCGTGATAGAGGCACTTAAACCTCCACCCTGTCTCCCTTGGGGGTCTTGCTGGCTCCGCTTTCCAGAGGGGAGAGATGACAGGAAAGAGGTCTGCTGGGGAACAGAAGCAGGTTTGCCTCCCTTCCCTGTGTTTCCAGACTGTATTGACACTTGGCATTATGCTAGCAGGTGGTGTATCTGCTGATTTGCCGTCAGTCTTTGAAAGGGCAGGAAGGAGCAAGGCGAGTAGCACTGCGGTGCGGGGGGCAGGTGCAGGGTGGTTGGGGGGAGAGTACATGGAGACTGCCAAAGGTTTTAGGAAAAGGATGCTCATGCGTCTGAAGTAACCACACAAATGAGGGATCCAACTCACGACATACAGGGAGAGTTCACATGAGCGCTAACTAGCCTTCAGGGGTGACAAAAATGGCCTACACTCATTCCCTCCATAGGTGAAATAAAAACAAACTTGAATGTTGATGGGCATCCAGGCCCCCTCATCGCAGAGGCCGGCATGAGGTAAGCGAGAGGGTCTGACCTTTGTAGCCACCCTGAGGAAGACCCCATCCAGGTGGTTTCAGAGTAGGTTTCTGCCCAAGGGAGGCAGAGTTGGAAGGAACAAAATAGCAGAAATCATAACCCAGATGACACAAGAACATATTTCAGCAGCAGCAGAGGAAGTAAGCAAAAGTGTCAGAGGAGAGCGGTGACTTCAGAGCTGCGGGGGGTGGGACAGGAGCCCTGGCCCAGATCTGGACACTTGGGACCCTGTCTGCAGAGGGGGAGTCAGGTCCAGAAGGCCCCTGGTCTGACTGTACTTGGAGGGAGGCCCTGGCTGCCCACATCTAAGGCTAGTTGCTATAAGCCCTCCTCCACCCCACCCTCCAGGCTTCTTGACAAGTGGGCAAAGTAGAGGGTATTTATTTCTGCGTAATGAATGAGGAAACCAAGGCTTAGAAAAGTGAAATCACCTGCAGGCTGGGCAACAGGTCAGCGGCAGAGCCGCAATGGGAATACAGGCATTCCCTTCCAATGTCCAGAGCTCTTTCTTCCCTGACCGAGCTCAAGTTGTTTATATGTATGTACTGAACACATACTCTTTGACAAATTTCACTGTTCCCCAAACAGAGAGCTGTTTCTATTTCTGTGGCTCTATCAACTTCAGTTTTCGTGAGCAAGCATCCCTACCTCTGTTGGTTTTGAGACAAGGAGGACGCTTGGCATCTCTTTAGTCCCAGGCAGCACGGTGTTAGCAGGGCTGGCCCCTGAGCAGTGATGACAGTCCTGTGTCATCACAGCGGTCAGAGAAGCACAGCTCACTGAAGCTGGGTTTTTAGCACCTTGGCTCCCTGGAAGGCTAATGGGCATTCTGCTGGGACATGTTGAAGGCAGGAAGGAGCTTGCTTTCAGTCCTTGTCTTTTGAAGTTCCCCTGCGAGGGCAGCCGTAGTGACAGATGATTCTTTAGCAAGATACAGACAGCGCTGATGGAGCCTCTCCCTGTCTGGGGTTGAGTCGAGTTACTCCCTTAGTAAAAGCATCTGTGTCTTCCCATTGTCTATGAGATAAAGTTCACGTGTTTCTAAGAATTCCAAGGCTCTGCCATTTTGGCTCAGCCTGTCTGTGCACCTGGCTTTTCAGTAATTTCACTCGCAGGCCTCCCTAGAGCCAGCCTGCATCCTGGCCTCCCAGGCTTTCTGAGTGGCCTCTGCCTCCCCTGTCAGGAACCTGACCGTCTTTGGAACATTTCCTTCTCTTGTAAGTCTGCTCCCACTCTCCCTTGATGGTCAGCCTTTGGTAAGTCAGCTCTGACCATTTTCTGTCTGCATTCAACTGCCCCAATCCCTGCTTCCATTCGCTCACGTGCTCCTCTCTACTCCACAGGACCTGGCAATGTGCCGGGTGTCACGGAGATGCTCCAGTGTGCAAAATTGAAGGGCTCAAGTTTTGTTTCTGGGTGGAAGTGAGTGTCAGAGCACAGCGCATTCCCTGGAGGCTCTTGGGAAGACTCTTCCTTCATCTTCTTACTCCTCTCCACCCTGGGGTGGAAGGATATGAGAAGACTGCTGGGCCAGGGGTTAGAGAAACCAAGATGTCTTGCCGATTGACATGTGATGGGCTAGTAGCTTTATGTCTCTGAGCCTGTTTCCCTGGCTGTCAAATGGGCGTGGGCCTGATGGCCTCCCACACGTCATAAGCCAGATGGGCACTAGCCTTCTAGGTGTGGGGAGGGATAGCCGTGTGTGCTCCTCCCACTCTTAACAGTGTGTCCTCTCTCTCCCCCGGTCCCTGGAGAGTCTGAGTCAAAGACAGTCGGCCAGCGGGTGGGGCCCCTTTGTCAGCCATCTTGCTCTAGTTTCACCAGAATGGCCCTCATTGCTCCCAGTGTGTGCAGCGCCTTCAGCAGCCTCTGAGTAACGGAGCAGTGTCACCTCTTAGAGAACCCCAATGATCCCACAGCGTCAGGGTTGTTTGAATCTCCATTGGCATTTTGGTGATTTTTCTCCTGTAGCATAGATGACTGGGTGAGATTGATAATACTAATATTGTTTCTCAGGGCTTTCCTCCTCAGACCTGTCTCTGGCGTGAAGGATGGCTTTTGAATTTTCTTTGTGTCACCTCCACAGTGTCCTCTTTTATTAGTATTTGACTGTATTAGGGATAACAGTGCCATTTGGAGTCCGTTCTTGCATTTGAGGTGATTTAAGAGGAAACAAAGCTTACACATTTCACTCTAACTTTGTGTCTAAAGCACCTCCAATATTTATGGCCTCAATTTCGTAGTGCAGTGTATCGAATGCCAGAGCAGCACATGATATGCATGAAAGGTGAGGCTTTGATTGAAGTATGTGTCCCATGGGAGTTATGTCTGCAGGCATGTGACTGACTCTGCACACAGATTACAAGACCACGTGAAGCTCAGACACCTCAGGCTCTGGTAGGTGGCCACACTGCATGGTGGACCATGTTCACGACGTGTTTCTCATTCATCTCTTCCCCGCTGTTATTCAGCTGCACTCTGGGTCAGCTCCTTATTTCCTCCCCTGGGTCATTACAAAAGGCTCCTGCTTGACTTTCTTGCCTCTAGTTTTGTGTAGCTAATCCATCTTCTACATGCCTGCCAGTGGGAACTCTCAGTCCTAGCTACTGCCTGGGTATCTCAAGGATCCACTGTTGTGGTTCAGTTGCTCAGTCGTGTCCGACTCTTTGCAACCACATTAACTGCAGCACACCAGGCTTCCCTGTCCTTCACTGTCTCCCTGAGTCTGCTCAAATTCATGTCCATTGAGTTGGTGATGCCATCCAACCATCTCATCCTCTATTGCCCCCTTCTCCTCTTGCCCTCAGTCTTTCCCAGCATCAGGGTCTTTTTCCAATGAGTTGGCTGTTTGCATCAGGTGGCCGAAGTATTGGAGCTTTAGCTTCAGCAGTGTCCTTCCAGTGAATTTTCAGGGTTGATTTCCTTTGGGATTGACTGAACGGTTTGATCTCCTTGCAGTCCAGGGAACTTTCAAGAGTCTTCTCTAGCACCACAGTTTGAAAGCATCAGTTCTTCAGTGCTCAGCCTTGTTTATGGTCCAACTTACCCTTCATGTCCTGGATTGGAAGTTGCAGATGTGGTGGCTGGCATTCTGTCTCTCTCATCACTGCCCGTTGAACCTGTCTGGTGATTTCCTGCCCCTCTGCCTGGTTCACTTATGTCCATAACCAAGTACTACTCTCTCACCTGTCAAACTCATCCTTCCATCCAAATTTAATTCTTTGACAAACAGATTTCAACCTTCAAGGATTTTTTCCTCTTCTAAACCTTGAAACTCTATGTGTAACCTAATGTAGTAGTTACTTATTGCAGTGTAACAGATTTCTCCACAATTTAAAACAACAGACATCTATTATCTCCCACAATTTCAGAAGGTTGAGCATCCGGGAGTGGCGTAGGCAGGTGGTTCTGACTCAGGGTGTCTCGACCAGGGCTGTAGTCATTTGAAGGCTTGGTTGAGGCTGGAGGATCTATTTCTAAGCTCACTTATGATGCTTTTGGCCAGACACCTGAGTTCTTCTCCACTTGGGCCTTTCCAGAGGGCTGGGTGATGATGCCAGTTGGCTTTCCCAGATTGAATGATCAGAGAGAGGGAGAGAAGGAGAGAGAAAAAGACAAATACCAATTTAGATGGCAACTGAAATGCATTTTGTTTCCTAATCTTGGAAGTGAAAACCGTCATTTTTGTTGGTCACGCTGGCCAAGCATGGTGCATTGTGAGAAATGACCACTAAGCGATGTGGCTGCCAGAAGGTGAGGTCATCAGGAGCCACCTGGAGTCTGGTTACTGTACTTCTGTTGTCTTTTTTCATTCAGTGGATCAGAAGCTGGTCTCACTCATTGTTGTGGCTCCATTACTTCATTCAAAGTGATTTTCATGGAGACATTTATTTTATCTTCACAACAACCTGTTGGGCTTAAAAAAAACAAAAAAGAATGCAAAAAACTAAGGCAGAGTGGGTTTAAGTACCTAAATCAATCAGCTGCCATAGAACAGAGCCTGTGAATTCAGCCCTAGGTCTTTCTGATCTAAAAAGTACGTTCTTTGGTGGAAATGAAGAAGAGCAACTTGGTAGTGCCAAATGACTGCAAAACATGTGTGTATCTAACAATCCAAATTGTATGTGAAAGTTTCTAAGAGGTTGAGCTAGTCAACTAAAGTCTCATCTTCTAGCCCTTCATTTATTCAACAGTTGCTTCATCAAAGCCTCTGATATCTGGCTGTTCTACTGGACAAGGCTGCTTCAGAGGTCCCAAACCAGTGCCTTCTTTCTGCAGGGTGTTTCTTGGTTGGTCGTTTGGGGGATGCAGCCTCTCACCTCCCATAAGGAACTTCTGACCATGAAACCTCACCCATCTGTTTCAAACAGGGAAGGCTCATCTCCAGGGAAGGCTCTTGAGAATAGACTCTGGATTTTCTAGGTTTGTTGAAATTGGGCTGTAATATATTAAATGGGAATAACTCCTGGTCAGTTGCCCCAGATATTCTGACTTAGCCTCACAGGAAGAGTCGGGTGGGGCGGGGCGAGGGGCGGGGGGCGGGTGGTGGTTGTGGGGAGGGGAGAAAAGAACAAAAAAGCAAAAGTCCTCACTGTACCCTCAAACATAAAGTTATAGTGGTTGAATTAAAAGAGCTTTGATTTTCTTTTTCATTTTGAACAAACTCTGTCCCCCTTAGTTGACTTTGAAAATGTGGGGTGAGTATAAGTGTTTCTAATTTCAGCCCTTCTCTCTTTATTCTCTGCAAAAAGGAGCATGGCAGGTGGCTTTCTAAGACTTGAACACCTCCAGTTTTTGTGTTCCCTCTCATGAGAATCTTTTATGTCTGCAGGAGATCTTTTCATCTATTCTTGTAATTCTCCTTGAATTTTTGACTATTAATGAAAGATACATTGAAAAAATAGTTTTGATTTAGGTATGTCCTCCATGCCTCAATGCTTGGAAGAGTTTTGAGTATTGTTTTTCAGGCTCTTTTCTTGTCTCTGCATCTCTGCATGGGTATGCATTTCATTTTTTTTTTTTTTTCCTGTCATGGCCACGGGATCGTTTAATATTACATGCCTCACCACAATGAGTTTCCCTCAAACTGTGGAATTTCTTGGATCTCTTTAAAGTGTCTGAAAACCCTGGGGAGGAGGAGAAAGGAATTTGAAAAGGAATTGGGAATGAGCTTTCTCAGATGCCTGCATACTCCTTAGTGGTCATAAGGTTGTTTGCTGTGTAGACTGACATTTTCTTTGGCAGCTGTACTCTGAATCAGATTCTTCAGAGCTCCAAGGAAGTTCCAATTCCAATCACAGCAGAATTCTGTCGCACTGTTTTGTTTTTATTTTTGCATATATCAGGTCTAGATAAAGAATATTTAAATATATGTATATAGACATCCCCATGGGCACAAAATATCTCCAGGATGTCCATACTTATTTGCAGTTCTTCCTGTTCCTGCCTTCAGTATGAGTGGGCATTTACAAATTCAGGGGCACAACTGTTAAGTCCTCGAGATGAGTTACCTGATCAGGTAGCACTAAGCAGTTTAAATACATTTTGCAGGGCCTGTGTGGACACAGTTTCTATAAACAGTACAGGTACAACCAGAAAGAAAACAGAGTTCAGAGCAGTGACATGAGTGTCCTGGGGGTGGGATTTCCATACGGAGTACTAAGGGGCTAGTTTGTTTCTAGAAGGAAAGTATACAAATACAGAGAGAGGACACATGCAAAAGGAGTCAAGGTGACCTGAATAGACTGGCCTCGTCACCTTCTACTCTGCGTGCCTTTGCTTATAAGAAACATGCTAGTAATCAACTACGATTATGTCTAGCACTTTGCTGTTTGTCCAGCTCTGTCTTGGAGTTTATCTTCTTTGTAAATTTGTAGAATTTTTGCCTCCAACTCCATCCCCTCACCACCAGTAGTAAACATTTATTTTCTTTCTTTTTCTTTCTTTCTTTTATTTTTTTAATTTTATTTTATTTTTAAACTTTACAATATTGTATTAGTTTTGCTAAATATCGAAATGAATCCGCCACAGGTATACCCGCGTTCCCCATCCTGAACCCTCCTCTCTCCTCCCTCCCCTACCCTCCCTCTGGGTCGTCCCAGTGCACCAGTCCCAAGCATCCAGTACCGTGCATCGAACCTGGACTGGCGACTCGTTTCATACATGATATTATACATGTTTCAACGCTATTCTCCCAAATCTCCCCACCCTCTCCCTCTCCCACAGAGTCCATAAGACTGATTTATACATCGGTGTCTCTTTTGCAGTCTCGTACACAGGGTTATTGTTACCATCTTTCTAAATTCCATATATATGCGTTAGTATACAGAGGGTAGTAGCTCAGTCGCTAAGTGAGGTCCACAGCTAAAACTGAGGAAGTTGGGTCTCACAGTGAAGCATTTTTGACTTCTGATTTAACATTTATGTGCCTCTGCCCCTCACCTAACTGGCTGTTCCCTAGCTTGACTTCATAAAAGAATAATAATTGGGCACTCTGGTCTTTTCTTCTGCCCCTGCTCTCAGAATTCCTTGAGGGCAGGCTCAAGACCAGAGATACTTTAGAGTTGTTAGTTTCTGTTCCATTCTCAGAGTATGACAGGTAATGGATATTGCAGTGGCTTAAAATTCTTCAACTCTCCCTTTAAAAGAAGAGGCCTGTTCTGTTCTCCTTGAATGTGGCTTCGACTTAGTGACTTATTTCTAATGAATAAAGAAAAGTGAAAGTGATAATGTGTAACTTCAGGAACTGCATCATGAAAGGCACTATGGCTTCCTCCTTTACGTCTCTGTTGGGTTACTTGCTCCATGGAAGAGATACCCGTAGGATGTCCTATGTAGAAGCCTAGGTGGGGAGGAACTAAGGTCTTTGCCAGCAGTTAGTGAGAAATGGAGGCCTCTGGTCAACTATCTGGAAGTGGCTTGTTCAGCCCCTGTCAAGCCTTCAGATGACTGCAGCCCCAGCCAGTGTCTTAACTGCAGCCTGGTAAAAAAAAACCTTGAGCCAGAAATACTCAACCCCACCACACCTGAGTTCCCAACTTACAGAAATTGAGAGATAAGAAATGCCACTGAGTTTTGGGATGTTCTGTTATCTCACAGTGCATGCTCATCGCTTCAGTCATGCCCAACTCTTCACGACTCTTAAGGACTGTAGCCCAACAGGCTCCCCTGTCCAGGGATTCTCCGGGCAAGAACACTGGAGTGAGCTGCCATGCCCTCCTCCAGGGGATCTTCCTGACCCAGGGATCAAACTCGTACATCTCCTGCACTGGCAGGTGTGTTCTTTACCGCGAGCACCAGCTGGGAATAAAGTGAATACAGAACTGGATGGCTGGTGCCTCAATGACAGGAATGATGATTTGTAGACACCAGCTGCTTCTCAGTAGTTTTCTTGAAACTCTAAAAAGAAGTACAGCAGTTTTGAGTGTTTCCAAATTACGTACTCACCTGTTGTTGTTTAGTTACTAAGCTGTGTCTGCCTCTTTTGTGACTCCATGGACTGTAGCCCACCAGGCTCCTCTGTCCATGGGATTTCCTAGGCAAGAATACTGAAGTGCGTTGCCACGCCCTCCTCCATAGGATCTTCTGACCCAGGAATCAAACTTACTTCTGCGTCTCCTGCATTGGCAGGTGGATTCCCTACCACTGTGCCACCTGGGAAGCCCATACTCACTTGGGGATCACCTTAAAAGTCACAGTCCAAGGTCCCACCTGTGAAATAGAACATCCTAAGGATGCGGTTTTGAAGTTTGAATTTAAAAAAAAAAAAAAACCTTTTGAGATGATTCAGATGCAGACCGCCTAAGCATGTCTATTTAGGAACCAGTGAATTATTAATAGAACCATTCTCTTTCCTTAAGCTGGTTTTGATCATTAAGGTGTGGTATGGATACTTTCATTTGAGGTCTCTTTCAGGGCCTCACATCTGTGGTAGGGAGCATGCAGCTAGATCCCTCCCTGAGCCCCATCTCAGGCTTGGCAGGGAATCTAGGGGTCAGGGGACTGCCTGTTCACGACTTGTGTGTGACCAGGAGAGGAAAATTAAGATAGGCTCCAATGCAGATGTTGAGTCCCTTGCCTAGTTTTAGCCTGAAAAACAGGCAGGCTTATGTTTGAGTGTGTCTCAGCAGGCCCCTTTGGGAAAGAACAGAGCAGAGGGGAGAGCCAGTAGCTGCGGTGAGCACTCCCTGGAGGAAAGTTCTTGGCTTTCTGGAGGGGAGGAAGCCCTAATATCTCTTCTGGATACAAACGGCATGTTTTAAACATGGGGTTTCATTCAGTGAAATATCGTAATCTTAATTTATAATTGGTTATTCAAGCTTATTATGAGGGTACCCTGAGTATGAGTTCTTTGATGCCTGTGCCAAGTTTTAATGCTTTATTGTTAGGATACGTATTGTTTTTAAGGAAAGAAGTCCAGGTTGTTGACCTTACCCATTTCCCTTCATAAGCTCTGCTCTAGTGTCCCTTCTGGCACTAAGTACTTGTGTGACCTTGGGATGTTAACTTTGCTGCTTTAGAACTCGTTTTTCATTGGAGAAAAAAATACAAGAAGATTCAGGTTCTCATCTAAAAGGTGGATCAGTTCAGCATTGTATTAGTTGACTGGAGCTGCTGTAACAAAATACCACAGACTGGGTGGCTTCAACCACAGACATTTGTTTGCTCACAGTTCTGGAGGCTGGAAGTCCAAGATGTCAGCAGATTTGGTTTCTCCTGAGACCTTCTCATGTGTCCTCACATGTGCTTTCTTCTGAGTCTCTGTGTGTCCAATTTCCTGTTCTCCTAAGGAACTGGTCTGATGGGATTAGAACCCACCCTAATCACTACTTTAAAGGCCCTGTTTTCAAATACAGTCACATTGGAGATACTGGGGGTTAGAGCTTCAAACTGTCAATTTGAGGGGCACACAGTTCAGCCCATAACACGTATCCACATTACCTTTGGGTGTTAGAAGCCCACTGTGAAGCAATGGCCTGAGGGCAGGGGGTGCAGGGCACCCATGGGCAGCTATAGCAGAAGCAGAACAGACAGTAAGCTCCCTCAAGATATCTGATCCTTTCTCTGCTTTCCCAGAAACAAGCTCTGAGATTTTCTACGTGTCTTAGTACAGTCAGAGTTAACGGATGCTAGTGATGAACGAGACCTTTGACTAATGCCCCTTCTTTAATAATAGAGGAGGCTGAGGTCCAGGGAAGGATTGTGCTATGTTTATAATTGGTTCTCTTGATTTATAACCCAGTTCTATCTACTCAAAGCCAAATCACAGCATCTAAGCATCTCTGACATCACTGTTGCCTCACTCCAACACCTCTGAGATACCCCGACTTAGGCGTGGTAGGACATTTTTTCAAGCTCCAAGAAGGAGAAGATATAATGGTGCTTCACAGGCAGTGTGCTAAGAACATTCCCCAAATAGTGACATCCTGTAATCAAAAGCTTTTTGTCCAAGGGAGGGCTTTTCTTAACACTTTGTTCTTGGTCTTCCAAAGAAGCGCGGGTTTCTCACCATGAGTTGTAGGATCAAGGCTAGTAAACCCTCAGACTGACAAAAGTTTTGTTATATTTAAACAGGTGGAAAAGAGAGAGAAACAGTAGTGAGCCATTTACTTTTTAGGTTTAATTTCAGAGTTAGAATTGGAAACGATCTTTGATACCAAATTGAACAGTTTTAGACCCAACAGATTGTTAAAATGTTCTAAACAATGACATCAAATTGTCATCATTTCTTTTTGAAATCTGTAAGTGAATTGTGGATCAAAGAAGGGACCTGGCCCTTTCTCTGGATTAAGTGGAATAAAATTTGCAAATATTGCTACATGCTTTTATGAAACTTTTTAAAGATAACAGAGGCAAATTGAGTAAGAATAATCCTCTCAAGTATCCCCTACCTGAAAACAGTTATCTACGTAACAGTTGCAGAAAACAGTTGCCTACATGATTCAGAAATTTCAGGCTATGCTGTGAAATTCTGTGAGCAGCACATAGTGGTCCCAGTTTGTCTTGCTGCTGCTGCTAAGTCGCTTCAGTCGTGTCCGACTCTGTGTGACCCCATAGGTGGCAGCCCACCAGGCTCCCCCGTCCCTGGGATTCTCCAGGCAAGAACACTGGAGTGGGTTGCCGTTTCCTTCTCCAATGCGTGAAAGTGAAGTCGCTTAGTCGTGTCCAACTCTTTGCGACCCCATGGACTGCAGCCTACCAGGCTCCTCTGTCCATGGGGTTTTCCAGGCAAGAGTACTGGAGTGAGGTGCCATCGCCTTCTCTGCCCAGTTTGTCTTAGTCTCATGCTAAAATAATAAACATTTCCTTGTTGAACCCATTGAAAGAGGAAGTCTGCCCCAATTTTTCCTAGAGTCTGAAACAGGGCCATCTGAGTTTAAGCATTGATTATATGTTATTTATAGAGTGAATTATCCCAATGCAAAAATAGAGATATCTTTAAATATTATATAGGAGTGATTTGCTGCTTTTATTTTATCTCTGCTATTCATGAGACAGAATATTTGTACCACTGACCAACTCCTTATTTTTGGAGAGTTTTAAAATAATGTATTCATTCAACAAATAATCAGTTGAGTGAGGCTTCCTGCACTGGGAGTATAGAAGTGAATGACAGCAACATGTATATGTTTCTACTCTCAGAGAGTTTAGTGAGAAAACTGGACCTTCATGAAATAGTTTCATTTTTGAAAATACAGTTGCAAGCTGGGATACATTCTCTACAAGGAATATGAATCAAGGAGATGTGGGAGCAGGTAATGAAGGAGCCTGCCCCAGGCTGGAAGGTTTCTCCCAGAGAACTTGATTCTGAGTTGAAAACAAGGGAAATGATTAAATTGAAAGGTCCAAGAAGTGTTAACGTAAGAGAAGGATCTGACAGAGAAGTCAGAGGTTGTGTAAGAGGTCAAGTCAAGGAGAATCAGTGGGTGGGGAAAGAGAGAATTTGGATTTTTGTCTGTCTTGCTTCCCTTTTTAGTGTAACTTTGGGAAAGATCAGTTCTTTGGGCTTGATGTTCTTACTTGCATAATGACTGAATTTCAATCAGAGAATCTGAGGGCCCACAGAGTTCCTAAGCTAAATTCTTTCACTCATACAAACTGACCAAGCACTTGCTGTATACCGACTCCATGTTGATTATGAAAATCCTTGCCCTGAGTTGTCTTACTCTGTAAGCTTGGGGAAGAGGAGAAACAATTTCCGTGTTCTATGTTGGTATCCCATCTGTCAGAAAATTACCTTTACACAGCAGGGTTCTAGTGACTTAATTATTGTTTATGAGATATTTAGAAGTTCAGGTCAAGGATGAAATTCTGTTGCAGAACTGAAAACACATGAGTAAGATGAAGTGGAAAGTGTTGTTTTTTGGTTCTTACAGAAAAAGATTTGAATGACCTGAGTCAGCTGCCATAGTTGGGTCAGATGGTCAGAAAATGATGTTATGCACCAGAGAGAGACAAGAAGAAGCTTTTGAGAAGCTGCTCTAAAATTATTTTCTGTTTATTCTCATAAGTATTTGGCTTGAACAGAAATCGACTTTCCTCGCCAAGATGTGTTTAGCGTTCCTATATTTTAAAAGCTGGCCAAGGGATTGGCATGAGAGGAGACAACCCACGTAACTTGGCGAAGAGTTTTTGGAAGCTGGTTGGTGGTTGTTTAGTCTTAACATGATTAGAAACAGAACAAAACAAAAACAAATAGTATTGATTTTAAAATCTGTTTCTTGCCTTCTTCCAAAAAGATTTGAAAATCTTAAGAAAATGCACTTGACTATAACATGACCATTAAAATATACAACAAAGCCAAAACCTCACAAGCTTTGTACAGCAGCAACTATCAAAAATATTAATTATTGTTAATATTGTTTTCATTCGGGGGCATGAATTTTAGGTGAAAGATTCCTGGTAGTCTAAGCAAAAAAGGAAAACATGGTTGCTTAGTAATTTTGCTGAGTAATTGAAAAAAAAAAAAAAGGAAAAAAAGGAAACAGGTCACAAACTACTATGTATAAACTAAGCTACAAGGATATATTGTACAGTGCAGGGAATGTAGATAATATTTTATAATAAGTACAAGTAGAATATAGGGCTTCCCCCGTGGCTCAGCAGTGAAGAATCCGCTTGCAGTGCAGGAGCCACTGGTTCTCTCCCTGCATCAGGAAGATCCCTGGAGGAGGAAATGGCAACCCACTCCAGTATTCTTGCTTGGAGAATCCTATGGACCTAGGAGGATCGCGAAGAGTTGTAAACAACTGAAGCAGCTTAGCACTGTATGCACATAAATGGAGTATAACCTATAAAAATTGTGAATCACTGTTATACATCTGAAACTTACATAATATTATACATCAACTATACCTCAGTTAAAAAAAAAAAAAAAGAAACCAGTCAGCCTGTCAGGAGATACATTCTTTAATATATTTCCTCTAATATGCAAATTTTTACACTATAAGCATTGAATAGTATACATTTCCATGACTTCAGTAAGTTTTCCAACAATGGCAAATTCCTTGGTAAGATAGCTTTTTTTTTGATCTTCAATAAACCCTTATGCTAAGTTGAAGGCATTTTTTTTTTTTTGCGAGGGGACGTAGCTAAGGCATTCCAGACTTGTACTTTACTAGTAAGTGGATGGATATTATCTCGTTTTGATCAGTGTTTTAAATCTTGTGTGTTCATAAGAACTGCCTGGGGCCCTTGCTAAAATGTAGATTCCAATGCCCACCCCAGATTTATTGAATCAAAGTCTCTAGCAAAGGGCCTGGGTGTATATTTAACAAATGCAATAAGTTGTTTCTTATGCTCCAGCAAGTTTAGGGAGCACTGCCATAGATGGTTTTCCTTGACTGTTTTTCCCTCTCAGTTGGGCTTTGTAGAGTCATTTTGAGCATAAATTGTGATAGGAGCCTGAGGCAAGAGCATTAAAAATGAACTGATGAAGCCCAGCAGAGCCCATTTAATTTCGCTGGTCTGGAATCGTAGTGTCAGTTCCCTTTCTCAAGCAAGGGTGCTTCAGAATGCTGCCCGTCAGTTCCCTCTGCATCTGTTGTACTGTTGATTCTCCTACCATCTCCACGCGGTGAGCAGAACAAACATCATTCTGTATTCCATTGACTTTAAGATGCACATCTTCCCACAATTTTAGTCTTTAAAGTTTGTAGGCATCTGAGAACCAGTGATGTATGAATTTTATGATACCCTTTTCTTAGTGATTTATAATAGTAATGGTGCATCTGTATATTCAGAGGGGTTGGAGATTGGATGAACTGTTTGTTCCTTTCATAGATGAGGCCTTGGAGGCATGAAGAAGGTGAAGAGGTGATGGAAAGCCACTCCTAGTTGGGGGAGCCTAGTCTCAGACCCAGCCCTCTCCAGCCCTCTGTCCTCATTCTAGTTATTTGTTACTGAATAATCAGTACCCCAAAACTCAGTGGGTTCATATCATATGTATGCTCAGTCGTGTCTGACTCTTTGTGACCCCATGGACTGTAGCCTGTCATGCTCCTCTGGCCATGGGATTGTCCAGGCAAGAATACTGGATTGAGTTGCCATTTCCTTCTCCAGGGGATCTTCCCCACCCAGGGATTGAACCCTTGTTTCCCGCATTGGCAGGCAGATTCTTTACCATTGCACCACCTGGGAAGCCCTCAGTGGGTTAAAAGAGCATTAAACATTGATTTGCTCATAAAGTTTCTTGATATCAGGTGTTTGGGAGTGGCTTAACTGGGTGGTTCTGGCTTGCGGTCTTTCATGAAGTAGCGTGTAAGGTGTTGACTGGATCGGTAGTCACCTGAAACCTTGGCTGGGCTTGGAGGTTACACCTGTGAGCTGACTTGTTCACATGACTGGCAGATGGTGCTGGGAGGCCCCAATGTATCTCCATGTCGGCCTCTCCTCAAGCTCTTGAAAGAGTCCCCAGTATAGTGGTGCCCCCCACCCCCATCACAAGCAAGTGTGGACCAAGCCAGGAAAGTGCTGTAGTGCCTATTATGACCTTGCCCTATAAGCCTCATGCTGTCACTTCTACACATTCGATTTGCTGTAGACTGACCCTGATTCAGTGTGGGCAGGAACTACACAGGGTGTGAATATCAGAAGGGGAAGATCATCGGAGTTGGCTGTTTCATTCACACCACACTGCCTTTCCAACATAATTTTGTCCCAATTCGCTTGACTATCCTATATACTATGGTCAGATTCTTAAAATGGAATGAAAACTCTGGGATTTATATCCCATTCTAGCACTTCTGAAATTTTAATGTGCCTGCACACTCCTGGGGTCCCCTGACTCAGTAGGCCTAGTGTCCAGCCAGAGAGTGCCTTCTAACGAGCTCCCATGATGCCTTAGGCTCCTGGTTCATGAAGGACTTTCTTAGTAGGAAAGTGAACTGAGCCCCTGCAGGCTTCCTACAGGGCTGCTCAGCAACCACAGCTCCTCTCTCTCAAAGGGACTTGCCTCTCCTCTAATTTTGGCTGAGAGACTAATGGTTTTGGGGAAGGGACGATGGAAACCCAGCTCTTTACTATGTTGGTTAAAGGAAAGAGAGGCATGAGGCTGTTAAGAGCCCAGGCATCATTAGGCAGGCAGCTTGCTGGGCGCTCAAAACATCCAGACAATTAGTTTGCAGGGCATGGGGGGGTGGGATGGAACACAAACAGTGCTTAAAATGAAACGTGTCAATGCATTATTCAGAGCTCAGATGTCCATCAGTGGATTCCCCATCCGCCCTGCTTGCCTCTCTTCTCTCCCTCTTTAAAACACACACATTAGCATTCAGAAAAACTCTAGACCCTACAGTATATTTCCCTGAATAAAATGAAAATTAGAGTTGAAGCAGTCCCATCAGTGCTGCCACACTTTAAGCTGCTTGGCTGAGATCTAGAAAGCTCTGCCTCTTTGCCCACGGCAAGACTTTTGTCCTGTGTCTTCCTACACATCAGTTAAGAGGAATGTGTTAGACTGTAAGCTCAACAAGAGAGGACCTGTGTTTCCTTTGTTCGTTTCTCACTATGTGTGTATGTGGCTCTCTGTGTATATGTTTAACACACATGTATATACTGTATAAATAAGGAGAGGTATGAATGCAGCAACCTAATATGTGGAGAGGGAACTCTGTGACCCTTTTAAATCTTATCCGGAAAACATGGTGAGGTCTCTGCAGTGAAAAACAGAACACTCCTTTTTCACATTTCTAATTGTTGTTGGGAACCTTTGGAAGGAGGTCCAGTTTATCACCTCCCATTTCTTTATCAGCCATGCCAGTTTATAACTTTCGAAGGTAAACATTGCTATTTACTGGACACTTACTGTGTGTTGAGCACATATCATAACATCACTTAATCTTCCAACAACCTTCATGGAAGGTAATGATCACCAGAGGAAGTCAAGCCTGTGGGAGGTGAAAGCCTTTACCTTACACAGCCCGCAGGTGTGTTTTGCAGTTTTGCAAGCCTTTCTAGACTGATTTTTGCAGTTTTGTTTCCAGTTTTGCAGGCCTTTCTAGACTGATTTCAGCCTAAAGCAAGTGTTCAGTGTTCACTGTCACAGAACAAGATGTCTAGAGAAGGGAGAAGAGAATGACAGCACTGCCAAAGCTGGAAAGGGCTCCCAGCATCGAGTCCATGCACTTAACTTCGCATCTGTCCTTGGTGCTGTGAAGGCAACCGAGATTCATTTCATGGGACCTCTGCTCCAAAAGACTCAATGCATTCATGGGACATTGACAGGCATCACAGTCATTATCTGAGGCTACCCATTAAATAGCAACCAGTCCATATATGGCTGGTGCAAATGCAGAATGGCACAGCCACTGGGAAAACAGTGAGACACAGTATTAGAAAGTTAAACACACACGCCCCACACTTAACAAATGGCTCAGCTATCATACTCCCATTAAGCAGGTATTTATCTAAGAGAAATGGAATTTATTTTCACACAAAGGCCTACAGTTTTATTCACAGTAGCAAAAAAGTAGACACACCCAAACTGAGCATCAAACTGGTGAGTAGATGGACAAAGTGTATCACATCCATACAGGGAAATACTGCTCAACAATAAGAAGTCAGCTATTGATTTGATGAGTTCAACAGCATGAATGAATATTCCATGCTATTAATAAGTGAAAGAACCTAGCCATAGAAGGCTCCATACTTTTTCACCTGTGTGCTTTTCAGAAAATGATAAAACTATAGGGATAGAAAGCAGATCAGAGATTGCCTGGGGCTTGGGAAGGGGACTGACTGCAAAAGGACAAGAGGACATTTTGGGGGATGATGGAAATCTTTCTGTGTCTTAATTGTGGCTCTAGTTATAAAACTGTACTTCTGTCAGGCTCATCAAACTGTATCTTTCAAAGGGGTGGATTTGATTGTATATAAGTCTTACCTCAGTAGATAGGACTTTAAAAAATACATCAGCTGGTCCGAAGTCCCCATTTTCCAGATGGGGAAGCAGGCCCCAGATGAGGGAGTGAATTGCTATAGTGGTTGTGAGTTGGCAATACAGGTTTCTCAGCCCCAGTCCTCAGGCAAAAATATGCTGGAACCCTGGCCTCCTGTCTCAGTCCAGGGTGCATTCCAGGGAGAACTAAATGTTGATCCTCAACTCTGAAGACAACTCCATGGGTGGCTTTTTAAAACTCACACTCTATTGTGCTGCTCAGCAGACTGTTGACCTGCAGTTTGGCTGGAGGACTCCTCATTAGAGAGTGAATTAGCATTCGGCCAAAACCAAAGCACAGAAAGCTCCAATGACGAACTTCTATGTACATATTCCATTGACTGTTGGGAAGAAAAGCCTCAGTGTAGGACCATTAATTTATTTGGAAGGGTGCCTGGCAGGACTTTGTCGTCCAGTCTAGAAAGAACAAATCATCCCAGAGATTCACACCAACATCTTGTTGTAGAAAGCTGGTGAGATTTGGAGTGAGCCAGTCCTGGTTTGAGTACCCAAATCTCTTCCTAACTTCATGCCCTTGAGTTACTACTTCTCTGTCTACAAAACAGTGATCCTAGTACCTACCTCTCAGGGTTTCTGCACAGTGTAGGTAGGAGATTGGGAACTAAAGTACCTTGCCCAGCTGTGATAGGCTTCAGTGTGGCAGCCGTGGGTTTGTGTGTGACACACATTAACAGTCATGACACCCGTTGTGGAAATGATCAAACCCGGGGTATTGCTGTGTCAGCCATTGTACCGCCTGGCCAGAACCACTGGGCTATGTGTAGACTTCAGTAAACCTTGTGGACCTGAATCCAGCCCTATTTATAAAATAATTGATTGCAGCATTTGGAAGGGAGTGGAATTTTGCTTCTTAATTTGAGAGAAAGCCGCCTTACTTGAACTTTTTTGCTTTTTAAGAAGGGACGCGAAACGACTGGAAACAATGGGCCCTGAATCAGCGCCAAACTCCCAGTTGGAGGGAAGATATTTTTTCCCAGTCTTATCATCACTTATCATCACTATTATCCAGGAAAAAAAGAAAATACACCAACAACAGAAAAGACCCTGAACTGTTTAGGGCCCAGTGAGACTCTCCTTCCTGGGCTTCCCAGGTAGCACAGTGGTAAAGAATCTGCCTGTCAATGCAGGAAATGCAAAAGATGTGGGTTCAACCCCTGAGTCAGAAAGATCCCCCGGAGTAGGAAATGGCACCCCACTCCAGGATTCTTGCCCGGGAAATCCCATGGACACAGGGACCCGGCAGTCTACAGTCCATGGGGTCACAAAGAGTCAGACACATCCGAGTGAGCAGATTCTCCTTTCTACCCCTCAGCAGGGCGGATCTTTGGGGATGTTCCCAAATCCTTTTGCCTTCTGAGATTTGAGATTCTGGTTTAACACTAACAGAAATAAGGTCAACGAGGCTTAGGGTTGATTTTATTAAACTTTACTTGTTTTTCCTCTTTTGCAGTTGTAATAATATACCAAGTGTTTCTCATCTTCACTTAAACATCTCATTCTGTCACACAGCCAGATTTACGAAACACCGACTGGTTTTAATAGCCCAAGACAGCTAGCAAAACACCAACTGGCAAGCTTACCAATAGTGTTGGTTTCTATACTAGTAGTCAAGTGGTAGTCAAAGTCACTCAGTCGTGTCCGACTCTTGCTACCCTAGGTATGTTTAAGTCCCTTCCATTATATACTTCATGTTGTGTGGACTGAATTTTCCTTTGATAACCATTGTCTTCCAGTATGAAGTGGTCGATTACAGATTCTAGTACATTCTGTCAAGCACCATAAGACAATGGTTTAGGTGCCAGAGATTTCTCTGCGGCTTAGGGCAGAATTATCCTCTTAGGTAGTTAGGAGCCTGAGGACTAGAAAAACTGATGTCAAGGCTAGTGGTCGAAGTGGAACAGTCTCCTAACACCAGCTGAGAGCTGTTTCCACTAGCCCACACCATGCTCCCTTTGTGTAGATTATTTAATAAATTCATTTCACAACCCGTAAAGCACAGTAGGAAACAATGCAATTACTGAACCATAGGAGCACAGCTGCCAGCATCTTGTTGATTCAGAATTGTCCAAACACTTCCATGTGGGGGCGGGAACCAGCAATTTGCTGGTTCAACAGTTGACATTGATAAATTGGAGTTTCATTTCCTCAGCCTTCTGTTGGAGGTGCTAATGAGCATTGAAAAGCTGGAGAAACACAGGCACTAGAGGAAGGGAGAATCTTGCCTGATCTACATACTAAGTAATTGAGCCTGAATGAGGGAGACTTGACACTGCCAGGTAATAAATGGACACTTTTGAATGCACTGATGAGAAGCCAAATAAAATTAGTGCTGTGAACATTTTGATTATTTAAATTCTGCTTGCAGATTGTGTGGGCTGGTATCTTGGTTTATTAGATTGTTTGCTTCTCCTAATATTTTTTCACATGTTTTCTGAAATATTCACTTGTATTTCATGCAGTATTATGCCAGGATTACTTGGCTTCTGGAAAATGAGGGGGTTGGGCCAGATGATCTCTGAGGTCTCTTCTACGCTCTGTGTTTTTACTTGCCTGGCAAGAGAATTTGTCTAAAATGAATTGCATTCCCCCCACACACATTCATCCAAGCCTCTGTTCCCCCCATTCATTGTTTCCATTCATTCAATAGGCAGTTGGATGTTCGCTCTGGCCAGTTACTGTGCTGGGCACTAGAAATAAAGAAGGGAATGGGCCAGAACACCACCAGCCCCCTACCCTTAGGAGCTGACATTCTAATTGGGAGCTGGATAAGTAAGCAGAGTGTATTCAGGGATAAGCTTGGGGCAGCACATGGTAGTAACTAGAGGGAATCAAGGAAGGCTGCTCAGAGGATGTAATATTTTAAGTTGCTCCTTGAAACAAGGTGAAGATTGGGAGGAAGAATGTTTGGATGGACTTTCCTCTGTGTACCTCCCAGGGCTTTCTGCTCTGAAAGTTATTAGGCTATCTGCGAGATGTCCTTCTAGTAGAAATATCTTTGTTATGCTTTAACATAGGAGTCAGTGATTACTTCCGTGACTGTTACACTTTCTCAACCTTTTAAATTCTGGTTTCCCAGGTGATTTAGTGATTAAGAACCTACCAATGCAGGAGACCCAGGTTTGGTACCTGGGTCAGGAAGATCCCCTGGAGGAGGGCATGGCCACCCACTCCACTATTCTTACTGGCATAATCCTATGGACAGAGGAGCCTGGCAGGCTATATAGTCCATGAGGTTGCAGAGAGTCAGATGCAACTGAGCATCTTTTAATGTTACTTTCCTTTAAAAGCAGAAATGGATTTTAATAAAATGGGTTGGCAAAAGTATTGAACTTTTGAAATTAACCTTTTATGTACAGATATGTGAATCTTGAAGTCCAAACCAGCCATGGGTAACCTTTTTCTGTCCCTTCAACTCTCAGCCAGAAGAGTACTCTTTATCTTGGAGAGATGCATTTTGTTAAGCTGTGATTATACCCACTTAGGAATCCTCCAGCTACAAGTCATTTTAGAGATTATCAGACATTTATTATCAGACTCAATGTTTTTAAAGCAGATTGGATTCATTTTTGTATGGCATTAATTAAAATTAAACCTTTTCTAAACAATTTCTTTGCAGGTAATCTTGATTTTTTTTTTTTTAAATTGAATGTGTCTGGTTACATCTGCCTATAAGTAGAGAACTCAGGATATTCAGTGTGAAAGTAATGTTTTAAAAATGCCAGTTTAACTTTTGAATACTAGAGTGGCTTCTAAGTGTATCAAAAGTGACTTTTATCATATTGTAACCTTCTATCATATCTGTTTAGGAGAAACTAGAGAAACTGCATGCTAACTGATTATTGGTATTAGTGCAATGATTAGGCTGTCCTGTAAAGGATTTAGGCTTGTGCATTTATAGCCCTTCTCAGCACTTCTGTGTGGTCGAACTTGACTCTTATACCAGCATGTCAGTGCTGGTCTAAGAAATAGGAGACCTTGATCTGGTTGAAACGCTGACACTCACTAGCTTTGTGGATTTTAACCATAGGCAGCATAGCTTTGGCTTTCTCATCTCTAAGTGTTGTCATCTGGAAAATGAAGTGGTGAGACTAGACGCTCTAAGGACCCTGGAACTTTTGTGATGGATGAATGTGAGTAATGAATGCTTCCTTCTCGTTTGCACACAGGGAAGCAAAACCATGAAAGATAAAATGGTCTGCCAGTGGCTGCAGGGAGTATCACCAGCTCAATGAGAATAGGTCAGGCTCTCTCCTTTTCTGGTCCTCTTCATCCTTTTGGATCTCATGCTCCCTCCTGGTTACTTGATATTGGACTTTACACTTAACAAAACCAGTGATTTACATTTGCTCTTGTGTCTGTTGAATAACTTCTAGGTAGATGTTTAAAAAGCACAGAAGTAATAAAGTTAGTTGGCAAGATCTAGTTTTAATAATGAATTCTATCTCACCATGCCTATAAAAATTGGGGCCTGAAATGAACTAATATTACTTTTTTTATTGCATCTTATTTTGAGGAGAAATGGATAATTAAAGTGAAATAGTAGGAGTCACTCTCCAGGGTTCACAGGCTCTCCTCTTCAACCACATTCAGAAACAACTTCTGTAGGAGTGAAGAATCTAAGCAGATTCCCTCACTCCCCATTTTCCTTTGCGTTGATTCTATTAAGCTTGCTTGTGCTCATGTAATTAGCTTCTATATAACTTGCTGGGAATAATGTCTCTTGGTAGCCTCACATTTAGGAATATGATGAATCTGTTTGTTTGCAATCAGATCACATATTTCCTTGTGAAAAAACAAACAAACAAACAAAAAACAATGCTTTGGTTGACCGGTGCCATTTTAACTCAGTCATCAGCTGAGCCCTAAAACTTGTCTTCCTTGCCTGAGCTGTGGGTAGGAGTTCGTGTAGGAGGAAGGAAGAGGAGCAGTTTTGAAACTGGTGCATCATTTCCTCGACCTGGCCTTGGGAGGTCTCAGGGCCTTTCAGCACAAACCACAGTATATACTCTGATTCAGATCTCCCGTTCCAGCCAGGCAGGTGGTCTCCACTGCCTGGGAATGTCTCACTTCTATTGAACACTTTTATATATTAAGGAAGAAATGGTAATTAGCACCTTAATGTCCAAGAAGCAATTTCCATGTTCTCTTTTTAATTGTGAAAATGAACTTAATGGGTAGAATTTCAGGAAAGAGGAGAGGGAAAAGAGAAAATCCAGGCCTGAATATCTGTCTCTAGTTTCAGTTCTCCCGGGCTGCCCCTAGACTCCCCAGCTTCTTTCATTTCTGTATCCCCTCGTGTTTGAAAACCTTAGTTCCCTTGTCATATCCCTGGAGTTGTGAGAAGGAGCTTAAGAAAAGGGGGAAATGGGATATGGTTAGTTGTTCCCACTGACATGTATGAGATGTTTGTAAGTCAGCTGTCTTCCTCTTTTTACAAAATATTTATTATATATATGAATTTGGTGGCACCACTCAGCATGCAGGGATCCCATGCCCCCTGACAAGGAATGAACCTATGCCCCGTGCCTCAGTGGAAGCACAGAGTTCTAACTGCTGGACTGCCAGAGAATTCCCAGGTCAACTCTCTTCTGAATCAGACACCTGGGTTCAAAGATCAGATCCACAGACCATGTGACCTTGGGCAATTATTTAACCTCACAAGTTTCCATTTCTTCATAACCACTCAGTGGCAGCATAAAAATGAATGATAATACATTAAGAATCCTTGGCTCAGAGTAGATGCTCACTAAATGAGCTCTGTTATTAAAAGGCCAGGAGTGGTTGGATGCAGGCATTAGCAGTATCTTGAAGACAGCAGCATCAAGGAGAGTTTTCACATCAGTGACGGGGACATTGTTATTTGAAGGGGGCATCATGGCACACTCCTCAGTGTGTGTGTGTTTTAAGTAGATTTCTGGGAATGGAGAACAGGTGGCAAGGCTGCAGCACAGGTACCCCAGGGGTGTTACCTGCAGGCGTGCGCGGTTGAGGCCAGCTGAGCTGCCCCACAGAGGAAGAGGATGGGCCTTTGCAGGCAGGAGGGCAGGATGCTGGGGAAGCTTTCAGAGCCCGGTTGAGCAGCCACCAAGGCCTGCGTGCTTTCATCTGCAGTCACTTGCCATCTGTCTGAGGCGAGAATCAATATCAGGGGAAGGTGACAAATCAGTCATTGCCCTGAGACTGGCTGTAAATCCGGCACCCATTCTTTTCTTTCTAACCACTTGAAAGAAACTTCCCCGCACATCCTTTCCCTGAAACTTGGAGCTTCACCACTGGGCTTGGAGTTGTGTTACTGCTTAGTTGCTAAGTCTCTCTGCAACCCCATGGACTGTAGCCCACCAGGCCCCTCTGTCTATGGGATTCTCCAGGCAAGAATACTGGAGGGGGATCTTCTCGACCTAGGGATCAAACCTGAGTCTCCTGCACTGGCAGGTGGACTGTTTACCACTGAGCCACCAGAAAAGCCCTGGACTTGGAGAGGTCCTTGAAAAGATCTGAAACAAACTTCTGTGTTTTAGGCATTGTTGTCTTGGGGGGAATTAAAGATAGATGTGTTCTGTTCCATTCTGCTTCAATCACATCAGTTCTCATCATGTCTTCGCTTTCTTTTTTCCCATCTGCTCCTTAGTATTCATGAGTTTTCGAGAAACAGCCCATCCCAAAGGCTCTGTTTGCCTCTGTGTATGTCCTCAGGGCCTGCGCTGTATACCCAGTGGCACCCATTAGCCTTCCATCCATTGTGTCTATTTGCTACAAACTTACTCTTAAAACCTCTCCTCCTCCTTTCCCTCAGCTCAGACACAATCACTCCTTTTAGTCAGGAAGAACATTAAAGAACAGCCTGTCCGACTGCTCTCTTGGGGGCTGTGAGTTGGCCTCTCTTAGGGAGCACCAGGGCTGGGCCCGGGTGTCCTGCTTGGACTCCCTCAGAATGGGCCCCAGGGCTTCAGATCCCAGCTTCTCCCCAGGGTGCTGACGTGAGCACCCGTGTTCCAGGCTCCTGCCCTACTGCCAGCCCCCAGCCTGCCTGGAACACCTGGAAATGGGGAGCGAGAGTCAAATGAGCGAGCAAAGTTGGCATAAAGTGAAGTCTTTCTGGAGCTTTGCATTGATTCGAGCAGGGAATTTGAGGGACCCCCCCGCCCCCACCCCGCAACAGCGTTCTGTGTAGACTAGATCTTTTGTAAGCAACTGATTTACTTGCCTGCTGAAGGCCAGCCTCAGGCAGAATTGAGAAATAGCCAGCTTGATAGGATGCAATGATTTTCAATGCTTTTTGTTTCTCCCTTTTAAAACTGTAGGACTCTTACTTCCCATAGAAGCATCAGAGGAAGCCCAGTATGTAAAGCACGTAAAAGTGGTTCAAGTGGGGCTGGGAAGCCCAGGGACTGCCCGTCCCTCGCACAGGCGGTGTCTCCTTACGCGCGTCCCCACCCTCCACTCACTATGAGCAGCTGGAGGTGCGCTGTTTGGAAGCCACTGTTGCCATGAAAAGCCCATACGTGGGGCTCAGGCAACTTTGTGTTAGTCACTACAGCACACCATTAAGCCCTGAACCTGACTTTCTGTTTGCGATTTGAGGGCAGAATGTCAGACTGAAAGATTTTGTGTAGAAGTACATGTGTCTGGTTTATAGCAGACCCTCCTAACATTGATCCCCACTTCTCTTTTTATCTCCTTGTCTCTTCCCACTTTCTATGCCTTTGCCCTGAGGTGTCCTCTCCCTATTCAGAAATCTGGGGATCTCTGGCACCAGGCGTCTTCAGACATGCTCGGCTCTCCAGGAAAAGCGTGAATCACTCGTGTTCTAGTGTCAGTGCGGGTCAGCTCTGTGGTCCTCAAGAGTATCTTCATGCCCAGGTTCCAGCAGAAGAGTGCCACCCCACCTCTCTGATTAGCAGGTCGTCCGCAGCTGGCCTGAACCATTGACACCCAAGGGACTTGTACTGAAGGACTTGGTAAAACATTCCTATCCTCCGACCAGCCGACTGAACTTCTGTCCCTGGTTGAGTAATACTCTAGGCATTTACGTAACCATACAGTGTACACAGTCCGTGAAATCCTCATGTTCTCTGAAGTTGCATTCTGAAAACAGCAGGGTTTATAGGGAAAACAAGGTTAGGAGCAGATCACCCCAAACCTATTTTACCTTGTAACCAAGAAGTTAATGAAAGCTCTAGCAATACTAAAAAAGAAAAAAAAACAAAAAACAAAAAAAAAACTCTAGTATACAAGTTTAACCTTTGAAAAAAAGTTGAAGGTAGCTTTATGAAAAGGGTTTTAGAAAAAAGGATAAACGTTGAATTTTGTAGACAAAGATAAAATGTACTAACATCATAGAAAACAATAAAAGAAAAGTATTTCCATGACAGATCACATGTCAATTTGAGTCCAGAAGAATTTGAGCGCCATTAGCTCCGTGGATTGATGCCGTCTGCTGTGTTTGAGCATGTTTTGTTTGGCTGTTCCTTGGTTCTGCAAAATATTAAATGTTCTTGGAAAATTGCATATGAACTAACACTACCTTTATTGTGCTGACACAATTTCACTATTTGCCAGTTGTGTATGAGCTGTTTTATCTCACAGTGAGACATTCTGTATCAGGCTGGACTATTTCTAGATGTCAGTAGGCTAAACACAGGACTCAGGTGGACATGAGTGAGTCCTCAAAAAACTTATGGCCTTGTGTGAAATTTGGGAATGATGACTGTGGTATGAGGCACCACATAAATCTCATAAAACAGAGTAATCAAAAGATTGTACAAAGAAAGAAAGGAAATCATATGTGTGACTGTGAAGGTTAGGAGGCAAAAACTTTTAGATGGAGTTGGTGAAATTTCTGTAGGCAAGGATGTTGTCGTTGTTCAGTTGCTAAGTCGTGTTCGACTCCTTGCGACCCCATGGACTGCAGCACGCCAGGTTTACCTGTCCTTCACTATCTCTTGGAGTTTGCTCAAACTCATGTCCATTGAGTTGGTGATGCCATCCAACTGTCTCATCCTCTGTTGCTCCTTTCTCCTCCTGCCCAGTATTAGGGTCTTTTCCAGTGAGTTGGCTCTTTGCATCAGGTGGCCAAAGTATTGGAGCTTCAGCATCAGTCCTTCCAATGAATATTCAGGGTTGATTTCCATTAAGATTGACTGGTTTGATCGCCTTGCTATCCAAGGTACTCTCAAGAGTCTTCTCCAGCACACAGTTCGAAAGCATCAACTCTTTGGTGCTCAGCCTTCTTTATGGTCCAACTCTCACATGCCTATATGACTACTGGAAAAACCATAGCTTTGACTGTATGGATCCAAAGCAAGGATGCCCTGAAGAGAGAATGAATAAAGGTTTGGGAGTTGGAAAACAAGGACATATTTAGCGGACCAGTAGAGTTTGAGTGGTCCACTTTAGGGCTGGAACCACTGAGCATAAGAGAGAAGTAGGATGGAGGTTGGCCTCAGAATGTGGGGGGCCTTGGCTGCAGGGATGGTTGTCACCCTCTAGGGTTTTGAGCATATGAGTGGTCAGAGCTACCCTGGAAGGAGCTCCTTTTGGTTGCATATGCTGAGAGATGATGGAGAGGAGTGGAGTCCAATTAAGAGGTATTACCATTGTCCTTGTGAGAGACATGAGAGCCTGAGCTCATGGGATGTATGGGGAGAGCATGATACAGCATACATTTTAGAGCCAGAATCTTAAGCATTTGTCAACTGAATGGATGGCATAGGGCTCTGGTGGTCTAATGACAGATGTACTGTTTGCAGTAATGATGGCCAGTGCGGAGCTTGGTTTTGGAATGTTTGAGAGCTCATGCTGAGAGCTAGCAGGGCTGTGGCACCCTTAGGTTCTGGGACTGATCTATACTGAATTGTGGGTGATGCTTATATGTGGCCCTCAGGTTACTGCTGGCTAGATCCGTGCAGACGGAATAAAAGAGCTTGCCCTCAGCTCTGGGAGGGGAGATGCTGTTTCTAGATTGAGACCTACCTACCTGCTCCCAGCCTCAGTCCCTGCTCAAGTTCTCATCTAGGACCATAGCATTTTTACATTCAAAAAGACCTTAGAAATCATCTTATCTCTATACCTTTTGTTGGATGGTAAACTATGACCCAAAAGGTCAAGTGTGTGTCCAGCGTAAGTCAGAGGCAGAACCCAGACTAAAACCTAGGACTCTCACTTTCCAATCTTTTAAAGAAATCTTTAATGGCTGTGTATTAGAGTTCTCCAAGAAACAGAACCAGCAGGATATAAAACCAGATTTATTATTAGGAATTGGCTCCTGTAATTATGGAGGCTGAGAATTCTGTCTGCTGACTGCAAGCTGGAGACCAGGAAAGCTGGAGCTGTAACTCAGTCTGAGTCTGAAGGCCTGGAACTAGGGGAGAGCCAATAGAGTAAATTTCAGCCTGAGGATGGGAGAAGGCAAGACAACATCCTGGCTCAAGAAGTGAGGCAGGTAAAAGGGCTGGCTTCTTCCTTCCTTCACCTTTTTGTTCTATTCAGGTCCTGAACAGATTGGATGCTGCCCATCCACATTGGGGAGGGCCATCTGCTTTACTGAGACTATCAGTTCAAATGCTGATCTCTTCCGGAAATACCTTCAGATCAGATCAGATCAGTCGCTCAGTCGTGTCCGACTCTTTGCAACCCCATGAATCTCAGCACGCTAGGCCTCCCTGTCCATCACCAACTCCCGGAGTTCACTCAGACTCACGTCCATCGAGTCCGTGATGCCATCCAGCCATCTCATCCTCTGTCGTCCCCTTCTCCTCTTGCCCCCAATCCCTCCCAGCATCAGAGTCTTTTCCAATGAGTCAACTCTTCACATGAGGTGGCCAAAGTACTGGAGTTTCAGCTTTAGCATCATTCCTTCCAAAGAAATCCCAGGGCTGATCTCCTTTAGAATGACTGGCTGGATCTCCTTGCAGTCCAAGGGACTCTCAAGAGTCTTCTCCAACACCACAGTTCAAAAGCATCAATTCTTCGGCGCTCAGCCTTCTTCACAGTCCAACTCTCACGTCCATACATGACCACAGGAAAAACCATAGCCCTGACTAGACGAACCTTTGTTGGCAAAGTACTGTCTCTGCTTTTGAATATGCTATCTAGGTTGGTCATAACTTTCCTTCCAAGGAGTAAGCGTCTTTTAATTTCATGGCTGCAGTCACCATCTGCAGTGATTTTGGAGCCCCCAAAAATAAAGTCTGACACTGTTTCCCCATCTATTTCCCATGAAGTGATGGGACCGGATGCCATGATCTTCATTTTCTGAATGTTGAGCTTTAAGCCAACTTTTTCACTCTCCACTTTCACTTTCATTAAGAGGCTTTGTAGTTCCTCTTCACTTTCTGCCATAAGGGTGGTGTCATCTGCATATCTGAGGTTATTGATATTTCTCCTGGCAATCTTGATTCCAGCTTGTGTTTCTTCCAGTCCAGCGTTTCTCATGATGTACTCTGCATGTAAGTTAAATAAACAGGGTGACAATATATAGCCTTGACGTACTCCTTTTCCTATTTGGAACCAGTCTGTTGTTCCATATCCAGTTCTAACTGTTGCTTCCTGACCTGCATACAAATTTCTGAAGAGGCAGATCAGGTGGTCTGGTATTCCCATCTCTTGAAGAATTTTCCACAGTTTATTGTGATCCACACAGTCAAAAGTTTCGGCATAGTCAATAAAGCAGAAATAGATGTTTTTCTGGAACACTCTTGCTTTTTCCATGATCCAGTGGATGTTGGCAATTTGATCTCTGGTTCTTCTGCCTTTTCTAAAACCAGCTTGAACATCAGGAAGTTCACGGTTCACATATTGCTGAAGCCTGGCTTGGAGAATTTTGAGCATTACTTTACTAGCGTGTGAGATGACTGCAATTGTGCGGTAGTTTGAGCATTCTTTGGCATTGCCTTTCTTTGGGATTGGAATGAAAACTGACCTTTTCCAGTCCTGTGGCCACTGCTGAGTTTTCCAAATTTGCTGGCATATTGAGTGCAGCACTTTCACAGCATCATCTTTCAGGATTTGGAATAGCTCAGCTGGAATTCCATCACCTCCACTAGCTTTGTTCATAGTGATGCTTTCTAAGGCCCACTTGACTTCACATTCCAGGATGTCTGGCTCTAGGTGAGTGATCACACCATTGTGATTATCTGGGTCGTGAAGATCTTTTTTGTACAGTTCTTCTGTGTATTCTTGCCATCTCTTCTTAATATCTTCTGCTTCTGTTAGGTCCATACCATTTCTGCCCTTTATCAAGCCCGTGTTTGCATGAAATGTTCCTTTGGTATCTCTGATTTTCTTGAAGAGATCCCTAGTCTTTCCCATTCTGTTGTTTTCCTCTATTTCTTTGCATTGATCGCTGAAGAAGGCTTTCTTATCTCTTCTTGCTATTCTTTGAACTCTGCATTCAGATGTTTATATCTTTCCTTTTCTCCTTTGCTTTTCACTTCTCTTCTTTTCACAGCTATTTGTAAGGCCTCCCCAGACAGCCATTTTGCTTTTTTACTTTTCTTTTCCATGGGGATGGTCTTGATCCTTGTCTCCTGTACAATGTCACGAACCGCATTCCATAGCTCATCAGGCATTCTATCTATCAGATCTAGGTCCTTAAATCTATTTCTCACTTCCACTGTATAATCATAAGGGATTTGATTTAGGTCATACCTGAATGGTCTAGTGGTTTTCCCTTGCAGACCCCCTAATCTGGGCATTCCCTGATGCAGTCAGGTTGGAGTGCCTGCGTGCTAAGTCATGTCCCACTCTTTTGCAACCACAGGGACTGTAGCCTACCAGGTTCCTCTGCCCATGGGATTTTCCAGGCAAGAATACTGGAGTGAGTTGCCATTTCTTCCTCCAGGGGATCTTCCCAGGGATTGAACCCATGCTTCTTATGTCTCCTGTGTTGGCAGGTGGGTTCTTTACCATTAGAGCCACTAACCAGAGAGACATGGTTCCTCTTTCCAGGTAAGCAAACTGGACGTGACCAGTACTGAACCTTCCTCCCCACACAGTGAGTTAAGGGAAGATCAGGACTAGTGCCTCGGTTTCTTAAACTGATTCCATGTTCTTTCTCGCACTTGGATTGTAAATTTTGTGGTTCTGCTAAACCAGGTCTGAAAGTGTGATCTGGGACCAGCAGCATCAGCATCACCTGGGAATGGTTAGAAATGCACCTTCTGGGGTCCGCACCAGCACCACTGACTCAGAAACCATGGTGGCCGAGGCCCAACAGTCTGTTTTAGTGAATTTCTCCAGATAATTTTTCTGCGTGGTCATTAGAGCACCACTGTGGTTATAAGACAGAATCTGTTCAGGATCAAGGATTTCACTACATTTTGTTCATATACCAAATTCACAGAGAACACAAAGACCGTATTAAACGAAACGGACCATAAAAATCAGTGGGTGTGTGCTTGGTTGCTCAGTTGTGTCTGACTCTTTACAACTCTTTGGACTGTAGCACACTAGGCTCCCTCTATCCATGGGATTTTTCAGCCAAGAATACTAGACTGGGTTGCCATTTTCTCCTCCAGGGTATCTTCCCGACCCAGAGATCAAACCCACATTTCCTGTGTCTCCCGCATTGCAGGTGGGTTCTTTACCCACGGAGCCATCAGTACACCTGTCTTTCTCTGTTTCTCTCATTTCCCTCCATCTGTCACTCCTGTCAACCAGGTACATTGCACTAACTTTTCATTAAAAATGCTTTTCTGTCCCTTAAAAGTTGGCAGAGTTGTTACGAGCTTTGATTCATTCAACCCACATTACATGACAAACATGGGGAAACAAAAATAAAAAGAAGAGAGAGAGAGAGATGGTTGAATAAATAGGCAAATACTGGAACATTTCCTAAAAAAAAAAAAAAAAAAATCACATGCCCAAATGGCAAGTTAAAAGTCAGTAATGTTAATTGACCCAGAGAAGTGTGAACAGAATTTAAAAAGAAAATTACAATTTCTCAGCATCTGCAAAGTTCCAGAACCTATATTGGGAGCTTTATGTAACTATTGCAGGCAAGTCTTATAATAACCTTGTGAAAGAGGCGATATTATCTTCATTTTTTTTTTAAAATGAGGAAACAAAAATCTCGAGAAGTTCCACACTTATCCAGACGTCACAAAACTAGGGTTCACATTCAAGTTTTTCTATATCCTAAACTAGTCATCTCTCCATCACATCATCCACCCTATCTCTTAAGATATCTCTCTCTTCCGTATACCCTGTTGATCTTAAAGCTATGGAAATTTATCAGTGGTTGTATGACATTCCACCATTTCAAAAGAGTTGCCGCAAGCAGCATGTGGACACTGGGGAGTCATCAGTAAGGAACACTGTTTCTGAAACCCAGATCCATCTGGGACTCACTCTGGAAGCATATCAGTACAACCAGGAATTAATTTTTAAAATGTATATCCAACCTTCAGGCCTTTCTCCTACCTATCCTTCGGCTTGTAGCCTGGCCAACAACCTTAAAGAAAAATTAGGAAGACGTGCCCTCTAGTGGAAACATGGAGAATGTCCTCTGGTTTTGCTGGATGGTTTCTCCCCAAACCACCTCTTCCCCCTTGTAAAATGGAATTATGGAGCTATTCATCTGAAAGGTGAACGTCTCGTGACAAGACTTGGATCAGTGCACACGTGTCCTTTTTGTAACGACCTTAAAATGAGATTTCTGCATCTCACAGTCACATCACACTTGTGTTTTAATGACCTCTTTAAGGACCTTTCTCAAGCTGGCATCATCTTTTAAAAGAATGCTTGTCATTTAGTCTTTTCCCCACTTCATTGAAACCTGATTTCACTGAATTTTTGGAAGGGACACAGTAGGACTATGGGTGTCTATATTAAATCTCATCGCACCTGAATTCACCTCCTGGTCAGTAAGTTGATAGCTTTGGAAACTGTACACTTCTGTCTAAATGGCGTGATTTTGATTTCATGGACTGAGCTGTCATTGTGCCCATCGCCACAGGTGTGTTGCTCGGCTGCCAGTCAGCCCCACAGTGGATGCTCACGGACCCACATACGGACTCCCGAGTGAGGGTGAGTGCGTACAGAGCACTTTCAGGATTTCCATTGATTATACAATTGGGTTCCTCAAGTTTAAGATTATATAGAAGACAGAAATCAGCCACTGTCTGATGGGTAGAGAGTGATAGAAGGCATTGAAAATAATTGGCAGGAATCTAGCAAAAGTATCCTTTTCATTCAGAGCAAATTGAATAACTTGGAGGGTGGAGATGTAAATAAGTCCCCCAGTTGTGAGGCATGAGAGATGTCCTGACCTCAATTACTGTCCTGTTTCTAAAAGTCCCACCAAAGTTAAATCTTTCCTGATTTGAAGGATGGCTAGTCTTAAGCTCTTCAAGGTTTGAGTGAATCACAGGTCCAGTGAACCCCTTCCTCTAACCTGCCAGCTCTGCCTTTCTTGAGTCCATGTAATTAAACTTTCTGCTTTGAAATTGAGGGAGGGAGCAGACAGTCTCCATTTTTTAAAAGCATTTTTTTAAATTGCTGGTTTAAAACACACACATCTCCTTAGAGAGTATGTTTCAGTCCTTCTGGGGTGGGGCATGGAGACCAGGATTTTCCCATGCAGGGCTAGTGGCTCCGGAATGGTGTGGAGAGGGCCCTGGGCTGAGGGTCAGGACCGAAGGCTCAGCTGGCACCTCTGTCGGCTGCTGTGCTGCGTCACCCTTGCCCAGGGCTTCAGCAACATGCTGTGTCCCATGACAGTCGCGCTGCAGAACCTTGGATAAGTTCTGAGCTCAGTAATCTGTGCTTCATTCTTACTCTTTGTGCGTGGCACACATACAATTTCAACTTCATCCCCTGGAGTCCACGAGTTACCAAGTTGGCGTCTGGTTCAAAGGACATCCTTCAACAGTGTAAAGTTTTTTTTTTAAAGAAAACACAAACCAAGCCCTTTTATATGTCTCTTAGCCACCATTATAGTTTACAATCTCTGAAGCTAGAATATTGAATTTCCCTTTTCATCCTCATACCACTGACTCTTGGTGCTTTTTGATGGTTGGAGGAAAAGTAGGAGAAAGAAGTCATCTTTCAAAGTATCACTTTGACTTGTCAGCATGAAGAGACTCTCTTTTTGACTGTTTTTAACTTTTTTTTTTATTTTGCCGCCCTGGACTTTAAAACACCACAACAATTTGACCGTCTTTTAAATGAACTACTCATGCTTTTAAACTGCAAATTTCCACCTCTGCACGGGGCTTTTTGGCTAGATGTTTTTCAAGTGTAACTTCTCTTGA
Source organism: Bos mutus (assembly GCF_027580195.1). NCBI lineage: Eukaryota > Metazoa > Chordata > Mammalia > Artiodactyla > Bovidae > Bos > Bos mutus. The sequence goes on from NC_091617.1 coordinate 73,715,795, forward strand.
TGTGAACATTTTCAAGCTCAAACAATAAAGTATGTTTTTATCTAGACACTGGAAGTATTATCAGGGAGAAAATTGTGGCTCAGATTCTGCTCTTTATTAGGCTGTCAGGACTTTTTTCCACATCTGTTTTCCTTGGAAACATGTATTTAATTCCCTGTGTGTGTGCATTAAATCACTTCAGCTGTGTCCGACTCTAAGTAATCCTGTGGACTGTAGCCCATCAGGCTCCTCTGTCCATGGAATTCTCCAGGCAAGAATACTGAAGTGGATTGGCATTTCCTACTCCACGGGGTCTTCCCAACCCAGGAATCAAACCTGCATCTCTTAAAAATCCTGCATTCGCAGGAGGGTTCTCTACCAATTCCCTAGTCCTTCCTTAAATTGTAGGTATGGATGTGCAAGTGTTAGTCACTCAGTCGTGTCTGACTTTTTGTGACCGCATGGACTGGGGATTGTAGCCTACCAGGCTCCTCTGTCCATGGAATTCTCCAGGCAAGAATACTGGAGTGTGTAGCCATGCCCTTCTCCAGGGGATCTTCCTAACACAGGGATTGAATGCAGGTCTTCGGCATTGCAGGCAGATTCTTTAGGGTCTGAGCCACGGGGAAGCCCCAGGTATGGGTGTAGTTGTACTAATCTGAACTTTGGTATGGAGTGTTCCAGCTTTGTACAGTGGAGAAAATTTAAGACTTGTTAATTGAGATGTTATTTTTTTGAAGTGGCAGATTTTTAGAATGTTAAGTACTTTGTTGTTTGGAAACTTTATTGAGGGTATTAGTTCAATGAAATAACTTTTTTTTCCAAGTTAAATGAAGATAAAGACAATATAGACAAGTAATAATAGGCATTATAATAACAACATAGAAAAAAATTAAGTAGTAATTTTAGGTATCTCATTACTTGAAACATAAAGACAAGTTATTTTCTATAATGAATGTGTTTTTGTTTATACCTGGAAAGATGGACATTTTGTCAGTAACCCAGTCAGTCTAGGCATAGCTTGGGCTTCTAGATTTACCATCTGTAGATTGCCTCCGGCAAAGCAAGCATTACGTTTTCAGCCCTTTCTTTCCTTTTCTGCTCACTCAGTTCAGTTCAGTTCAGTCACTCAGTCGTGTCTGACTCTTTGCGACCCCATGAATCGCAACACGCCAGGCCTCCCTGTCCAACACCAACTCCCGGAGTTCACTCAAACTCACGTCCATCGAGTCAGTGATGCCATCCAGCCATCTCATCCTCTTCATCCCTTTCTCCTCCTGCCCCCAATCCCTCCCAGTATCAGAGTCTTTTCCAGTGAGTCAACTCTTCGCATGAGGTGGCCAAAGTATTGGAGTTTCAGCTTTAGCATCATTCCTTCCAATGAACACCCAGGACTGATCTTCTTTAGGTTGGACTGGTTGGAGCTCCTTGCAGTCCAAGGAACTCTCAAGAGTCTTCTCCAGCACCACAGTTCAAAAGCGTCAATTCTTCAGCGCTCAGCTTTCTTCACAGTCCAACTCTCACATCCATACATGACCTCTGCTCACTCTGCAACAAGCAAATTGATAACTTGGTAAAGAACCCGAATAACATACCCTTCTATCTTTCAAATAATTATATGTGGTCAGACTAATTTTTAATCTTGTTTTGGCCAAAGAACTCTGTGGATATTTTGCATACTTATTTTGACTGGTCATTTAGCCACCATGCACCTGCTTCCATACCTGTACAATGAGAACTTAAGTCTTCTTCACAGAACTACTGCTGAGAACAAATGAGAAAAGAATTGTGACCGTTCTCTAGGAACTGCAAAGCACTGTAAATGTAAGACAGCATTTATTTGGATTCGGTGGCTCAGTGGTAAAGAATCATTGCTTGCCAATGCAGGAGACACAGGTTTGATCCCTGGGTGTTAAAGATTTCTTGGAGAAGGCAGTGGCAGTCACTCTGGTATTCTTGCCTGGAAGATCCCATGAACAGAGGAGCCTGGCGGGCTACAGTCCATGGGGTCGCAAAGAGTCAGACACGACTGAGCGACTGAGCACACAAATGGACTGAAGCCAGGTTTAGAAAAATCAGTTCCATATTGGGCTCCTGAAATTTTTGAGTGTGCTTGTTTGTTTGTAGTCAGAATGAAACAGTTTTACATGAAGAGCAGCGCCTTAAACTTCATAATGTCAAAAACTCCCCTCTGCCTTCTGTCTCCCTTATTCCTAGCCCCTGAAGCTTTATACATGGTTTCTTTCTTTATTTCATCTCAGCTGCAACCAGTGAGAGCTGAAACTGTACTTTGCAACAAGGTCTTCAGTGTACTCTTAAGAATCAGTTGACAGCCATATTGCCTGCCCAGACAAAGCATCTTTCAGTCTGGGCTCCTCCTAGGTGGAGACTGTCAGCTCCTGAATAACCAGATTTCCTTTGGGAGGCCGAAAGACAGAAGTTTTGAGTGGCTGAGGGCAAATAGGTCTTAGGGTGGTGCATTATTATAGTCTTATCAAGTCTTGTTGTTTAGTCACTAAGTCGTGTCCGACTCTGTGTCCCCATGGAATGTGGCCTGCCAAACTCCTTCTCTGTCCATGGGATTTCCCAGGCCAGAATACTGGAGTGGGTTGCTGTTTCCTTCTTCAGGGGATCTTCCTGACTCAGGGATTGAATCTGAGTCTCCTGCATTGGCAGGCAGATTCTTTTTCACTGAGCCACCAGGGAAACTCATATCAAGTCTTAGTCCCTTGCTTAAACCTCTGTCTCCCCAGAGCTTTCATGGAGGAGTTTATGACTCTGTGTGTGTGTGTGTGTGTTAGTAGCTCAGCCGTGTCTGACTCTTTGCAGCCCCATGGACTGTAGCCCGCCAGGCTCCTCTGTCCATGGGATTCTCCAGGCAAGAATTCTGGAGTAGATTGCCATTCCCTTCTCCAGGGAATCTTCCTGACCCAGGAACTGAACCGGGGTCTCCCAATTTGGAGGCAGATTCTTTACTATCTGGGCCACCAGGGACTTTGGTTCCAGAAACTCTTAGCAAATGAACAGAGTATTGGTGCCATCTCCTGGCAGTTGTTGGAAATTGCTTTGTAAGAGACCATTTATTTACCTGGTCTGTTCTTGGGCATCAAAGGAAAGATGCACTGTTACAATCTTTTTTAAAAAATCAGGTGTTAAATTATGGTCTTAAGTCACACTTTATTTCTTTTAGCTTTTCTTTTAGTCTTCAACTAAGATCATTAGCTGAAAATTGGTGCTTTGGAGAGTGTCCTAGGGTTAAATTATTCTCAGAGAACAAGAGGAGATGCCTTTAGGTTGCCATATAGCTTATGGTCAGCTTATTTACAGGCTCCTAGTTTCTCACTTTCTTCTCTTTAAAGTATGTAATAGGAGTCCCTTGGTTGCAGATATAGTAGCTCTGGAGTCTCTCTTCCTGTCAGGAAAAGTGTCAGATTGACATTTCTATTCAAGTATATGTGCTAAACTGCTTCAGTCATGTCTGACTCTCTGCAACTCTATGTACTGTTGCCCACCAGGCTCCTCTGTCCATGGTTTTCCCAGGCAAGAATACTGGACTGGGTTGCCATCTCCTTCTCCAGGGGATCTTCTCAACCCAGGGATCAAACCCACGTCTCTTATGTCTCCTGCATTGTCAGGCGGGTTCTCCTTCACAACTGTCACCACCTGGGAAGCCCCTCCAAGTATATCAATCTGAAAATTTTCACCCTGAAGGATTCCAGTAAACTCTCAATGTAGTGGCTTACTTGCGAGATGATAGTAAGAAGCATGAGGGAGCAAGGAGAGCCGTTGAGACAAAGGGATAAAAGCCAGTTAAGGGGCTGTTGGTGAGCAGATTCATCCCGTGGGACCCTCTGGGAAGCTGTGTAGCACTCATCTTAGAATTGTCCCACCACAGTCTGGGGAAGTTGGGGCATTTGTCTGCTGATTGCTGCCTGCCGCTGGTGTCTGCGGGAACTCCCCTGTGCCTCCCAGTGGTGCCGAGCAGAGATGACCCTCTGGCCGAGGAGTAGAATCACTGACCTTGAGGAGGGCAGCTGCCATCTTGTAGGAAATCGCCTACCACGGCTGCAGGGTAGGGATGGCATCAACAAGCTGTCCTACACACACACACACACACTCGGATATGCACACATACTAGGAAAAAGGGTAAAATCGGTGAAGTCAATAATAATAATAAGTAGTAGTTATTTTAAATCTTCTTTAGATGTGAAAATGGTTACAGTTCTAAGAAGATTTTGTCAGACAAATATCTCGAAGTGTTTATGAATGAAATGAATATATCTCGGCTTTACTTTAAAGAATTACAGCCAAAAAATATAGGGATAAATGAAACAAAGAATGGCAAAAGTAATTGTTGAAACTGAGTAGTGGGTCCATGGTGATTCATTATACTATTATCTCTATAATTCGCTATGTTTAAAAATTTCCAAAGTAAATAAAATTTAAGCAGGAGTTATGCTAGCCAGTGACAGATTTTAAATCCTTTTGCTGGATCTTGTTTATATAAATTGCAGTCATTTTTGAGCTAACATAGCAATTCTAAGTGTATAGTGTAGACCATAGCTAGTAGAAGGTGAAGGTGTTAGTTGCTTGGTCGTTTCCAACTCTTTGTGACCCCATGGATTGTAGCCCACTAGGCTCCTCCATGGGATTTCCCAAGCAAGAATACCAGAGTGGGTTGCCATTCCCTTCTCTAGGGGATCTTCCCAACCCAGGGATTGAACCCGGGTCTTCTGCATTGCAGACAGATTCTTTACTGTCTAAGCCACTAGTAGAGCCTCTTTTTAATCAACAGTGATGCATTGGCTGCTGGGTCACAAGGGGAGTATCTCTTGCTGCACTCAAGGATAACACTTGGGTTGTTTTGATTTTTTTTTTTTTTTCCCAATGAAAAGGCACAGAATTCTTCATGCTTATTTCCCCATGGTTCAGCATATCTGAGCTGAATTCTGCACGGAGGAAGAACGTAATGGTGGTAGATACTATTATCCACAAAGGGGGGAAAAAAAAAACTATCTTGTTTCAGAACTCAGTAAGAACTTCTGGCTTAGTGGTTAGTATGTCCTTTGGTAATAATGCTCTTGACCACTCTCTGTCTCTTTAATCTGGTAGCAAAAACTTGGGGGATATGACTTTAAAATTCAGGCTTTGCTATTTGATTAAAGTAAGCAAATTAAGCTATGCACTTGAATATATAGGAACATTTTCAGAGATTGTCTTGAGGGGTGAAAGAATCTCAAGGATGCCTTGGGAATTAAAACACTTGTGGCATGCTCGTTTAGAATTGTCAAAGCGTTAGGTCTGCAGCACACATGTGCATGCTCACATTGCTGTGTGTCACAGCACTAAATGTTCACTTAAAAAAGTCATTTGTAATCATGTCTTTCCTATAATCCTTGACCCATTTTGCTCATAATACTTCATTCCCCAGGGGTGGCTAAAATAAGCTTTTAATCTGCTTTAAAAATCATTTCCTCAAAAATAGAATTTATTTTTGGAGAGAGAAAGAAGCTTCCACTAACTGTTTCTTGTAATGTTTTAAAGGTCCATAGATATTAAATATTACTCTCTCAAGAGAGCCCATTTAATTGGAAAGCATCATGGGATAGTGAAAAGAGTATGATAACAACCTGAATTTTCATCCCTGCTCAGTTTTTATGGCAATGGACAGTTCATTCAAGTGTTAGTTATCTTGATTTCCTCATCTGTAAAATGGGGACAAGATGACCTACTTGAAAGTGCCAAGAAGACAGAAGAAAATGACACGGGTGAGACGTTCAGTCTGTGCCTTAATGCGTAGCAGAGCCAACCAGTGTCTGTGCCCCTCTCAGAGAGCCCTCTACATGAGATGTGCATCTCTGAGAATGTGCTTTGTAAAGTCAGTCCTTCTTTTGCTGTGATGTGTTATTGCTAGTATGGAGATCTCTTTTTAAAATTGGCACGTTGGTTGGAGGGTAGGACAGCAGCTGGGCTGCAGATTAGAAATGACAGAGTAAAACAGGTGAGAGAGAAGAGCCTCCTGTGTTAGAACACAGGATTCGCCTGGATTTCTTCTCGTGCCTATTATGGAGCCCACATTGGATGGTCATATGTGGCTACACGAGTCTGTGTTACAGTTGTCTGCCTTCAGCAGTAGACTTTGGTGATGGGCAGCCACCTCGGCAGACATCTGTACTCAGGCTGTATCACGTGTTAGTATTTTTAGTCTTCACCCCTGCTGAAGATGCTGATTGGTTATTTCTTGGAACAGGAAGTTCACTCTCGCTGTAGGCAGCCTTGTTAGGAAATTCTACCAGATAGATGAGTTTTCCATTTATAGATTAGACTGATTTTTTTCCCCATATATACTCCACTTAGTGGAATTATAAAGGTAAAGTTAATTTCTCCTTTACCAGGACAACTCATCACATATTTAAAGGTATATCTCATGGTCTTCTTGAATTTTCCGTTCTCCAGGATAAGCAATTTGCCCTTCTCCTCCTCCACTGTGTCTTGGCTAGGACCTTTATTCGCTTCTTTCAAAGTTATTATCTCAGCTTGTAATTATATGTTCATTAGAGTGTGTGATTATTTGATTAGTGTGGGAGTTGTTTGTGCTGCTTATCAGATATTTCTGTCTCTCTGCTTTCCTTGAATGAGGTAGAACTGCAGTTTCTTCCCTGGGGTTGGGTGGGACTAGTTTTGGCCAGCGATGTGTGAATGCAAGTGATAGATGTCATTCCCAGGCCAAAGCATGTAGCTGCCGAAAAGAGATCTCCCAGGGCTTCCTTTTCCTCCAGTAGAGAGTCTGTGAGGTTCTAGATGAGGGTTACTCTATCCGTCTGGATCCTGGATGAAGGAAAGAAGAGCCCCAGCCAGCAACCCCTGCTGGTCACGTGGCATGAATGAAAAATAAGACTTTGCGGTTTGACATCTGAGTTTTAGGTTCATCATAATCTCGTCTCTCCTGATCGAAGCAATTGTATCTGGCTTTCTCACTCCATGATAAGGATCATGCAATGGGGACTGTGGGTTTCTCTTGAGTTTTCAGTATCTGACAGAGTACTAGCCCAGAGGAGGCACCAATACCTATGGGTCACATGCATGATCTTCACATTCAAATCTGAGTTTTGAATGAATGGATCACATTCAAATCTGAGTTTTGAATCCTACTTCCATCCTTGCAATTTACTGGACTTGGCTTCCTTCATTATTCCTCCTCTAAAATAAGAGACTCTACCCCTGCCTATCAAACCCAGCTTTCCAGGTTCAGGGTCACAAAGTAGTTTGCATATACATCCCCAAATGAGCAAGGAATACAGGACAGACTCAGCTGCCACAGGCAGAGACAAAAGAGGATTTGTTGTTGTCGTTGCTCAGTCCCTGAGTTGTGTCCAACCCTTTGTGACCCCATGGACTGCAGCATGCCAGGCTTCCCTGTCTTTCACCATCTCCCAGAGCTTGCTGAAACTCATGTCCATTGAGTCTGATGCCATCCAACCATCTCTGTTGTCCCCTTCTCCTCCTGCCTTCAGTCTATGAGGAAGGATACGTTTAACTTAATCCTGAACATCTCCTCATGCCAAGAGTTGACTCATTGGAAAAGACTGATGCTGGGAGGGATTGGGGGCAGGAGGAGAAGGGGACGACAGAGGATGAGATGGCTGGATGGCATCACTGACTCGATGGATGTGAGTCTGAGTGAACTCCGGGAGTTAGTGATGGACAGGGAGGCCTGGTGTGCTGCAATTCATGGGGTCGCAAAGAGTCGGACACGACTGAGCAACTGAACTGAACTGAACATCTCCATTAGAAGTTTCTTGCTTCTTCTGAAGATCAGGAGAGAGGCAGTCTGGTCATTGCTGATATATTTCTGTATCCTTGTGTAGCTTTATGATACCATATTGGCATCACTCTTGCTTTTCACTTGCTACTGTTTTTACCTTTCAAGAATGAGCCTCCTTAAATGATCACTCCTTTTGTAAATTAAAACCTAGCTTTCCTGCCCTGTTGTAGCTGTGGGAGGCTGCTAGGTGGCGCTAATGAGATGCTGTCCTTTGAGTCTTGCCAGTAAGTCTTGCTTGGTAGAAACTATGAGGTTTTTTAACTATCCCAAGAAGTTAAAAGGAGGAAAAGGGCAAGACTTATTAGATGGGAAAAATATATTGATAATGTGGGCACATCTCCAGAAGCCTCTGTTTATTGATTGCCACTTAAGAACCAGACCATACACTAAGTAATTTGGTGTGTATTTTCTTTTTTTATCCTCCTGGCCACCAAACAAGCTCTTGGTTGCTGTTCTCCCATTTCGCAGAAGGGAACTGAGGCCCAGAGTGTTTGATTAGGTTGGTCCTCGATGACTAGTACTTGAACCAGGTCTAACCCATGTTCATTCTATTCAGAGTAGCTTAGTAAACTTTGCCAAAATCCATCAACTTTTAGAACTTGAATTTTAATTTTTAAGAAAGACTAGAGAGGCTTTTACTTTTTTCCCCAACCTAATCTTTGATTTGATAGAGATGTGCTGATAATATTTCCTAGTACATTATATGGCAAATACCATGATTCTTAAGTTGTGGTTGATGAAATAGTCAAGTTGACTGAACCAAACAGTACACCCAATACAGAGTTGCCCACCCATCCCAAAGTCTGTATTAGCCCCTGCAGTAATAAAACCCTGACAGCAGGAGCTCATAGACGAGTGAGTGGGAGAGCACCTTTCATTTACTGACCCTCTTTGCCAATTACTGTGCCAAATGCATTATGTTGTTGTCTTGTTAAGGAGGGACAGTAAGTCATGAATGCAGCCACTATGATTATAGGTATAGAAAGTGCTAAGGTAAGAATTCAAATCAAGGTCCTATAGGGGTGTGTAGATTGTTCATTTTACAGGACATTTGTTCTGACGAAACAACAAAAGGCTGGAATCCCGCTCACCCTCACATGCCAGTCTGTGTGCCGTGCTGCCCCATGGCAGCCTCCAGAGGAGGCATCCCTGGACCAGCTTCAGTCTAGGTACAGGGAGGAAAGGATGCTCCACTCACGTCCCTTCATCTAACATGCTTTGTAGGCCTTCACGTGCTCAGAGCCTTGAGATAGATTATCAGCTCTGTGGGATAGGAGTTGTTTGGCTAATCCAGTTTTATAGGTAGTGGAGAAAGGGAAGAATTTATGGGGAGAATAAACTACATACTACGTGCTTGCATGTGTGCTAAGTTGCTTTGGTCATGCCTGACTCTTTACGACCCTAGGGACCGTAGCCCACCAGGCTCCTCTGTCCATGGGATTCTCCAGGCAAGAATAATGGAATAGGTTGCCATGACCTCCTCCAGGGGATCTTCCGGATCCAGGGATCGAACCTATGTCTCTTACGTCTCCCACATTGACAGGTGGGCTCTTTACCACTAGCGCCACCTGGGGAGCCCACTATGTGCTTAGATATTTCATATCAACCCTAGAAGTGCAGTTTTCTTTGTTTCATTTTGAATAGGTGAGGAATTGGAAACTCAGAGAATTTAAATAATTTATCAGTCTTACTTAAGTAGTAAATGACAAACCCAGGATTCAAACTCAAGCCTATCTTGCTCTAATTCCAATGTTTTCACAGACATTAGCTTAAGATGGGAAAAGATCAAGGAAGACTTCTTTGAGGAGGCATCTTTCAAATCAGTCCTATTACTATATATATTTAGTCAATAGGTTATTACCATCCATGATTTAATCAGTTCTCTAAAAGGTTTAAAGAAAATCACATGCAGTTGGGGACTTTGCTGGCAGTCAGTGGTTAAGACTCTGTACTTCCAATATAGCGGGTGTGAGTTCAATTCCTGGTCAGGGAACCAAGATCCCACATTTTTAGCCACACAACATGGCTAAAAACAGATAAAAATAAAAATTGTATGCAGTTGTCTCAGAGTTATGCTAAATAAAACAGACTCTCTGACTTATATTAATAAAACATGTAGTTGTTACTATTAGTGGTCACTCAGCAGATTATTGACAACTGGGAAGCCCCGTTGGTGTCTCACTTCTGTATTTCCTGTGTTTCATAGGGTATTTATTTGGGAAAAATGAGTACCTTCTTGTAAGACAAATCAGGTGCATTCTTCCTTCTGATAAATGCGGATTATCAGGCATGATCTGTTGCCTGTCAAGGTCACACTAAAGCTTTGAGCAGCAGAAGTGCAAAGCTGGCATTTTGCCTTGAGACCTGCGCTGCTTCCCTTCCCAGCCAGTTTGCATTCATGTCGAGTCGAGTATTGTCATAGGGAGAATGGTGTGCGTGTGCCACTCTGACCTTCACAACCACTGTGGGAATAAGACAGTCCTGTTATCCTGTCCCTTGGGCTCTGTGACCTTGAATGAATGATTTCTCCTCTCTGAACTAAAGTGTTTCACATATAAAGTGAGGGACACCATATAGATCATTTCTATCTGTGAATAAAGAAAATGCAAAAACTTTCCTCAAATTGAAGTCGTTAAAAATCCCAAAGATTGGTGACTTTTTAAGAGGGTGGCCATGCCCATTTCTCAGAATGCAGCTCAGACAATCAAGCCTGACAAAAATATTTCAAGCATAAATTATTATGTTCTTACAAGAAGGTTTTATATTGTTTATTAACAGCTAAGGAGACTGCTCCCCTAGAGAATGTATCATAGTCATAAAAGGACTTTGTCAAATTTATCCCATTCTGTACCTTTCCTACTATTAAGGATCAGTGCCATAAAGACACTGTTATTGATATTTCACATAAGTTGAGGTGAAAAGGTAATAGTTTTTTTATGAAACAATGAATATTATTGAGATATTCAGGTCTTTTTTATCTACATAGAAATCTTTTTTATATACATAATCAAAGATATATAGAGAGGTAAAAGGTATTCTGTAGCTTTAATTGCAAGACATAAAAGTTTTACCTCTTTGAAGGATCTTTATCCCCTCACCATAGTCAGGAATTCTTTTTTTTTTAAAGGAATCTGTACAAGTACTGGGCTTCCCTGGTGGCTCAGACAGTAAAGCATCTGTCTGCAATGCAGGAGACCCGGGTTTGATCCCTGGGTCGGGAAGATCCCCTGGAGAAGGAAATGGCAGCCCACTCCAGTACTCTTGCCTAGAAAATCTCACGGACAGAGGAGCCTGATAAGCTACAGTCCATGGGGTCGCAAAGAGTCGGACACGACTGAGTGATGTCACTTTCATTTTCACATACAAGTACTAATTTCATGCATCTGCTTACTGGTTGGGTTCTCATATATGCACACCAGTGAAGCTGTGAAGGTGGAAGAAGACAAATGACACTTAGTTCTTGTGTTCTGGTGTCAGCCATCCAGTATTATATGTTTGTGATAGACGTTAATAATTTGAATTCAACAGAATGTGGAAACGTTTTATTCGCTGGAATATAAGGGAGTCTAAGGCAGAGTTCCATTTTTCACTTGATGTTGTAAAGCAAAGAACTTGATGTTCTTTTTGTTTCACTTGATGTTGTAAAGCAAAGAACTTAGGAGGATAACAGGAACTCAGTCCTTAAACTTTGAGACCCAGTACGGTAATATTAAGGTCCTCTTAAGTAGAAACTATGAAAGAAGTTGAAATCAATTATGGAAAGGGAGGCTGGGAGGCAGTTTTACTTTGTTTTTAAGAGCAAACATATGCCAATGCTTCCCTGAAAGGAAGAGACCCACCCAGGGGAATAAGCTCTTTCTCCATCCCTCTTTTTCTCTGCTGCTAACGAGCTCAGTGGTATGTGTTCAATCTGTCTTTTGTTCTCACTCACGGTTTTGGATAATTTACTAATAGCTACACAGTCAGAGACACTTGATATCACAAAAATATCCTGTAATTATACAAAAATCCTTGGATCAGTTCAGAGATGGCATTTGTTGAAACCAATGCCTACAGCCAAAGTGTACAGTAGAATTTTTTTTTTTCCCTCTCAGCCCCTGGCTGTGTTTTCGTTGCCTGGCAACCCATCTGGGATGATAGCTGATGTCAGCTGATTTTCACTTATACTTAGCCCAGGAAAGTTTTCAAGGAGGGCATTTGAGTTTGTATAGTGCTGGGGAAGGCTCCAATTTGTGCTACCAAATAATTTGTACAAGTGCGGACTAATGGGCTCAGGCAGGCTAAATGTAAATGTGGAGGTCTCTGGGGATCAGCTTCCAGAACAGTGTGGCCTTTGGGACTTTGTTTCTAACTCCTAAGAGCTTAGCAAATGAGCTTCAGCTATATTCTCGCTACTGCTCAAGTTCTCACTTCCCTTTTTAAAGAAATAAGAAGTGTTCAACATTATTCTAACTCCTGAATATTCAAATTTAGGCAAATACATTATATGGCTATTCTGAAAGAAGGGTCAACATTTTAGGTACATAAACAACAATTGGGAGGAAAAAGGAATATTCTAGTGTACACACTAACAAGCTGGCTTAAAACTCAACATTCAAAAAACGAAGATCATGGCATCTGGTCCCATCACTTCATGGCAAATAGATGGGGAAACAATGGAAACAGGGACAGACTTTATTGTCTTGGGCTCCAGAATCACCGGTGACTTGGTGGATGGTGACTGTAGCCATGAAATTAAAAGATGCTTGCTCCTTGGAAGAACAGAAATGACAAACCTGGACAGCGTATTGAAAAGCAGAGACAATACTTTGCCTACAAAGGTCTGTATTGTCAAAGCTATGGTTTCTCCAATAGTCATATATGGATGTGAGGGCTGAATAATAAAAAAGGCTGAGCGCCAAAAAACTGATGCTTTTGAACTGTGGTGCTGGAGAAGACTCTTGAGAGTACCTTGGACAGCAAGGAGATCAAACCAGTCAATCCTAAAGGAAATCAACCCTGAATATTCATTGGAAGGACTGGTGCTGAAGCTGAAGCTCCAATACTTTGGCCACCTGATGTGAAGAGCCAACTCATTGGTAAAGAGCCTGATGCTGGGAAAGATTGAAGGCAGATGATAGTGAATGAGAGGATTGGATGGCATCATAAACTCAATGGACATGAGTTTGAGCAAAGTCCAGGAGATGGTGAAGGGCAGGGAAGCCTGGTGTGCGGCAGTCCATGGGGTCGCCAAGAGTTGGAGACAACTGAGTGACTGAACACCACCACCACTAATAAGTGAAAATGTGTTAAAACTTCTTTAATCCAGCAGAGGGCAGAAGGGAATTTTAGCTTGTTTTCCTCACCTGTAACTATTGGAACAAAATTGTGGCAGTGCAAGTAAAGTTCAGTGACGGGTTTGTAAACAAATTATCCCCAGCCCATTACTGCACATGTTATTCTGGTTGTGTAGACAGATCCTCATCAGTGCGCTCAGAGCCAGCTGGATCCTGCCTAGGACAAAAGGATGTACAGAATTTTGTGCAGTGTCCATATAACAGTGCTACTAATCAATTCAGATCTTCTTACTAATTGCTGTAACCATGCGGGACCCCATGGGGCCTTCCCCCATATCCTCACCTTTATCTCCTTTCTAAAGTACCTAGATAATAGTACTTGATGTACATTTGCAAATGTATAAAACCTCTCCCCCTCCAACAAATGGAAAGTGTTAACCACTTATTCACCAGGAACACACAAGCCCCAAGGCCTTTTGGAACTGATAAAGTCAACCCTTGTAACACCACCCTGTTCCCTTATCATCAGCCAATCAGAGAATTGTACACAAGCTGATCACATAACCTGCGACACCCCCCTCCAACCCCCCAACCCCTGTCCTTCACCTGCCTTATAAACATGCTTTGCTGAAAACTTTCAGGGAGCTTCTGGCTTCTTACGGCATAGGCCACCTTGTTTCTCTGCAGGGCCCTGAAGTAAACCTCTCTCTCCTCCAGACTCCGACATTGCAGTTTCTTTGGCTTCATTGTGCTTCAGGCTCATGAGCTTGCATTAACATTACAACCCAGCATGTCAAGGTTTTCCACATGTATATTTGTGGCACTCCAAATGCTAGAGTGAAACAATATATGAAATAATGAGTAAATTATTTCAGTATCAAATGTTTCTTTTTAATTTTTTTTAAATTGGAGGATAATTGCTTTACAGTGTTGAAATGTTTCTTTTTGAAAGTATCTGTACCTCCATGTGAGTCTGTAAAATAGTAAAAATGATTTTCAGCACCCTGCCTGGAATTCTGAAAGTTCAATCCTATCTTTTTAGAGCTACTGCTAAAACTTGGGGTGGTAGTAGTTATTACTTTGTCAAGGTGAGATTAATACTGAAATATGATAAGTGAGGTAACCATCTTTGTCTTGGTGTTTATGATAACTTTCAACTCTGGTGGCTGTCTGACTTTTAAAAACCACTTTTAAAAGGAAAAGAAATTGTTCAGTGCTGATTTGTAGTGAACGCTGCTCGGGTTAGTATGTAGTGTTTTAGATTGGGTTCCTCATGAAGTAGCCCCTGAGATGGAGTTTGAATATTTATAAAGAAGCACCCTGGGGACCTGCACCTGTGGAAGGGAGGGGAAAGAAGCAGGATCAGGTGGAGGGTGAAGTCAGGTGTCCTTGCTGGTACAGTGACAGCCTCAATTGATCCCACTGGGATCTCTGGATTCCAGTAACTTGTCAGAGTATCCTGTACTGGGGCACTTCCATACTGACTGTTTACAGTATGTGTACCTGTCACCCTAACCCCAACCACAGGAGGTCATCTTGGTTGAGGTGGCTCTTTGCAGTAAGACTGCACTGACTTTAGGGACTGCACTGACAGCCCCAGTACCTGAGACAAGAAATCCTTTATTGAAGAGGGATCCTGTTGCCATATCACAGCACAGAGTGTGTGCACAGTCTAAAAAAGTCAGGTACACTGAAGTCTCTCTGATGAATTGTTGCCTCTTTAATGTTGGATAATTTATTGACTGCTTTAAAAAGAAAGTGATCCTTACTACTTGTTGTTTGGAAAATAGGATTTTAAAGATGAAAAGAGCACAGTTTTATAAACAAATGTCAAATTCTGAAATACAGTGATAACAGACACATATACATAGTTTATTTGCGTTGGGATTGCCTTATGAATAAAAAACTGCCAATTAAAAGTAACTGCAATGACTAATGGAATGATAGTGGGAAGTCATTCTTTTTGATCTTTCAGGAAAAGATATTAAATAAGTCATGGAGTGATGCTGATAGTTTGTCAGATAATGAAGCACAGCTAAATACATAATAAAAAGACAGGAGTCAGGGAAAGTAAACTTCTGTTAATATGTTATTCGTGGAACAGTCATTTCTGTCTTGCCTTTGGATAAGTACTTCATATCTAAGCCTACTAATTTCCTCAGTTTTCTCCTTTGTCATTCAGTCACAGCTTCAGTTGTGTGCCCACTGAGTGCAGACCTCTATTCCTGCTTAATACATATTTGAGACATGGTTCTTACTCTCAAAGAACTCGTAATATCATCCCCTAAAATCACATTTGTTGTTTCACTGCCTATCTCATTAGAAAAATATACAATTTGGGAAGATATTAAATTCATGGTGCAGGAGATAAGTTTTTAAATTAATTTTTTCTTAAAAGTCCCAGTGTTTTCATTGGCAATAAACATTTCAGTTGTTTTTGTGAAGACAGCCTCAGTTTGTTCAGTTTTTGAGAAAATGTCTATCGTATCAGTTCAGTTCAGTTGCCCAGTCACATCCGACTCTTTGCGACCCCATGAATCGCAGCACACCAGGCCTCCCTGTCCATCACCAGCTCCCGGAGTTCATTCAGACTCATGTCCATCAAGTCAGTGATGCCATCCAGCCATCTCATCCTCTGTCGTCCCCTTCTCCTCCTGCCCCCAACCCCTCCCAGCATCAGAGTCTTTTATAATGAGTCAACTCTTTGCATGAGGTGGCCAAAGTACTGGAGTTTCAGCTTTAGCATCATTCCTTCCAAAGAAATCCCAGGGCTGATCTCCTTCAGAATGGACTGGTTGGATCTCCTTGCAGTCCAAGGGACTCTCAAGAGTCTTCTCCAACACCACACTTCAAAAGCATCAATTTTTTGGCACTCAGCCTTCTTCACAGTCCAACTCTCACATCCATACATGACCACAGGAAAAACCATAGCCTTGACTAGACGGACCTTTGTTGGCAAAGTGCTGTCTGCTTTTCAGTATGCTATCTAGGTTGGTCATAACTTTTCTTCCAAGGAGTAAGCGTACTAAAGTCTAAATACCCATAGTTTATCTGTAGTTCTTTAAAAGTGATGTTCCATGAATAAAGCAGCTAATTTAACCTCCAACTCAAACATGAGGGCTTTTCTTGAAGCACTGTTGTATCGGTATTTAGTATGAGACAGGAGTGTTTGCAATATCATCATACAGAAAGGTGATTTGAAATTTGGGACTGAAGAAAATGAATCCAATTTCCTTTTCTATTAAGGCTTTTAAGTGAAACTGGCTTATTAATTTTTTAATGCTAGTGCATGCCAACAATAAAGAATCCAGTGACTGTTGATACGGTTTGTGCCACTGTCTCGACTAATGCTAAGGCACCAGCAATTTTGCCCTCCTTTTCCTTTGTACCATCAAGTGTCAGCTCAAGTGTCCACACATTGAAAAAGGTCAATAACATACTGGTATTATTTTGAAGAGTCATGACCTCACTGCCCCCTGGAAGTATCCCACTTTCAGTGTCCACAGCTCCTCTTGCATAGAGGAATGTTTCAGCAGGAAGGTATGGGGAAGGGTAACTGCTTTGGCAAGAAATGAAAGAGCCAGGCTTTATGTGATGACAGCAGAGATGGAGAACAGGGAGGGAATGAGAAATGTTGCAGAGGTTATACAGATAAGATTTGGCATTAGAAAGGCAAGTAAGAGTTGAAATTTACTGAGGTTTTCAGCCTGAGTGACTGAATGGGATGGCAATGCCAGTAACCAAGGTGATGACTAGGGAAGAGGAGCCCCGGGCTATGATGGGAAATGATATTGCTTGCACTATGAGAGAAGAATCTGCATAATTCTCCCATCTTTTGGAAAAGGATGGGTTCTAGCACCGATAAAAATGAACAAAGCACTCTTGGCTGGGCCCGTGTAGCAGCCTAAGATGTGCTTTGTATTGATAACAAATGATGGCTCTTGGAACCCCAGCGTATTCTGTGTTGATGAATAAGACTCTTGTGTCTGTGCTTCCTATCAGCCTGTTTTCTCTTTCTGTTTCTAGGAATGGTGCAAAAGCTGGACCAAAAACTGCCAGTGGCCAATGAGTACCTGCTGCTTTCTGGAGGAGTCCGAGAAGGTGTGGTAGACCTGGACTTAGATGAGCTTAATGTCTATGCCCGAGGGACGGACTATGATATGGACTTCACTCTCCTGGTGCCAGCCCTTAAGCTGCATGACCGTAATCAGCCTGTGACACTGGATATGCGCCACTCAGCCTTATGTCACTCTTGGCTGAGCCTTCGGCTCTTCGACGAGGGGACGATCAGTAAATGGAAAGACTGCTGCACCATCGTAGATCACATCAACGGTGCCACCAACTACTTTTTCTCTCCAACCAAAGTGGCTGACTGGTTCTATGACTCCATCAGCATTGTCCTCTCAGAGATACAGAAGAAACCCCAGAGAGGGATGCCAAAGGTGGAAAAAGTGGAAAAGAATGGGACCATCATCTCCATCATTCTGGGTGTGGGGAGCAGTCGCATGTTGTATGATATTGTCCCAGTGGTCTCCTTCAAAGGTTGGCCGGCAGTGGCCCAGAGCTGGCTCATGGAGAACCACTTTTGGGATGGGAAGATCACTGAGGAAGAAGTCATCAGTGGGTTTTACCTGGTGCCAGCTTGCTCCTACAAGGGAAAGAAAGACAATGAGTGGCGGCTGTCCTTTGCCAGGAGTGAGGTGCAGTTGAAGAAGTGTATCTCCAGCAGCCTCATGCAGGCCTACCAGGCCTGCAAAGCCATCATCATTAAACTCCTGTCCCGGCCCAAGGCTATCAGCCCCTACCACCTGCGGAGCATGATGCTCTGGGCCTGCGACAGACTTCCGGCCAACTACTTGGCCCAAGAAGACTATGCAGCCCACTTTTTGCTGGGCCTCATTGATGACCTGCAGCACTGTCTGGTCAACAAGATGTGTCCCAATTACTTCATCCCTCAGTGCAACATGCTGGAGCACCTGTCTGAGGAGACGGTCATGCTCCATGCGCGGAAGCTCTCCTCGGTCCGCTCAGACCCAGCAGAGCACTTGCGCACAGCCATCGAGCACGTCAAGGCAGCCAACCGGCTGACGCTGGAGCT
Organism: Bos mutus; assembly: GCF_027580195.1. Taxonomy (NCBI): domain Eukaryota; kingdom Metazoa; phylum Chordata; class Mammalia; order Artiodactyla; family Bovidae; genus Bos; species Bos mutus. The sequence goes on from NC_091617.1 coordinate 73,733,973, forward strand.
CCAGAGGCGAGGGAGCACCACCAGCATCCCCTCCCCGCAGTCCGATGGAGGGGACCCCAACCAGCCTGATGACCGTCTGGCCAAAAAACTGCAGCAGCTAGTGACTGAGAATCCGGGGAAGTCCATCTCTGTCTTCATTAACCCTGATGATGTCACAAGGCCCCATTTCAGAATTGATGACAAATTTTTCTGAGCATTTTTGCTGCCTTTTTTTGTTTTGCTCTGGTTCTAAAACTCTCATAATACGTAGTGTGGTTTGTGATGCTGTCTTTCAGGGGTTTTTTTTTGTTGTTTTTTGTTTTTTTTTACATATCCAGCCTGGATTGGATCTGTTAAGAACACATCTTAAGTTTCCTGGTTCTGCAGGATGGTGCAGACTCTGAAACAGTATATTACTATTTCATATTCTGCCTCTGATTTTGCTGTTTACTTTTTGTAGTTATTGTTTTGTTTTGGTGTTTGTTTTTTTTTTTAAGGAGAACTTGAGCCATAGATGAAATGCCCATGAATTATCTCCCTTCTTTCTGTTTTATACTTTGTGCAGAATTGCTGATGGGAGTGGGGAATCTCTCTTCCTGAAACTTCAGGATTCTGTGTTTTATTTTGCTTTTCTTTGTGTTTATTTTTTTTTAATGAGTGTTCATCACTACAGATATTTGAAAATCATCTGAATCTGGAAACTACCTGGTACGTTAGCTGGATTTGTCGATACTTTTTTCGACCAGTGGCCAGGGTAATTTCTCCCTCTCTGCCAAACAATGTAGACTTTGAAAGTGATAATGCTACAAATTATGTTTGGAGCAACTTCATTGAATGTAATTGTCCTCAAATCAGAACTTTGGATGGTTTGGAAGGGTGTCTTTGACAACTTTCCAAGTAGAATTAAGGTTTCCAAATGGTAGTTTTAGTGTGTGTAATTATTTGAAGCCTTATTTAAATCCTGTTAATGAACATACCATTACAATTGTTATTTGCACTAATGAAATCTTTGCCATTGTCGGAGTTCCAATGCGTGTGTTTCAGTATAAATTGACATCTACTGTTGAAATGCTATCATTTCTTCATTTAGCTCATTCTCTTAATCAATAGAATGATTCTTTGTGTTTGTTTAGTTCTCCTTTATGTGGGTTCCTATTTTGTCCTCTTTGAATTTCCTGGTTCCTGTCTTACCGAGAGAAGTTTTTCAAGTTTTATACCTGCTGAGTGACTTTATCTGAAGCTGGGGAAAATGTATGATTGATAAAGTAGTTGTCTTTGTATGTATAGTTGATCCTTGAACAACACAGGTTTAAACTGCGTGGATTCACTTATATGCAGATTTTTTTTCACTAAATGTGTTAGTTGAATGTATGGGTTTGGAACCATGAATAGAAGGTCCACTATAAAGTTATATATGGATATTCAACCTCACAAGGTCAGTGTTCCTAACCCCCACATTATTCAAGGGTCAACCATATTTCTTTTGACATTATAGGGTTAAGCTTTTTTGTAGAGTCTCTTTGGTTCTTCTGAGAGTTTTGAGAAAAACTAGAAGGAAAAATGAATATTAATCCCCAAATAGAAGATACCATGCCAATTCAAAAGCAGATTTTACCATAGAGCAGGAACCAGGAAATAACTGAGTGGAAGCCTTGGTGTAGAGGTGTCCTGTCTTTAAGAATGAAAGTACTTGCCAGGTTTAGGTGCTGCAAGGCACCGGTTCCTTGTTTTGGTATGGACTCATTTCAAACTGTAGTGTTTGGGAGGCCAGGGGCCTGCCCATCTCTCAAAGGATTACTGTGCTGTCTACTGTTGGAAAGGTCAAGCAACACTTTGATCTTGAATGTCCGGTCTCACGGGGTAGATTTTGGCCAATTGAAATCAGGCATATGCAGTCTTGGTTTTTGCATGGGAATTATTGTAATGCTTATGAATGAAAATGAAATCATTCAACCATCTTAAATCAAACAAAAGTAATAATAAAAGAAACATACTGGCCTTGGAGTTTTGTTGTTATTTGTTAGTTTGTAATCTGGAAACTTTTCTTATTAGTAATACCAGTAGTAATTTTCAGTAGATATAGCCCTGGGCTTGCTGTTGTCTTTCAGGCCAGATGTCTCTATGTAGTGAAAATCCAATGTCCAGTCTTCCCTGTCTCCAATTTTCCTGCTGGTATCTACCTATCATCTACGTAATCTATGTCCTTCTCAGGAAATAACTTCATCCCCAGCTCTGGACATGCACCCTGATTGATGTAGGCCAATCAAGATAGCCATTTCCCTGATCACAGTCATTAGTTACAGATTGGGCATACAGTGCCATCTGTTCCATTCAGGGACATGCTTGCGATTCTAGTTTTGGATGCTGGGACAGCAACATGCACCCTGGATGTGGAAGAGGAAGCACTTGGCTTTGCTATCAGTGAGTGCCATGAACCTAGGGCTCTTCAGTCAGACATTCTTAAAGGTGAGTAGAAACAAGAGGTAGTCTGGTACCTTTTCTTGTCTGAAACATAAGCAAATCACTGACTTCTGTCCTGAAGCCCTGAAGATTGGTTAAAATAATCTCTGTTTCAAGTACGGTATAAAATGCCTTAAGGCAGAGGTTATCAATGTAGTATTACTTACATCTGCTTCTTTAGGTTGTGGGAATTTATGAGCTATAACTCAACAGGATTTCAATTCTCTGATGGGACCTGTTTTCACATATCTGAAGAATAGATTATTTTGGACTCTATGGCTTTCTTAGCTGAAGTGGAAGTAAGATGCAAGTAATGATTGGTTTCAGAGTGGATGGAGCCAAACAGGACCAGTCATTTAAAAAATAAAAACATCCCTGAAATTCCTGTACAGAGTTATTTCCGGGAAAATGAGAGGCAGGTATATGTGGCTAATTTTACTTTCCAGTGCAGTTGCTTCTGGGGCCAGTTGAAGAGCCCCTATGACTGACCAACGCCTTGTCAACCACGCACACACTTGACAGCACAAAAGGAACTGGATGTTTCTTTAAGGCATTTTGTAACACTTACCGGGAGGATTAAGCCCATTGTCTGGGCACAGGTGAGTATTGATTATTTGATATCAGATCATTACCTTGCTGAGAAAAATTTCCTGACTTGAAGTTCAGCCTTGGACAGGATGGCCTGGCTGGGAAAGGGAGGCTGTGCTTGGCAGCAGCTGCTGGGTCAGGGGGCTTCAGGGCTGCTGCTTCAGAGCTTGGCGGTTGTCCTTGGGGAAGGCACTGAACTCCATCTGATAAGCTTAATCTCCAGAACCTCTTCCTTTGAGTCACCCAAGGGACTACTTGTGTGGCTATTCTACTTCCCATCTGGTCAGTATTTGGGGTTGAGGAAAGGCTCCCCATGTTCTAATCTGCAGGTAAACCTTTTTACCATTAAATGGAGCTCTTACTACTACTTGGACTAAAGGAAGGGGATGGACATCATTTCCTCTTCCTGTTATGTTATTAATATCATATAAATACATATGTATTAATAGTTTCAAACTGATTTAATCCAGTTAGTTATTGGTCCTCTCTGAGAAAAATAGCCAGTTTAGAAAATGTACCTCTTAGGCTGTAATTTCCTCAAATAGGTAAAAAATGTTGTTTAGATTAATATTCTCCAATGGAGAACTAGTTGCAACATGTCCTAAGTTCTACCTTCTGTTAATTAATTGCCAAAATCTTTTTTCACTTTTTACAGAAAACATACATTATACATGGAAGAAATCAAGCTATAAAAAATTTAACTAATTTTGTTTCTTTCTGTATGCCCATTTTATAATGATAGCCTATTAGCAGTGAGTTCAAAAGTAGCATGTTTAATAAACTACAACTTTGCCATATGGCACTTAATTTTTATAATGTTGTATGACCCTTGCTAAGTTTGAAAGTGAAAATGAAAGTGTTGGTCGCTCAGTGGTGTCTGACTCTTTGCAATCCTATGAACTGTAGCCCACCAGACTCCTCTGGCCATAGAATTCTTCAGGCAAGAATACTAGAGTTGGTTGCCATTTCATTCTCTAGGGGATCTTCCTGACCCAAGGATAGAACCCGGGTCTCCTGCATTGCAGGTAGATTCTTTACCATCTAAGCCACTAGTTTTGAACCCACAGTTAGGTCCTGACATTCATCAAACTCTAAAGAGACTATATACTTTTCGGTGTCTGTGTGGTTTGGGATAATGAGGAAATTTCAGAAAACTCAAATGTTAGTATGTTCAGTTCAGTCACTCAGTCGTGTCTGACTCTTTGCAACCCCATGAATCGCAGCACGCCAGGCCTCCCTGTCCATCACTAACTCCCGGAGTTCACCCAAACTCATGTGCATCGAGTTGGTGATGCCATCCAGCCATCTCATCCTCTGTCGTCCCCTTCTCCTCCTGCCCCCAATCCCTCCCAGCATCAGGGTCTTTTCCAATAAGTCAACTCTTCACATGCGGTGGCCAAAGTATTGGAGTTTCAGCCTCAGCGTCAGTCCTTCCAATGAACACCCAGGACTAGTCTCCTTTAGGATGGACTGGTTGGATCTCCTTGCAGTCCAAGGGACTCTCAAGAGTCTTCTCCAACACCACAGTTCATCTCCCATATTAAACAATTATTGTTCAAAGACCTTTAAAGACACATTGAGCCTTAATTTGACATAGCAGGTGGGATAAAAATATTTGCATTTTAGACCACATTCCGTCTCTTTTTTAGGATGAATGGATTTGTAATGTGACTTGGGAAAGGTGGGCACATTGATACATTTTTCTTCTGTCATCTTCTGTTCCAACAGTTTATCACAGAAGCTTAAGGTGGCTAAGTGTGAGTAGAAGCATAAACTTTACATCCTTATCCATAAAATGCAGAATTGAGGTTGTTCCCTTCTTTTCTGGCTTTCACAATCTAAGATTGGCTGTTTCCAAAATAATCTGAATTTCAGATTTATAAATCCACCTATTTACACACAGAGTATTCTTTTCTACAGAATATCATTTAAAAGATCTTATTAATTGCACCAACATCTATGGAGGCAGAGCAAACATTTATTGAATACTTAGTGCAGATCTTACTGGATGCTTTCACTCATGGACCTATTTTCATCTCACAATAACTCTAAACATTTAGGGAAACCAAGATTCAGAAATTAGATAACTCATTCAAAGTTCCATAGACACTTAAGTAGTAGGGCAGAGCCAACATCTGAAACCGTTTGTTTTCAAAATTAAGAACTTGTCATTATGGTGCCACCCTACCTCTAATATTAGTATCTATTCTTATTATTTAGAATAGATTCTATTCTGTGCATTTACACAGGACCTAAATTTGGATAAAAGGTTAACATAAATTACAAAACCCTGGGCAAACTCTTCTTTGAAGCTTTTCATCAGCAGAGTAGATGGATCATTTAGAGAAAGTTAATTTTCTGTCACAGAAAAATCCTGGGAGAAGAGAGATGACCACGTGGGAAAAATTCTGGTTGGGGTGGGGAATGGACCACATATGAAGTAGCAGTATCACCTGTGACGTATTCCTACTAATAGTGAATTTGAAGATTTTCTTTACGACTTCATAGGGAATTCAGAAACTAAACGAACAACTTAAGGGCCAGACAAATCCAGGTTGCTAAGTGGCAGGTTTAACAGGCGAGAGAACTTACATCTGAGGCTAGATTTCTCTTGGTGGTTGCAGAAAGAGGAGATCTCATACCTACCCCCACAGATTCTCAGTTTCCATAGAGGCTGTCACAGGGTTTAGTCAATATTGAGTCCAGATGGTCTCAGCAACACTAGACTCTCAGGCTGCGTCCTTGAAATGGCTCCTAGTGTGGGAATGGTGGGTAGACCATACATGTCAAGGACAAGAGGAAGGATGAGGAGCCTCTGCCAGGGTCCGACTCTAGGGTCAGCTAGAGGTTACACCCTCTTGATAATTTCCTCCAATAAACACATCAGATCTTCTATGGTGATTGGCAGGTACTTTCCATAATGCTCATTGAAATTCACCAAGTGACTGTCCTCTTCCCTTTTCTGGGTCTTGTTTGCTCTTATCATAAATTGAGGAGTGAGATTTGTGACCTTGAGGACCTCTCCATGAAGAGCTATTGGTTGGAGAGGGAGAATAAACACAAAGATAGGAACTAGATGGGAGGGAAGATTAGTTGATGACAATTTATGACTGGTAAGTAGGATTTGTAGACCCCAGCAAAGGCTGCAGATGAACTGAGGTGTATGGAAATTTGGGGCAGTACTCCAAGAGGCTAGATTAATGCAAAAACATTGCTTTTACTTATCTCATATTCTTCTTCCTCTCCCTGCTCTTCTCTTAAAAATTTCACTCCAGGGATGGTGAATTGTTCAGAAAGTTCCCCAAGACCAGTCCTGTGGTCAAAGGCACAAATCTGTGCCATCCACACAGCTGTGTTTGCTGCATTTTATAAAGCTATTGCTTACAGAAGATCTTACTGGAAAACTGAAACCTTTTTTGCTCTCAAGTTGTTAAACATAGCATTGACCTTAGCTAACTCACACATTGGTTTTGTTCAGCTTTTTTATATAAGAATTCTAAGAGTAAGAAAGCCTTTTGGGGGTTTGTGTGACATGAAGGTAGATTGGGTATATAATCTGCTTAAATTTGATCTCTTGAGTATATGTGTTCACCTTCTGGTGGAAACTTTGGGGGGCAGTGTCTTCCATTATAATCCTGTGATTCTAACACAATCACAGTATAACTCCAGCTTCACACTGAACTTCCAGTCGTTTTGTGGTTTTCTAGGCGGATGATGTGGGAAAGAACCATAATAAAACGTTGCCCTAATGGTCTGGGAGCGAGTGACAAGAATGAAGACAGAACACAAAATCTGGTGCAATGGGGTCAGGGGGCCTGCAGCCTCTATTGGGCTGAGGTGCAGAGTCCACTCTTGAGTCCAGCTTTTATTCCTAATTGCAGACTATGAGGCTTTCTCAGATCTTATCTTTCTCAAGACACAAGCTGTGTTAATCACATACCCCTAAATGTTATGGACTACACTGACATAATCCAGATCTCCTTGTGTTTACTCCAGACTGTTCCCTTCTGGGTTAGTCTCGGGAACAATTAGCAAGTGCCTAGGCAGCGTTCATGCCTGATGCTGACCCGGCATTCCAATTCCATGCTTTTATGATCGCAGTCATACTCCCTTCTGGGTTTGGCCTTGGGGTTTGTAACAAGATTATTCTTAAGAAAAACATGAAAGATAATCATTAACATAATTTCTTAACATATGCTGATTTTCTAGGGGCTATTTCTGTGAAATTTCTCAAGGCTGTGAAAGTACGTTACTAGGAATTCCCACTACAATAAAAGTCTGACAGAGAGCCCAGGAATGGTTTCCTTAGCCACACAGAAAAGGTCCTGGCCTGCATCTCTGACCTTTGACCTTGACTGCTTCATTTTCCCTATATTCTATGCCCAGACTCAGCTTTCTTTAGATTGTTTTTAATTTGTTTATTTTAAAATTTCATTTATTAATATCCATTTGTTTATTTTTGGCTGTGCCGGGTCTTCGTTGCTGTGCGTGGCCTTTCTCTAGTGGCGAGTGGGGGCAACTCCCGAGCTGCGGTGCACCTGGTTCTCTTGTGGAACGTAGGCTCCGGCGTGCTCGGCCTTCAGGAGTTTTGGCACGCGGGTTTTGCTGCCCCAGGGCATGTAGGATCTTCCTGGACCAGGGATCAAAGCATGTCCCGTGCACTGGCCAGCAGCTTTCATACCACGGGATCACCAGAGAAGTCTTTAGATTGTTTTTAACACCAGCTGCATAGAGTACTGAATGGTTCCCGGTCATTACATGAAATTGCCTGTGTTCTACCTCCCTCTTTTACGTATCCTGCAATCTTCTGATAAATACAAAACTTCATGCTTCAGCCTCTCCTTGTGAGATTCTCTTAGACATCCCTTTTCTACTTTCCCATTATTTGTTAGAGAATCACTAACTTTTAAGTATTCTCACCAGCCAACCAAAAATATTTTGACAATCTTTCTGAACTATGTATTATGAAAATTATAGGTATTAGGGAGGTTAAAAATAAATTTACAGACTATGCTTTTTCAGGCTACACATTGTCCTAATTTCAGAATTCCATTATGCAACAGCATTCTCCCCATTAATAATTATTTATTTACACAGAAGTGCAAGTGAAGGACTTAACCAAATTGTTAATTTTATTTATTTATTTTTGTCTGTGCTGAGTCTTCATTTTTATGCAGGCCTTTCTATAGTTGTGGAGAGCAGGGGCAACTCTTCCTTGTGGTTCACAGGCTTCTCTCTTTTTTTTAATAACAGTTTTATTGAGTTATAATTCACATACTGTACAATTTGCTCATTTAAAGTGTAAAATTCGGTGGCTTTTAGTATATTTACTGACTCTCACAGTCATCTCTACAATCAGTTTTAGAACAGTTTTATCACCATAAAAGAAAACCCACGCCTCTTAAGAGTTAATCCCTATTTCCTTCCAGCCCTCCCAGCCACAGGCAACCTCAAATCTTCTTTGTCTCTATATATTTGTTTTCTCTGGACAATTCATATAAATGGAGTCATATAATCAGGCTTCTCTTGTGGATCATGGTCCCTAGGGTACTCGAGCTTCAGAAGTTGCAACACATGGGCTGCATAGTTCGGGCACACAGGTTTAATTGCTCTGCAGCATGTGGGATCTTCACCTATCGGGGACTGAACCCATGTCTCCTAACTGGCAGACAAATTCTTTACCACTGAGCCACCAAGGAAGCCCTAAAAAATTTTTTTCCTGTCTAAATTGATCTCACAGAAGTACCTGTCTCACTAGAAAGAATGATTCATAAAGAAATGTCTCTATGGCTAGTTGATCCACAGATTTTGTCCAGGTTTTAAATTCCCATGTGAAGAGGGATCTCATGGTTGTTAGATGATGAATGTGGTGGTGGGTGGGCATCAGCCCTAGATTCTCATATATAAAAACACACAAATATATTAGCATAGTAAAATATTAAGTAGCTTTTTAGTCACTAAGTCTTGTCTGACTCATGTGACCCCATGAACTGTAGCCCACCAAGCTCCTCTGTCTGTGGGATTTCTCAGGCAAGAATACTGGAGTGGGTTGCCATTTCGTACTCCAAGGGATCTTCCCAACCCAGGGATCAAACCTGTGTCTCCTGCATTGGCAGGCAGATTCTTTATCACTGAGCCATCAGGGAAGCCTGTATCTTTTAGGGTGCTTAATGAATGCAGCTTCATTTAGTAATCTGCCTCTATCTAGCCTTCTGACTTTAGTTACTTTCTCTTTCAGCTTCAATTTTCTTTTTTATTCAGTTCAGTTCAGTTCAGTCGCTCAGTCATATCCGATTCTTTGCAACCCCATGAATCGCAGCACACCAGGCCTACATGTCCATCACCAACTCCTGGAGTTCACTCAGACTCACGTCCATCAAGTCAGTGATGCCATCCAGCCATCTCATCCTCTGTCGTCCCCTTCTCCTCCTGCCCCCAATCCCTCCTGGCATCAGAGTCTTTTCCAATGAGTCAACTCTTTGCATGAGGTGGCCAAAGTACTGGAGTTTCAGCTTTAGCATCATTCCTTCCAAAGAAATCCCAGGGCTGATCTCCTTCAGAATGGACTGGTTGGATCTCCTTGCAGTCCAAGAGACTCTCAAGAGTCTTCTCCAACACCACAGTTCAAAAGCGTCAATACTTCGGCGCTCAACTTTCTTCACAGTCCAACTCTCACATCCATACATGACCACAGGAAAAACCATAGCCTTGACTAGATGGACTTCTGTTGTCAAAGTAATGTCTCTGCTTTTTAATATGCTATTTACGTTGGTCATAACTTTTCTTCCAAGGAGTAAGTGTCTTTTAATTTCATGGCTGCAGTCACCATCTGCAGTGATTTTGGAGCCCAGAAAAATAAAGTCTGACACTGTTTCCTCATATATTTCCCAAGAAGTGATGGGACCAGATGCCATGATCTTCGTTTTCTGAATGTTGAGCTTTAAGCCAACTTTTTCACTCTCCTCTTTCACTTTCATCAAGAGGCTTTTTAATTCCTCTTCACTTTCTGCCATAAGGGTGGTGTCATCTGCATATCTGAGGTTATTGATATTTCTCCCAGCAATCTTGATTCCAGCTTGTGCTTTTTCCAGCCCAGCATTTCTCCTGATGTACTCTGCATATAAGTTAAATAAGCAGGGTGACAATATACAGCCTTGACGTACTCCTTTTCCTATTTGGAACCAGTCCATTGTTCCATGTCCAGTTCTAACTGTTGCTTCCTGACCTGCATATAGGTTTCTCAAGAGGCAGGTCAGGTGGTCTGGTATTCCCATCTCTTGAAGAATTTGCCACAGTTTATTGTGATCCACACAGTCAAAGGCTTTGGCATAGTCAATAAAGCAGAAATAGATGTTTTTCTGGAAATTTCTTGCTGTTTCCATGATCCAGCGGATGTTGGCAATTTGATCTCTGGTTCCCCTGCCTTTTCTAAAACCAGCTTGAACATCTGAAAGTCCACGGTTCACATATTGCTGAAGCCTGGCTTGGAGAATTTTGAGCACTACTTTACTAGCGTGTGAGATGAGTGCAATTGTGCAGTAGTTTGAGCATTCTTTGGCATTGCCTTTCTTTGGGATTGGAATGAAAACTGTGGCCACTGCTGAGTTTTCCAAATTTGCTGGCATATTGAGTGAAGCACTTTCACAGCATCATCTTTCAGGATTTGGAATAGCTCAACTGGAATTCCATCACCTCCACTAGCTTTGTTCATAGTGATGCTTTCTAAGGCCCACTTGACTTCACATTCCAGGATGTCTGGCTCTAGGTCAGTGATCACACCATCGTGATTATCTGGGTCATGAAGATCTTTTTGTACAGTTCTTCTGTGTATCCTGCCACCTCTTCTTAATATCTACTGCTTCAGTTAGGTCCATACCATTTCTGTCCTTTATCGAGCCCATCTTTGCATGAAATGTTCCCTTGGTATCTCTAATTTTCTTGAAGAGATCTCTAGTCTTTCCCATTCTGTTGTTTTCCTCTATTTCTTTGCATTGATGGCTGAGGAAGGCTTTCTTACCTCTTCTTTTCTTTGGAACTCTGCATTCATATGCTTATATCTTTCCTTTGCTCCTTTGCTTTCGCTTCTCTTCTTTTCACAGCTATTTGTAAGGCCTCCTCAGACAGCCATTTTGCTTTTTTGCATTTCTTTTCCATGGGGATGGTCTTGATCCCTGTCTCCTGTACAATGTTACAACCCTCCATCCATAGTTCATCAGGCACTCTTATCTATCAGATCTAATCCTTAAATCTATTTCTCACTTCCACTGTATAATCATAAGGTATTTTATTTAGGTCATACCTGAATGGTCTAGTGGTTTTCCCTACTTTCTTCAATTTAAGTCTGAATTTGGCAATAAGGAGTTCATGATCTGAGCCATAGTCAGCTCCTGGTCTTGTTTTTGTTGACTGTATAGAGCTTTTCCATCATTGGCTGCAAAGAATATAATCAATCTGATTTTGGTGTTCACCATCTGGTGATGTCCATGTGTAGAGTCTTCTCTTGTGTTTTTGGAAGAGGGTGTTTGCTATGACCAGTGCAATTTCTTGGCAAAATTCTATTAGCCTTTGCCCTGCTTCATTCCATATTCCAAGGCCAAATTTGCCTGTTACTCCAGGTGTTTCTTGACTTCCTACTTTTGCATTCTAGTCCCCCATAATGAAAAGGACATCTTTTTTGGGTGTTAGTTCTAAAAGGTCTTGTAGGTCTTCATAGAACCGTTCAACTTCAGCTTCTTCAGCATTACTGGTTGGGGCATAGACTTGGAGTACTGTGATATTGAATGGTTTGCCTTGGAAACAAACAGAGATCATTCTGTCGTTTTTGAGATTGCATCCAAGTACTGCATTTCGGACACTTTTGTTGACCATGATGGCTACTCCATTTCTTCTACTGCAGATTCCTGCCCTCAGTAGTAGATATAATGGTCATCTGAGTTAAATTCACCCATTCCAGTCCATTTTAGTTCGCTGATTCCTAGAATGTCGACATTCACTCTTGCCATCTCCTGTTTGACCACTTCCAATTTGCCTTGATTCATGGACCTGACATTTCAGGTTCCTATGCAATATTGCTCTTTACAGCATCAGACCTTGCTTCTATCACCAGTCACATCCACAACTGGGTATTGTTTTTGCTTTGGCTCCATCCCTTCATTCTTTCTGTAGTTATTTCTCCACTGATCTCCAGTAGCATATTGGGCCTCTACTGACCTGGGGAGTTCCTCTTTCAGTATCCTACCATTTTGCCTTTTCATACTGTTCATGGGGTTCTCAAGGCAAGAATACTGAAGTGGTTTGCCATTCCCTTCTCCAGTGGACCACATTCTGTCATACCTCTCCACCATGACCCACCGATCTTGGGTGGCCCCACAGGCATGGCTTAGTTTCATTGAGTTAGACAAGGCTGTGGTCCTAGTATGATTAGATTGACTGGTTTTCTGTGATTATGGTTTCAGTGTGTCTGCCCTCTGATGCCCTCTTGCAACACCTACTGTCGTACTTGTTTTTTGTTACTTGAGTGTAATTTGAGTGGGTTGGTTTTTTCAGTGTTAACCTTAGGGATGGACTGGCAGTCAGCCTCTGGATCCCTTGCATTGACTCAATGAAGCATCTCTTATTTTTATTTGCCTTACGTATTAGAATTTCCTATAGAAATTACTTGAAGGAAAGTTGCCACTGTCTTGAATATTAAGAAGCATGTGATGTGACTGTCTCTAAAGTTTCATCAAGATTATTGAAAGGTCAGTTGTTACAGAAAGCAAGTGTTAAACCGGTAGTGTTGGGGGAGTGCAGGAAGAATGCACTTTCATTAATGAAATAAGTAATATTTCAGTACTTACTTATCCATTCAACAAACAATTATTGAGCACCTCAAAGAGAGAGGAGAACCAGTTTTTAGCTTCATGAACTTTTTAGTTTAATGAAATGGGAGTGAATGGAAGGGGAGAACATCAACCCTAGATTTGCAGATATAAAATATAAATCAGGTGAAAACTTAATAATTTAGAAGATGAAAAATATTGAAAACTCTTTTCATATATCTCAGCCCAACATTGGCACAGTAAATTACAGTTTCTCAGTCATGGTACTATTGACATTTCGAGTCAGATAATCCTTTGTTGTGGACAGCTGCCCTGTGCATTGTAGGGTGCCTGACAGCCTCCTTTTGCTCTGTTCACTTTATGTCAGTAGCATCCTGCTCCTTCTAGTTCTCAGAAACAAAAACTTCAGATAGTACTGAGATCCCTGGGGAGCAAAACTGCCTCTAGTTGAAAACCATTGCAGGAAACAATTCTACCTTACATTTTATTTTCTGGGAATAGAGGAGATTTCAGGTTTCTCCCTATGACTAGCCAAAAGTAAGGAAATGCCTAGGAAATATTGGTTGAATTAAATTTGTAAGAGCAGAGTGTGGATGAGTCTTGCCATAGTCCTTCATTTATTATTTTTATGTTTGTAACTAAAAAATACCTACTCAAGTAGTTTGTCAGCTAACATTTTCCAATGTTTCAAGTATTGCCAACCATGGCTGCAGATTGCACTCTAAGATGTAACTTTTTACCTCAAGAAGTTTATGTCATACACAGAGAGACACTGGTTGTGTTAGAGGAAATAGAATAAGCAGGAAAAGATGTATACAGAAAGGGTCAAATAAAAGACCAGATAATAGTTATTACAGGAGTTGAGTTTAGGGAGAAATTTTGGGCTGAAATGTTTAGGGAAGGCTTTGAAGATTAAGAAGATTTATAAAATTATGAGGATGGTTGGGAAATTGTTGTAGAATGAGGGAGTTATGGAGGGGCCACGTATGGGAAGAAAAGATAATAAACGTAGTTCCAGTCTTTCATACACAGTTCAGTTCAGTCTCTCCGTTGTGTCCAACTGCGACCCCGTGAGCCGCAGCATGCCAGGCCTGCCTGTCCATCACCAACTCCCGGAGTTTACTCAAACTCATGTCCATCGAGTCAGTGATGCCATCCAGCCAGCTCATCCTCTGTCATCCCCTTCTCCTCCTGCCTTCAATCTTTCCCAGCATTGGGGTCTTCTCTAGTGAGTCAGTTCTTCACATGAGGTTGCCAAAGTATTTGAGTTTCAGCTTTAGCATCAGTCCTTCTGATGAATATTCGGGACTGATTTCCTTTAGGATGGACTGGTTGGATCTCCTTGCTGTGGGACTCTCAAGAGTTTTCTCCAACACCACAGTTCAAAGGCATCAATTCTTTGATGCTCAACTTTCTCTATAGTCCAACTCTCACATGCATACATGACAACTGGAAAAACCATAGTTTTGACTAGATGGACCTTTATTGGCAAAGTAATGTCTCTACTTTTTAATATGCTGTCTAGGTTGATCATAGCTTTTCTTCCAAGGAGTAAGCGTCTTTTTTTTTTTTTTCATGGCTGCAGTCACCATCTGCAGTGATTTTAGAACCCCCCAAAATAAAGTCTCTCACTGTTTCCACTGTTTCCCCATCTATTTGCCATGAAGTAATGGGACCAGATGCCATGATTTTAGTTTCCTGAATGTTGAGTTGTAAGCCAACTTTTTCACACTCCTCTTTTACTTTCATTAAGAGGCTCTTTAGTTCTCTTCACTTTGTGCCATAAGGGTGGTGTCATCTGCATATCTGAGGTAATAGATATTTCTCCCAGCAATCTTGATTCCAGCTTGTGCTTCATACAGTCCAGCATTTTGCATGATGTACTCTGCATATAAGTTAAATAAGCAGGGTGACAATATGCAGCCTTAACATACTCCTTTCCCAATTTGGAACCAGTCTGTTGTTCCATTTCCAGTTCTAACTGTTGCTTCTTGACCTGCATACATATTTCTCAGTGGCCAGTCCTGTGGCCACTGCTGAGTTTTCCAAATTTGCTGGCATATTGAGTGCAGCACTTTTCACAGCATCATCTTTTAGGATTTGAAATTGCTCAACTGGAATTCCATCACCTCCACTAGCTTTGTTCGTAGTGATGTCTCCTAAGGCCCACTTGACTTCACATTCCAGGATGTCTCCCTTTAGGTGAGTGATCACATCATCGTGATTATCTGGGTTATGAAGATCTTTTTTGTATAGTTCTGTGTATTCTTGCCATCTCTTCTTAATATCTTCTGCTTCTGTTAGGTCCATACCATTTCTGTCCTTTATTGTGCCCATCTTCACATGAAATGTTCCCTTGGTGTCTCTAATTTTCTTGAAGAGATCTCTAGTCTTTCCCATTCTATTGTTTTCCTCTATTTCTTTGCATTGATTGATGAGGAAGGCTTTCTTATCTCTCCTTGCTGTTCCTTGGAACTCTACATTCTAATGGGTATACCTTTCCTTTTCTCCTTTGCCAGAAGTCTGGAAAATGCTTCTGGAACTGTAGTTTGAACTTAGGGAATATGTCCGCTACAGATTTGTGTGGAAATAGAATATCATTTTATGTTTTATCTTTGGCCAACATGGGAAGTGAATAAAGCAGTTTGAAGGTACGTGAGACTCAAACATTAGTTGTCACTGAAATGACTTTAGTATTGAATAAGTTTCATGTATTAGTGCTGTTTTGCCCTGTTATTTTTGGTTCAATTCATGAAGAAACATTACCAAATTTGTGGTAACAGCATATTTCCAAAGTCAAACTTTAGACTCTGTTTTGCTGTCCCACTGCTTTCTGGGATCTGCTTCTTTAGAGACTTTGCTCTTTGAATTTTCATTGTCCTTGCTCTGCTCGATTTGGTGTGTTTATAATATTTTTCTCTCAAGATAGGGCTTTATCCTTCAGGAAAATAATTCTTGGTTGTTATTTCTGATGAAATTTTCAAGGGCCCAGACAGCCTTAGCACTTTTTCATCCATATGACTCTTGCTGTTGTTGTTGTAGTTACCAGAACTTTGACCTTGTGAAAGCCTATCCTTGTTGCTATTTCTCAGAACAGTCCATACTAGTTTTTCATCAGGATGGTATTTCTCTTCTTATGAATGAGCACTTGTTGATAATTTTTTAGTTTTGATATCTTTTAGGGTATAGTAGTTAACTTCCATGACACAGCAGTTATTTCATACAGGCTCTACTGCTATTGATGGCTTGGTCACAAATACTGTTGGAGGGATCTTGCTGAAAATATTGTTCATGTCTTTTCCCTTCCTATAATGGTGGGTGGGTGTGTTTTTTTTTCAGGAAGTTTTCATAAAAATTACCTCATGAGGTCCCAACCCACAGCAAGTACCTTGGTTTTTGAATGAGGTAAATTCTTGGGCAAGTTGTTTGTAATAGGGAAGTGTGGAAAACCCAGGAATTCTCTGTGTCACCGAATGAAGCCCGCATGAAACAGGGTTTGTTGTTGTATGGGGTTGAGTCCTGTTCATTTTGGCTGAGAAAGATTAGCAACTGCCGAGCTTCTTCCTCATCACAGATTCTTTCCAACCCTGTACATTGTAGCAAGTGTTGCCTATTGGAAGCTTCTTTTCTTCTATCTCTTTCCTCATTTGTCCTTACTTCCTTTGCTTCTCTGTGATATTAAAGGAGATTCAGTGAGGCTCTGAGGGCTACCCAGGGGGTGCTCATGGTAAAGAGTCCACCTGCCAATGCAGGAGACTGGGTTTGATCCCAGGGGCAAAAAGGTCCCCGGAAGTAGGAAATGGCAACCCACTCAGGTATTCTTCCCTGGAAAATTCCACGGGCAGAGGAGTGTGGCGAGCTACAAAGAATTGGATAGGACTAAACACATAATCTTCCCTTTCCTAATGAGGCTCTCAGATTCTGCTTCCTCCTCTCCACACTCAAGCTCATTGATTTTGTCCCCTTTCGTGTCCCTCATAGTTTAGAATCAGCTGCTCCCACTTGAGCTCTGTAGTGAGTATGCTCCCTCTGCTTCCTCCCTTCCTTGGTCCAATCTCCACCATTCCTGGCAGGAATTCTTCAAAAATATGTGACTTGGGGCATCGGTGTTTCCTAGTTTTGTCTCAAAAAGGACTTTTTTTTTCTCACTTCAGTTGTTGCTTTCAATTGTTTGCTTTAAAAAGTTTGTGAAGATATCTTTACCTCACCATTTTACAGCTCTTTAGCTATTATTGTTTTTTCATATAGAGAAGTATTGAATTTTTCTTTACCTGAAATCTACTTATCTTTTCACTTATGATTACTAATGTTAAAGTTATTCTTAGAAAGGCATTTTATTGTAAGAATGCTCACATATATTTTCTTTTTATGTTTTATTTTATACATTTTTTGAAGACTTACTTCTGTAATTCTACTGGAGTTTTTGTATATGGCTGTCTTGAATGTTTAATTTACTATATTCATGAAAAGTTAGTCTGTTTACCTCCTACCATTGTTTATATCTGTCTTTTTCTCATTGTTATATCACAAAAGGTATTAAATTCTGAAGTAGACCTTCTGGAGCTCAGTGTACCATTCTATTCCACTTATCTGTCATTCTGTTTCAGATCCACAGTGTCTTAATTATTGGATCTTGAATATATGTTTTATTTTATGAAGTAGTAAGTTTATTTTTCTTTTTTTTTCCAAAATTTGTCCCAGCCTTTTCAGTTATTTTTGAGGCAGTCTGTTACATTGATTAATATTTTACATCCTTTTAGAAATATGGAATTTATTTCCGTTATGTCAGTACATCAGTAAAGTTTTCTGATTTTCTTCAGAGATCCCCATTCCTGCAAATGTGATTTCCACTCTTATTCCATTATATAGTTTGTTGATAGTGACTACAGTGATAGAGAAAAATTTAATATCAAGTTAAGACTGGCCCTGTGAAATTGATTAGAAACATTGCCATTAAAAATCCATTTAGAGTGTTTAAATATTAACAATGATCTATTCCTTGAATATTTAAAGAAAATCCATTAAAATCAACCAGGACTGATGCCATGTTGTGGGAGGGCTACATTTGCATTTTTAAAGTTTTTAATAGATTTAGTGGGCATAAGAGAGACAAAACCATCCACTTAATTCAGTCATTTAATAAACATCATATGCCAGACATTGTGCAGTGCTGGGGATATTAAAGTAAGACATATTCTTTGCTTCCTAGTTTCTCAAGAATTTATTTTAACTGAATAAACTGACAGATACTCAGATATTAATGGCTAAATTGGCAAAACAATCTTGAGTTTTTCTTTTGACAAGTTTTCTCGATGTTATCACTTCTTAAACGAATTCTGGAAGGTTGACCGCTGTACTCTTCAGATGAGTCATTGATTAGCTATCTGACCCCCACTATAACTTTTAGAGCAGCATTTGTCAGTCTTATCTCTATCCCAACGCAGTACACCCAAGGGATATTATGCAATACTATTGATGCCAGTGATTCATAGTTTTAGTTTGAATTGTTTGAAAAAACCCCATGTTGGTTTCCACCACTCATTCCACATATGTAAAAATCACCTTAGAGCTTATAAAACTCACATGTGTTTATGCTTTTGTTACATATAAAATGAATTTGCAATTATTTTTTCATTTGCTTCTCAGAACATCCTGGGGGTGAGTTAGGGTGAAGATTATTTCCTTCATTTTACAATTGACAAAAATGAGGCTTAAAGTGAATGGTTTTTTCCTAGGCTACACAGCTAGTCAAAGGTGGCTAAAAGGCATAGTTGGAGGAGGTCCTCAAAAGGAAGTAACCTCTAGTTGGCCAGTGAGCTTGACCCAGGCATTTGGAGGCTCCTCAATTCCTCCCTTGCCCTTGAAATATACGTTTGGCTCACCATTCCCACAGTGGCAGTCATTTGCCAAGGATACAGCCTTGAGAAAGCAAGGCTTGGGATTATGGTATTGGCATCGTCTGTGCTGAATACATCACAACTCCATTAAGGCCTCTGCATGGACTTTTAAGACTGTGGTGGGCAGGTGTGGAGATCGACTCATCTTGATAAGCCTCCTAAGTTAAAACTGCCACCCTGTCTGGAGTGGCCTGCCTCTTCCTCCTCTCTTTCCTGGCCTTCTGTGTGTGGGGACCACTCTGTGAACCAAAAGGCATGGATCCAATCTCATCACTGCAAATGTCTATGAAGAAAGTAGTTTTAAATTTGCATAGTTTTTACTATAGAGGGTGATGATCTGATTGTTTGGGTCTAAATTCTGTAGTGACTAAATTTTCTTTTGGGTTATCCTGTCACTGAGTAGTTCTTACTCTGTGCTCCTACCCTTCCTTTTTCAGTGAGGAGCTGGAAAGGGCCATTGTGTCACCTTCCAACTCAGCATGTGGGTCCTGACAAAATTATAGGAGATGCTTCTTCATGAAGACGTTTTGTTCTGTTTTGCTAACCTTCCAGCTTTGTCCACTTTTATCCCAATTTACTTGGAATTTTTTTTTCCCGGTGAAGAGAAAAATAGGCTGTGTAATGAGAATAATAGGGAGATATAATTTTCTATCACTGATATTATTGAGATAAAATTTTCTGTCCTATTTTGTATTTTATAGTGAAAGGGGAACTTTAAAAATATTTCCTGCCTTTGGGATTAGAGTTTTTAACTGAGTGAGATGATATTTCCAAGAGTAAGCATGTAATTATAGACAGATAGTGAAACTAGTTTTTTTCAGCCTTTTTATGAAATGTAATACCCATTAGAAACATGCATAAAATATACAACTTAACTTTAACAAAGTTTTTGAAATTGAACATCTATTTAAATGCCACCCAGATCAAGAAATGTGGCTTCCCAGGGGCTCAGTGGTAAAGAATCTGTCTGCCAATTCAGGAGACTATCCGTGGGTTGGGAAGATGGGTTGGAGGAAGAAATGGCCACCCACTCCAGTATTCTTGTCTGGAAAATTCCATGGACAGAGGAGACTGGTGGGCTACAGTCCATGGGATCGCAGAGTTGGACACAGTGAGTGATTGAGTACACAGATCAAGAAATAGAACATTGTCTGTACCCTGGAAACCTATCTGTGCTTCTTCCCAATTACAACCCCCTTTGCCCTAACAAATGTAACATTGCTGAATGTTATAATCTCTTCTTTACCTTTCTTTGTAGCATTTCTGTATGCTGCTTCACCTTTAGATAATATAGTTTAGTTTGACTGTGTTTTTGAATTTTGTATAAATGGAATCATTCTTTTGTGCCAATTTCTTCTACTTCCCTTTGAGTTTGTGAGAATTGTCTGTTTCAGAAAGTTGTTTGTTAATTTCCAGTGCTATCTGATATTCCATTACACAAATACACCACTATTTACTCAACTATATATTATTGGAGAATACACATCCGTCTAGTCAAGGCTATGGTTTTTCTAGTGGTCATGTATGGATGTGAGAGTTGGACTGTGAAGATAGCTGAGCGCCGAAGAATTAATGCTTTTGAACTGTGGTGTTGGAGAAGACTCTTGAGAGTCCCTTGGACTGCAAGGAGATCCAACCAGTCCATTCTGAAGGAGATGAGCCCTGGGATTTCTTTGGAAGGAATGATGCTAAAGCTGAAACTCCAGTACTTTGGCCACCTCATGTGAAGAGTTGACTCATTGGAAAAGACTCTGATGCTGGGAGGGATTGGGGGCAGGAGGAGAAGGGGACGACAGAGGATGAGATGGCTGGATGGCATCACTGACTCAATGGATGTGAGTCTGAGTGAACTCTGAGAGATGGTGATGGACAGGGAG
This sequence comes from Bos mutus, assembly GCF_027580195.1. NCBI lineage: Eukaryota > Metazoa > Chordata > Mammalia > Artiodactyla > Bovidae > Bos > Bos mutus. Next base: position 73,754,595 of record NC_091617.1, read on the forward strand.
GCCTGGTGTGCTGCGATTCATGGGGTTGCAAAGAGTCAGACACGAATGAGTGACTGAACTGAACTGAACTGAACTGATGCATGTATTCTTAGTAACTCAGTCGTATCCAACTCTTTGAGACCCTATGGACTGTAGCCCACCAGGCTCCTCTGTCCATGGGATTTCCCTGGGCAAGAATACTGGAGTGTGTTGCCAGTTCCTTCTCCAGGGGATCATCCTGACCCAAGGATTGAACTGGAGTCTCCTGCAGCTCCTGCATTAGCAGGCACATTCTTCACCAGTAAGCCACCTGGGAAGCCCTGGTGAACATGAGACCATAGGTAATTATTAGCTAAATTGTTTCACCTGTAACATGGCGCCTTCACAGTCAAGGTTGTTTTTACAGTTGCTACAAAAAAACTTGCATGTACTCCAAGCTGCCCATACTCTAAACAATAAGATGCTTGCTGGAGAGATGTTTTCCAGGAACCTGGAGTCAGCTGAGGCTAGTTTGGAGCTGAACTGGTTAAAACTGGATAGGATCACTGACCCTCCAATTGGGTATGCGCGTAAGGGTCCTCGTGGCCTTGGAAGGCCTATAGCTTAGTTACACCTGCGCAAAATGACTATTATCACATCTTTCCCCAATCACCTGCCCTGAGTCACACCCTGCACGCTCCCCATGCCTCTGAACATCCTGCTTCTTTATCCCATAAATACCCCGAGTTCCTTGCTGGTCCTTAAGGGATGCAGATCTGAGACTTGCCTCCTTGCTGGGTGTCTTAGTGTTTTGGCTTGCTGCATGTCAGGTAAGACTAACTTATTTTGGTAACAAATATTTGACTTCTTTCTAGTTTTTCAGTTATTATAAATAATACTATTACAAACATTCTTCTCCATGCCTCCTCATACTCATATGCACACATTTTTTGCACATAAATCCTGGAGTAGAATTGTTTTAAGTATTTCAAATATCTTCTCCTTCTCTGTGACATGTGTTTTTATCCTCTTAATATCTTTTGATAAGTAGTTCTTAATTTTATTGTAACATAAAGCTTATCAAACTTTTCATCATGTACAAAAATCTCTTTGACCTGATGGTTACAGCTATTTTCCTATATTATCTTCTAAATGGTTTATAGTCTTTTTACATTTATGTTTGCAATCCATCTGGTAACATTAGAGTTTCCAAATTTTGCCTGTTTTTAACAGCTTTTAATGGTTAGGAGTAAAGCTCCTGTGTACATTTTATACATGTTCCGCTTGCAGGTGTGTGTATACTACACACATGCACAGACACACAGACACACACACACACACACCTGGAGGAGGAAATGGCAACCCACTCCATTATTCCTGCTTGAAAAATCCCATGGATAGAGGAGCCTGGTGGGTTACAGTACATAGGGTCACAAGGAGTCGAACTCGACTGAGCGGCTGAGGGTGTGTATGTGTATGCCTGAGTCTATTCTACACATAGTAGTAGAATTTCTGATTCAGATGGTTAGATAATTCCAAATAATTATCTAAAGGGTTGGCCAATTTATACTTCCATGGCAATGTGTGAAATTTCCAGTTTTTTCACATCTTTGCCAACGTATGATATTGCTAATATCATATTTATTTGTGGTCATTTTAGTGTATATTGATTGGTATCTTATTGCCATTTAAGTTTGCATTTTCTATTAAAAATGTAGGATAATTTTTCTTATGCTGATTGTATATTTGTATATCTTCTTAGGTAAACTGCCTATATAACTAATTTGTCCCTTTTTGAAACTGTTTTGTCTTTGGGTTTTTCCTTATTAATATATAAATTCCCTATATATTTCAGAAGCGAGTCCTTTACCACATAAATGTCAACATTTTCTCAGTATATATCTTGTCTTTTCACTCTCCTAATAATGTGTTCGATATACAGATGCTTAATTGTAACAAAACTGGTTCCAAATAGGAAAAGGAGTACGTCAAGTTTGTATATTGTTACCCTGCTTATTTAACTTATATGCAGAGTATATCATACGAAATGCCAGGCTGGATGAAGCACAAGCTGGAATCAAGATTGCCGGGAGAAATATCAATAACCTCAGATATGCAGATGACACCACCCTTATGGCAGAAAGTGAAGAAGAGCCTCTTGGTGAAAGTGAAAGAGGAGAGTGAAAAAGTTGGCTTAAAGCTCAACATTCAGAATACTAAGATCATGGCATCTGGTCCCATCACTTCATGGCAAATGGATGGGCAAACAATGGAAACAGTGGATGACTATTTTTTTGGGCCCCTAAATCACTGCAGGTGGTGATTGCAGCCATGAAATTAAAAGCCGCTTGCTCCTTGGAAGAAAAGCTATGACCAACCTGGACAGCATATTAAAAAGCAGACATTACTTTGCCGACAAAGGTCCATCTAGGCAAAGTTATGGTTTTTCCAGTAGTCATGTATAGATGTGAGAGTTAGACTATAAAGAAAGCTGAGTGCCGAAGAATTGATGCTTTTGAACTGTGGTGTTGGAGAAGACTCTTGAGAGTCCCTTGGACTGCAAGGAGATCCAACCAGTCCATCCTAAAGGTAATCAGTCCTGAATATTCATTGGAAGGACTGATGCTGAAGCTGAAACTCCAATACTTTGGCCACATCATGCGAAAATTGACTCACTAGAAAAGACCGTGATGCTGGGAAAGATTGAAGGCAGGAGGAGAAGGGGATGACAGAGGATGAGATGGTTGGATGACATTACTGACTTGATGGACATGAGTTTGAGCAAGCTCTGGGAGTTGATGGTGGACAGGGAAGCCTGGCGTGCTGCAGTCCGTGGGGTCACAAAGAGTTGGACACGACTGAACAACTGAACCGAATTGTAACAAAGTCCAATTTCTCTAGTTCTTTTCTTTTATGATTATAAAGATATCTTTCCCTACCTCAAATGTCATAAAGATATTCTCATTTCTTTTAAAAGTTTTATTGTTTCATCTTTGCCATTCAGATTTATGCTATATTTCAAATTACAACTTGCATCTGAGGTAGTGGGTTAAGATATATTTTTTTTCCATATGACTATCCAGTTGACCCAGTACCATTTTTTTAAAAGCTCATTCAATCTCTGGTGAACTGCAAAGGTACCTTTGTTGAAAACCAAGTGATTTTACAGAAACACACACATATTTCTAGATACCTTTTTCTGTTTTATGGTTGATTTCTCCTTTCTATGTTGAATGCTGTTACCTTTATTGTTCTCATCAATAAGGTAAAATTAATTTTTGTAGCAGCCAACTGAAAACCTTATTCATTGGCCAAGAACTCGAGAAAGGGGAGCTCACTCTCTGAAGGCACTTTTCCCCAGATTACAAGTGGGGGCCAAGCTTTTTATAGGCAAGGGTTTAGGAGGTTATACGGAGTGAGGGTGTATTGTCATCCTGATTCACTGAAATGGGTGACAGTTTCCCAAAGTGCAGTTCACACTTGTCTTCTGCCCTTGTATGGTCCTTTAGCATCTGAGTCGGAAGTGGGTTTGACACCCGTGGTGCAGGCAGTGGAGATCTTATTACAATGAGATGGTAATAAGCTGTAGAACAACTCTTGTTCCAGTTTTAAAGTTCAGCCAGTTTGTGCCAGCTTCTTGTGGTTAAGGCCTCTTGCTCCTGTTATATAAACAGAAGATACAGTCAGTTTTGATTCTCCAGGTTTGCCCGGAGGGAGGTTTTTATTAGAATGAGGGGCTGGGGTGCGTGCGCTTCAGCAAGGGCACCTTGCTGAAGACAGGTGCTCCTGTACCATGCAGAGTTTAGGTACAGAGTAAGACAGTGCCACACTTTGCGAATTGCTGTGGCTTTAAAGTAAGTCCTGAAGCCTGGAAATGTAAGACTTTTAAATTTGTTGCTCTTCAAAGCCTATTCTAGGTTTTATGCATTTCCATGTAAAGTTGAAAATCTACAACTTGCTGGGAATAATTGCGATGGTGGTGAATCTGCAAATTAGTTTGTGGAGAAGAATATTTAGTAATTTAGGAAGAAGATGCAATTTAAAATATTGCATCTTTCAATCTTTAAATATGGTTTATCTCTGCATTATAAGGTTGTCTTTAATTTCTCTCAATCATATTTGACAGTTTTAATTACAGAGCTTGCACATATTTTAATTAGATTTATTCCTAGAAAATAGACTTTTTGATGCTATTGTAAAAGATACTGTTTTAAAAGTATAATTGTTCAGTTGTTTTCTTATGCTTTTAGTTTAATTCTTTGGGCACCTTGTAATATAATGCTACTCTGAGAAGATTTTATCTTTTCTAATCTTTGCTAGCTTCAGTTTGCTTTTGTCTCACAGTCTCACTGTTTCTTTGTTTATTTTTACTCTGGATTTTTAAATTTTGGAGTTTAAATGCTCTTACATATCTTCAAAATTTTCTTTCATTGTTTTGAATTCATATTGGTGCATTTGGGTACAGTTTTCTTTACATTGATTGTTGTTTCATGGACTTTCATTAGCTAAATATTTTCATTCTTAAATCCTGTTTGATTCTTGCAGTCACTTTGATGTAGCCTGCCAAATTCTGTTCATTGTTAAATGTCTTAGATTGTCCTTGCTTAGCTTTGGTGTTGCTGTGAAGAAGGTGTATGAGGTGTTTTGGTTCTTTCTGTGTTATCTATGTACGTTTCAAGTGTACTCTTCTGTCAGTTCAGTGACATATAGTTTCATTAATGGATGATGTCCTTTGGGGAGGCAAGAGATGGGTTTGTCATGACTTATGATTTTGTGATATCCTCATTTTAGTAGAAAAAGGTCCATAATCTTGGATTTGACCAATGATCTCAGAATATGTTTTTCCTGTACATGGATATGCTTCTTTACTGACTGCCACATACACTAATTGCAAAGTTAGATGTCAGGGAATGTTTAACAGGAGGATTCCTACATGCTGTTTCTCATAAATCCTCTGTTCCTTGTCAGTTTCTGGCAACAGAAACGAGTGGAACGGCATGCCACTCCCAGGACTGAGGTCATAGGATGAGACAGGCTTGAATCTCCTTCAGTGAGTATTCTCCTTACGACAAAACTGCTTAGTCTCGATCTTCTTTCTTGAGATATGGATTGTCTCCTGACTTTGTGACCACTATTAATCCCTTATTCCCTTGGTAATGGTTGCTGTACATTTGGTTTTCTGATCTTTATCACTGTAAAAGAAATTTCTTGTACAACAACCTATATATACTCACAGAAAGATCATTAAAGCACCCTTTCTCCACCAGAGGCTTGGGTCCCTATGTCTTTCTTTCTCTCTCTCTCTCCCCCCCACTCCGGCTAATTCTCTGGAGCATAAAAACCTGCTGAGCTCATTCTCCTGCCCAGGCTTCCAAGACCCTCTCGAGAGGGCGCCCTGTGCCTTCGTGAGTGGTGTAAGCCCTGTTCAAGGGTTTTATTGGTTCTCTGCATAAACCAGGGAATATTAGCTTCTTTCTCTCTTTCACTTTCTTATCATCGACTCCAGACTGCCAGGTTCTGGTCCATTAAAGGACCGCAACATTTAGATAATGTTAAATTTAGGAATAACATTTTTCCCAGTTTAGAACTTAAAACATTACAAGAATCTATTCTAATTTCTTTTCAGGATTTATTGTGAATCTCTGCTGCTGCTGCTGCTAAGTCACTTCACTTGTGTCTGACTCTGCACGACCCCATAGACAGCAGCCCACCAGGCTCCCCTGTCCCTGGGATTCTCCAGGCAAGAACACTGGAGTAGGTTGCCATTTCCTTCTCCAATGCATGAAAGTGAAAAGTGAAAGTGAAGTCACTCAGTCGTGTCCAACTTGTAGAGACACCATGGACTGCAGCCCACCAGGCTCCTCTGTCCATAGGATTTTCCAGGCAAGAGTACTGGAGTGGGTTGCCATTGCCTTCTCCACGTGAATCTCTAGTGATGTACAAATGTCTTCACCCTCCACTCCATCTATATTCAATTCTTTTGTTTCTGTTCTTTCTGTGATGATTATTGGAATGCATGTACTTAAAGTTCCTTGTCTTCTCTAAGATAGAAAATATTTTGCATTTCTGTACAAGAGGTTACTTTCACTAATGACTTTCAGAGCGCTTTATAGGCATTGTATGGTAGATAGTTTAATTAGAAAGGATACCCAACAATTAAGGGTCTTTCCACATAACTTTAATTTTGCTTTTCTATTGGCTAATAGGAATAGAAGATGAAACTAAAGGGAAGACCAAAAGAGTAATCCTAGTGTTTCATCATTTATGCTTCTTCTGGAATCAAACATTTTGGAGAAATTATTTGAAAGTGTTGAAGATTAACCAGAAAGAAAATGTCCAGATAGTGAGGAAGCCCAACTGACAATGATGTATCCCAATACCATTGCCAGTGTCTGAGAGGCTAAGAGATTAGCTCCGAATTATGGAAAACAGTTTCAACCCTGAGGCTCAGTTAGTATTGTATCTACTGCTTGCAGCTGTTCACAGAGATAAACATTTTTTCTTGTAGGTCCATCAATAGCTTGGATAAAGTTCATCTTAATCAGGTTCATCTTCAGTAGACCAAAGCCTGTCTATGATGGCCGTGTTCCCCTAGGGGGCAGCAGAGTAGCAGTTGCCATCTACTTGGCAGTTACTGGCGGAGTCTGGAGGAGTCCTGGGATCCAGCCTGCAAGAAAGTCCAGAAGACAAGGGTAGAAAAGTGTCAGGATGTCAGAATCAAGAAAATATATACAAGTATGCTCTAGAGGCAGAACTGTAACTGAGCTAGAAATGGGAGGTTGGTTTCTAGCTGTTAAATAGAGAAGGTAATGTGTACATTCTCAGCCCATGTACAAGCCCTTGAGGGATGCAATAAGTTCTCCACTCAGTGTGGCACTAAGACACATAAAGCAAGTTATTAAAGTACAATGTGTTGAGTGCCTTGAAGAAATACCCAAAGTACTGTAGGATTTCAAGAACAATGAGTACAGGGAAAGAAGGGTGGTGAGGAGGGCTTTACTTCACATGTGGGTGACTTTGTTTCCAGGTCTTGGAGAATGAGTAGTAAAAAAAGAGCAGGGAGCTATTAAAGTATATATTGTACCTGTGGGCAGTGGTGAGCTATTAGGTTGAGCTGTAATCTAACATCCTATGGACTTAGGAAAGATGAGATGGTCAACTTTGCCATCTGTGCATCTGCCCTTGAGAGCATATCGTCTCTGTTAATGTACTCTGAAGATAAGATTCAAAAACCCTATTTCATAGATCTTTGGGGTTCTTAAGAGAATGAAGCCTAACTTGGTTTGTAGGAAATTGGGCAGTTTTATTACTTGGTTGAAGCCCAAAAGCCCCAAGAGAAATAAGCCACATGAGCCCTCCCTTGGCTACAATATTTCAAGGCTAGGGCACAGGGGTGGGGAGGAGGGACTTCACCAGGGAAGATAGAGTAGGTCAACTTGATATTCAGTCTTCTGTCCATTGTTCCCCTTGCAGATTCTCTTTGAGAGGGCTAGACATCATGAAATTATAGGGCTGAAGTACTAAAGGATCCAGATTTTGAAGATGTCTTGACACTTGGGTATTTCCCCTCACTTAGTATCAATATATAAGTCATGTCCAGAGAAATATAGGCCTTAGATATCAACTATTGGAGAGGTAACACACATCCTGGGAAAAGCAAGTGTGGGTTGTCACTGGTTAGCTGATTTGATATTTGATATGATGTGGGGTAGGGGTGATGGCCTTCCCAGGCAGTGCTAGTAGTAAAGAACCCACCTGCTGATGCAGGAGACATAAGAGATGTGGGTTCGATCCCTGAGTTGGGAAGATCCCCTGGATGGGGGCATGGCAACCCACTCCAGTATTCTTGCCTAGAGAATCCCATGGACAGAGAAGCCTGGAGGGCTACAGTCCTTGAGTCTCAAAGAGTAGGACACAACTGAAGTGACTTGGCACACATGGGGTAGGGGGTGGTGCCATTGCTCTAGTGTAGAGTTAAGATTCCAGACTCCCAGTGCCTAAGTGAAGGCTCCTAGAACCTCTCCTCAACTCCACTTGCAACCTATTTAGATTATTTTAGTGTCTGGACAGAATGAGCACTTGGTCAGTAGTTGTCAAATGAACAGATAGATGAAGTCATCAGTCAGTCAGCTGGACTACATGAAAACAGACATTTTGTGAGAGTTCCTAGTCCTGAATTTGCTGCTCTCTAGCTCTTGCCTAAGAAAATTGGAGAACACTGAAACCTGTGAAAGAAAGTCATGGAGACATACTAGTTGGTCGCTAAAGCAGAACTTCCCAACTAGTGTACTGGGAAGAGTTTCATGGGTGAGCAGTGAGAAATGGATCAGCTTATAGTTGATGAGGCTCTGCCACATCTAAGGCCCTTTGGCCAGTTCCTCAGGACAAAACAGCCTCCTCAGAGACTCCTCAGAGGGTAGGGTGGTTGGAGAAGAATTGGAGGGTGTGCCCTATGGCAACTCATAAACTCAAAGAATGAAAGCTGGCATTCTCTGTTCTGATAAGAGGCCCCGAGTGTCCAGGAGGTGCTCTCCCACTTAGATTTCCATCTCAGCTGCCAAGTACTGAGTGTGGGGCTGACCATTTTGGAAAAGAGACATGTGATGAGACAGAAGTTCCTATTCCAGTTGATCAGAAAACATTGCTGATGTAGCTCAAGGTGCAGCAGGTAAGGGTTTGTGGAGGGCTGACTGTAAGCTCCTAGTGATAACACTTTTCAAATCTGTCTTTATTAATAGGGAGGCTTTTGTCAATTTTGTGGCCAAAGTACCCTTCAAGTGGAGTCAGAACTAGCTCCAGGGGACTGTTCTAACAATATATGTACTATCTGCAAGTTAAAGCATCGTCACTGTTTTGAAATATTTGATATGAAAAAATTTCATTGCATTCAAACCCCACTTAAAAGTCACATGAAAAAACTGCCATTACAGCTGTTAATGGAAGTTAAGGAAGAGTTGTTTTTAAAATGTAATTTCCACAGTTTTAAATATTTAGATGATTGTAAAAAAGTGGCCCTAAATTTTTTATCATCTACTTTTGTGAATTGTTTCTCATCGATGATGTCTATAGACAATTTGAAGAGCTCATCATTAAGAAGTCTTGTCAGGAATCAGCCATTTCAAGAACAAGACCTGAAATAAAAATTTTATTGACAAATTTTGTCTTTAACAAATTTCAACTTTTCAAATTTTTGAATTATTTTATTTGTACATTTTATCATATCTGATGATTAGTATTTCCCCTAATGTGATTTTATTTATCTTATATATTTAAAAAATCTAACAGTTTTTTTAACCAAATCCTCTAAAGAATCTCTAAAATAACTCAGTTTTCTTTAGTGTGCCATACAAATATTATCACCTAGTCTGAGTACCAAGATGTGCACAACCACCCCTCCACACACATAAAAAAGGATGAAAACATGATCTAAGTCTCTGAGAATAATTGGGACAATTATCTTGAATTTTTTTTCATCCCCTTGAGAATTGCCTTTAGGTAGGTCTTATGATTTAATTCTTTATACTTGGTTTATATCAAAGATCAGAAAATTGCTGCATTTTAGTGTTTTAGATACTGCTTATTACCCAGATGCATGTGATAGGAATCTTTTTTAATATCTTTCTCCTCATGGACCAGCATGATCTGATATACACATGTTTTATCATCGCTTGAGACTGTGCAACCTACTGGATTTCCTTTCTACATGGCTTCCAGGATAGTAATTCTCGACTGCAGCAACAGTTACTGTTAAGACATAACAGAACTATTGCAGTGTGATATTAAAATAGAATAAATTATGCAAACAGGCAAGAGTTGCAATCCTCTTTCATTGCAAAGAACTTGATGTTATCTGAAGATAAACAGCTTAATCACCCAGTTTTTTTGCAATTTTTTACTGTAGTATTAATCACCCAAATTGATCTAGATAACAGATTTTCTTTCCTGTTTTTTCCTCCCAACATTTTAAATAATATCTTTGCTGATGTGTACACATCATTCTTGCCTGATATAATTCTCAATAGAAATACACACCACTCCTCAATGTATGTAAAAGTCAGGCAACTTAGGATCTGTGCAACTCAACTGCTGCTGATGATCTATGAAGACTGAAATGATCTGAAATATTGTGATCTCCTTTAGCATCATGTCTTCTCTAAGAAGGAATACGATTAAGCCCTGGGAAGTAAAGACATCAAAAGTTGTGTCTCTGATGCACATAGGAAAGCATTTAAAAATGATTTTTATAAGTGTGAGTCAAGTTACCTATCTGAGATGTACTAAAGGCATCACACTGTCACGTTGTCTCTTCCACAGTGTCCTTTATTATGGGAACATCACAATATTTTCCTGTATCTGTGAGCCAGCTTTGTCTTTTCTCTGTTCACAGAACCACTGGTTCCTCATGTCTTTCCCCTTCTAAATTGTGTCCAGTATACCTGTCCTTTTTCTGTGTGTAATATTTATGAAGAGTTCTTAATTTTTGAGGAGGGATAGAAATCATCAGTTGTTCTTACATAGGTATATTTCTCCAGAGAAGGCAATGGCACCCCACTCCAGTACTCTTGCCTGGAAAATCCCATGGACAGAGGAGCCTGGTAGGCTGCAGTCCATGGGGTCATGAAGAGTCGGATACGACTGAGCGACTTCACTTTCACTTTTCACTTTCATGTGTAGAAGGAAATGGCAACCCGCTCCAGTGTTCTTGCCTGGAGAATCCCAGGGACGGGGGAGCCTGGTGGGCTGCTGTCCATTAGGTCGCACAGAGTTGGACACGACTGAAACGACTTAGCAGCAGCAGCAGCAGCAGCAGCAGATATATTTCTCAGGATTATATTTGTTTCCGATAAGTGCACTAGTGTCTCCTTCTACTAATCTAAATTAAATAAGCTACATTTTATTTTCCTGAGCTCTTCTGTCAGATTACATTCTCTTTGAGGGCAAAGCTTGTATCTCTTAAACATCTAGCAACAAATTAACCTGCTGCTGCTAAGTCGCTTCAGTCGTGTCCGACTCTGTGCAACCCCATAGACGGCAGCCCACCAGGCTCCCCTGACCCTGGGATTCTCCAGGCAAGAACACTGGAGTGGGTTGCCATTTCCTTCTCCAATGCAGGAAAGTGAAAAGTGAAAGTGAAGTCACTCAGTCGTATTCGACTCTTCGCAACCCACCAGGCTCCTCCGCCCATGGGATTTTCCAGGCAAGAGTACTGGAGTGGGGTGCCATTGCCTTCTCCAACAAATTAACCTAGTGTATTCTAATAAATACAATAGTTTCCTGCCCCTTTTAGCTCTGTTGTCCCTAAGGAAACATTATTTTAAAGGAGTTTGGGCAGGTCCGAGCTCACTGGTCTGGGAGTCAGAAGAACACTGAATTCTCAAGTCTGACATCCCAAATCTAACTTTGAGCCAATTTGTCCTGATTTTTAGCATTTTTTTTTCATTTTCCAGTATTGTTTTTCTTTTGTCTGTAAAACTAAGGGATTTGGGCTAGGCATTCTCTAAAATTTATATTATTCTGTGATTCTAAATAAACTATATAGTGTTGTGGAAGTACATTATTATAGATCTTAAATATATATTTCAGTTATCCTGGATTAAGATGAAAATTGAAGCCTAAGACTGTAAGTTGTTGTTGTTTTTTTTTAAAACATGAAACCTGAGGGCCTGATAAGCTGTTGACACTAGTGCTTTTGAGAAGGGAAGATGGAGTAATTACTGACTCATGTTTAAATAGACAAAGGAAAAGGTTGGTAAATGTTTCTGTATCCTCATTTATCACAAAATTAGAGTAAATCTGTACTTACCTGTGTTTAGTTATTAAAAAAACAATGGAGTTTATGTCTCAGGTTACTAAAAGGGTGAGGGAAACTTTCTTACAACATTACAATTTTTAATCATTCCAAAGGCAGTTGGCTTATACGTTTGAGATTATATTTATTATAATTAAGTTCATTTGATAAAAATGTTATATAAAACTGTATTTATTTAAAATAATGAACTATCATGGGAGATTATACATGCTAAAAACTGTGATAATTAACCTGCTATGACCTCACCAATTTTCCTTAATTAACTAGTACCAAAAGCATATTTTTAGAATGAGAACAAAACTTAGATGCTATTCCCAATAAATAGTTATAAGTAAAATAAATATCTTTAACAGATCAACTTTAAAACATTAGGTAGAATATTGTTACAGTTGTTACTAAGAAATCTAATAGTCATCTCCACCTATTGTTGAAAATGGAACAAACTAATACTCCTTTTTTTTTTTTTTTTTTTACTAAAAGTCTCGGATTTGATCACATATGATGTGGAGCACCTTTTCACATGCTATTTGTCATTTGCATGTCTTAGTTGGTGTCTATTAAGGTCTTTGGTCCATTTTTAATTGGTTGGTTTGTTTCCTTATTGTTGAGTTTTAAAGTTCTTTGTGTATTTTGGATAAGAGTCCTTTATCAGATATGACTTTTTGCAAATATGTTCTCCTAGTTTGTAGTTTTTCTCTTTATTCTCTTGACAGTGTCTTACACAGAGCAGAAAAATTTGATTTTAACGAAATGCAGCTCATCAATTCTTTCATGGATAGTACTTTTGGGGTCATACTTAAAAAGTCATCATAAATTCAAGGCTATCTAGATTTTCTCCTGTTACTATCATCTGGGATTTTTATGTTTTGCCTTTAGCATTTAGGTCTGTGATCCATTTTGAGTTATTTTTTATGAAGGGTGTAACGTCTGTGTCTAGATTCATTTTTTTTGCATATGGTTGTTCAGTTGTTCCAACATCATTTTTTGAAAGGCTATCTTTATCCATTGTATTGCCTTTATTCTTGTCAAAGATCAGTTGACTCTCTTTTTTTGGGTCTATTCCTAAGCACTCTATTCTGTGCCACTGAACTTTTTGTCTGATGCAAATTAAAGCAACAATAAGATACCGCTATACACCTATTAAAATGCCCCAGATCCAAAACACTGACAGCACCAAATACTGGCAAAGATGTGGAACGACAGGAATTCTCCTTCACTACTGGTGGGAAGGCAAAATGGCATGGCTATCTTGGAAAATGGTTAGGTGGCTTCTTGCAAAATAAAAATACCATATGGTATAGCAACTGTACTATTGTATTTACTCAAAGGAGCTGAAAACTAATATTCACACAAAACCCGTGCATGGATATTTGTGGTAGTTTTGTTCATAATGGCCAAAATTTGGAAGCTACCAAGATGTATTTCTATAGGTGATTGGATAAACAAGCTGTGGTACATCCAGATAATGGAATATTATTCAGTACTAAAAGAAAGGAACTGTCAAGCCATAAACAGACATAGAGGAAACTTAAATGCATTTACTAAGTGAAACAAGCCAATCTGAAAGTGCTATATACTGTATAATTCTAACTAAGTCATGTTGGAAAAGGCAAAACCATGGAGACAGTAAAAACTGTGGAGACAGTGGTTGCCAGTGGTTGGTGGGGAGGGAGGAATAAATAAATAGAGCACAGGATTTTTATAGTAGTATAGATACTGTCATGGTAGATATGTGTAGTTATACGTTTATTCAGAGCTGTAGAATGTATACTACCAAGAGTGAACCCTATTGTTACCTATGGATTTTGGGTAGAAATGGTGACTTTGTGTAGATTCAATGACTGTAACAGAGGTACCACTGAAGTGGGGGAAGTTGATAATGGGAGAGGCTACGTATGTGTGTGTGGAGGGGACAGGGAATATATGGATATCTCTGTATCTTATTTTTAATTTCACTGTGAACCAAAACTACACTCAGAAAGTTTAGAAAAAACTCTCACACCCAGAATATCTTTAATGAATTTATTACATTTCTAGAAAAGTCAAACAAATCAAAACAACTGTTTATACAAACCTCCTTCCTCTACGCTCAACTCCTAGGAAAACAATATCGATGTGACTCTTGGCACAAGAGAAATAGTGTTCGTCTCCTTGTCTCCTCTTCAGGCCACGTTGGGTGCTGGTTGGTAGCTACTCTAACCCCCACAACTCAGGAAAATGGTTAAGTATTACTGGACAGCTTGGGTTGCTCTGGGTCTAGAAACAGAACATTCCCTCCTGTTGTCATGGGCTTGTATTTTAACTCCAGGTGGGTGGTGGATAACAAGCTGAAAAAGGAATAGAAATCTTAGGTAAACTGTGACCGAGTATATGAAATGTACAGCTAGTAATGATGTTTTTTGAGAATAAACATAATTATATGCCACTTCACTTGAACCAAAGGTGTTAAAGATTAATTTATATACAAAATTATATTTTCTCACACTAATTTATAGTGTCAATCATTATCAACTAAAAATGTATTGCCATCTAAAGTAGGGCTTTTGATAGACTGACTTAATATTTTTTGTTCAAGAAGTTTAAATAGACTGCACTCTCCATCGCACATTGGCATGTGCAATATGAGTAGAAATGTGCTTGGGGTTCCCAGGTGTTGCTAGTGGTAAAGAACCCACCTGCCAATGGAAAAGACATAAGGGATGCTGGTTTGATCCCTGGGTTGGGAAAATCCCCTGGAGAAGGAAATGGCAACCAACCTCAGTATTCTTGCCTGGAGAATTCCATGGACAGAGGAGCCTGACGGGCTACAGTCCACAGGGCCACAAAGAGTTGGACACAACTTAGCATGCATGCACATGTTGCTTGGGTTGAACTTCCACTCAAGTCATTAATTTTCCCACTGCAGCAAATCTCAAGCTCCCTGTTATCTTTCAGGTATTCTAGACACATCAGAAAATAATTTTCCCCTCGATTTGAAATACCAGCATTGTACTCATGGAACCCAGAACTTTATTTTTGGAGTAGAAACCTTTCAATGAGGTTGCAAAGGCTCTTTTCTGTAATCTCCCCTTTTCTCATCAACTTCCTTTTTAAGAGAATCACTACATTAATAACTCATGACCCTAACCATTGACCCCAGTTATTTGGCTCAGCATATATAACACAAGCCAAGTTCGAATCACCTCTCTGAGACTTTTGATCATCAGGCTAAGAGAAGGGTCAGTGACTCTCTATGGGCTAAAAGGTTAGGGTGTTGAACATCATTGATGTTGGAAGACATGTTTTCCAAATGTGGGGAAGGGTGAACTATCGCAAGAGAATAATGAAACCATTTTTAGAGAGAAGCAGTGAAGGGAGTGGGGAGGGCATTCTGAGGAGTCTCACGTACCTGATTCCAGGTGTGCCTGAAGCCAGTTGAGGCTTTGCTGTTGAGTTATTTTACAAGGTACTTATGTATTCCCCCAGTATATTCTCATTTTGCTTCAGACTGCTGGGATTTTGTCACTTATGCCAAATAGGATCCAACACACACAGCTTCTTTTATTGTCCTGTGTTCTGATTATCAACAGTGCCTAATGAAGCTGCACTGAAATTCCATATTCTAGAAAATTATATAAGATCTGTGGTCTCTTCAGGATGGACTTGAGTTTGAAGCTGAAAATTATGGAAACTGGTCTACCAATAGCTTTCTATTTATCAGTTCAAAATCTGGATATTGAGTTAACTTGGAATAGTGGATATGAATATTCAAGGCATGAGAATAAGTATGGATGTGAGTCTGTGTGTCATATAGAGTTGCATATTGCTTTATGGGTGAGAAAAATTAGGGAAAAATACCCTAGAGGTGGAAGTTCTCTTAGAGATCATTTAATGCATGCTTATCTTTCTCAGATGCATAAACTGAGATAAGAATGGGGAATTGATTTATAGTACTTAGCAATGTGACTGTGTTTTTTAATTTCTAAATCAGTGTTCTCTATGGAATTATTCGCAGACCTGGGTTCAATCTCTGGGTTAGAAAGATCCCCTGAAGGAGGGCATGGAAATTCACTCCAGTATTCTTGCCTGGAGAATCCCCAAATACAGAGGGGCCTGGTGGGCTGCAGTCCATGGGGCTGCAAAGGGTGGGACACGACGGAGTAACTAAGCACACACACACAGAAGAAAACAGACTTGCTATTGAAGTTTTCTCTCTTGGTCTCAGTTTGTTGTTTTTTTTTTAACTGGTTTATATCAGATAATTACTAAGATTCACTCTGACTCTAATATTCTATGGTTCAATGATTTTATGCTGTATAAAATCATTATAGTGTTTATATCATATCAGAGGACTTTGATTTTGTTTGAAAATCTGCATTAAAATGCTACCTCTAAAAGAGAAAAGACTGAGAGAGAGGAGTAGAGGTAGGCCATGAGACCAAAAGTGTCACAAGTTAAGATAAAAATTGATATATTTGTTGCTAATTTACAAGTTGAATCTTTATTGGCTTTTAAGAATCATCTTGCATTTTATATCTGGCTTATAAACAGATTTTGCCATTTACTTTTTTACATTTAGTCTAAACAGTGTTTTCCAATTAAAAATATATCAGAATGAGGTTCAGAGAATAATTCAGTATAGAACACTTACAGCTTCAGTCTTGAGGATGAAATGTGCTATATTTTAGCTATAATGATACTATTGAATTAGTAGTCATATCTTAAAGTGACTTATAGGGAAACTATTAGCAGTAATGTGTTTCTGGGTAGAAATTTCCATGACATTTTAAGAAAGACAAATTTAAGCACACTGATTTTATTGAGAAATTGGTTTGAATCTAGGTTCTACCACTTATTATCTGGGTGTCCTTGGGCAAGTTATCCAAACCTTTCTAAGACTGAGATTCCTTTTGTGTAAACTGAAGATACTACTCACACTTAATTCAAAGGATCGTTGTCAGTATTAAATGAGATCCTGTGGGTCAAGTGGAGAAGGAAATGGCAACCCACTCCAGTATTCTTGCCTGGAAAATGCCATGGATGGAGGAGCCTGGTTGGCTACTGTCCATGGGGTCGCAAAAAGTTGGACACGACTAAGCGACTTCACTTCTTCTTTGTGGGTCAAGAGCTTAGCATGTATTGTTTAGCACGTCATGGGTTTTCAGAGTTGCTCCTAGAAGTAGACTCTATCGAAGTATGATATTCAAACTGTAGATAACTTTGATAAAAGGGAAAATTTTCAAACAAGGTAGACTCTGTGTTTCTGTTTGCATTCCCATAAATAAAGTGACCTCATTAAATCAGGGACATAAGTCTTTAATACTTAATCGGAAGGTATCAATCCAAACATATATTTTTAAAGATTGTTAAAACTTGTACTTCATATTTATAGAGTTTTTTGTTGCCTCTTCCCTGGTGGCTCAGAGGTTAAAGCATCTGCCTGCAAGGTGGGAGACCTGGGTTCGATCCCTGGGTTGGGAAGTTCCCCTAGAGAAGGAAATGGCAACCCACTCCAGTTTTCTTGCCTGGAGAATCCCATGGACAGAGGAGCCTGGTGGGCTACAGTCCACAGGTTGCAAAGAGTCAGGCACGACTGAGCGACCTTACTTACTTACTTACTTACTTATGCTTATAAAGGAGTGTGTATAAATTTTTGAATTTTTTCTGTCCACCAAATAACCATACAGTTATTTGCACTGTTTAGATAAACCGATTTAGAGAGTTGATGTTTACACAGCTAGTCGGTATTGGTACTGTCACCAGGGATCAGATCTTCTGACTACTTCTGGCACAGTGCTCTGATTAATGAATGTTCATTAAGCATTTATTAGGAACAAAGCACCATGATGAGCACTGAGAGAGAGATATTGGAGGGTACAACCATTGCTCTGTTTACCCAGCACTGCTCCCTCCAACTGTCCTTTATAGGAACTTCCCAATTTTCTAAGAACTGTGGCCACCATCAGTCTTGAGCCATAGGGTGACTGAGAGCTTCCATGTCAACCTCATGCCAGCCATAGTAAGCAGGCAAAGAAACCACCTGATAGAAAAACACTTGATTCAGAAATCCTTTAATTAGGAGAGAGAGAAAGGGAGAGGGAGGGAGAGAGGGGAGGGGGAGAGGGAGAGAGAGTTATCTGGGTGTATGGTCTATTAAATGCAGCACTTTGGAAATGACGGCAGTTAACATTCTGTCGCTGAGAAGAGGAAGAAGGCTATCTGAGGTGAGACAGAAAAACCAAGTAGATGTTCAGATGCCAGTCATGATGTGAGACAGAGTTCTGACTTTCTAGTTGTTCTCGAGCCCAGCTGCATTTTTTTCTTGGTGTTTCATGATCCACTCCAGTGTCCTTACGATAAATCCTCCCTTTTTTTGGTTAAACTAGTTAGAATTTTTGTTATATGCAACAAAGATCGAGAATTAACACTAATATCAGAATTAAAGACATGAGTTCTCTGCTCCTGTGACCAAGAAACCAACATTACTACTTCCACATGACTCATATTAGGCTAGTTACTTAGGAAGTACTGGGGAGCTTATTAAAATGCAGATTCTAAGGCACACTTTACAAATTCTGGTTCAGGATATCTGCAATTTGGCCTGGAAATCTGTATTTCAAACAAAATTTTCAAGTGATTCTGATTCACAACCAGAATGGGAAACCTCTGGCAGAAATACTTTTGTAAAAGTTTGAGGGACATGGCAATGTAACTCAAAGATGGCGCGGCTCATGTCAGTGATAACACATCAGCTGTATTGCAGTTTGAATACTGATTAGAGGGTAAAATTAAGCTTTTCCTCTTATAGGGTTGCTGTTGCTTTAATGTGTTAGGATAAGGAGAAGAGAAAAGGCAGTGCAGTCAGACCTGGGGATAAAGGGTTTGGTGGAAAAGAGGGAAGAACTGAATGCCAGAATGGAAGATCTTACTTAGGAAAGGAGGAAGAAATGATAGCTGGGCAGAGGAAGTGGCCACTTGCCTGCCTGACTCGTAAGGGCAATAGTCACAGCATTAGGCATCTCTGGCCAGAAACAAGATGGGGAAAGTAAAGCAGAACAAAAACTCTTCTGGTGGAAGAAGTCATGTCCATGTCTTTGTATCTCCTTTCTAGACCTGCCCTCTGACGGGAAGGTAGTTCATAGATGCAGAGGTTATGTCCCTTATCTTTGCCTCCTTACCTCATAGGCTTTTGCCAGATGGGGGAATTTGGGAAGAACTACTTCCTGCCCCCAAATTGACCCTGCCATAATTTACATTTATCTCAGCATCTTTTCAGAAATGCAGGTCATCAGCAATTCTTGGGGCAGCTATAACCACAGTCAAGCTTACAAGGACACTCAAGACGTGTTTTTTCCATTTGAGCAACACAAACAGCTCCATGGATCCTGCTAACATGCTAGAGGGAAGTGTGAGAACAATCAAAACGGCCTTAGGGTTGGAGTGAGGAGAAGGGATGGCATAATGATTCTTGTGTTGTTTCCTGACTGCCAAAAAAGCAATTCTGGGAAATGCAAACTGAGTGTGGTTAAATTCTCAATATCTTAGAGAATCATTGCAGGAGGAAATTTAGAGATTATCTAGTCTGTAACTCTCTGAGTCCCAGAGAAAGGAAGTGACCTGTCTAGAGTCATCTAGCTGGTGGGAAAGCCAGATCTAGAATTTAGATCTTCCAACACTGAGCTCAATGTTCAACAAATGCTCTACAAATAGTAAGGCCTTGTACGGTATACCCCAAACAAAATTACTAGGAGTTAAAACTCATGACTGTATATAGCGTAAGAAGATAGTATGAGAAGCAGAGTTATAGCAATGATTTTATTAGTCACTTCAGGCTACCATAACAAAATACCACGGTCTGAGTAGCTTAAACAATAGAAATGTATTCCTCTCATTTCTGGAAGCTGGGAACTCTAAGATCTAAGTGCCAGTGAATCTGGTTCCTGTGAGGACTTTCTTCCTGACTTGCAGGCGGACAGCCACCATCTTGCTGTGGCCTACCACAGCCTGGAGGTGGGGGCATGGTGAAGAGAGAGAGAGAGGGAGAGACGGAGATGAGGGGAGAGAGGGAGTATGCTTGAGTGAGCAAGCTCTGGTGTCTGTTCTAACAAGGGTATTTATTAATCCCATTGGATTAGGTTGCCACCTCTTATAAATTCACCTTACCTAATTACTTCCTTACAAACTATATTGCTTTGGGAATTAGAGCTTCAACATATGGGTTCTGGAGGGACATAACTCAGTCTGTAGAAGAGTCATTTTTGGAGTAGACCCCTGTCTCTGTCTTTCTTTCTGTCCTATGGTCACATTGATAATTTACCTGAAGGCAGGTACTTGGTCCCTCTGCTAACACCAAAGATGCCGCTCTTGAAAACAGGGGCAAAAGTTATTGACCAATAATGACACCTTACCTTACACCTATTTTGTTTTCTGTGGTATTTCCTTATGAAGAAAGCAAAAGTCCATAGGAAAAATCAGTCTAGTACAAGACCACTAACACTGATAATTCTCTTAGAGAGACAAATAGAAGCATCAGTGTTAGTTGACTTAAACTGAGAGGTTGTACAAACAGAGAAACTGCACAGATACACATTGCTTATCTGCAATTCCCAAGTCCAGAAAGTTTGGACATCTGACCGTGTTTCTGTAAGTGTGCAGCAAGTTCATTTAGTAGCAAAACCTGACTTATCTAAAAGCAAGGCTGTTTATACTCCTTCCTTTGCCCACTAATTAAGAACATTTAAATATTTTGTTGAAGAAATAGTAAAGCATTTGATTATGAGATCCTTCCCCAGATCCTGCAGAGATTTGTGTAGTATATAATAAAAAGGTCCTGAACTATCTTTCTAAACCCAAATAATAATAAGTTCTTGAAACACATGTGGCCCCCAAGGTTTTGGACTGGGAAATTAGAGTTTATACTAAAGAGAACCTTCTATTTCATGGACTGAAATGACATGTGATATCATAGATGGGGAGGCTGGGGGAAGAGTAAGATTAAGCAGAGGTGATTGTCTGCCCAGAGTTCCCAGGAAATGAACTTTTGCCAAAATCATCAGAATGGGTATGAATGAGAAGGTGACTGAGTTGAGCAAAATTGGCCATCCTGTGTCTGCCTGACTCAAATTACTGTGACTGGGGTCATGAGACTCTTCAAATGAAATGTTTAGTTCAAATATATGGATGTGTATTGTGCAGGTTCCTGAGGAGGAGAGCCCTTGTGATTTTGAAGCAGCAAAAAGAATGTTGCTGTTTCAGGAATTTGGCAATGCCGTCTGACCTGGAAGGTTGACCCACGGGGAGAAGCTGACTTTCTGCTATTTCCTTCTTATTCATCTCTTCTTGTTGGGACTTTGCCCAATCACTTGATCCGTGTGCTTCATTTTTTCATTTAAGTGTACATTGTGTGAATAGCTTCCCTTACTCTGTTCTGGATCAACACATAAAATATCACTGAAAAAATACTTTAAGTCCCATACAGGCCTTGTTTGGAAGGTTACTTGATAGCATAAGACTTTGGTTTTAGTACAGTGACCTCAGGGTTGGGAGTCATGCCTCTAATTTCAGACTTGATATTAACTTCGAGTGTGACTTGAGCATGTCACTTCCCCTTTCTCTAGACTTGCTTCCTTATTTAGAAAACAAAAGGCTTGGAATTGATGATCTTTGAGGTCTCTTTTATGGTTAATACTGAACCTATAAATGACAAGATGAATCATGATAATTATAACAGGACTCCAGTTTGCTTAGCAATGGATAGCTTATAGACAACTTTCATATCCGTTAAACCATTAGATACTTAAGACAAACCTGTACTGTATGCTGGTCAGCTAGATATTATTGTCCTCTCAAGGCTATGGTTTTTCCAGTGGTCACGTATGGATGTGAGAGTTGGACTGTGAAGAAAGCTGAGCGCCAAAAATTGATGCTTTTGAACTGTGGTGTTGGAGAAGACTCTTGAGAGTCCTTTGGACTGCAAGGAGATACAACCAGTCCATTCTAAAGGAGATCAGCCCTGGGTGTTCTTTGGAAGGACTGATGCTAAAGCTGAAACTCCAATACTTTGGCCACCTCATGCAAAGAGTTGACTCATTGGAAAAGACCCTGATGCTGGGAGGGATTGGGGACAGGAGGAGAAGGGGATGACAGAGGATAAAATGGCTGGATGGCATCACCAACTCGATGCACATGAGTTTGAGTGAACTCTGGGAGTTGGTGATAGACAGGGAGGCCTGGAGTGCTGCGATTCATGGGGTCTCAAAGAGTCGGACACGACTGAGCGACCGACTGAACTAAAGAAGTTCAGAGAGGAGAGACGTTGGTTGACCAAGGTCACAGAACAAACTAGAGTCTATAAAGAAAGGACCAGACCAGGTTTTCTGACTCCCTAACTGTCTCACCTGTACTCTTTCCACTCTGCCTCATTCCTTGACTGGTTTCAGGGTTGTCTTGCTTTCCACAGCATCATGAAAGTACATGTACACTTGTGTGCTCTAAGAAAAGAGCATTACTTATGGCCAGTTGTAGGTGGACAAATTACTTATGCCTTGGGTCAGACAGCAAAAGTTGCTGATGCCAGGTTCAGAGAGGGGACTAGGGTAGTTACAGGAAATGTGAAGCCACCTGTGTGTGTGACAGGGCCAGTGAAAGGCTCAAGCCAAGCACACTGGAAGAAGTAGAAGGAGGTGAGGAAGCTTAGCATGGGATGATATGCCACAGTCAAGTGGAGACAGCTGAAGCATTTCCTGAGAAAACACACTTGTGACCTGTCTCACATCCAAACATTTTCCAAAGCCTAGTGTGTGGGCCTAGGTTGAGTAGCATTTTCTACCTTTTGACAGTGTGATGTTTGGGGAGAAAATACCCAGAAGTGTTTTAGCTTTTGTTAGTCAAGACATTGGTTTTCCTTGTTGTTAACAGCTGAGAAGATATTAGCAGATGCAGTTTCAGAAATGTATGAGAGAAAAGGACAAAAAGAGGAGAGCCAGATCTCTCTGGGTCTTGGTTTCCTCATCTGCAAATGAACCTGGCATTCAAGGCCCTCTGCCACCTGGCTCCAGCCTTCTGTAGCGCCACCCCTCTGCATACAGACATCCTTTGGTATGTATGCAGGGAATCAGTTCCAGGACCCCCTGTGATATCAAAATCTGCTTATGCTCAAGTCTCTTATATAAAAGCTACCGTATTTGAAGATAACCTATGAATATCCTCCCATGTATTTTAAATCACCTCTAGGTTACTTATAATAACTAATACAGTGTAAATGCTGTGTACATAATTGCCAGTGTGCCAAATTCAAGTTTTTCCATTTAGAACTTTAGGGACTTTTAAAATATTTTTGTTCTGTGGTTGGTTAGATGTGGAACCTGTGGGTATGGTGGCTGACTGTACTCTAAAAATCCCCACTTCTCTCTCCTGCCCACAAGGCAATCTGACTCTGCTTTTGCATCTCTAAGCCCCTCTCTCCTTGATCTGTTCTCAGTGGTGTAATTAATTCTCTGTATTTCTGATGCCATGAAGCTTTCCCTGAATGTCCTAACTGGAAGCAGTCACTTGTTTTGACTTGCAGATGCTGCTTATCAATTTCTACTTTGTTTGTTTCATATCCTGTGTTCTTGCCCAGCTGGGATCCTTGATGGCAAACACATCACTATGTACTATGCCCTCCCCAGAACTGTGTATTTACTTCACAGTCATGTAGGATCATCTATCTATCTATCTATTTATATATATATCTATCTATTATAGATATCTGAATGAAGGGATAAATGAGCTCTGAGATCTCTTATAACCCCAAATCACTATGATTTAAAAGCAACATAATACCTGTTAAGAAACCAGATTAATAAAAAATCCATTTTCAAAGCAGGATACTTTTTTACAAAGTTATCATTGAGACTTGTCCAGTCAAAAACTAAACTGTCTTGGCTGAATTATTCTTGTTTCTTTAAAAAGAAATCAATTCAAAGGTAGGTTCCATGTGGTACCAGAAGTACTGCCTGGGGAGGGTTAATGTTGAGATCCTGTTTTTTTTCTTACTAGCTGGTGTGATAAGTCACGTCCCTTTTCTGAGCCCAATTTCTTCAACCTAAAGATGATGAGATCAGTTCCACAGAGTTGTTTGGAGGGTCAATGTGATAATAGATGTGAAAATGCTTTGTGAATTGAAAAGAACTCCAACTAAAAGGGGTTATCATTATCATTATTTCAGAAGTCATTTACATGGGATATAAATGCAATCTCTAGAGCTCCTTTGAGCCTCTAAGTGTACAGACTGTATTTAGAAGTTTATATCATACCCAATATGGGGTTGAACAGCAGCCAACTCGTGTTAACAGCCCTGAGTCCTAATTTACAGAGTACCTTTCCTCTGAGCTCAAGAGCTGTTAAAAGCTGGACCCATCGATCCTCAATCAATTTCCAGTCAATCATTAATTCAACAAATGTTTACTGTATGCCTACTAAGTGTCAGGCAGTATTTTTGATGGTGGTTTGCTGATATTGTTAAGGTCCTGTTCCTTTAGGGGAAACTGCAGATCCATGGAAGAAAAGGGACTGTACATGCCACATGCACAGGCAGGGTGCAGCTCAGAAATTAGGGTAGGTAGTGGCCACACTGTGTTACGAATAATCATTTCAGGAACTGAAGCCAGGCACCTTTGGTTTGAGTCATGCGTCTTCATCTACTGCAAACTGTGCCTCTGCCTCATTTGTCGATAATAAGAGATGATGCCAGTGACTGAAAGGCACATTGTGTGACCCGAGTTACATGCCTTAGGTTTCTGAGTTGCTTTGGTCAGCTCAGTTTCAGACATTTTGGAAAGGAAAGTTTCAAAGTAGCCTATTGATTGAGAGACATGTGAGTCTGTCTCAGAGCTGACTCCTACAGAGCCCTGCACCTGGGTGAGATACATTTCACATCGTTGCAATTTCACTTTTATCCTTCAGAGAAAATAGGCTCTTTCTTCCAAGTGGAAGATTTTTGAGATGCTGGGATAAAAGCTCCCCTTTCATGTACAGGCGACTCAGAGAGCAGGGAGTCAGCAAAGATGTGGTCATCCAGCCCAAGATGTTACAAAGGAGCATGAGGCATGTTTCCCATTTGCAGCCTCGTAGGTGCTCAGAGACATTTCCTACCAACGGTTCTGAGCGAGCATCCACAGCTTTAGCCAGAATACAGAAATGACATAGATCATTTGTACCATTTCCAAAGGTATGATTGTTAGAGTGAATATGACACATTTGCTGAGGGCTTAAGGACCTAGAGAAAGACACAGAGATGACAAGACTCTCTCCTTCCAAAAACTTACTATGGGCTGATCAGGAACATACAAAAATATTTAGAAGGGGCCACTCATTCAACACATAGCTCTTGACAGGATTTGTTTACCTGAATCATAACTCTTCAAAGAGAATAAAGAGAATTTGGTTGAACCAGGAAAGTTTTTCTCTTTTATTTCTAAGTTGTGGTATTTCCGATACCTTTGTAGGTTAACAGAAAAATTTGGGCAAAAAAAGATTTTTCAACTTGATATAAACTTTCAGTTCTGAAAGATGAATAAATTCTACAAATCTGCTGTACAACATAGTACATACATTATATATTATTTATAATAATATTATGTCATGGAGTTAAGCATTTGTTAAGAGGGTAGAACTTACGTTAAGCATTCTCTTCATGAAAAAGTGAAAGTGAGTCAGTCGTGTCTGAGTCTTGGACATCTTCCCCAGCCAGGGATCGAACCCTGGTCTCTGCATTGCAGGTGAATTCTTTACCATCTGAGCCACCAGAGAAGCCCAGTATTTCTATATCCACACACAAAGATAAAACAACCTGCTACCATCAATGATAAAAATAAAGGGACACAAAGAAACTTTTGGAGATAATGGATATGTTTATTACCTTGATTGTGGTGATGGTTTAAAGGCTGTGTGCATATGTCCAAACAGATCAAATCATGAACATTAATTATGTAGAGTTTTTTTGTGTGTATCAATTATACTTCAATAAAGTATATCTTTTTTTGTTGTTTACCAAAAAGACAGAGTGGGAAGAGCACATTCCAGAGGTGAACGCTGTTCTAGGGACAGGAAAGCAGAAGCTGCTCCTGGGCACCTAGAGCAGTTCTGTTGGAGGACAGCAGAGTGGAGTGGAGTAGGCAAGTGCAGTTGGAAAAGGTTCTTCGGTATCACCTTGACAGCTAGCTTTATTTACTTCTGCCTAACTGGAGGCACAATACTGTGGAAGTGCTACTGGGAAGAATTTAATGATTGCTCATGTACAACCTAAATCCTTGATGTGTAGTTACTATTTCACAATTCATCCAGTCTGTTATATGCCATAGATAGCTTTGCACAACTGGAAATCTGACTTCTTCTCAATTAAAGAATGATATAGAAATTCTTGATGAATAAGGACTCAGATTTATCACGATGGTTTTTCCAACCACTGCTTTGATTGAGATGTGGTGTGAATACCACAAATACTTTGCTTGCTTTTGGCAAAATGGCCCTAGAAATTCAATAACCATAATAGATCTTTGGTTTTATTGATAAATGATACATTGGCTTGGATGAGACAAAAAAGAAAATTCTCATCTTTATTTTGACTATTCATTTGAGTTATAGAATCGCCTTTCTCCTTGGTTTGGTGATGGTGGTTTAGCTGCTAAATTGTGTCCAACTCTTGCAACCCCATGAACGATAGCCTGCCAGGCTCCTCTGTCCATGGGATTCTCCAGGCAAGAATACTGGAGTGGGTTGCCATTTCCTTCTCCAGGGGATCTTCCCAACCCAGGGATCGAAGCTGGGTCTCCAGCATTGCAGGCAGATTCTTTACTGGCTGAGCTATGAATCACTTCTCCTTGGTTTAAACGTAGGTAAATATGTAAGTATATATTTTAGAAGTAGTTTCTTCTTGTTCTTCACTTACCTGGAAAGATTACAATAAGTGCAATATTGTCAGTGATTCAGCCTTTAGTATGCTTGCCTGGTTTTCTAGTTTTTGTCAAAGTAATATATTTAGTTTAAGTATTTCTGTTTCAAATTCTTTAAGTTTATCAAATAAATACCTATAAGAGAATGTTTTTATGCCTCCACTCTTTCTGAAATACCCAGAGCCCCAAATTAGTGATAGAGGAGTGTAGAAAAGTGGATTGGACCTGACCCCAGGATGCAGGTGGAATAAATTCTACAGAGACTATGCCACTTACCAGTTTTGTGATATTGGACAAATCACATACCTGCTATGCGCCTTGATTTTCCTTCAGGAAGTTTCCTTTCCTGCCTTCAACTAATATTTTTTGGTGTCTGTTAGATGTGATGATGCACTGCACTAGATATTGTATGTGTGATTCTGTGGTGCTTTCCCTCTGAAAAGCTTAAATTCTGAAAGGGGATACTTAAGGTCACCCTGCAGTGTTAGCCATGGAGGACACAGGTATGGGGCTCTATGAGAGCTCAGTGACGAGCATCAAATAACGCTGGAGGATAAGAGGAAAGCTTTCTGGAGGAGCTGATGCCTGTGTTGGATTTTGAGTGAAAGTGAAGTGAAAGTGAAAGTTGCTCAGTCGTGTCCGACTCTTTTCAACCCCAGGGACTATATAGTCCATGGAATTCTCCAGGCCAGGATACTGGAGTGGGTAGCCTTTCCCTTCTCCAGGGGATCTTCCCAACCCAGGGATCGAACTCAGGTCTCCCACATTGCAGGCATATTCTTTACCAGCTGAGCCAGAAAGAAAAGGGAGTCTGGAGTCTTCACAGGCAGGAAGGGCAATACAGATGCATGCACAGAGGCAGGGAACAGTATGTGAACTTGGGGCAACAACGGGAGGCACACGGCTGGAGAGAAGGATAAGCATGGGGAGAGCTGGGGTGTGGGCTGGAAATGTAGTGGTGAAGGTTCTTTTAGGCTAAGCTGAGAATAAATCATAATAATAGTACTGTAATATTATATAATAATAATACATAAATAATATATCATAAAATAAACTGCTGTTAATAATAATTACCTTTTGTTGACAGAATTGAAAATAGAAGTTAAGCATATCTTTAGATTTTAAAGATTGCCAAAATTAGTATTGCAGAGTGCCTCACTTTTTACCAAACAGTTATTTCTAATACATGTCACACCATTTCATGAATGTAAACAAGGATTAAAAAGATCTGCTGGCTTAACTGAACCTATTAATAATATCAAGCGCTGCGGAAGTAGGGAAATGATGTGTTCTTCCACGATGTAAAATTTTACAACTATTCATTTAAATATCCACCAGAGTGGTTTGATAAACTAGTTCAAATATTAGCATATTCTTGAGAATAATAAGAGTTCAACCACTTGGTAGTATTTATCCTACTTTAGTTCTCCTGAGCACAGACATTCAGGGTTATTTTTCATTTCTTGGCACAATTTTATGAGCATTCAAATTAAAACAATTTCTCATGTTTATTGTAGCAGTAACATATTAAACACTAAAAGGAGCAAATGTTTAAGTGAGAAAGAGCAGTGGGAGAGAAATGTTGAAATCCAGTTCACCAGTGATTACCAAGTTCAACCACATGTGAGGTTTAACCGCTCTAGCTAGCTTTATTGATTTATAAACTTGTGAATCTTAGGAATAATCATTCACAAACTTGAAGAGTTGTAAGCACTGGAAATAATATATACAAAACACATAGTGCATGGAGTGAGTGGCTAATAAGTTGGACTATCGCTATTCAGGCTCTGTGCCAAGTGTTCCCTTCATTCCCCCGTCCAGAGGACAGATGGGAGAGTCAATGGGGTTTCTGTGGGAGCAGACGCCCTGGGAGACATCAAGATGGAAGGGCTGCTATCCCAAAGGTTGTTCCAGAGCTCAGAGTTAAGGAAGAGACAGAAAAGCACAGCTGGAAGGTCCAGAAGTTGGAATCTTGGCATCATACTGATTAGGGAGGTGAGGTAAAAGCAAGTCAGCTACAAAGGTGGTGGTCAAGGATAGGGAGAATCCCAGATCAAATTGCTGAGTGGATGAGGTCAAAGGGAAAAGATCTAAATTTGCATGTGGCCCATATTTCTTTTGTGCAGTCTCAATAACTTGGAAAGTCAAGGTGGGACCCTCAAAGGAGCCACAAAAGAAGGTGTAGGTCTGGAAGAAAACAAGGTACAAGATTCAGCCTTTGCAAACAGAGAGCTAGTTTGGTAGTACAAGTATGGGAACAGTCAGTGGAGAGATGTCCAGGATTTTAGTAGAGGTAAATAAGTTACACCACAAGGCACTTCCATGCAAGCAACTCCTCTTTTCCAACACTGTTACAACTACTTGAAATGGCAAAAGCCATTGGCACAGAAATTAAAACTGCCCCCTCGGAACTGGTAATGATTGTGTCCCTGGTGGGAATCTTGGAGGTGTTAAGGCCCCCTCATCGGTTTAGCACGGTTTTCGTCCTCATCCAGTCCCCACTCCAGGAACATCACACTATTTGCTACACCTCAAACCTACCCTACACTCTCTCTCCACTTAAGAGTTTAATGCTGAAACTTCTGTTAGAAATGGCTTTCTCTTTTTCACTGGAAAGGCTTTTTTATCTTTCAAGGTTTCTTGCCCCTTCTCTGACTGGTAAAGAAATGTGCTGTCTTCTTAAACTCCTATAGCCCTAGTTTATCCAAACACCATGGTGGAAGATGTCTACCCAGTATATGTCTGTGAGGCATGTGCAAAGGCCAAGATTTAAATTCCGGAAGTGACTGATTGGATTTCTAAGTCTAGAGCTAACTTGCTGTGTATTTTGAGCAAGTAATATAACTTCTTAGAGTCTCAGTTTCTTAGTTTTCATATGCAGATCTAATAAGATACTGTATACAAAGCACAGAAATCGTATGGACCTAACAGCAGCAGAAGATATTAAGAAGTGGCAAGAATACACAGAACTGTACAAAAAAGATCTTCATGGCCAAGATAATCACAATGGTGTGATCATTCACCTAGAGCCAGACAGACATCCTGGAATGTGAAGTCAAGTGGGCCTTAGAAAGCATCACTACGAACAAAGCTAGTGGAGGTGATGGAATTCCAGTTGAGCTATTTCAAGTCCTGAAAAATGATGCTGTGAAAGTGCTGCACTCGATATGCCAGCAAATTTGGAAAACTCAGCAGTGGCCACAGGACTGGAAAAGGTCAGTTTTCATTCCAATCCCAAAGAAAGGCAATGCCAAAGAATGCTCAAACTACCACACAATCGCACTCATCTCACACGCTAATAAAGTAATGCTCAAAATTCTCCAAGCCAAGCTTCAGCAATATGTGAACTGTGAACTTCCTGATGTTCACACTGGTTTTAGAAAAGGCAGAGGAACCAGAGATCAAATTGCCAACATGCGCTGGATCATGGAAAAAGCAAGAGAGTTCCAGAAAAACATCTATTTCTGCTTTATTGACTATGCCAAAGCCTTTGACTGTGTGGATCACAATAAACTGTGGCAAATTCTGAAAGAGATGGGAATACCAGACTACCTGACCTGCCTCTTGAGAAACCTATATGCAGGTCAGGAAGCAACAGTTAGAACTGGACATGGGACAACAGACTGGTTCCAAATAGGAAAAGGAGTACATCAAGGCTGTATATTGTCACCCTGCTTATTTCACTTATATGCAGAGTACATCATGAGAAACACTGGGCTGGAAGAAGCATAAGCTGGAATCAAGATTGCCGGGAGAAATATCAATGACCTCAGATATGCAGATGACACCACCCTTATGGCAGAAAGTGAAGAGGAACTAAAAAGCCTCTTGATGAAGGTGAAAGAGGAGAGTGAAAAAATTGGCTTAAAGCTCAACATTCAGAAAACTAAGATCATGGCATCTGGTCCCATCACTTCATGGCAAATAGATGGGGAAACAGTGTCAGACTTTATTTTTTGGGGCTCCAAAATCACTGCAGATGGCGACTGCAGCCATGAAATTAAAAGACGCTTACTCCTTGGAAGGAAAGTTATGACCAACCTAGATAGCATATTCAAAAGCAGAGACATTACTTTGCCAACAAAGGTCCGTCTAGTCAAGGCTATGGTTTTTCCAGTGGTCATGTATAGATGTGACAGTTGGACTGTGAAGAAAGCTGAGCACCAAAGAATTGATGCTTTTGAACTGTGGTGTTGGAGAAGACTCTTGAGAGTCCTTTGGACTACAAGGAGATCCAATCAGTCCATCCTAAAGGAGATGAGTCCTAGGTGTTCATTGGAAGGACTGATACTGAAGCTGAAACTCTAATACTTTGGCCACCTCATGCGAAGTGTCGACTCATTGGAAAAGACTTTGATGCTGGGAGGGATTGGGGGCAGGAGGAGAAAGGGATGACAGAGGATGAGATGGCTTGATGGTATCACCGACTTGATGGACATGGGTTTGGGTAAACTCCGGGAGTTGGTGATGGACAGGGAGGTCTGGCATGCTGCAATTCATGGGGTCGCAAAGAATCAGACACGACTGAGCAACTGAACTGAACTAAGAAAGCACTCAGCATGATGTTAATCTGATTAATATGTTAAATTCAATGTATGATATTCACAATATACATGAAAATAAATATAAGCTAGTCAAGCACCTTATACTGGGTTTTTAGAGGTCTGAGAAAGTTGTTTTGTTTCCTACATTACCATACTATCTTTAAAAAAATTCTCTGATGCTACATAGGAACATAGGAACAAATCTTCTTTTTTTTTTTTTTTTGCATTGATTTCTCTTCTGAATTCTGATTTGCAGTGTGTCAAAAAGATGGATGAACTATTGCTTTTTTTGGATCTTAGTTCCCCCAAACAGGGACTGAACCTGGGCCCTTGGCAGGGAAAGCATAAAGCCCTATCTACTGTTTCCTGTTCTTCATTTCCTTTCAGCTTGATAGCTTTCAGACTCCTGTTGTCCCTCATTTAAGGCCTTAGTGACACCTGTTACATGATCTCCACCCTTGAAAAAATACATATATTTTTAAAAATCTCAAGTGTAACAGGGCACCATTCCATTAGTGATTCTCCCATCTCTATCTGTTCAGTTCAGCCACTCAGTTGTGTCCCAATCTTTGTGACCCCATGGACTACAGCATGCCAGGCTTCCCTGTCCATCACCAACTCCCAGAGCTTGCTCAAACTCATGTCCATCAAGTCGGTGATGCCATCCAGCCATCTCATGCTTTGTCATTCCCTTGTCATCCTGCCTTCAATCTTTCCCAGCATCAGAGTCTTTTTCAATGAGTCAGTTCTTTGCAACAGATTGCCAAAGTATTGGAGTTTCAGCTTCAGCATCAGTCCTTTCAATGAATATTCAGGACTAATTTCCTTTAGGATTGATTGGTTTAATCTCCTTGCAGTCCAAGGGACTCTCAAGAGTCTTCTCCAGCACCACAGTTCAAAAGCATCAATTCTTCAGCGTTCAGCTTTCTTTATTGTCCAACTCTCACCTCCATACATGACTACTGGAAAAGCATAGCTTTGACTAGACGGACCTTTGTTGGCAAAGTAATGTCTCTGCTTTTTAATATGCTGTCTAGGTTGGTCATAGCTTTCCTCCAAGGAGTTAGCATCTTTTAATTTCATGGCTGCAGTCACCACCTGCAGCGATTTTAGAGCCCTCAGAAATAAAGTCTGTCACTGTTTCCATTGTTTCCCCATCTATTTGCCATGAAGTGATGGGACCAGATGCCTTGATTTAGTTTCTGTCTGCTTTCTATACTTAAAAGACATTAATCTTTTGGCACTCTTATCCAGAACAAATAATGCTGAATGTAATAGTAGCAAATGATTTGGCATGTGCATCAACATGGAAATAGTGCTTATAAATGCACCGTAATGTATCTTGCAAGAATACATCCTCTTTTTAAATGTACTTCTCAAACATATGTACATTCAGTTTAAATGCGCTTCTCAAACATATGTACATTCGGTCGAGAAAATGGTGCATCCATTATTATTAATAGAAAGGTAAAGTGGCTTTTTGTATTCTGGGTGGATTCTTGATACATGTTGCTAATTTAGCCTTGGAAGCTAATATCTCACTTAAGGGGGAAAAGAAAAACCCTCTCTTCTGGGAGAAAAACAAGAGTCAAGGTACTTTCAGTTCCCTGCTTAAAAGAAGAAATAATACCTGAGACAAAACTAAAGGAAGAGGGTAACAAGATCAAAGAGTACCATTCAGTTACATTCAGGACTTGAAACAACAAAATCAAAATCTATGGAATATTTGTCATTCAAGCGTTACTTTGCCCAAATCATGCCTCCTGCTCTTGACTGAGTTGGGATGTTGCTTCTGCTCATGGAGGTCTATGGAGCCAAGCCCAAAGATTTTTAATGAGGACTGTGTGTGCGTGGTAGCGGGAGGAAATGTGGGCAGTTAGGGAGGTGTGACACCCCAAGACCAGAGGGATACAAAATAAAGAGTAAGGAAAGTTCAAATCTCAGAAGACAAAAGTGAAGACCTTTGTTTCTGGAGATTCAGAGAGAACAAGAATAAAGCAGGTTGATGAGCAACACCGTGGCACCCAATAGAAGGTCCAATTAGCATAAACATTGATATTCAAAGCTCATTTTTATTTGTTACTGAGCGGTAATGAATGAACAAGTCAACTGAAAGGAAAGTTCCAGAGACAATCTGGATCATCATTCATTTAATTGCCCACTGCTGCTCCTGCTAAGTCACGTCAGTCATGTCCGACTCTGTGCAACCTCATAGACGGCAGCCCAACAGGCGCCCACATCCCTGGGATTTTCCAGGCAAGAACACTGGAGTGGGTTGCCATTTCCTTCTCCAATACATGAAAGTGAAAAGTGAAAGTGAAGTCGCTCAGTTGTGTCTCTGACTCTTAGCGACCCCATGGACTGCAGCCTACCAGGCTCCTCCATCCATGGGATTTTCCAGGCGAGAGTACTGGAGTGGGGTGCCATTGCCTTCTCTGTTAATTGCCCACTAATGGACTCATTAATGAGTCCAGGATATGATTACTCTATGCCTGCTATATGCTGGACACTGCTCTGTGATAGGAAGACTGAACCTTTCTGGAGACAGATATATAGGTAAATGATAGGTATGAATGAAAATATAGGAAATAATATGGCGATTCAGAGACATTTTTTCAGGAAAATTTTAATTGGATTTTGGAGTATAAGTACATTTCCCAGCCTGAGAAAGAATGAGGGCAAAGTCTCTAGGACCATAGGTCTATGAAACTTGAGTTTTGTTCTCTTTTAGTTATTACAGCCTTGAGTCATCTGCCAGCTTGGGTGGTTGTGATGTGGGCGGTGAAAAAGAAAGAAGAGGGGAGAAAGGGGCAGTGAGCCCAGTGTAGAAGGAAACAATTTTGATGGGATTTGTAACTCTTTGTTCAGTAGTTAAATGGCATTAGTAGGAAAGAGACCATTCTTTCATCTCTTTAATCTATTTTGGTACTCAAGTACTTTGTATTTCATTCACATGAAAAATGGGCCAGTGGTAAGGAGACAGTAAGTTAATGGTTAAAATGACTGACTTTGGATTCAAGGAACTTCAAGTTCAGACCCAAAAGTCTTCCCCTCTGTGGGCCTCAGGCCTTTCATATTTAAATTAAATGACTTGGGCTAGAGGAGCACTAGCAGCCCTATGAGCTCTGACATTGACGCCAAGAGCAGTGACATCCTGTGTGATAGCCAAGGGCCAGCGTGCTCTCTGATGAGGAGTGCTACTGTGGTCCATATGCAGTGTTAGGGGTCATACAGACTGTTCTATCCAAGTCCTTTCTTTCACAGAGGAAGATACCAGAATTAAGTCTCAACCCTCCCCAATAGCCTCTTTATCAGTTCAGTTCAGTTCAGTCGCTCAGTCGTGTCTGACTCTTTGCGACCCCAGGAATCGCAGCACGCCAGGCCTCCCTGTCCATCACCAACTCCCGGAGTTCACTCAGACTCAACGTCCATCCAGTCAGTGATGCCATCCAGCCATCTCATCCTCTGTTGTCCCCTTCTGCTCTTGCCCCCAATCCCTCCCAGCATCAGAGTCTTTTCCAATGAGTCAACTCTTCGCATGAGGTGGCCAAAGTACTGGAGTTTCAGCTTTAGCATCAGTCCTTCCAATGAACAGTCCTTCAGAATGGACTGGTTGGATCTCCTTGCAGTCCAAGGGACTCTCAAGAGTCTTCTCCAACACCACAATTCAAAAGCATCAATTCTTTGACGCTCAGCCTTCTTCACAGTCCAACTCTCACATCCATACATGACCACTGGAAAAACCATAGCCTTGGCTAGATGAACCTTTGTTGGCGAAGTAATGTCTCTGCTTTTGAATATGCTATCTAGGTTGGTCATAACTTTCCTTCCAAGGAGTAAGCGTCTTTTAATTTCATGGCTGCAGTCACCATCTGCAGTGATTTTGGAGCCCCAAAAAATAAAGTCTGACACTGTTTCCACTGATTCCCCATCTATTTGCCATGAAGTGATGGGACCAGATGCCATGATCTTAGTATTCTGAATGTTGAGCTTTAAGCCAACTTTTTCACTCTCCTCTTTCACTTTCATCAAGAGGCTTTTTAGTTCCTCTTCATTTTCTGCCATAAGGGTGGTGTCATCTGCATATCTGAGGTTATTGATATTTCTCCTGGCAATCTTTATAACAGGTATTAATTATTAACAGCTTGCAATTCTCCAGAGAGAACGAAATAATGTTTATTGGGTGA
Organism: Bos mutus; assembly: GCF_027580195.1. NCBI lineage: Eukaryota > Metazoa > Chordata > Mammalia > Artiodactyla > Bovidae > Bos > Bos mutus. The sequence continues at coordinate 73,790,005 of NC_091617.1, forward strand.
ATTTGGAAGGGTTTTGCTAGTCATAATATATAGGCATAAATGAAAAGCATGTGAAAAGCAATAGATATTTTAAATTGAGACAGACATTAAGTGACTGACAGAGGGCCGGTGAGCCTGTCATAGTCTTGCAACAGCAAGGCCTTGAAATTTCATGAGAACCCCCTGTGCAGAGTGACAGGCTTGGTTCTGTTTATGTCTACAACCCTTATCAGTGCTTCCTTAACATGTAGTCCAATAGAATCATCTCAGTGGGATAAAATGATTAAAGAGGAAAAAAAGGCAATGTGAAAAAAATCTGGAAAGTGCTTTTCTGAAAGATAGCAAATATAAAAATCCATTCATTTCTTTTGTTTGTGGTAAATTGTAGGGTGTCAGTATTATCAGCAATTGGTCATGAATCTCCAAGTCCCTGTTAATGATGCCCTTGGGTTAATACACCTGTGGAAACTATTATGCTATTATATTCTTTGGTTCTTATTTAATTTCAGTTGGCTGAAATTACTCATTAATCTTTTCTTCCCTTTCTCATAGTGGGTTTTTGGCAATAGTAATATGGCTAATTGCTTCATTTCTGCATTTTGCTTTGCCTGGGTAGCTGTAGCCGCTGAGTGAATTGGGATTTGAATATAAACATAAAGCAGAAAGATGTTCATCAAGTAAGAGAACTCATATTGAAAGAAATCTTTGTTGTTCTTGACTCAAATGATCCACTTGTGCTACATCCATTAAGCATTATGCAGAATACATTATGGAGGTTGTTTATTGCTGGTAACGTGTTAGAGATAATTACCATTCTTCAGCCCTTCAATGAGAACTTCTTCAGTGAAATGAATAGAGTTCTGATAAAGTTTACAGTACAGTACAAAAGGGCAGTCCTCTAACACAAAGTATGCATATCATTTAGAGAAGACCGTGATGAAGTGAGGTATCAGCAGACTTCTAATCTTGTTTGTAATTCACCACTTGACTTGGGAAAAGTTGTTTTTTTCCCCTACTCTGTGCCTCAACTCACTTTTTCCTCCCTAAATGTTGAATCATCATTGTTTATTTTTATCAATAATTTTAATGGCTACTGGTATATTCAGGGTTCTAGCCATATTTGAATAACTTCAAATAATAGTTTTCTAGGATATTTATTCCAGAGAAGACAATGGCACCCCACTCCAGTACTTTTGCCTGGAGAATCCCATGGACGGAGGAGCCTGGTAGGCTCCAGTCCTTGGGGTCGCTGGAGTCGGACACGACTGAAGTGACTTAAAAGTAGCAGGATATTTATTCACTTAACTTTTAAAATGTCTTATCATTAATTATTCATAATACTTTCTTATTATATTTATAACTTTATAAATAAATCTTTAAAAATACTTCTAATACTTATTATTTGCACTCTTCAGTTTTTATTTTGAGCATTGAGACATAAAATTATTTATTTATTAGTTTTCCCACTGGTATTTTTTATTTCTTTTAAACTTTTGATTTTGTGTAATGGTATAGCTGATGGACAGACAGTGTTGTAGTTTCAGGTAAACAGCAGAGGGACTCAGCCATACATGTGAATGTATCTGTTCTCCCCAAACTCTCTTCCCATCCAGGCTGCCATGTAACACTGAGCAGAGCTGCTTGTGCTATGCAGTAGGTCCTTGTCTTCAACTCACTTGACTTTTATGTAATACATGTTTGAACTATAAGATTTATGAAGCTTTTATATTTGTGAAACTATGATGTGAACACTTTGAGTCCACGGAATACATACCCTGAAGCCTAGATGAGTACCTAGCATATAGAAAGCTTTCCCTAAATATTTATTCAATGCATTAATTACAGGCTTTGGTTATATTCATTGGCTTTTTAGTAATGCTTATTCAAGTGCTCTTTTTAACCAGAAAAATTATTGGCAATTCATGTATTTGGAATTTTGAGGAAAAGTATACAGGATGAGGAAATGGCTTTATTGAAAATGTCTACATTTCTTTGAGGCAGTATTTTTCTGGTACGTCTTTAAAACTTGACATACATTTGGTCTACTTTGGTCACCAGAACTCAAGCATTGTGCTGGTCTTCAATATGATCACAACCTGATTCAAGAAGTAACTTTTACATGTCATTTTCCCATGTTATTTCCTATCCCCAAAGTGAAAAGGAGCTATCAATTGAAAAGTGTTATTTCCAAGTATATTCTGTTTCAACAAATTTCAACCTGTGTCTACTTGAGACCTAAACATTAATGAGATTGATACATCCCATTTTAAGTGGGAATTATACCAGTATAATGGACTTCCCAGGTGGCTCAGTGGTAAAGAATCCATCTGCTAAGCAGGAGACTCATGTTCGATCTCTTGGGTCAAGAAGATCCCTTGGAGAAGGAAATGGCAACCTACTCCAGTATTCTTGCCTGGGAAATCCCATGGACAGAGGAGTCTTGCAGGCCGCAGTCCACGGGGTCTCTAAAGAATCTGACAAGACTTAGTAACCAAAACAACAACAATGCCACTATAACAAATGGGCCTTGAAATGGTCAGTTGATGGCTTGTATATAAACCTCTAATATTGTCAAGTGAACAAAGTCCTTAACAAGAAATGTCAAAAATGTTTGTCATTTGGCCTCCAGATGCCTTACCCACGCATCATTACTCTGCCTCACTCCTCTGCAAGTCTCTCTAGACTTTTAATTGCCCCTAGAGAAATCACTGTTAAACCATGTGGACAGGTGATTCCTTGACAAAATTCACCCAAATGACCTATATCCTCTTCTGCCACTTCCTATCTTTCAGAGTGTTCCTTACTTACCTCCACTGCATACTTGCAACCTGAAACATTTCTGTTGAAACTTTATCACTTGCCATTTTCTTCTTGCTGCTGCTGCCGCTGCTAAGTCGCTTCAGTCGTGTCCGACTCTGTGCGACCACATAGACAGCAGCCTACCAAGCTCCCCCGTCCCTGGGATTCTCCAGGCAAGAACACTGGAGTGGGTTGCCATTTCCTTCTCCAAGGCATGAAAATGAAAAGTGAAAGTGAAGTCACTCAGCCGTGTCTGACTCTTAGCGACCCCATGGACTGCAGCCTACCAGGCTCCTCTGTCCATGGGATTTTCCAGGTGAGAGTACTGGAGTGGGTTGCCATTGCCTTCTCTGATTTTCTTCTTAGGGAGACTGTAATTTTTAAATTTTTTAAAATTATAGTATTGTTGTTGTGCCCATCTCTGGTATACACCAAAGTGACTCAGGTATACACATATATATTGTCATTCAGTTGCTAAGTCGTGTCCAACTCTTTGTGACCCCATGGACTACAGCACACCAGGCTTCCCTGTCCTTCACTATCTCCTGGCATTTTCTCAAACTCATGTCCTTGAGTCAGTTATACCATCTAACCATCTCATCCTCTGCCGTCGTCTTTCCTTTTGCCTTTAATCTTTGCCAGCCTCAGATATACTTTCTTTTTTTATATTCTTTTCCTTTACGGTTTATCACAGGATATTCAATATAGTTACCTGTGCTATACATTAGGACCTTGTTAATCAGTTCTAAGTGTAAGAGTTTGCATCTGCCAACTCCAGACCCCCAGTCCATCCTTCTCCCTCCCCTGCTCCCCCTTGGCAACCACAAGTCTGTTTCTGTTTTGTAGATAGGTTCGTTTGTATCATATTTTAGATTCCACATGTATGTGACATCATCTGGCATTTCTCTTTCTCTTTATGACTTATTCACTTAGTATGATAATGTCTAGCGGCATCCATGTTACTGCAAATGGGATTATTTCACTCTTTTTTATGGCTGAGTAGTATTTCATTGCATACATATACCACATCTTTATCCAGTCATCTTTTGATGGACATTTAAGTAGTTTCCATGTTTTGCCTGTTGTGAACAGTGCTGCTACGAACATAAGGATTGCTGTTGTTCAGTCACTCAGTCATGCCTGACTCTTTGCAACCCCACGGACTGCAGGATGCCAGGCTTTCCTGTCCTTCACCATCTCCTGGAACTTGCTCAAACTCATGTCCATTGAGTCAGTGATGGCATCCAACCATCTCATCCTCTGTTGTCCCCTTCTTCTCCTGCCTTTAATCTTTCCCAGCATCAGGGTCTTATCTAATGAGTCAGCTCTTTGCATCAGGTGGCCAAAGTATTGGAGCTTCAGCATCAGTACTTCTAATGATATTCAGGATTGACTTCCTTTAGGATTGACTGGTTTGATCTCCTTGCAGTCCAAGGGACTCTCAAGAGTCTTCTCCAACACCACAGCTCAAAAATATCAATTCTTTGGTGTTCAGCCTTCATTATGGTTCAACTCTCACATCCATACATGACTACTAGAAGGAAAAGAACATAAGGAATATATGTATTTTTTGAATTATAGTTTTATCTGGATATATTCCCAGGAGTGGGATTGCTGGCTCATGTGATAATTCTATTTTTAGTTTTCTGAGGAAACTCTATACTGTTTTCCATAGGGACTGTACCAACTTACATTCCAACCAGCAGTGTAGGGAGAGTAGGGAGACTGTAGTTTTACCTTTATCCAAGAAAGAGAACGAAAAGTTTGTGCAGTAGGCAAGCAAGTTATGTTTGCTCTTTGAGGGACAGTACCCCATCTCTATAGCATTGTCATTCTCATATGGCTTTGTCACATTGATGTATCACCTTTCTGCCCTTTGAAATTTTTCTCATTTACTTTATTATTCCTTCCTCTATAGCTAAATTCTTCCAGCCTCCTAGACTCTATGTGAAAGCATGGCTCTACTATTAGCCAGCTTAAGAGTTACTTGAATCTAGTCCTTATTAATTATGGTCTTTGTCCAAGAACAAACACTGAGCACATTTGTTAACTGCCTGTGATCATCTTTCTGGTCTTGCAGGTAACTTATGACCCTGTTTATGCCGTTAGGATTGCTGACTGGTGTATCATGGTTGCCAAATGAACTGGCTTTGTGGCAAAGGAGAAAGCTTTATTTCATCAAACTCTGATTTTCTCAATCAGGTATTAAATAAAACCTTCTAAGTTCCACACACTGTGCTAGATGCTGAAGATATAGTGAACATGTGGACATGGTTTTTGTCTACTGAGGGATGATATCCTCAGTAGAGACTGTGAGGTGTTCCATCTTACAGTGACGATTCACTTACAATCATGAGTTGATCTTAGTATCATCAGCAAAAAGAGTTTTAAATGGTCAATTGTAATTTTTAAAATTTTTGAGACAGAGCATCTGTTATAAAAGATGAATAGTAAGAAAATAATTAGATGAAAAGGTCACAGATTCCTCCTAGTTTATATTCACCACTTCTAGAAGACCACAGTAAATGTGCAGGAAAAAAAAATCTTTGTAGACGGATAATTAATTTGACATATTAACAGAGCTCTTTAAATTGTTAATTATAATTCAATACACTGATGTCAATTAATCCCAATAGTGTATACTGTATATTCTCTACATTCTAGTAGAGAATAGAAAAGCTAAAGAAAGTGAATATGCCCAGATAACCAATCAATTACATAGGTTAACCAGAATTAAGCTGGAGCTTCAGTGTTGCTAGTGCTGCTCTTATTCAATTTTGTAATATAAATTCTATGCTTGTATGATTTATCATTCAAACTAGGGAAGTTTTTGACAGTGAAATTGGGTACCCCAAATACAAGGGATTTAGTCCCATCTAATTCTTGGCATCTTGAAGTAGCAAATTAACAGACTACTAGTCTAATTTCCCTTTTCCAAATTCATCATCAAGCAAGTTCATCAAAACCAGTGAAATGATTTCTTATTAACACTTTCATGAAGAAATTCTGCCCTCAGATTCTCTCCCATTCAGGGTGGTGGTGGATAGACCCTTTTCTTTTTTTATATAAATGGGGATGACCTTGAAGGATTCCACCCTCTAAATGCCAAAGAATGCTCAAACTACCACACAATTGCACTCATCTCACACGCTAGTAAAGTAATGCTCAAAATTCTCCAAGCCAGGCTGCAGCAATATGTGAACCGTGAACTTCCAGATGTTCAAGCTGGTTTTAGAAAAGGCAGAGGAACCAGAGATCAAATTGCCAACATGCGCTGGATCATCAAAAAAGCAAGAGAGTTCCAGAAAAACATCTATTTCTGCTTTATTGACTATGCTAAAGCCTTTGACTGTGTGGATCACAATAAACTGTGGCAAATTCTGAAAGAGATGGGAATACCAGACCACCTGACCTGCCTCTTGAGAAACTTGTATGCAGGTCAGGAAGCAACAGTTAGAACTGGACATGGAATGACAGACTGGTTCCAAATAGGAAAAGGAGTATGTCAAGGCTGTATATTGTCACCCTGCTTATTTAACTTCTATGCAGAATACATCATGAGAAAGGCTGGGCTGGAAGAAGCACAAGCTGGAATCAAGATTGCCGGGAGAAACATCAATAACTCAGATATGCAGATGACACCACCTTTATGGCAGAAAGTGAAGAAGAACTAAAAAGCTTCTTGATGAAAGTGAAAGTAGAGAGTGAAAAAGTTGGCTTAGAGCTCAACATTCAGAAAACTAAGATCATGGCATCCGGTCCCATCACTTCATGGCAAATAGATAGGGAAACAGTGTCAGACTTTATTTTTCTGGGCTCCAAAATCACTACAGATGGTGATTGCAGCCATGAAATTAAAAGACGCTTACTCCTTGGAAGGAAAGTTATGACCAACCTAGATAGCATATTCAAAAGCAGAGACATTACTTTGCCAACAAAGGTTCGTCTAGTCAAGGCTATGGTTTTTCCAGTGGTCATGTATGGATGTGAGAGTTGGACTGTGAAGAAGGCTGAGCACCAAAGAATTGATGCTTTTGAACTGTGGTGTTGGAGAAGACTCTTGAGAGTCCCTTGGACTGCAAGGAGATCCAACCAGTCTATTCTGAAGGAGATCAGCCCTGGAATTTCTTTGGAAGAAATGATGCTGAAGCTGAAACTCCAGTACTTTGGCCACCTCATGCGAAGAGTTGACTCATTGGAAAAGACTCTGATGCTGGGAGGGATTGGGGACAGGAGGAGAAGGGGACGACAGAGGATGAGATGGCTGGATGGCATCACTGACTCGATGGACGTGAGTCTGAGTGAACTCTGGGAGTTGGTGATGGACAGGGAGGCCAGGCGTGCTGTGATTCATGGGGTCGCAAAGAGTCGTATACGACTCAGCGACTGAACTGATCTGATCTGATATTCAAGATCCTCTATACAAAGATGAATCAGGAGCCTCCTTTTTAAGTAAGGATGAGTAACAGGAATGAGATATACACATAATTATAATACAAGATAGAAAGTAACAAGTGACATATGAGAGGTAAATGTAGAACAACATTGCTTTACCTATTAGAGAATTTTTCAGATATAAAGGATCAGGGAAGACTGTAGGAGTGAGAGAATTTTAGCTGAATCTTGAGGAAAATATAAGATTTGAACATGTAGATATTTGTGTTAGTGGTGTAATGAGGTGAAGCTATTCCAAAAATGACTGTGTAAGTAAAGTTACGGAAAAGGAGAATCTTGAGGTTTACTTAGGATAATGGCAAGTTAACTTATATGGCAAATTAACTTATATGGCAAGTTAACTTATATGCAGAGTACATCATGAGAAACGCTGGGCTGGAAGAAGCATAAGCTGGAATCAAGATTGCTGGGAGAAATATCAATAACCTCAGATATGCAGATAACACCACCCTATGGCAGAAAGTGAAGAGGAACTAAAGAGCCTCTTGATGAAAGTGAAAGAGGAGAGTGAAAAAGTTGGCTTAAAGCTCAACATTCAGAAAACTAAGATCATGGCATCTGGTCCCATCACTTCATGGCAAATAGATGGGGAAACAGTGGAAACAGGGGCAGAGTTTATTTTTTGGGGCTCCAAAATCACTGCAGATGGTGACTGCAGTCATGAAATTAAAAGACGCTTACTCCTTGGAAGGAAAGTTATGACCAACCTAGACAGCATACTAAAAAGCAGAGTCATTACTTTGTCAATAAAGGTCTGTCTAGTCCAGACTATGGTTTCTTCAGTAGTCATGTATGGATGTGAGAGTTGGACTGTGAAGAAAGCTGAGCGCTGAAGAATTGATGCTTTTGAACTGTGGTGTTGGAGAAGACTCTTCAAAGTCCCTTAGACTGCAAGGAGATCCAACCAGTCCATCCTAGAGGAGATCAGACCTGGGTGTTCATTGGAAGGACTGATGTTGAAGCTGAAACGTCAATACTTAGGCCACCTGATGCAAAGAGCTGACTCATTTGAAGAGACCCTGATGCTGGGAGAGATTGAGGGCAGGAGGAGAAGGGGATGACAGAGGATGAGATGGCTGGATGGCATCACCAACTCAATGGACATGGGTTTGGGTGAACCCTGGGGGTTGGTGATGGACAGGGAAGCCTGGCATGCTGCGGTTCATGGGGTCGCCAAAGCCGGACATGACTGAGTGACTGAAGTGACCTGAACTGAATGGCAAGTGTTGTGTAGGAGTTAATCTTGGAGAAGACCTGAAAGGTAGTTTGGATCCAGATAACAGAAAGGTCTTGAATGTCACACCATGGATTTTGCATTTTGAAGCATTTGAGTTTTTGAAATTATGAGTAAAAATAATGAAAATTTATGAAATCAGAAGTTCTCCCCATTCCATTCACTGTAGATAGTGGGGACGTGGTTATGTAAGAAATCATCTTGGAGTTGCTACCAGGACTCTTAGGTTTTGAGTCTGGTTCTGCTCCACTACATGAGTCTTGTCAAGTTCCCTCCTTGCCTCTCCATTTGTAAAATAATAAATATTACAGGTATGCATAGATGGACTCTAAAGGTATCTCCTTTTCTAAAAGTTCTGAGAGGAAAAGAGCATGTAATGGGTGCAGTGTTAGGGGCAGGAATTATTTATCCCAAAGACACTATTATTCTTAAGGATCTACTTTTCTATTATTCTTAAGGATCTACTGTCACTATAGCCTACTTCAAAAATCTATCAAAATGTAAAGAAATACTGAGTTTTGTGATTCCCCACCCCCCAAATATTTTCTTGGGCATGCAATAGGAGAGCCTACAGCTTGGTAGATCCTAGGTTGTAACCTGTAATCCCATACTTAAGTGTTTTGATTCTCCAGTGCTGAATGGAGGCAGGCTTTGCTGAGCCATGGCAGTTATCAACAGGTCTCCTCCACAAGGATGTCCATGTCTGGCTGAGCCTTCATGATTAATATTTGTAATCATGGCCCTAAGGCACTGGAGAAATCTCAGGATGCCCTCTGAATCACCAGAGGAAGATAGAATTATAGTCTAACTCAGGTTTCTTGTTGGCAGTATATTTTATTGTATTTCAATGTTTTGAAAATTGGGATTAGAAGTTTACTGTGGAGGGATCTTTGTGTAACCTGCGGTATGGGATTAACCTGCATAGCTCCTCCCTTAGCCATTCTAGATACTAGTTTTCTAGGTTTATTTTCACGTCTGAGAATAAGACTATTATTCTCAAAGAGAGACTTATCTCTCAGCAGAATCTGGACTATTGAAAAAGAAAAAGGTAGTAAATATTTCCCTATTACACAGGTTGCAGATAAACTAAGCATAGTGTGGGCTTTTAACATATTCTATGAAAAGAGTGCTATAAAGTATTTTTGGCTTTGAAACCTTCTCTAGTACCTTATACAAGAAAAATATTTTTCTTCTTCATCTTTATAAAAATGATTATGTACACAGCTTTAAAGTACTTCTTATCAATAAAGGGCCTCTCTACCTTTGGGGACTCTGCATCTTGGTAGACTGTTGGAAAGAAGCTAAAAAACACCCCAGGATGTCCTCAGTGGCTTTGTTCGGAGAATTTAGAAGCCCTGTAGCCTGTTCATGGACAGTTTTCAGTTGGAGGCCAAAGGGATATCAGGGAGGCAAGAAAATTCAGTCTGAGTAGCAAAGCAGCAGGCGAATATTAATCTTTGGTAGGTCCAGGGCTACTCCCACTCTATCCCGGAAGAAAAAACAAAACAGATATGGAAATACAAACAGACCCGTAAAGTCAGTGGGGGAAGTGGTTCGGAGGCATACACCTGGAAAGTTACTGCAGCAACTAGGAAGAGAACCCCAAATTGTGACCATTACATGGGATTCGCAAATACACTCCTCTTTTCTCCTGTCTGCTTCTGAATAAAACCATACCCAGCTTGGAGACCCCAGTTTCCTCTAAGGCTTCCGTAATCCCATTTGGAAAATCGTATTGGATTGATACACAATCCCAATCCAATCCATTTGCTAGTTTGCAAAGGAAAATCCGGTCCAGCGTTTATTTTTAGCAGCGCTTCCAGTGACCGAACGCCAGAGCTCTTCAGCGGGGATAACTAAGGACCGTATTGGGGAGAGAAGCAAAGAAGGGCGGGGGAGCGGGAGGCGGCGAAAAGGAGGGGAGGTGGGGGGGACGCCCTGCGCATGCGTGCCAGCGCCCATGCAAATCTGCTGTACATCCAGAGAGCAAAGTGGGATGATCTGTCACTACACCTGCAGCACCACGTTCCGAGGACAGCTCCTGCTTGCTGCTTCCAGACCCAGGTAAAAAGGCAAACAAACAAACTGAGCGGGCACCGTGCATGCATATGAATACCAGGTCGCAACCTATCCCCTGTAGAGGCAATCTGCTGCTGCTGCTAAGTGTCCTTTGGTGGCTGATTGCAGTTTCAAGGTTTAAGAAATCCCATCTTTCAGGAAGCCTGAGGGGAAGAAAGGAAGTACGGGCGAAATCATCAGATTGGCTTCCCGGGTTTGGGAATCTGAAGCGGGCCCGCATCTTCCGGCCAACTTCCATTGAACTTCCCAGCACTCGAAAGGGACCGAAATGGAGAGCAAAGGTATGTGGCTGTCCCCATCGGGGGACTTCCCGCGGCATGTGCGTGTGGCCAGGGCAGTCCTCAGCGAGGGGACTGCAGTGCTTGGGGAGCGAGCATCATACTAGGTCGACAGGAGGAGATGCTATGTCCGTTGCAGCACCAGGGAAGTGTGGCAGGAAGGCGACTTCTTTTTAACTCCCACAGCTTGGAAGACAGTGTTTAATACTCCATCAGTTGCGTAGTGAAGTGTGATGAGTTTTTTTTCTTTTCTTTTTAGGTAGGGGGGTGGGAAGAGTCTTTAGATGGTGGGGGAGGCGAGATGTGTTGATAAAGCAATTTCTTTTCTGTAGAATGGATGGGTTCACATAAATATATTTCATTTACCTTAGGATTGCTGACAGGCACGTTTGTATCTGATATCCAATAATGCATTGCTATAGAAAAAAAATGTTTGGATTTCTCCACCCCCACCCCACGAAGATGGTATTTCTGGGTGTGTATGACCACATCCCACTGCATTTTGAATATATATCAGCAGAGAAATTGGGTCTATTTGAAACTGTGCGTTAGAACTGACCTCTAAGGAGAACAGTGTATCGGAGTACTGCTTGGCTCCAGGCATGATGCATATACTAGTTCTGGATATGTATATATTAATATTTTCCTCATAAGCAAATCTGCATAATGTATACACACTAATTGGTACATGAACTGTAAAAATCAACTTCTGATAGCATATTTAACTCACATAAGCAAAATGACTATTAAAATTGTAGGATTGGATAGCCTTTGGGTTTAACTCCATCTATGCAGGTCTCTTCCTCTTCCTCCTCCTCCTCCTCCTCTTTAAAACGCCCACTAGCTTGCAAGAGTCTTGAGTGATGTGGTCAGATATCCAGTAGGAACACTGGATGTATTTAATCGTGGTGAAATCAGAAAAAATGATGTCAACTTTTATGAAACTATATTCATTACCCAGAACTCGAGAAGCTATATTTGAAACAAGGTTTTATTTTTAAACCAAGAATGTCAGTCATTGTGGTAATGTGCTCAGGATCAGGGAGTGGTGGTGGGTTACCTATTTCTGGGCTGATTAGTAAAACTCAAGTGTCAAGTGATAGCAGGTACATGTTCAAAAAAGTATTTAATTATAAGAGTTAAGTATTTCAACTTAGGTAAGCATTTCCAGTGTGAAAATAACTGAATCAACATAGATTCAGACAAGCTGACAAATTTTAATTGGGATAATTTATTCCTATGATTTGCTGATGGGCATTTCCATGACTAACAATGATGTACATATAGAAGAGACCCCATATCAATAAATATACATGAGGCATATATGTATTAACTTTACTGTAGAATCCATTTTAAAACTAGAAGTCAAAAATTCATAGATGTCTGTAATATTCCAGTTGATTAAGTATTTCTAGAACATGAAATTAACAACAGAGTATCATTTTACTAAGAAGCTTTTTTTTTTTTTTTTTTAAGAGAACACCTGCTATTTGAATATTAAACTTGGTTATCTGGCAAACGTTCTTTGTAACATTTTGCTTTCAATTTATACATGAATTCCTGGCCCATGATAAAAAGAAAATGTATCTCTTAGCAATAATTTTTTATTTCCCCTCTTTGCCCGTAAAATTTGCTACATGTCACACAAAGTTCTAGGTGGTTTACATCTCATACTGATAACAGTAGCATTCTAGTTATTCTGCCAGGCTTGGGATTTCAGAAAGGAAAATCTCAGAAGTGTATCTGAGAAGAATCATGCTAGAAGTTCTAAAAAATCTGTAGCAGTGATACAGGCGTGAATCGCAGCACTGACTCCAAGGCAATGAATAATTTTGTCCCAAGCCAATATTGTGGTCATTTTGCAGAGGTACCAGAATTGCTTCAGGCAAAAGACATGGTGAAAGTCCTCATACACATTGGTTCATGGACTTTTGCAAAACTGAATTAGCCAGATAGTGATCATATAAAGAGTGGTGAATTACACGTTGACCTCACTTTCTGAGTTGATGCCAATGGCACAGCTAAAAATGGTAGCTAACTTGAAATTTTATTATAGAAGAAAATGTGTATTAAGAGAAGTATATCCATATCCCATTTGAACTGTACCTTAACTATTGATACTTTATGCTGCCATGTACAAATTTCTTCCCCTAATAGATTCAAGTTTAGTTTCAGGAAGACATTTTCAAATGTAAACATATATACTTATTTTTTTCTACTAGATACTCTTTCAATGCTCAAAGTACTATTACATGATTCAGTTGAGCGTTCAAGAGTTCTTCATCCTAGAAAAAAAGCTAATGGCCCACTCAGTTTTTAATCTTGTTGCCAGCATTTGACAACCTTCACCTTACCTCCAGCATTTCAAAACCATTCTTAGAGCACTCGTCCAGAGTCTTCAGCAAGTTAAGCATCAGTTATTTACAAATAAGATCAATTTTTTTGCTTCCTTACTTATTGTTTTGCATCACTTCTTGTTATCAGGACAAGGAGGAGAGGTGAATGAATCAGTTGATCCAGCAGTCAATTTCTGGTGTAATTTCAGTGATCCTTATATACCATGGTAATTAATGGTGCTTCAGAGATTTGGATTGGTGCACAATCTGAACAACTTTGACAGAATTTGTGCCTTGGGGTGGTTCACAGACTTTGATGTACATTAGAATCATCTAGTATGCTTTTTAGACCTCCTCATGCCTGGTCAATTACTTCATCAATTGCATCAGAATTTTAAGGTAGGAGACAGGCATAGATTTTTTTTTTAAAGATCTCAGATGCAACAGTGTTCAAGAATCACTCATTTAGACTTTTGATAATCAAAATGTGGCTTGATTTAGAATCTTGATCTTTACTGTAGGCTCACTGAATCAAAGAAAATTCACAGATTATTTGTACGCCCATAAAAGTTTGAGAAACATTGATTTACTGTGAGGAAAGAGGTTCTCTTCCTCTCTTCCCCACTTCCTCCCCGCCCCCCAATCTTCTGTATTTTTTCCCATCCTGCCTGTATCACATAGTTTCTTTGTCCAGCTAGGTTTGCAAGCTTGGGCTTATCAGAAACACCTGTGAAGGTTTTGAAGGATAAAGATGCTTAGGCCACACCTTTAGACATTCTGGTTTAATTGATTCTATTGTAGAACCTGGGCATAGGTATTTTTTAAAAGCTCCTCAAGTGTTGCAAATTGATCGTCAAAGTTAAACATTGGTCTAAGACCTTGCTAGTCAAAATGTAGTCCATAGACAATCAGTATTAACATCACCTGAAAATTTGCTAGAAATGCAGAATCTTGGGCCCTACTCCAGACTTACTGAGCCAAATGTTCATTTCAACCAAATGTGCTTGTCATTTGTACGCATATTAAAGTTTAAGAAGCACTGGTTTAGACCTTAGGGGACTGATAGTATGTATGAATGACACCACTCTGGGCATCTGAGTATAGAAGATGGGATATCATCTTATTAATCAATATGGAAGCATCCGATATGTGATGATGATGTAAGTTTTTGGTTGCTTTGGGAAAGAATGGAAATGAAATACCAAAGAAATTGCTTGCCTCATAGTATTATCAGAAAATGGATTCATTTAAAATACCTTCTCTGTTCTTCCTCTAGGCATTTAATTTTAACCCCTTAATTATCTTTAAATGCTTTTTCTATAGGTTCATTTTTGAACTCCTTAAAATGTCCTGGTGTTAACCCATGGTAGTGTGACATTGGACTGCTTAAATCAAAGCACATCTGCGAGTGAATATAGCTTACCTCCATCCATTCTTTTAAGATCCATTTGCTGTGCCTCTTGTTCCACAAGACCTTCCCTGACCTCCCTTGCATCTAATTAATATTTACTGGTGTATTTTTAAATGATCTAAGTCCCTGTTTGTCCCTCTTATACTGCATTTCTTATAATCAACATTATAATTTTTATGTTCTTTATTTAAATAAGCATTTATTGAGCATCTGCTATGTTCCCAAAGTGCTTAGTTCTGAGAATGTAAAAGAAAACTTAGATGTAGTCTCTGATCTTAAAGATCTCACTCTCAAATCTTCACTCATAGATTAACTTTTTTTGTGGGCATAATATGAAGTTCTAAGAGTCCTCCAGCTGCATAGGTGCCTGGATCAGATAAAACATTTTCATTTACATAGTAGGGATTCAGATTATATATGTTAAATTGCATAGACTTCATTAGTTTATCATGCCATGTTCACACATTCAGGAGATTATAAATTGGGAGAGGTGAAAGAAGTGGGCTTCCTAGGTGATGCTAGTGATAAAAGAACCTGCCTGCCAATGCAGGAGATGCAAGAGACACAGGTTCAACCCTTGGGTCAGGAAGATTCCCTGGAGGAGGGCAACCCCCTCCAGTATTCTTGTCTGGAGAATTCCATGGACAGAGGAGCCCGGCGAGCTATGGTTCATAGGGTTGCACAGAGTCAGACATGACTGAAATGACTTAGCATGCATGCATGCCTAGAATAATCATTTCTCTGAAATCAGAATGGTTAACTCTGCAAGAGGAAAGGGAAATGTCTATGCAGTAACTCGTTTATCAGAACCAGAAAGTGATTTTTTAAAAAGCTGCTTTGTGGTTAAAAAGCAAACAACTAAAGCTCCAAGACCACTGTAGGATGAGTACGATATAACACAGTAAAAACAGAACAGGCACTGAGCATTGGAGATCCCTGTTCTTATCCCAGCTTTAATGGTATAATCTTGGACAAGTTACTTTTCCTGTCTGAGTCTTCAGTTCAGTTCAGTCACTCAGTCATGTCTGACTCTTTGTGACCCCATGAATTGCAGCACGCCAGGCCTCCCTGTCCATCACCAACTCCCAGAGTTCACTCAGACTCACGTCCATTGACTCAGTGATGCCATCCAGCCATCTCATCCTCTGTCGTCCCCTTCTCCTCCTGCCCCCAATCCCTCCCAGCATCAGAGTCTTTTCCAATGAGTCAACTCTTCGCATGAGGTGGCCAAAGTATTGGAGTTTCAGCTTCAGCATCAGTCCTTCCAATGAACACCCAGGACTGATCTCCTTTAGGATGGACTGGTTGGATCTCCTTGCAGTCTAAGGGACTCTCAAGAGTCTTCTCCAACACCACAGTTTAAAAGCATCAATTCTTCGGCACTCAGCTTTCTTCACAGTCCAACTCTCACATCCATACATGACTACTGGAAAAACCATAGCCTTGACTAGACAGACCTTTGTTGGCAAAGTAACGTCTCTGCTTTTGAATATGCTATCTAGGTTGGTCATAACTTCTCTCCCAAGGAGTAAGTGTCTTTTAATTTCATGGCTGCAGTCACCATCTGCAGTGATTTTGGAGCCCCCAAAATAAAGTCTGACACTGTTTTCATTGTTTCCCCATCTATTTGCCATGAAGTTATGGGACCAGATGCCATGATCTTCGTTTTCTAAATGTTGAGCTTTAAGCCAACTTTTTCACTCTCCACTTTCACCTTCATCAAGAGGCTTTTTAGTTCCTCTTCACTTTCTGCCATAAAAGTGGTGTCATCTGCATATCTGAGGTCATTGATATTTCTCCCGGCAATCTTGATTCCAGCTTGTGCTTCTTCCAGCCCAGGGTTTCTCATGATGTACTCTGCATGTAAGTTAAACAAGCAGGGTGACAATATACAGCCTTGACGTACTCCTTTTCCTATTTGGAACCAGTCTGTTCCATGTCCAGTTCTAACTGTTGCTTCCTGACCTGCATATAGGCCTGCAAAAACTTAAAGATTCTTAAATATCAGAGGGAGTTCATTTCGTTTAATTCAAAATATTTAATGAGTTTCCACATTACTTGAGGCTTATTGTTAAATGCAGGGGATGGAGATAATGAATAGTGCATTGGGGTTGCCCTCCAGAAGCTTTTAGTCCGAGGATAAATGAACAGGTCAAGAGCTATTGATTTCTAACATTGTATGTGTCTTCTTCCTTCATCTCTCAGAGTTCTAGTCAGTTACCCAGATGGCTAGAATATAAAGTCATAATGATTAATGACCTCTACAGAGGCACTTAATATTCCACAGCAATAATGTCTGCCTTTTGTTCCACTTTTGGTTTCTTTTTTTTTTTTTCACTTTTGGTTTCTTTAAACAGAATTTTTGTGTGGGAGAACATTTGAACTCTTGCTGAATACTACTCTAAAAGCTGTTCCAACTAACTAGCTACCTGGCTAGTAACCTATTGTCTGAGTTGGGTGTTAATGATGAGGCTTGTTAGCATTAGAAATAAACCTGGGGGTGACCCGTTTGTTATCTCCAGTCATTCCCTTATGCTTGTCCTTTTATCCCATTAAGCTTCTGACCCTATTAGGTGTGGTGTTTTGTGCCTACTGAATGACTAATAGTTATGTTACTTTGAATTTGTTAATATTGGGCTCTTGATTTGTCATATTAACAGCCGTAAATAACACTCATGAGACATTCTGTGTTTTTTCCAAAGGGCTTGTTAATATATGTCATCTCCTTTAAAAACTTGTGACTAGATATATTAACTTCATTTTGTAGATAACAAAACTGAGGTTCAAGACTAAGTAACTTGGGCAATGCATCTTTATTTTCCTGTAAAACAAGACTTATTGTGCCTACGCCAAGCCCCATACCATAATATCATAATTATGAAATTAAATTCAAACCAATAAAGCATTTAGTGTTTAGAATCAGAGTTTTCATTATCATTAGCTGTGTTGTCTTTCATTATTATTAGCTGTGTTTTCTTTTCATTAGGATCTCATCCTAAAGGGGAAAAATTAATCCTTTGTCATTTTTGTAGTTTTAGCAGCAAGCATACTTGCAGCTACAAATTATCTTCATTGACTTTTGAAAAGGCTTTAATTTACCAATAAGTATTTCTTTTGTTATTATTCCATATTTTTTTTTTTGCAGTAACTCCTCAAAAACGTGAATTTATATTTGTTGCTCAGACATAGTTTCAAGTCAGTTATATAACATCTTGTGGGTTTGGGAATGGAAGTGCATTGGGTCAAATATCATACCTTGTGTTAGTCACTCGGTTGTGTCTGACTCTTTGTGACCCCCATGGACTGCAGCCCACCAGGTTTCTCTGTCCACGGAATTCTCCAGGCAAGAATACTGGAGTGGGTTGCCATTTCCTTCTCCAGGGGATCTTCCCAACCTAGGAACTGAACCCGGGTTTCCCACATTGCAGGCAGACTCTACCGACTGAGCCACCCGAAGTACCTATTATACCTTGACTGGATTTAAAACATTGATTGTGTAAAATCTGGCTGGTAACAGGATTTTCAGTCAGGGGTGCACATCTGAATCATAGGGCACCCTGTGGTACCTGGGGCTCAGATATTTAAGAAGCACCTCATGTGATTAGGATGTGCACTCTCAATTAGGAATCAATAGATAAGCTACAGGTGAGTCGGAGAAGGCAATGGCGACCCACTCCAGTACTCCTGCCTGGAAAATCCCATGGACGGAGGAGCCTGGTAGGCTGCAGTCCATGGGGTCGCTAAGAGTCGGACACGACTGAGCAACTTCATTTTCACTTTTTACTTTCATGCATTGGAGAAGGAAATGGCAACCCACTCTAGTGTTCTTGCCTGGAGAATCCCAGGGACGGGGGAGCCTGGTGGGCTGCTGTCTATGGGGTCACGCAGAGTTGGACATGACTGAAGCGACTCAGCAGCAGCAGCAGCAGCAACAGGTGAGTAATGTAAAATTGTAACATGTACGTGTGTCCTTGTCAGAAATACTACAGGACTCCTTACAGCCAGGACCTTCCTTTTTATTATCACCCTCTGTAGTGTTAAGAGAACATATGTGTATAAGAGAGAAACCAATTCTTGTCCTACAGGCTTGGGTTAGAAAACAGACATGTAAATAGATGGCATGTGTCTGAACCCAAGAAGACACATCACTTCTCCCAGTGTCTTTGTCCTCATCAGCATCCTTGCATGCAGAACATGATGGATTTTGTTCTAGTATCAATGTCTACAGTTCTAATTTTAGTTTGTTATTCTCTCCAGTTACTTTTTGAAACAGTGTCCATCTCCCTGTCTTTGGGAACGTGGGACTCCCACCCAGGGAGGCCATGGTGTTTTGCTGCTGTGATGCAACTGATGGTACATTGGCAGAAGTCCCAAGGGACACCTGTTGCCTCTCAACAGAGCTTTTCTTTTTTTACTTTTTTAAAAGCATATACTCTGCCTGGCTTTTTATCTGAAACAAATCCCACCACCAGTGATTCAGAGAGTACAGATAATTGAAAGTGAGCTTTAAACATTGTTGGGCAAAAAGGAAAGGGAAATTGCTATTCTGTGGTCAGTCTTGTTTCCCTACTATTTGTGGACTGGCCATTAGCCTGAGATGCAGTTGAAAGGGACTAGACTACAGGAAAAAATCTAGAAGCTTTCAGAGGCCATTGAGAAGATAACACATCAAGATTTCCTTAACGAGCAGGAAGCAGCAATACCAATCTGCTAATAGCACGTCTTTTAGTCCCCATTCATTCCTACAACTATCACCCATGTGAAACAATCGGGTTTTTCTCAATTCCTCAAACACTGATACCAAATATGTCCAGCAAACCTCATTGCAATAAAAATTAGAAATTCCTTTTTAACTTTTTGAAGGCAAAAAATGTAGATGATTCTGATTTTTTTTAATTTATTAATTTTAATTAGAGGCTAATTACTTTACAATATTGTATTGGTTTTGCCATACATCAACATGAATCCGCTACGGGTGTACACATGTTCCCAATCCTGAACCCCCCTCCCACCTCCCTCCAACATGTATAATATCATATAAGAAACGAATCGCCAGTCCAGGTTTGATGCAGGATACAGGATGCTTGGGGCTGGTGCACTGGGATGATTCTGATTTAAAAAAAAAAAAAAAGTTGAGGTGTTTTTGTCCTTAGTCTCATTCACGTGCTAGATTGCGTTTAGATGCTCTACAAATTAGAGAATTTCACAGGGCTTATTACATGATCATTCTAATTGTTAAAAATCTGGAAAGTTTAAAATTAGGTTATTTAAGCAGTTTTTGTTTTTTACAGAGGCACTTCTTTCATTTCCAGATATTTTTAACATTTCTAGCACTACTTAAAATTGCATTTGATTTACTCTTTTTTTTCTTTTCTGGGATTTAAAAGAGAAATATTTGCTATGTGTCAGGAAAAAAGGTTGTCATATAAAACATGCTGTATTTGCAAGCCTACAAATAGTTCAGAATAAGATGACATGGACTTTGCATCAGCATAAAAAGAAAACCAATAATACAAGTATAGCAATATCCACAATGATACTGAGGTAAGGGAGACAACCAAGGCAATTTTCAAGCAAAATGATTGATTGATTGATTTAATAAGCAGTATTTATTGAGTGCCTACTATGTATTAGATTATCTAAGGGTAAGCTTTTTAAACTGGTGGGATTATGAAACTGTATGCTAGGGTGATTCGTTGAGGCATAGAAAATATGATGCATGTTCTGATAAAATAAAACTAATATTCAACCAGATGCTAGAAAACCTGGGTTCTAGTTTTAGTCTCTCTAATTCAATGGAGGAACTTTAGGAAAAATCTTTCTCCTCTCTGGACCTCAGTATCCTAAACCTTTTTCTTTTTTTAAAGAATGTATATAACTTTATTTGCCTATTTATTTCTACTTTCTTATTATGAAGAAACTGCTTTTTCAGCTTGTTTGTATTCTTCCTTTACTTGATCCCTTTTAGACTTGGTGTCTATAGAAAATAAAACAGGGTGATCATAATTACCACATTAATTCTTAAGGAGCTCCTGATAGGTTTGAACTAGTGTTTTCAGGCTGTGAGTTGTATGGATGAATTTGTTGGGCACACAGCTTGGTTGAGCAACTGAATTAGGAAGAGTAATTAATTTGGTCCCACGTACACACAAGTGAAGTGAAGTGAAAGTCACTCAGTCGTGTCTGACTCTTTGAGACCCCATGGACTATATAGTCCATGAAATTCTCCAGGCCAGAATACTGGAGTGGGTGCCTTTCACTTCTCAGGGGACCTTCCCAACCCAGGAATCAAGCCCAGGTCTCCTGCATTGCAGGTGGATTCTTTCCCACCTGAGCTACCAGGGAAGCCCATGTGCACACAAAGGTGAGAGAAAACGGATACTTGGCTGGAGTTTGTAGATTGCATGATAGTAACCACATACAGGCTCAAGTATGTCTGAACCAATGCATGGTTGCAGTAGAGATCTTGGGTTGAGTCTGGAACCTTGGACTTGAATTTGGCTTCCTGACCCAACTCCTTGTGTGAGTTTGAACTGGTCATTTCCTTTCTCTATCATTCTTTCTTCTTCTGTGAAACAAGGATGGATCAGAGGCAAGGTTCTTTATCTATGGGATTGTAAGAACCAGCATTTTTGAGTGTTTACGTAGGGACAACAGTGATTATGTTTTATTTAAGGATTTATGGTTGTTTTCCTTGGTCTCTACTATGTCTTTAGTTAACTTAGTGGCATTTTTGCTCGTCAGATTGCACATTATGTTTTTGTAATTTTTTTTCACCTATCTCATGTGTCTTTACAAATAAGAGTAGTTTATTTATATATTAGTCTTATGTGAGGTTGATTTGGTGGATATAGTTTTCTCTGCTCTCCCAGCTGTAACCAGCACTTCTCCCATAAAAAAACAAAGACAAACACAATAATGCCAAGGAGTCCAAATGTTGAGTGTTTTACTAACATTATAGAAAGGATATTTGATTTTTTTTAGTTTTCAATCATTTGTGACATTAAAAAATAATTGCACTCAGTCCTTCATTGTCTTCAAACAATTTACATTCATTTTCTCTCTTCTGATGTTTGATTGGCAACTGATCATTTTAGATAGAAGAAGACATCTTTTACTTCCAGATAAAAGTTATCCAAAGTCTGAGTTTCATAATTAATAAGCTGAATTTCTTGATTGTGCAGAGAATAAAATTTAGTGATGGAATGAAATATTTAACAGCCATTAATATGTTTATGAACATGAATTGTCAGAAATCCTTGTGATATGATGGTAATTATAAAAAATAGTGATACAGGTATATGCACCAATTACAATAATGTGAAATTTGTATGTCCATGGACATAGATGGTAATATATAAAAAACGGTAACATTTGGGTAATGATGATTGGATTGTAAGGACTTTTTCCTTTTTCAAATCTTTCATCAGTATTTTTTTTTTCAATAAAGCATAAAATAGTCTTCCCAGGTGGCTCAGTGGTAAAGAACTCCACCTGCCAATGCAGCAGGCACTAGAGATGCAGGTTCAATCCCTGGGTTGGGAAGATCCCTTGGAGAAGGAAATGGCAATCCACTCCAGTATTCTTATGGGAAATTCCATGGACAGAGGAGCCTGGGGAGCTACAGACAATGGGGTTGCTAAGAGTCAGACATGACTTAGTGACTAAAAAACGACACACTAGATTTTGGGCTCAGTTATAAACTTTTTAAGCAGGTCTACCTAAGACTGAACTAAGCAAAAATCTTTATGCTTGATGGTTCATGTTTTATTCATGTGAGACATTGAAAGGACATTTGAGGAGATAACAGTCTTTTTAAATTGTGCTTATGTATCTTTTACTATGTATTGGGTACTGTGCTTTACATGTAATGACTCATTTAATCCTCATAACAATCCAGTGAGGCAGGAGCTATTATTATCCCTATTTTAGGGAGTAAAAACCCCAGCATAGAGACATTGAGTAACTTGACTAAGTCACATAGCTAGTGCAGAGCAGACAGGCTTCAGAGTCTGTGAGCTTAACCACAATTCAAAATCTAAGATATATTTTGCTCTGGTAAGTCAACTAGCCTTCCTTTGTTCATGAAAACTAGTCCAGCTGTGTACATGCAATATCATGTGTGCAGCTTATAGCCTTCTGGAGGGTGATCTCTGAAGGCTCAGGCTCACCCAAGCCCCGGGCCAATGAGCGCAAACTTGGGGAAGCGTGAGGAGTTCTACCTGCTGTTAGGTGGCTGTGAGAGAGCACCAGCGCTCACGTGCCAGAGTAAGTAAGCAGGGGGTGCCTTCCTTCTCTCCCCTTACCTGGAACAGCTGTCCTGCTCATCTGGGAAGCTCAGTGGTATGGTAGAAAGGTGACAGGACTTAAAATCAGACACACAACTAACAACTTGTTAGTCCCTACGACTTGGGCGAGATACATCTGTGTCTTTGCTTCCTTATTGTACAATTCATCTTTCAAGAGGAATGAGGCAAATAATATACATTAGGGTGTATTAATGTATTACATTAAAGTATATACATTAATATTAGTGTGTGGTGGTGGTTTAGTCACTAAGGTGTGTCTGACTCTGTGACCCCATGGACTGTAGCCCACCAGGCTTCTCTGTCCATGGGATTCTCCAGGCAAGAATACTGGAGTGGGTTGCCATTTCCTTCTCCAGGAGATCTTCCTGACCCAAAGCAGACTCTTTACCACAGAGTCACCAGGGAAGGCCCATATATTAATGTGTAGTAATATATAGTAAATACATTTTATGTTTACATAACAAACCAAGCATAACATCAGTACTTAGTATTAACATCTGTTGCTATTGTGCTTATTTTCTGACTCTTAGGCTTTCTACTTCCTCTTTTCCTGTTTGGAGCTGTATTCTTGTCTTAAACTCCTCACTGTCATGTTAGCCCTTTGCCTAGAACCAAGTGCTACTTTCAGTATCCTTCACTCTACCACATGTGAACATTCCCGATGCAGGACAAGATTCCCGTCTGATGCTGGCCGCTGCCACTTTCTTATTCTCACAAACAGATTCTTCCCTTCCCCATTATTGTCCATCCTCCCTACTTTGACACAGGCTGTGATTGGCCTAGAGTCCATTTCTTTCATATTTTCTTTAGACTGCTGACCCTTGCTTCCTCATTAGTATTCCCTTCATTCTGCCTAGTTCTAATTCCCTCAGGGATTCTCCTCTGGTTGGAACCAGCAGAATGCCACACAGATGTGGTATACGGTTTAAAAGGATAGTTTTTAAGACCTACTGGTTTAAGTCATGCTATAAAAATTAAAGGGTAATGGCAGAAATGAAAGCGATTCCCTGATCTTTTTGATCAAAATTTTACTTGCCAGTTATCCAGCCTAAAATGAAGTTGAGTTTCCTCAGAAGAGGAAGGATGTGATAGGAATTTTGACATTGTTGGGTAGGTCCAGGGAACACTCCATTGTTCAGGACAGAATAGCAAGAACAGCTTTCTTCCCAGTTGCGTTCAGTCAGGGGTTTTCAAGCTTAAGTATGGATCATAATAACTTGTAGACTTGTTATAACACAACAGATTTCTGGATCTCCTATAGTTTCTGATTCAGTGGGCCTTGGATGGTCCTGAGACTTACATTCTCAAACAGGTTCCCAGGAAATGCTGATGTTGCTAATTAAGGGATCACACTTTGAGAACCCCTGGTGTAGACAATGTAGTCTAAGATTCTCTTTTACTTATATCTAGAAATAAATGTACGTTTTGCTGGTCATTGAGGAATACCAGAACAAGGAATCATGGGGTAGCATTCTCATGAAAGAACTCCATAGCTTAGAAGAATAAATAAGATCTTATCACCCCAGTGTTACCCATGACCACATTCCAGTTAGTTAATTAACACAAATATGTTATTAATAGTGTATACAAATAATGCATGTTTGGATTTATCTTGCCAGACACATTGCTTGTCATCAAGATTAGAAATGAGAAAAAAAAAAAAACACAGTTTCTGACCTCACAAAGATCTCACTAAGACTAAGTTTTGAAGATAGACACCAACAGAAGCCTAGGAAGAGCTGACAGCTGGTAATGCATGTGAAAATTTAGATTAAGTTTTAAATTTACTTTTAATATCATATCTTCTGTGCGTTTTACTCTGGCTAGGTGTTATAGACCAGGAACCAATGAATAATACAAGATTTATCCCTTCTGCCATTATACCAGCTACAGAAATATAATCCATGGGAATACAGAGAAAGGAATTGGCATTTGAGCTTGGTCATGCAGAAGGGATGGAACTGAAACGCTGGAACAGTATTCCAAGCTGATGGAATAGCATAAAGAAAGGTACAGCATTGTTAACATACAGGTAATGACTAGGAAGGATTACATGTTTAGATAATTCATTCATCTAACAAATATTTAATAAGCTGGGCACTGTTCTAGGTACTGAATATAGTAGTGAGAAGACAAAGTCCCTGCCCTCATGAAGCGGGTAGGGTTGGGAACAGGATACCATGAATGAAGAATATTGATAATAGAATGAAGAGTTAGAAGAAAATTATGGCAGCATATTACAAATTATATAATGTAGATAATGATAACTTACATTTCAAAATTATTAACTAGTATCAATTATCTTTCAAAAAGTAGGTTCCAGGGCTTTTGGAGTACAATCCCATTTGCAAAGCTTCAGTTATTCCCTAACTTTTCAAGAAAACATCCATTGAGCAAAGCAAGGTATACCTGTAAGCACACTGCCATGGCCAGAAGAAATGCTGTGATCCACTACTTCACTCTGTGACCTTTGCCAGCCTTTACTGCTGATACACTTTTCTTATTTAATGAAAGAGTGAATTTCATTTCTATTCAGTTTTTGGCTCTCAATTCCCTGAAATGTTTGCATTGAAACTTATAGATTGGGATTGTAGCAGGAAGGTCCAAAAATACTTTTGAAATGTGTCAGGCTCAAAAATTGCTCTCCAGTGATCTATAAATTATCAACTCTCAGAATTACAAATGATAAGACAAACTCTATAGAGGTACTAATATCCCTGCATTTTGCAACTATGCTATGTGAAGTTCTTCAAATTCTCCTTAAATCTATGAAGACTCATATACTTCAGCATAAGAAATATGCTTGTTTTCAACTTTACCATCCCTCTTTCAGTGGTATATTTTGATATTTTGGCTATTTCTCTTTAGAGAAGATAGAGGAATTAGAGCAGTTTTTGAGCCCAATTCTGGTTTTGATTTTTGTCTATTTCCTTGTGGAAGATATTGGGCAAGGTTCATAGTCATCCTAACTCTAGATTTTTTTTTTTTTACATGATGGAGATAATAACAGTATTTATTCATAGAGTTGTTCTGAGGATTAAATAAGATAATATATGAAAGTGTTTACCACACTGCCTGACATATAGTAGCACTCAACAAAATGTATCTATCTTTAAATATCTCAAAACTGCCTCATTATAACCTCAGGTACAAACTCTTTAGCCATAGCTTTTGCTGAGTCTGATGGATTCAGGTTTACTTAAAGGTTTAAATGAATTCCAAGCATAATACTTTCAGTCTGAGCCTTTAGTGATAACTCAATATAGAACTATAAAATATGGTAGCCCCACAAAGATACTGCTTTTGGATCAAAGTCTTAAAACTGTTTCAGGAAGACACTTCCTGCCAAACTGAGCATAATCAGTTTGAACATAATCATAATCAGTGGTTGAAATCTAGAATACTGCCTTGTATAGAGAAGTCTCAGCCTGGCCGATGAAAGATTTATGAACAAGATTTTGAAAATGAAGGTCAGCAGATGATTTTCCTCTCATAGCCATAAGGAATGGTTAGACAGATGGCAAGGACAGCCTTGTCTTTTCTCTGAGCAACCTCTTTTGATCTCTACTGACCATCAAATCATGCATGTGTTAGTAAAGATGCAAGGGTGTGGGGGAACACGATGCCGCTTCTTGTGCTACTCATTCCTTTAGAAATGCTTCTGCAGTAAGAGAGGTGCACCAAAGCTCCCTGATGATTAAAATTTGAGGTGATTTCTTCCTTTTCTTTTTACACTTGCCATTTTTTGTCCTGGTAATAGGAAGTGTATTATCAAAGATGGCAAATTCTGATCCCCTCCCACAACATTTTTTGCCCTCTCCAGAGATAATCACTCTCAATTCTTTTTGCTATTTACCTCTGTATTCTAAATAACAGTCTTTTCTTACTGCCTTTCAATTTCTCAGCTCTAGTTTTGATGTTTCATTGTAGAAATGAACTTTCCCTTTCTCTCTCATCATCACATTCTCACCGCAACAGGCATTACTTCTATCCTGCCATCTTCCTAGGGCTGTCATTGTTATTTTGGTTAGATCAGTATTTAGTAGTTACGTTGTTCTGACTGTGTAAATACTTTCCATGACTAAGTCAAGTGAAACTATGATTACTCTTCCTTTCTCTGAAGATTTTTCCCCCTCTGTGGTTGATAGTGGTCTTGTTTTTTGTTTGTTCAGCTTTCTATGTTCTCTTCATTATCAAATCTCTACCGGTGTTCTGAATCTCATCTCCAGGCATTCAGAGGCACAGGTATTTATCAAGTTCCCCTTTTAGGGGGTAAGTTCATCTTGGAATAATCTCTCAGAACCTTCTGGCTTGGTTCTGTATGTCTGCTTTTCCTTTTATGCCCCATATACTGGTTCCATCCAGGGAATCTTCCTTTCAGTCACTGCTGGTCTCTGCTTGTATCTCTTACTTTCTTGTATCC
This sequence comes from Bos mutus, assembly GCF_027580195.1. Taxonomy (NCBI): domain Eukaryota; kingdom Metazoa; phylum Chordata; class Mammalia; order Artiodactyla; family Bovidae; genus Bos; species Bos mutus. The sequence continues at coordinate 73,817,308 of NC_091617.1, forward strand.
TCTGCATTCTTTTGTCTTAGTTAACTTATTTTGGTGGAATCAATTTTTTAGCAATTTCCTGGCAAAAAAAGATACCTAGTAGTTAAATTATCTGGGTTTTTGCATGTCTGAAAACTCATTTGTTCTTTCCTCATATCTGGACAATAATTTGGCTAGGCATAGAATTTAGGTTGAAAATAATTTTCCTTCAGAATTTAAATGGCACCATTCTAATGTCATCTCCCTTCAAGTTTTGTTCTGGTCTTGTGATGTTCTGATTCCTTATTTTTTGCACATGCCTTACTCTTTCCAAGAGTTCTAAAAATTTACTGAGATTTGCTTTCTTGTGGTCTCATTTTCTCGTATTTTACTAGGTACTTAGTGGCTTTCATGAGGAAACTTGTACTCCAGAAAAGTTTTCTAAAATGTTTCCCTTGATGAATTCTTTGTTTTGTTGTTGTTGCTGTTTGGTTCTGACTTTTTGGATTCTTGTTACTTATTGATATCCTGTATTTTAATGTTTTTATTTTAATGCGTTTTCATTCCTGTTTTCATCTCTTCTGCATTTCCCCATTTTCTAGGTGATAGGTACTAGTTTATCTTCTAATCTTCTTGTTTTTAAGTCTGATATCAGACTTGTAGTTTCTAAGGTTCTTGTTTTCCTTTGAATATTTGATTTTATATTATGCTGCCTTGTTTCACAGGGACAATATTTCTAATACCTTGTTAGAATATTAATAATATAATTAATATTATATTGATATTAATAAGTTTTCTATCTTCTTCCATAGCCTTTACTTCCAGTTGGCTTTTAAAAAAATATTATTGTTTTGATTTTCGTATTTCATGTTAGAGATTTTGTATAGATGTTTTTATGTTCATTGTCTGTTCATATTTATGAGCATGCTAGAAAGGTGACTGGAAGTTCTGTTCATGTGGGTGGGGCTTATTGATAATGATCTTAGTTATATGGTCATCTTTGTGGACTTTTCACTCTGGAACTCCTGATGTCAGTATCTTTAGTTCTTGTTTCTTATTATTTATAAATTCCTCAAAGAAGACTTTCTCCTGCCTAGATGGAAAGGACATGGCTGCCAGGCTTCCTTGGGTCTCAGCAATCAGCATGTAAATGTTCACTTAATCTCTCATTTTCAATGTGGTACCCACTCTGCCCACTGTACAGAAAGCCTCTCTTCTATCCTCTACAAAGAACAAATCTTGAGTCTTCTACTGTGATTGGGGACAGCAGTTATCTAGATGGTCAAAGTTTAAGAGAGGGTTTGAGGTTGTAATATCTTCTTAAAAACAAACTGTCCACCAATTCTGTGTATTTTATCCTTTTTCTAGACAAGATTGGTGCTACCCACTGCCTAAACTTTTGAAGATTCTGCATTTCAAGTTAAGTCATTTATTATTTTCCACACTGCTGACTTAGAATTCAGTTTTCTCAGGTCTGCTAAATCCTTTATAGCTTCACCAGATGGTTTCTCATTTCTCAAATTTGATGGTTGACATACACCCCTTTATTGTACTTCTAGTTGGTAAAGAATCCGCCTGCAATGAAAGAGACCCTGGTTCCATTCCTGGGTCAGGAAGATCCACTGGAGAAGGGATAGGCTACCAACTCCAGTATTCTTGGGCTTCTCTTGTGGCTCAGCTGGTAAAGTATCCACCTGCAATGTGGGAGACCTGGGTTTGATCCCTAGGTTGGAAAGATCCCCTGGAGAAGGAAAAGGCTACCCACTCTAGTATTCTGGCCTGGAGAATCCCATGGACTGTATAGTCCATGGGGTCACAAAGAGTGGGACACAACAGAGTTACTTTCACTTTCAGTGGTGTTTTAAGTAGAATGAAAGTAAAAGCCTATGTTCTACTTTATTATCTTTACTTAGAAGTCTTTACTTTCAAAAGATACTAAATAATCTTATGGAAAGATAATCTCAACTCAGAAGCCCTGGAGATAGCTTTTCGTGGGATTCTCAGCAGTGGCCTCACTGATTTCCTCTGTTTATCCAGCATAGTTAGGATTTCAGACATCAGGGTCATTAAAGTGGTCTTCCCTTGAGAAAACACTGTGTAAATACCTTAAGAGTTACAAAGTTAAGAGAACTACCAAGATCATTCCATACATTTTTTTTTTTACATTGCTCTGACAGATTAATTTATTCATTATTCCACTACCTAGGCATTCACTGGGCACTTAACCTGAGTCATGCATTGTTGGCATTGGCAAAACATTGAGTAAGACACAGTTCTGACCTTATGAACCTTCAACACTAGCATGGAAGACTGACAGTACTGCTTAAAATGCAATATGGTGAATGCCATAACGGAGATATTAACAAGTGCTAGAGGTTCTGCGGGATGGGAGATTAAGTCTACCTTTAGATTCTTGCCGGGAAATGCATCTCTGCTCTCTCAGTTCAATAACATCCCAGAAAAAAATGGTCTTTCCAATTCATAACCAGGAAAGTTACTAACTTCCCAGCACTATGATAGCATCTTTATGGTCAGAAGAGATTTTAGATTTTAGAACTTCTTCACTTCAGCTGGAAAAACCAAGACCCAGGGAAAAAATAAATCGATCCTTGTACAGTAAGGGATGAAAAGCAGTTTATTGAATTCTATACTGTTTTCTATCTACTAAAGCATATTAAGCCCCCGCCTTAAAGCCTAGTTATCCAGAAATATGATTACAGATTTTAATCAATGGCTCTGAGTCTCAGAGATCTGGAAGTACCCATTTTGAAAAGCCCCGAGTATTTCTTTAAAAACAGTAATTCAAATGAATGATCTATTCTATGCTTTATGGGAACAGAACTCCAAACTCTCATGTAATATCAGGAAAAGAGAATAATTTGAAGTTTTCATGATTTATTTTGAAAGCAGTGCCAGTTCTTAAACTGGAACAATAGGTCTCTTTTTATTTGCACAGGTTAATATTGACTGAATTTAAATTCATTCATCAAATTCAGGAGACAGCTTCCTAGATCCAGCTTTGGTTCTACTATTTTACAATATATTTTTCATATTTTCCCATGTTTGCATTGTCTTGAAAGCACACAACAGATGTACAAACAAAGAATTTAAACATTTTGGGAGAGGCAGGGAATGTCGTCTTCAATGAACATTTAAGAATATAATGTGTTCTGTTAAATTCTGTTAATTAACTATTAGCAAATGGTATATTATGGGGAAGCTAGGAACTATTAAAAAAAACATATTGTTTAATAGTTATTTATCAGTAATGTAACAGTAGTAATAATTATGTTAGTCATTAAAAGCAAAACAAAACGACTTGAAAGAGATCTTATATATCTTCCCCAAGTACATTAACTTTTTACATACACAAATAATTAGATTGTAATTTTCTTAAGAAAAATTGTCTTGGTTCTCTGCTGAGAAGAGTCTTTCCCTCCTCTGGCCTTCTGACTCCCGGTAGTGTTTCTTTCTTCACTGCAGTATATATAGTTCCTTTGTTGCCCGTCAGGCTTGTCTTCTAGGGTATGAACATCATGAAGGCAAAGATTATGTTCTCTTTGTCATCCCAGGGACTTGGCCATATTAAGGTCATTTCTGTTAAGAATAGAAAGTTCATTAAGTGAATAAAATATAAGTTGCTTATATAATAATATTTTCTTGTTTGGTTTTCATAGCACTTTCCATTATATCCTTGGCTATAAAGTAGCTAAAGACTTGGGGTTGACACTCATGTAGTACACAGCCTCCACTTCCCTTCCCTTCCTGTTTGAACAGCACTCAGATCTCACCCCAGCTCAAATGTAGCTCTCTAAATGATGGAACATATTCACTGTGGACTTAACTTCTTGTTGTCCATGGAAGAGAACTACTGATCTTCCTCCCTATGAAATCTGGTTAGGTGTAAAAACTTCCTCCTCCTCCTCGTTGGAAGCAATTTCTCTCCTGTTTTTGAAAATGAGCAACAAAGCAGCCTCTTTTCTGTTGTTCTCATCCTGTCCCATGGGGAACGTCATGTGCTTCATCATCAGCTGTACTTGTGCCTTGTCCCCAGTCTGCTGGTTTTCTCTTCCCTCCCATGAGAGCCTGGATGTGCCGCTCCTGTCTGCTCCTGGGAAGACTGCTCTGCATGCCTCACACTCTGATTCTTGTCTTTACTACAACCTGACCCCAGTGACTCTGAGGGACAGACTGTGCTGCTCAGGAGCTTCGGAGAGTGCCAGTACAACAGGGGTGGCATTTCCAGAGTCATGCCTATCATATCTTTTATTTTTCAAGAGACCCTGGGGTTTCTACATTTTGGGGTTGGTGGTAGAGGTGTTTTAGTTTCCTTTTAATTTCCTCCGCTCAAAAATAGAGGTTGAATAAAAAGGAAAAAGTAGTAACATTTGCAGAGATGTGGATTGACCTAGAGACTGTCATACAGAATGAAGTAAGTCAGAAAGAGAAAAACAAATGTTGTGTATTAATGCTTATACATGGAATCTAGAAAAGTGGTACAGATGAACTTATTTACAAGGCAGAAATAGAGACCAGATGCAGAGGACAAACACGTGAACATCAAGGGAGGAAATGGGAGATTGGGATTGACATATATACACTACTATGTATAAAATAGGTATCTAATGAGGACTTACCGTATGGCACAGGGAACTCTATTCAGTGCTCTGTGGTGACCTAAATGGGAAAGAAATCTAAAAAAGTGGGGATATATGTATACATATGACTGATTCATCTTGCTGTACAACAGAAACTAACACAACATTATAAAGCAACTATACTCCAATAAAAGTTAATTTAAAAAATAGTTTTTAAAAAGTGAGGGCTGAAATAAGTACATAATGAAGACCTTTCTTGTCACTGATGTCTTAATCACTCTGCTGGTTGTGCATTTCAGGGCTGTCCTGTTCTTGTTCTCAATTTATCTATTACTTTTGCATAGTCTATTCATCTGGTTAGTGTTAAAGTTCTTTCAAAATTAGCCTTTCTATTTATGAACCTTTCACAAAGTTACTGGGGCAGTCCCCTTAGAATTTTGGCTTAATAGGATACAAATTAGGGCTATGGTGGAATAATTTTTTTCTTTGTATTTCTGAAACAGAGGTTGCTGTGGATTTATGTACATGGACTTAAATTTCTCATAAGAAAGTCTGGGCTCAAATTTGGCTCATGACCTTGGGTGTATCAGTTTACCTGTCTAGGCCTGAGTTGATTATAAATGGAGGTCAGTTGTCTATTCTCTGGAGTTTTGAGAAGGAATCAAACAGATAAAGTGTATGCAAAGAGCTTTGTAAACTGTATGGTACTGTTTAAAAGCAAATTGTTATTAATAGATGTCTGACTATTCCCAATTGTTTCTGCTTGGTCAGTTAGTTCTGGATGAACAAATCGGAGAGGACAGGAAGGGAGGAAACAACACTGGGCTAGGAGTCGGGTGATCTGGAGTCTGTCCTGGTGCTGCTCAGGACTCACTGACTTGACGTGACCTTGGCAAAGTCACTCTACCTCCTGCATTTCTGTTGCGTCAATGGTAATATGAGGTGGGTTAAAGAAATGATGATATAGAGACTGTCATCCACCCAAAAAAACAAAAAACTATGGTTCTTTTTATTTTGAGTATAGCTGATAAGAGATTATTATTTATTTAAGAGTGTCATTATGTTTAGCTTACTGAAATGGAAGTTTTACCAATTATGAACCATATATATATATATGTGTGTGTGTGTATATATATATATATACACACACGTTTGATTTTGTGTTTTATTTTTTCGTGATGGAAATTTATGTTCTTCATATGAACGTTATAGGGAAAATTGCAGCATCCTCTTAAGGACAATCACTCCTAATATTGCTTCCAAATTCTTTCACGTCCATGTAGCTTTGATTTCTTATAACATGCATTTTTTTTCATTAACACTACTCCAATCATACTTTATATATTTGATTGAAATTTGTTTTTAGTTTTATGTAGTTTTAAAAGGTTACTTTCCTTTTACAGTTATTACAAAATATTGGCTATACTCCCTGTGTTGTACAGGACATCCTAGATAATCCTGAGCTGCACAGTATACCCAGTAGTTTGTGCTCACTCCCTCATCCCTTATATTGCCCCTTTCCCAAATAATATATCTTGAATGCATGATTTTAAGCAATTATTTTAAGGAATGCTCCAAGGCTTAATTCTTCAAGCACTGAAACTGACCTAAGGGAATCTCCTATCTTCTGAATTTTTCAGTTTTCCTTGGGAGGAATGTATATATTTAAAGAGGATGTGAAGTACTAAAAACAGATGAGATTCTGTATGAGAAATTTTGTCAATGACACCTAAAGCACATTTTGTTATATATTCTCTAGTAATTTTAATTCTTTCTTTCTTCAAAAAATTATTGAGTAATTGTTACAAATCTTACACTATGCTAAGCCATGTAGATGCTCAAATTAGTTAGCTAATCCCTAATCAAAGGGATAGTTGGTATAGTGTAGAAAAGAGCATGGATGAAAATTTATAAGAGAGGTGAAACAAATTTCCAACAGTACAGGATGAGGAGAGATTAATTTTGCTGAGGAGGAGGGAAGTTAAAAAATATAGCATCTTTAAAGTGCTTTATAGATTATAAATGTTTTCCCATTTACTAACCTGTTTAAATACAGCACAGACTCTTGACAGGTTAAGAACAAAATATCGTCTTTGGGAAATCAGTATGAAATCCTTGAAACTCCTAAAGCCCAAGCAATGTAGAGAAAATACCAATAAGATATGTTGTTTGTTTGTTTGTTTTAAGGTAGTACCCTAGTGCTCAAATTTCTCACAATTTTGCCCTAAGTGACATGGACTAATGTTTATATTTGAGCATGAATATCCCTCTATTAACTATAAGAAATGCCCCAACTTGTATAATGTAGGCATTTAATTCCATGTATATTTTCAAGGTGAATTTAACTATTACTTATAGCTCATTGGTTTGTGATCACAAAGCTAGAACAAACCTCAATTCAATTACGTAACTTGATAGATAATGAATACAATATGCCTTATGTAAAAAAAAAAAAAGTTATTTTCACAAAAGAAGTATCTTGCTCAAGTACAAAATCAGGACTATAACTGTGGTCTCCTGGATGAGATTTTTGCCACCACGTCACAGCCAAAATCTGTTTAAAGATTGCAGCAAGTAGACTGTCATTTGATATTGAAGATTCTCTCATCTCCCTTTTGCTGTTCACACAGTATTTTTCCATGAATGCCTTTTAATATAATCAATGCTGTGTCCAAAGTTGCTAGAAGTGTACATTGCATTGTGGCATTTTTAGTAATGTATCTACTCCAGTATGGTAAGTGGCTTTCACTCATAAAATAAGGAAATACGTGCTGAGAAGTCACTGCTTTGTCACTGCCTCAATTTTTAGTGACAAATCATTTAAAGAGGAAACACATCTTTTTATTATGATACTACAGGGTTTTATTTAAGTTTGTTTTATTGCAAAATAAAATTCTAATTTTATTTTATCTGAGCACATTAAATATAGCAAATCTTAAATTTCAGTAACTGTGGATACAATTTATTTAAAGATGCATAATTTTTCTGGGTATGTGAATGTGATCTTTGGTTATAGTCTATATTAGTTGGATGTTTTTAAAGCACTGTGTCCATTTTCGGACTCTGCAATTTAGAAGAACCTAGTAAAAATAGAGCATGCGTGTGAAATGAGCACTTTAATGACAGGTTAAGGAATTAAAGTTGCTTAACCTGAAAAACAGGGAGCTCAGGAAACGTGCTAATTACAACCCTCAGGCTTCGAAGAGCTTTTGTGAAGAGCACTGTAGTCTCCCCTTCCCGCACAGAAAGGAGAGCTCTTGTTAGTGTTGGTAGGGCAGGGATTCAGCAGGAGGAACTCTTGCTGAATCTTAATTTGTCTTTTAAGACAGGAATTGATGACCATCGGGTTTTTATGTTATCTCTACTTATGTCTGAATAAAATGATCTCACAAGTTATCTCTAAGTTCTATTGTTACCTTTGGGGCAGAGAGATTCAAACAGATTTCTTTTGCAATGAAAATGGTTCAGTACAATGAAATGACTGACTTAGAAGACCTGGGAACTGTTTCACCAGCCCCTCATCCTACAGCTGAGGAACTGGAAGCTCAGAGTGGTGGAGAGAGAATTTGCAAAAAGGGCTATTGACTCTTCTGGAATAGCTTTTCCATCTTTCTGCCCTACTTCTGAGTGCTTGACTTCATGATCAAATGTGTAGTGGATTTCATTGGTCACTACACAAAATTAAATTAATGCTTGGGTGGAAGATCAAGCTCAGAATAATTTGGGAAATGTACCTCTTTCAAAGTATTGCAGATGATGACTTATTCTGTTAGATTACTGGTTTTCTGCCAGTATGGCCAAGGACAAATAGATTTGTTGATTATAGATGATTAGCAGTTAGAAATTATGAAATTTTTGTTATGTCTTAGATCATTGTGCTCTTCTCACATGAGCTAGAAATAAATATGTAGGAGTGGGTGTCTCATACCCCATCACAACTGAACATTATTACTTGGAATTTTTCATACCCAGCAGTAATGTTAGTGTCTCAGCAAGTATTGCTTTCTGAGAGCCATGATCACCACTAACTGCCTCCTTTTCTGTGATTTCAGATTGTGTAGAAAAGGAAAGGGCAGAGAGGTCCAGACAGATTTCCTTGTTGTGATTAACATGAAGTATAACAAGATGCTAGATTTGCAAATGGCCTGGTTGCTGTTTTGCCCAGCCTCTCATCAGATAGATGTAAAACCTCAATCCAAATGAAAAGATACAGCTGGTATTTGGTGGTACGTATGGAAAGGGAGGCCTGGCGTGCTGCGATTCATGGGGTTGCTGCGATTCATGGGGTTGAAAAGAGTCAGACACGACTGAGCGACTGAACTGAACTGAAGAATTAGGAACCAGAAATGAGAAGAGAGAAAACATTTAAAAGTTACAAATGCGTTATGGGTCCTCCTTGGGAAATAGTGATGGCAGTTTTTTTAAGGACTTAAAATTAGCATACACATCTTTAGACAGGATGAGAGAAGGCATCTCATCACACATAATTCTCTTAATAGCATTAGCGTAAAGAGTTTTTCTGAAAGAGACAAAGGAACTAGTATTTAAAAAACAGAAGAACAATATGATGAGCGCTTGGAGAGGCTGAGGGGCTGTTGACAATTCAGGTTTCTCGCCAGGGTTACGTGGTTTCTCTTTGAAAAAATAGACATGATCATCACCTTTTGGGAGACGATGATAAAAACAGTAAGCTCTCTGTTGCTATTTGATCATCTTTGACAAGTATCTAACCCTTTCAAATCTCCAGAGAAGCAAAGGTAAATTATGGAACTGGCAGGATTCTGGGAGTTCATCATTCCTGCTTAATGTAGGAATCTAATCAATCTTTTTGGATTAATATTTAAATTTTCATTACATTTTTGTCTTTTTTCTTCTTGCTCTTGGTAGTAAGTAAGTTATACTGGAGCCAGAATCTATGTTTAGCACCTTTATGGCCTTCAAGTCTCAAGAATACTGTCTTATACACAGTTAATACTCTGTAAATCTTTTTGTTGTCATTGCTGCGTATGAAGCCTTGCTATTTGTACTTTTAGTATTATATCATGTTGCTGTTTGGAAGAGACTTAAGAATCTTGTGTAATTCCTACATTTTATATTAGAGACTAAGGCTAGGAGAGAAGCCTATGTGAATTTATATACCTACATAGCTGCAGACCATAAACAGAATTTAGATTTACCCACTCTTTTTTTTTAACCTCCCAGTCCAGAACACTAAATTTTTAAATAAACAATTTTGTTAGAAACATTCACATAGCTGTGATGAGCAACATTGCCTGAAATTCAAGACTTTAATGACTCTATTATTAATTAATTAGTTACTTGATTAAAAGGTTTATTTATTCAGCCTTTAATATTTCTGAGACCTCTTGTGTACTAAGCACTGGTCTACATAAGCAAATGCAGAAATGTTTCTTCTACATGAAGACAATCAACAAAATTTTCTCAGTTCATGGAATTTGTCTTCTACTATAGGGGAGAAACAACCAAAGAAGTAAAACATTTTGTATATGTCAGATAGTATAAGGTGCCATGAAAAAAAAATGAGCTGGGAAGGTGAGAAGGGCATTTTAGGAGGCATTGAGAGATTCATTTAGAATTTTACTTAGGTGGGTCGTGGAAGGCCTCACTGAAGAGGTGATATTTGGGCAAGGATCTGGACCAGGTAAGGGATTAAGCCATGAGCAAGCAAGGACCTGATCATTTGCAGGAACAGCATTTCAGGTGGAGGGAACAGCCAGTGCAGATGCTCTGAGGTAGGAGTATGCCCAGCAGGTATGCTGAGCAGCACAGAGGCTGTGAAGTCAGTCAGGAGAGAATGCTGGAGATGAGGGTTCATGAGGCCACTGTACCTCTCTATCCTCTGGCCCCGTTTTTCCTGCTGGCGATTACCATCACAGACAGATCTCAGGGCTCAGATGTGCAAAAGGACAGCCCTGGGACTATTCAGCCTACCTTCTGCCTAACCTAGAATGCTTCTTACCAAAGCCAGCTCCTTCAGACTACCAATACCTGAGTCTGCCAGGTTAACAATGAATACTCTGGAATTCTGAGCTGGGGCTGGGAGTTGACCTGCTCGTGAATGCCCTTGTATACCAGAAATTTGGGATGGTACAGATAATTTCCCAGGAGAAAATGTGAATACCTCTTCTGATGTTGCAAGAGCCTCGTATTACTGATAGGAAGACAGAAGCGCAACGGGTTTGCAAGAGGTGGCATTCTCTTGATCCTATTGGCGAGTCTGGTGGAGACCTCTGAAAAACTGCTGGAGAGCCAGATCAAGTTTCATTTTTAAAGGAGCTGTATGTTTTTCCACAAGATTCCTCAGAGCCCCTGCAAGTAATCTTTGGGGATTCACTGCATTGCTAAATCTGCATTAGCCCATTGCCTTCTGGAAAAAGCTAATCCTACTGCTTCTGTCAGCAGGAGAAGTCAGCCCTTGGGCTGGAACCAGCTGTCCTGAGAACAAAGTGAGAGGTGGGGGAGAGTTTCAGATCTTCAGGGTAGGGTGAGGTATGCAAGTACCCCTAGGAAATGCTGTAACGAGAAACGTAGACCCAGAAAAAGCACCTGTTTCTATTATTGCTAATCCTAATAGCTTTCTTTAATATATTAGTTACATGTATAATGCATTTTCCTATCCCTTACCTCATTGTCTCCTCTGCAATCCTATATGGCCCTATCGTTGAAATGATGTGTGTAAACCAGCAGCTCTGCATCACCCAGAAGCTTATTAGAAATGCCTCATCTAGATCTAGTAGGCTAGAATTTGCATTTACGAAGCCTCAAGCCTTTAAAATTTAAGAAGCTTTGCAATTGGTCCATGGGGCAATCATTTCTCCCTGTTACAGTAAGGAAGTGGAGGAGCAGCATGGTTGGGTGACTGAGGCAGGGTCAGTCACGTTAGTAATAGTGAAGGGGGGTGGGTCGTTCCCAGGCTTTGTGTGTCCTGGATCAGCAGTCTCTTGGCTCCACTCACTTCCTTCCTTTCCATTGACCCTTTGTAGCTTATCTGCAATGTACTAGCTTCAAAGGAAAAGCAACCCCTCTTCTCTGAAGCTGGGCTGTCACCTTCTCTTATTCTTCCACCAGCTGCCCTGGGCCCTCCCTCATCTGCTTGCTGGTTCTGAAAATGTAAACACCCTGAAAAGCTCTGCAGCATTGCTCGCAAGGAGCCAATAACGAGTGAATCTGATAAGAATTGCTGGCATCAGTCTCTCGCACTAGGTTTCTCTGCAAAATCTTTTTAGCTTCTTTGAAAGAGAGGGGTGCAGATTCAGATCAAGGCAAGCAAGGGAATACAGCTAGGACATGCTAATGGGTACGAATGGGTTCCCTCCCCACCTTGCTCATGATTATGGGATGGCAGATGACGTCTGGCTCAGTACCACCCAAAAAGGTGTATGAAGTTGTCATGTCTGCAGAGAGCTTCCCAGCCCACCATTCACCAATGCTTACTGCAACCTTGAAACTCAAATTTCCATTTTAAGGCTGTAAAACTGGGCCTAGATGTCACTGACATGACACAGAACGTGAGTGCTTCATCTTTTGCTGACAAATCAACCCAACAGGTAGGCGAAACTGAGTCTATTGGTAAACAGCACTTCATCTGCAGGAATCATGCTTTGGGAGAGGAAAAGTTCTAACAGAATTTTAAAGAACGTGATTCATAGTTCCTGAGCTGTAGTTCTTAAAGTAACGAAAGCTCACTAATCACGCAGTGAATCTTCATATTTTATTAGTCAGTTCAGCGAAAAATTTTCTATTTAGTGTGAACCTACTATGGGCATGATGGTCACCCTAGCAGGTGGGAGGAGGGGCTCAGTGATGAATGAGATTCTCTGTAGGAGCCTGTGGGTTAATAGACTGTAAGCATGTAGCAAGAATACACAGAAGAACTGTACAAAAAAGATCTTCACGACCCAGATAATCACGATGGTGTGATCACTGACCTAGAGCCAGACATCCTGGAATGTGAAGTCAAGTGGGCCTTAGAAAGCATCACTACAAACAAAACTAGTGGAGGTGATGGAATTCCAGTTGAGCTATTTCAAGTCCTGAAAGATGATGCTGTGAAAGTGTTGCACTCAATATGCCAGCAAATTTGGAAAACTCAGCAGTGGCCACAGGACTGGAAAAGGTCAGTTTTCATTCCAATCCCAAAGAAAGGCAATGCCAAAGAATGCTCAAACTACCGCACAATTGCACTCATCTCACACGCTAGTAAAGTAATGCTCAAAATTCTCCAAGCCAAGCTTCAGCAATATGTGAACCGTGAACTTCCTGATGTTCAAGCTGGTTTTAGAAAAGGCAGAGGAACCAGAGATCAAATTGCCAACATCCGCTGGATCATGGAAAAAGCAAGAGAGTTCCAGAAAAACATCTATTTCTGCTTTATTGACTATGCTAAAGCCTTTGACTGTGTGGATCACAATAAACTGTGGAAAATTCTAAAAGAGATGGGAATACCAGACCACCTGATCTGCCTCTTGAGAAATTTGTATGCAGGTCAGGAAGCAACAGTTAGAACTGGACATGGAACAACAGACTGGTTCCAAATAGGAAAAGGAGTATGTCAAGGCTGCATATTGTCACCCTGCTTATTTAACTTATATGCAGAGTACATCATGAGAAAGGCTGGGCTGGAAGAAACACAAGCTGGAATCAAGATTGCCAGGAGAAAAATCAATAACCTCAGATATGCAGATGACACCACCCTTATGGCAGAAAGTGAAGAGGAACTAAAAAGCCTCTTGATGAAGGTGAAAGTGGAGAGTGAAAAAATTGGCTTAAAGCTCAACATTTAGAAAACGAAGATCATGGCATCTGGTCCCATCACTTCATGGGAAATAGATGGGGAAACAGTGGAAATAGTGTCAGACTTTATTTTTTTGGGCTCCAAAATCACTGCAGATGGTGACTGCAGCCATGAAATTAAAAGATGCTTACTCCTTGGAAGTAAAGTTATGACCAACCTAGATAGCATATTCAAAAGCAGAGACATTACTTTGCCAACAAAGGTTCGTCTAGTCAAGGCTATGGTTTTTCCAGTGGTCATGTATGGATGTGAGAGTTGGACTGTGAAGAAAGCTGAGCACCAAAGAATTGATGCTTTTGAACTGTGGTGTTGGAGAAGACTCTTGAGAGTCCCTTGGACTGCAAGGAGATCCAACCAGTCCATTCTGAAGGAGATGAGCCCTGGGATTTCTTTGGAGGGAATGATGCTAAAGCTGAAACTCCAGTACTTTGGCCACCTCATGCAAAGAGTTGACTCATTGGAAAAGACTCTGATGCCAGGAGGGATTGGGGGCAGGAGGAGAAGGGGACGACAGAGGATGAGATGGCTGGATGGCATCACTGACTCGATGGACGTGAGTCTGGGTGAACTCCGGGAGTTGGTGATGGACATGTAGGCCTGGCGTGCTGTGATTCATGGGGTTGCAAAGAGTCGGACATGACTGAGCGACTGAACTGAACTGAACTGATGTGTTCAGGGCAAACTATGATGGGTGACAAAGGGACACGCCTCCTTCCACCCTAAGGATGAAGGCTCAACCTGGGAGGTGGCATTTGAATCCTTTCATGACAGATGGGCAGCCTATGGACCTTCAGAGTCTCCAGAGGAGGGGCCTTAAGGGGGGGGTGGGCCAGTCTATGCAAAGACACAGATGAAAGTGCTTGGTTTATACCTGGAGCAGTAAATGAACAATGCATTGACTGTGACTTGTAACCTATGAACTCAGAGCCAAAAGAAATATGTTTTCATTTTCTTTCAGTTGTGTCATTGTCATTGTTGTTGTTTGGCCACTAGTCATATCCGACCTCTTTACCATCGCATGGCTGGCCAGGCTGTTCTATCCATGGAATCGTCCAGGCAAGCATATTGGAGTGGGTTGCCATTTCCTTCTCCAGGGAATCTTCCCATTCCAGGGATCAAACCTGTGTCCCCTGCTTGGAGGAGGTATCTTTATCACTGAGCCACCAAGGAAGACCTTCCTTCAATGAAATCAACCTAAATCTGAATTTCTTTCCCTCTCCCTGGTGATAAATTAATTACTGGGCCTTATTCCCTTCCTACCAGGTAGAGTCCAGGTCCTACCAGGGTCTTATGAATCTCAGAGCATTTATAGTTATTAGCCACTGCCCTGGAGTGTGTGCCATGCCTGAGATGTGAGCATCTTGACTGCTACCGAGAACTCTTCTTTGCCTGGGTTGCACTCCCCAGGAAGCCATGCCACCATCATTCACCTACTTTGCCTCTGCACTCTCCTGGATAGGTTCTTAATCCAAAGGGAAATTTTACCCCCACCTAGATATTCTTAAGCGGAGAAGGCAATGGCACCCCACTCCAGTACCCTTGCCTGGAAAATCCACGGACGGAGGAGCCTGGTAGTCTGCAGTCCATGGGGTCGCTAAGTCAGACACGACTGAGCGACTTCACTTTCACTTTTCACTTTCATGCCTTGGAGAAGGAAATGGCAACCCACTCCAGTGTTCTTGCCTGGAGAATCCCAGGGATGGGGGAGCCTGGTGGGCTGCTGTCTATGGGGTCGCACAGAGTCGGACACGACTGAAGCGACTTAGCAGCAGCAGCAGCAGATGTTCTTAAGAGCCCGTTTCATAGTCTCCTCAGTGACTCCATTCTTTTCCAAGAGCTCTGGTCTTCAGATAGACCAGAGCTGTCTTTCTTACTGGAAAAATCCCTGAGTTGAGGAAACGCTACCTTAGGTGACCTACTTCAAGCAGCAAAGGCAAAGGAGAACAAATGGGAGTGAACATTTTAACAAACAGCGGCACCACCTGCCGAGTTTCTGGATACGAGGCATGAGGCGGGCAAAGGAGAGTGGTGGGTGCTCACCCTGGGTGCTTTGTTGGGGTGGTGGGAAGAGGGAGCAGTGGGGGCCTCTTCCACTGACTCCTCTGGTTTCCTGACTGAGGTCATAAGGGCCTGCGTTTTGGTCTGAATCTCAGCTTTCTAAACAGTTTTGTCACATGTGAACTTGCCTCTAGTGCGCATTCAGAACAAGAGTCGGCTCACCTTCCATTCTAAGCTGGGCAACTTTCACCCCAGATCCCGTCACCTTCTGTGTCTTTGCTGCATCAGCACCATGCTCCAAGGTCTCTGGTGTTTTCATCCCCATTCGCACCGGCTTAGCTTATCAACCTGCTCAAGTCTATCCTATTTAGAAGTGCAGCAGCGGCAGCAGCACATGAAAAGTCCTCTTTACCTGCCATCACTTTCCAATTCCTTTCTTAACTCTCTCCTTCACTAAATCCCTGATCATGCCTGAGAAACCGCTAGGGCAGCTCCAGTCTTGGAAAGACAGATGGGCTCTGCGACTTACTGTAAATTCTCGGAAAATACACCACAAGCCGTCTGAAGTCTCAAGTTCATAATTTCTAAAACGATAACAGTGAGGCCAACTTTGAAGTGCTCTTGTCGGGGTTCAATACAAAAGTAGGTAAATTACTTAACACAGCCCTTGTATATAGTAGACACTAAAGATACGGCACTATTACTATCATCCAGACATACTGTACCCTTGGCCTGAAAACCTGTTCTCTCCCTCTCACATTCATCCAATTTACCTGGCAGATTTCTGCTTATCCTTTAATACTCTGTTCTGGTATCTGCTCGCATTTTATTCCCCCTTTCCCCTCAGCCCAATATAGTCCCAGTATCCTCTCATGGTAACTAAGACATTGTCTGAAGTTTGTTAAATATCTGCCTCCTCCTCAACACAACTCTGGGAGCTCCTTGAGAACAGCACCTCTTGTCTCCATGTCCTTGTTTGGGCCCTGACATGTTGTCAACACTCAAATACTTACTGAATTTAATTTCATTTCACAGAGTTTTTCATAGTGCTTATTAGGTGCTAGGCACGTTTCGTGTGTTAAGTTGCTTCAGTCATGTCTGACGCTTTGCAACCCTGTGGACTCTTCTGTCTTTGTGACCGGCCAGGCTCTTCTGTCCAAGGGATTCTCCAGCCAAGAATACTGGAATGGATTGCCGTTCCCTTCTCCAGGAGATCTTCCCTACCTGGGGACTGAACCTACGTCTCTGATGTCTCCTGCATTGGCAGGCAGATTCTTTACCTTGCAAAATGTTGAATAAATAAAGGAAATGAGTTCTTTGATTCATGTTGAAAATGGTATAAAAAGGTATGTTATGACACTGATGAAAAAGAGATCAATATGATCATAACACTGAATAAAAATTTGCTTATTGTCAAAATGTCAAAATATTTTTTTTACCCTGATTTTGAATTACTGCAAGAAGAAACTACTATTCTTATTTTCTTTTCCATTAGAGGAAAGCAAAAAATGGAAAAGAGTTTAATTTCAGTCACCTCTGGAGTGTGGTCCCACAGTCTTTTTCCTACAAGGATCCGTTTTACTTTTGAGCAGCTGTTTAGAACAGATGAGCTTCCTAAAATGGCCCTGGAGAGAAAAAAGCAAACGGGCAGCTGCTTGACCTTTTTCCAAACGAAAAAACAAACCCTGATCAGTTGGTCTTGATTGACACGTGCGGAGTCGAGGAGTCTTTGATCAGTTTTTGTACCAAATTACCCGTGTTGATTACTCACTGCTTGCTAATGTTATACCACAGATCTTCTGGTGGGTCTGATGTATGTTTCCATTTTAGCTCCAGAAACGCAGTCAGCTGTGGACTGCAGCTGGGCCAGTGGTGACCTATAGGGAGACGAAGAGAAAGTGTTCCTTAGTTTTTCTATGGATCAGTTGTTTAGGAATTACCTGGAAGAGTTGAATTAGGCAGGTTTATAGGACCCACCCTGAACCTACTGGTTCAGGATCCGATCCCGGATGTTGTGTTGAGAGCCAATACCCCTAATGTAACTTGTAGAACAACACAATTTGAGTACTACTGTCTGAGCTTGGGCTGCCTTAACAATGTTCCATAGATTGTTGTTGTTTTTCAGTCACTCAGTTGTGTCCAACTCTTTGCAAAACCATAGACTGCAGCATACCTGAAAGACAGGCTTCCCTGTCTTTCACCATCTCCCACAGTCCACTCAAACTCATGTCCATTGAATCAATGATGGCATCCAACCATCTCATACCCCCTTCTCCTCCTGCCTTCAATCTTTCCCAGTGTCAGGGTCTTTTCTAATGAGTTGGGTCTTTGCATCAGGTGGCCAAAGTATTGGAGCTTCAGCATCAGTCCTTCCAATGAATATTCAGGACTGATTTCCTTTAGGATTGACTGGTTTGCTCTCTTTGCAGTCTAAAGGTCTCTCGAGTTTTCACCAACACCACAGTTCAAAAGCATCAGTTCTTTGCCACTCAGCCTTCTTTATGGTCCAACTCTCACATCTATACATAACTACTGGAAAAACCATAGCTTTGACTAGACGGACCTTTGTCAGCAAAGTAATGTCTCTGCTTTTTAATATGCTGTATAGGTTTGTCATAGCTTTTCTTCCCAGGAGCAAGTGTCTTTTAATTTCATGGCTGCATGTGAATTCTGGGAGGGGCACAAGCATTCAGACCATTCAACCACTGAGGTAGCAGTATGATCTTTTACTATGTCATAGAAGGTGGAAATAGCTCTAGAACTTAATCTGACATTTCCAAAAGAAAGATTCTCCTTTTTCTTTCTTGCTGGATATGATCAATTCCTTGATGTTTAGACCTGCACAGGAGCTTAGAGACTGAGTTTACATTAGAACAAACTTATTCTTAAATATATTTTGGCTCAGTTGTGCTGGTGATTTCAATTCTGTTCTCCATGCCTGTAGGAAGGAAAAAAGAAATGAATTTTCTGGATGATCAGCATTTGAATTGCTTGAGAATGATAAAAATGAGCCCCACAGAGTAGTAGTTAAAGAGTTGATATATGAGGCAGGGCTGTAGTCACCACCTGAGTGATGGCAGCTGCCCCCCAGAAATTTTCTTTCAAACTTTGTAACAGCTGCTTAATATAGCAGGGAAGTGTTTCTTTTTAAAGCCCTGTTAGGAGGTGCCGGTGCAGATGAGCGTGTCCTCTCTGACATCTCAGAATGGTTTTTCATGTCATTCGTCACACCGGCATAAGAATCATGATTTTAAAGCGATGGCAGCTGCAGATCTCTTGAAATCACCTATCACTCCAGCTACTGCCAGAGCACACCAGCAACTATAAGCCAGAGAACTCTTACAGATGTTTAGAATCCAATCCTTTGCCTAAGGACATGTATGATCGATCTGTAACTATTGTCCAGTAGATATATCAGAGTGCAATTCTGACACTCTTACCACTTCAGTTTATCTTGCTTGAGGATATAATCTAATCCTTGTATTCAATTGCCTCCTGAACTCCAATGACTTGTATGTCTCCAGGTGGGAACTGTCTCATGAACTTCAGACCCAAACACCTTCAGCTCTACAGGCCTGGATTGAACACTTAATCCTCTCCCGCCTTACTCCCCTTTCCCTGTTTTTTTTCAACTTGCCAAATGACACCACAATCTCCCAGGTCCTGACAGCAGAAACTGAGAGTTCTCCTGCGGATCCCCTCTCCTCACTCAGTTAGACTCCAAGTACCCATTTGTCATCTCTAGTGTAGATGATGATGTCCCTCTGGTTCTACTGTCTCAGTTCCGACACTCATCACTTCTTGTTTGCAGTGATGGATGGCCCTGCTCCTGCTGGCGGTACCTCTTCTCCCCTCTGCCATTTACAATAAAGCACGGATTATATGCTCTGTATTATATTGAGCCAGGTGGCTTGCAGTCAGGAACTGTACTGAATGAATGTGATGTTTACAGGCCATCCCTGAGCTGACTACAATACTGAACATCAGAACAACTTGAGGACTTGGTTAGCTGAGTCTAGCGTGTGTGCTAAGTTGCTTCAGTTGTGTCCGAATCTGTGCAGCCCTGTGGACAGTAGTCTGCCAGGCTCCTCTGTCCATGGGATTCTCCAGACAAGAATACTGGAGTGGGTTGCCGTGCCTTCCTCCAGGAGATCTTCCCAACCCAGGGATGGAAGCCTTGTCTCTTACGTCTCCTGCATTGGCAGGCAGGTTGGTTCTTTACCACTAGTGCCACCTGGGAAGCCCTAGCGGAGTCCAGCACCAGGCCCTTATTAAATATCTTTATATTATTTAGCCTAATTTAGGGCAGATTCCAAATCTCCCCATTCTGTAATCCTGGCAGCTCATGAACCGAAACCTTAATTGTAAGGTCATTTTTACTTATTATTATGGGTCTAGCACCAAACTACTTGGCAAATAGAATGTGCTTTGTTTTAGTATGCTTAAATAAATAGTAATTTTTTTGTGAACTGAATCAATGCAAGAAGGTACTTCTTTGTATACTTGAGAGTGAGAGACCCTCAGATCAAATAGAAAAGAATCCATTCATTCATAAATATACATGCTACAGTTAAAGAGAAGAAGCAGGTCACCTGAGCTTTTCTGTCTGGGCTGTTCTAATGCCTCTCACGTCCCTTCCTGGGTATCCCACTGCGCATTTCCTGATCTCTGTTGCTGAGTTTTCTGTCTGCACCAGAGCTCATCTCACCATCTAACCTCTTTGGCTCTGACCATGTAATGACCCAAATAACCCCTGCAATAGCATCTTCATTTTAATGATTTCTTCATTTCCCTTTCCTGCCATCACCTCCCAACCAGAGGTCACCACCTCCTACGTTACCACCCTAGCCTATTTGGGTGTATGGTCCCTCAAGCTCCTTTTACCTCATCAACCTGGGCCCTGGGCAGAGTCTCCTGTCTCCTTTGCACCATCTGCTTCTGGAGCAGGCATCACCCTCTTGGTCCTGTTTGGCACCTGGCTATGGCACGAGTCTTCTAAGTGCTCCACTTGGTCTCACTCTTTGTTAGAAAGGTTTTAAGCAGTGACCGTTACTTTCAGATTTTGCCAAGGGCCCTCCAAAGTCCCTCCCCTGCTTCTGCCTTTTGAAAACTGCTTTCTTAGCATTGAGGGAATAGGACTTATGAGACCAGCTATTTTTTTTATTAATGGAAGAAGCCCACAGTCTGGAAATCTTTTGCCAACCCAGGAGCAAAAGAGGCTTGTTTTGTTATTTTCATCTTTTACTAGCACTCATTCCTCTGGTGGCAGAGAGGATGAGAGAGAGAATTTTATATTCTCCAGCTCAGGAAGAATTACACTCTCCTGTACTGCAGCTCGGAACAACCTCTCAGGCTCCAAGCTGAAGCCCCACTGCCTGTTCAGCTGGATCCCCGATATTGAACAAGTACGTGGAGAAATGGCACACAGCAGCTGTCATGGTTTAAAATCTGTAGAACAGTAAGGTGTTTGGCCATTAGGCTTGATCCCTGGGTGTGGTGGTAGTATTGGGCTGAGAGCTGGGCTTCCTCATGTGAGAAGCTTTATGCAAATCTCCTTATGATCTGAAGATGGTGCTGAACTGTTTATCTTCTGCTGATCTTCCCAGCCCCACCATGCACATCTCACACTGCAGCCTTACCCAGCTGCTCACGTTACCCCTGCAAGTCTGACCTTGCATGCTTCCTTTATTCCTCCCGACCCTTATTTTACTAGGATGTTAGTGCTTTTTCTACTTCTTTCTTTTGTGTTTAAAATACTTACTACTCTCCCAAACGGAAATCTAGAGTAGCATAGTAGCTGTAGCAAGTGTGCTCAGTAATGTCCGAGTCTTTGTGACCCCATGGACTGTAGCCCACCAGGCTCCTCAGAGCAGTGCTTCTCAAAGGTGGTCCCCGGTCCTGCAACCTTAGCCTTACCTGGGACCTTATTAGGAGTACAGACCTCCGGCCCCAACCTAGACCTCCTGTATTGGAAACTCTGGGGTGGGGCCCAGCAGTCTGTGTTTGAGTGAGCCCTCAAGGGGGTTCTGAAACATACCTGAGTTTGAGAACCATTGCTTTAAACTGAATTCCACATCCTCCTCTTCCCCTAGGGGGCAATGTCAAAGGTTCTGTTATAGTGGATATAAATCAAGCTGGCTTACAGGAAGGCCCTAGAATTCTGGATTTAGCCCAGCTGATAGAGCATTTGGTGTTAATCTGGCTATATGTAAAAACTCAAATGTGGGTGGTTTAATGAGTGATTTTGAAAGGACCAAGAATGTCATAAATCCCCCTTTGCATCCCTGTGGCCTGGTGTCCACACTCACTTTCGGGAGTTTGGGGGACATAGGCCATTGCTAGTTTTCAGCACTTTGAGTTTCCGGGAAATGTGAACACATGCAGAAATGTATGTATGATCCGTTTCTCATCAATTTGGCTTTCTGCTGCTGAAGTCACTTTACCTATTAAGTAACTTGCCATCAGCAAATGAAAGCGGTAGCTTGTAAGTTTCCAAAAGATGAAACCTTGTACCATGATGGATAAGAGTATTATTTATCGGCAATGAGACGCTCTGATCTTTTGCAAACATGCCATTGTCTGCTTTGCACTCAGTATTATCTATTTTTATTTCCTGTATGGATGTCTAGAAATTCTTTATATGAGAAATAATTGCTGGTAAAATAGACCATTTTAACAAAGTAACTATATTTCTTTTTACCAAAAAATGCTATTTTTATATGATGTAAACAATTGTTAGGTGGCAGATTTTTAAGGAAGTTTATTGTATTTAAGAGTCTGTATCCCTTTGTGTGAGAGGAACCCAGAGAGGGTTCGCATTTGCTTTAAAGCATAAACCCCTCACCCATTCACAACTCTTGCTACTCTTAGTTTATCTTAGAAAGAGATGTCAATAGAGACATTTTTCAGGGTTAATAAAATTAACTTTTCACAAAGTTGTTTTTTTTTTTTTTTTTACAAATGCAGCTATAAGGTTATATTTGAAAATAACCCTCTTAAAACCAGCCAACATCCTTACAACAAATTTTTGCTGCCATATTCACTAGAATTACCAAAAAAACCCCCATAGTTTCTTCTTTGTTCATCTGCGGGGATGTGCCCTGAGACCAGATCCTGCTCCCCTCACCCCCACTGTCCCTTTAAAGAAATGTGTATTTTTATCTAGAATGATCTTTAATTAGCGTCTGCATATTTTCCAAAAGTGCTAGAGACATTGTATGTACGCCGTTACAGATGTATTATGAGGCCTATGTATTCTGCTGTTTACTATTGCATTAATCTGCACAAAGTTTATGCATTTTTTTTATGCATTTGTCACTTCTTTCTAAGTCAGGCTTTCTCGTGAGCTAACATTTCCTCAATGGTTTCTGTCTCCTCCCTCCCTCCCTCCTTTTCGTCTTTTTTTCCTTCTCTTTCTCTTTCTTTTTCAGAAACCACCTTATCAATTTCTAATCATTTTGAATTCCTAAAATGTGAACTGTTGAGTGGTCTGCCATTTGGCCCTAAAACAACTCTGGGCTCTCATGGCCTGTTTTTATCTGTACCATATGATTTTATTTCATCAGAACTTCATGTATTTGGACAGTAATAAACAACACAGAATCTAAAATAAATAAATAAATAAATAAACCATGGAACTGACCCTGTTTTCATTTGCTTCATAAATGGTTATGGAGGAATCCTTAGTAAATGGAAGGGAATATGGTGGGCTTTGAAGAAATTTCAGGTGTGACTCAGACATGAATTTTGCCCATCTATGAACTGTGGGGAAAGGAGGGAGGTTTAAGAACAGCTACCAACTACAGGGCAAGAATTGGCAAATGGTCTAAGAGGAACTTTCTGGAGGGAGAGAATGTTTCTTGGTTAGAGCACAGGGACATGGATGGGTTTGAATCATTTAAGGATGATCATTAAATTCAGGGGATGAGAGAACAAAGCTTAGAGAGGAATAGTCCCTGACCTTGAAAAGTTCCCAATGGGAGAGAGAGGGCAGGAGGGAGAGGAGACAGATACAATAACCACGGTGGCTACCAGTGCAGAGTGTGAGCTCTGCCGCCAGCCTGGCCTCGCATTCTGCACCTACCCTTTACTTGCCCTGTGAATCTGAGCGACTTCCCTAACTCTTCTGTCTCTGCCTCAGTTCCCTCATCTGTAAAGGGGAACAATAAGAGCCTCTCCTACCCAAGCTTGGGAGGATAAGCACACAGTAATAGATGAGAAGCATTTGGAACACTTAGCCTGGCACATAGTAAGGGCCTCTGTAGGGGTTATTTATTTTGTCTTTAAGTATTGTGATGGTAACTTGCATGACACACCCAGAAGTGGGTGTTCTATAATGTAAATGTTCTGATGATGTTTTGCTCATGGTGGACTAATTCTAGGAAGCATTTAGACAGTGACCCCAACCAGGCTCAGTGGAATGACTTTGTATTGGTCAAGAATACGGTGCCAGGACTTATTTGATCAGAAAATGATTCCAGTGTTTACTCTTTTGACTAATGGATTCTCAATCAGTCTGTTTCAAACTTGTAAGCTAGTATTGCCTAATTTAGAACAACCAATGCCAGGCAGCCCACCCATGGTACTGCCTTTGTGTAAGATAAAAACATGCTAGAAGGTGTCTTCTGCATCACCCAAAGGCAGAGAGTAAAACAGAGTAAAAAACAGAGAGTAAGTGTCACATTTCATCCCCATTAGTACCAAGGCATTCTGCTCATGCATAGACCAAATGGCTTTTTTCTCCCCAATTTCCAAATTTAGAGTTTCCTATTCTTTGGAGTCATTTGTATCTTCCTGTTAGAAGAAAAAGAAAAGCAATATACTAAATTAACTAGCAAAATGACTAGAAATTATTATTCATTGGAGCAATTGGAAATACAGTTCAAAGGAAACTCTCTCTGTGTATAGGTATCAAATGCCCCAGGCATCAATGCATGGGGTAGAGTTTGCCTGCTACAACCTCCAGGGTTTCTCTCTGGTCC
Source organism: Bos mutus (assembly GCF_027580195.1). NCBI lineage: Eukaryota > Metazoa > Chordata > Mammalia > Artiodactyla > Bovidae > Bos > Bos mutus. Next base: position 73,841,658 of record NC_091617.1, read on the forward strand.
AGCCTTGTGCAGAGGTGAGATAAGGGATGGAGAGGGGGACTGAAGTCCTCTTAGCCTTTCACTTCACAAGGTATTATAGATGCTGGGCTCAGGTTTGCCTCTGGAATTAGGTTTAGTCAACCCTCCAAATCAGGCAAATAGCCAATAGATAATCAGCCAAAAGAGTGCTGATTATCTGGAGGGTTATAGTTTGAAAGGTAAGAAAGAGTAGAGGCCATACTTGGAATGCCATTTTTGTGCGTATGTTGGTGGTAATGAGCTATTCATTCTACACCAAGTTATGCCATCTCTGTGATGTATGTTTGGGCTGGGGTCAGGAAGACAGCCTGTCACTGTGGAGTGAGCAAATCCAGATTGTGGACCATGAGCTTATCAGACACTGTGTGTCTACCCAAACATTGTATTAGCTTGTGAGGGCTACTGTACCAAAACATAATAACCTGAGTGGCTTAATCAACAGACATGTACTCTTTAGCAGTTCTGGAGATGAAAAGTCCAAGATCAAGGTGTCAGCAAGGTTGGTCCCTTCCGAGGGCTGTGGAAGAAAATCTGCTCTGTGACGCCCCCCCCCCCCAGCTCCTGATGGCCTGTTGGTGATCTCTGCTGTTCCTTGGAGGGTAGAGGCCCCACCCTGCCTTCGCCTTCACATGGCGTTCTCCCTGCACATGTCTATCTCCAGATTTCCCCCAGATGTATTGGGTTACAGCTCATCCTCATGACCTCATTTAGCTCAGCTACCTTTGTAAAGACCCTATCTGTAAAATATGGTTATATTTTAAGGTACTAGGGTCAGGGCTGCAGTATATGAATTTGGGGGAATGCTCAGTGCAACCCACACACTCACATATAATCCCTGGTAGCTCAGACGGTAATGGAGAAGGAAATGGCAACCCACTCCAATACTCTTGCCTGGAAAATCCCATGACAGAGGAGCCTGGTGGGCTGCTGTCTCTGGGGTTGTACAGAGTTGGACACGACTGAAGTGACTTAGCAGCAGCAACTCAGATGGTGAAGAATCTGCCTGCGATGCAGAAAATACAGGAGACCCAGGTTCAATCCCTGGGCTGAAAAGGTCCTCGGGAGAAGGAAATGGCAACCTACTCCAGTATTCTTGTCTGGTAAATTGCATGGACAGAGCAGCCTGGAGGGCTACAGTCCATGGGGTTGCAACAGTCAGACACGGCTTAGCAACTAACACTTTCACATATAATGAATCCACTGTAATTCAGTCCCATATACCATTGCTTGAAGAGAGCTGTGAACCATGAAATGGGAAACCTGTGGGGTGATGCCAGCTCTACCTGCAAGTTGCAATTTACTTAGACACATAGACTCTGAGCCCTCTTCTCCATATAAATAGGGGATTTGGTGGTGTTCTCTTGTATTTCTTTTATCTAGGACTAGTTTGTACATCCTTCTCTGAAGTTCTCCCAATCGGTCAAGGAAGTCTTATGTTGGTTAATAGCATCATACTTAGCCTCTTGGCTTCTAGTGATGTGAGCTGGGCCAAGGACTCCCCCAATAGATGATTCCAAGCACTTATCCCAACAGGGGAGAAAGAACTGATTTATGCTTTTAACTGTCAAGAAAACTCATACAGCCTTCTGGTTATGTTTAACGGGTTCCTATCATTGCCCTCATCCTCTACATTCTCCATATGAACAGGCTTTGTCGAAAGTGTAACCCTCCAGTCAATTGCCTGAAGTGAGGTCTTAGATTTAGGACTCTCTTGGAGGATGGACAGCACCGGATGTCACCTGTCAGCACAACCGATGCAAATGATAAGCCACACCACACAGATCTGAGTTGTTTCCCCTGATCTGCTGAGCCTTTTGTGAGTACCTGTGAAGTACACTTGGGGAAGGTTGAATTTCAAGCATCTTAGTAACCTATTTTATAGACACACATGACATTTAGATTCTTAATTTGTTTTTGAATGTTTTATATGTATGTGTATATTTTATCAGAGCATACATTTTCAAATATCATAAACTTACTATCTATGTATATTGGGCAAGATGCTTCACCTCTCTGAGCTTCAGATTCCTCATCTATAAAGCAGGCACAAAAATCTCCATTCTGTCCCCTTCTTAGGATTATGAAAATGGATCTGCTGAAATGGTGGATAATGACCAAAGATGAAGACAGGGACCATCTGTCCATGTTTATATCTATTGTCTTGGGTGGCAATTAATAGCATCTCCTTGTACTCCCAAAAATGTTTGTTTACATAATGAATTATATGATCATCTTATAAAATAATAAATGTGAAGATTCTTCATCATTCATGTCACTATACAAATGGTCTTAAATTCTGGTTCTTAAATAATCTCACTTAAAATATTTTTTAGGAATCTGTTGACTTCTGCCCAAATTCAATGCTGAATTTTCCTCTGCTCAAGCCCCTTCACAAAAATGCATGTATTCTTAGCTTAAAATTTCCCAATTTTGCTATTCAGGGGGACACTGCTTTGGGAAAGATCCCCAGTGTTCTCCTTATTTGTTGATAGCAATAAATCCTTCCCTAAAAAAATTTTTTTAAAGAATAATTTTCCTTTTACTTACTTCATAGATTCAGAACAATCTACTTGCTATGAGCTCAGTAGACCAGACCTATTCATGTAATTGATGTCAGGGGCCCTGGTGCACCTCAGGTGGGCCCCACTGCTGCTTTGCCCCAGGACTGTCCCAGGCTCTGCCAGCACTCAGGCTGTCCATAGGCTTCAGTCACTCCACTGATTTTCCCCTACTGCTTACTCTACCCCTGGGATACAGGATAATACTAACTTTCCTGGTTTACCCATTTCTTTCTGCTCCTGAAGACATGTACTTAAGCCCTGTCCATTCTGAGGATAAAACCACTGAACACACTGGTAGACAGATGGCCATGTAAAGAATAAAAACATGGGGAGGCTGCAGAGTTTAAGAAAGGATACAGTGTTCTTACAAAGTCTTTAGTCTATGTTTCTCTACTCTCTTGTGTTGACAGTAACTGCAAACCCCAGTGGGCTACTATCCTCCACATTTATGCCTAAGGCTGGGACATACCACAGCTCTTTTTTCCTTAGATTCCATTTTTTCCTTTTGGAAAAAGCATGCCCACCTCAATATCCTGTCTCTCAACCAATGCCAAATAACAGGTTGTAGTCTTTTCTTTAAAGAGCATTTGCGTCTCAGAAGATTTATAGACTGGAGAATATTCATTTAATGAGGGCTTTTATTCCTCTAATTATATGGGGCTTCCTGGGTAGCTCAGATGGTAAAGGAGACCTGGGTTCAATCCCTGGGTTGGGAAGATCCCCTGGAGAAGGAAATGGCAACCCACTCCAGTATTCTTGTCTGGAGAATTCTATGGACCGAGGAGCCTAAAGAGTCGGACATGACTGAGTGACTTCACTTTCACTTTATTACTATTATTATTAAAATTTTTGGTAGTGGAAAGCAACTTAGGGATCACAAAATCTACTGCACCTCCTTCCCCTTCGTACAGTTGAAGCAAGTGGGAGCTTGGAGATGAGTAACTATCCTTTAATCACAGAGAAGCCTCATTCTGGGTCTTCAAGCTCAAGATTTCATTTCAATAAACCATCACATTTTGTATCATTTTGTTCTTGTAAGATGTGTTAGATGTGTTTGCCAATGAATAATGAAATTCTAGATGGATTATATAGTTTCTAAAAGTATATCACAAACGCTTAGTCTCTTGCTTCTGTGGGTTGTAGTGGCCAGATTTTGGCATCAACACTTTTGATCTTCATGAGGTTTTGATTATTTAGAAAGCAACTAACCAGAGTTTACAGCATGTAATAATTTATCATGTAATTGTCAGGTAATAATTATGGCATGTAGTCATTTGTCATGAGGACAATAACTGCCACTTGGCTTGTTCTAGCGATTAAATGAGATAGGGCATGAAAAATCCTGAGCATGAGTGTGAATTACTTGGGCTGCAAAGCTGGTTGTAGGAGTGATTTCTTAGTGAGAGAGCCAAGTCTCAGAACCCCCAGCACTGACTTTTGAACGAGTTGGATTCAAGGACTGGGTGATTGTGAAAGGTCTCTGAATGCAGTCTTCATGATTGCAGAAGGCCTACTGTGCTTCTGTATACAAAATAGCATTCTTTGCCTTTTTCTTGCTAACACACTAGGCCTCTTTGTGGCTGTCCTCTTTGTGGGGTTCCTCCCCTAGGCAACCTGCTGGTGTGACCATGTTACCTGCAGAAAGTAAATCAGTGATGAGAATACCTCCCCATGCTTAGGAGATTCAGGGAGGCGAATCACCCATAGTTACTCATTTCATGGACAAAACTACCCTTCTAATTCTCAATTTCTACCAAGGCCTGGTTTCAGACATCCCCTTCTCCTAGCCAGAGTCCTCAACTTGAAGTGGTTATTCCCCTGAAGCCAAGCAACTGCATCTCTCATATGCATGCAGATCTCTTACTGCCTTTTACATTGTGCTATAGCCTATCTCCCCACTTTTTTTCCTCTCTATCTCCCAGTATGCCTGGAGCAGAATCTGACACATAGTAATAGCTCTTGAAATGGGCACTGAAATTGAGTGGAGCAGGGGAAAGAAGATTATGGAATTCAATGGGTCAGGGCCAGATCTTTACTTCTTATGGAATACTTCCAACTCTTTTTAGTGCCAATGGTTCTAAACTTCATCATTGTACCTGGGCTGCATATTTCTATGGCACTGATAGATTCCTTGGCAGCAACTTGGCGGCAGGGAAGCTCAGAAACATTTATGGAAATATAAGTGAATTGATTAATAAAGGAGGCAAAAAGAAGCCCACACAGATTTCCCCTCCCATGCTCTGTTACTTTTAAACAGAAACAAATCCTGGTGTTTGTGTTATCACTTCAATAGTTTGGTAAATAACAGAGTCTTCTCACTAATCTGTCCTCTTGTGCTTGCGGTGGTCAAATGTGATGATTAGTCATGGATAAAAACTCTATGCATCTTTCCAAACTGCTTTGGCAATATGTATGCGGGAATTTGAGGTAAATAGAGATGAATGGATGGGTATCCATGTAGAGTAATGATTTTAATATGTGTTCACTCACTGGGAATTTTCAAGTTCACTCACACAAAATTAAAAAAAAAATTCTGACACTGTAGTGATTTTAATTTTAATTTTATTTTTCAGCAGCAGGAGAACCTTATTTTTCAAAGCTTTTGTTAAAAGATCCAGAACAGTCCTCAAAATAGGTGGACAGGGAGGTATGTGCTGGAGAGGTTGGTTTCTTTTTGTTATCTCCCAGCCCATCCTGGGCACTTCTTACAACTCTAGAACTCTATGGAACACAGAGAACTTCCACATTATTTCCCATCTTTATCACTCAGGCAATTTACTGGAAGTCAAGAAAGAACAGTTCTAGTTCTGCCTTAACCATTAACTTGCTATAACCTTGAGTAAGCCAAACTCTTTCCCTGGGTCTCAAGTTTCTTCACTGATGAGATAAAGGAATTTGTCTATATGAGCTCCTTGGTATGGTAACCTAAGGAGTGATAGTTTCATTTTAGTCAGTTTTATAATGAAAAGCTGTTTAGTCCTTTAAAATTAACTTAAAATTACATGATTTTAGCACTGGGTATGGGCTTGGTCAGCTTTAGTTTTCTTATATGATCTCCAAATTTTCTTTTTTGTGGGCAGGATGCTTTGTGGTATGCCTCCATTTCACAATAGGCTTCAGCTTCTCACCTCACCAGAGGACTGTTTCCAGTCCATATAAGCTTTCCCATTCATTACCTCCTGTGATCTTTATGGAAAATGTGTGAGGTAGCAAGGAGGGCACTGCATGTCCATTTTACAGGAGGGAAAGTGTTAAAATCACCCACCTGGCCCAAAGTCACACAGCTGGTTAGTAATGATGGTTATTCCCACCTATTCATCTGATGCTTTTCTACTGTTTATTGGGTATTTTGACCTCTTAGGAAACTGGTAGTTAGAGAACATAACTAATCCATGGAATTTCCATCAAAAGTCTCATGAACTTTTTGTCTTTAAAAATTGATTTCTATACATGTATCCAGCTGTTTACCTGAAACTGTCATGACATTGTTAGTCAGCTATCAGCTCAGTTCAGTCGCTCAGTCCTGTCCGACTCTTTGCGACCCCATGGATCACAGCACGCCAGGCCTCCCTGTCCATCACCAACTCCCAGAGTTCACTCAGACTCACGTCCATCGAGTTGGTGATGCCATCCAGCCATCTCATCCTCTGTCGTCCCCTTCTCCTCCTGCCCCCAATCCCTCCCAGCATAAGGGTCTTTTCCAATGAGTCAGCTCTTCGCATGAGGTGGCCAAAGTATTGGAATTTCAACTTCAACATCAGTCCTTCCAATGAACACCTAGGACTGATCTCCTTTAGGATGGACTGGTTGGATCTCCTTGCAGTCCAAGGGACTCTCAAGAGTCTTCTCCAAATATCATGTATTTGACACTGCTCAGCCCAGGTTGTCCTCTCATTTTACTCATCCTCTCTCTACTTGGCAAACTTCTACACATCTTCAGAACTCAGTCACCTCTGTGATGCCTCATGGAGAACTGAACTAAACTATCATTTTGGCTCCTATTGTGCTTTGTATATTGGAGAAGGAAATGGCAACCCACTCCAGTGTTCTTGCCTGGAGAATCCCAAGGACAGGGGAGCCTGGTGGGCTGCCGTCTATGGGGTCGCACAGAGTCAGACACGACTGAAGCGACTTAGCAGCAGCAGCAGCAGTGCTTTGTATGGACTTCCCTGTTGGCTCAGAGGTAAAGAATCTGCCCATAATATGGGAGACCTGGGTTCTATATATCTCCATGAGCACTTGTAAAAATAACCGTGCTCTAGACTGCAGACTCCTTGAAGGTAGGAAATTCAATATACATTAATGTCATGCTTTAGCAGTTGTGAGTCAGAGAACTGCACAATCAATAAAGCTCTGCCCAGGAATACAAGACCATTTACTGTACTTGTAGTATTTTTAGAAAGGGTGATCTGCCTGTAGATGTATCCCAATGTTTTATCCTTTCTGTTACATCATGTCCTAGATCATTCTTCATTTCAGCAGACTATGCTGAACCTCTTGACAGTTGCTGTTGGTTTAAGTTAACCTTCATAGAATTGCAGAAAGTGGCAGCTAGTAGATTAGATTGGTAAACCAGTCATGTGTGCTTGTCATTTACATTGTTCATTAAGCTTCTTTAGCAGACATAAAATGAAGAAAGACCTAGGTATGGGCCATGCTTTTTGCTCAGTTTAGGTTATTTTGGATCATCTCAGTTCAGTTCAGTCACTCAGTCGTGTCTGACTCTTTGCGACCCCATGGACTGCAGCACGTCAGGTCTCCCTGTCCATCACCAACTCCCGGAGTTTACTCAAACTCAAGTCCATTGAGTCGGTGATGCCATCCAACCATCTCATCCTCTGTTGTCCCCTTCTCCTCCTGCCCTCAATCTTTCCCAGCATCAGGGTCTTTTCTAATGAGTCGGTTCTTTGCATCAGGTGGCCAAAGTATTGGAGTTTTAGCTCAGTTTGTTAAAAAAATAACAAACCAAAAAACAAGAGGAGAGGATGAAAATTGCCAGTATAAAAAACTGAAAATTTAATTCTATGACTTCTAAAGCATTGTTGTTAGTGAATATTATTCAATGAATCTATACAAACCTACCTACCTTCCATAGCAAATGAAGATATGATTGCTATTCAATGTTGAAACCCATACTGTGGATTTCTGCTTTTCCAACAGGTGTTTTACTCTGAATTCAGTCCCTCCATAAACCTTGTACATTTAGCTGAGATAACTTGTTCTGGTACTTTCCAGAAAAAAGGTCTCAAGTCACCTCCTTTAAATGCCCAACCCCATCCATCTCTAAGGGCATCCGCATCTGTTTAGCACTTGGGACACTTGCCGGAATTCTGTTCATTTCTGCTGGTTTGCATGTTTGATGTGTTTGCCTTCTGTCTTGTTTTCATGCTTATTCAATCAGCTTTTTCACACTCAATCAGCATGAGAGCTATAATGTGTCTATCTGTCTTCTCTTATTCTCAAACTAAATTATGTCCTCTATCCTCTCTCTGCAGTTATTCTTTAACTAATCAAGATTTATAATCTGATATTAAGTACTGTATATATTCGATTTGTTCTTAACTCCTTGCTTGACTGTGAGGTTCAGGTGAGGAGGGCCCATGTCTTTTCTAGTCACAGCTATTAGCCCAGTGCCAAGATAACATTTGTTAAATAATGTTTATTAAATACATGTATTACAGAAAATTCAAATGCACATAAAGAATAGAGGGGGAAATTACCTAATGTGTAGTAAGTTTCAAATAACCACTGAAGCATTTTTATCATGCATACAAATTATATATGTATATTTAAAAATGGGATCGATCATACACTATATACTATTTAACATTTTATGCATCATATCATGACCTTGCCATTATGTCAGCATGTTGTTCAGTCGCTAAGTCAGGTCTGACTCTTTGCAACCCCATGGACTGCAGCACAGAGTCTCGAGTCAGACAGGATCCATATGCCACCATTTCTCAAAATTTTTAGGCTCAGGAGAGCAACACATTTCAAAATTATGAGGATTCCAGTGAACTTTTGTTTGAGTTATCTATTGAAATTTACCTTATTAGAAATTAAAACAGAAATTTGAAAATAGTAAATAATTCATTAAAATAAGGAGGCCTGGCATGCTGCAGTTCATGGGGTTGCAAAGAGTTGGACATGACTGAGCGACTGAACTGAACGAATATAAGTATATGATTCTAAGTTAGTTTAAGCAATTTATTTTTCGTAAAATAACTATGTTTTTCAAAAAATATTAGTGTGAAAAACAGCATTGTTTTATGTTCTTGCAAATCTCTTAATGTCTGGCTTAATGGATGACAGCTGGGTTCTCATATCTGCTTCTGCATTCAATCTGTGGCAAATACTTTTGGTTAAGATATATTTAGAAAATACAGCCTCATACAGATGTATAGTTGGAAATGGAGGTATATTTCACTAGTTCTTTCAAGTAATTGTGGATATTCTTTTCTGATACTGTACCAGAACTCAAAATGTTATTTTTTTAAACTCTTGTACGTTGGTCTGTCTTCTTTGAATGGATCTCTTGCCCCAGTGCATTATGTTTCAAGTTACTTAATGGCCACATTGATCATCTGGAAAATATTGGTTCACTGGGTTATGCAGATCTTCCGGATGTCGACATAGTTCATTATGCAGTGTCATCACATGTCATGCGCCTCTAGAAAACATATTATCATAAGAGATTGATAATAAAAACGGCAAATAACACTTTAACGTTATTGCAGAAATAGTTTTGATTTTGTAGACACCCTGAAAAGATTCCACAGGCCTCTGGGATTCTCTAGACCATATTTTAAGAGTTACAGAAATCTGTCAATCAGACTTATGCCGGTGTTCAATCTGGAAAATTCTCAGTGATTGCAACATTGCTTCTATTCTATCAGTTTTGGCAATACCTATTGTACATGTGTATTAGATGCTCAGTCGTGTCCACCTCTTTGCGACCCCACAGAGTTTAGCCTGCCAGGCTTCTCTGTCCATGGGATTCTCCAGGCAGGAATACTGGAGTGGATTGCCGTTCCCTTCTTCAGGGGATCTTCCCAACCCATGGATTGAACCCGGGTCTCATGCATTGCAGGCGGATTCTTTAACATATGAACCACTAGGGAAGGTTCCATCTATTATGCATAATAGAGGATGTTCATCTGTTTTGTATTTTCTATTATAGTAATTCTAACTTCCATTTCACCAATGCTAAATTTTACTGTAACTTGTATACTGTTTAAGCTTATCTACTGAGATTTTTATTTCATTTTAAAGATTTCATCTTTTTATCTTATTTGCCTATTCTTGTTTCCAAACTGCCTGTTCTTATTTTATAATGTCGGTTTTATATCATGATTTTCATCTCGAAGATCTTAATACTATGTTTAAAAACTCTTAATCAGATTCAACGATTTTTTCTATTTTATTGGTATGAAATATCCTGCTTGTTGGGTCAGATTATTTTATACCGTAATTGCTGGGCTTCATCATGTGTCTTAAAATTCTTACTTGAAATATTTTCTTCTTTCTGGGAATTTCTCCCCAATTTGGGGAGTTTCTCTCTACTTCCATAGGGGAGTTTTGCATTTGGATCTGGGTTCTACAAAATGCACAGTTCCAAATCAGGTTTTATGATAGAAATTCAGTTTGAGTTTCCCCTTTGGGGATAGTAAATTCCAAGTTTTGCATCCTTATGTTACATAGACCTGTATCCCACTTTTGCAGGGTATTTCTGCCTCTTTATGTAGAGTGGCCCTAGGAAAATGAGAAAACTTTTGCCATTATCTTTTTGTGAGTGGGCAGTACAGTTCCAGATTCTGGATTAATTTGAAGTGCCCATCTCTGCCCTCCTACCATGCAGTAGTCGTATTTATTCCCCATTGCATGTTCCCATTAAGAATCCTGATCCAGTGTATCTGTATCTGTTCTCAATGGCCTTAAAATAGTGCTTTGTCCCTATTTACCACTGTGGGTTGCCTCTTTATTTCTGCCATGCAGGTTTTTCCCATTGTTCTTTAACAGTATTCTGTTTCAATTATACATAATTTATGTTCTCATTTCTTTTTATTATTTTATCAGTTATTTCTAATTTCAGAGTGGAAGAGGGAATTTTTGGTATGTACTTAACTTGCTGTCTTGATACATTTATTAATTATATAGGAATCTACCAACACTTATTAAAGCAGTTATCCATTTTGGGACATTTAGGTTGTTTCTAGTTTCTTCTTATTACAGATATCACAATGATAAACATTTTTATAACTAAATATTTACATGTATCCATTATTATATCCCTAGATTACCTTTTTCAGAAATGAAACTGATGATTTTTATCTTTTCATTGTACATGTCTGATAAAGTCTTTCTTCCAGATTTCCATTGGCTTTTAGAGCCTTCAGGATAAAGCCCTAACAACATAATGTGGGGTGTCAGATATGTGTCAATATCTTACTCCTACTTCCCTTTTGTGGAGAAGGAAATGGCAACCCACTCCAGTATTCTTGTCTGGAGAATCCTATGGACAGAGGAGCCTGGCAGGCTACAGTCCATGGGGCTGCAAGAGTCAGGCACAACTTAGCAACTAAACCACCACCACCACTTCCCTTTTGAGCTTCCTATTCTACCCCTCTCCTCCATTTGCCGCACTTGCAATTCCGCATATGCACTGTGCTCTTTTATTTACCTGTGTCTTTTTCTGTGCTATTTCTTCTATCAGGGACACTTTCTCCCCATCTCTTTGCACACTGAAGTGCTACTCATCCTTTAAAACACTGCTCGGGTGAGCCCTCTGCTGTGAAGTTCTCGGTGACCTTTACAGAAAACATTTCTTTCTTCTAGGCTGTTATACTTCCTTTGTTAAAGCATTTACTACAATTGTTTACATGCTTGTCTCCACCACGAGTTCAGGAAATCCTCGAATACTGTTTGAACTCCAGCACTTAGCACAGTGCATGACACATAGACGGTACTTGCTCAATGTATAATTGATGAATGAATATTATATAATGTGGTGAGTAATATCATTGAATCACATAATTTTTTTTTGCTTCCCCTAGCCACATAATAAACTTGTGTTTGGTCAGAATATCATATTTTCTATCTAGTTTATCATAGTCTTTTCATCTCTCATCTACTAAAGCAATATCAATCATATTCTTAGCATGCTCTAAATAATTATTGTTTGATTACTAGGCTATATTACAGAATCAGTGAGGCAGAAAAACAATTTATTGTGAGTTCTTCTACAGGTTATTACACGCCAGGCCATTAGGAGGTTTGCACTCAACACGCAGCTTCAACAGGCTTTTTCCCTTTTTCAAAGTTTTCAGGTTAAACAAGCTTCAAGAGCTCCAAGAGAGCTTTCAGCTGTCTAGTTTATCTTCTTACTCACAATTACAATCCTACTGTAAAAGTTAAACTATAGACCCTGTTCTATGAAAAATGAGTGAGTACCATGTTTCATAAAAGCACTTGCTTGTGGTATATTTTTGGAGTGCCAGAAGAGTAGTCATAACACTTGTATTTGTGTTTCAACTTGCATCTGGAGAAATGACTTATGCAATTTCTGGGAAGAAAGCTTGTAAATTCTTCTTGAAATATTCTGACTACAAATGAGCACACATCTATATTTCTGGTGAATTTGGAAATGATAGCAAAAATGATAAACTCTTTGTTGCTTTCTAGAGTAAGTTCAGAGGGTGAAAACAAATTCTTAAGCAAATCTGAATGAAACTGAGTAGAAAAGATTTATAAAACTCAAGATAGCATCCTTGATTGATTACAGAATAGGAAGGTATTATAAAATGACACAGCACCCCTTTTCCTTCATATTTATTTTATTGTCAAACTGACAGATATAGGTGTAGCCCATCAGGATCCTCTGTCCATGGAATTTTCCAGGCAAGAATACTGGAGTGAGTTGCCATTTCCCACTCCAGGCAATTGTCCGGACACAGGGATCTAACTCGCATCTCTTGTGTCTCCTGCTTGGCAGGAGGATTCTTTACCACTGCACCAGCTGGAAAGCCCTATTTCTAACAATCTCTTTATCTTTTATTTCACAACTAGCTTGTATTGGTTTTGTTGAAGATTATTTCTTAGTGGTATTAAATGATGTATGAACTCAGCTGAAAACAAAGAAACAGGTCCTTTGGTTTTCAATTCAATTTCACCATTACTGATTACATTTTCTTTGTGAAAGTCCTTCATCCATAATTAATTGAACTGAGTACATGAACCAGAAATGATGTTTAAGGTGCTGGTCCCACCTATTTGAGACTTTAGACAAACTGCACACATTTATTGATTTTAGATTTATCATCCTAGTGATAGCATAGCAACCTGTTCTCTTGGTTTTGGCTTATCTCTGGCTCAGTGTTCATTTCCTTACCTGTTCCCATGATTGTTCCAGGAACCATGACTTTAATCAATGACTTTTTTTCAAACTTAGTCACTTTCAAAATCCTATAAAAAGGCATTGTTTTTAATTCATTCTTTCACTCTTCCCTACCATCTTAGTTCTAACATACATTTAGGAAATATTTTGAAACTGGCTGGATTTCAGTGAAAAGCTCAAGCTTTTTAATGCAAAAATCATAATTATGATTACCTTTAAATTAACTATGGTCCTGATTTCCTGGATTTTCAGGACTAATGTATTAGAAATCTCACTGAATTCTGGGTGAATTTTCTGGATAATTTGGTTTGCTTCTTTATGCTTTTCTTTGTATTCTAGTTCTTTTATACTAGCAGGTATTACTCAGCTATAGAAAAACCAAATGTTACTGAAAATTTAGAAAGCAGACATCACTTAGATTTGTACTGGATTCCATATTCCCTGCAGAAGAAATAATAATGGACAATCAAATTGATGTGGAGTTGGCTTTTTGGTAATTTTAAACATCTTTTTGTATAAATTAAGGAACTAATGCTGGTAGTAATGTTAGTGCTGTGATCTAATTTAGAATCTATGTGGTCCTTCAATCTATGGGGAGTGGTTTTAAACACCTGGCAAGTACCTGGCTTACTTAAAACAGGAAGTGCTCACAATGCTGCTCAGTTGCTACTATTTGTCTAATTCAAACAGGGACAGTTTCATTGGGTTATAAGATCTCTTCATCTTATTATAAAGATGTCTTTTAAAATATCTCATGATGGGTTTATTTGGTTGGCAAAAATGAAATGTTTAAGTATGCTACAGTGAGGAGGAATTGGTTAACTTCAAATTCCATCCACTTCCTTTACCATACACCTTAAGAAAAGCTGAGGCAGGTAGTGTGTTGGAGAGCAGGTCAGTGTCCAGGTCAGTAGAGCCTGGATCTGCTCATTCACTCCTTAGAGCATGAATTAGAGCAATTCATTTGGCTTCTTTGACCCTCAGGAGCCTCCTGTATAACATGAGAGAATTATTGCCTGCCAATTTACTTAACAGGGTTATATAAAGCAAGCGAAAACACTAGGTTAATTGCAAAGCACAGAACAAATGGATATTGTTATGATTATTGTAGTACCTACATGTATAGGCAAAAGTGAAATCCTTGGAAACATGCTGGAAGATTTTATTTTCTTTAGCATCGCTTCTGCCAAAAATATTTATTGATTTCAGCTGGAAGAAAACCATTCTGAGAAGGAAAATGATGCTGAATAGGAGTCAGATCAAATCAGATCAGATCAGTCGCTCAGTCGTGTCCGACTCTTTGGGACCCCATGAATCGCAGCACGCCAGGCCTCCCTGTCCATCACCAACTCCCGGAGTTCACTGAGACTCATGTCCATCGAGTCGGTGATGCCATCCAGCCATCTCATCCTCTGTCGTCACCTTATCCTCAGAACTTGTTTAATATTCTGACAGTTTAAACATGTTTCTTTATGCTTCACAATAATAATTTAGTTTCTAAGTGACTTCTCTGACATGCTGCTGCTGCTAAGTCGCGTCAGTCATGTCCCCCATAGACAGCAGCCCACCAGGCTCCCCCATCCCTGGGATTCTCCAGGCAAGAACACTGGAGTGGGTTGCCATTTCCTTCTCCAATGCATGAAAGGGAAAAGTGAAAGTGAAGTTGCTCTGTCATGTATGACTCTCAGCGACCCCATAGACTGCAGCCTATCAGGCTCCTCCATCCATGGGATTTTCCAGGCAAGAGTACTGGAGTGGGGTGCCATGAAAACCCATTAAATCAGGAAAGCTATAAATTGCTGAAAGGCTACCCACCCCCAAGGAAATGACCAGGAAGGGGCAAATGGGATTGGACCAGTGTATTTGGCTGAGGGGACTCGACCACCTAAGGCTTCATAGACCCCAAAGGAGGCTAGTTGTGTGGGGTGTGGAAAACCAGAGGACTAGCTACCTACCAGCCGTGGACCTCATCTATTGAGAGTCTACTGTATACTACACTCTGTGGTAGGTGCTTTGGCTGAAGTATTACATTTCATTTGACCTTCAGAACAACTCTTTTGCAAGAGTACTTTTATATCATTACTGCATTTAGGAAAACTGACATTCCCGGAACTTCAATTATGCTCAACTCTTCCAATTTTAAATCCAATTTTCTTTTCATTTTGCAGACCCTTCCCTCACTCCCACCACAAATAACTATGTGGTTAACTATGAATTTACAAAGAATAGCCACACAAATTACCTTACTTGATTGATACTTCCTCTGTACCCAGCTTTTCCAAGGCATGCTGGTGTGTTATTTCTTGCTGAGTTTGGTGGCATGACTGAAAAGAGCACAGCATGAAAACCAGAACTCTGCCCTGGTCTCCTTTATCAACCGACTTTGTTACCTTAAGACCTGAAAAAGAAAGGTGTGGCCACTAATTTAGTTAGGACTTCCCTGATGGCTCAGATGGTAATCTGCCTATAGTGCAGGAGACCCAGTTCAATACCTGGATCAGGAAGATCCCCTGGAGAAGGACATGACAACCCACTTCAGTATTCTTGCCTGGAGAATTTCATGGACAGAGGAGCCTGGCGGGCTATCCTGGATGGGGTCACACAGAGTTAGAAGAATCTGGAATTTAGAAGTTAGGTTTCCTAAGAAGCAGGTCTCCCAAGCATCTTTTTTTTTTTATTTTTAAACTTTACATAATTTTATTAGTTTTGCCAAACATCAAAATGAATCCACCACAGGTATACATGTGTTCCCCATCCTGAACCCTCCTTCCTCCTCCCTCCCCATACCATCCCTCTGGGTCATCCCAGTGCACTAGCCCCAAGCATCCAGTATCGTGCATTGAACCTGGACTGGCAACTCATTTCTTACATGATATTTTACATGTTTCAATGTCATTCTCCCAAATCTTCCCACCCTCTCCCTCTCCCTCTCCCACAGAGTCCATAAGACTGTTCTATACATCAGTGTCTCTTTTGCTGTCTCGTACACTGGGTTATTGTTACCATCTTTCTAAATTCCATATATATGCGTTAGTATACTGTATTGATGTTTTTCCTTCTGGCTTACTTCACTCTGTATAATAGGCTCCAGTTCCATCCACCTCATTAGAACTGATTCAAATGTATTCTTTTTAATGGCTGAGTAATACTCCATTGTGTATATGTACCACAGCTTTCTTATCCATTCATCTGTTGATGAGCATCTAGGTTGCTTCCATGTCCTGGCTATTATAAACAGTGCTGCGATGAACACTGGGGTACACGTGTCTCTTTCCCTTCTGGTTTCCTCAGTGTGTATGCCCAGCAGTGGGATTGCTGGATCATAAGGCAGTTCTATTTCCAGTTTTTTAAGGAATCTCCACACTGTTCTCCATAGTGGCTGTACTAGTTTGCATTCCCACCAACAGTGTAAGAGGGTTCCCTTTTCTCCACACCCTCTCCAGCATTTATTATTTGTAGACTTTTGGATCGCAGCCATTCTGACTGGTGTGAAATGGTACCTCATAGTGGTTTTGATTTGCATTTCTCTGATAATGAGTGATGTTGAGCATCTTTTCATGTGTTTGTTAGCCATCTGTATGTCTTCTTTGGAGAAATATCTATTTAGTTCTTTGGCCCATTTTTGATTGGGTCATTTATTTTTCTGGAGTTGAGCTGTAGGAGTTGCTTGTATATTTTTGAGATTAGTTGTTTGTCAGTTGCTTCATTTGCTATTATTTTCTCCCATTCTGAAGGCTGTCTTTTCACCTTGCTAATAGTTTCCTTTGATGTGCAGAAGCTTTTAAGGTTAATTAGGTCCCATTTGTTTATTTTTGATTTTATTTCCAATATTCTGGGATGTGGGTCATAGAGGATCCTGCTGTGATGTATGTCAGAGAGTGTTTTGCCTATGTTCTCCTCTAGGAGTTTTATAGTTTCTGGTCTTACATTTAGATCTTTAATCCATTTTGAGTTTATTTTTGTGTATGGTGTTAGAAAGTGGTCTAGTTTCATTCTTTTACAAGTGGTTGACCAGATTTCCCAGCACCACTTGTTAAAGAGATTGTCTTTAATCCATTGTATATTCTTGCCTCCTTTGTCAAAGATAAGGTGTCCATATGTGCGTGGATTTATCTCTGGGCTTTCTATTTTATTCCATTGATCTATATTTCTGTCTTTGTGCCAGTACCATACTGTCTTGCATCTTTGGAGATAAAACAGATAAGTACATTTGTTGAGGTCATTATTTAATTAAAAACTATAATTGTGGTTTAATTACAGGGAGAAGATAGGACTTTGAAATGGGGAAGGGGAAAATGTTGGTAGAGAAAGATTTACTGTAAAGGTTTGATTCTAGTCTATAATGAAAATGATACTCAGTAATCAGGGGGAATCAGCTGCTTCGAGTTTGCATTATTTGTAGAAGTCCCAGTTTTAGGCATTGGGACCTGCACAAATTCAAGAGAGACTGGGCTCTCTTTAAGAGAATCTGAGCACACCCAGTGCTCCTCTTTGTGGAGGATGCAGGTCAGCCTGCTCTAGAAGGTGAAAGCCTGTAGAATGTCAGCTTGTCTCATGGAAAAGGAATATGCTGGAGACTTACTCTAACCTAGGTTGCTTTCAGGTACACCTATGGGAAAGACCATCTTAGAGTGTTAATTAATGTGGTGGCTAATGTACTTATTAAAATTATTGGAAGCTATTCATTTGGATTTTGCAGTGATTCAGATTTATGAAAATGAATTTGTAATAAAAATGAATGACAGAAATAAGCTAATGAAGGGAATGCTTAGCCTGCTTAGGCAAACCTGCCTTTCTAGCAAGACTAGGATCTCGCCCTCCAGAGGATGAAGGTCACATGTCTTTGGGGATATTTTATTAAAAGTTAGTCATGGTTCTCTTTTGAAATCAGTTGCTGTTACTCCAGGGAGGATGAACTTAGGCTGCATCCCTCTTTCTCTGATCTTTCCTTT
This sequence comes from Bos mutus, assembly GCF_027580195.1. Taxonomy (NCBI): domain Eukaryota; kingdom Metazoa; phylum Chordata; class Mammalia; order Artiodactyla; family Bovidae; genus Bos; species Bos mutus. Next base: position 73,859,585 of record NC_091617.1, read on the forward strand.
CCTTCCCTTCTGCCCTTCCTATTGTATTCACCCTGCTGAATAAAGGCTATGGGATACAGAGTGAGAAATGAGAAAGTCCACTCAGACTGAGGCAGATGCAGGAGGAGATCAGTGAAAGGAAATTTTCTCTAGGGAAGGGGATGTGTTGAGGGGAGAAAACTTCTTGAAGTAGCATTGTTATGGCAAGCTTGATGCTAAGTAACTCACCAGCATTTATATGGCCTGTAAGTGGTAAAGCTATGATTGAGCAGGATCCTTCTGGCCCGAAGGCAGAGAACCCAAGGAATCATCAGGGCTGGCTCTCGTTGATTTTGGGTAGCAGAAGGCTCACCTTCAAAATGCCATTATTTTCACTATTTTCTTTGGCATATTGATTGTATTTTGTCTGGAACATGGTAATCTCAGACTCTGGTCTTCTACTCAGTAATTATTTCCTTTATTTCTTGCTTGTTACTTCTATTCCATTAGGTAAGACTTATTCCGTGGGGATAAAAATTCCTGATACAAATCAATCTATAGTTTTTGTTGTATACATGATCTTGCCTTTCAAAAATTTTCAGTTTCTGATTTGGGAGGGAAATTCTTTATATCAATGACAATTGTTTTTGCACTACCAAGTTTGTTCTTTTCTCAAAGTGGAATTAATTTGACTCTTGATACCTTGCTATTCTTGGCTAGGTTCCCTAATAATTTCAGACTGAATATAAATTCTTCTTTAGTATCATCATTCACCTCTTACCCTAACAAGTCTACTATTTCATTTATTTACTTGAAAGAACACAGATGTTTCCCAAGTTTTCTTGTATCTTTCAAATGTTAAATATTTTTTAAAATGGCTTTTGACACCTTCAGAGCAATTTTCGCTCATTCACATATTATAGCCTGGGTCCCACTTGTGCTGTCCCTTCCAAATCTTCCTTGATCATGGATCTGAGCATGGAGTCTTCCAAAAGCTAGACTTCTGTGTTTTCCCTTATTCATCAATGATTTCCATGCGAATGTAATACATTCCATCTCTCAGGCATTAAGCTGGTGGCTTATTTGATGTGCAGAGACTTTCACTAATTTTTAGACGATCACTTGGTAGGGCTCTGCTCAAATAAGAAGGTATCTTCTGCTTCCAATGCCTGTATATTAGGATTCTCCAGAAAAATGAAACCAATAGGATATTTTTTGGCTCACGTGATTATGGAGGCCCATAGGTTCCCAAAGGAACCTGGATAATTGCTGCTGTTTCTAAGCTAGAGAACCAGGAATGCTGGTGGTTTGACTAGATCTGAGTCTAAGACCTGAGACCCAGAAATGCCAATACCCAACATCTGAGGGCAGAAGAAGATGGAGGGTCTCAGCTCAGAGAAATATCAAATGTGCTTTTCTTTCACCTTGTTGCTCAATTTAGGCCCTCTAGAGACTGGATGAGGCCCATCTGAATTGCTTAGTTGATGGGCGCAAATGCTAACCTCTTTCAGAAGTACCCTCACAGTCACATCCAGAAATAAGGTTTTACCAACCATCCGGGCATCCATTGGTCCCCCAAAGTTGACAAATAAAATTAACCATCATAGCCTGGTCCTTTGCTGTGAAAAGGTTTTTTTGTTTTATTTTCCACTTTTCAGTCTTTATTTTTGAGGAAGAGTATACAGCTGTCAAGATTTTCCAGTCTTCCCCCAGTACCTACTGACAACTTTCTGTTCTTTTCTTAGTTGGCCTTTCTGCACCACTGGGCATTACAGTCTTTAAACTTTCATTTTAGAGAAACTATCGATGCTGATGAATGTCAGAAGAGACCCAAAATAATTTTGGATAGTATAGCAAACTGTTTCCTTGCTATGTGAATGGGGAGGTGGGTGTCAGATTTCTCATTTCTACATCTCTGAGATAGAGATGAGTGTGCAGTGATGCACACTCTTTGTGATGCACAGAGAGGCACACAGTGAGAAGCAATGATGTCTTGTGCTGCTTTGTCTGACACTGTGGACACCTGACCTGGGGATGAGGTCACATGCTTGTCCTATACAGATGAGTATGGATTTCTCCCAGATGCTGAAAGATTGTTGCTAAGCTGTTAGTTTCAACTGCTATAGTGATGTGAAGTCACAGTTTTTGTTTTTTATGTATTTTAATGGAATGTGGAGAGGAAAAAAAATGAGGTGCCATAAGATGTATCATGTGGAGAAGGCAATGGCACCCCACTCCAGTACTTTTGCCTGGAAAATTCCATGGACGGAGGAGCCTGGTAGGCTGCAGTCCATGGGATCACTGAGAGTTAGACACGACTGAGTGACTTCACTTTCACTTTTCACTTTCATGCATTGGAGAAGGAAATGGCAACCCACTCCAGTGTTCTTGCCTGGAGAATCCCAGGGACGGTGGAGCCTGGTGGGCTACCGCCTATGGGGTCGCACAGAGTTGGACACGACTGAAGCGACTTAGCAGCAGCAGCAGCAGCAGCAAGATGTATCATGAGCTTCCCTGGTTGCTTAGATGGTAAAGAGTCTGCCTGCAATGCAGGAGACCTGAGTTTGATCCCTGGGTCAGGAAGATCCCCTGGAGTAGGAAATGGCAACCCACTCTAGTACTCTTGCCTGGAGAACTCCATGGACAGAAGAGCCTGGCGAGCCCCAGTCTATGGGGTTGCAAAGAGTCAGAAACAACTGAGTGACTAACACTTCAATTCAAGATGTATCAACACTTCATTCTTTAAGATGTCACACTAATGGTATCACCACAGGCTTATCTTCAGTAGCTATTGTAAAAAATTAATAATCATAAATTTCAATTAAATAAGGTTGGGAGACGAAGAGAGTTGCTCTCATGCCCTGCTAAGATAGCAGAGCCCAAAAGGAAGAAGAAAGACTCCTCTTTTTTCCTGGCGGGGACTTAGTCAATGGAAAGCCATGGACCGTTTGTTTACTCTGGCCCTCCCACCTTCCTTTTCCTTCTTGTAAAAGCTTCTCCTTCACTTGCTGTGGCAGAGCTTGCACAGGAGTCACCACGGTTGCAGGTCCTAAATTGCAATTCTCTGCTGATCCCAAATAAACTCTGACTTTGCTAGGGAAATATCTGACAGTCTATTTGTTTAAGGTCAACACAGTAATTTCTTGGAGTTGTTTTAGAAGAGAAGGTATTTGTTCTTCAGCTCATGTGTGTCTATAAGTGGAAACCTAGCAACAGCAGCTGAACCTAAAAATCTTGTGGTGATTTTCAAACCTGATTTGTCCTGTTCTGTCTTCCACTCAGAGCACATGGAGAAGCAGCTCACAGCTCTACCACCAGTCTCTGGAAGACAGATCCAAATATGACTTATCTTTGCATCCCAAGTACTTTGCAAAGGACCTGGCACCTGACTTTCTAGAATGTACCATTATGGTTACTGTAGAGCAAATGCAAAGCCCTGTAAAGATTTCAAGGGAATATGCAGCCAGTTTTTCAATGACTATATCTTCAATCTCTAATTGTATATCTATTTTGATATGTAGCCAACAAGTTTTTATATCATCTTAACTGCCTTGGTAGTTTTATACAGACTCTTCCAACTGGAGGAATAAATTATCTTCTTTGGAAAGCTAAGTTATATAAAACTATGATTTAAGAGACAAGCAGAATGTTTATTGCTTCTCAGGATAACCCTTTATTTTCCAAATAAGTCAAATGTCCTGCTTTCTAGGGTAAAGCTAATGCACTCTGAAATTTCATTTTCTAGTTAACATGCTGCAAACTCTGCCTTGCTGTGCTCTCCAAGATGGTCTTAGTGCAAAGGCTACAGCTTGCTCAGCCTCACAAAGTCAGGGCAGAATGTAATAAAACTGCTGGTAGCAGCATTCAGGTTCCCAAGGGAACATTGTCACGAAACAGTAGCTGATCTTGAGTTGAAAGCAGCAAGCAGAAGAAATGCAGTGCTCTGACATGCCACATTCTGGATACCCAAACACCAGCAGTTTCATACCAGCTTACAGCTTGCCAAAGCACAAATCCAGTGTACCACTTACTGATGACGTAAAACTATACAGGAAATCTATTTAAATGTGATTTTTAAAAAATGATGCACTGATGGGTTATTTAGCAGATTTGTCATGTTCTTCTTTGTTAATAAGATTTTTATTTTATATTCATAGTTGATTAGCAGTGTTGTATATGGTGACAGCAGCCATGAAATGAAAAGACGCTTACTTCTTGAAAGGAAAGTTATGACCAACCCAGATAGCATATTCAAAAGCAGAGACATTACTTTGCCAACAAAGGTCTGTCTAGTCAAGGCTATGGTTTTTTCCTGTGGTCATGTATGGATGTGAGAGTTGGACTGTGAAGAAGGCTGAGTGCTGAAGAATTGATGCTTTTGAACTGTGGTGTTGGAGAAGACTCTTGAGAGTCCCTTGGACTGCAAGGAGATCCAACCAGTCCATTCTAAAGGAGATCAGCCCTGGGATGTCTTTGGAAGGAATGATGCTAAAGCTGAAACTCCAATACTTTGGCCACCTCATGCGAAGAGTTGACTCATTGGAAAAGACTCTGATGCTGGGAGGGATTGTGGGAAGGAGGAGAAGGGGACGACAGAGGATGAGATGGCTGGATGGCATCACTGACTCGATGGACATGAGTCTGAGTGAACTCTGAGAGTTGGTGATGGGTAGGGAGGCCTGGCGTGCTGCGATTCATGGGGTCTCAAAGAGTCGGACACGACTGAGCGACTGATCTGCTCTGATCTGATAAGTTTTAAGTGTACAGCAAGATTTGTCATGGTTTCTTGAAATCTTCAAGAATCATTGATGTGTCTGATTGTATTTTGGCGTAGTTAAACCCCACAGAATCTCTGTGAGTTGCACCGTTTTGCACCTGCAATTGTAAAGTGCTGATAAGAGTCCTTTCCATTCTCCAAAGGAACAATGGTGGAACAAAAATAAAACAAAAACTGATGTTGTGGGCCTCATGGGAGAAATAGTTTCCTCCAGAGTAAAGCAGACTTTGAAACTTCATAGTATATGGTTATATTTATTAGTTCTGAGAATTTTATTCGTATTTTTATCTCTTTTTAAATTTAAAAACATGGAGGTTCATGTTTAAAAACTTAAGGCATTATTTGGATATGTATAGGAAATGTGTTTCTATTGATAAATTAAGGTTTGTGTTAAAAGATGTGCTTAGTGTGGTGTAAGCATGGCACAAATCCCATTATAATACAGCCAAATGTGGGATTTTCTAAATTATGATGATGAAAATGTCCAGAATTGTAACACCTCATGAGTCTAAAGCTTACAGATCCAGCAAACTCAGCTAGCTGGAACCCAGTTGCAAACTAGGAAATAAAGCCGAAAGGAATTTGGAAGACAGAATGTTGGTACCTTGAAGTTTACATTTTCTTCATCCCTCTTTGCTGCTCCCCATCTTCCTTCCCTGTTCCCCCAACACATTGTGGGGGATTCTTTTAGGAATTTTACATATAGTCTAATAGACCTGGTGATCCCCACAGTGGCTATAGTTAAAAGAGACCAAGAAAGTGATAAAAATCAGTCAGAAAAACTCTAAAAGCATCAGGGCCACCTAATGAAGAGAGAGGAAGCTCTGTACATGCCAGTTGATCCAGCTAACATTGCAATTCTGGGCAGTGTGGATATCCCTCATAATTGTCTTGACATATCAAGATTAAATTTTGTCCAAAATCGTGTGCCTAATCCAGAGTAGAAATGTACAGTGCATTTCAGAAAGCATTCTGTGCAAGAAGGCTATTGTTTTATGAGATTTAAAGGGGGAAAACCCCTCTTAACTCACTAGAGAATGTAGGTATCCGGAATAACAACCATCTCGTGAGTGTACATTAAGCTTCCTAGAGTTGTGATGCTAAGATCCTTTGATATTGATAAGTTCTATGACCCTCGGCATGGAATTTCATCTCTCATAGCTTTGCTTTCTCTTCCATAAAATGATTTTAATAGCATCTACTCCTCAAGAGTGTTCCATCAATTCAATGGAATTTCTTTATAAAGTTTTTTCATTGTGCCTGCCAAATAATGTATATTTAATCACTGTGGTTATTACTTATTTCCAGCCTTCTGTGAATAAGGAAATACATTGGAAGCTGAGTAATACCAAGAATTATAGACTGTGTATCGCATTTTTATGATCCTACACTGTTCAGTGTTTTCTTGTTGAATGCTTTGAAGAATATTACATGAACTAAGAGATTGTCAACTCTAGGGATATTATGCCATCCATAACCTTGAAGTAGCTGGCACTGTTACTGTATTTGGAGCAAGATAGCTTTTTTGGGGGTGGGGGCTGTCCCATACATCATAGGCTGGTTAGCTAGCAGCATCCCCAGCCTCTACCCAAAAGATACCAGTAGTGCCTCCCCCCACCTCACTTGTAACAGCTGAAAACCACTCAAGATATTGCCAAATGTCCCTACAAGGCAAAATCACCTTAGTTTAGAACCATTGTACTAGAGAAACAAATTTGTAAATATCAAGTGTAGAGTTTTAAATGGTAGTGAAAAATTAATACTGAGTCTTTAAATTCTCATTCCCTTTGTGTTATGAGACTTTGATGACACGTACCTGCTTTATCACAGTTACCACTATGTGTATCTTTTCCTTTTATAATTTAGATGTTATTCAGTGACAGTAAGTACTCTTGCCTGGAAAATCCCGTGGATGGAGGAGCCCAGTAGGCTGCAGTTCATGGGGTCTCTCAGAGTCAGACAGGACTGAGCTACTTCACTTTCACTTTTCACCTTCATGCATTGGAGAAGGAAATGGCAACCCACTCCAGTATTCTTGCCTGGAGAATCCCAGGGACAGGGGAGCCTGGTGGGCTGCCGTCTATGGGGTCGCACAGAGTCGGACATGACTGAAGCGATTTAGCAGCAGCAGCAGCAGCAGCAGCAGTGATAGTTAAAGGAAAATGAAGATTTGGAGTGAAATGGTATATCCTATGCAGTCTTTTGAAAACGGGGCTTCTCAGGGGAATTTTCATCACTGATTTCCTGAAAAGTAAAAGTGTTAGTCACTCAGTCGCATCCTACTATTTGCAACCCCATGGACTGTAGCCCCCCCAGGCTCCTCTGTCCATGAAATTCTCCAGGCAAAAATACTGAACTGGGTTGCCATTCTCTTCTCCAGGGGATCTTTCTAACCCAGGGATTGAAGCTGGGTGTCCCACATTGTAGGAAGATTCCTTACTGTCTGAGCCACCAGAGAAGGCCTAATTTCCTGGATGGCTTTAAATAAATCAATATATATTTATTGAACATGTACCAATTTTTAAGTCCTTTGCCAGCTATTGGAGGGGAAGGAAAATATTTTTTTCTGAACCACCTGAGTAAATGAGTTTCTTTTCTAGTTCCGTGTGTCTGGGGGCTAGTGATGCCTGCCCCTCCAGCTCCGAACAGCTTGCCTTTCCCTCTTGCTCCGTTAGCCTTTCACTCTAACTTTCTCCTGCTTCAACTCACCTCTTCACCTTCCACCCCCACCTTTGTTGCGTGATTATGCAGGGTTCCAGACAGCATCATCTTCTTTCTGGCATGACTCAGACTCCTGTTAAAGTTCCATTTCTGGTGCCTCATTTAGGAAAAAATCATCTGCTTCTTTTAGCCCACATTAGTAGGGAACACTGGCCCATCTATTAATCAATTGGGCTTTAGTTCTAAAATTCAATCATAATCAAATATTTCTGGCTCCTTAGCCTGTCCATATTTGGAGAGATTCATCAGTTATGATTAAATTGGACAGCTAGTAACAAAGAGCTGTAGTTATAATGACTTAAACAAAGTAGAATTAAATTTCTCTTAACACAAAAGTCAAGAGGTAAGCAGCCCAAGGCTGGTATGAAGGGTTTATGATTTCATCATTGTCTCTGCCATTCCTGTTGTATAGCTTCTATCCTCAAGGTCACCCCATGGTCAAAAGTTGTCCATCTATTGCAGTTCCATCATCACATCTGAGTTTTCAATTAGAAATACGGGGAAAATATTTTCTTTTTCTGTAAGTCCCTTTCAAGTTAGGAGTTTGGGATTAACATATACAGACTGCTACATATAAAATGGATAACCAACAATGACTTAGTGTATAGCACAGGGAACCATCTTCAATATTTTATAATAACCTATCAGGAAAAAGAATCTGAAAAAGAATACATATATGTGTGTATGTATGTATATATGTGTATATATATTACTGAATCACTTTGCTGTACACCTGGAACTAGCACAATAGTTGTAAATCAATAAACAATTTTTAAAAAATTGTTTAGATACTGCCTACAAGGAGATGGCTGGGATACGCAGCTGGATGTATTACTGCTTCCAACAGTATAAAGATAGTGTTAAAAAGGAGGAAATGAGCATAGTTATTGGTCGGGGACAGACATCTCTGCCACACAGAGACTTTTGAGAGGAGTGTATATATTTGATGTTATGTATACCATGCTTAAAATAAGACTTCAACAAGATGTTTCATATTCTATACAGTGAAGATTGCTTATTCGATTGATAGTGAGTTGTTATTCCTAACATGTGTTCCTCTTGCTTAAGTACAGAGTTGGAAGGACTGTTTATCATTGTTCCAAGAAATGAAGTAGAAAACTGTAACATTCTACTGAAAAGTGAAAGATGTGGTCAGTCAATCTGGTTGATTATTTGCTGTCAGATTTTCAGAAATGACTAGTTCGAAATGAGTTTTGTTTTTGTCTCATAGATGTATTGAATGCCCACCTATGGAACGACTCTATCATAGGACAGAACTCTTATGAGCCTTAAATGAAAATATATATAAAAGCATATGAAAATTTGAAATGCTATTGGGTTGCTGGTATTGATTTTATTATTTAGATCCAGATCAAATTTTAGCCATTCTTGGCAACAAAAGACAACAAATACACTCTGTTTCTCTAAAAATATTCTATCAGTAATCATCTCAAAAAAAATTTTCTCTACTGTGTGATAGTGTAACAATGTATTATCCAGTAATACTAATTAAGGGGAACCTAGGAAGCACAGCTTTGGCACCCCACTCCAGTACTCTTGCCTGCAAAATCCCATGGACAGAGGAGCCTGGTAGGCTTGGAGAAGGAAATGGCAACCCACTCCAGTGTTCTTGCTTGGAGAATCCCAGGGACGGTGGAGCCTGATGGGCTGCCGTCTGGGGTCGCACAGAGTCGGACACGACTGAAGCAACTTAGCAGTAGCAGCAGTAGGAAACACAACTAGATTACCTATATCTTACTCCTAGTCTTCTTACTTGCCTTTCAGACTTCCATAAGACACTAGGTCCCTTCATACCTACTTCCAAATCTAAAATTCATAAGTCACATACCCTGTCCCTTTAGGCAATGGCAAAGCCCTGAGGTCATTCGTATGTTTATAAAGTTTAGGTGGCACTGTCACATTAAAAAAAGTCCAGAATGAGGAATGGATATTGAAAGAGTTTTATTTGGTTTTTAAAATTTTTGATGCATTGTCTTTTTCTTAATTAGAAATGATTTGCATCAGGGTTTTCTTACAGGGCATACAGGAACTAATTAGAATATTTTTAATAATACAGATCCACACTGTGTTCGCAGAAAGCCACAGAGCTCTGTAAGAGAGAAATAATTCTTGGAGATGTATTGTCTAGGAAGAGGTTATATCTGGTTGACTGATGCTAAAGCTGAAACTCCAATACTTTGGCTACCTCATGCGAAGAGTTGACTCATTAGAAAAGACTCTGATGCTGGGAAGGATTGGGGGCAGGAGGAGAAGGGGATATCAGAGGATGAGATGGCTGGATGGCATCACCGACTTGATGGACCTGAGTTTGGGTGAACTCTGGGAGTTGGTGATGGACAGGGGGGCCTGGCGTGCTGCAATTCATGGGGTCGCAAAGAGTCGGACACGACTGAGCGACTAACTGAACTGAACTGAGTGAGAAATAGTGGTATTTGAGCCCAGATTTGACAGGTGTTGATGAGCAGAGAATGTGAGTCTGGGTGAGCATTCCAGGAAGGAACTCCTAAGGTAGGGACCAGGAGAACTCCTGGGGGAGACTAGGCAAAGTGAGAGCATTTTTTGAGCATTCCAAAGAAATAGACTAATTCCATGAAAATAAGAACTGTGACTACTACACATCACTACACGCTGTTGACATAAAGCTTTGTAATTAGTTATCAAACTAGACTGTGAACAATTCTAAGCCAAAGCAAAAGATTACAGGGGAAAAAATGGGTGGGCCCAGTTTCTCCTCTGGAATTGTCACACTTGAATGTGACATGAGTGTTCCATAGGGAATAGTTCACAATTCTTGTTTGTGAACCATTTGAAATATGTTATAGAATGGCTAAGAGTAGTTTCATAGGACATTTATTCCAGGGAGAGCAGGGCCGTAGATGACATCTACTTAAATTAGCAAGACATGTGTAAATCTCCCCTTGAACAGTGGTGAAGAGTACTGACTCTGCACCTGAGCATAAATTTCTAGTTCATTCCCAAATAGTCCATTTTACCTTTGGTCAGCAGACTTATACACACACACACACACACACACACACACAATTAGTCTGCAGACTTGAGGGAGAGTCAGGTAACTTGGGGCTAGAATGGATGCCTAACGGTAAAATGGGCACATGCTAATAAGCAGGAAAAATATTTTAAGGAAGTGATTCTCAAACTTGAGCAAACACCAGAATCACCTATAGGATTTGTTAGAACACAGAGTTATGGACCCTACCCCAGAATTTTTGATTTGGTTGGTTTGTGAGCAGGGCCTGAGAATGTACGTTTCTCAAAGTTGCCAGTATTACTATGGTGGACAACACAGAGTGAGAAGCATTCTTTAAAAATATTCTGAAGCCATGAGCAAGTGAGCATCCTCTTTGAAAAGCCTGGAGAATGAAAGCATAGGGAGGATGTTTTAGTTTGCAGCCTCAGGCTCCTCCGGCTTTCTCTGAACAAAACTGGTACCCATTCCCTCTTCTTCTTTCCCATACTGGCCAGAAGAACTGCCTCCAGTTGAGCCTTGAGTGCTCGTCCATCTGAGCTATCACTCATACCGTTCTTTTCACACTGGGATTCCTTCCCTTCCCATGTCCGCTTGTGGAAATATTTACTCTTCAAGGTCTAGCTAAATGCCAGAGACTCTCTCTGCTTCTCATAAACAGAATGGATTGTTCAGACACTGTGCTCCCATAGCTCATTGCTTATATCTTTTTGTGGCACATATAACTTCTTCCCAAGCCATATAGTTAGTTTTATCCATTTCAATCTCTCCTTCAGTGCAAGGGGCCCAGGAAGTCAGGGTCTCAGAGGAGTCTGGTTTTGCCTGACGTCTTGCAGAGGGTCTTGCACAGTGTAGGTACCTGGCAAATATTTCTTGAATGAATATATAAACCTTTTAATCAGCTTTCCCTCACTTAGCAGAGTCCTCTTTATGAATAGTGTGACTGGAGGGAGGGGGAACATCAACACAGAATGATACTGAATTTGAAACTAACAATAGAGTCTTGGCTCCACCTCTATTAGTTGCCTGACCTCAGTTCCGTTATCTGTCTGATGCCAAGAATCCTATCAGAGATTTCTTGAGGATAAAATTAGATTCAGTATTTGAGTGCTTTGGCAAACTGTAAATTCTGTTTGAATGTATCATGTTAATTGCTTAACGCTCTGTGTATGACAAAAGGATGTACATATTTCAGAATGGCCCAAAGCAACAGTGGTTTGAACACATTTTGTGCAATAATAATGCTTTAGACTCAATGTTTTATTGGTCCATATTAAATTATTTGCCTATAAGAAAAGTATTTTGGTTTGAGGTTGGGCGTTTTTTGTCTTCAAAGGCAAGGGAAAGGAGGGGGAAATTAAAAGATGGGTCTATTATTTGCCATGGAGAAGGCAATGGCAACCCACTCTAGTATTCTAGCCTGGAGAATCCCAGGGATGTGGGAGCCTGGTGGGCTGCAGTCCATGGGGCCGCACAGAGTCAGGTATGACTGAAGCGACTTAGCAGCAGCAGGAGCAGCAGCAGTTAACTATCACTCAACCTCCCGCATCATTTTATATAATGTGAAACAGTTCAATAACTGATAGGATGTGAGAGCTAAAAGGCATTCAGAAATATCTCCTAAGTCCCTTATCTTACAAAGAAGAAATTGCAGTTCAGTAAGAAGAAACCTACACGAGTTCACCTGGCTGGTTTGGTACCCAGTTTACAACACCCAAAAATCCCACCCAAAGGCTGCAACAAATATCTATTAGTCTGAAAAGCTCAGTGTTCTATGTTCCTCAGCCATGGGACTAGGGTTTCTACCAATTTACAGACCTGATAATTTGGATATTTATTTGTGTGTCATGGAATTTTCCCTGAATTTACACTTTGAGCTCCTGGTAGATGTCTGTTTCTATGACCACAAAGGACAGAAATGTACAGATTTTAGCTGAAAAAAATTTTTTTTCAATATTTAGATCACCAAAGTCTTCTTGGCAACTTGAGACGTTAGGAATAAAATAAGTTTAACTTAACATTGTATTAATTGTTTTAGGATTAAATGTTGACCAATGAAACCTGTTATTTACATTTTGTTTCTATGTTGTTCATATTTTCTCAAAAATCAGGGTATTACCTAGCCAATCAATCTTTGTTGATAAGACAGGATATTTGAAGTCAGGATTGTCCCATTAGATGTATAGTAATAGGTCACATATTACTTTATTTAGATTTTTTTTAAAGTCATTATTCTTTAACCTATAACATTGCATTCTTTAGGTCATGAATACTTTAGCTTCATTTAGGAGCTTTTCTGGGACATTTTCTCTGTGGTAGTTGCTAATGATACAAAGTTGAATATTTAGATCTCCTTTGGAAGAAACTTACAGACTATTGAGAAAATGAACTTAAATTATTCCAATGAAATATAGTAAATGCAAGAATGGAATAAATAACAGGTTGGCACAAAGGAGAAGAGGTGAGTTGTTTAGACGGCTCACGGATGTGCTGCAGGTGGGAGCTCTCTTTAATCCTCTGTTGACGGGTGAAGGGTAAATGAGATCACTTGTTATAATAATGAATTTTTCACTGGGGACTATCAGGTAAATCAGATGGTAGCCACTTATCATTGTATTGATCTGAGAGCTGAGAAAACTACACCTGGGGAGAGCGACTTAAAGCCTTTAACTTGGACACCCTGGTGGTGCTGATTTTCAGTATGATGCAGTGAGTGCTCAAGACTGAAATTCCCCTTTCTCCATACTCAACATCTGTTCTGTCCCCCAAAGATAATAACTTGAAATAATTCCAAGAGTGAGTTCAGTGATCTGCTTGAGAATCCATTTTGGAGATTAATCAACTGCACCTTTGAGGAAATCCCTAACGGCCTTCTAATCCTATACTGTAAGTTTAGTTCACATTGGAGTGTTACTCAATTGAAAGTCTTATCTCAGGATAAGTTATTCTGCTTTCTGAAAGCATTATTTTTTCCCTAGTATTTTTTCCTTTTGCTCCTTTCTGATGCCATTTCTCTCTTTGTTAACTATTTCTCCTAAATTTTGGAGCAGAAGGCAGAGACACCAGTAAATGACCTCAATCAAAGCAATTATCATTTATTCAGGAGGTGCTTATCTCGCGAGAGAAGAAAACAACAACAACAGTAAAACCTGGAAGTTTGGTAGGTTTTTAGAAATAGTTTGTTTCTAACAAAAGGGGAAACACCCACTGACGTGAGAATTTGAAATTGCAAGAGATTTAAAAAATTCTAGATATTCTTTGTCCTTATAAGGATGGATAGTTGAGATCTGACCATGTAGTGCTATGAGACACTCATTTCATGTATATGTAGGTGTTTTAGTGCATATGTTTTCTTTATAAAATAAATAAAATCAATTACAAAGTTAACAAAATCAAATATTTTTCAAAATACATTATTTTCTAGGCCACTAGTCAGTTTTTATACTGTAGACCACTTTCATTATACCATAAGCCATGGTATAATGGTTTCTATCTGATATAGGTATGTATCTTTTAATTCTGTGATAATAAAAATAGTACTCAACATAGTGATAGAATACTGTGTCACATTAGAAACACACTGACCTTGGGATCAGAAGACGTGAGGTGGCATACAACTGGACATTGCACTTTGTGCAGAAGTGTGGGTCTGCGCAAAGCGGCCTTGCCCTGGTAAGCCTTATTTTCTCCTCCTGTGAAAAGGGGCTCTTTCTGTGCTGCTTATTTCACAAAGTAGATGTGAAGATCAAATTTGATAATAGATATGACAATACTCTGAGACCTATAAAATACTGTTTTTATTCGTAAATATTTTTAAGCCAACACTTCCTGAGCAGCTCTCTACTTGGTTTGCTAGCTCACCTAATCTATTTATTGATTCATTTATGCGTATCCTGTTTTCTGAGGAGCTTGCTAATTTGATGTAATCTCCACCAGTATTCATGTTTCTATTTTCCCCTAAATATCTAAAGTAAGAGTGTCAAGCCATGGTCCCCATGTTGATATGAATTGCAGGTAAACTGTCTTTCATTATTAGCTGTCAAGGGAAAACTGAAAAATTGATAAGACCACTTGTTTCTCAGTATTTCCTGAGTATTTCACATTAGGGGGACTCAGCAACTTGATAAGTCACTGCATTTCTTAAGTTGGAAATATGTTAAAATTTAAATCTTACCTTGGCTGCTTTCAAAATGTTGGATGGATTTAAATCCCTCTCAGTTTTCTTGACTGAAATAAACTAGTAGGTTAGTACCGGAAGGATAAATTGTGTGTGAAACACATCTTCGGGTTCATTGATAAATAGGCCATATGGGATAGAATCCAGATCCTCTTTAAAGCCCCACTGTGTTATATCTCTGCCTCATTTTTAATCTATCATCCTTATCATTCAGCACAAGGGAAGAGACTCCTTGATAGTACCTTTACAAGGACAGTAAGTAGCGATGTTTTATGAGACACGTGGACTCTATCTTTTTCACTTTATTTATGTGATGGGTTACTGAAAGCTTTCCCATCATCTTTCCAGGTAAAAATTAATCTTATGGAACTGAACTTCCAGTCATTCTTAAATATAGACATAACTTATTCAACCACAGCTCATCAAAGGTAATATCAGCTTTAAAAAATTAATTCTGGTGAAATCCTATATAAACTAGCTATCTGAATATGTATCTCTATGCTTTTGCCTATTACCTCTTGAGACTAATAGAAGGCAGGAAGGTGTCCCATATGATTTTTTTTAGTAACAGCTTTATTGGTATATAATTCACATACCATAAAGTTCACCCTCTTAAAGTATGCGATTCAGCGGGTTTTAGTATATTCATAGCATTATGCATCCATCACCACTCTTGGATCCCAGAACATTTTCATCACCGTGGAAGAAAACCTCACATCCATTATGCAGTCACTCTCTGTTTCTCTTGGCAACCATCATTCTACATTTTTTCTCTAAGGATTTTTCTGTTATGGACATTTCATACTGATGGAATCACACACTATGTGGCCTTTTGTGCCTGGCTCGTTTCACTTACAATGTCTTTAAATTCATTTGCGTTGCAGTGCATATTGCCATTTCGTTTCTTTTCATGTGTTCCTTTGTGTGGATATACCAAATTTTGTTTATTCATTCAGTGAGACCTTTAGTCTCACCAAAGTACCTCATGGATCCCTCTTCTGTCCTCCTAGACGAGAACACGGACGGTGGAAAAATTAGCTATGAATAACAGCTCCTTTATTTTAATTAAGTGGAAGGGGCTCATTATTAGATATCATACTGTGTTGGAAATTATATAAATCTGGTTTTTTTTGGTAAAAATTTCAGTCCCTTCTCCCTCTAATTAAATGGTGATTTTCTGTATCACATGCTTTGATTGACTGATTAATTGACTGACAGTGTCTCAAACTACAGATACAGACCTTCTCTGATGAATAGGTAAGGTCTGCTTGAACTCACCTCTTCCTATTTCTCTATCCTGGGCTGATGCATTATGTTGTAACGTCTTCAGCCTTCTTTCTGTATTTTGAGTACAACTAACTCTGACCTCAGACTTCCCTGGTGGCTCAGTGATAATGAGTCCATCTACCAATGCAGGAGACTTGAGTCTGATACCTGGGTTGGGAAGATCCCTGGATAAGGAAATGGCAGCCCACTCCAGTATACTTGCTTGGGAAATCCCATGGATAGAGAAGCCTGGAGGGCTACAGTCCATGGAGTCACAAAGAGTCAGACATGCGTTAGAGACTGAACAACAACTCTGGTCTCAGGTCTTTACATATACAGTTCCCACTTGCAACGTTTTTCACTTACCTAACCCTGGATCAAGCTATAGGTCTTAGCTTAAATGCTCCATACCTCAGAAAACCCTTCCCTGACCATCCCCTTCCCCAACCCCAGTCAAGATTACATGTCCCCTGTTATTTTTTATGATACTCTATACTTTTCCTCTGTGGAACTTAACATAATTTGTAGGTATGGATTTATTTATGTGCTTTAAAACATAATTTCCATTAGAATGTTTACTCCAAGAAGGAGAGGCTCCTTTTTTGTCCAGTTTTGTAACTGCCATATCCTTGCCTTTTAAACTAGTTTCTGGAATAATAATAGATGCTCAATAAATATTTGTTGAACAAGCAATTGGCTTTAATGACCACTTGTGTCCTAATAATTCCCTATTTGGCACCTCTCTGCCAAAAATATTAGACACTCCATTCTAGTGTAGGCTGCCATCTTGACATCTCTATCTGAATGTTTCCCACATACACCAAAGTCAGCATTTCTTAAACGGGGCTCATGATCCTTCCTCTCCAACTTTGGATCCACCTTTCCAGTTTAATGGCTTCTTATTTTCTAAGCTGGAAACCTGAGCATAACCTTAGAGTCCTTTTTTTTTTTTTTTTAGCCCTTTATATCTAATTGGACATAAGGTTCAGTTGATTCAGTCTCATAAATATCCCTTTGGTATGTATTTTATTTCTATCAACACTGTCTTAGTTCAAGTTCTCATTTTCTGTCAGTTGAGCAGTTATGATATCTTCCTAACTTCTTCCTCTCTGGCCTTATTTAATCCATAGTCCACATCACTGCGATCTTTCTCAATCTACAATTTGGCCATGGCACTCTGCTTCAAAATCTTCACTGATGATCCAGTCCCTGCAGGTGAGGTCCCAACCACTGCTCAGCCTGTAAAGCAGCAGGAGCCATTTTCTCACTTATCCCAATTATGCCAGACATCTTGAGTCCCCTAAACATGCTTCTTTTTGTTAACACAGTGCACCATTTCCCATAGCGTTCCCTCTATCCACAAAGCCCTCTTTCTCTTGTCTACTTTACGAATGTCTAGTCATTCTTGAAGATTCTGCCCAAACGCCCTATATTCCTCAGAGATTTGGCTAACTGCCCTCTGAAGAGTTAGAGTTCCTTCCTCCGTGCTCAATGACCCCCATCTACTTGCCTAAATGATAGCTTGCACCACATTGCTTCAGTAATTGTGCTAGAATCTCTCCCTGATACTAGATACACATCCTTTAAGGGCAAAATCTGCCCTCTTGAAGGCTTGGAATTCAGAAGATGATAGACTTGGGTTCAAATTCTGATCCCTACTTGTGGTCTTAGACCTTGGGTGAGGCATTTAACATTTTTAGTGAGACCATGTGTGTAACATGCTTCATACAGTTCCTGGAATACAGTAAGCATTTAGCATTAATAGTCATTGTTGATCATATGATTGTTAACAGTAGTAGAAGTAACTGTGCCATCCTAGGGGTGAGAATAGTGACTGACATATACTAACAACATTTGTTGAGTCACTGATTAAATAAAAATTTATTTTTGGTGACTCATGGTTAAACCACAATAAAATAGGAGTCAACATAAAATTACAAGGGAGTCCAAAAAGACAGCTCTACAAATACTAATGAAAAAGATATGATAAGAGTTTCATCAACTGTGGTTAGAGAGAGGGCTGGATGAAGTGGGCTGTGCTTCATCCCATCTCTGCTGAAGGCCAAGTCTGAAAATCTTAGAGGACTCAGACAAGGCTCTATGATCTCTGAGGTATGTCCTGACTAAAATATATAGTGAAGTTGTGGTTTCCTGAGGAATCTTGTAAAACTCTCTGTTCGTGATATTTAAAGGAGCAAAGTGCCCAACCATATAACATTCTGGCAGTAGACATCACCAACTGAAAAAGGTTGTTGGGGGAAGCAATACGGTCAGTGGGAAAAAGCAGGGGCATAAAATGCCAGGAAATCCAGGTCTTAGTTCCGGTTAAGTCACTTTACCTCTTCAGACCTCCATATTTAAGTGTAAGACCAGAAGTTTGGCTTGGTGGGTCCTTTAGGTTCTTTTAAACTCTGAAAGTTCTAGGGTTATTTGAGTTCCTCTTCAGATAACTCAAGTGTCCAAGGATCCCTAAAGAAGAAAACTCCTGAACCATCACAACCCACTCTGAGAGCTAATCGATGCTGTTTATTACCGTGTAGGCACCAAAAGGCTTCTACTGTATAACAGTCTTTCCTGTTTTAAAAATATGGTCTGGCAACAATTTAAAATATCAATTATTCATAATCCTATCATTCATATAAAACAGTGAAAATCAGAAGTATGGATGAATAAAAGTAAGTGGCATTGGAAATGGCCACCAACAAAGTGCATTAGGAATTCAGAGGAGTAGAGTCTTGAAGAGTGGACAGGATATGAATATGAAAAGTAAGAGAGAAGAACTTTCTTATCATACAGAAAGAACAAGGGGGGAAAAGCATAAGATGGTTGTTTGGGGCAGGCCAAAGGATAGTGGGTATATTTACATGAAGCAGATCTTATGGGTGATAAGATCAAAAACGTATGTTGAGGCCGGATTGCAGGCAACTTGGATGTATATATAACTTTTGCTTTTGAACTCACATTGAACAAAATCATCTTTGGTGGCAGTTTCCTTACTGATTAAGACAATTGGGCTAGATGATCTGCAGTAGTCCATTGAATCATAATGTTCATAATTTTATAATTCTCCAGCATTCCAGAATCAATAAATGTATTCCAGCTAGCTCAAGATTATCTATCTGTTCTTGAGAATTCCCAACATTTTCAGAAGATTCAAAGAGTAAAGAATTGTCCTAATAATTTTAACTCTATTCTTAACTTTTAAAAATGACCACAATTGCCAGCTATGTGCAGAAAACTCTCATGCAACATTTTAAAAAAGAAACACATAATGATTGTGAATGTATTGCAAGGCAAATTGCTACTGGTAAGACAGTATAACTGATAGCTGGTTTTTCTGTAAATCACAGCATTTAGTGGTAAAAAGAACTAAAAGGAAAGAAAACAGAGTAGCACTCCAGATGGATTAGGACATTTTTTCAAGCCCCTCATCAGTTGCCTGCCAGGACTGGCGTAGTGACAGACAGCAGTGATGTCCTGTCATTTTCTTTAAGCTACAAGTAAGTGGCCCATCAAAATGGGCTTCGTGGCAAGTGCTGCCCTGACCTTAGATTAACATTTAATTGGAAATTCTCTTTTCCTTGGGGACAACTGGAACCATGTGAAATCTTTTCTCAAATAGAAAGAGGCATTTCTCACTGGCAGGACATGCTGCCACTTGGTTATCCTATATTAGTTTGGAAATACAAAAACCTTATTCTCTGATAAGTAATACATGTCCATGGTACAAATTTGAAACAAAAAATTATAAGTACCCCTGAACTCTCTCTCCAGCCAAACAGAGACAAAATCCTCCCACAGTAGCCTTTCAGAGACAAACCTAAATAGGGGAGAATGAAAATTTGTGTTTTTAACGTCTCACAGGTATTACGTCTTTGGTGTTTTCCCGTCTGAGCTGTGGCTGTGCTTGTGCCCTTAGGTGGAATGCTGCTTTCCCAGGAGTGCCTGGGTTCTGGGTCAGAGCAGGAATCTTTTGCTCAGGGCACAGCGCTCTTAGGATAGTCATTTGAAGGCTCTGAGCTTCAGTTTCCCTCTCTGGAAAGCAAAAATAGTTCTTTCCATCAACATCTCGTCAGATTTTTGTGAGATTAATGGAATGATTGGAGAAGGAAATGGCAATGATGGATGTGAAAATGTTTTAAACAGTAAAGAACCATATAGAAAAAGTATGGTTTGAGAAGAGGGTGGTGACTGCTGAGAAATCAGGGAAAATTCTCAGATGTTTTATATTGTCAATGAAGCAGTTTGATAAACTCATGGATGTGTAAATAAAATTAAGATCTAAGTCAAAATCTGATTATCTCTTGTTTATAAAAAGTACATATAAATATATAACATATCTCTGAGGTACATCTTTTTTTTTTTCTCTCTGAACAAATCTGGGACTGTTTAATCCATTAAGTTTTAAGATTTCATTAGGTTTAATTGTTGGTACTGGATGTTTCCACATCTCTCAGTAAACTTTTTCTGTAAAGCTCTAGAGAGTGACTATTTGAGGCTCAGTGAACTATCTGCTCTCTGTTGCTACTACTTAACTCTATCATCATAGCATGAAAGCTGGTGCAGACAATGAACAAACAGATGAGCACGGCTGTGCTCTAGTAAAACTTTATTTATGAGCTCAGAAATTTGAACTTCATATGATTTTCCTTATCACAATGTATTATTCTCTTTATTATTTTCAACTATTTGAAAACGTAAAAGCTATGCAAATATAGGCTTCAGGACAAAGTTAGCTTATTGGTCATAGTTTGCCAACTAGTAATTCACCACGCCAGTATTCGTGCCTGGAAAATCCCATGGACAGGGAAGCCTGGTGTGCTGCCATCCACGGGGTCACAAAGAGTCAGACATGGCTGAGTGACTAAACAGCAACAACAATTTAGAGCAAATCTATGTCAAGAAAAATGAACTTTTACGGAGCAAAACTTTGATTTACTTACTCAAGGGTTTAACATAGTCTATGCCAAACTGGCCTAACTGCACCACCATTTGAGCCACATTCCTCATCCTATAAAACAAGGGAGAAACATTTGCAAATTCTTAGGAGCTTTCCTTTTCTAATACCTCGTGGTTTAATGGTTCTGGATAACCTCCCTCTCTTGGAGTCCATCTATACTTATATGTGATATGTAAAATATACCCATGAAAGCCCTTGCAGCAAGCTTTTGCCTTCTAATATTTTAAACACATTTGTAACTAGAGGTTGATTTCTGCATCTTGATGGGTTCAGATTTTCTTATCAAGTTTCCCTGTATTAATTGAGATGTTTTGGGTGTGCATTAAATTCTTCAGTGCCTCCTGGGTTTCACTTGGGGTACTTCCATGTTGTCACTGCATTACCTAGTGAATCTGAAAATGTTTTATTTCAGTGGGATTTTTTCTGTGCTATACTCCCAGGAACATGGGCTCTAACTCATACGAAATGAGCACATCTATGAAACAGAACTAATACCTACCTTGTGGGCATGTGGTGAAATTTAATTAGTGAATGCTTCCAAAGAACTTCACATCCATGGATAAAATGTATTATTCAACTGCTAAGAGCTATTATTGTTTATTATTTCCTCTATGTATTTCTCAGTGGGTGTTTTGCTATTAGGATATAATGGCAGTAATTTTGAAACAAGTTGACATTTGAGTTTGTTTGCAGAGCACATGAAGCTACAGGTTGCACTTTAATGCAATTTTCCCTCCTCCTCCCCCTGAGTCATTAGGTGTACAGTCACTGCTACCCTCTCTTAGATGTTTATAGAATTTATTAGTATTTAATAGTAGCATTGGCCATCAGTGTAAAAAAAACAGTAGATAATTATTTTTTTAATTAGATAAGTGATTTAGTTACATATCTGTTTATAATTTTCTCAGTGCTAAGGCTGTGTTTAAAAGGAGAAAAATGTTATATCCAGAAATTTACTAATAGTTGTAATTGACCTTTTATATTGGTCAACATTGGAAATTGGGTAAGAGCCATTGGAGAGAGACCCTATGTCACTCTTCCACAAAACACAAATTAGCTGGGAAGGGATTGTAATTTTTAGATGTTATGCCATTTGATGTCCACTTACAAATATGAAAGCCAGTCAGCATATTATTATAGAAGCACTGAGCTGGAGGCAAGCTGTCCCTTTAGAAACTCAGCTCTTCCCCTCTTAGCTGGTTATTTCTCTTTTTGGGCCTCAGGCTTCTTATCAAATTAGAATGTACCCTTGGTTTTCAAAATATCCCCTTTGGAATTTAAGACTCAGACCAGATGCTTCAGGGTTTCTCTCAACAGTTAAGTATTTTCCAACAAACATTGAAGATTTATAAGCCTAAAGACCCCATGTATTGCTTTTTCTTCTTATGTATATTAAGATTCCTTTTAAATTTGCATCTGAAGGTTTTCTTTGCTTAAGAGAAAATTTCAAAGACACTCTGAAATCCAAAAGATTCCCCTCCAGCTCTGGTATTCTATGATCCTGCATCTGAAATGAAGCTGAACGGCGTGCGTGGACACACACACACATACACACACACAGCTATTAAAAACAGGCTTTGAAGATTTCAATTGTAGGCTCTGAGACCAAAGACAACTGTAATTCTTGAGGCATATGTACTATAGAAGCTCTGTTAAATAAGTAAAATATTCAATAAATAAATAAACAGCATTTGAAAAGCATACACCCTGTGAAATAGCTACTGGAATGCTTGACAAATTACCTGCCTTAAATTTTCTCAATACCTGATTTGCTCCTGAGTAAAATGTGGTCAAATTTTCACTTCCAGGGTGTCTGGACTCATTTAAAGTCATATAGGTGTGGCTCAGGTGGGAAAGAGCTATAAAATGCCTGCCAATGCATGAGATGCAAGTTTGATCCCTGGGTCAGGAAGATCTCCTGGAGAAGGAAATGGCAACCCACTCCAGTATTCTTGCCTGGGAAACTTCAAGGACAAAGGAGCCTGGCGGCTAGAGTCTGGAGTCAGAAAAGAGTTGGATGTGACTGAGCGACTAACAGCGACATGCCTGCTGAAGTGCATATTGTCCTGTGAGTAAGTGAAGGCCCAGAGAAGAACGGAACTTAATCATTTGTGCTATACTAGCACTTCCCACTTTACAAGGTAGAGGTTTTTAAATGCTACTTCCAACACCTATTTCTTTTTCCTCTACAGAAACCTCATAGTTCTGACCCACAGATAATTTTAGGAACAACTATTAAGAATAGTTGTTAAGAATATGCTTTGCAATGCAGAGGATTCAGGTTCAATCCCTGGTCAGGGAACTAAGATCCCACCTGCCAAGAAGCAACTAAGCCCCCATGCTGCAACCAGAGCCAATGAGCCACAACTAGAGAGTCTGTGCACTGCAATGAAAGATCCTGCATGATGCAACAAAGACCCTGCCTGCCGCAACTAAGACCCTGTGCAACAAAATAAGTAAATATTAAAATAAATAAAATGTTCTTCTGGAAAAAAATAAATAAATAAAAGGTGAGCTTGCATCTCTTGATTGCTGCACAGAATAAAATTGTAGGCATATATACAGTGTGTGTATGTGTATGTGTTTATATGCACACACAAATGTACATAATAAAGTAGAAATACTAATTGTCAGTGCAAACATGTTATCATTTAGTAAACAAAAAAATTTTTTGAGTAAGTGTTCAGAAATGCAAATGGGATGGTGTTGATGTGATAGCACTCAATCCTGGGCCCTTGAAAAATGCATGTTAAGTCATTTCAGTCATCTCCTTCTCTTTGGGACCCCATGGACTGTAGCCCACCAGGCTCCTCTGTCCATGGAATTTTCCAAGCAAGAATACTGGAGTGAGTTGCCATTCCCTTCTCCAGGGGATCTTCCTGACCCAAGGATCGAACTCAGATCTCCTACATTGCAAGCAATTTCTTTCCCACCTGAGTCATTTGGGAAGCCCCTTGAAAAATGACTCCACCCTTAATATTGTGTGTGACACTTGAAGTTACCCATCTGAAAGTCAGGCTTCGTAAGGTATTGTAGTCATTTTCTGTCGTTTGGCAAGATGTATTCACTGACTCTGTGATGGGCCATGACGCATCTACTACTGTTTGTAGGCCTTACACGGTAAGTTTGTGTGATAAAGAGAATCCCTCACCTGACACTTTGCCCCATACAATGCCTATGGTGTATTCTGCACACCCATAGGATCTCAGAGAGGCAGCGGATGAGATGGAGAACCTGACACTGAGTCTTCTTGCTCTGCTACCGCTTGGCCTGTGAACTCGGGCAAACACGTGCTGTTCTCTGTGTACCTCTGTTTCCTTGTATGTAAAATATGGAGTTTGTGCAGGAAGATTTTAAGGTCTCTCTTAGCTTTAAAATATCTATTATTAGGCACAGGAAAAATTTAAGCAGCTGGGTTTACTCAATATTTATTTAATCCCCAATAATGATAATTATGAGTTTTTACTTTGTTTTGGACACGGTGTTAACAGCTTTACTTTCATTGTCTCTCTCAAACTTTACCATCACTTCCTAGAGATACAGTTATCCCCATTTAATAGAGAAGAAGCAGAGGCTTAGAGCAGGGAGGCCTCTCTATGAAAGAAAGGTATGATTAGCAAGTAGCAGAGGTGAAATTTAGACCTAGGCCATCCAATTCCAGAGCCAGCCATGCAAAGGCAATGCCATTTTGGTTCCAGCTGTTTGGGAAACTATGCTAAGACCTGTCAGGGGCTAGCAAGACCAATGTGACACAGTTCCTGTCCTCCACAACCTATAGTTGTATTCAAGCTGAAAGGACATGTAAGTGAAAGGGTTAAGGGAAATACCAGGCAGCCCGGGCTTTGGTGTCCAAGGAGAGGTGCAGAACATAGCTATTATGGGAGTCCTGAGAAGAGGGCAAGAGGAACTTGGCATTGCTGAAGGGTCATCACAACACCAGCCAAAAGCATTGTCAGCATTTAGCAAGATTTCCATTGCCTTATCCAAAGGAAAAGGAGCAAGAGAGAGATGTTAAAAAAGGAAGAATAAACGAAACAACTCTTTATCAGCTGTTCTCTCAGTCATCCACGGTGGGGCTGAGCTGATAGCCTGTGATAATCAGACCAGAGGTGGTTTGCCAGGTAATTCTGTGCAGCGTAGCTGGTCTTGGATTTCCTGCCACCTCCCTCTCCAGTGGCACTCTCTCATCACCACTGCCCTTCTTTCTCTGCCTTTCCAAACACCCTGTATCTCTCCTAGTCTCCATTTGTGCTTTCAATTGAAGATTCTACCACTGCAGGATTTTAGAACGGACCTGCTGATAACATCTTTGTTCTTCTCTTGGATGTCTGAGTCATTAGGGTGCAGTCCCCTCAAATCACCTCTGCTGATCAGCATGGCTTGGTCACCTGATAAAAGAGAAGGACTCAGCAGGCAGAGAAGCCAGTAGCTATGGTTCTTCTCCCCATCACTCCCACTCTGACACACTCATCTGTACCCATACTTGTTTGCAGGAGACCAGCTCCTTCTACGCTATCTTCCCGACTCGTGAAGGAGAGAAGGAATGTCACCTTGGAAGAGATTCATAAACCCATTTGTTAAGGGTTGACTTGTGTGCATTTCACCCTCATGAAATGCTAAAAAAAAAAAAAAAAAAAAATGCTAATGTTTTATACTGGTTGTTGACAATGGTGCAGTGCTGGCTAATAGAACACTCTTCAGTGATGGGAGCGTTCTGTATCTGCTCCATCCAACGCAGTAGCCATTAGCTGCACGTGGTTATTTGAAGTCTTAGAATGTGGGACTTGAAGTGAGACTGACAAAATGAACTTCAAATTTTGTTTAACTAGTTTGAATTTAAGTAGCCATGAGTGTCTAGTGGCTACCATATAGGAAAAGGCAGTTATGTCAAAATATCCAAATATTCAGAGCTAACAACCTAGGAGTATCTAGTCTACTAGTGCTAATATCTGTATGGTATCATCCTAGTCATATAATATATTTTATAAAGTGATTTTCTGTACATAATTGTATTTGAGAAGGAAGGTCCTAAGTATATCATGGACTTAGATTTTATAAATATTAATTGCAATATATATGTGCCATCTATCCTCCAGATCCAAGGATCAGAATCTTCACTGCATTGCAGGTAGTGACAATTGGCGGGCTTCCCAGGTGGCGCCAGTGGTAAAGAACCCGCCAGCTAATGCAGGAAACATAAGAGAAATAGGTTCGATCCCTGGGTCAGGAAGATCCCCTAGAGGAGGGCCTGGTAACCCACTCCAGTATTCTTGCCTGGAGAATCCCAGGGATAGAGGAACCTGGCAGGCTACAGTCCCTAGGGTCACACAGAGTCAGACACGACTGAAGTGCCTTAGTGCACACGCAGTGTCAGTTGGTACAATTTGTCAGAAAGAAAAATCATGTCCTCTGAGGTAGGGACAGAATGTCTGATATATTGTGATACAGACATCTTCAATTAAGAGTTAATAACCAGATGATCTTTATGGTCTTATCATGAGATTATATGATTCCACTAATTGAAAGAAAATCCATTCTACATCTTATACACACTTCTTCAAGAATGCTGAGGATAGCATCTCTGTAGCTCTAAGATGATGGCCACCTGATTACAATAAATCCCCTCCACATAAAAAAAAACAGAAAGAAAAAAATGTGTGGCTGAGATGTTAAAGAATGAATTTATCAACTTAAATGATATCAAATAACTGATTGTTCTCTTTTATTTCTGGCTTAGTGTATACACAACCTCAGGCCAAGTCACAAGCTTTATACAAATTCATTACGGTCTAGCACTCCTGGGTCCTGGTATACCTAGGGAATTCAATGCCACGTTATTAATGTTTGCAAAGAAGCATTGCAAAATCCACAGCCCTCTGTTAGGTTGTACTTAAGTAAAGCAGTAATACTGCATGAAATATATACCATCAATTTTAACAGCAAATTCCGTGGGGATTTTAATGATCATGACAAGGAGATTCTTAAACACAGCTAGGCTTGGCCTACAGGAAAAAGATAGGAGTCTGGAGGTACTTGAAAAAACTCTAACATTCTAAATACTGAAGCAGAAGCTGAGTGATTTGGACAGCTCCTACAACCATGGTATAACTCTTGGTTGTTTTAAATTATAAGAATTTTCCATTTATTTTGGGATTGTAGTAATAGGTCATGATATTTTTTTAAAAATTCTCATTACTTATTAAGTATGAGCTTATACTTACAATCAGTTGTTTAATCTCTCACAATTATTTCATTCTTATATATATATATAAAGTCATTTATTCATTTATCAATGATTTATTGAACACCTTCCTAGTAGGATATACTGCTATATCCACTCAGAAATAGACGTGAGTCCTCCTATCTAAGAGTTTGACATCTACTTTTGGAGCTAGGTGTGTGTGTGTGTGCACATTCACACATATGCAAATATGTACATCATGTGTATGCATGTTTGTATATGTACACATGTATATGTGCAAGTACTATATATACAAAGAGAGGAAGGAAGGAAAATATTATTTCAATTATATTTTGGTTAATACCATCTTAAAGCAAAGAGGCAGTGCTTGGGAATTGAAAGCATAGAGAAATATATACCTGGCATGGGCTTTTAGGAATGAATTTGGAGTTAAATAGATTTTGAGCATGCAGATATGGACTGAGGGGAAGGACATTTCATTACAGGAGAATAAATAAGGATATAACCTATAAAAAGGCAGAAGAGGAGAGTATGGGGCAGTTAGATAACTCATCTTGTTTGAACACAAAGATACATGAAGAGACACTGAGATGTGAGAGTGATTATTGGGAGTTATAGTTAGGCGTGACTCTGGAGGCTTATGAGCACAAAACTCCGAGCTTTCTGTTGGTAGCTGAACGAAGCTGCTGTTGGCTGCATAGGGGACTGTACAGGTATTTAATTCTGTGTTCAGTTCAGCTCAGTTCAGTTGCTCAGACGTGTCCAACTCTTTGCAACCCCATGAATCACAGCACACCAGGCCTCCCTGTCCATCACCATCTCCTGGAGTTCACTCAGACTCACGTCCATCAAGTCAGTGATGCCATCCAGCCATCTCATCCTCTGTCATCCCCTTCTCCTCCTACCCCCAATCCCTCCCAGCATCAGGGTCTTTTCCAATGAGTCAACTCTTCGCATGAGGTGGCCAGAGTATTGGAGTTTCAGCTTCAGCATCATTCCTTCCAATGAACACCTAGGACTGATCTCCTAGGTTGGATCTCCTTGCAGTCCAAGGGACTCTCAAGAGTCTTCTCCAGCACCACAGTTCAAAAGCATCAATTCTTCGGTGCTCAGCTTTCTTCACAGTCCAACTCTCACATCCATACATGCCACTGGAAAAACCATAGCCTTGACTAGATGGACCTTTGTTGACAAAGTAATATCTCTGCTTTTGAATATGCTATCTGGATTGGTCATAACTTTCCTTCCAAGGAGTAAGCATCTTTTAATTTCATGGCTGCAGTCACCATCT
The DNA here is from genome assembly GCF_027580195.1 of Bos mutus. Taxonomy (NCBI): domain Eukaryota; kingdom Metazoa; phylum Chordata; class Mammalia; order Artiodactyla; family Bovidae; genus Bos; species Bos mutus. The sequence continues at coordinate 73,887,944 of NC_091617.1, forward strand.
GCAGTGATTTTGGAGCCCAAAAAAATAAAGTCTGACACTGCTTCCACTGTTTCCCCATCTATTTGCCATGAAGTGATGGGACCAGATGCCATGATCTTCGTCTTCTGAATGTTGAGCTTTAAGCTTTTCACTTTTTCACTCTCCTCTTTCACTTTCATCAAGAGGCTTTTTAGTTCCTCTTCACTTTCTGCCATAAGGGTGGTGTCATCTGCATATCTGAGGTTATTGATACTTCTCCCGGCAGTCTTGATTCCAGCTTGTGCTTCTTCCAGTCCAGCGTTTCTTATGATGTACTCTGCATAGAAGTTAAATAAGCAGGGTGACAATATACAGCCTCGACGTACTCCTTTTCCTATTTGGAACCAGTCTGTTGTTCCATGTCCAGTTCTAACTGTTGCTTCCTGACCTGCATATAGGTTTCTCAAGAGGCAGGTCAGGTGGTCTGGTATTCCCATCTCTGTCAGAATTTTCCACAGTTTATTGTGATCCACACAAAGACTTTGGCATAGTCAATAAAGCTGTGTTAATTATTGTCATTTAGAACAAGTCAAATGAAGCAAGGTCTCTTTGTAAGGTGAAACAGGATGACTCCCACGCTTAGCTGCACATCCAGACTTGGTGACCTGGGCAACGTAACCTAATGGAAAAAGTATGTGATTTGAATGTGAGCCCTATAGACCTTTGTTTGGGTTTTAGCTCCACAACCTGTGAGCTGTATGATTTGGGGTTGTATGGTGTCTCCCCCAAATTCATGTCTGTTCAGACACTCAGAAGGTGACCTTACTTGGAAATAGGGTCTTTATAAAGTTAATTAGGCAATTAAGATGAGGTCATTCTGGATTAGAATTGGCCTTAGATTCAACGACTGGTGTCCTCATTAGAGGAGGAGCGGACGCAAGGAAAACACCAAGTGAAGACAAAAGCAGAGACTGGAACACTGCACCTGTGAGCCAAGGAACACCAAGGACTGCTGGCAGTCACAGAAGGTAGGAGACAGGCCGTGAACTGATTCTCCCTCAGTACCTCCAGAAGGAACCGACCGTGGCCGTACCCTGACTTCAGACTTAAGGCCTCCAGAACTGTAAGAGAGTACCTTTCTGTTGTTTAAAGCCATATAGTTTGTGGTACTTTGTTATGGATGTTCTAGGAAACAAATACACTTTCAAATCTTAACTTTCTTAGTTGTAAAATGGGGATGATGATATTTACCTCTGAGAGTTTTAGTGGGTAGTCAATGAACCAGAATCAAATTGAGAAGAGATCTGTCCTTTGTAAAGTGCTCTACAAGTGTTTGCAAATTTAAATACCGATTTTCTAGGACAGTGAAATATCTCTAGCAGTTACCAAGCATTAATTATGTGCAAAGGAATGCTTGAGGCACCTTATGCTTGCTATCTCACAGGAGAACTGGCCATACATAGCTGACTAATCTCTTGCCGTCTTAGCATTTGAAACTTAATGGCAACAAAATTTTATAGATATGTACTTACTGGGGGGAAAATAATGAGCGTTCTGACCAAAATGGAATGGTTAATGCATTTGTGCTCCCTGGCAGTGTTTTTCCTTTAGGCGGAATCATTTCTTTTTTCCCCACAGATAAGCAAAATTGTTATGTTATGGTTTAATGGGTAAAATACATACATCGGTTAAAATAAAAATCTAAGTGGGTGTTTGAATTCCTGCTTGGCTCCTCAATTACTACTCACTTTTTCCTAGTAGAAGCACACCTTCTCATTCCTTTCCAATCTGGGCTAGACGGTGGTAAAGGAACACCGTGTACCATGTAGTGAGTGTCATCTACAGTTCCAGGAGAAAATGTACGTGTAAAACTATTTAGCTCAGTTCATTTTCAGATGATTGGGTCAATATTTGCTAATTTGTGTTCATGGCTCTCCTGAGAGAGCTATGAGTTGTGTTCTTTTGTAACACTGAAGCTGAAATGAGCAGTTCAGTGATTTACCAAGTGAATAAAAGGATTGCTGCTAGAGCCAGACTCCTTGAATTTTAAGATTCTACTTGCTGATGAGCACCTGTCCCTCTCCCCAATCAAGTTGCAAATATTCAAAGAATTTTTATAGATTCACATTCCATCATTTATTGAAAAGCCTTTTGCTCTCTCTTGAGTCTCCTAGTTTTTTTCTGTTGCCTTACCTCTAGAAATACGATGGTAAATATAATGGGTGTTGCCACCTGCCTTCATTGTGCTGTGTCTAATAGAGAGCATAGGCACTTACCACATAGTGATAATTTGCCAGAGCTCAAGATCAGCTAGACTAGGTCACTTTCAGCAAGATGTAAGAAATGAGTAGACTGAAACATCCTGGTGCTAGACTTGTCAACTGGTGTGGTACAAGGGTTTGGGAAAATTATAAAGCTTTGGGTGCAAATAGGAGCTCAATCTGATGAACAGATGATGTTAACAAGATTTTCAGTTATTGTTAAGCAGTTGTAGCATTATATCACAATAGGCCAAATGTAATGATAGGTGCTTTGAGGTGGGCCAAGTTCAAACATCTGGACAGTTGTCATGAGAGTAATGGGTTCAGCCTCTCGCCTGTTGTTATTTAGTTGCTAAGTCATGTCTGACTCTTTGTAGTCCCCTGGACTGTAGCCCACCAGACTCCGCCTTCAGCCCATGAAAGGGGAACTGAAAAAAGTTAAGCTCAGCAAATGGACAGGTGACATTGGAATTATGAGGTAGATTAGCAGAAAAAGATCCCTGTTGTGAGAAAAAGAAAAGGCAAAAAAGTGACCACAGCTTGGGAATTGGGCTAGGGGCTGAAATAAGGGATGGGCCACTAACAAGAAGAACAGGGACTGGGGCCAATTGAGTATATTGTTTCAAAATATGGTGAGACAAAATTTTGAAAGTAAACAAGGACTGAAAATGAGCCTGCAGGTGTGAAATATAGCCCTAGCCCCATCTGTAGGGTGGATGAAGTTTAGAAATAGGCTGGACCTTAGTTTCCTGAAAAAAAAAAAAGTGAATTTTGTTGTTGTTGTTGTTGTTAGAAACCACCTCTCACAAAGGATTAAGTGTACATGAAGGGTAACAAAAGTTACCTTTGCTAGTTATTGAATGTATGACCTTGACTTACTGGGGCGGGGGTGGGGAATTCTTTCTTGCCCTGACTTCTCTGTCTATAAAATAAAAGTATAGCTCTATACATATATAGAAGCTATGAATATGGGAGCTCTACAGTTATCCATGAAGTATGAAGTATGGGAGCCAAGTGATGAAGGAGAGCTAGTTTTTAATTACCTTCTCAGCTGCAGCATGAACACAAACCATCACAGGTCTAACATCAAATCTGTTCTTATCTGACCCTCAGTTCATTTTTTGCAGAAGCAGTATTTGGCTTTCTTGAAATCGTCAGTATCTCTTTTCTATGCCACGAGGCACTTCTGAAACCTATTTAGTAACATCTACCTAGCATTTCAAATTCTTTAGAGTAAAGAGTCTTCATAGATAAGTATAGATGAAGTTGTCATGGAGATTAGGTGATTTCTACTGCCAGGAGGGACAATGGGGCAACTTCCTTGGAGTTCATCTTAGAGGAAGTAAATAAACTTACTTTATGCAGTGGGTTATTTAGGGACAGGGGGATAGTCCTAAGGTTCACATGTTACCTGGTTTTAAAGAAAGATTATTTCCTACTCATTAAGTAATTTTTTTTTGTTATAAGAATAATTTACAAATGCTTTCTAGGTACTAAGCCTTCATGATCATAGAAGTCTGTTTTTATCCTAGGTTCACAGAAAATTAAAATTGAAAGGACTGTTCAAAATTCTCTAGTTTATGTGTAGGGAAACTATATCCCAGAGAGGAAATGACTTGCTCATGATCACATAGAAAATTCATGGCAGACAATCCCAATATCTGATTCTTAGCTCTGTGTTCAAGAAAGTGAATGTTAAAGTGTTAGTTGCTCAGTCGTGTCCAACTCTTTGTGACCCCATGGACTATAGCCCGCCAGGCTCTTCTGTTCATGGAATTCTCCAGGCAAGAATACTGGAGTAGGTTGCCATGCCCTTCTCCAGGGGATCTTCCCGACCCAGAGATTGAACCCAGGTCTCCTTCATTGCAGGCAGATTGTTTACCATTTGAGCTACCCAGGAAGCCCCTGTGTTCAAAAGCCAGTAAAATATCCTCTATACCTACCAAAATGGCAAAAATAAAAAATAACGACAATGCCAAGTGGTAGCAAAGATGTGGAAAAATTGATTCATTCATTTATTGCTGGTGGTAATAAAAAGTTGTACAGTCACTCTGGAGGAGAGTTTGGCAGCTTTTTAAATAAGACTAAACATTGAACCATATACCTTGCAATTACATTCTTAAGTTTTATTCCAGAGAAAGGAAACCTATGTTCATTCAAAAATCTGTACATAATTGCTTTTAGCAGTTTTATCTGTAATAGCCAAAAACTGGAAATAGCTCAGGTGTCCTTTAACAGGTGAATGACTCAACCAAATGTGGTACATTCATACTATGAAATACTACTCAGATATAAAAAAGAGCAAACTATTGATACATGCAAAAATCTGGGTGTATTTCCATGGAATAAGGCTGAGTGAAAAAAATTCATTTATATAACATTTTAGAAGTGAACAGGTTGGTGATTTCTAGGGTTAAAGATGGAGTGGTATGGTGGGTGGAAGGAAGGTGGGTATGGTTATAAAAGGGCAATATGAGAGATTCTTATAGTGATAACACTATTGAGTATTTTGATTGTTGTGGAGGACACATGAAACTATATATGTTATAAAATTATGTACAACTAAATACACACACAAGTACAACTCAGACTTAGGAGATCAGTGGGTTCTATAAATATCAATATTTTAGGTTTGATATTATAGTAGTTTTAAAAAATGTTACCATTGGAGAAAATTGGTTAAAATGTACATGGGAACTTTCTGTATTACTTCTTATAATTGCATGTGATTTTACAATTGTCGCACACAAATTTCAACTGAATAAATTAGAAATCAAGTTAAAATAAGCAAGTTAAAACTGTTAGTACTCTTTTAATCAAACTGAACAAAAGGGTTTTTTAATGTTACTCCAATGCTGGTGATGATAGAATAGATACTTTTCTGTACTGTACTTCTGAGTATGAATTGATATACTTTTGAAAGTAACTTTACATATTAAAATATTTTGACCCTATAATTTTGTATCTATGAAATTGTCCTAAGAAAATATTCAGAAATATGAATTTATTTTTGTTGTTCAGTCACCCAATCGTGTCTGACTCTTTGCAACCCCGTGGACTGCAGCATGCCAGGCCTCCCTGTCCTTCATCATTTCCCTAAGTTTGCCGAAGTTCAGGTCCATTGCCTTGGTGATGCCGTTTGGCCATCTCATCCTCTGACACCCTCTTCTCCTTCTGCCCTCAATCTTACCAAGCATCAGGGACTTTTCCAGTGAATCAGCTGTTGGCATCATGTGACCAAAATACTAGAGCTTCAGCTTTAGCATCAGTCCTTCCGATGAGTATTCAGGGTTGATTTCCTTTAAGATCGACTGGCTTGATTCCCTTGCTGTCCAGGAGTTGAAGGCATCAATTCTTTGCCTCTCTGCCTTCTTTAGGGTTCAGCTCTCACAATTGTACATGACCGCTGGGAAGACCATTGCCTTGACTATACAGTCCTTTGTTGGCAGAGTGATGTCTCTGCTTTTCAACACGCTGTGTAGGTTTGCCACTATCCTCAGTGATTTTAGAGCCCAAGAAGAGGAAATCTGTCACTGTGTAACCTTTGCCCCTTCTACTGGCCACGAAGTAATGGGGATAGATGCCAAGGTTGTGGGTTTTTTAATATTTAGTTTTAAGTGATTTATTAACTCTCCTCCTTCACCCTCATCAAGAGGTTCTTTAGTTCCTCTTCACTTTCCACCACCAGAGTGGTATCATCTGCATATCTGAGTTTGTTGATGTGTCTCCCATCTATCTTTATTCCAGCTTGAGACTCATCCAGCCTGGCATTTCTCATGATGTGCTCAGCATATAAGTTAAATAAACAGGGTGAAAACAGATAGCCCTGTCATACTCCTTTCTCAATTCTGAACCAGTCATTTATTCCATACAGGGTTCTAACTGTTGCTTCTTGACCCACATACAGGTTTCTCAGGAGACAGGTAAGATGGTCTGGTATTCCCATCTTTTTAAGAGCTTTCCACAGTTTGTTATGATCCACACAGTCAAAGGCTTTAGCAGAATTGATAAAACAGAGGTAGATGTTTTTATGGAACTCTCTTGCTTTCTTTATGATTCAGTAAATGTTAGCAATTTGATCTCTGGTTCCTCTGCCTTTGTATTTATATATACATATTTTTTCTATAGTGTATAGTATAGTATTGTGATAGAAATGAAGCTAAAAATAGCTCAAATAATAAGCCTTTTTACATCCTTCATTAAAATTGTATTCCCCCAAAATATGTAATAATTGGAAAAACTGTCACATAATATCAAATAAAAAAGATAATATGTTGTTCTTTGTATCATAAACTCCATATCTACATAAATATCTGATCCTATACTTGGTAACTGTGTGATCTCTGGTAAATTGCTAATCTTCTTTGTGAAAGTCCTATCTCTGCAATGTGGATATAATAGTACCTATTCATTTTTTTTTTAATGGCTAAAGCTCTTCTAAGAGTATACTAGCACATACATTTTAGCTGATATTAAATAGTTTTATCTGGATAATAGTAATACTACTCATCTTTATACTCTTCTGCATTTTAAAACTCTTCCACAATGATCATGGATATTTTCTATTTTAAATGTTTGTAACTTATATAAAATCTCTGAAGAGAAGTGAAAGTTGCTCAGTCGTTTCCAACTCTTTATGACGCCATGGACTGTAGCCTGCCATACTCTTCTGTCCATGAAATTCTTAAGGCAAGAATACTGGAGTGGGTAGCCTTTCCCTTCTCCAGGGGATCTTCCCAACCCAGGGACTGAACCCAGGTTTCCTGCATTGTGGGCAGATTCTTTACCATCTGAGCCATCAGGGAAGTTAAAATGTCTGACTTGAACTTAACTCTAATCATGACTATTTTCTATTAATGCTCAATTCACAAGCAGAATGCACACAACTAGTCCATTTCTGGGACAGATGGACTTCACAAAGTTATATCCAATTGCAAATTTCCTTAGAGATTCTTTGAACTGAGTAATTAATTTTTAAATTTTAACTACGACCAATTTTAAGGGTTATAGTTAAGGAATATGATTTGATCTTGAACAGAAATAAAGAAATGAGAAATATTTACTATTCATTTTGGCAGTAGGTAATTAATTAACTTCTTGGGAAATTAATCATTGATGCAAGCATGAAATAACATATGCTAGTTACTCATAAAAGATTGATGTGATATACTGGTGGTTAGAATTGAGAACTCTAATCATTTATTCCTTCTCCCAGCAGCTGAGGTGGGGGAGGGTGCCCCTCAGCGTGGCAGGAGTGGAGGGTGTCTATGCGGCCAGGTGACCCAGCTGCGGTTCCTCCTTGTGTCTCACTGAGTGACTGCTGACAAGGCACTGCAGTTCCTGGGCTGCGGTGCCTTCCTGGGGAAGATGAATGAACCTCATTAGCTGATGGCAGGCCCCTCCCCTCTCAAAGATTGGAGGAGTCTCCGCCTCAGTTTCCCCATCTGGACAGCAGAGGGCTCTGCCTGTCCCCCATTGATATCATTGTGGAATCCCAGCTGGGGTCCCCTATTCAGTGCTGACCACCCCCCCACACACACACAGCATCTGCTCCTCCAACCACACCCCTCCTCCTGCACCCCCATCCACAGCCCTTGACCCTGGCCAGCCTCTCCCCACACAGGCCATCAGATGGGCTCCTGAGACCCTCCCCCCTGGCAAAAGTCTGCAGCTTATTCTGCTGGGGGTGGAGCGCAGGAGTGTGTACGCTAGACCTTGGACTGGCAAATAAAAGTCTGGGGTGGGGGGTCAGTGTGCCTCAGTTTCCTCCCCAACAACTGAATTTTTATGTCGGAAAACTGAGAGGACTTCCCTTGTGGCTCAGACAGTAAAGAATCCGCCTGCAATGCAGGAAATGTGGGTTCGATCCCTGTGTCAGGAATATCCCCTGGAGAAGGAAATGGCAACCCACTCTAGTACTCTTGCCTGGAGAACCCCCTGGACAGAGGAGCCTGGTGGGCTACAGTCCATGGGGTCATAGAGTTGGACACAACTGAGCGACTGACACACACAATCATTTACTGGGTCATGTTCTGAAGATGTAAATAAGTAAATGAATGTAATCATTTACTTACTCTCAGAGAACTTTAATTTGCCTTAAAAATGTAGTGCTTGTGGCAACCATAGAAAATTTTATAAACCCGACTCATTGCAACCATGTCAGAGAAAACAGTGATCCTGGGAAAGAAGACTATATGAGTGCACATAAAACAGTAGACTAGTTTATTGATCTAATCTAATCTATCTAATCTCATCCACCAAGCTATCCATCAACCTATCAATCTTTCTCCCTTTAAACATAATATCCTATGAAAAACTGCGGCTCATGACATTAGCTTTTTAAAGCTTAGAAACATGTAATAGTTAATAAATGCCCATTATTTACTCTCATTTTTGTTCATTCTCCCTTTCTCTTTTAATGTTTTATTTTCAATATTTTATAACTTAAATACTTATTAGAATAATCTAGATGCCTACACATGTTAACAAAGTGCTTGAAAAAATGCAGCTTTTAAAAAGAATATGTTTTCAGAGAATAGAGATTGTTTACTTTCTATATTCATTCAAGCTCCAAGAAAGGCATAGAATCTGTATTCGTCTACGAAGATGATTCATGATAATCACTAATGCTTCTTATCACCTTTTAAGAAGATATTAAAAGAAACTGAATTCATTAGCATACCATTTTTATTTCTAATATACAGCAATTTTTTTAATTTCAAAGAAAATTCAAATGGTTTGTAAGCATTTGCAAATATGCTCAAACTCACAGTAAGAAAAAAGCAAGTTGAAAATTTAAAATTAAACACTTGTATACCACTTTTAAACTCTTAAATGTAAAAAGATAAGAAAGTTGTATAACACTCTATTGACCGAACTGCAGGGGGAACAAAGATCATATAAAGCTGGTATGAGAATAAATTGATAGAAACTTTATTGGGGGCAATTTGGCAATATCAGTTAAAATTACAAATACACATATCTTAATCCAGCAATTCTATTTCTAGGACTTTATCACAGATATACTTAGATGTGTGAAAGATGAATATATAAAATAATTCATCACAGCATCATCTGTAAGGACAAAAAATTGGATAAACAGTTAAATGATTTTATATACTTAAAATGAAAAAACAGTCAATCGTAGAGGAAATCAACCCTGAATATTCACTGGAAGGACTGATGCTGAAGCTGAAGCTCTCATACCTTGGCCACCTGATGCAAAGAGCCGACTCATCGGAAGAGACCCTGATGCTGGTGAAGATTGAAGGCAAAAGGGGAAAAGGGCAGCAGAGGATGAGGTGGTTATATAACATCACCGACTTAATGGACATGAATTTGAGCAAACCCCAGGAGGTACTGAAGGACAAGAAAGGCTGCCAGGCTGCAGTCCGTGGAGTCAAAAAGAGTTGGACACAACTTAGTAAGTGAATAACACACACTTAAAGTGGAATCCTATGTACCTGAAACACAGGAGAGCATTTTATCTGCAATGTGAACTAACCTCTAAGCTATCTTGTTAAGTAGACCAAGAAGAAGACTGTGAGAGTAGTCTTCCACCTATTATCTTTTTACTAATAGATTCATAAAACGTCTCTGGAGAAATAGATTAACACATGACAAAATGGTTTTCCCGTAGGAGGGTAGTCTTGGCTGGAGAAAAGGGGGTGGATACTTTTAAAAAGGTCTCTTGTTCCTTTTGAATTTTAAACTGTGTGAATATATCAACCTAATCATAAAATAACTATATAATGATAATAAATTTATGTATTTATTTATAATTGATGGAACTGCCTAAAACCAGTTTTTTCCTGTTATAGAGATTTTTTCCAATATCCTCTTTAAAAAAGGAAGTGGCGTATAATTATTTTGTAATGGAAACATGATTTTTGCTATTCAATGATTTTTTTTAAAGAGAAAAATTGAGATATACTATATTGGAATCACTTTATTGGTTCTATTCATAGGTGGAAAAAGTATGAACACTCAAATAAATGAAGCCCTCCCTTCTTCATCCCTTTCCCTCCTCCTCTTTAAAAATTCCTATTCTGTAATTGTTTAGTTTTTCTGTAACACTAGGGCAGAGGGACGATTTTCAACATATACTCACCAAAATATGGGTACACGGATGGTCCATGTGAATTAAATATTTATTTAAATTATAAATAAATTATAAATATATAAATATTCATTTAAATTGATTTGTTTCCATGCTCATCCTAATATAGACAAGTCTAAGCTCTCTTGGTGCATATATCAGCCACATTGTAGTAGGGATTTTATTAATTCTTGATTTAGTTTAATATGAGAACTTCTTTTTAAAATAGAGAGTATTCTACATTTGACAAGGGGGCACATGTCCTCCACTGAACAATGCATGTCCTATATATATGAACAATTCAAAGAAATAAAGGAAAACAATAGAATGGGAAAGACTAGCAATCTCTTCAAGAAAATTAGAGATACCAAGGGAATATTTTGTGCACAGATGTACACAATTAAGGACATAACTGGCATGGACCTATCAGAAGCAGAAGATATTAAGAAGAGGTGGCAAGAAAACACAGAAGAACTACACAAAAAAAGATCTTAATGTCCTATATGTATTTCTATAAAGATCATCAGTGCATTCCACTAATTTTTGCTATCAACTCAAGAGAAGATATGGAAAAAAGGAACTTAAACCACTTAGCCTGAAATACCATTCTGATCCAACTCAAAATATAGTGTGTTTTCATATTTAATAAAACCTCCTATCTAAGGCTATGATAACCCAATCTTAAAACCGATTATACACTGTTGAACATGTTTTCCAAAGTCCATAAAATAGTTACATTTTCAAACACTTGGCAACTAGTCATGATTTTTCTCAGCCTTTCATAAGTGATCGTCAAAGAGTCTGATGTGCCTTGAAAAACCTCAGAGCTAATGACAGTCGGGAAGGAGACAGGGTTATCAGACATCACTTCCTTTCTCTAGTGTTCTTGCAGCTCCCTGTGTCAGGCTGGGTCTGCTCCAAGTGTGACCCATTTATGTTCCACATACCTAACGAAGCCAGCGTCTGCCCTGGGCAAACACAGGAAAGAACACCATGGAGGTCTGGCTTCCCACGTTCGTAAGGAATCAGGCTTTTCTCTTTGAAACACCAAGGCATCTGGATTCAAGGAAACAAACAGTACAAAACATACACCAGTCCCCTTTGCACAAAAGGCCAACAATAATTTTAGCTTATTATGTTTAAAGAAACTTTGAAGGGATTAATTTGACCTTGTAACATCATATCCAAATCAGGATTAATAGCACCTGACACTCTATTCAGCTACTAGGTATCAGAATGTAACTTGAGCAAACATTTTAATCCTCCCTGATCAGATCTTTGATCCAGAGCTATTAGTAAAAACTGCATTTGATTTGTTGAAATCGTTTCTTTTCTTTTGTCTTCATGGTAAAAAAAAGATAATACCTCCTTCTGTCCTCTCCTCAGTCAGAACTTCCTTGGTTCTTGCCTTGTTATCTGTACTTGTTCTCAAGTCTCTTCTGTCTGTTAGAATGTGAAGAAGCTAGGGGCAAGGACTACGTTATTTCTCTCTTTATATCCTAGAGCTCTAGCAGGGGACTTGGCACACAGCTGTTACGTAGTTCATGTTCATTTGGTGAATTGAATTATGAGTGATGCTTTGATTATGTAAATGAAAACTGCCAGAGAGGAAAGGTGGGAGGGGATAGATTGGTTGTATTTCTCATATATTAAATATATATTACAAGCATCACAATCTAGCCAGACACTTGGTCACCCCTTTGTGTCTATAAGAGAGGATGATATTGACTTGATCACCTGCCAGTCTTTTAGGTTGACTGGGCAGACTGCCCAAAGAAACGATGTGTGTCTGGGTCTTCACCTGGTAGAGAAGAGTGTTAACCTGTTTACTTCCGGGCATGAAGTATTTCACAGTTTACAAAGTGCATCTATGCTTGTTCATTATCATGTTTGATTTTCAAAACAATATGAGTATGATTTCCCTATTTTATACTTAAGTAAACTGTGCTTCAGAGCAATTAAATGACTTTCCCAGGTTCTCCTAGTTAGTAAAGGTTGAAACTAACAAGACTGGCTGCTGGATCTGTTATTCTAGAGAAAAGGAAAGAATGGCATTTCAGAAGTGCTCAGAGACCTTCAAATTCTACATATGTTCTCCCTTAGTGGTGATTTCTGCTCCCTCTTCTCTCTCATTACCGTTTCCCTGAGACTGTTTTGTATCCTTTGGGTGTCTTAGGGTAGAAGGAGAACTGAAAACCTCTGCCTCAAAGACTGTACTCCTACTTTAGTGCTTTCTGCTCAGGGCATCTTCTACCAAATGAATTACTTACCTGTTGTCTCATCTCCTGGGTAACATTTCTTAAGAATGGCTCCAGGTGATATTGAAACGAGCACTTGACTAGGTTACTCAGTTGCAGTCCGTACCTTTGCTTCCCTATGCACTGCTCCGTAGCCTTCCCATCTCCTGGTGGCTGCATTTTGCTCAGTGCCCTTGGGCTGAAAGAGGGCGTGCTGTGCGAAATGATTATATTTACAAGCCAGTTGGCACAAGGAAGTCATGCTGTGCATATTTATTTGTGCCCATGACACTTGACAACCGTAAGATTTTGAATCTGGCTTGCATTTGTAAAGGAATTGGGAGGAAGGCCTTTCCCTCAGCTGGCTACCACCACCAACTGTAAATATCTGACTTTTCAGTCCCAGTCAACTACAGCTTTCTTCATGCAAGTCTGGCAGTATTTGACTTCTCTGCAGTGAATAAATATATGGAAAGGAAGACATGGACCCATTTTCCTTACTGGCCCAAAGTATATTATTTCCACTATTGGCAATGGAGTACAGTGCCTAGCATCTTGCCAATCTTTCCAGATTTTTGAGGTCCCTTCTGGCTCTGAGATCTATGAGATCTTAGGGCTGAAGGCAAAGTTTTGTGTGTTTCCTTTTTCTTTGTTTGAATTTGGTATTTGCCCAAGCTCTTCTATACTTATTTAACCTAATCTTGCTACTTCTGTAAATTAGAGACACCATTTTCCCACTAGTAAGAATATCTACATGGTGACGGGCACTATGCTCCATGTGTTATCTAGATTATGTCTAATCTTTAAAATAGCCCTGCAATGGGATGGCTATTATTCCCAGAACCAAGTGGGGAGGATAAGGGGCTCTATCCTATATTGTGTAAAACCACAGCCACAGAACTTGAATTACAGCCCTATTCTTTAGTCAGGCTTCAAAGCTTATACTCATTACATGTAATACTGCATAGCTAAACTAAATATAAACTTAATTTTAAAGAAGGCAACCATTTCCTTATAGCCTCTCTTACATAACCTACTATCTACTAGGGAGAAAACTCATCATTTTAAGGAAAAACCTTCTCTATGAAAATTAGCTAGCCAAATGTAGGCAGGATGTGTGAGGGGAAAAATGCACATATCACTTTGGGAGTGGGTAAAACCTGTGGAAAATTCTTAAAATATGGAAATACCAGGCCACATTACCTGCCTCCTGAGAAACCTGTATGCAGGACAAGAAGCAACAGTTACAACTGGACATGGGACAATGGACTGGTTCAAAATTGAGAAAGGAGTACATCTAGGCTGTATATTGTCATTCTGCTTATGTAATATATGCAGAGTGCATTATGTGAAATGCTGGGCTAGATGACTCACAAGCTGGAATCAAGATTTCTGGGAGAAATATCAACAACCTCAGATATGCAGATGATACCACTTTAATGGCAGAAAGTGAAGAGGAACCAAGGAGCCTCTTGATGAAGGTGAAAGAGGAGAATGGAAAAGCTGGCTTAAAACTCAACATTCAAAAAACTAAGATTGTGGCATCCAGTCCCATCACTTCATGGCAAATAGATGGAGAAAAAGTGGAAACAGTGTCAGATTTCATATTCTTGGTTTCCAAAATCAATGCAAACAATGACTGCAGCCATGAAATTAAAAGATGCTTGCTCCTTGGAAGAATAGCTATGACAAACCTAGGCAGTGTATTAAAAAAAGCAGAGACATCGTTTTGCCAACAAAGGTCCATATAGTCAAAGCTATGGTTTTTCCAGTAGTCATGTATGGATGTGAGAGTTAGACCATAAAGAAGACTGAACACTGAAGAACTGATGCTTTTGAATTGTGCTGCAAGAGAAGACTCTTGAGAGTCCCTTGGACTGCAAGGAGATCCAACCAGTCCATTCTAAAGGAGATCAGTCCTGGGTGTTCATTGGAAGGACTGATGCTGAAACTCCAATACTTTGGCCACCAGACGCAAAAAGCTGACTCATTTGAAAAGACCCTGATGCTGGGAAATATTGAGGGCCAGGGGAAAAGGGGGCGACAGAGGATGAGATTGTTGGATGACATCACTGATTCAATGGACATGAGTTTGAGCAAACTCCAGGAGATAGTGAAGGACAGGCAAGTCTGGCATGCACAGAGTCAGACATGACTGAGCGACTGAATAAGAACAGCCCAAACATAAACAGTGGTTGGATTAAAGTCAGAAATGGATTTAAAGAGAGTGGGGGGGTTTAAGACAGGGCACATTTGACACATTTGAAATTTTCGAGTCAAGTATGATCATGTTCCTTCAGTTTACCTGACCAGAAATATGAAATTAATATGTGACAGTCAGATGGGGGCCCCCAATACTATAGATGGGAGCTGAGACAGTGATGCCCCCAGAGCCCATAGATCTAGAACTTGGGCCTCCTGATCTTGAGCTCAGTTCTCAGTTTTGTGGGTTACTGAGATATGCTTTGGTCACCCATAAAATGCAGGGAAGCCAAATCCCAGCTTTTTTTTTTTTTTGGCTTTTCTCCACGGTAAATCCAGAGCCCACTACATTGATAGGAAGTTCAGAGCTGAATATGGGGGCAGTTTAGACATCTGAACCTCAGAATATAATCTGGGAAAAATTCTGGGACTGCATGGACCTTATAAATTAAATATAAGGGTGAGGGTCATGAACAAAAGCTCCTAGTGAATGATAGACCAGGGAGAACAACCCATTAGGTTTTGAGTGACTATATGGTCAGCCTCTCCTGTGGGCAGCTTATCAGGTGAGAATTCTGGGAAACAAGTTGGAAGCATGCTGGCTGGCTTAGGCAGGGTGGCATTTTTTCCTACCGTATAGTTTTTATGCAGAGCAAACACGAGGCAAATGATTCTCAGCAGGAAGAATGCAGACTATTTCTTGTGTGTTACATCCACTGGGGTAGATGAAATATGGATCCTGGAAGCATTTTGGGCAAACTCTCCAATTGCTGCAAGAGCACTTAATAGGAAGAACATTGGCTCTTTATCAGTCTACTGAAACCTGGACCTTTTTTTTTTTTTTTTTTGAGTGTGTGTGTGCGCATATGTGGGTGTGTTTGTATTGATTTAATCTTATACTGAATCATGATTTTTTTCCCTAAATTCACAGCCAGAATAGATTTTCATGTCTCCTTCAACTAGGGGCATGGAGATGGGATGGGTAGAAATGGAGTGGTGACAAGGAAGAGATACCAAAGAGAGTTGATGTGTGGATATGAGTTGTCAGAAGAGGCATTCCATTAAGCTCTTCTCACCCACCAACCCTAAGTGACCACAGACTATCCAGGCCTGAAACAATCAATAGATTGTTTCCATCCTCCTAACCCACCTCAACTACTTCTCCCAAGAGTCACAGAGAAGTCCTTGCCTTATTGGACTGGGCACTGATTATCCCAGGATACTAACTTCTGTTCCTCTGCTCTGGCTGAAAACTTGCCCAGCTGGAGATGGTTTTCTGATTTAGGATATGACAAAAGAAAGCAGAGAGCCAAGAGAGAGTCCCAATTTCTTCTTCAAAACGATAAGCTTATGGACAAATAAATTGGGGCTTCCCTTGATGGTTCAGTGGTAAAGAATCTGCCTGCAATGCAGGAGACCCAAGTTCAATCCCTGGGTTGGGAAGATCCCCTGGAGAAGAGAATGGCAATCCATTCCAGTATTCTTGTCTGGAAAATTCCATGGACAGAGAAGCCTGGCAGGCTTCATGGGGTCACAAAGAGTCAGACATGACTGAGCAACTAACACTTTAAAAGCAATATATCTCAAACTTCTTACATTATAGAAAAATTAAACAATCAAAAGCCTTACCATAAACACTGTCAGATTGGGCTTAATATTTGGATTCCAAAATATCATGCCAGGGTGGGAGAAGGTAGTTGTCCTCAAATTAGGGGGTTGCCAGTTAAACCTCTGATAAATAATAAAGGCCATGATCTTGATAAGTCCTCAAAGGTGTCAGCAGGAAATGCTCAGAGGAAAGTGGGCTCAGAGGAAGTGCTCAGTGACTGGTGGGAGTGCCAGTTAAGGCCCTCACTTACTTCTCCAGCTTCAGCCTACATGCATGCTGGTCAGGTTCACCTTTCCCAGGCGATCCTGCCTGGTGCTTTCACTCCTCTCAGCTTTTGTATCTGCTCTTTTCTCTGCCTAGAAATGTCTGTTCCTTTTCTGAGGTCTGGATCAAATGTTCTTTATTCTCTAAAGTCTCTTCTAGATCCTCACCCCTGGTAAGAGAAGGGGGATTAGATTTCTCCCTTATCTGTGACCCAAGGAAAAAAAAAAAAATATATATATATATATCAGTTCAGTTCAGTTCAGTTGCTCAGTCATGTCCGACTCTTTGCGACCCCATAGATCGCAGCACTCCAGGCCTCTCTGTCTATCACCAACTCCCGGAATTTACTCAAACTCACGTCCATCGAGTCGGTGATTCCATCCAGCCATCTCATCCTCTGTCGTCCCCTTCTCCTCCTGCCCCCAATCCCTCCCAGTATCAGAGTCTTTTCTAATGAGTCAACTCTTCGCATGAGGTGGCCAAAGTATTGGACTTTCAGCTTTAGCATCAGTCCTTCCAATGAACACCCAGGACTGATCTCCTTTAGGATGGACTGGTTGGATCTCCTTGCAGATCAAGGGACTCGCAAGAGTCTTCTCTGACACCACAGTTCAAAAGCATCAATTCTTTGGCGCTCAGCCTTCTTCACAGTCCAACTCTCACATCCATACATGACCAATGGAAAAACCATAGCCTTGACTAGACGGACCTTTGTTGGCAAAGTAATATCTCTGCTTTTCAATATGCTATCTAGGTTGGTCATAACTTTCCTTCCAAGGAGTAAGCGTCTTTTAATTTCATGGCTGCAATCACCATCTGCAGTGATTTTGGAGCCCCCAAAAATAAAGTCTGACACTGCTTCCATGGTTTCCCCATCTATTTCCCATGAAGTGATGGGACCAGATGCCATGATCTTAGTATTCTGAATGTTGAGCTTTAAGCCAACTTTTTCACTCTCCTCTTTCACTTTCATTAAGAGGCTTTTTAGCTCCTCTTCACTTTCTGCCATAAGGGTGGTGTCATCTGCATATCTGAGGTTATTGGTATTTCTCCCGGCAATCTTGATTCCAGCCTGTGCTTCTTCCAGCCCAGCGTTTCTCATAATGTACTTTGCATAGAAGTTAAACAAGCAGGGTGACAATATACAGCCTTGATGTACTCCTTTTCCTATTTGGAGCCAGTCTGTTGTTCCATGTCCAGTTCTAACTGTTGCTTCCTGACCTGCATATAGGTTTCTCAAGAGGCAGATCAGGTGGTCTGATATTCCCATCTCTTTCAGAATTTTCCACAGTTTATTGTGATCCACACAGTCAAGGGCTTTGGCATAGTCAGTAAAGCAGAAGTAGATGATTTTCTGGAACTCTCTTGCTTTTTGACGATCCAGAGGATGTTAGCAATTTGATCTCTGATTCCTCTGCCTTTTCTAAAACCAGCTTGAACATCTGGAAGTTCACAGTTCATGTATTGTTGAAGTCTGGCTTGGAGAATTTTGAGTATTACTTTGCTAGCGTGTGAGATGAGTGCAATTGTGCAGTAGTTTGAGCATTCTTTGACATTGCCTTTCTTTGTGACTGGAATGAAAACTGACCTTTTCCAGTCCTGTGGCCACTGCTGAGTTTTCCAAATTTGCTGGCATATTGAGTGCAGCACTTTCACAGCATCATCTTTCAGGATTTGAAAGAGCTTAACTGGAATTCCATCACCTCTACTAGCTTTGCTCATAGTGATGCTTTCTAAGGCCCACTTGACTTCACATTCCAGGATGTCTGGCTCTATGTGAGTAATCACACCATCATGATTATCTGGGTCATGAAGATCTTTTTTGTACAGTTCTTCTGTGTATTCTTGCCACCTCTTCTTAATATCTCCTGCTTCTGTTAGGTCTATACCATTTATGTCCTTTATTATGGTCAACAAAAGAGTCTGAAATGTAGTACTTGGATGCAATCTCAAAAATGACAGCATGATCTCTGTCTGTTTCCAAGGCAAACCATTCAATATCACAGTAATCCAAGCCTATGCCACAAGCAGTAAGGCTGAAGAAGCTGAAGTTGAACGGTTCTATGAGAACATACAAGACCTTTTAAAGAACTAACACCCCCAAAAGATGTCCTTTTCATTATAGGGGACTGGAATGCAAAAGTAGGAAGTCAAGAAACACCTGGAGTAACAGGCAAATTTGGCCTTGGAGTATGGAATGAAGCAGGGCAAAAGCTAATAGAGTTTTGCCAAGAGAACGGACTGGTCATAGCAAACACCCTCTTCCAACAACACAAGAGAAGATTCTACACATGGACATCACCAGATGGTCAACACCAAAATCAGATTGATTATATTCTTTGCAGCCAAAGATGGAGAAGCTCTATATAGTCAGCAAAAACAAGACCAGGAGCTGACTGTGGCTCAGATCATGAACTCCTTATTGCCAAGTTCAGACTGAAATTGAAGAAAGTAGGGAAAACCACTAGACCATTCAGGTATGACCTAAATCAAATCCCTTACGATTATACAGTGGAAGTGAGAAATAGATTTAAGGGACTAGATCTGATAGATAGAGTGCCTGATGAACTATGGACGGAGGCTCATGACATTGCACAGGAGACAGGGATCAAGATCATCCCCATGGAAAAGAAATGCAAAAAAGCAAAATGGCTGTCTGAGGAGGCCTTACAAATAGCTGTGAAAAGAAGAGAAGCAAAATGCAAAGGAGAAAAGAAAGATATAAGCATCTGAATGCAGAGTTCCAAAGAATAGCAAGGAGAGATGAGAAAGCCTTCCTCAGCAATATATATATATATATATATATATATATATATATATATATTTGATTTTCAGTAGTTAGCATGTTATACTATTTTTTGAATTGGGTATCTTTCTGTAACCTTGATCAGACTGTGAATCAGGTCTTCAAACCTAATAGGGGCTTTGATTAATTTGATGTCAATTTTTTGAACTGTTCTCAGCCAAAGGGCAGATAATATTCCTTTTTTTTTTTTTAGTGTTTGTGAAACAGTCAGACTGATCTATAAAGGCAGAAGCAGCATTTGTAATTGAACTGGGTTATTACTTTTCTCTTTTCCATCTGTGAATCTGATCTAAAAGCCTTAGCAGTTAGCAGCTTTGAATGAGACTGAAACCAAGTTTTAAAAGGCTTCACTTTCTGGGCCCGAAGGTTATAATGTTTTTTGGCTCCATTACTGTGGAGGAAAATATTCAAATTTATCATGAACATGCAGCCCTTCTTATGCACTGCCTAATTCTTCTCATCTTATTGAATATCACACTCTTTCTTTAATTTCTCTTTCTCTTTCCTTCCTCCCTTCCTTCTCTCTCTCCCTCCCTACCTTCATTTTTCCTTCCTTTCTTCTTAGCAATAGTAATTAATTTTGAAAATGTATTATTATCTTCCCTTATATCTAATGGTATTTATTGGCTAACTGTGGATGGAATCTAATATAAGGTCATAGAACACACAAGAAGCTTAGAAATGTTCTGTGGGTTTGGAATAAAATTTCGCTGGCAGCATGGTCTGTACTTCACTTTTAACATTTTTTCTTTGAATTCCTCAACATGAGCTGTGTTCAAAAAACAACAAACAAACAAATTACGAGTGTTCTTTTATAGCCTTGGTGATTCCACTGTAGAATCAAGAAAGTAGAATAAGAATCTTGGCAATCATCTCATTGAGTCTTCTACAATTCCTGAGATAAAAACTTACTGAGGTTCAATTTGAACACCTCGAAAGAATGCAATTTATTATCTTCCAAGTTAGCACATCCCTTTGTTAGTTAGCTTTGATCTCCCCTGCTATACATCTGGAGTCATATCTACATCAGCAGCCCAGATTTATTGTCCTTTTCCACATCCATGTTCCTGAGATTCCTGGACTGACTAGTGCTCACAGTGTTTCTAGGAGTGTCCAACTTGGCTCATGTGCAGAGGGCAGCTTCAGAGCCTCTGTAAGCTAGTGGTTGCTGGACCAACACCTTTAGCATCACATCACTCATGAGCTTATTTGAAATCTGGAATCTTGGGTCCCACTTCAGACTCATTGACCTGGACCAGCATTCTCATAAGATCCTCAGACGAGTCATACGTACCCTGAAGCCTGAGAAGCATCGCTCTGTCTAGGTGGTGCCTTATAATGACTATGGCCTTGCCCATTGTGCAGACACTTATGTCAGAACTGGAAGAGGTGCTGCCGGCTAATTCCTAAATCAAAAGGACCAAGTGGAGGTAAGTTCTATATCACAAGTGGGAGATAACCTCTCAAATTTTGTGTCATTTGCTACCCGAGCAGGCGCCTACGTGGCCGTGTCCTGAGTCTGTCCTCAGTGGAGCTTTTCAGAAAAACTGCTCCTTCACTACCCTCCCACTAAGTTCTCTTCTCTGGAGGCAGTCCAGAAAAGTAATCTACACTTTTGGGCAGATGCCATCATATCCTTTCTAGTGATTTCTTTTCAGTCTCTCTCCAGACCTGTCATATACCCCTTGCTCCTTCTGCTCTTGCCTGAAATCAAAGCCTACCTAGAAATCAGTTTATCCCAACAGAACTTTATGGACTCACCAGTTCCCAACAATACATCACACACACACAAACAAGTCTGAATTCCTTTTACATTTAACTAGACTATCCCATATTCACTTATATTAAGCTGACACACAGTTTACAAAAACTTCTCTATTTTCTGATTGTTGCCTTCTGGAGCCATGAAAAATCTGCTGGACTGGTGGCACAGTTGAAAAGAATCTTCCTGCCACTGCGGGGGACATGGGTTTGATCCCTGGCCCAGGAAAATTCCACATGCTGCGGAACAGCTGAGCCTGTGTGCCATAACTACTGAGCCCACATACCCTAAATCCCATGCTCTGCAACAAGAGGAGCCACTGCAATAAGAAGCCCCCATACCTCAATGAAGAATATCCCCCGTTTGCTGCAGCCAGAGAAAGCCCACAGGCAGCAAGAAAGACCCAGTGCAATCAAAAATATTAATATAATTAATTAATTAATTTTTAAAAATATGCTTTCAATCCCTTTTCCATATGACTGTCCTTTAGTGTCTGAAGAGCATTTTTATTCTTCTTATTTGTAGAACGGAACATTCCTCTTTTGCCTTTTCTCTCATGTTTGATTTTCATTTATTTACCCTGAATTTAACTTAACACTCTAAGAATGGATGATACAGACAAATCACAAAATAAACTGATCACCCTAAGCAGGAGAGGATGGACAGCAGAGAGTTACAACAGAGTAATTAAGTAACTAAGGTTTCACTTAACATAGCAGAAGACTTCTATTGGCAATTAAATTGGAAAATGATTATGTTACTTTATTGCCTTTCATGGGTCAAGCACATGAGCTACTAATATTCTCTTCTCTAAATATCAATGTCTATATCACCTTTTCCTCCTTTATTTATATTCTAGATAAAAGTTTCTCAGCACTTATTCTAGGTTCTCTTCAAGCAATAAAATTCTAAGAGTCTGTTCTTTAAAGTCTCTGTGTACCCAGGGCTATTCAAGTTTTTAAATATTAGAAACAATAAACTTAGGAGTCATAATAAATCTGATTTGAGAATTGTTATGATCACTGAAGCTTTTATAAGTTGAGGAACTGTGTATCTAGGTGAACATTAAAGTATCTTAGAATCATGGGCAAGAATCATTTGATATCTTTTGCTTCTTAGTGGTAGATATAATGTTTTAGAAATAATAAAAACAAACAAAAATAAACCAAATAAATCATCAGGAATTTTGAAACTTCTCTGAGGCTGAGACAATGTGGTAGACTTTCTTTTCTTCACCAATGATTCAAATAATCAAATACAACCCAAGTTTTTTCTTTTGATAAAATTTATACCATTGGAAGAGATTACATATGACAACTATATAATATAGTATACAATATGACAAATAAGCAATATAGTTGTTATCAATGTAGTACATATAAGGTTATACATGTTATATTTCAAATATAAAGTTTTTTCTAAATATACTTTTTTGGTTGAAGTATAGTTCATTTACAATATTGTGTTACAAGTGGATAGCATAGTGATTCAGTATCTTTGCTGATTATATTCCATTATAAGTTATTACAACATAATGGGTCTAAATACAAAATCGATAACTATTATAGAACTCTAAAGTTATAATTTATTATAATCACAAATAAATTAAAATGATTCATAATACTACTACTCAAACATTTAATATTTTGGCATACTGTTTTCTAATCTTCTTTAACCAATGAAATATATGATCATATGCATAAGTATGATTATTGATTATTAACAATTTTCCATTCTGCTTTTATCACCTGTCATATATTACTATGCTATTAAATGTCCTTTGTTTTTAATTATTGCATAATATTCCAGCCCATGAATATATCATAATTTATTTTACCATTCTCTTATTGTTGGACTTTTAAGTTATTTTTCACTTTTTCCCACTGGGATGAATATCTTTATATATAAATTTTAATCACTTCTATGATTATTTCCTCATAATGGATTCTGTGAATTACGATTGATATGTTAAAAATTATATATATATATAAAATGCACATTTTTAAGCATGTATGTTTAGTTTGCCAGTTAATCAAAATGGCATTTAACACATGCCACTTGGATTGAGTAGGTTTTGTGTGTGTGTGTGTGTATATGTGTGTGCATATACATGTGTGAAGATGGGAGATAGAGAATTAGAGTTACATATTTTCAAAGAAAGAAAAAAATAATGTGTTAGTAAATGATTCAAGACCCTACCAGTTAACTAAGTTGCACCATTCT
The DNA here is from genome assembly GCF_027580195.1 of Bos mutus. Lineage (NCBI taxonomy): Eukaryota > Metazoa > Chordata > Mammalia > Artiodactyla > Bovidae > Bos > Bos mutus. Next base: position 73,911,364 of record NC_091617.1, read on the forward strand.
AAAATGTCTTTGTATAATGGTAAATCTTAGTTTTATAATTATAGAAAAAGGAGAATTTCCAAACTTTTGTTTCCTTGTAGAAGACAAATGCACACACACATGTTTAGCTGTGTAAGTAATGGTTTATTTTTGCACAATACCAGAAGTATTTTGGAGAAGGAAATGGCAGCCCACTCCAGTATTCTTGCCTGGAGAATCCCATGGACAGAGGCGCCTGGCGGGCTACAGTCCACGGGGTCGCAAAGAGTTGGACACGACTGAGCGACTTCACTTTCACTTTCAGAAGTATTTGTAGATTGAATAATCTCTTTTAAAATCTTGAGGGAAAGTTTATAATATTATGCTCATGTCATAAAATCAAAGGCACAGGAAAACTAGGCTAAATTCCATGAGGGCAGAGATGGCAGCTGTTTCAGTAAGTGTGTGCCTCCGCTTCCAATAGAACTTTTGGTTAAGGTGCAAAGTAGATATTTGAACAGTAGAGAGAATCTCCTTCCTGCGACTATTTAAGTGAAAACATAGATCTACTCAAGATAAGTTTATTCTCATAAAAATTTCTTAAGCGGAGAGCAATATAATGGAAGGGAAAAAAAGGATCCAAAGGCCAATCTAAAGTTGAGGTCTCTTAAAAGCAGGAACTACTCCTGTCTTCCTGAGTCTGGGGTAAATGGAATCCAAGAATGCTCAGGAACTCAAAGAAAACCTTTATCTCTTTCACTTTTCAAAGGCAAGTTACCTGAAATCCTGTTGACAGAAATCTCTCTATTCTTCCCTTGCCTTACTACAGCATAGAGAATATTCAGTAACACTTTTTAAAGTGTTTTCTTTTAAACTCTAGGACTACCCAAAAAAGTGAATTTTAGCTTAAAAAATCTAAACACCTATAGCAACAAGTGGAAACCATATTTGGCTCTGTCAGTGTATTTGAGGTAATGAGCACTTTTCAGGAATAGTGCAGAAAAAAGGCAGATTGTTTAGCTTCAATAAATAGTGTCTCTCTTTCCTGAGCAGCTCAAATCCTTTTCCAACCACCACTGAAGTTTTTTATAGGTTAAAAAATGCTTGGGGGCTCTAGGCTTTTTTGTTTTTATCACCTGTTAAAAGCATTCTGAATCTAAGACCCTTGTTCTATTGTCTCCATTTTAGTCTAGATTTAAAAGGATAAGGGCAGAGGAACAAAGGATTTATACCGTGGATTCATTTAAGAGGGAGAATTTCGAGGAAATATTTTTAACTTTAACCACAGTGAACACCGACCCTTAGAGGGAATAATTCTTAAAATGTGATAAAAGAAATAAAGGCATGCAGAAAATGATTATTTAGAAATAAAATTATCTGTAATAGGGTTACATGCAGGCTTCTCAGGTGGCTCAGTGGGAAAGAATCCCCCTGCCAATGCAGGAGACAGGGGTCCAATCCCTGGGTTGGGAAGATCCCCTGGAGAAGAAATGGCAACCCACTCCAGTATTCTTGCCTGGGAAATCCCATGGAGAGAAGAACCTGGCAGGCTATAGTCCATGGGGTCCCTAAGAGTTGGACATGGCTTAGCAACTAAACAACAAAAACAACAGTGAAAGGCTATATAAATAGAACTTCTCATCCCCTTATTCCTGGAAGCAAGCCTGTACGTGTGGGAGTTATGAACTGTACTGTTTCTAGTGAGAAGCAGTGGGGAAGGAGAGGAATATTAGGATGCCAGGCACCACATGCCACCACGACTTTGATTCAATAAGTAACCCATCCATCATTCCAAGGTTGATCATTCTTGTTACTGAGAAATGAGTGAATTTATATTCCCTCATTTAATAGCCTTGTTAGTGACATTTTGAGATCTTACACATAATTACTGAGAAAAGTTTGAATTTTTAAGCCTGGGCACATGGAATTTCACCCATCAAAGATTCCATTTTGGATGTTCCCAATAATATAAATATTGGTAAGAATGTGTCTTTGAGTTTTGCTTATCCAGTGCACTTGGGATCAGTCATCTTCCACTTCCCTTAATTGGAGGGATGATTGAAGAAATTGTTCCATAGCTAATTTTACTTTGAACATGCTCTAACTCTAGGCAACTTTTTGTAAATCTTTGGGAAATTGTATCGAACATCTATAGGTCAAAGAGCATTTATTCCATAGAAGGTCATTCATTGGACTGTTTATCTGTTGCATGTATTTGAATTCCAAACATAATCATTCAGTCAGATCAGGAGAAATGAAGTGGATCCCATATAGTTTAGTTCTTAGTTTTCACTGTTGTATTTGTACAGCAGACACCTTTTCATCACAATAATCTAGAAACATAAAACAGGGCAGGTTATCTCTGGTGCACCTGTGAGAAGGCTGTCTACATTATTCCCTCTACCATAAGAACCATTAATATAAAAATGCTCATAAACAAAATGGGAAAGAGCTTGGGGAAAATCAATAAGGCACAAATTGAACAATAAAGTCACTAATCTGTTTTCTGAGAAATTTTTCAGCAGAGAAATTGTGCAAAGAAAGTCTTCAAGGAATAATTGACTTCAAGAAGCTTTCTACTGGTCAGCAAAAACTTTTTTGCTTTGAAGTTAAAAACAAAAAAAGAAAGAAAGCAAAACAAAAAATCAGCAAAAGAGCAGTAAAAGGAATAACGCATCTTCCCAGTAAGAAAACTGAGCAGAGCAAGGTCACCATCTTGTGTTTTCAGTATTATTCATCTAAGGCACAGACTGTGGTTCCAAAGTATTTTATCAGCATTAATTAGTTTTTTTTGCTTAAAAATGTCTGAGAACATTCAACTCTGAATAGTTGAGCTGATTTAAATCTCAAAATAAAATTTGGACATTAAGTAACACGTTTCTTAAAGAAGGGTTGTAAAGAAAACTAATTTCTGTTTGGTTTCCATTAAAAATATCACAAATTATTGGTTTTGGCTTTTCTTATTGTTTCTGTTTTGAAATTAATATATGTTCACCTTAGAAGATTTAAGGCATGTATAAGTTAAAGGAGAAAATAAATATCACTCAAAGTCTTGTCCAATAGACACAACTTATATGTCTTATTTCATATCATATATAGATTTGCATCTTTCACTCAAAACATTTTTATCTTATTATGTGGTGAAGTTTTTTCCATGGTATTTCTAATTCTGCAAAGTATTTCTTCATATGGAACCATCTTAATTTATTTAATCAATCTCCTTTATTAATCATTTATTTGTTTTTAATAAACATAAGAACATCCCAAGTTGACAAATAAATCAAACCTTCACTTCTGTTTCTTCCAAATGATGTAAAATGCTATCAACCTGATGCAGACTCAGTAAATCAACAAATGCAAAAGTCTTGTCCAAAAATGTGAGGAACTTACAAAGAAGAAGGGGAGATAGGGGTACCCCAAGGGAGAGCTCATGGAAGGGGAACCAGAACTTACTTCACCCAGTCACTTGAAGCATCTCTTTAAAAATAAAGCCATTAGTCTACTTCTCTGGCTGGTTTGTTTTCATGGTGAAGAACTAGCTTTAGTTGCAACTTTCCCTGGCTGAGATAAATGGGTATATGTAGAGCTCTGTGGTGGCCCAGAGGCCAAGCATGATTGTAATCCCAGATGCATTGCATGGCTTCCTTCCTTCCATACCTGATTATTAAGTGCTTACTATGTGGTGGCCCAAAGGCCAAGCATGATTGTAATCCCAGACGCATTGCATGGCTTCCTTCCTTCCATACCTGATTATTAAGTGCTTACTATATGATGGACTCTATTTTAGGCTTTGATAATATGCTAGTTTGCTAATTAATGAAACCGATGGATGTCCTTGTCCTCACCAAAGTCTCAATCTAGTTGTGCTGCTGCTAAGTCACTTCAGTTGTGTCCGACTCTGTGTGACCCCATGGACAGCAGCCCACCAGGCTCCCCCGTCCCTGGGATTCTCCAGGCAAGAACACTGGAGTGGGTTGCCATTTCCTTCTCCAATGCATGAAAGTGAAAAGTGAAAGTGAAGTCGCTCAGTTGTGTCCGACTCTTCGAGACCCCATGGACTGCAGCCTACCAGGCTCCTCCATCCATAGTATTTTCCAGGCAAGAGTACTGGAGTGGGGTGCCATTTCCTTCTCCGAATCTAGTTGTGAAAACAATATATAAAGTGACAATAAGTGCCAAAGAGGAAAATAAAGCTGGAAATAATATAGGGAATAGAACGAGGCTGCAATTTTTAGATGGGTGGGTGAGCCAAGGCTCTGCTAAGAAGGTGATATTTGAGTAAACAATGAAAGGTGAGTGAAAATCAAGGGGACAGGCCAGGGTAACAGTGTTCAGGCCAGGGGAACAGTAACAGCAAAGGCTCTGAGACATTAAGCATACACCTACCTGGTGTATTTCAAGTACAGCCAGGAGGTTAGGAGAAGGAGATGAAGCCAAAGGAGAAAGGAGGAGGGCAGATCTCTCAGGACCTTATAGGGAGTAGCAAGAACATTGGCTTTAATTCATACAGAGATAGAAAGTCATTGAGGGTTTTGAGTCAAGGAGCAACCTGACCTGACGTTTTAACAGGGTCATTCTGGTTATCATGTTGCATAGACTGAAGAGAATAATGGGTGAAAGCAAAGAGACCAGATACTATGCAATCACAATAATCCAGATGAGATCATGGTGATTTCAACCAGTATTAACAGTGCTCAGATTTTGTGAATCTTCTTTGATCTATGGACCAGTGTGACAAGATGGGAAAGAATACACATTTTCATCCCTGGACATGTGTTGTAACAGCTCTAATTTCTGGATCTTCTTGGAACCTTGTGTGAACTTCTGATTCCCTTTTTACAACTGCAAACAATGCAGGGTGAAAGAAGAAAATTGGATTTTGTTTTTCACAAGCACAGCTTCCATTTCTTGAATCTCTTTCTTGAAGAAGCTGAAAAGAGGGTTTCTGTTACCTAGCAGAGAGTGTGAATAGATATTTGAACATCCTTTCCAATATTGAGACTCTATGATCTGTGATCCTTAGAAACTCTGGAAATGATCTCCATGTGCAGGGACTAAAAACTTACATGATAGTGGCACAAATCATCACAATGAGTTGAAAATGAATAGTAGTGATCATGGGTTATAAGCAAAATATTTCATAGCTGGCCAAGCACAGACACTGACTAGTCATAATAGATGCTCACTGAAAACAACACATACAGTCATGCATCTGACTGAGTATCAATTCTTCTTACACTTGAGTATGAATTCAACCATACTTTAGTGGTCCTGGTTTGACCATGTTGATTTAAACCTGTTCAACTGAGCAAGTATAGTGAATACGAATTTTGTGCCTGGGTTTGTGTCTGACACTTTGAGAGGAATATAAAAGAAGTAGAAAATATGGCTCTGATTTCCTGAGTCAGTTTCATCCATTTCAGATAACTTCACCTTGCACTCAGGGACAGTATCACACAACATATGAAACAACTATTTTATGGATTCTATAGATTCGTGGCCTTCAGACATCTTGCCTCTACCTTGGAAGCTATGTCCTTGCTGAGGCTTCAGAGTAGTGGAATCAAAGAAGAAATCTAGTCTTACAAAGTTTTAGGAAGTGATGTTGACCTCATGATGCGTGCTCACCTCCTGGGTATAGAAATGCAATGTCTTCAGCCACTGTTTATCACACACACTGAGACAACAGTCATGCAGAGTAGGATCCGTTCCCTATGTTCATGATCCTCTTCTGTTTAGACGCTTCCCAGCACTTTGAGTGCATGCTGTTGCTTCTGTTGTGTCCAACTGTTTGTGACGCTGTGGACTGTAGCCTTCCAGGCTCCTCTGTCCATGGGATTCTCCAGGCAAGCATGCTGGAATGGATTGCTATGCCCTCATCTAGGGGATCTTCCTGACCCAGGGATCAAACCCGTGAGTTTCTTATGTCTCCTACATTGACAGGCAGGTTCTTTACCATTAACACCATCTGGGAAGCACTATAAGAACCAATAACCATAAGTCAAAGTGTATTTGGAGCCTGGAAAGAGGCAGTCCCACAAATGCAGCCTCTTGTAATTTTGACATGCTTCACCCCCAATTCATAATTAGCTTTCGGAAAACCTTTGTTGTGTGAGATCTGATCACGTACGTTCAGAGCCTGGATGATCATCGTCCATCACTTGAAGCAGTTAGCTGGATTAAGTTTATGCCGTACTGTCCAGAATCAATATACCAGGCCTGTACAACAAATAGAATTTGCAGAATTTTAGTTTATTTGACCTATTGATACCCCAATTATTAAAAGTAGACAAGGGGCAGAAGGGAGTGATAAGCACTCTATCTAAAAGGAATACAGCTTTTCCAAAGTAACTATAGATTCTCCCCTCAAGCTGGATACCCATGTCTTTTTAGTATGTTCTTTAAGCCTGCCTCGCTAGGTATGTGGAATGCCAGAATATGTGGAACCGACCATGCTGTAATGGACTTCTTCTGAATTAAATCTTTCAGAGCGGGTAAATTTAGATGACTTGAAGGGCTATGTTATGTCTGTACTGCTTATCAAAGTCAGAGTTAGAGACTTAAAACTGAAACCTGGATTTTTCCAGAGGGCTGCATTATTCAATCGTCAGCAATTTAGAGGTTCACAGTCAAGTAGAAATAATGGAATTATCTGCTGCTAGATGTGAAAGCATCTTTCCAGAAAGTCAGAAAGAGTTTGCAGCCTTTTTTGTTTGCTAGGGGAGTGGAAAGGGTCTAGGCCCTGCCCAGCATGAATTGTTTATCTGGCTAAAATGTGAGAAGGAATGTATAAAGATAGTACTAATGAACATATTTGCAGAACAGCAATGGAGACACAGAAATTGAGAACATATTTATGGACACTGATGGGGTTGAGAGGAGAAGGAGAGGGTGGGAGATATGGAGAGAGCAACATGGAAACATACATTACCATATGTAAAATAGATAGCCAGTGGGAATTTACTGTATGACTCAGGGAGCTCAAACCAGGGCTTGGTAACAACTCAGCGGGGTGGGATGGGGAGGGAGGTGGGAGAGACGTTCAAGTAGGAAGGGACATGGATAAACCTATGGCTGATTCATGTTGATGTTTGGTAGAAACCAATTCAATACTGTAAAGCAATTATCCTTCAATTAAAAAAAAAAAAAAAAAAAGATTCTTTCACAGGAGAGGAGGCTCTGTATGAACCTATAAGCAGGCTCTACACCTTGCTGATGGCTTCTCATAAGGTGTTAAAGCATCAGATTTGGTACTTAATCCTCTCTTTGTGGTGAACATTCTTTCCCATAACTAAGGGAAGATGAAGTCATGTTCTGATACTGTTTCTACTACCTACTAGATGTGTGACTTGTGCAAACTACTTAATCCTCAGTGTTGCAGTTTCCTCATCTGTAAAATGGGGGTGATAATGCATCTCCTTAGCAAGGTTTTTGTGAAGGTGAATTCAGTCTCTTTGGGACGATGACTGGCTCAGAGTAAGAGCTTAGGGAGTGTGAACTATTCTTATTGCTGGCATTAAAATGGAAAGGGCTGACAAGAAAATTTCCATAGACAAAATGTTTATGCCTCTTTTTGCAGTTGTCAAAGTTCTATTCAAATAATTGGAGAATTTAAATAAGAGTAATGAAGTGTGCACTGAAGTAACAGGAGTAATAATCAACATATTTTTTAAAAACAGTGGGTTGAAAATGGAGAAAATCTTTTACTCCAATAAAGAAACTGGTATATGTGCGGAGCATGCAATGTGTCTGGCATAGGTAACAGCAATCACATCATACAGCCTTCTTCACCCTGGTGTTATTGTCGGCATTTATAAAGAAACAAAAGCTCTAACGAACAACAGGATGAGAACTCAAGTATGACGTCTCAAACCCCTCCCCTTCCACTAACCCCAAATACCACCCCATTCCTCCTTCCTTGTCCGCTTGTTCCAGCCTCTGTATTCTTTCTGAGATGTTGAGGGACCCTACCTGTGCTCCCGTCTCAGCAGAGCTGCTCCTCACACTGAGGAGCCTCTAAGGGTCCTAATAGTCTCCCTGGACACATGTGAGTTTCTTCATGGGAATTGCTGTGAGATGTGGCAGCTTTGTATGCATTTTCCCCCAACCTTAGCCAAATAGCTTGTTTCTTGTCTCCTAGAATGGATGGCTGACTAATGATGCACTTTGTGGTCCCACAGTGAAAACAGTTCAAAATTCAGGGAGAAGTATCAGAAATAAAAGGTAAAATTGTAGCCAGGTATGTGCTTGTGTGTGTTGTCCTTGAAGCTGTGTCTCTGTTTTAGGTTCAAGTAATAAGCATTTGTATTCACACTGTTTGCTCAGCCTGATACTGCGATTGCTCTGGGATATAGTGCATTGTTTTGGAGAAGATTTATGTTCCTGACTTGGAGGGAAGATGGAAGTTTGCTGAAGGGAATTCCTGGTTAGAAGCCATTTGGCAACCTGAACTTGGAGTAGCATAGACCTGGGTTCAAATCTTGGCTCTCGTTTTTAGTAACTGTGTAACCTTGGACAGTTTATATAACTTCTTATGTCTCATTTCTCTCTGTGTAAAAGGAGAATAATCATTTTTGCTACAGGGTTTCCTGTGATGAAAAAAAAGTGAAAGTGTTAGTGACTCAGTCATGTCTGACTCTGCTTCCCTGTAGCCCACCAAGCTCCTCTGTCCATGGGATTTTGCAGGCAAGAATATTGGAGTGTGTAGCCATTCCCTTCTCCAAAGGATCTGCCTGACACAGGGCTTGAACCTGGGTCTCCCACACTGTGGACAGATTCTTTATTTTGGAGCCATCAGAAGAGCCCCGGTCAATGAACTGGTGAGCGTCCAATACATGGCACATAGATCAAGTAGTGCCAAGTGAATGACAGTGGCTGTTAATGTGCACTGATTTCATTAGCAAAGGCAGATGCATAATCAGCAATGTTTGCCTGGGTCATGCAGAGAGTGGAATCCTAGGTCCTCTCCTCAGCAAGTTTGCTGTTAGGAACTGAGTGGAACAATTACTATGGCGATAGCTTGTTCAGCTCTTAGAACAGACATTTCTCATCAGCCAACTCAGTTCCACGTCACACCTCTGAGAATATGTGCAACCTTCAACACATCCACAGACACAACATGGGCTTAAAACCTGGGGGAAAAGGTAAGGGGTGGGTTTTATAGCTGGCTCCTCATCATCCAAGTTTTGTGCAAACACCACCTCCCTGACCACGGTATCTCAAGTACCCCTCATCCTATCCATCCCCTCTGTTAGCTGCTCTCTATCTTCTTGATTCCTCTTTCTTTCTATTTCTTTTCCTCCCTCCCTCCCTTCCTTCCTTTCTTCCCTTTCTTCTTTTTTCCTTCCATTCATTTTAAATAGACTTTATTTTTTACAGCAGTTTTAAAATCACAGCAAATTTGAGCAGAAAGTACAGAGTGTTTCCTGTGCTCCCCCTGCCCCTACACAGGCATAACCTCCCCTGTTACCAGCATTCTGCATGAGAAAGGTACAGATTTTTATGATTGATGAACCTATACTGACACATCATAATCACTCAAAGTCCATAGTTTACATTAGGGCTAAATGTTGTACATTCTATGCTTTTGATGAATATATAATGACATGTTCCACCATTACAGTATCATGAAAAATAGTCCCACTGCCCTGAATCCTCTGTACTCCACCTGTTCATTCCTCCTTCCCTTAAACCCTGGCAACCCTGATCTTTTTCCTGCCATAGTTTTGATTTTTCTAGAAGATCATAGAGTTGGATGTTTCATTTTAAAAAAGCCTTTATCATATTTATTTACATGTTTAATAATTATTTATTGATTCCCCTCTTGCTGGAATGTCAGCTATGGTCATTTTATGATTTCTTAAATGAGGAGTTCTCAGTACTAGACTATGTCTGGCTCAGAAAAGCCCTTAATAAACATGTACTAATTTTGTTGTTGTTTAGTCACTAAGCATGTCCGACTCTTTGCAACCCCATGAACTGGAGCCCACCAGGCTCCTCTCTCCCATGGGATTTCCCAAGCAAGAATACTGGAACAGGTTGCCATGCCCTTCTCCAGGGATCTTCTCATCCCAGGGATCAAACTTGCATCTCCTGTGTCTCCTGCATTGTCAGATGGAGTCTTCACTGCTGAGCGACCAGGGAAACCTGCATGTATTATTAATAATTTAGTAGAAGAATAAATATTTCCCCCATAAAAATCACTCTAATCCTTCTGCTAAGGTTCAGTTCAGTTTAGTTCAGTCGCTCAGTTGTGTCTGACCCCATGAATTGCAGCACGCCAGGCCTCCCTGTCCATCACCAACTCCCGGAGTTCACTCAGACTCATGTCTATCAAGTCAGTGATGCCATCCAGCCATCTCATCCTCTGTCGTCCCCTTCTCCTCCTGCCCCCAATCCCTCCCAGCATCAGAGTCTTTTCCAATGAGTCAACTCTTCACATGAGGTGGCCAAAGTACTGGAGTTTCAGCTTTAGCATCTTTCCTTCCAAAGAAATCCCAGGGCTAATCTTCAGAATGGACTGGTTGGATCTCCTTGCAGTCCAAGGGACTCTCAAGAGTCCTCTCCAACACCACAGTTCAAAAGCATCAATTCTTCAGTGCTCAGCCTTCTTCACAGTCCAACTCTCACATCCATACATGACCACAGGAAAAACCATAGCCTTGACTAGATGAACCTTTGTTGGCAAAGTAATGTCTCTGCTTCTGAATATGCTATCTAGGTTGGTCATAACTTTTCTTCCAAGGAGTAAGCGTCTTTTAATTTCATGGCTGCAGTCACCATCTGTAGTGATTTTGGAGCCCAGAAAAATAAAGTCTGACACTGTTTCCACTGTTTCCCCATCTATTTCCCATGAAGTGGTGGGACCGGATGCCATGATCTTTGTTTTCTGAATGTTGAGCTTTAAGCCAACTTTTTCACTCTCCACTTTCACCTTCATCAAGAGGCTTTTGAGTTCCTCTTCACTTTCTGCCATAAGGGTGGTGTCATCTGCATATCTGAGGCTATTGATATTTCTTCCGGCAATCTTGATTCCACCTTGTGTTTCTTCCAGTCCAGTGTTTCTCATGAGGTACTCTGCATATAAGTTAAATAAACAGGGTGACAATATACAGCCTTGACGAACTCCTTTTCCTATTTGGAACCAGTCTGTTGTTCCATGTCCAGTTCTAACTGTTGCTTCCTGACCTGCATACAGATTTCTCAAGAGGCAGATCAGGTGGTCTGGTATTCCCATCTCTTTCAGAATTTTCCACAGTTTATTGTGATCCACACAGTCAAAGGCTTTGGCATAGTCAATAAAGCAGAAATAGATGTTTTTCTGGAACTCTCTTGCTTTTTCGATGATCCAGCGGATGTTGGCAATTTGATCTCTAGTAATTAGAGATATTTGCACAAATGGCAATAGTAATATTGATTTTTGTCATTTTTATTATCTCCCAGATGCCAGGCCCTGTACTGTGTATTTTAAGTGTATTATCTAATTTAATCCTCATGACAACCTTCTCAGGTAGATACTGTTTTAACAGGTAGTATGGGTCGTCTGTAGGTAGTCTATAGGTAGTCTAGCTGTTTTATGGCTATGAAAATGAGGTTCAGAGAAATTAACTTATCCAGGGTCTTAGAGTTAGTAAATGACAGAGTTAAGGCCCAAACTCAGGTCCATAGGATTTAAGTTGATATTCATAAAAAGTAAGTTGTAATTTAGAGCTGGATGAAATCTAGCTAGTTCTTGATGCTTCTTGAATTTGGAACATGGTTGGCCAATCTATGTCCCTTGACCTTGACTCTGGTCCATTTAACTTTATACAGCATCTGCTATTTGCTGTGTCCTGTGCTATAAGGTAGGTTCCTAGGTGGTGCTAATGGTAAAGAACCTGCCTGCCAATGCAGGAGACATAAATGATTCAGATTCAATCCCTGGGTCAGGAAGATCCCCTGGAGAAGGAGATGGCTACCCACTCCATATTTTTGTCTGGAGAATCCCATGGACAGAGGAACCTAGAGGGCTACAGTCTGTAGTATCACAAAAAGTCAGACACGACTGAAGCAACCTAGCGCTCGAGCACATGTGATATAGGGCGGTATGTGTTTATTCCAGTACCAGGTTATTCTTAGAAACAGAGTCTCAGGTTCTACCCCAGAGCTGCTTACATAGAATCGGCATTTTAACAAAATTCCTATAGGTGTGAGATGCATATGCTTGAGAAACACTATTCTATAAGGATATTGAGACTCAAAACCTCCTGTGCTCCCAAGTAATGAGTCAACCAGGGTCTCAGCTTTCATTGCAGCTTGTACTGTAGAGGGGGAAAAGTTATCCATGTAAATTGCTTTTCCCATTCCCTAGCACTTGATAAATACTTGGAATTATTATGAATCACACAAGGAGCGAGATATCCACCAGGTAGAGGGCTCAATGTAGCTGAGTGTGAACAAATCAGCCTCTAGGGTCTCAAACAGTATAAATCATTCTCTTTCAACAATGCACAGGACATGCAGTTTGTTTTTCTCTCACTGTGATTCAGTGGTGGTGTGGGTATCTGGGGGACCGTGTAACGTCAGGCTTTTCTAAGGGTAGTGGGTTAGATTTCTGTAATACAATTTAGATTATAGCATATCTGCAATCATGTAGTAATGAGTGTGGCCAGGGAGGGCTGATGTTTTATTACAAATCACAGAAATCCTATTGCATCTCCACCAGAGAAGTACTGGGTAATCCATTTTAGCACAACTGGAGGCTTCTAGGTTCTTATAATAGGGAGCAAAGTGATGTCTGTTTTCTAGTATTTCTGATTCAGACAAACTCAGTTTTCATTGTCCATTTTACCATTTTTGAGCATGCACACCAGGGAAAATGCATGGAGCTACCGCAGATGTGTCATCTATCCTGGCATCGTTGGCATCAAAATGCCAGCTTGCTGTCCAGCTGCATCTCCCTGTTTCCTCATAAGGTGTATTTGAGTGAGGATGAATTCAGCACTTTCATCTGTGCATTTGTTTTCTGCTTTGTCATACACATAACTGGCAAGTCTAGTCAGGGCGCTGTGTGCAGAGGAAATCTCCCTGTGTCTGGAATGCAGAGCAGCCAGCTTTTCAGATTTCTCTTCTCTGTCTCCCTCGCCCCAGCCACCCTTTCCAATTTGCTTCCTGGTCCGTGCAGATGGCAATTATGTAGATTTCCTTTCAAGCCACTTGTAATTGTATAACATTTCTGCATCCAGGATGAATGCAATTCATCCAGTTTTCTCCCCTTTTCTCCTTTGTAATTCAAGCTGTTGCCTTATTCTTTCTCATTGATCCCTGCACCACAACACTGTCAAATGAATATACAGTATGTTACACCTGACTTATTCATTTAAATCACCTGTGGCAGTGCTAATAGGTGGTGACAATTTCTTCCTGTAGCCATTTATGGGGAATTGTATCAGTATTGCAATAAGAAGCCTGGATTTGCTTTTTCTGGAATATGCTGTGGTTTGTTGCTTGAACCATTCAACAGAATGATGACGATTCAGTGGGAAGAGCAGCAGATACTCATCCGACATCTTTCTTAATTTTTAAATCCTAATAGTCCTAGTGTGTTCCTCTGCCCTTCTAAGGAATTGAAGTGGAGGTAGGAATTAGGCCCTGGACTAGGTACTTCATATGCTCATTCTTATTTTTAAATGTATTTTTGCTTAACCCTTTCCAGAAATATATGTCTTCATATCTAAATATGATTTATAGGCAAGGAAGGTAATCTTCATGGAGGTAAGACAATTTTTCAAGGTTTCATGGCTGGTCAGTGACAGAGCAGAGATTTGTTGGACTCCAACATCCACCCCCTTCTCACATATTCCCTTTCTATCTTCTCTTTCTGCAAAATTTTAAATTCCAGAAAAGTCAGCACACTCCTTTGCTATCTGAAGCTGACCAATTGGATGCATGGATTTTTAATATCTTTTTCCAGGTGGTCACTGTCAAATGGCTATACAACATATTTTTTTTTTTTAGTAAAATAGATATTTTCTGCTATTGTGAGCGAAAGATTTTTATTGTGGGTCCAACTGTATTTTAAGAATCTTTTAGTTTACCATAACTTCTAATGGTATTATCAATCTGGCCAACAATGTGTGTCAGTAAATATGCAAGACAAAAAATCAAGCATTAGCCCTGGTGTTGCTATGTGTTGCTATGCTTCCCAGGGAAAGCCACAGGACCCTTCTGAGACCCAGCAGATTTTTCTGAAACATCGTGTAATACATCTGTCCTATTTACCTCCTTGGATCCTTGTGAGCCTTGAAGGAGGTAATGCCTGTGAAAGAGTTTGGAAAGCTTCAGAATACATAGATATACACTGTATGTCAAAGCTGCACAGGTTTGAGTGTCTTGTTCCTATTTTTAGGGTATGATTTTGCAGAACTTTAGGTTTGTTTTTTTTTTTCCCAGAGACACATACATTGCTTTATATCAGAACTCTATATTATGGTACTTAAGGAAATCCAGTCACCACATGCTTTATTTAGACACAGCCTAACTTCTCCAATATTTGCTGATATTGAGTAAAACTAATCCACATTGAGAGGTTAAATAAACTTTATTGCTGCTAGACATTTAAGAATTACATTGTCATACCAAGTGGGCTTCCCTGGTAGCTCAGCTGGTCAAGAATCCGCCTGCAATGCACGAGACCCTGGTTTGATCCCTGGGTCAGGAAGATCCTCTGGAGAAGGGATAGGCTACCCACTCCAGTATTCTGGCCTGGAGAATTCCCTGGACAGAAGAGCTTGGCAGGTTACAGTCCATGGGGTTGCAAAGAGTTGGACATGACTCAGCAACTTCTACTTTCACTTTTAACTTTCACTTTTGTCAAACCAAAAAAGAGAAAGAAATACACTGTAAGTTATTACATATTTGCCAGGCTCATACTATGAGTTTCTGTTAGACACTGTTCTGGGGAGGATTCTAGGGCTTTCTTTCCATCAAAGAATTTAAAATGAAGACAAACAAAAATGGAGTCATTGATCTGAGCCTGACTTTATAATAAATTTACAATAGTTGCTCTTTTCCTTCTTTCAGTTGCCATCAACAGTTGTATACATCTTGTTTTCAGTTACTCAGTCATGGCTGACTCTTTGCAACCCCATGAACTGCACCACGCCAGGGTTCCCTGTCCTTCACTACCTCCCAGAGTTTGCTCAAACTCATGTCCATTGAGTCAAGAATTGTTAATACTGTATAAATTTTAGACAGTGCTCTATTAAGACTGAAAGCATGTAGGAATATTTTTGAGTTATTCCCAATGTTGGATAACTTTTTCTTCACAAGTAAGACTAGCAGATCTTCAGTTTTTGAAAGGAGACTGAGAATCAGGGATTAAATGTGAAATTTTTCCAGTAATAAATATAGACTAGATAAAATGAACTCGAGGACAAATGACTGTGGATTGCCACCCTGAAAACCAGGTATTAACCATTATTGAATTTGAAAATTCCAAAAATATTCTGTTCATCATTTGATGCCACTCATTTGATTCATTTCCCCCTTGTGTCCAGTTAAGCACTCTGTATTTCATTATTAAATCCTATTATTCAATTTTTGAAAGCAGAGCTAACAGGGCAGTCTCTTGTTCAAATGTCGTTACCAGATATTTGAGTCCTCAGCTTCCCCTGTATTCTTCAAGAAAATTTCAGCAGCTTTGCTTTGGTGTAGCCTGCTTTCTTTTATAATTTCAACCTAAGATACAAGCTGCTTACTGTATCAATATTTAAGGAATTCAAGATGAGACTGTGAAGGAAAGAGGTGCTTAGGCAAAGTAAAACCAAAATCATTTAAATCCTTATTACAACAATCTTAAGTAGAGGGATAAGGTGTGAGGATTTTCATAAAGGAGGATTTTACTTCCTCCTTTTCCCCTTGTTGTTCCAGAGTCTTCAACCCAATGAGCCAGTATCTTTCAAGCCTCAGAAGAAGGGCAGGTACAACCCAGAACAAAGAAATTCATGCTCAACTTTGAGTTTCATTTAGACTTTTTTAAAGGGCACAACAAGCAGAAACAGACTTGAAATTCAACGGAGGTTGCTTGAGGGATTTTTTTCCGTGTCCGAAACACTGTTTTTGCATATAAAGAGCCAAAGTTGGGTGAATTTGAGTTAAGAAATCATTCATTCACTCATCCTGTGGTTACTTATTGATCATCTACAATGTAGCAGGCACAGACAGGTATGCAGTAGTGAACAAAACAAAATGTTCTCATGGAGTTTACATTCTGGTGGCTACCCAGTCGGACAAGCAGGACATCACAAGTAAACAATAAATCAGATAGTCATAACTGCCATGGGGAGAAAGGGGCAGAAAGACAAGGAGTGTCTTTCTGGGGTATGGTAGCCATTTTATATATGGTTGTGAGGGAAGGAAGGTTTCTCTGATGTGGGATAATTGACCAGTCCTGAAGGCAGGGAGGGAAAAGTCATGCAGTTATCTGGGGCCTGAGCAGAGAGAAAAGTCTATGCAAAGGCATGAGTCTGGAAGTGGCCCCAGTATTGGACAGAGGAGGAGGGAATGGTAGGTCACATAGGGTTTCACGGGTCAATGTCAGAATGTTGGACTTTACGGAGTTAAGGGGAAGCCAGTAGAGAGTACCTGTAGAGCAGGGGAATGATGATGCAAGTTATGTAACTTACATTTTTAAAGGAATCACTGTGGCTGCTGTCATGAATACAGACTCTAGAGAACCAGTGGAGGAAACAGAGACCAATATGGAGCAACTATAATGAGACAAGTGAAGCCTCATGGTGTCTCAAACTATTATGGTAGTGGTTAGATTTGCTCAGAAGGTAAAGCGTCTGCCTGCAACGCAGGAGACCTGGGTTTAATACCTGGGTTGGGAAGATCCCCTGGGGAAGGAAATGGCAATCCACTCCAGCACTCTTGCCTGGAAAATCCCATGGACAGAGGAGCCTGATAGGCTATAGTCCATGGGGTTGCAAAGACATGACTGAGCGACTTCACTTTAGAGGGGTGAAATGCCCTTTCCCTTTTGCCTCAGGTCAAGATTTGGAGATCAAGGGAAGATGGGATCATTAGATAAGCTTGAGGGGATTCTGGAGCAGAAGGTTTTGATCTGCAGGGGCAACTCCAAGCCACATGGAGAGGGGTGGAACTCTGCATGATGCCAGGATGGTGGAGGAGCTCCAGTGGGGTGAGAAGCCTGAGAAAATGGACAAGAGGGCCACTTCTCAGATTCTTGTGCACACAGCTTGGTGAGCAGTCAGAGATTTCCTGTAACCCTGACAAGGAAACAATGGTAGAGGAAAGAAAGTCAGCAGGGCAAAAGGATCTATGGCCAGGACCCAGAGAACCCAGTCTGTAAAATATCTGTTTATGAGGGTCCATGGCAGGAGAAGGCAATGGCACCCCACTCCAGTACTCTTGCCTGGAAAATCCCATGGATGGAGGAGCCTGGAAGGCTGCAGTCCACAGGGTTGCTGAGGGTCGGACACGACTGAGCGACTTCACTTTCACTTTTCACTTTCATGCATTGGAGAAGGAAATGGCAACCCACTCCAGTATTCTTGCCTGGAGAATCCCAGGGACGGGGGAGCCTGGTGGGCTGCCGTCTATGGGGTCGCATAGAGTCAGACACGACTGAAGTGACTTAGCAGTAGCAGCATGGCAGGGCTTGAGATGCAGGTAGCAGAAGATGAAAAGGATTGTATTCCAACAGTCAAGACCGGATAGTTCTAACGATGCCCCAGGGGATGCCAGAAGAGACAGGTGCAATTCACAAAAACAGAATTACTTCTTCCAGTGAAGAGAACTTATCCTAAGAGTTTTGTTAAAAGTGTGCAATCTCCAACAACACTGATAAAAAGTCAACTCTGGGTGAAATTCCTATTGATTCTATCAGGGCTCAATTAAAGGGAGAGCAGGTATGATTCCAAAGTCTTGAATCAGGGGAAGGTATTCAAGTATCCAGGGTTATTTTCTGATTTAGAGTCTACCCCCTGCACACTCCCCCCATCTACTCTATTTTTATTGTTTACACAATTTGTGGCAAGATATAATGAGAAGAGTAGTCACATAATTGTTTTTGTAAATTTTTCTGGCTAACCAATTGTGATTCGAAACTGTGTCAAAAACGTGCTTATATCTTCCAATTTTATTTGTGGTAGAAACAGTCTAGGCTCAGCTTTCCTTCTACTGGCACCCAAATACCCATCCTTCTCCAAGGTCTTAAGTTCTCCATCTGTGAAATAAAGGGCTTGTGGAGACAATCTTTATAATTCCTTTAACTCTAAAGTTATTGGAGTTTCTGGCTATGGCAACTGAAACCTTTTTAAGCTGTTTTCTTGTCCATCCCTTGCCCCTGCATCTGGCACTCTGCCTTGCTCATATGGGTTTTAAATGACTTTTTACTGTCTGCATGAATGATGAATGAGGAGGGTGATTATATACTGAACCCACTGCAGAGCATTGCTCGAGGTAAAAGGCCTGATTGACCCTGGACTGAACCCTACTGAGTGATGAGAATAAGGCAGATTACTAGGGCCATGCCAGTTTATTTCCCCCTCACTGCCACCACCTGGCTACTTTCTGGTTTGTGTGTGTACTGAATCGCTTCAGTTGTGTCTGACCCTGTGTGACCCTATGGACTGTATTCTGCCAGGCTCCTCTGTTGATGGGATTCTCCAGGCAAGAATGCTGGAGTAGGCTGCCATGCCCTTCTCCAGGGGATCTTCCCAACCCAGGTATGGAGCCTGCATCTCTTACATCTTACACATTGGCAAGCAGGTTCTTTACCACTAGTGCCACCTGAGAAGCCCTACTTTCTGGTATAATCCGTTAGAAAATACAATAACACATTTGGATTTTACTCATCTCTTATGTTTTCCTTCACTCTTAGAAGCTAAGGCAGTAAAACTAGAAGCTGAACATGTCCTGATGCTTAAGACCCCTTGATGGTAGCAATTTTTTATTGGAGTATAGTTGCTTTAGAATGTTGTGTTAGTTTCTGCTACACAATGAAGTCAAATGGTTATATATATACATACATCCCCTCCCCTTTGGCTCTTGCTCCCACCGCACTCGCATCCTGCCTCTCTATGTCATCACAGAGCTCTGAGCTGAGTTCTGTTATACAGCAGGCTCCCATTCACTATCTGTTTCACACATGGCAGTGTATTTGTCAATCCTAATCTCCCAATTGATCCCATCCTCCCCTCCCCCTCACCCCCTGGTGTCCACATGTCCACTCTCTATGCCTGCGTCTCTATTCCTGGCCTACAAAGAGGTTCATCTGTACCAAATGTAATCTCTATTTTTTTTTTTAATGCTATGTGAAGGGACTTTGACTCATCATCCAAAGGGCTAACTACAAAGTCTCAATGCCCAGGATCACTCCACTGGGGGCAGGTAGTTCTCTTCTTAGGGAAAGGCACTGCATTGGTCTGATCTTGCCTGTGAAGGACCCAAGTTCTGCCTGGTCTCTCTAGATGCTACCTTCCTCACTGATTTTCTCTCTCCAAATGGAGCGGAATACTCAGGATTACATCGAGTGTTTTCTAATATGACGTGGAAAAGGATATGAATAGAAAATGTGGAAAGCAGGCCCCCCTGGACTAAGGAAGGCAAGTCATCTTGAAGAGATGTTTAGATGGACCAGTGTTAGAAGGTGATATGAAGAGGAGGGAGTTTGAGATGGAGAGAGCTGTCCATCAAGTACATTGAAGGAGAAGGAGGAAGAGCAGGGATGCATAGGGAACAGCAAGCAAGTCACCAATTTGTCTGGAATCTGCAGTTCTTTCAAGCTAGAACCATAAGTTGATGGGGCCATTTTTAGAATGGATTGAAATCTGAGACCCAGAAATCTGTATTTCATAAAACCAATAATTCAAGAAAATGTGGCAAGGTATTATACATGTGCTAATCTCCTGATGTGTCGAACAGAAACTAATGGCACATGAGTAATCATGACCCAAACCTCTATCATTGGCCTTCAGGCTAAAGGAAGTGATTTGTTTTAAAGATGAATGTATAAATGATTTTTGACAAATTTCAAGCAGCACTTGACCTCTGTGGGCTTTTTGACTTGGAATAAATACATGTCTACATTATCCAGTTTTTCATATACTGCAGGAAAAAAAATGTTTTGCTGCAGAAAAGAAAACCTTCACATTTTTAGAAACATTTCTGAATTTTTTGCAGTTGTTACTGTAGTAGTAACACAAATTTTGGTTAAGCATAGATTGATTAGAATTGTAAGGATTTAATTTCCTGAAAAATATATGCATTTTTGGAATGAATTTACTCATCTATAAAGTACCAACAATGTGCATGGAAATTTAGGCCTAACATTTTTCATAATTCAGACATTTCTCTTTAATATTCCTTCTGTCTACGTATTGTCTATATCAGTTCAGTTCAATTGCTAAGTCATGTCTGACTATTTGTGACCCCATGGACTGCAGCACGCCAGGCCTCCCCGTCCATCACCAGCTCCTAGAGTTTTCTGAAACTCATGTCCTTTGAATTGGTGATGCCATCCAACCATCTCATCCTCTGTCGTCCCCTTCTGCTCCCGCCTTCAGTCTTTCCCAGCATCAGGGTCTTTTCAAATGAGTCAGTTCTTCTCATCAGGTGGCCTAAGTATTGGAGTTTCAGCTTTAACATCAGTCCTTCCAATGAATATTCAGGACTATTCTCTATATATTCTGATGCAATACACCTCCCTGGTTCTATATACATACAAGCTCAGGACAAGTCACTAGGGTATCTAAACTTTAACACTCATTCTATAATTTTGCATGGACTGGATATCTGTGGCTTTAGTTTTAGGGTGAATACAGTGGTTATACAACAAAGTGCCAAGGCCTTTGAGATGGAAAAACCAGGGTCAGAATCCCCACTCTGGACCACTTAATAGTCTAGTGGCCTTGAGCAGTTTTTAAAAACATCCCTATGACTATTTTTCTCATCTGTATAGTGATACAAACAATGCCAACCTTCAGCTTGTAGAGAAGAGAAATGTGAATTTTGCCCAAGGGTATCTGTATGGTAATAATAAACACTATCTTTCCTCGCTCACTTCCTAACCCTCTCCTTTCCCATAAAATATAGAACTTGCTTGTTCAGTCCTTTTCCTAAAATCTGTTTTTAACTGAAAACCACCACCCACCATGTGGCCTTGAGGAGGTAATTTCTGTCCTCTGGGCATCAGTCAGTCTAATTAAAGTGAGGGGACTAATGGTGATTGCTAACCTTCCTTCTGTCACTGTCGTTCAGCCAGTTTGGGAATCTCACCTAAGTTCTCTCTCAGCTCATCCTCTGCTGTCTATCCCTTCCCTCCAACCAGGAATCCTATTGCATTCCAGTGTAACTTACATAATAGCAGTTTTGTATCAGACATACCAAGTCTGCCGATAAGATTTAAGCTTAGAAATAGGCTAATAGAATTTGCCTATTTGATTTGAGAGTAACCTACGGGGCACTGTTTCTCTTCTTGTTTATCATGATTTGCAAGTTTCAAAAAATTTTGTATCATCTGACAATTTAGCACAATCTGGTTATGTGAATGATTTGTTATCCACTCCTGTAGCAATTATATTAGTTTCTAGTGGTAAACCTCCAGGGCATTATAGCTGATCTGTATGTTTGTAACACAAAAACTATAAGACTAAGCTTTGAAAATAAGCTAATAAAATATGAAATTCTTGACCCTGGCAGGAGGTTGACATGGATTTCCAGGAACCTCTATTATACCCCTGTTAGTCTCAGATTAAAAGGATTTAAAAGATTCTCACTTAAGATTTCAAGATATGATCACAAATACATTCAACTGGTTAATAAGGTAAAATGATAATATATTTTATTCTTTAAATCTCTAGAACATTATGATTTACTTGTTGACTTTCTGCATAAAAATTCCAGGATCATTTAATGCAATGAAAAGAGGCCTGCTGCTGCTGCTGCTAAGTCGCTTCAATCGTGTATGACTCTGTGCGACCCTGTAGATGGCCTACCCAAATCAAAAGACTTAGGAGTGAATACTACCTTCTACTTCCTATCTTTAGATCTTGAATGTATCAACTTTCTGAATCCCAATATTCTCATGTGTAAAGTGGGGATAATAAGCCCTGTATCCTGAGATGTTTCATAGATTAAAAGAGATGATATATGTAAAATAACACATAAAGTCTAAAACCCAAAAGTTAGTATTATTATAAAATTGTTTTTATTCATAATACCATTATTATTCATATCATTTTCATTTTTATCATGTAACACCATACACTGGGTTCGTTAATATGTCACTGTTTTCAAAAGTGCTATAAAACTTCAGGGAAATCATAGATGCCCAAAGAAATTGATAGCAAGAATAATGCAATAAACAAATAGCCAAAAAGGAAAGTGAAAATAAGTTTACATATTGTCTTTTTCAGCCATATACTATGAAAGCGAAAGTGAAAGGCACTCAGTCGTGTGCGACTCTTGGCAACCCCATGGACTATTCAGTCCATGGAATTCTCCAGGCCAGAATACTGGAGTGGGTAGCCTTTCACTTCTCCAGGGGATCTTCCCAACCAAAGGATCGAACCCAGGTCTCCTGCATTGAAGGCGGATTCTTTACCAGCTGAGCCACAAAGAAAATGTCCAACTCCTTGTGACCCCGTGGACTGTAGCCTACCAGGCTCCTCCATCCATGGGATTTTCCAGGCAAGAGTATTGGAGTAGGTTGCCATTTCCTTCTCCAGGGGATCTTCCCTAACCAGGGATCGAACCCAGGTCTCCTGCATTGTCTGACAGACGCTTTTACTGTCTGAGCCACAAGGGAAGCCCTTTTGAAGGGCTTCAAGTTCAGTTCAGTTTAGTTCAGTCACTCAGTTGTATCTGACTCTTTGCGACCCCATGGACTGCAGCATTCCAGGCTTCCCTGTTCATCACCAACTCCTGGAGTTTACTCAAACTCAGGTCCATTGAGTTGGTGATGCCATCCAACCCGCTCATCCTCTGTAGTCCCCTTCTCCTCCCGCCTTCAATCTTGCCCAGCATCAGGGGCTTTTCAAATGAGTCAGTTCTTTGCATCAGGTGGCAAAAGTATTGGAGTTTCAGCTTCAGCATCTGTCCTTCTAATGAATATTCAGGACTGATTTCCTTTAGGATGGACTGGTTGGATCTCCTTGCAGTCCAAGGGACTCTCAAGAGTCTTCTCCAACACCACAGTTCAAAAGCATCAATTCTTCGGTATTCAGCTTTCTTTATAGTCCAACTCTCGCATCCATACACGACTACTAGAAAAATCATAGCCTTGACTAGATCGACCTTTGTTGGCAAAGTAATATCTCTGCTTTTTTATATGCTGTCTAGGTTGGTCATAACTTTTCTTCCAAGGAGTAACTATCTTTTAATTTCATGGCTGCAGTCACCATCTGCAGTGATTTTGGAGCCCCCAAAATAAAGTCTGTCACTGTTTCCATTGTTTCCCCATTTATTTGCCATGAAGTGATGGGACCAGATGTCATAATCTTAGCTTTCTGAATATTGAGTTTTAAGCCAACTTTTTCACTCTCCTCTTTCACTTTCATCAAGAGGCTCTTTAGTTGTTCTTCACTTTCTGCCATAAGGGTGGTGTCATCTGCATAGCTGTGGTTAAGATCGCCATTTCTCCTGGCGATCTTAATTCGAGCTTGAGCTTCATCCAGCCCAGCATTTCTCATAATGTATTCTGCATATAAGTTAAATAAACCGGGTGACAATATACAGTCTTGGCATACTCCTTTCCCAATTTGGAACCAATCTGTTGTTCCACGCCCAGTTCTAATTGTTATTTCATGACCTGCATACAGATTTCTCAAGAGGCAGGTCAGGTGGTCCTGTATGACCATCTTTTTAAGAATTTTCCACAGTTTGTTGTGATCCACACAGTCAAAGGCTTTGGCATAGTCAATAAAGCAGAAATAGATGTTTTTCTGGAACTCTCTTGCTTTTTCGATGATCCAACCCATGTTGGCAATTTGGTCTCTGGTTCCTCTGCCTTTTCTAAATCCAGCTTGAATATCTGGAAGTTTACACTTCACTTATTGCTGAAGCCTGGCTTGGAGAATTTTGAGCATTACTTTACTAGCGTGTGAGATGAGTGCAATTGTGCATTAGTTTGAGCACTTTTTGGCATTGCCTTTCTTTGGGATTGGAATGAAAACTGACCTTTTCCAGTCCTGTGGCCACTGCTGAGTTTTCCAAATTTGCTGGCATATTGAGTGAAGCACTTTCACAGCATCATCTTTTAGGATTTGAAATAGCTCAACTGGAATTCCATCACCTCCACTAGCTTTGTTCGTAGTGATGCTTCCCAAGGCCCACTTGACTTCGTATTCCAGGATGTCTGGTTCTAGGTGAGTGATCACACCATCGTGATTTTCTGGGTCTTGATGATCTTTTTTGTGTAGTTCTTCTGTGTATTCTTGCCACCTCTTCTTAATATCTTATGCTTCTGTTAGTTCCATACCATTTCTGTGCTTTATTGTGCCCATCTTTGCATGAAATGTTCCTTGATATCTCTAATTTTCTTGAAGAGATCTCTAGTCTTTCCCATTCTATTGTTTTCCTCTATTTCTTTGCACTGATCACTGAGGAAGGCTTTCTTATCTCGCCTTGCTTTCTTTGGGACTCTGTATTCAAATGGGTATATCTTTCCTTTTCCCCTTTGCTTTTTGCTTCTCTTCTTTTCGCAGCTATTTGTAAGGCCTCCTGAGACAGCCATTTTGCTTTTGCATTTCTTTTTCTTGGGGATGGTCTTGATCCCTGTCTCCTGTACAATGTCACAAACCCCCATCCATAGTTCTTCAGGCACTCTGTCTATCCAATCTAATCCCTTGAATCTATTTCTCACTTCCACTGTATAATTGTAAGGGATTTGATTTAGGTCATACTTGAATGGTCTAATGATTTCCCCTACTTTCTTCAGTTTAAGCCTGAATTTGGCAGTAAGGTGTTCATGATCTGAGCCACAGTCAGCTCCCGGTCTTGTTTTTGCTGACTGTATAGAGCTTCTCCATCTTTGGCTGCAAAGAATATAATCAATCTGATTTCGGTATTGGCCATCTGGTGATGTCCATGTGTAGAGTCTTCTCTTGTGTTGTTTGAAGAGGGTGTTTGCTATGACCAGTGTGTTCTCTTGGCAAAACTCTATTAGCCTTTGCCCTGCTTCATTCTGTACTCTAAGGCCAAATTTGCCTGTTACTCCAAGTGTTTCTTAACTTCCTACTTTTGCATTCCAGTCCCCCATAATGAAAAGGACATCTTTTTGGGGTGTTAGTTCTAGAAGTTCTTATAGTTCTTCATAGAACCGTTCAACTTCAGCTTCTTCAGTGTTACTGGTCGGGGCGTAGACTTGGACTACTGTGATTTTGAATGGTTTGCCTTGGAAACGAACAGAAATCATTCTGTCATTTTTGATGTTGCATCCAAGTACGGCATTTCGGACTCTTTTGTTGACTATGATGGCTACTCCATTTCTTCTAAGGGATTCCTGCCCACAGTTGTAGATATAATGGTCATCTGAGTTAAATTCACCCATTCCAGGCCATTTTAGTTTGCTGATTCCTAGAATGTCGACGTTCACTCTTGCCACACTTCCAATTTACCTTGATTCATGGGACCTAACATTCCAGGTTCCTACATAATATTGCTCTTTACAGCATTGGACTTTACTTCCATCCACAACTGGGTGTTGTTTTTGCTTTGGCTCCATCTCTTCATTCTTTCTGGAGTTATTTCTCCACTGGTCTCCAGTAGCATATTGGGCACCTACCAACCTAGGGAGTTCATCTTTCAGTGCCGTATCTTTTTGCCTTTTCATAATGTTCATGGGGTTCTCAAGGCAAGAATGCTGAAATGGTTTGCCATTCCCTTCTCCAGTGGACCACATTTTGTCAGAACTCTTTACTACAACCCACCTGTCTTGGGTGGCCCTACATGGCATAGCTCATAGTTTCATTGAGTTAGACAAGGCTGTGGTCCTTGTGATCAGATTGGTTAGTTTTCTGTGACTGTGGTTTTAATTATGTTTGCCCTCTGATGGAGAAGGATAAGAGGGTTATAGAAGTTTCCTGGTGGGAGAGACTGACTAAGGGCCATGCTCAGTAAATCTTTAATCCAATTTTCTGTTGGACTAAGGTGTGTTCCCGCCCTGTTATTTAGCTGGAGCCAAACTATGGTGGAGGTAATGCAGATAATGGCGACCTCCTTCTAAAGGTCCCATGCGTTTACTGCTACACTCAGTGTCCCCAACCCTGCAGCAAGCCACCACTGACCCACGCCTCTGCTGGAGACTCCTAGACACTGCCGGGCAAGTCTGGGTCAGTCCCTTATGGGGTCATGCTCCTTTCTCCTGAGTCCTGGTGAACACAAGATTCTGTTTGTGCCCTCCAAGAAACTATTTCCCAGTCTTGTGTAAATTACTTTGAAGGGCTTCAAAGGAAGCCACTATGAAGGTGGCACTCAAGATTTTAGGATTGAAAATTCTTTCTCTTTATCCATGTTTGCAAGGGTATTTCAAGTGAATTTTGAGCATGAAATTATTTTTTCATTATTATACCTAACCATAGAGCTGATGTTTAGGTGGTACCCACCAATTCTGCTGTCTTGAATGTTGTAATATTGAAATACACCACATTCTATTGTCCCAGGACTCTCCTATCACTACCACATTAGGCATTAGCCTCTGCCAGGGCTGCCCTGCTCTAGGCCTCCGCAGTCCAGGTAAGTCCTAGAACAGCTGATATGATCACAGATACATACAACTGCTTATAAAGTGAAATGATTATGCTTATTCTTTTAATTTCTAGAATACTAACTTGAACTAAGGAGCTAACTGGAGCACTAAAGTCATCTATTCTGATTGGTTGGTGCCTCCACAGTACTGACTGGCAACCATTTTGAATACCACTTTTACCTAAGTTCTGTGTTGAAGGTTGATGGCTCCATTGCTACCAGAAGGTAAAACCTTCTCACTGAGGGAAGTGCTGAATGGAGAGAACTTTCCCAATGAATGCCTTGCTGGCATTAGTTTTAAAGATTTAATGTGATTCTGAAACTGATTTAAAGCCTAGAGTTTTTAACTTAGGGTCTTTGATTCTCCAAAATTTAGACAAGATATTTTGTATGTATGTGTATAATATGTGTATGTATTATATTTCCATATAATATGCACTAATACCCACAATATTTTGAGGAGATCCCCAGAGGTCAGTGACTCCAAAAATTTTAGGACTCATTGTGTTATACTCTTTCTGAAATAATAAATTGGTAGATTTATAGAGAAGAGACATAGAGGAAATTGAAACTACAAATTGAACAAATAGAATTGTTTGAATTGAATTGAACAAATTGTACAAATTGAAACTACTAACAAGAAGTAACCTTCTCAATGTTTTAATAGAAAGACCTGAATGATTTAAAAAGAAAGGAAAATGAGTTTGGTCTAGTCTGCAGCTTGACATATATATATATTTCCACTGGAAATAAATGGCTCTTAATGGGGTGATCCAGACATGTGCGTATTTTTTTACTGAAGTTTCTATACTAAGGTGAGAGGATGAAAGGTACTCTCCTGCCTTCATCTGGAGGTAAACAGAGTCCTACTTACTGACTTCACGCTCCTTATCCAGTCCAGGTGAAGTTATATTGCAGCACAGAATGTGTTAGTGGCAGTCAACATCTTCCCAATAATGCTTGTCAGCTTTTCAAGCACCATTTCTGAGTGAATTTATAATAATAATGTCAATAATAGCTAATTGCACAACTAATATTTATTAAAGATCACTATGCTGGGCACTGTGCTGAACCTTTACATTATTTCATCTTTGCAGTAACCACTGAGACGGATATTACTTTGTCCTACATATAGATGAGGAAATTGGGGTTCAGAAAAAAATTAACCTGTGTAAATGTATAAGGTTAGCAAATAGAGAGCCAGGAATGCAACATAGATAAGTCTGTCTGCCTCAATATTCCAATTTATGAATGTTGTATATTATTTGTTTGTTACCCATACCTCATTTGAGTTAAGCAACCACACTCTACTCAGAAAAAATCAGTAGGGCATAGTAAGCAATCACTGCCAGCCTCTTCATTTGATTTTGAATAGTGCCCTTTCACACATGTATTCAGCAAATTTTTATATACAGTAATCATCATGATAGCAATTAATTTTTCTTTTATAGGCTACTCCCCACTTTCTAATATCAAGCTCTTATCATTTGATAATTTAGGTCCAATACAATATCATATCTTCATATATTATTACATATAATATTATTATATGTATATTCATATATTATTACTACTTCATATATTATTACTACTGTTATATGGTCTCTTCACCAGCTCTTAGAGATACTGCTTCATTTTCAACTACATATATGTACTCAAGTAAATATAAGTGATGAGGGGGTTTCATCAGTGAAGCTGAACTCTTAGGCACAATATTCCACTTCTGCAAGTACAGCTAATTCCTTTCCCATCTTCATATAAGGAAATGAACCATTTCCTGAAGTATTCTTACAGCTATTATTTTGCTAGTTCTGTGTTGTTGGGGGCTCCTGCCTGTGCAGTGAGCATGGAGGTCAGAAAACAGCAGGCGATCTCTCCTCAGGAAGTGGGGAGCTGAAGAACCTCAGAATTTTACAAGATCCATCTCCTTGGGTCAAGCTGGTAAGACAGGTACCAGAATCACTGCTGCTGTCAGGAAGTCCCACCCAGTCATGGGCCTGGACTTTCTTGTGTCACTTAACAGGAACGAGAAAATTGTTAACCAGATGGTGCCAAACCGTGGACGAGAGTTGGATTTGACCATACATCTGAAACGCACCACTCCTACCCCTACCCCCAGCTAGGAAGAGGCAAGTTTTCATTATATATTGTAGAAAATCCAGATATTTCAAGTTGGACAGGCCTGGGTTTTAATTCTTTTGCTTCTAGGGTTATTGTGAAGTTAAAATGGCACAGAAAAGCCAGTGTAACAGGCAGGAAGCCCAGTGCCCAGCACTTTAAGGCACTTTATAAATGTTATTTGGTTCTGACATAGAAGGAACTGACTTGGCTTGCAATTTGTTCCTTAAATATTGAATTAACTTTTGCTATTGCCACTTTTACTTCATTAAAAGTAGGGTGACCTTTTCTCACTTGTTAAATCCAACAGAATAAACCTACTTCCAGAATTAGAATTCTCTCTAAAGTATTGAACCCCATTTTGTCTTTAACTGATTCACTGGCTTCAACAAGGCACCCAGTTAGTGCCTGGCATAAACTGTTGAAAAAATGGATGCCGTTTGGAGATGGGAATGCCATTCTCTGTGGAGGAGCAGAGTTTTGCTGGCAGCTTTACAGGTTCATCAATAGAGGAAAAGTAACACTGAGTAAGGAGAAGGCAATGGCACCCCACTCCAATACTCTTGCCTGGAAAATCCCATGGACGGAGGAGCCTGGTAGGCTGCAGTCCATGGGGTCACTGGGAGTCGGACACGACTGAGTGACTTCACTTTCACTTTTCACTTTCATGCATTGGAGGAGGAAATGGCAACCCACTCCAGTGTTCTTGCCTGGAGAATCCCAGGGACGGGGGAGCCTGGTGAGCTGCTGTCTCTGGGGTCGCACAGAGTCGGACACGACTGAAGTAACTTAGCAGCAGCAGTAGCAGCAACACTAAGTAATAGCCCAAGAGAAACTTAGAACCTGAGGAGTCGGCTTGGCCAAGCACAGGGAGCAGAGAAAAGAATCTTAGAAGCTGATAGCAAGACAGTTGGGGAGCAGACATTAGTTCAGCAGAACAGGCTGGCACAACCAGGATGAGTAGGGGAGGAATATCAGATTTTGTCTACAAATTTGGGTGATAAGGTCAGGGATAGGAAAGACGGCTGAAGTGTTAGTGTGCTGCTAGATAAAGCCAAACCACTATGTAAGGGTAACAGTAGGGCAACCCTTAGATAGAAAGAGCCCTGAGCTCTGAACCCACAGGTTGGAGTCTGCTTCTGGGCCCATGGGGACACCTGAGGCCTCAGGTGAACCTCTAGACCTCTCTGGGTCACTATTTCCCAAAGAGATTTCTAATGTACCTTCCAGATACAAATTCTTACAATTACGTCTTCATGATTGGTCAAAGAAA
This sequence comes from Bos mutus, assembly GCF_027580195.1. NCBI lineage: Eukaryota > Metazoa > Chordata > Mammalia > Artiodactyla > Bovidae > Bos > Bos mutus. The sequence goes on from NC_091617.1 coordinate 73,941,464, forward strand.
ATGAGTTCAAGTACTATATAAAGTGATTATGACAAGTTTCACATTAGATAAAAGAAAATTGGCATACAACAAAGGAATAGGGTACAGCTTTTCCATACATACAAGTGCCCTCCAGAAATGATCAGTGGTTGGGGGAGGGGGGCAGTTAACAAAAGTTACAGAGAAACAGTAGTTAGGAATGAAGAGTGTAGAATGTAGAATGGCTAATCTTCTAGTAACTTTTTAATTCTTCTACTTTTTCTAAAAAAGAATATAGGAAATGTCAGTGGAGATATAGGCATGGGATAAAGCTGGTCTCAGATCCCTTAAATGGGAATCAGAAATACCTTAATCATCCAACTCCATTATCCATGGTAAATCAGTTTGGTGTTCCTATGTATTTCTAAAGAAGATTATGAGATCAGATTTTTTTTTTTTTTTTAATCAGCATAACCTGATTCTTCAGAGCAGCTCAGCAGGCTTTCTTAAGTTAGCCTGAATTTTCCCCAGGATTTAAGTTACCAGAGAAAAAGATAAAACAATGATTTCAGAAACAGATTTTTTTAAGGCCTATAATACAATCTAAACTTGAAATTCAGGATTAGGAGATAACATCTTTATAAAAATATCTAGAGAGACAGGAATCCTAGTATTGATGCCTTCTCTAGATTCCTGTCAGTGTGGTACCCCCAGGGAACTGTTCCAGTGGTCCAGGCTGTGACCAGGCAAGCTCTGCAGTTGTAAGATGAAGTCAGATGGTCCAAAATTTAAGAGTTTTATTTTTCCCGATTCATTTTAGAAAGAACCAGATTTGAAATTTGCAAACTCAAAGCTGCTTTGATCTGGTTCTGCTATTACCTGTGACTTAGTAACCAAGTCTTAAATTTTAAAACTTTTCTTGCTGCTTCCAAAGGGCTGAAAACTACCACAAGAACAAACCTAACTGACTTCAACGGGAGTCTCACTCTCTTTGCTCAAAGTTTCCATTTAGACCAACCACTACTTTCTCTACTGAGGAAACAGACCATACTGTGAAGATGATTAGAGAAGTATAAATATTTTAAGGAAGAATATCATTAAACTCAGCTGTGTCCCATTAGATCTTATGTACCTTCTATGTTTTGTACACTAGACTAGGTTCTGTGGAGAATGTATTAGAAGATGAGAGGAATGTTCACCAGTGACTTGGAGAGAAATTAAAGAAGCACATTACGCACGGGGTGCTGAGGTGTGAACCCGTATGTGAAGGGAGGGGAGTATTGGCAAAGACTGAGGAACAGATAAAATCTCATTTAGGTCAGGCTCTATGTGATGAGTAGGGATGGAAGGAGCAACAAAATGAGAAAATTAGAGAGTCAAGGGTAGTGTGCAGAATGTGCGTGTGTGTGGTGTCTGAGGATGGGAGGAAGGAAGGAGACTGAGGAGTGGGCCTTGCGGGGTATGCTGGGGAGCTCAGACCGGGAACGTCAAATGAAGCTTAGAGGGTGGGCAGAGGCCTTTGTACTGACTTCATTGTCTTCACCTTGATTCTGGTCCACGCTCAAATCTCTGTAACCTATAGTCACACAGACAGCAAGGCAAGGGTTTTCTTCTTATGGCTGGGAAAGCATTATCTGCTCGGTCTTCTATTCACAAACATCAGGTCTGAGATTATACCTTGCTTTAAAGCTCTGAGCCATCTTGGCAATAGGCCTTTAGGACTGTCCTCACTTCTAACATGGCATTTGATGTCTTTTTTGTTTCTTTTTGTGCTAGACCCCATCAAACAGGGCTCAGTAGTTGGAAGGCTTCATCCTTGTCCAGGGTCAGCTCATTCATCCTCTTTCTAACTTGATAAGCTATGGTATGAAAAGTTGGGAAATAGTAATCCACGAATAAGAATAAATAACCATGATATTGATAGCAATCTTAACCTTAAGTAGGTAAACCTTATTTGTTTTCCTCTCTTATAGGTCAATTTCTTTCATTGGTATTTATAGAATGTACTTTGAAAGGAGATAAAAAATAAAATATAAACATTGATTTTATATTAATAGTCTAAGATCTGCTAAAAGCCTAAAAATAACTTTATAAAAATTCTAAATACATAGCCATAATATTTTTAAAAGCTTGAAGCTATTTTAAAGCCATCATAATTTGAGTAATTCTGAAATAAAATGGCAAAGCTTATTGCAAAGGTGAATTATGTTGAACTCAGTTTAGCACTGCACAGTTGTTATATATTTAGCTTCTAATAGTCAAGGGTTCAGAAGGATTCTATTTTATTGGACCCAGCATTATTTTATCTTCCCATAAATCCTGAACAAGTATAAATGTAGCAGAAATATTGTCAATGAGTCAAACATTGAGTCCAACAGAACACTTGAATATCCCAAAGAGAAAAAGGTGTTCACAGTTTCAGGCATTTTCCTATCTGCTTATAATCTTTTAGCTAATTCAACATGATGGTATTTTAGAGTAAATGTGCTCATCACATTGATAGATTAAAAATTCACCATGCCATTTAGATTCTGAAAGATGTAGGGAAATTTTGAATTATAGTTTCCTTAGATAGATTAAGAAGCCATCAGGCCTTTTGGAGTCTGAAGGATGGAAAATTTTGAATACTTCTAAAATGTTTTCATTTTAATGAAGATCTTCAATGGCAATAACAGCATATACAACATTTATCTTTTTTGTACTTGCAAAAGAAATAGATCTTTATTGAAGAAAATGTGTATAATTTAGAAAATGATATGAAGAAAATAAGATAATTTACTCTTTTTATAGATTTGCTTTTGACTATGAACTGTATAAGTTAGTACCACAGATTTAAGCATGAGAGACATAGTGTCTTTGAGAAGTTAATTATCTCTCAGATAAGTGAACTAACACTTGAAATAAAGCATGTAATAATAGTATAATACAGAGTGCGGGATGCCAAAGTAGGATACCACCAGGGAAGCTATGAGGTGGAGCCCAGTGGGATGGTAGTGATGTGAGTGGACACCTGAAGGGTGAGCGAGAGGAGGAACGAGAGTTGAGCATTTCAGCTAGGGTGGGCAGAACATCTGAAGACCTTCATGAGAAAGAGCATGACAAAATTGAGGAATACTAGGGAGTCCAACTGATCAGTTAAGATTCTTGATACTTTTGCATATATTATTCCCATCTCTTTTGAAAGATGTGTTGAAATATATTTGAACACACTTTGGATCTTACACTTTTTTACCTACTTTATTCACTTTGTCATAAACTGTGTTTATTGGCCCACATCATTGAAATTCTCTTATGTTAAATGGTAGCACAATTATCTGTGCAACTACAATCCCATAATTAATCATTCTCCTATCATTGAACATACTGTGTCTAATTTTTTTCTGTTATAAAAGAGAATATTTTGATAGATGTTTTATGCACATTTCTGATTATTTCCATCATATCCTTTGTATTGTGGATTTCAAACAAACAACCCAATCCCCAATTAAACACTTCCTAACATGAATCAGTATCTTTAAGATCTTTACTGAGCAGCATTTATTGAAAAATCTCAAAGTGGGACACAGACAAATTGCCCTCAGCAGACATGAGCTGACTTGGAGCCACACTGTAAGGCCTATGTATTTGAATATTATGACACATTCCCTCACCAAAGCCTGCTCCATGGCTCAGTGGTCTCTAGCTATATCCTAAAAAAAAATCCTGGAGTTGGACTTCAGGGAAAGTTTGAAGCAATTTTAGTCTTCGAATCACATTTTTAAAAATAAGGAATTCAGTAGCATTTGCAAAATGCAGAAATCTTGACTCCTTGCCAAATTCTAGTATTTTGCTGTAATACCATGCACTGGTGGTCATCTCTGCAGCCGGGCACATGGCACTGTTTAGAACTTGAACTGGTTCACTGGGTAAGGTTTTGTGTAAAGGACCTTCATACACAAAAAAGGAGTAAGTTGAAGGAAATAAAAGAGTCGGCTACAGCATTACATATCTCAGATTTTAAAAAGGAAAAGAAGGAGTACTGAATTTGAAGTCAGAAGCCCAGTGCTGGTCTTCCTCCCTCCTCAGAATATAAGTTGCTTGAAGTCAGGGGGCAGGATCTGTCATCTCTGTGTCCCTATGTTGCTATGAGTGCCCAGCAGATGGCACTCAGTACAGTCAAACTGCGTGAATGAATGAATGGGTGAATGTGGTTTACAGCAGTGTGGATATAGTTCTTATAAGCCTACCAACCTAAGAGGGGATATTTCCATGGGGGTAGAAGGGGTACTCACCCCAACAATATCTCCACCCCTTTGTTCAGGGACAGGTATGTGCAACTTAGTTTTTAATCTCTTAAAATATCTTTAGGGAATGAGCTTTGAATAAATACAAGAGTTGTGTACACAATTTTGTCTTTTGTGTGTCTCTTTGAAGGGTGGTTTTTCATTAGTGCTATTGCAACTAAGTCTTGTAACTTGAGAAGAAATAGAGCATCCTAACTTGCCATCCTGGGCATGGGCTTAGTATCAGGCTGCAGAGAAGACTATTCCCAAATAGTAAACATTTTCCTCAAAATGAAGACACATTTCAGATGGAGGCAATACTGCAATCCTGCCCTTTTGAGATTTTTGTCTAAGAGAGAAAACTTGATTATAAACATCAGGTATTTGGAAGAGAAGTAGTGAAAACCATTAAAGGAAAAGTGAAAGGAAAATAAATCATAGACCTACAGGAGTCTTAGAATAAAGATTTGGTGATAGACATTTTACAAACCAAGGCAGCGTGGGAGGTCTTCAATTTATATTTTTAAATGTGAGCAGATGGGCTGAGCATTCTTATAGAAAGTGGATGTGTGTGTCTATGTGATGAAAATGTAGTTCATGAAGGCTGTTCCTTTGCAGGTGGGAATAATATGAGCTTACTCACTTTGCAGTGATAGGAGCACTAAAATCAAATCCCCAAAATATTTCACATATGGTGACCCAATTCTTATTTTCTTATTAATTGCCTGGAAAGTTGTTCTTTCTTTACATTTGACAATTTGAGTGAAAAGGTAGTATTTTCAAAAGAAAGCTGAATGCCAAGCATGCCAAGCATGTTATAGCAGAACTCCATTGTGTGGTTCGAATGGTACTGATGTCATGGGAATTAAGAGGGGCAATAGGTGAAGGCATACGTCCTGCTGCAGATCAACTTTGGGAGACAAAATTTCCTGGGAATTAAGGAAGAAGAGCAATTAATAAGTATGTTTCTCATGTATGTGTAGATTGCACATCATTGGTAGGTTTCCTTGAAGGATGATAGAGGATTAAGAATACAGACTCTGGATACAAAAAGCTTGAGTTCAAATCCTGTCTCTGCTACTTCCTAGCTGTGACCTTAGGCAAATCACTTAATCTTCCTGTGCTTCAATTCCCTCCCTAAGAAAATGAAGAGATCAGGCAGGAGGAAAATTGGACTCATTGACAGGCACCTTTGCAAGAATTAGATGGTGACTGCAGCTATGAAATTAAAAGATGCTTACTCCTTGGAAGGAAAGTTATGACCAACCTAGATAGCATATTGAAAAGCAGAGACATTACTTTGCCAATAAAGGTCCATCTAGTCAAGGCTATGGTTTTTCCTGTGGTCATGTATGGATGCGAGAGTTGGACTGTGAAGAAGGCTGAGCACCGAAGAATTGATGCTTTTGAACTGTGGTGTTGGAGAGGACTCTTGAGAGTCCCTTGGACTGCAAGGAGATCCAACCAGTCCATTCTGAAGATTAGCCCTGGGATTTCTTTGGAAGGAATGATGTTGAAGCTGAAACTCCAGTACTTTGGCCACCTCATGTGAAGAGTTGACTCATCGGAAAATACTCTGATGCTGGGAGGGATTGGGGGCAGGAGGAGAAGGGGATGACAGAGGATGAGATGGCTGGATGGCATCACTGACTTGATGGACGTGAGTCTGAGTGAACTCCGGGAGATGGTGATGGACAGGGAGGCCTGGCGTGCTGTGATTCATGGGGTCACAGAGAGTCGGACACGACTGAGCGACTGATCTGAACTGATATATATATATATATATATACACACACGCACACACACTATATAATTAAATTAGTATATAATACATATATATACACACACACACACGCACATATATAATCATGCATCCTCAGTCGCTTCAGTTGTGTCTGACTCTTTGTGACCCCGTGGACTGTAGCCAACCAGGCTCCTCTGTCCATGGGGATTCTCCAGGCAAGAATACTGGAGTGGGTTGCCATACCCTCCTCCAAGGGATCTTCCCGACCTGGGAGTCTTCCCGATCTTTATATATATAAAGAGTTTAGAGCAGTTCCTGGCACACTGTAATTGCTATGAATATATGGTGAGTGCCTTTATTATTACCTGTTATTAATCTGATACAACACAGGTAACCAGAGTCTTATTTTCTTTTTTAGACAAATGTACTAAAAAGATATTTTGTTTTCGTAGACCATGACTGTTCTTCATGAGGTGAATGCACAGTGTTGCTATTTTCAAATATACTTTGTCTCCCCTCACCTCCGGTAACTCATTTTATCAGACCTTACTCTCTGCCTGCACCTTCTTTCAGAACCAAACATATTTACCTACATGTACCACTTGTCATGGAAAAAGAAACTTTTTTTTAAAAATTAAAGCATATCTTTAGGGATTTACCTAACCACCCCACACTAGGATTTTAAGATTTTTTGAATACGGCATGTTATTCAACCTACAACTACAATTCAGGTACCTACTATTTGCCAGTACTGTGCATGTCACTGTGAGGTTAGAAAGATGAATAAATCAGTTATTATTAGAGAGATTAAAATTCAGTGGGGTTAGATCTATGTTAGATCATTTGATAAGCTTCAGTCGCTTCCTCCATATTCCTTTAGTCTTGGTCTGTCTCCATTTACAATTCCTAGTTTTTAAATGAGTCCCTCTATGCCATATGGCAACATTTCCTCTTCCTTTGTTCTCTGTCTCAGCTTTTTTTTTTAATTTATTAAAGTCTGTTCCAGCTTCATCTCTTTGGCATTGCCAAAAGGCACGTAGTTCTCCAGGTAAATCTGTCAGGATCGTGTTCCACTTTGTGAACAATACCCTTTGTGAGGATTTTGCTGCTGGAGTTGAAATCAACAGGACAGTGGGCCAAATTTAGGAAATCGTGCACAATGACTGTTAGAACTATTTTTTCCCTTAAAAACATAGTTCCTTTTCCTGCACTAAGAACAGCAGTGTATGTCCACAGTTCAAATAAAATATAAAATAGAATAAAGAAACAAACAAACAAAAAAAGACACTTACAGTCTTAACACCAGAAAGATCCTGGCTACCATTCATATTCGGGTAAATTCTTTCTCTTGCTGTGTCACCTAACAGATTTGGGACTAAACCGTTGTTCTTTTCTGCCTTTCAAGCCTGTTATTAAAATGTGAGCACTTTCCCCATGTCATTAACTGCTCTTAAAGGCTCCATCTGATGCATTTTATTATGATTTAATTAATCATTCTCTTTTTATAAGCAGAGGCCATTGTACTCAAATAATACATCGACCTGGTTTCCCCTCGGTACCTTATAAAATGTTACTCTTTGAGTCACAAAGTACTTCCTTATCACATATTCTTCTCCAATCAGTCTCTCTTCTTAAACATTTGAATATTACATAAAATGTACAAGACTTAGGGTCAGCTGTTCTAATGCTGAGTGTGTTGTGTGGTATTCAGCAAGTCGCCTCCTCTGATTTACCTTCAGGTCTCTCATCTGTGAGATGGAGTAACGTCCCCTTCCTTGGTTACAATGCAGTTGCTCTGCAGATGAAATGAGATGGTGAATATGAAATTGTTTTACAAATTAGAAAACTAGGGATTCTTCTTTCCCTGCACTCGACTTCTGTAACCCAAACCCATAGGCAACAGTGATTCTTTTTCTTTTCTCCTTTTTATCAGAGAAAGGCTGCATTAAGGTGCTGAGAAAGAGCATTATTCAACTACCTGAACTCCCAAAGGATTTATTAATGTTTAACCTCAACTCACCCCTTCCCACAGTGACCTGATTTATCTGACTATTTAAAACTAAGGTTACTCAGATGGTGAAAGTACAATCTCAAATGTCCATTAGGAAGAGCAAATCTATTGATGAAAGAAAACCTTAGTTATTTCTTTTCAGTGACCTTCCTTATCCTTATCATAAATATAACCTTATAGTATTAACAATATTATTAACATAATAATTATAATGTATTAAGTACCTACAAAGTGGCATCTAGGTGCTTCATATAGCAGTTTAAATCTTAACAGCCCTGCAAATTATATGTTGGAGTGTAAAATCTATCATTAGGCCAAATCAGTTAGAAAAGAAATCTAGACAAGATCTTAACTATGTGCTGTGCTAAGTCACTTCAGTCGTTTCCAACTCTTTGTGACCTTGTGGGCCGTAGCTCACCAGGCTCCTCTGTCCATGGGATTCTCCAGGTAAGGGTACTAGAATGGGTTGCCATGCCATCCTCCAGGGGATCTTCCCTACCCAGGGATTGAAACCTGCATCTCTTATGTCTCCTGCATTGGCAGGCAGGTTCTTTATCCGGGAAGTCTCTATCTTAACTGTAAGTGTTAGTTCTCAGTTGTGTCTGACACTTTGTGACTCATGGACTGTAGCCCACCAGGCTCCTCTGTCCATGGGATTTTCCAGGCAAGAATACTGGAGTGGGTTACCATTTCCTCCTCCAGGGGATCTTCCCAACCCAGGGACCGAACCCACATCTCCTGTGTCTCCTGCATTGCAGGTGGATTCTTTACCTATTGAGACATCGGGGAAGCCATGTATCTTAACTATATCAGTCTTAATTAGTAAGGAAGTAGGCTTAAGAGGAGATACCAAAGACATATCTAATGACCAAGAAACAAAAGAAAATGGAAAAACGAATTATCCAACATAGGCGCCCTCTAGTGGGAGGCAGAGAGCAAGAGACTTCAGATCCCTCCATGTCTCTGCTCCAGCCCTTCTCCCATTGGGCTGCGAGTATTGGCTAAGGGAACATTGACACATAAGGGAACAAAGGTTCGTCTAGTCAAGGCTATGGTTTTTCCTGTGGTCATGAATGGAGGTGAGAGTTGGACTGTGAAGAAGGCTGAGCGCTGAAGAATTGATACTTTTGAACTGAGGTGTTGGAGAAGACTCTTGAGAATCCCTTGGACTGCAAGGAGATCCAACCAGTCCATTCTGAAGGAGATCAGCCCTGGGTGTTCTTTGGAAGGAATGATGCTAAAGCTGAAACTCCAGTACTTTGGCCACCTCATGCGAAAAGTTGACTCATTGGAAAAGACTCTGATGCTGGGAGGGATTGGGGACAAGAGGAGAAGGGGATGACAGAGGATGAGATGGCTGGATGGCATCACTGACTCGATGGACATGAGTCCGAGTGAACTCCGAGAGTTGGTGATGGACAGGGAGGCCCGGCATGCTGTGATTCATCGGGTCGCAAAGAGTTGGACACGACTGAGCGACTGATCTGAAGGGAACATCCTCCATCCCAAAATTGAGTGCAGCAGGCCAGAGCCAACATCTTGATCACTTTTTTACATTAAATTTTTAAAGCTCTGTAAAGGTATAATTGATATATTTTAAATGATGCAAGTTTTGACATGAACTCATCCCAGCAATAAAATAAATGAATGTAACAATCATATCCCCATTCCCGTTTGAACTTCTTCACCTCTTTGCCTCCAGCCCACCCCTAGGTAATCACTGTCTGCTTTCTGTCATTATTGCTTAGCTCACTTTTCTAGAATTTCATGCAAATGATATAATACAGAAAGTACTTTCTGTGTGTGTGTGTGTGTAGCTTGTTTCACTCAAGATAATTATTTTCAAATTTTAAGTATGTCTTATGTATCAATTGTTGTTGTTTAGTTGCCAAGTTAGTGTCTGACTCTTGAAATCCCATGATTCTTCTGTGCATAGGATTTTCCAGGCAAGAATACTGGAGTGGGTTGCCATTTCCTCTTCCAGGGGATCTTCCCAACCCAGGGATTGAACCTGTGTCTCTTGTGTCTCCTGCATTGGCAGGTGGATTATTTACCACTAGAACCACCTGGCAAGTCCAAAATATGTATTATTTACATATAAAGACTTATTAGAAGGAAGTGGCTCATGTCATTATGGAGGCTGACAAGTCTAAAATCTACACAACTAATGTCTCAGTTCAAGTCCAAAGACTAGAAGTTCCTGTAGTACAAGAAGGGCCAGAGTTTCAGTTCAAAAGATGTCTGACAGAACTCTCTTACTGTCAGTGGGATGATGGGTGTTTTATTCTCCTCTGGCCTTCAACTGACTGGATGAGGCCCAGCCGCACTGGACAGGACAATCTGCTTTCCTCAGTCTACCAACTGAAACGTTAACCTCATCCAGAAACATCCTCACAGAATACCCAAATAATATTTGAACAAATATCTGGGAACCCTGTAACCCAGTCAAGTTGACACATAAAATTAACTATCACAGGTATATTGATTATGCTTTTTTTTTTCTGTTAAACTGCACAAGTAACCACCATCACCCCTCTTCCCCAAATTCTGCTTAAGGCCAGTCCAAAGTATGTTCCATAAGCACTTGGGAATGAGAACCCTTTCCTAAAATAAATGAGCATCTTCCCCAAATCACCTTCTTACATGTGACCACTGAATGTAGAATGAAACTCTTTAGTATAGACCTTTGTTTATCACTCAGACCTGGGCTGATCCAAGTATCAAAAAAATCTTTGAAAACGCTGTTTCTTTGTTCCTAGAGCTATACATCATCATCCTTCCCTCCCACACTCTTTTTCTTCTTCTAAAATGTATTAAGTATCTGTTCTCTGTAAGGGCTTCCCAGGTGGTACTAGTAGTAAAAAGTCTGCCTGCTAACTTGGGACACAGTCGACGCAGGTTTGACCCGTGGGTCGGGAAGATCCCCTGGAGCAGGGCAGGGCAAACCACTCCAATATTGTTGCCTGGAAAATCCCCATGGACAGAGGAGCCTGGTGGGCTATAGTCCATAGGGTTGCACAGAGTTGGACCCGACTGAAGCAACTTAGTACAGCATAGCACATTCTGTGTAAAGTAATACAACTATTAAATGATCCTTATTTTTTCTCTGTAGGCTTTTAAAGTGTTTTATAAAGTGTCATTTTGCTTTCAGTGATTCCCCCTGGATTTTTTATTATGTGTAAAAAATTGAAATTATTGTTGTGAATCGCTGTGTTGAGCTATGGTGCTCTTTTACAGCTCTTACTAAGACTGTCTTGTAGAGAATTTCTAAAGTAATCAAGAGGTCAATTTGTAGCATTATGTTTCTACTTATTTAGACTGAAAGAATGGTGTTCATTGGTGTAAAATTTTAGCAAAGAATCCTTGAGTTTCAATACAGAGGTTGAAATACCATAAGCTTGTATAGAATGCAAGATGTGTACTTATTTGGATTTTGTTGAGCATTATAAAACTTGTCACTCTTACATGCTGCATTTTCCTTTATTATGTCCTTATGATGAGTTCTAGCACTGGTTTTCTCTCCTAAATCAACTGGAAACTCATCAGCACCATTAATAACAAAAAGTATACAGAAATTGCATCTGTCTGTGATCATGGTGGATTTTCCAGCTAGAAGAGTTTCTCAAAAGGGCTTCCTGAAGATCACCTGGGCACTCAAGGCAGAGAATTTAATCAAGGGTTGAAGACCAAGAATTATGTAGAGAAGATTGTTAGATACATGATCTGGGAGGAAGGAAGACAGAAAAGAGCTCATATTCTGCAATGCAAACATCTCTTTCAAGAAGAAAGGAAAACTAAAGGAGAAGAAAAATAGGAGCCACATTTATTAATAACTTCCATTTGGGATCTAGATTACTATCAATATATGTGAGGGTTCTGAAGAGTCTCAGTTTCCTTACTCATCCTCATTATTTTTGTTACATACAAAAATACATTACATTTGTTCCATAAATTATCTATCATATTCTACGCATTGTGGATAACTCAGTGTATAAGAAAGATTGTAAAGACCAGTAAGGACATTACAACAGAATGTAAAGAAAATAATAGTACTAAGGAACACGGGGGTCCAGAGAGAGTTCTGAGGAGGGAGATGACCCGTGGATGGAAGCGCTCCAGGAAGACCGCTGTGGGGCGTGGGCAGCGGACGCGATAGCTTGAACCAGGTTGAGGAGGGTGGAGCCCTGGGGCTGCTGTTAAGGAGGGTAGTGACCTGGCCTTGGGTGAGGGCGAAGAAGCGACTCGGGTTGGCTGATGTCGAAGAACTAATGCGGGATCGCGCAGGAACTGAGCTGCTGCCCTTGTGGAGCAACCCCGGAACAGGGAGCAGATTCGGAGCAGAATCAGGATGTGACAGATTTTTAATAAGGCCCCGAGAGCCCCACCGAGATGTCTACGTTCTAACACGGTGGCTACTGAAAGCTGTCGCCTTCTTGGCTGCGAAGCCGAAGCCCGGAGCGCGTCGCAGGGACCCGCGCAGTCCGGTCCCGCGGTGTCTCCGCCTGTTGATGCCGCGCGGCCCGCGGGCTCGGATGCTCGGCGCTCTGCCCTGGCAGCGATCCCAGAGCCGCATGAGTCAGTTTTGCGCTGAACCTCGGCATAATGGAGGAAGGTGCTATTTTGGGATAACAGGCATATGATCAGCTCTTTTTTTGGGCAGATCTCACAGGCCGCGATGTTTGCAAAAAGAGTGACTTTCCCGAATGCCTCGCTTTCTGCTTCAGCACAGAAAACAGTTTCACGTAGTTATTGTTGCCGCTTCTGCAGAAAGGGTTTCGCATTGACATTGACAGCCCATTGTGTTAACAACAGCAATAGCTCAGAGCAGTTTAACGAAAGATATTTATGTGTGGCTAATAAGTTACATTCCTTTTTTTCCCCCTTCCCATGGTGAAAGGAAAGCGGAGCCTAATCTGGAAGGTGTGGACAGGCTCTGAAGCATGGAAGCTTAATGGAATCAGGGAACCCTAAATAAATAGAGCTCCCCGACTGCCCCCCTCCCCTTTCCATTACTAAGTCCTTTGCTTTTCTAGCTTTCCCCCATGCCAAAAAAGTGAGCCTAGGAAGGGATGTGTTAGTATTACAACTAGTTTACGTTCCTTTTCTTACACATATTCTTACTACAACTTACAGTAAATATATATTCTTTGGTAATAAACCAAAACGGATAAAAAATATTTCATAAAAAACAAAAATTGTGTGTGTGTATGTGTGGCTTGGTTTCTAGGACTGTGAAGTTTGGGTACCTTCATCCTGTTCGGTGTAGACAATATGCATTCATTGGATCTTATTTCCAGATGTTGCCCACTCTAGTGTGTTTTCTGTTTCATAAATTTAGCCAACTGTAGTCAGGAAAATCTTTTGGATTCTGCCTTGAATTAAGTGGAGAGATCAAAGGTGACTACAATGAACTTTCTACCCTCCAGACATTTTAAACCTCTGTATTCCAGACTGGTTGCTCCATCGTACATTATTTTTTTCTTGTTTCTTTTTCTTTTTTTCCCTCTCCTGGTAATTTCATCAGTCATATGATTTGGACTATCACTTTTGCATTTTTTTTTTTTGCCCAAATATTTACCTATAACTAAAACCTTTTAAAATAAATTTAAGATGCATATGCCTAAGTGTCTGCTGGAGCTCTTCACTTGAATTTTCATAGGAATCTCAAATTCAACATGTTCAGATTTGAATCACTTACATAAGTCCCTATCCCCACTGAAAACAGAAACAAGCACCACTGGCCTGATGCTTGACTTAATCCCCATCCTGTTAAATGGCACTTCTGTTCTCCTAGTTGTGCAAGCCAGGACCCAACTCATCATGTTTGTCCCTCCTTCCCTTTTCATTATTCTTTTTATTCTATTTACCCTTTATTTTCATCATCACATATTTATTAAAACCTCTCTACTCTGACTCTTAGTGGCCTTTGGATCTGCTGCCCCCTTACAGTTCCCAGAATAGGCACTGTCCGAAAGCTGTCATAACAATTGGAGTGGAACTCACATCCTCAGTTTTGTCCCTCATCTGTCACTGTTTCCAGATGTATTTCTAAAATACACATAGGATGTGTGTTCTCCCTGTTCAGTCCAGTTCAGTTCAGTCGCTCAGTCGTGTCCGACTCTTTGCGACCCCATGAATAGCAGCACGCCAGGCCTCCCTGTCCATTACCATCTCCCGGAATTCATTCAGACTCATGTCCATCGAGTCAGTGATGCCATCCAGCCATCTCATCCTCTGTCGTCCCCTTTTCCTCCTGCCCCCAATCCCTCCCAGCATCAGAGTCTTTTCCAATGAGTCAACTCTTCGCATGAGGTGGCCAAAGTACTGGAGTTTCAGCTTTAGCATCATTCCTTCCAAAGAACACCCAGGACTGATCTCCTTTAGAATGGACTGGTTGGATCTCCTTGCAGTCCAAGGGACTCTCAAGAGTTCTCCAACACCACAGTTCAAAAGCATCAATTCTTCGGTGCTCAGCTTTCTTCACAGTCCAACTCTCACATCCATACATGACCACTGGAAAAACCATAGCCTTGTTACAACCTTTCAATAACCTCCCCATTACTATTGGGATGAAGTCCAAATCATTTGGACATGGCATATGTATTTCCCAGTAAAGAAAAGTGTGAAGTCTGAAGTCAGACCCATCTGAGTTCAAGTTCTGCTTCTTCCAGTTGCCAGCTGTGTGACCTTGAGTAACTTCTCTGTTTCTGTCTCCACATTTGTGAAATGAGAATAATAGTAGCTACCTGTAGTAAGCTGCTTCTGTTTCCCAGTACCTGCTTCTTTTATAATTCTGGATGTTACATTTCTTTCTTTTCTGAAGTTAGGTGTGCTGAAGTGACCTGCAGAACCTGGAAAAAAAAAAGCAGAAGTGGTGTGTGTTACCTCCGTGTAGAGGCATTCAGTTCCTGGGATCAGACTCTCCAGCCCACTTTTTCCTTTGGCAAATGTGAAGACACGTGTTGATATGAAGGTGCTATGAGAATTAAGGAGACTGAATGCTGAGCCAACACTTAGGAGGCAGCTGCCCTGGATAATGAACCAGATTCCAACAGATTATGTGTGGGTGATAAATAAACAGTCACTGGATGAAGCAACTGAAATTTAGGAGTTATCCCAGCACAGCTAAACCTAAACAGACATAAGATCTGTAGCTTTAAGAATTGTATCATGTTTGAAGGCGTTCGGCATGGTGTTTGATGTGAAGCATGTGCTCACTGATGGTAGCAGTGATCACGGCTCTTTTTCCAGACAATATCCTTTCCCTTTTCCCTTTAGCATACTTTTTTTTGCAAATGCACCTATCCACTTGCCCTTTCACATCTTAGCATCTTTAGACATTGTGATTACTCTGTATGTACTATTTTCTATGATCTTTCTTAACTGATGAAATGTATTCAACACTCAAGAATCAACTTAAGTGCCTCCCTCAACAGGGACTTTCCTCATCCCTGAGCCCACCCATAGCCCAGAGTGGTCACTTGGATTTCTCTGCTCACATATACAGAGGACCTCTCCTTAACACTTTCATCCTTGACTGCAGGAATTCCATTGCATATCTGTCTCTCTTCCTGGACTGTGGGGTTCCTGAGAGAAGTATTCCTCCTTGCTCATCTCTATAGTCTGAGTACCTAGAGCCAGATCTGCCACAAAGTAGATATTTAGTAAAATGTAAGACAAAAGACCTTCCAAAGCTAACACAGGAAGGAAGGTATTCCACCACAATGTGACAAGTGATTGGCATAAGGTACAAAGACTCTTGTTTTTCTGAAGCCCACTGTGTTCTTTTTCTCTCAAACTCAGCATCCTTTTGACTTTGTGACCACTAGCTGGTCTAACTTTCCTATTTTACAGATGAGGAGACTGAGCCCAAGGAGAGGACAAAGTGGCACAGACTCAGGAGTAGAAATCACATGATGTTGCTCTGTAACAGCTAAACATGAGGAAGTGAAACCGTTGGGTGTCCTTTCAGGGGTTACGAAGAGGTCTGGTACCATAATCCTTTATGTCTCAGGGATGAAAAGAATTCAGCAAGAGGCAAAGTGATGGATAAGAAGTGATTTGTTATTTAATAGAATAAGATGCTTGTGAGGCTTACAAGTGGGTGAGAGATGTCGCAACCCAAGAAGTTAACTGACTACAGTTTTATAATCAAAGTAAAAGTGAGAAGGGAGTGAAGAACTTTGTCTTTCCTGAGTAGACATCATGCTTCCATCATCAGCTCCCCCTCCAGGTTGAGCAGGGAAGTTTTCTTGTCCCTACATGGTCAAGCCAGGTCCACAAATGATCATTTTTTTAATGTGTGCAGAGAACATGTCCTAGGGATCATTAACTTACTGAGCTCACTGAGCAGGAGGTAGGTCTCACGCCACCATTGTTTTGTGTTTGGGGCATGTCTTATGCTTCTGTTGCATGGCTTTGTGTTAAGCAAGCCTGCTTGGTTTTGTGGTTATGCACAACCGCTGTCGTGAGTAATCACGATCCCCGAGTGGGATTATCTATCTAGCCACCTACTTTGTCCCTTTACTCTGTCCCAATCAGAAGGGTCAGGGGTCCTCTAACATGTAGGTTTGTGAACCCCACCATGGGCGGGGAGAGGTGAAGTCTTGACAGCATGGTAGTGGACTGAATGGTGAATGGTGACTCCGCTCCCCCTGCCAAAGCTATGCCTAAGTCCTAACCCCTGGTACCTGAGGATGGGGCTTTATTTGGATCAAAAGGATCTTTGCAAATATAATTAAAGATCTCCAGGTGAGACAGCCTGGATGATCCAGGTGAGTCCTCAGTCCAGTGACAAGTGTCCTGAGAAGCACACAGAGAGGGAGGCACATAGAGGAGAAGACCTAGCAAGGACAGGGGCCGGGAGCTGGAGGGACGGAAGGTTCTCCCCCAGAACCTTTGGAGGAAGCGCAGCCCTGCAGACACCTTGATTCTGAACTTGTTGTTTTATGCCACCAAGTTAGTGGTGTTATAGCAGCCCTAGGAAAAATATGTGACTAGTATTTGAAGGATAACTCTGTCCCTTCCATCCTGGCATATTTCTTTGCAATTTTGCTTCCTCGTAATTGCCTTTGAGAAAAATTTTACTGCTGTTATAAAAAATAAAGAAATCCCTTTCACTTTTCTTCTTTTTTTCTTTCTTCCCTCCAAATTCCTTGCAGACCTCAGTGCCTTAAAATATTCTCAGTTCTACTGAAAATCTTAGATTTTTTTTTCTCTCTGAAGTTGTGGGTATAGGATGACCCTTCATGTTCTCTGTCCTTTGGAGCACATCTTAATAGAAACAGTGATAAAGTTCAGAGCTTTGACTCACCTCTGAGTCTCTGAAATGACTTAAGTATGTGGGATAAAACTTTTTCTCCAAGGAGGTCATGATCATTGACCTGTAAATTTCACAATGTGGCTCAGAGGATCAGATGAGAGACATTGTTGGTAGGAGTTTTGTAAATTATGAAGTGCTATATAGAGGCAATGACTATATAGCTGTTGTAGCTGTTGATAAATACGCACCAAATACGTACATGCAAAATGTATGAAAGCTGAGAGTATTTAATACAAAGCGCCCTCTAGGATGACTTGGCAGGCTGCCTTTATGCTATACTTTGCTGCCATCTGGTGGCCTTCCTGGTAATTGTGTCATTGGTTTGTATGCCCAATTTTAGCAATGGACTTTCTAACTATAAACTTTCCAAGATTTTTGTTAAAAAATAAAGTGATGGAAACTATACCTCTGAAATTGTCTAATGTATTTCTGTGCTCTTATTTGACAGAATCTATGAGGAGTAATTTTGGAAATATAATTTGAAAAATTATGGCAGTTAAATCTGGAGATTTAAAGACAGGCTAGTTAGAGACATCA
This sequence comes from Bos mutus, assembly GCF_027580195.1. Lineage (NCBI taxonomy): Eukaryota > Metazoa > Chordata > Mammalia > Artiodactyla > Bovidae > Bos > Bos mutus. The sequence goes on from NC_091617.1 coordinate 73,959,298, forward strand.
GACATTATTGGGGCGTTCAGAGAGATGAAAGCACTGATCCCATCCTGTTGTTAGTATTCCAACATTTCCTGCATATAAAGTAATTGTTCAACTATCCCTGGGTTCCTCACAGGCTGGCAGTCATCATGTCTTGTTAGCTCCTTTTATACAGTATCACTTTCATTTACTCAGTAATCTTCAGCACCATGGCTAGTGTGTATTTCTGGCCCTTGTTACTTCCTGTCTGGACCATTTCAATAAGGATATGGTCTTCTTCAAGAATTAGAGATACCAAAGGAACATTTCATGCAAAGATGGGCACAATAAAAGACAGAAACAGTATGGAACTAACAGAAACAGAAGATATTAAGAAGAGGTGGCAAGAATACACAGAAGAACTGTACAAAAAAGATCTCAATGACCCAGATAACCATGATGGTGTGATCACTCACCTAGAGCCAGACATCCTGAAGTGTGAAGTTAAGTGGGCCTTCAAGTAGCACCACTACAAACAAAGCTAGTGGAGGTGATGGAATTCCAGCTAAGCTATTTCAAATCCTAAAAGATGATGCTGTGAAAGTGCTGCATTCTATTTGCCAGCAAATTTGGAAAACTCAGCAGTGGCCACAGGACTGGAAAAGGTCAGTTTTCATTCCAATCCCAAAGAAAGGCAATGCCAAAGAATGTTCAAACTACCACACAGTTGCACTCATCTCACACACTAGCAAAGTAACGCTCAAAATCCTCCAAGCTAGGCTTCAATAGTATGTGAACTGAGAAATTCCAGATGTTCAAGCTGGATTTAGAAAAGGCAGAGGAACCAGAGATCAAATAGCCAACATCTGTTGGATCATAGAAAAAGCAAGAAAATTCCAGAAAAACATCTACTCCTTCATTAACTATGCTAAAGCCTCTGTGTGGATCACAACAAACTGTAGAAAATTCTTCAAGAGATGGGAATATCAGATCACCTTACCTGCCTCCTGAGAAATCTGTACACAGGTCAAGAAGAAACAGTTAGAACCAGACATGGAACAACAGACTGGTTCCAAACTGGGAAAGGAGTATGTCAAGGCTGTATATTGTCACCCTGCTTACTTAACTTATATGCAGAGTATGTCACGTGAAATTCCGGGCTTAATGAAGAACAAGCTGGATTCAAGATTGCCAGGAGAAATACCCATAACCTCAGATATGCGAATGACACCACCCATATGGCAGAAAGCAAAGAGGAACTAAAGAGCCTCCTGATGAAAGTGAAAGAGTGAAAAAGCTGGCCTAAAACTCAACATTCAAAAAACTAAGATCATGGCATCCGGTCCCATCACTTCATGGAAAATAGATGGGGAAACAATGGAAACTGTGAGAGATTTTATATTCTTGGGCTCCAAAATCACTGCAGTTGGTGACTGCAGCCATGAAATTAAAAGACATCTACTCCTTGAAAGAAAAGCTATGACCAACCTAGACAACATATTAAAAAGCAGAGATATTACTTTGCTGAGAAAGGTCCATCTAGTCAAAGCTATGGTTTTTCCAGTAGTCATGTATGGATGTGAGAGTTGGACAATAAAGAAAGTTGAGCACTGAAGGATTGATGGTTTTGAACTGTGGTATTGGAGAAGACTCTTGAGAGTCCTTTGGACTGCAAGGAGATCAAACCAATTAATCCTAAAGGAAATCAGTCCTGAATATTCATTAGAAGAACTGATGCTAAAGCTGAAGATCCAATACTTTGTCCACCTGATGGAAAAACTGACTCATTGGAGAAGACCCTGATGCTGGGTAATACTGAAGGCAGGAGGAGAATAAGACCTCAGAGGATGAGATGGTTGGATAGCATCACCAACATGATGGACATGAGTTTGAGCAATCTCCAGGAGTTGGTGATGGACAGGGAAGCATGGCATGCTGTAGTCCATGGGGTCACAATGAGTTGGATGTGACAGAGCGACTGAACTAAACTGAACTGATGGCCTTCTTATCTCTATAACCTCTTCTTTTCCTTTCACGGTGCACACAGTGCTAGATGACGTTTTGTGAAGCACTATAGAAGCAATCTTGCCTGGAAAATCCCATGGACGGAGGAGCCTGGTAGGCTGCAGTCCATGCGGTCGCTAAGAGTTAGATACGACTGAGCGACTTCACTTTCACTTTTCACTTTCATGCATTGGAGAAGGAAATGGCAACCCACTCCAGTGTTCTTGCCTGGAGAATCCCAGGGACGGAGGAGCCTGGTGGGCTGCCATCTATGGGGTCGCACAGAGTCGGACACGACTGAAGTGACTTAGCAGCAGCAGCATAGAAGCAATACTGAATAGTGTTTAAGAATAAGATATGGAACCAAACAGCTAGAGTTTGAATCCTGGCTCCATTAGTTTGGCTCAAAAGAGATACCTGGGGCAAGTTACTTAATCCTCCATATTTCAATTTCCTTATCTGCATAATGACAATACCAGTGGCACCTACTTCATGTATTTGTGATAAAGATTAGATAAACTAATCCATATCACAGTGCCTAGTATTTAGTTGGTGTTCAGTTAATATTTGCTATTATTATTCTCTACTATAGTGTGAATTCCTCAAATGCAAGACCATCTTTGATTTGTTGTTGCATTTTTTTTAATTCATAATGCTTTTTCATTGTAGTCATTTGATAATATTTTTGTGTAAACAGGTGAAGAAGCACTAAACTGTTGATGGTGCATTCAGGTCATGTCTTGGAACTCTCATTACATCATCAAAATGTTCCTAAGGCTATACTATGATTTTTTTAAATACAAAAAATTTTCAAATTTGTATATTTACGGTTAATAAATAGTAATATTTATCGAGCATTTAATATGTGAAAAACTCTGTTCAAAATGATTCCTATGGAAACTTTAATATCTACAGCAGCTTGAGATCAGTGGTATCATTAGCATTTTCATTTTATACAGAAGAAACAAAGACATAGGAAAGTCCCACAGCAGGTAAGAAGATGAGACCTGTGAAGAATCAGTGCGGTTTGTCTCAAGTTGACATTTTTAAGTGTTGTGGTTGTTGTTCAGTCACTAAATTGTGTCGGACTCTTTGCAACCCCATGGACTGCAGTACACCAGGCTCCTCTGTCCTCCACTGTCTTCTGGAGTTTGCTCAGATTCATGACCATTGAGTCAGTGATGATATCTTAAGTGACCTCTGTGCTATAAATACATTCTTTACTGTCTGGTCTCAATTCTGAGATGTTGTTTCTGGGCATCAAAATACAGAAAACTTCAAAAGTTCCAAACCCAGTGAAATGCAGACTTCCAAGCTCACCTATGTATCACCGGCTGTTGATGATGGCAGCAGCCCTTCTGTCACCGGTGCTCTATGTGACAATGAACTGTGATCACCAGTTCCGGGTGCATTTGTGGTGTGAGTGTGGAGATGGTCTGGAGGCCACAGGGGCCAAGCATTTTTTTAAGCTTGTTGTAGTAAGTAAAACAAAGATTCTGTTCTGTCCCAGTAGTGTATCGTCTGACATACCACAAACCACCTGCTGCTCCAGGGGCTGGCTTGCGTTGAAAAGTCTTACTGAGAAGATAGGGTCTCTGAAGTGCAAAGTGGACCTGGAAATGTATTCCCTGAGGCAGGCAGAGAAGCCAGAGCTTTTGGATGTTCTAGAAAGACCATACATAGTCTAGTTTTCAGACTTGGTCCCATTGTCCTGTTTTTTTACCCATGGGTACATATTTTTATGGTACATTCATTCTTCCACCCTATAAATAATTATTATGAGTTCTCTAAATTCAAGTTACGTTAAAGTGACATAGAGATTGTGCCTTCTCCAAGTGTTCCTCAAGGGGAATATAATCTCTCTAATACATCTTACTGCACATATTTCTCTCTTTTATTCATTCATTCCAAGTTTACTCAAAACTACATGTGTTCACCTACTCTACAGAAAATGGTGCCAGGTGCCATCAGAGATGGTAAGTATGTTACAGATGTTTAAAAAGTAGATACAAATAAAACCTAGGAATCATTTTTTCTTTTGTGATGGAATAAAAATGGATCACATTTTTATCCCTCATTCCTCATCTTCTTTCTGGTGATTTTCTAACTCTTAAGTTAGACACCCAGACACCTCAAACTCTTAAGTCACTGCTTGTGCAGAATTAGTTCAATTTGTATATCATGAGTTTTCATCCATTTTTGCTAGTCATTGGTCACTTCCTCAGTCCTTCACTTTATTTGAGTATCATGACATGAGACTGATGTGACCTTGCACTTCCTAGCCTTCAAAACTCTAAGGAGTAAATTTCTGGTTTTTTTTTTTTTTTTTTGAGCTACCTTATTTTTTGTAGCAGCCCAGTCAACTAAGACAGACTCCATTCTCTTCTTATTTTTCACATCTTTTCTGTACTTTTGGACCATATCCTCAATTCTCTTTGGAGATACGATCTTAATCCAAAAAAATTATCTTCTTAAAAAAAACTTTTCTTCCTATAAAACTAACTGATATTATTCTCTGCTATATACAGAAAATTTGAACTTAAAAAAAAAAACAGGTAAAATCACCCGTTAATGACAAAAGCACACATCTTGTTATAAACTATTCTTAAACTTGAGATGAATTCTTTTAATCCTTATACCAACTCTATGATGTGGGTACTCTTATGATCCCCATTTCATCAGAAAAGAAAACTGAGGAATAGAGAAGTTATGATTTTAAACCAGGCAATCTGGCCCCAACGTCTATCTGTGCTTTAACTATTGAAGTATACTACCTTTCTCTATACCTGTCTATTGATAATAGCAGAGTTAAATATTGAATAATTATATAGTTTCTCTCTTTAAGACACCAATGGTATATACTTGTTAATAAACCACCACCTAAATCCTTTATTTGGATATAATTGTATTCACATATTTAAACGCTCCAAGTCCCAATCAAGATATCATCCTAAAACATACCATTCTTCCTCTTTGGATTTAGCTTGATTTTTCCTCTTTAATAAGTAATCAGAATTGAAATTAACCTGGCTTTCCTCCTGGGATTCCCAGGTGGCACCAGTGGTAAAGAACCCACCTGGCAATGCAGGAGACAAAAGAGACCTACCAGTTTGATACCCAGGTCAGAAAGATCCCCTGGAGAAGGAATGGCAACCCACTCCAGTATTCTTGTCTAGATATTCCCATGGGAAGAGGAGCCTGGCAAGATACAGTCCATGGGGTTGCAAAGAGTTGGACGTGATTGAAGTGACTTTAGCATAGCAATGGCTCTCCTCGGTCTCCAATATCAAACTATTACCAGCAGTAGGAAGCATGTCAGAAGAAATATAGGATTGTGTATGCAAAACTGTAATTGTGTGGGCAAGTGATGAATGTGTGAGTTGTGAGTGTAGGGGGATAAAGAGTGGAAAAGTTGGCTTAAAACTCAACATTCAGAAAACTAAGATCATGGCATCTGGTCCCACCCCTTCACGGCTAATAGATGGTGAAACAGTGGAAACAGTGACATACTTTATTGTGGGGGGCTCCAAAATCACTGCAGATGGTGACTGCAGCCATGAAATTAAAAGACACTTGCTCCTTGGAAATTAAAAGACACTTGCTCCTCAAAAATTATGACCAACCTAGACAGCTTATTAAAAACAGAGACATTACTTTGCCAACAAAGGTCTGTCTAGTCAAAGCTATGGTTTTTCCAGTAGTCATGTATGGATGTGAGAGTTGGACTATAAAGAAAGCTGAGTGCCGAAGAATTGATGCATTTGAACTGTGGTGCTGGAGAAGACCCTTGAGAGTCCCTTGGACAGCAAGGAGATCCAACTAGTCCATCCTAAAAGAAATCAGTCCTGAATATTCATTAGAAGGATTGATGCTGAAGCTGAAACTCTAATACTTTGGCCACCTGATGTGAAGAACTGACTCATTTGAAAAACTGACTCATTTGATGCTGGAAAAGATTGAAGGAGGGAGGAGAAGGGGATGACAGAGGATGAGATGGTTGAATGGCATCACTGACTCAATGGACATGGGTTTGGGTATACTCTAGGAGTTGGTGATGGACAGAGAGGACTGGCGTGCTGCAGTCCATGGGGTCGCAAAAAGTCGGACAGGACTGAGGGACTGAACTGTACTGAAATGCCTAATCCTAGTCATACAACGTTAAGATGAGAGGGACCTTAAAGTTTGGGGTGTCTACCATTGTATTGTACACATATACCATAATTTATCCATTTTTATTAGACATTTGGATTATTTCCAGTTTTTTGTTATTTTGAATAAAGCTAATAGAAATACTCATGTACAAGTATTTTATCCTATGTTTTCACTTCTTTTGTGTAAAAACCCAGGAGTGAAAGTGTTGGGACACAGTGTAGGTGTATTTTTAACTTTATAATGAACTGCCAAACTTTCCAATCTGATGCTGTTGTAAGTGATTTTTAGAAATGTTATTTTCCAGTCATTATTAATATAGTACACTCTCAAAATATGAGAGTTCCAGTTGGTCCACCTCCTCACCAGTTATAGTGTTCTCAGCTTTTAAAAAATGAAGTAGTATGGCATCATCATTTTGATTTGCATTTATCTGATGACTAATAATGTTGCAAACCTTTTAATTTGCTTGATGGTCCTTTGTATATCTTCTTTTTTGAAATGACTGTTCACATATTTTGCTTATTTTTAAATTTGTGTTGTCTTTCTCTTGTTTTATAGAATATAGGTATATATGTTGCATAAAGATATATATATATATATTTGGAGAGAGAGGGGGGATTGATTAGATATAGGATTATTATCACCCAAAGTTTCCTTTTGTCCCCAAATTTGTATATAGGTTAGTCATTGTATACTAGGTCATTCCCCATTCTCTCCTTTCCCCCATCCCTGGCAACCACAAATCCTTCTGTTTCTATAGATTTGCCTACTGGGTATATTATAGAATCATATAATATCTGTTTTTTTACAACTGGCTACTTTGACTTAGCATGTTTTCAGGGTTTGTCAATGATGTAGCATGAAGCAGTACTTCATTCCTTTTTGTGGCTAAATATTCCACTGAATGAATATACTACATTTAGTTTATCCATTCATTTTTAAAATTGTTTATTTTATACTGGATTATCAGGGCTTCCCTGGTGGCTCAGACAGTAAAGAATTTGCCTACAGTGTGGACCCATGTTCAATCCCTGGGTCAGGAAGATTCCCTGGACAAGGGAATGGCAACCCACTCCCGTACTCTTGCCTGAAGAATCCTATGGACAGAGGAGTCTAGCAGGCTACAGTCCATAGGATTGCAAAAGGTCGAACACGACTGAAGTGACTTAGTACACACACATGTATGTTTGATTTGCTAGAATTTTATTAATGATTATTTGATACCAATGTCTATGAGGATATTTATTTGTATTTTCTTTCCATTAATAGCTTTGTCAGTTTGGGCTAAGTTTTCTTTCCTCCTTTAATTTATAAAAGTTTATTTAAGATTAGTATTTCCCCTTCCTTAATGTTTGAATAGTTCAGCAATAAAACCAGCTGGGCCTGCAGCTCTCTCTGTGAGAAGGATTTTGTTTACAAATTTAAAATTCATCAGACACAGAATTCTACACATTTTCTTTTTCTGTCAATTTAAAATTTATACTTTTCAAGAAATTCATGATTTTTTCCTCTTTTGAATATCCTGGCATGAGGATGTTCGTAACAGTCTCTTTTTGTGCATGCTATATGCATATGAAATTTGTGGTAGTGGTTTATCTGCTTCGTTGTGGTAGGCAGGTTTTAACAATTTTAGTAGTTACTCCAAAAAAGCTTTTGGCTTTGTTAATTTTCTACATTGTTTGTTTTATATTTCATTGGTTTCTGTTCTTTATTTTTCCTTTCTTTGATTTATTTGGGTTTAATTTGCTCTACTTTTATATCTTCCTGAGATTAAACCTGAGATTATTGAATTGAATATGTTCTTCTTTTCTAACATGAGAATTTAAAACTTATTTATTTCTAAGACCTGCTTAAGCTGCATCACACAGATATATTGGGCTTTATTTTCATTTATGTTTTCAAATATTTCCCTTGTGGTTTCTCTTTTGCTTGGGTTATTTATAGGTGTGCTACTAAATTTTTGGAAGATAATTTGTCAGTTTTACAAAACCAAACATACTCTTACCATGTGAATCATACTCCTTGATATTTACCCAAATAAACTGAAAACACATCAACACAAAAACTTGCACATGTTTATCATTTTTTGTAGTGCACTTCCTGCAAGTAACAAATTTTCTCAGCCTGTATTTATCAAAAAATTATTTATTTTATCCTCATTTTGTATTGTTTCTATAAGATATAGAATTCTGAGCTGAAAATTGTTTTAAAATTTCAACATTTTCAAGTTGCTTTTAGATTTTCTAGCCTCTATTATTTTCTGATGAGAAGTCAGATCATTCTTATTATTTTCCTGTATGTAATATTTTTATTATTTTATGGCTGCTTTTCAGACTTTCTTATCATTGTTTTCAGCAGTTTGATTATAGAATACCTGGTTGAAATTCTGTTTCTCATTACATGGCTTAGGGTTGGATATGTAGGTATGGATGTGCAGAATGACTTTTAAAACAAATTTGGAATTTTCACATTTTTTTTTTCTGTTCCCTTCTCTCTCTCTTTTTCTCTCTGTGCCTCTCCCCCGCTCCTCCCCCATCCCCCCCGCCACTCTCTCCCTCCCTCTGTTTCTCTCTCTCTTTCTCTTCTTCTCTCCACCTTCTAGGAACTTAGATTACATTTATTTGGATTACCTGAACTACCAAGACTCTGTTCTTTTTAAATTCTGTCTTCAGAATTGGTTAATTTTTATTTATATGTCTTCAGTGTATTGATTTTTCTTTTGCAGTGTCCAATCTACTACAGTCTATCCCATAAATGTACCTGAGTACAGTACTTTTCAGTTCTAGAATTTAACTGAAAATTTTTTTTTAAATTATTTATGATCATACATATAGTAGTTGTTTCAAAGTGCTTGTCTTCTAACTTTTAACATCTTTGTCATCTTAGGATCTGTTTGTATTAACTTCTTTGACTTTTGATTGTGAGCTCCATTTTTCCCTGCTTCTTTCCAGGGCTAGAATATTTGTAAGTATTCTAGATTATGATGAATGGTATTTGTAGAGAACATACAGTATGCTGTTTTTCTTTGAAGAAGTCTCCTTTTATTCTGGCAAGTGGTTCAACTACTGGTAGTTTCTCTTGATTTTATTAAAGTTGGTTTTATGCTTTGTTTCTGTTTTTGTCCTTAGTCTTTGGGGTGGCTCTTACTGGAGGATATGACCTTTACTGCTTGGCTTGATCTTTTTGGCCTCTCAATTCTATGTCCAAGTTGCTCTGCAAGGCTTTTCCACTTGGATGGATTAGTATTTGGACATCTCTGAGCACTGATTACTGTCTTGTTCCCTCCATGCAGATAGAACCCAGGACTTAGCACTGTAGCAGCTGCTCTCTGAGGGCTTCACAGAGTCTTCACCTGCATATGAGTAGTCCCTATTTTGGCCAAGGACTTGAAGACAGTCTCTTAGAGGTTTCCTTGATTCCCTTGTTCCAGGCAGCTACCTCTTTTTAATACTCAGTCCCACAAATTCAAGCTTCTTCATCCACCCCAAACTCTGAGTTGTGGCTCCTTATCTCAGTGAAATTGACATTCTTCTCCATTCAGGCTCTGGTTTCCATTCTAGCTCTAGAAAATTGCCTCAGATGAAAAGCTAGAATTAATGTGGAGTTCACTTCATATTTTCCCCTTCTATCAGGGATCAAATTTCTGTATTGTTACCCAGCACCAAGAAATAGTTTCCTAATAGATTTTGTTCAGATTTGTAGTTGCACATGTAATTAAAGTAAGTCTGATACTAGTTACTTTGCCGTGGCTAGTAACAGAAGTTCTGCAGCTTTATTTGTTCTGTTTTTATTTAATATGACATACACAATCCATTCTTGGCTGTTATGGTTCCAAACCTAAGTGAGTCTAAATCTCACAGTTACGTGCATTTCACATACTAGTAAAGTTATGCTCAAAATCCTTCAAGCTAGGCTTCAAATGTACATGAACCAAGAATTCCAGATGTACAAGCTGAGTTTAGAAAAAGCAGAGGAACCAGAGAGCAAATTGCTACCATTCACTGGATCATAGAGAAAGCAAGGGAATTCCAGAAAAACATCTACTTCTCTTTCATTGACTACTTGAAAGCCTTTGACTGTGTGGATCACAAAAAATTGGAAAATTCTTCAAGAGATGGGAATACCAGACCACATTACCTATCTCCTGAGAAATCTGCACGTGGGTCAAGAAGCAACAGTTAGAACCAAACATGGAACAACAGACTAGTTCAAAACTGGGAAAGGAATATGACAAGACTGTATATTGTCTTCCTGTTTCTTTAGCTTATGTATAGAGTACATCATGCGAAATGCCAGGCTGGATGACTCACAAGCTGGAATCAAGATTGCTGGGAGAAGTATCAGCAACCTCAGATATGCAGATGATACCACTCTAATGGCAGAAAGAGAAGGGTAACTAAAGAGCCTCTTGATGATGGTGAAAGAGAAGAGTGAAAAGCCAGCTTAAAACTCAACATTCAAAAAACTAAGATCATGGCATCTGGTCCCATTACTTCATGACAAATAAAAGGGGAAAAAGGGGAAGCAGTGACAGATTTTATTTTCTTAAGCTCCAAAATCACTGTGGATGCTGACTGCAGCCATGAAATTAAAAGACGCTTACTCCTTGCAAGGAGAGCTATGACAAACCTAGATAGCATATTAAAAAGCAGAGACATTATTTGCTGACAAAGGTCCACCTAGTCAAAGCTATGGTTTTTCCAGTAGTCATGTATGGATGTGAGAGTTAGATCATAAAGAAAGCTGAGTGCCAAAGAACTGATGCTTTCGAATTGTGGTGCTGGAGAACACTTTGAGAATCCCTTGGACTGCAGAGAGATCCAACCAGTCAATCCTAAAGGAAATCAACACTGAACATTCATTGGAAGGACTGATGCTGAAGCTGAAGCTCTGATACTTTGACCACGTGAAGCAAAAAGTGGACTCATTGGAAAAGACCCTGATGCTGGGAAAGGCAAAAGAAGACAGTGTCAGAGGATGAGATGGCTAGATAGCATCACCAACTCAATGGACATGAATGTGAGCAAACTCCAGGAGGGAAATAGTGAAGAACAGGGAAGCCTGGCATGCTGCAGTCCATGGGCTCGCAAAGAGGCAGACATGACTTAGCTACTTGGACAAAAACAACAAAGGGAGAAGAAGTTAAATTCAGTGGGGCAAAAATTTGCCTTTTTTTATAGAAAGAACAAAAGATATTTATGTTATTCAATATATTTGAGATATGTTAATGTACCTTTAAAATTTCATTTTGTTAAATCCATTAAAAAACTTTCATTGACTGTTATTTTTTTTTTCTTAATTAACTCTGAACTTCTCAGTTACATATTAGAAATCTTTCATCATGTAGCTTCAACCTGCCTTTCTGCCCTTCCCTCCCACACTGTCTGATGTGATACTCTAGTTTTGTGACTATTTGTTCTTTCAGAAACCCTCTCCCTTTCTTTATGTCCTAGCAAACATGATATACTACATTCCTTGTGATTCATTTCCTTATCTCTTTTCCAATGTTAATTTATTTGCCATATGCAGTACTTCACACATTCTGCTGAGAATAGCCATTATTCTCTCCTGAATGAAAAATGTCTACATAAGTCTCCTTTTTGATTTTGAGCTCCTTATCTACTTACCATAATGCTAGGAGCTTGTATACCATTGCCTCTTTCTCTCTTTCACGTCTCATATGTAATTAATAACCACATTCTATCAATTACATGTCCTAAGCATTCAAATTTGTTCTCTTATCTTTATCTCCACTGTATTTGCCACAGGTTAGAACTGGCCACTTCTCAGAACAACTTGGTCTTCTTCACCTCCATACTGGTACCAGAGTAATCCTTTTAAAATACATATTTGATTATAGCAAACTCTGAATTAAAATCTTTCAGTGACTTTGACATGATAAAATGCTCAAGTTTCTTAGCCTGGTCAATCTAATGCATATTTTGTGAAATTAACTGATCCTTATACTTTGGCCACCTCATGCGAAGAGTTGACTCATTGGAAAAGACTCTGATGCTGGGAGGGATTGGGGGCAAGAGGAGAAGGGGACGACAGAGGATGAGATGGCTGGATGGCATCACTGACTCCATGGACTTGAGTCTGAGTGAACTCCAGGAGTTGGTGATGGACAGGGAGGCCTGGCGTGCTGCGATTCCTGGGGTCGTGAAGAGTCGGACACGACTGAGCGACTGAACTGAACTATCCTAAGTATGGTTGATGATTCATGGTAGTACCAAGGGAAACACAGGTGATAGTCACTGAATTCGTAAAGCAGGAGGGAATGAAGAGAAATGCTTTGAATTAGAAATGAAAGTCTTGAAGTCTGCTCCAAATTAGGTCACTGTGTGTTGCTAGTTGTCAAATTTCTTGAGTGATTCATTTCCCTTCAACTGAGCCTCAATTTTTTCCACTCATACAGTGAAAGCATTGGACTTTGTAATATTTTAAATCTATCAATCCTAATATCCTTATGTGAATTTGAAGTTTAAAAAGTATTTTCATTTCATGCTTTGTGTTGTGAACATGTATCAATGTTTTGAGAACTGGGCCTTTAAATTTGTTCATGTTATCCATTGTCACCAGTCCAATTGACAAGAGCTGTAAGTTCTCTTTCAGTGCATGCATGATCAAATTCTCCCAACTCTCCCTCAGCATATCCTAACACAAAATTGCAAATGTGTATAGTTTTGGATATCAGTCAAAATTACTTAGACATATAGCTATGGTGACTGCAGCCATGAAATTAAAAGACACTTACTCCTTGGAAGAAAAGTTATGACCAACCTAGATAGCATATTCAAAAGCAGAGACATTACTTTGCCAACAAAGGTCCATTTAGTCAAGGCTATGGTTTTTCCACTGGTCATGTATGGATGTGAGAGCTGGACTGTGAAGAAAGCTGAGCGCAAAAGAATTGATGCATTTGAACTGTGGTGTTGGAGAAGACTCTTGAGAGTCCCTTGGACTGCAAGGAGATCCAACCAGTCCATTCTGAAGGAGATCAGCCCTGGGATTTCTTTGGAAGGAATGATGCCAAAGCTGAAACTCCAGTACTTTGGCCACCTCATGAGAAGAGTTGACTCATTGGAAAAGACTCTGATGTTGGGAGGGATTGGGGGCAGGAGGAGGAGGGGACGACAGAGGATGAGATGGCTGGATGGCATCACCAACTCGATGGACATGAGTTTGAGTGAACTCCAGGAGATGGTGATGTACAGGGAGGCCTGGTATGCTGTGATTCATGGGGTCACAAAGAGTCAGACACGACTGAGTGACTGATCTGAACTGATAGCTATGGAAGTCATGACCAAATCATATAATAATTTTAACGTTTCTTATTTCAGTTTATTTTTTAACTTCACTTCGGGTTCTAGCCATCTATCTTCTGCAACTACAAAAGCCTCCAGTAAATTTCCTAGCTGATGCATGGAAGATACTTTGATAGGAATATAGAGCATTCTTTCCTGGCATGTGTTGATGAAAAACGTAGCAGAGGTTATAGCGAAGAAAGTGATGTTTGGAACTGCAATGACTAAAAGATAACCCTGGCCAGCTCTCTGGTCAGAATACTGTGGATGAGTGCTGATCTTTTGAACCTAGATGAAATATTTTGAAGAACTATAAGTTGGGGAGTGTTTGTACTGGTTTTGGATTCAGTTTGTATTCAGCAAGTTGAAGAGAATTTAATATCATGTCTGTGTGACCAATTTACTGCAATGTAACCTGTACTTGGGCTTAGTTGCTCAGTCATCCCCAACTCTTTGCAACCCCATGGACTGTAGCCTGCCAAGCTCATCTGTCCATGGGGATTCTCCAGGCAAGAATACTGGAGTGGGTTGCTGTTGGGGGCCAGAGTGAGGTACTCCGCCCATGGCAAAGGTCATGAGGAAGGAGGCTCGACGTATGCAAAGGCGGGATCGAGCCTCAGGAGTCCCCCTGGAAATCCTCAAGCATCTACCCCCATAACCAGAGCCTGCCTACTTTACTACTTTGTGCTCTCACCTACACCTCTGACTTTATGGGGGGCTGTCCCCCACCACCTCTTTCGGAGAAGGAGTTAACTTAGAGCTCCAGTTAATAAAAACTCCTGGGAGTGACAAGAGTGTTTTAACCTACAAACTCCTCTGAAGGTTCTCTAGCCTGCCTGACAGGCTTGTCCGGCCACATGTGATTGCTCACAGCCTCCCAACCGTGAGAGGCACGAGATGCTTTAAACCTTCTAAAAACAGGCTCCTTAGAAAAGTTAGAAAACTATTAATATAAGTATAATGGGCTGATTAGAAATTGTATTGGTGAAAGGTTTTTCATTTGTTGAGCCAATGTTTGTTGCTAAGTCTCCATATCCCCTGCCCTTACGCACATTAATGAATATATAGAAGAAATAAGTATTAACCTTTGATATTAATCACGTTAGACCTTAGGCTAAGTAAATTCTTTCCTTAACTAAAACCCACTACACCCTCACCCTATAGGAATGTAACTTTATTTGGGTGGTGTCTGTTTTAAGAATAATCACCCCTGGAGAAATACGTGTCCTGGTTGACTGACCGTTGTCACAAGGAGAGGGTCATAAATTGTCAGCAGGCCCCCTGGCCAGAAGATGATGTAACACCCCTAAGACCTCTGTATACATTTGTATGAAGCACCTGACTTTGATAAAAGTCAGGACTGCTGACCCCGTGTGACTTTTGCATAACATCTCAGTGTATAAAAGTAGACCATGGAAAATAAAGAATTGGGATCAGTTCCTTGAAAGACTGGTCTCCCCATGTCTCTCTCTCTCTCACTCTGGCTGAGTCTCCATCTGGAGTGTGGAACCCGCCATGCTTACTAATTATGCCCGGGCTTCTAAGATCCGACCGGGGAGGCCTCAGTGTCTCTTCTCCTTCAGGAGAACGGAAGGATGCCTGCGGCCTACGTAAGTGGTGCAAGCTTCTTGTCTTGAAGTTTTATTGGTCTCCCGCGTAAACCAAGCTACTCAGCCTCTTTTCTCCACTGAATTTTCCTACTGAGGTATCCTTATTCTATTACTTTTTATATCTTTAATTAATATCTAATTGAAGCTATTGTATCCTGACCCTCGCCGACGCCGTCCCCTCTTCAAATACCCTGGATCAGCCGGGGCTGGACCCCAGCAGGTTGCTGTGCCCTTCTCCAGGGAATCTTCCCAACCGAGGGATCAAACCCAGATCTCCTGCATTGCAGGCAGATTCTTTACTGTCTGAGCCACCAGGGAAGCCCTCAATGAAGCTATAGGTTGTATAAAAAAAAACAAGATCCATCAGCTACAATTTGTTTTATTGTTCAGTTGCTAACTTGTGTCCAACTCTTTGTGACCCCATGACTGTAGCCCGCTAGGCTCCTCTGTCCATGGGATTCCCCAGGCAAGAATATTGAAGTGGGTTGCCATTCCCTTCTGCAGGGGATCTTCCTGACCCAGGGACAGAACCCAGGTCTCCTGCACAGTAGGCGGATTCTTTACCATATCAGATGCCAGGGAAGCCCATACTCATCTATTAATGAATATTTATTTATAGTATTTATGGGAACAGATATTTATTGAGTATCAATTATGTGACAGAGATGGTTCTGGTCTCTGGAAATACACTGACGAATAAGAGAAACAAAGTTCCTGCCCTCATAAAGCTTATATTCTAGGTGGAAGGAGATAAGAATTGAATGAAATAACTACTGTCAAATCCTTGCTCTCCATTGTGGTTTTCGTATATTTTTGATCTGTTACAATGGTTGTGTGTGTGTGTTCAGTCACTCAGTTGTTTCCCTATGGACTGTAGCCTGCCAGTCTCCTCTGTCCATGGGATTTTTCAGGCAAGAATCTGTCACAATATCCCCCCATTTTTTAAAGGCAGAAATTTCCGATGGCAATCATGTTACAGATTTTAAAAGTACAACTCATATTAAATATCTCCTTTATTTGTGAATGTATCTGAAATTGATCTTTCCACAGATGATCTTTAAAGGCTGAGTTTGCTGTAGTATGCACTTACACTGTTAATGATGATAACTTCAGTTTATTTAGTTTTTACTCTAAGCCTCACAATGTGCTAAACTCTGTATGTATAACATTTCATGGGCTCCTTAACAATACTCTGCAATAAGGAGTTCTTATCTATATTTAGATGAAGCATCTGAGACTCAGAGAGGTTATATAAGTTGTCTAAGATCACACAATAGGATGAAAGAACCAGGACTTGAATTCAAGTTCAGTTCAGTTCAGTCGCTTAGTCGTGTCTGATTCTTTGCGACCCCATGAACCACAGCATGCCAGGCCTCCCTGTCCATCACCAACTCCCGGAGTTTACCCAAACTCATGTCCATTGAGTCAGTGATGCCATACAACCATCTCATCCTCTGTTATACCCTTCTCTTCCTGCCCTCAATCTTTCCCAGCATCACAGTCTTTTCAAATGAGTAAGCTCTTTGCATCAGGTGGCCAAAGTATTGGTGTTTCAGCTTCAGCATCAGTCCTTCCAGGACTGAACACCCAGGACTGACCTCCTTTAGGATGGACTGGTTGGATCTCCTTGCAGTCCAAGGGACTCTCAAGAGTCTTCTCCAACACCACAATTCAGAAGCATTAATTCCTCTGCCCTCAGCTTTCTTTATAGTCCAACTCTCACATCCATACATGCCTACGGGAAAAACCATAAGCTTGACTAGACAGGCCTTTGTTGGCAAAGTAATGTCTCTGCTTTTTAATATGCTGTCTCTGTTGGTCATAACTTTCCTTCCAAGTTAGCCAGACTCAAAAGTCAGGAGTTTTTCCACTGTACTACTCTTTTCATCATTTAGGAGACAATGGCTACAGTTAGCTAATTTTATCCAACCTCAAGTTAGAGAAATGTTAAGCTTTTCTCTGTTTTCTTTGGGTAGACTCTGTTCAGGACATATAGATCCCTATGCCTTGAGTAAGTCTGGTTGGACCACTTTTCTTGTCAAAATCTCTGAGACCTAATTTATCTCAGAGAATGTAGCCACGTGGTTCAAATTCCTTTGCCCAATGCTTAAATGTTCTCTAATGGTGACAGGAAGCTCAATAAGGGCAGAAACCAGTAACTTCAATTGTGGGTGGAGTGCAAGGAAAGAAAGATTTTCTGATATCGAGTTGATAATTGTCTCCTTAAAATCTTGCCCTAAGTTGGCTGGGGGACTGCCACATTGAACAATTAAACAATATTTTGTCTATGAAAGAGCTCTCTGGATATATTATGGATGATTTTACTTTCTTCTGGGAGTTAATTTCTCTAGCTGTTGCATTTCCAATTTCTTTAATATGTGTCATTCACTTAGTTGTGTCCAACTCTTTGCAACCCCACGGACCTCAGCATGCCAGGCTTCCTTGTCCATCACAAACTCTTGGAGCTTGCTCAAACTCATGTCCATTGAGTCGGTGATGCCATCCAACCAACTCATCCTCTGTCATCCCCTTCTCCTCCTGCCTTCAATCTTTCCCAGGTCAGGGTCTTTTCCAATGAGTCAGTTCTTCCATCAGGTGGCCAAAGTATTGGAACTTCAGCTTCAGCATAAATCCTTCCAATGAATATTCAGCACTGATTTCCTTTAGGATTGACTGGTTTGATCTTGAAGTCTACTCTCAAGAGTCTTCTCCAATACCACAGTTCAAAAGCATCAATCCTTCAGTGCTCAACTTTCTTTATTGTCCAACTCTCACATCCATACATGACTATTGGAAAAACCATAGCTTTGACTAGACAGACCTTTGTCAGCAAAGTAATATCTCTGCTTTTAAATATGCTGTCTAGGTTGGTCATAGCTTTTCTTCCTAGGAGCAATTGTCTTTTAATTTCATGGCTGCAGTCACCATCTGCAGTGATTTTGGAGCCCAAGAATATAAAATCTCTCACAGTTTCCATTGTTTCCCCATCTATTTTCCATGAAGTGATGGGACCGGATGCCATGATCTTAGTTTTTTGAATGTTGAATTTTAAGCCAGCTTTTTCATTCACCTTCATCAAGAGGGTCTTTAGTTCCTCTTTGCTTTCTGCCATAAGGGAGGTGTCATCTGCATATCTGAGGTTATGGATATTTCTCCTTGCAATCTTGACTCCAGCTTGTTCTTCATTAAGCCCGGCATTTCATGTGACATACTCTGCATATAAGTTAAGTAAGCAGGGTGACAATATACAGCCTTGACATACTCCTTTCCCAATTTGGAACCAGTCTGTTGTTCCATGTCCGGTTCTGTTTCTTCTTGACCTGTGTACAGATTTCTCAGGAGGCAGGTAAGATGGTCTGGTATTCCCATCTCTTGAAGAATTTCCAGTTTTTTTGTGATCCACACAGTCAAAAGCTTTAGCATAGTCAATGAAGTAGATGTCACCTGGTCATCCTCCTCTAGACAGGGGCCAGCACTAAGGATAGCAGTGGGACGGAATTCACAACTTAGCTAGAAGGTAAAGATTTCATGAAAGGCATGTACATAATTGTGAAGGGTTTTCTATGGAGAAAAAAAGAGCAATGGTCATGTAGGAAAGATTTTCCTGGGTTATTGGAACAGTATTCCAAAATTGCTGTTGAAGACTTTAATTGCTTTTGAAGAGCTTTAAGACTTTCAGTGCCCTTTTACTGTGGATGCACACGATAAATGTCTCCTGAAATTCAGTGCCAGAGAAAATGTGTTTGTCATGATGAACTGATATACTTGTCTCGATAATTAGAGCTTATACATATGTAGTTGTGGGGCTAGAGTGCATGTTAGGTTGTATGTACCCGAGGGGGCAACTGGTAGTATTTGTTTCCTCAGACAGCTATTGTTGGCACGGGAACGTCATGCAGTGCTCCACTGCAGGCTGCTGATCAGAATGCTGATCAGATGTTCTTGATCATCATGGGGTCTTTTCTGCTAGGTGGGGATGGAGGGTAGGATTTTCTTCAGACATGTTTTGGTGGATCCATTGTGAGTCCTGGTACCTGCTCACTGGGGATTCAAGTTGTCCTCAAGCTTCTTCATCTAACTTTCGCCGGAGCAGGAAAAGTCAAAGCCCAGACAAGGTAGTTGTGGTGAAGGTTCCGGAAATAGATGTCTAACTCTTAACCCAGACTTACAAACTCATCGACTGAAACAGATCATAGAGGTTGGCTGTTTTAATACCCCCAAAATGCTGCTTAGTTTTGTGCCTAATATCATACAACTATTCCATGTGAAAAATGATACCATATGTATTAAATCCATATTTGATTTATTAATCTTGTGACATAGAAATTATTTAGGGTTACTCTTCAACCCTCATAGCCAAAATACATACAATATGCTATTTCTATTGTTATTCATATTATGGGAAATATTTTATTCATTTCTTATTTGTCTCCTTTTTAAATATCCCAATAATTCTTTAATTACAAAAGGAGTCAAACTATCATTTCATATGACAGTCAGCTAAATTACCAAAATAAACTATCAGATTGTAAACGGTATAAGGTTAAAGTTAAGCTGGAACTCAAAGGATCTACACTGTATCCCCTCAAATTTAAATAATAGGATACAGTTTATGTTCGGAGATATGTTCTTTAATCTCCAATATTAGAAAAATAGTTATTCCATTCACCTAAATATTTTACTATAAAAATTATTTATATTTATCCATAATAACTATTATTAGTCATATATTAATTTATGAGTTCAGTTCAGTTCAGTCGCTCAGTCGTGTCTGACTCTCTGAGAACCCATGAATCGCAGCACGCCAGTCCTCCCTGTCCATCACCAACTCCCGGAGTTCACCCAGACTCACGTCCATTGAATCAGTGATGCCATCCAGCCATCTCATCCTCTGTAGTCCCCTCCTCCTCCTGCCCCCAATCCCTCCCAGCATCAGAGTCTTTTCCAATGTCAACTCTTTGCATCAGGTGGCCAAAGTGCTGGAGTTTCAGCTTTAGCATCATTCCCTCCAAAGAAATCCCAGGGCTGATCTCCTTCAGAATGGACTGGTTGGATCTCCTTGCAGTCCAAGGGACTCTCAAGAGTCTTCTCCAACACCACACTTCAAAAGCATCAATTCTTCAGCGCTTAGCCTTCTTCACAGTCCAACTCTCACATCCATACATGACCACTGGAAAAACCTTAGCCTTGACTAGACGAACCTTTGTTGGCAAAGTAATGTCTCTGCTTTTGAATATGCTGTCTAGGTTGGTCATAACTTTCCTTCCAAGGAGTAAGTGTCTTTTAATTTCATGGCTGCAGTCACCATCTGTAGTGATTTTGGAGCCCCCAAAAATAAAGTCTGACATTGTTTCCACTGTTTCCCCATCTATTTGCCATGAAGTGATGGGACCAGATGCCATGATCTTCGTTTTCTGAATGTTGAGCTTTAAGCCAACTTTTTCACTCTCCACTTTCACTTTCATCAAGAGGCTTTTGGGTTCCTCTTCACTTTCTGCCATAAGGGTGGTGTCATCTGCATATCTGAGGTTATTGATATTTCTCCTGGCAATCTTGATTCCAGCTTGTGTTTCTTCCAGTCCAGCATTTCTCATGATGTACTCTGCATAGAAGTTAAATAAGCAGGGTGACAATATACAGCCTTGATGTACTCCTTTTCCTATTTGGAACCAGTCTGTTGTTCCATGTCCAGTTCTAACTTTTGCTTCCTGACCTGCATCCAAATTTCTCAAGAGGCAGATCAGGTGGTCTTAATTCATTAAGGAACCCTCAATTGTCTGCAGTGTACTAAAAAGAATACAAACTAAGAAGATATATTTCTAACCCACTAAAGAGCATAAAACCTGCTTCTGGAAATAACTCAAATATTCTTAAATAATTATAGAAGAATAAAGAGTGTAATATATGAAAGAGCTAATTTTTTAACTTATATTTTCTTAGTACTACACTAATCTAAAATTGATATCTTTGAAGTCTACTCAGAGTTGAACTCAAATAAAAGCTAGTTACTATCCTGCTTATTATTTTTCCCAGTTGTGGCCTACTCTTTGCGGCCACATGGACTGTAGCCCACCAGGCTCCTCTGTCCATGGAATTTTCCAGACAAGGATACTGGAGTGGGTTGCCATTTCTCAGCCTTGCCAGAAAATATTTAACCAGAAAGATAGATTCTGAGTAAAACTAGTTTAATAAAAAACAGAAACTGGTCATTTTGTAAAAATCCAGGTTTATAGAGAGAAATAGAGATATGTCATAATGCTTGCTTTGTCAATAGTTTTGTTTTGGGTAGGCTTGCTTAATCAATTTATTTACCCTTTTGAGGAAGATACACTGCTAGGCATCACAGTATGCAAAGGCAAAGCAAACACAGGGTTGTTTCTTAAGGAATTTCTAGTGTGGAGGAAGAAATAAACAGCAAACAGAGGAAGGATGAATCTATGGAAGAGCTGATATTTGAACTGGCCCATGATGGAGTTGAATACATTAGAAGAGATGCAGAGGATCTACTTGGCTACAGATGGCAAATTAACAAAAGCTCAAAAGTTCAAAGATCTATGTTCAAGTAAAGCACATGCTGGCTCACAACCCATTCTCTACAGTTTCTGAGAAGCTCTGAAAATCGTTGTTTCCTTCTTAAGTTACAGCAGACTTACTTGGTGGCACAACTTGACCTGAACTGACACAAGGCTGTTTATAAACTTTACTTACTCCACTTATGAGAATCTTTGTAAATTTTGCTACAGAAATATCAATGCTTTTTTATTATAAGTCCTGCTCCAACATGAAGGCAATGGCACCCCACTCCAGTACTCTTGCCTGGAAAATCCCGTGGACGGAAGAGCCTGGTAGGCTGCAGTCCGTGGGGTTGCTGAGGGTCGGACAAGACTGAGTGACTTCACTTTCACTTTTCACTTTCATGCATTGGAGAAGGAAATGGCAACCCACTCCAGTGTTCTTGCCTGGAGAATCCCAGGGACAGGAGAGCCTGGTGGGCTGCCGTCTATGGGGTTGTGAAGAGTCGGACACAACTGGAGTGACTTGGCAGCAGCAGCAGCTCCAACATACAGAGATTTTGCTAATACTTTAAACATTCACTGTACTACTTTTTAAAAATACCACCTTGTGTCCTCAAAATCCAAATTACAATACATACCCAGTGATAGGTATTTCAGATATGGAATTGTGAACTTGAAGTAATTATATGTGATGGGATACTGGAGAAACTGTGGTCAGAAAGCTAGGTAACAACTGTGCCAGTTTTTGAATGTCAAGATAAAGATGTTGGAAATTCTTTTTTAGGCTATAAAGAAACCATAATAAGCTTTTGAAGAAGGGAGTGAAATATTCAACAATGTTTTATCAAAAGTTTTTTTGTATTCCTGAGCAAACACTATTTTAAATTTATTTCCCCAAACAGTTGTGAAACTAGGGATATTTTCCTTTGAGTAAGATAATGATGTCAGATGAAATACCTTTTGAAAATAGATATATACATCCATCATTTATTTCCTTGTGAAGTTTTTGGGAGAAATAGGGTTAGAGAAAGCAATTTAAGATTGTGAATGAAGCTTGCTAATACAGCTTGTGCCACCTAAGTCTTGCCCAGGTTTGATGTCCCTAAATTTCTGTTTTGAAAATGCAAAAATTGCTTGGGAAACCAAAAAAGTCCATCAGAAGCAATAATTTATTTATTTGTGTTCTTATTCCCTTCAAAATAATGTATCCTAATTAGATTAGGAAAATGAAAAATTAAGGATGTGTATGTGTGTGGTGTGTCTTTGTGTGTGTGTGTGTGTGTGTGTGTGTGGCTGCAAAAGTTTGGGAATTAAAAAACTGAGTCTGGAAATTACCCATCTCAGTCTTTTTTTTCTTAGAATATCTGGATACTTGATTGATCTTGCACTTTTCCTAAGCTTGTAAAAATTGATCCTAGAACCTCAGGAATAAGAGTCTATTTAATTTTAATTTTTAAATATGTCATTTGAGGGTCTGGAAGCACTGGTAGGCATTGTAGGAAAACTGTGAACTGGTACACTTTTGAAAAAGAATACTTGGTAGTGCCTTGGAGATACTGCTTAATCCACTTAATCCACTTCCTGGAAGTAGTAGTAGTATATCAATCCCTAGAAGTCTGTGCAGGGAATCAGGATATTCCATCCAATCCTTGATGCTTTTCTAGAAAATTTCTCCATTTGACTTCAGAAGAACTGTAAATAACAATAGCATGTTTACAAACATTTTATGGCTTTCACTAAGATCCGAGAATGAAGCACATACATTGGGTCATGAAAGAAGTATTTGTTGATGTTATGACCTTAAGAGTATTTGCCATTCTAATAAATTTCAAAAAAATGACTTATATACAGCAGAAACCAATACATCATTGTAAAGCAATTATCTGCCAATGAAAAATAACTTAAAAAAATTACTCATAAACATAAAAAGATGCTGATTTTTTTAAACAAATAATATTTATTTCTGATTTTAAAAGTCTTCAACAATAGTTGTAGAAAATTTAACACAAAGATGTAGGAATAGAAATTAATGATAATGTCTATCGAGTGTTTCAGTGTTCCCCAGGCACTATGTCTCTAGCTTTACATATACTATTGCCCGCCAGTCTCCTCTGTCCATGGGATTCTCCAGGCAAGAATACTGTAGAGGGTCACCATGCCCTCCTCCAGGGGATCTTTCTGACCCACGTATTGAACCCTTGTTTGATAGTAGGCTGTTCTTTACCGCTGAGCCACTGGGGAAGCCCTGTACTCTGTTGCTTCCCCTCCATTGCCAGTAACCACCATACTCACCAGTGGGAAGTAGCCACTGGCACATTTTTGTGTCTATGCTCACAGACTCTTTTACCCGTGTGTGTGTGTGTGTGTGTGTGTGTGTGTGTGTGTATTTAACATATATGTAACAGTTGAAATCTTGGTGCTGGCTGTTTTTTCACCTTTGATGTTGGTCTTTTTGATAGTTGTACCTGTTGACTGATAAAATGGCTAAGGCATGGTTTTGGTGCTTGCTAATCCAGAATTTAGCCCTAATGCTGAGTGTCTAGGTGATACCTTGAATTAAAAATGACAAATAAATAAACAAAAAACACTCTCCGAATAAGCGGGCATCATGCTAACACCTCCTCCTAAGCAGAAGCTACTTATATTCCTCAGCACGAGGTGTCAGTGACGCATCAGGCATGTGGTGGAGAATGAAAGGGGGACTGATTTTCCAAATTTTCTCTTCATTTCTTTGCTTGTCAAGTATCAAATTCTGAAACATTAATAACCTTAAAGCCTTACAATCCATCTTTAAGAAAGATATTTACATTTACATATTATAAATTTTATATATAGGGATGACCAGTGGGTGATTTATACCATCTCCTGATTTTAAAAATCCTCTTTAGAAATGTTCCAATCCTTATGAATCAGCTCGAAGATCTTGGGATAAAGGAAATAAGAAACTCTTATTTGTGAGGCATCTATAAGTGCTAAACTCTGCATAAAACACTCACTTTTCCTTTATTTCTTTCATATTCTGTTGCCACAACAACTCTTCAAGGCAGGTCATTAACCTCATTTCACAAATGAGAAAAATGAAGCTCAGAGAAGTTCATCTGTGCTTGAACACACTCAGCTGGTAACAATGGGATTTGAGCTGAGGAACTTACAGCTCAAATGTTTCCTGTGAGACCACTGTAAAGATTGACAGTTATAATCTGTAGGACTTGGAGTGGCCTTCCATCCAAATAAGAAAGGCAACTAAAATGGAAAGAGAAAAAGGAAAAGGAATCATCACTTAAATTAATTTTGTAGTTATATACCATCTTGCTGGACTTCCCTGGTGGCTCAATGGTAAAGAATCCGTCTGCAATGCAGGAGACTTGAGGTCATTGCCTGGATGGGGAAGATCCCCTGGAGGAGGGCATGGCAACCCACTCCAGTATTCTTGCCTGGAGAATCCCATGGACAGAGGAGCTTGGTGGGCTACAGTCGATAGTGTGGAAAAGACTCAGACATGACTGAAGTGACTGAGCACACGCGGACACACCATCTTGTGGAGGCCCAATTCTTTTCCTTATAGAACTTTTAAAAGCTGAGATGTGATTCAGATATTATAAAATTCACCCCCTGTCAAGTGTACAGTTGAGTGGTTTTGTATATTCCCAAGACTGTGCCACCATCATCACTGTCTATTCCAGAAAATTATATCAATCCCAAATGAAATTTTATGTCTATTAGCAATCATTTCTTAGAGTTTTGATGAAGCAAAAATCCTCAAAACCTTTCTTCTAAAAATCCAATTTTCTAAGTTTCTTTCCTTAAACAAAAATGGTTCCTAATTACCTATACAGCATGTAGCATAGAAGTTATAAAAATAATCTCACATAACAGGTGATTGATGTTGCTGTTGCTGAATATATCTTTAAGTTGAAAAAGATTATTAATGGCAAAGTTTTCCCAAAGTGATCAATGTCAGAACAGCACCGCCCCCCCCACACCACCGCTATCATTACCACCGTTAATTGAGCACTCTTTGGCAGGCTCTGTGTAGAGATATTTATTTTATTTGATTATTAATAGCCCCTCCATTGTGAAAATGAGAAAAAATGTAATTTGGAGAAGTGACATCACCTATTAAATGTCTGGGTTGAGAAATAAAGCCAGGTCCATTCTGATTTGAAAGTGCAAGTCTTGTCCACTGTGCTTTCCACCAAGTGAGAGGAAATGGATCCAAAGATAACATAGCTCTAAGATGAAAATAATCTTTGAATCTAAATGAAAAATTTACACAAGCCCAGATGCCAAAGAAGGTTATCTAGTGCTAGCTACTGGAAGCTTTATCCCCAAATTTATATATCCAAAGGATTGGGTACTTGCATAAAGCTATAGAAACCAGGTATTTCTGATCTTTCCATTTTTCATTATTTGATAATTAAACTGTCAAACCAGAAAGGGAAACAGTTGTGCAGTATCGAAGTATAAGACATTTCTGATGGCTACTACAGAAACCTGTTCTCCTAGGTCTTGGTCTATTGGTCTTCCAGGATGATTGTGCTACGTTAGTCAATGAAATTGTTCCAAATGCTGCTTTTCTCCTGGTCTGAGTTTCTTTTCACTCCTATCAAGACCTCCTTTATTTTTCTCATGCTTGAAATCATTAGGTCGGTGTGTAATTTATTTTCAGGAAGGATCAAATGCATGACGTATGTTTTTGTTTATAATTTCCACGTAAGTTTATAATAAATTTGATTAAGGCCTTATCTGCAGATGAACTATAGTATATAGTTAACTCAGTCTTGAAAGTAACCTACAACACTGGATGAAATATATATTCAATTCGGCAGCTAGTTATCGACCTTCCTTATGTATTGAGCAGAGACTGTGTATGAAGGAAGGTGATATTTCATGGTTAACAAACCTCCGAATTACCATTTCCTTTCCATTCTCTCTTGTACACTGGATTCTCAAATACTGACATCTTTGACATCTGAGTAATTAGAAAATAGTATCTTATTGTTGGTATATTTTGTAGTTCTATCTTTTTAATTGAAGTGTAGTTGATATATAGTTATATCAGTTTCAGATAAACAACAAAGTGATTCAATAGTTTTATAGATTATGTTTATTCCATTTAGGGCTTCCCAGGTGGTGCTAGTGGTAAAGAACCCACCTGTCAATGCAGGTTAGACGTTAGCAGATGCGGGTTCGATCCCTGGGTCAGGAAGAACCCCTGGAGGAGGGCATGGCAACCCACTCCAGTATCCTTACCTGGAGAATCCCCTGGACAGAGTAGCCTGGCAGTTTGCAGTCCTTAGGGTCACACAGAATCGGACATGACTGAAGTGACTTAGTACATGTTTCATTAAAATTATAAAATATTGGCTCTATTTCTTGTGCTGTACTATATATCCTTGTTTATTTATTTTATACATAGTAGTTGTACCTCTTCATCCCCTACCTGTATCTTGCCCCTCCACCTTCCCTGTTCCTACTGGTAACCACTGGTTTGTTCTTTTTATGTAAGTCTATGTTTGCTTAGTAATCTTTATTCATTTGTTTCATTATTTTAAACATAAAAGTATAATGTACAG
Organism: Bos mutus; assembly: GCF_027580195.1. Lineage (NCBI taxonomy): Eukaryota > Metazoa > Chordata > Mammalia > Artiodactyla > Bovidae > Bos > Bos mutus. Next base: position 73,986,417 of record NC_091617.1, read on the forward strand.
TATTTATCTTTAATTACATCCCATTTGTGTCATTTGCCTTAGGAGCCAGGTCCAAAAAAGATTTTTGTCAAAGAGTGTTCTCTACCTATATTTTCTTCTAGGAATTTCATGGGTTTTGGTAGTCTTACATTTAGGTCTTTAATCCATTTTGATTTTCCTTTGCATACCAGTGTGAGAAAGTGTTATAATTTCATTCTTTTACATGCAGCTGCCCAGTTTTTGGGCTTCTCTGGTGGATCAGAGGGTAAAGCATCTGCCTACAATGCAGGAGACCCGGGTTCAATCCCTGGGTCGGGAAGATCCCCTGGAGAAGGGAATGGCAACCCCCAGTACTCTTGCCTGGAAAATCTCATGGACTGAGAAGCCTGGTGGGCTACAGTCCATGGGGTTGCTTCACGTGCGTGTGTGCAAAGTCACTTCAGTCATTCTGACTCTTTGCAACCTTACGGACTGTAGTCCCCCAGGTTCCTCTGTCCATGGGATTCTCCAGGCAAGAATACTGGAGTGGGTTGCCATTTCCTCCTCCAGAGGATCTTCCCAACCTAGGGACTGACCCCCAGTCTCTTATGTCTCCTCCATTGGCAGGCAGGTTCTTTACCACTAGTACCACCTGTTTTCTTCTAGACTGTCCAAGTTTTTAATATTGATGAACTCTTTTGTTTGAGCTTGTCTATGTCCTTTATCTCTCCTTCAATTCGGAAAGATAACCATGTTAAATAGAGTATTCTAGATTGTAGGTTTTTCCCTTTCAGCACTTAAATATATCATACCACTCGTTTCTGTCCTGCAAAGTTTCTATCAGGTGCAAAGGTTATCCCTTGCATGTGAGACATTGTTTTCCTGCCTTTAGAATTTTCTCTTTAAGTTTTGTCATTTTAATTATGATAGCTCCGCATATGAGTCTGTTTGAGCTCTGTGCATTCTGTACCTGGGATATCTGTTTCTTCAGGTTTGGGAATTTTTCAGCCATAATATCATCAAATACATTTTTAACACTTTCTTCCTCTCTTCTTCTGGGACTGCTATGATGCAAATGTTAATATCTTGATGTTATCCCAGAGGTCTCTTAAACTGTCCTCCCTTTTTTCTTTGATTTTTTTTTTTTTTTTTTGCTCTTCTGATTAGGTGATTTCCATCATCCTATCTTCCAAATCACTTATGCATTCCTCAGTATCACCTTGTCTGCAGTTATTCCCTTCTATCATGTTTTTATTTATTAGTTCTCACTGGTTCCTTTTTATATTTTTTGCTTTCTTGTTAAACTTCTCACTGTGTTCATTTGTTCTTTCCCCAAGTTCAATGAGTATATTTTTACTAAGGCTTTGTATTCTTTATCTCTGTTTTATTAGTTGTTTTTTTCCCCAGGGTTTTTTTTTTTTTTTTTCTTGTTCTTTTGTTTGAAATAAACTCCTCTGCTTTATAAGTCTGTGTAACTTCCTCTGTCTCTATGAAGTACTTACCTATTCCTGTCTTGAAGGGGTGTTCTTGTGTGGGAGCATCCCTCTGCAGGCTGTGTGTGCCCAGTGACTTTTGTGGCAGAGCTGGATGAGGAGTGAGCATGGATCACATCTTCCCCTGGGGTGTGATGCAGTTATCACTTTGCTGGGAGGTGGGACTGGAGATGGAGGGACGGAAGCCAGAACTGGTTGTGAGTTGGGTTCCTCCTGTTCTCAGTGGCTGCCACCATCCAGTAGGGGGTGAAGGAAGGTCCCGAGGTGCTGGAGCAGAAGCCTTGAGAGTTAGGTTTGAGCTGATTCTCTTTTCTCTGGGTGTGCACTTTCCCCTCTCCTGGCAACAACACCTTTACCCTAGAGGGGAGCTTTGCTGGAGCTGGAAGGGCCTGATTGGGTGTGTGGTGTGGGCTAGGGCAGGTACTGGCATGGTCCTGGCACAGCAGTCAGAGTTCCAGAGAGCTTCTAATCACTGCTGCCAAAAACACCAGCAAAGGCTGCCCTCACCCTGTTCAGATGAAATGCTGGGCCCAGCTGGCCCTGTCTCCCTCATATGTGCAGTCTCCTTGGCAAGGCAGCAAGCCGTTGCCCTACCCGGGAGCTGCTCCAGATCTAAAGGCACCAGGACACACACTGGGGCAATCGCGGGACACTGGCCAGAGCCCTGAGCAGTTTCAATCTGTTCCTCCCCCCTTTCCTAGGAATAAACAAGTATGTGCACGCTCTTCACAAATGAACTCTAGCTCTTCTATTAGCCCCACTGGTTTTCAAACCAGCTAAGGAGACTCATCTTTCTGGAGTCAGGTCGTAGGGCTGGAGTGCCCAGAATGTGGTTAGAACCTCTCACCTCAGGGAGACCTCTGAGTCTGTGATATGCCTCTCCTCTACTGTGTCCCCTCCAAGGGGCATGGGTTCCAAGTTGCTGGTTTCTCTTCCCTTCCTACCCAACTCCCTGTATATCTCCCTTATAGTCTTGATTGTAGGAGTTTTTTTGCTAGTCTCCAGTGTGTTTTCAGTGAGAACTGCTCCTTGTGTAGGTGTATTTTTGATATGTTCACGGGAGGAGATGAGCTCAGTGTGCTCTCACTCCATTATTTTGATCTCTTCCCCTGTAGTTCTTTATTATGAGCGACTCTTATGACTTTTCACATGTTTAAAAAGTACATTATATTTCTTACATTGCTCATGTCTTTCAGTTCTTTATAAGTTATTGTTTTCTAATTTACTGTACAGCTGAAAATATTTTACCCAATGGAAAGCTCACAGTAACAGTCTCTATGTTATCTCATTTCATCAATATTAATAGACATTAATATTTGGTATTAATTTTATTTCATCAATATTTAATAAATAAATTACTTATTACATGTTCTAAGATATAAAATAATTAAAGAGAGATACACTTAAATGTCTAGGTAAAGGGGCCCATAATCTCTTAGGAAATATATACATTTGCAGGCAGAATAAGATAAATTCTGTGGTAGAGGGACTATAGTGTGTTAAGAGCTCAAAGGAAATTGTGATTGATTTGAGGGACAGGGGAGGATACATCAGAGAAAATTTTCCAGAGAGAGCACTGTGGCATTTGTCCTCGGTTGGAAAGAATCTGTGGGATTTTTAGAATCAGAGAAGTGTTCAGGTGTTAGGACTGAGGACACCTATTTGGAAATGTGACCCTATTTTGGTAATGAGTTTTGATAAATAAGCAAACTACTTCCTTGCAATTCATAAGTATTAATGTTTTCTTTCTCTATTTTGGTCCTACTCTAGTGGGTGCATCTGTATTTGTAAATTATATGTCTTCTTACTATGTTGATCCCTTTATCATTATATAATACCCTTCTTTGACTTTTATTACAGTCTTTGTTGTAAAGTCTATTTTGTCTGATATGGACACAATTTGCATGGAATACCTTTTTCCACCCCTTTACTTTTGATTTGTGTGTGTCCTTATAGGTCTTGATTACCCATTCAGCCACTCATTGTCTTTTGATTGATGAATAAACCCATTTACAAAGTAATTATTGATAAATATTAACTACAGCCATGAAATTAAAAGACGCTTACTCCTTGGAAGGAAAGTTATGACCAACCTAGATAGCATATTCAAAAGCAGAGACATTACTTTGCCAACAAAGGTCCATCTAGTCAAGGTATGGTTTTCCCAGTGGTCATGTATGGATGTGAGAGTTGGACTGGGAAGAAAGCTGAGCGCCAAAGAATTGATGCTTTTGAACTGTGGTGTTGGAGAAGACTCTTGTGAGTCCCATGGGCTGCAAGGAGATCCAACCAGTCCATTCTGAAGGAGATCAGTCCTAGGTGTTCTTTGGAAGGACTGATGCTAAAGCTGAAACTCCAGTACTTTGGCCACCTCATGCGAAGAGTTGACTCATTGGAAAAGACTCTGATGGTGGGAGGGATTGGGGGCAGAAGGAGAAGGGGACGACAGAGGATGAGATGGCTGGATGTCCACCAACTCGAGGGACGTGAGTTTGAGTGAACTCCAGGAGTTGGTGATGGACAGGGAGGCCTGGCATGCTGCAATTCATGGGGTCGCAAAGAGTCGGACATGACTGAGCAACTGAACTGAACTGATTGCCATTTTGTTAATTGTTTTCTAGCTGTTTTGTAGTTACTCTGTGCTCCTTTCTTCTTTATCTCTTTTCTTGTGTTTTGGTGATTTTCTTTAGTGTTATTTTGAGATTTCTTTCTCATATTCTTTTGTGTATTTACTGTAAGTTTTTTCCTTGTTGTTACTGTTAGGCTCACATGTAATATCCTTTTAAAATAACTGTTTTAATTTGGTAGCAACTGAAATTTGAATACATTTCAAAGCTTTATTGGAGAAGGAAATGACAACCCACTCCAGTATTCTCGCCTGGAGAATCCCAGGGACAGAGGAGCCTGGTGGCTCTCAAAGTGTTGGAGTTCTGTGCAGCAAAGCTTTGTATATTAATTCTCTGCCCTCACTCCCAATTTATACTATTGATGACACATTTTTACATCTTGTTATTTTATGTAAACCTTAACTAATGATTATATTTTACATTTTACTACTTTTGCCTTTTAACCTTCATGCTTTTTATACATCATTGATCCACTACCATTATTTACTTTTTCCTGTGAGGTTTTTACTTTCATGTTTTCTTATTAATAATTACTGTAATTTCCTTTTAGATTAAAGAAGTCTTTTTATCATTTCTTGTAAGGCTAGTTCAGTGGTAATGAACTCCTTTATCTTTTGCCTATCTGGGAAACTCTAAATTGTTCTTTCAATTCTGAATATTACCCTTTTGGGTAGAGCATTCTTGATTTGAAGTTTTTTCCTTTCAGCACTTTTCCTTTTCAGTAACACCACTTCCCTCTGCCTATAAAGTTTCTGCAGAAAAATCTTCCGATAGCCTTATGGGGCTTCCCATGTGCATAACAAATTTTTCTCTTTCTGCTTTTAGGATTCTCTCTTTATTCTTAACTTTTACTATTTTAATTATAACATGTCTTTGGTACATGTCTCTTTGGCTTCATCTTAATGGAACTCTCTGGGCTTCCTGGACCTAGATTTCTGTTTCCTTCCCCAGATTTAAGAAACTTTTCAGTCACTACAGCTTCAAATTTTTTCTAGGCCTTTTATCTCTCTTCTCCTTCTGGGACCCTATAATGTGAACATTATCCTGTTTGATGATGTCACAAACATCCCTGAAGATATCTTTACATTTTTAAATTCTTTTTTATTCTGCTGTCTAGATGGGTTCTATTGCTATCTTCTAGCATGCTTATTTGTCCCTCTACCTCATCCAATCAGCTGTTGTGTATTTTTCTGTTCAATTGTCACTTCACTTTGGTACTTTCTTATGTTTTGTTGATGTTCTCATGGAGTTTATCCAGTTTCTTTTGAGTTTGGTGGGCATTTTGTGACCATTACTTTGAACTCTATCAGGTAGCCTGCTTATCTTCATGTAGTTCTTTTGGTAAAGTTTTGTCTTCTTTCAATACAACAGGAACATATTCCACTTTCTCTGCATTTTTCCTACTTCTCTCTGCTTGTTTCCATATATCAGGTAAATCAGCTACCTCTTACATTCTTGAAGTTATGGCCTTATAGGAGATGTCTTGTGGGGCTCAGAAGCACAATCCTTCCTGGTCACCAGAGCCAGATTCTCAAAGGGGTGTCTCCTAAGTGAGAAGCATCAGCCTTCCTGTTTGGCAGGGCCATAGCTGGGGCTGCAGTGTGCTGGTGGGAGGGACTGGCCCCCCTCACACAAGCTTCTGAAGGGAAATTTGGTAGTAGCTAACAAAACTACCTGCATACTTGGTGTTTGACTCAGCATTCTCATTTCTAGAATCTATTTTGAAGATATACCTCTAGTAATATGAAAATGCTACACGTTATTTATTGTAGTACTGTTTGTAATTGAAAAATATTGAAAATAACCTAAGTGCCACAAAATAGCACAGTGGATGCCCTTTTGTGCAAAAGAAACCTATGGAACATATATCAGAAATTAAAGAGATCAGTTACCTATAAGGGGTTGTTGGAAAAGGAGTGGAAAGAAGGGGAAATGGGAAATGGGGATAGGACAGGAGGGATGAGAGTGTAAAACTTATTGGAGTATGCTTTTTTGTAGCTTTGACTCTTAGAACCATAGCAAAACATAGCAGGTTTTACATACTCAAATAAGAAAGTAATTAAATATAATTAATTTTATTAATAATTAAAATCAACCAATATAGAAGATAAGAGAAAACAAATGAATCTAACTGGATTCCAAATTAATAACTAAACTACACCGAAGGGAATGGAGAATGGAGAAGAAAAATCTATCAAAAGCCAAATCAAAAATAATATTTTGACCACATAAGATTAAAGACAAACAAATGTGCATACATACTGTACTGTAGTAGTAAATCTGTTACTCTGGTTAGGAATTATGTAACTACTTTAAGTGTATATGAGGGTTGAATCAATAAGTGAATATACTGTAAATAATACAATTTTTTCACTGTAAGTAAGGAAAGGGCAAAGACTAAAATGAAACTCGTGATGATGGATTGCAATCATACATATTAGTCATCTATATCTACACTTATTATTTATGGATATCTATCTATTATACATTTCCATATAGATACATCTACACATAGATATTTCTACATATAGATGTCTCTAAAGGGGGACGTATATACAGAAATAAATATGCTGTATGTGTATGTATGGGTTTGTTTATATGCATATATTTCCTAGCTTTCTCCATTGAGAGAATCTAGGATCAATGACACCCCTGTAAAAATGGGCACACTTAGCACCCAGAGTTTGGTTCATAAATACTATTTTCCAATAAAAAGAATTAGACTAATTGGAGTCTAATTCCAATAAAAGAAGATAAAAGATAAACTTGGAATATCTTGTGATGCAAGAAAATTAAGGAACTTCTAGTAAAAAGACACCAGAGCCAACCAGAAGTATCTCCTAAAGGCTAAAGCTGAAACAATTTGTCACAAAATAAATCATGGTAATATTGGATTATAAAATGAGTATTAGCCTCTCAGTTGTGTCCAACTGTTTGTGATCTCATAGACTGTGGCAAGCTAGGCTCCTCTGTCCATGGAATTCTCCAGGGAAGAATACTGGAGTGGGTTGCAATTCCCTTCTCCAGGGGATCTTTCCAACCCAGGGATCGAACCCTGGTCTTTTACATTGCAGGTAGATTCTTTACTGTCTGAGCCACCAGGGAAGCCCATTAGATTATAACCTATAGATAAATATTCCTCAGATCACACTGTAATAAATAAATAATTGAATAAATAAGTAAGAGGGAAAGAATGGACAGCTCTTGCAGAAGAATTTCCATTACAATGAAAAGAATCTTGAAAATATAAAGCCACTATTAGGAAAACAGCTCAGTAATAATTACTACAGCTAAGACCCACCGATGGATGCTAACATCAGTGGATGAAAGTTTAAGGAGAAACAAGGTATTAGCACAGCTTAAGAGTTTCTTCCTTAAGATATTTATCAACTGTAAATGAAGATAAAATACAACTTGACAGAATAGAAACCTAGCAGTCACTATCTTAACTTAGTGATTAATGTTAATATCACTAGTTGACATCATGTAGCCCTTAATAGGGAGAAGGCAATGGCACCCTACTCCAGTACTCTTGCCTGGAAAATCCCATGGATGGAGGAGTCTGGTAGGCTGTGGTCTATGGGGTCCAAAAGTGACTTAGCAGCAGCAGCAGCCCTTAATAGGGCTTCTCTGGTGGCTCTGTTGGTAAAAAATCCACCAGCAGTGCAAGAGACACGGGTTTGATCCCTTGGTTGGGAAGATCCAATGGAGAAGGAAATGATAACCCACTCTAGTATTCTTGTCTGGAGAAATTCATAGACAAAACAGCCTGGCAGGTTACAGTCCATGGGGTCTCAAAGAGTCGGACATGACTTAGCGACTAAACTACCAATCACTACCACAGCTCTTGATAATGATGTACTGAAAAGGATACAACATCACTTCTGTAGCATTCTTGCTGAAAATCAGCACGCCAGGCCTCACTGTCCATCACCATCTCCCAGAGTTCACTCAAACTCAGGTCCATCGAGTTGGTGATGCCATCCAGCCATCTCATCCTCTGTCGTCCCCTTCTCCTCCTGCCCCCAACCCCTCCCAGCATCAGAGTCTTTTCCAATGAGTCAACTCTTCGCATGAGGTGGCCAAAGTACTGGAGTTTCAGCTTCAGCACCATTCCTTCCAATGAACACCTAGGACTGATCTCCTTTAGAATGGACTGGTTGGATCTCCTTGCAGTCCAAGGGACTCACAAGAGTCTTCTCCAACACCACAGTTCAAAAGCATCAATTCTTTGGCGCTCAGCTTTCTTCCCAGTCCAACTCTCACATCCATACATGACCACTGGAAAAACCATAGCCTTGACTAGACAGACCTTTGTTGGCAAAGTAATGTCTCTGCTTTTCAATATGCTATCTAGGTTGGTCATAACTTTCCTTCCAAGGAGTAAGCGTCTTTTAATTTCATGGCTGCAGTCACCATCTGCAGTGATTCTGGAGCCCCAAAAGATAAAGTTTGACACTGTTTCCACTGTTTCCCCATCTATTTGCCATGAAGTGATGGGACCAGATGCCATGATCTTTGTTTTCTGAATGTTGAGCTTTAAGCCAACTTTTTCACTCTCCTCTTTCACTTTCATCAAGAGGCTTTTGAGTTCCTCTTCACTTTCTGCCATAAGGGTGGTGTCATCTGCATATCTGAGGTTATTGATATTTCTCCCGGCAATCTTGATTCCAGCTTGTGCTTCTTCCAGCCCAGTGTTTCTCATGATGTACTCTGCATATAAGTTAAGTAAGCAGGGTGTCAATATAGAGCCTTTTCCTATTTGGAACCACATGAACTCAAATTGAAAGACATTCCACAAAACATTTGATCAATATTTATCAGAAGTTTCAAAGTACTGAAAACAAGGAGAGACTGAGGGACTCCCGAAGATTGAAGGAGACTAAGGATTCACAATGAAGTACAAGGTGGAATCTAACTGGATCCTGAAACAGAAAAAGGGCATTAGGGTAAAAAAATGGTGAAAGTTCAGTAACGCTAGTAGTAAATTTGATAGCATGGTACTAGTATACATTTTCTGGTTTTGGTAACTGTACACTGATTATGTGAGTTGTTAATACTAAGAGAAGCTGGGTAAAGAGTATGCATGAACTCTATTATTTTGCAACTTTTCTGTAAGTCTCTATTTCAAAATAGAAAATTTAGAGGGAAAGAATAAATAGAAGAACAACAAATAAAAAAGAACAAAAGGAAGAAGATAACAAAAAACTCATGCATTTGCTTTTTTGAAAACAGAAGTTATTTTAACTTAATTGGACCACATATGTCATTAAAAAATAAGTGTGGTGCCAATGACTGTTTTTGTCACATCTAATAAGATTGATTTTGTTGCTATCTTTGTTTAGGCTGGTGTAACAAAAGTACCATAGATTAGGTGGCTTAAAGAACAAATATTTATTTCTCACGGTTCTAGAGGCTAAGAAGTCTAAGATCAAGGCACTGGCAGATCCAATGGCAGTGAGGGCTTGCTTCCTGGCTAACAGATAGCCGTCTTCTGTGTCTTCACATAGTGAAAGGGGAGAGAAAGTTCTCTGGGATCTCTTTCAAAAGGGCACTAACTCCATTCACGAGGGTTAAGCTAGCCAAAGACCCCACTTCCCAATACCTTAGGGGTGAGAATATAACATATGAGTTTTAGGGAGATACAAAGACCCAGTCTCTGATAGTTGCCTTGCCTATCAAAACTAGATTTGAGAGTATTTCTAAAGACATGAGATGCAGACCAAGTTTTTACCCTGGCAGTCAGTGATCTAGACATATATCATAGAACAAAAATACTACATTAGCTATCAGACTGGTTTTCATGCTTCAGTTTACGGTTTGGTTTGGTTTCTTTGTTAAATACAGTTGCTTTCCTTTTAATAGACATTTTGCCACTAAATATACTCATTAAAAGTTTTTCAGGCCTGGCAATATTCTTAGTATGCTATTATTGATTCAATGAAGACTTCAAAACAGATAAATACACTGATTAATTAAACAGCTGATGCCAAGAGTCAACAGATTCCAATGTTTAATAGGAACAGAAATATTTTAGATAAATTACCACTTAAAAATCTCAGAACTTCCTCACACAATTATTAACTTTTACAAACTGTGAGTAAATAACTCTATAAAATGAAAAATTTAGATACTAAGAATTTAAATAAGTTCACTTATAATTATATACCAGATTTCCCAATCCCTCTCAGAAAGTGATTAATGATTTCATTTTGAAATCACACGAGTGAGTCAATTACTAGAGTTGGTCCAAGGTCAATAAGAAAACAGAATATCTAACTTAAAAAATTTTAATTAGAGACAGATACTATAATTTAAAATTTGGTTATTACATGTCTTTAATTTAAAATTAAAAGTATAATTGCTAGTAAAAAATTTGACTTTTGCTTATGGAATAATGGGTTTCCCTGGTGGCTCAGAGGTTAAAGTGTCTGCCTCCAATACGGGAGACCCGGGTTCGATCCCTGGGTTGGGAAGATCCCCTGGAGAAGGAAATTGTAACCCACTCCAGTATTCTTGCCTGGAGAATCCCATCGAAGGAGAAGCCTGGTAGGCTACAGTCCACGGGGTCGCAAAGAGTCAGACACGATTGAGCGACTTCACGTCACTTCACTTTATGGAATAATAACACAAAGTAGAAAATTTCCAAGTTTTGGTTAGACTAAAATGTGCCTCTTTCCTGGCTACTGCTATTTGCAAGCTATTTGCTTTTGGATGTTATGGTATATGTAAAAATGCAGTCTTCTTAAGATCTGCCCAATAGACTTTAGGAAGACTGCATGGACATGCCTAACTGTAGACTGTGAAACTGGATGTCACCTTAGCAGCTGTTTTAACAAGCATGTACATGAAAATCTGATAAGGGCAAAAGTCTTTATTTTTTTTGTAAAGCTAAGTCTAAGTAATACAATTCCATTGATCAATTCTCTTTTATACCTACTTTGGTCAAATATCCATGTTATATAGTAAGAAAATATTTTGCATTGAAATGTTATATGTTTTCTTTGGTTTAATCTGAACTCTTTTGAGAGTTCAATAACACACACACAAAAATCTATAAGTGTGATTCCCCAGTTCTTTTTTTTTTTTTTTTCTTAACTACTATGATGGTCTGCTCTCTGTGATAAATACACCTGGCCATAAGAATCACTGTGACAGTCACTGAAACAAGACAGCCGACCATCTGAATGTTAACTGTGACAGATTTGGCTTTCCTGCCCTGTTTTCTAAGAGTTTATAGTTCTGTTGAGGGGACAAAAGATTCACACATAAAGCTTTTCTATAATCAAGTAAAAGAGCCACTATGTTAGACGATCAAGAAGCACCTAGAACCCAGGGGAGTTGACAAGAGCACTCCATCTTTCAATGATAATTAGAATCACCAAAGCTCTTTCACGTTTCATCTCACTGAATCCTTGCAACAACCTTGCCAGGTAGGCAGAGAGGTTTATTGTGAACACTAAAATTGATGCTCCAGAGGTTATGGGTGTTTTAAATCAGACAGTGATTTGCTTGCTTTCCTCAAGTTCCCATTCTTTTGCTACGTTTCAAGGAATAGCTTTTCTCTCCTAAAGTATAAAATAGCTCTGGGCACTGGGTTCCAGACCAGAAGAGCTCTACCGGAAAGCTCTCTGCCTCTGCTGCAGCAGGAAGGACTATTTTTAGATGTTTTCCTTTTGCTAATTATCTCTCCCTCCATGGGGAATTTCTACGGGTAAAATCCCCAGATGAGCCAAGTTTCTCACTAATCTCCGCAGAGATTGGAACGACAAGGGCCATGGCCCAGATTGCCCTGAGGCTCATTACCTCTCTAGCTTTAGCAAATTCTTTCAGGACTGTGGAGCCCACAGAACTGGGGTGATTGCACTCAACAAGGGGACTAAGGAGTGACTGGAAGGTGTGTGTGTGCTCAGTCACTCAGTCATGTCCAACTCTTTGTGACCACATGAACCATAGCCTGCCAGGCTTCTTTGTCCATGGGGATTCTCCATGCAAGAATACTGGAGTGGGTTGCCATGTCCTCCTCCAGGGGATCTTCCCAACCCAGGGACAGAACCCAGGTCTCCCGTATTGCAGGTGGATTCTTTACCTCTGAGCCACCAGAAGCCCATGAATACTAGAGTGGGTAGCCTATGCCTTCTCCAAGGATCTTCCTGACCCAGGAATCAAACCAGGGTCTCCTGCATTGCAAGTGGATTCATTACCACTTGAGCTACCAGGAAAGGTGAAAAAAAGTGAAAAGTGAAAGTTGCTCAGTCGTGTCCAACTCTTTGAGACCCCATTGACTATAGAGTCCATGGAATTCTCCAGGCCAGAATACTGGAGTGGATAGCCGTTCCCTTCTCCAGGGGATCTTTCCAATGCAAGGATAGAACTCAGGTTTCCCACATTGCAGGCGGATTCTTTACCAGCTGAGCCACTAGGGAAGCCCAAGAATACTGGAGTGGATAGCCTATCCCTTCTCCAGGGGATCTTCCTGACACAGGAATCGAACCGGGGTCTTCTGCATTGCAGGTGGATTCTTTACCAGCTGAGTTACCAGGGAAGCCCCATGGGAAGGTAGGCCTGGACATATCTGTTTGACTCTTGGAACCACCCCAAATGACCTTGCCTGGAGCTCAATTCTGAAAGAGAATGTGGAGCCAGTGGTGGCTGAGGGCTCAAAAGACCCTCCTGATGTTCTGGCTTTCTTCCATCACCTTTGAGAGGAAAGAGGAAGAGACTTAACTTTTCCAGGCAACTATAACCTTAAGCTTCAATCTCCAGGGAACCCCACAGGAACTGTGAAGGATCAGCCTAGAGAAGAGAAAGAGCAAAGGGGTGATGAAAACACTTTTCACTCTCTTGCTGGGAAGAGCTAACCAGCTAGTGCGAGGTAGCCTGGAGGCAATGGGTAGAAAGAAAGTCAAATAAGTTTTTGGCTCAATGTCAGGGTAAATCTTAGAATAGGTTTTGTGCAATGAACTACCTGGGAGCTGGTGAGTCTATTACCTGAACTGTGCAAGCAGAGATGTAGACACTGGAGTGGATGCTGGCATTTACGGGAAAGTGAGAGTGATGGAAAACCCTACAGGTTGGAAGCTATGTAATAATACTTGCTAACACTATTACAGTAGTTATTTTGTATTGAGTTTTTTTTTTAAATATTCAATAAAGGTACAAGATGTAGATGCTATTGTATTATTAACTCTTTTAGAGATATGGAAACTGAGGCACAAAGAAGTTAAGAGATTTGTTCAAGGTCACACAGTTAATAGGAATTTTCACTTCAGCTGCTTGTTGCCAGTGTCTGTGCTTTTAACCACTTGCTGTATTGCTGTAAATCTTCTAAGGTCCCTTCTTACTTTGACATTCCAGATAGGATGGACTCTGGTAGCAACACCAGCATTCCTGGTGCCTCACTAATCGGACTTCCAAAAGGGCATTGATAGCCTCTGAGAAGGGAGGGAGGCCCGGAGGGAGGGAGGAAGGAAGGAAGAAAGGAAAAGGAAGGCGGGGAGGGAGAAGAAACAGAAAGAAAAGAAAAGGGAAAGTTAAAGGAGTTGCTGCTGGGGGAAAAAGAAATCGAGACCTTTAGAACCAAGGAAGCTCGCTGGTTATCTTTGGGGCCAATTGGCAGAGACAGAGCCTGACAGAATATTGCGACAAAGTAAAACATTGCTATTGTTTTCAGATTTCCCGCCTCACCTGCCTTTCCTTACAGCATTCAGGAAGGCCTCTGTACGCTGGCCTTCCCTTCTAGCCCCCCTTACTCCATCTGCACCCGCCTTCCCATGGCACTTGTGCTCAGCTTTTCCGGGAGATTGGGAAGCCCGGGGACCAACAAGCAGCTGCCAATTCTCTATTCTGCACCGTCTTCCCCGCCCTGTTTTACGGAGGGGAAAAGTGACGCCCAGGGTGGTATGGGACTTACCCAAGGTCACAGAACATCGGTCAGACGCCCACGCCTAGGCACCCCTTCTCTCCGCGCGCCCGAACCCTAGAGCTTTCTTCATTCCACATCCCCGCCTCCCCACCCCCAACCCCACCCCCCTGTTCCCTGGAGTCGCTTCTGACGCTCGGCAGCCTCCTGGGTCCAGCCCTTCCTGCGGGCGCTTCCCTTCCGCCGGATTCCCACGCCGGAGTCGCCCTCAGCCCGCGCGCAGCCCGCGGGAGCGCTGCCTTCCGGCCCTGGGAGCCCCTCTCCGCTCCGCGCCGCGCCGCCCCGCACGGCGGGGGCACCCAGGGAGGCGGACGCCCAGGACTCACCGCCCGACGCGAATAGGAGCTGACAGGGTGCCAGGGCCCTTGGGGATCCCGCCCTCGTCCCTCCCGGCGCTCGCACCTGGAAGGGGGCACCAACCCACGGTGACGTCCTCCGCTCGGCCGGTGCGCTCCTGCCCGCAGCCCCGCCGCCTCCTTGGGGGAAGTCCCAAAGTGTCACGGCCGAGACCGCTGGGGTGTGGCCGCACCTCCCGCTCCCCCGGAGGCTGCCCCCAGCCGGGAGGCGCTTCCTCCTCCCAGCCTTGCCCCGGCCCCGCACCCGCCGCGCTCCAACCCCGGCTCTGGCCGGGCCGACGTGCGAACCGCTGTGCGCCCGGGACGCGCGCACCATGGATTTGGGACCCGGCTTCCCCAGGCAGGCCGCCTTTTGGTTGGACAATTAGCGGAGGTGGGCGGGGAGTTGACCAACCCCACACACGCGCTTCTCCATGAAGATTCTTGAGCTTTCTTTGAAGAAAGGAGTGCATATGCTGCAGTGTCTCTGTGGAAGGAGCCTGAGGTCCAGCAGCAGCCTAAGTGGTGAGAAATGTTCTTTCCTTAGCCCCAGTCCTGCAGATGCCCAGCCCTCTTCCTTCTTTCTGGTCCCCTCTCTGCTACCTACTCTGCTCCTTTAATCAGCGCTGTAAATGATGGAAGGAAGGCGTTTCCTTACTGGGGTGAGATCATGGCCCCGTCGCCAGTTCTGTCTTTGAAAAAAAATTTTTTTTCCCCCTCCTCTTAAATCCCTGAAGTCATCCTTGTATAGAACGCTTTGGCTATCGCCCAGCGCCTGAGCTGGATCCCGCGGGTCTCTTTCCGAGGGGTGCCTCCAGTGACCTGCTTTCGCACTTCCTCGCGGCTCTCTCCTTGTGACTTGCGAGGGCGGCGTGCGACTTGGAGTTGCTCAAAGTCTCCTCTTGAGAAGTTGCCGATGCTTTCGACAGGAGAGGGGACTTTTAAACAGGTGGCTGGCGAGGCAGGTTATCTTTTATTGTTCTTGTTTTGTCTGGAAAGTAGACAGACTGCCATCGTCAGAGAGAGTATGTTTTGCCCTGGAGGTCAAGCAATCTTTGAAGTGATGGTGAAACAAAAGAGCCCCAATTAGATCTGGGTTTAGCCAACTAGGTCCCTCAGGAAAAGCTCAGGAAGAGAAAGGGAGAAAATCAGACCCTTTTAATGACCTGCGATATTGAAAAAACGATTAAAATTTTTAATGAAAGAACTAAAAAACCTACAACCAAGTGTGATTCTTTTCTGCCGAAGCCTTGCAGATGAAGTGAGCTGTTTACCACACTTTGAATTGTCCATCTCTCTCTTTTTTATGATGTAAGTTCTTTTTAAAGTGGGTTGTCTAGTAGTCTTGCAAATGTTAACCCAAGTTTTGTGTCTTTTGGTTTTCTGTTTACAAAATGGGGGCGGGATGTGAGGAGAGAGAAAAGGTGCTCCTAATTATGTCTAAACACGTGCCTCTGTAAAATAATTTTTGGTCCATTAATTCCAAGTAACTTTAATGTTCAAAAATTTAATGATTTTATAATAGGTTTCAGGTTTAAAACTTCATATGTTATTCTGGGGGATCTGATTCATTTGGTTAAGTACCTATTTTCAGTCTGTACTGGAGCTATGAAGATTATACTTGGAAAGATTAGAATATATATAGGTTTCATTTATCCTTTCTAAAACTTTGACTTGCTGCTTCCTCACCACTGTAAATGAAAAATAAAACTTCTAAAAGAATTAATTAAATACTTTAACTATATGTGAAGTATGAGAACATACACTTTTGAAATGAAATCAGCAGTGAGATCTCAGTATCTTGACTTTTATTCAGTTCAGAAGATGATTTAGACATCTTTTGCCACCATATTTATAAGTGCTGAAAAATATCAAATCGCTATATTCTAAATGAATATGCTTGATGTTGAAGTTTTATGTTTTGAATACATATTTCAGGAAGCCAACAGAGATGTATGTTAATATTATTTCAGTTTTCCTTATCTACATGAAGTAAAACATGAACAGACTATAACTTGGGTATTTATTTCCTAGATATGAAAATTTTTAAGGTATGTATGGTGTATGATAAAGACTTCTTATAAAAATAGATAACATGTTCATTTACATACAGAATCGGTCTTTCAAATGGTAACAGATCCAAACAGAGGTGATAATATGTGTGATGGAGAAGCATAGGTTGTTGCAAAATCATGAGACTTAGAGTCAGAAGACTCAGTTATAAAGCAGTTTCAATAAAGTTACTGAAGATTTTTCAAAGTCAGTATTTTCATCTGAAAAAAAGTAGGAATAAGGATAGCTCTAGCCTGCTTCCTATTTCTTACCGAATCCTAGATTTAGCATGTGAACGTATGAAAACTGTTGCACTTTATATATGCATTGTGATTTAGTGGGGTGTTTGGTTATTTAGGGAACTGTCACTCTAGAGGAATTTTTGTAAAAGGGTATAGTCACAAGTAAAGACGAAGGTCCCTTTTATACCCTTTCCCCAGACGGAGGTAATGTACAGAATTGCTAAGTGATTGTTTCTGGACACTGTATTGCTTTTGTTTGAATTGTGGCTTTTATTAATTTATAATCTTGGATAACTTACATGACCTTGCAGAAATGTAAATTACTTTGATAATAGTACTTACCTCATAAGTTGTGGTAAAGATTAAATGAATTAATAACAGGTAAAGATTTATTGGGAGAAGGCAATGGCACCCCGCTCCAGTACTCTTGCCTGGAAAATCCCACGGACGGAGGAGCCTGGTAGGCTGCAGTCCATGGGGTTGCTAAGAGCCGGAGACGACTAAGCGACTTCACTTTCACTTTTCACTTTCATGCATTGGAGGAGGAAATGCCCTGGTGGCTCAAAGAATCTGCCTGCAATGCAGGAGACCAGGGTTTGATCCCTGGGTTGGGAAGATCCCCTGGAGAAGGGAACAGCTACCCACTCCAGTGTTCTGACCTGGAGAATCCCATGGACAGAGAAGCCTGGCGGCCTGCAGTTCATGGGGTCACAAAGAGTGGGACATGACTGAGTGACTAACAATTTCACACTTTCAAAGATTTATTGAGTTCTTACTAGATGCCAGGCATTGTGCTAAGAACTTTGAGTCTACCATGTATAACATGTTCAGTGTATTTTAGATATTATTATTGTGTTCCATTTTAAAGTGATTTCTTTCATGTGACTTTTACTGTTAGTATGAGCAATTCTGCATGATATGTTATGCCCAGTTTGTGAATGCAAATTGAAGTCAAGACATCAGATACATTTTCATGGAGCAAATTTATATAAATAGAGCTGGAGTACACAATTTTAATTTTTTAAACTTACCGAAAGAGAAATACAGTAATATTTTGAGCCATGTTAACATGGAGTAAAAGGTTTTATGCAAGCTACTTCTGCCCCATCATTTTACAGTTGAGGGATTAAGGGCCACAGGAAAAAAGTAACATAATTTGTTATAAGAGGTTAAAAGATTCTCCTGATAGATTGTTGAACTTTTGAAATTATAAATATTTTAATATTCTATTTACGTTTTATTTGATAAGTAGGATTAAGAAAATACAAAATAATTATTACTAATTCTTGAGCTTCTTAGTATAATAAAAACATTTTATTACTTGTCTTTCTTCTGCAATATCAAATATTATTACATTGTCTAATTTATCCATTATATTAGTTTATAAATCCTTTGTACTTCTGTAGAATGGAGATAGCATAAAATGTCAAATAGAAGACAATCTTGGACAAGATTAAATAGATGGTTTAAGGCTATTTCCAGTCAGTTATGATTCTTTTTTTCCATTTCTCAAAATAAAAATTATTTGTTTTTGTTTTCATGGGAGTCTATATGTTAAACGACAGGTAGTACATTTAAAATTTTAAACAAATCTGCTCAGAGTATATGGCATTTTTATTAACCTGGTAAAATACTATATTTTCAGCCTAAAGGGTGAGTAAAGCAGATTCACTTTTCTCTAGAGATGGGACTTTTACAAAGAAATGGAAGCTCAGAGATTAAAACAAGAACTTTAATGCCTACTCTATTTCTCTCAAGATCTACTTGAGAGGAAAGCAGAAGAATTCTATCAAAGAGGGGTGTTAAGGTTACAGCTTTATCATCACTTCACCAGGAAAGACCATTCTGATGCCTCAAAAGGAGACCCTGAGAAAGCTCCAGTGGGCATCAGCCTGACAGGGGATAGCAGCACTTTGGCAGTTGGTCCCTGTGGTAGTAGTAACGTGTGTGCGTGTGGGTGTGCATGCACGCACACCTAGCCAGGGGTAGCGATGTGCTTGTCTTATTACTCCAGGCAATTCTGGAAAGTCAAATCTTAGTCTTTTCTCCTTCTGTGTATAGTCATCACTCCTCTGCAATAATCGGTCAATTAGCGCTGCCTCAGCCTGATAGCATGCTGCTGCTGCTGCTAAGTCCTGTCAGTCATGTCCGACTCTGTGCGACCCCATAGACGGCAGCTCACCAGGCTCCCCGGTCCATGGGATTCTCCAGGCAAGAACACTGGAGTGGGTTGCCATTTCCTTCTCCAATGCATGAAAGTGAAAAGTGAAAGTGAAGTCGCTCAGTTGTGTCCGACTCTTAGCGACCCCATGGACTGCAGCCCACCAGGCTCCTCCGTCCATGGGATTTTCCAGGCAAGAGTACTGGAGTGGGGTGCCATTGCCTTCTCCGGCCTGATAGCGTAGAGGATTATCAAATGTCTAGAAATTGAACTGTCCACCCACATCAAGTGGCCTTGATGGAGGATTGAAATACTAGGCAAAAACACTTATCCATCCTAATAAAAACACACAACCAAAACCCAGGCAGACCCTTCCTTTCAAGTATAGTGCTGACATCTAAATTGAGACTGCTCTTTTAGAGTCAGGTTGTATCAGGGAGTATGTATCTAAGGCGTACAGGCTTTAGCTCCTATACAGGACAGTCAGCTGATCCAAGAAAGAATGTTCCATGGCAAAGTGGCTGTTGCTTTTGGTTCACTTCCCAGGAAGGGATCCTCTACAAAGATGGTATTATGCAGCTGTTTTCAGCTCCACTATACCTTTACTTTCTGTTGTTGTTCAGTCACTCAGTCATGTCTGACTCTTTGCTACCCCATGGCCTTCAGCATGCCAGCCTTCCCTGTCTTTCACCATCTCCCGAAGTCTGCTCAAACTCATGTCTATTGAGTTGGTGATGTCATCCAACCATCTCATCCTCTGTTGCCCACTTCTCCTGCCCTCAATCTTTCCCAGCATCAAGGTCTTTTCCAGTGAGTCGACTCTTCCCATCAGATAGCCAAAGTATTAGAGCTTCAGCTTCAGTATCAGTCCTTCCAATGAATATTCAGGGTTGATTTCCTTTAGGATTGACTAGTTTGATCTCTTGTTGTCCATTGGGGCTCTCAAGAGTCTTCTCCATCACCACAGTTTGAATGCATCAGTTCTTTGGCACTCAGCCTTCTTTATGGTCCATCTCTCACATTGACTCTCACATGACTATTGGAAAAACCATAGCTTTGACTACATGGACCTTTGTCATAGAATCTTGATTTGAGCAGGTTTTTATGTTGTAAGTCTAAAATTCTTCACTGTTTCAATACTGCTCCAATGGGTAAAATGAATGTGAAACATAAAATATACAAAATGATCATTGTTTTTTTATGGCTTTCATTTTCAAAGGGATTTTTGTTTTTACATGATGTTTTCAGTGTTAAATTCAAAAAGTTAGTGCTTATTCTTAGTTCATTTGTCTTGCATTACTTTAAAAAAGCAATTTGCTAAGTGCCTATGTAGTCGGCATTATCACTGTTTACCCGGTATTTTGGGTTCTTCTCTTGGGCACATTGCAGGATGCATGGCATTATCACCTTCCCCTGACCTTAGGTGTGGCCATATGACTTGCATTAGCTAGGGAAACATGCGCAGAAGTGACACACCTCCCTTCCAAGTGGAAGCTTTAATAACCAGAGCACAATTCTCTCTACTTCTGACCTGATGATGTTCAAGGTAGTGGTTGTTCCATCAGTCTGTGTCCCTGAGTGTCTGTAGTAATAGGACTGTATGACCCTTGGTGGGCATTTAGCACATTAGAGAAGTTAAAAACTTCTCTTTGTAAATAACTTAGATTTTTAAGGTCATTTGTTATCTGGTATATCCTGATGGGTAGTAAGGCAGTAGAGTTTAACATAATAAAATTTAATGGAGGATTATTGGGCTCAGTTTAAGATTCTTTCTAGTCAATCACTTTAACTTCTCTATGATACCGTCTGTAGTATATAATGAATTGATGTATTGGTTTCCTTTCATAATCTTTGAATAATTAGTTTAGCGTACCAAAGTATGGGGTTTTGGCATCATCTAGTAAATTAGTGTGGAGAAATGGCAACCCACTCCAGTACTCTTGCCTGGAGAATCCCAGGGACGGCAGAGCCTGGTGGGCTGCCGTCTGTGGGGTCGCACAGAGTCGGACACTACCAAAGTGACTTAGCAGCAGCAGCAGCAGCAGTAAGTTAGTGGTTGTTCTGAGACTAGTGAGTACATTGCTTCTTAAATGATATTCATCTTCCCTTCCCAAAATGCAGTGAAGCTCCATTGATATTTGAGATTATTCTTTCAAAGTGGTACTTTATTTGCAAGGTGCTTAAGGACTCAGGTGCTCCTTTGTACTTACTCTGCTGTATGGAAACTGTAATACCTATTAATGCCCCAGAGTTCCTGGAAACAAACTAGCTGCATTACTTGAAAAACAGTGCTAACATGGCAGCTCTCATTTCTGCTGCAGTTTTTCCAGACAAAGGAAAATGCAAATAAAATTGTTTTTCTCTCAGCTTATAAATTAAGAGCTGTGTGCATGTGAAGAAAACCAGGGCAGTACTTTATGGTGAAGGGATTGGGCTGAATGCTCCATCTGGGTCATGGAGCAGCAGTCCATTTGCCTGCCTCTTGGGCTAAGTAAAGCAAAAGAGTGGAGTGAAGTCAGACTTTTGGAAGCCTAGGATGTATGTGTCATGCCAAATAGCCCTCCACAGCTGGCACCCCTCCCTTCTTCCTGTCTTTATCCATCTTAGGATAGAAAGTTAAAGAAACATGTCTCTGACTTCAGGGCTTTCCATTTTTTTTTTTTATTTAGCAAACATTCTTTAAGGACTAATTGCTGCTAGGCTCTGTGGTTGGCACAGGAAACCCAGCAGAGAGAGAGAGAGAAGGACAAGCAAGAGCTGCCATATTAGGCAGTATATGATACATGCCCAAAGTGGAGTACCTGGGAGCATCAGTTTATTATAGTTTAATAGTCTCTTACCTGATCCCAAGGAAGTAATAATTAATTTTTCCTGGGTTTTGTATTTATCTCCCAGAGCTTGTTAAAGCATTTAAGAGTTCAAAAGGTATTGCTGGGTGGGACAGATGGGGGCTCTAATGGAGAGGAATAGTATCTCTGTATATTTTATTGTAAGAGTGTGTTTGAATAAAAATAAGAAGCAGATATGAAAAAGCATTTTTTTTTTACAAAGAATTAGCCTACAACTCAATTCAAGCCTACTCATCACTGCTCATATTCAGATGTCCTGCCTAGTTATCTGTGTTATGCCTCTTCTTTGTCCCTCCCTCAACCCAAGTCCATTTGTTCACACCCAGATGTAACACATCAGTTTCTAAGAAAGGTGCAAGTTTTATTCTCTGGTATCAGGGTTAGAAAGAGACATTCTGGGAATACTTATAGGTCTGCTGTCTTAATTTCCCTGGAATATCTTGAAACAATGAAGCTTTCCTTTGTACAGTTCAGTCTATGAAATTGCTACCTTTACACTATGTTATTTTCATTGTACAATGTTATGAATGCCATGTCCGAATATTATTTCTAATTCCATTAAGTGTTGCAGGATATTTATATTTCCTAGGGTGAATATCAGAAAGATACTGTGAATCTGCGAAGATAAGTCTCTCTTGCTGAAATGATCTTTCTTGTTTATACATAAGCTTCTAGTACCATCCTACCCCCTCTCATTACTGTTTATAGAAACGATAGCATTGCAGTTGGTGTCACTGATTGCCCACGTTGCTGCTTCAATGAAGCCAGCTGGGATTCGATTGCATGGTCTTTAAATAAAACTTAGTGGCGCAAAATGAATCTCTTTTTTGAGGGGAGAGGGGTAGTTGCTAGCTGGATCATTCTCTAAAGCACTAATTATTTGCTTAACTTGGAGGAACTTGAGAATCAGTGAGTCGCTGTGTTGGCTCAGTATCTGACCTTGGCACTGAGGAACATGTGGGTAGACAACATTGATAAAGTCTTTATGAAGCCATTCTCAAAACGAGAGTGATGAAGCACTTATCCCCTGCCCATCTTAGCACTCCGTAAGTAACTCAGACTGGAGGTAGTGAATGTGTCTTTGATTCCAACTATCCAGTCTGGAGCCAGGTTAATAACTGGGAATTCCAGGCAGTAATGTTTTGTGCCAACCTGGTGCAAGGGGATGGCCTGGAAATTGTGAAAAACAATGCGAAAGGTTGGTGGTATAGTTTCTTAAACTGTTGTGGTATGAAAAATGAATATCAATCACTAGTTTTGGCCTTTGGCTTCCAGACACCAATACAGTTTAGGCAGAATGGCATTTTTCTTCATAGTTATATAATACAGATTAGAGAACCAAGCTTTATCCAGGTGAAGATTTATATGTCTATGTAAATTTATTTTCTCCTGAAAAAATTTGAATTTATAAATGTATCTCTATTTAAAATATCTGTGCACTTATGCAAGTGTGTGTGTGTGTGTGTGCATGTGTGTGTATGTGTCTGCATTCAAAATTGTTAATGGCAGTTACCTTTAGGGAGTTTGATGGCAGAGACTTGCTTTTTGCTTTACATATTTCTATATTAATTTGAATTTTAATGGAAATATGTTCCTTTTATAATAAAAACTATATAGTGATACATGTTTAGATTATGCAGTTTTTTTCTATAACAGGAAACTGAAAATGTAAAGTCTCTGTAGAATAAGAAAGTCACTTACACAACCATAACCTTGATATAACCCCTTCCCTTCTTGGTGTGTGGGTTTTAAAAACACAAGTTATCACACACAAGTTATATGCCTTGTTTGTTTCTTTTCACATGAACTTAAATGGTTATTCTAAATATGGAAAGAAATACTCATATCTAAATATTTGGAAAATATTGTTTTCTAAGAGGAATTACAAGCAGCTGTTAATAGAAAGTAGTGAAGCAGTTAATAGTAGGAGAGAGATACTTTTGGGACGGTGGGAAAGGAGAATTCTTTTGAACTTTGTGCATTTCTGCATTGTTTCTAATTATTTGTGTGTGTTGTTGGCTCAGTCGAGTCTGACTCTTTGTGACCCCATGGACTGTACCTTGCCTGGATCCTCTGTCCATGGGATTCTCCAGGCAAGAAAACTGGAATGGGTTGCCATTTCCTTCCCCACATCTCCTGTGTCTCCTGCATTGGCAGGCAGATTCTTTACTACTGCACCACCTGGTTCCCAACATTTACCTGTAAAGTCAGGTCTGGGTCCTGAGCTACTTGTGCCTACCTGGCAGCTCAGCATGTGTCCAGCCTGTGAGCAGGTAGATCCCACAACAGGCTAAGCTTCACTGGCCCCATTTTTTTCTCCCCAGTCTCAGCAATCAGATAAGTTTTCCTCTTCCTTGGAATGGAGTGAGAAGGGTAGATGGAAGGGCATAGACTCTCTTCCCATTTGTTGGAGAAGGCCAAAAAACCTTTTGTGGACCAAAAGTGAATGTGAAAAGTGGGAGCAAAAATTTACTCTCATAGCATGTAACTTTCAAAGACAGAACTATTTTGAAGGGTGTTGATATGTCCCTATATCCTTAAGTAACTTACACTTTTAACAGCCATATAGTATTTTCCTGGCCCTGTGTGATAGTTCCCGGTGTCTCATATGTCTCAAGATGGTGCCTAATGATAGTTCTGCTTTTATAGGGTTGGTCTAAAGATTAAATGCATTAGTATCTGTAGGGTTCTTAGCCTGTGAAATCCTGGATACTCGGCATTTAGTATTTCCTGTTCTTCTTTGTCTTGCCTTTTGTCCCTCCTGGTATTATAAAATACCAAATGCATGCTGTTAGTCTGTGATTTATCCTGTCTTAGTCTTTCTCTTAATTTAAGGTAAAAAAAAAAAATGTGTGCCATACTCAATCTTAGAATATATCTAAAATTTTGATCTATATTTATAATTTTCTTTATTGTTCAAGATAGGCCTTTATTCTGGTAAAAAGCAATAGGAATCTGTATCTAGCCAATTTCACTTGCAAAGATTCCAATTTGTTTTCTTAAAACTAATAATTATCGTAATTTGAACAACATTAAGGAAAATTCTGGGTTTTATTTCATCCATAGAAACAAATATAAAGTGATATTGCAGAGTAATTTGGCTCTGACAGGTAATTTGGATGATATTCTTTAAGTGACTTTTGATAACTGAATTTTTGGAATTAAACATAGTAACACTTATTCTTAATAGTTTAAGTTGCTCAAGTTTTAACTCTATTGTGTCAGTAGATTATTTAGAAGATAAAACAGGAAGCAACTGAATGTCACATTATGTTTTAATACTATAGAATCAGTGTAACTGAAAAAAATTCCTGACCTCCTCAGCATTAAGTAAATTCATTTTAATTTATTTTCAAGTCCTGGAAGCTAGGTTCATTCAGTGGATTGCTGTTTTTTTTTTTTTTTTAATTATTATTATTCCTTTGTTATGTTTCTCTCACCAGGTAGTTTCTCAGAAATATTGAGGAATATTTCCATGTTCCACAAACATATCCTGGTATTCATTTGATATCTCTGTCAATATTCTTTACTCTGAACCACTGAGATGCAAGAGCTTTGTTACTCTTCTCTTCAAAGTTTAAAGAAAACCAGACTGTGGGGCTTCAGAATAATTTACTAAATTCTTGAGGAAATCAGAGGTGTATAGCACTGCAAGAATGGAAAGCTATAGACTTACATTAACTATCACCGCTCAGAAAGTCCATAGGCTGTGTCCTTCTTTGCGAAAGCTGTCTGGTCATCTCTGTTTAGCTCCTATCCTATCTCTCAGTTCAGTTCAGTCGCTCAGTCGTGTCTGACTCTTTGCAACCCCATGGGCTGCAGCACTCCAGGCTTCCCTGTCCATGACCAGCTCCTGGAGCTTGCTGAAACTCATGTCCATCGAGTCGGTGATGCCATCTAATCCTCTGCATTATGGATATTCTTTGTTTTCCTCTGGACTAGGAACTACTCCTTCAGGTTCCAGAGAGAGAATAAGGGTATTCAATTCAGTCCTCTTCCAAGGCTTATTGGTTTTATTGCAGGATGGCTGAGAGTGAAGCATGAATGTTCTTTAGGAGAAACACTCCTAGCGTAAGACATGCTCTGGCCACTCCTGGTCTAGAGGAAGCAATCATGGCACTAATCAGCACATTTCCAAATGTTTGGGTTATTCTATTTTAAATAATGCCAGATGAGGAGTAACAGATATCAGTCTGCTGCTGCTGCTGCTAAGTCGCTTCAGTCGTGTCCGACCCTGTGCGACCCCATAGACAGCAGCCCACGAGGCTCCCCCGTCCCTGGGATATCAGTCTAGGTAGCGTTATACCTTTCCACCATGTATCTTTCAAAGTAGATTGCAGAGCACATCAGTCTTGCAGGATATTGCCTCACAAACGCTTTATACAAATAAGACAGATCTAAGAATGAACAATGATTTTCAAATTGCACAGTAAATTTGTGCAGTAAATGCAGGGGAGAATTCTTTAACTCTGCATGAACTTGGTTCTGTTCAAAATATATCCTATTTAAATTACTGATGAAATATAGCTCAGATAGAAGCATCTACTTCAATGGTTGAAGCAATTTTATAGTGACAGAGACTAGGAAGTTTACATATCTGTATGGTTGGAAAGGCTTGACAAGGTAGTCTGTTTGAAAACAAAGGAATTTCTATGACAAGGGGAAATTCTAATTTTTATCTAAGGGAATACAAATCACTAACATCCCCCTAAAGTGCTGTCTATCCAGTTACAAGAATTTTAAGCTTCAGCCTCATTTACCACCCTATTGCTCAAACAGTTGAATATTTTTTAGTGTTTAAATCAAAGATATTATGGAACATGTCTTCATTTCATGTTTATTCATCCAGGATTTACTGAGACCCAACCATGTGCCAGTCAATGGCTACATGAACCCTGTTCTAAAATAACTCATTCTTACTAAGGGAGATAATAACTGTGCAAAAATTACCCTAATTAAGGTACCAGTGATGTCTAGTGCCTAGCTATAGTGTGTCATTCTTAGTTAGCCTTGTCGTTATTCTAGAAGAGACTGCCAAGTATGTTGTAGAGACAAACTCTCCTCCATATTTTTTTAGGTTATGTTCTCTGATAATTACTGTTTGATTCTGTGCTTGTTTACATGTGCTCAGTTGAAGTTCTAATAGATTGTTAATTTATTTTCATTAAATTGGAAATATACTGACTGTAGATTACATTAGGCTAACTAGCCCTGCATGGATCATCATTATGATTTTGTTTTCCAAGATGCAATACTCTGGATTCTATTATCTCAACCAAAATTGGAATTGGGAGGGCACAAGAAGAAAGAGGAGGTAAAATATATGTAGTTTGTTTTTAAGGTTAAAATACAGAAATGGCCAGAGATTAATATAATAAACACTAATATACTTGAGACTCAACATGAGCAAATTATTAGCATTATGCCTTATGCATTTCAGATTCTCTTGAAGAAGTCAAACACTACCGATAAAATCACTTAGAACTACCCCCAGCACTATTCCAGCATCCTTCTTCCTCAGGGGTAACAACTATAATGATTTTGATGTGTGTCCCAGGCGCACGCACGCCTGCATGTGTGCATGAAGTCGGTTCAGTTGTGTCCAACTCTTGGAACGCCATGGGCTGTAGTCCACCAGACTCCCCTGTCCATGGGATTCTTTAGGCCAAAATACTAGAATGGGTTGCCATGCCGTGCTCCAGGGGATTTTCCCAACCCAGGAATTGAACCTACATCTCTCCCATGTCCTGCATTGGCAGGCGGGTTCTTTACCACTAGCGCCACCTGGGAAGCCCAATTTAAAAGGTGTCATGTATGATTTGTTTTGAGTATTTCTGAAATTTATAGATGTGGACTTGAACTGTACTTGTCTCTCTATATCTTATTTTTTCACTCAATTATGTGTTTTTGAAATTCATCCCTGTTAATCCAAATGTATCAAGTTCAGAAACTTGAAGCCACGTGTGAGGGAATCTGTGTTTGTGGCTGAAAGCATTGACTATGGAGCCAGTTTGCCTGAGTTTGACGTGACTCTGAGACTTACTAGTTACGGACCTTAGACAAGTTTCTTAACCCCTCAGGGCCTCAATTTTCTCATTTATAAAATGGTAATAACAGAAGTAGCACCTACCTTATAGGGATGTGGTGTGGAGCAATATGAGTTAATATATATGAATCTCTTAGAATACTTTCTGACACTTATTAAGCACAACATAACGTTTATTGACTCATAGTGGGAGGAGCAATCTTTCTTAACTAATATTCCCTGATTTGTTTTACATATAGCACCAAGCTAACTAGGAAAAAAAAAAAAACCCTCTTTGTCCAGCCTTGGATTCCTGTCAGAGGTGATTGGGTATTGAGAATGAGCAGTCCCTCAGCTGGAGAGGTCAGTGATTCACTGAGACACACATCTTGGGGAGTGTGAGACTGACATGTACACAATACTGTATTTAAAACGGGTAAACAACAAGGACCACCTGTATAGCACAGGGAACTCTGCTCACTATAATGTAAAAACCTAAATGGGAAACTGATCTGAAAAAGAAGAGATATATGTACAGATATAACTGATTCACTTTGCTGAACACCTGAAACTAACACAGCATTGTTAATCAACTATACTCCAACATAGAATAAAAAATTTAAAAAAAGGAATCCTCTTTTGACTGAGGCTGTTGCACAGTGGACAAAGAAATTTTGCAGGGTCAAAGAAATTTGCAGGATTTGCCTTAGTATTTCAGAGAAGGCAATGGCACCCCACTCCAGTACTCTTGCCTGGAAAATCCCATGGATGGAGGAGCCTGGAAGGCTGCAGTCCATGGGGTCGCTGAGGGTCGGGCACGACTGAGCAACTTCACTTTCACTTTTCACTTTCATGCACTGGAGAAGGAAATGGCAACCCACTCCAGTGTTCTTGCCTGGAGAATCCCAGGGACGGCGGAGCCTGGTGGGCTGCCGTCTGTGGGGTCGCACAGAGTCCGACACGACTGAAGCCACTTAGCAGCAGCAGCAGCCTTAGTATTTAGGGGTTTGGTTTGATTGTATCAGTGGGGCTACAGAAACACCTGAGAATGGTCTAATGTCTACCTGTTTCCCTTTGTATGTGACACCATCCCTGACCCTCTCTTCGGAATTGTGAGTAAGAGTTCTTTGTCATCTTACCTCTTGAATTGAGAGGAAGTAGTTCTTGGTTGAGCTGGAACTGCACTGAGTGCTTGAGGCTGAAGCAAATCCCTCTGGATATTCAAGAGGAAAAACAAATGAAAAACAGGTGGGGCTGAGACTGTCCCATGATTTCAGATCTCTGTCAGCTCTACTTTGCAAGCCACCTGGGCCTCCTTAGCAGGTTCCATAGAGCTGAAAATAGCCAGATTCCTCAAAAGACAGAAGTATGTTTCTAATGCAGATATTAAGGCTGAGTAAGGCTTTGTACTGATTGATCTCTTGACCTCCTAAGGTTTTTTGACATGACCACGTTTCAGTGATTCTGGTGAACCTTGCTGTCATCCTCACAACACAGATGGTAGGAGCCAAACGTAATGCCTGTGTTGTCATCTTCTCATGAGGAGGGACCAATTATCTTATTATGCATAGAGCCTAAGTGACTCAAAGTGTAGAATCATAATATTTAGGTCCTAACAATAATTTTAGGAATTGAAAGATACACTTTCATTTGACAGTTGAAGAAACAATCCCAGCAAACTCGACACAAGTATCCAAAGCCTGATATCTGCGTGAATTGGCTGGATCTTTGAATCAGGGGATTTTTGAATTGGGGCTCAGAGGTAAAGAATCCTCCTGCAATCCTCCTGGAATGCAGGAGACTTGGGTTTGATCCTTGGGTTGCAAAGATCCCCTGGAGAAGGGAATGGCAACACATTCTAGTATTCTTGCCTGGAGAATTCCATGGACAGAGGAGCTGGTGGGCTAGTCCATGGGATCACAGAGAGTCGGATACAATTAAGTGACTATAATTTTGAACCCAAGACTTTTAACTCTTAGTATGTGGAATTTGGACACTAATTTGGAATCTGTTTCATTCATTCACTTATTATATGAACTTAATTTCTTAACCTCTGTGTTGAGTTTCTAACCTCAAAATCCTCATCAATATAAAGTGCATAAAATCATCCTTGTCTCTATCAAAACATTGTTTGAAATCTAACTGAAATAGTGTGCATGCTAAGTGGCAAAAGCTAAAAAGCTAATAGAGATACAGCATTTCTGGTTCATTGCATTCAATGCGTTTGTGACCCAAGACTATATTGGAAATAAGATAAATCTCTGTTTTGCATTGTATTGGAGAAAGGCAGTTAATGGCAGAAGCCAGTTTTATCAACATGAAATTTATAGCTTTTTTGGCATTAGAATTGTATCTTCCAATAGCTATCACATCTGTTGTGCGTTTTTTCTGGTCTACCCTTTTCTAATACTGCTTGAAAAGGATGCTATTCCCATCAACAATATAGTACCTTTTCAGTCTGCATTGTAAAGTGGGGCAATATGATGGAAGTTAAGGCATTTTATTGATTTAACCTTACTTTAAACTCTTTTGCCCATGGCTAGTAACTAGGATGAGGTGATATACTCCAGTATCTAGGCTAACTTCTATTTTGAGGGCTTGCGTCACTTAGTTCTCAGTCAATAGCAAATATACACTATATTAGAATTTAATTCCTGAAATCTACAGGCACTTCTGTCTGTGAGGCAGAGAGAATAAATGAGCTACTTTTAGGTGAAGTAATCACATTATTAACAGCAGCTTCTAATAAAAATAACTTAGCACAGACAGGAGGAAATAGTAATAGTTATGTGAGCGCTAGCAATCAGACATAGTCTTGGCATAACTGGGTTCTCAGTATGGCTTGGCATTGGATATTTAGAGATAAGTCAACTTCTGCCTTAAGTAATTTGTAGTATGGCAGGGGAGAGAGGATATAAGGATATAAAAAACACATCTTCATGGGTAGGTGCTAGACTAAAGGTAGAAACAATTTATCCTGAAAACAGAGATGAGAGCAGATCCTTCTGCTTGGTGATGTGTGTGTGTGTGTGTGTGTGTGTAGTTAGGGAGGCTTATCTGGGAAGGCTTCAGGGAAATATGCTACCAGAGATGCATTTTAAAGAATAAGTAGGCATACACCTTGCATGGAAAATGATGAGGAAGGGCATTTTGGGTAAAGGGGAAAATATGCACTAAGGCAGAGGGCCAAGAGAGAGCATGTGTTTCAGGCTAAATTTGCTCATTCTTTCCTTCATTCCTTCACTCATTTATCAACGACCTACTCTTTGTCAGGTACTATTCTAATTGCTAGGGATACGGTGGTGCGCAAAACAATCTCTATTTTAAGAGCTGAGTTTCTGGTGCAGAAGTAAAACAATAAATAAATAAACAACTAACATGCGTACAATATAGTGTCAGGTGGTGGTAAGTGCCATAAAGAGAAATACACGCATTAAGGGGCTAGAGAGAGAAAGGAAGATCTCTTTGGATACAGCAGTCTTCTCTAAGGAAACGGCTCTTAGGTAGAGACCAAAGGAAGTGAGAGATCAAGCTTGCAATTACTCACGGAGAACTGGCACCAGCTGGGAAGAGCAGCAAGTGCAAAGATCCTGAGCTAGGAATGCATGCAAGCATGCCGAGTGCTCAGTGCTAAGTTGTGTCCAACTCTTTGCGACCCCATGGACTGTAGCCCGAATGCCTCCTATGTTTATGGGATTATCCTGGCAAGAATACTGGAGTGGGTTGCCATTTCCTTCTCCAGGGGATCTTCCTGACCCAGTGATTGAACCTGCGTCTCCTGCATTGGCAGGTGGGTTGTTTACTACTGAGCCACCTGGGAAGCCCTGAAGTAGAAAAAGCCTTGACTTATTCTAAGATGAGTTAGAAGGGCAATGTGTCAAGAGCAAGATGAGGGAAAACGGTAGGAAAGGATATTGCTTATATATTGTAGGCTGTGGCAAGTATTTTGGAATTTATTTTGAGGGTTATGCAAAGTCATAGAAGGGTTTTGAACAGGAGTGTGAAAAGCCATTTATATTGAAATGGATCACTCTGGCTGCAGTATGATAGTAGACTGCATCACAGAGACTGTTTAGGAGGCTATTACAGTATTTCTGGTGAGAGGCTTGGAATAGAGTCAAAATGTGTTAGGCAGTGAGACATGGTCTAATTTGGGATATATTTGGAGGTAGAGCTGATAGCATTGCTAATTTAGAGGAAAAAAAAAAGAAATCAAAAGTGACTCAAGGAATTATGCCCGAGCATGTAGATGAAGAGGGATGTTCTTTATTGAGTTGGGAAACAAAGAAGGGTAGAGTTGCTTTGGGGAGATAAACTTAAGTGTTCTGTTTTTGAATGTGTTCAGTTTGACATAGAATAAAGAATAGGGCTTCCCAGGTGGTGCTAGTGGTAAAGAACACGCCTGCCAATGCAGGTTAGACATAAGAGATACCAGTTCCATCCTTGGGTCAGGAAGGTCCCCTGAAGGAGGAGGGCATGGCAACCCATTCCAGTATTCTTGCCTGGAGAATCCCATGGACAGAGCAGCCTGGCACGCTCCATGTGGTTGCACAGAGTCAGACACGAAGAGACTTAGCGGGCACAAAGATAGACACTAAATAGGGAGATAAAAGTCAGGAATTTAGGGGAGTCCAGGGCTGAAGACATGAATGTATGAATAATCAGCATGCAGATGGTATTTAGAATCCTAGAACTGTATTCAGTAACACAAAGAGTTAGTGTTGATACAGAAAAGGTCTTAGGACTAAGCCTGCAGTACTCCAGTACTTAGCCATTAGGAGCTAAATGCTACCAAAGAGATTCAGAAGGCCTAGCCTGAGGAGTAGAGGAAATTCAGGAGAGTGTAGGAATAAAAGTTAAGTGAAGAAGGTGGTAAGAAAGAATGACCAACTGGGTCAGATAAGTGTGGTGCAGACTGAGAATGGATTTTTAGATTGGGAAATGTGGAGGTTATCACGTGGATCGTGGGCAGCTGTTTCAATGGAGAGGCAGGTGTGAAAGTTTGAGTAGCATGGCTTTGAGAGACTAGAAGGTGAGAGAGTAGATAGAAGGAGCATAGAAAAACCTAAGAGTTTTACAGTCAAGTTGTGTAGAGAAGTGAGGGAATGTGGGGTCAAAGGGAACATTGTTTTTATGAAAATATTATGACATATTTATATGCCAATGAGAATGATTGACTAGGAAAAGGAAAGTTGTCACAGGAGAGAGATTGGGAACATTGCAAGAGTAATTGACTTCCTCGATTAACACATTCTAGGCTTGGATCAGATACATCATAGTCACGTCAGACTCTTGTTAAAGAAAAAACAAAACAAAAACAGATTACCTTCTCCTACAGTCTACCTCCTATGTATTAGGAAGATCCCATGTGCTTATATTTTTTAAAAGCTCCCCCAGTGACTCTAGTGTGAGCTAGATTTGGAAGCTTTTGTTTTTTAATTTATTTACTCTTCAGTTGGAGGATAATTGCTTTACAATATTGTGTTGCTTTCTGCCATATATCAACGTGAATCAGCCATAGATATACATGTATCTGCTCCCTCATGAACCTCCCTCCCACCTCCCAGCCCATCCCACCCCTCTCTGATGTCACAGTGCACCAGATGGGACTTTTTGTCTTAGGCAACACAGTGTACTGGGGTGGTGGCAAGAGTCCATTGACTTGGGGTGGGGAAGATGGGGCTGTAAGTTTTGAGTTTTTATAAATCTTTAATCTCTTAGCTTTGACTTTTCTTGTTTGTGGATTTCCCCCCTAAGAGTGCTCTTAGCACGGAGCAGTAGAGGCAGCTAATGGTTTTTGGAGTCCTTGTGGTTTCTCCACGGGGATATTAATGGAAGAATCTGGCTCTCACAGCCTGTGATTAGCAACACTCTGATTAAGATTTTAAGCAAATAGTTAGCCATTGAAAGAGTGACAGTCATGTGCTTTTCTCTTCTGTGGGACACACAGAAATATCCACAAGACTGCCAAATCTAGTGCAAGCACGGGCAAGAAATTGGGTCAAAGGGGACCATTAAGGTTTACACCTGATGTTCTGAGTCTTAGAAGCAAACTAGATGCTCAGACACTTGATTCTTGAATCGGGAATCCAAAGGTCTGGGCTGTATTTTTGGCTCTGTAGTTTACAAACCACATGAATTTGGGAAAGTTTTGTGTGTTCATATGAAAATGAGTGTACTAGGCCTTCCCTGCTTTCATCCTAGACTTACAAAGTTCAAATGAGTGGGAAGCATTTCAAGACTGATAAAGGTTTGTGACAGCATATATGTGTATCTATAGTATATTTGTATAGAGTAGTATATATTTTTTTTGGCTCCAAAATCACTGGAGATGCAGTGACTGCAGCCATGAAATTAAAAGACCCCTTACTCCTTGGAAGAAAAGTTATGACCAACCTTGACAGCATATTAAAAAAGCAGAGACATTACTTTGCCAACAAAGGTCCATCTAGTCAAAGCTGTGGTTTTTCCACTAGTCATGTATGGATGTGAGAGTTGGACCAATAAGAAACCTGAGCACCAAAGAATTGATGCTTTTGAGGTATAGTGTTGGAGAAGACGCTTGAGAGTCCCTTGGACTGTAAGGAGATCCAACCAGTCCATCCTAAGGGAAATCAGTTCTGAATATTCATTGAAAGGACTGATGCTGAAGCTGAAACTCCAATACTTTGGCCACCTCATACGAAGAACTGACTCACTAGAAAAGACCCTGATGCTGGGAAAGATTGAAGGCAGGAGGAGAAGGGGACCTCAGAGGGTGAAATGGTTGGATGGCATCACTGACTCAATGGATGAGAGTTTGAGTAGGCTCTGGGAGTTGGTGATAGACAGGGAAGCCTCGTGTGCTGCAGTCCATGGGTTCACAAATTATCAGACATGACTGAGTGACTGAACTAACTAATATATAGTTGTTGATGTGAATTCTGAAAAACAGCTTTTTTAAACAGTCTTATACTGTATGATGCAAATATCTAGGAAAAGTGATCATTCACACTCCCTGTCATTTGTGATGCAACTGATGATTAAAATATAAGGCTTATTAAAATATATTTGTTTACATATATATACACATATATAAATGCATATATAGGTATCTAGCTTTGTTCAGTATTACTTTGTTAATTTTCCTCAGAGATTAGAATGAATTTTGAAATATATTTATTGAACTGAATTATACTTTTGTATTACATTCAAATTATAATTAGATATTATATGTTAGCCTGAATTTTTCCTACAGCAGTTTTAAATATGGAGATAAATCCTAGAGCTTCACTGGTGCTTCTCTTTGCACTACAACTGTGTTTCAATCTGTGTCCCATAAATTTGGGAAAGAAATCACAAATGAGAGATGGAATAAAATGATACAGCAGGTTGTACCTTGATACACCATGCTGGTTACAAGGCACTTGCAGGTGGGAAGGAGGAGATTATAATTGGTTTTGGATAGCAAGTTTCCCAGGAGAAATTATGACACAAGAGCAGGGGTCCCTAGCCTCCAGGATCTAATGCCTGATGGTGTGAGGTGGAACTGATGTGATAATAATAGAAATAAAGTGCATAATAAATTCAGTGTACTTGAATCATCCCAGAACCATCCCCCAGCCCCTCATCCAGGGAAAAATTGTCTTCCATGAAACCAGTCCCTTGTGTCAAAAAGGTTGGGGATTGCTGCACTAGAGTACATCTAGGAGATAATGACCAGGGTATTAAAAAGGTTTGAAATAGTGACTTAAAAGGAGCAGGTAAAGGCCATAATGGACAGAGAGGCCTGGCATGCTGCAGTCCAAAGGCCATAATGGACAGGGAGGCCTGGTGTGCTACAGTCCATGGGGTCACAAAGAGTCGGACATGACTGAGTGACTGAACTGAACTGAACTGAAATGCCATAATGATATTTAGTTTAGAGAAGAGGAGACCAAAGTAGAATCATTTGATATTCTGATATTCCACATAGCAGATCTGATATTTTGGTGATTTCAAGGAAGAAGAGGATTGAATTTGAAAGGAAGAACAATGAATGCAGGTGTAGAGAATGCACAATGAAAGCTTTGGCTGCTTATGACTTTCTAATCACTCCCACAGTATTAGCAGATGCTGTATGACTATTGAGATATTGCAGAGGGATTTGAACATCAAATGTGAAGCAGAAATAGATGACCTAGCAAGTCTTTTCCAGCTCTAGTGCTCTGTGTCCAGTCGCACACTTTATGTGAGGAAGAGTTAGTGTGTTTTCAGAGCTCTAATGGAGGTTGAGGGAAGGTTACAGAGATGTGGATAGTTGTTGGTTATGCTAAGCAGTAGAAAACGTTTTGAATTTAGTTCCAGAGGTGACTGGGAACACAAAACGTGCTCCTTTGATTCCCAAACCTTTAGGTAGATCCCTGAGTGCATGTTGTTCTGTCCTTCTGTTCTGATCCAGGAGGTCGGATCCGTGTCACTGGTATGTAGCTTGGTCTCTACTAAATGACAGGAAAAAAATGTTACCGTCTAAGGACTCTTCCTATCTTCCTTTGATGGGGTAAAATTTACTGTAAAAGAACAAAGCTCTTTAACATAGAGCTCTGAATAAGTGCATAAATTGAGTGGAAGAAGCCACAATTTAATTTATGGGCCGCTTAGTTAACCATAAGTCCATTTGTCATACTTAACAGCTAACTGTGCTCCTAATGCAGAGTTAATGTTTTAAACTGTGACTCCTAGATTGATGTTGTTGGAAGGAGACAGTTTAATTCATATATAGATGAGCAAGCTGAGGTTCTCGGAGGGAGTGTGCTAAAAGGTACCCAGTCTCATAACCGAGACGGGGGCCTTGGATTCCTGCCACCCATTGTCTGGGGCAGCCTCTAACTCTCCACACTTCCCATTTGTCTTCCAGATTTGTAGTTCCCAACATCACATGTTGAGATCATTAGTTTTCAATTATACTGGAAGTAATTTTACCTTACAGCATAACTTTGTATCTCTACCATCCTAGATATGAATTACAGTAGTCTTTTAGAATTGACCCAGAGGACAGCATCCTGAAAGTGACTTTGCCCACATCTAGTGATACCGGTGGCTCAGTGGTAAAGAGTCTTCCTGCCAATGCAGAAGACACAGAAGATACAGGTTCCATCACTGGGTCAGGAAGATCCCCTGGAAAAGGGAATGGCAACCCACTCCACTATTCTTGCCTGGGAAATCATGGACAGAGGAGCCTGGTGGGCTATAATCCATGGGGTTGCAAAGAATCAGACATGACTGAGCGACTGAGCATGAGTGAAATGTCAGGAGCAAATGTCAGCTACCCCAGTAGCCACAACTCTCTAGATATCCATACCCCTCCTGTGTAATTTCACTGTATCTGTGTGCTTCCTGTCATTATTTTAAATCAACACACTTAAAACATCAGTTTAGCCTCATCTCAGCCAACTATATCTGTAAAATCAGAAGTTTAATATGCTTTTTTTTCTAACATAAAATTAGTTATTTTAATATTATATGTGATTTGTATAATGTATTCCCCAAGCTTTGGGAAATATTGAAAAAGTGAGACTCTTTCAACAGACTCTCTGCTAATGTAATGATGGATGATAGTTATTTTTCCTCTCCACCCTCCCCATCCCACTACTGATGTCTCAGTAATTTAAGAGAGAGAACACCAGATCATACCCTTGCTCATACACACACACACACATACACACAGAGACATACACACACACATATATATTTATTAAAAAAATTTTCTCTTGTGGAGAAGTAGGGAGGAAAGAATTAAATAATTTGTTAGAAAATAAATGAATCGTGTTATGTTCATACATTAATGGTTTTAAGGATCTCCAGACTAGAAGAGGTGATTAGGAAAGTGTGTGAAAAAGTGTTTCTTTCCTGCTGAGCTATTGATCAGTTGTTTACAACGTCTCATTAGAGATGTGAGATGTAAATAAAAGCTGCTTAGAGTTTTTCTTCCTGTAGTGCCACCCAAAGGCCCACATAAACATAAATAAACACAGTATTATAAATTCACTTTTGGGAATTTGAGTTTGTGGTGTGGTTACTTTAATAGGATGGATCATACTCCTGTTTGGCTTTAGATGGTGCTTGGGTTAAACTGTCTCACAGACCTACTTTTTGTGATTGAGCTCAGTTTACCAGTAGAGACACCCTTATTACATGAGAGACTAAAAATCTTGATCCCCATTTGAGCCATAATTTTTAATTCAAATAAATTAATGCTAAGGAATTAATGGTTTTCTGGAATACAGCTTTACAGCCAGCGTCCATAGTTTCTGTCCTCCACCCCTAAGAAGCTTTGTCATTTTACGCCAGCGTAGGTGTGTTGTACTCATGCCATGAATAAGGCTAGGAAGTACTAGACAATGAAGACCAACGCCTCTGGTTTGCATAGTTTAGAAAACACTCATATGCATCAACTCTCTTGAGACAGCGTTTCTGTGAGGCAAACGTTATTTTCCTCATATTTCAGGTGAGAAAATGCAGATTTGAAAGGTGAAGTTACTTATGTAAATCTCCACGTCTTAAATGAGTGGCAGGTGAAGATTTACAAATGAAGTGACTCATTTTTAATGCAGTGAATCTTCCATTATACTGCAGCTGCCTTCAGAGTTTCACATTTTCATATTATTAGATTGTGTAAACGCAAAAACACAAATGATCTTTGCTGCATATATTTCCTCAGAAGCTGTTTTGAATTAAAATACCATTCAAAGATGTTTGCTGACCTGATTTGTGCGGTGCAGGATGAGACGACACAGATGTGATCCTTGCCTTTAGGGAGATCACAGTCTTCTGGGGCTGAAGGGAGTTACATATACAAACACTTTAATATAAAGTAGCCGGGTTATGTTTTATAAAGTAGGTAGAGACAAGGACAGGAATAAAGATGCTGATACAGAGAACAGACCCTTGGACATGGGGAGCTGGGGGAAGAGAGGGTGGGATGAATTAGGAAATGAGCATTGACATATATGCACTGTCACATGTGAAATAGAGAGCTAGTGGCAGGCTACTCAGTAGCACAGGGAGTTCCATTCAGTGCTGTCTAATGACCTAGAGAGGTGGGATGAAGGGTAGGTGGGAGGGAGGCTTAAGTGGGGGGGATATATGTATACGTATAGCTGTATACGTATAGCTGATTCATATTGTTGAACATCAGAAACTAACACAACAGTGTAAAGCAATTACATTCCAATTAATAAATTTAAAAATCAGGAAAAAATAAAGCTGCTATAAAAAAGTAGGTAGAGACAAAATTCTATGGAGGAATAAGAGAGAAAAAAGTTGAATTGAAACAAAGAGGAAACCAGAGAAAGGATTATGTGAGAAATTGTTGTTGTTCATTCACTCAGTTATGTCCAACTCTTTGCAACCCCATGGACTGCAGCATGCCAGGCTTCCCTGTCCTTCACTATCTTCACCATTGCTCAAACTCATGTCCATTGAGTCCGTGATACCATCCAACCATCTCATACTCTGTCTACTCCTTCTTCTCCTGCCCTCAATTTTTCCTGGCATTAGGGTCTTTTCCAGTGAGTCGGCTCTTTGCATCAGATGGCCAAAGTATTGGAGCTTCAGCACCAGCATCAGTCCTGCTAATGAATATTCAGGGTTGATTTCCTTTAGGATTGACTGGTTGGATCTCTTTGTTGTCCAGTGGGAGAAATGCAGCTATGTTAATGATTACTTTTGCCATGGGTAAACCTTTTTGTTTGTTTGTGAAAACTTCTTATTTAAGTATTACATAGAGAGAAAGGCAAATGTATAGCTTGGTATAATTTCACAAAGTGAACACATCCATGTAACCATCATGGAGACTAGAACCCAAACATTATCAGCATCCCTGTAACTTTGTCCTGTGCCTCTGTCCAGTCACTACCTTCCCCAAGGGCAGCAATTATCTTGTTCTAACACTATAGATTAGTCTGCTTGTTTTAAAACATTAAATAAAGTAATACATTATACTTTGTTTACTGTTATGTTTGTGAGACAAATTTTTTTTCTTGAATGTGCAGCTTATGGGATCTTAGTTCCTGGACCAGGGATCAAACCTGGGCCCTTGGCATTGAACTCACGCAGTCTTAACCACTAGTTCAGTTCAGTCGCTCAGTCGTGTCTGACTCTTTGTGACCCCATGAACTGCAGCACGCCGGGCTTCCCTGTCCATCACCAACTCCCGGAGTTCACTCAAACTCATGTCCATCGAGTTGGTGATGCCATCCAGCCATCTCATCCTCTGTTGTCCCCTTCTCCTCCTGCCACCAATCCCTCCCAGCATCAGGGTCTTTTCCACTGAGTCAACTCTTCCCATTAGGTGGCCAAAGTATTGGAGTTTCAGCTTTAGCATCAGTCCTTCCAATGAACACCCAGGACTGATCTCCTTTAGGATGGATTGGCTGGACCTCCTTGCAGTCCCAACCACTAGACCAACAGGGAATTCCCAGAGACATAAATTGTTGCTTGTAGCTTCAGTTCTAGTTTGTTCTTTCTTTCTTTCTTTTCTGTAAATATACCACACATTTATTATCCATTCTGCTGTTGGTGATCATTGGGTTGTTTACAGCTTGTAGTCTTTGTGAGCATTGCTGCTATCAACAATCTTGTATCTCTTTTTGTGAACATATATATGCATTTCTGTTGGGAATAGTCCCAGGAGTGGATTTTCTGAGTCATGGAATACGCCTATACTAATATAGCTTTTGAAGAGGAAAAATAAGGATGACTAATGTCTTCGTTGATAGAAGAGGAACCATTTACATTTACAGGACCCATGCCTGCTGGGCTGCAGAGAGAATTCAGAAACTGATGAGCAATTTAGATGGCAGGAATATACTGTGTTTGAGAGCTATAGTGGAATGTATATTTGGAAAGAGAGAGAGACAAGGAGAAAGAGGCTATTGTTGAGAATCCCTGAGCTATTTTCCAGAGAGATAATTGTGTCAGTTAGAAAAGCAAGTCACTGATACTTCAGAAAGTATCTTAATCAGATGGATTGGTTTTTCTTAAATACTGAGAAGTCTGGAAGTAGGCATATTGCTGGCTTTCACTCAAAACTCAACAAAGCCTCCTAGAATCTAGGAGCTGTCTTTGCATTGTGGCATCCTTAGCATGTTGCCATTTATATTCATACGTGCTGTTTATAAACTTAAGATAGTTCCTGTAGCTCCAGATATCAAGTCTAAATTCAAAGCAAGGATGACAGAGCCACATTAGTTCTCTTTCATCAAGAGAGGAAAAGTTTCCTAAACATCCCAACAAAGACTTCTACCCATTGGTATTAATATAGGTGGATTACCCCTAGCTGAAAGTGAGGCTGGGAAATTGGGGTATAGTATTAAGATTATTTTATATTGATTACCATCCATTGCTGGAGACTATATTGTTGCCTTGAGAACACTGGAACTCTCTTAGCAAAGATGAAATGGATATTAAATAGGCCATTAAATGAGTCTTCCATAATAATATTGGCCCCAGAGGGAAGAAAGGGATAGGGGATAAGGTTTTATGTAAGAGCAATTTTTGTATTCCCATAGGAAAATCAGACATTTTATAGAGAAAATTAGTATATCTTTCCATTGATGATTTGAAATTCACTAAGGCTTTTTATTTTTTACTGTTGTAATATCAATAATATCTCTTAAAGTGATCTTGCCTTTGCAACTTTTCAGTTACAAAACCATGAATTTTTACAAGCTTTTCTAGAATTAAGTGAAACTAAAGAGCAAGCAAGCATTGTGAGCTGCTGCAATTACAGGCAGAGTGGTGTAAAGAGATTTCTATGATGCATAAATTAAAACATCCCATCATAAGGCTAACAGGTCCAAAATAGCCACAATTTGGTCTTTCATGTGACTTTATTTCTATCTCTAACCTGCAGTTGTTGATTTCTGACAAATTAATTTGTCATGAAATCAGTTGAGTTAATTCATAAAAGGACAGAACACTGGTTCAGATGTTGTTTTGAAAACTTGTATGTAGTGCCCTAAAAAGAGAAAAAAATATTTGTATGAGGTTCTTTTTGTTTTAAGCAAGTCTTAGAAATCAGGCCAGTCTATAAGATGTTTCCTGACAATTTATGATAACAAAATAAAGGACTTATTTGGTTAAAGTTCACAAAACATACTTCTGTCTTTGATGGTTGGTTGTTCATCATTGTATTTGGTGATATGGCAGCATTATTAACTTACTGAGGGCTGAAGTTTTCTGTACTGGGGTACAACCGAAGAGAAAGGACAGAATATGACTGTGTCATCTCCAGTGTGAGACTGATGCAACTAGAGCTGTCGGACTGAGAGAATTTAATTTCACATTGAGTGTGATGAAAATCTGCTTTGTCCAAGCAGTTTTGCTCAGGGAGAAGAAGAAGAGAGATTATGAGTCTGGTTGGAAGGCACGATTCAGATCTGAGTTGAGCAATATTTGGGTAATTCTATTTTCTTTTTAAAATTTTTCATTGGAATAGCTTTAAAATGTTGTGTTATTTTTTGCTGCTCAAAAGTGAATCAGTTATTGTTATTGTTGTTTAGTCAGTAAATCGTGTCCCACTGTTTGCAACCCCATGATTTGTAGCCCGCCAGGCTCCTCTGTCCATGGGATTTCCCAGGCAGGAATACTGGGCCGAGTTGCCATTTCCTTCTCCAGGGGATCTTTCTAAACCAGGGATCTAACCTCCATCTCCTGCATTGGCAGGCAGATTCTTCACCACTGAGCCAACAGGGAAGCCCATACGTGTACATGTATTCCCTGTTTTTTTTGATTTCCTTCCCATTTAGGTCACCACAGAGCATTGAGTACAGTTTCCTGAGCAACTCTATTTTCATATGTAATTATTATTTCATATGTAATTATTAGCGATGAGTTAAATGTTTCCATATTAGGAAATGTTCCCCAGGATGTTTTATAATTACGCTATCCA
This sequence comes from Bos mutus, assembly GCF_027580195.1. NCBI lineage: Eukaryota > Metazoa > Chordata > Mammalia > Artiodactyla > Bovidae > Bos > Bos mutus. Next base: position 74,028,992 of record NC_091617.1, read on the forward strand.
TCTGTTTGTTTCAAGATTATGTGTAGAACCAACTCAAGGCTTACTTTTATCAATAGATATCAATGGACAAATTTCATTAAACAGATCCAGAATATAAATAGGCTTAGGAAAACAGCATGTGAACTAAAAGCTATAGCTCACAGTAAGGTAATGGGAATATTTGGAGATGTGTTATAGACGATACTCCTATTAATTTGGAGATTTTTATCAGAGAGTACAACCATATTTTTCCATTTTGTAGCTTCTTATGTCCAAAGAACAATAGTAGGCTTAGTGTCCAATAGCTAACATTCCTTCACTAAATTAACAGAATATTTGCTGAGAAGCTTACCATACGCCACTGTTATGGGTACTGGAGGTAGAGCAATGAACAAATTAAAATGTCTGACCACATTTTTATAGAAGCATGTTTTATTCATGGAGTTTTTTCATGACAACTGAATGCCTGTGCTTTCTAAGCAGTTGATATAAAAGGAGAATGAACTAGAAACAGGCTTCAATTAATCTCAAACTAAGAGATTGCACATGATATATAATACATTAAAAATTGTACTTTACTTTTACATTTACAGTTAAATTCTAAATAAAGCACTCCTACTGCAAGTGCAAACACTTGATTGTACATGCAGTACAACACCCTTCCAAGAGCCCAGCAATGACTTGAACAGTAGATGTAAAAACAGTGCAGAGTACATGTGTGAGTGTTTTAAGAGAGAACCACGGTCAAACCGTTGAGCTTGAGTCTTAGGATAATGGCTTGCAGAGCTGAAACTAAGGACTAGGCTGTGAATGAGCACAAAGACAGGATAAATTAGTTTTTCATGTTTAGGTGTGATCTTGAAAACACAAATGAACAAAGAATCAGGGGTTGGTAAATGAACAAAACTCAGGTCTTAGAATATTAGGTTAGATATGAACAAAAAAGATCTTCGCTACTCAGATAATCATGATGGTGTGATCACTAACCTAGAGCCAGACTTCCTGGAATGTGAAGTCAAGTGGGCCTTAGAAAGCATCACTACAAACAAAGCTAGTGGAGGTGATGGAATTCCAGTTGAGCTATTCCAAATCCTGAAAGATGATGCTGTGAAAGTGTTGCACTCAATATACCAGCAAATTTGGAAAACTCAGCAGTGGCCACAGGACTGGAAAAGGTCAGTTTTCATTCCAATCCCAAAGAAAGGCAATGCCAAAGAATGCTCAAACTACCACACAATTGCACTCATCTCACACGCTAGTAAAGTAGTGCTCAAAATTCTCCAAGCCAGGCTTCAGCAATACGTGAACCGTGAACTTCCTGATGTTCAAGCTGGTTTTAGAAAAGGCAGAGGAACCAGAGATCAAATTGCCAACATCCACTGGATCATGGAAAAAGCAAGAGAGTTCCAGAAAAACGTCTATTTCTGCTTTGTTGACTATGCCAAAACCTTTGACTGTGTGGATCACAATAAACTGTGGAAAATTCTTCAAGAAATGGGAATACCAGACCACCTGACCTGCCTCTTGAGAAACCTATATGCAGGTCAGGAAGCAACAGTTAGAACTGGACATGGAACAACAGACTGGTTCCAAATAGGAAAAGAAGTACGTCAAGGCTGTATATTGTCACCCTGTTTATTTAACTTCTATGCAGAGTACATCATGAGAAATGCTGGGCTGGAAGAAGCACAGGCTGGAATCAAGATTGCCAGGAGAAATATCAATAACCTCAGATATGCAGATGACACCACCCTTATGGCAGAAAGTCAAGAGGAACTACAGAGCCTCTTGATGAAAGTGAAAGAGGAGAGTGAAAATTTGGCTTAAAGCTCAACATTCAGAAAATGAAGATCATGGCATCTGGTCCCATCACTTCATGGCAAATAGATGGGGAAACAGTGGAAACAGTGTCAGACTTTATTTTGCTGGGCTCCAAAATCACTACAGATGGTGATTGCAGCCATGAAATTAAAAGACGCTTACTCCTTGGAAGGAAAGTTATGACCAACCTAGATAGCATATTCAAAAGCAGAGACATTACTTTGCCAACAAAGGTCCGTCTAGTCAAGGCTATGGTTTTTCCAGTGGTCATGTATGGATGTGAGAGTTGGACTGTGAAGATGGCTGAGTGCCAAAGAATTGATGCTTTTGAAGTGTGGTGTTGGAGAAGACTCTTGATAGTCGGTTGGACTGCAAGGAGATCCAACCAGTCCATTCTGAAGGAGATCAGCCCTGGGATTTCTTTGGAAGGAATGATGCTAAAGCTGAAACTCCAGTACTTTGGCCACCTCATGTGAAGAGTTGACTCACTGGAAAAGACTCTGATGCTGGGAGGGATTGGGGGCAGGAGGAGAAGGGGACGACAGAGGATGAGATGGCTGGATGGCATCACTGACTCGATGGATGTGAGTCTGGGTGAACTCCGGGAGTTGGTGATGGACAGGGAGGCCTGGCATGCTGCGATTCATGGGGTCGCGGAGAGTCGGACACGACTGAGCGACTGAACTGAACTGAGGGTTTCCCAGGTCGCGCTAGTGGTAAAGAAACCACCTGCCAATGCAGAACACATAAGTGAGGTGGGTTCCGTCCCTGGGTTGGGAATAGACTCGAGAACAGCATGGCAACCCACTCCAGTATTCTTGCCTGGAGAATCCCATGGACAGAGGAGCCTGGCGGGCTACAGTCTATGGACTGTATGGGTTGCAGAGTTGGACATGACTGAAGCGACTTAGCACGCATGCACGTGGATATTGAACTATACCAAAGTTTGAGTCAGCACTAGGGACAGCTCCCAAGAATGATGCCTGTTGCCATTGTATCTAAGAGGAGGTAACAAAATAAAATGCATCTAGATACATCTAACAGGTGGGAAAAGTGAATGAATAAGCTAGTATTTAGGCAGTGAGGGAGAACTGTGACCAATAGGAAATTACAGAACTTTTCAAATGAAGAAATGGAGCAGCTCCTAATCAACTCCAGCCAATTGGTTCTGCAGGAATGCAGGCTTCATGTTACTAGAGTTTCCAGAAATTAAAAATCAACTCCAGAGTTGCAGAAATTTCAGATATTTAAGATGACATCTTATAATTTTAATGATTTTGGCAACTCAAAATTAAAACAAAAAACACACCTCTAAACACGTCTTTGACTCTCATTTCTTTTAAGGCAGTTTTGGTTTCAACTGAAAAAGGCTTCAATCCTTGTCAACCAATGAGTCTTTGGTGTTTTGTCAATGGCATATCTAGTTATTTTACCCACTTCAGCCTGATATTTTAAAAATTGGATCATGTTTTCCACTACTTGTACTCCTCAGTGGCTTCCAATTACATTCATAATAAAGTAAGAGCTCCTAATATGGTTTTCAAGACTCTGAATGATGCTCTTTGCCTGCCTCTGCAACCTCGTCTTATCCCTTTCTTCACCAGCTCACCATTTCTCAGATATAGTCTTCTTCTTTTACTTCCTTGGACGTGCCAAATTTTTCCTATAGTAGAGTTTTACACATTTTAATTTCCTCCTCTTATATAATTCCCCTTTCTTCCTGTGTCCGCTAACTGGCTTGTTCTTTCATTCAGTAATCATCTTAAACATTATGTTCTCTAAGAGGCTCTCACTGATCATCTAATCTCAAGTGGTCCTCCAGGTTACTCTATCATAGGCTCCTCTTTATTCATACCATAAGCTGAATGTAATTTGAGCTTTTAAAAATTACTTGTTCCCATGTTAATTATCTGTCTGAACTCATTTGATTTTAAGCCAGCGTGAGGATAGGAAACAGGTCTATCTTGATCACTGATAAGACTTAGATGTCTAGTACACAGTAGGCATTAATAAATATGAATGAATAGATCATTGCATAAGAGAACTTGAAAGATTTGTGTCTTTCATATGTTGATATGGCGCTGAATTCTTTGGGCCTATATCATCTAGAGCAGTGTTTCTCAAATTTAAGTGAGGTGTTTGCCTCATTAATGAAAAATTCTATTGATGGCCATTCAGTGCAATTTAAGTTATTTTTATTACATTAAATATATATATATATAATATAGAAAAATATATAATAAAATATATATTGGTATAAATGTCTCTTGTTTATAGCTTTTATAAAATTATACAATTTGCTTAAAAATTAAGTTATCAGTTATCAGTTCAGTCACTCAGTCGTGTCCGACTCTTTGCGACCCCATGAATCGCAGCATGCCAGGCCTCCCTGTCCATCACCATCTCCTGGAGTGCACTCAGACTCATGTCCATCGAGTCAGTGATGCCATCCAGCCATCTCATCCTCTGTCATCCCCTTCTCCTCTTGCCCCCAGTCCCTCCCAGCATCAGAGTCTTTTCCAATGAGTCAACTCTTCGCATGAGGTGGCCAAAGTACTGGAGTTTCAGCTTTAGCATCATTCCTTCCAAAGAAATCCCAGGGCTGATCTCCTTCAGAATGGACTGGTTGGATCTCCTTGCAGTCCAACCGACTATCAAGAGTCTTCTCCAACACCACACTTCAAAAGCATCAATTCTTTGGCACTCAGCTTTCTTCACAGTCCAACTCTCACATCCATACATGACCACTGGAAAAACCATAGCCTTGACTAGACGGACCTTTGTTGGCAAAGTAATGTCTCTGCTTTTGAATATGCTATCTAGGTTGGTCATAACTTTCCTTCCAAGGAGTAAGCGTCTTTTAATTTCATGGCTGCAATTACCATCTGAAGTGATTTTGGAGCCCAGCAAAATAAAGTCTGACACTGTTTCCACTGTTTCCCCATCTATTTGCCATGAAGTGATGGGACCAGATGCCATGATCTTCATTTTCTGAATGTTGAGCTTTAAGCCAACTTTTTCACTCTCCTCTTTCACTTTCATCAAGAGGCTCTGTAGTTCCTCTTGACTTTCTGCCATAAGGGTGGTGTCATCTGCATATCTGAGGTTATTGATATTTCTCCTGGCAATCTTGATTCCAGCCTGTGCTTCTTCCAGCCCAGCATTTCTCATGATGTACTCTGCATAGAAGTTAAATAAACAGGGTGACAATATACAGCCTTGACGTACTTCTTTTCCTATTTGGAACCAGTCTGTTGTTCCATGTCCAGTTCTAACTGTTGCTTCCTGACCTGCATATAGGTTTCTCAAGAGGCAGGTCAGGTGGTCTGGTATTCCCATTTCTTGAAGAATTTTCCACAGTTTATTGTGATCCACACAGTCAAAGGCTTTGGCATAGTCAATGAATCAGAAATAGATCTTTTTCTGGAACTCTCTTGCTTTTTCAATAAACCTATATAAAAGCAGTTCAGTTCAAATGAATAATATTTATTTAATGTTATAGGTAATATTTTGTGACCTAAAATTGCCTCAGATGAAATATGAAATGTTTCTGTGCTTTTTTTTTATAATACATATGCAGATAATACCTGTTCACATAAGTATATTAAATAGAATTAATAATTTCTTGGTTTTGTTTGTTAATAGAAGTATTTGACCTTATACTTAACCAAATATCTGCCTGCTAGAAACTCTAAAATGTTAAATTTAATTATGTATCATTCCAAAATTTTTTCACTTGAAAATAAAGGCAGTGTTCCTGAAAACTACTGTATTTTATGTGAACTAGTTGGAATTGGGAAGAGAGAAATTTCTCATTGCACATTTGCTATTTATTCTTGCTGTGAATGAGTTGTTGCAATAATGGTATGCTCAGAGCTGGGATTTCTGTAATACATCTGCCAGCAAAATAAAATGTCTTCTTACTGCTGAGACACGACTACTTCTGAGTTTTCAAAAGTCAGATGATTACTCCATTTTTCTCTGTTTGAACTAGCACAAACAATTTTTATTTGCTGCTTAGTGATTTCATTTGACCTTTACTTTGAGTAAAGCAGATCATAATCAAAGCCAGAAATATTTGGTCCAAAATTTTGTGTCAATAAATCAGTTATAAAGTCATCAGCCAGTTGCCCTAGAATTTGTCTACCTTCAAATATATAGACACATATACATATATATGCAAACCATATATTTTTATGTATAATATATATATATGGATATGGGCTTCCCAGGTGGCTCAGTGGTAAAGAATTCACCTGCCAATGCAGGAGATGCCAGAGACATGGGTGTGATCCCTGGGTTGAGCAGATCCGCTGGAGGAGAAAACAGCAACCCACTCCAGTATTGCCTGAAAAATCCCATGGACAGAGGAGTCTGGTGAGCTACAGTCCATGGGGTCACAAAGGATCAGACTGCGTGAGCACTCATAAATGGATATATATATCTGTGTGTGTGAATAAAACATTTAAAATTTAAATTCTCATGGGCACCCATTACTCTACCTCTTACTTAATTTAAGAAAGAATATACTAGAAGATTCAACTATGTTTCAACTCTCAGAATCCTGGGCACTGACTATGGTAGATGACATTCTAGACCAGTCTTGAAACACAAAGGCTTAAAATAGAAATACAAAGAAGAAACTCTCTCTAGTAAATACGTTGTCTTTGAACTGACCTTTGGCCTGGGGAAGGGCCAATAGTTCTGGGAGCAACGTTCATGGGATTTTCTGGAATTGTGCTTCAGGAGATTCCATTTGCATAAATATCAATACAATATGAGTAGCACCCCCTAGAGCTGTTTAAGGCGGGCCTGGTTCATTCAGCCCTGAGAAAGTGCTCAACGCTTTATCCACCTCTGTGGGACTACTCCAAAGAAAGAAATGTACTTTTCCCATTCTAGCTCTCACAGCCAACCATTTGCTTTGGTATTAGTTTAAAAGAGATATTCACGTTCTAAAAATTAGTTTTGTGTATAATGAATATTTTACCTCAGAGAGTAGTGAAGGTGAACAGCAGGCTGTAGTTTGCTTTCTGTGGAGAGATGTGATGGGTGGTCAGCATCACTTGTACTTCTATCATATGCTAACCTGGATTGAAGGGTCTGTGTGGTGTTGCAGATTCTATATTTATAGCAGGTTCTAGAGCAAGTTCTAAATCAAAAACAGACGTGTCTTTTTTTAGGGGAATGGAATGATCCTCTTGTATCTGATAGTTGGGTGTTCTTTTGCATGGAAATGAGAACCTTTGCACCATAGTCACATATGCTACATGTAATTAAGAAAATAATGGCTTCCTTATATCCAAAGTGAAAAAGCCAAAGCCTTAAGCTTTGGATTTATTCATAGTTTGGCTTTACAACAATTCTTAACTTCCTATTGCTATTTATCATAGCCCATGTGATTGTTGCATGAGTTCTTTCTTGCCTTTGCCACCAAAGAAACTCATAGAGTAGCCTCTGTGTGTGTGTGTATTTTTTTCTATCTGGAATGTCTTTCAGCTTCCTTTCAATTAACCCAGATACTATATTTCTGTCAAGCTCTACCTTAACCGCACTTCTACTTGTTGGCAATTGACACTGCAATGATCACTCCGTGGTGTGAATTATTTTCATTGTTTACATATGCAGCTTATAACATTAATTCACCCCTGTATTTTAGGAGTCATTTCTCCTCCTATTATGTGTATGTCAATTGAATTGATGTTTACTATATATCTATTTGTGAATGGTTTCATTTTAGCATCTCAAGGAAATATAACCACATGAAATATATTCTGCCCATAAGGGGTTCATAGTCTACTAAGAGAAATAAGATATTTTCACATGTAACCATTATGTAAATTTTTGTTTGTTTATTTGACTTTGTTTGCTTTAAGAACAAGTAAGTTACCTATAAAGGGCAATAGGTATTTAAAGAATGAGGGATTACAATTAGTGATGGTATGTGAATCCCGGTGAAGGTTAGGGTTTCCCAAGTGGCACAGGTGGTAAAGAATCTGCCTGCCAAGGCAGGAGCTGCAGGAGACACAGGCTTGATCCGTGAGTTGGGAAGATCCCCTGGAGGAGGAAATGGCAACCCACTCCAGTATTCTTGCCTGGAAAATTCTATGGACAGAAGAGCCTGGTGGGCTACAATCCATGGGGTCGCCAAGAGTCGAACGTGACTGAGCACATAGAGGTCTGATGAAGGAGGTAGCATTTGAACTGGGCTTTGAGACATGGGCAGATTTTTGCAGGCAAAAATGGAGAATGCTTGGAGGAAGAATAACAAGAACAAAAGGATCTAAGAGGCTATATGCGAGGAAAGCAGAGAGTAATGGGGTGCTTAAAAATGAAGGACTGCAGGTTCCTTGGCTATTAGAGCTTATAAAAATGAGTAGTAGATGAGACAGGAAGCATAAATTGCAGCCAGGCTGTACAAGACAATAAATCCTAAAGTCTTTATTCTTTAGACAATGGAAAGTTGAAAACTTTGAACATGGAAATGAGTCAATCAGTGCTTTACCATGCACATTTTCTCTTTCCAACCAGGTTAGATGCTATTCATTTTGAGGAAATCATATTTTGTAAATAATGAAGAATTTATGAAGCTCTTTCACATTATCTCATGTCATTCTATTGATAGATTATTTTTTTATTATTGAAGTATAGTTGATTTATATTGCTGTGTTAGTTTCTGGTATATGGCACAGTGACTCAGTTATATATCTGTGCGTGCTGAGTCACTTCACTTGTGTCCAGCTCTTTGTGACACTATGGACTGTAAGCTGCCAGGCTCTTCTATCCATGGATTCTCCAGGAAGAATACTGGAGTGAGTTGCCATGTCCTCTTCCAGGGGATTTTCCTGACTCAGGGATTGAACCTGTGTCTCTTATGTCTCCTGCATTGGTAGGTGGGTTCTTTACCACTGGCACCATATGTATATATTCTTCTTCATTTTCCTTTCCATCCTGTTTATTACAAGATATTGAATATAGTTCCATGTACAATTCAGTAGGACCTTGTTTACTTTATATATAGTAATTTATATCTGCTAATCCCCAAATCGTAATTTATCCCTCCCCCACTCACTTTCCCTTTTGGTAACCAAGTTTATTTTCTTTGTGAGTCTGTTTCTGTTTTGTTAAAAAATTCATTTGTATCATATTTTAAATTCCACACGCAAGTGATAGCCTGTGACATTTGTCTTTTCTGACTTACCTCACTTGCTATGATAATCTCTAGGCCTAGCCATGTTGCTGCAAATGACATTATTTTCATTCTTTTTTATGGCTGAGTAGTGTTTCTTTGTGTGTGTGTGTACATCTTCTTTATCAACTGTTAATAACTTTGGGAAATTATCCTTTTCTTTTACTGCTGAGGGGAAGAGCCTCAGAAAGTTGTAGGAATCTGCACATAGTCACAGAGTCAGGAATTTAACCATATCTTAAGATTCATATGCCACACTTTGCTTCTTTGCAGTGGTACCTGTCCTCTTCTCTGTGTAGTTTTTCATCTTCCATTAAATGAGGATCCATAGATCCTCAAAAATTATGTAGTATATAAATATATTTATGTTATTTTTTCTCACATGCATTTTGCTTAATTCTGGTTCCTAAAACACTAAGGATGCATTATCTTCTGTGACTGAAGTTCAAGACCCAAATTTGGAAATCCATAATGATCCCCTATAATGAGGCACAGTGTTCTTACCATTCTCAGCAGTGGTGAGGTTAGTATGTGATAATGATATGGCATTCAACTCTTGGACCCAAGAGACCCCATTAGTTGTAGCTTCTTAAATCATCCTACCATCTTCAGATTAATTAAACAAGTAAAAATATGCTTAACAGACTCTAAGGTTTATTTTCTTGGTCTCTGATGAGTATAGACTCTGAGAACAATTGAGCATCACACAAAATGAAGTGGTAGATGTGCTTTTGACTAGAATTTACAGAAAATATGACTCAGTGTAGCTTAAGTACCAAGAAGGTTATCTGGCTTGTTTTACTGAAAAATCCAGAAGTAGACTAGATTTCAGTGTTGACTGGCCTAGTGATATATAACTCTTTCATCAGGAGCTTGACTTCTCATTTCTTGCTCAGATGGGCAAGACATCTGCAGTCTTCATTTTTAGTCTGGTCCCACCTGTGGTTGTAGATGGGGTGTAGATAGGATGCTGCCTGAAGCAAATTAGAACTTTATCCAGTGGGACAGTTTGTGTATAACTGAACAAAATTTTAAAAAATCTCTGTGACTGGAGAATTGTTATTCATTAATTGCTATAGACTTCGTTTATCTTAAACAAACTTAAATGGGTAGGATTACCTTGGCTGATACAGATTATTAGGATTTATCCCTAAGCTGGGGGATAATGGTAAATCCTGTCAAAACAAAATTTTTGCTGTCCAGTTAATACTGAAAGGAAAAACGAGTGCCTACTACACATCAGGATAAAAGATATTTTGTAAGCCATCGAAGCCATTTATGCTTTTTTCTTAAAGAGGTTTTTTTTTTTTTTTTTTTAACTCAGGTCAACGTACGTTTATATGAAATTTGTTTTGGAGACTGCTGATGAAGTCATTACTCAGCAAACCCTAGAGGCCTTTGAAGTGAAATTTCTTTTATATACGATATTCTGAATAAGACAGGCAGTGAATGAAGAATTCCATCTGTCAGCATTATAGTTATTTCACTTTGGCGGGGAGGTTAAATTCAGCATGTTGTTTTAGAAAAATAAATTAAGCATACAGAGCCTTAAACAGTGCTGTTCTTCCCTGCTTCCCTGGTTAGATCTGACCAATTAGAATGCCATCTCTTTTGATTTAATTTTTAGTGGATATTGAAGTAATTAATCTGTGTTAGCTCAACAAGTAGACGAAGAAAATACGTTGATCAATCAATAGCAGTTGGCAAATGTCAAAAGAGCAACTTATTTGGAGTCCCTTCTAAGTTTTAAAATGAATGACTTAAAAAAGCAAACAAACGTAAAGTACATTACATATGCCATGACTCTAGATGACTTTTGCTGTGACACTCATATTGCTAGTGTCAGGACTTTGGGTAGAAACTTTTTATGTTGGTTTTGTTTAGGGAGATTTGGAAGAGCTTGTAGTGTTTCCCCATTGTGACGTGTTTGCTTTCTGTATTTAGTAATTATTCCACTCAATTGGCAACATCACTTTAAAAATACCTTATTCTTTTGTTGTTTCTATACATGGAAGCCCTATTTGCCTCAGATTCCTCTTGGAAGAGAGGACTACCTTCTCTATTAACCAGCATATACTTTTTTCCATTGGTGAGCACAGATATCATGTCATTTCTACACTGAGTGACTTACTAGGATCAGTTGTGGACTCTCAAACTGACATTCAATATGTTAATTGTTTCTGGAGAAGGAAGGAATTTCATGTTGAGATTTACAGTATGATCATACCAAACGGAATGTTAGGATCCCATGACACTGGTTTTATCAAATAAAGAATGAATGTTACAGGCAAGGGTGAGAAGAATGTTGAGATTCTTTTGCAAAGTCTCATTATTATTTATTTCCTCTATTCTGTTTCTCTCATTATCAGCATTTAGCACTAAAATTGTTTCAGTTGGATCATCACTAGATTTTCTGATCTCTTTTCTTTATACTCAGCAATTCTACTTGCTTGTGCCAACTGATTGTTCCCAGAGTACTGATGTGCTCTCTGCTTTTATCATTTCACTTTCTGTATGACAACCCAGAAAATCTTTATCCCTTTTCCCAATCCAGATTCTTTCTTTTAAACCCAGGCTGGCTCATAATTGTGCTGCAAACCCTTCCCCAATACTCAAGGCTATTTTCTAAATGTATATGCTATCCTCTTTAGAGTCTTCATCACTCATAATTTTTATTTTTTAGCTCATCCATCTTGCTCTTTTTATAAACATTATACACCTTAATATTCTAGGGGGTGGGGAGGTAATTTAGATTTTTCAGTCCCTGAACTGAACACACACACAGGAGGCAGTCAATTAAAATGGATTGAATGAAGCAGGCAGGATTATTATGAAAACATAAAACATGATTTTGTTTAATCAGATTAGGTTAATAGATTTATTCTATTTTCTTCTCCATCTTACACAAACCCACCATTCAGGAGCAAGGAATATGCCTTTATTTGTTTTGGTTTATTAGTGGGAGATGGGCGAGCTTGTAGACTTTTCTTCATGTATCATTTTGTTTGGTGAACAAGAAACTAGATAATGCTTACTGTCTAGGTTTTTTTGAGTTGGACAACTGAAATAAAGAAGTTGACTAAATCAGTGTTCCTAAGAGTTCATTGACCTTACTGGCTACATATTGCAATAACATCTGACCCAGATAGAGGCTGGGACTTTTGGCAGGTAGGCATCTCTTGGGGACTCATCCTACTGCTCTTTCTGTCAAAGCTACTGATGTCTGCTGGAAGGATGAGGGTGCTGGACTCTAAATGTAGGCTGAACTGTGTGGTTTCCTGTGGCCTCCTTTATTATGAGGAGAGGAAAGGAGACACAGGCATATCGCCTGTGCAAAAGGGAATTCATTTCCTGTATCCAGCAAAAGAGGAACTGGAAAGGGAGCAGGGTTGAGCTGTAGAGGAGAACACATGTGCATGACATTTTGGTTTTTGTTTTTCAGGCTTCTGCATGGATTTAAAAATTTTTTTAGAGTGTAGTTGCTTTACCATAGTGTGTTCGTGTCTCCTGTCAGCAGAGTAAATTAGTTTATGTGCATGTTGTTTGACAGTGCTTTTCAAACAGCATGCCTCCTTTAGGCTTCCCTATTTGATCAATGCATGCTCTGAGAGATTTATTCTGTTTTATGATGTCTGTTCTGTGGAAATGTGGGCTGAGCAAGTTCTGAGCAGAGCAAATTTGTAGTAAGAATTCAGAAACATAGCAGAACATCAAGATAATGCCACTGGAGTGTTGCATACTTACTGGAGTAGGGACACATGTTTTCTTTGGAGTTTATGCATGTCAGCGGTTATACTGATACAGTGACTAACATCTGAAGAGCAACTAATGATATTAATGTAAAAAGTGTACTTTTCAGCTTTGTAAACTTCCTTTTTCTTTCAGAGTGTTCACCTTTTAATGACTTCAAGTATGCTGTCATGCAATCTAGTGTTTGAAAATTTTATCTCAATCACGGGAAGACTGAAAACCATTAATATACAGTAAAGATACATATGTGCAGCATGATGAGAAAAGTTCTGGAAAGTTACATATGTACAGAGTGATGAGGAAACTTTCTGAAAAGTTATACTCAGGGAATAGTGATGGATGTTGGCATTTATTAGATGAAAATATGTACATTTTTAAATACTTTACACAGTACTTTAATGTATCATATGTTCTTTCATTTGAACCCCAAAAGATTATTATGGGTTAGGGACATAGTTGGACTGTGAAGAAGGCTGAGTGCCGAAGAGCTGATGCTTTTGAAGTGTGGTGTTGGAGAAGACTCTTGAGAGTCCCTTGGACTGCAAGGAGATCCAACCAGTCCATTCTGAAGGAGATCAGCCTTGGGATTTCTTTGGAAGGAATGATGCTAAAGCTGAAACTCCAGTACTTTGGCCACCTCATGTGAAGAGTTGACTCATTGGAAAAGACTCTGGTGCTGGGAGGGATTGGGGGCAGGAGGAGAAGGATGAGATGGCTGGATGGCATCACTGACTCGATGGACGTGAGTCTGGGTGAACTCCGGGAGTTGGTGATGGACAGGGAGGCCTGGCGTACTGCGATTCATGGAGTCGCAAAGAGTCGGACACGACTGAGCCACTGAACTGAACTGAATGTAGTGTATGGTTTGGAGTCAGACTAGGGTTGGGGTTTAAATTCTGACTTTATCTCTTACTAGCTGCAAGATTATAGGTAAGTTACTTAACCTAAGGTAACAAGAGTCAGTTTTCTTATCAGTAAAATGGAGACAACAGGAGTACCAGCTTCTTAGGTTATTGTGATAAGTAAGGAAGATAAAAATGGTACTTGGAAAGTTGTAAGTTTTCAATATGTATTTCCTATTAGAGGTTGGATAGGGAAAAGACATTATTATATATCTTTTAAATAAAAGATATTATTTGACCTTGAAAAGGTCAAAAGACTCACCCAAGGTCAGAGAGTTGAAATCGAACTAGGTCTCAGGCCTACTTCCTGCTTGTGCTTGTGTTCAGTCGCTCAGTCGTGTCCAACTCTTTGTGACCTCATGGACTGTGGCCTGCCACGCTCATCTGTCCATCGATTCTCCAGGCAAGAATACTGGGGTGGGTTTCCAGTTCCTTCTCCATGGGATCTTTCCAACCCAGGGATTGATTCCACCTCTCCTGTGTCTTCTGCATTGTAGGCAGATTCTTTACCACTGAACCACCATAGAACCCCCCTACTACATACCAAAGGTATTTTAACCTTATCAGTTCTTGGCAAAGCTGAATATAGAACTTTGGTCTATACTTTTCACAAGCCAGAGTGCTTACCAGTGGCATAAACCTGTAACCCATTGATCAGATCAGATCAGATCAGTCGCTCAGTCGTGTCCGACTCTTTGCGATCCCATGAATCGCAGCACGCCAGGCCTCCCTGTCCATCACCAACTCCCGGAGTTCACTCAGACTCACGTCCATCGAGTCAGTGATGCCACCCATCCATCTCGTCCTCTGTCTTCCCCTTCTCCTCTTGCCCCCAATCCCTCCCAGCACCAGAGTCTTTTCCAGTGAGTCAACTCTTCACATGAGGTGGCCAAAGTACTGGAGTTTCAGCTTCAGCATCATTCCTTCCAAAGAAATCCCAAGGCTGATCTCCTTCAGAATGAACTGGTTGGATCTCCTTGCAGTCCAAGGGACTCTCAAGAGTCTTCTCCAACACCACACTTCAAAAGCATCAATTCTTTGGCACTCAGCCTCTTCACAGTCCAACTCTCACATCCATACATGACCACAGGAAAAACCATAGCCTTGACTATACGAAGCTTTGTTGGCAAAGTAATGTCTCTGCTTTTCAATATGCTATCTAGGTTGGTCATAACTTTCCTTCCAAGGAGTAAGGGTCTTTTAATTTCATGGCTGCAGTCACCATCTGCAGTGATTTTGGAGCCCAGCAAAATAAAGTCTGACACTGTTTCCACTGTTTCCCCATCTATTTCCCATGCAGTGATAGAACCGGATGCCATGATCTTCATTTTCTGAATGTTGAGCTTTAAGCCAACTTTTTCACTCTCCTCTTTCACTTTCATCAAGAAGCTTTTTAGTTCCTCTTCACTTTCTGCCATAAGGGTGGTGTCATCTGCATATCTGAGGTTATTGATATTTCTCCTGGCGATCTTGATTCCAGCTTGTGTTTCTTCCAGTCCAGCGTTCTCATGATGTACTCTGCATATAAGTTAAATAAACAGGTGACAATATACAGCCTTGACGAACTCTTTTTCCTATTTGGAACCAGTCTGTTGTTCCATGTCCAGTTCTAACTGTTGCTTCCTGACCTGCATACAAATTTCTCAAGAGGCAGATCAGGTGGTGGAGTATTCTCATCTCTTTCAGAATTTTCGACAGTTTATTGTGATCCACACAGTCAAAGGCTTTGGCATAGTCAACAAAGCAGAAATAGATGATTTTCTGGAACTCTCTTGCTTTTTCCATGATCCAGCAGATGTTGGCAATTAGATCTCTGGTTCCTCTGCCTTTGGGTTTTCTTTTCTTTTTCTCTTCTTTTTAGAAAACCCATTGATACCCACGTGCAAAATCAATTTCTCAGGAATTGAATCAAGTATCTAATTAAATGATGTAAAATAAAGTACAGTCACTTAGTTCCTGATTACAAAGCACTGAATTTTCTGTTTATAGGAACTTTCTTTTCTGTTATGAACTTGAAAGATGGATTTGATCAAACAGTTATTAAAGTATTAATATCAATATGTTCCATTCAGTTCAGTTGCTCAGTCATGTCTCACTCTTTGTGACCCCATGGACTGCAGCACACCAGGCTTCCCTGTCCATTACCAACTTCTAGAGCTTGCTCAAACTCATGTCCATTAAGTCAATGATGCCATCTAAT
The DNA here is from genome assembly GCF_027580195.1 of Bos mutus. NCBI lineage: Eukaryota > Metazoa > Chordata > Mammalia > Artiodactyla > Bovidae > Bos > Bos mutus. Next base: position 74,044,833 of record NC_091617.1, read on the forward strand.
CATCTCATCCTCTGTCCTCCCTTTCTCTTCATGCCTTCAATCTTGCCCAGCATCAGGGTCTTTTCTAATAAGTCAATTCTTTGCATCAGGTGCCCAAAGTATTGGAGCTTCAGCTTTAGCTTCAGTCCTTCCAATGATTATTCAGGATTTCCTTTAGTATTGACTGGTTGGATCTCATTGCAGTCCATGGGACAGTTAATTCTTAACTATCCATGCTCAGTTGTCTAGTATGAATAATTTTTTAGCTCATTTTTCACACTAGGTCAAATCATACTGTGTATATTTTTGAGCCAGTCTTGATTCGTCCCCCATCCCTTCCTTTACCTCCCACCTGAAGAACTGATATACTTGTAGAGACTTGAAATACAATATAAATGAACCTAATGTTTAAAAATATAATTATGTTACATAATCACTGGGAATAAAGTATCTTGTACACTAGTAATAAATTTGGCTGTTTTGCTCACTCATTGTTTCTGCTCACTCTTTATTGTCTGTTAATACAATTAAAATTGTACACCTTACTGCAATAGAATGTTCTCTGTTATTTGGAAGACTTTGAGCTGTATAATCTTCTGGTTGTGCCTTCAGGTCCCCTGTCTATTCTCATATCTCTGTTTTCTACCTAAGAGGCTAACCTCTGTGAATTCTCCAAGGGGTTCTGCTGTCTACTGGGTTTATCTCCACCTTGGTAGGAGATAGAAGGGCGAGAGAATGATATCAGAGTATTTGTTCTTGTGAAGCCACCTAGAGCTGCCTGGGACAGAAGGTCATAACTCTTTTCTGGGTAATATTGGTTGCATGGCTTTTGCTCTCTCAGGTTTTTAGTAACTCCTCTTTTTCCCTTCAAGCTAGTAGAGCTCTGCTGGTACTAGCCATGAGTTTCTCCACTCTCCTTCTACTTGCCTTGCACTTTGCTCCCCATTCTGTAGTCAGTCCTTTGTAAATAAACCCACCTCAAATTATTGTAACTTAGGAGTGCCATATGGGATCTAGTCTCGGAGAAGGTAATGGCATCCCACTCCAGTACTCTTGCCTGGCAAATCCTATGGACGGAGGAGCCTGGTAGGCTGCAGTCCATGGGGTCGCTAGGAGTCGGACATAACTGAGCAACGTCACTTTGACTTTTCACTTTCATGCATTGGAGAAGGAAATGGCAACCCATTCCAGCGTTCTTGCCTGGAGAATCCCAGGGACCGGGGAGCCTGGTGGGCTGCCGTCTATGGGGTCGCACAGAGTTGGACACGACTGAAGTGACTTAGCAGCAGCAGCAGCAGCATGGGATCTAGTCTGATACCAATCTCAATCATTAGAAAGCCTTTATAGGATATTTGCTCATATATGGTCCCAGTTGTATTACTCCTTCACCCTGGACCCATTCAACATCTCACTATTGCTTTCAGGATAAAGATCATCCAAGTTCATTTATAATTTGGCTATAATCAGTCTTTTCTTCTCTATCCTAACTCTTCTGGATACCCTGTCTTCTAACAAACTTAGACAGCCCAGTACCTCTCTAATCCTTAGTGAGTCACTTTGGGAAAGTCCGCTTTCCCCTTCTGTTCTCAGATCCTAAATTTTAAGCTTCTTTTCTGGCACCTTCTTGTGATGGTGGTGCTTTGAGTGGTAATTCCATACGAAGGCACTGTGGAAATTAATACCATCAAAATAGAGAGCATATTGCTGATGGCTTTGAGGACTTTAGACTTAATGCTATTGATTTATTGGATATTTCTTAAGTACTTCCTGTGTGTTGTTATAAAATGATGAAGAACTCATTAGGGGTCATGGAGAGGAGTGGTAAGAGTCAAGCTTTGGAGTCAAAGAGTTAGGGTTCATATCTGGATTCTACCACTTATTAGTCAGGACGTCGGAGCTCATTCTGTCATCTTTAAACAAAGAGAATATTTTCCTCACAGGTTGCTATGGGGAGTAAATGAGTTAGGCTTTGTGCCAAGCCCTTTATATAAATGGGTATAGAAAAAAGGTATCAAAAATTATAGCTATCATTATTATTTTTCTGTTTTCCTACTCTTTAAAGTATAAAACCTCCCATGTGAGCCTTGAGGCCAGTATTTATGTGATGCATGGAAAGTCTTTGTCCAGGTGAGTTTCTGGGATCTGTCTCTGGTCAATATTAGATGTTACCTCACATTGAGCTTTAGGCTTGCATGGGGATCAAATCATTTTATTTCTTGGCTGTTTGATGATAGTTTTGGGAGTTCACAAGTTGTAACATTATTTCCTGGATTCCTTAGGCTGTTTTTCAGCAGGATTTTATCTATAGCTATCTAGCTCTTTGACTGTAATGATTTTAGGCTTGCAAGTAGTGAACTTCTGAAAGGATATTTTATGGCTATTCGATCAGGATCATTTTTTAGATACATAGAGGCTATGACCTGTCACTTCAGACTTCTCTGTCACAAGAACAACTTCTGCAATGATTTTTAATATTTCCATTTCCTTTTCTTTTAAAAAACCATGATATGAGACTACTGTGTCTGGAAGAACTGGGCTTGTCCTAATGATACTGTAATCCATAATCACTTTATGGATTTTGGCTTTTCCCCTTATTTTAGCTTCACTACCTCCTGTGTGCTCAATTGCTTAAGTCGTGTCTGACTCTCTGTGAAACTATGGACTGTAGTCCGCCAGTTTCCTCCATCCTTGGAGTTTCTCCAGGCAAGAATACTGGAATCGGTTGCCATGCCTTCCTCCAGGGGATCTTCCTGACCCAGGGGATCAAACCCGTGTCTCTTATGTCTCCTGCATTGGCAGGTGGGTTCTTTACCACTAGCACCACCTGGGAATCCCCTTACTACCTCCTATCGATATGTGAAAACATTTTTTGCTTTTGTGTCTTATTCATAATTGCTGCATTTATTTCAGTGTTTCTAGAAGCAAAATCGAGGAATAATCTGAAATTCTAGGTCCTTTGAGGTCTGCAACCATGTCCTTTGCACTCCCAAATGAACTTTATTGGCATCCACACAAGTTGCCTGTTTCTCAGTGCGTCATTTAGCTGATCAGCCTTTACAGGTTAAGGGGAGAGGATCCTCTGGGTGTGGGTGGAAGCTCTAGAAAGGCCTGGGAACAGCCCTCACTCAGTCCTCACTAACTTTGAGCCAGGACAGACCATTGATTTAGAGTTCTTATATGGGCTTACAAGAGACTCATATTTTAAAACCGAAGTTCTTAGACTGGATGGGTCAATTTAATATTTTGTTTTTCTTTATAAAACCAGTGGTTTAAAGCTACTTTTACTTGAGCTGTGTTTAGTAGCATTTCTTTAGTTATAGATGCAGAACCTCAATTTGAATTGACTTAAGTAAACGGAATTTTTAGGATACCAGGGTTGCTCACAGAAAAAAAGAGCTGCATGAATGAGGTTAGATGTGTGATTTTAGGGACTGGACATAGGACTTAAAAGCCTTCAGAGCATTCTGTTACTCCTACTATTCTCTCTCTTTTTCTCTGTTGTTTCTCTTTCTCTCTCTTCATGCTATTTGGGCATGGCTGAAGACCACTGTAGCTGTGAACCCAGAACGTGAAAAGAGTTTTATCCAAACACTTCACTGTATGAAGATGCAGAAAGGCTATCATTCTAGCTAATATTTCTGCCTGTGTACCCTTTGCTATGACAGAGAAAATACGATGCTATGATTGACTAACTCTGGGTTATATACCTACTTCTGTGGCCTGTGAGGCCAGTGTTCTGTGATTGGAAACTTTATAAAAATCACTTGTCCCTGAAAAGGGGCGGATGTTGCTGCTGGAAGTAGGAAAAAGATTCTGAACTGACAAAAACAACAGATGTCTGAGGCACAAAGGGAAACTAATTTTTAAAGTTTTAACTTCTACATCATTAAACAAAACCTGTTTTACCTTATTGCAGAGTTATATTCATACAAAAATATTTATTTAGTACTTAATGTGCCAGATCATAAAAAAGACATATGATACGTTCCCTACTCTTAAATTAAAAATAACTATGTATCAAAAATCTTCATGACCCAGATAACCATGATGGTGTGATCACTCACGTAGAGTCAGACATCCTGGAATGGAAAGTCAAGTGGGCCTTAGGAAGCATTTCTACGAACAAAGCTAGTGAAGGTGATGGAATTCCAGTTGAGCTATTTAAAATGCTAAAAGATGATGCTGTTAAAGTGCCGCACTCAGTATGCCAGCAAGTTTGGAAAACTCAACAGTGGCCACAGGACTGGAAAGGTCGGTTTTCATTCCAATCCCAAAGAAAGGGAATGCCAAAGAATGTTCTACTGCACAATTGCACTCATCTCACACACTAGCAAAGTAATACTCAAAATTCTCCAAGCTAGGCTTCAATAGTCCATGAACTGTTAACTTCCAGATGTTCAAGCTGGATTTAGAAAAGGCAGAAAAACCAGAGATCAAATTGCCAACATCCACTGGATCATAGAAAAAGCAAGAGGGTTCCAGAAAAACATCTACTTTTGCTTTATTGACTACCCCAAAGCCTTTGATTATGTGGATCACAGCAAACTGTGGAAAATTCTGAAAGAGATGGGAATACCAGACCACCTTACCTGCCTCCTGAGAAATCTGTATACAGGTCAAGAAGCAATAGTTAGAACCGAACATGGAACAATGGACTGGTTCCAAACTGGGAAAGGAGTACCTTAAGGCTGTATATTGTCACCCTTTCTTACTTATATTCATAGTACATCATGTGAAATGTCGGGCTGGATGAAGCACAAGCTGGAATCAAGATTGCTGGGAGAAATATCAATAACCTCAGATATGCAGATGACACCATCCTTATGACAGAAAGTGAAGAACTAAAGAGCCTATTGATGAAGGTGAAAGAGGAGAGTGAAAAAGCTGGCTTAAAACTCAACATTCAGAAAACTAAGATCATGGCATCTGTTCCCATCCCTTCATGGCTAATAGATGGGCAAACAATGGAAACAGTGACAGACTTTATTTTCTTGGGCTCCAAAATCACTGCAGATGGTGACCACATCCATGAAATTAAAAGTTGCTTGCTCCTTGGAAGAAAAGCTATGACCAACCTAGACCATGTGTTACAGAGACATTACTTTGCCGACAAAGGTCTGTCTAGTCAAAGCTATGGTTTTTCCAGTAGTAATGTATGGGTATGAGAGTTGGACTATAAAGAAAGCTGAGCGCTGAAGAATTGATGCTCTTGAACTGTGGTGTTAGAAAAGACTCTTGAGAGTCCCTTGGACTGCAAGGAGATCCATTCAGTCTGTCCTAAAGGAAATGAGTCCTGAATATTCATTGGAAGGACTGATGCTAAAGCTGCAACTCCAGTACTTTGGCCACCTGATGGAAAGAACTGACTCATTTGAAAAGACCTTGATGCTGGGAAAGTTTGAAGGTGGGAGAAAAAGGGGACAACAGAGGATGAGATGGTTGGATGGCATCACTGACTCAATGGACCTGAGTTTGAGCAAGCTTCAGGAGTTGGTGATGGACAGGGAAGCCTGGTGTGCTACAGTCCATAGGGTCGCAAAGAGTCAGACACGACTGAGTGACTGAACTGAACTGATGTATTTGCCTGGTTTTCTTCCCTGTGTTGTGTAACACACAACCACAGACCTCAGTGGGTTATAACAGTAAATATTTAATCATACTTGCATTCCATGAGTGCTGTAGGTCATGAATCCTGGAGTCTGGATAGCTCTGTTTCATATACCTTTTTCATTCTGGAATTCATGCTGAAAGGGTAACCCCTGTTGAGAAATGATGTTCTTATGATGGAGGACAAGAATAAGAAAGCTTGAGCCAAACCATGCTTCATGTTGAGAACTTCTGTTTAATGAGAGCAAACATCTGTTCACACAGTTCTTTTAGCCAACACATGTCACATGGCCAAGCCCAACATGATGAGGTGGGAATGTGGTCCTTTCCCAAATAATATATGACAAGTCACAAAACAATGAGTAGAGGGGGAACAAGTTGTTGAGGACGATACTGTTATAGTTAACAAAGCAATGTTGGGTTTTCACTCTTACTTATTTACTATGTGTTTGAAAAAACAAAATAGTGGTAATTAATTAACAATTATCATTACTTTTCTTTTGACTAGATGGCTTTAGGTAGGGTCAGCCTAAGTCATTCTTTACTTATTATCCTGGATTCCCCAACCATGTATGCAGGCTCTGTCTTTGGTTGCTGTGTCTATAGTAATCATCTACTCATGATAAAGAGTTTTAAGTAATGTCAGCTGGTCTAAAAATCTTGTTGGAAGTAAGTAGGGGACTAAATCAGTATAAACATCCACAAACTAGTCTCAGCCAAGGTTAAATCAAACCTCAGTGGTTTGAAGGATGAGGTGCAGTTCAGAATTTCTCTCTGATGCTGTTTCATTTGGTCCCAAAACATACCCTGTGTCCTCTGTCCTCCACTTCCTCTGTTCAAACATGTATTCATTTATTGAACACACAGTAAGAGTGAGAGTTGCAGAGATGAGTAAAATCAAAGTTTCTGCACTCAAAGGAATCACAGTAAGTAGAGTGAAATGCATGTCAATTATAGAAAAATTTTCAAGTACAGAAATAGCATTAGCATTAGCAATAGCATTAAAAATAAAGCAACCAAATGGCTCTTGATCCTGCAGGAGATGGCAGACATGGAGATAGGGAGAGACTTCCCAGAACAAATGATACTTGAACAGAATAGGAAATATTTAGGAAGAAATTGAATTTATGCTTAGGAAGACCATCTAGGAGGAATAGCAGGCATAAACTTGAAGTCATACAGACACAGACTTTTTATTTATTCTTAATACCTGTGAGAGCAAGAGAGTTAGAGACAATGAGGTTAGTCCCCTTGCTGGAGCAAAGAGAGTGTGAATTATGTCCCCTTCCCTTTTCTTCTTTGTGATAGCTGGAAGTTCTTTAGATGTTTACACCTTTGGGGAGTTTCTGGGAGATTATAATTCTTCAAGTTTTTATTTTGGAGGTCCTTGAGCTGTGGGCCTTCGGGGGTCTTTGGACTCTAAGAGATGGCAGGAATCAGAGGGAGAAAAAGCCAGGTAACAACATGGAATGGCATCCGGGTTTCTTACGCAAGTGTTATCAAAGGAAACATGACATTTCATTTCCACTGCACATAGTACAGCAAGAGGGGGTGACGGGGAGTCCATCCTGACGCAGGCAACAAGGAGGTGCACTGTCCATATGAGACTTAAAGGCATTGATAAATCCAAATAAAATCCACATGTATTGATTATCAGTGTGTGCAGGCAAGGCTCAATACCATCTTCTCCCCTGAAAAAAATCTACTGCAGTTGCTTATAGTTGAGTTTTAAGATTGTGTGCATAAACCTGGAATTAGCACACTTAAAATTACTTATTCCTTACATGTATATGTATGACTGAGTCACTCTGCTGTTCACCTATCACAACATTGTTAATTGGCTATATTCCAATAAAGAGTTAAAAATTACTTATCTTTTAAAACACTGTATTCAACATGGATGTTAATTTGGAAACCTCCCAGGAATACAGTCAGTCCTCAGATACGTGTGAACTCAGCTATGTGTGTTCATTTTGAGAATAAATTAATAATGGTTCAGAGTATTTCAGGCTTTCCTGGTGGCTCAGACGGTAAAAAATCCCCCTGCAATGCGGGAGACCTGGGTTGGATCCCCGGGTTGGGAAGATCCCCTGGAGGAGGGCATGGCAACCCACTCCAGCGTTCTTGCCTGGAGAATCTCCATGGATGGAAGAGCCTGGTGGGCTACAGTCCATGGGGTTGCAGAGAGTCGGACACGACTGAGTGTCTGAGCACTCAGTATTTCAGCTGATTTGGGTGCTGTATGTGCCTGTGTCTGTGTCTTCCTGGATCTAAAGAGTGGATTTGAAAGAAACAGTAGTAATGTGGGGCTTGATGAGCAAAAACTGAAGTTACTTCAATTCTGTTACGTTTTAGAAAGCTTTTGGGTGTAAAATTTAGAACAGTGAATTACTGTGGCATATATTGGGTTGGCCAAAAGGTTTTTCTTCCATAAGAAGAACTTTGCTCAGTTGCTCAGTCATGTCTGACTCTTTGAGACCCCAGGGACTGCAGCCCCAAAGGTTCCTCTGTCTATGGGATTTTCCAGGTGAGGATACTGAAGTGGGTTACTATTTCTTACTCCAGGGAATCTTCCTGACCCAGGAATCGAACCCACATCTCTTACTTGGCAGGCAGATTCTTTACCACTCAGCCACCTGTACGTGCCATGAGATGGTACAGAAAAACTTGAACAAAATTTTTGGCCAACCCATTATATGTCCCTTTTATTTAAAAAAAAAGCATTAATGCAGTTATTTTATTTTTATTATCATATCTTTTTTTTATTGTTACTGGCTTGGTTATGCATAGAGGCCAATAAAATACATTTTTTGACACTTGAAATTTTTTCTCTCGTTACTGTTAATACTAAAAATAATTTTATGGCCTATCAGAGGGAAGTTTTAAAAAATAATCTTCCCCGAGTGTCAAGTGCAGTCGTCCACTCACTATGTGGCTTCAGAAGCTAGGAGTAGAGGCCCGCACCCCAGGCAGGCCTTGTCTCAGGGAGGGAAACTGCATCTGAGTGAACCCTTCCTGGTGGAGTGTGTCTCTGCCACTTGAGCAAAGCACTTATGAGACACTCAGTTCTTGCAGACGCTGCTCCTAGAACTGACAATGTGACAGTGAGAACATGTCAAGGCTACCCAGTCCAACTAGCGGAGAGAGTGAAAACCGACTATATAAAATCTAAGGCTTTAAATGGGAACACAAACACAACAGCACGGGGCACAATCCTAAGTGATGGGGGAGCAGTCGTTCAGATAGGGGTCAGGCAGGCTTTTGGGAGAAGTGCCATCTGCTGGGAAGCCTGCCACATAAGCCTGTGGAGGAAGAGTGGTCCAGAGGGCAGGGTCGGCTGCAGCAGAGGTGCAGAGGTAACAGACTTCCTCTGTCTGGAAGACTGAGGGATGCCACAGAGGCTGTAGTAACATGGGAAAAGGAGATTCATTTTCTCTTGTGGAAGGAAATTGACCTTTCTGAGCCTAGCAGGCTATTAGGTGCACGCTGATCCTGGTGAACATTCATGAGAGTTATCAAACTCCTCCATGCTCATGATATATTTAATAGACCTCATGTATATTCAAAGCTTTGTAATGCATTTATACATTTCTCACGTGTCATGTTGAGTTAGCGTCTCCTCAGTGCTGAATTAAAAAAAAGAAATCGTTCCTACCCTTAAGCTTCTTGAGGCTTGGGATGACAATAAATTTAATATGATTGAAAGTTTTATTTTCAAATCAAATAATTGATTTTATTATTAGCCTTTTGGTTATCTCATTGACTTCATATACATTGCCTTTTTTTTATATTTACCTCAAGTGAGGAAATTGGAATTAATTGCACCCTTCAGTTCATCACACATTATCCTCTCAGTTCAATGAAAATATATCTCTCATTTTATTTTATCCTAAAATACGTTTCCCTTTTTATCCAGTTTCCCCTCCCATTCCCCTTCCCACCGTAGTGTGCGGGATCCAGTGCATGCCAAATACATACAGATTTTTAACATATACAGTGCTTAACGTGGGCATGTATCTTTAATCTATATAAAGGGTATTCTTATTTATTTCCTTCTAATTTTTCATTCAGCACCGGGGTGAGGGCTCTACCCATGTTGCCGTGTGCCTAGTTTCTTGCACCATAGCCCACATTTTGTATCTGTTACATTTTTCTTTTCCAACACAGTGATGACACCTAGGTTGCCTTCAGTTCTGGCAACTACAGGCAATACTACAGTGGCCGTTAATTCACGTTCTTTTATAGACCTGGGTATGTAGCAGAGAGTGGGTTCTCTGAGCCACTTGGCACAACCTTACTTAGTTTCACTTAGTTTCCATCTTACACTATCCTACACAGTTTGTGAGCACACACTCCTTTGTCGTGGTGGAGCAGGTGATTGGTGGAGGCCAGACTCCGAAGCTGATTATCCTCTGGCTGCCAGGTCATCATCATTGGAGGAAAAAAGTTAAAGAAGGCAGACTTATTCACCTATGGTGTGCGGTCGGATTTAGAGGGGTTGATAGGAACTCACAGTGCTTACTGTACATACCGTAGATGAAGTAGTACAGATGTGTAAGCATGCTTGTGTTGGTATATGTACACATATTTCCTAGATCTGTTAACTAAGTGCTTCTGGAAGCAGAGGCACCCCAGCTGCAATGAGCACGCTTAGCACCCAGAGCTTAGTTTCTATGCAGCGTTCACCAGTGAAAGGAGCCAGGCCATCTTGGAGAAATGTTTGATTCCAGTCTGGGGTTTATAAGACGAGTTGGGAAATGCAGTGATACCAGAAAAACGTGGAAGTGTTTGGAAAGGGATGAAGGCTTATCTAAAGAACACAGGGGCCAGCCTGACGGGGCTCTTTTAATGGTCAACACACTGGGACAGTTTAAGCAAGAAAATAAAGAATGATAGCATTAGGTTTTAATCCATAAGATAAAATAAATATTCGTGAAGCCATACAGATATAAATAAATGATCAAAAATAAATAGATGAGGGAGAAGGGATTGCTCTTTCTTATAGAGAAATTCCAGTTAATAAGTGTAGAGGGAAAGAAGGGAATGGAAAAATCACTATTAGAGAAACTTCACAGTAATTTTGACTGCAGGTAAGGGGCCTGATGGATGCTGAAATCAGTGGGTGAATGTTCTGTGAGAAATAGACATTTGTATAATTTCAAAGTATCTTCCCCAGGACATCGACTACAGATGGAAAGATTATAATTTTATGGTCAAAACCCCAGATGTCACTTTAACCAAGTAATCAAAGTTAGCATCACTGGTTATAAGATATATTAATGTCACTAATCTCTTGATATAATTAGATGGGCACACATTATATCTGCAGTTTTCTTTCGAAAAATGTCCATAACCCCAATTTAATCATGTGAAAACAGCAGGTAAGCCTGCATTGTGGGAGAGTCTACAAAATTACTGATCAGTATTCTACAGTACTGAGATCATGAAAGACAGGGAAATATTGAGGAACTGTTAACAGAATGGAGGCGATGCAACTAAATTGCATTTAAATGTAATTTGATAATAAATGCTGGAGAGGGTGTGGAGCAAAGGGAGCCCTCTTACACTGTTGGTGGGAATATAAATGGGTACAACCACTATGGAGAACAGTATGGAGATTCCTATAAAACTAAAAATAGAACTACCATATGACCCAGCAGTTTCACTCCTGGGCATGTATGTGAAAAAACAAAAACACTAATTTGAAAAGATTCATGCACCCCCGTGTTCACTGCAGCACTGTTTACAGTAGCCAAGACATGGAAGCAGCCTGAGTGTCCATCAGCAGATGAACGGAGAAGATGTGATCCACACACACATACATGCATACATGCGTACTGGTTCATTTGCTCGTTTTGGACATTGTACCATGCGTGTGTAAATCATTAACATTAGGAGAAGCTGGATTAAGTGTATATAGGTACTTTCTACCTAAATTTTCCAATTTTTTAATAAATCTAAAATTAGCTCAAAGTAAAAAGTATATATATATAACATATATGATATATGATGTGATATATATATGATAATATAAAAGTGATAATATGTGATATATATAATATATATATTATATATTATATGTACACACACAATATAGCCCTTGAACCACAGAGAGACAGGAAAATTTCACCTCTGCAGTCACAGACTCCATGTCATGTACTCATATAAAAGTGGTATTTGAGTCTGTGTCAAGGTTTGCCCACTCTCCAGAATGAGCCACTTGTACTTGGTGGCCTCACTGAACCCCAAATCCAGTAGCCTGAAGGCATAGAATTTCTTTGTGAATCTCTTTTGAATTTTCAGTTCAAATGCATTTTCTGGGAAAGTTTTGCTATGTGTTAAGTACAGGATATTGGCCTGGGAGTCAGAAGATCTGTTTTCTAGTTCTCACTCTGCTATTACCCAGCAATAAAGCACTGGGCATGAGCACAGGATGCCCATCTTTTAGAAAAGTACATAATCATTAAAGGTCTTTAGCTTTTGTTTCTCTGAACTTCTATGAATTTGCAGTCATGTGGTCTTTTAAATTAAAACTTTATGTAGCTGTTTACTGACACTTGTGGGTGATAGTTTGCCAGTGAATGCTTCTTACTTAAGGAAGATACATAGTTGCAGCATAATCTGTGCTTTTTTTTTTTTCTAATTTTATTTTATTTTTAAACTTTACATAATTGTATTAGTTTTGCCAAATATCAAAATGAATCCGCCACAGGTATACATGTGTTCCCCATCCCGAACCCTCCTCCCTCCTCCCTCCCCATACCATCCCTCTGGGTCGTCCCAGTGCACCAGCCCCAAGCATCCAGCATCGTGCATCGAACCTGGACTGGCAACTCGTTTCCTACATGATATTTTACATGTTTCATTGCCATTCTCCCAAATCTTCCCACCCTCTCCCTCTCCCACAGAGTCCATAAGACTGTTCTATACATCAGTGTGCTTTTTCCTTTCTTTACGGAGCTCTGGGTGTCCTACTCACCCAGGAGGCGCTCAATCTGACTCAATTAATACTCTGCTGCCATCGTGTGGCTACTTCTAGGTACTGCACAACTAGAAACAAAACAAATCCAGGCATTACAGGGTCATAGCCTTAGAGGTGAAAGATCCCTCAGAATTCATATGCTCATTTGGTTGTAATCATGGATTGAACTGAGATGAGACAGAAATTGATCGATGACAGAAGCCCTCAGGGGCCGCGCGGTTCCTCTTTCAGAAGGGGGGCTCTGGTAATGGAAGTCTGTTTGGTCTCACACTGGATGGATGCACGTGGCGTGTTGTGCCCTGGTGCTGGGCTCTTGTGCCTGAGTGAAGTAATCGGTGCTTGATTTTGTCTCCGAGTGCACATATGTGGGTTCAGATACCTGTTTCAGGGATCCTCAGAACTACCCACACATTCTGTGATTTGCTAGAAAGACACAGGGTATGTGTTACGTGTTGCATATGGTTACGTGTTGTGTATGCATGCTCAGTTGTGTCTGACTCTTTGCAGTCCCGTGGACTGTAGCCCCCGAGGCTCCTCTGTCCATGGGATTCTCCAGGCAAGACTACTGGAGTGAGTTGCCATTTCCTTCTCCAGGGGATCCTCCCAACCCAGGGATCGAACCCACATCTCCTGCAGCTCTTGCATGGCAAGTGGCTTCTTTACCACTGAGCCACGTGGGAAGCCTTCCTGTGGCTGTACTCACCACCAAAGTTTATTGCAGGCAAAGGGTGCAGGGTAGGATCTAAGCCGGCAAAGACAGGTGGAGTCTGTAGAAATCTGTGCGTCGGCTCTGGTACCCTCTCTGTCCTCTGAGGGAACACAGTGTGCTTCTTTCTAAGCAGAGAAAAGCGCAGTACCATGTTGCTATGTTTCTGCCCAGACAGGTCCACTCCAGACGCAGGGATTTTATTGTGGAGCTGGTCACATAGGCCCCCTCTGCGGAGCAGCTACCAAGACTCTAGACTTTCTGGAAGGGATTGGGTGTTCAACGTAAATCACACTGTGTCTGTGCACAGTGAACCACCGTTATCAGTTAGAGAACAGAAGGAATCCTCCAAAACCCAAGTTCCTGGATGCCAGCCGAGGGCCAGCCTTTCCAGAGACAGCAGCCTTGGGCATGTTTTATTAACACTTTCTCTACAGTGCCCCAAACTGAAACAGCCTAGCCAAGATTGCTGCAACAGATGCTGAGTGCAGAGTCTTGGGTTTATTTTACTGATTTTTCATAGAACCTTGGGGCTTCCCTTGTGGCTCAGTGTAAAGAATCCACCTACCAAGGCAGGAGGCACAAGTTCAGTCCCTGAGTTGGGAAGATCCTCTGCAGAAGGAGATGCAACCCACTCCATATTCTTGCCTGGGAAATCCTATGGACAGCGGAGCTGGCGGGTTACAATCCATGTGGTCTCAAAAAAGTTGGACACAACTTAGTGACTGCACAACAACAACAACAAACCTACAATGAGTCGATAGGATGATATAATCATTGACTGTAGACAATACAGAAGAGAGAGAGAATACAGAGGTGTGGTTAGAAGCTTGATTCCACAATAACTGTGGTATAGTTCAGATGCTATTTAACAATTATTTCTCTAGCTTTCAAAAGGTTTGTTCTCTGACTTCCATCAGATTTGTGAGACTATGAATGTCTTAAGGGCAGAAACCATGTTTCACATTCTGTGGTTCCTAAATGCTTGGCTTTGTGCCAGTGTCATCACTCATAGAATCTCATGTATTCACAGGATTTATATATGTTAATTCTCAGCTTCTGCTTGCATTGTTTGTATATTTGTATGATATTTTTAAAAACTGGGGATTCTTAGAAGGTTATATTTAAGTCTATCTCTGTTGCCAGGCTGAGTATTTCTTTGAGAAATTCAGATTTTCTAGGGACTCAAATCAGAGAACTTGGGAATGCCCACTTAAGGCATTACCAGCTAGCTAACCAGCTAATTGCATTTATCTTAACAGAAAGTTCCACGAGGGAAAAGTTCCCCTATAGCCTTTAGTGAATAACTGGGACTTTTTGCCTGGCTTTATTGAGATATAATTGACATACCATTGTGTAAGTTTAAGATGTACAGTGTGCTGATTTTATATACTTTATGTTGCAAATACTTAGCATCCTAGAGTTAGCTGACACCTCCTGCTGTCACATAATTACCATTGCTTTTTTGCAGTGAGAACATTTACGATCTTCTCTCAACAACTTTGAAGTATATAATATTAGTATTATTATCTATAACCACCATGCTCTACAGTAGAGCCCCAGAACTTTTTCATTTTCTAACTGGAAGTTGGTATTCTTTAACTGGGACTTAATCTGTTTGAATTTAGAGACTCAAAGGGAGCTTGCATTAAGTAAACGAAATATTAATATACCCAGAAATGATATTGTATTATGTTAAGTCAAAGTTGTAGTGTGCCATATTAATTCTTATATATGAGATGTCTAATAAGGAAACCCATAACAAAAATCGCTGGAGATGTCTTTTTTCTCACTACCCTCAGAACTATGAAAATGAGCTAGAAACTGTGTCTTTTTTGTTTTGCACTTATGCTTTACTCTTTCAGCCACAGGACATTTCTCTTCTTCACATCTAGGCCTCTGAGAGGTGTTTTCAGCAGCCCCTGTCTCCCCTTCCACACCTCTCCCTCTTTCTTTAACACATTCAGACAGACTTGTACCCTCTGTTCCCAGTCCACTGGAGAGAGCTGTGATCGAGTCATGGACAGCAGAGATTCTCTCTAAAAGGAAACAACAGACAGATGCATAGTAGCTGCTCTGGTTAAAGCGAGTCAGGAATCTAAAGCTCTACTTCCAGGCTCTTTTCCCGCTTCCGTAATGCTTTCCAGGGATTCGTTATCAGGCCTACAGCTTCTAGCAGGAGAGTCCAGAAGCCCCATCCAGGTTAGAGTCAGCCACCATGTTGGCCTGAGAAGATGGCTCATGTTTGCTGGAAGCTGGTGATGTTAGCTTACCTGGATGAGTAGGTAAACCTAAAGAGTTCATTCCCCAAAGGTAAGACAATAGCCAGCCTTCTCAGTCAATGGAAACAAGGTTTGCTTTTCCACTATGGAGAGCGTTGATAATTCCAAGAGGAAGACAACAGCGACCACACAGAGCCTGCCACTCAGAGTGACATCTTGAAACAGTTTGGTCTCTCTAGTCTTTGTGATGTTGTGTCCCCTGTATTCCTGGGGCTTTATTAGTTACAGTTTTGTGGCCGGCCTCTTTTCATTTAAGATGATAGCATGGACATGACATCATGTTTTCACGAACTCACCGTATGCCTTACTTTTCGTGCCCCTGCAGGCTTTTTGTAAGCCATTATAACTGTGGATTTTGTAAAATGTTTCTCTTATATGGCTGGCTATCTAAATTGTTTACATTTAAAAGGCAATTAAGTGGGTAATTAATACATATCAGTATCATGTGCAACGTTGTACATAAAGTTCTTACTTTTTTTTTTTTTTTGCTTAAGGCTATCTCCCCCATAGAGAGCTTCCCTGGTGGATCAGATGGTAAAGAATCTGCCTGCCATGTAGGAGACCCAGGTTTGATCCCTGGGTCAGGAAGATCCCTTGGAGAAGGAAATGGCAACCCACTCCAGTATCCTTGCCTGGAGATTTCCATGGACAGAGGAGCCTGGTGGGCTATAGTCCAAGGGGTCACAAAGAGTTAGACATGACTGAGTGACTAACACTTTCATCTTCACTTTCATCTCCCACATGGATGCCTAGATCAAAAGTTAGGGACCATTGTGTTTAATGCCCTTACAGTGAACTCTGCCATTAGAGAAACTTGGTAATACCTTCTCCACTAGACAGATCCCTGTCACAACCTCTCTTAAGATCAATCTATACTCCCATAGTTTTGTTAATATTAGGAATTCTTATTAATTACAATATTTGTTAGTTATATCTTTTTTTATGTACATTCTGTTGGTGACTAGTGAATTTTAAAAATAGATCTTTTCTATTATAAAGCAAAACAAAGCCATGTTTTGTATTTAATGTTTTCCCTTATTGTTCAATAGTCTTTAAAGTTGTTTATTTTAAATATTTCACACACTTAGATATTTGAGTCAGATATTTGGAAACTGAATTCAGTTATAATCTCTGTTTTATGCATTATAGGAATGAAAATATAATTCTTTAAGAAATGAGAAACCATATGGTATAAAAATATTGGCTAGAATTTGGTAGATACAGCTTGTAATTTCCTTTAAGGATAAAATATAATTTAATCACTGTTACTCCTTCACAGGAATTGTTTTTCTTTTATTTTAGGATATTTAATAGAATCTGTATACGTTCTTTAGGGGCTTCCCCGGTGGTGCAGTGGTGAAGAATCCAACTCCGAATGCAGGAGACACAAGACACTTGGGTGTGATGCTGGGTGGGGAAGATCCCCTGGAGAAGGAAATGGCAGCCGACTTCATTATTCTTGCCTGGAAAATTCCATGGACAGAGGAGCCTGGCAGGCTACAGTCCATGGGGTTGCAAAGAGTCACGCATGACTGAGCGCTCACTCACTCACTCACTTGTTCTGTAATACTGATTATTTTTGATATCATGATGCCAGTATTTTCAATTGTCACTATAATTCAGCAGATGTGTTCCAGGAAAATTCTGTTTATGTTTTCTTTGAGGTCAGGCCTATGATTTGTGAATTGGAAAGATGCATGTGGGTCATGCTTTTGGCATGTCTTCAATTCTTAAAAGGTATCCCTGCCAATGGAATTCATACTGTATTTGTTATTTATAAATATTACATGATTTACAGTGCATATCCAAAGAAATATCCTTTTGTTTATATGATTGCATTTTCCAGGTAAGCTTCAACCCATGAAAAAAAAATATGTCCTTCATGGTGTGTGTTTTATCATACTGATGTCATTAAGCTTCTTGGGGCAGAGATCATAGCTGATTGATTTTTTGACTGCTCTGTCTCTGACCTGTGAAAGTGAAAGTTGCTTAGTCATGCCTGACTCTTTGCAACCCTATGGTCAGTATAGTCTCTGGAATTCTCCAGGCCAGAATACTGGAGTGGGTAGCCTTTCCCTTCTCCAGGGGATCTTCCCAGCCCTGGGACTGAACCCAGGTCTCCCACCCTGCAGGTGTATTTTTTACCAACTGAGCCACAAGGGAATCCCCATACTACTGGAGTGGGTAGCCTATCCCTTCTCCAGCGGATCTTCCCAACCCAGGAATTGAACCAGGGTCTCCTGCATTGCAGGCGGATTGTTTACCAACTGAGCTATCAGCAAAGCTTTTACCTATGTCACTTAAACTCTGAAACATACTGAGTGTTTAATAAACATATGTACTTTGGTTGAAAAGGAAAGGTTAGTAGCAGCACTAATTGGTTGGAGGTACGCAGGAATTTCAGAGAAGGCAATGGCACCCTACTCTTGCCTGGAAAATCCCATGGACGGAGGAGCCTGGTAGGCTGCAGTCCATGGGGTTGCACAGAGTTGGACATGACTGAAGCGACTTAGCAGTAGCAGCAGCACGCAGAAATTTAAATATTTGTCTTCTTAGCCACTTTGATTCAGATGATTCAGGGAAATTCATTTCATCTCTCTGAGCCTTATAAACCTTGCCTTGACCACATGAAAGTGCTCTAACAAGAAGGAAGTTAAATAATTGATGGGAAAGAAATTGCCAACTATAAAATATTTTCTAAATGCAAGGTGGGTATTTTTTAAGTAAGAAAAAAATGCTTGTGCTCATGCTAAGTTGCTTCAGCCTGCCAGGCTCCTCTCTCCATAGGATTCTCCAGGCAAAAATACTGCTGTTTCCTCCTCTGGGGCATTTTCCCCATCAAAGGATTGAACCCGCATCTCTTCTATCTCCTATGTAGGCAGGCGGGTTCTTTACCCCTAGCATCACCAAGAGTACTTTTCAAATGTTGAGGAAGGATGGAAAGAAATTCCTTTCCAGTTCCCTCTGCCTTTTATATTAGATTCAACAAACCTTTTTGAGCACTGCACTGGTCACAGAGGGTGACAGAAAGATTCCGCAGACCTTGAAAGGCATAGGCTCTGAATTAGAGAGGCCCGAATCCAGTGGGAGAGGACCGTGCTATTGCTATAAATACAGGGATGGGGATGGAGGAAAAGTGATGACTGTGGAGACTCAGAGGGAAGATCCAGCACCTCTGGATCTTCCTGAGGAGCTTGCTGGATGCAGGGCATGCCCCCCACTTTGGGGTCTAGGATTGGTAGATTTATGTACTTGTTTGTTTGAGGGCGGATCCTCAAAAGCCTAGTATATGAGTTTTATTCCCCGATATTTTTCACTTTGAGTTTTAGTGATCATATTGGCCATGTTGCATATTTGTGTGTCATTTGTTATTATAATATATAACATAAAAATTTATATAGCACATATATAAAATTTATAACACATATAAAATAATGGAACAGTTTTAATCCAGAAAACTTCTATTTCATCCAGTTGATAATCATATCATCTGCTTACAAACGCTTGTCTCCCCAAAGCAGCTTTTTGTTGTTCAGTTGCTCAGTCATGTCCGACTCTTTGTGACCCCATGGACTGCAGCACACCAGGCTTCCCTGTCCATCACCAACTCCTGGAACTTGCCCAAAGGCACATCCATCAAGTTGGTGATGCCATCCAACCATCTCATCCTCTGTCATCCCCTTTGCCTCCTGCCTTCAATCTTTCCCAGCATCAGGGTCTTTTCAAATGAGTCAGTTCTTCGCATCAGGTGGCCAAAGTACTGGAGCTTCAGCTTCAGCATCAGTCCTTCCAATGAATATTCAAGACTGATTTCCTTTAGGATGGATTGATTGGATCTCCTTGCAGGCCAAGGGACTCTCAAGAGTCTTCTCCAGCACCACAGTTCAAAAGCATCAATTCTTCGGCACTCAGCTTTCTTCACAGTCCAACTCTCATATCCATACATGACCGCTGGAAAAACCATAGCCTTGACTAGATGGACCTTTGTTGGCAAAGTAATGTCTCTGCTTTTTAATACACTGTTTAGGTTTGTCATAGACAAACTTTTCTTCCAAGGAGCAAGTGTCTTTTAATTCTATAGCTGTAGTCACCATCCGCAGTGATTTTTGGAGCCCAAGAATATAAAGTCTTTCACTGTTTTCATTCTTTCCCCACTTATATGCCATGAAGTGATGGGACTGGATGCCATGCTCTTAGTTTTCTGAATGTTGAGTTTTAAGCCAGCTTTTTCACTCTCCTCTTTCACTTTCATCAAGAGGCTGTTTAGTTCCTTTTTGCTTTCTGCCATAAGGGTGGTGTAATCTGCATATCAGAGGTTATTGATCTTTCTCCCTGCAATCTTGATTCTAGCTTGTGCTTCATCCAGCTCAGCATTTTGCATGATGTACTCTGCACATAAGTTGAATAAGCAGGGTGACAATATACGCACTTGACACACTCCTTTCCCAATTTGGAACCAGTCCATTGTTCCATATCTGCTTCTCACTGTTGCTTCTTGACTTGCATACAGGTTTCTTAGGAGGCAGGTAAGGTGGTCTGGTATTCCCATCTCTAAGAATTTTCCACAGTGTGTTGTGATCCACACAGTCAAGGCTTTAGCATAGTCAATAAAACAGATGTTTACCTGGAACTCTCTTGCTTTTTCGATCACCCAATGGATGTTGGCAATTTGGTCTTTGGTTTCTCTGCCTTTTCTAAATCCAGCTGGTACATTTGGAAGTTCTCTGTTCATGTACTGTTGAAGTCTAGCTTGGAGGATTTTGAGCATGACCTTGCTATCATGTGAAATGAATGCACAATTGTGCAGTAGTTTATACATTCTTTGGCATTGCCCTTCTTTGGGATTGGAATGAAAACTGACCTTTTCCAGTTCTTGGGCACTGCTGAGTTTTCCAAATTTGCTGGCATATTGAGTGCAGCACTTTCACAGCGTCATCTAAGATTTGAAATAGCTCAACTGGAACTCCATCACTTCCACTAGCTTTGTTCGTAGTGACGCTTCCTGAGGCCCATTTGACTTCACACTGCTGGCTGTCTGGCTCTACATGAGTGATCACACCATCATCGTTATCTGGGTCATTAAGATCTATTTTGTATAGCTCTTCTGTGTATTCTTGCCACCTCTTCTTAATATCTTCTCCTTCTGTTAGGTCCATACCATTTCCGTCCTTTATCATGCCTGTCTTTGCACAGAAGCAGCTTTTACAGCTGCTATTTTGATGGCTCTAGGTTTTTGTATCATTGGCTATTTCCTATGGGTTTAAAATCCTTCTCTCCTACTTTCATTGTTTGCTCCAAAGCAAAACTGTCAAAAAAAAATTGTTCCCTGGTGGCTCAGTGGTAAAGAAACTGCTTGTCAATGCAGAAGATGTGGGTTCAATCCGTGGGTCAAGAAGATCCCCTGGAGGAGGGCATGAAAACCCACTCCAGTATACTTGCCTGGAGAATTCCAAGAACAGAGGGAATTGTTGAGCTACAGTCCATGGGGTTGCAAAAGAGTCAGATAGGACTTAGGAACTAAACAACAAGGATCTATTGTAAGTTTATGGGAGGAATCTGCAATTTCCTGTTAAAATTCTAATCAGCTTCGCTGAAAATCTCCTATCCCAGAGTGAGGGAGAGAAAACGCTGTCAACAGCCTACAGGGGTTGAAAGGAGAGAATGTGTTTTGTCTCCTGAGAGTGGTTTCCTTTGGTGAGGGTTCATGGCAACCATGTAGAGCTTGCCTCTTGGGAGAGGGAGTATTGACAGTGATGCAGGAACAGCAGGGCAGAGGGACCTATTGAACCTGGGAGATATGGGATGGCTATCAGGGCGGCAAATGCAGAGTTTATTACAATCGAGCCTCCATTTTTATTCTTAAACTGGTTTTCCTCCCAGCATTCTGCATTTTCAGAACTGCCTATCACAGAATTATGCTTTCTCAGGAAATTGAATGCACTAATTGTTAACCTAAGAAATGTAAGGTAACTGTGTGCTGTCCCTCTAATTACATGGGTTAATTAAGAGTTTAAGAGTTGCTCAGAGCAATGATTCAGTTCTCCTAGGAACTTCAAAGAGGAGAAGGCAATAGCACCCCACTCCAGTATTCTTGCCTGGAAAATCCCATGGACAGAGGAGCATGGTAGGCTGCAGTCCATGGGGTCGCTGAGGGTCGGACACGACTGAGCGACTTCACTTTCCCTTTTCCCTTTCATGCATTGGAGAAGGAAATGGCAACCCACTCCAGTGTTCTTGCCTGGAGAATCCCAGGGATGGGGGAGCCTGGTGGGCTGCCGTCTATGGGGTCGCACAGAGTCGGACACGACTGAAGCGACTTGGCAGCAGCAGGAACTTAAAGAAACCCCATTCCTTAAAAGGTCTTCTGTAGTCAAGCATGACTTAGATCTGACCAGTAGATTGACATTTTAATTTGTTATATAAGTAAGCATTACCTGGATGACCTCACGTATGACTCAAATCAACTCTTGTAATCTGTAGGCCTCCTTTTCACATGCAGTTTATTTTACTCCTATGTTAGGAGGTAGAATTCTCTGCAGAGAAGGCACTGGATTTTTTTGCCAGCCACGTAGCCCAGCAAGCCTGCATGTCTTTCAGTGGACATTCTGAGCTTTACTGTCATTCACCTAGCTCGGTCCAGGCAGGTTTCTGAATTTGAAAAGAATTCTCTATTTTTGCCCAATTTGGAGATGAATGGGAGTAGATTTGTATTTTCCAAGTGGTTAGTGCAGTTATTTCTTTATGGAAAAGAAGACAGTAAAACAACAAAGAAAGGATTGGAGCATTTTTTTTCCTATATGACCAATGATTTAGTGTTTTCTTTTTTCATTAAGTCCATAATTGTCATCAAAGTATCTCCAGCATTCTCCAACATCCTAGGTAGAGTTGATTTCACCCTCTATCCCACCCACCCAGCTGTTCCTTTTATTTCTGTTATCACCATGTCATAAGGTCATAAAGGCTTTTGTGTCTCCTTATTCTACAGGACTTCAGGGTGAGATCTGACCTAGTTCATCTTTGTAGCTTTAATGTCTAACACAGGCTTCTTTGCACAGAAAGTGTTAAAGATTTTTTAAATGTTAAAACACATACACACACAGATTATCTTTTCACGACTAGTAAGACTTTTTGAAAATATACAAATATAAGCATCATGATATTTTAACCAATTTAGATGAAGGCACACACATTTTCAAAATTTATTTTTTTTCTTTTGGGAACCATGCAATCATTCTAAAATTGGCTCTATTATTAATCTACTTTAACATTTGAATCACTGCACGTGGCATGCCTAAGTGCAAGCCTCATACAAAATGGTGCCTTTTTTCTAAAACAAACAGGTTAAAAATGTGTCTGGTTCCCATGGGAACCAGGCCACAGACACAGAATAGATGAAGTAAGATTCATAGTTTTGTGATTGTTGCTACTGTGTAGCATTTTCCAAATCCTTCTATTTTGAACATGGCATTCATATTTAGTAGGCATGAAACAACTTTATCTGACCAGCTTTTGTCTCCTAAGTGCTCGGCAGTTCCTTTGAAATGGATAAGAATCGGAAACAGAAAATGCCAAATTTCATGGCCTTGCCATTTAGCATTTGCAGCACAAATTGAGGCTTAATTTTTAGATCTGATGGGAAGTTCATTAGCTTAATGGAGTTAGTGAAACCAAGCAGTCACAAAATTTGAGAATTTAATTCTAAGTGCCTACAAAATACAAGGAATTGTGCTACAAAAATAAATAACATGGAGATTTTATGTCTATAATCTAGAGCAGAGGGACAAGAGCTCATGTGTACCATGTCTTCCCACAGTGATATTTCTGTCACTGCAGTGGTCCAGCTGAGACCCCAGGATGCTTACTAAGCATCCACAGTGGCCGAAACTTAGAGCGGAACCCTGCAGGACGCGGGGCTTGCCTTCAGTCCTTGCCAGAGAAGAGATCAGAGACTGGTATGGAGATGGGAACCTGAAATGACTTCTGATACAAACCAGACTCAGTAAGTGCTGACTGGGCATGAGGAAGATGCACAACGAGATTAGAAAGAGAGTCTGACTGGGGTGACCAGTCTGGCTCCTGGCATGGAGTAAGTGCTCAGGAAAGAATTGTTCTCTAAATGAATTGTTAAAGAATAGTTTTTAATGTTTTATTAATCAAAAGTGGAAATAAAATAGATATCACTTTTAGTGTGTATAATTAGCCAGTATTTTGGAAAGAAAATGGTTCGTGCTGATGAAAACACTTAGTGCTGAGAGAGGTAGAGATAACGAGGGCGGAGAGAAAGTGAGTGAGAGAGGTGAAGGGGGCAGAGGGGAGAGGGGCTCAAGTGCGCAAACTGTAAGGATTCATACAAAATGTTCAGTGTTGGCGCTAGTTACCTCTAAATGGTGCGATTTAAGGGATTTCATTTAGTTTTTAAATGTATCCACTAAATTTTGTATAATAAGCAAGTATCACACTTATAATAAGAACTGTCTTTTGAAAATATTTTCATGTATCTTTTAGAACTGTCTAATTGTAATGAGACTCTATCTCTGATTGGAACCGTGCTTCTGGTTGAGATATCCCTAAGTCTCGGCCAACCTTCTGTCTCCTAAATCCAAGTGTGCCCTGATCCATAGTTGAATGAATTTGGTTTTCCAGATTATTTTATACATAGCCCTGGAAAGCAGAGATGAAGAACTAGATGGATCTGTAGCACGATAATAATGTATCTGTAATTTTAGAGCACAATTAAATGTCAAATATTCTGTCTTATTAGAGATAGAATTTGGTTGTGAACCTGTAGTGTCTCTTTTATAATTGAGTTTACAGTGGATTGTCTGGTTATATGCTAGACATCTTCTGAGTTTCAACTGGCCGTTTCCCTATAGTGACATCGTCCCCTTAGATCTGCAGTAGTGAACCACCAGTGCCATTTTTTAAAAATTTTATTTATTTTTTATCTTTTGGCTGTATTACAGCATGTGGGATCTTAGTTCCCCAACTAGGGATTGAAACTGCATCGCCTGGCACTGGAAGCACAGAGTCTTAACCACCGGATGGCAGGAGAAACCCCTGGAGAAGGAAATGGCAACCCACTCCAGTATTCTTGCCTGGGGAATCCCACGGACAGAGGAGCCTGTTGGGCTGTGGTCCATGGGGTCGCAGAGTCGGACATGATGAGCACATGAGCACCCAAGTGCCATAGACTGGGTTGCTTGTGAACAACAGAAGTTTATTTTTTGTAGTTCAGGAGGTTGGGATGTTCAAGATCAAGGTACTGGCAGATTTAGTGTCTGATGGATGCCGACTTCCAGGTTCATAGATGTCCATCTTCTGGTGTGTTCTCGCATAATGAAATGGTCAAAGAGGCTCCCAGAGGTTACTTTTATAAAGGCATGCATGTGTGCTCAGTCTGTTCAGTTGTGTCTGACTCTTTGCGACCCTATGGACTGTAGCCCGCTAGGCTCCTCAACCATGGGATTCTCCAGGTAAGAATACTGGAGTGGGTTGCCATGCCCTCCTCCAGGGGATCTTCCTGACCTAGGGATTGAACCTGCATCTCTTATGTCTCTTGCATTGCAGGTGGGGTCTTTACCACTGGTGCCACCTGATTGGTGTCTAGTTAATACTTTGTATCCTGTTCAGTTTTATTTGTGTTGAGTATTGAACGTAGCTTCCAGAATTTGCTTTATGATTAAATCTGGATTTGTTTCCAGTCTTCACTTTTTTCTCCTTCATAGGGTCCTTTAAGCTTGTCTTTGTGCAGTACATAGTCCCAGTATGGCACATACTGTGTTGTGCTGCTTTTGTCTTTGAGTGTCTAAGAGAATGAGTTGAAAGGGGAGTGCTGTAAAGTTGACACTGATGTTAATCATTTTAGAGAATATCTTTCTTTCTTAATTGATACGTTTTTATTCATGAAAAGACTGTTTTAGTGTAGTAGAAAAATCAAGCGATTTTGGAATTAGGAGTTCTGTGTTTGGATCTTGGCTCTGTCTGGGCTGCAGATGAATTTCTTCATCTTATAAGATAGGATATCAAGTTAGGATCCAATCAAGAGACAGAAACCACACAGTAATTGAAAAAGGAAAGTTTTATATAGGAGCTATTAACTATGACATGGATTGAAGGGAATTGGCAAGATGTAGAGTTCTATGGAAGTAGAAATAGCAAATATAAGGAGTGCTGCTCTGCATAAAGCTAAGGAAGAGTGCTAAAGAAGAGCCTCTACCGCATCCTCGGCAGAGATCCAGACCATTTTGGAGAAGGCATGGCCATGGCTCACTGGATGATGGAAAAGTCATGGAAGTACCTCACCTTTGGGACTTGTTAGAAAGTCTTGTGGGGCTAGAGGAGCCCCCTCTGTAGGAATGGGGCATTGGAGTAACTGCACTCTATGGAAGTCTGATGCTGGAGAAAGTGCAGGTTCTGCAGGAGCAGAGCACTGGCAGGTCCACAGAGAGAGTGATCGTCAGGAACCTGTTCACCAGCAGGGGAATGTAAGGCCTGAGGTGCGTGGTATCTGATTGGCAGACCCACGCCAAGGTGGTCACTGGGCTCAGGCCAGTGCCACAAGCTCACCTAGGGGAATGCATGTTCAGGGCACAAGGTTGGGCAGAGAACCACTAGATTTTCCTCACATAATAGCTGCTGACTTCTGTGCAGTAAGAATAAGAATGTCAATCCAACAATACACTGGAAGCCAGAAGGAAGATGCCCTTCTCCAGCGCCCTCTACTGACAAAGCTTAATATTGTGGTTGCTGTAAAAGGGAGAAAAAGTTCAAGTCCAGTTCAGTTCAGTTGCTCAGTCGTGTCTGACTCTTTGTGACCCCATGGACTGCAGTACGCCAGGCTTTCCTGTCCATCACCATCTCCTGGAGTTCACTCAAACTCATGTCCATTGAGTTGGTGATGCCATCCGACTGTCTCATCCTCTGTTGTCCCTTCTCCTCCCGCCTTCATTCATTCCCAGCATCAGGGTCTTTTCAAATGAGTCAGTTCTTCGCATCAGGTGGCCAAAGTACTGGAGTTTCAGCTTTAGCATCAGTCCTTCCAATGAATGCCCGGGGCTGATCTCCTTTAGGATGGACTAGTTGGATCTCCTTGCAGTCCAAGGGACTCTCAAGAGTCTTCTCCAACACCACAGTTCAAAAGCATCCATTCTTCAGCGTTCAGCCTTCTTTATAGTCCAACCCTCACATCCATACATGACCACTGGAACAACCATAGCCTTGACTAGATGGACCTTTTTTGGCAAAGTAGTTTTCATTATTCTGTCTAGGTTGGTCATAACTTTTCTTCCAAGGAGCAAGTTCATTACAGAGCAAATAATGAAGAATGGATTTAAATCAAGATACAGTCAGTTGTTAACTGGAACAGAGGAGGACCTATCCCCAAAGGTATAAATGTGATTAAATTAATTTTGAATTTAAAAGCACTTTGTAATATCTCAAGCAGAATACAAAAATTCACTGTTACTTTTATTATGATTTGATGTGGTTAAACCTGATACTGATATAGTTTGCAGTGTCAAAGTAGATTTGGATAGATTACAACCTGGAAATCTGCAGCATTCTGCTTTTTTAAGGAATTTATTTCAGGATTCTGTTTGATTAATATTGCACCTGAAATTAAATTTATTTGGGCTTCCTAGGCTAAAATGCACTGCATGTTGGTGGCTATTAGTATAAAAATAATATTTATTGAAATCTAATTATATGGCAGGCATGATAAATGCATTTAGTATTGCTAATATTAGTATAACTCCATTTTAAAAATGAGGACATGAGATAAGGTAATTTACCACTACCATACAAATAGGAGGAGTTGAACCGGAATTCACATCTTGGTTTTTCTTATTCCAAAATCTATGCATCTGACTTAGAACACAGTCTCTCTTCAGGCCAGGATAGTTATCACAGTGCTGTAACTTGGATAAAATGTGTATTTACTTTGGACTTTTAACGTCTGTATGCCAGTTACTATGCTGGTTTGGTGCTTCATCTCTGTTTTTTGGGTGAGTTCATCCTGTATATTTGGTTGCCTCTCGGTAGTCATGCACTTGGTGCTAGAAGTACAGAGCAGGTAAGCAGAAAGTGATTTGGAGTTGGTCGTCTAGTTTTCACATCAGAAAGTGATTTGTGTTATGTGCCAGCCTGGATGGGAGGGGGTTTAGGGGAGAACGGATACATTATATGTATGGCTGAGTCCTTTGGTGTTAACCTGAAACTAGCACACTTTTTTTTAAAATCACAACATTTTTAATGAGCTATACCCCAATATAAAATGTTTTCTGTGTTAAAAAAAAATTAAATTAAAAAAAATAAAGTGATTTATTCATAGAGTACAGAATAATTGCATGAGGCATGTTCAGGAAAGAACAGCCCATCTTCCTCAGTGTTAGTAGGTTGCTGCAACCATTTGAGGTGTGTTTTATGCCAAATATTTTGTTGTTCAGTCACTAAGTCGTGTCCAACTCTTTGCAATCCACAGACTGTAGCATCACAGACTCAGCTGTCGTTCACTATCTCCAAGGGTTTGTTCAAATTCATGTCCATTGAGTTGGTGATGCTATCTAACCATCTCATCCTCTGCCACCCCCTTCTCCTCCTGCCTTCAGTCTTTCCCAGCATCAGGGTCTTTTCCAGTGAGTTGACACTTCACATCAGGTGTCCAAAGGACTGGAGCTTCAACTTCAGCATCAGTCCTTCCAATGAATATTCAGAGTTGATTTCCTTTAGGACTGACTGATTTGATCTCCTTGCCATAGATTTTAATCTATGACTTGATTATGTCATAGATTTTAATCTATGACTCGATTATGTCATAGATTTTAATCTATGACTAGATTAAAATATAGTTAATAATAGGAATCTATTTGTAATATTTAATAGCTTCTACTTGGGAAAAAATCATGTGTCCATTAACAGTGGAATGGATGAGTTCAGTTCAGATCAGTCGCTCAGTCGTGTCCGACTCTTTGTGACCCCATGAATCGCAGCACTCCAGGCCTCCCTGTCCATCACCAACTCCTGGAGTTCACTCAGACTCAACGTCCATCGAGTCAGTGATGCCATCCAGCCATCTCATCCTCTGTCATCCCCTTCTCCTCCTGCCCCCCATCCCTCCCAGCATCAGAGTCTTTTCCAATGAG
This sequence comes from Bos mutus, assembly GCF_027580195.1. Classification (NCBI taxonomy): domain Eukaryota; kingdom Metazoa; phylum Chordata; class Mammalia; order Artiodactyla; family Bovidae; genus Bos; species Bos mutus. Next base: position 74,073,528 of record NC_091617.1, read on the forward strand.
TCAACTCTTGCATAAGGTGGCCAAAGTACTGGAGTTTCAGCTTTAGCATCATTCCTTCCAAAGAAATCCCAGGGCTGATCTCCTTTAGAATGGACTGGTTGGATCTCTTTGCAGTCCAAGGGACTCTCAAGAGTCTTCTCCAGCACCACAGTTCAAAAGCATCAATTCTTCGGCGCTCAGCTTTCTTCACAGTCCAACTCTCATATCCATACATGACCACTGGAAAAACCATAGCCTTGACTAGATGGACCTTTGTTGGCAAAGTAATATCTCTGATTTTGAATATGCTATCTAGGTTGGTCATAACTTTTCTTCCAAGGAGTAAGCGTCTTTTAATTTCATGGCTGCAGTCACCATATGCAGTGATTTTGGAGCCCCCCAAAATAAAGTCTGACACTGTTTCCACTGTTTCCCCATCTATTTGCCATGAAGTGATGGGACCAGATGCTATGATCTTTGTTTGCTGAATGTTGAGCTTTAAGCCAACTTTTTCACTCTCCACTTTCACTTTCATCAAGAGGTTTTTAGTTCCTCTTCACTTTCTGCCATAAGGGTGGAACGGATACATAAAGTGAAATATGTTAAAGAAGTGAAAATGAATAAAGCCCTGCTACACACAGTAGCATGGATGACTCTTTCAGACATAATATTGAGCAAAAGCAATACCATATCAAAGATTATAAATGCCAAAACAAAGTTCACAAATGGGTAAAATTAATTTATGGTGCTATAAGTCAGAGTTACACTTTTGGGAAAGGCTGTGTGAGGTTTTTGGGTACTGTTAATATTTAAGAGCTTGATCTGAATTGTAGTTATGTGGGGATGGTGCTGGTGATTCAGTCAGCTCAGTCCTCTGTGACTCTTTGTGACCCCATGGACTGTAGCCCACCAGGCCCCTCTGTCCACAGGGTTCTCCAGACAGAAATACTGGAATGGGTTGTCATTTCCTTCTCCAGGGGATCTTCTCGGGTCAGTGATCAAAACCATGTCTTCTGCCTGACTGGCAGATTCTTTACCACTGAGCCACCTGGGAAGCCCTCTAGGTGGGAGTAGATATTTGTAAATTTTACTGAACTGAACCATGAATATTTATGTACTTGTCCACATGATATTTCAATAAAACATTAAAATGGTTAAAAACCTAAGTTTTAAAAATAGGAAAATAATAAGGAAAAGTAATATAGTGATATGATTGAATGTTGGATAGCTATTTAATGAAGCTTACTAAAAGTTTTTAAATGATAAGAAAAAATGCTTAGTTTACAATGCCAAGTGGAAACAAATTAGAGTCCAAGCTTGGCTGCACTATATTATCCCCAGTGTGTAAAACAAATGTCTGAAAAATTGGTAGGGGAAAAAACTCATTAAATAGTAGAACTGTAGAAATGGTTTGTTTTTCTTCTCTCTACCTCACTACATTGAAACAATTTCCTGCAATAAAATGCTTTTTATAATCAGCTGTATTAGTTATGGAGAAAAATGAATATCTGGAGGGCTTCATCATCTGTAAATACCCGATTATGTTTCCATTACTTAGACAATAAACAACCCAATTATCTGAGTGCCCAAGAACTCGGGAAAATTGCTCCAACCTGTCCTTTTAGCCTGAGATTTCCTGACAACCCCAGGCTTCTCAATGCCTCGCCACTTTGGGCTTTACAATTTTATTTTTCGGTTCAACAGGTGGTTTGTAAGCATCAGTTATTTGCCAAGTGCTCTAGGTATATAGCAACATATAAGAAGGGCAATGATCTCTGTCTTAGATTTCCTTACTTTTAGCAGGGAAGACAAAACATAAGTAGTCGTTCTAAAGATTAAGTTGGAGGAAGAAATCCAAGGTACTATAAAGGTATATGTAATAAGAAAACCACATCTAGTCTCAGGAGACAGGATTGTTGCTAGAAAAGCTGTTTTGTTTAAATGAAGACCACTAAGATGAGTATACGTTTGCCGGTTGTGAAGGGGTAGGGCATTTGATGGTGGATGGTGGTGAGAACAATGGATTATGGATCTCAGTGAGACTGAGGGATTGTTCAAGAGTGATGTGGGAAAGGATAGGAGACTGAGAGTCAGAGCTGGAGTCTGAGGTGAAGGTTGCAGAAGCCATATGTGATGTGGAACTGAATTGCTAGGTGGGGCTGGGAAAGGTCATTCAAGGTGAGGAAGCCAGTGATCTGAGCTGGTGTCCAATGGGTTCTACAGGCGGATGGATGCCTCATGGAGAAAAGAGGGCTGAGGCATTAAAGAAGGAACATCCCTGCTGTTGGTTGCTATGTGTGCGATATCCTCCGCCTCAACTTCTTAGGCTGTGCATCCTTTTAAGGCCCACATAAAACATGACTTAGTCTATCACACCATCCCTATTTACCCAATTGGTTACATGCCTTCCTTCCTTTGATTTTATAGCATCAAATGTCTCATTGCATGAGTTGGTACTCAATGAACATTTGCTAAATTCCATACTTTCTCTGAGGTATCACTATTAGAAATGGACATGTTGAGCTCAATGAACTCCAGGTGTTTAACCTGGAACTCTGGTTATGTTCCAATAGTCAAGGCACATTGATTTAACTATTCTGAAAGCAGTTTTGTCTAGAGAATAATAATTTGTGTTTTTCATTTTGCATGCAGTCACATAGTTTCCAATCATTTCTGTTAAGACAAAACTATGACTTTTTGAGTAGTCACTTAATGTTTGTACTTCTATTCAATGTCTGGGCGTAGACTCAGTTGTCTGTTGATAAACCTGCAGCATCAAATGAGATGCACGTATTCCAGACAGATGCTGCCAGTGTCTGGAATCAAAACAAATCATATCACTTGCCTGTCACAAAAGAATGCCTCTTCTGTCATTGCGGACCAATCTGTTTAATGACACAATTGCTGGGCTGTGGAGCAGATGACTGTTCCTTTGTCACTCAGAATTCCTGGGACGCTGCAAAGAGAAAAACACTTGCAGCTTGATTGGTGTGTCTTGGTCCCTCCCTGAGTGGAGGTGAGGGGAATGACTATATTTTCCACGGGGCAGTGGTCTACTTCTTTTAAGATGGATGGAAGGCTGTTTTCTGTGTTGCAGGTCTTCTTGATGGCTAATTATTTGAAGCCAGAAGATCCCAAATGCAATTTCAAACAGAGTTTGGGATTAACTCTTAAAACTTTGCCATGTGCAATATGCTGCTGCATGTTGTGTCTTGGGGTTCCATTAAGAGATGAATAAGAGCCCCCACCTTCCAGGATATCTCAGCAAAGAGACAGCTCACTGATGAGCTGAAGTAGAAAGATGGAATAAAATGACTCCTTTTGACTAAGCTGAAGGACTCACAAGCGAGAGGCATCTGTTTGAATCTTCTGGAATAAATTGAGAAAGCTTCCTGGACAAGGTGTTCTAAGAAACTGGAATCCGTCTATTATGCAAGAACCAGGGAAGTTCTCTTCCTAAATTGCTTAATTTCTGGACCTGACACAGAGAGCACTGGGGTCTCTAGTTGTGGTACACAGAATGGGTGCTACCCTCAAATGCCCATTCTTTTGTTACAGCCCCAGAAATTCTGATTTAATTGATGTCAGGTAGGGCCCAAGAAGGAAATGGCAATCCACTCCAGTATTCTTGCCTGGAGAATCCCAGGGACGGGGGAGCCTGGTGGGCTGCCGTCCGTGGGGTCGCACAGAGTCGGACACGCCTGAAGCGACTTAGCAGCAGCAGCAACAGCAGCAGCAGCAGGGCCCAAGAAACTGCAATTTAAGAAAACATGATAGTTAATTTCAACAAAAGTGGTCCAGAAATCATACCTTTGATGATCACTGGTATTAAATACAGAAAAGTAACTGGATTTTGTAAGATGGGTGGTTAGTTCCAAGGAAGAAGAGATGTCCTGGGGGAAGACACGGTGGAAGAGCAGTAATTAGCGCTCTACTCTAAAGCGGGGGTGGAACTTCCTGCTCAGATACTGTGTACATTTTATTTGCATGTAATCTGCATAATTAGCGCTCCTTTTTCTTTGAATTTCTGACTGCTCCAAATCTTTTCATTAAAGAAGGGAAGCCAGGGTTGTCCTTCACCTTGAATTTTACCTAAGAACAGATTCATGGTATAGATATTTCTCCTGCTACTCAGAGAATACCTAGGACAGAGAATTCATAACTTCCAGCTTCGCTTCAGTAACTGGAAAGTTTTCAAGGCGTTTTAAAATCCAGTTCACTTATACGTGTTTTGAGAGACAAAGGGAAACTCCGTTTCGTTCTTAGAGTTAGGCGTCTTCCATTGCGCCCACGAGGTGGCGCCCTCTCACCATTTCTGGCCTCCGTGCGGGTTGAGTTGGCCTGGGGAGGGTGTATCTAAAAGCAGAGAACCTGGGAGATCCTGTCAGCATTACTAACAGGCTTGTGGGAATTATTCTTAGAACATTAGGAATGACAATATGCTGTGCTCTTTGTTCACTTGTTCCAGTCTCGTCTAAATGCTGGAGGTCGCAATATCCTGTTCCAATGTTAGCATCAATTGGCTAAATAGAAAACAGAAGAGCAACCTCACACAAAGGCAAGGGGGGAAAAAGACGAAAGAAAAAGACAAAAAAAAAAAAACGAGAAAGAAATGAAATGAGGTCTGAGAGAATAAACACACTGTATGGGAAATATTGGGAGGTGAGAGGAGAGAAAAGTGGGCAGGTGGTGATTCCAGGCTCAAAGAAAAGTCTGTCTTGCCCCTTTCCCAAGGTCAGCTGTCAAGGTCAGCTTGGACAGCCCTGGAGAGAACACGGGCCGTGGCATGCTGGTCCAAGATATGGGACTTGGCTCAAGAGCCCATGGTAGCCAGGTCGATGGTCATTTTCCTATTTCCTTCTCACAATCAGCTTGTTGAAAGTCATCCAAATGTCTATGATCCGGTAAAACCGTACTACCTTATGAAGCACTGTAGAGACTTCTGGACCTCTGTGATCTGTGGCTCCTGAATCTGAGGGCAGAGGTCTGAGGACCTGGGTGAGCCTGGGGTCCTGGCACTGTGCCAGTGCTGCACCTTGGTCCACATGCTTCTCAGCTATTCTGTTTGAACCCTCTCATTGCCACCTGCTCCACGTGTCACTCTGAATTCCCCTGGGCCGTGGGACCTTGCACACACGTCGCAGGGCCATACTTGACCATGAGAAGGAATTTCCTTCAAATTTAGCTTGTATGAAGCAAATACATGCCTTAAATATGAGAATAAAGGATAAAGCAAAATATGTGCTAAAATATAGATTTTGCTGATCTGAAATGTTCGTCTCATTTTTTTAAAAATAGAAAACAATTTTTAAAAACAATTTTTTCCCCTAAGTTTGTAAAGAATATGGATCTAACTTGTGAACTCAGGTCCTAAACAAATGTTATTTGAAATAGTAAGCCAGATTATTCAGCTGCACTTTGTAAAGCAGAAGGCTGATTATGCCACATCTGTTTTTCAAAATCAACAGCCTGAAAGATAAAGTTAACTACTAAGCTAAGTATTCAAAGTTCTCCATCAGCCTTTCCAGCCCTTTGTCTTACTACTCTCCTAGACTTCATGTATGTTTTTGTAAAATGTATATCTTATACAGGGTTATCTATATTTTTTGAAGATTTTTATGTAAGACAGAGAACATTCCATTCTATCATATCCCAGTGTTGATTCAAATCTGCATTCAGGAGCTAATTTTGAGAACTGCACAGAGTGATGAAAACCTCACTTGAGGTTCTCCTGAGTAACTATAATGTTTACACAAGTTACAAAGAGGATGAATATCATTGCACATGTCTGAATTTCTCTGTAATAAATCTTAGGTAAAATCCAGTTTCTCCAAGTAAAACTCATCCTTTTAGCTATTAAGCAATTATTGGATAGGCCCCATTAGTAACAAGCGCATGGCTCTGTGTTTCTCTTTGATAATAATAATAATGGATTCTTTCCTTAGGGCTCATCTCAATTGCCTTGAAGTATGACTTTGGTACCATTGTTTTGGCACCATTCAGTGATACTGGAACTTTGATTTGTGTGATGTATGATAGGCAGAAATGAAGCTTCTAAAATACATGTACAGTTGATGCAATTAAGGTGAGTAGGCTGCAAAAGTAGTTTTTAAATTGTCTTTCTCTAGGAAAAGTAATGGTATATTGAGTTAATTAGACCAAGGAGTACAATTCTGGTACAAGTGTGCACCTTTGAACTATAAACAGAGGAATTCTGTAGAGGTTGGAGTTGCTGAGCTAGAAGCCCAGGCCAGCCTTTGGGAGGCCAGCCTTTGGTTCTGGTGTTAGAATTGCTGAGGACTCACTTCACAGTCTTGTCGCCTAAAGTAGAATTTCTCTCGCTGTCCCTTGCACAGGAAGAAGACAATACAGACTGGATCTAAGGGGTAAATCTAAATGCTGCCATTTCCCACTTGAAGAGGGCTTTTTACACCAGGAATGAACAATACTCTTATATTGTTCTTCTCTTCATTCTTGAAGGGTTATCACTGAGTACAGAGCTTCTCTCTGTGACTCCCTGCCTCTGGGGCTGTGACAATAGGGATTCAGAAAAAATGTGCAGCATCACTGGGTTCATAAGGTGGGTTTCATCACTGGTTCATAGATGAGGAAGCCAAGGCACAGAGAAGAGACCAACAAAGTGAGTCGGTGGCTGAAGTGGGATTGGTGCTGGTCGTGGTGGTTTAGTCGCTAAGTCCTGTCCAACTCTTGGGATTCCGTGGATTGTAGCTGTCAGGCTTCTCCGTCCATGGGATTCTGCAGGCAAGAATACTGGAGTGGGCTGCCATTTCCTTGTCCAGGGGATCTTCGTGACCCAAGAATTAAACCCAGGTCTCCTGCATTGCAGGCAGATGATTTACCAACTGAGCTATGAGGGAAGCCCAACTGGGATTAGGATCTAGATTACCTAACTGGTTTCCTGAATGCCTAATTAATATCCTTTCTGCTCACTACATCCTCCATTAGGTTCACTCATTCAGATATACATTCATTCACACCTTTATTGTGCCAACATTTAATCAAGCAGGATATGGAAAGCTGTTTTGTTTTGACTTCTGTGATAAATGCTTATGCTTTAATGTATAGGATCCCATTGAACTGAGTCTTCAGAGATTAGTAATTGAGGCAACTGAAGCCCAGGGAAGTGAAAATAATTTGCCCACTTTTCTAGTTAAAGGGTAATACTGGTATTAGAATTTAAGTCCAGGTGGCATTAGGGGTAAAGAACCCGCCTAGCAATGCAAGAGACAAAAAAGATGCAGGTTCCAGGGCATGGCAACCCACTCCAGAATTCCTGCCTGGGAAATCCGATGGATAGAGGAGCCTGGTGGGTTATAGTCCATAGAGTTGCAAAGAGTTGGGTATGACTAAAGTGACTTAGCACGCACACCCTAAATACAATTTTTTTCTGCCACATATCATTTTACTCTTCAGTTCAGTTCAGTTCCTCAATCGTGTCCGACTCTTTGTGACCCCATGGACTACAGCATGCCAGGCCTCCCTGTCCATCACCAACTCCTGGAGTTTACTCAAACTCATGTCCATTGAATCAGTGACGCCATCCAGCCATCTCATTTTCTGTCATCTCCCTCTCCTCCTGCCTTCAGTCTTTCCCAGAATCAGGGTCTTTTCCAATGAGTCAGCTTTTTGCATCAGGTGGGTAAAGTATTGGAGTTCCAGCTTCAGCATCAGGATTCTCAATGAATATTCAGGACTGATTTCCTTTAGGATGGACTGGTCGGATCTCCTTGCTGTCCAAGGGACTCTCAAGAGTCTTCTCCAACACCACAGTTCAAAAGCATCAATTCTTCAGCACTCAGCTTTCTTTATAGTCCAACTCTCACATCCATACATGACTATTGGAAAAACCATAGCTTTGACCAGATGGACCTTTGTTGGCAAAGTAATATCTCTGCTTTTTAATATGCTGTCTAGGTTGGTCATAACTTTTCTTCCAAGGAGCAAGCATCTTTAAATTTCATGGCTGCAGTTACCATCTACAGTGATTTTGGAGCCCAAAAGAATAAAGTCTGACACTGTTTCCACTGTTTCCCCATCTATTTCCCATGAAGTGATGGGACCAGATGCCATGATCTTCATTTTCTGAATGTTGAGTTTTAAGCCAAGTTTTTCACTCTCCTCTTTCACTTTCATCAAGAGGCTTTTGAGTTCCTCTTCACTTTCTGCCATAAGGGTGGTGTCATCTGCATATCTGAGGTTATTGATATTTCTTCCTGCAATCTTGATTCCAGCTTGTGCTTCATCCAGCCCAGGGTTTCTCATGATGTACTCTGCATATAAGTTAAATAAGCAGAGTGACAATATACAGCCTTGACGTACTCCTTTCCTATTTGGAACCATTTTTTTTACTCTTACCGGTGCTCAAAACAGTATCAAGGATTGGGAAATGTATAGTATTTATTGTATATGGATTGAGCTATTTTATACTAGAGCATTTTCTACAATGACTTAGAAATGTGAGCTGTGGCTCCTATCATCAGTGAGCTCACATTTAATTTGAGAGAGACGTTGCATACATTAAAATTTAAGTAAAACTGTTAAGTCAAATGTCATTATCAAATTAGTGTATAATATTTAATGGACTGAAGAAATGTTTTTAGCCTCACAATGGATGCTCGTAGTGACTGATGAGTTAGATTGTGTGTCTGGTGAGTAAGGCATCATTTGTTTCATTTTCAATTTGTTGAGTGATTAACATATATTAGAAGAGTAAATAGACTTGGATTTTCAAATGTAGCAGATGTTTGAAATCCTTTTACCATCTGCAAAACAAGATTTAGAGAGATGCCGCCTATATATTTTTGCCTTCTAATTTATGAGAAATTCCCTTTTTCTTTTTAATTTAAGAGATATTTAAAAACTAGGATAAAGAAGAGTGTCAGTGAAGGAAAATTTTGAAGCGCAGCACATCAGAATTCAGTCTCATGATCTTGCTCCTTGCAGTGTGCCTGCTGGCAGTGTCATGCTCAGTGAATGGGACTCAGACTCTCCTATTATTCCAGCAACTTAGAGATCACTCTTGACTCATTCCTGTTGTTCCTACCCCATACTCCATCTGACTAATCATGAATTCCTCCACTGCCACCACATTCATCTTGTTTCTTTCACATAGACTAACGCAAAATCCTCCCAACCAGTGTGCCATGGGACTCAGTGCCCCCTCTAGTTGATATTTTCCCAGACTGCAGTCAGAGTGACCTTTCAAAATGCATTTCACCTCACCAACTCCTTAAAATCTTTCAAAAGATTTCTTATTTAACAAAGGTATTTTTCTCCCAAAGGTCTATAAAGACAACTTTTTCCAGTCCTTTTAAAAAATTATCTAATTCTTCATGCTCTCACACCATAGAATCTTTCTATATACTCTCCACCCCCCGCTTCCCCCGACCTGAAAAAGTGTTCCGTTCTGAGCCCTTGGACTTGAGCTAAACTTTTCCTTCTCCAGTAAAGACCACCCTGGCTCCCCTTTCCTTGTAGTATACTCTCACACAACCATGCAGCTCTCTTTATTCACAGATGCAATTTTACCTTTAATTTGTGTCTGTCTCTCCCATTGCTGGATTCTCAGCTCAACTGATACTTGAATCAGGTCTGGTTTTGCTCACCGTTGTATTCTCAAGCACAACACAATGCCCAGCACATGGAAGGAAATTTCTAAATATTTATTGATTGAACAATCTAAGAAAAGTGGGAGTATTATGATTCCAGGAAGGGGAGATTAAAGTGTGCCTTAAAAGCAATCTTCTTTGGAAGCTGCATTCTACTGAAAAAAGTCTGAAGTTCTTTTTAGCTTTGCTGAGAATGGGTAAAAGAGCTCTGCCTTGTGTAGGACATAAAGAAATACTGGTCTGGATCAACCGTGGAGGCTCTAAAATCTAGATAGAGAATATTGATAGTGGCAGAATCTGTGTTAACAGGAAAGAATAAAGGTTAGATCAGAAGGGGCTGTTGTAGTAAAATTATTTCAGTAAAAAACTTTGAGGCAATTTTTACATTCTCACTTGTGTTCTAGGCCTAAAGTCTGAATCTAATTGCCATTTATAAATATCCATAAGAATGTGATAAAGTCAGACAATCCCATGTTGGTTGTGCTGTGTCTTGGATGATTCTCAAGGATCCACTGCAAAGGACAATCCAATTGTGACTGGACCCACATACCTAGTGTTGCAGGGCTGAGGGTTGCCCATGCTTTGTGACTCTCTTGTTTTAGATTCAGCCCTAGGGAGGTGCTTCTCCCAGGTCAACCTCCATTTCTCTGAAACTACAAAGATTTATAAAGCCAGAGAGGGCTGCTGGCCCAAGGAGCTCTGAAATAAATGTTACAGCCCTGCAGACTGATTTTCTTGGTAACACTGCAAATGTCACTGTGATGATGTATTGGTCAAGCGTAAGCTTCTTTTGCTGAAATTCTGGTAAATTGTCTGTTTTTAACATGAATGTTTCCCTTCTTAGTGATATCTGCCTGATTACAGCAGCAAACCTGTCTCTTCTCTGGGTACTTTACTCTGGTTTTTAGCCTTCTGAGGCTGGAGCTGAGGGAGACTTGTTAACTAGTGATCTAATTTGATTGGCATCAGGAAATAAAAGCCTAGGAGTCCTCTGGTTCTGTCTCTTGACTGATAAAAAGAACCAAATCTGTTCTGTTTTTCCTGGCTTCTTCTAAATTGGCTGTAAGTTTTCAGGAAGCCTTAAAAGAAACCCTTTGTAGCAGTTTTATGCTCCCAAATCAATTTAACAAATGATAAGTGCAAGCCTTAGGTTGTACATATGCAGATGAACAAGGCATATTTTTTTTGTCCTCACTGAATTTAACATCTGGAACAGAGGTGAAATTAGAAGGTCTTGGACCCTCATTCATTATACTGTTAGATGAATGAGGAAAGTATGAGGTTGAGAATCACATCTAGCAAGAATCAGAGATGCTTTCATAGTACATGTGAGATTTTTTTTTTTTTTTAAAGAATGGTAGGATCTCATCAATGGGTAAACATGAATAAAATAGAGTCCTCCAGTTTGAGTTGCCTAAGGAATAGGCCAGAAGGCCATTGGAAATGAGAGGCTTAATCTCAGGATAGTTGTAGGAGAGAAAAAGGCTAGATTTTTCCCTATAGAAAAGTCTCTTTAGTCAATTGAAGTGATATGGGAGCCAAAGAAAAATAGAATTTAGAGAATACACTTATTCAAGGACAGGAGAAAGAAAGACAGGAAATGAATAAGGGAGAGGCAAAGAGTAGGAAGCAGTGCCTGAAGCTGAAGGAGCGGGAGATTTTAAGTAGAGTGGTTGTTCAGTGGTGTTTCCAAATTATGGGAGAGGGAAGAAATAAGTAAATTTGGAATTGGGGTTACTAGCAAATACTCTCTTGACTCATAAATTCCACTGGCTTTTCCTTAAAACTTCTGGCTAAAGGGTAATGCTGCTACCCAACTAGGTCTTTATACAAGTAGCATCTTTCTCTTTTAATTAAATAGTATTTCTATTTTCCTGATGATCTTGAAATTGGAATTGTCAGTGTTTACTAAAATCTTTGTAGCTGTAAGCCTCTTTCTCGAGTCACTAGCCTCCTTAATGACTCCTGTTTCCTCCTCCTTTTTTTCCACAGAGTTCATCCTCCTCCCCTCCCTTCTGCTACTTAATTATGGTCATTTCTCCCAGCATCTCTTTATCCAAGGACCTTCTAATGAATTTAAGATGCACACAACAAAGATGCAATTCAGAGTACATCACTTTTATCCTTAAAAACCTCTATAGCTTCTCATTTTTAAAGAGAAAAGTCTGAGCTCCTTGGACAGCAAAAAGGAACACTCAAAGCATATTTTTTTTTCAATGAATAGGTTATTAAATAATCTTTTTGTCCTTTAGCACCGATCAGTTTGGGATGAGTCCCCATCTTTGTGTTCTCCGGCACCCAGTACAGTGTTGGGAGACACAACGCCTAGTATGTATGCAACAATCAAAAAACATGGGCTGCATTCTGGTCTTTGGAAAATGTCATCCTAAGCATAGCTTTGTCTACAAGTTTGAACTGACAGGGAAACAAAGTGTTAATCAGGCACGATGCTCAGAAATAGACGTAAGCTTAAAAGTATTTCTTACTATGTGCAGTTATTTTGGACAAGTAACACCATCTAATCCAATCCAGTGGCTCCGCTCTCCTGCTGCACATTAGTACGCCTGGGGAGCTTTTTAAACGTTGGAGCTTCATCCCTTTCTAATCAGCTCATTTCATAATCATCCCTTCCAACGGCGGCTCTCCAGGTGTGGGCCCCACACCAGCAACTTTAGAATCACCTGGGAACTTGTTAGAACTCCAGAATCATAAAATTTAAAAAGTACGTTTGGCAAATTTTTGGTAATATCAGTGTTTTTTGTGTCCTGTTTACAAAGTCTTTACCTAACCAAAGGTCATGAGGACATCTGCCTAAAAATTATTATGTACTAGAGTTTTACTGTTTTGCCATTCAAATTAAAATTTCTTTGGGATTGATTTTTGGATGTGATGTAAGGTAAGGATTAAGATACATTTGTTTCCAACATGGATATTCAAATGACCTAGATCAATTTATTAAAAATACCTTTCCTTCCTCCTCTGTATTTTCAATGGCACCATTGTCATAAATCAGATCAGGTAGCCTCATGTATTTGAGGATGTATTTGGACTGTATTCTGTCCACCTTGTCTAGTTGTCTGTCTTTGTACCAATCCTTCATTGTTTTAATCACTGTCCCTTTAAAATAGATGTTTTTATTTTGTAGTATAAAGTCACTCAACTTTCCATCTTCTTTAAGATTTTCTTATCAATTCTTGGTCCTTTTCACTTATATATCCCCTTAGTAAGTTACTCTTGCCACACATTTCTTCTAGGATTTTGATTTTGATTTTTTTTTTTTGTCTATACATCAACATATTTTCAGTGTTGAGATTTCCAAATCATGAACATGCTTTGTCCATTTATTTAGACCTATAATTGCTCTCAGTAATACTTTGTAGTTTTCTATGCAGGGGTCTTTTTTTCTTAAATTTTTTTTTCATGAGTATGTGATGATTTTGGAAAAGACCTTGATATTGGGCAAGATTGAGGGCAGGAGGAGAAGGGGGTGACAGAGGATGAGATGGTTGGATGGCATCCCCATTTCAATAGACATGAGTTTGAGCAAACTCCGGGAGATAGTGAAGGGAAGCCTGGCATGCTGCAGTCCATGGGCTCACAAAGGGTCGGACTGAATGACAAGAACATAAACGGTATTGTTTCCGATTGTTTGTTGCCAGTAAAATGCAATTGCATTTTATTTTAATCACCTTGTAATCAGCAACCTTGCTAAACTGATTTTTTAATTCTAGTATTTATCAATAGATTAAAATTAAAACCTTTTCTATGTATACGATGTTACTTCAGTTCAAGTTTTATAGGCTACCATATATTGGCTATTCACAGTACCACAGAAGCACAAGAAAATAAGGATTATCCTTGACTTGGGGATTTGGGGGGTTACCTGGGTGAGGTTGAATTTAAGCTGAGCCTTTTTTTTTTTTTTTTTTTTTAGAGCTCGAGACCCTTTAAAGAAAGTGGAGGTTATGACAGGGGGCAGTGCTTGCTATTTAGTTTGACAGCATTATGGAGGTATCTCTAGATGTTGAGTCATTTTCACTGCACTACAAGCTTGTTTCATATGCAGCCCTGATCCATTTAATTACTTGAAATTCAGAGGGTGCCTTACAGTAATTACAGTGATGATCAGTTAAGCAGCTTTCACTTTGGGAGCCCCTCCCTCACAACATTTCCACACACAGTTTCTTAAATTTCCAAACTCAAATTATTTCTTAAAGAAGTAAAGCGTAAAATCACTTCTTTCCTTCTCAGTGTCTTTCCTAGTAAAATGAACAAACAAGTAAAACTCCATTTCCTTTGAAGAACACGAATGATGGTAGCATTGATATTACTGTAAATTAGAGACTGTGTTAACATATGAGGAAAATAAAAGAAGCAGGCAAACAAAACCCAGAATTGGCTGTGTTTTATTTTGTTTTGTTTTGACAGGAGATACATTACAGCATATGGTTTTATATATATATATATATTTCATTTGTGGAGGTATTGGGAAATGTTTCATGTGGATGGGTTTTGGAAGAAGTGGGCAGTGTGATCTGAATGGACAGAAAAGTAGGAGAGGCCATCCAGGTGAAGGGGACTAAAGAAGGGAGGTTGTACATGGAAGGAGGATGCTGTCTGACAAGGAGAGGATTATGGGGCTTACCTAAACAGAGTATGGTGGGCAGAAGATAACTTAGTGGTTTATAGGTTAAAACCATTCATCCATTATTTCATACCAGCCCTAAGTGGAAAGCAGGGAGCACTGAATGTTCAGTAAACACTGCATGTTGATTGTTGAGATAAGCCCCTTAAAGAATGGGAACTGAGGGTGAAAGGCCATTAGCACTGACCTGGCAGACCTGGTCTGTAGAAACTGCCCATGTGAGTATTGACGGAAGCCTGGATGAGGATGTAGCCATGGGAACAGAAAGGCAGCAACAAGGGACATCGGGGGGATAATATCAAGCAAAGTGTGTAGGTGTGTGTGTGTGTGTGCGTGTGGGTGGGTGCATGCAGTGTGGTTGGGGGTGTGTGATGGAGAGGTTATAGTCAAAGAGAAGGCCCAACATTCCTGTTTAATTGCCAGGTGGAGGTTAATGCTGCAACATGCTAGTTGAGGGGACAAATTGACATGATGAGTTTAATGTTTTGTCAGCATTTCTAAATAATATAAAAGATTGTTACATTTTCTAGTAATAAATGTTGAAATGCACAAATAAGTGATTTACAACCTTTATGAAGTCAAAAAATTTTAAGTCATTTTTTAATGGGTAGAGTTAAAATTCACCCAAACTCTGTGCTGTGTCTTATTTAGAGATGACAGAGGTGTTAAATTCAGAAAGCTATTGAAAACCAGGTGCATTCAGGTGGGAGAGGACATACTGATTTTATGAGGACTGACGGAGGGAACTAAGGGTATTTTGTTAACAGAGAAAGAAACAAAAAGATGACAACGTGGCTCTCTGCAAAAATCTGAAAGGCTGCCCCAAGGAAGAGGTGCTAGACTAATTCCCAGTGCACCCAAATGGTGGAACTGAGGCCAGGGGAAATGTGTTTTCTTTTAATATTAGAAGGACATTTTTATAGTCATAACTGACCTAAGATGCAGGAGAGGTCTCAGGAGGCTGTGACAGTCCGTCAGTGGAGATTTTCAAGAAAGGTTTGTCATTTGATGAGGAGTTGGATGACATGCCCTTCCAACCTCAGGATTCTGTGATTTTATCAGAATTGTTTTCCTTTCAGCAGCTTTTGTATTTTGAACCAATTTGTCACTTTTTCCTGTCACTTTTGATTACAGGAAGTGGAATAAGGGTGGTAAAAACAGCCTCTTGGTTTTATTAGTTTTCTAGACACATTTGCAATAGAAATACAAGAATAAAGTGATCTATACTTTTAAAATTCTCTTTCATGCTTTTTTTCTTTTAATACAGCTTTACTTTCAGGGAACCAAGATATTTTGCTTCACTCCATTAGCTAAGATCTATCTGATCAGCTCCTTTCTATTTTGACTTCTGAGAAAATGAAACTGATACAAACTTTAAATCGAAAGGTTTCATCTACTTCTTACTGCTTGCAGGTACTACCAAGGTTTCTCTATTTAGACCCCAGCTCCTGTGTACGTAGAGAGTTTACCTCTGCGGTTCATCACGGGTGGTAAAAGCAGTGTTTGCCTTTGTTAGAGTGATCCAGATTATTTCTCCATTTGGAACCCATTTGTGTTGGAGTTCTCAAGATAACTCATGCCATCACTTTAGTCCTTTGCTTACAAGATTTCTTTTCTTTAAAATGAAATGTATGGTGTTTGGGGGAAGTGGTTTGACTCCATCGTAGCTTGGGGCTGACAGGCAACTTCAGATATCTCTTGAAAAAGCAAATGTTCAGTGGAATTTAGAAATGGTTAATATTGTGCACAGACTCAACTGTTGAAAAACTCTGGTTTTCAGATATTCAGGTAACAAGTATGCATCCAATATACTGGTTATAGTATCAAAGGAGTTTCTGGGTTCTGTATCAATATGAATCTTATTTTTCCTTACTTGTGCTAGGACTTATCTAGGACTGCCCTCCTGATAATGTTTTCTATTAAAAAATAGTAATTACTGAAATGCTTTCCTTATTTCCTCCTTTTATTCAGTGCCAAATACATTACATTACACATCACAGGAGCTAAATTAATGAATTGAACACTTTCTAGCCCACTTCTCTATTATTTGGAGAAATATTTGTACATTGTACAGTAACTGTTTAAAGAGTAGCAGTCAAAAACTAAATGCTGTGTGTTGGGGGGGGCGGTGGTTAAAACTGATTCAGGCATTTTGTTTCAAAGAAGGTCCAATTATGTTTGTTTAAATTGTCATTTGTGATTAAAAAATGCATAATGTAACATTTACCTGCTTTACCATTTAATTGTTCAATTCAGTAGTAGTAACTACTTTCACATTGTTGAGCAATGGAACTCTAGAATTTTTTCAACTTGCAAAATGGAAACTACACCCACTTAGCAACAATTCCTTTCCCGCTTTCTCCCAGCTTCTACAAACCACCGTCCTACTTTCTGTGAATTTAATACCTCTAGGTACCTCATATCAGAGGAGTCATGTCATTTTAATCTTTTTTGTGACCTACTTATTTCTCTTGCTATAATGTCTTCAGAGTTCATCCATGTTGTGCCATGTGTCAGGATTTCTTTTGCTTTTAATGCTGAATAAAATTCCACTGTATGTACCACATATTGTTTATCCACTCGTCCACGAACATTTGGGCTGCTTCCATCTTTTGTCTATAGTGAGTAGCGCTGCTATGAACACGGGTGGGCAAAGGAAGGCCTGATTTTTAAAGTAATTATAATACCTCCCCCAAAGCGCTTATCTTAAAATTGTTAAGGTTTAACAAAAATGGTGGCATCTGAGACAGTGTTGGAGAAGACTCTTGAGAGTCCCTTGGACTGCAAGGAGATCCAACCAGTCCATCCTAAAGGAAATCAGTCCTGGCTGTTCATTGGAAGGACTGATGTTGAAGCTGAAACTCCAAGACTTTGGCTACCTGATGCGAAGAGCTGACTCATTGGAAAAGACCCTGATGCTGGGAAAGATTGAGGGCAGGAGGAGAAGGGGAAGACAGAGGGTGAGATGGCTGGATGGCATCACCGACTCAATGGACATGGGTTTGGGTGGAGTTTGGGAGTTGGTGATGGACAGGGAGGCCTGGCGTGCTGCGATTCATGGGGTCGCAAAGAGTCGGACACCACTGAGCGACTGAACTGAACTGAACTGAACTGAACAAAAATGGTGGCATCTGAGGTGATAATTTCATCACCATAGAAAACCCATTGTGTATGACTGTGAAGGCAGCATCTGGAATATCCTAGATACATTGATTTGTTTGTTTACTTGTTGCAAAGAATATCTTAAATGCCTTTTATCTAATATTTTCCTTTAAAAAAAATTGAAGTATGCTGCTGGTGCTGCTGCTGCTAAGTCACTTCAGTTGTGTCCAACTCTGCGACCCCATAGACGGCAGCCCACCAGGCTCCCCTGTCCTTGGGATTCTCCAGGCAAGAGCACTGGAGTCGGTTGCCATTTCCTTCTCCAGTGCATGAAAGTGAAAAGTGAAAGTGAAGTCCCTCAGTCGTGTCTGACTCTTTGGGACCCCATTGACTGCAGCCTCCAGGCTCCTCCGTCCATGGGATTTCCCAGGCAAGAGTTCTAGAGTGGGTTGCCATTGCCTTCTCCAAATTGAAGTATCAGTTAGTTCAGTTCAGTCGCTCAGTCGTGTCCGACTCTTTGTGACCCCGTGAATTGCAGCACGCCAGGCCTCCCTGTCCATCACCAACTCCCGGAGTTCACTCAGACTCACGTCCATTGAGTCAGTGATGCCATCCAGCCATCTCATCCTCTATTGTCCCCTTCTCCTCCTGCCCCCAATCCCTCCCAGCATCAGAGTCTTTTCCAATGAGTCAACTCTTCGCATGAGGTGGCCAAAGTACTGGAGTTTCAGCTTTAGCATCATTCCTTCCAAAGAACACCAGTATAGTTGATTTAAAATATTGTGTTAGTTACAGGTGTAAGCAAAACACCGGATTCAGTTGGTGTTGTACTTGTACATGTATTTTTTATGATTCTTTTCCATTATAGATTATTATAAGATGTGGAATATAGTTCTCTGTGCTATAAGTAGATCCTTGTCATTTATCCATTTTGTATATAGCAGTTTGTATCTGCTAATTCCAAACTCCCTTTTTACCCTTCCCCTGCCCTTTCCTCTTCAGTAATCATGTTTGTTTTTTATATCTATACCTAATTTTTATCCTTGATAGTATTTTACGGCAACACTTTTGTTTTTCTTTTTCAGAATGGCATGAACAGATATCCTCTCAAATCTATAAATACTCTTATTTACCTTAACTCATGTGTTAAGATCAACAAACACCAAAGCATAGGCCAACTCACATCAAAAGTAATGAAGATTGTAATTTAAACCAGCAAGAATCAACATGTGACCACCTTTCTTCCCCTTTATTTTCATGATATCTCTCTTTGAAGTACATCTTGCCTTTGAGGTAAAGTGCAAGCACACAGTTTTGGAGAAGGAGTAATCAATATAGGAGTTGAGGGGATATAAGATATAGCTATTAGTATCTCATTTTTATCCAAAAGAAACAGAAGAGGAGCACATGAAGGAAGAGGAGGAGGAAAGAAAGGATGCATTGTTTCTTTCAATCCATTTCTCTTTCTAAGATGCTGTACCATAGAAAACCAGCTTCTTTCCTGCTCTCCTGACAATATAATCAGTATTCAGTTATCCTTCACAAGCTTCTCTTTAAGCAGGTTCCACTGTGTTTTATGATTTAAAATGATTAGTCTGTGAGGGTTTTATTGGTAAGAGTCAGGTGTTGTGGGTTCCAGGAAGTTATGAGCCTGATGCCAGCCTCTTCCCCAATCTCTTTTTGTAAACTTGGATATTTCAATTCAGTATCAATTGCGAAGTATTTTTAAAGGCATTGTGTTAGGAGTTTGGTGGTGGGTAAGATAAATATAGTTCCTGCCAAAAAGGAACTTATGATCTAGTTGGGAAAGCCAGCATATACCAGTGCATTCATGATAGTATATAAAAGTGATCCAGGAGGCTTAAAGGAGGATTAACAAACTGAGAGAATCAGGGAAGGTGTCGAGCGGGGAGGTGACATCTGAGCTGGGGCAAACAGAGGAGAGGTAATTCCAGGCAGAAGAGCTACTGTCTGCAGAGTCATGGAGGTTTCAAAGTTTATGAAACATTTAAGGGCACAGTCTCAGATTTTCCATCTGAAGTTAAGGTGCCACAATAATTGATTTCCTGAAATCCTCTCTTATTCTGCTTATGAGTCTGTAAAATCCACAGGTATTGGATAATAGGGTTTTTTTCACTCTTGTTCTACTGTTTGGAAACTCTGACATCATTACCAGGTTGGGGAAGTATGGGGTAAATCCAGATTTGAAATTTCCTCCACTGTCTCCTGAGGCATTGCTAAATTATGAGAACAAAAGACAAGACTCATATCAGGTGTTGATAACATCTCAAGTAGTGTTTTTTTTTTTCTTTTTTATTCCTCATATTCTGAATATTTTACAGTTTTAAAGGAGAGCTCTCTGTGGATTATTTGTTTGGCAACTTAGAAGTGTAAAAATCAACATCATTATGAGAGTAGTAGAAATTCATTTTATTTGCCTACATGTAAACTTTTTTTTCCTCTCTGTCATCTGTCCTTCCTCCACTGCTTCCTTTCTTCCAACATGTATTTGGAAGGAAGTTAAAACACCTGCTTCTAAGTGAGAAAGTTAGATTCCCTGCCTTCTGAGAAATAGCCTAGCAGGGGAGCTAAGACATGAATAAGACAAATATGCATGAAATGCAAGGCAAGAAGCTGTCTTTGCTATAAGAAAACCAGAAGTACCCATGACCTTCATAAAAAGGCAGAGGGGTAAGTCCTGTTAAGATACGTTGCCATTATGAAGGATCTCAAGGGGCTTGAATAAGGAAAGCATTTTCCACCTGATCCAACTTATTACATTATTAACATCCTTTTGTTCTCTGTTGGAAAATCACAGTTGAGGCTCTAAGACGTTGTCGGTTGCTGGTTATCTGAGTGCCTTGGCTCTGCATTCTGGTCAAAACAAACAGGAATTAGCAGGGATATTTGTTCAGATGGTATCAGGCATAAAAGGAAGCTGCGTTTCCCATACCTGCTACTCTGCAGGTGGCTGCAGTGAGTCTCTCTGCTTCTTGGAAATAACACAGAAGGGTTCTACTCCCTGCTGCTGAGTCTTAGTTACAATCATAGTCTGTCGAGACTGTTCCAGTGAGTGCGTTTAAGTGCTGCTCAGTATCTCTTCTTGAAAAAAAAATTTTTTTTCTCAATGGTGGTGCTTACATCTCCTCTCATAACACATACTATTGGGACACTAAATGAAGTGATATGGAAATCACTATAGCTTATTCATGTGTCTTTCCCAAAGGAAGGAAATGTTCACTGTATTGAACAGAATTAACTTCAGATTGCCCTACATTTTGTTTCTTTTTTCCATTCAGATAATGCAAATTATAGATTGAAAATCCTATGCTGATTTAAAATACTGTCTTTATGTTTATTGAGTATGTAGAATATGTTAGATACTAGCACATATATCGTGCCAAAATGTTATACTTACTCTCACTTACTCTCATCGCTGTCTGTAAATGTTACTGAAAAGTCTCAGGTAATTGCATCATTATAAAAATAGCTACCATTTATTCAGCACCTACTATATGACATGAACCATGCTGAGTAACTGCTTTATTTTCTCACTTATTCCTCAAAACAATCATATTAGCAAGTATTTTTATTCCCATTTCCAAGATGGGTACCAAGCTAAGGACAATGTCAGTTAATTAACCTAAGATTCCATAGTTATTTAGTTAAAGAGTTAAAGTTTAAAATCAGGATTCTGATAAGTCAAAAACTCTTCTCTTGAGACATCTGGTTCTTTCAGATTCTGATATTTTTTACATAAGTGTCTCTCTCTCAAGCACAGCTAAAGAGAAAGTAAATGTGTGCACTGTTTCCCCATCTCTTAATATAGTTTCTAGGATATTGCCATCTTACTTTTGTATTATGCTTTGTATCACCTATAATTCTGAAATAATTTGGGAAGTTAACAAAGAATATTAGTAAATATACTGAATTGCCTGAATTGCCATCCTCTGAAATAGGGTCATCATCTCTAGGGCATAATGTAATGGGCATCCCAGGTGAAGAACCTGCCTGCCAGTGCAGGAGACATAAGAGATGTGGGTTCAGTCCCTGAGCTGGGAAGATCCCCTGGAGAAGGAAATGGCAACCCGCTCCAGTCTTCTTGCCTAGAGAATCACATGGACAGAGGAGCTTGGTGGGCTACAGTCCATGGGCTTGCGAAGAGTCGGACATGACTGAAGCTACTTAGCACGTAGCAGAGCAACTAGAGTATAATGAAACCATCTGTTTGAATAGCTACTCAAATTTCTAAATTTGAAGCCTAATATATTTTCAATTGTGTTAGTCCATTTGAGTTTCTGTAACAAAAACATTGTCACTTATAACTGGGGAGCTTATAAAGCAATTTATCCCTCACAGTTTTGGAGGCCAAGAAGGCCAAGTTAAAGACGCCAGCACTTTGTGGTTGGTGCCATAGATGGTGTCTTCTGGCTCTAACCTCACATGGCAGAAGGAAAGGGCGAGGAATCTCCCTGAGGTGTCTGTATGATCACCTCCCAAAGGCCCCATCTCCAAATACCATCACATTGGGCATTAGGTTTCAATATATGAATTTTAGGGGTACACAGACTCTCAGACTATAGCCTCTGTATACAGTAGCTTCCTGCCTCATCTTTTATATTGTACCTTCATCTGTTTATTTTTAGATGAACAAAAAAGAGGATATATTATTTTTTCCTAAGAAGATGCTGTGGGGTTCATTACTAGAGTATACCCCTGCCTCCTGCTGCACTGTGTGGACACTTGGAGGCCATCTCTGCAGTCCTCATCCCAGCTACCTTGTTAAAATTATAGACCATCAGAGCTAAAGCAGGCCATGGGGGATAGTCTGCCCCTTCCTTTTACAGATGACATGTCTGGGGCTTAGAAAGGGGAAGAAAGGTCCCAGGTCTTGGGGTAAATTAATGGTAGAAGTTAATTAATGGTAGAAGCAGAACTAAATTCAGGTCTTTCACTGTTAGTCCTATGCTATTTTCCATATATGACCTTGGGAAAGCTTGCAGATTTTCTATACCTATTTTTCTCCTTATGAAAACAGGCAAATGTGTCCACCTGGGATTTTTCAATAATATTTGTAGAGAACTGTTGAGTTGGTATAAGAGTAACACCTTGAAACTTAGTCTCTTGATGTCTTATGCTATTTATATCCATTTAAGAAATTTGTGGTAAACACTTCCATCCTCATATAATTTTAATGTATTGAGTTTTAGTTTATGTAATTAAATTTTAATGTAATGAATTGAATCTGATTACTATTAACACTGTTGTACCACGCTTACCTAATCGCTTTTATTAAGAGGTGCAGTTTTAGAGAACTTAAATTGTATCACAGTCATTTAAAGAAATTTTCAGTAGCTCTCTGATGCTTTCAAGTGGAGACACAAATTCCATAGCAATACATTCTATTCACCACATTTTTTTTTTTTTTTTGGAAACTGATTTCTACAGTGTGTCTCTATACATCTTATTTTCTGAACCCACTGAACTATCAGCATTCTTCCAATACGGTTCTTTTATTTCTTGTTTTGTTTGATCAGTTTCGTTTTATGAATTGTGCACATAAGATGTAATAATGCGAAGACACACAGGGGTTCTGTCCCGGAGGACTTCACAGCCTGCCAGAACCCAGCTTTCTGTGTTTTTCTTCTCCTCTTGTTTCCATTTTGGGGGCCTTTCAGGCTCTTTTCTGGGAGGCCATGTCCTGCATATTGTAGAGTGGGCAGTTCTCAAGTCACTTCCTGATGAAACCTTGCAAGGTCTCTTCCAACTAAGAGTTTTCTCCAGCACATCTCAGCACAGAGTCCACCTTTCATTAGAGGCATTTTATTCTCATGGTTCTCAGATCAAATATTGGGTTCATGCACTAGATAGTAATTTTTTTGAGGGAATAAACAATGGTTTATTTTCTTTATATCCCCTACACACTAAGCAATTTGGCATGTAGTAAGTGCCCAGTGACTGAGAGATGGATGAATTGTATGGATAGATAAAAATAGAGTTCAGATAAGTGTAGAAGGAAAGGAAAATAGTTGCTTTGGTAGAGAACTAGGCAGTAACTCTCATTTCATCCCTTAGCAATTAAAGTTTTTACACACACACACACACACACACACATGCAGAAACACACTCTGGAGGTAAGTTGTTATAGAAACATGGCCACACTCTTTCCCTAGCATGTGATTCAAGTCAGAAGCAAATCTATTTCTTCAACAAATTTTCCCTAAGCTGTGGTTGTTTTAAAAGATGACCTGCAGGCTAATGACTACTCCAGCAATGAGTTGCAACTTTTGGGTTTAATTTAATCTTTGAAGTCAAAGAAGCAGAAGGGGCAATCTAATTAAAGAAATTACTCATGTGACTATCATCTAATACATATATTAAAGGCAGTGTCTGCCGTGAAATTACCTGGCAGAGAAGATCCCAAGGCAAAATTAGTGTCCCGCCTTTCAGCTCACATGTATTCTCGGCATGCTGCGCCAGATGTTTTGCAAGCTGAACTAACCTGGTGAAGAAAATTCTCATTAGCATGACAAAGAATTCTGTATTTTGATAATACTTGCATGGTTACAAAGAAAATTATGAGTCTTGTCCTATGCGATAAACTAGTAAGACAATTCTATGGTTCTACAGAATCCTGTTTTATTAGAAAATAGAGGCTGGGTGAAGAAGATGAGGGGAACTGGAAGCAAGGCCAGATAGAAAAAGTACTACCACCCGTGCTCACCAGGAGGCATTTTGGGGAAAAGCATTAATATTTTAAATTTATTTTATTGAAGTATAATTGACTTACAATATTGTGTTTTTGTTGTACAGCAAAGTGGTTCGGTTATACACATATGTATTCTGTTATGTATTCTTTTCCATTACGGTTTATCATAGCATGTCAGATGTAGGTTCCTGTGCTACACAGTAGGACCTTGTTGTTTATCCATTCTCTATATAATAGTTTGC
This sequence comes from Bos mutus, assembly GCF_027580195.1. Taxonomy (NCBI): domain Eukaryota; kingdom Metazoa; phylum Chordata; class Mammalia; order Artiodactyla; family Bovidae; genus Bos; species Bos mutus. The sequence goes on from NC_091617.1 coordinate 74,097,834, forward strand.
ATCTGCTAATCCCAAATTCCCAGTCCATCCATCCCCACCCCCTCCTTCTGAAAGCATTAATATTCATTAATGAAGATTTTATAGTTAATTTGGTCTTACCATGACCAGGTAAGTTTAAAATTCAAGGGTGAGGAAAATGTCCAATAAAATAAATATAGAATTTCAAATTTAGAAAATCAAAGCTAATGCCATCATTTGCCAGGAATGTCATCTTAACCCACTCCCTCAGCAGTCTGAGCTTCTGGGTATGCATATATAAATCAGGTATATAATAATACTAATGATAGTTATTAGCTGATGGCCGTGAGGATTGAATGGGAGTCATGCTCTTCATAATAGTTTTCATTTTTAAAAAATAAAGCCTGTCATGATCTTTAATTAAAAAATTAAATCTTATACCAGAGAAACCACTGGCCTTAGAAGAAGGAAGACTGAACTGTATTTTGTTTTTAGTCACCAATAACTATGTGATTAAAGGTATGTCTTACCCAGTCTTCAGTTTCATAATCTTTAGAATGAGGGCAGTGGCCTGGAGGATTCTTAGGATTCCTTTCATTCCAGTTCTTAGGTTCTGTGGTTCTGTATCTAAATTTCTGTAATAAAAGTCCACCATTTGTATTTTTCCTAATGATCATAAGGAACAAAAAGATTAAGCAGTTTGCCAAGGCTCTTTCAATAAGTTGGGCTTCCCTGGTAGCTCAGACGGTAAAGCGTCTGTCTATAATGCGGGAGACCTGGGTTCAATCCCTGGGTTGGGAAGATCCCCTGGAGAAGGAAATGGCAACCCACTCCAGTATTCATGCCTGGAAAGTCCCATGGACCAAGGAGCCTGGTGAGCTACAGTCCATGGGGTCACAAAGAGTCAGACACGACTGGGTGACTTCACTATTCACTTTCAATAAGTTAACAGCAGTCATACATTAAAATGCACAACTCTAGAACTTAGTGACTTAATGCTGCATTAAGTTGCTCTTCTAGATACATACTTATTACAGTGGCTCCCTAAGAATGAATATTCCAAAAAGAAAATTAAAGGTTGGCATTTTATGGATATTGCCACTACACTTCTTTCTAAATCTTACACACATTTTATTGGCTTTAGGAGAATTGATTAGCAAACCATGCACACTTTAATTTACACAGATTGTGCTACAGGGGGCTCTCTATCAAAGAAGAAAATTAGTGAGACACATTTAGGCCTGATTCTGCTTCAGAAGCAAAATAGATCTTGCAGTTTTCAAGGAAGTTGTCGTGAGATGCTGTGCTGTGACAGGGCTCCGTTAGGATTATAAATCATGGGGATGTCAGTACTGAGGATTACTTTCTGGTGATTGCAGGACAACAGTGTGATATTGGATGGTTAGTGTTTGTTGGACAAAGACAGCTATACTCCAAATTCTGGTAAGGCATCCTGTGCAAGCTCAGAGCTGCTAGCATCTTTCCCTTGGTGAATTTCTGGTTGAGCAATAAGGAAAGAGAGAGAGAAGACAGTTCAATGGATCAGGGGAAACTGTCAGACCTGGAAAGGGGCGTTAGAACCGAAGTGACAAAGTGGAGAGGACATCCTCCCTTTGCAAATCAACAGTTTTAAGTTCTAGTTTTGTTACTTCTTAGCTATTATCCTGACTAATTGAATTTACACCTCTGTCAATATTTTATTTTGTAGAAGTATAATAATAATCTCCATCGTGCTTGTTCTACAGGATTTTTGTGATAATTAAATGCTTGGAAACACTTAAATCATAAGTTGTGATAAGACTTTTTTTCCTTAAGCCAGTCTCCCAGTTCATGCATAAGATAAAGAAAATGCATGGGCCTGCTCCCAACCGCTCTTATTTGAGAGCATCCTTCATATCAGGTTTTCCCACTCTGCCCGGCTATATCTTTTCTGTTTTTCATATAGGACAAAAAGGAAGAGCTCCAGCAACTATCACCACCACACCACCATTTCTTCTTCCCCCACGGCCACCAGCACCCACATCTCGGGGAGGTGACTGATCTGTTAGTAAAAGGCTGGGTCCAGACTTCCTGTGTTCAAATCCTGATCATTTCCTTTATAACCTTATTACCTTAGCCAAGTTGCTTAACTTTTTTGCTCATCTCTTCCTTGTTGATAATAATGATACCTACTTCATAGGGTTGTTGTGAGAATTAAATCAGTTGTTACATATAAAGTGCTTTGACTAATTCCTGGTAAATAACACTTAAAAATATTTGGTTTAAGAAAAGAGAAAAAAATATTTGGTTTAATTATTGTTGCCTCTATCCAGAGTTATAGAGAAGTGCTGTGTTGTAAAAGATAACCAGTAAGGTTTAGTTCTGGGGACTGAGGGCACCTAGCTATAAGCCATGAAGTAAAGGATAACTGATTATTCTTTTTACTTTACTTAACTACCCTGAAGTTAAAAGGAAGATAAAAAAGAATAGCTTTGTTTGTTTCACATAATTTGTATGATGTGCGTGAGTGTATAAAGTCATAGGACTTAGAGAGGGAGGAAACCTTGGCATTCATCTGGTTAATCTCATTTTAAATATGAGAAAAGGAGACCTAGACAGAAGGAATAATCTGTTCAAGGTTCCATACTGATTGTGTAGCACTAACGTGAGATTTCAGCTTAAGCTAGGAACAGACTGCTTCTGTTGACTCTTCTCACTTTAGAATTCTTTCTTTTATCTGTATTTTTGCAAAACTGCTTCTTAACAGTCATCTAAGATTGCACACAGGTTTGAAAAAAAAAAAAACCCAAACCAACCACAACCTCTAATGTCTGTCTATCATGGGAACAGCTTTATTTTGTTTTGGGCCATCTTTGAAGTTAGCTGCTTTGTTTCTTATTCCTCCTCCACCAGCACTCACTCAGAGATACAGGAACCGATTTTGAACCAAAGTTGGGAGCATTTAGCAGCTTCAGAGAGTATCATTGGCATCAGAGTCATTTCTCTCCATGACAGTCTTTGCTATAGCTACTAATGTCCTTTCTTTTTCAAGTAAGTGGCCATATAGAAAATTGGGTTGGCCAAAAAGTTTGTTCCAGTTTTCCTGTTACATCTTACAGGAAAATCCAGGTGAACTTTTTGGTCAGCACAATATTTGAGTACCTTATAATCTATGCTCTTTTCTTGTTTAGAATATCAAAAACTAAATGTGATTCCTGGTTCCAGGATACTTTCAAAAGGGTCCTTTAGAGAACTTAAAACATATAGGTCATCAGTTATTCTTTTAAAATGTTCTAATTTTATAATGAGTAAGTGGAGACACAAAGGTTAAATAACCATTCTGTAGTTACACAACTTTCTTCTTAAAAATGCCTCCTGGTAGGACACATGCCTACTCTCCAGTTTTTTTTTTGTTGTTGTTGTTGTTTATTTTTATTTATTTTTTATTGAAGGATAATTGCTTGACATTGTTTTCTGTCAAAGCTCAACATGAATCAGCCATAGGTATACTTATATCCCCTCCCTTTTGAACCTCCCTCCCATCTCCTTCCCCATCCCACCCCTCTAGGTTGATACAGAGCCCCTGATTGAGTTTCCTGTGCCATACTTCAAATTCCCATTGGTTATTTTACACATGGTAATGTAAGTTTCCATTGTTACTCTTTCCATACATCTCGCCCTCTCCTCCCCATCCCCATGTCCATAAGTCTATTCTCTATGTCTGTTTCTCCATTGTTGCCCTGTAAATAAAGTCTTCAGTACCATTTTTCTAGATATATGTGTTAGAATACAATATTTATCTTTCTCTTTCTGACTTACTTCACTCGGTATAAAAGGTTCTAGGTTCATCCACCTCATTAGAACTGACAAATGTGTTCCTTTTTATGGCTGAGTAATATTCCATTGTGTATATGTACCATAATTTCTTTATACATTCATTTATCGATGGACATCTAGGTTGCTTCCATGTTCTAGCTATTGTAAATAGGGCTGCAATGAACAATGGGATACATTTGTCTTTTTCAATTTTGGTTTCCTCAGGGTATATGCCTAGGAATGGGATTGCTGGGTCATATAGTGGTTTTATTCCTAGTTTTTTAAGGAATTGCCATACTGTCTTCCATAGTGGCTGTATCAATTTACATTCCCACCAACAGTGCAAGAGTGTTCCCTTTTCTCCACACCTCTCCAGCATTTATTGTTTGCAGACTTTTTGATGATGGCCATTCAGACTGGTGTGAGGTGATATCTCATGGTAGTTTTGATTTGCATTTCTCTAATAATGAGCGATGTTGAGCATCTTTTCATGTGTTTGTTAGCCATCTGTATGTCTTCTTTGGAGAAATGTCTGTTTAGGTCTTTTTCCCACTTTTTGATTGGGTTGTTTGTTTTTCTGGCAGTGAGTTATATGAGCTGCTTTTATATTTTGGAAATTAATCCTTTGTCAGCTATTTCATTTGCTATTATATTTTCCCATTCTGAGGGTTGCCTTTTCACCTTGCTTGTAGTTTCCTTTGCTGTGGAAAAGCCTTTAAGTTTAATCAGGTCCCACTTGTTTACTTTTGTTTTTATTTCTGTTACTCTAAGAGGTGGGTCATAGAGGACCTTGCTTTGCTTTATGTCATCTAGTGTTCTGCCTATGTTTTCCTCTAAGAGTTTTAGTTTCTGGTCTTATATTTAGGTACTTATCCATTTTGAGTTTATCTTTGTGTATGGTGTTAGGAAGTGTTCTAATTTCAGCCTTTTACATGTAGCTGTCCAGTTTTCCCAGCACCATTTATTGAAGAGGCTGTCTTTGCCCCGTTGTATATTCTTGCCTCCTCTGTCAAAAATAAGGTACCCATAGGTGCATGGGTTTGTTTCTGGGCTTTCTATCTTGTTCCATTGGTCTATATTTCTGTTTTTGTGCCAGTACCATACTGTCTTGATGACTGTGGCTTTATAATATAACCTGAAGTCAGGAAGGTTGATTCCTCCAGCTCCATTCTTTCTCAAGACTGCTTTGGCTGTTCAGGGTCTTTTGTGTTTCCATATGAATTGTGAAATGTTTTGTTCTAGTTCTGTGAAAAATGCCATTGGTATTTTGATAGGGATAGCAATGAATCTGTAGATTGCGTTTGGTAGTATAGTCATTTTCATAATATTGATTCTTCCTACCCAGGAACATGGAATATCTCTATCTGTTTATGTTGTCTTTGATTTCTTTCATTAGTGTCTAATCATTTTCTGTGTATAGTTCTTTTGTCTCCTTAGGTAAGTTTATTCCTAGATATTTAATTCTATTTGTTGCAATGGTGAATGGAATTGATTCCTTAGTTTCTATTTCTGATTTTTTATTGTTAGTATAGGGAAATGCAAGTGATTTCTGTGTATTGATTTTTATTCTGAAGCTTTGCTAAATTCACTGATTAGCTCTAGCAATTTTCTGATACTATCTTTAAGCCTTTCTATGTACAGTATCATGTCATCTGCAAACAGTGAGAGCTTTACTTCTTCTTTTCCGATCTGGATTCCTTTTCTTTCTTTTTCTTCTCTGATTGCTGTACCTAGGACTTCCAGAACTATGTTGAATAATAGTGGTGAAAGTGGATACTCTTGTCTTGTTCCTGATCTTAGGGGGAATGCTTTCAGTTTTTCACCATTGAGAATAATGTTTGCTGCAGGCTTATCATATATGGTCTTCTTTACTATGTTGAGGTAGGTTCCTTCTGTGCCCTTTGTTTTTAAGCGTTTTAAATATAAATGGGTGCTGAATTTTGTCAAAGGCTTTTTTGCATCTTTCGAGATTATCATATGATTTTTATCTTTCAATTTGTTAATATGGTGTATCACATTGATTGATTTGCATAAATTGAAGAATCCTTGCATCCCTGGAATAAACCTAACTTGATCATGGTATTTGAACTTTTTGATGTGTTGCTAAATTCTGTTTGCTAAAATTTTGTTGAGGATTTTTGCATCTGTGTTCATCAGTGATTTGGCCTGTAGTTTTCTTTTATTATGTTGTCTTTGTCTGGTTTTGGTATCAGGGTGATGGTGGCCTCACAGAATGAGCTTGGAAGTGATCCTTCCTCTGCAATTTTTTGAAAGAGTTTTAGAAGGATAGGCATTAGCTCTTCTCTAGATGTTTGATAGAATTCTCCTGTGAAGCCCTCTGGTCCTGGGCTTTTGTCTTTTGGGAGATTTTGGTCACAGCTTCAATTTCAGTGCTTGTAATTGGGTTGTTCATAATTTCTATTTCTTCCTGGTTCAGTCTTGGAAGATTGAACTTTTCTAAGAATCTGTCCATTTCTTCCAGGTTATCTATTTTATTGCCATATAGTTGTTCAGAATAGTCTCTTTTTTTATTTTTTATTTTATTTTATTTTAAAACTTTACAATATTGTATTGGTTCTGCCATATATCGAAATGAATCCGCCACAGGCATACCTGTGTTCCCCATCCTGAACCCTCCTCCCTCCGCATGCTCTTAAATCCTTTGTATTCATGAATTGTCTGTTGTAACCTCTCCTTTTTCATTTCTAACTTTCTTGATTTGATTCTTCTCTCTTTTTTTCTTGATGAGTCTGGCTAAAGGTTTGTAAATTTTGTTTATCTTCTAAAACAACCAGCTTTTAGGTTTTTTAAATCTTTACTATTGTTTCTTTCATTTCTTTTTCATTTATTTCTGCTCAGATCTTTATGATTTCTTTCCTTCTATTAATTTTTTTTGTTCTTCTTTTTCCAGTTGTTTTAGGTGTACATTTAAGTTGTCTATTCATTGTTTTTCTAGTTTCTTGAGGTAGTATTGTATTGCTATAAACTTCCCTCTTAGAACTGCCTTTGCTGCATCCCATAGGTTTTGAGTTGTCATGTTTTCATTGTCATTTGTTTCTAGAAATTTTTTGATTTCCCTTTTGATTTCTCCAGTAACCTGTTGGTTATTTAGAAACATGTTGTTTAATCTTCATGTGTTTGTGTTTCTTATAGTTTTTTTTTCTTGTAATTGATATCTAGTCTCATAGCATTGTAGTCAGAAAAGATGCCTGATATGATTTCAATTTTCTTAAATTTACTGAGGTTTGATTCGTGACCCAAGATGTGGTCTATCCTGGAGAATGTTCCATGTGCACTTGAGAAGAAGGTGTATTCTTCTGCATTTGGATGGAATGTCCTGAAGATATCAATGAGACCCATCTCATCTAATGTATCATTTAAGACTTGTGTTTCCTTATTAATTTTCTGTTTTGATGATCTGTCCATTGGTGTGAGTGGGTTGTTAAAGTCTCCTACTAATATTGTGTTACTGTCAATTTCTGCTTTTATGTCTGTTAGTGTTTGTCTATGTATCAAGGCACTCCTGTGTTGGGTGCGTGCTGCTGCCAAGTCGCTTCAGTCGTGTCCGACTCTGTGTGACCCCATAGACGGCAGCCTACCAGGCTCCCCCATCCCTGGGATACTCCAGGCAAGAACACTGGAGTGGGTTGCCATTTCCTTCTCCAATACATGAAAGTGAAAAGTGAAAGTGAAGTCCCTCAGTCATGTCCGACTCTTAGCGACCCCATGGACTGCAGCCTAGCAGGCTCCTCTGTCCATGGGATTTTCCAGGCAAGAGTACTGGAGTGGGTTGCCATTGCATAGATATTTACAATTGTTATGTCTTCATCTTGGATTAATCCCTTGACCATCATTCCTTATCTCTTGTAATTTTCTTCATTTTAAGGTCTATTTTGTCTGATATGAGGATAGCTACTCCAGCTTTATTTTGCTTCCCATTTGTGTGGAATATATTTTTCCATCCTTCACTTTCAGTCTATATGTGTCTTGAGGTCTGAAGTGGATTTCTTGTAGACAGCATATATATGGGTCTTGTTTTTGTATCCATTCAGCCAGTCTGGGTCTTTTGGTTAGAGCATTTAATCTATTTACATTTAAAGTAATTATTGATATATATATTCCCATTGCCATTTTCTTAATTGCTTGGGATTGATTTTGTATATTTTTTTCTTCTCTTGTATTTCTTGACTATATAAGTCCCTTTAACATTTGTTGTAAAGCTGGTTTGGTCATACTGAATTCTATTAACTTTTGCTTGTCTGAAAAAGCTTTTTATTTCTCCATCAATTTTGAATGAGATCCTTGCTGGGTACAGTAATCTTGGTTGTAGATTTTTCTCCTTCAGTCCTTTAAATATATCCTGCTGTTCCCTTCTGGCCTGTAGAGTTTTTGCTGAAAGATCAGCTGTTAAGCATGTGGGGTTTCCCTTGTATGTTACTTGTTGCTTCTCCCTTGCTGCTTTTAATATTCTTTCTTTGTGTTTAGTGTTTGTTAGTTTGATTAGTATGTGTCTTGGCTTGTTTTTTCTTGGGTTTATCCTGTATGGAACTCTTTGTGCCTCTTGGACTTGACTGACTATTTCCTTTTCTATGTTGGGGAAATTTTCAACTATAATCTCTTCAAAAATGTTCTCACACCCTTTCTTTTTCTCTTCTTCTTTTGGGAGCCCTTAATTCAAATGTTGGTGTGTTTGATATTGTCCCAGAGGTCTCTGAGACTATCCTCAGTTCTTTTCATTCTTTTTACTTTATCCTGCTCTTCAGAAGTTATTTCCAACATTTTATCTTCCAGCTCACTGAGACATTCTTCTGTTTCAGATTTTCTGCTTTTGATTCCTTTTAGAGTGTTTTTGGGGCTTCCCTGTTCACTCAGAAGGTAGAGCATCTGCATGCACTACGGGAGACCCAGGTTTCATCCCTGGGTTGGAAAGATCCCCTGGTGAAGGAAATGACAATCCACTCCAGTACTCTTGCCTGGAAAATCCCATGGTTGAGGAGCCTGGTAGGCCACAGTCCATGGGGGATCGCAACGAGTCGAACACAACTGAGCGACTTCACTTTCTTTCATTTAGAGTATTTTTAATTTCAGTAGTTGTGTTTTTTGTCTCTGTTATGTTTATTCTTTAATTCTTCTAGGTCTTTGTTAATTGATTCTTGTATTTTCTCCATTTTGCTTTCAAGGTTTTTGATCATCTTTACTGTCATTATTCTGAATTCTTTTTCAGGTTGTGTGCCTATTTCCTCTTCATTTATTTGAATTTCTGTGTTTCTAGTTTGTTCCTTGATTTGTGTAGTATTTCTCTGCCTTTTCGTTATTTTTTTTTTAAATTATTGTGTTTGAGGTCTCCTTTTCCCAGGCTTCAAGGAAAGTTGAATTCTTTCCTTGAAGAAGGTTGAATTCTTTCTTTCTTTTGGTCTGCCCTCCTAAGGTTGGTCCAGTGGTTTGTGTAAGCTTCATATAGGGTGAGATTTGTGCTGAGTTTTTGTTTGTTTGTTTGTTTTTCCTTTGGTAGGCAAGGCTGAAGGAGGTGGTAATCCTGTCTACTTATGATTGGGTCTGTATTTTTGTTTGTTGCATAGATGAGGCATCCTGCACAGGGTGGTTGGATGATGCTGTGTTTTGTATTCAAGTGGTTTTGGTTGTGTGAGTTCTCACTATTTCATACTCCCTAGGGTTAGTTCTCTGGTAATCTAGGGTCTTGGAGTCAGTGCTCTCACTCCAAAGGCTCAGGGCTTGATCTCTGGTCAGGAATAAAGATTGCCCAAGTGGTTTGTTATGCATTAAGTGAGATTAAAATAGATATACAAAAATAAAAAACCAAAATGAACCCCTAACAAATGGTAGTTACAAAATCAGGCAAATTATAATTAAAATAATGAAATATTCATGTATACATATATACCCACGTGCAAAGTCAAAACAGTCCAACGAAAATAAAGTACAGTAGATTGACCCAGTGAACAAAGGAAATAAAAAATTGTATTTACCAGTCAAGAACAAAACTAAGGCACAAACCAGAAAACAAGACTAAAGCAAGGTGCCAAGTGGGGAATAAAGCATTGAAAACAAAACTAACAAATATGTTGAGAGGAAAGGAAGGATAGATATGCAAAGTTAAATAGAGGTAGATGAAAAAGATTTATATACATTAAAGATTAACTGCGAAGGTTAAAGAATAGTAGGAAAGGCATACAAAGGAATAAATATAGGAAAAATTAATATGTTTAAAAGTATTAAAAGTTAAAATTATAAGAAAGAGAAAAGGAAAAAAATGGAAGCAGAAAAAAGGAAAAAGAAAAAAAAATCTGAAAGAATCTACAGAACAAGTCAAAACATAAGAATAATAAATGTTTTTCTTGAATCACTGGTGTCAGAGTCCTTTGCCTTTTGGAGTCACAGTCCACTTTACCTCCCTAGGATTCCCTCCAACACTGTGCTGATCTCTGGATCTGCTGTGGGGGCAGCTCAGATTCTAACCTGGTCCTACTCCTGTGTGTTCTTGCCTCCAATGTCCACAGCTATCAGAAATAGTGCATTTTCTTTTGTGGGAGCTCTCAGTGGCCTTTTATATATTCCATAGACATGGAGTTTGCCTAGTTGATTGTGTGAATTTAATTTGCAGCTTGTGCAGCTGGTGGGAAGGTTTTGGGTCTTCTTCCTTAGCCACACTGCCCCTTGATTTCAATTGTGTTTTTTTTTTTTTTTTTTTTTCCCACCTCTACATGTGGGTCGTCCACTGGGTTTGCTCCTGAGGCTGCCCTGGAGGGCTTGGGTTTGCCCCTGTGAGGGCCAGGTGTGGAGGCAGTGTAGCTTCTTGGGTCGCAGGGGTTCTGGCAGCACCAGGTACTCAGGGAGGTTGGCAGCTAGGGCAGCAGGGAATATAGTGCTCTAGAAGGGTATGGAAACCAGTATTGGCCAATATGCTCCAGTATTGGCCAATACACTCTAGTATTCTTGCCTGGAGAAACCCCCTCCCTGACAGAGAAGCCTGGCAGGCCACAGTCAACAGGGTCGCAAAGAGTTGGACAAGACTGAAGCAACCCTGGATGCGTAGACACAAGACTTTTTTGCTTGTGGCAGCTCTGCCCTAGTGAGAGTTCAGTGTGAAGGTGTTGTAGCTGCTTGGCTTTCAGGGACCCTGGTGGCACCAAGTGTGCAGGGACACGTACTGCCTCTGCCACAGGAGTTATGATCCTATCAGTGTCTTTTTTTGAGCCTCTTGTAGCTGGTGATCAGAAGGCCTCTTTGGCCTCTCTTTCTCTGTAGCTCTGCCCTGTTCAGGCACTTAGGGGGCTCCCTTGCCTGGGGTCCTTCTCTGTTGTTCAGCACGTCAGGCACATAGAGGGGCCCCCCTGGCTGGGGTCCTAATCTGTAGATTGGCGTGTGAGGCACTTCAAGGGGCACCCTGGGTGGGGTCCTACTCTGTAGTTCAGTGCATCAGGCGTTTGATGGGCCAGTCTCTCTGTTGTTGAGCTGCCGATGCTGGCTGTGTGGGGAGAGAGTGGCTATGGTGATGGCTCCACCGCCTGCGTGTGACTCAGCAGTATTTCCTTGCTTCCATGGCTGCCTGGCTTTCCTCCACTGGCATTTCCCACCATGATCTCCTCCCTCACATCCCCTCAATCAGTGTGTCTGCAGTCAACAGCAGCCCTCGCTCTGGGACTGCTCCACAATCCCTAAACTCCAGCTCCCAGCCTCTGTGCCTTCCGGGGCACCAGTGTTCCTGTATGGGATATGTATGGCTGCAGCAAGGACTGTCTGATTCTCATTCTGTATAGGCTGCCACAGATCAGCTGTTCCACTCTCAGCCCTAAATGTTTCTCCTCTGACTCAGAGGATTGCCCGGATGTGGGAATCGGACCCCTGCTTCAGTTCCCTCACCCGCTGAGGGCAGGTGCAGTCCTACTAACACCCCTGTTTTTCCCCCTAGTTCTTTGCTTCTACCAAGTTTCACGTGGTTCTATATATTCTTTTCCACTGGTCAGGTACTCCTGTCCGCTCTCAGCTGGTGTTCTGCACGGCCTTCTGTGTCTGAAGGTGTATTCCTGATGTATCCGTGGAGAGAGATGTACTCCATGTCCACCTACTCCTCTGCCATCTTGTTCTTCCCTATTCTCCATTTTGAAGATAATACTTTGTATACAGTAAAGTAAAAATTGTTGAAAAAGTGCAATGGTTATCTTCTCAAATTCATCAATGTGACAACTTGCAATCTACCTTCTGATGTCTCTTCATCTTCCCCACTGTGGTTTGGGATATTTAGTTCTAAATTATTTTGTAAGACTTTTTCTCTCAGATAGTTTTTTCAAATTGGTTTTAAGTTTTCCAGAGTTGTGATTTTCCTTTTTCATTCTAAAAAAGTAATATCAAAGATACAATATTCAAAGCTGTGAATATGTACATAGATTTAAATATTTCCTGCTTTCTACTGTAAATTGAGTCTCCAGATTTCTCTACGATTACTCATAGTAGTAATTGTCCATCTTGTAGGAGACAACTGCATCTTCGGGACAAATAAATATTTTCACACTGTCCATGATGAACCTCAGTTTACCTACAGAAACCCTTCTGTGCAGGGAACTCATTGAGTTGCTAACACTATTCTTTGCCTTCCTAATACTTTTCCTTTGTTAAGCTCATTAACTTTTGGTTAGTTTAAAGTATCCTCCCTCAATGTGGGATCTTTCTAGCAGAGAGCAGCATCCAGAAGGATCAGTGACCATCCTTTGTACAGTACACTATGGTTTTGACTCACATCTTAGGGGCTTTTATTTATTTACTTATTAAATATTTATTTAATATTTCCCTGGTGGCTCAGACAGTAAAGCATCTGTCTATAATGTGAGAGACCTGGGTTCGATCCCTGAGTTGGGAAGATTCGCTGGAGAAGGAAATGGCAACCCACTCCAGTACTCTTGCCTTGAAAATTCCATGGACGGAGGAGCTTGGTGCAGGCTACTATCCATGGGGTTACAAAGAGTCGGGCACGACTGAGCGACTTCACTTTTCTTTCTTAAATATTTATTTGGCTGCCTTGGGTCTTAGTTACACCGCACAGGATCTTTGTTGCATCATGAAGGATCTTTTGTTGCAGCACATGAACTCTTTAGTTGTGGTGCATGGGGTCAATAGTTGCAGCACACGGGCTTCAATAGTTGTGGCACACGGGCTTCAATAGTTGTGGCTGACCAGGGATCGAACCCACGTCTCCTGCTTTGCAAGGTGGATTCTTAACCACTGGACCAGAAGGGAAGTCCCCTTAGGGGCTTTTTACACTGGCCTTTCCTGAGGAGCTTTCCTTACTCACATTTTCATAGGTTTATATGTTTTCTTTCCCTTAATCTAGAATGCTACAGCTATGGTAACAATAGCATTTCACCTTTGATCAGTTATATAGACTTTGTGACACATGTTCATGCTATATAAAATAAATCTTAGCTCTGTGCCTCCTTCACAGGGTTGTCCTGATATGCTTCCTTTGACAGCCTCCTTGAATCTTGCTCCATTTTACTGTTAATTTCCCCCACTAGTAATGCGTTTCACCATTCATTAAGCTTATCCTTTTATTTTCTTATTTAAAAAAAAAAAGTTTTGCCAAGTTTTGCCTTGGATACATCCTATAGTGGTTTTGATTCTACCCCAGCAATGCTGACTGTAACCATTTTATAGAACACTCATTTCCACTCTGAAAACCTTCCTCTTGTGGTTTTTGCCTCCTGATCCTGACTTGAATGTCTCAGACAATGGGAAACTCACGTTTGATGTTTAGTCTGTACTTCCTTGTATATAACTGCTTATGGAATCCAAGTTTGCCTCTGGACACATAAGATACCTATTTTTTCAATAAGAACATTTCGGATACTTGATGACAGACATAAGCTTTCCTCAATTCTCTATCCCTGGCTCTAGTTATTAAGCTAGTACTTCAAATGAGATCATGATCACCAGAGAACAACATGAATGCCTATGACTTGAATTCTGAGTGGACTTAACTCATGGGTTATCTTAACCTTTCTAACACATTAAGGGTATAAATGATCATCTTTTAAATTCATATTGTGGATTCATCATCTAAAAAGTTATGAAAAGAGCTTTGGATTTGGTGTCAGTTAAACTATATTTGAATTCTTGACCAGACTCATACTTCAGTTTTTCTGACTTATAGTTTTTTCATTGTACATGTGGATAGCAATGTTGGCCTTGTTTGGTTACCCTGAGGATTAACTAAATGAACCTGTACAGAGCTGGTGCCTAGTAAGTCTTATTTTCCCTTCTCTTTCCTACTCTATCCTTTCTTTCCTTCTAATACTTAAAAAAAAATGGTATACTTGATTTACAATATTATATTAGTTTCAGGTGTATAGCAGTGATTCATTATTTTTATAGTTTATACCCCATTAAAATTATTACAAGATAATGGATATAATTCCTTGTGCAATACAGTATATCCTTGTTGCTTATCTGTTGCGTATAGTAGTTTGTGTCTCTTAATATCATACCCCCACTGTGTTCCTCCTACTTCCCTCTCCCTACTGGTAACCACTAGTTTGTTTTCTAAATCTGTGAGTTTGTTTCTGTTTTACTATTTACACTAATTTGTATTATATTTTAGATATAAATGATTTCACATGGTATTTGTCTTTCTCTGATTTATTTCATGAGCATAATATTCTCTAGGTCTATCTATCTTGCTACAAATGACAGAATTTCATTCTTTTTTAATGACTGACTAATATTCTATTATGGTGCTTCCCAGGTTTCTCAGTGGTAAAGAATTGCCTGCCAATGCAGGAGATACAGGTTTGATCCCTGGGCCAGGAATATCTGCTGGAGGAGGAAACGGCAACCCACTCCAGTATTTTTGCTTGGGAAAATCCCATAGACAGAGGAGCCTGGTGGGATGTAGTCCATGGAGTCACAAAGAATCGGACATGACTGAGTGACTAAGGACACACAGATACAGTATTCTATTATATATATAATCACATCATTTTTATCGAGTCATCTATTGATGGACACTTGGGTTGCTTCCATGTCTTAGCTATTATAAGTAGAGCTGCTATGAACATTGGGATCAATGTGTCTTTTTGAATTAGTGTTTCCATGTTTTGTGGAGATATACCTGGGAGTAGAATTGCTGGGTTGTATGGTGGTTCTATTTTAGCTTTTTGAGAAGTCCTAATACTGTTGTCTATAGTGGTTGTGACAGTTTGCATTTCCACCAAAAGTGTACATCTTTGGCAACATTTGTTATTTATAGACTTTTTGATGATAGCCATTCTGAGATGTGTGAAGTGATAGTTTTTAATTTTCATTTCTCTAATAATTAGTGATTTGAGCATATTTTTATGTGTTTATTAGTCATCTATATGTCTTCTTTGGAAAACTGTACCTTTAGGTCTACTACACATTTATTATATTGAATTATTTGTTTTTTTTATATTGAGTTGTATGAGCTACTTATATATTTTAGCTATTAACCTTTTGTCAGTTATATAATTTCCAAATATTCTCTCCCATTCTATTGCTTATCTTTTCATTTTGTCAATGATACCCTTTGCTGTGCAAAAGCTTTTAAGTTTAATTAGGTCCCATTTGTTTATTTTTGCTTTTAATTCTTTTGCCTTTGGAGACAGATCCAAAAATATATAAATATTGCTGAAATGTATGTCAAAATGTTCTTCCTATGTTCTTCTCTAGGGGTTTTATGGTTTCTGATCATATATTTAGGTCTTTAATCCATTTTGAGTTTATTTTTATATATGGTATGAGAAAAAGGTCTAATCTCATTGTTTTACTGTAGATGTCCAGTTTTCCTAGCATCATTTATTGAAGAGACTGTCTTTTCTCCATGATATATTCTTGCCCCCTTTGTTGTAGATTAATTGACCATAGGTATGTAGGTTTATTTCTGGGCTCTTTATTCTGTTCCACTGATATGTTTCTTTTTATGCCAGTACTTTACAGTTTTATTTACTGTAGCTTTGTAGTTTAGTCTAAAGTCTGAGAGAATGACACCTCCAGCTCTGTTTTTTCTTTTTTCTCTCTCAAGATTGCTTTGGCAATTTGGGTTTTTTTGTGGTTCCATATGAATACTAAGATTATTTTTTACAGTTCTGTGAAAAATGTGGTAAGATTTCTATCAGGATTGCATTAGACCTGTAGATTGATTTGGGTAGTATGGTCATTTTATTAATTTTAATTTTTCCACTCCTACAGCATAGGGTATTGTTGCATTTCTTTGTATCATCTTCAGTTTCCTTTATCTGTGTTCTCAGAGTACAGGTCATTCACCTCCTTGGTTAAGTTTATTCCTAGATATTTTTAAATTTTTATGTGATTTTAAACAGTTGCTTTTTTTAATCTTTCTCTTTTCTAATAGTTCACTACTGTGGATAGAAAAGCAACAAATTTCTGTGTATTAATTTTGTATCCTGAAACTTTGCTGCATTTATTTATTAATTCTAATAGTTTTGAGGTGAAGTCTTTAGAGTTTTCTATATAAATACCATGCTATCTGCAAATAGTTACAGTTCATTCTTCCTTTTCAATTTGCATATCTTTTCTTTTTTCTTGTCAAAATCACTATAGATGGTGACTGCAGCCATGAAATTAAAAGACGCTTACTCCTTGGAAGGAAAGTTATGACCAACCTAGATAGCATATTCAAAAGCAGAGACATCACTTTGCCAACAAAGGTTCGTCTAGTAAAGGCTATGGTTTTTCCTGTGGTCATGTATGGATGTGAGAGTTGGACTGTGAAGAAGGCTGAGTGCTGAAGAATCGATGCTTTTGAACTGTGGTGTTGGAGAAGACTCTTGAGAGTCCCTTGGACTGCAAGGAGATCCAACCAGTCCATTCTGAAGGAGATCAGCCCTGGGATTTCTTTGGAAGGAATGATGCTAAAGCTGAAACTCCAGTACTTTGGCCACCTCGTGTGAAGAGTTGACTCATTGGAAAAGACTCTGATGCTGGGAGGGATTGGGGGCAGGAGGAGGGGACGAAAGAGGACGAGATGGCTGGATGGCATCACTGACTCGATGGACGTGAGTCTCAGTGAACTCTGGGACTTGGTGATGGACAGGGAGGCCTGGTGTGCTGCGATTCATGGGGTGGCAAAGAGTCGGACACGACTGAGCGACTGATCTGATCTGATCTTTTTTCTTGTCTGGTTGCTACAGCCAAAATTTCATATATTATGTTAAATAGAAGCTGCAAGAGTGAGTTTCCTTGTCTTATTCATGAATTTAGTAGGAAGGCTTTCAGCTTTTGAGTATGATGTTCAGTTCAGTTCAGTTCAGTTGCTCAGTCATGTCCAACTCTTTGTGACTCCATGGACTGCAGCACGCCAGGCCTCCCTGTCCATCGCCAACTCCCAGAGTTTACTCAAACTCATGTGCATTAAGTTGGTGATGCCATCCAACCATCTCATCCAACCATCTCATCCAACCATCTCATCCCCTTCTTCTCCTGCCTTCAATCTTTCCCAGCATCAGTCTTTTGAATGAGTCAGCTCTTCACATCAGGTGGCCAAAGTATTGGAGTTTCAGCTTCAGCATCAGTCCTTCCAATGAATATTCAGGACTGATTTCCTTTAGGATGGACACGTTGGATCTCCTTGCAATCCAAGGGACTCTCAAGAGTCTTCTCCAACACCACAGTTCAAAAGCATCAATTCTTCAGCACTCAGCTTTCTCACATCCATACATGACTACTGGAAAAACCATAGCCTTGACTAGATGGACCTTTGCTGGCAAAGTAATGTCTCTGCTTTTTAATATGCTGTGTAGATTGGTCATAACTTTCCTTCCAAGGAGTAAGCATCTTTTAATTTCATGGCTGCAATCACCACCTGCAGTGATTTTGGAGGCCCCCAAAATAAACTCTGCCACTGTTTCTATTGTTTCCCCATCTATTATTTGCCATGAAGTGATGGGACCAGATGCCATGATCTTAGTTTTCTGAATGTTGAGCTTTAAGTCAAGTTTTTCACTCTCCTCTTTCACTTTCATCAAGAGGCTCTTTAGTTCTTCTTCACTTTCTGCCATAAAGATGGTGTCATCTGCATATCTGAGGTTTTTGATATTTCTTCCTGCAATCTTGATTCTAGCTTGTGCTTCATCCAGCCCAGCATTTCTCATGATGTCCTCTGCATATAAGTAGATTTGTCTTAAATGGCCTTTCTAATATTGAGATATGTTCCCTCTAAACCCACTTTGATGAGAGTTTTTAATCAAATACTTCTAACACATACTTTGAATGTAGAGTTTTAAGTTGATGTTTTTATGTGATTTGAACTAAAAAAGCCTGAAATTATATAACCCAATGATTCCTGGACTGAAATAAAAATTTGGGTTAATATAAAGCTATACTGAAGGCCAGTGTGTAACGAAAGGGATTACATCACTGAGATAATTTACAACTACATCTAGATAACTTGATATGGGTCATTCTCTGGAGTTTATAGCTGCAGACTACTATATTAAAAGTCTCTATGAGAGTGTTTTCCTATGTAGTTTCTAACCTCATTCTCTTTGGTAGAGAACATTTTCTTCAGTTGACAGAAAAACTTTTAAGTGCGGATGGATTACTCAAAATGTAGATAAAAAGAAAGGTATACCTCTTCCTTGAGTTAAATGCAGTTCCCAATCCCACATCTCTTTCTTATGTGATGCCTGAAACTATGACTTTGCAACTCACTTAAGGGAATAACCCTTCTCCTTTCAAGAATGTTGTGGGTTTACACTAGGATTTTGTCATTGTAGCACCATCAGAAAATGTAGCCTGACATCTGTGCTAGGTTCATAAAGAGGATAAGAGGAAACACACTACTAGATTAAGGCCAAATGTTTTCCTTTATATTTATCAGATATTTGTGTCTTTTTTTTTTTTCATAGCCACTACTTACCTGATGCTATCAGAGATTAGAGATGATACCACTATTATTTTTATTAATAAAAATATGCCTAAGGTAAAAGTCAAGACTGTTCTCACTCATTCTGAACATTTAATACTTTCAAGTCAAATTAAATCAACATACATTTACAGAGTGTCTACTATTGTCAAAGTAATTTACTAGATCCTCACGGGTACAAAAAAATGTAAATCATGATTCTCCTCAATTCTGTTTCTACTTTTAACATAAAGTCAACATTCTTTCCCTAGCTTTTTCCCTCAGAAAATAATAAATGCTTCTGGTTACTTATCTTTTAAAAGCTAGCTATGGCTATTTCCTTAAATGAAGAGAATAGAATGGATCTTTTCTCCGTTGCTGTATTCTTAGCATATTCAACTAACTGGAGACAATTTTCTAGCTTACTTTTTAAAGAAATTTCTTTTCTGTGGTCTCTAGTGATTACAATATGTATATATTGTCTAGAATGGATTGATGACCTCATCAAATCCCTTCTAGCTAATACTGTATATTTAAAAAGTATATTCTATCCAAAACATTACAAAAATATCATTGTTCTTTCTTGCTTCAAATGCCATTTAAATAAATATGCTTATACAGTCATCTTATTCTTTTCTGGATATCTGACCACTAAAATGCATGTTTACAACTATATCTATCTATCTGTTCATCTATGCATCTTGGCTTTGATTGCGTAAACAAACAGCCATCTACACCAATATCCTCTTGATTTCATGTTGCATATGGTGAATTAGTGGGCAAAATTAATCACAGGAGAATATAATTTTATGTGAAAATAATTGGTAAGTGAATGACTTAGAAGTTTATTAAGTGCTTTTATTTACTACTGTGGAATTCTCTAACATTTTCTTGTCTCCATAGTATTCCACAAGGAAGCTTGCCAGATATTTTTATTTTGAGCTATTTTGTTTAGCCTAACAATGTGAATTTAGAGGTTTGTAGATGAATGATGCTGCTTTTCATCTATCCATCCATCTACGCATCTACCCATTCATTCATTCATACAGTTCCTTGTTTCAGAAACCAATGCTATCTTTTCAACATATTACTTTAATTAATCTAAGTCATTTTACTGGCAAACAAAGTTAGGCTCAGACAAAGTAACTTTATGCAAGGAAATATTATTGTAAATCACCTATTCTTTCTAATTTACATTTCTTTAAGCATTTTTGATTATTTACTTTTTGGCTGTGCTGGATCTTCATTGCTGTGTGGACTCTTGTCTAGTTGCAGTGTGTTGGGGCTGCTCTCCAGTGACAGTGTGCGTGCTTCTTATTGTGCTGGCTTCTCTTGTTGTGGAGCACAGGCTCTAGGGCGCAGGGTTTTCAGTAGTTGCTGTACGAAGGCTTAGTAGTTTCATTTCCTGGGCTCTAAGAGCACAGGCTCAGTAGTTGTGACATACAGGTTTAACTGCTCTGCGGCATATGGGATACTCCCAGACCAGGGATTGAAACTGTGTCTTTTGCATTGATGGGTTCTTTATCACTGAGCCACGAGGGAAGCCCTCTAATTTACATTTTAATTTTGGAGAATTCTAAACAGTTTGGACTACAAATGACCTTACTGGTCACCTTGTCGAAACTTCCATTTGATCCCCTGAAAATTTTCTCTAGCCAGTTTGGATATTTCAGTTATTTCCAATTCAGTCTTATTAAATATCAAATATATATCCAATAAAATCTTATTAAATATCAAATAGGACCAATGGAGTCTTTCGCTAATGGTTATTTTCACAGAGCCCAGTGCTACATGCACATGGGACAAAATATGAATTTATGACAATATTAATAATATAATTTGACTGTCAGTCATGTGCTGGATGCTGGAAGAGACTGCTATTTCAACAAGATCCATTCCCTGAAAATTTGGAATCTAAATTTAGAAATGGAGCAACTAGGTCCATGGAGAAAGCAGCTAAGTACAGATGGGTGACAGCATGAATTTTAGGATTATCAAACCATTTTAAGGTCATTTTGATCATATTCTGAGCCTTTAAAATTTGACATTTTATCGATTCTGTGCTCTGTTTTCATTATTGTTATATCCCTTTTCTTCTCTGAATGTGTGTGTATGAGAGGGGGTGGTGGGATTGAGAGAAAAGAGAGAGAGAAAGATAAGAGCTGAAACTATACACCTAAATATAGGGGGTGGAAGTTGGTCAGTGCAGAAATCTGGATACCATGTGGCCTCTAAGGATATCCAATTTTAATGAATGGATGGGATTTAGACAGATTTTAAAGAGTATTTATAAAGCAAAACGATCAAGTTGGAAATGTGGAAGCTACCCTTGAATTAGCTGAGTTTGTTTCTTTGTATAAGAATAAATATTTCATTTTGACTTAAAAAGATTGGTGGATGGGTGGATAAATTCATTAGTTAATTCATTAAAGTATTTATTGAGTGTGTGCTATATACTATTTTAGGAACTGGAGATAGAAAATAAATACAAAAGACAAACCTTGTCATTATGGGTTTTACATTCTTATGAGGACCTTGAAGCCACATTCCTCATCTAGAAGGAAGGGGTATCACTGAAGCAGCGGCACTGGAAATCAGGAAAGGGCAAAAATGATGGAGAATCAATTGGGGGCAGTTTTTAAAGATCCTCAATCCAGCTAGGAAGGAAAATAGCCAAGGGCCAGATATGTGTTTCAAGCCAAACCAATGTACATTTTTTTTTTAGGAATGAGAAGGGAAGAAGTGTAACTTTATAAATTTATAACTTATAAATTTCTCTAATTTCTGTTTTGATTTAGTTTTTCTGTAGTTTTCTCATGAAGCTCAACTTAAATTACTGAACTAAGGAGGTGAGTGTTTGGAGGCCACAGTCTCAGAACCAAAGATACCCTCCTATGCCAGGAGTGAGAAGACAACCACCTTAGCTCCCACGCACAGAGAGAGGTAAAAGCTGTGGAGGGAGAAGATTTGGGACACTTAAGGCCCGCACTCCTTTCCCACACAGAATGATCTCTTCAAGGTCATTCACATGGTGTGAAATCCTGCTCAGGGAGGACTGAGGTCAGAGAAGGAAAGGACATACCACATTCTCATCTTTTCTTCTTTGTGCAGGTTCAGTCACTTAGGGCTGTCTGACTCTTTTGTGACCCCATGGACTGAGGCACCCCAGGTTCCTCTGTCCATGGGATTTCCCAGGCAAGAATACTGGAGTGGGTTGCCATTGCCTTCAGGGGATCTTACCGACCCAAGGATCGAACCAGGGTCTCCTGCACTGCAAGCAGTCTCCTACATTGCAGGTGGATTTTTTACCAACTGAGTCACCAGTGCAATTTTTTTATGTGAGCTCAGTTGGGCCATGAGAAACACTGAAGTCAGAAGGCCTAGATTAAACTCATGTATCTTCACTCATCTGTTGTGGGGCCTGGGGAGATTACATCACTTTAAATTAGAGTCTCATTTGTAAATTGGGTTCTTAGTATCTCCTTAATTTTCCTTCCAAGATTGTTGAAAGCCTTAATAAGATAATACATGGGAAGATGATTTCTAAACAGTAAAAAGACTATCAGTGCAAATGATGATTATATTCTTATTTTATTAATTGAATTACATGGTTATTTATGGCATCATGCTTCTGTTGACATACAGTGTAACATAGAGGGTAAAAAAGGAGCTCTGGAAATAATTAAATTAGTTAAATTTGAATTCTGCCAGTTCTTAACTGGGTGGCTGACTAAGCAACTTAACCTCTCTGTGTGTCAGTTTCTTCATTTATAAAATGAGAATAATGACAGAACATACCTTATAGGGAGGATTCAATGTATCAATAATTGCAAGCCACTTAGAACTCTGCAGGGAGTTTAGCCCTGGCTCACCATAGTTATAGCTTATGCTGCTGCTAAGTCACTTCAGTCGTGTCCGACTCTGTGCAACCCCATGGACGGCAGCCCACCAGGCTTCCCCATCCCTGGGATTCTCCAGGCAAGAACAGTGGAGTGGGTTGCCATGTCCTTCTCCAACGCATGAAAGTGAAAAGTGAAAGTGAAGTTGCTCAGTTGTATCCAACCCTCAGCGACCCCATGGACTGCAGTCTTCCAGGCTCCTCTTTCCATGGGATTTTCCAGGCAAGAGTACTAGAGTGGGGTGCCATTGCTTTCTCCAAGTTATAGCTTATATTTCTTATTAAAACAGACATTCTTTAAAACATTGATAATTTCTTTACCTGGGCAATAAGGATACTAACTTTAATCTGTGTCATGAAGAAGAATTGTCTTTCTTATTTTGAGAGATGACTAAAATCAGACAAACATATCACATGTAGTAATTGTTAAACTGTTGAATAAGGCACCATAAAGGAAATCACAAATTATTAGAAAGAAATCATTTGTGCTGCTGTAACCAGCCTATTTTAACTGACAATCTGGCGTCAAAAAGGAAGTCGAAGTACAGCCATTGTGTGGGATAGCATTCATGGAGAAAAGATCTTCTACCTGTCAAGCGTGCAGTGTCAGAGGCTGGTGAGCTCATATTCACCAAGCTTTGAGTCAGGGGCCTGATCTCAGATCAGGATGATATATGAGCAGAGCTAGACTCCTTTGTGTTTCCAATAGACAAGGACATTGACAATATTCCACTAATGAAAATTTTATTTGCCATTATAATGTCAAAGTTAATCGTTCATTTCAAGTGGATTTCCAGCCTTTGTTAAATACATTATGTCCACGAGCGAATGATGATATGTTTGAATCACAAGGTATGTTTTCCTGTTTTGGCAAGTCTGGATTTTTATAGCAGGGCTTTGCTTTAAATGGATATTTTAATGATGGCATGCTCATTCTAAGACTTTACATTATTATCTCATCTTCTTTGAGCCTGCAGCAGCCCAGTTAGATAAGGAACTACTTGTGTCATTTTCATTGATATATTTTGCAGATGTGGTTTGGAGATTGAATAGCTTGTGCAGTAGCATACAGCAAGTAGGTGATTAAGACAGGAGCCAAATAAGATCATGATGGCATGGACTATAAGCTTGTGAGGGCAGGGAGAATAGAGAGATGTATAGAGAGAATAGAGAGTTCCTCTTGGTAACGAAACAGGCCTTGGATGCAACGTGTGCCCAGTTCAAGCTTTCAAGTGAATGAATGCTGTGGTCCTAATAGTTTGATTTAGGAGTTGAAAGACTTGGCCTTTGGGAAAGACTATTCAACATTCTGTTTTGTTGTTGTTGTTGTTGTTTTTTTTTTTCCTTTAAAATACGGAGATGATTTTAAAATATAGAGATGATTAAGACTATGTTTTATTTGTTTGAAGGTAGGTCAGAAATATAATTATCCTTTCAATGTGTATCTGGCAACTTTCTCCAAGTAATTCAGCTGCTTCCACCTATGATGTTTTCAGAGCTGTAAATGGAAATTCTCAAGTTGTTTTAAAAAAGCATAAAAATCAAAGTATTGTTATCCCTGAGATATTGCCCTTCAAAATGACCTGATTGATTTAATTAAATCATCAGTGGGTTGATTTAATTTCCTCCTGACTCCCCCCCGACCCAAATGCAAAGATAGCAGAAATGTCTTCTTAACCATGAAGGAAAACTTATGAGACTTAGTGGCCCAGGTAGGAAATTAATAAATTTCAGAATATAAAAAAGATTAACTAGGGTATTGCTTCTGATCTTAAGAGCCTTGTACATAGGTCCTATGTAACTTCTCAGATTTTCCTATATTAATTTCTTCTCATTGGAGAAATGAAGAAAATGATGCTGATGATAACTTAAAGTGCTCAACGGCTAAAATGTACCCTGACAATAGCTGCAGTAGTACAAGGGAAAAAGTAAAGTCTTTGTTGTTTAATTGAATCAAAAACACCACATTCTTTTAGTAAAGATCTAAAGACATAGAGTGTCACTTTCAGGAAGCTAGCATTTATTGTTTTCATTTTGTTCTATAAATGCCTAACGATGCTGCCAAGACAGGGAAAACTTCAAACAGCGAGTGTTATCTGTTTTTTCTTCTCTTCTCTCATCACCCTCTTCTACCGTGTGCTGCTACACTGGTTACCTTCTGCATCGAAACATCTTTGTATGTCATAAACCCATAGGAAAAAAAAAAATCAAAACACTCAAAGATTAGAGAACACACATTCCCTTTCCAGGCCTTTTTTTGGTGGGCATAGGACTGCAGTTCTGGTGAAGTGTATTAATTTTTGAGAGTCTGAGTTTATTTCTCTCTTCTAGGATTTTGTATTATTGAGCAATGTATCTCTGTATATCTATATATCTCTCAAACTCTGACACCTGAAGAACTTGTTAAAAACTTAAAATTCCTGGGCTCTACTCATAGATATTCACATTCTGAGAAACCATCAGGAATCTACATTTAAAAAAAGCATCTCAGAAAAATATCATGCTTTCTCTTAAAAAAATAAACACTGTCATCATCTCTTTTACTCATTTGGCATTTTCCACTTTTCAGAATGCTTGCACATACATATTCAGTTCTGGGAGGTAGATGGGACTGATTGTCCCCATTTTGAGGATAAGAAAAAGACTCAGAGTTTAGCAGTGATTTCTTCAAGGCCTCACTCTATACTCATCTCTTGCCCATTTCTCTGGATTGCTCACCTTAGCTGACCTTTTTCTTTTTGAGTGTTGAACTGCAAGAGGAAAGGAGCCCCCAGAGCCAGCACTGTGTGTGCCTGCCTTCCTCAAGAATGAGACAAGTCTTGTGGCAGCCAAGGAAGGAAAATACATAATTTTATCTGTGAGATGTGAACATTTCCCTAATTGACAGTGTTACCAACTGATTTTCAGTAATTTCCCTTACCACATTCCGATGTACTTTTGAAAATGTATTTGGCTGGCTTCACTTTTGGAGAAGAGGGCTGAGTGTGTGTGTGTGTATCTCCCCTGTCTGTTATATATTGTCAGAATCCCAAGTTCACTCCCTTTATGCAGGCACCCTGAACTGCTGCAGGGGATGTGTGCTCCCCATTGACAGTTGGGATTCCCCGCTCTCATGGCGCCTTGCCTATTTAATCCTCCTCCAGATGTCTGCCCCGTAAACCCATCTGCCTTTGCTGTACCCAGCGGCAGCATGAAATGTCCTGGCCCCCAGATGCAGTGGGGCTGTTTAACAGTGCTTGTGCTAAACAACCTCATAGGCCTCAGTTCCCATTCTGCTAGGAATCTGGAGGATTCCTGGGCCCTCTAAAGGACCCACATCCATTCTCAGTAGTTTCCTTGACATTCATGTCCCTTGCCTACTATTAGGGTATTTCCAGCATACACCTGTTTCTGCTTGGAAATCACCCATTAAATCTTTTGGCACGACCCTGGTGGCTTATGGGAATGTCTGTAAAGGGGAGGGACTAAGGATATTTGAAGACTGGTTGAAGAATGATACTTAGTATGACAACAGCCACTTCCACACCTTAGCATGGCTACTCCTTTATGTTTCCAAAATCTTTCATGCTGCATTTTAGCTTAGGTGACATTTTCTCCTCTGCTGAGTTTTCAGTAGTGTCCAGCGGTCACCACAAGCACTCCTGGAGATCTGATTGCCCTCCAGAGCTGGCTACTGACTGCCCTTGCCCACAGTCACCCTCTCCACCTGCATCCTCCCCTCTGTGCAGAGTGCTCACCTGGTCCCTCATTTTAGGGATTGAGTCTGTTTTGCAGCTTTCCGGAGGATCGAACCCAGATCTGGGTTCCTGGAATGTGGAAACACATTTTCCTTTTCCAAAATGAGCTGAAGGTGGGCCCAAGGGGCCATCGTTACTTTCTCTAGTGTCCCTAGACACTAGAGAAAACAGAATTCTTTGTGCTCCAGCTTATTGGAGAGACTACAGACCTCTTTTTCTCAATTCCCCCAACCCTAACCTCTCTTTGTGCACCGGGGTCCTCTAACCGGTCGATGGTGTTTTCTCTCCGGGGAGGGATGGGACTGAGCCGATCCGAGCTGCAGTTGTTTCGCTCTGCCTCTGAGAATTTCTCATCCAAACCTCAATCACGTAGGATTGCGTAGAGAGGAGAAAAGGGGAGAGACAGAAGACGGAGAAGGGGGAGAGGGGTGACGGGAGGGAGGGGGAAGAGTCTGGGAGCCGAGGGCGCGAGGGAGGGAGGAGGCTCCGAGCGCGCTGCGCTTCCCTGCGCTCCGGGAGCCTGGCCCCACCTGGGCGCTCCCGAGCTCGCGGCGGGTGGGAGAGCAGTGCCAAAGGTGCTTTGGCAGCCGCCCGCCCTTCGTCCCACCCTGCGTCTCGGTGGCGGTCGTCCCTGCCTGGAGTTTCCTGCGGAGCTAGCGCTCCAGCCGAGCGAACCGGCTAGGCGGCGGCGGCGCCCAGGAGCCGGTGCGGCTCGGCGTGCCCCGAGCCTCAGCCCCCGAATGGGACTCCGCCCGGAGCGCCCCCTCTGGGGCCCAGGGAGGCGGCGGCGGGGGCACCCCGCTAGCCCGCGGCTCTGAGCGGCCACCCGCGCAGCGAGTTGGGCGAGTAGACGGCAAACCGCACCTGCTTCCTGGCCCCGGCCCCAGAGTCTGCGTCCGGCCCCCAGGGCCCCGGTGGTGCGCTCGGCCGCCTCCCGACGCCCCCAAGCCCGGCGGCCCAGGGGCCCCGCTTTCGCCTCGGGCGCCAGACCATGGTGGGCAGCTCCGAAGCGGAGCCGCAGCCTCCTGGAGCCGAAGTCGCCCGCAGCCAGCCCCCGCCCCACCCGAGCCGCCGCGCGGGTGTTCGCAGCGCGCTGGTCACTTCCTTCCTCGGCCGGGATGGGCCGCGCGGGACGGAGTGATCGGCCTCGCGTCCAGCGGATAATCCCCATCTGATCTGCTGCCTGTGAGCTGTCGGCTGCCGAGCCGCGCGAGCCTGGGGGGCCGGGGCAGCGCGGCGATGACCTGATCCCGAGCCCGCCAGGGCGCCCCCTCCTTCCCTCGCTGTCTCTGAGCCTGTGCGGAGAGCAGCTCGGTGCGGCGGCCCCGGGCGGACCATGGCGGGGAGCTCCAGTTAAAGGCGTGTGGGCGCCGAGCTGGAGAGGACACCTTCGGCATCGCTGCCTTTTGAGGGGGCTTATTTAAACTACTGAGTCATTCCAGATTTAGGATTCCCTAAATAATCACCAACTGTGCCCATCTTGTGCCAGAAAAAAAGCGGAAAGAGAAAGAGCGCCCGCTCTTTGGGACCCCGCGTCTCCGCGGCGCTCGCCTCTCGCGGGTTTCTCCCGGAGGGTGCCTGGCCCTGGAGGATCTCCCTCCCTCCCTCCTCCTTTCCTTCCCTCCCCTTCCCTCTTGCCCTCCTCCTCCCTCGCCTCCCGCTCTCTTTGCAGCGCTGCTGGCGGGGAGTCGCGCTCGCCGCAGCTGGAAACATCTGCCCCGCCAGGCGCCCCTACCCCGACTCCAGCTAACCGCTCCCACTTCGCGCCTCTCGGAATTCCAGAACTCGGGCGGCGGGCCCCCGGAGAACCGCAGCCGGGGCGATGCATTCGGTAGACCTCACCCAGCCGGGACGGACCTCCTAATCTCCAGAACTGCGGGCCGCAGGGAGTTAAATTGCTGCCTTCCTCTCCTCTCTTGCGGTTGGTGGCTTGTTTTCTAAAGGAACGTTTTATTCACTTTTTAGCATTTTCTACCGGGGGCACGCTACCCGCCACGGTCCAGACTCTTGCTTTGTAAACGGGTTTTCTATGTATGTGTGTGTAGATATACTTTGGACACCTTGCAACGCTTGCGCCTCTCCGACAGGGGCACGGCTTGTTGTTTTGGACATCCTTCTTCCTTTTCCACTTGGTACTCCGAACGCAGTGTGACCAAAGTCCCCACTGCCCCCCTGGACGCGGATCGCCTGGGGGTGCAAGTTTGGGATGCAAGAGTCTAGTTAACAGGAAGGCCTGGGACCGCCCCGCCCCCGCCGCCAGAGGTTGGGGAAGTTTACATCTGGATTTTCACACATTTTGTCGCCACTGCCCAGACTCTTGACTAACCTTGTGGGCGCCGGGTTTTTGGTACTGCAGCCTTCTCAAATATTAGCACTGCCTCCTCGCGCCTGCCCTGTCCCTCCAGGCCGCCGAGGTCCTGCCCTCGCCCCGGCGGAGCGTGATCCCGAGGGCGCAGTGGAGCCCGGGGCCTGGGGCCCGCGCTGAGCAGCTATGGCTGCAGCGATAGCCAGCTCCTTGATCCGGCAGAAGCGACAGGCGAGGGAGTCCAACAGCGACCGGGTGTCGGCCTCCAAGCGCCGTTCCAGCCCCAGCAAAGACGGGCGCTCCCTGTGCGAGAGGCACGTCCTCGGGGTATTCAGCAAAGTGCGCTTCTGCAGCGGCCGCAAGAGGCCAGTGAGGAGGAGACCAGGTCAGTAGAAGCCCTGACGGTGGGCTCCCTAGTGGCTAACACCCCCCTCCCCTTCGGCAAAGCATCTAGGGGCATTCATGAAGAGAACCAGGATCCTCCTCTTCCATTCTGGCCCCTCGTTCTCCCACAATTTTCAGTTAGATTTCAGTCACCTTCTGTTAGCTAATAGCTTCTTGTCCCATATTCAGGAAAACACTTAATACCTCGATGAAACCACGGTTTGATTGGGATGAGAGTTACATGTTTACATGCTCTTTGTCCCATAGATCCTGTAGAGTCCTTGAGGGCAGTGGCCACCTCATTCTCCATCTCTATTTCTCATACATCCCTTCATCTGTCCATCCATCCATCCAGTGTTTAATCTACCTCCTGAGAACCTAAATGTAAATAAACCTTCCTTCCTATATCTCTCATAACACAGTGCAATCTTAACACATAATAGACAGTAGGCACAAGATGAACGTAAATTTATTGTCTTTTTCTAACTCTTTCTTTGGCAACACATGATGTGGGATCTTCCTTACGTTTCTGATCGATTTCTCACTTCCCCGTTTTCACCCATGCCCTTTCACTTCTTTTCACCCAGACCTCCTTTTCTTATTCTCTTCCAACTGCTTCTCTCCTTGTTCCAAATGGCTCTTCTCATTAACTTTTCTGTCTTGTTACTCCCATCTTTGCACACTCACACTTTTGGGACATTCACGGAACAACATAGTATCTGCAGTTTGGTCTCAGTAAGTGTAAAGGAAACTTTAGACTTATCAGAGATCTTAGCCTGGCCTTTCTGAAGCTGATTCTTTTCTTTGGCTTTAAACTCAAATGGTTAGCCTTTGCTGTATATCTGTTTACAAAGGGAAATTGGATACCTCAAAATTTCAGAGTGATTATCCCCAATTTAAGCCAGGCTATCGAGAGAAAGAAAGCAGAATTGCCAAGGTCTGTGCTTCCTTGGGTGTGGCCCACAGGGTCATTTGCAATCTGCAGATGATTAACCCTTGCTGTGGACAATTGAAAACAAATACAGTCTAGAAGGAAAGCTTGCTTGGTGACCAGTTGACTAGTTTAGGTTCTCATCTTTGCAATTCTGATTGTGATCTCCTGGGTTTCAGGAATGAAGCATATGGGCTGGGGTCATTGGGTAAAGAAAACACTTGAAAAGTCTGGACAAGTGGGGCTCAGAATTAGTTTAGAAATTTGTGATTAAGACTTGTAAAGAGGCTGTTCCATCTCATTTTTCCGTTGAGTTTTCATGACATTATTCATTCCATAGTGGGCTCTTTTTCTTATCCCTTGACGTTGATGAAATAGTAAATTTCAGGAGTAAACAAAAATAATTACGATCTTAAGGCAGAAGCTACTAAAATCTGTTATTTTATATCCAGTTAGTATGGCCTGTTATTGTATAAAGGGAAGATATGTGCAAAATACTAGAGTTATCTCTGCACAGTAAATAACTCATATTAGGGGAAAATGAAATTCTTCATATTGTTGTGCAAGGATCATTTGGGGGCCATCTTCTCTCGGGGCTTATGTGGTCTACAAAGAACTTCAAGGCTCTTAATTCCATGTGACTTTGATATCTTAGTCTCTGAACTATGTTCTTGCACTCTAGTTTTTGTGGATAGACTCTAGTCAGCCTTCTTACTAACGAACAAGGGTAATCTAAATGTTAGGTGGATTGTTTTTGTGAATGGGTAATATAAACTCACCTGATCTTTGGTGAAGTTGACTTGGAGACCAGTGATTTGCATGGCTTAATTTTACATAAGGAAACTGCTTCCTGTGGCCTTTTCCTTGGCATCTCATTAGAAAATAGAGACTTTGAGGAAATTGCTGAGTTTATTGTTTTTTCATTGTTCATTTAATCTTTTCCTCTTTTTCATCTACTTAGTGTACATTTTGGCAAAGAGGATCATGACTGGTGGATTCTTTTAGCTTAAGTGTCACAGTAATAATCTGACAAAGAGATGACAGGACCTGTTAAGAGATGCTGAGTGCAAGGGCAACATGCATGTATCTGTCCACTGTGGAGTTGAGTTTGTTATGAAGCTTGGCTTAGAAGAATGGGAGCATAGGGTGCAACAAAACTTTTGGGGAAGATGATAGTATCTGTTACCATTACTAACAAAGCCAAATAACTAATCTGTTGATTTGCTGTCAGTGACCATGATTCACATAGCTTGAGATGAGCCTATTAATAGAGAGACAGCACCTTCCACATCTCACTTCTCCAGAGAGAATTCTTTAGCTGGATTGGGAGGAAGTTGCTAAACACCAAAAGAAAAAACTATTTGAGCAAATCTGTTTTATAAGCTCTTTGATGTTATGTTCACTTAATATTTGATTTATCCTTTAAACTCACTAAATGGCCTTCTCAGCCATTTCCTGTGAAATACAAACTGAGTCACAAATGGTAAAGTGGTGAAATGGAATAACTCATCATGATAATTTCCACTCTGAATTTCTGTCACTGAGACACAAGTTTCATGGGCCAGGCTTGCCAGGGGAGAGAGCCTGAGACAGTGAACTAAATCAGGTATTGGATGGGAAAGGCCACAGTTGTATTTCTGATTTCAGGGCTAACACACCGAGAGTCTCATAATCCTTGTATTAGCTCACCAAGTTCCAGTACATATGATGTTGAAACCTCATAAATGCAGAGGGAATACTGAAATTACATGGTAAAGGTCTCAGATTTTAAAATCATGATATTGCATTACGAAAACATGAGAATTGGCAGGGCCATCTCTCCCATCACAGAGTTCCAGGACCATAGGGTGCCTCAGATGCATTGTGAATGCCATCCCTGGAGCACAGTGGTGGCTTACCCTGGGACTGTGTAGCAAAATGCTGCCTTAGGTAAGAAACCCTTGAGCCAGAACAAGTTGGTGGTTTATACAAGAATTGCACAGCTTTGATTGTGGTAAGATTGGGGCTAGAACTCGATCCAGTTGATTTTTCTTGCCTGTGTATTTTACAACACAACACAAAAAAAGTAGTGTGATGTACTGCGTGTCCTCTGTCAAAGAATGTGAATAATTTTATACATTATTTATTTTTACCATTAAGGATTGTTATTATTATTTTGTGATTAGAACAATAATGTGGTCTTATAGAGGAGATAACTGGCAGAAGGAGACATAAGCTAAGTCAAGCAATTGGGGTTCTAAAATGACCATCCTACAGCACTGTGCATATAGAAGTAAATCCCACAGTGAAGACATACAGATAGGGCAGGAATAGTTAGTCCCATAGCACTGTGTGGACTGTGGGTCTTTGGAAGTGAAATATTGGAGACTTTGAACACTGGCACATTGGCTTAGGTCAGTGAACCATAGAAAAGCCTTTAGAACATAAGAAAAGAACATTCTTACAGTCCTTATTACTTGAGGTATTATTTGTATGTGAAATACCTGTATGAGCTGCTCGAATATTTGCTTAAATGTTGATACCACTTAATTTGCCATGTGAATTACATGGCTTACTCAATTCTGGCATTTGTTTTACTCTTGAATAGAAACACCTGAACAAATGATTAACTCTAGAATTATTTATGTTTTTCACTCAGGACTTGCTGCAAGTAATAGATAGCATTCCCCATCAGGAAGGGATAAGTGTTTATAGAATCTTTAAATGTCGGAGTGGCCAGGAACCTTGGAGGTCATTAGTATCACTCTTTGAGTTTTCAAAGGAAAGTCTGTAAAGCACAGAGTAATTAGATAAGCTTAAATCTGTATTTTAATCAGTGTTTTTATTATATTTATCAGTGTTTTTCTATAATTTAATTCTTTCACTTAAACTGGGGCATTAAAAAAAAAATCAGTAATCAATAAAATTCCTCACCTGAAAACATTAGATAGCTTTCATAGCTTAAGTTTTGGATTTTATATTACTTTTGTTTTAAAGAATGATGTAGTATGTTTATAGAGACTGGATAAAATAAATCAAAGAAGTGATTATAATTTTACTAAATTTTGTTGATTTTTTGTTGATTTTTTTGTCTTATTTTTCTTAGTTTTTGTTTCTACTTGTTTCTGAGTCCTTTTTTCTGATATAAAAATTATGGTTACTCAAAATATTTTAGTATTTTTCCAACTTGTTTTGGTGGATGTATACTATTTAATAGCATACTCATTCAGTATTTTACTATCAAACATATCCTTTGACACTGACGAAGGAAATATCACAAAATAAAAACTTTAAGAAGAAAACTGACAAAAAAGGGGGAAATACTTAATCATGTGACTTAAATAATATAAATTACATTTTTATAAATTGAAATCATTCTGGCAATGTATAGATCAAGAATACATTCACATGACCAGTGATACTTTACATTTATAGCAAGTAGTTTTATTGTATTTTCTCCTTTAAAAGTATGACTCATGTCTGAACTACAAAATCAGCCTAATTAAATGATATTTGGCTTGATGCTTGTTTGAAAACAAACAAGCTTTCCTTATTAGAAACCCACCCTAGGGTTTAAAATGATATTTTGTGTATGTGTGTGTTTTAATCTTCTTTTCTCTACAGCAGTGCATTCTCATCAACATTATGTTTCCATTGTAAGAACATTTAAAAATAGTAGCTACTGTGATCTCTTGATTTCTTTCATCCCACAGAGATCTCATCAAGCCATAACTCAGGATTAAGTCTTTAAAGTTTTAATGAAGTTGATATTGAACAGAGTTAGAAAAACAACTTGCAGGAAATGAGGCAGTCTGTATTTGAGGAAGCAATAGGAATATTTTGGAAGACGTTTAGAAACTAAAGCTTTGTCTCTTACAAGTATAGTTTAAGGAAAGTACTGGACTTACTAGTAAAAAATGACATAGCTTTTATTCCTGTTGAGAGCATATTTTTGCATAGATATTACTGTGTTGATTTAGTTTGGGAAATTTGTTAATAGTGATTACTTTTTTCTCATCTCTTTTTTTGAGTACTTTGTCATAATGTGTATTCACTATGACTTCCATCTGAATTATTATAGATTTTGTGAGAACTCTCATAAATAGCCTGACTAGACATAGGAAACCAAGTTAACATATGACATTTTGAATTCTATCTGATGGCCTACTATCAAGCTACATGACTTTACTTGTTATCCAAAGAGAAATGAAGCTCCTCTAAAGGGCTCTGATTCCAAGGTCACTTTCTAAGCATCCGTGAGAGGGAGGAGCCTTAGAATGCAAAATATCTATAAGTTAACCATATATAGTAATACCTTCCTTGACGATATAACTTCAGGATTTACAGAATTTCTTCACAACTTCTGCCCCTTTAATTCTTCATAGCAGTCTACTGGCATGATACCGTCTTTGAAATAAAATTAAGCTTCAAAGTAGTAGACAGACTTGTTCAGGTTCATGGAGTTAGGGAGTGGCTAAACTGCTCCAGGACCACCAGCGCCCACCCTGCACATCCTCTGTCTTTATCTCTCACCACCTTGAGCTAAGGAGGCAGAATCTGAAGAATTCAGTGAGATTCAAAGCTGGGACACTCCAGTTGGGGGGAATCAGATAAAGAGTTCAAGGAAATATGGAGTGTCATTTTGCTTTGCTCTGGGTATATCTAGAGCCCCCGGGAGCATCTCTTGTGAGGAGGAGTAAAGCGGGGAGGCTGGTGAAGGTCTCCAGGTACTGAAGAAGCAGTTCTGTGGCTATGTTGTCATGTGAAGTTCTCAGGCTCCTGGCTGGGTTGTTCCTCTCTGCTTGTGGGAGCCTTGGAGATGTCAAAGGCTGCCCCCTGGGGCACCTAAGGACTCACTGGGAGACTCAGGTCCAGAGGGGAAGACTCTTCACTGTAAACATAAACCATTGCTTCAGATGTTTTCAAATGCAAAGAGGTTAATAACAAATGCAGGAGAGCCCTGTAGGATTTAGTGTTTAATTTTTTTTTAATAATTTTTTTTTTTACAGTGAGTGTTGACTGTGTAGCAGAGTGATTAAGTACATGGATGTTGGTGTGGGATCGGAATCCAAATTCTGGAAATACTATCTGTGAGAACATTAGGCAAATTTCTTAGAGTCTTTGAGCCTCAGTGTGCTGATTTGTAAAATAAAAGTACTATCTCTAGCATTTGGCTAGGAAAGATCTCTCTGAGGAAGAATCATTTAAGCTGAGTTCTGAAGGATGAGGCAGGCAGAGAAGGGTGGAAGATGTTGAAGGCAGAAGAGAACAGCTTGCATGAGACTGAGGTGAGGAGGTATTCGGTGCTTTAGAAGAAGTGTCGCTGGAGTGATGGGAGCAAGTGGTCCAGGCAACATCGAAAAGCTTGGCAGGGCAGCGTTGTGCCGGGCCTTGGAAGCTCGCAGAGAGATTTTAATCTAGAATCCAAAGAGAGTCAGAAGTAGGGGGTAATATAATGTGGCCTGTATATTTAAATGGACACTCTGGCTTTGGAGAGAAGAGTGGATTATAGGGGAGCCAGAGGGGAAGTTAAGGAATCATAAGGAGGCTGGGGAAGCAGTTGGGGACAGCAGTTCTCAAAGTGTGGCACACAGGCCCTGGAAGCTCCTTGGGGACGTTTTAGTGGGTCCACAAGGTTAAAACTGGGTTCATAATGATATTTCCTAATACTAATTATTCATCTTTTTTCACTCATTGTCTTAAGTGTCCAGTGTGATTTTCCAGAGGTTATATGATATATCCACTATCATCTGAAAAGGCTATTAAAATTTCTTTTCTTTTAAACTACGTATCTGTGTAAGGCCAGGTTTTCTTTATATGCATAAGCCACAACATTTGCAAGAGATTAAATGAGCAAGCAGATTTGAGAATCCAGCTGATTTCTGTTAAGGCAGACATAACAGAAATTTGAAAGCATATAAACTACTTTTCACTCATTTTTGTTTTGGTAAACAGTTATGTTTCATTAAAACACCTGTTTGTTTAATATATGATGGGCTTGTTTTTAATGAATATTTGAAACATTTTGTCATAATTTCTAAACATAGTACATATTGAAAGATATAGGCCACATAAACACAAGCTCTTTGAGATACTCAATAATTTTTAGGAGTGTAAAAGGATCCTGAAACCAGAAAGTTGGAGAACCACCGGTCTAAGGTATAGATAATGTTGACACGAAACATTATGGCAGTGGTCATGGATACGAAAAGAATAGATGGAGGTAGAATGAGCTGAGCCTGATAATAGATAGATATGAGTCAAAAGCATGTAAGATGTCTGGATGATTGATTTCTGGCTACACAATTCAGCAGGGAGTGGTACTAAGATGCAGGGAAACTAGGGGAGAAGCAGGGTTGGTATGTGTCAGATGCATATCCTTCCCAAATTACAAAGCACTGTGGATTGCTAAGGTGGAAAATTGGGTGATGGTATTATTTATTGTTTAGTAGTTTTACAATACAGTGAAGATCCTGAATAACCCCTCTGTGTAAGGCTATCTACTTTATTCTTGAACTCTTTAGGGAACTTACTTTCCTCCATTGATCTATAGCTACTACCTTGTAAGAGTAATCCTATAAGCAAATATGTTTTAGGCAGAGAAAAACACTGTGTGTGTGTGCTCACTTGTGTCTGACTCTTTGTGACCCAATGAACTGTAGCCCCCCAGGCTCCTCTGTTCATGGAATTTTCCAGGCAAGAAATACTGGAGTGGGTTGCCATTTCCTACTCCAGGGAATCTTCCTGACCAAGGGAGTGAACCAGAGAAGAATATTAAGAAAAGTCAGAAACCTAAATAGATTTTTTCCTAGTCCTTTAAAATTGAAACAAAGTATTGCGTGTTAAAGACACTTGACATAGTTCAGTCCTGAATGTATTCTGAATATGACTTTTATACACGTGGAACCTAGGTGAACTTTATACATGAGCCTGGTCTAGAATCAGTGGTCTTTGCATGATCAAGTGACTGTGACAAGATAAACTTTGTAAAGTTCTTATTTGTCCAACTGTTGTTAGTCATTTGATTAGTGCTTATTGTGGTGCTTAGACACCCCCAGGCTCCCTGCTTCTAATCATACTCTGTTAATGCCTGTCCACTGGAGTGTGTGTACAGTCTTTTCTTAATGACTTTTCAGAGGTCATTAGAGAAACTCTAAGGTCTAAGACCAAATCTAGTTTCCTGGAAGAGAATGACATGGGACGAATAGAATCTGTAGTCAGATCACAAAATGCTAGAGCTTAGAGGTTATACAGGCCAGCGATTCTCAGCTCAGCTGCAGAATCAAGTCACCTGTGAGCTTTTAAAATGTGCTAATGCCACACAACCAGAAAATCTGATTTCTTGTATCTGCTCTGGGGTCCAGACATTAGTCATCAGTTTTGCTTGTTTGTTTCTAACCTCCTAGAAGATTCTAACGTGCAGCCAAGGCTGAGAACCACCAACCTGTTCAAGTCCCATCACTTCATACCTTGTGACCCTGAAACAAAAATTAATTATTTTATTCATTAGTGTTTCCCTGGTGGCTCACTGGTAAAGAATTTGCCTGCCAATGCAGGAGACACAGGAAAGGCTAGTTTGATCCCTGGATCAGGAAGATCCCTTGGAGAAGGAAAACCCACTCTAGTATTCTCCCCTGGGAAATCTGATAGAGGAGCCTGGAAGGCTACAGTCCATGGGGTCACAAGGGAAAGACTCGACTTAGCGACTACACAACAATAAAAAAACCTTTAGAATACATTTATGCTGTTTAGAAACTGCACACAAATTTTAATTACAGTGATGTTGTTGTGTTTAATGGCTTCCAAAACCTAGCCGCATTATGTGCACGTGTGCCTCATCTTCCTCCCCGGCATGTGAGCTCCCGAGGACAGGACCTGGGCCCTGTTCATCACTAAATTCTCAGCACTAGCATCTTGCCTGTACTATTGCAATTCTTTGATCACTGTTAAATAAATGAGGACTCATGAAACCTTACCTTTATGGCAAGCCTCAGAGCAAGAGGGATACTGAAGTTAGTATCTCTAGTTCTCACACAAGGACGCTGAGATATAGCAAGCCTGGGGCTTCTCAAATCCCCAAGACTAGTAAGAAGTAGAGTCTGCGTTTGAAGTCAGGTTTGTTTTTCCTAGTTGACTTTCCTTTCTACTCTGCTAGCACTGGAAATGAGCCTCAGTGTCTTTCTTTGAAAAACGATGGTACCATGTTAAAGGATATTTAAGGGCTTTTTTAGTTTGACAAGTCATTAAATAGCTCCTCTCCTCCCAGGAGGAACACTCATGACCGGGACATGAAATACTCATCTTCTCCCTGCTTCCTACATACATAGGAAATATAAAAACCATTTTCCTAGTGTGCTGTTTAGAACATTCCTAACTATATCCCATGGTTTAATTACCTAAAATGTGCTATTAAACATCTCTTTACCTAAAATATCAGTCTTAATTTCTTTTGACTCCAGTTTAGGCCTTACAAAATTAGGAATTAAATCCAGTATACCGCAGTGTTTCAGACATTTTTAAAACCTAAGGTAAAAAGGGGGATTAAAACAAAGTGTGAATGAGATTCAGGAAATAAAATCTGTGAGCTTCTATAAATTATTATAGAAAGAAAAAAACAAAAATTTCTAGAAGATGTATTTTTTTATTGTTACTGGTGACTTGAATGT
Organism: Bos mutus; assembly: GCF_027580195.1. NCBI lineage: Eukaryota > Metazoa > Chordata > Mammalia > Artiodactyla > Bovidae > Bos > Bos mutus. Next base: position 74,136,380 of record NC_091617.1, read on the forward strand.
TTTATTTTAATTTTGGGAATTCAAAAGATGACCCAGATCACCTTTACAGTGCCCCAGAATCAGATAATACTCCTCAATAATTAAGAATGGGGCCAAAATTTAAATAAGTACTTGAAGTAGGGATCCATAATCAAATTGTCTGGGTAGAAGAAATGTCAGATTTTTTAAAAATATATTTATTTTTAAGTTTTTATTTTATTTATTTTCGGCTGCATTGGATCTTTGTTGCTGCATGTGGGCTTTCTCCAGTGGCAGTGAGTGAGGGCGGGGCTCTGGTTGGGGTGTGTGGGGCTTCTCATTGCCATGGCTTCTCTGTGGAGCACAGGCTCTAGGGCTGCATGCTCAGTAGTCGTGCATGGGCTTAGTTGCCCTGGGGCATGCGGGATCTTCCCAGACCAGGAGTCGCACTTGTGTCCCCAGCATTGTGAGGTGGATTCTTAATTACTGGACTACCAGGGAAGCGCCAGATTCTGTTTTTAGATGAATGGCTCTAGCTGAGCTGTCCATACGTTATCCATACCATATGTAATCTTATGTTGGGGAGAAGACTTTAAGATAGGAGAGCCACCCAAAATCACCTAAAGAGGATAGAAAAGAAAAGAATGGTCAGTGTTTGTAATTAATTTTAAAAATGATGAAAACAATAATTACAAAGTGATGAAAAGACTGATGTGTCAAATTCCTAGGAAACCCAAGTTTCTCTTGATGGAGAGAGTTGAAGTTGTGCTATTGTCGTGCTTTATTAATTCAAGGAGGACTGCAGTGGATTTTTGCAACCAGAATGTAACCATGAAGTGAAGCATAAGTGGCAAACGAGTTGATGGTTCAGAAGCTCAGAATTCTAAAAAGGAAGTCATGTTGGTAGAAGCCTTGGTTTCCTCTGTAGTCCTCTTGTGGAATATTGCTATGAAAGATTGGAAATTTACTTTCTTCTCAGAATGGTGGAGAGGGTTCCTCTTTGCCTCCTTACTGACCCTGTTTTCCCCTGATAGGCACCAGGGCTCTTCTCTGTAACTTTTGCTCAGGAAAGTAGCTGGTAGCATCTTGAAGCTCTGGTATCCTGAGAGGTCTGCTTACTCCTCCCTTTCCACCTACAGGTTGTGAGAAAAGGCACTAAGGGGGAAAAGCACTCTGAATTCATGCGTTTCTGAGTGCTTCCACGTAATGCCTTTTTTGAGATTTTACTGGGCTACGTTTCCAGCTTACTACATGGCTTCTTCAGTTTGAATTCCACTCATGGTTCTACTGGGCTTCTCAGATGGCGCTAGTGGTAAAGATCCCACCTGCCAATGCAGGAGATATCAAAGACTTGGGTTTGATCTCTGGGTGGGGAAGATCCCCTGGAGGAGGGAATGGCAACCTAATCCAGTATTCTTGCCTAGAGAATCCCATGGACAGAGGAGCCTGGTGGGTTTCAAAGAGTCAGACATGACTGAAGTGACTTCACGCGTGCATGGTTCTGCTAATGGGACCACCATCTTGGTTGGGAACCTGAAGATGGGAGATCCTTGGCTCCTGTTACTTTTACCTAAAGCACAGCACAATTCTGCCTGTTCTTTATCATGCTAAGCAAACACATTCAGTCTGAAGCTTTTGTCTCATGCTATTACATGTCTGCACTTGAGGATGGGTAACTGTGACATCAGCCTTGGGAGATCCACGTACTGGGGTATATGACTCAAAGTGTTACTGAGTTTGCATTAGAAAATGTCAGCACTCATTACAATCACACACCTTATGGGGGAGGGACGTGAGCCTCTGAAGAGGTAAATTAGGTCATATAACTACAAAAGGCAGAGCAAGCATAGACGCTAAAGTCCATAAACGTAAGCCTATGTCTTACTGCTACACCATAGCTATAGCAATGGGACGTTGCCCACTGCTGGTAGTAAGATTATCCACCTGTTCTTTGTTTTGAGCAATTTAAATGTTGGTAGTTGTTTTTAAATGTCTATAGTCAAGTTGTATTAGCAGACACCTATTGAGTGGCTGTGCTTGGGAATGGAATACGGCAATAATGAGGAAGTACCTGTTCTTTGTCTGTAGGGCAGTCTATAATTAAGATTTGTTAACTCTGGCCAGATTTGTATTACTGTGTTCCAAGTTGTAGGTTTGCTGTGTTCTTCTGGACAGTTTCTCCTGTAATGTCTAAATTTCAAGAAAAATAACAATAATTATATAATTTAAAAAAAATTAGGTAGAATCTTTTAAAAATGCACATGTGCTCAAGACCTGGCTCAGAGCATGTTGTTTGATTATATATTTTATCAACATGAATATGCTGCATAATCAAGGTTCTTTCTCTACCTGTCTTCTCACAGTTCTCTAGCCAACTCCAGCCTTGTTGGCATACAGGAATGTTTACAGCATCTGTCCATTTCAGTTCCATAGTTTGTAGTTGTTTTTCCCATGAGGAATGCTGTTAACTTCTACACTAACCTTTGCCTTACTTAGACACAGCCCCTCGTTTCCCAGCGCTGCTGCAGTTCTGCCTATTATTCCAGGCCCAGCCCAACTCCCATCTTTTCTGCCAGATCTTCTCAAACCCTTCCAAGTAGAATGATTCACTGCCTGCCCCAGGCTTCACTTGGTGTATAGTCATCTGCAGTTCAGTTTGTCTTGTCTTTTACTGTGGGAAGTACCTGTCCCTGTGATCGGAATGTGAGTTCCTATAGAAAAAAGAATAAGATCATGTCAATGCTATCTCCATAGTAAGTAGTCAGAAATAATTCATCCAAATGAAATGAATTCTGTTGGTGACTGATGGGCTCATGCCACTAGGACTAGTCAGATTTCAAGGGCCTTTCTGCACAAACAAGAAAATACTGAGCGGGAAAAGAAATTTGTATTTTTGGCTAATATTAATTTCATTTTGTTTGATATTGCAGTACAATAATATCATTAATCTATGGTCAATTGGTGTTAAACTATTAAATAAATACTTAGCACTTATGCTTTTCCTTCCTCCCCAACCCAACTCCCAGTTGCCACCCTTGTTTCACTCAGTATATACTTTTCCTCTTTCCTCTTTCTCAGCAGAGTAGCTACTTATAAAGGGGGAGTTTCTATGGAAATGGTAAAGGAGAGAGGACCTTTGTATTAATTTATCCCTTTGCTCCAGAAATGGAGGCGAAGTGGGTGGCATTGCCAATTTGGAAAAAGGCCCGTTCTATTTTGACTGGCTTTGGTTTCTTAACATTGGGTTAATGAGAAATTTGCCATTGATTTCAAATTCAGTCATGCCTGGTCCTTACATTTACAGTTGAGACCAACAAGTCATTTTAGTGTTAAATACTCTGGAGGGAACATAGTCACTCAGGTTTCACTTTTCCTGGTGAAGCTGTAAGTAATGGAGGAATACAGTATTGATTTGGTCTAATGAAAAAGCTTCTTTCTGTCAACTCTTTATTACCTCATTGGCTTTTCTTCTTTCCTCTTCTCTTACCCTTAAAGCTATTGATAGCAGCATTAAGTAAGTCTTCTGTGTATGCTGCAGTCCTCTGTATTTATTCTTTTGTTTGAAACCCTGCCTTTTTCTTAAGAAGATATAAATAAAAGAGGCCTTTGAGTCAGTCTAAGGTAACAGTATCATAAAAATGGCATTGGACTTTTTGACCTTGGGGAAGTTTTTTTCCCTTCTCTTCAGCTTAGTTTCCTCATTTTCAGAATAAAGGGATTGTATCAGATGGTTTCTGAGATCCCTTTCAGCTTTATCATTCTTGATGTGTATTTCTGGTATTAAGGCTTACAGGGGATGGGTTGTTGGATTCCAAGATATTTGGATGTCAGATATAAGTAAATAGTTTAATGATATGTTGGACATGAAACTCTAGAAGATTTATTAAGGGAATAGCAAAAAATACATATACTTTTGTTTAATTTCTCTCCTCTGTAGTGTTTATTTGTACTTATATCCACTAGTTTAATTGAACACATATTGACTGTATTTCTAAATTTTCTTTGTATTATTTTAGTTTTTAGCATTTTATTGCACATTCAAAATAGACTATTGCATTGGTTTGGACTTTAGCACTGAAGAGATTTTAATAAGATGGTGGAACTAGGTTTTTTCCTAATGTAGATGACATTTAGTTATTTACTAGCCTCAAAGAGAGGATAACAATGAAAAAAAAATGGACAGGAAAAGGAACTATGACATGGAATGAAGTTGAAGACTGATCTTTGAATAAGCTAATGTGAAACATCATATTCCATGACGGTTTTAGATTAAACAATGGAAAAGTGCCATTGGAATGGGAATGGTAGTAGAGAGAAAAGTCATGCCTTAATTATCAAGTTTTTAGATTTCTCAGACTTTAAGACATACCTTTTTGATATGTTTCTACCAAGACTTCATCAATTAAGGAAGAAATCAATGTTTATGGAATATAAAATATGACATACTCTTAGCAGTCATCATTTATATTATGGACAGTTGGTGAAATTTAGTTGTGCTCATTAGTGGTAAAAATGTAAGATTTAGAAGAGTATAATTAAAATATTGCCTAAAATAAGATTTTATCATTTCTGTGAGTTTCATTTATGTCACCCATCTCATCTGTTCTCATAGGTATTGTTGGCATTTGACTTTTTTCTTCTTTAGTTTTTCCAATTCTTTATCTATGCAGTATGGTTACAATATACATAGGGGAAATTCAGTTTTACCTTTTGATCCATTAATCATTTTATTTGACCAAAAATAAGCTTGGCCTGTTCCTTGAATTTGAAGTGTATAACACAAGGTCACTTTTAAGAATTTATAGTATATAAAATTGCATGACCTATAGTAGATGTGTTGGTAAACCTGATTACCTGCCTCTGGATAAGCTCCTTTTGAGTGTTGCTTGGAGTCAAACATCACTCTCCAGGTTTGGTCTGATAAACCCAAAGTAAAATACACTCAGTCTAGATTAGCATTTCTGTGAGGTCTGTAAGAGATCACTTTATCTCTCTGCACAGTAATATTTAGTTAATTGTTCTTGCAACTGCTGTTTTTCAGCTGCTTTGAGAAAAGGGCTTTATAATTTCATAGTAAAGTTTTTATTATTTTTTAATGTTAACAAAATTCTTTGGATTTTCATAAGTGGATTTTGTCTGCATTCCGAATTAAGTCTCAAGTTGGTTTAGACCTCATGTGAATTGATTCAGGCACTTTCATATAGCTATCCCAGCAAGGAAGCTATATGCTCAAAGGTCTTATGTCTAGTTTTAAGAATTCTGAGCATATGAGCATTGTTCACAATTTCAATGTTTCAGTCCATACACCAATGCAATGAAGGGATATACATTTCACCAGTCCCAATACAATGCTTCTTTTCTGTCTTCTTGCTGGTGCTGCTGCTAAGTCGCTTCAGTCGTGTCCCATAGACGGCAGCCCACCAGCCTCCTCCGTCCCTGGGATTCTCCAGGCAAGAGCGCTGGAGTGGGTTGCCAATTCCTTCTCCAATGCATGAAAGTGAAAAGTGAAAGTGAAGCTGCTCAGTCGTGTCCGACGCAGCGACCCCAGGGACTACAGCCTACCAGGCTCCTCTGTCCATGGGATTCTCCAGGCAAGAGTACTGGAGTGGGGTGCCATTGCCTTCTCCGTTTCTGTCTCCTTGTGCTCATGCAAGCCCCATTCATCATTCACACCTATTTCCCAGGTAAATTCCTCCATCTTCTCCTTCTATGCACCCATTTCCACTGTAGATACATTAGTCATAAAACGCAGTTTCTTAAAATTGATTTTTATAGTTTTTTTCTTCTGCTGAACTTTGAACCTGTGGACAGTGAGTCCATAAAACCAGGATTATCTTAGTGAATATTACTGTTTGGTGAATGATGTCCTTAATAGAGGTATTTCTATTTTGCTGTTGTTGTCTGTTTGCTTGTTTTCTCCTTTCTCTGCTGTATTTTCTTCTTGGATGAACTCATCTCTATTGACTTCGCCTGTCTCCTCTATATTTCTGACTTATAGGTTAATACCTGAGCTCCTCATCCAAATTTTCAACTACATGCTATTGACTTTCATGTGGTTCCACTGCTAACAAAAATGTAACCTTCTTTATTTTGAATTTGATTATTGTGGTCCTCCAAATCTCAGTCTGCTTTGTATCATGAATTTCCCATCTCAGTGAATGACACTGTTTATGATAACTAGTATGCACTTAGCAAATATTGGTAGTTTCCTGACATCAACCTTCTTGTCTGCCAAGTTGGAAACCACTCTTATCTTTGACTCATCTCTCTTTACTGTCATATCAAATTACCAACCTCATTGATTTGATCTCTACAAAGCTTTTTTTTAAAAAAAAAAACAACTTAATTTATTATCAGGCACTAACTTAGGACTTTCTAGGAAATATTACATAAGGGATAGTAAGATGGATCAGGTACAGTTACTAACATCAGGTAAGCTGATAATCTTTGTTCAATATTATCATTTATCCATCTCTTTTGTCACTGCTAGAATTTAGGGGCTTTTTGTTATAACCTGAAGTTCCAATGCATTTTGAAAGCTGGATCTTGTACTTAATACACTTTTAAGAGAATACCTATCTATTAACCTGGATGTTGTAAAGTCTGAGTTTCCCTTTTCTGGTATCCTTAATTAGTCTTTGCATAAGATTTTTAAAAGACATAGTTAATATCATGTTACTTCCCCATAAAAACCTTTTCATAGTTTCCCAATTGTTTATAAAAGCACCTTTAAATGATCTAAATATTACCATGATTTCTTGAGACCTTATTCATCAGTCTCTTCATCTCCCTCTTAGTACATTTATCCACATCCCTACTTTGAGTGTGACATCTAAGCCAGTCCAAGGAAGACTAGAAAGATTTCAATAGGAGTACATGTGGGTGATAAGAACAAAGAATGGAAATGGGAAACTGCTTGGCTGCATGTCCCAGCAGTTATTGATACTCAGAAGTACATAGCACTAAAGACTCTTTCCCGTCCTTCCATTTTGATATATTCCACTCAGTCTGCAATCTCAGCAGTCAATTTGAATGTGTTCTATGGAAGGAGTATGCACAGGTATTTGTGAAGTGAAGTGAAGGCGCTCAGTCGTGTCCGACTCTTTGTGATTCCATGGACTCCAGGCAACAGTCCATGGAGTTTTTCAGGCAAGAGTACTGGAGTGGGTCGCCATTTCCTTCTCCAGGGGATCTTCCCGACCCAGGGATTGAACCTGGGTCTCCCGCATTGCAGGCAGATGCTTTACCGTCTGAGCCACAGGGAAGCTGTTTTTCATAAACTAAGGGAACCAAGTCAATGATTATGAATCAGCCTATGAGAGCTCTTTCTTTATATATCTATGTTACCATAGCACCCATCTTTGTTTATATTAAATAGTTGAAATTCAAACAAAAACCTTAGTATATGATATTTAAGTATAGGTAGTTCTTTTTATTGCCCAGATATTCTGGATGATGATTTCAATCAGACATAAAATATTTATTTCATCATTTATTCCTTAGGTTGAATTTCTGCCATCATGTAGCTAATTGTAAGTTGTATCTGACCCCTGGGTTTTAACCTGTCATAGAAATAATGTATTTTGAAAGGTGGAGTTTATACTTAATACACTTTTAAGGGAATACATGTTTATTAATATTTTGTATCAAGTGAAGATTTAACATTGATTTTATTTAGAATTGAAATAAAATAGAACTGATCTAACCTTTTGCTTATTGCTTCTTTTCACTTTATGAAATCAGTTAATACTAGGCACTAGGAATGCTCAGTTGTCTTTTAAAATCTAGAATTAAAAGAGAGGAAGTGCTCAGGCTGAAGGGATAACATTAAAATTAATGTTAGTGGTTCTTAACTTTCCCTTTTAGAAAATGGTTAGTCCAGATAGTCCTAGATTTCAGGGAAATACTGTGGACTAGAGATTATTAAATTAAGTTTTTTCATATTTGTTAGCTTTTCAATCCTGTTTCATTATAAGATTACCTTGTTTTATTTTTTTCTTGATTGGCTTTCTTTCATTGTTATTTTTTTGACTTCTTTTTTCAATAATTGGGTACCACAGACATCAGTATCAGGAGATAAATGAAAAAAAATTGACACTGCTTTATATTTCCTAAGATATGGGTAAAAGTTTTTCTTCTCTTTCATATGTTTAATTTTTTTAAGCAATGAATTTTAAAAACATTTTCCAAACCAGACTACTTATTTGTAGTGTTTCACAGTCTGGCAACATACAGCAAGTTGCTTTCAAAAAGATAAAATATAGGAAAAATGTAAATAAGGTTATGATGGTTTTGTTTAAAAAACAAATGCTATTAATTAAAAAAATTTTGCTTTTACTTCTATACTCCCTTTATTTCAAAGTCATTCCATTTATCACTGTATTGAAATTATGTATTTATAAGTCATATATTTCCCTTAATAGACTGATTCTTTTTAGTACGTGATTTCTAATAGTAGCCACACAAAATCTAGCGCAATATCTGGCATAACATTATATTTCACTAGACAAACACCAAACAAACAAAACATCTAACATGTCAGTTTCTATCTTCATATATTGTAACTGAAATGCAATATAAATCCTGATGCCCTCCAAAATTTCTTTTCTATAGTTGAAATTCCATAACACTGATTTAGATTGCTTTTGTCTATGCTTATTTTCATAAACACTTGTATTTTATGTGCTTTCAATTACTTAAAATAATTGAGTAGCTACAATCAAACTTTAAAGTCATTACATTTTTGTTTTGTTACTGAAAATAAGGATCCTAATTTATTTGAAAGCATGAAGTAAGACATAAAAAAGAGACACAGATGTCTAGAACAATCTTTTGGACTCTGTGGGAGAGGGCGAGGCAGGGGTGATTTGGGAGAATGGCACTGAAACATGTATAATGTCATATGTGAAACGAATCGCCAGTCCAGGTTCGATGCATGATACAGGATGCTTGGAGCTGGTGCACTGGGATGATCCAGAGGGATGGTATGGGGAGGGAGGTGGGGGGGGTTTCAGGATGGGGAATGCGTGTACACCCGTGGCAGATTCATGTTGATGTATGGCAAAACCAATATAATATTGTAAAGTAATTAGCCTCCAATTAAAATAAATGAATTTATATTAAAAAAGAAAATAAATTTGGATTTACCAAATTAAAAAAAGTTATCAAAGGTTATTCAAGCAGCACTAGGCTTTCTGAATTAGTTTTATTAATAGGTCATTTCCTTTTCCAAACCTAAGAGAAGACATATTTGGATGTCTAATCATCTAACAAAATGGTTAGATATACTTACAGTGCCTTAAAACTCTAAGCTCCTGAGTAACTCTTAACTGGTCTTACACTTGTCACATCTCTTCTGTGAAATCAAATAAAGGCCAACTATGAGGTGTCATTTGTGTTCTTCCTCTGAGATATCATCATAAAATATTCACCAGCTTCTTTATAGGGCTTTCCCACAGGCAGGCACACCAGAACACATTCCGATTCACTGATAATGATGGGATCTGATTTCCGTCCTTGAATTTGCAGCACAGGCACCTACGTCTGAGACAGGAACACTCTGGATGTTTTCCTACATTCTTTCTCAAACACAGTGCAGATCCCTACTAACATTTGCCCTTTTTCGTATTCATATCATTGTTATTCATGTTATTGTTGCAGAATTCCATGATGTCGTGTAAGTAGCTACTACAACCACATGCAGTGTTTAGAGATAAGGGAGTACCAGGCGGCTTAGTGTCAACCTTATGGAGGAGAGTCAAATATAGGAAGGTACTAATCCTTTGCCTGAAACATGATAAATGTTCAGTAGCTTTTAGTTTCTTTTTGCCCCCCAGCTTTTGACTTAAATTCCACTGTTCTATTACGTAAGATTATCTCCCCCAGTAGCCTCTTTATTGAGTAGATCAGAAATAGTTTTATTTTTGCACCTACCAGTTGGTCATTTGCAGTTTGTGTTCTTTCCATGTTTCTTTGTTTCTGTTCATGCATTGCCATGGATGTGGAAGGAAAAGTAGAAAAAATCAAAATTACATAATCATTTGACTAATAATTATATCTGAGTCTTCTTTTAGCTTTCATGTTCACTTTTTGTCTGCATTTCAGTGGATGATAGCACTTTATTTCTACAGTAAATTTAAGAAAATGAGAAAAGTATTTTTGATAAGATTTAAATGTTTTGGAGGGCGAGACGTATAAGCATGGCATTCCTGTGTCATAAATCAGTCAGAACTTATGACAAAGAAATCTATGTAGGGAAAAAATCAAATAATGAAATTGGATTCAGACAGTAATTGCCACAAATCATATTTGAGATACAGTCCCAAGGAAGACTGCAGCCAGCAGTAGTGGGTGAGTGGGTGGGTGTGTGTGTGTGTGTGTGTGTATGCTCACACATGCATGCACAGGCTTGGTATATAATTAGACACTAATAAACACAGTGTGTGAACACACAAACTATCAAAAAAGAGTATCCAGGATCACGAGAAGCTCACAGAGCAATATATATTTAAGTCAACTTGGAACCAAAGAATTAGGTCTGGAGAGAGGGGCACTGTGTTTGTGTTTAGCCAATGCTACTAATTAGGTTTATGTCATTTATTCTTTATTTAATTCAAGCTATATAATATAATAAGAGTACTAATGAATCTTCTAATTCTTAGAGGGCCTTTGTCCTGAACTCCATTCTAGCCTTCTTTCAGGAGTCTAGACGGTTAATGCTTCCTTATTCTGTACCACATTCTGGGGATGTGGAACCTTAGAAGGCTGAGCTATGAGCTGAGCTACAGGTTCTCTTAGAGGTACAAGGAATTTAAACTTAACCATGGGCTGTTTCATGGTCATATGTTTCAGTTGCTCAATTGTGTCTGACTGTTTGCAAACCCAAGGACTTCAGCACACCAGGCTTCCTTCAGTATCTCCCGGAGTTTGCTCAAACTCATGTCCATTGAGTCGGTGATGCCATGCAGCCATCTCATCCTCTGTCACCCTCTTCTCATTCTGCTTTCAATCTTTGCCAGCATCAGGGTCTTTTCCAATGAGTTGGCTGTTTGCATCAGGCCAAAGTATTGGAACTTCAGCTTTCAGCATCAGTCCTTCCAATGAGTATTCAGGGTTGATTTCCTTTAAGAGTGACTGGTTTTGTCTCCTTGCTGTCCAAGGAACTTTCAAGAGCTGCTCTAGTACCACAGTTCAAAAGCATCAATTCTTTGATGTTCAACCTACATTATGGTCCAGCTGTCACATCTGTACATGACTACTGGAAAAACCATAGCCTTGACTATATGGACCTTTGTCAGCAAAATGATGTCTTTGCTTTTTAATACACTGTTTAGGTTTGTCGTAGATTTCCTGCCAAGAAGCAATCGTCTATTAATTTCATGGCTGCAGTCACCATCTGCAGTGATTTCAGAGCTCAAGAAGAGGAAATCTGTCACTATTTCCATTGTTTCCCCTTGCATTTGCCATGAAATGATGGAACCAGATGCCATGATCTTAGTTTTTTTAATATTGAGTTTTAAACTGGCTTTTTCATGCTCCTCTTTCATCCTCACAAAGAGGCTCTTTAGTTCCTTTTCACTTTCTGCCATTAAAGTGGTATTTTATATATATATATATAAAATCTTATATATATAATTTAGATTAGAAAAATCTACAGAAATATAGAATATATTATTAGTATGCCATAATATAAAAGTTAATAGTAACAGAAGGAGCTCAATGGTAATGAGATACTTGACACTCTACATATCCCAGTATATAATGCTCAGGACATTGTAGGAACTCACTGTTACATCCACAATGAAATTCATTAAATGTGACAGGCCCATTCATAATTATGTCTTTGCACATGCTTCCTGAAAAGCCTTTTTTTCTTCCTTCTTCTTTGAATCTGTCTACCTACTTATCTCTCCATCCATTATCTATCATCTGTTGATACTCTGTACAGATGAGGACATTATAAAACAGAGATGGTAAGTGACTTACCCCAAATGAGAGTGTCACAGTTAGGAATAGAGTCAAGTTCTCCTGACACGCAAATTAGTCCCTTTTCTGGAATTTTTTTTGCCATTATTATTATTGTTATTATTTTTTAAAATTTGACCATGCCGGGTCTTAGATGCGGCATTCAGGCTCCTAGTTGTGGCATATGGGATCTAGTTTCCTGACCAGGGATGGAACCCAGGCCCCCTGCATTGTTAGAGTGGAGTCTTAACTGCTGGACCACCAGGGAAGTCTCTGAATAAGTCCCATTTTACTCTGGCCTGCCATAGGAATACATAGGTAATTTGTCTTCCAGATTTATCTGTGCAGATGGTGCTCTGAATGATACCCCTGCAACTTGACAGTGGGAAACATGTCATAACTCAGTAGATGCTCAGTGTAGTTGAGAGTATATATGTGTGTGTGTATATGTATATGTATGTGTATACATACATTCCCCCCACCCTCCACCAGAGTGCTCATGTATGTACTGGAAACCGAGTGAGAATCACCTGCTGTAAAGAGGAACTGTCATATTTGGGAGCTTTCATTTCTGAATAAGCAAATTGACATCTGTTCTCTCCTTTCCTTCTGCTACAGTGAAGTTGTTTTTTCCTTCTAGCTGAGACCAGTCTCCTGTGTTCTGAATTTTATCCCCTTCTACCTTCACTGGAAGGATACTTTACCTTTAGTTCCCCTCTCTCTTGAATTCTTGTTATTTTAGATTAGAAATCTTTCTTAAATTAAATCTTAAATCCTTCTAAAACAGACAAATAACCTTACCACAACCCCCAATCCTTTGTCAAGTCCTTGCTTTCTTCTTATTCATGGTCAAACTTAACAATATGTTGATTGTCAACTTTTCCTCATTTCCTTCCTCACACCTCATATCTTTCTAATCTGGCTTCTACCCTCAATACTAAAAAAAAACAAACCAAACTCCTCTTGCAGTGGTTACTAATAACCTCCAGTTTACTAAATCTAGGGGGTAATTTCCAATCCTCCTTTATACGACTTCTTGGTAGCACCCAATCCTTCCTTTTGAAATATTGTTTACTCCAATCTCTCTGGTTTCTCCTTAGTCTCCTTAATTAGCTTATCCTTATTTATTCTTTCTTTGAAATGGAATAAATAAAGCTCAACTCTAGGTACTAAACACTTAAAATGTGCTCTCAGTGTTTCTCAAAAGTCAACTACTGCCACATTTATATCCTCAGTAAAGAACTTTCTTCTGAGCTTTAAATCTGTTTATCCAACTTCTACTTGGTGCCTCAAACTGAAAATACCCCAAACTGAATTTGAAACTTTAATTCCAAATCTATTCCTCTGTTAGTGTTCCTCTTCTCAAAAAATGGCACCACTATCCATCTTGTTTAAATCAGAAACTTTCGATTCATCCTTGACATGTTAAAGCTTGGTCTGACCACCAAGATATATATGGTTCAAAGACGGGTAAGAATGCCCACTTTGAGGACTGCCTTTTCATCCCTTGGTTACACAGAATAATAAGGATACAAATTACTATGCACAGCTCTCTATCACCTCCTTGATATCTCACAGAGGCACTCTAAGCTCAGTGGTCAATGTAGCCATAAGGAGAGAGGAATCTTCATCTGGTCAGAGAAGTATAAACTTTGGATTTTGTTTCTCATGACATGCTGGGAAGTATGTTGCTAATTTGGGAGGAATATTTCAGTTAAAGGTCTGCTTTATTTCTTATAAGAAAATTCTGGTGGTGCCATGGTTCCATACCTACACTTTCTGTTTGTACTGCCCTCTCATGCATCTCCTTCTCTGCTTCCATGCAATTAATAACTATGTCAAGACATTTTTACATCTTAAACTACCTTCTGTTTCCAAACACTTATCAAAGTCTGTCATCCCTTGACTGGTCTACTGTTGTTACTTTCTAATTTATCTCCCCGCCTAGCCTTCAATCTGTTATTTCTCTTGCAATCTCTACTGAGCCTTTGAAATATGGGTTAGATTATGTCATCTTTATTCTCCAAAGTTTTCAGTGTCTTTCCATTACTCTTTGTGAAAGTTAAAGTTTAAAATACAGGCTTTCCTTCTACAGGGCATTTTTACAATCTAAATTTTATAATTATAGGTTTTGGAATACTGTATTTGGAAAATAATCCATATAAATTATATAATGATAAATGTTACATAATTTATTTGAGTTGGTTACTTGTTCTAGGTTAGTGTTAGCAAAGGAGGAAAAAAAGAATTCTGTTGCTTGGGCAAGCGAGTTGCTTTCTTTGAATGATTTGTGATTTCTTTTTATAGTATTGTATTTTATTATTGCTATAGACAGTATTGAAGAACACACTAATAATTGCTAAGAAAATTAAGGCTGTTATTCTTGGACAAAAGGTACATAAAATCAAAGCTATATTTGTGTGGTGGTGTTTAGGTTTTTGTAGCTATGTCTTTGGAGTTCTGCACCATTGGCATAGGTGGGAAGGAGGTGGCCAGTCTGGGTATAGGTAGACCCCCTGTGTCAGTGGATTATTGATGAGTAAGTACAAAAAGAGGTGTACCCTAAAGTGCTTTTTCTATGTGTCCCGTGTATCTTCTGCTTCTTCAGTCCAGAGCTCCTCAAATGACTCCATGCTTCTTTCAGCATGGTTTATAACATTCTGAGTGATCGAAACTCATCTCGAGCTATGTTTCATACTCTTAGTCTCTAAATTCCAACTGTTTAAATTGTTTAAACTCATCAGAGTCATTTCTGTCTTTGAACTCTTCTCTCATATTGCTGCCCTCGTGTAGAATGTTATTCATTTCCATTTCCCACAGTTTTCCTTATCCACGTGCTCCATCAAGCTAATTCCTCCTTGTTCTTGAGGACTCCTTCGGCATCAATATTATGTCCTGATGGAAGCTATGTTTTAGTCCTGTCTTGGTTTGTTCAGGGTGCTAAAACAGAAATTCCATAAAGCCATAAAATGGTTGAGTTCTGACAGTTCTGGAGGCCAGAAAGTCTAAAATCACAAGATCCATAGAGTTAGTGTCAGATGAGGGCCTGCCTCCTCATTAATGGCTATCTTTTTCCTGTAACCTGACAGGGTTGAAGGGGAAGGGGATCTCTCTAGAACCTCTTATAACAACATTAGTCCCCTTCATGGCAGAACCCTATGACTGGTTCACTTCCTAAGGGCCTTTCCTCCTAATTTTGTTACCTTAGAGGTTAAGGTTTCAACATGGAAATTTTGGGAGAGGCAAACATTCAGTCCACAGCAACTCCCTTGAGGCTAGGTAGGGTTCATTCACCATACCGCCACGAGTCCTCTGGAGCACTTCTCGTATTTGTAATTAATTTACTGTAGACTTATTTAGTTAGGTTTCCTCTTTCCTGTTACATGGTCATCTTCATGAGGGCTCTGACCTTAACTGTTTTGCTCACATTTGTATTTCTTGGCATGATACCAAGGCCAGAGTGTTGGTGGAAGGAGGACCAATGTAAGAATGGAAGGAAAGAAGGCAGGCAGGTAGGCAGGAGCCCTGGGATACGATTTTTGTCTTGTATCTTCCTTTGATAATGTATTTTTCAGAACTTATGTGATCTTTGGTTATTGTTATTGGTTTTAATTGTTCTGAGGAATCATGATATGGTCTCAGATAATTATTGTTTTATGTATCAGGCACTTCGTTGCTTTTTGGAGAAATCTATCTGTTAAGATGAGCACCTATCTAGAACTCTGCTGTCCAATATGGGAGTCATTAACTCATGTGGCTTTTGAGCCCTTGGAAGTGGCTAGTTCAAGTTGAGATATGTTGTGATTGTAAAAATACACAGTAGATTTTGAAGACATAGCATGAAGAAAAAAATGCAAAATATCTCAGTAATACTTCTTATGTTGATTACATATTTTGGATATATTAAGTTAAATAAAAATGTCATTAAAATAACTTCGCAATGTTTCCCTTTCTTAAATATAACTGCTAGAAAATTAAAATTACCTATGTGGCTTGCATTATATCATCTTTGGCTAGCACTGACTTATAGAACACAGTGTTCTTTCCCTTGCTACTATACACTGAGGAAGAGGGAAGCCATTTTATAATGAGGTAACTGCCTTGAACAATGTTGTGTAAAGGCTTGTAAGGACTTCTATTTAATCCTTACTAGAAAAATTAGGGGCTGATTCCCCCGGGTTATTTTGCTGTCTTACTAATTCCTAGACAAGACACCATTTTTGAAATAGCATCACTGTTACCCTCCCATAGTGTTTATAGTTTAGTTTGTTTGTTTTGTCTTGCCAGTTTCTACCCTGATAACCACCTTCCCTGTATCCTCTAGATTCTAGGATTCTAGAATGTCATTTGGAATGTTTTCACTTAAGCAAATGAAATAAAGTTTCAGACTGTGAAATAGACTGAGAGTTTTCCCAATGTGAGAGAGAGGATGTTGAAGTCAACCATAATTTATCTCACAACCAATATTAAGTTCCAGTACTCTGAATTCCAAGAAGATGCCAGTCCATTAAGCAAACAGATGAAATATGCTTTGCTTAAAGGTTTATCTGCAGCACAGTTGGTTGTAATTCTTAATAATGAGACAAGAAAGGGAAGCTTGGGCACCTGGAACTGAAACTACACATCACCCACTTAATTATTAGTGGATATTAATTATTATTGCTTAAAGTTGGAAATGATTTAGTGTTCTTACAGATTTTTGGCACAGCCTTTAATTTAAATCTTGTTATTAATTTCTGACTGTTTTTTCCCCCAAGCACCATGCTATAAAAATCTCTGTTATACATCACTGTGGTATATTAATCTATTTAAATCTGGGTATTTTGCAGTACCCAATAACTAAAACATAATAAAATCATAAGCCTAAAGCCGTATAATTATCACCATTATTGTTTTAAAACCATAAAACAAAATATCTAGAAATCACTGTGACAATCCAACTCTTTTAATCTTACCTGAGAAAACTGAAGAATGAAGTGAATTGCCTAAGTGGCAGAGCAAGGATTAGAACTTAAACCTTCTGACTTCTAACCCAGTGTTCTTTCTATTGACTTCTTTTGATAGTGTACTTGTGCCAATGTGTAGTAACTAGAAACTAATATCGTTAAACTAGGTAAATAAGGCAGTATCCTTGGGTATGTAAAATTTAAGGAAAATCCACAATTATTTGTGTGTGTGTGATGGCTGTGTTATGGGTGTAAAACATACTATTCTAGGAAGTAGTCACTTGTAAATATCCTTGTTTTGTTGAATATTTCTAAAAGAGTTAAAGTTTTTAGTGTTCTTTTTGTCTTTACTGCAGATATCAGGGTACAAAGAGACATTTTTGACATTCTGCCTAGGTTATCTCCAGAATGTATGTTATAATTTGTATTTATTAACATATTACATGGATAGTCATATACATATGTATTTATTACCTAGTTGGGCTTCCCTGGTGGCTCAGTGGTAAAGAATCCACCTGCCGATGCAGAAGACATGGGTTCGATCCCTGGGTCAGGGAAGATCCTCTAAAGAAGAAAATGACAACCCATGCTAGTATTCTTGCCTGGAAATCCCACGGACAGAGGAGCCTGACGGGCTACAAATCATGGGGTTGCAAAAGAGTCAACATGAATTAGTGACAAAAGCAAACAATGCATGAGAAAAAGTAGGCATGAATTATTGAAGCTAGATAAGAAGTGTTTCTTGTTCTGCAGAGTTGGAAGAAAGATTAAAAATGCAAGATAGAACAAATAAATATTATTTTTTTTAATTAGAATATACGCTTACACCAGTTATGGAATGTTCTTAGCCATTTTCTTAAAAGATAAAAAATGAATGCTGGCTCTATTGCATTTAGAAATCTTGAATAAAGCTTACTAAAATTATGTTTATCAAGAGTCAGGGATTTATTTGTTCAGCTTCTAAGTGCAAAGTAGTCATGTCCATACCTTTGAATTTTTAGAAAAGCTATTTTAATATTTAGGAGAAAGCTCGGGTCTAATTTTGATGAATGTATAATATAAGAAAAGTTATTTTTGCACTGGGGCTCTACCCCCTCACTTGTAAAATAAAGAAAGGGAATCAGATTGTTTTCTCAACTAGGGGTTTGCAGTCCTTTAGGAAAAATATCTGTTTATATGTATTATTTTCCTTAAAGCAATCAAATATACAATTTAAAAAGTTACTTATCCTTTCAGGTTTAAAATTTAGAAACATATGATTAATGAGCTCCCTACTGTACTCCAATCTTCTTGATTATTAGTTCCTGGCTCTGTTAGGCTCTCGATTACTGAATGAATGGCTCTCTGACACATAGATGAGATCAGATAAGTGTGCTTGTGACTTTAGTCCTTAAAGGTGTTTCTTGGTTTTTTCTTAATTTGATGGCACAGTCTAACTCCAATGAAGGTTTTGAAGATTACAGAGTTTCAATGTTATCCTTGTTATGTGCCATTTGTTAAAGAGAGAAAGCATAGGAAACATGGATGTTTAAATGATAAGACTTTGAGTATTATAATCTGAGCTGTTACAAAAGGACTCTGCTTCCCATTTAAAAATAGATGGTTCTGCTGGAGAGAGTATAACAACAACAGCAAAAATTGAAATGCATAGTTGAGCTGAAAACCAAAGAGGGGAACTCCTCGGCTGCCAGAAATGAAGAGATATTTATATTCATGGAGATGAGCAGAAACTGATTTCATGTGCCTCATGGGGGATTATAGAACCAGGCATGGGAATCAATAGTTGGACACTGGGGTTAGCCTGCATGCATGCCCAAGGGATAGGTCCTCAGATCTGTGTTAGGCAGACTGGAATGTGTAAGAGACACTGCTCTGTCTGAAAAATGGTGAGTTAGGAACATTCTCCACCTGTCAAGGAAAACTGAAAGGAACTTGACATTTACATAAGGTTGTTAGTGTTACCTTATAGTGTTACCTGTAAGGAATTAGAAACCTTCAACAGGACCACTTCCTGGGGCGAGGTCTGAAATCACATTTAAAAATATTAACAACCCTTCCTGTTAAGTAAGATTTCCAGTCTGAGAAGTTCATGTAAAAACTTCTCTGCAGTTGAAGACATCCACAAAGTATCATGACAAGCCAAGTAAATCCTTCCTCATGGTTTCACAGTTCAAGGCAGTACAAAACAACTTTGATTTAAGAAAATCTTAAATAGAAACCATGAAAAGACAGACAACTACTAATTGTAGAATTTATATCCCTGAATTCTGGATACTAGATCAATCTAAACTAAATTTTAAATTAAGAAAGTTTTAAATATTTAATAATTAAAAGAAGCAGACATGGTAAGCAGAAATAGAGCAGTATGGAAAAAAGTAGACTCCAAATATAAAAATAGCAATATAGTAATTTCAGTGGTAAGAAAAAAATATGCATGTGTTCAAAAGCAAACTATACCCAAGTGAAGAGAAAATATTTGAATTGGAGATGAAATCAGAGAAATCACTCAGGATCAGAGAGGTAGAAATCACTGAATGAGAATTTAAGATATATTGGATATATAAGGAGAAGTTCCAACATGCATGACATAGGAGTTCTGGAAAATGAGAAATATAATGTTAGATCATCTACAATGGAAAGACGTAAAACAATTTTCAGAACTGAAAAATTCATGTAACCTTATCCCATCAAGTTCTTAATAATTTCTCATTTGAATTGTAGTAAAACCATAATACAGTGAAGATGAAAATATTTTAAAAGTGACCAGAGAAAAAAAGATTAACCACTAGTGAATGATAGGTTGACCTACTGCAGACTTGTCATCAGCAATAATGGTTGCTAGAAGACAATGGGATAGTATTTTCAGAATGCTGGGAGAAAGTAACCATCATTTGATACAGCACATCCATTTAACTACAATTCAAAAGAGAGAGAGAGAAAAGAAATTGCCATGGCATAGACTGAGAAGCTTTACCATTTACAAGTTATTCTTGTGCCAAGTCATGCCAAGTTACTCAGTCGTGTCTGACTCTTTGCGACCCCTTGGACTGTAGCCCACTAGGCTTCTCTGTCCATAAGATTCTCCAGGCAAGAATACTGGAGTGGGTTGCCATTTCCTTCTCCAAATTCTTATTGCTTCACAAAGGCAAAGTTGAATCTAGAGGGAAGGGGTTAAAAGTACAATGGTGAGCAAAAAGTATGGAAAGCATGTTATATTTACTACGTAATCAGTAATAAAGATCCTAAGGCAAAGTTTTCATGGGCTTAAAAAGAAACTATATGTCTATTCAGTGATAGAAATGAAATGAGAGGATTTTATATTTGGAAGATGCATTATTTGGTAGAAGCTCAGGGGTAACACTTATAGTTGGAGTTTGCTAAATAACAAATTTATGTTAAAAATATTTAAAGTAACCACTAAGTTAATGGGAATAGACTGTACTTTCCAAATTAAGACAAGGGGGAAATTAGGAAGTGAATAAAGAAAACTAAATCAACCCAATTGAAAGAACATAAGGATAAGTAAGGGCTTCCCAGGTGGTGCTAGTGGTAAAGAACCTGCCTGCCAAAGCAGGAAATGCAAGAGGCAGGTTCACTGCCTGGGTCATGTCCCCTGGAGGGGGACATGGCAACCCACTCTAGTATTTTTGCCTGGAAAATCCCATGGACAGAGGAGCCTGGCAGGCTACAGTCCATGGAATAGAACAGAATTGGACATGACTGAAGTGAATTAGCATGCACTCATACAAGGATGAGTAAAAAAGGAAAGAAATGTAATGTAAATAGGAAACACAAACTATGATGATGGAAATAAAAACAACTAAATCAGAAATTACAATGAATGTGAAGTGATTATAGTCATCTCTTAAGGAACTTTTGGATCGGATGAAAATTGAAAATCGAAGCATGCAATGTTTATAAAATGTTGGTAAGATAATCAGATTGATGAATGGTACACACAGCAACATCTTGTTTATGTAAAAATGTACAATGCACAAAATGGCACTAAGTATTTTGGGGGGATACATAAAGAGGGAGTAAAGGAGCAAACGTATGAAACTACACATACCGAATTCAGAAATGTGGTGGAGGGTGGTTCGGAAGGTAATGTAATGGAATTAAGGAGATGCTTAGGATATTTTAATTATATAAAAAGATGAGGCAATTATGGAAAATGTTAGTCTTCATTAAATGTGGATGGTGAGTTCATAGATATTTGAGAGAGAGCGGAGAATGGAAGCCTGTACTGTGGGTTTTGGAGCCAGACTACCTGAGCTCAAATCATAAAAGCCCTTTTACTTATGAAATGTGGGAAATTGGGCAATTACTTTATTTCTTTGTGCCTTAATCTCATCACTGTAAAATGAAGAGAAAAAAAAACAAAAACAAAAACAAAAACAAAACCAAAAAAATCCTTGTAGGACTGTTGTAAAGTTTGGATTAATAAAAGGTTTTAATCAAAATCATTTGGTAGTCCCTGGTTCATGTTAACTCATTTATTGAGGTTATTATTATATATTTTTCACATATTTGAAATATTTATTTCCTGTTGAAAAGAGAATTCAAAGGAATTTGTTAATGCGTACGTACACTTACAATTAATTTGCAAATTGTAATCAAGGTAAACTTCACTGAAACTTAAATTAAAATCACTGATCAGAATTCTTATACAGTACATCAGAAAGTTTATAGAGCCTGAATGGAAACTTAAAAGAGAAAGTCTCATGAACATTCTATCTAATTTGGTTTCCCTTTTATGACAATAAAGATGATCCACATGCAGGGTTTTGTGTGAATACTTGGAAAGAGCTTCACATTTATTCTAACTCTTCATTTAGAAACAAAACACAGAGATTCTAAAATTAAGCTGTTTTTTTATAGAGCAAAGTGAAAGATTTTGAAGTATCAAATAAAAATGATTTTTTTCCTGCAAAAGAAAATGAAATTTTAATTCTGTAGCACACAGATAAAATTTAATGTATTTTTAATGTTTACTTGTTTTTTCCAAACAAACATATGGCCATTTAAAATTTTACTTGTTGACAGATTGTGTCTTTTGTTACTAGAATGTGTCATATACCAACGGGAAACCATTGGCAATTTTTTAAGTAGGTAATGGTATTAAAGTCAAGCTGGCCTCCTCTACAAAATTTGGGAGAATCACTGGCTATGAATAATCCCTGTAGCACTGAACCCTGAGGTATGTGCTTCTTGGCTTTGGCCAGGAGAGAATCAGGCTTTTTTTGCTTTTGTTTTTCCATGGGTGTTCCATGATAACTCTTCCGAGTACTGTCTTGACACTCTTGTCTGATACCATGGGCTCATTCTTTGTCCATGGAATTTTTCATCTATGCATCTATAATGGCCCCTCAGAATCATTCACAGTGACAATTCCTTTACGTCTCTTTCAGTTACTTCCAAGTTGAAAGCAACTGAGAGCCTCCCAAGGTGAATTTGAGGTATAGCATATACCTTAAATATGAATTTGATCCATATTTACATCACAAGTGTACCATCCACATTTGATAACTATTTCTATTTTTTAATGTATTTATTGTTATATCATGTAATTATTGAACTGCATTATTAAAGTTTGTATGATTACATTTTAAATAGAATTTTAACAATCTTTATTAATATATGGTGATGTAATATCTAAAAATTCTTATTAAATATAATTTTTTCATTTTTACTTTAGTTCATTGCAAAGAGCTTGTTGTCTCTATTTGTACTTATAAGTCCCTTAGGTTTCTGGGATTATAAATTTCCAGCCACTGATTTATTCCCAAATTGTCATTTTATAGTTGAAATCTGAATCCTAGAGAGAGGAAACCAGTACCTTGAACAAATATGTGTTTGCTCCTTATGTTGTGTTAATGGCACTGAGTCCTGGGTATAATGTGAAGGGTAAGACTAACACAATCTCACCCACATGGGTGCTATAGAGGAGGAAATAGATATAAACAAGTAAAGAAAAATAGATATCTAATTACACATTAGGATGTATTCTATGTAGGGGGAAAATTAATGTATTGGCAGAGAATCTGAATATGAAGGCAGATTTAGGTTGGGGGCTCAGGCAAGACCTCTGTGGAGTGACATATAAGCTAAAACCTGAGTTTGTCTTAGGAAGAAATCAATCCAAGCAAAGGGAAATGCATGTGCAAAGATCTTTAGGTCTGAAGGGAACGAAGCCACGTGTGCCTAGAGCTTAGCGAGCCAAGGAGAAAGTAAATTGTGATGATGATGGAATGGTAGACAGGAGCCAGATGGTGCAAAGCTCTCCAGGCCATGCTTAGGGTTTGATGTTTTATTATAAATGAAATGGGAAGCTATGAAAGGGTTTAAGCAGGAGAGTGATGTGATCCAATTTATCCTGTAAAATATTAACTCTGCAGTAATGGTGTGGTTTGGAAGGGAAATAGAGTAGGAGTGTAGGTGAATGTTGGAGGAATCTAGCTGGGAGCTGTGATGGCCTGGATCAGGGTGTTGACGGTGGGGATGGAGAGGAGCCAACAGTTGGAAAGAAACCCCAGGTGTCTGGATCTCCTGACCTGTACTACATTGCACCATCCTGCCTGGCCTGAACTTGCTGCTGAGTTGAAGCTGATGAATGTGCTCTAAATGGCTCTTCTGCAGAAAATATTATTACCTCTTCAACTCTCTCTGGTTGACTTTGCAGATTTTTCTTGGTGGATACTATAAAAAAGATGACAGACAAAGATCACATTTTACAACAATGGCATTTTACCTGCAGGTAATTTAGATTTGTGGTATATGAGGGAATTCCCCAAGCTTGCCAATTTGGATGAAAAGATTTCCTCTGAGATACATGACAATTTTAGGATAGGTCTAACAGTGCTGCTCCTCTGATGTCAGGGAACTGTCATGCCTGTGCTCCTCTGTTCATTTATTTCTGGTGCCAAAAGATGTGTCTATGAAAAAGAGGCCTTAAGCCTAACTGAGCAGATTTTTCTATGCCAAGCGAGGATGCTATTATTACAGAAGACTATTTGGATGTATGGAAGTGTCTATACTCCCCATTCCCTCTTTTTTCCTTTTTGTACTGGGATGCCAAAAGTTTTAACTCCAGCTTAGCATTTGCTGTTAATTCTAGGTCCATCACTTCATAGGTTTCTACCATTTCTGTGGGCTGATCACCAAAAAGAAAGAAGAGAGGAGTATCAGCATGGTAGATTTCATCAAAAGACAACTGATTAGCAGGGAGAAGGTGTACAGAGCAGAGGGTTCTGGCTTCGACCCCTGGTTCTGATATTTATTACCTCTGTGATTTAGAACAAGTGATTTAACCTCTGTAAGCCTCAGTTTCCTAATCTAAAAAAAGGCCCAATATCTGCCTTCAATTATTTTTTGAGAATTCAAAGAGATAGTCCAGGCAAATACCACTTGGTATGTGGTATGCATGAGTGTGTGTGTGCTAAGTCCCGTCAGTTGTGCCCGACTCTTTGCAACCCCAAGGACTGTAGCCTACCAGGCTCCTCTGTCCATGGAATTCTCCAGGCAAGAAACTGGAGTGGGTGGCTATGCCCTCCTCCAGGGGATTTTCCTGACCCAGGGATCAAACCTGCGTCTCTTCTGTCTCCTGCATTTACAGGCGGGTTATTTATCACTAGCACTGCCTGGAAAGCCCCTGGTATGCGGTAAATGCTTGGCAATTGTTATCAGTGAATGAAACTCAGGAGAATTTGCCCATTGCTACTGCTCCTAATATGGGGCTTCCAAACCACATTAATTCTATCTTGAGAGTTAAATCTACTACACAATCAAGGCTACTTGCAGGTTGTTGAACAAATTACGATGTGTATTCTTTTTTAAAACATTAAAAAAATTATTACAGTTTTTAAAGATTACTTTCCATTTAAAGTTATTACAAAATATTGATTATATTCCTTGTGTGGTACAATACATCCTTGAGCCTGTCTTACACCAAATTGTCTGTGCCTCCCATTCCCACACCCCTGTATTGTCCCTGCATTCCACTGGTGCAATGTATATTCTTTATTAACAAATTTATTTATTTTTAATTGAAGGATAATTGCTTTGCAATACTGTGTTGGTTTCTGCTATGCATCAGCATGAATCAGCCGTAGGTATACATATGTCCCCTCCCTCTTGAACTTCCCTCCCACTTCCCACTGGTACAGTATATATTCATAATTCCTCAGAACAGTCTTCAGAAATAGGTCCTAGTCATTCAAACGATTTCGCCAGAAGCAAAGTATGCCTGTGTACAAAGAAATGAAATAGCTTTCTGGATACCACACAGCTCATTTGGGACAAGGCCAGGACACCTGTGAGAGGTATGAAAAAATGATTTTATTTAAAGGGACACAGCACAGAAGGATCATGGTCTGTTAAAAAGCCCCAGTTCCAGGTATTAGCTGTAATGGAGTTTCTACTCTCTTCTGTGTTCTGCTTCTTCATCCTTAGAATTAGATCATTTTGAAGGACTGTTCTGGTTCTAAAATCTTCAGATTGTAGGATTACCTTCCTGTTTGAAATATCTCATGATTTTCATTCTCTGGAGCTCATTCTTGAGTTGCCTGGAAGACGAGGCTCATTTCAGATCCCCTTCCTTGGATGATAGTGTAAGGAAGACCAAGGGCTGTGACTCAGTGAGGGTGACCAGAGTCAAACCCTCCTTCATGAATGCAAATCATTAGAAAGGCAAAGAAGTCATTTGGGTTCCTAGGAATGCTCACATTAAGCTTTTTCCACCCTCATATTTCATGATATTCCATGGTATTCTACACTGACACAGGGCTCCCTTAGAAGCCTAATGATAGATTCTTATTTGGAGAAGGAGAGGTCATACAGTTTTCCAGAGCCAAAGCCCACCAAGCACCAACAGTCCTCAGGCTGACTTCTCTCCACCTTCACTGCCGCTCCCTTCCTAAGGCTTCACTATATGTCAGTGGCTTCCTGTGTGGCTTCTAGGATCACAGCATCATGCACTCTAAGTCATCCTTCTCTGTTGTTCTCCAGCATGGCTTTCTAAAATACTGCCCTCATAATTTATCCCCAGGCTTAAAATCCTTCAGTTTCCTTATTGACTGATTCCATACTACTGATGTTTGTCTTTCTCTAAAGTGGGTGGAAAAAGACAAACGTTTATTATGTGGATATTTTATTTTTGTGTGTTTTTAGTATTGGTATTTTTTAAACATTTGAGCTTTAATTTATAATATATGTATAATGTATGTAGTAGTACCTGCATGTACTTTACAAATAATAAATATATATACATGTGTTACCAAAACTCAGGTCTAGCAACTTGTCACTTGAAAGCCAATATGCAGGAGGCCAGATTTATGGAAAAGAAAGTTTGCTTTTTTTTTTTTAATCTTATTTGTATCTTTGGATTTTTTAAAATTTTATTTGAGTATAGTTGATTTACAGTGTTAGTTACAGGTATACAGCAAATTGACTCACTTATACATATATCCATTTTTTTTTCAGGTTCTTTTTCCGTATAAGTTAATACAGAACACTGAGTTGAGTTCTCTGTGCTACATACATTAGGCCCTGGATGGTTATCTACCTTATATATAGTAATGTGTGTATATTAATAGTAAGCTCCTGATTTATCCCTCCCCCCTCCTGTTTCCATTTTGGTAACCATAAGTTTGTTTTGAAAGTTTGCTTTATTTTGGAGGCTGGCATCTGGCAGGGAGAGTAGACTCATGTCCAAAGGCCAACTCCCCCTGACAATCACTGGACAAGAGCTTTTTAAAGGGGAATTTCAGGGGTGCATGGACAGAGGGAGGGGCTATATGCAGAAACAGCACGGGCAGCTCTGACAGCCACAGTCATCTTGAAATTAGTCGTGTGGTGGTCTATCAGCCTCCTCTTGACTGTTCAAAGTACAGTTAGTCTTCGGTTTCAGGGTTGGTTTGTTCCCATTGCTCTGGGGCCATTTCTCAGAACTGTGGCAGCTTGTATCATGGCTATAGCCTGGTCATCAGGTAGTTAACTTCTTTTACCTGGATTTCAGTGTCTACAAAACAGCTCAAAGGATATATGGCTCCGAAAATTATCTATCGTCCTTGATGAGGAACTAAAAGTCCTTGACTTTATTTAATGACTAAGCTATGATTATTTGGTCTTGTTTGACTGCTTTTTTTGTTTCTGTATTTTCTCATTTTTCTGATTAAATTTCTCCTTTGACTAAAGTTTTTCTGCAGACAAAAGTTAAGCAAAGGTCCATTGCGGGGGATGGTTTCTGTCCTGAGAAGCCCTCACAGGGCCCTGCTTCTTTTCATATGGAGGCTGTAGATTTAACATTTCACAGATAGAGATATATGCTCAAAAGAGTTTGGAGCTCATTGTTTTAAAGGATAAAATACATGTTATTAGCACCTTAAAGAACCTCAAGTGTCTTGGATCCATATTTCCCTTCTGTCACCTCCAGCCACTGTGTGCACCCTTATATTTCCTCATACCCTGGGCTCTCTCGTGCACTTGCCCACTCTCTGAATGTGCTCAGCTTGTGCGTCACGTGGGGCTGGCCCTCCTGCTAATAACGGCTCAAAGCACAACTTCCCTGCCTATTCAAGGCCAAGTCTGAAATGTTGCTTCAACTTCTGAAGCCTTTCTTTACTGCTTCTTGTCCTAGATCCCACCACCCCAGGTCAGCTTAGCAGCCCTGTTCTGTGATTTCATGGCGTTTTGTTTGTTTCTCTAGGACAGCACTTTCCTTGTTCACTGGTTATGGTTTATGGTGTGTGTGCCTCAGCGACGAGGCTGTGGGTGCTGTCAAGGCAGGAATTGCATCTTACTCATCTTTGTACCCAGCACCTAGTGCGTGTTGGAAGGCAGTATTTGAGTTATTTTAAATTTTCACGAGCATCTTCCTCTAGAGAGGAAACTGGGAGGGACAGGGTTAATGGTACAAGGAATAAAATTGGCTCAGCACAGAAACCCCATCTGATGGGCATTTCCCTGCCCTGTTTCTCCGATCTTCCCCATCTTCCCAGCTCAGACTGCTTTAGTGAAGAGGATACTTTGGAAAGCTGTGTCCTTTCTTTCCATTTAGCTTTGAGGCAGCATGAAGGTTGAGAGTTGCTTGTCTCAAGGTCACTTGATTGCCGCTGAAGTGGGAGGCAACTCAGGGCTTTGGAGTCTGTTCAGTTTATGGAGGCTGCTGCTGTGCTTGTCAGACTGTGTTCAGGGTGGAGGGGCTGAGACTGAAAAGGGGAGGAAAGGCACTGAAAGTATTCAAAGGCTTTACACAGCTCTCTTACAAATGAGGAGCTCCTCTAAAAGTCACCCTCACAGTGGAAAATCCCAGGTATCACTTACCTCCTTTCTGTCCACATGCAAACACCCTGTACCTACTCTGTGCCTGGCTCTGTGCTGGGTGTTGGGACAGGGTCGTGAATCATTCAAGGTCCTTGCCATCGAAGAGCTAAACCTAGTTCAGCAGCGGAGACAGAGCATAAGCAAACAGCTGTGACAGTGTGGGGAGTCCTCGCCTGTGCCTGAGGGAGTGATTAATTTAGCCTCAGGGTGTCAGGGAAGGCCCAGTGGAAGATAGCCTGAAGGGGTGGGGAGCAGTTCTGGGCCTAAGCAGCAGATGAGGTGTGCATTTCAGGCAGCAGAAACTACATCATCAGGGTCTAAAGCAAGGGTTGGCCAACTTTTTCTGGAAGGAGCCTGTTAGTAAATATTTTAGGCTTTTCAGGCTGTAGGACCTCTGTTGCAAGTACTCATCTCTGTTGTTGTAGCACAGAAGTAGCCAGGGGCAAATGTGTGAATGAAGGAGCATGGGCTGTGTTCCAATAAAACTTTATTTACAGAATTGGCAGCAGCAGGGCTGTAGTTTGCCAGCTCCTGGTCGAGAGGAGGATCTTCAGAGAGCCTCTCATCTGCTGGTTCCCAGTCTTTTCAAGCATTAGGATTACTTTGCATTTCCCGTCCCTGTTTCTGGATGCTCTTAGCTCCTCTCTTCATCAGGTATTGGTCAAGTCCACTGCTAGCTGTGCTGTCCACAGTAACACTCTCATCTCCTGGACCCTCCATCCTTTTCCATCGCCTTCATTTTGTCACGGTACCTTTACAACAGAAAACTGTTGTATATGAATTGTTTGTTTCCATCTTGTCTTCCCTGTTGGAATGTAAGCTTCATGGCTTTTGCTCTGTTGTACTCAGCGCTATGCTGGAACCTGGAATGTGCATCTTGTCTGCTTCAGCTCTGCATCCAGTGAGGTCAAATGATAGTTGTAAATCAGCCATGGTGGGAAGATTGACCCCTTAGAAATAAGTCCCATGAAAATCAGGTTTGGGGCATTTTTTTTTCCAAGAGCTGTTTTATGAGCATATCACTAGTTATCCCCTACCTAGAATAACCACTGGAAAGTCTGGTGCTCAGTACATACTTGTTTTTTGGATAAAATGTGCTGTTAGTATCTGCTGGTTGAGAAAATAGATTTGCATTTATAAATAGAGTCCTCTTTCAGTTATTATTGTTACAGGGGATTTCTGTGGTCTTAGAGAGGGTAACTGCTGAAGGCATCTGTCACCTTCACTTGACCTGCTAGAGGACTGAGGACTCAGGACAAGACATGGCAGTCTTCACCCCACTGAGCAGACAGATTCTGCTGGTTCTGTGACTTCCCATGATATGGCATCTCTGCCTCATTCACTGCAGTCTCCTGAGTGAATGTGGGGGTCTCAGGCCTGTGTCTTTTTTTCCTAAACAAATATTTTGAATAAATTCCCCCAGCTTAGTGTGACTGTCATTTTTGCAGTGTTTTCAAAAGTCTAGATAAATTCTGTCCTCTTTCCAGTGTCTTCCTGTATCAGTCTCTGATTTGTCTGGGGCTTTGATGTATGGTATGCAAATGTGCCCTAGTCTATACCCTTTAGCTGTGATTGTCAGAAGTATATCTGTTTATGAACAATTTCCAACCCTGATAATCTAATTTTGAAATCTGCAGCAGTATGAGGCCCAGAAGCACTCGACAAGAATCACAATTTAACAACCTCTTCAATCTCAGTTCCTTTAAATGGGCAACATTAAACCTTGATACTGAGAGTCTGTTTGTAAGCCCACAGAGACTGATTAAAAAAAAAAAAAAAAAATCAAATTACCACACAAAGCATTTACAAAGACCTCTCCATTTTCAGGATGCTTGTTCAACAGTCTTTTCAATTCCCTGTTCTAAGCACACACTAAGAAGTAGAAATGTGAGCTTGTGTTAACCGCCATCTGGCTTATCTCAAGCTTTCCAGGACCTCAGGCCTGGAAAGGACCTCT
This sequence comes from Bos mutus, assembly GCF_027580195.1. Lineage (NCBI taxonomy): Eukaryota > Metazoa > Chordata > Mammalia > Artiodactyla > Bovidae > Bos > Bos mutus. Next base: position 74,166,527 of record NC_091617.1, read on the forward strand.
CACTGCCACGCAGAATGCCTTAGCTTTCGGAGATCTCTGTGCCCTTCGTTGCTGTCCTGACCTGTAGCTTTTTTTCTGCTTGTCTCTGTTTGCTTCTGTCCAGGGCCAACAAACTCACTGTTTTCCTTAGACAGCTTGTTCTCTTTGTGAATACAGTTTACAGAAAGGTCCTTTTTTACCTGCCTCCCCATAATGTTCACCCACTGGCCCTAGTTCTGTCTGTCCCTGTGGAGCTACTCAGAACAAATTGGCCTTTTCTTACTTCTGTCTTCCTACTTCTACTCTCAAGAAAGTGCGGACAGCTCTCACGTCCCCTGAGCCCTCCCTTGTTCAGGCTGCATATCCACTGTTCATTCAGCCATTCTTCATGTGACAGTCCTTTGTACCCTCTTTATTTGGCTCCTATTCCTCTGGACATGTTTCAATTTCACCAGTGTCTTTCTTAAAGGGACCCAACAGAGCTGGAGAATGGCTCTCTCTTCCTTAACTGGGCTTCCCTCGTGGCTCAGAGGTTAAAGCGTCTGCCTCCAATGTGGGAGACCCTGGTTCGATCCCTGGGTCAGGAAGATCCCCTGGAGAAGGAAATGGTAACCCACTCCAGTATTCTTGCCTGGAGAATCTAGTTGTATAACCTTGGGTAAGTGAATCGTGATCATCTCACCTGACCAAGGAGAAAAAGTACCTTACACGTTCAGTAGTGAGTATCAGATACAACTATAGTAAAATCATGAGGAAATGCCTGGTGGGAAGTAGATGGGTTCAGCGAATAATATTATATTATTATTATTATAAGTACTGTTACTTGTCTGGATATGACTTCCATAAAAAAATTGGGATCACTCTTATATTTTTTATCTTACATTGGAGTTTACATGGGGACACTTTCTCTAAGTTTAGGTGCAAATGTTGAACAGGCTGGCCCTAGATAAACACATCCAATTTTAGTATTATATGTATGTATATATGGGGCTTCCTCGGTGGCTCAATGGTGAAAAATCTGCCTGCCGTTGCAGGAGATACGGGTTTGATCCCTGGGTTGGGAAGATCCCCTGGAGAAGGAAATGGAAAATCCCATGGACAGAGGAGCCTGGTGGGCTACAGTCCATGGGATCACAAAGAGTTGGACACGACTTAGGGACTAAACAACAATATATAATATATATTTTATATTGACATGTTTTGTATGTGTACAGATATGTTAATATCAAATATCTGCATACACACACACACACACACACACATTTATTTCTTGCAGCTTCCCATAACCCCTTTCCTTTGTCACTCCCACACTTCAATAACTGATGTGACTGATGCACACCTAGGTGCTCCCCTTCCTCCTCGTTTCTTCTCTGTTTTCCTCTCCTCACCCACCCAACCCCGGCTAGTCCCAGTTCTGAAACCCACACAAGCTACAGATTATGTCATGGATGTTCTTTGGAAAGGAAATGTTGATGTTCATTCAGTATATTGGAAAGGAGTCTTATCCTAACTCATCCATGTGTTGGCTGGATGACCTTGGACAAGACATTTTCCCTCTGAGGCTCAGTTTTTATTTTCTGTCTTTGATGTTAATGAAAGAAGGTATTTTGAAGAATGAAGGTTGGCTTCCAAGTTCCTTTTCAAGTCAAAAAAAATTCATTCTAATTCCTGCAATCTAGTATTCATTTGAGATCTGTGATCAGGTTCCCTCGGCTCTGACTGTGTTCTGATTTCAAGTATATACTTAGCTAACAACCTTATAGCACCACACATTAAGGCAGCAGGAATGTCTAGATAACTCCTTCAGGTATCAGCTTTTCTGAGTGGCTTTGAAGTCAAACATTCTGTGGAAATTGCCACGTCATCCTGAAGGGAATCAGTGCTAAACTTGAGGTCCTATGCTTTACCTAATTTTTTACCAACCTCTTTGAAGGTAACATTTTTTACTTGCTTTTGTGGCTATAATGATCATTTTTAATAAAGTTTTTATTTTAAAATGCTTTTGCATTTATAGAAAGATTAAAATAGTACAAAGAGTTCCCATGTATCCTACACCTAGTTCCCATATGAACATCTTACATTCATTTGGTATACTTGTGACAATTAGTTGGTATTGATACATTATGATTAACTTAAGTCCATACTTTATTCACATGTCCTCAACTTTTGCCTAATGTCCTTTTTCAGTTCCAGGGTCACATCAAGGACACCACATTGCATTTGTTGTCGTATCTCCTTAGGCTCCTCTTTGCTGTGACATTTTCTTAGAATTTCTTTTTTTTTTAAATCTTTTAATTTTTTGGCAGTTTCAAGGGGTACTTGTCAGTTGTTTTGTAGAATATCCTTCAGTTGAGATTTGTTTGATGTTTTCCTCATGATTAGACTGGGGTCATGGGTTTTGGGGAGAAAGATCCCAGAGGCAAAGTGCCATTCACGTCATATCAAGGATAGGTGCTATCGGCATGTTTCATGACTGTTGACCTTAACCCTGACCCCCTGGCTGAGATAGCGTTTTATTTGTCAGATTTCTGCACTGTGATGTAACCTCCCATCCTCCATCCCCTTTTCATATTCTCTTAGGAAGGAAGTCACTATGTACAACCACTGCTAGTTCTTATTCACCTAACTGTCCAGGGTGGATATTTCTGATGGCTGTAGTCTTTTTTTCCACCAGAATTCTCCTATTTTATTGACATCTTCTAGGGCTTTGTCATTTAAATCCAGCCAGCAATAAGGAAGGGAAAATGTGGAGGAGAATGTTTGCTTTGAAAAGCCTTGGCCTGAAAATGGCACACATCACTTCCACTTAACATTCCATATGACACTCATTCATCTGCCAAACCGAACTGCAAGCGAGGCTAGGACATATGGTCTAGCTGGGTGCCCAGGAAAAAGAGGAAATGGATTTTGGAGAAAATCTAGCAGTGTTTGCTACACTACTTCAGAGTACAAAAGGGAATAAACCAAACCCATCTACTAATAATAAAATGGTCTACTCACCGTCTAATAATATAGCCATCATTTCATTAAAAAATGAAAATATAATGGAAAACAGAATCTTAGAATCAAGGAGAAGCATATAAATTGAATATAAAATTAGCTTAATAAAACTTATTCCATTGACCTTATTTTTCTTATTTCACTGTTGACCTATGAACATTTGTTGAGAATAGGCAGTTACTTACATGTCAGCGTTTGGAAACTTCTGCCATATGTTATACCTGGGCCAGATTCTGTGTCATTCCCAAAGTCTGCCATGCTAGTTTTCCCTTTACCCATTGTCTGTCTGCAGTGCTCTTCCTCTGGGTTCTTTGCCTGTGAAAGTGCATTCACTCTTCAAGTGACAGATGAGGTGCCTTCACCAAACCTCAAGACAGAATTAGTCCCTTGCTCCTTATGGTATCATGTCACTCTGCTTCCATTCATAGTTTAACAGTTATCCGCACTAGTATTATATATATGTATGTTTCATGCATTACACTAGGTGCTCCCTGAGGACAGCATGGGTCTTACTGATTTGCTAGATCCCTAAGCATAGTCTGAAAAATATAAAGCATGTTTATTGAATGCACCCAGAATGTTAGATGTCCCAAAAAATGGTCTCATTTTTAAACCTCTTTCTTTAAAATACAACAAAACACTTTCTTTTATTCCCCCAATTATAAAAGTGATCCTCCCTTATGACAGCCACATCTTCCTGGTAGAGGTGATTTTGAACTGAGCCTGGAAAGGTTGATAGGGTTTGATGATAATAAAGGTATAGCCCTGTCAGGCAGGCCATACTGCTTTCTATGACACGTCCTAGGTTCAGAGCATTTGTTTAATAGATGATCAGATCTCCTTTGAAACAGCTATAGTGTAAAACATTCACTTTCATAAATCATCATATAATTAAAACCCAGACTCTGACCTTGTTCTGGCACTGCTTCTGGGCAGTCAAGGTTGATGTACAAGTTCAATGCTCATTATCTTGAACAGGAGTTACTAACCTGAATTCACAGGGTCCCAAAAAAGAGATAGCTTCACCAAAGCAAAAGAAGTGCTTAATTACCACTTCAGAAAGAGGAGCATGGAAAAAAACAAAAACAAAACCAATATTTTCAGACATTAATGATTCAGCTGCCATGCGTCTCATTACCAGCCAAAACATGACTTCTCAACGTGATCTGATCAAGTTTATTAGAAATAAAATATGAATTATAAGACAGTTGTCCCTTTCCTTCCTTCTGTCCTTTTCTATCATCTGCTGTTAGTCTTTTGGTTACTTTAGTGACGTTAAGAACTCAATTAATATTTTACTAAAATGCAAATCAGGAGACTATTAGTAAGTCTATTAGTAAAATGCTCCCTTTATCTCACTTAAACTGTTTCCTCAATTTTCAGGGTTGAAAAATTAGACCTTAATTAGAGTTTATATTATTATGAGGCTTTTCATTTCACACTATTACATTTATTTATTCATCTGAAATTCTAAATGTTGATAGATAGCATAAGAATTATTTTTTCCTGTTATACAGGTAGGAGAATAGCCTCAGATACTAAGTGACTTGCTCAAGACCCCACAGCAGTTGTGGTTCAAAGCTGAGTCTCCTGAGTGCAAATCTAGAGTTGAATGTACCTCAGTAGCATTTACCTGTCAACCAGTTAGCCTTATGGAAGAAGCTCAGACATTCTTATTTCCTCTGATTATAAAAGTGACTCACACTTAATAATAGCCAAGTCTTCCTGGGGGAAGTGATTTGGAACTGAGCCTGAGAAGGTTGGTAGTGTTTGATAGGTGGTAGGGGTCAAATATATATTTTTGCATTGAGGTTAGCTAGCTATTAATATGTGCTCTCCTACATATCCCTTGTTGGGGGTGGTGGGGGGGCACGCATGGAGACAACACATTCAGAATGAATCTGTGGTTTGATTTCTGGCACTCTTTAGAGAAGAAGATTCTCAAGTCAAAGAGACTTTAAGTCATAGTTGCTCAACATCAATAGAGAATCATAGAAGGGACCTAAAAATCACTTTACCTTCCAGATTTTATTGGTGAGGAAATTAAGGCATACAGATGATTATTTTTTAATTAAATTTATTTATTTTTCATTGAAGGATGATTGCTTTACAGTATTGTGTTGGTTTCTGCCAAACATCCACATGAATCAGCCATTGGTATACCTATGTCCCCCACCCTCTTGAATATCCCTGCCATCTTCTTCCCCACCCCACCCCTCTAGGTTGTTACAGAGCCCCAGTTTATGTAATGCCTACACATTTTAAATATATTGAATTTATTTAACCCACAGTGTTAATACACAGTTATCAATCAGAATGCCTACTTTCCAGTTTAGTTCTCTTTAATACCCTGCTTCATAATTACCAGTTTTTTTTTTTTCTGGGAGGGGCATCTTTTCTACTTTTAGGACTGCTTTGGAGAAGATATGTTTATACAGGCATTGCCTCGCATTCCCAAGTATGTGCGATCTAGTTGTAGGTGTAAAAGACATGATGGTTGTAGGGCGCAGGTCCGTTCCCAAAGAGTTTTTTGCACTGAATCCTTAACTGGAACTCTTATTTAGATTCAACCATCAATATGTGTGTTTAGTTTAACACACAGTATTTAGCATATTGCCTGCCCCCCCACCCAAAAGAGATCTGAATTATTATTGATTTAATAAGTTGGTGAAGGAACTGACTCTCAGTTGAAATTCTTTGATTGCTTTTTTGAAGATAATGCATAACTACATCACCAATCATACGAGTCCCATCCTTACCTCATTTTTTTTGTCAACAGAAGCAGCATTTTTCTTTTACTACTAATTTTAATGGAATAATTAGGACAGTAACTATGGTGCATGTTTGTGTGTGTATGTGCTCAATCGCTCATTCCTGTCCGATTCTTTGCTACCCCATGGACTGTAGCCTGCCAGGCTCCTCTGTCCATGGGATTTTCCAGGCAAGAATACTGAAGCAGGTTGCCATTTCCTTTGCAGGGCATCTTCCTGACCCAGGGATCAAACCCGCATCTCCCACATTGGCAGATGGCTTCTTTACCACTGAGCCACCTGGGAAGCCCCCTATGAGTGTGCTGCAGTAGTCTAATTTTTACCAAACACTAAAGTAGAGACAAAGATGGTAGTGATATTGTAGAAAATAGATTGTTGCTGCAGCTAGTACCACAGTGAGAAAGCTTTAAATATTTATGTGGGTATACAAAAATTCAAATGTGTTATACAAAGATCAGTTTGATGGTATTAGGGTGTAGGGAATTTTAAAAGCCAAAGACCACATCTAGTTTGAAATATTTACAGAAATATGTATGGCTTGATTTTTATTTATTTATTTTTTGTACTGGAAAAATGACTTACATGGTATTGGGTCTTACTCTGGTGATGTATTTACTGAAGGTGAAATCTGTTTCCACATACTTTCCAGTGACATCTCATGGCCATGGAGGGTTTAACTTTATTCTATGGATCTCATCCAAGACTGAATTTGATTAGAATTTTAAAACCAGGGGTTTCTGATAGATAGTTATCATTCAGCAGAAATAGAAGTCTTCCAGGAGCCGATTATGACTGCTGAAAGCTTAGGAATTACACTGGCAGTTTGGTCTGAACAGTATTCTGGAATGGGACCACAAGCTTGGTGGTATATTGAAGCCAGACACTAGACACACAAGGGAGAAGAATAACTCACTTTTTAGCACACCTCTGTATTTTCCTGATCATAATTAGCTTTTATTCATTTAGGCTTCCTTTGTGGCTCAGCTGGTAAAAGAATCAGCCTGCAGTGTGGGAGACCTGGGTTCGATCCCTGGGTTGTTAAGATCCCCCGGAGAAGGGAAAAGCTACTCACTCCAGTATTCTGGCCTAGAGAATTCCATGGACTGTATAGACCATGGGGTCACAAAGAGTCAGACACGACGAGTGACTTTCACTTTCACTTTTATTCATTTACATTTGGTTTACTGTTGCAGAATATTATGGATCTGCCTTTAGAAAGAAGAAAAAGTAAAGCTATGTTACCAAAATTCCTCCTTTCCAAATAGTTACTTCAGTATTTAAACCATTGGCATTTATGCATTGACTTAGGGGATGTTTTTGATAATTTGCAAGTGTGCATTTTTGCAAACCAAATAAAAACTTGAATAATCATTTCATTTTGTTTTGCAGAACCCCAGCTGAAAGGAATTGTGACAAGGTTATTCAGCCAGCAGGGATATTTCCTGCAGATGCACCCAGATGGTACCATCGATGGGACCAAGGACGAAAACAGCGACTACAGTAAGGAACATTAGCTTCATGCAATCCAATTACAATCAGATGTATGGCTTAGTGTCTCTTAGACCTAAAGCATGGCCAGGCTGCCTTTGGAACTGTTCAACTACTAGTAAGCTAGTTGTCTTTTCCTTTGTCCTTTTTGGTATGATTCTTATAGCAAAGAGACAGTAATGTATAGAGCTTATGTATTCAATAAGAAGGTAGGAGGCTTGAAGGAGTTCTGACTGCTCAGTGGACAAGAATTTCCTCTCATTCCATTGTTTGTAGTCAGAACGATGTTAAGTATTCACAGAAACAAGGCTACCTTCCAGCTCAAGGTAGTGTTTTAATCCTAGAACCAAATAGTAAAAATACCATAATAAGTTTTAGAACATCATTTCTGGAAGACAAAAATTACTTCTCAAAGTAAATATTGAATATATACATTTGTATATTACATGTTATTTTATCTTGACTGAGGCCAAATTTATTGATTTAAAAAGAAAACTATATTAAAATATTATATGTTGCAGTTTATATGATAATAAGATGATAAATATCAGTACTGAACTGCAATTTTGTTTACAATTTTTTGAAATGAAATCCAAGTATTAAAAGATTATTGATGACATCTCTGGAAATAATGTTTAACTAATTTAACTATAGGGCTGACAAGCTTGATAATTACCAAATCATCAAAGTCTGACAGAGTGTAATTGCATTTAAGAAGCATTTTTAATATAAGCCTCAGAGTCAGGAATGACCACTCTCATGGTACCTTTCGGTTTCTGCATAATCATATATAGGTACCTGGGGAGGAAATTCCTATTATTCTAAAAATATGTAGGACATTATATTGTTTCCCAAAGTTTGTCTGTATTCACTGCTAGATCTTTATTACTGGTCACTGGTCACATAGTAAATGCTCATTAAATATATACCCAATTGAGTTGTCTTCTGATAGATGTGGTTTTTTTTGGTCAGACTTTCTTTCACTTTCTTTCTTTCTTTCACTTGTGGTCAGATTGACATTCTGTCCAACTGAATAAGGTAATCTAAAAGCTTGATATTTTATGGTGAAAGTGTTAGTTGCTCAGTCATGTCCGACTCTTTGCGACCCCACGGACTGTAGCCCACCAGGCTCCTCTGTTCATAGAATTCTCCAGGAAAGAATACTGGAGTGGGGTAGCCATTCCCTTCTCTAAGGCATTTTTCTAATCCAGGGATTGAAACCAGATCTCTTGCACTTTGGGTAGATTCTTTACCATCTGACCCACCAGGGAAAAATACAGATCTGAGGAAAGTTCTATGATCCCTAGAGTGTGAAAATGCTCCTATCCACCCCTTCTAAATTATTCTTTGTTTACTTAATGTTACATGTTACAAAATATGAATTACAATAAAGGAAAGATCTCATTATAGAGAATTTCAGCCCATTTTCTGCTGAGGAGTTGATTTACTTATTGTGTTTTGCATTGTTGGTTTGTGTTTGTGGAAATGCATTCTTTAAATGATTTAAGATTTTCCCTGAGTCCAGATGAATAAGGATGCTCTCCTCTCCATGTATAATTTCCATTTATTGCATCTCAACTTGAATGCAAATTTAGTGAAGCTACAAGTATAGATGGAAAGAATCAAGGATGTTACTTAGCTGTGTCACCCCCTGCTGTCTCTGAGGTATCCCTTGATCTGGTTTCTTTTTCTATAAGATGAGGTGGCTGGAGATGAAAGCATTAATATCCTCTGTCAGCACCAGCTACCCAACTTAAAAAAAGATTGAAAAATTATAAATTTATGAAGATAGATTCAAGTGAGCCAAATAGCCATACTCAGTTTAATAGGATGCAACTGTAACCCAGACAGCTGTCCTGTGAATGCATGACATTTATCATAGAGCAATGGCCGAGAGGTGAAAGTGTGGAGTCCACTAACAGAAACACTTACTATTTTTCTAGAAAAATAGTTGAAAGTGCTTTCTCTCCAAATGCTGTGTCAATGGCTAATGTAGATCTATAACCACATGTAAATATATACATTTATACACAAACAGTGGAGAAGGCAATGGCACCCCACTCCAGTACTCTTGCCTGGAAAATCCCATGGATGGAGGAGCCTAGTAAGCTGCAGTCCATGGGGTCGCTAAGAGTCAGACACGACTAAGCGACTTCATTTTCACTTTTCAGTTTCATGCGTTGGAGAAGGAAATGGCAACCCACTCCAGTGTTCTTGCCTGGAGAATCCCAGGGACAGGGGAGCCTGGTGGGCTGCTGTCTATGGGGTCACACAGAGTCGGACACGACTGAAGTGACTTAGCAGCAGCAGCAGCATACACAAACAGATGTGTGTGTATTATATATGTGTGTATTTATGGGCATAATGGCATTATGCATGACACACACACTGAAGGTACTGCGTTTGGTCACATACTTTTAGAAACTAAGTTCACAAATTTAAAATATCTTATATTTTATTCAAATAAACTACTGCATACATTAATTGACAGGTTGGTATTAAAAGGAGCTTAAATATACAAAATAATAAGACTTAATATAATTCATTTGGATACCCAACCCTTGGCTTAACATTTAGTTAAAAACATCATTACATCTGAAGCCCCAGTATGCTCTTTCGAAATGGTGGAGTCTACTTTTCCCCTTCAGTACCAGGTATAACAACTATCCTGAATTTGACTTTTTTTTTGTTTATTTCCATGTAGGTTTACAAGTACATTTTTCATATATACATGATGCATATATTGTATACATCATTCGTGACATTGTTTTGCATGGTTTTAAACTTTTTTAAGAGTAACATTATCATACATAATTTTATGTATTTTCCTCCCAATATCATGGTCATCCAATGCATATATGGTGATATATTTGCTTTATATCATTCATTTTCATTTTTGTAAAGTATCCCATTGCATGAACATACCAAAATACATTTAGACATTCTCTTTTTGATGGATAATAGGCATTTATATTTTAAGGCAATTACAAACAGTGCTGCTAAAATATATCTTGTAGATGTTGAAGAAGCCTCCCTGGCCATCCTTAATAAAATTAAACATTTCACCTTTACCTTTCTGTTTTGCTACCCCAGTTTTTTTTCTATTTATAGCCCCTATGATGACCTAAAATGTATATTGTTGCTGTTTATTTTTTATCTTCTTCCCAGGAGAATATAATTTTCCTGAGTGAAGAGATTTTGTTTTGATCTAGAATCTAGAATGATCATTAATACATAGTAAGCCCTCAACAAAAGATGAAACAAATGAATTAATGTGTCCTTATGCATATGTGTAAAAGTTTCTGTAGATCATTGTCTATCTACCTAAGTATCTTTTAATATTTCCTTTTGAAATAATGTTAGACTTTAGAGAAATTACAGAATAACATAGGAAATTCCAGTGTACACTTCACCCAGCTTCCCCTAATGGGCACCACTTTATGTAACAACACTACAATTATCAAATCCAGGAAATTAACATTGGTAAGTACTATTAATTGAGCTATAGACTTTATTCCAATTTTGCCAGTTTTTTTGACTAATATACTTTTTTCTGATACCTCCCCCCTATATTTTAATTAAAATTTTCCAGTGAAAACAAGTTACTTTTATTTTTACCTTTTCTGAGTGTGGATTGAGGTAAAAATTTCAGAGAAGGCTTTAAATTGTAGTCATGCTTTTTAATAGAAAATTATAAATCTCTAAGCTGTTAAAATGCATTTTCTTTCTCTACTTTGTGTAGGCAGGAGTAAAAGCATTTGATTGTTTGAAAAAAAATCTTGTTACTATGAGCATCTGTCAGAAGTCTGATGTTTGGTTCAATAGACATCATTGGGTCCAGCCAACCTTACCGTAGCATCTTGGATTGAATTAATAGGACACCTGATCTTTTGTTCATGAAGAAAAGACTAATTACATGTAATTGAGTACAAAGCCAAATGGGTTTGTCAGCAGCAACAGATAAAAATCTCTGCAAATGTAATGATAATAAAAGATGCAGAACAGTGTTGAAACACTGGCACAAAAAAAAGACAATTGCAGTTGGGAGAGTATTAATAGGAATATTTTACATAAAATTAGAAAGGTAATTATTCTGCTCCACTGGTTACCATAGGAGAAGGTACATTTGAAGAGGTCAAACATGCTGGGGTGAAAACAATTAAAATATTATAACCAAATGCATTGTTCCCTTTGTTCTCTGAACAAAAATATCAGGGCCACTTGACTATGGCATGAGCTGCCTGATAAATGAGTACAATGGTGAAACTGGAGATAGTCAAGCAGATGCTGTACTAGTACTTGTAGAGGACTTATGAAAAAAAAAAAAAAAAAAACTCCTTTGGTGTGGGAGGGGAAGAACATGATGATGGTTGCAACAGTTTCAGAACTCACTGACTTTTAAGGTCTCCTTCAGTCTTGAGATTCGTTTAAAAACTATTTTGAATAGATAAATATATGATAAAAAATTATAAAGGCACATAAAAGGGTATACAGTTGAAAAAGAGTAAAACAGTGCTTAACAACCATGAGCTGGATTGGCACTACCAGCAGGCCTTGGTGTGCTTCTGTTGAACATAAACAGTTTCATAGAACACCAGATCAGAAAAGGCCACTGTGACCATGATGGATCAGGATGCAAATGAGACCACTCTGTATCACATCTGAATGTAGACAAAAACAAGAAAGTTGTCCAAACTACAAAATGATCAAATATTGCTCTACCCTGGCTTATATGGGTGGCTACAGCTTTAAAGCTGTAGTAACTATGTTCTTCTTGCCATCCAGATAAAAATTATTAAGATATCCAATTATAGAACTATACCTGCATCCATAGAGCGTTCAACCCAGAATAAATCTGCTTTCTTTTTTTTTTTTCTCCTTAAAAATCACTTGAGACCAAATCTGGAAGTCCTTGCTTACACTGTACTAACTAAAACAGCTCAGTTCTGCCATGGTGTGTATTTTTCTTCCTTACTGAGGGTCAATAAACCCAACTTTGTTCAACCACAGATATGTGGATGTATTTCTTTGGCTAGAACGCATTAACACAGTCAAAAGAGATTTTCTGTGCTTCTCCCCTCTGCCACTTGGCCACATTTTTTGGTATTCTTTCAGATGCAGTCTGTGCATTAAAAACATACACAATATTATACATATATATGTATTAATATATCTATATCTGTCTATTATCTACCAGAGCTTCCCTGGTAGCTCATCAGTAAAGAATCTTCCTGCAGAGCCAGAGACCCAGGTTCGATACCTGGGTGGGGAACATCCTGTGGAGAAGGAAATGGCAACCACGTCTAGTATTCTTGCCTGGAAAATCCTAGGGACAGAGGAGCCTTGTGGGCTACAGTCCATGGGATCGCAAGAGTTGGACACGACTGAGTGTCTAAACCACTACCATCATCTTGTTAAGTACTTTTTCTTAAATTAAAATGTTGTAGCTATAAGACTTTTTCCATATTAGGACATATATAAATAGGATACTTTATTTAACCTAGTTTCCTCTTGAAATATATTTTAGTTCTTTCTAATTTTGCTAATATAAACTGTGCTATAAACAATATCCATGTACAGAAGTCATTCTGCATGTGTGCAAGCATATTTGGATAGATACTTAAAAGACATATTGCTTGGTCAAGGTTTTGTGATTTTTATATCTTTGAAAGATACCTATTCATTCTCCATCATGCAAATTTACACTGAGGGTGGCTGTTTCCTTATTAGTCAACACAGTGTGTTATCAACTTTTGGTTCTTTGTTATCTAAAATCATAAACTTTGTTTTCTGATTATATGTTAGTTTGAACACTTGTTCATATATTCTACGAGCCATCTGCAGTTCTTTTTCTATGAAATGTTTGTTTATATTTATTTATATTAAATGTCTATTTTATCATTTGCAGGAAATCTATATTTTAAAAAATCGGCTCATTGTTATGTGAGTTGCAAATGCCTTCACTCATTTTGTTGTCTCTAAATTTTTTTGCCATGCTTTATTTTACTTTATTTTAAATATGCATTTATGCCCTCAACTTTTCTTTTCTATTTAGAAAGCTTTCATTCATTCCAAGATTATTTAAAAAAAAGAAAAAACCTCCCATGTTTTAGTAAGGAATTGTTTGATTTTTATTCTTTATGTTTAATTATTCTTTTTTTTTTATCTTTTTTTTAAAATTTTGTTTTATTTTTAAACTTTACATAATTGTATTAGTTTTGCCAAATATCAAAATGAATCCGCCACAGGTATACATGTGTTCCCCATCCTGAACCCTCCTCCCTCCTCCCTCCCCATACCATCCCTCTGGGTCGTCCCAGTGCACTAGCCCCAAGCATCCAGTATCGTGCATCGAACCTGGACTGGCAACTTGTTTCATACATGATATTATACATGTTTCAATGCCATTCTCCCACATCTTCCCACCCTCTCCCTCTGCAACAGAGTCCATAAGACTGTTCTATACATCAGTGTCTCTTTTGCCGTCTCGTACACAGGGTTATTGTTACCATCTTTCTAAATTCCATATATATGCGTTAGTATACTGTATTTATGTTTTTCCTTCTGGCTTACTTCACTCTGTATAATAGGCTCCAGTTTCATCTACCTCATTAGAACTGATTCAAATGTATTCTTTTTAATGGCTGAGTAATACTCCATTGTGTATATGTACCACAGCTTTCTTATCCATTCATCTGCTGATGGACATTTAGGTTGCTTCCATGTCCTGGCTATTATAAACAGTGCTGCGATGAACATTGGGGTACACGTGTCTCTTTCCCTTCTGGTTTCCTCAGTGTGTATGCCCAGCAGTGGGATTGCTGGATCATAAGGCAGTTCTATTTCCAGTTTTTTAAGGAATCTCCACACTGTTCTCCATAGTGGCTGTACTAGTTTGCATTCCCACCAACAGTGTAAGAGGGTTCCCTTTTCTCCACATCCTCTCCAGCATTTATTATTTGTAGACTTTATGTTTAATTAATCTAGAATTTTATGTCTTAACTTTTGATTCTAGGCCTCTAATATTTTGTGTTCCTAGCTACTAGTTACAAGTACAATTTCTTTAGATTTGATGAATGTATTAAGTTCTCTATGATTTCAGCATAAAAAGTATATTTCAAAAAGATCTGTATCTGAGTTTTATGAATCCAATTGGAAATTTAAAAATTTACTCATCCAGCTATGTTTTCTATACAATACTAAACATATGATGTTTTGATACCACCAATCATAAGTGTATAGACACAGCCAAAGCCAACAGAAGATCTGTATTGCTAAACGATGAACAAAAACATGATCCAAATGGTTAGTTGAGGAAAATCATTAAGGACATAAGGGATTCTGCAAAGAATTGTAAAGATGTTCTGTCTTCTTAACAAGGGACCTTTCTGGACATCGACATCACTTTCACCTACTCAAACATGTACATTATAGTAGTCATGGGAGATCAAAAGCTGTGCCATATCTAATTATAGGGATATTATTTTCTTCTAGTGTTGTCTATACTTTAAGAATATATCACAATTTGTATGTGTGAAATCACACCTACAAGTCAGATGAAAAGAAAAAGAAATGCGTGTGTTATCCTGCTGATTTTCTTTAAGCAAGGTTATTTATATAATTCTGAGCAACACTTTGGTACATGTAATGTTGTTACTCTTATAGTGGCATGCCTTTTCAAGAGCAAAATTAATATTCAGTCTTAGCTTATGAATGCAGTTACCTCACTTGATTTTTTTTTTTTTAATAAAGAAAAAATATTGCCTTTCGGCTTTTATAGCTAGAAGAAAAGTGATGGATGTTTGTTACAAATTTGTTTTTGTTGAATGTGTTTCAATTTTAAAGACTGCTCCTTCAAATAATATTTGCGGCAAGCTTGAACAAGAACCAATTATTTCCTTAAGTTTACCCATTCACATGTGTTCATGAGGAAATAACTCCTCAGCCTTTTTTTTTTTAACCTTGGCATTGTACCATTTTATGTATTTCCTTTTGACCCTAAGACTTTTACCCTCTGGTTAGTAAAGTAAAACATGAGCCATTCGAGATTATCCTTTTCCTAGCTGCTCTATGACTATTTGTGGCATATTTATATAGACAGTATATATAGCGGTTAAAGAATCTTAAGGGAGCTACGTCACCAAGTGTATTCCTAGAAGAACTAAGGACGAATATTATCTTTAGTCTTCTCCTAGCACTGTGAGGTGAATGGTGCGTTGGTCTTCAGCAAGTCACATAAACTTTCTCGGATTTATGCAATCTCTGATTTTACAAAATGAGAGGAAGAGAGAATCTGTAGGCTTTTTATAGTCTTTCCTTTAATTCTCATATAGAAGTAAATGTGCTCAGAAAAACTGATCGACAGATTCCACTTCCATAAATACCATTTGTTCTGAAAGGTATGTTACTGGCAGGAAATCTTCAGTTTGCAAATTCCTATGTGATATTCTCAAGGTGTATATAAAGATCTGGGGAGTTATACATGATACAGCCAGAACTGAATCCAGGCTGACTTGAGATTCTATGCCTTGGAGTTAGTTATTTAACCTAAATCTTAATTCCCTCATTTATTTGGGCTTCCCTGGTGGCTCAGAAGGTAAAGAATCCATCTGCAATATGGGAGACCTGGGTTCGATCCCTGGGTTGGGAAGATCCCTTGGAAAAGGGAATGCCTACCCACTACACACTACCCAGAATACTCCCGTATTCTGGCCTGGCGAATTCCATGGACTAAGGAACCTGGAAGGCTATAGTGCATGTTGTTGCAAGTGGGAATAATAATAGTACATAGATCATAGAATTGTTGTGTAGATTAAATGGGTGATTCATGAAAAGTGCCTAAAGTAACACCAAAAGCCTGGTTAAATGTTGTCTATTGTTGTTGTTATTATTCTCCCCAGTAGGGGTCAGAGTCCTTGTTTGCCAGGAGCTTACAGACAGGGACCATTTTAACAGAAGTTGAGTTCTTAATGGAGAAGGCAATGGCAACCCACTCTAGTACTCTTGCCTGGAAAATCTCATGGATGAAGGAGCCTGGTGGGCTGCCGTCTATGGGGTCGCACAGAGTCGGACACGGCTGAAGTGACTTAGCAGCAGTAGCAGCAGAGTTCCTAATGGTGGTAGCTGTTGTGATGTGAAAGAACTCAGCGCTTAAGCTGAAGGGTCTGGAAAGTGCTCTAAATTAGTGGTTCCTAAAGTGTGCACTCCCCGGACCTCCAGCACCAGCATCATCTGGAAACCTGTTTGTTGTTCGGTTGTTCAGTTGTGTCCAGCTCTGCGACCCCATGGACTGCAGCGCTTCAGGCTTCCCTGTCCTTCACCATCTCCCGGAGCTTGCTCAAATTCATGTCCATTGAGACGGTGATGCCATCCAACCATCTCGTACTCTGTCATCCCCTTCTCCTCCTGCCTTCAGTCTTTCCCAGCACCAGGGTCTTTTCTAAATGAGTCGGCTCTTTGCATCAGGTGGCCAAAGTATTGGAGCTTCAACTTCAGTGTTAGTCCTTCCAATGAATATTCAGGATTGATTTTCTTAAGACTCAGGGTGCGAAGTTGCTTCAGTCATGTCTGGCAGTTTGTGACTCACGGTACATGTTGTGAATCAGAACCTCAGTGCTGGGGCTCAGCAGTGTGTGTTTTAACAAACCTTCCAGATGATTCCGATGCACTGCAGGAGGTATGAAGGGGCACTCTCCTCTGCATCCTGGATGTGAAGTGTTCACGTTTGCTAATGAAGTAGTCTCTGTCTTGGAACTGTCATACCTAGTTCTTTGGGAACCTAATTCCTAATGTAATAGGGAAAGCACGGCTCTGCAGGTAGATTGAAAAGCATACTGACATTCAGACTTTCTAGTATCTCAAATGTGTGGAATCTGTTTCATTTTTATTTCATTTCCTGAGTCAGGACTCAGTTCTAGACAGGTTATGTGATCAAACTTAGGTTGGGGAATAATTTTAAAAATTCACGTATAGTAATATTTGGTTGCTCAGTTGTGTCCAACTCTTCTGTGACCCCGATGAGTGTAGTCTGCCAGCCTCCTGTGTCCATGGGATTTCCCAGGCAAGAATATTAGAATGGGTTGCCATTTCCTTCTCCAGGGAATCTTCCTGGCCCAGGGATCGAACCTGAGTCTCTTGAGTCTCCCTCATTAGCAGCTGGATTCTTTACCACTAGTGCCACATGGGAAGCCAATATAATGATACAAGTAAACATATATTACATAGTTTTATGTCTCAGAGCTTTTGCACATGCTAATCCCTTTTGCTTGGAATGACTTCACAAATCTTACCCATCTGGTGAATCACTCTTACCCTTTAGAACTCTTGAAAACTCTTATCTCTTTTGTCACTATGAAGCTTTCTCCAGCCATCCCCTCAATTGCCAACCTCACACAAAACCCCACAGTAATTCCTGTCTTCACTCTATTGTGTTTGAACCTTCTGTGTGCATTTTCAGTTGCAGAAACTTTATATGACAGTACATCATACATTATATTGCAGTTCCTTATCTGCATTTGTGTAGATAAAGAATAACATCCTTATTTGCCCTTCTGTTTAGAATAGCGATGATATTTTCCAAGATCCCTTATGGGAGGGCTATGCAGATGTGTTTCATTTAGCTGGCACACTTCAAGAAAAAAATGAGTGTATCCGAGCAATGGATGCATCTAGTTTCCCCTACATTTCCTCCTACCTGCCTGGTCCTAAAGACTTTTCCATTTTATTGGAGCATAGTTGCTTTACAATGTTTTTAGTTTCCACTGTACAGCAAAGTGAATCAGCCATATATATATATATATATATATATATATATCCTCTCTTTTTTAAATTTATTTCCCATTTATGTCATAACAGAGCACTGAGTTCTCTGTGTTTTACAGTAGGTTCTCATTAGTTATCTATGTTATATTCATAGCATCAATAGTATATATATGTCAACACTAATCTCCCAATTCATCCCACCCCTTTTCTGCATGGATATCCATGTTTGTTCTCTAGGTCTGTCTGTCTGTTTCTGCTTTGCAAATGCAAGCATGCTAAGTTGCTTCAGTAGTGTCTGACTCTTTGCGACCCCATGGTCTGCAGCCTGCCAGGCTCCACTGTCATTGGGATTCTCCAGGCAAGAATACTGGAGTGAGTTGCCATGTTCTTTTCCAGGGGATCTTCCTGACCCAGGGATCGAACCCTTGTCTCCTATGGCTCCTGAATTGCAGGTGGATTCTTTACCCCTGAGCCACTGGGGAAGCCCAAGATTGTCTAACTCTTATATAGATAGTTTTTTCACATTCCACCTATATATGTTAATAGATTTATTTTTCTCTTTCTGACTCCTGAAGACTTTTGAATTTGGGATACCTGTGGTTCTCTCTCAATGTTTGTGAAATCAAAACCAAACCAAACAAAAACAAGGAAAAACTCAAAGGAAGAGTTTATACCACTTAAATATCACCAATTGTAAGGCAGAGTAGCTTGGGCTTTTTCATTCAGATAACCTGTTTCTAGTCCAAGTCCTACCCTTAATTGTCTGTATGATCTTGTTTCAGTCATGTAAGCTCTCTGTTCTCTGGATTTCTAGTCTGTAAAATGAGGTTTGGGGAAAGGTTATCTCCAGTGTTGTTAACAAATCTGAAACTTAGAAAGCCTGTAAATTAGCAATGATTTCTGTTTTTATTTTTCAAAAACTTGAAACTTTCCTTTTTAAACACATTACAAAAAGGGGCAAAATTGTAAGAGCAGATAGTGCAATGATTTTTGCATTGAATTTAAAAACAGTAGTAAATTTACCTTCAAAATGTATGCAGAATTTGACCACCTCTCTGTACAGTCAAAGCTATGATTTTTCCAGTAGTCATGTACAGATGTGAGTTGGACCATAAAGAAGCTTGAATGCCGAAGAATTGATGCTTTCGAATGGTGGTGCTGGATAAGACTCTTGAGAGTCCCTTGGACTGCAAGGAAATCAAACCAGTCACTCGTAAAGTCAACCTGGAATATTCATTGGAAGGACTGAGGCTGAAGCTGAAGCTCCAGTATTTTGGCCACCTGATGCTAAGAGCCAACTCATTGGAAAAGCCCCTAATGCTGAGAAAGATTGAGGGCAGGAGAAGAAGGTGGTAACAGAGGATGAGATGTCTGGATGGCATCACCAGCTCAACGAACATGAGTT
Source organism: Bos mutus (assembly GCF_027580195.1). NCBI lineage: Eukaryota > Metazoa > Chordata > Mammalia > Artiodactyla > Bovidae > Bos > Bos mutus. Next base: position 74,185,931 of record NC_091617.1, read on the forward strand.
TGAGTAAATTACAGGAGATAGCGAAGGACAGGGAAGCCTGATGTGCTGCTGTCCACGGGGTCACAATGAGTCAGACACGACTGAGTGACGGAACAACAGCATCGCTATTGTCACTACCGAGTCCACACTACTCTCATATTTGGTCTATTGCAATATCTTCCTAAGTAATCTTGTACTTAAGGCTTCCCCCGCTTAGTATCCACATAGCAGTGAGAGGGGCCTAGTTAAAAATGGGTCAGGTAAACTGACTTTTCTGCTCAATCTCTTTCATTACACATCATTAAGGATAAAAGACAAATTCATCCCATGATCAGTAAGGTTTTACATAATCCTACCCATTACCTCCTGACTATTCTCTTTCCTCTTTCTTTTGGCTAGTCTTCCAGCTGTTCTTTTAACACACCGATCATGCTCCTTCCTTTCCCCAACATCTAATTCTTTTCCCGAATAGATTGTCATATAACACTGAGGACAGTTCCCTGTGTTATACTTTATCTCCCTTGGCAACTTGATTTATTTATTTTTTTCCCACTATTTCCCACTATGTAATATACTTACTTATTTTATTATGTCCCTACTCCACTAAAATGTTCCCCATATATACCACACATTTCCCTCATTCATAATTTTGCTTATGTTATTTTCTCCAGTAATTATATTATCCTCTAAAAGTAATACCAGCTGCCTTTTGTCTTTGAGAACTTTTTCTGATGTTTTTAACTGGAAGTCTTGCTTTTTCTTCTGCATACACTATACATCTCAAGATATTTATGTAGTTTAATCTGTATTGATGCATCTACTTTCTTTAAGTTATAAGTTCCTTGAGGGCACTGACTGTCTGACTTATTTATGTGTTGGCATTTAACAGGGCCTTGACAATAGATAAGAAGAGTAACAAATTCATAGTAATTAATTCATAGTAACAGATGTATCATCAGACTCCCATATAAATTTAAAGGCATAGTTAGAATATAAGCTCCACAGGGGCAAGGAGCGTGGTTTGCATTTTGTATTGTATCCCCAGTACCTAGAATAGTGGTTGGCTCATAGTAGGTTTTCAGTATTTGTTGAATAGATGAATAAAAGGGAGTTTTCAGAATGGCCTTATCAAAAATGAATAGGATTTTGTCAGACAACACCTAGCCTGAAGGTTTAATGCAAATTAAGTCACATTTGCCTCTTTTTATCTTTTCGAGAATGAGAGACAGTTTAAGAGATTTCAAAAGATGGATAAGGAAGTCATTTTCCATTATGAAACTAGAAGGAAAATTGAGTATGTATGCTTAGTCTGGAAAAGTGAACTCTCTAGCAGTAATAGTAAAAGAGGACACTGTTGTGCAGTTTTAAATATATCTTCAAGTGTTATGTGAATATATATTCATGGTGATAATTACACAGGCATCATTTTCTGAAACTTTGTAAATGGTACATTTACCCAGAAGAGAGGGAGCCATTGCTTTTATTATTCAAAGGACCAGCAGCTAAATTTAAGCTTATGTTGCAGGAAAAAGAAAATATACACTCAGGTGCTTTAAGGGTAAGAAAGAAAGGCAGCCGAGGAGTTCTTGAAGTAGTGGAAAGGGGTATTAGAGTTCTGATGAGTTAGAAATTATTAAAATTTCTCCAAAATTGCCTGCTTCTGAGGCTCTAAGGAGTGAGTTGATTTGCTCAAGATAGTGTGAGGACAATTCAGTTCTGTAATATCCATAACCTGTGTTCCTTTCTCTATATAAATTATTGCTTGAGAGATTTTGCAAATTTAGCTATATTCTCAAACTGAATAGATTATAACAAATGGAATTGGGATTTGTTAAAATGTGGCTGGTTCAATTATGCATTCAGTCTGTGGCCACCAACTGAATAAGGGATAAATCAAAACTTAATTCTCATGTGAGTCAATATTTTCCAGGGCATACTACCTTGAAGTACAAAAGAAGAACTAGATATTTTAAGTGAGGGATTTGAAAAATAAAATGGTCATTAGTGTGCCAAGCATTATTTCTTAATGTATGAGTTTGGGCCACATTAGATAGTAATAAGTAATGTTTACCCAGTACTTTCTAAAGTTTCTAGTACAGGTATACAAATTTTATAATTTTTACTCATTTAAGTATTATATCAATCCTATAAAACAGGGGCTTTAATTATTCCTACTTTGAAAATGAGTAAACTGAGGCAAGGGAAGTTGGAATAATTAATCCATGGTCATACAAATTAATAAATTAATCATATGAATATTAAATGGTAGACCTAGGATTTGAGCTCAGTGAATTTAGTTCAATGAAACATAGCTCAATGAAACTATGAGCCATGCTGTGTAGGGCCACCCAAGACAGACAGGTCGTGGTGGAGAGTTATGACAAAACATGGTCCACTGGAGAAGGGAATGCAAAACACTTCAGTATTCTTGCCTTGAGAACCCCATGAACAGCGTGAAAAGGCAAAAAGATATGACACTGAGAGATGAACTCCCCAGGTCGGTAGGTGCCCAATATGCTACTGGAGAAGAGTGGAGAAATAACTCCAGAAAGAGTGAAGAGACGGAGCCAAAGCAACAACACCACCCAGTTGTGGATGTGATGGTTGATGGAAGTAAAATCTGATGCTGTAAAGAGCAATATTGCATAGGAACCTGGAATGTCAGGTCCATGAATCAAAGCAAATTCAGTTCAGTTCAGTTCAGTCTCTCAGTTGTGTCCAACTCTTTGCGACCCCATGGACTATAGCACACCAGGCTTCCCTGTCCATTGCCAACTCCCGGAGTTTATTCAGACACATGTCCTTTGAGTCGGTGATGCCATTCAACCATCTAATCCTCTGTGGTCCCCTTTTCCTCCTGCCTTCAATGTTTCAAAACATCAGGGTATTTTCCAATGAGTCAGTTCTTCGCATCAGGTGGCCAAAGTATTGGAGTTTCAGCTTCAACATCAGAATTCCAATTAATATTGAGGACTGATCTCCTTTAGGATGGATTGATTGGATCTCCTTGCAGTCCAAGGGACTCTCAAGAGTCTTCTCCAACACCACAGTTCAAAAGCATCATTTCTTCAGTGCTCAGCTTTTTTTACAGTCCAACCCTCACATCCATACATGACTGCTGGAAAAACCAAAACCTTGACTAGATGGAGCTTTGTTGATAAAGTAATGTCTCTGGTTTTTAATATGCTGTCTAGGTTACCTGAAGTAACAGGCAAATTTTGCCTTGGAGTACAGAATGAAGCAGGGCACAGACTAATAGAGTTTTGCCAAGAGAATGCACTGGTCGTGACAAACACCCTCCTCCAACAACACAAGAGAAGACTCTACACATGGACATAACCAGATGGTCAATACCAAAATCAGATTGATTATATTCTTTGCAGCCAAAGATGGAGAAGCTCTATACAGTCAGCAAAAACAAGACTGGGAGCTGACTGTGGTTCAGATCATGTACTCCTTATTGCCAAATTCAAACATAAATTGAAGAAAGTAGGGAAAACCACTAGACCATTCTGGTATGACCTAAATCAAATCCCTTTCGATTACACAGTGGAAGTCAGAAATAGATTTAAGGGACTAGATTTGTTAGAGTGCCTGAAGAACTAAGGACCGAGGTTCGTGATATTGTACAGGAGGCAATGATCAAGACCATCCCCAAGAAAAAGAAATGCAAAAAGGCAAAATGGCTGTCTGAGGAGACCTTACAAATAGCTGAGAAAAGAAGAGAACCTAAAGGCAAAGGAGAAAAGGAAAGATATACCCATTTGAATGCAGAATTCCAAAGAATAGCAAGGAGGGATAAGAAAGCTTTCTTCAGCAATCAATGCAAAGAAATAGAGGAGAATGATAAAATGGGAAAGACTAGAGATCTCTTGAAGAAAATTAGAGATACAAGGGAACATTTCACGCAAAGATGGGTACAATAGAGGACAGAAATGGTATGGACCTAACAGAAGCAGAAGATATTAAGAAGAGGTGGCAAGAATACACAGAAGAACTATAAAAAAAAGATCTTCATGACCCAAATAACCACAATGGTGTGATCACTCATTAGAACCAGACAACGTAGAGAGTGAAGTCAAGTGGGGCCTTAGGAAGCATCACTACGAACAAAGCTAGTGGAGGTGATGGAATTCCAGTTGAGCTATTTCAAATCTAAAAGATGATGTTGTGAAAGTGCTGCACTCAAAGTGCTGCACTCACTATGCCAGCAAATCTGGAAAGCTCCTCAGTGGCCACAGGACTGGAAAAGGTCAGTTTTCATTCCAATCCCCAAAAAGACAATGCCAAAGACAATGCTCAAACTACCGCATAATTGCACTCATCTCACACACTAGCAAAGTATGCTCAAAATTCTCTAAGCCAGGCTTCAACAGTATGTGAACTGTGAACTTCCTGATGTTCCAGCTGGATTTAGAAAAGGCAGAGCAAATTCCCAACATCCACTGGATCATCATAAAAGCAAGAGAGTTCCAGAAAACATCTTCTGCTTTATTGATTATCCCAAAGCCTTTGACCGTGTGGATCACAACAAACTGTGGAAAATTCTTAAAGAGATGGGAATACTAGATTACCTGACCTGACTCCTGAGAAACTGTATGCAGGTCAGGAAGCAACAGTTAGAATAGAACATGGAACAACAGCCTGTTTCCAAATTGGGAAAGGAGTACATCGGGGCTGTATATTGTCACCCTGCTTATTTAACTTAAATGCAGAGTACATCATGTGAAATTCCAGGGTGGATGACGCACAAGCTGGAATGAAGATTGCTGGGAGAAATATCAATACACTGAGATATGCAGGTGACACCACCCTTATGGCCAAAAGCAAAGAAGAACTAAAGAGCCTCTTGATGAACATGAAAGAGGAGAATGAAAAAGTTGGCTTAAAGCTCAACATTCAGAAAACTAAGAGCATGTCATCCAGTCCCATCACTTCATGGCAAATAAATGGGGAAACAATGGAAAGAGTGAGAGTCTTTATTCTTTTTTTGGCTCCAAAATCACTGTAGAAGATGACTATAGCCATGAAATTAAAATGCACTTGCTCCTTGGAAGAAAAGCTATGACCACCCTAGGCAACATATTAAAAAGCAGAGACATTACTTTACCAACAAAGGTCCATCTAGTCAAGGCTTTGGTTTTTCCAATAGTCATGTATGGATGTGAGAGTTGGACTATAAAGAAAGCTGAGCACTGAAGAATTGATGCTTTTGAACTGTGGTGTTGGAGAAGACTCTTGAGAGTCCCGTGTACTGCAAGGAGATCCAACCAGTCAATCGTAAAGGAAATCAGTCCTGAATATTCACTGGACTGATGCTGAGGCTGAAACTCCAATACTTTGGCCACCTGATGTGAAGAACCGACTCTTTGGAAAAGACCCTGATGCTGAGAAAGACAGAAGGCAGGAGGAGAAGGGGACCACAGAGGATGAGATGGTTGGATGGCATCACCGACGCAAGGACATGAGTTTGAGTAAGCTCTGGGAGTTGGTGATGGACAGGGAAGCCTGGCCTGCTGCAGTTCATGGGGTTGCAAAGAGTTGGACATGACTGAGTGACTGAACTGAGCTAAATTTAGTTCTAGAGTTAATGCTTTTACTGTTCTATGTTGAATACCTATTTTCTCTTTCCTCTTAATATTGGGGCTTCCCTGGTGGCTCACAGGTTAAAGCATCTGCCTGTATCTGCCTGCAGTGCGGGAGACCTGGCTTCAATCCCTGGGTCGGGAAGATCCCCTGAAGGAAATGGCAACCCACTCCAGTATTCTTGCCTGGAGAATCCCATGGAAGGAGGAGCCTGATGGGCTACATTCCACGGTGTTGCAAAGAGTCGGACACGACTGAAGCGACTTAGCAGCAGCAGCAGTGCATAAAAAATCATACCACTGCATTCTTCTCACAACACTTAACAATAGTATTATGTAGGGAATATTGCTTACTTATAAAATAGTACAGTGTTTTGCAAGCTAAACTTTGAACTGGAGAGGATTTTCCTTCAATATGTTCAATGTGTTTATACTATAAAGTAAGACTTTTTTAGAAATAGTAAACCATTATACAATAATTTTGAAGATCTTAGATAATCTGGTTGCCTTTTAAATATATCTGCCTTGGGAAGTTTGAGGTGTGTAGGCTGTGTGTGTTTGTGTATGTATATATATTTCCATGTATTATTCAGTAGCCTAGATAGAGTGGTATTGAGTAGGCATCCAGCCAGGATGGGGTGAGGTTGTGCTCAGTACATCTGCTTTCCCTGACACTGAGGCAGAATGCAGAGCACACACCCATGTCAAAATATGTCTGTCTAGTATAAGCCCACTCCATAGTATTATAATTGAATTCTTAAAAATATCCTAAAGAAAGCCTGTGTTTCCTGTTGCTTAGATATTGACAGAGTCATCGTTTTTATTGTTGTTTTTGTATGTTCCAGTGATCAGTCTTGATACATGGGGAAGCAGTGTGGTGTTGTGAATAGTCCATAGAGTTTCAGAGACATGCAGTTAAGGATATTAATATGCATTTCTTCATTTTGCAGCTGCATAAACTTGGGCAGTTTGCTTAGCACTTTGATGCCATAGCTTCTCACCTACAGAATGGGAATTATATGTGAAGACTTCACGTATGTAGAAGGTGAAGATTTACCTTCTTAGAAGGAAGAGCTTTGGAAAATCTAAAGAGTAGAAGTTTGTATTACTTGAAGCTTGATGCAGAGTGATTTTAGGGAAAATACAGGATTTGAACAGAGCTTTGAGGAACTATGTGACAGTCTTTTTGGAACCTCATCTATAATTCAGTCTCATCTAGGTCCTGGACCTAGCCTTCCCATCTTTGGGGGAATTTGTTCAAAGTCTAATTTAGATAGGATGTTGGCTCAGTAGTAAAAAACGTGCCTGCCAGTGCAGGAGACACAGGTTTGATCCCTGAGTTGGGAAGATCCCCTGGAGAAGGAAATGGCAACCCACTCTAGTATTCTCATCTGGGAAATCCCATGGACAGAGGAGCCTGGTGGGCCACAGTCAATGGGGTCACAAAAGAGTGGGACACGACTTAGCAACTGAACAACAAACCCCAGTGTACTTGAAATTTCCCTAGGGGATGTGGAGGTAGAATGAGTCTAATTACATATTTGTTCTCAGTTTTTGGATTCTTCTGATAATCTGATCAGGGAAAGTCCTATTAAGATGCAAAGGAAGACAATTTACTGACAATTCACTAGACTCTCCACCCCCACCCCCACCACCCCCTTATCTCCAAGTCTTCTAGAACAATGGCTCCAAATTTTTTGCACATTTGAATCATCTGGACACATTTTACAAGCCCAGATCACTAAAATCAGGATCTTCTAGGATGGACCCAGGCATCAGTATTCCTTTAAAATCACACACAATGTGCAGTCAAGTGTAGAAACTGATTTGTTTCAGAAAATTACGTTTTATACTTTAGTCCACATTAGAATCACCTAGAGGGCTTGTTAAACTACTGATATAGAGGCCTTCATCCCAGAATGTATGATTCAGTAAGTCTGGAGGAAGGGCCAGAGTGTTTGCATTTCTAACATGTTCACAAAACCAACTCTGAGAACCACCCTGTAGAACAGTACTTCTCAAACTGCAAGTGCAGAATGATCATCTGATGATCTTGTTAAACTGCAGATTTTGATTAAGCAGGTCTTAGATGGAGCCTGAGACTCTGTCTTTCCAATAAGCTATAGGAGATGCCCACATCTGCCCACTACTGCCCACACCTACTTTGATTTATGGGCTGGTAAGATTTGGTACACAGGAGCATCACTGGATTTCAGTGTTGACCATCTGGTGATGTCCATGTGTAGAGTAGTCTCTTGTGTTGTTGGAAGAGGGTGTTTGCTATGACCAGTGCTTTCTCTTGGCAAAACTCTGTTAGCCTTTGCCCTGCTTCATTTTGTTCTCCAAGGCCAAACTTTCTTGTTAATCCAGTATCTCTTGACTTCCTACTTTTGCATTCCAGTCCCCTGTGATGAAAAGGACATCTTTCTTTGGTGTTAGTTCTAGAAGGTCTTGTAGGTCTTCATAGAACCATTCAACTTCAGCTTCTTTGGCATTACTTTGGCATTTGGTTGGGGCCTAGACTTGGATTATTGTGATATTGAATTGTTTGCCTTGCAAATGAACAGAGATCATTCTGTCATTTTTGATATTGCACCCAAATACTGCATTTCAGACTCTTGTTGACTGTAAGGGCTACTCCATTTCTTCTAAGGGATTCTTGCCCACAGTAGATATAATGGTCATCTGAATTAATTTTGCCCATTCCAGTCCATTTTAGTTCACTGACTCCTAAACTGTTGATGTTCACTCTTGGCCATCTCCTGTTTGACCACTTCCAATTTGCCTTGATTCATGAACCTAACTTTCCAGGTTCCTATGCAACATTGTTCTTTCCAGCAATGGACTTTACTTCTATCACCAGTCACATCCACAGCTGGGCATGTTTTTACTTTGGCTCAACCTTTTCATTCTTTTTGGAGCTATTTCTCCACTTTCCTCCAGTAGCATAATGGGCACCTACCAACCTGGGGAGTTCATTTTTCAGTGTCATATCTTTTTGCCTTTTCATACTATTCATGGTGTTCTCAGGGCAAGAATACTGAAGAGTGTTGCCATTCCCTTCTCCAGTGGACTACATTTTGTCAGATTACTGCAGATGGTGACTGCAGCCATGAAATTAAAAGACACTTGCTCCTTGGAAGAAAAGCTATGACCAACCTAGGCAGCATATTAAAAAACAGAGCCATTAGTTTGCCGACAAAGGTCCATCTTGTCAAAGCTATGGTTTTTTCAGTAGTAATGTATGGATGTGAGAGTTGGACAATAAAGAAACCTGAGCGCCAAAAAACTTATGCTTTTGAACTGTGGTGTTAGAGAAGACTCCTGAGAGTCCCTTCGACAGCAAGGAGAGCAAACCAGTCAATCCTAAAGGAAATCAGTCCTGAATATTCATTGGAATGGCTAATGCTGAAGCTCCAATACTTTGGCCACCTGATGCGAACTGACTCATTGGAAAAGATCCTGATGCTGGGAAAGACTGAAGGCGAGAGGAGAACGGAATAATAGAGGATGAGATGGTTGGATGGCATCACCGAGTCAATGGACATGAGTTTGGCAAATTCTGGGAGTTGGTGATGAATAGGAAAGCCTGATGGACTGCAGTCCATGGAGTCGCAAAGAGTCGGACACAATTGAGTGACTGAACTGAACTGAGCATCACTGGGGAGCTTGTTAGAACCACTTCAGACCTATTGAATATGAAATTGCTTTTTAACAGTGCTGCACATTGGAATCATCTGGAGAGTTTAAAAAATATTGATACCTAGTTTTAATCTTGAAAATTCCAACTGAAGATTTTAATTTAGTTGCCATGGGTGTGGCCAGGGCATCAGAATGAAAATAACAACAACTCCTCAGAAAGTTGTAATAATGCAGCAAAAATCATTGAGACAGTTATAAAATGAGATATTTTTTAAAGTACAGTATAAATCATCGCTGTCCTTTTATGGAATCTTCCATGATATTTTATTATAAAAGGAGGCCCTCAAGATGCATATTGACCAATAAATAGGTCCTCCTGTGTCTGCTGCAACAGATATCAATAAGTTCTCAAAGCATTTATTGTGACCAAGACTCAAACAACTTCTTAAGATGCAGCTTCAGGCAACTACAGCAAAATGACTAGAGTGTCACGTATGCCTGCCAGGCACTTGCTTCATTTTCATTCATTAACTCCAACAAATTGAGGGCCAACTGGTTTCTAGTTGCTGGATTATGAAGGTGACTGCAGTGTAATATCTGCTCCAAGGATATTAGAGGAGGTTGAACTTGTATGTAAAACAAAATTTAATATTGCAAGGTAGCACCAGTGCTGCCAAGTGATTTAGAACAATCACCAGATTCCAGAGATGGGTGACGTGAAGTCGTTCAGTCATGTCCGACTCTTTGTGACCCCATGGACTGTATCCTGCTAAGCTCCTCCATCCATGGGATTTTCCAGGCAAGAATACTGGAGTTGGTTGCCATTTCCTTCTCTGGGCGATCTTCCTGACCCAAGGATTGAACCCGGGTCTTCCTCACTGCAGGCAGACTCTTTACTGTCCAAACCACCAGAGAAGCCTAAAGATGACAGTCATTCCCCAAAGCCATTGTGCTCAGTGAAAACAGATTTCAAACTGAATCTTGAAGAATGGGACCAAAATATTCAAGCTAAAATTAGGAGAACTGCATGTCAGATAAGGAAGCACAGAATCACCTAGTGGAGAAAGTTCCTGCCACATTGGAGAGAAATGAACTGACTAATTTGGATGAATTAGAGCTGACTCATTGAAAAAGACCCTGATGCTGGGAAAGATTGAAGGGAAAAGGAGAAGGGGGTGGCAGAGGATGAGATGGTTAGACAACATCACTAACTCATTGGGCATGAATTTGAGCAAACACAGGGAGTTAGTGGAGGACAGAGGAGTGTGGCATGCTGCAGTTCATGGTGTTGCAAAGTCGGACACGAGTTAGCGACCGAACAACAACTAATTTGGATGAAGCAAAGAGATTGTGAGGAAGTGTCAAAGGCACCATATTTTACAGTGCCTTAACTGACACATAAGGGAGTTTAGAGCTTATATTTTATGACGTGGGGGACCAGTGAAAGTTCCTGAGCATTGCAGTAGAGTGAAATGCAGTGGGATTATAGTGATGATGGACTGAAAGAGAGATTTTAAGTTAATGACAGAATCTTCTTATTTTTTACATTTTTCTCCTACATTTCTAAAAATCTCTTACTGCATTTATTTCTCTAGATCCACTTAATATTTTTAGGACAACTGTACATGTATTACATATATATTCATTGAGATCAGTACATATAACATTTGAGTGTAAATGTCAACAAAAATTAAGTGGAGTTGTGAATGTTTCCTTTGTGGCTTTTTAGCTGAGTTTCCACTCTTTAATTACTCATCAATATTATGTGCATAAATTTTCAAAAGTGCTTTCTTGTTTTGGTAATTAATGATAATTAATGATAATGAAATGCAAAGCTTTGGTTGAACATGTCTAAACCATCTTAAGCAAGTTAACTTGTATTGTCTGTGTGTAATTTTAACTAAGAACTCCAGGTTTTATATTTTCTGGGTGGGGCATTTCTGTTTGGCTGATTCATTTATTATAGTTTCATTTTTCCACTCACTTTCTTTATAGCTATTTAGGTTGTGGTTATATTGTTATTCAGTCGCTCAGTCGTGTCCTACTCTTTGAGACCACGTGCAGTGCAGCAGAGAGAAGGCAATGGCAACCTACTCCAGTACTCTTGCCTGGAAAATCCTATGGGATGAGGAGGCTGGTAGGCTGCAGTCCATGGGGTCGTGAAGAGTCGGAGACAACTGAGTGATGTCACTTTCACTTTTCACTTTCATTCATTGGAGAAGGAAATGGCAACCCACTCCAGTGTTCTTGCCTGGAGAATCCCAGGGACGGGGGAGCCTGGTGGGCTGCCGTCTATGGGGTCACACAGAGTCGGACACGACTGAAGAGACTTAGCAGCAGCAGCAGCAGTGCAGCACGCCAGGCTTCCCTGTTCTTCACTATTTCCTGGAGTTTTTCAAACTCATGTCCATTGAGTCATTGATGCCACCCAACAATCTATGAGAATTTCTTTTCTATTTCTTAAGAGAAACAGTACTATGTAGCCTTACAGCCGATAGCAGCTAAGTGCACACTGTAGCTCTTATTTGGCTGACTTGATGACCTTGGCAAAACCATATTTTTGAGCTAAATTCAGTGCCCTCATATGTAAAGATGGAGGAAGAGTACACGTTTAGAATTACTTTTTTTTCTGTTTTAGACTTTCATTATCATCATGACATGTATCCTGCTTGTCTATTATACTACTGCAGTGCCTAGAATACAGGTGATGAATTCATGAATAAACCTAATAGACCATGGTGTCAATTTTGGCAACATAGTGTTTGATGGCAGATTTGTGGAAGATACAAATCTAAAGCCTTCAAAATATGCAGAGACTTCTTTGAGGGTGTTTTTGCCCATTGATCTTATGGACTGACACCTGTTCTGTTCACTGAATTTTTCAAATGGAATGTGAGATACATGTTCTGTACAAGACAAATAGGCTACAGCAGATGAGTGATGACAGACATTTGCTTTCATTATCAGTAGTGATATGCTTCATTTTTCACCTTAAGGGAAAAAAAATCAGATTGAATTGACTTGTTAATTATGCAGTTTCTGAACATCTTTGAAGTAACACAGGAAAGGTTATATGATAATATCAGGATTAAAAGCCAGTGGCAGGATTTCTACCTGAGCTATGGCAGATATTTCCACCAGCTGTTGTCAAAGAAGGGGGTCATCATGTTGTTCATTTTCACTAAGTTGAAAATCCATTGTGTTTGCTATTAGCCAATGCTTGGGCTTCCCAGGTGGTGCTAGTGGTAAAGAACCTGCCTACCAATGCAGGAGATGTAAGAGATGTGGGTTTGATCCCTGGGTTGGGAAGATACCCTGGAGGAGGGCATGGCAACCCACTCCAGCATTCTGGCCTGGAGAGTGCCCATGGACAGAGGAGCCTGGCTGGCTATAGTCCATGGGGTTGCAAAGAGTCAGACAGGACGGAAGTGACAGCATAGCATGCAATGCTTGGAAGAAAAAATTTAAGCCTCTAAGTCCCACACAACTAATCAGTTCCAAAAGTCAGTAAATTTAGTGAGGAAAATAAATCAGGCAATTGAATTAATTCATCAATTGTTTATAAAGTAAGGCATTATATTGAAAGCACTGAATCAACATAGGTGAAAGTACGTTGATTTTTACATTATTTTAATGTTTTATTTTAAATATAGTTATTTTTGCTTGCTGGATCTTAAACATATAAAATGAAATATATTTTTTCCTCCCATGATATTTTAAGAAGTTTAAATTATGAGGCAGTGATGACCCAGGCGTCCACCACCCCACTCCCATTTTGAAAGCTCTAGATTTGGAGGTTAAATAACAGCCTCCCCCACCCCCCCGACCCCGCAACTGATACCAATAATTTTGTATTTTGCTTTTATAGTTTAACAAGTTTTTATGAAAATTGTTATCTTAATTCATCTCCATGGTAAATCAGTAAAATATTCAGAGCAGATATGAAATTTCAGGGAGGTCCTATTCCTTTGAATCAATGTCAGAACTGTCAAATGTTAGAACTAGGGCTCGTGACCTAGAGCTGTATCTCTGGACTGAAGTTTAGTCCTCATTTCAGTCTTGTTTTCTTGACTTAATGCTAAAGAAGTCAGGACAATTTCCCTTAATTTCTGTAAGAAATTTTGTTTTTGAGGTTAAATTCAATGAAATGAACAATCATTTCAGCTTCTTCTATGCAATGTACTCTGGATGAAAAAAGCCCCATAATTCCATACTTTTGAAGAATCCCTAGTTTGCCGTGAGGGTCAGGCAAAGACATAAATATGATTAAGCAATGTGATAAGTGCTGTGTATGGACTGCCATGAAATTAGGATAAGAGAATAATTCATTTGTCTGAGTGAATACTCCATTGTACTTTATATAACTGCTTTTGTGTTGGAGGATTTAAGAGCTCATACTATCTCCTAGCTTGCCAACTCTTCAATAATAGCATTTTTCTACTGAAAAGGGGAAGGGGCAAAATTGACCTTTGTTGTTCAGTTGCTAAGTCTTGTCTGACTCTGCAACTCCATGGACTGTAGCACACCAGGATCCTCTGTCCTCCATTATCTCTCAGAGTTTGCTGAAATTCATGTTCATTTACTCGGTGTTACTATCTAGTTAAATGATAAATACCAGAAATGTATATTAATATCATGACTAACAAAACCAATCAAGTGATCTACAAAAATTATCACAAATATTATAATTACAAGTGTTGTTGTAACAGACTGTGAAATTAGAGGGAAAAATAACCTGATACCAACTTAATTTTAGGTTAAGATTTTGTCAGATATGATATTACTTATATTCTAACAAAACATATTTATTGAGAACATTTTGAAGTGTGGGAAATGGTATTGAATTTTTAAGACAATTTGATATTAAGAGTGCACAGATTATTTTTGTGCACCCATATAATCTTTGTTCTGTCTCAGTATCTTCTACTATAAATTTTCTTGGGCTTTTCGTGAGTCAGAAAATGCATCTTTTTCTCTCCATCTTTGCAAATTCAACCCAGTATTTCAAAATACAAATACACTCTTTTAAATCTGTTCATTTTTCCAAGCAATAAGAGCCTGTCCTTAGAAGTTACTTGGAAGGACACTAGATTTATCTGTTGCAAAGAATTTGTAATGAACTTTGCTTTCCTTCTCTGCTTCCCTATTTCTCTTCCTCTTCTCTGTCTTCTTTGTGCATTCTTTGTCACGTGAAGTGCTTTCCAGTATGTTTTAGCTTGTCACTGTTCTGTCACTGAGATAACTTGTGTAGATAATAGGTGGAAGTTAAATTGAATAAGGACATAACACTTTTATTTCACATAGTAGACAGACAAATACTGTATGATATCGCTTATATATAAACTCTAAAAAACGAAGAAAGTGAATATAACAACAAAAACAAATAGACTCACAGATATAGAGAACAAACTAGTGGTTACCAGTGGGGAGCTAGAAGAGGGGAGGGGCAAGATAGTAGTAGGGGATTAAGAAGTACAAACTGTTAAGTATAAAATAAACCAGCTATAAAGGACTTATTGCACAACTCAAGGAACATAGCCAGTATTCTGTAGTAACTATAAATGGAATATAACCTTTAAAAATTATGAATCACTCTGTTGTTTGCCTATAACTTACATAATACTGTATGTGAACTATACTTCAATAAATTTTTTAAAGTAAAAAAAAGAAAGGACCTAGCCAAAAGAGTTGTTCCAAAATCTTAAAAAATAATAATAATATAGCACTTCTTAAAAAGTACTTTTTTCCCAGTCCAGTATAATCTTACATGGTGTCCAGTACCTTGTTTGTAATAGATTCCCCCAAATCTTCTGTTCCTCTTCATTTTCTACAAAACCTGCATCACCCTACACACACACATATCAGCCCTGTGCGTCCTATGCTCCTACCCTCTCAAACTCTGTTACCATGCAGGTTTTCTGGCTTTCCCTTTAGATTCCATATTTGAATACACTCCATGTGTGGTAAGTATTATATTTGATTTTTTCTTACATGCTTAATTATGGAAATATGACCTAGAGAAGCTGTGAATAAGCAAGCTTAAAGAGAAACCACTGCTGATTCATTCATTTATTTGGCAAATATTGAATAGTGGCTTCTAAGACCAAGATGCTTCTAAGATGTCGTTGCTAGGCAATGAGGATAATAATAATAGTTTCCTGTGCCTTCAGCTTGCCCATAGAATAGTGGGAGTGTCAGAGAGATTTACAGATGAAGGTGTATTCCTCAGGGACCACATCTGTTGGATATGTATGTCACTGTTTTCCTAGCCTAAGCATGCCATGTCACCTATCCTAAGTGCTCAATAAACATTAATGAAAAGAATAAGTAACTTTTGATTAGAGATATTTACACGAAGTTGTATGAGAGTTTTGGTAACTAAGGCCGTAGAATCTTACTCCAAATTTTGGGTGGCACTTTTCATTCCCTTCATTTTTTTATTGATACTTTGTTCCCGCATCCCACTCAAATGAGGACTTTTTAAATCTTGAAATAAAGCCAAGTAGTCAGTTTAATTTATTTTTGAAATGACATTTTGCATATCAAAATACTAGCATGATGCCTGAGAAAAAGTAGGTATTCAAGGAATAAAATCTTTTCAGTTTTTCCTTTCTCACTGAGACTGACTTAAGTTTTATAGGTCCTAAAGTAATGCTCAAAATTCTCCAAGCCAGGCTTCACCTATATGTGAACCACGAACTTCCAGTTGTTCCAGCTGGTTTTAGAAAAGGCAGAGGAACCAGAGACTAAATTGCCAACATCCACTGGATCATGGAAAAAGCAAGAGAGTTCCAGAAAAACATCTATTTCTGCTTTATTGACTATGCCAAAGCCTTTGACTGTGTGGATCACAATAAACTGTGGAAAATTCTTCAAGAGATGGGAATACCAGACCACCTGACCTGCCTCTTGAGAAATCTGTATGCAGGTCAGGAAGCAACAGTTAGAACTGGACATGGAACAACAGACTGGTTCCAAATAGGAAAAGGAGTACGTCAAGGCTGTATATTAACACCCTGCTTGTTTAACTTATGTGCAGAGTACATCATGAGAAATGCTGGACTGGAAGAAGCACAAGCTGGAATCAAGATTGCCGGGAGAAATATCAATAACCTCAGATACGCAGATGACACCACCCTTATGGCAGAAAGTGAAGAGGAACTAAAAAGCCTCTTGATGAAGGTGAAAGAGGAGAGTGAAAAAGTTGGCTTAAAACTCAACATTCAGAAAATGAAGATCATGGCATCCGGCCCCATCACTTCATGGGAAATAGATGGGGAAACAGTGGAAACAGTGTCAGACTTTGTTTTTTTGGGCTCCAAAATCACTGCAGGTGGTGACTGCACCCATGAAATTAAATGGGAAACAGTGGAAACAGTGTCAGACTTTGTTTTTGGGGGCTCCAAAATCACTGCAGATGGTGACTGCAGCCATGAAATTAAAAGACGCTTGCTCCTTGGAAGGAAAGTTATGACCAACCTAGATAGCATATTCAAAAGCAGAGATATTACTTTGCCAACAAAGGTCTGTCTAGTCAAGGCTATGGTTTTTCCTGTGGTCATGTATGGATGTGAGAGTTGGACTGTGAAGAAGGCTGAGCGCCGAAGAATTGATGCTTTTGAACTGTGGTGTTGGAGTAGACTCTTGAGAGTCCCTTGGACTGCAAGGAGATCCAACCAGTCCATTCTGAAGGAGATCAGCCCTGGGATTTCTTTGGAAGGAATGATGCTGAAGCTGAAACTCCAGTACTTTGGCCACCTCATGCAAAGAGTTGACTCATTGGAAAAGACTCTGATGCTGGGAGGGATTGCAATTCATGGGGTCGCAAAGAGTCGGACACAACTGAGCGAATGAACTGAACTGATGTTATATATATATATTTTTTTCAAAGGTTATATCCCAAATTATATAAGTTTTCAGTTATATATATTTTTTTTCAAAGGTTATACCCCAAATTATATAAGCTTTCAGTTCAGTTCAGTCGCTCAGTCGTGTCCGACTCTTTGCGACCCCTTGAATTGCAGCACACCAGGCCTCCCTGTCCATCACCAACTCCTGGAGTTCACTCAGACTCACGTCCATCGAGTCAGTGATGCCATCCAGCCATCTCATCCTCTGTCGTCCCCTTTTCCTCCTGCCCCCAATCCCTCCCAGCATCAGAGTCTTTTCCAATGAGTCAACTCTTCGCATGAGGTGGCCAAAGTACTGGAGTTTCAGCTTCAGCATCATTCCTTCCAAAGAAATCCCAGGGCTGATCTCCTTCAGAATGGACTGGTTGGATCTCCTTGCAGTCCAAGGGACTCTCAAGAGTCTACTCCAACACCACAGTTCAAAAGCATCAATTCTTCGGCGCTCAGCCTTCTTCACAGTCCAACTCTCACATCCATACATGACCACAGGAAAAACCATAGCCTTGACTAGACAGACCTTTGTTGGCAAAGTAATATCTCTGCTTTTGAATATGCTATCTAGGTTGGTCATAACTTTCCTTCCAAGGAGCAAGCGTCTTTTAATTTCATGGCTGCAGTCACCATCTGCAGTGATTTTGGAGCCCCCAAAAACAAAGTCTGACACTGTTTCCACTGTTTCCCATTTAATTTCATGGGTGCAGTCACCACCTGCAGTGATTTTGGAGCCCAAAAAAACAAAGTCTGACACTGTTTCCACTGTTTCCCCATCTATTTCCCATGAAGTGATGGGGCCGGATGCCATGATCTTCATTTTCTGAATGTTGAGTTTTAAGCCAACTTTTTCACTCTCCTCTTTCACCTTCATCAAGAGGCTTTTTAGTTCCTCTTCACTTTCTGCCATAAGGGTGGTGTCATCTATTATTGAAGTATAATTGACATACCAAAATACCTAAATGTCTAATGTATCCAATTTGATGAGTTTGGACATATGTATACTTCCCTGGTGACTCAAACAGTGAAGAATCTGCCTGCAATCCAGGAGTCACAGGTTCAATCCCTGTTTGGGAAGATCCGCTGGAGGAGGAAATGACAACCCACTACAGTATTCTTGCATGGGAAATCCATGGACAGCGGAGCCTGGTGGGCTACAGTCTATGGGGTCACAAAGAGTTGAATATGACTGAGCAACTAACACTTGACATTCCTAACAACAGTGCCTGAAGTTTCTAGTATATCTGCATCCTTGGTAACATCTGTTATCTTTTTTTCTTTTTAAATAGTGGTCATTCAAATAGGTATGAGGTGATATCTCACTGTAGTTTTGATTTGCATTTCCCTGATAATTAGTGCTGTTGAGTGTTTATCATGTACTCATCATTTGTATTTCATCTTTGGAGAAATGTCTGTTTAAGTCTTTTGGCCCTTTTTAATTGGATTATTTGTGTGTGTGTGTGTTTTTTTTTTTTTCTTTTGCTATTGGTTTATACTTATATATTTAGAATATTAACTCCTTATCAGATTATGGTTTACAGATATTTTCTTCTGTTCTTTAGATTGCCTTTCATTCTGTTGATTGTTTCCTTTGTTGTGCAGAAGGTTTACCTTTGATGTAATCTTGTTTATTTTTGTTTATGTTGCCTGTGCTTCTGGTGTCATATCCAAGAAATCACTTACAAGATCAATGTCAAGAAGCTTTTCCTCTTTGAATTTTCCAGTTTCAGGTTTTTTTTTAGATCTACAATCCATTTTGAGTTGATTTTTGAGTATGATATGAAATAAGAGTCCAATTTCATTCTTTTGGATGTGGATATCTAATTTTCCTAACACCATTTGTTGAATAAACTATTATTTCCCTTTATTACCTCTTTTCCTTACCTTTTTCCATGTAGTTGAGTGGTTGAGTTTGTTATGGATCTCATGATCACCAACTCTGTGACTTCTTTTTTCAAAATATGGGTCAGATTTATGTAAGATTTAGAATGAAATACTCATTTTGGAAAGAACAAGGTTGAGAAGATGCTTGAATGTCATATTAGATGCTTGGACTCTTATTCGGCTTATAATTGTAGTCTTTATTCACTGAATGTTTACTGATATTCTGAATATAAGCAGAATGTATACCATTCTGCTTATTCTCTCTCTTAACCTCTATCTCTCTCTCTCTGTTTCTATGTCTGTCTCTCTTTCCTCTTCAACTCTCTCTTTCTCCATATTGTACAAGTATGATCTAGATATGATGCTTATTTTGGAGAGCTTATAAACTAGTTGTGGTTGGGGAAAAGATATTTTTAAGGAAAATAAACATTGTGATAAATATAGTCTAGATCTAGGATTAGGGGAGCTGAGAAGTGAGAGAAAGCACTTGGTATTTTGTGTGTCATTTCAAGCCTGGCGGGGGTTTCCATATGAAGATATTGGGTGAATGACATTGCAAGCACAGGCAGTGAAGTAAGGAAAAACATGAAGTTAAAAGAAAGGAGGAAGAAGATCAAATTACTAGAAGCAGTAAATAAATACATTAGAATGAGTAGTGTGGTAGAGCAGAAATATAGGTTATATATAAATAACCTTGAATATTGAGCTGAGATGTTTTAAGTTTTTAATTTCCTTTTCATTTTAAGAAGCAACTTTTCTTTATATATTCCTAGAAATAATGTCTTTTCATGACTCTTAAAATTAATATTTACTGAAAATAAGTTAAGTACATAGAACTGGGGTAGACGTTGCATAGATTTACCCTCAAGAGTCCTTAAGGAAGGAGACAGATGTGTAAGCAAATAACTCTATTACTGTGTTCCAAAAACCATTGCAGAGATATGCCCATGAAATAAATAATTATGGAAAAGGAAACTTATCTCTCAAGGGTTTGGGTAAGACTTATGGTCCAGTTAAATAGGGAAGATAGGGTTTCCAAAAACCTATCTTCCAAAAAGAGAGGGAAAAAGAACCATGAATCCAATCTAGTTTAATTAAGATCAAGGGGAAACTTAGGATGTGGCAAAAGGCTCTGTGAAACTGCTCATGATGAATGGAACAGTTGCAGGTGATAAACTGGAAGAGTGGTTTACAGTCAGGTGCTAAAGGGCATTGAGGGTCAGACTTAAAGGCTTTGGATCTGTCCTGTACATGATGAATAGTCACTTGAGGAATCAAGCAGGGAACTGACAGCAGGGAAGTGGCATGAGTAGAGGGAAGGGACTTGGAAGAGTGGTATGGCCCAGTTGCTCTTTGAGAATGGAAAGGAAGACTGGAGATATAGGAGGGATTGTCACTAAGTAACAAAGGGCTGGAGCCAGAGTGCTGTGTGGAAGATAAATAATAGATCAGAAGAAGTCATTTGCCATTCTTCCAGATTTTAAGAGGCAGATGCAGACCCTCCCAAAGAGAATAGCTTTTAGCTTTTACCACTAGAAACTCTCATTCCAGATTGTTTACTGATTTTGTTTTTAATAAACTTGCTAAATCTCTCAAAGCGTACCATCTAAAAGCCATTATCACCTTATGCTTCGTATAAAACTTTCACACAAGTTTCTTGTTTTTGTCTGTGTCTTGCTTTAGCAGTTTTCTCCCTCTCCTCAGATAGGAAAAGCTTTATAGTTGCTTTTTTAATCCTGTTTTAGCTAAATGAACCAATGTTGTTTGCATTTGTCCTGGGAAATCTTTACTTTAGAAAGACATTATGCACAATTTTGGGTTTCTTTACTCTTTTTCATAAGTATCATCATTGGACTTGTTATTTTCCAGTGGTTGCATTTATTTACAGTGTGTAAATGTAGTTCATACCTCATGTGTTGACTCTACTTTTGTTCCCAATGTCTATCAGTTAGAGGTAGGTTTGGCTCAGACCAAAGTAACTAAAGTAGGTTGCACAGACTAAAGTAACAAGGACTTATTTTTCTCACATAAAAGCCAGACCTAGGTAATTGAAAGCTGGACTGGTGCCATTGCTCCACAAAGTCCTCAGGGGCCCAACTCTTTACAGTTCACTTGTCATCACCCTCTCAAGGGGCAGCCCTTGTTTTCATGGCCTGAGATAATCCAGCAACCCTAACCTCATCCCCATCCAAACAGCAATAGGGGAAATGGTAGAAGAGGGCAAAGGGCAGTTGTCTTGAAGAAAAGGATATTCATGAGTACAAAGACATTTCTGCCTACATCTCATTGGCCAGTACTGATCTATTGCCACAGTTAGACACAGGCTATATATGGAAATTTAGCGAAATTATCTATTATTTTTGAGAAGGTGAGAATGGGTATTAGGTGATCAGATCAGATCAGATCAGTCACTCAGTCGTGTCCGACTCTTTGCAACCCCATGAATCGCAGCACACCAGGCCTCCCTGTCCATCATCAACTCCCGGAGTTCACTCAGACTCACGTCCATCGAGTCAGTGATGCCATCCAGCCATCTCATCCTCTGTCTTCCCCTTCTCCTCCTGCCCCCAATCCCTCCCAGCATCAGAGTCTTTTCCATTGAGTCAACTCTTCGCATGAGGTGGCCAAAGTACTGGAGTTTCAGCTTCAGCATCATTCCTTCCAAAGAAATCCCAGGGCTGATCTCCTTCAGAATGGACTGGTTGGATCTCCTTGCAGTCCAAGGGACTCTCAAGAGTCTACTCCAACACCACAGTTCAAAAGCATCAATTCTTCGGCACTCAGCCTTCTTCACAGTCCAACTCTCACATCCATACATGACCACAGGAACAACCATAGCCTTGACTAGACGAACCTTTGTTGGCAAAGTAATGTCTCTGCTTTTGAATATGCTATCTAGATTGGTCATAACTTTTCTTCCAAGGAGTAAGCGTCTTTTAATTTCATGGCTGCAGTCACCATCTGCAGTGATTTTAGAGCCTAGAAAAATTGAGTATTAGGTGAAATTAAACTTAAAAGAGAAGGAGGAGGAAATAGGATATTTGGGGCAGATAACCACATTAGAGAGCCAGAAAACCTTTGTTCAGTTGCATTTCCACCAGGATTACCTCTCTGAACCTGTTTGCTCTTCTAAAAATTAGGCTAATCATTCTGTCCTAAATTCTTCATTGTGTTGATGGTTGAGGGTCAAATACAATGATGAATTCATCAACACTTTGAAAATTGTGTTGCACAAAAATAAAGTATTATTTTAAAAGTGGTAATCGATCTTCTGAATATAAGCTGAGTAGATATAGGTCAGGTGATATGTCAATTTATATCAGACCTTATGGTTACCTTATTTGACAAGCAGAAGAATCATATGTCAATGAAAAATAGCTCTTTAATAGAGAGAATACATCTCTGTTTATGTCAAGGACGTGATAGTGCATTTGATTCTTCTGTCAATTCTATGCAGTAAGGATTATTATGCCCATTTTATAGACAGGAAAACTAGAGCAGAGAGAGTAAACAAATGGCTCCAAGGCACACAGCTTCTGAGTGATGAGTTTAGAAACTACTCTGTCTATGAATCTCTCCCACTTTTTTGTAATCTGTGTTGCTGCTTTAATGTTTATACACCCCACTTCTTGTTGCCCATTTGATGAAATCTAGATCTCTAAGACAGGAGTGACAGACTCTCGGGTATTTCTCCTTACTTTATCTCCATGGTGTTCGTGCCCATTCCTCCCCAGTATGAATCAAATCCTTCAATCTGCTAGTCCCTTCGTATACACATACACTACCCTACGGAAACTCTTACTTCCTGCCCTACTATAATGTTTCTGATCTTCGCCTACTCAACTTCTGTCCCTTCTTTAAGTGTCAGCTTGGGTCTCCTCTTCTGTGTGAGACATTTCTTGAACACTTCAGATCACAGATCTTCCATTTCCCTGAACTTCTGTACATAGAGAATATATATATATATATATAGAAATGCATATATTACATTTAATTATAGAACTACATTATACACTGTATCAGATTATTCCATATGCCTTAGCTGTCTCTCCCCAAGTAGACTTTAAGGTCTTATACTACTTCTCATTTCAGTAACACAGGGACAAGTGTAAGAACATGGGAGGAACAAAAACAAGTACAGATTCAAATTGCAGTAACAATTAATTCTTAAGCATCTGCTAAGATTTAGTCTCAGCTTTCATGACAGATGAGGAAAAAGATTCAAAAAGGCAAAGAGACTGGTCTGATGTCAAATATCTAGGAGTTGAATACTGCTGTATCAAACTTGTGGTCTTAGGCTTGATCCTTAGAACTATCAGTTGAACATTTGACTAAAAGCCAAATACTGTGTAGGTGTCTGTGTCTTGTGTGTGTGTGTGTGTGTCTGTGTCTTGTGTGTGTGTGTGTGTGTATGTTTGGCTTACTATTCCATGTTGAGAGAACCCCAGAAAATACACATATATATTTTTCTTATATTCAAAACTGAGACCAGAATTTTATCAGTAGAAAAGATAGATAAGAACTTCTAACTAAGGCAGGTTGTTAAAGTGAACTACAGGGCTATTCTCTTATGTTATAAATATTTAGTTGTTATAAATATTTCATTCATATTCATGTTGCCATCTATACAGCCTAGCTGTATCATTGCTTTCCAGCTTCAAGTAATATGAATTCTCTCAGGTTAGAGATAATGTTTTATGCTTATGCTCATTTTGTAATTATCAGTGTTATTAAAAATAGTGCTATATAGGGATATCTAATTTATAGAAGTACACTTTTGAAAGAATTAGATTATCTTATTTATTTTCTTTCTGATATTTATGTACCTTCTCCAAGTAGACAAGTAGACTGTTCAATATTTTCAGTAGTGGACAACACAAATATTCAAAGACTACAAACATATTCTCATTTTATCATAGGATATTGAATTAAATTTATGAAGTTGATTTTTAATGGTTTTGTGTATAAATATGGACGTATATATATATTTGATATACAATATGTCCATCAGAGCTTAAGCTATCTAGCAATCATTGATCCATCTATCTACATTTATATATAAAAACTGAAAAATAAAGAGAACTGTTCTCCTATTTCTAGCATAGTTAAGTATAAGCCAGTGGTTTTTGCTTTCATCTTGTGTATTTAAGAAGACAGTGTTCAGGACCACAAGGAAAATAAGCTCTGGCATATGTTATGAAGATCACCTTTTATTTTTAATTATGATTCGAAATGTATTTTCTTCCATTAAGAATTTTTTGGTTCAAATTATTTGTTTGTTAGGAAAAATCATCTTATACAATTTGAGTGTATGTTCGTTTTGTAGAGTGGAGATCCTGGACTCTCAGATCCATGAGGGGCGTTTGGAGTCCTTCTAATCTAATCCCTTTATTACAGATGAGTTTATGTGATTTACCTGAAGTCACAGTGTTAATAATTAGTCATGCTGCAGAAACAAGAAGTCAGTTCTCCTCACTCTTAGAACTGCCCCCGCCAACTAATATCAGTTCATAGGTTTTAATCCTCAAAAGAGTCATTTTAAGAAGCAAGATGATATATTCAAAAGGTCATTGATCCTTTCCTCTCTTTTTGCCCTCTAGCCCTCTTCAATCTAATCCCTGTGGGCCTGCGTGTGGTGGCCATCCAAGGGGTGAAGGCCAGCCTCTATGTGGCCATGAATGGTGAAGGCTATCTCTACAGCTCAGTAAGTACCTTGGTTTTCATGCATGTGTGTGTCTGTGTGTGTGTTCACACACACACACAAACTGGCATTGAGAGACAATGAAGTAACCATATTTTAGGGAGAAAAATTACAAATTGAAGTCATTTTACATTTTCTGATCCAGTGTGTCAGTGTTACTATACAAATTTTATAATTTATAATGTTAAAGATCATGCTTTGTTGAGAAAGAACTAGCAATTCTTCCTGTGATATAAAGTCTCTTTTTCTAGTTTCTACTTCTAGACAATAATCTTGTGAATTTTATCTTTAATTCAAGAGGTAAGACATTTTTCCTTTATGCTGTTACTTCTCTTTCAAGCACAGTGGATGGTTTAGGAAGCTGAATTCTTGAATTTGTCTGGGAATCTTCTCTGACTTATTGTGGAGAAAAAAACCTTTCAGAATAGACTGTTTTTGTTTGTATTTAAGAAAACTGTGTAGTACCTAATGTGTCAGATTCCTCAGATAACTGCAGAATTGATTAAATGAGCTTTGGGTTCGGGGCTGAGATATTTGAGTTTAATTTGCATTTCGGCTACAGTATTCCTTTGAGAAAGTCATCTCTTCTCTTTGACTTAATTTCCAAACCTTCCAAATGAGGGTGTTGGGCCTCAGGCTGTCAAACATCCCTCTTAAATCTAAAATTGTTAAAATTAGGCAGCCTTAGTAGCTACATTATGAGCCCTGGCATATTTGAAAGCAGTTAATAACCTCACTCTCAAGATAGTAATTTATGCACTGAGACAGTGCACAGCACTGAATCTTGTGTATGTAAATAATTCCTGTTATATCCTAAGGAAATTACATATTTCAGAAGAACTATCCTTGAAAACCACAGATTTCCACCTTTCTGTCTGTGATCTCAGTAAATAGACTAAGTTATTCAGGAAGTTCACTTATGCCTACTAGATTCTCAGTTAATTATTAAACAGCTTTTATTAAACATTTTCCATAGTCAGATGAATCTCTGGTACCCTATGCTTGCTTCCACCTGTCATTCTTATTAACATTCTTAAAGTTGCTATTTTACTCCTGAACAGGTTCACATCTGAATATGCATTTATATACCAGATGTGTACATCTGCATTTTGTCAATGGTTCTACTCAAAATAATTCATAAAGGTATATACATTTTTTAGTTAAAACAATGGGCTTTCATTCTTAATGTGTCATAATTCTAACATTTCTTAATGTCCAATTATTGTGAGTCTGTATTTTAAATGTGAGAATTAAAATAAGAAAAAAAGTTAGCCGGTTTTATTTTGAATGACTCCAGTTAGTGAAACTTAAAAAAAAATTTTTTTAATGTATTACAAGCTAAAACATTTAGGTGATCTTAGGATACTATTAATTTAAGAATTTAATCAGTCATCAAGTAAATACCTGAAAGTAGACCATATTTATGTCTCTATTTAGAAGGTTGTTATTCATTTTTATATTTATTTAAAAGATCATAATTCAGGTTGTAATTCCACACAAACTTTAGGGTTCAAATTTCTGAACCAGAAGTCATTTCCAAAGGTCTGGGAAGGAGGAGAATAAAAAGTATTGTCTGAAAATGGTATTGTAGCATGTGGCAGCTGTGTAGGAGCCTCGTGTGTGTGTGTGTGTGTGTGTAAAGAGGGTGGGGACTGGGAGGGGTCACTGTTGTTGGGTGCAATGCCAAAGTTCCTGGGAGAGGCGCCTGAGCTGAGTATTCAGCATGACATACCTAAACTTCATGTGAGGCAACCCTTTAAGAGAAACATTTTTTCTATCTCTGTTGCTAAGAGCTAGGCTTAAAATACTGGGATCCCATAGGAGAGATTTTAAGAAATTTTTGACTAGAGAATGTTACAGTAGGTGCTTTTTTCTAATCGATTGAACACCTTAGTAAAACCAGTAATCACCTGTTGAGTTACCTGATTTGGGTACCTAGAGTTTCAGTTTTTCTCTGCGCTTAAATTTACCTCATACCAAGCATTTGCAACTTTTTTTCTGTGTGGTACTGCTAGGCTACTGGAACAATTTTCTTAATTATAAGCATGGCATTGCTGACATAGGGCATCAGGGTCCCTACTTTCAAAATCACTCTCTTTCTATAT
Organism: Bos mutus; assembly: GCF_027580195.1. Lineage (NCBI taxonomy): Eukaryota > Metazoa > Chordata > Mammalia > Artiodactyla > Bovidae > Bos > Bos mutus. The sequence goes on from NC_091617.1 coordinate 74,212,728, forward strand.
AGCACTAATAGTAGGAAATGCTGGTTTTTAATTTTATACCAGCTTTTCCTACTGTCTGTCCCTTTGTTACGGGACAAAGTGGTGATAGTCACACAGTCGTGTCCGACTCTTTGTGACCCTATGGACTGAAGCCCGCCAGGCTCCTCTGTCCATCGGATTCTCCAGGCCAGAATACTGGAGTGGGTTGCTAGTCCCTTCTCCAGGGACAGGACAAAAGGGGGCCAGTATTGGGAGAAGCGCACCTGAAAGAGAATTGGGTATCAAAGCTTCATCATACTTGTTCTCCTTCCTGTGTGTGCAGCATGTCTCAGCAAGAGAGCACTAGCATGGCCAGGAGCCTTGCAGTGAGTTAAAAACAGGCTGTTGCAGGCTTTCTTGAGGTGCTTTTGGTATATATTAAGGCTTGAAGTTATTTGAAAAGCAGTTTCCTACTTTATGGTAAACAGTATAGCTGAGCATACCAATAAGGTCCATTCCTGGAATTTGAGGTGGGGGTGCAGGGGGACTGATGATATGTTTCTGAGGGCAAACCCTAGAGATCCTAAAGAGGCTCAGTTAGAATCCAAGAGGAATTCTCAAATGGTATCATGCATGTAGTGTCACTTACCTTGTCTGTATTCATAGTTAAGCTTGGAATTAATTCCCTTGCTACGTCTGATTTCCCTGCTCCTTTATCACAAGACAAAAGAGAGAGTAGTAAAGACTACTACTTTACTATCAAGGACTATTACTTTACTACAAGGGACTATCCGGTAGCATAGAGCTAGGAAGTTTTGGAATCCATTCTGAAAGTCTTTATTTTAATAGGTGATTTTAATACATACACTTTTAATGAGATTGTTGATACATCTGGATTTGTTTTTACCCTTGTAGTTTGCACTTTTTGCTTCTATTTTATTTTCTCACATTATTGAAACATTTTCTTATTCTATCTGTATTCTTCTGCTAGTTTGTAAATGTAGGTTATAATCCTAGTCTTTTAAGTATTTATATTTTTTAACATACGTGAATAGTTTGCTGAATAATAAAATATATTTATTTCTGTCCTTCTAAATAGCTGATAGACCTTGGTATGTTTTCTTCCCTAGTAAATACTACCATCCTTGTCAGGAATTAGACTATTTACACTTTAAATGAAAATATGCACGGTTATTATTCTATAGTAAAAGTTAAATTTGTGAATCTTAAAGTAATTTCTGTGCACATAGGTTTAGTTTTCCTGTGTATCAAATTTGATCCTTCTGAGTTCACTTTTCTTCTAAACAAAATCCTTTTCTGTTTGTTGGTCTATAGACTGTGAATTCCCTTCATTTCTAGTACCTGTGAAAATACTTTACTTTCACTTTCAGTCTTGAATTATAGTTCAGATAGTTACATAGTTTTTAGTAGATCTATATTTTCCCCAACACTTTGAAAATTATATTCCACTGATTTCCCGCCATCTGTTGTTGACTGTAAGAAGATTGCTATCAGTTTAATATTCTCTTCTTTATAGATAATCTATGTGGAAAATTAAAGAAACTTTTGCTCTTTATACTTCATGTTCTGCAAATTCACTATAATGTCTAGTTGTAAATCTATATTAAGTTGTTAGAAATTCAGAATCACTTTCAATCCAAAGAATCAGACTTCTTTAATTTTGGAAAGTTTTAACTCTTCCCATATACATTTTATTTCTCTGTTACAATTTCCAGTCTTTTGTGCTGATAGTATTTAAATGACTTTCACTAGAAACCTGAAAATTTATCTACTCTAGAAATGATGCCAACTATTTTGTGATTTCAGTCACTGTGCTTTAAATTTTTGGATGTCTAATGGTTTCCATTCCATATCTACCTGATCTTGACTGATTTCAGTTTTTACTATCTAGCTCTTTTTACAGAAAGTTATTAACTCATTTATGTCTCTGAGCATTCTTATAATACTTATTTGGATGCTTATAATTCTTATTATACTTACTAGACTTTTCCACAAAGTTAATTGCTTTTGTAATGAATTCATGTTTCAATCGATGATTTTGTTAGCTGTCAATTTTAGAATAAGATTCAGATTATATTAGGATTTAGAGTTCTGCCTATGTTTGAATTTTGTTCTGCAGGCCCATTTCTCTTTGTTTTTCTTTTCTTCATAATCATCTTCCTTTTAAGCCTGCCCTCAATTTCCACCATATATTTGGTTGCTTCTATGTAGCCTCTGGGGCTTCCCAGGTGGCTAAGTGGTAAAGAATTTGCTTGCCAATGCTGGAGACGCAGGAGACGTGGGTTCAATTCCTGGGTCGGGAAGATCTCCTGGAGAAGGAAATGTCAACCCACTCCAGTATTCTTGCCTGGAGAATTTCATGGACAAAGGATCCTGGCCAGCTGTAGTCTGTGGAGTTGCAAAGAGTCCGATACAACTTAGCAACTAAATAGCAACAACAACAACAGATGGAACCTCCAGTGGCCTTAGTTTAGAATAAGATTTCAAGAGTCATTTCAAGACTCCAATCATAGCATAGCATTGGGTTAGGAAAGTGGGCCTGGGTAAGAGTATTGCTTGGTCTTATCTCTCTCATTAGGAGGCGATGTCTGTCATTGCATATTGTTTAAAATAGTAGCAGCATTTTAAAAAATACAGTTTATGTACAATAGTACATTAGTTTCAGATGATCTACATAGTGATTAGAAATTCATATACCTTAGAAATAATCACCGTGGTAAGTCTAGTAACCACCTGTCTCCATACAGTTATTACAATATTATTGATCATATTCCTTATACTATATATTACAACTCTGGGCCTTATTTATTCTGTAATTAAAATCTTATACTTCTTCATCTGTTCACTTATTTTGTCCAATCCTACAACCCCTTCCCATCTGACAACTACTAGTTTGTTCTCTGTATCTGATCTGTTTTCATTTTGTTTTTGTTGTTTGTTTTATTTAAGATTCCACAAATACATGAGATCATATAATATATGTCTATATCTGGCTTATTTCACTTAGTGTAATACTCTCCAGACCCAACAATGTTGTTGCAAATTGAATACTTTCTTTTTCTTTTAAATGTTCCATTATATATATGTGTGTGTCTGTGTGTTTGGGTATGTTGTGTGTGCATGTGCGTACACACACTTAGTTGCTCAGTCATATCCTACTCTCTGTGACCGCATGGGCTGTAGCCTGCCAGGCTACTTTGTATATGGGATTTCCCATGCCTGGGAAATGGGAATGGGAATAGCTAAATCTGATGCTTCAGCAAAAATACTGGACTGGGTTGCCATTTCCTTCTTTGGGAAATCTTCCCAAACCAGGGATCCAACCTGTATCTCTTATGTCTTCTGCATTGGCAGGCGATTCTTTCCCACTAGCCACCTGGGAAGCTCCCATATGTATGTATGTATTATGTGTATATATACATATATATATGTATATATACATACACACATATGTATATATACATCTTTTTTATACATTCATCTGTTGATCGACACAGGTTGTTTCTGTATCATGGCTATTGTAAATAATGCTTCAGTTAATATCGTCTTATTACAAGATATTGAATATAGTTCCCTGCGGTAAACAGTAGGCCCTTGTTGTTTATATATTTTAAAGTTTATTTTTAAAATCAACATTGCTTATCCTATTTGCTGTTGCAATTAAACATGTGTGACTCCATACTGTTACAGCAGAATGTCTTGGCACTGCCTTTAGAATTCTATACCTAAATCTGATGCTTCAGCAAGAGTAGTGTTGAGATTGCAATATGATACTGACTTTACACTGAAAAACTGAGTCAAAATTTATTGAGAAATATAGAAGGGGTCTCTGAGGAAGAAGAAAAGAGAAAGCCAATTTCAAAAGTTATTGGAAGAAGACTGCTTTATGCCCACAAAATGGCATTAGGATTTTTTTATTTTACACCTCTAATTTCTTTTCTTCCCCACTATCATAAATGGCCAAAATTTTCCATCACTGAGGATAAATAAAAATTTTCTCATTTTCTGTAGCCAAAAATAACTCCCACAGTTTATACTTTAGTAGGACATTTATCTGTATATTTCCTTTCTTTCTTTGGTTGGAATTATTTTCATGCCCTATCTATTAACTTTGATGCAAGTTCCTTGAAGTCAGTGATCATATTTAATATATATTAATATATTCCATAGGACTTCCCAGGTGGTGCAGTGGTAAGAAATCTGCCTGCCAATGCAGGAAACGAAGGAGATGCAGGTTCCATCCCTGAGTTTGGAAGATCTCCTGGAGAAGGAAATGGCAACTCACTTCAGTCTTCATTCTTGCCTGGGAAATCCCATGGACAGAGGAGCCTGGCACGCAGTAGTCCTTGGGGTCGCAAGAGCAGCTGAGCCCACACACCCATGCTTGCGTCTATAATATAGATACAAAAGAGTTACCCGCTCTGGAATCTGAGTTTCTCCATCAACTGACTTCCTCATGGAATGCTTTGAAATTTGAGGCATATGCAGAATTATTTCTTGGGTAATGATGTCTCTGAAAAGTCTAATATTGAAGGAGAGCTACGGAGACAGAGGGGGAACACCTTAGCCATTAATGCCAAATGAATCATAGAGTTTTGAAGTTAATGGTGCCTGAATAGAGACAAATCAAAAGCCAAACCACAGAGGCTTGTCCAGCAATTAGATTGTTAAATATTCAGATTAGATTATTTGCATAAATCCCATATACTTGAAGTTTTCTTGAATTTTGTAATATTTCTTTTTCATCCTAGGTTGATTTTGGGCTATAGTACCTAGAAAATTGCTTATTTTACCTACTTTTTAAAAATCCTCATATATATATATATTAACTTAACTGGGTTATTTTGATCAACACAGCTCAAGAATCTGGCTGTGTTGCTTGCGAACATATGACAAGAAATTGTGTTGCTTTGCTTAGAATTAGGTTGTTTTTCTTCAGAAAGAAACAGAGGTTATTAGTTATACTTTCTGTAAGGAGTGAATGATGATAAGCATCTATTTTTACCTTATGATGTTTTCAGTAATAAGTGGTATTGGATTTATTCCAAGAGTTTATAATTTCTGGAAAATGTTAATACTTTAGCTCCTGAGCTAGTCTTAATTGTAAAAATTAGCATATGTATTTCCTGTAGCATTTTTTATTGAAAAGTAAAAATAGGATTAAGCTTCTAAGAGTAGCACTAACGAGAACCTTTGGTTGAATCATTTGAAAATGATACTACAAGTTAGATTTTTGTCTTTCTACTTTGCCATTGGGCACATTAGGCCAACATGTAGTCATATATCCCAAATTTCTCAGTTGTGTTTCTTAGTTCGTAAGTAGTATGTAAGAATGAAATCTTTATAAATAAAACTGGTTTTGAATCACAACTCTGTAACTTACTTCCTTTGTGTCACTGAGGAGATTTCTTAACCTTCTAGACTCAGTTTCCTTATATATAAAATGGAGATAATAATGAAAATACCATCTTTATAGTGTTGTGGCAAGGATTAAATGAGACAATGCATGTAAAACCCTAGGACTGTGCCCAGTACACAGTCAGTGCTCAGTGTCAGCTGCAAGTAGTAGTAATAGATATATTAAATAAGATGCTCACTGTAGATTAATCAATTTCTTACCCTCAGTTCATGAAGTTCACGTAGGGTAATTCTACCCTTATTTTCAGTGGTAATTCCTGGTTTGGCTAATCTAATATCTTTAGCCACCCTGGCCATGGGAAGTTGGTTGCAGAGTATTTCTCATTAAGTTAGAGCCAATTAACTTCAGGCCAAAGACTTGACTTTATCTGTTGAAGGAGAGTTTCCTTTTTCTCTTTTAAACAGAATTTAGAACTGAGAGGATCAAGGGCTATAGCCATCTTAAAACTACTAGGAGAGGGACTTCCCTGATGGTCCTATGGTTAAGACTTCACCCTGCAATGCAGGGGGTGCAGGTTCAATTCCTGGTCAGGGAGCTAAGATCCCACATGCCTCGAGGCCAAAAAATCAAAACAAAATAGATGCAGTTTTATACCAAATCCAATAAAGATTTTAAGGTTAATAATAATTATATTAGAAAAAATAAAATTCAAGGAGAATTCATGTCTTAGAATGATTCCAACATTCAGAAGACAAAATGTTTCTAGGTGGAAAGATGGAGGAACCAGGTCTTGTTCACATCCTTTCACACTGCACATGAAGTCATACCTGGAGCCAGCCCTACCACTGAAGTTTTCAGTTTTAGGAGCCAGTTATTACCCTTCTGTATGAACCAGTTTAGGCTGCATTTTTTTTAAACCTGATAAACTGACAATGGAGCAAATCAATTTTCAGAGTTTTAATACTTTCCAAGAAAGCTAAAGCTCCATGTTCTCCATGTCATGTCTGCAGAAGGATTTCCCAGTGGCCTTGTTCTGTGGAGTTAGGACTTTACTGTGGCTTTCTGGGCCAGCTTGATTCCCAAAACAGATCCTCTGCTCTTACTACTTCTGCCTTCCCTTGCTTGTTCCCCTCCAAAACCAATGTAAGACTTTGTCATTTTCATATATACGTGTTTCTTGGGTTTGTAATAAATAAATCATCAAAAAATAGGACTCAACAACTTTTCTTCCCCTCTGCCCCCCATCATGGGCCAGTTTTTCAACTTCTGGGGACATTTTTCAAAATATCTCCTTATGTAACTCACTTGGAGGGAAATATATAAAATAAGTCTATAAGCCATGCCTTTGATAAACTTCAGGGATGGGAAAAGAGAAGCAATTATGAATGCTAAATGCAGAGGGAAAATCAGTAAGTAATCAGTTGAGATTTGAGTGGAATAGAGAGGTAGTAAAGCAGAGAAACAGAAGCAGTTCATTTTTATGACTAAGTCTGAAGATAAGTCCAATATTTAAATAGATAGCACTGAGGAAAAGAACAGGAAAAAGCAAAATAAAAAAAGCATAGTGATAGCTGGTCAAATTAGAACAAATGTCAGACAAAGACAGGTCACAGAGTGGTACATTTTGAGGAGATTTCAAGTCTACAGCTTACTGTACTTATGGTGCATTTAAAGTTTGTTTATGCAACATAGATTTTTAAAATCTAGTAGTTAAATTGGGGAAATTGTTTAGCTGCATAGAAATGTAATGTCAAAACTGACATATATTTCAGGCATCTCTAAATGGAAACAAATTTTGAGGCCACTGAAAACATCAGTATTACATGGGTACCTGTCATAAAAGTGTTCCAATTTATGTCTGATGTCTTAGTGTAAGTAACTGTTTGACCCTTAGAGGAGTCTGCTTTAGGGTTTGGGTAATAATTATATAGTCAGATTATACATGATCCTATATATGATTCAGTGGGTGATCACATGTCAATATAAGCATGAAATCTCACTGAATAACTTGAAAATTTCCTTTTCTGATTTCCTTTACAAAACCAACATTTAATGGTAAATTTCTTAAGTTTATTTTCCCATATCACTCAATGATTGAGTGTGGTTGTGAGTAAGAAAAGATACCCATAGCAATGGTTTAAAAGGATGAAAGCTTTAAGGTTTCTCACGTCACCAGAAGTCTGGAGAGAGATAGAGGTGCCAATGTCTTTACGTTTATTTGATCTTCTCATGGTGCAGGATGGCTCCTAACTCCTTAGCTTAACATGTATACATTCTGGGGAGTAAGAAGGGGCACAGAGAAAGAGATGAAGCCTTTATCAGAAAAGCACACTTTCCCAGAGGTTCCAGAAATGTCCATAGTGACGTCCAGTGATGACCATAGAACTATGCCACATAGTCACCCCTAAGTGAAAAGAGTGTAGGGAAATGTTTCCATTAAAAAAGGTTTGGGGAGGCTGTCAATAAGACACTGCCATATTCAACAAAATCATTGTTCTGTTAATATGGAGGAGAAAATGGATATTGGGTAGACACCCAACAATTGCCATACTTCTCCAGACTAAAAATATAAATGTAGATAATGTAAGACATTGGGACAAGAGAGTCAGAGAGACAGAGGGCAAGTAACATATTGAATAATAGATCTGCATGTGTAGTTTCTTCACATAAGATCTTCTGAATCACTGCAAGTGTTGGTTGAAAAAATTATGACTCTCTACTCTGAGATATTGAACTCTAGTGACTAAATACTGAACTCTTACAATGAATTTCTTTCTGTTATTTGTATTATCCTTGTTTTTTGACTCCTTTTACATTGAATCCAGGAAAAAGTTGCATGTTTTAAAAATTTTTATGATGTTCAAGGAATTCTTTCTTTATTATTAATATTCCTAAGGAATTTCCAGGAACTTTCTCAAGCTTTTTCAATGAAAAGACTTCTTTGGCATTATTTTAAAACCTTGAAACCCAATTAGTAGCACATTGCCAAAAATATATGTATTTTAAAAGCTCCACACTACATATAAGAAGAACTTAAGATGAATCATAAACTTAAATGTGGGAGCTAAAACTATACATCTCTTAGAAGAAAGCCTAATCTTTATGATCTTACGTTAAACAGTAGCTGCACAGACATGACATCAAAAGCATAAGAACAAAAGAAAAAATTTCATCACAATTAAAACATTTGTGCCTCCAAAGACACAATTAAGAAAGTGAGAAAGACAGCTCGGAGAAGGGGAGAAAAGTTAGCAGTTCATTCATCTAATAGGGAATGTGTATCTAGGATATATAAATAACTCTTACAATTAAAAATAAAAAGATTAAAAATGTGCAAAAGATTTGAATAGACATTCCAAAAAAGATATGCAAATAGTTAATAGCCACATGAAAAGATGTTCAACATCATTAGACATCAAGGAAATGCAAATCAACAACAACAAGGACTCACCACCACTTCAAACCCACTAGGATGGCTTTATTAAAAAAGATAATAGCAAGTATAGGTGAAGATATGGAAAAGTTGGAACTCTTATTATACTGCTGGTAGGCTTATAAAATGCTATTGTCACTTTGGAAGAGTCTAGCAGTTCCTCAAAAGGTTAGAGATAGAGTTACCATATGAACCAGCAATTTCACTAGTAGGTATATACTCAAGAAATAAAAACGTATGTCCATTAAAAAAAAAAAAACACTTTTGTATGTTAATACTTATAGCAGCATTATTCATAGTAGTCCGAAGGGGAAATAACCTATTAACTAATGAATGGATGAAGTGTGGCATATTTATTTAATATAGTATTATTTAGCATTTAAAAGAGTACTGATGCATGCTTCAACATGGATGAACCATGAAAACAATATATTAAGTGAAAGAAACCTGTCACAAAGGGCAACATATTGTATAATTCCATTTATATGAAATATCCGAACTCCATAGGGACAGGAAGTTAATTAATGATTGTGTTGTGCTGAATGGGAATGTGTCACTACTAAAGGTTATGAGTTTGCTTTTTGAGGTAATGAAAATATTCTAAAACTGATTGTGGTGATGGCTGTACAACTCTGTGACTATACTAAAAACCCTTGAATTATACACTTTGGGTAAACTACAGCATGTGAATTATAGCTCAGTAGTGCTGTTACCGGAGAAGGCAATGCCACCCCACTCCAGTATTCTTGCCTGGAAAATCCCATGGGTGGAGGAGCCTGGTGGGCTGCAGTCCATGGGGTCGAGAAGAGTCGAACACGACTGAGCAACTTCACTTTCACTTTTCACTTTCATGTATTGGAGAAGGAAATGGCAACCCACTCCAGTGTTCTTGCCTGGAGAATCCCAGGGACGGGGAAGCCTGGTGGGCTGCCGTCTATGGGGTCACACAGAGTTGGACACGATTGAAGTGACTTAGCAGCAGCAGCAGCAGCAGCAGCAGTGCTGTTACTGGCCTTCCCTGGTGGCTCAGGTGGTAAACAATCTGCCTGCAGTGTGGGACACCTGGGTTCAATCCCTGTGTTGGGAAGGTCCCCTGGAGTGGGCATGGCAACCCACTTCGGTATTCTTGCCTGGAGAATTCCATGGACAGAGGAGCCTGGCGGGCTACAGTCCACGGGGTCACCAAGAGTCAGACCCAGCTAAGCAACTAAGCACAGCAGGGCACAGTGCTGTTATTTAAAAAGCTAATTCTATTTGAAGTATCAATTTAATCATGATTTAATAGAGATTAAAAAGTAAATAAGATTATTTTCCCCTAATGGATTCCATACACATTAATTGAATTGTATTTTTTGTTTGTTTAAAGTAACACAAAGGTGTGAATTTCATCACAACTGGTGGGGTGTGATAAAACTTTCACACTCTGGTGTTGGAGCAAAAAGTGGAAAAGAAATGAGAGCAGAGTAGAATTTATGTTTTCTTTGTGAAGATGTGTCCTACAACTGTAAACACCATTGATTTTGACCACAAAGTACTAGCTATGAGAGAAGAGCTTTTATAATAAGATTAGTATTTGTTGGAACTGGTGAATTTTAATTTATCTACTGGGCTTGGATTTTTAAATTATTATTGTCAAGGCTTTAAAAATTTATACCTATCTGTTAATGATGTGGTATTTTTGGATAGGTATATATTTAAATCACAGAATGTATTTTTCTTTCTCTCTTTGGCTCAATTTAAAAATGTTTTGTGAAGGATTCTTGAATATTTTGTACCTTAAAATTACATCTTGGCACTATTTAATGGAAAAAGGTATAGAAATATATGTATCTTTTTAGCAATGCACATTTTAGTGCCTTGCAGCAGAACATGTTACTTGCTAATACACATGGAAATTTCAAATTATGGTGCTGTTTTAAATATGAATATTTTAAAAAAGCTTTAATTGAAGTTTGAAACCCATAGGGATATTTAGAAAAAGAAATATATCAAGATGTACTTCTAAATTAAATATTTATTTTTAATTTATGCATTTTATGATAGAATCACTTAAAGATCGTCTTTAAGAAACCAAAATAGCATGCAGTTGAGGAGCAACACGTATCTTCCGTTCTGAGTTTAGCTTGTTTCACCTTCTACATCATTAGACATAATAAGCACCTCTCAAGTCATAATAGAATCCTATTTTGTGAAGCATGGCTATTAATCCATCTTTTATCTCATGGCACTGTCACGGTTATTTCCCCATCACTCTTGTGTTCTTTCCAGCTTTCATCATGCTTGTTTTCTAGGCCGGTGGCTCGGTCAATCAATACTGCTTTCACTCAGTGAATTGGATGAGGTTTCGTTTTCAGAAGACTTCCCATTTTAAATATCCCGTATCTAGTTAGCCTTGGATAGTTTAATTAATGGCAGAAGAAAGAAGAAATAGAAATGCTATGAAACAAATATGGAGATACATAAAGTTTCAAAAGAGTTGAAAACTCTCAATATAATTTAGTCTAAAATAACGTTTGGTTATTGTTTTTGTATAGCCATTCAGTCTCTGATGGAACATCGCATTTTCTGTGGGGGCGTACCGCCCTCAAAGACTTCTCATGCTTTGGTCCAGCTGTCTGGCACGGTGTGAGCAGTGTGTGGGATCAGTCATCCTTGGGTGGTAATTTTGTTCTTGCTGCTGGTTGAGTTTAAGTGGTTTACTACCTATGTCTGTGTTCCTCTTTTTTTCATTTTTAAAATCTAGTGCATTATATCTGCTTTGTAAGTTTGTTAGAGGAACTTTAAAAGATAAAATAATAGATAGTACACTCAGATCAATAATGAACACACATTAGAATCAGTATTTTCTTTCTATCCCCCGTAAGTGTCAAAACATTTGGCAAGACACCAGGTGTATCTGAGTAGGACGTATATTTTGTATCTGAAAATTTATTGTTTATTTTGATTATAGTGGAAATATACTGGTGCTTTTACTTACATTCATTCTCCTTTTAGACTTCCTTCAATACCTCTGTTCTCTCTTCCCCCCAAATCTCCAATCCTTCAGACTTTGAAAGGATTCTTTATGTTGCTCCCACTATTTTGTATTTCATCCCCTTAATGCTAAACTAGCCACTTGCCACCTCCACAACCTTCGATGAATTATAGTGACCCATATTATAAAATCTAAAATTCTTTGCCTGGCATTCAAAACACTTTAGCAGTTTGGCCCCAATATAACTCTAGTTTCACCTACATTTTCATTTCCCTTTATGACATGGTTTCCTTTCCTTTCTTCCTTTTTCTTTTCTTTTTGAGTCATTTCATGTATCTTACCTTCCGTGCACTCAGTCCTAAAGCCTTTTTCTGCTATTTTTGCTTGTCAATACATATCTCATTCATTCTTTAAGATCCAGCATCCTTCCACTGAAGGAGGAGAGTGAAAAAGTTGGCTTAAAGCTCAACATTCAGAAAACGAAGATCATGGCATCTGGTCCCCTCACTCCATGGGAAATAGATGGGGAAACAGTGGAAACAGTCAGACTTTATTTTTGGGGGCTCCAAAATCACTCCAGATGGTGACTGCAGCCATGAAATTAAAAGATGCTTACTCCTTGGAAGGAAAGTTATGACCAACCTAGATAGCATATTCAAAAGCAGAGACATTACTTTGCCAACAAAGGTCCATCTAGTCAAGGCTATGGTTTTTCCAGTAGTCATGTATGGATGTGAGAGTTGGACTATGAAGAAAGCTGAGCGCCAAAGAATTGATGCTTTTGAACTGTGGTGTTGGAGAAGACTCTTGAGAGTCCCTTGGACTGCAAGGAGATTCAACCAGTCCATTCTAAAGGAGATTGGTCCTGTGTGTTCTTTGGAAGGACTGATGCTGAGGCTGAAACTCCAATACTTTGGCTACCTCATGCTAAGAATTGACTCATTGGAAAAGACTCTGATGCTGGGAGGGATTGGGGGCGGGAGGAGAAGGGGACGACAGAGGATGAGATGGCTGGATGGCATCACCGACTCGATGGACGTGAGTTTGAGTGAACTCTGGGAGTTGGTGATGGACAGGGAGGCCTGGCGTGCTGCAATTCATGGGGTCGCAAAGAGTCGGACACAACTGAGCGACTGAACTGAGCTGAAATGACCCTTCCACTGTGAAATCACCCCTATTGAAACTAAAAACATCAAGCCTACCTTTCCTTTCCTTTCCATAGCTTTTTGCTTGTGCCTGTCTCATATCTCTTGTTCTACCTCAGGTTCAGTTTGTAGTTATAGCTCCAGAACTAAACTATCAGCCTCGTGAAGGCAAATCCTGTGTCAGATTCATCCTTGAAGTTCCATCTATCAGTTTTCTGTATACTTTCCCAAGCCATCATCCGTCAGCAAAGGTGATGGAGTTGTCTGTTAACAATTGCATCGGCTCCCATTGCTCTTCAGAGATGTGGAAAACTTTGTGACCTGACCCTTGCCACTCAAATTCATACCAAATTGAATATTTGGGATTTACTCTTAACGAGAGTGACATGAGCTATGTTTGATTTTCCCCCTTGTGGTCTAAATCCCAGAGGCAGACTTTGTTTCCAATAGTAGCTTATTGTGATTTTTTACTTTCTCTCCTTACCTTTGCATGTTGTTTTTATAGTCTATTAGATAGATTTATGGTTTACACCTTTGCTTTAAAATGTGATCATCAAAAATAGAGTTATTTTTATTCTGTATGATAAATTGAGGGTTATTCTTCAACTTACTCATATAAAAGAAGCAATATTTCTATAAATGAAATGTAATATTTACACTGAATTTTATGGTTTGCAAAGCATGTTTATACCCATTATTTTATTTGATATCTACCTCCAAAATAGGCAAAGGCAAAGGATATTGTGCTTATCTTATGGATTAGGAAGTACTTGCTGTGGAGGCTTTTAGGGATTTACCTGATGTCACAAGGTAACCTTGAGTTAATTTTCCAATGCTCATTCTAAGACACTTTCCATTATGTAATGCTGGGATATTTAAAATTCAGATAATTTGATTTCTTAAAATGGTTTACCTGCAGTTTACCTGGTGCTCCACCACTAGGCTTGCTGCAGATTATATCTTTTAAAAATTTATGTAATTAAAATATAGTTGACTTACATTGCTGTGTTAATTTTTGATGTACAGCTAAGTAATTCAGTTGTACATACACACACATTCTTTCTCATATTCTTTCCCATTATGGTTTATCACAGAAAGGTTTAGTAATTTTTAAAAACTTTATTTAGTTTGAACTATATTTCAGGTTGTCTCTTTTGCCACTAGATATGCCAGTGTGACTTACCCTCCAACATGGGTTAACATCATATTAGTTTTGATGTTATAAGTGAGGTATTGATACTTTGTGATTGGGATGGTCAGAAATTAGTTTCTCGGGTTTTTTTCTCAGGGTTTATTTGTTTGCCTTTCTAATGCATGATTATAGTGTGGGTTTTATTCTTGAAAAATGTTAATATATCTGCTAATTCTTTATTCCAATAGGAATTTGGCATTATTACAATATGGATTATAGAGTAGTAGATTGTTATAATAAGGATACCGTTCTTAAGAATTTTAAACTGTGTTTCTTGGTCCTTATTCTCAAAGCTATATATATAAACAGGCTATGGTTTTGGTTTAATATTTACAAAATGAAAGGACACAGGCAGAATCCTCACTAAGATGCCTTATGTGAAAATGGAAAGGGGAGTTGTAGAGCCCTAAAGTCTCAACTGAAAAATGCAGAGGAAAGTAATTGGCCACATTCCAAACTCTTTTGAGAGAATGATCCAGTAGTCCAAAATGGAAAATGAAGTTTCCAAAAAAACATTCCCCAAAGAGGCATGATTCATCTTGTGTGGCAGTAAATATAACTCTTTGAACAGTTATCTATTTGGCTAGTTCACTGCAGTCCAAGTGTACCTAAATCTGCAAATCAATTTTGCAAAAACTCTATAACGCTCTTCTCAAATGCTTCCCCAGACAGTCAACTGTTTGTTATTGTTGTTGTTATTTTAATTATCTTTGTAGTATTGAAAGATCTTCCGGGTCTGCTAGTTTTATCTTTGCTGTCTAGTACTGTGCCTGGAGAAGGCAATGGCACCCCACTCCAGTACTCTTGCCTGGCAAATCCCATGGACGGAGGAGCCTGGTAGGCTGCAGTCCATGGGGTCCCTAGGAGTCGGCCCCATTTAGCGACTTCACTTTCACTTTTCACTTTCATGCACTGAAGAAGGAAATGGCAACCCACTCTAGCGTTCTTGCCTGGAGAATCCCAGGGACGGGGGAGCCTGGTGGGCTGCTGTCTATGGGGTTGCACAGAGTCAGACACGACTGAAGCGACTTAGCAGTAGTAGCAGCAGCAGCACTGTGCTTATTCTGGCTTTATGTTTATAGACTCTCAGTTAATAAGTGATCATAGAGGTCAGATAGACTAAGTCAGGTTGACTTCACTGGTGGCTCAGATGGTAAAATGTCTGCCTACACTGTGGGAGACCTGGGTTCAATCCTTGGGTCAGGAAGATCTCCTGGAGAAGGAAATGGCAACCCACTCCAGTATTCTTGCCTGGAAAATCCCATGGACGGAGAAGCCTGGTAGGCTGCAGTCCATGGGGTCAGAAAGAGTCGGACACGACTGAGTGACTTCACTTTCAGACTAAGTCAGTGGCTCCTTTCCTAATGTTCACAAAAGTTAGAACCTGATTATTGCTGAAACATCTCTAAGAATGAGGGCTCTAACCTGAATTGTACACTGGAGGTGACTTTTAGGGTTATCTTCTCTTTATTGTGCCATTTTTTGGCCCTAGCTCTGCAATCTGGAGTCACAGAGAATTATGTTAATTACATACACTAGAGTTTTTCTACCTCTATGTTCATTTTATCTCTATCTCAATCATTATCCATGTATCTATTTATTTATCTTTTGTTACTTAGAAGGTTGACTGATGCCCAGTAAGGGCTTTAAAACTGTTTGCAAAAATTATTATTTCTTTTTGATATTTGTTGAAAACAATTAAATACTATAGGAATGATCATAGTTTTCATGAGAATGTTAACCAATTCCAGTTCTTTCACAAGAAAGTAAATAAATATGATTTAATAATAAATTAACAAAGCAATGCTGCCAAGTTGCTTCAGTCGTGTCCGACTCTGTAGGACCCCATGGACTGCAGCCTACCAGGTTTCTCCGTCCATAGGATTCTCCAGGCAAGAACACTGGAGTGGGTTTCCATTTCCTTCTCCAATGCATGAAAGTGGAAAGTGAAAGTGAAGTCACTCAGTCGTGTCTGACTCTTAGTGACCCCATGGACTGCAGCCTACCAGGCTCCTCCGTCCATGGGATTTTCCGGGCAACAGTACTGGAGTGGGGTGCCATTGCCTTCTCCCAACAAAGAAATAGGGTTGTTAAATTTTGTAAATTGAAGGAAACCTGTAAATCATTTGGTTAATTTCTTC
The DNA here is from genome assembly GCF_027580195.1 of Bos mutus. Classification (NCBI taxonomy): domain Eukaryota; kingdom Metazoa; phylum Chordata; class Mammalia; order Artiodactyla; family Bovidae; genus Bos; species Bos mutus. The sequence continues at coordinate 74,228,951 of NC_091617.1, forward strand.
CTTTTTTTCAGATTAGAAAATAGAAATTTAGACCTGGAATTTTTTAAAAAATCCCTTTATCATTCATAGTTCACTCTTGTTTATATATATATCTATCCTAAAGTGTGATATTATAATCTGTGCAAATGATATTTTATTAGTTTCTGCCCTGGTTTACTCTTGCTAATCACTAGTTGATTCTCTGGGGCCAGCAAGAAACTATTCGCTGTAAGGATGTATTGATCAACAATACGGGGCGGGGGGGGGGAATTAATTCACTTACCTCTTCAGTTCAGGTCAGTTTAGTCGCTCAGTTGTGTCTGATTCTTTTCGACCCCATGAACCTTAGCACGCCAGGCCTCTCTGTCCATCACCAACTCCCAGACTCCACCCAAACCCACGTCCATCAAGTCGGTGATGCCATCCAACCATCTCATCCTCTGTTGTCCCCTTCTCCTCCTGCCCTCAATCTTTCCCAGCATCAGGGTCTTTTCAAATGAGTCAACTCTTCACATGAGGTGGCCAAAGTAATGGAGTTTCAGCTTCAACATCAGTCCTTCCAATGAACACCCAGGACTGATCTCCTTTAGTATGGACTGGTTGGATCTCCTTGCAGTCCCAGGGACTCTCAAGAGTCTTCTCCAACACCACAGTTCCAAAGGATCAATTCTTTGGTGCTCAGCTTTCTTTATGGTCCAACCCTTACATCCACACATGACCACTGGAAAAACCATAACCTTGACTAGATGGACCTTTGTTGGCAAAGTAATCTCTCTGCTTTTCAATATGCTATCTAGGTTGGTCATAACTTTCTTTCCAAGCAGTAAGCGTCTTTTAATTTTATGGCTGCAGTCACCATCTGCAATGATTTTGGAGCCCAAAAAAATAAAGTCAGCCCCTGTTTCCATTGTTTCCCCATCTATTTGCCATGAAGTGATGGGACTGGATACCATGATCTGAGTTTTCTGAATGTTGAACTTTAAGCCAACTTTTTCACTCTCCTCTTTCACTTTCATCAAGAGGCTCTTTAGTTCTTCTTCACTTTCTCCCATAAGGGTTGTGTCATCTGCATATCTGAGGTTGTTGATATTTCTCCTGGCAATCTTGATTCCAGCTTGTGCTTCTTCCAGCCCAGCGTTTCTCATAATGTACTCTGCATATAAGTTAAATATGCAGGGTGACAATATACAGCCTTGACGTACTCCTTTTCCTATTTGGAACCAGTCTGTTGTTCCATGTCCAGTTCTAACTGTTGCTTCCTGACCTGCATACAGGTTTCTCAAGAGGCAGATTGGGTGGTCTGGTATTCCCATCTCTTTCAGAATTTTCCACAGTTTATTGTGATCCACACAATCAAAGGCTTTGGCATAGTCAATAAAGCAGAAATAGATGTTTTTAGAAATACATGTTTAAGAAATTCTCTGATACTGATTTAGTTTTAAGCATTGATTATTTTTAATCCCTGCAGGTAACAGTTTTATGATCATTCTGATTGATCTCTAACACTGGGTTACCTGAATTTCTGATACATAAAAAGCCTACAGAAATGTATTTTTTCATTGACTTTATATTTGCCCAATAACAGCCTTGGTCTTATGTTTCAATGGATGGCTTGAATTAGATCCATAATAAGCTGAATCTGTGCTAAGTACAGCTGTAATATACAGGAACCAAGATGGTGTTACTGGCAGTGTTCTCATTATATGTTCTCTGCTTCCATTTGGTAGTCATTTCTATAAGTCCCAAGGAAATTTTCTGCTATGAAAGGTTCTACCTTACTGGCATTTCCTCTTTAGACCCTTATTAGATGTTCATTTTGCTTTTGCTAGTTATTTTCCCTTGAGTCAGCCTCAACTTTTTTACAGTAGAGTTTGCTTAGCTTTTCATTATTGTACATTCTAAGCAAATCCCTACTTTGTATTCTCACTTGATCCACTTATCACCAAACCCTTCGGATGGCTCAATCTATATCTAGTTTTTCCTCAATTTATCTACCAAAGACCCTTTTCTAAAATATCTCATTTTCTGTTTACACAGAGCATATTTTATTGGCCAAATTTTTGGTGATTAACATGATACCTCTCAGAAAAATATGCTCTTTCTCCATCATTGAAAAATCAGAACCTCCAACTCTTCTCAGTTGGAGGGTTGAGGTTGTGGGAATCAGTAGGTTATTAAGGCTTCTAGAATGGATCAATTTGTGCAGAAGTTTCCAAATTATTTTTCTTCTTCCCAATGATAGAACTTACATAAACAAAAACATCATCAGGCAAAAGCAGAAATCATCACAGGCAAAAACAGAAAACATCATCATCACAGTTTCTGTTTTTGCCTGTGCATTTTTGTGTGCATTATTTTTATTTATACTCAAGTAATTTTCATGTTTGTAGTGTGATTAGATCCATATGAAAATCCCAGAGAGGTTTATCTGACCAGTATAATTATCAATATATTAGAAATATGGAAAATTACTCAAAGATGATAGGGATCATTAATACCAGTGTCCCATCTAAGATTTTCCTATTTCATAACTAAGTCTCCTTTCCTTTCCTTACTTGAAACATGAATATTCCTTTGCTTGCAGTCCTTTGTTTGCAGTGGGGCTTCCCTGGTGGCTCAGACAGTAAAAAATCCACCTGCAACACAGGAAATCCAGGTTTGATCCCTGGGTTGGGAAGATCCCCTGGAGAAGGAAATGGCAACCCATCCCAGTATTCTTGCCTGGAAAATCCCATGAACAGAGAAGCCTGGTGGGCTACAGTCCATGGAGTCTCAAAGAGTCCGACATGACTGAGCAGCTAACACTTGCAGTAGTTAAGGAATTCCATTTAAGGAATTTAACTTCTTTGTTTATTTTCCATATGAGACCAGATTATTGGTTAAGACTGCTTTGAAAATGTAAGAACTGAGAGTAGAGAGTTTGACTGGGAAGTGGAGTGGGAGGCAGTCAGAGAAAGGGCATCTCAACCTGTATTCCTGGGAAGGAAAAGAAAAAAGCAAAAGAACAATATCTCTGCTTAAAATTTCTTTTATATTTAGCCTTTTTAGTTTATGTAAGAATTAAGTGGGTTAAATTTACTCTTTTTTTTTGGTATCTTATAGTAGTGGTGCCTACCATCCTCAGCATGAAGATATGGTGTACTAGAATGCCGTAGCACCCAGTGTTGTGCTCCTGTGCAAATTGACCCAAGGATTTTATTTATGACCATTTTGGGGACTTCTGTGTCTCAAAACTCTTCTTGTTTGATTTCTTCCATTTCCAGCTTGTTTTCTCCTTCCCACTCTCCCTCCATCCTTCCTTGTTCTTTTCTGTTTCTCTCCATCCCTCCAACCCTTCCTTCTTACCTTTCTTTTTTGTATAATCTTTATTTTACAGATGTTCATTCAACACATATTATATTCAAAGTGAGCTAAATGCTTTAAATGTCTGTAATACAAAGAAGTATATAGAACTTCAGTGTTCAAAGGAGCTTATAGGCTGGCAGTGAGTGTGTGTTAATCGCTTACTTGTGTCCAACTCTGCAACCCCATGGACTAGCCCACCAGGCTCCTCTGTCCATGGAATTTCCAAGGTAGGAATACTGGAATGGGTTGCTATTTCCTTCTCCAGGGAATCTTCCGAACCTGGGATTAAAACCCATGTCTCCTGCCCTGGCAGACAGATTCTTTACCACTGAGCCACCGGGGGACAACCATAGGCTGGCAGAGTAGGTGGTAATATAAAAATCAAGGCATTCAGGGTGGAATCTGCCAAAGTTCTGAGTATACAATTAGCGGTATTTAAAGTGTAATACTGAAATTATGAAATGGAGAGGATATTTGAAGTCTGAAAATGTTGTTTATATCAGTAAGTCCTAGTGATTTGCAATCAGGAAAATACTAGTCATTGTAACCTGTTCTAAACTGTATTAAAGATCCTTTTGTCATATCACATAAGATATGGTATATGTGATAATGTTTCATACCTTTTAATATAAAAAATTACAACATATAAATAAATGGGGTTGAATGTGAAATGAGAAACTGACTACTTTAGGTCCCTTAGTTAAAATCTCCTAACCCCTCCTTCCTATGCAGGTGATCAAATTGTAAGTGTAAGATAAATAAGATATTTAGGTGTAAGATAAATAACAGATATCTATTTATGAAGAACTCTTACTTGCCACAACTGCTTACTCCAACTTACAAAGACTATCCAGTATTTGTATTTACGTGCAGAGAAGGAAAATAGTAATTTCAGGGAATAATGGAGAAGTTACATGAGGAGGGGACAAGTGGAAGCAAAGTCAGTTCTTGATGCCCAACAGAAATGTAAAAAGCTTGGGGATAAACTTCCTGTGTCAAAAAGCTGTGGACGGTTTATATTGTTCAAGATCCCTTAGATATGTGTGTTTTGGTTCTATAGCTCATTGCTTTGGGGCCATTGAGTAGGAATAATAGCTCTATCCAATTTAACAAACCCTCAGGTCCTCACAGTACTAAATGATGGAATGAATATGATGACAGTGATTATGTTAGTTATCATTTTTGAATGCCTACTACATGTTTGAACTCTATAAATTTATTCATTCAATCTTCACAGCAACTCCCTACATTATATCCTAGCATTATCTTTCTTGGACAGGTGAGGAAATAAAGATGAAGTGATTTACCCAAGATTACCCATATGGAAGATGAAGCTATTGACTATATTAAATACTGAGTCACTAATAATAAGAAAATGTCATAATATTTATTTACATGTGGTGCTTAGTAGTTTTAAAGAGCTTTGACATCCACTGTTATTCACACAACCCATGAAGTGTATGAGGTCAGGTTATTTATCCCTTTTTAAGAGATAAGGCTTTTAACTTCAGGTCTATTTACTTCAAAACCTAAGCAGAGTTCACTGCACTCTGATGTCTTGTCATAATTTAAACCTACATAGATGTGTCTCATTTTAGGCAATTTTCCAATTGGATTGGCTGAAATCTCATGGTTTCTTATGCGTGGGAATGTACATTTTAGTCTCTTAGTAATTATCTTATGCATTATACAGTCTTCACTGGAGTTGCCAGATAAATGAGATGTCACTGCACTTAACAGCAAAGATCACTGCTGCTGGCTTTCGATTGGTTTCATCTGTTGCTAGGAGGAGTTGCCATCTCTCAGCAGCTGCCAGCCAGGCGGCATTTCTCATGGAGCTGAGCCCAGGTTGACAATAGCCAGAAAAGGAACGTGTCCTAACCTGGCAAGGACATCCTTCAAGTCAATGTTTTTGTCAACCAGGCTGACAGGATCCCTGATTTTGATGCATTTCATCGCTTTTCATGAAGCCCATTTTTATCCTTTCTCTTTTCTTTGCTTAAATTTATTTAGTTGCTGACAGACCATATTCATGCACTTTACAAAAGAATAAGTAAATTCCAATTAACATATGAAATGCAGAAGAACTTGGTTCCAGCTCTAGTGGGATAGTGATATATTGTTTGATTAAAAGAAGTAAGAGCCATTTCTCCTACATAAGGATACACATCATTTTCCTGGCGATTACAAAAGGAGCTTTAAATAGTCTCTTCAGGATTTTGATGAAAGAATGAGAATTGTTTGATTTGGATGGCTTCCCCTGTTTATCTGCAAGGTGACTGAAATAGATGCTGGGGAAGGAAAAGCATTATGTTCATTCTTCCCCTTCTTGCTTTTGCATATCATGAGCTGTCTCCCTGGAATGTTTTACATGCTGGTTAGTTAACTCTTCTTCACCCCCTAAGATCTGGCTCCAATGTAAGTCTTGTGGCAAAATTTTCCACATGCACCTCTATTTACTCCCTTCTTTGTGTCCTCAAAATGTTTCATTTATATTCTGTTTTGGGACTTCCAATGGCAAACTGTCTTTTTTTAACATGAAATATAGTTTTCATTTCTTTATTTACATATGGTATTTTCATTTTGCCAACTATTTTTTTCTTGGCCATTTCTATTACTAAGCTAATTGTATGTCTAAAGGTTTAAGGACCACATTTTATGAACTTTAAAAGCTTAGCACCTAGTACTGTGTCTGGACCTAGTAGACGCGCATTCCTGTGTGCGTGTGCACAGGAATGGTGCAGTATTCTCCTCAATCTTCAAACAGCTAAATTCAGGAATCTCAAAGCCAGGCTTACAAAGACAAAAGCATGTTTATATCTTTGACCCCTGAAATGTATTAACTGCCTCCAGTCGTATCCCATGGAGGGATTTGAGCATTCTCTCATTACAAGAGTCTGGGAAATGAAGCGCAGTCTGTCTAAACTGGAAGAAACATCAGAGAGTCAGTTGGCTCACATGCTTTTGGACAGATGTGGAAAAGAAAGCGTGCAGAGGACACACCATCTGGCCAAGGCCACCCAGAAGGCTGGTGGCTGGGCTGTGCTTCAAACCCTAGTGAGAATTCTATTAGGTTGTTACATGCATTGGCACATAACATTGAAGACAGCTTTGTAATTCTGATATTGAAATTAGGTCCTTCCAATAAAGATATATCCAATAGGATCAATATAATGTCATGGCACATAAGAAAGCACCTTAGTCTTGGATCTGGAAGAGTTGAATTAAAATGCTGATTCAGTGCTTTGTGCCATAAACATTGATGTAATATTCTAGTCATTCACATTGTCTAGAGTCTCACCTACACTACTCAGATTATAAACTCATCAAGGACTTTAATTTAATAAGGATTTATTAAGCAATTACAGTGTGACAACATTGTTAGACCTCATTTTAAGACTATACCATATCTTATATAATACCTAAAGCAAAATTAAACATACAATGTGTTTGAAAAATTTCCATATATTTCTTCAGTTCAGTTCAGTCACTCAGTTGTGTCCGACTCTTTGTGACCCCATGGACTGCAGGATGTCCATCACCAACTCCCAGAGCTTGCTCAAAGTCATGTTCATTGAGTCAGTGATGCCATCCAACCACTTCGTTCTCTATCATCCCCTTCTTCTCCTTCCTTCAGTCTTTCCCAGCATCAGGGTCTTTTCCAGTGAGTCATTTCTTCGCATCAGGTGGCCAAAGTATTGGAGCTTCAGATTCAGCATCATGCTTCCAATGAATATTCAGGATTGATTTCCTATAGGATGGACTGGTTTGATTTCCTTGCAGTCCAAGGGACTCTCAAGAGTCTTCTCCAACACCACAATTCAAAAACATCAGTTCCTCAGCACTCAGCTTTCTTTATGATCAACTCTCACATCCATACATGACTACTGGAAAAAATCATAGCTTTGACTAGACGAACCTTTGTCAGCAATATCTCTGCTTTTTAATATGCTGTCTAGGTTGGTCATAGCTTCTCTTCCAAGAAGCAAGTGTCTTTTAATTACATGGCTGCAGTCATCATCTGCAGTGATTTTGGAGCCTAAGAAAACATGTATACTTATTACATATTTTCATGAAAGGTACTGGATACCTTTCAGCTTTATGTTCAAAATAAGAGTGAATTCTCTCATTGTTTAATGCAATGTACGTTAGGAGGGGAAATGTCAGGAATATTTAAAATATATGAAAGAATAAGCTCTGTCCTCAGGAACTATAGAAACATACATTTACATCCAGCCAATTTTTATGGTAGTCACAAGTCATTCTCAACCAGAATTTCTCAGAGACATGGATCCTGTTTGAATTTACAGGATGTAGGCAAAAGTGATAGTATCTTAACTAAGTTTCCTCCTATTCATGGGAGCAGGAAAGCTATTCCTTCATCTTGGGTTTTCCTTAGTCTGCACTCAGTTGCTCAGTTGTGTCCAACTCTTTGTGACCCCATGGGGACTGTAGCCCACCAGGCTCCTCTGTCCATGGGATTTTCCAGGCAAGAATACTGAGTTGACATTTCTTTCTCCAGGGGATCTTACCACCCCAGGGATCGAACCTGGGTCTCCCATATTGCAGGCAGATTCTTTTTCATCTGAGCCACCAGGAAAGCTCATTAGTCTGCAGTAATCCTCTTCCATTTCTTCTGTCTGTCCAAAACCCAAGTAAAAACTACCTCATTTGTGAAGCACTGTTTTGAATCCTCACCAGATAAAAATATTTATTCTTCCTTTCATGCTCCCATCCCTCTATTGTGTCCTTAATCACCTTCACTTTTCACTTATCTGTCTCTTTAAGGGACAGGTTTTTCCTTCATTTTGCTAAACCATCTAATTCAGTATCTTGCAAATAATAGTGCTAACTAATTGAGAAATGAATTAATGAGTGAATAAAGTTGAAAGAGTATTCAATAATGATTTCTGGAATGACTACTAAGCTGCAATGTGCCATGTGCTCTCTTCAGGCTTGGGTGTACATATGTGGTGAACTTTTATCTGCTGCCTGGCATGGATGGGCTAAGTTATAATAACACATATAAATATCCTTTCTGTGTTAAAGAATATATATCTGGGAAGCCGGAATGCTACCATTTTGAGAATGTATAGAAAAAAAAATCTGCAACTGTTAAAAATTTAACAGTCTTTGAAGTATAGAAGTGAACTTTTGAGAAATACAATGAGCATAAAGAAAACAGTGTGACTCTGCTATCAGAGCCTAAAAAATATTAGACATATGAATTATATCAAAACAGGACTGCTGATCTGGGGGATGGTAGAGATTCTATTTTGATCTCAGAATAGCCCCTTTTGGGGCTTATCCAGACCATTTCTTGCTTGAAATCTTCTGTTTTATAATCTATTTCTCCTTCCCTTACCCCTCCTCAATTGAATATTCTGAGGATTAATTATTGTAAAGTAATTTGCAAATGAAAGGCTTATATAAATTCTAAGTGGTGTTGTTATACTTTGGGTGATGTGCCAGTGAAATGTTGACAAAAGCCCCTGTTTGCTAAAGCCTGCATTGATGTATTAAATTCCTGCTGTAGAACAGTACCTCTGGGGAGCCTCATACTTCCTTTGCTTTAGATATGTGAATTGGCAATTAAAAATAATTACATTGCAGCACTACTTGTGATGCCAGTCAAGAAATCTGCATTGAACAAGATGGAATGTGGTCTTGGAGTTTCAATTACCAGAGAATACACTTCTCTTCCCTCTTCAAACAGGGAAGCAATTCAGAATACTGTTTTTTCTTTCTTAAAAAACTTTTTGTTTTAGCATATTTTCAGAAAACTGAATGAAGCTTTCCCATTTGTGGACTATGACTCAGATTGCTGGAAAATTCTAACCAAATAGGTTTTCTTCTTTCTTCTTTATTTATTTGTTCTTGGAAGCAGGCACACCTATACTTCGAGTTTAGTAGTGTACTTATTCTTGATAATGGGTGCTGGTAGAAGGGACAGTGAAAGATGAGCAATATCTTTGTTGTGCCAAAGGAAGCCTAGATAATTGAACTTGCACAAAGCAGTTTGAAAGAAATTAGGCTGTCTCATTTTGGAGCATTTTGCTGACTACCTGGATGTTATTCTCTTTGTAAACCTGTGTGTAAGCCTGGGCTTGGGCTGAAGGTATTTAGGAATAATGATATCAGTGCAGATAAGATAAGAAAATTAGATTGTACCACTCCAGTACTCCATCATGTTCTCTTCAGAAATGTAAGGCTGGTACTTTAAAGATTTTTTCTTTCGATTTCAAATTTGAAAGTGTCAAATTTGCATAAAATTTCTTAAGGGATTGTAAAAGTTTCCTTCAACAATATAGATTACTTGTATGGGCTTGATTTGTAAAAAGCAATTATTTCATCCATTATGAAGGCATAATAATGTTTTTTATAAAGGGCTAAATAATCTATGAAACTGAAAAATAAATATTAAGCTATTTTGAGATTTTCCTCATTAAATCATGACAATTTTGGAAGATCCGGCTTAAAGGTAATATGAAATATTTGTATTGCAGTATTTTTATAACCAGACTTGTATTGGAATAGCTGTCAAGTATGGGAATGTTTGTGATAAAAATAGTGTCTGTATAAACTCTTGATTCTGACAATATTTCAGGGATGAAATGATTTGATATGAGATCAACTATTATTTAAAGAACAAGTCTAAATTTACCTTGAAAAGCATTTCATCAAAGCAGACATTCTGGATTGTTGTATTTTGCTGTAGTTCTCTATTTAAACATTTTATTGGTGTCTAATCAATAATGTTCCTACTGTGATTACAATTGGTTCCTCTAGTTGAACAGAATATCAGGAGAGAAATACAGACCTTAATCTGATCCATGCATATTTGGATGTCCTGTCTTTGAATTCTTCTTAAGTTTAACATATTTTCCTTTTTTGAGGTCTAATCTGTTCTACAGGAGATGGCATCCAAAATCTGTACAGTCATAAGGCAGTGATTATAGCTGAGTGAGGCCTGGAGATGTCTGGTATACAGTTGAGGCCAAAAGGTTTTCAAAGGTCATGATGATCTACTAACATAAATGTTAATAAAACATTCACCTTGTTTTGTAGTGGATAGATAAGTGAACCAGGAGTGAGGAAATCTGATTTCTGGTTCCAGCTCTGCCACTGATCCAGGCCAAAGAATGTCATGTGTGGCCAGAAGGCTCTAGGCAGGGTTCTCTTGGATATATTTGCCTTGTAAGCCAGAGAGAGAAAGTGAGAGCTGGCAAGACAGTACAAGAGCATGGTAGGGTTTATGGCACCCTTCTCTGGGTAACTCTGTACTGCAAATCCCCATCATTTTGTGTTCCTTGACACCGTGTACTGACATCTGCATAGACCCCTAGTTTTTGTTGGATTCTGCTGGATTCCTATGGTATTATTTGAAGACAGAGTCTTATGGGCTATGTTTTGAGGATCTATGTCCCAGGAAACCAAAGACTTTTCACAACTTCTTTATTCTATATGCCCAAAAGAACTCTCAAAGGAATCCAATTAAGGTTCCTTTGACCTGATTCACTTGGAATATTACTGTTTCTTATCTTATTCTTTTATTTAATATTTACATATGTTTACTGCTCCAGCTAATACTCTCTCCAAACAAATATATTGAAAAACCAGGAAGAAAGCAAAAAATAAAAAAAGGGAAAAAGAAAAGAAAAAGCAAACAACAAAAAATAGCCTAACTATTCAAAAGAGAAATTACTGTGTCTTAGTATGAAATGTTTTGTACTTTACTTAACAAGTGAACGGTTTTTTTCTGTTTTCATATGACCTGATATCTATACCTCTTTCAACCCAAATTGTTCTGTTTCTTGGTCTAGGGAGACAGGAAGCTACACATAAAGAGGAAAGAGTGTCAGCAGTAACAGGGTGTGAGAGCTAGACAAAGCAATCTGGAATGGATGAAAAGGCAGGGGGATACTAATTACGTATTAGAAAAATGCCCACAAAAGAAGAAGTAGACTTTGAAAGGTATTAAAAAAAAAAACCCTCCAAATCTTTAATTAAATTGTAAATAGCAATCCAGCATATGGCACTCTGAGAATTCCAGTTTAGTGGCGTTTTACTCAACTGAATTTGGCACTTCTTTTAGATTCAGGAGATCTCAAACTGGTTGCAAATCAAAATAGTACCATAACCCCTAAATCAGATTGGCATTGAGGATGTGGGAATGCAGAGATGGAAAGATGTGTTACTTTTTATTTTAGAAAGCCCTTTTAAATTAGGTTAGAATTTAGCAGTGGAGAGAGGACTGGAAATCCCTAGACACTTACATTTCATTTTCTTTTCTGTTCAAAAATTGTAGCAAGTAATGTTTCATATAATTTTATTTTATTTCCCAAGGGAAAAAGTTTTTTTTCTTCCCCACACTGCCTTTATTTTTCCTTCAGAAAACATCACAAGGGCATAGAATTAGATTAACCAGAGAAAACTTTGATTGACTTAAATAAAATGTTTTCCCCTCCACTTTTATCTCTTTTTTTCATCTGTCAGTGGAGGAAATCTAAATGAAATTTTGAGAGACTTCTGATCAAAATCACCTCTTAAGAAGTGAGTTGTTCAGCTAGTGTGTGTGTCTATATGCATGTATATATGTACATACATATACATACACATGAACATATGTATATAGATTTAGATAGACAAAGAGAAGTTGATTGAAACTGTATAGATCTTTAAAATATTTTCCCATATTTATTTCAGTACTTTAGATATTTAAGGCAATTGTATAGATATTTTAAAAAATGATTTTTTTTCCTTTAATATTCCTATGTTATTAATTTCTTTTGGATGCTGACTTGGTGAAACATAGTCTTATGTCTGTGACTATATGATGCCAGACGGGTCTGTGAACACTGAGAAAAATATCTGCTCCTATTCTTGATACTGTGCCCAACACAAAGCTACTGCACATTTGAAAAGAAAATAACTGGCTTAGTGATGACTACTTGGGTCAATATGTGAATAAAATAGGCCCTTAGAAAGTGATTTCTGTCATGCTGAACAAATTTCTGATTCTGAACAAAGATAGTGAATGGTTTTAAACTTAGTGTGGGTATAACCAAAATTTGGCGTGAATTTAGCCATTTTCATATTTTGATTGGCTGCCACTGTACATATTTTGAGCTTTGACTGTGAAATCGTTATCCATTGCTTTTCTATTTCCACTTAAATGGTATTTTGAATTGGGTTAAGACACATGGTTCCAATGCTAATTTGATACAAATATTGTCAACTATAGCACACTTTGCTTTTATGAGGACTTTGGGAAAATACTTTTTTTCCTTTTAATTAAGATTCACAATCTGTTCCTCTAGGAGTTTATTGTTGGAGGTTAGATCATTTAGTATTTTGTCTTGAAACTTGGAAAGAATGTATCAATATTTCTATGGCTAATTTGTTTTTATATCATTATTTTCCCTACTTATTTCCATAGGTTTCTCACAATTACACCTATTTATATACACCTTTTGGAGAAGGCAATGGCAACCCACTCCAGTACTCTTGCCTGGAAAATCCCATGGACTGAGAAGCCTGGTGGGCTGCAGTCCATGGGGTCGCTAAGAGTCGGACATGACTGAAGTGACTTAGCAGCAGCAGCAGCAACATATACACCTTTTGAGCTATATCAGTAAACCAAAGTATTCATTTGAAAAAAAAGTCAGATTTGTGGGAAAATATCCTAGAACACTTCTCTGGCTATAATGCTAATTAAAAAATAGTAATGCCCACAAGAATCCCAAACTCTTATGTCCATAGAGTAATTAATAAATTGATATTTAAATTATTTAAATTAAAAATTTTATATATTTGTATATTTTTAATACCCCCAAATTCTACTTGTCAATGAGTATTAAATCACCAGATGACCGTAGAAAAAGTCGTTTATTCATATATCAGTAATGTATAGTCCATGAACTGGGGAGATGGTAATTTAGTGCTATTTCATAAGCAAGGGATAAAGACAGGGTGGGCTTCCCAGGTTGCTCAGTGGTAAACAATTCGCCTGCCAGTGCAGGATCCGCAGGACATGCAAATTCGATCCCTGGATTGGGAAGATCCTCTGGAGGATTAAATGGCAACCCACTCTGGTATTGCCTGGGAAATCTCATGGACAGAGGAGCCTGGAGGGCTACAGTCCATGGGGTCACAAAGAGCCAGACATGACTGAGCGCACAGACACACAATGTAGTAGACACGCAGTATATGTAGGCTAGATGATAGATAAATGGATACACGTGTATATGCATGTATGTATAGATATGTATAGATCTATGTCATGTGTGTGTGTGTGGGAGGTAAATCAAAACTATAGCTTACAAGAGCAGAGCTGATTCTAAGCCTCTCAGATTTTAAACCATGATCTGTATATAACTAGGGGAGGGCATTTTTATTTTTGAACAAAGAGTCATTTTACTAAAATACAGCATAAGAACCTGTCCTTTATAGAAAATGGAATTTTCCAGCTTATCACATGAAAAGATACGTATCTTGTATCTTGATGTTATGATGTGGTGGGGATCTCAGAGGCCAAGTCTTGATCCTGCTGCTTACTAGCAGTGGAGCTTGGGCAAATCAGTTCTCTGTGAGCCTCTGCTTCCTAGTCTATAAAATAGGAATTCTAATCTTCAGTGTGCCACCTCATTGGGTTGTCATGAGGTTCAAATGAGGTGATGGCTCTGAGGCCTCTAGAAGTCCTAAGATATGCTACCTGTAGATAATGGTGATATGGTTTGAGTGCTCTAATGATCAGTAAATTAGGGTATGTTACAAAATAAAGGCTTCTAATAATTTTTGCAGGCTATTCAGAATTGAGGTCCAAATCCTCCGTCACAAAATGCCCATTCTGCCCCAAAGTCTTATACATAATCAAGAAATCCCTTTTGTAAGATTAGTAACTCTTCTAAGGGACTCCTCAATTCATGTAGTATGAACCCCAGAGTATCACAGTTAACCTTTTGATGCTGGATGTTGGGCAGCAGCAGCAGAAGCAGTGGTAAGTTTCACAGGTCCAGGCTTCTATATAGTTCCACAAATCTGTATAGTCTCTGACTCCTTCTGTGTGTTGATAGTGTACATGTGTAGTCGTGTCGACTGTTTGTGACCCCACAGACTGTAGCACACCAGGTTCCTCTGTCCATAGGATTTTCCAGGCAATACTACTGGAGTGGGTTGCCATTTCCTTCTTCAGGGGATCTTCCCAACTCGGATCGAACCCATGTCTCTTGCATCTCCTTCATTAGCAGGCAAATTCTTTACCACTAGTTCCACAGACTAGAAATCTTAATGCAAAAAAATAAAAAAAAAAAGAGAGCATATATTTAGCTTGAATATGTGTACTTTTTTCACGAAGATAGTATTACCATGCAAAAATGAGAAATCATTTGTGATATTTGGTTATATTATGAAATGACAGTCTTTTTTAAATTGCCAGTTATAGATTGGTGAAATCTTTTAGTAAATGAGAAGTGCCTTTCTATTGACTACGGCTACTAATTATTGAATGCTTGCCATTTGCCACATAGTATGTTAGGTGTTTTGCATGCAGTATTTCGTCAAATTATTAACACATTATGATGCTGTAAATATTGTTGTTAATTCCAGATTACTATTAATAGATGAGAACCTAGATTTCTGAAAAGAAAAGAAATTTATTTAGGTTGCATGGCTAATAAATGGTATGCTGCAGAGCTGGGCTTATCTAGCTTAAAATGACTTGCTCTTGATCGCATTGCTCCTAAGAGTTGTCCTCTGTAGACACATATAACTCCCACAACTTCCCTTTCTTTCACTATTTTATTAAAAGCCCTTAACTTTTTATCTGAAGCCATTTTGATGGGCTAATCAAATGTATAGATATTATTAGTAAGAAGTGCAGTGCAACCACAGGTCTTGTAAGAGACCTGGGTCCAAATCTAAGCTCAAAACATCCAGAGTTAATTTGCAAATATCAGTCAAACTGTTTGAGTTTCAGTTTTCTCATTCATAACAGGAAGATAAAACCTATTCTGTGGGATTATTGGAAGGTTGAATGAGGCGTGGTCAGCTGCGTTATAAAATAAGTGTTATTATAATTGTATCTGATGTCTCTTTTTAATCCCCACTGGGTAAATCTGTTTACTTCCCTGGCGAAGAGGGCACTGACATTTATTGAACATCTAATATGTGCCAAGTGCCTTATTTACACTAATTAATATTAACCAGAGGTTTAGGAATTAGGTGTGATTGCCCCAGCATGCACACATGCCCCAATTTTATAGTTATTAAACAGAGGTTTTAAAGTGGCTAATTCACATAATGCAAAAAATAAGCAAAGGAATCCACAGTCCTACTCTTGGCTCACCCATCTCTTTCTGCAGGCTGGAGCCGGCTAGCTCTCTGTATAGCCAGCAAGATCTCAGTTTGTTCCTCACATGTGTTGACTTTAATGTTCTTTGTCTATTTGTATCCTCTTGGTCTTTTTGTTTATTTCCCTCCATATTTCACAATGACTGCTCCCTTCTTGTTATTCTTCTTATCTTTCTTTTTGGCACAAAAGCTGGAAGATGCTTTCTTGTCTTTCCCAATCATCCGTCACATTGCCTATTTTGTTTTTCTTTTATATCACTTGTCACTGTCTGAAGTCATTTATGCGTTTATCTAGGTACTGATTGACTCCTCTAGTAGAATATAAACTCTAGGATATCAAGAACTTGTCTGTCTTATTTGTTCCTGTGTCCTAAAACTTAGAGTGGACCTGGCACAATAGGTGTACCTTAAATAATTGTTAAATGAACGAACAATGTTTGCTGCTGCTGCTGCTAAGTCGCTTCAGTCGTGTCCGACTCTGTGCAAATGTTTAGCTGCTCTTAAAATCAATTTTCAATGTAGACTGAGGCTAAGCAAATCATTAAAAATGTAACCTTCAGTTTATTGAATGATTATCAGTATTTTTCCTGACAGTCACCCAGTTTCTTGAAAAAAAGTACTGGTGCTAATAGGCATGAGTATTGGTGAATAACTTCAATTTTAGCTGAGAAAGCACAGGCACTGTGACATAAAGTCTTTTTTGACATTAAAATTGGTAGTTCTTGATTGATACAAAGCTTAGCATACAAGACATAGTACACATGAAAGCTATGAGGTTGAAGACATTTAAAATGCAAAGAGAGTGATTATATTTTGAGTGTATATGGTTTGCATTCAGTCTTTAAAGTGCAATCCCAAATAGAAAAGTGAATTTTAAAAAATAGTCCATGTGCCTTGGTAACCAACCCAAGCTAGTTCTGAGATAGACTCATTACCTGAAGGTTCTGTCTAGTTATTGACAGCTGTTAATAACTGTAACAGTTAACTGTCTGTTGGTTATTGACAGCTCATGACTAAAAGGGGTGTTTGAGCTCTACTTGCTGAAGTATGTCTATCATAGCCAGAATTCTAATTATGAAAACTCTACAATTGATGATTCAAGAAACAAGATGGCTGAAAAGAGATTTCAGGCTTTTTGTTGAAAATGCAGAAGCATCAATTAAAGTAAGTATCATTTGGGTTTTGAACATAAATTTAATCTAGATATTATCTATAACAAAGTTTATACTATAATTTAGTGGAGTTTTTTTTAATCATAGGCATAAATCTCATTCTTAAAGGAAGATTCATGTATCCCTTGGGGGAATAGATTCTCTGCTTTGTCTTTCTCTTAAATGACACCCAAATGGCTTATATTATAGTGCTTTGGCTTTGATAATATTTCTTGATAACCAAGCATAATCTGCATTAATTGCCATAAATTGCTCTGATTCCTTGCTGTGAATATTTTTACGTAATTGTATGTATTTTGTGAATGATGGATCATTTTCTCACAGAGTAGTATTGCCATTCACAAATTTATTTTTCAAGACCTGCATTTTGCTTGAAAAGTTGTCACGTCTACCTAAAGTTATTTCTGTAATTAACACCCCCCAATCCTGAAGCAGTTTTGGCAAAAATCTTCATCTAAAAGGTCTTTCTTTAACTTTTTAGGGGGGTGATAATGCCTTTTTAAACAGCTAAGGAAGTATCTTTGATATGCATCCTTTAAGATGCTTACATCTATCACAGCACTCACTGGTTTGTTTTGAAAATAGTATCATGTCTCTTTCCACTAATATCAAAAGATAGTGTCTCAAAAGCAAATGATCCAAGCATCATGTCAACCTTTGTAAACTCAGGTTCTAGTGTAGTTTTTGGCACGTTGTAAATATTAAATGCAAAGCTGTTGAAATCTAGCTGTATATATTGCTTTTTTCGGGTACATTCTTAAGGACTTTTCCGGCCTTGCATTTATTTGCCCTTCCACTCAGTGACACCAGTCTCTTTGGGCTGAGTGGTTTTACTACCTTGGGTAGCTTTCCCCATGTCATCTGTTCTCACTTGTGTTAGCTTTCAGAGCCTTTCTCATAGTTGCTGCTTCTAATCCTCTTTGATGCAACAGACCAGATAACTAAGCACATTAAAACAATAAGTTGAATTTTATAGATTATTAACTTCTGTCTCTAAACAAAGCTCTGTACTTAGTTAGTATTGTGTTAGGGATTATTCTGCTGCTGCTGCTGCTAAGTTGCTTCAGTCATGTCTGACTCTATGCGACCCCATAGACGGCAGCCCACCCAGGCTCCCCGTCCCTGGGATTCTCCAGGCAAGAATGGTGGTACCAAAAAAAAAAAAAATTCAGGACACCATTCCTCCTTGATTTATTTGGGAAGAAAATATGTAAAAGGAGAATGCAACTGGAAAAGGAGATAATATATATTTAGTACTTAGTTGTTCAGTATAGATGAAAGTAAAGGAAATAAGACTAAGGGAATCAGGGAATCAAGGAATGTTTAAAGTATAATGGCAAGGTATATGATTAGGTCTAAACTTTGAAAGTTAAGCAAAGAGATACAGATGGGGTGATTGGCAGTATTGAAATTACTTGGAGGAAAAAGTCTAGGATAGCCAAATAATAGATTTTATTTTTACATTCCTGAGTCTCTAATTTTTCTGAGTAATTCACAGAATTCCATTTATGTTTGACCATTAATTTTCTACATTAGTGTCTTTTTTTTTTGTAGATGGTCTCATCATTTAGAATCAGATGGAAAGTAAATTCTAAAGAAAATATTTTGAAAGTTTAGTATAGATGATAGTGTTTTGCACAACAGAACTGACTTACATATCATAATGCTTAGTAGTGTTAGTCGCTCAGTTGTTTCTGACTCTTTGCGATGCTTTGGACTGTAGCCCACCAGGCTCTTCTGTCCATGGGATTGTTCAGGCAAAAATACTGGAGTGGATTGCCATTCCCTTCTCTAGTGGATCTTCCCAACCCAGGGATCGAACCTGGGTTTCCTACATTGCAGGCAGATTCTTTACTGTCTGAGCTATAGGGAAGTCATTGTTTCAATAAGCAGTAATATTTCTATACATTACAGGTGGGCAATACGGCTCAGAAGCAAATGTATATGCCTTGAAATTCTAATAAGAAGTAACCAATGCCCTCCTCTACTCTTGTAGAATGATTGTAATTTTTGATCATTTAGTGATGAAATAAAGACAATTTGGCCAAAAAAATAATCAATATCAGGAGCACATTCAAAACAAAAATAAAATTATCTTAAGTTTTTAAAATACAAATTATTGCAATTAATGAAATGAACTCTTTTTTCACTTGACTTTATGCATATGTCCATCCCATCCTCTCATATGTGCATTTTTGAGGACTCTAAAAATTCCTTGGGATTTCCGTGGCAGTCCAGTGGTTAGGAATTCACCTTCTAATGCAGGGAGTATGGGTTCAATCCCTGTTTGGGGAGCTAAAAAAATCAAAACATAAAACAGAAACAATATTGTAACAAATTCAATAAAGACTTTAAAAATGGTCCACTTAAAAAAAAAATTCCTTGATGGAAACCTCTGTATTAATATCCCCACCTAACTACAACAACCAAAACTCTGGTCATGATTCCAGAAATCAATCAATTCAGCCAGACTGTAGATCACTCTGAGTAACTGCAAAAAGAAGAAAAGATTTCTGGGTGTTTTAAATCCTCTGTAATTCAATAACACCACAGTGCTCAGCACTAGTAACTGTGAATGGAAACTCTTCCAAACCCTTCCAGTCTACCATTGATGCATATTTGACTTGGAGGGTTTCATGATTTGGCAAAAACCTGAAGGAAGCTACATATTAAAGAAAAAAAGAATTCTAATAATTGCATTACAAAATTCACTTCTCTCTGATGGATGCCAGCAACACATAAGATGGAAGATACAGCCAGACATCTGATAACATAGCATTTAGAGCATTGGGATTAATCCTTTTTCTCCTCAGCTTCTTTAAGTTTATAATGTACCAAAAGCATCTCTTACTTCAAGACTTGGTTAAATTACCACTCTTTTTTGAAATCTTCACTTGCTTTAGCAGAATTAATGGCTGCCTCTGTCAGACATTCTGTGCTTATATCAGGGACTAGGATACACTTTGGTTTAATTGAATATATATTCTCCTCTCCTAAGCTGCTCTCTTCAGGGACAGGCCCCGGGTTATGTTCATTTCTCTGTCTCTAGCAGATAGGTCTGTATAGTGAAAGCTATGGTCTTTTCAGTAGTCATGTATGGCTGTGAGAGTTGGCTCAGTGCCAAATAATTGATGCTTTCGAATTGTGGTGCTGGAGAAGACTCATGAGAGTCCCTTGGACAGCAAGGAGATCAATCCAGTCAATCCTAAAGGAAATCAACCCTGATTATTCATTGGAAGGACTGATGCTGAGGCTGAAGCTCCAAGACGTTGGTCACCTGATGTGGAGAGCTGACTCATTGGAAATTACCCTGATACTGGGAAATGTTAAGAACAGGAGGAGAAAGGAGCAACAGAGGATGAGACAGTTGGATGGCATCATTGACTCAATGGACATGAATTTGGGCAAATTCCGGGAGATAGTGAGGACAGAGGAGCCTGGTATGCTGCAGTCCATGGGGTTGCAAAGAGTTGGACACAACTTAGTGATTGAACAACAACAGCAAGCACATACTGGATACTCAAACATTTATTGTCAGAGTGAATAAGTGCACTTATTTGGCTTGATTGTCTCTGGTTATTTCCACTTAAAACAATATAACCTTGAAATCATCTAGAATCTTACTTAAATAATCTCACAACAGGATGTATTTACAAAGAGGTAGCATTTCATTTGCTTCATGCAAGAATTTTAAATTACTAAGGGTATCCATAAAAATAATTATGCTGGTCTGAACTAAAAGGTGGTTCACAGCATGAACATCAAAACTAAAATTATAATCAGGTTTTGGTACATTTCAGCTTTTATTATAGGGGGTAGGAAATGAAGCCAGATCTGCAGAATTTAAAAGAATTTCAGTTTATAATGAAAGAAAAAAAAAAAAAAAAAACCCAGTAACAAAACTACACTCATATGATTTGATTCTTGGAGAAATATTTATTTTGTTTATTTACATAAGCCGTTTGAACAGAAACAGTAATGCATTACATCTAATGATACTTCATTTACTTATATTGCTTGTTGTCTATGATGAGTTGATATACTTCATAATTCATTGATCTAGAAAGTAATTCTTGACAGTAAGAGATTTGTGATTGTAGTGAAAAGAGCCCTAGATTTGGAGCCAGGAAGCTTGAATTTTCATACTGACTTGTCTCATTATGAATTATATGATTACGGGCAATTCCTCTATTTCTTTGTCTCAGATAGCTGATCTGTAAAATGAAGATAATTCCAGCCTCATAGGAATTAATTCCTGACCTACTCCCCTGGAGGAGGAGATGGCAACCTATTCCAGTATTCTTGCTGGGAAAATCCCATGGACAGAGGGGCCTGGCGAGCTACTGTCCGGGGGTCACAAAGAGTGGACATGGCTGAACAACTGAGCACGCGCATACACCAAGGGCAGTGAGAACTAACGGAAGTAGCACTTTTTTTTTTTCCAAATCATAATTCAAGGCTTAAACAACTCCTTTGTTTTCCAGGTCATCTTAAAACACACGTTGTGGGGGCAAGTTATTGTATGTTTATACTGTAATCTGTCTTTGAATATAGATTACTCACTCATCCCTACTCACTCATCATGTAAATCACTTCAGTCGTGTCTGCCAGTGTGCGACCCTATGGACTGCAGCCCACCAGGCTCCTCTGTCTATGGAATTCTCCAGGCAAGAATACTGGAGCAGGTTGCTGTGCCCTCCTCCAGGGGATCTTCCTGACCTAGGGATTGAACTTGGGTCTCTTACGTCCCCTGAATTGGCAGCCGGGTTCTTTACCACTAGCACCACCTGGGAAGCCTAACTGAGGTAGCCCTTAGGCAGTCCATCCAGCTTGTTGAGTCCCAGTAGCATATACAGCCCAGAGTCATCACCAATCTGGTGGGAATCCAGAGCTCTCTGCATAACCAGGACCAATGAGTCAAAGGTCTAGCTTCTCCGGTTGTTTTCTAAGCGGTTTCAAGAACTCAATTTAAGACTTCTAGCCCAATGATTCTATAACTCTTTGAAAACCAATATATTACAATAGTCTGTCCAGAGTTGAATGTTTTCTGAGTTATTGAGAACATGAGATTTGGAGTTTTGTTCTTTTTACTCTCAACTATATTGATCTGCCATGAGAGTCATGACAAACATTACTCTCTCCCTGTGGAATATTAGACAAAAGGCAGTTCTACAGTATGGCCTGATTCTCAAAAATTCAAACAGATTTATACATTTTTGTTCTTCTTTCTAATCTTCCTCCCTGCAGCTACCTAGAGACTCATATTATTGGGGAGCCAAATTATAAAGCTAATACTATTCTTTAAATGATTGTTTTGGGAATTTCTGGTGTAAAGATTATTTGAAGGACAGGGTAGGGGATAACTCAACTGTAATCGAAGAATGTTTCAGCAAAGATTTCAAAGTGTTTGAATAACCAGATGTCCATTTAGCAATACTAACTAATCATCCATGATGTGTAAGGTACCACATGGTCATCAAGATAGCATCAAATGTAAAAGGCAAGTACTTCATAACTTCTTGCCATCAAGAACTTTCTAATTTAGAAAGAATGTTGAAGTTTGGGTCTTGATTACTGATGCCTCTTTTCCGGATTCTGACCAGTAGAAAATGAAAGACCACAGCACAGAGGAAGACCAAATTATCATTTTCATTATTAGTGATGGCCAGTGCCTAGTGGTTGAAAAAGCTGCAAAGCAGAAATCAGTGTTGGCTTCAGACAAA
This sequence comes from Bos mutus, assembly GCF_027580195.1. Taxonomy (NCBI): domain Eukaryota; kingdom Metazoa; phylum Chordata; class Mammalia; order Artiodactyla; family Bovidae; genus Bos; species Bos mutus. Next base: position 74,251,521 of record NC_091617.1, read on the forward strand.
GGTGTGGAGTTATTTCTGGGTCTCTGAATATAGACCTTAGAATTAGAGCCTACCTGTGAACAGAGATGCGTCAGTAAAGTACTTCCAAGTGCTCTTTATCACTCAGCTACATAGAGGTTCTCTGGCAGAGCAGGGATGAAAGAAAGAATGGCTGGCCCCTGTCTGTGCGTCAGATAGAGATGCCAGACTCTGTTTCAGAGGTGTTGGTCACATAGGATGGGAAGAGAAGGAGGAGCCTTAGTCTGCATAAATCAGGCAGTGAATAGAATCGTGCTTCTTCCTTCTTACCGCGTGCGCAGAAGTTAAGCTGTACGTGTCTCTGTGCTTTCCCTCCACAATCCAATCTCGTTTAGAGCCCTATGATGCACTGTGGTTATCTGAATGGGAAGGAAGTCCAAAAGAGAGAGGGTATATGTATACGTATGGCTGATTCATTTTGCTGTAAAGTAACTGACAGAACATTGTAAAGCAACTATACTCCAACAAAAATTAATTTTAAAAACATGAATAGGACTTCCCTGGTGGTTCCGTGGTTAAGAATCCACCTACCAATGTAGAGGACATGAGTTCAATCCCTGATCCAGGAAGAATCCACATGCTGTGGGGCAACTAAGCCCATGCACCACAACTGCTGAAGCCTGCACGCTCAAGGGCCTGTGTTCCGCAAGAGAAGACCCAACCACACATAAATAAATTTGAGTTATTTATAAATAAGTGCAGTGATAAATAAATACATAATTACTTACAAAAAACACATGAGTATACCAAATTTTAAGGGTAACTGAGCTGGAATATTCTAGATGATGATTTTTTTATAGTGTTGTAAATTGCTATAAAATGAAATTTGACTTTAAACAAAGATAAATCTTTAATAGTTATTAGCTTTTGTCTAATACCTTCCGTGAGTTAGAAATTAGGAGGGTTTTACACTTACAGTTTGAATTTTTGTTTAAATGTGTTATTATTCATATAAACAGTCTAATTATATGAAGGGAAACATATATATCCTTCTCATGTGCAGCAAAATAACTTATTTCTGACAATAATTTAGCATTTTAGAACCATACTAGGTATTGTACAGTTTATGATAAACTTTTATATATAGCTTAATCCTAAATTGGGAAGCATTATTTCTTATTTTGGTGCTTTGGTTCTCTAGTATATCCATCTTCCAACATATGTAGAATAACCATAAAGAGGTAGAATTTGCTGGGAAAAAGCATCATGTGATTGAAATGTCACCTGTTTGGCATCAAGGACCTTGCTCTGTTCCCAATTTAGCTTCTAATTTATACTGGAACTTTGAGAAGTCCTTTCACTTTTATTCAGCTAATACTTATGAAATACTTATTTTATATCAGTCACTGCTCTAGACTCTGGAGATTTTGTAGAAATACTGTACCAATATTTCTGCTTCTATGGGCCATAAATTCTAGTTTCCCTTTTTAGGCTTTGGTATATTTCCCAATAAAAGCAATAAACTCCCTACTTGATAAAATGAGAGAATAGGATCAGAAAATGTCTCAGGATTCTTCCATATTTAACATGCCAGAATATGATTCTGATATGTAATCCTTGTGGTAATTAAGGATTAGAAGTTATGGTTGCAAAGTTGGAAATATTTTGCTTTTCCAAGGTAACAGTTTAGTTGCATGTGTACCTTGGTAACTATTTAGGTAAGTATCTTCCTGTCACCATCAGCAAGGAAACTAATCTTCAGACAGAGACTTTTGTTTCATGTCCAAGCTAGATAAGCATTAGTTCAGAGCTGTCTGGTTTATATATAGATTTATTACAAGAGAAAATTAGTCCAAACCTTCTAAGGGAGGAACCACTGAAAATGCCAAGGTTAGTGATGTTAACCTGCATTAATGTGGTAGCAAAGTTTGTGTCATCTGCAAACTCTTTTTAACCTTAATAGGGAATTTAATAAACACTGGGTAGCAGTAATCAATGTTCAGGCTCTCATGAGTATATGTTACTAATTTGCATTATTCTCTGGAACCATCTTACTAACTTTCTGTAGCCTTTATGTGAGAAGTAAGACTGAATCACAGGGTTTCAGGCTTAAAAAATAATATCTTAGTGGCAATCTAACCTAGCTCATGATGAACGCAAGTATCAAGTGAATCAAAGCCAGACCTGAGAGACTCGGAATCCATAAAGAAGTAAATTATTTATTCATATTTAATTCTAAGCGTACTATAGATTGTAGTCACTGCTCACAGTGTGTGCCTATATCGTAGATAATGTTGTAAATAATGTAAACATAATATAGTGTGGCAAGTGATGCAGTCATCCTATGTACCTAGTTGTATGAGAACACAGTTTGTTTTGTTGTGCATAAATCTCCTTAGTGAAGATGTCAGAGTGGAATAATACATGAATGATTAATGAGAAGTGCTGGGGCTCTTATTTTTCTATGAAAAGGAGGAAGGGCATTCCGGCAAAAGGAGCAATACATATAAATGGGAAAAAAAATACAAAAATTGTATGGGATGACCAGTGAAAAATGAACTGCTGACTTCTGGTTTCTGGTTCTGCATGTAGAGAGCTTGAAGTCATCACTTCCATCCTCTCAACAAGAAAAAAAAGTTAAACAAATAGAAAATCATTAGCTCTCCTTAGATCTATCAGAGAATTGAGATCAGAGGGCAAACCACCAGCTAAAAACTGGGAAGACAGAAAAATACAATCAGATCTTACTAGGAGTAGAAGCTACAGCTGGTAAGGATGCTTGAAGGGTAATTGATGAATTGCTGGAGACTGAGCATATCTAACTCTCAGCCAAATAATATAAAACTACACACTAAAGACCTGCTCCTTTTACCTGCTATATCATGCCTGGCTTTTGACAAAAATTACAAGGCGTGCTTAAGGCTAAAAAATCATAAAGGAGACAAACCAAGCATCAGAAACTGACTCAGATATGGCAGAGATTTGGGAATTATCAAGCTTGAATCTTAACATAAGTATTATTAGTATGTAGGATTCTAGTGTAAAAAGTGGACAGCATGGAAGAACAGATGAGTAACATAACCAAAAATATTGGAAAAAGATCAAGAGGAAATGCTAGGGAAAAAATAAACCTCTAACAGAAATGAAGAGTGCCTTGATGAACTCAGTAGAGACTGGACATGTCTAGGGAAAGAATGAAGGAGATTGGCTACATGTTAATAAAGATTCCTCAAACTGAAAAATCAGATCAGTTCAGACGCTCAGTCATGTCCAGCTCTTTGCGACCCCATGGACTGCAGCACGCCAGGCCTCCCTGTCCATCACCAACTCCCGGAGTTTACCCAAACTCATGTCTGTTGAGTCAGTGACGCTATCCAACCATCTCATCCTCCGTTGTCCCCTTCTTCTGCCTTCAGTCTTTCCTAGCATCAGTTCAGTTCAGTTCAGTTCAGTCGCTCAGTCGTGTCCAACTCTTTGCGACCCCATGAATCGCAGCTCACCAGGCCTCCCTGTCCATCACCATCTCCCGGAGTTCACTCAGACTCACGTCCATCGAGTCAGTGATGCCATCCAGCCATCTCATCCTCTGTCGTCCCCTTCTCCTCCTGCCCCCAATCCCTCCCAGCATCAGAGTCTTTTCCTAGCATCAGGGTCTTCTCAAATGAGTCAGCTCTTCGCATCAAGGAGAAATAAACCCTGAATAGAGTATCCAAGAACTGTGGGACAATTACAAAAGATATAACTTATATGTAAAGGGAATGCCAGAATGAGAAGATAGAACAAATGGAACAGAAGAAATATTTGAAGCAATAATGTCTGAGAATTTCCCAAAATTAATGACAGGCACCGAACCACAGATCTAGAAGTTCAGAAAACACTAAGCAGAAAAATGCTAGAAAGTCTACATCAAGACATGTCTATTCAAACTGCAGAAAATCAAAGAAAAAGAGGCTTTCTTGAAAGAATATAGAGAAAGTTGGAAGAACACCTTATCTATGGCATAAAAAGTAAAATAATTACATCAGAGTTATCTTCAGAAAATATGTAAGCAAGAAGAGAATGGAGTAAGATATTTAAAGTGGTTAAAGAAAAAAAAAGTTACGAACTTGGAACTCTATATCCAGCAAAATTATATTTCAAATTTGAAGGACAAATAGAGATTTTCTCAAACAAAAATTGAGGAAATTTATTGTCAGACCTGACTTAATTTATTGGTAGACCTGACTTAAAAGAAGACTTTCAGAGTGACGGAAAATAATGGTCAAAAATTTGGATCTACATAAAGGAATAAATAGAGAAAAAATAAAATCTTTATCTTATTCTTCATTTATCTGTTCAAATTAATAACAACAACAATGTATTTCATGATTATAGTTTATGGATAAGTGAAATAAATGACAGCAATGTTATAAAGGGATGGAAGGAGGAATTGGTAATACTCTGTGCTAAGGTACATGCACTACCTGAGCCAGTACATATTTGAGAGTGGACTTGGATAGTAGAGAATGTAGATTGTAAGTTGTAGGACAACTGTTAAAAAGTTTTAAAAAGACATATATTTGATATTCTATGTAAGGTTATTACAAGCTATTTATTATAGTTCCCTTACTATACAATAGGTCTTTGTTGTTTATTTTATATATTAGAAGTGTGCATTTATTAATCCCAAATTCCCAGTTTATCTCTCCGCCTTATTTTTCACCCCTTTGATAATCATGTTTGTTTTCTATGTCTGTGAGTCTATTTCCTTATCATAAATACGTTCATTGGTGTCATTCTTTTAGATTTCACATTTAAGTAATATCATAATACTATTTGTGGCAAAATGGATGGATGTAGAAATTATCATACTAATTGAAGTCAGATAGAAAAAGACAAATATCATACATATTTATTGTTTAATTTGGGCATAGCAAATGCAGCTCTTTTTAAAGGAATTTTTCAAACAGCATCTCATAGGGTGAATATTGAGTGATGACACACAACAGAAAAGGATCCACAACGAAAAATAGCTCTATTAGTTTAAATTTTTTATCCATTATAATAATGAATGGGATGGAGAAGGCACCCCACTCCAGTACTCTTGCCTGGAAAATCCCATGGACGGAGGAGCCTGGTAGGCTGCAGTCCATGGGGTCGCTTAGAGTCGGACACGACTGAGCGACTTCTCTTTATCTTTTTACTTTCATGGCATTGGAGAAAGAAATGGCAACCCACTCCAGTGTTCTTGCCTGGAGAATCCCAGGGACGGGGGAGCCTGGTGGGCTGCCGTCTATGGGGTCACACAGAGTCGGACACGACTGAAGTGACTTGGCATAGCATAGCATAGTTTATATTTAAGAGCTTAATAATTTTGCACTTTCCACTTTGTCCTTTAGGTATAGTGGGTCACACAGAGTCGGACACGACTGAAGTGACTTAGCATAGCATAGCATAGTTTATATTTAAGAGCTTAATAATTTTGCACTTTCCACTTTGTCCTTTAGGTATAGTTTATTTATTCATTCTTTCTGTTAAAGTGTGTTGAACACCTACTACATCCCAGGTATTTATCTAAATATTAGGGATTAATCTGAGAATAAATGGAGCTTACAGTCTACTGATTTAGTTGGATAATTATTCTTTAATATTTAGCAGTGATAGGTCAAAGAATAAATGTTGAAAATATAATTCCATGATAGTTTAAAATAAACATTTTACTCATTAACCCCTTGTGAAAAGTATCGTATATCACTTATTGATGTTCGTAAAGCAGAGACAGTAAATGAATAAATAGAAGTTTGCTCTGTCTGTCATGCTATTGAGATGAGCTTAGGTTGTTTTTGTTTCTAATGGCCTATTATTGGGGATTTATGGGAACAGCACTGTATAAAATCTCCAAATAGACAGTCATTACCATACCAGCCTCTGCAGTGTTGTCAGGAGGCTATTACAGAAAGTATGGGGACTGGAAACATTGAAGCCTTTCCACCGCAGGATTGTCTGAGGACCATGGAGAGTAGATTTGGAAGGGCTGAAGCCACATACTTGTTATGCTTTCAGCGAGTCCTTGGTGTATTTCACCCAGAGGGCTACCTCTAATCCCTCTATTCCAGTCGTGGATCTCTGACACCTGTTTTCCCCATATATTGCTAATTACTCAGGCTGAGGTCACAGTGCTTCCTATGGCAGACATGGGGATCTCTGTGAAGTCGTTACATGGATACTGTGTTTGATCAAAAGAATCTCAGAGACATTACAAAATGACAGTTTATTGCCAGGACCACAGTATCTCCTCACCCCTGTAGTGAGTTGAATAGTGTCCCCCAAATTCATGTGGGTCTTGAGGCTCAGAATGTGACCTTATTTGGAAAAACAGGGTCTTGGCAGAGCTAATTAGTTGAGAATCTCAAGATACTCTCAGGGACTTCCCTGGTGGTACAGTGGACAGGAATCTGCCTCTCAGTGCAGGATACACGGGTTCAATCCCTGGTCTGGGAGGATCCCATATGCTGCAGATCAACAAAGCCCATGGGCCACAACTACTGAGCCTGTGCTCCAGAGCTTGTGAGCAGCAGCTGGCCCGCACTCTGCAACGAAGAGTATCCCACGCACTGCAACTAGAGAAAGCCCATGTGCAGCAAGGAAGACCAGCATAACAGCAATGTCAACAAAGAAGGTGCTGTCGTACGTGACTTAGAGTGGACCCTAAATCCACTATCTGTTGTCCTTCGAAGAAAAAGAGAGCAGAGACACAGGGAATTGGGCCACAGGAAGATGGACAGAGAATAGAGTGTGAGGCTGTGAGCCCAGGAACACTAAGGATTTTGGGGAATCCCCCAGTTAGCAAAAGGTAAGAGACAATTCTTCCCTAAAACCTTCAGAAGGAACATGGCGCTTCAGATATACTGATTTCAGATTTCTAGTCTCCAGCACTGTGAAACAATGAGTTTCTGTTGTTTTAAGTCGCCCAGTTTGTGGTAGTTTGTTACGGCAGCCTTAGGAAGCTAATACGCCCACATGTACTGAATGTGAGAAACTAGAAAATACAAGGAAAACACGCAACTGAATACTGAGACCTCATGAATCAGTGCGTTAAATTAAAAGTTGAAAAAAAAATTTAAAACTCTTGAAAGCAGGATCTTCCCAAATCCTTTTTGGAATGAAACTGAATCTAAGAAATAAATAAAACTTCACAAAAGTCATGTATTTTTATACTTTTAAGACAAGCCTACAAGCCTTAAGTGAGACTCATCTGATGTTTCACTTCTAAGCATAAAACATTTTGACTAAAATTTAGAATATTCTAGCTCTTTTGTTGTTGGTTTTATTTTGTACCGATTAATGTATGCGTGTGCTCAATCATGTCTGACTCTTTGTGACCCCATAAACTATAGCCCACCAGGTTCATCTGCTGATGGAATTTTCTGGGCAAGATACTGGAATGGGTTGCCATTTTCTATTTCAGGAAATCTTCCTGACCTAGGGGTCGAACCCACGTCTCTTTCATCTCCTGCATTGGCCGGCGGGTTCTTTACCACTAACACCACCTGGAAAGCCCTATCAATAGTCTGGGTCATGTGCTAGTTCATCTACTCACCAACTGATTAACCTTGAGTGAGTTACTCCTTCTACTTCAGTTTCCTCATTTGTCAGATGGGTTCATAACAGTTCCTCATTATAGGGTTGTAGTGAGGATTAAATAAATCAGTAAGCAAAAAGCATTCAGAGCAGTGTATATGGCATATAGTAACTTCCTAAAGCATGCTGGATATGATAAGTTTTTGCTCAGCTACTTAAGATTTGTTTTGGAGAGGCAGTAACATAACTATTGACTTTAAAATAAGGAAGGATTTACATGCCAGGAAATGAAATTCTGAACAGTAATATTCTCTAATCACGGATACTATCATTAAAATATGTGGAAAGAAATTAAAATATTGAGTTATTTTTTAATCTTATAACTAGCAAGTAAAAAAGCTAAATACCATGTTTCAAATTTTAAATTCTAAAGTCTTGTTGCATTTCTTGTTTAATGCTAAGCTATGTCAAGGAAATAAATGTGTTATCTGCTCCATTAACTAAAATTTGTTTTTTGGGAAAAAAAAAAAACCTCATTATATTTGCAAAGTAGAATTCACAAAACAAGCTGCCAAAACAGCTGTGCAGTTCTAAAAATAATAATAATGAACTAAGTATATAACCCCATAACACTCTCTTAAACACTTACATTTAGCATTCTTTGATCTTTGAGATTATTTTACATTTTCATCTAGTTGACATGTTATAAAAAATATTTTTTGATTGCATATTAAGATCATGGTTTTTCAAAAGAAGATCTTTTCAGGGAATGTAAATTTCAGAAGTGTCTCTTCAGCCATATCAGACATTGAGCTAAATTGTTTATGTAATTTAATATACATTTACCTGCCCACCACACATATATTCTTTCAGAGCTGGAAATAAAATCCACAACTAGAAGGGACCCCAGGAGACTCCTCAGTGCACTCTCCTAATTTAATAGATGTGGAAGCACAAGCCCAGAGAAGGGAAATTATTTACCACACACCATACAGCTTCCCTGGTAGCTCAGTCAGTAACGAATATGCCTGCAGTGTAGGGGACTCGGGTTAGATGCCTGGGCCAGGAAGATCCCCCTGGAGAAGGAAATGGCAACCCACTTCAGTGTTCTTGCCTGGGAAATCCCATGGACGGAGGAGCCTAGAGGGCTACAGTCCACGGTGTCACAAGAATCGGACACGACTTAGAGACTAAACCACCATGCAGTGAGGTAGTGACAGACCTGCTGCTCTCCCATCTTTTCTTTTCATCTTTTGCTTTATTCTTTATGATGCAGTTGGGTCCTTACTAATTGATAAAGGGGAAAGCCCATTCAGGATCGCTGGTTCAGATCAGGCCTTGCCGTATCTGAACGTATCTAAGTTAAATGCCCAGTGCTGAGGACTGTGGGCTCTGGAGCCAGGCTGGTTGGGTTTAATTATCAGCCCATCAGTTGCTGGCTGTGGATTTTATAATTCTGGATCTCAGTTTTTCTGATCTATAAAATGAGGACTATAATAATGGCTAGCTCATAGTGTTGATATGGGAACTAAATGAGGTAATTATATAAAACACTTAGATGACTGTCTAGCATGTGGTCATTCAATTAAAGTTGGCTATTAATGGTCTTACAGGATCTCCCTTAGACTCAGTTTTCTCAACTACAAAATGAGAGGCACATTTACCTCACAGGGTCCCTGCCAGGATTAATTTAAATTCTTGACAGGAATGTATATGATGCATAACAGAAATATATGGGAACTCGTACATTAACAAGCATGATTTAGAAGACGAAATCAAAATAGAATTTGATTTTTTTTCACTGTCCTTTAAAAATGTATACACTGGGAAGATTTTTCTTTATATGTCTGGATCACCTCTTTCACCTTTCTTTAAGGTGTAGAACTGTTAACTGCTAGCTCACTTCAGTCATGTCCAACTCTGTGAGACCCCATAGACGGCAGCCCACCAGGCTCCCCCATCCTTGGGATTCTCCAGGGAATAACACTGGAGTGGGTTGCCATTTCCTTCTCCAGTGCATGAAAGTGAAACATGAAAGTGAAGTTGCTCAGTCGTGTCTGACTCTTAGTGACCCCATGGACTGCAGCCTACCAGGCTCCTCCATCCATGGGATTTTCCAGGCAAGGGTACTGGAGTGGGGTGCCACAAAACACTTATTAATAAATTTATACTGCCAAGCCCAGTATAATATAAGTACTTCTTTATTCAAAGGTTATTTCTTCCCACCCTGAGTCAGGACCTAACTGGGCAATAAGTGCAGGAGGCTACTTAACTTTGCTCTCACCTCTGTTGCCCACACTGTAAACACCAACTGATCCCTGCAGGGCTCCTTGGAGAGTAGAAAAGGAGGTGCAGGATGGAAGGTAGAGAGTGCTTACTTAATTGGTGCTGCCACAAGAAAGTATTAGAAGGTAACTCCTACTCTACTGTGATTATTAATGGATTTTTAAAGAGACTTCCCCTACTGGACTCTGCAATTGCAGTACCCACAGGTCAGTGATAGCTTCTAATCTTTAAACCATCTCCCTCCGGTCAGCTCTTGATTTTCCAGTTTCTATTCTAGATAGACATTTTTGTGTTGGAGCAGCACCCTCCCATTCTATCATCTTGAATGAGAATTAGAATGACTCCAGGCTGGCTCTTTCTGCTATGTGGTCTACACCTGGTGTCTGAGGCACAGTTTTCTTTGCCTTGCCAACTTTGGAAGTGCAGGTCAGCCAAAATATAACCCTTCAGCCAGCTCCTCTCCCTAGTTCTCTAGCTTTCCCAGGGTGGGATGTATTTTAATATTGGTTTGCTATATGATGGAAAGATCAAGGTCTCTGGATGGTCCAGTTGAAGGTCTTTTTCCAGGTCTAGGATGAAGAAATCTTTAAACTCTATCCCAGCCTTAAGCTTTCTGTATCTTCCTTAGGAATTTAGAGCAGTATAACCAGTTTTCACATTACGTAGTTTTAAATTTCCATATTTTTTACCATTGTACTTTGGAATTCATATGTATCATATTCTGATTTCCTTAATTAAAATTTGTAGTTTTAAAAAATTCTATTGTCTAACGATGCCTGTTCCATCAATTTGTTAACAAATTGATAATTTTTAGTTTTCCAAGAACTGCATTGAATATAGTTCATAGAAAAGCTGAAGTGTTTATTACAGCATCAGACTGAAAACTGGTGTTATGGAGTGGGTTGGGGGAGAATTACAACAGCCAGATCCCCATTAAAAGTGAAGCTTTTAGTGAGGCTTCACTGCTCTGAACACATGGGAGGAAGGAAGATGTGTAAAAACTCATGGAAACAGTACAAAGTACTGCAGCACAGTCAAAGCTTCTACCAGCAACATTCTTGGTGACTCAGTAAAAAGTTTTCCTCTCTTGAATGGAAAGAAGATTTTAGTTGCTGTCATCACAGACACACACAAATGGTAACTATGTGAGGAGATGATAAATTAATTAGCTTGAATGTGTTTGGGCCATTTTGGCCACTTGATGCAAAGAGCCGACTCACTGGAAAAGACCCTGATGCTGGGAAAGAGTGAAGGCAGGAGGAAAAGATGATGACAGAGGATGAGATGGTTGGATGGCATCACTGATTCAATGGACATGAGTTTGAACAAACGCCGGTAGATGACGAAGGGCAGAGAAACCTGGTGTGCTGCAGTACATGGAGTTGCAAAGAGTTGGACACAACTTAGCGACTGAACGAGAAATAATCGTTTGGGCTTCCCAGGTGGCTCAGTGGTAAAGAATCCTCTGGGCAAGCATGAGACATGAGTTCCATCCCTGTTCAAGAAGATCCCCTGGAGAAGGAAATAGCTACCCACTCTAGTATTCTTGCCTGAGAAATCCCATGGACAGAGGAGTGTAGTGAGTCCATGGAGTTGCAAGAGTTGGACATGACTTAGCAACTATACAACAACAGTGATCATTTTACAATGTATACGTGTATCAGTTGTATTCTTTAACTATACATAATTCTTATTTTCAAAAGAGTATGAAATGAAGACCCTAAAGGACATTGGCCAAATAGGTGCCCCCACTACAGTCCAAACATTCCTTGCTTTGGGAAACCATCTTTATCTTCTGTTCGTTTTGTAGTCACAGTTACTCCTGTGGATGGAGGTTTCTACAGAATGCTTTCTCATGCAGCCAATTAAAAGTTGTAGGTGGTTTATGACTATCCCTCAGATTTGATTTGCTCTATCAGTTTGCACGGGCACAGGAGGGCTGAGAGGAGCTACTCCACGTTCAAGGTCAGGAGGGGCGGCTGTGAGGAGATACCCCTCGTCCAAGGTAAGGAGCAGCGGCTGCACTTTACTGGAGTAGCCGTGAAGAAATACCCCACATCCAGGGTAAGAGAAACCCAAGTAAGATGGTAGGTGTTGTAAGAGGGCATCAGAAGGCAGACACTCTGGAACCATAATCACAGAAAACTAGCCAATCTGATCACACGGACCACAGCCTTGTCTAACTCAGTGAAACTAAGCCATGCCGTGTGGGGACACCCAGGATGGGCGGGTCATGGTGGAGAGGTCTGACAGAATGTGGTCCACTGGAGAAGGGAATGGCAAACCACTTCAGTATTCTTGCCTTGAGAACCCCATGAACAGTATGAAAAGGCAAAATGATAGGATACTGAAAGAGGAACTCCTCGAGTCTGTAGGTGCCCAATATGCTACTGGAGATCAGTGGAGAAATAACTCCAGAAAGAATGAAGGGATGAAGCCAAAGCAAAAACAATACCCAGCTGTGGATGTGACTGGTGATAGAAGCAAGGTCCGATGCTGTAAAGAGCAATATTGCATAGGAACCTGGAATGTCAGGTCCATGAATCAAGGCAAATTGGAAATGGTCAAACAGGTCGACATTCTAGGAATCAGCGAACTAAAATGGACTGGAATGGGTGAATTTAACTCAGATGACCATTGTATCTACTACTGCGGGCAGGAATCCCTTAGAAGAAATGGAGTAGCCATCATGGTCAACAAAAGAGTCTGAAATGCAGTACTTGGATGCAATCTCAAAAACGACAGAATGATCTCTGTTCGTTTCCAAGGCAAACCATTCAATATCACAGTAATCCAAGCCTATGCCCCAATCAGTAACGCTGAAGAAGCTGAAGTTGAACGGTTCTATGAAGACCTACAGGACCTTTTAGAACTAACACCCAAAAAAGATGTCCTTTTCATTATAGGGGACTGGAATGCAAAAGTAGGAAGTCAAGAAACACCTGGAGTAACAGGCAAATTTGGCCTTGGAGTACAGAATGAAGCAGGGCAAAGGCTAATAGAGTTTTGCCAAGAGAACACACTGGTCATAGCAAACACCCTCTTCCAACAATACAAGAGAAGACTCTACACATGGACGTCACCAGATGGCCAACACCAAAATCAGATTGATTATATTCTTTGCAGCCAAAGATGGAGAAGCTCTATACAGTCAGCAAAAACAAGACTGGGATCTGACTGTGGCTCAGATCATGAACTCCTTATTGCCACATTCAGACTTAAATTGAAGAAAGTAGGGAAAACCACTAGACCATTCAAGTATGACCTAAATCAAATCCCTTATGATTATACAGTGGAAGTGAGAAATAGATTCAAGGGACTGGATCTGATACAGAGTGCCTGAAGAACTATGGATGGAGGTTCATGAGATTGTACAGGATACTGGGATCAAGACCATCCCCATGGAAAAGAAATGCGAAAAACCAAAATGGCTGTCTGAGGAGGCCTTACAAACAGCTGTGAAAAGAAGAGAAGCGAAAAGCAAAGGAGAAAAGGAAAGATATAAGCATATGAATGCAGAGTCCCAAAGAATAACAAGGAGAGATAAGAAAGCCTTCCTCAGTGATCAATGCAAAGAAATAGAGGAAAACAACAGAATGGGAAAGACTAGAGATCTCTTTAAGAAAATTAGAGATACCAAGGGAACATTCCATGCAAAGATGGGCTCGATAAAGGAAAGAAATGGTATGGACCTAACAGAAGCAGAAGATATTAAGAAAAGGTGGCAAGAATACACAGAAGAACTGTACAAAAAAGAGCTTCACGACCCAGATAATCATGATGGTGTGATCATTCACCTAGAGCCAGACATCCTAGAATGTGAAGTCAAGTGGGCCTTAAAAGCATTACTGTGAACAAAGCTAGTGGAGGTGATGGAATTCCAGTTGAGCTATTTCAAATCCTGAAAGATGATGCTGTGAAAGCGCTGCACTCAATATGCCAGCGAATTTGGAAAACTCAGCAGTGGCCACAGGACTGAAAAAGGTCAGTTTTCATTCCAGTCCCAAAGAAAGGCAATGCCAAAGAATGCTCAAACTACCGCACAATTGCACTCATCTCGCACGCTAGTAAAGTAATGCTCAAAATTCTCTAAGCCAGGCTTCAGCAATACGTGAACCGTGAACTTCCAGATGTTCAAGTTGGTTTTAGAAAAGGCAGAGGAACCAGAGATCAGATTGCCAATATCCTCTGGATCATGAAAAAAGCAAGAGAGTTCCAGAAAAACATCTATTTCTGCTTTATTGACTATGCCAAAGCCTTTGATTGTGTGGATCACAATAAACTGTGGAAAATTCTGAAACAGATGGGAATACCAGACCACCTGACCTGCCTCTTGAGAAACCTGTATGCAGGTCAAGAAGCATCAGTAGAACTGGACATGGAACAACAGACTGGTTCCAAATAGGAATAAGGATATGTCAAGGCTGTATATTGTCACCCTGCTTATTTAACTCATAGGCAGAGTACATCATGAGAAACGCTGGGCTGGAAGAAGCACAAGCTGGAATCAAGATTGCCGAGAGAAATATCAATAACCTCAGATATGCAGATGACACCACCCTTATGCAGACCGTGAGGAGGAACTGAAAAGCCTCTTTATGAAAGTGAAACAGGAGAGTGAAAAAGTTGAGTTAGAGCTCAACATTCAGAAAACTAAGCATCATGGCCTCTGGTCCCATCACTTCATGGCAAATAGATGGGGAAACAGTGGAAACAGTGTCAGACTTTTTTTTTGGGGGCTCCAAAATCACTCTAGATGGTGTCTGCAGCCATGAAATTAAAAGACGCTTACTCCTTGGAAGGAAAGTTATGACCAACCTAGACAGCATATTCAAAAGCAGAGACATTACTTTGGCAACAAAGGTCCGTGTAATCAAGGCTATGGTTTTTCCAGTAGTCACATATGGTTGTGAGAGTTGAACTGTGAAGAAAGCTGGGTGCCGAAGAATTGATACTTTTGAACTGTGGTGTTGGTGAAGACTCTTGAGAGTCCCTTGGACTGCAAGGAGGTCCAACTAGTCCATCCTAAAGGAGATCAGTCCTGGGTGTTCATTGGAAGGACTGATGCTAAAGCTGAAACTCCAATATTTTGGCCACCTCATGGGAAGAGTTGACTCATTGGGAAAAGAACCTGATTTTGGGAGGGATTAGTGGCAGGAGAAGAAGGGGACAATAGAGGATGAGATGGCTGGATGGTAACACCGACTCGATGGACATGAGTTTGAGTGAACTCTGGGAGTTGGTGATGGACAGGGAGGCCTGGCCTTGCGTGCTGCGATTCATGGGGTCACAAAGAGTCAGACAGGACTGAGCAGGTGAACTGAACTGATCAGTTTTTGGCTTTTCTCCTCAGGGCCAGGTTTATCTGTTAATCTGTTACATCTGAATTGACCTGAGGCAATACTTTCACATAAAAACAATATCTTGTCTGTTTGGAAAGTATGAACTATTGTATTAATGCATCTAGAGCATTAAAGTAAGAACCGGTTTTCCATAGGGCACTTTGGTTTTCTGTGAGTTTATGAGAAAAATATAAAAATAAATTAAACCAGAACAAAATTTAATGGATCCGCATCCTAAAATCTTGTCAGACTCCATTCAGAATATTGTGATTTCCTCTGGATGAAGTTTAAACCATCTTGTTACTTGGCACTAGATTTCTAGACTTTATCTGCTTTGTTTTGTGCAGTTCATTTATTTTCCCCACATCTTTCCTCTGAGAGGTGTGCTATTGTCAAGGGAGGGAGACTTCCAGTGCTTATGTAAGGGCCACAGTTTCTAGTTACAACTGAGAATCAATTCTCCTGTCATTGGGCACTTGGGTAGTTTTGAGGTTTTTGATTTTGAATACTACATATATGAGCGTCTTTGAAATCCATTATTAATAAATTGCCTTTAGAATTTATAAAATTAAGTAGCTGTTGTTGCACCTAAGTAGGTGCTGGGTTTATATAGATTGGTTTGTGGTATACAAGTTCTTGGTAATAGAATTTCTATTAGTTCCACATTCCAGAGAAACAGGGATTCCAATCCAGCCCAAAGGGTCACAGTAGGGGGACATCATCAGCTAGGAAGTTGAGATGTGGACTTAGCTGGAAAATATGACCAAGCCAGTTTCATGATCTATAACTTTTAGTGATTTCCCAGAGAACAAGAAATAGCCTGGTATTCCTATCTCTCCATAAATTCGTCCCCAAAGTACTTATAGCTGTTTTTCTCACCCTAAGCTTTACTTATTTTTTTCTAAAGGATATCTGACCTTACCTGACCATTGACTCACCTCTCCATTGTTTTTCTATTGTATTTTCCTGTATTGTTTCTATCATTCTTTCAAGATCCCATTCAGAAAACATAGCCTATAGAAATCCTTTCGAGTTCCTACAGGTAGATATAGTCCAACTTTCTCTTCTCTTCTACATCTCTATCTCTATACAATAATGCTTGCACCCTATAAAAGCTCTAGTGTCAGTTACTAAACAAATAAGTAAGATACTAATTGTCTTTACTCTAAAAAGTAATACTCAGCTTCATTGCCATGTTATTCAACAGATCAATTTTCACCTTTTAAGGATGTGTATTCCTATTAAGAATAGTCAAAGGAGTGTTCTCTGGGCCATTCAGGCTTCTTAAAAAAAATCATCTATAGATGGTCCCACTGGAAAAAAGAATGTGAAGCTTTCCATGGTGACTAATGTGAAGGGTTTTGTTGCTGTTTCGTTACTAAGTCACATCCGACTCTTTTGAAACCCCATTGGTTTGTAGCCCACCAGGCTCCTCTATCCATGGGGTTTCCCAGGCAGGAACACTGGAGTGGGTTGCCATTGCCTTCTCCACGGGGTCTCCCTGAGCAGGATTAGAACCTGAGCGTCCTGCACTGGCAGGTGCGTTCTTTACCACCGAGCCTCCAGGGAAGCCCAGTGTGCAGGGAACAGAGTTTATTTAGAAATTTTCTGTTTTAACAACTATATTTCTTTAGGGTCGCACTGTGTCCCTGATATATCCCTAATTGGAAGTTGGTCGTGCCAATTTTTTATTGACCTCAACTTCAGAAAAGCCAGGCAATTAGATTACCAGCTGTTAGTGGAAGCCATATATTTGTTGTTTTTTTTCTTTTCCACCCTAAATGTCTCTTTCTCTCTCTCTCTCTCTCACTCATCACAGCCAGTTGTTAAACCCTGACTGTCTTCGCTGACACAAATTTTTTTTTTTTATGGCTTGCTACCAGGTTAAGCACTTTCCAGTTTTTATTACTAAATAGTTTCTCTGAAGTTAATTAACAACTACACGTTGAAAATTTGTGAAATATATAAACAGCAAATATGAAGTATTTTTTGAGTTTTGCCAGGTAATCTATTTTTGGTATAGTTTACTGTACACATTTTGTTTACATATATAATTGTCACTGAATTCCTCACTCTGATATTTTGGTAAGGGTGCTTACTGGAATCATATGTTATTTCATGGAGGTTGTTGTATTGGGGAATTTGCACTCTGTTCTGCGTAGACAGATAAAAATTTAAGGAGAAGATTTATCTGATAATTTCATTATCTCTGTGGATATAGGAAATTATTGATTTTATTTTCTACTATTTTTCTAGACTTACCTTCAAAAATAGAGAAGCATTTATATGATGTCACAAAAGGTAATTAGGATATGTTAACCTTGAGGCATCTATTTTAGGTTTCCTATTTGTAACGATCTTCCTCAGCCTGTATAATTATCTGGCTAATGGTGATCAATCATGATGCTGATGACAGACATTTTTCAATGTTTCCAGTTTTACTTTTTTAAATCACTTATTTGACATCCTGAAGATTCAAATCCTTGAATCAAACTGCCAAGCAAGAAGGGCATAGGCAGAAAGCAGACAAACCAATCTCACAACTTGCTGTCTCAAGGTTGTACTCAGAGATTGAATCCCTTCATCTATTATTTTTGCCAGCTTTTTTAAAGCAAAAGTTTTATAGAAGTGGAAGTGAATTTTTTAAAGTCTGACACCCTTACTGTCAGAAATACATTCATTCATTTAACATTTCCTGAGGACCGGCCGTGTGCCAAGTCTTGAGAAAGAATACTCACTGCCTTGGGAATGGTTGCCGTCTGGTCACAAACATGGACCAAAAGCAACCAGTAATGAGAGGAGATGGGGCTTCACTGCAGGAGCTTAAATCTGAGCACAACATGAGCCATTGATGTAAGTAGAGTCCAGCATGCCAGACTCTCTGAGAGCCTCCAAATTCATGTGATATAAACCACTGCTAGTCCACAGGAGGCCTCCGGGGTTTTGTTTCTTTGTTTTTAGTCAGCAAGTATTTTGCGAAGTTTAAAATATCAGTTGCTCAGTCATGTCTGATTCTTTGCAACCACATGGATGGTAGTCTGCTATTCTCCACTGTCCATGGAATTCTCCAGGCAAGAATACTGGAGTGGGAAGCCATTTCCTTCTTGAGGGGATCTTCCAAACACAGAATCAGACCCAGGTTTCCTGTTTTGCAGGAGAATTCTTTACCAATTGAGCCACCATGGAAGCCTTTCTCACTTTTTTTCCAAGTATTTTTTGAAGTTTTCTTTTTATTCTTTACATCATTGTGTTCTGTTCATACCTGCCCAGTTCCAAAGGAGCTCTTTAACATCAGGAGTGGCAGTGTCTCTCAACCGTGTCCACGACTATAAACTTAGAGTGCCTAGTGCAAATGTTTGCATGGGTTTTTCCCATTAACTCATTTATATAACAGTGTGAGTGGTTCAGTACCTTTGTTAAAAGAGGAGATTGATATTCATATGAAAAAAAGAAAATCCCTTCCGAGAGATTCAGACAGAAATTCTCTGTGCTATGCACAAAAGTGATAAAACTAGCTTGCTTTTCAATCTGTGGAGAATATGGCCTTGTGAACTTTACCCACTTTTTTCCTGCCCTGAATCCAATCTAAAGAAACTGATTCTCAAAATTTATTCACCAGTGTTTTCTGCTCATCTAAGAGTGTTTTGCTAAAGCTGAAACTCCAGTACTTTGGCCACCTCATGCGAAGAGTTGACTCATTGGAAAAGACTCTGATACTGGGAGGGACTGGGGGCAGGAGGAGAAGGGGACAACAGAGGATGAGATGGCTGGATGGCATCACTGACTCAATGGATGTGAGTCTGAGTGAACTCCGGGAGTTGATGATGGACAGGGATGCCTGGTGTGCTACGATTCATGGGGTCGCAAAGAGTTGGACACGACTGAGCGACTGAACTGAACTGAACTGAACTGAAGAGTGTTTTGAGAAAGAGATGATAATTGAGATAGATGCTATTTTTCTCCTAAAAAAAACTGGGCAGGAGTTGGTCTGTAAGGTAGGGTATGAAAGTGATGTCTTGTCAAGTTTAGCAAATCACAAGTCATAGGACATCAAATGAGGCAGGGACCATGCAGTTTTATCTTTGAATATTTTTTGCAGTGGCTGTGGTCAGTTGGGTTCTTTGAGGCACTTCCAGTGATAAAGAACTCTCTTTCAGTGTGCAGATCCTCTGACACACAGGGAAGCATGAAGCAACTTGGGGCTTTGTGACAAATACATATAAATATTGAGCCTCATCTGTATGTAATTTCTTCTTTATCTTGCTCAAGTAGGGAAAGATCACTTAAGCCAGTGGCAAGTGTATCATATACACACACACATATAGTCCCTTTTTCCATTGTTGAGGATTTATATCCAGTTGGTGGAGTGTTTTGTAATTTTCTTATAATTAAGTTTGACATTCTATGTCTGTAATCATGCAGCAATATTTCATAGATTACACTGTGACATAGCAATTGCACAGACTCAGATTATGGATATATATATAACCTCCCTGCTACCTTTTTCTGTCTGAAGGGATACAAAGGTGGGCTTGAGAAAAATGGGCCCTTTGTGATGCTTAGCTGCCACAAAAAAAGCAATAACAGTTATTGAAAATTCCTGGGGTAAATTGTGTTTGTATGATTTTTTTTTTAATTTTGGATTTGTCCCTTAGTGATTATTTCATTTTCAGATAGCTCCAAGGAGTTTGGGCCATTAACTTTTTAATGCAGCACTCTGATTTTCCCTGGACTTGCCAGCATTTTTATTACTCATTCCTAATAACATCACTGAAAGGAAAGTCAGTATTCTCTCTCCTGTCCATCCAGAAAACCCTAGACCAGAAGAAGAGGAACGAGTAAAGCCAGGTCAGATTCCAGACCAGAGTCTGGATCTCAGAGGAGCAATTTTTAAAAGCCAATTTAAGAGGTCTGAGTAAAGCAGGTAGTGGTTTATACCCTAGAAAACTGACTCCTTGGAGAATTCTTTCCACAGTCCCTTAGAACTGATGTCCCTGGCTTCTGTGTCTCTTCCCTGGGACATACTGAAAGTCTTTCTGACTCCTGCATTAAATCACTTTCATGTTTGTTTCTATAACATTCAAAACCTATTAAACGAGGGTGGATTGATGTAATTTAGGAATGGGGATTGGGAAAGACTTCCCCAGAATAGCAATCTTTGTGTAGAGGGCAAAGTTAGGAGGGGATGAGATAGATATCATAGGTGCCATTAGCAGAGAGAGGGAAGACAGAGGATGATGAAAGCGAAAGCCAGGTCAGGGAGGTAGATTGGGAATGGCAAGCTAGATTTTTATATGTTTAATTTTTAATATGAGTGGGATACTCCATTGGAAATTTTAATTCAGCACCCCAGAAGCAGCAATGTTGTCATAACTTTCAAAAAATGAATTGAGAATTAATCAACAATATATCTGGTTAACAAAGTGATCATAGCATTGAACGGGACTTTCCAGGTAGCCGGGTGCTAAAGAATCCACCTGCGAAGCAGGAGACATGAGTTTGATCCTGGGATGATTCCCTGGAGAAGAAAATGACAACCCACTCCAGTATTCTTGCCTGGAAAATCCCATGGAAAGAGGAGCCTGGCAGGCTACAGTCCATAGGGTCACAAAGAGTCAGACATGACTTAGTGACTGAACAGCAGCATAGCATTGAAAACTGCAGGTATTGACATAGACTCGAGAAGTGTTTAATGAGTGAAGGATACAGAACACAAGATAAAAGAATTGGAAGAGAATTTGAATCTCTAAATTCAGTAGCAAATATCAGCAAATACATTGAAATGAAGAAAACTGTAGTTTCAAGCAAGGGGCTCATACTTCTTCGGTATTCCAAAAGGATGCACAGATCTCCTACACATAAAATGATCATCATGTTTTGTGCCCAGAGTTAATGACTTTTAGATGATACTTGGAGAGAAATTTGTGGCAATGTCTAATTGATTGATCATGGTCCAGTATTCTAAAGAACCATCTCTATGGCATGGAATGAGTCAGACTGCCAGTAATCCAGCTGAGAAACTCAGAATGGAAAGAAAAAACCTATTCATTAATTCAATTTGAATTGAATTTGAGGTGTTTTAGTGGAATTTTACTGTCTTATCAATACCAATTGTATCTCCCTGTTATTCTTTCCATTAAATTAGTGGGTATTTTTTTCTTGTTTTTTTTTTTTTTTTTTAATTTCATCATAGCATCATCCTATCTGTAATATGGAAAAACATGCATGTTAGATAAGTATTTGTTTATTTGTCGAATGTAACATATTTCTCATTTTATCTTTGCTGAAATTATGAAAGATACATGAAGTATAATACATGTGGATTCTCATGAGCATTTTGGAAATGACTCATCCAGAATTAATTCATCAGCTCCTGTAATGCACTCACTTCATTTCTTTCCCAGTACCCTTCATGAGTACTGCTGTGGTTCATAATAATTTAGATTTAGGGATTTTTTTCCCCCTTTTTTTCCCTTTTGCTCACTTTGTCAAATGATAGAAAGGGAAAACAGGAATTTTATTAAATGTTGACATAATTAGATAATGAGCAGAAATTTTCATGAAAAGTCTAGTTTTTTGCTCAAGAATTTATTTAACAGTTGCCAACTTAGATGCAGGAAATTACGCGCCACATTACATGCAGCCCGAGGCTCCTTGGAGGGAAGAAAAATGCTTCCCCCTTTCAGGAGCTGTGGAAATTGTTCCAAGACCAACAGGAAAAGCTTTATTTCTGTACAAAAGAGCTCTGTGGTCATCAGAGCAGAAGGGGCTTGAATTTTATATTGTGAAAGTTTTCTCCGTAACATTGGGTTTTGACTCTGTTGACCTTTGGAAAAGGGAGGATGTGGAGCACGGAGCTGGAATTGTAACCCCATGAAAGTTATTCTCTTTTAGTAATACTTCAGTGGTACCAATATTTAATGTTCTCCTAAATGAGTGAAACACCTGGACACTGACCTGAGCAAATGCTGTTTCTCTTTGTCATATAGGACTCAGTAACAATGTTCAAACTCTTTGATTCATCCATTCAACTTATAGAAATTTATCTTAATAAAATAATTCCAAGCAAGAAATATAAAGCTATGTACCTGAAGATATTCTTTGCAGTATTAGCTGTACCAGCAAAAGATGAAAGCAACCTGACTATCCAGTGGTGGTGGTGGTGGTGTTCAGTTGCTCTGTCCTGTCCGACTCTTTGTGAGCCCAAGGATTATAGCACCCCAGGCTTCCCTGTCATTTACCATCTGCTCAAACCCATGTCCATCTATTCGGTGATGCCATCCAACCATCTCATCCTCTGTCATCCTCTTCTCCTCCTGCCTTCAATCTTTCCTAGCATCAGGGTCTTTTTTTTTTTTTTCCCCAATGAGTCAGCTCTTCCCATTAGGTACCCAAAGTATTGGAGTTTCAGCATCAGTCCTTCCAATGAATATTCAGGACTGATTTCCTTTACTATTGACTAGTTGGATTTCCTTGCAGTACAAGGGACTCGCAACAGTCAATTCCAGCACCACAGTTCAAAAGCATCAGTTCTTCAGTGCTCAGCTTTCTTTACAGTCCAACTCTCACATACATACATGACTACTAGAAAAACCATAGCTTTGACAATATGGACCTTTGTCAGCAAAGTAATGTCTCTTCTTTTTGATATGCTATCTAGATTTCTCATAGCTTTTCTTCCAAAGAACAGGCATCTTTTAATTTCACGGCTACAGTCACTATCTGCAGTGATTTTGGAGCCCAAGAAAATAAAGTCTCTTTCTGTTTGCATTGCTTCCCCGTCTATTTGCCATGACATGATGGGACTGGATGTCATGATCTTCATTTTTTAAATGTTGAGTTTTAAGCCAGCTTTTTCACTCTCCTCTTACATTCATCAAGAGATCTTTAGTTCCTCTTCACTTTCTGCCATAAGGGTGGTATCATCTGCGTATCTGACATTATTGATATTTCTCCTGGCCATCTTGATACCAGCTTGTGCTTCCTCCAGCCCAGCATTTCTCATGATGTACTCTGCATAGAAGTTAAATAAGCAGGGTGACAATATACAGCCTTGACATACTCCTTTCCCAATTTGGAACCAGTCTGTTGTTCCATTTTGGGTTCTAACTGTTGCTTCTTGACCTGCTTACAGGTTTCCCAGGAGGTAGGTAAGGTGGTCTGGTATTCCCATAACTTTAAGAATTTATCACAGTTTGTTGTGTTCCACAAAGTCAAAGCCTTAGATGTAGTCAATGAAGCAGCAGTAGACATTTTTCTGTAATTCTCTTGCTTTTATGATCCAGCAGATGTTGGCAGTTTGATTTCTGGTTCCTCTCCCTTTTCTAAATCCACCTTGTATACATCTGGAAGTTCTCAGTTCATTACTGTTGAAGCCTAGCTTGGAGGATTTTTAGCATTACCTGGCTTGCAAGTGAAATTTGTGCAATTTTGAACATTCTTTGGCATTGCCCTTCTTTGGGATTAGAATGAAAACTGACCTTTTCCAGTCCTATTGCCACTGCTGAGTTTTCCAAATTTGCTGGCATATTGAGTGCAGCACTTTCACAGCATCATCTTTTTAGGATTTGAAATAACTCAACTGGAATTCCATCACCTCCACTAGCTTTGTTCGTAGTGATGCTTCCTAAGGCCCACTTGACTTCACACTCCAAGATGTCTGGCTCTAAGTGAGTGATCATAGCATCCTGGTTTTCTGGGTCATTAAGATCTTTATAGTTTCTCTGTGTATTCTTGCCACCTCTTCTTAATCTCTTCCCCTTCTGTTAGGTCCATACAGTATCTGTCCTTTTTTGTGCCCATCTTTGTGTGAAGTGTTTCCTTGGTAGCTCTAATTATCTTGACGAGATCTCTAATCTTTCCCATTCTATTGTTTTCCCCTATTTCTTTGCATTTTTCACTTAGGAATGCTTTCTTATCTCTCCTTCCTGTTCTTTGGAACTCTGCATTCAGATGGGTATATCTTTCTATTTCTCCTTTGCCTTTTGCTTCTATTCTTTTCTCAGCTATTCATAAGACCTCCTCAGTCAATCATTTTGCATTTTTCTTTTGTGGGGGATGGTTTTGATCACTGCCTCCTATACAGTGTTATGAACCTCTGTCTATAGTTCTTCAGACCTCTGTCTGTCAGATCTAATCCTTTGAATCTATTTGTCATTTCCACTGTTTAATCATAAGGGATTTTATTTAGGTCATACCTGAATGGCCTAGTGGATTTCTCTACTTTTTTCAATTTAAGTCTGAATTTTGCAATAAGGAGTTCATGATCTGAGCCACAGTCAGTTCCTGGTCTTGTTTTTGCTGACTGTACAGAAATTATTAAATAAATTCAGTCATACATAGGTATAGAAATATTCTGTAGCCATTAAATGTTATCAGGTACACTATGTAACTAAGAAAAGTATTTCCATTCTAATGTTATATAAGGGAATGAATAACTAGTCATAATATGTATTTAGCTAACATTTATTAGGCCCTTTCCATTTGCCAAGCACTGTTTAAGCATTGTACATTTATACATCTTCACAGTAATTCTAAGAGATAGGTACTATTATTACCCATATATTATACACAGGAAGGGGCTTTCCAGGTGGCGCTATTGGTAAAGAACTAGCCTGCCAGTGTAGGAGGTGTAAGAGACACGGGTTCCATCCTCAGGTCAGGAAGATCCCCTGGAGGATGGCATGGCAACCCACTCCAATATTCTTGTTGGGGGCATCCCATGGACAGATGAGCCTGGAGGTGCAATCCATAGGGTCACAAACAGACACGCGTGAGGCAACTTAGCATGGAAATACACATGAAGAAACTGAGCAAGGTTGCAGAGCTAGTGACTGCTGGGTCAGGGATTGAAAGCTAGGTATGTGTCTCTCGAGGTCACACTTAACCATTACTCTATATAAGATCAGCAAACAAATGGGTATATTCACATCAATTACACCTAGTTGGAGAAGGAAATGGCAACCCACTCCAGTATTCTGGCCTGGAAAATCCCATGGGTAGAGGAGCTTGACAGGCTACAGTCCATGGGGTCGCAAAGAGTCGGACATGACTGAGCCACTTCACTTTCTTTCTTTCACACCTAGTAACACTGCATGTAAAAAGCTGGAAGAGAATATACAAAAAAGTAAAATTACTCAACACTGTTGAAATTCATGAGACACATTTAAAAAATTTCCTCTAATGTTCTAACATATGGTTTTTACTATATAAAAATATGACTTAGTAATGTGTAACATTTGAGTACAAAGTTCAAACTTTATTTAAAAAGATGTTTCATATATTATGAAAGAGAAATGATCTCCGTCCAGTATAGCCATTTACCCCATTTGAAAATCCACTCCCAGAAGTCTGATGTTAAGTTTATGTTTGGTAAAAGCTACCAGAGAGGCCCAGAGATTGGGGAGAATAGATGCTTAAAGAATAAGGCTTTCATGGAAAATTGTAAGTAGGAGGATTTGCTAATATGTAGGTCAGAGGATTGCAGACTGAGTAATCTGTTCATAATGTAAATGTAGCAGGGATAACTGGTGTAACCATCATAGGAAAAATCAAATTAAACATTAGGGAGAACTTCTGAGCTTTAATAGTATTGTTTTGGGCTGTGTATATATATTTTAAAATAAAAGGTTTTATCTGAAAACCTGCAGCTACCCATCCCTTGGAGGAGCAGAAATGTTCCTAGAAGGAAAGAATATAGCTGAAGGCAGGAAGTGAAGCATCACATGGAATATAGAGTATATGATAGAGAAGGAGAAACTTGTGATTTATGTTAAACTTATTAAAGATGCACTGTGAGAAATTTGTATTTTTTTGGGTGCAAAATTATCTATAATGGTATTTTAATGAGTATGAATTGTGTAAAATTATATTCTATGATTAAAGAAGTTTTGTAAACCTTTTTAATTTGGAGTCCAAGAATGGTTTTAGACTGATGCATAACTTCCTGAAATTTTATATCAAGTTTAAATATGTGCAAGTGAGCAGTTTGATGGGGAGGGTTCCTGTAGTTTCTATCAAATAGTCTTAAATCTCTACAAGCTATTGACTACTATAATATCTACATTAATCTGTTTCAGGAAAAGATAAGGCTATACAGTTATTATAGATAGGTAGATAGATAAACTTCCCCTTTGGCTCAGTGGGTAAAGAATCTGTACAATGCAGGAAACACAGGAGATGCGGGTTAGCCTGGGTCAGGAAGATCCCTTGGAGGAGGAAATGGCAACCCACTCCAGTATTCTCGCCTGGAAAATCCCACGGACAGAGGACCCTGGCAGGCTACAGTTTGTGGGTCGCAAAGGGTCAGACACAACTGAGCAACTAACACACACACAGATAGATAAACAGATGACAAATAGATGACAAATAATACATAGACAGGTGATAATAGGTAGATAGTCTCTTGCATATAGTTTCAGAATCTTGTTGAAATTTTCTGTGTATCTTCTGAATATGCTATTGGAAATTCTTACAATAAAGTCTTCAAATACATTGTTGAAATGAAAATAGGTAACACAAATGTTTAAAAACCTCTAATTTATGGTCATTGAGGAGTATAATGAAAAGGAATTTTGCTCTGGGGCTTCAGCTCTATCTTGCACATTATGTTTGTCATAAACCTGACTGAGATCTTTGGGATATTTGGGGGTTCTTCCTTTGGCTGCCATGCAGCAAACTGGTCAGCCTTCGCTATCTGAGGTGCAGTAATCAGCAGAATAACCTGCCTTCTCAGACAAAGTCACCTGTTCCAGGACCAGATCTCAAATAAATTTCCTTTGCGTTTTAGTGACATCTCTTCTTTTCATTGTTGTGAAATCTGTTGTCATTGTTTAGAAAGCCATCTTTTAGGTTTCCCATAATCCAAACCTAAGGTAGAGCTTCACTGGTGGATCAGCGGTAAAGAGTCCACCTGCCAATGCAGAGGACACAAATTTGATCCCTAATCCAGGAAGATCCCACATGCTCTGGAGCAACTAAGCCCATGCGCCACAACTATTTAGTCTGTGCTCTAGACTGGAGCTGCAACTACTGAAGCCCATGTGCCCTAGAGCCCATGCTCCACAGCAAGAGAAACAACCACAGTAAAAAGCCCATGCACTGCAACTGAGAGTGGCCCCCTGCTTGCCACAACTAGAGAAAAGCCCCCACAGCAGCAAAGACCTTGCATGAAAGTGAAAGTAGCTCAGTCATGTCCGACTCTGTGACCGCATGGACTATACAGTCCATGGAATTCTCCAGGCCAGAATACTAGAATGGGTAGCCTTTCCTTTCCCCAGGGATCTTCCCAACCCAGGGATCAAACCCAGGTCTCCCACATTGCAGTCAGATTCTTTACCAGCTGAGCCACAAGGGAAGCCCAAGAGCCATCACAACCAAAAATAAATAAATAAAATTATGTATTTAAAAAACCTACAGGTAGCTTTTGAACTGTGGTGTTGGAGAAGACTCTTGAGAGTCCCTTGGACTGCAAGGAGATCCAACTAGTCCATTCTGAAGGAGATCAGCCCTGGGATTTCTTTGGAAGGAATGATGCTAAAGCTGAAACTCTAGTACTTTGGCCACCTCATTCGAAGAGTTGACTCTTTGGAAAAGACTCTGATGCTGGGAGGGATTGGGGGCAGGAGGAGAAGGGGACGACAGAGGATGAGATGGCTGGATGGCATCACTGACTCGATGGACTTGAGTCTGGGTGAACTCTGGGAGTCGGTGATAGACAGGGAGGCCTGGAGTGCTGTGATTCACGGGGTCGCAAAGAGTCGGACACGACTGAGCGACTGAACTGAACTGAACAGGTAGCAAGAATTTAAATAAGCATGGTACATAGGTTCCTGATTCTTCAAGGCATTGTTCTCTTGAAGCAAATAACCAATGAGAAGAGATTTGGTCCACTTTTAAAATCAGTTTTTATTGCCTTTAACTTTATTAAAAGCTTTATTGAGATGTAATTCACATTTGTTGCTTTCCCCATGAGTTTCTCTTCCCTTTTATTAGCTGTAAAAATGTATGTCTGTGTGTGTGGGCGTATGTGTATGTTTGTGTGTGGGGTTTAAAAATAGAGCAAATTGACTTTTGAGAAGCACAGTTAATAAAACACTTAGATTTGTAATATAGGATGGAGTAAGACTGTATGCAGCACAGAAAAGTGGAATATTTTCAAAGTTTCTAATTGAAATAATAATTTTACTAGTTACCTTTTCCTTCCTAATGCTGGCGCAAACTCTGACAATTGCTCCAACATTTTATAATTTAGAAAAGAAAGCTTAGAATGGAATTTGTGACTTTGTAAGGAACATATAGCAAGATTGTATACCTGACAGAGTCTATTACTATGATTTTTTTTTACTTTACAATATTGTATTGGTTTTGCCATACATCAACATGCATCCACCAGGGGTGTACACGTGTTCCCCATCCTGAACCCCCCTCCCACCTCCCTCCCCATACCATTCCTCGAGTCTAATATTTTATGTTGGTTGGTATTAGCCTTTCCATGAGTTTCTGTGAGACCCCCAGTTTGTCTATTAAGTTGTCTATTATTGGGGAGGGATTTTGTGTGTGTGTGTGTGTGTGTGTGTGTGTGTGTGTGCACGCGTGCGCGCGCATGCTCAGCTGCTCATTCATGTCTGACTCTTTGTGACCCCATGGACTGTAACCCACCAGGCTCCTCTGTCTACAGGAATTCTCAGGCAAGAATACTGGAGTGGGTTGCCATTTCCTCCTCCAGGGGATCTTCCTGGCCTGGGGATTGAACATGCATGTCCTTCGTTGGCAGGCAGGTTCTTTACCACTGCACCAATTTGGACATCTCCACATGGTTGTCTACTTGTGCATTGTTTCATTTTTTTATTTGTTCAGCAAATATTAATTGACTGTCTCCTCTATGCAATGACTTATCTATGCTCAATGTTATAGGGCTTACAAAATTAATAAGAAAATGATCCCTGCTTCTAAGGAGGGACTTATAAATAACCAAAGTACAAGGAAGATTGTGGATCTTACTATAACACACTGGTAAACAGGATGCTCTGGGAACAGAGGGAGTAACTTAAATTTGAGAGGTCATAGAAGAGTGCATGCAAAGGAAGCACTTTATCATGACTTAGAAGGAAAAATAGGATTTTTGTAGGCAGAGAAGGGTAAAGTGCTAGGACTTCCAACTGGACAAAAAAACATTGATTTATTGAATGCTTTCTGTGTGCAAGACACCAGGCTAAATGGTCTTTTTCCTATGAGCCAAGTTCTTTTCTTGTCCCCACAAACAGAGAAAGAAATGGAAGCCTGTAGAGATTCATTTTGTTTTCAGGCCAAAAGGGAGTGCAGGCAGCAGAATCACTGCCATATTTGCTAAGTTGAAAGATTGTATTTCTCTTCTTCATTACTGTGTCTAGCACAGTGGTTGGCACACTTTTTCTTAAGGTGCCAGACAATAAATATTTGATACTTTTCACATTTACACAATCTCTGTCACACTTATTCACTTCTGCCATTGTAACTCGAAAGCAACCATAGACCATACAGAAATGAATGAAGCTGGTTATATTCCAATAATACTGTTTATGGATACTGAAAAGGAAATTTTGTGCAATTTTCACATTTCATGAAATATTCTTTTTTGATTTTTTATAACATTTTAAAATGTTATGTTTTGACATTTTAACATTTAAAATGTTTAAAAGGGTTAATACTATTTTTGACTCATGGCTCTGCAGCAATAAGTTGTGGCTTGGATTTGTCCTGCAGGATGTAGTTTGCTGACCCCTGAGGGCTTATAACAGGAGATTAATAAATATTTATCATGAAAAGTAACTAGTGGGAGAAGCACCTTGATCCTGGGTGTATCACACAGCTTCTGGGTCTTCCACTTGACTCCTAGTCTCCATAAGTGGCCCTGTTGGGAATTCTGGACTCTGTAATTTGAGTGGCCAGTGGCCCTGTACTCCCAGTACTGAAGCATATCACTTTGGACATAACTACACTTTATACAGATGCATTTGTTGAAAAATAAGAGGTTAAGAAATCAGCTGAGATAAGGCTTTGATTCTGTTATTGAACCAAGAAGTATGTTCAGGCCTGTTCTTGAAGTGAGCAAAGATATGATATACCTTAAGTCACCTGGTTTGTTCATCTTTAAAGAGCAAAAGCTTCTTTGTGTCATCTATTTAAAAACTATTGAGTTATCTTTGATGACCTCCTTTTGATTAAAAAGTATGAAAAAGTCCCTGAAGTTGAACTTATTTATATAGTGAACGTGAAGTAAGTCTGATGATATTCCTAGATAGCATTGATGAAATCCAACATACCTGAATATACTTAGCAAGATCCAGTACACCTGAATATCTCTGAGGCAGACTAGTACTCTTATAGAGACAAACACAAAGCTGTTAGCTTCAGAAAGTGGATCCCAGGGACATTTTAAGTTTTATTAGATATGTTCCTACCTGTTCCTCAGACTGGACTTGTGGAATTTTATCCTTTTTGGTCTAAAAGTAGAGTCTTGATAACCACTTTTATGTTAGAACTTTTCATATAGGTCTGTCTGATTTCAAAGGTACCAAGAGTCTAATGATTATGAAGATTCCACTTAATATAGTATAAAGAGTGGCCTTGAAAACTTATCTATCCTCCCTTTTCTTCATATTCTTCCTCTGGAAAGTGGAGTAATAATAGTCATTTCGTTGGGCTGATACACAGATAAAATGAGATAATGAATCATTTGAATTAATTTACCCTCTTTTTAGAATTTTTTTTTTTGCTTTTTATCTGTGACAGAATTAAAAATAGAACTCCATGTATTACAGTTCCCTACTATGTTTATTGTGAACCCAAGTTTTTCCTTTTAGTCTCTTTTTGATCTCACACTGAATGTGAACCAGTCATTTCCTAACTTTGTTCTGACAACACTTGTCAAAAAATATGATGTACCCAATTGGTTGTATTCTATAGCTTTTGAGAAAAGGCATCCTTGAAATACACTTTGTTGATGGCATTAATTAACACAAAATATTAGATCGATTTAGTTACTATGAGTTAGAAGAGCATTTATTTATTCCTTATTTATGATGTGCTATGTAGTTATGATGGTTTATGAAAACAAGCCTGAATATCTTATGCCAAATTATTAGCAAAAGCTGAACTCTAAATGAGATTTTAGTTCACATGATGGAAGGATTGATTTCTTTGATTTTCCCCAAGAGAAATGAGTGTTTCAGTCTTTAAAGATTAAATATAACACAGGCTAGCTCCTCTTTAGTCTCAGTAAGGAGAGTTTGCTATAGTTCTACAGATCTGTGCTCTAAAGCTCATTTTCACTGTTCCTATTGATGCTTATCAATTAAGACGATTTTGTGTCAGAGAAGGACAGGAATAGGATGCTTTGTTAGAAGGCAGCAGAGTTTCAGAACATCTTTAGACTCACATGTTTCTCCATTTGACCCTAAAATCAATAGACTATTGACCAAGGTCTTAACTTGAATTTTTATATGTTAGAAATTTATTTGCTCTGATTTGAACTTTAAAACTCAGTTTCTTTTACTTCAATAAGAGAATTCCATTGCAGAGCCAATATATTGTTTAAATCAATGCTTCTTAACTTGTCTGTACCTGAAAATTCCATGGAGAGCTAAAAATAAAAAGATCAGTCTTGAACTCATACTCATGTTTAATAGATTTGGAGTGTGGTCAGACATAGGTTTTCTTTTTTCTCTTTTTCTTCTGTTTCTCCTGATTTTTAAAAACAAAACCAGTAGACTTTAACATGTAGTTTTGGTTAAAAAAGTGGTATAAATTAGCACTTCTCAAATTTTAATGTTCATCTCAGTTACTTGGGGATTTTGTAAAGCTGCAGACTCTGATTCTTCAGTAGGTTTGGGGTGGGACATTGATGGGGCCAACATTGATGTTCTAAGCATCACATTTTCAATACAAAAATTTAAATTAAGGGCTGATTTTGTTAGGAAACTTTTTATCTATGAATGACTTGACTAAACTACAGTCTATGATATAATTATTTTTGGCTTCATTAGATACTCAAAATGATCTCATACTTTACTTGTAAAAAAATTACCTTTCTTAGTATCACTTTGCTTAATTCAGTTCCACATTTACTGAACACCTAACAGGCTCACTCTTTTGCTAGGCTTGCAGGGAATCTATAGAATAGAAAAATACAAATCCTGTACTTAAGTAGCTCAGAGGAATTAAGTTCTGATGCTAATGACAATGATTTAAAGTACAGGCATTATAAAAGAAGTAAAATGTTTGAGTTTTTGGTTAATTTTGAGATGTTATGCCATTTGGTTTGAGACACTTGCCAGGTTTTGGAAATTCAGTCCTTTTATGTTTTTATTTTCTGTAAAGACTGTATGTATGCCTAGGGTGTGGGCAGTGTAGGTCTTAGGGATTTTTATCTATTTTCGTATGGGTATATCTAAAGTACCTAGAACAGTGCTTGACTAAAAAATCTTGAAAATGTGAGTGGAATGCATGGTTGGTAACAGGTATCTGCCACCTAGTATTTCAGAACAGTGGCTTTTGAAGCAAACAGCATGGCGGATGCCCATTGTAAAGGTAAATAAGCCTAACATATCATATCATACACAGGACAGTTTCTTTATGGGAAACTAGAGGAGGTATGGCAGAGAAGGCAATGGCACCCCACTCCAGTACTCTTGCCTGGAAAATCCCATGGATGGAGGAGCCTGGTGGGCTGCAGTCCATGGGGTCGCTGAGGGTCAAACACGACTGAGCGACTTCACTTTCAGTTTTCACTTTCCTGCATTGGGGAAGGAAATGGCAACCCACTCCAGTGTTCTTGCCTGGAGAATCCCAGGGATGGGGGAGCCTGGTTGGCTGCCGTCCATGTGGTCACACAGAGTTGGACACGACTGAAGTGACTTGGCATAGCATAGCATAGAGGAGGTATGGAAGGATATGGACAGAACGACTGTTATGGATCAGGCATTTCAAGACCATACAGAATCATAGGTAACACTTGTCCATGTTTATATATCAGGTTCTTATTATCAGGTCCTTGAAGTTTTAGTGGAAATTGTGGTTAAGAGGATTGTTTAAGCAGGCTGAGTGTTTGGAACACTCAGTCTTTTGTTGGAAACCTCGAACCTACAGATGAGTAGAAAATCATGGGATTTTTGTGGAGAATTTATGAATTTTACTTGATCATTGATGAGAAAGTTCTCTAAATACAAGATCTTTTCTTCCCATGCTATGCTAAGTCACTTCAGTCGTGTCCGACTCTCAGTGACCCCCAGAGATGGACCCACCAGGCTTCCCTGGGATTCTCCAGGCAAGAACACTGTCCATGGGATTTTCAGTGACCAGGACTGCAAGGCTCCTCTGTCCATGGGATTTTCCAGGCAAGAGTACTGGAGTGGGTTGCCATTGCCTTCTCTCATTTCTTCCCATGTATTACCTCATTTAAAAATAACCAGCTATTTCTCTTTTAGATTTTTTAAATGATCAAAAGTAAGTGATAGAATTCTCTAATATACTTTTAGGATTTAATAAGGTTAAAAATTATAATAAACATGATTTTGATTATTCCTGGGAAAATAAATATCAATTTATGTTATTTTATAATATATTATTGTAGACTCTAATTATATAAAATTATCTAAGTATCTCCAGTCAGATCTAAATACTATTGTGAAAACTTTTTGTAATATTATAACTTTTAATTCATAAGACACGTGCAGTTGAAGTCATTGTGTTAAACTTTTTTTTGTCCTCAAAAAGTAGTTTTTGAATGTCTTTCCAGAAAATTAACAAAGTGATCAGCAGCTCACTTGCCAAGGGAATTAAGAGCAAAGTTTATGCCTCCCACTGCTGGCTTACTTGTACAAAACAAATGTCAGAGGCAGCATGTGGGGAACTTGTAATGGTTTAATTTACATGTATGGAGTCAGCACAAAATTAATAGCAGTCTGTCACCAAGGTTTGTTAGCTAATTGCTGGGTTTTAATGTTAAGCAAATGAATGTGAATTTTAACAACACTGTTTTAAGAGCCTCTTTGGGAATCTATTCTTTCTATTCCTCTTGACATACCAAGCTTCTTTCTAAATATATTTTCTAATTCTTCAAGTATTAAGATGGCAACTCCTGTTGTCTTTGGCATTCAACCCCCTCCTAGTAAAATCAGCTGATCAACCTCTCAGAAAAACCCATAAGGAAAAATTTCCAGGACCACTGCTTTTATTTTCTTTTTTACACATCCCTTTCCTTGTAAAGGACAAATAGTTCAAATTTTCCTGGAGGCTGCAAGAAGAATGACTTACTGAGTTTTTTATAATCTGACTCTACATAAAATTAATTTAAGTAGGAAATCATTCAGTTCAGTTCAGTTCAGTTTCTCAGTTGTGTCTGATTCTTTGCGACCCCATGGACTGCAGCATGCCAGGCCTCCCTATTCATCACCAACTCCTGGAGTTTACCCAAACTCATGTCCATTGAGTCGGTGATGCCATGCAACCATCTCATCCTCTGTCGTTCCCTTCTCCTCATGCCTTCAATCTTTCCCAGCTCAGGGTCTTTTCAAATGAGTCAGCTCTTTGCATCAGGTGGCCAAGTATTGGAGTTTCAGCTTCAGCATCAGTCCTTCCAATGAACACTCAGGACTGATTTCCTTTAGGATGGACAGGTTGGATCTCCTTGCAGTCCAAGGGACTCTAAAGAGTCTTCTCCAACACCACAGTTCAAAAGCATCAATTCTTTGGCACTCAGGTTTCCTTATAGTCCAACTCTCACATCCATACATGACCACAGGAAAAACCATAGCCTTGACTAGATGGAACTTTGTTGACAAAGTAATGTCTCTGCTTTTTAATATGCTGTCTAGGTTGGTCATAACTTTCCTTGCAAGGAATTAAGCGTCTTTTAATTTCATGGCTGCAATCACCATCTGCAGTGATTTTGGAGCCCCAAAAAGTAAAGTCTTCCACTGTTTCCACCGTTTCCCCATCTATTTGCCGGAAAGTGAAAGAGGAGAGTGAAAAAGTTGGCTTAAAACTCAACATTCAGAAAACAAAGATCATGGCATCTGGTCCCATCACTTCATGGGAAATAGATGGGAAAACAGTGGAAACAGTGTCAGACTTTATTTTTGGGGGCTCCAAAATCACTGCAGATGGTGACTGCAGCCATGAAATTAAAAGATGCTTACTTCTTGAAAGGAAAGTTATGACCAACCTAGATAGCATATTCAAAAGCAGAGACATTACTTTGCCAACAAAGGTCCATCTAGTCAAGGCTATGGTTTTTCCTGTGGTCATGTATGGATGTGAGAGTTGGACTGTGAAGAAAGCTGAGCACCAAAGAATTGATGCTTTTGAACTGTGGTGTTGGAGAAGACTCTTGAGAGTCCCTTGGACTACAGGGAGATCCAACCAGTCCATTCTAAAGGAGATCAGCCCTGGGATTTCTTTGGAAGGAATGATGCTAAAGCTGAAACTCCAGTACTTTGGCCACCTCATGCAAAGAATTGACTCATTGGAAAAGACTCTGATGCTGGGAGGGATTGGGGGCAGAAGGAGAAGGGGACGACAGAGGATGAGATGGCTGGATGGCATTACTGACTCAATGGACGTGAGTCTGAGTGAACTCCGGGAGTTAGTGATGGACAGGGAGGCCTGGCATGCTGCGATTCATGGGGTCTCAAAGAGTCGGATATGACTGAGCGACTGAACTGAACTGAACTAATGGGACCGGATGCCATGATCTTAGTTTTCTGAATGTTGAACTTTAAGCCAACTTTTTCACTCTGATTTTCATCAAGAGGCTCTTTATTCTTCTTCACTTTCTGCCATAAGGGTGGTGTCATCTGTATATCTAAGGTTATTGATATTTCTCCTGGAAATCTTTATTCCAGCTTGTGCTTCATCCAGCCCAGCATTTCTCATGATGTACTCTGCATATAAGTTAAATAAGCAGGGTGACAATATACGCCTTGATGTACTCCTTTTCCTATTTGGAAACAGTCTGTTGTTCCATGTCCAGTTCTAACTGTTGCTTCCTGACCTGCATACAGATTTCTCAAGAGGTAGGTCAGGTGGTCTGGTAGTCCCATGTCTTTCAGAATTATCCACAGTTTATTGTTATCCACACAGTCAAAGGCTTTGGCATAGTCAATAAAGCAGAAGTAGATGTTTTTCTGGAACTCCCTTGCTTTTTCCATGATCTGGTGGATATTGGCAATTTGATCTTTGGTTCCTTTGCCTTTTCTAAAACCAGCTTGAACATCTGGTAGTTCACGGTTCACATTAAAGCCTAATGTATTTCTAAGGTGTATGTTAAAAATGTTTCTAATGGTGTAAACAAAAGATAGTGTTTTTCTCCCACTGCTCCTCTTTGTATTTTATTCAATGAGGAATAATTTTAATCTATTCCTAGAGATAATCTCCAGCAGGCCTATAGCATCTCAGCTACCCTACTGATGTGCTGAGTCACCAACAATGTAGGTTCAGTAATTAGCATATAGACTAAGGGATTAACCCACACTTTGAACTTGATTTATTAACAGTTAAACCTGTCTTTCTTAGAATCTCTTACTATCGCTTTCTATCTAGCAGTTATATGAGCTCTACCAGAGTCGAGGTGTTTTGTGGAGGGGAGAGAATTAGTAAGCAGAGTACAGGTCTTATTGGCCTCAATTTCGTCAATACCCAACCTTGGCAGATGTGTTTAAAGTTGTGGTCTGTGAGTAGACCAGTTTCACAGAAAAGCTTTTCTCTCATGACTGCTCTCTTGAGATCTTTAAGGATTCCCTGCCAGATGCTGTCCCCTGCAGTTCCCTTAACTGGCATCTCTGTTGCAGGTGTTTCCTTTGTAGATCTATCCCCAGCAATGCGTACCCTGTGATGCAAGTCCAATCTCTTTGAGATGAAAAGCCTTTCTCCTTTCACTCCAGTTTAGCCTATCCAAGGTGACTCCTCCCCTCCTTTTCCCTCCTTTACTCTTCTCATTTGTCCGTCTCTTTGGCACAGCTTAGACCTTAGTAAAATTTTACCTTTCTTAGATATGAGTCAGATGTGTCTTTCTGCTGCTGAGAGGTTGCACTCCTCAACCTTTCCTCTGCATGGGTGGGGCAAAGATAACAGCACAGCAATAGCTTTTTTTCTGGAAAAACTTTATAAGCAGTTTTCTCTAAAATCCTGCTTCTGAACCTTCGACCTCTGTTTAAATCGTTTTGTATCTCAGGGGGCCAAGAGTAATAGACCATGCTCCTTTTCATCATCTATATAAATACTGTATATGGAAATTTGTGAACCCACAGAATGCATTGTGATAGCTACTGATTGGGTTTCTCAGTTAAATCTGAGGCAGGAAAAATCCCAATTAAATGTATTACATATTTAAACAAGTTGAAGATAAAGACAATTCCTCTCATTGTGATTTCTTAACCATTGATTTGGCATTAGTAATTAGACACAATAAGATGTTTGTGGTAGATCAAAGATGTATCAAATATAGTTGTCTATATAGGCACACAATCTTATTGGGAAATCCAGGTATATTCAGTATAGATAAATTTGCCTCTGATATTATTGATCAAACTACCCTGATGTAGTTTGGCAATCCATTTGGTTTGGTATTTGCCAAAGGGCAAGACTAGCTTGGTATGCAGGGGGACATTTTGACATGGTGATTTGGATTGGCAATTGGTTATTGATCATTAGG
Organism: Bos mutus; assembly: GCF_027580195.1. NCBI lineage: Eukaryota > Metazoa > Chordata > Mammalia > Artiodactyla > Bovidae > Bos > Bos mutus. The sequence continues at coordinate 74,289,357 of NC_091617.1, forward strand.
ATGGGGATGCTTCATGAAATGGAAGGTTGAGGTGGAGAAGGGGGAAAAAAAAGAGTAAATTAACCTAGAATGGGTTATCGGTTGTATAATAAGCTTATATTTAGTCTATATATTTTACTGCAATGTCTGCCTACAAAAAAAAAAAAACCCACAATGAAGGCAAGTTCAGTCAAGTTCAGTCTCTCAGTCGTGTCCGACTTCGCAACCCCATGAATCGCAGCATGCCAGAGACAAATCTAAGGGAGTATCACACACAGTCTCTCCTATAAAATGGGCTAATGATAAAGAATTCTGGCATTGTCCTTAAGACCTACATTTGAGTCCATGGCTTGATCGTGAAATCCAGCACCTGGGTTATTTTCATTCCTTTTTCATATGCTTAGATTTAAACTTTTTCCTTAACCATTATCTAAAGTTAAAGTGTTTTCATTACTTTGTAGCAAAGAAAGATTCATATTTTTTTTATGTCTTACACAGAAAGAAAACTACTTGTGTTTTTGCCTTGAGGAAATATTTATAAACTACTCTCACAGATTTCCTTAGAGAAGAAAGTATAAACAATCTCCCTACACACTCCATTTATAAACATTTCCATTAAATCTGTTTTACCTTTCATTCATGGAAAGTGCATATTCATATGTGGCTTGTCAGGGACTTACTGCATTTTACCCGTGCACTTGGAATTTCTTTGTTCCAATCCAATGTGTTTGGGCTTTTGTTTGAACATAATTGTGTTCACCTTACTTAATTCTTTTTCTTTTTCCTTTGCATATCATGGACATGTTGGTAACTGCATTTAATATATAAAGAGTTGCTTTAAAGCCATTCAGCCATACTGCAGTGAGTTGCCATTTCCTGCTCCAGGAGATCTTCCTGACCCAGTGATTGAACCCACATCTCCTGCACTGGCAGGCAGATTCTTTACCACTGAGCCATCTGGGAAGTCCCAAAATAAACTTAAGAAGTTTTAAAAATGTTTTTGCTTTAAATGCATTAAATGTATAGTATATACTATGCTAAATAGCTTGTAAATTAGTACACATCATTTTTTAAGAAACAGATATTTATGAATATCCTAGTTTCATTACAAAATATATGTAAATTAAATATGTATAAATAAATTTATATTTGTATATATATATAAATATATAACTCTCTACGTATATCAAGTCTGTTAGCTATAGGTTTGTGTGTGTATGTCTGTCTCTGTGTATGAGTAAATGTAATCTCTGTATATGAGTAAATGTAACATGAAATTTGAATAGAGTGTAGAAATCAATGAGGATAAATTATTGCAAAATTACCAAAAGCTTTCTCCTTCTTACAGATAGTCTCTCTTTAAAAGAACAAAGAACAATGTATATTTGGTTAGATCGTTGAGAGTTTCAGTTATTTAAAATACCATAACATTATCTTAATGTTTAAAGCAAGAGTTGGAAACTAAAGGAAAGACTCATTCACAAAGACTCTGTCTTATTGTAGCTAGTTGGATACCATTATGATACCAACTAGCTGGGTTCACTGTTCTCTGGCCTGAACTTGAATATGTATGACAATGAATTCATCATCTGGTATAGCACAACCAGACAAGCCATAGCAGTGATGTGCAGTTTCTCTCCCAACCAGAATTCATGTCATAAAGCTCCATCAGTTCAGTTCAGTTCAGTTCAGTCGCTCAGTCGTGTCTGACTCTTTGCGACATGAATTGCAGCATGCCAGGCCTCCCTGTCCATCACCAACTCCCGGAGTTCAGTCAAACTCATGTCCATCAAGTCGGTGATGCCATCCGGCCATCTCATCCTCTGTCGTCCCCTTCTCCTCCTGCCCCCAATCCCTCCCAGCATCAGAGTCTTTTCCAATGAGTCAACCCTTCTCATGAGGTGGCCAAAGTACTGGAGTTTCAGCTTTAGCATCATTCCTTCCAAAGAACACCCAGGACCGATCTCCTTTAGAATGGACTGGTTGGATCTCCTTGCAGTCCAAGGGACTCTCAAGATGAATCTCTTAAATGAGCTGTTTTTACCTCACTGTAGAATAACAAACAGAATCCTCCAGGTGGTATACTCATTAGATGCTGTATTACTCCAGGAAGGACTTTAATGTCTAATGGAGAGGTTCCATGGGCTTAATACACACCTCTTTAGGAAACAAGGTATGTGCTTGGCTGTGTTTAGATTGAATGTAACAGATTTCTCTTTTTATTTTAAAAACTGTCTGGGAGTCAGAAATGAGAAAAGTACAACTTTAGTCCTTGGAAAATATGATTGTTAATGATTGCTTTTAAACAACTAAATTAAGTTTGCCTTTGATGATTCATCGAGGTGGGAAATCAAGTTGTGTCTATCTTTGATATGTAAGACAGAATCTAATTTGAATCAAGGTGGGTTTTTATTTTATCACATTAAATGTGAATTTAATTCATTGTAAAAACTTATGCTGTGATATACACATAAACATTATTACCTTAGTGCATTGATAATTCCAACTTTCCTGAGTACAATAATCATTTTTGCCCCTATCAATCAACTTAGAAAGCCTCTAGTAGTAAAACTCAGAAGTGCTTTCTGTCCTCTGATCTAATTTTAATATGTATGCCTCACTCCTAGACCTATTTATTGACTTTTCCTAAAAAAATAGTAATTGGGAAAAGTTCACAGTATACATAATATTAATCATTTTAATTTTTTATTACTTTAACAAAAGTAACCCTCTAGTGAAGTCACATACAGTGTATCCAGCAGGTTGATAAATGCTCTGTTTGTATTATTTCCTTTAATCCTTACTATAACCTGTTATGGAAGTTTATTAACTTCTGTTTTGGAGATGCAGAAATCAAGGCATCTACAGATAAAGAAATTTCCCAAGTTCTTACAGTTGGTGTGTGGTGGAATCACAATTCATACCCTATTCCTGTGACTCCTGAGTTCAGGTTCTGACACTTCACAGTAATACTTCTCTTCTATCCTAGCCGGTGACCTGATACAATTTCAGTAGAACTTTAGCAAAATTGTATTGTGGAATGTTACCTAGTATTCCAAATATTAGGTATATTATTGAAACCAAATCCTAAGAGTACTCACTTGTTTACTTGTTTTAACTTCTTTTGATTGAATTGTTAAACTTTCATAGTGCAAACTCTTAGATAAGTTTAAGTCTATATTTAAATGTAAACATTTAATATCTTCCAACTTGATCTTTTCATGTTTCTGTCTTAGTTCGAGAATCTTGGCTTTTGCCTATTTGTGGAATAAGATATTTTGACTTCAAAGGTAAATTACAGATTATTGCTAGTCTGGTATCATAACTTACGCAGTTATTCTCTGTATATGTTTCCTAAATAGCTTCTGTGATTATCCTGAGTGATAAACTTATCAAATATCACTATCACTGTATTGAAAATAGCAGTAACACACATGTAATTTGAACACCTATTTTTTTTTTTTACAAAAATGCATCATAATACTAAGGTGATATTATATATAGCTGTTTTTAAACAGGTGTAAATGAATAACAAATATTATACATGATTCGTTCCCTTTATAAAGTGAGTAATTTTCATAGCCATCATTCTTTGAGAAAAATTTCCTGCATTTTTTTTATGCTGCTAATTTCAAGAAAACTTTAAGCTTCATCTGGTTAATATGCAGTGGTAGGGGCCCACACTCTGTCTGTGGAGTGTGTTTCTGTCTAAAAAAATGCATGTCTTACCTATCAAAAAATAAATGAAATGGTAGGGCTCAGTATAAAATTTAAACGACACCATCTTCTCTTTTGGGTTTCCCTGGTGGCTCAGTGGTAAAGAATCTGCCTGCCGATATAGGAGACGCAGGTTCAATTCCTGGGTTGGGAGATTCCCTGGAGAAGGAAATGGCAACCCACTCCAGTATTCTTGCCTGGAACATCCCATCGACAGGGGATCCTGGCAGGCTACAGACCACGGGGTTGCAAAGAGTCGAACACAACTGAGTATGACCACCACATCTTCTCTTTCAAACTCAGCCTTTAGCCATACCTAACCTTTTTTTTACAATTCTTTTTATTAATTTCTATATTGCTATATTGATTCTAGTTCATATTAATATTTCTGGGCACATCAATAGAACATCCTGTTTCCCTCAAAGTCTTGGTTTGTTTCTATTGGCTAAGGCTAAATTAGGACTTCCCTGGTGGCTCAGTGGTAAAGAATCCACCTGCCAATGTGGGAGACGCAGATTCAATCCTTGGGTCGGGAAGATCCCCCGAGGAAGGAAATGGCAACCCATTCCAGGATTCTTGGCTGAGAAATCCCATGGACAGAGGAGCCTAGCAGGCTACAGTCCTTGGAGTTACAAAAGAGTCAGACATGGCTTAGTGACTAAACAACAACAAAGCTAAATTGAGTAATTCCCTTTTTCCTTCCTTCTTTCTTCCTTTTTTTCCTCCTGCATTGCCATGTTTTTATTAATAATATGTAATTTATATTATTCTTTCCAGGATTCATGATTTGTCAATATTTCTTATTTCCTCTTTCCCTTTTCTTCCATAAGATTTGTTCCTTGTCTGGAAGCAAAGTCCAGGATCAATAAAATGATCTATCTGCTCTAAAAAATATTAACCTCTTTTAGAGGTTAAGAGTATTAAAAGGATAGTTTTAGGTTCCAGGAGCTCTGGGAATTCAAATTGTATCTTTTTATCCAGAGTCAGGTTATATTTTACCTTCAAAGCAAAAGTTAGGAGATCAGATCTTTTTTTGATATATTTTATATGTCATTGGTCAGAAATTATCTCTGAGTTTATTGATCAATTCATAAATACATTTTCAAGTGATTGGATTTATGCTACTAAAATATTTACTAAATAACTAACTTGTCAATAGGATTTAGTTCCTTATTGTTGCTTTCCTTGGCATTAAGAACAAATCAATTCCTTGAGGGTATGATGTGAGCAACGTTAGGAATGCAATAACATGAGACTCACACTTGAGGTAATGTTTTTTATTATCATTAATCTTTCTTGTATTCTTTTTCTTTTCAGTTTCATTGAGATATGTGTCTTATATGAATTAAGTAGTAGTTTTCAGAATATTTTTCCTAATTATCCATTCACAATTTTTGCCATGGCTGACATCAAATTAAGATAATCATTGTGTTACTTAGAGACAAGTAATTATTTCTGAAATTGTTGGCAATAAAAGATACCTTGACAGAGCCATTGATTCTAGTTAAAAGCAGCTAACCTAGATATACATATATTTTATTCCCCCTGTCTTTTCATACTGTGAAAAGTTGGGTGGACTCCGGGAGTTGGTGATGGACAGGAAGGCCTGGCGTGTTCCGGTTCATAGGGTCACAAAGAGTCGGACACGATTGAGTGACTGAACTGAACTGAACTGATTCCCTCTATCACTCTAGAGTTGGAAATATCATATCCTTTCTTAAGAGCCTGTGTGTTTCATCATCCTGTCAATAAAGAATGTCTTCCTTGCTGCTGCTGCTAAGTCACTTCAGTCGTGTCTAACTCTGTGCGACCCCATAGATGGCAGCCCACCAGGCTCCCCTGTCCCTGGGATTCTCCAGGCAAGAACACTGGAGTGGGTTGCCACTTCCTTCTCCAATGCATGAAAGTGAAAAGTGAAAGTGAATTTGCTCAGTCGTGTCCGACTCTTAGCGACCCCATGGACTGCAGCCGGTACCAGGCTCCTCCGTCCATGGGATTTTCCAGGCAAGAGTACTGGAGTGGGTTGCCATTGCCTTCTCCGAATGTCTTCCTTGGCTCCGTGCAAAATATCTCTGATTTGCTTATTTTGGATCTAGGGAATATTTGATCAAAATTCCCATTATAAAGTATGTAATTTCATGATTTTCAACGTAGACTTCTCTTTTTAACTGTTTTCTCTGTAGGTTAAACTTGATCTCTCTTGAGTATAACTTCATAGGGACAGTGTGGTATTATTAAATCCCCTTACTTTTTCCATTTAGAAGACATCATACATGTCATAGGCTGTTATTTGTGGTAGTGAACAAAGCCTGGTAATTGTATTTAAGAAACTCTATGAAGGGGAGATAAATCTAAGTTGTACTTACTGACTGTAGTGGTAAATAGTTCTTTTTTTTTTATAAACTCATGAGGGCATTATTCTAAAACATTGAGTGATGACATACTGTGTTCCTGCTGTTGTACCAGGTATAGAGAAGAGAAACTGTGGTGACCTAAATGGTGAATAAATCCAAAAAAGATGGGATATGTGTATGTATAGATGATTAACTTTGCTGTACAGCAGAAACTAACAACATTGTAAAACAACTGTGTTGTTGTTTCAGTTCAGTTCAGTTTATTTCAGTTGCTCAGTCGTGTCCGACTCTTTGCGACCCCATGAATTTAGTCGCTGTCATATCTGACTCTTTTTCGACCCCACACACTGTAGCCTGCCAGGCTCTTCTGTCCATGGGATTCTCCAGGCAAGAATACTGGAGTGGGTTGCCATGTCCTTCTCCAGGGGATCTTCCCAGCACAGGGATCAAATCTACATCTCCTGCTTGGCAGGTGGACTCTTTACTGTGAGCCACTCGGGAAGCTCAAAGCACTATATTCCGCTTCCACCGCGCCGCCCCCCCTTCCAAAAAAAAAATCCATTATATAACTCCTGGTATATCTTTAAAAAGTCAAGAAAAATAGATGTGCTATTGTTATCTTGTTTACCAGGGTATTACCAGTTCTTTTATGAATACCTAATACAGAAAGAAAGAAAGTTTAGTTACTCAGTTGTGTCCAACTCTTTGTGACCCCATGGACTGTAGCCTACCATGGGATTTTCCAGGCAAGAGTACTGGAGTGGGTTGCCATTCCCTTTGCCAGAGGATCTTCCTGACCCAGGGATCGAACCCAGGTCTCCACGTTGTAGGCAGATGCTTTACCATCTGAGCCACCAGGGAAGTCCTGGTGCAGACTGTCCTAAATAGTTACATGCTCTTATATTTGAGTGCTCAAACCTTAAGTGTAAAAACTCCTGTGTAACAACCATGCAGTTAACAGGAAACCTATCCATCACTCCAGAAGTTTTTCTAGCGTCGTTTCACAAACTCCCTACCAAAAACTAATAACAACCAGTCTGATTTTTTTAGCATACAAATTATTCTTGTTTTTTCATGAACTTCATATAAATAGGTTTATACTATAGGTGTTCATTTGTATCTCTCTTTTTTAGTTCAAATTAATGTTTCTGAGATTCATTATGTTTTCTGTTTGTTTTTGTTTCCTTTTTCAATTTAAGATTTTATTTTTAAACCAACTTTAGATTCACAGTAAAAATGAAAATATGGAGATTTCCCATGTAAATTAGTTTATCTGTAGTTAATTCATTTTATGCACAGGCTGGAATCAGGATTGTCAGGAGAAATATCAATAACCTCAGATATGCAGATGACACCACCCTTATGGCAGAAAGTGAAGAGGAACTAAAAAGCCTCTTGATGAAAGTGAAAGAGGAAAGTGAAAAAGTTGACTTAAAGCTCAGCATTCAGAAAACGAAGATCATGGCATCTGGTCCCATCATTTCATGGGAAATAGATGGGGAAATGGTGGAAACAGTGTCAGACTTTATTTTTTTGGGCTCCAAAATCACTGCAGATGGTGCCTGCAGCCATGAAATTAAAAGACACTTACTCTTTGGAAGGAAAGTTATGACCAACCTAGATAGCATATTCAAAAGCAGAGACATTACTTTTCCAACAAAGGTCCATCTAGTCGAGGCTATGGTTTTTCCTGTGGTCATGTATGGATGTGAGAGTTGGACTGTGAAGAAGGCTGAGCACCGAAAAATTGATGCTTTTGAAGTGTGGCGTTGGAGAAGACTCTTGAGAGTCCCTTGGACTGCAAGGAGATCCAACCAGTCCATTCTGAAGGAGATCAGCCCTGGGATTTCTTTGGAAGGACTGATGCTAAAGCTGAAACTCCAGTACTTTGGCCACCTCATGCGAAGAGTTGACTCTTTGGAAAAGACTCTGATGCTGGCAGGGATTGGGGGCAGAAGGAGAAAGGGACGACAGAGGATGAGATGGCTGGATGGCATCACTGACTCGATGGACGTGAGTCTGAGTGAACTCCGGGAGTTGATGATGGACAGGGAGGCCTGGCGTGCTACGATTCATGGGGTTGCAGAGTCGGACATGACTGAACGACTGAACTGAACTGATTTACTGTTAAGTAACTACAAGCTATGAAACTGTATATACTTTCTGCATTTACTTAAAATCTTCATTGCACCTGTCTCCCGCCACTCTTTCTTACGGGCTTCCACTGTTACAGTCTTCTTATATGTAGTCCGGAGGTGGTGGTTGTTTTTTCCCATGTATAAGCAGATCTGTCTATTTATTTCAGTTTGTTACAAAAGAAAGACACGCTTCACATTATGACTCCACTTTGCTCTTCCTACTTAACTGTATTTCTTGGAGATTATTCTGCATCAGTACACCAGAAGTTTCTGCACTTTTAAAGTTTTGTGGTATCGCATCATAGACTTTGCCATATGTGGTTTAATTAGTCTCATATTGGTGAAGGTTTGCTTCATTTTCTGTAATATAACCAATATTGATATATTTTAATACAAATATCTGTCCTCATTTTAAAGTTTATCTATAGAGTAAACTCTTAGAAGTGAAATGGAAAATAAACATGTGTGTGTTTGCTAGGTATTGCCAAATTGACCTCCATGGATAGAATAGAGATTTATACTCCCTAAAGCAACATATGACACTGTCAATTCTTCCACAGCTTAACTAACACCTCTCTTTGCCCTTGGTATTTGTGTTCAGCCTTTTACTTACTCTAAATGAACTCTTTATATATTAGGAAAATTAGTCCTTGAAAATGCCTTTTACCTTTTGGCTTAGTTTTATGGTGTGTTTTGTAACCCAGAAATATTTGTATTTTCATAAATACTAAATATTTGACAGATTCAACAACATAAAGTTAACATTTTATTAATCTTTCTTTTATAACTTCCAAAATTTGTAAAAATCATACTGAGAATAACTGCATCACTCCAATGTCATTTAAGTTCATTAAAAATGTCATTTAAGTTCATTAAAAATGCCTAATGTAAATTTTCAGAGAAGGCAATGGCACCCCACTCCAGTACTCGTGCCTGGACAATCCCATGGATGGAGGAGCCTGGTAGGCTGCAGTCCATGGGGTCGCTAAGAGTCAGACACGACTGAGCAACTTCACTTTCACTTTTCACTTTCATGCATTGGAGAAGGAAATAGCAACCCACTCCAGCGTTCTTGCCTGGAGAATCCCATGGACAGAGGAGCCTGGTGGGCTGCCGTCTATGGGGTCGCACAGAGTTGGACACGACTGAAGTGACTTAGCATAGCAATGTAGATTTTATGGTTTAAAATTTTATACTTAAATCTAATGTACTTGGAATTTAACCCAAGAAAAGTTTTTTTTTTTTTATCATCAGCTCAGTTCTGTTCAGTCGCTCAGTTGTGTCTGACTCTTTGAGACCCCATGAACCACAGCCAGGCCTCCCTGTCCATCACCAACTCCCGGAGTCCACTCAAACTCATGTGCATCTAGTCAGTGATGCCATCCAGCCATCTCATCCTCTGTCGTCCCCTTCTCCTCCTGCCCTCAATCTCTCCCAGTATCAGGGTCTTTACCAATGAATCAACTCTTCGCATGAGGTGGCCAAAGTATTGGAGTTTCAGCCTCAGCATCAGTCCTTCCAATGAACACCCAGGACTGAGCTCCTTTAGGATGGACTGGTTGGATCTCCTTGCAGTCCAAGGGACTCTTAAGAGTCTTCTCCAAAATCAGCCCAAATGTTTCAACACAGTTTTTTAAGTAAAATCTGTCTTTTCTCCACTAATATTAGATGTCATATTAGATACACATTTTTACTTGTTTGGATTTCTGTACTTCTACCACTGTCTCATTGTTCTGACTGTTATTTGAGACCCAGTACCACACTGATGTCCCAGTACCACACTGATGGTCTTCCCTGATATCTCAGCTGGTAAAGAATCCATCTGCAAAGCAGGAGACCCCGGTTCGATTCCTAAGAGGATCCTCTGGAGAGGGGATAGGCTAACCCCACCCCCACCCCTGCCCCTGCAAATGCTTGGGCTTCCCTTGTGGCTCAGCTGGTAAAGAATCCACCCGCAATGTAGTAGACCTGGGTTTGGTTCCTGGGTTGGGACGATCCCCTGAAGAAGGGAAAGGCTACCCACTCCAGTATTCTGGCCTAGAGAATTCCATGGACTGTATAGTTCATGGGGTTGCAAAGAGTCATACACAACTGAGTGACTTTCACTTTCACCACACTGATTTAAATGTTGTAGCTTTCTATTGTTTTTTAGTATCATAAGTTTGTTTTTTCCTTCTCTGCTGCCAAATTAATCTTCTTTTTCATGATTGTTCTATTCCTGACTTATTTTTCTATATGAATTACAGAATCAGTTTTTCAGTTTTCTCAAATTTTCTATTATTTTATTCTTTTTATTTTATGAAAATTTATTATCAGTATTATTCCTAAATATTTTGTGTCTTTCACCAATTGATCTCTTCTATTGGAGGTGATTGGTATTCATAAAGGATAATGATTTCTGTATGTTAATTTTATACTGAGCCAGTTTATAAAATCTCATTGTTTTCAATAGTTGCTCAGTAAACCCTGCCTTTCTTTCAGTTGTACAATTGTATCACTTGCAAAGTATCATCTAAGTAAAAAAAACCCTTCACGGTTTTCTAAGTTTTTTTTCTCTTATCCAATTATATGGCCAAATGTATGCAAAAGAATGGAACAGTGCTTAAATAGGAGGGATCAAATAATTCTTTAGATGGTTAGATTTTTGACAACTTTCTGTCTTCTTTGGCAAACCTTGTCTTAGATTTTCTATTTTTGTTAATTTGATATTTCTATAATATTATCAGTTTTATCCATGCTTCATATTAATTTGCAGTGTTTAATAAAATGATATCTTTTTATTCTTTTATTTTCTCTAACCAATCATTTCTTCATTATCATTTGTTATATTAGGCATTTGAACTTTTTCTCTTTATTTTTGATTGTGTTAGTTCAGTGGTTTCAGTTGGGGCAGTTTTGACAGTGCCCAGCCCAAGGGGACAATTGGCAATGTCCACAGACAATTTTGGTTGTTACAAAGGGCCGAGGGCAGTGGCTGCTGGCATCTAGTAAGTAGAGGCTAGGGATGCTGCTCAATACCATGAACAGGGTAGCATGTACAACAAAGAATTATTTTTCCCGAGTGCCAAGGTGCCAAGAAATCCTAGCAGCTAAAAGTGTATTCATGTATTTATATTATTTTATTTTCCAAAATTCTGCTCTTGTATGTATTTATTATTCCTGTAATTTCCTTTATAATTAATTAGTTTTTGTTTTGATTATTCAAATGGTTTTCTTTCTGCTTTTGTTAACCTTTTAGCTAAAATCTAAATATAGATGCTTAATTCATTTATCTTCCTTACTTGTTTCCTTACGTGAATATTTAACATGATGACATTTCTTTAAGCAATGTCTCAGCTATGTCCCATAGTCTGTAAAGCAGTGTATTTTCACTGTGGTTTTGAGATATAGTGTAATTTGGATATTGATCTCTTTTTTGACTGAAGATATATGTAAGAGTAAAGGGGCTTCCCAGGTGGCTCACTGGTAAAGAATCCACCTACAGTGCAGGAGTTGCAGGTTAGATCGTTTGGTCCTGAAGATCCCCTGGATAAGGAAATGGTAACCTGCTCTAGTATTCTTGCCTGGAAATTCCCATGGACTTGGCAGAGCTACAGTCCATGAAGTCTCAAGGGTCAGACACCACTTAGCAACTAAACAACAACAGTATGTAAGAGTACTTTAAAATATTAGATGTCGTTTTCCAGTTTCATTATTAATTTCTAGTTTTTTCATTATGTGATCAGAGACTGTTGCCTTAGCTCTTTCTCCTGTTTTGATTTTACCTATGTTTTGTGTGTAACCAAAAGTAAGTAAATTTTTGTGAATGTTCTATGCTGCTGCTGCTGCTAAATCGCTTCAGTCGTGTCCGACTGTCTGTGACCCTATCATAGACGGCAGCCCACCAGGCTCCCTGTCCCTGGGATTCTCCAGGCAAGAGCACTGGAGTGGGTTGCCATTTCCTTCTCCAGTGCATGAAAGTGAAAAGTGAAAGTGAAGTCGCTCAGTCGTGTCCGACCCTCAGTGACCCCATGGACTGCAGCCTACCAGGCTCCTCCATCCGTGGGATATTCCAGTCAAGAGTACTGGAGTGGGGTGCCATTGCCTTAGCCACTAGCAAAAAGAAAAGTTCCATGTTAGGTTTTTACTTTGGTCTGTCTCAATTACTGTGTGCTTAAATTTATGAATGCTGCTACTCTGTTATTTAGTGCCTATTTAGTCTTAGCTCTTTAATCTATTAATACATGCATCTGTGCAACAGCGCTTCAGTCATGCCAGACTTTTGTGACCCTGTGGACTGTAACCACCCAGGCTCCTCTGTCCATGGGATTCTCCAGGCAAGAATACTGGAGTGGGTTGCCATGCCCTCCTCCAGGGGATCTTCCCAATCTGGGGATTGAACCAGCATTTCTTATGTCTCCTGCAGTGGCAGTCAGGTTCTTTACCACTAGCACCACTGGGGAAGCCCATTAATACATAGTTTTGTTAAAAATCTATTTCATCACTTGTAGCAATAGTTCTTTTCTAAGATCATTTGTTTGCCTTGAATTCAGTGTTGACTATTATTACAATAATGACATTTGTTCTCCTTTTGTTTGCATTTGCTTGGTCTTCCATCTCAAATTTTCTGAAGAATTTATTTTAGGTATTGTTCATCTATATAGTACAAAGTGAGTTTTGTGGCTTGCTGCCACTTGAAAGTATTTTTCTTTAATATATGAGATTAGCCTATATGCATTTTATTCTTTTAAGATTTTTTTCGTGCCAATCAATAGCCAGACAATGTGCCAGGTGCTAGGGACATAGCAGTGAGCAAAACAGACCATGCTGCCCACTTGTTGCTGTTATTAGGGAATATATATTTAATATTAATTGTATATTATTTCATATTACACTTTTCTGTCTTTAAAGCTATTGTACTTTATTTTTGCTTACTGTGGGATATGTGTGTGTGTGTGTGTGTGTGTGTATGTGTTGCTTCTGATAATTGGAAAGTTGGTATTCTTGACATAGTATAATGTTTTAAAACATAGTATATGTTTTAGAACATATTTTTATGTTCTAAATTTTTATGTTCTAGAAGATTAGAACAAATCCTCTGTTTGTTTAAACAGTATTTGATTCTCCTCTATAATCAATGATGGGATTAGTATTTTTACTCTTCTTTATTCTCCCCATCCTCCTTTCCCCCAGCTAATTTCAGCTAATGACATCATCTTTCTTAGTGTTTTACTTCGAGCTATTAAATACTTATCTCCCATTACTTACTTTAAAGAATTAAAACTGTCTTTTAACCCTGGTTTTGAGGTGAGAAGATTACCATACTAATTCACTCTCTCACCCATGGTCAGGATATATAACATTTACATTCTCTCCTATCATTTTAATCCTTGCATATGTTTAAATTTGTTCCATAAGTAAGTAGATTCAACTTTCCTTATCTTTTTACATAGTCTTTCCAAAAATATATCTTTGCTGGATGGAACTGTTCCTCAAGAAGTACTCATGGAGACAATATCCCCTGAATTCTTGAATGTTAGAAACTGTTTTCTGTTAGTTGTTTTACTTGAGCAATACCGTGGCTGGATATTAAATACTCGGGTTATTTTTTTTTTTCCCATGAAGATTTTTGTGGGTATTGCTTCACTGCTTTCTAGAATTGAATGTTGCTCTAAGGTCAACTTTATTTTTCCCTCCTTGTAATTGACTTGTTCCCATTTCCTGACAGCTCCAAAGGATCCTTTCTTTGTCCTTCAGATTAGTTGCTTTAACGGAGAAGGCAAGGGCAACCCACTTCAGTATTCTTGCCTGGAAAATCCCAGGGACAGAGGAGCCTGGTGGGCTGCCGTCTATGGGGTCGCACAGAGTCGGATAGGACTGACTCGACTTAGCAGCAGCAGCAGTTGCTTTAAAGGGACATACCTTAACAATTAAAAGATACGTCATGTCCTTTTTGGTGACCAAGAGTATAGTGATAATATAAAATGAGAAATTTTAAGTAATATTTAAAAATAGAAATAGGGAGCTCTGAGAAATTGGAGGTAGAATTTTTATTTCGGACAAAATATCAGGCTCAGTTTTTCATAGTATTTAAGCTGAACCTTGAGGTATTAGGACATGGGAAACTGGGAGGAAACAGGATTTTGGTGGATGGAAATGGAAAATTGTGTGGTACAGTCACTGTGCACTAGGTCATATATTTCAGTAGATTTCAAGAACCTTGAAGTCAGCAAATACTTCTGATATGTCTTTTTATCCCTTACCATTCCTAGCAAAATCTTTGCATATAATAGAAGTTAAGCTCATTTATCGTTGCATATAATCATCCTTAGTTTTAGCAGGTAAACATATTTAAGTTGATTTTCAGAGTAAGAAATAATTTTATCATCATAAGATCATCTTAATTCAGTGAAAAGTTGGGATTCTTTAGTAGATGTAGGATATTAGGGAATTTCAGACAAGTCATTACAGCCTTATACTAATGTTGATTTTACTTATTTTTTTCTTTTGAATGGCAATATTTTCATTGCTGGGTTAGAAAAATAGAAAAAGCTCTCCTGTATATGGTCATTAGGTATAGGATTCATCACTCATTGTCCTTTTATTGAATAACAAACATATGGAAAAATCAAGCATGAATGCACCTGTTTTCCCCTCTTTCCTCTGAGCTTTCTGGACTCTAATGGACTTCCATAAGGGTAGGGATATAACTTGCACAGGGTATATGAAAAATTTATAAGACAAATTTCCTCATTGCGTTCTGTTCTATCCGCAATGCCAGATCTTAAACTTCCATGACAAGATTTTATTATTTCTGAGATCTCCACCCTTGCTCCCTTACTGTCAAATACACGCCCTCCCTTCTATTTTCCCCACTCCCACTAAGCCCTCAGAAATTCACTGGGTTTCCCAACCATAAACTTGTTTGTGATTTGAGTTCCATGGTCAGCAGAATTAACAGTCTGTCACACACTTGGAGAGCGCTTGCTAGAATAAGTTTCACATAATGAATAGTTTTGTCACAATCTGGCATTAAAAGAGCAGGCTGAAGTGCAGTAGCTTCTCCCTTCATCAGTTTCTTCAGTGCAGGAGTTCAGGGAGTACTCCTTTGTTCCTTAGTTGGAAGAATAAACTTATTGAAATCAGCAGTTCTGAGATAGTCAGTGTAAACAAAACAAGCCCATTAGCTTTTTTTTACCATTAATCCTGAATAGTGTTTAATGAGTGAGTGCTATCATTTGTATACAAATCAAATAGAGAATGGAAAAGAACCAATATTTTATTCATTGTACACATATTTATTGGGCTCAATTAATACTTTGAGTTGTGCACAATTTTGTATGCTTTACATGTGAAAGGCAAGTGTATTTTGCAAGTGCTAAAGACTGGGAAAGGTTCTGCACTGAGCAGGCTCTTCAGGATTCGAAGCTTGATCCACATGGTTCAAAAGCCTCTGCTCTTTCCAGGACACTGGGCTACCTTCCCAATTGAGTACTGTTCATAGGCAATGTGCTTCCCATCAAAACTGGGAGAATTAGGCTAGCATAGGCTTGACTTGGGATGAGTCACAATACAACACTGTCCAAAGACTGCCTTTGATAGTGTTTTTCAGAAGGATTACATGTGGGGTGGCCAGAGGAGTTCACTAGTTAGAAACTTTGGAACTGTCAAGAACCTTTGGAGCTCCTATAGGATAATAGAAAGCAAGATACTTGTAACAGAAAGACTTAGGATTCATTCCCAGCTCCACTGCCTTTAATAAGGTAACTCACTTCTTCCCCTGAGCCTCCAGCACTCTTTACAGTGCTAATGGCAGGATTTTATGCACATGAAATGAGACAGTTGAAGAATTTCCATTTAATGAAACTTCTATTTCTTTTTTTAGTCTTGCCATATTATTCTCCAGGTAACAAAACTGAAGACTGGAGAAAAAAAATCAACTCACCCTTGGAGATAGAGATCATTAGAGAAACAACCAGGCCTGATAGGTTAATGGACAAACTCATGACCCATCGATTACCTTCATTGTTAGTAGCAAGGAGAGCCATGCATCTTAAAGTCTGAGTTTCAAAGATCTGCCCTGTGAATGGAAAGAAACAACAACAAAGATGTATTTGATTTACTATTGAATTCTAGAGGTATATTTTATGACTATTTGGTGAGAATTATGTTTGTGATATTGAGCAATGAATGAATCAAGTTCATCAGAGGAATTAGCTCTGTATATCATAAGTAGTAGGCAGTACTGAGTTTAGTCTCTGTTTTCTTCTGGTCGATTCTTATTGTATGAACTGATTAATGTACACTTGCTATATGATTGTTTCCTAGTTTTATATAACCTCCTTTCACTGTAACAGCCCTAGTTTCAATGCATGAAAATATACATTTAAAGTGTTTATTTGGAGTTCTGCACAGTGCCTTATCTTCTCTCAATGCTATTGATGCTCTGTGACTCTTAATGTTTAAATATTAGCTTAGTAAAAAGGGGACCTGTCACTCTCCAAATAGTCATTTTCAGATTTTCTGTACAATGCAAGGTTTGTTCAGCATGACTGAAAGCTGCATCTATAATATATCAACAGCATTTAAATAAAGAGAATTCAGAATTCTGTCAGAGATCATTGCCAAGGTCTGAGAGAATGGTATAGATGTTTTTTTCATAGATAAAATTAATCAAAGGTTTTATTCCAGGTGAACTTTCATTTTTTTTCACATTTAATCAAATTTAGAAATGTCTAGAGACTATAAATCTAAACTACTTAATTCAGGTACTTAAAGATTAGAAAGGGAAATTATTTTCTTAAGTAGGTCATCCTTAGTTTAACGTGTTTAATTTTATGAACGCTTTCATTCCTCATTTTGAAATTTTGAGACCACATCTACTGTGTTTATTTTTCAACTCTATTTCCACAGCCTGAGAGGTCATCTTTCCTGATATGCTGAATTAATCTTGTCGTGCCTCACGTTTCATGACTTCCTTTGGTCCATTTTAAGATTAGATGTTGAGGCTTTTACCCTTATGCATGTAAAAAACAATAAATACAAGGGAAGAATGCTTTTGTTTATTCCATCACAAATTTTAGGTCAATCTGACATCAGATCTCATCAAAATTAACTATGGGAGTTCAAGAATATTAAATAATAACCTTTTATTTTTCTATTCTGAGGGTCTCCAGGTACACCAGAATTATTGTTACTGAGAGTTTCTTACTATTAGCTCTACATCAAGGACATTTTGTCTAATTGCCAGATTATAGAATTATTATTTCTTAAAGGTATATTTTACATATTTGTTTGTTAGGCAATGAACTACATATTTGAAGGCAATCCCTGCCCTCCAATGATATGAAGTGTAAAATATATCAAAATGATACAGAAAATGTTAATCAAAAAACCCCTATAGACCAACATACTCTTGATTTGTAGAGGATACTTAACTAGAATATAAGGGAGTAACAGCAAATACATGTCTGTGTAAGGGGCCATGGATTCACCTATGTTTTACATCACGTATGTGGGATAAGCACACATTCCTATAGTCAACAATGAGCTTGTTAAAATGTAAATTCTGATTAAATAAGTCTGGAATTGGGTCTGGGATTCGGTCTGGGATTCCTTAGTTTAGTTCTTAGGGATGTTGATCCTGCTGCATTGTTTATGTAGCAAGATATTAGATAATAAGCTCCACCATGTACACAGCACTTTGAAATTTACAACATAGTTTCTTACATAATATATCATCTAATTTTTACAGTTACTGAAAGTATGTAAAAGGAGATGTATTTATTTTACAGATGAGAGAACTAACGTGAATGTGACTTTTTTTCCAACTTTTCAAGTGTGTGAACTGCTAGTTGGTAAATATAGGATAAGAACTCTATTCTTCAGACATTATGAACAGATCTTTTCACTTACAGAATGTTCAAAATGCTGTATGATAATAATATGTCTTAGTTTATATCCTTTGATCATTCAAATTCTTTATAATAGCATTTTTTTCATTTTTCATAGGAATTTATATTAACCTCACTTTATGCCATTAAAAATTGCTCTTCTAAGTCTGAAAGATTGATTATTAATTTTCAGACTATTGCATTGTATTATTTAGTAGTAAGTAATATTTGGCTTCTGACATGGTAATGCTATTCTAAAAACAGTTTTAAAATGTCTAAGAAATAAAAATCTGTAATTATCATGACTTACAGGATTATCTGATGAGCAGTTAAAAGGTGGCAGAAAACTATTGGAGCCAGAATATCGGCATACAAATTTAAACTCTTTCATGTCCTGTCTGAATGAGGTCAGTCAGTTATAAAAATAAATGTAAGGATTCCTTATCCTCAGTTGAAAGAAGATATCATTTTTCTTTTTTCCCACCAATTTTTATTCTTTATGAAGAGTCAATAAAGATTATACCAATATAGTTTGTTAAGGTAGAAAGACATTTTATTAGAGTTCAAATTTCAATCTTCCATCAATTAATTATGTGTGTTTAACCCTCCAGTGCTCGGTTATTGGCAATTTCATTCATTTATATTCATAAAATTTATTGTGTTTCAACCCTGTGCCCAACGCTAGACCACTTATGCTTGGTGTAGGAAAGTCCATACTCTTGGAGAGCTCCTAGTTATGGAGTGGGAAATCTCACAGTATCTTAAGCCCTGTATAGCCTGAAAATGTTTGATACACTGAAAAATAAGGATTATACTGCCCAGGTAACTCCAAAAATTATTCTGAGAATTGAATGGGTTAACTGATTGAAATCTGTTACAGAAAACTCAGGCTTTCGTAATGTCTGGCTTCCCATCTTTCCTTTCTCATAAGCATAGAATTAGACAGTTGTACTAGATAATTACTTAAAAAAATGCAGCCAACACTAGAGTGTAAGTCAGTGGAGCAGGTGATCTTCTTTAATATAAATATTGATTATTCTAGTGCCTTAAGTAAATATGGATTGTACATTTCCTTGGAGTATGACTTTCAATTCTTAGTATATTTTTTTCCTAAAATAGTGACACTGATTTAGTTTGTATCTTTAATACTACATGAATGTATCATTTCCTGTTCTGAAGAAAAAAATACCTGAGGGCATTGTGATTGTGATAAAATTCCCAGTATTTTTAATGATTTTGACTGTGTTTGCTGTGTCAAGGTGATGAGCCTTGACAAGTTGACTTGGCATCCCTGCTAAGCAGATGGAATACAGCTGTGGTGAGAGCAGAGTGGGTTACATTTAATATATTTTCAATTTCTACTGACTGTTAATGTATGACCAAGTGTATGTATGCTTAGCAGAATGATGATTGTCAGGACTTAGGTTTTCTGCCATGGTAGTGAGTGATATATGGTTAATGTCATCTCTAATTTTTTTTTTTAATTTTCTAGGTTAAACAAAAACACACTTTAAAGTAATATGTGCTTTTTTAAGAAAACACAGAAAAGCAGAAAATAAAAACTAAAAGTTTGTTCATTAAAAAAGAGAGAGACAGACATAGAAAACAAATGTATGGACACCAAAGTGGGAAAAGGAGGGTGGGATAAATTGGAAGACACTATTTAGGTATAAAACGGGCTTCCCAGATGGCTCTAGTGGTAAAGAACCCACCTGTCAATGCAGGAGATGTAAGAGATGTGGGTTTGATCCCTGAGTGGGAAAGATCCCCTGGAGGAGGCCATGGCAACCCACTCCAGTATTCTTGCCTGGAGAACCCCATGGACAGAGGAGCCTGGAGGGCCATAGTCCACAGGGTCACAAAGAGTTGAACACAACTGAAGCAACTTCACACGCAGGTATAAAGTCGATAACTAATGAGAACCTACTGTATAGCAAAGGGGAAAAAAAAGGAACTATAGTTTGTTTGTAAGACATGTATTAATATAACCTTAAAAATGCAGTCCAGTATACATTAGGTGCAGACAAATACTGTTTGATTCCACTTTTATGAGGTACCTAGAATAGTCAAATTCATAAAGTCACAAAGTACATCAGTAGATGCCAGGGGCCAGGGGTGGAGGGTTGGGGAGCGGGAATGGAGAGTTATTGTTTAATGGGCCAGAGTTTCAGTTTAGGAAGGTGAAAAATTTGGGAGAGGAAAGATGGTGAGAGTTGTACATCAGTGTGAATGTACTTCATGCCACTGGACTGTACAGATAAATATGGTTAAAATAATATACTTTATATTATGTGACTTTTACCACAATAAAAAAGTTAAAACCATTTTTACTTGCTCCAGCTATTTATAATTCTCTTAAAATGTTTCTCAATTTAATTTTTGCTGAAGTTGAATCCATTTTAAGTACCAATTGAAAGTAATGACTATGTATCATGGACTACAAGAAGTAATTGACCCGTATTTATCAATAATGGGTAGTTGGGGATAAGTCTTCATTCCTAGGCTTTGCTTTGATTTCCAGTCAATTCTTCCTCCAGTTTCATATGTTTGTTACTTACCTCCTGTTCACTTACTGTGATGTGGTGGATTTTTTTTTTAACATAAACTCAGAGGAATTGTAGCTTTTCCAGGTAGAAGAAAACATTTTCTCTTTGGTAAACATAGCTTTTAATATTATAATAATCAGATAAAGGGTAATAGAGGAAGCAATCAATATACATTTCAGATATTGACTCTGCTTACTTACTAGTCTACTTCTAGAGAGAGAAAATTGAACTGGCATCCTCATAAGAACAGAGCAAAGCATATTGCATAAGCAAAGGACAGAGGCACAGGATATGGGATTAAGTTTCTAAATGTGAATAAGTACAAGAGTTATGCTTCCTGGGTTTTATTTCTCTTTCTAAAATTGCTGCTAAGATAGTGATTTTATTGATTGCAGCAGGGGAAAACAGGGTGGTTGTAAGACTGGATAACATCTGCTTATCCATTCCTGTATTATACATGTCTGTGTCTGTGCATGTGGTTTTTGTGTGCAGTATGCATGCTGCTGCTGCTAAGTCGCTTCAGTCGTGTCCGACTCTGTGTGACCCCATAGACGGCAGCCCACCAGGCTCCCCCGTCCCTGGGATTCTCCAGGCAAGAATACTAGGGTGGGTTGCCATTTCCTTCTCCAATGCATGAAAGTGAAAAGTGAAAGTGAAGTCGCTCAGTCGTGTCTGACTCTTAGCGACCCCATGGACTGCAGCCTACCAGGCTCCTCTGTCCATAGGATTTTCCAGGCAAGAGTACTGGAGTGGGTTGCTCTTGCCTTCCCTGCTCTCAGCCGCTAGCAACTGCTATTTTACTTTCTGTTCCTCCTTGCCTGTTCTGGACATTTCATATAAATGAAACATACAACATTAGGCCTTTTATGTTTGGCTTCCTTCATTTAGCGTAGTGTTTTCAAGGTTTGTCCTTGCTGTTGCATGTATCAGTATTTCATTCATTTTCATGGCTGAATAATATTTCACTGGACGCATGATTGCATTAACAACATTTTATTTATCCATTAACCAGTTGATAGACGTCGTATCTGTTTCCAGTTTGTGGCTGTTATCAATAATGCTATTATGAACATGTATGCACAAGTTTTTGTGTGAGCATATGTTTTCAGTTCTCTCAGGTATAGATGTAGGACTGGAATTGCTACTCACATGGTTATAGCGTTTTTAACTATAGAAATTGCCGAACTGGTTTCCAAAGCAGCTACACTATTTTATGTTTCCACCAGCAGTATAGCAGGGTTTTAATTTTTTCATATTCACATTGGAGGATGAGTACGTTTTGCTTTCGAGGTAGAGAAGCTATAAACTTTTGAATCTATAAAATTTTCAAGGTTTGAGGTACATTCAGTTTGGGACGAACTGACTTGCTAACAGGATATCGAGAAGGAGCTGTTAAGTGATTCACTATATTTTTCAATGTGAAACTTCAGCCTTGAGATTGTGTCTAAGCTTCATTTCTTCATTTTCTCTAACTTGTATTTATGCATCGGTGGTAATAGGTGGGCAGGTTCTAGTAAGAAATAAAAAGTCCTTGGACATCTTCTAGACGCAGAAAATCAGAATTTTCTATGTGGCATTAGGAATTTGTATTTTAACAAGTACTTCAACTGACTCATTTACATGCATGCCTGCTCAGTCATTCATCATGTCAGACTATTTTCGACCCTAACTGTAGCCCACCAAGCTCCTCAATCCTTGGGATTCTCCAGGCAAGAATACTGAGTGGGTTGCCATGTCTTCCTCCAGAGGATCTTCTCAACCCAGGGATCGAACCCGCGTCTTCTGAGTCTCCTGCACTGCAGGTGAATTCTTTACCCTGAGCCACTAAGGAAGCCCATTCATTTACATACTAGAGGTTAAAAACTTCTCTAACCTACTAGCATTAGAAGGGGTCATTGCAAGAACCTCACTGGCAGGTGTAACCATGATTACTCTGGTCATTATGTACATTTGAAAACTGACATTCAGATTTGATTTTTACCAACATTATGCCAGACACTTCACATTTTTTCTTTCATTTTGTTCTAGTTTTTTTTTTTTTTATTGTAAAAATGAGATATTTAAGCATTGGATGGTCAAGCACACAGAACTAAAAGGTGACAGAATTGAGATTTGAACCCTAAAATGTCTTTTCATTTTACAGTCATATTAGTACAATTTTTATTTACTGTATATAACAAGGGTTACTGAGAAAAGGTAAGAAAAATACCTTCTTTCAGTTGTGAGCTGGGCAGGGGTCAAGGGGGGGGTGCTTCATGTTTGTTTTTAACTGACTAGAGTAAGAATGTAAGTTTAAAAGAAATGGAATTCTACATCATTACTACCAGGATCACCACCAGCATCATCCAGAGGCACTTTTCAAGCTCCTTTTGCTAAGCTGTGTTGTGCACTGCATCTTGAAAATACAGAAATGCTATATTAGTTTGTCTGGTAGTAATAATGGATTTGGTAATTGGATTTCAGAAAACACTGCAACAATGCTCAGGATATTTTACAAAATCCTAACCCTGAGGCAGGCTCTCCCTGGTGGATTTAGGATTGGGCAGGAGCCAAGGTGACCTTGATTTTGTTGCTAACCAAGCTGCTGTGGGTTTGCAGAATCATAACAAACTATGCTGTAGATATTTTATCTTTTTTCATCTTATGGGCTATGGGAAAGTGTCTTCTTGACACAATTTATTGCAGTAGACAGAAACATTTGGAAAAAAAATATTTTTTCACTTCATAATAGTGAATAATGTAATAACTATATTATTTTAGTAGAAAATATAAAACAGTATTGGAGGAGGGCATGGCAACCCACTCCAGTACTCTTGCCTGGAGAATCCCATGGACAGAGGAGCCTGGCAGGCTGTAGCCCATGAAGTCGCCGAGAGTTGGACATGACTGAAGCCACTAAGCACACACGCATAAAATAATGTAGTACACTATTTTTCGCATTTTTTTCTGTTGGAGTATACATTTGTAACTCTTTGGGGCTACTAATTATCCTGGTTCAGTTTTATGTTCCTCAATCCATTATGTACATAATAGACAATTAAGGCAACCACATAATTTATCATTCAAACTTGAATAATTTTCAAGTAGCGCTATTAAGCATTTTGCCAAGATTTCAGGCAAAAATCAGGATTATACTCAGGAAACTATATGTGTAGTCACCCTAAATTAATAAGTGCTTAAAGACATACAATTTATTTATCACCCAATATAAGGGACCTCAGGGTCAGATCTCATGAACTGCAGCACAGCTGATACTAAAAACCATTGCCTATGGTCCATTATTATATTCTTTACTTGTATATTTTAACTGCAACTCCGTGACAGAAATAGCAGACAACTAAAGGTTAATGTGAAGAAGAAAATCTGGGTAGAAGAGACTCTATGTGCTACTATTTACTTGTTAACTATTTCTTTTACCATTCCAAAAATAGAATGTTTTAAAATGGCATTCTGCTTCATTAAAAGGGCTTTGTGTTGTTTTTAAGTGTAGTCACTGTAAGTTTCCTAGGTAACCTGTAATATTCGGCGTTCAGGCGCCTTTAATAAGTAAAATGTGTTGAAAGTACAAAACTGCAAGAAGCTGGTTTTATCTTAGATAATTCCAAGATTCCTTTAATGTGATTTTATTATAGCTGAAAAATTAATGTTCTTGAATCACTGTATTAAGCTATCCACCCTTAGTCTAGGGGAAAGTATGGCCAGAGGTGTAGTGAAGAATATATAGGGAGGAAATAAAGATGGGCTATCCAATGGAAAAGGAAATAAAATGTCTGGAGGACATCTTCCACTGTCCCATAACACAGATATAGATTTTTAATTCAACATTTATTTTTCTGATGCCTCTAATGCCTTGTTCATTTTGCGGAAATGATAAATGAAAGTGTGCTGAATTTCAGCCTGTTTTTGAAAAGAGCCAGTGTGAGCAGTCCTTTTGTGACAGTAGTAGTCAAACTGGTGGATTGACTACATCCTTCATTTTCCAATCTGTTGTATCAGGGTGAATTGAAAGGTAACAGACAACAGAGTCATAAAAACATGTTTGAACTTCTGCTTGTGTCATATACTATGGAAGTATTATGTATTGATAATAACTGTGTATCTTTTATCATTGAGAAAAGAAAAGAACATATTTTTACCATTCAGTTCCTATCTGCCAATTCTAGCCCCCAGGGAACACCACACTAGAACAATGTAAAATCTGATATGTAAGAACAAATACCAATTATCATTCTTTCTCATTAAGTTCCAGATGCTGACTTTTTAGTACTGACATAATCCAAGAATAATCACGTCCAAGGATAAGAAAGCTGATTCTTCTCTGGACATTCTCATGAGCTCAGTTCTCAGCCAAAAAAACGTTATCTGAGTCTCTCCAGTAGGGTTGATTATCATGAATATTGTTTCAGGGGGCATTTTTGATCATAAGCAAAGAAGAAACCTGCCTTTCTTTGGTTTTCCTTCACCTACCAGTTATAATTTATTCCCATATTCACATCGTATTCAATATGGCCCCACCAAGTTTCCAGTCCCATCTTTCACTTTGGTTCTCAATTTACTTTTCTCCTCTCCTAGTTTATGGGTAGGGCCTGAATATGCATCACAGTTGGCATTTCTCTTTCTCTCTTTTTGTTCTGTGGTTTCCTCTTCTTACTACTAATTTTGTAATCAAAATTGAATTGAAATTATAAGGCATTTCAAATGCCTATTTTTTCTTTTATTAAGAGATTTTTCTTTTGTTTTGTATGTGTGTGTGTTGCTTTGTTGTTTTATTTCTCCAAATAAATTTACACCATTTAATTTTATCATGTTTGAATAACAATTGTTCTTTTATAATTGTTTACCCTATCTTTATACTGCTAGTTATCACTGGAAATAAAGAATGCATCTCAAGTATCTTAGTAATGTTTTTCCTCTATTTTATGGATCAGTAAATACTTGTTGACCTGAATTACATTTTACTTTTAGATTTCTAAGACTTGAATTTTATTTCTTTCTATATATTATCCATGCACATTGTTCTGCTAGTTTGCTCCATCGTTAGATTTTCCTTAATCATGTCATCTAAACTTTAGTTATTTGAAGGACTATTTATGATGTCCTGAAGTGGTAATCACACAGTTGTGTCCAACTCTTTGTTACCCCATGGACTGAAGCCTGCCACGCTCCTCTGTCCATGGATTCTCCAGGCAAGAATACTGGAGTGGGTTGCCATTCCCTCCTCCAGGGATGATATTCTGAAGTGAAGTCTCTTAGTTATGTGCGACTCTTTGCGATCCTATTGACTATAGCCTACCAGGCTCCTCTGTCCATGGAATTCTCCAGGCAAGAATACTGGAGTGGTGGAGTGGGTTGCCATTTCCTTCTTCAGGGGATCTTCCCGACCCAGGGATTGAACCCAGGTCTCCTGCATTGCAGGCAGACACTTTACTGTCTGAGCTACCAGGGAAGCTACCAGGATGTTCTGAGGACCTAGACAGTTGGTTTCTTTGCTCTTGGTATCTCTTTCACTCTCTCATACCTCTGAGATGTTTGAGATGTGTCACAGTCTAAAGATACCAAATACCTCCTTGTACTGTCATGATGCCCACAAGGCACACTAGAATCTTTCATTTGAATAAAGCCTAAAGCACATGAAACAAGCTCTATTAAACTTTAATTGCTATTAGGAAAGCATGACATTTAAATCTAGTTACCATTTTCCCATTGACTGATCTCTGGAACTTGGAAAGTATTTAGAAGAAATAAAAATCACTAATTAGGTAAGAATAGCAGAGTTTGTGTTGGAAGTGGAGCTTTATCAGAGAAAAAATGTTATCCTATCCAAATAAAGAGGGAGTCCAGAGAACTGCATGTTTGTGATAGAATCCAAGTAGCACCAAACGTATACATCAGCTGCCAGGTTTGACTGAGACCCAGTCGACCGAATCTTATTCCATTACCAACACTTGTTCATTCAAGTCATCTTCTCATAGAATCACATAAGTGTGTTGATTTGCTCCTTTGTCTTTCATGCTTGGGGTACTATATTTTCAGGTGCTTGCAGTTGGGCACATGTTCAGAGGACTTCACTGTGTCTCATTTCCCCCAATAGAGAGAATAGTGATAGAGGAGCCACCTGGAAAATGGAAAGGAGAGGTTTCCCAAATTTTCTTTTTTAGTAAGCTACTGAAATATTGAATATAATGTTTCCAATTGTCTTAATCTTTTAAAGGAATTTTTGGAAACATGTTGGTCAGTAGTTTTTTAGGCTATTGTTTATTCAATGAATGAATATATCATTCATCTAGAATTTAGTACAGCTAAATTACAGCATAGTTCATAGAAGGCAATTACCAATTTTTTTGTTAACCCAGTAGATGAATGCTAGTTCCTGATTAATTATGAGACAGTTATAATGTGAAAGAATTTGGAGTGATAACAGAAGATGAAATTTGAACAATCCAGGTGGAAAGAAAGTGTTAGGTAAAACATAAGGTTAAAAATAAATATAGAGTGGGAAAGTTTGGGGAAGAGTAAGTCATTTAGAATTTAAGGTTCACAGAGAAGTGGAATGGTGCGAGAAAGGTGAAAGAAGATAGGCAGAAACCAGGTCATCGAGGGTCTTTCTTGCTGGACAGAGTAGATGGAATTTATTCAGTGGTGAGTCACTGAAGATTTCTGAGCTGAGGGAGTTTATGACCTGGCTTGCACTTTAGGAAGATTAAACTGTCAGCAGTATATGTGATGGATTGGAGTGAGTAGGTACTAGAGGCAGGGAAGGTAGTTGGGAAACAATTTCAATAGTGAAGATAAGAAGTAATGAGAACCTGAACTGGAAAGCAGCTGTGGAATCTGTAAAGAATGAATGATTGTGAGTAATATGGAGAAGGTAGCGTCAGCACCAGAAAGGACAAGGATGCCTGAAGGTTGGTTGGTACTCGTTTGTCATAATCAGAAAGAAGACAGTTATCTGTCATAAACAGAAACATTGAGATTAGGTATAGGTAAAGTGGAAGTGAGCTCAATTAGGGGTCTTCAAATGCAAACTAAGGCACTAGGTAGGTCACTTAATTGAGTGAGCATAGGCTCCAATAACCACTAGAGATATGTAGGGTCTATGGTACAGTGCAGTGGTTCTAAAACTTGAGGGTGCACCAGAATCACCTGGAAGGCTTGTGAAAAAAACAAAGTTTAAGGTTGGAAGGAGGTAGAATAATGAGAGAAAGGGGTAGAAAGAAGATAGGAACCAGGTCAGGAGGGTCTTTGATGCTGGACAGAGTAATCTTCCCACTCCCAGAGTTTCTTGTGAAAAGATTGTGTAAGTCTGTGTGTGGCCTGATACTTTGCATTTCTAATATATTCCAAGGTGATGTTGGTGTTGCTAGTCAACCACTTTGAGAGCCTCTATTACTCTGTGCCCCAGCTAAGTGTACCATAAAACACATGAGAAGCATCTGAGGAGCCTTAAGAGCATCCTAGTATCTGGGCTCATACCACATCTATTAAACAATTCAGAATGGCTTCTTTTTTAAAAGTTCATTCCTCATGTGATCCCAGTGGGTAGCCAGACTGAAAACCATACGTCATATCTTCTGATTATTTAAGAAATCAAAAATTTGAATATTATGTAAAGTTCTTTTCTACCTTTGCCCATTTTTAGTCAAAGTACCTTTTTGTGCAGCAATGAATTCTATCATCCTGATTAACTGGCCCAAAAGATGCCATTGTCTCTTCTTGTATTCCCCACAATCACATACACCCTCCCACAAGATGAACTCACATTTAGTGATTTCCATTTATCTGTAATAACTTTTATTCTTTATATCTATTAATACTATATGGTTTTCTGACATAAAATATTTGTTAGAACTCATGAAGATGTCACTAGTTTTATATTACTGGTGTAATCAGACCTTGATCTTTTTAAAATAAAATTGGAGCAAGAACTAGTCACATTGTGTATGTTTATAAAACTTTCTAGCAAAGCCTTTTAGAAAAATATCTTCCATTTTGACTTTCAATGTTTTGCTTAAGAAACATTACTACCAAGGCTTAATTATATGTTATTCATAAAAGCATTTTTAAATGATGTTGAGAAGATTCAATAATCACTGAGACATGTCCCCAAATGCTCTATGGATCCATGTGTTTTCTTTGATTTCTCAGTTCATAACAAGTAGAGAGCATTTACCCACAGGAACAAAGTCCTGTGCCCACTTCTCCTAGGTTAGGCTCCTTTGCTTTGGTTTGATATTGTTGCCAGCTATTTCCAACTGAAAAGAGTGACTGAAAACAAACTTGAATTGAGCGTTAAAAAAGTTCATTCTTGAGCCTAGAAATAATAGTAGCAATGACAAAAACATCAGCAGACACTCATGTAGTGCTTACTACATCAGGTACTGTTTTATGTGAATTACCCATATTAACTCCTTTTTATCTTCAAAGTAAGCCTGTAAGGGATGAGGAAACCAAGGCCAGGAGTAGTGATTTGCTCAGGGCCAGGAAGCTGGGTGGGGATCTGAATCCAAGTCTATCTGATTTAAAGCAAATTTTCCTAATCATTGTCCTGCTATATTCTTAATGTATAGCAAGTTCCATTTGTAAATATGTTTTCCTTGACACACAGATTATAAAATAAACACAACTAGACACATCAAACTATCTGCTTCAATGGGTTCATCTTGTCACACCCATGACATTCGATTATTAAAGCGTTTCTCATCCAATGCAGTCAAGGAAAAAACATTATTGTGAAGCGAAGTGATAGAGTTCATTTATCTATGCCAGAGTTTATGTCCTTATTGGGCTATACACTTTCTGTAGTAGATTTAATAAATACTGCATTTCTGTGGGCCTCAGTTTTCTCATCTCAAAATGATGGTCTTGAAGATTCTTTAAAGTGCTCAAATCTTATGGGTTAAACTTTATTTCAAATGTAAAATTTAAAAAAGATAGGTGCATCTGGGAATTCTTTTCAACCCTATTTCTTTTTGCTATTTCCTAGAAAAAGTTCTTGATGATTTACTTTAAAATGAATATTTCCACAGAAGTTTCTAATTATCTGGCATTTAAAAACTATTCTTTATTATAGGGTTTGAAGACATCAATATATTAAGGAAAAACAAGGTTATATATGCATTTTAGAGAACAATGTGTAAATTCATTTACTTCCCATCAAGAGAAATCTTCTTCTGCATATTCAATCTAAGAGCTCAGAAAATAATATCTCTCTTATTGTTAAAGAGAATTAGCAGTAAAATAGGGCAGGCCAGGATTAACAAGGAATAAACTCCATTACATGAGGGTGTAGATAACAAATAGCTTGATGTGACACTGTCCAATTTATAAGATGTTAAGGTTAACAGTAATTTAGGGATGGTTCTTTGTGCCTGGAAAGAAAAGAAATAATCACCTAGAGGAAAGTTAATGGGAGGAGATGAATTACAGATTTTTTTGCAGGAAAAGATTGTTTTTGTGGGTGGGGGGGTCACAAGATATAAAAATACACTGAATTGTCTTTGTGACCATCCATGGCCTGGAAATTACTTTCAGGAAGGAAAGTAAATTTTCTTAAATTTATTCTGGACTCTGAGCTTCACTCTGTTCATAGGGTCTAGTATGGTACCTTGTGGGCTTCCTAGGTGGCTTATTGGTAAAGAATCTGCCTACCCATGCAGGAGACTTGGGTTTGATCCTTGGGTCAGGAAGATTCCCTCGAGGAAGATATGGCAACCCACTCCAGTATTCTTGCCTGGGAGGAAGGAGTCAATTTAAGTCCTGTGAGCAAAGGTTAAAAATTCTAAAAGTGTTAGATGAAGTTTTCAGCGAAACTGGAAAGCTGTTTTTATGTAGCTGAAGAATTCTATCAAAGAGTTGGATTTGTTTTCATATATGACTTTAAAGAATAAAACAAGAAAAAAATGGCAGAAGTTTCTCTGTAGGGGAAAGAGCTTTTGAAGAAAATAAGAGAGGGCAATCTAAGCTATCCAAAGATGACCCTCAGCCATGTGGAGAGCCTTGGAATTGAAGGCCTGCTAAGAGAAAACAGGTTCAAATCAAATGGAGTGTTGTGAAGTGGGTCCTTTCATTAAATAGTCTTTGATTTATTGTGTTTTTTTTGACCTTTGAGGTCCATGGGACAATGACTTAGGCTCTTAAATTTAGGGTGGAACGCTATGGGTAATGAATAGTAAATACAATCTTGATTGAGGAAACTTAACTCTTCTGATGAAATATTGCCATGTGAAGTCAATCAGTTGTAACATTAAGGGTTATCACCTTGAATTGGAGGAATGAGGATGAGGCAGACTTTTGACATTCCTGGAAGATGAGTATTATTCATTCCTCTCCTTTCTCTTCATCATTGGCTCAGGAAACCAGACTCCAAAATGGAGATTAGTAAGCTGTGATCTTGGGTAAGACAACCCTCTTCAGTGGATTTTGGAGGAACTAAGAACATGAGGAATTTCTGCCAACAGTGCTGTCAGCTGCTGAAGAATAACTTCTTCATTCCTAACAGAGATCTGGGTTGCTGGTGAAGGTATACAAAGAAATTGAACTCATATAACTCAGTTCTAACTGGCAAATATTATTCTTTATAGAATGAAAGATCCTAAAATCATTCCTTTCCAACCATTCTTACATGATCACAACTATCCACATTATTTAGCTTTGTCCTAACATTGATATTTAAGACAACTATTTGGCCCTTTGACCCAACATCAAGCTGGAAAATCTAACGATTATGATTTGACATTTTAAATAAGTTTTAACAAATCAGTCACCAACTCCCTTCCTCTGTGTTGGTTTTTACTCTCTTGTAAGTTACTTAGTCAACAACCAGGAAAATGTGAATGAACTGGAAGTCAGTCTGTAGTTAGAGCATCCCTTCCTACTGTAATTACAAGTATGTAGACTGCATGATTATGGAGTCTCTGTGCAGTCACTTCCCCTCATTCTAGATCTTCCTTTAGCAAGAATATTTGACAGCACCATCACCAGTCCCAAAAAGAGCATTTGCAAATAAAAGAAGTCTAACACACCAAGATTTGTGGAACAAAGCTATTGTGCTTGTTCAAAGATTCACTGTTACCTTTCATTATTAATCAGAGCTGTGATTCTGGGTCCTCTCACTTATTAAATATGAAATACTGGGTAAATGTTTTCCCCTTTCTGATCCTTAATATTCTTATCAATAAAATGAATATGAAATTGATCTCACATGGTTATTGTGAAGAATAAACAAAAAAGAATTAGTAAATGCTTGTGAAGCAGGATGTGCAGTCATGTAGGTGCTTAATTACTGTTGCAGCTCTGGTCTTCATTGAAGAAAGTACATCCTGTGGACTGATAAATGGCCTAAGTAAGAGTTTAACAGTCTTGTAGCATGAATTATAATATTTGTGAATTACACTGATGGACAGGGAGGAAGGTAGCTGTTTGAAGAAATACGCTATTCTCTTTCTTTGACTTGGGTTTGTTTTGCCCTGTCTCCCCAGGAAGTCCTTCAATCCTGGGTTCAGTTCTTGGAGACTAGGCTGAGCTTAGCTTACTCATAGTCACATGACCACAGCCTCCACGTGAGAATGGAAGCTTCATTGAAATAAATGGGCCATGAACATCCAATTTATTGAGAGGCACCATAGTCACATTCAATAGGAGAGAGTGCAGTTGCATCATATGGTCTCCAGGTAGATTTGAGCTGTGTTCTGTCCATTGGGCCACAGAGGGACACTGTTCTTGTCATACTTGATAAATCAATTCTTGGTAGCATAAGATCCCTAACTGCTGCTACTGCTAAGTAGCTTCAGTTGTGTCCGACTCTATGCGACCCCATAGGCGGCAGCCCACCAGGCTCCGCCGTCCCTGGGATTTTCCAGGCAAGAACACTGGAGTGGGTTGCTATTTCCTTCTCCAAAGATCCCTAACAGGTACTGTAAATTCCTGAGACGTGGAGGTTAAAATGTAGTAAAATGAAAACTAGACTGGACTTAAGACCTGGGTTTGCCCCTTTC
The DNA here is from genome assembly GCF_027580195.1 of Bos mutus. Lineage (NCBI taxonomy): Eukaryota > Metazoa > Chordata > Mammalia > Artiodactyla > Bovidae > Bos > Bos mutus. Next base: position 74,321,956 of record NC_091617.1, read on the forward strand.
CAAGCAATATGATCTGGGTAAATCACTACATATTGAAAGCTGTTTTATCATCATGAAAGTGGAATCATAATACTTACCTTAAAATGGCTTTGCAAATGAAATAAGAGGGATATTTATACACAAAGAAGTAAAATGAAATGAGCATTTGTAAAACACAAGAGCTTAATAATTCCTGCCAGAGGATATTCATATTGGTTGTAGAGTTCCAAACACATAGAAGCTGTTCTCTTTCCAAAGGGTGGTTCCTCTTGATTTATGCAGAGCTTTTTACTGACTACAAACGCAGTTTCCAAAAAGAGTGGGAGGCATACTTACTGCTCTGGCTCCCTGGGAAAGTTGTGCTTTAGAGGAAGAAGGGAGAGTGACAGCATTTGGCATTTCGTTGCTAGAAGGGTAAGAATGTTCTGTGTGGAACCCTCTTCTACAGAATTTTAACATTGATTAAGAATTGGCATGGAGAAGGAAATGGCAACCCACTCCAGTGTTCTTGCCTGGGAAATCCCATGGACAAAGTCTGAGCCTGGTGGGCAACAGTCCATGGAGTCGCAAAGAGTCAGACACGACTTAGCAACTGAGTACACACAAGAATTGGCATATCATATGCTGGCAAGCTATGCTGTAGGAAGAGCATGGGATAAAAACAGTTGGTATCATAGCATTTCTAGGACTGGCAGGGAGCACACAGCTCTGACAAGCACACTTGCCATAGCAGACACATCAGTGTCTATATTTCTCTTTATATTATACATCATTGATGCTAACCATCTTATCCCCACAAAAGCCCAAGGACAAGCTTTTGAAATCATTAATAGAGACCGCCAAGTTACCTTTTTTCTTTTACTTTCTTCCCTTTTCTTTCCACTAAACTCTCCATTTCTGTAAATTTTTGTGTTGAAGTAAATGTGAGAGATGAAGTCTCCAGGATACCCCAAAAGGAGGCACAGTATTTAGGACTCTTAAATGACAAATTCTGAAATGCTTTGAGTCCAGGCAGGATAAAAGGTTGGTATTAAATGTGACCTTTGATTTTAATGGTCTCGAACAGAAACCTCCGTTTTATGCTGTGCAAATTGCACTGTAAATTAGTGGCCCAGTTCACTGCATTTTCAAGCAGGGAGGAAAAGGGGCTGAGCAGACAGCAGCAAAAATTATTTCTTGTCACCTGCAGTCTTTGAAATAACAAGTTGTTTGAACTTAACCATTTTCTCCCCAACCATTTTTACATAACACAGTGAAATACATTTTTGTCTGAAAGCAACTAACTGAGCTAATTAGACTTTGACACTGATGGCACATTTCTTCCCAACTCCAGTCCTCAGTTTGCACATCTACAAAAGGACAATCTACCTGATTAGCATCTTTGTTTCCAACTCCAAATCCTAGGACTCTATAACCTTCCTGTTCTTATTGGCCAGGAAAGAAGAACTGTTAATCATGAGAGCAACCCAGCAGCTTGCAACCCAATAAGTGGTGCCAAGAGCATCCATTTGCCTGACATCTCAGTGTTTAAAGGTAGGCACTGCTGTGCAAGTCTACATCAACTGACAGTCTTGCAACATGAAGAGGATGCATTTACAAAATAAAGTTAGGCAAAACAGAAGTTAAATTGCAAATACATATTGCTCAAGTTACACAATAGGCTATTTGGGGGAACACCGTAGGCTGTTTAATGTTCCTGTATCTAACGTGGGAGACTTCACTTTGCAGCAAGAGTCTAAACTTTTGTGTTTTCTCATTTCTTTTGAAATCTGCAATTATGTAGGATTTATTGTGTTCTTTGGAAAGAAAAAAAAAATTTGTGTTGTCATTTTTTTTTAAAGCACTTAGAAATTGCCATGCAGTGGATCTTATGCTGTTTTTAGCATTTCTTTTTGAAGTAGGTTTTGTGGCATCACCAACTCAGCTGTCACTGATTTCTTACATCTAGAATTGATCTTTTGTCCCAGAGACACTCAATCCACTGTCTTCTCCTTTTCAGTTAATAGTTACTCTGCATTTCTAGTTGGTTAAAAAACCAACCAACCACAATTTGAGTCTTAAAACCATCCTTAACTCCTCTTTTTTCTTTTATGCCCCACATATAATCTGTTAGAAAACTCTCACAGTTTTAGTTTTTCACCTCTAAACATAATCTGATTAATTATCAGTTTGTCTGCAGTTTCCAATCTAATCCAAACCATTAGCACTTTTCCTCTGGAGTGCTGTAGTAGCCTACTCACTGATCTTCCCACTTCTACCACTGCCTCCTTGATGAAAGTGAAATTTCCTCAGTCTTGTCCGACTCTTTGTGACCCCATGGACTATACAGTCTATGGAATTTTCTAGGCCAGAATACTGGAATGAGTAGCCTTTCCCGTCTCCAAGAGATTTTCCCAACCCAGGAATTGAACCCAGGTCTTCGCATTGTGGGCAGATCCTTTACCAGCTGAGCCACAAGGGAAGCCCAAGAATACTGGAGTGGGTAGCCTATCCCTTCTCCAGGGCATCTTCCCAACCCAGGAATTGAACCAAGGTCTCCTGTGTTACAGGCAGATTCTTCACCAACTGAGCTATCAGGGTCTAATCCAAACAGCAGCCTACGTATCCTTTCAAAATACATGAAACATCAATGTGTGTCTCTGCATTAAACCCTGCAGTGGCTCCCCTTTCCACTGAAAGGCATAGGTCTTTGCAATGCCTTAGAGAATCTGATGCCTTGCAGTATTTATGCCCTCATCTCTTTGTTGCTCTCTTCTTTGCTCATTTGTCTTCAGCTATGCTGGGCATCATTTCTGGGCTTTGGTCTCATCCACCTTAATGGATCTATCAATCTATTAAAATTGTAGCACCCCCTCAATATATCTGACACTTTACTCCCATTTATATTTTCTGATACTTGAATAGCACTTCTTTCCTCAAATGTAGTGTGTGTGTGTGTGTGTGTGTTTCAATTGTCTCTGACTCTTTGTGACCCATTGACTGTGGAACTCCAGGCTCCTCTGTCCATGGAATTTTCCAGGAAAGAATACAGGAATAGATTGCCATTTCCTACTACAGGGGATCTTCCCAAACCAGAGATTGAACCCTAGTGTCTTGCTTCTTCTGCATTAGCAGGCAGATTCTTTACCACTAGCGCCACCTAGGAAGACCTCAAGTATAATACTTACTACATTTATGGGCTTCCTTCCACTTTCTACCAAAATATAAACTCCATGAGGACAATTTTTTATCTCTTCTTTGCTATATCCCAATATGTGGAACAGTGCTTCATTCAGAAATAATAACCTTTAATTATTTGGTTAATTCTTTGATAGATACCAAGGTTAAGCAGTTCATCTGTGTTCAACTTCATAAAGTCCTGGACAGTTTTACAACTGTTCATTCATTTTTTTTATCTCTTCTTTGCTATATACAAATATGTGGAACAGTGCTTCATTCAGAAATAATAACCTTTAATTATTTGGTTAATTCTTTGATAGATACCAAGGTTAAGCAGTTCATCTGTGTTCAACTTCATAAAGTCCTGGACAGTTTTACAACTGTTCATTCATTTTTTTTATCTCTTCTTTGCTATATACAAATATGTGGAACAGTGCTTGGTTCAGAAATAATAACCTTTAATTATTTGGTTAATTCTTTGATAGATACCAAGGTTAAGCAGTTCATCTGTGTTCAACTTCATAAAGTCCTGGACAGTTATACAACTGTTCATTCATTTTTTATCTCTTCTTTGCTATATACAAATATGTGGAACAGTGCTTGGTTCAGAAATAATAACCTTTAATTATTTGGTTAATTCTTTGATAGATACCAAGGTTAAGCAGTTCATCTGTGTTCAACTTCATAAAGTCCTGGACAGTTATACAACTGTTCATTCATTTTTTATCTTCTTTGCTATATACAAATATGTGGAACAGTGCTTGGTTAGAAATAATAACCTTTAATTATTTGGTTAATTCTTTGATAGATACCAAGGTTAAGCAGTTCATCTGTGTTCAACTTCATAAAGTCCTGGACAGTTATACAACTGTTCATTCATTTTTTATCTCTTCTTTGCTATATACAAATATGTGGAACAGTGCTTGGTTCAGAAATAATAACCTTTAATTATTTGGTTAATTCTTTGATAGATACCAAGGTTAAGCAGTTCATCTGTGTTCAACTTCATAAAGTCCTGGACAGTTATACAACTGTTCATTCATTTTTTATCTCTTCTTTGCTATATACAAATATGTGGAACAGTGCTTGGTTCAGAAATAATAACCTTTAATTATTTGGTTAATTCTTTGATAGATACCAAGGTTAAGCAGTTCATCTGTGTTCAACTTCATAAAGTCCTGGACAGTTATACAACTGTTCATTCATTTTTTTATCTCTTCTTTGCTATATACAAATATGTGGAACAGTGCTTGGTTCAGAAATAATAACCTTTAATTATTTGGTTAATTCTTTGATAGATACCAAGGTTAAGCAGTTCATCTGTGTTCAACTTCATAAAGTCCTGGACAGTTATACAACTGTTCATTCATTTTATCTCTTCTTTGCTATATACAAATATGTGGAACAGTGCTTGGTTCAGAAATAATAACCTTTAATTATTTGGTTAATTCTTTGATAGATACCAAGGTTAAGCAGTTCATCTGTGTTCAACTTCATAAAGTCCTGGACAGTTATACAACTGTTCATTCATTTTTTTTATCTCTTCTTTTGCTATATACAAATATGTGGAACAGTGCTTGGTTCAGAAATAATAACCTTTAATTATTTGGTTAATTCTTTGATAGATACCAAGGTTAAGCAGTTCATCTGTGTTCAACTTCATAAAGTCCTGGACAGTTATACAACTGTTCATTCATTTTATCTCTTCTTTGCTATATACAAATATGTGGAACAGTGCTTGGTTCAGAAATAATAACCTTTAATTATTTGGTTAATTCTTTGATAGATACCAAGGTTAAGCAGTTCATCTGTGTTCAACTTCATAAAGTCCTGGACAGTTATACAACTGTTCATTCATTTTTTTCTCTCTTTTTGCTATATACAAATATGTGGAACAGTGCTTGGTTCAGAAATAATAACCTTTAATTATTTGGTTAATTCTTTGATAGATACCAAGGTTAAGCAGTTCATCTGTGTTCAACTTCATAAAGTCCTGGACAGTTATACAACTGTTCATTCATTTTTTATCTCTTCTTTGCTATATACAAATATGTGGAACAGTGCTTGGTTCAGAAATAATAACCTTTAATTATTTGGTTAATTCTTTGATAGATACCAAGGTTAAGCAGTTCATCTGTGTTCAACTTCATAAAGTCCTGGACAGTTATACAACTGTTCATTCATTTTTTTATCTCTTCTTTGCTATATACAAATATGTGGAACAGTGCTTGGTTCAGAAATAATAACCTTTAATTATTTGGTTAATTCTTTGATAGATACCAAGGTTAAGCAGTTCATCTGTGTTCAACTTCATAAAGTCCTGGACAGTTATACAACTGTTCATTCATTTTTTATCTCTTCTTTGCTATATACAAATATGTGGAACAGTGCTTGGTTCAGAAATAATAACCTTTAATTATTTGGTTAATTCTTTGATAGATACCAAGGTTAAGCAGTTCATCTGTGTTCAACTTCATAAAGTCCTGACAGTTATACAACTGTTCATTCATTTTTTATCTCTTCTTTGCTATATACAAATATGTGGAACAGTGCTTGGTTCAGAAATAATAACCTTTAATTATTTGGTTAATTCTTTGATAGATACCAAGGTTAAGCAGTTCATCTGTGTTCAACTTCATAAAGTCCTGGACAGTTATACAACTGTTCATTCATTTTTTATCTCTTCTTTGCTATATACAAATATGTGGAACAGTGCTTGGTTCAGAAATAATAACCTTTAATTATTTGGTTAATTCTTTGATAGATACCAAGGTTAAGCAGTTCATCTGTGTTCAACTTCATAAAGTCCTGGACAGTTATACAACTGTTCATTCATTTTTATCTCTTCTTTGCTATATACAAATATGTGGAACAGTGCTTGGTTCAGAAATAATAACCTTTAATTATTTGGTTAATTCTTTGATAGATACCAAGGTTAAGCAGTTCATCTGTGTTCAACTTCATAAAGTCCTGGACAGTTTTACAACTGTTCATTCATTTTTTTTATCTCTTCTTTGCTATATACAAATATGTGGAACAGTGCTTGGTTCAGAAATAATAACCTTTAATTATTTGGTTAATTCTTTGATAGATACCAAGGTTAAGCAGTTCATCTGTGTTCAACTTCATAAAGTCCTGGACAGTTTTACAACTGTTCATTCATTTTTTATCTCTTCTTTGCTATATACAAATATGTGGAACAGTGCTTGGTTCAGAAATAATAACCTTTAATTATTTGGTTAATTCTTTGATAGATACCAAGGTTAAGCAGTTCATCTGTGTTCAACTTCATAAAGTCCTGTACGGTTATTCAATTGTTCATTCTTCCACCTGTTTTCTGAGCCTATAATGTTGAATTTTCCAAAATTTTATTAACATAAAAATACTCAAAGTAATTCTCTTTTTAGAACTTTTCCCAAAGCCTCTTTTACTGCCAGGTCTTTCCATTCTGATTTGTGGGGACTTGAACTACTCCCAGCTCTATGTGAGTTGCAAGGATGATTTCTAGTGGTTCTTTCCCTTGACATGGATAGCTTCCTCTTACACATGTGCAGGTCTATTGCAGGTCTATGGATGGATATTGTCCATCCAGATATTTAAGGGGCTGTGCAGTAATTGAGTTTTCTTCCTCCCCTGCAGTACTTTGCCCTGGAGTTATAGCCAATTAGTTCCCCGAACTCCAGTTTGTTTTCTCAACTCAGTTTTGTGGGCTGTCCAAGTACTTTTCCATGCTGCTGCCTAGAAATTCCTTCCTGGAGCGGTGGTAATGTTCACCACATTTGTTTCCCTCTTTCAAGGATGGCAGCTGCTCACTGCATGTTTTCCAGTGTCTGAAAACCATTGCCTGGTTTTGGTTGTTTAAAGTCAGTAAGTTAAGTCTAGTCATTAATATTCCAACATGACCAAAACAGAAGCTCAGTGGAAAACTCCTGAAGCCAAATCTTTTTTTATTTCCTCCAAGCAGAAGAGTATATAAGTCAATCAGGTAATTAATGGCATAGAACAGTATCACTAGTTTTCATGTTTCATGTAGGACCTACAAGCTATCAGCAGAAAAGCAATAAATTATAAGTCAAAGGGTTTGATTTTTAACTTCATCAGTTACAATTGTTTGACCTTGGGCAATTCACTTGGAGTTTTAATTCCATCATCTGTTTACATGGGGAAAAGAAATGCTGATGCTTTATCACAAATTACATCAAGGATTAAATGTGGTCACGGATAAAATTCCTATCTCTAAAATCCTGTCCTTGTATGAGGGGATATTCTTAGTCTCATCATTACCTGTCAAACTGGAAAACTTAGAATGATAGAACATTTCTCCTTAATTCATTTTGTGCTTTCTTATCCTGATAACTCATGTAGACAAAAATATGTTCTATTTTGATATGATGTGTGTCAGGTAGGATTAATTTTCACACTAATATAACAACAGAAATTCATAATACTATTGGTTTAAACCAAGAGAATTTATTCTATTACATAAAAATGGTCTGTAGGGATACAGTCATAGCTGACGTAGGATTTTCAGAGGACATTGGAGACCCAGGTTTCTATTCTGCTTTTCCATCCTCAGTGACAGCATTCGTTACCTTTTGTTTCAAGATGGCTGCTGAAATTCTAGCCATTACATCTACATTCCACAATGGCAGAAGGAAGATGCAAAGAATGACCAAATGTTTTCCTTCAAGCCTAAGCAGCTAATTTTAAATCAACTTTTCTGAGAGTCCAATAACATAGTTTTGTTAATATTCTTTTAACCCTAATTTAGAGAGATGGGCACATATGAATACAAGGAAGGCTTATCATAGGTGTTTTCTTATTTCTATAGTATCAGTCAGTTCAGTTCAGTCTCTCAGTCATGTCCAAGTCCTTGTGACCCTATGGACTGTAGCACACCAGGTTTCCCTGTCTATCACCAACTCCCAGAGCTTGCTCAAACTCATATCCATTGAGTCAGTGATGCCATCCAACCATCTCATCCTCAATCGTACCCTTCTCCTCCTGCCTTCAGTCTTTTCCAGCATCAGGGTCTGTTGCAATGAGTCAGTTCTTAGCATCAGGTGGCCAAAGTATTGGAGTTTCAGCTTCAGCATCAGTCCTTCCAATGAATATTCAGGACTGATTTCCTTTAGGATTGACGGGTTGGATCTCCTTGCAGTCCAAGGGACTCTCAAGAGTCTTCTCCAACACCTCAGTTCAAAAGCATCAATTCTGTGGTGCTCAGCTTTCTTTATAGTCCAACCCTCATATCCATACATGACTACTGGAAAAACCATAGCTTTGACTATATGCACCTTTGTCAGCAAAGTAATGTCTCAGCTTTTTAATATGCTATCTAGTTTTATCATAGCTTTTCTTCCAAGGAGCAAGTGTCTTTTAATTTTATGGCTGCAGTCACCATCTGCAGTGATTCTGGAGCCCCCAAAATAAATTCTGTCACTGTTTCCATTGTTTCCCCATCTGTTTGCCATGAAGTGATTGGACCAGATGTCATGATCTTAGTTTTTTTAATGTTGAGTTTTAAGCCAGCTTTTTCACTCTCCTCTTTCACTTTGATCAAGAGGATCTTTAGCTCCTTGTCTCTTTTTGTCATTAGGATGGTATCATCTGCAAATCTGAGGTTACTGACATTTCTCCTGGCAATCTTGATTCCCACTTGAGCTTCATCAAAGCTGGCTTTTCGCATGATGTTTTCTGCATATAAGTTAAATTAACAGGGTGACAATATACAGCCTTGAGGTACTCCTTTCCCAATTTGGAGCCAGTCCATTTTTCCGTGCCCAGTTTCTATAGTATATCTATTTAAAAATACATATTTTGTTACCAGAGAGAAAAATAAGAATTGGTGTTGAGAAACAACTATCAGTTTGCCATAGAATTTTTCTTTAGCTAGAAGTGATTCTCTGAATTGGTTCAGGGTAAGGTACTACAGAAGACATACCATATAATTATATGTCCACAGTGAGACGCTCATAGACAAATAGCTAAGTTAAGATGGCTCAAAGAATGTTCTGAAGGTATTCACTGAAGAGATTTCTCTCAAAATTTTGACCTGTTGTGTTGAAGGTTTGTGGGGTACTTTCTATGGAATATCTTGATGCACATTGACCTCATCTTAGGAAGAATGGCTGTTCTATAAATTTTAATACATCTGAACGTTTTAATAAATCAGATTCCTTTTCCCACTGATACATGATAACTTCAAAAATTTTGTTTTCATTCCATGATGATTTTTAGTAAGAACTCTGGAAAATATATCTTTAAGATTTTCTTGACTTTCTCCGTCTTTATGAGTAGCTAATGAACTGTAAAGGAATGCCTAAATGCACTCACATTTTTTTCTATTTAAAGGAACTCTGAGATCCTGAAGTAAACCCTTTTGTGAAGCAGGAATGTTTTGCAGTAATTACTCTGTAACTTACCTGGCTGTAAGTGGGATGTTCCTGTGTTTAGCTTTGTGGATGTAGTTTGCATCAGGTATCCTGCAGGCACCTCAACTTCAGCATGTCTAAAATGGTGGCAGGGAGCCCAGTTAGGAGACTGTTGCTGTAAGTCTTGACACCGGTTTCTCTCCACTCCCAATTCATCAACTACTATGATGCCAGAGAAATAATTCCTAAAAAACAAATCCACTCATTTCACTGCTCTGTTGAAAACCTCTGCTGGATCCCTGTTGCCTGCTGAATAAATGCGAAGCCCGTTAGCAGAGCATTGATGGTCCTTGACATTTTGGCCTCAACTGCTTTTCCTGCTGTTCCCTCCACGTGGCATATGCTCCAGGAATACTTCACTTCCCCCACTGTCCAAATACATCGAACATTTCATCCTTCTGAATGTATGCTTTTGGCCACGCCTGGATTGCTCTGTGTCTGATACCTTTTCTACCTAAAGAATTTCTCCTTTTGCAAGACTCAGCTCAAATATCTCCATTCCAGCTCCACAAAGAAAGACAGTCACCTGTCTCTTTATTTTCCTAACAGTCTGGCTCATATCTGAGAGCATTCATTACCTTTTATTGTAATTATTGTTATATCTCTGTCTCCATAACTAGACTTTAAGTTTAGAAGCTGTGACGTAATAAATCTTTCTTTGCTGGGTATGGGTCGCATTTGAATGTACACTCAATTCCAGATACTGTATACTTTTCAAATAATATATCGTCAAATCTTCTCAATGCAATTATAAGGTATAATTTCCATTTCACTGATGAATAAATGAATGTTCACAGATGCTAAGGAGCTTTTTCTTCCCATACTGCCAATAATGTTTATAGCCTGGATTTAAACCTATGTCTGTTGCTGGAGGCTAGGTATTTTTTCTTAATATAACATTCTCCATCTTCAGAGTTTAGCACTGTGATTGATATCTAAAACATGTGAAATGTACAAAATTGGATGTAGGTTGTCTCCAAAACCTATATCTGCACTCAGAGGATAAGATTTTCCACCACTGAGGTTAATTTGAAGGAAACACCAGAGGCAGTTTCCAAAGGGACCTCCCAGGAGTGTTTAGAGCCAGGGTGGTGCTTTAGAGTTATAAGTGACTGAGTGTGTGTATTAGTCTCTCAGCTGTGTCCGGCTCTTTGTGACCTCATGAACTGTAACCCGTTAGGTTCCTCCATTCATGGGATTCTCTAGGCAAGAACACTGGAGTGGGTTGCCATTTCCTTTTTCAGAGGATCTTCCTGACCCAGGGATCAAACCTGGGTCTCCTGCATTGAAGGCAGATTTTTTTTACCATCTGAGCCACCAGGGAAGCCCTACCCTCTCAATGAAGGGCTTCCCAGGTGGCATTAGTGCTAGGTAAAGAACCCACATGTCAATGCAGGAGACGTAAGAGATGCGGGTTTGATCCCTGAGTCAAGAAGATCCCTTGGAGACGGGCATGGCAACCCACTCCAGTATTCTTACCGGAGAATCTCACGTACAGAGGAGCCTGGCGGGCTACAGTCCATAGGGTCGTCAATTGTTGGACACAACTGAAGCAGCTTAGCACACAAGCACTCACCCATTCAGGTAAACATTAATCTGTTACGTCATCCCCCCCTCCAAGTGTTTATTTTAGCAGCAGTGAGGCAGGTTTTCAAAATGAAGAAAGAAAATTTATGGACTGGCTCTTCATCACCTATCCTACCTTGTTGAAAAAACTTTTTTGTAAAGCATACAGTAAAAGGTTAATGATACGTGATAAAGATTTGTGATATGATTTGGAAACATTTAATGTGTAGGGTGTTATTAAAAATGGACCAAAAGACATAAACAAAGAAGTGCATCCATATTTCTTGTGGATCTTCTAAGAGTGATCTCAACCTGATGGATATAAACATGAAAGATACTTACGTTTTGTTTTGCTTTGTTCTTCCTGGCTTTACTTTCAGCTTTATCGAATCTCCCTTTCCTGCTTCTTAATGACAAGCTGGATATATTCTGATTCTCTCACCTCTTGATCCACTTTAGCATAAAACTCTAATCTCATGTCTTACTTCAGCCTGCTACTATTCTTCTTTAGGAAACTAACACTAAGGTCCTTAGCTTTGTGGAGTGAAGAAAAAGAGGGTTCTCTGTGGCAACTTCTCCTATTATTCTGGCCCTAAACCCTTTGGCTTTTCAGGGAAGGAAAAGAGGATAGAGAAAACAGAGATCTCTTTATGACCAGATGCATGAAGATAATGGAGTGATATCTGTGGCATTGCTCTAGTTCTGTTTGCTTCTAGGGCTTCAGTTGAGGCAGTGTTCTCCATATGAGCCGTGTACATGGTTTTCCTAGAGTAGAGTTCAGTTTCCTGGAATCCTCTCAGAGGGGCAACCATGTCAGTTGAAGACCCCACCAGTGGTACACAGTCATAACAACTTGAGTGGGTAGAGCATCCCATTTTTCACCAATAGCCAAGTGGGTCTTCAGCATGTAGAGACAAGGAGAATCCAGGAGTCTTTTTCTTCATCTACCAAGGGATGTGGAAATGGATGGAGTGGGCGTATCACCATTTTTTTTTTACCCCTTTACACACTACTGCAAGGTCTGCTCCACGATCTTTTCTAGCAGACACTCTGATTTCAAAGTCTCCACATCAGAAGTGAGCACATTTTCTATTTTCTCACAGCCTTCAAACTTCAGATGACTCAAGTCATATTCCTCTAAGAACACTTCCTACTTCAGCTACACTGTCAAGACAGAGATACTTACTTGCTCAATTTAGCAAGAATCCAGTCAGAGAATAGCATGCCAGTCTTTCCTTGGCAGGAACTCAAGTTTGATGAAAGAGAAAGGGGATGTATTCTCCTTTTCCTAATCCACAAGGAGGGGAGGGAATTGATTGTCTTCATGAATCCTGCGTTTCTCAAAAGGCCTAACTCCAAGAAAACCCTTTCCTATTGATATGGAAGGAAAGGGTAAGATGGTGGTTGGTGGTCATTCTTCTATCTCTTAGTATGTGCTGTAAGATAGGGTATGTGACTCTAATTCTGGAATGCTTATTTAGAATGTGGGGTACTTAGTGCTGCATATTTTAATCTTGGATTTAACTATAATTTTGGGACCACACAAAAATATGCTCAACAACTTGTTACACTTTTATTTTCTAAATTCCCTTAAATTAGCTATTTTTCTTATGACTGTCATAATAAGTCCTTCAGAAAGATAATGCGGTATACTCCTGCCACTATCCACTCTTAAGAGCTTCTGTGGTGACTCAATGGTAAAGAGCCTGCCAGTGTAGGAGATACAAGTTCGATCCCTGGGTCAGGAAGATCCCCTGGAGAAGGAAATGGCAACCTACTCCAGTGTTCTTACTTGTGAAATTTCATGGATGGAGGAGCCCGGCAAGCTATAGTCCATGGGACTGCAAAGGAGTCAGACACGACTGGGTGACAACAACAACAATCCACTCTTAGGCTGCATCTGCTTTAGGAACTAGGAGCAGGCCAAGCTTAGGAGAGCAGAAGAAAATAGTAGTCATTGCTAACCAAGAAAATGCAGGGGCTAGTGAAGCAAAGTTGTATGCACTTCTGAGGAGTGATGGGCAGTCCCAGTGCAAATCTGAAGAAGGAGGTCTTCCTGATACTTTGCTACTTGGGCAAATGGCTACAGTCTGTCTATAGCTTATTAAAAGGTACTGTGTTTACCTGGTTGGGCATTTCTCTTCATAATTCTGATTCCAGGAAAGTGTGATTAATTTTTAATACTTTAAATCTGAAATGCCCAATAAATACTAAGCATATTTGGCCATTTACAAATTTAAATATTAATTAAATCATATTAAAACTGAAAATTTAGTTGCTCAGTAATAATAACCACGTTTCAAGTACTTAGTAATCACAAGTGGCTTGTGGATTCAGTATTGGACAGTGTAGAAATTGAGCCTTTCCATCATTAAAGAAAGTTCTGTTGGAGAACATTGCATGTTGAGATTCTCATTTGATATATGATAAGGAAAATGGAATTTTCTTCCTTCTGTGTGCTCACATATGCTAGTGTTAGGCCAAAAGACAAACAAGGGTTGACATGGACTACAGGGATACCTTTTCAAGAATTTTTTCCAGCTCAGTGTTTGGCTTTTGTTTGGCACCTCAACATTGAGAAGTGAAAATTCCCATCTATCAGCAGTTGATAATTTGGATCAAGCAATTATAAACAATAAATTCATCAAATTTCCTTTATTTAACCTTCCATGAATTGCTTAAATCAATCAATTGACATGATTCTTTTCAGCCACGTGAAGTCCTGACCTTTACTTACTAAAAGTACAATCAGGTATTCAGGGAGGGCTCAGAAACTCCCAAGACTGATACCATAGTTAAGAATATAAGCAGACTCCTTTATCAGACATGCTTAAGCTGTTTTAAATGCACCATGTACTCATGTTCTTAGGCGAATAGACATTCAGTATTTACAGAACATGTTCAACTTGGTCTTCCAAATCTTAATTTTGTTGACCCTTTCCAGTAAAGCTGTATATAAATGAAAATGAAGTTGTACCTCATTAGTTAGTTTCACATAATTCTAATTACTTTTCACAAGAGAAGATCTTATTTAGAAAGATAATCAATCTCGGTCAAGGTAAAAACAGGTTATAAGGACAAATGCATATAAAGTAATTTGTTAGGGAAAAAAATTCCCAATTAGTCCCACTAATCACCTAGACTGGAAAGATACTTTTTTTTAATCTAGTGTACATGTACACACACACATACATATGCAGAGGTAAACTTTTGAAAACAGTTTTTGAAAATGTAGCATTTTAAAATTGAAATTAATTTACAATATTGTATTAGTTTCAAATGAATAGTAAAGTGATATTCTGTTTCAGATTCTTTTCCATAAATAGATTATTACAAGGTATTGAGTATAGTTCCCTCTTCTATACAGTAGGTTCTTATTGCTTTCCTGTTTTGGATGTAGTAGTGTGTATATGTTAATCCCAATCTTCTAATTTATCTATCCCCAAAAAACATTTTTTAAAAAGATCCAAATTGTCCTGACTAAATCTTTTTTCCCTAATACATGGACCAGTTTAAAAAATAAACATGTCTGAATCAATGAAAATATTTTAGCATTGTGTTGTCACCATTGAGCACCATTTCATTGTTGAAGGAAACACTGAAAATATAGAAGGTAAAGATAAAACCACTGTAAAGTTTTAATAGCATTTTTGTATTTGTTTATCAGCTCTGCACAGATAACTGTTCACCGTACTATAGCATTATGTATGTCATGTGGTTTTTTTAGAATTTATTTTGTTGGAGTATAAAATAATGGAGAATTGAATGTTCAAGCCAATTTTCATATCATTTGTTGAGTAAGGATTTAAAGAGAATCAGTTTCACTTTGCTTTATACCTGAAACTAGCACAACACTGTAAAATAACTGTACATCAGTAAAAATTTTAATTAAAAAATAGAGAATTGTGTTATATTACTTTATGATGTAGACATTTCAGACTTTCAAAATTCATGTGAGTTTGTTAATGATAAAACCCCTACTGGGAATAGTTTTGTGAGGTTGTATAATTAAAATTCCTCTAATTTTACTACCATGTATTAAAAACTCAAGTACCAACTCTAGAGGAACCTCAGTGACAGAGCTCTTTATGTGTAGAAAGTAACTTTGATATATCTACTTTCATCATCTAAATGAAATGAATGCAACATTTTGACAGCATAAATGATTCAAAAACAATTAAGTTATTGACTTTAGGAGTGTTCATATATAAGAGATTATTAGGAATAGAACTTATAAAAGAATATATTTTAATAACTATTTATTCTTGGTAAATAGAAGAGAAGAATGTTGCTCCCTACAGATTCTAAGTGTGTATTCCATATCTTAAAATCAATATGTATGAACATGAGGCTGTTATTAACAAAGTCATTAATTACAGTTCTGCTTATTCTGTTGTGAAGGATATTCACTCATTTACTCTCTCTGACTGACAGGAAGTAATGACTCCAATAAGCTAATGAGGCATCAAGTTAAATAAATACAACTTTAAGTTATTAAAAGTGTAAACATGATTTTAATTAGTTTTTATGCTAATATTTCTTTAATTATTGATCAGTGTTGGTGATATACAAAGAGGGATGACTATGAGACTGGCTTCCATGTCTAGCTCTATGTTTTAACAAGATTTGTGGTTGGAGTTGAGCTGTATCATCTTTCTCAGTCTTAGTTTTTGAGCTTACCCCTTGGAGTTATGGTGAGGTACAAGTGAAACAACAGACACTGACATTTTATTTTGGAAAAAGGCAAGTGTTCTTTAAAGGCATGAAAATGAAATTAAACTAAATTCATGGCCTGTAAAAAATCTAGATATATTCTTTTATCCTCATTCCCTATTCCATTTTAATGGCTAAGAGAGAGGGATTGTTTTGTTCAGGATCACACAGCATATTAGTGGGAGAGTTAGTGAGCATATTAGTGCTCACCAAGCACTTGTTCATGCTGTAGTGTACATTTGTAAGCCTTTGATGATTGCTGGTATGTGAATATGCTACAAGAGCTAGCATATACATACGGTGAAAATAATTTGAAAATTTATCTGGTTTTCTATATTGAAATTTCATTCTTAGTATCTAACATACTAATGTGTATTTCCTGGGTCTAGTATTTTTTCCAGATTAAACTGGAGAGGAAAAAAAATAGTTCACAGTGCTGTTTTTCATTCCTGCTTGATTATATTCTTGTTTTCATTATGAATTTGATATCTTTATATTTTAAAACCTGAGTAATTTCCATTGCTTTCTTGATTGGTCTCTTTACCACTGCTATTTTTTAGAGTCAGCAAAACAAACCTTTTATCTCTAGGAAAATGACTGGGTAGCACTTCAGTCAGTATATGTATACAGTTGGCCTTTGACATATGAATCATTGTGGTCATCAACGGAGAAAATACCCTTCATTCCACCAGGATTGTGATGCTTTTATTCCTGAGTTTTCCTGGCCTAAGATACAACTGCTTTATTTTCACTGTTTTGAGACAGGGAGGGAAAGGGAGCAGGTAGATCTCACAGATAGGTTATCTTTTTTCTTCACCTTTCTAGATTGACAAAGAATCTTGTTTATGGTGTCTTTCAATAGCCACTTACAGCATTTAGCTTTCCCCAAATGGTCAAATATTTCTCCTTTATTTCCTAAACTTTATGCACTGACTCTAAAAGCAATCACTGCTTAGGTGGGCTTTCTGTATTCTGTGGCATGCTTCTGAAGAATGGCAGCATCTATATCTGACCTTCATCTGTCTATCTGTCTGCTGACTTCAGAAAGCTACTGGGTATTTTTAGAGAGTATGATTTTTTTTTTTAACCTTAACCCCCTACTCTCCCAAACCATGGAAAAAAAAAAAGAATAAGACATGTCAAATATAGAAGACACCTGATCTAGTCTGATCTGTGTCTTGTATGAAATGCTAGCCTTGGGTGAAATGTTTAGGTGTATGAATAGATCAAGGTTGACTGCACTCACTACTCAGTTTTCTTTTCCAGGCTTATTAGCATTTCGTTTTAGAATCTTAGGTCCTGTACCTGGAAAAGATCTTAAAGGTTATCTTGTTCCTTTTAGTCTACTTCCCCAATTTACAGATCAAGCAATTGAGACCAAGAGAGGTAGAGTAGCATCTCAATTTCAGGTAGCATTGTTATTGACTTCATCTGTTTTCCATTTGTTCACGTATCTTACACGTATTTCCCTTGATACTGTGCTAGGACAAGCTTCATTAGTTTAAAACTTAAGTGGACTCTAATTTATCTAAAAAGCATGTATGTAAGATTTTCCAGTTTACGTAAGGTGGAAACAGTCTGTTAATGAACTGTTGCCTGGTAAAGAAGAAATTACCCTAAAAGGTAAGATTTGTGCCTTGTGCTACTGGAAGTGTCGAAAGAGGGGTTAAGTAAAACAATATGAAATTTCTCTTTGGAAATGTGCACTAGCATCTGAATCATATTTAACTGTTTATTATAAATGGTTAGGGTTTTTCCAAAACATTTCAGTTGCTTACATATGTTTGGGCAGTTGAGTGATTTGGGCAACATCAGATTTAAAGAGCTGATTTTCTTTGAACTTTTATTATATCACTGATATTTGTTTCAACTCAAGTTTTTCTTTTCAGTGTCCTTAGCATTACTGAGTTCATAGGCTATTATACCTAGAATAGCTGTTAGAGATGATCTTCTCTCCTCCCTTTTCTCATCCCATTTTGCAGATGATGTAAGCAAAGTTACAAGATACAACCTGAACATTTACAAATTGAGTAAACATTATTTACTGATTTTGCTTTTTTATCCATTTTCTCAGTGGTTTCCACCCTCAATCTAATATGCAGCTTTATGTATACTCAGGTTATAGACTAAAGAATAAATATTAAGTAAATAAAGTAATAGAAAAACTATATTGTCAGTTTTAAAGGCCATTAATTCCCTGGTGACCATCAGTGACCATTTTACTCCTCATTAGGTGCGTGAAAGCATTGTGGTGTTAAAAAAGTTGAATGTTCTCTATTTGTGTGAATAATTTGCTTAGCATATCTTTTTTATCATAATGCAAGATGCTCGCCTCTTTGTCTTTGAAATTGCTGCATGTTTCAGAATTACCTCTAGGTTCTTCTTGCTTTTCAAATTTTGCAACAAAGCCTTGGAATGAAGAAATCCGTTGACAGCAAATATGTAGATATTATAAGAGTTAAAATTAAAAAGAAAAAAAAATGTAGCTTTGTAGGTTGGCATTCATAAGACCCTGAAGGAATCTGTAAAGAGAATAATCTCCTTTCCTCATGCTGTTCTGATTGGACAGTAATGAAAACTGTAGCTTTCCATCCACTGTTTTCTAATTCAAGGGCTCCTAACCCTTATAATCTCTATGGTGCTTACCTGAAAGTAGTCTATAAAAACTTGGAAAGAAAGGAAATTGAACAAAGAAGTAGTGCTCCCAAATTATGCTACATCCAAAGTTAAATTTCATATAATTCAGATTTCATTGCATCCTTAATATGAAAAATTACAACATATTAAACATTTTTAAAGATCGGTAAAGGAAAACACGTTACAAATATTTAAAACTGGTTGCCTGATCCTGAAGTTTTATCTAGGTGCTGAGATTTGTTGCTGTTGTTGTTGTTCAGTCACCCAGTTGTGTCTGACTCTTTGCCACTGAATAGATTGCAGCAGGCCAGGCTTCCCTGTCCTTTGCCATCTCCCAAAGTTTTCCCAAGTTCATGTCCATCTCATTGGTGATACCATCCAGCCATCTCATCCTCTGACACCCTTTTCTCCTCTGCCCTCAATCTTTCCCAGGATCAGGGACTTTTCCAATGAGAAGAATACAGAATTATAAAGTAAATATATCACTAAAAATATTTTTTTCTTTCATAGTAGGACTTTCTGGAAAGATGTATAGAAAATTGCACATGGACTTTCAAAGTGAAGACTGTACTTGGCCAATTCACAGCAAGCAATGAGTAGGCATTCATTATTGTCATTTTTAATGATTAGTTACAGGAGATACATTTTTAGAAAGTTAACTTTCCTTAGATTTCTCCTAATTGTATATTTTATCATACAAAACCAGAAACTCTAAGGAACCTAAATCTGATCTCTAGTCTAAAGCAGGGAGAAGGCAATGGCACCCCACTCCAGTACTCTTGCCTGGAGAATCCCATGGAGGGAGGAGCCTGGTAGGCTGCAGTCCATGGGGTCGCTAAGAGTCGGACACGACTGAGCGACTTCACTTTCACTTTTCACTTTCATGCATTGGAGCAGGAAATGGCAACCCACTCCAGTATTCTTGCCTGGAGAATCCCAGGGACAGGGGAGCTTGGTGGGCTGCTGTCTATGGGGTCACACAGAGTCAGACACGACTGAAGTGACTTAGCAGCAGCAGCAGTAGTGATAACTTTATTGTGAAAACAGATGCTTGTCTTTGCAAATATGGCCTCTATAAAAAATTAATCTATAATTTATTCTATATCCTAGTTTGTGTTTGAGAAAGAGTGCTTAAGACTATCATGTTGTCACAGAAAATTAAATGGACTGAAAAGGGTGTAAAGAATGCTATAAAATGCTGTCAAGTCTACTTTGATGGTTTACATTTAGAATATTATTTTTGAAGGAAAGGAAGAAATGTGAAGCTTAGAATATTTTTGTCATTAATTCCATCTGTATTTGACATTCTTCAGAAAACTTGAAGCTAAATACTTTCATGTGTGGATGGGATTATTTTTTCTTCTGGCCAATGTGAAAATTCTACTGTCCCATTGAGTATTCTTATCTAATAAACTCCAAATACTGGCTAAAAAAAAAAGGTGACATTTTACCTCAATTGTTTATGAAGATTTCTCACTCCCGAGGTTCTATATATTGTTCTGTTTTAACATGCTCATTCAAAATCTGTGCCTAAAGGCATTATAAAACATGGTGTTCATCCAAGCCTTTAAACAAGAAATCTCAAATTTTTTCTTTTAGGTACAGTCTTTGAAATAACCTTTTAAAATTGATTGACTCTGATTTTTTTTCTCTTTGATCATTGAAATGCTATCTACTTTAGTTGAAATAAAGTCTTTACGAAAAGTTAATCTTAAGGCCAATCATATAGTGTGAGAGAATAATTTGTTTTCTTTCTGCTTCAAAATGAGAATTCAATATGCCTTTTTTGGAATAGATAAGATATTGACGGACCCTGGGGCTGGGTGTGGGAGAGCCAATATCCATACTAACTCTGTTGTTGGAGAAGGAAATGACAACCCACTCCAGTATTCTTGCCTAGAGAATCCTGTGGACAGAGGAGCCTGGTGGGCTGCTGTCCATCGGGTCGCATAGAGTCGGACACGACTGAAGCGACTTAGCATCATGCATGCATTGGAGAAGGAAGTGGCAACCCACTCCAGTGTTCTTGCCTGGAGAATCCCAGGGACGGAGGGGCCTGGTGGGCTCCTGTCTATGGGATCGCACAGAGTCGGACACGACTGAAGCGACTTAGCAGCAGCAGCAGCTCTGTTGTTTAGTTGCTCAGTCTTGTCTGACTCTTTGTGACCCCGTGGACTGCAGCACACCAGGCTTCCTTGTACTTCACTATCTCCCAGAGTTGGCTCAAACTCATATCCATTGAGTTGGTGATGCCACCCAACCATCTCATCCTCTATCATTCCCTTCTCCTGACCTCAATCTTTCCCAGCATCAGGGTCTGTTCCAGTGAATAGGTTCTTTGCATCAGGTGGCCAAAGTATTGGAGCTTCAGCTTCAGCATCAGTCCTTCCAATGAATATCCAGGATTGATTTCCTTTAGGATGACTGCTTTGATCTCCTTGCAGTCCAAGGAACTCTCAAGAGTCTTCTCCAACACCAGAGTTCAAAAGCATCAATTCTTCAGCGCTCAGCCTTCT
This sequence comes from Bos mutus, assembly GCF_027580195.1. NCBI lineage: Eukaryota > Metazoa > Chordata > Mammalia > Artiodactyla > Bovidae > Bos > Bos mutus. The sequence goes on from NC_091617.1 coordinate 74,342,960, forward strand.
TTATGGTCCAACTCTCACATCTGTACGTGACTACTGGAAAAACTATAGCTTCAAATATACAAACATTTGTCAGCAAAGTGATGTCTCTTCTGTCTGATGCCCTGTCTAGGTTTGTCATAACTTTTCATCCAAGGAGCAAGTGTCTTTTAATTCCATCATTGCAGTCACCATCTGCAGTGATTTTGGAGCCCAAGAAAATAAACTCTCTTACTGTTTCCATTGTTTCCCCATCTACTTGCCATGAAGTGATGGGACCAGATGCCATGATCTTTGTTTTTTGAATGTTGAGTTTTTTTTTTTAACTTTACAATATCGTACTGTTTTTGCCATATATCAAAATGAATCCACCACAGGTATACATGTGTTCCCCATCCTGAACCCTTCTCCCTCCTTCCTCCCCATACCATCCCTCTGGGTCGTCCCAGAGCACCAGCCCCTAGCATCCAGTATTGTGCATTGAACCTGGACTGGCGACTCATTTCATATATGATATTATACATGTTTCAAGCCAGTTTTTTCACTCTCCTCTTTGACCCGAATTATGAGGCTCTAATTTCTTTTCACTTTCTGCCATAAGGGAGGTGTCACTGCATATCTGAGGTTATTGATATTTCTTCCGGCAGTCTTTTCCAGCTTGTGCTTCATCCACCCTGGCATTTTGCATGATGTACTCTGTATATAAGTTAAATAAGCAGGGTGACAATATGTAGCCTTTATATACTCCTTTCCCAATTTTGAACCAGTCTGTTGTTCCATGTTGAGTTCTAACTGTTGCTTCTTGACCTGCATACAGGTTTTATAAGAAGTAGGTAAGGTTGTCTGGTATTCCCATCTCTTTAAAAAATTTCCACAGTTTGTTGTGATAGGCTTTAGCATAGTCAATAAAACAAAAGTAGATTTTTTTCCTACAATTCGCTTGCTTTTTCTATGATTCCCATGGATGTTGGCAATTTGATCTCTTGTTCCTCTGCCTTTTCTAAATCCATCTTGTATATCTGCAAGTTCTCAGTTCACATATTGTTGAAGCCTCACTTGGAGAATTTAAAGTATTACTTTGCTAGTGTATGAAATGAGTGCAGTTGTGTGGTAGTTTGAACATTCTTTGGCTTAACCCTTCTTTGGGTTTGAAATGAAAACTGACCTTTTCCAGTCCTGTGGCCACTGCTGAGTTTTCCAAACTTGCTGGCATATTGAGTGCAGCACTTTCACAGCATCATCTTTTAGAATTTGGAATAGCTCAACTGGAATTTCATCACCTCTACTAGCTTTGTTCATAGTAATCCTTCCTAAGGCCCATGTGACTTCACACTCCAGGATGTCTGGCTTTAGGTGAGTGATCACACCATCATGGTTATCCAAGTCATTAACACCTTCTTAGTATAGTCCTTCTGTGTATTCTTGCCACCTCTTCTTAATATCTTCTGCTTCTGTTTGGTCCATACCTTTTCTGACCTTTATTGTGCCCATCTTTGCATGAAATGTTCCCTTGGTATCTCTAATTTCCTTGAACATATCTCTAGTGTCTTAGCCACTGGACCACCAGTGAAGTCCCAGTGCGGTATTTACACAATGATATATTATGTATTCATGGATATATTTTGTGGACAAAGAATAGCTGCAGATATTCTGTAAAGACCTACTGAATCTTCACGTAGTACCACAGTGTACAATTAGATATGCTGTTTTCATTTTCAAAATGAAACTCCAGGAAATAAATTTCCCATTCAGGACCTTATTCCTTTCTAAAATCAAATGGTCCCCCCTTTAAATTTTAAAATGCTGTGATTCTGATATTCCATGAAAATAAAAATGCACAATATAAATGTGAAAGGATAGATCATTGCTGCTGCTACTAAGTCACTTCAGTTGTGTCCGACTCCTAGAGACCCCATGGACTGCAGCCTACCAGGCTCCTCCATCCATGGGATTTTCCAGGCAAGAGTACTGGAGTGGGTTGCCATTTCCTTCTCCAAGATCATTGCTAGTAACATTAAAAATGTCTTTTGAGTAAGAAGAACTTTGTTTCCCTTATTTTTTAATATATATTTAATTTTGTTCAGGGAAAGTTATGTGTGTGTGTAAGTATGAGAGGCAATGAGAGAGAGAAAGAAGAGAATTTCTCTTTCTACCTAAAAGCCCATAATCAATAGTTCCATTTTGGTCAGTTTGTACGAAAATCACAAAACCAGTAATCAAATGATTCTCTCCACTAAGTGAAAGTTTGAGGATCAACACTTAAGCTCTAACCAGACTAGCTCTTCATTTAGCATGTAAGATTTTGTATTAAATGAGATTAAATGTAACCTCCAGAGTTTGTCCTTAAAATTTATACTAGAACTGAGACAACTATTACTGTCTACTCTGTGTGCTTAGAGGCATACAGTATTATCTCATGTCTGTGTGAAAAAACAGAGCGTGAAGAGTGCAGAAAGTTTTTCCAAAACAATTTTATTATTTTCTGCAGAAGCTTTCACCTATCTTGTGTGTTTTTCTTTATCCCTGTCATTTGTTTACAGCTTCATTATTTTACACATGCAAATACTAGTATACTTCTGTATATTATGTCAGAAGAGTCACAAATGCTGGAAAAACTGATGAAGAAAAGATAGACCTCCAGAAAAAATGACTGGGGTGTCACTTCAAGAATCTTGTCTAATTTCACAAAATCTACTGATCCATGTGAAATTCCACAAGATCTGTGCTTCGTCTTGTGCTCATTCTTATGATAGCCCAAAGAAATGGATAGAAATAATGAATGTTTCTTTGAAGAGGTCATCATTCTTCAGGGTAACAGGCATAAATGATAATCCTTTGCACAGACATGCTGCATTTTAATTCACAAGACCTTTTCACTAATATCATCATATTTGTATTCTGATGTATTTCATGGGTTGGGGGAGCCAGTAGTGACCCAACTGAAATTTTGGAATAGTATTTCAAAAAGGGAGTCAGAATTAAAATTGGTAAGAATCTAATCATCAGTATAAATTTGGTCATGTGAAAAACATGTTATAGCTCTGTTAAAATGCTTAAATTTTTCTTCTAAAGTGTTATTGCTTAAAAAAATATTTTCAGTGAGCAAATCACTTGCCCTTTAAAATAGTTTTTTACATATATGGGAATTTTTGAAACATAAAACCTCATGGCAGATGCAAGTTGTAAATGGCATTTTGTTTGTTTGCTTGTTACTGAGGAGATATTATTATAGCAAATAATATGTGATCTATCATATAGTATGTATTATATGATAGCAAACCCAAGTGCCAAGAGGCCCAGATAGAAAGAGGCACATCTAGGTAATTTAACTCCAATAATTCTTAGAGTGGGCAATGAAAACCCAGTGTAGCCTGAACTTTAGGCTTTTCATAAGAAGTTAAAAATATTTCTATGTGAAATTTTATGAATTTGAAAATAATTTAAAATTAAATCAAACATATTCATGGGTCATGATTGAATGGTTACCCACATTCTCCCCAAAGCCATATATGGTTCTATTTATCTTCTAACAAAAGTGTAAAGTAAGAATAATCATTCAGTTTTACATATGAGAAGGCTGAGGCTAATAAAAGTTAAGAAGCTGACTTTTACCCAAGTAATAAACAGCAGAGGCAGCAGGGGAACCTTGTGTTTGATACCAAAGCCCTGGGTTTTCCTGTGTTTCATTTTACCTCTCAGAAAATGTGTCTTAATCCAAATATCATATCTTAGAATTAATTCTTTCTAAAAGCTTATTTTTAAAGTGTATTTCTTAACTGCCCAAAGCAGTTTTTGAAATAAAAATGAAAAAAAAACCTAGAAATAGGAATCATAGGACCTGTAATATTCTCTTTCTCAGTGTACCAACCAAAGCCTGTTCCAACCAACTCACCATCACTGGTGGATCAGTGGTAAAGAATCCATCTGCCAATATAGGAGACCTGGGTTGGAAAGATTCCATGGAGAAAGAAATGGCTATCCACTCCACTGTTCTTGCCTGGCAAATTCCATGGGCAGAGAAGCCTGGTAGCCTACAGTCCATAGGATTGCAAGAGTGGGACATGACTTAGAGACTAAAACAAAGTCAACAACAAACCATCACTCTAGCTAGTGGTGAATAGTGAATAGAACAGTGAAGTCGCTCAGTCCTGTCCAACTCTCTGCGACCCCGTGGACTGTAGCCTACTACGCTTCTCTGTCCATGGGATTCTCCAGGCAAGAACACTGGAGTGGGTTACCATTTCCTTCTCCAGGGGATTTTCCCGACCCAGGGATCGAACCTGGATCTCCCACATTGGAAGCAGACGCTTTAACCTCTAAGCCACCGCATTCTGTAATTGGAGGTCATTAGAATGTCTAGCGGAGAAGGCAATGGCAACCCACTCCAGTACTCTTGCCTGGAAAATACCATGGGTGGAGGAGCCTGGTAGGCTGCAGTCCATGGGGTCGCTAGGAGTCGGACACGATTGAGCGACTTCACTTTATTTTTTTCACTTTCATGCATTGGAGGAGGAAATGGCAACCCACTTCAGTGTTCTTGCCTGGAGAATCCCAGGGACGGGGGAGCCTGGTGGGCTGCCGTCTATGGGGTCACTCAGAGTCAGACACGACTGAAGCGACTTAACAGCAGCAGCAGCAGCATGTCTAGACTTCTCTTTCACTTTTCACTTTCATGCATTGGAGACGGAAATGGCAACCCACTCAAGAATTCTTGCCTGGAGAATCCCAGGGACGGGGGAGCCTGGTGGCTGCCGTCTCTGGGGCCGCACAGAGTCGGACACGACTGAAGCGACTTAGCAATAGCAGTAGTATGTCTAGAAAACAACTTAAAATTGAAAGAAAAGCAGGAGTATACTTTCAGTCTCTAATCACATACTAACATTTGGAAAGGCCAGAAGAGTCTTCTCCTTAATGTGTTAGGTTGAGTGGAGCATGGAAGTTCTATGCTTATAATTCATGACATTTGACTATATTTCAGGGCAGGCTATCTCACTAGTGATTCTCCGGACTCTAGATTTCATTTGTAGAATTGTGTGATTCCTGGGATATTATAATATTGTACGTTGAATATTGTACGTACAAAATATTTTCTTCCCATTCTATTCCCCTTCGTCTACTAAGTAACCATGCATTCTTCAGGGGTCAAATATAGCCTCTTTCAGGAAACTCTTCTTGACTTAGATCCTTATGCAAGAGGGGATTTTAATACTCAATTCTCTGCCTCATAATGTTGTGAACTCTGACTACCAGGGCTGTCTGTTAATCTATATATCATTATTTGATTAGAACACGGACATAATTTAAATGTTAGCTGAAAGAGTACGTGAATTATGTAATTGTTTCAGTGGCTACCCAGACATTAAATATCAGATACACTATTTTACCAACCTCACATTAACCTTCCTTTTCTCTACCTACCCTGACTGATTTACATATAAAATATACGTTGAACATGAGAATACAGGCAAACATATTATTGTAGTTTTATTTTCTTGTTTATGAGAAAGAATAAAAATGATGCACAATATGAATTTTTGCTCATAGACTGTGTATAAATGTCGGAAACTAAAACTTACCAAGTCTAGCAAAATATCTCCTTCATGTATTGTTCTTCTCTCCCACACAGTAGTTTTAAATACAGCTTTTCAAAAGATGAATGCTAGAAATTTGCATGCTGAGTCTATTAAAGAAAATGGTCAGATTCTATTCAGACTGAATACAAGCTAAATTGGTGAAATGCTGTGACACTTTGCCACTTGGCTTCAATTAGAACAGCATCAGTGTTGAGGTTGGCTTTCAGTGCTGGGTCTTTTTCCTTTTATAAAATGGTTTAGAAAAATTCCAAGTTTCCTTTCAACCCCATCTCTAATAATCCATACTTCTATTAAGGATAAAAAATATTTAAAATGCCAACCTGCAAAATATATGAAAAAAGAAGTCTGTTTGAGCATTGGGCACATTTCTGGGGAAAGCAAAGGCAAATATTAACAGCTCATCAATAATTAAACCCCAAACTTTAAGAGTAAAGTTATAGGTAGATAAAAATAATTTGAGCTTTAATGGAAAAGGAGACATGACTCAAATTAGACAATGGATTTTCAATTGTCTTTTAATCTGTCAACCCATTTTTTTCCATGGGGCATGCAAATAAAAAAATAAAACAGACCAAATTATTTCCCTTTCAGATAAAGTAGCATTCAAAAAAGTAAAATTCAAGAGAAATTGAGCTGAAGGTTTTTGTAGTCAGTGACCTGAACATAAAATTTTTTATTTGTTTGATAGTTTCTAAAAATGGCTTGATTAGAAAAAATAAATGTAAAAAAATAAGTATAGCTTTGTTGCTATTGAGCTTAATGGGTGCAGAAACATATATATATAGGAAAATTATTTATAATATACACTAAATAGCATTTTATGACTGAATAATATTCCATTCATTGTATAAATACCTCACATCATTATCCATTCATCCTTTGATGGACATTTAAGGTGCTTCCATGTCTTGGCTAATATAAATAGTGCTGTGGTGAACATTGGGGGGCATGTATCTTTTCTACTTAAGGTTTTAAGGTTTTCTATGGATATATGTCCAAGAGTGAGATTGCAGGATTATATCGTAGCTCTATTTTTAGTTTTTGAAAACCTCCATCCTTTTCTCCATAGTGGCTGTATCACTTTACATTCCCACCAGTAGTGTAGGAGGGTTACTTTTTATCCACACCCTCTCCAGCATTTATTACTTGTTGACTTTGATGATGGCCATTCTGATTGCTGTGAGGTGAAACTTCATTGTTGTTTGCATTTCTCTATTAGTGATTTTAAATATTTTTTTTTTTCATTTGCCTGTTGGCCATCTGTATGTCTTCTTTGGAGAAATGTCTATTTAAGATCTGCCCACTTTTCGGTTCATTCATTTGTTCGTTTTTGCTCTTGAACTGTATGAGCTCTTTGTATATTTTGCAGATTAATCTCTTGCCTGTCATATCATCTGAAAATATTTTCTCCCATTCTGTAGGTTTGTGTTTTCATTTTGTTTATTGGTTTCCTTTCCTGTGCAAAAGCTTGTAAGTTTAATTAGGTCCCATTTGCTTATTTTTGTTTTTATTTCCATTACTCTAGGAGACAAATCCAAATACACATTGCTGTGATTTATGTCAAAGAGTGTTCTGCCTTTGTTTTCCTCTAGGAGTTTTATAGTATCTGGTCTTAGTGAAAGTTGCTCAGTTGTGTCCGACTCTTTGCAACATCATGGACTATACAGTTCATGGAATTCTCCAGGCCAGAATATTGGAGTGGGTAGCCGTTCCCTTCTCCAGGGGATCTTCCCAACCCAGGGACTGAACCCAGGTCTCCTGCATTGCAGGCGGATTCTTTACCAGCTGAGCCAACAGGGAAGCCCAAGAATGCTGGAGTGGGTAGTGTATCCCTTCTCCAGTGGATCTTTCCTACCCTGGAATCAAACCCTTCCCTACCCAAGAATGCAGGGGTCTCCTGCATTGCAGGAGGATTCTTTACCAACTGAGCTACCAGGGAAGGCCCTCTGGTCTTATATTTAGGCCTTTAATCTATTTTGAGTTTATTTTTGTGTGTGGTCTTAGAAAAGTTTGAACATTTTACATGTAGCTGTCCAGTTTTCCCAATATCTCTTATTGAAGAGACTTTTTTTCTATTATATATTCTTGTATCCTTTGTCATAGATTAATTGACCATCAGCTGTGTTAATACTATAGGTTTGTAGTATAGTCTGAAGTCAGGCAGCCTGATTCCCCTAGCTCCATTTTTCTTTCTCAAGATTGCTTTGGCTATCTGGGATCTATCGTGTTCCATACAGATGATTAGCACAAAAAGAATGAAACAACACCATTTGCAGCAACACTGATGGATCTAGAAATTATCATACTACATGGAATATGCCAGAGAGTGTAAGACAAATATCATATGATATTACTTATATGTGAAAGCTAAAAAAAAGGTGATACAGATGAACTTATATACAAAAACAGAAATAGACTCACTGACATAGAAAACAAATTTCTGGTTGCCAAAGGAGAGAGGGAGGGATAAATTAGGAGTTTAGGATTAACATGTACATACTCAGATCAGATCAGATCACTCACTCAGTCGTGTCCAACTCTTTGCAACCCCATGAATCGCAGCACGCCAGGCCTCCCTGTCCATCACCAACTCCCGGAGTTCACTCAGACTCACGTCCATCGAGTCAGTGATGCCATCCAGCCATCTCATCCTCTGTCGTCCCCTTCTCCTCCTGCCCCCAATCCCTTCCAGCATCAGAGTCTTTTCCAATGAGTCAATTCTTCACATGAGGTGACCAAAGTACTGGAGTTTCAGCTTTAGCATCATTCCCTCCAAAGAAATCCCAGGGCTGATCTCCTTCAGAATGGACTGGTTGGATCTCCTTGTAGTCCAAGGGACTCTCAAGAGTTGCATATAAAATAGATAACCAACAAGAACTGTACTCAATATATTGTAATAACTTGTAAGGGAAATAATCTGAAAAAATTGATATATATGCACATAAAATTGATTCACTTTGTTGTATACCTGAAACTAACACAGCATTGTAAATCAACCATATTTCAATTTTTTAAAAAACAAATTTTTAAAAAAGTAACAAAATTATTTTTATATGACATAGTGGATGTATGTAGACATGAACTGTATAGGAATTGTGACATTTGAAGGTATACCAAAAGAATGGGCTGTTTAACATCAAAAATGGAACATTAGGACCGTACTTATATTCCTCAAGGCCCAGATACCATTTGTTTGCTTTGCTTAGTATATATTAATGGCTTTTATCAAGTTAAAATATATTTGAATTTTTACATAATTGGTTCCTAATTCAAGGAAGAGTTGGTATCTCTTAGAGACACCCTACATGGAATCTTCCTTTTGTAGGCTAATATAGACTGTGAAAAGAAGGCCGTTTCACACTCATGTTTATTCTGTCATATTATAGGCTCCCTGAGAATGTATACTCCTGTTTACTTTTTTAAAGTACATTTCCCTCTTTTCCAGATACTTATAAAAGGAAAAATTGTATTTCCTTTTAGGCAATTAGTCTATTGATTGCTAGCTGTAACTTTTGGCATAAAATGAAGTCCAACTACACCTAATATGGCTTCATTTGACTAGGCCTTTCCTACGTAAAAGAGCCTTGATAGCAAGTTTACAATATGGTTTGTGAATAGGTTGATTAAATAAAATTTGTACTTTAGCAATAAAAAAAAAATAAAAAAATAAAAATCTAAGTGTTTGTCTTTTTGTATGCTGGTTCAAAGGAAGTTTAGCTCTTTAAGATATCTGTACTAGGGTTGATGAACCATTGCAAAGGACTGTTTCATTAAACTTTTTCAGACATTGGGAAAAGGCTATATTCATTCATTCATCCTGTCATTCATTCACAAACATTTATAGAGAAGCTCCCAGGTGCAGGTGCTGCTAAGATTCAAGGAAATATATGAGAAATACCTTGATCACAGATAATTTGCACTTAGTAAGATTATATTTGCAAACATATATTGATATACAAAGTATGCAATAAAAGTGAACATTATGTTGAAAGCCACAGATACATTTCTATTGTTGGAATCAGAAGAGGATGAGCTGATTTTCAGATGACAAGATGAGATGATTTTATGGAGGGAGTTGAATTTAAATTATGTCTTTAAGAATAATTGAGATTTGGATTTGCAAATATAGGTGGGAGGACTTGCCACATATAAAAGTGCAGCAGAAACAACACATGAAATATTATGATGGGATTTGTGGGTGATGAAAAGTATATAACAAATGACCTATGAAGATAGATGCGTACAGATGACATGATTTAGCAGTCTGATGGTAAAGACATAGAACATGAATTATCCGCACACATATGAGTCTTTTCTTTTTCTGGATTTATAGCCAAAAACTATACAAATGGGAAGATAGGTAAATAAACATTCATGCTTGCAAAATCGTTTCCTTGGTCTACCATTTTTGTTGGGTTTGAGAAGATGCTTTAAGAGACTTGTCACCTTTTAGTGTGCAAAAGAAAATTCCTCTAGGATTAGATCATGAGTCCTGAATTATAAATTAATCAAATTAAAAATGTGCATTGATAGGACCATTAGGTAGTAGGATGGCTGTAAACTTAGGGCCAACTTACTTAAATGCTGGATGGGCCAGCTCCTCTTTCACGCAGTGTTCCCTTTTTACACAAACGCCAGTCCACTTGGAAAAATATAATCTGATTTCCACTCACGATCCCTATTCAATCTGTTAGTCAAGTTTACTGTTTTTATCCTGTTTGTATTTAAATGATCACCTCTTTCTGCCTTCTGCCTCCTATTTTGCCAATGCTCATCTGGCAATCATAGGAGCAATCAACTGGTGAAATCGTAGGGGCAAAATCTCACTACCTACAACCAAAATGGCTAAAAACAGTGTGCTCACTGTAACAGGTAAGCACAGTGATATTAACTGTGCTACAGATAGTAACTGAAGCACACTGGTCAAAGTCATTTGATTAATGAAAAATATGCACAATTATAAGTGAAAGCCTGTTTCACCTCATCATTCTTAATGATAAAAGCGCAGAAATCGTAACCAGAGCCTCGTGGTATAATGAAGGAAGATCCCCAGACAGAAGACTGTATTCCATTCCTGACTCTGCTGTTACCTATAAGCATGATCTTGACTGTGTGATTTTCCTCCCATTGGTGGTTTTTGTTATGATTTAGTCGCTAAGTCACGTCTGACTCTTGCAACCCATGGACTGTAGCCCACCAGGCTCCCCTGTCCATGGGATTTCCCAGGCAAGAATATTGTTGTGGGCTACCATTTTCTTCTCCTGGGCATCTTTCTGACACAGGGATCAAACCTGTGTCTCCTGCATTGCAGGTAGATTCTTTACCACTGAACCACAAGGGAAGCCCTGAACCTTTATTTCTTTATCTGTAAAATGAAGAATCAGACTACATATTACAAGCCCTAAATTTCAAGTGCTCTGTTAATCATAAGAACAGAACTTACAAACTTTCTTTGTTTTATGAAGCCAAAAAATATGCTTATCATCTCTTTGTCTGAGTGATAATATATTTGAAGCATGATAGAGGTAAATTATATTATTCAATAACCTAGGACTTTAGAAAAGAAAAGCAAAAACCAATCCAAGCCCTCTCTCTTCATTCCTATTTAGTGGTGAATATGTTTACTTTGAATTATCCTTCTGAGGAGTCATTATCACAGCAAGAAGCATTGCAGCAAAGATGTTTAAAAAAAAAAAAACAGCTCTAGCTTTTTAGATCTATCAGAACTGTTTGTCTAGCAGATTACTCTTTAGGCTGTTGAAATGAAAGTGGCTGGTGTTATGGTGCATGCAGGCTTGATTGAGACTGAGCAGAACACATCTGTGAGAGGTGGTTTTAGAGCACTGCTAAGGGATATAATATCAAGTCTCAATCTACCCACACCTGCTGGGTACCTGAATTATACCAGGATTCTTTTGCTTTGCCTTCTTTTCTTACAGTTTTTCAGATTAAGAAAAGGATTTGTAGTGTCTGCTATGCCTCACAGCAATATAACAGCAATCCCACATCGCAGGTGCTCTGTAGTCATGATGCGTTCCAGCCTGTATTTTTCTTTCATTGACCATTACAGTAGTTCCTCACTGAGAAATGTTTCAGTCACTGAGCACTGTAATCACTGCCAAGAAGATGTTTAAACGAAAATGTAATTTAAACTCAATGAACAAGTAACACAAGCAAATTCTGGGGTTGTTTCTCCTTAATGATAGTGGGGATAGTTATAGAGCATCCCTTTGGTGACACATGGGCTTCCCTGGTGGCTCAGATGGTAAAGAATCCACCTGAAATGCAAGAGACCTGAGTTTGATCCCTAATCGGGATGATCCCCTGGAAAAGGGAATGGCTACCCACTCCAGTAGTCTTGCCTAGAGAATTCCATGGACAGAAGAGTATGGCAGGCCATGGGTTGGCAAAGACTCAGACTCGACTGAGTGGCTAAGAACACATTTCTTGGTGACACGTTATCCTAGAAATACCCTTTATTGCATGTGTGTGCCCGCTAAGTCACTTCAGTCGTGTCCAACTCTTTGTGACCCTATAGACTACAGTCCTGCCAAGCTTTTCTGTCCGTGGAATTTTCCAGGAAAGAACACTGGAGAAGACTGCCATCCCTTCTCCAGGGATCTTCTGACACAGAGATTGAACTCAGGTCTCCCACTCTGCAGGCAAATTCTTTACAATGTGAGCCACCAGGGAAACCCTATTTTACTGGCTATATTCTTTTTTTTTTTTTAGTTTTTAAATTTTATACAGTTTTAAAGGTTGCTTTCCATTTACAGTTATTGTAAAGTATTGGCTACATTTGTTGTGTTAAACAATACATCTTTGAGCCTGTCTTACATCTAATAATCTGTACCTCCCCCTCCTTCACCCCTATGATTCCCCTACCCACCCTTTACTGGTAAGCACTAGTTTGTTCTCTATATCTATGAATCTGCTTCTTTTTTTGTTTTAGTCACTAATTTTTGTATTTTTTTTAGATTCCACATATAAGAAATATACAGTACTGTCGTTCTCTCTCTGATTTATTTCACTTAGCATCAATTCAGTTCAGTTGCTCAGTCATGTCCAACTCTTTGCATCCCCATGGACTGTAGCACACCAGGCTTCCCTGTCCATCACCAACTCCTGGAGCTTGCTCAAACTCATGTCGATGGAGTCAATGATGCCATCCAACCATCTCATCCTGTGTCATCCCCTTCTCCTCCTGCCTTCAGTCCTTTCCAGCATCAGGGTCTGTTCCAGTGAGTTAGTTCTTCCCATCAGGTGGCCAAAGTATTGAAGGTTCAGCTTTAACATCAGTCTTTCAAATGAATATTCAGGACTGATTTCCTTTAGGATGGACTGGTTTGATCTCCTTGCTTGGGCTTCCCAGATGGCACAATTGTAAAGAATCTGACAGAAGAGACATGAGTTCAATTCCTGGGTCAGGAAGATTTCCTGGAGTAGGAAATGGCAACCTACTTCAGTATTCTTGACTGGAAAATTCCATGGATAGAGGAACCTGGTGGTCTACAGTCCATGGGGTCACAAAAAGTTGGACACAACTGAGTGACTGAGCATGCATGCATCTATGCTTACTGTTGATTTGGGTATATGTTCTTTACACTTTTACTTTCGACCTCTATGAGACTTATGGTTGTCACTTCTAGATAATATATTGTTGAGTTTTGCATTTTTGATCAGACAGCCTTGATCAGGCTCTGCCTTCTACTTGGAGTGGATGCTCTTTTTGCAATGAATGTGGTGATCGCTATGATTGGGTTTAAACTACCACCTTGCTATTTGTTTTCTATTTATCTCAACTCACTTTTATTTTTCCATTTTTCTTATTTATTTTTGTTTAATTAATGTGTTTTATGACTCATTTTAATTCCTGTGTTGCCTTCTTAGTTCTACCCTTTTGTATTTGTAGTTCTTTCTGTAGAAAGTACAGCAGTGATTCTTACTTTATGATAGTTGACTTAGAATTAATGTTAAACACCTTACATATACTATAAGAACCTTAAAACAATATATTTAAATGAAATCTCTCTTCTTTCTGCATTTTTGTGTGTATGTTTTTATGTTATAGCCCTATCAGTGCAATGTTATTTATGCTTTAAAATATTAAAAGAAGAAAAAGTATGTTCTTTTATATTTATCAACATGTTTATGATTGCCAGTGGTATTTATCCTTTCCTATGTAACCTAGTTTCCATCCAGTATAATTTCCTTTCAGTCTAAATAGTATCTTTTAGCATTGATTATTACTGGAAGTGAGTGAAAGTTGCTCAGTCATGTCTGACTCTGTGATCTCATGGACAGCAGCCTGCCAGGCTCCTCTGTCAATGGAATTCTCCAGGCCAGAATACTGGAGTGGGTTCCCTTCTCCAGGGAATCTTCCCAAACCAGAGATCTTACCCAAGTCTCCTACATTGCAGGTGATTCTTTATAGCTGAGCCACCAGGAAAGCCCAAGAATACTGGAATGGGTAGCCTACCCCTTCTCCAGGGGTTCTTCCCAACCCAGGAATCAAACCAGGGTCTCCTGCATTGCAGGCAGATTCTTTACCAGCTGAGCTACCAGGGAAGTCCAAAAGTACAGTGAATGTTGCTCAGTCGTGTCCAGCTCTTTGCGACTCCATGGACTATACAGACCATGGAATTGTCCAGGCCAGAATACTGGAGTGGATAACCATTCCCTTCTCTGGGGGATCTCCCCACCTCCAAAACCCGTTATAATGCAAGTCTTCTAAAAATGAATTCACTCATTTTGTTTGTTTGAAAATATTTTTACTTTATCTTACCAGCTTTGAAAGATATTTGTACTGGATATAGAATTATAGGTTAAATTTGTTTTTTATTTCAACATTTTAATGACTTCCCTCCATTGTCCTCTAGCTGCCATTGTTTGCCTGTGTTTCATGTGTCTTTGTACCTTCTTTGTTTCATTTTAACTTTTTCTTTATCTTTCAGAAGTTTGGTTATAATGTGCTTGGAGCATAGTTTTGGTTTATTTCTCCTGCTCAGAGTGTGCTAAACTTCTTTGATGTGGATCAGAAGAAATTTTTATTTTTTACCATATTTGATAAATTTTAACCATTTTTTTCTACTTAATTCTATTTCTTTTTCTTCAACATAGCTAGACAGTTTGGTACTGTCAGTGGTTACTGGTTCTGTTTTATGTTTTGGGGGATTTAAATATTTATCTGTCTGTTTTAGCCTGGATAATTTCACTTACTCTGTCTTCAGGTTTATTGATACTTTTATTTGCCAGTTTGTAATCTGTCAATAAATACATCCAGGGTTTTTCTCTTAAATATTGTTCTTTTAAATTCTAGAAAGATTGTTTCTTATTTTAATCATCACTTCCAATTTTCACTGATACTTTTTATTTGTTTACTCATTATGTCCTTTTTCTTTAAGTCATGTAGCATATTAATAGGAGCTATTTTAAAATCCTGTCTATTAATTCTAACATCAGGGTCATCTTGTGGTCTTTTCTGTTGATTGCTTAATTATGGATTGCATTGCCTTGCTTGTATCCATGTTTTATAATTTTTGTGTGTTTGATATTTGTATAATATGAGTGTGCTTTTTTCCTGACATTTAGATTAAAAAATAATAGATTTTCTTGATCCTCTCGGTGTGTGTGTGTGTGTGTGTGTGTGTGTGTGTGTGTGTGTGTTTAGGTCTTGATTATTTTGCTTCTGTCTTTAGTCTGGGGTTGGAGGAAAACCTTATTTAGAGTAATATGGTCTTTTGAGGTCTTCTGCTGCTGCTAAGTCGCTTCAGTCATGTCCAACTCTGTGCGACCCCATAGATGGCAGCCCACCAGGCTCCCCCGTCCCTGGGATTCTCCAGACAAGAACACTGGAGTGGGTTGCCATTGCCTTCTCCAATGCATGAAAGTGAAAAGTGAAAGTGAAGTCGCTCAGTCACATCCGACTCTCCGCAACCCCATGGACTGCAGCCTACCAGTCTCCTCCATCCATGGGATTTCCCAGGCAAGAGTACTGGAGTGGGTCGCCATTGCCTTCTCCATTGAGGTCTTCAACAAATGTCAAATGTGTTTATTGAAGTCTCTCCTTTTCTGGCTTGTCTAGAAGTTCATCGTATTCCAGCCCTGCCCAACTGTGGTATGTTTATTCAGTTCTCAAACTTGCAGTAGCTATTCTATGCTAGCTTGAGGAATCTCATTCTGAGCATATGCAGTCTATCCATAAACAGAGGGCCCTCAGGAAATTCCCATACCGCTTCCTACCCTTAATGCCACCAGTCTCCTTTGGCACCTTTCTGCAGAAACTCAAGTCCCCTTAGTAGTTCCAAACTCCAGTTTCTAATACCATAGCTCAAAAAACCAACTGGCTATAACTTCACCTTTCCATATCAAGGTTGAAAAGTGCCCCTTGAAGAAAGCCAGTGTTGTAAATCAGCTATACTTCAATAAAATAAATTTTAAAAAGAAAAAAAAATAAAGCTAGAGTTAGTATGGTGCATACCTCAATACATTTTCCTTCTCTCGAAGAAAACCCTGCAATTCTAGTTGACAAGTGCTTGGAAACTGCTGTCCCATCTACTTTGTCCAGTTTTATAATTATTTATAAAAGGAAATTAAGTTTGATATTGATTATTGTGACTTCATTGAAGTTGACAGGTTAAATTTTTTTAATTGGGAAATTTCATGTTTTAAAAAACATATTTCTATGCTTAGTTGATATTTCTGGGTCCTTTAGAGTATTCAAAGTGACTTTCTAAAAGATGTAACACTGTTTAACTTGAAATAGGGGAATTTGAAAACAATCCTACCTTCATCCTTATCCCCAGACAGGAACACAGAGATTGAGGCACCAGAGGCACACAACCTCTTACATAAATGTGTTGAGGGTATTCAATATACCCTCTGACTTGATTTTCAGACTCAATCATAAAGGGGTATTTGGTTACATACTGTGTACATGGTCACTTCATAAGAATTAATGATGTTTTTAATTGGAGAATTGCATTGTTCCCCTAATGTATGCTTTCTGTCTCTAGAACATTCAGACTTCTGGAAATAATTCTGGTGAGAACAGTAAATTGCAACATGATATATTCCGTTATGGCTTCCCTGATATCTCAGTTGGTAAATAATCCACCTGCAATGCAGGAGACCCCAGTTCAATTCCTAGCTCAGGAAGATCCGCTGGAGAAGGGAAAGGCTACCCACTCTGGTATCCTGGCCTGGAGAATTCCATGGGCCGTATAGTCCATGGGGTTGCAAAGAGTCAGACACAACTGAGTGACTGTCACTTTCACTTTCATATCCCGTTATCCACTGAACTTCTCCTAATTCTCACTATTCACTCCACTGCTAGACTTGCAGGCTTCCTGCTAAAGGGTAAGTCAAATGATGGCTATGTTGTATCACACCTCATTAGAAAGTAATATCATCACATCACTTATCTCAGATTAATGTCAAAGACATCCTCCACTAGAAAGAGAAATGGTCACATTTATCTGTGTGCTCTGTAAGTAGATGACCAAATTGAACCTTAAGCAGTATAACCTTGATTAGCTTCTTATAAGGAAGAGAAACTCAGGACACATAAGATTCCACGCTAGTAATGTAATGCTCAAAATTCTCCAAGCCAGGCTTCAGCAATATGTGAACCTTGAACTTCCAGATGTTCAAGCTAGATTTAGAAAAGGCAGAGGAACCAGAGATCAAATTGCCAACATCCGCTGGAACATCAAAAAAGCAAGAGAGTTCCAGAAAAACATCTATTTCTGCTTTACTGACTATACCAAAGCCTTTGACTGTGTGGATCACAATAAACTGTCGAAAATTCTGAAAGAGATGGGCATATCAGACCACCTGATCTGCCTCTTGAGAAACCTATATGCAGATCAGGAAGCAATATTTAGAACTGGACATGGAACAACAGACTGGTTCCAAATAGGAAAAGGAGTACATCAAGGCTGTATATTGTCTTGTAACATTGTAACATTGTAACACTGGGCTGGAAGAAGCACAAGCTGGAATCAAGATTTCTGGGAGAAATATCAATAACCTCAGATATGCAGATAACACCACCCTTATGGCAGAAAGTGAAGCAGAATTAAAAAGCCTCTTGATGAAAGTGAAAGAGGAGGGTGAAAAAGTTGGCTTAAAGCTCAACATTCAGAAAACGAAGATCATGGCATCTGGTCCCATCACTTCATGGGAAATAGATTGGGAAACAGTGGAAACAGTGTCAGACTTTATTTTGGGGGGCTCCAAAATCAATGCAGATGGTGATTGCAGCCATGAAATTGAAAGATGCTTACTCCTTAAAAGGAAAGTTATGACCAACGTAGATAGCATATGGAAAAGCAGAGACATTACTTTGCCAACAAAGGTCCATCTAGTCAAGGCTATGGTTTTTCCAGTAGTCATGTATGGATGTGAGAGTTGGACTGTGAAGAAAGCTGAGCGCCAAAGAATTGATGCTTTTGAACTGTGATGTTGAAGATGACTCTTGAGAGTCCGTTGGACTGCAAGGAGATCCAACCAGTCCATTCTGAAGGAGATCAGTCCTGGGTGTTCTTTGGAAGGAATGATGCTAAAGCTGAAATTCTAATACTTTGGCCACCTCATGCGAAGAGTTAACTCATTGGAAAAGACATGATGCTGGGAGGGATTGGGGCAGGAGGAGAAGGGGACGACAGAGGATGAGATGGCTGCATGGCATCACTGACTCGATGGACGTGAGTTTGAGTGAACTCCGGGAGTTGGTGATATACAGGGAGGCCTGGTGTGCTGCCATCCATGGGGTCACCAAGAGTTAGACACGACTGAGCGACTGAACTGAACTGAACTGAAGGAAAGTGATTTTTCTCAACCTACTGCTCAGGGGAACCCATTCTCATTTGTGATGCCAAATATCACCTGAAAATTGTAATAAGAAAACAAAGAAAGTAATATACCAGGTACTGTGTTTAGCATAACCTTGTCTTTTTTTTTTTCCTTTTTGATTTTTTGTTGTTGTTGTTGATGTGGACCATGTTTTTAAGCCTTCATTGAATTTGTTACAATATTGCATCTGTTTTACGTTTTGGTTTTTTGGCTGGGATGCCACGTGGTATCTTAGCCCCAGGACCAGGGATCGAACCTCTACCTGCTGCATTGGAAGGTAAAGTCTCAACCACTGGCCAGCAGGGAAGTCCCAAGCATTCCTACATTTTCTTGTTTAATAATCATAACCTTACACTGAAGGTATGATTAGTGTTAACTTACAGATGATAAAACTCAACTTTAAGGAAATTAAGTAACTTGTCCAAGTTTAAAAATCAGGGAGATGAATATTTGTGTCTATATGCCTCCAAAATTAGGTTTCCAGTACACTACAGTTTTCATTATTTTATGGTAATATAAATTTATCCTGTTTCCTTGTACGATTTTGCAAAGAAAGTGTTAACAAAGAACTTTTAGAGAAATTAACTCAGGAGTTTTCCAGTAAAAAATATATATCTCAAAAGTATATAAAAATTCCCTTATTGGCAGTTTTTTTGGTTATAAAATTAGACTTGTTCTAGTCAAAGCAATTCAGTTTTTTTAAAATGCTTCATTTAAGATAATGTATTTCAGCATTTTCTTTGCTTCTTGTCAGGATGGGAAACAATAGCTCTCTTGCTTGATTTAATATCATTTTGTCTTGAGAACACAGTTAACAAAGCAACTGTTAATATTCCTAAGATTTTCAAGCTCCGTGCATCTAAAAGTCACTAATGAAATTAGCGAACCAGAAACTTCACAGCCAAATTTCCAAAGCTTAAGACTAAAGGAACCGTGGGTCTCTGAAATTGTTGGAGGTAAACTGTGTAGCAAGAATCATCAAGTACTTGATTCCTTCTTTATAAACAACCTAATAAGCAAAGTTTACAGCGAACAGGAAAGATGTGTTTGAACATTAAGAAGAGTTTAGATTTTGGTTTACAATTGGAAAGGAAAAAATCGAAACAAGAGAGTTCCTCGTATCTAGCATATGTTTGAAAAATCAGTTATTTTTACATTTCATAAGGAGACTAAATAGTCATAATTACCTATATAATAGCAAAGTTTTTCATATTACCTTTTCTTTTTAATTTTGTTTTCTTAATAAAAATATATCACTACCATTTCTCTCTGGTAAGTAAACACTGTTTTTGAAATAACAAAATTTTATCTTGATTGCTTAATTTCAAGAAATTATGTGACTATTTAATATGAATGATAAAGCTATAGAAGGTTTAAGTCAAAAAAACATTTTAGGTTGCCTTTTCAACAAACAACACTTTTTCATTTAGGGGAACAAGGAGCCTAAGAAGGAAAATGATCATCCCAATGTGAACACAAATTACAGATATACAGGAATAAAAATCCAGGTCTCAGGATGTCTTTTCATCATATTATTTTGTTGGAGTAGATTTTTTTTTTTTTTTAATTCCAATGACTGTTGAGAATTTGAGGGAAATATAACATAGTAATTAGCTTCATAAAACTTATCCTGGTAATGTTTGGTTGTGAAGGAGAAAAGAGGTGAAGAATTAGGAGACAGGAGGATGTGCTGAATTATGAAAGGTAATCAGGAGAGATCTCTGAGAGAGTCAGACTTGAGCAGTGACTTGAAGGAAATGAGGGAGTGCTGGGGTCCAGCCCCAGCTGATCCAGGGTATTCGAAGGAGAGATGGCGTCGGCGACCTATTTATTTAAATATTCATCAAAGATATAAAGAGTAATAGAATGAGGATAGCTCAGTAGGAAAATTCAGTGGAGAAAAGAGGCTGAGTAGCTTGGTTTACGCGGAAAATCAATATAACCTGTGACACCAGGTTAGCTCTGACCACGGAGGCCGCAGGCACCCTCTCGAATAGCGGAAGGTGCCCCACCTTAGACACCTTCTCGAGTGGGTCTTAGAAGCCCAGGCAAATAAATGGTCTCAGAGGACCTCCGCGCTCCAGATGGAGACTCAGCTGGAAGTTAAGGATAAAAATGACACGGGGAGACCAAGCTTTGGTGAGCAAGGCCCGTAGCTTTATTATCAACAGGAGTTTTTATACCCTAAGTTACACATAGAGGATAATAGGGGATGCAAAGTCAGCAGTCTTTGATCCTTATCAAAAACCAGGGTTTCTTTCCTGCAAATTTATCGTATACAAATGGTTTAGGTGATTTACATCATCTTCTGGCCAGAAGGCCTATTAACATTTTATGACTCTTGACAAAGGTTTATCTACCGTAAGACTTATTTTCTCTAAGAGTAATTATTTTAAGGTTTGGCGCCATCTTCCGAAGGTGTTAGATAAAATTGCATTCCTATAGGGCAGATGTGTAATGGGTTTACAACAAAGGAAATAATTTATTACCTTAAGGGTCTAAAGTTGCTAACACCAAGGCCACTACTTATTTTTTCTACATACCAACTATATTAATTAATACACATTCAAGGATACAATACAGGGGCTGTGGAAACTTGGCAGCAAACATTGGCTCATCAATGAAATCTTTTACTAGTTTTATTCTGACAGTTTCTAACTCTCTGAGAGGCTCTAAGCTATTTGAATATCTTAAGCTTCCCGTGCCTCTCGAGGCTGGGAGACTGTAAACAATCATATGCATAGCTGTAGGAGTCCGGGTAAACTTGTCAGGCGAGTTAGAGAGCTATCTGAGGGGTTTGGATTTAAACACTCCTAATTGCCCAGGAACTTTATTAATTGGAGCTGTAAGTTAACTCTTTGACAGAGAGAGCGAGATGGTGGTGGGGGACAGCCCCCAGTAAAGTCAGAGGTGAGAGCACAAAGCAATAAAGTAGGCAGACTCTGTTTTTTTTTTTTTGGAGGGGGCGGTAGATGCTCGAGAATATCCAGGGGGACTCCTGAGGCTCGATACCGCCTTTGCGTATGCTGAGCCTCCTTCTTCATGACCTTTGTCACGAGTGGAATGCCTCACCAGCTCCCTGCAAGGGAGCAAGCCAGTTAATATGTTATTGAAGAGGTTTCTAAGAAAAAAGAATATTAATTGTGTAGGACTTCCCTGGTGGCTCAGACAGTAAAGCATCTGTCTACAATGCAGGAGACCTGGGTTCAATCCCTGGGTTGGGAAGATCCCCTGGAGAAGGAAATGGCAACTCACTCCAGTACTCTTGCCTAGAAAATCCCATGGACGGAGGAGCCTGGTGTCCGTGGGGTCATAAAGAGTCAGACATGACTTCACTTTCACTTTGAGATGGTTTGTGCTTGTTATTTTTGAGAAACAACAAGGATACCAGTGGCTGAAGTGCAATGAGCATTAATTCAGTGTACTTTCATCCCATGGATTATTGGAGCTAGAGCACTGAGAGAGAAACGGGGGTCTACAAAGAACCAGATGAAGATGAGTCATAATTGTGGTACCATTTAATTATATTAATCATACAGAATTATACAAGCTGTGGATTGCTATTGAATTGGAAAGCATGCATTTTAACATGCATTTAGTAAAGCTAGAAGGAGCAAAAAGTGGTTGTGGTTAAATCACATAACATTCTTTTCTTCTCAAAAAATGTATTCTAAGCAATTGTCACCTCGAAATGTAGAAACTTTTATGTTTTAAGTTATGAAGTCAGAGTCTTCTATATAAAAGAAATGATTTCAAGTAATTGTATGGGTCTTCAAATAGCTTGTACATAGGTTATATAATTTGATCTTTATAGCACCATGAGTCTGTAGTAAACATATCTTCAGTTTTTTGATAAAGGAGTTGACGTTCAAAGAAGTGAACTGATTTGCCAAAAAAACACATCATGGCCAGCACCCCAAAGTCCTCCCCTTGCTTCATCTCACTAATTACTCTCCGTGAACAAAGTTATGGCTGTCCTGAATTCAACAAGAGATTGATTTTGCCTGCTTCTGAGCTTTATATAATTGAAATAAATAGTATGTAGCTGGTTTATTTTTCTCCACATTATGTTGGTGAGAATCATCCATATTATTATAGTTGTAGCTTGCTTATTCTCATTGTTCTGTAGTATCTTATTGTCAGAATATATTACATACCCAGGCATTTGGGTTGTCTCCACCTGGGGGTTGTTATGAATAGTGCTACTATGACCATTCTTGTACATGTCTTTGGGGGCATAGTTAAAGATAGTAATAGACTGATTGATTGGTTAATAAATACATAGCTAGACAGGTTTCATTGGGGTATAAATCCAGAAATAGAATTGTCAATCATGGGATATACTTACATATATCAATACTGCCAAGTAGCTTATCAGTGGTTTTACCAGTTTACTCAACCATCAGTTACATATGAGAGACCTAGTTGCACCACATCCTTTTCAACACTTGGCATTATCTGTTATTTCATTTTAGCTGTACTTGAATGTAACCCATGGTGGATTTTTCCAACTTAATTGAGATAGAGTTGGCAATTAAAAGTTTTACAGTTTGATGATTTGATATGCATATACATTGCGAAATACTCGTCACGTCAAACTAATTAGCATATCCATAGCTACCATCCCCCTTGGGAACGTATCCAAAGAGAATGAAATCAGGATCTTAAACATCTGCACTCCAAAATTTATTTCATTATTATAATAACCAAGATGAGAAAACAACTTAAGTACTGGTCAACAGATAATAGATAAAGAAAATGTGATGGATGGATGATAAACAGATAATAGATAGATAATAGGGTATACAGCATATATATGAAATTCAACTTTAAAAAGAAAGAAATCTGCCATTTGCTACAACTCGTCAGATATTGGGAAAAATGAAATAAATCAGATGCAGAAAGACAAATATGTGGAATTTAGATATTTGGAATCTAAAATAGTCAAAGTCATAGAAGCAGGGAGTAGAATGTTGGTAACCAGGGGGAGGGAAAAATGGGGAGATGTTGGTAAAAGGGTACAAAATTTTAGTTTATGCAAGGTGAATTAGTTCTGGAGACTAATGTACAAGAATGTGACTATAGTTAACTACATTATATTGTATATTTGGAATTTGCTAAAAAGGCAGGTATTAAGTATCTTCACCAAGTTTTTAAATACGAGAATTATTGCCCCTACTTTATAGATGATAAAACAAAGATATCAAAATTAAATAGCACAATCAAAATCATGCAACTAAAGAAAGAGTTAATACTGTTACTCAGTTCATCTTATCACATAATCTTTGTGGTTTCCTTAACATATTTTTATTATTTACTTCAACAAGAATAAATTGAGTGTTACATATGCTGGACTTCTGATAAGGACTGGGTCTTTGTGAGCAAAAGCTCTCAGTGTTTAGGATAGGAACAAGAAAAACCATTATGATGCAAGACAAAGTGCATTAAATATTACACTAAAAAAGGTAAAACAATGAGAAGCTAAGGAAAGGAAGAGCATTTCTCTTTATTTTACCAAATAGAGAATTAGAAAGGACAACTTGAACTGAGCACAGTTTGAGGGTTAGAAAGTGTGGACATGTTGAGGAATTAGTGTGTGATGAAAACACTGTTGGCAGTGGTAGTCAACCATGAAAGAAATACATTTTAGCCTTACAGCCATCAAATTCCCTAAATTTCTGTCTCCTTGTTCCTCATGATACATTTAAAGGAGAATACCATTCAAATGGAGGGGCAACAGGCACAGTTAGAGGCTGGCTAAGAGGGAAGGGTCTCATCTTGTGCAGTGGCAGAGCCTGAGACTCATAGAAAAAGCCAGATCCTGAGTAGGATATTAGTGATCTAAGTACAGAGAGAAGAACAGGAAGAAACACAGGAGAGGGATCAAGCTAGAGTATGAAACTATGAAGATGGGGATCAGAGAGAAGAATTCTGGAGAGAGTAGTTTAGAACTGGATGGATAGGCAGAGACTGAAAAGGATCCTGAGTGGTGGCCTTGATCTTAACTAGTGTTTCATTCTTCACTCATCGTCTGGAATAAAATGGGTGGGTGTTCCAAGACAACGCTAGGGTGAATAGGCATTTGGAATGTGAAAAGAATTGGACATATAATGATTTATACAATGCTAGAATAAAAAAAGTTGTGCAAATGCTGCTAAAAAGGTGAGTGCTCAAAATTAATTTCAAAGCACTATTAAAGGTCATATTCATATTCTACTGAAATCAAGGTCAGTTTAAGCTAAACAACTTAAAGTTTTATAAAGATTTTGAAGTAATAAATGTGACAAATAAACCTAGCATTTCACAGATTTACACAGATGATGTGCATATGGAGATGTTTTTGTTTCATCAACAACCCTTTATTCTATGAGCCTTGCTATGTACCTAGGTGGAACTGAACAATCAGGACTGTAGAAGTAAACAAATATTATTCATGAGATAAGCACAAGTAGTAGTTAGTTTTACAAAAGGAAAAAGAACCCTCTTTATACTAATTATTTACTCTGCTTCAATTATATTCAATTACATATTATCTATTGAGAAAGTCTAGGATTTTATCACCTTGGCTCAAAACCTGCCTGTCTCCATTACACATTAGATTTATTGTCATTCTGAACATAATTTTTATAACCTCAGAGCTTCTTCTGAATGTACATGACTGCCCAAGTCTTTGTTAAAAGCTTTCAGCTCAGTCGTGTCCAACTCTTTGTGACCCCATGGACTGCAGCACACCAGGCTTCCTTGTCCATCACCAATTCCCGGTGCTTACTGAAACTCATGTCCATCGAGTCGGTGATGCCATCCAACCATTTCACCCTCTGTCACCCCTTTCTCCTCCTGCCTTCAATCTTTTCCAGCATCAGGGTCTGTTCCAAACAGTCAGTTCTTCGCATCAGGTGGCCAAAGTAATGAAGGTTCAGCTTCAGCATTTGTCCTTCCAATGAATAGTCAGGACTGATTTCCTTTAGGATAGACTGGTTGGATCTCCTTGCAGTCCAAGGGACTCTCAAGAGTCGTCTCCAACACCACAGTTCAAAACCATCAGTTCTTTGGTGCTCAGCTTTCTTTATAGTCCAACTCTCACATCCATACATGACTACTGGAAAAACCATAGCCTTGACTAGATGGACCTTTGTTGGCAAAGTAATGTCTCTGCTTTTTATATTTTTAATTTATTTATTTTAATTGGAGGTTAATTACTTTACAATATTGTATTGGTTTTGCCATACATCAACATGAATCTGCCACAGGTATACACTTGCTCCCCATCCTGAACCCCCCTCCCACCTCCCTCCCTGTACCATCCCTCTGGATCATCTCAGAAGTAAGCCAGAAAGACAAACACCAATACACTATACTATCGCGTATATATGGAATTTAGAAAGATGGTAACTATAGCCCTGTATGCGAGACAGCAAAAGAGACACAGATGTATAGAACAGTCTTTTGGACTCTGTGGGAAAGGGAGAGGGTGGGATGATTTGGGAGAATGGCATTGAAACATGTATAATATCATATAAGAAAAGAATCGCCAGTCCAGGTTTGATGCAGGATACAGGATGTCTCTGCTTTTTAATATGCTGTCTAGGTTGGTCATAACTTTTCTTCCAAGGAGTAAGCGTCTTTTAATTTCATGGCTGCAGTCACCATCTGCAGTGATTTTGGAGCCCAAGAAAAGAAAGTCTGTCACTGTTTCATTGTTTCCCCGTCTATTTGCCATGAAGTGATGGGGCCGGATGCCATGATCTTAGTTTTCTGAATGTTGAGCTTTAAACCAACTTTTTCAGTCTCCTCTTTCACTTTAATCAAGAGGCTCTTTAGTTCTTCTTTACATTCTGCCATAAGTGTGGTGTCATCTGCATATCTGAGGCTATTGATATTTCCCCTGGCAATCTTGATTCCAGCTTGTGATCATCCAGCCCAGTGTTTCTCATGATGTACTCTGCATATAAGTCAAATAAGCAGGGTGACAATATACAGCCTTGACGTACTCCTTTTCCTATTTGGAACCAGTCTGTTGTTCCATGTCCGGTTCTAACTGTTGCTTCCTGACCTGCATACAGATTTCTCAAGAGGTGGGTCAGGTGGTCTGGTATTCACATCTCTTGAAGAATTTTCCACAGTTTATTGTGATCCACATAGTCAAAGGCTTTGGTATTGTCAATAAAGCAGAAATATATGTTTTCCTGCAACTCTCTTGCTTTTTCGATGATCCAGTGGATGTTGGCAATTTGATCTCTGGTTCCTCTGCCTTTTCTAAATCCAGCTTGAACACCTAGAAGTTCATGATTCATGTACTGCTGAAGCCTAGCTGGAGAATTTTGAGTATTACTTTGCTAACATGTGAGATGGGTGCAGTTGTGCAGTAGTTTGAGCATTCTTTGGCATTGTCTTTCTTTGGGATTGGAATGAAAACTGAAGCTAAAGTTAAAAGCTTTCAATGATTTTAAAAAATATATGTACGTGTTATTTGTTTTAGTTATAGTGGGAACAATCTGTGTAGGATAAAGCTTAATTTATGCTATAAGGTCCTGGATGCTGGAACAAATATAATCATCTATGAAAAAAACAGGGCTTCCCAGGTGACTCAGATGGTAAAGAACATGCCTGCAATGCAGGAGGCCCCTGTTCGATTCCTGGGTTGGGAAGATGCATGGGAGAAGGGATATACTTACCCACGTCAGTATTTTGGGGGCTTCTCTGTTGGCTCAGATGTTAAAGAATCCACCTGCAATACGGGAGACCTGCGTTTGATCTCTGAGTCAGGAAGATGCCCTGGAGAAGAGAATGGCTACCATCTCCAGCATTCTTGCCTGGAGAATTCCATGGACAGAGGAGGCTGGCAGGCTGCAGTGCATGGGGTTTTCAAGAGTCTGACATGACTGAGCGACTAAGTGCATACACACACGTGACAAAACATAGAACTAAATGTTTAGTTATATGATTGATTCTATTTTTCTTGCCATAAGAAAAAATTTTAAGAATAATAGTGCATTGTAGTTTTTTTTTTAATTCTGTAAGTGCATTACATCATGCTTTCAGAGCCATCATCTTATTTTCCTTAAAATAACTTACAATTGAAAATATGAAATTCAAAGAAGTTTAACCACCTAAAGTCCCACATCTAATATGTATGTGTCTGGAAGCAAAACCCCAATTTTCCTATTTTAAGTATAAGACTCTTGATTTCTCATTACCCTAATAGTGTGGTAATCACAAAGATGTAAATTCTTTGATGCCCAACTTTATATTGAAATGAAAATTGTGAGCATATTGTAAAGGTTGCACTTAGAATGACTGCCCAAGTTGGCTCAGTGTTCTTAAGGCTTTCCTCCCCGTTTCTAGGAGATTGGCTCTGCCCCCACAGAAGTGCCTGCATGAAGCTTTTGCCGTTTTTTTCCCTCCTGAAATGTTCCCCGGCCCTGCCACCAGCCAGATATTATCACTGCCTCATTTTTGAATTTTGACTCTGAATCGCCTCTTTAAAATTTTAAATGGGATACTCTACTTGACTTTTTACATCTGATTATGACCTGGAGTGCTCTATCTGGGATCTCCATTTGCCAACTCAAAATTTTAAGGCTCAGTCTGTGCCACAGGCCTAATTACTGGCTCATGCCCCAGTATTTTAGTCCCTGCCCAATTGGACTTCTGCTTTTCTAGGAGCTGACTTTAAATAGTTGTGAAACTAAACGGAAACCTTGAAGTTCACTATTTATTAAATAAGAGTATGTATGAAAGACAACATGGTAACTATACCAGGTGGGCATGGGTTTAATGATGGCTTGCCTCCAATCAACAGCTTGGTACCTAACGCAGGCTTGGCAAAATAGGAAGGAAGCATTGTGTGGCACTGGAAAAAAGTACTGAACTGGTAGCCAGAGTCCAGGTTCTATCCCAGGGTCTGGATCTGTTGCTAATATCCTACAACTCATAAAACAATTTTTTCACCGTCATGGGCTTCCATTACTTTGTTAAATAAATGCAGAAAATTGAACTATCCCTAAGCAGCTTTCTATCTATCTCCAAATTTTCATATTTCTGTGAATTAAATAGGTATTACATGCTAAGATGTATTTACACACAATTCCTTGCCCCCTATATTTCTCCTAATTCCTGTTATAAGGTCTGAGATCTTATATGTAGAACTTATTTATTGAGTTTTGAAGAGTTCCTTAGCATCTAGGGTTCATTAGTATTGAACAAAAGCTTTGGGGTTATTTGGATTTGTTTTTAAAAAATAGAGCTAGTAAAATCTGTAGTGAATATTTAGCTTTTTCTAACTCTTTATAACCTAGTACTAGAAGGAAGCCAGGGCTTTTAATTTATCTTATAAATTTAATTTGAATCACTTTGACTCCCATATTTGACAATTGTTAAACTGTGTCCTAATAATACTGAGACAGAGTCATAAGAGAGCCCATTGGCCAGAGCACAGGACTATAATTTAGGATATTTTGTGTTGCCAGACAAGGAATATACTATAGTTTCATTTTCCCCCCTCACTTTCTCTAGTCACTTCATTGCTCTGATTCTTTCTTTTTTTATTTATGATTCTTTCATTTTTATTTTTTCTTTTTTAATTATTTATAATTCACCTACCCTAAAATGCATGTTTTTACACTATATTCTTCAATTCTTTTCCACAAAATTGTGCAGTCTAATCCCAATATACTTTGTGTCTCTCCAAGAAAGCTGTCATTTCCCATTTACCCATCTCCTCAGCTTTTGGCAGCCATAATCCATGTTTTGTCTCTGTGTTTGCCTGTTCTGCATGTTTCATACACATTGGATCATACAACATGTGACCTATTGAGTCTGGCTTAATGTTTTTGAGATTCATCTGTATTGTCACATGAGTCAGTACCCCATCCTTTTTAAAGGCCAAATAATATTTCATTGTATGGATATATCACATTTGTTTATCTGTTTATCCATTAATAGATGTTTGAATTGTTTCCACATTATGAATCATGCTCCTATGAATATTTGTATACAAGTTCACATATGGACATATATTCATTTCTCACAGGTACATACCTAGAAGTAGAATTACTAGATCACATGGTAACTGGATGTTTAACCTTGTGTGGAACTACCAAACTCTTTCCCAGAGCTGCTGCATTATTTACATTTTTACCAGCAAGGGAGGGATAAGGAATGTAGTTCTTCTAAATCCTCACCAGTACTTTTCATTATGCATCTCTTTTGATATAGCCATCTTAGCAGATATGAAATGGCACCACATAGTCAATTGTTTTTCTGATTCATAAGCCACCAAGTTTACTTACAATACAGTATTCTGTGACATCATATTTTTATTATCAATATAATAATTTTTATTGAAATATTATTGTTATTTTAATGCATAAAACCACCTTTCCATTTCCTTTCTCATATTTTTTAGTCTCATTTTTTGGGCCTATAATTTTTCAACCATTTAAAATGAACGGAGTCCATTCAATGGTTTCTTTATCACTAAAGACCTTCATCTGTCCACGTAGATGCATCACTGTAGCTCTTTGCAAATGAATCTACAGGATTAGTCTGGAAGAATCACCTCCAAGGACATGGTTTTAACAGCTTTAGTCCTACATATTCCTCAGTAACTTAACCCCATATGGAACTGCATTAAATCACTGCCGTCTTTGATTGAAAGAGTTACAAGGAAGAGATTCCTCTAGCACTTAGTGAAGAAAAACAGTGACTGTGGTGAATATGTCATGTAGAGTTCTTGTTTACTTGAAGGACTGTTTACTTGTTTACTACTGAAAAAGATGCAGTCACATTTGCTTTTCTTCTGTTTCTCTTTGAAGGGGAGAAATGTCTTCTTTCCATGAAATGCGTGTTGTTCAGTTGGCTTGTTCGAATTTGATTTTATTGTATTGATTGTAAAATCTCATTGTAAGCCCCTAAACAAGACTCAGGTAGAAAAGGTGAACTTGAGAGTCAGAAAAGGTGAACTTGATATTATGAAGCAATAAATACAAGTTCTGGCATGGATGCAGTTATTTTGTTGTTGTTGAACTTTATATTAATCATATAACCTTTTGATGGTCACTAATCAAGTGATAGAGATGAGGTAGAGGACTACTAAGGTTCCTTGTTGAACTAAGTTGCTCATTCTATGTTTCATTAGATATCAAACAATATAATAGTAATATTTTCCTGGATATATTTACCTGAAATCTTGATTAGTAAGTAAAAAAATGTTTCAAAGAAGTTAATCGGAAAGTTACTGACATTAAGAAAACAGCTAGTATACTAGTGACTTTATGTTACAAGCTTTGGCTGTTTAACAGATTTATGAATATATAGGGTTCTCCCTTTAAAATCATCTGCTCAAGCCTGCATGTGCTGTGGTTGTGTTATATTTTGATTTCCAGTGTTACATTTTATATGCTAATGGCCACAAAAATGCATAATAACCATTCTCTTAAATTTATAAACATTGTACTGAGGTCTAATTTTGGACTTGAGCACAATCTTGAATGATATTAGTTTAGCCCAAGGAATGATTCAGGCTTGGGCAATTGTGTTCTGTGGAGTAAAAAGGTTTTTTAGAAAGGAAATCTTGTTTCTTGATTTTGTATGATAAATCTTTATAACCAAATGCTAACAGAAATTACATGCAATTATTTCTCATTTTTTTCTGAACAGAGGGCCTATATTTCAGGCTTATTGTTGATATATTATTAAAAACTTTCTCTCTTTTGTATCTTCTTTTTTATCTTTCTGCAGGATGTTTTCACTCCAGAATGCAAATTTAAGGAATCTGTGTTTGAAAACTACTATGTGATCTATTCTTCCACACTGTACCGTCAGCAAGAATCAGGCCGAGCTTGGTTTTTGGGACTCAATAAGGAAGGTCAGATTATGAAGGGGAACAGAGTGAAGAAAACCAAGCCCTCATCACATTTTGTACCAAAACCTATTGAAGGTATGAGCCGAGCTTCTTTTCTTTAGATCCAGATCTGTGTGTTGATGCCAGTTCTGCTCTTTGTCCTTTCACTCAGGGGAGATTGTTTTTAATGCAGCAGATCAGAACAAAGACTCAGGAAATACAATAGTACTACTTCCTATCAAAAAAAAATCTATTACAAATACTTGGCACTTAGAGAAAAACTACTTGAATACAGAGGCTAGAATTTCTTGAAAGTAGAAAAATAGTAGCAGTGACCATTTGGAATATAATTTCTTTCTTTAATGAACTCAGTGATTTAATTTCTCAGGCTACACTCTTGAAAAACCAATAATACTATTATAGTGCTTTAAAGTTTTATCAAGGCTTTTAGAAATATATTTGTATCCTAATTGCTACATTATTATGAACAAACTTCACGATCTGATGTATTCAGTTTTCTTTGTATTTTTTCAAGAAAGAAAATATCTGTTTACTGTGATAATAAATATTATAGTTTTTAAATTTTATCTTTCCCCACTGAGCCTATGCCTTCCTCTCCCTTGATCATATAATATGGTGCCCATTTATTTCAGTTGATGAGTGAACTAAGTAATTTAATGCTGAGGAAACCCGTTTTTGGCAACTCATTCCCTAAGAAGGACAAACACATACCATTGGGGTAACAGCACATGTACTATATTCAGTCAAGCTTTTTAATACAGACTGAAAAAGCAGCAGTAGTCTAGATATTTACCAACACACACTCTTCTCTAGAAGTCACATTATAATCACTTAAAACATCAGTTCATTTCCCTTGTCTGAAGAAATGAGAAAATTGCTATTTTGTGATTTATTTGCAAAGAGCAAATAGTGCATTGCTATTCTGTGATTTAGCCAGGCTCGCTGTCCCATATCTAGAAGGGACAGTGTAGGGACACAGTGCCTTCTGTAGATCCCAAAGGACTGTAACTGTCAGCAAACACTTGGTAAATCAATACTGTGTTCAAAGCACTGGGGGGAAATGTGACATTCAAAGCTTCTAGACCCTCTCAAACCTCCCATCACACACTGTGCTTTTAACCACACAAAACAGAACTTTCTTCTGTTCTACATTTTTTTTCTGTTTGTAATATGTTTTTACTATTTTGGGCTTTATGTAGTTATTTTGCCTTTCTCTCTCACAAAATTCTATTCATGTGCCTGGGAAATGCCTGTCAGACCTTGTAAAAAATTAATTCAAGGAGTCAGTACTTCTATGGAGGGCCTCCCTGACTTCCTTCAAGTAGAGTTGAACACTCTGTTACCTTATTACTGTATCTTGTTCTCTCTGCTAGAAATTATCACATTGTATTAAATCTGTCTCTGTCTCTTCTTATCCATGATTAGATTACTTTGTTTACGTTTTATTTCTTTTTCTTTATTAGAGTATAATTGCCTTACAATGTTGTGTTCCTTTCTGCTGTACAAGGAAGTGAATCAGTTCCCTCTTGCAACTCCCTTCCATACCCACCCACCATCTCACCCTTCCAGATCATCACAGAACATGGAGTTGAGCTCCCTTTGCTATATAGCAGCTTCCTGCTAGCTCTCTATTTTACACATGGTAGTGTATATATGTCAATCCTAATTTCCCAGTTTGTCCCTTCCCCTTTTCTTCCTGTGTCCACACATCCATTCTCTACATCTGCATCTCTATTCCTGAAAATGGGTTCATCTGAACCATTGTTCTAGATTCCACGCATATGCATTAATATACAATATTTGTTTTTCTCTTTCTGACTTCACTCTGTATGACAAACTCTAGGTCCATCTACATCTCTACAAATGACCCAATTTTGTTCCTTTTATATGGATGAGTAATATTCCATTGCATATATGTACCACATCTTTATCCATTCATCTGTTGTTGGGCCTTTAGATTGTTTCCATGTTTTGACTATTGTAAATAGTGACATAGTGAACAATGGGGTACATGCATCATTTTGAATTGTGGTTTTCCTAGGGTATATGCCCCGTAGTGGGATTGCTGGATCATATGGCTTACTCCTGGGAAGGAAAGCTATGACAAATCTAGACAGCATATTAAAAAACAGAGACATCACTTTGCTGACAAAGGTCCATATAGTCAAAGTTACGGTTTTTCCAGTAGTCATGTATGGATGTGAGAGTTGGATCATAAACAAGGCTAAGCAGAGAAGAACTGATGCTTTCAAGCTGTGGTGTTGGAGAAGACTCTTGAGAGTTTCTTGGAGATCAAACCAGCCAATCCTAAAGGAATCAACCCTGAATATTCATTGGAAGGACTGATGCTAAAGCTGAAGCTCCTGTCCTTTGGCCCCCTGATGGGAAGAGCTGGTTCACTGGAGAAGACCCTGACGCTGGGAAAGACTGAAGGCAAAAGCAGAAGAGGGCAGCAGAGCATGAGATGGTTAAGTAGTATCACTGACTCAATGGAAATGAATCTGAGCAAACTCCAGGAGATAGTAAGGATAGGGAAGCCTGATGTGCTGCAGTCTATGGGGTTGCAGAGTCAGACATGACTTAGTGACTGAACAACAATAATAATGGCCGTTCTATTTTTAGCTTTTTAAGGAACCTCTATACTGTTTTCCACAATTGCTATACAGATGTTTTATTTTTCTCATATATCCTTGTATCTTGTACAATATCTGATGTATTGTAGAGAGATATTCAATAATTACTGTCAATTGGATAAGTGAACAAGTAAATGAACAGATGAATGCATAGATAAATACAAAGACAAGGAAGAACTATATGCTCCAGAAAACTTTTTCATATTTTTGGAGGTACTAAGTATTGTTACTAATGACAGTAATTTAATATAAAAATGATATATTACATGTTGCCAGAAATGATATTGAGATTTATAGAAAGAGCCAGCACTTCCAGCAAAGGGAAGACATTGGAAAGTTGTTATTTTAACACATCTTCAAGGCTAAGACAGGTTCAGAACATTTGAGACAGGAGGTAGGGATTAGGCAGACAAAACCACTCCAGGTGCAGGATGAGTAAACTATTAAAACTATTGAACCGTTTTTATTTGTACATTTAAGTTGATTTTTTGTTGTAATAAAAGTAGTGCATGCTCATTAACAATTTTAGAAAATTCATGAAAGCATAAAAGTAAAAAAGTCCATGTGTTTTATTTATTCCTTTTATAAATAATGCATTTCATACCCCGCCCTCCCCCCAAATTAAATACCTGTAACCAACCCTCCTAATCATGACTTCTGTCTGCACTGTAGCTAGAGAAGCCTTTTCTTGGGTATGAATGACCATGTACAAATTTATAACAGGAATGTATACTATTACCATGTTCTGAGTTTGAGAGCTGCCTTAATTCTTCACATTTGCTGCATTTCAGTACAAATGTGGAAAAGACAACCAAGCATTCCTTCTTGTAAATGTTAGAATTAGATTCAGTTGTGTACAACACAAAACCCATGTTCAGAGCAGCTTAATTAAACAAAGTGTTATTGTCTCACAAGCCAAATATACAAACCTGCTGTCCAGGACTGGTTCTATGGCTCTGCAATTGTTAGGGACCAGCCCCTTTCCCTTCACAGCTTCACCTTCCATCCTGTGTTTAGAAGATAGGCAGTGTTAATAAGGGGTTGCAAGAGCATCTATTCAGACAGATGGATGGACTTGATATTTAAACCCATTACCATGTACATTGCACATCAACCTGTACTTACCCTCCCCTGGAATTTTAGACAACAGCACAGGCTTCACCATTCCTAGTTTTGCCCTTTCAAAGCATTGTTCACACCACAGATAAGTAGCTTCCCTAGATTTAAATTGTCTGATGGTGACCTCCCCCTTTAGCTGCAAATATAGAAGCCAAATACTTTCTGACAAAGAATTAGAGACAATCTCCTCCTTTTCTCCTCCCTCCTCCTTCAAAGAGCTCATTGCTCAGCTCCTGCAGGTGGTTGGATATTCAGAATCGAATTTCTTCCTCCTGAAAAGAATGTGAGTGCTTTCCAAGAGTTAAGGTTCAAGAACTTAATCCTTGACTGAGAAATATATTTCTTTTTTTTTTTTTTGAGAAATATATTTCTAAAGTGAAATTAGTAAATATCAGTTGAAAGCCACTGCTACAGAAATAATAAATTTGAACTAAAAGAACATTTACCATTTTCTACCAATTTATTTTCCAGTGGGGAGATAAGACTAACACAGCTTGTACATACCTTTACTCACACACCTTTAGAACAGTTACAGTTATCCATTCTGCCTGTTAGAACTGTTGCTTTAAACTAATAGAATCTGGATAAAGTTCCAGCAGTATAATGTAGATCATATTTTCCCAAGCATTAGTATCAGAACCACCTGGAGTGGTTTTAAAAGCTACCAATTCTTAGGCCAAATCTCCCAAGTATTCAGATTTTATACTCTAAGTAATTTTGATAGCAACTAGGTTTGAGATTTGGTGTTCTAAACTGACCTTGGTGTTTCTATGCTCACTTTGATCCTATCTGGCCATAGGAAATATTTAAATATATTCAAATTATTATGATCTATATATTTTAAAAGTCGAATCTAATATGGCATCTGGTCCCATCACTTCATGGCAAATGGGAGAGAAAGTGGAAGCAGTGACAGATTTTATTTTCTTAGGCACCAAAATAACTGCAGATAGTGACTGCAGCCATGAAGTTAAAAGATGTTTGCTCCTTGAAAGGAAGGCTATGACAAAACTAGACAGCTTATTAAAAAGCAGAGACATCACTTTGCCAACAAAGGTCTGTATAGTCAAAGCTATGGTTTTTCCAGTAGTCATATATGGATGTAAGAGTTTGACTGTAAAGAAGACTGAGCGCCAAAGAATTGATGTTTTCAAATTGTAGTGCTAGAGAAGACTCTTGAGAGTCCTTTAGACTGCAAGGAGATCAAACCAGTAAATCTTAAGGGAAATCAACCCTGAATATTCATTGGAATGACTGATACTGAAGCTGAAGCTCCAATACTTTGGGCACCTGATGCAAAGAGCCAACTCATTGGAAGAGACCCTGATGCTGGGAAAGACTGAAGGAAAAAGGAGAAAGGGGTGGCAGAAGATGAGATGGTTGGATGGCATCACCAACCCAATTTGAGTAAATTATTTGAGATAGTGGAATCTCAAAGAGTTGGACACAACTTAGAAACTAAACAACAACAACAAATCTAATATAGAGTAAATTCTCATTCTGACACCTTGGAATTAAATGTATTAAACATTTTACATGTTTAGCTTTCCTACTGCTATTAGGATGGTTGTACATTAGTGCTAGGTTAAATTACTAAGTGGACTTAATAGAGGTAATACCAAATATTATACCAAATTGATCACTAAGAAATTAACTTGATAGTAATCAATTAGACTTCAGGCTATACTACAAAGCTACAGTCATCAAGACAGTATGGTACTGGCACAAAGACAGAAATATAGATCAATGGAACAAAATAAACCACAGAGATAAATCCACACATCTATGGACACCTTATCTTTTACAAAGGAGGCAAGAATATACAATGGAGAAAAGACAATCTCTTTAACAAGTGGTCAACCACGTGTAAAAGAATTAAACTGGAACACTTTCTAACGCCATACATAAAAATAAACTCAAAATGGTTTAAAGATCTAAACGTAAGACCAGAAACCATAAAACTCCTAGAGGAAAACATAGGCAAAACACCCTCCGACATAAACCACAGCAGGATCCCCTATGACCCACCTCCCAGAGTAATGGAAATAAATGCAAAAATAAACAAATGGGACCTAATTAAACTTAAAAGCTTTTGCACAACGAAGGAAACTATAAGCAAGGTAAAAAGACAGCCTTCAGAATGGGAGAAAATAATAGCAAAAGAAGCAACTGACAAAGAATTAATCTCAAAAATGTACAAGCAACTCCTGCAGCTCAATTCCAGAAAAGTAAATGACCTAATCAAAAAATGGGCCAGAGAACTAAACAGACAGTTCTCCAAAGAAGACATACAGAGGGCTAACAAACACATGAAAAGATGCTCAGCATCACTCATCATCAGAGAAATGCAAATCAAAACCACAGTGAGGTACCATCTCACACCGATCAGAATGGCTGCTATCCAAAAGTCTACAAATAATAAATGCTGGAGAGGGTGTGGAGAAAAGGGAACCCTCTTATACTGTTGGTGGGAATGCAAACTGGTATGGCCACTATGAGAACTGTGTGGAGATTCCTTTAAAAATTTGGAAATAGAACTGCTATATGACCCAGCAATCCCACTGCTGGGCATGTACACTGAGGGAACCAGAATTGAAAGATACACATGTACCCCAATGTTCATCGCAGCACTGTTTATAATAGCCAGGACATGGAAACAACCTAGATGTCCATCAGCAGATGAATGGATAAGAAAGCTGTAGTACATATACATAATGGAATATTACTCAGCCATTAAAAAGAATACATTTGAATCAGTTCTAATGAGGTGGATGAAACTGGAGCCTATTATATACAGTGAAGTAAGCCAGAAAGAAAAACACCAATACAGTATACTAATGCATACATAAGGAATTTAGAAAGATGGTAACAATAACCCTGTATGTGAGACAGCAAAAGAGACACAGATGTATAGAACAGTCTTTTGGACTCTGTGGGAGAAGGCGAGGGTGGGATGATTTGAGAGAATAGCATTGAAACATGTATTTATCATATGTGAAACAGACTGCCAGTCCAGGTTTGATGCATGAGACAGAGTGCTCAGGGCCAGAGCACTGGAATGACCCAGAGGGATGGGATGGGGAGGGAAGTGGGAGGGGGATGGGGGACACATGTACACTCATGGCTGATTCATGTCAATGTATGGAAAAACCACTACAATATTGTAAAGTAATTAGCCTTCAATAAAATAAATAAATTTAAAAGAAAAGATTGAAATATTAGAAGAAAATAGACTCTGCCACTAATAAATCCAGATAAATGTCTTAAAAAAGCTCTTACCACTGATTTACTAAGTAATTTTGAGAAAACAATTTATTACTTCAAAGTAAGTTATCTCTGGAAATGTGGTTGATTATAAATTCCATCTATTTCACTGAAATAGTATGAAGATTAGACACTGTAAGAAGGTTAGATTTCTCAAATCTGTCAGATCAATGCAAAGTGCCTTTTCCATTTTCCCTTGGAAATTGGACATTGTGTTACTGTGTTAGGTACTGGAGAAAGGCTGTCAGGCATGGTATTGAATAAAGTATTAGAGACAATGAAAATTGAATTTGGAGGGAAAATAATCTATTCAAAAACTATGTACTAAGACACCAAAGAAGTGAATAAATCAGGAGTCATGACTTTGTAAAGCTACTATCGAGAAGATAACTAATGGCAAATTATTTGATGTTTTTATTTCAGTTAACTTGAAAGAAAACTAGATGGCTTGTTTTTTCCAAAATCATCTTTTGGACCCAACAATACTAAAAGACAAAAAACAGATGTAGTAAAAATGTACCTTTTATGCTCCTGATTGTTTCCATTACAGAAAATATAATAGCAGCCTTTCTCTCTCTCTCTCTCTCTCCATCTTTTGAGTGTGGGATCTCTGCCAGCCTGTGACAACTTATTCCCCCTAACCAGTGTAACTCATTCAAAGCAGCTTTTTTTCTGGTTTTGAATTTGATCTTCAATAAAGCCCTCCTACTCTCTGTGACACATTCTTCTTCCATCTCTCTCTCTCATGCACACAAATACTGCTTCTGATGTCTTTCTAAATGAAGGTACAGATCTTTTTGTTCATGATGTCTCCTAACTCTTTATAATAAATATTTACAGCACACTGGGTGCATCCCTTTGGCAATGCATTGCTTCTGAACCAGCACTTAAAGTTCTTCTACAGTTCCAAAGGGATTCTATGTGACATTAATTAAGGTGTGAAATTGCTTCCTGTTAATTGCCCACACTCTTCCATGATCTGCTATTAAGACAATTAAGTTTCTTTAATGGTACATTAACTAACAGAGCAATCTAACCTTTCCACTTCTTGGAAATTACAGAGCGCCAAGGAAAATTTGATTAAATTGGTAGTAATAAAAAGATTAGCCATATTTCATTCCTCTTTGATGGAAACTGATATAACATGGGGGTTCTTTATCAAGTGTCATTTATGAGTTTTATTAGAAACTGGAATTATCTTGCCTCCATTTGGAAAACAGAATCCATCAGCAACAATTACAGTTGCCTTCCTCTCAAGTTTCTCAACTCTTCAGTCCAAAGAAATACTATCAAGGATTTACACCTAGTTCTTCCATAATTATCAAAACTTTCAACTTTTTAATGATTTATAAGAATCCAGTATTAATATAAAAGTAATAATCAGTAGCAGTTGTACTATATACTGTGTACAAATTTACTATTTGCTAAGTACAAATTTTAAAACATTTGAAAGATTTTTTGTTATTTTCAACATTCCTCCTAACAGAAGTATCATTTGCTAGTCAGTGACACTTTGGGAGGAAACATTAAGATTAAGAATATTATCCCAATTTTAAACACAAGGAAACTGAGTTTAAGAGCGATTACATAGCTCACCCAGGTCCATATAGCTGTTGCTGCTGCTGCTAAGTCACTTCAGTCATGTCCAACTCTGTGCAACCCCATAGATGGCAGCCCACCAGGCTCCCCCGTCCTTGGGATTCTCCAGGCAAGAACACTGGAGTGGGTTGCCATTTCCTTCTCCAGTGCATAAAAGTGAAAGTGAAGTCACTCAGTTGTGAAAGACCCTTAGCGACCCCATGGACTGCAGCCTACCTGGTTCTTCCGTCCATGGGAGTTTCCAGGCAAGAGTACTGGAGTGGGGTGCTGTTTCCTTCTCCGGGTCCATATAACTAGAAAGAGGCAAAACTGAGCCACCAGGGAAGTCAAGATTAGAGTTGTTATCTCTACCAAATACTGGTAGAGCAGCCAGCAAGCTGTTGAATGAGGACTGACCATACATTCAATAGTGACTTGACAGGATTGATTTCAGAGGAGCTGTGGGAATGTCTAATTGGAGTTGATAGAAGTTATAACAAGAGTTAAAGGAAAGAAGAAAGTAATATTAAATGACTCTTCTGAGGAGTCTTGTTATAAAAGGAAAATAGAGAAATGGAGTACAAGGTGGAGAGAAACATGGTGGCTATGTGTTGGGGTTTGTTTGTTTAAAGCTGTTTAGCATATTTATAGACTGATGGGGGAGAAGGGGAAATTGGTCTTATAGGAGAGAGGGTCACTGAGTAACACTGACCAGAGGGGATGGGATCAAGTACACAAGTGGCAAAGTTAGGACTGGATTTAAATAGAAACAGGAAGAGTTCAAGCACTTTTAACAAGCAGGAAGCCAGGATATGCACAAGCAGATGTGTGCAGGTTGTTATAACTTTTGTGGTGGAAATATGAACGCTTTCTCTTCTGTATTTATTTTCCAAGTGAATTCAGAGTGTGGTTACTGACAAAAGGGAAGGAAAGAGGGAGAGATAAATGGAGAAGGAGAAAAAGAGAAAAGAAAAGGAAAGAAAGCAAGCCTATTTCTTCAGTCTAAGGAGGGTATGAGGCAGTTTTCAGAGTTTGAGGAGGAAGGAGAGATATGGAATAGTCACTTAGGAAGACGGGGAGAGGGAATTGGCTAGAGAAATGGAGGAGGATTCCCCGAAGTACTCAGCACCCCCATGAGGTTTGGGGTCAAGATTTTTTTTTAAATATTTATTTATTTGGCTACACTGGATCTTATTGTGGCATGTGGGATCTTTAGTTGTGGCATGTGGGACTTTTAAGTAACATGCAGGATCTAGTTCCCTGACCAGGGATCGAACCCCAGCCCCCTACACTGGAAGCCCAGATTCTTAGCCATTGGACCACCAGAGAAGTCCCTAGGATCAAGATTTTGACTGAGACCAAGCAACTAAGTTTTTTCTCCAAACTCATTAAGCTGTTTGACTATAAGCTTAGAGCAGGAACTCTGGAGCTAATCACACATGATTCTGTTTATGTCCTTGAATGACCTTAAACAAACTACCCTTTCTGCTCTTCAGTTTCCTTAACTGAGAAAGGGATCGATTAAACTGTCTGTTAAGGTCATTTAAAATAATCTTACTGTATATAAAGTGCAGATACCGAGTAAGTGCTCAATTAATATTAGCTTAGACTCAGCAGTAAAGAATCCCCCTGCCAATACAGAAGACACAGGAGATGCAGGTTCTACCCCTGGGTCAGGAAGATCCCTTCTTGCCTGGGAAATCCCATGGGCAAGAAGAGCCTGGTGGGCTATAGTCCCTATGGTCACAAAGAGTCAGACATGACTTACTGACTAAAACAGCAAATGGTTAAGAAGACAGCAGTTTCTTAGAGGAATACCCCTTGGATTGTACCTGGAACCTGGCTTATTATAGTTTGATTTATAAATAATAGCAACCCCTGGGATTTAACTTTTAAGAAAGACATTATTTTAGTTTGTTTTTCAAGAGAAATGTATGATAACTAAAATAAAACCAACTATTGAATGTTAAATGTTTCAAACAGGGAATCTGAGCTATTATAATGGCAAGAGACACCTGCTGGTTCTGATAACTGCATTTACAGCAGAGGTACAAGTGAAAGAATATAATAGAAAAATACTAAGTGGAAAGTCAATCCTGGAAAGACCCGTACCTAAACCTACAAAGAGAAGATGAAGTGATATATGTTTCGTCTTTTTCTTTTCTAATGGCACAATCTTGCATTTAAAAATAAAGCAAAGTTTAAATAGAACAAATACCATATGTTACCATAAGGTTGGTAGCTTATGGTCTTGTTATGACCAAGTGTAGAATTTTAATTGATAAACAGGACTGCAGGACTTTCTATAGAAGTACGGGCACGATCTCTCAGGAAGCTGTGAGAATGATAGCCTTCCCTACACCAAGTCACTTAGTTATGAGTGTCAATCATGCAAATGTGTCCTCTTTACAATGAAGGGGTGAACTAAGGGTTCCTAATGGATGCCATGTCTTAAAACAATATGTAACGTGAGTTATGTTATTAGAAACCCTCACTTGTCCCTGTGTCTGCAAATAAGGAAGAGTATTCGCTCATGAAATCTCTGCCTCATTTTTATTCTGAAACCTGGGATAAACCCCTCTGCTTCGATGTGCTATAAATCAAGAAAAGTCAAAACATGAGTAAAACGAAACATTCAGAAGAAGAGAAGGAGGAAGAGCAAGGGTTGGGGAGGGAGAAGGGAAAGAAGAAGAAGAAATTTAAACATATATGAGAAAAGAGGAAAAACAGAAAACTGATTTGAAGAAAGAGTTCTAAAGAGCCATACAGAAATACTTCCCTTTTCAAAGCATTATCTCCTTTTACCATTTATCCAGAACTAGGGCTTCCCTGGTGGCTCAGCAGTAAATCTGCCTGCCAATGCAGGAAATGTAGGTTCAATCCCTGGGTCAGGAAGATCCCCTGGAGAAGGAAATAGTAACCCACTCTAGTATTCTTGCCTGGGAAATTCCATGGACAGAAGAGCCTGGTAGGCTACAGTGCATGGGGTCACAAAGAATTGAATATGGCTTAGCAACTAAAACAAAAGCAACGACATTATGATATCACATGTGTTAGAGGAACCATAATACTTATCTCAAAAACATTATGTGGGGTGAAAAAAGAGCAAGTGTATTTTATCACACTAGAAAAAGAGCAAGAAATATGATCAAGACAACCTAGAAGAGCCATGTGACGGAGAAGTAACGTTGTTAATCAGCCAGGTATTATATTAGGATACTAAGCATTCTTGAAATTTGGATATTGAAACTTGTAAAAATAGTATGAAGTTAAATTGGGAAGTAACGCCAAAGAAATCAGTTCTGTAACAACAGGTGGCCATTAAATCATGCCCACTAAAAATAAAGCCTGTATCACAAATGAAGCCCATAGGATTCTGAATGATACATGATTAGACAGTAACATCCCAAGTTTCCCGTAGAGAATTTGTTTCCAGTTGTTAAATCTTAAGGTAGCACTGAGTCTGAGTTTCTGTGAAACAGATTTGGGGAGCTGGGAAAACAAGAAAGATAGTAAGTTAGATTTTTTGTTTTATTCACTTTATTCTCAATTTAGAAATTACTCCTTATCAAAATAACTAGAATATCAAGCTTTGCTGTTATAGCTGTAGTGGATAGAATAAATAAAGCAGAGCACTGTGGAAGAAAATATTCAAGGCCAGATAGATTTTTAAAAATTCTAAGCCCTACACTAATAAATATGTTTTCTAATGAAATAATATCTTGTTGTAATAGAAAGTGATGGAAAATCCTTTGAACTACTGCAAATTAAAATCAGGAATCAATTATTGGGATGAAAAAACTTGACTTACATGGGACAGGAGAATTTGAGAAGCACAGTTTAGGAGCTGTAGAATTTATGTAACTCTTGAAGATCAGCTTCTAGATGGTTCCCTAGAAATGTTTCTTAAAGATTTTTCACAATTGCTTAGTAATAGATAATTGAAAAATTAATACCAGAACTTAAAATTCTAGTACCAATAGCTATAAAAAATTGTGATTAATTTTTAGTGTACAGTCAAATATATAGGATTCTCATATGTAGAACTAGTAATTCTTGATTTATCACTTACTGTTTATTCTTCTTAAGCTTCCCACAAAACAAAAGGATAGCCCTTGTCAGTATGTTAGTTAGCTTAACCAATTGAATATGGCTTAGCAACTAAATTACAGTTAAAATTTGTAATTTTAACTTTGAATTACAGTTAAAATTATGGAACTTAAAATATGTTAGATGTCAAGTATAGTTATCACTCAGTATTTGCAGCTCATTCCAGGAATCCTTCTGATACTGAAATCTGTAGATCTTCAAGTCCCTTCTATGAAATAGCATAGTATTTGCATATATATACTACACACATTGGAGGAGGCAATGGCACCCCACTCCAGTACTCTTGCCTGGAAAATCCCATGGACAGAGGAGCCTGGTAGGCTGCAGTCCATGGCATCGCTAAGAGTCAGGCAAGACTGAGCGACTTCACTTTGACTTTTCACCTTCATGCATTGGAGAAGGAAATGGCAACCCACTCCAGTGTTCTTGCCTGGAGAATCCCAGGGATGGGGGAGCCTGGTAGGAGGCCGTCTATGGGGTTGCACAGAGTTGGACACGACTGAAGCGACTTAGCAGCAGCAACTACATACATCTCTAGATCATTTATAGTACCTAATACAATGTAAACACTGTGTAAATGGTTGCTAGATCAGGACAAATTCAAGTTTTGTTTTTTGGAA
This sequence comes from Bos mutus, assembly GCF_027580195.1. NCBI lineage: Eukaryota > Metazoa > Chordata > Mammalia > Artiodactyla > Bovidae > Bos > Bos mutus. The sequence continues at coordinate 74,387,574 of NC_091617.1, forward strand.
CTTTCTGGAATTTCTAATTGAGTATTTTCCAATCCTTCTGAGGATGTAGAATCCATGGATACAGAGAGCTAACTATATACATTAGATACACAGCTGGTCTCATACGTAATAGTGCCTCAGCTAGGTTTGTTCCTAAGAAATTAAGATGGTGTTTGCAAGGCATCAGAACAACTCATAAAAGTTTGAAATGTTGCCAGCCATTTCTTATGGAATCTATGTAGTAAGATTCAATTTGACTGATTCTTCTTAACTATCCTGCCTGGCTGTATTCATGTCATGTAAGCATAGTTGGACATTTTTATAAATAAGGAGATTGAATAGATTTTTCCCTATACACTCAACTTGATGGGCATATTATTAGCTGTTTGTTCACTATCAAATTAAGGCTGATATATACCATAATCCAGGTTTAAATCCTCTCTCCTGGACTTCAGAAGGTCTGACTCAAGTTGGCTTGGTCACTCTCATCCCTCACCACCTCAGTTTTACCTGATGCTTCAACAGTCACTGTTCCTCTTAGACAACCTGCACTTCATCCCTTCATTCTTTTTTTTTATCTTTGGATGCACTGGGCCTTCGTGGCTGTGCGCAGGCTTTCTCTAGTGTGGTGAGTGGGGGCTACTCTCCAGCTGCGGCGAGCAGGCTTCTCATGGTGGTGCTTTCTCTTGTGGAGCACGGGCTCTAAGGCACCGGTTCCATAGTTGTCGTGCACTGGCTTAGTTGCCCTGTGGCATGTGGAATCTTTCCAGACCAGGGATCGAACTCGTGTACCCTGAATTGGCAGGCAGATTCTTAACCACTGGCAGTCCCATCCCTTCATTCTTATTTATTAGCCCATCTACTTCGCTAAACCCTTTGCCTCCTTCAAGACTAAATCAACATTAAAGAGCTATTTTATATACTCATTCCCATTCAGCTCTGCTATGGCCCTTTCCTCTCTGTGATCTGTGTGCATGTCTATGCTCTCTTTCTTAGCCTTGAACTCCTTGAAGACAGGAATTAGATCATTTCTTGCAGTTGCCACAGAGCACCTGGTACGAAGCAGTTTGTTTCTGCTCATAGAATAAATGAACAAATTAATACTGAAACAAATTCCTCTTTGGATATCAGTCAGCAAAAGAGTAATTGGAATTTGAGGAGAGGAAAAAAGAAAATAATGTAATAGAATCCAAATGATGCAATATTAGTTAAGCCAAATTAAAAGGGTCAGTAAATGCTTTGTGAACCAGGTCATTCCACCAGAGAAATCCAATATACGCTGTCTCTTCTAAGTGTGCATATGGAGGTCAGGTCAATCAGGTCAGGAAGTTTTCTCAGTTCCCCTCCCCATCATATAGTAATTGGTAGCTTTGAGATTAATCCTGCATGTGTACTAAGTCATGCCCAACTCTTTGCAAGCATATGGACTGTAGTCTGCCAGGCTCCTCTGTCCATGGGATTTCCCAGGCAAGAATACTGGAGTGGGTTGCCATTTCCTACTCCAGGGGATCTTCCCAACCCAGGAATCAAACCCCACATCCCCTACATTGGCAGGTGGATTATTTACCTCTGAGCCACCTGGGAAGCTCTTGACATTAATCAAGACACTTCTTTTTCAGAGAAGAGCAAACTCTTCTAAGAGAGCATTGTGTAATAGAAATATAATATGAGCTAAATATGTAATTTAAAATTTTCTGGTAGTCATATTTTAAAAATAAAAAATAAACATGAAATGGATTTTAATAATATACTCAATATAGTATATTCAAATATTATCACTTCAATATGTAAGTAATATAAAGCATTACCACTGAGATTTAATTTTTACTGTGGTCTTTAAAATTCACTGTTTATTTTATACCTCTTGCACTTCTGAATTAGGACGAGCCACATTTTTAGTGATCAGTGACCACATAGGCAAAATGGATACTGTATTAGATAGCGAAGACCTAGGATGTTTTCATCAGATTTCCCTATCCTCTCACCAGCCCTGTATCCTTCAGTTCAGTTCAGTTCAGTTCAGTCACTCAGTCACGTCCGACTCTTTGAAACCCCATGAATCGCAGCACGCCAGGCCTCCCTGTCCATCACCATCTCCCAGAGTTCACCCAAACTCATGTGCATTGAGTTGGTGATGCCATCCAGCCATCTTATCCTCTGTTGTCCCCTTCTCCTCCTGCCCCCAATCCCTCTCAGCATCAGGGTCTTTTCCAATGAGTTAACTCTTCACGTGAAGTGGCCAAAGTATTGAAGTTTCAGCCTCAGCATCAGTCCTTCCAATGAACAGCCAGGACTGGTCTCCTTTAGGATGGACTGGTTGGATCTCCTTGCAGTCCAAGGGACTCTCAAGAGTCTTCTCCAGCACCACAGTTCAAAAGCATCAATTCTTCAGCGCTCAGCTTTCTTCACAGTCCTATATCCTTCAGTTCAGTTCAGTTCAGTTGCTCAGTCATGTCTGACTCTTTGCAACCCCATGAATCGCAGCATGCCAGGCCTCCCTGTCCATCACCAACTCCCAGAGTTCACCCAGAATCACGTCCATTGAGTCAGTGATGCCATCCAGCCATCTCATCCTCTGTCGTCCCCTTCTCCTCCTGCCCCCAATCCCTCCCAGCATCAGAGTCTTTTCCAATGAGTCAACTCTTTGCATGAGGTGGCCAAAGTACTGGAGTTTCAGCTTTAGCATCATTCCTTCCAAAGAAATCCCAGGGCTGATCTCCTTCAGAATGAACTGGTTGGATCTCCTTGCAGTCCAAGGGACTCTCAAGAGTCTTCCAACACCACACTTCAAAAGCATCAATCCTTAGTGTATCTCAATTCTCTTTTTCTTAGCACAGTTCTAAGACTGATACTGTTGACTATTGGGGAATTGTTGGTTCTTCCCATGCAAACAGGACATCTCTGGTTTTAATAGTCACTTCTTTGTTTACAGCTTACATGTAAGGTGTTTGTTTCTGTGTGTGAGTTTTGGAAATTATGTGTAATTCTTAAGTATGTTGTGTAAATACACACAACATGAAATTTGCCATTTTAACCAATTTAAGAGTACATTTCAGTGCCATTGAGTACATTTCTGTGTTTTGCAGCCATCACTACCATCCATCCCTAAAATTTTTTCTTCTTCCCCAACTGAAACACTGTACCCATTAAGTATTTCTCGCATACTTCCTTCCCTTAGTCCTTGGAAACCACCATTCTATGTTCTGGCTTTATTAATCTGACTACTCTAGATATCCCACATAAGTAAAATCATAAAATATGTTTCCTTTCATACCTAGCTTAGGCTTCCCCTGTGGCTTATTATTTCATTTTGTCTTTAGGTCCTCAAGGTTCATCCACGCTTATGTTAGGATTTGCTTCCTTTTTAAGTTGGACGATATTTTATTGTATGCAGATACCACATTTTGTGTATCTGTTCATTGGTTCAACCAACCAAAGGTGCTCGTACCTTTGCACTATTGCAAGTAATGCTTTTATGAACATGGCTGTGTAAATACTATTCACACCCTTGCTTTTATTTCTCTTGGGTGTATATCCAGAAGTGACATATCTGGATCATACGGTAATTCTATGCTTGATTTTTTGAGCAAATCATTGTATAGTTTTTCACAGTGGCTGTCCATTTTAAATTCCTTCCATCAGTGTACAGTGGTTCCAGTTCCTCCACCTACTTGGCAACACTCATTACCTATTTTTTTTTTAAATAGGCATCCTGAATTTGTTTTCATTTCCATTTTTTGATGACATTAGGGATATTTAGTAGAAATGAGGCCAGCTTGGATCTAGATTAATGTATGGAAATAACTTTAAAATTGTCTGGTATAAGACAATTACTTGCATCACTTATTTGATTAATTGTTTTTGTGCTTTTATTAAGAAATTTTGATTAGGACTTTGAAATCCTACACTTTCATTTGGCTCTGCTACTATTCACCATCTGATTTTAGGGAAGTCACTTAGTTTCTTTCATATTTAAAAAATGAGGATAGGAATTTCTCACCTACTTTGTTCACCTGGTTATTATATTTAGTTGGTCAATTTAAAATGGCTTTGAATTTCCACCTGGGCAGGTTTTGGTACTTTCCAGCAAGATCCAGGAAAATCTTCGCAATCAAATGCCAGCTTGGGTTCTATAGGAGAATCTCATCCCTCTGTGATCATTCAGACTGAGAAGTTAGTTAATCCCAGTTAGGGTTAAATGTAAAATTCTGTCTGTTGTTACAATACATTTAAAGACACTTTGACTATGAAAATAAATAAATGGCTTTGAAGACTCTGAAATAATAGGTTTATTGAAGGGATTAATTCCGTGAACAGAGGAGCCCGGTGGGCTACAGTCTATGTGGTTGCAAAGAGTAAGACTGACTTCTTATTGTTCAGTCCCCAAGTTGTGTCTGACTCTGCATCATGGACTGCAGCACACCAGGCTTCCTTGTCCCTCACCATCTCCCAGAGTTTGCCCAAATTCACATCCATTGAATTGGTGATGCCATCCAACTATCTCATCATTGTCACCCTCGCCTCCTTCTGCCTTCAATCTTTCCCACATCAGGGTCTTTCCCACTGAATCAGCTCTTCACATCAGGCGGCCAAAAGTATTGGAGCTTTAACTTCAGCATCAGTCAGGGTTGATATCCTTTAAGACTGACTGGTTTGATCTCCCTGCTTTCCGAGGGACTTTCAAGAGTCTTCTCCAGTACCAAAGTTTGAAAGCATTAGTTCTTCAGCACTCTGCTTTCTTTACTGTCCAGCTCGCACATTTGCACATGACTACTGGAAAGACTATAGCCTTGACTATGTGGACATTTGTCAGCAAAGTGATGTCTTTGCTTTTTAACACACTGTCTAGGTTTGTCATAGCTTTCCTGCCAAGAAGCAATTATGTTCTAATACCATGGCTACAGTCACCATCTGCAGTGATTTTAGATCCCAGGAAGAGGAAATCTGTCACTGCTTCCACCTTTTTTCCTTCTATTTGCCATAAAGTGATGGGATTGGATGCCGAGATCTTAGTTTTTTCTTAATATTGAGTTTTAAACTGGCTTTTTCACTCTCTTCCTTCACCCTCATTAAGAGGCTCTTTAGTTTCTCTTTGCTTTCTGCCTTTAGAGTGGTATCATCTGTAAATCTGAGGTGTTGATATTTCTCCCAGCAATCTAGGTTCCAGCTTTTAACTCACCCAGCCAGCATTTGGCATGATGTGCTCTGCGTATAAGTTAAATAAACAGGGTGACAATAAACAGCCTATTGTACTCCTTTCTCAATCCTGAACCAGTCAGTTGTTCCGTACAGGGTTCTAACTGTTGCTTCTTGACCCACATACAGTTTTCTCAGGAGACAAGTAAGATGGTCTGGTATTCCCATCTCTTATAAGAGTTTTCCACAGTTTGTTATGATCCACACAGTCAAAGGCTTTTGTGTAGTCAATGAAACAGAAGCAGATGTTTTTCTGGAATTCCCTTGCTTTCTCTGTGATCCAACAAATGTTGGCAATTTGATCCCTGGTTCCTCTGCCTTTTCTAAACCCAGCGTGAACATCTGGAAGTTCTCTTCATGTAATCCTGAAGCCTAGCTTGGAGGATTTTGAGCATAACCATACTAGCATGGAAGATGAATGTAATTGTCTGGTGGTTTGAACATTCTTTAGTATTGCCCTTCTTGGGAATTGGGATGAGGATTGACCTTTTCCAGTCTTGTGGCCACTGCTGGCCTCTCCAAATTTGCATATTTGATAGCATCATCTTTTAGGATTTTAAATAGCCCTGCTGGAATTTCATCACCTGAATATGGACTGGTAAATCAGTCTGAAAGTATTAAAAAAAATCTAAAAAAATATATACAATGTATTTTTGGCATGCAGATTTTAGAGATTATCATTGTGATTATTGTATACATTACAGTAATTTTGGTTTATATTTTGGACACATAATGCACTTTATAGTACAGTTATGCTTTGTTTTCTTCTTGTATTCTGTGTCATCATTTTATTATGTACCTTTCAGACAGAATAGCACAGTTATGGAGTGTTGATACAACTATCAAAGAAAGTTATATTGGGAGGAGAAGTGTTTTGTTTCTTTCTTGGCTTTCTAATTAGATCATATTCATTTAATTACCTTTTAATTCTAAAATTTGATTGAGATTTATACCCCTTGATTGGAATCTGAGAGCCTGAAAGTAACAATGAAAATTGAAGCCCAAGAAATTAACTGAAATCTATTTGTTTTTTTACTCTTAATTTTCCAGCTAGTTTGAACAGTTTTTTTCAAACCTGAAATTTTACTACTTCATTTAATGGAAAAAAAGGAAAATTTGTGATTGAATTGTCCTTAAAAAAGAGAAAGTTGCACACTTTGCTATGACACTGGTGACTTTTACTGTTTTAGAAATTGAAAAAGTTTAGATGCCAACTTGGAAAACTCTGGGGACTTGTTACTTGAATGGCCAGCAGGATTACATTATTAGTAAAGTTATCTGCAATGATAATTATAATGGCAACCTTTTGTGTTGTCACAACTTAGGTATTTTATATGTAAGTGGGAAATAGCAAAAAAAGATAAAAGTTAAAAACAAATGTCTTGGGTAGAGTCTATGACAGAAGGAAACTTTAAAAAGAAATTACAACACTAAGAAATTCAAGCACAAAAATTATAAAATATATTATTTAATGGAAATTAAGAGTAATATTCTTTGTGTCTCTAAACTGAAGTTTAGAAATTTGCATGCCAAAAATCTATTGTTTATAATTTATTAGATGTTTTCATTCTTTGAGACTGATTTAGCAGTCCATAGTCTTTGTGACCACATGGACTGTAGGGCGCCAGGCTCCTCTGTCCATGGAATTTTCTGGGCAGGAAATACTGGAGTGGATTCCCATTTCCTTCTCCAGGATCTTTCTGACCCAGGGATCAATTGCGTCTCCTGCATTAGCTGTGCTGTGTGCTTAGTCACTCCGTTGTATTCCACTCTTTGTGACCCTATGGACCGTACCCCACTGGGCTCCTCTGTCCATGGGAATTCTCTAGGCAAGAATACTGGAGTGGGTGGTCATGCCTTCCTCCAGGGGATCTTCCCAACCCAGGGATCAAACCCATGTCTCGTGCATTACAGGAGGATTCTTTACCATCTGAGCCACCAGGGAAGCATTAGTAGGTGGATACTTTACCACTTCCACCACCTGGGAAGCCCCAGGTCAGGTTTGGGGATTTTCACAGCTGATTAGGTGACAGAGTAGGGAAAAACTGCTTTATGGCATCATATAAATTGCTTTCCAGTCCAGTCACTTCATTACATCTTCTGGATTCCCATGTGCACTAACCAGTTATAAACACATGGTTATATATTTTGCACACATAAACATATTATTTAGTTTGGGGGATTTTGACACTTTCCCTATAACAGAAATATATGTAAGAGACATTAGGCTTGAAGAATTTCAAGATTTCAATAGAATCTTACACAAGGATCTTCTGCCTTTTGTAAAAGAAACAGACTCTTGAATTACCTACTGGTACTATCTGAAAATTACAGGATCTATTCTTTCTAAACTAATTTCCTCTGTACACTTTGCTAGTGAGGCCAAAGGTAGTTAGTCCTTTGAGGATATTGGAGGGGTCATTCAGTACAGTAACTAAAATATTTTAAAATCTCATTTTAAAATCTATATAATACTTGTGTATGATATACTGAATCAACATGCTTTTATATATATTTTATACTAACCTCAGTGTGGTTCAGATTTTGCTAGCATCAGCATCACCTGGGCACTTACTAAAAATGCAGAATCTAAGGCCATTATAGATCTTCTGAATCAGAATTTGCATTTTAATAATACCCCTATGTGATTCAAATGCACATGAACATTTAAGAAGCCCTCCTACTGAGATGTTGCAAGAAACCTATCTCCTCATCTTTGAACTAGTCTGAGGAGAAACTTCCTTGTCTCTTAACTCTCTTAATTTAGTTTTGGATTTAGAATGTATCTTCAGTGGAAACAGTTTATCACTGTGTTCTCTGAAATCTTTTATTCAGAATTTTCATGAAGAGATCAGCTTCTTCATTTTTCTTATACATCTTTAGATGCTTACTAGGTGTCCATTGGACAGAGCTAGAAAGTGGCTAAGTGTGGAAGTGGACCAGACAGTGTGTCTCCCAAATAGGTGCTCTTAACCACCATACAACATCTATTTATTCATGGCCATGCTCAGGTTTCTAGTCCCAGGGCAAAGCCTATAGGAAGAAGCAATTTGATTGGAAATAACATTCAGATGGCCAAGGTATTGTAGTGATTATTCAACAGATGCTATGCTAAGTCACTTCAGTCGTGTCCGACTCTGTGTGACCCCATAGACAGCAGCCCACCAGGCTCCCCCGTCCCTGGGATTCTCCAGGCAAGAACACTGGAGTGGGTTGCCATTTCCTTCTCCAATACATGAAAGTGAAAAGTGAAAGTGAAGTTGCTCAGTCATGTCCGACTCTCAGCAACCCCATGGACTGCAGCCTACCAGGTTCCTCTGTCCATGGGATTTTCCAGGCAAGAGTACTGGAGTGGGGTGCCATTGCCTTCTCCGATTCAACAGATAGGGGTATGCAATTGTTGTTCAAGTCAAGGATGAAACTATCTCTTGATATTAAGTAAATATTTCATATGCTCATACACAGTCACATTTGTCTCACAACAGTAAAATGAATCTGTTTTAGTGTACTCAATATGCTGATAGATACTATCTTACAAGAGTAACTGTGAATTGAAAAACATTGTTCTTTCTATGCAGTAATCTAGCAAGATCTGCGATAATTCACAGATGACTGAGCTTTAGAGCCAGACAAAACAATAGACGATAAAAAGAACTGTTTATATAGATGCAAACTGAAATCTCAAGGTTGCATAATCATATTTCCTATTGATGAATAACTAAGAAGCCACAGACTGTTCATTACCTTAGGTGAGGGAAATATGAAGAAATTGGAAAAACTGTGTTGTTTTTTTCTTCTCTGCTCTGTCTCCTATTATCATTTCTTATATAGGATACCCTGAAACTTGGCACTAAAATGTCAATTGATTCAACAGTATCATATTTCTTGTAGTAAGGTAAAGATTAAAAGATCATGTAAATAAGAGGTTTTTTTTTTTCCCTACCAGAACTAGATTACAGACTAAAGTCTGAAAAACAAGGTATCTCTTTCCTCCCTTTAAATGTTATACTCCTGATGTCTCCTCTAACTCTAGTTAAAAATCCTGTTACATAGGTTAGTAGACAGCAAAAACTTATTAAGCCTTATCTATAAGGAAACAGAAACCACTTATATGTCTGCAGCTCTGGGAGACTTAAAAGGGTGTGACTGATAGAACTAGAAGAAAATTGTGTATCCATTAAATATTTTAAGTTAAGACTCGTTTTCATGGAAGAAAAAGAGCTAGTGATGAGAGTGAACACTAAATAAAATCAAATCTGAGATGTTTATTGAGGCTGAATTTGGTGTCCACTATTGTTGTGAATAATTAATGTGATTTTTGCCTTCCAGTGTGTATGTACAGAGAGCCATCACTACATGAAATTGGAGAAAAACAAGGGCGTTCAAGGAAAAGTTCTGGAACACCGACCATGAATGGAGGCAAAGTTGTGAATCAAGATTCAACATAGCTGAGAACTCTTCCCTTCGTCCCTCTCTCATCCCTTCCCTTTCTCCCCCTGCCCTTTACCCATTTCCTTCCAATAAATCCACCCAAGGAGAGGAAAATAAAATGGCAACCCAGGACCTAGTGGCTAAGATTCTGCACTCAAAATCTTCCTTTGTGTAGGACAAGAAAATTGAACCAAAGCTTGCCTGTTGCAATGTGGTAGAAAATGCACATGCACAAAGATTAGCACACCTAAAAGCAGAGGAAAAAATAATCAAGACTCCACAAGCATTAAAATAAACTGTGTTGTTATTAATAGAGGACTAATTGTAATGAAGACATAAATATAATAAACATGAAATAAAGTCATTACCTTAAAGAAAAGGGTTTTGGAGAATTGAACTTACAAATTGATGTAATATCCTAAATGGCTTAAACTCTGGATAATGCTGTGATGTGTGTTTTGAATTTGTATTTTCTTTGGGCATTTGGAATTGACACAAAATTGCAGTCTGTTTCCAGGATTTTTTTTTACCATAACATTGAACATGTATGAAGTACAGATTCTTCTAGTGCCTATAAGGTATATAGCCAGGAATCATTTAACATCAAGAAAAATTTTATTTTAAAATTTTATTCCTGAAATCAATATTTAAGATTGTTTTATGTAAAGGATTGTCATATGTTGAATTTAGTGCTATTACCTGATTTCATTCCTTCCTAACAAGAGTTTCAGATTCTCCTAGAAGATTATCATATTTTTTTCAAAAGTATTAATTCAGGAGCTCATTTTTTTTTATTTAGTCACTTAGAAAAAAATTTATTGTTTTAAGATTGAAGTAACTTTTAGGAAATTCTTTGTTGTTTCCATGCCTTGGCAGTGATATGTAACTTATGTGGTTTTACCATTTGATCTGATTTTTTTGTTTTTTTACTTTGTGGACACCTTTAAGAGTGTAGGTAAATGTCTAGCTGTGTTAGAAGAGAGTTTTATACCATTTCTTGCAGCAGAAAAGAAAGAAAAGGTGTTTTACATAAGGAAATAAATCCTAAGAAGTTGGTGCAAGCAAGCTGTATCAATATTTGCCTTTGTACCTTACTAAGTTTTCTTGTATGTAGCATTTTCCAAACTTCACCAAGGAATTGGGAGGCATGGCTGTGAAATTCTTAACTTACTATCTTATGAAGCCAGTAAACTGTTTGTTGCTAGATAGCCTCATTTATAAATCTAATTGAAAATAAGTCTGTCTCCTAGAACACAGAAGGAAAATGTTATACCCTGGATTTTCAAGGGCCATTGAGAAATAATACTGAATTAACAGCCATGGTTCCGACTTGTGTGAGTGACTTAAAGTAATAAAAAAAAAATAACTGTAAGACTAGGCAAATGCATATTTAGGAATACTGAAATGTTAGAGAAGAAATGAATACAGTTGCCTTGGGGAAAAAATAGATCTTCTTGGTCCTACAAATCAGGAATGGTGTAGAGACATCCAAATCAAAACAAAACAAAACAGAATGTTAAAAAATATATGCAGATTTATGGATGTTATCAATGAGAAGACTTAGCATGTTACTTCTCCTATAGCTCTTCCGTCCAGCATGTATTGTTCCAAATACTCCCTAAAATATACACTTTGCAGAATCTCTAGGCCCTCACTTTAATGACCTTGTCATTGGTTGCTGTATTCTTTCAAAGTCACTGTAATTTCCCTCACTCCACACAATCATTAGTGGTCGGTGTCCTTCACCAAGTATTCTATTTCTCTTATCAGGAGGTGAGCAGAAAATGAAATGAAGGAATTTGTGTAATCAGTTGCAAAGAATAAAAGTTATGCATCTCGGCAAGGATTTTGAACACACGTCTGCAAGGGATATTTGTTTAATCAAAATATTTGAAAAGTAAGAAATAAAGACATTTAAATTAAATAAAAGAATGTTATTCTTCTAGGAAAAGAATGCCCTTGTAAAAAGAAATACAACTCTAGTTCTATTTCTCCTTGTCACTCTTGATTCAACTTGATTATAAACACACCTGTCACTTCCAGGACCAATCAAATTATAAGCACAAAGTCTTATTATTTTTTTTGAAAAAATAAAAAGGAAGCTTCTACAAAATGGCTCCCAGGCTCATTTAGCATAAAATGACTTGAGCTTTTTGGTCATCCACACATCCACACATATACACACATCACAAGCTTACAAGTGACACAGTTGACAGTTTCACAAAGTGTTCTCAATCACACTGACGATTTCATGATAGAATATATCTTATCTAGTTCGATATTATGGAGAATATGATAGAGAGATGAATCTCCAACAAAATTCTTCCCTTTATTTACAATGGCTGTTTATCATTTCACGTCTGGATGCACAGCTTCCCCCTTTCTGAAAGCACTGGAGACAGTTCTAACTACCCAATTTGTATTTTGTGTTTCTCCATATCATTTAAGCAAATGCTCACCATGGTGAAACATTTGGAGATTGGCTTTGTTAAGTTATACTTAGTTTCAGAAAATAAATTGTTGAAAATCTCAAGTTCTTTAACAGATTAACCTGACAAAAGCTATGGTTTAGAGCACAGGGTGAACTTTTGCCTACCTGCTGCTTATTTTTTTAAGTATGTAAAGCCTTTAATAGAAGAATTCAGTATTCATTATCTAGGTTTTTTAAATATTACCAAATATATACATATTATTATTCTATTCCCTCCAAAAATATGAGCCATTTTAAATAGTTTGCTTTTCAGGTTTATGCAAAATAATTATCTTGATTTTCATCGTCCAATTTCTGGGTCTCAATTCACCCATTACTTATTCTCCTATAATTAAACTTGTTTTTTTTTTTTTTTCTTAAATGCATTGGGATAGTCTCAGAAAAATTATGACTTTCAAAAGCTTTGTAATTGACTATGTAAGTATAAGGTAAAATGTGCTTATTCTGAGTCCTTATTGTATTGATAACATGTTTCAAAATCAGTGGGCTTAAGAATGAAAACAAAACTTTTGAGAATCTCACAAAGTAGTTTTCTGGCCAATATACCTTACTAATGATTAAGCTAGAAGTCTGAGCTATAGAAACAAAATGGTGCTGAAGTTCCCTCGGCTAACTCAGAGATTTTGTGCTTCAGAAAACTGGAGGACAGCAAGTCAACTTATCCTTGATCATGGTAATAGTTTGAGTTTTGAATTTTGCATATGAATTTCATAGCACATTTTCAGTTATTATGGATTAGCACAATAAAAAGACATTAATTTGACACAAATAATGATGCTTTATGGGCCTCATTCTAATCTAGATAGCTGTTAGAAAAATTGTTCTGCTGAAGAAAATGACAATGCTCTTGATAGGTATTCCATGCAGATGAGTGGTTCTGCGGTACCACTACAAGAGATGAGAGTATTAAGACAAAAGTTAAGGATGAAGAATCTTACTGTGAGTTGAAAAGTTTGACAGTCCTAATTTGGGACCAATAATTCCCTGGTGGAGAAGCATGACTACATCAACAATTAATTTTTTTCAACGTGAACCCAGAAATAGAAAATCTATTATTTCACCTTCAAGGCTTCGTCTCTAAGGTCACGCTCCAAGAAGGTTTTCCATGATGTTGCTCAATTTCATCTGCACCAGGTGAAACCCACTCCAGCATAAAAACCCCCTGCTTATTTTAGTATCAAAGAAGGCTGAGGTTACTTCTCTGTCATAAACCTGTAAATAGCATTTTATAAATCAAAATCACCTTCAAAACAGTGGATTGTTCTACAAATATATATGTGTATATATACACATTCTTCTGAAATAAGGATATATTCTATAGAGTTTTTATTTGATTTGTGTTCTTTCGTCATAGGTAATTACAGATAAAGAGGTTTGAATGCAAAACTTTATATATATACATATACATATATATGTGTATATTTCTAATGGTAGTATAAGTTGCCACTTTATAATAAAAAAGAAACAGGTGGGAACAATAATCAAAGCACATACTCCTTCAGAATGTCAGTAATTCTGAATCCCTTCTTTGATGCAGAAATAGCTATTTTTTATTTCTAAAAAGGGATTTTAAAGAATTGTACTTCCTGACAGATATCCTGGTAAATCATATCAGATTGAAAATTTATACTTGAGGGCAAGAAAAAACGTGCTAAATGCAGATATTCATTTTTCTGGAATTTTCCTGGAACCCAAGTTAAAAATCAACATTTAAAATCTAAATTAATGTTCACAGATGATATATTGAGCTTCAGTAACAGAAGCAAAAATATATTTAACACGATGATAATAAATTTAAAATAATGTCATAGTAGAAACTGCATCATTAGACATTTTATTAGTTGGAAAGAATGAGTGGATGTTTTTTGTCTTTGCTCTAAGCACAACCTAAGGACTGTGGCATTAATTTTTTCTTAAAGTTGTTCAAAAGTCCAAAATATACTCCCATGAATAGAGCGGGTTTTAGGCTCCATTAAATGTTAACATCTTAAGAAATTATTGAGACTGAAATGTTTAATAAACGCATTATATGAGAAACCAAACAAATTAATGTTTTGTTTTTACATTAAACACAGATTACTCAAATCATTGGTTTTTTGAGATCTAATTTGTAAAATGTTTATACATCACAACCTTCCTGAAGTAAAAAGCAATTAAAATCTTGAGATGCATATGCATGCAGAGAAAATACTTGCACATTTTTTTCTAACATTAAATTTATTTGGGAAGTCTCTTTCCTTTTAAAATGCATCTTATAATATGTCACTGAAAAAGTGCTATGTCTTATAAAAAAATCAAAACTGGATTTATGGATGGAAAATGAGTCAAAATTTTTATTGAACACTGGTTATAAGTAGAAATTACCTTCTAAGTTAGAAGCTACTTGTGGTAAACCTAATATTTTCTTTTTGAGAATTAAGAACTAGAGCACATCCATTTAGAGCATATTCATTTATTCATAATTTACTAACTAGACCCTTAGTTGAGTTTAGGGATCATAAACTAAATTATGATCTCAAAAAATCCAAGAAAGGCAGACATATAAATAACGTAATACCCAAATGTAAGTACTACAATAGTTATTAAGATTTTATGTACAACTGATGTTGCAACAATCTAGCATAGATGAAAGACAGGGGTTGGAAAGGGGATAGATACTGAGTAATGAAAGATACCAAGGGGCTCCACCAGTAGAGGAAATAATTTGAAGAAAAGTTATAGAGAAACAAAAAACACAATTTGGAAATCCTTGTGAATGAAACAAAGAATGAATGTTCGGAGGAGATGTGGGGGGACTGAGTTGAAAGAAATAAAAATTAAAAGTTTTTCAATGTTTCATCACTGTACTCTTTGGATCTGTTAGGACAATTCTGCTTGCTCACAGCAGAAGGCCCAAACCACACTAGTCCTTTGTCTAGAGATCACAACATCATTACCACAAATGCTGAATTTGTCTGTAGTTCTAACTGCCCACTCCATGTTTATAACTTCCTTCTTCTAGTTCAGAGATAAAGAATTTGGTAAAGAACCTGCCTGCAATACAGGACACCCAGGTTTGACCCCTGGATCAAGAAGATCCCCTGGAGAAGGGAATGGCTATCCACTCCAGTATTCTTGCCTGGAGAATTCCATGGGCAGAGGAGCCTGGTAGGCTATACTCCATGGGATCAGAAAGAGTTGCATATGACTGAGCAACTAACGCACACACAGAGTTCAGAATTCTTTTTACAAGTTGCAAGATACGAAATATTTATATCACCTATTCTCTCTTACAGTTCCCCAGGAAACATCTTGAATCTGACTGGCCCAGTTTAAGCCATGGGTCCCCATACAATAAACCACTGTGGCCTGGAATTTGAGACATGTCGACTAGTTCAAATCAACCAGAGCCTTCTAGACTTTTAGGTTGGACGTACTTGTCCAAAGATACAGGTCTGCATAGACGAGGGGTGACTATTTGAATGAAATTCAGAGTCCATTTAGCAAGAAGATGTGGAAATGCATGCTATGTAGCAAACTTTCCATTATCTGTTAATGAATGTGTATCCTATCACAGCTCATTGGCTATTCTAAAAACTGGCAGAGAAATGCAAGTACTAATGAATTAAAGCTGCAGCCATAAACCATAGGGAAGACAAAGGCAACTGAAGCTTCAGTTTCCAAAACATTATTAAATGTCTGCTATGCAAAAGGCACTGTGTGGGTCACTGGGGAAGATATAAAAGAGCTGCAATTTTAGATTATGAGAATGACTTGCTGTCTATTGCCCTAAGAAGGCAGACAAGATTTGCAATTTTAAAGAAAAGTGGCCCATTTGACAACTCAATATACCTGTTACTGGCTTCCCTGGTGGTTCTGCTGGTAAAGAATCTTCCTGCCAATGCAGGAAACACAAGAGCCTCAGGTTCGATCCTTGGGTTGGGAAGATCCCCTGCAGGAGGGCATGGCAACCGACTCCAGTATTCTTGCCTGGAGAATCCCATGGACAGAAGAGCCTCATGGGATACAGTCCATGGGGCCGCAAAGAGTCAGACATGACTAAATGCACGTGCGCACACACACACACACACACACACACACACAGTGCCTGGTATGTCCAGTGCTTTTAGATGACTGTCAGAGGACTAGAAAAGCAGTTTGGCTATTGTAAACCAGAGGTCTATATCATATCTACTTTTCTGTTTCTGTAAAAACACTGTTTGGATGAGGCCATTAAAAAATTCATCTTAAAATATCTGTCAATACTCAGTCTGGGTCATAAATTCAGGACTATTTGCTATTTCAGAATCACCTGGGGTAGCCATGCATAACATTCTTGAATCCTCTGTGCAGATTATAGCCTATGTTTGAACACTCTGAATGATAATTAAATATATTAATCTCTCAAGCATCATATTCCTTTTGGGGACAGTACTGGTTTTATAAAGTTCTTTCTCATATGAAGTAACTTGTTCTGTAGTGTCTACCATTCTTTTAAATTTCACTCTCTAGGGCTATTCCAGTGACTCAGTGGGTAAAGAATCCACTGCAAATGTAAGGAGACACAGGAGATTCAGGTTCAACCCCTGGGTCGGAAAGATCCCCTGGAGAAGGAAAGGGAACCCACTCCAGTATTCTTGCCTGAAAAATCCCTTGAACAGAGCAACCTGGCGAGCAACAATCCCTGGGGTCCCTAAAGAGTCAGCCACAACTGCGCAGCTAAGCACTCAGGCACTCAGGGCTACTCAATGTTAATTTAATCCTCCACCTACAAGAAAGGCTACAGACATTTGAAGGTTATTGGCATTTCTTTGGGCTTTCCTGGTGGCTCAGACGGTAAAGAATCTGCCTGCAAAGTGGGAGACATGAATTTGATCCCTGGGTTGAGAAGATCCCCTGGAGAAGGGAATGGCAACCCACTCTGAATTGCCCAGAGAATTTCATGGACAGAGGAGCCTGGTGGGCTCCAGTCCATGGGGTCGTAAAGAGTTGGACACGACTGAGTGACATTCTTCAACTATTCTCTACTTGTGAAAGATTTTCAGAGATTTAAATGTTTTGCTTCTATAGTATTCTGTTTTACTCAGAACAAATTTTATTAGTATGGAATGCTAAATACAACATGGTGTTCCTTATATAATTTAACTAGTGAAGAGACATTCCCTTATTCTTGATAGTCTAACAATCACAGTAAGACTGCATGTATTTTTTGATGACCTCATCAAATATTTTTTCATATTCCAGTTCATTTCTGTCAGAACACCTAAATATTTTTTCACCTTTTCATCTGTATGACTTAAATTGAGATGGAGCCTTGCCAATAGACTAATTCTAACTTGATTAAATCATTGAGAAGCATTAACTCCAAAGATACAAGCTCAGAATTGTCCACAGATACACTACAAAGTTTCCATTCAATGATTAGCTGTCAATCCTCTACTTCCTGTGATTATACCTAACTTTGTGTGATCAGATCAGACTGTTTTCAGGAATAAAACACAATTCACTTTATCTCATCTCACCTGGGGTGAGATATTAGAACTGATCATTCTGATGAAAAGTCTTTATCTTAGGAAATATATGCTATTACAGAAGGTACATGGTTTTGCTCTATTTTAAATTCTCTATCTTCTTTAATTTTATCATCATTCTCTCCAATAATTACATTAATTATCTTACACTTATCAGAATCAATAGCTTCTCACTAGTTTCATGATTTTATTCTGAAAATTTAAATATTTAGTTGTTTCTATAATAATTTCCAGATCTCTTCAAATTTCTATCCAGTGTTTTCTTCTCTAAGTCAACTTGCAGTGAGTGTTCTGGTAACACTCTAAAAGGTTTTTAATAAACTGATAAATCTGATAAATCTCTGAGGTTTTAAGAACCAGAGAGTGTTTTTTGGTTGCCTTTGCCTAGTATTAGCAATCGGGTATGCATCAAATATTTGGTGTATCTTCTTTCATAAAATTCTCCTGATTTTCCCTAGCTTCCAGCTTTTTTTTTTTTTTTTTTGCAGAGGAGCAGATATACTTTGTTTGAAGTTACATGAACTCTCTGAGCGTCAGCTTTCACAATTGTATTTCTTGGGAATTTAAAATATTATTGATATTGTTGTTATTTTTCTAATCATTTTGACAAGCTTATCTGGAAGATAATATATCTTAATCACTGTACTCTGTCTCTTACAGTTACACTCAGGTATTAGCCTTGCCATTTCATGCTAATTTGTTTTCCTCAAAAATATGTCCATGACCCAGAGAAGCACAGAGAGACACCCACAAAAACACAGGAAGAAGAGGTCCTTAATATATGAATTATATGTCAATGCTTTGGCTTGTCTCTATCACCCACATTTTTACACACTTGCATAATCATTTTCCTCCTTCTGTCCATTTTCAAATTATCTTACCACTTGGATGACTGCCTTAGCTCTGAACTAGGTTACTTTTTAAAAAGTTAAGTAATTAATATAACCCCTTAGGATAGTATTTGGCACATAGTAAGCCTATAATCGATTTACTGTTGTTACTATTATTAGCCATGCTGCACAGCATACAGGATTTTAGTTCCCCTATCAGGGACTGAACTCATGGAAATGCAGAGTGGAAATGTATTTCCTTGCGGTGGAAATGCGGAGTCCTAACCACTGGACTACCAGGGAAGTCCCATAGTTTACATTTTTTCCCCTATGTTTCTGAGTGTTTATTTTCCTTTATCAGGTAACCCTGGAATGCACTACCACAGATTCTACTGGCCCAGCATATCTGGTTAAATAAGAAAACAGCCATCACAATACCCTTCCTTAAAAGTCTTACTGAGGTACAACCCCATTCAGCCTGTACTGGCACATCTCAGCACATGTGCAAACCTAGCATGAAATCAGGGACTAGAATGATCTTGACCTACTTGACTATCCTGTTCTCCAACATAAAACGTTAGAACTATTTCTCACCTGGCTGAAAAAAAAAAAAAAAATGACTGCTGTCTGTTAGAACACAGACAGTGTACATGTCCTTGGACTTGCAGGTGGTTATCCACCTATCTGATGCACACTATACAGTTATCCGGAACTTGGTTCCAAAAGCAGGAACTGGAGTGGTTATCTCCCCACCTCTTCCTGCCTCTCCCAACCACTGTCTCTACAACTAGATCTAAGTTCTGGTCAAATGTATGTACCTGGATTCCAGGTGAAGGATTCCAACAATTAAATCATCAATCAGAATACATAAAGTGATTTCATTTTCAGGCCTTTCCTGTTTATTTAAGGAAATGTGGGGACCTATTCAGTTTATATTGAAGGACCTATTCAGTGGTTCTTTAATCTTGATTGCATATTAGAATAATTTAAGCTCCCCAGTCTTAGAGGGACAACTGCCAGTAGATATAATGTTGTTGTTTAGTCCCTAAGTCTTGTCTGAATCTTTTATGACACCACAGACTGTAGAGCGCCAGACTCCCCTGTCCATGGGATTTCCCAGGCAAGAATACTGGAGTAGGCTGCCTTTTCCTTCCCTGTGTATCTTTCCAACTCAGGGATCAAACCTGCATCTCCTGCATTGGCAGAAAGACTCTTTACCACTGAGCCACTTGGAAAACTCAATCTAGGCTCACATCCCCTCAAAATCTAGGCTCACCAACCCTCAAAATCTTGATGTCATTGGTTTGGAGTACAGACAAGTGATTTTCATCTGTATAGGTTGATGAGATAAACTCCTAAATAAACTCCTAAAAAATAGCTAATATTTATTAAGCACCTATTCAAGGCTGAATGAATCTGGATTTCAGACAACTTGTAAGTTGCAAATATCCATAAGTGTTATGAGCAGAAGACACTTTTTGATGAAGTTTAGACAATCTGAAATGCAGGTGCTGTTAGATGCCAAGCTACTGCTGTATCCCTGCCATTTTCTGAAACAGCCTAATCTCATAGAGTTGGTGTTGTGATATATTTAGAGATTTCTTTGTAAGGCACTTGGCCTTATATTTCATACTATTGTTGTTTAGCCACTAAGTCATGTCCAACTCTGTTGTGACTCCATGGACTGTGGCCCTCCAGGCTCCACTGTCTATGGGATTTTCCAGGCAAGAATAATGGAGTGATTTGCCATTTCCTTCTCCAGAGGATCTTCCCAACCCAGGGATCGAACCTGAGCCTCCTGCATTGGCAGACAGATAATTTGCCGCTGAGCCACCAGGGAATCCATTTATATTAATTACTTTACTGTGTATCTGGGGTTTCCCAGGTGTCATGTTAAGAATCCGCCTGCCAATGCAGGAGACACAGAAGATGTCAATTTGATCCCTGGGTTGGGAAGGTACCCTGGAGTAAGAAATAGCAACCCACTCCAGTATTCTTGGTTGGAGAATTCATGGACAGAGGAGGCTGGTGGGGTTGCAAAGAGTCAGACATGACTGAATGACTAAGCACACTATATATCTGGAGTTGATTCAAGGACAGTTAGCTCTGTCTGAGTCCAGAGAGATGCTTATTTAATGGGTGCTTATTTCTACACAAGATACTCGAATCTGAGTGAGGTCAGGAAGTATGGCTGCTGTCTTGAAATAGTAGCCCCCAAGGATGTCAAGGACATCAGTAAAATACCTAGACTTGTATGGAAAACTGGCTTTACTTGCCTGTCCAGTACCATTTTATTTACAGTGAACAGCCCAAGACAGGCTTCACTGTTACTTGGAAAGAAGTTCACTTTTCTCTGACAGTGCAGTCCTGGCTATAAGATATCTCTTAGTGTTGTACTCTGTCTTTTCTGGATCAGATCATCAATTCCCAGGACAGAATTAAGTTATAATAGCTTTATCCCTGCTTTCACTCAGAGCACTCTGTCCTCTTAAAAAAAAAAAAAAAAAAAAGTCACCCCTGATATTTTCTTCTCTTCCCAGCACTACATTTCAGAAACTGAGTAAGAAGTAACACATGCATTTTCCTCTACTACATGTACAAGGATTGACTCTGTCACAAGCAGGAGTTCCCTGTATCCATTCCAGGAAGCTAAGTATTTCAGTGGTGTTTGTTTCTGTGTGTTACTATGTAGCCGGTCTTCTCTGTATTTCATCCATCCTTACCTTTATCATCTCCATCAGAAACATGACTCGTCAAGGCTCATAAGCCCCCTTGACTTTTCCCCGGTGATCAGAAAAGGAGAGGCATAAATTCATCTCAGGTTGTCCTGAGTTCCAGTACTTAGAGCCTGCTGAACACTAGAAGTGCAAATCGAAGGAATGCACCTGGGAATCAGCTCACTTTCTCTGCCTCTGTTGGAGTGCCAGCCAACTCTTTTCAGGAAAAGCCTGAGGAAACTAGGTCCTTTATTTTCCAACAGTAGGAGTCTGGAAACTGGGTCAGACCTGGTATGATCACTATACAGCTTAATGCCAGTTCATCCATCTTGGACTCTCTCCTAGTATGATTACTGGTTAATTCCAGTGGATCTCTGAGTGACAACCTCCCCTGACTCAGGCTCAGGAACCTCATTCCAGTGAGCTCTGAATTCAGTGCTGCCAGAATACAGCCTAGCTGTCTCCACTCTGTCTGTCTCCCTCCCTTCCTCTCCCCCTCCTCTTTCTTCCTCAGAAATTCTCTCTCTCTCCCTCTCTCTCTCTTTCTCTGTCTCTCTGTCTTTCTTTTCTAATCTCAGCAGTATCCTAGAGTGCTGAATACTATGCTATGCTATGCTAAGTCACTTCAGTCGTGTCTGATTCTGTATGACCCCATAGATGGCAGCCCACCAGGCTCCCCAGTCCCTGGATTCTCCAGGCAAGAACACTGGAGTGGGTTGCCATTTCTTTCTCCAATGCATGAAAGTGAAAAGTGAAAATGAAGTCGCTCAGTCGTGTCCGAGTCTTAGCGACCCCATAAACTGCAGCCTACCAGGATGCCTCCCAGGATGGAGGCATCCATGGGATTTTCCAGGCAAGAGTACTGGAGTGGGGTGCCATTGCCTTCTCTTAGAGTGCTGAATACAGTATTTGGTAAACTAGTAGGTGATAATACCTAGAAAGCTAGAAAAATTCTCACCTCAATCTGATTGCTATAGGATCTTCTACAAGCTAACTCCCCTCGATACCTGTTTCCCCATTGTAAAATGGAGATAGTTTGCAGAGCAGGGATTAATTTCATTGTCTAATAATAGTACCTCGTAGCTCAGACGGTAAAGCGTTTGCCTAAAATGCGGGAGACCCGGGTTCGATCCCTGGGTCGGGAAGTTCCCCTGGAGAAGGAAATGGCAACCCACTCCAGTATTCTTGCCTGGAGAATCCCATGGACAGAGGAGCCTGGCAGGCTACAGTCCATGGGGTCGCAAAGAGTCGGACACGACTGAGCGACTTCACTTTACTTCAATAGTCCTTATCTATATTGAAAATTTGTGTTTCTCTTTATACTGTGGTTCTAGACACACATCAAAATCCCTATAAGACAACATTAGAATTTCTGTTTACAGTGCACAAATGTATTTTAAAGAACTAAATAGAATAATCAAGAATGTGTGTGTGTTTCAAAATGTGTTAGTCTGTCAGTCATGCCTGACTCTTTGCAACCCCATGGGCTGTAGTCTACCAAGCTCCATGTTCATGGAGTTATCCAGGCAAGAATACTGGAGTGGGTAGCCATTCCCTTCTCCAGGGGATCTTTCTGACCCGAGGATCTAACCCTAGACTCCTGTATTTCAGGCAGATTCTTTTCCAGCTGAGCCACCAGGGAAGCTCTAATCAAGTATGCGTGCTTTGTGCTTAGTCACTCAGCCGTGTCCAACTCTTTGTGACCCAGTGGACTGTAGCCCGCCAGGCTCCTCTGTCCATGGGGATTCTCTAGGCAAGAATACTGGAGTGGGTTGCCATGCCGTCCTCCAGGGGACCTTCCTGACCCAGGGATTGAACCCGGGTCTCCTGCATTGCAGGCGGAATGTTTACCATCTGAGCCTCCAGGGAAGAAACCAAGTATGCTCACACCCAAAGTTTGCCATTGTACTGTCTCTTCTTCACTTCTACTGTTCTGGGCTTCCTTCTGATATTATTTCTCTTCAATCTAAGGAACTTTCTCACAGTATGTTTAGAGCAGGTCTACTGGCAATGGATTACCTAATCAGGAAAACTAACCAGGAATTATCTGAAAGTTTTTTATTTCACCTGTATTGCTGAAGCTCGTGTTCATCGGATACAGCATTCTGAGTTGACAGCTTTTTCTCTTTCAACCATTGAAATTTGTAATATCACTTCTTTCTGGCCCTTATGGCTGTTCTCCTATTGAGAAGGCATCATTTTTCTCTGGCTGTTTTTAGGCTTTTTTTCCTTTCTCTTGAATTTTCAGCAGTTTGATTATGATATGTCAGGAAGTGGAATTGTTTGCGTTTATTCTGTTTGAAATTCACTGAACTTCTTGAATTTGTAGGTATAGTTCCTTTGTCAAATTTGGGATATTTCCAACCATTATTTCTTCAAATATTTTTCTTGCACTACATTTTTTCTCTTCTCTTTCTGAGGCTCCAGTGATAAATGCTAGATTTTTGGGGGTTATTATCCCACAGATCTCTAAGGCTCTTTTCACTTTTCCGATTTTTTTGTTTCCCTGTCTGATGTTCAGATTGAACCACTTTTATTGGTTAGCCCTCCAGCTCATTGATTATTTCCTCTGTCGCCGCTATTCTGGTACTGAGCTTGTCAATGGAGGCTTTGCTTTTGGTTTCAATTATTATGTTTCCCAGGTGGTGCTAGTGATAAAGAACCTGCTTGCCTATGCAGAAGACGTAAGAGATACAGGTTTGAGCCCTGGGTCAGGAAGATCCCGTGCAGAAGGAAATGGCAACCCACTCCAGTATTCTCGCCTGGAGAATCCCATGGACAGAGAAGCCTGGCAGGCTACACAGTCGTGTCTCAAGAGTGGGACATGATTGAAGCAACTTAGCACATTGTGTTTATAGGTTTAAAATTTCCATTTGCTTCTTGTTTATATCTTCTATTTATTTGGCATGCTTTCTAGTTTTCCTTTTGTTTCAAGAGTCATTTGATTCCAACAACTTTGTCATCCCACCATTGGTATCTTGATTGTCATTTTCCCATGTAAGCTGAGATTTCCCTGGTAGTTCATATGCCAAGTAATTTTTAAATTATACCTTGGGTATTTTGAATATTATATCATATATGAGACCCTGGCTCTACTTTCAATCATATGGAGAATATTGAAATTTTAATTTTTGTATGTAGTCAAACTGGTTAGATTTAGACCTTAGGTTTGAACCAGCCTCCTGAATTCCTGGTTCCAATACCAGTAAACTTTTCAAAACATTCATATGCCATTTGGATCTTCCTGGTGTATATGCCACCTAGTGGTCAGTCTTGGAAATGGACGGTGGTGAATATGCTCAGTTCTCAAAGTCTTTTGCATGCTAAATAGTATCAGACCTACGTGTGCGCACTGTTTGGGAATGAGTTGGATGCTTATAAACAATGATTTGGGATTGATTTCCTGCGTTGCTTCCTCTCCATAATCTCTGTCCATACTTTCTGGTTCTTTGGAATTTTTCTATTTCATCCTTCATGTAGAAAGCTGCTATTTTAGTGATTCTGCTCTTCAGTGCACTTCTGAAGGGTATCCATCTCTCCAGTTAAACAGTGGAAGGACACATAAAAAAAGCAACAATGGTTGGCCCCACCTTTTTGGAACTACTGCTCCTCTGCTGAAAGTAGAGGAAGGCTCTCTTACTCAGAGCTTTGGCTTCTGTGGGCTCCCATTATGACACAGCTGTTTAGGGGTCAGGCCCTGGGAGAACAGAAAAAAGAGACAGGACTGCAGTAGGGCATTTCCACACTTTCTCTAAAAAATGTTTCCTTTCTGTTTCTTGAGTGAGTACTGTAGGGCTTCTCCTGAACTCTCTGTCTAATCCTTTGTGCTTGCTGCTGTGTTGGTTGAGGAATATTGGAGAAAAAAATGATAAAGTCACCATCAATTCATCAGTAAATCAGAGATCTCTTCCCAGATTTACCAGCTATTTTTAAGACTCCTCAGTGAGCTGTTTGATGCATTTTGTCCAGGTTTTATTTGATGCACAACACAAATTGGTACTTACTCTATCATATCCAGACTGGACCACTGAGACTCTTTAAAACTCCAAAAATTTAACGATGCCTACTTGTATGTTAATTATCCTACTTCATCAGTTTACCAAAAGTCCTCCCCTTTTCCTCAAAGTCCATGCACCAATTAAAAATGTAAAATCCAGGAGTAATGAAAAACAAATATTAAATATCCCAATACTCTACCAATCCCGGATAATGTGAAGAAGAATAAATGTCCCCATCCAACCTAGTTGCTACCTGAATATAAAATGTAGCATTGTATGGCTTTCAAAATATGATTTTCAAATAGTGTTTTTTAAAGAAAGAAGATAGCTGAGCTTTCCTGGTTGTCCAGTGGTTAAGAATCTGTCTTGCAATGCAAGGGACACCAGTTCAATCCCTGGTATAGGAAGATGCCACAAGCCATGGAGCAACTAAGCCCATGAGCCACTACTGAGTCCATGTTTTAGAGCCCATGAGCCACAACTAGTGAATTCATGTGTCACAGCTACTGAAGCCTGCCCACCCTAGAGCTTGTAACCCACAGCAACCTGCAATGAGAAGCCCATGCAGCGCAACCAAGAATAGTCCTTGCTCTCCGCAACTAGACAAAGCCCTTGCACAGGATCAGACACTCAGCACAGCCAAAAATAATAAATAAATAAAATTATTTTAAAAAGCTGGTAGTGAGTTACAGCTTTTCTGTTTAGTCCACTGATTCAGGTTTAGAAATTTTGGAGAAAATGGTCCTTAATTCAACATTATTCTACAAGCCATAGACATAGCTTAGTGATTTGAAAGAAATATAAAAGCTGACCATCAGTATAAAAGAGGTTCATAAAGTCAAACCTCTGGCCTCCTTTTCTCCAGCAAAATATACAGTGAGGCTTAGAGTAGGTGGGCCCTGAGGGGGTACATTTGCAGTGTCTGCCACTCATGGTGCATTTCTTCTATAAATCAATACATTCATTATACTTGATTATGTCATAGTGACTAGAAAAGTCTCCAAAATATTCTTTTACAGAAGACTCAAAAATATTGGAAAAAATTCTACTTCCTTGTAGTAATTATGAAGAATAAAGTGCCAGTAAAAACACATGCATTATACCATTCTTGACAGACCCTCCAAAGAAAATATTAACTTATTAATTAAGGCTCAGTTCCTTAAGATAACTGAGAGTTTTTAAAAGTAGCTATAAGATTTTCTGAACTATAACCAGTCATCTGATTCTTAAGAAAAACATAGACAATGTAGGTAAATAATACGATTTTTCTCAGAATCTGGTTTCATATGTACCTTTAGATGTAATTTGATTATTCAACCTTTTACACTATTCTATTTCTTTGTGTAGAAATCTCTTCTGTTGGGCTATGAGATCTTTGAAGGCCAGAATGAGGTATGTTCAGCTATTTGGCACAAAGCTAAATTTAATAAGTGTTCTTCAAACTGTTTCAAATACGCAAAAGATCAATCATAAAATTTCAATAGGATGTAATGGATTTTTTAAGCTGGCCATATCAAAGAAAAAAAAATCCTGGCAAGATATTTTTTAAAGAACACTCATGAAAAATTCATTTTCTCTAAAACAATCCTTGCCATTTAGCTACAGTATGTGGCAGTCACTGTACTATTGCTAGTTTTTTCCCCCTTGTTTATTTAAAGTGATTTTATTGGTGGAAAAATTTAAACCAGTATTCTAAGTGGTGTGTAGGAGTCTTCTCTGAGCACATATCTTGTTGATACACAATAGGCTATGTGCATATATTTTAACGCCCACATACTTTTCTAAACTGCTCTCCTGAAGTCTGTACAGCATATAACCTAGTAGATGGTTTCTGTCTGGGATACTGGTGGGTATCATCTCAGGGATAAATGTAACCTGTAGTGTTCTGATTTAATAGAAAGAAAATTTCCCCTTTCGGTCAGCAAAAACTCTAGAAGAATCATCAGCATTCTGTGGTTACCCAGGGAGCAAATGATTTAGAGCAGCATTGACAATAGATAAATGATGAGACTTGCATATGTAATTTTAAATTTGCTAGTAAGTACATTAAAAATATATAAAGAAAAAGTGAAAAATAATTTTTGCAATATAATATATGCAACCCAATATATCTAAAACATTGTAATCTCAACAAAGAATCAATATAAGATTTATTAATAATATATTTACATTTTTTATGCTAAGGCTACACAATCTGGTGTATATTTTATACTTACAGCGCATCTCAGCTCAGACCAGCTACATTGCAAGTGCTCAGTAGCCACATCTCACTTATTAGAAGCAATATTTAGAAGAACAGAATGAAAGGGTTAGAAGAGATTATTGAAATTCTCACCCTGCATCTTATCTTTTATTTGAATATTTTCACACTATCTATAGAAAATTTTCTCTAATGCAAAACACTGTTGAAGTCCTGCAGCTTCCTACATGGTCAGGCACCACTTTTCTGTTTCTCTGAGACTATTGCTGATGCCATTGTCTCCTTTTTTCTTCTATGACATTTCTTTCCATCACTGGATCTCAGCTTGGGGAAGACGAAATGTTTCCCAATGTCTGCTGAGCTCATTGATTACTCTATGCAAAACACATTTTTATTTTTACCATTCTCAACTCAGCAATTATCTCTTTTCCCCACTTTTAGTCTCTACTTTTTTGACTAAGCAATTACTTTCAGGTCTCTAATTAATTTTATCTTTCTCAGGGGAGACTTCCCCAAATCTTCAAGAACTCTCTGAGATCTAGGATGGCAAAACATACTGGCCGTCTTCATAGCACCAACTGTGGAGGACCCCTTCTAGTGAAGAAACATATATTGGGTAATACAGTAAAAAATCAACTAGATAGCTGGTTGTTGTTATGCAGTCACAAAGTTGTGTCCAACTCTTTCCGACCCCATGGACTGTAGCAGGCCATGCTTCTTGAGTGAATGCATAAATGATTAAATGAACAAAGAATAGAAAGATCAGAAAGAGAAAGATCAGGAAGAGACTTGCTAAAGCTCTCATAGTTGATAAAGGGTAGACTCTGGTTCAACTGAGCTCACACAATCCATATATTTAAAGAAGTGAAGTGAACTGAAAGTCCCTCAGTAATAAATCCAGATAAATTGACATTGCCACTCACTGCTCTTGGATAGGTTTGATCTTGGAACTCTGGTTATTTTAGGGGCCATTTGTTTCCAGTTTCCATGGTGAAAATTCAGAAAGCTGCTCTGTGGTGAAAACTGATTCTTGGTTATGGATAAACTGAACTATAGTATTAGTCCAAATGTGACAAACTGAGAAAGTCAACATATCATAGGATTCAAACAATTGCTTTTCTATAACCATGTGTGTTTGTCGCTCAGTCATGTCTGACTCCTTGCAACCCCATGGACTGTAGCCTGCCAGGCTCCTCTGTCCATGGGATTTTCCAGGCAAGAATATTGGAGTGGATTGCCATTTCCTTCTCCAGGGGCTCTTCCTGACCCAGGGATCAAACCCACATTGCAGGCACACTCTTTGCCATCTGAGCCACCAGACCATGGCGTCTTACTTAATATGGATTCTCCTTATACCAATATATTATGCAAGATCTTTGAGGAAATCTTCCTCTCTGATTATTATTGACAATTCTATCCAATGCTTACTTAAAATTTCCCTTTACTTTAGAAAGTATATTCCATCCAAAACACTTTAGAATCAGAATCTCTCTAGAACATACATTCTATTCACTTGATAGCTTTAATACACTAATGCTTCAAAGAAATTTGAACTCAAAAAGCTGATGATTTTTTTTTTTCCTGAGTAAATTGGAAAAGCTAAAACTACAGTTTCTAGGACTCATTTCCTGACAGAGTTAACCAAAACTAAAATTTTGCAAGATGTGGCAGAAGGCAGAAGTGAAGCAGGAGTTACTTGGCTCTGAAGGTTTTTGTGGTTAATGGACCTGGAGGGTGTCAGTGTGTCTTCACTAACTCAGGCTTCATGCCCAGTTCTTTCTGACTGCTGGCACTGATGGCCAACTGCAACCCTAGACTCACTATAAGATCCAGAGGCAGAACCATTTCATAGATTTTCCCATCAGCTCCCTGTCATAGTCACACATCAGCAGACAGGTTTGACTGGCTTCCCAGATTCCTATGCAAGCCCTAATATTTCCATCATTGCCAGTGCTTCAGGAAGGCTGCTTACTAACTTTATTCTGATCTTCCAGCTTCTTCATTCTAAACTTAATTTCTAGCTTATCCCACAGTTGGGTAATATCCAACTGCTATAATAAAACCACAGTACTCCTAGTGGTTCTACTTCTTGGATTGAACTCTGTCTGATATATTACTTGAGTCATTTCATTCTAGCTTTTAGTAAAGAAAAAGCAATAATTTCCTTTTTTTTTTCTGAGAAGTTTCCTTTTTCTTTCTTTGATTTATGATTTTTTTGACAATTTTGGCTTAGAAGAAACTTATTCAATTCCATGAGAACTTACTTCATCTATGTAGTGTAGGAAAAAAGAAAGTGTTGCACATATATCCTATGAAATACCCTGGAAATTTTCTTCAGTAATTAGGTTTTGGGGAAAAAAAAGTAGACTTTCATATATCAAGTGCTTAGAATTAGTCTTTAGTCCTCAAAACAATTTTCTAGATCATATCCAAATCTGTTTATTAAACGGAATATGCATATATAATGTGTGTATAATTTAAATGCATATCTAAAGCATTTAATTAAAAAATTACTTTAACATAATTTTAAAAGTTAATTTCCTCTAGTGAATTACATGTTTGGCCAAATGGAAGGGCTGATGGGACAGCTTTATAAGTAGAATATGTTACCCATGTGTACAACTGGTCTTCATCTTGATATAAAATTTGATCTAAAATAGTTATGATTTATGAATTAAGAAAATAACATAAAAGTGAACATCTACAAAATAAAGAAGGCAGAGAGGCAAGGATGCAGGTTGGTACTTTATTTTCACTTCTATTTGTGTCATTTTAGTGGATTATGAGGATTACAATAATAATACCACCACTATGGGGTTTTCCTGGTGGCTCAGTGGTAAAGAATCTGCCTGCCAACGCAGGATATACAGGCACCATGCTGGGTTGGGAAGATCCCTGGGAGAAGGAAATATCACAACCCACTCCAGTATTCTTTCTGGGAAAATCTCATGGAGAGAGGAATCTGGTGGGCTACATTCCATGGGATCACAAAGCAGTCAATGACAACAAAAACAAATAACACCATTAATAATAATAATACCTATCATGTGATAGAAATCAGAGGTGAAGAAAGTGTAAGGAAATGGTAAAATTCTATACAAATGACCATCGAGATTATGATGATTTTATCTTTCCTCTTTTCTCTCTTTTTCTTTCCCATGCTCATAGAGGTTTTTTGCTGATATGAGCTAACCTGATAAGATAATCCATAAAACTGTTGGGAGGACTTGCTCTGTTCCCAGGCAACGGATGCTTATTTTAACTATGGTCTTTCAGAAGCCATGATTCATCACTGCTGTCTAAGTCTGAAGTGACATTTAACAACAGATACTTGAGGGAGCTCAATTTTTCAGTGGCCTAATCAAGTCAATTCAGCAAATAGTAACTAAACACCGACACTGTACTTTCTCATTCATTCACCCATTGAGAAGCGTGAGCCAGGCCTTCTGCTCAGAACAGACAACCAGGAATACATCCCGTATAAGTCTTCCTTTCATGGAGTTCCCAGCACAGCAGAGATGATAACTATACCAAAAATTATCTTAATAGATACTGGAGTATATATCAGAGAAGGCAATGGCAACCCACTCCAGTACTCTTGCCTGGAAAATCCCATGGACAGAGGAGCCTGGTGGGCTGCAGTCCATGGGGTTGCTAAGGGTTGGACACGACTGAGCGACATCACTTTCACTTTTTGCTTTCATGCACTGGAGAAGGAAATGACAACCCACTCCAGTGTTCTTGCCTGGAGAATCCCAGGGACAAGGGAGCCTGGAGAATCCCGGGGACGGGGGAGCCTGGTGGGCTGCCGTCTATGGGGTCACACAGAGTCAGACACGACTGAAGCAACTTAGCAGTAGCAGCAGAGTATATATTAAATTCTATAGCAAAAGATACAAACTAGGTGTTAGAAAAGGAGGTGGTAATTGAATAAAGGCTCAATGGACATGAATTTGAGCAAACTCCGGGAGAGAGTGGAGGACAGAGGAGCTTGGTGCGCTGCAGTCCATGGGGTTGCAAAGAGTCCGACACAGCTTAGTGACTGAACAAAAACAAAAAACTAAATAAAAGAAGCCAGCATTCAAGACAAGAAGTGGCCTGAGGAAAGACACAAGGCTATACAAATGCAAGATATGGTCAAGGTTTCTTGAAGTGTTATCAGGTGCTGTTTGGTAGGGAATATTGTAAGGCCATCTATTACAATGGAATTTTCCAAACTTCAGTGATTGATTGATACTTGCATCTTTGCTCTATCCAAGCTTTTGGTCAAATATACAAAAATATAATTATTTGTTTTTTATTTAAATAACTGTACATTGATTTTTACTTTTTAAAGTTGTTCTAAGCTTTGGAGCTTATAGATATACTAGTGATATTTTTTTTCCTAATGGACCTTAACTATTTTCAAAACCATTACTATTAAAAATGTCTGTTTCTCTAAAATAATCTTGAGCAATAGAGGTATATTACTGTACAATGAGAAGTTCCATGGTAAAAATGAAGCAGGAACAGGAAAGCAGCATCATGCCAATGGCTTTGGGTTGCATAATATGGACTGGACCTCTTGCTTAGATACTGAGGGGAAGATATTTTCACAGTAATGACAACTGCATTTTAAGAACTTAATTCAAGGAGCACTGATGTTAAGAGATGAAAAAAAAAATCTGGATAAAGACTGAATTTCATTCCAGCTTCCTTTTTTAAGAGCCAAATCAAATGTTACCGTTTTTATGAAACTTGCCCTCACTCCTCCAGGAGTTTAGTGAATTAATTATAAGACTTCCTTATTAAGCATTTTATGAGTAGTTAGCTATGCAGCATTAAATCTATGTTTTAAACATATCTCCTGCTTCTCTGTGAATATCCTGAAGAATTTTCTTCTTCATAACTGAGTCTTCAAACTCCCCAGTGTGCGAAAGCTACTGAGAGCTAAAATTTTGTAAACTGAAAGAAATAGAAATGATAGATAAAAGCTAGATAACTCAAAAGTTAACTAGTAATGGTGTAAAATGTGAAGGAATGAGTTTCAGAGGTTCTTATGATTAGGTGATTGGAGATATGATGGAATTAAAGATGGTTATGAAATTGCAATCTGGTTGAAGATCATGACAGGAGGAAATGAGTTTGAAGGCCAAATTCATCCACTGAGAAATTTTGGTCTCTGAGCCAGAAACATTGTGTAGCTTCACTCTTCTAAGATAAAACTAACATTTCTGCACTTTTGTGAGATCAATTATGTGCACAGAGCTTAATGCACATGGTGGCTGCTTGGATGAGCATATTTATAGCTGCCTACTGAAATGAAGCAGTAGTATCAGAAGAACTAATAAACTGTACTCTTGTTTTGCCTCTGTCACTAGTCAGTATTTATTCATAAACGGAATGTGCTATGTCAGTGAATTTCAATAACAGAATGAGCCTTACAATACCTCCTTGTCTCCTTTGCATGTTCCAATGAAGGAATGATTGTGGAAATGGTTTGGAATTGCTTTCACTCTTGTGTCCACAATAGTACATTATGGATAAAATAAAGTGTGAGTTTTAGAAAACATAAATCAAATTATATTACTTTCTGCTGAAAAGTTTCCATGATTTCCTCTCTCAGTTTAAAACCCAAACAGCTTATTAGGACTATTGGCAGAGCCCTTGCACATAGTGTGGCCTCTATTTGTTTATCACTGAATTGCTAGCACCTAGAGCATTGCCTAGCACATACTATATGCTAAGAATTATGTAATAAGTATAGGGATGCATGATAGAATGAAAAAGAAAATGAATGCATTAATTCTGACTTCCTAGCTAATTCGTAGTGAAGTCGGGGATAGAAGATAGGTGTCTTGATTCAAAGGCCCTTTATTTCCAACGGCCCCAAATTGTTCTCATTCATGAAATTCTCTACTGTGACCATCACTGGACCTATAAAAAAGGTATTACTTTTTGAGGTGTTTGCCAAGAGTTAAATGTGTGGTCCCTGGCTAAGGACCAAGTTACAAGTTTTGGCTGTGCACGAGGGTGTGCAATTGCAGCCTTTTGACCTTGTGTGTTCACCAGCTGATCTCCATAGTTCACAGAAGCTGTTCTCATATTTTCATTTCACAAAGTAGCAATGTATATTTATCTGCTTCTTATTCATACATTTTGTGAGACACTACGATTTCAAATTTATTTATTTTAGCAAAGTACAATACCATTCGAGCATTTTTAAGTGATAAAAGGCAAAGTGGGAGAGGCTCTGACTTCATCATGTAAAGGTTAAATAATTCTGATTTTTAGCAATGAGTATCGATTGCTCTTTCAAGATGTGTTTGAAGATTTCTTGTCATTGAGGAAAACATTGATCAAGGGTCTCTTGAAATCCATTCAAGTGCAAAGACAAAGGTGAAGAAGCTGTGGTAAACATATGACTATTTTGCTTGTTAAGTCGCTTGGAAATACTCTACTCTTCCACAGGGAAAATGGATATCTCTGAGAAATGCTATAATCAAGCTATTGCAAAATTGTAACAAATTTGTGTTAGCCTGTAATATGCAGAAAAACAATTGTTAAAACCGGGAAAAAAGTCAACCCCTTGTCCAATGAACTTTTGCCATGCCAACTCTTGAGCTCAGCTATCTCCCAATTCATAATTAAAAGCAAATGAAGAAATTCATGAAACTGTTAATTGAGTTCACTGCAAACCCATACTGTTATAGCTATTTCCCCAATGTTTCTTTTCTCCTCCAGTTGACTCTCTAGTTGTAAAAAAGTTTCTTTTTCCCACTTTTAAAAGAGTCTTACTGCTGTCCTTACCTTTTTGTACAAATGATTGTATTAGGGAAAGTGAAGACAATTGAAACTTCTTAGTTACCTCTTCCTTTTATTATGTTTTATACATATTTTTATAAATCTATTAATCTTTTTTCCCCCTGTCTTGATAAGAAAAACTTGTCTCTACTTTTGGATTTTTTCTCCTTCTATTATTTTTTAAATTTTCTTTGTATTTCTGTTCTCTCTTGATCACTTAGCCTATTGAAATGTTTGTCTTTAACAATCTTAAATAAACGAGCAACCAATCCTCATCTCTTACAGATATTCACATTATTACGACAACTCTTTATTTTCACTAAAAAACAACTAGAAATGATGCTGAAGACTTCCTGTTTCCAAGACCTCCAGCAGCTTGGCTTCATCACTTGTTCCTTTTAGATACCTAGAATAGATATTTTATGTCAAGTAAAAAGATCTTCACAACCCAGATAATCACAATGGTGTGATGGTTCGCCTAGAGCCAGACATCCTGGAATGTGAAGTCAAGTGGGCCTTAGGAAGCATCACTACGAACAAAGCTAGTGGAGGTGACGGAATTCCAGTTGAGCTATTTCAAATCCTGGAAGATGATGCTGTGAAAGTGCTGCACTCAATATGCCAACAAATTTGGAAAATTCAGCAGTGGCCACAGGACTGGAAAAGGTCAGTTTTCATTCCAATCCCAAAGAAAGGCAATGCCAAAGAATGCTCAAACTACTGCACAACTGCACTCATCTCACACGCTAGTAAAGTAATGCTCAAAATTCTCCAAGCCAGGCTTCAGCAATACGTGAAACGTGAACTTCCAGATGTGCAAGCTGGTTTTAGAAAAGGCAGAGGAACTAGAGATTAAATTGCCAACATCCGCTGGATCATGGAAAAAGCAAGAGAGTTCCAGAAAAACACCTATTTCTGCTTTATTGACTATGCCAAAGCCTTTGACTGTGTGGATCACAATAAACTGTGGAAAATTCTTCAAGAGATGGGAATACCAGACCACCTGATCTGCCTCTTGAGAAACCTGTATGCAGGTCAGGAAGCAACAGTTAGAACTGGACATGGAACAACAGACTGGTTCCAAATGGGAAAAGGAGTACGTCAAGGCTGTATATTGTCACCCTGCTTATTTAACTTCTATGCAGAGTACATCATGAGAAACGCTGGGTTGGAGGAAGCACAAGCTGGAATCAAGATTGCTGGGAGAAATATCAATAACCTCATATATGCAGATGACACCATCCTTTAGGCAGAAAGTGAAGAAGAACTAAAGAGCCTCTTGATGAAAATGAAAGAGGAGAGTGAAAAGGTTGGCTTAGAGCTCAACATTCAGAAAACTAAGATCATGGCATCCGGTCCCATCACTTCATGGCAAATAGATGGGGAAACAGTGGAAACAGTGGCTGACTTTTTTTTTCTGGGCTCCAAAATCACTGAAGATCGTGACTGCAGCCATGAAATTTAAAGACGTTTACTCTTTGGAAGGAAAGTTATGGCCAACCTAGACAAGACATTAAAAAGCAGAGACATTACTTTGACCTCAAAGGTCCATCTAGTCAAGGCTATGGTTTTTCCGGTAGTCACGTATGGATGTGAGAGTTGGACTATAAGGAAAGCTGAATGCTGAATAATTGATGCTTTTGACTTTGGTGTTGGAGAAGACTCTTGAGAGTCCCTTGGACTGCAAGGAGATCCAACCAGTCCATCCTAAAGGAGGTCAGTCCTGGGTGTCCATTGGTAGGACTGATGTTGAAGCTGAAACTCCAATACTTTGGCTACCTGATGGGAAGAGCTGACTCTTGAAAAGACCCTGATTTTGGGAAAGATTGAGGGCAGGAGGAGAAGGGGACGACAGAGGATGAGATGGTTGGATGGCATCACCGACTCAATGGACATGGGTTTGGGTAAACTCCGGGAGTTGGTGATGGACAGGGAGGCCTGCCGTGCTGCGGTTCATTGGTTCGCAAAGAGTCGGACATGACTGAGCGACTGAACTGAACTGAACTGAATATATTTGTTTCAGTCTGTCTACATTTCTCCAAGACACTCTTGCCAGGTCATTGGTGATTGATTACTACTAAACTTGCTCTTGCTAAGCATACAAATGTACGGCTAATTCAATTTTTTAGTTTGTTTTCCAAACTCCATTTAACAAATTCCTTGTAATTTTTTTCAGGTGACTACTGTGCAATTGTCAATTTTGAAATATTTCATTTTTTTGGTCATATACACTCCTAGTGTTGTTTCTTTTCCTACTGATACAAAATTTTCTTGGTTCTTCTTCATTCACTCCTCTTATCCCTCCTGTGCATGGAAATATGGACATTTATCAAGAATATGCCTATGATACCCATCTTACATGTTCTTCATTGTCCTAGTGATCTTACCTACTTCTATCTTTATTGCTACTGTGGCTGTTTAGTCTCTCAGTCATGTCCGACTCTTTGAAACCCCATGGACCATAGCTCGCCAGTCTCCTCTGTCCATAGAATTCCCAGGCAAGAATACTAGAGTGGACTGCCATTTCTTTCTCTGGCAATCTTCCCTACCAGGGATTGAACCCTCATCTCCTGTTTGGCAGGTGATTCTTTACCACTGAGCCACCTGGGAAGCCCCTTTCAATGCTATAATCACTGTATTAATCAGGTATTTGGTTGACTGGTTCTCAGTCCATTTTCTGAAATTTACAATAGCGTTTTCCAAATCGGAAAAGCCCAATTTGGCTCTGAGGTGCTGAATTACCAACAGAGTATCCCACCCACATTTAAAATTCAGCCTATACAATCTAACTTGCCATTCTGCATCTACCTCCCTGACCTGACTTTCCCTTTCATCATCCTCTCTTCCTTCTCTCTGCTAATGGCACCTCCAACATCTATTTCATTTTTTCCCTAATATTTCCTTCATGTACCTTCTCAAAGATTTTTACTCAGGGCAAGTCTTTCCCAATCCGCATTCCTAAATTACATCAATCCACCCTCGTTTATCACATTTTGAATGTCTAGAAACAAACATGAAAGTAATTTAATGCAGGAGTCAAAACGACTCTCAGTGTGTCCCAAGAAAAAGACACAGAAGCCAGGGACATCAGTTCTGAGGGACTGTGGAAAGAACTCCCCAAAGAGTCAGTTTTCCAGGTTATGAACCATTATCTGCTTTACTCAGACTCCTTAAACTGGCTTTTAAAAATTGCTTCTCTGAGGATGACTCTGGTCTGGAATCTGACCTGGTCCTACTCATTTCTCTTCTCCTGGTCTAGAGTTTTCTGGATGGACAGGAGAGAGAATACTGTCTTTCCTTTCAGTGATAGTAATGAGTAATCAAAATGCTGGCATATTCTGGGAAAATCAGACTGGTGCATAAAAATGTTAATGGCCCAAGTTCCTTGGAGTCATCTGAAAATGAAATAATCACTGACAGACAAATCCAAAATTAAAAAAAAAATGTATATAAACACAGTTTACTTCAGGAACGTTCAATAATTGTTATTGCTTTATTTTGTGGCAGCTAAAGAACCTCTTTCGGAGAAGGCAATGGCACCCCACTCCAGTACTCTTGCCTGGAAAATCCCATGGACAGAGGAGCCTGGTAGGCTGCAGTCCGTGGGGTCGCTAAGAGTTGGACACGACTGAGCGATTTCACTTTAACTTTTCACTTTCATGCATTGGAGAAGGAAATGGCAACCCACTCCAGTGTTCTTGCCTGGAGAATCCCAGGGACAGAGGAACCTGGTAGGAGGCCATCTATGGGGTTGCACAGAGTCGGACACGACTGAAGCAACTTAGCAGCAGCAAAGAACCTCTTGATGAGGATGAAAGAAGAGAGTGAAAAAGCTGGCTTAAAACTCAACAGTCAAATAAGTAAGATCATAATATCTTGTCCCATCACTTTATGGCAAACAAAAGGGGAAAAAGTAGAAGCAGTGATGGATTTTATTTTATTGGGCTCCAAAATCACTGTGGAGAATGACTCAAGCCATGAAATTAAAAGACATTTACTTCTTGAAAGGAAAGCTATTATGAACCTAGGTAGTGAATTAAAAAGCAGAGACATCACTTTGGTGACAAAGGTCCAAATCTATGGTTTTTCTAGAAGTCATGTATTGATGTGAGAGTTGGACCAAAAGAAAGTTGAATGCCAAAGAATTGATGCTTTCAAACTGTGGTGTTGGAGAAGACTAAGTGCCTCTTGGACTGCAAGGACATCAAACCAATCAATCCTAAAGGAAATCAACCCTGAATATTCATTGGAAGGACTGATGCTGAAGCTGAAGCTCCAATACTTTGGCCACCTGATGCGAAGAGCCAACATATTGGAAAAGACCCCAATGCTGGGAAAGACTGGAGCAGGAGGAGAAAGGGGTGAGAAAGGATGAGATGGTTAGATAGCATCACCAACTCAATGGACATGAATCTGAGAAAAACTAGGAAATATTGAAGGACAGTGGAGCCTGCTCTGCTACAGTCGATGGAGTGGCAGAGAGTTGGACATGACTTAGCAACTGAACAACAGCGACAAGCTTCACAAAGGACCCATTATTTTAAGCCTACATTTGTACCCTTCCAGACAAGGAAAAGGCGGGGGGAGGTCATGTATATCCGTAATCTGAGTCTGTCTTATTAATCACCACAATACATGTGAGTAATTCCATCTGATGATGAAAACTTTCCATTTGGCAAAACTAATACAATATTGTAAAGTTTAAAAATAAAATAAAATTTTAAAAAAGTTAAAAAAAAAAAGAAAGTTGAGCTCAGAAAATAAAAAATATAATAATAAATACAAAACTGAAGCAAGTCAAAAAAAAAAAAAACTCCTTGGGTATTTTCACATGACTTTCCGAAAATGCTTCATCCAAAATGATAGCCACTAGTCACACGTGGCTGCTGAACATTTGAAAGGAGCCTAATTTAAATTTAGATGTTCAAAAATTATAAGATACACATCATTTTTAAAGGAATAGGGCAATTTCTAGGGTAAAATATCTAATAAATATTGGTACTGATTCAGTTCATTTCAGTTCAGTCACTCAGTCGTGCCCAACTCTTTGTGAGCCCATGGACTGCAGCATGCCAGGCTTCCCTGCTGCTGCTACTGCTAAGTCACTTCAGTTGTGTCTGACTCTGTGCGACCCCATAGACGGCAGCCCACCAGGCTCCCCCATCCCTGGGATTCTCCAGGCAAGAACACTGGAGTGGGTTGCCATTTCCTTCTCCAATGCATGAAAGTGAAAAGTGAAAGTGAAGTCACTCAGTCGTGTCCGACTGTAGCGACCCCATGGACTGCAGCCTTACCAGGCCCTCTGTCCATGGGATTTTCTAGGCAAAAGTACTGGAGTGGGGTGCCATTGCCTTCTCTGTCCCTCACCAACTCTCAGAGCTTGTCCATTGAGTCGGTGATGCCATACATATTGAAATAACAATACTTTGGATACACTGGGATACACAAAAGCCATTGTGAAAATTAATGTTACCTGCTTCTTTTTACTTTTGAAAATGTGGCTACTGCAATATTTAAAATCAATATGGGCTCACATTATATTTTGATTGGACAATGCTGTTTGAAATAATGCAAATTATTTTCTACATCGCCTCTTAAATCAGTGCCTTTACCTGATTTTTTATTTTGGATAGAAAAGCAGTTCTTTTCCTGGTCCCTGGGATTTAGTCCTGGCCTTTTTCGACATTTCTGTTTCACAGCTTTTCTCCACCACCTATGTGTGTGCTAAGTTGCTTCAATCACGTCTGACTCTTTGCCACCCCATGGACTATAGCCTGCCAGGCTCCTCTGTCCATAGGGTTCTCCAGGCAAGAATACAGGAGTGGGTTGCCATGCTCTTCTCCAGGGCATCTTCCTGACCCAGGGATCGAACCTGTGTCTCTTATGTCTCTTGCACTGCAATTCCTTAAGGGCAAATATTTCCTGATTTAATCAATCATTAAGCCTTATACTTATTTTTTCTTTAAACTTATTCTGACTCCACCTTTATTTTTGTTTTTATTCTCACTCATCTGTTCTAGACAATTTCAGTAAATAAAATCTCTCATCAGGCTCTTGTGAAAGGAAAATAGAAATGGAATTGGTATGGCTAAGACTGGAACGAAAACTGACCTTTTCCAGTCCTGTGGCCACTGTTGAGTTTTCCAAATTTGCTGGTATATTGAGTGCAGCACTTTCATAGCATCATCTTTCAGGATTTGGAATAGCTCAACTGGAATTCCATCACCTCCACTAGCTTTGTTTGTAGTGATGCTTTCTAAGGCCCACTTGACTTCACATTCCAGGATGTCTGGCTCTAGGTCAGTGATCACACCATCGTGATTATCTGGGTCGTGAAGATCTTTTTTGTACAGTTCTTCTGTGTATTCTTGCCATCTCTTCTTAATATCTTCTGCTTCTGTTAGGTCCATACCATTTCTGTCCTTTATCAAGCTCATCTTTGCATGAAATGTTCCTTTGGTATCTCTGATTTTCTTGAAGAGATGCCTAGTCTTTCCCATTCTGTTGTTTTCCTCTATTTCTTTGCATTGATCGCTGAAGAAGGCTTTCTTATCTCTTCTTGCTATTCTTTGGAACTCTGCATTCAGATGTTTATATCTTTCCTTTTCTCCTTTGCTTTTCGCTTCTCTTCTTTTCACAGCTATTTGTAAGTCCTCCCCAGACAGCTACTTTGCTTTTTTGCCTTTCTTTTCTATGGGAATGGTCTTGATCCCTGTCTCCTGTACAATGTCACAAACCTCATTCCATAGTTCATCAGGCACTCTATCTATGAGATGTAGGCCCTTAAATCTATTTCTCACTTCCACTGTATAATCTTAAGGGATTTGATTTAGGTCATACCTGAATGGTCTAGTGGTTTTCCCTACTTTCTTCAATCTAAGTCTGAATTTGGCAATAAGGAGTTCATAATCTGAGCCACAGTCAGCTCCTAGTCTTGTTTTTGCTGACTGTAAAGAGCTTCTCCATCTTTGGCTGCAAAGAATATAATCAATCTGATTTCGGTGTTGACCATCTGGTAATGTCCATGTATAGAGTCTTCTCTTGTGTTGTTGGAAGAGGGTGTTTGTTATGACCAGTGCATTTTCTTGGCAAAACTCTATTAGTCTTTGCCCTGCTTCATTTCGTGTTCCAAGGCCAAATTTGCCTGTTACTCCAGGTGTTTCTTGACTTCCTACTTTTGCATTCCAGTCCGCTATAATGAAAAGGACATCTTTTTTTGGGTGTTAGTTCTAAAATGTCTTGTAGGTCTTCATAGAACCTTTCAACTTCAGCTTCTTCAGCGTTACTGGTTGGGGCATAGACTTGGATTACTGTGATATTGAATGGTTTGCCTTGGAAATGAACAGAGATCATTCTGTCATTTTTGAGATTGCATCCAAGTACTGCATTTCGGACTCTTTTGTTGACCATGATGGCCACTCCATTTCTTCTGAGGGATTCCTGCCTGCAGTAGTAGATACAATGGTCATCTGAGTTAAATTCACCCATTCCAGTCCATTTCAGTTCGCTGAT
Organism: Bos mutus; assembly: GCF_027580195.1. NCBI lineage: Eukaryota > Metazoa > Chordata > Mammalia > Artiodactyla > Bovidae > Bos > Bos mutus. The sequence continues at coordinate 74,429,221 of NC_091617.1, forward strand.
TCCTAGAATGTCGACATTCACTCTTGCCATCTCTTGTTTGACCACTTCCAATTTGCCTTGATTCATGGACCTGACATTCCAGGTTACTATGCAATATTGCTCTTTACAGCATCGGACCTTGCTTCTATCACCAGTCATATCCACAGCTGGGTATTCTTTTTGCTTTGGCTCCATCCCTTCATTCTTTCTGGAGTTATTGCTCCACTGATCTCCAGTAGCATATTGCGCACCTACTGACTTGGGGAGTTTCTCTTTCAGTATCCTATCATTTTGCCTTTTCATACTGTTCATGGGGTTCTCAAGGCAAGAATACTGAAGTGGTTTGCCATTCCCTTCTCCAGTGGACCACATTCTGTCAAATCTCTCCACCATGACCCGCCCGTCTAGGGTTGCCCCACAGACATGGCTTAGTTTCATTGAGTTAGACAAGGCTGTGGTCCTAGTGTGATTAGATTGACTAGTTTTCTGTGAGTATTGTTTCAGTGTGTTTGCCCTCTGATGCCCCCTTGCAACACCTATCATCTTACTTGGGTTTCTCTTACCTTGGGCGTGGGGTATCACTCATCTCACATGCTAGTAAAGTAATGCTCAAAATTCTCCAAGCCAGGCTTCAGCAATATGTGAACCGTGAACTTCCTGATGTTCAAGCTGGTTTTAGAAAAGGCAGAGGAACCAGAGATCAAATTGCCAACATCTGCTGGATCATAGAAAAAGCAAGAGAATTCCAGAAAAACATCTATTTCTGCTTTATTGACTATGCCAAAACCTTTGACTGTGTGGATCACAAGAAACTGTGGAAAATTCTGAAAGAGATGGGAATACCAGACCACCTGATCTGCCTCTTGAGAAACCTGTATGCAGGTCAGGAAGCAACAGTTAGAACTGGACATGGAACAACAGACTGGTTCCAAATAGGAAAAGGAGTTCGTCAAGGCTGTATATTGTCACCCTGTTTATTTAACTTATATGCAGAGTACATCATGAGAAATGCTGGACTGGAAGAAACACAAACTGGAATCAAGATTGCCAGGAGAAATGTCAATAACCTCAGATATGCATATGACACCACTCTTATGGCAGAAAGTGAAGAGGAACTATAAAGCCTCTTGATAAAAGTAAAAGTAGAGAGTGAAAAAGTTGGCTTAAAGCTCAACATTCAGAAAACGAAGATCATGGCATCCGGTCCCACCACTTCATGGGAAATAGATGGGGAAACAGTGGAAACAGTGTCAGACTTTATTTTTCTGGGCTCCAAAATCACTGCAGATAGTGACTGCAGCCATGAAATTAAAAGACGCTTACTCCTTGGAAGGAAAGTTATGACCAACCTAGATAGCATGTTTAAAAGCAGAGACATTACTTTGCCAACAAAAGTTCATCTAGTTAAGGCTATGGTTTTTCCTGTGGTCATGTATGGATGTGAGAGTTGGACTGTGAAGAAGGCTGAGCACCTAAGAATTGATGCTTTTGAACTGTGGTGTTGGAGAAGACTCTTGAGAGTCCCTTGGACTGCAAGATCCAGCAAGTCTATTCTGAAGGAGATCAGCCCTGGGATTTCTTTGGAAGGAATGATGCTAAAGCTGAAACTCCAGTACTTTGGCCACCTCATTCAAAGAGTTGACTCATTTGAAAAGACTCTGATGCTGGGAGGGATTGGGGGCAGGAGGAGAAGGGGACGACAGAGGATGAGGTGGCTGGATGGCATCACTGACTCGATGGACATGAGTCTCAGTGAACTCTGGGAGTTGGTGATGGACGGGGAGGCCTGGCGTGCTGCGATTCATGGGGTCACAAAGAGTCGGACACGACTGAGCGACTGATCTGATCTGTTCTGATGGCTAAGATAATGCTCTAAAATGGTGCTGGGAGACTTATGGACGTTCATTTGAACCTGGATGGAATTTGACCTTTTGACACTTAAGTGTCCTACTGAAATAATCCAGAACATCTGCCAAAACTCAAGATACTTATTGAACCCTTACCCTAAAATTATTGGTAATTCCTTAAGGGCAAATATTTCCTGATTTGCATCTTAATTAATCACAGTTCTCATCAGGAAACTTTTAATAACCTTCTTTTGTCTTTATTATTCTTTACCTCTTTCTCTTTCCCAGAACATATTCTTGGGTTTTATCTGAAGCTGTGTATCTCCAGTTGTAATTCCTAAGACCTCAAATGCTCTTCTTTTTTGCAGCCTCCTGCATTGCTTTTTGCTTGACACTTCTTGCTCCTTTAAGAGCTATACACATATCAACTATCCTATATACTATCCCAAATAAACCTCACCAAACCTAACCTTCTTCTACTCAAAAATTTTTTAATGGTTTCTTATTATTTAGTGAGTAAAGTTCAATACCTTTAATCAAAGTTCAAAACTAGCAACCTTTCCAATTTTATCTTTGCTTCAGATAGTTGTATTTCCTTCCATTTGCTTTGCTAATTCTAGTCTAGGTTTCCAAGAAATGCCACGTGTTTCTCTGTTTAAAATCAACCTTGTATTCAAATTCTATTTTAAATGTTATTTTTCTCATAAAGTTCCCACAAATAATCTCTCCAAAGTCTGAATTTTATTGACACTTGGCTTTTGTGACATTGCCCACATTTTAACTAGTTAGAAATTTTCCCATTCATTATTTTTTCTACTTAAAATGTCCTTGAAGAGCAGGAATTACAGCTTAATTATGTTTATACCCATCCCCAAGTGACTGTCATGATGCCTACCAAGACAGGTTCTCAAAAATTATTTATTATATAAAATAAATATGTAAATTAATTAGTGAGTAATGAAATTATGCTTTCTAAAATTAAGGATTTCTTTTGGAAAATTTCCTCCCTACAACAATAATGACTGAAGTTTTAAGTTATTGGCTTATGTGTTTTTCTTCAACTTAATATGCAAATCATTGACTTTAGCAAAACAAGTATTTCATTTGCTGGTGAAAATGCTTAAGATGACAAAAATGGGGCATATTAAGAGTCGATGGAAGCTGCTACATCTGTATCTTTTTCACACCATCTGTCTCCCAAGTTGTTAGATGAATCCAAAACCCATCCAAGTTTTGCTGGTCTGCAGCAATAAAATGCTTCAGTGGCGATTTCAGATAGATTGAGCATATTTCAATTAGACAATTTAGTTGTAAGAGCATTGTCTTGGCAGATAACCCTCCATGGATTATAAAGAAAATAGCTTAATTGGTTTATTAAATAAAATTTACAAAATCCAGGAGCTTTAGTTTCAAAACTTTTAGCCATCAGTTAAGTACAATTTTGCATATGATAAATGTGTTGAGCCCTTCTATTGCAGAAGGGCTGACAAGTAATTGTACAAATTAGATGACTGTTCTATCTGAGAAGCAGCATCTATAACCACAAATACATTTTAAAATAACTAAGAAATAATAATATTCCCCCAGCACTGAAGCTGAAAATTAAGCCTCAGTGTTGTACCATGTCAAGAAATCCTGGTCTAAGAGTCAGAATTCCCAGATACTAGACCTTAAATTATAAAATATAGATTTCTTATTTATTCAGCAAGTCTATAACCACAAATACAAGCATTACCCAATTCTGAAAAAGAAACTTCCATATTTTCATGTATCGTTAGGTATAGAAAATAAGATCTAAAGTTTAATCTTAACATAACAGTGCCTGTATTCATATAATTTAAGTTTAAGACTACCTGGAGTTAGCTGTAAATATATACGTTCTTACTGTGTACTTGTTAAGATTACATATGTAATGCTGTGTGATGGCATGGATGCATCATAAAAGGCAATCACTTTTGTTGGAAAGTAGTGATTATATCATATATTTCTAAATTTTTTATTTAACAACTGGGGAAAGAGAGGGCCTGTAAGGACAAGGAAATCCACTACAGAGATCTCCAAAGTCAGACATCTAGATATAAGGTCACACTGGCTTCACAACTCATGTAATCAACTTCTCAGATGGCTACTTAGGTGACTTTTATAAGTAACTAGCAAATTCGTGTTTCCAAAGCTGTGACACAGTGAAGAAAATCAATAGAACCTCTAAAGGTGAAATAGTGATTTGGGAAACTGAAGAAAAACACACAGAGAAATACAGCCTAGAATTTCCTGACTCCAAAAATTTACACTCAATTGAACAGGAAATTAACCATGATTTCCAGAAAAATCCTTTTCATCCCACTGGATAACAATAGTCATCATGAGAACCTGATATGTTTTTAAACTTAAAACTTTATTCCATAGTGTTATCAAGGAAATACAATGTAGCTAATGTCACCATGGGAGTAAAATGTGAATTAAATTCAAATCAATATGTATTCTAATATCTTATTATATTTAAAGCATTATTCTAAGGAGTTTGGGGGAAGTAAATATGAAAATAATATCTTATATCTGTATCAATATTCTACTTTGTAAAATTTCTGGTTATGGGTTGAATTCTGTCCCCACAAAGGAAGTGCTGAATTCTTAACCCCTAGCACTTGTGAATGTATCCTTATTTGGAAATAAGATATTTGCAAATGTAATCAAGTTAAAATGAAGTCATTAGGATAGGTCCTAATTCAGTATGTTGGGTATCCTTATAAGAAGAGGCAAATGCCACATGAAGACATATACACATGGGGATAATTCCAGTGAACACAGGCAGAGACTGAATTGATGCAGTTGCAAGCCAAGAAGTGCCAACAAACTGAGGCCACCACTAGAAGATAGGAAAAAGCAAGGAAGTGATCTACACAGAGGCTTGGATGGTCCTGATGACATCTTGATTTTGGACATCTAGCCCCAGAATTCTGAATGAATAAACTTCTGTTGTTTTAAGCTAGTCAAATTTTGGTATTTTTTTCAACAGCCATCTGGAATACTGATACTTTCTTTTTCAAATTTTACATTTGTGCATAGAAACTCATGAAAAGAGATGATTTGGGAGAATGGCATTGAAACATGTATCATATCATATATGAAACAAGTTGCCAGTCCAGGTTTGATGCACGATGCTGGATGCTTGGGGCTGGTGCACTGGGACGACCCAGAGGGATGGTACGGGGAGGAAGGAGGGAGGAGGGTTCAGGATGGGGAACATGTTCATGTTGATATTCATGTTGATATATGGCAAAACCAATACAATATTGTAAAGTTAAAAAATAAAAAAAAAATAAAAAAAATAAAAAATAAAGTTAACAGCATTTAAACACACACACACACACACACACACACAACAACCCAAAACCTGTGGGACACTGTAAAAGCAGTGCTAAGGGGAAAGTTCACAGCAATACAGGCATACCTCAAGAAACAAGAAATAAGTCAAATAAATAACCTAACTCTACACCTAAAGCAACTAGAAAAGGAAGAAATGAAGAACCCCAGGGTTAGTAGAAGGAAAGAAATCTTAAAAATTAGGGCAGAAATAAATGCAAAAGAAACAAAAGAGACCATAGCAAAAATCAACAAAGCCAAAAGCTGGTTCTTTGAAAGGATAAATAAAATTGACAAACCATTAGCCAGACTCATCAAGAAACAAAGGGAGAAAAATCAAATCAATAAAATTAGAAATGAAAATGGAGAGATCACGACAGACAACACAGAAATACAAAGGATCATAAGAGACTACTATCAACAATTATATGCCAATAAAATGGACAACTTGGAAGAAATGGACAAATTCTTAGAAAAGTAGAACTTTCCAAAACTGAACCAGGAAGAAATAGAAAATTTTAACAGACCCATCACAAGCACGGAAATTGAAACTGTTATCAGAAATCTTCCAGCAAACAAAAGCTCAGGTCCAGACGGCTTCACAGCTGAATTCTACCAAAAATTTAGAGAAGAGCTAACACCTATCCTACTCAAACTCTTCCAGAAAATTGCAGAGGAAGGTAAACTTCCAAACTCATTCTATGAGGCCACCGTCACCCTAATACCAAAACCTGACAAAGATGCCATTAAAAAAGAAAACTATAGGTCAAATTTTACATTTGAATTAGTTACAAAATAGACAATCAAACATCAAATTTGAAGTCATTCAGTTAGTGTGGGCTTCCCTGGTGGCTCAGATAGTGAAGAATCTGCAATGTGGGAGACCTGGATTCAGTCCCTGGGTTGGAAAGATCTTCTGGAGAAGAGATTAAGCCTACCCTGATTTGAACTTAGATTTCCAAAGGTGGCTGTAAGGCATTCCATAAAAAGGAACAGACATGAGGAGTCTTGCAGGGACAAGGATGAAAGGTTCATGTGGACATACTTTGGAGTCCGGTTGTTTTTGGCACCATTCCCAGTGGGAATGGTGGAAAGTGAACGGAGCACTGACAAAACTAAGTACAGCTCTTTCAAAATAATGAAAACTAAAGCTGAAAACAAATGGGCTGCTTACTTCAATTATTTTATTTATCTCCACAGTCCTACGAAGAGAGGTAGGATATGCCCCTGTTTTATTACCACTATTTCTAAAGAGGAAAAAAAAAAAATCATACAATCCAGGTCACTTACAGCAATGAAAATCTGATTTTCCCCACCTCATTAAGAACATTGGACAGTAAGTGAGAGAAACAGGAAAACCAATAATTATATTGATAGCGTACAGCTCTATAATCACACGAATCTCTGTATTTATAAAGAATTGTGGGCAACTCCTAACAGTAGAAATGTAGGTCATAAAGCTTTGTGTACCTGAAGCTTACCTCCTACTCTTTCCTCTTGGTAACTCAACTGAAAGGTAATTAGAGAATAATCATCGTGATTTCTTAGGAGAAATCAGTCAGAGTAATGACAAAGGAAGTGGTTTGTGTATTACCAAAACTTTAATGATAAGACTTAATTTTTAGAATTATTTTCTGGGAAGTATTTTTTAGGCTTTATTATTATTTGTTTTAGTTGAAGGAAAACTGCTTCCCAATATTGTGTTGGCCTCTGCTGTACATCAACATGAGTCAGCAATAGGTATACATGTATCCTCGCTCTCTTTTAACTCCCTCCTACCTCGCTCTTCTTTCAACCCTCTAGGTTGTTACAGAACCCCAGTTTGGGTTCCCTGAGTCATACACAAATTTCCATTCAGTTCAGCTCAGTTCAGTTCAGTCGCTCAGTCATGTCCGACTCTTTGCGAACCAATGAATCACAGCACAACAGGCTTCAGTGTCCATCACCAACTCCCGGAGTTCACCCAAACTCATGTCCATTAAGCCGGTGATGCCATCCAGCCATCTCATTCACTGTTGTCCCCTTCTCCTCCTGCCCTCAATCTTTCCCAGCATCAGGGTCTTTTCAAATGAGTCAGCTCTTCGCATCAGGTGGCCAAAGTATTGGAGTTTCAGCTTCAACATCAGTCCTTCCAATGAACACTCAGGACTAATCCCCTTTAGGATGGACTGGTTTGATCCCCTTGCAGTCCAAGGGACTCTCAAGAGTCTTCTCCAACACCAAAGTTCAAAACCATCGATTATTCGGCACTCAGCTTTATTTATAGTTCAACTCTCACATGCATACATGACTACTGGAAAAACCATAGCCTTGACTAGATGGACCTTGGTTGACAAAATAATGTCTCTGCTTTTTAATATGCTGTCTAGGTTGGTTATAACTTTCCTTCCAAGGAGTAAGCATCTTTTAATTTCACGGCTGCAATCACCATCTGCAGTGATTTTGGAGCCCAGAAAAATAAAATATCCCACTGTTTCCACTGTTTCCCCATCTATTTGCCATGAAGTGATGGGACCGGATTCCATGATCTTCGTTTTCTGAATGCTGAGCTTTAAGCCAGCTTTTTCACTCTCCTCTTTCACTTTCAAGAGGCTTTTGAGTTCCTCTTCACTTTCTGCCATAAGGGTGGTGTCATCTGCATATCTGAGGTTATTGATATTTCTCCTGGCAATCTTGATTCCAGCTTGTGCTTCTTCCAGCCCAGCGTTTCTCATGATGTACTCTGCATAGAAGTTAAATAAGCAGGGTGACAATATACAGCCTTGATGTACTCCTTTTCCCATTTGGAACCAGTCTGTTGTTCCATGTCGAGTTCTAACTGTTGCTTCCTGACCTGCATACAGGTTTCTCAAGAGGCAGATCAGGTGGTCTGGTATTCCCATCTCTTTCAGGATTTTCCACAGTTTCTTGTGATCCACACAGTCAAAGGCTTTGGCATAGTCAATAAAGCAGAAATAGGTGTTTTTCTGGAACTCTCTTGCTTTTTTGATGATCCAGTGGATGTTGGCAATTTGATCTCTGGTTCCTCTGCCTTTTCTAAAACCAGCCTGAACATCTGGAAGTTCACAGTTCACATATTGCTAAAGCCTGGCTTGGAGAATTTTGAGCATTACTTTACTAGCGTGTGAGATGAGTGCAATTGTGTGGTAGTTTAAGCATTGTTTGGCGTTGCCTTTCTTTGGGATAGGAATGAAAACTGACCTTTTCCAGTCTTGAGTTTTCCAAATTTGTTGGCATATTGAGTGCGGCATTTTCACAGCATCATCTTTCAGGATTTGAAATAGCTCTACTGGAGTTCCATCACCTCCACTAGCTTTGTTCATAGTGATGCTACCTAAGGCCCACTTGACTTCACATTCCAGGATGTCTGGCTCTAGGTGAGTGATCACACCATTGTATTTAACTGGGACGAGTAGATCTTTTTTGTACAGTTCTTCTGTGTATTCTTGCCACCTCTTCTTAATGTCTTCTGCTTCTCTCAGTTCCACACCATTTCTGTCCTTATTGAACCCATCTTTGCATGAAAATTCCCTTGGTATCTCTAATTTTCTTGAAAAGATCTCTAGTCTTTCCAATTTTATTGTTTTCCTCTATTTCTTTGCACTGATCACTGAGAACGTCTTTCTTATCTCTCCTTGCTATTTTACACGTGGAAGTGTATATGCCTCCATGTTACTCTCTTCATTCACCTCACCCTCTCCTTCCTCCCCACCCACCGTGTCCATAAATCTGTTTTTTATGCCTGCATCTCCATTGTTGCCCTGTAAATATGTTCATCAGTACCGTCTTCCTAGATTCCATATATATATGTTAATATACAATATTTATTTTTTTTCCGGGAAGTATTTTAATGTTATCATCTTAATCCTTTTTAAATAATAAGAACTCACATTCATGTGTGTTTTTCACAGGCTAGGAACTAAAAGCTTTATATGAATAGCAATCATCCTTTGAACCTTTGCAGATGCTGAAGCAAACTTAGGATGGTAAACTAACAGGCCCAGACTCACACACCCTAGCAGAGACCAACCATGTTTCCTTAGCAATTGTGCTCTAAAGTGCGTGTCCTGATCCACTACTCTCGTCTGCCTCTGAAAGCAGGATGCTGTATATGCTAAATACCAAAATCTTATGTAGTTACATTGTCTGACATCTACTTTTTTCCAAGCCAAATATCCATTTCATGTATAGACAGTGTTATCTGCATAAAGCACAGGGTAATGAGAGTGCAAATGCTTCTCAGGTGACTCACGGGTAAAGAATCCGACTGCAAAGCAGGAGACGGGGATTCAATCCATGGGTCAGGAAGATCCCCTGAAGTAAAAATCCATGGACAGAGGAGTCTGGTGGGCTGCAGTCCATCGGGTTGCAAAGAGTCAAAAATGACTGAGTGACTCAGAATACACACAATGAGATTTTAACCCATTTCTGCTTAATGTTTATTCTTTTCTCTATAAACTATTGATGACATCTCCCAGCCTGCTCTATGAGTCTTCCTTCATATTTGCTTCATTAAGTGCACATAGCTGTAGCTCTTACCATCTAAATATGACATATCATCCTTCACCACAATGAAAATTCTTTCATATCATGTCTGGCAGGAACATGCCAGGTTCACTGCCAATGCCCCTAGAGTGCCAGATAGAATGATTTGTTTTTAGTATGTATACCCTTAAATTATGTTGTATAAGCTAAAGAAGCAAAAATAAGAATCAGTCATTAGTGCAAGAAGAGTTACTCAGATCACCACAAGTAGAATATTTCTGATTGGGAAAGAATACTTCTCTCTATCTTTATGCCTTATAAATTCCATTATGAGTAAGTAAAACCTTAAATTATCTGTCTTGACAATGTTACACAGATGTAAGTAGATAAAACTCTAAAGTTGACATATAAATAAATATGAGATGGCATCACAAATGTTTTGCCACGATCTTCTGCTATTTAGTTAGTACTGGTATATATTCTTTATTTTCCAAATTCACTCTTTCTTTTAAGCCAAATGTTAAACAGATTTCACAAAGTAACACTTTCCCCTGCATTATTTACTTTCTTATTATGATTCAAATGTGAATATGTTAATAAGAGTCATTTTCTAAGTAATAGATTTTTTTATTATCCCCGAAGAAGTGATCAGTTGAAAGTTTATGTATATCTCCAAATCTTTTTCCTCTGTTTCATCCTTGGAATTAAAATATACGTTCTCTTGTACTGCAGGAGGTGGTAGCATGGAGGGAATAAATTGTCCCAGCAGAGGAAAAGGTGCTTTAGCACAGCTGGCTTGCATGAGTGTCAGTAATCATCTAGGACATCATTGAACTAAGGCTTTTCCCACTATTTCTTCAAAATAGTACCTTAAAGCTGTAGGCAACGAACATCTACATCTGTCGATTCACTCACCAACTAAAATAAGAATATGTCTACCTCGTTAAAATGCAATTTTCCCCAATATTTTTAATATCACGTTCATGAAGGCGAGGCCTTTATAAGTAAAAATGAGACAAATTTTTCTCCAACTCACCTAACTCAGCCTGGATGTTGATTCCTTTTCCATCTTTTCCTTAAGTTTTAGTTCTCTAGGCAGGAAAGAAGTGCCAGGAAGTCCACTAATGATGATTCTCATGGTATGCTTATGAAAAGCATCTGAGAAAATGAGGTTTATCCTAAAGGTCTTGAAAATAATAGTCGAGCTTTCTTTCTCTTATTCTGAGCACATGTGGTATTCTGCTGGTGAGATAAAATTGCATTTTCTCCCTACTGTAAAGGAGTTTACTGTGGGATTTATGAACTCTAGAGTTCCTAGAACCCCCACATTAGAAAGGTACCTCAAGGTCCACAGGTTCTTTGCTCCTGAGGATTTTAATTGAGGTGGAGCAACAAGAAGTTTTTGCAAGAGATGCATAGAAGAATTTTTCATCGGGGGAGGACTCAGAACACAGCTGGTATAATTAGCTCTCACTGTGTTATTCTCTTGGTGCTGTGTGCCTAGTCACTCAGTCGTGTCCAACTCTTTGCGACCCTCTAGGCTGTAGCCTGTCAGGCTCCTCTGTCCATGGAATTTTCCTAGCAAGAATAGTAAAGTGGGTTGCTATTTCCTTCTCCAGGTGATCTTTGTGACCCAGTGATCGAACCTATATCTCCTGTTTCTCCAGCATTAAATGCAGATTTTTACCCTGAACCGTTGGGGAAATACTTCTCTTGATAATATTGCTCAGAAGTTTGGGTTGCTTATGTCATTTGAGGACTGAAGAAAAGCATCAAATATCTTTTGTAATCACTGTAGGTAAAGTGCTAGACCTACTAAATACTTCATGTACCATGGAGGCTCTGCTGCTGTGAGGATTTCAGTATAAGGAAGGAAATCTGTTGAAGGTGTTTGAAGGAATTCAACAAAGTGGACAATCATTTTTATATGAAGTCAACATGGGCTTTTATTCTTTAACAACCAAATGCCTGTAGTATTAGACTTTTCCAACACTGAAGCAACTCGTATTTAGATGAAAAGTTCCTGTCGGTAAAGGTTTGACACTGTAAACTCAGCACTTACTGGTCATTTAGTTTGTATGAGGTTTCATGCTAAGCAATTTGGGGAAACAAAGAGATAAATAAGGCAAGAGTCATGGCCTCAAGAAATTATTATCCGTTTGAATCTGCCAAAGCATCCTGTCTTCTGAAGTATTCCATGTTGTCACTTTCCAAGTTTAATGTTATTTGTTTTTATTTTTGTTTAGGCTTTCCCAGTGATCTCTGAAATAATTTGGGATTTCCAGTTATTATAACTAGATACCAAAAAGCATGAGTTTAATGTGCTATAAACAACTTTATATGTATAAATACATTTCTCTATATTAATTTTCACATTTACAGGACAATCACCATTGCTTTGGATGTTGACCCCATGACACTGGGAGATCTTATAGTTGCTTCTAATGCAAAAGGCTATGCAATATAAGTTCAAAATCAGAAGCACAAGTATTTATATCAGAAAAATAGATCACCTAGATCTGACATATACAGTTACTTTCAAGTAATCAGAATAGTTTATTAGGCTAAATATTCAATTCTTAAGATAACACCGAGGTCAGCTTAATATTTTTGTGTACCTATATATGTGTATATGAGGAGGGCATGGCAACCCACTCCAGTATTCTTGCCTGGAGAATTCCACGGACAGAGGAGCCTGGCGGGCTACCGTCCGTGGGGTTGTAAGACTCAGACATGAGTGAGAGACTGAGCACAGCACAGCATATGTGTAAATATTTGTATTTTCCTTAATAGTTAATTTTGGGTAATTTCCTCTGCATGGATTCTGTTCAAATGACTGAAATGAAGATTTTGGTTTTCTTTTCCATTTTTCTGATGTTTAAAATTCCAGCACTCGGGCCAGGGAGAAAGACGTGACAGTTGCCTCACTTAATTATAGATGCCGATCATGTAGCCTGTTTTTTTCTGTCTGTCTCCTAGTTCTCTTCATAAACTGGCAGATAATCTCATAATTATTCAAACCATTCTGGTACTGCTTATGCAGCCTGATAAAGACTCGCATACCACGCTTCAGCAGTCCACAGTCATTTATTATCAAGATTAGAGATTCCCAGGAAAATCATGTTTTAACTAATTTTACTTTGAGGATTCAGTAGGGAGGGGAGGAAGAGATAGAAAAAGGCAAATTACATTTTTAAAAAACTCTTATGCTTTCCATTATTCAAATAATAGTGAAGAAGGCATTGCATGAGGAAGAAAATAGTGTTTAAACATTTTTAGTGAAAGCACACATAATTAAATCTTAAGTCTACTTATGGCTGAATAAATGGCAAATGGCTTTTTCCAGCTAACGTCTGTCTCCATGAGTCTACAAGATGGTGTGTACAATGTAATATAACGGAATACATGTACTAATAGCAATATAACAAAATAAGTATGATCTCATTAGTAGTCATGGCTGTAAAGCTTTGTTTTAACATTGTTATGGGAAAAATACAATGTCTTCTACTTGTGTAGTCAGCCATGATATTAGATCACCAAATGAGTGTGCTCTCAGAAGATTTTAAAATAGATTCCTCTCATCCCCACTCAGGAAGGACTGATAACTACTAAACATAGTTAAATATCTGAATATTTTTGAAGAACATAACATTGCTGAGATGTTAGAGAAAAACTGCTGGTGAGATGCAGGTGGAAGAGACCTTGATGTGGACATAAGTGCTCTGGGTTCAAGTTTTGGTTCAATTATTAACTCTTACTTAATAATTGCAATATTAGCCAAGAATTAATTTCTATGGATATTAAGTTCATTTTCTTAAACACAGGGATATTAATTCAGTCTTACAGTGCTACAATAATACATTAGATCAAAATCACTTTGCAAGCTGAAATTCATTGTGTGGTTGCACATTATTATAGCACATAACTAGTTTGTGTTGATAAAGAAAAATTGCATTAGATTACTTGTTGGCAAGGAAACTTCATCAAGACTATTGCAGTAGGGGTCAAGGTTATAGCAGTGGGGGAGAGAGTGAATTTAATTTCACTGAAACTAAAGAGAATTTTTAAATGCAAGGGTGTATCAATGCTTCCCAGGTGGTGTGGTGGTAAATACTTTGTCTCCCAATGCAGGAGACAAGAAGATGCAGATTTGATTCCTGGGTCAAGAAGATTCCCTGGAGCAGGAAATGGCAAACCACTCCAGAATTCTTGCCTGGAAAATTCCATGGAAAAGGAGGCTGGCTGTATAGTCCATGGGATAGCAAAGTTGGACACAACTGAGCACACACGCACTTTAATGGAAAAGTACTGGAGGACTTGCTGGAAAGATTGGTCACTGTGCTTAGACCATCTGCTTTTGCTAATTGATGCTTACTGAAGTTAGGTTTCTATCTTCCCCAGGGAGACTGGGAGACTAAAATCCTATCTTTCTTGAATCTAAAAGAGAAGAGACCAGAGGAAGAAGATTTACACCTCAGAGTCAGAGGAAGAAATTACAATGGTAAGTTTTCTTAAGTAAACGGTCTAAGAAAAGGTAGGTTAGGGGCGCCTTTGGTCAGAAAGAATCCTGCCTAAAATTTAGTCCATCTTAGGAGACCTTTAAGTATGCCTTGGTCAATGGATGTCAAAATCTTCTAATCCCATTGGGAAAAACAAACACTAAATCAGCAGTCACAGATATGTGTTTTATTCTTTGTATCTATTCACTGCTGAACAACAGTCAGCCATCATCAGTTATATTCTGAAATTTAGTTTTTTAGTGTTGGAGTTGTAAATGCATGATCAATGACATGGAAAAGTTGAATAAAATAACAATGACAAGAATTTTTGTCATGAGTTGTTTTTCTGAGATACATTGATGTTTGTATGCAGATAAACTTATGTGGTGATAAATATATGCAGGCTCTCATTTGATACAGCTAAATAAGATAAAAGAACTTTACAGTGTTCACAAATTCTCTCAGACATTGCTGCGAGGAATGGACTTTTATCCATGTAGAGTCACATGCCTCTGACAGTGTTTGGTCACAATTTAGTCACAGCCTAAATTTTCCTGGGTCCTTGTTCTTTGGTTCTTGGAAATAAGCATTTAACCTTCTTTACCCTTTTTTCAAAGGACTTGCATTTTGAGCACATGGTTAAACTCAGTGTTGCTAAATAACACTTGTTTAACAAGGACAAGGGGTGGGGGAAATGTTCTCTGAAGGTGTTAAAATGTTGACTCTTGACAATATTTTCTGAGATAGTCAACTTGTGAATTTCTAAAAAAAAAGAAATCCTGAGAATTTGATTGAATTTACAATTAATCTATAGAGAAATTTGGGGAGAATTACCATCTTAACAATATGAAGTGTTCTGATCTATGTATATGATACAGTCTCTATTTATTTAGATCCTTAATGCAGTAGGGTGAGTATGGGTGAGCATATCTGTTATGGACTGCATATTTTGGTCACCCCCTAAAATTTGTATGTTGAAACCCTAACACCCAATAACACGATTTTAGCAGGTGGGGCCTATCAGAGGTAAGAGGGTTTAGAGAAGTTCATGAAGGTGGAGCCCCTAGGATAGGATTCAGTTCAGTTCAGTTCAGTCGCTTAGTTGTGTCCGACTCTTTGCGGCCCCATGAATCACAGCACGCCAGGCCTCTCTGTCCATCATCAACTCCCAGAGTTCATTCAGACTCGCATCCATCGAGTTGGTGATGCCATCCAGCCATCTCATCCTTTGTCGTCCCCTTTTCCTCCTGCCCCCAATCCCTCCCAGCATCAGAGTCTTTTCCAATGAGTCAGTTCTTTGCATCAGGTGGCCAAAGTATTGGAGTTTCAGCTTCAACATCAGAATTCCAATTAATATTGAGGACTGATCTCCTTTAGGATGGATTGATTGGATCTCCTTGCAGTCCAAGGGACTCTCAAGAGTCTTCTCCAACACCACAGTTCAAAAGCATCAATTCTTCAGTGCTCAGCTTTCTTCACAGTCCAACTCTCACATCCATACATGACTACTGGAAAAACCATAGCCTTGACTAGATGGATCTTTGTTGGCAAAGTAATGTCTCTGCTTTTCAATATGCTGTCTAGGTTGGTCATAACTTTCCTTCCAAGGAGTAAGCATCTTTTAATTTCATGGCTGCAATCACCATCTGCAGTGATTTTTGGAGCCCCCTCAAAATAGTCTGACACTGTTTCCACTGTTTCCCCGTTTATTTGCCAAGAAGTGATGGGACCAGATGCCATCATCAAGAGGCTTTTTAGTTCCTCTTCACTTTCTGCCATAAGGGTGGTGTCATCTGCATATCTGAGGTTATTGATATTTCTCCTGGCAATCTTGATTCCAGTTTGTGTTTCTTCCAGTCCAGCGTTTCTCATGATGTACTCTGCATAGAAGTTAAATAAGCGGGGTGACAATATACAGCCTTGGCGTACTCCTTTTCCTATTTGGAACCAGTCTGTTGTTCCATGTCCAGTTCTAACTGTTGCTTCCTGACCTGCATACAGGTTTCTCAAGAGGCAGGTCAGGTGGTCTGGTATTTCATCTCTTTCAGAATTTTCCACATTTTATTGTGATCCACACAGTCAAAGGCTTTGACATAGTCAATAAAGCAGAAGTAGATGTTTCTCTGGAACTCTCTTGCTTTTTCGATAATCCAGCAGATGTTGGCAATTTGATCTCTGGTTCCTCTGCCTTTTCTAAAATTAGCTTGAACATCTGGAAGTTCACAGTTCACGTATTGCTGAAGCCTGGCTTGGAGAATTTGGGGCATTACTTTACTAGCGTGTGAGATGAGTGCAATTGTGTGGTAGTTTGAGCATTCTTTGGCATTGCCTTTCTTTGGGACTGGAATGAAAACTGACCTTTTCCAGTCCTGTGGCCACTTCTGAGGTTTCCAAATTTGCTGGCATATTGAGTGCAGCACTTTCACAGCATCATCTTCCAAGATTTGAAATAGCTAAACTGGAATTCCATCACCTCCACTAGCTTTGTTTGTAGTGATGCTTTCTAAGGCCCACTTGACTTCACATTCCAGGATGTCTGGCTGTAGGTCAGCAATCACACCATCGTGATTATCTTGGTCATGAAAATCTTTCTTGGTCATGAAAATCTTCTGTGTATTCTTGCCACTTCTTCTTATTATCTTCTGCTTCTGTTAGGTACATACCATTTCTGTCTTTTATTGAGCCCATCTTTGCATGAAATGTTCCCTTGGTATCTCTAATTTTCTTGAAGAGATCTCTAGTCTTTCCCATTCTGTTGTTTTCCTCTATTTCTTTGCATTGGTCACTGAGGAAGGCTTTCTTATCTCTCCTTGCTATTCTTTGGAACTCTGCATTCAGATGCTTATATCTTTCCTTTTCTCCTTTGCTTTTCACTTCTCTTCTTTTCACAGCTATTTGTAAGGCCTCCCCAGACAGCCGTTTTGCTTTTTTGCATTTCTTTTCCATGGGGATGGTCTTGATCCCTGTCTCCTGTACAATGTCTTGAACCTCCATCCATAGTTCATCAGGCACTCTATCTATCATATCTAGTCACTTAAATCTATTTCTCACTTCCACTGTATAATCATAAGGGATTTCATTTAGGTCATATCTGAATGGTCTAGTGGTTTTCCCTATTTTCTTCAATTTAAGTCTGAATTTGGCAATAAGGAGTTCATGGTCTGAGCTACAGTCAGCTCCCTGTCTTGTTTTTGCTGACTGTATAGAGCTTCTCCATCTTGGGCTGCAAAGAATATAATCAATCTGATTTTGGTGTTGACCATCTGGTGATGTCCATGTGTAGAATCTTCTCTTGTGTTGTTGGAAGAGGGTGTTTGCTATGATCAGTGCTCTCTCTTAGCAAAACTCTCTTAGCCTTTGCCCTGCTTCATTCTGTATTCCAAGGCCAATTAGTGTCCTTAAACGAAGAAAAAAGAACAGTGCTCCCTCACTCTGTCATGTGAGGAAACAATAAGAAAGCAGGAAGAGGACCTTCACCAGGAACCTGGTCATTCTGACATCCTGATCTTGAACTTCTAGCCCTAGGAACTGAAACAGAAATATTTGTTGTTTAAGCCTCCCAGTCTATATTTTTGTATAGCAGCCTGAACTAAGACAATATCTCACAATGATTAAGGAGAGATAGTGGTATTAAAACACAGAATGAACTGATGGAAGTTAGTCATTTGAAAAAGCTTATAAAATTAAAATGGAACCTTGGTAGCCAGATCAAGTAGAGTGTGTGTATGTGTATACACACATACACCCCTATTTTATCCTTAAAAGAGGTCATTCTTTACAGATTTTAAGGTGGAGATTGAGCAGTCAGTGAAGGAGAAGAATGGGGACAGTTGTTTGAGAAACTACATTGAGGGTATCTATCTGAAAGGAGTTTGACATAATGCAGTGTGTATATATAGTAGCACAAGTTAATTTGTCTGAAGGTGGAGGACGACTGATGCTTCTAGGAAGCCATTAATGTCAACTCTACTTCTTAGGAGCATCTCACATATCTATTGATCAGGCCAACATTTATTACGGTCTCATGCTGGTGGGTCCTTTTCTAAGGCATTAGAAATTGAGGTAGGTAAGCAAAAGGGCTCACTGCTGTGATTTATTTGATATAAATTCATAAGCTTACTGCTCATGACCAACCACACTAACCTCATGCATAGTTAGAATAAGTAGAGTGACTTAATCCTTTAAAACACTGACAATGTTTTCCCCTCCAATATACATAAGGAAGATCATATCATCTACTGTTGTTTCAGGGACTCCATAATTCCAGGGAGGAGTTGAAAAAATTCAAAATACAAAGAAAAGAACTTTTTTTTTCCTAAGAAAAAGTTCATTTAGATATACTTCAGGAGCCTCACTTTTAATATTAATACATTAAAATTGAATTTATTGACTTTCAGTTTCAGCTCTGACTTGTAAAGAAATTAGAAGTCAACATCTCCATCATTACAATAAGAAAACGCTGAAAACAGTCTTGAAAACCAATGATTTTTCTAATGCCCAATAGAAAATTGAGACCATAGGGCCAACTTTTATCCTTAAATCTGGAGAAGACGGACAACCCAGAGGGTAATAGCTAAGATTTACTTACATGAAGTACAAGCTACTGGAACCATTAGTTGGTAAGAACACCTAAACACTAATTTTGACAAATTGCTGGAGGTTGAGTCTGGACTAATATGAGAATGATAATTTCCTAGGGACTGTCTTAGTGAGGGACACATATTTATGGGCTCTGTATCCAGGAACCCCATAAGATTCTTAAGGTGAATTTCTCTAGCAAGCAAAAGATGAGAATAATCATTGTGGAATAAGTCAGAGCATTGTTCATAAAAAGTTCTTAGCCTCCAGGAGCAAAGATTTTACCAGAACCTTAACCCACCTGGGGTAAGGACATTCTTTCTAGTCCAGGCCGCTCTGATCTTCTTGTCTCATCTAAAGGAAGAAAACCTGTTCTATTGGATTTACACCTGTGATTATAATAGCCCTAAGAACAGGTCCACTATATGGAAACCTAAAATTATACAACAAGTCCCCCTTTTCGCACCTAACCACAACCAAGGAGGGCTCCAGTATAACATCACTGGATTACAGCTGAAAGAGATTCAAGATACAGATTCCTTCTGAGGAGTAAAAAGGGAGGCCCAGTAAAGAGAGACACAAAAACAAGGACAATAGATGAATTTGAAATCTCTGATACTTAACAGTTTCACCAAATATTAAATACAGCCCAACTCTTAAACAGATTAACATAAACTCTAACCCTATATGGTCAAACATCACATGACTCAATTTCTGAAACATACTGCAAGATATGCTGAGTGAAGTGAAAGTCGCTCAGTCGTGTCCGACTCTTGGCGACCCCATGGACTGTATAGTTCATAGAATTCTCCAGGCCAGAATACTGGAGTGGGTAGCCTTTCCCTTCTCCAGGGGATCTTCCCAACCCAGGGATTGAACCCAGGTTTCCCGCATTGCAGGAAGATTCTTTACCAGCTGAGCCACAAGGGAAGCCCAAGATGCTGAAAGACAGAAAAAGCAGTCTGAAGCCACAAAGCAATCCTTAAAAATAGATTCAGATATGAGAGAGAGGTTGGGATTATCAGACAGGGAATGTAAGTTCACTATGATTAATATAAGGCTCTAATGAAAATAGTAGATGACATACAGGAAAGGATGGGCAATGTAAGCAGAGATTTGGAAACCTTAACAAAGAGCCAAAAGGAAATGCTAGGAATAAAAAATACTAACAAAAATGAAGAATGCCTTTAATGTGCTCATCAATAGATTTGAAATAGCTGAGGAAAAATATCATGAGCTTGAGGATACGTCAGTACAAATTCCCAAAATGAAATACAAAGAAAAAAGGAATGAAAAACAAGCAAAACCCAGAGCATTCATGAACCATAACATGGTTTCAAAAGGTATAATGTGTATAATTTGAATAACAGAAAAAAAAGAAGAATGGAACAAAAAATATTTGCAATAATAATGGATGAGAACTTTCCAAACAGATACCAAACTAATGTTCCAGGATGCTCAGAGAGTAGTAAGCAACATAGATGTGAAAAAAAAAAGCAACATCTAAATATTATCATATGTATTCAAATCAAAGAAAACAAAAGAGAAAATCTTAAAAGGAGCTAGGATAAATGGGAAACAGCTTGCCTAGAGAGAAACAAGGAAAAAATTGCAATGAATTTCTCATTAACAATGAAAAGAAATGAGTTAAAAAGCCAGAAAAAACACAAAAGAATGGAAATGCATATAACTAAGGGTAGACTTCGGCAGATGGTGATGGACAGGGAGGTCTGGCATGCTGCGGGTCGCAAAGAGTTGGACACGACTGAGTGAACTGAACTGAAGTGTAAGAAAACAGTGTAAAAAGACTACAAACTGCATAATTAAAATTATATTTCATTTAGAAAAAGCAAAACTATAGAGATTGTAGAAAGTTCAGTGATTGCCTGGGGGTTGGGATGAGTGAGGAGGATTGAGCAGGGAAGTCTTAAGGAAGAGATTTAGGGAAGTTTCTTCTAATGATACTGTAATGGTTGACACATTACACTATGCATTTATCCCAAACCATAGAAATTTATGCACCATGTTCCTTAAAATACACAAATATAAAAATTATTTAGGAGGTTAGGTGAACCCATGATATAATGCAGCATGTGACAAAACAAACTAACTGTATTAAAAACGTATGAAAAGTATGAAGGGTGGAGGAAGTGATGACCTAAGTAACTTTGAAAATGAGACGAGTCTGTAAGGCTAAAGGCAAAAGAAACTGAACATAAGCCAAATTCTAGTTGATAAAGTTGTTTCTAATGGGGCATGGGTTACCAATTCAGACACTGAAAATGAACAATTATGTGAATGCATGGTAGTTACTGAGAGTCAGATTTTTCACTACTGGAGTAGAGGATATAAACAGTGAGAAGAAGCTAGAATGACCCATGTCATAATCAGCCAGAGTCAAAACATCAGTGTAAACTCATGTTTAATTTAACATAGGTGCATATGTGTAAACATAGAAATCTATGCAGATATACATATATAAGGTTAGAGTACATACATACAACTCTGCTATGTCAATACCTAAAAGATATTACCCCTTCCAGTAGCAATGAGCACACTTAGTGCCCTGTGACTTCTAATACCATGATCCAATGAAAGGGCTCCTTGGAGCAATGACGGATTCTAGTGTTGAGGAAGGAAATATGCCAGATGAATCTGGAGTATCTTACACTCACTGCCAGATAATAAGGAAGTGCTTAAAAACAAAATGAAACATAACAATGATACTGATATGCCTGCAGGACATAGGAACCAACTGAAAGCACTTCCAATGGCCAAATCTGGAGCAGTCTGAGCCGCAAAATCAATAAAAGTAGTATAAGATTATAAGCCAAAGTGAAATATTAATATTTGTGAGTTTATATTGATATAAACAAATATTTGAATAAAAACACATAAATGGCAGAGAAGAGACAAATCTGTCATGCAGGAGTAGTCCAAATAATTTATGTGGAAACTGCCTTTAATGGAATGGAGCTTAACTTCCCACATTGTAAGTCTTGGCTACACAAAAATTACAGTGTGCAGTTGGGGGATGTTGTTTAGTGGCTCAGTTGTATCCGACACTTTGTGACCCCATGGACTGTAGCTCGCCAAGTTCCTCTGTCCATGGAGATTCTTCAGGCAAGAATACTGGAGGGGGTTGTCGTTTCCCTCTCCAGGGGATCCTCCAGACCCAGGGATCGAATCTGGGTCTCCTGTACTGGCAGGCAGATTCTTTACTACAGAGCAGTTGGGGGAGGGTAACATTAATATGGAGAAAACTGACAAACTATCTCATCCATGTGGATTACTTGATGGCAGTAATAAACATGCTGTTAATATGTACTCTGGAGAATATGACGTAACTGGTACTTGTCTTTAGTGGTCATCCTTTACAAATTCTAACTAACTCCAGTCTAATCAGGAGAAAATCATCCCACAAATCCCAATTGAGAGTCATTCTACAAAAACCCTAATCACAGTGCAGGTATGCTCCACTTTTTGACACTTTGCTTGATGCCCCTTTGCTTTCAAGAAAGACCTACGTTAGTATCTGTTTTTGCTAAAGGAAAGAGCATTTTCATTTTTACAGTGAAAGGCAAAAAAGCAAAAACAGTGTGCAGTGTTTGCTCTGCAGCCAGCAGCAAGAGTGGCACCACCAAGATCCTTCCTCAGGAACTACACTCAGCATCTCAATCTCAGGCAGGCACACTTTGAACTGTGTCTGTTCTCTACTTTATCTTGATTTATTTTGTGCACATGTTAGTAAGATGTAAGGGAATTGCCCTTGGGTAATTGCCTCTCCAGTTTACACCACTTCAACTTACAAAATGTTTCATAGAATGTCTGCTTTTGAATGGCTGGGGAAACCTGTACACCTCTAAACTGCCAGATCATCAGAAACAAGGACAGACTGCTACAGATGAGAAGAGCCTAAGGAGACTTGACAACTAATTATAACCTTGTATTTTACATGGCATTCTGGAACAGAAAACAGACATTAGGATAAAAACTAAGGAAGTCTAAATAAAGTTGGGATTTTAGTTATTCATAAATTATTGATGTTTGTTCAATCATTCTAACAAATAAATATTCCATACTAACGTAGAGCTTCCTTGGTGGCTCAGATGGTAAAGCATCTGGCCATAATGTGGGATACCCGGGTTCGATCCCTGGGTTGGGAAGATCCCGTGGAGAAGGAAATGGCAACTCACTCCAGTACTCTTGCCTGGAAAATTCCATGGACTGAGGAGCCTGATAGGCTACAGTCCATGGGGTCACAAAGAGTCGGACACGACTGAGCGACTTCACATTCACACTCACAATGTAGGATATTAACAACAAAGGAAATTAAGTGTAGGTACATTTTTTCGGGCTCCAAAATCACTGCAGATGGTGACTGCAGCCATGAAATTAAAAGACGCTTACTTCTTGGAAGGAAAGTTATGACCAACCTAGATAACATATTCAACAGCAGAGACATTACTTTGCCAACAAAGGTCCGTCTAGTCAAGGCTATGGTTTTTCCAGTGGTCATGTATGGATGTGAGAGTTGGACTGTGAAGAAAGCTGAGCACTGAAGAATTGATGCTTTTGAACTATGGTGTTGGAGAAGACTCTTGAGAGTCCCTTGGACTGCAAGGAGATCCAACCAGTCCATTCTGAAGGAGATCAGCCCTGGGATTTCTTTGGAAGGAATGATGCTAAAGCTAAAACTCCAGTACTTTGGCCACCTCATGCGAAGAGTTGACTCATTGCAAACGACTCTGATGCTGGGAGGGGTTGGGGGCAGGAGGAGAAGGGGACGACAGAGGATGAGATGGCTGGATGGCATCACTGACTCGATGGACGTGAGTCTCAGTGAACTCCGAGAGTTGGTGATGGACAGGGAGGCCTGGTGTGCTGCAATTCATGGGGTTGCAAAGAGTGGGACACGACTGAGTGACTGAGCTGAACTGACATGGGAATTCTGTACCTCCTTTACAGTTTTTCTGTAAGTCTAGAACTTGTAAGATTAAAGGTTCAATAAGAAAATAAACTTATCAACTGTTGCAAAAAATCATCCATCTAAGCATTCAACCAGACATAAAGAGTCATTCTCTGAGGTCTTGTCTTCCTCAAGGACACTTGCATCAAGTTCTAATTCTACTTCAATTTCTTTTAGTGTTTTTTTTTTTCATTCTGTCATGTTTTTTTTGAACTCTCATCATTTCATAATCATATCAGATCTTCCTAGAATATTTAGTTTTAAAAGTCCCCTAGCCAGCACCATTTTCATCTATCTTAAATTAAGAAATCAAAGCATTTTAAAAATAACAATTCCTTCAAAGTTAGGGCTATTGACAATAAATTTGGTGGTCCTGAGATCATTTGAGGAGGGGGGAAAGTGTGATGATTTAGAAGAGAAGACTAACTAAACTGCTTACTTTCTGCTTTGATTTTGCTGCTATACTTAAGCTGCTTATCTTCCTCATGATTTTCTAGAAATAATATTTCTCAAAATTCTTTGCCAAAATGTAATTTATCTGATTGTCTTACAATGTTTTAGGAAAATTTGTTTTGTAGTTAGGGCCTTTTAGGTGATTGGCTTTACTTAGTTATGGCCTTGGAGTTCTAGGCACTGATGAATAAGCAAAGTAGAATATTTAATTGTATATTTGACAGTCTGTTGAACTTCTAGGAGTTATTATTTAAGTTATTTAAGTAGTCTTTGTTTCTTTGAGCTAGAATGAATTCTTGGAGCTAAGATGAAGTAGGGAGTCTCAGAATGATTTATTTTACTATGTATATTTTCATGAATGCCCAGAGATAATCTGCATGGTCTATAATTGCTTTTTCATGGGCTTTGACATGATGGAAATAAATATATATCATTGTAAATTATCCAAGGCAGCCTTTTTTAAACTGCATACTATGGTATTTAAATTTGGCCTCTAATCTTCTTTAACATTTGTATTAGACTTCCATAGTTACAGTGTCATACTATGACAAAATATGATTCACCCCATAAATATTCATGTTCATTAATCTTTTGGGGAACCCAGTTAATGCATAAAATAAAGTCAAGCTACACTGACTATGTTAGCTGCTCATTTGCATAAAACCACACCCATTCTCCAGGGAACGAGTTCCTTGATCCTCCTATGGTTAAAAGATTTTGCTTCACAATGTGCTTGGTGCTTTCAGTCAGTCAGGGGGTTTGACAAGGGAACCTGCAGGAATAGCGAGGAAATATTTGATTTTGAGGCTCAGACTTTTTTATCCGGAAGGGAGTTAAAATGGCATCTACCAGGAACCACACTGGCCGACTTCAAAACTATAGGGCTCAGAAAGCAGCCTTTGATTTCTCTTATCTCCCTGTAAGGCATGTTTATCAGAAAAGATTAGGAGGAGAGTTCCAGCAGGACCTCTGTCCCAGAAGCTTCCATTAACCAGCTTCCATGGTCTGTTCTTTGACTGTTGTGAAAACAATTGGTAACTTGTTTTATTTGTATCAGACTGCCTGGCATTTGTGAACAGACTTTGGAGACAAAAACAAAAACTGGAGCCTTAAAGAGCAAACATACTCTTAAAGAAAAAAAAAAATCCTTTTAAATAACTTCCAAGGAAAAAGAAGTGAAGAACGAAGATGTCCATAAATCACAAGATGGAAGCGGGAGGATTGGGTAAAGGAAGGTATACTTTCCTGGAGAAGAAATAGTAAATTATCTTGGCAAACTAAAAGGGAAAAAAAAGGAGTGAAAAGTAGGACTCAAAAAATAGAAGAATGGAGGCAAATTAAGAAAATGTTTGGAGAAAAGTTAGTGTGAAAGAAAAGCAAGAGGAAATATCACTCATATGAGTAACAGTGAAAAGTGGAAAGAAAAGAACCAATTATCTGGTAGTTGATGGCACTCTCAAAAGCAAAGGAACACAAAGGCTGTGATCACCCCCTCACAAAGTCTGAAAGGCCAGAACAGGCTGTGTTTTTCCTTATCCACCCCACCCTACCCCCAACCCTGCTTCAAGCACTTAACTCTGGGAGTTTTTTTCTGTCCCAAGTGCCATGTCTTTCTGGAAAGAGGTATGTGTACTAGTTGTGCTAAAATAACTTCCTAGACCTCATTTGGAGCCATTCCTGCCCAGTCAGCAAACCAGAACTTTAATAACTTTGCCTTCCCTATAAATGGTCCACCTGAACAGAAATGCAGTATTTCCCCATCAGCCAATCTCCAAATGCCAAGCTAACTCTGGGCCTTTCACCTCCTAAAAGGTTGACTATGTTACCCCAGCCAAGCAGATATTTCATTTGTATCTTCCTTGTTCCTCATCCTATAAGAGCTTCTTATTTTGTACCCCATTTTGCAGTTCTTGGAAAGGAGACCATATATCTCATGAAGGGTTAATGTTTGTTTGTATCATCTAAATTGTTTTCAATTATTTTTTAAACAGTTCAGCCACTATGCACTTGCCTTAATATCCATGCCAACAAGTGTGTTCATATAAACAGTTTTAAGAAAATAGTGATTTTTAAATTGTGGGGAACCAAACTGGTGGAGAAGGGAAAGAGACTGGGACAGGTAGGAAGGAGAGAAGTCATGCCACCATTGGGCAAGCTCCAATCAGGGGTGCAGACCAGGCCATGGGCAGGGGCAGGTTGCTGGGCACCCAATCCTAGCATCCCCTTCATTTTTTTCCTTAAGAAGTTCAGAATGTAAGCAACATGCTTTCATTTTTATTGTATTTTATTTAATTTTTGTTGTTGTTGTTGCTGTGTACTATTTTTGTTTGAGCTGCTGATTCTCAAGGAGGGCCTCACAGAACCCTCATGAAGGAAAATTCCTTGCAAAGCTGCAGTCAAAGCAGTTATCAATGGATGAACCTGCAGAATTCTACAGAGGAGAGAGCTAAGAGACAGGAGGCAAAGGACATTATATGGAACCAACAGTAGCAGATGCAGCATCTTCAAAAGAATTAGGAAAAAGTGCCCTTTTCCCAAGATATGTTTATAAATCTACTCCCTCTGAACAATGAACTCTGAACTTCAGGATGGGATGCCTCCTTAGAATTGTGCAACATACAAACAAACGTGGAAGTCCTTAGAGATGGAAAGAGATGCAGTGTTAGCACCAGAGGATGACAGGGGAGAAGTGGGTCCTTGCTGTGCAACCTTGGAAAATCTCGTCACCTCTCTGAGCTCGATCTTTTCATTTCTCTAATTGAAATAATAATAGGTGCCAAGCTTGGCTTGTGATGATGATCAAGAGAGAGAAACACGGCACTACCTTTAGGAAGCTATGAGGTGTTATCTGAGCCTGTGTTCCCTGCTGGATTTTCAGATGCAAAACTCTGGGGCAATTAAAGTCACTGCCAAGTACAGTCTTTGACTGAACCTGATTTTTCAAATCAAACTTTGAATACCATAGAAAAGGTGACTGAACACCAGAGGTAGGGTTGTTAAATCCCAAAGGTTTAAAAAATGCCTTACTTCTGAAGTGTCATGTTTTATATTTTATTGTAGTGAACAGCAGCCAGGCCTACCTTTACCCTTCTCTTTACTTTTTCAGAGTAGCAAGGTCAGAGTAGCACAGTTCTTTTCCAAATTCAAGGGTTAGTTTAATAGGCCTGAAGAAGGTCACCTACCTGCTTCTACACTCAGTCTGCTAATGCCTACTAAACACAGGAAAATAGTCAAAAACAGCATTGTACACTTGGGCAGGAATTTAGGTCAGAGGTCAGAATGGCCTTTCCTTTCTTTTCACTTGGACTTTTTGAAGGGAAGGTACAGCGATAGAGCCCTGATTCAGCGGGGGCGGTCATTAGTGGCAGACAGAACAGCCAGGCGCCGCAGTTGGCCACCAACTTCCAGCCTTCAGTTCCAGCTGCCAGGAGGTAGAGGGGGTGGTGGAGAGGCTGACTCACTGGAGTGGAGCCAGGGGGAGTGAGAGGCTGACAGGCCCTTCTCTGCTGGGAAGAACCAGGCTGCCACTGGGCCCATCAAACAGCTCCTCATAGCGCCTGCAGTGCAAGCAGAAGATAAGGGGAAGATTGGTCAGGCCAGGTTTTTCAGAAACTTAGATGCAGTTTTAAAGGTGGCAGGAACTGTGGGGCCTCTGAAAGAAGTAGCTGGTATATCACAGGTTCCGCTCACTTTGTTTTATTATTGGCTATAGAAAAGGGAAGTGCCAGGCATATGAACTGCAAATTCAAAATATAATAGTCAGAGATGATGAAATAATAGTTTTGCTGAGCACACTGCCAAGTGATGCAAACAGTGCATAGCTAGACGCAGAGCTTTTCACATTAAAAAATAATAATAATAAGATAATAATAAGGTGAGTGTTCCTTTTCTCAAACTTTCCATATTAAACTGCACTATCTTATATCTCACCACAGCCCTGGAAGGTTGGCAGAGCAGGGGTTATTACTGTTTTCCTTGTCTTTTACACTGAGTCAGTGTCTCAGTTGTGGCCTGAGCTCTTTCATTTTCCACTCTGATCACTGAATTTCTGTATGATCTGAGACTTTTTAGATCCCCTCTTCAGATAATACAAGGTTTATTTGGGACTTTTTTTTTCAGTGCTCCCTTCTCCTTCATGGTTCTGAGGGGCACACCAGAAGCCTCCTTCATAGGAGCTACTGAGGAAGGGACAGGAACGCTAGTGATTTAGACTCCACTTCACAACAGCGAGGGAAGCCCTATAGTTATCTGTTAAATATGTGGGTCTTCTGGGTAAAACTTTGTTTGAGGTGTTCCTATTCCAAAAGTAAAAGTTTTGGAAATGACTAGACCAGATGTTTTCTAAATTCTTCCTGGCTTTGCTATCCTATGATTACCTAGCCCCTAGATTATAGGGTGCTAACTCTTTAAGGATGCAAGAGTCTTGTTTAGTACTCAGATAAAATTTGATACAGTAGAGAACAAAACACCCCAAAATCTTGTAGCAGGGAGAAATCCCAGAATACGGGAGTTGAAAGACATTCTGTCTGAGTCCACATTTTCTTTCCATTGGCCAAGTCTGTGGCTGATAACATAAAGAATGAGGAGTTGCCGTCTTAACTTGGAGAGAAAGTACTCTTGGAGAGAAAGTACTCTCTCCCTCTAAAACTCATCTACAAAGTGTAACTAATAATACCCATGTAAAATATAATTACAAATAGCAAATGGAATAAAATAGTTCGTAAACCTAATGTAATTCCTAGCACGTTTTGTAGTTCAAAGATTCTGAGGTCTCACTTCAATCATTCCATTGACTTAATAATCTATCCTAGGATCTTTACCAGCGTGTTATTACCCTAGTCCTTTTAGTTTGTTTCTGTAGATAATACACCGTTTTCATCAGCAAGGAATACACACTCCTAAAGATATAATCAAATGTTATAAACTCATATGGCCTATAACAACTGGGCAATAAAATGTCCCTAATGCAAGTGTCCCTAATGCTTCCCTTGTGGCTCAGACAGTAAAGCGTTTGCCTTCAATGCGGGAGACCTGGGTTCAATCCGTAGGTCAGGAAGTTCCCTGGAGAAGGAAATGGCAATCCACTCCAGTATTCTTGCCTGGGAAATCCCATGGACGGAGGAGCTGGGTAAGCTATAGTCCATGGGGTCGCAAAGAGTCGGACACGACCGAGCCACTGCACTTCACTTCACTTCAATGCAAGTGAAAGAGGAAAGTAAAAAAGCTGGCTTAACATTTAACATTCAAAAAATGAAGACCTTGACATCTGGTCCCATCACTTTATGGCAAATAGATGGGGAAACAATGGAAACAGTGACAGACTTTCTTTTCCTGGGCTCCAAAATCACTGAAGATGGTGACTGCAGCCATGAAATTAAAAGAAGTTTGCTCCTTGGAAGAAAAGCTATGACCAGCCTAGACAGCATATTAAGAAGCAGAGATATTACTTTGCCAACAAAGGTCTGTCTAGTCAAAGCTATGGTTTTTCCAGTAGTCATGCCTGGATGTGAGAGTTGGACTATAAAGAAAGCTGAGTGCCGAAGAATTGATGCTTTTGAACTGTGGTGTTGGAGAAGACTCTTGAGAGTCCCTTGGACTGCAAGGAGATCCAACCAGTCCATCCTAAAGGAAATTAGTCCTGAATATTCATTGGAACGACTGATACTGAAGCTGAAACTCCAATACTTTGGCCACCTGATGCGAAGAACTGACTCCTTGGAAAAGAACCTGATCCTGGGAAAGATTGAAGGCAGGAGGAGAAGGGGATGATGACAGAGGATGAGATGGTTGGATGACATCACCGACTCGATGGACATGAGTTTGAGCACACTGTGGGAGTTGGTGATGGACAGGAAGCCTGGCGTGCTGCAGTCCATGGGGTCACAAAGAGTCAGGCACAACTAAGTTATTGAATTGAACTGAACTGATTGAAAGGTAATATGGAACGAGTTCGACTGTGCCTAACTACTTGTTTTACCTGGCTAAGTTTTACCATTAGAACCAGTGGGTTCAGTGAGTATGAATTTCTGCATTCTCACTGGAAATAACCCATTTTAAAATGTTGGCTCATTTCCTTTAAACCAAAACATCTCTACAGGATAAACTTGGAAAGTTTACAAAATGATATTATACTGATTTGGGACTTGGGGAGGTAGGTGGAAAGATTCTGAATTTATTTTATATAAGTTTCTAATTTATACTCCTATACAGTTGTGCTTGAGGTCCTTGGGTGACTGAATCAATATAAGAGCCAAAGACTGACCCTGAACTTTTGTCCTCCATTCCCCAAATGACAGCTTATTTAAATGAACATGTTTCAGTGGATTCAAGGGTCAAACAAATAGGAATAGAATGGAATCACGGTATCAACTTTGAATGGGCAGTTTTCTAGTAACTTAGGCAGTCCAAAGTGAAGCCAGTTGTCCAATGCTGTCCACTTCTAGGAACGGTTGAAAGAGCTCCTAGTTGTGCCTATGCCAACTTTGGAGTCTTGGTAGTTCCAAACTCAGACAAAAGTTAAGGTTATTTCACTCTTTGATTCGCATCTCTGTGTGCTGTTTAGTAATGTATCCCTGCCACCTGGATCACCTGTAAAGGAACTGCTCCAGGGCGGAAGTAAGTTCCTCGTGCTTAAATGTGTAAGAATTACTTAGAAGGCACATTGTTTTCTTTGTGTATTTTAAATTTATTTTTCCTGATTATTAACTAGCAATTATAAACCTACTTTGGAGAGAGGCAAAAAATATAAAGAAGCAGAGAAGCACTTTGTGCAATTACCCAGACATAGCTATTATTTTGTCACATTCTCTTTCAACAGTATCATCCATAATCTTGCTGAAACCCACACAAATGGGTTTTATTAAATGTATTTTGTATATATGAAATTTCTGGCAAATATAAATAAATGACTGTTTATTCTGCTTATTAATTTTTGACCTTTTATGTCATTTTCACTTTTTCTTTATTCTTTTACCCTTTCAGAATAGTGTTGTTAACCCTGACTGAAATTAGAATCAACTGGACAGATTTACTGACAATACTGGTGCTCAAGCCTGAGGCCTAGGTCAGATACAACATGATATGGAAAAACTAGGGCCATTTAAAAAAAAAAAAAAGGTCTTGGGAGTAAGAAATTTACATGCATGTCTGGGCTCAGCAGGGCACCAATTCACTGCATCTGAACATCATCCGTTCCTTTGGTCTTCCAGTGAGAAGGGGCTCCAGCCATCCCAGCAGCTGCCACTGAGGGGACCACAACCAGAAGAGGAGCTGAGTGACTAACCCTCGCAGTCCTTGGGCAGGGTACAGTGACCACCCCCATACAGATGTGAGCCAGGGCCCGGGGGCTGTGTCTGGGTTGCAGAGTCAGGGGTGTCAAGGGCAGTGATAGCCTTAGTCGCAGGGTAACGGTAGGGCTGGGGCCCCAGGCCTCCTCCAGCTCCTCCTGCCCAGACACAATGACTTCACTTGGAGGCACATCAACCCAGTTAGAAACTCCACTGTTTTCTGTATGACTTCTGTAAAAAGATGTCTGCTATCATTCTAATCTTGGTTCCTCTTTGTGTGCATGATGTACCTTTTTTTTTCTTTTTCTGGCTACCTTCCTGATTTCTCCATCTTTTTGTGTTCAGTCGCACACACAGTATGCTAGGGGTTGTGTGTGTGTGTGTGTGTTGTGTGTTTGGTGTTCCATTCCCAGCTGGCTGCACGTCACAGGGGATCCATCTCTAGCAAGTTATTTGCTACTTGATATGTACAAGCCTGCAGGGGGTGGAGGGCATTCTCTGTCATGATTAAGTCTCATCCTTAACTGGGCACTGTGTCCCTGCTATTTGGATGTGTGACCTTCTCAGTGTTCCTGCCCCTTTCCCTGTGTCGTTCTGAGCCCAGTATGCTTTTAATCCTCATTACAACTCTGTGTGTTTATTATAATAGCTGTGAATAATTTCTTCTTGGCAGAAATCCCCTTGTATGTAGTATTAATGAGATACAGCACTCTGCAATTATATCTGTAAAGTGTCAGAAACATACTAGGTATTCAGCAAATGATGGTACTTTCCCTATTGACTCAGCTTAAGGTGTTGGGAGCTGAGGGATATTTTCAAGAGGGAATTGGTATGTGGGCAAGGAACAGATTTTCTTTTATGCTACTATTATTTTCAGACTAGGCAATCTGTGGCGCTCTTTGCTTTATAATCCAATAATTACTTATTTACAGACTCAGCAATTGGTAAGGTCATTGTGACCTTTCTTGAGACAAACTGTCCTGTTAGAAAGCCTACTGAGCTCTAGCTGTTTGGGCTGTGTGGTTTCTGGGGTTTGTGGGAATCTTGCCACATTTGTAAGATTATCCACATTCCCTTTGCATTTAGGTACACAGCTAGCATAATTCACAGGCACATTCCATAAACATTTACTCCAAAGAGTAAGACAAGTTTTGCTTTTCCAAATAAATGGCTTTTGTTTTGCTTTTCTTTCCTTTCTTGTTTCTTTTCCTTCTTTCCTACCTCCTCTCCTTCCTTTTATCTGTAGAA
This sequence comes from Bos mutus, assembly GCF_027580195.1. Classification (NCBI taxonomy): domain Eukaryota; kingdom Metazoa; phylum Chordata; class Mammalia; order Artiodactyla; family Bovidae; genus Bos; species Bos mutus. Next base: position 74,461,928 of record NC_091617.1, read on the forward strand.
GTATGTTTCACAGACAGAAATTTTTTAATGAACATTTCAAATAACGATATCTTCAATGTCCATCTTTATATTCTCTAGCATTCTCTTAATGTATAGGACATACATAAAAGTTTTAGTATATATTTGAGAATTTTCCTCTGTGTTTATCGAGTTGATTTCCCCAGTCTGATAAACAATGAAGATTAATAGAAATGAATGTAATTACCTGACTAAGAAACAAGGGATTATCATGTTAAAGGTCCTTATCAAATCTTTTCAGAATAATTTTATTCCTGTTATTTGAAGAGTGGATACTGTTGATTGAGACATAGAGTTGAAGAGCATTAAAAAATTAGAGAGATGGATGAAAGATGAATCATACACATTCTTGTATTAATTTTTGAGGAAATGTTACATGAGAAACTATTCTTTTGAAAATGATTATGTAAAATAGAGACGTGCAACGTGGTATGGGCCCAGTGATGAGAGCACTCAGACTGCATGCCTCCACCCCCCTTGACATGCTCCTGTATCCTTCAGCACGACTGCTGCAAGGCCTTCCTAGAGCAAGAAGACGAACCCGAGATGTCAAATCGAAAGTCTTCTCTGCTAGTCCTTGTTGCCCTTATTTTTTCAGCAGTATTTGACACTGCTAACCCTCCTGCTCACATATTTTCTCTTCTCCCACCCTCCTTCTCTTCCTCTCTCACTCCTGCTCACCTTTTCTTCATTTGCTACTACTTTTGCTACCATCACTTTTTAAAAAAAGAGTCAATGTTATGCCAAATTTTCAGTTAGGCATTGCTGTTTCCCTTCAGAGGATGCGGGAAACTGAAACCCAAAAGTTCAAGAGTAGGAGAGTGCTTTATATTACACTGCCTTTATTGATAATATGTGAAGCATTCCTCCCACTCAGGGAGGAAATGATAGGTTGTAAATAACCTCATGTGACTTGGGTCTAAAGCAGAGAGCAAATCAGTCTGCATGAATACTTCCTTCTAAGGGGGCCTGGCTGTCCAGTATTTCAGGGTTTCTAATTCTATGCAGAACATCTGGTTAATAACATGTGGGCTTTGGTTCTGCTAGGCTAAACACTGAACAGGAAAATCCAGTGAGGACGTGGAGAAAGGCTCTTTTCCATGACATCAGAGAAAAGTGTTCGGTTTGAGGGAGGAGATGGCCTTCTGTTTTTGTCACAAATCCTAAACTGAAGGACAAATAGGGCAACAGTCACTGAGTGAGTAGCCATCACTATTGTCACATGTGGTGCTATTAAAGAGAGACTTTTTTTGGCAAATAAAAATCACGATAAAAAAAAACTGCATGTTACCTTTTTTAGCGGAAATAAAGAGTATTTCTTTAGGTTCACTTTAAAAGAAAAAAATTAGCTATAGAAGCAAAGGGTATTTCTCAAAGAAGATTAGAGCAAATAAAAGAAGAATTGTTGGTGCATTAAAAGAAAAGGGTGAATGACATTGAAACATGTATAATATCATATATGAAACAAATCGCCAGTCCAAGTTCAACGCATGATACGGGTTGCTTGGGGCTGGTGCACTGGGACGACCCAGAGGGATGGTACGGGGAGGGAGGAGGGAGGGGGGTTCAGGATGGGGAACACGTGTATACCTGTGGTGGATTCACGTTGATGTATGGCAAAACCAATACAATATTGTAAAGTAATTAACCTCCAATTAAAATAAATCAATTTATATTTAAAATAAAAAAAGGAAACCCTTTATATGAAAAAAATTAAACAGTAGCAGCCATTTAAATTATCCCTGGTGGCTCAGATGGTAAAAAATCTGATGGTAAAAATCTGCCTGTGAAGAGGGAGACCTGGGTTCAATCCCTGGTCAGGAAGATCCCATGGAGAAGGGAATGACAACCCACTCCACTATTCTTGCCTGGAAAATTCCATGGGCAGAGGAGCCTGGAGGGCTATAGTCCATGGGGTCACAAAGAGTCGGAGATGACTGAGTGACTAACACACGTATCATTGCAGCAAGTATTCATCATCTTCTGTGTGGTGACTGATCTGGTTCATCTTCACAAACTGTTATTCCTTTCTTGGTCTTCCCTGCCCTGATTTGGACAATCCCTACATAAAACTCTTGACCTCTCCAGAAGAAGTAAACAAATAGGTGACATAATGTGTTTAATAGTTTGGGAAAACGTTGCTTGCTAAGAGAAGACAAGTCTTTGCTTCTCTCTTGAATATTCCAAAACTAAATTTGAATACAGGTGATCTTCATTATTAACCTCTTCTGTATTTCTAGATTTGCCTACTCACTAAAATTTATCTGTAACCCCAAATCCGACCTCACGGCCCTTATATAGGCATCATTCTCACTTGGCCCCCAAAGTTTGAGCTGCCCAACAGATTACCACCTGGAGGTTAAAACAAAGCTACGCTCTACATTCTTGTTTCATCTATCATGCAGTAAAGAAGTATCCTTTCCTCCATCAGTGTAATGCCACATCTTTCCCATTTTGTGCTTTTTTGTTGATGATTTCACTGTAAAATAGTCCCCCCAGTGTAGAGCTGAAGCGTTGTCTAGTGTTCCAAAATGCAAGACAGCTGCAAATGTGCCTTAGGTGTTTAGATAAGCTTCACTAAAGATAAGCTTAATTCAGATACAAGCTATAGTTATAGAACTATAGTTCTATAGTTATTGAAGCAACAATTTATGTTAAACAAGTTGTCTTTAAAACCACATGCAAAATAAGGTTATGTATTGATTGGCTGACAAAACTGTGACCTGGCCTTGCAAGAACTTAACTTTCTATTTCCTCTCAGAGCAAGGCTTCAGTATTTGCTAAATCAGTGTTTGCTCCAACTTTATAGAGCATAACTACTGTGAATAATGAGAACTGACATAAAGAGAGCGAGATCTGGAAAGTATTTTGAAGCCCATTATGTCTGTACTACACCAAGTACTTTTTCCTGTAATGTATGTGTTTACATTTTATTCTAAAGTCTCTAAGTTCCCTCTAGGGGTTAACTTAATATTCATTTCTCATGTCTTACCATAAATGAGAGTGCTTTACCTCAACTGGAAGGTTTCCTCTTTTCTTTATCATTCTCCAAATTTTATAGGATTCCTCCTTCTTGGACTAGGAAACACATTTTCTAATTTTTCAGGCAGCTGGAGTCATGGAAGACATTTTCAAACACTGAATGGCAAAGGAAAAAAAAATAGAGAATGTTCCTTAAAAGATGTGATAGTTTAATCTAAGGATGATGAGGTGGTATTTTAAATTAAGTAAGTGAAAAATGAAAGAAGGGAGATTCCTAGCAAAGGAGAGACATACTGCAGTGGGAAGGACACATTTGGGAGGAAGGTAGCTGGCCTGACTCCAGGCCAGGTGCACAAGAGGACGGGGCAGCAGATTGTGTGGGGAGCAGGGAAAGTTCCCCGTATAAAATGGTTTGACATTTGGGCAAGGAATTTATCTTCATAGAAAGCTTACAAAATAGAAATAACATGAAAACTTCTTACTGATATCTTTGCTCTTGTTTATTTATTTTAGAGTGATCTTTTCAGTTATGTGCAGAATGAATTACATAAATGACTCAGTTCAGTTCAGTTCAGTTGCTCAGTCGTGTCCAACTCTTTGCAACCCCATGAATCGCAGCACACCAGGCCTCCCTGTCCATCACCAACTCCCAGAGTTCACTCAGACTCACGTCCATCGAGTCAATGATGCCATCCAGCCATCTCATCCTCTATCGTCCCCTTCTCCTCCTGCCCCCAATCCCTCCCAGCATCAGAGTCTTTTCCAATGAATCAACTCTTTGCTGAGATGGCCAAAGTACTGGAGTTTCTGCTTCAGCATCATTCCTTCCAAAGAAATCCCAGGGCTGATCTCCTTCAGAATGGACTAGATGGATCTCCTTGCAGTCCAAGGGACTCTCAAGAGTCTTCTCCAACACCACGGTTCAAAAGCATCAATTCTTCGGCTCTCAGCTTTCTTCACAGTCCAACTCTCACATCCATACATGACTACTGGAAAAACCATAGCCTTGACTAGATGGACCTTTGTTGGCAAAGTAATGTTTCTGCTTTTCAATATGCTATCTAGGTTGGTCATAACTTTCCTTCCAAGGAGTAAGTGTCTTTTAATTTCATGACTGCAGTCACCATCTGAAGTGATTTTGGAGCCCCCCAAAATAAAGTCTGCCACTGTTTCCACTGTTTCCCCATCTATTTGCCATGAAGTGATGGGACCAGTGCCATGATCTTAGTTTTCTGAATATTGAGCTTTAAGCCAACCTTTTCACTCTCCTCTTTCACTTTCATCAAGAGGCTTTATATTTCCTCTTCACTTTCTGCCATAAGGGTGGTGTCATCTTCAGTGAGTTCAGTTGCTCAGTTGTGTCCGACTCTTTGCAACCCCATAAATCGCAGAACACCAGGCCTCCCTGTCCATCACCAACTCCCAGAGTTCACTCAGACTCACGTCCATCGAGTCATTGATGCCATCCAGCCATCTCATCCTCTGTCGTCCCCTTCTCCTCCTGCCCCCAATCCCTCCCAGCATCAGAGTCTTTCCCAGTGAGTCAACTCTTCGCATGAGTTGGCCAAAGTACTGGAGTTTCAGCTTCAGCATCATTCCTTCCAAAGAAATCCCAGGGCTGATCTCCTTTAGAATGGACTGGTTGGATCTCCTTGCAGTCTCCACTGTTTCCCCATCTATTTCCCATGAAGTGATGGGACCAGATGCCATGATCTTCGTTTCTGAATGTTGAGCTTTAAGCCAACTTTTTCACTCTCCACTTTCACTTTCATCAAGAGGCTTTTGAGTTCCTCTTCACTTTCTGCCATAAGGGTGGTGTCATCTGCATATCTGAGGTTATTGATATTTCTCCCGGCAATCTTGATTCCACCTTGTGTTTCTTCCAGCCCAGCATTTCTCATGATGTACTCTGCATATAAGTTAAATAAGCAGGGTGACAATATACAGCCTTGATGTACTCCTTTTCCTATTTGGAACCAGTCTGTTGTTCCATGTCCAGTTCTAACTGTTGCTTCCTGACCCGCATACAGATTTCTCAAGAGGCAGGTCAGGTGGTCTGGTATTCCCATCTCTTTCAGGATTTTCCACAGTTTCTTGTGATCCACACAGTCAAAGGCTTTGGCATAGTCAATAAAGCAAAAATAGATGTTTTTTTCTGGAACTCTCTTGCTTTTTCGATGATCCAGTGGATGTTGGCAATTTGATCTCTGGTTCCTCTGCCTTTTCTAAAACCAGCTTGAACATCAAGAAGTTCATAGTGGAAGCTATAAAATGATGAGGGCCTTTACTTAAGCAATAACAAAGTAAAGGAAAAGGAAAATATAAATCATAAGGACATGCAGGCCTTAGAATTTAGAATGTTAATGACTAACTTGATAGTGGAAGTAACTTTAAAGGAGGAATCCGGAATGGCTCCCAATTTTTGTTTTTTTTTTTTTGCCTTTTCTCTCCCCAGCTTTTCTAAGTTCTATAAATGCTTTCCAAGCAATATCATATTCAAGGCACTGAACAGAAGCTGAGAACATGACAATGACATAGACATGACCTTGCTCTCTCAGGAGAGAGCGAGTGTCATCACACAGATGAGTTAAACTTCTTCATCTGTCAACTGGGAAATTTAGATGGTTGCCATGCTAAGTTGTTGGACCAGTGCTGAGAATTCTACAAAAACTTGCAATATGATGTCTGGCGGTTACTGCCAGACACTAATTTCTTGGTGAGCTGTGGCCTTGAAAATCTGTTAAGCAATGGAACAGTGTGAGATCCTTAAAGGAAAGTATTACTACATTGTTACCTGTGAAGCTCACCCATTTTCAGAACTACGTAATCTTTGAGAGAAATTCTACTTTCCAAAATGAGTTGGTCAGATCAGGAGAGCCACTCATATGGGAGTGAGAGAAGTATTATTTGGTCAAAGGAAGAATTTAAGCTGTGATGTAATAAAAATGGAGATCCCAGCCCACTCATGGAATGAAGTGGCGGTCTCTAGAACTGTGATGGCTTTAAATGTCACCCCAAATTTTAGGCAAAGAATCTGGCTTTTATGCTGAGCCCACTAGTTATTCAAAGTGGACAGCCCCTAGGGAGAGCTTATAAATTTGATATCAGCAGCGTGAGGACAGTCTGGACACAGATACATTTGGGAGCCATTAACAGTTACTCTTAGGTATAGTATTGTGTGCCTGGACCCTGAAAGGGAGATTTGGTCTGAAAAAATGTCGTTACCTTTGTCGTTACAAATGTACTTAGGTGTAAATAAAGTCTCCACTAGCGCCCCTATTTCCAATCACCCTCTTTGGAAGTATACTAACCCTGTGTGTGTTACATCTTATACAGCGATAGTAATTATCCCTTCTCAAATTTACCTTTTTATTGAGATATGTTTTTTCGCTTGTCATTTTATCCTCAAGCAAATGCTTCTTCTTTTCCAGCCTCTCATGCCTCTTTTCTAGGACTCTTTTATTTCTCTCCATTTTTTCCGCAAGACTGACTTCTCCCTTTATTCACAGGAATGTGTCTTTTATCCATCTTTTTTTTTTCAAAGTTAGCAGTGATCTTACATGAGAGCTAATGTTTCATACAATTTTGAATAGAATCTAGAGGTGGCGCCCCTAAAATCCAGTCATTCTGTAATACTAGGGGTTATATCTTGCTCAGTTTTTGTCTATTATACCTTTAGTGTTCAGTAGAGTAATGGGCGCAAAGGTGATGGTGGTAAAGATCAATACCTATTACCTCTTCTGATAATGGAACACTGAAGTTTTAGGTGAGGACGTGAGTACCCTATTTCTGGTTTGTTGTTGTTGTCTCAATTAGGTATCCCGATGTGACTAAGTTTGTACTTGTGATTCACAAATGGAATTAATATATACAACTTCCTGGATATCTCCTTTAAGAAGTTTGTTTTAAGCTCTGCTTTCTACCACTATCCAGTGGTAGCTGGATAATGGTAATGACTTAGAGCATATTTGGAACCTTCCCTACCAGTCTTGGCTTGCTCACTTCTAAACCTTTATATTAGAGACAAAACATTTTTCTTGTAAAAAGCCAATGTGCTTTGGGATATCTTTCTAGAGCTCTAATTGTTCAGAAATCCTTAAAAAAAAAAAAAGCCCTGGAAGTGGGCTCTTATTATGAAAACTCTGATTACATGTGAAATGCACTAAGTGGCAGATGGAAAATTCACAAATATTGTGTGTTGGGAACTGGAGAATGCCATTATGCTGTAGTGAAATGGCTGGTAAAACTGTTGTTGCCACAACTTGGAAGGCAGATCCTGTGTCCTGAGGTGACAGCTCTGAGGAAATTAATGGCAAAATTCAGAATGAGTCTGTGTGTTGGCTGCTACTTATGCCTTTTTGTTGTTGTTTTATTGAACTCAGGACAAGCATTGTCTATATTGCTACATAACCTTCAAAATTATCATTTTAATATTTTATATTCCATAGAGTAATTGTACTTAACTTAGCAGCATCCTCACTGAGTGATTTCAATTATTTGCAAATAATGATGCAATAAACATCTTTGCATATGTAGCTTTTCCCCATATTTCAGTTTAAGTAACATTCTCAGTAGTGCAATTGCTCTATTGACCCTTTTACAGTTCTTGAGTCATGTTTCCACAATCCAGTCCTAAATCATACCAAGTTGCACTGTCAACAATAATGAATAAGTATTACAATTTTCACTTTAATTTAGACCAGCAATCAGTACTAGAATATTTTTTTTGAAATTCTACATATAAATGGAATCATACAATCTTTGTCTTCTCTGTCTGACTTATTTCACTAAGTATAACACCCTCTAGAGTCATCCATGTTGTTGCAAATTCAAGCTTTAGTTCATTTTATGGCTGAGTAATATATCTATGTGTCTATATATATTCCACATCTTCCTATCCATTCACCTATTGATGGGGACTTAGTTTGCTAACTTAATTGGTATAACATGATATGTTGGTGTTGAATTAATTTGTATTTCCTTTTTCAGTTTTACTGAGATATAATTAACTTACAGCACTTTGTAAGTATACAGTATAATGATTTGCTTTACAAACATCATGAATTCATTAGCACAATGAGTTTAGTGAACAACCGTCATCTCATATAAGATTTAAAGAATTGAAAAAATTTTTTTTCTTGTGATGAAAATTGAAGATTTACTCTCTTAACAACTTTCAGTGATAACAACAGAGCAGTGTTAGTTATATTCATCGTGCTATAAATTACATCCCTAATGCTTATTTATCTTATAACTGGAAGTTTGTACATTTTGACTGCCTTCATTCAATTCTCCCTTCCCCACTCCCCACTTTCAACAACCACAAACCTTCTCTCTCTCTCTCTCTCTTTTAACGAGTTTGTATGTTTAGTCCTTTGCATGTTTTTGAAGTATAACTGATCTGCAACATGGTGATTCAATGGTTCTATACAATTCAAGATGATCATCACTGTTAAGTCTAGTTATGACCTGTCACCATACTAAGATATTGTATTGGTATTGACTGTTCTCCCCAAACTATGCATTTCATACCTGAGACTCATTTATTTTGCAGCTGGAAGTTTGTATCTCTTAATCTCCCTTATGTATTTTTATTCTCCTCCATCTCCTCCCCTTCTGGCGACCACTTGTTTGTTCTCTGTATCTATAACTCTGTTTATGTTTTGCATGGTTGTCTATTTGCTCTTTAGATTCACATACAAATGAAATCATACAGTCTTCATCTTTCTCTGTCTGACGTATTTCACTGAGTAAAGTAGATCCATCCATGTTGTTGCAAATGGCACGCTTTAATTCTTTTTTATGGTTAAGTAATATAGCTATGTAATATATATACCTACTTATATACCACCTCTTCTTTATCTGTTCACCTAATGATGGGCACTTAGTCAGCTTCCATATCTTGGCCATTATAAATAATGCTGCAATTAATATTGAGATACATACATCTTTTCTTGCTAATGTTTTCTATTTTCTTCCGAAGGGAAAATAGAAGTATCCAGGAGGGAAATTGCTGTATCATATAGGTCCTGATACAGCAGCGTGAGGGCCTGTTGTGTTCCTGGGGCTAAGTCTCCTCCCGTGGGTGGGCAGGCATGGGACCCAGCGGACTCCAGAGCTAGTGCCAGTGTACTGGTGTAGTGGCTGGGTCCTGAGCCCTCTGGGGGACGGGCTGGGTCCTGGGTGGCTGTGGGTTCAGTGGGCCCCCAGGCTGCTGGTGGGTGGGGTTGCTTGGCTTGAGGCATTCTAGTAGTGGCACTCACAGGCTGGTGTGCAGTTCTGCGTCTTGGCCCTAAAAAGCTAGAGGGAGGATTCCAAAATGTCCCTTGCCAGCACCAGTGTCTTAGTGGTAGAATGTGCTCCCCCAGATGGCTGCTGCCAGTGCTTATGGCCCCAGGGTGAGCCCCAGTTGCCTCCTGCTTCTCTGGGAGGCTCTCTAAGATCAGTTGGTATGTCTGACTCCAGCTCTTTTCAGATTATTGCCACTGCCTTGGGTCCTGGAACGTGTGAGTTTGTGTGCATCTTTTAAGAGTGAGTCTCTATTTCCCACAGCCCTCTGACTCTTCTGAAAGTAAGCTCCGCTGGCCTTGAAAACCAAATGTTCTGGAGGCTTGTCTTTCCAGTGCAGGGATGGGGAACTGATTCAGGGATCAGACCCCTTGCTTCTTGGAGAAAACCTCTGTAATTATAATTATTCTTCCATTGCGGGTCACGCACCCGGGGTATGAATCTTATCTCCTCACTTCCCTGATCCTTTTTTTTTTTTTACTCCTTCTTTATATCTTTAGTTATAGGTGACCTTTTCTGCTAGTCTTCAATCTTTCTCATCAATATTTGCTCTGTTAATAGCTGTGGTCTTGGTGTATTCATGGGAGGAAGTGAGCTCAGAGTCTTACTACTCTGCCATCTTGGCCACAGATTTGGTACTTACCTGTGCTGGAGGTAACTACAAGAAGTTAATGGACACCAACCAGAATTGGCCTTGTTTCATGAAGAGATGGTTCTCATAGGAGCGTACAGAGGGAGATGCTCTTTTCAGCTAAAAAGTTAAAGTGATGGAAAGTCCAGAGATTCAGGATCTTTCAAAGTTAAAAAATACAACTATCTGTGCCTCAAACAGCAAAAGGTAACACGATACCTAGAGTTGCCCAGATATAAAGATCAGGTCAAAGACATCTATTGTTTCCGTTATTTCAGTTTCCTTCATGAGGCCGTTTAAAATTTTTGACTTAAAAGATATAGGCCTAACTTATAAGCCAGTAAATAAAGGAAGGATATTAAAGAATCTGCCTGCAATGCAGGAGACTTGGGTTCAATGCCTGGATTGGGAAGATCCTCTGGAGAAGGGAATGGCAACCCACTCCAGTATTCTTGCCTGGAGTATTCCATGGACAGAGGAGCCTGGAGGGCTACACTCCATGAGGTCACAAAGAGTCAGACATGACTGAGCGACTAACACTTCCACTTCATTATAATAATGGTTTATTGAGATATTTGGGTGTGCTAACTTTCACATGTACTAAACCCTTGAATTGGAGAGGGCAATGGCAACCCACTCCAGTACTCTTGCCTGGAAAATCCCATGGACGGAGGAGCCTGGTGGGTTGCCGTCTATGGGGTCGCTAAGAGTGGGACACGACTGAGTGACTTCACTTTCACTTTTCGCTTTCATGCATTGGAGAAGGAAATGGCAACCCACTCAGTGTTCTTGCCTGGAGAACCCCAAGGGATGGGGGAGCCTGGTGGGCTGCTGTCTATGGGATCATACAGAGTTGGACATGACTGAAGCAACTTAGCAGCAGCAGCAGCAGCAAACCCTTGAAAATATGTACTGTCAATGAAACCATTTACCCTTCTTATAACAGACCTTATGTTTGATCCCTAGAGCAGCACTAGAGCCCACAAACTTTCACTGGCAGAAAGTGGGTTGTGGAAGCTGCCTAGTCCCCAAAGAGGGAACACGCTCCACTCATCCTACCTCAGAGTTACTCACATAAGATAAAGGAAAAAGATATTTTGAAGCAGGGACTGTGGTAAGCAGTGGATAAAGGAGGTAGTCCCCAAAGGCAGAAACTAGGGGGAGCCAGACAGATGAACCAAGTTATCTACCCCACAGCCTGGGGAGGAAATTTTGTGTGATTTCTGTCCATTGAGCTTTGATAACTGCTATGAAACACTGACTACTCTGTTTCCCATTCTTTCCTTTTTCGATATGCTCATTTTATTATGGTTATAGCTGTTCCTATGTTATCAGTATATATTAGAAGAGAGAGAACTAGCTTGTCAGTTAGTCAACAGATTGATTTTGAAGAGCCAAATCTGGATATGATGAAGAGAAATGCCCGTTACAAAATCCAGGATTTTGGTCTGGATGCAGTGAATTCAAAGATACTTAGGTAAACAGAATAGTTAACTGAGGGAAATTCTGAAAGCCCCTAATATGTATTTTCCCATGATTTCTTTAGTAACAGATACTCTGACTTTGCTAGACTCATTATCATTCAACAGAAGACTATGGTTCCTAGTCTCTTTTACTGCTAAATGTGATCCTGTGGCCAAATTTGCCCAAGAGCCCATAAGAGACATTGATGTATGAAGCTTTCAGGTTTTCTCCTTAAAGGTGCTTTTGCTGGACTTGGTCTCCTCATAATTGGCTGCTGCTGCTGCTGCTAAGTTGCTTCAGTCGTGTCCGACTCTGTGCGACCCCATAGACGGCAGCCCACCAGGCTCCTCTGTTCCTGGGATTCTCCAGGCAAGAATACTGGAGTGGGTTGCCATTTATGAAATAGCAAAACCCCGAACTGCTATGAAGGTGTTATGTAAAAGATGGCAGAACTTCGCTCCTGGCCTAAGAGCACTGAACCCTGACATGAGTCACTCTAGATGCTGGTTAAGAACAGGCTGCAATTGGCAAGGATGGCAACAGGGCAGTTAGGGAGACAGGGAAAGAATTTGAGCAAGAACTTAAGATAATGACTTGGACAAAAGAGTGGCAGTGGAGGTGATGAGAAGTACTCAGATTCTGAATATATTTTGATTTTAGAGTCAGCAGGATTTCCTGACATATTTATACGAAATGAGAGAAGAAATGGTGTAAAGAATGTTTTTTAAAAAAAAAGATTTTTAGCATAAAGCAACTAAAAAGGTAAATTTCTATCATCTGAGACGAGGAAGACCACAGATAGAAATGTTTCACACTGAAAGATCACAAACTCGTGTTTGGTAATGGAAAATTGGAGATGCCTCTTTGATATCTAGAGCTTCCCAGGTGGCAAAGAACCTGTATGCCAATGCAAGAGACATTAAGATACACGCATTTGATCCCTGAGTCAGGAAGATCCCCTGGAGGAGGGAATGGCACTCCAGTAGTCTTGCCTGGACAACCCCATGGACAGAGGAGCCTGGCAGGCTATAGTCCATGGGGTTTCAAAGAGTCAGAACTTGACTGAAGTGACTTAGCATGCATGCTTTGAAATCTAAATCAAGATTTTGAAAAGTTGACAATATTCATCTAATACTCAGCAAACAATCTGGAACTTAAAACATACATTTAGGAATTGTCAGAAACTATTTTAAGTTCATTTCCTCAACTTTTTAATTATAAAAAAATTTCAATATAAAGAAAAATTGTTACATACATTGATAATTCATCCCTAAGTACTTCAATATGAATTTTTCTTATTGGAATGGCATTCCACTAAAAAATCACAATATCAATGTCATACCTAAGAAACTGGATATTTCCTCAAATAATTGGTAACTATTTATTATCAAGACTATATGCAAATTTTCCTGTTTACCTCAAATACAACACTTATTACATTTTCTTTTTACAAATTAGAATATACTTAAGGTTCAAACACTATACTTGATTATTACATCTTTTAACGAAGAAGAAATCATATTTTTGCCATGGCATTGACTCTTCTACATCACCAGACCAGTTTTCTGTAACATCTTACCTGCTGTTTCATATTTGTCTAATTTTTTTTTTCACTGTGCTGTATAGCGTGCAGGATCTTAGTGCCCCAACTAGGGATAAACTCACTGCACCTGCAGTGGAATCAGTCTTTTCACTGGACTGCCAATGAAGTCTCTCATGGTTTTTTTCTTATGTCATTAACTTGTTTTTATATCTCCTGCATTTTCAGTAAACTGAAAGTTAGGTCTAATGTCTTAATTCTGTTTTGGCAAGATGATTTCATTAATGAAGTTGTATACTTTACATTGTGTTATAATTAGAAAGCACATAATTTCAGTTCTTTCCATTACTGGGGACTTTAATAAAGAAGAAAGTGAATTTTCTTGTCATTCAAGAGGACCAAATTTTATAATAATTTCAATTAAGACTTAGACATTTTAAATATGCTGCAATCATCTTCGCTGGACTTACTTTGTGAACAAAAGATCTTTAGATTTTAATTTGATTTTACAAATGAAAATAGAACTTGAAAGCTGATTTTTAAGTTATCCTTTAAGAACAATTGTCCTTTAAATGCATTTGGAATAAATGCAGAGGAGACAGACGTGGTACTTAGAATGAATCTTTGTACATTACATGAATAATGATAATTGTGGTGCCAGACTTTCACAGATGAGATAAATTTAATCGACAAATGGGCTGCCAGGGAAGTGACTTTCAAATCCACCTTTCATTTATTCAAGGTTATACCTATGATTTGTTTGCAATCATAATTTCTATGCCACCTTTAATATTATTCATTTCTTCTTTATGATACATACTCAACAACTATATAGTTATACAACATTGTCACCAAAATATAGCATTTTGTTTGTTTGTTTTTTCAAGCAGGGAGCATTTATATCTTACCTAATTAAGTAAAAAACAGAATTTACTAAGAAGCAAGAATAAGTTAGGCTGATTATAGTAAGTTTTTAAGTAATTATGAAATACATTTTAAAAAACATTTCAACTGGAGGAGGTTTCAAAGCTTGGAAATGTAAGGGACTTGTTAAAATTCATATCTATTAATATATTTATTATTCAGTGAACAGATTTATTTTATTGATTTTCATTAGTGTCCAATTTATTTTCTTGCCATATATGCAACAGAGAGCAGTATTAAAGTGTTTGCCAAGATGAGCAAAATCATTCTTCATCCTTTCAGATATATTATTCTAATCCAAGGAAAGTTTGTTTAGCTTGGGAAAGAGGTAAATAATGCCATATCCAGAGATGCAAAACAAAAGATGAGATTGAAAAACCATGGTTTATAACAAAATTTCAAAGAACATTAGACTTAAAAATTGTCAGAGAAAACACTTAAACTTCACTTTGGTGGTTTGAATAAATGTGAAAAACACTCATGTTCACCCTGCAGTAGCACATATTCATATATTATACACGAACTCATTTGTTTAACAACATTTGTGAAGTCTGTGTGTGCATGCTCACTCAGTCATGTCTGCCTCTTTGCGATCCCAGGAACTGTAGCCCACCAGGCTCCTCTGTCCATGGGATTCTCCAGGCAAGAACATCAGAGGAGGTTACCATTCCCTTCTCCAGGGGATATTCCAGATCCAAACCTATGCCTCCTGCATTGCAGGCAGATTCTTTAACATCTGAGCCATCAGAGAAGCCCATTTAAATGTTATAGAGGTCACATTAAAAAAAGTAAAAAGAAACTGCTGAAATCCATTTATCAACATATTTTATTTCACTTGATCTATTCAAAATATTATCATTTCAGCATATAATCAATACAAAATTAATAATGAGATACTCTACATCATGTTTTCAGAGTAAAGTTTTAAAAATCCATTGTGTATTTTACACTTTTAGCCCATCTTGATCAGGACTAGTAACATTTTAAACGTTCAGTAGCCACATTCCTCTAGTGACTACTGTATAAGATAGAACAGTTCTATTGTTGAATTGTAGAAATTGTGGATTGCATGTGTCTTTATCAATATTATTTATTAAAAATTTTCTGGGATGGTCATGTACCCTCTGCTATATTTAAAATGGATAAAGAACAAGGAGCTACTATTTTCCACAGGCAAATCTGCTCAATGTTATATGGCAGCCTGGATGAGAGGGGAATTTGGGGGAGAATGGATACATGTATATGTATGGCTGAGTCCTTTTTCTGTTCAACTGAAACTCTCACAACATTGTTAATTGGCTATAACCCAATACAAAATAAAAAGTTAAAAATAAGTGACTAAAAAGGAATGAAGTACAAATAAAAAAATCTTTGCAATTACTTTACTCTTATCCCCTCATTCACATTGTGTAGGTACCTACATTAGTTTCCAATGGCTGTTGGGACAAATTTTCACAAATTCAGTGCCTTAAAACAATACAAATGGATTGTCTTATAGTTCCTGAGGTCAGCAGTCTCAGGTGGGTCAGCAGGACTGCATTCTTTCTGGAACTTCTAAGGGAGACTCAGGTCTTCAATTTTTGCAGCTCCTAGAGTCTGTTTGCATTATGTTTGTGATAGCATCACTCCAGTCTCTACTTCCTTGGTCACATCTCCCTCTGAGACACTGACCCTCATGCCTCCTTCTTACATACATTTGTGGTCACATTGGATCCACCTGGATCATCTAGAATAATATTCCCATGTCAAGATACTTAATTACATCTGCAAAATTTCATCTGCTTTGTAAATTAACACTCACAGGCTTGGGGGATTAAGAAATGGACATATTTAGGGGAGGCAATCTACTTACCACAGTACCCAGTCGGTTCAAGGCATCATTAAGTCTAGAAAATTCCCCAGGAACTATCAATAGTATTAGTCCTGGCTCTAAAATTTGGTGTTTGAGTTCAAGTAATGTCACTGATATAAATGTAGTCCTTTGCCATAGCTGTGTCTAAAATATTAGTGAGACAGTTTTTCACTTGGCAAATTACAGTAACTCATTAATTTTAAGCATTTAGCAATAGACAAATGTGTCAGTTCTCAAGTTTTGTTCAATCTGATAATTTGTAGTTGTTTGCATGCATGATCTCACACTCTGTCTACCTCTAGTTTCTACAGTTCTCGTCTCTCTCTTGGTTCCTCACCTGTCTCCACTGGACCTCATTTGATTCCCCTAAAATGCCCAGCTGCTGCCAGTGACAGAGGCTTTGCATACAAATTCTTTTGCTCAAGAAGGTCCTTACCTGCCTCTTTAACTAACACAAGTTTTATGACATTAAAAAAAAGCAGATCCCGCTAAACTTCTGTCCTTCTTGTCTTTCCCTTTCTGTGTGTGAGTGTGTACATGTGTTTATATAAGCATGAGGCACAGGCCTCAGCTTACAGTATCTTAAAAGATATTTTCCTTATTCTAAGCCCTGTTAGAGATAGGCAACTTCTCCTAGATTCCTATTCTCCAAAATGGCCAGACAGAAATGAATCCAGACATAATTCAGGAACCTCATTTCCAATTCTTCATTTCATGTGGGGCCCAAGGCCTCCTCTGCTCCCCACATGTGGCTGTCAGAGCAAAGTGCTATTAGACCACAGCCTCCCTCAGGCAGTGCAGCTTCAGCTCATTAGTCCACTGTTTTAGTATTAGATGGCCCTGCATTTCTCATTGTGTGGGATTTTTTTTCTTTCTTACAAATTCAGTATGCATATAAAAGAATGTTGCCCATATTTTATCGCAGGGTCATCACTTTGCTGACAAAGGTCTGTATGGTCAAAGCTATGGTTTTTCCAGTATGTATGGTTTTTTCAGTATCATAAATGGATGTGAGAGTTGGATCATAAAGAAGGCTGAACACCAAAGAATTGATGCTTTCAAATTGTGACACTGGAGACGACTTTTTTTTTTTAATATAAATTTATTTATTTTAACTGGAAGCTAATTACTTTACAATATTGTATTGGTTTTGCCATAATCAACATGAATCCGCCACGGGTGTACACATCTTCCCCATCCTGAACCTCCCCCACCTCCCTCCCCATACTATCCCTCTGGGTCATCCCAGTGCACCAGCCCCAAGCATCCTGTATCCTGCATCGAACCTGGACTAGCAATTCATTTCACATATGATATTATACATGTTTCAATGCCATTCTCCCAAATCATCCCACCCTCTCCCTCTCCCACAGAGTCCAAAAGACTGTACTATACATCTGTGTCTCTTTTGCTGTCTCACATACAGGGTTATCGTTACCATCTTTCTAAATTCAATATGTATGCGTTAGTATACTGTGTTGGTGTTTTTCTTTCTGGCTTACTTCACTCTGTATAATAGGCTCCAGTTTCATTCACCTCATTAGAATTGATTCAAATGTATTCTTTTTAATGGATGAGTAATACTCCATTGTGTATATGTACCACAGTTTTCTTATCCATTCATCTGCTGACAGACATCTAGGTTGCTTCCATGTCCTGGCTATTACAAACAGTGCTATGACGAACATTGGGTACCCGTGTCTCTTTCAATTCTGGTTTCCTTGGTGTGTATGCCCAGTAGTGGGATTTCTGAGACATAAGGCAGTTCTATTTCCAGTTTTTTAAGGAATCTCCACACTGTTCTCCATAGTGGCTGTACTAGTTTGCATTCCCACCAACAGTGTAAGAGAGTTCCCTTTTCTCCACAACCTCTCCTGCTTGTAGACTTTTGGATAGCAGCCATTCTGAGTCCCTTGGACAGCAAGGAGATCAAGCAAGTCAATCCTAAAGAAAATTAATCCTGAATATTCACTGGAAAGACTGATGCTGAAGCTTCAATACTTTGCCACATGATGTGAAGAGTCGACTTACTGGAAAAGACCCTGATGGTGGGAAAGATTGAGGGCAGGAGGAGAAAGGGGTGGCAGAGGATGAGTTGGTTAGATAGCCTCACTGACTCAAAGGACATGAATCTGAGCACACTCTGTGAGATAGGGAAGGATGGGGAAGCCTGTCATGTTGCAGTCCATGGGGTCACAGAATCGGACATGACTTAGTGACTGAACAGCACTATTTTATTGCACATGTATGGGTTGTTTTGTGGGACATTTCTGACTTTTCCTTTCACATTCTTAGAACCAGAAGTTCTTCATACTCATATATTTTTATTTATATTATGAAGCTTAATTCTTAAAACTACATTGTAATCCAAATTCTGGAGAAAAGAATGAACCATGTACATCCTGGAGAATAAGAGTTCAGTTCAGTTCAGTTGCTCAGTCGTGTCCGACTCTTTGCGACCATATATGTAAATGAATAACTGAATTGTATTGCTGTACACCTGAAACTAATACTAACAGAATGTAAGTCAAATACATTCCAATATAAAATAAAAATTAAATTAAAGATTAAAAAAAGAAGCTAAGGACCTACTGTATAGCACAGGGAACTCTACTCAGTATTCTGTAATAATCTATATGGGAAGAGATTCTGAAGAATGTGGTGGTTTATTCACTAAGTCGTATCTGACCACATGGACTGTAGCCCACCAGTCTCCTCTGTCCATAGTATTTTCCAGGGAAGAATACTGGAGTGGGATGCCATTTCCCTCTCCAAGAAGAAGAATAGATACACATATATGTATAACTGAATCAACTATATTCCAATATCAAATAAAAATGTAAATAAATAATATGTACACATGACAAACATGCACACTCAAAAGGACTATTTTTGTCAATTTTTCATTAAAACACACATACATTAAGACATGTCAGTCTTTATGTGATAATTGGTAACCTCACACTGACATAAAAGCATTGAAACTTTCTAATAAACCAGAACCAGTGTAAAACAAACAAGCAAAAAGGGTCCATGAATAAATAAAAACAAAACAGCAAATAAATAAGAAAAGTAATGAATAACATCCTTGAGAAGGCTTTATATTTTCTTCTAGTAAATCTGGGACAGATTCTATATCACTGACATTACCAGGCATTTGGTGCTTAAGCTGTAGTCATTGGATAGGCAGCTGCCACTCTTAGGCTGGTTGCCTTCCAGGGCTAGAAAGTGAGGAAGAGAAAAAGAGATGCTATCTTAACTGAAGTAAGATAGAAAGGGAATTCACACCGAGGAACCCAAGGACACAGTAGGAGAGTGGCATGCTTGGCCCAGGGCTTACCAGGTGGTGCTTGTACTAAAGAATCCATCTGCCAATGCAGGAAATGGAAGAGATGTGAGTTTGATCCCTGGGTTGGAAAGATCCCCATGGCAACCTACTCTACTCTTGCCTGGAGAATCCCACGGACAGAGGAGCCTGGCAGGCTACAGTTCATAGGGTCATAAAGGGTTGGACAGGACTGAAGTGATTTAGCATGTATGTATGCTTGGGCCCCCTATATTTCCATCTGAAAATAGTTTGTGGTGTGTTGTATGCATGTTGCATACAAGAATTTTTACTACTGGTTATTTGAAGTCGATACATTTACTATTACACAGTACTGTGCCCATTACATAATTTTGTAATTGTACATGAGTTTTTTTCTGGGCATTCACTGCAGTGCCAGCAAAGAGTAATGTAATATTCAGAAATCATTTAAAAATGCACAGAGGGTGATACATCAGTTGAACAAATTCAATCCTAGAAGGACACCAGGAAAAGAAATATATAATTTAGCTGTCTATGTGCATATTTCTTTACATTGAAAAATTAGGTTAAATATTCTGGCTTTTATTCCTATTTTACCTCTGCTTTCCTCCTCTTCCTCCCCTTCTCCTCCTGCCCACATATCTCATGTTATCTTATCATTTCTCTTTGTCATCCTTTTTCTCATCCCAGGGTTAGGAGACATGACAGCTGGCCTGAAATGGTAAATAGCCAGATGATGACTATCTTTTTGGTGAGAATGAGGACATGGAGTTTGAAAGAAAGTGGGATATCAAGGACAACCTCAAGTGCTTTTGGCCTAAGAAAACTGGTAGGCAGAGAATGGCTTGACTGAGAATGGGAGCATGTCTGGAGATGCAGATAAGGGAGATGAGGAGACTATCAGAAGCCCATTTACAACATATTACATTTGAGATATCAGTTAACCAAGTGAAGATGTAGCATGAAGCATTGAAACATGGAGTTCAGGAATGAAGTCCAGGTTGGATGCAAACTGGAGCATTTTCACCCTGAGGATACTAGCGAAAGCCCTGGGACTGAATGAGATCATCAAAGAAGGAAGGGTGGGTAAAGGGAGAAGTGTGATCCCTGAGCCTGGGGGTCAGTCTGACCATTTTCAACTCAGAAAAGTCTCCTTTCCTCTCCTTCCCCTTCTCCTTTCCTCTCCACTGTTTCCTCTGCCTCCTTCCCGATTCTAAAACTCCCAGTACTTTAATCTCTTAGGAGGTAAGGTAGTTACATTGACCAGTGATAAAACTTCAGAAGAGAAGAGGCATAACTGATTGAGATAATAATTTGCTGCTGCTGCTGCTGCTAAGTTGCTTCAGTCATATCTGACTCTGTGCGACCCCATAGATGGCAGCCCACCAGGCTCCCCCATCCTTGGGATTCTCCAGGCAAGAGTTTAAACTGTTCAGCAGCACAATAACCCAATGATTTGTTAGGGTTGGAGAGTCCTCCCTTGGTTGAGTGCAGCTTTACAGGAGATCCCTGTGGTCAGGGATCTGCTCTTATCCAGATTTTGCCTCTGACTCAGCAAGGTGAAACTTCTAGTTGATATATATATCTCCATTCTTTTTCAGATTCTTTTCCCATACAGGTCATTACAGAGAATGGAGTCAAGTTCCCTCTGATATACAATAGGTCCTTCTTGGTTATCTATTTTATATATAGTAGTTCAGTTCAGTTCAGTCACTCAATTGTGTCCGACTCTTTGCGACCCCATGACTGCAGCATGTCAGGCCTCCCTGTCTATTACCAACTCCCAGAGCTTACCCAAACTCATGTCCTTTGAGTTGGTAATGCCATCCAACCATCTCATCCTCTGTCATCCCCTTCTCCTCCTGCCTTCAATCTTTCCCAGCATCAGGGTCTTTTAAAATGAAACAGTTCTTCGCATCAGGTGGCCAAAATATTGGAGTTTCAGCTTCAGTTTCAGTCTTTCTAAAGAACACTCAGGACTGGTCTCCTTTAGGATGGACTGGTTGGATCTCCTTGCAGTCCAAGGGACTCTCAAGAGTCTTCTCCAATACCATAGTTCAAAACAATCAATTCTTCAGGGCTGAGCTTTCTTTACAGTCCAACTCTCACATCCATAAGTGACTACTGGAAAAACCATAGCCTTGAACAGACGATCCTCTGTTGGCAAAAAATGTCTCTGCCTTTTAATATGCTGTCTAGGTTGGTTATAGCTTTTCTTCCAAGGAGCAAACTTCTTTTAATTTCATGACTGCAGTCACCATCTGCAGTGATTTTAGAGCCCCCCAAAATAAAGTCTGCCACTGTTTCCCCATCTATTTGCCATGAAGTGATGGGACTGGATGCCATGATATAGTTTTCTGAATGTTGTACTTTAAGCCAACTTTTTCACTCTCCTCTTTCACTTTCATCAAGAGGCTCTTTAGTTCTTCTTCACTTTCTGCCATAAGGGTGGTGTCATCTGCATATCTGAGGTTATTGATATTTCTCCCAACAGTCTTGATTCCAGCTTGTGCTTCCTCCAGCTCAGCACTTCTCATGATGTAATCTGCATATAAGTTAAATAAGCAGGGTGACAATATACAGCCTTGAGTACTCCTTTTACTATTTGGAACCAGTCTGTTGTTCTATGGCCAGTTCTAACTGTGGCTTTTGAACTGTATACAGATTTCTCAGGAGGCAGGTCAGGTGGTCTGGTATTCCCATCTCTGTTAATCCCACACTCCTAATTTACCCCTCTCCCCACACTTCCCCTTTGGTAAGCATTAGTTTGTTTTCTAAATCTTTGTCTGTTTCTGTTTTGTAAATAAGTTTATTTGTATCATTGTTTTAGATCCCACATGTAAGTGATATCATATGGTATTTCTCTTCCTCTATCTGACTTATTTTACTTAGTATGATAATCTCTAGGTCCGTCCATGTTGCTGCAAATGGCATTATTTCATTCTTTTTTATGCCTAAGTAATATTCCATTTTGAAGAGATTTCTAGGCTTTCCCTTTCTATTGTTTTCCTCTATTTCTTTGCATTGATTGCTGAGGAAGGCTTTCTTAACTCTCCTTGCTATTCTTTCGAACTCTGCATTCAAATGGGTATATCGTTCCTTTTCTTCTTTGCTTTTAGCTTCTCTTCTTTTCACAGCTATTTGTAAGGCCTCCTCAGACAGCCATTTTGCTTTTTTGCATTTCTTTTTCTTGAGGATGATCTTGATTCCTGTTTCCTATACAATATCATGAACTTCAATCTATAGTTCTTCAGGCACTCTGTCTATCAGATCTAGTCCCTTAAATCTATTACCTAATTGAAGCAGAAGATATTAAGAAGAGGTGGCAAGAATACACAGAAGAACTGTACAAAAAAGATCTTCATGACCCAGATAATCACAATGGTGTGATCACTCACCTAGAGCCACATCCTGGAATGCAAAGTAAAGTGGGCCTTAGGGAACATCACTACGAACAAAGCTAGTGGAGGTGATGGAATTCCAGTTGAACTATTCCAAATCCTGAAAGATGATGCTGTGAAAGTGCTGCACTCAATATGCCAACAAATTTGGAAATCTCAGCAGTGGCCACAGGACTGGAAAAGGTCAGTTTTTATTCCAATCCCAAAGAAAGGCAATGCCAAAGAATGCTCAAATGAGATCCAAGCAGTCCATCCTTAAGGAAATCAGTCCTGGGTGTTCATTCGTAGGACTGATGTTGAAGCTGAAACTCCAATACTTTGGCCACCTGATGTGAAGAGCTGACTCATTTGAAAAGACCCTGATGCTGGGAAAGATTGAAGGTGGGAGGAGAAGGGGATGACAAAGGCTCAACTGGTTGGATGGCATCACCGACTCAATGGACATGAATTTGAGTAAACTCTGGGAGTTGGTGATGGAAAGCTAGGCTTGGCATGCTGCAGTTCATGTGGTAGCAAAGAGTTGGACATGACTGAGCAACTGAACTGAACTGAATATTCCATCATATATGTGTAACTGAATCATGCTACTGTAAGCCTGAAAGTAGCACAACATTGTGAATCAAATATGCTCCAGTATCAAATAAAATTTTTATTAAAAATAAAAATAAAATTATTATCCTCACCCTCTATGCCCTCCTGCCCTGAAGAGGGCCTTTCTCCCTGGATCCCTGGTAACCTGTTTTTTCCACAGTAGTGTGTGTATTTAGTGAGCTTGTCAGTCACCAGGTGAACCAACTGGCTTTAAAATGAATGGTCGGTCATAGAAGACAAAATGGTTGAGACGAGTATATCTAGAAAAAGACAGGTTTTAAAGAGAAATTTAACTTTAAAGTCTGCTTCTAGGTAGAGATGACAGCTTGCCCCAATCACCTGATAAACCAAAAAAGCAAAATAAGCAAGCAATAAGCATATATGTATATTTTTGTGAGGTAAAAGTGAGGATAAGGCATGATACTTCTTTTTCTGGCATGAAATATCTATAAAAAACAATTCAAATTACAATATTGTTTTCACATGAGTCTTGCTTTCCCTTACTCTGAACCAGCAGCAAAGCCACCTGAGTTTGTATTTTGTTGTTGTTGCTCACTTGCTAAATCCTGTCAGACTCTTTGTGATCTCATGGATTGCAGCATGCTAGGACCCCTGTCCTCTACTATTTCCGAGTTTGTTCAAATTCATGTCCACTGAGTCAGGGATGCTATTTAACCATCTCATCCTCTGCCACCCCCTACTCCTTTTGACTTCAATCTTACCAAGCACCAGGATCTTTTTCATATGTGGCCAAAGGATTTAGCTCTGCAATTAAACAGCTGCATGACCTTAGTTTAGTTCAGTTCACTTCAGTTCAGTCACTTGGTTGTGTCCGACTATTTTGCGACCCTATGGACGGCAGCACACCAGGCCTCCCTGTCCATCACGAGCTCCCGGAGTTTACTCAAACTCCTGTCCATTGAGGCGGTGATGCCATCCAATCATCTCATACTCTGTCGTCCCCTTCCCTTCCCACCTCCAATCTTTCCCCACATCAGGATCTTTTCACATGAGTCAGTTCTTCACATCAAGTGGCCAAAGTATTGGAGTTTCAGCTTCAGCATCAGTCCTTTCAAAGAACAGTCAGGACTGATCTCCTTTAGGATGGACTGGTTGGATCTCCTTGCAGTCCAAGGGACTCTCAAGAGTCTTCACCAACATAATAGTTTAAAACCATCAATTCTTTGGGGCTCAGCTTTCTTTATAGTCCAACTCTCACATCCATACATGACTACTGGAAAAACCATAGCCTTGACTAGATGGACCTTTGTTGACAAAGTAATATCTCTGCTTTTCAATATGCTGTCTAGGTTGGTCATAACTTCCCTTCCGAGGAGTAAGCGTCTTTTAATTTCATGGCTGCAGTCACCATTTGCAGTGATTTGGGAAGCCCCCAAAATAAAGTCAGCCACTGTTTCCACTGTTTCCCCATCTATTTGCCATAAAGTGATGGGAGTGGATGCCATGATCATTGTTTTCTGAATGTTGAGCTTTAAGCCAACTTTTTCACTCTCCTCTTTCACTTTCATCAAGAGGCTCTTTAGGTTTTCTTCACTTTTTGCCATAAGGGTGATGTCATCTGCATAGCTGAGGTTATTGATATTTCTCCTGGCAATCTTGATTCCAGCTTGTGCTTCATCCTGCCCAGCGTTTCTCATAATGTACACTGCATATAAGTTAAATAAGCAGGGTGACAATATACAGCCTTGATGTATCCCTTTTCCTATTTGGAACCAGTCTATTGTTCCATGTCCAGTTCTAACTGTTGTTTTTGAACTGCATACAGATTTCTCAGGAGGCAGATCGAGTGGCCTGGTATTCCCATCTATTGAAGAATTTTTCACAGTTTGTTGTGATCCACACAGTCAAAGGCTTTGGCATAGTCAATAAAGCAGAAATAGATGTTTTTCTGGAACTCTCTTGCTTTTTCAATGATCCAATGGATGTTGGCAATTTGATCTCTGGTTCCTCTTCCTTTTCTAAAACCAGTTTGAACATCTGAAGGTTCAAGGTTCACATACTGTTGAAGCCTGGCTTGGAGAATTTTGAGCATTACTTTGCTAGCGTGTGAGATGAGTGCAATTGTGCAGTACTTTGGACATTCTCTGTCACTGTCTTTCATGGATTGGAATGAAAACACCTTTTCCAGTCCTGTGGCCATTGCTGAGTTTTCTAAATTTGCTGACATATTGGGTGCAGCACTTTCACAGCGTCGTCTTTTAGGATTTGAAATAGCTCAACTGGAATTCCATCACCTCCACTAGCTTTGTTTGTAGTGATGCTTCCTATGGCCCACTTGACTTCACATTCCAGGATGTCTGGCTCTAGGTGAGTGATCACACCATCTTGATTATCTGGGTCATGAAGATCTTTTTTGTACAGTTCTTCTGTGTATTCTTGCCATCTCTTCTTAATATCTTCTGCTTCTGTTAGGTCCATACCATTTCCATCCTTTATTGAGCCCGTCTTTGCATGAAATGTTCCCTTGGTATCTCTAATTTTCTTGAAGATATCTCTAGTCTTTCCCATTCTATTGCTTTCCTTTATTTCTTTGCACTGATCGCTGAGGAAGTCTTTTTTATCTCTCCTTGCTATTCTTTGGAATTCTGCATTCAAATGGGTATATCTTTCCTTTTCTTCTTTACTTTTCACTTCTCTTCTTTTCACAGCTATTTGTAAGGCCTTCTCAGAAAACCATTTTGCCTTTTTGCATTTCTTTTTCTTAGGCATGTTCTTGATCCCTGCCTCTTGTACAGTGTCACGAACCTCTGTCCATAGTTCTTCAGGCACTCTGTCTATCAGACCTAGTCCCTTGAATCTATTTGTCACTTCCACTGTATAATTGGAAGGGTTTTGATTTAGGTCATACCTGAATGGTCTAGTGGTTTTCCCCACTTTCTCAGTTAAAGTCTGAATTTGGTAATAAGGAGTTCATGATCTGAGCCACAGTCAGCTCCTGGTCTTGTTTTTGCTGACTGTATAGAGCATCTCCATCTTTGACTGCAAAGAATATAATCAACCTGATTTTGGTATTCACCATCTGGTTATGTCCATGTGTAGAGACTTCTCTTGTGTTGTTGGAAGAGGGTGTTTGCAATGACCAGAACGTTCTCTTGGCAAAACTCTGTTAGCCTTTGCCCTGTTTCATTCTGTACTCCAATGCCAAATATGCCTTTTACTCCAGGTATTTCTTGACTTTCTACTTTTGCATTCCAGTCCCCTATAATGAAAAGGATGTCTCTTTTGGGTGTTAGTTCTAGGTCTTGTAGGTCTTCATAGAACTGTTCAACTTCAGCTCCTTTAGTAATACTGGTCAGGGCATAGACTTTGGTTATTGTGATATTGAATGGTTTGCCTTGGACATGAACAGAGATCATTCTGTCATTTTTGAGATTGCATCTAAGTACTGCATTTTGGACACTTTTTGTTGAATATAATGGCTACTTCAATTCTTCTAAGGGATTCTTGGCCACACTAGTAGATATAATGGTCATCTGAGTTAAATTCACCCATTCCAGTCCATTTTAGTTCACTGATTCCTAAAATGTTGATGTTCACTCTTGCCATCTCCTGTTTTACCACTTCCAGTTTGCCGTGATTCAAAGACCTGTTATTCCACGTTCCTGTGAGGTATTGCTCTTACAGCATCGGACTTCCATCACCAGTCACATCCACAACTGGGTGTTGTTTTTGCTTTGGCTCCATCTCTTCATTCTTTCTGGAGTTAGTTCTCCACTGATCTCCAGGAGCATATTGGGCACCTACTGACCTGGGGAGTTCATCTTTCAGTGTCCTATCTGTTGCTTATCCTTGTCATTTCATTATTTGAGTGTTTAGTTTCTTAACCAATGAAAAAGAAGGGTTGGATAAGATGGTTTCAAAGACTCCTATAGCTATAAAGTCGTCTTGTGTTGTGGCATTATACCTTGTTCATTTGTCTAGGGTCCTTCAGTTCAGTTCAGTCGCTCAGTCGTGTCCGACTTTTTGCGACCCCATGAATTGCAGCACGCTGGGCCTCCCTGTCCATTACCAACTCCCAGAGTTCACCCAGACTCATGTCCATTGAGTTGGTGATGCCATCCAGCCATCTCATCCTCTGTCGTCCTCTTCTCCTTCTGCCCCCAATCCCTCCCAGCATCAGAGTCTTTTCCAATGAGTCAACTCTTCACATGAGATGGCCAAAGTACTGGAGTTTCAGCTTTAGCATCATTCCTTCCAAAGAACACCCAAGGCTGATCTCCTTCAGAATGGACTGGTTGGAGCTCCTTGCAGTCAAAGGGACTCTCAAGAGTCTTCTCCAACACCACACTTCAAAAGCATCAATTCTTCGGCGCTCAGCCTTCTTCACAGTCCAACTCTCACATCCATACATGACCACTGGAAAATCCATAGCCTTGACTAGACGGACCTTTGTTGGCAAAGTAATGTCTCTGCTTTTCAATATGCTATCTAGGTTGGTCATAACTTTCCTTCCAAGGTGTAATCGTCTTTTAATTTCATGGCTGCAATCACCATCTGCAGTAATTTTGGAGCCCCCCAAAATAAAGTCTGACACTGTTTCCACTGTTTCCCCATCTGGGGTCCTTAGCCAAACCCAATCTTACTTTTAAAATAGTTTTTCAAGCCAGTTATAAAGAGGCAGTTTATATTATGGTCTAAATCAGTATTTTTAAAACAGTAATGTCCATCTGAATCATCTGGGGATTTTATTAAAATGAAGATTCTGATTCTATAAGACCAGGATGGGGCCTGAAGTTCTGCATTTCTAAAAAGCTCCCAAGAGATGCTGATTCTGCATGTTTAAGCACCACACTCTGATCAGCAAAGATCTCAATAATCATGAAGGTTCCCATTTACAGACACATTCACACATGTAGTCTCTCTCAAACACACAGTTATGATGACCCAATTTTTTGTTTTGAAGATTAAGTTTAAATGTTTTTTCCCCCTAAGCTAAAACATCAAACCAAATCTATTTAGAAACCAAATGAAACCAAATAAATTAGAATAATTTCAGTTAATCATCAGAATATTTTATTTGCATTCAGGAGTAAATACATTTACTTGTAATGGCTTTTTATATAATTTAGTGATTTTTTTTTAACTGATTTGACTAGTCTCCTGTCAATCCAATAAAAATATGATGTGCTGTTTTAACTTGCAAAAGAACACCAGGTGCCACATTCATTCTTTAGAAAGTCATCCTGACAATGCTATTGGGAATAGTTACTGTATGAAAAAACCCAGTACAGATGTTACGGGGTTTATTTTTCATTTCTGTTAAACTTTGTCCTTCCTCTCAATTTAATTTATGTCAGGTACTAAACCTATGAAATTCATATTTGGACAGCTTGTCTCTACCTTGAAGCTAAAGAACTGGAAGATATTTTATTAACCACTGCACACCACACTCCCCTCTAGAAAAACCATACACACACACCACATATCACACAACTGACTTTCCTCAGAAATAATCAGCAAAATGCAAAGACAATATTATCGCTAAACTCAATTAATGATTGCTTCTGAGAGGGAGTTTTACATTTTTAACCTGATAACTGTGCTCTATTCTTGAAGATGAAACTTGTTTTCTGAACACCTGCAAGTAACATGACCAAATGTTTCTTGTAATTACACCAGTGATTCCAACTATGTAAGTACTTCCTAGACTCAAACGCCAGTTAATAGGGATCTACTAAGTCTTTGAATTCACAAGTTAGATTCTCCTCCTAATTAAAAATTAAGGACTTATGTCAGTTCAGGTTCTAGAATTATTTTGTTTTTATTATTTCTATTATTATTGGGTCCCTCATGGCTCAGATGGTAAAGAATCTGCCTGCAATGCGGGAGAACTGGGTTCGATCCCTGAGTTGGGAAGATCCCTTGGTGAAGGAAATGGCAACCCACGCCAATATTCTTGCCTAGAGAATCCCATGGAGAGAGGAGCCTGGCACACTACAGTGCTTGGGATTGCAAAGAGTCGGACCAACTGAGCAACTAACACACAACTTGCTGTTATTATTCTTATTGTTCTTATGGTGGGAGAGATCCCAGAGATTCTGACAGAGCTAGTGAGGAGAGCTGAATGCTTTTACTAGTTGGAGGGTGTGAAGCAAAAGAATCAGTTCTTCGGCGCTCAGCCTTCTTCACAGTCCAACTCTCACATCCATACATGACCACTAGAAAAACCGTAGCCTTGACTAGATGGGCCTTTGTTGGCAAAGTAATGTCTCTGCTTTTCAATATGCTATCTAGGTTGGTCATAACTTTCCTTCCAAAGAGTAAGCGTCTTTTAATTTCATGGCTGCAATCACCATCTGCAGTGATTTTGGAGCCCCCAAAACTAAAGTCTGACACTGTTTCCACTGTTTCCCCACCTGGGGAAACTTTATCTCAAAAGCAGTCTTGTTATTTCCTTCCATCTGAAGCCTTTCACCTCTGGAATTCAGATTCATTAGGTCTGAGCAGGATCTCCACAACTGAAATTTTAACAAGCATCCTATGTGAGTCTGATGCAAATATGCATGAGATCATACTGTGATAGTGATTTCATTACTCCAATGTATCTTTGCTTTTGAGTCATTTAATTTAAAAGTTGCCATCTGAAAATGTGTCTGTTTAGAGTAGCAGAGACTCAGTGATGTAGACAGTCACTGTTCACGTCAAACTCTGTACTGAAGAGAGTCTCTTCTGAGCATGAACCGTATTTGGAATCATACATCTTGATCATTAAACTTGTTAAAAGATTCCTTCACACTTTCTAGAGCTGATGTAGCTTTCATTTCAGCATTTGCTATTGCTTAAATTTCTCAGGAGGCTTTGCTATTATTTTTCAATTGAATAAGGGCTTCCCTTGTGACTCAGCTGGTAAAGAATCGGCCTGCAATGTAGGAGACCCTGGTTCGATTCTTGTGTCAGGAAGATCTGCTGGCGAAGAGACAGGCTACCTACTCCAGTTTCTCCTAATGAAAAATTGGGGACTTACGTCAGTTCAAGTTCTAGAATTATTTTATTGTTATTATTGCTATTATTATTGGGCTTTCCTGGTGGCTCAGATGGTAAAGAATCTGCCTGCAATGTGAGAGACCTGGGTTTTATCCCTTAGTTGGGAAGATCCCTTGGAGAAGGGAAAGGCTACCCACTCGAGTATTCTGGCCTGGAGAAGTCCATGGACTATCCATGGGGTCGCAAGGAGTTGGATGTGACTTTCATTTTCATTTGCAAGGGCAATAAACCAAATCCATTTCAACAGGAGTACATACATTTTGCTTACTTAAAATTCCTGAATGAGAGAAATGGCTTCCGACACACTATGTATACTTTTAGGCTATATAACACTTAAAGATCAACATGCTATATTAATACAAGTACAAATCTCTTTGATGAAATATAACAGTGTAGGAAGAAAAATAGGCAATAGTCTAACTGATTTCCTAGAACTAATTATAAAAATGTGTGTAACTAGACATATTTTCATATAGCCTTTTATAGGGCAATTTAAAAATAATTATAAGTAAAATGTTATTAAAAACTGTTCTCCTCTAGAGATTTCAATGTGAGTGAAAGGTTGGAATAGAGGAAGCACTAGAAAAGCATACATTGAATTTTAGAGCTTAATGGGGCGTTTGAGAGCAGGAATGAGGACACCTCGATTCTACCACTAGGTTTGCCTATGACTCAGTATCAGAAGACAAGTTACATCTCCTTTCTAGATCTATTTTCTTCTCCAATTTGACTTCTTATGAGTGAGATTATTCAATTCAGTGGTTTCCAGCTTGGAAACCACTTTCTGGAACCAGAGAGAGCTTAGGTATTTGAAAAATACTTATCAAAAAACAAAACAAAATAACATATCACACACCTACATACACACATACAGAGAAATATGTACTCAGAGTAAAATGAATAAGAATACTGAATGTCAGTTTTTTTTTTTTTCTTCATCTTGATTAGAATTAAATTACTTAGTGGCACAATACTGAGTATCTTATGCAGGTCAGAAAAATTGCTGATGACTTCATGAGAATTTATAGATCAGGAAAGTAGGCCAGTTACTTTTACTAATGTCACTGATCAGAGAAGTCAAACTGAAAAACAACAGCAAAACAGTTTATTCTAGTGAAAACCAGGCAACCACCTATTTACTTAGAAATCTTGTATTTTATTTATGTTTACTTCCATAAAAATAAACATAGTCTTAAGACTCCACACAAAAACTATTAGAACTGATACATTAATTCAGTAAGGCAGCAGAATACAAGATTAACAAACAGAAATTTGTTACATTTCTCCTCACTAAAAAATATCAGGAAGAGAAGCAGACAAACAAAAAATCCCTTCAAAAATCACACAAGAAACATTTAGGAATAAACCTGACCAAAGAGGTGAAAGACATATATTGAGAACTATAAAATATTGATAAAGTAAGCTGAGGATGACTCAAAGAAATGAAAAGATATACTATGCTCTTGGATTGGAAACATTAATATTGCTAAAATGGTCATACTACCTAAACCAATCTACAGATTTAATGTGACCCTTATCAAAGTACCCATGACATTTCCACAGAATTGGAACAGATCCTAAAATTGACATGGAACCAAAAGACCAAGAATTACCAAAGCAATCATGAGAAAAAATAAACTTGAAGGCATAACTCTTCCAGATGTGTGTGAGCTTTGTGCGTGCTCAGTCATGTCCAACTCTTTATGACCCCAGCAGCCTCTCCTGTCCATGGGATTCTCCAGGTAAGAATACTGGAGTGGGTTGCTATTTCCTTCTCCATGGGTATCTTCCTGACCCATGGATCTAACTAGTGACTTCTGCATCTCCTGTATTGGCAGGCAGATTCTTTTACCACTGAGCCACCTGGGAACTTCAAAACCCTCCAGACTTCAGATGATATTGCAAAGATACAGTAATCAAAACAATGTAGTATTGATACAAAAACAGACATATGGATCAATGGAACAGAAGGAAAAGCCCAGAAATAAATCCACAAACCTATGGTCAAGTAATCTTTGATAAAGGAGGCAAGAATATACAATGGAGAAAAGGCAGTCTCTTCAGCAAGTGGTAGTCAGATACTTGATGGACAGCTGCATGTAAATTAATGAAGATAGAACACTTTCTGACACCATACACAAAAATAAATTCAAAATTACTTTAAGCATTTAAATATAAGACATGACACTATAAAAGTCCTAGAAAAGAATATAGTCAAAACATTTTCTGAAAAAATCATAGCAAGGTTTTCTTAGGTCAGTCTCTCAAGGCAGTGAAAATAAAACCCAAATAAACAATTGGAACATAATCAAACTTTAAGCTTTTGCACAGCAAAGGAAACTATAAACAAAATTAAAAGACAACCTATGGACTGGAAGAAAATATTTGCAAATCATACAACTGACAAGGACTTAATTTCTAAAACATACCAACAACTCATGCAGCTCAGTAACAGCAACAACAAAATAAATAAATGAGCAGAAGGCCAGCAGACATTCTTCCAAAGAAGACACAGACATGGTCAACAGACATATGAAAAGATGTTCAACATAGCTAATTATTAGAGCAATGCAAATCAAAACTACAGTGAGGTATCACTTCACACCAATCAGAATGGCCATCATCAGAAATTCCATACAAAATTCTGGAGCGGGTATGGAGAAAAGGGAATGTAAATTGGTGCAGCCACTATGGAAAATAGTATGCAGGTTTCTTAAAAAAAATAAAGTTACTTTATGATCCAGCAATCCCACTTCTGGGCTTGTATCAGGAGAAAACCATAATCAGGAAAGATGCATGCACCCCAATGTTCATTGCAGCACTATTTACAGTAGCCAAGACATGGAAGCAACCTAAATGCCCATCAACAGGTGACTGGATAAAGATAATGTGGTAGATACACACAATGGAATGCTACTCAGCCTAAAAAAAGAATTAAAAAGTGCCATTTGCAGCAATATAGATGTACCTAGAGATTACCGTACTAAGAGAAGTAAGTCAGAGAAAGACAAATATCATATGGTATCACTTATATGTGGAATCTAAAATATGATACAAATGAACTTATTTACAAAACAATGATAGACTCACAGATGTAGAAAACAAACTAATGGTTACCAAAGGTAAATGGTGGGGCAGGAGAGGGATAAATTGGGAGTTTGATATTAGCAGATACAAACTACTATGTAAAAATCAGATATGCAAGATCCAACTGTATAGCACAGATAACTATAGTCAATATCTTATAATAAAATCATGATGGAAAAGAATATGAGAAAGAATATATATGTATGTATATGTATATATTGGTGTATATATTGGGTTTCCTAGGTGGTACAGTGGTAAAGAATTTGCCTGCCAATGCAGAAGATGTGGGTTTGATCCCTGGATCAGGAAGATCTTTTGGAGAAGGAAGTGGTAACCTGCTCTGTTATTCTTGCCTGGGAAATCTCATGAACAGAGGAACCCGGTGGGCTACAGTCAGATCGTGGGGGTCAAAAAGAGTTGGACACAGCTGAGCAACTGAGCACAAATATATATGTTTATAACTGAATCACTTTCCTGTACACCAGAAACTAACTTTGCAAATTAACTATACTGCAGGAAAAAATTTTTAAAAGAACTAAACTAAAAAAAGACTGTGCCTGACACACATTGCCAGTAAATAAGCTTTTGTTTAATACATTTAAACAAACACAGAGAGATTTTGTGCACTCTAAATATTGAAATACTCAGCTTCAGGTTTAAAAGACTTCCAGATTACGGGAAGAATCTTCATCAGGAGTCATGGGTTAACTGTACATTTGACAATTGTACTTAAGCATTTTTTTTCCCGTTCTTGATTAGTAGAAGTATTAAACCATGCTTTAGACTAGTTTGCAAAAGAAAAGTCTTAAGATTTTGATACCAAGTAAAATCAAATTTGTGAGAAAGTGCTATTCACATCTGCTACTGCTACTTCAGTTGTGTCCGACTCTGTGTGACCCCATAGATGGCAGCCCACAAGGCTCCCCTGTCCCTGGGATTCTCCAGGCAAGAACACTGGAGTGGGTTGCCATTTCCTTCTCCAAGGCATGAAAGTGAAAAGTGAAAGTGAAGTCGCTCAGCTGTGTCTGACTCAGCGACCCCATGGACTGCAGCCTACCAGGCTCTTCCGTCCATGGGATTTTCCAGGCAAGAGTACTGGAGTGGGTTGCCATATTCACATCTGGGGAGTGTTAAATGCTCCAAGATGAGAAGTAAGGCCTTTTAGCTAAGCGATAATCAAGTTATCTGTGCTAATCCCAAGCTAGGAATCTAGAGAGCCACAGGATCTAGTGGTTGGCAGATTGCTGCTCCTGTTCCTGCTGAGATAGGAGGAACTCTAAGCTGCTCTTGAGGTAGAATCTGTAGAGCAGAGAAGTCACAGAGTCAGGGGAAGCAAAGCTGGA
The DNA here is from genome assembly GCF_027580195.1 of Bos mutus. Classification (NCBI taxonomy): domain Eukaryota; kingdom Metazoa; phylum Chordata; class Mammalia; order Artiodactyla; family Bovidae; genus Bos; species Bos mutus. The sequence continues at coordinate 74,496,361 of NC_091617.1, forward strand.
GCGGGGAAAGATGTAGACTAATGATACAAACAGAACAACATAACTAGCTCTCACTAAGCCAGATCTGCCTGGGGGTAACAGATGACAATCTAATTTATACCTAGAGTTTGTGTAACACATGGGCTCTAACCTTTGGCCTTGGGTTTCTGAGTGGAAAATGATGAGACAGTGTACATCTGTTGAGAGTTTATCATGGACTAGGCCCTGAGCTATTTTACTTCTCACAAGAACTCTATGTCAGTCATCTTATTATTCTTATTTAATAGATGAGAAAATTGCAGTTTAAAACATATGAGAAACTTAAGATCCCAAGTTTATATTATTCAAAGCCCCTAAGCTTAGCTATTAGGCTTCATGTGCTGGTTAAGGAAATATAAAATAAAGGAAAATTGTTTCCTCCTTCCCAGGCCAGTGAAGGGTTCAATTTATTCAACCCATCTTTGCTACTAACAAGGAGGTAAATTACAGATCATAAGTATACGACAGTATATCCCAGACTTCCTTTCATAGCCCAGATTTTAAGTGTTGTTCCTCATGGTTGTAATGATATTTGACATTGTCCTGAATAGTTGATATTGGACTACATATTTTACTGCCTAGATTTGCTCTCGCTGTTAGAAATGGCACAAAATTGAGAAACCTCCTCATATACCTTCAGGAAGAATGCATTTTATGAAGATGCTGAAAACTTATTGGGAATGACTAGTTCATCCTAAGTTTCAGTGTTCTGTGTAATTGTCAATCCAAAGTGGGTCAGTACAGTCACGAGTCACTGGGCCACAAAGCTTCTGCACATATGAGGACAAATGACTTACCAGCAACTAATGGTACTAAGGAAAGTAAGATCTGATTCTTAATTTGAAAGAAACTAGAGTTGAATGGTTCTATGAAGACCTACAAGACCTTTTAGAACTAACACCTGAAAAAGATGTCCTTTTCATTATAGGGGTCTGGAATGCAAAAGTGGGAAGTCAAGAAACACCTGGGGTAGCAGGCAAATTTGGCCTTGGAATACGGAAAAGGCTAATAGAGGTCTGCCGAGAGAATGCACTGGTCATAGCAAACACCCTTTTCCAACAACACAAGAGAAGACTCTATACATGGACATCACCAGATGGTCAACACTGAAATCAGATTGATTATATTATTTGCAGCCCAAGACGGAGAAATTCTATACAGTCAGCATAACAATAACCCTGTGTACGAGACAGCAAAAGAGACACTGATGTATGGAACAGTCTTATGGACTCTGTGGGAGAGGGAGAGGGTGGGAAGATTTGGGAGAATGGCATTGAAACATGTAGAATATCATGTATGAAACGAGATGCCAGTCCAGGTTCAATGCACGATACTGGATGCTTGGGGCTAGTGCACTGGGACGACCCAGAAGGATGGTATGGGGAGGGAGGAGGGAGGAGGGTTCAGGATGGGGAGCACATGTATACCTGTGATGGATTCATTTTGATATTTGGCAAAACTAATACAATTATGTAAAGTTTAAAAATAAAATAAAAGAAAAAAGAAAAAAAAAAAACAAGACCAGGAGCTGACTGTGGCTCAGACCATGAACTCCTTATTGCCAAATTCAGACTTAAATTGAAGAAAGTAGGGAAAACCCTAGACCATTCAGGTATGATCTAAATAAAATTCCTTATGATTATACAGTGGAAGTGAGAAATAGATTTAAGGGCCTAGATCTGATAGATAGAGTGCCTGATGAACTATGGAATGAGGTTCATGACATTGTACAGGAGACAGGGATCAAGACCATTCCCATAGAAAAGAAAGGCAAAAAAGCAAAATGGCTGTCTGGGGAGGCCTTACAAATAGCTGTGAAAAGAAGAGAAGTGAAAAGCAAAGGAGAAAAAGAAAGATATAAACATCTGAATGCAGAGTTCCAAAGAATAGCAAGAAGAGATAAGAAAGCCTTCTTCAGCGATCAATGCAAAGAAATAGAGGAAAACAACAGAATGGGAAAGACTAGGGATCTCTTCAAGAAAATCAGAGATACCCAAGGAATGTTTCATGCAAAGATGAGCTTGATAAAGGACAGAAATGGTATGGACCTAACAGAAGCAGAAGATATTAAGAAGAGATGGCAAGAATACACAGAAGAACTGTACAAAAAAGATCTTCACGACCCAGATAATCACAATTATCACAGATCACTGACCTAGAGCCAGACATCCTGGAATAGAAGTCAAGTGGGCCTTAGAAAGCATCACAACAAACAAAGCTAATGGAGGTGATGGAATTCCAGTTGAGCTATTCCAAATCCTGAAAGATGATGCTGTGAAAGTGCTGCACTCAATATGCCAGCAAATTTGGAAACCTCAGCAGTGGCCACAGGACTGGAAGAGGTCAGTTTTCATTCCAATCCCAAAGACAGGCAATGCCAGAGAATGCTCAAACTACCGCACAATTGCACTCATCTCACACGCTAGTAAAGTAATGTTCAAAATTCTCCAAGCCAGACTTCAGCAATATGTGAACCGTGAACTTCCTGATGTTCAAGCTGGTTTTAGAAAAGGCAGAGGAACCAGAGACCAAATTGCCAACATGCGCTGTATCAGCAAGAAAGCAAGAGAGTTCCAGAAAAACATCTATTTCTGCTTTATTGACTATGCCAAAGCCTTTGACTGTGTGGATCACAATAAACTGTGGAAAATTCTGAAAGAGATGGGAATACCAGACCACCTGATCTGCCTCTTGAGAAACCTGTATGCAGGTCAGGAAGCAACAGTTAGAACTGGACATGGAACAACAGACTGGTTCCAAATAGGAAAAGGAGTACGTCAAGGCTGTATATTTTCACCCTGCTTATTTAACTTATATGCAGAGTACGTCATGAGAAACGCTGGACTGGAAGAAGCACAAGGTGGAATCAAGATTGCCGGGAGAAATATCAATAACCTCAGATATGCAGATGACACCACCCTTATGGCAGAAAGTGAAGAGGAACTCAAAAGCCTCTTGATGAAAGTGGAAGTGGAGAGTGAAAAAGTTGGCTTAAAGCTCAACATTCAGAAAACGAAGATCATGGCATCCGATCCCACCACTTCATTGGAAATAAATGGGGAAACAGTGTCAGACCTTATTTTCTGGGCTCCAAAATCACTACAGATGGTGACTGCAGCCATGAAATTAAAAGACACTTACTCCTTGGAAGAAAGGTTATGACCAACCTAGATAGCATATTCAAAAGCAGAGACATTACTTTGCCAACAAAGGTTCGTCTAGTCAAGGCTATGGTTTTTCCAGGGGTCATGTATGGATGTGAAAGTTGGACTGTGAAGAGGGCTGAGCGCCAAAGAATTGATGCTTTTGAACTGTGGTGTTGGAGAAGACTCTTGAGAGTCCCTTGGACTGCAAGGAGATCCAACCAGTCCATTCTGAAGGAGATCAGCCCTGGGATTTTTTGGAAGGAATGATGTTAAAGCTGAAACTCCAGTACTTTGGCCACCTCACGCGAAGAGTTGACTCATTGGAAAAGACTCTGATGCTGAGAGGGATTGGGGGCAAGAGGAGAAGGGGAGGACAGAGGATGAGATGGCTGGATGGTATCACTGACTCGATGGACGTGAGTCTGAGTGAACTCCGGGAGTTGGTGATGGACAGGGAGGCCTGGCGTGCTGGGATTCCTGGGGTTGCAAAGAGTTGGACACGACTGAGCGACTGATCTGATCTGATTCCAGATATGTATAGAAAGGATTGTGTTTGGGGATGATTTACGCAAACAGGATTGAAATGAGGTCAGAGAAGCTTGAAAAGTAAGAAAAATGTGTCTTAGAGAACAAAATTAGTTTTCCACATTGAGAAATTAAAAAAAATGTAAATTTTGGTATCATCATACAACTGGTACGGGCTGGTTTGAAATTATATAATTGAAAGAAAAGGAGGGTGATTGGAAGTAAGCCTGGAAATATAGGGAAGTAATAACAAAGAGCTTTATGGATATGGATATATGGATAAAGCTCCATCACACAAAGCATCATCAAATATTTAAAATAAGAGTCGAGGAAAAAATCGTGGATATAGTTTAACATATTTCTTTAGATTGGTTTTCTTTTTGGGATTTATTTTTTTCTTCTAACCCCAGTGGTCTGTTGCCTTATTTAATTTTTAAGAAGCTCTTTTTTTAAAACAAAGGTATAAGTTAACAATAAGAAAAAAATTTCTATCTTTGAAATGCCTTTTAATAGAAGGGACTACGAAAGAGGTTATGGACTGTCTTTCCCTTGAGAAATTTGAGACTAAGAGAATCTTCTCTGTCAGAAATGCTTTAAGGAAAAGTGACTAGAGATAGGTTAATGAACTCTGTTAGTCAATGACCTTATGGGGTCCTCCAACCAAACATTTCAGCGATTCTGTGATTTTTAGAGAGCTGCAAACAAGCTTTGCAAGTTCATGATAAAATTTGCAAAGCAGCTTATGGTTGGCAAGGATTAGTGGGGCCCTGTGAGCCCACAGATTAGCCTTTATGTTTTAATGTGCCTGCCCTCACAGACAGAAATGACATTGCTCTTTTAGCTTCAATGGGCTATGCACTGTCAATTATTTTTCCAGACCTGGGCATATTCAATCCTATATTATGTAGCCAGGCCTGTTGTGGTCAAGGTCATACATGATGTTGCTAGCTGGCATATATAGAAAAAGGTGAAGTTAATTGACCTTATAAGAGATGATTAAGAATGAGCTCATAAAGACATCAAATCTCTGAATAGGAAATTAAGTTAACTTAGTTAAATATCTGGGTGGATTCAGGAATCAGCTCAGGGTCTCATCTGATCTTATCTTTAGAAATATCAGCTACAAAGGAGAGTCTCTGTAGGGAATTCTTTAGGACAATCTTTATGCTAGCTCAAATACACAGCAAGGTTATGTCAGGTCACCCTCAGAACCAAGAGCTTAGATCCTCCCCCAAAAAGGAAAATAACAGACAAAAGGAAGAAATTCTAAGAAGAAAGATAATTATTAAAAAATGATGATGCATATCCAATTACTAACCCTAAAGGACACTAATATCAAAGAGTGTTCTGATTTAACAGAGGTACAGGTATTTAAGAGACTAAAATTGATTCCAGAATCACTGAGATTTGTCCATGGATGCCCTTGTGGAGGTTTAATATAGGAAGAGCATTGATCCCTAGTTTGAGTCTCTCACCCCATCAAAGACCTGAGAGGGAGGAGGAATCCTGCCACCCACACCTTTAAGAGATTAACATGTCTGTAAATATAAAGTTTTAGTCAATGTGTACCCTAGAGTCACAAACTCCTTCTTCACATCTTATTACTAAAATGTAACTGACCCCATGAAACTGGGTCAGAATAGCAACCACTTATAAAATACTTTCAAGTTAGTGTGAGTTAGTGCTAATTCCCAGGAAAGTTATGTTTGGAATTAGCCAGAATAGAAATGTACTTGGTGATAGCAGTCTCTCTCCATTTTTGTGAAAAATGGTTCATGAACTTCCCATGAGACTTTGTAATGATTTATGTAACTCATTGATAGTGATTTCATACAGATTCAGTCCTTTCCTTGTTCGTTTTTTCCTTTTATCTGAAGAAGCTATGGAAGCCTAGGATCCAAGAACAATTTATTTGTACTTCTTTTGATTTTAGCAAAATAAAAATTACATAAATTCTCATTGGATGTTATTGTGACATATACTTTTATTTCCCACTACTGAATGATTACAAATAGTATTACTATGTTTATATAGCATCAAAATTTAAACACATTGTAATTATTCTTGAAGGCTCCCTCACCCTCCAGCATTTGTCATCCAGACTGGATCTTATATTTAGTCCATTCATAAGCAGATGGGACACTAGTGGTAAAGAATCTTCCTGCCAATGCAGGAGATATAAGAGATGTGGGTCCAATCCCTGGGTCAGGAAGATCCTCTGGAGGAGGGCATGGCAACCCACTCCAGTATACTTGCCTGAAGAATCCCATGGACAGAGGAGCCTGGAGGGCTACAGTTCATAGGGTCGCAAAGAGTTGGACATGACTGTAGTGACTTAGCACACATGCACATACAGATATTTCATATCCTGGATTTGGAAGATCTTGGCTTTCTTACAGATCTCAAAGGTTCAAAGTAGGTCTTCAGGCTTGCTAGAATCCAATTTTTAAAAATTGTCAATTTTCTTTTATTTTTTAGAATCAGGACAATATTCATCTATTATAGTCATACTTTGCTTTTACTTGTGCTGTTTGGATGGTTGAAATGCCAGACTTGTCCTGTATTCTGTCACAAAATAATCAGAATATCATCAGCTGAATTTTCATAGAAAAACAATTTAAATAATGTTCCAATTGCAGAACAAATTTTGGTCACATAATAGTGGTATTCTTGGACCTCTCTGTGTTATATGTAGGATTCTTCTAACGCTGATAAGGGGAGTTGTAAAGTTTTCCTATACTGCTAATTGTTGATAAATCAAGAAAAAAAGAAGAAAACTGGGCTAGTCATAGCCCACTAGAAAGATTAGAAATGAGGATGAGGTTCAAATGTCTCTAGATTCCAAGCTTTCTTTCCAGCTGATTTATCTTAGATGTGAATTTTTCTAGTACACAATTTCCAATCTTATACTGCCAGGTCTTGAATTCAAGAAATTCTAGAAAAATTGAGAAAAAAATGAGAATTGGATAATTATGGAATCCAACTTTGAATATCTTTGAGACAGTTATATACTTTTTTATCAAACAATTCATCTCTATCTTTGCAGTGAAAAATTTGAACCAATAGTTTGGAGACAGCTTTACAGTGGAATTTTCCTGAGAAGATTACTTTAAAAAGATAACCTTTTCTATGACATTATTTGGATATAAATTATTTTGTCCTCTACATAACACGCCTCGTCCTGCACACTATTGTTTGGGGGATCTCTGTGGAAGGATGTGTCAAGGTAATTACAGAGGGAGGAAGTGCCATTGCCAGAAGCTGATTCATTAATTTCCAGACAGATTCATGGCTTGCAAATCAACAGCTGAGAACTCAGAATATCTTGGGTAGGAGTAGGAGTGGTTGCAGTAGGTTCAGTGACAGGCACCTCTTATGTCTGTCTGGGAATGGGTCCATTTTGCAGAATGGGTCAGTGTTCAGTGCTTTCATTCTTCATGTATTTCTAGAATTAAAGGAAGATTCTATTTAAATTGAGTTGAATTAGAGGTTTTTTAACAGTAATTGTGACCTTATCATTTCCTATCAATATTGCTGATATAAAAACTGTCAGCCCACCAGACTGGTATTAATATTCTAGTAGTTAAATTTGTGTTATACCTATAAAACTATCTTTTAAACTAAATCAGTTGTAGATTAGTTAGAATTGGTAATATATCAGCTGGATTGTTTGTAAGAAACAGAAAGCTACTGTAGTTAGCTTAGACTAAAAGATAATTTATTAGCAATATGGTAGGCAGCCTTTATAGTGTCAAAAGAAAAATTGAAAAATCAATACTCAGAGTAAATAAATAAATAAAGAGTAGTCCCTTAGAATAACTAAGTGAAACATCTCTGTCAGGTGACAACTCCTCATTGTGGAAGAGTACATATGTTGACCTTCCCTCTAAGATCAACAGTACAGGATCTAAAATTCAACAGTACATGAACTGATAGCATCTAGATGTATAAGCTAGATTTAGAAAAGGCAGAGGAACCAGACATCAAATCGCCAACATCCAATGGATCATAAAAAAGCAAGGGAATTTCAGAAAAACATCTACTTTTACTTTATTGACTAAAATAAATAAAGCCTTTACTGTATGGATCACAACAAACTGTGGAAAATTCTTAAAGAAATAAGAATACCAGACTACCTTACCTGCCTCCTGTGAAACCTGTAACTCAGGTCAAGAAACAAGAGTTAGAATCAAACATGGAACAACAGACTGGTTCCAAATTGGGAAAGAAGTATGTCAAGGCTGTATATTGTCACTTTGCTTATTTAACTTTTATGCAGAGTACATTATGAGAAACACCAGGCTAGATGAAGCTCAAGCTGGAATCAAGATTGCCGAGAGAAATATCAATAACCTCAGATGTGCAGATGATGCCACCCTAATGGCAAAAAACAAAGAGGAACTAAAGAGCCTCTTGAGGAAGGTTAAAGAGAAGAATGAAAAAGCTGGTTTAAAACTCAACATTCAGAAAACTAAGATCATGGCATTTGGCCCCATCACTTCATGGCAAATAGATGGGGGAAACGATGGAAACAGTAACAGACTTTGTTTTCTTGGGCTCCAAATTCACTGTGGATGGTGACAGAAGTCATGAAATTAAAAGATGCTTGATCTTTGGAAGAAAAGATCTTTGCCATATGTATAGTCAAAGCTATGGATTTTCCAGTAGTCATACACAGACGTGGGAGCTGAACCATAAATAACACTGAGTACCTTTTGTGCATGGTGTTAGAAAGTGCTCTAGTTTCATTCTTTTACAAGTGGATAACCAGTTTTCCCAGCACCACTTGTTAAAGAGACTGTCTTTTCTCCATTGTATATTCTTGCCTCCTTTGTCAAAGATAAGGTGTTCATAGATGCGTGGATTTATCTCTGGGCTTTCTATTTTGTTCCACTGATCTATGTTTCTGTCTTTGTGCCAGTACCATACTGTCTTGATGACTGTGGCTTTGTAGTAGAGCCTGAAGTCAGGCAGGTTGCTTCCTCCAGTTCCATTCTTCTTTCTCAAGATTGCTTTGGCTATTCGAGGTTTTTTGTATTTCCATACAAATTGTGAAATTATTTGTTCTAGCTGTGTGAAAAATACTGTTGCTGGCTTGATAGGGATTGCATTGAATCTATAGATTGCTTTGGGTAGTATATTCTTTTTCACTATAATGATTCTTCTGGTCCATGAACACGGTATATTTCCCCATCTATTAGTGTCCTCTTTGATTTCTTTCACCAGTGTTTTATAGTTTTCTATATATAGGTGTTTTGTTTCTTAGGTAGATATATTCCTAAGTATTTTATTCTTTTCGTTGCAATGGTGAATGGAATTGTTTCCTTAATTTCTCTTTTTATTTTCTCATTATTAGTGTATAGGAATGCAAGGGATTTCTGTGTGTTGATTTTATATACTGCAACTTTACTATAATCATTGATTAGCTCTAGTAATTTTCTGGTGGAGTCTTTAGGGTTTTCTATGTAGAGGATCATGTCATCTGCAAACAGTGAGAGTTTTACTTCTTCTTTTCCAATTTGGATTCATTTTATTTCTTTTTCTGCTCTGATTGCTGTGGCCAAAACTTCCAAAACTATGTTGAATAGTAATGGTGAGAGTGGGCACCCTTGTCTTGTTCCTGACTTTAGGGGAAATGCTTTCAAATTTTCACCATTGAGGATAATGTTTGCTGTGGGTTTGTCATATATAGCTTTTATTATGTTGAGGTATGTTCCTTCTATTCCTGCTTTATGGAGGGTTTTTACCATAAATGGATGTTGAATTTTGTCAAAGGTTTTCTCTGCATCTATTGAGATAATCATATTACTTTTATTTTTCAATTTGTTAATGTGGTGTATTACATTGATTAATTTGCAGATATTGAAGAATCCTTGCATCCCTGGGATAAAGCCCACTTGGTCATGATGTATGATCTTTTTAATGTGTTGTTGGATTCTGATTGCTAGAATTTTGTTAAGGATTTTTGCATCTATGTTCATCAGTGATATTGGCCTATAGTTTTGTGTGTGTGTGTGTGTGTGGCATCTTTGTCAGGTTTTGGTATTAGGGTGATGGTGGCCTCATAGAATGAGTTTGGAAGTTTACCTTCCCCAAAATAAACTCAAAATGGATTAAAGATATAAATGTAAGACCAGAAACTATTAAACTCCTAGAGGAGAACATAGGTAAAACACTCTCTGACATACATCAAAGCAGGATCCTCTATGACCCACCTCCCAGAATATTGGAAATAAAAGCAAAAATAAACAAATGGGGCCTAATTAAAATTAAAATCTTCTGCACAACAAAGGAAACTATAAGCAATGTAAAAAGACAGCCTTCAGAATGGGAGAAAATAATAGCAAATGAAGCAACTGACAAAGAACTAATGTCAAAAATATACAAACAACTCTTGCAGCTCAATTGCAGAAAAATAAACGATCCAATCAAAAAATGGGACAAAGATCTAAACAGACATTTCTCCAAAGAAGACATACAGAGGGCTAACAAACACATGAAAAGATGCTCAACATCACTCATTATCAGAGAAATGCAAATCAAAACCACAATGAGGTACCATCTCATGCCAGTCAGAATGGCTTTTATCCAAAAGTCTACGAGCAATAAATGCTGGAGAGGGTATGGAGAAAAGGGAACACTTTTACACCGTTGGTGGGAATGCAAACTAGTACAGCCACTATGGAGAACAGTGTGGAGATTTCTTAAAAAACTGGAAATAGAACTGCTGTCATATATGACCCAGCAATCCCACTGCTGGGCATACACACTGAGGAAACCAGAATTGAAAGAGACACTTGTACCCCAATGTTCATCACAGCACTGTTTATAATAGCCAGGACATGGAAGCAACCTAGATGTCCATCAGAAGATGAATGGATAAGAAAGCTGTGGTACATATACACAATGGAGTATTACTCAGCCATTAAAAAGAATACATTTGAATCAGTTCTAATGAGGTGGATGAAACTGGAGCCTATTATACAGAGTGAAGTAAGCCAGAAAGAAAAACACCAATACCAATAACGCATATATATGGAATTTAGAAAGATGGTAACGATAAACCTGTATGCGAGACAGCAAAAGAGACACAGATGTATAGAACAGTCTTTTGGACTCTGTGGGAGAGGGTGAGGGTGGGATGATTTAGGAGGATGGCTTTGGAACATGTATATTAACATATGTGAAGTGAATCGCCAGTTCAGGTTCTATGCATGATACAGGATGCTCAGGGCTGGTGCATTGGGATGGTACCAGAGGGATGGTACAGGGAGGGAGGTGGAAGGGGGGTTCAGAATGGGGAACACGTGTACACCCGTGGTGGATTCATGTCGATGTATGGCAAAACCAATACAATACTGTAAAGTAATTAACCTCCAATTAAAACAAATAAATTTATAATAGAAAAAACAAACACTGAGTACCAAGGAATTGATGTTTTTGAACTGTGGTGTTGGAGAAGACTCTTGATACTCCCTTGGACGATTAGGATATCAAACTAGTCAATCTTACAGGAAATCAACCCTGAATATTCATTAGAAGGGCTGATGCTGAAGCTGAAGCTCTAATGCTTTGGGCATCTGATTCAAAGAGCTGACTCATTGGAAAAGACACTGATGCTGGGAAAGATTGACTGGAAGAGGAGAGGGGTATGACAGAGGATGAGATGGTTGGATGGCATCACTGATTCAATGGACTTGAGTTTGAGCAAACTCAGGGAGATAGTGAAGGACAGGGAAGACTGGTGTGTTGCAGTCCATGGGGTCCATGAGAAATATTTGCTTTAAGTTGCTTTTCTAATGAGCGTAGGAGCTAGAATCAATACAGATTGACCTATCAGCACTCTGCTTCTTTAACTATACAACTATTAATAAGTGGATAGGATTTAAAGAATATATTATGCTAAAAGTAAAGTTGTTGGTAAACTTCAGATTTTTGACTGGACTAACTATAGAAGAGCATAGATAGGTGTTTGTCTCAATTAAAGCTGGATCTTAATAGTAAATAAATTTATTCTAGAAACTTTGCAATACAAATATTAGCATGCATTTCATCAATCAATTTTTAAAAATAGATTTATATGAGTTAACTATTTTTTACCAGTGGATTACAATCACCTATGATAGAGAATCACAGAAAAAAGCTCAGATCTTCTGTCACATCTAGTGACTCTAGAAAAATGTGTGACTATGAAATTTGAATTTTATTTCTTAACAAACCTTGTCTTTTTTGTTTTAATGTATAAAAGATGGGATTCTCTGTACTTGTTCTTTTTGCATTTAAAATGCCTCATTTGAAAAAGCTTGATTAATCTGTTTTCCTTATTTGTAAGGTTATTGTAAAGCTTATCACCTTTACTATTTCCATTTCCCATTTCCCTGCAAGTCACACTCATTTTTAAATGTGGCAGGCAAAGATCTATTAAACTACATTTCTACCTTTATAAAAACAAAAACACTTGTGGTTCCCTGAATGAAGTTGATCTTTTATTTGTAACCAATTGCCTACTGTGGCATACAGGAAAGAAAAATAGAATGAGTGTATGGAAAGTATTTATAAAACAGTGTTTTTATATATCCATAAATGAATATTATAAATAAAATGATTCCTTATGGGCTCATAATGCTGCACTGTGAAGGGAATATTCTAGCTATATTGCTTTCCTAGATTCTCCTCAAAACAGAGAATAAGAAATTACAGACTGCATACAAAACTTATAGAACAAACCCCAAACTCCTCAACCTTGATTTATATCCTCTGTTGTTCTCAAAAATATAAATACCATTTTTTGCATAATTTTTTTCTCAACAGAGATATAATAAAACTAGTCAATTAATTTTTCCCATTTCATTTCAAAGTGAAAAAAAAAATCCCCAAACTAGTCTTGAGTTTTTCTTTTTCAGTATTTGTTGATTGAAAAGTGAGGATTTATCTTATGGAGAGGCCATGTGCAAAATAAAAATCCGTTATCTTTGAGTAAACATGAGAAAAGACTTTACGGAGAAGAGGTGCTTGATAGGCTGAAGGTACAAAAATGGTGGAGCTGTGGGATAAAAGGATGAAATGATCTTATCTGTTGCTTATTTGCTTTATGATATTAGGTTCAATTGTTGTGTCTTAAAAGTTACACCAGACTTAGCTTGGAATGTATTTGTAAATAACCATAATATTAATGACACATGCTATTGTTTCATCAAAAATCGCACACTGAAATCTCAGAAAACAATTCTAGGCCCTAGAAACCAAACACTGGTGAAGACTTAAAATGTTTCTGTAAATTAATGGAGTCTAAATCAAGATCTCTAACCACTATATTGTCAGAAACTCAGTCCTTATAAGTATGCTTCTTATCTAAATGGAAAGAAATGCATGGAACTAAAATTTAAGGATCTGGACTATGTAAAACAAGGCAAAAGTGGAGGATAAATAGCCCAGGAAAAACATCTGAGTCCTCCAAGTCACGTTTTCTTTCCTGGCAATTGAGACTTTTTATTTTCCATTTTCAGGCTACTTACCAAGCTAAAAACACAATTTTTAAAGTTTGCAAACAAGCCATTCTTTTTATACATCCTTGCCTGTTTCTGTTTTATTCCTTGGTAAGTCAGGATGCTGACAAAATACAGCATGTCCAGAGAAGATAATCAATATTGTTAACAGTCAGAAAATTGCCATGAATAGAGAAGAAACAAAGGAACAGAGGACAATTAGTTTGTAGAAGACAGGAATGTATTACAAGATATCCATGATAACTAGGCTGGCCTTGGAAAGATGGGGAATGTTTATACCAGACAGTTTCAGAAGATAAAAATAGTCTCATTATGTGCAAGTTAAACAGTAATTTCTGTTCAATATAAAGTCACTATCTAAAAGTTATTATGCCCCCCATTCACTTATTAAACAATATATATTCAGTGCTGGATATGAAAACTAATAAAACATGGACTCTGCTCTCATGAAGTTTAAATTCCATCTAGAAGAAAGGTACAATATCACATGTGTAGTAGAGTATGATTAGTGCTGTATTAGAGATGAACCATAGTCAAAGTTATGGTTTTTCCAGTAGTTCATGTACGGATGTGAGAGTTGGACCATAAAAATGCTGAGCACCAAAGAATTGATGGTGTTTTTGAACTGTAGTGTTGGAGAAGACTCTTAAGAATCCCTTGGACTGCAAGATCAAAGCAGTTAATCCTAAAGGAAATCATCCCTAAATATTCATTGGAAAGACTGATGCTGAAGCTGAAACTCCAATACTTTGGCCACCTGATGTGAAGAACTGACTCACTGGAAAAGACCCTGATGCTGGGAAACATAGAAGCCAAGAGGAAAAGGGGACAATAGGGGGCAGGACGATTGGATGGCATCACTGACTCAAGGGACATGAGTTTGAGCAAGCTCTGGGATAGTTAAGGACAGGGAAGCCTGGCATACTGCAGTCCATGGTGTCACAAAGAGTTGGCCATGACTGAGCAACTGAACAACAATAAACAGATGAATATCAACTCATTTTTTGGCACTTTGTGAGCAGCAAGCATCTTGACTCATCTCATCTATTCCCATTCAGTTTTGTATTAGAGGATGCTCAACACTTGAATGAGGGAAATAGATGAATCCATCCAAGAACATAAACTTCCTTGATGTACATGTGTACTCTATCTCAAGTCAAGAAATATTCAAGAGATGACCTAGTCTGATTGCAGATGAGAGCATTCATAATTGGGAAGAAGTTTGAAACAAATAACCTCTATGAATTCTTATAGCTTTTCAGTTTTGTTGGCCTGTTCCTAAAAGGGGGAAATGAAGATGCATTCACTTTCTTACCATCTCAGCCTTAAAAAAATATATTTCTCTATGGAGGGGTTGGGCTTCCCTGGTGGTTTAGTGGAGGAGACACAAGTTTGATCCCTGGATTGGGAAGATCCCCTGGAGAAGGAAATGGCAACCCACTCCCATATTCTTGTCTGGGAAATCCCTTGGACAGAGGAGCATGGCAGGTTACAGTCCATGGATTGCAAAGGAGTCGGACATGACTTGGTGACTAAACAACAACAATGGGAAGCTCAGGCAATCTATGCATAAGACACCTCCATAGCATTAAAATCATGGTAACTATTCTTTGCAGCCAGAGATGGAGAAGCTCTATACAGCCCAAGACCGGGAGCTGACTGTGGCTCAGATCATGAACTCCTTATTGCCAAATTCAGACTGAAATTGAAGAAAGTGGGGAAAACCACTACACCATTCAGGTATGACCTAAATCAAATCCCTTATGATTATACAGTGGAAGTGAGAAATAGATTTAAGGGACTAGATCTGATAGACAGAGTGCTTGATGAACTATAGATGGAGGTTCGTGACATTGTACAGGAGACAGGGATCAAGACCATCCCCAAGAAAAAGAAATGCAAAAAAAGCAAAATGGCTGTCTGAGGAGGCCTTACAAATAGCTGTGAAAAGAATAGAAGGGAAAAGCAAAGGAGAAAAGGAAAGATATACTCATTTCAATGCAGAGTTCCAAAGAATAGCAAGGAGAGATGAGAAAGCCTTCCTCAATGATCAATGCAAAGAAATAGAGGAAAACAATAGAATGGGAAAGACTAGAGATCTCATCAAGAAAGTTGGAGATACCAAGAGAACATTTCATACAAAGATGGGCTCAATAAAGGATGGAAATGGTATGGACCTAACAGAAGCAGAAGATATTAAGAAGAGATGGCAAGAATCACAGAGGAACTGTACAAAAAAAGATCTTTAGGACCCAGATAATCACGATGGTGTGATCACTCAGGTAGAGCCAGATGTCAAGTGGGCCTTAGGAAGCATCACTACGAACAAAGCTGGTGGAGGTGATGAAATTCCAGTTGAGCTATTTCAAATCCTGAAAGATGATGCTGTGAAAGTGCTACACTCAATATGTCAACAAATATGGAAAACTCAGCAGTGGCCACAAGACTGGAAAAGATCAGTTTTCATTCCAATCCCAAAGAAAGGCAATGCCAAAGAATGCTCAAACTACTGCACAATTGCACTCATCTCACATGCTAGTAAAGTAATGCTCAAAATTCTCCAAGCCAGGCTTCAGCAATATGTGAACTGTGAACTTCCAGCTGCTCAATCTGGTTTTAGAAAAGGCAGAGGAACCAGAGATCAAATTGCCAACATCTGCTGTATCAGCAAGAAAGCAAGAGAGTTCCAGAAAAACATCTATTTCTGCTTTATTGACTATGCCAAAGCCTTTGACTGTATGGATCACAATAAACTGTGGAAAATTCTTCAAGAGATGGGCATACCAGACCACTTGATCTGCCTCTTGAGAAACCTGTATGCAGATCAGGAGGCAACAGCTAGTACTGGACATGGAACAACAGACTGGTTCCAAATAGGAAAAGGAGTACGTCAAGGTTGTATATTGTCACCCTGCTTGTTTAACTTATATGCAGAGTACATCATGAGAAATGCTGAGCTGGAAGACACACAGGCTGGAATCAAGGTTTCCGGGAGAAATATCAATAACCTCAGATATGCAGATAACACCACCCTTATGGCAGAAAGTGAAGAAGAAGTAAAGAGCCTCTTGCTGAAAGTGAAACAGGAGAGTGGAAAAGTTGGCTTAAAGCTCAACATTCAGAAAACTAAGATCATAATATCCAGTCCCATCACTTCATGGAAAATAGATGGTGAAATAGTGGAAATAATGGCTGACTGTATTTTTGGGGGTTCCAAAATCACTCCAGATGATGACTGCTGCCAAAACGGCAGTCCACTCCAGTACTCTTGCTTGGAAAATCCCATGAACGGAGACATCTGGTAAGCTACTCTCATGGCATCGCAAAGAGTCGGACATGACTGAGCAACATCACTTTTGCTTTCACTTGCTCCTTGGAAGGAAAGTTATGATCAATCTAGATGGCATATTAAAAAGCAGAGACATTACTTTGTCAACAAAGGTCCATATAGTCAAGGCTATTGGTTTTTCCAGTAGTCATGTATGGATGTGAGAGTTGGACTATAAAGAAAGCTGAGCACCAAAGAATTATGCTTTTGAACTGTGGTGTTGGAGAAGACTCTTGAGAGTCCCTTGGACTGCAAGGAGATCCAACCAGTCCATCCCAAAGGAGATTAGTCCTGGGTGTTCATTGGAAGGACTGATGCTGAAGCTGAAATTCCAATACTTTGTCCACCTGATGTGAAGAGCTGACTCATTTGAAAAGACCCTGATGCTGGGAAAGATTGAGGGCAGGAAGAGAAGGGGATGACAGAGGATGAAATGGTTGGATGGCATCACCGACTAAATGGACATGGGTTTGGGTTAACTCCGGGAGTTGGTGATGGACAGGGAGGCCTGGTGTGCTGCGATTCATGGGGTCTCAAAGAGTCAGACACGACTGAGCGACTGAACTGAACCAACCTGAACTGAACTGAACTATTTGAAGGCCAAGTAGGTAATATGAAAATAATTAAATATTTATTAAGTCCAATCATCATATATTCTTATTATTTTTCAGTATTATTAATATGAAAACATTTATTCAAATAATGAAAGGCCTGTATGAAAATAGGATTGGCATCAGAAGCAGAAGTATTTTCCTAACATTGATTATATTTGTGATAACTGCTCTGTGAAATATGTTCTTCTTAAAATTCAGAATCCCAAACAGGGGAAGGTGGGAATAATGAGTTCATTAAAATGACTTATGGTGACTATGATCAAGTAAGATATATTATAGCAATAGAGACCTTCCAGGAACCTGCTTCATTGGGAAGTCTACTTGTAGGACACAGCTCTTCATCTTAAACAAATGTTTTGTCTGTGTTTATGTATGTCATCTTACAGGTTTATGTGATATATCTAAATTCGACAGCAAGGAACAGGAGAGAGAGGAGACGAAATTTCCAAAAGGTACTGCTCCTGGCAGGGAAATTCCAATTATTTGTAATCTAGTTGTACTCAAAATGTAGTGTTATGATGGGTGTTTACAAAAAGGAGCTTTTGGAACAACATTTATAGGCTTTGGGAATGACGTGGTTTTAAGAATTTTGAGTAAAGTACTCTGAAAAGGAAAATAATTCGAAGAAAAGATACTGTATGTGATTTTTTCAGTTTATATAGAATTTTAGCAGCATATTTAATCTCTTTCATCAATCTTCAAAATAATCCTGCTAGGTCTCAAAAAAGATATCTTTCTAGAGTCGTAAATAAGTTTAAGAAAAGTGAACTGATCTTCCTAAAGATACACTGTTTGAAAATATTAAAACCAGAAATAAGTCCAAGCCTTCTGGCTCTAATTTTTATGTTCTTCATTACCCTGCATTGATGAGGATATCATCTTGAAAACTGTATGTAAAGTTGGCAAATTATAGTTAGAAAAATGACTCCAACTGATTGACATCTGCATTCTGAGGACTACATAAGATCCTTGGAATACATTTGGAGTAATGTAGACAAAATTTCCTTTTCTAAGGACCATGTGAGGTTATTGAAGAAAGTGGAAAATGGTAATGGACTATGAAGAAAATTAAAAGGTAATCAAATATACTACACTCAATTTCCTTTTGTATTTAATAAGATTTTGCTCCTCTCTTTTTCTGATTATAATAGTATCTAGAAGTCAAAAAGAAATTATGCATGATCTAACTATCTAGAGGTAATTCCTATTGACGTTTTGGCTTTTATTTTTTACGGTTTTTCTTCAGCGAATTTTATATAGTAGGGGTCATGTTATAGTTACACACGATTTGTTCATATACATTGTCACAATCATTTTTTCCATGTTACTAGAAATCTCTGTACTTAATATTGTACTTCAGTTCAGTAGAGTCACTCAGTTGTGTCCAACTCTTTGCAACCCCATGGACTGCTGCATGCCAGGCTTCCCTGTCCATCATCAACTCCTGAAGCTTGCTCAAACTCATGTCCATCGAGTTGGTGATACCATCAAATCATCTCATCCTCTGTCATCCCTTTCTCCTCCTGCCTTCAAACTTTCCCAGCATTAGGGTCTTTTCCAATGAGTCAGTTCTTTGCATCAGGGGCCAAAGTATTGGAGCCTCAGTTTTAGTATCAGAACTTAAATGAATATCTAGGACTGATTTCCTTTACTGTTGACTGGTTTGACCTCCTTGCTGTCCAAGGGACTCTGATTACCTGTATAATATTCCACTCAACAACTAAACAATAAACAATTTTACTTCAGCACTTTCCTAGTGTTGGGCTTCCCTGGTGGCTCAGTGGTAAAGCATCCTTCTGCCAAGCAGGAGATGTACATTTGATCCCTGTGTTGGGAAGATCCCCTGGAGAGGGAAATGGCAATCCACTCGAGTATTTTTGACTGGGAAATCCCATGCATGGGCAGAAGAGCCTGGTGGGCCATAGTCCATGGGGTTGCAAAGGGTCAGACATGACTTAGCAACTAAACAATAACTACAGATGATAAATTTTTTGTTATTCTTTTGAGAGTAGAATACCATTCTCTGTATTATTATGCTATATAAACATATTATAATTTATATAATATATGATGTGTAATTATATTTTATCAATATATATATTATTTATATGACTTCTATAAATAAAAATCATTCCAGTGGGTGGAAATTATGTAGCTAGCCAGGGAATGCTTTGATTACATGGTAATTCAAGATAGAGAAAGAAAGAAAAAATATTGATAGATAACGATGATTTAAGCAAGGAGGTATAGAGAGGGCATTTTAAAACCATATGCATAGAAAGGAAGCCCTCTCTATGCTTCCTTGCCTAAATCACAGTAAAAGCATATATATGTGTATGTGTGTGTATGTATATATATATAAACCAGGAGGAATTTATTTTTCCTGGACGTTGAGAAGCACATTTTTTGTCAAGCCAGTATTAGAACTGTTAGGGATGTTAGGGATAGTTACAGTTCAGGGCACATATTTAATATTTAGTGATGTTAGGAAGAGGCAAGTGAAGTCCTCCTTTATATATTTGGTTAATAGGGGGGTTTTGGGAAACCAGATGGATTATAGTCCAAACAAGAAACAGAAATCACACTGATCATCAGATACAGAAGATGTAATGAAAATTATTTTAATTAGGTATAACATTGCCAACTGTTAAAAGAATAAAAGAAACATTCAAAGGTGTAAGAGAAGTGGCAGCTGCCAGAAGCTACTGCCTTGCCACCCCTATAGCTGAGGGAACAAAGAACAGGGGCAAAAGGGTCCTGTAGATCTGAAAATGAGACTTACAAGAAGAGGGCTCTGCTCCTCCTTGCCTGGTGAGTCAGAGCTCAGAAGAGGTGCCTCAGACCTCTGAGAAGGGGATTCTGCTGCTCTAGAGACAACTTCTACCATAATGGGGACAAAGGTATTTCTCACAGAAAACACAAACTGACAGAGATCCCCCAAGTAAACAACAATCATTGGGGCAAATCCTGCCTTCCAGCCTTGCAGCCTCCCTCTAGCGCCCTCTTTTGACAGAGTCTGTCAGGGGAATAGCTACCAGTGCAGAAATCTGCGGTTTCAGGTGCAGCATGCCGGAATTCTGAAGGGCGGAATTGCCTCTGAAAAATATCCTCAGTTCAGTTCAGTTCAGTTCCATTCAGTTCAGTTGCTCAGTCTTGTCCAACTCTTTGCAACCCCATGGACTGCAGCATGTCAGGCCTCCCTGTCCATCACCAACTCCAGGAGCTTACTCAAACTCATGTCCATTTAGGCCATGATAGTATCTAAACCATCTCATTCTCTGTCATCCCCTTGTCCTCCCACCTTCTATCTTTCCCAGCATTAGGATCTTTCCAAATGAGTCAATTCTTTGCATCAGGTGGCCAAAGTACTGGAGTTTCAGCTTCAGCATCAGTCCTTCCAATAAATATTCAGGACTGATTTCCTTTAGTTCATATGTTCTGACACGGATTAAATAAATGGATAATTTCAGGCAATAGTTCTATTTGGGGTGAGCCACTTAGAGCCAAGATCCTTTTCTTCCTTCTTGGATTGTGAAAAATGGAAAAACTCAATTCTGACTAAATTCCAATTATCTTCTTCCTATACTTTTAAATAAAGAAAACTACACTGACAACAAGCGAGCATGGGTCAGTTTCTACTCTGCCTCTAGAGTATCTGTGATGACCCTAAGCAAATTATTTACATCGCTTAGGCTCAGTTTGCATTCTCATAACATGAAACTGTATCTTTTTTATTTTAAAAAGTTTGAGCATCAAGATGAGATAATATCATGAAAGCACTTTTTATGTCACCAAATCATTGTCTTCCTTTCCAAATCCAGAGAGTTTCTAAATATAACATGGTGAATTTCTACATCTCATATCTATTGTCTGCTTGTTCTTATAATTACCTAGGTTTATGTACGTATCAAATAAATATTTTCCTTTGGACTTTAATCTCTGACTTTAATTTCTTTTTGTGTATTGCAAACATGATGGATTTTATGAATTAATCTTGTATGCTGCTGCTGCTAAGTCACTTCAGTCATGTCCCACTCTGTGCGACCCCATAGACGGCAGCCCACCAGGCTCTGCCGTCCCTGGGATTCTCCAGGCAAGAACACTGGAGTGGGTTGCCATTTCCTTCTCCAATTCATGAAAGGGAAAAGTGAAAGTGAAGTCGCTCAGTCGTGTCCGACTCTTACCGACCCCATGGACTGCAGCCCACCAGGCTCCTCCATCCACGGTATTTTCCAGGCAAGAGTACCGGAGTGGGGTGCCATACAGTATTGCTTAAAGTGCAGCACTTTCTTGTCTTCCCATTGTTCATTGACATCAGTCTATACTGCTCACGTACATTATGGTCACATGGTATTTAAGCAACATCTCATGACATCTTCATCTCCACCTGTATTTTCAAAGTCTTTCTCCATAATATATTTTTGTATAATTTAAAATAGGCATAGCCTCTTTTGAGCTTCTATAAGAGAATGGTGTACCCTGTGTGAATATACTGCACATTCGTGTTTGTTAGAGAATTTTTTTATTCCGTAGCATATTAGGCATTTGTCTGTTTCTCATATTCTTATGACATTGCAAGCTTTTTGATATTAGAGGTCATTTTTTTCTATCAGTCCATCGTATGGTGTCTTGGACATTGTAAATGCTTATTAAATACTTGTTGCATAATATATTTGAAGAAGATTTGGCAGAACTTTATGTTCAATTTGATATAAGGTGTGAAGGAGACAAAACAAGCAAAGATGACTCAGGTTTATGAGCCTGGGGGTGATGAGGACTTTTATGTAATACTGAAATTCAGAAAGAATGATGGATTAGAGGAAGGTTATGAACCCCATTTGTCAACATGTTCCAGTTTGGCTCTTGGGATAATAGTTTAAGTGTTTTATTCAATTATGTGAGTATTTTGAGAAATTTGGAAAAGAGGATAAGCAATATCATAGAGTTATACCTTAGTGGTTTAAACTGAAACAAGGGCTTTATTTCCTGTGGAGGAGGAATAGAAAGACCTAGGAGAGTGTTGCTGTTGCTGCTGCTGCTAAGTCGCTTCAGTTGTGTCCGACTCTGTGCGACCCCATAGACAGCAGCCTACCAGGTTCCCCTGTCCCTGGGATTCTCCAGGCAAGAATACTGGAGTGGGTTGCCACTTCCTTCTCCAAAGCATGAAAGTGAAATGTGAACGTGAAGTCGCTCAGTCGCGTCTGACTCTTTGCGACCCCATGGACTGCAGCCTACCAGGCTCCTCTGCCCATGGGATTTTCCAGGCAAGAGTACTGGAGTGGGGTGCCATTGCCTTCTCTGAGGAGAGTGTTATTCACCTAATAAAACTAATTGAACACATGCCAATATTAAGTACAGAGATCCATTGGTATGTTCAACAGATAAGGTCCCCAAGTGTTGTGAAGCTTATAGATTTATCATTACAAATTGGTAAAGGCAAAACTTAAAGCAGAAATTATCAAGTGGTTAAAAAATATTAAACCCATAGGTTGGTATCTTCTCATATTCATCCTTTCAACAAATGTTTGTTGAGTGCCATTCAAAAACTAGTTATTGGGCTGTTATCTTTTGGGATATAGCAACAAATAAATCAGAAACCTTCAGAGACACTGCCATTTGGATCTAAAACTCTCAGAGTTAGACTGCTAATGACTGAGGCAATTTTCAGCCTTCAACTGTGTCTCAGCGTAGGAAGTTTATTCTATTTGTGTTTCTTATGAATAATAATCCAGGTTCTTAGACTTTTGAGAGTTCCTTGGACTACAAGGAGATCAAACCATTCAATCCTAAAGGAAATCAGTCCTGAATATTCATTGAAAGGACTGATGCTGAAGCTGAAACTCCAATACTTTGGCCACTTGATGTGAAGAACTGACTCATGTGAAAAGACCCTGATGCTGTAAAAGATTGAAGGCAGGAGGAGAAGGGGACAACAGAGGATGAAATGGTTGGATGGCATCACTGACTCAATGGACAGGACTTTAAGTAAGTTCTGGGAGTTGGTGATGGACAGGGAAGCCTGGAATGCTGCAGTGCATGGGGTTGCAACAAGTTGGTCACAACTGAGGGACTGAACTGACTGAAAACGATGCTGGAAATATAATATATATTTAATAAATACTTGATAAATAACTATGTTTAATGAAAGGCTGGATGCTTAAGTTATCTATCAAAACATTATTTTCATTATTTCCTTATGAAAATTTGATGCTGAGAAATTTCCTTCACAGGTATATCTAGGTCTGTCATAAAGGAAGCAGTCCCAGTACTTGGCATGAACTTACAGCCAGAAATAGGGATCAAACACCTAAT
This sequence comes from Bos mutus, assembly GCF_027580195.1. NCBI lineage: Eukaryota > Metazoa > Chordata > Mammalia > Artiodactyla > Bovidae > Bos > Bos mutus. Next base: position 74,519,810 of record NC_091617.1, read on the forward strand.
TGGTGTTTGGAAATGTGAAAGTTTATCTTAGGGACCCAGATACAGGAAAATGAATTGAGTCTAGTTATTTAAGATGATGGTCTTTAACTAAGAAGGGACTCTTTTCTTAGAGTTGGGATATATGAACAGAAGTCAAGTTGGTTTCAGTGTGAGTCTCTTTAGTACTGATCCAAAGCCCTTTACAATGCTTTTCACTAAGGTCTGGATTGTTTATCAAGTTTTCATGAAACTAATCCTGAAGTTAGGAAAGAATACACAGAAGAACTGTACAAAAAAGATCTTCACGACCCAGATAATCACGACGGTGTGATCACTGACCTAGAGCCAGACATGTTGGAATGTGAAGTCAAGTGGGCCTTAGAAAGCATCACACGAACAAAGCTAGTGGAGGTGATGGAATTCCAGTTGAGCTATTTCAAATCCTGAAAGATGATGCTGTGAAAGTGCTGCACTCAATATGCCAGCAAATTTGGAAAACTCAGCAGTGGCCACAGGACTGGAAAAGGTCAGTTTTTATTCCAATCCCAAAGAAAGGCAATGCCAAAGAATGCTCAAACTGCCACACAACTGCACTCATCTCACACGCTAGTGAAGTAATGTTCAAAATTCTCCAAGCCAGGCTTCAGCAATACGTGAACCATGAACTTCCAGATGTTCAAGCTGGTTTTAGAAAAGGCAGAGGACCCAGAGCCCAAATTTCCAACATCCACTGGATCATTGAAAAAGCAAGAGAGTTCCAGAAAAGCATCTATTTCTGCTTTATTGACTATGCCAAAGCCTTTGACTGTGTGGATCACAAGAAACTGTGGAAAATCCTGAAAGAGATGGGAATACCAGACCACCTGACCTACCCCTTGAGAAATTTGTACGCAGGTCGGGAAGCAACAGTTAGAACTGGACATGGAACAACAGACTGGTTCCAAATAGGAAAAGGAGTACGTCAAGGCTGTATATTGTCACCCTGCTTATTTAACTTATATGCAGAGTACCTCATGAGAAATGCTGGGGTGGAAGAAGCACAAGATGGAATCAAGATTGCTGGGAGAAATATCAATAACCTCAGATATGCAGATGACACCACCCTTATGGCAGAAAGTGAAGAGGAACTAAAAAGCTCTTGATGAAGGTGAAAGAGGAGAGTGAAAATGTTGGCTTAAAACAACATTCAGAAAATGAAGATCATGGCATCTGGTCCCATCACTTCATGGCAAATAGATGGGGAAACAGTGGAAACAGTGTCAGACTTTATTTCTTTGGGCTCCAAAATCACTGCAGATGGTAACTGCAGCCATGAAATTAAAAGACGCTTACTCCTTGGAAGAAAAGTTATGACCAACCTAGATAGCATTGAAAATCAGAGACATTACTTTGCCAACAAAGGTTTGTCTAGTCAAGGCTATGGTTTTTCCTGTGGTCATGTATGGATGTGAGAGTTGGACTGTGAAGAAGGCTGAGCGCCGAAGAATTGATGCTTTTGAAGTGTGGTGTTGGAGAAGACTCTTGAGAGTCCCTTGGACTGCAAGGAGATCCAACCAGTCCATTCTGAAGAAGGTCAGCCCTGGGATTTCTTTGGAAGGAATGATGCTAAAGCTGAAACTCCAGTACTTTGGCCACCTCATGTGGAGAGTTGATTCATTGGAAAAGACCCTGATGCTGGGAGAGATTGGGGGCAGGAGGAGAAGGGGACGACAGAGGATGAGATGGCTGGATGGTATCACTGACTCGATGGACGTGAGTCTGAGTGAAATCTGGGAGTTGGTGATGGACAGGGAGGCCTGGCGTGCTGCGATTCATGGGGTCACAAAGAGTCAGACACGACTGAGCGACTGATCTGATCTGATCTGAAGAGGAACCAACTTCTAAATTCTTTCTACAATAAGTCTTCTATGAGCTATGGTATCTCCTCTGGCTGCAGGAATAACTGTCATGATTCAATTAAATGTATCAGGTAAAAATGAAAAATTATATATTAACTAAAGTGAGAAATAGGCAGTGTTGTGTCACTTCTTAATTTTCATCTACTTTTTCACTTACCTAGACCTTTGTATCTTCCCAGTGCATTTACTTTTATGTGACACAAGGAAACAAACAATTTCTCTCCAACAAAGAAGACAATATCAAACAGCTTATATTTCATAAATGCTTCTAATTTTAATGAGATGGAAGCTATCTTTTTGTAAGGAGATTTGAAAGGTGACTCATCACCAGGCAGTAGGTTCAATGTGACCTCCTTTACTCAAAAGCTATTAGAATGTGATATTCCATATAATTAAAATTTTAGAAACTTCAAATTATATTCTAAAATTTTCTTTTTATAGAAGTCTTTTGAAAATGGATAACATCCTGTGTTGATTTCTATAGCATAGGGCATTGGCATTTTTTGTTGATCTTGCAGGTTTATCTTTATGAATATTCATTATGTTATTATAGAGTAATATAGTTTATTGTGGCTTTAGTAACTTCTCTAGTTTGAGAAGGTCAGCTAACATTTCTTTCATAATAAACTTACTTTCAGTTAAGAATATATCTCTTGCTCTTGCTTCCTTTTTGCTTCTTGTCTTTATCTTTTGTGAACTGAAAAGCAGGTGTCCAAGTAAATCAAGAATTATATACTGTGTAAAAGGGAAGGATACATTTATATGACAGTTCACAATTTATAAAACACCTGATGATTTACTGGGGCTCCCTGGGTATCTCTAATGGTAAAGAATCTGCCTGCAGTGCAGGAGACCTAGGTTTGATCCCTGAGTTGGAAAGATCCTCTGGAGAAGGAAATGGCAACTCACTTCAGTAGTCTTGCCTGGAGAATCCCATGGACAGAGGAGCCTGTCGGGGAGCTTCATGGGGTTGCAAAGAGTCAGACATGACTGAGTGACTAACGCTTTCACTTTCTTTCCGATGAAACATTATTTTGTTTAATCACCAAAGTAAATCTGAGTGGTCAATTTTATCTACACTTTACAAATAAGTAAATCGGAGGCCAGATAAGTAGATCATGTTTCATAAGTACAAATGCATAGTAAGTTTATCTGTAGAATGTGAACACAAACATGTTGACTCCACCTATGATATATTTTACATTGTGGTTTTGTTTCCAGTAAGAGCTTTGATTTAGGTCATAACTGAATGCTCTAGTGGTTTTCCCTACTTTCTTCAATTTAAGTCTGAATTTGGCAATAAGGAGTTCATGATCTGAGCCACAGTCAGCTTCCGGTCTTGTTTTTGATGACTGTATAGTGCTTCTCCACTTTTGGCTGCAAAGAATATAATCAATCTGATTTTGGTACTGACCACCTGGTGATGTCCACGTGTAGAGTCTTCTCTTGTGTTGTTGGAAGAGGGTGTTTGCTATGACCAGTGCGTTCTCTTGCTAAAACTCTGTTAACCATTGGCCTGCTTCATTTTGTACTCATATTTGATTAGATTATACTCAAATCCCTTACAATTATACAGTGGAAGTGACAAATAGATTCAAGGGGTTAGATCTGACAGAGTGCCTGAAGAACTATGGATGGAGGTTTGTGACTTTGTACAGGAGGCAGTGATCAAGATCATCCCCAAGAAAAATGTAAAAAGGCAAAATGGTTGTCTGAGAAGGCCTTACAAATAGCTGAGAAAAGAAAAGACACAAAAGGCAAAGGAGAAAATGAAAGATATACCCATCTGAATTCAGAGTTCCAAAGAATAGCAAGGATAGATAAGAAAGGCTTCCTCAGTGATCAATGCAAAGAGATAGAGGAAAACAATAGAATGGGAAAGACGAGAGATCTCGTCAAGAAAATTGGAGATACCAAGGGAACATTTCATGCAAAGATGAGAACAATAAAAGATATAAATTGTATGGACTTAACAGAAGCAGAAGGTATTAAGAAGAGGTGGCAACAATACACAGAACTATACAAAAAAGATATTCATGACCCAGATAACCACGATGGTGTGATCACTCACCTACAGCCAGACATCCTGGAATGTGAAGTCAAGTGGGCCATAGGAAGCTTCACTATGAAAAAAGTTAGTGGAGGTGATGGAATTCCAGTTGAGCTATTTCAAATCCTAAAAGATCATGCTGTGAAAGTGCTGCACCTCAGTATGCCAGCCAATTTGGAAAACTCAGCAGTGGCCACAGGACTGAAAAAGGTCAGTTTTCATTCCGATCCCAAAGAAAGGCAATGCCAAATAATGTTCAAACTTCACACAATTGCATTCATCTCACATACTAGCAAAGTAATGCTCAAAATTCTCCAAGCCAGGCTTCAACAGTACATGAACTGTGAACTTCCAGATGTTCAAGGTGGATTTAGAAAAGGCAAAGGAACCAGAGATAAATTGCCAACATCTGTTGGATCATTGAAAAAGCAAGAGAGTTCCAGAAAAACATCTATTTCTGCTTTATTGATTATGCCAAGGCCTTTAACTGTGTGGATCACAACAAACTGTGGAAAATTCTTCAACAGATGGAAATATCAGACCACCTGACCTACTTCTTGAGAAATCTGTATGCAGGTCAAGAAGCAACAGTTAGAACTGGACATGGAACAATAGACTGGTTCTGAATCAGGAAAGGAGTATGTTAAGGCTGTATATTGTCACCCTGCTTATTTAACTTGTATGCAGAGTACATCATGAGAAATGCTGGGCTGGATGAAGCATAAGCTGGAATCAAGATTGCCGGGAGAAATATCAATAACCTCAGATATGCAGATGACACTACCCTATGGCAGAAAGCAAAGAACTAAAGAGCCTCTTGATGAAAGTGAAAGAGGAGAGTGAAAAAGTTGGCTTATAATTCAACATTCAGAAAACAGATCATGGCATCTGGTTCCATCACTTCATGACAAATAGATGGAGAAACAATGGAAACAGTGACAGACTTTCTTTTCTTGGGCTCCAAAATCACTGCAGATGGTGACTGCAGCCATGAAATTAAAAAACACTTGCTCCTTGGAAGAAAAGTTATCAACTTAGACAGCATATGAAAAAGTAGAGACATTACTTTTCCAGCAAAGGTCCATCTAATCAAACCTATGGTTTTTCCAGTAGTCATTTAAGGGTGTGAGAATTGGACTATAAAGAAAGTTGAGTGCCGAAGAATTGATGCTTTTGAGCTATGGTTTTGGAGAAGACTCTTGTTAGTTCCTTGGACTGCAGGAAGATCAAACCAGTCCATCCTAAAGGAAATCAGTCCTGAATATTCATTGGAAGGACTGATGCTGAAGCTGAAATTCCAATACTTTGGCCACCTAATGTGAAGAAGTGAGTCATTTGGAAAGACTCTGATGTTGGAAAAGATTGAAGATGGGGAAGAAGTGGACAACAGAGGATGCGATGGTTGTATGGCATCACTTACTAGATAGACATGAGTTTGAGTAAGCTCCAGGAGTTGGTGATGGATAGGGAAGCTTGGTGTCCTGCAGTCCATGGGGTCGCAAATAGTAGGACATGACTGAGCAACTGAACTGAACTGATAGTTTCCAGTAATTTGGTAAGGTTCTGAGTGAGAGCTCATAAAGTCGTAGGCAAGACTATAACAAAGCAATTTCTTAACCTCTAATAGGTTCATTTTTTAAACTTTGGTCCAAAGCAGTTTTGCAGAGGGTTAATGTCTCCAGAAGTAAGATTGCTGATTAGACAGGTAATTAATGTCCTGTTTTTATCTAACAAAAGTAACAATTTACTAGTATCAGGCATAAAATGTAATTCTGGACATTTTGACTATGAGACATAGTCCTACCATATTTTTATTAAATAGAATTGCAGCTTTCAATAGGCACACTCAAAAATTGGGGCTATGTGACTAGGACAGTAATCCCATGGACAGAGGAGTCTGGCAGGCTAGAGTCCGTGGGGTCATAAAGAGTCAGAGGTGACCAAAGTAATTTAGCACATGAGGTTGCTGTACCCTTCTCCATGGGATCTTCCCAACCCAGAGATGGAACCCACGTCTCCTGCATTGCAGGTGGATTCTTTACTACTGACCCACCAGGGCAGCCCTGCGATAAGTATAGGACTTCATTAATAGCTACAGACTGAAGAGGCCTGGAAGTATTGCTCAACACTTAAAATACAGGTTTTTATTAGGCATAAATGGGTCATCAGGATATTGTTGATTTTTTTCTACTACATTAGAATGAAGAGAATGTTTGAACTGCTAGAGGTTAACAAATGAACTAAAAATCTTAAATCTCCTATTGGAGGATATTCCAAACATAGGAAGAGACCACTCTGTTCATTTACTGAATGTCTATTTGCTTACTTCTTTGGGTAGAAGATTGCTCTTTAGGCTGGAGCAAATCGATCAAGCCAAAAGAATAATTTTTCCCAAGGTAGGTAAAACAATAATACCCAACTATTAGGTGCCCAACTGTATAAAATTATCAAATAACTTATGAAGAATGTGTAAAAAATCAGGTGGATGTTTGAAAACCAGGTTTACTGGAGTAGTTTATGGCTAAATGCACTAAAGAGCCATCTCCTAGAAATCTCAGAAAACTCAAGTAGAGAGGAGTCCTAAACATCAAGTTTGAGCTCCTTTTAGATATGTGGAGAGACATGTGACTCCTAAACAGGTTTATCAGGCTCTTTTGATTCTGCTTAATTCCTTTTTCCTTCTTTATTATATTCTTATTCTTAGGAAAATAATCCCAAGGAGGTTATTAAAAGATAAAATATAAAAATTCATAAAATCTAAGCAAATCATATTGATGCTACAGTGCAGCAACTGATCATTATGTAAAGAATTTAATTTGATATATTTATAAACGACCATCTCATTGACACTTCTAATTTTGACTTAAACAGCAAATAATCTATATCTGTCTCTAAACAGGATATCACCTATATAATTTCTAAATCAGAAAATAAGGATAGCTCTTCACCACATTAAAGAAAAGTGGAGACAGATCAGGTTTATTTACAAACTATAAAACAAAATCATAAATGGCAAATTAGGGTGGTAGATGTGTTTAGAGTTAAATCCTACGAAGGGACAAAACAAACGGAGGAATCAGTTTGCTACAGAAGAGCTATTAGTGGTTAAAGGGCATTTGATACTAGGAGCAAAAAGAATGCAATTAGTATAGGATTTTCCTTTACTTGAGTAATACATTTTCTTACTGCTTTAATAATAATGTTGAAGTAATTGTATTTCCTCAGGAATGTTTTCAGAGAAGGCGATGGCACCCCACGCCAGTACTCTTACCTGGAGAGTCCCATGGATGGAGGAGCCTGGTGGGCTGCAGTCCACGGGGTCATGAAGAGTTCGACATGACTGAGCAACTTCACTTTCACTTTCCACTTTCATGCATTGGAGAAGGAAATGGCAACCCACTCCAGTGTTCTTACCTGGAGAATCCCAGGGACGGGGGAGCCTGGTGGGCTGCCGTCTATGGGGTCGCACAGAGTCAGATACGACTGTAGCAACTTAGCAGCAGCAGTAGCAGCAGCAAGAACATTTTATGCAAAAGATGTTGCTCAATATGAATGCCTTTTAATGGGCAATAGCTCATAAAGCAATGACTTATCTCGGTACATCAACAGAAAGAATATAAAATTGTATAGTAAAGCCTTCTGGTGGACTCGCTATCAAAGAACATACTTTATGGCTTTGAAAATGAAAAATAAATTTATAGTTTGAAGTGCCAAAAAAGATAAACTTGTACCTGATTTTTTTGTCCTCCATTAACTGATAGCATGTTTTCTATTTTGGGTAAAATTCTAGAATAAAGGTTAATATGTGTTTTAAAAGACTGTCTTACATGTACATAAAAATCAAATTATTGCTGAGGCCTGATTTATGCTTTGATAAATTTATTAAAAATATTCTTCAGTTTAAATGCTATTAGCTAAATGTATACATTGTGTTCCAAACGTGGTCATAGGGAATATTGAGAATCCAGCTATGGTGACTACCCCTGAAGAGTTTATCACCTACAGGAAAAACGCATGCTATCTGTGATGTAAGGTTGACAATGATATGTTGAAATAGTTGCACATGTTACAGTTCCAAGGACAAAGGCAAGTTAACCTCAACCTGGGTCATTTGGAAAGGCTTTAAAGAATGGTTTGAAAAGTCAGCTCCGAGGAGGACGTGAACAGAGCATTCTAGAAAGGGGGACAAATTGTGTCCAGAAAACAGGAAAGTTAAGTGTAGACTTGAAGACAGAGAAAGGAATTAGATGAGGCTACAGAACTGATAGGAATAGAGAAATAGAGAAGGAGGGAGGCTCGTGTGTGATGCTTCATAGATGGTCACTGTCAACCCAGTGAATTCATCACGGGTCAGTTGTAGGAGATCACATGTGCGAAAGCTCCAGAGACATTCTGCAGACCAGAACACAGCATTCCTGCCCTTGAGTTCAGTAGCTAATCAGCAGCAGAGGCTTCTTTCTGTGACTGGCATCTTCCTTTCCATTGTTCTATCTATCCCTAGGCAGCAGTTACCTAAACTTAGTTTCTCCTAGTTCCTGGTAATGTCCAATTTATTTTCATTCCCTACATTCACTTAATAGTGAATGTCCAGTTCTCGACTCCTTGTGGTGACAATGCATCCAAATTATCTTTCCCTGAAACAGCCTTCATCCCTTGCTTTATCTCACTTGCTTCCTTAGGAATGTCATTTGAAATGACACTATTTTGTGAAGGATTTTCTGCAGCACATAGGTAGAATATGTTTCTCAGTATCACCCCGCCACTCCACCCCAAACTCTTTGATATTCTGTATCACATACAAATAAATACGTATGACATGTATTTTTGCCAACTCAAAGAAGATATACCTAAGTGGGATCCTTAAGGTTAGATGCCTCATAAGACATGTTAGCATCATCAAATTGATTTAAGTAAATTGTGGAACATGTCTACTTTGTCAACACCTGTTCAATACCAGAAGAGCAAGACCTTTTGTATATCTCTGTTGCTAGGATGTAGCCTAGTTTAGTCAGGCTAACTATTAGCTAAATAAATGAATGAAAAAGGGAACTGAAGATGTATTCTTATTAGGTTTCACATTATACCTTAGGAATATTTTCTCCTTACGTAACATTTATTAAACTCAAACTGGTATTTTAAAAGCTTCTCAGCATATAATATCCAAAAATCATTCCATCACAAGAAAAAGCACAGAGAACATTTCTTTAACCTCCTATACCTCTGAACAAGCTAACACATATGTGAAAGTATGCCCTTTTAATTCTTTCAATGCAAGATGTCCATTTCCATTACACATTAATAATTTCTTATCACAAAGAATGTAACCCTGACACACGTATACATATGTGCACATGCATAAAGCAGGCTGATATTCTATCTACCTGCTTGGGAGAAAAAGCAGAGAAGAAGACATTTTGTGTTAGTAAAGAGTAACAAGGCTGTGATGATTTATTATACGACTGTATGAGTAAGAAGCAAGTTACTAGGATATATTTAAAATATTTACTTTCTTCCAATGAGTTTCTCATTCCTTCAAAAATGGCTTAGAAAAAAAGGAGTATGTTTAAGTTTTATGTGCTATGTTGACACTATTTTTTTTTATCTCATACATCTAATACATGGAACAGCCCATTAATGTTCAACACGTTTTACATGGGAAAGAGGATGGATCATAAGATTTAAAAATGAAAGCTTGGAGGTAGGAACTGAGTCACAATCTATTATAATTCTAAAGGCTTTAGTACATAATTAGAGGGTCCTCAGGATATAAGACTATGAATACAACTGATTCATGAGTTAATGAAATGTAACTGAAGCTTTAGATAATGGACCAGTAAGCTATTGGCCACGTTAATTCATTGTCACTTTTTTCCCAGTCGGAGTATGTTTTTGATGCCAGAATCATCTTTTCCCTCTGTGCCTACTTTGTGAAAGGCAGTCATGGAAAAGAGCTTTTCTTTCACCCACATTCCCTTTGCTTTTATCTTTTTCTGAGTATTCCATTTAAAAATTACTAAACCTTTTAAATAAAGAGTAAGAAGTAGAATTGAAGTGCTTCTAGAGAGCATATTTTGTATTACCTTCCCTGCAATAAAAATTGTGGCTGGACTTTGTCTCCACTTCCTGGGAGATAACCTCAAAATCTTTGGAATTTCTCAGAATGTTTTGCTATTCATCCTGAGCACTTTAGGGCACATCTGATAGTTTATACCAACAAGATGACTCATCGTGGGCCCCTAGATAGTTTATGCTAAGGAGATGACTCAGGATGGGAGCTGGCCATGGCAGAAAGACCAACCATTAAAGAGTTGGGGCTTTAAGCCATGCCATATCAGCCCTTTTTAGATGGAAGGAAAACTGGAGACTGAGTTAAATGGTGTGGTTAATTACTAAATCAATAATACTTATATAACAAAATCCCAATAAAACTTTTGGACACCAAAGTTCAGATGGGTATCCCTGGTGAGTAATACTCCAAATATTTTCACAGACCAATGTGCTGGGAAGGTAATACAACCCTGGGAACAATGGAAGCCTTACATGCAAACCTTCACAGATTTACCCAATGCTTCTCTCCCTTTCGGAGAAGGCAATGGCACCCCACTCCAGTACTCTTGCCTAGAAAATCCCATGGACGGAGGAGCCTGGAAGGCTGAAGTCCATGGGGTCTCTTTCTTTGGCTGGTGCTGATCGATTTGCTTTCTGCTATAATACAACTGTAATCTTAAGCATAATGCTTTCCTTGAGTTCTGTGCATCATTCTATCATATTATTGAAACTGAGAAGATAGTAGGAGCCCCTAACTCTGTAGCCAGCTGGTTAGAAGTGAGGATGACACAAATTTGTGGCTGCTGTTTGAAGCAAGGGCAGTCTTAAGGAGGACCTTGCCTGTGAAGATGGGCCCGATGCCAGGTGGTTGAGGTCAGAAATCATTGTTACCACCTTATTTTTCTGTAAGGGTAAATTTGAACTCAGGGAAGGTTAATAATATTCTCAGTATCATACTGTGTTAGCAGAAAACTTCAGATGAGAGTCGGGTCTCAAATTCCTCATCCCAGTGTATTTTGCTATGCCATGCTAGATATCAACTCAGACTCCATCTTCATCTCCAAAATAGAATTGTGATACAGAAGAAGCCAAAGCAAGGAAAAAAAAAAAAAAAAAGGATGCTATGCCAATGTGGGCAAATCCAGTATAATAATGCCATCTGATAGATAGCAGCTGGTATTTACTACTGACAAAAGGCTGAGAAGGTGCTGGGCACTTGTCTAAGCATTTTCCAGCTATGATCTTCTGTAATCCTTACAACCCTTTAAACATCTCCATTTAACAGATGAAAAAAAACAGGCTCATGGACTCTCCCAAGGAAGCAAAGATAATAAATCAGAGAGTGAGAGTTTTGGGGAGGTAACATGGAGTCTTGACAAAACAGATTCTGAAGGCAGCCAACTTTGATTCCTTAAATGGTTTTGACCTGAACTGTGAGAAGTTTTAGGATTTATTTCAATCTTTCATACAGAAAAATATCAGATTTGAAATAAAAAGTATTTCTTTAAAACTAGCTAGGACATGAATGCAATTCAGTCTCTCCCTCTCCTATCTTTTCCTGCTTAATTTTTTAATACTTGTATTTAAGGACTCTCCAAGTTGCATTAGTGGTGAAGAACCCATCTCCCAATGCAGAAGACCAAAGAGATGTAGGTTCGATCCCTGGGTATGGAAGATGCCTTGGAAGAGGGTATGGCAACCCACTCCGGTATTCTTGGCTGGAGAATATCATGGACAGAGAAGCCTGGCAAGCTACCGTCCACAGGGTTGAAAAGAGTAGGACATGACCGAAGTGACTTAGCACACACATACTTGTATTTAAGAAATAAAATTTATATGAGACTTTATCTTGTCAATTGTCATTTTTTTTTTCAATAATCAAAGAAATAACACTCCATTCAAAATAAAAATTTAGATTGGGAATTACGTGGCATTGAGCAAGTATTTTAACAATTTGATGAGTCAGCTTCTTTTTGTTAAACAGAGGTAATAGTGATATGTGCCTCACAAAACTGCTGTGAAATATGAATTCCTTAGCACAGTGCCTGGCACACTGACAATAGTTATTATTTGAGTTTACATTGTAAGTAATCATTATTATTAATAACTCTCAAGTGACTTTACTGTTATTGCTTAGTAAAACACATACTCTTGTTTTATATTCTTGTTTGGTAGAAGGAAGACTATTAAGAAATGAATCAGGGACTTCTCTCATGGTCCAACTGTTAAGACTGTGTGCTTCCACTGCAGGGGATGTGGGTTCGATTCCTGGTCAGGGAACTAAGATCCTGTGTGCCACTCTGTGTGGCCAAAATACTAAAAAAAGAAAAACATGAATCAAATGATAGAGTACTTAGCATGATACTAAACTAGCTGACTCCAAACTAGCTATGTGTTTGAAAACAGGCAATTCCCTGAGTCAATGTGAATGTCAGCTTGAACAAGAAGCTGTGTCTTCATGAAACTGGTAAAGTCAAATGCCTCAAGGAACATGTTAACACTAGTAAATCAGTTTAAATAAATTGGAGAGGGAAAAATCTTTCTATTAACTTCACCATCATATGTAATACATTGGTGAGATTTGGCTAGTAAGAAAAATAATTTTAGATTGGAGCAGAATGCAAATTGATAATCATAGGCAGTAAGCACATGAAGGAAATAGTAAGGTACTGAAAAGGAAGGCATGCAAAGGAAGTTAAACGGGAAAACAAAGGAGCCAGGATTCCTCCTTGCTGAGGCCAGATCCTTCCTGCACTGCTGCTTTGCTCAATTCCTTCTGGCATCTACATTATCATGATTAAGTAGGATAAATGTTTCACACTGAGCTTCGGAGTGTGCAATAGAAAAACAAGGTTGAATTACCAGGAATACCAAAGAGCCACTCTAAATTACTTTGTGTCTCAAGGACACAAGTCTGTGTGCAGAGGTGAAAAACAGAGAAAATAAAAAGACTACTCACACAGCAAACACAAGTTGTGAAATTTAGCTTTTCTCAGTTGATAGAGCTAAAAAGAAGATCGCATCAGGTTTTTAAATAGCCTGATGTCTTTCTTCTTTTCAGGATATGTGTGAGTGCTAGGTCCTCATTTATTTATAAAAGCTACAGAGCTATTAGCAGAGTAATGTGGGAAATAAATATATATTTTTTTAATTAGAAGGCATCCTATTAATTAGAAGATTTATTAGACAGCCAGGTGGTTCAGTGAATCGGCTATGGTTAATTCAAGAGAGATAATACTGTCACCTAAAATATGGATACATTTGAGGGTAAACTTTAAAAATAAACAGAATGATCTGGATAATGGGATTCATTAATCACTGGAACTGTATGTGTCTGTGTTTATAGGTGGGTATGGCAAGAGAGTCAAATTTGTTAGCCTGAAAAACACATTATTAACATTGAAATTAGTGTTCCAGAACTTAGTGTGTCATAATAAAATAGACCTGTAAAGAGTAGCATGACTACTCCTGCTCTAAGATGACACCAAGCACCTTCTAACAACTTTTCACTAAAATATCCATAAAGGCAAAAAAACTGTAAAAATTAATAATGATAAAAGAATGACTAGTATAATTGAGTCAGATGCAAATGAATAACAATAAACTATTTAAATTTTTAGTTTTTTATGTCATATCTTTTATTCTTTTTAAAATACATTGTTCTTCCAAAGATTACTTGATTCATATATATTTATCTAGATAGAAACTATGTGGCCCAGAATTCAACAGGGCAATTAGTGTGAAAATGAATGAAGATCATTTACATGAGAGCAAGAAAAGCCCATTTATTCAGGGCTTGCACAGCAAGGGAGTCAGTCATCACCATTTGTGTGTGACAGAGACTTAAGGCAGGCAGAGGAGTGGGAAAGCTTCATAGCAGACACTGGGCTGCACCCCGCAGGCCTACGATGCCTGGACTTGTCCAGGATCAAGACTGAAGAAACAGCCCTGAGGGAGCAACAGAGACATCAGTGGTTTAATGGAGAGGGGAGTTTACACGACTGGAGCAAAGTTCTGGAGCAACAACCCACGTGAAGAGTGGACGAGCAGGACAAGGTAGCAGTCTTTGCTGGGTGGGGGCATTCAGGGGGCCAAGGGAGGAGAGATTGCCAGTTACAGGGGAAATTGAAGTCAGGTTAGTTCGTTAGTTACCAGGGAATCGAAGAAGGGCACATCTCTTACCATACCTTTGATAAGCTATCATTAACTGGGGCCTGGAGCAAGCACACAGGAAGGTCAGTCATGTGAGTAGGGTGTAGGTGAAGCAGATCCTGGTTGGGCAGAGAATGTATAGAGAGCCAGAGAACATCCATCTTGAGTGGCCCGACAATACAATAGAAAAGCAGGAAGGTTTCAGGTATGTCCTGATTGAGATGTTACTGGTATAAGCAAATGAGATGGGCTAACTAGGAGCTAGGCATCTGATGTGATTCGTTAGGTAACCTATTTGGCTTCCTCTGGTTGATCCTAAATTAGAAGTAGGAGCAAATATTAAGGAAACTAACAGTTATTCATCAGGTCCTGGCCATTTTGTCTAATACAGGGGTCATTGTTCACCTTCCTGGATTGGTTGCTATAGTTAGTAGTTGGCCCTCCTTGATTGATTACTCTGGTTAATAGGTTGGCTTCTTCAGATGGTTGCACCAGGCTGTAGGTCAGAGTGCTACTTTTACACATGGACTGGCTGTGATACTTGTATATATTCAGTCTCTTGTAAGTACTGGATTCCTGTAGGGGCTCGTGGCAGTTGGGAGGCATGGTCCTCACAAGAAAAACACCACAGGGGTCAACAGAAATGGGCAGGCCACAGTACCAAGGCTTGCTAGAAACTATGCGTTCCCTATGTTAACATCAGTTTAGACTGAAGAACCAGTCCAAAGGAGGTGGAGAAAGAGGCTACCTCAGTAGAGTAGAGTGCTTTGGGTGAAAGCCAGCTTGAGATACAGAAGCTATATCCACCAATCTTTTCTCAGTATTCAATCTTTCCTCTCTAAGTATTCAAGGAAGGTTTATCACTGCCTAAGTGGACTAAGAGAAATACCAAGGATTGTCCAGTGATAAAGGCCTGGTCATTTTTGAAAATGAGTCAGGAAAAAAAAAAAAAGAAAACCCTTTAACAATCACCATGTTCCTTATAGAAAATTCTAAAGAATAAGACAGCAAACACAACATCCAGGAGACTCAAAAGAATAACATAACTACTGAACATATGTTACTGCTGGATCCAAAGGAAGCTTTCAGACCTATTTTAAGATCTTCATTAAAATTAAGAAAGATGTGGCTTCTGTGAAAATGGATCTGAAAAAAGAAACAAAGTAAAATAGCAGAATATTTATCTTCATTGAAAGTATCAAATCAATGATATAGGTCATAAACTTGAAACTATTATAGAGTGAGGAGAAAAACAGCAACTTTCTATGAAAAGCGAAAGCTGTTACCGTTATGGCCAGTGAATAACCAACAGCCTATAGATAGCTGACAGTCTTCAGAGAGAGACAGAAGCAAGGGAAGAAGAAAGTTATCAAATAAAAATGATAATAATAACAATATGAAATAATTGCAGCCAACATTTATTGACTATGCCTTGAAATACATGTTCTGCACTTTATTGGGATTATTAAATTTAATACACACAAAGGACCTATAACTAGCCTTATATTAACCCTATTTTACAGATGAAAAAACTGAGCTTAAAGGGATATATGAATACTCCCCTATGTTATTAAATATAGCTTTCCTTACAGAATGTTATCTTTTAAAAAGTCAATACAAACATGGATATATATATATCCATGAGAAGGTAATGGCACCCCACTCCAGTACTCTTGCCTGGAGAATCCCATGGACGGAGGAGCCTGGTAGGCTGCAGTCCATGGGGTCGCAAAGGGTCGGACACAACTGAGCAACTTCACTTTTACTTTTCACTTGCATGCATTGGAGAAGGAAATGGCAACCCACTCCAGTGTTTTTGCCTGGAGAATCCCAGGGATGGCGAAGCCTGGTGGGCTGCCGTCTCTGGGGTCGCACAGAGTCGGAAATGACTGAAGCGACTTAGCAGCAGCAACATATATATATATATATTAGTATATATACTCTCTCAAAATAAACATATATACCCTGCCAAAATTTTTGTATTATTGATTAAAGAAAAATAAGATACAAGTATTCTACCTTCATGGGCTTCCTGGGTGGCTCTGCAGTAAAGAATCTGCCTGAGATGCAGAAGACTCAGGAGACACCGTGGGTTTGATCCCTGCGTCGGGAAGATCCCCTGGAGGAGGGCATGGCAACCCACTCTGGTATTCTTGCCTGGGGACTCCCATGGACAGAGAAGCCTGGCAGGCTACAGTCCATGGGGTGGCAAAGAGTCGGATACAACTGAGGAGACTTAGGAGTCAGACATGACTGAAGAGAATGAGCACAAGCAGAGCACACACACACACACACACACACACATTTATTTAAGGAATTTTTAAGTTTAAAAGCTATCTAGGTGATTCTAATTTATCCTCTACTAACCCTGTAGTAAAGGAAGGAAAGGGAGCAAGGGGTTATAAATGACTTTTGATTCAAAGTGTAGTGTGTACAAGAATAATGAAGAAAGAAAAATGAAACAAAAATGCTGTATTACTATATCACTCGCTACTGTATTACTATACCCAAAGGATAGGATATAGATGCAAGTAGCTGTTGCTGCTGCTGCTAAGTCACTTCAGTCATGTCTGCCTCTGGGCGACCCCAGAGACGGCAGCCCACCAGGCTCCCCCATCCCTGGGATTCTCCAGGCAAGAACACCAGAGTGGGCTGCCATTTCCTTCTCCAATGCATGAAATTGAAAAGTGAAAGTGAAGTCGCTCAGTCGTGTCTGACTCCTAGCGACCCCATGGACTGCAGCCTACCAGGCTCCTCTGCCCATGGGATTTTCCAGGCAAGAGTACTGGAGTGGGGTGCCATTGCCTTCTCTGGCAAGTAGCTGCTAGATGTGCTGTATAACCTTGTTCAAATACTGTCATCATAAACTTTTCTCCAATGAACCTTCCATTTGTAACTAAATTTATTTCAGAAAATAATACATTATCCAGCATATATGAAGGTAAAATATGCACAAACCATCAGATGTGTAATTTTAAAATAATTAAATTTTAACAGTCAATATGCAAAATGTTTGTTCTGCAATGCCAGTATTCATGCCACCGAGTAACTTAAGAAAGCCTTCGATTGAATGTGGTCTTTCAGTTCAGTTCAGTTCAGTCGCTCAGTCATGTCCGACTCTTTGTGACCTCATGAATCACAGCACGCCGGGCCTCCCTGTCCCTCATAATCTCCTGGAGTTCACTCAAACTCACGTTCACCAAGTTGGTGATGCCATCCAGCCATCTCATCTTCTGTGGTCCCCTTTTCCTCCTGCCCCCAATTCCTCCCAGCATCAGAGTCTTTTCCAATGAGTCAACTCTTCGCATGAGGTGGCCAAAGTACTGCAGTTTCAGCCTTAGCATCATTCCTTCCAAAGAAATCCCAGGGCTGATCTCCTTCAGAATGGACTGGTTGGATCTCCTTGCAGTCCAAGGGACTCTCAAGAGTCTTCTCCAACACCACAGTTCAAAAGCATCAATTCTTCGGCACTCAGCTTTCCACACAGTCCAACTCTCACATCCATACATGACCAGAGGAAATATTTGCTAAAATATTTCAAGACTTGAGACCAAAATAAACTACCATGGAATATTGAATCCACTTTCATTCTTTTTACTTTTTTAATTCTGTGAAAATAACAACAAAAAATCATGCTTTGGGAAGTGAAAGTGAAAGTCACTCAGTTGCGGCCGAGTCTTTGTGACGCCTGGCCTATACAGTCTATGGAATTCTTTGGGCCAGAATACTGGAGGGGGTAGCCTTTCCCTTCTCCAGGGTATCTTCCCAACCCAGGGATCAAACCCAGGTCTCCCACAGTGCAGGTGGATTCTTTACCAGCTGAGCCACAAGAAAAGCCCAAGATTTCTGAAGGGGATAGCTTATCCCTTCTCCAGCTGATCTTCCCAACCCAGGAATCAAACCTGGGTCTCCAGCATTGCAGATGGGTTCTTTACCAACTGAGTTATCAGGGAAACCCTGGGAAGTTAAACACATAGGGAAATATTGTCTTTAAAAGTTACCTCAATGAAAGTTGGAGAAAATGAGGAATAGCTATGAACTGAGAATGACCACTGCAGCCTGAATATTCTTTCCCTTCCTGACAAATCACTTCAGGGGTGTGAAAAGAAAAGTGGGCATGAAGACAGAGTAATAAGACAGTCCCCTCCCCACATCAGCCTCACTTTATCCATCTGAAAAATGGAGAAGTTCTACATAGCACACAGGCATTGCACATAAAAGGACATAGCAAGAATGTGTTTCTATATAAGATTGTTTTATTCATTTAGTCACTTACAAATTGATATAAAAAGTGATTATTATGTACAAATTCTTTGAGAAGCATCATACATACACATGGCATAAAATAAGTATAATGTGTTCAAAGAACTTGAGCCTTGTTGAGGAAGACAGACAAGAAAACAAATGAACTCAAATGATAATTGTTATAAAAGAGAAATGAAGAAGATGTTTCTAAGTCACTTAATCTCTTCCCTTAACTTTTCCAGGTCTCCTATTAATATCTCAGGTCTGGTCCTTACCACTTTTTAAATGAATTAGCAGAGCGGCCCAGGTTCTAGTATATCTCAACTCCATTGAATCCTCCACTTGATTGATAGATGATTGTTCAGTTCAATTCAGTCACTCAGTCGTGTCCAGCTCTCTGAGACACATTGTCCAGGCTTCCTTGTCCGTTATAAACTCCTGGAGCTTACTCAAACTCACATCCATTGAGTCAATGATGCCATCCAACCATGTCATCCTCTGTTGTCCCCTTCTCCTCCCACCTTCAATCTTTCCCAGCATCAGGGTCTTTTCAAATGAGTCACTTCTTCGCATTAGGTGGATGAAGTATTGGAGTTTCAGCTTCAGCATCAGTCCTTCCAATGAATATTCAGGACTGATTTCCTCTAGGATGACACTGGTTGGGTCTCCCTGCAGTCCAAGGGACTCTTAAGAGTCTTTTCCAGCACCACAGTTCAAAAGCATCAATTATTTGGCACTCAGCTTTCTTTATAATCCAACTCTAACATCCATACATGACCACTGGAAAAACCGTAGCCTTGACTATATGGACCTTTGTTGGCAAAGTAATGTCTCTGCTTTTCCATATGCTATCTAGGTTGGTCATAACTTTCCTTTCAAGGAGTAAGCGTCTTTTAATTTTATGGCTGCAATCACCATCTGCAGTGATTTTGGAGCCCAAAAAAAAAAAGTCTGACACTGTTTCCCCATCTATTTCCCATGAAGTGATAGGACCAGATGCCATGATCTTCGTTTTCTGAATGTTGAGCTTTAAGCCAACTTTTTCACTCTCCTCTTTCACTTTCATCAAGAGGCTTTTTAGTTCTTCTTCACTTTCTGCCAAAAGGGTGGTGTCATCTGCATATCTGAGGTTACTGATATTTCTCCCAGAAACCTTGATTCCAGCTTGTGTTTCTTCCAGCCCAGCGTTTCTCATGATGTACTCTGCATACAAGTTAAATAAGCAGGGTGACAATATACAGCCTTGACGTACTCCTTTTCCTATTTGGAACCAGTCTGTCCTAGTGAAAAGCAAATCTGAACATGTATTCCTTTGCCTGAAAATCCTTCACAGCTTCCCAGAGTGAGCAAATAAGTGCCAGGCTCCTTAACTTAGCTTACTCTCTCCAGATCTGGCCTCTGTCTAGTCATTAGTATCCATAGTTTCAGATTTGCTGAACTGGCTGAGGTTTTTAAAAACTAGCAGATTATTTGCCACATGTGGATCTTCATTTGCCCTCTTTCTTTCTATGGGTTAACACATAATTGCACATCATTTTATCTAAACATTACCTCTTCTGAAAGACCTTCTGGACAGCTCTACCTACTCCCACTTACATCCTGGTTCTTCATTATCACATCTCCTGTCATTGCTTTCCTGCTTGTTTTCTTGTCTCTCCCAGCAGAATATTGTTCCTTGAGGCAAGGAAATTGTTTATGTTGTTCACTCCCTTATCCCCAGAATTTAGTGCAGTTTCTGTTACATAATAACTATTCCATAAATACAAGTTGAATGAATGAATAACATGTGCCCAGTACAGCAAACAGATTCAAGGGCTCATTCTACTTCTGCAAGACTCACCTGCATTAGGGAGAGGAAAACTCGGGACATTTGACCTTGATCCTAAACCCAGTTTTTCCAGTAAAACAATCATGTCCTAGCAGGGTGTGATGATACTTTAAGTTGAGACGAGGAATCCCCTCAAACGGCAAAGCACACTCCCCCCATCTTCTGATGTTTGACCTATACTTATGCATACATTCTCTATGTTTCTTAGGGGAAGGCTCTTAATTTCCTGATTTTCTACTCTCAGGTTAATCTTTAAAATTTTATTCCTGCCTGTTTTATTTTTCTATCAATAAACTCTTCTATATCTTCAAACTAATGTTGTGACTTTGCAGTGATAAACATGGTAAGGATGTTAAAATAATTTTGGCTTGTTTAATAAGTCTTAATAATTTATGTTGGCACTGTTTATTTGGCGTGTGATTCACACGCTTATTTAATCATTCAATATTTATTTACTTGAAAGGTGCCCTGATCAAAGCACTAGTAGGAAATATAGTCTCTTTCTTCTCTAAAAATGGTCAACATAAGGTAAGGGATATAAACATAGTTAAACACAAATACAGTGGATAACAGCAACTAACACTGAAAGAACTCCAGTTGAAACTGGAGAAGAGAGACCAGGGTTCTCCTTTCTGGACTGGGAATTAAATGACTGTGTGGTATCTGACAAGTAATTCCACCTTTCTGGGCCTTACTTTCTTATATGTGATAGGAGTTCAAATCATATAAACAGTAAGTTAGCTTTCCAAAACATACAAGTTATTGAAATTACAAAATTAAAATTTAAGCACCAAAATGTCTATCCCTTAATTTGGAAAATATTAAAAAAATTATTCTCAGTTGGCAATTTTTATGAAATGGATATTATTTTAAACAGCTAGCAGATATGTGAATGAATAAAGCTATTTATGAGATTTAAAATGTGGTTTGAACATGAAGTTCTAATTTATAAGAATTTTTAGTACAATAGAATTTTTAAAATAGTATAACAATGCATAAATCTCAAGAATTAGGGGAGTACTTAATATCTCATGGTCCAAATTGAACCATTAATTCTGTTTTGGAAACTGTTCAAGTCACTTACAAAGTGTTAGACCCTGTTCTGAGTGATGCACATGTATAACCTATTTTAACTCTTACTACAAATGTATGAGGAGACATAATAGTATAATCACACTGCAGATGAGATTGCAATTAAATGACTAACTTTCTGACTAAACCATAGTAGGCAGGATTTGAATAGAGACAGTTTAACTCCACAGTCCAAGCTCTTAAGAACTGTGTTAAGCTCATTATGCCATGGCCTGTATTAGTATGGCATGAAGCAAAATGCAGAGTATGAATCCCAGGTCAAGTCAGTTGGAAATTTCAGAAATAATAGATGAAAATTAATGAGCACATGATGACAGTAAAAACGATAGAGGAGAACAGATAGTCTGAGATATATGTGGCAAGCACTGTAGAGAATCGTAGAGTGTGGAGAGAAACAAAATAAGTTAAGGGGGTTAATTACTAATGAATTAATAGTTAAAATAATGACACGACTACTATTTATTAGGCCCTATTATGTTTTAAGCATTCTGCTCATCATTTAATGTTCCATCTTATAAATGAACAGGATTTGATTAGTAGAGATAATTAAGTTGAATTCAATTTTAAACTCACATGATTGGGAGCGACTAGGGGACATCATGACTATTCAAATGTCTGTAGGGAAAGTGGATGTGTGTGAATGATACAGAGGAATCAGAGAGGAACCTAGGAGGACATTCTTCCTCAAAAGGAGCAGGGGTCTCAGAAAGCATAGGTATATATCCTTGAAGGGAAAAAGAATAGAGAGTCTCAGATCTATATGCTATATAATCTGTATTCCTTTAACTGTAGATATTTTTCATCAGTGGCCTTACTGTTTGGTCTGCTGGTGCTGGCAGCTCAAGGTTATCAGTGTACAACTTCTGATCTATTCTCTTTTGTCTTATATAGGGCCTGTCTCATGTAGCTTCATATAGGTACAACATAACTTTTATACATCTGCCACAATCCTGTCTTGCTCAGGCCTGAACTGTTCATACAAAGGTGTTGCCATGAGGTTTGCTTGTTGTATTACCCTGGTCCACTCCATGGAAGGACAGATGCTATTAAATCAGCCATAATCTGCACAGCAAGTCCCCGTGGGAACGCAGGAATCTTGAGTCCTTTCTACATAGAGGAAATAAGTGTGGCTTTGGAAATAAGTTGGAAAATTGTTTGGTTTAGCCAAAGCTGAATGATATCCCAGTAAGTGGGAATTTCAATACTAAAATAGGAATAATTCTGTGAAAACTATGACAATTGTTCACCCTATTGGAAAAGTCAAAAAGAAGCCTGCTCCCTGTCTTGCAGTGTTGTGCTGCAAGGGACATTTGGCTGGGGACGGTCCAGGTGGCCTGAGACTGACGTGTGCAGTGGTCACCTTTCTAGTCTCCTCTGCCGTCGTCAGTGTCTCCCTCAGTATCTCCAACACATGTTTCTCCTCTGGTCCTTTGACCCACGGATGAAAGATAGGCAGACCCACCTTACCCTCTGCTTTGCTGGAAAAATGAAATCCTTTATTCTCTCACAAACTCTTAGGCAGAGATGTACATTTTTCTTTTTGTATACTCAAGATATTTCCTAGACCACTGATGAGATAGGCTATGTATTTCCTCCTTCCAGGTCACTTCTTTTCTGACTCCAGTCTGACAGCTAAAGCCTTAGTAGAGACAAGGGTACAAGAGATAAAGGTAGCCTTCATGATAAGGGAACCTGAATTGTGTGGTATTTCAAAATCATTTTTATCTCAAATAGCCTTTCTTCCCCATAGAAACTAGTATCTCATACATGCTTTAAAATCTAGTGTTAAATGTATTATGGCTTTGAAAATCATGTTGCTTTAAAGGAGAAAAAGCTCCTGAAAAGATGGCACTAGAAAATTCTTTTCTTGACATTTTCACTACATGATTTGCATTGATGATGGATTGAATAGAATTTGAAAGCATCTAGAGATGAAGAATTGACTCATTGGAAAAGACTCTGATGTTGGGAGGGATTGGGGGCAGGAAGAGAAGGGGACAACAGAGGATGAGATGGCTGGATGGCATCACCAACTCGATGCACATGAGTTTGGGTGGACTCCAGGAGTTGGTGATGGACAGGGAGGCCTGGAGTGCTGCGATTCATGGGGTCGCAAAGAGTCGGACACGACTGAGCGACTGAACTGAACAGAACTGAGAGAATATTCTACTATTGATACTTGTAAAATCTTTGAGAACATCTTTCTTATTCAAGCTAATACCAGCACCTTGCCTGACACCCACTTATATTGTAGATGCTACATGGCTAATAAAATTCCCTAATCTTTTTAAAGCCATATGGCATAGATATATGTTAATTTACCTCAAGTGCCGTACCTACTGGGGTTTAGGTACCAGAAGAAAGCCGCATCAGAGGTAGAATGACTTATTCTATACAGCTGATAGAAATGACACAGAAACTCAGTTTTTCTGAGTTTCTGTTTAACATTACTTTCTATTATAACAAACTGTTGATTATCTCTCTATTAGAATGAAAATTTCTGGAAGATCTCCTGGAAGAGAAAACACTTGGAATGAAAGTTTGTTGTCATCTCCTTCTCTAAAGAACATGGTGGATGAAGAGGGCTGGAAGTAGGGTTACAAAATGTAAGGGTGGGAGGTGCCCCCAAATGTTGGTATCCAAGATAAAGATTTTAATGCAATATTTTAAAAAATCAAAATTAATGCAAAATGCATGATGTACCAAATATTGACATTTAAAATAAAGATGGGGTAAATATTATGAAGTTTTTCTTTTGCCTCATGCATGGCACTATACAGAGAACCCTTCAAAGAAGGACTCACTAACTAGCTGCAGGAGGTCAGCTGTCAACTCCTGCAGTGTCTGCCTATCCCTTCTCCGGGGGATCTTCTGAACCCAGGAATTGAACCAGGGCCTCCTGCATTGCAGGCGGATTCTTTACCAGCTGAGCTACCAGATTGGTCCAAATGTTGCAAATTCAGGAGATAGTACCCCCTCAAATGTAAATATGCTCAGCTAGCCAAGGAGCTCCAGAATCACTCATTTTTGAAAATTTGCTTTGGGTTCATAATTATGTTATCTTTTTATTGGAGTATAATTGCTTTACAATGTTTTATTAGTTTCTGCTGAGCAAAGAAATGAATCAGCTATGTGCATGTGCTCAGTTGTCTCCAACTCTTTGGGAACCCATGGATGTTGGGAAACCATAGATGGTAGCACACCAGGCTCCTCTGTCCATTAGATTCTCCAGTAAAGAATACTGGAGTGGGTTGTGATTTTCTACTGCAGGGGATCCCAACCCAGGGATCAAACCTGTGTCTCTTGGGTCTCTTGAATTGGCAGGCAGATTCTTTACCACTGCACCACCTTGAAATCAGCTGCTGCTGCTGCTAAGTCACTTCAGTCCTGTCCAACTCTGTGCGACCCCAGAGACAGCAGCCCACCAGGCTCCCCCATCCCTGGGATTCTCCAGGCAAGAACACTGGAGTGGGTTGCCATTTCCTTCTCCAGTGCATGAAAGTAAAAAGTGAAAGTGAAGTCGCTCAGTCGTGTCCAACTCTTCACGAACCCATGGACTGCAGCCCACCAAGCTCCCCCGTCCCTGGGATTCTCCAGGCGAGTACTGGAGTGGGGTGCCATATGTAAACAAATATCCCTTTCTTCTTGAACCTTCCTCCCATACCCCCACCCCACTCCTCTAGGTCATCACAGAGCACCTTCAACAACAAATCTACAAATAATAATGTTGGGGAAGGTGTGGAGTAAAAGGAACCCTCCAGCACTGTTGGTGGGAATGTAAATTGACATAACCACTATGGGGAACAGTATGGAGATTCCTTAAAAACCAAAAATAAATCTACTATATGACCTAATAATCCCACTCCTGGGCATATATGCTAAGAAAACTAGAATTCAAAAAGATATATATTCATTGCAGCATCATTCTTATTATGAATTACATACAGAGGGGTTAAACAGGCTTACAAGGATATAATTTTTTTTTTTTTTCTGAATTTGAGGCAGGAAACAATGAGATTTGGGTTGAGTATTACCAGAAAAATTGTCTTTTATTAGCTGAAATCCTTTTAGTATATGATATTTTGTCCCTCCTTCCTTCCTTATCCCCTTCCTTCCTTAACTTTCTTCCTTCTTTCCTGCAGGGTCATACCTTACTCAATATTCTGACCTGCCCATTTGCCCACATTTAGGAAATTCTGCGTTTTACTTTATACCTTCCAGCTATAGTAGAATTTAACTATTACTTACTTTGTGCTCACTACATGCAAGTTATGTTTGTATCTAGGTAGAAATTATTTTTTTATTAGAAAACCAAACACATTACTGGTTTGGAACTCAGAATATTTTGATTCTGGTACTAGCATTACTGAAAACTTGATACTTGACAGGGAATAATCACTTCTCCCTTTTGGATTTAAACTCTTCCCTCTGTTACGTGGGGGATTCCCTTGTGGCTCAGCTGGTACAGAATCCGCCTGCAACGTGGGAGACCTGGGTTCAATCCCTGGGTAGGGAAGATCCTCTGGAGAAGGGAAAGGCAGTATTCTGGCCTGGAGAATTGGTTGTAAAGAGTCAGATACGACTGAGTGACTTTCACTTTCACTTTCTGGTATATGGAGGTATTTGCTGAGATATAGTTAACATTTTCATTATAGATGTTACAAAGCTGAATGGGTACATTCTAGGGAAAGTTTTGGAAACGTCCATGTGCAATTGTACAGATTTAGCAAGACTATGAATGTGTGTGAGAAATGTGGAATTGTTATGTGGAAACTTAGGGACATGAATTCTAGAGTTACTACTTAGTGCCTGGAAAACCTTGTGCATAACCTCTCAGATTCTTAATTCATTCATTTGTGATGGGAGATAATAATTTGCATGGGTATTGAGAAGATTTGAGGGCCCCACCCCCCCAAAAGTAATTTCAGCACTTATGGCAGTTACTTTATGATTGTTAGCTATTGTTATCACTGAAAAATCTACAATATTTTTGTCAGACCCATTTTCTTCTTTAAATTAACATTTTTGCTTGATTGTATTTAGTTCTGAGTTTATACATGGGTATTAATTTGCACAATTTTGTAATATGTAAAGTGCTTCGAGCACTCAGAGAAAAAGTATTATGCAAATACAGGACATTATTATTCACTGCATTGATGTGTGAATGCTCAAGGCTGCAGACATATTCATCTTAAAGGAAGTATTAACTTCTAAATCTACATGAACCTTACAAATGCACACTTAATAAACACTGACAATTTAAAATGTTTCACTTTTCTGTTAAAATTGAAAAGACAAATGTTAATGTACCACAGAATTTATGACAAGATTAGAAAATGCCAGAATTCAAACTTTTAGTATTAATTTCTTGCAAATTAAATACAGACAATTATAATAAGAGATCCTGCCTATCATGGCCAATTATAAAATTTTGCCTGTATATATTTGAGCTATGTACATTCACTATTATATTATTATATTATCATCTTATAGTTGCATTAATTTGACACAGCATTCATGTATATTTTTTAATTCTCATAATTCTCTTGTGAGAAAGTCAAGGATAAAAATTTTTCATTATAAATGAGAAAACAGAGGCAGAGAGAGCTTAAATCACTGGTCTATGGTCACATTAGAGTCTAAGTTCATACCATATTCACTTTATTGGTGGGCAACTCAGTTTAGTTCAGTCGTTCAGTTGTGTCCGACTTTTTGCGACCCCATGAATCACAGCAGGCCAAGCCTCCCTGTCCATCACCAACTCCCGGAGTTCACTCAGACTCACATCCATCGAGTCAGTGATGCCATCCAGCCATCTCATCCTCAGTACTTTGGCCACCTCATGTGAAGAGTTGACTCATTGGAAAAGACTCTGATGCTGGGAGGGATTGGGGGCAGGAGGAGAAGGGGACGACGGAGGATGAGATGACTGGTGGGCATGGATAGAGTATATAAGGGGAATTATGACTATTTCAATCTGACTGGAGTGCAGATTTGAGGTGAAGTTAGAACAGGCTGAAAGGATGCCTGATACTAATGCTAAGACTTTTGAGTATCCTCATGGATAGAATTAGAGGAAAAACCGAAGTCTCGTAAAAGACTCTTCCCATCAGAATTATGCTATGGATAAT
Organism: Bos mutus; assembly: GCF_027580195.1. Lineage (NCBI taxonomy): Eukaryota > Metazoa > Chordata > Mammalia > Artiodactyla > Bovidae > Bos > Bos mutus. The sequence goes on from NC_091617.1 coordinate 74,547,233, forward strand.
ATGGTGGAGCATGAAGGTAGAAAGGAAATGGACAGGAATACAAGCAGAGATTAAATGGATAACTGGAATAGCTCAGAAAATAAAAGAAAGATAAACAAAACCATTATGGAGGTAGAATGAATATAAAGAAGGCAGAATGGTAGAAAGTCTTGGAAAAATAGGGCTTGTAAGAGTAGATAGGATACAATGATTAAACTCTTCTTCTTTACTTGAGTTCTGAACCAATTATGAAATAGGATCCAGGAGTCTAAAAGATGTAGATTAACAAACCTGTTTAATGGCTGGGGTTTGTGGTTTAGCCAAACTGCAGCCAGTCAGCTTTCTTTATTTGAATTAAACAATCTTCCACATTGAGTTACCGGTATGAATGGATTACTTTAGGCCTTCCTGATGTGTGCTACTTTGGTAACTAGACAAGGAGAAACAGAAAATTTCTAGATTGCATACATCTATATGCAATCTCTTACTGAGAAAGGAAGGATGGTAGAGCTGAAATAAGCATGTTCAATTCCTTCTTCCAACTTGCTAATCAGAAAATCACATCTCTTCCTATGAGGAACGGAGAATAAAAAGTAATGAAAGAGATCAAAATTTGGCTGACAGATTTTAGGTAAGTTCCTCCACTGGGAGACATAACTACTTGATGATAAGTAAAATAAAACACTGCTGCTGCTGCTAAGTCGCTTCAGTCATGTACAACTCTGTGTGACCCCAGAGATGGCAGCCCAATAGGCTCCCCCGTCCCTGGGATTCTCCAGGCAAGAACACTGGAGTGGGTTGCCATTTCCTTCTCCAATGCATGAAAGTGAAAAGTGAAAATGAAGTCGCTCAGTCGTGTCTGACCCTCAGCGACCCCATGGACTGCAGCCTACCAGGCTCCTCCGTCAATGGGATTTTCCAGGCAAGAGTACTGGAATGGGGTGCCATTGCCTTCTCCGAAACACAACCATCACTAAATTTTTTAAAATTAAATTTAGCCTGTAGAAAATCAGTAATAATCTCAGCCTAAAGTAGAGTTTCTCTGCCTCAGCACCTAATGACATATCTGAACATAGAGTTATTTGTTGTAGGATATTATATTAAGCACAGAGGATGCTGAACAACATCCTTCCCAGTATTGTACTGACAAATATCTCCACAAATGGTCATGTGTTCTCTGGAGGGCAAAATCTCCCACTCCCTTCCATTGAGAATCATTAGCCTAAGTAGAGAGAAATTTGAACCATGGCATTTTTTCATGTCAAGAATCTAAGTTTTAATCTTTCTAAATTAATCATGCATAGAGTCTTTGGATTATTTTACCACTATTTTTTTAGGATCAAAAGACCATGTCAGTCATTATGAGGAAAATATAGTTTACACTAGACCTGAAATTTTAGAAATGACATTGATAGCTCAATAGCAGAGAGATGCTACTGGGAATTCATTACATATTATCTTTTCCTTAGTTTGGAAGGATATTCTTTGGTTTGTAAAATGTTTAAAACATTCTGCTTGTCAGAAGACTATAATTATTATACAAGGAGGTAGGTAGGAATAAAGCATCCAGGGACACTGTGATTAACACCCTTGTCATTATTGCCATTCTTTCACAGAAATCTACTTATGTGGTCTCTGAATATATTATTTCAACCTTGGGCTATACTTACATCCATCTGGAACAGGGAATGCTGTGCAGGAGATATGAATTTTTTAAAAAAGATGTTATATAATCTATAATCTGCTTTTGAACTGTGGTGTTGGAGAAGACTCTTGAGAGTCCCTTAGACTGCAAGGAGATCCAACCAGTCTATCCTAAAGGAGACAAGTCCTGAGTGTTCATTGGAAGGACTGACGCTGAGGCTGAAACTCCAATACTTTGGCCACCTCATGTGAAGAGTTGACTCATTGGAAAAGACTCTGATGGTGGGAGGGATTGGGGGCAGGAGGAAAAGGGGACGATAGAGGATGAGATGGCTGGATGGCATCACCAACTCAATGGACATGAGTTTGGGTGAACTCCAGGAGTTGGTGATGGACAGGGAGGCCTGGCGTGCTGCGATTCATGGGGTCGCAAAGAGTTGGACATGACTGAGCAACGGAACTGAACTGGATCATCTACAGTTTGGTTAATGCAAACAGCATTAAAATTAAAAAGCAAGAGAGGGAGGAACCAAGATGGCGGAGGAGTAGGACGGGGAGAACACTTTCTCCCCCACAAATTCATCAAAAGAGCATTTAAACGTCGAGTAAATTCCACAAAACAACTTCTGAATGCCGGCAGAGGATATCAGGCACCCAGAAAAGCAATCCAACTCTTCGAAAGGAGGTAGGAAAAAAATATAAAATACAAAAAAAGAGACAAAAGAGGGAGGGACGGAGTTCCGTCCCGGGAAGGGAGTCTTAAAAAAGAGAGAAGTTTCCAAACACCAGGAAACCTTCTCACTGCCGAATCTGTGCCGAGCTTTGGAAGCACAGAGGGCAACATAACAGGAAGAAAAAATAAATAAACAATTAAAACTCGAAGATTGCGAGTCCTTTGGTAACTCCCCCAGCGGAGAAGCAGCGCAGACGCCTGCACGCGCCATTAGCAAGCGGGGGCTGGGCAGGGAGGCGCAGTGCGGGCTGCATCGCTTAGAGTAAGAATCTGTCCTGAATACCCTGAGCACTATCTGAGCAAAATAATTTGGGCTAGCACACCAGACTGTGGGATATCTACCACGTGAAAAGCCAGCCCCAACCTAAGACGCCGCCAGGCCCGTGCACGGAACAAAGAATTGAACAGAGATAGCCGGCTGCAGACCTTCCCCCTCCGGTGACAGGCAGCCAGAGCCGGAGGGGGGCAATCGCAGCCCCAGAGAGACATTATCTATAAAACTGTAAGCAGGCTTCTTTGCTAACTAAAACTTTTTGGGGGTCTGGACGGTTAACATCTGCCTGAGAAGGTGCTCCGGTTTTACACCCAGATAACCGAGTGGCGGGGAGGCGATAAGTCGCAGCATTGGCGCTCGCCAAACACCTCATCACTTGAGCTGCTCGGACCTGGGAAGAGCACAAAACTCAGGCCCAACTGAGCCTGCGCCTCTGAGGACTACCCGAGTGCCTGAACCTGAGCGGCTTGGACCTGGGAGGCACATGCAACCCAGGGCCAGCCTCGGATTGTTCCCGGCGGAACAACCTAGAGCCCGAGCAGTGTGGGCAGGGAGGCTACACGCGCCGTGAGCGGGGCAGACCCAGTGTGGCTGAGGCACTGCGAGCGCACGCCAGTGTTATTTGTTTGCAGCATCCCCCCCCCCCCCCCCCCCAGCGCGACAGAACAAAGAGAAGAAATACAGCTCCACCCATCAGAACACCGACACAAGCTTCCCAACCAGGAAACCTTGACAAGCCACCTGTACAAACCCACACACAGCGAGGAAAAGCCACAATAAAGAGAACTCCACAAACTGCCAGAATACAGAAAGGACACCCCAAACTCAGCAATTTAAACAAGATGAAGAGACAGAGGAATACCCAGCAGATAAAGGAACAGGATAAATGCCCACCAAACCAAACAAAAGAGGAAGAGATAGGGAATCTACCTGATAAAGAATTCCGAATAATGATAGTGAAATTGATCCAAAATCTTGAAACTAAAATGGAATCACAGATAAATAGCTTGGAGACAAGGATTGAGAAGATGCAAGAAAGGTTTAACAAGGACCTAGAAGAAATAAAAAAGAGTCAATATATAATGAATAATGCAATAAATGAAATTAAAAACACTCTGGAGGCAACAAATAGTAGAATAACAGAGGCAGAAGATAGGATTAGTGAATTAGAAGATAAAATGTTAGAAATAAATGAATCACAGAGAATAAAAGAAAAACGAATTAAAAGAAATGAGGACAATCTCAGAGACCTCCAGGACAATATTAAACGCTACAACATTCGAATCATAGGGGTTCCAGAAGAAGAAGACAAAAAGAAAGACCATGAGAAAATACTTGAGGAGATAATAGTTGAAAACTTCCCTAAACTGGGGAAGGAAATAATCACCCAAGTCCAAGAAACCCAGAGAATCTCAAACAGGGTAAACCCAAGGCGAAACACCCCAAGACACATATTAATCAAATTAACAAAGATCAAACACAAAGAACAAATATTAAAAGCAGCAAGGAAAAAAACAACAAATAACACACAAGGGAATTCCCATAAGGATAACAGCTGATCTTTCAATAGAAACTCTTCAAGCCAGGAGGGAATGGCAAGACATACTTAAAATGATGAAAGAAAATAACCTACAGCCCAGATTATTGTACCCAGCAAGGATTTCATTCAAGTATGAAGGAGAAATCAAAAGCTTCTCAGACAAGCAAAAGCTGAGAGAATTCTGCACCACCAAACCAGCTCTCCAACAAATACTAAAGGATATTCTCTAGACAGGAAACACAAAAATGGTGTATAAATTCAACCCCAAACAATAAAGTAAATGGCAACGGGATCATACTTATCAGTAATTACCTTAAACGTAAATGGGTTGAATGCCCCAACCAAAAGACAAAGACTGGCTGAATGGATACAAAAACAAGACCCCTACATATGTTGTCTACAGGAGACCCACCTCAAAACAGGGGACACATACAGACTGAAAGTGAAGGGCTGGAAAAAGATTTTCCATGCAAATAGGGACCAAAAGAAAGCAGGAGTAGCAATACTCATATCAGATAAAATAGACTTTAAAACAAAGGCTGTGAAAAGAGACAAAGAAGGTCACTACATAATGATCAAAGGATCAATCCAAGAAGAAGATATAACAATTATAAATATATATGCACCCAACACGGGAGCACCGCAGTATGTAAGACAAATGGTAACAAGTATGAAAGGAGAAATTAACAATAACACAATAATAGTGGGAGACTTTAATACCCCACTCACACCCATGGATAGATCAACTAAACAGAAAATTAACAAGGAAACACAAACTTTAAACGATACAATAGACCAGTTAGACCTAATTGATATCTATAGGACATTTCATCCCAAAACAATGAACTTCACCTTTTTCTCAAGCGCACATGGAACCTTCTCCAGGATAGATCACATCCTGGGCCATAAAGCTAGCCTTGGTAAATTCAAAAAAATTGAAATCATTCCAAGCATCTTTTCTGACCACAATGCAGTAAGATTAGATCTCAATTACAGGAGAAAAACTATTAAAAATTCCAACATATGGAGGATGAACAATACCCTGCTGAATAACCAACAAATCAAAGAAGAAATCAAAAAAGAAATCAAAATTTGCATAGAAACGAATGAAAATGAAAACACAACAACCCAAAACCTGTGGGACACAGTAAAAGCAGTCCTAAGGGAAAGTTCATAGCAATACAGGCACACCTCAAGAAACAAGAAAAAGTCAAATAAATAACCTAACTCTACACCTAAAGCAACTAGAAAAGGAAGAAATGAAGAACCCCAGGGTTAGTAGAAGGAAAGAAATCTTAAAAATTAGAGCAGAAATAAATGCAAAAGAAACAAAAGAGACCATAGCAAAAATCAACAAAGCCAAAAGCTGGTTCTTTGAAAGGATAAATAAAATTGATAAACCATTAGCCAGACTCATCAAGAAACAAAGGGAGAAAAATCAAATCAATAAAATTAGAAACGAAAATGGAGAGATCACAACAGACAACACAGAAATACAAAGGATCATAAGAGACTATTATCAACAATTATATGCCCATAAAATGGACAACGAGGAAGAAATGGACAAATTCTTAGAAAAGTACAACTTTCCAAAACTCGACCAGGAAGAAATAGAAAACCTTAACAGACCCATCACAAGCACAGAAATTGAAACTGTAATCAAAAATCTTCCAGCAAACAAAAGCCCAGGTCCAGACGGCTTCACAGCTGAATTCTACCAAAAATTTAGAGAAGAGCTAACACCTATCCTGCTCAAACTCTTCCAGAAAATTGCAGAGGAAGGTAAACTTCCAAACTCATTCTATGAGGCCACCATCACCCTAATACCAAAACCTGACAAAGATCCCACAAAAAAAAAAAACTACAGGCCAATATCACTGATGAACATAGATGCAAAAATCCTAAACAAAATTCTAGCAATCAGAATCCAACAACACATTAAAAAGATCATACACCATGACCAAGTGGGCTTTATCCCAGGGATGCAAGGATTCTTCAATATCCGCAAATCAATCAATGTAATACACCACATTAACAAATTGAAAACAAAAACCATATGATTATCTCAATAGATGCAGAGAAAGCCTTTGACAAAATTCAACACCCATTTATGATAAAACTCTCCAGAAAGCAGGAATAGAAGGAACATACCTCAACATAATAAAAGCTATATATGACAAACCCACAGCAAACATTATCCTCAATGGTGAAAAATTGAAAGCATTTCCTCTAAAGTCAGGAACAAGACAAGGGTGCCCACTTTCACCATTACTATTCAACATAGTTTTGGAAGTTTTGGCCACAGCAATCAGAGCAGAAAAAGAAATAAAAGGAATCCAAATTGGAAAAGAAGAAGTAAAACTCTCACTATTTGCAGATGACATGATCCTCTACATAGAAAACCCTAAAGACTCCACCAGGAAATTACTAGAACTAATCAATGATTATAGTAAAGTTGCAGGATATAAAATCAACACACAGAAATCCCTTGCATTCCTATACACTAATAATGAGAAAACAGAAAGAGAAATTAAGGAAACAATTCCATTCACCATTGCAACGAAAAGAATAAAATACTTAGGAATATATCTACCTAAAGAAACTAAAGACCTATATATAGAAAACTATAAAACACTGGTGAAAGAAATCAAAGAGAACACTAATAGATGGAGAAATATACCATGTTCATGGATTGGAAGAATCAATATAGTGAAAATGAGTATACTACCTAAAGCAATTTATAGATTCAATGCAATCCCTATCAAGCTACCAATGGTATTCTTCACAGAGCTAGAACAAATAATTTCACAATTTGTATGGAAATACAAAAAACCTCGAATAGCCAAAGCGATCTTGAGAAAGAAAAATGGAACTGGAGGAATCAACCTACCTGACTTCAGGCTCTACTACAAAGCCACAGTTATCAAGACAGTATGGTACTGGCACAAAGACAGAAATATAGATCAATGGAACAAAATAGAAAGCCCAGAGATAAATCCACGCACATATGGACACCTTATCTTTGACAAAGGAGGCAAGAATATACAATGGATTAAAGACAATCTCTTTAACAAGTGGTGCTGGGAAATCTGGTCAACCACTTGTAAAAGAATGAAACTAGAACACTTTCTAACACCATATACAAAAATAAACTCAAAATGGATTAAAGATCTCAACGTAAGACCAGAAACTATAAAACTCCTAGAGGAGAACATAGGCAAAACACTCTCTGACATAAATCACAGCAGGATCCTCTATGACCCACCTCCCAGAATATTGGAAATAAAAGCAAAAATAAACAAATTGGACCTAATTAAACTTAAAAGCTTCTGCACATCAAAGGAAACTATTAGCAAGGTGAAAAGACAGCCTTCAGAATGGGAGAATATAATAGCAAATGAAGCAACCGACAAACAACTAATCTCAAAAATATACAAGCAACTCCTACAGCTCAACTCTAGAAAAATAAATGACCCAATCAAAAAATGGGCCAAAGATCTAAATAGACATTTCTCCGAAGAAGACATACAGATGGCTAACAAACACATGAAAAGATGCTCAACATCACTCATTATCAGAGAAATGCAAATCAAAACCACTATGAGATACCATTTCACACCAGTCAGAATGGCTGCGATCCAAAAGTCTACAATAATAAATGCTAGAGAGGGTGTGGAGAAAAGGGAACCCTCTTACACTGTTGGTGGGAATGCAAACTAGTACAGCCACTATGGAGAACAGTGTGGAGATTCCTTAAAAAACTGGAAATAGAACTGCCTTATGATCCAGCAATCCCACTGCTGGGCATACACAGTGAGGAAACCAGAAGGGAAAGAGACACGTGTACCCCAATGTTCATCGCAGCACTGTTTATAATAGCCAGGACATGGAAACAACCTAGATGTCCATCAGCAGATGAATGGATAAGAAAGCTGTGGTACATATACACAATGGAGTATTACTCAGCCATTAAAAAGAATACATTTGAATCAGTTCTAATGAGGTGGATGAAACTGGAGCCTATTATACAGAGTGAAGTAAGCCAGAAGGACAAACACCAATACAGTATACTAATGCATATATATGGAATTTAGAAAGATGGTAACGATAACCCTGTATACGAGACAGCAAAAGAGACACTGATGTATAGAACAGGCTTATGGACTCTGTGGGAGAGGGAGAGGGTGGGAAGATTTGGGAGAATGGCATTGAAACATGTGAAATGTCATGTATGAAACGAGATGCCAGTCCAGGTTCAATGCACGATGTTGGATGCTTGGGGCTGGTGCACTGGGACGACCCAGAGGGATGGTATGGGGAGGGAGGAGGGAGGAGGGTTCAGGATGGGGAACACATGTATAATTTTTTTTTAATTAAAAAAAAAATTAAAAAGCAAGACTTGGGTTCAAGAACCATTTTTGCTCCTGATTTGCTTCTTTTTTTTGAAAAAGTCATATCATTTTTCTAGGACTAAGGTGATACATGGGCATCAAAGTAAACCTCCACAGTGCTGTATAGTTGGGTTAGACAGGTTGGATTTTTTTTTCCTGATTCATATTTGTCCTGAAGGCATCATTTTGTCACTTAGGGAACTGGCTATTAGATACCCCAATTTTGGTAGGTCTTGAGATTTGGTCTTTTTCCTTCAAACTGCAAAAGTCAGTGTCTGGTCAAGTTAGGTAAATGTCCTCATAGTGAAAGCAGCTTCCAGCCTCAACCTTCCACTTTAGCCTCTCTCTTTCTCTTGGGTTCCAGCTTAATCACATTTTCCCTGGATTTTCAGCTCTCTGTTCTTTTCCAGAACTTTTTACTGTTTTCAATGACAGGCTAGCTGCCATTATCAGAAACTGGAAATCTGATACTTTCAACACGTATTGGGAAAATAAGCTGAGTCACAGAACAATAAGAAGCACTATAATGTAACTATCAAGAGCAATAACCTGGTTTTAACAGGGCTGTAAAACTATTCATGTCTTATCATACTCAATGTATCCCTTTATATTGCATTTTGTCTTTAAACTATTCTATAAAACATTTAATAAATATAAATAAAATGTTTATAGCATGCTGCCAAGTCGCTTCAGTCGTGTCCGACTCTGTGCGACCCCAGAGACGGCAGCCCACCAGGTTCCTCTGTCCCTGGGATTCTCCAGGCAAGAACACTGGAGTGGGTTGCCATTTCCTTCTCCAATGCATAAAAGTGAAAAGTGAAAGTGATGTCGCTCAGTCATGTCCAACTTGTAGCGACCCCATGGATTGCAGCCTACCAGGCTCCTCCTTCCATGGGATTCTCCAGGCAAAAGTACTGGAGTGGGGTGCCATTGCCTTCTCCAGTTTATAGCATAAAGAGGTGTAAATAATGGTAGTGAGATAAAGAACTCATGCTGAGTGTTCAACTTAAAGAGAGTACTGTAAATACCTTTTTCAATCCAGGATAACAATTATTCTGAGTTTTGTGCTTTTATTCCTTTCTTTGCTTACATTATTTATGTTTCTCATTTTGTCATATGTATCACAAATACTTTTGTAATACTGAAAGTTTGGCTTAATATCTATTGATGATTGAATCATATTTCACAAATTGTATATCATAATTTATTTAACTATTCTAATATTATGCACCTATTTTGTTTTTATTTTTAACAAATAATATGTGTTATTCACCTCTATGTCTAAGCCTTTGTTAATATTTTTTATTATTTGGGTGATAAATCTAAAAATTAAGAGGTAAAAGAATATGCATTTTTAAAAATCTTTAATATTATGTGTTAAAAATCTCTTTTCAGCAAAGTTTGTACCAATTTTCCAAGTAATATTGTGATTGACTGCTGCTGCTGCTGCTGCTAAGTCGCTTCAGTCGTGTCCGACTCTGTGCGACCCCATAGACTGCAGCCCATCAGGCTCCCCCGTCCCTGGGATTCTCCAGGCAAGAACACTGGAGTGGGTTGCCATTGCCTTCTCCAATGCATGAAAGTGAAAAGTGAAAGTGAAGTCGCTCAGTCGTGTCTGACTCCTAGTGACCCCATGGACTGCAGCCCACTAGGCTTCTCCGTCCATGGGATTTTCCAGGCAAGAGTACTGGAGTGGATTGCCATTGCCTTCTCCAGTGATTGACTAAGTGAAATCTTTAATTAGACCACATGAATTAAAACCTCAATTTACCTCTAGCTAATTGTGTGCTTAGATAAGTTCTTAATTACTCTGTGCCTCTGTATTTATTTTTTTTTGTAAGTAATGTTCATAAATACCTACTTTCTAAGTTTGCTGTGAATACTTAAGAGTAATATAATCTATACAAATTTGCTTTATGAAAAAGATTGAATATAATAAACTACTTGTTATTTTACTAAATAAAATAATAAATATTTTATAAAATCATTTATATAATAAAATAATAAACTACTAAATATCAGTGATAAATATGAGTATTTTATACTAAAGGCTTCCCAGGTTGTGCTGGTGGTAAAGAGCCTGCCTGTCAATGCAAGAGACTCAGGAGATGTAGGTTCAGTCCTTTGGTGGGGAAGATGCCCTGAAGGAGGCCATGGTAACCTACTCCTGGCAGGCTATGTATGGTCCTTAGGGTCGAGAAGAGTTGGACACAACTGAAGGGACTTAGCATGCATGCACACATGCTTTACTAATATTAATAGCATACACTGTGAATAATAATTTATATATTTCAGAAAATATTTGCTAGTACCTTAAGCAAATATATTATTTCATCTTTAATTGCTTGGATTACTATTTATTTTCATATATGTATTAGTAATACTTTTTTAATAAACCATAAATCTATGTCTTCCCCATTGATATGAAGGGATATTTTTGATTCTTGCAGGTTTTTCAATTGTTTTATTTTATAATTTGTATGTTCTTTTTTGTTTTAGGATACATAATTTTTTAATCTTTTAATATAAAAAATGTTTGAATCTTATCCTTGTTAACTTCGATTGATTTTATGTTTAGAATGTATTTTCCCTATATTGGGAAAAATTGGTCTACATTTTCTTTTAGTTAATCAGTTTTATTTTCAAAATTCAATGCACCAGGGATTTACTTTGGTCTAATTAGCATATTATTTATGTTTCTCATTAATTCCAAGGGCTTTTCAAAAGAAATTTTAGAGTTTTGAAGTAAAAGTTACTATTAAGGGAAAATGAGGAAAGAGTTCTCTTTCTAATAGCTAGAGGTTTTACTTATTTGTTTTCTTGCTGTTTATTTCTGACTTAAGGATGTGCTGCCAGTGTTTCTTCATTATGTGTAATATTGGCACTGGATTTCAGAATCACGGACATTCCTTATTACATGAATGAAATATCTATTTCTAATATACTCAGGGTTTTAATGAGAAATAGTTAAATCATATTAAATATCTTTATAGCATTGTTAGCTATATCTTCTTGAAGAGACAACTGAAGCTCTGTACTATTATGACAGGTTTCTGAGGAAGATGTATAAAACACAGTCCAGGTAATTGCACATTTATATTATTAACCAGGACTTTGAACCTAATATCCTAAGTTTTAGGTTTATCATGTTTTTTTCTCTCACTAAGATGATTTTTTGCTATTAAACTTTTACTATACAACAATATAAAGGGAATGATGATGGGGATGATGATGGAGTAATAAGGGAATGAGGATGATGATTGTGATGACATGACAATAACCATAATTAAGTTACTGAATGTTTACTATCCTTTGCTTAACTTTTCACATGCTTTATTTCATTTTATCTTCTTTTTAAATAAAGAAAGTGACTTACAGAAGATGAACTACAAACAAAATGTAGCTTGTAAATGGAATGGAGTTTAAGGGCAGATATTTGGAACTTGGACTCAAGATCCTCAACTTTATTTCTCAGTGTGCCTTGTTTCTATAATTCCTTCTGTCAATGATCCCAGTTTGTAATTTTTTTTTTTTTTGAGTTCTGTGTTCTGAGACCCCATGGGCCACCTTTCATATATTTCTATGATCATCATTTACTTATTTATTTATTTATTTTTTGGAGAGCTGCAATCTCTACTGGGGTTTTGAAAGAGAAGGATGATGACTCTAAGGGGACTAGATTGGAAATGAGCTCATTAGAGAGCTCCCGTGCTCATTAGAGAGTTCCTATGCAATTAGAGAGCTGCAGTTTATTTCTCAGGTTAGTTAAGCCTTCCCATATCAGAATTATGGGAACAATAGAGTTTAATGAATGTCTTTTTCTAACTTCTTTGATGCTGTTCATACAATTTCCTATCAGAAAATGGAGCATACGGTTCCTATTTTATGATAGTGTTTTTAAACTTTTCCTCATAATTAATGTAATTAGGATAAAGTCCATCTGGATTTTGGCATATGCTTTCTTCCATATTTAGTTTATAGTTCTGTGGCTCTTTTCTTTGTTTGTTTCTCTTAATATGCATTTTTACAGGAACAGGGGCAGAGCTCTATCAAATTCCCTCGTCACATAACCTAGAAATCTCCTTAAATCTAGTTTACTATTTAACTAAAAAGTAATACTGGATATGTTGGATTATTTAGACAGATATGATAATTTTTTAATATGTTAAAAATCAGTTAAGGCAAATAATTTTCCAGTAAAATGTCCAAAAATAAAGGATAATTAAAGATTAACTTTTTTCCCTGCTGGTATTAGGTGAGTCCGTAAGACATCTCAATAGCATTATAACTTTTAATTTCAAATTGAAATGAGAGATTAACTAATTGAGTTATGGTCATGGAAATGTTAATGACTGAACTTAGGGTGACCTAAAAACAGGACTCCTTGCAAATATGGACACAGTAGTTCCCCCAAGTTGTAAAAAGAGGTATAATTAAAGAGCCAGATTTTCTCTTTTTAATGAAGAGGAATGACAGCAGCAATTTAAAAACTGAGCCAGAACATCTTCTACTTCCAGCCATGATGAAGTGGCAGGAAGTTTACTTACCTTCCCACCAAGTAACAATATGAAAAACAGATAAATATGTAAAAACAGTAATTTTTTTATATCCCCCAACTGACACATTGAGGAAGTTTCTAGGATTTGGCACAGGGAGGGAGAACCAAGGCAGACTCTGCAGAATATCTGAGTTAAGCAAACAGAGCTGAGACTACTGGGCATGAGACTGTTCAGGGTATAGTAATGAAGAAGAGCAATTTGCACAGATACAGAGCTTTGAGATCTGTAGGGTGTTCTGTTTAATAATTAAGTAGAGTAATGATCACTACATATGGATGAAAAAACTACAGGAGGCTGGGGAAAGAAATTACCAAAAGAATTAGGGGTCAATAGAACCCTAGGTCAAACAGGCCAGGGACTAGTGACTTTTTACCAGCCAGATCAGAAAATCTCATCATGGAGGGTAACATTGGGTAAAGTACTCAGAAACGTTGTGCCTCAGTAATGGGATCAAATAGCTCAGATTGAATACTGTTTAGGCTCCAACTAGCAAATCATAAAAGCACAAACCTAAAGGATGAAAATGTTCCTGAGTACCTTAACCGTATGTCAGAACAAAGCTCAAGAATATCTGTAGGGATACAAAAATACCTACCTAGCAAAGTAAAGTTCACAGTGACTGACATCCATTGCAAATTGTCAGGCATACAAAGAAGTTGGAAAAAAAAAAGATCCATAATAAGGAAAAAGATCAATTAACAGAAACTGACTCAGACTTGCCACAGATATTAGAATTAGCAGTAAAGGAGATTAACAGACTCTACCAAAGAATATATGCTATGCTAAGTCACTTCAGTCATCTCTGACTCTGTGCGACCCCATAGGCGGCAGCCCACTAGGCTCTCCCGTCCCTGGGATTCTCCAGGCAAGAACACTGGAGTGGGCTGCCGTTTCCTTCTCCAATGCATGAAAGTGAAAAGTGAAAAGTGAAAGTGAAGTCGCTAAGTCATGTCCGACTCTTAGCGACCCCATGGATTGCAGCCTAACAGGCTCCTCCGTCCATGGGATTTTCCATGTAAGAGTACTGGAGTGGGGTGCCATTGCCTTCTACAGATGGCAAATAATCACATGAAAAAAATGCTCAACATAATCAGCCATTAGGTAAATATAAATGAAAACCATAATGAGACCCTACTACTTAGCAGCAGCAGTAGCACACAACAATTAGAATGACGAAAATTAAAATTACTGACCATATGAGTTATCAGGGCTTCCCTGATAGCTCAGTTGGTAAAGAATCCGCCTGCAATGCAGGAGATTCCTGTTCAACTCCTGGGCTGGGAAGATCCCCTGGAGAAGGGATAGGCTACCCACTCCAGTATTCTGGCCTAAAGAATTCCATGGACTGTATAGTCCATGGGGTCACAAAGAGTTGGACACAACTGAGCAACTTTCACTTCGTATGAATTATTAGTCAGGATGTATTAGAAATTATATTCTCATATATTGTTGGCAGAAATGTAAAATGGTACAATGAGATTAGGAAACAGTTTGGGAGTTTCTTAAACCCTGTCATATGATTCAGCCATTCTACTTATTGGTAAAAAAAGAAAAGAAAAGAAAAAAACGTTGAGTAGAGCTTAAAACCAGTAAAGCTTTCATGAACATTTGTACTTAAGTCTTTGCATGGACATATGCTTTATTTCTCCTGGGTATAACTATAAACTCCACAAGGACAGGGAGCTTGTCTCTTGTTCACTATCCCAATTCAGTAACTAGCTCTGTGTCTGACATGGTAGGAGTTCAAACTGTGCTTGACTAAAGCAATTTGGGCTTCCCAGGTGGCTCAGATGGTCAATAATCTGCCTGCAATGCAGGAGACCCCAGTTCAATCCCTGGGTGGGGGAGAAGGAAATGCCTACTCACTCCAGTATTTTTGCCTGGAGAATTCCATAGACAGAGGAGCATGGCAGGCTACAGTCCATGGGGTCGCAAAGAGTCAGACATGACTGAGCGATTAACACCTTGACTTTCTTTCAAAGTAGTATGATTTACTATGGACTTTGTCGTATCAACAAGTAAATGTATAAACAAATTGTCATGTATGGACTAGTACTTCACGCTAAAAATGAATGAATTATTTATCCATGCAATAGTATGGATAAATCTCAAGACAATTATGCTGAAAAAAGAAGCCAGACTGTAAAGAGTACATACTATATGATTCTGTTTATGTAAAACTCTAGAAAATACCAGTTAATCTATAATGACAGAAAACAGATCAGTAATTAGCTAAGGAGTCAGAAGGTCAGGAGAAGTGGGAGGGAGAAGTTAGAATAGGGAACAAAGAATCTTTGGGAAGATAAACTGTTCACAATCCTGATGGTGATTTCAAAGGTTTGTACATATGTCAAAGTACATACGTACAAACTATTGCATATATACTGTCAAATAATAGAGCAATTAAAATGTTACATTTAATGTATATCAATTATTCTTCAATAAAACTGTTTTTAGCCACCTCCTCTCCCTCAGAACAATCCAATCTCATGATATTATTCTAGGAACAAGAATGTACTGGAGATATACTGCTATCTGTTTCCATGCTCTCCTATTTTTTTGCTGTCTCATCTTCTGCCTTTCTATTAAAGAATGGCTTCTCCTAGGCTTCTTCTCTTCTTGGCGCTCTTATCTTTTTGCTCTATATGCTCTCCTTGCATGATTTTGTTGTATCTTGATGTCTTAAATATATTATTTTTTTTGAATTCACATAAATTTCCATAGTTCCTGATCTAAATGTTTAACTATATATCAGATCCACTCATCTAAACGCCCACAGCACCTTAAACTCTGTTATGGCTAGAGATAAACATGTCTAAAGACAAAAAAAAAAAAATCACACAATAAAACAAATTCTTCTCAGGTGTGTTTTCAGTTGATACAACATAAATTATATACCATCACCAATGACATGTTCTCACCAACATTTTAAAATTGAATATATGTAACTCAAAACTTTAGAGCTAGTCTTTATTTTATTGGAAATCTAGGTAACAGAGGAACGAGTTAAGTGAATAAGCAATCAAATATTTGACAGTTGGCTCAAGTCCATATCATTAAAAAAGATGAGAAGTTTGGAAGTGATTTTTAGATTTAAAAGAACTAATAAGATACAACAATTGAATGTAATGTGTGACTGTTGGATCCCAATTTGAACAAGTCAACTATAAATAATCTTTGGGAATAACTAGGCAATTTTCAATATGGGTATTTGAATATTTGTAAATATCCAAATGGATATTTTGATATTTGGAAATATCCTAATGAATGTTTGGAAATTTTGTTTATCTTTTTTGATGTGAATGTGGCATTGATATTATGAAACAAATATTTGTTTTTTTAGGAGATATATAAAGAATGTATATTTAGGATTCCTTCTATTTTTTTATACCTAGCTTTGCCCAGGTGTGCCATTTACTATTCTGGGAACTGCTTTCTACAGAAGAGATTTCAGTCATTTGCTCTTTGCTATGATTATGAGAAAATCAAGCAGATAGAAAAATATTCTTGCATCCTTTATCTTCACAACCAGATATTAAATTTATAACCCTGAAAATCTGATTCCAGTATTTTTTCCCAATGAACTCAAGTGAAAACTTCATCCAGGAAAAGATATGTCTTTGGAATTTGAAGTGGAATCATCTGGGGGCCATTACATGATGTTACAGGGATTCATTTGTGTGGTGAAGAATTGTTTTAATTATCATGGTCATTAGAAACTGGTAAAATATTTAAGCTCACTCTTTTTCTTCTTCCTTCCTCCCTTCTCCTTCTCTTCACCTCATCTTGCTCTTTTTTTCCCTCCTTCTCATGGATATAATAGCTTTGGGAACTGAGTATAACAACATATACTTAGAATGGTATTTATAACAATAAGCTTCCTAGCCTATTATCACATTTCACTCTTCTGGAAACCCTTTTATCTGAAGGTGCTAGTATTTTTTTTTTAATTGCTCATATTTTAGAGAAATGAGATTTAGAAATCTCTGAATCTAACAACTTTTGGAACCAAGATTGGATTCTAAATATCTGGATTCTAAGTTCAATTTACTTCCAAAGTTCTTATAAATAGTTGCTCTATTTTTTTCAATTTCACATTGAAGGGTTTTAAAATAATTCTAATTGTTTCCATGTCTTAGCAGAAATATGTATTTTTGCATGTTTCTTAAGTGACTTTGAATCATATTAAATTTCATATTGCATTTTGAGAGCTTCTGCCATGCTTGGCTATGATATGAAAATAAAGTGATGTTATTTCTGCAATTACAAAAGGAAATTTATACTTTATCAGAAGAGAAAGGCTATAAAAAGACATATTTTCCCCTTGAATAAAAAGTTGTGTTGATTTGTGTAGCTAATAAAACTACTATTTCTGTTTCCAAAATGAGTTAGAATCCATTGGAAGGTTTAAGATGCTACTTTAAGGAAAAAAACTCTTTTCATTTTTTCCCAAATACTTAAGCCTGTCTTAGAATGTTTAAGTGAATGAATGCAAGATCACACATGCCTACAGGACATAGATGATATGAATAAATGAAATGATAGTGAATATACTTAATGCCTCATGATTGACTATGACATAAAAGTAAATATTGAATGTGAGTTTTAATTATTAAAAACAAATCAGGAAAACATCTGGTTGCAGCCCTGACATGTAAGGAGTTTGGAAGTAGTCGCTTTCATTTTCACATTTTCAGAAAGCTGAACAAATTAGAAACCAACAACTCTTTTTAGATCTAGCTGAGAATTGGTGTCACTGGGAAAATTGCTAGGGAACTGTAAATAAAAATAAAAATAAAAAAAATTTAAAAAAAATAAATAAAAATAAAAATAAAATACAACTACACACAAATAAGAATGACTAAAATTTTTTTAAAAATTTAAAAAAAAAGAAAAAAAGAAACAACAACCTGATGATACCAAATACTGACAAGGATACGAAGCAACAAGAACTCTGATTCATTGCTGGTGGGAATGCAAAGCAGTACAGCTATTTTGGAAGAAAGTTTGGCAGTCTGCCACAATGAAACACATAGCATAACCTGATGATCCAGCAACAGCACTCAGATATTTACTCCATTGAGTTGAAAGTTTATGTCTACACAAAAATCTGCACACTAATATTTATAGCAACTTTATTTATAATCACCCAAATTTGGCAGCAATAACCAAAATGTCCTTCAAAGGTTAAAGGAAAAACAAATAGTGTTACATCCAGTGGGGTATTATTCAATGATTAAAAGAAATATGTTATCAAACTACAAAAAGACCTGAAGGAACATTTAATGCATATTGCTTTGTGAAGGAAATCCATCTGAACAGGCTACATACTATATCATTCAACTATTTGCTGTTTTGAAAAATGGCAAAACTATACAGACAATAAAAATAGCAGTGCTTGCCAAAGCTTTGAGAGGAAGAGGTGAGATTTTTAGGGTGGTGAAACTGTTATGTATGATACAATAAAGGTAGACTTATGATGACATGTATCTGTCAAACCCAATTGAATTGTATAACAAAGAGTGAACATAATGTAAACTACCGATTCAGCTAATAATATATTTGTTCTTTAGTTATGTTAGTTAATCAATCCACCATACTAATGAAAAATGTTAATAGAGGAAACTGTGTGTGTGTGGTGGTAGAGGATGGAATAAATATGAGAAATCTCTACTATCTGCTCACTATTTCTGTAAATCAAAAACCATTAAAAGTTAGTCTATTAAGTAATATAATTAATAAAATATGTTATTTAAAAAACTGTACCAACTAAGAAAAATGAATCAGAAATTTTCTCCAATAGAATCACTGCAAAGATCATTTCATTTCTATGTAAGAATAAACAGTTATAAAATAAAATTTAAATTAAAGTATAGCATTTAAAATAGCATAAAAAATAAACTATTCGGGGTGATTCAAAAAAGAGATGTGTAAGATTTCATACAGAAAATTATGAAATTTTGCTGAACTCTATTTACTAATACATAAATAACTAGAAGGATAGATCTTGTTCATATATTGAAATATTCAACATGATAAAGATATTAACTCTAGAACAATCATTGTGGTTTAGCAGCTAAATCATGTCATACTCTTGCAGCCCCATGGACTGTAGCCTGCCAGGCTCCTCTGTCCATGGGATTTCCCAGGCCAAAAGACTGGAGTGGGTTGCCATTTCCTTTTCCAGGGGACCTTCCCAACCCAGGGATCCAACCTGAGTCTCCTGCATTGCAGGTGGATTCTTTACCCATTGAGGGAAGCATTCAATGCAATCTAACAAAAGTTTTAAAATTTATAAGAAATGTAAATAATCAAAATTACCATGAGTGACAAGTTTCCTCACAAATTTTCACAACTTTCTATAAAACTGTAGTAATTAACAGTGTGTTATTAACCTAAGTTTAGATCCTTAGACCAAAAGATCAGAATTAATAGCACAGAAACAGAATTACATATATGTGGGTGCTTGATATGATAGAGGTAGTTTAACAGGTCACTGGTGAAAGGTTGAACTTGACCATTTAAATGAGAATGTAATAGAGAAGAACAAAACTGACTTCATACTAGATCCTTTAGCCCCAAGCTTTGTGCTGTCACTAGTGCCTTAGTCATGCTGGTTCTACACCTTTGTAAAGGAATGTTGACGATATAGCCTGAAATGCATTTGATAGCCCATTCTCACAGTTCTGCCCCTCAGGCTTGACCTTTAAAGGTATAACTCGTTTCGTTGATATAAAATGAAAAATTGCAGAACAGAGGGAAAAAAAAGTGCAAAACAAACGCTGAACATTTGTCTTGTTGGAGGCTTACAGGAGTATTGTGACCAGACCTATGTTGACAGATGTAAGAACAAAGGATTCAGGCACCAAGAAATTTATAACAACCAGCCATAGTTCGTCCCCTTTAAATATAAAAGAAACTTGAATTCTAAGAGTAAGATGGTTTTTGTGTGACAATAGTCCACCATCTTCTTGGCTTACTGGCTTTCCAAATAAATTCATTGTTCCTTGCCCCAGCATCTTGACTCTTGATTTATTAACCTGTCATGTGGTAAGCAGTATGAGATTCGACACGGTAACAAGACCATTTGCTATTTAAATTAAAAAATGAAATTGAACCCATATTGCAGATTTTATATAAAAATCAACTTTACTTACATTAAATACATAAATGTAAAAGATATAACTATAAATAGATTAAAAAATCATATGGAGAATATTTTATCACCTTGGTGTAGAAAGTATTTTCTACATGAAGCACACAGCCACAACACACACACACACACAAAATAAAGGAAAATATTTATAACTTAAATTTGGTAATTAAAATTATGAACATTTTAAAATCCAAAAAATGCCTTAAAAATATTGAGTCATAACATAGGAGTAGATATTTTCAACATATAAATCTAGCAAAGAATTAAAATTTTGAATATCTGAAGTTAATTTATTAATAAGGACAAAAATAAAATGAAAAATGGACAAGATAAAGTGTAGAGAATAAAACTACTCCAATTAATGAATAAACATGAAAATATGTTATTAGTACTAATAGAAAAATGTAATTGGGAGCTAGTTGATGACACATGTTCACAAACAATTCTCTGATTGGTCTAAAAAAGTGATTTTTACTTTGTTCAGTTTTTTTCTTGTAAGAATGAGAGTGACAATTCTGGACTTTACATGTCAAAGTTGAAACTGGAAGGCTTATGCTTCCGGTTCTTTAAATCACATTTTTAAGAGAAGAAAAAATGAGGAAGTTCGGAGAGAACACGATGGTGAAGGAGTAGGTGGACTTGGAGTACATCTCTCTCCACGGATACCTCAGGAATACACCTTCAGACACAGAAGTGCATGCAGAACACTAGCTGAGAGCGGACAGGAGTATCTGACCAGTGGAAAAGAATATATAGAACCACGCAAAACTTGATAGGATGAAGGAACTAGGGGGGGAAACAGGAGTGTTAGTAGGACTGGACCTGCCCTCAGCGGGTTGGGGAACTGAAGCAGGGGTCCAATCCCCACATCCGGGCAGTCGTCTG
The DNA here is from genome assembly GCF_027580195.1 of Bos mutus. Lineage (NCBI taxonomy): Eukaryota > Metazoa > Chordata > Mammalia > Artiodactyla > Bovidae > Bos > Bos mutus. Next base: position 74,568,394 of record NC_091617.1, read on the forward strand.
AGTCGGAGGAGAATCATTTAAGGCTAAGAGTGAAAGAACTGATCTGTGGCAGCCTAAACAGAATAGGCTCAGAGGTGAAAGCACCTGCCTGCAATGCAGGAGACCTGGGTTTGACCCCTGGGTCAGGAAGATCCCCTGGAGAAGGAAATGGCAACCCACTCCAGTATTCTTGCCAGGAGAATCCTATGGATGGAGGAGCCTGGCGGGCTACAGTCCACGGGGTCGCAAAGAGTCAGACATGACTGAGCGACTTCACTTTCACTTTCAAACAGAATGAGAACCAGACAGTCCTTGCCACAGCCATTCATACCCCGAGCAGGAATGCTGGTTCCCTGGAAGGTGCAGTGGCTGGGAGCTGGAGTTTAGGGATTGTGAAGCAATCCCAGGGTGAGGGCTGCTGTTGATTGCAGAGAGAGGGATCGAGGGGATGTGAGGGAGGAGACTGTAGGGGGAAAGGCCTCTGGAGGAAAGCTGGGCAGCCATGGAAGCCAGGCGATACTGCTGAGCCATGCTTAATGGGTGGAGCCATCACCATAGCCTCTCTCTCCCCACATGCCAGATGAACAATAGAGAGGCTGGCCCATCAAACCCCTGACACACTGAACTAAAGAGTAGGACCCCACCCAGGGTGCTCCTTTAAGTGACTAATGTGCTGATCAACAGAGTAGGACCCCAGCCAGGGGACCCTTCTATGTGCCTGATGCGCCAAAAAACAGAGAATGCCCCTAGGCAAAAGAGCCTTCTAAGTGCCTGAATGGGCGAAGCTATGGAGAAACACTGGCCATGGAGGCCTTCTGATTGCCAGCTACAAGAGATTCAAAAAAAAAAAAAAAAAGACTCTGATAGGGCCATAACTCCTGCAGCAGAGGATGTCTCTGCACACTTGGTGCGTCCAGAGTCCCCGTAAGCCAAGCAGCTGTGCCACCTTCATGCTCAACTCTCACTGGGGCAGGGCTGCCACAGACAAAAAAAATTCTTGCTTCTTTCTATGTGTGCAGGGTTGCTCGGTCATGTCCAACTCTTTGTGATCCTTTAGACTGTGGCCTGCCAGGCTTCTCTGTCAGGGAGAGGGGTTCTCCAGGCAAGATACTGGAGTGTATTGGCCAATACTGGTTGCCATACTCTGCAAGATCACTGTATTTCCTGCTTCCCTAGCTGCCACCTCCCCTGATGACCTGGTGCTTCCAGAACCCCTGCAACCCAAGCAGCTGCACCACCTCCACACCCGGCCCTCACAGGGGCAAACCCAAGTCCTCCAGGGCAGCCTCAGGAGCAAACCCCAGTGGACAACCCACAAGTAGAGGTGGAAATAAAACCACAGTTGAAACCCAGGGGCAGTGTGGCTAAGGAAGGAGACCCAAAATCTTCCCAGCAGCTGTACAAGCTGAAGATTAAATCCACATGATCAACTAGGCAGGCTCTGTGTCTATGGAATATATAAAAGGTCATTGAGAGCTCCCACAAAAGAAAACATACTAGTTCTTATAGCTGTGAACGTTGGAGGAAAGAACATACAAGAGTAGGACCAGATTAGAGTCTGAGCTTCCCCCACAGCAGGTCCAGAGACCAGCACAGTGTTGGAGGGCATCTTAAGGAGGTGTGGTGGACTGTGGCTCCCAGCAAGAGAAAGGACTCTAACAACAGTGACTCAAGAAAAACATTTATTATTCTTATTTTTTGACTTGTTTTGTAGAATCTTCTGGAATTCTTTTCTTTTTCCTCTCCCCCCTCCCCCCACCGTTGTAGTTGTCATTTTTATTGGCACTAGGAAATCCAATTAAGATTTTGAGCTTTTTTTTTTCCCTCAGTCACATTTTTTATCATTATAAACATCTGCCTCTATACTGGGCTTCTGCAGCTCTGTGGAGTTTTCCTTTTTTTCTCTCTCTTTTTTTATAATTTTAATTTTTAAGTTTTAAAACCTATTATTTTTTTCTGCATTTATTCCTTTTGCTTTTCCTACTGTTCTTTTCCACTTGCAGTTAATTTTTAACATATATAAATCTTCTTTATATATCTCTATTTAGCTTTGCTTATCTATTCTTTCTTTCTTTTCTTTCCTCTCAACATATTTGTGAGTCTTATTTTCATTGCTTTATTTCCTACTTGGCACCTTGCTTTAGTTTTGTTTTCCAGTTTGTGCTTTAGTTAGTTTTGTTTTTAACTGGTAAATATAATTTTTTATTTCCTTTGTTCACTGGGTCAATCTACTTACTTTATTTTTGTTGGACTGTTTTGACTTTGCTCATGGGTATATATACATATGTGTGTGTGTGTGTGTTCTATTATTTTAATTATTATTTGGCTGATTTTGTAACTTCATCTTTTATTTCTCACTTTTGGATATTTGTTTTAATCTTGCTTAATGCCTTAACAGACCACTTGTGGAATCTCAGTTCCTGACCAGAGATCAAGCCTTGAACCTTGGGAGTAGGAGCACTGACTCCAAGACCCTAGACTAACAGAGAGCTAACCCTAGGGAGTATCAAATAGTGAGAACTCACACAAATGAAACCATTGAATACAAGACCCAGCATTACCCAACCACCAGTAGCACCCTATGCAAGACACCTCATCTAAACAAGAAACCAAACAAAAATACAAACCCAGTCATCAGCAGAGAGGATTATGACCTCACTCAGCCTTGCCCATCATAGGAAAAACAAACAAACAAAACTCAGCACAAATCTCACTTAGTATGAAGCTTACACAAACCACTGGACCAGTATTAGGAGGGCAGAACCCAAAAGGAAGAAAGAATTCACCCTTCTTCAAGGAAAGAATTCAACTTGCCTTGAAGCCCGGGAAAAGGAGACCTCAAACACAATAAGTTTAAAAAAATAATGAAAAGGCAGAGAAATACTACACAAATGAAGGAACAAACTAGAAACACAGAAGTCCAAATAAATGAAGAGGAAACAGGCAAACTACCTGAAAAAGAATTCAGAAAAATGATGGTAAAAATGATCAAAAACCTTGAAAAAATGGGGAAAATGCAAGAATCAATTAAAAAAGACCTAGAAGAATTAAAGAATAAACATACAGAAACAAACAACAAAATTAGTGAACTTAAAAATACTCTAGAAGGAAACAATAGCAGAATATCTGAACCAGAAGAATGAATCAGTGAGCTGGAAGATAAAATGGTAGAAATAACTTCTGAAGAGCAGAATAGAGAAAAAGAATGAAAAGAACTGAGGATAGTCTCAGAGACTTCTGGGACAATATCAGACACACCAACATTCGAATTATAGGGCTCCCAGAAGAAGAAGAGAAGAAGAAAGGGTTTGAGAAAATTTTTGAAGAGATTATAGTTGAAAATTTCTCCAACATAGAAAAGGAAATAGTCAATCAAGTCCATGAGGCACAAAGATTCCCATACAGGATAAACCCAAGGAGAAACATGCCAAGACACATTCTAATCAAACTAACAAAAACTCAGCACAAAGAAAGAATATTAAAAGCAGCAAGGGAGAAGCAACACATAACATACAAGGGAAACCCCATATGCGTAACAGCTGATCTTTCAGCAGAAATTCTACAGGCCAGAAGGGAATGGCAGGATATATTTTAAGTACTGAAAGGGAAAATCTACAACCAAGATTACTGTACCCAGCAAGGATCTCATTCAAAATTGATGGAGAAATAAAATGCTTTTCAGACAAGCAAAAGTTAAGAGAATTCAGACTGACCAAGCCAGCTTTACAACAAATGTTAAAGCGACTTATATAGTCAAGAAATACAAGAGAAAAAAAGAAAGATCTACAAAATCAATCCCAAACAATTAAGAAAATGGCAATAGTAACATATATATCAATAATTACTTTAAATGTAAATGGATTAAATGCACCAACCAAAAAACACAGACTGGCTGAATGGACACAAAAACAAGATCCATATATATGCTGTCTACAAGAAACACACTTCAGATCTAAAGACACATATAGATTGAAAATGAGAGGATGGAAAAATACATTCCATGCAAATGGGAAGCAAAAGAAAGCTGGAGTAGCAATCCTTGTATCAGACAAAATAGACCTTAAAATAAAGATTACATGAGATAAGGAAGGACACCACATAATGATCAAGGGATCAATCCAAGAGAAAGACATAACAATTGTAAATATCTATGCACCCAACATAGAAGCACCTCAATACATAAGACAAACACTAACAGACATAAAAGGAGAAATTGACAGTAACACAATAATAGCAGGAGACTTTAACACCCCACTCAAGCCAATGGAAGATCATCAAAACAGAAAATTAATAAGGAAGCACAAATCTTAAAGGATACATTAGATGAGATTGGTCTCATTGATATCTTCAGGACATTCCATCCAAATGCAGAAGAATACAGCTCCTCAAGCGCACATGGAATATTCTCCAGGGTAGACCACATCTTGGGTCACAAATCAAACCTCAGTAAATTTAAGAAAATTTAAATTGTACCAAGCATCTTCTTCAACCACAATGCTATGAGAGTTGATATCAATTACAAGAAGAAAAAAAAACTGTAAGAAGCACAAACATATGGAGAATAAGCACATTTCTAAGTAACCAACAGGTTACTGAAGAAATCAAAAGGGAAATTAAAAAATTTCTAGAAACAAATGACAATGAAAACACAACAACTCAAAACCTGTGGAATGCAGCAAAAGCATTTCTAAGAGGGAAGTTTATAGCAATACAATCCTACCCCAATTAACTAGAAAAACAATGAATAGCCTAACTGTACACCTAAAACAACTGGAAAAATAATAATAATAATAAGATTTAATAGAAGGAAAGAAATCATAAAGATCTGAGCAGAAATAAATGAAAAAAATTAAAAAAAACAATAATAAAGATTAATAAAAATAAAAGCTAGTTCTTTGAGAAGATAAACAAAATTGACAAACCTTTAGCCAAAGTCATCAAGAAAAAAGAGAGAAGAATCAAATCAACAAAATAAGAAATGAAAAAGGATAGGTTACAAAAGACAATGCAGAAATATAGATTATAAGAGACTATTATGAACAACTATATGGCAATAAAATAGATAACCTGGAAGAAATGGACAGATTCTTAGAAAAATTCAATCTTCCAAGACTGAACCAGGAAGAAATAGAAATTATGAACAACCCAATTACAAGCACAGAAATTGAAGTTGAGATGAAAAATCTCCCAAAAGACAAAAGCCCAGGACCAGAGGGCTTTACAGGAGAATTCTATCAAACATTTTGAGAGGAGCTAATGCCTATTCTTCTAAAACTTTTTCAAAAAATTGCAGACGAAGGAACACTTCAAAACTCATTCTACGAGGCCACCATCACCCTGATACCAAAACCAGACAAAGACAACATAAAAAAGAACTACAGGCCAGTATCACTGATGAACATAGATGCAAAAATCCTCAACAGAATTTTAGTAAACAGAATTCAGCAACACATAAAAAAACTCATACACCATGATCAAGTTGGATTATTCCAGGGATGCAAGGATTCTTCAATATACGCAAACCAATCAATGTGATACACCATATTAACAAATTGAAAGATAAAAACCATATGATAATCTCAATAGATACATAAAAAGCATTTGATGAAATTCAGCACCCATTTATTGCTAAAACTCTTCAAAAAAAAAAAAAAATGGGCATAGAAGGACCCTACCTCAACATAGTAAAGTAAAAAAATATATGATAAGCCTACAGCAAACATTATTCTCAATGGTGAAAAACTGAAAGCATTCCCCCTAAGATCAGGAACAAGACAAGGGTGTCCACTTTCACCACTATTTTTCAACATAGTCCTGGAAGTCCTAGCGACAAGCAATCAGAGAAGAAAAAGAAACAAAAGGAATCCAGATCAGAAAACAGGTTAAGCTCTCACTGTTTGCAGATGGCATATACTGCACATAGAAAATCCTAAAGATAGTATCAGAAAATTACTAGAGCTAATCAGTGAATTTAGCAAAGTTGCAGGATACAAAATCAACACACAGAAATTACTTGCATTTGTATGTACTAACAAGGAAAAATCAGTAAGAGAAATTAAGGAATCAATCCCATTCACCATTGCAACAAAAAGAATTAAATATCTAGGAACACACCTACCTAAGGAGACAAAAGAACTGTACACAGAAAATTTTGACACTTATGAAAAAAATCAAAGATGACATAAACAGAGGGAGAGATATTCCATGTTCCTGCGTAGGAAGAATCAATATTGTGAAAAAGACTATACTACCAAACACAATCTACAGATTCAATGCAATCTCTATCAAATTACCTATGGCATTTTCCAAAGAACTAGAACAAAAAATTTCACAGTTCATATGAAAACACAAAAGACCCCAAATATCCAAAGCAGTCTTGAGAAAGAAGAATGGACCTGGAAGAATCCACCTTTCTGACTTCAGATTATACTACAAAGCTACAGTCATCAAGAGAGTATGGTATTAGCACAAAAACAGAAGTATAGACCAATGGAACAAGATAGAAAGCCCCAAAATAAACCCATGTACCTAGTTCAGTTCAGCTCAGTTCAGTTCAGTCGCTCAGTCATGTCCAACTCTTTGTGATCCCATGAACTGCATCACACCAGGCCTCTCTGTCCATCACCAACTCCCGGAGTTCACTCAAACTCACGTCCATTGAGTCGGTGATGCCATCCAGCCACCTCATCCTCTGTCGTCCCCTTCTCCTCCTGCCCCCAATCCCTCCCAGCATCAGAGTCTTTTCCAATGAGTCAACTCTTCACATGAGGTGGCCAAAGTGTTGGAGTTTCAGCTTTAGCATCAGTCCTTCCAAAGAAATCCCAGGGCTGATCTCCTTTAGAATGGACTGGTTGGATCTCCTTGCAGTCCAAGGGACTCTCAAGAGTCTTCTCCAACACCACAGTTCAAAAGCATCAATTCTTCGGTGCTCAGCTTTCTTCACAGTCCAACTCTCACATCCATACATGACCACTGGAAAAACTATAGCCTTGACTAGATGGAGTTTGTTGGCAAAGTAATATCTCTGCTTTTCAATATGCTATCTAGGTTGGTCATAACTTTTCTTCCAAGGAGTAAGCATCTTTTAATTTCATGGCTGCAATCACCATCTGCAGTGATTTTGGAGCCCCCAAAAATAAAGTCTGACACTGTTTCCACTGTTTCCCCATCTATTTCCCATGAATTGATGGGACCAGATGCCATAATCTTCGTTTTCTGAATGTTGAGCTTTAAGCCAACTTTCTCACTCTCCTCTTTCACCTTCAGCAAGAGGCTTTTTAGTTCTTCACTTTCTGCCATAAGAGTGGTGTCATCTGCATATCTGAGGTTATTGATATTTCTCCCAGCAATCTTGATTCCAGTTTGTGCTTCTTCCAGTCCAGTGTTTCTCATGATGTACTCTGCATATAAGTGAAATAAGCAGGGTGACAATATACAGCCTTGACGTACTCCTTTTCCTATTTGGAACCAGTCTGTTGGTCCATGTCCAGTTCTAACTCTTGCTTCCTGACCTGCATATAGGTTTCTCAAGAGGCAGATCAGGTGGTCTGGTATTCCCATCTCTTGAAGAATTTTCCACAGTTTATTGTGATCCACACAGTCAAAAGATCTGCATAGTCAATAAAGCAGAAATAGATGTTTTTCTGGAACTCTCTTGCTTTTTCGATGATCCAGCAGATATTGGCAATTTGATCTCTGGGTCCTCTTCCTTTTCTAAAGCCAGCTTGAACATCAGGAAGTTCAAGATCATGTATTGCTGAAGCCTGGCTTGGAGAATTTTGAGCATTACTTTACTAGCGTGTGAGATGAGTGCAATTGAGCGGTAGTTTGAGCATTCTACGGCATTGCCTTTCTTTGGGATTGGAATGAAAACTGATCTTTTCCAGTCCTGTGGCCACTGCTGAGTTTTCCAAATTTGCTGGCATATTGAGTGCAGCACTTTCACAGCATCATCTTTCAGGATTTGAAATAGCTCAACTGGAATTCCATCACCTCCACTAGCTTTGTTCGTGTGATGCTTTCTGAGGCCCACTTGACTTCACATTCCAGGATGTCTGGCTCTAGGTCAGTGATCACACCATTGTGATTATCTGGGTCATGAAGATCTTTTTTGAACAGTTCTTCTGTGTATTCTTGCCACCTCTTCTTAATATCTTCTGCTTCTGTTAGGTCCATACCACTTCTGTCCTTTATTGAGCCCATCTTTGCATGAAATGTTCCCTTGGTATCTCTAATTTTCTTGAAGACATCTCTAGTCTTTCCCATTTTGTTGTTTTCCTCTATTTCTTTGCATTGATCACTGACGAAGGCTTTCTTATTTCTCCTTGCTATTCTTTGGAACTCTGCATTCAGATGCTTATATCTTTCCTTTTCTCCTTTGCTTTTCGCTTCTCTTCTTTTCACAGCTATTTGTAAGGCCTCCCCAGACAGCCATTTTGCTTTTTTGCATTTCTTTTTTTATGGGGATAGTCTTGATCCCTGTCTCCTGTACAATGTCAAGAACCTAAGTCCATAGTTCATCAGGCATTCTTTCAGATCTAGTCCCTTAAATCTATTTCTCACTTCCACTGTATAATCATAAGGGATTTGATTTAGGTCATACCTGAATGGTCTAGTGGTTTTCCCTACTTCAATTTAAGTCTGAATTTGCCAATAAGGAGCTCATGATCTGAGCCACAGTCAGCTCCTGGTCTTGTTTTTGCTGACTGTATAGAGCTTCTCCATCTTTGGCTGCAAAGAATATAATCAATCTGATTTCGGTGTTGACCATCTGGTGATGTCCATGTGTAGAATCTTCTCTTGTGTTGTTGGAAGAGGGTGTTTGCTATGACCAGTGCGTTCTCTTGGCAAAACTCTATTAGCCTTTGCCCTGCTTCATTCTATATTCCAAATCCAAATCTGCCTGTTATTCCAGGTATTTCTTGACTTCCTATTTTTGCATTCCAGTCGCAGGCAGCTGCAATGGCACACAATGCAAGCCTAGAGGAGTTACCCCACATCCTAGTCAGAGGCAGAAGCCGGGAGGAGCTACCCCACACCCAAGGAGCGGTGGCTGCGTGGGAGCAGGAGGGCCTAGAGGAGCTACTCCACGTTCAAGGTCAGGAGGGGTGGCAGTGAGGAGATACTCCTCATCCAAGGTAAGGAGCAGTGGCTGCACTTTGCTGGAGCAACTGTGAAGAGATACCCCACGTCCAAGGTAAGAGAAACCCAATTAAATGGTAGGTGTTGCAAGAGGGCATCAGAGGGCAGATGCACTGAAACCATACTCACAGAAAACTAGTCAATCTAATCACTCTAGGACCACAGCTTTGTCTAACTCAATGTAACTAAGCCATGCTCTGTGGGGCCACCCAAGATTGGCAGGTCATGGTGGAGAGGTCTGAGAGAATGTGGTCCACTGGAGAAGGGAATAGCAAACCACTTCAGTATTCTTGCCTTGAGAACCCCATGAACAGTATGAAAAGGCAAAATGATAGGATACTGAAAGAGAAACTCCACAGGTGAGTAGGTGCCCAATACGCTACTGGAGATCAGTGGAGCAATAACTCCAGAAAGAATGAAGGGATGGAGCCAATGCAAAAACAATATCCAGTTGTGGATGTGACTGGTGATAGAAGCAAGGTCTGTTGCTGTAAAGAGTAATATTGTATAGGAACCTGGAATGTTAGGTCCATCAATCAAGGCAAATTCAGTTCAGTTCAGTCGCTCAGTCGTGTCCAACTCTTTGCGACCCCATGAATTGCAGCACGCCAGGCCTCCCTGTCCATCACCAACCCCCGAAGGTCACTTAAACTCACGTCCATAGAGTCAATGATGCCATCCAGCCGTCTCATCCTCTGTCGTCCCCTTCTCCTCCTGCCCCCAATCCCTCCCACCATCAGAGTCTTTTCCAATGAGTCAACTCTTCACATGAGGTGGCCAAAGTACTGGAGTTTCAGCTTCAGCATCATTCCTTCCAAAGAAATCCCAGGGCTGATCTCCTTCAGAATGGACTGGTTGGATCTCCTTGCAGTCCAAGGGACTCACAAGAGCGTTCTCCAACACCACAGTTCAAAAGCTTCAATTCTTTGGCACTCAGCCTTCTTCACAGTCCATTTCTCACGTCCATACATGACCACTAGAAAAACCATAGCCTCGACTAGATGGACTTTTGTTGGCAAAGTAATGTCTCTGCTTTTCAATATGCTATCTAGGTTGGTTATAACTTTTCTTCCAAGGAGTAAGCGTCTTTTAATTTCATGGCTGCAGTCACTATCTGCAGTGATTTTGGAGCCCAGAAAAATAAAGTCTGACACTGTTTCCACTGTTTCCCCATCTATTTGCCATGAAGTGATGGGACCGGATGCCATGATCTTCGTTTTCAGAATGTTGAGCTTTAAGCCAACTTTTTCACTCTCCTCTTTCACTTTCATCAAGAGGCTTTTGAGTTCCTCTTCACTTTCTGCCATAAGGGTGGTGTCATCTGCATATCTGAGGTTATTGATATTTCTCCCAGCAATCTTGATTCCAGCTTGTGTTTCTTCCAGTCCAGCGTTTCTCATGATGTACTCTGCATATAAGTTAAATAAGCAAGGTGACAATATACAGCCTTGACGTATTCCTTTTCCTATTTGAAACCAGTCTGTTGGTCCATGTCCAGTTCTAACTCTTGCTTCCTGACCTGCATACAGATTTCTCAAGAGGCAGATCAGGTGGTCTGGTATTCCCATCTCTTGAAGAATTTTCCACAGTTTATTGTGATCCACACAGTCAAAGGTTTTGGCATAGTAAATAAAGCAGAAATAGATGTTTTTCTGGAACTCTCTTGCTTTTTCCATGATCCAGCAGATGTTGAAAATTGATCTCTGGGTCCTCTTCCTTTTCTAAAACCAGATTGAACATCAGGAAGTTCAAGTTCACTTATTGCTGAAGCCTGGCTTGGAGAATTTTGAGCATTACTTTACTAGCATGTGAGATGTGCTTCCAATTTTCCAAGGCAAATTGAAAGTGGTCAAACAGGAGATGGCAAGAGTGAAAGCTGACATTCTAGGAATAAGCTCACTAAAATGGACTGGAATTGGTGAATTTAACTCAGATGACCATTATATCTACTACAGCGGGCAGGATTCCCTTAGAAGAAATGGAGTAGACGTCATGGTCAACAAAAGAGTCCGAAATGCAGTACTTGGATGCAATCTCAAAAAAGATAGAATGATCTCTGTTCATTTCCAAGGCAAACCATTCAATATCACAGTAATCCAAGTCTATGCCCCAACCAGTAACGCTGAAGAAGCTGAAGTTGAATGGTTCTATGAAGACCTACAAGACCTTTTAGAACTAACACCCCAAAAAGATGTGCTTTTCATGCACCTATGGGTACCTTAATTTTGACAAAGAAGGCAGGAATATACCATGGGGCAAAGACAGTCTCTTCAATAAATGGTTCTGGGAAAACTGGACAGCTACATGCAAAAGAATGAAATTAGAATACTTCCTAATACCATACACAAAGATAAACTCATAGTGATTAAAGACCTAAATGTAAGACCAGAAACTATAAAACTCTTGGAGGAAAACATAGGCAGAACACTCGACGACAGAAATCAAAGCACGATCTTCTATGACCCACCTCCTAGAGTAATGGAAATAAAAACAAAAGTAAACAAGTGAGACCCGAATAAGCTTAAAATCTTTTGCACAGCAAAGGAAACTATAAGCAAGGTGAAAAGACAACCCTCAGAATAGGAGAAAATAATAGCAAATTAAACAACTGACCAAGATTAATTTCCAAAATATACAAGTAGCTCATACAACTCATTGCCAGAAAAACAAACAACCCAATTAAAAATGGTAAAAAGGCCTAAACAGACATTTCTCCAAAGAAGACATACAGATGGCTAACAAATACATGAAATGATGCTCAACATTGCTCCCTATTAGAGAAATGCAAATCAAAACTACAGTGAGATTATCACCTCACACCGGTCAGAATGGCCATCATCAAAAACTCTACAAACAATAAATGCTGGAAAGGGTGTGGAGAAAAGGGAACACTCTTGCACTGTTCAGAGAAGGCAATGGCAAGCCACTCCAGTACTCTTGCCTGGTAAATCCCATGGACGGAAGAGCCTGGTAGGCTGAAGTCAGTCCATGGGGTCGCGAAGAGTTGGACACAACTGCGCAACTTTGCTTTCACTTTTCACTTTCATGCATGGGAGAAGGAAATGGCAACCCACTCCAGTGTTCTTGCCTAGAGAATCCCAGGGATGGAGGAGCCTGGTAGGCTGCCATCTATGGGGTCGCACAGAGTTGGACACGACTAAAGTGACTTAGCAGCAGCAGCAGCTTGCACTGTTAGTGGGAATGTAAATTGATACAGCCAGTATGGAAGATGGTATGGAGATTCCTTAAAAAACTAGAAATAAAACCACTATATGACCCAGCAATCCCACTCCTAGGCATATACCCTGAGGAAACCAAAATTGGAAAAGACACATGTATTCCAATGTTCATTGTAGCATATTTACAATAGCTAGAACATGGAAGCAATCTAGATGTCAATCAACAGATGAATGGATAAAGAAGTTGTGTTACATACACACAAAATGGAATATTACTCAGCCATAAAAGGAACACATTTGAGTCAGTTCTAATAAGGTGGATGATCTAGAACCTATTACACAGAGTAAAGTAAGTCAGAAAGAGAAAGATAAATAGCATATTCTAATGCTATATACAGAAATTAGAAAAATGGTACTCAAGAATTTATTTACAGGGCAGCAATGGAGAAACAGACATAAAGAATAGACTTACGGACATGCGGAGAGGGGAGGAGAGGGTGAGATGTATGAAAACAGTACCATGGAAACTTACATTACCATATGTAAAATAGATAGCCAACGGGAATTTTCTGTGTGGCTCAGGAAACTCAAACAGGGGCTCTGTATCAACCTAGAAGGGTGGGATGGGGAGGAAAATGGGAGGGAGGCTCAAAACAGAGGGAATATATGTATACCTATGGCTAGTTAACGGAGAAGGTAATGGCACCCCACTCCAGCACTCTTGCCTGGAAAATCCCATGGACGGAGGAGCCTGGTGGGCTGCAGTCCATGGGGTTGGTAAGAGTCGGACACGACTGAGTGACGTCACTTTCACTTTTCACTTTCATGCATTGGAGAAGGAAATGGCAACCCACTCCAGTGTTCTTGCCTGGAGAATCCCAGGGATGGGGGAGCCTGGTAGGCTGCCGTCTATGGGGTCTCACAGAGTCGGACACGACTGAAGTGACTTAACAGCAGCAGCATGGCTGATTAATGTTAAGGTTTGACAGAAAACAACAAAATCTGTAAAGCAATTATCCTTCAATAAAAAATAAATAAAATTTAAAAAAAGCAGGAAGTTCAAACAGTAAATAAAAACATCACAGGAAAAGAAAAAAGGAGCCAAACTTTGAGAAAATATTTATATCCCGTATATCTGATGAAAGACTTTTGCTCATAATATAGACAGAATTCTCAAAACCCACTATTGAGAAATTAAGCAATTCAATTAAAAACTGGGGAAAAGATTTTAGCAATTTTTTTAAAGAATATACATGAATGATGATTAAGCCCTAACATTAGTCATAGGGAAATACAAATTAAATCACAATGAAATACCATTTCATTTATATTACAATGACCAATATTAGAAAGCCTACTCTTACCAAGTGTTGAAAAGTATATGGAAAAGATGAAATTTTCATGCTGTACTGATAAAGAATGTTAAATGCTATGTTTTCAAAAACAGCTTGGAAGTTTCTTAAAGGGTTAAACATATGCTACTTATACAATCCTACCTTTCCACTTCTATTAATTACCTGAGAGAAATGAAAATTTATGTTCATACAAAGATGTGTAAAATCAATTTTGTTTATCATAATTCTAAACTGGAAACAATCCAAACGTCCATAATTGTTGACTGGGTTAACAAATTACAATACATTCAGGATTATCAACACAGGCAACAATATGGATGAAACCCAAGATAATTGTGCCGAGGTTAAGGAGCCTGACGAATAATACATTAATATGTCAAAATTATCAAATGTTATACTTTAGCAATATGAAATTTATTGTAAGCCAATTTTGCTTTAAAAATCTATTTTTTAATGTGAAAAATAATCTTTTATAAGGAATGTGAAAATATCAGTGAAATGGAAAAACTCTTAGAAGTTAATTTATGAAACTGGCTTAAAAATAAGATGAGCAATATGTCCATTTCTTTTTTAAATGAAGGAATTATTTAAAATCTTTGTGCAAAAATCACATACAGTGTTCACATTGCTTCACTCAAAGTTCACAGAACTGATCACTTGATCTCATATAAATTTTTTTAGGGAATATCCTAAGAGTCAGTATGTGTATTATCAGGCTTCTGCATTCAGCGTAATTATTCTAATCTGTTATTTAACTTTTTTAAATTTGTAATTTAACTTTCTTATTTATCTTTAGATTAAAAAAAACATTAATGCTATGTTTATATGTTTATGATTATTTCTCATCACCATTTTTTTCAGAAATTTCTCATCAATTCTTAAGAATTTCTCTCATCACTATCTTTCCTCAGTTTATCAATATTCAGTATTCCCAACTTTCAGATAAGTAGAAGCTTTTTCTTCTTGTAAAACCTATTAATATATGCCAGTTTTTGTTTTTTTTTTTACGTGATTTAGTTTGTATTTGTCTTGAGCTGACTGTCACTAATAACAGCTAAGTTAGTTGAACCCACAGCTTTCTCTCTTTCCTAGCACAGTTAAATCTAATATCTGGAAAGACTGCTTGTCTGAGCAGGTTAGCTGTAGCTCCTTGTCTATGCCGATCATTAATGCAGAATATGCCCTTGGGATTTTCACACTTGGGTGTGCCTCTAAGACTCTGCTGTTTCAATAAAGACATTATTACCTCGACTTACAGAACTACACTTACAAAATACACTTTTGAAAGCATTCTATGAAATCTGAAGAATATGCCTGTTCTTCCTCTTCCTTGTAATTATTCCGATTCACTATAATTGGAAATTATCCACCACAATTTATAAGGAGTAAATATTTGGTAATTTTATCAAATCTGGTAACTTTTACTATGTTTTTTTTTTTTTTTGTCTATTAGTTGCCCTTATCTCTTTGTACCTTCACATGGCAGAGAGAGAGAGAAAGCTCTCATATTTATTCTTATAAGCAAAGTAATTCCATTCATGTGTGCCCAACTCTAATGGCCTAATTACTTCTAAAGGCCCTATTCGAAGGAGAGACAGCATAGGCGACCTATTTATTTAAATATTTATCAAAGATATAAAGAGTAATAGAATGAGGATAGCTCAGTGAGGAAATTCAGTGGAGAAAAGAGGCTGAGTAGCTTGGTTTACGCGGGAGACCAATAAAACTTCAAGACAAGAAGTTTGCATCACTTACGTAGGCAGCAGGCGTCCTTCCGTTCTCCCAAAGGAGAGGAGACACTGAGGCCTCCCCGGTCGGATCTTAGAAGCCCAGGCATAATTAGTAAGCATGGTGGCTTCCGTGCTCCAGATGGAGACTCAGCCAGAGTGAGAGAGAGAGCGACATGGGGAAACCAAGTTTCGGTGAACAAGGCCCGCACTTTATTTTCCAAAGTAGTTTTTATACCTTAAGTTATGCATAGAGGATAATGGGGGAAGGGGTGGAGTCATGCAAGGACAGCAGTTCCTGGTCCTAATCGAAGCCAGGCTTTCAAACTTATCATATGCAAAAGTTCAGGTGATTTGCATCATCTTCTGGCCCGGAGGCCTGTTAACATTTTAAGAAACTTATTTTTCTCTAAAGGTGATTATTCCAAAGTCAGGCGCCAGCCTCCAAAAAAAAGCATTGGACAAAGCTGCATTCCTATAGGGCACAGGTGAGGTGGGCTCAATCAAGAAAAGAATTAACTCAAGGGTCCAAGGTTACAAACATTGAGGCTACTACTTACATTTCTATACACCCATTATATCAATCAATACACTGCCAAGGACACAGTAGGTAAGGAGTATGGAGACTTAGCAGCAAACATTGGCCCAGTAAGTGAAAAACCCTTCACCAATACAATTTCTAATCAATCTTTTAACTACTGAAAAGAATCTGTGTTTAAACAGTTTAGAACATCTCCTGCCTCTCACAGTTGGGAGGCTCTGAACAATCACATGTGGCCGGAAAAACCTATTCAGGCAGGCTAGAGGATTTCCAAAGGAGTTTGTAGGTTGAAACACTGTCACACCCAGGAATTATTAACTGGAGCTGTAAGCTAACTCTTTTTTCAGAGAGAGGTAGTGGGGGACAGCCCCCAGTAAAGTCAGAGTTGTAGGTGAAAGCACAAAGCAGAAAGTAGGCAGACTCTGGTTTTGGGGGTATATGCTCGAGAATTTCCAGGGGGACTCCTGAGGCTCGATCCTGCCTTTGCGTATGCCGAGCCTCCTTCCTCATGACCTTTGCCATGGGCGGAGTGCCTCACACTGGCTCCCGGCAGAGTTAGAATTCTAGTTGAGCTATTCCAGATCCTGAAAGATGATGCTGTGGAAAGTGCTGCACTCAATATGCAATATGCACTCAATATGCAATATGCTGGCTCCCGGCACTATCATACTGGGAATTAGGATTTCAACTTTAATTTGGGAAGACTGTTTTCAGTCCACAACAGAGAACAATTGTGCATTATCTGTTAAATCCAATAATTTTAACTCAACTTTCTACTATAATAATACTGACATATAAATTTAATGGTGGATGGATATATGCATACTTATAAATTCATATTGCAGCAATTAAGTAAAGAGAAAATTTAGAAATATCCTAAACTATCCACGGGTATCCTAAAAGATGATGCTGTTACAGTGCTGCACTCAATATGCCAACAAATTTGGAAAACTCAGCAATGGCCTCAAGACTGGAAAAGGTCAGCTTTCATTCCAATCCCAAAGAAGGGCAATGCCAATGAATGTTCACACTACTGTACAATTGCTCTTATCTCACATGCTAACAAGGTAATGCTCAAAATCCTTCAAGTTAGGCTTCAATAGTACATGAACAAAAAACTTCCAGATGCACCAGCTGGATTTAGAAAATGCAGAGGAACCAGAGACCAAATTGCTAACATCCTCTGGATTACAGAAAAAGCAAGGGAATTCCAGAAAAAACATCTACCTCTGCTTCATTAAGTACACTAAAGCTTTTGACTATATGGATCACAACAAACTGTGGAAAATTCTTAAAGAGATAGGAACACCAGAGCACCTTCCCTGCCTCCTGAGAAACATGTATGTAGGCTAAGAAGCAACAGTCAAAACTGGACATTGAACAATGGACTGGTTCAAAATTGGGAAAGGAGTATGTCAAGGCTGTATATTGTCACTCTGCTTAACTTCATGCAGAGTACACCTTGCAAAATGCCAGGCTGGATGAATCCCAGGCTGGAATCAAGATTACTGGGAGAAATAGGAGCATCCTCAGATATGCAGATGATACCACTCTAATAGGAGACAGCAGAGAGGGAAAAAAGAGCCTGTTGATGATGGTCAAACAGGAGAGTGAAAAAGCTGGCTTAAATCTCAGCTTAGTTCAGAAAACTAAGACCATGACATCTTGTTCCATTACTTCATGGCAAATAGACTTGGAGAAAGTGGAAACATTGACAGATTTTATTTTCTTGTGCTCCAGAATTACTGTGGATGGTGACTGCAGTCATGAAATTAAAAGACAATTGCTCCTTCGAAGAAAAGCTACAGATGTAACTCTGTAAATGTTTCTCTGATCCAGGTCAGAATTTTAGAAATTCCATTTATCTTATTCTGAAACTGTGTTGGATAGACATCTATTATGATAGCTAACACTTATTTCCTAACCTTTTAATTTGGCTTTACTTCCCCTTTATAAGTCTTAAGGAGACTGAAAAAAGAAAGGAAGAAAATGGGCAAATCATAGGTACCAGAAGTTTTAAACTGAATATTTCAATAAATTCTAGCAATATAAAATTATTATTGTTCCCAAACCCCATCACAATACTCAAAGTGTGTCCCCTAATACAAATAGTCTGTAATAGGATTTGAGACCTTGACTGTCTGATTTCAGAGACTTAGAATTCTTATCTCATAGCTAACTGCCCTTATTCTGTGTTGTAAATCTTTATAGTCTCATGGTTTACCACAGCAAATGACTCGAGAGGTTCTCAACATATCTTTAACAGAAGAACAAATAAATGAACGCTATGTTTCATGGCATTGTGTTTTATACAAAGACAACTAAGGCGGATTACTGTCCTTCAGAGTTTTGGAGTCTATAACACAGGTAACATCACACAAAACCTTGCACATAGCATCTTAGATACAATTATGCAGTGCAAGATGAAAAATCTATATAACATATGTGGTAAGCAGTGGAGGAGCACCTAAGAAGAGGTCATAAAAGTGGCACTTGATAATTAGGTAGGATTTTACCACATAAAAATGGAGAAATTGAATGATAAGATAGGCAGCCAGCAAGAAATTCTATTCAAAGAAAGACACAAAGGCATTTAAGTAAAGAGATGTTCACAAAACTGTGAATAGTTCAGTCTATTTGCAACCAAACAGTAACTTTAAAATCAGGTCAGGGAAGTAGAATCTGGATCTATTGGCAAATGGTGGCGTTTAAAGTCATTTGTACCAGGGGGAATATGAGCAAAGACTATGTTTTAGAATCATTATCCTAGTAGGTGTATGTTGTGTGGGCAGAAGGGGAGGAGAATGTAGAGACTGAGAACCTACTGAGGAAGTCGTCTCCATCATTCCCATGAGAAACAGTGAAGCTTAAACCAGAATATGAGTAGAAAAAGCAGTGGAAAGGAGACCCAAAATAATTAGAAAGGGGTTATGAAAATTTTTACTTTAACATCTTCATTTCAAACTTTTTATTAAATTTTAGAATGGTGTTCAGCACTAGTTACTATATAAACAGTGGTTTCTAAACAAGAATACAAGAATCTGGAAATACTGAACGTGTCTATATTTCCCAGTTAATCATACGAAATTTGAGTTTATTTTCTGAAACATTCTGTCTCAGGAATACAGGTTTTCTAATATCTGACAAAAAATCCTATAAAACAAAGAACAAATCAATATGTTGCTTGTACCTACAAATTATAGAGTCGTTTTTAATTGGTTATAAAGACAATTGAAGTAATTAATTTCCATATTATGTGGTATTTACATCAAATGTGTCTCTTTCAGATAATTGGACTTGTAATCTTGTAATACTTTTGATAAAAAATTATATTTGGTAACAACTGAGTAAAAAACAGATGGGCTGAATGCTTTCCAAAGGCCTTGCACAAAATATTTGTTGTAAAAGTGTGAAGAAAATTTGCCCAGAACACTGATTTAAAATTTACTGCTTGGTTGAGACTTAAAAATGGCAGATTTTAGAATTTACATTTCATTGCATTTTCTCCTATTTTCCACATATTTGCCAGATTTAATGAAAAACATTCTCATTGGCAATTAGCCAGCAGTGCTAAAGTATTGATTTTCCCACATGTACTTCTGTTATAAAGGGTAGGGTAAAGAAGAAGAGGAGCAAATGAGAAAGTTCTTTCAGTGCTAAAACATTAGAAGACACGCATTTCATCCTAGTTTTCAGCTACTGGATCCACTAGACACATGCACTAAGCAATTACACACATGGGAAATAAGAAGTAATTGTAACATAGTCTTACTGAGAAATGTGACTGGTTTTGAGAACACTGTCCTATACCCAGCAGTTAGTTTAGGTGATGTAATGGGAATTTAATGAAACCCTGAATGGACTATTTTCTCTGAACTGTCCAGAAAGGTGGCTTTTCTTGCATTTTAGTATGGATAAGAGCAGCATTATCTGCTGCTGCTGTTCAGTCGCTTCAGTCGTGTCCAACCCTGTGTGACCCCATAGACAGCAGCCCACCAGATTCCTCTGTCCCTGGGATTCTCCAGGCAAGAATACTGGAGTGGGTTGCCATTTCCTTCTCCGTAGCATTATCTAGCAGCCCAGAAAAGCTTACAGGGAGATTTTGCTTCTGTGAATACTGGTTGTTATGTCTAGGAGAAATTTGTGTGAACCTTATCAAATAAAAAGTTAATTAAATCACTTTGGTTATTAAAGACCCATTGAATGCCTCTATCACCTGGAGTTAAAACATGTTCCTAGCCATTGCTTTCAGTGGGGTCATCTCCATAAGATGAAAAAAAAAGAGAAAGAAAACCACAAAAGCCCAGAAAAGTAATAAATGACAGGAAAAAATGAAAAAAAAAAAAAAACAAAAACAAAAACAGGAGCATTCTAAAGGTAAAGAGGAAAAATCAAGATGAAGTATAGAGGGGAAAGAGGTGACTCCTCTTCTCCCTCTTGTCTTAACCTATAACCATCTCTGTTATATCTGAAGACTTTTCTCTTCTACATCCTGTTGGAAACACCCTGAGATGGATTGCTTATTGATTGATGTGCATTTATGTATGTATGTACTTATATGTGTATGTATATTTACTTAAACAGATACTTAAATGGAACTTATGTGTCTGGTACTCTTCTAAGCACTGTACAATGTGTGTATATATATATAGCCTTGACTAGACGAGCTTTTGTTGGCAAAGTAATGTCTCTGCTTTTTGAATATGCTATCTAGGTTGGTCATAACTTTCCTTCCAAGGAGTAAGCGTCTTTTAATTTCATGGCTGCAATCACCATCTGCAGTGATTTTGGAGCCCAAAAAAATAAAGTCTGACACTGTTTCCATTGTTTCCCCATCTATTTCCCATGAAGTGGTGGGACCAGATGCCATGATCTTCGTTTTCTGAATGTTGAGCTTTAAGCCAACTTTTTCACTCTCCACTTTCACTTTCATCAAGAGGCTTTTGAGTTCCTCTTCACTTTCTGCCATGAGGGTGTTGTCATCTGCATATCTGAGGTTATTGATATTTCTCCTGGCAATCTTGATTTAAGCTTGTGTTTCTTCCAGTCCAGCGTTTCTCATGATGTACTCTGCATATAAGTTAAATAAACAGGGTGACAATGTACAGCCTTGACGAACTCCTTTTCCTATTTGGAACCGGTCTGTTGGTCCATGTCCAGTTCTAACTGTTGCTTCCTGACCTGCATACAAATTTCTCAAGAGGCAGGTCAGGTGGTCTGGTATTCCCATCTCTTGAAGAATTTTCCACAGTTTATTGTGATCCACACAGTCAAAGTCTTTGGCATAGTTAATAAAGCAGAAATAGATGTTTTTCTGGAACTCTCTTGCTTTTTCTATGATCCAGCGGATGTTGGCAATTTGATCTCTGGTTCCTCTGCCTTTTCTAAATCTAGCTTGAACATCAGGAAGTTCACGGTTCACGTATTGCTGAAGCCTGGCTTGGAGAATTTTGAGCATTACTTTACTAGCATGTGAGATGAGTGCAATTGTGCGGTAGTTTGAGCATTCTTTGGCATTGCCTTTCTTTGGGATTGGAATGAAAACTGACCTTTTCCAGTCCTGTGGCCACTGCTGAGTTTTCCAAATTTGCTGGCATTTTGAGTGCAGCACTTTCCCAGCATCATCTTTCAGGATTTGGAATAGCTCAACTGGAATTCCATCACCTCCACTAGCTTTGTAACCCTAGAGGTAGATAATGTTATTATTCCCATTTTACAACTGAGGAAACTGGAGCACAATAATTTAAGAAATTTGCCCACATCACCATCACACAAGTCAGGTATTCTTTAATAGAAGCTTTCAAAATTACATAGAGGACTCTCAAATAACTGCAGCTTATTCTAGCAGCTGAAATTTTTCAAAACACTCTGTATTCCATCTAGTAATCTCTTTGATCCTTTGAGATAGGCCAGGAATTATTATCTCTATTTGAAAGATGAGGAAACTGAAGCCCAGAGGATTCACAGGTTTGGTCAAAGTCACAGCTAGTGATAGATTTGTCATTCCAACTAAAGCTGAGTTGTCATTCAAATCCTTTTTTTCATCCAAAGTCCAAAGTTCTTTCCACTATACTCATTCCACTATACTCACAATAACACCATGAAGCTTGTTGCTGACAATTACCTACCTGTGAGTATCCCAATGTCACCTCTTGTTTTGCATGCCAGACACACTCCATATAACGATGGAGGATAAACAGTCACTGATTCCTCAGACTGTCTCCCATTGTCTGTCGCAAGCCAAGAGCAAGCCAGCTTTATTATCATGTCCCATGCATAGGATTTGCCTAAACAGTCAGCTGTATACAAGTTCAGTTTCAAATATTTCCCTCTTTGATGTCAAGGCCTGATCTTAAACCTACAGCTGACTTTCATGGGCTCCACTTCCCAATGGTTTTGAGTTCCACAATATCAATAATTTATATCTAACGTTTTGATTGATACTAAAATAATCGGCCTACTTTCACCGCAGAAAATCTTTAAACTTAGACATGAAAAATACTAAATTGTATACTTTATCAAGGCTATCTCCAGGGGCAAAGAAAGAGAAAACCTATTATGATTGCTTTCTGAAATTTTAATGAGCCAAAGTCCACAGGCTTGCTTTCTTTTCTTTTTTTCCCTTTCTTGAGTTATTAATAGAATTGACATATAACTTTTTATTAGTTTCAGGTATACTACATACTACTTTTCACTTTCATGCATTGGAGAAGGAAATGGCAACCCACTCCAGTGTTCTTGCCTGGAGAATCCCAGGGACAGGGGAGCCTGATGGACTGCCGCCTATGGGGTTGCACAGAGTCAGACACGACTGAAGTGACTTAGCAGCATACTACATAAAGGGCTTCCTAGGTGGCACTAGTGGTAAAGAACGCACCTGCCAATACGAGAGACATGAGATGCAGATTCTGTCCCTGGGTTGGGAAGATCCCCTGGAGGAGGGCATGGCAATCCCTCCAGTATTCTTGCCTGGAAAATTCCATGGACAGAGAAGCCTATAGTCCATGGGATTGTGAAGAGTGGGACATGACTGAAGAGACTTACAGACACACACACACACACACACACACACACACACACACTGTAAACTATACTTACTATGTTGTGTATTATATCCCCATGACTTAAACTTGAAGTTTGTGACTTTTGACCCACTTAGCACATTTTGCCCATACCCAGCCCTGCACTCTGGCAACCACCACAGGCTTTACTTCTTTAAACATTGAAAACAAGAGTTTTAATTACAGATAAAAGTAATAGCCATCAACTTTTCAAAGTAACGGAAGTATTTTTCTTTCTGGTCCAATTTTCCTAAGCACCACTCTCCACTCAAAACCCAAAGACGTGTGTTACCTTGACAAATTGCATTTTTCTGGTTCTGTGGGGCTTTTATGTTACTTAGTTTATCTATGAAACAGTCTGTAGCTATTTCTTCTCCTGTAAACCAAGATGATTCTTCCTCTGGCTGCTGTGCAGCCCAAGGATCACCAATATTCATGGTGGATTAACAAGCAAGGCTAATGAAGATTTGAAGCTTATCCTGAGAATTCAGATTAGTGCAATCATTAGGGAGTTGGGCATTATTTTATCTTTTCACATTTAGAAATATGTTACCAGTGGGGAGAAAAGAAACTCTAATGAAGTTTTGTATTGATTTCTACTGAACTCTATGGAGCATCCCTCTAAACACACCATTAGGATAAGCCCTTCAAAGGTCAGACTTTCCTTCCAGCTTCTGAAAGTCAATACATTTCAAGCTAGTAATTTCCACAGATGTTCTCTACTGTAAGACTCTTCTTCTCAAGTGGGCCATGGATCTGGTGGAAATTTTTATCATCCTTTATTTGACTAGGAGGCAAAAAATCATAAAGTGGCAAAAATAGGGCATATCATTTATTTTATATTAAGTATTCACTTCAAATGATTTGTATATTTTAGCATTTATATAATACTTTGCAAACATAAATTACTACTTAATTTTTATTCATTATTCCTAAAACACCCCACAATATTCCAATACCCTGATTATGGAGGCAGATTAGTCATTTATCTTAGAGGACAGACATAAATAACTGGCATTAAAATTTTAAGTCTCTAAACTCCAGTCTGCTTATCTATGCTGTCTCTCATTACATTTTAACTTTCAGGAAGTTTCTTATTTTCTCTGAAATTAAAAAACAACCAAGATAGGATTTTTTTTTCTCTTGATTCTAAGCAAAACAGTCTTTTTTGTGTTTGTGTGTGTATATGTTTTGGGCTATATTGTAGCATGCTAGATAGATATATAAAGAAGGGACACATAAATAAAGTATAGCTGTATACTCACAAGATTAGAAGTTTAGAAATATTTGGACAAGTCCAAATGTTAGAGAAAAATATAGAACCAACTTTAAAAGTGCTCATTTTCTCCGATTAAAGAAAATGTCAAATTGAATTTGCATCTTTGATAATTAAAGCAAATGTCTTAATAGCTCAGTTTTACATATTTAGGCCTTTGGAATCTGCTCTCATGTTTTCACCTTCTTAGGGAGTGGGAATATATCTTTAGGAAATTCAGACCACCAAATTAAAATAAATCCAAATATGTACATGTGAGGCACCAACAACCCTACTGATGAGAACAGAAATGAAAGAGAAAACCCCTCTACCTTTGAGGTGCTTAATGACATTTCTGGGAAATGAAAACATACATGCCTAAAAAATTAAATAAACATAAATATAAAAGCATTATTCTACTAAAAGAACTGTAAGGATTGCTGCTAACTCTTAAGAGTCTAAGTTTCCATACCTTTGAAAGGCAGAGGTTCACAGGAGGGTACATGGTTAATTATGGAATTACAGACTTTTCAAATTGAAGTTGTTTTCAGTGATTATAGGAATTATTAGGGACAAATGTAAATGAAGGTGTAAAGCTCACAGTAGAAAGAGTACTCAATAAACTTTTGAACTCAGAACTTTTAGTGAATAGTGTAAATGCAATCCTTTCAAGTCTAGCCCATGATTCTTTGGGGTGGAAATCCTAAGTACACTGTTATATGAACCTGGGAATCCAAAGGCTACAACATCAATCAACCATAATCCTTCCTCAGCTCAATCATAACAAAATCCAAGGAAAAACTTCCTTGGTACCCATTGAAGAAAGAGGGAAAGAACAAAACCACCATATCTATCCCAGTGGTGTTACACATATAAAATACAAGTCAGCCACCAAGCTGAAATACAACTCAAATTCATATGACCTGGATGGTCAAAAACAAATAAACAAAACAGAAAATAACAATAAAAACAAAGAAACAAAAAACAAAACCAATCTGTTTAAAGTGATTTCTGCTGGTTCTAGATCACCTGAAGAAGAAAAGTCAGCTTACCAGGGCTTCAAGTAGCCCCATTTTTTCAACCAACATAAGCAGCTCAGTGTAAAATATAACTAAACCCATGGAAAAAAACATATACCATAAATAAAACCAGCAGAAACAGATCTAAAATACTTCACATAGTTAGGCCCAGATAATTATATAACTGTGTTTACTAAGTTTATGTATTTAGAAGCAATGAAAAGCATACAGAGAACTATGAAAACTCACAAAACCACTGGAATTTCCAGAAATACAAACCTTCAAGAACCCCAAATAAAACATCACTAATCTTTCAGTTCAGTTCAGTTCAGTTCAGTTCACTCAGTCGTGTCTGACTCTTTGTGACCCCATGAATCGCAGCACACCAGGCCTCCCTGTCCATTACCAACTCCCGGATTTCACCCAAACTCATGTCCATTGAGTCAGTGATGCCATCCAGCCATCTCATCCTCTGTCGTCCCCTTCTCCTCTTGCCCCCAATCCCTCCCAGCATCAGGGTCTTTTCCAATGAGTCAGCTCTTCACATGAGGTGGCCAAAGTACTGGAGTTTCAGCCTCAGCATCAGTCCTTCCAATGAACACCCAGGACTGGTCTCCTTTAGGATGGACTGGTTGGATCTCCTTGCAGTCTAAGGGACTCTCAAGAGTCTTCTCCACAGTTCAAAAGCATTAATTCTTTGGCACTCAGCTTTCTTCCCAGTCCAACTCTCACATCCATACATGACCACTGGAAGAACCATAGCCTTGACTAGACGGACCTTCGTTGGCAAAGTAATATGTCTGCTTTATAATATGCTGTCTAGGTTGGTCATACCTTTCCTTCCAAGGAGTAAGCATCAGGGAAATGAAAATCAAAGCTACAATGAGTTATCACTTCACACCTGGCAAAATGGCTATTATCAAAAAGACAATAAATAACAAGTGTTATGCAGATGTGGAGAAAAGAAATCCCTCATGTATTTTTGGTGGGAATGTAAATTGGTACAGGCACTATAGAAAACAGTATGGAGTTTCTTTAAAAAAAATTAAAATAGAACTACCATACAACCCAGCAATTCCACTTCTAGGTATTTTTTTTGAAGAAACCAAAAACATAATTCAGAAAGATATATGCCTTCTCCCACTGAGTCCAAAGTTCTGCTCTTTACATCTGTGTCTCCTTTGCTGCCCTGCATGTAGGATCATCAGTACCATCTTTCTAAATTCCATATATATGCGTTAATATACAGCATTTGTCTTTCTCTTTCTGACTTACTTCACTGTGTGCAATAGTAAAACAGATGGCCAATGAAAATTTGATGCATGAAGCAGGGTACCCAAAGCCAGTCCTCTGGGACAACACAGAGGTATAGGGTGGGGAGGGAGGTGGGATGGGGTACACATGTATACCTCTGGCTTATTCATGTTTATGTATGACAAAAACCATCACAATATTATAAAGTAATCATCCTCCAATAAAAACAAATAATTAAAAAAAAGATACATGTGATTTTATATTCACTGCAGCATTATTTACAATAGGCAAGGTATGAAAGCAACCTAAGTGCAATGGGCAGATTAATGGATAAAAATGTGACACACACACACACACACACCCACCCACCTACACACAATGGCACATTATTCAGCTATAAAAAAGAATGAAATCTTGCCATTTGCAACAACATGGAAGAACCTAGAGGGTGCTATCCTAAATGAAGTAAGTCAGACATAGACAAATACCATATGATTTAACTACTATGCAGAATCTAAAAAAAAATTAAAACAAAATAAGCTCATATACAGGAACAAAGAAATGATTTTTAGATGGAAGGGTGTTAGGGAATAAGTGAAATAGGGGAAAGTGACTAAGAGGAAAGTTCCAGTTATAAAATAAATGTGATAAGGATGTAATGTTTAACAAAGGGATTACAGTCAATAATATTTTAATAACTTCATATATTAACAGCTGGTAACTTATTGTGGTGATCATTTTGTAATATATGAAATATTGAATCACTGTGTGGTACACCTAAGCTAATATCTTGTAAGTCAATTATGTGCTGTGCAAAGACGCTTCAGTCATGTCCAACTCTTTGCAACCCCATGGACTATAGCCCACTGGTTCCTCTGTGCATGGGTTTCTCCAGGTAAGAATACTGGAGTGGGTGGCATTGCAGGCACATTCTTTACTACTAGCACCACATGGGAAGCCCAAGTCAATTACACTTTAATTTAAAAAATTAATAGGAAGAATTAAATAGGAGTTTAGATATAGCTAAAGAAAGCGTGTGTGAATTAGTTTAGCATAGAAAGCAATATGTGAGAGTTGGACTATAAATAAAGCTGAGCCGAAGAATTGATGCTTTGGAACTGTGGTGTTGGAGAAGACTCTTGAGAGTCCCTTGGACTGCAAGGAGATCCAACCAGTCCATCCTAAAGGAAATCAGTCCTGAATATTCATTGGAAGGACTGATGCTGAAACTCCAATACTTTGGCCACCTGATGTGAAGAACTGACTCATTAGAAAAGACCCTGATGCTGGAAAAGATTGAAGGCAGGAAGAGAAGAGGATGACAGAGGATGAGATGATTGAATGGCATCACCAACTTTGTGTTCCTTGAGTAAGCCCTGGGAGTTGGTGATGGACAGGGAAGCCTGGCATGCTGCAGTCCATGAGGTCACAAAGAGTCAGACATGACTGAGCTACTGAACTGAACTGAGAAATCAATAAAAGCTGATTAAGACTGAGATATCCTAAAATATTTGGAAGGAAATAAGGTGGAGATTATTACTAAGTCAAGGGAGAGTAGCTAAGAATTTTCATGAACTGATGAAATAATCAATCCACAGATTCAAGAATTTTAGCCAATTCTGTACATGATATATAAAACAATATCCATATTTAGGAATATTATTTGAGATGTAAGAAGAAATGAATCTCAAACAAATGGTAAATACATAGATTAAACTTTAGTTTTAGTGGAACGTTGACTACAAAAACAATGGTTTTTTAGGTGTTAAATATTACAGAATGAAAATGCACAGTTTTAGGTCAGGAGTGAGTAAGAAATGAAAGCGTTCAAGTTCTTATATTGTTGAGAAAATTAATTTTATGTATTGGTAAATTAATTATGTATCTTATAATTTCCAGAGTACCTCTGAATGATTAGTAAATGCATAAGTTCCAGAATACTGGAATGGGTAAAAAGTAGCATGCAAAAGAAACACAGAATAAGATAATACCTATAAACTCAATATGTGTCATTATAATAAATGGAAGTAAAAGTATTTTATTTAAAATTAAGAAATTGTTATATTGGACTGAAAACAAATTCAAAATGTAAGTAAATGCTATTTTTTAAAAGATGATGTATAATATAAAGTCATTGAAGGACTGAAAGCAAAACATGAAGAAAATCTTCCCATGTAAATAATAATTTTGAGAAAGTTGACAGACTATGTTGAAATTGAAGGAAATGACTTCAAGGAAAAAAGTATTCTTTAACTATAAAAAAGATAATTTTATAACAATAAAGATTTCTTTTACCAGAAAGATATAACAAGTTTAAATTTGTAAGATCTTAATAATGTAACTTCAAAGTAAATAAGCCAAAATTGACAAGATTATGAGAGGAAGTAGACAAATCACAGTGGAGAGCTTTAGCATACCTTTTCAGTAACTGATAAAATGAACAAATATTTCAGTAAGGATATAAAAATTGTAAACAGTATGATCGACATCAACAGAATAAACTTGAAGGATGTGTATTTGACACAGAACACAATAACAAAAGTTAACTGTATCCTTGACCATGTATTTGTGATCCATGGATTCCAAAGAATTAGTTGAGTCTAAGCTCCTGGGCTAGAAGATTTTTGCCTCAGATTACTTCAGAATGAGTATCAGGTCTAATCCGTACAGCATTACATTGCTTGAAGAAAATACTAGTTTTATTTAAAAGCAAGTAATAAACGAAAATCTCCAGTATCTTCAGTGCACCCTCTTTCATTAAACATGCTTGCATGAATAATAATGGCCAGTGTTTAAATTTGCCAATTCTGTCTTTTAGGAATTTAGCTAAAAATGGACAAGAGATCATACATGCTGCAGGGAGCTTGCAAAGACAAGGTGGTAACTTGGGGACTGATTTTATAAGTAATGAAGAGCACATGAAGTTCTCATAGCAGTATATTAATATGTACAAAAAATGTTCTAGAAAATCTTGGATGTATTAGCTAGAGGAGAACCTGGAGGAAAGCAAATAAAAAGCAGGCTATTACAATATCTGCCTGTATTTAGCTAGTCTGCACTTTTTGATGGTAATGGGACATAGTCTAGCTTGAATAAATAAAATGTATCCCTATGTAATCCTGAGGAAAATATTTAATGTACCATTCTATTGGAGAGAAAGAGAAAAGTCATAGTAATTGGTACTAAAGAGAAACATTTGGTTTCTAAGAAGAGAGAAACCACCAAATCAGATACCCTTCAATCAGCTAAGAATATATTTGTCAACTTTAATGGAACAGAGATAACACATCATTCTAGTGAATCAATTATTTTTGTCTTGAACAGAGTCAAAAATGGTCTAACTCTTTGGAACACTCCAAATATGGACAGGTCCACAGATTAATAAATCTCTTTTTTGGGTCTAGGCAAATTTATAAAAATAATTGACACTCGTATTTGTTCACACAAATCTTGCAAGTAAAAATCAAGTGAAAATGTATGTCTCAAATGGTTTGGGGGAAGAAGGATGTCATTGGATCAAAAGGTTCTTGTCATACAATTCAAGAAGGACAATAAGAGAGGGGATCTAGCTTTCAAGGTGCAAACATCAAAAGAAGGCAGGGAAACTAAAAAAAAAAAATAACATATCTTTGTTGCCTTCATATTTGTTCTCAAGTTCAGAATAATTAAGGCTTCCCTGATAGCTCAGTTGGTAAAGAATCTGCCTGCAATGCAGGAGACCCCAGTTCAATTTCTGGGGCAGGAGGATCCCCTGGAGAAGGGATAGGCTACCCACTCCAGTATTCTTGGGCTTCCCTTGTGGCTCAGCAGGTAAAGAACATGCCTGCAGTGCAGGAGACCTGAGTTTGATTGCTGCATTGGGAAGATCCTCTGGAGAAGGGAAAAGCTACCCACTTCAGTATTCTGACCTGGAGAATTCTATGGACTGTATAGTCCATGGGTTCCCAAAGAGTGGGACATGACTGAGTGACTTACACTTTCACTTTCAGAATAATTACTCTGATTTTCCCCAGTATAGTACTAATGTCTATGTTTGAGCCAAAGCCAGTGCATTGCCTCAAACAAATACTTCTCAACCAAGGAGTTAATTAAAGCTACTTATTCCTCTCAATGGCAGAAACCAAAGAACTGAAGAGCCTCTTGAAAAAAGTGAAAGAGGAGAGTAAAAATGTTGGCTTAAAATTCAACATTCAGAAAACTAAAGTCATGGCATCCAGTCCCATCACATCATGGCAAATAGATGGGGAGACAATTGAAACAGTGACAGACTTTAATTTTTTGGGCTCCAAAATCACTGCAGATGGTGACTGCAGCCATGAAATTAAAAGATGCTTGCTCCTTGGAAGAAAAGCTAAGACCAACCTAGACAGCATATTAAAAAGCAGAGACATCCCTTTGCCAACAAAGGTTCATCTAGTCAAGGCTATGGTTTTTAAAGTAGTCATGTGAGAGTTGAACTATAAAGAAAGCTGAGCGCTGAAGAATTGATGTTTTTGAACTGTGGTGTTAGAGAAGTCTCTTGAGAGTCCCTTGGACTGCAAGGAGATCCAACCAGTCCATCCTAAAGGAAATCAGTCCTGAATATTCATTGGAAGGACTGATGCTGAAGCTGAACTCCAGTACTTTGGCCACCTGATGTGAAGAACTGACTCATTGGAAATGACCCTGATGCTGGGAAAGACTGAAGGCAGGAGGAGAAGGGGACAACAGAGGATGAGATTGCTGGATGGCATCATCGACTTGGTGTTCCTTGAGTAAGCCCTGGGAGTTGGTGATGGACAGAGAAGCCTGGCATGCTGCAGTTTACGGGATCACAAAGAATCGGACACCACTGAGAGACTGAACTTATACTGATACTGTGTCCTCTCAATGAAATGACCCTCAGAAGTATAATGAATGGAATAATGCTTTTTTGTATATTATATTGAGTCCAAGATAATGGGATATTTTAGGATCAAGGCCAACATTTATGTGTACTTTAAATAAAAGGTTATACTCTTTACTCAGAAAATAAGTTGTGGGACATCTCTCTAATGTTCTTATTAAATTTTATCTTCTACTTTTTTTTTTTAAAAAATGTGTTCCATACAGTTTTAAATTATAGCTCCAAATTAAAAGTCTTAAATAGTTCATGAGAAATTAAAGTTCAGTTTATAAGAAATATGGTGTTTTGTTTTATCTGTGTCCACATTTAGAAAACATTTGTTAGAAATGATATTTAACTCTGGTCTCTGCAATATGTGTTTCATGATCTGAAGGATAACAATAAACTTCTAGAAGAAAAGCACTGGATTTAAAATTTAATAAACTACTTTATAATCTTAACTAATAGGTAGGTCTTCAATAAACCACTCCCTTTTCTCATGCATAGAAGAGACCTATAATATGAAATCCATGCATATAATGTATACTATTTTACATATTTGTATTACCTTTTTACTAATTATATTTATTTCAGTGTATGCAAGGGTTACAAACTGAGAACTATGGCTTTTTTTTTTTTTTTTTTTGCTAGATCTCCTGTTCTTCCATAGTTGAAAAGATTGAACACTTTCAAATTAAATTAGTTGGTTCTCTTTGAAAAGGAATGCCTGACTTTTCTGGTAAGAAACTAGGCAGAAAAATTGGGGTACTGCTTAGGTTAGGTATGTTATGTAGGGCTCAAATGAGTGTCTGAAACAGGTCAAATGAAGTTCATTTTTTTAATTTTCCCCAAAGGGAAGATCAGCCGTAGCATTTTGGCAGGTGTCTCTCTAACTAGCCACATTTCCCCAGGGAGTGTCCGCATGTGATCCTTTCTCTTCAGTAGTGTTTCAGTAATGTATGCTGGTGCTAGATCTGTGGCTGGACTGTTTGTACCTTTTTAATCTGAGGGATTTTTTTGTTGCTGTTGCTATTACTTAATTTTCTGTTTTAAAAAGAATTATTTTTGCTTTTTTGCCTTTAGGAAAGTTAGATACAGTTTTTAACATGTCATATTTCAAATCATCTTATTATACCTTATCTTGCATTTAGTTAGGGTACATGGAGAGAATGCCCATTATTTGCAAGGCAATGTGTTTTGTTTGTGAAGATGAATAAGACACAGTTTTTGTCCTTATGTAACTTACAATGTAATGAAAACACACTAGAAACAACAGCGCTACAGCCAAGCAATAACAGTATACTCTGGAAATAATCATGAAAGAATGACTAACTCTGTCTGGGGGACATGGAGAAGGCATCATTGGGTGGTGACATTTGTGCTCACTTTTGAAGAGTCTGAGAAAAAAGAAGAAAGAGAAGGGAAAGAGTATTTGGACAAAGGGAATATCCTGTTTAAAGATATCAATCTGTAGAAAGTTCCCGGTACACTGGGAGAGCAGTAAAAGAGATTTTTTTTTTTTTAAACCAGAGAAAGATTGAGATAATGCTGGCAGCATCAGTGTGCAGAATGTATCGAATAAGAGAGAGGTGATAGGTCAAGAGAACAGACATAAACACAGGCGAGACACAATGGGGGCTTGGAAAGCAGTAGTGTCAATAAATTAACAGAAGAGCATAAAGCTTAAAAAAATTATGTATAATTAACAAGACTTTATAATGGTCTTTAAATGATTCTGTTATAGATAGTTGGTGCTTTTGGCTTGAGGTTCTATTTTATTTGTGCTTGAAGCTGGCTCTAATGCTGGCAGTGGGGCTAATATAGAAGAAGCAAATTCTCCTTTCAATCACATTCTCCAAAAGTGATATTTTTCAAACATTTAAAAGATATTATGTTGATTACCAAGGCTGAAGTTTGATAAAAGCAAAGTAAAGGGAGAATATGAAAGTGAATCTGTTTTTTTTTCTTTTTCCTGATTGAAACCTGCACGGTTGGACTACAAAATATATGGAACACATGAGAATAGTCAGAGCATAATACAGGATTTCTTCATCGCCAGCCCAATAGCAGAATCAATTTTTAAAACCTGGGCTCTGCTCTCTGACTTCCTTTATCTGATGTCAGAACTTCAAAAAAAAAAAAATTCTTACTGACCAGTGCTTAATAAGTGCCTGTTAAATAAAAGAGCTTAAAAATTAATGAAAGTGAAGTTGCTCAGTAATGTCTGACTCTTTGCGACCCCATCCACTGCAGCCTACCAGGCTCCTCTGTCCATGGGATTTTCCAGTCAAGAGTACTGGAATGGGTTGCCATTTCCTTCTCCAGGGCATCTTCCTGACCCAGGGATTGAACCCAGGTCTCCCGCATTGTAGGCAGATGCTTTACCACCTGAGCCACCAGGGAAGCCCCCAACGCCAATCAACTATGTAGAAAGTTGTGTAGAGATCTAAAAGAAGTAGTTAAATTATAAGATGAGGAATCCTAAAAGGTGAAGACAAAAACAATCCTGCCATTTGTGCATAACACGGTGCTGATCATTATGATAAATTGAGCATTGATTGCATAGTCATATGGAAAAACAAGAAGCATTCTATGAACTATCATTCCTGGAAGAGAGGAATTGATGCGTGCTCTATGTAGAGTGGTTGGGAGAGGGCAAAAAGCTATAGGATGAGGCTAAAAATGTAGACGGTCATATCGTATAGCACCCTTCAGACAACGTTAAAGTTTGTCCTTTATCTTGAACACAATAGAAAGATGTTCAATTCTTTTAAGAATATGTAAGAGATAATATGATTTGTGATTCAAAATTAGCACTGTCTGTAATAAAAATTCGATAGATGAGGACCAGAATGGATGATGGAGAAACCAGTCTAAAGTTTTTGTCAAGATATGGGTAGTTTACTTAGGCTAGAATGGTAGCCTTAAAGCTAGAAAATAGAGGGTTGATTTAAGATATTTATAAGGTAGAATAGACAGGAGTTAATAATGAGTTGGAAACAAGATGTAATGGTTGAGGTAAAAGGGATTGTCAAGATATCCAACTTACATGACTTGAATGAATGGTGGAATCTTACTATGAGATAGGGGCAATAGGATATGACCAGGTAGGTTATAATGGAGAGAAGACTGTAATTTTGGTTTTGGACATACTCAAGTGGAGATGACAAGTATATGAAAAGTTCTAGGATGGGAATATCAATTTGAAATATCATATCTTCTGCATATGTGTGGTAGCTGAACAAAATTCTCTAGGAAAAATGTTTATTGTGAAAGAAAAAATATGAGTAAGCCTTAAAGAAGTACAAATATTTAATGGACAGATTGAGCACATAACCAAACAAGGGAGGGACTAACTCAGGAGTATGCTGGATCATAGAAGAAAATGGAAATAATGTTTTGTAGAATAAACGAGTGGTAAACTATACCAAGTGCTGCCAAAATTCATATGACACAGAGGGTGAAGAGAGTTCATTATGTTTAGTGACTTGACACTCCTTGCTGACCTTAGGGAACACTGGTTTCAAGGGCGTAATAGAAACCAGGCTGGAGTGATTTGAAGAATAATTAGGAGACAGTGAGAAATTACTGCTGCTGCTGCTGCTAAGTCACTTCAATCGTGTCTGACTCTGTGCGACCCCAGAGACAGCAGCCCACCAGACTTCCCCGCCCCTGGGATTCTCCAGGCAAGAACACTGGAGTAGATGCAGTATAAACTAAAGTTTTTCAAAATGGCTTTAAATAGGTAGAGAAGAAACAGAGAAAATATTGATTCAAAGGAAGATATTTTGGGTATTGTTGCTGGGACTTACATTTTTCTTTTAAAAGGAGAGCCCAGAGCATGTTTCAGTTCTGCTAACAAGGATCTAATTGAGAGATTGCAGCATGCCAGACTTCCCTGTCTGTCACCTACTCCCAGAGCTTATTCAAACTCATGTCCATCATGTCGGTGATGCCATCCAACCATCTCATCCTCTGTCATCCCTTTCCCCTCCCGCCTTCAATCTTTCCCAGCATCAGGGTCTTTACCAATGAGTCAGTTCTTCGCATCAAGTGGCCAAAGAATTGGAGTTTCAGTTTTAACATCAGTCCTTCCAATGAATATCCAGGATTGATTTCCTTTAGGATGGACTGGTTGGATCTCTTTGTAGTACAAGGGACTCTCAAGAGTCTTCTCCAACACCACAGTTCAAAAGCATCAATTCTTCAGCACTCAGCTTTCTTTATAGTCCGACTCTTACATTCATACATGACTACTGGAAAAAACATAGCCTTGACTAGATGAACATTTGTTGGCAAAGGAATGTCTCTGCTTTTTAATATGCTGTCTAAGTAGGGGTCACACAGAGTTGGACATGACTGGAGTGACTTAGCAGCAGCAGCAGCTAGGTTGGTCATAACTTTTCTTCCAAGGAGCAGACATCTTTTAATTTCATGGCTACAGTCACCATCTGCAGTGATTTTGGAGCCCCCAAAATAAAAGTCTGTCACAGTTTCCATTGTTTACCCATCCATTTGCCATGAAGTGATGGGACTGGATGCCATGATCTTAGTTTTCTGAATGTTGAGCTTTAAACCAATTTTTTCACTCTCCTCTTTCACTTTCATCAAGATGCTGTTAGTTCTTTGCTTTCTGCCTTTAGGGGGTATCATTTGCATATCTGAATTTATTGATATTTCTCCTAGCAAATATGACTCCATCTTGTGCTTCATCCAGCCTGGGATTTTGTATGATGTACTCTGCATATAAGTTAAATAAGCAGGGTGACAACATACAGTTCAGTTCCATTCAATCTCTCAGTCATATCCGACTCTTTGCAACCCCATGGACCACAGCATGCCAGGCCTCCCTGTCCATCCCCAACTCCTGGGAGAGCCTTGACATAATCCTTTCCCGATTTGGAACTAATCTGTTGTTCCATGTCCAGTTCTAACTTTTGCTTCTTGACTTGCATACAGACTTCTTTGGAGGCAGGTCAAGTGGTCTGGTATTCCCATCTCTTTCAGAATTTTCCACAGTTTGTTGTGGTCTGCACAAAGGCTTTGGTGTATTCAATAAAGCAGAAGTAGATGCTTTTCTGGAACTCTCTTGCTTTTTCAATGATCCAACAGATGTTGGCAATTTGATGTCTGGTTCCTTTGTCTTTTCTAAATCCAGCTTGAACATCTAGAAGTTCATGGTTCATGTACTGTTTAAGCCTGCCTTGGAGAATTTTGAGCATTACTTTGCTAGTGTGTGAGATGAGTACAATTGTTCAGTAGTTTGAACATTCTTTGGCATTGCCTTTCTTTGGGATTGGAATGAAAACTGACCTTTTCCAGTCCTGTGGCCACTGCTGAATTTTCCGAATTTGCTGGCATATTGAGTGCAGCACTTTCACAGCATCATCTTTTAGGACTTGAAATAGCTAAACTGGAATTCCATTACTTCCACTAGCTTTGTTTATAGTCATGCTTCCTAAGGTCCACTTGACTTTGCATTCCAGGATATCTGGCTCTAGGTGAGTGATACACCATTATGGTTATCTGGGTCATGAAGATCTTTTTGTATAGTGCTTCTGTGTATTCTTGCTACCTCTTATTAATGTCTTCTGCTTCTGTTATATCCATACCATTTCTGTTAAAAGTTAAAGGCAAAGAAGAAATGGAAAGATAGACCCATTTGAATGCAGAGTTCCAAGAAAGCATAAGGAAGTGATAATCTGAATCAAAGTAGGCAAAGAGAAAATATGACAATTGGCACACATAGGGAAGCACATTCCATGAGTATACCCTGAGTCTGACGAAACAAATACGGGATTTTAAAAGAAAATAAAGTACAAATATAGTACATGAATAACAGTTGCTCACTGTTGACTGTAACATAGATTGTAGAATGTACTCTATTCCAACCAATACCACAGGTTGTGTTAAGTTATTCGTACTTCTCTCTTCTTTGTCTCTCATTCAAGTAAAGCAGAATGGAATACAAGTAGAATAAAA
This sequence comes from Bos mutus, assembly GCF_027580195.1. Classification (NCBI taxonomy): domain Eukaryota; kingdom Metazoa; phylum Chordata; class Mammalia; order Artiodactyla; family Bovidae; genus Bos; species Bos mutus. Next base: position 74,605,751 of record NC_091617.1, read on the forward strand.
TTGTTATTGGGATAATTTGAAACTTTCAAATTATTTTTAATATATATTTTGCCACTAATAACATTATTTTCAATGCATTTCAAAACCTGTAAGACAAACTGATATCAAAATATTGAAGTTAAGAATCACCCATTTAGAAGATAGTCACTCTCATACACTAGAATGTTTTACACCATAGAATCTTATTATAGAAGAGGAAGATGATAAGACTAGAACAAACAGATATCCAACACATTCATCCTAAAAAAGTCCTGCTTTACAGCTTATAATAAATGTGTCAATCAGCCTGATAAGACAAATCAGTTTAAGTCCTTTATTGTTCCTGGGTAGAAATATGTCATTTGGGGGACTTTTTACATTTCTTTGAGCAGATGTGAACACTTCAATCTATTGCTATTAGAATTATGTGCACTCATCTGTGAGAGATTTGGAAGACTTTCTCAAAAGTACTGAGGATGAGTAGAATTCCATCCACAGAAGCAGTGTTTGATTTGGTCCAGAAACTCACCATCTCAATCAGAACATAAATAATTTGCTCTTGAGCTAAAAGGAAGCTCTGTAATAGCAAGGTCTCCATGCCTGAATGAGTTATATTTTGTGAGAGGCTTTTAAGTGTGATCAAAATAAATGGGAAGCTGAAATTACCTTTCTCTATTTGTTTTCACAATATCAAAACAACTATTTTAGCTCAGACAGGAAAAGAGGTAGATTTTATAGATAGAGCTCTAAGTAACTCTTGGTAATTATTGGTCAACAAAGAAACAGGATTAGACTTAGGACTATGGATCTAAGTATTCCATGTTTGAAAGAGAAATAGAAAGTATCTCTCCTGTTATTTTACACATGAATTTTTAGACATCCTAAGGAGAAGTGTTATGTGTTTCCCAGATCATGCTAGTGATAAAGAACTTGCCTGTCAATGCGGGAGACATAAGAGACAGGGGTTTGATCGCTGGGCTGGGAAAATCCCTTGGAGGAGGGTATGGCAACCCACTCCAGTATTCTTGCTTATGAAATCCCATGGACAGAAGAGCCTGGCAGGCTACAGTCCATGGGGTCGCAAAGAGTCAGATGTGCTGAGCATGCACGCACACACACACACACACACAATGACAACATTAGAAAGAACTGGATATTTGTGTGAGTCTTGGATATTAAAGTGGAAAGAGATCTCAAAAGTTGTTTCCAAAACCAAAGTATACTTGAAGGCTTACTAGAAGTGATGTAGACTGATGTAACTAAATAGAGTTACAAGCATCCCCATAGGATAAGGGGAGAATACTATGCCATTATTTTGAAGAATTTAAGGATACTAGAAAAATGCTAGATTTTAGATTCAATTATCTTCTATCCTATAGAAGCAAATGAAAAGTTATACAAATTCTATAGACACAAAGGTAACATGATAAACTGAATCACTTTTTATTCAAACACACAGCTAGGGAGCTGCAGTTCCCGACTTGGTTAAGTGATTGTGTGTGAGGGTCTTAAAACCCAGAAGAAATTGACCAAAGATGATAGATGAAAATGTGAAATGGAATTGTCAGTCTGTAGCTGAAACATTGATCAAATGGCTGAATAGTTAACAAACTGCGCTCAAGGAGACCTTGCGGGGGGTGGGGGGGGTGGGGGGGTGGGAAGAACCTAGCTTTGAGTTTTTCTATAAATTATTTTAATTCATAAATTAACACTTTAAATTTATTGTCCAATTTAGATGAGTCTGGTCCTTTTAACAGAGGAGAACCACTTTGACAATTTTCCAGTGGTACCAAAGGGGGTTATATATACCACTTTGAATTCATGCCAGACATTCCTTGAGAGAATTGCCAAAATTTCACTTGATAGCTGAAGGAGGTCGTGAGAATACCTAGAGGTTTAAAATATGTATATTTGCCTATGTAGGATATTTCAAGTCTGTACTTTTCAAATAAATATATTTCAGCATTATTGGTTTGTAATTTCAGAGTCTGAATGCATTTTTCATCATAAATAAATGTTCGTACGTTACAGATTTATGTCAAAGAAAAAGTACAAATGTTGCAAACCTTCAGACAGATACTTAGAAGAGCTTTATTTATAATTGCTGAAAATTGAAAGTAATCAAGATATCCTTGAGTAGGAGAATGGGTAAACTGGGACACCCAGATAAGGGAATATTTTCAGCATTAAAAAGAAATGTGCTATCAAGCCATGAAAGACATTTAGGGAGAAGTCTTAAATGCATATTACTAAGTAAAAGAATACAATCTAAAAAGATAACAGACTGTATGATTTAAACAATGTGATGTTATGAAAAAGACAAAATCAAGACAATAAAAAGATCAGTGATTGCTAAGATTTAGGGGTGGGTGGAGGGATGAACAGGTGAAGCATGGATTATTTTCAGGACAGTGAAATACTCTGCATGATACTATAATGGATGTATGTCATTAGATATTTATCCAAATCCATAAAATATACAACATCAAGAGTGAACCATAATGTAAATTTTGGGCAACTGTGTTGTGACAACGTAGGTCTATTGACTGTAACATATGTACCACTCTTGGGGGAATACTGATCATGGGGGAGGCTGTGCCCATGTAGGGGGAGAGGGATATGGTTACTCTTTGTCTCTTTTGATCATTTATCCAGTCAGCTTAAAACTTTTCTGAAAAACAAAGTCTATTTTAAATGGGGACAAATTGCAAACCGTTAGGACTCACGTGACTTCCTCTGATAGACTGTAGAGAAAGTAGAGAAAGAAGAGTAGGGGAAAGTAGAGTATGCCTTCTCACTGAAAACCATTGGAAAACTGTAAACATTTCTTGGTATCTTTATTTTTTTATAGCAATACTATCTGAATCAGTCCTGACATTGCTTGCATTAGTCATTTCAGGAAGTTTCAACTATAGAATAAGCAAAAAGTGGGGAAGCTTTAAACGAAAAGAGCAAGAATCTGGAAAGATGTCTTCAATTCATCCCAAATTTAGTACTTCTCCTGACTCATGATAGTGAAATGTGGTATGCATAACATTCCTTTTGCTTTAAAATAAAAGAAAGATAAGAAAATCAATGGCAGAAAGAAATAATAAACCAAAGATTTCAAGTAGACATATTAGTAGACAGAATAAAGATGGAAGGAATGTTGATTGATACATAGCAGAGAAAGGTAAAAGATGGACTATGCCTAGGGTGAACTGAAGGCTGAGAGAGTCAGTTTGGTTTACTGAACATTAGTGAGGCTCTGGACTCAGAGAAGACAATGAGCCAGATAATGATGGTAACATGTGATAATAAAACAAGTGGTGTAATTGAAAGTCTTCAAAAAGTAAGCTATTTTTTTTTCTCTCTTCATAGTCATTTGGAATATACTAGCGCTAGCTTGGGGGAATACAAATTAATTCAGGGCTGCTAGCATAAATCAGAAGAATCCTTTGAAATTTGGCAGTAAGAACAGAGAAGTATAGGAATTATGATGTTGGATTCAAGAAAAGAAGGATAATTCTAGCACAAATTTTCACTTTTTAGTAGGAAAAAATGATATTACCATAAAATGTAAATGATGTGATTTTGGTTGCCAATTTTTAGAATCAATCTATAGTCAAATCTTGAAAGATGGGTATGGTTATACATGTTAATCACTCTAAAAAAGTAATAGGGATGTATAAGAGACAGACCTTGGGAAGGGTTTCTGGGGTTGCTTGCTAAATGGAGAGCTATTTGGGTATCTATGGATAGGGAGGCACATGGAGTCTCAGTTCAGTTCAGTTCAGTCGCTCAGTCATGTCTGACTCTTTGTGACCTCATGAATCGAAGCACACCAGGCCTCCTTGTCCATCACCAACTCCCGGAGTTCACTCAAACTCACGTCCATCAAGTCAGTGATGCCATCCAGACATCTCATCCTCTGTCGTCCCCTTCTCCTCTTGCCCCCAATCCCTCCCAGCATCAGAGTCTTTTCCAATGAGTCAACTCTTCGCATGAGGTGGCCAAAGTACTGGAGTTTCAGCCTCAGCATCATTCCTTCCAAAGAAATCCCAGGGCTGATCTCCTTTAGAATGGACTGGTTGGATCTCCTTGCAGTCCAAGGGACTCTCAAGAGTCTTCTCCAACACCACAGTTCAAAAGCATCAACTCTTCGGCGCTCAGCCTTCTTCACAGTCCAACTCTCACATCCATACATGACCACAGGAAAAACCATAGCCTCGACTAGACGAACCTTTGATGGCAAAGTAATGTCTCTGCTTTTGAATATGCTATCTAGATTGGTCATAACTTTCCTTCCAAGGAGTAAGCGTCTTTTAATTTCATGGCTGCATTCACCATCTGCAGTGATATTAAGAAATACTATTTGCTAAATGCTTAGCATTGTATGTAACATATAGAAAGTATTGAGAATATATTATAAATATTTTTGGAGTGTTCCATCTACAAAACTTTCTGTACCCCACACTACAGTCACATTATTTTATTCATATTATTATAACACTTTTTTTGTAGCATTCTGTATTCATATCACCCCCGATTTAACACTTTACTTTTATTTGTTTGTTGCTGCTGCTGCAGTCGTGTCCGACTCTGTGTGACCCCATAGACGGCAGCCCACTAGGCTCCGCCGTCCCTGGGATTCTCCAGGCAAGAACACTGGAGTGGGTTGCCATTTCCTTCTCCAATGCACGAAAGTGAAAAGTGAAAGTGAAGTCACTCAGTCGTGTCGGACCCCATGGACTGCAGCCTACCAGGCTCCTTCCTCCCCATGGGATTTTCCAGGCAAGAGTACTAGAGCGGGTTGACATTTATTTGTTTAAATGTCTCTTATTTAGACATATAGATGAAACCTCTTTTGAGAGTAGAATCATATTATATTCAATTTTGGATCCTGTAACTCATTAGTATTTTGCCTGACATATAAAATAAGTACCAAAACAAAAGAAAATAATAGAAAAAATAATGAATTATGTGGAATTATTATTTCAATCTTCAGAATATTGGCTTTGTCCCCTTCCTCACCACCGCTCCAAGAGGAGGACCGAAACAAGCTCTCAAGGTCCATTTGTAGGAGAACGAGGGTAGTCAAGAAAATGAGGCGCTGCACGTGGCAGTCTGCCTTTCTTTAAAAAAAAAAAAAAAAAAAGAAAGAAAAAAAAAAAAAAAAAAGAATATATTTTACAATTTTTTAAAATTTGTCTTCAAAAATTTGGTTAAAGAAAGTGGTATCATTACTCTAATTTAAAAATAATATCAACAAGGGATGATGTTGGTTCCACACATTTATTTATTGATCAAAAATTAATATAAATAATAATAATTATAGTATGATAATAATAATAATAATAATAGAATTTTCCCAAGTCATTGTTTCTTAGAGTGTTCTATCATGTACCACTCTTTAGAATCCCATGAACTGTAGTCTGCCATGTTCCTCCATCCATGGAATTCTTTAGGCAAGAATTCTGGAGTGAGTTGCCATTCCCTTCTCCAGGGGATCTTCCTGACTGAGGGACTGAGCCCAGGTCTCGTACATTGCAGGCAGATTTCTTTACCATCTGAACCACCAGGGAAGCCCCATAGTATCTATCACTAAATCTCTTTGTTCTTTCCCAAATAAGAGAGAGATAAAGAAAACATTGATTCATTTGTTCATGATGCCAAAAATCCAATAATTGCCAGCTTTTTGACATTCTGGAATGACACTGAGTAGAGAAGGCTGAAATGTTTAAAAAAACTACCAAGGACATAGGATTAAGTGCATAATTTAGGAAAGCTGCATAACACTGAGGAAATCAAAAGGCTTGAGGATGTTTGGGTACCTTTGTTAGTCACATAATAGCAGTTTTATTATTGTTTAAAATCCAGAAGTTATTTTGATCACAGGCATATATGTCATTTGGAGAAGGAAATGGCAACCTACTCCAGTATTCTTGCCTAGAGAATCCCAGGGATGGAGGAGCCTGGTGGGCTGCAGTCTATGGATTCGCATGGAGTTGGACGTGACTGAAGGGACTTAGCAGCAGCACATATATCATTTAATGATAGAAAGTAGCAAAACCCAGAAGAAAATCAGGCACTTCTACTACTTCTCTGTCTGCTTTTGGCTAAATCATTCAAGTCTCTATGCTTTGATTTCCTTATCAGCAGCATGATGCTCTTAATATTCCTTTCCAGTTCAATATGCTCTAATTCCATGAAAGTCACTTTGAAATAAAACAAGCAACTAAATAGCAAGAAATAGGAGAAATAGGAGACTAGGAACCATATTGAGGAAAAGTTGTGTCCCTATACGATATAGTATGTTTTCTAAAATTCCAAGATGATTTGCTGCTTTTCATAATTTTACTAAAACTCATCAAATGGATAAAAAAGGGTATTGGTAATGTTGCAAAACTGTAGCCATAAATAAAGATTTTTCTTGAAAAGTGAAAGTGTTAGTCACTCAGTTGTGTCTGACTCATCATAACCCCGTGGGTTGTTGCCCACCAGACTCTTTGTACATGGAATTTCCCAGGCAGGAATACTGGAGTGGCTTGCCATTCCCTTCTCCAGAGATCTTCCTGACCCAGGGATCAAACCCAGGTCTTCCACACTGCAGGCAGATTCTTTACCATCTGAACACTTGTCAAGTGAATAAAAAAGGATATTGGTAATGTTGTGAAACTGTAGCCATAAAAAATAAAGATATTTCTTAGAGCTTAAATAAAGATTTCACACTTTTACTATGATTTCCATTTGAAATGACCTTTTAGAAAATGGCTTGCCTTCCTTTGCCCTAAATTACAGTACATTCTTCCACTGCACTAAAAGGATATATTTTTAAAGTTGAAACTCCCTTTGGGTGATTGAATTACAATGCCTCTGTAACACTCAGAGACTGCCAGAAGGAATGCTGTCACCGAGAAAGGAAGATTAATAACAGTAATAGCAGTTTAGATTTGACCCTCTGATAATCTGAGATCTCAATGGAATAGCTGTCTCAAAATTACTGTTCCTAAGATGCATTTACAGAGAGGAACCAGGGCAGTAAGTAGAAGTTTCAAACTCCAGCAAAGAAGTCTGGAATTTAAATTTTGTTAAAATTGAGGGATGCAAGTATATGTTAGATCATAAACCTTTTCATTTGGATCACATGTCTAGATGTAGTAGACAGATTATAGTATTATAGAAGCTTCTAGACAGTGTAGTATTTTATTAGGTTTTTATTTTGAGATTTTATAAGAATAGTCTTATCACAGCAGTATTTAGTAACATGAATAGTGAGAAAAAATTTTATTTTGAGATTTTATAAGAATAGTCTTATCACAGCAGTATTTAGTAACATGAATAGTGAGAAAAATAGTGAGAAAAAAAAATCTCTGTCAAAAAAATTTAGATTTTTTAGGCCTTTTGGATGTACCACATGTCACTGCTGAATTTGTAGCTTTCAAAATGTTCATGAGCAAGGAATAAATAAATACAGATTATTCATTCCAGTAACAGGGAATTTTATTTGTAGTAAAATATTTTGTGTGGATCCTTAATCTCTAGATTTGATCCTCAGTTATAGGCATTCATTATGGACTAGAAAACCTTCCTCCAAATATTAAACAAGTTCCTATAAAAATTTTAGTCAGTACATTTTGGGGAAGCAAATGGATGCTCTGCAACCTGCTTTCAAAACTGTCTTGCTTTTCAGAGCATTGTCACTGCAGCAGTGAAACATATGTGAAAATTCTTACTATAGTACCTAAGTCTCCTCCCTATTTGTTTGTTACTTCTGTTTCTCAAACTGCCTTAGGATAGTTCACAGCTGAGGGACCAGGCACACAGAAATCTTAACAGCTTGACTTCAAGGTGACAGACAAAACACTTGCTTTCTCCTCTGATGTTCGATAGGATACAGAAGTAAGAGAAGGGCGTGGAGAAGAGGAAAGTTTAGTCTATCAAGTGTTTTGGATCACATTTGGAAGTGGCAAACAAATGGTGACTCTTTTTAAGGCATTTTCACAATCAGATTAAGACTAAACAGGATTTCATTACCCTTGATTGTATATTTATAAGCATCTGTTGATTAGACCACATGAATAAGTTGTCTTTAAATCCTATAAATTAGATGGCTTAGAATATGCTTTGAATACTTTATAAAACTGGTGAAAAACCCTGCAGAAGATAATACTGCCATTTCCTAGGTGTTGGTACCATAAATATTTTTAAAAATCTGTTTGAGGGGAATAAGTAAAATAAGCTTTCAGTTCAGTTCAGTTCAGTCACTCAGTCATGTCCGACTCTTTGCGACCCCATGAATTGCAGCACGCCAGGCCTCCCTGTCCATCACCAACTCCCAGAGTCCACCCAGACTCACGTCCATTGACTCAGTGATGCCATCCAGCCATCTCCTCCTCTGTCGTCCCCTTCTCCTCCTGCCCCCAATCCCTCCCAGCATCAGAGTCTTTTCCAATGAGTCAACTCTTCCCATGAGGTGGCCAAAGTACTCAAGTTTCAGCTTTAGCATCAGTCCTTCCAAAGAACACCCAGGGCTGATCTCCTTCAGAATGGACTGGTTGGATCTCCTTGCAGTCCAAGGGACTCTCAACAGTCTTCTCCAACACCACAGTTCAAAAGCATCAATTCTTCAGCGCTCAGCTTTATTCGCAGTCCAACTTTCACATCCATACATGACCACTGGAAAAACCATAGCCTTGACTAGACAGACCTTTGTTGGCAAAGTAATGTCTCTGCTTTTGAATATGCTATCTAGGCTGGTCATAACTTTTCTTCCAAGGAGTAAGCGTCTTTTAATTTCATGGCTGCAATCACCATCTGCAGTAATTTTGGAGCCTGAAAAAATAAAGTCTGACACTGTTTCCACTGTTTCCCCATCTATTTCTCATGAAGTGACGGGACCAGATGCCATGATCTTTGTTTTCTGAATGTTGAGCTTTAAGCCAACTTTTTCACTCTCCTCTTTCACTTTCATCAAGAGGCTTTTTAATTCCTCTTCACTTTCTGCCATAAGGGTGGTGTCATTTGCATATCTGAGGTTATTGATATTTCTCCTGGCAATCTTGATTCCAGCTTGTGCTTCTTCCAGCCCAGCATTTCTCATGATGTACTCTGCATATAAGTTAAATAAGCAGGGTGACAATATACAGCCTTGACGTACTCCTTTTCCTATTTGGAACCAGTCTGTTGTTCCATGTCCAGTTCTAAATATTGCTTCCCGATCTGCATATAGGTTTCTCAAGAAGCAGGTCAGGTGGTCTGGTATTCCCATCTTTTCAAAATTTTCCACAGTTTCTTGTGATCCACACAGTCAAAGGCTTTGGCACAGTCAATAAAGCAGAAATAGATGTTTTTTCTGGAACTTTCTTGCTTTTTCGATGATCCAGCAATTTGGATCTCTGGTTGGCAATTTGATCTCTGGTTCCTCTGCCTTTTCTAAATCCAGCTTGAACTTCTGGAAATTCACGGTTCATGTATTGCTGAAGCCTGGCTTGGAGAATTTTGAGCATTAATTTACTAGCATGTGAGATGAGTGCAATTGTGCAGTAGTTTGAGCATTCTTTGGCATTGCCTTTCTTTGGGATTGGATTGAAAACTGACCTTTTCCAGTCCTGTGGCCACTGCTGGGTTTTCCAAATTTGTTGGCATATTGAGCACAGCACTTTAACAGCATCATCTTCCAGGATTTGAAATAGCTTAACTGGAATTCTGTCACCTCCACTGACTTTGTTCGTAGTTATGCTTTCTAAGGCCCACTTGACTTCACATGCCAGGATGTCTGCCTCTAGGTGAAATAAGCTTTACAAATATATAAAATAATGCATACTAAATTATTTGTATGAGGACAAACATTTTAGAATGTAGATGGTGGAAGGATTTGCATAGTACATAGAGCATTGATTTTATTAGAGCTGGAACTGAAAGTGAGCAACATTCAGCCTTTGACATTTGGGGTCTTACTTTATCTGTTTTGACTATTTTAATAGTAAAAATTTTAACCAGTAAAACTTTAACCAATTACTTGGAATGCTTATAAAAGTAAGGATAATATTATAATTCATCTCATTATTGAGTTTTATTCCCAGAAATAGTCTTAAAATGTAAATCTTAAAGTGTCAGATTCAACCATTTTATTTAAGGTATCCTCTAAATAGTAGCTTCTTAGATATGAACTGCAGAATAATCTGACAAAACAATACATTTGAGTCTTCTCCCTCCAGTTCCCATGTATTAAAACTTTTATGGAGCATCTGCTGTGTATTAATAGCACTCATCTCTAAAAAGTGCTTCGGCAGGATACCCTACTCAATATTCTGTAATAACCCATATGGGAAAAAAATCTGAAAAAGGATGGATATGTGTATGTGTATAACTGAATCTTTTTGCTGTACATTTAAAACTAACACAACATTATAAATCAACTATACTCCAGTATAAAATAAATATTAAATTAAATGGAAAAAGTAAAATAAAAAAATATTTGACACACTCAAAGCAGTTAATCAACAATCCCTAATCATCAAGATACCCCATGGAGAAAAAGAGAAGTAAAACCAATTATTCTAAATGCACTAGAGCTTTGTCCCAACCTGGACAAATGCAGATCCTTGAAAAGGAGGATCACAAACTATAAGTAAAATGGTTATTTCTTAGAGGAGAAATGCTTCTAAAGATAATAGCAAGCAAAGGGAATAAATAAACAGTTGAATTAAGTATTTTCAAGCAACATGAAGAAATTTGTTTCTCCATCAGTCCACTCATTTTATTTCTGCTGTTTTGCCTTCCTTACAATGTTTACAGGCAAGAACTTGAGGAGACAGAAGTTGCTACTTGCTTCTAAAAGTCTGTCTTGTATAAGCCTTTGGAATTTCCCGATGTGTTTTCCTCTTGGGAGTATCTGGAAATTCTATACACATCATTCTTTAACAACTTGAGTATAGTGTCGACATTCTAATTATTTAGGGTTGCAAGGAGATCAAACCAGTCAATCCTAAAGGAAATCAGTCCTGAATATTCATTGGAAGGACTGATGTTGAAGCTCCAATACTTTGGCCAGCTGATGCGAAGAACTGACTCATTGGAAAAGACCCTGATGCTAGGAAATATTCAAGGCAGGAGGAGAAGGGGATGACAAGAATGAGATGGTTGGATGGCATCACTGACTCTATGGAGATGAGTTTGAGTAGGCTCCGGGAGTTGGTGATGGACAGGGAAGCCTGGCATGCTGCAGTTCATGGGGTCACAAAGAGTCGGACATGACTGAGCAACTGAACTGAACTGTTCTGAAAAACTAAAAAAAAAGAAAGAAAGAAAGAAAGAAATTCTTTATTGGGTGGATGATTAGAATGTATAATCAGCAAAATATATTGATCATTTTCCCTTATCTGGTAGAGTATGCTTCCCAGGTGGCTCAGTGGTGAAGAATCTGCCTGCCAAGGTTCCCTGGGTTGGCAAGATCTCCTGGAGATGGAAATGGCAATGCACTCCACTATTCTTGTCTGGGAAATTTCATGGACAGAGGAGACCGGCAGGCTACAGTTCACTGGATCACAAAAGGGTCAGACACGATTTAGCAACTGCACACCACCACCACACCCATACTATGCCCTGGTGTGGCCTGGGCAATTCTTACAAGTAGAATCAGTCTTTTAAGTTTTTCTGTGAAAAATCTGCGTTATAACTACTTTTATGAACCATTTGGTTTTACCTAATATTTTACTTCAAAGATTAACATTATGTCCACTCTTCCTTAATAATGCATTCTATCACTTGTCCAATTTCTGATGGATTGAAATGGATTAATTTATTCAACATGGAATTATGAATACATCCTATATATATAAAATATTGATTTAAAGTGAACAAAATATATCCCATGCCCTTGAGTTTACAGATCTTTTCAGAGAAACCAATGCAAAGTAATTATTTTAACAATTATTATTAAAATGTGTAAACAGAGAGGAGAAACAAACTGATCTTTTATCTGTGGATTAAAGAAATTTTTCAAAGAGATTATGATTAATATCCTATAGGATATGGAGAATAGACATTTTTTTCTATTAAAAAAACAAGAATGTAAAAGAGCACAAAGGCAAGAAATAACAAGCCTATTGAGAGAATTTCAAATATTTCTGTATGGTTGTATTATACGATGATGGTTAGAGTAAAAGATGTAGAAGAATTAGTTAAGCATAAATTAGGAAATGTCTAATAAAAATTAAAATGAGAAATATAATATTTAGATATAATTATCTAAGAGTCTTCTCTTTCTACACATTCTAAATTTTAATTTGATTCATATTATATGATGTATGTTTACATATTTGAAATGCATTAGTCTCTTCCTCTCAGTTCATATTTCTTGTAGAAGCCTCCACTGAGTTATTTTAAATGTATACTTCACTTTCACAGAAATCATTAAATATTTAAATAAATAAGATTTCATATTTGTTATAAATTTGTGGGGTTGAGAACTTCTACTCTCAAAAATAGATATTACATGCAAAATAAAATATATTTTAAATTTCATTTTAGTGAAACCTGTATCCTTCTTAAAGCCACAATTACTGCCTTTTTTGTGATAAAAATCTAGGAGTTTATTATATTCTTATTCTGATTTTTGCACAGAATACCAGTATATTCAATTGATACTTTATAAATTAGAATACCAATTTTCTTCTGTTAGCACTGGCTCTTATTTTCTATGTCCCTTTTCATATTTTTATGGTTTATGTCCTATGTCCTTGACTAAAACATTCTCTGAATTATTTATGCCACTATACATGGTGTAAAAAAAAAAAATCAACAACTTAGCCTATAGTGAGTAATATGCTTCTACTGTTAATATAACTCTGGTTTCCCAATCTTAATTCTTCAAATTAAAATGCTCTACCTAACATTATCATATTATTTGAATATTTATAGAATATAGTGAATATACTGGAGAAGGCAATGGCACCCCACTCCAGTACTCTTGCCTGGAAAATCCCATGGATGGAGGAGCCTAGCAGGCTGCAGTTCATGGGGTCGCTAAGAGTCAGACACGACTGAGCAACTTCACTTTCACTTTTCACTTTCATGCATTGGAGAAGGAAATAGCAACCCACTCCAGTGTTCTTGCCTGGAGAATCCCAGGGATGGGGAAGCCTGGTGGGCTGCCGTCTATGGGGTCGCACAGAGTCGGACACGACTGAAGTGACTTAGCAGTAGCAGTAGCAGCAGTGAATATACATATTTAAATGTTTAATATCTGTGCCCATTTGAGTAAAGTTTTGTTTCATCAATATTGAGTTGAGTTGAGTTGAGTTCAGTTGCTCAGTCCTGTCCGACTCTTTGCTACCCCATGAATCGCAGCACGCCAGGCCTCCCTGTCCATCACCAACTCCCGGAGTTCACTCAGACTCATGTCCATTGACTCAGTGATGCCATCCAGCCATCTCATCCTCTGTTGTCCCCTTCTCCCCCTGTCCCCAATCCCTCCAAGCATCAGAGTCTTTTCCAATGAGTCAACTCTTCGCATGAGGTGGCCAAAGTACTGGAGCTTCAGCTTTAGCATCATTCCCTTCAAAGAAATCCCAGGGCTGATCTCCTTCAGAATGGACTGGTTGGATCTCCTTGCAGTCCAAGGGACTCTCAAGAGTCTTCTCCAACACCACAGTTCAAAAGCATCAACTCTTCGGCGCTCAGCCTTCTTCACAGTCCAACTCTCACATCCATACATGACCACAGGAAAAACCATAGCCCTGACTAGACGGACCTTTGTTGGCAAAGTAATGTCTCTGCTTTTGAATATGCTATCTAGGTTGGTCATAACTTTTCTTCCAAGGAGTAAGCATCTTTTAATTTCATGGCTGCAGTCACCATCTGTAATGATATTGAGTTAGCATGTTCTAACTCAATTTTCAGAGTTATTTTCTGCTCTTTTTAATCTTTTTTTGAAAATGAAATTTCTAAGTATGCTAATACACATTTAAGGTAAGAAATGAATAGCAATAATTAGGCTTTCCTTTAACAACTATGGGAGACTAGGTGTTCTTTCTATGATCCAAAGTTTTAATTAATGAACGTTTCATTTTTTTGTCCCTATTTCCCTTTGCAGCCTTTGAGAGCCAACAGGAAATCTTAATAGGGTTATAATTTGGTATGGAGAGCATACAGTATTTATTTACAAATGAACAATACAAATTACTTATATATAAAGAACCACTTACACAAGTTTTGCTGCAGAAAAATAGAGTCTAGTAGCAGGGATAAAATACAGATCACAGTAGAAGTCACTTTAAGGATGTCAGTAGAGCAGTGTTAACAGTTTGGTCTCTAGAGACACATAATTTAGGCTTGGATCCCACCTCTGCCAATTTCAAGTTAGGTGCCACTGGGCAAGTTTTTTGACCTTTCTGGTCCTCACATTTTTTTAGTATAAATAAATAGAATATTGTATGCTCAGTCACTCAGTCATGTCTGACTCTTTGCTAGCCTGTGGACTGTAGCCTGCCAGGAAAATAGAATATTATTATTTTCTTTTTAAGTCAATGTAAGTATTAAATAAGAATCTTTTTTAATGTGCTTATCCCTTTTCTATTAATAATATGTGAGAGACAGAATAAGGGTGATTTAAAGTGTTACAGGCAGAGGACCAAAATTATTATTAAATGTTGAGGGATTCAAGAGGCAGAATTAACCTGGACCATAGAATTTTTATTTTTTGACAGTCCTGATGGGCAGTGTAGTCAAAGGCTTGAAAGCAGGAGAACTGGCAGTCAAGACAATAGTTTACATGTACTACGTGTTCATCTGAGGAAATACTGAGAAATGGGGCTGAAAACATAAAGATCAGTGTGTGGCAGATACTATCTGTCTGTCTCAAATGCTACTTAATAGTGGCTATCTTTTGGATGATTTTCTCTATAGATTTTTAAGCAGGTTGCTGTTTGATTTCCAGGCACAGAAACCTTACAATGTTAAGTAGATGTAAAGTTCTACTAAATATTAAGGGTCTTATATGCAAACCCTTGAGGCTCAGGGAAGAATCCACCTGCAATGTGGGAGACCTGGGTTTGATCCTTGAGTTGGGAAGATCCTCTGGAGAAAGGAAAGGCTACCACTCCAGTATTCTGGCCTAGAGAATTCCACAGTCTGTATAGTCCATGGGGTTGCAAAGAGTCAGACATGACTAAGTGACTTTCACTTTCTTTCACTTTATATGCAAACACTCAGAAATTATCATGATACTTACATTTAACAAAAAGAGAAATTATCACATTTATACCTTCCAGGCACATATGAGCTCGCGCGTATGCGTGCACGCGCACATACACACACACACAATAATTAGTAGCACTGTTCAGCAAATATTGTAAATAAAATGATATTATGAAGACAATAGACTGCATAACCACATTTTGTAAAGGGCAGGATGAGTCTGTGGAATATTCAGAATAATGACTGAGTGAGTAGGTCATGACAAGCTTAGACATTATTTTGTCTAAAAGGCCTTACTGTTGATTTGCCCTTTTCTGTCTACATAGACTATAAAAAGCAATAAAGATACATAACAACATAATGTAGACAAGGTTCCTCTGTACTATTTAAGTGCACAAAATAAGAGAGACAGTAGAGTAAAGAGCTGTCATCCAACAATTGATTCTGTCAGCTACAGTCTCTGCAGGGGATAAGAACATCCTAATTTGCATGTTTCTGCATAGAATATCAAACTTCCAATAGTTTAAATCTAAACAACTCACTTCAATAAACCTCTGAATCAGTGATAGTTACTCAGTCACGTCCAGCTCTTCACAACCCCATGAACTGGGGATCCCCTGTCCATGGAATTCTCCAGGCATGAATACTGGAGTTGGTAGCCATTCCTTTCTCCAGGGTGCTTTCCAGGAATTAGACCTGGGTCTCCTGCATTGCAGGCATATTCTTTACAGTCTGAGCCACCAGGGAAGCCCCAATACTTCTATGGAGTAACTATTCTAAACAAATTACTATGTAAGGCTCTGGTGGGGAGAACAAGGATGACAGTGTTACAGAATCTATGGTCTTGGCCCTTCATACGCCCATCCATTTCATACAAGGCAGACTACAGTAAGTGCTAAGAATACCTGTGGATTCAGAAGGCAGGCTTATTCCTCAGGGAAGAGATGGGTCATGGAGTCACATAGGGAGTGAAATATAAGTTGGAACTTGAAGGATGGTTTGAATTTTGATAGCTTAAAATATTTTTCACATAAAGAATATTTTGAGAAATGACTTAATTTGAAAGATCTTCCAGGCAGAAGAAAAAGGGTGAGAAAAACTTAAACTGGAGAAGTACAAGTATATTCAAGAAACAGAGGTAAAGTGATCCTTTTCATTATAATTCAATTTTTATATATCATTTAAGTCTCACAACAACATAAAATGGTTATCTCCATTACTTGTAAAATGGTAAAATGGCAAGCTGTGGGTAAGACAACAAGGCATTTGGACCCAGTTGTATCTGTCTTTGAAGTCTGTGCTCTTAGCAGTATTGCAGTTCAGTTCAGTCGCTCGGTTGTGTCCCACTCTTTGTGACCCCATAGACTGCAGCACCCAGGCCTCCCTGTCCATCACCAAATCCCGGAGTTTAATCAAACTCATGTCCATTGAGTCCGTGATACCATCCAACTATGCATCCTCTGCCGTCCCCTTCCCCTCCTGCCTTCAATTTTCCCCAGCATCAGAGTCTTATTCAATGAATCAATTGTTTGCATCAGGTGACCAAAGTATTGGAGTTTCAGCTTCAGCATCAGTCCTTCCAATGACTATTCAGGACTGATTTCCTTTAGGATGGACTGGTTGGATCTCCTTGCTGTCCAAGGGACTCTTAAGAGTCTTCTCCAACACCACAGTTCAAAAGCATCAATTTTTCAGCGCTCCACTTTCCTTATAGTCCAACTCTCACATCCACACATGACTACTGGAAAAACCATAGCTTTGACTAGACGAACCTTTGTTGCCAAAGTAATGTTTCTGCTTTTTAATATGCTGTCTAGGTTGGTCATAACTTTTCTTCTAAGGAGCAAGCTTCTTTTAATTTCATGACTGGAGTCACCATCTGCAGTGATTTTGGAGCCCAAGAAAATAAAGTCTGTCACTGTTTCCCCATCTATTTCCAATGAAGAGATGAGACCAAATGCCGTGATCTTTGTTTTCTGAATGTTGAGCTTTAAGCCAACTTTTTCACTCTCCTCTTTGACTTTCATCAAGAGGCTCTTTAGTTTTTCTTCGCTTTCTGCCATAAGGGTGGTGTCATCTGCATATCTGAGGTTATTGATATTTCTCCTGGCAATCTTGATTCCAGCTTGTGCTTCATCCAGTCCACCATTTCTCATGATGTACCCTGCATATAAGTTAAATAGGCAGGGTGACAATATACAGTCTTGATGTACTCCTTTTCCTATTTGGAACCAGTCTGTTTTTCCATGTCCAGTTCTAACTGTTGTTTCCTGACCTGCATACAAATTTCTCAAGAGGCAAGTCAGGTTTTCTGGTATTCCCGTCTCTTTAAGAATTTTCCACAGTTTGTTGTGATCCACACAGTCAAAGGTTTTGGCATAGTCAATAAAGCAGAAGTAGATATATTTCTGGAACTCTCTTGCTTTTTCCATGATCCAGCAGATGTTGGCAACTTGATTTCTGGTTCCTCTGCCTTTTCTAAAACCAGCTTGAACATCTGGAAGTTCATGGTTCATGTATTGTTGAAGCATGGCTTGGAGAATTTTGAGCATTACTTTACTAGTATGTGAGATGAAGGCAATTGAGTGGTAGTTTGAGCATTCTTTGGCATTGCCTTTCGTTGGGATTCGAATGAAAACTGACCTTTTCCAGTCCTGTGGCCACTGCTGAGTTTTCCAAATTTGTTGGTATATTGAGTGCAGCACTTTCACAGTATCATTTTCCAGGATTTGAAATAGCTCAACTGAAATTCCATCACCTCCACTAGCTTTGTTTGTAGTGATGCTTCCTAAGGCCTACTTGACTTCACATTCCAGGATGTCTGGCTCTAGGTGAGTGATCATACCATCATGATTATCTGGGTCATGAAGATCTTTTTTTACAGGCAAGTATTACAGGGGATAATCAATTCTGAGTCCATGTTGGAAATGTTTCTTTTACTTGTTTTTATTTGTTTTTGTTATTATGATCATATATGATGATCTGCCTCTGAGAATCCTGCCCCTCTGCCTTACTGTTTAACAAAAGTGCCTTTTGTTCAGATCACAGAGAGATAATCTGACCCTGCCCACCTGTGAATGTCTGCAGGAAAGACAAGTTTAACACATCCCTTCCGCAAGCTGGCCATTTATTTCCTTACCTCCACTCATATCTGCTCTATAAAAGAACTCAGCATTCAGCTCCTAACAAGATGGTTGTTTTGAGACTTTAGTTTGTTATTTTCTCAGTCTGTAAGCTTTCCGAATAAAGTCATATTCCTTGCCTCAACACTTTCTCAGATTTATTGGTCTGTTGTGCAGTAAGCAGAGTGAGCTTGGACTCAGTAACACTAGCACTCTAGGCTGCCTGGATAGGGTAAAGGGTGCAGTGGGGTAACGTCTGAAATGCAGAAAGGTATCCAGCCTAAGTGTGAAAGTCCTCCCCTCTAATACATAACAGACAGGATGGTCTTGGGAAGAATGAGGATTCTTGAAGATGACTATTGAGGTATATTCTTTTCAACCTGCTGATCTTGTGTGATTTTTGGCAAGTGATTTAATTTCCTAACCCTCATTTTATCTTTATTAAGTTGAGGTGATAATATTCATAGCTATCTCAAAGGGCCATTGTGAGATTTAAATAAGAAATATAAAATGCTTTTTAATATGCTGTCTAGGTTGGTCATAACTTTTATTCCAAGGAGCAAGCGTCTTTTAATTTCATGACTGCAGTCACCATCTGCAGTGATTTTGGAGCCCAAGAAAATAAAGTCTGTCAATGTTTCCATTGTTTCTCTATCTATGCTATGAAGTGATGGGACTGGATACAATGATCCTCATTTTCTGAATGTTGAGATTTAAGGCAGCTTTTTCAGTCTCCTCTTTCACTTTCATCAAGAGGCTCTTTAGTTCCTCTTTACTTTCTGCCATAAGGGTGGTGTCATCTGCACATCTGAGGTTATTGATATTTCTCCCGGAAATCTTGATTCTAACTTAAGCTTCACCCAGCCCAGGATTTCGCATGATATACTCTGCATGAAGTTAAATAAGCAGGGTGACAATATACAGCCTTGGAATACTCCTTTTCCAATTTTGAACCAGTCCATTGTTCTATGTCCAATTCTGATTGTTGCTTCTTGAGCTGCATACAGGTTTCTCAGAAGGCAGGTAGATGGTGTGGTACTCCTATCCCTTTAAGAATTTTCCACAGTTTGTTGTGATCCACACAGACTAAGGCTTTAGGATAGTTAATAAAGCAGAAATAGATGTTTTCCTGGAATTCTCTTGCTTTTTCTATGATCCAACGGATGTTGGCAATTTGATCACTGGTTCCTCTGTCTTTTCTAAATCCAGCCTGTACACCTGCAAGTTCTCGGTTCATGCACTGTTGAAGCCTAGTTTGAAGGATTTTGAGTATTACCTTGCTCCTTGGAAGAAAAGCTATGATAAACCTAGATAAAGTATTAGTAAGCAGAGACTTCACTTTGCCCACAATGGTCTGTATTGTCAAGGCTATGGTTTTTCCAATAGTCATGTATGGATGTGAGAGTTTGGTCATAAAGAAGGCTGAGTACCGAAGAAGTGATGCTTTTGAACTGTGGTGCTGGGGAAGACTCCTGAGAGTCCCTTGGGCAGCAAGGAGATCAAACCAGTCCATCCTAAAGGAAATCAGTCCTGAATATTCATTGGAAGGACTGATGCTGAAGCTGAAGCTCTAATACTTTGGCCACCTGATGTAAAGAACTGAGTCACTGGAAAATATGTGCTGCTGGGAAAGGCTGAAGGCAGGAGGAGATGGGGACGACAAAGGATGAGATGATTGGATGGCATCACTGATTCAATGGACATGAATTTCAGCAAACTCCAGGTGATAGTGAAGGACAGGAAAGCCTGGCATGCTATAGTTCATGGGGTTGCAGAGAGTCGGACATGACTGAGCAACTGAACAACAACAAAATTCTTAGTGTAGTGCCTGTAAGTTTCTTAGAGATAAATCAATATCAGCCAGTGCTACTCTTTTTAAAATTGTATTATGATTTTTATTACAATGAATTTTTTATTGTGCACTAAGTAGTCGCTTATACTAAGTTCGGTGTTAGCTTAGAAAACTCAAAGGTGGAATGGTCTTAAATGAGGAATTCCAAGACCATCTCTAATTCCAGCTGCCTGATGCTTAGACATTTATGAGCCAAGTTAGCTAACATGCTATTTGTAACTCAAGGAATCAGAAGAGTTTTCTCATTGATAGCAGAGCATGATTCCTATAACCAGTTATATCATATATTTAATTCTTCCTTGTAGTTCAGTTCCTATAAGGTTATGGCTATAGTTAATTATATAAATATACTTTGCTTCACCCCACACCCACTAAATGAAAACTCACTAGTGGTAGGGTTTAGTATGAATTTATCTTTGCATGCATCTTAGTGTTTGGTATATAGTAGTCTTTTAATAGATGTTTGCATAGTAAGTATCTACTTAGGTAAATGGAGAAATCACAAAATTTTAGAAAATTTCCGAAGGATCTTATCATATTTTCACTTATATATATTTCTTTATTCTCCATAAATAATTAAAATATTTTTATAAAATAGTAATGCATATTTCCTGAGCTTTTGAAGGGAGTTTTTATTTTTAAGGATGGAGTATTAGTAAAGACCCTCTCATTTCAGCCTATAAAAATAATGAAGTTGAGATCATAGTTCAAAAATAATAGCTTTTAGGTGGGTAACTTTTCAAGTGATGGGAACTTAAGTGTGTCCCTCATGTCTCAGCCAAATTACAGAGAATTTCTAGCTTCAGTGATCCTATTATCTAACACAAAAAAATGTCAGAATAAGTCATTTTCTGTATAGAAAGTCAACAGCACAAAACAAGCGAGAATAGAGCATTGTGAGTGGAATGAAACATTCAGAATATGAATTTATTATTCTTGCTGTTCATGAGAGAAGACTGAACTCTTATTACAGATAAGTTTTGGAGCAGTTATAAGTTCACAACAAATTGAGGAAATGGTACAGAGATTTCCCATCTCTTCCACCTCGTAGCCTCCCTATCAACATTCACATCTGAGTGGTGTATTTGTTACAATTGATGAGCCTACTTTGACATATCATAATTATCCAAAGTTCATTGTGTAAATTTATAGCTCATTCTTGTTGTTGTATATGGATAATGATATTTATCCATCATTATGTTATCATACAGAATTTTTTCATTGGCCCCCAAATCCTCAGTATTCTGCCTATTCATCCTTCCACTCACCCATCAATCCTTGGCAACCACTGATCTTTTTATTGCCCCAATAGTTTTGCTTTTCCCAGACTGCCAAATAATACAGTGAAGAACCTTCTCAGATTGGCTTCTTTAATCTAGTAATATGCATTTAAGACTCTGCCGTGTCTTTTCATGGCTTAATAGTTCATTTCCTTTTAGCAATGAATAACATTCTCTTGTCTGGATAAACCACAGTTTATTTACCCATCCACCTACTAAAGGACATCTTCATTACTTTCAAGTTTTAGCAATTGTGAACAAAGCTAATAAAAACATTCATGTTCAGGGTTTTGTGCAGACATAAGTTTTCAACTCCTTCAGGTAAATACCAAGGAACATAACTGCTGAATTACGATAAAAGTATGTTTTTGTTTTACAAGAAACTACCAAATTGTCTTTCAAAGTGGCTGTACCCTTTTACATTCCCAATGGCAATGACTGAGAGCTCCTGTTAGCACACATCCTTGCCAGCATTTGGCGTTTCTGTGTTCCAAATTCTGGCCGTTCTATTTAGTATGTAATGGTATCTCGTTTTAATTTGCATTTCCCAGATGACATATGATGTGGCACATTTTTTGTTTGTTTGTTTACGTATGCTTATTTTCCATCTGCATATCTTTTTGGTGAGGTATCTATTAAGGCCTTTAACTCATTTTTAAATCCAGTTTTCTTCTTGTTGTTGAGTTTTAAGAATTATTTTTATATTTTGAATAGCAGTTCTTTATCAGAAGTGTCTTTTGAAAATATTCTCTCCTAGTCTATGGCCTGTTTTCCCATTTTGTTGACATTTGTCTTTCACAGAACAGAGAATTTTAAGTTTAATAAAGCTTTTTTTTTTTTTCTTTCATATATTTTGCCTTTGGCATTGTGTCTAAAAATTTACCACTACAAGATCATGTAGACTTTCTCCTGCGTTATCTTCTAGGAGTTTTACAGTTTTATGACTTACGTGTGGGCCTGTGATCCATTTGTGCTAATCTTTGTAAAGGATATAAAGTCTTTGTCTAGATTTATTGTTTTTGCGTGCGATCGTCCAGTTGTTCCAACACCACTTATCGAAGAGTTTATCTTTGCTCCAATGTACTGCCTTTGGTACTTTGTCAAAGATCAGTTGACCATATTTATATAGTTTATTTCTGGGTTTTCTATTCTGTTCCATGGGTATATTTGTTGATTCTTTCATAATCCTATACTCTCTTGATTACTGTAGCTTTATAGTAGGTCTTGAAGTTGAGTAGCCTCAGTCTTCCAACTTTGTTTTTCTCCTTCAATACTATGTTAGCTACTCTGGGTTTTTTGCCTCTTAATATGAAATACATAATTAGTGTTTTTATATCCACAAAATACCTTGTTGTGATTTTGACTGGGATTACACTGAATATATAGATCAGGTTGGATAGAACTGACATAAGGAAAATATTGGGTCTTCCTATCCATGAACTTGGAATATCTCTTCATTTATCTTGTTTTTCTTTGATTTTATTCATCAGATTTTTGTAGTTCGCCTCATTTAGATCTTGTCCCTTCTGCAAGGGGATGCTACATACTGGTCTCCAAAATCTAAAGCCAACTTCACTAAAAAAGCCAGAACCAACTTGAAGCCATATTGGAAGAGCAGCATAATTATTGTGCCTAAATGACTATTCCATCCACTTTTTTGTGTTTTTTTCTTCATACTTGAACATGAAGGCAAATAAAAATAGCACGGAGAGAAATAAATCTGTGGCCATGGCCACTAACAAGTAGTACTTGGTTAACATACTGCTGCTCCGTAGTGGCAGAGAACTTTGCTATGTCTGAGCTTTAAAGCTGCAACTTTTGGGTGTGCCTAATAATCACAGTTCCATCCAAATTATGCCAGTCGGCAGTGTTGTAATGTTTGTATGTATCATACCTATTTTGAGGTAAGCCTTATGAAAAATAATTTTAGTGAACTTAAGCTAAGTCTGCTGAAGTAAAAGCTAATCCAGTTTGGATCAATGAAGAGAGGAAGTTCACACACAAGTCAGCAGTAAATTTACATTGTGTCTTCATGTGACATTCAACAGTGCAAAGGCAACTATTAAATTGTAAAGGGCATTGGCGAGTTATAGACACTACCAATCACATAATTTGTCAAACATAAGTAAATGGATAATCTTACTAATGCTTAAGGGTCAACATGTACACACTGAGGTCACACTAGGATTCTTAAACACTACTGCTTGGTTCACAAGAACTGGTCTTATTTCCCATTTTCTTAATAACTGCTCAGATTTTTGGTTTAGTTTGGGTTTTAGGGAGCTATTAAATGGTATTTCTCTTTCCCTCTGAGTTCAGAATCAACTGAGCAAGGAGGCACAGCAATTAAGCAGATATAAATGAAATGGCTAGATTTACTACTAGTTAAAAAAAAAAAAGACTGGAAAATGTGACATTAAATCTGTGACAAACACTTTCCAGAACTGTACAAACTTATAAGTCTCTAATCTTTCCCATTGGACAACCTGCATTGTCTCTAACATTGCTAAACTTAGAACATGGAGGAGCAGAGAGTGCATTTGTTTAGTAAACATGCTGGTTCCTCAAAAAGAATATCCGGAACAAAACCAAACATACTTCTCTTGGAATATGACCTTGAGGAACAAACAGGAACAGAAGGAGAGAGGCGCTGATTGATTTTTGCTGCAGTCTTCCAAAGAGATCATTCAAGAGTTCTTGACTGAGATATTTGCACTCTGTAGGTTTCAACTCTACCCAAGATCTTGGTAATCTATTTTCCCCTAAATTTGGCTGTATCTGAAAAATGCTTTTATGTTACCTAGAATTGATTGAATTACTTGCAACAAAAAAAGTCCAGCCACATGTTTTGTTTGTTTGTGTAGGTATATTTTGTTTCTGTTTATCTTTTTAATTCATTTGGAATAGAAGTGAATGCTGTGAATTGAGGCTCTGTTTCATATTTTTCAAGTAGCTAAACATTCTTTCTCAACACTGTTTATTAAATACTTCTTTATGCCACAATAATTTTTCTTATGTTTTAAATGTTTTACAGTAACAGACTACTGATAGCTATCCTTAGAATTTGGTGTTATGATGTTATACTCCTACAGACTTGAAGATGTAGAAATAAACACAGTCTCTAAGAATCAAACAGAAACTGTACTATCTAATGAATCTGACTGTAGGTCCATTAAAATGTAAAGCCATCTGCAAGAGACAAGATTTTTCTCAGATCAATAGACTGTATACAGTCTTCTTTTGACTGTGTGGATCACAATAAACTGTGGAAAATTCTGAAAGAGATGGGAATACCAGACCACCTGACCTGCCTCTTAAGAAATTTGTATGCATATCAGGAAGCAACAGTTAGAACTGGACATGGAACAACAGACTCCTTTTCCAAATAGGAAAAGGAGTACGTCAAGGCTGTATATTGTCACCCTGCTTATTTAACTTATATGCAGAGTACATCATGAGAAATGCTGGACTGGAAGAAACACAAGCTGGAATCAAGATTGCCGGGAGAAATATCAATAACCTCAGATATGCAGATGACACCACCCTTATGGCAGAAAGTGAAGAGGAACTAAAAAGCCTCTTGATGAAGGTGAAAGAGGAGAGTGAAAAAGTTGGCTTAAAACTCAACATTCAGAAAACGAAGATCATGGCATCTGGTCCCATCACTTCATGGCAAATAGATGGGAAAACAGTGGAAACAGTGTCAAACTTTATTTTTTGGGGCTCCAAAATCACTGCAGATGGTGATTTCAGCCATGAAATTAAAAGACGCTTACTCCTTGGAAGGAAAGTTATGATCAACCTAGATAGCATATGGAAAAGCAGAGACATTACTTTGCCAACAAAGGTCCGTCTAGTCAAGGCTGTTTTTTCCAGTAGTCATGTATGGATGTGAGAGTTGGACTGTGAAGAAAGCTGAGTGCCAAAGAATTGATGCTTTTGAACTGTGGTGTTGGAGAAGACTCTTGAGAGTCCCTTGGACTGCAGGGAGATCCAACCAGTCCATTCTGAAGGAGATCAGCCCTGGGTGTTCTTTGGAAGGACTGATGCTAAAGCTGAAACTCCAGTACTTTGGCCACCTCATGTGAAGAGGTGACTCACTGGAAAAGACTCTGATGCTGGGAGGGATTGGGGGCAGGAGGAGAAGGGGACGACAGAGGATGAGATGGCTGGATGGCATCACTGACTAGATGGATGTGAGTCTGTGTGAACTCTGGGAGTTGTTGATGGACAGGGAGGCCTGGTGTGCTGTGATTCATGGGGTCGCAAAGAGTTGGACACAACTGAGCAACTGAACTGAATGTATTAAGTATATATAAATAAAAATTGTGATTCAGAAGGAGGCTTTCTTAACCACAGAACTTAGAAAAATCAGTCTTTGAAGCAAACATAAGCAATTTTTATCCAAGTACTGTTCATAGACTAAGAAACTTTGGTCACTGGACTAAACACATTTCTGCTCCTGAGGGTGAGGCTGTATTTTCGCTTGTGCTCATGCTCAATTGCTTCAGTTGTGTCTGACTCTTTGTGATTCCATGGACTATAGCCCTCCAGGCTCCTCAGTCCATGGGATTCTCCAGGCAAGAATACTGGAGTGGGTTGCCATACCTTCCTTCAGGGGATCTTCCGGACACAGAGATTGAACCTGCATCTCTTGTGTTTCCTACATTGCAGGCAGATTATTTACTGCTGAGCCACTGGTTAAGCATGTATAGCTGTGGCTAACAGAGTTGATGCAAAAACTTTTAAATATTTATAATCCCTTGCAAGAACATATCAACAATGAAATATTCCAGATTCAGTGTACCAAACTCACACTTTTCTGATTTCCTGTTCATCAACATAACTCTGAAAAGAATGTGCCCCTCGTATGTCTGCCCTCAATAATTCCATTGATCAGAAGGATTCTGATTATTTCTGAAAGATCATTGTTATTTCTGATACAGTGAGTTTGTCTCATAAATAAAATGATTTCTTATTCTGATTTGTCATTCTATAGAGATTGACTATATAAGATTTAAAAATAATATTTTTTCTGTCAAAGAATATCAACCAATCAACAAATCAACCAGCTAGCATATAAACTCAACTGACTGGGAATAAAAAAAAAAAAAAAATCAATGGTCTGAGTCAAATAGGGGATACTATGGTAGCTCTGCATAGCATCGCAAACTAATGATTCAACTGCAAAGCTGATAAATGGGTAAAATTACATCCAGAAATTATTTCTGAAAATTATTTTTTTCAAATAATAATGTTGTTTTATTCACAGAAAATCTATTGAAAGTAAAAATATGCTAGTACATCTTTTTTCTATATTAAATACATTATTGAGACTAAGTTATATTAAAATAAAAAAACTAAAAAATTTCAGTGTTTTAATGCAATCTGATATGACTCAGAAATTTCAAAAAAAGAGAAATGCTAGTAAATAATGCTTAGAGATCTAAATATTAAATTTCTCAATAAAATACTGCAAATTTGAATTCAGTAAATAATTAAAAACTGCAACACAT
Source organism: Bos mutus (assembly GCF_027580195.1). NCBI lineage: Eukaryota > Metazoa > Chordata > Mammalia > Artiodactyla > Bovidae > Bos > Bos mutus. The sequence continues at coordinate 74,632,680 of NC_091617.1, forward strand.
TGTGACCATATGTAATTTATGCCAGGAATGTAAAATTGATGTAACATTAGATAATCAAACAATGCAATATGCACAGTAACTGAGCAAAGAAGAATAATTGTATAAGAACCTCAATAAATGAAGACAAAAATAAGGAAGAGAAGCAAAGTAGTCAAATTCCAGAAAATTATAGGCCTTACCTTATTTTTAAAATATTTTCATGATCAACTAAAAGCTCTAGAGCCACAAAGCTAGAAAAACTATTCTTACTCATCCTTCTACATGAAAGAACAAGAAATTTATTTGATTTAAATACAAGCAGCAAATAACAGTTGTCGTGTTCAGGGAAACTAACAAGTGCTGAACTAGAGAACTTGCTAGCATAACAATGTTTTCCCTGATACAGTAATCTACTCATTGTGTTGAGCATATACCATGAAATTCTAAATCTGCACTCAATGATTGTAGAGGTCAATGCTAACATCTTCTATTACTGTCACTAGTGTATATATATTTTTCATCTTAAAAGATCCCAGTATACACTTTTAGATATTCTGATTCACCTGAATTAGAAAGAAGAGCCCATATTAATAAGTATTTTTTTACTCTTGGAAACATATACAATTTAAAAACATGTTTTGACAGTAACTGTGGGGTTTGATGTATCATTATATACTTTTCTTACAGGATGGTTATTTTATTTACCTTCTACTAGAATATCTAAATTCACCATTTAAAGAGTATTTCACAAATTATTAAAAGCTAGAGCTCAGAGGCATTTGGAAAACCATTATCCCTCTAATTTCTCTACTGGGCTTATTGGATAGCATTTTCTGCATAATAATTATGAAATCCCAGTAGGATATAACACTCAGATCTCTGGGTTGGTTGAAGCTTGGCTGACCCAGTTCTGCTTCACACTGGGCAGGTATCCTGGCTATGCTTATTCACTGTCAGGAGGTCAGCAGAGCAACCAGCTTCCTGTGTCTAATTTGACCAACAGGCTAACTGAACATGGTCTCACAAGACGGGCATAAGCAGGAAAGGTCAAGAAAAGCCATACATGTCTCCTAAGGCCTATGCTCACAAATAGTATGCTTTTGCATTTATCTTAGCAAAAGAGCGGAGAAGGCAATGGCACCCCACTCCAGTACTCTTGCCTGGAAAATCCAATGGGTAGAGGAGCCAGCTCCGTAGGCTGCAGTCCATGGGGTCGCTAAGCGTCGGACATGACTGAGCGACTTCACTTTCACTTTTCACTTTCATGCACTGGAGAAAGAAATGGCAACCCACTCCAGTGTTCTTGCCTGAAGAATCCCAGGGACGGGGCAGTCTGGTGGGCTGCCATCTCTGGGGTCGCACAGAGTCCAACACGACTGAAGTGACTTAACAGTAGCAGTAGCAGTAGCAAAAGAAAGTAAGTCATGTGGCAAAGGCAACAGTCAACGGACAGAGGAGTACTCTCTGTTCATAGTGAGGCCATAGCATGGGCTTGGATGTAGCGAGCCATGAGAAATGGGGTCAATAATTTATTCTGGGAAATGACTAGTATCCCAGTGACACAGGGAGTATAGTGAATAGAGGGTTTCTAAGGTGATTCAGAGGTAAAGAATCCTCCTGCAATGCAGAAGCTGCAGGAGATGTGGGTGCGATCCCTGGGTCAGGAACAGTCCCTGGAGGAGTACATGGCAACCCATTTCAGTATTCCTGCCTGGAGAATCCCAGGGAGAGAGAAGCCTGAGGGGCTATAGTCCATGGAGTCGCAGAGAGTAGGACATGATTGAAGAGACTTAGCATGCACACATGCATAGTGACTAGAGTATTACATTTTTCTAAATGGCCTTTCTAAAATGAAGAGCTTCAGGAATGACTCAAGGAGGGGGTATTACTTAAAAAACACAAGATTTGTTGGCTTGTAACATTTTATAGTATATTTTTGCTCTATTTATTTAAAGTTTTTGACCTTGGACGTCTAGGTTCAAGTCTTAACTCTCTTAACTTGTTACCTGTATGATTTAGGACAAGGATTCTTAAATTTCAATTACATCAGAGCTATCTGATGGGCTTCAGACACAAATTTCTGGATTTTCTTCTCAGTGGCTGATTAAATAGCACTGGGGATAGGGGCTTATGCTGATGTTACAGGTTCTGCACTTTGAAAAATACTGATTTAAGAAATCCAAAAATGGATCACTATAAATATGATAGTTGGTTTCTGTTTTAGGAAACGCCAACAGGCCAGCAAATTTGGAAAACTCAGCAGTGGCCACAGGACTGGAAAAGGTCAGTTTTCATTCCAATTCCAATGAAAGGCAATGCCAAAGAGTGCGCAAACTACCGCACAATTGCCCTCATCTCACACGCTAGTAAAGTAATGCTCAAAATTCTCCAAGGCAGGCTTCAACAGTATGTAAAATATGAACTTCCAGATGTTCAAGCTAGATTTAAAAAAGGCAGAGGAACCAGACATCAAATTGCCAACATCTGTTGGATCATCAAAAAAGCAAGAGAGACCCAGAAAAACATCTACTTCTGCTTTGTTGACTATGCCAGAGCCTTTGACTATGTGACGTGAAGAAGTAAAGTCGCTCAGTTGTATTTGACTCTTTACGACCCCGTGGACTGTAGCCTACCAGGCTCCTCCCATGGGATTTTCTAGGCAAGAATGAATACTGGAGTGGGTTGCCAATTCCTTCTCCAGAGGATCTTCCCCACCCAGGGATTGAACCTGGGTCTCCCGCATTGTAGGCAGATGCTTTACTATCTGAGCCACCAGGGAACTCTTTGACTATGTGGACCACAACAAACTGTGGAAAATTCTTAAAGAGATGGGAATATCAGAAAACCTGACCTGCCACTTGAGAAATCTGTATGCAGGTCAGGAAGCAACAATTGGAACTGTACATGGAACAACAGACTGGTTCCAAATACGGAAATGAGTACATCAAGGCTATATATTGGCATCCTGCTTATTTAACTTATATGCAGGGTACATCATGAGAAACACTGGGCTGGATGAAGCACAAGCTGGCATCAAGATTTCCGAGAGAAATATAAATAACCTCAAATATGCAGGTGACACCACCCTTACGGCAGAAAGCAAAGAACTAAAGAGCCTCTTGATGAAAGTGAAAGAGGAGAGTGAAAAAGTTGGCTTAAAACTCAACATTCAGAAAACTAAGATCATGGTATCCAGTCCCATCATTTCATGGCAAATAGATGGGTAAACAGTGGAAACAGTGGCAGACTTTATTTTCTTGGGCTCCAGAATCACTGCAGATGCTGACTACAGCCATGAAATTAAAAGATGCTTCCTCCTTAGAAGAAAAGTTATGACCAACCTAGACAGCATATTAAAAAGCAGAGACATTGCCAACAAAGGTCCATCAGTCAAAGCTATGGTTTTTCCAGTAGTCATGTATGGATGTGAGAGTTGGATTATAAAGAAAGCGGAGAGCTGAAGAATTGATGCTTTTAACTGTGGTGTTGGAGATGATTCTTGAGAGTCCCTTGGACTGCAAGGAGATCCAACCAGTCCAGCCTAAAGGAAATCAGTCCTGAATATTCATTGGAAGGACTGAGGCTGAAGCTGAAACTCCAATACTTTGGCCACCTGATGTGAAGAAGTGACTCATTTGAAAAGACCCTGATGCTGGAAAAGATAGAAGGTGGGAGGAGAAGGGGATGACAGAGGCTGAACTGGTTGGATGGCATCATCGACTCAATGGACATGAATTTGAGTAAACTCCGGGAGTTGGTGATGGACAGGGAGGCCTGTCATGCTGCAGTCCATGGGGTCGCAAAGAGTTAGATACGACTGAGCAACTGAACTGAACTGAAGATTCCTTTCTCTTTATTTTCATGGCTTTCAATTTTGAGGGTAGATGGCTCTCCTTACCCTTTCCTACATGTTCCATCTTCTATTCACAGACATCAATAAATCTGAGAGGATTTTGTATTTGCGATGACTTGGGTGATTTACAATCAGCAGAATGAAGTGTTTGTGAATATCAAATAAACTTGTTTGCTTCACCAGCTAACTGAGGAGATTTAAGAGAAAGAATCTGTCTCCATATTAATTTGAAGTTCCAGTATTTAAGTCCATTAATCTAAATGCAATTCAATTCATCAAATAAGTATTGAGTTCTCAGTCTACAATTCCCAGATAAATGTTCTTGGAAAAACAGTGAAGGTTAAGCAAAGGACTCCACTAATATTTATATTTATCAGTGAATTCCCTAACATAGCAGACACTATCATAAACTATTGAAGATACAATGCCAAGAGAAAATTGTTCATTTCTTGAGGTGCATATGGGGGATGGCATAAGATGAGCTGTTGAGCACAGTCATTTTCAAAAGGGAGTGAAGAAATGCAGAATGAATAATATGGAAATGCAGTGATAGGAATCAATTCACATCTTGTTATTAATGTTGCTCAGAAAAAGAACAGAACCCAAGTTTACATAGAACCGAACTTTCCTTTGAACTGAATGTCTTAAAAAAAATACTTTCCATAAAGATGTTTTAAAATTTTTGTATAACAAAATCTAAAATTCAGTGACTGTAAAAGAAACGATTGTCTGTTTTATAAGTAGATAAATCAGGTCATTGAAAAAAATGTTTGAAGGTCACAGACCAACTCAGCAAGAGAGATGGGACTAAAATAATTGATTAATGACTTTCTATCATTCTTAGACTCATTGCTGAGAAGAATTTGTCATCTTTGTCCTTTGGTGAAAATGAAGATTGTTTGAAATATTAAAGCAAAAGATTTATTAATCAATCATGTTAATAAATAGAAACTGAATTAGAAAAGGTGTACTTTTTCTTTTTTGCTATAGGAGTATTGCTACTCATAAAAGTAATCTAATTTTGCTTGCTTTAGTTTTGCTTCTATGCTTTGATTTATTCCTAATGCACAAATTTTCATAACACTCATAATAAATGCTAAAAGTAATAACTTACATTAATAAGACGAAACTATTTGTAGAAAAAAATGGTTATTTCAGATAATATGGAGATGGTAAACCTTCTGTGGGGCTTCTCTGATGGCTCAGCAGTAAAGAATTTGCCTGCAGTGCAGAAGACCCAGGAGACAACGTTCAATCTTGGGTCAGGAAGATCCCCTGGAGAAGGGCATGGCAACCCATTCCAGTATTCTTGCCTGGAGAATCCCGCGGGCAGAGGAACCTGGTAAGCTACAGTTCATAGGTCACAAAGAGTCAGACATGACTGAAGCAACTAAGCACACAAGCATGCAGGGCTCTTAGTGCAGCTACACAAGAGGTAAGAACTGAAACCAATACAGCTGGTAATCACCTCTGCATTTGATCTGTTCTACATTTATTCTGCAATGATCAGATTTGTACTCCAGAAAAAATGTTCAGGTGACAATGAGGAGGTTGCATAGTAAAAGTATTGGTAAGTAACAGCTCTTTCTGTAAGGAATATTTCAAGTTTTCCACAATGTCAGAGTCTGGACACTTTGTCAAGGGTGGGGAGGATGTCTACGTCTTGTACCAAGCCAAAGTGCTACAGACTGGTGTCTCTGGGTATCATTAGCCTCTTACAACCCCATGAGTGTAGGAGAAAATCCTGCATAAAAATTGGTATGGAACCATCATACCACAGCCAATTTACTGTATTACAAAATTAAATTGCTGCAAAATCCATCAACATTTACTATAAATTCATATATATGTAAAAATCTGTAGAGAGCCTTAAATTACTCTGGCTTTTCTTTGCTTACCCCAGCTTTACTGATATATACTTGATCAATAAGATCGTGCAATTTTTAAAGTGTACAGTGTGGTGGTATGAAATATGTATGTATATATACATAAGTATATAAGGCCTTGATAAGACTAGCGAGTAGGGCACTCTTCATTCCCCTTCTGATGTCTATGTCAGAAGTCTTCTCTGTCCTTTTTCCCTGTAATAAAACTTCTGCTACAAACACACAGAAAAGAATGTATTCTGAAAGTATTTTCCCTATCAAGGTAATTAACACGTACATCACCTCACATATTTATCTTTTGTGCATGTGTATAAGAACATTTAGCTTCTACTCTGTTAGCAAATTTCAATTATGAATAATGCTGTTATTAAACTAGTAACCATGATATATATTAAACCCTCAGACCTTATCTATCTTATGACTGAAAGTTTGTACCCTTTGACAAATGCCAACTATGGAACGTCACTCACCACCTGGTTCTACCAGAAGTGAGTTATTAACCACTGCAGTCCCTGACCTACTGTACACCTTGGAGAGATTCAGGGAAACGATGAGGAAGGAAGTGCTCTGTGCTCTGGGAAAACTGACAGAACAGTCTCTCAGATAGTTAGATATTTTCAGGAGAAATTTTTACGATTTCCTGCATCTTCCCATACTTAGAAAAGCACAAAATAATTGACTAAAACATCAGTTCCCCATGATTAGCAACAACTTTCTAGTGAGATGTGTGTTTGATTGCATGTACTCAGTTCATGAGCATGGGACATCTTTTCACACATTTGTGTTCTTTTCATTTTCTTTAATCCATTTTTTTATAGTAATGTATAGATTTTTCATCTCCTTGATTAAATTTATTCCTAAGTATTTTATTCTTTTTGATACAACTGCAAATAGTAGGTGGATTTTTTTTTTTAGAATTTCTACTCTGATAGTTCATCATTTATGCATAGACATGCAAATGACTTTTGTATGTAGATTTTGTATCCTGCAATTTTGTTTCCTGAATTTGTATATTCTAACAGTTTTTGGTGGCGCTTTTAGGATTTTCTATATATACGGAATTAAGTGAAAGTGTTCATTGCTCAGTCATCTCAGACTCTTTGAGACCATGTGGACTGTAGCTTGCCAGGTGCCTCTCTTCACAGGATTCTCCAGGCAAGAACAAGAATGGAGTGGGTATCCATTCCTTTCTCCAGTGGACCCTCCTAACCTAGGGATCGAACCCAGGTCTCTTAAACTTCAAGCACATTCTTTAAGGTCTGAGCCACCAGGGAAGCCCATATATAGTATTATGTCATCTGCAAACATAGACAATTCTATCAATACTTCTTTCTTTCTGATTTAAATGTATTTTATTTCTTTTCCTTGCCTAAATTCTCTGGCTAAGATGTGTAGTACTATGTGATGTAAAACTGGTAAGAGTGAGCATCTTTGTCTTCTGATCTTGGAGGAAAAGTGTCTAGCTTTTTACCATGTTATTATGTTAAGTATTGGCTTGTCATATATGGCCTTTATTTTGTGGGGTACATTTTCTCTACACCCAGTTTAAGAAGTTTAAAAAAAATTTTAATCAAGACTGGGTGCTGAATTTTGTCAAATACTTTTTTTTTGCACTATTGAGATGATCATATGAAGCTTATTATTATTATTATTTGCTAACGTGGTGTGTAACATTAATTGATTTGTGGATGTTGAACCATCATTACATCATCGGCATAAATCCCACTGAATCATGATGCCTGATCCTTTTAATGTATTGTTAAATTCAGTTTGCTAATATTTTCTTAAGGAATTTTGCCTCTATGTTCATTAGGAATATTTATCTGTAATTTTCTTTTCTTATAGTGTCCTTAATGGCATTGGTATCAAGGTAATGCTTGCCTCATAAAATGAGTTTGAAATATTACCTTCTCTTCTGCTTTTTGGAAGAGTTTAAGAAGGTGTCATACTAATTCTTCTACGAATATTTGGCAAAATTCACCAGGCAGTAAAGCATCTGCCTGCAAAGCAGGAGCCCAGGGTTCGATCCCTGGGTGGGGAAGATCCCCTGGAGAAGGAAATGGCAACCCACTCAAGTATTCTTGCCTGGAGAATTCCATGGACAGAGGAGCCTGGTGGCTATAGTCCATGAGTTTGCAGACTCTGACACAACTGAGTGACTAACACTTCCACACCAGTGAAACCATCTGGTCCTGGACCCGTGTTTATTGGGAGACTTCTGATTACTGATTCAATCTTGATTTTCAATCTCTTCATGATTCGATCTTGCCTACATGTTTAATGTGGTTACTTTCTCTTTCTTGCTATGTGTAGGATTTTCTCAGCTAATCTCTTGATTTATTTCAGAGGAAATTGTTCCATGTGTAGCTATGCAATCAGTGTATCCTTGTAGGAGAAAAATTCAGGACACTCCTTTGTTGTCATCTTGGTTGACTCCATCTGACAGCCCTTTAAATCAAATTGACCATAATCGGATTGGCTCTTGGTACTTAGCTGAATGTTTTCAGTTTGAATGAGTTTGAAAATTAGAATAAACATTTACTTCTTAGTTGGCATCAGTGAAAAACTAAATGTACTTCATTTTGGGCCAACTCTAACAAATCAACAGGGTCTATTTTTAGGGACAATTTTATTTTTGTTAATTGGGAATTCCTGCCATGCTAAAGGAGAATAACAGATTTACTTCCTATTAAAAAGAAACACATAATGGGAATTCTGAATTGTACCATTTATATACTTTAGCAGCAGCACTTCTTGGGTTAGATTTATTGTTTGCATGAGAATTCTATTGAAATATTTGCATACATTTTATAACACATAAACTGGTTAAGCTCTTATTTTGAGTATTTGGGTTGTTAACCAATTCACCTTATCATCTACTTTTAATTATTTTTATTGGCATTTAATTCTTATACATATAATATTCACTTTTTTTAAAGCAGGGGTAAACGGAGGAAACTCATACAAATAATCTTGTTGTGTGAGACTTGTTCTGAAATGTTTCTATAGTATGTAATCAGTGTTATGTAAGGCAAGCTCCTGTCTCATAATGTTGGAACTACTTCAGTAGGAAAATGTGTTTTCAGTTTTCAACTAACTTGCCCTCCTTAAATTGGAAGAATAGCAGAAAGGTTCCCATTGAAATATTTCACTGTAATATGCAATAAAATATTCAAATACTTATTAATTTCTGATCAGCTGATTATCTTATATCCCATCAAGTCTCATTCTTCTCCACAAAACACTTCACTTTGATCCTGAATAATTAAGATTTTAAGGATCTTATTTTTTCTTTCAATTGAGATAGTATGTCTTTGAAATCTACATAAGTAAAATGTTGGCTGTTATAGAGTGAATATTCATTCTTCTGTTAGCACAGACACATAAGTATCTTGCAAAAGCCAATTAAGAGAAGACTATGAGCTAGGAAGATAAAATTATAATTATGTCATTGAGTTAGAATAGAAATGAGGATTAGATGTTTAGATACTAAAATTTATTTCAATATATTTAACATCCATCATTTCTCTCCACATTTCCTTCTTCCCTTTGGCCCTATCTGCCACATGATTTTAATTGAATATGTGTATGTTTATAAGTAACTGGATGCATTGCTTCAGTAGAAGCAATAGCTACAGTTCATGTCCTGAGTTTGGGATTATAATAAACATTCACATTGTTATATATCTTGAAATATCAGGATTCTCAGATTTGTAAAAAAAAAATCTCAGTGCTGTTACTTCAATAAATTAAATGAAGGTTACAAGTTTTGTGACCTTGCAGAGGTCAGTTGGTCTCTCTGCTACCTTGTTACTTCATCTATAAAATTAGAAAACATAGAAGAATCCAAACAAGATAAAGATCTAGCTTTTTCTTCATCAAAAATCTATCAACAAATGATTCTTTTTACTCTTAGTGTTGCTGAGCAGGAAAGTCTGCCACTTTATAAGCACTTTTAGGATGGCATGAGGCCAAGGTAATTTTGAAAATCACCAGGGTAAGGTCACAGCAAATTGGAATTTCATTGAAATTCAAGTAATTTGCTTTGAATTATGTATTATAAAGCAGGCAAAAAGGAGCCAACATAGTAAGCTTATATGCTGATGAATTCTCGGTTTTGAATTACTTTAGAGCAAAATCTTAAATCTCATGGCAACAATTAATTCAGTTTACATCTGTGATACAAAAATTGTCTGCTTATGTAAATCAACTTAAATAAAAGTCTATAATGCAAAAGTTTGTTTCCATGACTCCAAAAATCTGACTTTATGTCTTACATGAATTGATCTTCTATCTTATTTAAATAGATTTACTATACTTACAGGAAAAAAAAAAATCTTCCCAGGTGGTACTAGTGGTTAAGAATCTGCCTACCAATGCAGAAGACACTAGAGACTCAGGTCTGATACCTGAATTGGGAAGATCCCCTAAAGAAGGGCATGCAACCCACTTCAGTATTCTTGTCTGGAAAGCCCCAAAGACAGAAGAGCTGGATGGGCTCGCAGAGTTAGACTGAGCACACACAAACATAGAAAATAAATTTTGCCAGTTTACTCTATAGAAAACATAGTCAATGAGGACCCTCATTTCAATGCTGATAAAAATGAACACACTGAGGGAAAAAAAAATACCTAGACTCTTTCAGTAATAAAAATTAGAAAAAAATTAGAAAAATAACACTTCGGCAAAATTACTTTAAATTATCTCCATAGGAATAAATAAGAACATTAACTTGCTAGACTACTGTCTAGCAATCTTACCTTTCAGTCAGTTCAGTCGCTCAGTCATATCTGACTCTTTGTGACCCCATGGACTGCAGCATGTCAGACTTCCCTGTCTCTCACCAACTGCTGGAGCTTGCTCAAACTCATGTCCATTGAGTTGGTGATGCCATCCAACCATCTCATCCTCTGTCGTCCCCTTCTCCTCCCACCTTCAATCTTTTCCAGCATCAGGATCTTTTCAAATGAGTCAGCTCTTCGCATCAGGTGGCCAAAGTATTGGAGTTTCAGCTTCAGCATCAGTCCTTCCAGTGAATATTCAGGACTGATTTCCTTTAGGATGGACTGGTTGGATCTCTTTGCAGTCCAAGAGACTCTCAAGAGTTGTCTCCAACATCACTCTTCAAAAGTATCAATTCTCTGGTGCACAGCTTTCTTTATAGTCCAACTCTCACATCCATGCATGACTACTGGAAAAACCATAGCCTTGACTAGGCAGATCTTTGATGGCAAAATAATGTCTCTGCTTTTGAATATACTATCTAGGTTGGTCATAACTTTCCTTTCAAGGAGTAAGCGTCTTTTAATTTCATGACTGCAGTCACCATCTGCAATGATTTTGGAGCCCCCAAAAATAAAGTCTGCCACTGTTTCCACTGTTTCCCCATCTATTTGCCATGAAGTGATGGGACCAGATGCCATCTTACCTTTATAAAGTCATAAATTCATACATTTTGTTCCATTTAGTTTTGCTTTTATTTTTTACACACCTAGAAACCTCTCAAAGGAGAAGTTCCATGACACATTGCATTCTTTAAACTTCTATATGTGGTAAAGTTGAATTCAACTTTATGTAATCCTGATAAATATTTTTTAACAAATTAAAAACAAAACAGTTACTTTGATCTGATAAAGAGAATATTACAAATATATAGCAGGTATCATATCAGTGATGGATTATTAAAAGCTTCCAATAGGCAATAATGTCAGCTATAAACACTGCTGTTTAACAGTTTACTATAGATCCTTAGTGATTACAATTGGAAAAGGAAATAAAAGACATACAAAAGGAAAAGGAGAAAAAAAACCTGATGTCATTTAAGGATAACAAGATACCATCTTGTATATAAGAAATATAAACATTCTACAAACTAAAACTTGAAAGCAAATTGTAGTAAGATTGTTGGACACAAAGTCTATTAAAGTTAATTATGTTGAAATACAGTGGCAATATTAAAATTTTTTAAATGAATATTATTTTCAATATCATAAAAATACTCAGGGGTACATTTAACAAAGGATATGCAAAACTTTTACCAGAAATCTACAAACTTTTGTAAGCATAAATAAAAAGAAAACCTAAAGAAATGTAATGAAATACTATGTTCATGGATTGAAAGGCACAATGTATAAAATTGTCAATTTAAAACAAATTGCTATATAGATTAAAAATTTAAAGTCAATCAGAAACTAAAACTCCGAAAAGTTATTTTTAGTGCAGGATGAGTAAAAGTTAATTCTGAATTTATGTGGAAACACAAAAATCAATATTAAAGGCAATTTTAAAGACAAAAAAATTTTGGATATTTATATTAATGAATATTAATAATTACTACAAGGCTATATTAGTAGTGTTTTCCTGGTACAAGAACTGATAAATAGGCAAAAAATAGAAAGTCCAGAATATATATGGTCACCTAAGTTATGACAAAGTAACATTACAGTATAGTGAGGAAAGGTGATTTTCAGTCACTAAATAGTTCTGGAACAATTGGCTTTTCCAAGTCATATACAAATACTAACTTATTATAGATCAATTACAGATATAAATATAATATAAAAAGAATTTTAGAAGAAAGTAGGTGAATTTTTTAATGAATTGAGGTATGCTTTCATAAATAGGACACACAAAAATTGGTAAACAAAAAACGTGAATTAGACAAATTAAAATTAAGGACATATGATGCCATAGACATGGGTCAATCCCAGGGTCAGGAAGATTCCCTGGAGGAGGAAATGGATAACCTATTTCCTTCAGTATTCTTTCATGGAAAATCTCATGGACAGAGAAGACTGGCTGGCTACAGCCCATGGGGTTCCAAAGAGTTGGAGACAACTGATCAACAAAGCATGCATTCACTAAAAGACAACTTGAAGATAATGAGAAAAGGGAAAATAGAGTGAGAAATATTTGCAAAACATTTAGGTCTGATAAAGGCCTTATATAAGGTTTAGAATATATAAAACAAAACAATGGTAAAATAATAGACAAGTCAATAGGAAAACGATAAGCGAAGACTTGAAAGACATTTTACAAAATAAGATAGCTAAATGAAATATGTTCAATATTTAGTCATAAAATAAATGCAATTTGAAGCCAAAATGTAGTACCACTACACAACTGACAAAATGAATTCATCTTAAAAAGTAAATAATACTAATCTTATTCTCAGGTTACAAATAACTGGAAATGTATGTGTGTTGTAGGTCAAGAGAGTTGTTAATCTTGTGCAATGAGGGGAGCTTCTCAGGGGCTTATAAGGTTGTGTGTCTTGTGTGTCTTACTATAGGTGTTGATTATATGTGCATGCTCAGTTTATAAGACATTAAGTACATTTTCCGCAGTTTATTATGATACACACAAAGTATTTGGCATAGTCAAAAAAGCAGAAATAGATGATTTTCTGGAACTCTCTTCCTTTATCCATGATCCAGCAGATGTTGGCAATTTGACTTCTGGTTCCTCTGTCTTTTCTAAAACCAGCTTAAACATATGGAAATTCACAGTTCACATATCACTGAAGCCTGGCTTGGAGAATTTTGAGCATTACTTTACTAGCCTGTGAGATGAGTGCAATTGTGCGGTAGTTTGAGCATTCTTCGGCATTGCCTTTCTTTGGGATTGGAATGAAAACTGACCTTTTCCAGTCCTGTGGCCACTGCTGAGGTTTCCAAATTTGCTGGCATATTGAGTGCAGTACTCTCACAGCATCATCTTCCAGGATTTGAAATAGCTCAACTAAAATTCCATCACCTCCACTAGCTTTGTTCGTAGTGATGCTTTCTAAGGCCCACTTGACTTCACATTCCAGGATGTCTGGTTCTAGGTCAGTGATCACATCATCGTGATTATCTGGGTTGTGAGGATCTTTTTTGTACAGTTCTTCTGTGTATTCTTGCCACTTCTTCTTAATATCTTCTGCTTCTGTTATGTCCATACCATTTCTGTCCTTTATCGAGCCCATCTTTGCATGAAATATTCCCTTTGTATCTCTAATTTTCTTGAAGAGATCTCTAGTCTTTCCCATTCTGTTGTTTTCTTCTATTTCTTTGCATTGATCGCTGAGGAAGGCTTTCTTATCTCTTCTTGCTATTCTTTGGAACTTTGCATTCAGATGCTTATATCTTTCCTTTTCTCCTTTGCTTTTCACTTCTCTTCAAAGAGATGGGAATACCAGGCCACCTGATCTGCCTTTTGAGAAACCTTTATGCAGGTCAGGAAGCAACAGTTAGAACTGGACATGGAACAACAGACTGGTTCCAAATAGGAAAAGGAGTTCGTCAAGGCTGCATATTGTCACCCTGTTTATTTAACTTATATGCAGAGTACATCATGAGAAATGCTGGGCTGGAAGAAGCACAGGCTGGAATCAAGATTGCCGAGAGAAATATCAATAACCTCAGATATGCAGATGACACCACCCTTATGGTAGAAAGTGAAGAGGAACTAAAAAGCCCTTGATGAAAGTGAAAGAGGAGAGTGAAAAAGTTGGCTTAAAGCTCAATATTCAGAAAACTAAGATCATGGCATCTGGTCCTATCAATTCTTGGGAAATACGTGGGGAAACAGTGGAAACAGCGTCAGACTTTATTTATTGGGGTTCCAAAATCACTGCAGATGGTGACTGCAGTCATGAAATTAAAAGACGCTTACTCCTTGGAAGGAAAGTTATGACCAACCTAGACAGCATATTGAAAAGCAGAGACATTACTTTGCCAACAAATGTCCGTCGAGTCCAGGCTATGGTTTTTCCAGTGGTCATGTATGGATGCAAGAGTTGGAATGTGAAGAAGGCTGAGCACCAAAGAATTGATGCTTTTGAATTGTGGTGTTGGAGAAGATTCTTGGGAGTCCCTTGTACTGCAAGGAGATCCAATCAGTCCATTTTAAGGAGATCAGTCCTGGGTGTTCTTTGGAAGGACTGATGCTGAGGCTGAAACTCCAATACTTTGGCCACCTCATGTGAAGAGTTGACTCATTGGAAAAGACTGATGCTGGGAGGGATAGGGGGCAGGAGGAGAAGGGGACGACAGAGGATGAGATTGCTGAATGGCATCACCTACTCGATGGACATGAGTTTGAGTGAACTCTGGGAGTTGGTGATGGACTGGGAGCCTGGCGTTCTGCAATTTATGGGGTGTCAAAGAGTCAGACACAACTGAGCGAATGAACTGAACTGAACTGAAGTGCATTTTATATTCTTTATATTTTCATTTCTCTCTGCTTCTGCTTCTGCTGCTAAGTCACTTGAGTCGTGTCCGACTCTGTGCGACCCCATAGACGGCAGCCCACCAAGGTCCCCTGTCCCTGGGATTCTCCAGGCAAGAATACTGGAGTGGGTTGCCATTTCCTTCTCAAGTGCATGAAAGTGAAAAGCGAAAGTGAAGTTGCTCAGTCATGTCTGACTCTGTGCGACACTGTGGACTGTAGCCCACCAGGCTCCTCCATTCATGGGATTTTCTAGGCAAGAGTACTGGAGTTAGGTGCCATTGCCTTCTCTGCCATTTCTCTCTATTGCACTTCAAAAAAAAACTATAGAATAAAAACTGATCTGGGTGCATTAAGAAGATACGGTCAAAATGTCAATATAATGCATACATTTATCCATTTATTAGAAAAAATTTTTGAAATATTTATTAAGGATAATTTACCGATAGCGAATTTCTAGATGAAAGATGTAAAATACTTGGCAGTTTTTAATGCAATATTGTCATAACTTTTCTTATAAAGAAAGCCAAATTTCTGTCAAACTTACGTAGGAAAAAATATGGTGGTATTCCTATAGCCTTAACTATATTAATATTATTTTATCAGATTTTACCATAATTAGAAGACATCTATTATATTTTTAAAATTTTGTCTCATCTTTAAATATTAACTTACCTTGTGCTTTTCCTTTGGAAGTATTATCTAGTCATATCCTCTGACTACAAATAGACTACGAATTTAACTCCATGTTTGAATTTCAATCTGCAAAATTATTCCTGCCCTCATTTTCAAACAGAAGGTATACACTGTGTCACACCGTTACCAGATAGTCACAAACTGAGCAAGCAATCTAATACAGATCCTGTGCTGTGTAATTATTAGCCCCTACCTGCTGAGCCCAAGTTCATTACAGAAAACATTAGGGGGTTGCGTGTCTCTCACTGATCGTATGTGTAGCGTCTATGAACTTTAATGGGATTTACATGCACACAGTCAGTAAAGTTTCAATAGGCAAATTTTAAAATAACCATTTTCTAACTGCAGTGATACACTGTAGGTTTTCCAGTTATATGGAACTCTTGGGGACTAGATTCATTTAGCATTTGACTTCATTTAGCACAGTGTACCCACAGGAAACTTTTATGGAATTTTAAATGTGTTTGCTATCCTGTGTTACTGCTCACATAGAGCTATGCTTGTATGCTCATTTTTTTAGGCCATAATAGTTTTTGGTTTTCATCATTAGACTTTGGCTTTATGTGGTTGCTTGGATAAAGGAAAAAATTGATTTTATAATTGAAGTAAGCCTCAGGTTTTCTGGAGACTATTTTTTTCTTTTTTTTTTTCTAATCAGAAAGTTTTAAGAAACTTTTCACTGGAAGATTTTCATTAAAATATTATAAAACCCCTTTTATTAATCATATTTTGCTTTGCACGTCTAAGTGCTGGAACTCTGGAATTGGCTGAGGAGCCCACTCATAAAATCTGGGCCTCTAATGCCATTAGGTTTACTAATGGCAAATTGTCCTTGTGTTGAGTGAGACAATTGTACCAGAAAATCATGATTGCTATGTTCCTCCTCTTGTTCTCCAGGGGGTCATTTCATCAAAGAAAAGAATAGTGAACTTCAGTTACAGATGCAAAAAGAGGCTGGTATCTACATGGGTTTATCCAGAGTTTTAAGAAGCACAAGTGAATTCTTCAGAGAATAAAACTAATATTGTTATATGTTTAAATTTGGGGTATGACTTCAAAAACACTTTTTACAGGTATGTCAATGTACATGTACATTATGCAGTGACTACAGACTTATAAATCAATGGTTCTCAAACATTTTATTGCATCTGGATCACCAGGAGGGTTTATTACTGCATGGATTGATGATCCCCACTCCTAAATTTTCTGATTCATAATATCTGCCTGAGAATTTGCATTTTTAACAAGTTCCCAGGTGATGTTAATGCAGGCTAGGACCTGGGACCTGGGCCCTTTACTGCCCTACTTGTTCCTGGACAAACATCTCCTCAAGAACAGAATATAAAGAAACTATAAGGGACTAAAAATAACTGCAGGTATGAGCAGTTGGGGTGAATTATGAACAACGAGATACAAAAAGACCAAAATGTAACTGCCGCTTCTGAGGTTCTGAGGGCAAAAGTAGGGTACAGTGCATGATCCCTGCACAAAGTATGTCCAGGGGGGTGGCCAGACCACCTAAGCCACCCATCCTGCCTGGCCCACCAATCCACCCCTACACTCTCACCACATTTAAGGGACCAGGTCACCTCACCTCTTGGTGAGAGCAAAGGCACCGGTTTCTCCTTCATGCTGCAGCATTGCAGCAAGAGTCATAGTAAAGCTTTGCCTGAATTCTTTGTCTGCCCTCTTATCAATTTCTATTGATTAAGGAGTCCAAGGACCTTGGTGGGTAACGATGGGAGGTGCTCCACCCATTCAGTGAGGTCTGAATACCTCATGCTAAGAACCACTGATACAGTTAAAAGCAGTATTCCAGGGATAATTTGGCAACATTTCCTCTATCCTGGACCTTGTGCTGTGCTTAGTCTTGTCCAACTCTTTGTGACCCCATGGACTGTAGCCCACCAGGCTCCTCTGTCCATGGTGATTCTCCAGGCAAGAATACCAGAGTGGATTGCCATGCTCTCATCCAGGGGATCTTCCCAATCCAGGGACTGAACCCTGGTCTCGCGCATTGCAGGCAGATTCTATACCATCTGAGCCACCAGGAAAGCCGAAGAATACTGGAGTGGGTAGCCTATCCTTTCTCCAATAGATTTTCCCAGCCAAGGAATCGAACTGGGGTCTCCTGCATTACAGGTGGATTTTTTACCAGCTGAGCTGCCAGGGAAGATCACTAAGACACTCAGAGCAGATCAGCCGCTCAGTCGTGTCAAACTCTTTGCAACCCCATCAATCGCAGCACGCCAGGCCTCCCTGTCCATCACCAACTCCCAGAGTTCACTGAGACTCACATCTGTCGAGTCAATGATGCCATCCAGCCATCTCATCCTCTGTCGTCCCCTTCTCCTCCTGCCCCCAATCCCTCTCAGCATCAGAGTCTTTGCCAATGAGTCAACTCTACCCATGAGGTGGCCAAAGTACTGGAGTTTCAGCTTTAGCATCATTCCTTCCAAAGAAATCCCAAGACTGATCTCCTTCAGAATGGACTGGTTGGATCTCCTTGCAGTCCAAAGGACTCTCAAGAGTCTTCTCCAACACCACAGTTCAAAAGCATCAATTCTTCGGCGCTCAGCTTTCTTCATAGTCCAACTCTCACATCCATACATGACCACAGGAAAAACCATAGCCTTGACTAGACGGACCTTTATTGGCAAATTAAAGTCTCTGCTGTTGAATATTCTCTCTAGGTTGGTCATAACTTTTCTTCCAAGGAGTAAGCATCTTTTAATTTAGTGCTTAAAACATGAGGTCAAGTGTGAATCATAATTCCACTGCAGACATTCAATTTAAGCTCTAATCATAAATCCGAATTATGGGTACAATTAATAATACAAATTCATGCTACAGGGTGACTGTATGCCCAGTTACTTGCTGTTTTAAATGAGAGAGGCTAAAACATGCCAGCCAAATGCTATTCTCTTTTCCTTGACATGCATTTCAATTTTTGTACATTAAGTTAATTTCAAACAACACTAAGCACATTTGGGCTCTCAGAGGGTAGTCTCTAATTTTAATCTACTTTAATCCTTTATGCATTGTTTCTTTTAAGGCATGCAGCTTTATTTACATTTAATAGAGTTTATCTTTAATTCACTTTAGTAAAGTTTCCTGTGGTAACCTGCTGCTTGCTCATTCTGGAATGGCCTTGTCTCTGCTACTCCTCTCCTCACTCCCTCTCTGTCCATGGAAATTGTCATGTTTTAAGGCACACATCAG
This sequence comes from Bos mutus, assembly GCF_027580195.1. Classification (NCBI taxonomy): domain Eukaryota; kingdom Metazoa; phylum Chordata; class Mammalia; order Artiodactyla; family Bovidae; genus Bos; species Bos mutus. The sequence continues at coordinate 74,651,526 of NC_091617.1, forward strand.
TTTCTGATTATTCTTTCCATGTTCATCTGCCTTGTCCCCCTAATGAAAGTTTTCCCAGAATTTGGCTTTGTTTGAGTCATTTTTATTTTCTATTCGTACTTGGTAAGATGCTTTGTGCATAAAGATTATAAATAATTTCTGTTATTAAAACTAACCAATTTATTATTAATGAGTAGTTACTGAGTATTAACTTTGTGTTGGGTCCAATGGAAGAGCCTGGCATTATAGATAGAAAGAATATAAGTCCCAGAGGAACTCATAGTCTAGGGAGGACACAGGTATGCATGCAAAACCAAAAGTGTAAAAGAATCTTATAACAGACACACCTCCAGAGTGCTCTGACAGCACGAAGAGTAGTATAACTCCTTAATTCTTAGGAATAAAGGAGGATTTTGCACAGGAGATAATATCTGAGCTGTTTTGAAATAGAAAAATCACTGAAAGGAGAGAAAAAAACTGCTTCATTCAAAAGTTAATGGCATGTACAAATTACAGAGTTGCAGGTTGATATGGTAGATGGCAAAAACAATAAGTAGTATATTTACTGTAGGGTACTATATACCATGGAGAGTTGCAGAATATGAATTTGTGTCTCCAGAACTAGTCAAATGCATGTGCCTCTTATTCTTTTTTAAACAATTTTTTAAATTGAAGTACAGTTGATTTACAATGTTAGTTTCAGCTGTACAGCAAAATGATTAAGTTATATGTAAAAGAATATTGTTCAGATTCTTTTCCACTATAGGTTAGTACAAGATACGACATAGTTCCCTGTGTTATACAGTAGGTCCTTGTTTTTTAAAATCTATTTTATATATAGCAGTGTGTACCTGTTAATCTCAAAGTCCTAACTTATCCCTCCTCCCACTTCCTGTTTGCCAGCCATAAATTTGCTTTCTAAGTCTGTGAGTCTATTTCTGTTTTGTAAATAAGTTCATTAGTATCCTTTTGCCTCTTATTCTTGCCTTTCTAAAGGCTCTCTCTAATGGATGTGCACACACTAAGAACTGAGTGGAAAACAATAGAACCTCAAGAAAGGACTGAGAAATCCTTCATAAATCTCATCAATAAAAACAGAGATATAAATCAGGCTAGTTGAGATTCAAGTAATAGTCACATATTCTAGAAGTATGACACCATTTTTCATTTAACGCACACAACAGACACTTATGGAGGATCAACAACATGCATTGCCGGGGTCCAGCCCCAGTGGATCCAGGGAAATCCCAAGGAGAGACGGCATCGGCGAATACACTGGCTTTAATTAAATATTAATTAGAGATATAAAGAGTAATAGAATGAGGATAGCTCAGTAGGAAAATTCAGGGAGAAAAGAGGCTGAATAACTTGGTTTACGTGGAAAGCTAGTAAAATTCCAAAATAAGGAATTTACATCACCTACGTAGGCCGCAGGCGTCCTCCCGTTCTCCCAAAGGAGAAGAAATACTAAGGCCTCCCTGGTCAGATCTTAGAAGCCCAGGCATAATTAGTAGGCTTGACGAGCCTCCACATTCCAGATGGTGATTCAGCCACAAGGTGAAAAAAAGAACGACATGGGGAGACCAGTCTTTCGAGGAACTGATCCCATTTTTTATTTTTCCAAGGTCTGTTTTTATACATTGAGATGTTATACAAAAGTCACGTGGGGTCAGCAGTCCTGACTTATCAAAATCAGGTGCTTCATACAAAGGTCTTAGGGGTGTTACATCATCTTCTGGCCAGGGGGCCTGCTGACAATTTATGACCCTCTCCTTGTGACAGCGGTCAGTCAACCAGAACACTTATTTCTCCAGGGGTGATTGTTTTTAAAACAGACGCCACCTTCCGAAGGTACCAGATAAAGTTCTTATAGGGTGAGGATGTAGTGGGTTTTAATTAAGGAAAGAATTTGCTTAGCCTAAGGTCTAACGAGATTAATATCAAAGGCAAATACTTATTTCTTCTATATATTTATTAATGTGTATAAGGGCAGGGGATGTGGAGACTTAGCAGCAAACATTGGCTCAACAAATGAAAAACCCTTCACCAATACAATTTTTAATCAGCCCACTATACTATACTAATAGTTTTCTAACTTCTCTAAAGAACCTGTTTTTAGAAGGTTTAAAGCATCTCGTGCCTCTCACGGTTGGGAGGCTGTGAACAATCACATGTGGCCGGACAGGCCTGTCAGGCAGGCTAGAGAACCTTCAGAGGAGTTTGTAAGTTGGAACACTCCTGTCACGCCCAGGAATTATTATTAACTGGAGCTGTAAGTTAACTCCTTCTCCAAAAGAGGTGGTGGGGGACAGCCCCCCGTAAAGTCAGAGGTGTAGGTGAGAGCACAAAGCAGTAAAGTAGGCAGACTCTGGTTTTGGGGTTAGATGCTTGAGAATTTCCAGGGGGACTCCTGAGGCTCGATGCCGCCTTTGCATATGCCGAGCCTCCTTCCTCATGACCTTTGCCATGGGCAGAGTTCCTCACGCTGGCTCCCAGCAGTGCATGATACTGGACTGATTACCACAGAAGGTATTGAAGATATAAAGGTACAGACATAATTCAGTCAATCAATGTAGTAGAGAAAATGCAGACACAAGTAATAATGAACATATTCTCTTATACAGAAAATCTGCATGGTATGTGTGGGTTAAGGGGTAGAACAGGGAATGATGACTCATTGCAGGGACAATATGGGACCGCTTCACAAGGAAGGCAGCAGTGTCAGCGATTTTCACCTGCATGGTAACATTTGAAATAGGAGAAGAGACTCTTAGAGAAACTGGAGAAAACTAACCAGTAGGATATAACTATTTAGTATAATAAATTCAACAATCCAGGAGGCCCCTCTTGATTTTAGAGTTTCTCCCCTTGCCCTTCAGGGCCACATACCCTGGTAAAAACAGAGTAATATTTGCCACTGACTAATTTTTCAGCATTTGATTTCTGGTAAAATAATGAGCACTTGAAACAAGGATCAAATTCAGTGTGGTTCATCCATAATATCATCCAACTAAAAATTAAACAAACACACTAAATAAGCAGCATATATAAAAAAGAAAGAAAAAGAAATAGCTGCTGTGAATTTTTTTTAGATCAGCATGTAATCTCTTCACTACTAGTGCCATGAGGCATCACTTATGTAGCTTTATCTTAGTAATAATAAAGAAGAACATCATTTCATTGGAGCAGGAGTCTCTTCCATAACTGGCTGCATCAGCATCATTAGAGTTCTAGAGAAGCCATTCTTGGGTAAGCCTTGTTTGGGATGTTATTTATTTATGGTCAAGCTTCCTCAGATTTGGAAGCACTCAGGTAATATGCTGACAGGTCAGATCAACAGAACACACTGAATCAGCTGACCTTTGCTATTCCTTGGAGTGAGAAATATTTATGAGGCTAAATTTTCTCTTAGAGTACAAAGCCTTGAAGGTAACTGTTAGTCAGGCTCTGTCACTTAATAGAAAGAAAAAGGGCATGGAATTGGGGGTCAGAAGGGCTGAAATCAAGTTGTAGTTCTATCACTTATAAGCTACTAGACTTTGACCAAAATATTCAATCTCTCTGAGGCTGTCTTTCTCCCTTCAAATCCTTATAATCCAGGTAACTAATATCTGCCTTATCTATTATCTATTTACCTTAATCTCCAGGTTTGCTATGAGGATGATGAGAAAAGGTAAAGGTGATTTATATAACATATATCGGAGAAGGCAATGGCACCCCACTCCAGTACTCTTGCCTGGAAAATCCCATGGACGGAGGAGCTTGGTAGGCTGCGGTCCATGGGGTCGCTAGGAGTCGGACACAACTGAGCGACTTCACTTTCACTTTCCACTTTCATGCATTGGAGAAGGAAATGGCAACCCACTCCAGTGTTCTTGCCTAGAGAATCCCAGGGACGGGGGAGCCTGGTGGGCTGCTGTCTATGGGGTTGCACAGAGTTGGACATGACTGAAGCGACTTAGCAGCGCAGCATAACATATATAATTGTCAATTCATATTATTGTTACTTTTATGGTTGAAACTTCAGTAAAATGAAGAGTGCTATTACTAGGTTAGAATAAAGCAGGAGTCTTCTCATGTTTCTATTTTTACTATATATTAAGATTTTCTATCCAAAGATCTCATAAGATTTTCCTTTCTTATATTCATGTTTCCTTTTTTTGTTGTTATTAAGATTTCTTTTAAAGAAAGGCCACTTTAAGTGACCATTTATAACTCTTAAGACTTCTGCCATTTTATTAAACTTTACCTTCGAGATAATACAGGTAATGAAAAGATAAACTTTACTTTACCTTTCTCAAACTTTTCTCAAGCATTTCTCAAATGCAAGGCTTCTCACGTTACCCCATCAGGCATTTGAGGTACAATATACGCCCCCCCGACCCCCGCGCTCTGTGATGTGCTAATTGTCTCTAGAATGTGGCCTCACAACTGTAATTAGTTCTTTCTAGTTTCTTCCTGCCGTGGATAGTATTTTTCTGAATAAATGATAATATGGGATTGTCTGTGTCAGAGCAACAGCCCATTGTTCCCAAGAATATACATCTCAGAAACCAGCAGAAGATTCGTCTTCTGCAATGGGTGGCAGTTCTCCTGTCACTCTATTGCTACACCCTTTGTGGAAGCAATGTCAATATGTACCCAGAAACATGATCAGGGAGACCTATTTCTTAGGTAGAAAGCAATTAAAATTCCAAACCATTCTTTAATTCTACCTAAAAAAGCTGAATAGAAATAAATTTCCCAAATATTAATGCAGTGGTAATTAGAATTGTGAATTTAGCAGGTCTGAATATAAGATTTTTTAAAATCTTGCAATTTCATGTGTATTTATATCTTATAGGTCTTTGAGGGGCTTCCCAGGTGGTATTAGTGGTTATGAATCTGCCTGCCAATGCATGAGGCACAAGAGGTTCGGGTTCGATCTCCAAGCCAGGAAAATACTCTGGAATAGGGAATGGCAATCCACTCCAGTATTCTTGTCTGGAAAATTCCATGGGCAGAGAAGCCTGGTGGGCTTACAGCCCACGGGGCCACAAAGAGTCGGGCAAAACCAGGCACAACACAGCTCAAGGCAAAAGGCTGAGCAATTTAGCATAGGTCTTTATGTAACATGTAACTTAACATGTATTTTAAATTATGATTTGTTATTACATCATAAAAAGGAGAAGATTCTGTCAATAAGTACAAGACTTTAGCAATATTTGTTATTAACATGTATTTTAGATTATGATTTGTTATTACATCATAAAAAGGAGACGATTCTGTCAATAAGTACAAGACTTTAGCAATATTTGTTATGGAAAACATAGAGGAAGTTCTCCAGGGACTAGAGAAATAAGTCTTTGATGATAGCTCGAAAGGGTCAAGGAAGGTAAAGTGATAAAGGCACTTAAACACAAAATTGTGATATGTTAAAACAAGCAGCACTGGAGATACAGACAAATCCTAGAGCAATGGTGACAACGAAGTGGCAGTGAAAATGGCAAAAACAAATATATTTTAAAAAATTGGGGACACAAAATTGATCAGAATGAATAAATGTTTTAGTATGGAGGGAAGAGGTTAAAAGAGTAAATAATAATTTCCAGGCTTGAGTTTGGATTGCTAGGTGGTGTCGATCATTCATATGAGAATTACAATGAAAAATTAATTTTAAGATAAGGAAGGGAAAGTATATTGATAACTTGAACTTTCTGAAATGAGTATGTCTTTGGACTATTGAGAATATCCTGTGGACAAAGTACATGTGTATAGAACTTGGAGGAATATCAGGGCTAAATGTACAGATTTTAAAGTCATTTATACATAGATCCTCAGAGAAGGTGATGGCACCCCACTCCAGTACTCTTGCCTGGAAAATCCCATGGATGGAGGAGCCTGGTAGGCTGCAGTCCATGGGGTTGCTAGGAGTCGGAGACAACTGAGGGACTTCACTTTCACTTTTCACTTTCATGCATTGGAGAAGGAAATGGCAATCCACTCCAGTGTTCTTGCCTGGAGAATCCCAGGGACGGGGAGCCTGGTGGGCTGCCGTCTATGGGGTTGCACAGAGACGGACATGACTGAAGCGACTTAGCAGCAGCATACATAGATCCTAATTAAAACTATGAAGTGGAACAGAAGTGAGAAAGGCATAGAAGATGGAAAATAGCTCAGAAGGATACCAAGGGTAGGCAGAGTAAGAAAATTTAATGACAGAGGCTTAGAGTGAATAATTAAAATGGAAATTGGAAAAGAAAGGATGCTATTGAACTCAACAGAATAGTAAGTTTAAGGAGAGAAAAACTGGTCACTGGAGTCCAGTACTGTCAATGTGGACAAGGATTATAGAGAATTCATTGGATTTAGTACATGGGATGCCTTAGTACATGGGACTCCTGAGAGTCCATTGGACAGCAAGGAGATCAAATCCGTCAATTTTAAGAGAGCTCAACCTTGAATATTCAATGGAAGGACTGATGCTGAAGCTCCAGTATTTTGGTCATCTGACGTACACAGATGACTCATTGGAAAAGTCCCTCATGCTGGGAAAGATCCAGGGCAGAGGGAGAAGAGGTCGTCAGAGGATGAGATGGCTGGACAACATCACTGGTACAATGAACATGAACTTGGGCAAACTCCTGGAAATGGTGAGGGACAGAGAGGCCTGGCTTGCTGCAGTCCATGGGGTTGCAAAGAGTCGGGCAAGACTGGGCAACTGAAAACAACAAAATGCCTTTGTTGACACAATGAAAACGATTTGGTTCAATAGAGTAGCTTGCATAAAGCACCAAGTGGGCTGTGGAATGTTGGGGAAGGGGTGGGGATTACTAGAAATTTAAAGTGTAGGCATGACTGGCAAGAGAAAGAGAACAAAGGTGATGATGACAGAGGGAGAAGGGTACAGATTCAAAACAGATCATTTTTATATTTTTGGCTGAGGAAGGCAAAACTTGAGGATTGGTATGAACAGAGGAAAACACCCAAAGTAGAGAGAACACTTGGAGGTAAAGGAGAGGAAGGAGATAATAAAGTGAAACAGAAACCTTGCAGTATCAAGAGAGCTTGTCATGAGGGAAATTAATGTTTAACATTCATCTTAAATATAAAGATTGTATATTTATATAAATATAAATATACTGCCTTGGAGAATGGAGTGAAAGAGAAAGCTGAAATCCAATATCGGTAAGTTTAAGGAAGTTAGATGGGAAACCAAGGCAATCCAAATATTTCTATTCACGTCCAGATAAAGTTACTTGTGAGAGAATCTTTTGCTTATGCTTGCTTGTGCATACAAAATTAGCTTTGAGGGGAAAATATGTGCAAACTATGGTTGATAACTGGCTTCCCTGGTGGCTCGGTGGTTTAGAATCTGCCTGCAATGCAGGAGATGTGGGTTCAATCCCTGGGTTGGGAAAATCCCCTGGTGAAGGAAATGGCAACCCACTCCAGTATTCCTTTAGGGAAATCCCATGGACAGAGGAGCCTGGAAGGCTATAGTCCATGGGGTCACAAAGAGTTGGACACGACTTAGTGACTAAACAACAACAATGGTTGATCACATGAAAAAAGGATGGTCTTATCCATCACATCTGTTAATACCTGTGAACAATGTGAAGTACTTTCCTGCCACTGCATTTATGATTTTATGATTTTGGACCTGAATTAAGCAACTCATAAAACTGTAACTTCTTTTTTTTTCCCTCTGAAATTTTTGTGGAATTGCTTTGCTTAACAAGTAAAATATTTGGAATGAAAAATCCAATAGTTTCTGATTTAAAAGATCTCTCTAGCACATTAAAATAACTTTCTAGAGATAAATCTTAACATTTTCAAGAGGAATGGAGATGCATTTGTTTTCATACCAAGAAGAATGGCCCTTCAGAAAGGTCTATTGATTTCGTAAAGATTTCAAAAAGAATAATAGCTAACTGAAAATAGCAGTGGGGGTGAGAAATGACACCGCTGTAACTCCTTAGTAAACATAAGAAGTTAGATTAGGCAATTAAAACCAAATGAGCCTGATTCTTGCATTCCTGCAGAGTGACACCCTGTGCAGCACATTCAGGGCTGAGACTACAACTTGGATATTTCTAAAGTTCCAGGACCTCACAGAGAGTTTGGCACAGGAACAAAGGAAGGAAACCGTGGAAAAACAGCGAAATAAGTCGATCAGAGAAAGACAAATACTGTATAATTTCACTTATATGTGGAATCTAAAAATGTCAAACTAGTAAAAATAGAGAGAATAACAGTAGTTGGCAGGGGTTGAGGTTTAGGGCAATGGGAGATTTTGGTCTATCAATACATTCAGTTATAAAATGAATACAATTTCAGGGATGTAAGTTACAGCATAGTGACTATCATTAATAATACTATATTGTATAATTAAAATTGCTATGAGAATAAAGTTTTAATATTCTCATCATGGCAACAGTGAAAATGTACTTATGTGAGATGAAAGATGTGCTAACCTTATTGTGCTAAACATTTAAAAGAAAACGTGTAGTGAATCATTACAGACCTGAAGATTACACAATGCTATTGTCAATCACATATTAGTAAGGCTGGGGAAAACGAATAGGGAGTATTTAGCTCTATCTTTAATACCTTATTAAGAAGAGAAGCCTCTGAAGCGAGTAGGGCAAAATGTTAATAACTGTTAAATCTAGGGAGAAACCAATCACATGTCTATTTTATGTTATTTTTTATGCATCTTTATATGTTTAAAATATTTCCAAATTAAAAAAAAATAATTCAACAAGAAAAACAGATTGTAAACCATCTGGAATTTGTTGAAACACTGTGTTTTAGATATTAAGAATTATTGAAATGCAAATGCAAGTGTTTAGTAGACCCAGCTGTCTTACTGGTTTTGACTGCTTGACTTACTTTTAAATAAGTCTGTGTTCAGACATCATGAAAGTTACAGCAAAGCCCTGGGATGTATAAAAGATTTCTGCCATCTTAAATAATTTTTATTCAGTCATTCAAGAAGGATAGGTGCATTAATTAGAGCATATTAATTTAAAAACACATAATTAATAGAAATTCTTACTGGAAAATATACAGAATGACCCAACCCATAAGATCCCTTTAAGAAACATCCTAAACTTCACATTTGGAAAAATCAGACATATAATCAACTGTTATAGAACCAAATGAGTTCTCCAAAATAACGGGTAAAAAAAAAAATCTAAATCTTTGTCAGTTCTATAAACCTACAGATTAGGAACCTTAGAAAGATGTTTTACCTCCTATGATTCCACAGGTCCCTAATTCCTGTCAAACATTCAAATCCTTCTTTATTTAAATCTTTTGAAGTATCAGTGCCATAATACTACCCTCAGGATTATTTAGGCATTGACTTCATTGATTCAGTTATTCAGAGATATTTTTCTCCCTTCTGAACATTTCCACTATTATATTGAGTTTATGACCTATAATCATCAATAGCCCCTATTTTCTTAAACATTATCCTAATGTTACTATTTTCCATGCAGTTCTTTATAGGGATGATCATTTCTTTCCTTAAACTCTCTGTGCCTCAGGGTCTGGATGAGAGAGTCAATGCTCTCTTGCCTTCCTTCTCCGACTTCAAATTTGTTTCCAAACTCTTTTCTCTTAGCTTTTTTAAAGCCAATGCTGTGAGATTTAACCATCTGCGTTGCCTCATGGTCACTTTCACCTTCTTACCCTCTGGCTACTTCTCCTCACTGACTGATGGTTTACCCAATAGCGTGACTACTAGAAAAATCTCAAATTTATACCTTCAACACTGTGACCTATATTTCCTAGTTTTATAGCTCACTGGTATAGCATTTTTTTCAACTTTTTAAAAATTCCATTGAGATGGCCAATCAATTAATCCTATCCTTTCCTTTTGCCATATATTAAATGTTTGTATCCTTTCAAAAACTCATGTGTTGAACTCTTAATGCCCAAATTAACAGTATGAGGAAATGGAGCCTTTGGAAGGTGATTAGCTCATGAAGTCAGAGCAGTCATGAGTGGGATTATTGCCATTATGAAAGAAGCCCAAGAAAGCTCTCTTGCCCTCTTCTACCATGTGAGGCTATGATGGGAAGATGGCAGCCAGTGAGGAACACGGTTTTTTCACCCAACACTGAATCTGCCAGCTCCATGATCTTGGACTTCTCAGACAGCAGAACTCTGGAAAACTAACATTTTCTGTTTGTAAGCCATCCAGTTTATGGTATTTTTATTATAGTAACCTGAATGGATAAAAGCACCTCACTGTTATTCACCTCCCTTAATCCCTTCCTCTGTAAATATTTCTAACCCTCTCACCTTTCCTTCCTCTTTTATATACAAGCCTGGGATTATCAGTTTCAGGAAAACTAAACTTTGATGATGAAAGACACAAAACCACATTGATTTATTTCATGGCAGATCCTTGGTGACAAACCTCAGATGAGTCTTGAACACTGCCTGGCAGTTCTGGTACACTTCCCTGAAATTGTTTTTCTTTCTCCCCAAAGTAACTATGTTAAGTTTCTCTTTCTTAGGATTTCTAGTTTGAAAAAATTCTCTGACTGACATTCAGTTGTTGGCTTTGTCACATAATTTAGAAAGTACAAGCAGTTGGTAAGAGAAGGTCCCCATGTTGTCACAACCAATATATGTAACACCCTTCTCTCAGTGAAGAAGATGAACTGTTCTTGTCAAGGGTTCACACTTCCTCACATACTCTAAGTCCACTGCCACCACCTCAGTATAAGCCACGATTACCTCTTGCTCAGCTGGTAAAGAATCCACCTGCAATGCAGGAGACCTGGGTTCGATCCCTGGGTTGGGAAGATCCCCTGGAGAAGGGAAAGGCTACCCACTCCAGTATTCTGGCCTGGAGAATTCCATGGACTGTATAGTCCGTGGGGTCGCAAAGAGTCAGACACGACTGGGCGACTTTCACTTCACTTTCACCTCTTGCCTGGACAATTGCAACAGCTTACTAACTGCTTTCCTCCTGCCTCTACATGTTTGCCTTTCTCTTGCCTCATCATAATGCATTTACTACCTAGCAGCCAGTATTCCTGTAACATATAGAACATATTCTTTAAACATACATCACATTCATCACACTGGCTTAAAACTATCCAATGCCTTTCTATCACAATTAGTATAACACACAAAATCCTTATTCTGATTTTAAGAGGGAGAGAGAGGGAGGGAGGGAGGGAGAGGATGACCCTTAATAACCTGTTCTACTTCATCTCTCACTCTTCTCATTCTGTTCCTCTCCAGTGATGCAGTCCAGGCTGGTTCCTGTCTTAGAACTCTTATATTTGTTATCATTATTATCTCTGCCTGAAATGTTTTTTTCATCCATATTCATAAAGATGGCTCATCCTTGTTCCTCAGATATTGGCTTTACAAGTCACCCATTCAGAAAGGACTCTACTGACTATTTCTTTTCTAAAGTTAAACTAACTCTAATTTTTCATTAATGGACATTTTCTAATCTCTTTATGGGGGGAAAAAAAAAAACAACCTCCCTGAAATCTAAAGGAAGAAAACAAGGAGGGTAGGTCTGTAACAGACTGCTGCCTGATGCAGAGTTGCAGACAATTCACAACCCTCACAAAATATGAGCAAGAACGGAAACTGGTTTTCTTTTTTTTTTAAAGAAAAAAGTATAGGGCGGTTTGTTTCCACAGCAAAGTTGACTAGTAACAGATGATATTAGTACAATTATCATGAAAACCACAGGACTCACTCTTCTTCAAAACTCATCAAGGAAGTATCTAAAAAGGAGATGATATTTATGTACTCTTTAGAGTAAAGGTAGTTGCTGAATGGTGAAGTGGAATATAACATTCTAAGCAGAGGTATATTAATCAAATGTCTGGGGACTAGAAGTTACATGAAATGTTTGTGGAATTGTGAGTAGTTTTGTATGACTGGGACGTGAAGTGATTGAGTGAAAATACTGAAAGATGAAGAAAAGGTAAGCTGTAGATAATCTTAATGATAATTTTAATTTCTCTGTAGGCTAGTAAAACAAACTTTAAATTATGTCTGGTTTGAACAGACCTGGATACTGTAAAGCTTACTTACGTGGCAGTTTGGAAAATCCAATAAACAATGAAAAGATGGCAAGTAGGAATAAGTTTACTGTTGGAATACTTGGGAGAAACCTAAAGGTTTTGGAATGTAGTTATCAGATATTTAGTCAGTTATAAAGAAAGCATGTATAAAAATGGATAGATAGGAGTGCAAGAGATTTCTGTGTGTTGATTTTATATCGTGCAACTCTACTATGTTCATTGATTAGCTCTAGTAATTTTCTGGTGGAGTCTTTAGGGTTTTCTATGTAGAGGATCATGTCAACTGCAAACAGTTGATAGTTTTACTTCTTCTTTTCCAATTTGGATTCCTTTTATTTCTTTTTCTGCTCTGATTGCTGTGGCCAAAACTTCCAAAACTATGTTGAATAGTAGTGGTGAGAGCGGGCACCCTTGTCTTGTTCCTGACTTTAGGGGAAATGCTTTCAATTTTTCACCATTGACAATAATGTTTGCTGTGGGTTTGTTATATACAACTTTTATTATGTTGAGGTATGTGCCTTCTATTCCTGCTTTCTGGAGGGTTTTTATCATAAATGGATGTTGAATTTTGTCAAAGGCTTTCTCTGCATCTATTGAGATAATCATATGGTTTTTATTTTTCAATTTGTTAATGCAGTGTATTACATTGATTGATTTGAGGATATTGAAGAATCCTTGCATCCCTGGGATAAAGCCCACTTGGTCATGATGTATGATCTTTTTAATGTGTTGTTGGATTCTGATTGCTAGAATTTTGTTAAGGATTTTTGTATCTATGTTCATCAGTGATATTGACTTGTAGTTTTCTTTTTTTGTGGCATCTTTGTCAGGTTTTGGTATTAGGGTGATGGTGGCCTCATAGAATGAGTTTGGAAGTTTACCTTCCTCTGCAATTTTCTGGAAGATTTTAAGTAGGGTAGGTGTTAGCTCTTCTCTAAATTTCTGGTAGAATTCATCTGTGAAGCCGTCTGGACCTGGGTTTTTGTTTGCTGGAAGATGTCTGATTAATTTCAATTTCCATGCTTGTGATGGGTCTGTTAAGATTTTCTGTTTCTTCCTGGTTCAGTTTTGGAAAGTTGTACTTTTCTAAGAATTTGTCCATTTCTTCCACGTTGTCCATTTTATTGGCATATAATTGGTGATAGTAGTCTCTTATGATCCTTTGTATTTCTGTGTTGTCTGTTGTGATCTCTCCATTTTCATTTCTAATTCTATTGATTTGATTTTTCTCCCTTTGTTTCTTGATGAGTCTGGCTAGTGGGTTGTCAGTTTTATTTATCCTCTCAAAGAACCAGCTTTTGGCTTTGTTGCTTTTTGCTATTGTCTCTTTTGTTTCTTTTGCATTTATTTCTGCCCTAATTTTTAAGATTTATTTCCTTCTACTAACCCTGGGGTTCTTCATTTCTTCCTTTTCTAGTTGCTTTAGGTGTAGAGTTAGGTTATTTATTTGACTTTTTTCTTGTTTCTTGAGGTATGCCTGTATTGCTATGAACCTTCCCCTTAGCACTGCTTTTACAGTGTCCCACAGGTTTTGGGTTGTTGTGTTTTCATTTTCATTCTTTTCTATGCATATTTTGTTTTCATTTTTGATTTCTTCTATGATTTGTTGATTATTCAGCAGCGTGTTGTTCAGCCTCCATATGTTGGAATTTTTAATAGTTTTTCTCCTGTAATTGAGATCTAATCTTACTGCATTGTGGTGAGAAAAGATGCTTGGAATGATTTCAATTTTTTTGAGTTTACCAAGGCTAGATTTATGGTCCTGGAGAAGGCGATGGCACCCCACTCCAGTACTCTTGCCTGGAAAATCCCATGGACGGAGGAACCTGGTGGGCTGCAGTCCATGGGGTCGCTAAGAGTCGGACACGACTGAGCGACTTCACTTTCACTTTTCACTTTCATGCACTGGAGGAGGAAATGGCAACCCACTCCAGTATTCTTGCCTAGAGAATCCCAGAGAGGGCGGAGCCTGGTGGGCTGCTGTCTATGGGGTCGCACAGAGTCGGACACGACTGAAGCGACTTAGCAGCAGCAGCAGCAGCAGATTTATGGCCCAGGATGTGATCTATCCTGGAGAAGGTTCCGTGTACATTTGAAAAAAAAAGATGAAATTCATTGTTTTGGGGTGAAATGTCCTATAGATATCAATTAGGTCTAACTGGTCTACTGTATCATTTAAAGTTTGTATTTCCTTGGTAATTTTCTGTTTAGTTGATCTATCCATAGGTGTGAGAGGGTTATTCAAGACTCCCACTATTATTGTGTTATTGTTAATTTCCCCTTTCATTCTTGTTAGCATTTGTCTTACATATTGTCATCTCTTGCATTCCTATACACTAATAATGAGAAAATAGAAAGAGAAATTAAGGAAACAATTCCATTCACCATTGCAATGAAAAGAATAAAATACTTAGGAATATATCTACCTAAAGAAACAAAACACCTATATATAGAAAACTATAAAACACTGGTGAAAGAAATCAAAGAGGACACTAACAGATGGAGAAATATACCATGTTCACAGACCAGAAAATTAATATAGTGAAAATGAGTATACTACCCAAAGCAATCTATAGATTCAATGCAATCTCCATCAAGCTACCAACACTATTCTTCACAGAGCTAGAACAAATAATTTCACAATTTGTATGGAAATACAAAAAACCTCAAATAGCCAAAGCAATCTTGAGAAAAAAGAATGAAACTGGAGGAATCAACATGCCAGACTTCAGGCTGTACTACAAAGCCACTGTCATCAAGACAGTATGGTACTGGCACAAAGATAGAAATACAGATCATGGAACAAAATAGAAAGCCCAGAGATAAATCCACACACCTATGGACACCTTATCTTTGACAAAGGAGGCAAGAATATGCAATGGAGAAAAGACAATCTCTTTAACAAGTGGTGCTGGGAAAACTGGTCAACCACTTGTAAAAGAATGAAACTAGAACACTTTCTAACACCATACACAAAAATAAACTCAAAATGGATTAAAGATCTAAACATAAGACCAGAAACTATAGAACTACTTGAGGAGGACATAGGCAAAACACTCCGACATAAACCACAGCAGGATCCTCTATGACCCACCTCCCAGAATATTGGAAATAAAAGCAAAAATAAACAAATGGGACCTAATTAAACTTAAAAGCTTCTGCATAACAAAGGAAACTATAAGCAAGGTGAAAAGAGCCTTCAGAATGGGAAAAAATAATAGCAAATGAAGCAACTGACAAAGATTTAATCTCAAAAATATACAAAGCATCTCCTGCAGCTCAATTCCAGAAAAATAAACAACCCAATCAAAAAATGGGCCAAAGAACTAAACAGACATTTCTCCAAAGAAGACATACAGATGGCTAACAAACACATGAAAAGATGCTCAACATCACTCATTATCAGAGAAATGCAAATCAAAACCACAATGAGGTACCATTTCATGCCAGTCAGAATGGCTGCAATCCAAAAGTCTACAAGCAATAAATGCTGGAGAGGGTGTGGAGAAAAGGTAACCCTCTTACACTGTTGGTAGGAATGCAAACTAGTACAACCACTATGGATAACAGTGTGGAGATTCCTTAAAAAACTGGAAATAGAACTGCCATACGACCCAGCAATCCCACTGCTGGGCATTTACACACCGAGGAAACCAGAACTGAAAGAAACATGTGTACCCCAATGTTCATTGCAGCACTGTTTGTAATAGCCAGGACATGGAAGCAACCTAGATGCCCATCAGCAGATGAATGGATAAGAAAGCTGTGATACATATGCACAATGGAGTATTACTCAGCCATTAAAAAGAATACAGTTGAATCAGTTCTAATGAAGTGGATGAAACTGGAGCCTATTATACAGAGTGAAGTAAGCCAGAAAGAAAAACACCAATACAGTATACTAACGCATATATATGGAATTTAGAAAGATGGTAATCATAACCCTGTATGCGAGACAGCAAAAGAGACACAGATGTATAGAACAGTCTTTTGGACTCTGTGGGAGAGGGCGACGGTGGGATGATTTGGGAGAATGGCTTTGAAACATGTATATTATCATATGTGAAATGAATCACCAGTCCAGGTTCGATGCATGATACAAGATGCTCAGGGCTGGTGCACTGGGATAACCCAGAGGGATGGTATGGGGAGGGAGGTGGGAGGGGGGTTCAGGATGGGGAACGCATGTACACCCGTGGCAGATTCATGTCAATGTGGCAAAACCAATACAGTATTGTAAAGTAATTAGCCTCCAATTAAAATAAATAAATTAAAAAAATGGATAGATTGAAAAAAAATACTTCTATTTTTTGTTTTAATTTCAGTGATTCAAAGGCTTAACTTTCCTATACCCTAGGTAGTTAAAAACATTAAAAACAGGAGGAAAAACATACTAACAAAATAGTAAAAGAAAAATGTTGTCACATTTATCTTATTTACAGTTTGATTCTCTTCCAGTTCTCTCTTTTTCTCAGACCATATCATCTCATTTTAGGACGTAGCGTTATTTCAGAATGGTAAAATATATCACAGCAAATCAAAAGTAATTTTGGTACAATTCTCTGTTTATTCTGTTTCTCTGAAGTGAACAGAAGTCGCTCAGTCGTGTCCGACTCTTTGCGACCCCGTGGACTGTAGCCCTCCAGGCTCCTCCGTCTATGGGATTCTCCAGGCAAGAATACTGGAGTGGGTTGCCATTTCCTTCTCCAGGGTATCTTCCCAACCCAGGCATCGAACCCAGGTCTCCTGCATTGCAGGCAGACACCTTAACCTCTGAGCCACCAACCTGCAATTCTGTTTCTCTATGGAGAAGGCAATGGCACCCAACTCCAGTAGTCTTGCCTGGAAAATCCCATGGACGGAGGAGCCTGGTGGGCTACAGTCCATGGGGTCTTGAAGAGTCGGACATGACTGAGTGACTTCACTTTCCCTTTTCATTTTCATGTATTGGAGAAGGAGATGGCAACATACTCCAGTGTTCTTGCCTGGAGAATCCCAGGGAAGGGGGAGCCTGGTGGGCTGCCATCTATGGGGTCTCACAGAGTCGGACACGACTGAAGCGACTTAGCAGCAGTAGCAGCAGCAGCATTTATTTACTGTTCAGATCAGATCAGATCAGATCAGTCGCTCACTCATGTTCGACTCTTTGCGACCCCATGAATCGCAGCATGCCTGGCCTCCCTGTCCATCACCAACTCCCGGAGTTCACCCAGACTCACGTCCATCGAGTCAGTGATGCCATCCAGCCATCTCATCCTCTGTCGTTCCCTTCTCCTCCTGCTCCCAATCCCTCCCAGCATCATAGTCTTTTCCAATGAGTCAACTCTTCGCATGAGGTGGCCAAAGTACTGGAGTTTCAGCTTTAGCATCATTCCCTCCAAAGAAATCCCAGGGGTGATCTCCTTCAGAATGGACTGGTTGGATCTCCTTGCAGTCCAAGGGACTCTCAAGAGTCTTCTCCAACACCACAGTTCAAAAGCATCAATTCTTTGGCGCTCAGCCTTCTTCACAGTCCAACTCTCACATGACCACTGGAAAAACCATAGCCTTGACTAGACAAACCTTTGTTTGGCAAAGTAATGTCTCTGCTTTTGAATATGCTATCTAGGTTGGTCATAGCCTCTTTTAATCTTGTGAAACAAGCTCATCAGCCAGCCTGTTAGTACTCACTCATTCATCCCGTAATCTTCTCACTTAATATTTCCCATGATATGAGCTTTTCATTCACTATTGCAAGTGTATATCTCTGATTCACATCTGTTTTTTTCCCCTTTAGATACACACTCACAACAGTCCTTGTATGTTTCCAAATACAGTTGTGCTACAAGAAAAAATCTGTTACAGAATATATAGTGATTACTTGTTAATCAATTTTTGTGAGACTGTGATCTAGAAGAAAGTACTGAAGATAATCTAGTATTCACAGATAAGGAAATATACAACATTGGATTATCTAGTAAAACTTGGCAACTCTTTATACTATCTTATTTATTCTTCATAATTTACAAAATATATCAACATTCAATATGAGCCTCATAATTCTAGCTAAGAATAGGTACACACAGTTGTAAATATGATTTTATAAATAAATACCATATCTTTTTAGCATGGTCAGCTTCATGGGCATATGATGTTGCAGCTGCACAGATCCTGTTCTTAAATTGATCCTCAGTTTGGCTTGACTGTTGTTGTCATTTTAAAATTGCTAATGATTTTGAACATGGAGTCCTACATTTCACACTGAGCCTATAAAATATATAGGTGGTCTTGGGTTCAAAAAATGAGATACATACAAGGATTCACAAGGCAAAATAGGCAGATTCAACAAAAGAACATCAAAGCACCTTAATCACATCCCGATTCCCTTGTCGTTAACTCACAGCTGACTAGAATCACAGAGTGGACCTGTCTTTCCTGTGTTAACTTGTCCAAGTTTTGTAGCTCATGAAGGCCCATCAACTGTAAGCCATTCAACACTATACCAAACATTATATAAAAGACAGTGACAGGCTCAACCTTTATTTTTCTCTCCATTGAAAACAATATCCTCTCTAACTTGTGCCAAGTGTTTTTGCCTTGGAACAAACCACTAGCCAGAAAAACTAATCCTAAAGCACACCCATTTGTATGGAAGATGGCTTTGTGTTATTAAGACAGACGGAATTTTTGAGCCTGACTGCTCTGCTCTGAAATAACAGGGCCATTACCCAAAAGCAGAGAGCACATGGACATAGAGAACAGTGACCCGATTACTTTCTTATGGGGGGGCGGGGAACAACTATAAAGACCAATAAGAGCCCATATCCTGATATTTTGCTTGTCTAAACTCTATTAGAGATTAACTGAAAATTTACACACTGGGAAGACAGGAAGTAAATGATGTTAGTTTGTCTTTATCTCTTTAAAACATTTATTTCAACAGATCACATGTCTTAATTCTCCAGAGATGCATCATTTTATTATATTAAGAGAAATAATCTTCAGCCAATGTGTAAGAAACTATGTTTAAGAAGATCTCTGTACAATCCAGGGGGTTAAGGTCTCTGTACCATCCATGGGGTTGCAAAGAGCTGACATAACTGAGTGATGAACACACTTTTTTACAATGTAGGCACAAATTAACCAAAATAGGGCAATATTAAAGTCACAAAGTATTTTCTAATTTTTTACTTTAACACTACAGCTTCATCAGAAACTCTTAAGCATAACACTAGTGACTTTGAAGATCTTTTCATGTTGAAGAAATGTTTCAAGTGAAAAAAAGTTACTTTAATTATATAGCATATATAGACCTGTATTTTAATGATCAAGCTCACATGTAAATACTACTAAAGGTAGGACTTCTCTCCTTGTTTATAAAGTATCCTTGTCATGTAAACCCACATAGAATTTATTCAATAAACATGGACAGGATGAGTGAATAGGATCAGGCTGAAGATACGAGGGTCTAGGAAGTTAAATTACTTATAATATGACAAAAAATTGTGATTAAAACTAAAAACTCATTCAGAATTATAATGTTTTGGGCCTTAAAAATTTTAATAAATTATAAATGCACATATAGTAGAACAAATTTTCAACTGTACTGGATCTGCTTGTTCTGATTAAGTCTAATTTAATACAGATAATTGGAGAAGCCAATGGCACCCCACTCCAGTACTCTTGCCTGGAAAATCCCATGGATGGAGGACCCTGGTAGGCTGCAGTCCACGGGGTCACTAAGAGTCGGACACGACTGAGCAATTTCACTTTCACTTTTCACTTTCATGCATTGGAGGAGGAAATGGCAACCCACTCCAGTGTTCTTGCCTGGAGAATCCCAGGGACGGGGGAGCCTGGTGGGCTGCCATCTATGGGGTTGCACAGAGTCGGACACGACTGAAGCGACTTAGCAGCAGTAGCAATACAGATAATTGTTTTAAAACAGAAGCTAGTACTCAATGAGTTGTATGTGTTTATGTGTGTGTGTGTTAATTGAGCCATTTCTTTAAAAATAATCAGGAGATATCACACAAAAATATGTCTTCTTTAGAAAAATCTGAGGGTCTTTAACATTTGATCTGCATTTCTAGATAGATACAATATACTGAAACTCTAATGATGCTGTGCCCAGTAAAAGAGATTACAGATGCAATAGTTTTCCATGGTCCCCAACAATCAATGCTATCTTTCTGACATTTTATTTGGCCTTGTCATTAATTTAGGTTCTCTATCTAGACCCTGTATGGACTTTACCTGGTGATTTTGCTTCAAATGATCTGAATATTAATTTTCATGCATGTTAACCAAACCTTATTACTAAGTTCCAATTCTATCTGCCAAAACCTTTTGTAGGCAAAGACAAAATCATATCCCTTGATAATATGGCATAATCCAAGTGTACTAAAGTTAAATATTTTTTTCTGCCACTACAATGACTTCAAATGCTAAAAAACAGTCATTGTCAAGTACTGATTACTTACCATTTAAAGGACTCTCTAATGAAGAGAATCATCCTTTTATATAGAATAATTCAAATAAAAACACTGAACATCCAATACAAACTCTTATCTAAACAGGATAGTATGCTATAACATAGCAGAGCAGATAGACTTCAGGGAGCTCAATAACTTGACTCTAAGAGCTTTAATAAATTTTACTTTGAGAGAAGAGTCATATAAATACATTTAAGCTAAGAAAGCAACTAACCCATGAAGTGAAGTGAAGTGAAAGTTGCTCAGTCGTGTCCGATTCTTTGTGACTATATAGTCCTTAGATTTCTCCAGGCCAGAATATTGGAGTCGGTAGCCTATCCCTTCTCCAGCAGATCTTTCCAACCCAGGAATCGATCTAAGGTCTCCTGTATTGCAGGTGGATTCTTTACCACCTGAGCTATGAGGGAAGTGCAACTAACCCATAGCCAGAAATAAAGTTGATAAGATCTGAAATAAATAAACAAATAAACTGTAAAATTTTAGTGCATTAAAGCAGCTGACAAATGAATGGTCTCTGAATTGGAAAAGATATTAATGAAAAAAAAATCAAATTATTAGATACACATTGTTCAAGAATACACTATATGCAATCTACATAAAAATGTCCCAGATGTGGCCAAAAATGTGCTAGGAAAGGAGTCCCACTGATAATCTCTTATAAACATAAAAGTATCCTCATAGGCATTTGCAGTGCTAATCTACTTGCGGATAGGACCTGCTTTCAGGAGATATCAGGATCACCTAAATCAGCACTGTGTTCCTTGGGAGTTGTTACCTAAGTGTCACATAAAGCTTACTTTAAAAAATGCTTTCAAAGGCTCCAGATTTACAATTAGGCAAAGTTCAGCCCTGAAAGAAAGGCACACCTTTAGAGAGGACATAGCAGGGAGACCTGCCCTCTGCCTAAGATGTCATAGGTCATGGCAGACCAAGACCAACAGTCTCACTGTGAAACCAGAAACTGATGAATAATCACACAGATTATAGTTTTAGGGGATTGGAAAGTTTTAGGAGCAAGAGCTCCTAAATTTTCACACAAAAAAAGGGCCCTTCTTAGATGAGTAAACCTCAGGTATTTTCTTCTCTAGGTATATATATATATATATATATATATATATATATATATATATGTTTTAAGCCCAGTTAAAGTATAAGGGATTAGGCTTGTCCTTGGCAGAAGAACCTGACTGTGAGAAGGAGAAACCAGCCAAGCTTTTAGGGGTCATGCTGGGTTGCTGTGATGCAATGGAAACAGGAGGGGCTTTGAATGTGTGGTAGGTTCTGACAATGAGACATTTACTGTGTTTCAGAGTTCACATAAAAGACTGGGAAGAGAAGAATTTTTAAGTAGTCCTTCTTAAAGTTCTAAGTTTTTGTCACTTAGACACAAAGATCATTAGAGGAAGGATAAATCCTTGACTGAACTTTCCTTTAAGAGATTTGACAAAACTTAAGTTACACGTGGTAAGGGACCAGAGAAAAAACCTCTGAGTAGAATGACTGTAAAACTCCTTCACTCTCTCGGAAATTAGGAGAAGAAAACTTCCATATTCTGGGTCAGAAGTTCAGCAGGATTTATCTGTTAGGAATTAGTTTGAATGATAGCTGTACTGAGTCTTAAAATTACCATCTATTCCATACCCAGAACAATCCTAATTGGATGAACATGATCAGATACAAATTCTCACAGCCTAATGAAGCTAAGGCTTCTGAGACTCCTTCTATCTTCTAGACTTTTAACTAAAGAATTGGGTAGAGATGAGAATTTTAGTGACTCTAAGAGAAAGACCTTGAGCAAAGCAAAGTCATACCTATCCTTCAAGAACCAGCTCAGAACTCTTGGTAAGAATGACTGTCAGTCTCATTTGTGTATCCTTTATCAGATTTCATCCATGGTCATCAGTGGTAAAGAATCTGCCTGCCAATGCAGGAGACACAGGGGCATGGGTTCAGTTCCTGGGTCAGAAAATGCCCTGGAGTGGGAAATGGCCAACCACTCCAGTATTCTTGCCTGGAAAATTCCATGGACAGAACAGCCTGGTGGACTACAGTCTAGGAGGTCACAAATAGTCAGACATGACTGAGCACACCCACAAATTCAAGCAAAATCACATTTCATCAGGGTCATCATTTTCTTTTCTAAGCTGCTGAAGTTTAAACTTAATATTTCTTGATCCTTAGCAATGAAACAGGTATTCTTAGCAAGAGATCCATGAATAAAGTTCAGAGGGCCAAAAAACTTGGGTGTGATAAAAAAAAAAACCACTTTATTTTCATTAACTTCTAATTGAAATATAGAATTTTTCTCAGTGAGGAATATAATTAACTCATCATAGTAAAATTAGCATATCTGTAACATGACCAGTAGAAATAGTGTATTTCACACTGTACTACAAGTGCTTTGGATATTGAGAACATGATTTGTACTCATATAAATGACTATGAATAATTGGATATACATGCATAAATATATTAATATGTATACTATATATATGTATACTATATACATTTATATATGTATGTATCACTTTATCACAAATGTGTCTTTCAAAATATTTGGTAGCTGGTTTTTCATATTTTGGTTTCCTTTTTATATCTGTTTATTTTATGTTACATATTTAAAGTATTATAAGAAGTTTCATGTTACATGTTTTAAAGTATTATAAGAAGTTAGATGTACGAAGTATTATGTTATGTATTTTACAGCTTTACCATACTTACTAAGAAAAGTCTCTATTATTTTGCTATAGATACTCTAAGAAATTGTCACAAAGTTTGGGACTGAAAAAACAACACAAATTTATTATATTACAGTTCTATAGGTCAGAATACTGGGCCACAACCAAAGTGCTGGCAGAGCTGTGCACTTTTCTGGTGATTCTATTTCAGACTCCCTTCCCTGGACTCCTCCAGCTTCTGGAAGATACCCATATATTTTGGTACATGGTTCCATTAATCCATCTTCAAGGACAGCAGTGTTGTACCTTTCGGACCATTTGTTCATAGTCACATTTCCCTCTAATTCTGATCTCAGCCAGAAAAGATGCTTGCTTTTAAGGATCTATGTGATTAGATTGGTTTCAGTTGGATAAGCCAGGATAATCTCACTGTTTTAAAGTTCTTAATGTAATCACATTTGCCAAGTCTCCTTTGCCACCTAAATTAACATATTCACAGGTTCAGGATTTTCAGATATGAACATCTTTTCAGTAGGGTGGGGTCATTCATGATTCTGTCTACCAGAAAGTCCTTGGCACACACAAAGGATAAGAACATCTGAATACTTTGCAGACTAAAATGAAGACATGGAAAGCCTAATGAATAATCATTGACGAAAAATTTTCTTAAGAAATACCAGATGCTGATGGTGAGTCAAGTCATCTACTTTTTAAATATGACACCAAACATTAGAAGGTCTAGATGAGAGAGAAACATGAATATGTATGGATAAACATGTCTGGCAGGGTAAAAGTAAAGTTGATCCTCATGATAACTACATATAATTTTCCTGATATGGTCCTATTAAAATGAAGAAATTAAATATATTGATAAAAGGATTTCCTAATATTCATCAGAATTTAGCAGTAAATAGAAAGATGAAATTTTAGATATATTGTCTCCTGCTCTACTTAGAGCTTGGAGAAGGAAATGGCAACCCACTCCAGTGTTCTTGCCTGGAGAATCCCAGGGACGGGGGAGCCTGGTGGGCTGCCATCTATGGGGTCGCACAGAGTCGGACACGACTGAAGCGACTTAGCAGCAGCAGCAGCTCTACTTAGACGTCGGTAAGAGAAGGTGAGGTTTATCCCACCCTCTATCACAGGGGTAATCTTAATATCAAAGCAATTAAAGCAAGCAAAACAAAATCCCCCAAACCATTGCTACCATAAGTTTTAAGCAGCCAAGAATTCAATTAGTTGGAAAATTGTAAATGTCTATTTCAGGAATGAATAAAAAAGTTTTATGCTTACGTTTAATTTTAAAGATAATCTTATTAACATAGATTAGAGAAATAGAGGAAGCAACAGTTAGAACTGGACATGCAACAACAGCCTGGTTCCAAATAGGAAAAGGAGTACGTCAAGGCTGTATATTGTCACCCTGCTTATTTAACTTAAATACAGAGTACATCATGAGAAACGCTGGGCTGGAAGAAGCACAAGCTGGAATCAAGATTGCCAGGAGAAATATCAATAACCTCAGATACGCAGATGACACCACCTTTATGGCAGAAAGTAAAGAACTAAAGAGCCTCTTGATGAAAGTGAAAGAGGAGAGTGAAAAAGTTGGCTTAAAGCACAACATTCAGAAAACTAAGATCATGGTATCCAGTCCCATCACTTCATGGCAAATAGATGGGGAAACAGTGGAAACAGTATCAGACTTTATTTTTGGGGGCTCCAAAATCACTGCAGATGGTGATTGCAGCCATGAAATTAAAAGATGCTTACTCCTTGGAAGGAAAGTTATGACCAACCTAGACAGTATATTAAAAAGCAGAGACATTACTTTCTCAACAAAGGTCCATCTAGTCAAGACTATGGTTTTTCCAATAGTCATGTATGGATGTGAGAGTCGGACTTTGAAGAAAGCTGAGGGCCGAAGAACTGATGCTTTTGAACTGTGGTGTTGGAGAAGACTCTTGAGAGTCCCTTGGACTGCAAGGAGATCCGACCAGTCCATCCTAAAGGAGATCAATCCTGAATATTCATTGGAAGGACTGATGCTGAAGCTGAAACTCCAGTATTTTGGCCACCTGATGCAAAGAGCTGACTCATTTGAAAAGACCCTGATGTTGGGAGAGAGATTGGGGGCAGGAGGAGAAGGGGACGACAGAGGATGAGATGGTTGGATGGCATCACCGACTCAGTGGACATGAGTTTGGCTAAACTCTGGGAGTTGGTGATGGACAGGGAGGCCTGGCATGCTGCGGTTCATGGGGTCACAAAGAGTTGGACATGACTGAGTAACTGAACTGAACTGAACTGAACTGGAGGAATAGTTGGATTTTTTTTTAACAAAGATCTAAAAAATGATTTTTGAAACATTCCTTGGATTTAAATGTTATGCAGCATGTATTCATACTACTACAACATTAACTTCCATCTGAGATCAACATGAAATTAGTTTTGTTGTACTGATGATGAGCAGAGAAAGAAAATGACTTGTTCAGAGTCATCAAGCAAACGGCAAGTACTTGAACTCAAGATTGGAAAAGTTTTATGAGCATTTGCAAGCTAACATAGGACTCAGGACTTCTATTTTCTATGATTAAGATTTGGCATAGAGGCCAATATTTAAGCTTCAGTGTCAAAAGATATGACTTTAGTTCTGGTTCTGGTTGCTGATGTGTAAAATTACTCTATAATTCAGAAATATTGCAGCTTTTTTCCTCCCAAATGTAAACGTTCAGCTTACTCCCATCCATGTAGCATCTGCCTAGCTTCAACCTTAAAAAAAAAAAAAAAAACAAATATAGTTTGTTAAACTCACATTTTTATTGAGGGGATTTTTTAGGTAATGTTTGGGAAAAGACTAAAATATAAAGAACTACTCATATATAAAACATTATAATTGAGTTTTGTTAGCAAGATATTATACATTTGTCATTGCCTTTTCTCTAATATATATTTGCTATGTTATTCTATATAACATATCCAGTGAAAATGCAAACACATTAAATTCAATAAATTATTTATGTGCCAATTATAATAAAATAACCAACAACCCTGAAACGTCCCTCATGCTTAATTCCAGTTGATATCCAAAGATAATCACTATGGTGACCTCCATTATCATAGGTTATTTTTGCCTGCTTTTAAACTTTGTAAAAATGAACTTATGTATACTATTATCTTAATATTTTGGGTCTGGTTTCTTTTGCTCAATAAATCTCAATAGGAGATTTATTCATGTTATTGCATATAAGATTAGTTCATCATTTTCCACTGCTCCATAGAATGAATATACCATGGTGTATTTATCTATTCTACCACTGATGCATGTTGGGTTTACCTAATTTGGGGCAACGGTGAATAATACTTTGCTATGCATGCATTTGTCTTTTGATGGATACAAGCACTTATTCCTCTTTAGTTTGATGTGTTCTAAGGAATACATTCAGAAAAATAAGATCATGGCATCTGGTCCCATCACTTCATGGGAAATAGATGGGGAAACAGTGGAAACAGTGTCAGATTTTTTGGGGGGGCTCCAAAATCACTGCAGATGGTGATTGCAGCCATGAAATTAAAAGACACTTACTCCTTGGAAGGAAAGTTATGACCAACCTAGACAGCATATTAAAAAGCAGAGATATTACTTTGCCAACAAAGGTCTGTCTAGTCAAGGCTATGGTTTTTCCAGTAGTCATGTATGGATGTGAGAGTTGGACTGTGAAGAAAGCTGAGCGCCGAAGAATCGATGCTTTTGAACTGTGGTGCTGGAGAAGACTCTTGGAAGTCCCTTGGACTGCAAGGAGATCCAACCAGTCCATCTTAAAGGCAACCAGTCCTGGGTGTTCATTGGAAGGACTGATGCTGAGGCTGAAACTCCAATACTTTGGCCACCTTATGCGAAGAGTTGACTCATTGGAAAAGACCCTGATGCTGGGAGGGATTGGGGGCAGGAGGAGAAGGAGACAACAGAAGATGAGATGGCTGGATGGCATCACCAACTCGATGGACGTGAGTCTGAGTGAACTCCGGGAGTTGGTGATGGACAGGGAGGCTTGGCGTGCTGCGATTCATGGGGTCGCAGAGAGTTGGACATGACTGAGTGACTGAACTGAACTGAACTGAAGGCATACATGTTTTTAGTTTCAGTAAATATTGCCAAAAATCTTTTTCTGAGTAGTTTTACAAATTTATACTCAAATCAGCAATCTAACACAGTCCTGTTTGTGCTAGCACTTTTTGCATTTTCTGTCTTTTTCATCAGAACCATTCTCAGAGTACCTTCCTGTAGTTTTAATTTTTATTTCCCTGAAGACTTCAGAGTTGACCTATTTAGGTATCCTATTTTGTAAAGTGCCTTATTAAAGAATTTTTGCCCCATTTTTTTTCTTTTTTCTTTTTTTGCTTTTGCCCTTTTTTTATTCGGTTGTTTATCCTTTCTTTACTGATTGTTTGGAATTCTTTGTACATTTAGAAGAGTCATTTGTTGAATATGTGTATTAAAAATACAATCTTTCCACCTCTGTGTTGCATTTTACTCACTTAATGTAAATTTAATAAAATTCAATTTATTGATCTTTTCTTTTTGTATCTTGTTTATAAAAAATTTTTTTCATCCCAAGATCCTGAAGATACCCTTTTATTTTCCTTTAGACTAAGTCTCAGGTCCAGAATATGGTTTGTTTTGACGAATGGCTTTTATATATATTTGCAAACAATTGTATTCAGTACTTAGTGGATGAATTTTACTATACACATCAAATAGCTCAAATCGGTCAATTTGTATTTCTGTATCATCATTAAATTTTGCAATTTGACATGTAAACTATGTGGTTTCGTTTAAATCTTCATCTGTTCTGGGATATATGTGAAAAATCCCTTACTAGGATTGTTGATTTGTCCATCTCTTTTTTTACTTCTATCAAAATTTCCTTCAGTTCTGTTACAAATATGTTGACAATGTTATTTGATACATTAAAATTTAGAATTATTATATCTTCCTTTTGAATTGACTTTGTCTTCACAAAGTGTCCCTTTTTATATTTTATTTCCTCATTTATTATTTAAATTTTCTCTGATTTTAATATAGGTATACCAGCTTTCTTACAGTTGGTACGTCTTTCTCTACTTTTTATATCAGCTTTTCTCTGTTCTTACATTTGAAGTATGTCTCTAAGAAACAGCATATAGTTCTCTCTTAACCATTTGTAGAATTTTATATTCTTTATTTTCTGTTTGAAGTATATAAATAAATTCCAATTAGTGTAATTACCAGTGTGATTAGACTTAAGCTCATCATTGGGCTATCTGTTTTTTATTTTAGCATTCTTCCTTTTTCATTTTTGAATTTATAAATCACTTTACTTTTGCATTTTTCATTCTTGATTTGCTTTTAAATTATACAGCTTTTTATTCTTCCTTTAGGGGTTATTCTAGAAATTACTATATGCATCTTTCATTATTACTATCTGCTTTAAATCTGTACTATCATTTTCTCACCATAACAAGATTACCTTATTTTCACTGTTTCATCACTTTTGTGAACTTAGTGTTCTTGTTTTTTCATAATATTTTGCTTATATTGTGTGTTCAAAAACCACATATCACTATTATTAGTATACTAGTGTTTTAAATAAGCAATATTTATTTTCATATTCCCCTATGTTTAACATTTCTAACCTTCAATCCTTCCTCAGCCCCATGCTTCAATATGAGATTGTTTTTCTTCAGGATCCTTTTACTATTTCTCAGAGTGCATATCTCTTGGTGCCTGAGTCATGTGCATGTGTGGATGTGTGTGTGTGTGATGGCACTTTTATTTTGATTTTAATCTTGCTAATAAATAAGATCTTGCTAAATATAAAATTCTAGATTGGCATATTTTTGTTACCCTTAAGAAGTTAATTTTCTTTCGGCTTCTGTTGAATAATTAGTCATAACTTATGATCCTTTTTCTTTTCCCTGTTTTTCTTGGTATATTAACGTTTTACCCCATTTCTAATTTTCTGATGTACCTAGATGTGATTTATTTGAATTTATGCTGCCTGGGGTTTCTGAATTCTTGAATCTATAGGCTAAGGAATTTCATCAGATTTTGAAAATTCCTGACTATTATTTCAACAAGTACTCCTGTCCTATCCTTACTCTTTTTCTTTTCCTTCTGGGAATTCAACTATATATATGTGCATATTTTTAAGTGTCATATACTTAAGTTTTGTATTCTGTTATTTTCATCTTTCCTTTGAGAAATACGTAAATAGAATCATACATACTCGTGTCTGCCTTTCTCTGCTCAATACAATGACTATGACCTTAATCAGTGTTGTTGCTTGTAACAAAAATTCATTTTTTTTCATTCCTTTATGGTCTTCTAATATTTAAGAGTATTTTATTTGTTTTCATTTCAGTCTATTACAAACAATGCTATTATAAACAAAATTTAGCAATTTTAGTTTATATAAGAATTTTCCTACTCTAATAATTTTTAAAATTATTCAAGTGATTCTAAATTATAAATTTAAGCGCATATGCAGCTGAAAGATGGAAACCTGATTTTTAAAGATCTAAAGAGCTTTTGGGGGGCAGTACTATGATTGAAACTCAAATTAAAATGGAATTGTCTGTTGTTTTTTAATGTATTTGGCTCATGTCTTAAGACTAAAGTGATTCACAAAGCTTTGTGAATTCTTAGATGTGACTCCAATTGTTTTCACTTCCACTTATCACTAATTGGCATCCAAGTTTGTTAGTTAAATCAGTGAAATTAATGCCATTCTTTCCTTAAGACATTCTTCTTGTAATAAATAAAAAGGAAAGGAAACACCTCAGGTTAGAGTAACTCTCTGAGCCTCTAGGAAATATCTTTTCTCCCACTTTCTCTACCAATTCATCTCCTTTTATGAGAAACTATAATCTTGTGAATTTGAAAGTAATGTCTTTGTATTACTCTAAATATGGACAACATCTTTATGATGATAAAAATTCAAACAATAAATGAAGATTGCATCAGTGTCATTAGTCAGTTAAATTTTAATTACCTTTACTCTAATGCTAAAGCTAATTCCCTTAAGCGAGCTTTCCACTTGCCTGTATTCAAAAGGCAGCGTTGCAGACAAACGTATCACTTAGTAGCTGGCATGTACAATTTACTTTTAATTATATAAAGGAGAAGTCAAATTCCACTTCTTCACAAACTATGTGACCATATTCTGCAATCATCCAGAATGTCTGCTATCTCAGGAGTTACTGAAGGAGACATGTTCAGAGGTCTACTTGTAAAGTTTGAAAAGAGGGTTAGTCACATCAACAGAAAGTGATACATTGATTCACTAAACAGGAGAGGGAGTGAAACTCATTTATCAACCATTACCTGATGATACATGATTATGACTACATTTTATGAATCAAACATGGCAAAGTGCATGGGAATTAAAAATGGAATAAAGGATCAGTTTCGGGTGGATCTGAGCAAAGTATAGGGAACGGAGACATATACAAGCTCATTAAACACCACCATGCTAAATGCAACAGAATTACTGGAGACAAAGGAATAAGTGAGATATGGTGTCTAAAGAGTAGAGAAAAGCTAAACAAAATGTGTGTATAAGTTTTCCAGAGAGTGGAAGAAAACATCTTAGGAGTAATAAAAAGTGAAGGGTAGATGCTTAAATCATCATGACATCAAGTGTCATCTGCTGGCAATCCAGTATTCCAAGGTAATACCTCTTTGAGGAGGAAGACACAAACATGCTTGGTAAGATCCATGCAATCAGAGACTTTATATGCCTCAAACAGGAAGCCTGGACTATATTCCCTCAGTAATTAGGGGCTACTGAAGGCTTTGAGGAAGGCAGAAGTCATGTACACATTTCAAAGATCCTCTGTTAGCTTGCTTTTCCACCAGACCAGAGACTGAGAAAAGGACTTGTGATGAATTGTTGAGATGGTTCCAGAGAACCATAGTGGAATTCCTGGGAGAGTGAGGCAGCAAATGAAGAAAAAAAGAACATAAAGTTTTAGTATTAAGGTCACCATTCTGGGTAACAGGGTTTTGTTTCTCCACCGATCTTTTGAGAAATCTACAAACATATATGGTACAGAATTATCTGCCTGATGATAGGAGGTTCAGTTCAGTTCAGTCTCTCAGTTGTGTCCGACTCTTTGCGACCCCATGAGTTGCACCACACCAGGCATCCCTGTCCATCACCAACTCCCAGAGTTCACTCAAACTCATGTCCATCGAGTCAGTGATGCCATCCAGCCATCTCATCCTCTGTCGTCCCCTTCTCCTCCTGCCCCCAATCCCTCCCAGCATCAGAGTCTTTTCCAATGAGTCAACTCTTCGCATGAGGTAGCCAAAGTGCTGGAGTTTCAGCTTTAACATCATTCCTTCCAAAGAACACCCAGGGCTGATGTCCTTTAGAATGGACTCATTGAATCCCCTTGCAGTCCAAGGACTCTCACGAGTCTTCTCTAAAACCACAGTTCAAAAGCACCAGTTCTTCGGCACTTAGCTTTCTTTACAGTCCAACTCTCACATCCATACATGACTACTGGAAAAATCATAGCCTTGACTAGATGGAACTTTGTTGGCAAAGTAATGTCTCTGCTTTTGAATATGCTATCTAGGTTGGTCATAACTTTCTTTCCAAGAAGTAGGCGTCTTTTAATTTCAGGGCTGCAGTCACCATCCGCAGTGTTTTTGGACCCCTAAAATATGAAGTCTGACACTGTTTCCACTGTTTCCCCATCTATTTCCCATGAAGTGATGGGACCAGATGCCATGATCTTCGTTTTCTGAATATTGAGCTTTAAGCCAACTTTTTCACTCTCCTCTTTCACTTTCATCAAGAGGCTTTTTAATTCCTCTTCACTTTCTGCCATAAGGGTGGTGTCATCGGCATATCTGAGGTTACTGATATTTCTCCCAGCAACCTTGATTCCAGCTTGTGCTTCTTCCAGCCCCACGTTTCTCATGATGTACTCTGCATAGAAATTAAATAAGCAGAGTGACAATATATAGCCTTGACGTACTCCTTTTCCTATTTGGAACCAGTCTGTTGTTCCATGTCCACTTCTAACTGTGGCTTCCTGACCTGCATATAGATTTCTCAAGAGGCAGGTCAGGTGGACTGGTATTCCCATCTCTTTCATGATTTTCCACAGTTTATTGTGGTCCACACAGTCAAAGGCTTTGGTATAGACAATAAAGCAGAAATAGATGTTTTTCTGGAACTCTCTTCCTTTATCCATGATCCAGCGGATATTGGCAATTTGATCTCTGGTTCCTCTGCCTTTTCTAAAACCAGCTTGAACATCTGGAAGTTCATGGTTCACGTATTGCTGAAGCCTGGCTTGGAGAATGTTGAGCATTACTTTACTAGCATGTGAGATGAGTGCAATTGTGTGGTAGTTTGAGCATTCTTTGGCATTGCCTTTCTTTGGGATTGGAATGAAAACTGACCTTTTCCAGTCCTGTGGCCACTGCTGAGTTTTCCAAATTTGCTGGCATATTGAGTGCAGCACTTTCAGAGCATCATCTTTCAGGATTTGAAATAGATCAACTGGAAATCCATCACCTCCACTAGCTTTGTTTGTAGTGATGCTTTCTAAGGCCCACTTGACTTCACATTCCAGGATGTATGGCTCTAGATGAGTGATCACACCATCGTGATTATCTTGGTCGTGAAGATCTTTTTTGTACAGTTCTTCTATGTATTCTTGCCACCTGTTCTTAATATCTTATGCTTCTGTTAGGTCCATACCATTTCTGTCCTTTATTGAGCCCATCTTTGCATGAAATGTTCCCTTGGTATCTCTAATTTTCTTGAAGAGATCTCTAGTCCTTCCCGTTCTGTTGTTTTCCTTGATCTTTGCATTGATTGCTGAGGAAGGCTTTCTTATCTCTCCTTACTTTTCTTTGGAACTCTGCATTCAAATAGGTATATCTTTCCTTTTCTCCTTTACTTTTCGCTTCTCTTCTTTTCACAGCTATTTGTAAGGCCTCCTCAGACAGCCATTTTGCTTTTTTGCATTTCTTTTCCATGGAGATGATCTTGATGCCTGTCTCCTGTACAATGTCACGAACCTCCATCCATAGTTCATCAGGCACTCCATCTATCAGATCTAGTCTCTTACATCTATTTCTCA
Organism: Bos mutus; assembly: GCF_027580195.1. Taxonomy (NCBI): domain Eukaryota; kingdom Metazoa; phylum Chordata; class Mammalia; order Artiodactyla; family Bovidae; genus Bos; species Bos mutus. The sequence continues at coordinate 74,684,853 of NC_091617.1, forward strand.
CTTCCACTGTATAATAAGGAATTAGATTTAGGTGATACCTGAATGGTCTAGTGTTTTCCCTACTTTCTTCAATTTAAGTCTGAATTTGGCAATAAGGAGTTCATGATCTGAGCCACAGTCAGCTCCTGGTCTTGTTTTTGCTGACTGTACAGAGCTTCTCCCGCTTTGGCTGCAAAGAATACAATCAATCCGATTTCAGTGTTGACCATATGGTGATGTCCATGTGTAGTCTTCTCTTGTGTTGTTGGAAGAGGGTATTTACTATGACCAGAGTGTTCTCTTGGCAAAACTCTATTAGCCTTTGCCCTGCTTCATTTTGTATTCCAAGGCCAAATTTGCCTGTTACTCCAGGTGTTTCTTGGCTTCCTACTTTTGCATTCCAGTCCCCTATAATGAAAAGGACATCTTTTTTAAGTGTTAGTTCTAAAAGGTCTTGTAGGTCTTCATAGAACCTTTCAACTTCAGCTTCTTCAGTGTTACTGGTCGGGGCATAGGCTTGGATTACTGTGATATTGAATGGTTTGCCTTGGAAATGAACAGAGATCATTCTGTTGTTTTTGAGATTGCATCCAAGTACTGCATTTCGGACCCTTTTGTTGGCCATGATGGCTACTCCATTTCTTCTAAAGGATTCCTGCTTGCAGTAGTAAATATAATGGTCATCTGCATTAAATTCACCCATTCCAGTCCATTTTAGTCCGCTAATTCCTATAAAGTCAATGTTCATTCTTGCCATCTCCTGTTTGACCACTTCCAATTTGCCTTGATTCATGGACCTAACATTCCAGGTTCCTATGCAATATTGCTCTTTACAGCATCAAACGTTGTTTCTATCACCAGTCACATCCACAACTGAGTATTGTTTTTGCTTCGGCTTCATCCCTTCATTCTTTCTGGAGTTATTTCTCCACTGATCTCCAGTAGCATATTGGGCACCTACCGACCTGGGGAGTTCCTCTTTCAGTATCTTATCATTTTGCCTTTTCATACTGTTCATGGGGTTCTCAAGGCAAAAATACTGAAGTGGTTTGCCATTCTCTTCTCCAGTGGACCACATTCTGTCAGACCTCTCCACCATGACCCACCCTTCTTTGGTGGCCCCACAGGGCATGGCTTAGTTTCATTGAGTTAGACATGGCTGTGGTCCGAGTGTGATTAGATTGACTAGTTTTCTGTGATTATGATAGGAGGCAGGATCTTTTATTCCTCAGCTTATGTCTGTAACGGGCCAAGGGTTTCACTCAGCAGTTTTAAATCTCCCTGCTTCAGCGCCCCACTTGCCGTCCCTAAATGAGCTTGGAGGGACAGCTCTAGGGGAGAAAGTAAAGGTGTGCTTATTGTGAAACACTATCAGGAGATAACTGCTTTCCAGATGAGAACAGGGACATCGAAGGCATCTAATATACAGGTCTTGAGAGACAGATCATTTGATGGATGAGTAGCAACAAGCCTAGTACTTGGGATAGAAATGTCAGAGAAAACCAGTAGGAGCCAGGAAGAACAGCCTTCTTGACTGTGTTTGTAATGTGCTCATAAGCAAGCTTGACTATTTGTTAGAATAACTTACCAAATGGTGGTTTTGGCTGTGCACTTTTTTTGGTACTGTACATCGCAAACTTCAGGTAATATCATTGTCTTTGAGTAATATTTTAAATATTTTTAATGGAATACAGGCACAGACATTGGCTATTGTCTAATGAACATTTTACATTTGCATTATAGCACAGGATATAATTCTAAATGTGCTGCACTTTTAGCAGCTTTAGTTCTTTGTTTGGTGCCCTTGTTCATTCGTCATTAGTGCTGACCAAAGTAACTGTGGTTTCTTATGGTTGAATGTTTACACTGGCATTTCTCACCATTCTGGGCAAGGCTATTATTTATTTTTCTGGTTCATTTCTTTCATTTCATAATATCAATATGGATAATCCTTCAAAACTTGCCAGAATGACATTCAAACACATGAAGGATAGTTTGTCTTTTGATGGTGGATATTTATTTATGTGAAATAGTTTTGATAAGAATCTTCATTGTGCAGATATGAAAAATGAAACATAGCCAAGGTAATTGGGAAATCTCAAAAACAAATGCTTCCATAAAGACAGTGAATCACATCTCTGTTTTGGATATTGGTAGTGCTAGATTCTCTTTCCTTGAAAGTAAATCATCAAAATATAAAAAACTTGTCAAAACAATGAACTGGTATTTCAACACTCAATGTGGTTCCCTTCCCTCTTTCCTCTTATTTCTTCACCACTCTTTTTAAATTTAGAATCAGTTTCTGTGCACCTTATACATGAAAGAATTTTATGAAAATAAGAATATTGTGCTGCCTCAGAATAGGACACAATTCTTCAAGCCTTCTTTTTAGACAATGGATACTGTTGAGTAATTCTTACCATAGCCTATACTGAATCAAAAAATCAAACTGGCTCTTTCATATGTACAACTTAAATATTTCTTTAGTAAAATCTCAAAAGTCTCTGTGATGCATCTTTATTAATTTCTTTCCACTATTTTTTGAGTTCCTTATCACATATTTTGTCTACTTGCTATTCCTTGTAGATCACGTGCTTTATCACTACTTTCATGCTAGCATATACTATCATGAGAAATTTAATTGCCCTTCTTTAAGTCTCAATATTATTTATCCTTGAGAAAGTAATGCAGGACTCAATCTACCCTTCTCCATCACTCTCAACATATAACACTATGTCAAGAAATTGGAAATTGAGTCTCTTTCTTCTAATACCTTCTTTCCTTTCTGACATATATAGTATCTTCTGACATATGCATGTCTTCTTCTTTGTGTTAAGAAAAATATGTGAATAACTTTATCAGTTGCATCTGATTATTTCTACACTCTGAATTGCAGCATTGGCTATACCACCTATAAATATGCTTGATAGATGCTCATTGAATAAATGAATGAGTGGTGGTGTGCACTATAATCTACTACATGCATTTCAAATTTTCAAAAAAAAAGAAAAATCACTATTGCAGTTTTCTGGACAAATGCAACTATTAGATCCAATGCAATATTTTTCCATTCCTGTTCATCATCATGACCCAAACTCCATATATTTGTTGAACTTATAGTATATGTCAACTCTTATACAAATGTGAGGAATTTAAAAGAAATAAACAAGGATCTGTCCTCAATTTACTCACAGTCTAGCAGAATAAACAGGGTATGTGTAGAAGAATATATGACAGAACAATCAAGACCAACTTGATGTTGAATTAATAAAACAGACAATAATCACTATTGTTCATCTTCAGAATTGGATGTGAGCTCTAGCAGAGACTATAGATAGATGGTGCTTCTCAAATTAACCCCAAAGAACACACCCAATATCAAATTTCTGATGCAACAATGCATAACAATGGTTTAATTTCATTTTTGATTACTAAGCATTAAGCCAGGCAGTTGTTACCAAACACTTAAAATGAATAAATTAAAACTCACAGTGTTTTCTTGATTTGCCAAAGCCCATGTGACATGAGAGGTGTTAGAGATTAGGTCTGTTGACTCCAAGTATCAATAACATCAGTACAACATCTTGCAGCAGAATTTCCTGATATACTTTTAAGTGGCCTGTTTCTTTTTATTTTGCTGGATGCTTTAAAATTTTATCTAAAATCTATCCTTAATTTTTCACACAATGTAAGTAATAAGTGATTGGTTAATATCATTTGAGGCAAGTATAATCATTTCCTGAATATAATTAATTAATATCTAAAATATGTGGAAATACTTAGCAAAAGACTTGCATTTACTGCACACAAAGATATGTAGCTGATCCAGTACTCCAAGATGTATAGTTGCCTTTAAGTCCGGTATTCCTTCCACTGCATCACAAGTGCAGGGAGTTTCATCAGCCTGTACATGGACAGTTCTTCTGTATATCTGTGAATAAAAGAAGTCGACTTCAATTTGTTGTTGAAATGACGTATGTTAATTAAAAAGCTGTAAGCACTTGGGGAAAATGAAGTTAGTACCAAGTCACACTGACTAATCCTAACAAAGATATTTTCCAATAATGCCTTTCTTGTTCTTAGCTATTAAATGATAATACACCCTGAATTCTATTATGTTTATGTCTACAAATATTCTTTCTCTTTTTTTGATTGTTACAAAGATGATTAACTCCAGAGTGTGTGTTGTTAACAATGGTCTTGGTTTACTAGGTCTAATTCTGAGTTGAAGTTTCATCTTCTAAACTATAAAAAGTAAGGACTTCCCTGGTGGTCCAGTGGTTAAGACTTCACCTTTCAACGAAGAGGGTGTAAGTTTGATTCATGGTTGGGGAACTAAGATCCCACATGCCTCAAAGTCAAAAAGTCAAAACATAAAACAGAAGCAATATTGTAACAAATTAAATAAAAAGTTCAAAAATGGTTCACATCAAAGATTAAAAAAAAAAAACACAGAAAGTAGATTGGATGAACTTTGAGATATATTTTTAGCTCTTATTTCCTCAATTTACACTATTTCTTACTCTCTTCTCCCTACTCAATCTCACTCCATTTATCCTTGAGAGAGCAAGGCAAGACTCAATCTACCCTTCCCCAACCCTTCAGCATATCTTACCTTTGTCCTGACAATTTCTTGTCTCCTTCTAATGAGATCTAGAATGTTAAAGAAATAGTGGGTGAAATTTATTAAAGATGGTAAGACAGACTTCATTCAGGACCCTCATGATAGGTATAGGGACATTACTAAGATGGAGAGAGACTGGACTCAACTCCAAATACATCATGGACAAGGGACAGTTTGTAACGGAAGAGCAGGCTGGGAGCCAGAGGTTAGAAACTTACCAAGAGGAAGTATCAGGGGAAGCAACATTCTATCTAAACTGACCTAATAGAATTCTTTGCTGAAGACCGTCTAGGGTGATCAGACATCACTGAAAGATGGTAGAGGATAAGAAATCCCATTAGATACAATGAGTGATCACATGTTGAAGATGGAGGGTTCTGGTTAAACTTTCCTACCAGTTCAGTTCAGTTCAGTTCAGTCGCTCAGTCATGTCCGACTTTTGGCGACCCCATGAGTTGCAGCACACCAGGGTTCTTGCTAAAACTGTATTTTTAAAATAATTGCACAGGTGGCTCTAGGAGGAAATTAAGGAGCTTAACTAAAGTTTGTTCATGCAAAGAATCTTTGTCAGGAGGAAATGGTATCTTTCATTGTTTTTATTCTATATCCCACATCTTGCTTCTTAAATATCCAAGCACTGCCGTTTCCTCTTCTTTTGAATCTTCAACAACTTCCCACTTTCTAGTCCTTTCTTTTTAAACTCATATTGAATATGTAATCTTATAATTGTCACATTTGGAAATAAGATTTATTTAATAGTTTAGACCTCTTACTGTCCTACCCCCATACTTCATCAGCCCTCATCCCTCTCCCCACTGGTAACTGCTAGTTTGTTCTCTATATGTGAGTCTGTTTCTTCTTTGTTATATTCACTAGCTTATTGTATTTTCCAGATTCCACATATAAGTAACATCATACAGTATTTGTCTTACTTTGTTTGACATTTCAATTAGTATAATATCCTTCAATTCAATTATCCATATTGTTGTAAATGGCAAAATTTCATTTTTTATGTCTGAGTAGTATTCCATTGCATATATATACACACCAGAGCTGCTTCATCCACTCATCTGTTGATGGACATGGATTGTTTCCCTGTCTTGGCAACTGTAAATAATGCTGCTATGAACATTGGGATGCATCTAAGTTCTTTTTAGTTCAGCAAGTACAGTCACATTTCTACTGTGCTTTAAAAAAAAACAAACAAACTCTAGGAAAACTCTTTCCTATTACTTACCACTGCTAGATGGACCTAGATTTTGTGAGCTTTGAAACTTATTATAGTTTGTGCTTCTTTAAGAAAAAAAAAAAAAAAAACAGAAAAGTATAAACATAAGATTAGGTGCAAATAAATGTTTGTTATGAAAAATATAAATTTCTAAAAGTGAACAAGGACTAGAATATTCAGGTCTTTTATTCTGAGATCTTTTGGGGAATTTATAAGAAGTGTTTACATGGAAATGTTCCATTTTACAACTGGCACAGAATATTCTATACCTCTCAGCAATGCCCTGCACTCAGGGGATCCAAGCGAATGATAGCCCCCAAAGCTTAAGCTGATTACTTTCATGGAAAATCAGCATTTGCTATTGCCTTGTTTTCCTCTCTCTGTTCAGAGCCAGGCCTCTAAAAGGAAAATCTTATGCTCTATTTTCACTTCCTCCTAGTTCATTCATTCTTCCACTCACTGCAAAATGGACTCTACCTCTGCTGCTCCATTGTAATTTTGCCTAAAAGTAATTAGCAACTTCCTTTTTGGCACAATAGAGTTTATATTTTTCAATAATGGCTTTCTGGCATTTACATTTGTATTTAATCATCAGTTCTTTTCCTTGATTTCCAACACATTCTCCTAGTTAGCCTTTGGTCTTGTAGATATCTTTCCCTAATTTTATTAATTGATGTCTTTGATTTTGTTCTTGGGATACTGAAGCATAGTTTTACCATTGCTCTATTTTAATACTATATAATATATTCTTATTTCTCTACATAACATCTTACTTATTATATATTTTCCCCTTCTACAAATCTCCATCACCAGCCCATACTTCTTTCCTGACTTTCAAGTGTTTATGTACAAATGCTTATGCAAAGTCCCTGAGGTGAAGAGTATGTTTGATTTGTCTAAGGACTGCTTTTAGGTGAGTATGTGAGAAGTAATGTATTAGAAAAAAGAAGTAGGAGATGAATTAGGAGAATTAGTATAGTGATTCTTAATGAAGTCCTTGCAGCGGAGTAGTTAACACATTGCTTTCAACTGTTTACTGTTTAATGACTTCACTCCTAAACTGAACTGCTTCAAAAAGGAAACTATACTCTCCTTGCCTCTGCTGACCCAGGACCTTTTAACTTGTACAAATTTTACTGAATGAATACATGAATGAGCATGTGATTGAATAGAAGGATTTCTATGAAACTTGTTCAAAGCAGCATGATTTCAAAAAAAAAAAAAAAAGGCTTCTGGTGAAATAATCTGTAATGTTCATCTTGTAAGAACACAATAGAGAGCTCTTATGCAATTTCAAATGAAACTGCATATCTTTTTTTTAAAATGTCAGTGACAGAGCTAAGTTAAATATTGACATTTGGCAAGTAACATCTTTCTATATGCTTTCTGAATTTCATTAACATGCACTTGTTTCATAAAATGGTATTAGATACATATAAGCTTTCTCCAAGTGTCTATACTGTAAAATTGGTAAACTGAAAACTTTGGCAATAAATTTTACTCTTATCTAGAGTGCTAAATGAAGAATTTTCATGTGATAGTCACTTATATTTGATCACTTAAGTGGTTAGGAAGAAATACTAGGTACTGTCTCCATGTTATATATTTTCAATAGAAAAATAGAGACACTAAATTTCCATAATAATTCATAGGAGACGCAAACATTTCTAAAATTATTCTAGCCTTATAAAACCATCACTTGTACTACAATCGCCTTTAATATAACCATAAACCAATTGAGCCCAATCATTTCCATCTCCTTTCTTTTCTTTATGGATTCTGACAAAATAAAAAGAAAATAGCAATATGATTAAACTATCAGTGCAATTTTACATTTGCTAAATTTCTCTTGAAAGTCGAAAAGTACAGATATTATAGTAAAGTAAAAGAATCTGTGAAATCATTGAGTCTAGGAGTCAGAATATCCCATGGAAACCTTGAATGAAAATAGTTATGACCAAACCATAAATAGCAGCAGGACTTAGAGAAAATCAGTAGCCATGTGGTAGGAGCAGCTGAAAAAGGAGGAAAGCACTTGAAATCAATTTCCAGATGGTTTAGCTCAAGACTTGGGTGCAAGCCAAAAATGGATGGTGGTTCCCAAGCAGAAGAGCTGCAAGTGGTGTACCTTCTACTTTGTGTAGAAGTAAAAGCAGCTTGAAATGAGACTGTGCATAGGTTCATGACAGTGATCAATGGCCTGGTCATCTGTTAAAGAGTGGGAAGGTAAAGAACTAGATAATTAGTGACAAGGAATTCAGAGGTAAAGCCATGTGGTTGGACTCAAAAGGATAAGCATAAAGTTTTCACACCACCTCTTAACACCCATCATAAAAGAATCACTTAACAATCAAGTGAATAAAATGACTTGCCTGGTTGATGTTATCCAATATTTATCATTAGCCACCTCAGAACTAGGGGCTTCCCAGGTGGCTCAGTGGTAAAGCATTTGCCTGTCAGTGCAGGAGACACTGGAGATGTGGGTTTGATCCCTGGGTTGGGAAGATACCCTGGAGGAGAAAATGTTAACCAGCACCAGTATTCTTGGTGGGAAAATCCCATGGATAAAGAAGCCTGATTGGCTACAGTCCATGGGGTCACAAACAGTCAGACACAACTGATTAACTGAACACACACACATACATGTACACCCTAGAACTACCATGATTGATAGTCACATGAATGGAGTGGTCAAAGAGGCAGAACAGAAGCCACACATAGGCCAACAGCATGGACTCCTACTAATAAAGTATATCTAGCTACATCTGCTTCTAAATAGTCAACTTGTTAATGATAGAAAACAATATTGAGCCTCTATCTGATATAATTCCTCTAAGAGGTCAATTGACTATTTGGAGCCATGAAATCCAATAAAAATTTAGAAAACTTCTATGCTGATGAAATTTTTAGGAAATTAGTGATCTGAGACATGTTGAAATCCTCCATTCAATCCAAGAAATGAAGTTCTTGCATCTGGCAGCTAAGAAAAAAAGGTACAATATCTAATGACCTTCTTTGGATTTTAGAGTCAAAATATACCTCATTTGGGATGCTACTACTGCTACTACTAAGTCGCTTCAGTCGTGTCCAACTCTGTGCGACCTCATAGACGGCAGCCCACCAGGCTCCCCGGTCCCTGGGATTCTCCAGGCAAGAACACTGGAGTGGGTTGCCATTTCCTTCTCCATGGGATGCTACTTAGGCTTTGATAAAATAATCAATCCAAAAATCTGCCAGTCTTGAGTAGGGTTCAGAATCAGAAAAATATATGCACTAGGTCCAGGCTGCCATGCAAGTTATTCTAACGCTTGGTCCACATAACAGTTTAAATTTGATCGTCTTGGACTGTCTGTGGCAAATATGAATGAGGCATGGATAATTTCACAGGAATTTATAGGTGCATCATGGTACAGACCTCAGAATTTTGGAGAAAAGCTATATAGTCCTCTACATTTAACCATTGTTTGGAAAAACAGTTTTTTGGCTCACTATAGTGTTTACTAGGAACACAATACTTGACCATAGGCCCACATGCTACCATGTGACCTGGGATGCTCATTATAAATTGAGTATTTTCTGACCTCCCAAGTCATAAAGTTGAGTGTACACAGTAGCATTCCATCATCAAATGGAGATAGACTTGAGAAAGTTCTAAAAGCATAAGTTTAATGGAAAAAAAAGGCAGAAATGCCAATGGCCTGAGCTCATGCCCCATATCCCCTCTGTATTAATTTGCATATATGGTCTCAGGGGATATTCCTTATGACCAATGACTCAGGAACAAGAAACCTAGGTCTGGCAGTCTATCTAGTACTATAGTCTCACCAGGGTTTCCCTACATGACAGCTCTAAGGGAAAATTAGAAAAGTAGTCATAATTTTTTTAATTAATAAAGAATTTTAGGGCAGTTTTAGGTTTAATAGGAAATTGAGGAAATAGTAAGGAGAATTCCCATATAACTATTCTTCTCCTACCCATCAACACCCTCTCACAGTTTACCCTGTTATGAACATTGTGCATTTGCATGGTACATTTATTTCAATTGATGAACCAATAATGATACACTATTATTAAATAAAGTTCATAGTTTACATTAAGTGTCATTCTGTGTTATACTCTTCTGTGGTTTTGCCAAATACATAGTGTTATGTATCCATCATTACAGTATTATATATTGGGTTGGCCAAACAGTTCCTTCAAGTTTTTTCATTACACCTTATGGAAAAACCCAAATGAACTGTTTGGCCAACCCAATAGAACAGTTTTTCTGCCCTAAAAATCCCCTGAGTTCCCCCTATCCATGCTATCACATTACAAGTCTGAAAACCACTGATATATTACTACCTTTATAGTTTTGCCTTTTCCAGAATGCCATATAGTTGGAGTTGTACAGAATGTACATAGCCTTTTTAGGACAGTATGGTGTGTATGTATTATTTTACTAGGCAATGCGTGTCAAGAACTGAGCTGAGGTGAATTGGACAAAGCTGAGCTGCCAGGTGTTACGGTGCTCAGTTAAGGCAAAGAGCCAAAATGAAAGGAACAGTCATGCCTTTAATCATTTAGTACAATTGAAAGCAAGAGGCTAAACAGGATAAAACACCAATTCCCTCAAAGTTAAATTTTTCCCATGGAATTGTGCTAGAGGAAGGTCAGATGTTTTAGTGCAGATGGGAGAATCCACCAAGGGAGCCCTGAACAAGTTCCTGCTGTTTTATGGGCCTGCTGGGGCGGAGAGGGGGAGAAGAGGCTAGGAATGGAAAAGTACTGAATATGGAGTCAGAGTGGAGAAAAAATGTCTCAAGGCACTTCAAAAAGGTGGTCTTGGCAGAAGTATCTGAGAAAGACCTTGGCAGAGGGCTCCCTATAAGTAGGTCTCTAACTTGAGGCATTTAGAGTAGGAATGAAGGAATGCCTCTAAGAGCACACCAGCCAGGGTGGAGATGGGCAGGCCCTGAGTACTTGAATACAGCTCCCTTAAACTATATTAAGACTGATATGAGGAGGGCAGCTTTCTCTAATGAGGACAACAAGATAAAGACTTTGTAATTGCTTATAATTGACTTAAATATCACATAGGATTTTTGATTGGACATGGACTCTTCAATATGCATTCAGAGTTCCTCCATCTCTTTCCTTGGCTTTATAACACTTAAAAAAAAAAAAAAAAAACTGTGAAATAATGTTCTATTATATGGATGCAGCAGTTTGTTTATCCATTCACCTTTAAAAGAACATTTTAGTTGCTTCCAGTTTTTGAAAATTATGAGTCAAGCCTCATTGCAGGTTTTTATATGGACATAAGTTGTCAACTCATTTGAGTAAATACCTGGGGGGTGGTTGCTGGATCATAGGCTGAGACTATGCTTGGCTTTAAAAACTGTCATATAGTATTCTGAGTGGCTGTGCCTTTCTGTGTTTCCACCATCAATGATGTCCTATAATAACAGAATGATCTTAATTTTGATATAGTAGTCCCTTCTTTTGTGTCTTACAGTTTGTATTTTGGGGATTCTTAAGATGATTTTCTCTGTCATATTAAGGTGATGGGGATATTTGCCTATATTTTCTTTTATTAGTCTTATGCTTTTATCTCTAAATTTATTTTGTGAAAAATTCCTCCTCCTCCCACCATTTAGTGGTGAGAAAGTGAGAGAGACTAACATCATAATATTAGAGAATTAGTTCTATTTCTCAGGAGAACTTTAATTAAAACATTTATCAATTTCTATTTCCATCTCTGTATTGTCTCCAAAAAAACAAGTATCCTAGTTCGCTTTGCTTTTGTTTGATGCGTCCTGCATGACAGCTTTCCACCACCTCAGGCTTCTACCGAGCGTCATTCCAGCACTGACTGAGAACAAATTTTCTTTCAATCCAAGGGTATTGGTACTTATTTAAAGAATTTGTTTATTAGATTAATTTATATTCAACTGCTTTTAAATTGTTAGTATGTCCTAAGTTGGAATTTGAGAAGGGAGCCTGTATATTTCATCAATCACCATCTTATCAAAAATCCTTATTTCTTTTCTTATGCAGATATCCTTTGTGATGTTTAAAATTTAATATCATTCAAATTTTAAAACTTTTGTTGATCAGTTCATTCAGTTAAGTGTGAGAATAATTCTCCTTATTATCAAAAATCAAGTCAATGAGATTAGGGTGAAAAAATTGGTAAAATAATGTTATATAAATGCAAAGTACAAGTCAAGCTCTATTAAAATCACACAGACTTGCCAAATTTGTTGTCATGTGCTTGAAGTTTGGGAAAAAGTATGCAGATAATGTTGAGTACAAAAATAAAACAAAACATAAAGTTGCCATTTAAAAAGAAACTTTTCAAAAATTTGCATATAATTTTAGAGTAATGCATGTCAGAGATTGTTTAATACATGAATAGAAGAATTAATAGCATGGTTCAAAGAACACCTGAGGAACCAAGATTTATATAATCTGTTGGGAAATTCATACTGGAATAATTTTGCTAAGTTAGAGGGTCCACTGGGGTAATAAAATATACGGAGTTAACTTTTCTACAGGGCAGACTCATTTGAATCTTTACTCAATTAAAAGATAAATAAAAAATGATAGGCAACTTCTCGGAATATGGACACTAATCAAAGGTAAAGCCTGCTAGATCATTAAAAAATTACCATGAAGGACTGTTAGACAATGCTTTAGTATTACAATGAAAAGACATGCAATCATATTTTGTCTTATTTCTAAATTTTGGATATTTTTTCAACTATTTAAAATTAAATAGTTTTTAATTTCATATAAATCATATAAATCAACTATATTCTACTTCCTTTTATATATTCCCAATCCTTAACATTTTAAAGTATTTAATTCAATCTTAGAAAATAACAATCTCTAAATAGTAATGGTTGATAGTTTTATCCCTCACAAATCTTGACAACTAGAGATTGAGCTTTTCCCAAACTTTTTTATCTGATCTCATCAAGAGATATCAGTGCAGTAAAAATTATTTCTCTACTCTCTAGTTCTCTGCCTTATTTTTCCTACAACTCAGGCCTTGACTCGTATAATTTTTGCACTCCTAAGGTAAGTTTTTATTTTTCCCACACTGAGTTAATTTATTTTTTCAAGACACTAATCTCACTGATGATTCTTTTTCTTACTTTCTCCTAATATGGCCTCTCTAAAATAAACTGCATGAAAAATTTAGTTGCATATTTAATATTTGTTTATCATAAGAAAAATATGCAATGATTTTTAACTTCCACCTTAATTTAATGTGAAATTACAGTCTCTTATGTAGCTTCAAAGAAATGATGATGATGATGCTGATGTTTAACTTCTGCATGTGTTCAGAGTTTATCAGTGCTTTAACTTACCATGTCTTATTTAATTCCAGTCAATTCCCCCTATAAAGCTGATAGATGGAAGAGACAGATGGATGATCCTCTTTATAAAGGCAATAACACTGAAGCTTATGAGAAAGTGATTTTGCAACTTTACTAGTAAACTCTAGTGCTAGTGCTAATGTGTGTATGCTCAGTCATGTCTGACTCTTTGTGACCCCATGGAGTGTAGCCCACCAGGTTCCTCTGTCCATGGGATTTCTCCCAAGAATACTGGAGTGGATTGCCATTTCCTTCTCCAGAGGATCTTCCCAGTTTAGGGATTGAACCTGAGTCTCTTGAATCTTCTGCATTGGCAGCCAGGTTCTTTACCACTGGCACCACCTGGGAAGCTAAATCCACTAACAAAATACAGACTTCTCTGAATCCAAATTCTATCCACTTTGCAGTGTGTCACATTCTGCAAAAGTACTTTGTAAACTACAAACTGCTACAAAAGCGTATAGGGTTTTCAATACCAAATGTATCATTTCTTCCCTTTTGACTATCCCTTTACTACAGTATATCTTCATTCACTCAGCAGAAAGAAGTTAAGATAAGACATGTTTCTATGAGTGGAACTGCTGCTGCTGCTAAGTCGCTTCAGTCGTGTTCGACTCTGTGCGACCCAATAGACAGCAGCTCACCAGGCTCCCCCGTCCCTGGGATTCTCCAGGCAAAGAATACTGGAGTGGGTTGCCATTTCCTTCTCCAATGCATGAAAGTGAAAAGTGAAAGTGAAGTCGCTCAGTCGCGTCCAACTCTAGCGACCCCATGGACTGCAGCCTACCAGGCTCCTCCGTCCATGGGATTTTCCAGGAAAAAGGACCTGAGTGGGGTGCCATTACCTTCTCCGTGAGTGGAACTATCTGAGGCTAAAAATGAAACAACTCAATTTGCTAACCAAGTAAACTGGACTTTCCAATTTATGAAACTACTACTGAAAATGCAAGAAATACTGCCGATAAACCTATCCCAAGTGTATATTAATAATAAGGAGTATAATGGGTCTATCAGATGACTCAGCAGACTATTCCTTGGAGAGACCTTTATATGAATGAGGCTGTTCCCATTAGACATCATGTCCTCTTTATAAGATTTGTGGTAGAATATGTAATTTCTGAGTGATTTAATGGATTGTATAAAGGAGAAATCTAAATGGTGTTTGACTACAAGGAAAACAAAACAAATATAAAGGAAAGCCATTCTAAATTGCAATTAGCATAGTAATCACTGCCCTCCTCAACAGCAGGAACAATTTTGACTCTGTCAAAATGAGGATCTAACTTTTCTCCAAACATGGTGTTCTATAGCTCATCTTTAGCTCAGCATTTACTGTTGGGATTACCATAGGCAACCAGCTGTTCTCTAATATAGGGAAGGAGGCCAGGACTCAGTTGGAAACAATCAGAAACTAAAATCCTGCTGTTTAAAAATAAGTGAGAATCAGAGAATCAAGAAAACTTCAAGAGTTGCTGTGAATCAATAAATGGACAATTTTGAATGAATGGGTTTTTATCTGCCTTCCCTCTGGACTATACTTACACTGTCTTTAATAACAGATCAGGCAGTGGCATTTATAAAGTTAGTTTGTACTGAGTTTGGAAGCATAAGAAAATTTCTATTACATATTTTTCAGAAGAAAACTTAAATTCCAAAGTCTTTAGATGTTAAAGTTTAGAGTGAGCAAACTGATTATAACAAACAGATTTTTACTCCCTAATTTTGTTCTGGCTGTCCCACAACTTGTGTTTGCTCATCTTATTCCCTCAACCTTAGTCTTTTTTTTTTTTTTTTTTTTTATGGTGTTGAGCTTCCAACGACCTCCTGACACTCCCATAACCGGTTTGAACCTCTCCCTGGGCCGTCCAGTGAGCTCCTCATTCTTAACTTTTTATTGTGACACTGACACCTTTGAGAGTATGAAGAAAACTATGGTCCCTAACCTTGGAAACAAATGCATAAACACATAAAATTAAATAATTAGTTTATGAGTCCCTAGAAGCCTATCCTTTAAAACCAGCTGAAGAAACTTTACTGCACCAGTTATGTTCTTTTATCCTCTGCTTGTCAAAAGCCAGTTTAGCTTTCAATATTCAATTCAAATATGCCACCCTTGAGAAGTCTTCTCTATTTCTATTTCTCCATGCAAGTTGACATTTATTATTCCCTCCCTCATGCTTATACCTTTATTATAATCACTTACTCATTTTTCTTACATTTTCTTCCTTACTTCAACATTTATTTATTAAAGACTCATCATAAAACTGAAATGAATGAAACAATCTCTGTGCTTGCAGAACTCTCACTTCACTGATGAGACTTATACAAATGTGTGATCATGTGAGATAGCTGCTAATAAACACACAGGAAATACACACAGTGGGAGTACCATGAAAAGGATGCTCAATGTTTCTTGTAAATATACTGAACGTTATTCATGAGAGTTTTGCAGTTTACTAAAAACTCTCCAAGGACTCATCTTCATTTAATACTCCCAACTTTTCCAAATGCAGTATTATTAACAACTAAATTATTACAGTTGATAAAATAAATTTAGAGAAGTAAAAATATATTACTCAGAATGACCCAAGAAATAATTAATGAAACTGGGATTCAAAGTAATGTCTTATGCCTTCAAAGCCAATATATTCCCCCATACTATGCTATTTTTTTAGGCTTGTTGAAGTTAGTGTAAATTGTGTGTCCATTTCTCTACTACATTATAAGGTTCTTGGATTAAGATACCATACCTTTTTCACTTTATATTCTCTTTCTCTGTCTCCATCTCTCTCTTTTCGCACCAAAATATTCACCATATATAATACATGGTTGACACTTAGTAATATGCTTTTGTACTGTTTTCAGGTTGTATCTGTCCCCATGTACCTGCTCAATCCCTAGTTGGTAGAGCTGTGAATTAGTTTTGTAAAACTCTTATAGTGTGGCAGGCACTGAGCTATGTGCTTTACGTATATTATCTCATTTAACTCCATACTGGACCTTAAAGGTGAGGCTCTTGATTTTCATTGTATTGATAGATGGTGAACTTAAAACTTCAAAAGCTAAGTAATATTTATAAAAGCATGACATTTATAAATGTTTGTGCTAGGCAATATATTTCTGCTTAAAGTCGCCTAATGGGCCTTTTGTATGCCTTCAATGATTATTTAGATTTATTTCTGTTTTTGAGGAATAATGTAAATGTTAGCTAAGGAGTGATCCAGAACTGGGGTTAAATTAATCAATGTAGTCATTCAACATAAATATATTGAGTGCTACTAGGTTTCAGGTACTTTTCAAGGTAATGTGGATACAAAAATGAATAAAAGGACATATTCTCTTTCCTCATGAGAATTTCCATTCTAACAAAGAGAGACAAATAATAATCAAATATAAAAGTAAATATGTATGCCCTGTGGTGACAATCAATGCAATGGAGATAACAAAAATAGAATTTCCTATAGGGTTTAGGAATTGTGGAGAGGAGAGGTTACCATTTTATATAGGTAAAGCTGAGTAGAAACCAGAAGTCAAGAAACTAATCCATGTGAGTATCCAGAGAAAAGTGTCATAGATTATTTTACAGTTTCTACCATTTCATTAAACATTGAACACTTCATTTCTGTTAATTTTGGGATTTAAGACTGAGATCTTATTGATTATTGATGAAGATACATGTGCATCTAATTTTTTTAAAGGAAGAAACTTGCATCAAAAAATAAATTCAAATTTTCTCATGATAAAACTATAAAATATAGGTGAAATAAGCCATTATATAAAAGTGAAACATTTTAGAAACAATGAACATATTGAATATAATGTTTGGAGAATTTAAATAAAATTGGTTGTGTTTCATTAAAAACAATTTGAATTTTTTCAGTGCATCTAAATTATCCAAATCATTTTTAGAAATCGGTTTAGGCTTATTAATTTTTTCCTTGAAACTTTAGAATATGTCTAAAATGCAATTTGAAAATTCTTCCAAACACACATTTTGACACATTTATAATTGTCTAGGGATTCAATTGCTTCATCATCCATATATTGAGCACAATTATATAGAACTTCTTTGGACCATATAAGAAGAATGAAATGTGATTTCTGATCCTGTGTATATTACTATCCAGTAAGAATGATAATCCAGCACATGAAAAATACTGTAAGTGCTGCTGTAAGAACTATACAACAAAGAAATCTGTGGGCAAAAATAATAATTTCTAACAAAGGAAGAAATAACAAAACAAAAAAGAAGGCATTTCTACTGATAATGGAAAATCAACAGAATTGTATAAAATAGTGCAGGTGAAGGCATTATAAGCAGATCTCAGCAGATGCCAAGGCACGGAGGTGAAAAGAGACAGCCTAAAGAGAAGAGTGAATAGTTTGAAGTGGTTTGGGCATGGGTATTAAAGTGGTGGAAAGAGATACATGATGAGATGTGGCCGAGTGTAGAGTGATATAATATTGAAGATCTTTGAGGACCTTAATTTTAGTATCAATCCATCAAAGTCAGACAAACTGCCTGAAGAAGTCAAATACATTTCCAGGATGTGAGACATTTGGAGTGATTCTTGAGCTTGCTGGAATCACATGCAACATTACTAATGGGGTCGGTGAGACACAGTGCCTGGCTGAGCTGGTTGCAAGCTGAAAGTAACTATTTCATTCCTGGGTGAGAGTGTGGCAGACCATAAGTTTATACAAATGACATTGAAATTAGGTGAAATCATTTTTAACAAAATAATTACAACTTTCTAGCCATTCTACTGGTCTCCTCTGAGCAACATACATGCACATACACAAAGCATACCCAAATTACATACATGTAATTGTCAAAATTTGTTATATTGGTAATATGCAGAGTCTACTTCAAATTGCTACAAACAAAGTGCTAAAAGGATTATTCAACAGAGAGACAATTTTTTTTTCATTTTTAATTAAAAAATTACCTAAAGAATGTTACCCAACAGTTCAATTTGTTCTTAGCAGGTATGCCGTGGTATTTTACTGTAGGGCAAGCCCTTCACAAATGTTCTGTAAAATTTAGATCAATGTGCAAAATTTATTTTTTTCAACTTAATATAACTGACAAGATGCTTCCCTCATAGCTCAGTTGGTAAAGAATCCACCTGCAGTGCAGGAGACCCCAGTTCGAACCTTGGGTCGGGAAGATCCACTGGAGAAGGAACAGGCTACCCACTCCAGTATTCTAGCCTGGAGAATTCCATGGACAGTCCATGGGGTCGCAAAGAGTCGGACACGACTGAGCGATTTTCACTTTCAGCATAACTGACAATATCTGTCATACAGAATATCGATCTTTGAAGTCCCTGTCACACAAGATATCTTACAACCAGTGAGGAAGGAACACAACACGAGTGGAAGCTGGCACCCTCGTCGTAAAGACAGACTACTTTACTGAAAGATGTGAATATTTTTAAGGGGAGCTTGAGAGTAATAGGGAAATTTATTCAAACAGAGACACAACATGGAAGAACAGATAAGTAAGTTATGTGATGCTTGGCAAAGCTTTTGTAGACACTGAGAGGTATTGTTATTTTTTACAGTGGTTGTATCATAGTAACCTGATTTGTTTGCTGCTGACTTGGGTCTTTAACACCTTCAAGTGGGTGCTGTCACAAATTCTAGAATTACAAAATATGTCATGACACCCAAAATGTTGATGACATCAGCCTTTTAACATTTAGGATTAAGGCGTAATTTACTCTTATCTCTTGAGGTCTTCAACAAGGAAAGGTGAAGAAAAAAAGTCTGTCAACTAGTGCACCACTTGAAGTGCTGTAATTACTCCCTGGTTGATGTATTAACATATGTGTTCTGTTCTGAGACCATCAGAGTTCAAATTTCACAAGAATATCCAAACTCTCAGTAGCTTAACATAATAAAAGTGTATTCCTCACTCTTTAATAGTCTGATGAAGGCAGGCAGTGAGATGGGAGTCTCTTCTGTGTAACTTTATTCAAAGATTTAGAGTCATTCTTTTTTATACCTTTGCCATCCCAATGGACTCTGAGGACTCTGCAGGATGCTTTCTCTTAAACCAAAAAACCAAGAAGGGAATGGCTACCCACTTCAGTATTCTTGGCCAGAGAATTCCATGGACAGAGGAGCCTGGCAGGCTACACTCTATGTGGTTGCAAAGAGTCAGACACAACTGAGTGACTAACACACAGACAATAAACAAGGGACAGAAGAGAGAGCACACAAGAATCCTGTGAGAACAGGTCATACCTAGAAGTAATATATGACCTCTATACTTATTCCTTTGGTCAGATCTCAGTCATATGTGTCTACCTAACTGCAGAAGAGTTTGAGAAATGCAGCTAGCTATGTGGCAAGGAGAGAAAAAGTAAAAGGATTGTTTGCACCCATGGGGGTTTCCCAGGTGGCTCAGCTGGTAAAGAATCTGCCTGCAATGTGGGAAACCTGGGTTCAGTCCCTGGGTTGGGAAGATCCCCTGGAGAAGGGAACGGCTATCCACTCCAGTATTCTGACCTGGAGAATTCCATGGCCTATATAGTCCCTGGGGTTGCAAAGAGTCAGACACGACTGAGCGACTTTCACTTTCATGTATGGTCTCTGTTTCAAGTGGAGTATGACCACATCCATAGAATTCTGAGATATAGAATATTGGGATTAAAACATACTCTGCCCTGAACTGGTCAGAGTTTTTGTGAAGTTGTGGCCAGCCTTCCATTCAGATGGATGCTAACAACCCAGAAAGGGCCATGAGGAAACCTACCAGGGTGAGGACAGGCAAACACAAGTACAACAGTCCTGAACAGACTGAAGATTCTTAGCAATGGGAGAAGAAAACAAGAAAGGCTGAAATATAGAGGAGGTATTAGATTTCATACATGGGGCTTTTATTCTGATGTTATAAACAATAGATAAAAATTCCTGAAAGATAGGTTTGACTCAGTTCAGTTCAGTTCAGTCACTCAGTCATGTCCAACTCTTTGCAACCCCATGAACCACAGCACGCCAGGCCTCCCTGTCCATCACCAAATTCCAGAGTCCACCCAAATCCATGTCCATTGTGTCAGTGATGCCATCCAACCATCTCATCCTCTGTCATCCCCTTCTCCTCCCACCTTCAATCTTTTCCAGCATCAGAGTCTTTTCAAATGAGTCAGCTCTCCACATCAGGTGGCCAAAGTACTGAAGTTTCAGGTTCAACATCAGTTCCTCCCATGAACACACAAGACTGATTTACTTTAGGATGGACTTGTTCGATCTCCTTGCAGTCTAAGGAACTCTCAAGAGTCTTCTACAACACCACAGTTCAAAGCATCAATTCTTCTGCACTCGGCTTTCTTTATAGTCCAACTCTTACATCCATACATGACTACTGGAAAAACCATAGCCTTGACTAGATGGACCTTTGCTGAGAAAGTAATGTCTCTGCTTTTTAATATGCTGTCTAGGTTGGTCATAACTTTCCTTCCAAGGAGTAAGCGTCTTTTAATTTCATGGCTGCAATCACCATCTGTAGTGATTTTGGAGCCGCAGAAAATAAAGTCTGCCACTGTTTCCACTGTTTCCCCATCCATTTCCCATGAAGTGATGGGACCAGAAGCCATGATCTTAGTTTTCTGAATGTTGAGCTTTAAGCCAACTTTTTCACTCTCCTCTTTCACTTTCATCAAGAGGCTCTTTAGTTCTTCCTCACTTTCTGCCATAAGGGTGATGTCATCTGCATATCTGAGGTTATTGATATTTCTCCTCACAATCTTGATTCCAGCCTTTGCTTCCTCCAGCATAGTGTTTCTTATGATGTACTCTGCATACAAGTTAAATAAGCAGGGTGACAATATACAGCCTTGACATACTCCGTTTCCTATTTGGAACCAGTCTGTTGTTCCATGTCCAGTTCTAACTGTGGCTTCCTGAACTGAAACCTGTATACAGGTTTCTCAAGAGGCAGATCAGGTGGTCTGGTACTCCCATCTCTTGAAGAATTTTCCAGTTTATTGTGATCCACACAGTCAAAGGTTTTGGCATAGTTAATAAAGCAGAAATAGATGTTTTTCTGGAACTCTCTTGTTTTTTCAATGATCTAGTGGATGTTGGCAATTTGATCTCTGGTTCCTCTGCCTTTTTTAAAACCAGCTTGAACATCTGGAAGTTCACGGTTCATGTATTGGTGAAACCTGGCTTGGAGAATTTTGGGCATTACTTTACTAGTGTGTGAGATGAGTGTAATTGTGTGGTAGTTTGAGCATTCTTTGGCATGACCTTTCTTTGGGATTGGAATGAAAATTGACCTTTTCCAGTCCTGTGGCCACTGCTGAGTTTTCCAAATTTGCTGGCATATTGAGTGCAGCACTTTCACAGCATCATCTTTTAGGGTTTGAAATAGCTCAACTGGAATTCCATCACCTCCACTAGCTTTGTTCATAGTGATGCTTCCTAAGGCCCAACTGACTTCACATTCCAAGATGTCCGGCTCTAGGTGAGTGTGAGTGATCACACCTTTGTGATTATCTGGGGGATGAAGATCTTTTTGGTATAGTTGTTCTGTGTATTCTTGCCGCCTCTTCTTAATATCTTCTGCTTCTGTTAGGTCCATACCATTTCTGTCCATTATTGAGCCCATCTTTGCATGAAATGTTCCCTTGGTATCTCTAATTTTCTTGAAAAGATCTCTAGTCTTTCCCATTCTATTGTTTCCCTCTATTTCTTTGCATTGATCACTGAGGAAGGCTTTCTTATCTCTCCTTGCTATTCTTTGGAACTCTGCATTCAAATGGGTATATCGTTCCTTTTTTCCTTTGCTTTTCACTTCTCTTCTTTTTATAGCTATTTGTAAGGCCTCCTCAGACAGGCATTTTGCTTTTTTGCATTTCTTTTTCTTGGGGATGGTCTTGATCCCTGTTTCCTGTACAGTGTCACGAACCTCCATCCATAGTTCATCAGGCACTCTGTCTATTAGATCTAGTCCCTTAAATCTGTTTCTCACTTCCACTGAATAGTCATAAGGGATTTGATTTAGGTCATACCTGAATGGTCTAGTGGTTTTCCCCACTTTCTTCAATTTCAGTCTGAATTTGGCAATAAGAATTTCATGATCTGAGCCACAGTCAGCTCCTGGTCTTGTTTTTGCTGACTGTATAGAGCTTCTCCATCTTTGGTTGCAAAGAATATAATCAATCTGATTTTGGTGTTGACCATCTGGTGATGTCCATGTGTAGAGTCTTCTCTTGTGTTGTTGGAAGAGGGTGTTTGCTATGACCAGTGAAAACATTAGTGACCAGTGACTCTTGGCAGAACTCTGTTAGTCTTTGCCCTGCTTATTCTCTACTTGAAGGCCAAATTTTCCTGTTACTCCAGGTGTTTCTTGACTTCCTACTTTTGCATTCCAGTCCCCTATAATGAAAAAGACATTTTTTGGGGGGGTGTTAGTTCTAGAAGGTCTTGTAGGTCTTCATAGAACTGTAGGTTTGATTAAAGCTGTATAAAAATAAAAGATTTATAAAGGCTGAACTACTGTTTGGAGGCTTATAAAGTTCTACATTATTGCCTGTTGGAATTAATCAT
Organism: Bos mutus; assembly: GCF_027580195.1. NCBI lineage: Eukaryota > Metazoa > Chordata > Mammalia > Artiodactyla > Bovidae > Bos > Bos mutus. The sequence goes on from NC_091617.1 coordinate 74,707,612, forward strand.
CAAATTGTACAGTGAAGGTGGTACTAGATAGAACATTTGACCAATCAATCTCATGCATTTTCTAAGCCTAAAATTCTAAATTCTGTGGTTGATTTTTAAACTGTAGTTTCTTACTGTAAATCTTGACCAAGGTAGATTGCTACTCATATCTTCCCAACCCCTTAAATATGAAAATTATTTAAAAACATTATCCCTTACCTTGTACCATTTATTTAACATTACCATAAAGATGTCCCATTTTATTTGAAATGTTTTAAAGTTAATTTAAAATGTCAGCCAAATCATTGTCCTTTCTTTAATTTTATATTTGGAATAACAGAAGGAACGACTTGGCTTCCTATAATAAAGAATCGCCCTATGTCATTTCAGGAGGCAATTCATTTGTGGGCTGGCTGTCATTATTCTGCAACTGTATATTTAGTGCTTTCTGTATTATGGGAGAGACTAGAGAACCCAAAATGACCTGGCAACATTCAGGGTGATCGTTCCCTCAATGAAGTTGTCTTTAATCCAGCAACTGTCTCCTAAAATCTTTCTAGCTGCTTAACTTCTCAAGGTTTGAGTCCATATCCCCAAATCTTATACTTTGGAAAGTTTCTGATAAACCTTTTTTTTTCCCTCGAGGTATTGCATTATCTTTGTGAAATTGAATATTGATCCCTTTCACTCAGACAATTTTGAAGTCAAGGGCAATTCTGAGCCTTGGGTTTGGTTTAAAGACACAGTATATAATTTTACATGTTGTCTTCACGGACATTCTCCAGTGGATTTAGATTCTGTAATCAGTGCATCTAGTTTGCAGTAAGCTGTGGAGACTGGTCATTTGTTGTATATCATGCTGCTGCTAAGTCACTTCAGTCGTGTCTGACTCTGTTCAACCCCATAGACGGCAGCCCACCAGGCCCTGCCGTCCCTGGGATTCTCCAGGCAAGAACACTGGAGTGGGTTGCCATTTCCTTCTCCAATGCATGAAAGTGAAAACTGAAAGTGAAGTCTCTGTATATCATATGTAAATATAATTTCTCATGTACCAAAGAGTTTCTGAGAAGGCAAATCAGAATGGGTTGAATCTTTAACTTTATTTAGTCATTAGAAATTCTTAGACTATGACCAACCTTCCACTTAATATCAAATATCTTTGGTTCCTTTTCAGGACTTAAATCTCCAAAATCAGAAAAAAAATGGGTTGTACTGGTTAAAGCTAAAGCTTAAAGGGTCTAGTGCTACATTTTGCATTAATGCAGAATGCAGTGTTTTAAACTGGTAAGGTGAGGTGGGGGCAGAGAGTACTAAATTTTACACTGTAATTGTGGTTGAGTTGTGATTTTTTTTTTAATGTTATAGAACCCTGAAATTACTGGTAAGACCTAAGGGGGAAGGTACCTCTTGTACATATTGTAGAAAGCCTACAGCATAGCCTACAAAGCAATTTTTCAGTCTGTATAAATAACTCTAATGGCAGCCATATCACAGCTTCCAAGTAGCTCATTACTGTGTCAAACAACTGAAGTTCCAGCAGGCTATTCTTATATTAAACCAAACTCTACTGTAGCTAGTTCTGTCCCCTAAGGCCACATAAGACAATCTATAATTTTCTATCTGAGTAATAGAGTTGCAGGAATTGAAAGGCTATAATTAATGTAGATAAGTGCAATTTATTTAAAATAGTTACTGCATTATAAATTAATTATGATAACCTATTAAAGAGTGTTTTAAAAGCTGAACAGAAAAATAGCTTGAAAACATCTTTGCAGCATGGTGGAGTTGCATCTTCTGTAAGCTCTAAAGGCAGTTCCACATATTAAATTCATAGATAATATGAATGTTATATTTCTTTTGAGGAGTTAAATAACAAAATCTGGGTATAACTGCCTATGTTAAATAACGGTAATTTTTCTTTTATTTTTAATATACTTTCTTTACTACACTAAAAATTCATTGTTTTTTAAATCTTTCTCTTTCCCACTCTCCCTCCCTGCCTTCCCCTCTTATTTATCATTATTTTCTGAGTTAAAGCTCCACTCTTGTTCCATTGATCTATATTTCTGTCTTTGTGCCAGTACCATACTGTCTTGATGACTGTGGCTTTGTAGTAGGGTCTGAAGTCAGGCAGGTTGATTCCTCCAGTTCCATTCTTCTTTCTCAAGAGTGCTTTGGCTATTTGAGGTTTTGTGTATTTCCATACAAATTGTGAAATTATTTGTTCTAGCTCTGTAAAAAATACCATTGGTAGCTTGATAGGGATTGCATTGAATCTATAGATTGCTTTGGGTAGTATACTCATAAATCACAGCAGGATCCTCTATGACCCACCTCCCAGAATATTGGAAATAAAAGTAAAAATAAACAAATGGGACCTAATTAAAATTAAAAGCTTTTGCACAACAAAGTGAACTATAAGCAAGGTGAAAAGACAGCCTTCAGAATGGGAGAATATAATAGCAAATGAAGCAACTGACAAAGAACTAATCCCCAAAATATACAAGGAACTCCTGCAGCTCAATTCCAGAAAAATAAACGACCCAATCAAAAAATGGACCAAAGTACTAAACAGACGTTTCTCCAAAGAAGACATACAGATGGCTAACAAACACATGAAAAGATGCTCAACATCACTCATTGTCAGAGAAATGCAAATCAAAACCACAATGAGGTATCATTTCACGCAGTCATAATGGCTGCGATCCAAAAGTCTACAAGCAATAAATGCTGGAGAGGGTGTGGAGAAAAGGGAACCCTCTTACACTGTTGGTGGGAATGCAAACTAGTACAGCCGCTATGGATAACAGTGTGGAGATTCCTTAAAAAACTGGAAATAGAACTGCCTTATGATCCAGCAATCCCACTGCTGGGCATACACACTGAGGAAACCAGAATCGAAAGAGACACGTGTACCCCAGTGTTCATCACAGCACTGTTTGTAATAGCCGGGACATGGAAGCAACCTAGATGTCCATCGGTAGATGAATGGATAAGAAAGCAGTGGTACATATACACAATGGAGTATTACTCAGCCATTAAAAAGAATTCATTTGAATCAGTTCTAATGAGGTGGATGAAACTGGAGCCTATTATATAGAGTAAAGTAAGCCAGAAAGAAGAACACCAATACAGTATACTAACACATATATATGGAATTTAGAAAGATGGTAACAATAACCCTGTATGCGAGACAGCAAAAGAGACACAGATGTATAGAACAGTCTTTTGGACTCTGTAGGAGAGGGAGAGGGTGGGACGATTTGGGGGAATGGCACTGAAACATGTATAATATCATATAAGAAATGAATCGCCAGTTCAGGTTTGATACAGGATGCTTGGGGCTGGTGCAATGGGATGACCCAGAGGGATGGTACGGGGAGGGAGGTGGGAGGGGGGTTCAGGATGGGGAACACGTGTACGCCTGTGGCGGATTCATGTTGATGTGTGGCAGAACCAATACAATATTGTAAAGTAATTAGCCTCCAATTAAAGTAAATAAATTTAAATTTAAAAAACAAAACAAAACAAAAAAAGCTCTGCTCTTTTCCTTCTCTGTTTGACTTGCAATCCAAATCAGAAATTTTGCCCTCCCTTTAGTTTACATTCTGAATTGATAAGTGAATGAATGAATCAATAAATGAGTCCCATGAAGGTCCAGAAGTTTGGCTTCATAGCAAGAGTTCCTTTACTTTTCCTTTTTTTATTTTTGTCTCAGGATAGTTTGTCTTTTTACCCCAAATATGGTAACTTGGCAACTCATGTATGTATTCCTTTTTAAGATCACTGACCTATTCTGAATCTCCAGTAATGAGTCCCCAGTTGCCAGAGTCCCTGTAGTGGAAAACTGCTTGCGGTGAAGCCTTTTGAGATGAACACTCTCAGAATTTTGACTACAACTTATACTCATTGGACTCTAGGCACACCTGCCTGCAGTTGGAGAATCAGCTTGTAGAGGTGGTTTAAGTCACTGCTTGACCATCTGCTTCTAGTAGGTACAGGTTCTTCAATGTGTTAAATGTGTTTGGTCTTTGTGGTGCAAGTCGTGAATTTATAATGCATAAAAACCATTTGAATTTTGTGGTGACTCAGCCTCAAGACGTCTGAATGATTTTTGTTATCAAACTTGAAAAATTAACATACAACAGACCATCATCTGTCTGCTACAGTAGTCTATGATTATTAGGCTTTTTGTGTGAAAAGGAGAATAAAATGTGAGATTTCTCACATAAAATGAAATCTCTTATAAACTTTAAGACTTTTTCACATGTTTTCTTCATGAATAAAAGTTCAGGCCAAAGAGTTGATATTAATACCAATTGAAAAATGTTTAATCTGTGTCTCTGTGTGGTAGCCAGTATTTTACTGATATGGTTATACAAAATATCTTGCTGTAACCTTGTATGGTACATTACATGATAATCAAGCAGATTTCCTTCTGGGGTCACTGTCTCCCAAGAGATTTTATGTACCCTATCAAGACTTTTAAGCACTGACATTTCATATTTATCTGGAAGAGTGATACTTCCAATTCTGCTTACTGTTATATTTGAGAATTTATTGCAGCTCATGCAGAGCAGTTGATTGTCATCAAACATCTTGCAAAAGAATTGATGTGAAAGTTAGAGGGCAGGACACAGAGAAAGATGGATCAATGTGGCTCTGAAAGAGAGACTATGAAAATAACTCCTGTCAAAATTTTCGACATCTTCTTTAATAAAGAAATTGCAACTGGTTAAATATGTATATATATTTTAGAGCTCTTTTATCACCCATGCAAAAAGAAATTCACTCTTAAAATAAAGAAAGAAGTTAATAAATTCTAAGTCCAGAAACCAACCCCAAGCCATCTTTATCCCTTAGTAGGTTAAGTTATGATACTCTTTAAGCTTCAAAGTCTCAAAGTAATACAAAATAACCCTCATGAAAGTGGACTGTGGAAGAGTAAAATTATATTCACATCTAGATACCAGGACAAAGATAGGTCATAAACCAAGATGGTTTCTGAGCTCAAAGATCTAATTTCAGGATTAGTTGCTAACCTTTAAGTTTTTAATTGTATAGAAGATTTTTGCCATTTACTAACTCTAACAAAAATTAAGTGGCTCTTTCATCTGGATGCAATTTAAAACTGATAAAAGTATTTCCATGTTGATAAACTGGCACAAGCATTCTTAAGATCAAGTATTTATACTCTCCAATTATATCAATGTTGATTTGTGGGTACATCAAGGCTGAATGTTGAAACCTTGCTTATTTAAGTGTATGCAGAGTACATCATGAGAAATTCCAGGCTGGATGAAGCACAAGCTGGAATCAAGGTTGCCGGGATAAATATCAATAACCTCAGATATGCAGATGACACTACCCTTATGGCAGAAAGTGAAGAGGAACTAAAGAGCCTCTTGATGAAAGTGAAAGAGGAGAATGAAAAAACTGTCTTAAAACTCAATATTCAAAAAATGAAGATCATGGCATCTGGTCCCATCACTTCATGGTTAATAGATGAAGAAACAATGAAAACAGTGACAGACTTTATTTTCTTGGGCTCCAAAATCTCTGCAGATGGTGACTGCAATCATGAAATTGAAAGAATGCTTGCTCCTTAAAAGAAAAGCTATGACAAATCTAGACAGCATATTAAAAAGCAGAGACATTACTTTGCCTACAAATGTCCATCTAGTCAAAGATATGGCTTTTCACGTATGGATATGAGACCTGGGCCATAAAGAAAGCTGCACACTGAAGAACTGATTCTTTTGAACTGTGGTATTGGAGAAGATTCTTGAGTCCCTTGGATTGCAAGGAGATCAGTCCAGTCAATCCTAAAGGAAATTAGTCCTGAATATTCATTGGAAGGACTGATGCTGAAGCTCCAATACTTTGGCCACCTGATGTGACGAGCTGACTCATTAAAATAGACCCTGATGCTGGGAAAGAGTGAAGGCAGGAGGAGAAGGGGATGACAGAAGATGAGGTGGTTGGATAGCATCACCAACTCTATAGACATGAGTTTGAGCAAGCCCCAGGAATTGGTGATGGTCAAAGAAGCATGCTATGTTACAGTCCATGGGCTCATAAAGTCAGATACAACTGAATAACTGAACTGAACTTTAATTTTATTATAAAATAGATTTCCTTGGCATCCATTATGGAAAATTTAAAATGTATAAAAGAACCCAGAAAACCCAGCTTCATCAATTATCAGTTCCTTGAGCAATCTTGTTTCACCTACAAGTCATTTTCTTTTTGTCCTATTCTCTTTGGCCTCTCACTTGGCCAGTTGAATTATTTTTAAAGAAATTCTTTTAAGCAGTTTTTGCTTGTCTATTTGTTTGTAAAGAGTAAATTGTGTTTTAAGTAAGACTATTATGAGCTTCACAAGTGGTGCAGTGGTAAAGAACTCGCCTATCAATGAAGGAGACTCAAGAGACTCATGTAAAATCCCTGGGTCAGGAATATCTCCTGGAGAAGGAAATGGCAACTCACTTGCCTGGAAAATTCCATGGACAGAGGAGCTGGGTGGGCTACAGTCCATGGAGTTGCAAAGAGTCGGACATGAGAAAGAATGCAAGCACACATTATATAAGTTTGATCGTTATAGATTAAAAAACAACAACAACAACAACATGTGCTTCTTAAAATAGTTTTACAGTGATCAGCTCTAGTTTAACACCAGTCCCAGATTAAGGCAATAGTTGTCAAAAATTTCCTTTTTCAATCAGTGAATAAGCAAATAAAAATTTAGCAGATGTAAGAAATTCTCCTCAGAGCAAACACTGAGAAAACTTCATCAACAGACTAATCAGGAGTCATAAATACTGGTGAGAATTAACATATGAAGATGTGATCAATATGAGGGCATTTAAAAAATTAAGATATTCTTGAAATAGTGAATAAATAAACCTCTCCATTTAATTTTGAGAAACGCAAAGAAATTACAGTTATGATGCACATCATGTTCTATTGGCAGTAATCTTGTAGAGAAACAGTCTGGCCCCAGAAACAAGAGGGAATTCATGAGTCTAACGGGAATCAGGACCTGTTGAAGTCTCACCTTCAGTCTTTGGCTAATCTGCTGCTTAGAACCTACCTGTTCTTTAATTTTCTCTGGAAAACGAGTGATGCTGCTGCTACTTAATATATCCATGCACACTTAAAAGAGAATGGGGTCTTACTCTATAAAAGTACTCTTGGTACTTTATAACTCACAAAGTACATTCATTTCATTCTCCAAATAAGCCTGAACAAGTATGTTTCCCTCTGTGACTAAAGTAGCTGAGGCTGAGAAAGTATATAATTTACCAAAGGTCAATAAGGAGGAGGACTGCAGGGCCACTGCTTGAATTCCCCACCTTCTTACTCTGGTTCAAGGCTTAGGATAGCACACTGCTGCTGTTGCTACTATGGAAAAGTGGTAGATAGGCTCTATTTGCCATAGAAAGACAGCAAAGCCATGGTTTTTACATCTATCAGCCCCTCTACTGTTTCTGTTCAGTCCCAGAAGACCAACTTGTTACATTTTGAAAGGTCCAGTGTCAGCCACACATAGGGGCAGAATCACTCTACCAAAATGAGAAATTCTTCTCTAGAATGTACAGATAGGATCTTGGCAGGACAGCAACTAAAAAGGGAAAGGAGAAAAAGCCTTCAGACCACAGGCATGTTGCAAAATGAAGATGGCGTCTAAGAAACACTTTGGAATTTGTTGGGACTTGAGCATGACTCCTCACTGAAGCATTTTATAGAAGAGAATACCAGATTGCTCAGCCCTGACTATAGATAAATCAAGATTATAAAAGGCCATTACAGAAGCCTATATCTTCTTCCTTTACAGAAAAATTAAGTTTCCCTAAAATTTAATAAAAATATCCATGTCCTTAGATAATGGCCAGTTCTTGAGTAGGGGGTGAGGGTTGAGTGCAACATAGCCATGTTTTCTTTTCTGTTACTCCTTATCTATGTTCTGGGTTTAGCATTTATGTATGCAGACAAAACACAGTGTTTATGCAGATAGGCTTGAAATAAATGAGCAAGGCACACCGAAGTTTGAGAGACAGCTTATTATTAAAGAGAAAATACTGTATTCAAAGTCCTCTTCTAGCTCTGATTCTAGCCCCATTTCTGCTTTTACTGTGTGACTTGGATTATTCAATTCAACTCATTCAATTTTCATAGTATCCAAACTATATTAGATACTAAAGGGGTAAAACTATGACTAACCACCATCAGATGGATCTTACAATTGCATAAGAAAATGAAGGCAATTACAGAAATGACTTTAATAGAAGTGGATTAAAGTAAGTGCACTACAAGAGGCACTAAGAGAGAGAGATGCAGTTCTAATGCAGATAATCTCACTTTGAATAGTTTTTCAGGAAAAGTTTTGTGGTAGGCAAAATTTTGGCTACATGACCTTCTTTCCCCCTGCCCCACCCCTAAGTCATGCCATGTGAATGTGTTATATTATATGAACATAAGGGACTTCATAGATGTAATTAAGACTGCTAATCAATTGGCATTAATTTGGAGAGATTATTTTGGGTTATTCTGATATGCCTGCTGTAAACACATGTGCTCTTAAAAGTAGAGCTCTCTGCGCCATGAGGGCAGGAGAGGAAATCAGAAAAATGTAGCAGAAGGGAAGGCAAATAGATTTAAAGTGTGACCCACCTTTGCTGGTGGTGGGTACATGAAAATCATGAAGCTGAGTGCCTTCTGGAAGCAAATATCAACACCTCAAGGAAATAAATCCTACCAACAACCTGAACAAACTTGGAAGTGAATTCTTCCTCAAGGACTGCAGTGAAAACCCAACACTGCTAACTCCTTGATGTTGGCCTAATGAAACCTGGAACAGAGGATCCAGTTGATCTATCCAAGGCTTTGGACCCATAGAACTGTGAAGTTAAAATTTTGTATGGTTTTAAGCCTCTAAATATGTTGTAACTTTTTGTGGCAGAACAGAAAACTAATACTGGCTTCATGGATATGGACTTTGATATATGGTTAGGATAACAAAAAGAAAAAAAAAGAGAGAGAGAGAGATTAACAGGCAGCATCCCAGGCAGAGGGTAGAGGATAGGTAATAGCACAAAGGCAGAATAATTCAAGTGTGATACAAAATCAATTCAGTTTGTCTCATAAAACTGAATCTCACAGCTTCAGTTATCTCACCCATAAGTGAGTTATAAACAGTATTCTTTGGAGGCCTGGAAGGTCCAAGAAAGGCCTCAGATGAAACTGGGAGATGGAGACAACTATTCAAGGAAAGAATCTTGTTGATTTATTTGAGACCAATACACTTCTCACTCTTCTAATATCTTAACCATTAATGTTTCACCTTTATCTGTTCTCTATACAGGGCTCAACAAACTGTCATTCGAAGAGAGGATGTGGCAGCTTAAAACTTTTAGAAACCACTAAACTTGATAATTCCTTCCAGGTCAACAATCTACAACTGTTTCTTGGACATGTTATGAGCATCAAATTAGATAACAGTGAAGTGTTCTAGTTTCACATTACTGTAAGTTTTCCTACGGTGATGCACATTGAAATAACCCTGGCCCAGAGAATTACCATCAGGACTGGCATTGTTGTTAGAAATAAACGTGCTCTAGTAAAAGTATAAGGATTTCAATACAATAGAACTCTCTCCCCTTTCTTTTTTTAATAGTTCATAACATCTGTTCTATTACAGACTCTATTAGTCTTTGCCCTGCTTCATTCCGTATTCCAAGGCCAAATTTGCCTGTTACTCCAGGTGTTTATTGACGTCCTACTTTTGCATTCCAGTCCCCTATAATGAAAAGGACATCTTTTTTGGGTGTTAGTTCTAAAAGGTCTTGTAGGTCTTCATAGAACCGTTCAACTTCAGCTTCTTCAGCATTACTGGTTGGGGCATAGACTTGGATTATCAATAACCTCAGATATGCAGATGACACCACCCTTATGGCAGAAAGTGAAGAGGAACTAAAAAGCCTCTTAATGAAAGTGAAAGAGGAGAGTGAAAAAGTTGGCTTAAAGCTCAACATTCGGAAAACGAAGATCATGGCATCTGGTCCCATCACTTCATGGGAAATAGATGGGGAAACAGTGGAAACAGTGTCAGAATTTATTTTTTTGGGCTCCAAAATCACTGCAGATGGTGACTGCAGCCATGAAATTAAAAGACGCTTACTCCTTGGAAGAAAAGTTATGACCAACCTAGATAGCATATTCAAAAGCAGAGACATTACTTTGCCAACAAAGGTCCATCTAGTCAAGGCTATGGTTTTTCCTGTGGTCATGTATGGATGTGAGAGTTGGACTGTGAAGAAAGCTGAGGTCCGAAGAATTGATGCTTTTGAACTGTGGTGTTGGAGAAGACTCTTGAGAGTCCCTTGGACTTCAAGGAGATCCAACGAGTCCATTCTAAAGGAGATCAGCCCTGGGATTTCTTTGGAGGGAATGATGCTGAAGCTGAAACTCCAGTACTTTGGCCACCTCATGGGAAGAGTTGACTCATTGGAAAAGACTCTGATGCTGGGAGGGATTGGGGGCAGGAGGAGAAGGGGACGACAGAGGATGAGATAGCTAAATGGCATCACTGACTCGATGGACGTGAGTCTGAGTGAACTCCGGGAGTTGGTGATGGACAGGGAGGCCCGGCGTGCTGCGATTCATGGGGTCGCAAAGAGTCAGACACAACTGAGTGACTGAACTGAACTGAACTGAACTGAATGTCTGTTCAATGTCAAGGAGAAAAAAAAATACTGTTCTATATAGTCATTCAGGACCAATATTGCCTGAAGCTTTGCTGTCTTCAATGTGTGTGTGCACGTTCACTTAGTCATGTCCAGTTTTTTGCAACACCAGGTACTGTATCCCACAAGGCTCCTCTTTCTATGGAATTTTCCAGGCAAGAATACTTAAGTGGGTTGCCATTTCCTACTCCAGGGGATCTTCTGACACAGTAATGGAACCCATGTCTTCATTGGCAGGCTGGCTTTTTACCACTACACCACCTGGGAAGCCCACTGTCTTCGATATGTGACAATTACGTCTTCTCAGGTTATCATTATTGTCAATCTAGCCAAAGGGAGAGGAAAAGAGCAGGGAGAAAAATTTGAGGTAACTTTTATGATTCAGGATAGGACGTAGTACCTATAATGCCTATTTTCATTTCATTAGGGAGCATATGACTTGATTACATGCCAGGTTGGGACATGTAGTAGTACCAGTTGGAAAATGACAGGTGCTATGGAAGGTGTGCAGTTAAATATTTAGACCAATGACTGTCTCTGCCTCAGGGTCATGTTCAAACATATGCCTCCGGGATAGGCCAAAAGTACTTTTTTTTTACAATAGCAAAAATCTATGAGGTTGTTGAGTAGAGGGTGTGTATAGGTGAAAGGACAAGAGTGAGTTCAATGGTGGTAGCAGACAGAAGAAAAGATAGAAGTAAGAGAAAGGTACTAGGATTTTCTCACATATTTTAGGAAACCTAAATTTTTCTGCTTGTGCTAAAATTTTGTGATATTTCACAATAACAGAGGAATAGTCAAGAATCCTAAATAAATTCCAGGGCCACAGGTGGGCACAGACTTTAAAAGAGCTAGAAGCAGTACACCTACATGAGGCTTCGTGAAACTGGAAAGAGCATCTGTATGGGAGCTTCAAGATGTACACAAGCTGCAAAGGCAATGGGATCTAAAAAGGGAGATCTTAAATTTTCACCATTACAAAAGAAGTGAAGGACAGTAAGAGTTTGGAACTTGATGGCAAAGACAAAGAATTTTATCAAGGTCATATTTGGGTAAGAGAATTGCTATTTACTGTATTCTTTACTATACAATAAACTTGTTAGTATGACTCTGTGCCAAGGGTGCTTTTAAGATATGTTTGACATGAAAATAAAGGATATGACTCTTTTTTATGATGCCTATATCTTACAACTAATAGTAAGAGATTCATGGAAAACATCACACATCCTTCTCATGAAAGAGATAGTTACCACCAGGTAAGAAACAAAACCAGGTGTATAGTGAGTTACTGATGAGTAAAATGGAAGGGAACATGCAAATTGTGTTTTTAAAGACTTGAAAGCTCTTGTGTAGAAGAGGAACTACATTTGCTCTTTGGAACACAAAAGGTAGAGCCACCAAGAAACAGTGGAAATTTAGAGGAATTGAGTATGTTGTTTTCAAAGAAACTTCTCTTTGTGCTTCAAAGATAGAGGGAAGCCTTAGGAGAAAACTTACACTCTTGTTAAGCAGAAGATTGCAGGCAAATTCCAGTTGACCATTTGGAAGGAATGCAGCAGAGAAGGGAGATGGATATTAGGGTACAGATAATTATAAATGCTTTAAGCTTCCTTCAAATCTTAAAATTATCACTTCATGACAAAAATACAACAAAAACAAAATTCATGCAGGCCTTAAAAATAATGCAGATGTGCTGGGTCATATTTCTCTTTTGTGGAACAAGTGTTTTGTTTTGTTTTGTTTGATTTTTCTTTTTACTTTTTTAAAAGTTTGTGCAAAGATGATCCAATATAAATCAACCTACTTTAATGACATTAGACACTATAAATCTGTTACTTAGTCCTTACTTAAGAGAGAAAAAAATATATTTTCTGTAGAGAGTAGAGATATTCCTACAGGCATTTACTTAGTTCTAAAACTCCTAAGAAATTGAGGTGAGGGAAGTTATTAATATACCTACTTTATAGACAGGATATAAAGCATAAAACTATTTGCTTAAGGCAAGACACCAAGTCAGTGGAGGAAAGAGAAAATACCTCACCTTTGACTCTGTTTTGGTGTTCTGAGTCCTCATAGCAGCTGAATCCTAAAAATGTGACTTTTATGTTGATTAGTGTTATTTTAAACTATGATTTCAGAATTATTGGCCTGAAGCTTCAAACTAAAGAAAACAAAAATAAAGACAACTTTCACTGTCCAGGGAAAGAAAATTTTTAAAGAAAACAGAAATTGGAACTTCCCAACAACAAAAAAAAGTCTTTGTCATATATAGAATATTGATTAAAGACATCATCTTTGCTTTGCTATTCTATAATATTAAACAGCTTTTTCAAAAAGTTTTTAACTCACGTTTATTTCAGAAGTTCAGGGAGCTTGTGTAGCATTTTTATTTTTATGCAACTAGCTCTGCTTCTGCTGAGTTTTCAACTTCTGCTGCTGCTAACCTAGTTTAAAGCATCATCTATCCCCTGAACTATTGCAATACTTTCTTAAAGAAACAAGTCCAACCCTTCAATATTCAATCCAAGAGTGGTTGCCTGGAGAAACATTCTAAATTATAGACTTGGATATGTGACTTTGTCCAAGAAGTTTGAATGCCCTTCTGCTAAATACAAAGCTCCTACTAAATACAAGGTAAGTCCAAATTCCTCAGCTTACCATTAAACTCAACAAGTTGGTAACAAAATACCTTTAAAAAGTCTTTTCTTCCAGTAATTTCTTATACCTTCTTATGCCTTCATAGTCCAGTTATATGAGGGCTTTTAATACCCATTTAAAATAGTTATTTTAAATATATTTTTTTCTGAAAGCCCTCTATTTTCACACTACAAGCTTCATACATGCTTCACCAATTTCTTCTCTAGGCATCAAATTTGATTCAAATCTAAAGTCTTCTTGTAAGCCGTCCATGAACCATTAAATAGCCATGAAATTGTCTTCCTTTTATTTCCATTATATGCTATAATCAGTATCATAAAACATCCACTACTGATTATTTCATTTTAGAATCATTTATACGAATGTCACTGACTCAATGAACATGAGTTGAGCAAACTCCAAGAGATAGTGAAGGACAGGAAAGCCTGGCATGCTGCAGTTCATGGGGTCACAGAGTTGGACATGACTGAGCGACTGAACAGCAACAGTGTAAGTATCTGTGGCTCTCTATCAGTTAGTGTCCAGTCAAGAAAATGTAAAACCCACCAATTTTTTAACAGAAAAAATGTAAATAATTATTTGGTTATTGAGTATTAGAAGATTAAAAAGACAAGACAAAAAAGATTGGGATAATAAAGAGCTATTTCTTTCTGGAAGAAGCAACCATTCTTGGAAATTAGGTTAAAGAAAGGGAAGAGGTAGGTGTTTTTAAAACTGTACAACTTGGAGGAGGCTTTTCAGAGGTGGGACCTAGCCCTCTTTTGAGAAGTTGCTGCTCAGCTGTGCTGGGACATCAATATCTCAGAGGAGAGAATGTGAAGCTGGCACTCAAACTACTGGTGTTGTTTCTAAGGGAGCACAATGAGAGCAGTTCTGGAGTGAAGAGAGAAAACTAGAAAGTGGCTATCAACTGCCACGCCTGTGGGACTCAGCTCCTCATTTTTCTCTAGCACTCCTCATTAGCAGATCTATCAGGGAGGCATTTAGGCAAAGCAGAAACATGACTTGCACAGCCCAGCGAAAGCATCACAAAGAAAGCATATAAGGGTGGGGTTGACACAGAAAGGCAGAGTATCATAATCCAACACATTTCCACAAGACTTTGCATTCCGACAGGACCAGATCATGTCTGGCTATCCATATGTCTCCTGTTGAGCATATCATAGTACTTACCATGTAGTAGAAAATCAATAAATATTTTCTTTGAAATCTACATAAGTTCTTGATTATCTGAGAGTCACAGATATCTCAAATGTAAAATTTTTAAAATGCAGTACCTTCTAGAACTAAAAGAATGATATAAAATAAATTATGTAAAGAATTGAGAATTTTTAATAAAATTTTACACTTCCATTTTTTGTTATGCTATAGTCAGGAGACCATTGCAGATAAATACAATAGATCTTTCCTAGTGTTAAGGATACACTGGTTTTCCAGGGGAAAAAGATTAGAAGAGCATTCCACTGTGTTACTAGGCCTTTTTCTTGATACTGTCTGCAATCTTATATAAGTATGAAAAAATTTCAGCTGTTCTGGGTATGGAAAAATAAAAGAGATGTCTTTAAAATGAAATAAAGATAATAATTCTGAGCAAATAAGAATGAGATATTTAGAAGGTGGGATGAAGTAGATAAAATATCTTAAGTATACATTTCTGGGCTTCCCCAGTAGCTCAGTGGTAAAGAATCTGCCTGCAAGGCAGGAGTTGCAGTAGATATGGATTGTATTCCTGGGTCAGGAAGATCCCCTGGAGGAGGGCATGGCAACCCACTCACCCACTCCAGTATTCTTACTTGGTGAATCTGATGGACAGAGGATCCTGGTGGGCTACCATCCATAGGGTCAGAAAGAGTCAGACACGACTGAAGCGACTTAGCATGCATGCACATACATCTCTAGACATGACATTAATCTTATATCTCAGGAGCTAATCTGGGCTAATAAGACATTGTAGATAACATGGAATTGAGATGGGGAGTATCATCTAAAGAACAAGAGATCTAAGTAAATTAAACCTCCATAATTGTATCTTTTGATAAAAAATACTTCTCCATATTTAAGCAGAACACGAGAGATATTTCCTATAAAGTACCATTTATTATGGCAAAGCATATAATATATTTGCCATCTTAGGCATTCAGAAAAAAAGAAAGAGAAGGAAACAAAGTGAGAAAAAGCTTGTGTATGTGCACATATATATGGTAAATATTTGGTATTGAAGTATTGCGATTTCATACATTAATATTCCTAAATTCTTCAACAAGATAAATACAGAAAACATCTTTATTTCTCTTTACTGAACTTCCATGTACTTTACAAATAAATAATCAAATAAATCCCTACATACAAAATTGGCTAGCAATAAAATAACTGAACATTTATGAAGCCTTTAATGCTAGTCATTTGAGGCAAGTCCTATATAAAATTATTTATTTTTCACAACATTCCCATGATGAAAGTACTATTATGTTATAAGGAAAATATCTGGTGCATAAAGATACCATGTTAATGATTAATAGATAGACAAATCACTAAATTCCAATTTTACAGATGATATTCTAAGCTATGAAGGAAAAGTTGCTCCCTGTTCTATTATTTAACATGTCCTCAGGATTTAGGTTCTGTATAAAGAAAAACAATTATCAGTTTCTGAGATGATGGTTTGGTATGATTTAAATAGTTAATGTTTAAAATCACATGTTCACTGTAGAAAGAAAGTTTTCCCTCTTTGAGATAATGTGTTGTAGAATAGTAGTAGCGATGGTCTTCACATTAAGAATGGCAATATTATATTCAGTATATTCAGTATATAAAGACAACCAGTATAGTAAGAAAACCACTGCATCTTATTCCTCACTTGATTAAGGCAAGCCATGTCTATTTCCAAGAATGATTTTAGCTTATCTACGGAAAAAAGGAGGATGACAATAAAAAGCTTATATTTCTCTATGTGTTTTAATACATTAGATTAATCTCCTAAGTATGTTTTTAAAGTCACTTTTTCTGACCATTTATCTCTTTTCCCCTTGCTCAATCTATGGTTCTAAGCTATGTATGTCAAACTCCTAACCATTCATACAGATCTTATTCAGAGCCCAGCTTTTTCACGAAAAGGTTTGTTCTTGATTTTTTAGCCCCAATAGGTATATATTTCCTGTGAATGCTTATTACCTTTCAACTCTAACTTTTGGGGGGTGCATTTTGCCATCTTCTTCTATAATGAATAACTGGAAGTGAAGCTCAATTAGTAGCTAATTCAGTTCCCGAATGGCTTAAACTGTCTTCCAGAAAGAAAAGTAAATTATACATGGAGGAAGACAACATCATTCAGAGCTTTATTAATTTTTAAAATTTTATCCACATTTTCTAGCACTCTATCAAAAATAATCAGCCACACAGAACTGACTGAAAATCAAGAGAAAATAACAATAAGAAATGCATGAGAAATGTAGATTTTAAAATCAGAACTATACTTTAAAATTACTTATGTGTTAATTAATGTTTACAAATTGTTTCATAAATTAAAGAGCTTGTCATGAGAGTTGAGTAAAAAGTATAAAAAAATGAATTATTCAGAAATTCTTTTGTATGCATTACTTAAAATATAATGATTTGATGCTCCATGCATGGACATACTAATGTATTAGGCCCAGTTGATAAAAAGAATTTGAGATGTGGAAGATAGGATTGTAGAAATATCTGGGCTAAAGCATGGAGAGACAAAGGAAATGATGCAAAATACGAAACAAATCCAAAGATAAATGAGATATGGGGAAGAGGTTCATATAAGATTGAAGACTAAGAGAGGAAAAAAAGAGAGACTAGGCCAGAGCCATGAATTTTTCAAAATTAATAAAAATTATATTAAGTTTAAGATGTAAGCAGTAGAACCTTAGCAGAATAAATACAATCACACTTAAGTATATCATAGTAAAACTTCTGAAAACTAAATACAAAAATAAAACCTTAAAGCAGCCAGGGACAAGGAAGTTGGAATCAAAAGAACAGCAGAATTTTACAAATGATTTTAAACAATAACAATGAAAATCAGAAATCAGTGGAATGACATATTTAATGGCTAAAAGAAAATACCTGCCAAACTACAATTATTTACCTGATGGAAAATCCTTTAAAAAATGAAGGTGATATCAAAGATATTTTTCAAACAAGAAAGAATTCATCACCAAGAGACTACACTAAAGGAAATGGCAATAAGATTCATAAATCATTATGAAAAGAATGGATTAGTCAATAAATGGTGTAGTTTGTTATTCATATAAAATTTATGGGACTCTCTACTTCATACCATATACAGAAATAAATTTCAGATGATTAAAGACCTAATGTGAAAAAAAATCTTTAATTTTTTAGAAGAAATATATGGCAGCATTTCTCTGCAACTGCATGACAGGGAAAGATGTGTCAAGTACAGATCCTCAAAATAAGATAAATATGTTTATAATAATAGTAAACCTTTCTCTGAATAAAAATTCTCCATAAACAAATAAGGCTACAATAAATCATATATTGGAAGAAAATATATATATTGCACACAACTGATAAAATTATTATTCAATGCATATCAATAATTTCTATAAAGCTATAGGAAAAAAAGAAAAAAACTTCTCAGTAGAAAAATCAAAAGAATATATAGAAAAGCAATTCAAAAACAAAGAAATCTGAGTTAGCTAAAGCAAATAGACAAAAGAAAAAGAGAACTAAAAAATGCCCAAGTTAATGAGAAATCAAGAAAATTTAGTTTAAAACAGTAAGATATGAAGGACTTCTGCTTCTACTCAAGATGGAATAATAAAGGTTGGGTTTACTTTCTCGTGCAACAAGTGAAAAAAACAGACAAAGTACAAGATACTTCAGTGTAAAGACTGAATATAAGCCAATGAAGGACATGAAATCTTTAGAGATGGGTGCCACAGGAGCTACTTCTCGAGTGTATTGACTTGAGAAAGTTTCTAGGTCTTCTTGTAGTGACAAAAAACCTAGGTGTAGTAGTCGAATGAAAGTGAAAGTGAAGTCGCTCAGTCGTGTCCGACTCTTTGCCACCCCATGGACTGTAGCCCACCAGGCTCCTCTGTCCATGGGATTCTCCAGGCAAGAATACTGGAGTGGGTTGCCATTTCCTTCTCCAGGGGAATCTTCCTGACCCAGGGATTGAACCCAGGTCTCCCTCATTGCAGGCAGACGCTTTAACCTCTGAGTAGTTGTCCTCAAAGATGTCCATTTCCTAATCCACTGAATCTGTGTGAATATATTAACTTACAAGCAAAGGATCTTTGTAGATGTTGATTAAATAAAGAACTTTAATATGGGGAGATAATCCTGGATTATCTGGGTGAGCCAAATCTAATCACACGAGTCTTTTAAAATCAGAGAAATTTTCCCAGTTCAGTTCTGAGACAGAAAGAGATGTAACTATGGAAAAGTCGCTAAAGAAATAGAGATGTAATATTTTTGGCTTTACAGATGGAAGAACGGGACATATCCAAGGAATTTGGGCATCCTCTACAAACTGGAAGTCAAGGAGAGGGTTCTCCCTGGAGCAACCTGAAAGGAACCCAGCCTTGCTGACTCCTTGGTTTTAGGACAGTAACACTCATGTTGGACTTTTAACCTACAGAACTGTAAGATCATAAATTTGTGTTGCTTTAAGTTACCAAG
Source organism: Bos mutus (assembly GCF_027580195.1). Classification (NCBI taxonomy): domain Eukaryota; kingdom Metazoa; phylum Chordata; class Mammalia; order Artiodactyla; family Bovidae; genus Bos; species Bos mutus. Next base: position 74,726,670 of record NC_091617.1, read on the forward strand.
TTTGTGGATATTTGCTTTAGTAGCTTTTTTTTTTTTTTAAGCTAAGTTGCTTCAGTTGTGTCCGACTTTTTGCTACCTTGTGGACTGTAGCCTGCCAGGCTCCTCTGTCCATGGGATACTCCAGGCAAGAATACTGGAGTAGACTGCTGCACCCTCTTCCAGGGGATCTTCCTGACCCAGGATTGAACTGGCTCTCATGTCACCTGCATTGGCAGGCAGGTTCTTTACCACTAGTGCCTGGGAAGCCCATAGTAGCAACAGGAAATTAATAAGCCAGAAGGAGCCTCTCAGACTTCCTGAGAGTCTAGGAAGACCAAGGTAGCTAAACTTCCTAAATAGGAGAAAGCTGCACACAGAAAGATTTACAGATCTCTGCAGAGAGTCCCCTTATGCATTCAGCTGAGAATTGATCTGTGCATGTATTTAAGAAAAATATCTGAGGTTGAGGAAACAGCCACAGGATTAAAGGAAACAATATCCAGCATTCAACACAGCTGTGAATACTGCTATCTCTCACCAGCTAGAATGGAAAATCTACAGGACATTAGGTAGAATATACAGATGGATCTTACTTTAATGATGGGTAATTAATAGCTAAAAGGAGTGCTGCTCAGAGTGGTATAATATCACTTGAAGTTAGACAGTGATAAGTTAAAGATGTAAACTGTAAATCCATAGCTGCTGCTGCTGCTGCTAAGTTGCTTCATTCGTGTCTGACTCTGTGCGACCCCATAGACGGCAGCCCACCAGGCTCCGCTGTCCCTGGGATTCTCCAGGCAAGAACACTGGAGTGGGTTGCCATTTCCTTCTCCAATGCATGAAAGTGAAAAGTGAAAGTGAAGTCGCTCAGTCGTGTCTGACTCTTAGCGACCCCATGGACTGCAGCCTACCAGGCTCCTCCGTCCATGGGATTTTCCAGGTGAGAGTACTGGAGTGGGGTGCCATTGCCTTCTTCAATAAATCCATAAGCAATACCTAATTTAAGAGATGCAGAATATATAAGAAAGTGGAGAGAAAATTGAATTATAAAGAAATAATTAGTTGAAATGAGCAAATGGTAAAAAAAAATAAAATAAAAAACAACCCAAAGAGATGGGACAAGGAGAAAACAAGAATCAGTTTATTGATTTAAGTGTAATTATATAAATGAATACATTAAATGAAAATGGACTAAAAGCCTCAACTAAAAGGCAAAAACTGTCAGATTGGAAGAAAAAGCAGAACCCAACCATAAACTGCCTACAAGAAATACACTTCACATTTAAAGACACAAGCAAAAAGTTAGAAAAAGATATGCTGGCACTAATCAAGAGAAAGCTGGGATGGCTATATTAATATAAAACTGGATTATATATAAAAGTATAACACCAGGAATAGAAAATTATTCAATAATAACAAGTAAGCAAATTTATCAAGATAATAAATCTGAATATCATTAATAGAGCCTCCAGATAAAGGAAGCACCTGACAGAATTACAAGGAGAAACATACAAATCCACAGTTATAAAGATTTCAATATCCCTCTAAATAACTCACAAATACACAAGGACCAAATAATCATATAGAAGGTCAAAAAAAGTTTCTGAAACAACTTGACTAAAAATTTGGAACAAAATTTTAGCAAATCAAATCCAAAAACAAATATAAGTTAAAACACATAACAACCAAATGGTTTTGTGCCAAAATGCAGTTTGTTTAATATTTGAAAATGAATCTATGTTTTAAACCAATTTGTAGCCAAAATTATAAAACACTCTTGATAATCTCAAAAAATGCAGAAAAAATATCTAACAAATTCAAATATCATTCCTGACAAAGGCATTCTACAATTTTGGAATAAAAGTATATAGCAAAGAGCTAACTCAACAGGTCTTATGCTCAGTTCAGTTCAGTTCAGTCGCTCAGTCATGTCTGACTCTTTGCAACCCCATGAACTGCAGCACGCCAAGCCTCCCTGTCCATCAACAACTCCCGGAGCCTACCAAAACTCATGTTCATTGAGTCTGTGATGCCATCCAACCATCTCATCCACTTCTGTCTCCTTCTCCTTATGCCCTCAATCTTTCCCAGCATCAGGGTCTTTTCAAATGAGTCAGCTCTTTGCATGAGGTGGCCAAAGTATTGGAGTTTCAGCTTCAGCATCAGTCCTTCCTATGAATATACAGGACTGACTTCCTTTAGGATGGACTGGTTTGATCTCCTTGCAGTCCAGGGGACTCTCAAGAGTCTTCTCCAACAACACAGTTCAAAAGCATCAATTCTTCGGCGCTCAGCTTTCTTGATAGTTCAATTCTCACATCTATACATGACTACTGGAAAAATCATAGCCTTGACTAGATGAGCTTTGTTGAGAAAGTAATGTCTCTGCTTTTTAATATGCTGTCTAGGTTGTTCATAACTTTCTTTCCAAGGAGTAAGCGTCTTTTAATGTCATGGCTGCAGTCACCATCTGCAGTGATTTTGGAGCCCCCAAAACCAAAGTCTGACACCATTTCCACTGTTTCCCCACCTATTTGCCATGAAGTGATGAGACCAGATGCCATGATCTTAGTTTTCTGAATGTTGAGCTTTAAGCCAACTTTTTCACTCTCCTCTTTCACTTTCATCAAGAGGCTCTTTAGTTCTTCTTTGCTTTCTGCCATAAGGGTGGTGTCATCTGCATATCTGAGGTTATTGGGCAATTTTGATTCCAGCCTGTGCTTCCTCCAGCCCAGCGTTTCTCATGATGTACTCTGCATATAAGTTAAATAAGCAGGGTGACAATATACAGCCCTGACGTACTCCTTTTCCTATTTGGAACCAGTCTGTTGTTCCATGTCCAGTTCTAACTGTTGCTTCCTGACCTGCATTAGGTTTCTCAAGGGGTAGGTCAGGTTTTCTGGAATTCCCATCTCTTCCAGAATTTTCCACAGTTTATTGTGATCCACACAGTCAAAGGCTTTGGCATAGTCAATAAAGCAGATGTAGATGTTTTTCTGGATATTTCCTCCTTTTTCAATGATCCAGCAGATGTTGGCAATTTGATCTCTGGTTCCTCTGCCTTTTCTAAAACCAGCTTGAACTTTTGGAAGTTTATGGTTCACGTATTGCTGAAGCCTGGCTTGGAGAATTTTGAGCATTACTTTACTAGCATGTGAGATGAGTGCAATTATGTGGTCATTTGAGTATTCTTTGGCATTGCCTTTCTTTGGGGTTGGAATGAAAACTGACCTTTTCCAGTCCTGTGGCCACTGCTGAGTTTTCCAGATTTGCTGACATATTGAGTGAAGCACTTTCCCAGCATCATCTTTCAGGATTTGAAATCGCTCATCTGGAATTCCATCACCTCGACTAGCTTTGCTCGAAGTGATGCTTCCTAAACCCCACTTGACTTCACATTCTAGGATGTCTGGCTCTAGGTAAGTGATCATACCATCATGATTATCTGGGTCATGAAGATATTTTAGTATAGTTCTGTGTATTCTTGCCACCTCTTCTTAATATCTTCTGCTTCTGTTGGTTCCCTATTATTTCTGTCCTTTATTGAGCCCATCTTTGCATAAATGTTCCCTTGGTATCTCTAATTTCCGGAAGAGATCTCTAGTCTTTCCCATTCTATTGTTTTCCTCTATTTCTTCTCATTGATCTCTGAGGAAGGCTTTCTTATCTCTCCTTGCTATTCTTTGGAACTGTGCATTCAAATGGGTATATCGTTCCTTTTCTCCTTTGCTTTTCACTTCTCTTCTTTTCACAGCTATTTGTAAGGCCTCCTCAGACAACCATTTTGCATTTTTGCATTTCTTTTTTCTTGGGGATGGTCTTGATCCCTGTCTCCTGTGCACTGTCATGAACCTCTGTCCATAGTTCATCAGGCACTCTATCAGATCTAGTCCCTTAAATCTATTTCTCACTTCTACTGTATAGTCATAAGGGATTTGATTCAGGTCATACGTGAATGGTCTATTGGTTTCCCACTTTTTTCAATGTAAGTCTGAATTTGGCAATAAGGAGTTCATGATCTGAGTCACAGTCAGCTCCTGGTCTTGTTTTTGCTGACTGTATAGAGCTTCTCCGTCTATGGCTGCAAAGAATATAATCAATCTGATTTCAGTGTTGACCATCTGGTGATGTCCATGTGTAGAGTCTTCTCTTGTGTTGTTGGAAGAGAGTGTTTGCTATGACCAGTGCGTTCACTTGGCAAAACTCTATTAGCCTTTGCCCTGCTTCATTCTGTACTTCAAGGCCAAATTTGCCTGTTACTCCAGGTGTTTCTGGCAACCAACTCCAATGTTCTTGCCTGGAGAATCCCAGGGACGGTGGAGCCAATGGGCTGCTATGGGGTCGGACACGACTGAAGCAACTTAGCAGCTGCAGCAGCAGGTCTTCATAGGACCATTCAACTTCAGCTTCTTTAGCATTACTGGTCAGGACATAGACTTGCATTACCGTGATACTGAGTGGTTTGCCTTGGAAATGCACAGAGATCCTTCTGTCATTTTTGTGACTGCACCCAAGTACTGCATTTTTGATTCTTTTGTTGACTATGGTGGCTACTCCATTTTTTCTAAGGTGTTCCTGTCCACAGAAGTAGATATAATGGTCATCTGAGGTAAATTCACCCATTCCAGTCCATCTTAGTTCGCTGATTCCTAGAATGTCAACGTTCACACTTGCCATCTCCTGTTTGACCACTTCCAATTTGCCTTGATTCATGGACCTAACATTCCAGGTTCCTATGCAATAATGCTCTTTACAGCATCGGACCTTACTTCTATCACCAGCGCATCCACAACTGGGTGTTGTTTTTGCTTTGGTTCCATCCCTTCATTCTTTCTGGAGTTATTTCTCCACTGATCTCCAGTAGCATATTGGGCACCTACCGACCTGGGGAGTTCATCTTTCAGAGTCCTATCTTTTTGCCTTTTCATACTGTTCATGGGGTTCTCAAGCCAAGAACACTGAAGTGGTTTGCCATTCCCTTCTCCAGTGGACCACATTGTCAGATCCCTCCATTATAACCCATCTGTCTTGGGTGGCCCCACAGTGCATGGCTCATAGTTTCATTGAGTTAGACAAGCTGTGGTCCATGTGATCAGATTGGCTAGTTGTCTGTGATCATGGTTTCAGTCTGTCTGCCCTCTGATGCCCTCTCTCGGCATCTTACTTTGGTTTCTCTTAGCTTGGACATGGGGTATTTCTTCACGGCTGCTCCAGCAAATCGTAGCCACTGCTCCTTACCTCAGACGTAGGGTAGCTCCTCTCAGCCGCTCCCGCACTGCGCAGCCGCCACTCCTTAAGTCTTGCATTTTACAGTTTTTATGACGGGCACTTTACCAATTCTTGGAAATCGAACCCTTGGAATGATCTAACTGATAAGAGTGTTTTGAATGTTTACAGCCTAGAAACATAATATACTAGCTAGTCTAAAAACTTTGTGCAAACAATATGACTTATGTGAACACCTGCTTTTGTTCTAGGGGTCTGGAGTTCATTGACAGCATTCAGTCATGTGGTTATGTGCCTACACCACAGATCCCCAATAAAAACTTCAGACACCTGGGCTCACGCAGCTTCCCTATTCAATGGCACTTTGTGTGCGTTATCACAACTCCTTGCTGGAGGAACCAAATGTGTCCTATGAAAGTTTACTGGTAGTTTACTCAGAAACTCTATCTGGTTTCATTCAGACTTTTCTCTGATGATTTTTCTGTGCAACCCCTAGAAGAAAAGCATGTGTTCACATAAATCACATTGTTTTCACAAAGTATCTAGACTAGCTAGTATACTGTGATAGTTTGTAATAGTGAGTATAATGACTATCCAGTCAGTCACTGATCCTGGGAGTTGTCTTGAGGACTCCTGACACAGAGGAGGGTAAGTAAGTAATACAACCTGATAAAAACCTTATAGCTAACACTGGACCAAATGATGAAAAACTGAGCAATCTATCCTTAAGATCAGATACAAGACTCTTCGAGTCAAAAGTGTAAAGGAGAAGTCCATGGACAGTCCATGGGGTCGCAATGAGTCGGACAGGACCGAGCGACCTTCACTTTCACTTTCTAAGACTTGATCTAGAATAGTAAGAATGAGTTTTAAAAATAAAACACAAAGTTAGAGTACTTAGTCTATTTGATTTTAAGGCCTCCTATGGGAGGATGCATGCATGCAGGCTAAGTTGCTTCAGTCATGTCCAACTCCTTTCAACCCCATGGACAGTAGCCCTCCAGGCTCCTCTGTCCAGGCAAGAATACTGGAGTGAGCCGCCATGCCCTCCTCCAGGGGACCCTCCCAATCCAGGGACCGAACCCATGTCTCCTGTGTCTCCTGCATTGCAGACAGACTCCCCACCACCGAACCACCACTGGAAGCCCAAGACCTACTATATTCTTATACTAATCAGTAGAGTATGGTATTGGTATCAAGACAAAGAAGAGAGTAGAAATAAAGTCTCATATAGGCAGTCAAATGACTTTTAGAAAAAAAAATCACCAGTGAAATTCAATAAAAACAGTGGTATTTTTAACAAATATTGCCAGAACAACTGGCTATCAATATGGAAAAACATAAATCTTAGCTGCTATCTAACTTTTGACTCCCCAGTTTGGTGTACAGATCTAAACGTAAAATTCATAACCATAAAGCTTACAGAGGAAAATGTAGGAGAATATCTTTGTGACCTTGGGAAAGGCAAATATTTCTTCAACAAACAAACACCGCCCCCCATCCAAAATCACTAACTTAAAAAAAATGATAAACTGAAAAATTATGTTCAACAAAACATCACTAAGAAAATCAACAGATGCTACAGATGGGCCAGAATGCTGGAGTGGGTGGCCTTTCCCTTCTCCGGGGGACCTTCCCAGCCCGGGGATCGAACCCAGGTCTCCCGCATTGCAGGCAGATTCTTTACTAACTGAGCTATCAGGGAAGCTCTCCAGTCTTAGAAACTGCTTCTAGTTCCATTTCACGTGGCCCTCTGCATAGGCAGTTCATGGCATGACTGTTTGTTTCTCCAAGACCAGTGGGAGAATCTTTCTAGTGTTTACTGGCAAAACAGAGTGACCTAATCAAGGGAAAGGCATCTCATCACTTTTGCTATCTTATATTAGTTAGGAGCCAGCCATAGTTTCTGCTCATACCCAAAGGGAGGAAATTATACAGGGCACCACACACTGGTGTCAACTTAGATTGTGTCTGCCACAACATCTTGCATTAACTTTATTCTTGAGCATTGTATAATTTTTGATGCTACAGGAAATGATAGTTTTAAGATCTCATTTTCTAGTTTTTGGTTACAAATATACAATAGTATCATTGATTTTTGAATATAGAACTTGTATTCTGTGAACTTTCCATATTCACTTATCAGTTCTAGAACTTTTGTGTAGATGCCATAGGGTTTTCTATGGAAGCAATCATGCTGTCTGTAAATAACATAATTCTACTTTATTTTTTCCTATTTTTATGTCTTTTCTTTCTTTTTCTTGCCCTACTGTACTTTCTAGAACATTGACTGGAATGTTGAATGGGAGTGGTGAGAATGGATATCCTTGACCTCTTCCTGATCCCTGGGGAAAAGGTTTTACGATTTCAATATTAAGTGTATGTTAGATGTATTTTTTTCACAGATGCCCTTAATCAAGCTGAAGAAGCTCTTTTAACTCTTTCCCTTGTTGGCTGAATGTTTTTCACTGTAAATTTGTTACTGAATTTTGTCACAGCTCTTTTTTGCTTATATTGTATAGAAGAGTGACAAGGCATCCTTGCTAAAACCTGTTCTTATTGCATATTCTTGAGCTAAATAAAAGATGGTTGTTTTAAACGATAAAAAAAAAAAAAGTGTAAAGGAAATTCTGGCTAGTGTAATAAGGCAGGAAAAACTAATTTAAAACAATTAGGTTGTAAAGGGCTTCCCTGGTGGCTCAGCAGATAAAGAATCCCCCTGCAATGCAGGAGACCTGGGTTCGATCCCTAAGTTGGGAAGATGCCCTGGAGAAGAGAACGGTTACCCACTCCAGTATTCTGGCCTGGAGAATTCCATGAGCTGTATAGGCCATGGGGTCTCAAAGAATCAGACATGATTGAGTGCCTTTCACTTTCTTTGTTTCTAGGTTGTAGAAAAAGTAAAAACTTTCTTAATTCACAGGTGTGATTGTCTGTTTAGAACTCAATATAATCTATCCAAAAATGCTATTAAAACTAGTAAGTGAGTTTTCAAAATTAGATATATATATGAATATATATTCAAATATGAATGAATGAATATATATATTCCTATATATATATGAATCAATTGTTTTTCAAAGTACTAGCAACAATTGAAAATTAAAATTTAAAAATTTCAATATAAATATAATATAAATATTATAAAACTCTAAACAATGAAATCTGATAAAATAGGCAAAACCTATACGTGGAAAACTACAAACTAGTGCTGAGAAAAATTAAAGACCTAAATAAATGAAGAAATAAACTGCAGTCATAAGCTGAAATATTTATTACTGTTAAATATCAATTCCCTAAAATTTACTTATAGATTAAATACATTCTCTATTAAGATGCCAATAGTCTTTTTAAAAAGTTACATATGAATTTACAAACTCTTTTAAATGTATGAAGAAATGCAAAAGATCTAGCGTACTCTCCTAAAAAAAACCTGAAAAAGCATGAAATTGTACTATTACTTCCTCATTTTAATGCTTATTATTAAGTTATAATAATAAATACAATTTTATATTGGTATAAAAATAGGCTAATAGGACTACTAAACTAAAAAGAAAAGCCATAAATAGACTCATATATATATATATATATATATATACACCTTAATTTTCATAAAAGGTGCAAAAGTAATTCAATGGGGAAAAGAATCTGCTCAACAGTAGTGTTACAACTGCTAGGTGTCTATATTTAAGAAAAAAGAAACCTTGATCTACTTTTCAGATCATGCAAAAGCTAATCTAAAATGAATCACAGATCTAAATGTCAATTCTAAAAATGTAAAATAACTGGACGAAAATATTTGAGAAAACTTGGCAATTTTCTGCTAGAAAAGATAATTTTTAACCTGAGAAATGGGAAGCAAGATCCATAAAGGTGCAAACTAAAGAATTTGATTTCATCAAAATTAAAAACTCTTCCTTTCTGAAAGTCACTATTAAGTAAATGATAAAGCAAGTGAAAGGCTGGGACAAAGTCATCTTCAAATCATGTAACTAATAAAGAACTTGTATTCAGAATATATAAGGAAACTTCAAACTCTCACTCACTCCTGATTAGGTTGTAAAATGTAAAACGGCTTTGGAAAATGAAGGTAAATAGACATCAACCATATTATTCAGCCATTTAACTTCTGAGAAATGAAATAGAGAACTAAAGCAAACTGCAAGTACGTACCTGTACAAAGATGTGTAAACAAAAGTTTATCACAAATTTAATATAATGATTCCAAACTCGAAACAACCCAAATATCCATCAAAAGTTGAAGGCATAAACAAATTGTGGTCCCCCCTTGCAATGGGCTATCTTTCAACAATAAAAATAAGTGAATTATTCAGATTACAACATGGGCAAATCTTCAAATAATCAAACAGTGAAAAAAGCTTGCCAACTCCCGCCTCAACTGCCACCAACCATGTGCAGTGTTATTCCGGTTATTTATAATTTTAGATATTTCTAACTAATTTTTTCGAATTTAGAATCTGTTTGTGGCATAAAATACATCAGAAGGTGCCTGGGGACAAAGGTGAGGGGCAGGGAAATAAGGAGGAAGGGCTTACAAAGAGGCATAAGGAAATCTTTAAGAGTGAGGAATATGTATATATATATATATATATTTGTCAAAACTTATCAAATTGTATCCTTCAAATATACGCAGTATACTACAAGTCAACAGTACTCAGTAAGTATGTTAAAAATGTAAAGCACAATATTGAGGGATCATTTTAAACCTCAAACAAATATTGGTGGTATGTGGAGCAGTGGGAGTTCTCATATATTACAGGGGGAGTTTAAATTGTTGCAGTAGATGTGGAGCGCAGTCTGGCAAATTTCACTGAAGTTGCAAGTCATGCATACCCTGGAGTCCATCATTTCCACTTCTAATGATATTCCCTGTCAAAATTTTTGTACATGCTCACAGAGAGATAAGATGTACAAAAACATTTAATGCCACATTGTAATAACAAATTTAAGATAGAATGCAACATTCAGAATAAACAATATACATCAACATAAGTCATAAAACTCAAAAACATACATATGGGAATGATCTTCATAAAAAGAAGTTTTAAAGATTATCCTTAGGGAAAAATGAGTGAGAATGTGATTAGGGAAGATGATATAGAATCTTCAATATTTGTAAGTTCTTAATTCTTAAGTAAGTAAATTGGTATCTATTATATTATTCTCAAAGTGAAGAAGAACTAAACAGCCTTTGATGAAAGTGAAAGAGGAGAAGGGAAAAAAGCTTCTTTATTTTTGACATATCTCTAATGTATGTAGGAGATAGTCTATTAGTTTAAAGATATGAAAAATTGAGAATCAGAAAGGCTTTGGAGTTTTCCCAATGTCACAAAACTAGTGAATAGAAAATTCGTCTAGGATCTAAACCTTCTTTCTTCTGGTCCTTCTTCTGGTTTGTTTACACCACTGTTTTCATTTGACTTTTAAAAACAGAAAGTAAGAAATTACTTGTATATGAGATCACAGAAAGATGTTAATCTTTTGTTACCATAAGGCATTAAAGTGCCTACTTAGCAAAATATATGTAAAAGAGATAAAAGAGCATTCATAAGCATACTCTGGTGCCTGGATATTGTAAGGAGAATGAAACAGCTAAATCTATGAAAATCTGAACTGTCAGGAGCTTGTGGGAGCAGAAAGAAGTAATAAGGGACACATAGGTAAAAAAGATATTTGGTAAATAAAAATAAAATAAAAATGAGAAAAGACATATTTAAGCAAAGGACTTTCATGTCATTACATGGAGAGATTTTTAATGACTAGGTAACAGAAAGATTCATGTAAAAAAACACTGTTTTTATGCTGATGCAAACAAAAATGATGCAATTTCTTAAATCCATACCTTAAAAGTTTTAGCGTTATTTGCTAAAATGGACTTATATGTGGCCCTAACAAAACTAAACATATCAAGACATACATTTATTCATTCATACATGTGCAGAGATATTTGCTTGTCCATAGCATGAATGAATATAAGATAAAAAGCTGTAACGTATAACACATATATCATATAGCTAAGCCCTATCTTTGGTTGAACAAATTAAGATTTTCACACAAATGTTATCATGAGAGAGACTGTCCTACTTGATAATTTATGATAAACTTTAGTTAAATCTCAATCGAATATATTAGGACCATAATCAGAGGAAAGTGTTCTGTAATGCTGACTAAACCATTACTAGTCTATTTATTCCTTCTCTATGCAATAATGATTTATTCAACACGCATTCCGTATCAGTAAATGTATACCAGCATAGGTAGGTGGCAGATACTACCCAAATATTGGTGATATAGAGATATCTGTGCACTTAATGACAAATTTTGGGCTTCCCTGGAGGCTCAGATGGTAAAGAGTCATCCTGCAATGCAGGAGACATGAGATGCAGATATGATCCCTGAGTTGGGGAGATCCCTAGAGGAGGGTATGGCAACTCACTCTAGTATTCTTGCCTGGAGAATCCCCATGGACAGAGGAGCCTGGAGGGCTACAATCCATGGTGTCCCAAGGTCAGACACAACTGAGTGACTAAGCACAATGACAAATATTAAAAGATTTATCAAAATACACTCCTATGAAGACTATGACCAGAGTCTTTTTAAATTGCTTCTGAGAAAGGAGAGAAACACAGGCCAGACAAGTCAGCAAAAGTTTCAAAGATGTCATTATAAATAAATGGAATGATATCTGGAAAAGTATCTTCTTAACATTAAAGACTTATACTATTTAAGAAATTATTATTATAAATTCTGCCATCTCAGTTCTCAATAAAGAGGACATTTCACAGCATGATAGAACTTTGGAGGTATAAGCATTCAAATATTTCATGGACTGCCAAGGCTTACTATCTTTAAAAACATTTCTTTTTCCAGAAAGAAAAAAAAATCTACTTATAAGTAAACATCTCACACATAATTGAGAATAAGTGCAGTTAACAATTTACCAAGGGCAATTCTTGCACAATTCATTGTCAGACCAGCATATCATTTTTTTGAAATGTTATCAGTAGGTAAAATAATGGCCTCCTAAATATGTCTACATTCTAATCCCAGTAACCTATGAATATGACAGGTTACATAATTAAATTAGCAGATGGAATTTTTTAATGTGTTGCTTGATACGTATGCAGGGTATATCATGAGAAATCCTGGGCTGGATGAAGCACAAGCTGGAATCAAGATTGCCAGGATAAATATCAATAACCTCAGATATGCAGATAACACCACCTTTATGGCAGAAAGTGAAGAAGATCTAAAGAGCCTCTTGATGAAAGTCAAAGAGGAGAGTGAAAAAAGTTGGTTTAAAGCTCAGCATTCAGAAAACTAAGATCATGGCATCCAGTCCCATCACTTCATGGGAAATAGATGGGGAAACAGTGGAAACGGTGACAGACTTTATTCTTGGGGGCTCCAAAATCACTGCAGATGGTGACTGTAGCCATGAAATTAAAAGATGCTTACTCCTTGGAAGAAAAGTTATGTCCAACCTAGACAGCATATTAAAAATTAAGGGTTGGTCAGCCTGGGTCCTTATCTGGAAGTTCTGAGAAATAATCTGTGGTGCAGTGGTTTAGTCACTAAGTCATGTCCAACTCTCTGCGATCCCATGAACTGTAGCCTACCAGGCTCCTCTTTCCATGGAATTTTCCAGGCAATAGTATGGAGTGGGTTGCTATTTCCTTCTCCAGGGTATCTTCCAGATCCAACCCAGAGATTGAACTCAGGTCTTATGCATTTCAGGTGGTCTCCTGTGGTGCAGGAAGATTCTTCTCCAAGTGAGCTACATTTCAGCTTCTCAGCAGACATACTTCTTCCTTGCAGCAACAGGCTGGGTATCCATTTCCTTGTTGGCTATCTATCACCTTGGGGCCTCTCTCAGCAACTAAGACTACCTACACTTCTCATACGGTCCACTTCAGTCTAGTAATGGCACTTCAAATCCTTTTCATGTTTCAAATCTCTCTCACTTCCCCTTCTGTCATCAGCTGGAGAAAGTAATGTCTCCTGTGATTAAGTCAGATTCATTTGGATAACCTCCCTGTTTTACAGTCACATAGTATAATCATGGGAGTGATATCACACCATATTCACAGGTTTTGGGAGATCATAGTGGGGCATAAGGGCTTTCCTATAGCTCAGATAAAGTAAAGAGTCAGGTAAACAGTCTCCTTGCAATGCAGGAGATACAGGTTTGATTCCTGGGTAGGGGAGATCTCCTGGAGAAGGAAATGGCAACCCACTCCAGTATTCTTGCCTAGAGAATCCCAGGGACAGAGAAGTCTGGCATGGTCCAGTCCTTGGGGTCACAAGAGTCAGACACAAACTTAATGACTAAACCTCCACAGTGGGACATATTTGGGGGCTCATTTTAGGCTCATTCTGCCTACTACAACTATTCAATTGCTTCTTTAATTTTCCATATATTTAAAAGATTGATGGATTTACGTTATGTGGCTTGCTTATACACTGCCCTGTATTCTGATGTATTTTTTAAAGGAGACATGTTTCCAATAAAACAGGAAACTCCTAAGCACAAGAATAACATGCTGTATTCTTTCAATAACTGGCATTATGTTAGAGCTAAGGATACAGAAATAAATAAGTTGTCAAGAAAGAGTATAATGGAATAATATTTGGAAGAATTGGAAGAAGTTCAGACAAATTTGAAGAATATAAAAAACCTATTGATACAGATTTAGTGCTTATATGATCTAAAGGCAAAGTGATTATGGAGTAAGAATCATTACTCTTTAATCGTTTAGTTATCTCTGAATGCATCAAAAGTATATTCAATGAACACCAACTATGTGCTAAAATGGAAAAAAAAATACTATTAGCCTATTATCAAGAGTTTTTTGAGAGTCAAATGAAATTACTTAAGCCAAAATATTTATAATAAACTATGAAATTCTATTCAAACATGAATTATTAAAATTATTTGTGTTCAGTCGCTCAGTCGTTTCCGACTCTGTGACCCCATGAACTGCAGCATGCCAGGCCTCCCTGTCCATCACCAACTCCCGGAGTCACCCAAACCCATGTCCATCGAGTTGGTGATGCCATCTAACAATCTCATCCTCTGTTGTCTCCTTCCCTTCCTGCCCTCAATCTTTCCCAGCATCAGGGCCTTTTCAAATGAATCAGCTCTTCACATTAAGTGGCCAAAGTATTGGAGTTTCAGCTTCGGCATCAGTCCTTCCAATGAACACCCAGGACTGATCTCCTTTAGATGGACTGATTGGATACCCTTGCAGTCCAAGGGACTCTCAAGAGTCTTATCCAACACCACAGTTCAAAAGCATCAATTCTCCAGCGCTCAGCTTTCTTGCTAGTCCAACTCTCACATCCATACATGACTACTGGAAAAACTATAGCCTTGACTAGACAGACGTTTGTTGGCAAAGTAATGTCTCTGCTTTTTAATATGTTGTCTAGGTTGGTCATAACTTTTCTTCCAAGGAGTAACCATATTTTAATTTCATGGCTGCAATCACCATCTGCAGTGATTTTGGAGCCCAGAAAAATAAAGTCAGCCACTGTTTCCCCATCTATTTGCCATGAAGTGATGGGACCAGATGCCATGATCTTCGTTTTCTGAATGTTGAGCTTTAAGCCAACTTTTTCATTCTCCTCTTTCACTTTCATCAAGAGGCTCTTTAGTTCTTCTTCACTTTCTGCCATAAGGGTGGTTCATCTGCATATCTGAGGTTATTGATATTTCTCCTGGCAATCTTGATTCCAGCTTGTGCTTCCTCCAATCCAGCGTTTCTTATAATGTACTCTGCATAGAAGTTAAATAAGCAGGGTGAATATATATAGCCTTGCCATACTCCTTTTCCTATTTTGAACCAATTCAAATGTGAATTATTAAAATTATTTGTGTAGGTTCCTATATACTGTTTCTACACCTACATCATCCAGGAGAGAGCAAATCATGTAACAGATGCTCAAAAGATTGACCACTACCATCAATAAGTAAATACATGCATTATATTTCATTTCTTTTTAACGATAAAATTTTTCTCTAGAAAATGAAAGTAATTCCTGTTTATCACTTCTTCCTTCATCCATATTCTTCCTTGTTTGCCCTTTGGCTATGTAGGACTTTAGTTTTACATTTGCCTAGAAGTGTCCTGCTGCAGAAAGCCTTCCTAATTGGTGAGATGATTCAAGGCCAGACAAGGGTAGCAGATGCTACAACACTGGTGTGATGTGGCTGAGCTTGCAACAATCTGCTGGAGAAGTTCCCTGTACTAGCTATTTTCCATCTCCTGCATTGCCAGGCTGATTCTTTACCACTGTGCCACCTTGGAAGATTACAGAGAACCTCATAAGCCACCCCAAACCCGCTGTCCAACAAGCTTATTAACGAAGTGCTGGAGAGTTAGCTAGAGCCAGTGGGGCTCACCAACTTTCTATGCATAAAAATTATCTAGGATTACCTGTTAAAAATACATACTTCAAGTACACCCTGAGAAATTCTGGTTTAGAAGGTCTAGGGGAAGGGGAAGTATGAAACCTAGAAATCTGTATCTTTTAATAAATTATCCTTGAAATTCTGAAATATAATAGCTAATCAAAACATTTATATTATTTTTCTTAGCTCATATGAGGAACAACATTTGCACTCCCCCCCCCGAGAAAAATAACCTTAAGGTCATGTTTTTTACATCAGTCTGTATGTGAATTTTAACAATTCCAACATCTTATTTACTGTATGATCTTGAATAAGTTATTAAAACTTACTGTCTCAGAAATTTCATCTGTAAAATGATCATCATTGTAACGAATGCAAGTGTGGTAGGGATTAACGTTTTAGCTATTCTAGTTGTTTTTGTCATTGTAATCATTATTATTATCCTCCCTGAAGTGCTTACAATGGTGTCTCTAAATTACCAGGGCCCAAGGGCACAACTTACTAGTTTTGAACATCTCTAAACCAAATGATTAGAAAACTCTTGCTGGATCCCTATGGTATACTCATACTAACAAAGCCTCTTTTCATATTTTAATAATAAGCAGCATTAAAACATAAAGGACAATGCAATTGTTCAAGAAGAAATTAAACTGAAGTACTATGTGATGGGATAATAACATTTGCTGAGCAATATTAATCACTGCCGACAGCACCAAAATGATCCTGGGGCCATGCTGTGGGGGTGGCTTCATGGGCTAAGAAATTTCAACAAAACTGGAATAATAGGATTCTATATCATTGTTTTTCACATCCCTTATTCAGAAGTAGGGTCAGGAAAAGAAAGAGAATGCCCAAGTCTCTCTTATCTACAACATTTGCTAGGTTTTTTTTTCCCCAAAAAAATGTAGTTATTGGTAAGACGCAGTGGTAAAGAATCTGCCTATCTGTGCAGGAGACACAAGAGATGCAGGTTCAACCCCTAGGTTTGGAAGATTCCCTGGAGAAGGTAATGGCAATCCACTCCAGTATTTTTGCCTGGGAAATATCATGGACCACAGGAGCCTGACAGGCCATAGCCCATGGGGTTGCAGAGTTGGATGTGACTGATTACACACAAGATGCTCTGTATGCTAGATTCTTCACATATATTAGGCTGTTTTGAGGAAGAAAATGAAAATCATGCACAAATAAATTCTTAAAATGGGATAGATATTTAGACAGACAGTCAGAAGAGATGATACAAAGTTTGAATTACTAGCTCTCAGAAGTGGGATCTTCACAAAGCGCCTGCCCCTTTCCTAGCAGGAGGGGGATTTCCAATGATACAGGTCCAGGATGGTAGCTTGCCTCTCCCTTGGAAGAAGACAGTTAATTTCTGATCTTTCTCTACAGCTATACCGGGTCTTCTTCTGGGCCTACGAGAAAGAGACCTTGCTCCCTTTCCTCAGTGGTTTATAAGCTTTTGTCCCATAGGTAAGAAAGGGCAAAGGATCCTGGCACTATCCTGCCTTGTGCATAGCACTGTGGCTTCTCTGCCTCAAGTCTGGGCACAGGAGGTTTTCTGTGGTTTCCTGCTGTGCCCTCAATCCTTCCCATGTGCATCTGTTGAGATTCGTGGGGGAGAGCCTGCTAATTGGTGATAATTTCCACTCTATCTGTGGCTTCCGGCAGTATTATCTTCATTGTAGACCATACGCTACTTGACTTCCATCAACTTACAGAAAACCTGATCCGAATTCTTCCTAGTTTTTGTGACACTCTATCTGCCCTAGGTAAACAAGTGCTTATATCCCATCTGACCAGCATGACCAAACTTAGGCAGGTTTTCTGGTGACTCTAGGTCCCTGACCTTGCATTTCTTACAGTGTTTACTTTAGAAAACTTTTAACTATAAACTATTCCATCTCTTTGAGACGCAAATCTTTTAAAAAGCCTCTTGCCAGTTTTACAACCCAGGAATGTCTTTCTCAAGGAAATTAGAGTGCTCCTTCTGAAACGTATTCATCTTGAAAGATAGTGTCCCTGTTCCCGAATCTCTGTGGAAGAGTAGGAGTTAGCCTATCTTCAGTGGATGTTTTGCCCCAAGTCGCAAAATTACTTCCTGTCATAAAACTACGTGAAGTTTATTTTTCCTTTGTGAAAGTGAAAGTGTTATTCACTCAGTAGTGTCTAACTCTGCAACCCCATGGATTAGCATCCATGAAATTCTTCTCTGTCCATGGGATTCTCCAGGCAAAAATACTGGAGCGGGTAGCCACCCTCTTCTCTAGGGAAATTTCCTGAACGAGGGATCTCCCATATTGCAGTAAGATTCTTTACCTTCTGAACCACCAGATAATGTCAGTTAGCAAATACAGATAGCCCATGAATGCTCTCATCACTCTCACTAATTTTCTACTAGCTCACCCCAGGACTTAAAAACTTTCTTGCCCTTTGCTTCTATGGAATCGAGCTCTGGACTCTCTCTCCTATTGGAATAGCCTTGATTAAAATCTTTATTGCTTGTTTAACTTTGACTAGTGCATGCTTTCTTTGGCATATCTCTCCTTTGAGAATCCTTTTTTTCATTAGATTTTAGGCTAGTTTAATTACCCTAAGATTTTTGATACATGTAAGAAAAATTGTTATCTGAATTTTTTATGGCTTTAATGATAAAAGTTACACTCTTCCCAGCTTGCTACTGCTTAAATAAAAACCAGAGGACTTTATGCTTTTATTATATTCTTTGGTGAATTCAATTGAATGTGAAGGCACATTGCCACAATGGAGGCAGTACATTTGAATGTTAGAACACATAGCATTTATAAATAATAAATAGACTGAGGATGCACCCCCAATTATCAATAAGGAAGTGAAATCAAAAGTATTAGAATTACTGAAAAATATATTAGAGAAGATTTAATAAGCCACACCTTGGGAAATCATCAACAAAGGTCTTTTTTAAATTGCATTATAAAAACATTATCATTGCACTACCATGATAAAAAAATTGAAAAACTAGACCAAAAAAAAAAAAATTATTTCAGACATCATACAAGAGGAAGTACAAAACAATGCAACCACAAAAAAGAAGAAAAATAAACAATTTAGCCTCACAAATGCTCTGGTTTCTGAGCATTTAAGAGAACCCAGTGCAGCAAAGAGGAATTCAGTGCTAGCAATTGGATCTGAGACAAGGAAAGAGACTAAAGTTCAGGAAAAATTAAAGTAGGCACAAATGAAAATGCAATTTAAAAAAAAGAAAATGAAAATAACATAAAGAAAAAATGAAAATGATTGGGAAAATAGTGGAAATGGAAGACAGAGAAAAGGAATAATTTTCATATTATTGAAATTTTTGATGAAGGAAACTTAAACAGGGGACCAATTTAAAAATGTTTAAAGTTCTTAAAACTCTTATGCCAACCAGAAATAGAAAAAGATGTGAATCTGCATATTCAAAAACCTCTCAAATTACCTGGAAAAATTAACCCAGAATAATTAGCTCTGAAACATATTTTAATAAAACATTTTTTTCAAGGCTTCCAGGAAAGTAAATTAAAAAGTCAAAAGAAGATTGGCAGAATTTTCAAAACCAACATATAAAGTAAGGCAACAAGGGAGCAGTATTTTTAAAAGTATTTTAAACAGCTTTATTGCAGTCTAATTGATTGAAAATGTGTGTAATTTAAGGTGTACAATTTGACCATTTTGATATATGTATACACTTATGAAACCATTACCACAACCAAGATAACGAACATAGTAATTTCCCTTGCCTCTGTAACATCAGTAAGCAACCACTGACCTGCTCTGTTACTATATTTACAGTTTGTATAAACAGAATCAGTGTGCTTATTGACAGATTGAGCCCCCTTCCCCCACTCAAAGTCTGCTCTCTCTAAGCAAGGACAATTAAAATGAAACTCTCACAAGGGTCATTTATTATAAGAGTTGAGCCACATGCCTACATAATCATGATACTGATATGAAACAACCTAAAAAAGAGTCTCTAATCTCTTACAACAAATATTTTTAAGGGTCATTCCATAGCTATTTTATGCTTCACTGAGATATATTTATAGAAGGTGGAATACAGAAAGCATTTTTGAATTCTTAGTTTTATTTTAAACATTACTCAGCTACAAAGATGAATCAGACAAAAATCTGACAGGTCACTAACTACAAACCACCAAACGGTTCCATTTCCACTTAAACCAAGGTCATACACTTTATGTCTAAACTTTTTTTATTTTTTGTCTTCATTCATATCTTGGTAGTTTTCCCTGCTTTCCAATAAAGTTTTTCTATGAGGGAAAAAAAAAAATATATATATATATATAAAAGGGAAAACAGCCATACATGGAAGTAACTCTAAAACAAATGCTTTCCTAAAAACATGCAGTAACAAAGAAATATTCCAGCTAGTAGCCCATTTATGATGCAGACAAAACTTTAACAGCCATCCTGAAAATCTACACTTGGCAGACAAAATAAGTTAAAAAGACATCATCAATCTAAGTTTTTTAAATACCATAAAATAAAGAGCATTCTCTGTGTTCACATTTGCAAATTCATCCTTCCAGCAAAGCTCAAACAGCACACAGAATTAGCTGAAGCATTCAGTTCAAAATTAATACTGAAATAGAGTTCTGAAAGCTCAAATAACCGCCCTCATGAGTGCCATGAGAGGAATTTAGCTCCGCCTAAGGGGCAGTATGTTTCATAAAACCCCTATCTTTTTTCCTTTGATATAATGCAACTAGTCTAATGGGTTTTGCCTTTTAAAAATCTTCTAAAATCTGCAGCAAAATAACCCAGAATTACCATATCTTCAATTAAACATACTATGCTGCTCTGGGGATTGGAATTGAATACATTGTTTACCAAGACTGCAAAGTCTGAGTGGCCACTACTCTATTAACTGGCTAATCTGAGCCCTAAATGAGAACATTAAAAGGGGAATATAGATCTCTTTGAATGTAAATAATACTTAACCTGATAAGTTTTCTTTCTTCCTGGATTGCAGGTGCTACACACCCTAACCATTTCTCATACCTCAAATGTAGCCCATTTTTTAAGGTGCAGTTCAAACATCAATTTCTGAATGCCATCCTTGATTTTCTCAGAATAATGGGAAATCTTTCTTTGAACTTCTTTAACACTTTCTATTCCACAGTTTTTAAATATATCACTACTGTTAACACACTATAGTTATATTCATAGTCTCATTCTATAAGATTTCAAGTTCTTTGAACCCAAAATATGTTTTATATACATTGCTAAATTGATATCTTAAAGGCATCTGATATGTGTTTACTGCAGAGCAAATTGAGTTCTTAAAGTAACATAGAAATGACAAAACATCTGTTCATGAGAATAGATAGTTCTATTTTAAAATTCTGTTAGTATAAGTTCATTTGAAAATAAAACTTGGTCCTACTATGGATTCAACATTATTTTTTGGAATTTCTAAAATGTTCTAATTTCATGATTTTGCTTGTCATTTTACCTTAAACACAGAAACAGATTTGAAGAAAAATGTGGAGGAAGAAAGTAGCATGGAAAGGAGAAGGTAAGAACTTAACAGAACTCTGTAGGAATGAGGTGATAGAACCTGTTTTAATTGATGTGAAATGAATTGAATGGTGTACAATATTATCACAAGTTTATCAATATGAGTGTGAGTCGATGCTTCTTTGCAAATGGTATAGTCATCCAAAGTCTGAACTGATAAAGCCAATTTGGAAAATTTCCATTTGGAATATGCAGGTGATTTTCCTTGAACAGAACATTCATTTTATTCTTTTGCTGGAGAGAAGAAGCATGTTTCTCAGCAGATTATAGGCAAAAGAAAAAAAACCCTGATTTAGGTATGTTGGGCTACACATATCTAAGGAGAATGTGACAGAACTTAATTTAAAATGTGGCCATGAAGATGTGTCTCTCAGATACTCTTAAGATGGATTGCTCTAAAGATCAGAGCTGACTGACCATACCATTGCTTTATCACTGAATTCACCTAGACAGGAACATGGAAGCCACACTCAGGTTATTCCCAGATAATAACATGGTGGCCTTTGCTGCTGGGCCTCTCCTGCATGAATAAGAAACTTTTGTTTGAGTATTATCATAGATTAAGGAACCCTTAGTATCGGGCTGAGGCCTGAGAAGATAGGATGAGCACCACATTTCCTTTCCTTTACCTGAGTTCACTCCTTTTTCTTTTTTTTTTTTGCGGGCTTAGAAATATTTATTCTCCTTGGTTTTTTCTGCCTCTTCATCTTTTTTTTTTTTTTAATTTTATTTTATTTTTAAACTTTACAATATTGTATTAGTTTTGCCAAACATCAAAATGAATCCGCCACAGGTATATCCGTGCTCCCCATCCTGAACCCTCCTCCCTCCTCCCTCCCCACACCCTCCCTCTGGGTCGTCCCAGTGCACCAGCCCCAAGCATCCAGTATCGTGCATTGAACCTGGACTGGCGACTTGTTTCATACATGATATTATACACGTTTCAATGCCATTCTCCCAAATTTCCCCACCCTCTCCCTCTCCTTCTCCCACAGAGTCCATAAGACTGATCTATACATCAGTGTCTCTTTTGCTGTCTTGTACACAGGGTTATTGTTACCATCTTTCTAAATTCCATATATATGTGTTAGTATACTGTATTGGTGTTTTTCTTTCTGGCTTACTTCACTCTGTATAATAGGCTCCAGTTTCATCCACCTCATTAGAACTGATTCAAATGTATTCTTTTTAATGGCTGAGTAATACTCCATTGTGTATATGTACCACAGCTTTCTTATCCATTCATCTGCTGATGGGCATCCAGGTTGCTTCCATGTCCTGGCTATTATAAACAGTGCTGCGATGAACCTTGGGGTACACGTGTCTCTTTCCCTTCTGGTTTCCTCAGTGTGTATGCCCAGCAGTGGAGTTAAATGTTAAGATTCTGCATCACTGTCTAAAGCCTCTCACTGACAACTCCAGCTTCCTTTATGATTTGCAAGCATTTCCTTCAATAAATTTCTCAGACTTCCAGTCTTGTCTTGTCTTCTACTTCTTTCAGTTTATTTAGTTCAGAATGAAAAGGGTTATCCCTTTAGATGTATTTGCCCCACAGATAGAGGCTCAGATTTAAGCCATTCACATGAATACACTTCAGATTTTTCCTACACCCCACATTCTAACATTCTAACTTGTGCTTTACTAAAATATATTTTCTTTATTGTAGTGTCTAGAGCACTCATTTTCAAATACTCTTCTGAGAGTTATTCTCAAGCATGCTTTATGGAAAAAAAAATTTTTTAAGCATGTTTCTATCTCCAGATATCATGATTGAGTTTAAAAATACTTTAAAAATGTACAGAATATGTGTTTTTAACCACATCCTCTAGGTTAATTACATAAATATCATGTATATTAGTTTTCTACTGCTGCATAACAAATTATCATAAATTTAGTAGTCATAGAAATACAGGATTATCTCACAATTTATATGGGTCAGCCATGATTTAGCTGTATTATGAGCTCAAGATCTCACAAGGCTGTACTCAAGTTTTTCGGTTGTGCTTTATTTTCATCTAAAGGTTCAGGTAGGAAAGGATCTGTTCTCAAGTACATCCAGATTACTGGTAGGATCCTCATCCATGCAGCTGTCTACTGAAATACCCGACATTTTGTTGGGTGATAGCTGGAGGCCCATTTAGGTCCCTAAATATTGCTCACAAGATCCCCATTGTATGATTGTCTTCACAGGTATAACATTCATAACACTGTTATATATTTCATCAAGACCAGTAGAATTTCTTTTTCCAGTCTCCTCAGACAGAGTCTTAGCACAACAAAATATAATTTTGGGGGGAGCATCCCATTACCTTGCCATGTATTATATAAAAACTAGTTAGAAGCAAATCATGAACTCTACCAACAGGCCAGGGAAAAGAATTACATGAAGGCTTGGATCATTGTGGGTCACCTTATTGTCTTTCACTACTTTGGGTTTGGGAACCATCAGCCTAGATGAAGAGAATATGCTTTAACTCGGAAAGTGGACCTTGGTGGTGCAATGGTAAAGAATCTGCCTTCCAAGGCAGGAGATGCAAGAGACATGGATTAGATGCCTGGGTGGGGAAAGTCCCCTGGAGTAGGAAATGGTAATCCATTCCAGTATTCTTGCCTGGAAAATTCCATGGACAGAGGAGCCTGGCAGACTATAGTCCATGGCGTCCCAAAGAGTTGGGCACGACTGAGCGACTAAAACACACACACAAATATAAGAGACGACTAGCGCAATATGTGAATTAAGGGATAGAGGCCATAACTCAGAATTCTCTTCTAATCAAGTTGCAGCTAAAAGGAATAACTTTTTATACATTCAGGGTCTATAAAAACATATTATTAATGTGTATTATTTCAGAAAAAATGATTCAAATATATAAGCTGTATGAATGACTCCTAATAAGTAAACCAAAAAGTATGAAAAACAAGATAGAAAGGTACTAGTATTTGTGATCAATGAAATCGTTGAATGTGTGGGGATGTTTCTAAATAACTATTGAAATTGTGATCACAATCAGTTCATTTCAGTTCAGTCACTCAGTCATGTCCAACTCTTTGCGACCACATGAATCACAGCACGCCAGGCCTTTCTGTCCATCGCCAACTCCCGGAGACCACCCAAACTCATGTGCATCGAGCGATGATGCCATCCAGCCATCTCACCCTCTGTCATCCCCTTCTCCTAGTGCCCTCAATCCCTCCCAGCATCAGGGTCTTTTGCAATGAGTCAACTCTTCGCATGAGGTGGCCAAAGTATTGGAGTTTCAGCCTCAGCATCAGTCCTTCCAAAGAACACCCAGGACTGGTCTCCTTTAAGATGGACTGGTTGGATCTCCTTGCAGTCCAAGGGACTCTCAACAGTCTTCGCCAACACCACAGTTCAAAAGCATCAATTCTTTGGCACTCAGCTTTCTTCACAGTCCAACTCTCACATCCATACATGACCACTGGAAAAACCATAGCCTTGACTAGATGGACCTTTATTGGCAAAGTAATATCTCTGCTTTTTAATATGCTATCTAGGTTGGTCATAACTTTCCTTCCAAGGAGTAAGCATCTTTTAATTTCATGGCTGAAGTCACCATCTGCAGTGATTTTGGGGCCCCCAAAACTAAAGTCTGACATTATTTCAACTGTTTCCCCATTTATTTCCCATGAAGTGATGGGACCAGATGCCATGATCTTTGTTTTCTGAATGTTGAGCTTCAAGCCAACTTTTTCACTCTCCTGTTTCACTTTCATCAAGAGGCTTTTTAGTTTCTCTTCACTTTCTGCCATAAGGGTGGTGTCATCTGCATATCTAAGGTTATTGGTATTTCTCCTGGCAATCTTGATTCTAGCTTGTGCTTCCTCCAGCCCAGCGTTTCTCATGATGTACTCTGCATATAAGTTAAATAAGCAGGGATGCAATATACAGCCTTGACGTGTTCCTTTTCCTATTTGGAACCAGTCTGTTGTTGCATGTCCAGTTCTAACTGTTGCTTCCTGACCTGCATATAGGTTTCTCAAGAGGCAAGTAAGGTGCCCTGGTATTCCCATCTCTTTCAGAACTTTCCACAGTTTCTTGTGATCCACACAGTCAAAGGCTTTGGCATAGTCAATAAAGCAGAAATAGATGTTTTTCTGGAACTCTCTTGCTTTTCCCATGATCCAGCGGATGTTGGCAATTTGGTCTCTGGTGATCACAATAGATGGAAAAATGACAGTATACAATTTTAAATTAACTATATATGTATATATACACACATTAACTCTGGATGTTAAAATCTTAGATTTTCAGTGAAGAAAACTGACTAGCAAAACAAATATTCTTCTTCATCTTTGATAAATGGGTACAGCATTTATTTTTCTGGTTTCAAAAAGCCTTATACATATATACGTATATATATTTAATCATAGTAGTCAAGAAAATGTATGACATTAATTATACCTCTTTATGAAAAGTCATTTAAAAAATTTTATATTTTAAAAAAATCCATAATTTGCCTACGTGATTTAAGACAATATGACATAGTAAGGTTAAAACAAAAAGAAAAATAATAGACATGGAGACACAAACAAGTAATAGATCTATATGTAAGATTTAAAGGTGAAAACATAAATGATATAAAGCTTCACTTTATGGTAAAGAAACAGACAATTTAAAAATAACCATTCTAGCATTAATAAAGTCAATAAAATAGTACTAAAATAAAAATAATATACCAAAGGAAACAATAAAAATGATCAGATTTAGCTCCATAAATACCTAGAAAACAGTAAAAGGAAATTTATTAGGTGCACTTTCTAATTAAAACTGAATAGTTTTTAGAAACTACTTTTTAGTTTCTAGAATAGTTTAATTAGAAACTTTCTAACTAAAACTTTCATCAAATAAATAATTAAAAATTTTCTACTCTTTGAATATTCAAAAGCATCCTTTTGGTAAATATTGTATCAAGGTGGAATTTAATATACTGTTTAGTCAATATTTAAAAACAAACACAGACAAAAATTAATTGAATTTGAACCAAGATAACTTTATAAATCTAAATGCTCTCATTATCTGAAAATAGAAAGGAAAAAAATTAGCTGAGTTGAGTAAGTCAAATGGTAGAGGAAAAAAGTAATCTAAGTAAATTAACAAGCTGAAAAATAGCAGCATTCAAAAATACAGAGGTTGTATTGTTTTAAAGTAAGACTAGAAAATAACTGGAAAACTCAGTCAAGAAAAATGTACACAGAAAGAAGCTTTTGCAAGAGAAAGAAACTATAGTAATATATTGGATTTGAGCAAAACCAGTCCATTCTGAAGGAGATCAGCCCTGGGATTTCTTTGGAAGGAATGATGCTAAAGCTGAAACTCCAGTACTTTGGCCACCTCATGCGAAGAGTTGACTCATTGGAAAAGACTGGGGGCAGGAGGAGAAGGGGACGAGAGAGGATGAGATGGCTGGATGGCATCACTGACTCAATGGACGTGAGTCTGAGTGAACTCCGGTAGTTGGTGATGGACAGGGAGGCCTGGCATGCTGCGATTCATGGGGTCACGAAGAGTCAGACACGACTGAGCGACTGATCTGATCTGAATACACTTTAGAAACAATTTACTTTTAATAATTTTTAAAAACGAATGGTTTTCAAAAATGTAAAGTTTTAAAGAACAAGAAAATGTGAATTTACTTTAAACTAACTTAAAGTAACATAATTGTACTAATGAATTTAGATGATAAACCTATTAATTAACAAAATATCTAAGCTAAATTTTTAGTTAAATAGTATAACTTTGGTGTGATATTCAGTTATAATTGAGAAATAATCTTCAGTATGAAGACTATGGACTATGTAATGACATAAGAAATGCTTAGAAGAAAGTCAAGTGAAACATTGAATAAATATTTCCGTAGTTACTCTAAATGTTAAATTCAAAAATTTATTATAAATTCTATAAGATCTATAATAAATTCTAAAAACAAAATTATGTCCAAATGTTATAATGATTGTAATTCATTTCTTTCATATATTTTTAAGGTTCTTCTAGTTCTTTGATGCAGATATTATTCTAGGTCCAATGATTTCAACAATAAAAAGAAAGAAATAAAGGAAGGAAGAAAGAAAGAAGAGGAAATAGGGAGGAAGGGAGGGAGAGAGAGAAAAAAAACAAACAAAAAACCCCCAACCTCTCAGAGCTTCTAATCTAATGAGCGAAACAAAAGTGTGTGTGTGTGTGTGTGTGTGTATGTGTCTGTGTGTCTGAAAATACGGGATATACTATGACTCCTTAAAAAAGAGATTGGGATGAAGAATGATGTGAAGCTATCATAGATAAAACTTCTCTGAAGATTTGTTGTTTAAAAGGAGATCTAAATAAAGAAAGGAATTGAGCCATATGAATATTTGGGCAGGTTGATTAGTTTAAAAGAATATTAATACAAGGCCCCAAGGTGGAAATATGCATTGAGTTTCCAGGAAAGGTAAGAAGGCCAGGTAAGGGTGTTATAGCCACGCATTCCAGGAAACAAACTCACTCAGGACAATGCAGATAGTGGAGTGCAGTTTATTACACCGGTGGGCCTAAGGTAGAGTCTCCTCTTAGCCAAGACCAGTTTTTGTAAAAACCTTATAAACCCTAAGTGTACATGCTCAAACCCACCTCCCTAAATTCTCTGAAACTAGTCTGAACAAAGGAAAAGAAAGATACAATCAAAGTTAACCTGTGATTCATATGCCTTAGGCCTAGGTAGTTAACAGTGGACAATTATCAATAGGCCTGTGGTCATACCCCAATAAGCATAATAGAATTTATGATTCTATTTGGTAACACAGATAATTAAGGTATTCTTTTAGGCAACGGAGAGTCTAGGTATGAGCCCTGGGGCTTTTCCATCCTGGGGGTCTGGTTTTCCAGTTGGTATGTCGTTTCCATAGATACTGGGCTGCTGCTGCTAAGTCGCTTCAGTCGTGTCCGACTCTGTGTGACCCCATGGACTGCAGCCTACCAGGCTTCTCCATCCATGGGATTCTCCAGGCAAGAACACTGGAGTGGGTTGCCAGGCAAGATACTGGGCATATAGCTCAAAGTCCACAGTATGGCCCAAGATGGAGTCCTGCTTTCAAGATGGAGCCTGTTCTGTCTGTTTCCTCCTTCAAGGGGATTGAAGTAAGGGGATTGAGTGGATTGAATAAGAAGAAGATTTATAGATGTTTGATATCATACAAGGCCTTAGGAATTATGTAAAGGATTCTGGATTTTCCTCTGGGGTGGGATGGTTTTGATTAGGGAATGATGTGATATGATTTATGTTTTAAAATTATTCTCTTGGTGGCTTAATAGAGACCCATGCCAAGTGAGACAGGAGGTGAAGAAAGAAGAAACAAGACCGATTAAAAAAGAATATCACAAGCAGAAGATTGTACTAGTTAAGGATGTTTTTAATAAAAAATGTATTACTCTAATAGCTTAGATATATGATTCAGCAATGAAAACCTGGGGAAAATACTTGTATTTATAAATGGTTAAGGTTTAAACTTATAAAACTTCATACAAATTAATGATAATAATACTGTGGCCACCACAATATTTTAGTTATTAAAAGTTAATTAACAGAAAAGAGATTATACTAATTAAACAAATCTGAAAATATGCATACTTACTGCCGACCACAAAAATGCAAATGGAAACACTGTAACAACCTGATTACTTATTGTGTTAGCATTTTTATTTTTCAAAACACCAATGCACAAATATAATAGGGTCCTGTGGAAGAATTTTGCATATATTGCTATTTTAATGTGTTTTTATTAGGCCTAAAATAGGCTTATATCTTTTGACCTAGAAAGCATAACTCTCAGAAAATACCTTATGGAAAAAATACTTAATTTAAAATATGCTTATAAGCTAAATTGTCTCAGAATTTATAAAAACATGAAACTTAGAGAGACTTTTAAAAAGCTAATTTAAAAAATAGGGAATGGCCAAATAAACCTGCTAGAATATTTATGAAACCATTAAGAAATCTACTGCTTCATGTAGAAATCTACTTATAGTATTTCTAAGTGTGAGGGGCATGTTATAATATTTAACATAAAGTGTAATAAAAACCATGTATTTAAAAGTGCTATGGATATAAAAATATACCAGAAGAAAATATAACAAAATATTAATGTTGGTGATATTTATCTCAGGTAAATATATAATTTTTTCTTTGCTTTCTTTAAATTTCACATCATCTTTAATAAGGACATATTGCTTGAGTACAAGTGTTTTAGAGTATGTTAAATTCAATGAATTGCATTATTTAGTAGCTATCACTAAAGTGTGCTCAATAGAACACAAAGAGCACTATTAAAAAGGGAGTTAGAACCCATCAGGTTGCATATAGGAGACCAACTCAAGGAGAAAGTATCTGTTTTACTGGGCTGTTGAATCAGAGATCTGAGTTCAAGGTTGCCAGTGAGGCTATAAAATTTAGAGGTGAAATTCAGGAAACGAAGTTTTTATAAATGGTGTACATTAAAATATGCATAAGATACACATTGGGGTAACATCTAAAATACTATGCATGAGTGAAGTTCCCAAGGAGAGAAACACCTAGAAACCTGAAATAGGGGCTTGGTAAGCCTTTCAAGTTTTTGAGATTGCATCAAAGTACTGTATTTCGGACACTTTTTGCTGACCATGATGGCTACTCCATTTCTTCTAAGGGATTCCTGCCCACAGTAGTAGATATAATGGTCATCTGAGTTAAATTCACCCATTCCAGTCCATTTTAGTTCGCTGATTCCTAGAATGTCGACGTTCACACTTGCCATCTCCTGTTTGACTACTTCCAGTTTGCCTTGATTCATGGACCTAACATTCCAGGTTCCTATGCAATATTGCTCTTTACAAAATCAGACCTTGCTTCTATCACCAGTCACATACACAACTGGGTATTGTTTTTGCTTTGGCTCCATTCCTTCATTCTTTCTGGAGTTACTTCTCCACTGATCTCCAGTAGCATATTGGGCAACTACCGACTTGGGGAGTTCCTCTTTCAG
Source organism: Bos mutus (assembly GCF_027580195.1). Lineage (NCBI taxonomy): Eukaryota > Metazoa > Chordata > Mammalia > Artiodactyla > Bovidae > Bos > Bos mutus. The sequence continues at coordinate 74,756,878 of NC_091617.1, forward strand.
TATGTGCCGGGGTCCAGCCCCGGTGGATCCAGGGAATTCGAAGCGGGGACGGCGTCGGCGAGGATCAGGAAACAACTGCTTAATTAAATGTTAATTAAGGATATAAAGAGTAATAGAATAAGGATAGCTCAGTGAGGAAATTCAGTGGAGAAAAGAGGCTGAATAATTCAGCCAGAAGGTAAGAGAAAGAACGACATGGTGAGACCAAGTTTCGGTGAACAAGGCCCACACTTTATTTTCCAAAGTAGTTTTTTACCTTAAGTTATGCATAGAGGATAATGGGGGAAGGGGTAGAGTCTTGCAGCAAGCCAGGCTTTCTTCCTGCAAACTTATCATATGCAAAAGCTTAGGTGATTTGCATCATCTTCTGGCCCGGAGGCCTGTTAACATTTTAAGACCTTTTCTTCAGAAAACTTATTTTTCTCTAAAGGTGATTGGTCTGCAGCCACCTTCCAAAAGCATTAGATAAAGTTGCATTCCTACAGCGCAAAGATGTAGTGGGCTATAACAAGAAAAAGAATTAACTCAAGGGTCCCAGGTTACAAACATTAAAGCTACTACTTACACCAATTATATTAATCAATACACTGCCAGGGACACAGCAGGTAAGGGATATGGAAACTTAGCAGCAAACATTGGCCCAACAAGTGAAAATCCCTTCACCAATACAATTTCTAATCAATCTTTTAACTACTCAAAAGAATCTGTGTTTAGACAATTTAGAACATCTCCTGCCTCTCACAGTTGGGAGGCTCTGAACAATCACATGTGGCCGGAAAAACCTATTCAGGCAGGCTAGAGGATTTCCAAAGGAGTTTGTAGGTTAAACACTGTCACACCCAGGAATTATTAACTGGAGCTGTAAGCTAACTCTTTTTTTCAGACAGAGGTAGTGGGGGACAGCCCCCCGTAAAGTCAGAGGTGTAGGTGAAAGCACAAAGCAGAAAGTAGGCAGACTCTGGTTTTGGGGGTAGATTGCTCCAGAATTTCCAGGGAGACTCCTGAGGCTTGATCCCGCCTTTGCATATGCCAAGCCTCCTTCCTCATGACCTTTGCCAGGGGCGGAGCTCACTCCCCGCAAGTATGCTACCATTTTGCCTTTTCATACTGTTCATGGGGTTCTCAAGGCAAGAATACTGAAGTGGTTGGCCATTCCCTTCTCCAGTAAGAACTACAAGACCTTTTAGGACTAACACACAAAAAAGATGTCCTTTTCATTATAGGGGACTGGAATGCAAAAGTAGGAAGTCAAGAAACACCTGGGGTAACAAATAAATTTGGCCTTGGAATATGGAATGAAGCAGGGCAAAGGCTAATAGAGTTTTGCCAAGAGAATGCACTGGTCATAGCAAACACCCTCTTCCCACAACACAAGAGAAGACTACACATGGACATCGCCAGATGGTCAACACCAAAATCAGATTGATTATATTCTTTGCAGTCAAAGATGGAGAAGCTCTATACAGTCAGCAAAAACAAGACTGGGAGCTGACTGTGGCTCAGATCATGAACTCCTTATTGCCAAATTCAGACTGAAATTGAAGAAAGTAGGGAAAACCACTAGACCATTCAGGTATGACCTAAATCAAATTCCTTATGATTATACAGTGGAAATGAGAAATAGATTTAAGGCACTAGATCTGATAGACAGAATGCCTGATGAACTATGGATGGAGGCTCGTGATATTGTACAGGAGACAGGGATCAAGATCATCCCCATGGGAAAAAATGCAAAAAAGCAAAATGGCTGTCTGGGGAGGCCTTACAAATAGCTGTGAAAAGAAGAGAAGTGAAAAGCAAAGGAGAAAAGGAAAGATATAAGCATCTGAATTCAAAGTTCCAAATAGCAAGGAGAGATAAGAAAGCCTTCCTCAGTGATCAATGCAAAGAAATAGAGGAAAACAACAGAATGGGAAAGACTAGAGACCTCTTCAAGAAAATTAGAGATACCAAGGGAACATTTCATGCAAAGATGGGCTCGATAAAGGACAGAAATTATATGGACCTAAAAGAAGCAGAAGATATTAAGAAGAGGTGGCAAGAATACACATAAGAACTGTACAAAAAAGATCTTCACAACCAGGATAATCACAATGGTGTGATTACTTACCTAGAGCCAGACATCCTGGAATGTGAAGTCTATTGGGCCTTAGGAAGAATCACTATGAACAAAGCTAGTGGAGGTGATGGAATTCCAGTTGAGCTATTTCAAATCTTGAAAGATGATGCTATAAAAGTACTGCACTCAATATGCCAGCAAATTTGGAAAACTCGGCAGTGGCCACAGGACTGGAAAAGGTCAGTTTTCATTCCAATCCCAAAGAAAGGCAATGCCAAAGAATGCTCAAACTACCGCACAATTGCACTCATCTCACACGCTAGCAAGTAATGCTCAAAATTCTCCAAGCCAGGCTTCAGCAGTACGTGAACTGTGCACTTCCAGATGTTCAAGCTGGTTTTAGAAAAGGTAGAAGAACCAGAGATCAAATTGCCAACATCCGCCGGATCATGGAAAAAGCAAGAGAGTTCCAGAAAAACATCTATTTCTGCTTTATTGACTATGCCAAAGCCTTTGACTGTGTGGATCACAATAAACTGTGGAAAATTCTGAAAGAGATGGGAATACCAGGCACCTGACCTGCCTCTTGAGAAACCTATATGCAGGTCAGGAAGCAAAAGTTAGAACTGGACATGGAACAACAGACTGGTTCCAAATAGGAAAAGGAGCACGTCAAGGCTGTATGTTGTCACCCTGTTTATTTAACTTCTATGCAGAGTACATCATGAGAAACCCTGGGATGAAAGAAGCACAAGCTGGAATCAAGATTGCCAGGAGGAATATCAATCAATAGCCTTAGATATGCAGATGACACCACCCTTATGGAAGAAAGTGAAGAGAAGTTAAAAAGCCTCTTGATGAAAGTGAAAGAGGAGAGTGAAAAAGTTGGCTTAAAGCTCAACATTCAGAAACTAAGATCATGGCATCTGGTCCCATCACTTCATGGGAAATAGTTGGGGAAACAGTGGCAGACTTTATTTTTGGGGGGTCCAAATCACTGCAGATGGTGACTGCAGCCATGAAATTAAAAGACGCTTACTCCTTGGAAGGAAAGTTATGACCAACCTAGATAACATATTAAAAAGCAGAGAGACTAATTTGCCAACAAAGGTCTGTCTAGTCAAGGCTATGGTTTTTCCTGTGGTCATGTATGGATGTGAGAGTTGGACTGTGAAGAAGGCTGAGCGCTGAAGATTTGCTGCTTTTGAACTGTGGTGTTGGAGAAGACTCTTGAGAGTCCCTTGGACTGCAAGGAGATCCGACCAGTCCATTCTAAATGAGATCAGTCCTGGGTGTTCTTTGGAAGGACTGATGCTAAAGCTGAAACTCCAATATTTTGACCACTTCATGCGAAGAGTTGACTCATTGGAAAAGACTCTGATGCTGGATGGATTGGGGACCGGAAGAGAAGGGGACGACAGAGGATGAGATGGCTGGATGGCATCACCAACTCAATGGACATGAGTTTGTTTGAACTCCGGGAATTGGTGATGGACAGGGAGGCCTGGCGTGCTGCGATTCATGGGGTCGCAAAGACACGACTGAGCGACCGAACTGCACTGAACTGAAGCCTTTCAAACTTCAGTGAAAGTCCTCCATGAGGACTCATATTTTAATAACAAAGACCATACCCCAGGGTTAAAAACATTAGAACAAGTGGTTAAGGAACACTAACAAAAACAGATTACTACAATAATGTCTAAAGCCAGTTTTCCACAAGAACAATATGATGTGCCAGTCATTTAACTGTTTGTTGGAGTAAAACTTATAAAATGCAATACTTTTAATAAACAGAATTCAGTTTCTAACCCTTATCACTCACAATGACCAGCATACAATAAAAAACTACTATTTATGTGAGGAATAAGAAAAATCTGGAGGAATGTAATCAAATAACTTCCAAAATCAGCACATGCTATAACTCCATTTTTGAGCAATCATAATGTGTAAAACATGCTGAAAACTCTCTGAAGTTTACAGAAATCTGCTTAATGTTGTTTAATTCAGTATTTCCCAAACTTATTTCATGATTAAAAAAAAATCATCAGGGAAACCTTATTCTGAAGAATACTTTGAGAAAAAAGCTCTCACGAATTAAAACATATAATAGTCATTCTAGTTCAGTAATATGTTTTAGTAAAAGATGTAAGTTTGCAGTGTCTTTCCAAAAACTATTTTAAAATATATCAAGTTAGCAGCGTCCTCCCAGGAACATCATATGCAAATGGGTGACCCTGTCTTTTGAGTCTCCTCAAAAGCACATGTGCTCTCCTCATGAGCACATCTACTGAATCATTTCTATCAAAAAGGACTAAGATTTCCTACATATTTTCTGTTTCACTTATTAATTTCTAACCCAAAGATTTTGTGTTTATATCTCTGAAATGTATCTGAACTTTCCAAAATGTTAAACACCTCAGAGTACTACATTAGCGATACAATGTTAATCACGTTTAAAATAAAACGATCATTGAATTTTAAACAAGGGTTCCTCAGAGAGCCACTAACTGCTCTATTTTGCATCTTCATGCCTAATTTCATTATTACTTCCTCCTACTATGGAGAACATTATGTTCCTCTGAAACTTTATTTTTTAGCTATTTATAAAGCTTTGGGGACCATGCATATGAATTATGAAGATTAATTCTTCTGGGTGCCTCTCTAACTCAAACTTCTAAAATATAAACAAGGACAAATAAGCAAACAAAATTAGATTTTTCTATGAAAAAAAAAAGGCACTTAGTTTATAAAGATAGGAAACATATTTTAGCTAATTATCAATTAAGAAATGTAGAGTTAAGAAAGTTATTATGAATCCAGAAAATTCCAAATATCAAGTAACTTCCTATCTAACTTCAGAAGAGATTAAATAAATCTCTTTCTGTGTAATTTCTGGCTATATTCATTGAAGTAATTTATCTAGATATCTCAGGCCAGAATCATTTCATTGTTCTTCCTCATACAAGGAAAGATAAAGAATATCTCTGCTACTGCTAAGTCACTTCAGTCGTGTCCAACTCTGTTCGACCCCATAGACGGCTGCCCACCAGGCTCCCCTGTCCCTGGGATTCTCCAGGCAAGAACACTGGAGTGGGTTGCCATTTCCTTCTCCAACGCATGAAAGTGAAAAGTGAAAGTGAAGTCGCTCAGTCGTGTCCGACTCTTAGCGACCCCATGGACTGAAGCCTACCAGGCTCCTCCATCCATGGGATTCTCCAGACAAGAGTACTGGAGTGGGGTGCCATTGCCTTCTCCTAAAGAACATCTCTAGCTTGCAGGAAATATTTTAAAGTGCTCCACTCCCAGGTTCATTTTGACAGCATATTACAGTTTGCCTATGTGGACCTAAAATAGAAACATGTGTATGACCATAACCTACTCATTTATACAGGAATTCTAATCAGTCTTTCTGTTTTAAGGAAGAAGTCCTTTGCTACTGACCCATCGTTCTGTAGAATAGGCACTCATACATTATGTGGGTGGATGGCAATGACTTGTGAAAAAGAGTTTGAAAGAGAAGAACTCAAACAAAGAAAGAGATGAATATTAACATGTCTCTCATATCCTTGGAAAGATTTGAGAGTCAATTTCACTCAATGAAAACAAAAATAGACTGCTAAGGAAAGAGATCAGTTCTAAAATTTATTGTCTCTAAATGCGGTACAACCAGGCATGCTGTTCCCCCTGACATGCTACAATACAAAGTACACAGTACCAGTTCTGAAGTATACTGGCCAAAAATATTGGAACTGAGTATCATAAAGCTTTTATCTCTAATTTCTAATTCACAGGAAACAGAGTGGACAGAATAATAATTTACCACAAGGAGGAAATCAGACAAATCTTGAATTGGGGCCTTCTGTCAAATGATGTGGTTTCCTCAAAAGTCAATGACAGAAAACAAAGAATGGCAACAGTGAACATGATTAAAAGAGACTTTGTTTGAAATTTGATTCAAATGAACTACATATAAAAAGTTGTTTGAGGGCAACTGGGATTTAGTATTAGAATACATTAACACATAAAAATATGTTAAAAAGTTTTGCTGGTGTTATAATAAAGTTGTTACATAAGAAACTGTATTCAGATTTTTAAAGATGAAACTATAGTATTTAGGGTCAACATGCAGTGAAATTAGTAAGATAGTTATTAAAAATGTTTCACAGTAATAAAAAGAGTTTAAAAAGACAAAGATACACAGTGAGACACTGATACTTGTTAAACACAGAGGATTATTACTGAACATAGTCTATTCTCTCTAATTTTATGTATTGTACACTATCAAATCTTAGATGCTAGCCAATGCACCACTAAAGAACAGGGAAGAATTAAACTATGACCATCATCAACTGTGAGCTATATTCCATCCTTAGAGATATTAGGAGCTAAAAAATTAAGTGTACCTTAGAATCAAGTAAATTTTGTACAGTTGGATTTTCCACTTAAAGAAAAAGAAGATGACATTTTGGAAGTTACAAGTGTATGTAAGAAGTAGAGGTAGGGTGGAATTCAGAAAGGCGAATGATTTCAATTCTTTTGGAAGGGACTCTACCTGGCAAGATAGGTAACTGTCCCCCTTCCTGAGAGAGAAGGCAGGTTTAAACATAAACAGCCATGAAAAGAATGAACAGAAATAGACTCACAGACATAGAAAACAAACTTATGGATATCAAAGGGGAAAGGAGGGGAGGGATAAATTAGGAGTTCGGGATGAAAATATATATACTATATATATATCATATAGAAAGTTAACAAGGACCTATTGTATAGCACAGGGAAATATACTCAATATCTTGTAATTATAATAACCTATAATGGGAAAGAATCTAAAGAAGAATATATCTATCTATACCTGTCTATCTATCTATATAATCACTTTGCTGTACACGTAAAACTAACACACATAGTAAATCAACTATATTTCAATAAGTTTTTTTTCCCACAAAATAAGAATTTTGGTGTGTGTATTTGCCTGGGAAGCCAGGAGAAAGTTTTTCACCCACATAGCTCACTGGCTTGCAAAGAGTCACTTAAAAATTACTCTTAAAACATAGTCCAGAGCACCCTGACTCCTACATTCTTGGGAGAGGAAAAGCTCCTAGATAGAAAGGAACTTTCTTTGGAAGGATGCAAAATTTAAATACGGGATTATGTAACAAGGTTACAACTCAAAATATAGATCTAGTTTTTCTCTGCACACTCCTTTCTTTCTCTCTTCTTCTGTGAAGAGCCTTCTCTATTCTTTAAGTCACTGGAAAGCAAAAACAAAACTATAAAGCACTAATCCCTCACCTCAACTATAAATATATATATATGTGTGTGTATATATATATATATAATTTCCTAAAAGGAATGTTCCATATAAGCCTAGAATTAGAGAAAAGGAGAGAGAAGCGAAGTGTACCTCTTACTGACAAGTGTAAATTAGAAGATGGCCTGGGTAAAGAGCATGAAAGGAAAGAACAAATCTGATTCCATACAGATCTATTTCTTTTACTTTAACCTTTGAATTCTGTTGCTTTTGCTACAAGTTAAGAATGTTGCCTATACCTGAAATATACATTCATTCTCAGTGTATAATATTCTGCCATTCATACAGAGATAAAAATTTGCAGAACAGAGAATAATATTTGTCTTGTTGGAGGTTTACAGAACATTATAACTTGACCTACCAGAACAGTTGCAAGAACAAAGGATTCTGACATCAAGAAATTTGCAACTACCAACCATACCCCTTTGCCTTTTAGTATAAAGGAAGCTTGAATTCTAACTTGGGTAAGATGTTTTTTGGGGACACTAGTACACCATCTTCTTCATCCACTGGCCTTCCAAATAAAGTCACTATTCCTTGCTCCAACAACTTGTCTCTTGATTTACTGCCCTGTCATTCAGCAAGTAGCACAAGATTAGACTTGGTAGTATGAGGGAAAAGATAGAAGGAACTCAAAGCTGTTCTTGGGTGTGAGTTTTCTCCATAGAAACTTGGTACTTAAGGACAATCTGCCATTTGACAATCTGCGTGGACATTTGTCAGAAGGAAAGGACTTTGATTTCCTAAACTCATAATACAGACAAATGAGTTGTATGTAAGTTAAGTAAGAAACAGCTAAAATAGGACACAGTGGGCTGTAATGTATTTTGGGGGATCTTGAGGGCAAGAGAAAGGCTAACTGCCTGCTTTGGAGGTAGAGCAGGAAAGTGTGATTGTGTAGGAATTTCTCGTCACACCAGAGGTTGTTGAGTAAGGAATGAAGATTTGGGGGCTGTCTCCAAATATTCATTGCCTTAGAGTCCTATCCAATGAGTTGGCTGGGGGAGTCTAGGAAACGTAAGAAGAAAGTAACTGAAATTATTCCCCACTATGTACCCAGTTTCAGAGGGAACCACTACAAGCTACTGCTGTGAAGAAAGAAGCATCAAGGAACTGAAGGCAAAAGAGCTCAGCAGGAAACCTGTGGAAAGCCACTAAAAGGCTTCAGGAGAGAAAGAATTGTCTTTAAACATCTGGCACTCACATAGAACTCAAAGCTGGCACTCAACAGCACAAGTTCAAGTAAGAACTGTCTCCTCTACCTTGCCCCACTTTAACCTTGATAGGAGAGCTAAACAGCAGGGAGTGAGTAGGGAAGGAGATGAGCACAGAGAACAGAGACGCCTACTGTGTTCTAATTTCCCACCACAGTCTGCAGTGTCTTAAACTGGAAAAGGGGGAGACTTAACACAAGTGAGGATGTCTGTGGCTCAAAGGGACAGCAGTACTGGTTATTATCAAACACGTGGCAGAAAATTCTTGACTTTGTTGGAGTTTTTAATCCAAGGTCAAGACAAAAATAAAATTTTATTTGACAATCATTTTTTCTTTTGGTATGCTGTTAAATATGATTACTGCACTTTCTTAATGTGGAGGAATCTTCTCCAGGGGTGAGGCCAAGCAATCGTATTACAGGATGGTCTTCCCAAATCAACACTGAAGTGACTAGGTGACTTTCTTCTGGGTGAGTTTGTGTTCTCAGGTTCATATTTACCAGACCACTGACACCAACTAGCATCCATGGAGCTAAAAGCAACATTTCTTCATCTACTCTCTTTCCTCAAGTAATGGGTTCTAGTAAGACATGGGACTGCGACCCTTTGCTGCAGTCCTTGCACTTAGACAAAAGTCTCCCCAAGCAGCAAAATACAAAGAAACTATAAGAGACTAAAAACAACTATGAGCATTCACAGTTGGGGCAAACTGTAGACAACAAGATACAAAAAGACCAAAACAACCTGACTGCCACTTCTGGAGAGCTGGGAGCCAAAACCAGGGGTTGGGAGAAAAAGCAGAGTATTGTGCATGCCTCCTGCACCCCAAAGTGGTAGAGAAACCACCTAAGCCACCCCTCTGGTCCGACCCCTGGACACACCCCCACCTACTCTTACTCTATGTAAGGAACCAGCTCGCTCCTCCCCTGAGCCAGAGAGTGGACAAGGGAGATTGTTGCTTGTTCTCACTCCCTGCTTTGCAGCAGGGCCCCCAATAAAGCCTTGCCTAAATTTCCTGCCTGGCCTCTGATCAATTTTTAAAGAGTAAGGAAGTCAACCCTGGTCCATAACATTAGGAACAAAATTTTTCTTGATAAAGTGGCCATGGTACTACCAATGGCTTTACTGCCTGATTGGAAGAGTTACTGAGTTAATGCCCTGCTAGTATTGGATGTCTCATTAACTCTCAGGACTTATGAAAAATTAGGCACATCAGAGACTAAACACTGAATCAGCACAACTTTTGAGACCTTGAAGCTAATGAAAGGCATATCCTAAATGTAGCTGCAAATGGAAAAGCATTCATCTTTTTTTTTGAAAAGGCATCAAGAACACTTCTAGATGAGATTGAGTTCAATCACGTATTTAAAAGCACTGAAATCTCTGGACATTTAATTCTGTAGGGCAAAATAATTGTATTTTAGGACTTTATTTTAAATTTTGATGTCTTTAACTTTCAGAGAATTTTAATCTTTAGACTTTTACTTTCCCTAGGAGTTTGATATGATTCTAAAATTTGGGCATCTTTGCATTGTTGGCTTTTATTGCCAGGATGTCTTTATAGATTAAAAATTTAATTTATAATTTAAAAACCAGTAACATTTATTTCTAAATATAGAGGATGGAAGAAGGATATAGTCTGGGTGTTTAAGCTTGAATTCTCTTTATTGGTTTCTTAAAAGACTAGGGCCATATATATGAACAGTCCATATTTATCTCATCACAATTGGTTTTGCAGTTTTTAAGAAGCCACCTAGAAAGTGAAGAACACATTAGAAACAACAAAAATAGAACTAGAGAAACTAGTTGGGAGCCTGCTGCACAATTTTTGTGAGAGGTGATGAAAACAGTAACTGCAGTAAATGCTAATGGAAGGTGAGGAGAGAGATTGAGGAAGATTCAGGGGGGATTCAGATTTCAGACTGACTGAATTTGGGTGGTGAGAAATAAATGATAGGGGAGACTAACAAGATGCTCATATTTCCAGCCTGCAAAACTGGGGGAATGGTGATGTCATTCATGGAAATACAGACTATTAGAGAGATAATTAGGTCAGGTTGTAACTTACTAAGCTTGAGTTGTTTGAAGTGCCTGTGACACTCTGTTGTGAAACTCTTTTACAGATATTTGGATATAGAGAACAAGTACTCAAAGGAGAAATTTATCTTGAAGATACGAATTTGTCATTGAATAACTGAAACTATAGCAATAGATGAGTATGAACCACCCTGAAAGCACAATCAATGTGATAGAGAAATGTAGTCTCAGTATAAGGAGACAAATGTTTAAGAGCAGAGGAAAATGGTTAAAGAAAACAAGAGCAAACATTAGGAAAACATACATTTCTCCTGTGACTTGATAAAGCTTCACCTCAGATTGCTTTCCTAATGCTCCTGCAAAGTCCACCCACAGGAATTATTCCTTAACCCAAAGAAAGGATTTCTTCTTTCTTCTGCTCTTCCATAAAGAATATGAATCAACCTACAACTTAACTGCTATATGTTTTACTCGTGTTCTCTGATTAATTTATCTTACACTTCCTTCCACCCACCCATTATAAGTGTAATCTTGACAGCAGGAACTGCATATGAATCATGATTACTAGACCTTCCCTTTCCTGTATTATAGAATTTATGCAATGCTTTTTACACTCAGAGTCTAATCTGTCACTATTGCAAGGTAGAAGGTGGTTAAATTATGTTACAGAATTTTTTCTTAAAATGAAAAAAACTTATAAAATCGGATCCTAGGGATCCTCAGATTAATATTCTCTAACTTAATATATAAAAGGACAGTCAAGAATTAAAATAGACATTTCATAAAAGCTATGAAATCCAGAAGACAATGGTTCAACATATTTAAATTATTGAAAGAAAAAAGTAATAATAAACCAATTTTATAAACAGGCAAAATATTTTTCAGGAATTGGCAAAACAGAGAAAGTTCAGGAAAACAAAACCTGAGATTATTCATTACCAGCCGTCCTTAAGAAAAGAAAATGGTAAAGAAAGTTCTCCAGTCAGAAGTATTGACATAGTAGCAACAGAAATTTTGATCTACACAAAGGAAGACAATCATAAATAGTAAAAATTGTTCTAACTGTTTTAAGAGATATTTGCCTATAAGGTAAAAATTCTTACACTGCACCATCAACTTTCTTTATAGAAATAAAGGTATAACAGTAGTCATACAAAGAATAGGAGATGTGAAATACCATTTCTTGTAAAGTACTTACACTATTCAAAAAATAAAAATATTGCTTTACTTTAGATTCAGTTCAGTTCAGTTGCTCAGTCGTGTCTGACTCTTTGCGACCCCATCAATCGCAGCACGCCAGGCCTCCCTGTCCATCACCAACTCCCGAGTTCACTCAGACTCAAGTCCATCGAGTCAGTGATGCCATCCAGCCATCTCATCCTCTGTCGTCCTCTTCTCCTTCTGCCCCCAATCCCTCCCAGCATCAGAGTCTTTTCCAATGAGTCAACTCTTCACATGAGATGGCCAAAGTACTGGAGTTTCAGCTTTAGCATCATTCCTTCCAAAGAAATCCCAGGGCTGATCTCCTTCAGAATGGACTGGTTGGATCTCCTTGCAGTCCAAGGGACTCTCAAGGGTCTTCTTCAATACCAAATTTCAAAAGCATCAATTCTTTGGTGCTCAGCTTTCTTCACAGTCCAACTCTCACATCCATACATGACCACAGGAAAAACCATAGCCTTGACTAGACAGACCTTTGTTGGCAAAGTAACGTCTCTGCTTTTGAATACGCTATCTAGGTTGGTCATAACTTTCATTCCAAGGAGTAAGCATCTTTTAATTTCATGGCTGCAGTCACCATATATCATAAACTTGAGAGCAACCTCTAAAACACTTTTATAAAAGACATAACCAAATAAATCAATAGTGTAGATAAAATTATACCATAAATAATACTCAATTTAGCAAAAGGCAGGAACAGATTTTTTTTAATAATGAAAAATAGGACAAATAGAAAGCAACTCGGAGAAGGCAATGGCACCCCACTCCGGTACTTTTGCCTGGAAAATCCCATGGACGGAGGAGCCTGGTGGGCTGCAGTCCATGGGGTTGCTAGAGTCGGACATGACTGAGAGACTTCACTTTCACTTTTCACTTTCATGCATTGGAGAAGGAAGTGGCAACCCACTCCAGTGTTCTTGCCTGGAGAATCCCAGGGACGGGGAAGCCTGGTGGGCTGCCGTCTCTGGGGTCGCACAGAGTTGGACACGACTGAAGCGACTTAGCAGCAGCAGCAGCAGCAGCAAGATAAATAAATGGAAGATAAATACATACATCCAATATGCTAAATAATAATTCTCACTGTAAATATGCATACACTTCAATTAGAAGACAGCAATTATCAGAGTGAACCAAAAAAAGCAAAATTCAAGTCTATACTGTATACAGTAAACCTATATTACTTTAAAAAAAGATATAAATAGGTTGCAAGGAAAGGGTTGGAAAATATATACCATGCAAATACTAGTGAAAGAAGGCTGAAGAGACTACATTAATGTCAGACAAAGTAGGAATATTATCAGATATATTAATATCATAAAGAAGTCAATTCATCAAGATGACAGAGTTCTTTTGCATTTATCCAACCCATAATTTCAAGAACATAAAAATGAAATTCACCATATTAACAAGCTAGCAGAGAAAATCACATGATCATATCAATAGATGCAAAAAAAGTATTTGTTAAAATGCACTATTTATTACTGATAAAAACTCTCAGCAAGTTAGGAATAGAAGGAAACTACCTCCATGATAAAGAGTATCTATTAAAAACCTGCAACTAATATCATACCTAATTATAAAAGACTGAATGCTTTCTAAGACTGACAATATCTTCTCATCACTTCTACTTGGTATCATAGTTAGGATCTTAGCCAGAGTAATAAGGCATAAATAAATAAATAAGTGTAGTATATAGATAGATAAGACAAAAATAGAACTTAATTTATTCACAAATCAAATGATTCACCTCTAAGAAATCTCCACCAAAAAACCTATTGGATCCAATAACTGACTTTAGTAGTTGGCGGAATAAAATCAGTATACTAAATTCTATTGTCTTTCTAATTATTAGCATTGAAAAACTAGAATAAATTTAAAATTCTATTTACAATATGAAGACATACAAGACCTTGTAGAACTAACACACACAAAAAAGTCCTTTTCATCATAGGGGACTGGAAAGCAAGAGTAGAAAGTAAAGAGATACCTGGAGTAACAGGCAAGTTTGTCATTGGAGTACCAAATGAAGCAGGGCAAAATCTAGCATAATTTTGCCAAGAGTCAGAGCAAACACCCTCTTCCAGCAACACAAGAGATGACTCTATACAAGGACATCACCAGATGGTCAATACCAAAATCAAATTGATTATATTCTTTGCAGCTGAAGATGGAAAAGCTATATATAGTCAGCAAAAACAAGACTGGGAGCTGACTGTGGCTCAGATCATGAACTCCTTATTGAAAAAATTCAGACATAAATTGAAGGAAGTAGGGAAAACCACTAGGCCATTGAGGCATGACCTAAATCAAATCCCTTATGATTATACAGTACATGTGACAAATAGATTCAAGGAATTAGATCTGATAGATTACCTGAAGAACTATGGACAGAGGTTTGTAACACTGTAGAGGAGGCAGTGATCAAAACTATACCTAAGAAAAAGAAATGCAAAAAGGCAAAATGGTTGTCTGAGGAGTCTTACAAATAGCTAAGAAGAGAAGTGAAAGGCAAAAGGGAAAAGGAAAGATATACTCATCAGAATGCAGAGTTCCAAAGAATAGCAAGGAGAGATAAGAAAGCCTTCCTCTATGATCAATGCAAAGAAATAGAGGAAAACAATAGAATGGGAAATAGAATCTTCAAGAAAATTAGAGACACCAAGGGAACATTCCATGCAAAGATGGGCACATTAAAGGACAGAAATGGTATGGACCTATCAGAGGAAGAAGAGATTAAGAAGAAGTGGCAAGAATACATAGAACTATACAAAGAAGGTCTCAATGACCCAGGTAACCATGATGGTCTGATCACTCACCTAGAGCTAGAAATCCTGGAATATGAAGCCAAGTGGGCTTTAGGAAACATCACTATGAACAAAGCTAGTGAAGATGATGAAATTCCAGTTGAGCTATTTCAAATCCTAAAAGATGATGCTGTGAAAGTGCTGTACTCAATATGACAGCAAATTTGGAAAACTCAGCAGTGGCCACAGGACTGGAAAATGTCAGTTTTCACTCCAATCCCAAAGAAGAGCAATATGAAAGAATGTTCAAACTACTGCACAATCACAGCCGTTTCAAATGCTAGCAAGTTCATGCTCAAAATCCTTCAAGCTAGGCTTCAATAATACATGAACCAAGAACTGAACCAAGAACTTCCAGATGTTCAAGCTGGATTTAGAAAAGGCAGAGGAACCAGAGATCAAATTGCCAACATCTGTTGGATCATAGACAAAGGAAGGGAATTCCAGAAAAACATCTACTTCTGCTTCATTGACTATACTACAGCCCTTGACTGTGTGGATCAAAGCAAGCTGTGGAAAATTCTTAAAGAGATGGGAATACCAGACTACCTTACCTGCCTCCTGAGAAACCTGTATACAGGTCAAGAAATAACAGTTAGAACTAGACATGGAACAATGGACTGATTCCAAATTTGGAAAGGAGCACCTCAAGGCTGTAAATTGTCACCCTGCTTATTTAATTTATATGCAGAGCACATCATGAGAAATGTTGAGCTGGATAAAGCATAAATTGCAAGCAAAGTTGCTGGAAGAAATATCAATAATGTCAGATATGCAGATGACACCACACAAATGGCAGAAAGAGAAGAGGAACTAAAAAACCTCTTGATGAAGGTGAAAGAAGAGAGTGAAAAAGCTGGCTTAAAACTCAACATTCAAAAAAAGAAGATCATGGCATCTGGTCCCATCATCTCATGGCAAGTAAATGTGGAAAAAAATGGAAACAGTGAGAGACTTTTTCTTGGACTCCAAAATCACTGCAGATGGTGAATGCAGCCATGAAATTAAAAGATACTTGCTCCTTGGAAGAAAAGCTATGACCAAACTAGATAGTGATTTCGAAAGTAGAGACATCACTTTGCCTACAAAGGTCCATATAGTCAAAGCTTAGTTTTTCCAGTAGCCACGTATGGATGTGAGAGTTGCACTATAAAGAAGGGTGAATGCTGAAGAACTGACGCTTTTGAACTGTGGTTCTGGAGAAGACTCTTGGGAGTCCCTTGGATTGCAAGATCAAGCCAATCAATCCTAAAGGAAATCAACCCTAAATATTCATTAGAAGGACTGATGCTGAAGCTGAAGCTCTAATACCTTGGCCACCTTTTGTGAAGAGCTGACTTGTTAGAAAAGACTCTGATACTGGTAAAGATTGAGGACAGGAGGAGAAGGGAGTGACAGAGTATGGGGAGATGGTTCCATGGCATCATCAACTTAATAGATATGAATTTGAGCAAACTCTGGTAGATAGTGATGGACAGGGAAGCCTGGCATGCTGCAGTCCATGGGGTAGCAAAGAGTCAGACACAAATGAGTGAAGAACAACAAACAGCACTGATGAGAGAAATCTTTAAAAGTTATACGTTAGTGCAGAGATATGCAATGATCAAAGATCATAAGGCTCATCATTCTTAAAATTCCAGTTCTCTCCAAATTGATCTATGAATTCGAAACACAGTTGACCCTTGAACAACGTAGGTATTTTAGGGATGCTAACCCTCCAAATAGTCAAAAAGACACATACCACTTTACAGATGACCCTCTCTATCAATGGTTCCTCATCAGTATGGTCAACCAACTTTGGATCATAGTACTGTCTATGTGTAGTATCATAGTGCATATTAATATTTAGTTAAAAATATATGTGTATAAGTGGGCCCATGCAGTTCAAACTGTGTTGTTTAAAAGTCAACTGTAATCCAAATCATAATTCCACTCTTCTTCTCTTTGGTAGAATTTGACAAATTTAGTCTAAAATTTATATGAAAATGCTAATTATCTTGAAAAAGCAAAATATACTGAAATAGAAGAACATAGTTGGAAAATTCATATTGCTTGATGAAAAGATTTACTGTAGTCAAAACTACAGTCATAAACAAGATGTGATATTACTGTAAAATACATATCAAAGAAGCAGAATAGAGAGCATAAAAATCAACCCTTACGTATGTGGTCAATTGGTTTTTTTGACAGATGTGTCCAAGTAATTAAATAGAAAAAAGATAACATTTCAATAAAAGATTCTGGAAGAATTGGACATCATATTCAACATCATAAAATATTTTTGAACCATTTCTCTCACCACATTAAAAACAACTAGAACTATATTATGTCTAAATGTAAGACCTAAAGTTACAAAATTCCTGAAGAAAACAGAGAATAAAATATTTATGAAACAGGTTTAGGCAAAGTATCTTAGGACATAAAAAGTACTAACCATGTAAAAAGAAACTGATGAATTTGGCTTCATTAAAATTAAATGTTCTCCAAGCACATTTAGAAACATAAGGACAATCTACACACTGCAGAAGAGTATCTGCAAGATATGTATTTAATAATGAGGTTGTATACATATTTTTTAAATGATTCTTACAACTCAGTTATAAAGTTACCAATTACCCAATAAACAAATGGATCACAGATTAATATTTAAATAAGTACTTTAAAAAGATTGATATGTAAGACAACAACATATGAATAGATACTCAATGTCATTTGCCACCAGAAAAACACAAGTTAAACTAAAAGTGAACCAAGATACACACTTAGTGGAGTGGCTAGAGCTGAAGAATTTAAAAGACAATACAAAGCACCAGCAAAGATGTAGGACAGCTGAATATTTTATACATGCTTGTGAGGATGTGACATACAAAAGCCAGTTTGGAAACCCATTTGGCAGTTATTTTAATAAAGCTAAATCCTAAAATGCAGCAATCACAAACCTCAATATAAATTCAGGAGACATAAGAACATATGTCCATACAAAGGTAACTCCACACAGTTTTTATAGCAGTTTTATTCACAGGAGCAAAAAAAGGGGAGGTCTATCAACTGGTAAATGGATACAGAAATTGTGGTACATCCTCATGCTGCTAAGTCACTTCAGTCGTGTCCGACTCTGTGCGACCCCATAGACAGCAGCCCACCAAGCTCCCCGTCCCCGGGATTCTCCAGGCAAGAACACTGGAGTGGGTTGCCATTTCCTTCTCCAATGCATGAAAGTGAAAAGTTAAAGTGAAGTCGCTCAGTCGTGTCCGACTCTTAGCGACCCCATGGACTGCAGCCTACCAGGCTCCTCCGTCCGTGGGATTTTCCAGGCAAGAGTACTGGAGTGGGGTGCCATCGCTTTCTCTGGGTACATCCTCATAATGGAATACTATTCATCAAAAAAGAATATTGATACATGCAACTACACATTCATTCATAACAAAATTTCACACCAGTCAGAATGGCTGCAATCCAAGAGTCTACAAATAATAAATGCTGGAGAGGGTGTGGAGAAAAGGGAACCCTCTTACACTGTTGGTGGGAATGCAAACTAGTACAGCCACTATGGAGAACAGTGTGGAGATTCCTTAAAAAACTGGAAATAGAACTGCCTTATGATCCAGCAATTCCACTGCTGGGCATACACACTGAGGAAACCAGAAGGGAAAGAGACACGTGTACCCCAATGTTCATCGCAGCACTGTTTATAATAGCCAGGTCATGGAAGCAACCTAGATGTCCATCAGCAGATGAATGGATAAGAAAGCTGTGGTACATATACACAATGCAGTATTACTCAGCCATTAAAAAGAATACATTTGAATCAGTTCTAATGAGGTGGATGAAACTGGAGCCTATTATACAGAGTGAAGTAAGCCAGAAGGAAAAACACCAATACAGTATACTAACGCATATATATGGAATTTAGAAAGATGGTAACGATAACCCTGTATACGAGACAGCAAAAGAGACACTGACATATAAAACAGTCTTATGGACTTTGTGGGAGAGGGAGAGGTGGGAAGAATTGGGAGAATGGCATTGAAACATGTAAAATATCATGTATGAAACGAGATGCCAGTCCAGGTTCAATGCACGATACTAGATGCTTGGGGCTAGTGCACTGGGACGACCCAGAGGGATGGTATGGGGAGGGAGGAGGGAGGAGGGTTCAGGATGGGGAACACATGTATACCTGTGGTGGATTCATTTTGATGTTTGGCAAAGCTAATACAATTATGTGGAGTTTGAAAATAAAATAAAATTAATTAAAATTAAAAAAAAAAAAAAAAAAAAATAAGACAGAGAGTCGGAATTTTAAATAGTTGTGCCAATGGTTTTTTATGGATATAAAGATGGCAGCTCACTGAAATCCTGATGTATTTTTATAACAGCAATAACTAGAAGTCATGAATTTTAGTTGACATGGTAACAATCAGGAAATCTTCACAGATACCCAAGAAAAATATATGTAACCTTTTCCTGAAAGGTCATGTAATTAATGTACATCCTTGTTTACTAAATAACTGCTTTCTCTGTTTTGTAAACCATAAATATCACATTTCTCTGACCACTGTATCACAAGAACAAGAATGTTTCCAAATGCTTGTAATCTGTATTTTGATCAAAGATTATAGAGTAAACTTTGGAAAGTTTAAAAAAAAAAAAAAAAGAAAAAAATTAGACATGAAAGGCTATAATGTATGATTCCATTTACATGGCATTCTGAAAAAGGCAAAAATGCAGACACAGAAATAAGATCAGAGATTGTCTAGAGGAGAGGATGGAGGGATAGAGTACTGATTTAAAAAGGCATTATAGAACTATGCAGTGATGTAAACAGTCTGTATCTTGAGTGGTGGTGATGGCTACATAACTGAACACAGTTGTCAAAACTTTGAACTGAACATTTATATCTAAAGAAGGGTGAATTTAACTGCATTTAAGTTATACTTTGCAAAAAATTAATAAGCAGAAACCTTAGTAAAAAGAGAATTGGGAGACCAGAAGGGGAAGCCTCACAAGCCTCACCAAGCAAGGATAGCCAAACCCAACAGAAAGACCTCTTCTTCCTGGCAACACCTCAGTCAATGAAGCCACAGATTCTTGGTTTACTACAGCCCTCTCAACTTATTTTTCCCCTCTGTAAAAGAGTTCTCCTTCCCCTGCCATGAAGGAAGATTTTCATGTGGTTCACCTTGGTGGCAGACCCTATGATGCAGTTCTTTGTGGATCTTGAATAAACCCATTTTTTGCTAGAGAAATAACTGGCAGTCTATTCACTTTAGGTCAACCTTCAATACACATGACCTATAAAGGAGAAACATGGTTTCAAGTTGTTATTTTCCTTTATTTAGCTGCTTGACCAAGAGACATCTATTACTTAAAAATTGTCCCCAAACCTTGTATTTGTAGCCAATAAATTATGGTTTTAAGTTTTCTTAAATAATTTGTAGTGCTCTTTCTAACTGATTAAGTTATTATGGGAATTAAATTAACTTTTACTCAGCTGAAAAGCCAAATTAATTCAATACATCTTACTGATTTTTAACTCATCGATTAAATATTTTCACCCCAAATGTCCACAGTCCCTTTGTAGTTCAAAGACATCTGTAAAATAAGCAGATTGAGATTGCATCCCTGATTACTCAATTACTGGGAACAACTAGAATATGAAAAACTGGTATATTGAGAACCAGATCCAAAAACAAAGATGCAATTCTAGAAAGATGTATTTTTCCAGAGTTTGAATTGCATCAGTATCATGAATAGAAATTGTCCAGAGCATGACTAAATCTGTATCTTTATCATTTTTCCTCAAAAATATTTTGAGTGAGAAAGTAGGTAAAGAGAACACACATATTAGTCTTTACTGTGTTTACTGCTGCTGCTGCTAAGTCGCTTCAGTCGTGTCCAACTCTGTGCGACCTCATAGACAGCAGCCCACCAGGCTCCCCCTTCCCCGGGATTCTCCAGGCAAGAACACTGGAGTGGGTTGCCATTTCCTTCTCCAATGCGTGAAAGTGAAGTCGCTCAGTCGTGTCCGACTCTTAGCGACCCCATGGACTGCAGCCTATCAGGCTCCTCCATCCATGGGATTTTCCAGGCAAGAGTATTGGAGTGGGGTGCCATTGCCTTCTCTGACTGTGTTTACTAGCAGCAGTAAATAATTTTGGTCTATAGAATTTGACTTCAGGTATCACAAATGATTCAAAAATTGATTGTCTACAAATACAAAATGTAATAAAACTTTCAATATAATTTAGACTGATAACTGAACATCAGCATGTTCCTTCTGAAGGTGAATTTGTATTTTATGATTCCTCATGAATTGAGACATAGCATTTTCTGTAAGGGGCAAAAGTCATAGATCCCATTAAAGATACTTTTAGCATTAAAGCAAGTATTTCAAAATCCATCTTTCAGCCAAAACAGCTCTTTGTTAGCAGGGATTGTGTATTTCTCCCATGCCTTTTTGACGTATATAAGAGCACTGTTTCTGACACATGGTATATACTGAAATTATATTGATGACTTTTAAATAGTAAAAATCCTGGAAAGCATAAGCTTTCAAAACAATTATTATTCATTTATTAAGTTCATGTTAGGTGCAGGAGGAGAAGGGGGAGACAGAGAATGAGATGGTTGGATGGCATCACCGACTCAATGGACATGAGTCTGAGCAAACTCCATGAGACAGTGAACTACAGGGAAGCCTGGCGTGTGCTGCAGTCCATGGGATTGCAGAGTCCGACACAACTTAGCCACTGAAGAACAGCAAAAGTTCACACTGACAGACCTCAAGTTATATTTAGCAATAACATATTTTGTAGGTAAAGTAAAAAATGCATTTTCAGTATACTAGAGCTTCAGATAGGACTTGGATGTTTCTTTTGATGAAGATAATTTCTGAACTTTTAAATACTTAAGCCTAATTACTTACAACTTCTGAAAGTTTGCCCTGACTTTAAATGGCTCATGTGATAATTGCCTTGATTTCTGGAAGTAGCAAGTCTCTTTTCATCTGGTTGGTGATACCAGGTTCTAATTCTTAAATTAAATTTGGGGTAAAGCTTATAATCATTATAATCATTCATTCAGTTTCCAAAGATGTCAATCTTAAACTCATTTTTGTCCCCTTTCTTTCCAGATAATCATGTCTTTTGGATTTTACTGCTGCTGCTAAGTCGCTTCAGTCGTGTCCAACTCTGTGCGACCCCATAGACGGCAGCCCATCAGGCTCCACCGTCCCTGGGATTCTCCAGGCAAGAACACTGGAGTGGGGTGCCATTGCCTTCTCCAATGTGTGAAAGTGAAGTCGCTCAGTCGTGCCTGACTCTTAGCGACCCCATGGACTGCAGCCTACCAGGCTCCTCCGTCCATGGGATTTTTCCAGGCAAGAGTACTGGAGTGGGGTGCCATTGCCTTAAACAGATGTTTCCTCCTCTGTTTCTTCCACCACTCTCATTACCTTTCACATGCTTACTGAAAATGTTCAGAGGCTTCCAATCTTGTTCATTTCAGACCATTCCCCATACTCCCCTGGAATTATACATCTGTAATCCAAAATTAAAAGATGCTTACTCCTTGGAAGGAAAGTTATGACCAACCTAGACAGCATATTGAAAAGCAGAGACTTTACTTTGCCAACAAATGTCCGTCGAGTCCAGGCTATGGTTTTTCCAGTGGTCATGTATGGATGTGAGAGTTGGACTGTGAAGAAAGCTGAGCGCCAAAGAATTGATGCTTTTGAACTGTGGTGTTGGAGAAGACTCTTGAGAGTCCCTTGGACTGCAAGGAGATCCAACCAGTCCATTCTGAAGGAGATCAGTCCTGGGTGTTCTTTGGAAGGAATAATACTGGAGCTGAAACTCCAGTACTTTGGCCACCTCATGCGAAAAGTTGACTCATTGGAAAAGACTCTGATGCTGGGAGGGGTTGGGGGCAGGAAGAGAAGGGGACGACAGAGGATGAGATGGCTGGATGGCATCACCAACTCGATGGACGTGAGTCTGAGTGAACTCCGGGAGTTGGTGATGGACAGGGAGGCCTGGCGTGCTGCAATTCACGGGGTCGCAAAGAGTAGGACATGACTGAGCGATAGAACTGAACTGAACTGAATCCAAAATTAACCACTTGACTCTCCCATTGATTATGGCTCAGTGGTTCCATATTACTTATAAGTTCAATTTTCTGAATTTACCTTGTAGGTTCTTCTTGATCTGGCCCTGTCTATTGCTAACTTTATTACTAGTTTCTCTCTGCTTTGAAAAATACCCTCCGACATATATTTTATATACAGTTCTTTCAGAAATTTCATTGTTTATTGCTTCTCAGCCATTGCTCACATTATTCTTCTTCCTGGAACATCTCCTTTAAACTATAGTCTAACTTTCACTTATTGTTTAAGACTTTTCAAGAATTATTGTCTCCAGAATTTCCATCCATGATCATAAAATTTGCATGAGCTATTTGATCTCTATATTGCCATAATACTCTATCCATATCCCTATGATTACACTTTCCATGTTGTAGTACCATCATCCTCTCATTATTTTTGCTTCTCTCAACCTCTCTATTGATGGAAAATTAAGGTTGCTTGTTTTATACTCACAGTGCCTAGGATAGTGTTTGGCACATAGTAGATACTCAGTAAATGCTTATTGAATGGGTGAATGAATGAATGAATATTTTTAAAGCATCAGTCAGCTGCTTGGGAAGTCAATTTGCTTAACATCCTATTTTATGAATCCCTCTTCATTAGAACACTAGAAAGAGTGATAGGTATTTGGGATGAAACTAAGAATGCACTGACTTCTTAAAAGAGCCTCCTGTTACAACGAAAGGCAGCAATTACACTTAAATACATATGATAAACTACAATAACAACATTAACCTATGTTTATATAAAAAATTTTAGATTTTTTTTTCAATGTACTAGAGCAACAGTGAGAGTTTGAATGCTTACTTTGGTTAAAACTAATAATTAATTGGGAGCTTCCCAGGTGGAGTAGTGGTAAAGAACACGCCTGCCAATGCAGGAGACGTGGGTTCAACCCCTGGGTTGGCAAGATCCCCTGGAGAAGGAAATGGCAACCCACTTCAGTATTCTTGCCTGAGAAATGTCATAGATGGAGGAGCCTGGCAGGCTACAGTCCAGGGGGTTGCAAAGAGTCAGACACGACTTAGCAACTGAACAGCAACAACAATAATCTATCAACTTTAATCACCTAAAATATCTGAAACTTTTCCTTGGCTGTAAATTGCTCTTGTGATGAATTGTCATCATTTTGAGAGTAGCTGTTTTGTATAGCAAAAAAAAAAAAAAAAAAGCATAGAGAAACCCAATGTTAAATCTTCCCCTGATGTATAAGTTTTTATACCCCCAAAATTGTGTTATTCAAGGTCAAATTATTTATAAAAAAGAAAGCTGCTGCAAGAAATTTTTAAAGGTACAAATTAGTTGTAACATTTGCTGTGTTAATTACATCTAAAAATATTCCAAACTTTTTTTTCTGTTAGCACTTAAACATCTGTTGGTATCTGCAAAGATTCTCTTTGATTCCTGAGTAAATTAAATGATGTTTTCCTTGAAAAGAGTCTAAAATATTACAATAGGCTACCACTAGGATAATCGCCTTAAAATATTAATATCAAAGCAGCCAGTTGCTTTGGTGTTGACCAGTGTTTTGGAATACGTGAGTTTTCTCCCTCTTGATATCAATGAGCTTTCTTAAAAGGCCTATAAATAAAAAACAAAGACTATCAATAAAAACCAATTATTTGACGTTTAATCTTAATATCAGCAATCCACAGATTGACCAAAATTCTTTTTGTAACACTAATGCCAGTGGATCAGAGTTTTTCGAAAAAGTTATATGTCATTAATGCTGTTTTTGTTTAGTTGTAAATCGTGTCCCACTCTTTGCAACCCCACAGACATAGCCCATCAAGCTTCTCAGGCCATGGGATTTCCAAGGCAAGAATCCTGGAGTGGGTTACTATTTCCTTCTGCAGGGGATTTTCCCAATGCACGGATTGAACCCATGTCTTCTGAGTCACCTGGGAAGGCCCATGGCATTAATGCAGCTCAAATGTGGGTTCAATCTCTGTGTAGGGAAAGTCCCCTGGAGAAGAAAATGGCAACCCGCCTCAGTATTCTTGTCTGGGAAACCCCATGGATAGAGAACCCTGGTAGACCGCAGTCCATGGGGTCACAAAGAGTCAAACATGACTTAGTGACTAAACAACAATTTACTAAGATACCTATAATATCAAAACAATGAATTATTTCACAGTTAATCATTACAGCATATAATTTATTTTTTATTCAAAAAACTCCTAAATATATGCCATTTTTAGGCACTTTGCTAAACAATGAAGAAACAGATGATTCAGATGATTGCAATACTTGCCTCAAGAAGTTCAGAGTCTTTGTAGACCAATAGGCAGGAGGAAGAATTTTAGAAGAGAAGAACATTAATTTCAAGTCAGCCAATACAATATAAGCATCCAGAGCAATTGTAATAATAAAAGTAACCATATAATAATAGTTAAAAATCACAAAAAATCTATATATCACAATTTATTTCTAAAAAGTAAAAATATATCTAAAGTTAGTCATTACCCAAATATTATTAAAGCTCTGCTAGGAATTTTTAAGATCTACCTGCTTCATATTTTGTGTTAATTTTGCCAAGAAGCTGGAATTATGTACCTGATTCATGGAAATTAGTTTCTTCATTTCTTGTACCTATATGTAAATTTTTGAGAAAGTTTTATAAAAGGTGAAGTTTAGTAAGCAGAAATTTTTTGCTGAAGATAATTGTTTTGATTTTGCATGCAAAATTCCTGTCAGAACTTTAATAAGTGGTCAAATTCAGTTTTTTAAAGATTGAAACTTGAAAACAGCATGATGATGCTATACCTTTTTTAGGATTTATATTTTTCCTGCAACTTGTTGTTATTCAGTCACAAAGTCATGGCTGACTCTTTGGAACCTCATGGACTGTAGCACACCAGGCTCCTCTGTCCACTATCTTCTGGAGTTTGCTCAGATTCATGTCCATCGAGTCAGTGATGCTGTCTAAGCACCCCACCCTCTGCCGTCCCCTTTTCTTTGTCTGCAATCAGGGGTCTTAAACTCTTCCACTGATGGATGGTATGTCTGTTTAAACTTTTATTCCTGTTCATTTTAAGCAGCCATCATTTTAAGTAAGTAAAATTTTACATCATTCTTATGTATTTAAACTTCTGTCATTATGAAGCATTCTATTTACTCCAGTTAATGCTTTTTCTTTTTTTTTTTTTTGCTAAAGGTTACGTTGTACTGTTATTATAAAACAAAGTGAAAGTGTTAGTCACTCAGTCGAGTCCGACTCTTTGTGACCCCATGGACTGTAGGCCGCTTGGCTCTTCTGTCAATGGGATTCTCCAGGCAAGAACACTAGAGTGGGTAGCCATGCCCTGTCCAGAGGATCTTCCTGACCCAGCGATTGAACTCAGGTCTCCTCCATTGCAGGCAGATTCTTCACTCTCTGAGCCACCCTGTATATAGAAGCCCTATATGTTAGTATAGCTCCACCAGATTCCTTGAGGTTGGTGTTCCTAAAGTATATCTTTTCTATCTGTTCATTCCAAAATTTTGTTTACTCTTATAAGACAAAATAGACTACTTTTAAAATTAATTTGACAATTCTTGTCTTTTAATTAAGGTATGCATTCCATTAACATTTAATGAATTTACTTATCTATGTTAATTTTATATCTAATATTTTATTACTTTTCTTTTAACCATACATGTTCTTCATTGTGTTTTCATTTTTTGCCATCTGATGGACTAATCAAGTGTTGTTTATTATTTCATTTTAGATAAGATTGTTAATTATACATTATTTTGCTATACTTTTAGCAACTATCCAAGAGATAAC
Source organism: Bos mutus (assembly GCF_027580195.1). NCBI lineage: Eukaryota > Metazoa > Chordata > Mammalia > Artiodactyla > Bovidae > Bos > Bos mutus. The sequence continues at coordinate 74,783,439 of NC_091617.1, forward strand.
AATCTCATCCTTGACTTATCATGGTCTGACACTTAGTATTAATTTACAATACACTTTACAGATAATGCTAGGACTTTTCACACTTTCCAATTCTATTTACCAACTTTCATTTTTCATATCACTATAGCCATGCATTTTAATTTTGCATATATTGAAACTAAATCACATAAGATATTCTGCTTGTTTTTTTCAACTGTCAATGTTTAGTTTTCTCATTTTTTTCCTTTTATGTTGTTCCTTATTACTTCATACATTTCTGTGATTTTCTGTTACTTGAAATGTTCCCCATAGTACTTGTTTTAATACAACTTGGCTTGCAACTGTTGCTAAAATGTCCTTACATTGCTCTCTTTTTTTAAAGAATATTTTTGCTTTATATAAAAATCTGCAGTTACCTTTTCAGCAATTTTTAAAGACATGATTTTATTGTTTTCTAGATTCCATTATTTCTACTGAAAAGTGAGCCATCAGTCCACTGCAGCTCCTTTAAAAGTAAGCCACTATGGAGAACAGTGTGGAGATTCCTTAAAAAACTGGAAATAGAACTGCCTTATGACTCAGCAATCCCACTGCTGGGCATACGCACCAAGGAAACCAGAATTGAAAGAGACACATGTACCCCAGTGTTCATCGCAGCACTGTTTACAATAGCCAGGACATGGAAGCAACCTAGATGTCCATCAGCAGATGAATGGATAAGAAAGCTGTGGTACATATACACAATGGAGTATTACTCAGCCATTAAAAAGAATACATTTGAATCAGTTCTAATGAGGTGAATGAAACTGGAGCCTATTATACAGAGTGAAGTAAGCTAGAAATAAAAACACCAATACAGTATACTAATGCATATATATGGAATTTAGAAAGATGGTAACAATAACCCTGTATGACAGTTAGCAAAAGAGACACAGATGTATAGAACAGTTTTTTGGACTCTGTGGGAGAGGGAGAGGGTGGGATGATTTGGGAGAATGGCAGTGAAACCTGTATAATATTATATATGAAACGAATCGCCAGTCCAAGTTTGATGCATGATACTGGTTGATTAGGCCTGGTACACTGGGATGACCCAGAGGGATGGTACGGGTAGGGATGGGGGAGGGGGGATTCAGGATGGGCAATACGTGTATACCTGTGGCAGATTCATGTTGATGTATGGCAGAGTGAAAATGTTGGCTTAAAGCTCAACATTCAGAAAACAAAGATCATGGCATCTTGTCTCATCACTTCATGGGAAATAGATGGGGAAACAGTGGAAAGAGTGTCAGACTTTATTTTTTTGGGCTCCAAAATCACTGCAGATGGTGACTGCAGCCATGAGATTAAAAGACGCTTACTCCTTGGAAGGAAAGTATGTCCAACCTAGACAGCATCTTAAAAAGCAGAGACATTACTTTGCCAACAAAGGTCCGTCTAGTCAAGGCTATGGTTTTTCCTGTGGTCATGTATGGATGTGAGAGTTGGACTGTGAAGAAGGCTGAGCGCTGAAGAATTGATGCTTTTGAAGTGTGGTGTTGGAGAAGACTCTTGAGAGTCCCTTGGACTGCAAAGAGATCCAATGAGTCCATTCTGAAGGAGATCAGCCCTGGGATTTCTTTGGAAGGAATGATGCTAAAGCTGAAACTCCAGTACTTTGGCCACCTCATGAGAAGAGTTGACTCATTGGAAAAGACTCTGATGCTGGGAGGGATTGGGGGCAGGAGGAGAAGGGGATGACAGAGGATGAGATGGCTGGATGGCATCACTGACTCAATGGACATGAGTCTGAGTGAACTCCGGCAGTTGGTGATGGACAGGGAGGCCTGGCGTGCTGTGATTCATGGGGTCACAAAGAGTCGGACACGACTGAGCGACTGAACTGAATTGAACTGATGGCAAAACCAATACAATATTGTAAAGTAATTAACCTCCAATTAAAATAAATAAATTTATATTTCGGAGAAGGCGATGGCACCCCACTCCAGTACTCTTGCCTGGAAAATCTCACGGACGGAGGTGGAGCCTGGTGGGCTGCTGTCCATGGGGTCGTGAAGAGTCGGACATGACTGAGCGACTTCCTTTTCACTTTTCACTTTCATGCATTGGAGAAGGAAATGGCAACCCACTCCAGTGTTCTTGCCTGGAGAATCCCAGGGAGGGGGGGGCCTGGTGGGCTGCCATCTATGGGGTTGCACAGAGTCGGACACGACTGAAGTGACTTAGCAACATATTTTAAAAAATAAAAATAAAAAAAATAGTATTTTAATTCTACTTGCTTAAAAATTTTTTTCTTTACTTTCATTCATCAATAGTTTTTCTATGATGCACCTAAGTAATTTATTTCTCTCTAGGGGTTTCCTATAACTCTTGATTCTACAAATTTCTTTCACTAGTTTGGGAAAATTCTCAGTCATTATCTGTTCAAGTATTGTTTCTGCACCATTTTTTTTCTCTTTTACTTACTATTCTGGGATTTCCAGTTACAAACATTTTGACATTATCTCATGTCCTATATGTATCTTAAAATTAAAACTCTTAGGTTTTCCATTCTTTTCTCTCTGTATACATCAATCTAATTATTTTCTGTAACTCTATCTTTTAAATGTGTTGTCCAATAGAAATATAATTCAAACCACATATGTAATGTCAAATCCTCTTCAGCTATATTTTAAAAAGCCAAAAAGAAGCAGCTAAAGTTAATTTAAAACTTTTCATTATTTTTTGTATGAAGTCTTTGAAATCCAGTGTGCACTTTCTATTCACAGCACATCTCAAATTGAAATAGCCACTTTCCAAGGGCTAAGTAGTCACGTGCCTAACTCAAAAGTGTCTAATGTTTTCGACAGTAGAATAGGTACTAGAATAGGAATTGTCTTACTAAGAATGTATCTACTATTGAATTGTTACTTTCAATGATTCTGTTTTTACATCTATAATTTCCATTTTATTCTTTTAAGACCTTCCAGTTTTCTGGTAAAAGTTCTAACAATCTATTTCCTTGAATATATTTATCACAGCTGTTCTGAAACAGTTATCTGAAAACTTCTACAGGTCACCTGCAGATCTGTTCTTCTTTCCATTTTCATCACTTTTGATCCATTTTCTGGGTATGCCTAGTGACTTTTTACTGAATTCCAGACAACAGGTATAAAATTTGTACAGGCTTCCTCCACGGTCAATTTCTCTTGTCTTCTGGCAGGTTGCTATAACAGGAGCATCTTTAAGTATTGCTACTAGTTTTTAAGATTCTAAATACCTTTGATTTCAGTTCAGTTCAGTTGCTCAGTCGTGTCTGACTCTTTGTGACCCCATGAACTGCAGCATGCCAGACCTCCCTGTTTATCACCAACAGTCAGAGTCAACCCAAACCCATGTCCATCGAGTCAGTGATGCCATAAAACCATCTCATCCTCTGTTGTCCCCTTCTCTGCTTGCCCTCAATCTTTCCCAGCATCAGGGTCTTTTCAAATGAGTCAGCTCTTTGCATCAGGTGGACAAAGTGTTGAAGTTTCAGCTTCAACGTCAGTCCTACCAATGAACACCCAGGACTGATCTCCTTTAGGATGGACTGGTTGGATCTCTTTGGAGTTCAAGGGACTCTCAAGAGTCTTCTCCAACACCACAGTTCAAAAGCATCAGTTCTTTGGCACTCAGCTTTCTTTATATTCCAACTCTCACATCAATACATGACCACTGGAAAAACAATAGCCTTGACTAGACGGACCTTTGTTGGCAAAGTAATGTCTCTGCTTTTTAATATGCTATCTAGATTGGTCATAACTTTTCTTCCAAGGAGTAAGCATCTTTTAATTTCATGGCTGCAATCACCATCTGAAGTGATTTTGGAGCCCCAAAAAATAAAGTCTGACCCTGTTTCCACTGTTTCCCCATCTATTTCCCATGAAGTGATGGGACAAGATGCCATGATCTTAGATTTCTGAATGTTGAACTTTAAGCCAACTTTTTCACTCTCCTCTTTCACTTTCATCAAGAGGCTCTTTAGTTCTTCTTCACTTTCTGACATAAGGGTGGTGTCATCTGCATTTCTGAGGTTATTGATATTTCTCCCAGCAATCTTGATTCCAACGTCTGCTTCCTCCAGCCCAGCATTTCTCATGATGTACTCTGCATATAAGTTAAATAAGCAGGGATGCAATATACAGCCTAGATGTACCGCTTTTCCTATTTGGAACCAGTCTGTTGTTGCATGTCCAGTTCTAACTGTTGCTTCCTGACCTGCATATAGGTTTCTCAAGAGGCAGATCAGGTGGTCTGGTATTCCCATCTCTTTCAGAATTTTCCACAGTTTCTTGTGATCCACACAGTCAAAGGCTTTGGCATAGTCAATAAAGCAGAAATAGATGCTTTTCTGGAACTCTCTTCCTTTTTCAATGATCCAGCGGTTGTTAGCAATATGATCTCTGGTTCCTCTGCCTTTTCTAAAACCAGCTTGAACATCTGGAAGTTCATGATTCACATATTGCTAAAACCTGGCTTGGAGAATTTTAAGCATTACTTTACCAGCGTGTGAGATGAGGGCAATTGTGCAGTAGTGTGAACATTCCTTGGCATTGCCTTTCTTTGGGATTGGAATGAAAACTGACCTTTTCCAGTCCTGTGGCCACTGCTGAGTTTTCCAAATTTGCTGGCATATTGAGTGCAGCACTTTCAGAGCATCATCTTTCAGGATTTGAAATAGCTCAACTGGAATTCCATCACCTCCAGTAGCTTTTTTCGTAGTGATGCTTCCTAAGGCCCACTTGACTTCACATTCCAGGATGTCTGGCTCTAGGTGAGTGGTCACACTATTGTGATTATCTGGGTTGTGAAGCTCTTTTTTGTACAGTTCTTCTGTGTATTCTTGCCACCTCTTCTTAATATCTTCTCCTTCTGTTAGGTCCATACCATTCCTGTCCTTTATCAAGCCCATCTTTGCATGAAATGTTCCCTTGGTATGTCTAATTTTCTTGAAGAGATCTCTAGTCTTTCCCATTCTATTGCTTTCCTCTATTTGTTTGCACTGATTGCTAATGAAGGCTGTCTTATCTCTCCTTGCTCTTCTTTGGAACTCTGCATTCAAATAGGTATATCTTTCCTTTTCTCCTTTGCTTTTCATGTCCCTTTTTTTCACAGCTATTTGTGAGGCCTCCTCAGACAGGCATTTTGCTTTTTTGCATTTCTTTTCCATGGGGATGGTCTTGATCTCTGCCTCCTGTACAATGTCACAAACCTCTATCCATAGTTCATCAGGCACTCTGTCTATCAGATCTAACCCCTTAAATTTGTTTCTCACTTCCACTGTATAGCCATAAGGGATTTGATTTAGGTCATACCTGAATGGTCTAGTGGTTTTCTCTACTTTCTTCAATTTAAGTCTGAATTTGGCGATAAGGTGTTAATGATCTGAGCCACAGTCAGCTCCCGGTCTTGTTTTTGCTGACTGGATAGAGCTTCTCCATCTTTGGCTGCAAAGAATATAATCAATCTGATTTCAGTGTCGACTGTCTGGTGATGTCCATGTGTAGAATCTTCTCTTGTGTGGTTGGAAGACAGTGTTTGCTATGACCAGTGCGTTCTCTTGGCAGAACTCTATTAGCCTTTGCCCTGCTTCATTCTGTACTCCAAGGCCAAATTTGCCTGTTACTCCAGGTGTTTCTTGACTTCCTACTTTTGCATTCCAGTCCCCTATAATGAAAAGGACATCTTTTATGGGTGTTAGTTCTAGAAAGTCTTATAGGTCTTCATAGAACTGTTCAACATCAGCTTCTTCAGCGTTACTGGTCGGGGCATAGACTTGGATTATCATGATATTGAATGGTTTGCCTTGGAATGGTTTGCTTCTCATCCATGGGATTTTCCAGGCAAGAGTACTGGAGTGGATTGCCATTTCCTTCTGTAGGGGATCTTCCCAATCCAGGATTCGAACCCGGGTCTCCCACATTGTAGGCAGACGCTTTTACCATCTGAGCCACCAGGAAAGTTACCTTTGGGTTATCCTCTACTTTTAATGATTAGTTTTCCTAGGATTGTGAGAGTAAATGGGTGGGGTTTTCATCATGATTCTCAACTTTAGGAGAGCCAGAACTCATTGACACTTTAAGGCTTCCAAAGTCCTTCTGAGTTTTCTATTTTCCTATGACTTTAGTATCTAGTACAGTTTAAGAATTTCAAAATCTCCAAAGAAAAATAGAGCTCAGAGCTGTAGGCTTACTTCTACATACTTCTTTCTTTCCAAAGTCTTTTTTCCTCAAATTCTAACTGCCAACATTAATTGTCTCCAGTTTAATAAAATCACATGCATCTCTCTTATTTCCTTAGTCCCTTACCAGACTCCTTCTCTACAGCTTTACAGGCTGTCACAATTTAAGGTGTAACTGGTGACACTGAGCTGACATTAGTGGAATTCCTTTCTTTAAGGATTCATGTCCCTTCATACACTGGTGCCTCTGAAACTGTCCAATCTGTGCACAGAAGTGTTGCTGATGTTGTTCTTCTACTTTTTCTCAGTGTGAGTGTTGGTCAGTTGCAAAATATTCTGTCATAGGTAGAAGGAGATATTCCCAAATTACATATTTCACTTTTTTCTGAATTACATATTAGAAATCACTAAAATCCCCAGTATTATTGAGAATCTTATAAATCCCAAGAGGATAAGCTTCTTGCTGTTTTGGTAACTGTTTTAATTTCTAGTATTATTTTATTATGTTCAAGAATTAGGACTGCTGCAAATTCTACCTCAGGGAATTGTCAAATCATGAAGAAAGGAAGTATTTTCATCTTCATAAAAGGAAAGGAAACAAAATTTTATTATGGTGGAAAAGTACATTTTGGATGTAGTCAAAGATATATCAGTTTCCACTGGATGATTTCAATTTTATAGGGAAAATAGAAAGCAAAAACATTGTCTGACAGTCATTAAGTTATGGCAGTGTATTAGTTATATATTTCTCTGCAACAAATTACCACAAATTTAACAATTAAAAAAACACGTGTTTAGCATCCTGAAGATTCTGTGGGCTAGGAATCTGAATGTGATTTAGCTGGATCCTCCATTCATGATTTTACAAGGCTTAAATCAAGGTCCTAGCCATTTTGAGGATTTCCTGGGGGAAGAACTGTCTTCTAATCTCATTCAAGTGATTAGTCAAATACATTTTATTACATCTGTATAACTCTTGGAGACTTACTTCTTCATGGCCATCAGGAAAATCTCTTTGGTTTTTAGGCTCTTTTTATGGCCCTCCTGATCAGGTCAGGCTCATTCAGGATTTTTCTTTGGTTAACTTAGAGTCAACTGATTACAGATTTTAATCAGGCCTAGAAAAGTCCTTCATCTTGGCTATATTTTAGTGGTTAGAAACAAGTTACAGGTGGTATCTACACTTAGAGGGATAGATTATATACAATCATTATAGGGATCATCTCAATATTCTGGCCACTAAAAGCAGTATAGGAGGTTTTTTCTTGTTATTTATTTATTTAGCTGTGTTGGGTCCTGGTTGCATCATGTGGGATCTTGCACTGTGGTGCACAGACTCTCTGGTTGTGGCATGCAGGCTCTGTAGTTATGGCATGCAGGCTCCAGAGCACGTGGGCTTCAGTAGTTGGATCATGTGGCCTCTCTAGTTGTGGGATGTAGACTCCAGGGTGCTTGGTCACAGTAGCTGTGGCATGAAATTAGTTGCTCCACAGCATGTGGGATCTTAGTTCCCTAACCAGGAACAAAACCCATGTCCCCTGCATTATAAGCTGGATTCTTAACTACTGAACAACAAGGGAAGCCCTAGAGTTTTAAGACAAGGGCAAAGATTTTGAATCAGTCAGTCACTGTAAAGAATGTAGGGAGAATTAACCATTTAGTATTATTTTGGGGCATTGTTATAGGTTCATCTAAGAAAGGAGACTTCTTATATTTAAAATGGCACTGAAATGTTGTAGGTTTTTGCCTTTCTTTTTTTTTTTTCTTTTTCTTTCTTCTTTTCTTTTTTTTCCCCTTCCATCAAAAGATGGGGCCTATGCCCCTTTCCCCGAATCTGAATAAGCTGATGACTCACTTGTAATTAGTAGAATTTGACATATGGTTCTCAGTGACTTCCAAGTCTCTAAGCCAGAACAATGATTAGATTTTGCTTTGTTGGCCAGGGTACTTACTTTTGAAGTTTTGGTCTTCTACTACAGAAGAAGTCCAATTTCATGGAGGCTTATATATTGTGAGGAATCCCAGACTACATGAAAGATCATGTATATGTGCTTTGACGAACAGTCCAAACTGAGGTCCAAGTCAAAAGCCAGACAAATCAAATGGAATCCATATGATTCCATTACCCAACAGTCAAATAATTCCTCTTCTGTTACCTCTTTCCTGTTGAAGCTTTAGAGATAAGCCATTCTTGCTATGCCCTGTCTGAATGCCTGGTCTACAGAATTTATGAATATAATAAAATAGTGGTATTAGGAATCTGAACTGTTATAATTTGTTATGCAGCAACAGGAATTGTAATAAGCACCACTTTGAAGATGGTGTGCTTTTCTCTACATTATCCAGGAATTTTTATATAATCAGTACTGAATTATCCAACGTGGATACTTGGCAAATGCTTTGAGAAAAAATCATGGAAACAGTTTTGATGAAAAAGCCAGAATTTCTGGATGCTTTGCATTTATTTTATGATTTAAATTGTTTATTTTGAATTGCATTTGGTGAAGTATGAAGGAAAGCAGAAGTATTTTAACTTTAGTGCCTGTAAAGGTCTCAATCCAGTTTAGAATATAGCAGGTATGAAGATGACATATGGATGAACCTGGAGTAAATATGTTATAGGTAAAAGCACACAGAAGGACACAAAGATGAGGATTTGGGTCAAGAAATGGTTGAAATGATTAGCGTTGGAATCTAGGCTGAACAATGACCCACTGACTTGGTCAAACATGGCTTTGACAAGGTAGTGATAATAAGAACAGGAAGAAAACAATACTTGAAGGTCAAATGCCTGAAAGGAACAGAGTTTTTAAATGAGTTAAATAGCAATGCCCTGGAAATACCACTATGCTTATAGGAAAATGCAGGTACCACTCCCTTAGCCTGGTTACAAAGGGGTGTGAAGAAATGAGCACCATATGTTTAAGACAGATGCAATGGAAATAGTGTTCTTAGAAGAGAGTATATTTTCAGTAAAGGGCAAGAAGTAGCAGAATTGGTTACCTAAAACACATGGCCCTGAGAATACAGTTGTAATGTCTGAAAGATTAAAAGTGTAGTGAGTGTTTGAATCAAAGGAAAAGAAGCTTGAATATGATGGTGATGAGAATACTGCACAGAAGAAAATTAGTTATAGCATGATGGGCTTAACTAATTAGACAGGTGCCAAAATTTAACATCTGTAAGTTTCTGGCCTGTGGATAAGGCTGGGGACTCTCAGGAAGTCAGTCAGGGTCTAGATTACTTACAGTTTTAAGAAGTCCTAGAATAACTGCAGAGAAACCACAGGCAAATGTGATGCCAGGGCTTTGACCAAGTGTAGAAAGAGTACTTGCCTTTGTCAAATGGTGATATGTTAAGTTTGGTTTAATCTTCGTTGCTACTTTTATGTTTTATTGATATGACTATCTTTATCTTGAGATCATTTGACTATCTTTTGCTTTGAATCCTTCTGTTAACAGTATTCATTATCCCTTGCATACATTGCTGTATTCCTAACTATTTTGGCATGACTCATAAACCACAAATAATTTTAATCCAATTAGAAAGTCTATGCTTTTATTTTAGGATTAGTTTCACTTTCATTTACCTTTTGAAGTAAAATATTTAGCTTTCCTTTATGCCATCATGTTCTCTTTCTCATATTTATTACATATTTTTACTCTTTTTTGTATCTTTCTCTTTGTCCTTATTTCCCTTAGAGTTTTGAAAGTTATACATCCTATTTATTTCACTAAATATTTGTTTCAATTTTTCTAAAAATAGTATCTATATAATCTTTTTATAAAATGAGTTAATATATGAAAAAACACAGTGGAAAAAATTTAACAAATAATTAGTATTAACATATGCATTTGCTAGATGACAGTAAATCTAATAGGAATAAGCTTAAGAGTTTGTTTTTAGCTCTCCTTTATTTTGGCAATAAATGTTCCCATCTCCTTTCCCTCATTTGGTTTTAAATATTTGCTAAAATATTGTGTGTTTTTAAAATTGTATTACAAATTTTGTTCCTGTACTTATTCTAAACTTTGCCTGTATCTTCACCATTATAATCGGAATTTATGCCACAAGTGTCCCTATACTGGACTCTTAAGTTTGCTTGATCAGTTATTTGGAGTAATTTTTCAAGCTTTTTTTTTTTTTAAGAATAAAAAGAAGGATTTGCAAGTGGTATGTTTTCTGAGCCAGCAAATATTTGAGAATCTTCTGTTTTTTTATATGGAAAAAACTTGGCAACATATAAAAGTCTTGTATGTCAATATTTTCCCTCAAAATGGAATATATTTCCCCCTAGTATTTAGTATTGCTAAAAATCAAAGTGTATATTTATGTTTCACGTTTTATACTTTTAACATTATCAATGTAAATAAAATGATTTGCCTAAGGATGTCCTGGTGCTAATATCTTTCCTATTGTTTAGCGTTGAAGATACTATGTTCTTTTGGTTTACATTGTCAGGTCTTATGTCAAAGAAATGGTCTTCTGCTATTGCTTTTGATCCATTTATTAGAGCCTTTCATTCAAAAATGCCCAAATCTATGTGTGAGCATTCCAGTGTAAATTTCCTGCAATTATCTTCTTTCTCATAATTTTATTATTGTTTTTCTAGAATATTTTAGAAAAAAATTCCAAGTTTGTACTTCATATTACTGGTACATATACTCCCAAGAATAAATTCTGATTTTTGCTATGTGCAATGCTGAATTATTTCTGCTATGTTATTTTAGTTTCTTTGAAATCCTTCTCTATCCCATTCATTTCCTTTCTGTATATAATTTTGTTGTCCTTTAATCTCAAACTATTCTTTTTGACATTGCTCCTAATCTATGTAATTCTAGATCTTCATGCATTATTCCGAGATCAAATAATTTTCTGTTTTTTTCCTGTTACAAATTGAACTTTTCAGAGGAATTCTGTACATCTGAATATTCTATTCTCTTTCTCTGTAAAAATTTTCCATAGGCCCCTCCAAAGCTATCTTTACATATCCTTAGGCAACATAGAATCTATATAAACTTGGTATTTCTTCAGAGAGGATGGTATTAGATTGGTACAAAAGTAATTGCAGTTTTAGACCATGAATTTTAAATCATTATAACTAAGCTTAAATACATCTTTATTAATCAAAATATGAACCATTACAATCAACATATTTTTGCCAACAAGAAATCTTTATTTATTCCTGTAGTGTAAAAATTCCAGCTTCAGGATTCAACAAATGTTGGAAGGTATGTACTGCCTCCTGCTGGCTGTGGGAGTGTTTTCCCTGCATAAGTGGTCAAGATGGTTGAAGAATTGGTAGTCCGTTGGAGAGAGGCGAGGTGAATATGGTGGATGAGGCAAATCTTTGTAGCCCAATTCATTCAACTTTTGAAGTTTTGGTTGTGCAACATGTGGTTGAGCACTGAATGGAGAATTGGGCCCATTCTGTTGACCAATGCTGGCTACAGGTGTTGCAGTTTTAAGTGTATCTCACGGATTGGCTGTGAGTGTACTCCTCAGAGGTAATAGTTTTGCTGGGATTCAGAAAGCTCTAGTGGATCAGACCAGCAGCAGGCCACCAGATAGTGACAATGACTTGGGAAGTGCTTTGGAGCCTCTTCTCGATAGTGGTCATTGCTGGTTGTATAAAATCCACTTTTTGTTGCATGTCACAATCTGATCGAGAAATGCTTCATTGTTTTTGCAAAGAATAAGAGAAGAAAACTCTTCAAAACAATTATTTTTTTTTTCAGTCAGCTCATGAGGCACCCTCTTATCAAGCTTTTTCACCTTTCAATTTGCTTCAAATGCCAAATGACCATAGAATGGTCGACATTGTGTTCTTCAGACACTTCTTGTGTAGTTATAAGAGGATCAGCTTCGATGATCTCAATGGGTCACTGTCACTTCCACTGGCCAGCCACTGCGCTCTTCATCTTCAAAGTCTCATCTTCTTTGCAAAACTTCTTGAAACACCACTGCACTGTATGTTTGTTAGCAGTTCCTGGGCCAAATGTATTGTTGATGTTTCAAGTTGTCTCCACTGCTTTATGACCACTTTGAACTCAAATAAGAAAATCACTTGAATTTGCTTTCTAACATAATTTCTATAGTCTAAAATAAATATAAATTAAACAACAAATAATAAGTCATTAGCAAAAGAAACATAAAGTGAGAAAAGTGTATTAAAATGATGTATAACATAACATTTAAGAATGTATTCTAATATCAAACAGTGAGTGAGAAGTTCAACAATGCAAAATAACAATTACTTTTGCATGAATCTAATAGATTGCTCTCATCTCACTGTCTATTGATGTGTCTGTTAAGTGCCATTTATAGTCCTCAAATGGAGAACAGAATAATATATGTCTCCAAGTTTCCACTGGTCTTCCAGCCAAGATACATCTGCTCTTTGGTAGTATTACCTTCCTCTTTTCTTCACAGCATAACCATCATATACCCTTGAGCAGATATACTAGCTAGTAGTCAGTGCTACCAGTTTTTCATATTTCTGCTTCTGCCTGTATTTGTCCAATACTCAATAAATATCACACAAACATTTAATTGTCTACTATGTGCCAAGCATTCTGCTTACTGCTGACAATAGTGGTGATCAAAACAGATACAAAGCACAACATGTCCCTAGTCCTATGGAGCCTATTGATCAAGTAAGGAAACAGACAACCACATGTGCAGAAACAATAAATAACTCTGATGATTGCCATTTAATCATTAATTCATTTAACCAACAAATATTCATTGAGTGCCTTCTTAGTGCCCTTAACTATTCCAGATTCTGTGGATGGATCAGTGAAAAAAGAAAAATGTCTTGTTCCCATTGATTATCTTTTATTTTAGTGGGCTAGCCCATTGTCATGAGGAAATGTAAAATAATAGATCTGATCTAGTCTTCAGCAGTCTTTTCTGAGCATGTGACATTTGTAGTATCAGTAGGAGTCAAACCATTGTGTTGTTAAAAGTGAGAGAAAGAATACTTCAAGAAGAAGAAAAAGCAAATCCAAAGGTCCTGAAGTAGGTTGGAGCAAAACCTATGTAGCAATTTTTTTTTTTAATTCCAATGGAAGGGTCCTTTAATTAATTTTCCCTTGACTAGTTTTCTATCAATCTTTGTTTTCAATACTGTGAAAGGCATTTCTTTATGAATTTTTCAGAAAAAAGTGTTGAGCAAAATCTATTAGTTTCTTCTATCCAGATGACATTTTAAATCAGGGATACTGAGCCCCTTTTGTAATAGCAATTTTAGTTTCTTCACACTGTTTCTTATCTCATGTGGTTTTTTTCTCTTTACTTCCACCTCTCAGCCAGCTGCCTTTTCATCACAGTCTGTTGTCTCATATTGTTGTTTTATATCATCTTTGAAGTTGCTTTATAGATTCTATGTTTCATCGAATTATATTAAGAGCAAAATCCAGAAGCCTTGTTAAATTTATTTATTTTGTAATATAAATCTACTAGTAAATGTTCTCGTTCTGTCTTTAGTATTACATTCATTCAGGTTATAGAGATTTTTCCATTGATCCCATGTCTGGTGTACCAGCTCAATTCCTAAACATTTAGAAAAACAAATAATGCAACCTGGCATTGAGTTATTCAGGGAAAGGGAATCAGATTCTCTTGGAGGCTGAGTTTAGTCTAACCCCTGAACCCATACCATGAGGTAGAGTCAAACAAACAAGCAAGCTGTGCAGCATGTCTTCCCTGATTAATAGAACTGGAGCATTTCACAGCAGTTTTGAATAATGCCTGTGGGCGGTGGGGTGGGGGGTGGGGGGGTGCGTACGTGTGTTTCTATATAATTGTACAGATACACACGTTTGTGTGAAAAAACTGGTTGTAACTTTAGACACTAGAATAAGATGCTTAAAATTTCACCTCACTTGATATTTCATGTAACAAGTCATGTCAAATCATTATTCACAGGAAGAAAACAAGAAATAATATGTAGAACTGCACATAATAAAATGTGTCACAAAAGGAAAGTATCTGTGTTGGCACAACTTTGATTCCTCTCAGTCTACTGAAACACTTCAAGTCATCCATATCCAAACACTCTAACAAACACTCAAAAAGCTAATATTATAATGAATATTTTTTATTTCCCATGTGCATTGAAGACAATAAAAGAGAATCTTCTAGTCACTGGAAAGTTAATTTCACCACATTTATTCAATTTATCAGTTTCAAATAATTTTGATTATTGTCAGTCTCCAAAATTTGATAACCTTTAAGGGAGTCTATATGGAGAAGGCAATGGCACCCCACTCCAGTACTTTTGCCTGGAAAATCCCATGGATGGAGGAACCTGGTAGGTTGCAGTCCATGGGGTCGCTAAGAGTCAGACACGACTGAGTGACTTCACTTTCACTTTTCACTTTCATGCATTGGAGAAGGAAATGACACCCCACTCCAGTATTCTTGCCTGGAGAATCCCAGGGATGGGGGAGCCTGGTGGGCTGCCGTCTCTGGGGTCGCACAAAGTCGGACACGACTGAAGAGACTTAGAAGCAGCATCATGGGAGTCTATAAGCAAACTGTTTGCATTTGCAAAATTAAAGATAATACTCTGGACTATGATTATCTCACAGAGGAGTCACATACAAGAAGGCAAGGCACTTTCAGTCACGCAGTTGTATCCAACTCTGTGGTCCCATGGACTGTAACCTGCCAGGCTCCTCTGTCCCATGGAATTTTCCAGGCAAGAATACTGAATCAGGTTGTCATTTCCTACTCCAAGGGATCTTCCCCATCCAGGGATTGAACCCACATCTTTTGTGTTTCTTGCATTGGCAGATGATTCTCTATCACTAGCACCACCTGGGAAGCCCAATTACAGTATCTCTAATGGCTAACTTAAACATCAGATGGAAAATGCAATTCCCAAAGCAGTAACAACTCTAATTCACAAATACTTGTCCCTTTAAAATTACCATGGGTTTCAAACTGCCACTTGGCAAAACTAATGGATTATACTCTCAATAATGTACCTACTGTAAATATAATAGGTCTTAAATCTGTTTATACTTTAAATCAATCCAGTTTATAACTAGAGCACATCCACTCTAATTTCAAAGAGTAAAGAAATACTTAGCTCAAAATAATAGAATCCTGCATCATAGAATTTTAGGAATGGTGGAGTGATATAGATGTCTAAAAAAAATTCCTTGAATGAATTTTGGAAGAAGTAAATATTTTGGTCTCAGGCCATGTATCAATCATCTCTCCAGTAATATTCAGTGAGAAGAGATGAATTGATCATTCCCATTCATAAGCAGCTTCCAATTGAGCAACCAAGATACATACATTTATGAATAATCATATTAAAAATCATTAGCATTTTTAGTAAGTTGTAGTTCAGGGGATTTGACCTTTAGATATGGAATGTTGTGCAACATGTGGTTGAGCACTGCATGGAGAATTGGGCCCTTTTGTTGACCAACACTGGCTGCGGCATTGTACTACTAATGCCAAAGAAGCTGAAGCTGAACAGAAGCTGAATTAAGAAAATGAAGTTGAACAGCGTTAAGTGATCACTAATGCCAAAGAAGCTGAAGTTGAATGGTTGTATGAAGACCTATAAGACCTTCTAGAACTAACATCCAAAAAAGATGCCTTTTCATCATAGCAGACTGGAATGCAAAAAGTAGGAAGTCAAGAGATACCTGGATTAACAAGTTTGGCCTTGGAGTAAAAAATGAAGCAGGGCAAAGACTAACAGAGTTTTGCCAAGAGAATATACTGGTCATAGCAAATACCTCTTCCGACAGCACAAGGGATGACTCTACACATGGACATCTCCAGATGGTCAATACCGAAATCAGATTGATTACAGTCTTTGCAGCCAAAGATGGAGAAGCTCTCTATACAGTCAGCAAAAACAAGACTGGGAGCCAACTGTAGCTCAGATCACGAACTGGGTTATTGCCAAATTTAGACTTAAATTGAAGAAAGTAGGGGAAACCACTAGACCATTCAGGCATGACCTAATCAAATCCCTTATGAGTACACAATGAAAGTTACAAATAGATTCAAAGGATTAGATCTGATAGACAGAGTGCCTTAAGACTATGGACAGAGGTTCATAATAGTGTATAGGAGGCAGTGATAAAAATCATCCTCAAGAAAAAGAAATACAGAAAAGGCAAAATGGTTGTCTAAGGAGGCCTTACAAATAGCTGAGAAAAGAAGAGATGGTAAAGCCAAAGGAAAATAGGAAAGAGATACCTGATTGAATTCAGAGTTCCAAAAAATAGCAAGGAGAGATAAGAAAGACTTCCTAAGTGATCAATGCAAAGAAATAGAGGAAAATAATAGAATGGGAAAGACTAGAGATCTCCTCAAGAAAATTAGAGCTACCAATGGAACATTCCATGAAAAGATGGGCACATTAAAGGCCAGAAGAGATATGAACCTAACAGAAGCAGAAGATATTAAGAAGAGGTGGCAAATATACACAGAACTATACAAAAAAAGATCTTCATGACCCAGATAACCATGATGGTGTGATCACTCACCTAGAGCCAGACAGCCTGGAGTCTGAAGTCAGGTGGGCCTTAGGAAGCATCACTATGAACAAAGCTAGTGGAGGTGATGGAATTCTAGTTGAGTTATTTCAAATCCTACAAGGTGATTCTGTGAAAGTGTTGCTCTCAATATGCCAGCAAATTTGGAATAGTCAGCAGTGGCCACAGGACTGGAAAAGGTCAATTTTCATTCTAATTCCAAAGAAAGGCAGTGCCAAAGAATGTTCAAACTATCACATAATTGCACTTATCTCACATGCTAGCAAGTTCAGTTCAGTTCAGTTCAGTTGCTCAGTTGTGTCTGACTCTTTGTGACCCCATGAACCACAGCATGCCAGGCCTCCCTGTACATCACCAACTCCCAGAGTCCACCCAAACCCATGTCCATTGAGTCGGTGATGCTATCCAACCATCTCATCCTCCTTCATCCCCTTCTCCTCCTGCCGTCAATCTTTCCCAGCATCAGGGTCTTTTCAAATGAGTCAGCTCTTTGCATCAGGTGGCCAAAGTATTGGAGTTTCAGCTTCAACATCAGTCCTTGCAATGAACACCCAGGACTGATCTCCTTTAGGATGGACTGATTGGATCTCCTTGAAGTCCAAGGGACTCTCAAGAGTCTTCTCCAACACCACAGTTCAAAAGATCAATTCTTCTGCACTCAGCTTTCTTTATAGTCCAACTCTCACATCCGTACATGACCATTGGAAAAACCAAAGCCTTGACTAGATGGACCTTTGTTGACAAAGTAATGTCTCTGGTTTTGAATTGCTGTCTGGGTTGGTCATAACTTTCCTTCCAAGGAGTAAGTGTCTTTTAATTTCATGGCTGCAATCACCATCTGCAGTGATTTTGGAGCCCAGAAAAATAAAGTCAGACACTGTTTCCACTTTTCCAGCCACATGCTAGCAAAGTAAAGCTCAAAATTCTCCAACTGAGGCTTCAACAGTATGTGAACCAAGAACTTCCAGATGTTCAAGCTGGATTTAGAAAAGGCAGAGGAACAAGAGATCAAATTGCCAACATCTGTTGGATCATCAAGATAGCAAGAGAGTTCCTGAAAAACATGTATTTCTCCTTTATTGACTATGCCAAAGCCTTTGACTGTGTGGATCACCACAAATGACGGAAAATTCTTAAAGAGATGTGAATACCAGAGCACCTTACCTGCCTCCTGAGAAATCCATATGCAGGTCAAGAAACAACAATTAGTATCTGACATGGAACAATGGACTGGTTCAAAATTGGCAAAAGAGTACATCAAAGCTATATATTGTCACCTTCCTTTTTTAACTTTTAAGCAGGGTACAGCATGTGTAATTCTGGGATTGATAAAGCACAAGCTGGAATCAAGATTGCCTGGAGAAATGTCAATAACCTCAAATATGCAGATGATACCACCCTTATGGAAGAAAGGGAAAAAGAAATAAAGAACCACTTGATGAAAGTGAAAGTGGAAAGTGAAAAATTTGGCTTAAATCTCAACATTCAGAAAACTTAAGATCATGGCATCTGGTCCCATCACTTCATGGGAAATAGATGGGGAAACAAAGGAAACAGTGAGAGACTAGTTTCTTGGGCTCTAAAGTCACTGCATATGGTGACTGCAGCCATGAAATTAAAAGATGCTTGCTCCTTGGAAGAAAACCTGGACAGCATATTCAAAAGCAGAGACATTACTTTGTCAACAAAGGTCCATCTAGTCAAAGCTATGGTTTTTCCAGTAGTCATGTATGGATGTGAGAGTTGGATTATAAAGAAAGCTGAGCACTGAAGAATTGATGGAATTGAACTGTGGTGTTGGAGAAGACTCTTGAGAGTCCCTTGGACTGCAAGAAGATCAAACCAGTCAATCCTAAAGGAAATCAGTCCTGAATATTCATTGGAATGACTGATGTTGAAGCTGAAACTCCAATACTTTGGCTGCCTGATGTGAAGAACTGACTCATTGGAAAAGACCCTGATGCTGGAAAAGATTGAAGGCAAGAGGAGAAGGGCACCACAGAGAGTGAGATGGGCTTGAATTTGAACAAGCTCTGGGACTTGGTGATGACAGGGAAACCTGGCATAACTGCAGTCTATGGGGTTGCAAAGAGTTGGACATGACTGAGCAACCGAACTGAACTGACTCATAAGCAGCTTCCTATTGAGCAAGCAAGATACATAAATTTGTGAAAAATCATATAAAAAATCAATAGTATTTCTTTTAGTAGGTTATCATTGTGGTCTTTGACCTTTAGATATGGAATGTTGAGTGAAAGGGGATAAAATAAACCTTGCTTTCAGTCCCAGAAAGAGTAATGTTAAGAATTCCCAATTGAAATGAGGCTGGACTTTCTCATTATAATCCCCTTACTGAATCGTGTTCCAATGAAGTCAGAAGTATACTCTCTACAGATCACTGCAAATTCTCATTTTAATTGTTTTAACTGTCATTCCATTCTAAATATCTCTTATGTCTTGACATTTTACTCTGTAATGCAATAAAACTGCTACAGAAACATTGTTGCTAATTATATTTATCTATTTTACTACTAACAAAATGTTTTGAATAAAAAATCGTAACAAACTACTTTTTAGGTATTTAAGAATATGACAACTCTGTTCATATATGTATGATAAATTTGATTGGAGTGAGTATAAGAATCTTCTTACAGATAAATAAAATACTTTGTTTTTACATGCAGTATGTTTTTCCTTTGAAAACTTACAAAAATATACTTAGTTTCACAAATATTTTCACTACTAGAAACCTAAATTTAAAATTATTATTTCCCCATGATAACAAAAGCATCGACCAGAGTAAAAAATGAGTTACCTTTACTTCACAAAGAGCAGATAAAGGGGAAAATATAAATTAATGTTGCATTCTATTTTGTTTAACTAGCACATAATATATTAAATGAGGTATACTGATGTTCTAAACCACAAACATGGGAGTGAAGGGCTAAGAAAAGGATGAGGTGATTTTTATCACAGGAGAGGAAAGCTGTCAACCCAGGTAATCTTTTGAATTCTATTTAGCAATTCCCTTCTGAAACACCATCACTCCAAATCACTTCAGTAATATTTCTCACCAAGCTGATTTTCCTTGATGAGATTCTCTTGCAGTGTGAATGCATCTTGCTACACCACCTAGAGCAGCTATTTCTTTGTCTTACTTCAAAGCTGCAGCAAGGAGTGCTTGCTTGGATGGCTGCCCAGGAAACCAAATGGGAATTATGCTTGTTTCCCTCTGAATCACATCCTGCTTGGCCCTTACAGCTGGGGCAGGGTGGAGGTAAAGTCTAAATTTCTAAATACTTGTACAGAAAGATAGAAAATTTTCTTCTTTGGTACATAAACTATAGGGTGGAAAAAGTAGCTTTCATGTTAAATTTAATAAACAGTATCTATTGATGAGTGCCTAGTTTTCTAGAACATAATGAATGATAAATATGGTGAATACTTGGACCACTGCTTATCTGCCATTAAAGACTATCCAAAAGTGTTAGTAGTTCAGTTGTGTCCAACTCTTTGCGACCCCATAGACTGTAACCTGTCAGCCTTCTCTGTCTATGGGTTTTTCCAGGCAAGAATAGTGGACTGGGTTGCCATTTCCTCCTCCAGATGATCTTCCCAACCCAGGGATCAAACCCAGGTCTCCCACATTACAGGCAGATTCTTTACTGTCTGAGCCACCAGGGAAGACCTTAAAGACTATAGGACATTAATACTGATTTCTTCTCAGTTTAATAGTTTGCTCATTTGACTTGGTACTATTGCCTTAAATAGGTTTTCTTAGCACAAACATCTTTCAAAAAAACAAAATAATTAGCTTTAAACCAGTGGAATAAATATAGTATACTTTACCAGAGCACATAGATGCATACAATTAGGACAGAGTGTCTGTGTTAAAAACAAAATAAAACAAGGAACCGTACACTGAAATATTAACTATTACAGATTACTGATACACACTATCCAACCTTCTAAAAAATGTGCAATCATTGGTATTTGATAGTATATGTTCAATGTATCTGTGTGTGTGCGCTCAATCGCTCAGTCATGTCTGACTCTTCGTGACCCCCATGGACTGTAGCTCACCAGGCTCTTCTATCCATGGGATTTCCCAGGCAAGAATACTGGACTGGGTTGCCATTTCCTCCTCCAGGGGATCTTCCCGACCCAGAAGCTGAACCAGTGTCTCCTGCATTGGCAGGTGTGTTCTTTACCACTATCTCACCTAGGAAGAACATCTATATGTAGGGAAATAGGTATTTATACACTCCTTAAAACCTAGATCTGCCAGGTTCATGCTTAGGTGAGCCAGTATTTCTGTTTATTACCTTCTCAAGTAGAGAAAAATATGGGCATTTTCACAAATCAGCAAAAAAACTTTTTTTCAATGATGGCAACATTACTAGAGGAAGCACAATAGGATTGGGCCAGCTTGTTATTACCAATGTGTGAGAAAGGGAGGGAAGATCTCTGTATGAGTAACTACAGGGAAATACTGTATTCCTCCTTTTGTAAAACACTTCAGATAGAAAATGCTTCTGTATACTACAAAAGAAAACTCAAAATGAAGTTAGTATTGACCAGAGGGCACTCTACAATGAAGATCAGAGACCATTAAGGAAGTATGGCTTTTTACATCTCAGCCTACGTAGAATCTGACCTTTTGACCATTTATTCTCCTAATGAAGTCATCAAGAACACCTTCCAAAAACTCAGGCTAATTCTTAGATCTCTTATCCTAATATAACCTAAAAGAGCCTAACAACTTATCAGACCCCTGCCCTAACATAACCTTTGATTCTTTAAGCACAGATATTTCCTGACTCATATGAGTCCATTACAGTTCTCAAAATGAACAACCTTGTGGTTAATTTTTGTCTTTATAAGCTACTGACTTTCTCTTCCCCAGAACCCTCTTTCATTTTTATCTGAAGCTATGTCTCTCAAATTGTAATCCCTAAGACCACAAATAATTTCCACCCTCCTGCATTGTGTGTTTATTTTATTTTATTTTATTGTCAGTATTACAGTGGTCAACTCAGTTCTGCTGGTTCCAATCTCCATAGTACAAATCATCTTCACTTTCTCTCATAAGGCCTAGAATATTCCCTACAGTAAAGGGGAATATTCCACTAGTCTCATTGGGGATCTGGCTAAGCTCTCTTATTCTCTTCCACCTTATTAAGAATCTGTCAGTCTTCTCTTGATCCCTGGGTTGAAGGATCCCCTGGAGAAGGGAAAGGCTACCCACTCCAGGATTCTGGCCTGGAGAATTCTATGAACTGGATCCATGGGATCAAAAGGAGTTTTTTTCCCTCTGGCTATAAATCATTTTCTATTTAAGAAAAAACTAGAAGAGAGAGAAAAACACCTTTTGTAAACAAAATTTGATTAATCTTATTCCTTTCTAATTCATGATACAAGGGCAATTGTAAAATGATAATGCTCTGTTTATTTGAATTTATGCTCTTTTCATCCTGTTTCTCTTCAGTGACTCAGTACAATTAACATGTCAGTTAATTTTTTCACCCAAAGCCTATTTCTTTGAAAATATTTCTCAAGCTTAAGTTCCAGGCAATGTCTAATGATTTGATACAACCATTTTAAAGCAACAGCCATATGCAATGTGGCTTAGTCCATTAGAAGTAGCAGCTCAACAGTGGGCCAGGGGGGCCTGCAATTATCTTCCTAATCAAAATGTATTTCACAAAGGGAGTCAGGTGTCATGTCTCAATTTTTTTTAAGATTTTTTTTTTGATGCGGATCATTTTTTTAAAGTCTTTATTGAATTTGCTACAATATTGCTCCTCTCTTTGTATTTTGTTTTTTTCACCTCAAGGCATGTGGGATCCTGGCTCCCTGACCAAGGTTCAAACCTGCACCCCCTGCACTGGAAGGTAAAGTCTTAACAACTGGACCACTAAAGAAGTCCCTCCTCACTGTTCTTTTTTTAAAATATGTATTCATTTATTTAATTTCTGGCTGCTTGGATCTTCATTGCTGAGTATGGGCTTTCTCTAGTTGCAGCAGGGGCAGATACTCTTCGTTGCATTGTGCAGGCTTCTCACTGCAATGACTTCTCTTCCTGTGGAGCAAAGATGCTAGGTGCACAAGTTCAGTAGCTGTGGCTCACAAGCTCCAGAGCACTGGTTCAGTAGTTGTGGTACGTGGCTTAGTTACTCAGAGGCGTATGAGGTCTCCCCAGATCAGCAGTCAAGACAGTGGCTCTTGCATTGCAAGGCAGACTCTTAACCACTAGAACACAAAGGAAGCCCCTCCTCATTGCTTTTTAAGAAGGATCTTAATGTATTTGATATCTCATGAGATAAAATTTATCATCTAGGGAATAGCTAGGAGCTGTATTTTTGATAATATTTGTTTCCTTAGAAGATTTCTAAGCTTCTTTTTCTTTACTGAAATATAACTATGACATTCTGATATCAGCTTTCTGAAGAAAATGTAGATTTTCTAAATGAGCAAGGAGAAATCAGAGAAAACAAGCCTATGAATAACACCAGAGCTGATTCTAGTTCTTATCCTGACATACCAACCAGCTTGCTACACGACATTGAGAAATCCCTTTCATTTCTGAATGTGTAAAATAGGCAGCTTGAAATTAATGATTCTAAGGTGAGTTCTAAAGTGAGTTAAAGTTCTACACTTTACTTCTCACCTTCTGTGATTCTAAAATATCTGGAGAAAACTAAGCAAAATACATAAAATTATTGACTGCAAGGAGATCAAACCAGTCAATCCTAAGGGAAATCAATACTGAATATTCATTGGAAGTACTGATGCTGAAGCTGAAACTCCAATACTTTGGCCACCTGATGCAAAGAATCGATTCACTATAAAAGACCCTCAGGCTGGGAAAGACTGAAGACAAAAGGTGAATTGGGCAGTAGAGGATGAGATGATTAGATAGCAGATAGCATCACTGACTCAGGGACATGAATTTGAGCAAACCTCTGGAGATAGTGGAGGACAAAGGAGCCTGACATGCTGCAGTCCATGGGGTCACAAAGAGCTGGACACAACTTAGTGACTGAACAAAAACAACAGCAAAGCAAAATACTTTTTTAAAATTATTATTCCACACAAATTGTATGTGAAGGTGAAAAAGAGAGGGTTTTTTCCTTCCTTTTTTGTACAACTATCCTTGTGGTTTCATTTGTTTGTTTTCCTCAGCTGTCAGTACTTAAGCATGAAGATTAATAGTTGCATTATTTTTTTCTGCAGAGGCTAATAGCCTCTTAATTGTTTTTAATGGGACATTTTGGAGGAGTCCCATATTTCCCACACTGCAGCATATTTTTTTTAGTGTAGAATCTCTGATTTAACACAGAGCTCAGCATTAGCTGATAAAATAGATTATTTAAAAAATACTGCATGGTATTAGTCAGGCAAATGTGTAATTATTTTTCACCATATAATTTTGGTTGAACTGTGGATAACATTCAGATTGTAGTTGAAAGACTTGTCCCTTCCCTAGGAGACAGTTTCATACCAGAACTGGGATACATTTTTCATATGAATATAAGCCAAATATTGCTGCCTCATTTTTAGTGAGTATTCTCTAATGTGGAAAGTAAAAAGATGATGCCATAGTGAAGCCTACTGAAAATTCAAGATAGACAAAGCACACTGATAATTGGATCATTTTCTGGAGTTCTAAACATTAGTGTGCCTCCTGCCAATGAGCCACATAGCAAATAAGGGCCAGGAAGTTCAA
Organism: Bos mutus; assembly: GCF_027580195.1. NCBI lineage: Eukaryota > Metazoa > Chordata > Mammalia > Artiodactyla > Bovidae > Bos > Bos mutus. Next base: position 74,807,878 of record NC_091617.1, read on the forward strand.
TGGCTAGATCTGAGAACAGTATGGTCTTATCTAAGTTTCTCATAACTAGGATTGCTGTATCATCAGGCCACCCAAGATGGCTATTCTCTTGCTCTCTGTACATTCTCTGCTCAACCTGTCCCTGCCTCATCCACACCCTGCTCACCTGATTGAACTTTCCTCTTAATCATAAATCCTAATCAGTAAATGCCTATGCACTTGCCTCTAGCCCCAGCTAATAACTGTTAAATTTTTGAATCAGAATGATCTCCACTATGATAGTTTATTAAAGGGGTGGTGAGGTGCACACCCCCTGCCAGTTTCCCTGACAACTGATAAGACAACCTGACATCAGTTCCCCTACAAACTGGTAATCTCCCCCTTCCTCTGGTAGTGAAGATTTCTGCCATGTCCTGCCCACCATCTGGCACACATGGTGAGATGTCGCTCTAGGACCTTGTTTCAGACAAGTAAGATCCTCCTATCGATTAAACCATTAATATCGCTGTTGCTGGCTCTGGTCTCTTTCTTTAGTCTCAAGGCTGAGCAAGTACAGGGCTTGTAAGCCTGTAGAGTGTAGCCGAACCATTAGGCTGGGAAAAGGACATGAGAAAAAGTCAAGTGGTCTCATTGTCTGCTCTTTCATTTACACGCATGCGCGCGCGCGCGCGCACACACACACACACATTTTGGGAAATCTTCTTTCTTAGAGTTCTCTTACCTCCTCCATGAGAGAAATATTGATCCCTCATACTTCAACTGGAGAAGGAAATGTCAGCCCACTCCAGTATTCTTTCCTGGAGAATCCTGTGGATGGAGGAGCCTGGTGGACGGCTGTCCATAGGGTCACACACAGTTGGACACGACTGAGGTGACTTAGCATTCATGCATGCATTGGAGAAGGAAATGGCAATCCACTCCAATATTCTTTCCTGGAGAACCCCAGGGATGGAGGAACCTGGTGGGCTGCCATCTATGGGGTCACACGGAGTTGGACATGACTGAAGTGACTTAGCAGCAGCAGCAGTGGCATACCTCAACCCAGAGACACCACCAGACTCTACTGTCCATCAAGCATTTCCATCTCAGTAAATAATACAACCATGTCCAAATTACCAGACACTACAAGACCCCATGTCATCTGGCCCCTTCTCATCTCCTTGTCACCCACCCTACCTATACTCTGCACTATTCACTTCACTCCAGACACTGTGCCCTCATTTATGTTTCTTGAGTATTCCAAGCTCAGTCTTGTCTCAGGGATTTTGCATTTATTGTTCCTTTTGCTTGGAACATTCTTCCCTAGTTGAAAACATGGCTTGCATTGTCTTCTTATTTTTGTTTTAATTTAAATGTTTCTTGTTGGGCTTTTCTTTTTTAACCCCATTTCAATCACTTCAAGTTCTAAAGTTATGTGTGATTATTTGTTTTTAAAATATAGTATCTCTTTCCACTCAAAAAGTGTAAGCTTCATCCAGAGATGGGTGAAGAGAGCCAAAAGGTACAAATTTCCAGTGAAGAATAAATAAGCCATGGTGGTGCAATGTGGACTTCCCCAGTGGCTCGATGGTAAAAAATCCACCTGCAGTGCAGGAGACATGGGTTTGACAGTTGGGAAGATCCCCTGGAGGAGGAAATGGCAAACTACTCCAGTATTCTTGCCTGGAGAATTCTATGGACAGAGGAGCCTGGCAGGCTACAGTCCATGGGGTTGCAGAGTTGGACATGACTGAAGCGATTTAGCACTTAGAATGGTGTAATGTACAGCACATTGTGATGTACAGTAATACTAATCATTATTATTACTATACAGAATATTTGAAAGTTGCTAAGAGTGTATTGGCCACCTCATGTGAAGAGTTGACTCCTTGGAAAAGACTGATGCTGGGAGGGATTGGGGGCAGGAGGAGAAGGGGACAACAGAGAATGAGATGACTGGATGGCATCACCGACTTGATGGACATGAGTTTGGGTGAACTCCAGGTGTTGGTGATGGACAGGGAGGCCTGGCGTGCTACAATTCATGGGGTTGCAAAGAGTTGGAAACGACTGAGCAACTGAACTGAACTGAACTGAACTGAAGAGCATATAACTTAAAATTTCTCATCACAAGAAAAAAAACATTTGTAACTATGTGTGTTTATGGAGGAGAAGGCAATGGCACCCACTCCAGTACTCTTGCCTGGAAAATCCCATGGACAGAGGAGCCTCGTGGGCTGCCGTCCATGGGGTTGCTAAGAGTCGAACACGACTGAGCGACTTCACTTTTCACTTTCATGCATTGGAGAAGGAAATGGCAACCCACTGCAGTGTTCTTGCCTGGAGAATCCCAGGGATAGGGGAGCCTGATGGGCTGCCGTCTATGGGGTCGCACAGAGTCGGACACGACTGAAGCAACTTAGCAGCAGTAGCAGCAACAGTGTTTATGGATGTTAACTAGACTTATTGTGGTGATCTTTCATGATATACATACAAACATTAAAGTACTACATTGTATTCCTGAAACTAATATGTCAATTATCCTTCCATATTTTAAAAAAATTTTAAATGTAATCTCCCTGAGGGTTAGAAACTATTTCCATCTTGTTTACTAATACTATTTACTGTTACTATCCTATACTATTATATTCCAAAGCCAAAGAACACTGCTCAACATACAGTAGGAAATAAATCTGTATTTTTGATTGACTAAGGACCACCTGACCTGCCTCTTGAGAAACCTATATGCAGGTCAGTTAGAAGCCACAGTAAGAACTGGACATGGAACAACAGGCTGGTTCCAAATAGGAAAAGGAGTACATCAAGGCTGTATATTGTCACCCTGCTTATTTAACTTATATGCAGAGTACATCATGTGAAACACTGGGCTGGAAGGAGCACAAGTTGGAATCAAGATTGCTGGGAGAAATATCAATCACCTCAGATATGCAGATGACAGCACCCTTATGGCAGAAAATGAAAAGGAACTAAAAAGGAGGAACTAAGAGGAACTAAAAAGCCTCTTCACTTTTCACTAAAAAGTGAAAGAGGAGAGTGAAAAAGCTCAACATTCAGAAAACTAAGATCATGGCATCTGGTCCCATCACTTCATGGGAAATAGATGGGGAAACAGTGGAAACAGTGTCAGACTATTTTTTTGGGCTCCAAAATCATTGCAGATGGTGATTGCAGCCATGAAATTAAAAGACACTTACTCCTTAGAAGGAAAGTTATGACCAACCTAGATAGCATATTCAAAAGTAGAGACATTACTTTGCCAACAAAGGTCCATCTAGTCAAGGCTATGGTTTTTCCTGTGGTCATGTATGGATGTGAGAGTTGGACTGTGAAGAAAGCTGAGCACCGAAGAATTGATGCTTTTGAATTGTGATGTTGGAGAAGACTCTTGAGAGTCCCTTGGACTGCAAGGAGATCCAACCAGTCCATTCTAAAGATCAGTCCTGAGTGTTCATTGGAAGGATTGCTGCTAAAGCTGAAACTCCAATACTTTGGCGACCTCATGTGAAGAGTTGACTTATTGGAAAAGAGCCTGATGCTGGGAGGGATTGGGGGCAGGAGGAGAAGGGGACAGCAGAGGATGAGATGGCTGGATGGCATCATTGACTCGATGGATGTGAGTTTGAGTAAACTCCGGGAGTTGGTGATGGATAGGGAGTCCTGGCATGCTGCAATTCATGGGTTTGCAAAGAGTCGGACATCACTGAGCTACTGAACTGAACTGAACTGAACTGAAGGAAGCTGAATAACTTCTAAGATTTTCTTTGGCTTTCATATTTTATAAGTATTTGGTATCTATATAAGAAAGAGAAATCATGTAAATAACAAAGCCTGTTCTATACCTCTTCACTCTCTAAATGAACTTTTTAAGGTGGTATTCAGCTGTGAAATTTTATGATCATGAAACTACTTGCTATTGCTACTCTTCTTTTTATTGTCACCATGCTTATTCCATTTTATCACTATTTTCATAATAAATCCAATTTATGTTGAGTATAAATTGTTGGGAAACCAAGAGGAAGCAAGATCAGAAGAAGATAACTGGGAATGAAAAGCATTTCTGACCAACGGTAGGTGTTGAGGAAAGAAAATTGAATTGGAGGCGATTTGGCAGCCTTTGGTGATGGCAACCACTGGTGAAAAGAACTTAAGTTTTCTTCCATGGTTATTTTTCAAGAGAGGTGATACCCATTCTATTGAGCCTATCATTTATATACCACAGAGGAACAGGGGTAACTAGGTATTTACTGATGACTGGTGGCTTTCATAAGGTAGAAACTGAATGAAAAATAGTATAGGAAAACAAAAAGATATGGGTAGAATTGATCACTTGATTGAAACAGAGCCCAAAACCACAGTCTTCCTCTTTCCTAGTCACATTCACAGTCCTGGAAAACACACAAAGTCTAAACTTTGGAGCCAATGCATGGAAAATTTTATGTACCATACAAGACAAAGAAATAAAACACTGGTACTATGGTTCAGTGCATATATACCCTGAATCAGTACTACCCATATACAAACTGTGTATTTAAAGTTGGTGTTTATGCTATAAGGAAACAAAATTTGTCCCTCAAAAACACCTATCTCACATGTGCATTATTTTGAGCTAAAAACAACAAAGGGTTTCTGTGTCCCACATTTCAAGTATGAAAGGCATTAGTAAGCTACCTTTTTAAAGAAATCTTAAAGAGAATGCAAGTCTTAAGGCTGCAGGCAGATCCACAGACAGATCATCAAATACTAATCAGAGGGGTTTCCTGAGAAAAGAACAAAAATAACAGTTTGCTGAGGAGTGAAAAGAAATATGGGTCATATTTTATCCTCTAGGTTTAAGCTTGGGAGATTTCATGCTCCCACTGCCAAAACGTTCTGTACTTTGTATAGAAACATCTTTGTCATCCAGAAGCTCTCATTGTTATAACTCATTGGAGGTCCTAAAACAGTTATAAAATGGAATGTTTGTATGTTTTTTAATAAGAACTAGCCGTTACTGGGAGCCTAGTATACATGGGAATTCTTTTAAATTTCATTTACATACTGCCACATTTAATTCTAAAATCAACCCTTATATGTAAGATTATTTTCTCTACAGTATGGGTAAGGACCCTTAAGCTCAAAAAAGGTGAATTATCTACCCAAAAATTATCTACACATCTCTCCAAGGCCTGTCTTTTGAGTCTTAGCTAATGTGCCAGATTTTTCTAACTAACTTTTATTTATGCAAATATAAAATAACATTTTCTCATAATCCTTGCAATTATGAGGGGATCAAAGCATGTTCACCCCCATTTTACAATTAGGAAAACAAGTATGTATTTGGAGGATAATATTGCCCCTCCTCCCCCAGGTCGTTACTAGCAGTGTCAGAAATCAATACTTTTAACTAAATAGTTTAAATCTTCCTTTTCCCACCACATTAAGCTATAATATCTAGAAATCTGCTTTTCCTATTAAGAAAGTCAGCTAGGTCAATGTCATAGGATTTAGTGAGGAAAAACTAATAAAATGTGATTGTAAAATCCTAGAGAATTGCTGAGCAATGCAGTCTGCAGTGCTTTCCCTTGTTGGCATGCATTTTAGAAATAAATAAATCAGAGAGGCATCCTGTGTTTGTGGAAGGGAGGGAGGCAAAAGCGGTGATCCATTATGCACTGTTTTCCAGAGTAAGACACAGATCAGCCAGCAGTGCCAGAGCCAGATTTTAAATATTCATGAGGTTGTGGGTGGTGGCCCAGAATAGGCTGCACTCCAGGGAAAGGCATCCCACGCGTTCTTGTCACAAGGTGCACTATAACCGCACAGAATCACAGAGATTACAACACTCACCAAAGGGGGAAACCCTGGCCCCCTTAACAGAGTTTTTGGTAGTTTCTGCTCAGAAATAGCAGCAAAGCCTGGGAGAGAGATTCTGATGGAATCTGCAAAGGAATTTCCTTAGCAAGAAGCTGGGGAGATGATGGAATTAGTGTTTTACACTGGGCTTTTCACTGATGGTGCTCATCATTTGCTTTGCCTGTGAGTCTAATGCAATTCTTTCAAAGCATCTCCAGTAATAAGGCCAATGTACATGATAGTTTCTCAAACATGGTTGTGGATATTACTTTTTGTGAACAGTTCAGTTCAGTTGCTCAGTCATGGCCGACTCTTTGTGACCGCATGATCTGCAGCACGCCAGGCTTCCCCATCCATCACAAACTCCCAGAGCTTGTTCAAACTCATGTCCATAGAGGCAGTGATGCTATCCAATCATCTCATCCTCTGTTATTCCCTTTTCCTTCCATCTTCAATCTTTCCCAGCATCAGGGTCTTTTCAGATGAGTCAGTTCTTCACATCAGGTGGTCAAAGTATTGGGACTTCAGCTTCAGCATCAGTCCTTCCAATGAATATTCGGGATTGATTTCCTTTAGGATTGACTGGTTTGATCTCCTTTCTGTCCAAGGATCTCTCAAGAGTCTTCTCCAACACCACAGTTCAAAATAATAAATTCTTCAGCACTCAGCTTTCTTTATGATCCAACTCTCACATCCATACATGACTACTGGAAAAATCACAGCTTTGACTAGATGGACCTTTGTTGGCAAAGTAATGTCTCTGCTTTTTAATATTCTGTCTAGGTTGGTCATAGCTTTTCTTCCAAGGAGCAAACGTCTTTTAATTTCTTGGCTGCAATTACCATCTGCAGTGATTTTGGATTATTATTTTGCTTTTTTTCTTAAAGGAAATTGCATTTCTAAAAGAATGCATTTGAGTCCAATCAATGCTAACTCCAAGAAAAAAGGGCTTCTCTAGTGGTTCAAATGGTAAAGAATCTGCCTGCAATGCAGGAGACCCAGGTTCAGTCCCTGGGTCAGGAAGATCCCCTAGAGGAGGAATGGCAACCCACTCAGTACTCTTGCCTGGAGAATTTTATGGACAGAGGAGCCTCGTGGGCTACAGTTCATGGGGGTGCAAAGAGTCAGACATGACTGAGCGACTTTCACTTTCTGAGAAAAATATCTTTATGAGTAGTATTTAAGAGCTCAGAGAACTTCAGTTTACTCAAGCAAATTGGATTATCCTTAAAGAAATACTTATATTCTAAAACCATGAAAATAAGTAAGATTAGAAAAGGATCCTGTAATATGCTAATTTCCCAGAGGCAGATAAGATATTTCAAGTACATTTTCAACTTTATTGATAGTAGCACATAGTAGTAAAAAAATGCCTTTAAATCTGAACAACAGCAAGGTCTCAGGAAAGGCAAAAAAGAGGAAAAGTTAGAGTGCAGAAGGAAATTTTTCCCTCTACAAAGTAATACTATCATTATTATCTATAATGTGTCTGATATTTTCTGTTCTATTTAATTCCATTTTATTTTCTCTGATTCTATTTTTTCAAACTATTGGTCCTTAAAACTATTAAATGGCCCACCATTCAGTTTCAGTCTGCAGTTTCAAAGATATGTAAAGAATTCTCTCAACTACAATAACTAAAATGTTTTATCACATATTAAAGATATGTACATATTTCTGTGTGTGTGCTATTCACTTAATCATGTCCAACTCTTTGCAACCCCACGGACTATAGCCTGCCAGGCTCTTCTGTCCATGGAATTCTCCAGGCAAGGATACTTTAGTGGGTATTCTCTTCCCTAGGGAATCTTTCTGACCCATGGATTGAACCCAGTTCTCCTGCATTGCAGTCAGATTCTTCATTGAATTTCTGAATAAGATGCATATATTCTTTTCCTGGAAAAGAAGCAAGTATCAAAGTTTGCTTCCACCCAGAGTATATTTGCATAGCCCTAGAAGATTGGAGTTTTATTCATACAACTTTTCAGAGTATAGCCATCAGAGAATAAAGCCAAGTGCCAGAAAACAGTGGCAAGAGAAATTAAAAAAAAAAAATTGGCTTTTGTATGGACATAGACTACAGTATTTTTATACTGTATAAATATATACTATATTTATATAAATATAAAACATGTGACTAAAGACATGAAAGAAAGGTTAAAAACATGAGCAGGTAAAAGAAAAATTGAAAATAATCATTTAAAACTTTTCAAATTTAAATATATATAATAAATGTAATTTCAAAATTTATTGGGTAGATTAACTAGAATATTAAACACAGCTGAAGAAAGAATTAGTAAACTAAAAGACAGATCCAAGGATTCAGAATATAGTCAGACAGTGGGGGGAAAAAAAAAAGGATAGATAGTATCAGTGATCAAGAAGTATGGAAATTGAAGTGTAGAGATTTAATACATATTATTAGAGTTTCATTTCAGAAGATGAAGGAGGGAATGGGGAAAAGGAAATATTTGAAGAATTAATGGCTTAAAGTTTTCCACTGGTGTAAAAATAAAAATTATCAGCCATTAATCCTTCAAATATAGAGTCCATAGATTCAAGAGTCCCAAAAAATACATACACACACACACACACACACATATACATGCATAGTAATGTAAAACCAAAAAGAGAATAAAAGTGAAATTATAAAAAGGGGTTATATCCATAAGGAATGACTGCATCAAACAACACTTAGCGTTTAATTTTGAGGAAAAGCAGGCTAGGACCAAAATTCTGAATAACCAGCTTGAGCAATATGTGAACCATGAACTTCCAGATGTTCAAGCTGGTTTTAGAAAAAGCACAGGAACCAGAGATCAAATTGCCAACATCTGCTGGATCATTGAAAAAGCAAGAGAGTTCCAGATAAACATCTATTTCTGCTTTATGGACTATGCCAAAGCCTTTGACTGTGTGGATCACAATAAACTGTGGAAAATTCTGAAAGAGATGGGAATACCGGACCACCTGACCTGCCTTTGAGACCTGTATGCAGGTCAGGAAGCAACAGTTAGAACTGGACATGCAACAACAGACTGATTCCAAATAGGAAAAGGGATATGTCAAGGCTGTATATTGTCACCCTGCTAATTTAACTTATATGCAGAGTACATCATGAGAAACGCTGGGCTGGAGGAAGCACAAGCTGGAATCAAGATTGCCAGGAGAAATATCAATAACCTCAGATATGGAGATGACACCACCCTTATGGCAGAAAGTGAAGAGGAACTCAAAAGCCTCTTGATGAAAGTGAAAGTGGAGAGTGAAAAATTTGGCTTAAAGCTCAACATTCAGAAAACAAAGATCATGGCATCTGGTCCTATCACTTTATGGGAAATAGATGGGGAAACAGTGGAGACAGTGTCCAACTTTATTTTTCTGGGCTCCAAAATCACTGCAGATGGTGATTGCAGCCATGAAATTAAAAGACACTTACTCTTGGAAGGAAAGTTATGACCAACCTAGATGGCATACTAAAAAGCAGAGACATTACTTTGCCAACAAAGGTCCATCTAGTCAAGGCTATGGTTTTTCCAGTGGTCATATATGGATGTGAGAGTTGGACTATAAATAAAGCTGAGCACAGAAGAATTGATGTTTTTGAACTGTGGTGTTGGAGAAGACTCTCGAGAGTCCTTTGGACTGCAAGGAGATCCAACCAGTCCATCGTAAAGATCAGTCCTGGATGTTCATTGGTAGGACTGATGTTGAAGCTGAAACGCCAAACTTAGAGGATGAGATGGTTGGATGGCATCACCGACACAATGGACATGGGTTTGGGTGGAATCTGGGAGTTGGTGATGGACAGGGAGGCCTGGTGTGCTGCCGTTCATGGGGTCACAAAGAGTCAGACATGACTGAGCAACTGAACTGAACTGAACTGAGGCTAGAACCAAAATTCTGAATAACAGTAGAATGTGAATTGGAAGATTGTTATTAGGTTCAAATTATCCTTGAGAAATAATATGCTTAGGAACATTGGTGTTAGAGTTTTGTTAGGGTTCATCTAGTCAAGGCTATGGTTTTTCCTGTGGTCATGTATGGATGTGAGAGTTGGACTGTGAAGAAGGCTGAGCACCGAAGAATTGATGCTTTTGAACTGTGGTGTTGGAGAAGACTCTTGAGAGTCCCTTGGACTGCAAGGAGATCCAACCAGTCCATTTTGAAGGAGATCAGCCCTGGGATTTCTTTGGAAGGAATGATGTTGAAGCTGAAACTCCAGTATTTTGGCCACCTCATGCGAAGAGTTGACTCATTGGAAAAGACTCTGATGCTGGGAGGGATTAGGGGCAAGAGGAGAAGGGGACGACAGAGGATGAGATGGCTGGATGGCATCACTGACTCGATGGACGTGAGTCTGAGTGAACTCCGGGAGTTGGTGATGGACAGGGAGGCCTGGCGTGCTGCGATTCATGGGGTCGCAAAGAGTCGGACACGACTGAGCAACTGATCTGATCTGATCTGATCTGATAGACTCATGCACGTCTATAAAAGGAGTACGTCAAGGCTGTATATTGTCACCCTGTTTGTTTAACTTATATGCAGAGTACATCATGAGAAACGCTGGACTGGAAGAAACACAAGCTTAAATCAAGATTGCTGGGAGAAATATCAATAATCTCAGATATGCAGGTAACACCACCCTTATGGCAGAAAGTGAAGAGGAACTCAAAAGCCTCTTGATGAAAGTGAAAGTGGAGAGTGAAAAAGTTGGCTTAAAGCTCAACATTCAGAAAATGAAGATCATGGCATCTGGTCCCATCACTTCATGGGAAATAGATGGGGAAACAGTGGAAACAGTGTTAGACTTTATTTTTCTGGGCTCCAAAATCACTGCAGATGGTGATTGCAGCCATGAAATTAAAAGACGCTTACTCCTTGGAAGGAAAGTTATGACCAACCTAGATAGCATATTCAAAAGCAGAGACATTACTTTGCCAACAAAGGTTCGTCTAGTCAAGGCTATGGTTTTTCCTGTGGTCATGTATGGATGTGAGAGTTGGACTGTGAAGAAGGCTAAGCGCCGAAGAATTGATGCTTTTGAACTGTGGTATTGGAGAAGACTCTTGAGAGTCCCTTGGACTGCAAGGAGATCCAACCAGTCCATTCTGAAGGAGATCAGCCCTGGGATTTCTTTGGAAGGACTGATGGTGAAGCTGAAACTCCAGTACTTTGGCCACCTCATGCGAAGGGTTGACTCATTCGAAAAGACTCTGGTGCTGGGAGGGATTGGGGGCAAGAGGAGAAGGGGATGACAGAGGATGAGATGGCTGGATGGCATCACTGACTGGATGGACGTGAGTTTGGGTGAACTCCGGGAGTTGGTGATGGACAGGGAGGCCAGGCATGCTGCGATTCATGGGTTCGCAAAGAGTCGGACATGACTGAGCAACTGATCTGATCTGATCTGATCTGATAGACTCATGCAAAGGTAATTAGGTATCTCTAAAATAATAGGTAGTGAGTATATAACTTCTGAAAATTGGCAAGAATTCAAACATTTCCAGGAAGACAAGAAAGATGGTATAAAAAAGGAAATTAAAAGCAAGACATATGAGATTGTGACAGGAAATTTTTTATAAATTAATCCAGATATATGAGAATCAAATATGAACAGACTTTTGATGAATTAAATATGGTTACAAAAGTTTATTACTGTTTGAAAGGTGGTTTTTATATCCCTTCCCATTGAATATGGGCTGGCTCTGAGGTGCTTAGGCAATAGAATGCAACAGAAATTATATTTGCAAATTTCAAGCTTAGCTTTTGAGAGAATGATCAGCTCTCAGTTTTTCCTCCTTGGAACATTTATATTTGGAAAGCTTCTGTACAGAGCCCAGTTGCTGGTGTGAACAACTCAAGCAGCATGGAGAGGCCCAGTACAGACTTTGGTCCCAGGTAAGTCTCATCTTTAAGTGAGAACTTAATATGTGCCAGACTCTGTTCTAAGGTCTTTATACTCTTAACCAGAACACCTTACTACTTTCTGTTGTGCCAGGTTCTGCTCTAAGGTTTTTACCCTCTTAACCAGAACACCTTACTACTTTCTCTAGAAGAAAATGAGATAAAAATTTTAAACAAATATACACTACATCAATGCTAATCAAAAGCAAGCTAGGATAGCCTGGATAACAACATAAATTGTAAAGAAAAGAGCATTATTAGAGGCAAAGAGATCATTATGTAATGAAAAAAGTTTCAATAATTCAGGAAATTATGATAATTTAAAATTCCTAAAGTTATGATATATAATGATATATATGATAAATAATGCAAATTCAAATATAATAATCCATAAGCTATATTGATACATTAAAAAAAAATAGCATCATAGAGCAAGATTTTTAGCATAGCTATTTCAGTAGTTTATACATCAAGCAGGAAAAAAATCAGTAGAACAACAGAAGATTTGAAACTACAGTAAAACAATTAAACTTTATATAATATACATATATAGACTCTTGCATCAACTGGAAATTATGTATTCTTTTCAAGCTTGTAATGAAGATTGGTCACACATTAGGTAAGAAATTACAAACACTTCATATATTTTGATAATATTTTCTGACCACAGAACAATTAAGACAGAAATCAATAGCATAAACACTATTAGAAAAAATACCCATATATTTCACCAATCCTATTCATAAACAAGAAAGCAAAATCTTTAAAAATCTATCAAACTGAATCCAAAAATATATTAAATATGTAATATATTAAGACCAAGTCATATTTATCACAATAATATGATATTGGATTCAATTCATGTACTATCTTATTCTACTGGGTTAATGTAACCATTGTATAATCTGATTAAAGTGACAAACTCTCGAATCATCTGTCTTGCCATCTATAAAATGGTGAATTAGCTATATTCAATCTCTATCTCGAAGGATAAAGATGATCAAATAAAAGTAAGTTCAATAATTATAAATATGGCTTGTGAACTGAGAAATACTGTAAAAATAAGATGAATTATTTTATTATGTACAAAAGTTGTTATTGGTATTTCTTTTTTCCTTCTCAGCCAGTAATCAATCTCAGCCAGTATCAAAAATTGTCAATAAGCTACATAGAATACTATGGTTAATACTAGTTAAGTGTGTTCTTAAAAAAAAAAAGTGAAATGTACATGTAAAATGGGTTGTAAGTTTATTTGTTGCTGTTGTTTAGTCACTAAGTTGTATCCAAGTCTTTCCAACTCCATGGACTGTAGCCCGCCAGCCTCCTCTGTCCATGGGATTTCCCTAGCAAAAACACTGGAGTGGGTTGCCATTTCCTTCTCCAGGGGATTTTCCAGACCAGGGATCAAACCTGTGTCTCCTGCATTGACAGGTGCATTCTTTACCACTGACTTACCAGGGAAACGCCCTTTCCTTCTACTAGAGAAGTTTAATATTCTGTATAGTATAGGTCTGCTTATAATGAATTTAACTTTAGTTATCTGAAAATGCTTTCATTTTGCCTTCTTTTAACATATTTACCTGAGTAGGGAATTTTAGATCAATGGCTTCTTTTTCTCAGTAGTTGAAAAGACAATGGTCTGCAGTCTTCTCATGTATTTTATTTCCCATATAAAATTTACTATCATCTTTATCACTGCCCCTTTGTAAATAAAGTAAGATATGTTTTCTTCTCTGGATACTTTTAATATTTATCTCCTCATTGGTGGTTTTAAATAGTTAGATTATAATGTATAATTTTAGCCTCAAAGAGTTCACTTAACCCCTGTATCTACAGGCTTATAATTTGCATCAGGCTTATAATTTTGAAAAAACTTGGCCATTATTTCTTCAAATATTTTTTCTGTCCCCACCTCTCACTCTTCTATTTTAAATATTCAAATTTAATGGTTATTAGGCTGATTGAAGTCAACCAGCAGCTTACTGATGCTTTGGTCTTTATTATTATTCTCCTCATATTTGTGTTTCACCTTGATAACTTCTATTGCTATTGCTATGTCTTCAAATTCAGTAATAGTTTCTTTTCTAATGTCTAGATACCTGTTGATTCATCTCTACCTATCTGCAACAGACATGTAATACTTGTACAATTGGAAAGAAAACAATAAATGTCATTAAAATGAAAAATATATATCATAAATGTATGATTTTTATTTCTGCACTTTCAGTTCTATTTCATTGATATATATATCTGTCATCCTGTCAGTACCACATAGTCCTGATTCAGTTCAGTTCAGTCCTTCACTCATGTCCAACTCTGCGACCCCACGAACTGCAGCACGCAGGCCTCTTGACCATCACCAACTCCCGGAGTCCACCCAAACCCATGTCCATTGTATCGGTAATGCCATCCAACCATCTCATCCTCCATCATCCCCTTCTTCTCCTGCCCTCAGTCTTTCCCAGCATCAGGGTCTTTTCGAATGAGTCATCTCTTTCCATCAGGTGGCCAAAGTACTGGAGTTTCAGCTTCAACATCAGTCCTACCAATGAACACCCAGGACTAATCTCCTTTAGGATGGATGGGTTGGATCTCCTTGTAGTCCAAGGGACTCTCAAGAGTCTTCTCCAACACCACAGTTCAAAAGCATCAGTTCTTCGGTGCTCAGCTTTCTTCACAGTCCAACTCTCACATCCATACATGACCACTGGAAAAACCATAGCCTTGACTAGATGGACCTTTGTTGACAAAGTAATGTCTCTGCTTTTTAGTTTGCTGTCTAGGTTGGTCATAACTTTCCTTCCAAGGAGTAAGCATCTTTTAATTTCATGGCTACAATCACCATCTGCAGTGATTTTGGAGCCCCCCCAAAATAAAGTCTAACACTGTTTCCACTGTTTCCCCATCTATTTGCTATGAAGTGATGGGACCAGATGCCATGATCTTAGTTTTCTGAATGTTGAGCTTTAAGCCAACTTTTTTCACTCTCCTCTTTTACTTTCATCAAGAGGCTCTTTAGTTCTTCTTCACTTCCTGCCATAAGGGTGGTGTCATCTGCATATCCGGAGAAAGCAACAGCACCCCACTCCAGTACTCTTGCCTGGAAACTCCCATGGATGGAGGAGCCTAGTGGGCTACAATCCATGAGGTCGCTAAGAGTCGGACAGGACTGAGCAACTTCACTTTCACTTTTCCCTTTCATGCATTAGAGAAGGAGATGGCAACATACTCCAGTGTTCTTGCCTGGAGAATCCCAGGAATGGGGAAGCCTTGTGGGCTGCTATCTATGGGGTTGCACAGAGTTGGACACGACTGAAGTGACTTAGCAGCAGCAGCATCTGCATATCTGAGGTTATTGATATTCCTGATTACTGTAGTTTTAAGTTTTGAATCAAGAAATGTAAGTCTCCAAAATTATTCTTTTCATATATATATTTATATACATTTAATATATTCATATATACTATATATTTACAAATATATATGAGTATATATATATTACTATTCTGGATCCCTTGCATTTCGATAAAATTTAAAAGATTAGTACTTTTCAGCCTTTCCTGAGTAGATGAAAACAGCCTTACTCCTGCAAGTGGCCTTCAAGATTCCCAGGATTGTGGCAAATATTTTCAAAGCCCAGTAAGAACATCTCACTCCTTAATTTTCTCTCTTTTCAGTCAACTTTTTATAGGTCCAACTGGTAATGTCACCTCTGACAACTGCAATGTTAAAAAATTGCCCCTTAATGTTTCAAGAAAAAAAAAAAAATCCTGACAATAGAGCTACTCACACTGAGTGAGTTCTGACTGAGGTCAAATAAGGAAAAGCCCTAGGAATAAAGCTTTTCAGTGAGCTTCTAGACAGGTCAAATAGTGACATTTCTTTGGGGATGGGACTTTGGAGGGATTTTTAACCTTTTTTGTCTCCTCCAGTGACTGCTGGGCTGCTGGTAATGCTGTTGACCTTCAAAGCTGCCATTAAGTCGAGGAAAAGGGACAGAATTAGTGAAATATAAAAACACCACAAAGCTCAGTGTTATTACTGAGATACAGCTGTTTTTCTTGAATAACACTCTTTGGAATGTTTCAAGCATTACATTAATTTCCAGAATTCTGAAAAAAAGGGGTTCAGACATATTTTGCCAGTGTACTCATTGCTTTATGAATAAGCATATTTTCCAAAGTCCTTAATCTGCCATTCCAGAGTGCTTCTATCTGGGATGGAATTTAGTCAGGGTTCCCTGGTGGCTCAGAGGTTAAAGCGTCTGCCTGCAATGCGGAGACCCAGGTTCAATCCTTGGGTTGGGAAGATCCCCTGGAGAAGGAAATGGCAACCCACTCCAGTATTCTTGCCTGGAGAATCCCATGGACGGAGGAACCTGGTAGGCTGCAGTCCACGGGGTCGAAAAGAGTCGGACACGACTGAGCAACTTCACTTCACTTCACTGTATGGCTAATCTAAATTCCTTACAAGATTTTTACCTTTAGGTTCCACTTCCTACCCTTATACTTCTTCTTCAATCTGGGATTTTATTTTCTTGGTTTCAAGGAAGATAATTTTAAAAATTTCTCTTTGAACCTACAAATTCATGTATTTCAGACAAGGAGGGTACTTTTCTACATGAGTTCTATACACAGTATTGAACAAAAGTGTAAAATCATTTTCTAAAATGATAGGCAAGAATTTAGTGAAGTGAGATAATTTGAAGATCAAGAACAAAACGTAATTTTCCCAAAGTCCCTAGGGGTGGTAAGAGATGAGATGCATAACAAAGGTGATTGCACAATTCTTCATCAGGAAAAAAAGTCAACTCTTTTAGTACAATGGAAATACAGAATGGGGATAGGAATGGCAGAATACCAAGAGTCTAGGATTGTGGGGAGAACCAGTTAAGGAAGATATAATATGTTTTTTTATGATATGTTTTTTTCTGTGAATGAAATGTAGAAAAAGATTGGAAATGATAGAATATATTCTTGAAAAATATAAAGTCAAGCTAAAAAACTAAGTCTTGAAAAATGTGGAGGATTGAGGGAGAAACCCAAGGACTCAGGAAAGTATTTCTCAGCTTTGAGAATGTAGCAAGAGTAAAGAACAATGTCTTGTTGTCCAATGTTCCTGTTGTTCTTGTAATGTCAATATCTGCACCATTGTGTGATTTAATGTAACACTGGAATGCTCAGTAATATAACACTGAGGCTGAAGCCACATGGAATCCCCTCCTTTCACCAAATACATTATGTCATTATACTTGTTAAATGCCCTTATCCCGTTATCTACTATATAAAGCATCTCTTTAATTCTCATTTGCTTCTCTCCAAGGGAGACACAATGCCTTATCTGATTAGTGACTTAAATAAAGAGCCATAGCTTTCATGCTAACTGTACTTCAGATCACCCTTCTTGCATATCACCCTACTCTGGTGGAGTACACCCACAGAAACACTCTTTCCTTCACTGTATGGAAATAAACAGTTCTTATCTTCTTTTTAGAACTATTCTTTTTTTTTCCTGTTTATTTACTTTACTTTACAATATTGTATTGGTTTGTTTGTTAGCCCTCTGTATGTCTTCTTTGGAGAAATGTCTGTTTAGTTCTTTGGCCCACATTTTGATTGGGTCTTTTATTTTTCTGGAATTGAGCTGTAGGAGTTGCTTGTATATTTTTGAGATTAATTCTTTGGCCACTGCTTTGTTTGCCATTATTTTCTCCCATTCTGAAGGCTGTCTTTTCACCTTGCATATAGTTTCCTTTGTTGTGCAGAAGCTTTTAATTGTAATTAGGTCCCATTTGTTTATTTTTGCTTTTATTTCCAATATTCTGGGAGGTGGGTCATAGAGGATCCTGCTGTGGTTTATGTCAGAGAGTGTTTTGCCTATGTTTTCCTCTAGGAGTTTAATAGTTTCTGGTCTTACATTTAGATCTTTAATCCATTTTGAGTTTATTTTTGTGTATGGTGTTAGAAAGTGTTCTAGTTTCATTCTTTTACAAGTGGTTGACCAGTTTTCCCAGCACCACTTGTTAAAGAGATTGTCTTTTCTCCATTGTATATTCTTGCCTCCTTTGTCAAAAATAAGGTGTCCATAGGTGTGTGGATTTATCTCTGGGCTTTCTATTTTGTTCCATTGATCTATATTTCTGTCTTTGTGCCAGTACCAAACTGTCTTGATGACTGTGGCTTTGTAGTAGAGACTGAAGTCAGGCAGGTTGATTCCTCCAGTTCCATTCTTCTTTCTCAAGATTGCTTTGGCTATTCGAGGTTTTTTTGTATTTCCATACAAATTATGAAGTTATTTGTTCTAGTTCTATGAAAAATACCATTGGTAGCTTGATAGGGATTACATTGAATCTATAGATTGCTTTGGGTAGTATACTCATTTTCACTATATTGATTCTGCCGATCCATGAACATGGTATATTTCTCCATCTGTTTGGGTCCTCTTTGATTTCTTTCACCTGTGTTTTACAGTTTTCTATATATAGGTGTTTTGTTTCTTTAGGTAGATATATTCCTAAGTATTTTATTCTTTTTGTTGCAATGGTGAACGGAATTGTTTCCTTAATTTCTCTTTCTGTTTTCTCATTGTTAGTGTATAGGAATGCAAGGGATTTCTGTGTGTTAATTTTATATCCTGAAACTTTACTATATTCATTGATCAGCTCTAGTAATTTTCTGGTGGAGTCTTTAGGGTTTTCTATGTAGAGGATCATGTCATCTGCAAACAGTGAGAGTTTTACTTCTTATTTTCCAGTTTGGATTCCTTTTATTTCTTTTTCTACTCTGACTGCTGTGGCCAAAACTTCCAAAACTATGTTGAATAGTTGTGGTGAGAGTGGGCACCCTTGTCTTGTTCCTGACTTTAGGGGAAATGCTTTCAATTTTTCACCATTTAGGATAATGTTTGCTGTGGGTTTGTCATATATAGCTTTTATTATGTTGAGGTATGTTCCTTCTATTCCTGCTTTCTGGAGGATTTTTATCATAAATGGATGTTGAATTTTGTCAAAGGCTTTCTCTGCATCTATTGAGATAATCATATGGTTTTTATTTTTCAATTTGTTAATGTGGTGTATTACATTGATTGATTTGCGGATATTGATGAATCCTTACATCCCTGGGATAAAGCCCACTTGGTCATGATGTATGATCTTTTAAATATGTCATTGGATTCTGTTTGCTAGAATTTTGTTAAGGATTTTTGCATCTATGTTCATCAGTGATACTGGCCTGTAGTTTTCTTTTTTTGTGGCATCTTTGTCAGGTTTTGGTATTAGGGTGATGGCCTCATAAAATGAGTTTGGAAGTTTACCTTCCTCTGCAATTTTCTGTAAGAGTTTGAGTAGGATAGCTGTTAGTTCTCTAAATTTTTTTTTTTCAGCTGTGAAGCCGTGTGGACCTGGGCTTTTGTTTGTTGGAAGATTTCTGATTACAGTTTTCAATTTCCATGCTTGTGATGGGTCTGTTAATATTTTCTATTTCTTCCTGGCTCAATATGGAAAGTTGTACTTTTCGAAGAATTTGTCAGTTTCTTCCAAGCTGTCCATTTTATTTGCATATAGTTGCTGATAACAGTCTCTTATGATCCTTTGTATTTCTGTGTTGTCTGTTGTGATCTCTCCATTTTCATTTCTACTTTTGTTGATTTGATTTTTCTCTTTTTGTTTCTTGATGAGTCTGGCTAATGGTTTGTCAATTTTATTTAACTTCTCAGAGAACCAGCTTTTGGTTTTGTTGATTTTGGTCTCTTTTGTTTCTTTTGCATTTATTTCTGGCCTAATTTTTAAAGATTTCTTTCCTTCTACTAACCCTGGGGTTCATAATTTCTGCCTTTTCAAGTTGCTTTAGGTGTAGAGTTAGGTTATTTATTTGACTTTTTTCTTGTTTCTTGAGGTATGCCTGTATTGCTATGAACCTTCCCCTTAGCACTGCTTTTATAGTGTCCCATAGGTTTTGGGTTGTTGTGTTTTAATTTTCATTCATTTCTATGCATATTTTGATTTCTTTTTTGATTTATTCTGTGATTTGTTGGTTATTCAGCAGTGTGTTGTTCAGCCTCCATATGTTGGAATTTTTAATAGTTTTTCTCCTGTAATTGAGATCTAATCTTACTGCATTGTGGTCAGAAAAGATGCTTGGAATGATTTCTATTTTTTTGAATTTACCAAGGCTAGATTTATGGCCCAGGATGTGATCTATCTGGAGAAGTTTCCGTGTGCACTTGAAAAAAAGGTGAAATTCATTGTTTTGGGGTGAAATGTCCTATAGATATCAATTAGGTCTAACTGGTCTATTGTATCATTTAAAGTTTGTGTTTCCTTGTTAATTTTCTGTTTAGTTGATCTATCCATAGGTGTGAGTGGGGTATTAAAGTCTCCCACTATTCTTGTCTTATTGTTAATTTTCCCTTTCATACTTGTTAGCATTTGTCTTACATATTATGGTGCTCCTATGTTGGGTGCATATATATTTATGATTGTTATATCTTCTTCTTGGATTGATCCCTTGATCATTATGTAGTGTCCATCTTTGTCTCTTTTCATAGCCTTTGTTTTAAAGTCTATTTTATCTGATATGAGTATTGCTATTCCTGCTTTCTTTTGGGCTCTATTTGCATGGAATATCTTTTTCCAGCCCTTCAATTTCAGTCTGTATGTGTCCCTTGTTTCAAGATGGGTCTCTTGTAGACAACATATATAGGGGTCTTGTTTTTGTATCCATTCAGCCATTATTTGTTTTTTGGTTGGGGCATTCAACCCATTTATTTTTAAGGTAATTATTGATAAGTATGATCCTGTTGCCATTTACTTTATTGTTTTGGGTTTGAGTTTATACACCCTTTCTGTGTTTCCTGTCTAGAGAAGATCCTTTAGCATTTGTTGGAGAGCTGGCTTGGTGGTGCTGAATCCTCTGAACTTTTGCTTGTCTGTAAAGCTTTTGATTTCTCCTTCATATTTGAATGAGATCCTTGCTGGGCATAGTAGTCGGGGCTGTAGGTTATTTTCTTTCATCACTTTAAGTGACTTAGCAGCAGCAGCAGCCATTCCCTTCTGGCCTGAAGAATTTCTGTTGAAAGATCAGCTGTTATCCTTATGGGAATCTCCTTGTGTGTTATTTGTTGTTTTTTCCCTTGCTGCTTTTAATATTTGTTCTTTGTGTTTGATCTGTGTTAATTTGATTAATATGTGTCTTGGGGTGTTTAGCCTTGGGTTTATCCTGTTTGGGACTCTCTGTGGTTCTTGGACTTGGGTGATTATTTCCTTCCCCATTGTAGGGAAGTTTTCAACTATTATCTCCGCAAGTACTTTCTCATGGTCTTTCTTTTTGTCTTCTTCTTCTGGGACTCCTATGATTCGAATGCTGGGGCATTTATCATTTGAACCCAGAGGTCTCTGATGTTGTCCTCATTTCTTTTAATTCTTTTTTCTTTTTTCTCTCTCTGTTTCATTTACTTCTACCATTCTTTTTTCTACCTCAGTTATCCTATCTTCTGCCTCCGTTATTCTACTGTTGCTTCCCTCCAGAGTGTTTTTGATCTCATTAATTGCGTTATTCATTATATATTGCCTCTTTATTATTTCTTCTAGTTGCCTGTTAAACCTTTCTTGCATCTTCTCGATCCTTGTCTCCAGGCTACTTATCTGTAACTCCAATTTGTTTTCAAGATTTTGGATCATTTTCACTATCATTATTCAGAATTCTTTATCAGGTAGATTCCCCATTTCTTCCTCGGTTTGGTGGGCATTTATCCTGCTCCTTTACCTGCTGGGTATTTCTCTGCCTTTTCATCTTGTTTATATTGCTGCGTTTGGGGTGGCCTTTCTGTATTCTGATAGTTGATGGTTCCTCTTTATTGTGGAGGTTCCTCGCTATTGGTTGGGTTGTATGGGTGGCTTCTCAAGGTTTCCTGGTTAGGGAAGCTTGTGTCAGTATTCTGGTAGGTGGAACTGGATTTCTTCTCTCTGGAGTGCAATGGAGTGTCCAGTAATGAGTTTTGAGATGTCAGTGGGTTTGGTGTGACTTTGGGCAGCCTATATATTGAGGCTCGGGGTTACATTGTTGGAGAGTCTGTGTTGCTGGAGAATTTGCATGGTATGTCTTGCTCTGGAGCTTGTTGGCCCTTGGGTGGTGCTTGGTTTCACTGTAGGTATAGAGGCGTTTGATGAGCTCCTATTGATTAATGTTCCCTGGGTTCAGGAGTTCTCTGCTGTTCTCAGAATTTGGACTTAAGCCTCCTGCCTCTGATCTTCAGTCTGATTCTTACAGTAGCCTCAAGACTTCTCCATCTCCTTTCGAAGACAATGGGCTGCCTTTCTGGGTTCCTGATGTCCTCTGCCAGCATTCAGAAGTTGTTCTGTGGAATTTGCTCAGGGTTCAAATGTTCTTTCGATGAATTTGTGGGGGAGAAAGTGGTCTCCCCATCCTATTCTTCCGCTGTCTTAGGACCGCCCCCCAGAACTATTCTTAAACTGTGATGTGTCCGGATAAATCAATTCACTTAGTAGATTGGTACTTAAGAGGCATACTTTTATATCTGATCCAAGCTCCATACTCTAATAAATCTTATCAGTATGAAAAGATAAGTTGATCCCTGTTTTAGTTCAGGCTGCTATAACAAATTCTGTAGACTAGATGGCATATTAATAATAGATATCAAAGTTCTAGGGACTGGGAAGTTCAAGATCAAGATGCCAAATGATTCAGTGTCTAGTGAGAGTATTCTTTCTGGTTCATAGACACTGTCTTCTAGCTCTACCTTTACATGGAGGAAAAGGCAAAAGAGCTCTGTAGGTCTCTTTTACTTAGGGCATTAATCCTATCAATGAAGCTTCCACCCTTGTGATATTTTCTTTAATTTAAGCCAGAATTTTACAATAAGGAGCTCATGATCTGACTCATAGTCATTTACAGCTCTTGTTTTTGCTGATTGTATGGAGCTTCTCCATTTTTGGCTGTAAAGAACATAATCAATCTGATTTTCAGTATTAACCACCTGGTGATGTCCATCTGTAGAGTCATCTCTTGGGTTGTTGGAAAAGGGTGTTTGCTATGACCAGCATGCTCTCTTGACAAAACTCTGCTAGTTTTTGCCCTGTTTCATTTTGTATTCCAAGGCCAAGTTTGCTTGTTATTCTGAGGATCTCTTGACTTTCTATTTTTGCACTCCAATCCATTATGATGAAAAGGACATATTTTTTCATTGTTAGTTCTAGAAGGTGCTGCAGGTCTTTATAGAAACAGTCAGCTTCAGCTTCTTTGGCATCCATGGTTGGTGCACACACTTGGATTACTGTGATGTTGAACGGTTTTCCTTGGAAACAAATTGGGATCATTCTGTTGCTTTTGGGGTTGTAACCAAGTACTGCATTTTGGACTCATTTGTTGACTGTGAGTGTTACTCCATTTCTTCTAAGGGATTCTTGCCCACAGTAGTAGATATTATGATCACCTAAATGAAATGTGCCCACTCCCATCCATTTTAGTTTACTGATTCCTAAGATGCCAATATTGAATCTTGCCATCTCCTGCTTGACAATGTCCCAATTTACTTTGATTCATGGACCTACCATTCCAGGTTCCTATGAAATACCATTCTTCACAGCATTGGACTTTACTTTCACCACCAGACACATCCACAACTGAGCATTGTTTCTTCTTTGGTCCAGCCGCTTCATTGTTTCTGGAGCTATTAGTAATTGCCCTCCACTCTTCCTCAGTAGCATACTGGACGCCTTCCAACCTGGAGGGCTCATCTTCCAGTATCATATCTATTTGCCTTTTCATAGCGTTCATGGGGTTCTTGAGGCAAAAATACTGGAGTGGTTTGCTATTCCCTCTTCCAGTGGACCATGTTTTGCCAGAACTCTTCACTATAACCTGTCCATTTTGGGTGGCCCTGCATGATATAGCTGGAGAAGGCAATGGCACCCCACTCCAGTACTCTTGCCTGGAAAATCCCATGGATGGAGGAGCCTGGTGGGCTACAGTCCATGGGGTCGCTAAGAGTCAGACATGACTGAGCGACTTCACTTTCACTTTTTACTTTTATGCATTGGAGAAGGAAATGGCAACCCACTCCAGTGTTCTTGCCTGGAGAATCCCAGGGACAGGGGAACCTGGTGGGCTGCCGTCTCTGGGGTCTCACAGAGTCGGACACAACTTAAGCAACTTAGCGGTGGTGGCGGCGACATGATATAGCTCATATCTTCATTGAGTTACACAAGTCCTTTTGCCACGACAAGGCTGTGATCCATGGAGGGGATGATCATATTAGGCATTAAAATTCAGGGAAGACACAAACATTCAGCCTATAACAATCCCCTTTTTAATATTTTAGATTATATGTTATTGTCATCCTCAAATGCCAGCATATGTTAATAGAAATTTTAACACATTATTGGTTTTCTCTGTGAACATATTTACTGTGCTATACTAGACTTTAAGTACCTTGAATGCAGCAAACATGCTTGCCACTATTGAATACTTAGTGCCTAACCAGGTAAGCAAAATATGCTCAGTTCAGTTCAGTTCAGTCGCTCAGTCGTGTCCGACTCTTTGTGACCCCATGAATCGCAGCACGCCAGGCTTCCCTGTCCATCACCAACTCCTGGAGTTTACTCAAACTCATGTCCATCAAGTCGGTGATGCCATCCAGCCATCTCATCCCCTGTGGTCCCCTTCTCCTCCTGCCCTCAATCCCTCCCAGCATCAGGGTCTTTTCCAATGAGTCAACTCTTTCCATCAGGTGGCCCAAGTACTGGAGTTTCCGCTTCAGTATCAGTCCTTCCAATGAACACCCAGGACTGATGTCCTTTAGGATGGATGGGTTGGATCTCCTTGCAGTCCAAGGGACTCTCAAGAGTCTTCTCCAACACCACAGTTCAAAAGCATCAATTCTTCGGCGCTCAGCTCTCTTTATACTCCAACTCTCACATCCATACATGACCCCTGGAAAAACCATAGCCTTGACTAGACAGACCTTTATTGGCAAAGTAATGTCTCTGCTTTTTAATATGTTGCCTACGTTGGTTATAACTTTCCTTCCAAGGAGTAAGCGTCTTTTAATTTCATGGCTGCAATCACCATCTGCAGTGATTTTGGAGCCCCCCAAAATAAAGCTTGACACTGTTTCCACTGTTTCTCCATCTATTTCCCATGTTAGGCACCCTGTAATTGTTGATTGAAGTAGAGGACAATTTCCTTATGGCAAAAAAGGGAAGAATGCATAGATTTCAGAGACAGACTTCCCACTTACTATATTTTATAAATTCAATGTAAACAAAGCAATATATTGTAAAACAAGCTTTAAAGGAAAAGATAGATAAGTAAAAACAATAGATAGTTGCTGTTTCTTTCTGTGATTCTAAATAAAAGGTCAGAGTTTGAAGAACTCTTAAAAATCATGCATTCCAGTTTCAAAAAGTAAGAATATCTTTACATCCTTCCATGTAAATGGTCTTTAGAATATGTTGAAAAGAATAAATAAAGGTGGATAAAATTTATATATGTTACTATTTATATAAGCGCTAGGAAATACAAATATAGATAGACCTATATTTTTATTAACACGATATGCAGTAAATTTTGGCAAATAAACATTTAATAATTACCCTCCAATTAACTTATAATGGTTAAATTTTTCTTACCTACAACTTTTGGTTGTTTTATTTTTCCCCATCAAGTGTATGCCTCCCTTAAAAAGACACTTGTAAAGCCATCTTTTCCAATCACATTATTGTTTACAACAAATGTGTGATCTTCTCCTTGAAGAGTGCAGGTGTTTGCATGTGAAATCTGACACTTGAGTTGCTAGGGTAACAGTCTGCTACATGATAATGAGAAAGAAATAAGTACTAGAGTAAAAAGATGTGCTGTGCAAATAGACCAGCTACCAAGTCTATTTGAAAGGAATAAAAAAGGTCTTGTTCCAATACTGAATGAAACACAGGTAAATCAGGAAGTTGAAACTCTTAAGCTCATATTTTTAAACTTCTCCCTGCATCCAAGGAAATTTCTCATGAGTTGTTTGCCCCATATTATTAATACCCCCTTGCTTTCTCCTTCACCTCCCAGAAAAACTTGCACCTTTATTTGCTGAAGGTGTGAATAACTGTTTACAGCTCATAAAATGTAACATTTCTCCCCAAATGGTTTTCTTCTGAAAGGAAAAGATAAAAGACAGTGCACCCTCACACTCTCTGCCTCTCCCCTTCCAACCGAGACTTTCCAAGAGACACTGAAATGATACCACTTAGGTGCTCTTTCTGCAAGCCAGATATTTAGTTCTTTGGTTCCTTGATATTACTGCCTGAATATTATATTGCTCCACAATATTGCTCCACAATCTGTTGAAGCTGAAACTCCAGTACTTTGGCCACCTCATGGGAAGAGTTGACTCATTGGAAAAGACTCTGATGCTGAGAGGGATTGTGGGCAGGAGGAGAAGAGGACGACAGAGGATGAGATGGCTGGATGGCATCACCGACTCGATGGACGTGAGTCTGAGTGAACTCCGGGAGCTGGTGATGGACAGGGAGGCCTGGCGTGCTGCGATTCACGGGGTCGTGAAGAGTCAGACACGACTGAGCGACTGAACTTAACTGAATCATTGTTTCTGAGTTGGGAATATAGATTCTAAAATTTAGAACATAAATTCAAGAGACATGCAAAATTATGTGGAAAAATAAATCAGCCAGGTCTTAATATCTTACATTTATTATTAGTGACTGGTCTAACCAAGGGCAAGCTGATACTTTTACAATTTAGTTTTATCTCTGAAACAAAGTAAAAGGTTGAGATTTTGATTTAAATTTTGCTCGATATGATTACATCTATTTTCTTGGACTATTTATTTTCAGTTCTCTTACTCAAATTTTCACTCAGATAATATGGACTTGATATCTTCCAAGTGATTTTCTGTCCTAGAATTTGTAAGTCATTATTTAGAATAATTTTTTTAATAAAAAATTAGTGTGGTTTCTGCCCTACATGATACTTGAAAATCAAAAAGTATAGTTGTGATATTAATTCAAGAACTGATAGTCCAATACGGCAAAGTTGAAAAGCAGAAGTTGACTTCAGTTACTTTAGAATTCAAAACCTAATAATATGACAGCAACAAAATACAAAATAAAATAAATTCATAAATGTGCTGAGATTAGGAGAGGAGGATACAAGGGGCCCAAAAATTTTTAGAAGACACTGCTACTGCTAAGTCACTTCAGTCGTGTCCGACTCTGTGCGACCCCAGAGACAGCAGCCCACCAGGCTCCCCCATCCCTGGGATTCTCCAGGCAAGAACACTGGAGTGGGTTGCCATTTCCTTCTCCAATGCATGAAAGTGAAAAGTGAAAGTGAAGTCGCTCAGTCGTGTCAACTCCTAGCGACCCCATGGACTGCAGCCTACCAGGCTCCTCTGTCCATGGGATTTTCCAGGCAAGAGCACTGGAGTGGGGTGCCACTACCTTAAGTTACAAATAATTGCTTTGATGGTGAAACAGAATTAATCAGTGAATAAGAATGCCCTCAGTTCAAGCATTTGTGGTTTCATCTAGGTCATCTTTGTCATGTTCTAGAACTTTGCATAGATAATTCTTTTTGTCTGAAACATCTTGGACCTTTTCTACATGTTTGTCATTGCTGACGAAATGAAAGAGAATTCAACCCAAATTCTTCACCTCACCTAAAGGCCCTGTAAGAACTAGCTTCTTCCCAACACTCCAGCCTCATCTTAAACTTCTCTCTTGTTCTGTAGTTCCAGCTCCATCAGCCCTCTTCATACTCTTGTAGACACTAAGTTTTTCATTGTATTTCATGTATTGCATAGGTTATTCTTCTTGCCTAGAAGTTTGTTTCTTTCTGTCATTCGTTACCTAGGTTAACTTCTCTTCATCCATCAGGTCTCATTTCATGTATCATTGCCGCAGGAAAAAATCTCTTGAAATTCATACCTATATTGAACCAAGGTCTCTACTCAGTTCAGTTCAGTCGCTCAGTCATGTCAGACTCTATGTGACCCCATGAACCACAACACGCCAGGCCTTCCTGTCCATCACCAACTCCCAGAGTCCGCCAAATCCATGTCCATTGAGTTGGTGATGCCATCCAACCATCTTATCCTCTGTCATCCCCTTCTCCTCCTGCCCTCAATCTTTCCCAACATCAGGGTCTTTTCAAGTGAGTCAGGTCTTCGCATCAGGTGGCCAAAGTATTGGAGTTTCAGCTTCAACATCAGTCCTACCAATGAACACCCAGGACTGATCTCCTTTAGGATGGACTGGTTGGATCTCCTTGCAGTCCAAGGAACTCTCAAGAGTCTTCTCCAACACCACACATCAAAAGCATCAATTCTTAAGCACTCAGCTTCCTTTATAGTCCAACTCTCACATCTGTACATGACCACTGGAAAAACCATAGCCTTGACTAGAAGGACCTTTGTTGGCAAAGTAATGTCTCTGTTTTTTAATATACTGTCTTAGGTTGGTCACAACTTTCCTTCCAAGGAGTAAGCATCTTTTAATTTCATGGCTACAATCACCATCCGCAGTGACTTTGGAGCCCAGAAAAATAAAGTCAGCCACTGTTTCCCCGTCTATTTGCCATGAAGTGATGGGACCAGATGCCATGATCTTAGTTTTCTGAATGTTGGGCTTCAAGCCAACTTTTGCACTCTCCACTTTCACTTTCATCAAGAGGCTCTTTAGTTATTCTTCACTTTCTGCCATAAGGGTGGTATTATCTGCATATCTGAGGTTATTGATATTTCTCCCAGCAATCTTGATTCCAGCCTGTGCTTCCTCCAGCCCAGCATTTCTCATGATGTACTCTGCATAAAAATTAAATAAGCAGGGTGACAATATACAGGCTTGATGTACTCCTTTTCCTATTTGGAACCAGTCTGTTGTTCCATGTCCAGTTCTAACTGTTGCTTCCTGACCTGCATACAGGTTTCTCAATGTGGTCCACTGGAAAAGGGAATGACAAAACCCTTCAGTATTCTTGCCTTGAGAACCCCATGAAGAGTAAGAAAAAGTGAAAAGATTGGACACTGAAAGATGAACTCCCCAGGTCAGTAGGTGCCCAATATGCTACTGGAGATCAGTGAAGAAATAACTCCAGAAAGAATGAAGGGATGGAGCCAAAGCAAAAACAACACCCAGTTGTGTATGGGACTGGTGATAGAAGCTAGGTTAAATGCTGTAAAGAGCAATATTGCATAGGAACCTAGAATGTTAGGTCCATGAATCAAGGCAAATTGGAAGTGATCAAACAAGAGATGACAAGAGTGAACATCGACATTCTAGGAATCAGTGAACTAAGATGGACTGAAATGGGTGAATTTAACACAGATGACCATTATATCTACTACTGTGGGCAAGAATCCCTTATAAGAAATGGAATAGCAATCATGGTCAACAAAAGAGTCCAAAATGGAGTACTTGGATGCAATCTCACAAACAACGGAACGATCTCTGTTCATTTCCAAGGCAAACCATTCAATATCATGTTAATCCAAGCCTATGCCCCGACCAGTAACACTGAAGAAAGTGAAGTTGAACAGTTCTATGAAGACCTACAAGACGTTCTAGAATTAACACCCAAAAAAGATGTCCT
This sequence comes from Bos mutus, assembly GCF_027580195.1. Classification (NCBI taxonomy): domain Eukaryota; kingdom Metazoa; phylum Chordata; class Mammalia; order Artiodactyla; family Bovidae; genus Bos; species Bos mutus. The sequence continues at coordinate 74,837,208 of NC_091617.1, forward strand.
TTTCATTATAGGGGACTGGAATGCAAAAGTAGGAAGTCAAGAAACACCTGGAGTAACAGACATATTTGGCCTTGGAGTACAGAATGAAGCAGGGCAAAGGCTAGCAGAGTTTGCCAAGAGAACACACTGGTCATAGCAAACACCGTCTTCCAACCACACAAGAGAAGACTCTATACATGGACATCACCAGATGATTGACACTGAAATGAGATTGATTATATTCTTTGCAGCCAAAGATGGAGAAGCTCTACACAGTCAGCAAAAACAAGACCAGGACCTGACTGTGGCTCAGGTCCCCATTATATGTATTCAAAGGTCCCTGTGTTTTTTCTTTATATTTATATTACATGTTTCTAATCATATGCATTTATGTGATTTTTAAAATCAATTTCCACCATTCACCATGAAGCTTTAAAAATCCATGGAAGCATGGTTACTTTTCCTTGGCAAGGGATCAAGTCTTATTTCTAGATACCCTAGCACCTAGCAGAACAATTGGCATGCCAGTCATTTGATAAACACTTGAATGCGTTGTATTAATAACTTGTAGTTAAAGAAATTATTACCTGATGAGGAAAGCTTTGTCATTCTTTTTATCTTCTCATTACCAAAATATACAGCAAGTTGATGGGCCTACAAAATTTCCACATATATTTTAAGAAAGCTAAATGGCAGGTTAAATAAACCCATACCCATAAACACTTGTATACAACACATAACTGAATTAGAATTCCTTCCTCATCATCTACTTTGACACTATGTAACATAATGAAGGTTTAAATAAAGCCTTTTTTTCCCATTGTGATTCCATTTAAAGTGCTGTTGGTAAAGGATTTAAAAAGTTGAAATTCAAAACATTCACCTCTCTTCCAGTGTTTTTTTCTCCCCAAAAGCTAAAGTCATATTCAGAAAATGATGACAGTCAGATATTTGGTCTCCAGACACTAAGCAATTTTAGCAAATGTTCTTTGCATGAATATCAATTTCTACATATTTAAAGATGATGAAATTCACAGGATTTTCATTGTTTACATTTTATTGTCCTCTACTGAAGGCAAGAGTTAATGAATACACAGAGCTTCAGGGTTTCATTTGTGCAAGTATATGCTTTCCTCTGTGATTTTCTTGGGGAAATCTTATACTTGAATGTATATTCAACAAATATATACTTTACATTAAAAGCAAACAACTTTTTCATTTTTAAAGAGAGAATGGTTCTCTCTGGTGTTTTCATTTCAATTTCATACAGCAAAATTTGCATGTTAATGTAAGTCTCATAAAATATTTTGACACTTATCCTTTTGAATCTTGAAAAAATACTCAACAATTATTGGACATAGTTTATATTTCTATTTGACAGATGAAGAATCTGAAGTCCAGAAATTGATTTGCAAAAGATTGTTCTTGAAGTACTGAATATGAATTCTATTTTCTGTTTCTACATAAGATGAAACATGATATGTGTCCTGGTTAGTATTAAAAATTATAAGTATGTGCATATGCATTTCAAATAGAACAAACTCCATTTCTTAGACATGGTGGATTTCAAAAAAAAAATCTTGCTTTCTATTGAAATGTAAGATGTAAATGACTTTGTGGTGGGAGCGTTTTCTCTATTTGTAGCCTTTACAAAATAAAATGATTCTTCTCAATCCATGGCTGTTGTTTTTGTTCAGTGGATAAATCGTTACTGGCTCTTTGTGACCCCATGAACTACAGCACACCAGGCTTCTCTGTCCATCACTATCTCCCTGAGTTTGATCAAACTCATGTCCATTGAGTCAGCGATGCTATCCAACTATCTCATCATCTGTCACCTTTTCCTCTTGCCCTCAGTTTTTCCCAGCATGAGGTTATTTTTCAATGAGTCAGCTTTTCACATTAGTGGCCAAAGTACTGGAGCTACAGCATCAGTCCTTACACTGAATATTCAGGGTTGATTTCCTTTAGGATTGACTGGTTTGATTTCCTTCAAAAGCATTAATTCTTTGATGCTCAGCCTTCTTTATGGTCCAATTCTTACATCCATACATGACTACTGGAAAAACCATAGCTCTGACCAGATGGACCTTTGTCAGCAAAGTGATGTCTCTGCTCTTTTTATGGATATATGGCCTATGATTCATCTGTGGTTTTGCTGTAATCTGTGGATCTGCTTCATCTCTTCTCTTTGAGTTTTCTTATTCTGGAATCTAGGTTGAAGACTTCCCCCAATTAGGGACCATGTGCATCCTCATAAAAAAGATGAGAAAAAGAATTTATAAACAGAATACTTAGGCAAATAAAGTCAGGGAATCAGAATTGAGGTGTGGGGTTTTCACACCCTCTGTCAATAACAGAACAAAACAGAAAAAAAGACAGTCTTTTTTCCTGGGGAGAGCTAAGCCAATAAGATCCTCACAACCAAATCAATGAAAAGGCATGAACTCTGTCTTATATGCCTGAAGGACAAAAAGCCCCTGAAACCAGAAAAAATAACTTTTGATCACAAATGCTTTCAGAAAAAAAATCTTGATTTATATGGGGAAATTTTAAAAAAAATTAATGAACAGAAACCTCAGATAAATAAAGTCAGGAGACTAGAATGGAAGCTCTCATGCCTATGGCCAGTCAGTTCAGTCACTCAGTCATGTCTGACTCTTTGTGACCCCATGAACTGCAGCACACCAGGCCTCCCTGTCCATCACCAACTCCCAGAGTTTGCTCAGACTCATGTCCATCAATTTGGTGATGCCATCCAACCATCTCATCCTCTGTTGCCCTCTTCTCCTCCTGCCTTCAATCTTTCCCAGAATCAGGGTCCTTTCCAATAAGTCAGTTCTTTGCATCAAGTGGCCAAAGTATTGGAGTTTCAACTTTAGCATCAGTCCTTCCAATGAATATTCAGGATTGATTTCCTTCAGGATGGACTGGTTTGATCTCCTTGCTGTCCAAGGGACTCTCAAGTGTCTTCTCCAACACCACACCTCAAAAGCATCAATTCTTCAGCCCTCAGCTTTCTTTATAGTCCAACTCTCACATCCATACATGACTACTGGAAAAACCATAGCTTTGACTAGAGGACCTTTCTCGGCAAAGTATTATCTCTGCTTTTGAATACTCTGTCTAGGTTTGTGACAGCCTTTCTTCCAAGAAGCAAGCATCTTTTAATTTCATGGCTGCAGTCACCATATGCAATGATTTTAGAGTCCAAGAAAATAAAGTCTGTCACTGTTTCCTTAGTTTCCCCATCTATTTGCCATGAAGTGATAGGACCGGAGGCCACGATCTTACTTTTTGAATGTCGAGTTTTAAGCCAGCTTTTTCATTTTCCTCTTTCACTTTCATCAAGAGGTTCTTTAGTTCTTCTCCACTTTCTGCCATAAGGGTGGTGTCATCTGCATATCTGAGGTTATTGACACTTCTCTCGGCAATCTTGATTCCAGCTTGTGGTTCATCCAGCCTGGCATTTCGTATAATGTACTCTGCATATAAGTTAAATAAGCAGGGTGACAATATACAGCCTTGATGTACTCCTTTCCCAATTTGGAACCAGTCTGTTGTTCCATGTTCAGTTCTAACTGTTGCTTCTTCACCTGCATACAGATTTTTCAGGTCGCAGATAAGGGCCCTGCAATAGTAGAGTCCAACAAAAAGAAGACTCCCTCTCCTTGCCTGGCAAGAGCTCAATCAATAAGAGATGATCACAATACAGGCAATGAAAAACCATTGACTCTTTGTTTACTGTAGCTCTCCCAACTGCCTTTCCTCCTTTTTAAAAGAGTTCTCCATTTATTTTTGTGAGTGACTTGCACATGGTTTATAATGATTGCAGACCCTGAATTGTAATCACATGTTGAGAAGGAAATGGCGACCCACTCCAGTGTTCTTGCCTGGAGAATTCCAGGGATGGGGAAGCCTGGTGGGCTGCCATCTATGGGGTCTCACAGAGTCGGACATGACTGAAGCAACTTAGCAGCAGTAGCAGCAGCAGTTGATCTGGAATAAACCCATTTTTGCTGAAGAAATTACTGGAAATTTGTTTTAGGTCAACAGACCAAAGAGCAAAAGGGAAGGTGAAAACTTAGGATGTCTCTAAGAGATTCTGATTACCTGTAGATGCAACATATTTGCTCATAATCTATTGGTAAAGCAAGCTAAACTCCATGTCAACACATTGCTGATGTAAACTCCTCCCATAGGAGGCATTGGTAATAAACATTTGGTGAGCAAGTAAAAACTCCTTTCAGAAAAGGAGAAGTTCATGATTGTGAAAAATGTTATCTATCAAGACTTCTGTCTTGATCACAAATATTTACTTCTCTCATTACTGTATGCAAAATATTCTATTTATTTTTCCAAGGAAGATACCCTAAAATTTCACCTCGCCATGCACTCAGCTTTAAAGTCTAAGACTCATAATAGCTTTTACATCAGATCCACATATTGCTCCTTTTGATCCAGAGACATGTAGCTAAAAATTTTGTTATCCCACACACTAGTGCACATCTCATGTTAAAAAGGGAAGGAAAAAACTGCTCAGAGGTCACGGGTTACAGAAATTATTTCATCTCATTGGGCAAATATTATTAAATTTCTTACCTTGAAGCTTGGTAGTGTACCATTGATTGGTCCCAGGCATACTTGTTATAGGAGAAGGAAATGGCAACCCACTCCAGTGTTCTTGCCTGGAGAATTCCATGGACAGGGAAGCCTGGTGGGCTACAGTCCATGGTGTTGCAAAGAGTTGGACACTACTTAGTGACTGAACAACAACATTCTTCCTTTAAGTGACTTCACAGTTTATCACTCTCCATGAATCTTTTGTCTGTTTTCTGAGAGTTCCTTTCTTTTTCATTTTCCCCTTTGTCCAAATCTGAAGAATGCAATGAAAAACATGACCTCCTTGGAAACTGAGCAATTTTTCAACCTATTTAATGCCTGCAGATATTTTGAAAACCAATGTTGTTTCACATCAGCAACAAAACCTTTTTGTAAGAACACTTTTAATCCGTTCTTCTTGAGCCTGTATGTCCAAATAAAAAGATGCTTTGGAGTCCATATTAAACTCCAGAGATATCTTAACAAAGGGAATCATGGCTGTGTCATTGATTTGGTTTATGCCTTGAAATCAAGAATGATTCTTTGAACAATTTCTCTGCTTGTTCTTTAACTCAATAGACATGAGTAAAAACTTACAAATCTTAGGTTTACAATACTGAGAATTTCTGAATTTTTTTTTCTTTGCATCCCTGCCTACAAATGGGCTAATTCTTTTCTAAGCACATAAAGTAGTATTTGTCTTGTAGTATTTGGCTAATACAGCTAGTAAACAAAAGCCATAGTAAAATTATGTATCACAAAACCCATTCGCCTGAATCCACACATTTATTAGGTACATTGTTTGCCTTTCAAGTTATCAATGTCTTAAACATACCAAGTCTTTACCTCCAGTGATATTTATTGACATTTTTTATACACTCCAAAAACTTTCCATCACTGACTTGCTACACATTTCTTATGATATAATTTGGAGTATTTTGTTAGGGCAGCACTTATTTCTGGTACCGCATTTTGTCTAACAGTTGGCTTTGTTATATAAAAAGAATAGCACCAAAACTTCAGTGATTTACAGAAACAAACTTTCTTATTTTCAGACTCTGGCTGCTATGGCTTTTCTTATCACTTCTCCCTGTGAGTTTTCATTCCATGAAATAGGTTGTGAGAGCAGCCTTTGTCTATAAGAACAACACCTTCTTTGGATTGGAGCAGTTTTCTTAGCCTACTTGATATCTGTACATATTTTGAAAACCAATGATTGTTTTACATCACAAACAGTTGCAATATACTACCTGCTTATGGCAGAGAAAACGAGTGAGAGGTACATAGAATTTTAAAGCAGAAGTTAGTGTCTTAATATATGTTAGACTGCCAGATTTTTTTTGGTAGACAGGCTTTTTCTGCTATAACAGAAGTCCTTCTGGTATTATTCTGAGTACCTCATTATAGACAGGCTTTGCTGTAGTAACGGTGAGTCTTGCTTTGTTGTCATTCATAAATTTTATATCTGTTAAAGCTAGCAAATTTTCAGAGGTTATGAAAATAACCTTAGTATTATACAAATGGGAACATCAAAGAATAAAGGAGTAAGTGTCTTTCAAAAGGTAATGCATCATTAATGTCTAAACAATGAACAGAATTTGATTCATCTCACTCTTAGTATAGAGTTTTGACCACTACTTTATGCTTCTTCCTTCTGAAGAAACAGGAAATTATTTAGTAAAACCAGTGTTTTTTTGTTATCATTGTTATTTGTGTTATAATATCTATAATGAAAACTATCCCCAGTCTCATATTAACATATACTATCTGTCTCATATTCATATACATTATCTGTTCAGTTCAGTTCAGTTCAGTTGCTCAGTCATGTCCGACTCTTTGTGACCTCATGAACCACAGCACGCCAGGCCTCCCTGTCCATCACCAACTCCCGGAGTTTACTCAAACTCATGTCCATTAAGTTGGTGATGCCATCCAGCCATCTTATCCTCTGTTGTCTCCTTCTCCTCCTGCCCCCAATCCCTCCCGGCATCAGGGTCTTTACCAGTGAGTCAACTCTTCTAATGAGGTGGCCAAAGTACTGGAGTTTCAGCTTCAGCATCAGTCCTTCCAATGAACACCCAAGACTGTTCTCCTTTAGGATGAACTGGTTGGATCTCCTTGCAGTCCAAGGGACTCTCAAAAGTCTTCTCCAACACCACAGCTCAAAAGCATCAATTCTGTGGTGCTCAGCTTTATTTATAGTCCAACTCTCACGTCCATACTGACCACTGGAAAAACCATAGCCTTGACTAGACGGACCTTTGTTGGCAAAGTGATGTCTCTGCTTTTTAATATGCTATCTAGGTTAGTCATAGCTTAGGCTAAATCATACAGAATGTCTATATCAATGAATTTAGGCCAAGTTATGTTATAATAACAAATGACTCCAAAATCTTAGGCTTAAAGTGACAGAGATTTACTTCTCATTCATGTTCATGTGCACATTAGGGTGAGATATAGTTGTTTCATTGCAGTACAAAAGATGGCAGGACCATGTAACAGCTTGATCCTACCAGGTTTAATTTTTTTTTGGAAAGTAATCCAAATAACTTCTTCCCAGATATCATTGCCTAAAACTTATGTTGATGGAACTGATGAAATAATTTTTTCCATAGGTAAAGTTTCAGAGCAGAAGAAGAGGGTTTGAAAGCAGGAAATATTTTGACTATGGTACAATTTGTCTGTATAGATAATAACTTATAGAAAAATAATTTGTCTATCTTAATTACCTTATTTTATTGGAATGAATATTAATTTTTATTGAAAAGGAGCTAAAAAAATATGTAGAAAATAGAGCCCTTGTTGGCTTTCTCATGATATGTATACCAGGGTTTTGTTTCTAGAGTATAGGAATAAGCTCCTAATAAAAAGATCTTTCCACAAATAAGAGCTATTGACTCTCAAAACACAACTATCTGAGGGTACTGGAGATGGAAGCTGAGGGAGAACCGTTTGCAGGGGATTTGAAACTTGGAGCACGTGCCAGCAGGGAGTGAGAACATTATTTCTTAACTGCTCTGCACATAAAGCCATCACAGATGCAGTACTGGGCATAGAGTTGCTATAACTGCAATAGAAAAAAAAATTCACTCTTTTTGGCAGAAGAATCATAGAGGAGAACCTAAAGAAACCAGAGCCCCTGGAAAAGAAATATCCAGTCTCCCGCATTGCAGGTGAATTCTTTACCATCTGAGGTACCAGGGAAGCCCAGGAATACTGCAGTGGGTAGCCCATCCTTTCTCCAGGCAACTTCCCAACCCAGGAATCGAACAGGGCTCTCCTGCATTGCAGGTGTATTCTTTACCAGCTGAGCTATGCAGGAAGCCCATCCAGAGAAAAAGAATCCCTACAGCCTGCATCACTGACACTTGAAGTAGGCATGCATGGGCAAAGCAACTAGAACTTGAGATCTGAAGACCCAATGTACGATCTGAGGCACTGTCACTACAGCTTATTTAGAGTTTAATTTGAGTCTGAGTTAATTTTTGGATAAAAAAAAAGAGCATCAACACTATTTATTATACTATAACAATATTTAGAATCTGCACAATGAATTCAGAATGCCTCAAATTCAACTCAAAGTCACTTCATGTACAAAGAGCCAGAAACAGTGACACATTTTTTTTTTTTTTTCCTAATGCAAAGCACCCGAACAGGGACATGAACCCTGGACCCTCAGATTAAAAGTCTGATGCTCTACCGACTGAGCTATCTGGGCAACAGTGACACATTTTAAAGGAAAAAGAAAATCAATAGATGTCAACCCTAAAATGACTAGATGTTGGAATTATCAGACAATAACTTTAAATACAGTTAGTATAGCTATGCTAAATGAGATGAAGAGAAATAAACTTTCAAGAAATAAAAGATAAGAAGTCTCAGCATAGAAATACAAAATATAAAAAGGAACTAAATAGAAATGGTAGAACTGAAAAATATAAGATCTAAACTACAGATTTCCTGGTTAGGATTAAGTAGGAAAATGGAGATGACAAAGAAATTTAAGTGAGGTTGAATATAGATCAATAGAAATAATCCAACTTGAAAAAGAGAGAAAAAAGACTGAAAAAATATAATCTGGGCCTCAGTGACTTATGGGCAATTTCAAGGCATATAGGCAATTAGAGTTTCAGAAAGAAAAGAAGCAAGTTTGGGGCAGAAATGTTTTGAAGAAAGGGATCTAAAATTTGCCAAATCTAGTGAAAAACATATCTATCTGTTCCAGAAGATCAGTAAATCCCAAACAAGATAAATTTGTAAAGAATAATACCTAGGCATATCATCACAGTCAAACTGCTGAAAGCCAAAGATCAGGATGGAGAAAATGCTGAAAGTACCCAGAAAACAAAAACTTTATATCCAGGTGAATTATGATTCAAATGATAGTAGATATGACATCAGAAACCATTAAGAACAGACAGAAAACAGTGGGACAACATACTTAAAGTCTAAAGAGCAGAAAAAAAAAAATAAACAACTAATGGTTAATCCAGAATTCCATATCAAGTAAAAATATAATTGAGTTTTTTTTAAGACATTTTCAAATAAAGCAAAATGATGAAGAATTCAATTGAAATTCTTTAGACTCCAAGAGAATTGATATCAGAGGGAATATCAGATTTTTAAGAATTATTAAAGTTTAAATAAATAAAAATTTAAAGTAGTCAATGAATGGTTAAATAGAAAAATAATTTCTCGTAATTTCCTTAATATACAAAGTTAGTATCGAAAATCAACTTCATTTTGTATACCTGCAGCAAACACATTGAAAATGAGATTTTAAATAATTTTCATTAATCTCCAAATCATAAAATCCTTAAATAAAAAAAAATATGCAACACCTTTATACTGTAAACTACAGAGAATTAGAGTAATTAGCAAAAGCTTAAATAGAGAAATATTATGCATTTATGGATTGGAAGAACCAATATTAGTAAGACGTAAAATCTCTTAAAAGTGATATACAAAGTCAGTTAAATCTCTATAGAAAAGTTGTTTACAGACATTGAATAGTTGATTTTAAAAATAGACATACAAATGATGGAGAATAGTGAAAGAAATGCAAAACAAAACGAGACCTGGATAACTTACACTAACAGACTCTGAAAATTACAATAACATTATAATAATCAAAACAATGTATTATTGGCCTAAGGATAGAAGTAAAGATAAATGGAACAAGTCAGAATATCCATATACAAACATATAGATGAATTGATTTTAAAGTAAGATGCCAAGAAAATGGGAGGGAGGGGAATGCATTTTCAAAAGGTAGCAAGGAAACAAAGTGAAATGAGATTCATTTCAGTCGCTGTCGTGTCCAGCTCTTTGCAACCCCATGAACCGCAGCACGCCAGGCCTCCCTGTCCATCACCAACACCCAGAGTCCACCCAAGCCCATGTCCATCGAGTGGGTGATGCCATCCAACCATCTCATCCTCTGTTGTCCCCTTCTCCTCCTGCCCTCAATCTTTCCCAGCATCAGGGTCTTTTCCAAAGAGTCAGTTCCTCACATCAAGTGGCCAAAGTATTGGAGTTTCAGCTTCAACATCAGTCCTTCCAATGAACACCCAGGACTGATCTCCTTTAGGATGTACTGGGTGGATCTCCTTGCAGTCCAAGGGACTCTCAGCAGTCTTCTCCAACACCACAGTTCAAAAGCACCAATTCTTCGGCGCTTAGCTTTCTTTATAGTCCAACTCTCACATCCATACATGACCACTGGAAAAACAATAGCCTTGACTAGACAGACCTTTGTTGACAAAGTAATGTCTCTGCTTTTAATATGCTGTCTAGGTTGGTCATAACTTTCCTTCCAAGGAGTATGTGTCTTTTAATTTCATGGCTACAATCACCATCTGCAGTGATTTTGGAGCCCAGAAAAATAAATTCAGCCACTGTTTCCCCATCTATTTCCCATGAAGTGATGGGACCGGATGCCATGATCTTAGTTTCTGAATGCTGAGCTTTAAGCCAATTCTTTCACTCTCCACTTTCACTTTCATCAAGAGGCTCTTTAGTTCTTCGTTTTCTGCCATAAGGGTGGTGTAATCTGCATATCTGAGGTTATTGATATTTCTCCCAGCAATCTTGATTCCAGCTTGTGCTTCCTCCAGCCCAGCGTTTCTCATGATGTGCTCTGCATATAAGTTAAATAAGCAGGGTGACGATATACAGCCTTGACGTACTCCTTTTCCTATTAGGAACCAGTCTGTTTTTCCATGTCCATTTCGAACTATTGCTTCCTGACTTGCATACAGCTTTCTCAAGAGGCAAGTCAGGTGGTCTGGTATTCCCATCTCTTGAAGAATTTTCCACAGTTTCTTGTGATCCACACAGTCAAAGGCTTTGGCATAGACAATAAAGCAGAAATAGATGTTTTTCTGGAACTCTCTTGCTTTTTTGATGATCCATTGGATGTTGGCAATTTGATCTCTGGTTCCTCTGCCTTTTCTAAAACCAGCTTGAACATCTGGAAGTTTACAGTTCATGTATTGCTGAAGCCTGGCTTGGAGAATTTTAAGCATCACTTTATTAGCGTGTGAGAGGAAAAAAACAAAACAAAATAAACAAACAAAAAAGAAAACACTTAATCTTAATTCACACAAAATCGAAATGGTTTAAAGGCTTAAGTATATACACGAAATGCATAAAACACCTATTTTACCTATTTTAAAACAAGCATAACCATGGAGAATTAAAGGTAAACAAGCGTATCTTAAAATATATAAGGCATAATTATAGCACATACATACAAGAATATACATGTAAAAGTTATGTATATTATATATATTATATCAAATAATGTTTATCTAGAAATTATAAACAACTCTTATAACTCAATAGTTAGTAATTCTTTCTTTTTTCAATGTTCAAAAGATTTGAATGGATAATTTATAGAATAATATATGTGAATAGCCAATAAATACATGAACAGATACTCAACATCATTAGTCATTAAAAAATACAAACTAAAACACAAAGAACTACTACCATCATCCATAAAAACAGTTAAAATGAAAAAGACTGACAGTAACAAATGTTGGCTAGGATATGGAACAACTGACACTCTCATAAACCACAGGTAGGAGTGTAAAATGATACAACCAACAAAAATAGTTCTCACGATACCGGATGCTTGGGGCTAGTGCACTGGGATGACCCAGAGGGATGGTATGGGGAGGGAGGAGGAAGGAGGGTTCAGGATGGGGAACACATGTATACCTGTGGTGGATTCATTTTGATATTTGGCAAAACTAATACAATTATGTAAAGTTTAAAAATAAAATAAAATTTAAAAAAAAAAGAGGAAGGGAAAAAAAATAGTTCTCCCATTTCTTATAAATTTAATAATATACTGCACTTCAATTAGTTAGTCAGTTCAGTCACTGAGTTGTGTCCGACTCTTTGCAATGCCATGAATTGCAGCACACCAGGCATCCCTGTCCATCACCAACTCCCGGAGTTCACTCAAACTCAAGTCCATCGAGTCAGTGATGCCATCCAGCCATCTCATCCTCTGTCATCCCCTTCTCCTCCTGCCTTCAATCTTTCCCAGCATCCCATCTCCTTGCAGTCCAAGGGACTCTCAAGAGTCTTCTCTAACACCACAGTTCAAAAGCATCAATTCTTCGGCACTCAGCCTTCTTCATAGTCCAACTCTCACATCCATACATGACCACTGGAAAAACCATAACCTTGACTAGACGGATCTTTGTTGGCAAATACTGCCCATAGACTCTGCCATTTCAGTCCTAGATATTTACACAGGTCAATAAAACCAATATCCATGAAAAGATATATCCATAATTGCTCATATCTTGATTTGCAATATTCCAAAATGGAGAAAAGGCAACATTCAGCATTGAGTGAGCCAATAAAATAAAAAGTAAATGTTATTGAAAAGTTGTTGCTGAACCACGCAAAGATGCCAGAATTCTTGGCCTCCAGAGGAGAAGAATTCAATCCGGGGCCAGAGATGAGGCTTGGTCGCTCAGAGCTTTTGTGTAATAAAGTTTTATTAAAGTATACAGGAGATAAAGAAAGCTTCTGACATAGACATCAGAAGGGGGTAGAAAGAGTCCCCCCTTGCTAGTGTTAGTAATGGAGTTATATACTCTCCAATGAATCCAAAGAATGTCTGGAGGTTGTAAAGATCTCACCAGACCTACTCCCATTATTTACATTTTAAGATAACAGGATTAGCTAGAAGGTTTAGTCCAGAGATTGCCTTCAGGCAAGATACATTATATATCTTGTAAATATCTTGTTATATAATCCTTGTAAAGACCAGACCTACTCCCATAATTTACATTTTAGGATAACATGATTAGCCAGGTTTAATCCAAAGACTGTCCTCAGACAGTATACATAATCCTAAGGAATGTAGGCTGGGGGTGGGGGGTGGGGGCTGAGGTGGGGGGGAAGCTTGTCCTTTCTTCTTCCTTGAGAATTCCAGACCCCTCTCTCCTTGGGGACCCCTAGACTTCTTATCAACCTGCCTAGGAAATGACTCTCTCATTATCCACTCAGTGGAATTCTATTCAACAAAGATTGAACTACTGGTACATACAATAATATAGATAAATCTCAAAATACTTTTGTAGGAGAAAGGTGCTAGGCACAAAAGATAACAGTATGAGATGATTCCCTTTATAAAAATACAAGTTACTCTGTGACGACAAAAATCATATACATGGTTGCTTGCAGCCAGAGGTGGAAGGACGACTAACTATAAAGCCCCAAGAAGGATCTTTTAAACATGATAAAATGTTATATATCACATGAAGGTGAGTTTTTGGGTATATACAGCTGTCAATACTCATTGATAACACATTTTAAATAAATACAGTTTCTTGTATGGACTTTCTGCTTAAGAAAGTTGATAAGCAAAAGGTATTTATGTATACCTTTAAGTTTTGCTTTGTTTTGCTACTTTTAAATCTAAGAGTAATAATTTCTTTTTCTGATAATTTTACCCTAGCTTATTACAGATCAATCATTCTTTTGAGAACAGCTAGTAAATATGGAAAAGGCAGAGGAACCAGAGATCAAATTGCCAACATCTGCTGGATCATTGAAAAAGCAAGAGAGTTCCAGAAAAACATCTATTTCTGCTTTATTGACTATGCCAAAGCCTTTGACTGTGTGGATCACAAGAAACTGTGGAAAATTCTTCAAGAGATGGGAATACCAGACCACCTGACCTGCCTCTTGAGAAATTTGTATGCAGGTCAGGAAGCAACAGTTAGAACTGGACATGGAACAACAGACTGGTTCCAAATAGGAAAAGGAGTACGTCAAGGCTATATATTGTCACCCTGCTTATTTAACTTATATGCAGAGCACATCATGAGAAACGCTGGACTGGAAGAAACACAAGCTGGAATGAAGATTGCTGGGAGAAATATCAATAACCTCAGATATGGAGATGACACCACACTTATGGCAGAAAGTGAAGAGCAACTAAAAAACCTCTTGATGAAAGTGAAAGAGGAGAGTGAAAAAGTCGGCTTAAAGCTCAACATTCAGAAAACGAAGATCATGGCATCGGGTCCCATCACTTCATGGGAAATAGATGGGGAAACAGTGGAAACAGTGTCAGACTTTATTTTTGGGGGCTCCAAAATCACTGCAGATGGTGACTGCAGCCATGAAATTAAAAAACACTTACTCCTTGGAAGGAAAGTTATGTCCAACCTAGATAGCATCTTAAAAAGCAGAGACATCACTTTGCCAACAAAGGTCCGTCTAGTCAAGGCTATGGTTTTTCCTGTGGTCATGTATGGATGTGAGAGTTGGACTGTGAAGAAAGCTGAGTGCCGAAGAATTGATGCTTTTGAACTGTGGTGTTGGAGAAGACTGTTGAGCGTCCCTTGGACTGCAAGGAGATCCAACCAATCCATTCTGAAGGAGATCAATCCTGGGTGTTCTTTGGAAGGCATGATGCTGAAGGTGAAACTCCAGTACTTTGGCCACCTCATGGGAAGAGTTGACTCATTGGAAAAGACTCTGATGCTGGGAGGGATTGGGGGCAGGAGGAGAAGGGCACAACATAGGATGAGATGGCTGGATGGCATCACTGACTCGATGGATGTGAGTCTGAGTGAACTCAGGGAGTTGGTGATGGACAGGGAGGGCTGGCGTGCTGCAGTTCATGGGGCAGCAAAGAGTCGAACTCGACTGAGCGACTGAACTGAACTGAACTGAGTAAATATGGAAACCATATTTAAAAGGACTGCTCAATGGTATCACTAATATCTTCTAAAACTATCAGACTTGAGAGGCCAACATAGAGAGGAGAGAAGGCCAGAAAGGTGGGTGCAAGATTCAGCACACTGATCTTTTTCTTCTTAAGGAATTTATTGATTGACAAGCTGCATCTGAGAGGCTGAGAAACCATGGACAGTTTCTGACAGTCTAATGGGAGTCTTTGAAAAAAAAAAAAAAAAGGAACACTCAAACTACCAGTTGGTGTCTGGTTATATATGCTATGCTAAGTCACCTCAGTCGTGTCCGACTCTGTGCAACCCCATAGACAGCAGCCCACCAGGCTTCCCCGTCCCTGGGATTCTCCAGGCAAGAACACTGGAGTGGGTTGCCATTTCCTTCTCCAATGCATGAAAGCGAAAAATGAAAGTGAAGTCGCTCAGTCGTGTCCAACTCTTAGTGACCCCATGGACTGCAGCCTACCAGCCTTCTCCATCCAGGGGATTTTCCAGGCAAGAGTACTGGAGTTGGGTGCCATTGCCTTCTCCAGTCTGGTTATATATGTCCCTAGAAATTCCAGGACAATTTTCATGTATACAAACAGCTAAAATAACAATACTGAGAAAGAAGCAATCATTGTACTTGGAGGGAAAAACACATCTAATTAGATGATATTGATGCTAAGCTTTGAATTTGAGTTGTATTTAGTGGAGATGGTATTCCTAAGCAGAAGGGATAATCACTAACTAGCTCTTCATAACGTTTCTCAGAGAGTTTCCTTCTCTCTGAGCACACAGCAGGAGTCAAGACAACAGGGAAGCTTCCAGAAGTTTCTAAGGTAGTCCCTACCTTTTCTCAGTAGAGAGAATGGATACATTTGCTTACTGAGTTTCTTTGCTCAGTTAACTTTGCCATAGTTAATCTACCTTGTTCTAGTAGCAGAATTCAGTTCCATAAGCTGGCATTTTCAGTACGTAATAACCATTCAGGATGTAATACAAATGCCAAGAAAAAGAGGACCGTTCTTTTGGAGCCTCTTTATTGTCAATACCATTCTTTAAAATGACCTAATATTAAGGTAAATCCTGAGCAGGAAAAATGTCATTAGCTGGCTTTTACCAGTCTCACTACTAACCTTGGGGGTCAGAAAAATGAAGTTTTGTTCTTGTCCTGATAGTGAATGATCTTGATCAAGTAATCCATCTCTCAAATTAAGAATCTGACAAGGCCATCAGACTAGAATATCATGGCACAAACAGCAGAAGAAATATTAAAATGCCAGCCAATCCATTTGCTATACTGCATATCATGCTGATTGCAATAAAAAAAAAAATTAGTAATGTACATTCTGCCTACTATAAGAAAAGTTCCATGCTAAGTCTGATATCATTGAGTTACCCTACACAATGACCATTGCTGTGAATCTTAAAAGATCATTTAAAGTTTCCTGTACGGTATTAAATATTAGAACATGTCCAAAGGGAACTCCTTCTCATCACTTTTCTTTGAAAATTTCCCTCCTCCTTAAAGTTCCTCATTAACTTAGCTGTATCTTTCCCCAGGTACGAAAGCAGTTGAGGCAAAAGGGCCATATTATGGTATGGTGATGAGTTTTGCAGAATCTATTTTTAATTTTTAAAATGACTAATTTGGAAAGCAAAAGTATGTTATTAAAGTAAATTACAACTAATAAAGATTATATTGAAGAATTTTTTATTTTGGTATTTCCTAGAGTCTTACAATCTCTTACAAACTAATTCCAGGTACCTTCATATTTACTTTTTATCTATAGATTTTTCTGCTGTTAATGTTTTGCTATAACAAGGAAGCTGAATTGGTTGGCAAAGATCAGCTGTGTGATATGAATCTTGAGATAAAGATATGGCTTATTCTAATTGTGTTTCCAGAATTTTGAGACATTTCATTAAAAATAATTTCTGAGTGATAGTCACAAACACATATAAACACACATATCCATACACACACATCCACTAACCACAAATATACTCTTAGGGTATGGTGAGAGACTATGATTATCATTTTCGTTTAGTGTTTTCAGTTCTATGTTTTAACGCAATTCGTAATTTCCCATAAGACATCAACTACAAATCCCTAATTAAAAGCAGTGAAAGGAAAAATGTAAAGAGGGCATTTCTTTCATTAATTCTTTGGAAAAATTAAAAAAAAAATAGTCCAATAAAAAACAAGGATCCATCAATTTGATCAGAGCCCCTATAGAGAAGATTTTCCTCTCTGATAAAGTCCCGGCTTAACCTGACTTGGCCAATTCACCCTGCCTTCATTACTTCTTAGCAGCCTCCCTGGTGCAGCCACCAGCTAATAAGTTTAAAGGAAAAAAATCGACATGTTCAACATGGCAGAATAGAAAATTAGTAAAAGTCTACATACTCGATGTCATCAAAAGCAATCCAATCCGGAACAACTCCTTGAAGATATATTGTTATATGACGTTATTAGTTAACTTCTTTACTTACACTGTTTCTAAGGTATTCTGACACCCTGCAGCCAGACATCTTACACAAAGCACAATTAACCCATTACATGAACTGATGGTTATAGCAAGGATGATATCAGCTTCTCTGTGTTGCTTTCATTATCTGAGTTCAAAACACAACTATTATTATTATGACTATTATCTGAGTTCAGAACACTTATAAATCCATATGACTATTCAACTTCCTCCCTTGATGATTAAGCACCTCAGGTTTTCTGAAAAGCTCAAAGATTTTCTACTCCAAAATCACTACTTTCAAAATCACCCCACCATTAGTGCTATTGTTTACATCAAAACCCCGAGATTTTATTAATTGTTCTTTCTCTCAATTCCTACTTTCAATAAATCAATATAATTGTTGGCATTAGTAAAAAAAAAGATCCAGATCTGATTATTTATAATCCCAACTGCTTTCGCCCTAGGCCAAGCTCCAGTCTACTGTTATGTTGTTACATGTGCATGCTCAGTTGTGTCCAATTCTTTCCACCCCATGGACTGTAACCCTCCAGGCTTCACTGTTCATGGAGTTTTCCAGGCAAGAATACTGGAGCAGGTTGCCATTTCCTACTCCAGGGATTTTCCTGACCCAGGGATCAAACCCTCCTCTCCTGTGTCTCCTGCTTTGGCAGGTGAATTCTTTATCACTGAGCCACCTGCAAAGCCATAGTCTACCCTAACCCTCCAGTATTGTTCCTGCTTTCATTTTTAGGCTGCATGCTCCACATAGGAGCTAGAAAGGTCCATTTTAAATATAAAACAGATTATGTTCCTTCCCTATTTATACTTCAATGGCATTTCACCACTTTTAGAATGTAATTCAAGCAATTACAATGGTCTGAGGGACTTCATAGATAGATAACTGCCCATATCTTTGACTTTCTCTCTTTCCACTTTTTCTCTTTCATTCATTTGACTGCAACAGAACTAGACTTACTGGTATTTCTTGAAGACAACAATTCTTCCCTGACTCAGGACCTTTCCACTTGCTGTTTTTTCATCCTGGAGTGCCCTTTGCCCACACTATGGGATGACATGCAGTCTCATTTCATTCAGGGGTTTGCCCAGCTATCACTTCAATGGATGGTGTCCCTAAATGACCCCATTTAAAATAGCATGGCAGAGCACGAAAATAGTAGATTTGGATTAAAATTCCACAGAATCTTGAGACTTGGTAGTATTATAGAAGAAGTCTCTAAAGATTTGCATCTCTGTTTTCTTATCAGTAAAACAGGTAAAAATAAGGCATGAACATAAAGTATGGCAAAATTCTGAGTACACATCTGCATGAAAATGGGTCGTTAATCTCACAAAACTGTCAAGATGTAGGATTATATATTTTAAGTGATTGCAAATAATTGGAAGCAATATTTCACTGACAATAGTAATATGGCAAAACCATATAAACACCTATACTGATATATTGCTTTGGCTTTTACAGCTTCACAAATGGTTATACAGTGATCTTCAAAATGATCTGATGACAATAAAGAAGATATCAGTTCAGTTCAGTCACTCAGTCATGTCTGACTCTCTGTGACCCCATGAATAGCAGCACGCCAGGCCTCCCTGTCCATCACCATCTCCCAGAGTTCACTCAAACTCACATCCATCGAGTCAGTGATGCCATCCAGCCATCTCATCCTCTGTTGTCCCCTTCGCCTCCTGCCCCCAATCCCTCCCAGCATCAGAGTCTTTTCCAATGAGTCAACTCTTCCCATGAGGTGGCCAAAGTACTGGAGTTTCTGCTTCAGCATCAGTCCTTCCAAAGAACACCCAGGGCTGATCTCCTTCAGAATGGATTGGTTGGATCTCCTTGCAGTCCAAGGGACTCTCAACAGTCTTCTCCAACACCACAGTTCAAAAGCATCAATTCTTAAGCACTCAGCTTTCTTCACAGTCCAACTCTCACACCCATACATGACCACTGGAAAAATCATAGCCTTGACTAGACGGACCTTTGTTGGCAAAGTAATGTCTCTGCTTTTCAATATGCTAGCTATGTAGGTCATAACTTTTCTTCCAAGAAGTAAGTGTCTTTTAATTTCATGGCTGTAATCACCATCTGCAGTGATTTTGGAGCCCCCAAAAATAAAGTCTGACACTGTTTCCACTGTTTCCCCATCTATTTCCCATGAAATGATGGGACCAGATGCGATGATCTTCGTTTTCTGAATGTTGAGCTTTAAGCCAACTTTTTCACTCTCACTTTCATCAAGAGGCTTTTAGTTCCTCTTTACTTTCTGCCATAAGGGTGGTGTCATCTCCATATCTGAGGTTATTGATATTTCTCCCGGCAATCTTGATTCCAGCTTGTGCTTCTTCCAGCCCAGCGTTTCTCATGATATAAGTTAAATAAACAGGGTGACAATATACAGCCTTGATGTACTCCTTTTCCTAGTTGGAACCAGTCTGTTGTTCCATGTCCAGTTCTAACTGTTGCTTCCTGACCTGCATATAGATTTCTCAAGAGGCAAGTCAGGTGGTCTGGTATTCCCATCTCTTGAAGAATTTTCCACAGTTTCTTGTGATCCACACAGTCAAAGGCTTTGGCATAGTCAATAAAGCAGAAATAGATGTTTTTCTGGAACTCTATTGCTTTTTCCATGATCCAGCAGATGTTGGCAATTTGATCTCTGGTTCCTCTGCCTTTTCTAAAACCAGCTTGAACATCAGGAAGTTCACGGTTCACATATTGCTGAAGCCTGGCTTGGAGAATTTTGAGCATTACTTTACTAGCGTGTGAGATGAGTGTGACTGTTTGAGCATTCTTTGGCATTGCCTTTCTTTGGGATTGGAATGAAAACTGACCTTTTCCAGTCCTGCAATGCTGAGTTTTCCAAATTTGCTGGCATATTGAGTGCAGCACTTTCAACAGCATCATCTTTTAGGATTTGAAATAGCTCAACTGGAATTCCATCACCTCCATTAGCTTTGTTCACAATGATGCTTTCTAAGGCCCACTTGACTTCACATTCCAGAATATCTGGCTCTAGGTGAGTGATCATATCATCGTGATTATCTGGGTCATGAAGATCTTTTTTGTACAGTTCTGTGTATTCTTGCCACCTCTTCTTAATATCTTCTGCTTCTGTTAGGTCCCTACCATTTCTGTCATTTATCAAGCCCATCTTTGTATGAAATGTTCCCTTGGTATCTCTGATTTTCTTGATGAGATCTCTAGTCTTTCCCATTCTGTTGTTTTCCTCTATTACTTTGCATTGATTGCTGAGGAAGGCTTTCTTATCTCTCCTTGCTATTCTTTGGAACTCTGCATTCAGATGCTTATATCTTTCCTTTACTCCTTTGCTTTTCACTTTTCTTCTTCTCACAGCTATTTGTAAGGCCTCCCCAGACAGCCATTTTGCTTTATTGCATTTCTTTTCCATGGGGATGGTCTTGATCCCTGTCTCCTATACAATGTCACAAACCTCAGTCCATAGTTCATCAGGCACTCTATCTATCAGATCTAGTCCCTTAAATCTATTTCTCACTTTCACTGTATAAATATAAAGGATTTTATTTAGGTCATACCTGAATGGTCTAGTGGTTTTCCCTACTTTCTTCAATTTAAGTCTGAATTTGGCAATAAGGAGTTCATGATCTGAGCCACAGTCAGCTCCCAGTCTTGTTTCTGCTGACTGTATAGAGCTTCTCCATCTTTGGCTGCAAAAAATGTAATCAATCTGATTTTGGTGTTGACCATCTGGTGATGTCCACGTGTAGAGTCTTCTCTTGTGTTGTTGGAAGAGGGTGTTTGCTATGACCAGTGCATTCTCTTGGCAAAAATGAAGCCTTTGCCCTGCTTCATTCCGTATTTCAAGGCCAAATTTGCCTGTTACTCCAGGTGTTTCTTGACTTCCTACTTTTGCATTCAAGTCCCCTATAATGAAAAGGAGATCTTTTTTGGGTGTTAGTTCTAAAAGGTCTTGTAGGTCTTCATAAAACCATTCAACTTCACCTACTTCACCATTACTGATTGGAGCATAGACTTGGATCACTGTGATATTGAATGGTTTGCCTTGGAAATGAACAGAGATCATTCTGTAGTTTTTGAGACTGCATCCAAGTACTGCATTTTGGACTCTTTTGTTGACCATGATTGCTACTCCATTTCTTCTAAGGGATTCCTGCCCACAGTAGTAGATATAATGGTCATCTGAGTTAAATTCACCCATTCCAGCCCATTTTAGTTTGTTGATTCCTAGAATGTTGACGTTCACTCTTGCCATCTCATGTTTGACCATTTCCAATTTGCCTTGATTCATGGAAACTAACATTCCAGGTTCCTATGCAATATTGTTCTTTACCACATTGGACCTTGCTTCTATCACCAGTCACATCCACAGTTGGGCATTGTTTTTGCTTTGGCTCCATCCCTTCATTCTTCCTGGAGTTATTTCTCCACTGATCTGCAGTAGCATATTAGGCACCTACTGACCCGGGGAGTTCCCCTTTCAGT
Organism: Bos mutus; assembly: GCF_027580195.1. Taxonomy (NCBI): domain Eukaryota; kingdom Metazoa; phylum Chordata; class Mammalia; order Artiodactyla; family Bovidae; genus Bos; species Bos mutus. Next base: position 74,858,972 of record NC_091617.1, read on the forward strand.
ATCCTATCATTTTGCCTTTTCATACTGTTCATGGGGTTCTCAAGGCAAGAATACTGAAGTGGTTTCCCTTTCCCTTCTCCAGTGGAAGAAGATATAGTACTCTTTAAATCACTGGACTACGAGAAAACTGAGATCCTAACAGTGAAATAACTTGCAATCACAGCCTAGAAGTATTAGATTTTATATTTATTACAACATTTCTATAACTAAACTTTAATACCTTTTGTGTAACACCCTATATCAGGTTTAAATACCAGAGAGGAAGATACAAACTTAAATATTCTACCCATTAAGATCCACATTGATGATTATTCAGTAATCTCTAATGTGTTGATATACATACTGCACCATTCCTACTTACACAATGAATGAGTGTTTTGTTTTGTTTTTTTTTTTTCATTGCTTCAATCATCAAAGCAAAGAAATTGGAAATTGTTTGGAGAAAGCTTATAGTACTCTTCTCAGTTCCTGAGTTTGTCACTACAAATGAGAGTCTTTCATAGACCATAAAATTAACTTTCTCCATTGCCACTTGCCCAGCTGCACAAGGCAACCTACACGTCTTTGTTAATTGGATGAAGCAAGCTTGCTATGTTTTCCTTTCATTCTCACTAGCAACACAAGTTGTGTGAAATTTTCCAAAGGGAAAATCCTTCTTGAGAAGATTTACTCCTGACAATCTGTCAAAGCAGTGTAGGGCCAAGGTTCCAATGAGTGAAGATAAGTGAATATTGCCACACTATGCTCAATGTGCAATTGGGAAACTTCACCAGGTCATAGATACTTGAGACATATCTCTCAGAGAATTTTTTATACATTAGTATTGTAGGCATGAGAAATACTGTGGGGGCTATTCAAGCTTTATTCTACAATTGTCCAGGAAGCATCATGCTTTAAGTTCAATGGCTCTAGAATACACTTTTCATGAGCATGGATTCAAACTTTAGAAGGTTATTGTCAAAAAGTCAGCAAACCACTCCAAGTTTTCAGCTTAAATATGTCTTTGTTCCTTGTTTAAATTTGTATTGATTCCTACTGTGTGCAAGATTGTGTACTAGATGCCAAGGAAGACACAGATAACCTGGGGGCTCCGGGTTGCTTTTCTAACCTATGGTAGCTATGGTCTAATAGAACTGATGAGACTTTTATAAAAATAATGTTATAAGGTTATATCTACATATCTACATAAGGTTATATCTACATATCTAGAGTGACAACAAAAGTAAAATCTCTCTAAAAGCAGAAGAAAGTATCAAGTTTGGGAAGTTTAGAATACTTACGACTTTTATTGTAAATTCTGGGTTGTAGAAATGAACGTTAATTAAAGATTATTTAGCCTAGTCTCTTCATTTTTGATATGAGGAAATCAGAATCCTGAGTGAAAAAATAATTTCTCCTAGTTCATACAGCTAATTAGTAAGAGTCAGAAAGAAAGTTCTCCAAGTTCTCTGTCTTTGGATACTTACAGGAACAGATGTTCACAACAGTTAAGAATAACAACCTTGGGGCTCAGTAGAATTGAACACCTGGATGTTTTTAATATCAGGCAGTCAACTAGTTGCTACTTTCACCGTTTAGAATCTTGGCCAGCCTCTCATGCTGCATCCAGCTCTAACTGTTCCAGTGGGAGCTCTTAGGGAAACAAACCAGAGCATCAAGAAAAGAAACAAAAAATCAATTCTAGCCTTCAACAACCCCAAAAAAAAGTCTCTGTCATTGACACATGAATCTCAATATTCTGACAAGTCTTCTTTCCAGTACCCAGGTTCACACCACCAGTTGGACAGTTACACATAGACATTTAAAATGTGCTTCAAACACAAAATATGTAAACCCAGTTGCATTATTTCCCTTGCATTACATGTTTCTCCAGTTTTATTCCCTCTCCCAAAGTAACTGCAAAATTCTAAAATGACTTGTAAAATGTGTTTATTAATAATTCAGTTTCTATCCTTGTATCCTGCTCTGTGAAAGATTGCCTTCCTCTAAACTCCACAGCTTCCTAGATATAACAAGTTTCTTAAAGTTCCTGGGGGTTAACATCTTCAGTTGTAAAATAGAGACTGTAATTTCACTTCCCCTCATAAGATTGTTATGGTGAGATCATGGTGGTTATTGGACAGTTTCTTCTGCTTACTTATTTTTATCTTTCTTTTTCCATTTTATATAAAGGGCATGCATTTAACTTTAAAATCACAAAACAAACTCAAAATTTAAAGCAAAAAACACATAAAGGACACTTTTCATGTCATTTTTGTGATTATTTCCATGCAAAGATAAAATACACCATTATTTTTAAGTTCAAGCAGTAATCACAGATTATATAACAAAAAGTAGGTCCCTCTATCCATGGCAGAAAAATTGTGTTCACAAAATTCATTTCCTCTTTTCCTGGGCACACAGCCATATCACTACATTTTCAATCTCACTGGCAGTTAGGTATGGCTTCCGGATAGTTTCCTAGCCAATAAGTAAAAGTTTAAGCTTCAGGCCTTCCCATTAAAAACCTCCCACACGCCATTTGCTGTGATCTTTGCCCTTCTTTCAGCTAAATTTTAACATCCAGGAAAACTTTGGAAGCCACAGGGGAAAAGATACCACAAACTTGATCACCTTGAGTTCCATGCAGAGATGATCGCCTTCATCAATCCAATTAGTGCTAAATCTCCAAGGGCTGATAAGTGTCGTCCCTCAGTCATGTCCGACTCTTTGTGACCCCATGGACTGTACCTATGAGGCTCCTCCATCCATGGGATTTTCCAGGCAAGAGTACTGGATTGGGTTACTATTTCCTTCTCCAGGCAATCTTCCTGACCCAGGGATCAAACCCGGGTCTCCTGCATTGCAGGCAGACGCTTTACCCTCTAAGCCACCAGGGAAGCCAAGGACTGATAAATGAACAAAAAATAGACTTCTGTTGCATTTGAGCTATTACACAATTTGGAGTCTATATATTACAATTGTAGGACAATTTTAAATACATTTGGCTTCCTTAATGAACTGCTCATAGGAGTTAGGATAGTCTATGTTTATTCTTTGATAAACAAAACCCAAAATCCTTAATAGTTTAACACAGTAAGCATTTATGTGTTGTACCTACAAACTTCTCGCCAGATCATCTGACCCTCAGGCATCTATTTTATGCATGAATCAGTCATCCAAACTGTTTTTATCTTGTGGCTTCACCTTTTCAACACAAGACCCTCTGCTTGAAAACAGGGAGAGACTGGAGAGTTTTAAAAAGGCTTTTCAGTCACATTTTATTTGCTAGAACTAGTTTTCTGGCTCTGGATAGAAACAAGAAGTTTGGAAAGTATAATCTTCTCTATATCCAAGAAGAAAAAGAAAACTAGAAGACATGAATACCAGTCATGTTTACCACACAACTGTAATCTATTTCTTATACTTCTTACCAGAAAAACTGTTCACACATTTAAGCGTATCATAGAATATTAGATAAATGAGAAAATGCTATGAACAGTGTTTGATGTCTTACTTTTCTATAGAATATATTTTGCTGATTACAATATAGATCATTCTATAAACAAGTTCCTACTATATAGCACTGAAAATAACAACTATATAGCACAGAGAACTATACTCAATATCCTAAGATAAATCATAATGGAAAAGAAAATAACTGGGTCATTTTTCTGTATGGAAGAAATTAACACAACTTTGTAAATCAACTATATTTCGATTTAAAAGGATATAGATCATTCCTTTTTTAAGTTTTACATTTAAAATATGTCACTTATCAGTGGATATTTCATTTACTTGCATATATTTTCTATTGCAAACAAAATTGTAGTGAACATTCTTTGGGTTTTTACAAGACTATCTATGGGATAAATACCTAGAAATAATCTTGCCAAGCTATACTTGTATTTTTAATTTTGATATATGTTTTCATAATTGAAAAATTTATAATTTCCTCTCAATGACTCTGGATCAATTTACATTTCTACTAACAGTTTATAAGAGCAGGCTTTCCTGTCCTTCACTGTCTTCTGAAGCTTGCTCAAATTCATGTCCATTGAGTCAGTGATGCCATCCAACCATCTCACCCTCTGTCATCCTATTTTCCTTCTGCCTTTGATCTTTCCCAGCATCAAGGTCTTTTCCAATGAGTCAGTTCTTTACATCAGGTGGCCAAAGTATTGGAGTTCCAGCTTCAGCATCAGTCTTTCCAATGAATTTTCAGGACTGATTTCCTTTAGGATGGACTGGCTGGATCTCTTTGCTGTCTCAAAGGGACTCTCAAGGGACTCTCAAGATTCTTTTCCAACACCACAGTTCAAAAGCTTCAATTTTTCAGTGCTCCACTTTCTGTGTGGTCCAATTCTCACATCCATACATAACTACTGGAAAAACTGCAGCTTTAACTAGACGGACTTTTGTTGGCAATGTTTCTCCTTTTTAACATGCTGTCTAGGTTGGTCATAGCTTTTCCTTCAAGGAGCAAGCATACTTTTAGTTTCATGGCTGTAGTCAAGGTCCACAGTGATTTTGGAGCCCAAGAAAGTAAAATTGTTCACTGCTTCCATTGTTTCCTCCCCTATTTGTCATGAAGTGATGAAACTGGAAGCCATGATCTTAGTTTTTTGAATGTTAAATTTTAAGCCAGCTTTTCACTCTCCTCTTTCACACTCATCAAGAGGTCCTTTAGTTCCTCTTCACTTACTGTCATTAAGATAATATCATCTGCATATTTGAAGTTGTTGATATTCCTCCTGGCAATCTTGATTCCAGCTTGTGATTCATCCAGTCCAGTATTTCACATGATGCACTCTGCATAAAAGTTAAATAAGCAGGGTGACAATGTACAGCCTTGTTGTATCCTTTTCCCAATTTTGAAACAGTTCATTCTTCCATGTCCAGTTCTAACTGTTGCTTCTTACCTGCATACAGAGGCAGGTAAGGTGGTCTGGTATTCCCAACTTTTTAAGAATTTTCCACAATTTGTTGTGATCCACACAGTCAAAGGCTTTAGCATACTCATTGGATCAGAAATAGATGTTTTCCTGGAATTTGCTTGCTTTCTCTATGATCAAACAAATGTCGACAGTTTGATCTCTGGTTCCTCTACCTTTTCTAAATCCAGCTTGTACATCTGGAAACTCTTGATTCATGTACTTTTGAAGCCTCACTTGATGGTTTTTGAGCATGACCTTTTTAGCATGTGAAATGAGCATAATTGTACAGTAGTTTGAACATTCTTTGGCATTGCCCTTCTTTGGGATTAGAATGAAAACTGACCTTTTTTCAGTCCTAAGTCCACTGCTGAATTTTCCAAATTTGTTGACATACTGAGTACAGCAGTTTAACAGTATCATCTTTCAGGATTTGAAATAGCTCAGCCTGAATTTCATCATCTCTACTAACCTTGTTCATAGTAATGCTTCCTAAGGCCTACTTGACTTAACACTCCAGGATGTCTGGCTCCAGGTGAGGGACCACACCATCGTGGCTATCTGGGTCATTAAGACTTTCTTTGTATAAATCTTGTGTATATTCTGGCCACCTCTTCTTAATCTCTTCTGCTTCTGTTAGGTCCCTCCCACTTTTTGTGATCAGAGTGAGCGTAACAGTTTATTTACCAGTTTTCCAGACACACTATTATAATTATATTAGTAACAAAAAATAATCTACTGAGCATTTCTGTGTTACAAGACCATGTATCAGATATCACAGAAGATAAGATGAAGTAGAGTAATCTGATAACAATATTATCAGATTAACACATTGTCCAACAAAATGGAAAAATCCATAGACAGAAGGATTAATTCAGTCATTACATATTTATAAGCATCTGTTTTCTCCAGTTATCATTCTAAAGTGCTGTGAATACAGTAGTCAGTGTTGTAGGCAAGGTATCAGCAGACAGGAAGTGTACATTTTAATGAGGGAGACATCACCTTAGTAGTGCTGGGGAGCAAAATACGATGATAGAACAGCCAATGACTAGGAGGTGACTTCACCTTGCATGGTCCGAGAAGATCTCTTTGTTGTGGCAGAATTCTAAGTTAAGACCTGGATGACAAGAGTAAACCAGATAAAGCTGGAGAAAATATTCCAGGATGAATGAACAATTAGTGCAAATATGTAAGGTCTTTACTATATGACATATACTACATAGTATGTAGGAAAAGTACGAGTATACTAAGGTGACCTAGGACAGGAAGCTATGGGAATTCAGAAGCTCAAGAAATATGTGGAGTGGGAGATAGGGGATTTGTGAAAAAAATCTAAATGAACCTCAGGTTTCAGTGGGCTGCCATCAGAAGGACATGTGTCAAGGTCAAGGAATAGAACTCAAATTTTAGAGATCTGCTGTATAACACCATGTCTACAATTAACAATAGAGTATTATGCATTTAAAAACTTGTTAAAAAATAGGTATCATGGTAAGTGTTCTTAACACAAAAATAAAATCAAGAGAAAGTCAAGAAACAAGTCTTTTGGAGGTTATGTGTATATTGTTACTTTGATTGTGGTGATGGGTGAAGGTGAATGTCCAAATTCATCAAAATGTATACATTAAATATGAGAAATTTTTATTAATCATACCACAATAAATATGAAAATAAGAAAATAATATGGAAATAAGAAAATAAAAACATAAACTGATAATTTCTATTAAATAATCATAATCTTCACCACTTTATCCAGCGATGATTAATACTTACTAACACAAAATGGAAGAATAACCTCAGGAAGTCTTTGGTGAGCTTTCTCCAAAAATACCATAAAAGAACACCTAGTCACTTATTTCACAATCCCAAATTAAGTAATTTTCCCTAATATCCAAGATATAAATAATTTCAAGAAATAAATTTAATTTTCATTTTTAAAACTTTAAATCATATCCTCCTTTCCTCTGTCCCAGGAGATTGATTTTTAATTTTCATTTCAGTCTGTCTGACAAAGATACATTCTCATTACTTGAAACTTTCAAATATTTGAGTGAACTCAGGCAACTACAACACAGTAGAAAGTCTATTAGATGTAGTTTGTTAAAATGAATAGTTAAGGTACCAAAATAGGTTAATTATTTTCATATTTTGTAGTTAAGATGATTCAAGGTAATTTCTTTAAATAATATCAGACTTGTTCACTTTGCATTCACATATGCTTTCTAAAAGGTCAAAAAAGAGTGGGGTTTGTAATATTTAGTGTCATATAGAAAATCTATCTAAAATATACTCTCCTATAGTTCACTCAGCATTTTTTAAATTTAGCCTGAAAACACTATATAAAAATGTGTAGATACAACCTTTAAATATAGCATGAAAAAAAAAGTCTAAATATTGGTAGGAGTTGAAGGAGAAGATATAAGACCTTTTTTTTTTTTTAATCTCTTTACTTTGACTAGATTAAGGATGATTGAAACAATACATTTCTCATTACCCACATCTCTGCCTGCTTACCTATCAATCTAACTACCAGCAAAAAACCAAACACCTTCAGTGAATACACACAATGACTGGTCTGCTAATCTGGGCTCTGTCCTCTCCAGCATGGAAGGCTCAGAAGGTACTTAACATAACTTCAAGGAAACATAGCATATTAAATGTTTCCTAGTTCCCCTAAACTCTCTTGTTGATCAGATCCAATTACAAGTCCCCTCATAGGATTTACAAATATCTGACTGCTTAGAATTCTCAATTTTAATTACTTGCGCTTTTGAAGTACTAATCAAGAAGGAGAAACAAAAAGAAAGAAATTAGGAAAGAAACTTCTATTGTATTTCCAAAGAAAGTAATGCTAGAGGTTACAATTAGTGTTCCTTTCAATTATAGTACCTCTCATTGAAAGGAGAAAACAACGCAATTAATATGCAAAGTCTTAAAATAAAACTTTAAAATATTTATGATGCTTTCTCAATTGTTTGCTTTTAGAGACAAGAAACAGTTTGCCTGGCTCTCTCAATTTATAAGGTGATGTCTACACACTGTCCTTGCTAGTTCAATAAATCTGACACCCGTCTTGCTGAGCTGATGTAATCCACATCTCACCTCACTTCAATTTGTCTGAATTCCCTTGATAACAATTGCCATATACACTGATGCTTTTATTTGTAACTAAGAAAATTCCAATGCTGCCTTTGGCTTTTTTCCAAAATGCCAAAAGCTGACACATTTTAATTCAATAGCTAATCCCTCATAGCTTAATCATTTCAGGTACATTCTGATAGTTATTTTATATATTTTTAAGTTAGTAACAGTTTTCTACCCTTCCAAAAGGGATATTTTTCTTCCTGCAATCAAATTGCCTGTCTTTCTCTATGCTGGAAGTTGTTATTCATCTTTTGATAAAGCAAAGAGGTTCAAAGCCAGGGAAGCCAACCTAGCACTTTGATCACCTCACACTGTCATTTGAGAGGCATTACCTCAAAATGTGGCTTTAAAAAATCCAGATACCTCAGGTAAAATTATCAGAAAATGTCTTCACCACTCTTCTGTTTAGGCCACAAGTTGCTTTTTTTATCCTTAACTTTAATCTTTTAGATAGATATAAGACCTTGACATTCTGTAAGTTTCCTAGCTCTTGCTATTGGCAGAAAGATGTCTTCATAAATCATTCCCAGAAGAACATGGCCATTTAAACTGTTAGAGCTAGAAATTGTGTGATATAATTGTAGGTATACTTGTTCAACCAGTGATTCTTGGCATGACCTTAGGTAAATCACTTCACCTTTCCAATTCTCATTCATTTTTCATTTGTGGAGCAAATGGATATTATGGTTCTCTCTTCTGTTCTTGCATGGGATAAACCAGAGGGATAACATGAGAGAAACAGCATACTACAGTGCTGTAAATGATTACTAAAAAGGAGAATGAATTTTAAGAAAACAAACAAACCAAAAAACTCTAGTAAGAGCAAGTAATAACAGTCTCCAAGATAGTTGATAAAAATGTGGCTAATTGTGCATGCTTCAGTTGAGTATACATGAATATCTGTGAAATGAAACAGATGAGGGTCTTCTTGATTTGACTATATCATGGTGAGTACCTCTAATCTTACCTTATATAAGTTTTCATCAAGCATATATAAATATTGTTTCTACTTCAGAAATCATGTTCCAGGAAAACAAATAAATTAGACCTAGACACATCCCAAGAAATTTCAAAAAGAATTAAGTAGTTTTCTTAATTCTAATTTAAATATATTATTCATTTTATACTATATTTAATGAGCAAGTAAACTTACACATGCTGATTTTCTGTCCTAGTTTTTTCAGAATTGGTTGTGTTAATTATCAGTATAAGCTTCTAAGACAGGAAAGGTTCTGAAATGTCTTTATTAACTCCAAAAATAAAATTGAGTAGAGAACATTATGGCCATTGAAATACATTTAAGTATTAATTCATTAATATTTGTATACAGTGTAAAATAAGACTCTAGTTCTTTTGCATATGGGTATCCAGTTTTACCAACACCACTTATTGAGCAGATTATCCTTTCCCCCACTGTATATTCTTTGTGCCATTTCCAAAGATTAGGTGACTATGGGTAGGTTTATTTTAGGGCTCTCTATCCTGAGATAGAGATCTTCCACAGATCTTTAAATATGTTTTAAAGTCACTGCCATACTGTTTTGACTATTATAACCTTGTAATACAGTTTGAAATTAAGATGTTTGATGCTTCAAGCTTTGTCTCCTTTCTCAAAATTGCTAAATAAAAAGGCAAGGACATTTTCAAATTTATTTTATGAGGCCAGGATTACCCTGACACCAAAGTTATACAAGGACAATACAAGAAACTGCAAAAAAAAAAAAAAAAAATTACAGGGCAATATCCCAAATGAATACAGATGCAAAAATCCTCAACAAAATACTAGCAAGCCAAATTAAACAGTACATTAAAAATATCACACACCATGATTTGCTGAGATTTATTCTTGTAGTGCAAGGATGGTTCAATGTGTACAAATCAATTAATGAAGACACCACATTAACATAATGAAACATGAAAATCATATGATCATTCAAGAGATGCAGAAAAACCATTGACAACATTCAACCTCATTTTATGATAAAAAACGCTCAACAAATTAGGTATGGAATAAATGTACCTTAACAAAATAAAGGCCATATATTACAAGACCAGAGCTAGCATCGTACTATATGGCAAATACCTGAAAGTTTCTCTTTTAAGACCAGGAACAAGACTAGGGCACCCACTCGCACCACCTCTATTCAACATAATACTGGAAATCCTAGCCAGAACAATTAGGCAAGAGAAAGAAATAACTGGCATAAAAATCAAAACAAAAGTTAAATTGTTTCTGTTTGTAGCTGATGTGATATTAATAAATAGAAAACCCTAAAGACTCCACCAAAAAACTCTTAGAAGTAATAAAGAAATTCAGCAAAATTTCAGGGTACAAAATCAATATATAAAAATCAGTCACATTTTTCTATACTAACACTAAATATTACAAAAAGAATTTAGGAAACAATCTCATTAACAACAGCACCAAAATGAATGAAATACTTACAAATTATTTTAACTAAAGAAGTTCAAGATCTATACACTGAAAACTATACGACATTGATGAAATAACTAAAGACAAAATAAATAGATTTCTCATATTCATGAATTATAATAATTAATATTGTTAAAATTTCTATTCTACTCAAAGCAATATATAGATTCAATGCAATCCCTATCAAACTTCCAAATGGTACATTTTACAGAAACAGAAAAAATTATCCTAAAATTCAACTGGAACTGCAAGACTCCACATAGTCAAGGCAATATCTTAACTCCATAAATATTACACTACTTCAATGCTAAAGCAATTGAAGAAACTAATAAATGCACACCTCAGGGCAAAGTCTGAGACTTAACTGATAGAAATCAACTGATATAGAGAGGAATATTTTATTTGTATGCCAACTTTCTCACCTTAGTTCTCTTCTTTGATTAATGCTATTATATTTATTCAGAGAATAAATCTTTGTTTTTCATATTTTACAAGCAGAAGTTATGAGTTAATGTCCCCTTTAAGACTTAGATTCCTTTCATAGGAATGCTTATTTATTAATCTATTCATTCAACACACAGTTAAATTGTAGTAAGTATGGGGTATTATTATAAACACTGAATATAGCAATAAGCTGAAAAGCTGAAAATCTCTTTTCTTCTAGTAATAGACAACCAGCCAGAAACAAAATGATAAAAAGATTACTGCAGAACTAGATAAATAAGCAGATTTAGAAGATGAAGCAAGTAAGTAGATTAATGAGATGGAGAATAGCTGTGGGAGGAGAACACCTCTAGCTAGCTAGTTTTAAGGAAAAATCTCCAAGAATTTTCTTTAAAAGCTAATACCTGAAGGGTAAGGAGAATTACAAAAAGAAGAAGTAATCATTTTAAGCCCTTAATGATGAGAAAGATTAGAAACATTCAAGAGACAGAGGAGACAACTGTGGCTGGATCATAATATGAGAAATAGAAAATGATATGAGTATGGAGATATAAGCGGGAAGCATTGTGTTTTAGGTCTTGAAGACAGTGACAAGTAATCTGCAGTTAAACTAAGTTTTATGGGATGTTTTTGAAGGCTAGTAAGCATGATCCTATCTCATTAAAAATTTTTTGGTTTCACTGCAGCATGAAGGATATACGCTAAAAGTCAATTGAATATGAGTCTGGAGCTCAGAAAAGAAGATGGAAATTTTGAATTTATCACCATAAAGTCTATTTTGTTTAGAATAGAAAATTTGATTATAAAGAAAATGACACAAGTGATATAACATTTAAAAGACTGAGATGCATAGAAAGGGAAGATCTCACAAGGGATTTTTAAAAAATAGAAATAGATCTTCCAGTAGCCAATACTGGAACAACTAGAGCAACAAAATAAAGCAGTATTGGATTATAACCAAAATTATAAAACAAATATCCATGAGTCCATATGTTATGAAGTCAAGCTTGCTCTCTGCTCACCACAGGACAGGCCAATGAATTGGAGATGAAATGTTGAGGCAAGGAATATGACTTTATTCAGAAAGCCAGCTGACCAAGAAGAAAGCAGACTAATGTCTCAAAATAACCATATTACTGGGGTCTGGATGCCAGGTTCTTTTATAGAACAGAGATGGGGAGAGATGAGGAAGTAAAGTAAAAAGGCCATTAATCTTGCAAGTATCTCCTGGAATGACCAGTCTTGGGAAGGGGGTATGTTAATTCCTTCTTTCTTGTAGCCACTCACAGGCAGATAGGGTCCTGAATAAATGCGTTTTGGTTTACCATTCAGGCAAAGGGGCAGGGTATCCTGAAGCAGGCCATTATGTATGGACAGTATCCTTCAGAAAACAAAAGCAACAAGAAGCAAAGGTTAAAGTAAGAGAAACAGATCCAGCATGAAGTCAGTTCTTTCCTGTAATATATATAAATACATGTCGGTGGCAAAATGGAGAAGGCGATGGCACCCCACTCCAGTACTCTTACCTGGAAAATCCCATGGATGGAGGAGCCTGGTTGGCTGCAGTCCATGGGGTCGCGAAGAGTTGGACACCACTGAGCAACTTCACTTTCACTTTTCACTTCATGCAGAATTCTAAATAATTTATGTATTTTTTTAATTTAAATTTATTTATTTTAATTAGAGGCTAATTACTTTACAATATTGTATTGGTTTTGCCATACATCAACATGAATCCACCACGGGTGTACACGTGTTCCAAATCCTGAACCCCCCTCCCACCTCCCTCCCCAACTCCATTCTATAGCAGATACACCATAACCCCTACTCCTTACATGTGTTTCACACATAACGAATTCCTTCAAAAAGATTGTATAAAAAGGGAAAAATAGAGTAATTTTTCAAAGGATTAACCAGACATTCACTAGTTTAGCCAATGACAAAGATTAATATCAAAAGTGACAAATTAGGTTGTCAGTACACCCAATATGATTTGGTGAGAATGATATTCTATGCCATTTTTAAATTTTAACTTTGTGGTCTTCCTCCCAAAAACTGCTAACTCCAGTCCAATCATGAAAACACATCAGACAAATACCATTGATGAACATTTTTCAAAATATCTGACAGTTACTCCTCAAAACTGTCAAGGTCATCGATTGGGAACACGTGTACACTCGTGGAGGATTCATGCTGATGTACGGCAAAACCAATACAATATTGTAAATTAATTAGCCTCTAATTAAAATAAATAAGTTTAAATTTAAAAAAAAAACAAAGAAAGTTTGAGAAATTGTAATAGCCAGGAGGAATCAGAGGAAACATGATGCAGGCAGAAGGATAGAAATAAAGTGTAGAAATAAAATGAAACTAGAAAACAGACAAATAATAAAACATTAACAAAACCAAAACGTAATTTTTTTGAAGGATAAATAAAATTGCCAATCTCCTAAATAAATCAAGGGGGAATAAAAAATTAGTATCATGAATAAAAAAGGGATTTTTGCTACTTATCCATCAGACATTAAAAGATAATAAGAAAATAACATGAACACTGTTATGCAAACAAATTCAGCAATATAATATGAATACCATTATGGCAACAAATTCTACAATTTAGATGAAATGAAAAATATACTGGAAAAATATAACACAAAGTTGACATAACAATAATGACAAAATATGAATATTTTATATGTATATTTTAAAATAACATTATCAAAAACCTTCATACAAATAAAACCAAATAATTTCAAGTGTGAATTATATTAAAGATCCAAGAAAGAACAGTGCCAATAGTATACAATCTTTTTCAGAGAATAGAGGAAATACACACTGGCCAAACCAATTTATGAAGTTAACATAAACATAAATTATTACAAAGACATTTTAAACAAAATTATGACCAATATCCCTCATGAACATAGACACAAAAATCTTTAACAAATTATTATAAAATTAAGCCAAATAATATAAAAAAATTATAATACAATGTAAACAATTATATTTTATCCCAGAACTGTAAGATTGATTTAACAATCAAAAATCAATCTATGTAATTCACTGTTACCAGAATAAAGAAAAAAGCGACAATTTCAATATATCCAACTGACAAAATACTCATTCATGATAAAATTCTAGTGAAACTGGAATAATAGGAGCATCACCCAAAAATATATCATTAACTTTATACTTAATGTGGTGGTGGTTCAGTTACTAAGTCATGTCTGACTCTTAGGACCCCATGGACTGAAGCCCACCAGGCTCCTCTATCCATTGGATTTCCCAGGCAAGAATACTGGAGTGGGTTGTCATTTTCTTCTCCAGGGCATCTTTCCGGCCCAGGGATCAGACCCATGTCTCCTGCATTGCAGGTGGATTCTTTACCACTGAGCCACATAGTAACAGACTAAATAGTTGCCAGTTAAGATCAGGAACAAAGCAAGGAAGCTCACTTTCTCTGTTTCTAGTCAACACTGTCTTGGAGGTCCTATCAATTGGAACATGTAAAGTATAAGCAATAAAATTTATAAAGTTCACAAATAAAGAAGTAAAACTATTCTTTCTAGATGTCATTTTTGCTTACCAAAAAAAAAAAAAAAAAATAACAAATCTACAAAACAACTGTTAAAACCAGTGAGTAAATTTAAAAAGTTACAGGATAAAGAGCTAATATAAAGAACTGCTTTCCATGTGCATATATTAACCACAGGGAAACATAAAGCAAAACCTTTAAGAAAGCCCTATACAATAGAAAAATATAGCAAGGAAAACCAAGATCTTTGCACTAAAACTTATAAAATATTGTTGATAGAAATTAAAGAAGGGGGAAATAAATAAAATAACATCTTATAAATGGATTGAAAGTTATTGTTAAGATGTAAATTTTCCACAAAATGGCCAACATTTTCAATGCAGTTTCAATGTAAAACCCTTTAAGCTTTTTTTGTGTGTTTTATTCCACAGCACCCAGCATAGTGCTAGGCACACAGCAGATACTGCGAGAGGAAAGAAGGGAAGAGGGGAAAGAAGGAAGAAGTGAAACTGAGCAGGACCTTGTGAAATCCTCCTGGGAACAAAAAGGCTTTCTTGATTTCTCTATTTTTCCTTGCCACTTGAGTTTTTGTAGAATCAGTATGATTCTATTTAAGCTAAAACATTTTGCAGGAGCTACCTGAGAAGGAGCAAAGATAAAAACCCACAAATAAAATTTTCTCTCTTTAGGCAGGAGATGGACCTGGTTCTTGTCCAAATTCCAGAAAGCACCCTATCCCCTCCTTTACCTTAGCCCATAGTGGCTGTCTTTGAAATAAACTGACCTAATCTTAGATGTTTTTTAGAAACATTTCAGAATGTCTAATGCCTGTAAGAACTCAAGGTTTCAACATCTCCTCCATCTCACAGGTGGTGAAGGGATTTTAATAAGACACCCAGAGCTGAATATTAACCACTGACACTCCTTTCCCCTTTTTGCTTCTCTGTTCTGCTTCCCCTTTAAAAGCTCTTTGCCTGAGCCTATATGTTGTTGTTGTTGTTGTTTTTAATAAACTAGTCCACCATCTTCTTGGTCAGCAGGCTTTCTGGAATAAAGTTGCTTTCCTTGCCTCAAGCCTTGTCACCCAACTTATTGGCCTGTCAGGCAATGAGTAGCCAAATCTGTGTTCACTAACAGAAGAAACAGCTCTTTTACTTTGGTCTTTTACCTTATCTATTTGAATATTTTTCAGAACCTGACATCAACAACATTTCTATAAGGTTATAAAGCCAGCACAATTTAAAAAAATAAGTCCACCTCCCTAAAAGCCAACACTGGGCACTGGGTTCATAAATCCAGTTTAGACCATACTAGCAACTATTTCTGGAGAAGGCAATGGCACTCCACTCTAGTACTCTTGCCTGGAAAACCCCATGGATGGAGGAGCCTGGAGGGCTACAGTCCATGGGGTTGCTAAGAGTCGGACACGACTGAGCGACTTCACTTTCACTTTTCACTTTCACGCATTGGAGAAGGAAATGGCAACCCACTCCAGTGTTCTTGCCTGGAGAATCCCAGGGATAGGGGAGCCTGGTGAGCTGCTGTCTATGGGGTCACACAGAGTCAGACACGACTGAAGCCACTTAGCAGCAGCAGCAGCAACTATTTCGGGCTTTCCAGGTAGTGCTAGTAGTAGAGAATCTGCCTGCAAATGCACAGATGTGGATTTGATCCCTGGATTGGGAAGATCCCCTGAAATAGGAAATGGCAACCCTCTCCAGTATTCTTGCATGGAACATTCCATGGAAAGAGGAGTCTGGGGGGCTACAGTCAATGAGGTGACACAGTCGGACAGGCCTGAGCACACACAGCAGCACCTATTTCACAGGGATTTTCACGAATGCTCCTTTGTGCCTAAGTGCGTGAAATTCCTACTAAGAATCTATTTTAGAGACCAGCTGAGCCACCACCTTCTCAACATCCCACCCGGGCCACCATCTTCCCAAAACAGTCTTCCAGCAAAATGCTTAAGTGAATAAAGGAGGCTACTTGCTCTGGGTTGAATAACTGTCTTACTCTCAGCCTTCGAAACTGTAGGTAGTATGTTGGTTCATAATCTTGAAAGTCTCTCTGTGAAACTCCAAACTGTCCCCTGTACCAGGACGGCAAAAAGAGACAGAAGGCAGGGGCTGCTGCTGCTGCTGCTGCTGAGTCGCTTCAGTTGTGTCCGACGCTGTGCGACCCCATAGATGGCAGCCCACCAGGCTCCCCCGTCCCTGTGATTCTCCAGGCAAGAACACTGGAGTGGGTTGCCATTTCCTTCTCCAGAAGGCAGGGGCAGACCCCTCCAAATAGGTGGTGACAAGTCTGAAAGAAAGGGAACGTACATGTGAGGCTGGTCTTGAGTGGCTGCGTGACGAGTAGTCTCTGAATCTGTCTGCCAGGATCTTAAACGTTTAAACAGAGGCCCTCACAGGGTTCAGTCATGTTTACAGTCCAGATGGTCTCAATAACACATTATTCTCTCAAGGTGAAGTGGCTCCTAGTGCAGGAACCATAGGCTGAATGTACATTCCAAGGACAGGGCAGGGAATGGAGAGTCTCTGGAGCACCCCTTGAACAGTTACATCCTCTTGATGATCCTCTCCAACATAGTACCATGATCTGCTATGGATCCCATACTATGCACAACAAGCCAAAGTGAATCCACGCTATGAAACCCTCTTAATCTTCCCAGACAGATCCTCTTTTTCGGTGTGCTGTGTAATGAAGCAGGACCCTACTGGACCTTAGTGGGAAATACCCTCTCCCCCATACCCTCCAGTTCAGCTCCTCTCTCAAGTACTCAGATAACAGTGTCTCACACATTTTTCCTGAATTTTTCAGCTGCTAAAACCCACCACCAAATGGAAGAAATTAACTACTTAATGAACCTGAGCTCCTAGCTCCCAGACATCCTGACATCTAAGGACTGATGACATTAACCACTCTGTTACCTCAGTCAACAAATCAGAGAATTGTGCAGGAGCTGACCACATACCCTAGGATGCCCCTCCCTCACCTGTGTTTTAATACTTTGCTGAAACCCTTCATGGAGTTTGGGTCTTTGAGGCACATGAGGCCTCTGCTCTCCTTGCTTGGTCCTTCAATGTACCTTGCTCTGCTCCAAACTCTGATGTTTCAGCATTGTTTGGCCTCACCGTGTGGTGACAGTTGGAATTAATAAGAAAGAAAGAACCTAACTCTTTTACATATTCCTGACCACTGTTATTTGGGAGTTTTACAGTGCTGCCTCAAGATTAGTTATAGCTGAAGCAGAAAACCAAGCAGTCACTGCTTCAGAAGTCAAGAAATAAAGGAGAAAATACTTAAATAATAATACTAATAACAAAACAACATATTTTATTTATAGCATCCTAACTACACATATAGGAGAAGGCAATGGCACCCCACTCCAGTACTCTTGCCTGGAAAATCCCCTGGATGGAGAAGGCTGGTAGGCTGCAGTCCATAGGGTCACTAAGAGTCAGGCATGACTGAGCGACTTCACTTTCACTTTTCACCTTCATGCATTGGAGAAGGAAATGTCAACCCACTCCAGTGTTCTTGCCTGGAGAATCCCAGGGACGGGGGAGCCTGGTGGGCTGCTGTCTCTGGGGTTGCACAGAGTCAGACACGACTGAAGTGATGCAGCAGCAACCACACATATAAGTGCAAAAAAAAAAAAAAAAGAGGTAAAAATATTACACATATCCAAATGAAAAAAAGTGAAACTAAGAGAACAGAGAAGCATTTAAATCATAAAAGTAGCAATTGGGAGCTAGAAGTAACATTAATGTTCCTCTCATTGAACCTCACTTTTAAGATAAAGAAAAAAAACTGACAGAAATAATAAATATTACTGTATGACTATCTTTGCTAAAGAAAGACTAACAATGATTTTGCTTCTAAGAGGGACAGGCTAAACTAGTTCCAAAGGAGATGTTGACCTGAGTTATACTGGTTTTGTGGTGTTTTTAAAACCCTTCTAGTTGCTGTTTCCTCTTCCAAGGAATAGCCTTTTTTTAGATACTTAAGTAGCTCAACACCTCAGCTCATTCATGTCCCTGCCCAGCAAATGTGCGCCTTCCCTGACCAACCACTGCTATTTTACAACTTTTGTCACTTTCTATCCCTTTATTTTCTTTAAAAAGCTTATCAAATCCTAACACCAGAGTTTGTATTGATTTGTCTACTTGTGTGTTTTCTATCTCCCCACTAGAATGTAAGTTCATGACTTTGTCTTACTCAGGACTGTATCCCTGCTGGACTACAACAGTGCCTGGCACAGATTACACTCTCATGATTGTATGATGATGTAAGAAATAAATGAGTTTTCTGAGCAGCTCATTATTGTTCAGTCGTTCAGTCCTGTCTGACTCTTTTGTGACCCCATGGACTGCAGCACACTGGGTTTTCCTGTCCTTCACCATCTCCCAGAGTTTCCACTAGGAACTTGCTACACCAGATAGCAAGGTTTCCACTAGGTTCTGTTCACCGGGTACAGTATGTTGTGTAAGGGAAACGGACTCAAGACAAGCTCTTCACCTTCAGGGAACCCACTGCCTGGGTATACTGAAGAAGGAAAAAAACATTCTCTGTTGACTATTTAACTCTATGGTATATGAGAACATAAAAATATAAACTGTTATACTATAGATAATAACATATTACCTTATGATACCTTGAAAGGAGATCTGAAAAGCTTTTCACACAAAGTTCTGGAAGAGGTAAACAAACAGTCCAGTCAGTAGAGAAGGATGGAGAAAGACACTCCAGATAGAGAAAACTATACAAAAAAATGGCCTAAGGGATGGGAATGCAAGGCATGTACAGAAAACATGTCCAGTTCCTACAGGACTGAATATGTGAAGGCAAGTCCTCTAACTGAAATGTTGGTATCAACCTTTGGCAATATTTGGACACTGTTCACACATATTTAGAATTTGTTTTCTTGGTAGTGGGAGGCCATTGATGGTTTTGTCTAGTGGAGAAACATTAAACAATTGAGTAGTGTCTTTTTTTTTTAATATCAGGCAACTTTCTTAGAAATTAGATAAAATAATCTGGTCAATAAATCTGAAAATAAGACGGTGGAGTTTAGGGAACAGATTCTCAGAAAGATACATAACCTGACATAACCTGAAAGGGTAAAACAGCTTGTAAATACAAGAAGTAGTTTTAAAAGAGATCTCTTATCTTGAGGCTCAGTCTTTGTTCCATTCTGCCTACCCTGATCAAATCTCCAGTTTAAAACATTACTTCAGAGAGTATGGTGAGAAAAAGAGTATGTAGTTATGGAGTTCATTTAGGAATGTCTGCAAAAAATGGCAGGGTGGGGAGGGGGTTCAGGATGGGGAAGACGTGTACACCCGTGGCAGATTCATGTTGATGTATGACAAAACCAACTCAATATTGTAAAGTAAAAAAAAAAAACAAACAAAACAATTCAGTGAAATTCATTGAGATTGACCCAAGGTCCAGAAATAATTGATTCACATGAACATTATACATGTGCCTAAAGGGAGTAAATTTTCTGCAACTGTTTGATGAAATGTCTATAAGCATCTACTATTTTAAAATCTGGTTTAAACGTTCTAGACAATTATGATTGTTTCTTGCAAGGTGTATCTATGACTTAGAGAGATAAACAGCATTACAGTCTACCACTTGGATGGTTATTATTTCTCCTTTTCTATAAATTTTTATTTTATATACTCAAAAAAAAAAAAGGCAGGTGGATACTAAAGCTTGAACTAGAACAGGGGAATGGAAGTGAAAAGACAGATGGGATCGGTAGTGTGAGGTGATTGCACAGACCACTGGACAACTGGGTATTTTCCCTCTGGGGGAGTTTAGTTTTGAAGA
Source organism: Bos mutus (assembly GCF_027580195.1). NCBI lineage: Eukaryota > Metazoa > Chordata > Mammalia > Artiodactyla > Bovidae > Bos > Bos mutus. Next base: position 74,879,292 of record NC_091617.1, read on the forward strand.
AGAAAATAAAAATAAATTGCATTTCATTATTATCTATTTATTTGGTCAACTAGTTTAGGGGAAGAAAAATGAAAATAGCAGTAGAATATAAAAGCAGGTGCCAGGAAAGAATTTTAAAAGAAATGGGCCATCTAACTTCATTCCCTCTCCATCCTTCTTAAAAAAGAGAGACATAAAAGCTTTCAGTGTTTGTAGGTTTCCAAATCCACCCACTTACACCTGTTCAGAAACATCTATTTTCTTGTATAATGGAAACTTCAACAAATAAAAAGGCCAGCTAATAATAATGTGATGAAGAGAAAAATTGTTGTTAGCTTCTTCATATTTTTTTTCTAGGCTTAAAAGGGTGATTTTTAAAATAATATGTTTTAGAAATAAATGGTGCATTATTGGTTAGACCTATGCATGAATTTGTATTCCTGGCATTTCCTTATTTCTTAATGTAGTTAGTGCATACATTATTTTCCTATAGTTCAATAAATATGTGGATATTTGGGGAATTTCATGTCACTGTTTATTAAGATTTGAATTATATATATGTAGAAAGAGAGAGAATAAATCCCTTTATTTCAGAATATAGTAAAAACTGCTTAAATCTTTTATTTTAGAGCTGCAGAGACTTTAGCAGCTCTAAATAAATTCAAATCTAGCACAACAATGAGTCTTAGCAAGGAAATAGCTGGTTAAGAGGATGATCTATGGGACCTAAGAAGTAAGTGAAGGAGATAGCCATACAAAAACCAAGAGAGACACCCTTCCAAGTTAACAATGAAGGTAAAGATTCTGAATTTTCAATGGATAGAGAGTAAGAATAAGCTGGAATTTTCAATAGATAGAGAAAAATCTAGTGTGAATGAGGTGAAAAAGGCAGTGAGAGGCGACTTTGGAAAGGTCAATAGGAACAAGATTATGCTTGCCTTGGGGGCCATGGAGGAAATATTTTTTTTTCTCTTTACAGAGGAAATTCATTAAAGTGTTTTATTCTAGTGAGTAAGCAGTCCATTTTATGTTTCTGAAAGTTTATTATGATGACTCGATGGGTAATGAATGCATGAAGGCAGGAGTAGAAGCAAGGAGACCAATTAAAAGGCTTTAATAGTTCAGGTAGGAAATGATGAAGTCTTGGGGTGGAGTGATAGAGGGGATATCCAGTGCTCATATTGGGGATATACAGTGGACGAATGAGTATATCTGGTAAAAAATTAGCACGGAGTTTATGCCCCTAAATTCATTTTCAGTTGGTCTATGTTGCACAGAATTTCCTTTATTTTAAATAAGCAAAAACTATTCTCTGATGATTTAAATAATGCTATATTAAAATATAGTTTTAAAACTATAATTCAATACACAATGGCTTATAGTACCAAAATTTCACCTAGATATTAATGAAGTCATTTTACCCATAAAATAACATTGATGATATAACATTTATAACAAACATGATTACTTATTTATCATTTATGTGATTTATTCCTTATAAAATTTCTCACTGTCTTATGTCATATTTGCTTTTATGGGTTGAATTGCTATTATTTTCACAAAACTTTTATTTAAGGAATATGTCAAATGTATGAATTTCAACAAAATTGGGTCATTAAAACACAGAAACATTTAAGCGTTAATTTATTTTCAACATACAGAAGACTTATGGGTTTCTCCATGCATGAGCAAAATATAACTGAGCCATTTGATAGTAAACATGGCTAATGCTTTTAAATGAAAACCTATTCTTGATCTAGAGAAATGCCTATTTAGCTGGAATTATGTGAACAGTTTATATTTTCTGCTAAGTACTTTCAAAGTCGTGCTTGTGTAATCAGATAGTCTACATTAAGCTCTAATAACGGTTTGCTGCATGATCATCACAATGATAATGTGTGTAATTTATCACACCTGCCACTGAAGGAGCTCTAAGAATTTCACAAACAGGCCCCTCATTAATCTATTCATTTAGCTTCCTTCTTCTTTAAAATTTCTAAAGCTGTGCAAGAAATTATGCAGCAACTGTGGGAAAGAAAAAGGCTTTAAAATAGTCAGAAAAAGGCATTAAAGTAGAGTGGGGTGCAGGATTACAAAGACAATAAATTCTGAGTAAAACTATCTGGAGAACTGTCACAATCACATGTGTAATAGATTCCTGTTTGGTTAAATTGGGAAACACCCTAAAATATTCAGATCAAATTCTTCCTTTTAGAAGTTGTACATCCCTGTTGATTTACTTACTGATCTGCCCTCCCTGGAGGTTTGAAACACACTGAAGACCCAGAGGTCTTTCATTCTAAAATAAAACTTGTGTTTCTCCACTGCTGTATAATTCTATACTCAAAAGATTGTTTCCCATGTAACTAAAGTGGATGTTATGTTTATGTATAATATACTTGGTATTCTAAAATATTATTTATATTGTCTAATAATAAAGAATAAAATATATTCTGAATACATTAGTTAAGGTATATGTTCTAGGTAGGCATAAAATGTTAGGCAAGCTTGAATATTAACAGACAACAAGTAATTGTTCTTTAATTTTGTGATCATTGCATATATATATATTTTTATTAGATTATTATTTTTTAAGTACTTATAGAACACTTCCATTTGATAGATATTATATAATATTACCAAAAGTCCAACCCTTAATCAAAGGTTTCTGCAAGGATAATTTTGGGGAAAAAGTATTTCCAAGGTTTGGATCAGGGTGGGATGAATAGGCAGAGCACAAAGATTTTATAGGGCAGTGAAAATACTCTGCATGATACCATAATGATGAATACCTACATGTCATTATACACGTGTCCAGTCCACAAAATGTATAACACCAAGTGAACCATAATATACACTACAGAAAGGAGGTGATTATGATATGTCAGTGTAGGTTCATAAGGCATATTGATACTGGGGGAGATTATGCTTGTGTGGGGCAATGTGCATATAGGAAATCTCTGTACCTTCCTCTCAAATTTGTTGTGAACTTACACTGCTTTAAAAAAATAAAGTCTGAGGTGGCCAAGCCTTTGGAACCCATAGGCACATTTCAGAACTTCATCTCCAAGGAGAGTCCTCAGGGAAGTGGCCAGGTCCTGGTCAAGGTGATGGAGTGCCTGGAGCACCAAGCACTTACAGACTTGGGCAGCCATGAAGCCTATGGCACAACTGGAGAAAGTAGTTGCTTCTGTGGACTAGCTCCACCATTGGACATGAACAGAATGGAGCCCATGTGGTCAATACTGGAGGACAAATGTCTCCACTTGAGATCCAATAGTGTGGAGGATATACAGAGAGCTACTACAAATCTCCCTTTATCTTATGGAGGAGTATTCTGCGCCTCCACCCACACCCCCATCCCACCCTCTGCAAGTCTTTGCCAAAAGATGGATGAACAAGAGCCTGTCTCACCTGGCTGAGTAGCTGTCCTGGGAAGGGGAACTCTGTTCACAAGTGGGCATGTGAACACATGGATCAGATGGAAGCACAAGGGTAGTGTTTCGATATTCTGAACACTAATAGTTCCAATTTCTTCAGTCACCTGGAAAAAAATGGTTAAATGTTTTTTGGTAATTAACTCTTCTAAATACAGAAATAGGAAAGATCTGGTCAAAACAAAGCAGTGAGTTCCTGATGCTAGTGGAAATAAAGGGTATGGCCAGTTTCCAAGAAAATGGATCTAGTATTTACTCTCAGGCTATTCAGTATGAAAGATGTTATTCCCCTTTGTCTTATCCCCAAAAGACTTGTGTATCAACTGTACTTAAATAAATTTTTATATTTATGTAACTGTTAGATGTTACATCTAATCCCTATGTGACAACCTGAATTGTTCCTTTGTTAGTCATTTCTATCCACCTGAGCAGCCTTTTCTCTTTAACAAACACACTTGAAATTGCTACTGGGTACCCACTTTGTTCCCAGTAGAAAGAACTTTCTGCTAAGAGCTGAAGAGTGTTTAAAGTAGATTAAAGCTTGGACACCTAAAACTATCCACCATCCCACAAAGTGATTATATGCAAAAAAGAATACTAGCAACACATATGGTTTCTCTTTCTGAAAAGAATTTATCATCAAAATAACCCTGAGACAGCTAAAAATATGGTATTGTATATTAAAAATTTGCAAAAAGGGTAGATCTTATGTTAAGTGCTCTTGCCAGATATAAAAAAATAAAGACATAGGGAGGAAACTCTGGAAGGTGATGGGTATGTTCATGGCCTTGATGGTGGTGATGGTTTCATGTTGCAAAAATTAGATAGATACATATTTTTACATATGAATCATACTTTTAATAGTGTTCTTTAAAATAGAGTTGAAAAAATGTAATGAAGATAAAAATAAATTAAGATTCGCTTTGATTTAAGGAAAATTTTAAAATGAACACAGTTATAGTTTACATCAATATTAAAAAAAATAATTCTCACAACAAAAATATACTTTACTCTGCAAAAACATTCAATATAGGATTTTTATAGGCATAATTTCATATATTCCTGTTTAAGCTGTATATTTTATGTAGAAATATTATTTAAAGCTCATATGATGGGAAATAGTTTATACTCAGAAAATATTTAGATTCTTCTTTACAAGTAATATGTTTGAATGGAGTTGAGAAGCTGCAGAGCTTTGCGAAGGAGTGGCCACCCTCTCCAGTATTCTTGCCTGGAGAATTCCGTTGACATTGGAGACTGGAGGGCTACAGTCCATGGAGTTGCAAAGAGTGGGATGTAACTGTGTAATACTTTCACTTTCTTCAGCAAGCAGATGTAGCCAATTAATTATGTAAATGTCAAGTCAAGCATCCATCTGTAGGTGAAGTAGGTCAGGCAGAATAAAATATCCCCTTAATTAGATAGTAAAGGACAGTCCATTTGGAAGTGGTATATGCAGATACAGATATATTTCTGGATGAATGAAATCAGAGGACCTAGCTGCATTTAATAATGATGTTGCTTACAGCCGTCTCAGATTTAACGCAAAGCGTGCCATCCTCATTTTCTATGGCTATGAGAATCAACTGCATACGAAAGTGTACAAAATAACTCAAAACTTAAATAATTTGGGGGAATGCCTACAAGCCTGAGGACATCTGATCCCAAAGAATTTTAATTGTGAAAAAAGATTTAACATATAACTGTGTACACATCACTTTGTATGTTGAAATTTAGCCACTTCTTCAAAAAGAAGAAATAATTATCAAAAAATTATTTTTACTGTGAAACATTACAGGCAGGATTGAATCCCCCAGGTACTCCTTGCGTCCCATTGCCCTCCTTTTCAAAAGGTCTTAAATAGGCTTTATGTTGCATGTGTCAGACCCATTCATGGTCACTTACATTTACCTCCTATATTTTTCTCTCATTGAAGATAATTATATTGTTTTATATGCTTTAAGCTTTATATAAACGCTATCATGCTATGCACATGTTTTTCCAACTTGTTTCTTTGTCGTGAGCTTATGTTTTTAGAACTTCATCTTTGTTGATACATGTAAATAGAGTTAGTTTATTTAAATTGCCCTGTAGCATAACACATTATGGATGTGAAATAACTTATTCATCCATCCACCTGTTGATGACGGCAACAAAACTTCACAGATTTGCAGGAATGACATACAGAATTTTGCAAATCTTTAGTGGTAAATGTGATAAAATCTTTTAAAGATATAATTAATAACACTAAAATATATGGAAAGATATTTGCATGTACTAGATGAAAGACTCAGTGTCATAAAAATGATGATTTCCCACAGAGAAATCAATCCATTTAATGTAATTCCAATCAAAATCAAAATAAAACTTTTTGATAATCTGATTCTTACATTCACGTTGAATATAAAGAATCAAAAATAGCGAGGAACATTTTTCAGAACAAAAACAAACTGAAACGTATATCACGTGAGCATCACTCTTGATTTCCTTTGCCTCCTGCCCCAGGCTTTTGTTTCATTGAAGTCTGAGGCATCTGCTTCTCACCATGTGTGTGCTCTAACCTCACTTGCCTCAGCTCATGCATTTGCTGTGTCCTTTTTGCCTCCTGCCTCAGAGTTTCCCTGTTCACACCAAGTCATCGAACTCTGGTCAGTCTCAAATCACGGAGAACATGAAAAGTCATGAGAATAAATGTTTTATGAATAAATGTTTTTCTTTCCCCCTCTGCAAAGTCTGAGACTCAAAGTAGATTACTTATCTGAGGACTGTCCAGCAATCAGTTACACTTAAGAGCCATCCTCCTAGAATTCCCTTACTCCACTTGTCTCTCATTTCTCCTCCCCAATAGGTTGTACTACATAAGCTTTCTATTGTAGTCTCTGCTTCTTGGAAAATGCAGAATAAAACATAGCCAGGGTTACCATCAAGCTGTGGTTAAGACAATAATCAGGGTTATTATCTTGAGAGATAAGTTACCATAAAGCTGTGGTTATTAAGACAATTTGACATAGGTACAGGAGATGACAAATGGACCAAAGGGACAGACTAGAGTGACTCAAAACAAATTCACACAAACAAAGAAGCTAAATAAATGACATAGGAACATTATAAATTACTGGGGAAAAGATATACTACTCAACAAATTGTGATAAAGCAATTGCTTACTATTACTGATCTAAAACAAAAAGACTGCTAATTATTTCTTCCTCAAGAGTGAGTTTATTCAGGATCAGCAAAGAATTGCAATTCAGGGTCTGCAACCGTGGTGAACCATGCACAAAAACAGAGAGAAGAACTCTTTTACTAAGGAAGTCAGGAGGGCTGTAGTAAGCAAAGTCTCCATGGCTTTTAATTGGCTGACTTGGGTCTGTCTCTCATTGGTTAGCTCTTGCCAGGCAAGAAGAGGGAGTATTTTTCTCCTTGTAGGACTCAGTTATCATGGTAGAGGATAAGAGCTTTCCCTTCTGGCTTCATGGTCCTATTGATATGTGTCATCTCAACTAATACTCCAACCAATCTTATTTAAGGGTAATGCAGATGATAAAATTGTGATTCAGTAATTTTTTTCAATAGTCATGATACTAATAAAAGTAGAAACTAGATTTCAAACATAACTGTTGCATTCAAGGCCAAATATAATAGGAGACCATCCTTCGCTCTCCATTGTATTTATTTGAAATGTTAAAAGAAATTACAGAGCATCAAAAATTGTCTCACCTATACCTGTAAAGCAGTGGTGGCAAATATTTTAAGTTTTCTTTTGAATTAATGTGCTTATTAAGTATATTTACGGCATCACCCAAATCTTACATATATATTTTATCAAAACATTTTAGGAAACCAGGCATTATTTTTGTGTACAAAATATACACAGCAAGTATGGTAACAAAAATCAGACTGCTGGCCAGGCATTTGGTTAATCTCTGTCCATCAACAAAAATAACTTTTCCATTACTATGCTACATGCTCTGGCCAGAATCTTGTTCAGTTCAGTTCAGTCACTCAGTCATGTCCAACTCTTTGTGACCCTATGAATCGCAACACGCCAGGCCTCCCTGTCCATCACCAACTCCCGGAGTTCACTCAGACTCACGTTGGGGAAACAGTGGAAACAGTGTCAGACTTTATTTTGGGGGACTCCAAAATCACTGCAGGTGGTGACTGCAGCCATGAAATTAAAAGATGCTTACTCCTTGGAAGAAAAGTTATGACCAACCTAGATAGCAAATTGAAAAGCAGAATCTCGTTAGTTTGTCCCTATTAAGTAAGGGAGTTAGACTAGGTAACTTATGCATCTCTCTAAACCTACATGCAGACAGCAACATGTAAAGGAGAGAGATAGTATAATAAATCAGACATAAAGAACTGGCAATCAAAAAATGATTCTCAATCAACTGAGTCCACATATGTAAAAAACTTTCCTGCATTATAGTGTACACAACATATGTCTCAGAGTAAAGCATTGAAAAGTAAGCCTTATTAATATTTTAGAAGAAAATATTTTCTATTATTTCATTATAGGAAGGAATTTTTGAAAACAGGAATTGGAAATTATAAAACATAAAGAAAAAGATAGGTAGTTTGACTACATTAAAATTAAATAAGTAAATATATGAATATATTGAAATATCAATTTGTTGTTGTTTAGTCACTCATTTGAGTCCAACTCTTTGTGACACCATGGACTGTAGTTCACCAGGCTCCCCTGTCCATGGAATTTTCCAGGCAAGATTACTGGAGTGAGTTGCTGTTTCCTTCTCCAGGGGGGGTCTTCCTGACCCAGGGATCAAACCCAGGTCTCCTCATCTCCTGCATTGCAGGTGGATTCTTTACCACTAAAATATCAATTAGAATACATTAAAGTATATTAAAATACATGGGCATGAATACAAGTCCCATACTTCAGAACATAACATATATGTTATGGATATCTATGATAATAGATATTAATATATACCTGCACACAAATTGAAAAACTGTCAGAGATTGGGAGACTGCTAGTATCAGTAAGTAAAAGACAAAAAGCCAATGCAGAAGGAGAGACAGTTTTTAGAGACTTTAAAAAACAACTAGAAATTTCCACATAAGATATTTTTCTTAATAGAAGACAATAAATAATTACTCTGCATAATAGATACGAGGTTTCCTTTTGGAGGGCTTTCCTTGTGGCTCAGCTGGTAAAGAATCTGTCTGCAATGTGGGAGATCTGGGTTCGATCCCTGGGTTGGGAAGGTCCCCTGGAGAAGGGAAAGACTACCCACTCCAGTATTCTGGCCTGGAGAATTCCATGGACTGTATAGTCCATGGGGTCGCTAGGAGTCGGACATAACCGAGTGACTTTCACTTTCACTTTCCTTTTGAAGTGAATAAAATGTTTCAGAATTAGACAGAGATAGTAGGCTGCAATCCATGGGGTCGCTGAGGGTCGGTCACAACTGAGCGACTTCACTTTCACTTTTCACTTTCATGCATTGAAGAAGGAAATGGCAACCCATTCCAGTGTTCTTGCCTGGAGAATCCCAGGGACGGGGAAGCCTGGTGGGCTGCCATCTATGGGGTCGCACAGAGTCAGACACGACTGAAGTGACTTAGCAGCAGCAGTTGTGGCCCAACATTGTGAATGTGCTAATGCCATTGAATTGTTCACTTTAATATGGTCAATTTTATTACACTACATAAATTTTTTCAATACAAAATTGAAAGATACTAGATGAGGAAAATCTTGTTAATTTGATCACTGAAACTATTATCCTCTTAAATTAAATTCTACCATAAGAACAGAGAATAATTTGATTGTATGTTTAAATATAGGATATAATCATTTTAATGTACTAAATATGAAATGAAAATTGATGATTCTAAAATCCTGACAAGATCAAGGTCAGAAAAAGTTAGAACATGGTGTCTTTTGCCAGATGTCTGGCACACCAAGCCAGACTGTTGTTTGATAAAATATTATGTATGCTGTAGGAAATGTTTGATTTCCACTGAGACAAGGTTAGATGACTGCACAAGTGGCTTATTCATTCCCTGGTGACTGCATGTTCAAGGTCTAAATATTGTTAACGATTTTCTCCCCTTATACTTCTTTTGCTTTTCTTTTATCAACAATTCACCCTACTGCCTAAAACTCATTTAAGTACACAGACAAACCCATTATCTCATTTCCCCCTCCTCTAGCCCATTAACTGACACAGAAGGAAATCAGATCAAATTATTCAGAAGGATTGGACTAGAAGCCCCATACATAACATAGTGGTTAGTACAGGTGCTTGGGGGATCAACTCTTGGGCTTCCAATGGTAGTTGGTGAGAGACTGATGTAGGCACTCCACTTCAATTATATAACACTGGAGATGGGAATTAAATTTCATATAACTCAGTTGCCTGACTTGTATAATGAGAACGATAATAGTACCTATTTTCAAGGTTATTGCTATTTATTAAAATTAGAGGTAAATATAGAGCACTTTGAACAGTTTTGTCACATGGTAAGAATACCTTTTAGCTATTGTAATGTCATTATTTAGTGCAGCCTCAGAGCAAAGCACCTTGCCTAATAATGAACCAAATTCTGCTCATGTTAAGTCTAATATTTTTGAGTTATGAATCAGTACAGTTTCAAGAGAAGAAATTGCACCATATATAGTCCTTCCAATACTTCAGCTACCTGATGTGAAGAGTTGACATTAGAATAGACCCTGAGGCTGGAACGATTGAATGCAGGATGAGAAGGGGACGACAGGATGAGATGGTTGGATGGCATATCTGACTCAATGGACACGAGTTTGAGCAAGCTCCAGGAGATGGTGAAAGACAGAAAATCCTGGCGTGCTGCAGTCCATGGGGTTGCAAAGAGTCAGACACAACTGAGTGACTGACAACAACAAGAAGGCTGCTGTCTTTGTGTCTTGTGCTGGAGACTGAAGTGGGAAAGGGAAGCAAAACAAGCCATAACATATATTTGTTACACTGGGAAGGTGGTGCAGGGACATGAGGCACTGTACGGCTCACGCACACTGCTGCTTGGTGCTGGCTCACCCTGTCAGTGTGGGGCAACAGCTGGGCATTTGTTACTGCAGTTGTCACCACACTCTCCTTTAGTTTCTTTAGTGTCTGTTTCATGGGCTGTTTTTTAATCCCAATTTGACAAATCAATTCATATCAAAATAAAGAAGAAATATGCATGACTAATAGAGTTCACATTTCTGCAACCAGCCTCATAGTCATAACTGGTATTTATAGCTACATTTCCCCACTACGTGTCCTATGTTCCCTTTATCCTCAGCAAGTACCTCATCTGGTCAGTTACTTTCTGGCTAAGATGTCCCACACTTTCATTCTTGAAGCGTATGGACTTTTAGCAGACCTGCTTGTATTGGGCCATTAAAGTTTTTCCATTGACTTTAAACACAGGATATGCAATTATGGAAAAACATCCAAGGGGATACCCCTGAATTATTACAGACATATTCCTTTTTATCTACCTCATATAGTAGCAACATATAAAGTTATAAACACACAGTTATATACAACTTTGTATTATATATAATATATTGGGTTGGCCAAAAAGGTCATTCAGGTTTTTCTGTAAGATGCTATGGAAAACCCCAAACTTTTTGATCAACCCAATATGTATGTACATATACAATCAAATAAAGCATTTAGTGTAGAATTTGACCTAAAGCCATTGTGGAGTTGGTCCAACAGTCAATATAAGATTACTGTGATTCAGTTGGAATTTCACAGGCAAGCACGCAGCATGGAAGGGAAGATGGATATGAAGTTGATGAGGACACGGACAAGCTGTAGCTCATGAGGACAAAGGTCTCCATCTCATATTAGCCTCTCACTGTCTCCTAACCTCCAACTTCAGGGCTGCAGTTATTCTACAGGATATGCTGATGCTCTTCAACCAAGAGACAGACTTGTACCTGGCCTAGAAGTCATAGAAGCCAAAAGATGATCAAGAGAACTACACTAACTAGGACCTAGGCATAGAAACGAATTCTGAAAAACATATTTATAGCCCACTTCAACTGGTACAATATAAATTCATCATACACTCCAAGACAGGCAGAAAATAACAATAAAAAACAAAAACAAAACTTCAACCTGGATTGGAATGTAAGAGATTTCTAATCTTTTAAGAATCATCCCTAATCTTTTTCTTCCAAAATCAGAGATGTACTGCCCATTCTAAGTTGGAGAATGCTTTTCTAGAAGTAGAAGTTCTGCATCCCAAGTTAGTTTTGCAACTTAGAAACTCTGCGATATTTATTAATTTACTTAACAATTGTAAGGCTCGGCTTCCCTGTCTTATAATTGGGACAAGTAAATGTAGCCTCTTTTCATTCACTGATTTGTTGATATAAGTAAATGAAATAATGGATGTTGATGTATTCTCTAGCTAATAAAGAGTAATGTACACACAAATAATAGAATTATGAAATCTGCTTTTCATTTTTGTGAACAACAAAGACAGATGATGTCAGCAGACCTACAGAGATTATAATTGATCTTTGTGGCCTCAGTCCAGGGCCTCGTGACATTTTTCCAGCATTTCAACAAGCTGCCTGATTTACTTGTGAGGAATTTTCTTTCCATGTGGCCAGCAGCAGGAAATGAAATGCATTATAGCCCCATGTAGGTGGTTAATTTGTTTGAACTGTCATTTAGCTGGGCCTTCAGAATCTTCCTAATGATCTCCCTGGTGCAATGCAGTGCAACTCTTACATGTTACCTGTCACCAAAACAGCTGTTTTCAAAGATGCTATTTTGTTTTATTTTATGAATTAGCATCTTTCCATACTTTAATGAAAAACTCACAATATACATAAAAATTCTAGAAGAAAATGTAGGAGGTAAGATTCTTAACATTGGTCTTGGCAATGATTTTTTGGATTTGACATCAAAAATAAAGGCACAAAAGCAAAATTAAAGAAGTGGGATTACTTCAAGCTAAAAGGCTCAGTAAACAAAGAAACTTCTCAGCAAAATGAAAAGGCAACTTCAGAATGAAATAAAAATTTGAAATAATATATCTGATAAGGAATTAATAACCAAAATGTATAAAAGGTATATTCAACTAAATAGCAAAAAATAAAAAAGATCTGATTTAAAAATGGACAAAGGAACCAAAAAGACATTTTTCCAAAGAAGGCATACAAATGGCCAATAAGTACATGAAAAAGTGACCGACATCACTAAAGATCAACATCACTAAAGATGCAAATCAAAGCCACAATGAGATACCACCTCACACCTGCTATCGTCAAAAAAACAGAGATAAGCAAGTGTCGGCCATGACTGGAAAAAAGGGAATCCTTGGGCACTGCTTGTAGGTATGTAAATTAATGCAGCTACCATGGAAAATAGTATGAAGGTTTCTCAAAATATTAAAAAAAAAATTACCATGTGATCCAGCAATTCCACTTCTGGATATATATCCAAAGGAAATTAAAACATATCAAAAGGTATCTCTATTCCCATGCTTAGTGCAGCAATATTTGCAATATAGCCAAGACATAGAAGCAACTTAAGGGTCTGTCAACAGATGAGAGGGTAAAGATGTATATATATATATGAAATAAAAACACATACATATTTAATATAAAATACATAGATTTTATATATACATAAGGGAATACTATTATAATTTAAAAGTTCTCACCAGAAATACAAAACAATAAATATGTGAAAATATGTGATGGATGTATTAACTGACTAAAAGAGGTAAATCCTTAAACAATTTTTTTAAAATGTGTGTATATACATACAAACACATACACAGAAACACAACATACAGAGTACTAGGCCAAGGTCTGTGAGGTTTAGGGTGAGAATGGGGGTTAAAATGCAAAAAAACAAAGAGGGAAAAATAATTTTTCTGTCTACCCAAAAAACAGAGTCTAGTAAGTAAAAACAGTACACAATACTACAAATTAGAAAAGAGAAATAAACTGCTATTGGGCCAAAAAGGATGGAGGTTTTGGTTCAACAGCAGTTAGGACAAATGACATTATGAAGAAAAGATAACATTTGAACCGGACCTAGAAGAATGTTCAGAATTTCATTGTGTAGAGATGGGATGTGTGTGTGTTGGGAGTTATGACAAAGGGGAGAAAAATAATTATGTATGGAAGAAAAACTTCTCATGAGCATGAATATAGACTAGGATATTGACTATGACAAAGCCTTGACTGTGTGGATTACAACAAACTGTGAAAAATTCTTCAAGAGATGCGAATACCAGACCACCTTACCTGCCCCCTGTACATGGAACAAAAGACTGCTTCCAAATTGGGAAAGAAGTACGTCAAGGCTGTGTATTGTCACCCTGTTTATTTAACTTATACACAGGGTACATCATGAGAAATGCTGGATAGATGAAGTACAAGTTGGGATCAAGATTGCAGTGAGAAATACCAATAACCACAGATATGCAGATGATACCATCTTTATGGGAGAAAGTGAAGAGGAACTAGAGTCTCTTGATGAAGGTGTCAGAGCAGAGTGAAAAAGCTGGCTTAAAACTCAACATTCAGAAAACAAAGATCATGGTATCTGGTCCCACCACCTCATGGCAAATAGATGGGGAAACAATGGAAACAGTGACAGACTTTCTTTTCTTGGGCTTCAAAATCACTGCAGATGGTGACTGCAGCCATAAAATTAAAAGACGCTTGCCCCTTGGAAGAAAAGCTATGACAAACCTAGACAGCATATTAAAAAACAGAGACATTACTTTGCCAACAAAGGTCCATCTAGTCAGAGCTATGGTTTTTCCAATAGTCATGTATGGATGTGGGATTTGGACCATAGAGAAAGCTGAGTGCCAAAGAATCGATGCTTTGAAGTGTGGTATTGGAGAAGACTCCGAGAGTCTCTTGGACTGCAAGGAGATCCAACCAGTCAATCCTAAAGGAAATCAGTCCTGAATATTCATTGGAAGGACTGATGCTGAAGCTGAAGCTCCAATACTTTGGCCAGCTGATGCAAACAACTGACTCATTGGAAAAGACCTTGATGCTGGGAAAGATTGAATGCAGGAGGAGAAGGGGACAACAGAGGATGAAATGGTTGGATGGCACCATTGACTTCATGTACATGATTTTAAGCAAGCTCTGGGAGTTGGTGATGGACAGGGAAGCCTGGTGTGCGGCAGTCCACGGGGTCACAAAGAATTGGATGTGACTGATCAATTGAACTGAACTAACCTAAGCACCTGGTTTATGTATGTTGCAGATAGTGGAGGACTGCAAATGCCCACCTACTCAGCTAGAACTCTCCAATAAGCAAAAGTGAGTCATGTGAACAGGGCTAGTGATACAATCAGAGTAGTGCTTAGAGGCTTGCACTGTTAGCCATGGGGTGAGAAACCAAAGTATGGGGAAATACTTAGCTTGTAATAGTGCCTGTATAGGGGGAAAGGTTCACTGAGGGTGAAGATCATGCTCCAAAAAAGGAATAGTTGTGAGATGCAGGAAACAAAGAATAAAATTAAAAACATTGTGTTGCACCAGATCTCTGTCCTTTTAAAATCATTACCTGTTCCTGTCTGAAATGAGATATATTTCATTGGGGGGAAAATAAGATGTTATAATTATTCAGTGAAGTAGCATCTTTTTGAAATATTACTGCTGAAAAAATATTTAAAGCAGCCATGTAAGACTGTTGCTGCTGCTGCTAAGTCACTTCAGTCGTGTCCGACTCTGTGCAATCCCATAGACGGCAGCTCACCAGGCTTCCCCGTTCCTGGGATTCTCCAGGCAATAACACTGGAGTGGGTTGCCATTTCCTTCTCCAATGCATGAAAGTGAAGTCTTTCAGTCCTGTCCGACTCTTAGCAACCCCATGGACTGTAGCCCCCTAGGCTCCTCCGTCCATGGGATTTTCCAGGCAAGAGTACTGGAGTGGGGTGCCATTGCCTTCTCCGCATGTAAGACTAGGATTCTGTAAATCCCCACTGTCTTTGTCTGCATCGTTTTAGTTCTGAAGAACCTGCATTTGGAGGATCACTTCATGATACAGAGATAATAAGAGGATGCACCTCTGCTCTGAGAATGGCTTCAGGTTATCCGCGGGTGATTGAGACCAACAGCACACCTCTTGGCTAAGAATAAACATTATGGCATATTTAAAAGTTGAAAGATTCACAATATCTTCTCCCCAAAACACAATTAAGCCACCATCCAAAAATGTGTTCACTGTCATACACAATCACCTATGTTTTCCTGTCTGATATCAACCTTGTATTGCACAAGAACTGACCAGAGGCCAGCCTCCCAGCTTACCATCATCACTTGTTCTCCCATTTCATCTTTATGCTTGTAATTTCCCAAATGTCTCTTGCTGTTTTAATTATGCATGCTTCCATAATTTTGCACATGCCACACACTTTTCTCTTTGCCTAGAGTTCTGAAACACCCAACTCAATCTGTCTGAACAATTATTACTCTTCCTCAGGAACTTAGGGTAAATACCATTTATTCTAGGACACCTTCTCTGACTCAATCAAGATCCCCAAAGAAATATTTAACGTTATCCACTACCTTAACTGTTAAAACTGTACTGTGTGCTTACTTCCAGTGTTACCTTTAGTGAACGTTGAATTGTCCTCATCAATTCATAGATGCTCCTCAGAAGTATATACTGTTCCATAGTCTGCATTCTATGCAATAACCTATCTCTGGCCATATTTCATTGGCCTATCCTTATTTATCCTTATCTTTTTTACCAGCTTATAACTCAGAATGCTTTATAGTGTATAAACTTTTGTAGTTTACATTAAATCATTTTTGGTGCAAGGTATATATATATATATATGAATAAATGTGTGCGTAAACAAAGAAGTCATCTTTTCTACTGTTCTGTGCAATCCTTTCAGCAACCACTGTCTTTGGTGACCTTAGATGTCCCAGAGATAGCAGAATAGATGGCATATGGCAAGTGTTCGATTAATTAGATTCAAAAATCAAACTGTAACTTTTGTTTCAGAGCTACTTTGAACACTATGAAATAAATAAATTAGCATTTACATCTTACTCTATATGTTGCAAAAGCAAGCACAGCTTTTACATCTTAAATGATCCAATTGTTGAAAGAAAATGTACATGCTTTTAAATGCAAATAAAATATTCTGATTCTGTAGATAATAAAAATTTTCAAGTGTTCTCAGTGTCATCAAATATACCAACTTTAGATATTCTATATAATAATTACAGATCCTCATGTAGAAAAAAGGGTAAAAGTATAAGTGGGATTTTATGCTAATGCAAACTGATCACCTTCTGCTTTAAAATCACTTGTGTTCTGTTGATCTCATGACTCCATTTCTTTGTCATGAAAAGGAGAAAAAAAAAACTTTAATTTTTTAAAAAGATACATATGTATTTGAAGTAAACAGAACACTGAAGTCAGATAAATGGTGCTGTTTGGATTTTTATTTCATTTTAATTGCTTGGCTTAACTAGGTTATATTGATCTTTTTTAATAACTAGATACTTGTGCAAATGTATCTGATGAACTGAAGAGTGTATACTGATACAAATCTGTTTTGGAATTTAAGATAGGTGTTAGATTGGATATTCATTATGATGTTATAATTATATCATGCATAGTTTTAAATAAAATAATTATTTTTCAAGAGTCCATATTTTGTTAATTAACTCAACAAATAATTATTGAGAACGTGCTTTGTGTCAGGCCCCTGTCTTAGGCTATGAGGATACAGCAGTGAACAAAACAAAAGAAATCCCTACCCATCTTTAAACTCATATTCTGCTGCTGCTGCTACGTCACTTGACTCGTGTCCCACTCTGTGCGACCCCATAGACGGCAGCCCACCAGGCTCCCCCATCCCTGGGATTCTCCAGGCAAGAACACTGGAGTGGGTTGCCATTTCCTTCTCCAATGCATGAAGATGAAAAGTGAAAGTGAAGTCGCTCAGTCGTGTCCAACCCTCAGCGACCCCATGGACTGCAGCCTTCCAGGCTCCTCAGTCCATGGGATTTTCCAGGCAAGAGTATTCTAGTGAAGTAGATAATCTGTAAATAAAGGTATAGTGCGTTGTCAGTAACAATGATATGGTCAAAAACAAAGCACTGTAAGGAAACTGTTGTGCTGCTTTAAGACAATTGGCACAAATATTTTTAAGAATTATCTGAAGACTTAACAAAAGAGCAGAGCAGAGGAATCTAGGGAAGAGCTTTCCTGACAAAGGCAACAGCACATGCAAGGGTTTTTATACTATTTTACTATAGGACCTTTACATACTACATCAATTCATTTAAATGATAAAATTGTCAAAACAGCTGGGGCCCAGAGCATCTTTAATTCTAGTCAGAATCTTAATGTTTTGGTTATGGAAGAAACCATTGCTTTTTTTTCTAGTTTTTTGTTTGTTTTATCTCTTCTTTTTCTGTGTTCTTGTTTTATTGTTGTTATGAAAGTGAGGTAACTATTAAGACCAATAGCATTGTATTACTAACAAGAGCTTTGAAAATAACAGATGCTTCCTTTTTGGCATCTTGCTCACTTATGGTTAGTTGCCATCATCTTGAACAGTATAACAACCTGAAGTAAAAGTGAGGGTAGAATGAAATGATAAAGCATAAAAGAATTGAATTTAATATGAAGAGAGAATTGGTATTGGCTCAGAATGCTGGTTATTTGAAAGCCCTAAATGAGGAAGTGTTTTCTTAAAGGAGAGGTGAAACCAGTTAACAGAAGTCAAGCCTTTAGCTGCATATCAGGATAAGCCTCCTGCCTGCCTCCAGACTCCAGTAAGCCTCATCTTTTGTATTGATTTTAAAAGCGTCAATGCTGAATAGGGTTTCATTAGTTATGATGAGGATTATTGCACAGTTAAAATAATAGAGAAACTGAATTTTGGTTCTTTGGTGGAAAAATATGCAGGGTTGAAACAAAAAAAAATCATCATGGCATTAGGATAAGCTGGATACAAAATCATTTCAGAGATTGATGACATGTCATGGTAGCCTTGAATTATCTGCCTTATTCCTTTAAATTTCTATTTTGATCATCCACATAAGCAAGTGACATATTAAGGTCTATTAGCCCCAGTTATTTTGTCCTCCAAGTAACTTTGGATAGTGCAGAAACAACTTTAAAATTGAATGGATTTCTTTCTGCATTATGAGATATGATATTTGACCTTTTATGTTTTTTATAAGCAATGCTTAGTTATTCTAGAAGTGGCTTGATATGCTATTATATTGGCCATAAAATATTTCTTTGTGTAATGTCCCTTTTGCCCTTTCTTTCAGCATTAGCATATATTTTATACTTTCAGTTCAACATCTAAGATCATTTCCATGGAAAGACATTCCTAGATCATTTGTGAAATTGAAATACTATACAAACTCTTTGATAAGAAAAACATTTAAAAGCTTGAAACATCTTTTTACTGATCTTACCTAGGTTTGAGGTATAGACACAAATGACAGAGGAGATAGAAAGGGAAAGGTATTAGAAGCAGAGAGAAAATCTTGCTGAAGACTTATTGGTTCCAGATGAGAGTGAGAAGAGAGGCATGGTTCTCGCTGGCACAGTTCAGCTGCAGGGCAGTAAAAAAGCCAGGGGCCCAAATTGGCAAAGAACAGCACAGGCAGTTGTGAACCTTCTTTCTCTGTCTCACCAACTTAATAATAGCCATGGTGCCACCTGACCTTGAAAAGTAATTTTAAATGTTTATAAGAAAATGAGCAACTACTCCTACCTCCACTGTAGTTACACAAACAGCTACTTCTAGAAGCAGGAGTAGACCTTGAAAGCTACAGAACTTGAAAGCTAGCTACCATATGCTATAAGAGGCAAGAAAATCATTTTCCTAACTAGAACAAGGAACAAATGTTGAAGTCTTAAATTAAGGCAAATGGGAAGATAAAATAAGACTGAAAAATCCTGTGTATATACAGATAAAAACTTTGGAACAAGGATTAGAAACTCAAGGTTCACCTGGAAACTGTAACGGCACATTATCATGAGCTTCATTGGCCAGGTGAACTGAAGAGCACATACTTCACTGAAAGTGTCACATAATGGTTCAGTTCAGAGACAGAGAAGGCAATGGCACCCAACTCCAGTACTCTCGCTTGGAAAATTCCATGGATGGAGGAGCCTGGTAGGCTGCAGTCCATGGTCTCGCTAAGAGTTGGACACGACTGAGCGACTTCACTTTCACTTTCAGAGACAGAGAAGAAGTAAAATAGTCACTGTCGGCAGATGACATGATACTATATATCAGTTAAGTTCAGTCGCTCAGTTGTATCGGACTCTTTGCGACCCCATGAATCGCAGCGCGCCAGGCCTCCCTGTCCATCACCAACTCCCGGAGTTCACTCAGACTCACATCTATCGAGTCAGTGATGCCATCCAGCCATCTCATCCTCTGTCATCCCCTTCTCCTCCTGCTCCAATCCCTCCCAACATCAGAGTCTTTTCCATTGAGTCAACTCTTCGCATGAGGTGGTCAAAGTACTGGAGTTTCAACTTTAGCATCATTCCTTCCAAAGAAATCCCAGGGCTGATCTCCTTCAGAATGGACTGGTTGGATCACCTTGCAGTCCAGGTGACACTCAAGAGTCTTCTCCAACACCACAGTTCAAAAGCATCAATTCTTTGGCACTCAGCTTTCTTCACAGTCCAACTCTCACATAGGACACCTTAAATTCTATGCCAAAATATTTTTAGAATAAATGAATTTAGTAAAGTTGCAGGATACAAGACTAATATACAGAAATATGTTGCTTTTCTGTGTATTAATAATGAACTACCAGAAAGAGAAATCAAGAAAACATTTCTTTTATAATCACATCAAAAAGTAAAGTACCTAGGAATAAACTTAATTAAGGAGGTGAAAGCCCAATACTTGGAAAACTATAAAACATTTATGAAGGAATTTGAAAATCATACAAAGATATGGAAAGATCCTGTGTTCTTGGATTGGGAGAATTAGCATTGCTAAAATGTTCATACTACACAAAACAATCTATAGATATAATGCAATCTCTGAGACATTTTTCACAGAACTAGAACAAATAATCCTAATATTTGTATGGAACCACAAAGACCTTGAACCACCAAAGTTATCCTGAGAAAAAAAGAACAAATCAGGAGGTATCATGCTTCTTGATTTCAAACTATACTACAAAACTAAAGTAATCAAAATGGCATGGTACTGCCACAAAGACAGATACATAGATAAGTGGAACAGAATAAGAAGCCCAGAGATAAACCCATGCACTTATGGTCAATTGCTCTATGACAAAGGAGGCAAGAATATATAATGGAGAAAAGACAATCTCTTCAATAAATTATCCTAGGATATTGGACAGCCTCATGCAAAAGAATGAGATAAGAAAATTTCTTCACACCATATACAAAAATAAACTCAAAATAGGTTAAAGACTTAAATTTAAGACCAGAAATCATAAAACTACTAGAAGATAGCATCACACTTTTTGACATAAATTGTAGCAGTATATTTTTGGGTCTGTCTCCTAAGGCAAAAGAAATACAAGCAAAAATATACAAATGGGACATTGGGAAGATTCCCTGGAGAAGGAAATGCCAATGCACTCCAGTATTCTTGCTTTGGAAATCCCAGTGGACAGAGGAGCCTGGTAGGCTGCAGTCCATGGGGTAGCTGGAGTTGGACATGATGTAGTGACAAAACAACAACATATATAGATATAAAATATGCAATGAATATTATTCAGTCATTAGAAATAAAATTCTGCTATTTGCAGCAATGTGGATGGAAGTGTTATGCTTAGTAAAATAAGTCTGACAGAAAAAGACAAATATACTATCTTATCACATACATGGAATCTAAAAAAATAAACAAATGTATGTAACAAAACAAAAACAACTCACAGATATAGAGAACAAACTAACTGCTATCTGTGGGGAGAGAGAAGTGGAAAGGATGAGATAAGAGTATGAGATTAAGAGACACCGGCTACTATATATAAAATAAATAAGCAACAAGAATATTTTGTACAGCATAGGGAAATATAGCCATTATTTTGTAATACTTTTAAATGGAATATAATCTATAAAAACATTGAATCACTGTGCTATACATTTGACTGTAAATCAACTACACTTCAATTTAAAAATGTATATTTTTAATGTGTGGTTTTTGCATGTTTTTATTGAAATATAGTTGCTATACAATACTGTGTAAGTTACAGGTATATGACATAGTGATTCACAATTGTAAAAGTTATATTCCATTTACAGTTATAAAATATTGACTATGTTCCCAATATACAATGTATCCTTATAGCTTACTTCACTTAATGTATACATTTTTTATGATTTTGGACATATGCATACATCACCACACCACAATCAGGGTTATAAACATATCCACCATCTCCAAAATATTTATGTCCCCTTCCTGCTGCTGCTACTTCTTTTTTGGTAAGAACACCACATAAGATCTACCTTATTAAGTTTTTAAGTGCATAGCATCATACAATTAACCACAGGCACAATGTTGTGCAACTGATACCTTGAATCTATTTACTTCATATAACTGTAGCTTTATACCCAGTGAACAATTCCCCATTTCTTTCTTCCCTTCATCCAATGGTAACCACCATTCTATTCTCTGCTTCTATGAATGTGACTATTTTAGATACCTCATATAAATGGAATCATGATGTATTTATCCCTTGTGACTTACATTTCCTTTAGCATAGTCTCTTCCATATCTATTGATGCTGTTCCAAATGATAGGATTTTCTTCCTTTTAAGGATAAACAACATTCCATCATATGTATATACCACATTTTCTTAATCTATTCACCTATCAATAGACCTTTGTTTCCATATTCCTTAGCTATTGTGAAAAAATGACAAAACGGATATGAAATAGCAAGTGCTGGCAAGAATGTGGAGAAATATGAACCCTTCTCACTGCTGAGGGAATGTAAAATGGAGCAGCCGCTATGGAAAAATACTATAGCAGTTCCTCAAAAATATTAATCAGAGAAGGAAATGGCAACCCACTCCAGTACTCTTGCCTGGAAAATCCCATGGGCGGAGGAGCCTGGTGGGCTGCAGTCCATGGGGTTGCTAAGAGTCGGACATGACTGAACGTCTTCACTTTCACTTTTCACTTTCATGCATTGGAAAAGGAAATGGCAACCCACTCCAGTGTTCTTGACTGGAGAATCCCAGGGACGGGGGAGCCTTGTGAGCTGCTGTCTATGGGGTCGCACAGAGTCGGACACAACTGAAGCGACTTAGAAGCAGCAGCAGCAAAAAATTAATAATAGAATTAACTTCAGTTCAGTTCAGTCACTCAGTCATGTCCGACTTTGTGACTCCATGAATTGCAGCACGCCAGGCCTCCCTGTCCATCATCAACACCCGGAGCTCACCCAAACTCATGTCCATCGAGTCAGTGATACCATCCAGCTATCTCATCCTCTCTCATCCCCTTCTCCTCCTGCCCCCAATTCCTCCCAGCATCAGGGTCTTTTCCAATGAGTCAGCTCTTCGCATGAGGTGGCCAAATTATTGGAGTTTCAGCTTTAGCATCAGTCCTTCCAAAGAAATCCCAGAGCTGATGTCCTTCAGAATGGACTGGTTGGATCTCCTTGCAGTCCAAGGGACTCTCAAGAGTCTTCTCCAACATTAGATATCCAATATAAAGAAATATATATGTAAAGAAAATAAAGAAAAAAATAAAGAAAGCTGAGCACCAAAGAATTGATGCTTTTGAACTGTGGTGTTGGAGAAGACTCTTGAGAGTCCCTTGGACTGCAAGGAGATCCAACTAGTCAATCCTAAAGGAAATCAGTCCTGAATATTCATAGGAAGAACTGATGCTGAGGCTGACACTCCAATCCTTTGGCTACCTGATGCAAAGAACTGACTCATTGGAAATGACCTTGATGCTGGGAAAGATTGAAAGCATGAGCAGAAGGGGATGACAGAGGATGAGATGGTTGGATGGCATCACTGAGTCGATGGAGATGAGTTTGAGCAAGCTCCAAGAGTTGGTGATGGACAGGGAAGCCTGGAGTGCTGCAGTCCATGGGGTTGCAAAGAGTTGGACACAAATGAGCAAACGAACTGAACTGAACTGATCCAATATAAAATGCATTTGATGGCTACATATGATAATGTTTTTGACTTCTGAATCAGAGCCATATGAAAACAACCTAATCGCAATGCTCTGTGTTAATGCAAATTGACTATGGACCTAAGCTGTGCAAGATAAACATAAAGTTAAAGAAAGCACTTGAAAAATGTTTCAGTATTTGGACTGACTGGAAACTAAAACTGTTTCTATTACTCCTGGATGTACCAGATTAATTCAATTCAGGATGTTTGTTTTGAAGAGCAGCAGTTTTTAGATATGGGCAGATTTTGCATTCTGGTGTCCCACATTGCAGGTGGATTCTTTACCAACTGAGCTATCAGGGAAGCCCATATATATATATATATGAAGTCCTACCAATGTGAATAAAACATTAATAATATAGAGTACTCATCTAATTATATATACATGTATTAATCTATATGTGTGCATACATGTTAGTACTCTCTCTCTCTCTCTCTCTATATATATATATATATATATATAAAAAATGAAACTAAGTTGTGTGTACTTGTGTTTGAAGTGCTAAATTTGAAGTTAGAATGCCTGGGATGGAGTCAAAGTGAATGCTTAACAGCTATGAAACCTTAGGCAAATTCCTTCATTCATCCAATTCTGAATATACTTCTTGATGAATAGGACAATAGTACCTATTATTGCCTAGCAGGATTACTATAAGGACCAAATTATACGAGAGGAAAGAGTGTTTTGTCAAATTCCATATTTTAAATAGGCCTCAACATTTGGTTAATTCATTCTTGCATTTTTCAGACATTTTACTCTTGGAACAAACAAGAAAGTATGATTTTCAACGGCATAACTTATCAGTCATAGCTACAAACCACAGTGAGTATGTAATAAGTACTATAACTTAAACCTACCAAATTGTCAGTGTGAATATTAGCTGACTGTGCTTGCCAACAATACCTATTTGCTTGCTGAAATTAATAAACTAGCAGGAGAATTCACTGATGGGACTTAGAATACCTTTGTCTAATGTGATTCAGAAATAACACCCTACAAATCAGCTTACCTTTATGTAGGATTATTAAACATAAAATATAGTCTGCAGTGACACAATATTACACAATTTTCCTAGTTGAGTAACCTCTTTCCAAAAGAAGAAACTCAGAATGAGGTTTATATAATATTCGTTATTCAAGGGCATCAACATGGTCAGCCAGCTCCAGAGCAGTCAGAGCAAAAGAGAAGAAGCTCTGCTAGCTGTAGGCATCACGGGTATTTGACCCTCCATCCCTCACAATTCATTGAGTGTGACACCATTATAATACTTAGAACTTTATCACAGGTTGTATAAGTAGACTTCATTGATTTGAGATCAGACCTCAACACAAATTTGCAAATTTCATCCTTTCACATTAGCAAGGATTAAAATGGAATTGCTAGTTGGGGAAGGGCATGAAAACTGTGTTTTTAACCCCAGTTAAACTGCTTTTAAACTCTTCTGTGACTTTAGACAACTTAACTGCCATTTCCTCACTTTAGTGTCCTTTCCTATAATATTAGGTGGTTGGACTAGTTAATCTCTAAAGTCCCATAAAGCTCCAATATTCTATTTCTATGAGCTCACCAGGTATTTCACTTTGGAATTGGAGAACAAAAAGCTGATAGCAAGCATGCACCGAAGCCAAGAATATAATAATGAATAAATATTTATTATTACTATTCCACTTTGTCTCATTGTTTTCTTTCTCTAGGACATTCTGAAATGACTGCTTAAACTGTTTCTATAATTATTTCTCTGAGGTAAGATGTTGTTAAGGTTAAAATTCAGCTTAGTCACTTTTTTTGGATCAGAAAGTGGGAAAACAGCATATGTAGTTTATTTGTTTCATTTAGCCACAGGTATATTTTGCATACAAATTTCAGGGAGAAAAATAATATTCAAAACCTTCAATGTATGTGTGACAGTGTATCTCTGCAGAACTATTAAAAAAATGTTGAGATGGCAAACACCCTTACAAAGCCTCAAGCCCATACCCTGGTCTTTGTAGAAATAATAATATTCAAGACTACAGAGTCAGGTTTACTACTTATGACACAATCAGTGGGAATGGTGTAATTTCTTATTCAGTGTGGAACTTATTCACAAAGAATGCCCTGCAGGAGGATGTAATTTGAAAATAACAAGTGCCTTATTGATTTATGTATCTAGTTTCATACATGAGGGAATTGACAGCTTGTCAAAAACAGCACACTGCTACTCTAAAGAACTGAAGTGTACATGGTTACCTTGGTCAGCACCTCTCAAAAGTAATTAAGAATTTAGATTTAAAATTCTACCTAATGTATGGCTAAAATTGCTTATAATTTATTACATATATTTTACATTTTTAAAATGGTCTGGTGGTGGAAAGGGTGCGACAAGTCCTGCTCCTGCCATATGCCTGGGAAGACAAAACAGTGCACATGTATATGTGCCCACACATGCACGCGCACACACACACACACACACACACACACACTCACACACACACGCACACACACACACACACACACACACACACACACACACACACACTCACACACTCACACACACACTCACATGGACAAACTAACAATCTGTGCAGTAAGAAGTTAAAATAGAGAACTGTCAGTGAAAAGTAATTTTTATTAGGGAAGTCCCATTTGAAATAAGCGGAACTTGAACTAAAACATGAAAAATGGCCAGGATTTAGATAGGCACGAAAGAGAGTGGAAGGACATTCTCAAGAAATAAAAGGAGACTATGCTTAGACTACTTGGAGCCCAGACTGAGCAATTTGTTGGGAAGAAGAGGAACTGTCAAGACAATTGTTCTTACCCTTGATCACAGAGTGTAACAAATACACAGAAAAATAAAGTGTTGTCAAAGGACCTTTCATAATGGGTAAAGGGTTTCAGCCAATAAATGATATGGAGTTGGGAGTATGGGAGCAACCCACCAAAGATAAAATATAGCAATGCCATAAAGGATAGACTAACTGAAAAACAAAAGAGCCAGAGGATAGGAGAACAGTTAAGAAGCTTTTGTGGAAATTTCACTACAAAGTTAATGTGGTTCAGAATCAGACTAGGAAAAAATTGACAACACATAGCATTTTCAGAAAAAAAAAACACTTTTGGTATTTAATTGTAGAGTTGCTACAAAGGGTAGAGAAGACTTTCAAAAGTTTATTCCAAGGGAAAAAAAAAGAGGAAAAAAAATTGAATAGGAGTTGGGTAGTAGAGATGAAAGGGTTAAGGGTGTGGAGTTTGAATCTTAATGTGGCAGACAAAAATACAGAATCTAGAAGAAAGTTTGAATATGATAAATACATTTGGGAGCTATCAACTTGAAACCATACAGATCGATATATTCTACATGAAATAAGTATGGTGTGGTTTGTAGTATTTTTTAAGGTTACAGATACCTGGAGAATGTAATTAACAATATAAAACTTTTTCCCAGGTAAAAGAAATATCTGTAATACTAAACACATACATAGTTTTGCACATAATTTCAGGAGACTAAGAACAAACTCCAAATACAGTAAAGACAGTTGGGGATTTATAGCCAATGAGCAGAAAGGGGGGCCAATGGATACAAAGTTACTAAGAATAAATCTATCAGAGATAGAGGATTCTTGATAAAGGATTCTTGATAAAGTTGGGCCAAGTGATCAGATACCAATGGTGGGATGTTGTCAATACTCTGGCTTAGTAGATTCTCCACTAAAACTGGGCTTAGGAGGCTAAGGATAGGTTATTGTTGTCATTCAGTCACTAAGTCATATTTGACCCTTTGTGACCCCATGGACTGTATCACACAAGGCTTCTCTGTCTTCCACTGTCTCCCTAAATTTGCTCAAAGTCACATCCATGGGGTCACAAAGAGTTGGACATGGCTGAGCAACTGAGCACAGCACAACACAAAGCTGGTGATGTTATCTAACCATTTTATCCTCTGTCACCCTCTTCTCCTGTTGCCTTCAATCTTTCCCAGCATCAGGATCTTTTCCAAGGAGTCTGAAGATCAAAATGAGAGGGCTCCTGACTAAAGTTTGGTCAAGGAAGGAGTTTCTATCAATCTCTTCACTTTGCATACATCTCTTCATTCAAAAATATTTGTTGAATTTGAACTATATACAGGCACTGTATTAAGGATGTTTAGATGAATGAAACAGGTCTGTCTCTGCTCTTTGCAGAACTTGGATAATTGCTTTATGTCTCAGATCAGAGATTTGCTCCTCTATGATTTTCCTGACTCCACTTCATGTGGATCCAAACACTTCATCACAGATTTACCACTCCAGGCTATAACCTCCTGTTTAATTGTCTATGTATCCTATTAGACTGTAAGCTCTAGAGGATGTGGGCTATATTAACCTGGTTCACTCATGCCCAATCAGTTCAATTCAGTCACTCAGTCATGTCTGACTCTTTGCCCAATAGCCAGCACTAAACCTGGCCAAGTAGTAATTTAGTAAATACTTAACAAAGTTTCGAGAATATAGGCAATAAAAACCAGGAACAGAAAAGTGATGCCATGCCAAATGCTAATCAAGAAAGATGTGGAGGTTGTCTTGTTTCCCACGTACAAAGATACAAAGACTATAGCAAAAATCAAATGGATGAGAAATTAAAGACACTATCAAAAGTAGGAGTTCCATGATCTATTCAGTTACTAAAGTCTGAGGTCCTCAGAGGACCAAACAGCGAAGGCACTGGGATTTCAAATGCAATTTATTAGAACACGGAATATGGACTTGATGCCAAAGCAAATGACTAATGACTCTTGACCCTCGGGGGAGCTATAATACTTTTAGCTGATATAAGCTTCCAGCTGCTGCTGCTGCTGCTAAGTCACTTC
The DNA here is from genome assembly GCF_027580195.1 of Bos mutus. Taxonomy (NCBI): domain Eukaryota; kingdom Metazoa; phylum Chordata; class Mammalia; order Artiodactyla; family Bovidae; genus Bos; species Bos mutus. Next base: position 74,907,702 of record NC_091617.1, read on the forward strand.
AGTCGTGTCTGACTCTGTGCGACCCCATAGGTGGCAGCCCACCAGGCTCCCCCATCCCTGGGATTCTCCAGGCAAGAACACTGGAGTGGGTTGCCATTTCCTTCTCCAATGCATGAAAGTGAATGAAAGTGAAGTCGCTCAGTCATGTCCAACTCTTAGCTTCCAGAGCTCAGTTTAATTCATGATTTCATAAATTTATTTCTCTGGACCTCATTTTCCTCATTAGCAAAATGAGGATCCGTGACAGGGAAAGAGTTGACAGCAAAATATGTGACTATATGGTGCAATACCTATGAGCAATAATTTTAAGAGCCTATGATTTCTTTGCCTACCTGAGTGTTTTGAGGCAGGTGAGGGTTATCAAAGGAGCTATATATATTTTTTTTAATGGTGACATATGGGTTGTTGAGGATAACAGGGGTCTAATTAATAGAATGGAGCTTCCCTGGTGGCTCAGTGGTAAAGAACCTGCCTGCCAATGCAGGAGCCGCAGGAGACTCACTCCCTGGGTCTGGAAGTTCCCCTAGAGGAGGAAATGGCAACCCACTCCAGTATTCTTGCCTGGGAATCCCAAGGACAGAAGAGCCTGGAGGGCTACAGTCCATGCGGTCACAAAGAGTAGAACATGACTGAGCATGAGCATGATGATGAATTAACAGAATATCATATTTATTTTGTTTAGGCAATTTCCAGCACGACTGTCATCTTTTGTTTTCTCACTGAAAATCAAATTATAAAAGAGTTTTGAATCAGGTAAGAATGATATTTCTTTAATGAAAATCACATAGGCTCAAAGACCAGCTGCCTAGGGTGGAGTTCTAGTTTTGTTACCTGTTAGCTATGTAACCCTAAGCAAATACTTAAACTCTCTGTACTTTTTAATTTCCTCATGAGATAAATGGGAATGATTATATATTATTCATGGGGTTTTTATAAATATCACGTAGACCAATACTGGTGAAGGGCTGAAAGCATTGCCTGTCACATAATACAGGCTCCAAATATGCTTTACCATGGGGGAGAGTACCAAAATCAGTGGCATAACAAGTGTCAAGGATGATGCTAGATATTTTTACATAGATTATATCATTTTATCCCAGCTATAAAAAGGTTATAGATTGAAGTCTAACATTCAAGACTTTTCTCATATCCCTATATCTGTTTATCTCAGTGATTCCAGCCAGCTGCTGTATATATGGAGCTATACAGGGTGTCACTTCAATTCTGAATATTACTTGAATCTTGTAATTAGTAGTAAGGAAAACTACTGAATTAAAAAAGAAAAAGAAATTAAGAGAATTCTCATGTTTTCTTCTGTTTTTCTGTAGATGCAATATCATGACTGACTTTCCTATATATGACTAACCTAGTTGCAATGACAGCTCTGCACATAATCATATTGTGTGGATAATCCAAGTGTATAACTTTATTTCCCTTAGCTCTGAGAATTTAGGATGATATTTCAAGATCAAATTTTCAAGGTTAAATGCTTCTGCTGCTGCTGTTAAGTCGCTTCAGTCGTGTCCGACTCTGCAACCCCATAGACAGCAGCTCACCAGGCTTCCCCGTCCCTGGGATTCTCCAGGCAAGAACACTGGAGTGGGTTGCCATTTCCTTCTCCAATGCATGAAAGTGAAAAGTGAAAGTGAAGTCACTCAGTCGTGTCCGACCCTCAGCAGCTCCATGGACTGTGGACTTCCAGGCCCTTCCGTCCATGGGATTTTTCAGGCAAGAATACTAGAGTGGGGTGCCATTACCTTTCTAATGTCTGCTAAATCTGAGTCCAGATGTCTTTCATATTCAGTCTATGTCCAAGTTCATAATCAACTCAGGATTTGTGATTTTACCTGTATGTTTAGCACAAATAAAACAAATTTGCTTTTGTTAATCCATGTCTGAATAATAACCCTAAAAATAATACCATCTTGTGTTGCATAAAAATAAAGTAAGGACAGGATTAAGTCAGGACAGGATTTTTTCTTTTCAACTTTTTTCCTGTCTCTTCAGTTCAGTTCAGTTCAGTTCAGTTCATTTGCTCAGTCGTGTCCGACTCTTTGCGACCCCATGAATCGAAGCACACCAGGCCTCCCTGTCCATCACCAACTCCCAGAGTTCACTCAGACTCACGTCCATCGAGTCAGTGATGCCATCCAGCCATCTTATCCTCTGTCGTCCCTTTCTCCTCCTGCCCCTAATCCCTCTCAGCATCAGAGTCTTTTCCAATGAGTCAACTCTTCGCATAAAGTGGCCAAAGTACTGGAGTTTCAGCTTTAGCATCATTCCTTCCAAAGAAATTCCAGGGCTGATCTCCTTCAGAATGGACTGGTTGGATCTCCTTCAGAATGGACTGGTTGAATCTCCTTGCAGTCCAAGGGACTCTCAAGAGTCTTCTCCAAGACCCCACTTCAAAAGCATCAATTCTTCGACACTCAGCTTTCTTCACAGTCCGACTCTCACATCCATACATGACCACAGGAAAAACCATAGCCTTGACTAGACTGACCTTTGTTGGCAAAGTAATGTCTCTGCTTTTCAACATGCTATATAGGTTGGTCATAACTTTTCTTCCAAGGAGTAAGCATCTTAATTTCATGGCTGCAGTCACCATCTGCAGTGATTTTGGAGCCCAAATTTCTCCCAAATGATTAAACCCTAAACAAACGTTTAGAAATCTGAATACCAATATCCAGCACCTGTATGCTTGTGAGTAATGATTAAAGGAAATGGCCAATATGAATGCCATTTATAATCACTCCTGGTGTTCTGGATATAATTTGCCTTTAATTATTGACACTTACAGTGTACATTTCAGTTTACAGCAAAATACTCATGTGTATTATGTCCTTATAACGCTATAAATAGCTGTCAATTCTTTTTTTCCAGTTGACAAACCATGAAACTGAGAGACCCAAAAGTGAGTCAATAATAGAACCAGGGTCTCTGTATCCCCTGGGAAGTCTGACTATACTGATCTCTCCCTGCCCAGCCCATCCTACTAACTCAAACAGTGCTTTCTTTCCTCTATTCTTTTTTTTTTTTTCTTCAATTTTTTTATTTTTTATTTTTTACTTTATAATATTGTATTGGTTTTGCCATACATCAACATGCGTCTGCCATGGGTGTACACATGTTCCCCATCCTAAAAGCCTCTCCCACCTTCCTCCCCATACCATCCTCTGGGTCATCCCAGTGCACCAGCCCCAAGCTTCCTATATCCTGCATCCAACCTGGGCTGGTGATATTCTACAGTAATTTTAAATGCCTTATCTCAGTTTTCAGTGAGGCTGTCTGTGGCCATGTTTTTACAGATCTGTAATGAAGACCTGTAAGAGACCACTGAACTAATCCCACTGATTTTTTAAATAATGGGATTAAGTTTCACTGGTCTATTTATTTCTCAACATTTTTTATTTTAGAAAAATTTCAATTTTGTTTCTTTACCCCACAAACCATAAACCCTAGACAAATGGTCTTATCTCCATTAACGAGTTATGTACAAGCTGTTCATTTTTGGTACATTTGGCAAGGGAGTATCCTATTCACCTTATTCTATAAAGAGCTATAGAGGTCCAGGTGTCTGGCCAGGGATAGAAGAGAGATAAATTCCTAAATCCCTCCAGGTCATTGATTCTAACTTTGCTGCTCATCAGAATAACCTGGGGAGGTTTTGAAAAATACCGATGCCCAGGCCCTTCCTCCAGAGAGTCATATTTAATTGGCCTGGCCTGCTGCCTGGGGACAGGGATTTTTAAAACTCCCTAAGTGATTTGTGTCAGCCGGGGTTGAGAAACACTAACTTAAGACATAACCTAGAGCAGTTCTCCTCAATACTGGCCGCACATTAGAATGTCCAGGGGGACTTTTAAAAATACTGTTGCCAAGGCCCTGTCCAAGACCCAATTAAATCAGAAGCTCTGTTTTAAATCAGAAGGTCCAGGCATTGGTAGATGTTCAAGCTCCACAGGTGATAATGCTGTGTTATCAAGCCTGCAGATCATTGTTCTAAAACCCTTGTCATTCAATGTGTGGTCTATAGATAAGCAAAAAAGAAAAAAAAAAAAAAACTGGAAACAAGACAGAAACAAACAAACCCTATATTGTTATAATTGAAGATTTTCAAGCTTCATGGACATACCAAATAGCATGCACACTAAAGTGTGAACAGCTCTGTTCTGAATTCCTTTTATAAGGACCTGAAGGCAGTGTTGGCTTTGCCCAGCTCTCCCCTTTCTTCTCACTTGACTCTCTTCTCAAGTTCCATGTAACAATGTACAATTGGCTAGGGTCATTGAGGTAAACTGCTTGCCATATATGCCTAATTGTCATAGAGTACAAAAATGATTACTTATACCTTATTATCATCAAATGTGCTTAGTCGCTTAGTCATGTCTGACTTTTTGTGACCCCACCAGGCTCCTCCGTCCACGGGGACTCTCCAGGCAAGTATAGTGGAGTTGGTTGTCATGCCCTCCTCCAAGGGATCTTCCCAACCCAAGGACTGAACCCAGGTCTCCCACATTGCAGGCAGATTCTTTACTGTCTGAGCCACCAGGAAAGCCCATCAAATAGTTTTCTACTAAACTAACTCCTGAGCTTGAAATGCAGGAATTTTCATAATCTAAACTGATTTAATCACTTTCTTGCCGATCTTCCACCATCTATTCTCACTCTACCCTCTACCTAAATATAGACTGCTGTGTTCTCTCAAGCATGATCCATGCCTTCTAGCTTCCTACCCTATGTATCCATCTCTACTTAATATTCTTTCCTTCCATGTTCAAATATATCCTTTACAATGCAGTTAATGCCATTGCTCCATGAAGGCTTCTCTGATTTTGCCCCATCTCCAGGTGGTAATAATCTCTCCTAGCACAGAATATTCATAGCATCCTACCTGTACCTCTCTTGAGGCCCATTTTATATCCTTCACATCAGTTTTCCAGACCTTTTTATATCATCTATTAGACGATAAGTTATGTTAGGAAAGGATCCATGCATAATTCACTTTTGTAAAATTCAGTCTTTCTCAGAGCTGTATGTATAGTAGGTAATTTTTGTCTTTCTTTTTACAACTTTTTAGTGCTTAACCAGTTCAAGCCAGGCTTCTAAGCAAAGTGTCATCCACCTTTCCTTTTGAACTTACTGATAAAAAGCATTCAGGTTTCTCTGCTCATCAACTCTGCCCTGGATAGGCTAGCATTTTATAAATTGTGATCTTTGCAGAATGTGGATTATAAATCTCTAAGGAAGATACTGTATGGTGTGGTTAAGAAACTTTATTCTTCAAAACACCTTTTTTATATTAAATTTTTTATTTTGCACTTTATTTTATTTGCATTTTATTTTATTTGTATAGCAGATTGACAATGTTGTGATAGTTTCAGGTAGACAGCAAAAGAACCCAGTCATACATATACACATATGCATTTTCTCCCAATCTCCCTCCCATCCAGGCTTCCACATAACATTGAGCAGAGTTATCTGAGCTATACAGTAGGTCCTTGTTGGTGTCCCTTGCACTGGCAGGTGGGTTTTTAACCACTAGACTTATCAAGGAAGTCCCTAGAAACACCTTTTTTTTTTTTAAAGAAATTCTCACAGGCATTATTTGTGCTGTGTGACACATTCCGGGATATTTTTAATAATAGTGAGTAATAAGTCATCCAAGATTAATGTAGGACTATTCAGGATCTTAGGGCTTACCTAGGTATTTTGTCAACATTTCTTCCTTTCCAATGAGAACATGGGAGTCCTGACTAAAAGAGATAATACAACAGCAGAATTCTTAGGCTGAATGGGTGAGCACATGGTACAAGATATCATCAAAGGAAGAAAACGAGAAAATAACAAAAACAAACAAAAAACACCTTATGTTATTACTAGGGAAACTCCTGTGTTATGTGTGGATTGAATAGGACACTTAACATATAGTCTGTTATGTCTGAGAAATACTCTGTACATAATGAGCTCAAACTATCTTAGGAAACACATGCACTAGTGAGGGTCTTAGATGTAAGGTATTCTACTCTACTGCTTTGAAAACATGAAATAAAAGCAGGAATAGGGAGGAATTAAAAATACTTTTATCATCTCCAAAAATCTTAGCGGCTTCTATGATTTTGAGAAATAAAAACAAAGAAAACGACAGAACCAGCTGTAACAGATGGTACTAATTAGTATCTTAGAATTCATTAGGAACTATGTCAAAGTTGACTGGCTATTTGCAAAAATATTTCTGATAAGTTGTCTAAACTACTTTCATAAATGTAATGGAATATTCCACCACATTTTACCAAAGTTGAAAATTTCAAAAGAAAAGACATAGTGATATAGACAGTATTTAGTTACTATTTTCCAGTAATGACATTTCCTCATCAAAGCTAATGATAAAGCACCTTTCTATTTCCTATTAGATGACTTTATAACAGAGGGATAAATGGATTGGAGGGAAAAGAAGCTGAGTCCCTATAGCTAAAGGCTAAAAAAAAAGAGGTCAGGTATATTTATTTTATGTCTGATATCTATATTTATCTCTATTGACTCTGATTTCAGGCAATCCCAATGACCACATCCTTTGTTCCTTACTTCCTCAGTTCAGTTCACTTAAGTTCATTTCAGTCACTCAGTCATGTCTGACTCTTTGTGACCCCATGAATCGCAGCATGCCAGACCTCCCTGTCCATCACCAACTCCTGGAGCTCACCCAAACTCATGTCCATCGAGTTGGTGATGCCATCCAGCCATCTCATCCTCTGTCGTCCCCTTCTCCTCCTGCCCCCAATCTCTCCCAGCATCAGGGTCTTTTTCAGTGAGTCAACTCTTTGCATGAGGTGGCCAAAGTATTGGAGTTTCAGCTTCAGCATCAGTCCTTCCAATGAACACCCAAGACTGATCTCCTTTAGGATGGACTGGTTGGATCTCCTTGCAGTCCAAGGGATTCTCAAGAGTCTTCTCCAACACATCTGGAGTCTGTTTACTGATGATTCCAGAAACACATGAACTAAATTGATAAGAATATTGGTATAGAAATGTTTCATACTGAATGATTTTGTGTCTTTTCAAATGGTTTTAAAATAAAGCTCACTACCTCTGTATCATTGATGACAGTGACATTAAAAAGTTTCACCACCACACAGCTTTTCCCAGCCATAATCTTTTCTGTTTAATTGTTTAAATCACTCATAAATATCTCTCCCAGTTGAATTGCCAGAGGATTTAATACATTTTTTTCTGTCATTTAGACCAGTGGCTCCTTAACTTAGATACACACTGAAATTACCTGTGTGCTTATAAAAATATTGATCCCTGGGCAATACCTTAAGAATGTGTATATAGTTATTCTTATGTGTGGCCTGGGGAGTATTTTTTAAATCTTCCTATGCCATTCAAAGATGAAGATGAGGTTGAAAAAAATAATTATTTAGACCAAACTTTTCAACAATGAATTTAAACATCCTTTTTTACTCTCATCTTTTTACTCTCATAATGGGTATGAATCCTGATCTCTACAACACGATTCTATTTCAGACTTTTTGTTGGATTCTCTCAAAGGTCAGGGAATTCTTCTGAATATCTGACTCCAAATCTGAACACAGATGACCTACTTAACGGTACACTGATAAATAACAGTAAATGTCCTATAAAAACTCTTTTCAGGAAGAGAGGGAAAAAGAAATGAAAAGTCACCACTATCTAAGGATGCTATCTCCATTGCCTCTTTAGCCATTTGTTCATAGCTACTGTGAATATAGTCCTAAGAGCACTTTTTCCCTCTACTAATTTAAAACTTACTACTTGTCCTATAGCATACTAAGAATGAGTTCTCATTTCCTTCTTTCTTTGTCTTCTTCTATTTCCATGGAAGACACAATAATAAATGATTTTAAATAACTAAATCATGACCAATGTCAGTATGAACTTACGTTTCAAGTTGTAAAACCTGTTTAGAAGTCTTATAAATAAAAACTAGTATATAAAAACGTAAATTATTGCCAAATTGATTTGTTCACTGTGACATTCATGTAGCTTCTCCTTCTGGACTCCACGTCCTCTCCAGTGAAACACTGGCAATATTATATGCCAAATGGAAAATATCCAAGGTGGATGACCTTATAAGAAATAGTTATATCTGCCAGGAAATAACTCTCAATTGTTGAAAAGTAGCCCAAAAACTGAAAAAAGCCATTAATCATATATAGGCTCAATACCAAAATGGAAACGTAATGATGGACTATAGTATTCACTGATGCCAACATGCCTACTCCACTTCCATGTTTAATTATCCTTGCTATCAAGCTGTAGAAGATGTTCTTTGTAAACTTTCCTAAGCCTGTATGTCATCCCAATTCCAGGGTCCTTTGGCAGTTAATAGTAGTTGCAGAACCCACTCCAGTACTCTTGCCTGGAAAACCCCATGGACGGAGGAGCCTGGTGGGCTGCAGCCCATGAGGTCGCCAAGAGTCGGACACGACTGAGCGACTTCAGTTTCACTTTTCACTTTCATGCATTGGAGAAGGAAATGGCAGCCCACCCCAGTGTTCTTGCCTGGAGAATCCCAGGGATGGAGGAGCCTGGTGGGCTGCCATCTCTGGGGTCGTACAGAGTCGGACACGACTGAAGCGACTTAGCAGCAGTAGCAGAAGAAGTTGCAGGAATTTTGAGTTTGTTAAATCCTCCTCAACTACCTTTCTACTAACTTATCAAGACAGCAGGTTGTAGAAAACATTTTGTGTACATAGAAACATGTATAAACCAAACAACTACTATCAATTCAGTGTAAGCTAAACTATATAGTTATCTTCTAGACCTTAAGAAAGTCCAGTCTTCTTCTTTCAGATAACAAAATACCACCTTGCAAGAAAAATTCACTGAAGATAGTCAAGATTCTAGAGGTAGAATCCTGTTTTCCTTATAATTGCTACTCTAGTTTTGCTGGCCGGCAGAAGTCAGTGTACAGGTTGATACAGATCTCTGGGGATTTCACTGATGAAGGGCAGAGGCCTTGATGATTCTTAGACACTGTTCATGCAAGTATATGAAGTTTTTCACATATTTTTGACAATTTACCTCTTGGAAAGCTTTAATATCATCAGTAAAGAACCATTTCTAGGATTCATACATTTACTGTACTAATAGGTCACCAAGTGCACCACTAAATACCCACTTCTGGCACTCAGGATGAAAACTAGCAAAGCTTCGATTATAGCTACAGAAATACAGATGTCATAGCTGCTTCTGTAGGTTTACTGAGTAGAAGCTTACTGAAGTCCAGAGTGTATGTCCTTGAGTAGAGTTCCAGCTGCACCTGGGATTTTCTTAATAATTATATTTATTTGTTTACATACACAGTACATATCTGTACACATACATATTAAGACATATGTGGTTTATATATGTAATCATATTGCTGACACTGAAGAATTTAAAATAACTTAGCCATTAAATCAGGGCTGTTTCTGTTTCTGTCCTATAAGTTGTTTGTTTCCTCCTTGTTTCATCAGAATTTTTTACCCACACTGCCTCCCTTACTGAATTAAGGTTCTTTTTTTTTTTTTTAATTTTACATGTTTTCTTTATTGAATTAAAATTATACCAGTATAAAATAACAATGTATATACAAAGGGATTTGATGCAACACAGTATATACAATTATCTTTAAAAAGTTATGATACAAGTTACAATGATTATGAATACAAAATTTATATTAAAACATTCTCCATAAGTGATTTATTTGACTGTTCTGGTTCGAAGTCGTCGTTTGAGAATCTGATGATCGCTTTCTTTCACTCTACGGTCCATCAAAATCACTTGGCCAGATATATCAATAGGAGCAAAAGAAGCTGAGAATCTACGAAACAAAGAGATGAAAAAATATGCCGAAGACAGAGAGCATTGTTTGAAGCAACAAAATGAAATGGAAATACTTAAAGGACAGTTGGCTGAGAAAGATGGTAACCTCCAGCAGTGGCGGGAAGAACGCGATCAACTTGTTGCAGCTTTAGAAATACAGCTGAAAGCACTGATCTCCAGTAATGTACAAAAAGATAATGAAATCGAACAATGAATTAAGGTTCTTGATGCCAGAAATACATTATTTATTTTTGACCCCTCAACATTTAACGTGATATTCAAAAAATGCTTAATATATATTTTGAAAAACACACTATTTTCTAGAAATTCTAGTTCTTATTATGTTTAACATTTGGGTCTTCAAATTTTTTAAAATTTGTGTTTGAAATTGTCTTGATATTTTTATCTTGAAAAAAGGGAAAATCTAGGCAGAAGTGGTCACTAAGTGCTTATTAGCCATTAGACTTCAGAAATTATCACTCTTTGTGATTATTTTTTAAGAAAGAAGACTGCAAATGACCTCTCATGACTCAACAACTCGGTACAGAACACATTTTCCAAACCAGTACCATCCACTTGCCACAACTAACAAACAGCCCACGGTAATCTCAAATTCCAGCCACTTGTTTTGTGAGAAGCAAGATGAACTGGAAAGATGCAATCATCATTACTCAATTTACCCTGCCAGGGTTTCCATCTTATTGCTCCAATTTGTTCCTCACAGGCATGCTGGAAGATAGATGTGAGATGGTTTGCCAGATTCATTTTGAGAAATCACTGATTGGGAAATTAAAACTGACATTTATTTTTTGCTTCTGTAAAGACTGAATTCTGAGACACCTAATGATTAAAGTATTATAAAAGCAAATAGCACTTAAAAGTCCCTGAAAATTTGTGAAGCTAATTATACCCCCTACACATTTACTTATAATTTGAACTGGGTAAATTTCTCTCTTGGCAAACAGCCTATTCCTCAGGAACAATGCAGACCGATACAGATCATAGATCATCGATTTCCTCTGTATGGTTATCAGAATTTCTCCCTAGGTGGGGTTATTAGGCCACAGACGAGGGCCTGGTTTTCTGATGCTGCAATTTCAGCTTTGGCAGTCTCTAGATACACTCACTGTTAGAGCAGTTATTTCAGAGTTGCATTTCAAAGGCACCTTCTCAAAGGGTATAGATTGTTTAGTCACACCTGAAGAGGAATGCTCCCAAAACAATAAGACATTATTTTCTGACTTGATTCTTGTATTGGTCTATGTCTCCAACACCTTGGGATTAAGGTTACCAGATCTGTCCTTAGAAGAAGAATGAGCAAGGGTCTCCATTGTGACAGAGTAAATAGGCAACTTAAGGGTTAGAGAAGTTAACAAAGTGATGAAATAATTTCAACTTGTGAAATTCTGAATTTTTCTGGAGTTTTGAAGCATTATTCTGCATTAAATAGAAAGACTTCAGTTGTATTATGTATAAGGAACGAAACATATGACTGGATATGAATCTGGTGAATATCTCACTGTCTCATTTACCTTGTAGGACAATCTTCCATGTATTTACTTTCGTGTACTATAAAATAAAGGGCACTGTATAAGATGTTATATGAGAAAAATTGATAAACCAAATAGGTTTTTCTGATAGGGAAAATAAACATAAAGTACAGTGGACTGATTTAAGCAATTGTAATGGCATGTGGGAAACAAAAACAAAAAAATTTATATATATATATTTTTTAAAGTTCAGAATTAACCCGTGTGTTAACATTTGAGGATGTGAAACATCCTCAAATATGATTATAAGAATTAGTATGAAAATGATGTTATTGGATAATCAAAACTGTTATTAGAAAACTCTACAAGGATAATAGAAATGAAGAACTGAAAATCATCACTGGCTTTAAAAAAAAAAGCTGACTTCTGAAAAATAGAAACTATTAAAACTTCTTTCAAGTATTGAGTCATGGCACATGTTCCTGATTTTTTCAGTTGTGAAATATATTACAGATAAAATAATAGCTAAAAAATGAGTTGTGTTTAATGGTGTGCCCTTTTTTATATAAATTGAACAGATATAAAGTCTTCCTTTTAATAACTTCAGTCATACTCTCTTACCTTTCTGTTTGCTATCTTGTGTGGGAGACAAAATCAGAGTTGCTTCCTCCGAGTTCCACAGCCTCATCTATCAGATGTACCAGAGCAAAATGAAGGAGGCAAACAAGCCAATGAACCAACAGAAGGTCAAGAACTTCTCCATGATCAATACTCACTGAGGCAGAGCAATTAGGTAATGTAGAAAGTAATTAACAAGGGCTCTATATGATATTGCTCACAGTTCTTTTAGTTCAGGGACATTTTCCTACAGAAACCATGTTAGTATTCTTTTTACTTCTCTGACTTTATAATGCAGAAAAGATCAATCTTAGAATTAACTCTCAGGAAGCTGAAACTTAGTAAAAAGAGATGAGGATAGTACCATTGTGCTAGCTACAGTTTATTGGACATTAACACATTTCAGGTCTGTGCTAAATGCATTTAATATATTGTCTCAGGTAAACCTCATGAAAATATATGAGTCCAACATAATCTCTTGATGAGACATATTCGGATTTGAAAATTTAAGAAAAGTTACCTAATCTCACATGAAAACTAATCAGAGAATTGGGATTTCATGTGAAATCTCTTGTCACATTTGATGATGTTCTCTGTATCGCTTCATGTAACAATAACGGTGTTAGAAAATATGTGCCATAAAGAAATGGCAAATAAAAAACTGCTGGATTGAGAGAAGGGAGAGGGCTTTCTAAAATGGAATCATGCAAAAGTCTTTCTTTAAAAAGTTACTATATAAGGATATGAACTAAACTAGCATAAAGGTCAGAGAAGGCGATGGCACTCCACTCCAGTACTCTTGCCTGGAAAATCCCATGGACAGAGGAGCCTGGTAAGCCTGGTAAGCTACAGTCCGTGGGGTCACGAAGAGTCAGACACGACTGAGCAACTTCACTTTCCCTTTTCACTTTCATGCATTGGAGAAGGGAATGGCAACCCACTCCAGTGTTCTTGCCTGGAGAATCCCAGGGATAGGGGAGCCTGCTGGGCTGCCGTCTATGGGGTCGCATAGAGTCGGACACGACTGAAGCGACTTAGCAGCAGCACCAGCAGCAGCAGCATAAAGGTATCATAGAGTCCATGAGTCTTAGGGGGTCTTGCTCAATCCCATTGGTTTCTCTCTTATCCCAGCCTAATTACCAAGTGAATTATGAGTTTGGCACTGCTTTCCAGACTTACACACATTTACTAAGAAGATAAGAACTTAATATGGGAATTGACATCCTCTCATTTTCTCTAAAAACTGTAAAATTTTGCAGATTCTATCTGAAACTAGGGAAACAATTTATAATGTGCTGTTTCCTTACTCTTGGGCTTGAGGGAACACTGTATTTGCATTATTGATTGAAATGTAATTTAAATTGCCTTTGTGCTAAAGTGACTTGTGAGGTGTGAATCATTTACTTGAAAAAAACAAAACTAAACTTCCATATCTCATTAGCATAATCAAATAACAGGAGACTTTCTATGTTTTTTGCTCATCCTCAGGCCATACTCTAGTTTTCTGTTGGAAGGATAGAGGCAGATGGAAATTCCAAATCCATGTGCTTCATTAGAGTACATCAGGTAGCTTCAGATCCACACTGTGAATCTCAGAGAATCTACAAGCCTGGAGCAATTCTAAAACTCAAACTTTTCAATATATATATATTTTTAATACAGAGGTGATCACTCATTTAATAATCAAACTAAAATTTAATCCTGTTTCCTTTAGAGTCTTAATTTCCAGAAGGGCAAACCTAAAGTTTATTTATTACATAACCTAATAATTATATAAATTCAAAACTGATCACGATTTTATTTCTCGATTTAAAAATTCCTCTTTTTCTTTCTGTTTTTTTTCTTGGTGTTCTATATCTTGTCCTAACAAAGAAAAGTGAAAGTGAAAGTGAAGTTGCTCAGTTGAAGTCTCTCTTTGCGACCCCATAGACTGTAGCCTACCATAGACTGTAGCTTACAGGCTTCTCCATCCATGGGATTTTCCAGGCAAGAGTACTGGAGTGGGTTGCCATTTCCTTTTCAGGGGATCTTCCCAACCCAGGGATCGAACCCGGGTTTCCTGCATTGCAGGCAGACGCTTTACCCTCTGTGCCATATTTGGAGTATAAATACTATTTTGTAGTGTGCTTTTGTCAGTCATGGAGAAAGAAATGGCAACCCACTCCAGCATTCTTGCCTGGAGAATCCTGTGTACAGAAGAGCTTGGCAAGCCCCAGTCCATGTGGTCACAAAGAGTCAGACAGGACTGAGTGACTAACACTTCACTCTGTCAATCACAGCAGAAGCATTTTCCAAGTTGTTCCACAAATTTCATAATTAACATTTTAATGACTAATAAATAATTATTTATGAATATAATTTATTATTACACATGAAGATCACTTTTAGTCAAAATAAATACAATTTAAAATTTTAAAGCCCTCATATCCCAGATTTGGAGAGTATTCATTACTTGTTTTATTACTCTGTATGACTATGGTGTTGGAGAAGATCTAACTAGTCCATCCTAAATGAGATCAGTCCTGAGTGTTCATTGGAAGGACTGATTGGGAGTTCATTGGGAGTTCACTGAAACTCCAATACTTTGGCCACTTTATGCGAAGAGTTGACTCATTGGAAAAGACCCTGATGCTGGGAGGGATTGAGGGCAGGAGAAGGGGATGAGAGAGGATGAGATGGCTGGATGGCATAACCAACTCGATGGACGTGAGTTTGAGTGAACTCCGGGAGTTGGTGATGGACAGGGAGGCCTGGCATGCTTCGATTCATGGGGTCACAGAGTCGGACACGACTGAGTGACTGAACTGAACTGAAGGTCTTCTAGTCATTTCTCAAAACATGAGTCTCAGGTTTACTCTGCTCTGGTTCCCACCATGTGGAGGGGGTCTATATATACCTGGAGAAGAAATACATATTGATTATATTTAGTTTGAGAATTTCCATTGGTTCTTTTCTATATATTTTATTTCTCCACTGAGATATCCTATCTTTTCATTTATTATATTTCATCAAGCATATTTTATTCAATGCCTGAAATAATTATCTGCTTATTCTAACATTTGGGTCATCTCAGATTCGGCCTCCATGGGCCACATTTGTTCTTCCCAAGAATGATTATATTTTTGTTTAGTAGGCAGTTATTGGTTAAACATACACTGGAACCTTTGTCTCCTAGGCAAAGGTCAGATCTCAGCCCAGTTTTTTGGTTGTTGTTTTTGCTTTATGTCCTGCCTCAGTGGGATTGCTTAGAGTCTGCCCACATATACATGGTTTAAGGATTGGCCAGAGATCTAAACAAAATTTACATACAGATTTGGGGTGCTCCTCTCTGGTTCTATCTGTCCTGGGGTTCTACACTTACTCTTCAGAAGCAGTAACTGCCCTAAACTCTGTCATCTAATACTTCATACCAGAAAGCCTGTAAATCATTGGTGTTTTATTCCTTAGCATAACATTAAAGGTCACCTATCCTCAGGCTAAAATAACAGGAAATGCACCATGTGCATGCCTCTGCTTCCAAGTTTTTTTCTCCTCACGTACATCTTCCAGATCCTTTAGGTAGTTAATTTTTTGATTTTTTTCCCCAAAGTTTATAAATTGTTATCAATGAGAAAGTAAGTTTGATATGAGCTCAACAGATCATCACAGAAGCAGAGTCTTGACTAATAAACTTCTTTAAAGCCAACAACAAGAGCAAATTAGAATACCTGGAAAGTGTCATAACTAAACCAAACACACGAAGCTTACTGGATTCATGGTTGTCTTAGACTTGAGGAGCCTCGTTATAAACAAAGAACAAATATGTTGAGAGTAGCTCAGGATCTTTGAGTCAGCCACCCAGAGCCTGACCATATTAATGGTTCTTCTAGAACAATCTTAATACAGATCTCAGTGATACAAATCTGAACTTCAGCAATGGCTTTCTAGATCACTTAGAAGCATCTTTCTTCTAATCCTGCCTGAATATTAGTTTTGAGTACCCCTGGCCTCAAAAAATTTAATAGGTCATTGTCAAATTAATTCTGAATTTCTAACTTTTTTTTTTACTTTTCCTCTCGTAAGTGGTAAACAGAAAACACTGAACATGGTCTATGAAAATTGGTGCTCAGTTTATTCTTAGTAGTTGTATGACTTTGGATACATTTTTTAATCTCTCTGTATCTCAGTTCCATAGTAGGAAAGTGGGGTTAATATAGTACTACCCTAATTGGGTTGGTTTACAGATTGAATGAGGGAACGCCGGAAGGCATCTTAGAACTGGGGAGCACATGATGCCCCAGCGAGCGTTTGCTACTGTTATAATTACTTGCCTCTTGGTTCCATTCTCTGTGAAATGGAGGATATATTCATATTTGAAAGATGAAGGATTCACATGCAACAAATGTTTTAAAAGTAAATAAATAAACCTCTGTTCAAATTTGAAGGCAAAAAAACTTGGCTTCAGCTAAATAGAACGATCTGCCATTTTTTGCTCTGTACATTATACAATTTGTAGCTTCCCATGTCAAAGTGACTTTTATATGTGTGAAATGACACTCTCACTATTTTATGTGTTAAAATTCTTCCCATCCCTTAAGGATAAGCAAGCAAAATATCAAACCACCTCAAAACCATTCCTGAGCTCACCCAACTTGCCATCTCTCCTTCCTCTAACTTTCCAACAAGGCACTTCATGCATTTCTTACACAATTCTTCCATTCATATCATAAGTTTTCTCATAGGCTGTGGGTTGCTTGACAATAGCAACTGTAATTTATCTATCATTTTATCCTCAGCAATTCTTCAA
Source organism: Bos mutus (assembly GCF_027580195.1). Classification (NCBI taxonomy): domain Eukaryota; kingdom Metazoa; phylum Chordata; class Mammalia; order Artiodactyla; family Bovidae; genus Bos; species Bos mutus. The sequence goes on from NC_091617.1 coordinate 74,924,445, forward strand.
GCAATACTTATACATAGCAAGATGTCTATAAATATTTAGTGAGTTGAATTAAAATATAGTACTCAATACTATGAGAATCTCTTGGACTGCAAGGAGATCAAACCTGTCTATCCTAAAGGAAATCAGTCCTGAATATTCATTGGAAGGACTGATGCTGAAGTTGAAACTCCAATACTTTGGCCACGTGATGCGAAGAGCTCTCATTTGAAAAGACCCTGATGTTGGGAAAGATTGAAGGCGGGAGGAGAAGGGGATGACAGAGGATGAGATGGTTGGATGGCATCACCAACACGATGGACATGAGTTTGAGTAAGCTCTGGGAGTTGGTGATAGACAGGGAAGTCTGATGTGCTCCAGTCAATGGGGTCGCAAAGAGTCATATACAACTGAGCGACTGAACTGAACTGAACTGAACTCAATACTTACATTAGCAAATAAAAATTTTACGTGTCTGCATTTATAAGTCTGCAGGAAACTTAAAATATTATATAAATTGTCATTTTTTTAAAATGATAACCCAAATTGGTGCTACCATCAACAAAAAGAGAAAAATCTCTCTCTGGAGCATATTTTAGGACTTTTATTAACATGCGGTTATATCACGGTATAAGTAATAATGTTATTTCACATTCCAACGTCCAGCCCCATGGCCCCTTTGGCTCAACACAATTCACAGCTAGCAAAAACTGCTTATTTCTGGATTTCACACCTGGTCTCCTGGGACAGAGTAGAGCAGCAGTAAATACTATTGAGAAAGATCCGATAGATTCCTGAGAGCCATCTGGGCACAGTGGTATAAATGAGAAACTAAAGCGTTTTATCTGTCATCCCCAAAGTTAACCTCCTACCTAGGGGACTAGGACAAAAACAGAGGCAGAGTTTTGTTCTGGTGGGCTGGCAGAAGCTTTGCTTCCCATCTGACAGAAAGCAAATGTGGAATGTGCAGGCAAATAGAGCCTGTCCCGTTATCAAGCACTTGTTCCTGCTGCAATGGTGTGATTCCATAAGGCTGCCTGTGCAAGCTGTTGCCCAGAGATCCATCTGGAACTGTTTACAGAGTGTAAATCTTATTTGTTGACTTCTGGACATCACTCCTTGTTCTCTACCTAGTCTAAATGCTGCTTTGTAGGTCTATATAGTTAAGGACTGCTTTGGTTGGTTTACAGGAAAGTCAAACACTGTTTGTACTCTTTAAAACTCCTCAAATGTTAAATTAGAAGTGCTCTAAGAGATTGCTTAGCTCTCTTTGTTTTTCTATTGTGGAAATACAGCTTCTGTGCTACAATAATTCAAAAGTTCAAAATGATCTGGAGTGGATCACTTGGCTTTGTTGTTCATCAGCTGGTGATTGGTGGTTTTACATCTCCAGGTCCTGGTTTTGTTAACCATTAAACAAGCAAACTGCTTATAAATTTTTAGAGACCCTTATAGTACTAACTTGAGAAGTCAAATGTTCTATGATGGCTTCAAGATTATACAGGGTGTTGGCAGAATTCCTTTCTTTGGGGTTTTAGGGCTAGTTGCTGGCTACGTACAGCTTGCAGTGTCTAGAAGCTGTGTGTACTCATTCACCTCAGTTGTGTCTGGCTCTTTTGTGACACGTGGACTATAGCCCACTAGGTTCCTCTGTCCATGGGATTCTCCAAGTAAGAATACTGGAGTGGGTTCCCATGCCCTCCTCCAGGGGATCTTCCCAACCCAGGGATCAAACCCAGTCTCCTGCATTACAGGCAGATTCTACATTCTTTGCCACTAGGGAAGCCCAGACAGTTTCCAACATGTGTCTTTGTATTGCTCCAGACTATGCAGAATGAGATTCTCTAACTTTCTCTTCAACTAGCAAGTATAGAAAGCTTGATGGGGGTCATGTGATTAGGTCAGGCCTACCAAAATACTATATACTGTGCCTTCTAATCTAATCTAATTACAGGAGTAAAATCCATAATTTTTATGACACTGGGCAAGTATGCGGAATATGAATATATTGAAAGTGAAAGTGAAGTCACTCAGTCATGTCCGACTCTTTGTCACCCCATGGAATGTAGCCTACTAGGCTCCTCTGTCCATAGAGTTTTCCAGGCAAGAGTACTGGACTGGGTTGCCATTTCCTTCTCCAGGAGATCTTCCCGACCCAGGGATTGAACCCAGGTCTCCCACATTGTACGCAGACGCCTCACCGTCTGAGCCACCAGGGAAGTCCTGACTATTTTGGGGGACCTATTATAATCCTGACTACCACAGGTAGGAATCAAGGCTTCAGTTACTTTTACCATTCCAGGCCATAACATTCATCATGGTTCTTCTAGTGATAACCACCTACTATATCTCTCTGCCTTGGATATACTGAGATATTTGTTGTTTTTATTAGACTGACTATGTCTTCTTTGCTTTGCCTTTCTCTCTCTGTAGTATTTCTCATCTGTACCTACATATCTGGTATAAACAATTCTATTGTTAAATGTTTGAAACTAAGGAGGCTTGAACTATAAATTATTAATACTAAACCTGTTGACTCAGAGACTCAATTTTAGAAGATATTTTTACCAAGTTTATGCCCCAGTGAGTAATGCTGAAGAAGCTGAAGTTGAATGGTTCTATGAAGACCTACAAGGCGTTCTAGAACTAACACCAAAAAAAGATGTCCTTTTCATCACAGGGGACTGGAATGCAAAAGTAGGAAGTCAAGAGATACCTGGAGTAACAGGAAAATTTGGCTTTGGAGTACAAAATGAACCAAGGCAAAGGCTAACAGAGTTTCTCCAAGAGAACACACCGGTCATAGCAAACACCCTCTTTCAACAACACAAGAGAAGACTCTACACATAGACATCAAAGATGGTCAATACCAAAATCATATTGAATATATTCTTTTCAGCCAAGATGGAGAAGCTTCATATAGTCAGCAAAAACAAGACTGGGAGTTGACTGTGGCTCAGATCATGAAATCCTTACTGCCAAATTTAGACTTGAATTGAAGAAAGTAGGGAAAATCACTAGATCATTCAGGTATGACCTAAATCAAATCCCTTATGATTATACAGTGGAAGTGACAAATAGATTCAAGGGATTAGATCTGATAGACAGAATGCCTGAAGAACTATGGATGTATGTTCATGACATTGTACAGGAGGCAGTGATCAAACCAAACCCAAGAAAAAGAAATGCAAAAAGGCAAAATGGCTGTCTGAGGAGGCCTTACAAATAGCTGAGGAAAGAAGAGAAGCTAAAAGCAATGGGGAAAAGGAAAGATACACGCATCTGAATTCAGAGTTCCAAAGAATAGCAAGGAGAGATAAGAAAGAATTCCTCAGTGAACAATACAGAGAAATAGAGAAAATAATAGGATGGAAAGATTAGAGATCTCATCAAGACGATTAGAGATACCAAGGGAATATTTCATGCAAAATGGGCATGAAAGGACAAAATAGACAAAATTTTGGTGCAAAATGGACAAAATTTTGTCCAAAAAGGACAAAAATGGTATGGACCTAATAGAAGCAGAAGATATTAAGAAGAGGTGGCAAGAATACATAGAAAAACTATACAAAAAAGATCTTCACGACCCAGATAATCACGATGGTGTGATCATTCACCTAGAGCCAGACATCCTGGAATGTGAAGTCAAGTGGGCCTTAGAAAGCATCACTACAAACAAAGCTAGTGGAGGTGATGGAATTCCAGTTGAGCTATTTCAAATCCTTAAAGATGATGCTGTGAAAGTGCTGCACTCAATATGCCAGCAAATTTGGAAAACTCAGCAATGGCCACAGGACTGGAAAAGGCCAGTTTTCATTCCAATCCCAAAGAAAGGCAATGCCAAAGAATGCTCAAACTACCGCACAATTGCACTTATCTCACATGCTAGCAAGGTAATGCTCAATGTTCTCCAAGCCAGGCTTCAACAGCACATGAACCGTGAACTTCCAGATGTTCAAGTTGGATTCAGAAAAGACAGAAGAACCAGAGATCAAATTGCCAACGTCTGTTGGATCATCGAAAAAGCAGGAGAATTCTAGAAAAACATCTACTTCTGCTTTATTGATTACACCAAAGCCTTTGACTGTGTAGATTACAACAAACTGTGGAAAATTCTTCAAGAGGTGGAAATACCAGACCACCTGAGAAATCCTTATGCAGGTCGGGAAGCTACAGTTTGAACCAGGCATGGAACAACAGACTGGTTCCAAATTGGGAAAGGAGTACATCAAGGCTGTGGTACCCTGCTTATGAAACTTCTATGCAAAGTACATCATGTGAAATGCCAGGCTGGATGAAGCACATGCTGGAATCAAGATTGCTGATAGAAATATCAATAACCTTAGATTCACAAATGATACAATGTTTATGGCAGAAGGCAGAGAAGAACCAAAGAGCCTCTTGATGAAAGTGAAGGAGGAGAGTGAAAAAGTTGGCTTAAAACTCAGCATTCAGAAAACTAAGATCATGGCATCTGGTCCCGTCAGTCCAGTTCAGTCACTCAGTCATGTCCGACTCTTTGCGACCCCATGAATTGCAGCACGCCAGGCCTCCCTGTCCATCACCAACTCCTGGAGTTCACTCAACTCACGTCCATCGAGTCAGTGATGCCATCCAGCCATCTCATCCTCTGTCATCCCCTTCTCCTCCTGCCCCCAATCCCTCCCAGCATCAGAGTCTTTTCCAATGAGTCAACTCTTCGCATAAAGTGGCCAAAGTACTGGAGTTTCAGCTTTAGCATCAGTCCTTCCAAAGAACACCCAGGACTGATCTCCTTCAGAATGGACTGGTTGGATCTCCTTGCAGTCCAAGGGACTCTCAAGAGTCTTCTCCAACACCACAGTTCAAAAGCATCAATTCTTCAGCACTCAGATTTCTTCACAGTCCAACTCACACATCCATACATGACTACTGGAAAAAACATAGCCTTGACTAGACGGACCTTTGTCAGCAAGGTAATGTCTCTGCTTTTGAATATGCTATCTAGGTTGGTCATAACTTTCCTTCCAAAGAGTAAGCGTCTTTTAATTTCATGGCTGCAATCTCCATCTGCAGTGATTTTGGAGCCTAGAAAAATAAAGTCTGACACTGTTTCCACTGTTTCCCCATCTTTTTCCCATGAAGTGATGGGACTGGAAGCCATGATCTTTGTTTTCTGAATGTTGAGCTTTAAGCCAACTTTTTCACTCTCCTCTTTCACCTTCATCAAGAGGCTTTTTAGTCATCTTCACTTTCTGCCATAAGGGTGGTGTCATCTGCATATCTGAGGTTATTGGTATTTCTCCCTGCAATCTTGATTCCAGCTTGTGCTTCTTCCAGCCCAGCATATCTCATGATGTACTCTGCATATAAGTTAAATAAGCAGGGTGACAATATACAGCCTTGACGTACTCCTTTTCCTATTTGGAACCAGTCTGTTGTTCCATGTCCAGTTTTAACTGTTGCTTCCTAACCTGCATATAGGTTTCTCAAGAGGCAAGTCAGGTGGTCTGATATTCCCATCTCTTGAAGAATTTTCCACAGTTTATTGTGATCCACCTAGTCAAAGGCTTTGGCATAGTCAATAAAGCAGAAATAGATGTTTTTCTGGAACTCTCTTGCTTTTTCCATGATCCAGCAGATGTTGGCAATTTGATCTCTGGTTCCTCTGCCTTTTCTCAAACCAGCTTGAACATATGGAAGTTCACGGTTCACGTACTGCTGAAGCCTGGTCCCGTCAATTCATGGCAAACAGATGGAGAAACAATGGAAACTGACAGACCTTATTTTCTTGGGGTCTAAAATCACTGCAGATGGTGACTTCAGCCATGAAATTAAAAGATGCTTGCTCCTTGGAAGAAAAGCTATTACAAACCTAGACAGAGTAGTAAAAAGCAGAGACATTACTTTGCCTACAATGGTCCATCTAGTCAAAGCTATGGTTTTTCTAGTAGTCATGTATGGATGTGAGAGTTGAACTATAAAGAAAGCTGAGTGCCAAAGAATTGATGCTTTTTTGAACTGTGGTATTTGAGAAGACTCTTGAGAGTCCCTTGGACTGCAAGGAGATCCAACCAGTCCATCCTAGAGAAAATCAGTCCTGAATATTCATTGGAAGGACTGATGCTGAAGCTGAAACTCCAATACTTTGGCCACCTAATAGGAAGAACTGACTCATTGGAACAGACCCTGATGCTGGGAAAGATTGAAGGCAGGAGGAAAAGGGGACGACAGAGGATGAGATAGTTGGATGGCACCACCAACTCAATGGGCATGAGTTTGAGCAAGCTCCGTGAGTTAGTGATGGACAGGGAAGCCTGGCATGCTGCAGTCCATGGGGTTGCAGTATCGGACATGACTGAGCAACTAAACTGAACTGAAACCTGTTGACCCAAAGATTCAATTTTAGAAGAAATTTTTATTATATATATTTTTAAATTTTTGGATTTTTGTTACCAAAGTTATTGGTATGGATTTGTTTTTGTTGTACTCCATTTAGTTTTTATTTTGACAATTACTTCAATTATTCTTCCTACTGGGTTTATTCACAAATTTATTTAAGCCTATTCTCTCTTTGAAATCTTGGTTTTGGTTCATGAATTCTCTTCCTTCTTTTTTAATATTTCAACATTTAAATGTATTTAATTAAAGTTTCAGTTGGATTAGTTCATATTCTCTGGTCCATTGGGTATCAATTTACCTATCTGTTATACTCACTGGCTGCTCCTCATTACTGTGTATGGTCTCCTATGTGGTGATATACTTGATTACAATACAATTTTTAGTCGTCATTCTTTTTCACCCTGAGGGGTAGTTTTGCAATTGTATTTACCCATCCTTCCTGGGTTCAGTGGTTCCACAATCGTTTTTGAGTTTTCAGTTTTCACTTTTATGCTGTTCGTAACATTGAATGGCTAGTGGAATTCTTGCCTTATGTCATCCTCAGTCAAACTTGAGGTTCCAAATGTCCCTCAAATAATTATTTTTATATATAAAGATAGGGAAAATTATATCCTTGGCCTGTTTGGCTAAATTTTTCTAGTATCAGTAAATAAAGATGATGATTATGATAATGCTAATAATAATAGGCATATTTTACAGATTCCTGATTTATGAAGGGAGCCCAGTTTGAAACTCCCTAGTCAGCATGATCCTGGTCTTGTGTGGACTGAAAAATGCTCATAGCCCTGACAGCTTTGATACTGTCTGCCAAGTGAAATGTGGTTACAACTCCTACTCACTTTAGGGCTACATATTCAGTCTTCATCTTTGACATCTGAAAACTTCTCTTTCTTGCTTGACTTACAGGGTCAGTTTGAACAGAAGCATAATATTTTATTTTTAATGCTTCTAAGTATGTGGAGATGGGAAAGAGGTGAATAGAGAGAAGATAACTTTACACCATTTAAAGCTGTCTATTAGTAAACTGCTCTAGAAAGTAGTGAGTTCCCCTGTACTGTATGTGATAAATAATAGGAGAGATGGCTATGTACCAAAGGTGCCTGAAGCAATTTCTTTTTATGCAAGAATTTAGATGAGGTTACTTGAATTCTTAAGTTTAGTGATCTAAAGGTGTAGATGCTACATTGTGTTTGCACACACACTCAGTCATGTCCGACTCTTTGTGACAGCATAGATTGTAGCCTGCCAGGCTCCTCTGTCCATGGAATTTTCCAGCACGAATATTGGAATGGGTTGCCATTTCCAGGGAGATGCTACATTCAGTTCAGTTCAGTTCAGTTGCTCAGTCGTGTCTGACTCTTTGTGACCCCATAAATTGCAGCATGCCAGGCCTCCCTGTCCATCACCAACTCCCGGAGATGACTCAAATTCACGTCCATCGAGTAGGTGATACCATCCAGCCATCTCGTCCTCTGTCATCCCCTTCTACTCCTGCCCCCAATGGCATCTAAAAAAGCTACATCCAGTGTCTGCAGAGCCTTAGTTCTCCCATCTAAAATCTTAATGCCTTTGAACAATTCATTTTCCTTCCAACAGGCATAGTTTCATTTATCTGTAAGATGAGATATAGATAAAATGATCTCTAAGCTTTAAATACTATGACTATCACTTTCCTTCAGATCGCTTTATGTAAGGAAAAATTTTAACAGAAGTTTGACTCAAACTGCTGACTGAAACACTTTTATGACTTTTCATGCCCATAAAGTACATTAAAATGCTGGGAGGAATGGCTTCCTCTGACCGTGGGATTATATGTTACACTCATTTGGTGCTAATATAAATTCAGAACCTCCACATAGCTCCTTAGTTTGAAAGTTTAGACTGCTGTTAAGCTGTTGGGCAGGAAAAAAAAGACATTTTCCTGGTCCTAATGACCAGCTTACACTGGCAAGCACACAGGTAGCTGGTAACTAAAAGAAAGATGCTGTTGTCAGCAAGCCACTTTAGCACAACCTTTATCACAATGCATACTAATCATCTGTTTTCTTTTCTGTGCTCTTAACTAGACTGCAAGATGCTTGAGAACAGAAGTTGCTATTTATACACAAATATACCCCTAGTACCCAATACAATAAAAATAATAGCTATGTGGCATGAGACTGATCTGCTTTGATGAATTATCTTATTTAAGATATGATCTTCAATATTGTCAGGCTTATCTAAAAACCATCTCTGGAGAGAGGTAAAAATATTATCCCAATTATACAGATGAGAAAATTAAGGGAAAGAGAGTAGAAGAGAAATTAGAGAGTATACTGAAAGCACTGAATGCTTTAGAGCTTCAAATAAAAGGAGACTGAATCCCAGTCAGAAAAGACTTTAAAAGGAAATGGCATTTGAGAGAAGTCTTGAAGATAGATAAGATTGTGATAAGTTGATAAGATTTTGATAAGAATAAATACTATGGATGTGAAAAATGAAGATGGCATAAATCATAATCATGCAAGGTGGATAAGTCATGGTTTAGCTCAAGCACAGGGTGTTTGTGTAAAAGTGGACAGTAAGAAGGTAGCTGTTTATTTTTCTCCTCTTCATTCAACTCAGAGCTTTATTGGTGACATTTCTATTTAGGCAGAAGTATCAAGCAATGTCAGCTGAAACTCTATTCTAACTATAGCATCTCCAGGATTGGGATGTGGTCTTTGTTGACCAGGAAAGTATTTTATGCCATAACCATTAACAAAGAATGCTGTCAAGAAATTATATTCTTTTTGAGAGATCCTCTTTCCTAAAGATTTGGCAAGGGAAAAAATATCTGATCCTACCCATATTCTAGTATTTTATTAGTTCTTAGGCTTACAGAATTATAGAAATAGAAGTGCTCTAAAGAAATCATAAGCATTCAAGGTTGAAAGGTGCTTTGAATATCCTCTAGCCAGATTTATCTCCCCATCTTCCTAGAGATTTTCCTGTGTCTAAACCAAATGGCTGCCTAGCCTTTCTTACAGCTCCCTAGAGGGAAAACAAGCCTCTGAGGCATCTCTAGGTCATATGTTCTTTCATTTTCAAGGATGGAAATGGTCCTATTGCCCAGATTTAGAATCATGCATTAATGCTTCTGTCTACCAAGAAGGATCGAGTAACACCAAGGCTGTCAAAAAGGATAGATTGGAAACTTGCTGTTTTGTGACAAATAAAGTGTGTTATTTAGGATGGCAGAACACATGAAGAGTGAATGAAAGCTTGAGACCTATAACTCAAAAACTTTCCTACTGTTCATTAATAATAGGGCCAAGTTACTCAGTTTGTTAGTGCCTGAATTTCCCAGTCCCCAAAACAGAAAGACTAACTCCATATTATAAAATTGCCTTCTATAACTTAAAGCAATAATAAAAATGAAAATTATATAGCAATAAAATATAACTTATACATATAAAATTTCACTGTTTTATGTGGATCACAGTTTATGGGTTTACTCCTTACTCTTATTTGATTCTTTTCATTACCCAACTAGGATATAAGTTCCATGAGAGGGAATCTATATCTCATGGAAGTTCATTTCATCTCAGCTTTCAGCAGAAGCTCTGACCTCCTTCAAAAACATTTTAATAAATGGAATTTTTTGCATTTTTATCTTGCCAGAATTTCCATTTAGAAATCCTTTATTAAATTTGTGGTTGCTTTATTTGATTTTCCTTTTTTATTATGTAACTCACGGTGACTATAACTCACTTGGCTGTAAGAATCATGATTTAATCAGAGAATGATGTCAGAAATTTTGTCTAACTGCAAATAATTTAAAAACAAACATAAATAATTATCCCTGAGATTATCTAGAAATTCACTGGAAGCTAAAATGAAAGAATTATACTAGGATTCTATACACACAGATACACACAAGCAATTTATTTTTTAGAATTAAATAATATCTCCTTGAATAGAGATTATATAATAAACCAGTAAAAGCAATGTGTGAAATAACACAAGTGCAGCAAGGAAAATTGATTTGTAATGTTTAAGCCACATGCATTTTCTAGGACACCAAAGGATTCTAGCATTTTGAAACCAGCAGTTTCTTTCCCCTTTTTACTTGCTTAGATTTTTCACATTTTCATTAAATTATTTTCTAAGGTATAGAAAGAAAATTAAAGAAAACAATAAATTCTCCTTATTTGTAAGTCCTAAAACCTCCTCCCTAGCAACACAACACTACTGAATATAAATAATAAGCCCATGTTTAGCACTCAGACACTCAAATCAGATCCCAGAAAATGGTCATTCACTGCATAGCTAAGTACTGATGCAATCCTGAGCTTCTTTGATTCATAACAGTTCCTGTATTAAGCTAAGTCAGAAGAGTAATTCCAAGTTATATAAAGCTGCTTGTCGTGTTATTAGAAAAGGTGGTCTCTTTTTAAAATAAAAGTATCCTTTTGGATGTATTCTCACTACTGGTATCTTACTGGTAACAATGGAATCACTCTTACATAAAAGGAAGTCACATTTATCAGGAATTCTAAAGAACTTTATGATTGTAAATATAAAACATTAATTTAGAGTGTCACCAGTTCTGCTCTCCCCACCTGCCTCTATCCTAAGCAATGATAGGAGGTAGACCAGACAAACAGGAACCTTCCATTGGTCTATAGGTAAGCACTTCATTTAAGAATGACCATTTCAATCTATATATTGTCAGTAGGCCAATGCAGTAAGAGATACACCAGTGTTGTGCTAAGGTAACAGGAAGTAAGCCTTCAAACAGCAGCCTTTATTTTATATGGCCCCAAGAATTGATGCTTTAGAACTGTGGGGCTAGAGAAGATTCTTAGGAGTCCCTTGGACAACAAGGAGAACAAACCAGTTAATCCTAAAGGAAATCAACCTTGAATATTCATTGGAAGGACTGATGCTGAAGCTGAAGCTCCAATACATTGGATACCTGATGTGAAGAACTGACTCACTGGAAAAGACCCTATGCTGGGAAAGATTGAAGTCAGGAGAAAAAGGGGACTACAGAGGATGAGGTGGTTGGATGGCATCACCTACTGAATGGACATGAGTTTAAGCAAACTCTGGGAGATGGCAAGCCTGGCATGATGTAGTCCATGTGGTTGCAAAGAGGCGGACACTACTGAGCAATAGAACAACAACAAATATTCTGAGGAAATCTCATCCTTGGATGCATGGTAACAGTCAATGAAATAAACTTTAAATACTGAATTGCAGAGTTGCTGAATTGCATAGCAGATTTTCAAGCAATCTGATGTGCTATTTAGAACACCTAGGCAACTCGGTATTGTTAACCGTGATTATCTCAGGGTGATAGGACTTAGGATTAACTTTGTATGGGTTTTTGTATATTTTTCATTTTTTTTTAAGTTCTCCAGCCCCAAAAGATAAAACAGCTCTTTTGAGAAACAACAGCATGTAGTGGGGAGGTAAACAGGCAGTGGAGCCAGACCACATGGTTCAAATCCCAGTTTAAGCTCTTATGAGATACGTGACCTTAAGCAAGTAGCTTTTCCTCCATGGCCAGAGTTTTCTCATTTGTAAAGTAGGAATGACAATAATAATAGCAATTACCATAAATTATAGTAGGACTCAATAACTTGAAATAGATAAAACAATTAAAATAATGCTGGCATAAAGTAAGCACTTCATAACAAATTATAATTTTTTTAAAAGACATATCTTCCACACTAATTCTATTTATCCACAGCATGGCTTGGTAATGTCTTTCATATGGTGATCTTCAGGCCCTGTATCCAAAACAAACCTCTTCAATTTTGATAAGAGATCACATCATTTCCTTAATCCTCATTATTGACATTATTGACCTATTTCTAAGAAAAGAGCAATCTAAGTACTAGACACAGCACATTAAGTAGAAGTTTGAAACTACTTCAGGGGAATAGAGTAGCACAGGTCAGAGAACAATAAATGTTATTACTAATTGTGTGGGTGAAATCTCTGGGCATTCTCAGCTTCTTTATCTGCAGCATTGTCTATTCCATTTCTTTTCCATTCATCGTCTCTACTCCTCTATACATAAAATGGGCAGAAAAGTATAGACCAGCAGTAGAATTTTCAAAATATCAGTATTTCCATGAAAATACTTTAGAGTCTGGCACTATACAAGTGGATCCACTCTGTGATAGGAGTGATACCTCCTCCCTATCGTTAGAAGTTAAATAAACAACTCATTGGAAGTTTAAATTTAGACACCATCAAAGTCAAGTACAAAGGAGAGCAATTGAGCATCTGCTAAGTGCACATGAAAGTATGTTGTCTTCCCTCAGTGAGGGAATTTAAATGACTCATTGTCTTTGCTTAGTAGCCTACCACTATATATTCCCACTTTTCATCATTCCTCTCTTTTCCAGTGAAAGTGAAAGTCATTCAGTCGTGTCTGACTCTGTGCGACCCTATGGACTGTACAGCCCTCGGAATTCTCCAGGCCATAATACTGGAACGGGTAACCATTCCCTTCTCCAGGGGATATTCCCAACCCAGGGATTGAACCCAGGTCTCCTGTATTGCAGGCAGATTCTTTACCATTTGAGACACCAGGGAAGCCCTTTCTAGGTAAGGGGAATATCTATTAAATCAACCCAAAGAGATTCCTGCACCAACTTAGTTATCTTTTAAGATTAAATACATACTAGGAAAAGAGGAACATTCAGAGATAATTCTGCCCTTGAAAAACTTGGAGTCCAGTAAGAAGGATAGGTGAGTACACCAAAGACCAAACCACAAAAGTCAAATACGCCAAGTGTCGTATGATATTCCAGGCTCTAGGAAGTCTGAAAGACTCTATCTAATAAGATGATATAACTTGTGCTTCAATTTACAAGAACTTAAAATGACTTTGGTTCATTGTTAACATCTAGAAGAGTGCATCAACAGTTCAGTTCAGTCCAGTCACTCAGTCATGTCCAAATCTTTGCGACCCCATGGACTCCAGCATGCCAGGCTTCCCTGTCCATCACCAACTCCCAGAGCTTACTCAAACTCATGTCCATAGAGTTAGTGATGCCATCCAATCATCTCATCCTCTGTCATCCCCTTCTTCTCCCACCTTCAATTTTTCCCAGCACCAGGGTCTTTTCACATGAGTCAGTTCTTCGCATCAGATGGCCAAAGTATTGGAGTTTCAGCTTCAGCATCAGTCCTTCCAATGAATGTTCAGGACTGATTTTCTTTAGGATGGACTGATTTGATCTCCTTGCTGTCCAAGGGACTTCTCAAGAGTCTTCTCCAACACCACAGTTCAAAAGCATCAATTCTTAGGTGCTCAGCTTTCTTTATAGTCCAACTCTCACATCCATACATGACTACTGGAAAAACCATAGCTTTGACTAGGTGGACCTTTGTTGGCAAAGTAATGTCTCTGCTTTTCAATATGCTGTCTAGGTTGGTCATAACTTTTCTTCCAAGGAGCAAGTGTCTTTTAATTTCATGGCTGCCGTCTCCATCTGCAATAATTTTGGAGCTCCCAGAAAAGTGCATCATAGTGGGTGAATAGCGAAGCCACCATTTTTTAGTTTTTCAGAATCAAAGACTGATACTTTTGTAAAATAAAATATAAATTATCCCCATAAAACAAAAGGAAGAAATACAAAGATGTATCAAAAACAGTCTGTTACCAGACTCAATGACTGCCAAGGATTTAAGTAATCTTGAAATATTCCTTTCCAACCAAGTCATTTCATATACAAGGACCTAAAAAAAAAATGTAAAGGGACTTTATATTTATAAAATATAATAAAAGGGACTGTATATTTGCATACATATATAATACAATATTATATAATATTTATTATATAATTAAATATAATATAATTAGTGTAAAACATAATTATATATAATACATATAAATGTAGTTCATATATATAATTAATTAAATTAAAGGGACTGTATATTTATATACAGTCTTTAATGGAAAGACTGGAAATTTGGGAATGTCATTCACATTGAATGCTTCAAGAATAAAATCATAGTCATTTCTGAGAAAGAGTTCTCTAAAAGGTATTTTAAGTGCCTTAGCAAGAAATACTGGTTGGGTTATAGACTTGGATTACTGTGATATTGAATGGTTTGCCTTGGAAACTAACAGAGATCATTCTGTCATTTTTGAGATTGCATCCAAGTACTGCATTTCAGACTCTTTTGTTGACTACGATGGCTACTCCATTTCTTCTAAGGGATTCTTGCCCACAGTAGTAGATATAATGGTCATGTGAGTTAAATTCATCCATTCCAGTCCATTTTAGTTCACTGATTCTTAAAATGTTGATGTTCATTCTTGCCATCTCCTGTTTGACCATTTCTAATTTGCCTTGATTCAAGGACCTAACATTCCAGATTCCTATGCAATATTGCTCTTTACAGCATTGGACTTTACTTCCATCACCAGTCACATCCACAAATGGATGTTGTTTTTGCTTTGGTTCCGTCTCTTCATTCTTTCTGGAGTTATTTCTCCACTGATCTCCAGTAGCCTAATGGGCACCTACCAACCTGGGGAGTTCATCTTTCAGTGTCCTATCTTTTTGCCTTTTCATACTGTTCATGGGGTTCTCAAGGGAAGAATACTGAAATGGTTTGCCATTCCCAGTGGACCATGTTTTGTCAGAACTCTCCACCATGACCCTCTGTCTTTGGGTGGCCCTACATGGCATGGCTCACAGTTTCATTGAGTTAGACAAGGCTGTGGGCCATGTGATCAGTTTGGTTAGTTTTCTGTGATTGTTGTTTTCATTCTGTCCACCCTATGATGGATAAAGATAAGAGGCTTATGGAAGCTTCCTGATGGCAAAGACTGACTGAGGGGGAAACTGGGTCTTGTTCTGATGTGTGGCCATGCTCAGTAAATCTTTAATCCAATTTTCTATTGATGGGTGGGGCTGTGTTCCCTCCCTGTTGTTTGACCTGAGGCCAAACTATGGTGGAGGTAATGAAGATAATGGTGACCTCCTTCAAAAGGTCCTATGCAAACACTGGAGTACTCAGTGCCTCCAACCCTGCAGCAAGCCTGCCGACCCATGCCTTCACTGCAGACTCCTGGACACTCACGGCCAAGACTGGGTCAGTCTCTTGTGGGGTCACTGCTCCTTTCTCCTGGGTCCTGGTGTGCACAAGATTTTCTTTGTGCCTTCTGAGAGTGTATTTCCCTAGTACTGTGTAAGTTCTGGTGGCCCTATGGTAGGGTTAATGGTGACCTCCTCCAAGAGGGCTTATACCATACCCAGGTCTGCTGCACCCAGAGCCCCTGCCACTGAGGTAGGTCACTGCTGATCTGTACCTCCACAGGAGACGCTCAAACACAGTTCTGGCTCAGTCTCTGTGGGGTATCTGGGTCCTGGTGCACAGAAGGTTGCTTTGAACCCTCCGAGCATTTCTGGTGGGTACGAGGTTTCATTCTAAATGTGATTTTGCCCCTCCTGCCATCTTGCTGGGGCTTCTCCATTGCCCTTGGATGTAGGGTATCTTTTTTTTTTAGTGGGATTCAACATTTTCCTGTCGACAGCTGTTCAGCAGCGAGTTGTAATTTTGGAGCTCTTACAGGAGAAGATGAGTGCACGTCCTTCTACTCCACCATCTTGACTTGTGTAAGAAAGCCTTCCTCAGTGATCAGTGCAAAGAAATAGAGGAAAACAATAGAATGGGAAAGACTAGAGATCTCTTCAAGAAAATTAGAGATACCAAGGGAACATTTCATTCGAAGATGGGCTCAACAAAGGACAGAAATGGTATGGACATAACAGAAGTAGAAGATATTAAGAAGGAGTGGCAAGAATACACAAAAGAACTATATAAAAAAGATTTTCATGACCCAGATAATCATGATGGTGTAATCACTTACCTACAACCAGACATCCTAGAATGCAAAGTCAAGTGGGCCTTAGGAAGCATCACTACAAACAAAGCTAGTGGAGGTGATGGAATTCCAGGTGAGCTATTTCAAATCTTAAAAGATGATGCTGTGAAAGTGCTGCACTCAATATGCCAGCAAATTTGGAAAACTCAGCAGTGGCCACAGGACTGGAAAAGGTCAGTTTTCATTACAATCCCAAAGAATGGCAATGCCAAAGACTGTTCAAACTACTTCACAATTGCACTCATCTCACATACTAGTAAAGTAATGCTCAAAATTCTCCAAGCCAGGCTTCAAAAATACATGAACCATGAACTTTCAGATGTTCAAGCTGGATTTAGAAAAGGCAGAGGAAGCAGAGATCAAATTGCCAGCATCCGCTGGATCATTGAAAAAGCAAGAGAATTTCAGAAAAACATCTACTTCTGCTTTATTGACTACACTAAAGCTTTTGACTGTGTAGATCACAACAAACTGTGGAAAATTCTTTTGATGGGGATACCAGATCACCTTCCTGCCTCCTGAGAAATCTGTATGCAGGTCAAGAAACAATAGTTAGAACCAGACATGGAACAATAGACTGGTTCCAAATTGGGAAAGGAGTACATCAAGGCTGTATATTGGCCCCCTGCTTATTTAACTTCTATACAGAGTACATCATTTGAAATGCCCGGCTGGATGAAGCACTAACTGGAATCAAGGTTGCCAGGAGAAATACCAATAACCTCAAATATGCATACGACACCACCCTTATGGCAGAAAGCTAAGAAGAAATAAAGAGCCTCTTGATGAAAGTGAAAGAGGAGAGTGAAAAAGTTGGCTTAAAGCTCAACATTCAGGAAATGAAGATCATGACATCTGGTCCCGTCACTTTATGGCAAATAGATAGGGAAACAATAGAAACAGTGACAGACTTTATCTTTTTGGGCTCTAAAGTCACTGCAGATGCTGACTGCAACCATGAAATTAAGAGATGCTTGCTCCTTGGGAGAAAAGCTATGACCAACCTAGACAGCATATTAAAAAGCAGAGACATTACTTTGCCAACAAAGGTCCGTCTAGTCAAAGCTATGGCTTTTCCAGTAGTCATGCCTGGGTGTGAGAGTTGGACTATAAAGAAAGCTGAGTGCCTAAGAACTGATGCTTTTGAACTGTGGTGTTGGAGAAGACTCTTGAGAGTCCCTTGGACTGCAAGGAGATCCAACCAGTCTATCTTAAATCAGTCCTGAATATTCATTGGAAGGACTGATGCTGAAGCTGAAACTCCAATACTTTGACCACCTGATGGGAAGAACTGACTCACTGGAACAGACCCTGATGCTGGGAAAGACTGAAGGCAGGAGGAGAAGGGGATGACATAGGATGAGATGGTTGGATGGCATGACCAACTTGGTGGACATGAGTTTGAATAAGCTCTCAGAGTTGGTGATGGACAGGGAGGCCTGGCATGCTGCAGTCCATGAGATCACAGAGTTGAACATGAATGAGTTACTGAACTGAACTGAACCAAGAAACACCTTAAAAAGAACAATCTTCGTGATTGGCTTTGTGTGGTTGCATCTGACAAGAAGACTTATGAGCTTCATTACTTCC
Source organism: Bos mutus (assembly GCF_027580195.1). NCBI lineage: Eukaryota > Metazoa > Chordata > Mammalia > Artiodactyla > Bovidae > Bos > Bos mutus. Next base: position 74,942,272 of record NC_091617.1, read on the forward strand.
AGATTAGTCAAAATGAAAATGAACCTGGGTTGAGGACTAAATTAAACTATCCTTTATAGGGCTTTGCTTGCTAATAAAACAAATTAAACATACAAAAGAAACATATTGAAATGGACCTTTAGCTTATCAGTGAATAAAAAACATTGTATGTTAAGCATTCATCTTTTATTTAAGTGTATGCTGTTTATATGCTGCTGGCTTTCCTTTAATTATTTTCTTCTTTTTAACATTTTTATTGGAGTATATTTGATTTTGATTGGAGTACAGTTGATTGGGCTTCCCTCAAAACTCAGTCGGTAAAGAATCTGCCTTCAATGCAGGAGACCTGGGTTCGATTCCTAGGTCAGGAAGATTCCCTGGAGAAGGAAATGGCAACCCACTCCAGTATTCTTGCCTGGAGAATCCCATGGATAGAGGAGCCTGGCAGGAGTCCATGGAGTCGCAAGAGTCAAACACGACTTAGCAATTAAAGATAGAGAGAGAAACGGACTTTCCCCAAGGTCACATAACACAACTTTAAGAGAATAGGAACAAAAACTCAGGTGTTCACAGTTCTACATAAGAGATTTAGAAATTTTTTAATTATACCTCTTATGTACTTGGTTTCATCCTGTGTGCACTCTTTATCTCAGAGAGGTTGATGCTAAAAAATTAGTCTTGTCTGAGTTTCCTATTATAAAATTTTTCTACTTTAGATAAAATCAATTTCCCAACTTATTAACAAAATACTTTTTTTCCCAAGTTGTCTATCTTAACTTTCATTGTAGTCACTTAGCTAGTGTTGGTTCATCTTCCTTTCTACTCTCAAATGACTTCTAAAGTGGAATGAAAGGAAGGAAAAAGGAGAAAGAAAAAAAAAAAAAGATTGTTATAATGCTGAAAATTACAGCCATTTCTTGTCTATTACTCCTTAAATTATTCACCTACATCCACAGTGATTCTATATATAGGATAATAAAATTGCAGAGACATGAATGTACCCTCAGAAGAAAAGTCCAGTGTCTGAACTATATTACTATTCTATCCAGACTCCTTGTTTGGTTTTCCTTTTGACGTTCACATCTTAACTTCAATTTAGAAAATAGATGAGCAACAATCCTTTCATGCCATAAGACCAACGGCATATTGTCTCATCACTGAAACTGGTATGGTCATCATCACCTGAAAGTTTCAGTTGATCTAAAATGCAGAATGCTTGTAATATTTATAACACTAAAACAAATAGATTGGGGGATTTATTTTAGTCTCAAAGATTCTATTAACTCTGAAGATTCTCTGGCGTATTCATCACAACAATGTTCTTAAAATGATAAGAACTCCAATTGAAACTATATCCCTTTAATATCACAATAAACTGTGGAAAATTCTGAAAGAGATGGGAATACCAGACCACCTGATCTGCCTCTTGAGAAATCTGTATGCAGGTCAGGAAGCAACAGTTAGAACTGGACATGGAACAACAGACTGGTTCCAAATAGGAAAAGGAGTGTGTCAAGGCTGTATATTGTCCCTCTGCTTATTTAACTTATATGCAGAGTACATCATGAGAAACACTGGACTGGAAGAAGCACAAGCTGGAATCAAGATTGCCGGGAGAAATATCAAGAACCTCAGATATGCAGATGACACCACCCTTATGGCAGAAAGTGAAGAGGAACTCAAAAGCCTCTTGATGAAAGTGAAAGTGGAGAGTGAAAAAGTTGGCTTAAAGCTCAACATTCAGAAAAAGAAGATCATGGCATCTGGTCCCATCGTTTCATGGGAAATAGATGGGAAACAGTGGAAACAGTGTCAGACTTTATTTTTCTGGGCTCCAAAATCACTACAGATGGTGACTGCAGCCATGAAATTAAAAGACGCTTACTCCTTGGAAGGAAAGTTATGACCAACCTAGATAGCATATTCAAAAGCAGAGACATTACTTTGCCAACAAAGGTTTGTCTAGTCAAGGCTATGGTTTTTCATGTGGTCATGTATGGATGTGAGAGTTGGACTGAGAAGATGGCTGAGCACCAAAGAATTGATGCTTTTGAACTGTGGTGTTGGAGAAGACTCTTGAGAGTCCCTTGGACTGCAAGGAGATCCAAGCAGTCCATTCTGAAGATCAGCCCTGGGATTTCTTTGGAAGGAATGATGCTAAAGCTGAAACTCCAGTACTTTGGCCACCTCATGTGAAGAGTTGACTCATTGGAAAAGACTCTGATGCTGGGAGGGATTGGGGGCAGGAGGAGAAGGGGACAAGAGAGGATGAGATGGCTGTATGGCATCACTGACTCGATGGACGTGAGTCTGAGTGAACTCCAGGAGTTGGTGATGGACAGGGAGGCCTGGCGTGCTGTGATTCATGCGGTCGCAAAGAGTCGGACACGACTGAGCAACTGAACTGAACTGAATATAAAACTTACACTTCTTACCTGCTACCTAAGCACATGTTTTTGGAAACTTACTAAATAATATGTTCAACATGAAAGGACAATAATAAATCTAATCCTTTGTGTTCTTCAATTCTTTATATCAAGAATTCTCAAACTTTTTGAGGAAATTAATCTGTTTCTATAAATTTATGGTCATGTCTATGAGGAAAGTGGGAAATACGCCTTGCTATCAGTTCCCTCCACTCCCCACTCTTCTGGGAATATAGAAGACCAAGAGGGAAGAAAGGAGAATCATAGTAGTGATAACACAAGAACTATACAATAGCTAAATCTTATAGATAAAGCAATGGGAAACATTCCAAAAATTGTTTCTTTATTTTTAAAAAATTCTCATATGTTTTACAGAAATCAATATTTGACTGTGTGGCAACACTGGATTCCTACTATGAAATTAGAACTCTAATGAGTTCCCAATGCATCCGTTCATGCTAAATCACTTCAGTCACGTCCGACCCTCTGCAACCCTATGGACTGAAGCCCTTGAGATTCCTCTGTCCAAAGGGATTATAGGAAAGAATACTGTAATGGGTTGCCATAGCTTCCTCCAGGGGGTCTTCCCAACTCAGGGATTGAACCCACATCTATTACATCTCCTGCACTGGCATGTGGGTTATTTACCACTAGCACCACCTGCAAAGCCCCAAGTTCCCATTAGAACATACTTATTTATGGTCACTGCCGTAACCAACACAAAACCTCTCATTTAAATTCCAAGCTTAGAAATGAATAGAGTAAATCAATAGAGTAAATGTGTTGATTGTTCTTCCCTTTTCTGAACATTAGCCATCATTTTTTTTTAGTTGGAGCATGTTTTTAGCTACAGTTCAGTTCTCTATTTTGCATCTTCAATTAACTTCAATTTAACCTACATTAACAATCTTTGAACTAACCAGGCAGAAATACACCAAACTACAGCCTGAAATAGGTGAAATGAAATCAATGTTACTAAATTCGCATGTAGTGATTATAGGCAGAAAAATTCCATCGTTGCCATGACAATGCCACATGTGCCTTTGATTTTTTTCACAGAATAACAAAATGTGCATTTAATAGAGATGTTTAATTGTCTTTCACTCTGGATTTTGCTCACCAACATAGCAGTATGCTTTTTGCTCAACATCACAGTATTGAAGTCACTCTGCCTCCAGCTGCCATTAACATATTTTGTATTCGTGCTTTGTATAAATTCTCAAAAATGTTTTCAGTTTAGCTTCCTAACTATGCGTTTAATTTATATTTAATGAGACAGGAAAATGTTAAGTGTGAATTGATTAACTTAAATAGATGTGTTGGTGTTTAACTTCCCTAGTGGCTCAGACGGTAAAGCATCTGTCTACAATGTGAGAGACCTGGGTTCGATCCCTGGGTTGGGAAGGTTCCCTGGAGAAGGAAATGGCAACCCACTCCAGTACTCTTGCCTGAAAAATCCCATGGACAGAGGAGCTTGGTGCAGGCTACTATCCATGGGGTTGCAAAGAGTCAGACACAATGGAGTGACTTCACTTTCAACTAACAGTGGATAATTTTGTTGCCTAACTCCTAAAGGTGTTAAAATCTAATACCTAAACAGATTTTCTAGTTGAAATTTATAGGTAAATTTAAGTACAAACAGATTAAGATGATACACAGACGGGTCCTTTTTGTTATTAAAGTCTTGTGACTGACCCAATTTCTTCAAGCAACTCGTGAAAAGGTCCTTAGAAATCTATTAGTCCTTTTTCTATTAAACATAAAATGTTCTTTTACAACCAAACCAGAAATGGTTATGCTTAGCCACTTGGACAAAATATGAGTGTTCACTCAATCAAGCCATAATTTGTTAGATGTAAATCTTACTATTAGTCATAAATTGTGGCACTCATGAGATAAAGTCCTAAGTATTATACAAAGCTTTCAGGTCTCTCATAAAACTATTCTTCCACTTACAAATCAGCACCAGGTACTTGGATAATATTCACATAAACAAGCAGCTATCTAACCCAGTTGACTCTACACACCAGTTTCTTCCATAAGTTATGAACCTATTGTCCATAAGTCACAGGAACAAACTATGATTCAGTGATAGCTTGGCATCACTTTCCAGACCTTCCAAGCTAAAATACTCTTTTCAAATTCTGACAGGGACTATGATGATGTCTTTTGGCCTATCAGTAAATGTCCTATGAAACCATTGGTCTGGTTAACTTTGGTTTCATTTAGGTGTATGGATTAGGCAATGCTTTCTAACATGGCTGACTTGAGTAGGGCTAATTATAAGGCTCCTCTAAGCAAGGTAATCTTATGGCAAGATCATAAGATCTTGGCATTTCAAAAACATATCCTCTTGTGAAAGAATTCAGAAACAAATACAATTCACATGCATATGAGCCAAGCTGAAAGAAAATATTCTACTGAAAGTGTATGGTACTTAAAACTGAGGATTATCAAATACTCAGTGAAGTAAATAGAAAAAGATTCCATAGTGTAGTAAACTACTCTTAAAAGCTCTGGTTCATATACATATTTCTTTTAATTTTCTCATGGTCACACCATAATTGAGTAGCAGATCCAAGATTCAAACTCAGGTCCATAACTTTAAAGCCTATAGACTTTCATTATACCCAGTGTCAACTGAAAGAAAAAGAAAAGCACAGCCTATAAGCTGAGAATTATATTTTATTTGGTAAACTTGCTGAGGACTTAGGCCAGGGATGCAGCTTCTTAAGTGGCTCTGAGGGACTGCTCCAAAGAAGTAAGGGACGAGTGACAGTGTATAGGAGCTTTTGAAACAAACAAACAACAACAAAAATCCAGGTAGTCGGGCCATCAAGAGATTATATCAATTAAAGAAAACCAGACATCTCAAGTTAATGAATTTAGTGCTTTTCTGTGAATGAGAAGATGCAGAAGATGCAAAAGTCTGGGCTCACTGAAATCATTCCTTTGATTAGTACCTTAACAATATAGGGCTAGTATCCTATCTTTTATCCATATGAATCCTCTCAGGTTACACAGTTGGGGGTAGCTGCTGATGGCTTGATGGTGGCATCATCCTTTGTTTACTAATATGGCAGGCAGCATTTTGTTCACATTTTATTTTTGTCCACAGCTTTATTAATACTGAGGCCTGCTTAAACAGTAGAACAGACAATGAACTACACCACAAACCAAGAAGTTTTCTCAGTATATTTACCATATGAATTACAGTATAAACTAATTCTCCAACTTCAGACACAAGAATGTATCCTAAAAATTCATGAAGTTCTATTTAAATTACTCACTCGGCAGAGAGTGTTTCAAGACAGGATGGGACACCAACAACTGACCGGGGCTCTTTGTTTTTTGTGGACCTACTGCTGCTGCTGCTGCTGCTAAGTCGCTTCAGTCGTGTCCGACTCCGTGCGTATCCTTAAATTAACACCTTCTCACGGTTTCTCCATTTCTATGGATGACATCATCCTCCATCGCTCCAAATATACCATAAACTGAGTAACCTGGCTATATGGCCTCACAGTGGTGCTGGGTCCACCTGAAGCCCTCCCCTTCACATGCCTTGTCCAAAACTGTGGTACCATGCAAATAAAACACCCCATGTGGTTTCACTGTCTTTCTTCTGGCTGCTTCATTTCTAGGGTGCCCTACCCAGTTGACTAAATTAATCTTTCTAGAATTACCTCCAAACTTGTCAACTACTTACTCAAAAGCCCTGGAATTCTCCGTTACCTATAAAATAATCATTTCCTTGTCATCTAAAGAACTCTACAGTAATAAGTCTCATTTCTACCTTTCCAGATTGATTTCACATTACCCTGAACTGATATCATACACTCCAGCCAAAGTGTTCTATTTACTTTTCTGAACATGCACCACAGTTTCTCATCTTAAGGCCATTACTTTAGGCTAAAATGACTTTCTTTTTTTTTTTTTTTTTTACATTCTCAGTATTTTTATTTTGCTTTTGGATAGATCATCATAACCAAGAGGTATAGTGTTAAGTCATTTTTTCACATTGTTACCATTTTTTTCTTTATTTAAAAAGATAGGATCACAGAGATAAAATTTGAGAGAAATAAATTGATTAGTCCAAATGGACATAAAATGACTTTCTTAACCTAGGGTCAATCTATTTAACTTCAGCTGATCATTCAAGACCCACCTCAAATGAATCTGCTGTCTTGCTGATTTTTGTTTTGTAACCACCACCACACCCAGATCTTAACCTCCTTTAAATTCCTCATAGGAAATTACTTCAAACACGGTCATTATTTTATGTAATACACAGACATACATGTGCAGACACCCCTGCATCTCTCTTTTAGATTTAATTACTCATCTCTACATCCCTCATAGTGTGGGGTCTTAAAAATAAGTACCAGTAAGTGCTGCCTGAAATAAATTAAAGTAACCTAATGCACCTTCTGTAAAATGTTGAAAAGATGCCCCAGTGTATTCATACCAAAATGCATAGGAGTGAACACTGCAGAGCTTTTCTACAGTAATAAAACTTCCTGACTTCATTACTGCAAGGTCAGAAATACAAGCCAGCTTGGTACAATAAGTACTTTCACATCACCCTCACTCCTACCCCACCACACACCTAGGGACACTTTTTTTTACCAAGTCACAGATGGCATAAGAGAGAAAATGGAAGAACAGCTGGTAGTTCACAAAGGTACCTTGGGCTTTCTCAGAAGCTCGGTTCAAACTGTCCCCATAGCCGGAGCAAAGCAGTGAAAGAAGCAAAACTGACTGGCAATAAAGTATTTTATTTCACTTGAATTGCCTGAATAATAGCTTCTACCCGCTGTTTAGCTTTAACGTAGGTGACCCGGCATGTACAATTGCAGCGTGTGGGCTTCATCAATAACGGCAACAAAGGCATCCTCTGAGAAAGCTGCCAGCAGTATCAGCCTTTAGGTGTCGCTGGTCAGTCTGAGCATCCGTAGGCAGGAAAAAATAGAGAAATAAAAGGAAGAAGGGGGAGTCAGGATGATGAGAGAAGGCAAGCCAGTGGTAGAACAGAGCATCCAGCCCCACTCTTCTGCTGAAAAGTCTTATTTGTAAAATGACTGACAAACTCCTTCAAAGATTTAGCTGATATTCTATTTGAATACACTGTTCAGTTTACATCTCAAGCAGAAGGAATACTATGAGAAACCCAAATGGAAAATGCTTTTCATATTTATGTAGCATATTTACCAGAAAAAAGAGATTTTTATTCCAGGTTTGGAGATTGGATGAATGATTCCCTGCTGCTGCTGCTGCTGCTGCTGCTGCTAAGTCGCTTCAGTTGTGTCCAACTCTGTGTGAACCCATAGACGGCAGCCCACCAGGCTCCCCCGTCCCTGGGATTCTCCAGGCAAGAACACTGGAGTGGGTTGCCATTTCCTTCTGCAATGCGTGAAAGTGAAAAGTGAAAGTGAAGTTGCTCAGTCGTATCCAACTCTTAGCGACCCCATGGACTGCAGCCCACCAGGCTCCTCCGTCCATGGGATTTTTCAGGCAAGAGTACTGGAGTAGGGTGCCATTGCCTTCTCCAGAATAATTCCCTAAGTATATATAATTCTAGATTCAATATACAAACTGAGTTTTCTCTTCTTGGAAGCCTCTCTGGGCTGGAGCTTCATTCTTCAAAATGTCACCTCCTAATTGAAACTTTCACCCAACCCTCCCAGGAAAATGTACATATTTATAGAATAAGCCCCAAGTGCTTACTATGTGCCAGGCAATACTTTAAACCCTGAGGATACCATTGTCACATAAGATGCATTGTCTTCAGACCTCATGGGGCTTATATTTTAATAGAGGGAGAAGGAACTAGTGGTATGGTGCAGGGAGGAGAGGAATGAATAAACATAAATAAACCAGATAACTTTAAGTATGTTAAGTGGTATGGCAAAGATAAAAGAGTGTAATAGAGGACTGTCAGGTTTGGGGAGTATTGAAACTGAGGTCACTGGGGAAGAGTTCTCTGAGAAGGGGATATTTGAGTTGTGACCTGAAAAAAAAAATAAACAAATAAATAAATAGATGAGAGAGCAAGGCAGAGAGTGAATAAAACTGGGCAAAAAATATCAACCCAGAGCATTCCAAGGAAATGATCCAGAGCATTTCTGGCAGAGAGGCCCTAAGATAGAAATTAGAATAAGTTTGTTACATGTGGCATGTGCAAATAAAACCAATGCCAATGTGGCTGGAACACAGTGAATAGAGCTCTTTGTTATTGTTTAGTCGTTAAGTTGTGTCTGACTCTTTTAAAACCCCATGGACTGGAGCCCACCAGGCTCCTCTGTCCATGGGATTTCCCAGGCAAGAATACAGGAGTGGGTAGCCATTTCCTTCTCCAGGGGATCTTCCCAACCCAGGGATAGAACCCACATCTCCTGCACTGGCAGGCTGATTCTTAACCACTGAGCCACCTGGGAAGCCCAGTGAACAAAGCAGAAAATACTAATGCAGAAAGTGTGACTAATAGTCAGAGGTCAGATATAACAGGCCCTGGAAAGGGAACTGAACTTGATTCTAAGGTCAGTTATGGAAAGCCTTTTGAGGATTTTAAATAGAGGACTGACAGGAAATAATTTGCATTTTAAAGGATAATTCCAACATCTGTGGGGAGACTGGACAGTGAAGAACCAGAGTAAGGAAGGAAAGAAGAATGAAAGTTTGGATGATAGCTCTCTCAGGTGAGAGCTATCATTGGCCTGCATCAGAATAGAAGCAGTGCTGCCTCCACAATGCTCCTTAGTACCCTGAATGAACCTGCACCACAGAATTATCAAACTGAATACTTTTGAATGGGTGTTACCTACATTAGACAATAGGATCATATTTAACTTCCTAGCCCCCATCATACAATGCATGGCTGACTCTCAGTAAATGTTTATGGCATGAATTACAATACTGTGGTCTCCTGTGTTGCTGAGAGCTAGCATTGATATAAAAGAAGCCAAAAGCCAAAGATTCCATTCTGGATCCATGACTCATAGTTCTTCACCTTGCATAGATTATTTGATCCCCAGACTCCTCAAGCCTTGGTTTCCTCATCTGTCAAAGCGTATGCCACAATTTAATTAATTTCATGGTTTTGTTAATAGTAAAATGGATAATGGATGAATAGGGCATTGTATGAGTAAAATTACATTTCAAAGTTCCATTGAAACTTAAGTCTTTATTGTTAGTTCCCCTCTTCTTTTTTTAAACACTTGCCATTTTTATGAGAGAAAAATCTTGCCTCCAAATCACAACTCACTAGAATTAGCTTTTGAAATCTTAGCAGATCTACTGAAAATTTGGAAATTCAGAATAACCATTTGATCCTCTCAGCTTTCTGGTTGTGGTAGATAGTTTAAGAAAGTCCAGGTAATTCCTACCTCCTTCTAAGTTCCCCAATTATTTTCTTACCCCCTGCATAATACTGGACTCTATTAGTAAAGATCAAAAGCAAATACAAGGAAAGTGCAGTGTAGAGAAAATAGCACTGCACTTACAGGCAGGAGGCCTGGAGTCTCCTGCTTGGTTTTGCTACCTTCCAATGTAGTTTGCAGCATGATTTTAGATGTATCATTTATCATGTCTTGATTTTAAACTTTCCATCATTTTTGAGAAGACTACAAGAAGGGTGTTTAGTTTTCCAACAACGGTTCTCTTATACCAACTGAATGCCCGACAATTCAGTTCAAAGCAGATATTAAATACCTGGAGTTAGTGCTGACCCCACAGGATAAGCATTAACCCCCTTCAGATACCAGTCAGAAATGGGGTCCCCAAGTTACCTTCACTTCAGCTCAGTTCAGTTCAGTGGCTCAGTCATGTCCGACTCTTTGCAATCCCATGGCGGGCAGCACGCCAGGCTTCCCTGTCCATCACCAACTCCCGGAGTTTACTCAAACTCATGTCCATTGAGTCGGTGATGCCACCCAACTGCCTCATCCTCTGTCGTCCCCTTTTCCTTCTCTCCCTTAATCTTTCCCACCATCAGGGTCTTTTCAAATAAGTCAGTTTCTCCCATCAAGTGGCCAAAGTATTGGAGTTTCAGCTTCAGTATCAGCCCTTCCAATGAATATTCAGAACTGATTTCCTTTCTGGTTGGATCTCCTTGCAGTCCAAGGGACTCTCAAGAGTCTTATCCAACACCACAGTTCAAAAGCATCAATTCTTCGGTGCTCAGCTTTTTTTATAGTCCAACTCTCACATTCATACATCACTACTGGAAAAACCATTGCTTTGACTAGATGGACCTTTGTTGGCAAAGTAACGTCTCTGCTTTTTAATACTCTGTCTAGGTTGATCATAACGTTTCTTCCAAGGAGCAAATGTCATTTAATTTCCTGGCTGCAGTCACCATCTGCAGTGATTTTGGAGCCCCCAAATATAAAGTCTGTCACTGTTTCCACTGTTTCCCCATCTACTTGCATGAAGTGATGGGACCAGATGCCGTGATCTTAGTTTTCTGAATGTTGAGTTTTAAGCCAACTTTTTCACTCTCCTCTTTCACTTTCATCAAGAGTCTCTTTATTTCTTCTTCACTTTCTGCCATAAGGGTGGTATCATCTGCATATCTGAGGTTGTTGATATTTCTCCTGGCAATCTTGATTCCAGCTTGTGCTTCATCCAGTCCAGTATTTCTCATGATGTACTCTGCATATAAGTTAAATAAGCAGGGTGCCAATAAATAGCCTTGATCTACTCCTTTCCTGGGGTTCCCAAAATGCACCTATCAGTTGCAAAAATTTGCTAGAATGATTCACAAAACTAGGGAAAGTACTATACTTGACATATTATTATAAAGGCTATAGATTCCCTGGTGGCTCAGCTGGTTAAAAATCTGCCTGCAATGCAGGAGACCTGGGTTTGATCCCTAGGTTGGGAAGATCCTCTGGAGGAGGGCATGGCAACCCACTCCAGTATTCTGGCCTGAAGAATTCCATGGACTGTATAGTCCATGGGGTCAGAAAGAGTTGGATATGACTGAGCGACTTTCACTATAACCACACTGCAACTTCAGAAACAGCCAAATGGAAGGAATGCGCAGAACAAAAATATTAAAAAGCAGAGAACAAAGTATTGGAGGAGTAGGAGTATGCAGAGCTTGCAAGCCCTCCCAGCACATCAGTGTGTTCTCCTAGAAGTCCACCTAGCCTTGTTTCATAGTTTCTATCAAAGTTTCATTAAAAACACAGCAAGACATGACCGATTAAATCATTGACCCCAGGTGATTCAACTCAATCTTCAGCTCCTCTCTCCTCCAGCAGGTTGACGGGTGAGGCTAAACTTCTAAGCCTCTAATCAGGTGAAATGCTTTCCTAATGAGGACAAGTCCCACTCTAAAGCTATCTAGGTTTCCCTCAAAGTGTCACCTCATTATCAGAAACTCAGGTGTGTGGCTTCTTATGAAAAATAAGACATTCTTATTACTCAGAATTCCCGGGGTTTAGGGCTCTGCGCCAGAACCAAGGTCCAAATATATATATTTTTATTACATCACAAAGCATACTTCACTAGATTATTTCTAAGTCCTTTTCCAGTTCTAAACTTTTTTTTTTTTTTACTGTTTTATTTATACTAGTTTCTGAAGGCAAGTTCTGTGCTAATGGCCACAAAACCATGTGAATATAGATGTATGTGGACTATATGAATTTTAGCACAAAAGTAGAATGAAAATGGTTAGTTCTGCATTACTCATAAAAAAAGAAAAGATTCTCAATACTAATGAAATTTCCCAAGACCAGGTAGAAAGAGAAATAGAACAAAAACAACAATTTAGGGGGTGAGGGAAGAAAGCATGTTAATGCAATAAGTCCCATGAATTCTAACTTTTTTGTAGATTTAATTGTATTTTAAACTACAAATAATAGCAAATGTTTTTCCCACAGACAATTCAAATAAAAATACACATTTTCTGGGAGGAGTCCTTGAAATGTATTTAAGATAATCAAATTAAGCAATCAAATATATACACTTTCAGGAACAAAAAATTTACAAATATTGGTATACTATTCACAAGAATTTAACTACTCATCAAAACATAAATTTCCAAAGCACCACATTAATCTAGGGTTTTTATAAATCTAACAGAATGTTAGCCAAATTCCTAATTATAAAAAGGAAAACAAAAAGCCTGGCTTTAGGCTTGATGAATCAGAGTGAGAACTTTCCATCCTCGTGTTTTTGCCACACTACTGTGTTTGTGGGAATTTCAAGGAGAGATTTGTCACTGCTGCTGCTGCTGCTGAGTCGCTTCAGTCGTGTCCGACTCTGTGCGATCCCATAGACGGCAGTCCACCAGGCTCCCCCGTACCTGGGATTCTCCAGGCAAGAACACTGGAGTGGGTTGCCATTTCCTTCTCCAAAGATTTGTCACTGTGGGGATACAAAGGCAACTAAAGTAAGGATTTCACTCTCTGCACTGAGGGCAAAGTAGATGTTATATTTTCTCCAGATCATTTTCTGTACATTCTTTCATGGCCAGTAACAAGCAATCATAAAGTCACTGACAAACACTGTGTTACTGGCAAGTAATCATAAGACAGAGTTTGACAACTAAACATGAAATTATTGCAAACTGTACCAAAGGCATCTTAAATGTCAGTCAATAAAGGAAAGTCACATTTATAGCACCACCTTGTGAAAACATAAAGAACTGACTTGCCAAAGCAGCAAGCAAAAAGCAAGCTTTTCTAAGCTCCTCAAAGGAAACTGCTTTAAAAATTAACTTATTTTTCATTGTCTTTTTGTTCTTTCACAATATATATGTATGTTAATAGGCAACTCAATTTGGAAAGTTTTTTACTCATTTTCAGTATTTTCCTGTAAGCATAATTAAATCATTTTGATATTAATTACTGAAAACACATGGACTAAAACTCTATGTGCTGTCCTTAAGCAAATATGAGTTTATATTTAGTGAAGCAAAACATTCGTCATCTTCCTTTTCTGTCTCTCAGTGTTCTCTTCTCTTTTTTCCCTCCCTTCCTCCCTTCCCTTCTTTTTTCCCTTCTTCTAACCTCATCTCTTGTCCCTCCATAAGTACAAGGACATTCAATTTTAAAATGAGTGGAAAAAATAGAGGTCAGGGAATTCATTTATAATAGTTATATATCATAGGGCATAAATCAGAGCAGCATAAATTGTATGTCTATTATCTAGTATTCCAATCGATACTTGTTCTACAAATTAAAAGTATAAAATTTATGGATGTTATTATGACATTGGTTTTCTGAATTTCAGAAAGAAGACTCATTAATGCTTTACTCATTAAATTTTGTAAAATGTCATTTATTTTTCTAATTATTTGCAATGTGTATGATTACCTAGTCCAGTGGTTTCCAGATGTTAGCATGGATAAGAAACATTAGAGTATTTGGTATTTTTTACCAACCAGATATCTATCCCTATTCCCAGGCATTGATTCCAGGGAACTGAAGTTGGGACCCTATGTCTTGCTTTTTCACCAGCACACAGTAATTCTAAGGTGACTGACCTATGGGCCACTCTCTGAGGAACACTTCAATGACTCTATAACATTTCATTTTACCACTTGAATCTGTTGATTCTTTTTATTCCCATTTAATCAATTTATTTTCCTCTTCTATCATATTTTTCCATGGACTATCTTGGCCCTAGATTTGCTGTTCTTCTATTCTTATATTTCTCAATCTTTTGAATTCCTCAGTATAAAATGGATTTATTATCAAGACTTGGGGTAAGAGGACAGTCTGTTAATTTCCAGAACAAAGGGAACACTTAAAGGTTCAACAATTAACAATATCCAGACAAGATTTTGAGTTCTTGAGGAACTGTTTGTCCTTTTCAATGCAGTGTTCCCTTGACCTAGCACAACACCTATCACTAACAGTCAATAAACAGTTACTAAATAATGACCAAATGAATAAATAGACATTGAAAAAAATTTAGCTTGCAATAACTACTACAAAAGTACTCAGTTACTGACACTGACCCTTAAAACGATCTACATTAACTTCCTCATTTTACAGATGCACAGAGGTACACAGAGTCCCTCCCGGGTCACTTGCCTTGAGCAAGCCACTTACAGAAACAAAGCCAAGTCTTCTGACTCCTGGTACCTGCCCCCGACCCCCATTACTATAGCAGATTATCCAACTGTTTTCTTAATAAATAACCTTGTGGCAATTTAGTCACTTTTTAAATAAGGTTCAAGTCCTTTTTTCCCTTTATTTCTTTACTATTCTTTATTGTTCAGTTTTAACCTGACTACTTAGAATTTCTGAGGACTGCTATCTCTCTACTCCTGTTCTCTGACCTTCAACCTCCAAAATCATATTATCTTCAACTTCAAAATTTGCCTGAATAAAATCCTTAACCAGAAAAGAAGAGGTATAGCTGTACTCTAAGCACAGCTCTACTCACTACAATCATTTTAACTTTTCTAACTGAAATTCCTATAGTCAGGCATTTATAGAGTATGCTCAATAACTGTGTTTTCATCACATTCAAGGTGGATCATTAGTCTCCTTAGTTTGTAGAATAATTGGGCAGAGGGAAAGAAATGTGTGGACACACATATGTGATGAATATACACACTGTTTATATATTATATATGTGTGCAAATACACATATAAATAATGAAAAGGAAGCCATTTGGGATGCTAGAGAGAGCTTTATAGAAGCTACTGGGTCACATGATTCTGAGCTTTGGTTCTGCCACTAGCTTTTGCAACATTTCCTTCCTTCCTTCTCTCCTGTCCCCACTTGCCAAATCAGAGATTTGAATTTAGTGGTCTAGGGAGGCCTAAGATTCCCTCCAGAAGCAGTGTCTTAGGAATCTTAAGGTCACAGAGTCGGCAAATTGCTCACAGTCTAAATGGTCTACCTTGCACAGTCTTAAAGTTAGAACATGAGCTGTACATAAGAAAAGATTAGACCATAATTCTACTGTCAGCCCATTTCTAGTCCACATTGACAGTTCTCAACCTAGTAAAGGGAAGTTGGAACTTAAGCAGTTGTTTCTGTCATTAGCCCTTGTGCTGTGCTGTGCTTAGTTGCTCAGTCATGTCCAACTCTTTGCAACCCCATGGAGTGTAGCCCACCAGGCTCCTCTGTCCATGGGGATTCTCCAGGCAAGAATACTGGAGTGGGTTTTCAAGCCCTTCTCCGTGGGATCTTCCCAATTCAGGGATGAACCCAGGTTTCCCACATTATAGATGGATTCTTTACCAGCTGAGCTACCAGGGAAGCCCCATTAGCCCATTGAGTGAGTGAGTGAGTGAGTGAGTGAGTGAAGTCGCTCAGTCGTGTCCGACTCTTTGCGACTCTGTGGACTGTAGCTCACCAGGCTCCTCTGTCCATGGGATTCTCTAGGCAAGAATACTGGAATGGGTTGCCATTTCCTTCTCCAGGGGATCTTCCCAACCCAGGGATCGAACCCGGGTCTCCTGCATTGCAGGCAGATGCTTTATCCTCTGAGCCACCAGGGAAGCCCCATTAGCTATTAGTAAATAATAGCCCATTAGCTATTAGTAAATCTATCCCACCTACTCCCCACACTCTTCATTCTCAGACTGAGTTAAGACATCACTGAGGGTTGTTCGTATGTCTCCAAAGCGCATCAAGTTCACAGATATTAGTTCCTGTCTTGGCTTCATCGTAGGCACCACTCTCACTCTATTTTTTACAGAAAGATCCATTCTTTCACTTTCAAGAACCCAAATAGGAAACTTTTGCAAAAGTTTATTCTTTAACTGAGAACTGAATTTCACAAGGTTCATGAGATGGTTAAAAAAACAAAAACAGAAACAGCTGGATGAAGAATTCTCTCTCTGCTACTTACAATCTCTAAGACCTTGAACAAGCTCCATAATTGTGTTGTGCCTCTATAAATGAGGATTATAACAGCCACCTCACAAAATCAGTGTTGTCATCAAAGATGATGATGTTCAAAGAATCAGTCTCAGAGCATAGCGCATCCCAAGTGGTGAAAAACAGTTACAATACCCAAAAGGCCCTTTCCATGCCTCACATTTCAGAGAGACATGTGAGAGAAAAATCCCATTTTACCTAATTTGAAGTCTGTAAAAATATAATGCTATTGTCATTCTCTGAGAAAGTTCAGTGCTGTGCAAAGAACACAGAAAGCTGCCCACATACATCCTGCCACTGTCATTTAGGAAGAAGTTTTAATTTCACAAAATTAAATGCAGCTGTACCTGTTTTCTACCTGATTTCTGGCTTGATATGTGGCTAAATCACTTGACCTCCCTGGGTGTTCAGGACCCCATCCCTGCAGGATGAGGATGGAGCTAGACGACCTCCAATCGTCCTTCCTGTTCAGGGACTGCAGCGGTGCAGCCAGCTGGAGGCTCTGCCACTTAAGCCCTGCGCCCCGCTGGCTGAGTGCCAGAACGGCTCCCTGGCTTCCTCCTCCCGCGGGAAGGGCTTCCCTGGGCGACCCAGGAGGCTGCCGGCTGGAGCGGGGGCGGCTCTCCCGCGCAGCTCCGGAGAGGCGAGAGGCGGAGAGGCGAGAGGCGGCGAGGCGAGAGCTGTCTACCCACCATCAATAATGCGGTCTTTTGTCAGCAATAAATTCCCTCCAAAATTAATAAAACAGCCCTTTTAAATTCTCATGCCACTACCTCATCTAGCAGGAGCTTGGCTAGGCCTCCTGCTCTCTAAATAAATAGAAAAGCCGTATAAATTGTCTGGAGGCGATATCTAGCTAGCTGGGCACAATCTAATCTTCTCAACCGCCTACAGAAACAAGGAGAAGGATGGAAACCCAGGATCGATGCTTGCTCTCCATTGCAGAAGGCACAGCACTCCATCACCCACCCGGAGCAGGGCAGGGCTCTGCTGACATCTGTCGCCCTGGTCACTCATTCTGCAGTAGTCTGCATGTGACCTAGTCCCAGAGGATACCATTAAGGAATATTAAGGCAGAGGGATAACCCCTTCCTTTTACACGTGAAGACGCCAAAGCCCAGAGGAAAAAAACAAAGCACCACAATCTACCCTCTAGTGCCTTAGTGTTCTAAATCCCAGCTTCTCAGATTTTAAGGAGCATGCAGTAGTCGCGGGTGGGTCGAGGTTGGGTTGTGCATTTCTGTAAAGCCCCCAAGTGCTGCTTCTGCTACTACTGATGGTCCTGCATGCTTCTGCAGGAGCACAGGGGGGGCAAACCACAAGCTCCAGTGGGGCGGAGCCAGACTTGTTTGTCTTTACTGTTTCCAGCAACTGACAACAGTGTCAATTAATCAGTGCATTAAAAAGGCAGCGTTTTATGATCAGAAATCTGTACTCTGGAGTCATCCTACCTAGGCTCACATCCCAGCAGCACCACTAACAAGTTGTGTGCCTTGGGCAAGTTATTTAACTTCTCTATACTCCAGTTTTATCAACTGTAAAATTGTATTATTAAAAATATGTGTCTTATAGAATTGTTTAGATGGGAGGGAAATGAGCCTATATATGTATGTATATATAGTGCTTAGAACAGTATCTGGAGAGTGGGATAACACAAAAATGTGACTTGATTCATGTCACATTTAGCAGATCTTAGAAGATCTGGGCTATCACTTGTATCTTGGACATTATAGTTCAGTGTTAGCAAGCAGTATCTGGCAGAAAAACATTCTATTTATTTAATTACAAAACAAACCTGTAGAGTAATGAAATGTGAATGCAAATCGCATGAAAAGATATTCTCTGGTCAAAGGTGGCAAATAATTGAACACAAACATTTAAGCCAACCAGCAACTCAAACACATATGACTTAGTAATATGAAGGAGTCCAAGCCTTTTGGTGACACATATCTGAGTTCAAAACCTGATCATCCACATTCAAACAGTGGAAAGGTAAGCCAGCCATTCTCTCAAAATGACAATTGGGACAGGGATAAAATGCAGAAATATTTATCTTGCTTAGAGGGTTGACATGCAGAATAAATGAGCTAATGTTCATATGGCATGTAATGCTGCCATGTACATAACAAAAGCTCAAAAAATAATAGCTTGTAATGGTAATAGTAGTAAATCTATGAAGCGTTTACAACAGGTGCAGACTGAAAAAAAGCAACTAATTGTTTTCCAACTGGTGTCCCTAAAGGCAAGGCCCCTTAAGTCTCACAAAGGAAATGTGGACTGGAAGAATGTTCAGGCTTTCTCCAGCTTTGATAGATACAATGCATAGTTTGATTCCAACATACTAGAAACTTGTGGCTTGGAACCTGGACTGGAGGTTGTGTCAGGCTCTCTAGTGAGGGACCAGAATAAGGCCTGTGTGGACCTGAAACGTCTGCATGCAACCAGACACTACAGAGAAATGGTGGATTGTCATATGACCTTGAGTTCTGAAAGGAGAATGATGAATCTTAGGATTTAATATTTAAGCCACAGTGTCCTGAATGATAGTATACTCCAACTGATTTCATGTGGGGAAACTGAGACATGGTTTTTCTGAGAAAAAGTTAGGTATGTATGGATCAGTAACCTGAGTCATCAGTATAATCAAAAGCCTACATATCCACTGTCAAACAGTAAGTCTATTAGTACATGCTTGAAAGTTCAAAAAAACATATGTTAGGGAGAATTTCTGGAATCAATCAACTCTCATATATACATATAAAGTGCTTAGAGGTTGTCAACAACAACAAAAACTGCACAAACTAAAACCCATGACTTTTATTGAATTTATCAGATAACAGAGATTACAGGGAAACCTGCTACACCCAAAATCTGGAGAAACAGGCAAATCCAGAATTACAGCAACCAAAATCTACTTAATTGAAGCCAAAATCATCAGACCCTAAGCTGGTAGGAATATTTAAATGATTTTCTTGATGAATTACTGGCAGCTGACTGTGGTCTAATGTAAGAGTGAGGAAATTGTAGGGACTGCAGTCTTAGGGGGGCTCCACATTTTTATGGGAGCATGAAACCTCTAGAAACCCCAACTGTGAGAATCCCAGAAAAATCTCATCATGGGTTCTAGCAGGGGGATGTGAGGAAGCACCATAATGCACTACACTCAGCGTTTTCTCCATAGCAAAGGCTTATGCTCCAGGAAAAAAACATTGCCTGAACACAATTTTGA
Source organism: Bos mutus (assembly GCF_027580195.1). NCBI lineage: Eukaryota > Metazoa > Chordata > Mammalia > Artiodactyla > Bovidae > Bos > Bos mutus. The sequence goes on from NC_091617.1 coordinate 74,961,754, forward strand.
TACCATCTCCTAGCTAGGGAAATGGAGTCCCCTCCAGAAATCTTGTCTAACCTAAGGGAAAAAGAAATCAGTCAGTCGGGACAGTGCTTCAAGGAAATAATTGGAAACTGTAACCAGGAAAGGAAATGGAGTCAGGGGAAGAAAAAAATGTGACTGAAAAAATTACTTTAGGTCCCAGTCAGGTACATGGAGAAGGCAATGGCTCCCCACTCCAGTACTCTTGCCTGGAAAATCCCATGGACAGAGGAGCCTGGTTGGCTGCAGTCCATGGGGTCGCTAGGAGTCAGACACAACTGAGTGACTTCAGTCTCACTTTTCATTTTCATGCATTGGAGAAGGAAATGGCAACCCACTCCAATGTTCCTGCCTGGAGAATCCCAGGGACGGGGGAGCCTGGTGGGCTGCCATCTATGGGTTCACACAGAGTCAGACACGACTGAAGCGACTTAGAGGCAGCAGCAGCAGGTACATGACTCTACTGAAAAAAAGTCTAAATTGGACTTTTATAGAATACTTACCCTCCCCACTCCCATACCTTACCACCACACCAACATGGCTCTAGTATAACAACCATGGGTTAGAGCAGAAAGGCCTACAAATGGACTCCCTTTGAGAAGCACATGGGGAAGCCACGAAGTGAGGAGAGGAGGGAGACAAATACAAGGATATGACAGACTGATACAAAGTTTATGTGAAAAGACAAAAACCCAGAACACTCAACACAATATTGAAGAACAAAATTGTAGAACTGACACTAACCAACTTTAACACTTACTATAAAGCTGCAGTAACAAAAACAGTACTGGTAAGAGAATAGACAAACAGATCAATGGACTAGAAGAAAGAGCCCAGAAAAAGACCCACATAAATACAGTCAACTGATCTTTGACAAAGGAACAAAGGCAATGCAGGGAGCAAAGATAGGCTCTTCAACAGTGATGAAACCATTGGACATCCACAAGTAAAAGTAAATCTAGACACAGACCTTACATCCTTCACAAAAATTAACTGAAAGTGGATCTCAGACATAAATGTAAAACAAAAAACTAAAATTCCTAGACAATAACATAGGAGAAAACTTGATAATTTGGTAATGACAAACACTATTTAAAAGATTTTTTTTAATGTCCTACCACTGTTAAGATTTAAGTGGCATGCTTTATCTCTATTTATTTATTTAAAAAAAATTTTTGACCATGGCATGGAACATGTGGGATCTTAGTTCCCCAACCAGGGATCAAACCCATACCCTGTGCAGTGGAAGTACAGAGTCCTAACCACTAGACCACCAGGGAAGCCCTGACAATGACTTCTGACATACGACATCAAAGGCACAATCCAAGGGAAAAAAAGAAAAAAAAACATGATAAGCTGGGCCTCATTAAAATTAAAACTTCTGCTCTGTGAAAGACAGGGCCAAGTAAATGAGAAGACAAACCAGAGACTGAGGAAAATATTTGTAAAAGATAATTCTGATAAAGGACTAAAATCAAAAATATACAGAAAACTCTCAAAACTCAACAACACAACAAAAAATTTTAATGGGCAAAATTTTGATCAGATCCCTCACCAAAGAAGATATACACATGGCAAACAAGCATATGAAGACCTACACAGATAACTGTCCTCAGGGAAATGCAAATTAAAACAACAAAGAAAAACCACTGCAATCTTATTAAAATCAGTAATATCTTTAAAAAGTGGCAATTCCAATTGCTGGTACAGATGCAAAGGAATAGAAACTCTTATTTATTTCTCGTAGGAATGGAAAATGGTACAGCCATTTTGTAAAATAATTTGGCAGTTTCTTACAAAGCTAAATATAGTCTTAACATATTATTCAGCAGTTTCACATTTAAGCCTTAACCCAACTGATTTGTAAACTTATGCCAACACAAAGATCTGTATGCAAATATTTATAATAGCTTTATTTATAATCATCAAGATAGATTTGAAAAGGTGAACTTGTAACCAAGCTGTGGTACATTCATACAATGGAATACTATTTAGTGATAAGAAGAAATAAACATAAGGTGAATTTTAAACCCATGTTTCTAAGTGTGAGAAGCCAGTCTGAAAAACCTACATCCTGCATGATCCTAATTATATGACACTGAAAAAAGCAAAATTATAGAGATGGTAAAAAGATTAGTGGTTGACAGGTGTTTGGAGAGTTGAGAGGTGAAGAAGATTGAATAAGTGAAGTAGAAGGAATTTTTTAAGTTGGTAAGGAAAATATTCTGTATTATACTGTAATGGTGTTTACATGGCATTATACATTTGTCAAAATTCATAGAAATTTACAATACAAAAAGTGGACCTTCAGATATGAAATTTAAGAGAAATCGTTTATGAGGCTAGGGAATCCCAGGACAGAGTGCAGACTGTGACTAAAATCCAACTGTACCACAAGTTTATAAAGTAACTTCACTGAAGGGGATGGAAGGAAATGTGCTGATCTAAGTAATTTTGGAAATGAGTAGAATCTGTAAGACTAAAGTGAAAAGGAACTATACAGAACACTTCAAAGAGAAAAAAAAGAAATGGTAGAGATTAAATAAAACCCCCCATGGGAGAGATTCCAAATAATTTATATGGATATTCAGCCTAAAAGAAAATAACCACACTCCATGAATGGGAATATCTTAGCCAAAAGGAACTTAAGCAGACATGACAAATATTTGCAGTATTTTATCTTGGATGAGATTTTTGGATCAGAAAAAGGGAACCAGGTAAAAAATCGAGTAAATCTGAATAAAGTATAGGCTTTAGTTGATGATAAAATATCAATATTGGTTCATGAATTGTAACAGATGCACTATGTCAGATGTTAACAATAAGGAGAAGTGGTTATGGAATGTATGGGAACTCTCTATCTTCACAATGTTTCTATAAATCTAAAACTTTTCTGTGGGTTTCTCTGGGGGCTCAGATGGTAAAGAATCTGCCTGCAATGTGGGAGACCTGGATTCAGTGACTGTACTAGGAAGATCCCCTGGGAAGGGAATGGCTACCCACTCTAGTAAAACAAGAAGTTAGCTAGACAAAAAAGTGAGTGTCTTTCAAATATCTGTGAAAACACAAATGCTTCCTGGGACTTATTCTTTTATCTGTTATCAGTCACTTACATATTAGTAAGTAGAGAGATGTGAGATCAAATTCTGGTCTGAAGTTTGCAGAAAACAGAAGAAAGAGTTCAGTGATTCTTGAATGTAAACAGGCAAAAAGCAGGGTGTATGGGGGTCATGATATGCTAGGTGGATGAGTATACATTCTAATTTTATACCCGTGTAACAGAAAAGTCAGTCAGATAACATAAGCTACAGGATGTTTTGGGAAAGAATAGAAAGAGCAGTTTGGTACTCTTTTGGTATTATTTAGGTCAAGTCATTTCCTAGCTTCAGTTTTTCCATGCACATAATCAGGGAATGGATTATATCATTTAAAGAGTCATTCAGCTGTATCTTTCTGTGATGCCACAGTATTGTTCTATCATGGGCTAAATGATAGGGGAAATTAAAAAGAGGCAGAAAGTTTAGTTAAATTCACCTTAACTCCTATGTCAATTTCATAACCAAGGGAAAAGGCCTATTGCATTTCTCATATGGCACAAGATCTCCTACTTAAAAAAGGAACGAAATGAAATTCAATTTCACATTTGTTTTTCAGTAATAAAAATAAATTGATTTTTAAACAGAAAATTTGCATTTGATCAGAAAAAGGGAACATGTAGTTGGCTTATTCTTTTAGTTTGGTTACACTTCACAGAAACAGACCCATAAAGTATAATATCTGTATGTCACAGAAAGAAGAAAATTATTTATGTCATAAAAGAATAGAAGCATATATCTGTTTAAATAAATTATCATTTAAAAGGACATTCTCCACTTCCTATACGGATTGCCACTTCATGAAATCTCTCAGATGTAACATTATGAAACTCAAGTCTCACTGCCAAGATTTCATACAAAGAGAGATCAAATCAAGAAAAAAAGCTAATGATTATAGGCTTGTTTTATTTACTGGAGAAATTGATGAAGGAGTAAACAAACTAGCAAAAATAAAGAATTGTTTCAATCTAATTTGCAGTTGTTTTCCATAGTAGAATTCCTACTCAAAATTTAATCTTAAAAGACAGAACCAATAGAAAAAGAGAATTCATTTATGGCAATTTAATCTTAAATTTTTATTACACTTTCCTGATGGTACTGATACTTGATGTGTGTACATTGAGAGTCAGTGTGATTGATGAGGGGAACGCTTTGCAACTTTGATCGTTACAGCCATACTAGATCTTGGAGAACATCAATTCAGCTGTCATATGTTCCAGTTGAGAAGCCTGATACTTGAGAGACATAAAATAACTAACCTAGAGGCACATAGTAAATTTATACCAGGGTCATTACAAAATCTCACATCATGAGAGTCCTACTTTGGTGTTGCTTTACCCACATTAAAAGATATAAAACTAGGCAGGAATATTCAGGAATTTTGTGAGCCAGAGGTTAAACAATTGGCAACTTTAAATTGACAATGATGGGTAGATTTACATCATGGAAATGAACAAATATTAAAACTGTTGCCTTTTTTTCTTTCCTTTTAGGGAGTTGGTTAAACAACACACTACTGGCCTGAGTCCTCAAGTTGCAATTAGATAAGAGTGGGTTTCATAAAAAATAAACTTGATACTAAAGACTACAAATGTTGATATCTTAAGACCATTCTTAGCATTTCTAAGAGATGGTGTATTCTATTTATGTAGCAAAAGCTTAGAAATAGCATTCCATATTTGTAAAGAGTTACAGTTGAACATATGTGAAATTTGTGTAACTGTGATTGATAGAGAATGTCAATCCACAGTACAGAGAATTGAGGATTTCAATTTTGGTTGTGTTTCTCTTGTACTGATTTCTTACCAAATTAGAAATAGATATAACTATTTTGGGCTTCCCAGGTGACACTGGTGGTAAAGAATCCACCTGCCAATGCAGGAGACATAAGAGACACGGGTTCAGTCCCCAGGTTGGGAAGATCCCCTGGAGGAGGGCATGGCAACCCACTTCAATATTCTTACCTGGAGAATTCCATGGACAGAAGAGCCTGATTGGCTACAGTCCATGGTGTCACAAACAGTTGGACATGACTGAAGCAACTGAGCATGCACATATAGTTATTTTATGAAAGCAGGGTTATTTTAATGGTGATGTTATCAAGATATGGTGATTAGTTAACTTAGCCAAAAAGTCAGTGAGTCTAACCTGGAGAGGAGCATGAGTGGCTCCTGGGAAGCACTGAGGAGCCAAGGGAAGAATAAAATATAGGGAACAGATTTCCAAGGATATATGAACCTGATCAAGGAAGAGAAAGGCTCACAGGCCAACTTATTTTAAGTCCTTTCTCCTAGATTTGTTGCTGTGACTTGGTAAAAAAAAAAAAATGCTGACTCAATTCTCGGACTTGGATGACCTAACTTCATTATAGAAACTATCATAGTTAATAAATATCATCGAGGCTAAACTAACTGAATGGTCAGACATTCTTGGAAGTCTGGGAAATGAAAAAGTGATGCATTTCATTTTTATAACAGAATTTGAGGCATTTATGAGACCTTCAAATGAAGAAGGCCAATTGGCAGTCTGACATAGCAGGGTTTTTCTATTTCAGCTCAATTGACTGCTTGGACTGGATCATTTTTTGTTGGGAGTTGAGGAGAAGGGGGGTATCCTGTGCCTAGAAGGATGCTTTTCAACAGCACCTGGCCTAAAACCATTACATAGCAGTAACACACTCCTCCCCTGCTCATCAAAAATGTCTCTAGCCATTGCCAATTTTCCCCTGGAGGAAATATCTGCTCCCAGTTGAGAACCATACATATATAGTGTGGAACTATAAAGTCTATGGTCAAGAAATAGATTTGGAAATCACCTTTGAGGTAATTGTTAAATCTTAAATAATGGTGGAAATTCTGCAGAAGCATGTTTAAGGTAAAAATAAATAAATAAGAAGCCAAAGTCATTGGAGACGTTAGAACCCTTTCTGTTGTAAATGATAGTTATCTAACTCGAATTAAAGAAATAACAAAATTTATTGGACTTCTAGAAATGAGATCTTGCTAACACTGATATTTAAGGAACCAGAATAATGTGCTCATGAAGGAAAAGAAAGAACAGGCAATGATGTAAAAAGGAACTTAGAAAAAATGGTAATAAAAAACAAGGAGATTCATTATCTTCTCTACTCAACTCATATTGAGCCTCCCTGTTTTGAGACTGAGTTCAACTTTCCTGTTTTCACTGAAGTTATTACTATATCTTCACTCATTACTATCATTCTTGTCTCTGATTCCTTTTCTTAGTGACTATGCCAAGCAAGCTTGCGATTAAGTGGGCTCTTTTCAGCAGTATCTGTTTCTGTTTTGTAAATTCTGTTCTCCTTTCAGCTAGCTTTCTATTTCCTGAAGGATAAAAGCTTGTCATGTTGTAGTAGACATACAGAGCCTCTGACGGGCTCAGTGTAGTTAGATAGTCAATAGATATTTCAGTATTAAAAGCTGATTGGTGCCATATATTGCTGTTTTAGAAGAGCATCATTTTAGTAAACATTATTGAGTATTTTCCTCATGCACCACACTTTGTTCTAGACACAACCAGAAAAAATACAGATCCCACACAAACTCAGAGCAATACTAGCTTAACATCACTCTCCAGTGGTGCTCCCTCTCTACACCACCTACCAACATGCTAATTACTACTTACCTCAAAGAGAGGTAAATCTAGCTTCATTTTCCTTCTAAAATTCAAACTTATTTTCCCACTGAAACATTCTAAGACACACCTATAGTTGTTTTCCTTGAACCCAATCTGTGTTTCTAACAAGAATATGGTATGCTATTTAGAAATAGTACTAAATGAGGAATAGAAAGACATTTTCATTCTTACATTACCACTAACTTTTACTATGAAACTTCATAAAAGTGTTGCCCTTTCTGGTCATTAATCTCCCACTTTGTAAGGTAAGGTAATTTGATAAATGATTTCTAGGTGCTCTTCTAATTTTGACATAGGATTTAGTGATTTATATCAAGTAAGTCATTCTACTTGATGTTTGACTGCAGCATCTGTAAAGTCTTATGCACTGTAGAAGATAGCAATACACAATGTATATATTTCGATGATTGGAAAAAGTAATTTAGTAAAAGCATCAAATGAGTTTTCAGCTTTATAGTAAGTCATGTCAGTTGACAACATTTCTTTTTTTGTGGCAAACAGATCTAGTTCATCTTGGCAATAAGATAGAGGTGGATAGACCTATGAATACTATTGCAACTAATTCTGCTTCCAGCTACTTCGAGAGAATGCTGAGGTTAGCAAGACAGTGAGGTGGATAATAAATTGCTTTTTGTATAGATGGATATATTTTACTTTCTATCACAAGACTGCCTAATAAGTGAGTCCCTTGAGCACAAGTTGGCTTCTATGAATATTATTTAATCTTCGCATTTCATCACTTTAATTTAAATAATATCCCATATTTTACTTTATCTACAGATAGCCAAGCATTATCGTCACAATGCTGTGCTGAAAAATCACCACTTCCTATCCGATGGGGGCCTATTTGATGAGTTTTTTTGCTGTGGGCAGGGATGCCTTGCACATATATTTTATGCCTCCTGTCCAATGCTAATAATCATGCAGAATAAAAAGAGAATTTGTGACTCCCTTTGTTTTGTAGAGTTCCTGGAAGTTAAAGACTATGCGCAATGACCACTGAGTTAAATGTGCCAGTTACTTGTGTTTTAAGCTATGTATATGAATTGCAAACATTCACGTTTACAAAATATAACCTTCTGCAAACTACTTCCATGCATTTCCAAATATTGCACACATAATAATAATCGAAAAGAAAAATAATTAACTGGATGCTTCCACCCTAATATCTGCTATTGATAAATTTTGTTGTAGTTGGTAATTCCTTCCAGCCTTTGCTTGTGCAGAGGTAATTTACATTTGGCTTTTTTACATTGCATAACGTTTCTCATTCTGCCTCACAGTCATTGTAATGCAAAATGGCTGCTTAACATCTAATTTCTCATGCTCAGACTAAGCCAAATGGTACTTATTTGCCATTTCTTATACCCAGGCCATGATCTGGGGCCTTAGAACCTTTGCATGTACTATTCCCATGGCTTAAAAATGTAGGCCCATCTTCCACATGTTCTTATTCTATACATACTTAAAGGTTGAGTTCTAGGAATATGATTTCAGTAGAAGTTTTCATCCCCAGAGAGGATTCACTTCGCCTTTCTCTGAATTTCCAGTTAGTTTTCATTTGCTATCTTGGATTTTTCCCCTTTGAATCACCGATGTGACTGAGATGCATTCTTTGGCTTAACTATGAGATCCTTGGGGAGAAAACTCATGTCTGACCGTTCATTGTGTCTTCTATATCAACCAGTACATACTGGAGACAAATAAAAGCTGATGAAATAAGTGATATGTGGGTTGTATTTATTTTCTATAGCTGTCTTATAAGATTACTGAAAATTTGGTAGCATAAAACAATTTTTTTTTTTAATTTTACTGGCTGTATAGATTAGAAATGTAATCCAGGTCTCACTGGGTTAAAATCAAGGTGTCAACAGAGCTATCTTCCTTTCTATAGGATTTTCTAGGTGAGGATATGTTTCCTTGCCTGTGCCTTTCTTCTGTAATTACAACTTCTTTTCACTCTGACTCAGCTGGAAAAGGTGGTCTGATTTCAAGGACTCATGGGATTAGATTCCATCTGAAAGTGAAAGTGAAGTCGCTCAGTCGTGTTGGACTCTTTGAGACCCCATGGACTGTAGCCTACCAGGCTCCTCCCTCCATGGGATTCTCCAGGCAAGAGTACTAGACTGGGTTGCCATTTCCTTCTCCAGGGGATCTTCCCGACCCAGGGATTGAACCCAGATCTTCCGCATTCCTAGACAGTCCCAAATATCCCTATTTCAACATCTTTAATCATATCCGTAAAGTTACTTTTGCTAAGTAAGACAAAGATTCATAGGTTCCAGGGATTAAGACCTTAATGTCTTTGGGATGCAGAAGGCAATGGCACCCCACTCCAGTACTCTTGCCTGGAAAATCCCATGGATGGAGGAGCCTGGTGCGCTGCAGTCCATGGGGTCGCTAGGAGTCGGACATGACTGAGCAACTTCACTTTCACTTTTCACTTTCGTGCATTGGAGAAGGCAATGGCACCCCACCCCAGTGTTCTTGCCTGGAGAATCCCAGGGATGGGGAAGCCTGGTGGGCTGCCCTCTACGGGGTCGCACAGAATTGGACACGACTGACGCGACTTAGCAGCAGCAGCAGCAGCAGCAGCATCTTTGGGACATTGTTATTCTGCACTACCACAGATGGTCACAGTAGAGTTAAAATAGAATGGAGCTAAGAAGCATTCAAAAATGATTGGGAGTGTCCTCTCCTTAAATAGCTAAGAAAACATTCAAAAAGGAAAATTTTCTTGTTCCAAACCCCAAATAGAGTAAACGAAAAATTAAGATCTTGACTCACTGGGCAGTAATCTTCATATTTAACTCTACCTCTTCCCCATATCTCTGCTCCTTATTGGAAACAGAAAATATTTTACTTGATAAGATGTATAAGGCTCAAAGAAGATAAAGATATTTGCTCAAGATTACACAGATGGAAAGAGAAAGAACCAGGCTTGAGTTCTGCCTCTTTATGAGTTCTACTCTAGTGCTTTTCCTTGCAGACCACTCTGCACAATCCCCAGGTAAGTCCAGTAAACAAATACTGAAAAAAAAGTCCAATAATGACTTACTGTGACAAAAATCAATTTCCTTTTTATATTCTCAGCAATAACAAAGTTTGTTAATAAATCTAAGTTGTCTAGACTCCCTTGGGGGTTGTAATTGGGGGAGAAATTGGGTTACCTCAGGAGAAAATTCCTCTCATGACTCTCTGAACAATAAGGTGATATATTCCTTTCTAAGAACTGTAAAGTATATCCTCTTTGAGTGCCCTTGAGAAAAATCAAAACCCTGAAGATACTTTAGCCTCAGGACAGGTCAAGACAACCAACTGTACTGATAAAGGGAGAAAGGATTCTAATTGCTATTACTGCTCTGCTGAGCAAGGGATAAGAAGGCTTGTCTGAACCCAAGTGTTTGGGAAGTGTGAAGCATTGAAAGGAAAAGAATTTCTGAAATTATTCTACAGAATGAAAGTGAGTCCTATAACCCATTAGAGTATACATATGACTTTCACATCTCTTCAGTTAATTCTTAGAATACCTTGTGAGGAAGGGTTTTTTCTTAGCGCCAATTGGACATGGAACAACAGATTGGTTCTAAATAGGAAAAGGAGTACGTTAAGGCTGTATATTGTCACCCTGCTTATTTAACTTATATGCAGAGTGCATCATGAGAAACGCTGGGCTGGAAGAAACACAAGCTGGAATCAAGATTGCCAGGAGAAATATCAATAACCTCAGATATGCAGATGACACCACCCTTATGGCAGAAAGTGAAGAGGAACTAAAAAGCCTCTTGGTGAAAGTGAAAAAGGAGAGTGAAAAAGTTGGCTTAAAGCTCAACATTCAGAAAACTAAGATCATGGCATCTGGTCCCATCACTTCATGGCAAATAGATGGGGAAACAGTGGAAACAGTGTCAGACTTTATTTTGGGGGGCTCCAAAATCACTGCAGATTGTGATTGCAGCCATGAAATTAAAAGACGCTTACTCCTTGGAAGGAAAGTTATGACCAACCTAGACAGCATATTCAAAAGCAGAGACATTACTTTGCCAACAAAGTTTCGTCTAGTCAAGCTATGGTTTTTCCAGTGGTCATGTATGGATGTGAGAGTTGGACTGTGAAGAAAGCTGAGTGCCGAAGAGTTGATGCTTTTGAACTGTGGTGTTGGAGAAGACTCTTGAGAGTCCTTTGGACTGCAAGGAGATCCAACCAGTCCATTCTAAAGGAGATCAGTCTTGGGTGCTCTTTTGAAGGACTGATGCTAAAGCTGAAACTCCAGTACTTTGGCCACCTCATGCAAAGAGTTGACTCATTGGAAAAGACTCTGATGCTGGGAGGGATTGGGGGCAGTAGGAGAAGGGGACGACAGAGGATGAGATGGCTGGATGGCATCACCGACTCGATGGACGTGAGTCTGAGTGAACTCTGGGAGTTGGTGATGGACAGGGAGGCCTGGCATGCTGCGATTCATGGGGTCGAAAAGAGTCAGACACGACTGAGCGACTGAACTGAACTGACGTATTGAAAAATTAGTCTCCGATTGCTGTAAATGGATTTGTCCAAGATTATCTCAAACATAGTTTCTCTGACCAAATTTTTTCCATGATGTCATGTTCCTATAGAGGAATGTCTTTATATAACTACAAATAAAATGTTCACAACATTCACCAAGGGTCTAAATAAAAAATAAAAATGAGTATAACTGACTTGACTAGCTTTTTTCCTTACCTCTTCATTTCTAATTATGTTCTTAGGGAGTTCTCACATACAAATTGTTCATCTTCCCTATAAAGCCTGGCATTTTCTCCAACTTCTAAACTAACTTTTCTTTGCTGGGTACTGTTGTATCTGTTATCTCCAGTGAGTGCTGCCACTTCTCCCAGATATGGATTGCTTTTAAGCTCTTTCTGGGTACCACCACCTTTCCTGTGTCCACATCTGCTTCTTCTTGATACCACCACATCCACTGCATATAGAGTGTATGTTTCCACTAGATTCTGCCATGTTCCCATTATCCCCATGCTGTTATGCCTACCAAATCCCACAACTGTCACTAGACACTACTATTGTTTAGTCGCTAATTTGTGTCCCACTTTTTGTGACCCCATGGACTGTAACCCATCAGCTTTCTCTGTCTATGAGATTTCCCAGGCAAGAATACTGGAGTGGGTTGCCATTTCCTTCTCCAGGGCATCTTCCTGATCCAGGAATCAAACATGCCTATCCTGCATCTCCTGCATTGGCAGGTGGATTCTTTACCATGAGCCACCAGAGAAGCCCCTTAGACCCTATTACCAATATAATTAAGTATCATTAAGGTCCTGGAGATTTCACTTTGGGGCCAATTCTATAAATATTTCTCTTATTATTATTGTATTTTATTCAGTTATCAGCATGACAAATTATCAAAGTAATGATTTCCTGAACTCTGCCTTAGAGAAATTAATAATCTTAAACTTATACACATCCTCTTTTGGAGCCAGACACAAAGTCTATAGAGGACCTCTTCACCCTAACAATTAAACAGATAGCCCTGAGGTACTCTCTCTTCTTTTATATTCTCTCCAAAAGGCTCCTCAGGCTCCCAGAAAGATTTCTAAAAGGCTCATTTCTTTTTGGTCCAGGCATGAACTGACCTATAATACAGCATTACTTTGACCAATTAATGGATTGTAAGAAAAGAAAATTCATTTGGCCCTGACTAGCAGAATTTTCTCTTTAAAGAGACTCAGTTAATGCTTTAGGATTACATTTTCTTTTCTCCACAGATCCAATTACACAACTTGGTTCTGCAGTGAATGATATTCTCATAAGCTTAATAATGCAAACAATTTGGATTTTGTTTTTCACAATTTTGTCAACAAAGTATAGAATTCTTATCTATAAATCATGGAAATGTTAAAATTATGCTACAGTTATTAGAAACTAAAGGCAGAAAAAGGGACAAAAGAGAGAGAAGACGAGTTTATACCTGAGCAAAATGCATCGTTTGTTTGGGAACAAACTGCTACTGCTACAGTTTATTAAACTTAGGGGTGGTAAAATAGGGAGTACCAAATACCCACCAGAAAAAGCGAAGTCAAAGAAAAGTAAGAGATTGTCCCTGTAGTAAACCCTGCATGAGCAAGAGGGGTATAAGACTTACACTTTTTGTTGTTTGCCCTGCCATAGTAAGAGACTATTTGGGGGATGAAGCTCTTGTGTACTTCAATCAATTTCTTCTCAATATGCAAATAGAATTCACCTATCCTAAGTAATATACATGAACCCATGGTTGAAGGGAGAAGGCAATGGCACCCTACTCCAGTACTCTTGCCTGGAAATCCCATGGATGGAGGAGCCTGGTAGGCTGCAATCCATGGGGTCGTTAAGAGTCGGATATGACTGAGCGACTTCCTTTTCACTTTTCACTTTCATGCATTGGAGAAGGAAATGGCAACCCACTCCAGTGTTCTTGCCTGGAGAATCCCAGGGATGGGGGAGCCTGGTGGGCTGCCATCTATGGGGTCGCACAGAGTCGGACACGACTGAAGTGACTTAGCAGCAGTAGCAGCAGCAGCAGCATGGTTGAAGAGCACCAGCCTATTATAACCCAGAGTAGGTATACCCAGTTTTCTCCTCCTCTCTTCTAGGCAAGAAAGACCAGTCACTTGCCACCATAAGAGGTCCTAAAGATCAGGGAAACAAATCTTCATCTGACACTGACTTCTCTGCCTCTACAATCTTGTGCCTCCTTAAGCTCTGCTATAGGACAGAGCCCAAAACTTAAAGAAGGCCTTTTGTAACTTCTCAAATTTTTATAAGCATGCTATCATGAAATGAAGGATAAATTCCATGTTATCCACAAAAGAAAATTTTGTAATTCAGATGAGTAAATATACAACATTTGCTGTTGTTCAGTCACCCAGTCATGTCCCACTCTTTGCAACCCCATGGACTGCAGCACGCCAAGCCTCCCTGTCCTTCACTATCTCTTGAAGTTTGCCCGAGTTCATGTCTGTTGCATCTGTGATGTTATCCAGTCATCTCATTCTCTAATGTCCTTTTCTCCTTCTGCCCTCAATCTTTCCCAGCACCTGGAACTTTTCCAATGAGTTGGCTGTTTGCATCAGATGACCAAAATACTGGAGCTTCAGCATCAGTCCTTCCAGCCAGTATTCAGGGTTGATTTCCCTTAAGATTGATGGGTTTGAGCTCCTTGCCCAAGGGACTTTTAGGAGTCTTCTACAGCACCACAGTTTGAAGGCATCAATTCTTTGGCCTTCAAGGCCAAATATACAACATAAACATAACCAATATACAACATCCCATGTGAAGACAGAGTGCTGCCATCAGCCATTTTCTGGTGTTTTGGCTTCCTGCACTGCCAGATGCCTATTTATGAACTGCCTGTCACTTAGAAGAATGATGTGCATCAGACCAGCTTTTTGGAAGAGTCATGCACATGTTAATAAAAACTGTAAAACAAACAAACAAACAAAAGAATACTTTGCTCTGTTCCAAAATCAAAGGCAAATGTTTATTAACCAGTAGTAGCTGTAAAATTTTTATATCATAACATCTAGGAGGCCCTAAAAAACATTTGTTGAAAGTAGACATTATAAACATAACACTAAAAATGGTAAACTGTTTTACGGTAAATATTTTTCCCCTAAGTCCACACGAAATGAGAGTGGGAAAAGAAGTGATGAATCCAATTGCCCATCAGACTCTTACCATCCTTTTTAAATGGGACACAGAAAATATTGTTTCTATATCCAAATTACAACCCACACGTGATACCTACTAGGAAAAAGGACATTTTGTGTATAATAAATACTTAGTCATCAACCTTTTTTTTTTTTTTTGCCAGTCTGTAATTGAATGTTATTTTTTGCCTGTCAGAGGAATTTTCAAAATTATCTGGACTTTCTAAAGCTTATAAAACAGTGAACTTCTTTTTTCTTGTTTCTTTCGTCCTGTGGAATAATTCTCCCAGCAGTTAAAAAGCATTTGGGTATACCACTGATTTGTAGCCTGCAGTGATTTTTTATATGGCCATAAACACTAAACTTCAGATGGCCCATCTAGTGCATGATACTGATTCTAAGATAGCAAGGGATTAAGCGAATTTCAAAACTGCAACTCACCAAAGAGGCCCAGAGATTATATCGACCCATTTGTGTTTAAAATTGCAGAGTCATTCAAGAAAAAGTTGCTACTATAGCTCCACACCTGGAAGTGATCCCTGATCATCTTTGACATTTTCCAAAACAGAAAATTATTTGGCTTTACTTGAAATGTCACTCCTCTGCAGGTGAAGAGTTTATTCATTTTGGAGAGTGCAGGATGGAACAAACCATGCTGACGCATGCTGGCTACAGAAAGTTTAACAAAACTGACTACATTCTTGTGAAATAGAATTTGAGTGTTTGCTGAATCATGTGGAGGCAATGAGCAAAAGAAAAGCTCTTAATCTTCAGAAGCAGTAGGGTGCTGAGGGAAGTTTCCTGGTCTAAGTCAGAATGCAGGATTTGACTCCCAGCTTCAACTCTAACTCTTTGGAGGAGAGTCAGCCACTTCCCTAGGTCTCTGTTTCTACATCTGTAAAAGCACAGTTGGAAATACTATTTGGTAGTAGTAGTAGTTCTTTGGTTTATTAAAAAGCCTTTGCTTTCTCATTTCTCATTTTATATCTCATCCTTAGGCTCCTCATCTGAAAAATAGGGCTTAAAATTCCAGGCCCTGATAAAGATGCTGTTCTTTATCCAGAGAATATGGATGCGAATCCACTTTGAAAACCATAAAAAAAATCAGGCATGTGTTTTATTCATTAATATAGCTGTAAAATAATAATATATTTAAAAGAATCTGTTGCCTCTATTTGCCTAAAATATTTTTTAAGCATTAAAATTGAGTGTTATGGCCATAACCTAATTTGTTTAAATTGATTGGCTATTTCTAATCTCTTAACTCACATGGACATGTTATCTCTTAGAACAGATATGGAATTTTCTTTCTGGATAAGAACATGAATAGCTGAGAATTCACACCAGCCATCCTCTAAGTCTGTATCAAAGCCTGCAGCATGGCTACTGAAATACAGGGAAAGGAGCAAGATGCAATTATACAATTACAGTCCTCAGGGTCAGCTCCTTTCCTCTTTTTTTTTTGGAGCAGTGTCACGGTAGTGTCATTTGAGAAGTGCAGTGATATTTTCTCTTGAGAGGAAAGAAAGCTCACAGCCATTCTGAAGAAGCTTCATGCTTTCTTATGTGGGGCTCTTCACTGTTCTGTGCCTCTGCCATTCTTTGCGGTTATAAATTTGGTATCATCTGAAAGAATTTCTCTGATGAGCATTCTTTGTGAAAACATCTCTTCTGACATATCTTTAGCCATTCAAACCCTTCCCTACAGTACTTACTGCTACCCTAATCAAACTGTATTTCTCACTATTCACTGTATATTGCCTCTTATTTTCCTACTTCTGTTCCTGCTATTTCTTCACTTGGGATTCTCTCCCTCAGTGGTTCCATGGTGAAATCATCTCCACCTTTCAAAATCTTTTTGAAATTCTAAACACTGGATGAAGACCTCTATGATGACCTTCACATGTACACACTGTTGTATTTAAAATGGATAACCAACAAAAACTCACTGTATAGCACAGGGAACTCTGTTCAATGTTATGTGGCAATCTTGATGGAAGTGGTGTTTGGGGGAGAATGAATAAATGTATATGTATGGCTAATTCTCTTTGCTGTCCACCTGAAACTATCACAACATTGTTAACAGGCTTTAATTTATTTTAATATAAAATAAAAAGCTTTTTTTCCCCTGAAGGTTTGACTGTTTTCATCCTCTGGTATCCACGGTTTTTTAGCCCCATCTAAGAAAGTACTTCACTCTCCCTTTACCTTTTCATGCATTGGAGAAGGAAATGGCAACCCACTCCAGTGTTCTTGCCTGGAGAATCCCAGAGACAGGGGAGCCTGGTGGGCTGCCATCTATGGGGTTGCACAGAGTAGGACACAACTGAAGCGACTTAGCAGCAGCAGCACGAAAGTACTCAACAATATTACTTTTGCTGCTTACTTACCTCTCTGGTCTGTCCTTTAAAAATTTTTTTTTAGAGAACAACATCCTTTATTCGGCACCAGTAATGCAATAAGTGCATCAGTAGGGTCTCTTAATTCATTCCAACATTGACACGCTCACTTGCTCGCCCCTCTAGAGATGGTTCTGTCTGAACTGGAGTCCCCAGTAGCCACAAGTCCAAGTCTTTGTTTCTTTGTCCAAGTTTCTGTACATTTTCATGTGACCAAGGGCCCTGCCACTGTCATCACACAGTATCACTGGACTCTCGACTTCGCTCACAGGCTGCTCTGCTATCAGATCAATTGCAAAGATTTCATTGACCTCTTTCTGACCACCTACAAATCAAACTTGCCTGTCATCTTTACATCGTAAGCCTGGACCGTCTGCGTGACCTTCTTCCCAGTAGGTAAGATCCATACCCTGAAACCTCTGGTGCCCCATGGCAGGCTCTGCGTGACCCACCACCCTTAGGGTCTTAGCACCCTAAGAAACACCAGCACTGTCCCCACGTTGAGGATCGACCCTTGATCCAGCGGTCCAAGAAGCTGACTGATGACGCATGCTCACCGCTCTCCTATCGTTGATTTAAATCCACATGCCTTTGGGCCTAGATGTGGTCATTACAGTATCTCCTTAAGGACTTGGCACATAACTGTTAATATGTGCTAAATGTATGGGTATAGATTACTAAATTTAAATGCTACCAATTATCTCAGCAGAAATATCAATAACCTCAGATATGCAGATGACACCACCCTTATGGCAGAAAGTGAAGAGGAATTAAAAAGCCTCTTGGTGAATGAGAAAAAGGAGAGTGAAAAAGTTGGCTTAAAGCTCAACATTCAGAAAACTAAGATCATGGCATCTGGTCCCATCACTTCATGGCAAATAGATGGGGAAATAATGGAAACAGTGTCAGACTTTATTTTGGGGGGGCTCCAAAATCACTGCAGATGGTGATTGCAGCTACGAAATTAAAAGACGCTTACTCCTTGGAAGGAAAGTTATGACCAACCTAGATAGCATATTCAAAAGCAGAGACATTACTTTGCCAACAAAGGTCCGTCTAGTCAAGGCTATGGTTTTTCCAGTAATCATGTATGGATGTGAGAGTTGGACTGTGAAGAAAGCTGAGCACCAAAGAATTGATGCTTTTGAGCTGTGGTGTTGGAGGAGACTCTTGAGAGTCCCTTGGACTGCAAGGAGATCCAACCAGTCCCTTCTAAAGGAGATCAGTCCTCGGTGTTCTTTGGAAAGAATGATGCTGAAGCTGAAACTCCAGTACTTTGGCCACCTCATGCAAAGAGTTGACTCATTGGAAAAGACTCTGATGCTGGGAGAGATTGGGGGAAGGAGGAGAAGGGGATGACAGAGGATGAGATGGCTGGATGGCATCACCGACTCAATGGATGTGAGTTTGAGTGAACTCCGGGAGCTGGTGATGCACAGGCATGCTGCAATTCATGGGGTTGCAAAGAGTCAGACATGACTGAGCAACTGAACTGAACTGAATTATCTCAGCATAACCAGGCTAGTAAAACTAAGTATAACTAAGTCTTACTAATTCTGAGTCTCCAGTACCTACAGGAAATGTTGTCTCTTGCAGAAAGAGTCATTTTCACCTCAGTATCTCTGAGACTCACTCAAGAAGTTTGCTTATGTTTTGCTTAGGGATATTTGGAATGTGCTGTAACCCTTATTCATCTCATGATACCTCGTGATGTCTTCAAAGTACAATTGTTCCAGGTAAAGTTACCTTTTCCACTCACTTTGTAATTTACCAGAATGTTTTTGTCACTGAAAACATCCTTGAATGTCATCCTTGTGTCTTTTTTTTTTTTTTTTAACTATTTATTTATTTGACTGCAATGGGCATTAGTTGTGGCACTTGGGAGCTCCGATCTTCCTTGTGACATGAGGTGCTTTAGTTGCAGCATGCAAAATCTTAGTTGCAGCATGTGAGATCTAGTTCCCGACCAAGGATTGAACCTGGACCACTGCATTGCAAGCTCAGTCTTAGCCACTGGACCACCAGGATTTATGTAAATAATAAATTTATTTATTATTTACATAAATAAATAGTGTATTTATGCACATTATTTATTCTCTCTGTGATTGTCATGACTTTCTTCTCTGCATGTTAAAATCTTATGAATCCTTAAAAAGCTAGATCACATGCCTCTTAAGATACCATCCCTGCCTTAACAGGATTTGACTCCTAACTTTCTTTGAAACTTGATTAGCAGTTTATATTAACTGTATTAATTTACTTCCCCTAGAAATGGAAATAATCTTATCTCTACTACTACCATGAACTCATCTTCCCTCTGCCACACTTCTACCTCCTTCAGCCCTCCACACACAGAACACCTAGTATCTTTGAGGTCAAGACCAAGTATGTTTCATCTCTGTAGTTCTCACATTACCTGATATATTACCAAGTACATATTTGAGGATCAGTAAGTACTGATGAACCTAAAGTACATAAATTGCAGAGGAAAAATTCAATGGAATTTCAAGATTTACCTTTCAACTGCTGTGTCACAATCATGCAAACAGTCCTATAGCATTAGACAGAGGAGAGAGTACAAAGCCTAAGAGCTCCAGAATCCTACCCAGGACCTTACTAGAATTGTGGCTGTATCTGTGCCTCAATAGTCCAAGTGGAAAATGTAAATAACAGGGCTGGCACATAATCTGGAAGGCTGGCACAGATGCATATGCTGAGCTCCCAGGAGTGAGGGAGTCCTCTTCCCAGGGGCTTGCTTCTGAACCCACAGTGAATGGGTAACCTCCAAAAGAACTGAAATTTTTACAGTGGCATGAGTTTAATACCTGGATTGGAGATGGGTGAGAGGTCC
This sequence comes from Bos mutus, assembly GCF_027580195.1. Classification (NCBI taxonomy): domain Eukaryota; kingdom Metazoa; phylum Chordata; class Mammalia; order Artiodactyla; family Bovidae; genus Bos; species Bos mutus. Next base: position 74,981,453 of record NC_091617.1, read on the forward strand.
TTGCCAAATTGCCTGCACAGTGCCCTATGGCTAGAAAGCAGTGGTGGAGCACAGGCCTCCAAACAACCTGGTCACTTCCTTGAGCAAAGGGCAGCAGTTTGTCACAGGGGAAAAGGAAGCAGCCAAGAACTTTCCCCAGGAAGGTGGAGAGATGGTGGGAGGCAGGACACTGCAGCTGCACAGGTCCCTGCCTCACTGCATGTGCTCCATTGTCACGTCAAATTTAGCTTACAAGACAAAAATTCAGATATCAAATTATTAAAAATTTTAAGATGGTAACCAACCACAGAACATTAAACACTAAATGCAGGGCCCTGCGCAGCTGCACTAGTTACAGCCTCATGAAAGTGAAAGTTGTTCACTTTGCAACCCCATGGACTGTAGCACGCCAGTCTCCTCTGTCCATGGAATTCTCCAGGACTCTTTACCATTTGACCTACTCTAGAATCTAGTAAGCTCATGAAGTCACACTAAAATTAGTAATAAATCTCTAGAATTGATGTAAAGTCTACATTTTCATGCACTGAATAGTGAAAAAACATGTAAATCTTCAAGATTTGCTGTTTATACTGAATCACTGGGCATCACACCATGAATATGGATCTAACTTTAGTCTGAATATTCCTCCCTTCTAATCCTGAACCCCTATAAAGAAAGAGGAAGGGGCTTCCCTCATGATTCAGTGGTAAAGAATCCACCTGCAATGTGGGAGACCTGGGTTCTATCCCTGGGTTGGGAAAATCCCCTGGAGGAGGGCATGGCAACCCACTACAGTATTCTTGCCTGGAAAATCCCCATGGACAGAGGAGCATAGCAGGCTACAGTCCATGGGGTCACAAAGAATCAGACACGACTGAGTGACTAAGCACAGGAAGGAAGGAAGGGAGAGTGGGAGGGAGGTAAGAAAAAAGGGAATGAAGGGCAAAAAAGGAAGAAAAGAAGGAAGAAAACAAGCAAGTTCCATTTTCAGTTTAACTAAGACATAGGAAAAAAATCCACAAATTCAAAAATACATACAGGCTAAAGCAGCTGAAATTTGCCCTTAGCCTCATGGAATGAAGTGGCATAGAGAGTAGTGGTACATGGTAGAGAAACCAAGTTTCCAGTGGGGCTGAAAAGCAGCAAAAAGAACCAAAAAGGAAAAAAAAGAAAAAGAAAAAACTGTATTTCTTGGAGGCCAGGAGTCTGAGGCGAAAGGAGTTTGGAAAAATATTTTGAGCGATGAAATAGACTGAGATCCAACTGAGACAGCATATGGGTTAAAATGGAGTGATTAAATGGAACCAAAGTCAAAGAATGAGAGTTAAGTTTTTAAAAATTCAGAAAAATCCAGAAGAACACAACTTCTGACAGTAAGAGGCTCAGTCATGTTTCTGGGACAAGAGCTATGCTCCTTGGTTGTATTAACCAACAAGGAAGCAGGAAAGCCCAGGACAGGATGAAATCCTCCAATGTCCAGTTTGGTTGAGGCATGTGGAGAAGATACATCCTCACAGGAAAACTTACAGTATAATCCTATTTGAAGAAGATAGTTGGTATCATTTGCAGCAGAGGACAAATTTGGAAGGCCATAATATTCCTTGACCTCTTTTTCCTCTTCTCAAACCTTTGAAGAGCTGCTGCTGCTGCTAAGTCGCTTCAGTCGTGTCCGACTCTGTGTGACCCCATAGACGGCAGCCCACCAGGCTCCCCCGTCCCTGGGATTCTCCAGGCAAGAACACTGGAGTGGGTTGCCATTTCCTTCTCCAATGCATGAAAGTGAAAAGTGAAAGTGAAGTCGCTCAGTCCTGTCCGACTCTTAACGACCCCATGGACTGCCGCCTACCAGGCTCCTCTGTCCATGGAATTTTCCAGGCTAGAGCTACTTCAGGCAAATTCAGTTCATTCAACCATGTATTATAAAGAGATGATCTAACATAGCTTTGATAAAAAAAAAAACACTATAAGAAAAATGAAAGAATCATAACTTACTATTAGAAAAAAGAAGTTACACAAAAAGTATATTGCCATGTATTAATAACATATGAAAATTATAATCAAAGATCTATTATTAAATTCAAAAGTTTAATAAATCAATCATGGCCACAAAGGAAAATGGCAAACTGAAAAAATAGGAATTGAGGAAAGAGGGAAGATAAGAGGAGGAAGTGAAATATAAGTGGCCAAATTGAAAGAAGTACAAGAAAGAGTGGGTATTGTGGAAAATACAGTAAAGAAAATTGAGGGTAGGAGTAGACACATTAAATAAAGAAATGGAATTAAAATACATTTGTGAAAATGATAGATATGAAATGGGATGACAATGGAATAAAGCAGTGGATGAAATAGAGTGCAAATGACAGATATAGAAGGTTGGCAAAGCAGGGCAAATAGAAACATAATAAGGTCTCTGAAGAAAAAAGAACAGACAAAAAGACAGGAAAAATATTTTAAAATAAAACTGAAGGAAATTTTTCTGGCATAAAAAGGCATCAATTTAAATATTAAAAGAGTAAATTATGTACCAGTGTGGAAATGGTAAGCAGAATGTACATTCCTAGAATAGTGGATGGAGTGAGGCACCTCCAATTGCCAAGATACGGTGCAAATAAAAACTTACTGACATGACCCCCTCCAGCAACACAAGATGATATTTGCAAATAATATGATTGTATTACTTGACCCATGTAACTAACTAAAAACCTAGTATAGTCTGAGAATTCAGTAATACAGCAGGGCTCCAAACTATAAATTGGAAATAAAAATAATCTATGTGAACAGAAAATAAGCTAGAGGATTAAATAGGGGGGGAAAGAGCACATTTATATCAGCTGTAAAAAAAAAAAGAAAAAGAAAGAGAAAATTATTAAGAGAAACTTAAGAAATATTCATATATTACACAAGGAAAAATTTAGAACACTACTGAAAATCTCAAAGGAACTGAACAAATTAAAAATACCTCTACTTCTTAAAAAGGAAGAATCAACAACAGAAGGATGTCAATTCTTCTGAGTTTATTTATAATGTAACATGATATTTATGTTTTATGAGCTGCTGCTTCTCCCAGGCACAATCTCTACGCCAGATCTCTGGAGCTGTTGGCAGCACAATGGCAAGCTTCTCTTTGAGTGAAACCCCACAGCACCCTGGTAGATGGGTGAGGGGGCAGCCCACAGTTGGAAATCACCTCTTGGCTTGCCTCTTCTGTATCCAACCACTGCCTTACAAGCCTGGGCAAAGGCATTTACAGCCTTGTACTCTCAGCATATTGCACCCAAGTAGAGTGTTCTTTTCACAAGTAGGGACTGAATGGGAAATGAAAATCTTCATTTCTGAACCAAATTTGCCTAGCACTGAGCTTCTGAGGTACATCAAGGCAGAATGCAGACTGCTGATGTCTTGCTCCTTCCAGGAATAAAGTTCTGTTATTGGGAGCTGCTGGGGAGGGAGCCTTGTGTTCTTGGCTGTGGCATTCTGAAGTGAATTTTTCACCTTGCTGAGCTGGGTATAGAGAGGGAACTCAAACACCATAGATTCTGGCCTTTCCCAATTCTTACAGATTTTTTTTTTTTTTGGCTTCTTGCCCATAGGACCATTTCTAGAGGCTTTAAATGGTTGCTTTTTATAATTTTCACTGTTTCTCTGGGAAAGAGATAAATAAAATTCCTTACACTGACATGCCAGGACTTAATCTGCTAAACTTTTATTTGTAATAAGAAAATTAAAGGAGAAAACTGTACCAAGATTTTTAATCAGTCAGATTAGCAAAATCTAAGTATGTTTCAGCACACTCTGTTGATGACTCTAAATAAACCATCCTACACACTATTCAAGTTGTATATAAATGTATATGATCCCTAGAAAGGCCAATCCTGAAAAACAAGTTACAAAAGCATTTACCCTTTGACCTCACAGATCTACTTCTGGTTTTTATCCTATAGTTATATCTGCATGCACAGCATTATTTTTAAGAACAGTAAAATACTGGAAATAATGGAATTATTGAAGGAGGCTAAATTAAGAGTGAAGGAATAATTTATATAGTGATATGAAAAGAGCTCCAGGATATATTCAATGGTGGAAAAAAAGGTATATACTAGTTGCTTTGTGAGAAATTGGAGGGAAGGAACAGATATTAATTTACTTGAATTTTCAGAAAGAAATTCTGTATGTGAGTATGGGAGTAGGAGACACAAACCTCTTTGCATAAAATAAGTAACAAGGATAGATTGTATAGCACAAGGATATACAGTCATTGTTTTCATAATAACTTTATATGAAGTATTATCTGTCAAACTATTGAATCACTATGTTGCACATCTGAAACCAATAAGATACTATAAATCAACTATAATTCAATTAAAAATAATTTAAAAGGAAACTGTAAAGACATCAAAGAAATCAATAAAATTAGAAACTGGTACAGAAAATAGATACGGCAGGGGTAGGAATGAGGTTTCCACAGTGTTCTTTCAATACTGCTAGGCGTTTTGAACCATGTGAATGTATTATCTGCATAAAATAATTAAATTTACAAAAGAATCAAAACATAGAATTTCTGGTAGGATAACTTACCAGACAGAAAGTGGCCTTTGCTTTCATTATATTCAGCTCCTTGAATTTACAGATGAAGAAATGAAGGTCAAGATAGGAAAAGGGACTACCCTAGGATACATGCCAAGTTCTTAGTAGAATTGGGATTGGGACTCCTATGTTCCAATTCTAAATCAGGTCTTTGCCCACTTTTGAATATCTGCTTTTATATTAGAGAATCCTTTGTTTAACTTTTACTATGTATCATGGAAAGGAAACATCATACTGAAAACTAATATACTCTGAACGCTTTCTGCCCTGTGGTGCCCTCTATCCACCTGGAATGTGTGGCTTATCAAAACAGCAGCCTCCACATCACCCCTAATGAAGGCATGACAGCTCCATGTGCTAGGAGTACCTTTTATTAAAAATTCATGAAAGCAGACTCCAAATGGCCACATTCTGCAGCATTTTCTTCTTGCAAACCACTTTATTAAAGTTTTCCCCTTTTTGGCCATCTTAGAAATGCCATCTTAGGCATTTGTCCACCTTGATGATAGCATGTGTATTCATACCTAAATTCATACCTAAAATCATTCATATCTTTGGTAATGCCACAAAACAGTCTGTCTAAAGATCAGAGAGAGAGTGTCTAAATTACCAAATACTAAACCAGAGGTAAAAGCTGTAGAGAACAAGACTTGATTGAGGCAAATGAATTTAAGCTCTTTCTACAGATATTTCTTAATACATTGGCTCTGGCTGCTTCTCGAAATGTGTAAAGAAGGCATAATTTTTCTTCGTGTAGTGTCTCCCTGTGAATGCTTTCTCCTGCTCACTCTCAGCCCCTGAGGTTCAAAGATTGCAGACGAGCACCAGCTACAGGATTAACCGTGTGATCCAGATGCGGCCAGAGGACCCCATCCTCCTAACTAAAGTGACTAGATCAGGTATAGGCACGTAACTCAGACTTCACAGGTGGTACTAGTGGTAAAGAACCTGCCTGCCAGTGCAGGAGATATAAGAAACATAGGTTCAACCCCTGGGTGGGGAAGATTCCTCAGAGGAGGAAATGGCAACACACTCCAGTATTCTTGCCTAGAGAATCCCATGAACAGAGGAGCCTGGTGCGTGGGGTTGCAAAGAGTCGGGCATGACTGAAGTGACTTAGCATGGAACATAATTCAACCTGAGCCAATAAGAACACATGAAACTTTGCTGGCCATGTCCAGAAAAGCCTCCTTTTTCTCTTGGAGTTGTTAAACTGAAAGAACGTTAAGTCTAGAGATTCCAGCAGTCAGCTTTGCTCTCACACAAAAAGAATTCAGAAGAAACCCAACATAGAGAAATGAGAATCTGAAAGACTCCTGATGACAGTACTTGTACCTGAATCAGCTGTTATCTTAAAATTTGTCCTTGAACTTCCCAGTTCTATGAAAAGGGAAAATTAGGATCTTTTTTTGTGGTTGTTTAGGCTAGATTTGAGTATCTGTCCCCTGCAGCTCAAACATCCTAACAGAAAACTTTTATTTAATTATAAGGTATGTTATAGAAACATTTTCTTAAATTTTAATGCTCTCCAAATTATATTATTTTACTCCAATAAAGTCCTCATGAAAACACAAAGATTATATTTAAGGAAGCAGATATTTAATGCATATTCCTTACTTTAATCTCAAATTCTCTGAAGCACTTAGAAGTTTTTCAGTAGAAAAACAAGATTCTAGAGAATAAAACACTAGGAATAATTTTTGTGATCCTTCTTATAAGTTATAAAACACCATCATATGCTAGCAATTTCATTCTCCTTAGCAAATACTGAGAGACAGTAGAAGACAGAGGAGCCTGGCATGCTATCGTCCATGGGATTGTGAACACTGAGACACAGTTTAGCAACTGAACAACAACTATCCCCATGACAAGTTTTAAAAGTGAACCATGTGTCAGCAATATCATTTTGAAAATAAACAAAGCCAAGTCCTAACTTATCCAAATCACAGAGCTAAGGAAGGCAACGAGATCTGAACAGAAGTATTCAAATTTATTCTTCATATGTCCATTCCACCACATTGACTTAGATCAGAACAAACAAAATGTGACTGTTCAATTGAAAGATTTAATCTCAATTGCAACTGTTCATTTTCACTAGAGTTCTGAAAACCCTATGGATTCTCTCTTTTACATTTGCAAATCAGTAAATCTATCTGGGCCATTTTTCTTCAACCAGCCCTGTTCAGAAAATCTGTGTTCACATTATACAGAGATACTGATTTTGCTTACCAAAGAAATATTTTTAAAGTATTGTTTATGAAGAGTATAGGGGAAAACCTCTTTCATTCATAACAGATAAGTAAGCATTTCTTACAGAGCTGCCTGAGGCTACTTTAAGATAATCTAATTTGCCTCAAAAACCATTTACAGATTTGATAAACCCTGTGAAATGGTGCTAGATGTGATGATGGATAAAGATGAGGAAAACGAGCAAAAGGAATAAGAGAGAGCCCCTGTTCTAGGGAAACAATGGGTGTAGCATGGTTAAGGGGATAGGGCAGGGCAAGTTGTTCAGGATTTAGAATTGCAAACCAAAAAATTCCTTCCATGTTAATTGGGAAAAGAGTCTGGTTTGCAGGTTGTGTGAGTGGCTGCTAAGTCACCTCACTCATGTCCGACTCTTTGAGACCCCATGTACTGTAGCCCACCAGGTTCCTCTGTCCATGGGATTCTCCAAGCAAGAGTACTGGAGTGGATTGCCATGGCCTCCTCCAGGGGATCTCTCTGACCAGGGATCCAACCCACATCTCTTACGTTTCCCACATTGACATGTAGATTCTTTACCACTAGTGCCACCTGGGAAGCCTGGTTTGCAGGTTAGGTGGATCAAAATATGTCTGAGGTGGAGATAAAGTCAGAATTGGGTATGTGTAACCAAGAACAACGGAGAAGGCAATGGCACCCACTCCAGTACTCTTGCCTGGAAAATCCCATGGATGGAGGAACCTGGAAGGCTGCAGTCCATGGGTCGCACAGAGTCGGACATGACTGAAGTGACTTCACTTCACTTAACCAAGAACAAAATCCAGGGACTGCTTCTGCAGACTCCACTGTTCCTACTAATGCGGACACATGTGGCAGCTGTCCTGAACATTGGATGATAGATCCTGAAATACTCCTGTCTTCAGAGGCCATACATTTTGGTAACCAGGCTGGCCTGAAAATGGTTCCCATGGGGTGAGTGTTCCCTCAGGTTGCTCTCTTGTGAGGATGTTTCTGGTTGGGTAGGTCTAGGTCACATATCTGTGCCTCTGCTACTAGGAAGACAAAGGAAACAAGTATCTGGGATCTGAAATGAGAATAGGGACTACACACTTAACTGAAGGGAACTTCTCAAACATGGAAAGGCTGCTAAAGGGCTCCTGACATTTTCTAAGCATATACATGTCTACGAGACAGATTAGAGGAAATACAAAGGGCAGATTTTAGCAGGAAATCTTACACCTTCTGATGGACGACATGGCAGAGAGCCTTGGAGATAATGACTCTGAGAAAGACTGCACTTGAAATAGAGCTTCGGCAGCAAAGGTGGACTCCTAGCACCCTAATTATTCTAATCCTTTCACAAAAGTCTTTGCTCTGCACTCCTCGAACATCCCAGATAAAGTCAGTGTGCACTAAAGGTGGTTTTAGAAGCTTTCAAGGTGCTTTCAGAGACAATAATACTAAAATGTAAATTGCCCCCCCATGGTTTCAAACATCAAACTCATAGATGTCAAACTCTAAACTGAATCCAAGTACACTTGTCAAATGAATAAAACAAAACTACAAAATGGAAGATTAGCATCTCAAAGTCTAATGATGAGTCAAGCAAAGCAGTTCACATTCAACTGTTTGACGTGATCCCCAAAGCACTGATTTATGATAGCCCTGAGCTAACATGAAGCTGGTTCTGAAGAAATCTTTCATCCTTGCTTTAAAGAATGACTAGCAGAGCGTTAGAGAAACAGGTCAGACTCTATCAAAGGAAAGGCAGGATTCATGACTGTAACATCCTCCAGGGGACTCTACGGGACACCAGGTCACAGGACACAATCCTCGAGCCATCTTCCCCAACACTCCAGCCTGTGCCTTCCTGAAGAAGCAACTAACTTTCATAGGGACTGTTCACCTAGCCAGCTTCTAATTCATCTAAACTTTTTTATATTTGAAGTTTTTAAAAGGCGGTAGGAAAATGGACTATCCCCTTGCTCTCTGAATATCTAACATACATCATTTACATGATAGTTTTGTGGTGTTTTTTTTAATTCACTCAGTTAAAAATGAAGATTAGTGATTCTTACTTAAAACAGAATACAATGTAATGATTACAATTATGTCTGTGGAGAAATGCAGGGTACTAAGTATTTTTGATATGAGTTAAATTTTTGAACACACAGAAAAAAATCTGCAGGGATATGCCAATTTTTAACAATGATTGTGTTTAAGTGTTTGGATTTTGTGTGGTGCTTTTAATCCAGCTTTATTCTTTATTTCTTCACTTCCTGGATGTTTCAAATCATCAGCAAAACATACATACATACTACATTAATAATCAGAAGTATAATAGTACGGGCACAGTTTAGGATGTCAAAGTAAGTCATGATTACTTTGCTGCTAAGTTGCTTCAGTCGTGTCTGACTCTGTGCGACCCCATAGACAGCAGCCCACCAGGCTCCCCTGTCCCTGGGATTCTCCAGGCAAGAATACTGGAGTGGGTTGCCATTTCCTTCTCCAATGCATGAAAGTGAAAAGTGAAAGTGAAGTCGCTCAGTCGTGTCCGACTCTAGCGACCCCATGGACTGCAGCCTACCAGGCTCCTCCATCCATGGGATTTTCTAGGCAAGAGTACTGGAGTGGGGTACCATTGCCTTCTCTGCATGATTACTTTAGTATGATGTGAAATACATGATAATTTATTAATATTTTGAATATATGTTATCCCCAGAAACTTATTTTCAAAATAAATAATTTGTAATTAGTTCTTTGGGAAGTTTAACTTTCTAAATTGGACTACTTCCTTACCAAGAAAGAAACAGCAAGCCTAAGAAACATTAATTAAATTTTTGTCAAGGCCTCGCATCAATTTCATGGACATCCATACTACTAAGAAAGTAGTATAACATTTTTTTACTGCAAAACTTTACATCTCTACAGATAGGATACGGCAGGAAGTAGGAGGGAGGTTCAAGAGGGAGGGGATATATGAATACCTATTGCTGATTCATGTTGATATATGGCAGAAACCAACACAATATTGTAAAGCTATTATCCTCCAATTAAAAATAAATTAAAAAAAAATCTCTAGACTATTTCTGAGATCCTTCATTTACATATTATCCTCTGGTCTGCATTTCTGTGGGGTTATGTAGCTGTGGCCACTGTCCCCTAAACCCAGTGTTGCTTTCCCTTGCCCTCACTCTCTCCCCACTGGTAGAAGAGCTGGTGGAAAGAGCATGCATGTTGGCACCATGCAGCTTGCATTTGAATTCGCATTTGAGCATTTACTAGTATTTATGATCTAACCATTTAATCATCTGTAAAGTGGGCATGTGGATAAATAGTAGTACACAAAAACTCAAACAGTATCCAGTAGTACCTAAAAATAATAGTACTCAACAAGCATTTCATTTTTTGGAAAATTAAACTATTTGGAACATGTGAAAGCAGCTTTCAAATAATAAAGTAATATGCAAAGGATTTTCTTGGGCTCCAAAATCACTGTGGACAGTGACTGCAGCCATGAAATTAAAAGACAGTTGCTCCTTGGAAGGAAAGCTATGACGAACATAGACAGTGTATTAAAAAGCAGAGACATCACTTTGCTGACAAAGGTCCTTGCTGTCAATGCTATGATTTTTAGTCATGTACGGATGGATGTGAGAGTTGAACCATAAAGAAGGTTGAGCACCGAAGAATTGATGCTTTTGAACTGTGGTGCTGGAGAAGACTCCTCATTGTCCCTTGAACAGCAAGATCAAACCAGTCAATCCTAAAGGAAATCAACCTTGAATATTCATTGGAAGGACTGATGCTAAAGCTGAAGCTCCAGTACTTCGGCTGTCTGATGTGAAGAGGTAACTCATTGGAAGAGACCCTGATGCTTGGAAAGATTGAAGGAAAGATGGGTGGCACAGGATGAGATGGTTTGATTAGCATCACCAACTCAATGGACATGAATTTGATCAAACTCCTGGAAATAGTGGAGGATAGAGGAGCCTAACATGCTACAGTCCTTGAGGTTGTAGAATCAGACATGCCTTAGCGACTGAACAGCAACAACAACAATGCAAATGATTTATTCTGCTCAGCTCTAAATTTGTTCCCTTTAATAATAAGCTCTGGCCTTAAAAACCAGATAAAACTACCAAGTATAAAAGAAATCTAGTAAGTGAGCTTTAAGTATTGCCAGGAGTCTGAACTGAACTAAAGATACCAAGTGTCATGTATATACATATACAAGACATTCATAGTATTCCAGAGTTTCAACATTTCTAAAATTGGAATGTATCCTAAACCAGTGGTGTCTTGTAACTGCTGCCACCAGATGGTATTGGGGACACAATCGTTACCTACCCAAGGGCAAGCATCAAAAGAACCGTTGTCAACCCTTGCGAAGTGGGTACCTGTAGCTTGGAAGAAAGTCCCAGAGTAAAGGATGAAGCACTATTTGAAGAAATGCTGCGACATCAGTTTCCTAGCGGTGCAGAGGAAAATATTAGGAGAAATGACATGGAGGTGAGTCCAAACAAGACCCGGATGAGTCAGACTCTGATTGTGGAGAAGCTGCAGTAAAATGTAACCAATTTTTCATGTTTTCATTTTTAGATATGTACAAGGAGCTGTATAATTTTACAAACTGTCACAAATGACTTATCGATAAAAAACTATCAGTACAACATAAAATACAAAGAGATATGAAAGCATGCAGTATAATTTTTATTGACAGCATTTTTTCTCTTAGATGTTAAACAAAATGTTACATCTTACAATCAACAGATACAGTGAAATGCAGTAAGTGTACAATTGTTCATTTTTTTCCCTGTTACCCTGAACACTTTAGTATGTTCTCTTAAAAATAAGGACATTCTCTTATAAAATTGTGGTACTATTATTACAACTCAGGAAATGGATAATAATTCCATAATGTCATCTAATATCCAGTCCATATTCAAATTCTCCAATTGTCCAAAAATGTCTTTTATAGTTTTCTTTAAATCAGCATTTAATCAAGTTTCATGCATTGCATTTGACTAAAATTTTTATTATTATTAGCACTGTGTATCAGCTACTGAGTAGGGACAAATTTATTTTGTTTTAAACCTGCTCCTATTTATCTTTTAAATCATTGGTGTTCATTTTGTTCTATCCCGTTTGTATCTTGTGGAGCTTTTTTAAAGCAGGAAATAGTTAGCAACTTTATAAAAAAATTTGCCTGCCTGGAGTCTACATCAATTTTTTTTTATGATGTTTCTTAATCTTTCAGAGTTAAGGATAAATTGAAGATCATTTCATTTTCTGAACTTAACTTTTCAATTGAAGCAGATCTAAGTTGCTCTCTGGAGCAACACACACGTACATGAGAATTTCCAAATATCTAGAGAAGTATTGCCTTTGAAATTTCAGTGTCATGTCCCCTGAGTGTTTTAGGTTTGGCTAATTGTGAGTAACTTCCTTATTTTGCTGAAATATTCCCATCTTCCTGGTGCCACATTAAAAATTGTTTCTTTCATACTTCCTTTGGAGAGGAGTTCATGCTTTGAAAATGATGTTCACATCTTGGAAAGAATAGCATTCCTCGATGAATTAAAATGATCTTTTTCAACAAAGAACTTGATGTTCCTTTTTTGTATAAAATGGTTTAGTACTGTTATAGGGGAAAAATATACCAACTTGAGGGAAGCGTATGGACTAAAGAACAAAGCAAACTGATGTTCAAAATAGTAGGCTGGGCGCACTGCATATTTCTTATTATGCTTTTCATTTATGGTGAAGTCAAAATAAATGAGATTTTTGGGGAAAAAAATGGATACTAAAAGTGACACAATACCCAATATAGAGTACAACAGAGATTATCAAATTTACCATCTTATTTATTTTTGACTGAACAGTTTTCTATCCAGTACGCTAGAATATTTCATGGAAATTGTCTGGTAACACTAGTGCTGAAATTATGTTGTATATTCATATTTTAAGTTGTTCAGAATGAATATTTTGTCTGCTTTTACCTTGAATAGGATTTTCCATAAATAAGACATCTAGATAGTAGAATTTTGTATGGGTAGAGTTTTCCTGCTTATACAAATTATTCCATGTTCAGTAGGTAGCAAACAATAAGCTAACCCAGAAATGTGCTATATACAGTGATATTTAATCATTGGTTTAGCATATCTTCTATTAAATTATTATATAGATTTACTATGCTAACCAGTTTCACAATGGATAAATCTTAATTTCCTATCAGCTTATATGTTATTAAATAAGTGAACAGACTCTATGAACAAACATTCCCTTTACTTCTGTTTCTACTATACCCCCAGAATAATGAAATTTTTAAAGTCAAAATATATGATGTTGAGATAGAAGATTCTTCAGTTATGCCTCCAAGAGCCATTATTACCACCTAAGAACCAGGACATCTCAGTGGGTGAGTAAAGTCGAAAGCATTTCTATTTCTTGAGGTTTTCAGTTGTTGCTGTTGTCCAGTCACTCAGTTGTGTCCAACTTTTTGTGACTCCATGGCCTGCGGCACACCAGGCTTCCCTGTCCTTCACCATCTCCTGGAGTCTGCTCAAACTCATGTCCATTGAGTCGATGATGCCATCCAAGCATCTCGTCCTCTATCATTCCCTTCTCCTCCTGCCTTCAATCAGGGTCTTTTCTAATAAGTTGACTTTTTGCATCAGGTGGCCAAAGTATTGGAGCTTCAGCTTTAGCATCAGTCCTTCCAATGAATAATTAGGATTGATTTACTTTAGGATTGACTGGTTTGATGTCCTTCCAGCCCAAGGGATTCTCAAGAGTCTTCTCCATCACCACAGTTCAAAAGCATCAATTCTTTGGGGCTCAGTCTTTATGATCCAACTCTCTCATCCATACATGACTACTGGAAAAAACATAGCTTTGAATAAATGAACCTTTGTTGGCAAAGTAATGTCTTTGCTTTTTATTTTATTTTTAAACTTTACAATATTGTATTGGTTTTGCCAAATATCGAAATGAATCCACCACATGTATACATGTGTTCCCCATCCTGAACCCTCCTCCCTCCTCCCTCCCCATACCATCCCTCTGGGTCGTCCCAGTGCGCCAGCCCCAAGCATCCAGTATCGTGCATTGAACCTGGACTGGCGACTCGTTTCATACATGATATTATACATGCTTCAATGCCATTCTCCCAAATCTTCCCACCCTCTCCCTCTCCCACAGAGTCCATAAGACTGTTCTATACATCAGTGTCTCTTTTGCTGTCTCGTACACAGGGGTATTGTTACCATCTTTCTAAATTCCATATATATGTGTTAGTATACTGTATTGGTGTTTTTCTTTCTGGCTAACTTCACTCTGTATAATAGGCTCCAGTTTCATCCACCTCATTAGGACTGATTCAAATGTATTCTTTTTAATGGCTGAGTAATACTCCATTGTGTATATGTACCACTGCTTTCTTATCCATTCATCTGCTGATGGGCATCTAGGTTGCTTCCATGTCCTGGCTATTATAAACAGTGCTGCGATGAACACTGGGGTACACGTGTCTCTTTCCCTTCTGGTTTCCTCAGTGTGTATGCCCAGCAGTGGGATTGCTGGATCATAAGGTAGTTTTATTTCCAGTTTTTTAAGGAATCTCCACACTGTTCTCCACAGTGGCTGTCAGAATGGCTCGATCCAAAAGTCTACAAGCAATAAATGCTGGAGAGGGTGTGGAGAAAAGGAAACCCTCTTACACTGTTGGTGGGAATGCAAACTAGTACAGCCACTATAGAGAACAGTGTGGAGATTCCTTAAAAAACTGTCTTTGCTTTTTAACATGCTATGTTTGTCTAGAGATCTCTTCAAGAAAATTAGAGATGCCAAAGGAATATTTCATTGCAGAGATGGGCTCAATAAAGGACAGAAATGGTAGAGACCTAACAGAAGCAGAAGACATTAAGAAGTGGCAAGAATACACAAAAGAACTGTACAAAAAGATCTTCATGAACCAGATAATCACGATGGTGTGATCACTCACCTAGAGCAAGACATCCTGGAATGTGAAGTCAAGTGGGCCTTAGGAAGCATCACTACAAACAAAGCTAGTGGAGGTGATGGAATTCCAGTGGAGCTATTTCAAATCCAGAAAGATGATGCTGTGAAAGTGCTGCACTCAATATGCAAGCAAATGCGAAAACTCAGCAGTGGCCACAGGACTGGAAAAGGTCAGTTTTCATTCCAATACCAAACAAAAGCAATGCCTAAGAATGCTCAAACTGCTGCACAATCGCTTTCACCTCACACGCTCATAAAGTAATGCTTAAAATTCTCCAGCCAGGCTTCAGCAATATGTGAACCGTGAACTTTCAGATGTTCAAGCTCATTTTAGAAAAGGCAGAGGAACCAGAGATCAAATTGCCAACATCCACTGGATCATGGAAAAAGTAAGAGAGTTCCAGAAAAACATCTATTTCTGCTTTATTGACTATGCCAAAGCCTTTGACTGTGTGGATCACAAGAAACTGTGGAAAACTGTGAAAGAGATGGGAATACTAGACCACCTTCCTGCCTCTTGAGAAACCTGTATGCAGGTCAGGAAGCAACAGTTAGAACTGGACATGGAACAACAGACTGGTTCCAAATAGGAAAAGGAGTATGTCAAAGCTGTATATTGTCACCCTGCTTATTTAACTTATATGCAGAATACATCATGAGAAACACTGGGCCGGAAGAAGCACAAGCTGGAATCAAGATTGCTGGGAGAAATATCAATAACCTCAGATATTCAGATGACACCACCCTTATGGCAGAAAGTGATGGAGAACTAAAGAGTCTCTTGATGAAAGTGAAAGAGGAGAGTGAAAAAGTTGGCTTAAAGCTCAACACTCAGAAAACTAAGATCATGGTATCCGGTCTCATCACTTCATGGCAAATAGATGGGGAAACAGTAGAAACAGTGGCTGACTTTATTTTTTGGGGCTCCAAAATCACAGCAGATGGTGATTGTAGCCTTGAAATTAAAAGATGCTTACTCCTTGGAAGGACAGTTATGACCTAGACAGCATATTGAAAAGCAGAGACATTACTTTGCCAACAAAGGTTTGTCTAGTCAAGGCTATGGTTTTTCCAGTGGTCATGTATGGATGTGAGAGTTGGACTATAAGAAAACTGAGCACAGAAGAATTGATGCTTTTGAACTGTGGTGTTGGAGAAGACTCTTGAGAGTCCCTTGGACTGCAAGGGGATCCAATCAGTCCATCCTAAAGGAAATCAGTCCTGGGTGTTTATTGGTAGGACTGATTTTGAAGCTGAAACTCCAATACTTTGGCCACCTGATGCAAAGAGCTGACTCATTTGAAAAGACCCTGATGCTTTGAAAGATTGAGGGTAGGAGGAGAAGGGGATGACAGAGGATGAGATGGCTGGATGGCATCACTGACTCAATGGAAATGGGTTTGGGTGGACTCCGGGATTTGGAGATGGACAGGGAAGCCTGGCATGCTGTGGTTCATGGGGTTGCAAAGAGTTGGACACAACTGAGCAACTGAAGTGAACTGAACTAGGTTTTTCTTAGCTCTTCTTTCAAGGAGCAAGCGTCTTTTAATTTCTTTTAATTTGTTGTAGATTAAAGAAATGCCAAAATTTGGCTACCAAACTGTTGCAAGTTAGGTTCACATTTAACAAATTAATTATGCTTATGCTGTAGAAAATCCAGCCACTGTATATGTGACATCTTAGAGACAATATCAAAACTATATTTTGAAGTCTCAACATAATGAGAGACCCTGTACTCTGTAGTCACTCTGCAGCTTCCAGTCTCTCTAAAGTCCCGCCTATCACACATTCACTTTTGAAGCATGTAAAGGTTTGATTCTCCTATCATCTTCAACTCCTATAAATTATTTTTATTTGGTCACTGTAGCTTTTTTGTCATATTTGTATATGACATTTGTATATAAATGTGCTATAGTAAAGTACTAAACACTGAAATCTACAGCAATAAAAAAAAGGGACTGAAAATAACTTATTGATATCTTGTTCCACACAACTTTTGTCAAGACAAATCATTTTATATTTTTAGTGTACCATTTCAATTTCATGAAGGCCATCAGAATTCCTGTGAAAGTATGTTTGAAAATCCACAGAAATATTGCCATTTTATTTTATTTTATTTTTTTATCACAGAGGAGATTTCTCTTACTTCCTAAGATATAGGTCACCATTCAGTTTCCTGCCTTTACCTCATCCCTTTCCATCAATAAATAGCAGTATCTCCACTGGCTCTTATCATCTCTCTCCAGTTTCACAAGTAAGTTGATATTATATTGAGTCAAATATAATCCTTCAAACTGTGTCCTAAATTGTATTTTCTTCCTTAGGAACCTCACAACATCTTCCTTTTTTTCCTGCACACTCAACAACCCTCTCTACCGCTTCCTTTCTATTCATACATAAATACATATAAATCTCTCTCCAATTATAAAAAATTAAATGTTGTCTAATTTCCAGAGTCTTCTAGCCGTCCTTTCATTTCCCTGATTTCCTCTGTAACCAATTTCTTTAAAAGCAGTCTACAGAGTTCCCTGGTGGTCCAGTGTTTAAGAATACCCCTTCCAATGCAAGGGGGTGAGGGTTCTCTCCTTTTCAGGGAGTTAAGATCCTGCATACCTCACAGCTAAAAAAACAAAACATAAAACAGAAGTAATATTGCAACAAATTCAATACAGATTTTACAAATGGTCCATAAAAAAAAAAAGTCTTAAAAAAAAACCAGTCTACATGTTCTCCTTTCCATTCTGCCCTCACCCTACTATTATGTGATTTCTATCCTTATCCGTCCAGGGAAATTTTTCTCACAAAGGTGATCAGTTACCCCATTTTCCTTATAAAATAAACACATTTCATTTTAATCTTACTTTTGTTGCTGCTGCATGCATGCTCAGTCATGTCTGACTCTTTGTGACCCCATGGATCCACCAGGCTCCTTAGTCCATGGGATTCTCCAGGCAAGAATACTGGAGTAGGTCCCCATTTCCTCCTCCAGGAGATCTTCCCGACTCAGGGATCGAACTGGTATCTCTTGAGTCTCCTGCATTAGCAGGCAGATTTTTTACCACTTTCAGAATTCCTCTGAAATATATAGAAGCCTGGACCAAACTTCTCTTGAAATGGTCTCTTGAAAGTGTTCCATGATTTAATTCTCACCTATTCTTTCATCCACATCTGTGGGCATGTTTCATTGTCTTTCAGTTACCCCTTTAGAGACAGTTTCTTAGAGTTCCATCTTTGCTCTTTTTCTCCTCTCTATAATATATTGATGTCCCTGGCTGGCCCTATCTACTCTTTGGATTTCATATGATGTTGGATTGCTAAAGCACAGATCTAATATTCCAACCTAGGTGTTTCTCCAAAATACTTGACCCCAACAAACGCCTTTGCACTTCTCTACATTTTCGAGGGTCACCTTAGTCCCCACAGGATCACAAAAATGCAAAACATTTCATCATCTCTCCAAACCATTTCTATTTTCAGTCAATGGAACTACCATCTTGCCTAATTCAGAATCCAAGAATTCTAAATTCTTGTTTCTGAATTCTGAATGTTTGTTTCTTCTCTCTCCCCAGTCCTCACATATAATTGGCCATCAAACCTGTTGAGTCTCCCCACAAAAGGTCTTTTGGTTCTGTCAAGTGCTATTCTCCTGTACAGTTCCTGTAGCTCAGAACCTTGCCATTTACACACCTGCCTACCTTTTCTCCTGGCCCCCAGTTTATTCACCTTCAACATTTCTACCACAGTATTATGAGAATGATCTTTGTAAAATGCAGAGCTGATCAAACTATTTCTCATTTCCAAAACTGCTTAAAACAGCACATTGGATTCCTACAGACTGCAAAATAAAATCTCTCCCCCTGAGTATGGCCATCATGGTTTGGCACTGCCAGTCTCTGCAACCTCATCTCTAACTACATTTGCCTTGCAGCCTAACTTTAGTCAAACTGCAATGTATTCAGTTCAGTTCAGTCTCTCAGTCGTGTCTGACTCCTTGCAACCCCATGAATTGCAGCACACCAGGCCTCCCTGTCCATCACCAACTCCCGGAGTTCATCCAAACTCATGTCCATTGAGTCAGTGATGCCATCCAGCCATCTCATCCTGTGTTGTCCCCTTCTCTTCCTGCCCCCAATCCCTCCCAGCATCATGGTTTTTTCCAATGAGTCAACTCTTTGCATGAGGTGGCCAAAGTACTGGAGTTTCAGCTTTAGCATCAGTCCTTCCAATGAACACCCAGGACTGATCTCCTTTAGGATGGACTGGTTGGATCTCCTTGCAGTCCAAGGGACTCTCAAGAGTCTTCTCCGACACCACAGTTAAAAAGCATCAACTCTTTGGTGCTTAGCTTTCTTCACAGTCCAACTCTCACATCCATACATGACCACTGGAAAAACCATAGCCTTGACTAGACAAACCTTTGTTGGCAAAGTAATGTCTCTGCTTTTGTATATACTATCTAGGTTGGTGATAAATTTCCTTCAATATATAGCAAATACTGACATTTCAGTCATATTGAAATAATGCTTTGAATGAACCCCTGATAAAATACTCTTTCAAGTATTCACACCTCTGCACACCATTCTTTCTTGACTCAGCTGGTGCATCATCCAGGAAGCTTCCTTTGCTCTCTCCTAAAAGACTGGGGAAATTCTGCTGCCATTTACTCTCATAGCTCATTTAACTAAACTCAGCTACAAGACTGTGTTGTTTTACCATAGTCTATGTATTTTTGTGTGCATTCTCTAGGCTGCAGATTCAGTGTTCCTTGAGGGCATGGATCCTAATCTTCATGTCCCCATTGTTTTTCTCAATTTCTGGAACCTGCTATGTACTCCGTTAATGTCAAATGAGTGAATATAAGTGCTATTTCAATACTCCTTAGCAGTTAATCATATGATAAAAATATATGGTCTCATTTAAACATACAAGTGTTTTATTTTATATCTATGTATAGATAAATATATAAAACAAAAATAAATCAGGAATTTATTAACATGTACACTAGGAATCTACTGTACACATTAATATCTTTGCCCATAATTTTGCATGCATGCCCATATGCAAACATACATGCATAAAGGTTTCTAATTCTGCAGAAATACAAATTATTATTTTAGGAATCACTAGCAAAGAAAATTATTAAAAATGCTTCTGTGATAGGGAAAGGCATACTTTAACTAGAACAGGTAGGTAAAAAAGTCTTATGCCAGTAAAGCGTTTTCTATTGGCATATTTGAGATTTTAATTCTCTTTTAAATAATGCATTCTAAAGGGAAGTATTACGTATGGTTATCTTTAAAACATTATTTAAATAATCAAATGCATCTCTGAGACTTCAAAGACTATTAAAAAATAACGCTAAGACTCTGAGAAAAATCTTGCATAAAAGCATATATCCTGTAAATGAAAAAGTCATGAGATGTTGGAATTTTAAAAATTAAGTATATCTCATTCCTTTATTGGAAATAATTGGTTTAATTTAAAATATCATAGCCTCCAAGGTCTTTTCTGAAATTTTAAAGTCTCATTTAGACTCTTAAGACAAAAATTAAAAGAAGAGTAATTCTATACGGTACCCACTTATCATGAGACTCTTTTATGTGAGTGTAATAGTACCACAGCGGCATCTGCTTCCATCTTTAAACTCCTGACAAGTAGAATCTCAGGGAATGCAATTTATATATCATTAAATCATCAAGAAGATCAAACCAGTTAATCCTAAAGGAGACCAGTCCTGAATATTCATCTGAAGGACTGATACTGAAGCTGAAGCTCCAATACTTTGGCCACTTGATGGGAAGAACTGACTCATTGGAAAAGTCCCTAATGCTGGGAAAGATTGAAGGCAGGAGGAGAAGGGGACGACAGAGGATCAGATGGTTGGATGGCATCACCCACTTGATGGACATGACTTTGAGCAAACTCCAGGAGATGGTGATAGACAGGGAAGCTTGGCATGCTGCAGTCCATGGGGTTGCAAAGAGTCATACACGACTGAGTGACTGAACTGACTGACTGACTGAAATCATCAAGGTCTTTGATGAAAGGAGAAACCTAAAATTAGATAATGCCAGCTGTGGCTTAACCATTTTGAGGACAAGGAAACCATCATGTCACAAAAAAAAAGTCCCCAGAAAGGCAAAGCCTCCTTTTTCATATCCAGCCCCACCACTAAAGTGGTTATTTACCCTACCAGTTTGGTTATACCACATCTGCCACACAGAAGTGAGGCTAAGAGATGGTAAGAGGGGGATACAGATGTGTCTGGCGTGAGATCACTGTCATTCTCATTATATTATAGTTCCTTTTACTGGTATCAATTCAGTGCATATTGTGCAAATGAGATTTAGATCTCACATTTAGTTTTCTTAAAATAAGATACTATACAATGAGCAATACAAGAGACATTTTAGATAAAGTAGTGTTCTTTATTTCCCTAAAATGTTTCATATGCTAAGACCAACTTGATGCTTATGTTTAAATGTGGTTTTATATTATAAGGATTCTTATTCATTCATCACAAGAAAAATAACCTCTACAACTTAGCAAATGCAACATACAGTTCACAAAATGTTTTAAAGAGGTTTAACTCCAGGGGATCTTCCTAACCCAGGGATCGAGCCCACATCTCCTGTGTCTCCTGTATTGCAGGCAGATTCTTTACCCTCTGAGCCATAGAAGAGGCCTCTATAAAATGTTTTAATGTTTCATCTGATCTCTACAGTCATGTAAATATTTTTATTTTTTACTTTAAGAATTGTAGTACTACTTAGTTCTACAATGTCTTTAATAATATTAGAGTGTAATATACTTATTTTCTTCAACAAAATTATTCAGAGTAAGTATATCGGGTTATTGGTATATAGGATTTCAACTGTATTTGCTTTGTTGAGATATGCTTCCACTCTAATCAAAAAAGTACTTAAACTTTTGAGTCTCTAAATAAAAAATAGAAATCACTGTTAAAGGATAAATAACCTGAAAAATATAAAGGAAGAAAAAAGGAGGAAAGGAGGGAGGAGGGAAGGGTTGGTAAAAGGAAGAAGGAAGGGAAAGAAAAGGGAAGGAAAAGAAACATCAGATACTTCATTTTAAATAAAAAAGGTGTATTACGTATCTAAAACAGTCCACCTTCTAAATCTCTAGCTCTTTTAGCAAACTCTGCATACAATTCTTCATATAAATAGGTATGACTTTCTGGAAAAAAAGAGTATAAGCCTTTCATGTATAGGAGTCTACTGCAGCATCATCAGAGAAGTATATCTGCTAAAGTAAGGAATTGTTTGTATAGGAGAGAGAAAATAATAAGGCAAAATGTTCTAAGAGTAAGGAAGAAGCAATTGAATAAGGCAAAGGGAATCTTAGAGGGTTTATGAAACTCATGGTATTTGAAATGGATCTTGAAATATAGGTGGAATTTCAACAGAAAGGGTAAAGGAAGAAACGACCTTCTGTGCTTTGAGAAAAGTAGGAGCAATGATATGCAAGGAAATGTATGCCTGGGAAAATGCAAATGTTGAGACATAATGAGAACTTGGATTGCATTTAGGGGTCAGGTGGGCTGGAATGCTTCAGAAAAAGGGAGCAAGCTTATTTTCTTATTTCAAAAGCAGTTTGTGTTAGCTTCAGTAAGAATAAAAACACCAGAGTCTCTGACCTGAAAAAGATGGTTTGTTTTCTTCCCTTCTTTGTTTCACAGAGGAGAAAGTTAAGCCCTAAATCCAGTTTCCAGCTCTGTGCTTTCTCTTAGTTCTTCTATATAAAGGACAAGCCTAGGTTCTATTACTATTCCATTAGAGAAAGTCTCAGTTAGTGCTTTTTACCTATGTATGCTTCCTGCCTCATTTTCATAAGCAATTTGGTGATTTCTCTGGGCTTCCCTGGGGGGTCAGTTGGTAAACAATCGGCCTCCTATGCAGGAGACCACCTGCAATACAGGAAATGAGGGTTAGATCCCTGGATCGGGAAGATGCCCTGGAAGAGAAAATGGCAGTCCACTCCAGAATTCTTGCCTGGAGAAGCCGACGGACAGGGGAGCCTGGCAGGTTACAGTCCATGGGATTGCAAGAGTCAGACAGTACTTAGCAACCAAACCACCACCCACCAAAGAAGTCAAATATCTTCCCTTAAGTATATAGACAGAGCAGACCTCAAAGCATCTTTGCCTTCTGGGTAGTGTAGATTCTAATCATAACTCTTTGGAATGAGCTGAGTTAACATCTCCATCTAGCTCATGCTCATTTCTTTTTGGGTTCCTTTTTCTCATCCATCCAACTAAAACATTTCCAATTCATACAGTTCAAGAAAACTAGGTTGATTGAAGTCACATGTGTTGAGAATAAACGTTATTTTATCGTTTCATTGCTACCTCAGTCCAGCACTAACATCTTTAAGGAAAGACTTGACTATTGTATGGAAATAACTTTAGAAATATAAGGTTCGTGGGTTATTTTATGTTCTCAATTTCTTTTTCTTTAGAGGAAATACATTTTTATATACTTTAGCTATTTTTAAATTGCTTGAACATGTTTCAAATAGTCCTAAGTTCTTAGATATCATGAAGTGGCCCCTTATATAGGGATTAAGTTCTAAAATCAGCACAGAAGGTGAAAACCCCATATTCCAAATTACCCTATATGTGTGTATATATATGTATAATATTTATGTGTAAAACTTTCTATGATAATTTAAAATAGTGCTGTCACAAGAAACCCTACTCAATGTCATATGGTAGTCAGGGTGGGAAGAGAGTTTGGGGAGAATGGATACATGTACATATATGACTGAATTCCTTTGCTGTCCACCTGAAATTATCACAACATTATTAATCAGCTACACCCCAATATAAAATAAAAAGACTCATTCACAGACATAGAAAACAAACTTATAGTTGCCAGGGGAAGGGATAGTTAGGGTCTTTGGGAAAGTCATGTACACACGACTATATTTAAAATGGATAACCAACAAAGACCTATTATATAACACATGGAATTCTGCTCAATGTTATGTGCCAACCTGGATGGGAGTGGGTTTGGGAGAAATGGATACAAGTATATGTATGGCTGAGTCCCTTTGCTGTTCAATTGAAACTACCACAACATTGTTAATCAGCTATACCCCAATACAAAATAAAAAGTTAAAAATTACAAAAAAATCAAATAAAATAGTGCTTATCAAAGATACCAAGAGACAGGCAGAAATCAGAAATCCATGAATTACAGAATGAAAAGCATATAGAGTTAAAAATTAATAACCTAAAATGCCATTTAATAAAACTTCATTATATATTTCATTACAGGACCTTACTATATTAATAAGGAAAATGTATACTAAGAAATTACTCTTTTTGTATAAAAAATGATTGTGGCTGTTGATTAGGTATCAGTTCGCTCATGCCTCCACACTCAGTCTATACTCTGAGAAGGTGGAGCTCAAATTACACCAACTCTGTTTCCCAGATTCCCATGCTGGTTGGCTTACTGTGACCTCCCACCAAAAGGCAGCACTCTGAGAGCAGCCCCAGAAAGTAGGAGAAGGGAACAAAGCACATCCATTCAGCCTAGGTCCCTACCACTGTAGCTGCTATAGCAATGACACTTGTCCAAGTCTGCAGCTTCTTTTTAGTTCCCCAGACCAACTACTCTGTGTTCCTCATCTTCACTGTTTCCTCTTTATCCTGGGCTTTTCCTGTAGCTATTATTCTAGGCTACCAGGTTTCCTTTTTGCTCTTTCAGCTCTTTGCTGTGTAGTGATATCCCAAATCAAATCTATTTTATTTTCAATGACTAATGTAGTTTTCATTTTCCCATCAGGATTCCAACTGATGCTCTAAAGAATTTCCAATTGAATGCCAGTCTGTAAATGCTTTACCATTTCCTACAATAACCATAGATGGATAAAAGGAGAAGATTGGCACAAAGAAAATGGGAAAAAAGAAAAAGCCAGTGACAGCATCCTGCCTTTTGGAGCCAGAAAATAGTACAGAAATAAACATGTGCAGAATCCAGTGAGCAAAAGATGTATTCTCTAAAGTTACCCAAAGCAAAGCAAAATTCCCTACACATCAATCACTCAGAAAAGAGGAGTAAAAGGAGAATAACTTTGTAAGAGAGTTTTCCACTAGAAACTGGGTCAAAAGCGGTGGGGGCGGGGGAGGGGGGGAGGTGCAGATTAAGGAACATTTTTATCTTCACTTCAAGACTTTCAACATTATTTTATGCTTTTTAGCTTCAAAAATGGCCTCATTCATAAAAGTTTTATGAGTAATTTAGGTATTTTCTGCAAAGTGATACAGAACATACAATGAATTTTTGAGTGTAGGGGTTTTCTCCATTAGCAACTAATTTCTGCTTCCTTTCAAAAGGCTCCCAGAAATTTTGCCGTCTTTCAGCTATCACACTCTCATTTAGTGAAGAATTAAGTGAAAACCGAAACCGTCATTTTAATGTAATCTTGGGGATAAAGGTAATGCTATTTTAAATGTCAGATATTTTAGTTTAAGAAAACAGCTCAGCACTTAAATGTCTTTTAGAATGAAGGCAATAAATAGCACTAGTAGGCCACCCATTAAGGTATATTTGAGAAATAATTTTATGGCTACAGCCAGCTTAACTCTTTGATATGTGAATCATGGCAGAGTTGTTCTTTGGCTTTCAAAAAGCAAAGCTACACTGAAACCCCACTGAGTGCTGCCAGCAGAAATAGCATATAACCTATTGAAAGTAACCAAGGACCTTCAAGACCTCTGAAATAGAGACACTATTGCCCATAGGTGTTAAGAGTAAGCTGAGTTTCTGCTCATCTGTGAATATTTCAGCAGAGCAATTAGTTCTTTACATTGATATTTCTAGAGATAGACTATTCTGGCAAAATAGTTTTGCTCCTACTCATTTAAATCTTTTAAAAATACAGTAGTGTTGGGACTTCCCTGGCAATCCAGTGGTTAAGACTCTGCTTCCAACGGGGGGTGGGACAGGTGGGTAAAATCCCTGATGTGAAACTAAGATCCCACATAACACTCAGTCAAAAAAGTTTTAAAAACTTAAAAAAAATTTTTGCCATTTCATATTTTAGAAGAATTATAAATTCTTTCGTATCTCTTAACTAATCTGACCCATGCATAAGCATCACTCTGACTTGACAAATGAGAAACATGAATGCTTCTTGAGATGGGCCCTTAGGCCTGATAACAGGGATATGGAATAGGGAGCCAAGACTAAGAGTCAGAATCATCAAAAAGCTGGGGGACACAGTACTCAATATTCCCAAACATAGGGGATATACTCAGGGTTTAACTTCCTTTTTTCAAAGGAAAAAAAAATGTTTTATTTCAGACCTGTTACAGAGATATCAGAGGATAAATTATTTCAGCCAGAATCAAGCAAGATTTTATCCTATATTCACAGGAAAATGAAAACAAATTATTGAGTGACATAACATTCCCTTGGAGCTAGTCTTTCTTTCATAAAGGAAAGCCCAAAGAATAAACACTTTGATCTAATACAACCTAGAACTGTCCTTGAATGACTCACATATATAACAGTATAAAAGATGTTGATGGCACTCTACAAGCTAGAAAGCATATAAGCTTCTAACAGATAAACTATAGCAGATGAGAGTTTCCAAAACCTCAGCATAGTCTAGAGCAATGGTTCTTTGTGGTCCCTGCCAGTAGCATCAACATCACTGGGGAATTAGTGAGAAGAACAAATTCTTGGGTGATGGAGCCCAGAAATCTGCCTTTTACAAATGCTTCCAGGTAACACTGATGCATGCTAAAGTTTGAGAATTTTAGGTCTAATGGAATAATTAAATTTAAGGTCAAATTTGAGTTTGTAAAAGTGTTTACTGTATCATCTAGGGCAAATAATCCAATTTTTCATAGTCTAAATTTATTCTCTGGCAAAATGGGACAAAAAAACACCTCTTTACAGTATTATTTTAGAATTTGAACTAATCATAATAGCCACTGCTCTCATGCTGAGAACTCAGCACAGATATATCCTAATAAAGAAGTGAATCAAATAAGCATTTCACAAGGAAGTAACTACTAAAATAAAATTCCTTGGACACCTGCTTCACCTTGAGCAATGCTTGGGCCATTAAAGTTTAAAAATCACAGAGGCTGTCAAAAGACTCCACATGGAGAAGGCCATTCTGCAAGAATGCTGAGCATGGTTTATGCATTGAGGCAGAACTCAGTTCTCATCCATATTGCATTACTCCTTTGAAGAGTGGATGTACAAGATTTCAGACCATAAATAATTTACCTAAATACCCACGAATCTTCTAAGTATCAGGGCTGTCCTTTTAAATAGGCCAAAATCTGTGAAAATTTGCCAAAGAAAGACAGCTATGCCTAAGCAAAATCTGTTCTTTAATGAGACCCAGGGCCCGTAATGGAAGGGTTGGCATTCCAGGACTAATCTAGTTCCTGGAGATGGGGGGTTTTCTTATCCTCTTCCCACTGAACCTGGAAAGCCTCTGAACCTCACAGTGGGTCTTCTCAATTGTTTCCAGAACAGATAAAATCTAACTAGCATCTAACTTCAGAAATCTAATTTTCAGGAGCTTCATGCACACCATTCCAATGAGTCTCCCTAATCAAGTCTCTGTGATCAGACAGGGTTCAGCTGATTGTGCCCTGGGTGCCATAAGGGTGGTGTCATCTGCATATCTGAGGTTATTGATATTTCTCCCGGCAATCTTCATTCCAGCTTGTGCTTCATCCAGCCCACCATTTCGCATGATGTAATCTGTATATAAGTTAAATAAGCAGGGTGACAATATACAGCCTTGATGTACTCCTTTCCCTATTTGGAACCAGTCTGTTGTTCCATGTCCAGTTTTAACTGTTGCTTCCTGACCTGCATACTGATTTCTCAAGAGGCAGGTCACGTTGTCTGGCATTCCCATATCTTTAGAATTTTCCAATTTGTGCTGATCCACACAGTTAAAGGCTTTAGCATAGTCAATAAAGCAGAAACAGATGTTTTTCTGGAACTCTCTTGCCTTTTTGATGATCCAACGGCAGTTTGATCTCTGTTTCCTCTGCCTTTTCTAAAACCAGCTTGAGCATCTGGAAGTTAACAGTTCACGTACTATTGAAGCCTGGCTTGGAGAATTTTGAGCATTACTTTACTAGCGTGTGCGATGAGTGCAATTGTGCAGTAGTTTGAGCATTCTTTGGCATTGCCTTTCTTTGGGATTGGAATGAAAACTGACCTTTTCCAGTCCTGTGGCCACTGCTGAGTTTTCCAAATTTGCTGGCATATTGAGTGCAGCACTTTCACAGCATCATCTTTCAGGATTTGAAATAGCTCAACTGGAATTCCATCACCTCCACTAGCTTTGTTCATAGTGATTCTTCCTAAGGCCCAATTGACTTCACATTCCAGGATGTCTGGCTCTCGGTCAGTGATCACACCGTCATGATTATCTGGGTCATAAAGATCTTTTTTGTACAGTTCTGTGTTCTTGCCACCTCTTCTTAATATCTTCTGCTTCTGTTAGGTCCATACCATTTTTGTCCTTTACTGAGCCCATTTTGCATGAAATGTTCCCTTGGTATCTCTAATTTTCTTAACGAGATCTAGTCTTTCCCATTGTATTGTTTTCCTCTGTTTCTTTGCATGGATCACTGAGAAGGCTTTCTTATCTCTCCTTGCTATTCTTTCAAACTCTGCATTCAAATGGGTATATCTTTCCTTCTGTCCTCTGCTTTTCACTTCTCTTCTTTTCACAGCTATTTGTAAGGCCTCCTCATGAAAGAGTTCCCCTGGAGAAAGAAATGGCAACCCACTCCAGTAGTCTTGCCTAAAGAATTCCTTACGGGGACAGAGGAACTTGGTGGGCTACAGCCCATGGGGTCACAAAGGGTTGGACATGACTGAGCAACTAACACTATCACTTTAACTTTCTCACATGTATATATACAGATACACACATACATATTTGACATTTGGTTAACTCTTATGTTGCTAACAACTAGAATTATGTCCAAAGCATATCGAAGATAAATGATAAGAAGCTTGAGGTCGATGTACTGGGCCAAACACCTGCACATTATCATCAAGATGCTTTTTCAAGTAAAAAATAAATGATACTGTTCAGCTGCTGCTGTACCAGCACTGGTACAATTAGCAGGGTATTCAAATCGAGGGCTGATGGCGTCCAAGAGCTCAGTTCTGTCCCTGTGACCATACATGTCCTGAGTGTGTAGAGATAAAAGGAGATGGCAAATCCTGCCTAATAGTCAGAAGCCCCACTCAGTCTGTGCCGTACATGACTTGTTACTGCCTTTCATTTGTCCTGTTGTAGAGTGAAATAAACACGGTGCTGAGTAAAGCCTGTTCTTTCTCTCATGAGTTTAACAGTTCAAACCTAAACCAACACCACTGGTCGGGCAGAGTGGACATTGCAGTCTTAATTTGCATCTCTCCGATTACCATTAAGTTCCCATCTGCATTTCTTCTCCAGACCATCTGTTTGTATTTGTGAAAATTTTTCTCTGGGTTGTTTGTGTTTTTCTGATTCATTTGTTGGGAAACTTTTTTTATATTAGGTGTAGCAACCCTTTATCAATAAGCATTAGGCTGTTTCTCCTAGATTACTGTTCATTTTGTGATTTTGCTTTAATAGTGCCTTTGGCTGTGCAGAAGTTTTTATTCTATGTGATTAAATTTGTCCTCTTGTTATTTGGGGCTTCTGGATTCCTGTGATTTATACAAAGAGTATCCTTTATTTTCTTCTCACAGTTACATAACTTATTTCATATTTTTTTCATTTGGACTGCAGTGTACCATTCCTGATTTCCTTCAAACAAAGTAAGCTGTCCCATTATCATTATTAAATTTACCTTCCCCCCTCCACTGAATTGAAATGCAGGCTACACAGATACAAAGAAAATACATATTTACAGGTGCACTGTTTCTGCTTTCTATGCTGATCTACCAATGTATTTGTCTATTTCTGTTTTTATTAATCATAGTAGCATTAAGTTGGAGAAGGCGATGGCACCCCACTCCAGTACTCTTGCCTGGAAAATCCCATGGACGGAGGAGCCTGGTGGGCTGCAGTCACTGGGGTTGCGAAGAGTCGCACATGACTGAGCGACTTCCCTTTCACTTTTCACTTTCATGCATTGGAGAAGGAAATGGCAACCCACTCCGGTGTTCTTGCCTGGAGAATCCCAGGAACGGGGAAGCCTGGTGGGCTGCTGTCTATGGAGTCACACAGAATCGGACACAACTGAAGTGACTTAGCAGCAGCAGCATTAAGTTGTTTTAAATCTGATATGCAGGTCTTCCTCCATTATTATTTGCCAAAATCTTCAGTTTCTATTGAGTATGAGATAGGCTACATGGGTGTATGGTACACATGGGAAATATAGTCAATATTCTAAAATAACTGTAAATGGAATATAATGTTTAAAAATTGTATAATTTTATATTGAAAAATAATACAAAAATATCTTCCTCAGTTTCAATTGGCTAACATTTAAGTGCTTACACTGGGTTTGCAAAAACATAATTTTGATCAAGTCGCGTTCGCTCTCTGGAAGTCACTTAGCAAATGAGGTGAGTGGTTCTCACTGTGTACCATTGCAGTTCATGTACTTATTCTCTAGTTTTCAGTCCTTTCCTAGTGTTGCTGGAGATTTCTTACTTCAAGCTTAGTTGTGTGCTTTCAGTAAGATATCAGTTACCTATCTTCTTTTCTGTGTGAATTTTTTTATTTTTTAAACTGTTTTCTTTATTGGAGCATAGTTGATTTACAATGCTGTGTTAGTTTCTTCTGTACAGCAAAGTGAATCAGCCATACTCAATTACCTTTTATTCAGCATCCCAGGTAGCTGTGTATGTGTTGTGGGGGGATGTATTCTTGCTATACAGGTAGTTTTATTAGAAGTCTTCACCTTTCTAAGTCTGCAGGGATTTTTCTCTGAAATAAGGGAGTTGGACCAGATTTTCCTCCTCAGTGTGCTCCCTGGAGTAATGACCTGGGCATCCCTTGGGAGATTATTAAAAAGGCAGAACATAACCCCCCACCTCAATGCTATGTTTTTAAGAAGTCTCAGGGCAAGTTTGCATATTTGAGTATGAGAAGCACTCAACTGAGTGTTTCATGTCTTTGCAACTCTAGCCATACAGAAGTCAATAACTAAGTTACAATCCTGGTTCCCTGATTTTTCCTACGTCAGACTGAATTAAGCCTGGGAATATGCTCCAAGTTTGAAGAACTTCTCAAAAGAGTCAGTGAGAGGGAAGGAGAAAGCAGTAATCAGGTTTACCTGAAATTTTCCCAATTCATGGTAAATACAGACAGTGTCGTCCTGGTCACTGGCATGATTATATGTCCTCTCCTGATCTCCTGGGCTTTCCTGATGGCACAGTGGTGAAGAGTCCACTTGCCAATGTCGGGGACACAGGTTTGATTGCTGGGTTGGGAAAATCCCCTGGAGAAGAGACCCACCCCAGTATTCTTGCTTGGAAAAGTCCGCAGACAGAGGAGCCCGTCAGTCTACAGTCCATGGGGTCACAGAAGAATTGGACACAACTTAGTGACTAAACAACAACAACCTGGTCTCCTGGCCTACAGACTCTTCTCCCTTCCATTCTTTCTGCAAGTTTCTCCTCCCTTGCTCAGCAATATTTCACTGACTCTTGTTCTCCTTCCCTGACAATCTGCTTCAACTGTGTGGCTACACTCTATCCACTTGATATACAGAGTTTCCTTCCAATATTTTATTTGATAATGGGTTCCCTAGTTCAAAAAAAAGAAAGGAAAGAAAAAAGAACTCATCTCTGGCATTCTCATATTTTAGTATTTTACAAGTTAGAAAAGAAAATTTACATAATAAACATAAATAGCCAATAAGGATAGGAAAAAAGTTTATTCTCTCTAGTAGCAAGGAAATGCCATTTAGAATACATAGTATTTTTCAACTATCAGCTTTTCAAGGATTAAAAATAATGGGAAAGGTTATGCAGGATAAAGTTGTTTCTCAAAGTGAGAGTATACAACATTGCTTCATTCTGAAAGAAGAAATATGTATCAAAATTCCTTAGAAAAAAGTCACAGTAATCATATTTTCAGGAGTTTGTCCTAAGCAAATATTTAAGTGCACAGAGATATAGCTATAGATAGTCATCAAAATGGTGTCCCTTTTAGGGAAGAGAGAAAAAAAATGGAAATGACATAAATATGAAATAAATGTGAACTAGGTTCAGTTGTTTATGGTAAAATTATACAGTGGAACATTTACCTAGAAAAACCTTTATTTACAAAATAATATGATCCCATGTTAATAAAATAAATATGTGTATTTGCATGTATATTTGGCTTGAGGAGAATGTATTAATAAATGACTTGTCATCTTTTGTTCTGGAATTACAAAGTGTTTCCCCCTTCTATTTTTCTATTTTATCTATGTTTTCTATTTTATCTATGATATATATGGCTTTTAACTAGAAAAAAAAATAAGAAAAAAGTATGATAACTTTCAAAAAGTACAGTCTTTCTCCCAAGGCTGATAATGGATGAAAAAGAGATAAAATCTAAGAAAAAGTTCACCCAGCCTTGTTCAAATTCTTAATCTTTTGTCCTTTTTGATGAAAGCTCCAAATTGCCAAATCACCTTTTCACGAGCATGACTGTCTTGATGGGGCCAATTACTGGGGGGCATTATTCATTAAATAAAAATGTAACTACTTGTATCCCTTCAATAGCCACAGTATCTAGGGCCTTTGTGTCTTTAGTTTCTCTCTGTATCTGACAAGGCATGTTTTAGCACTTTTGCCAAATGGGCTCAAGACAACTGCATATATACTTATCCAGATGACTCACTTTGCCCTTTTTTTAGCAGCTTCAGTCAAACTCCAAGTGTTAAAGTGGGTGAGAAAAATTGGTTAAAGTTTGGGAAAGAACAAGAGATTTTTTTTCAATTTTTCTCCATGTCAACAAATAGGAAAAACCAAATATAAGAGAAACCATTGTATTTTTGATTTCAGCAAGGTTAAAATAGGCACTAATGTTTTGCAAATTGAGATGAAAACTAAATTTATTACTTGTAATTTTAATTTCTAAGCAAGATGGAATAAAATCTAATGAAGAATTTGCAAGTATAATAACTATTGTTTTTTCATTTTAGCAAATAATACAGCCATTTGAATAAATTAAGAAAAAATAGATAAGCAAAAGAAAAATATATTAAAATTACCCATCAATCTCACTGCTAAGGAATGATATCTTTGCCATTTATAAGCTTATTGTTTCAGTCTATTTTCTATTCAAAAATATGTGTATGCACAGCTTATATAACTTGAATCATAGCATGCTTATTCTTTATAAGCCTTCATTTCATTCAAAAATACATCATGAAGATATTCTATGGATTAAGATTTCATAATGGTAAGTGTAATGACAAAAGAATGATCTACATGACTAGGTGTCCAAATTCTTTTTCATGTAAATTTTAGACTTACAGAATAGCTACAGTAATAATACTTTACAAAGAAATCCTAAAATCCTCCCACCTAAATTCTCTATTATTCTCCTGCCTATGTGTGTCTGTGTGCATGCCTCTTTGACTCCTCTTTGTGTGTGTATGCATGTGTATACTACACTTATTTTCTCGAACCATTTAAGAGTAAGCCACAGAGAAAGTGATACCTGTTTAAACAGTAGCATGCAACTTTCTAAACTGAAGGATATTATCTTGCATAAACACACTACCAAGATTAAAAGCAGGACATTAACATTGATATGATACTTCTGATATACAGAATTTATTCAACTTTTTCTAATTGTCCTATTACTGTCTTTTATAGAATTGAAATTTTCTTTTTCTTATCTGGGACCAATCAATGACCACACATTGCATTAATAAGTTGAGTAAGAGTCAAATCAGGGTGAATATTAAGATGTAGGACTATTCAGCAAAAGACAAGTACTCTATGATACCACCTACATGTGGAATCTAAAACAAAAAATTGATACAAATGAACTTATTCATGAAACAGAAACAGATTTACAGACACAGAAGAGAAGCTTATGGTACTGAAGGGGTAAGGGGTAGGGAAGGGATAAATTAGGAATTTGGGATTAACATATATACACTATATAAAATAGATAAACAATAAGGATGCATTGTATAGCACAGGAAACTATATTCAATATCTTATAATAACCTGTAATGGAAAAGACACATATATGTAGGTGTCTTTTTCAGGGTTTACCTGATGCAAAGAGCTGACTCATTGGAAAAACCTTGATGCTGGGAAAGATTGAAGGCAAAAGCAGAAGGGGATGGCAGAGAATGAGATGGTTAGACAGCATCACTGACTCAATGGATACAATTTGAGCAAACTCTGGGAGACAGTGGATGACAGAGGAGTCACAAAGAGTAGGCTACGACTTAAGTGAGTGAACAACAGCATGCACATACATATATGTATGTGTGTGACTGAATCACTTTTCTGTACACCTGGGGCACTATAAATCAACTATACTTCAATAAAAAATAAATGAATTAATATTTTTAAAAGATGTAGGTCTATTAAGAATTTTTTACTTAATCTTATAAAAATAGAAGATACTGGGGGTTTTAAGCAGGAGGGAAGGTTTTGAGATTGTTTTATTTTTTCAAAAGGTATTTCTGTTGTTAAACAGAAAATTATTTTATAGAAAAAGGTACTTTAATAAATTCTTGGAATCATGAGAGAAAGGAGGACAAGGTAGAGACTGTATGGTTAGAGAAGAGGGAAAATAAGAGACGGATGAAAATCCAGTGTGCAACAGTCACCCCACACTGATATTCCATAACAGCAATAAAACAGTTTAAGTCTGCAATGCCAGAGCTGCTCTTATCACTGGTATGAAAATTCACACATAAGAAGACAAGGAATGTTCCCTGATTTTAACTTATGCTTACAAAGGATGTCTTAAGATTGAGTCTGTAATGAGTTGCCTATTTCTCAGTGGAAGGGGAGAGCCCAGTTTCACACCTTCCCATTTCATTTCTAAAAGTCCTTCTGTACCATCACAGTCCCTATTATTATACTCCAATTAACCAGTGAAGTTGCTCAGTCATGTCCGACTCTTTGTGATCCCATGTACTGTAGGCCACCAGGCTCCTCCATCCATGGAATTTTCCATGCAAGAGTACTGGAGTGGGTCGCCATTTCCTTCTCCAGGGGATCTTCCCAACTGAGGGATCAAACCCAGGTCTCCCACATTGCAGGCAAACGCTTTACTGTCTGAGCTACCAGGGAAGCCCAATATTCCAATTAAGACAGGACCTAAACACTTAGTCAATGTAATGTTAAAGATCATTTTTTAGGTTTTACTTGATTTTAACTAATCATCTCCTTAGTTATTTGTAATGCTGAACTTCTGTCATGTAACAAGCTAAGCTAAAGAACAATCAATAGCTTTATGAATTGAAATGAAAACATATATACACATGTGTTGTTTTCAAATTCTATAAAGCCTGAGAGGCTACTCTAACCAAATATATCCATCAATTACAAGTCCAATCTGAGAACTTAGTATCTTGCAGATTTCAACATGCACATGACTCTTCCAAGAATAGAGTTAAAATGTAGATTCTGATTTCATAGGTTTGGGCTAGGGTCAAAGATTCTGCTTTTGAACATTCTGCCAGGATTGGAGGTAGGGCATGGCACTGGTTGCTAGACCACATTTTGAATAAAAATGTAGAGATCAATTACCACTAAATAATAGATTTTTCCTTGAAAATGGAGGTGGAACAGCAGGTTGGAAAGAGCACAGGGGTGGGTTTAGGATAAGAAATCCAAGCCCTGTCTGCCATCAGTGAAGATCCTTTAATTATTCTGAGCTTCAGTTTCCACAATGTAGAAATCTGCAGTAGAAGAGTGAATTGCTTTCTAGGACATAAGGTATGCTTTCAATAAAACTTTAAGAAAATTTAAGACTTTAGGATGAATAAACTATAATTGGTTTAATTGCAGTAAATATATTTATTTAAAAATGGTAAATCTTTTCCAGCTGAGAGTGCCACCCCAAATAGCTACCATGTGATTTTATGGAAAATGAAAATTTAAATTACCTCCATAAGAAAGTGACCCTTTCTTTTTACAGTCACAAGCTGAATGACACAATAAACAAAGAACATGACCAAAAACCATGAACCAGAAGATTAAAGTATCTTTTCATATTAAAAAATGGATATACTACTTTTCTGCCTCAGGCATGGCTTTTAGCAAAATACACTGTTTGAACTTGGAATGAAGCAGATTTTCCTTTCAACATCTGTCCCTGAACTGATGGGAGGTAAAGAAAAATCAAGTGTTGAGTCTCTTGCTTAAGGAAGCATTCAGATGAGTATTGGCAGAGCTCTCCAAGGAACAAAACTGGGAGACTAAAAATCCAAAGGTATAGACATTATACAAAATATTATTTCATAATAATCAGCAAGTGATCAAATAGCAAGGATGGAGCTTTTAAATTCAGAGACAGACAGACAGAGATAGTTTAACTTGGTCGAGGTCTTCACTGTTGGCTGGATGGTGAACAATCCACCTGCCAATACAGGGGTCATGGGTTCAATCCCTAATCTTGGAAGACCCCACGTGCCATGGAGCAACTAAGCCCATGTACCACAACGACTGAGCCTGTGCTCTAGAGCCCAAGGGCCACAACTACTGAAACCCAGACTCCCTAAAGAGTTTGTGCTCTGCAACAAGAGAAGCCACCTCAATGAGACGCCTGCACACTGCAACTGCAGAGTAGCCCCTGCTCACCACAGCTAGAGAAAAGCCTACACAGCAGCAAAGACCTAGGCAGCAAAAACAAAAATAATTATCAAATTAAAATGTTTAATTACATTATTAAATAAATTACTTTTTTAAATAGTGAGAGAAGTTTTATTAAAAAAAAAAACTTGGTCAAGCCTTATCCTGAACACATTCATTTACTTCCTCACAAATGTCAGGATCAGCTGTGTTTTTTGAAGCAGATGAGTATCCAGGGTCACCTTCTGCCAGCTGCCTGAGTCCTGTTGCTTTTGATCACCTTCTCTGGCAGATGTGATGTGATTCTTTCTGCCAGCTCACTCCTCTGTGTCTGCTAACTTGCTGCAGCCCGCTCTCATCTCACTAGCAAGGCTGCCTCTGGGTGAAGGCACTTACTCCTGCTACAGGTCCCTGTCATCTCCTGACAGCACAGACTCCCGTGGCAGCTCTCCCTCTGGTCCTGGTGTCAGATTCAAAGGCCTGACCAGATTCCACTGGCAGAAGCTGCCTCTTAATTGCTATAGATCAGAAAGTACTGAACATGTCAATTAAAATAGAGTGGAAGAGGGCAGAGAGATCTGGCATTTACCAAGATAACCCATTCCCTGATGGGTTGATGGCTTTCTTTATGCCCCATGGTCCTGCCTGATTAATGGGCAGGTCATTTCCTAGCACCACCACGAGCACAGCAACTGATTGCAGTGTCTGTCTCCTTTGCCCTACTCTAGCAGACTTTTCTCTTTCCTATCATTTGTTCTCTTCTTTAGCAAAAGGGTTTGTCCCTAGAACTAGCTACATATTTCCAGGAGAGAAGAAATCTCCCAAACCACACACACAAATATGAGGAAAGAAGCCCCAGTTCTTTTCATTCACTTATACGTCCTTTGTTCTTTCCTGTTACATTCCATTCATGGAATGTGTGTATGTAATTAATGACATGGCTAAAAACTTGATTCTTAGAGCGGCAAGGGGGCTTCACCATACAGAGTCTAAAAATCAGTGAATGAAGATCCAGAGATTTGAGCTGACTTGCACAGGGCTGACTTACACAGACAGTTTCCTTCCTACCCTGCTTTCTGGGCGATGCACACTTTCATTGCATGGCTACATTCCCAGGCTCGCAGTGTTTCAAGAATCCGATTAAGACCTAGAGAGACAATTCCATGTAGAATTGAAAACCAAGCCTACTGTGCTCATTGGTCCTGCCACCTATTAGCTTCTTTTTCTGTACATTGGGAAGTTACAGAAGTAAGATGGTCAGTGTTGGCAAAGCTCTTGGTCTGAACACATAGTGAATTCTACTCACAGACTCTTAATTATGTGGAAATTAGTATTCAGAAGGTTGATGGGTCCAGGACAAACCTGAATTATGGCGTCTGGGCATATTGAAAATCTGGGGCTGGAAGAGTTTGAGAAAAAAGCAGAATTAGAAAGTTCATCCTGACCTTCCCTCCTTGCTCTTCTTCCCTGAAGCAGGTCATAAACCTCTCATGTGATGGTTCCCTCCCTTGTATCAACTTACTTCTTGAGTTGGGGAGTTTGGAGTTGAGGAATCTGTATAAATAAACCTTGTTAAACTTGCCTTTGTCTTCCCAGTTACTTCTTCACCATTTAGAACTTCAAGTTCAAATACCTTGCCATCTTGCCATTTTTTCATGGATTTATTGTTTCTTTGCCCTTCCTTGGTGGCTCAGTGATAAAGAATCCGCCACCAATGCAGGAGGCCTGGGTTTGATCCCTGGGTCAGGAAGATCCCCTGGAGAAGGAAATGGCAACCCACTATAGTATTCTTGCCTGGGAAATTCCATGGACAGAGGAGCTTGGCAGGCTAGGGTCCACAGGGTCACAAAGAGGCAGACACAACTCAGCGACTAAACAACAACATTGTTTCTTTGTCTTAAAGATATAAAAGTCTCCTGATTTGGTCATTTCTTCAGGTCTTCCTTCTCTTGTAAAACGTCCCATGGACATGTGAAAATTATGCTTTTCTCTTGTTAAATCCTTGTCAGTTTTATTTTCAGACCCTGCCAAGAACCGTAAGAGGGTAAAGGAAAAATTTTCCCTTCTCTACAAAGTGAAAACATCATTTAATGTATCTAAATGTATTATTTAATGTATGTAAATAAAATAGAGACTAATACTCTCTAATTTGGTAGGTCAACAGTTGGCCAAATTTTATTTTTCCAAGTAAGCAGATAAAAAAATTCTATTTCCCACCACATCCATTTTGTAAATTAAAGAACACTTAAATTCAAAGTAGTAGAAAGGGTACAATTGGAAAAATAAAAACAATCCTTCTTAAAAAGGAACAGTTCTTTTGCTTTTGATGAGAAAAGATTGTCAGGGCCAGTGTTGGCACAAACCCTGGAGCTCACACGCCCCTTGTCTCTGGTTCACGTTGGAAGAAGCACGTTGCCAGAGGCTGTCTATAGCCTCCTTCCCTCCACCTTCCTGTGGCATGGCTTAGGGTCTCTGACCGTGAAAGACAATTTCCAGGCTTCTAAACGGACACCTGCCAATCACCCAAGCCTTAGCCAGTATTCTTCAAATCTGCACATAAACCCAATTTTCCAGAATCAGAATGCTCAAAACATCATCAAAGGTAGATGATAGGCAGATCTGCAAAATGAGCAAGCCCTGCCCTTTGTTGAAAAAAATCCATCTGTCCTTCTGGGGAAGTCCATAAAAATGGTGCATGAGAAACAAACAAAACACTTAATAAAAGATCAGTGTGGGCTTTATATTTGGAGGCTCTAACCTGCCATCTTCTCGGTCAGCCAGCTCTCCAATTTTTTGGCCTTCCTAGGTGGTTCTAGTGGTAAAGAACTCGTCTGCTAATGCAGGAGATGTTAAGAGACATGGGTTCGATCCTGGGGTCAAGAAGATCCCCTGGAGGAGGGTATGGCAACCCACTCCAGTATTCTGCTTGGAGAATCCCATGGACAGGGGAGCCCGGTGGGCTACAGTCCATAGGGTCACCAAGAGTTGGACATAACTGAAGTGACTTAGCATGCATGCACATGGGCTTTAACTGCATGAACTGTGTCCATACTTAAGATGGTGATGGCCCTACTCAGCACCGTGGGATTCAGCTGGGAGGTGAGGTACCTGTGGGGACAGAGACAGATTAAGGCACAGCAGTGATCAGTGGTGCCAAAGCCCTAGTCCGCGTCACAAAAGGACACTGAAGACCCAGGGATGACTACAGGGAGACAGTCACTGACTCCAAATGTCTGAGGAACTGTCATGAGAAGAGAAAGCAAAACTGCTGGAGGGCATAAGGTCAGATGACTGGAAACAAGGAAAACAGATTTATGCTACAGAAAGAGAAAACTCTTAACTCTTACAGCCGTCAAGAGGAAAGAAAAAGAGAAGAGAGAAGACAGAAGGGGAAAGGAGAGAAGAGAAAAGGAGTAGAGGGGAGCAGAGCGAAGGGGAGGAACTTACAGATTTTAACAAAAAGTTAGAGATCTTGATAATCCTGCAGTTTGATCTTGAACATCTCCTGGCTTCTGTTTTTCTTTGCCCACGATTGAATTTATTATTGATGAACTCAGAACATCCTTCCAGTTTGAATATGTTCTGGCTTTTATCAATAAATATGTCTAAGTTTTTTTCCCTTAGTTTTGATTACAACTATCATTCATTGAATATTTTCTATGAAAAAGGCACTGTAAATTTTTTAAGTAGATGATTTTATTATCCCCATTTTTAGGTAGGGAAACTAAGTTTCAGAGTTGATATTTAATTTGTTCAAGTCACACAACCAGCATGAGAGTCAAAAACTTACTTCTAAACCAAATCTATCTAATGTTTAAATCCCAGGGTGTGAGGCCTGAAAACAGTTTAAATTTATTACCTTGAAAGAATATTTTTTTCTCATTTTGCTCTAGGAGCCTTTGTTTCATTACCAAATTCTATGCCTAGAAATTGACACAAATTTCTGGTTCCTCAAGGACTGCCTTCAAGATCAGCATCATACATTTTTTGCCCTTCCCAGATCTGTTTCATTCGCTATCAATGCAAACTTCTGTGATGACAACTTCTGTCATGCTCCGTGAGTCTTGGCCCACATAAATGACGTTAGATCACTAAGGGTTCAGTGTCCTTGACCCCAAACTATAGCCATCATTCTTGGCACTGCACTTCAGTCACTTACCTTCTTGGGTTTAAGTCCTTTTCCATATGTAAAATATCCACCTTCTGACCAAAACATTTTATTCTTTACACTCACTCCCTCATTCCCTGACCCCTGCACCCTAATCACCATGATCTCTTGGAAAACTGTTGTGTCTTCTTCAAGAACGTTACTCCCCTGACCCCTGGAGCTCAACCCAAGATCTCATCATACCTCACCTCAACTTCTTTTTTTCCGGCCCTGTGACTCTGCCACACGTGTCCATCTAAACCCCAACAATAGATCACTTCCAACCATTCAGATCTCCTGCCTCAACATATGGGGTACTGATGTAGCTGCTGAAAAGCAAGCATTCGTGAAGACTGATGCCACCATAAATGTAGAGATTCCAATCCCAGCTGCTCTGTCGATCTACATGCTCAGCAGTTCCTAGGCGTCCCCTTCATCATTTCCCACTGCCATTTTTCCAAACTGTCACCATTCTCCACTGGCTTCTAAATCCCACATTTTTTCATAGAATAGAACTTTGCTTATTTCACACTCCTCAGACTTCCAGGCTTATCCCCTCATTCTCAGCACAGGAAATTCTTTTCTGCTACACAGAAGAAAAATAAAGGAATGAAGGGAGGAAGAAAGAAAGAAAGAGAAGGAAGGAAAGAAGGAAGAAATGAAACTCCATCTACTTCCTACCACCAAATCTATGTCATTTATACTTTTTCTCTTGCCTTTATATTATATATAACCTATTCTATAATGTGATCTCTAAGGCCAAATACCTAAATATATACATATATATATATATACACATATGTATATATATGACTATGTCTCTGGTTCCTCACCATATCAGAAATTTTATTCTATGAGTAGTGAAATTTCTCTATTAATAGTGCAAGTTCTGAATAATTATTTTCATCATGGTTGATCAGTCTCATCAGCTTTGAAACATACCCGGATCTCTCTGAGCCCACATTCCCCTTAATGTAACCACGATTACATAGAAT
This sequence comes from Bos mutus, assembly GCF_027580195.1. Lineage (NCBI taxonomy): Eukaryota > Metazoa > Chordata > Mammalia > Artiodactyla > Bovidae > Bos > Bos mutus. The sequence continues at coordinate 75,023,161 of NC_091617.1, forward strand.
TAAATTCTATGTGCAGAAAAGAGCCTGGAACTTTTATTCATAGTAAAAAGTATTTGTGTTTTGGCGGGACTATGGGGGTGATGCATTAATTAATGTAAATTCTACTTATCACAATTATAAAAATTTCTGTAATTAGCACCTAATAGTTTCATAAGGTATTGGTTTTGTAAGAGTATTATTTTTCCTAATTGAACCACTGTATTGGTTTTTACATCCAGCCAATCCAGTCAGTTAAGAGTAAGTCTCTAGTAGTCCGAGTTAAAGACGACTTGTCAGCTACGAGCGCCCTCTGCTGGTAAAGTTTGGGTACAACAGGCAAACTAATGGAATTTACAGTTATGTGAAGGTTAGAATTCAAAAATAGCTCAGATGAGATGGTTGGATAGCATCACTGACTCAATGGACATGAGTTTGAGTAAACTCCGGGAGTTGGTGATGGACGGGGAGGCCTGGCATGCTGCACAGTCCATGGGGTTGCAAAGAGTCAAACACGACTGAGCGACTGAACTGAACTGAAGATTAGAAAACACCATTTGTTATTGATCAATCACTTTATAATTTACAAAATGCCTTCACTTCCATTGCTGTATAAGAGCTAGTTATCATGATAAAATGGGACTCTCCTAGGCTCCGTTTGGACTGATGTTATGTAATAGACCTGTGCTGTTTGTTAGAGGAGCCACTAGCCAAGTCCGATTCCTATATTTGAAATGTTTGAATTGACAGGTTTTGTGAGTATAAAATACACACCATATTCCAGAACTTATTATTGGAAAAATTAAGGTTAAAATATTAAGTTTTTGGAAGTTCTCAGCTATTATTTCGTTCAATAAGCTCTCTGCTGTCTTTTCCTTCTGGGATACCCATTACCTTAGGGTTGCCCTTTCTAAAAGAGCTGATTGTTCTTAGACAATTTCCTCACGTTTTTACATCTTAATTGTCATTTCCCTTCTACCTGTGTCATTTCTATTTCAGGCTCACTGTGTTCCTCTTCCAAATCCCCTGCTCAATTACCAATGCTTTTAAATGAATTCTTCATCTCATTTATTAAGCTTTTCAGCTTCAGAATTTGTTTGGTTCTTTTTTCAGAATTTTAATTTCTTTGGTAAGGAAATTAATTTTTTAATCAATTAATCTTGTCCATTAATGTTATCCCTGAACTCATTAAATTGCTTTCCTGAGTTTCCTTGCAGCTTGTTGAGTTTCTTCATGACAGCCACTTTTGAATTCTCTAACAGATTCTAATATTTTGTGATTTTAAGTTTGAATTCTGAGGAATTGTCATTTTCTTTCTGTGATACAACGTTTTTGTGGTTCTTCATGGTGTTTGATGAGCTGTTCTTTTGCTGGTGCATTTAAAGTAGTGAAGCACTAAATACTACTAAAGTAGCATTCCTGCTTGAGATAAAGCTTTCTTTTTTTTTCTAACTTGATTCTAAAGAGTGAGTCAACGGGTTCTTTTATTTCCCAGTAAGTGGCACTACAGCATAACATTTGGTTTCTCTTCTCTGAGCTGTTTCTGGTTGTACCACCCTCCACCATCTCTGTAAGAGATTTGGTCAAGTGCTTTGATTAGCACTGCTTGCGCCTTTGCAGATGCTGGCACTTCGCCTGGAGCACTAAGGTGGTGAGCACTTCCGCAGCATAAAGATCTTTCTAGTTTCTGCTCCCACAGGGGGAGAGAAATGGGAAGACAGGGAGCCAGGGTCTGCCTTGTCCAGGGATGTCAGGTTCCCAGGTCCCGACACTGCAGGCCACAGTCAGGGGGCTGAATTTGTGGGCACCTCCACAGTTGAAAAGATGTGGTATCAGATGCCACTACCTCTACTGTTCAGTTGGGTTTCCCTGGTGGCTCAGATGGTAAAGAATCTGCCTGTCATGTGGGAACCCAAGTTCAATCCCTGGGTCTGGAAGGTTCCCTGGAGAAGGGAATGGCAACCCACTCCAGTATTATTGCCTGGAGAATCCCCATGGACAGAGGAGCCTGGTGGACTGTATTCCATTGGGTCACAAAGATTTGGACAGGACTGAGCGACTAACACCCACCTCTGCTTTTCAGTTACTTGTGGCCACAGGCACCATTACGGCTGGGGGGCTGGAGTCCTGTACACCACGCTTCTTGCTGATCCTGGGTTCTGTGGGGCTGCAGGCTCATCTGCCATGTCCAGGGGACCAGACTACAGGCACAGCCTTCAGTGTTCCCCTGGCTTTATCTCCTCTGTTCCACCCACCTTTGGATGTACAGATGTGTGGAATTCTCTAGCATCCTGGTATGGTGGGTAGAGGAATCTTTGTTGAGTTGTGGATGCTATACTGGTTGTAGATTGAATGGGACAAAGGAAACACCTCACTCTACCATGATGCTGGCATTGTTCTCCCTTGTTCTTTTATTCTTCATCCTATAAATGCTTCCAGCCTTTCACCCCATTTTACAGTTCTCCAAAAGAAGACTCTGCTTCAGTTTGTCTGCTTAAATAGTTCATTTGTATCACCTAAATTACCTTCTTTAATAATTTTTTAACACTCTGCATAGTTATGAGGATCCCAAGAATGTCAAAGTTGGAGAGGGCCTTATGAGTCTTCTTTCCATCAATCAATTCACCATGAAAACTTCTACGCTGAGTTCCTACTATGTGTCAGATACTGTGCTAGGCAAGAATAAGATGCAGTCCTAGCCAGGGTTGTATTTGATTAGAAATCACTATTTCTCAGTGTAGCCTATTTCACCTTGAGAAATTGTTTGTATTAGAAAGATTTTGTTTACATCTAAAATAGAATTATAAAACAACCTGCATGTTTGGAGAAAGCAATTTCACTGGGGTTGGAGCATAGCTTGATAGGTAACTTACTACTTCCTGAGGCAGCCTAACAGCTTTAACTGTTAGAAAATTTCACTGACCACTTTGTCAAATTCATCCTGGTAAAGTTTGCAAATTTATAAAATGCCTCTTTTTCACTAGTAATATTTTTACTAAAGTTTGCTTTTTCTGAAATTTAGCACAGCTTTCTTTTGGTTAGTGTTTTCATGGAACATTTTTTTTTTTACTTTCAATTTTTCTGAATCATATATTTTAAATATTTCTCTTATAATCAGCATAAATTTGGATTTTCTCTAGAACATTTAGTTCACAAACAATATAACTACTGAAATGTTTTGGTTTGAATTTACCATCTAACTGCTGGCTTTCTAATTATTTCACTTTTCCCATGTTCCTTTTAGAGTCATTATATTTTATTTTTCCATTTCCTTCAGTATTTTCTATCTTAGTAGTCCTACATTCTTTTACTACTTTTTGTTGTTATAATAAAGATTACAGCAAGCATATTTGACATACCAAAGTCTAATAAAAGTTAGCATTTTTACTCTTCCAAGATATCGCAGAAACTTTACCTTGCTACTCAGTATGTTCTGGGACCAGCAGCATAAATATCACCTGGGAGCTTGTTAAAATTCAAAATCTCCAGTCCCACTCTAGACTTTTTGATTAAAATCTATGATTTAACAAGATCCCTAGGTGATTCATATGTTGAAAGTTTGAGAAATATTGCTTTGTGGCACTTTAACTCCATTCACATTTTTATAATTCATATACAATTTTTGTATATTTATGTATGAAACTGCCAAGATACCTTACTATTGTTTTAGATTATCATTATTCACTTATATTTACCAACAAATATATACTTTTCATTTATGTTTTTCCTTTCTGTATTTCTGACTTTTCACCCAAGATCTTTTTGCTTTTGCCTGCAGTATGTATCCATCTTTAGTATAGCTTTTCATAGTTTTTGTTTCAAAACTTGTTTCCTTGTCATTTAAAAAACTTTATTATGGACGTTGATGTGTGCCGAGTTGCTGCAGTCATGTCCAACTCTTTGCGACCCTATGGACTATAACCAGCACAACCTCCTCTGTCCACAGGACTCTCCAGGCAAGAAAACTGGGATGGGTTGCCTTCCCCTCCTCTAGAGGATCTTCCTGAGCCAGGGATTGAATCACTGTCTCTTGTCTCCTAAATCGGCAGGTGGGTTCCTTACCACTAGTGCCCCTTATTATGGACATTTCCAAAAACATACTAAAATAGAGAGAGTTCAGTTAAGTCGCTCAGTTGTGTCTGACTCTTAGTGACCCCATGGACTGCAGCATGCCAGGCTGTCCTGTCCATCACCAACTCTTGGAGCTTGCTCAAACTCACATCTATTGAGTCGGTGATACCATCCTGGTTATCTAGGTGAGTGATCACAGCATCGTGGTTATCTGGGTTATTAAGATCTTTTTTGTATAGTTCTTCTGTGTATTCTTGCCACCTCCTCTTAATATCTTCTGCTTTTGTTAGGTCCATACCATTTCTGTCCTTTATTGTATAGGAGGCAGTGGTCAAGATCATGCCCAAGAAAAAGACATGCAAAAATAGAGAGAATAACATAATAAACCCTATTTACCCATTCCCAATTATTGATATGTGGCCAATCATTTTTTTTATACTTCATTTATATCCTATCCCCTGACACCATATCATTTCATCTGTAAATATTTCAGTGTATATCTCTGAAATAAAAGAACTCTTTTGTTTATAACACAACCCCAATATTATCAGACCAAAAAAAATTAATACTAAATTCCTAATATCAACAAATATGAAGTCAGTGTTCACATTTCCCATATCACCTTATAGATTTCAGTCTATTTTCAACTGAAGTATTGCTAGTATCTTATACCCTCCCAATTCTCCATAGTCCTCACAAGTATATTTTATTTTGAAGAATTTTTGCTATGTGTTTGATAAAGTTTACCAGTCTGAATTTTGCAGTTCAATTTTATGTTGCTATTTAAAATGGTCCTCAATGCCCTATAATTCCTATGTATTAGTATATAAACTAACATTACCAGAAACTTGGTAATTTTGTTGATAATATTGTTATTTTCATTTGGAAGGATATAATACCTGATTTTCCCTCCTTTTAAAATACCAAATGTTGGTGATCATTGTATAGATCTATTAATTCTTTGAGGGTTGCAAAATGATTATAATATCATTCTGTCATTTTTAAAAATTTGACTATTAGTTAAAATGTTCTATAAAGGGAAATTTATCATAATCAACAATTCATTTATTCACCAATAAGGTATAGATCTTAATTTTTTTTTAATTGGCAGAATAAATCCTTGATTATCCCTCTTATTCACTAGTTTTCAAAATAACAAACTGACCCACAGCATCTGAGGAGCCTGGCAGGCTACAGTCCATGGGGTTGCAAAAGAGTAGGACGTGACTTAGCAGCTGAACAAAAACCACCACAGCATCTGCCACAGGTGATCAGTGTGGGTCATCTTAAGCAGATAAAATCATTTTAAATCATTGGTTTAAATATATTTGATATGTTTCTATCCATTTCAGTTATTATCCTTGTTGATGCACAAATTATCCTCTCTTTGGCCGGCTGGGGATATACTGACACAATCTTAATTTCTTTGACAGCTTCCTAAGCTAGGACAAACCAGTTCAGTTCAGTTCAGTTCAGTCGCTCAGTTGTGTCCGACTCTGCGACCCCATAACCACAGCACACCAGGCCTCCCTGTCCATCACCAACTCCCGGAGTTCACTCAAACTCACGTCCATCGAGTCGGTGATGCCATCCAACCATCTCATCCTCTGTCATCTCCTTCTCCTCCTGCCCCCAATCCCTCCCAGCATCAGAGTCTTTTGCAATGAGTTAACTCTTCGCATAAGGTGGCCAAAGTACTGGAGTTTCAGCTTTAGCATCAGTCCTTCCAAAAAACACCCAGGACTGATCTCCTTGCAGTCCAAGGGACTCTCAAGAGTCTTCTCCAACACCACAGTTCAAAAGCATCAATTCTTCAGTGCTCAGCTTTCTTCACAGTCCAACTCTCACATCCATACATGACTACTGGAAAAACCATAGCCTGACAAACCAAGACAGTGTATTAAAAAGCAGAGATATTATTTTACTGACAAAGGTCCATATAGTCAGAGCTATGGTTTTTCCAGTAGTTGTGTACTGTATGTGAGAGTTAGACCATAAAGAAGGCTGAGCACTGAAGAATCAGTGCTTTTGAGTTGTGGTGTTGGAGAACTCTTGAGAGTCCCTTCGACTGCAAGGAGATCAAACCAGTCAATCCTAAAGGAAATAAACTCTGAATATTCATTGGAGGGACTGATGCTGAAGCTGAAGCTCCAATACTTTGGCCACCTGATGTGAAGAACTGACTCATTGGAAAAGACCCTGATGCTGGGAAAGACTGAAGGCAGAAGAAGGCATCAGAGGATGAGATGATTAGATAGCATCACTGACTCAATGGACATGAGTCTGAGCAAACTGTGGGAGATAGTGGAGGACAGGGGAGCCTGATGTGCTGTAGTCTATGGGGTTGCAGAGTCAGACACTAGTTAGTGACTGAACAACAGTTATTCTATTTTTTAATTTTGTAAGGAACCTCCATACTGAGATTTGCTATAAGAGTAGATCCCAAGCGTTCTCAAGACACACACACACACACACACAGAGGTAACTATGAGAGGTGATGGTTATGCTAGTTTGATTGTGATAATCATTTCACAGTGTATACGTACATCAGAACATCACACTGTACCTCTTAAACATATATTTGTCAAAAATAAGCACAGTTTTTTTTTTTTAAAGGATACAAGGTCAGAAATGAGGCCTTTCAAATGAATGCCTAGGAAGTTTGTGGTTTTCCAGGCCCCTAGTAGTGCATGAGATTCTTCTTTCCGGAGCATCTTAAAGGAAGCCTACACATCTTGACAGGATCCTAGAATGTTACAACTGCAGGAGTACTTACAGATTACCAACCCTCACTGCAACAAGTTTATCAGTAGAAAGATTAAGTGGTGCCCCAAGGCCCTGAACCAAGTTCACAGCAAAGCCAGGACTGGGACCCAGGAGGTCTCCTTACTCCTGGTGATTTCTTTAGTCATGGCTTTGCTGCAGTGTTCAGTTCTTGTTTAAGAATGTGACTCAGATATAACAGGGAGGAAACACATGATCTTTCTGCCTCTTGATATGTGGGTGAGATTTTTTCAAATCCCTACCCTATGACATGGCGTAGCCCAAAGTCCTCTCAGAGATGTCTCCAAACTTCCAGTGTAGGAGGTGGCTATGGTTCTTCTTGATGCCTTTAAAGGAGGGGGGTGTCTCGTGTGCTTCCTCTCCACACCACATGGCCAGAACCTGACATTCAGATCCATGCATATGCACAAGACCTATCCAAGAATATTGGGTACCTCCTGCTGCAGATTACAGGAAGTTACCTTAATTATGTACTTAAAGTTTTAATTGTCTTCTAGAGTGCACACTTTTATCCCTACCAAGCTTCATCCATTCTTTAGAAAATGAAGGCTGAATCAGCACACTGAATTTCTTCAACTTAAAAAATGGAGAGTAATGTCTGCACATCACTGGTGCTCCTTGGGTGTCTGGCACTGACACGGTGTTAAAACAGAGCGAAGAGCAATTTTGCTTAGGCAAAAATGAGTGTATTTGGGGAAAGGACTTGCAATTTGGGACAAGCAAGCTATGTTGAAACATAAGCAAGTCAGGAGAACAAAGTGAAGGGCTGTCTCAAACGAAAGTTTGAGGAGAATGAGATTTCAAAGTGGTGGTGTCTTCTCATTGGCTGAAGCATAGGGCAGCTTAGAGTTGCCAAGTGAGAGGAAATCTTCCTTCTTCCTGCTAAATTACACGAGCAGCAACGCGTGGGACGTGTGAGAGCCCTCCTCTCGTGGCTTCCCAACTCCAATTTTGGATTGGGTTTCCTTAGCACATTTTCACAGTAGTATAAATACATAATGCAGATCACTTAGACTCCCTGTAACATTTGCCAAAGAAGAAAGTGAAGTCTAGGGTCTGGTCCATGGAAACTAAATAGTTATCTCTCTTAAATCAGTTTAATAGTCATTGAAAATAGTGTCTTAGCTTTAAGGAACCAGCTGAATTTCTGCAGAATCACTTTCCACATCATGGCTGGTCTAGCAAACAAAATTAGATAAAGAAACACACCTCATAAAGCTAAAATGTTCAATAAATGGTAGTTATTATCGATGCCTATTTTCAACATCCATGGAATACATGTGTGGTGCAGACTGTTTTTGGCCTCACGGGGTGTAATCACTCTGATTATTGTGTGAACATTCACTCATCTGTTTTTCTCTCAAATAAATCAACCAAGCTATCAACCACCACACACAAAACAAAGCCACTTCTCTAATGGATTTAGATTTGGGAACACTTGTTGAGTACACTGAGTTGAATACATTGAGTTAATGTACTAGGCATCAATATACGCTTCCCTGCTAGCTCAGCTGGTAAAGAATCTGCCAGCAATGCAGGAGGCCCCAGTTCAATTCCTGGGTCAGGAAGATCCCCTGGAGAAGGGGCAGCCTACCCGGTAAAGAATCTGCCTGCATTGTGGGAGACCTGGGTTTGATCCCAGGGTTGGGAAGATCCCCTGGAGGAGGGCATGGCAACACATTCCAGTATCCAGTATACTTGCCTACAGAATCCCCATGGACAGAGGATTCTGGTAGGCTACAGCCCATGGGGTCACACAGAGTCGGACACAACTGAGTGACTAAGCACAGCACATAGGCATCAGTATAATGTTACACATGGTTACAGTAACCAGTGTAAGAGAAAAAGCTGCTGTCATTAAATGACATTTTAGGGTTAACCTTATAAAGAAAAAACAAAAACAAATGAATGTTCCCATAACTCCCCAAGTCCTTGAATGCAGTAAAGAAAACATGAGACAGAGACCATTGATGCAACAAATGAATGACTTTATTAAGAGAAAATGACAAGGTTGGTGTTTGCCTCCAACCATTCAGGAATACAAGCACACAGACTTATACAATACTTTGGTTTAAAAATTATTCATAATATCAATGTTAAACCTGACGTTAAAGGAATCAAATGGGATGCGAGGTGTAAAAAATGAAGCACTGAAACACAAGCTTGCATAGATGAATAGATGGAGATGTATAAGTGGCACTGAAGGGAGGCCTGAGTACCGGAGAGTCATCACCACCTCAGCCGCCCAAGACACAGGAACGTCTCCAGCACCACGCTTCTCACTTTCTCCAAAGAGGTCATGAGCAGGAATGTGTGCTGTACGAAGGTGAATTGAAATAGTCTGTTTCCATAAGCCTCGTCCAGAAGGATGCACACATACCCGCCAGCACCCAATCAGTCACCTTTAAGGCATCCACAATGTCTCTCAGTTTCATTAATCTCTAGACAGGCGTGTGATTTGAGGTGGCCTCCTCTTTTTCTGAACTGAGGCCAGTAACTCTATTCCATTAAGGTTCTGTGAGAAAACTATGTCAAAGCTGCCTTTCCCCTAGGGCGTGGCTACAAACCTTAAGTGCTTGGGATAACACTCCACTTGTTTAAACATCCACATTCCAAATGTCAAAGGGCTTTTTACCAAAGCATCCAAAACCTTTTGGGCACTGTGCAGTTATTAATCTCTCTCTCTCAAGAGCGTACTTTTCCAAAATTTGAGACAAATGACAGCACACCTCAAATTTCCTGAGCAACTTGATTCATATGAAAAACTCCTGTACTTTATAATTCAGTACCTTTCAAGATACAACTGTGTTGGGATGGATTCTTCTTAAGGACAACCACATTTACAGAGAATTCTCACTTCGGAATATCATTTTTATACCCTATCATCTCGTAATACTTCATGAACAAATACTACCTTGCTTTCAAGAGGCAGGTGGAAAATACAGCTATTGCTGGGAAATGGCATTTGGCTTTCAGTTGATGGCAAACCTGAAGTTATAGCCTACAAGGATTCCAGCGGCTAATTCAATGAGAAATTTAAAAAATTCTAACATCAAAAACCTTCCCATTATATTTAACAGCTAGAAACTATTTTACCAATGATGGTCTGAAACTCAGGGCAACAAAAGCTTCTCCCAAGCATATGAGGTGTAACAGTATATCCTCTCAACTTTTTCTTTGCTGTCCTTAATCCTTGCTCTTCTGTGAAGGAAATGTCACTCAGACCCTGTCTTTCAGTTCTTCCACTCTATCTATATGAACCTCAGCAATGAGTCACGGGGCACTAAGTTACACAATTAACTCTGTCCTTACCTGAAATGCTGAAATCAGCACAGTGCCGGCTCCTTAGGCTATGCACATTTACTCAAAAGTCAGAGAAACATTTTCTAGTTTGCAGAGAATACACAAAAACATTTAAGTCTATTAGGAACATATTTCTAGGCAGTGTTCACAAATATTTAAGGGCAGAAAGAGTGATCTTTAGGACCAGACATTTCCACAAATCAACATGATTACTTAGATGACATTGTATTACTCTGTGGCATCAAATGCAAGCCTAAAAAACCACTCTGGTGTCTTCCCTGCCCTAGCAAAAGTTTTTCTGATTTTCTCTTGAAAGTAAATAGAAACACTTTTCACATCAACAAATCTCCCATTTGAGTAAATGTCTCTGTTTTGCTTGGTTTTTCTCCTTTTTTGTTAACGTATGTATGCATTTCAATACATAAGAGTGTTAGCAAAATTTTTACAGAATAACTGACTTCACTGTGTAACAGAACCTTTGGAAACATCGTTTACACAAACACCATAGGAAATGAAGACAGTCAACTCTCAGCTATTCAGGAAGTGATCACCTGAAGAATATGCTCAGGAAATTCTCACTCTCCAACCACCAGCCTTCCTGATCATGCCACTGCTCATTCACAGACTGAGAAGCAATTGGAAATGAAATGACACGCCTATCAGTGTGCACGTCACTCATAGCTCGGTGGGAGGAAGTCCAAAACGTCTGATGACAAGGAGGTTTGGGGCTCACCTGTGAATTTGATACCTCAATGGAGAGTTGACAGTCACTCATCTATAGGAAATACAGTACACTGACCTTGGTCAGAATCAAACTAATTTAAGGCAATACTGCTCCTCACAGACGTTGCTGACCTAAGTGTAAGTCTCATAAGAGAAATGACTCTGTACAAGTGAGGGTTTCCTTCTTTACCCTTCTGTTCTTGACTTCTCCAGAAATAAATCTACCATTTCTAATGAGAGTTAAACAGCAGGAGCAACAGCAGCCTCAACTCTTCCCTTTGATAATCTTATGTACCACCAGGGATGAAAGAGACTCTTCCTGGAGAACCCTGGGTGACACTGCACCCCGCACAGCACTATCAGGACAGTCTCTGGTGTGCTTCTCCCTGCCCAGCTGACCTACAACAGACGAGGGAGAAAAAAGATCCTATCACCAGGAAGACCAGCAGTTATGGCTTTAAGACACAGGCACCACCGGATAGAAGGAAAAATGGGATCACTTTATCTAATCACTTCTCTGACTCTGAGCTGTAAGCAGTAGACAAAGTATTATTACAAATGTTCTTTTTTTTTTTTTCCTTTTTGCTCAAACAGCAGGTTTTGATTCTTGTATGTTTGGTTCCAAAAAACTGATGTTATCAGAATATGACACACTATGTAACAGTGAGATCTACCTGAAGGTTCCGTTTCTACATTAAAGTCCCCAACACAAACCAAAGGGAAATGAGGCTTTGAGAGCAAGTTCTGTTTTGTTCCCAGTTCTTCAGAAAGCTGCTGACATGGCAGTCTCGTGCCTTTAATAGGCTGAGGACATTACAATCACCAGTTACTTTTCAAGAAAATAAACACTGAATAAATGAATAATCTCCCCCAACATGATTTTTATATAAAGGCAACACTCATTAAAAATCAAGGCCCTAAAATGTTAACCACTCATGTGGTAAACTAAATGCACCATATTATACCAGGGGTTTCTAAAGAGCAATTTGGCACAAGACAAAATTCAGAGAATATCTGACAGAATTAAAGAAAAATAATTATCAATTATTTAATAAAACTAATAAACATTAGTTTTATACTAAAAAGTCCCGACATTATGCGAAAGGTATGAACAAAGTCAGCAACGGATTTATTCATCATCCAGTTCTGCTGCAGGCCACGCAAAGAAAAAAGGGAGAACAGGTCTGGTTGCTAATTTTCTCAAGTGAGTTCAGTGGAGCACAAGGCCCAAGGTTTTGCTTTTTGGAATATGTTGATCTAGATACAAGCGGCCACTGCTATTCTAGAAAGGTTTTCCTCTTGGGAGCATCTATCCCTATCTTTTCCACTTCAGATGTTTCCCTATGATCAAAACCCATGAAGTCTTTTCTGCAGTTCGTCTGCTGCTGGTTATTGTAAATTCACTTGATAAATATTAAGTCACTGTGTGCAAAGTCACCTTCTAAAAATCTCAATGTCATTTTAAAGCATGTGAAGCAATCGTCTAGTCGCCCAATAAAATTATGTCTAACAACAATTTGACAATACAGTCACATTTTTTTCAACTCAGAACATTTAAACTGACCCTTTTCTAACCTTGCTTCCAGGTGATGACTTACAAAAAGTTAGGTTGGGGCGATGGGGTGTCCATGTCCAGCAGCCTCATGATAAGGTTCCACAACACACTGTGCTCATTCAGTAACGCTGATGTTAATGGGGTCTGGCCCCTGGGAGAACAGAGGTATGGAAACAGGAAGATTTTCCAAGGCCAGAACGATTACTTTACATCACAACATTAAAGCATAATACACTGTGGATCTAAAATTTAAACTGTGTGTGTTCCAGCAGTAGGAAAAGAAATAAAATAAATGCTTCCATATTTATATAAAAATGACAAGTGGAAAGCAGAGAACACAGTGAAGATGTTTGGCAGTTTCTTAAAATAAAGTGCTAGTTGCCTCTAAATGGGGCTTCTCAGGTGGCGCAGTGGTAAAGAATCCACCTGCAATGCAGGAGACCCAGGTTCGATCCCTGGGTTGGAAAGATCCCCTGGAGTAAGAAATGGCAACCCACTTCAGTATTCTTGCCTGGAAAATTCCATGGACACACACAGTTGCTTCTACAGTCTCAAAATTAACAATAATTAACAATTAAACTATTTGAATGAGATTAAGAGGAATTCAACTGGTTGTTTGATGTGTCTTCTTATTCACAGGAAAAGAATTACTCTGATACTCCTTAAAAAGTGTTTGCTTTACAAAAAAAAATTAAATTAAAATATTTAAAAACTTTGATCTTTTAAAAACATTAAAAAAAATAACAAATTTTCAATACAGATGCTGAATTGTGTGTAACGAGGGAAATACTACCCTTGGTCACTTACTAACAGAGCTGAAACACTAACATCCTGGTTATGTGTAAAGTGACCTGATATTTTTTGAGTAAAATACACCCAGTTAGCATTTTGCAGTAATAAATATGATTGCATGAAGTAGTACATGAGAGGATAAATGGAGAATTTGAAAAGAACTGATCATTGTATGAGATAGAAAAATAAACATTTATAAAATAAAAATATGGCAAATGATGTTGCCCATTTGCCTGATTTTCAAATAAAAATACATTGTTTTTCTTTTCTTTAAAGCTACCATAAAAAACTTTTAAAAACATGAAGCAAATCACAGGGCAGACAAAGAAAAATATAGCATTACTATGAATCAAAAGGTCTAACCTTTGATATTGAAAACATCTTCTGGAATTTGATTTAAGGTTAGGACCTCCATTTGGTCTCCTCTTGTCTATTTAACCACCCGCTCCAGTGTTCTTGCCTGGAGAATCCCAGGGACGGTGGAGCCTGATGGGCTGCCGTCTATGGGGTCGCACAGAGTCGGACACGACTGAAGCGACTTAGCAGCAGCAGCAGTCTACTTAACTGAAGATTTTTCTTCCTCAGTCATTTCATCCTGGACATGCAAAGTTCTGTTCTTTTTCCTTTCCCTATTTCTCCAAAATGACTATAACCTTAAGGATTTTATTTCTAGATTATTATTTTCTCAAAACTTAACTCTTAAGTATCCTTTACTTAAGTTCATACAATCCAAAAACTATGAAACTAAAGCTATTCCTCAAAATGAAAAACCCAAATCCTCTGAGAAGCTAGTCTAAAAAACTTCATGAATACTGCCCAACTAGAAAGACTATTTCAAAAGATAAGGCAAACAGAAGGCAGTTCCCAGCCAGAAAGGAATGGATTAACAACTTTTTTCTCAAGTATAAATATGCTGAATATACAGCATGACTGATATTTATGTTAACTAACTGGTATAGAAAAAGAAGCATTTCCATGAGGCTAGAAGATTAACAAAATTCCAGATTTCCTGAAGAGAGGTTTAAGGTCTGGCACAAAGGAATCCAGCGCCCATGTGTCACTAACGTATGTGCAGGATCGAATACTTGGATGAAGAACTTTATCAACTTCAAGTCCAATTAATCTGCTTATTGACAGATACACAAAATTTTTTTGAGAGGTTGCCAACCAATGCTGCTATGTTTTATATGCAAGAGGAAAAATTCAATCTTACAGCCAGAGAAAATGACAGCATCATTACTTACATAAACATCTTTCCAATTCTAATTCCCTTGGCTTTATATGTAAATGTAAAATAAGAGAAGGGATACAAAATTTTTCATCTTTAATTGATCTTGCAGACTTGAGTTAAAACTTCTTAGAATTAAATTTTTGCCAATAAATACTAAAAAATGGTTCAATGCACAGAGGCTTCAGCATTCTTGCTAATGAGGAGGCAATGGCAGAGACAGTGTTAGTTAATGACATCTAGGCCAATTTTCCCAGGAGGATACGTAAAGATACATAAAACCTCTACAGTCTTTATAGTCAGTTACATATTCAACTGTTCCTTTTTATTTTTCTTTTTAAATACTTTATGGTTGTGATTTTTTTCTTTCCCTGAATAGCAAAAAAAAAAAAAAAAAAAAAAAAGTCTCTTATCTTTTAATATATCATACACTGATGCACCAAAAAAGCTATTTCTTATATTCTTTTATTCTGCATTGCATCCAAACATTGTTTTACTTTGATCATTACCTCCACAAAATCCTAATTGCTAAGTAAAGCCTATTCATTAAATATCAATACCATACCTAATGAAAATGGCATTTTATAGAGCTCTTAGATACTATACCCCTGGAAGCATATGCTGCATAGAGACGGCCAATATTCAGAAGCTAGATTTTCTTGTACTGCCCAAGTGATCAGGAATAACCAAAATATTTTAAATGAATGAAAATTATTCATGGTCCAAAAAACACTTGAGGATAAATCTCAGGAATACAAAATAGAGGAAGAAAAAAATAAGCGTGGAATGTGTTCTGTATTATCCAGTAATTTTGCTACAGTGAGTCCGTTTTCAAGGCAGATTCCTAGGTTTTTACGGTTTATAATGGAAACCTGAGGAGAGAAGGAAAAAGGAAGAAAAACGATTAAGGAAAAAATCTCTGAGACACTGTTTTTCTCCCTGTTCAAATAAAACAATGTTATCTATATTTCTATGCATTTCAAATGGTTCACGTGTTTTGTTTGTTCTTGGTTGTAAGCACACAAATTGGCTCTCCGTATCTGTGGGTTCTCCATCCAGCATGGATTGAAAATATTCAGAAAAAAAAATCCCAGAAAGTTCAAGTTTTGAATTTGACATATGTTTGAAGTATTTACAGAGCATTTACATTGTATTATACATTATTAATATAAGTAATCTAGAGATGATTTAAAGTTTAGGGGAGGGTGTATGTAGGTCATATATAAATACTACGACATTTTATATAAGGGGCTTAAGAATCCGGGGATTTTGAAATCCTCGGGAATTCTGGAACCAATCTGCTGCAGAAAGGTACCTAGGGAAACTGTACTTATATTCATAATCAATGTGTTGGTTTAGTATTATGTATAAAATGTATGGCAAGGACAGGAATGCACCTCCTAAAAGAAATGCTTGTATATATTTGAGAAAGAAATAAACAAGGGATGCTGAAAAGGTTACCAACTGATGAAAATCGTAGTGTATGGGTTGTTTTGCTAATCTTTTTTTGTCTTATTCTCAACATTGGATAAATGGCAGAATGATAGGGGAGCAGGAGAAGGAGAGCTTTTTATTATTTTTATTTTTAATTGGAGGATAATAAGGAGAGATTAAAAAAAAATACAATGCCTGGAAAAACGTGTCCTCAAAATTCTAATTTAATGGGTCTGGAGCGGCACCTGTGCATTGGTATCTTGTATATCATTGCAGACGCGAAACTTTAAGTAAGCTTGGAAAGGTAATCGTTAGATTTGGGAAAAGATAATGAAAACATCGCCTAAGAAGTCTTCAAAAAACATAAAAAATAAAAAACATCAACCAATAAGACCTAATATTTGTGAAGTCTATGGCAATCTGCTTTCATGTATTTTACTTATATAATCCTGGCAATGCTGACACCACTAAAATCACCTATATTTTTAGAAGAGCAAATTAATGAGAAACTACATTTTCATTATCTGATTTTATGACTGTCATAAAATTACACATTAAGTCAATGCCCATCGTTGCTAAAGGAGACAGACCTGATTATTCCTTTCATTTTAAAGATCTGGTCCAACTTAGATCTCATGTTCTTTCCTCATTTTCTTTGCCCCATTTTTCTTATGTGTGATGTGTATCTGTGTACTTTAATCTAATTAAGAGAGAGTCATGGGCAGATGGGAAACAATAGCCAGGACAGTAAAAGTCCAATAGATCTAAATGGGGGACATAGCTACCCATTAAGAATCTGATAAAAGCTATGAACTCTCCCTGGAGAATATGCAAATAAATACTGTTGACCCCTGAACAATGCAGAGGGGGTTAGAGGCACTGACCCTTTGCATAGCTGAAAACCCATGTACAATTTACAGAGGCCCTCTGTGTATTTGTTTGCTGGCTCAACCAACATGGATGGTGTAGTACTACAGTATTCACTATAGAAGAATTTCTTCACAGGAAGAAAAAAAAAATCCATGTATAAAGTGGACACTTGAGCAGTTCAAAACTGTGTTGTTCAAAGCTCAACTAAAGTGCACACAGAAAACCTTCCATTCAATTTAAGGTGTCTGCTTTCTGTTTTTAAATCATTTTTTGTTTTTTAATAAATGAAGAATAAAAGTTATGACCAACCTAGATAGCACATTAAAAAGCAGAGACATTACTTTGCCAACAAAGGTCCGTCTAGTCAAGGCTATGGTTTTTCCAGTGGTCATGTATGGATGTGAGAGTTGGACTATAAAGAAAGCTGGGTGCAGAAGAATTGGCGCTTTTGAACTGTGGTGTTGGAGAAGACTCTTGAGAGTCCCTTGGACTCCAAAGAGATCCAACCAGTCCATCCTAAAGGAGATCAGTCCTGGGTGCTCATTGGTAGGACTGCTGTTGAAGCTGAAACTCCAATACTTTGGTCACCTAATGCGGAGAGCCAACTCATTTGAAAAGACCCTGATGTTGGGAAAGATTGAGGGCGGAGGAGAAGGAGACAACAGAGGATGAGATGGCTGGATGGCATCACCGACTCAATGGACATGGGTTTGGGTGAACTCCGGGAGTTGGTGATGGACAGGGAGGCCTGGCGTGCTGCGGTTCATGGGGTCGCAAAGAGTCAGACATGACTGAGCGACTGAACTGAACTGAACATAATGATCTTCTCCAGTGGATCTTCCCAACCCAGTAATAGAACCATGGTCTCCCATATTACAGGCAGATTCTTCACCAACAGAACTATCAGGGAAGCCCTCTAATAAATGAAGAGTAATATAATGATTTGCTCAGAAGAAGACTAACTTATTTTTCCACTCTAGTGATCTATAATATAGCACCTGGCTTTTCCACTATAGCATGGCAATTATTAAAAAAGATCTTACAGCTGACCATATACATTTGTCTTACCTTTATGAGAAGACTCTGACTTTGAGTAGTGACGTGTGGAATTATGCTGGTTTCCAGAAGGAGTGAAATCCAAACCCTCAGCATCTGTCATGGGAGGTGGTGGTGGCCTAAGAAAAGTCAAGATTTAAAGAGATACTCTACGTAGTGATGACTACGATTCCAGCCCTCACTGGATCACTTAGAAAACATAGTTTCAGTGGAGAAGCAAAGCCAGAATATTTCAGAATCCTCATGGTAGTTCCTAGCCAGTTGTATAACCTTGGGTAAGTTATTTAACTTGTTTCTTTGTTTTGATGCATATAATTCAATAAAAACAAGTATCTTCTGAGGCACTGGGTGGGCTTCCAGGTGGCTCAGACAATAAAGTATCTGCCTGCAATGCGGTAGACCTGGGTTCAATCCTGGGTCAGGAAGATCCCCTGGAGAAGGAAATGGAAATCCACTCCAGTATTCTTGCCTGGAAAATCTCATGGTCAGAGGAGCCTGGCGAGCTACAGTCCAAGATGGCAAAGAGTCGGACACGACTGAGCGACTAATACATTCATATTCATTCACTGTGCTAAGAGATAGATAAACATTAATGAGATATGATCACTGCCATTAATGAGAAATACATTTTGTTTTCGCAGGTTTCATCAAGCAAAAGAGAAAGAAAGGAAAAGACAGATGGGGGAAGAAAGTAATTAAGGGAGAGAAGGCAGCAGCTAAGAAGGGAGGGAGATGGGACATTGGTCAACACAGGAAATTTAGAGCAAAGTTCGTTAAACCACTAGGTGGCAGAGTAGAGCTTAGAGAAGGAAAGGACAGTTTTAACACATGTGCAACTTCCTGTCAAAACAAGTCAACTGTAAAAAAATATATAGGAAATTTTTAACACTCCAAACTTTTATTATTTTAATTATATAACTGATTTTTTCAGACACTTGGCATTGATAAGGCTGTAAAACAAAATCTCTCATTTTTTTGGTGTTTCCCAAAGGTGTGCTCAGATTGTGTGTTAAGAGCATGGAATCCTTTGTTTATAAATATTAGAAATTAAATAAGTGTTTTTCTTTCATTATTCACAGACATTTAGAACATTTGCCTTTAAAAAGTAACATAAGTCTTGGCAGGTAAAGTTGAGACAAAGCAATCTGACTCCAGAATTAAGAATGTTAACTAAAGAAGTAACTTACACTCAAGAAAACACGATTTGTAATCAGGGTGGCAGGACCTATATTTTACTCTTTTTATTACCCTCATTAGATGACCAAATACTGGAGAAACACAAGCTAACTGGTACTATCAGAAAAACTCATCACCAAGGAAAGGGATGCTGAAGTGTTGAACAAAGTTTAGGATGTCAACAAATCCATGAGGATAAACAAATCAATCTAGGATGCCCTCAGTTATCTGGTGTGTTGTTTTATTAATTTTTTGCTTATGTGGAGAACAAATCTTGGGTTAATGCTTCCAGGGGTCCTACCAAATTATTTGTCGCACTGGAGACAGTTATTTCAGTTAGGGGTATTTAAATCCAAAGTTGGAAAAATCTTGCTAACTAATTGTTTTATAGTTTCTGATGTATTAGGATTACCTGTTTCCAACTGTTCTTATGAAACGATTTATATCTTTAAGCTAGTGATAAAACCAAATATACTTCAGAATTCACTCAAAATTCATTTCTTCAAGAAGCCTTCTCAGACACCCAGACTAGGTTAAATGTCTCCTTATGCTCTTCTAACAACCTGCATTTTTCATCCTTAGCATTTAACACAATCATAGTAGTTAGTTGTATAATTGTCTGTTTAGATTATAAATTTCATAAGAGCAAGAAAATTTTTGTTGACTGCCACTTACTCTGGGTCTGGGCAGTTACTATGGAACTCAATAAATACTGGACAAATGAATAAGTGGAGAAAAATATATTGCATATTCATAAGAACACTGTGGGAACCAAATGATATTTATAAAATTCTTAAGTTTTTCTAAGGGAAAATACAAAATCAAAATACCAGGTAGCATTATTAACATAAAATCTTAAACTGTTAAAACAGTTTAGAACTTAGGTTAAACTTTTTCCAATTACAAAGAATTGGAATTAATTCAGATTGCCAACTAGTTTTCTGTTTTTCAGAGTAGAAATCTTTAATGGACAATGAAAATGACTTTTAACCACGACTGTTACAAGCTCTACATGAGAATCTGTTTCCCCTGTACCACTATTAGTACTACAGTGAAGTAAACACCTTGAACTAGCACCAAGTTTCTCAATCCTGGAAACCATCTCTTTCTGTACAAATGGTTAACTCATCTTCCACCATGATTAAATGTGAAAGAGGAAACCACAGAATCTAACGTTAACAAAGCATACGTTCTAACATTAACTGTACAACTTATCTATAATAAGATCGTAAGCTATAAGTTTTAACTATAAAAACACAGGTTTCATAAAATTCTTATTCATTTTGTTTTGCCATATATATAGTCTTTCTGCAAAGAAAGATATTTTTTTCTTTTAGTATTTTATTTTTGATTAAAAAGTAAAATTTTTATTTTAATCGTTAAAGACAAATATTCCTCTTAAGTCAAAAAATGACTTCAGTTTTACTAGTCATAGGCCACTTTTCACTGATTTACAATGGCCAGTTTTAACACAGGATCATTTGATTATTTGTTTTCAATATATCAAATATTTTTAAGAGAACCCATTACATTTCAGAAAGTTGTTTTCAATTTAAATCCTTTAAATAGACGTTTCAGACTGTTCTATCACATGCTGTCAAAAATACTGGTGTTCTAAAAAGTCAAGGACTTCAAAGGCTGCAAAATAACTCTAAAGATGATTTTAATTCCCTTTATTTAAAAAAAAAAAGGCTTAATAAGCAACACCTACCTATTTATCTACTGAAAACAGATTAGTTCTTATTTTACTTGGATGTTGTACAGGGATATAAATAAAGCTGAACTAAACCTAAAATTTGCTTTAAAAGACATTTGGCGTGTGTGTAACTAAAAGCTATAAGCAGCAGCAAGTGTACACAATTAGAGAAGGCAATGGCACCCCACTCCAGTACTCTCGCCTGGAAAATCCCATGGATGGAGGAGCCTGGTGGGCTGCAGTCCATAGGGTCGCTAGGAGTCGGACACGACTGAGCAACTTCACTTTGACTTTTCACTTTCATGCATTGGAGAAGGAAATGGCAACCCACTCCAGTGTTCTTGCCTGGAGAATCCCAGGGACGGGGGAGCCTAGTGGGCTGCCATCTCTGGGGTCGCACAGAGTTGGACACGACTGAAGCAACTTAGCAGCAGCAGCAGCAAACAAAGTACACTACTGTGCCCTAAAAGTCTTACAATTATCTTCTGAAAGCCCGTGGGTTTAAAAATAGAGTATGGCTTTTCAAGAACACTAAATATACTCTATTTAAGGAAATAAGTCTAGTAGTTAAAGCGTGAGCAATGAGTGACAACAAGAGTGTATATTTTTTAATGTCATAAAACTTATACTTTATAATTAGTAAATATATTATTAATAATCAGGACCAAAATACTGTATAAAGTTTCAATAATTTAGAGTTTTCAAATGTTAGATTTAGTGTTACTTTTGTCTTTTTGTATTTAACATTCGCTCTTCCTCTTCCCATCAGTTTTCCCTTGAAAAGCAACAGAAAGCAATAAAGAAAAAATAAAGGTTGCTTCCCAAAGACTTAAATGTTGACAATTTGCAGTGGAAAAGTAGCAGTTCCTCCATAACCATGACCCCAGACTGCCTGAGAGAAGTTAGAAAGTATACATATGCTGTAGCCACAGCTACCTGTTGTTGTGGGATGAAGAACAGTCTGCAATGCCTGAAATGAGCATTTGCCTAGGACACTGAGACTCACATGGAAATGAATTTAGACATGTGTAAATGTCATGCACACACCCGTGTGATCATGGAACTCAGTGAACATTTAAAACCTGAGATTTTACTTACGAAAATGGTTAAATCTCATCCCTTCTTAGCTGAGGGCAGTCAATTCAGTGACTCCAGAGATAAGAACTGGTCCTAACAAAAAAGTGCATCTCTCCTTACCTCAGCTTCTGTAAAATTCCCCATTTTCCTGACTTGACTTGTTCAACACAATTTAAAACAGAAAACAAAGCTTAAAAATAATCCTGCAAGACTTGATACCACCTCACAACTGCAGATTTCTGGATCTCCTCTCCAATGAACAAACACTCTTTTCAGGCAGCCAATATCTCTTGCTCACCCCAAGGTCAAGATCCACACTCCCCTTTTCAGGTGTCATCTTACCGTGCTGGTCTGTCATTCTTAGAACGGTGAGGCTCATCACTCTCTTTTGACTTTGAGTGGGCTGATTTAGCTGTTTTGGGCTAAGGGGGAAAGAAAACACACACACACACACACACAGAAAACAGCAAACAGAGAAAGATTAGATTTATAGATTATCTAAATAATGTCAAACTCTCCTTTCATAATTTTAGGTTACTTACGCCTAGCTTAGCAACATAAAATATTTTTAAACAGTCACTTAGAGACCAGAAAATTGTAGTTATGAAAGAGTGTTACAGGTTATCAGTACAACCAGATGAGTGGACTAAACCCTCACAAACAGGCTCTACCACAGAGATGCGCTTGGTCACCCATTAGTAACAAGGCAGCTGCATGGCAGCTGACAAGAACTGTAACTGAGCATGAATCTCAAGCCTTCCCCTCCCCCATATCCTCTGCTTCAGCTCTTTTATGAAGTACTTAGATAAAAGTATACGGTGCTCACTTCCTAAGTGGTTTTACAGATGTGAAAACCCCCACCAAATGGAAGACGTGAACTACCTGATGACCACAAGCACATAGTCTCCAGATCTCTTAAAAATGCTTTCCTGAAACCCACCGGGGAGTTCGGGCCTTTTGAGTACTAGCTGTCACTGACTGCATGTATGGAGCCTTACAATAAACGCTACACTTTCCTTCACCACAACCCGGAATATCAGTAGATTTGCTTTACTGTGCAAGAGCGAGCAGATCCAAGTTTGGTTCAGTAACAGAACTGGAGGACTCCCAGAGTCTATGGAATCCAGCTTCATGCTATTAAACTTGTTTCTTAACATCTGACTTAGGGATGATAACTTTCAAGCCCAGAAATAAGGCATATTCATGCCAACTTTTCTAGAAACAACTCCAGCCCCACTGACAGAATCTAAAAATATCAGAAGTCCTGATGCTTGCTAGAAATGTGACCTTCTTCCTCTTCCCTTCCTGATGTGTAATCTTTAAAAATACCTACTTCCAGCATAGCTGAGTTAACAAAGAACTTGAGGAACTCTTGGGCAATTACTTGCAGCTTAATTTAAGTAACAAGAGCATTTGGGAAGCCTTCTATGAAAATGATATATGTCTGTTTGGAGAAATCCTGAATTACGAACAGGGTAAATAGACAACGTGGAAATAATATTTTCATTTGCTTTTGGATTCACAACTGAGCAATAGGCAACAGTAGAGAAATACTATTACAATACTTTCTCTTCGTTTTTCTCAAAACATATGCCGAGACTGTGACAGGACCAGCGGCCCAAGGAAGGATTTTGTTTGAGAGGGAGGGAAGCGGGGAGGAGAAGAATGGAGCGCAAACTCAACCATATCATGGATACACACCTGGTTGCATCCTTCCAGCCCAGTACAGACTGCCTCCCTAAAAGCCTTTACAGTATAAATCATCACTCCAGCTCCTTTTGTTTTTCCATTATGCATTTTTCAGCCAGCTTGACCTCACATTTGTTAGCTGTCTATAGTCTGTCTTCTTCCCAACATTATACATTATTCTGAGGAAAATCTATCTTTGTCTCTCCCAGTAAGGCCAGAATCATGCTTTGCACAAAGAAACTAATGAATAAGATCTGTTCACCTAAACTTGCAGTCACCACATACAATAATTAGACTATGTCAGAATGAACAGCAGTCACTATTTTGTCTCTACTATTTATGATTAACGAGAAGAAGTAACAATTGAAGCTCATAGTAGATAGTTTCATAAGCAATGATGGCTGGTGATAAGAATGGCTGTCCATCTGCCATGGATCAAGTGATGCCAAAGGCAAGAGAGACAGCTGGCATAGGATCAAGAAGGAAGGACAATATAAGCAAACAGAAAAGTTCAAAGAAGAGGGAAAGGCCCCTGTGGAAATTTAAGAGCATGTGGAAAACACTGTATTTTCCTAGAAGGCAAGCAGAAAAAACTATGTCTGCTTGTGGCCATAGGCACCTACCTCTCGGTAGGTCTTAAAATGAAGGAAATGAGTTTTTCAGCCTCATAAGTAACTTCTTTACATAGTTACTTTCAAGAATTCAATATGATTTTTCATGGTGAAACAACTTTTTTTTTTAAATTTTATTTAATTTTTAAACTTTACATAATTTTATTAGTTTTGCCAAATATCAAAATGAATCCACCACAGGTATACATGTGCTCCCCATCCTGAACCCTCCTCCCTCCTCCCTCCCCATACCATCCCTCTGGGTCGTCCCAGTGCACTAGCCCCAAGCGTCCAGTATTGTGCATCGAACCTGGACTGGCATCTCGTTTCATACATGATATTTTACACGTTTCAATGCCATTCTCCCAAATCTTCCCACCCTCTCCCTCTCCCACAGAGTCCATAAGACTGTTCTATACATCACTGTCTCTTTTGCTGTCTCGTTCACTGGGTTATTGTTACCATCTTTCTAAATTCCATATATATGCGTTAGTATACTGTATTGGTGTTTTTCCTTCTGGCTTACTTCACTCTGTATAATAGGCTCCAGTTTCATCCACCTCATTAGAACTGATTCAAATGTATTCTTTTTAATTGCTGAGTAATACTCCATTGTGTATAAGTCAGATTCACACGAGAGACAGATAATTTATATGCCCTAAATATATCTTTGAGCTTACCTTGGAAGAGGACTCCCCATTACAGTTTTACCTGTATTTCTCTTTAAAAACAAACAGACTCTACCTTCCACTCAGGGTCATGCTTTCTTTTGTCCAAAGATGATTTCTCCCGCTCCCTGGCTTTCTTGTAAGCTTTCTTTTCTTCAGCCATTAGAAGTCTAGCAATTTCCTAAACAAAAATTGCAAAGCTGTAAGTAGAAAATTACTGGGATATTTCCAAAGGATAATGGCTAAACAAATTAACATGCACGCACCTCATCCTGAGCAACCTGAGCTGCTCTCATGTCCACCTGGGTAGCCTATGGTACAGAAAATACAAAAAAAGTATAATTTAACTGGAATCTAGTTGGCCATTGGAAAGAAAAAAAGCTTACATTAAAAAACAAAAAAAAAAGAACCCTGGTATTTGAAACTAATTGTGATCAACATCCCTGAAGACGACAATCAGTTTGTATACTTTGATTAGCCAGTTCAGTTCAGTCACAGAGCCTGTTGCACAGAAGGATTTCCTCATTTTCATAGCTGAACAGTATTCCATTATACATATATATATATAGTCAACTACAAGCTGAAACATGCCAAGATTGTTGCCAACGACTGAACAAATAGGGCATGCACCATCTGCCCCTGTAAAGACTAAACCCTGCACCGTGGCAGCTGCTGACCTGCAACACAACCTGAGGGAGCTCAGGGTAGAGTAAGGCACTCTGTGCTCCAGAAAATCTGGTGGGACAGGTCTTTCAGGTCAGTTCATCTGCATATCTGAGGATACTGATATTGCTCCTGGCACTAATTAGCCAGAACAGGGTCTATTTTTACCATATTATACACTGCATAATAAAGAGGAGAGTGAAAAAGTTGGCTTAGAGCTCAACATTCAGAAAACAAACCATGGCATCCAGTCCCATCACTTCATGACAAATAGATGGAGAAACAGTACAAACAGTGGCAGACTTAATTTTTTGGGGCTCCAAAATCACTACAGATGGTAAATGTGGCCATGAAATTAAAAAGACGCTTACTCGTTGGAAGAAAAGTTATGACCAACTGCAGTTCAATTCAGTTCAGTTGCTCAGTCGTGTCTGACTCTTTGTGACCCCATGAATCGCAGCACGCCAGGCCTCCCTGTCCATCATCATCTCCTGGAGTTCACTTAAACTCATGTCCATCAAGTCGGTGATGCCATCCAGCCATCTCATCCTCTGTCCTCCCCTTCTCCTCTTGCCCCCAATCCCTCTTTTCAGAGTCTTTTCCAATGAGTCAACTCTTCGCATGAGGTGGCCAAAGTACTGGAGTTTCAGCTTTAGCAACAGTCCTTCCAAAGAACACCCAGGGCTGATCTCCTTCAGAATAGACTGGTTGGATCTCCTTGCAGTCCAAGGGACTCTCAAGAGTCTTCTCCAACACCACAGTTCAAAAGCATCAATTCTTTGGCGCTCAGCTTTCTTCACAGTCCAACTCTCACATCCATACATGACTACTGGAAAAACCATAGCCTTGATTAGACGGACCTTTGTTGGCAAAGTAATGTCTCTGTTTTTCAATATGCTATCTAGGTTGATCATAACTTTTCTTCCAAGGAGTAAGCGTCTTTTAATTTCATGGCTGCAGTCGCCATCTGTAGTGATTTTGGAGACCAAAATGATAAAGTCTGACACTGTTTCCACTGTTTCCCCATCTATTTCCCATGAAGTGATGGGACCAGATGCGATGATCTTCGTTTTCTGAATGTTGAGCTTTAAGCCAACTTTTTCACTCTCCTCTTTCACTTTCATCAAGAGCCTTTTTACAGTTCCTCTTCACTTTCTGCCGTAAGGGTGGTGTCATCTGCATACCTAAGGTTATTGATATTTCTCCCGGCAATCTTGATTCCAGCTTGTGCTTCTTCCAGCCAACCATTTCTCATGATGTACTCTGCATATTAGTTAAATAAACAGGAGGACAATATACAGCCTTGATGTACTCCTTTTCCTATTTGGAACCAGTCTGTTGTTCTAAGTCCAGTTCTAACTGTTGTGGCCTGACCTGCATAGGTTTCTCAAGAGGCAAGTCAGGTGGTCTAGTATTCCCATCTCTTTCACAGTTTTCCACAGTTTATTGTGATCCACACAGTCAAAGGCTTAGACATAGTCAATAAAGCAGAAATAGATGTTTTCCTAGAACTCTCTTCCTTTTTTGATGATCCAGAGGATGTTGGCAATTTGCTCTCTGGTTCCTCTGCCTTTTCTAAAACCAGCTTGAACATCTGGAAGTTCACGGTTCACGTATTGCTGAAGCCTGGCTTGGAGAATTTTGAACATTACTCGTGTGTGAGATGAGTGCAACTGTGTGGTAGTTTGAGCATTCTTTGGCATTGCCTTTCTTTGGGATTGGAATGAAAACGGACCTTTTCCAGTCCTGTGGCCACTGCTGAGGTTTCCAAATTTGCTGGCATAATGAGTGTAGCACTTTCACAGCATCATCTTTCAGGATTTGAAATAGCTCAACTGGAATTCCATAACCTCCACTAGCTTTGTTTGTAGTGATGCTTTCTAAGGCCCACTTGACTTCACATTCCAGGATGTCTGGCTCTAGGTGAGTGATCACACCACTGCGATTATCTTGGTCATGAAGATCTTTTTTGTACAGTTCTTCTTTGTATTCTTGCCATCTCCTCTTATAATCTTCTGCTTCTGTTAGGTCCATACCATTTCTGTCCTTTATTGAGCCCATCTTTGCATGAAATGTTCCCTTGGTATCTCTAATTACATGACCAAGCTAGACAGCATATTAAAAAACAGAGACATTACTTTGCCAACAAAGGTTCGTCTAGTCAAGGCTATGGTTTTTCCAGTAGTCATGTATGGATGTAAGAGTTGGTCTATAAAGAAAGCTGAGCGCCAAACAATTGATGCTTTTGAACTGTGATGTTGGAGAAGACTCTTGAGAGTCCCTTGGACTACAAGGAGTTCCAACAAGTCCACCCGAAAGGAAATCAGTCTGAATATTCATTGGAAGGACTGATGTTGAAGCTGAAACTCCAAAACTTTGGCCACCTGATGCGAAGAGCTGACTCATTTGAAAAGACCCTGATGATTAATTATATTCTTTGCAGCCAAAGAAGGAGAAGCTCTATACATTCAGCAAAAACAAGACCAGGAGCTGAATGTGGCTCAGATCATGAACTCCTTATTGCCAAATTCTGAATTAAATTGAAGAAAGTGGGGAAAACCACTAGGCCATTCAGCTATGACCTAAATCAAATCCCTTATGATTATACAGTGGAAGTGAGAAATAGATTTAAGGGACTAGATCTGATAGATGCTGCGGCTAAGTTGCTTCAGTCGTGTCTGACTCTGTGCGACCCCATAGAGGGCAGCCCACCAGGCTCCGCCATCCCTGAAATTCTCCAGGCATAAACACTAGCGTGGGTTGCCATTTCTTTTTCCAATGCATAAAAGTGAAAAGTGAAAGTGAAGTCGCTCAGTCGTATCCGACTCTTAGCGACCCCATGGACTGCAGCCTACCACATTCATCTGTCCATGGGATTTTCCAGGCAAGAGTACTGGAGTGGGTTGCCACTGCCATCTCTGAAAGATTTGATAGAGTGCCTGATACACTATGGACGGAGGTTCGTGACACTGTACAGGAGACAGGGATCAAGACCATCCCCAAGAAAAAGAAATGCAAAAAAGCAAAATGGCTGTCTGAGAAGGCCTTACAAATAGCTGTGAAAAGAAGGGAAGTGAAAAGCAAAGGAGAAAAGGAAAGATATACCCATTTGAATGCAGAGTTCCAAAGAATAGCAAGGAAAGATAAGAAAGCATTCCTCAGTGATCAGTGTAAAGTTATAGAGGAAAACAATAGAATGGGAAAGACTAGAGATCTCTTCAAGAAAATTAGAGATGCCAAGGGAACACTTCATGCAAAGATGGGCCCAATAAAGGACAGAAATGGTAGGGAACTAAAAGAAGAAGATATTAAGAAGAGGTGGCAAGAATACAAAGAAGAACTGTACAAAAAAAGATCATCATGATCCAGTTAATCACGACGGGGTGATCACTCACCTAGAGCCAGACATCCTGGAATGTGAAGTCAAGTGGGCCTTAGAAAGCATCACTACAAACAGTTAGTGGAGGTGATGGAATTCCAGGTGAGCTATTTCAAATCCTGAAAGATGATGCTGGGAAAGTGCTGCACTCAGTATGCAGCAAATTTGGAAACCTCAGCAGTGGCCACAGGACTGGAAAAGGTTTGTTTTCATTCCAATCCCAAAGAAAGGCAATGCCAAAGAATGCTCAAACTACCACACAATTGCACTCATCTCACACACTAGTAAAGTAATGTTCAAAATTCTCTAAGCCAGGCTTCAGCAATATGTGAACCGTGAACTTCCAGATGTTCAAGCTGGTTTTAGAAAAGGCAGAGGAACCAGAGAGCAAATTGCCAACATCCTCTGGATCATCAAAAAAGGAAGAGAGTTCTAGGAAAACATCTATTTCTGCTTTATTGACTATGTCTAAGCCTTTGACTGTGTGGATCACAATAAACTGTGGAAAACTGTGAAAGAGATGGGAATACTAGACCACCTGACTTGCCTCTTGAGAAACCTATGCAGGTCAGGCCACAACAGTTAGAACTGGACTTAGAACAACAGACTGGTTCCAAATAGGAAAAGGAGTACATCAAGGCTATATATTGTCACCCTGCTTATTTAACTAATATGCAGAGTACATCATGAGAAATTCTGGGCTGGAGGAAGCACAAGCTGGAATCAAAATGCTAGGAGAAACAGCAGTAACTTCAGATATGCAGATGACACCACCCTTATGGCAGAAAGTGAAGAGGAACTGTAAAAAGGCTCTTGATGAAAGTGAAAGAGGAGAGTGAAAAAGTTGGCTTAAAGCTCAACTTTCAGAAAACTAAGATCATGACATCCGGTCCCATCACTTCATGGGAAATAGATGGGGAAACAGTGGAAACAGTGTCAGACTTTACCATTTTGGGCTCCAAAATCACTGCAGATGGCGACTGCAGCCATGAAATTAAAAGATGCTTACTCATTGCAAGGAAAGTTATGACCAACCTAGACAGCATATTATAAAGCAGAGACATCCCTTTGCCAGCAAAGGTCCATCTAGTCAAAGCTATGGTCTTTCCAGTAGTCATGTATGGATGTGAAATTTGGGTTATAAAGAAAGCTGAGCACTGAAGAACTGATGCTTTTGAACTGTGGTGTTGGAGAAGACTCTTGAGAGTTCCTTGGACTGCAAGGAGATCCAACCAGTCCATCCTAAAGGAAATCAGTCCTGAATATTCATTGGAAGGACTGATGTTGAAGCTGAAACTCCAATACTTTGGCCACCTGATTGAAGAACTGACTCATTTGAAACAACCCTGAGGACAACAGAGGACAAGATTGTTGGATGGCATCACCAACTCAATTGACATGAGTTTGAGTAAGCTCTGGGAATTGGTGATAGACAGGGAGGCCTGGCGTGCTGCAGTCTACGGGGTCACAAAAAGTCAGACACGACTGAGCAAATGGACTGAACTGAACTGACTGCTTACTCAATGAATTAAACTGGACACTTTATTCCTGTTGTTTTGGTTTTTGCATCCATAAAAAAAACGTATCAGTTTCTCAACAGAAAGGACTAAAACACCTATTATGTAAATGTCAAGGTTGATTTAATTCACAAAAAAACCTGATTCACCTAAAATCTTGTGTTAAATTCTGCTCACCAAAATTTCTTCTTCTTGAAGTTTTCTGGCAATTTCAGCATCATACCATTCCTGATCTCTGTGGGTCACTCGTGATGGCGTAGAAACTGCTTCTTTCATCACTCTGGGCTTCATTCCTAGAAAAAAGTCAGTGCAATAAGGCTATTGAGTAATTTCATGAGAAGCTGCAACACTTAAGAAAAGGAAGTTTGTCTTCAGTATCTAACTGTGACAATACTGCATCGACTCTAAAATTCAGTGTAGGGTGTGATGGAAATGACTGTTTCCCCTAGGCATGGGAGAGGAGATACAGGTAATCCACACATTTAAACACAGTTACCCGCCCAAACCTGCCGGGTAAAAACTGCCTCTTGGTTTCTCCAACAGAAGTAAACCATACAAAGAACTGTAAGTGAAGGTTTTGTAAAACAGGAAGTGAAAAAAGATTAAGTCCCTGAAATAAAAAGAATTTAGAGAAAAGAAAGTTAGTTGGAATTCTGAAGAGACTAAGTTGTCAAGGCTGGAAGAGCTGAGAGGCTTTGCATTTTTCTGCCTCAGCCTTGCACACCTTACTTCAGAGGGAACAGAAACAGCATCGCCTGGGAGTTCTGTGGCCGTGCCCTGGGTTTTGCTCTGATGGTCTCCAAATTCACTTGCTTTAGATCTCTCTCAGCGCTCTGATCAGTTTAATGTTCTTAAATTTTAAGGAGGATATAACTTAAGTGAAATGTCAGAGAGCACATGACCTTGAGAGTTTTATTTGCTCTGAGGAGAAAGGAACATGGAGACTAGTAGGGATCTTTGACTTTTTACTTTGAAATGTTATGTGTGTTAGTCACTCGGTCATGTCCAACTCTTTGTGACCCCATGGACTGTAGCCCAACAGGCTCCTCTGTCTAGGAGATTCTCCAGTCAAGAGTACTGGTAAGTAGGTTGCCATTCCCTTCTCCAGGGTGTCTTCCCTGACCCAGAGATCAAATCCAAGTTTCCTACATGAAAGAATCATAAAGAATCATTGCAGGCAGATTCTTTACCATCTGAGCCACTAGGGCAGCATATATTCCTTTTATAACTCTTAGGTGGTGAATGCTAATGGTTATTCCAAAATTGTGTGTATTGCCCTCTTGTTATCCTTTATAAATTACAATTTTTCAACAATGTATTCAACAATATATTATTTTCAAAAATAATAAAAATGTTTTATGCAGTGAACAAGATTAACCATCTGGAACAGTGACTTTCAGTAACTGTGTCACTGAAGGGAGGAAAAGTAATTTACTCCTAGTTGTCTATTTCTTTATATTAGTGGTTCTCAATCATGTCTATACATCAGAATCACTTGGAATACTTTAAATACACGTGAACATTTTTAACCCAAACCCCTGAGATTCTAATACATGTAGTGTGGGTGAGATCTGGCTTTTGTTCAGTTCAGTTCAGTCGCTCAGTCGTGTCCGACTCTTTGTGACCCTATGAACTGCAGCAAGCCTGGCCTCCCTGTCCATCAACAACTCCCAGAGTTCACCCAAACTCATGTGCATCAAGTTGGTGATGCCATCCAGCCATCTCATCCTCTGTCATCACTTTCTTCTCCTGCCCCCAATCCCTCCCAGCATCAGGGTCTTTTCCAATGAGTCAACTCCTCGCATGAGGTGACCAAAGTATTGGAGTTTCAGCTTCAGCATCAGTCCTTCCAATGAACACCCAGACTGGTCTCCTTTAGGATGGACTGGTTGTATCACCTCTGGAACTACTAGTGTATTATGTCCATCAAATTAACTGTACATGAACATAATTTTTATCAAAATGCCTTACTTTATGATTCACTTGCTTTAAATAAAAGAGGAAAATGTAAAGGAAAAAAATACAACTAAATTCTGGGCAAATGAAGAGTTTACTTATCTGGTGCAGCCTCTTATAGAGCTTTAAATCCAGCACTGTGGTAAAACCAAAAGCCACAGGCTCATCTGCCTTACCACAAGTGAAGACTAGTGAACCTGGGTTTCTTAGGTTAGGCTTGATTAGCACCAGCTAACACAAAATATGGAAACTACTCAACTTCACATCATCTTTAGAGCTTCCAGATCTTATGCTGGCTGGGCTAGTTTTAATGCAGATTTCCAAGTTGTTGGAAACAATCAGGAAACAGTGGCATACTCACTCCCAAGAGTAGATAAACCTCCTTGAGTTATGATTAGCTTGGTTGTAACTAAAAGGGAAGATTTTAGGGAAAAATAAATAGAACTAGATAAGCATTGGGAAAAATCAATGGACAAGATGGATTTCTGTACCATATGCCCATCTACAGAGCCCCCTGGTGTCTCAGACGGTAAAGAATCTGCCTGCAACTCAGGAGACTTAGGTTCGATCCCTGGGTAGGGAAGATCCCCTGGAAAAAAGAATGGCAATCCACTCCAGTATTCTTGCCTGGGGAATTCCACAGACAGAGGAGCCTGGTGGGCCACAATCTATAAGGTCGCAAAGAGTCGGATACTACTGAGTGACTAACAATTTCACTTCATGCCCATCTACAGGGAAATGACACTTCCATGAGCAGTCCAAAGCTTAGATGAGGACAACAGGGGAGAGCACACCCTGTTCCTTCAAGTAATCCATCTAGTGAAGAAATACAGTGGAAATGCACTCAGATTTCGAGAACTAAACTTTCTCTATGGCTGTGCCGCCTACTCTATACCATACAATTAACTAAGAAAATATTTTGCTTTACTATCACTCAAGGATGTTTGGAAGGCATTCAAATGCAATGGTAAAATGAAGAGTTTTAATTGATTTGAAAGGGTGTTAAGTTTATGACTTCCTGGCAGCTATAAAGAGAATGACACATGGGAATTCTGTGGGGGTCCAGTAGTTAGAACACCGAGCTTTCACTGCTGAGAGTGTGGGTTCAATCCCTGCTTGGGGAACTAAGATCCTGCAAGTTGTGCAGCCAAAAATAAAAAAAAAAAAAAAAGAGAGAGAGAGAATGACACACAGATCAATGGAGCAAAACAGAGAACCTAGATGCATATATGGTCAATTAATTTATGGCAAAGAAGACAAGAATACACAATGGAGAAAGGACAGTCTCTTCAGTAAATACCGCTACAAAACCTGGACAGCCATATTCAAAAGAATGAAACTTGACCATCTACCTACACCATACACAAAAATTAACTCAAAATGGATTAAATACTTGAACATAAGACCCAAAACAATAAAACTCCTAGATGAAAACACAGGCAGTAAGCTTCTTGACGTTATCTTAGAGATGATTTTTTGGATTCAACACCAAAATCAAATGAAACAAAAGTAAAAAGAGCAGGTGGGACTACATCCAACTAAAAAACTTCTTCATAGCAAAGGAAGCTCAACAAAACAAAAAGGCATGGGAGAAAAAAAGAATGGGAGAAAATATTCACTAATCACATATTTGACAAGGGGTTAATACCCAAAATGCATAAATAACTCATACAACTCAATAGCAGAAACACAATCTGATTAAAAAATAGGCAGAGGCTCTGAACAGACATTTTTTCAAAGGAGACATACAGATGGCCAGCAGGTACGAAAAGGTGCTGAACATCACTGATCATCAGGGAAATGCAAATCAAAGCCACAATGAGGTATCATAGGGCACACTTTTAGAATAACTATTATCAAAAAGACAAGAGGCAACAAGTGCTGGCAAGGATGTGAAGAAAAGAAAACCCTTGTGCACTCTTGGTGAGAATGTAAGTTGGTGTAGCCACTATGAAAAACAGTATAAAAGTCTCTCAAAAATTTTTTTTAAAAAAAATTAGAACCACCATACAATCTAGTAATTCTATTTTTGGAATTTATCTGAAGGAAATGAAAATACAAACTCAAAGATATGTACACCCTGTGTTCACTGTATTATTATTTACAATAGCCAAGACATGAAACAACCTAAGTGCCCATTGATGGATAAATGGATAAAGAAAATGTGAGATTTATACACACACATACACACACAGAGGAATATTATTCAGTCATTAAAAAAATTAAATCTTGCCATTTACAAAAACAGGAATGGACCCTGAAGGCATCTTGGTAGGTAAGGTAAGAAAGAGAAAGGTTCAGTTCAGTCGCTCAGTCATGTCTGACTCTTTGCAACCCCATGGACTGCACTATGCTTCCCTGTCCATCACCAACTCCTGGAGCTTACTCAAACTCATGTCCATTGAAACGATGATGCCATCCAACCATCTCATCCTCTGTCATCCCCTTCTCCTCCCACCTTCAATATTTCCCAGCATCAGGGTCTTTTCAAATGAGTCAGTTCTTTGCATCAGGTGACCAAAGTATTGGAGTTTCAGCTTGAGCATCAATCCTTCCAATATTCAGGACTGATTTCCTTTAGGATGGACTGGTTGGATCTCCTTGCAGTACAAGAGACTCTCAAGAATCTTCTCCGACACCACAGTTCAAAAGCATCAATTCTTTGGCCCTCAGCTTTCTTTATAGTCCAACTCTCTTGGAAAAACAGACTGGTTCCAAATACATCAAGGCTGTATATTGTCACCCTGCTTATTTAACTTATGTGCAGAATACATCATGAGAAATGCTGGACTAGGTAAGCACAAGTTGGAATCAAGATTGCCACGAGAAATATCAATAACCTCAGATATACAGATGATACCACCCTTATGGCAGAAAGTGAAGATGAAATAGAGAGTCTCTCGATTAAAGTGAAAAAGGAGAGTGAAAATGTTGGCTTAAAACTCAACATCTGATCAAATTAAGATCATGGCCTCTGGTCCCATCCCTTCATGGCAAATAGATGGGGAAACAATGGGAACAGTGACAGACTTTCTTTTCTTGGGGCTCCAAAATCACTGCAGTTGGTGACTTCAGCCATGAAATTAAAAGACGCTTGGTCCTTGGAAGAAAAGTTATGACCAACTTAGACAGCATATGAAAAAGCAGAGACATCACTTTGCCAACAAAGGTGCGTGTGGTCAAAGCTTTGGTTTTTCCAGTAGTCATGTATGGATGAGAGCTGGACTATAAAGAGAAAGGTAAATAATATATAATTTCACTTATATGTGGAATCTAAAACAAAACAACAAAACAAAAAATCCTGAGCCCAAAGATACAGAGAACAGATGTGTGATTGTCAGAGGAGGGATTGGAGGATGGGCAAAATGGGTACAGAAAATCATAAAATACAAACTTCTGGTTATAAAATAAATAAGTCATGGGGATATAATGTACAGTATGGAGACTGTATTATACTGTACAGCTAAAGGTTGCTAAGAGAATACATCTTTAAAGTTCTTATCACAAGAAAAAAATTGTAATTAAGTATGGGGATGATGTTAACTAGACTTATTCTGGTGATCGTTTTGCAATAAATACAAATATACACTTGAAACTTATATGTTATATGTCAACTATACCCCAATAAAAATAAAAATTGTTAAATTTTGAGGTAATTTCTCCCTAGGTTAAATATTTAGAGGGAGAGAGAAGAGTTTATTTGAACTCTTTGTTTGGAACTTGTAGACTTCATTAAGTAGAAAATTTCTACAGCCTGGAATACTAGATTTCTAGACTGACAAGACTGCTGACTAACTGCAGCATATTTCATACCAAAGGTGAAAAGAGCTTTTCTAAGTACCTAAGAAGGAGTTCCAGATAGTACACTGTAAGCCTGTCATTACGGAAAATAGAGATGCTTCAAAATGTTATTAAATATAGTTAATTCAAAGAAATTAAGAAAATGGCGGTCTTCATTTTGGTAACCTAAACATAATCTGGAAACCAGATTTCAAAAAACCAGGTAAGCCATATTTTCAACAGTTCCACAATCACTTTTTAATCAAATTCTTGCTTATCTTTTTCTGTTCAACATTCTCCAGTTTGAGAAAACAAGAACCTCCCTCAATAAACAAACAAAGCTTACCTTTAAAGAAATTTTGATAAAATAAAACTGCTAAAAGTACTGGTATTCAAGATAAACTTATCTCAAACTATGGAATAAGCTAATATGGTGATACATGGATCCTGATACCATTCATGCATATTTTGTAAAAAGCCAGCCTTGGGAAATATCATAGAATGGTGTTTAATGGCTCTGAGAGGCTGGAAGTTAAACTGCAGAAAATTAATAAGCTGTTTCAATCTAATAGCCCAATAGTGATGTTACCCTCAAAGGTAATATGGATTTACTGCTCTTTAGAAAATTAGCCAATCATATATTTAATTTAGCAGTTTTATTCTGTGTTCCTTTTTCAATGGATCGTACCACAAACCAGTGCTCTTAGAACTAGCTCTCTGTTGTCCTGCTGGTTTTTTCATTTTTAGGTTAAACAAAACTTTGGCCTATGCTAACAACTTTAAGAACTTTTACAACAGCAAGAATAGACACCAGTACATAATTATACTTTAATGTAATCTTCTGACCTATTCTAGGGTGGTGGGTGGATCACAAAATCAAATGCCAACAAAGTCTTTGTAGGTGAAATCTGCAAAGTCAGCTGAAAATGAGATGACAGATGCTAGCAGCTATGTTGTTGCCATTTGAGTAACTGCCTAGTCACACTGGTTTTAAAACTCTTATGCTATTAAAATAACAGGAACAAAACGTTTGCCTACAACTCCAGTAGTAGGGTTTGTGAGTCACTGAGTTTCTTTCATATTATTTCCACCCTTTCTGAGTCTGTTTAAAATACCCTTGAGCATACTAAAAAAGCCATAGAGGTTAACCAGCCCTCAGAGCACACTTAGCGGGTTGGAGGCACAAACTCAGAAACACAGAGGTCGATGAAATCAGCCTTCCTCCCTGAGACTTTTTGGACTCCAACGTCTTTCTAAATCTGATATAAAGTAACTTACAAAACATACTCCAGGTAGATTTTATCACTTCCTCCTCTATTGCCCCAGAGCTCTTTGTTCACAGTATACCGAATTTGCAATTGCTTGTTTACATATCCACCTTTGCGGCTTGACTCATGAACTGTTTGAGGCTCAGATCCAAGCATCTACCCCTAAACATAAAGCCTGAGGCAAGATTTGCGGCATATAGATACTTGCTGAACTGGATTTTCATTTTCTTTATCACCAAGTCCTTTAAAAACTTAAAGGACTAACATGCAGGAAGAGATAAAATGATAGGGGGAACCAAAAGAATCAACATGAACCTGCAACCTAGAAACCACTCTCCAAACCAGAAGCAGAGGTTGGCGGGGCAACAGTAAATAGAAGGAAGTAAGAAGAGTCGCCTCCTTGGTATTTTCCCCCCAATAACCCGAGTCTCTGTAAACATTCCATAAGAGCAAAAGAAAACTAGGGAGATGAGTACAGTCTAATTGAAACATCAGACAGCCAGTGCTACAACTCGTAGTGGTACAGCCATATGGAAAAACATCACAGTGGCAGTTTCCAGAAAAGCATGGAGAGAACATTATCGTGTCAGTGACGGACTTCAGAGTAGGGCCTCAGGGATGCCAGAAATGGGAGGCTCATTCACCTCATTTCTAAGTAAGTACCAAGAACTTACCTGACACTGGTGCTTCAGAGCACCAACTGTAGAGCTGAAGCTGGTTAAAGCACAGGAAGGAACTCAAAACAACTGTTTTCAAACTTTAAGAACATAAGAATCACCTCCTGGTAAAACAAGCCCAAGTTGCCAGGCTGCACTCCAGGGATTGATAACACATGTAAGATCCAGAAATCTGCATTTTTAGGAAATAGCCCAGCTGATTCTGATGAAAACAAACTAGAGGCTCACTATTTGAAAACACTATCTTAAGAGACCACCTGTCTCATCTCTCACTTCACAACTGAGAAAGATGAGGTGAAGAAAATCCAGTACTTCCAGCCCTGAAGGTCTTCTTTGGAGGCAAATATTATGAAGGTGGTGTCATTAGACCTCCTGGGTTCATGGAATCAAAATCAGAAACTCAGTAGCACTGCTTTAGTATCAGAATCTCTGATGTAAGGTCTTGGCAGATTAAAAATTGTACCTGGGACGAGTACCTCCACTGCAACTGTGGGGCTGGAAGAACCTTGCAAGGAGTGTGTATTCTCTTAGAAAGCAGAAGGCAGAAGGGAAAAGGTACAGATATTCTCCTTCTTGAGATTTGAGATTAAGTAAATACCTTTTATAATACCCGGTCCAGGATTTATTTCAAAGCCATAAGCATAAACCAGAGAGAAAGGACATGTCTACAGTGCTTAACAGATACATTTGTTTGTATGTATATACACAGTAGCAGCACTTCCGACCAGGCTGGCCTTCATTACCTGTGTCACGGAGTGGGAGCTGCTCCTCACTCTCTGAGAAGGGAGGAGTCCGGGGCCTGCGATTCCTCTCTCTGTGCTCACCTTGCCCATGGTCCCACCTATAAACGGCTTCCTTGCAGGGAAGCCCCGCTTTCCGTGAGGTTTTGGGAGAGAGCTGGTCTTGCTGTCTGAACTGTTTTTCCCACTTCCGAGTTCGATGGCTAGAGTGAGCCTCCCAGTCATCCGATTCGGTGCTCAGAAGCACCTCACCGCTGATCTTGGGGAGGGGAGGTCTCCGGAGCCTCTCGTGGCCACAGCGTTTTCTTTCAGGCTCAGTGTTACCTTGGGGATCGTCCCTCACTTGACCCGAGCTAGAAGATGACGGAGGTTTCTCTGATGCACAATGCTCTTCCGGTTCTCCCAAGTTCTCCTGTGGATGTCTGGGTCTCTCCCTCCTGTGCTTCACAGTCTTTTCCTCATGTTGGAGTCTACAAGGCCTTGAGCTTCCTGAACCCAACTCCCTTGCCCTCCTTGACCGTGGCTGGTCTGAGCGGAGGTGGAGGAACGTGAAAAACAGAAATGCAGGTTAACTTAATGATTCAGTATGAACTCACTACAGGATGGAGACAGGCCTCAAGCTTAATATATTTTAAAGTGAAGAAGACCATTTTTTCAGCTTAACAAACTGAAACGAATGGATTAGTATTTGCCAGAATGGTCTGTGCATACATGAAGGATTCTAGGTACATAGTCAAAAAGGTAATAAAACTAAAATGAAATTAAATGAAATAAGTTAAATCTGAAAGAAGAGTCTGATCATGATTAGGGAAGGATTAACATAGTAGTTTAATATTTGCCAATAACAAAAATTCCAGTCATTAAGTGTTCTTTTCTATTTATAAAATCAATTTGGAACTAGTATATGGTGGGGGAGGGTGGTAAGTAAGAGATGAGGGAATCTTATAAAAATAGAAAAAGAACTATACTTTGTGATTCCAGTCAGAGACTTTCAAATATTCTTATTGGAAATAACAATAAATTTAGATCAGAATATTGCTAGTTTCTACTTGGTCCAGACAGACAGATTTTGTATTCCTCCACCCTCTCCCCTTAGGTGGCCAAAGAAAACATTCCCAGAAAAATTACAGTTCAGTGTGGAAGAAGAGGGAGCAAAGGAGAATTTTATGTGAGTAAATGACCCTGTTATCTTTGGATGACTCTGTTTCAAATCTTACTTGAAGCTGTGCAGAGGAAAATAATTAAAAATAGATGTCATAACGGAATACATAAAAAGAAGCCAATTCCTAAACATATTTCAGAAAACTTTATGATACTGTATTCTGTACATAGAAATACAACGTGTGCTAAATATACAAGTCCCTAAGTTTAACAGAAACTAGAGAAACAGCACATACATGGTGCTTTGTTGTCAGGTCTTTTTTAGGAACTAGAAAAACTATGAAAACAAAGGAAATGAATTAAAAACGCATATTCCAAGAGCATATTTAACATTTCCAAAGATTTTTACTATAATGGGGAAATAACAAAAAGAAATCCTAATTCCATGGAAAATTGCTAAAACAGCCAAGATTCCCCATTGGAATTAGTCACTTGCTGAACTGCATTTGAAGCAGCTCTTGCAACTGGATGGGATGTAGAAAAAATAAATAACCATACCTTTCCT
This sequence comes from Bos mutus, assembly GCF_027580195.1. Classification (NCBI taxonomy): domain Eukaryota; kingdom Metazoa; phylum Chordata; class Mammalia; order Artiodactyla; family Bovidae; genus Bos; species Bos mutus. The sequence goes on from NC_091617.1 coordinate 75,063,516, forward strand.
TAGTTATCAGGGTTTTTTTGTTTGTTTGGTTTGGTTTTGGGCTCTTTGCTTTTGTTAATGTTTGTTAATCTAGTGAAGGAATACAGGAAGGGGAGATATGGATATGTCTTAAATGCATCAATGATGCAAAAAAAGCTTGTATTCAAAACTCTAAATGGTTTCTTCTTGAGCTTTCCAGAAGAAAAGAACATTTGCTTCAAAGACGACATCTAAATTAAAACCTGTCTTCTAAAAAGTCTGTAGAGGTATTTATCTTCATAATTTATGATAGAATTTATTTTTTACATAAAGCAAAAGTGAAACAGACAATTACTGTCTGTAATAAAAAAGTATGCTTTACACAAACTATTATTTTAAATGTATCTTGACAACTGACAAAGAATCTATTTACTACTGCTGTGAATTAACAAAATACTGACCAGCTACTTAAAGGATGATCACAAGGAGGAAACAATGGTTTAGTGTTAATACCAATGTTCCCACAGAAAACTGCAGGAGTGAAACCTGCCTATAAACCCACACAGAGAAAAGAAAGGTTTTGTTTTTAACATCGACTTGTGAAGTCATGATTGTTTTACTTTTACTTCTTTTAATATGTTAACAGATATTAACAGTTGTACTTTAGGGAAGTGTGTTGCAACAATTAGAACAGGGCTATTACTACATTTTCACAGAGTTGATAGGGAAAAATATTTATTGTGATCACTTGTGATATCTTTAAACCTGAGGCAAAAAAGAAGACACGGATGGAAGAATGTTTGAATCCTTTAAAACCCTGTCCAGTTAAGGACTGAGACGTCTGTATTTCTTGAGACCAAGTTATTTGGCAAATATAATTAACTTCCTTACAGGCAATACACACATATATGTATATACATATACATATATATGTGTGTGTGTGTGTGTGTATATATATATATATATACACACACACAAATATATTTGCAAACATTTTGTATTCTTCCATGTTTGTCTTTCAAAACAAAATGATTTTTGTTTGGACAGACCAAATATTTAATACACACATTGCATTAAAGTGAAACGTGAAGTCACTCAGTCGTGTCTGACTTTTTGTGACCACAAGGACTGTAGCCTACCATGCTCCTCCATCCATGGGATTTTCCAGGCAAGAGTACTGGAGTGGGTTGCCATTTCCCTCTCCAGAGGATCTTCCCAACCCAGGGATTAAACCTGGGTCTCCCGCATTGTAGGCAGACACTTTACCATCTTAGCCACCAGGGAAGTCCGCTTTACATTAATATATGTACAAATAATAACACTTTAGAGTTTAATAAGTCTTCACAAAAATTCTATTGTTTAATCTTTTCAACATCCATGTGAAGGATATATTTTTAGAATCTCCATTTTACAGATGAGAAAAAGGATTACAGTGATTATAGTGGATAACTTCCTTAATATTACAATTTTTCTAAGGAAGGGATGTAACTTGAATCAAGGTCTAATGACTCCAAAGACAATGACTTAAAAAAAAACCTCTAATATGCCAGCCATACAGGTGAGGGGCTTTGAAAGAGAAACATGGCTTCATAAATAAGATATACAATTTCAGTTGATACAAATCTGACAGGGGTTTTGGATAATTCCAGATTTGTAGAAAATCTATAAATGATTACTTTTTAAAGATTAATTTATTAAAGTTTAAGTAAAATTAAAGCTAAAGCGACCATTTCCATAATGATTCACTGTGATTATTATATAAGAAGACAAAAATTATATTGCACGCAAAGGCAGAGAAGTACAATTCAAGAATATCCCTTATGTGTTGGGAAAGGACCACTGCAAAGAACATACAGCTGCTTTGTAAACGTCAGGTGGACTACAATGTGGTTTCTGTGGAACTCACCTTGGTCTAACTCAAAGGCATATAAACGAAGATCACATGTTCAGCAATGTATCATCTCCCAGCAACAACACAACTGAAGAGAAATTCCAACACTACTTTACAGGTACACATTCAGGAGATCCCTAGATCCTATTCCCAATCCCCCCGCCCCAACTCCAAGAAAAGCACATACAGCATTCTCTGTAACTTTACAAAAGCATTAAATGCAAATTTTTTAAAAAATTTAGGTGTCCCTGAAAATCTACTGAATGTCTACAGAAATAAATCACAATGACAATACTCTGGTCAAAACCATCAGGTTTGAGTCCCAATTCAAGTAAGTGACAGGTTTTAAAAGAGGATTGCTAAAATCAGTACTTTAGTGTACTTATTTACCACCCTAATGTTTCTAGATTCAAGTTTAGAATGGTTATATTTTTATCTGCAATGAACGTGCCTTCTGGCAGAATTACAAAAAAACAAAAAAACACTAGATCATATCTCTAAGATTTTAATTAAAGCTGATGAGTAACTCTTTACCTTCTGATCTCTAGTACAGAAAAATACTGGCAATTTTTCTTCTTGAATGATGTATTACATCATTTTATTAAAAAAAACAGGTTAAGGAAAATGGCTATCAAAAAAGAGTTGAGCATTTCACATGTGGAAGAACACACCGAGCCACAAGTAGAGAATCAATCTGCTTACTAATTGTGTTAGAGTTGAGCTCTACTCATTTTGAAAGATTTAGAACAATGTGACTGGAAGACTCAACTATAATAATCCTATTATCTACATACACATACTTTTCATTCTACTCACCAAAGAAAAATACCTACTTACGTTTTATGATACTATAGAAAAGCAACTGATAATTAATTTTCAGGGGCCTTGGGGATTACTCATCTTAAAATCTTTATTCTCTAGAAGCTGCCTTTAGATGTTATTTGGTTGGTATTTGGTATCCTAAATATGGTCTCCAACTGAGCTACCACAGAAGCCAAGTTGGTTCAGAGGGTAAAGAATCCACCTGCCATGCGGGAGACCTGGGTTGGATCCCTGGATTGGGAAGATCCCCTGGAGAAGGGCATGGTGACCCACTACAGTATTCTTGCCTGGAGAATCCCCAGGCAATCTCCAGGCGCCTGGCAGGCTACAGTTCATGGGGTCACAAAGAGTCAGATGCGACTGAGCGACTATGTACAGCACAGCACATGGTCTCCAAGCTGAACTACAGTTAAATACTGACACTAAATTAAACTATAGGAAATAGCCTTCCTTTGACATGTCATTAAAAAGAACTAAATAATACTTGCAAATACTCATTTCCCAACACACTTTTAAGATAAAGAATCACCATTACCACAAGTGCTTCCACCACCACCACACCACCACCACACTGCAGAAGCAGGCACTAGAGAAGGGATCTCTCTCTCTCAGAAAACTTTCTATATGGTAGAAATAGCAAAGAAAGCATCAAAAGCGAAACCTCAACAGAAAATCATAATATTCAATTTTGTCACCAGCAGGATAATCCATTGGCCTAGGTTTAAAAGATAAGAGGCATGGGAAAAAAGCTTTGGTATCCAGTAATCTATAAATGCTGTACCTCCTTTATTATTTATGCTACTTTGAGGCTTCAAACAGTACTGCCCAGATTTCCTTGAGGCAGAGACTCATTTGCCATTTTTCCATACCCTAGTTTATGTGCTTAGAATGTAATATAACATTCTAAGTAGCAACAATGCAAAAGAACACATGTCAGATTTTGCTAAACTATATTCACATTTTACAGCCATAAAAATGACTCCGGTCATCCATCTAAAGAACAGATGGATTCATTAGATAAGATAAAATTTCACCACAATCTAAATGGGCCCTAGAGTCACTACAGACAAATTTAAAGAGTGTCTTGCAACTGAGTCTAAAGACAGAAATTGTTACCTCCATCTTCATAATAGTAACTATCACCATAAGCACTGACTCCAGAAGACTCTGGAAAGTGTTTCTTTCGCTTTTTCTCTTCCTGTAACTCCTTTTCTTGCAAGAGTCGAGCAATGTCCTGCAAATACAGAGAGAAGAAAAATAAATACTTCAGAGAAAGAACAAACGCCATACAGTAACCCTACTGGTCAGTGGTTTGACATTCCACTCCCAGGCTTTTGTGGCTCTGCCTATGGTCTTCTAGACCTTCTGGTATTATGCTCACATTGTCCAAATGTCAAAGACGACTGCTTAACAGGAAGCGCACAAGATACAGATGAGGGAGAAAGGTTTTTTAACTAAATTTAAATCTAACTCAACCTGAAGATATCCAAATATACTATTCCTAAAACTGGTTATGGAACAGAATTTTTAAAATACATATTTATGGGCCCTTTTTCCAAGATGATGATTCACTAAGTCTGAATGAGGAAGACTGCCATAATCTATAACCTTTTTTAAAATTTATTTTAAATTGGAGGATAACTGCTTTACAATGTTGTGTTGGCTTTTGCCATACAACAACATGAATCAGCCACAAGCAGACATATGTCCCCTCACTCTTGAACCTCCTCCCCACCCCTCTAGGTTGTCACAGACTGCTACATTGAGCTCCATTAACTTCCCATTAGCTGTTTATTTTATATATAGTAATGTATATATACACTGATTTCATTCCATTTAAAAAAAGTTTTTTAAAGAATCTTTCAACTGATTGTGATTTAACTTTGCATTAGAGGATGGCTGTCTTACTTAAAAAAAAACAAAACAGAAAACAGTCCTCCTCCTGTCTCTCCTATGCTCCATCTCCAGGCAAGTTTTCAGCAGCTGCTGAGTGGCAAATAACATTCTGATTTCATCCCCTAAAAAATCACCACCCCACTTTGAAAACAAAGCAATACACAAATAACTATAACACAATCAAATTGTAAATGCCTCAGAAAAAAGGGGGAAAATGTCTATGAGTGCAGAAAAAAGGGAATACTACTTCTGCTTATATGAATTAGTTCAAGGCTTTGCATTAATGTTAGGTTTTAAACAAAGAACTGGATTCCAACAGGCAAGGGAAGATATTCTTTGCTGAGAACAACACGAGCAAAGTTATAAATATTTTAATGGGCATCACTCTAGAAAACAACCAATAGTCCAATTAGAACACTGTATGTGGGGTGTTAGAGAAAGATGAGGTTTAACAGACAGAGGCTGGATGCTAGGCACCCTTTATAGGTCAATTGTTAAAAGTCTGGTCTATAATGTAAGGGGTGAAAAGTTCCTAAAGATTTTGAGCTGGAGATAGAGTTTGGAATTTGAAGATTATTTCTATAAAAGGTCCAATAAAATAGCACGTAAACTTTGTTTATGTATACTTTTTAAAAAAGAATATCCCTAGATGTTACTAGGTTCTTAAAGATCTTACAAATATGGCAACAGTACTCACTGATACAAATGGTAATAAAAATCACAGGCAGTTCTGAGGGGCTTACTTCTGAGGCAAGAATTAATCACCATTCTTTCTGCATTTTTCTGAATAAGTCAAATGAAGAATATACTAAGACTGCAAGGCAAATAAAATTCATCTGAATGACTTAATTTTCTCTTATATCAGTGTAGAAAAAAGTTGGATGCTGAGGCTAGATGAATTAGCAGAGGTTATCAGTATTCTTGGAAGGCTTCCCAGGTGGCTCAGCAGTAAAAAATCCACCCGATAATGCAAGAGATGCAGGAGACTTGGCTTCGATCCTTGGGTCAAGAAGATCCCCTAGAGGAAGAAATGGCAACCCACTCAAGTATTCTTGCCTGGAAAATTCCATGGAGAGAGGAGCCTGGCAGGCTACAAACTATGAAAGAGTCGGACAAAAGTCGACTGAGTGACTGAGCATGCATGTAAGCACACACACATCCACGTACATAGCTTTTAATGTTCACGAAATAGGCTTAAATTCAAATTTATATTATTAACATATATTCTGTAACTGACTTCTATGCTGGAAATTTCTCATGAAACTGTGTAAATATATACATATATTTGGTAAGTTCCAGTTCAAGTCAGAGATGCTTCAGAGACATTGGAAGAAAAACATTAACTATTAAAATGAATTTCTTTGGGCCTGAATTCTTTATCTGTAAAATGAAGAGTCTGAGCTAGTGAACCTTAAAAGTCAAATGTCTTGACATCCCAACACACACTGTAATAATCTGGAAATGTTACTGGGTGCCCTCCTCTGTGCCAGGTTCATTACATTTATGCATTACAATCAAGTAACCAGTTACGGAGGGGTGTGACAAGATAATTTATTCTCCTCACACTAATATCTATTTCAGAATTTCCTAAATCCATATACATCTTACTATGAAAGTAGGAAGAAAATGTAAACACTTCCCTGAGTTGTCATGTTGACTAAACACCCAACACTACATTTTCTTAAGTGGTTTGTTTTCCTGAAAACAAAAGTCTCCCTTTATGTAACTGAATAAAAATATAGAGGAAAACTACCAGGTCCAACTGTCAGCCAAAGTTATTAAACTGCCCTCCAAGGGACTTTATAATTGCTTTCCTACTATCAAATTTATTCCTAATGAATACATAGTAATAGGGCACTTTCTCAATGTGAAGAGCCAAAAATGAACCAAAGAGAAACAAAGTGATACCCATTTTGTACAATGTATTAGATGGTCAAAAGGAGTGCTTTTAACCAAGTAGAAAAATAATAATCATAATGTGTCATGCATCTCAGCACTCAAACCTTTGTTCTTTTAACATCTCAGCTCCTTTTTTATGAGTAAGCTTCTTCTGGCTGACAAGAACAGCTAGCTGTACTTAAGGTGGGAAAGGAAAAAGGATTTCAACGGGAATCTGCTGTTATACTATAAACCATGGCTCAGCCAGGTCAGCTCTCTTCCCTGCTTTCCAACATTACTGCACAGTGGGTTTAGTTAGGTGATTTCAATTAAAAAAAAAAAAATCTCCCCTGAAACAAGCTAAAGACAGCAATTATTAGTCACCATGCTTGGATGCAGCTTAGTCATCCCTGACATAAACAACCTCCTTGATCCTCTGCTTCCTTCCTGTTAAAGGTTGGTCTATAACAGCATTTCCCAACCTGTTTCTGAGAACACTGGTATCAAAAGTTCACCAAAAAATAAAAAACATTCAACAGAAAACATGTATTATATCTAATTCTCTAAACATATTAGCTCATGTTAACATTCTAATGAAAGAAAAGTAATGTTATCTTCTTGCAACCCCAGAATTTCCAAATTTATTTTGTGACATAAGTCTTTTTGTTACATAAAATATATACATATATATAAACCTTACTAAATTAGTGTTTGACAAAATATAACTTGGGGAAAAAACAAATCTAAAAGAACTCCAAAATCCTTCTGAGGTCACATTCAATTATTTTTTAATTAATAATATTAATCAGGTAGACTTACTTTGGGTTAATATGCAGAAATAACTGTTGTGCAGAAGACTTTCTCTTTTTTTAATTTATTTTTTAGTTAGAGGAAAATTATTTTACAATGTTGTGCTGGCTTCTGCCATACAACTAATCAGCCATCATTATACATATATCTGCTCCCTCTTAAGGCTCCCTCCTCTCCTCTCACAGAAGACTTTCTAAGTAAACACATTTATTAAAATAACACTCAACTCTGGAAAATGGGAAGCTGTGAGCATAAGTAAAGGCAGAGTTAAGGATTCCTGGACAGTATGGTACTGGCACAAAGACAGAAATATAGATCAATGGAACAAAATAGAAAGCCCAGAGATAAATCCACACACCTATGGACACCTTATCTTTGACAAAGGAGGCAAGAATATACAATGGAGAAAAGACAATCTCTTTAACAAGTGGTGCTGGGAAAACTGGTCAACCACTTGTAAAAGAATGAAACTAGAACACTTTCTAACACCATACACAAAAATAAACTCAAAATGGATTAAAGATCTAAACGTAAGACCAGAAACTATAAAATTCCTAGAGAACATAGACAAAACACTCTCCGACATAAATATCAGCAGGATCCTCTATGACGCACCTCCCAGAATATTGGAAATAAAAGCAAAAATAAACAAATGGGACCTAATTAAAATTAAAAGCTTCTGCATAACAAAGGAAACTATAAGCAAGGTGAAAAGACAGCCTTCAGAATAAGAGAAAATGATAGCAAATGAAGCAACTGACAAAGAACTAATCTCAAAAATATACAAGCAACTCCTACAGCTCAATTCCAGAAAAATAAACAACCCAATCAAAACATGAGCCAAAGAACTAAACAGACATTTCTTCAAAGAAAACATACAGATGGCTAACAAACACATGAAAAGATGCTCAACATCACTCACTATCAGAGAAATGCAAATCAAAACCACAATTAGGTACCATCTCACACCGATCAGAATGGCTGCTATCCAAAAGTCTACAAGCAATAAATGCTGGAGAGGGTGTGGAGAAAAGGGAACCCTCTTACACTGTTGGTGGGAATGCAAACTAGTACAGCCACTATGGAGAACAGTGTGGAGATTTCTTAAAAAACTGGAAATAGAACTGCCTTATGATCCAGCAATCCCACTGCTGGGCATACACACCAAGGAAACAAGAATTCAAAGAGACACGTGTACCCCAATGTTCATCACAGCACTGTTTATAATAGCCAGGACATGGAAGCAACCTAGATGTCCATCAGCAGATGAATGGATAAGAAAGCTATGGTACATATACACAATGGAGTATTACTCAGCCATTAAAAAGAATACAGTTGAATCAGTTCTAATGAGGTGAATGAAACTGGAGCCTATTATACAGAGTGAAGTAAGCCAGAAAGAAAAACACCAATACAGTATACTAATGCATATATATGGAATTTAGAAAGATGGTAACGATAACCCTGTATGTGAGACAGCAAAAGAGACACAGATGTATAGAACAGTCTTTTGGACTCTGTGGGAGAGGGCGAGGGTGGGATGATTTGGGAGAATGGCATTGAAACATGTATAATATCGTATATGAAATGAATCACCAGTTCAGGTTCAATGCATGACACAGGAAGCTTGGGGCTGGTGCACTGGGATGACCCAGAGGGATAGTACGGGGAGGGAGGTGGGAGGGGGGTTCAGGATGGGGAACACGTGTACACCTGTGGTGGATTCATGTTGATGTATGGCAAAACCAATATTGTAAAGTAATTACCCTCCAATTAAAATAAATAAATAAAAACAAAGGTAAACAAACAAAAAAAGGATTCCTGGAATGCTACAGGAATGCTATGTCAAGAAAACAGATTCACCAATTCCTTTCAATGGCTCACATATTCTGCTAGAGACCTCCTACAGAGAAATAAGATACATGGTCATTATCATTAATGTCCTTGTCTGTTAGGTGCTAGAAGCAAAATGATTAACATAATGTAAGACATGCAAAGATGACTGCTCTAAGACAGACATTCACACAGTAAGGTGCAGAGGAGCCCCATGCAACTTTCTCAAATAGAAGACAAATTACTGAACTGTTGGATCCCTTTGGGTACTTTTATGGTTTATACAATTTTATATATCAGGGTTACTTCTCCCTTAAGGTTTTCACCTCTATCATAATAGCAGTGGGATTCAAAATGAGAAAATCTTGGGCATAAAGACAATCTAAGGGAGATGTGAAAATGTGACTGTCAAATGACTATCAGAAGAACAAAAAAAAGGAAAGCCATTCCATTAGATTGCTAAACTTTTTTATTACCTAGCAATTACTATATTAACATCTAACTCAGTAGGAAATGCAAATCAGGTATAATCCCAAAAGGGTCACTCTGTAAGACCAGAAAAACAGGACAGTACCAAATTCATGGCTGTAAAAACACCAATATAACTAGGATAAAAGGAGAGAAGAATTTTCTCAACCAGAGGCCTCCCACTCACTCCCCCTGTCTGGCTATGTATGTGTAAACTTATTTTTAAAGTGCCACAACATAGTGAAAAAAATAAGTAGCTTAAATTATTACTACCTGAGCTATTTTCTAGATACTACCAATTTACATAAATATATTTTTAGACCATGAATTTCTAGTCACATTAAGAATGCTATGAAAAAGTACCATGGCTCACACTAGATTAATTTTTAATGTAAATTGGTTACTAAGTTCATCCCTGAATAGTTCACATTATAAATGGCTCCAAATTGTTGGATTAGTGCCACAGACTTTTCATTACATGGTTGGCCATGATACTATTTATTCAAGGGGAAAAAAAAGGCTTTCCCTAAAAATAGTTTCACATTCACACATATTTATACCTAGGTTCAAAGGCACATATATAAATCAATATTCACATATACAAATCAATATTCACATATACACAAAGTAGTTAAGAGTTTTATTTAAGAATAAGTTCAGTTCAGTTCAGTCACCCAGTCACATCCGACTCTTTGTGACCCCATGGACTGCAGCACACCAGGCTTCCCTGTCCATCACCAACTCCCGGAGCTTACTCAAACTCATGTCCATCGAGTCAGTGATATCATCCAATCATCTCATCTTCTGTCATCCCTTTCTCCTCTTGCCTTCAATCATTCCCAACATCAGGGTCTTTTCTAATGAGTCAGCTCTTCACATCAGGTGGTCAAAGTATTAGAGCTTCAGCTTCAGCATCAGTTCTTCCAATGAATATTCAGGACTGATTTCCTTTAGGATGGACTGGCTGGATCTCCTTGTAGTCCAAGGGACTTTCAAGAGTCTTCTCCAACATCATGGTTCTAAAGCATCAATTCTTTGACACTTAGCTTTCTTTATAGTGCAACGCTCACATTCATACATGACCACTGGAAAAGCCACAGCTTTGACTAGACAGACATTTGTTGGCAAAGTAATGTCTCTGCTTTTTAATATACTGTCTTAATATGTTGTCTAGGTTAGTCATAGCTTTTCTTCTAAGGAGCAAGCGTCTTTTAATTTCATGGCTGCAGTCACCATCTGCAGTGATTTTGGAGCCCAAAAAATAAAGTCTCTCTGTTTCTATTGTTTTCCCATCTTTTGCCATGAAGTAATGGGGCCAGATAGCATGATCTTAGTTTTCTGAATGTTGAGTTTTAAGACAACTTTTTCACTCTCCTCTTTCACTTTCATCAAGAGGCTCTTATTTCTGCCGTAAGAGTGGTGTCATCTGAGTATCTGACATTATTGATATACTTCTCCTGGCAATCTTGATTCCAGCTTGTGCTTCATCCAGCGCAGCATTTTGCATGATGTACTCTCCATATAAGTTAAATGAGCAGGGTGACAAGAAGCCTTGATGTACTTCTTTCCCGATTTAGAACCAATCTGTTGTTCCATGTCCAGTTCTAACTGCATACAGATTTCTCAGGAAATTTTCCCAGGTCAGGTGATCTGGTAGTCCTATCTCTTTCAGAATTTTCCAGAGCTTGTTGTGATCCACAAAGTCAAAGGCTTTGGCATAGTCAATAAAGCAAAAGTAGATGTTTTTCTGGAACTCTCTTTAGCTATTTAAGGATTTTTAGTTATTTATTTTTTTAGTTATTTAAGAATAACTAAATTAAATCAACTAAAAACACATTTCTTGGCTTGATTAAACAATACTGACAAATGCTAAACCTGTGACCAAAGAGAAAGATCCCAATAAAATCTGTCCACCCATATTAACCACAAACTCATGTGATTATGAGGCAAGTACTCCCATAAACTCAGTCCAGTATTACAAAGGGTACATGCTCCTTCAACAGGGCGCCAGGAAAGAAATGCTACTACTACGATATTCAAGACACCACGTAAGAGTTAAAAAAAAAGGCAAGGAAGACAGGAAGGAAGGAAAGAGGAGGGAACGAGGAAAAAGAAGAAGGAAGGGAAGGGGCCACAGTGGTGGTAAGAATACAGATCTTTTTAAACTCTTCTACATCTGTCTCCCCAATGGAAATGCTACCTGCCTACATTTGTACTCTGTTAAAAAACACAATAATATTATACAACAACAAAGTTAGACATGTTAATTCACCCACAGAAAGTTGTATAACTCTACTTCTCATGAACAATGTTGTTCAGAAAAAAGTATCTATCCCAAGAGGAAAGGACCTTGAATTCTACATTAGGTTGTTCTGGATGATTATAAGCTACAAAAGAGAGTTGACTCCAAAAATCTGTAAAAAGAGATCTGGGTGAAAATTCAGAGAGGAGTTTTCCAAAGCCCCGCTGCTGGGTAAGAACTTATTAGTTAAGCAGACTCTACAAGGAAGCAGAAGAGCACAGAGAGAGGAAAAACAAAACAAAACAAAGAATCCGGACAGTTGATGAGTAACAGGTGATGCAATGTTGATCAGAAAAATTAGCACTGTTGTTTCGGTCTCCCCTATGAGGTGCCTTGGACTAAAATAAACAAATAAGCATTATCATACATCCTTCAACATCAAACTTGAATAATGCAAATTTTTATTTAATATTAAAACAGTCTAGTCAGCTGGAAGTCACAGTTTTCTACAATTAAAGAATCTCTTGATAGGACAGCCATATTCTAAACTAAAGCATCAGCGAAAAGTCAAAAACGTCTGGAAAAAAAAAAAAGTCTTGAGTTTTTAAAGGCTAGTCTCATAAACCTCCACAACTAGATTTCTCATCTCATCTCTCCACTGCACTGGACAAGGGGAAACATTTCAGTAGGTCAAACAGTAGTGGAGGTAACAGGAGGCCTGCAAAGGCAAGAAAACCCCTAAAGATTCCTCAAATCATACCATATCGGAATACACTTAACTCTGCTTATTTCACCCCCACCTTTTAATTCAGCACAAATCAGAGTTGTTACAAAGGGAGAATGGTGGGGGAAACACCGAGCAAGAAAGCAAAAAGGAAAGAACAACTATTAACTTAATATGTAGCACAGACCTTAAATACATGATTTTAAACTTCACAGCAGCCCTTTAGGGTAATGTAGAGTTATCATGACTTCTTTAGTTTGGAACCTGAGGGGCTACATGGCTAAATGAGACGATGGAAGTCTCAGCTAAAAGTTAAACAGATAAGATTCAAACTCCATAGTTTATGTGTTCCGTGTTGTGTCACAGTATACCCAGGTCGGAGGCAGTCAGAACTGCAGAGACATTTCTCTGGCATCTTACTATAGCCGGGACCAGTCATTCATATACTTCTTAAACACTTAATTTCTTCATCTGAGAAATGCAGTTATTCACAACACTGTATACTTTATATAGTATAACAATGAGATTATTTATTGTGATTGCTATTTAGATTCCACAGGCATAAAATAAAGTATTTTGTTTTCCCCAATACTGCTTTTGCCTGAACGGAAAGAAAAAATATTACAGGACACCAGGAGCATTTATAAGAAGCCAACTTCATTACTCTGTGATTTTTAAAATAGACGCTTTCCTGTCTATAAAACATAATCACTTCTTTCAGCTTCCAGACTCATCTCCAAGGAAGTCTTGACTATAGAGAAGCAACACATCCTGCAGTAAGAAAGAGCTCCTGTGTGATAACAGAAGGATGAAAAGGAATCCCTCTTTTTTACTTACAATTCTGATCATCACATAATCATGGTTTGTTTCTTGAAACAATAGCTAAATAAACTCACACCAGGTGTCTCACACTTGCCTGGCATTGAACAAGGAGTTCCAGAGTAATAGAGTGGCTCAGTAGGAGAAAGAGAAGATGCAGACTGGTTCACTAATAACCCTGAAATATTTATTTAATAGGGTGACTGCATGTGCCAGTGTGCCCAGGAGAGTACACAAAATTTCTCAGTACACAAAATATCATATGGTCATTCTACTATTAAAAATGATAAATCATTTTTTTTCTTTATTATAAGTTAAGACAAGGGTCACGAATAGCAGAATAGGTATTAAAAAAGCAGACACAGCGTCAACACAATGAAAAAGGAACTGTTTTTAAGAAATGCTGAAAATATAACACAAAAGCAATGATCAGTAAGTAAAATTCAAGTCTTTTTACAAACCATATACTACTGCTAATTTTAGTCATTTTCAGCTTAAAGACAATATAATTTAAAAATATATACAGAATTAAATAGATCACTGTTTTGAGGCAGGGTATCATAGGAAAGTGAACCCACTAACAAAAAAGAGGGAGACCAATGACCAGTCCATGACTCCTGTTCAGGCTACATTCAAGGTTTGCTCTCCCTAAAGTTGTGGGAATAACCCATAGGCAGGTATCTTGTATGGAGCTGAATTATCTCTTAAAAATTCATTTATATCAAGAACTTCAGAACATGACCTTATTTAAAAATAGGGACTTTCAGGCAGAATTATTTAAGAGAAGATCATACTCTATTAGGGTGGGCCCTCAATCCAATGACTGGTGTCCTTACAAGACAACAAGAGGACAAAAAGATACAGGGAAGAAGGCCATGTGACAACAAAGGTAAAGACTGACATGATGCAACCACAAGGCAAGGAACGCAGACGGCCAAGAGCCACCAGAAGCTAAGAGGAGGCAAAGAAGGGGTCTCCCCTAGTAAGTAGCATTGCCCTGCCAACACTTAATTTCAACATGCAACCTTCAGAACTGTGAGAGAACCAAGTTCTATTGTTTTACGCCACCATGCTTGTAGTGATTCGTTACAGCAGCCTACAGAAACGAATTCACACCTTTTGTCAAATTAACCGTTGTCATCTTTTAAGATTTTACCACTTAAACAACGACCAAAGGGCAATAAACAGTGGTCCATGGAGGGGGCAACCCTTGGACAATGCACCCCAAAAAGGGGAAAGTTTTCCTGCCCGGCCAGCAACCCTACACTGAGCCTGTGAACACAGAGAGTCAGAGCTGAGCAGCCCTCCTCCATGGGGTGGAGGGGCATTAAACAAGTTGTACCTCATCCTTCTTCTCCTGAATGCGTCGTCTCTCTGCCTCAATAGCCAGCTTCTCCTGAATCTCCTGAGCAATTTCACAGTCTTGCTGTTCACTGAAAAACAAAGGAGAAAACAACATGAATGGAGAACACAAGGAATGATTTTTCTAACCACAACACAATTTACTGAATACTCACTAAGAGCCAGGGCATATTTTTATCTCACTTAATCCTTACAATAATGATGCAAAGAGGTCAATACCATCCCATCCTATAGCTAGAAAAACTTGAGGCCCAGAGTAGTAAAATCACTTCCCTAAGGTCACAGAGAAAATAAGTGGTAGAATCAGAACATGATCCCCAGATACTATAATGGAAAGCTCCTGGCCTTTTCTGTATGATCATATCCCAGGTTTAATTCCTGGGTCGGGAAGATCCCCTAGAGAAAGAAATGGCAACCCACTTCAGTATTCCTGCCTGGAGAACTCCATGGACAGAGGAGCCTAGAAGACTACAGTCTGTGGGCTTGCAAGAATCAGACATGACATAGTGACTAAACCACCACCACAGTCCCTCAAGATTCTGCAAAGGAGATATACACTATGAGAATAAGATCCACAAATATCCAAGTATGCACAAAGTACACATAAAGTAAGAGTGAATTCACTAAAATGTCAGTAATACTGTGGTCACTTAGAGGTGGTGGTATGACTTCAAAACAATTTTTATATATTTTTAATTAAGTACATTTTTTTCAGATTCAATAAAACTTTAAAAATGGGGGGGTGGATGTATATTCCACAGCTTCAGGTGCCAGGAGAAACCTCTGTGGCTCATGCCAGTTTTCTTAACACTCAGGCCACTAAGGCAACCAAAGGTTGTAATGCTGCTGCTCCCATAGTTTTGTTTTGTACTGGCATTCATGGATTCAAAAAGGACTCACGCAACATGTGCTGTCATCCAGGCACCATGCTCAACACTGAGGACACAAAACTAAATAAATCTCCATCCTGTACTCAGAACCCCACAATATACTTTGCTGGGAGAAACCAGACACATCATTTTGTGGGGAGAAACATGTCCTTACAAACAGCACAAATGAAACAGCAGTTTCAACAAGAAATGGGGTTTGGGTATCACAGAGATGGTCTTTTGGTTTCAGGTTTCAGGAACAGTCAGACTAGACTAAGTTGCATTAGTTGTGTCCAACTCTTTGCAACCCTATGAAATGTAGCCCACCAGGCTCCTCTGTCCATGGGATTCTACAAGCAAGAATACTGGACTGGGTTGCCATGACTTCCTCCAGGGGATCTTCCTGAACCCAGGAAAAGTTAACAGGCAGCTTATAACTCTATAGAGTGTGATAATGCTGGGGAGCCAGTGTTTACATGGCCCTTACAACCTTTAGTTGTTACCTGAAGCGATATACATATGCTTAGAGCTTAGTATCTAAAAGATGCTGGAACAAAACTACAGTTGTGGCTTACACATGCAGTTCACTTGCTAAACCAATATTCCCTTTTATTCTTGCCCTGCCAGTTGAACTTTAGAGTATTCAACAAATCTAGTCTTGGTTGTATACTCCCTGTTTAAAAGCAGCCTTTGGTACCTGAAAAGTGTTGGGGGCGGGGGTGGCGGTAATATCCTAACTTCTCTGGAGGAATAGAAATCCACACATTCTATTCTAACAAAAGTGAGGGGATGAACACTATTCTTGTTTGTATAAGGAAATGGTCCTTTTCAACATGTTTGGACATAGACAGTTGGAGATGAAAGCAGACAGGCGCACATACAGGGATGTGTATGTACATGTAGAACGTGCACATCGGACAGGAAGCGGGAAGGGAACACATGAGAGAGCGCAGGCCGGAAGTGGAAACGGCAAGCTGTTTTGGTCACTAGTAGGAAAACTACTGGACAAGATACCTGGAGACCTGATTTCCGGTCCTGCCACTATTAACCAGTGAATCATGCCCTCTCATGTTGTCTTATTAGCTGCAAAAGTTTTGGGATCTAATGACTTCATATTATAGATACAATATTATAGGATTCTGAACCATCCAAACCACAGAACTGAAAATAAAAATCTACTCATTCATTATTTCTATATCCTCTTTTCATTCACTCACTTTTTTGAACTGATAAAAAAGTATTTATTAATCTAGTTTTAAAAATATGGAATTCTTCATGAATTTTCAAGTCACTTTGGCAAGTGCTCAGAGTTTTTTCCCTGAGTCCCTTAAAAACAATGGCTATTTTTTATTCATATGTGTGTTCTCTGGTGCCTTTCATGGTTGAAAGGGTTATTTTATTTAGCAAGAGTCAATAAGAATGTTTATGAACAAAATAAGAAAACTGAATAAAATAATGAATAAAGTCCTCTCTGCAAATAACAGAACAGAAAAACCCTTCCTCAAAGATGGAAAAGTAATAGGCTCTCATGTTTATTTAAATAAGACAAATAAACTAAATAGAAGGGTCCCTTCACCTCTTCCTTTACTCCTTCCTTCTCAAAATGATTTTGTAGTTAAGTCTACCACTACAGATTGAAGTACAGGAACCTCTCTCAAAGAAGAGATGTATTCTGTGAGCTTTCAAAACATTAAAAAAGAAGTTTAAAAAGTCATTATGATGGAACAGACCTTAGACATGATCTCTCTATTTAGGAGGAGATGGAGAAGTAATTTTGGTCAGACACTGAAGTTATGAAGTGAACGGAGGGTACAATTCAGAACTTTCCAAAAGATTCTGCCTCCATATAAAAAGCAAGGGGTTCTTGACTTCCCTGGCAGTCTACTGGTTAGAACTTGGCACTTTTACTGCTACAGCATGGGTTTGATCCCTCAAGGAACTAAGATCCCACAGGTCAAGTGGCATGCCCCTCCCCCAAAAGGCAAGGGGTTCAAGGAAAATAAGAGCAACAAACATTACTAGGAAATAGTAAAGGAACCCAGTAGACTTCAGAAAATTCTGTGACATCCAGTATTTTGCTAGATTCCCCCCAAAACCACAGGAGGCAGAGGAGACAGAGATCACTTTCCCATCGCACAGTTAAGGAAAAGTGAGACACAGAGCTCGACCAAATGGCTCAAAGCCATCAGTGAAAAGTGCTAAGTCCTACCAGAAACTGCATGTCCCAAAACCTACAAAGGAATCCCAACAACAAAGACAATTTTTATAAATCAAAAAAACTATGGGATCGTCACTGTAGGATTTATAATCTAATAGTGAAAGGAATCAAAGGGACAGACAGAAAGTGCTCTCCCCTGAAAACCAGTCCTGGCACAATGCTCTCCCACTCCCCAAGTCCTCACAGGTCTTTATAGCGCTTCTGCAGCTGAGCCTGGGCTTTCAGATCTTCCTCTTGAAGCTGCTTAGCCACCTGCAGATCATGCTGGACCAAACGGTTCCGTTGAACATTCGATGCCAAATGATGCTCAACTGGACAGAAGATTGGAGAGAGGAATTACAATGCTTTGGCTTATTCGTAATAAACTTAAGAATAAACTTAAGAAGAGCCTTTCAATTAAAAAGAACTTCACAGCCATCATTTCCACGTATACACTTAGTAATGCTGCATAATACGCAGCACAGGAGTTGGCATTCTCATCTTTTCATTAAGGAAAAAGAGAATCAGAAAGGTTAAATCATGAGTATTTGGTCAGCAGTGGCAGTGCCTAAACTTCTACTCAAACCATCTAAAGCCAGGGCCGGTGCTCCTCCTGTTCCACAAGTTGCCACTTCATTTAAAAACTACATTTTTCAACACCTGATTTTTATACTGACACACAAATTACAAGTTCACATATATGTACTTTTGTATAACACATATAACTTAGATTTACTTTTCATAATTACATACATAAATATTCAGAAAACTCTAAATCTAGATACCACTAGGTATGTTTACCAATTGGTATCTTTACCAATCTAAGTAAAGGTATTTGGACCCCTATTCTTATGCCAGCCTTCTATATACTCCTGATCCACATATAACCACTGTATCCCTCCTACAACATTAAAGCAAAGGAAATGGCTCAAGTCCCTCTTTTCCTCCGATACACCCAACGGTCTTCTCATCCCCAGCAGCTGTCTCACTTCAAAACACGGAAAAGTGCATTCTTCACCAAGGTGTCACCTGCCTAGACAGATCCCTTGGGATGATGGGTGGTGTAGCCTGATGACTCTGTCTTCTCCCCGCCTCACCGCAAGAAATCTGCCTCAAGGCTACCACTAAAAAAGAAAACTGGAGGAGCTTGCAGGGGGCTATTACTCACTCTCTTGTTCCTGCAGGCTGTGGGCCAAGGTGTGGTCCTCCAGGACAGCAAAATCTCGGCACACTGCAGAGGATGGAGAAGGGCAGACAGAAAAGCTCATTAGTAGCGCTTCAACACAAAAAGAAAAAGGCTTTGTTCAGGACTTCAAAGAATCCATTCTTATAGTTCAGGATGATCAACTTTATAACTGGCAATGTACAAAAGAGTAATTAGTTGGTAAGAAGTCTTCATTCACACAAATCCAGATAGTACCTGCTCAATGCCATGTACAGGTGTACAACAAAGTAACAAAATAATGGTGAGATCCTGGCCTAAGGATGAGGTCCGGAAATTCTAATCCATGTCTATAAAGGGAGGGCAAGTACTGCAGTGACACACACACACACACACACACAGAGCTTATGTCTCAGCCATCTGGGGTTCAGCAGATTCTCTCCCAGAGACTTACGTTTATCCTGATCCTCTCAGGGAAAAACATACCTTTATTAGCCCCTCAGGCAAGAGCAGATCTCTACTTAAAATGTAGTCACATTCAGTGGGTCTACACTTTCACACATGAGTTAGAACTGGTTCTCTAGGTTTCTCTAAATGTAGAGATACCTAAAAAGAATCCGCAAACCAAAAGACAGTAAGAACCTTGGAACCAAGCATCTGCCACTAACCGCCTCCACCGGGACAGCCACCCAGAGTATTTCCTGGACTATTTTTTTAGACACCAATAGGAAGAGATGGTCTTAAAGGTTCATTCCACCCAAACTGTAATTTAAAACTGTTTCTTAAAGCAAACACACACATGAAGGACTCTTGTCATGAAAAATACTGTTCTGTTTAAGGATGTGTGGCTTAGGTGATATATCCTTACTCTATTCCAAACATGTACCTCACATTAAAGAGCAAAGTTCCCAAAGCCTCAGATGCCTGCCATGTGTAAGACTCAAGAACCTGTCCTCCAGGGCTTTTACCAGAGTTTACAGATTTTTTTCCTGCAGCTCTGGTTTTGTTTGTAAGGACATTTAATTAAAACAGAATGCAGAAATATTCCTTTGCCATTCTTAGCACTTACGAACGTTCACATACACATTCACACAGCCCTGTCCCTAGTTGAGAGATGATAAAACCAAAAAGCAGGCAGAGCTTGGAGACATCAGATTACTCTGAAAAGGCTTTATGATGGAAAATCACTTCTGTCTCAAAATCATATTAAACCAAATATGACCTGCTGACCCCTGGCTCAAATGCAACCTCAAAACCAGCAATTTCAATAGAAAGTCCTATTCTTTCACACCAGATATATTCTCATAAAATTTTAGTAACTGAAGCCCAGGTCAAAGTTCTCCCATATATCACAGAATGAACCTACTTTTAAGAAGAGCTAGTTAAACCTTCTGTTTAATAGGTGAGGAAATGAGGCCCACAAGGAAGAAAGGACTTATTAAGGGTTTATACACAGACTGTTGGTGGCAGGGCTGGGAGTCAGTTTTTGGGCAAGCAAGAACTCCTTCTGTTCTTGACGCCATGACAGCCCTCCTGGACTCATGGAAGACCACAGTCAGGACAGACTGAAAGGAGATACAAAGACTAAGATGCTTTCTCTAAAACACTTAGCTATTAATAATTAACATCAATTAATTAAATGGCTAGACATGCATGGATATTTTTCATAGAAAACAACTATTCAGAATGAGTTAGCCAAAATAAATGTAATCAAACCTCTTGCAGAAGAATGCTATTTTAATACGAGTGCTCAGTTGCTCAGTTGTGTCTGACTCTTTGTGACCCCATGGACTGTAGCCCACTAGACTCCTCTGTCCATGGGATTTTCCAGGCAAGAATACCGGAGTGGATTGCCATTTCCTCCTCCAGGGGATCTTCCTGACCCACGGATTGAACCCACATCTCCTGTGTCTCCTGAACTGCAGATGGTTTCTTTACCGCTGAGTCACACTACCTTACTATCTGAAGCACATTTATTAAACTACAAAAGTTTTTATTATTTGCAAACTAAAGGCAGTATTAATTTTAGATTAAGACTAATTTTTTAGATTACTAATGTTTTTCAAACCATGGATGGCAATCTATTATTAGATTATAAAAGCAATTTATTGAGCCTGGGACAAGCATTTCAGAATGACCAACCTGGAAAATAGAGTATATCACACACAGTAGAGGAAACTATGGTTTGGAGAAATCTTTTTCAGCTTTACATACACATACATGCGTATGCAACATGCATTAGGCCACAATGTAAAAAATTATCATTCTGCAATTACATTCAAAAAAGTTTAAAAGCCACTTCAATTTATGTTATTAGGGCAAAAAGTTCTGTCAAAAATATATTTTTTCTATACTTTTAATATTATGCTGAATAAAATAAAAATTATAAAATTAGTGCAGTTTTCCATGTGGATAACCATGTGAAGAAGTCAGCATGACATTAAAAATATGTTTATGGATACATATGCCTGTAGAAAAAACATAAGTTTTTAGTATTTGGCAGTGATATAACTGAATCGAGAACAGTGGTGACCCCAGAGACACAAGTACATGAGCAAGTGTGCCTTTACCACATACCCTGTTCCACTGTTTTACAGAGAAGACTGAAGCAAATAAGGAAAAATATTAATATCTATTAAATTCAGGTGGTAGGTTCCTGGGGTTTGTTATGGTATATTTTATATATGTTTATTTTCTATGTTTTCTGTACTTTTTGTAATGTTTTATATATATTACACTTAAATTCTACAACCAGAATTGTTAATATAAAAACAATATAAAAACTTATAAAATTCACATCTTTTATTTCAGTAGCAGCACACACTACTAAACCAAACACATGATGACATATATGACATATCATAATAAGCCAAGGAATTTATGAACTTATGATTAACTTACTAAGACTCGTGTCAATCATTTCTTAATATTTAAAAAGTAAGGCTGAAATACATTCAATTATTGTTATTTGACCTTCAATCTTATTACAGTAGAGGCTAAACTGGTACCCATAAAATATGGGTAAGGCCTGAGCTAGAAAAGAACCTAGAAGATCTTCCATGACTACAAATATGTACAAGAATCCCTACCTGCATGAAGCTATGCTGCAACACACAGAGAGTTAGCCTTTAAGGTTTACTAAAAACTTCCAAATCATCATCTCATTTATACCGAAGTACTACTTGCTTAATCCATAATTTCTTATACATCTTCCCTCAGTTCACTTCAGTCCTTCAGTCCTGTCTGACTGAATGGGGTCTTTGCGACCCCATGAATCGCAGCACGCCAGGCCTCCCTGTCCATTACCAACTCCTGGAATTCACTCAGACTCACGTCTATAGAGTCAGTGATGCCATCCAGCCATCTCATCCTCTGTAGCTCCCTTCTCCTCCTGCCCCCAATCCCTCCCATCATCAGAGTCTTTTCCAATGAGTCAACTCTTCTCATGAGGTGGCCAAAGTACTGGAGTTTCAGCTTTAGCATCATTCCTTCCAAAGAAATCCCAGGGCTGATCTCCTTCAGAATGGACTGCTTGGATCTCCTTGCAGTCCAAGGGACTCTCAAGAGTCTTCTCCAACACCACAGTTCAAAAGCATCAATTCTTTGGCACTCAGCCTTCTTCATAGTCCAACTCTCACATCTATACATGACCACAGGAAAAACCATAGCCTTGACTAGACGGACCTTTGTTGGCAAAGTAATGTCTCTACTTTTCAATATGCTATCTAGATTGGTCATAACTTTCCTTCCAAGGAGTAAGCGTCTTTTAATTTCATGGCGGCAATCACCATCTGCAGTGATTTTGGAGCCCAGAAAAATAAAGTCTGACACTGTTTCCCATTTCCCCATCTATTTCCCATGAAATGATGGGACCGGATGACATGATCTTCGTTTTCTGAATGTTGAGCTTTAAGCCAACTTTTTCACTCTCCACTTTCACTTTCATCAAGAGGCTTTTGAGTTCCTCTTCACTTTCTGCCATAAGGGTGGTGTCATCTGCATATCTGAGGTTATTGAGATTTCTCCCGGCAATCTTGATTCCAGCTTGTGCTTCTTCCAGTCCAGCGTTTCTCATGATGTACTCTGCATATAAGTTAAATAAACAGGGTGACAATATACAGCCTTGACGAACTCCTTTTCCTATTTGGAACCAGTCTGTTGTTTCATGTCCAGTTCTAACTGTTGCTTCCTGACCTGCATACAAATTTCTCAAGAGGCAGGTCAGGTGTTCTGGTATTCCCATCTCTTTCAGAATTTTCCACAGTTTACTGTGATCCACACAAAGGCTTTGGCATAGTCAATAAAGCAGAAATAGATGTTTTTCTGGAACTCTCTTGCTTTTTCCATGATCCAGCGGATGTTGGCAATTTGACCGCTGGTTCCTCTGCCTTTTCTAAAACAAGCTTGAACATCAGGAAGTTCACAGTTAACATATTGCTAAAGCCTGGCTTGGAGAATTTTAAGCATTACCTTACTAGCGTGTGAGATGAGTGCAATTGTGCGGTAGTTTGAGCATTCATTGGCATTGCCTTTCTTTGGGATTGGAATGAAAACTGACCTTTTCCAGTCCTGTGGCCATTGCTGAGTTTTCCAAATTTGCTGACATATTGAGTGCAGCACTTTCACAGCATCATCTTTCAAGACCTGGAATAGCTCAACTGGAATTCCACCACCTCCACTAGCTTTGTTCGTAGTGATGCTTTCTTTTTTTTTTTTTTTTAATTTTATTTTATTTTTAAACTTTACAATATTGTGTTAGTTTTGTTAAATATTGAAATGAATCCGCCACAGGTATACATGTGTTCCCCATCCTGAACCCTCCTCCCACCTCCCTCCCCATACCATCCCTCTGGGTTGTCCCAGTGGACCAGCCCCAAGCATCCAGTATCGTGCATCGAACCTGGACTGGCGACTCGTTTCATACATGATATTATACATCACCTCCACTAGCTTTGTTTGTAGTGATGCTTTCTAAGGCCCACTTGACTTCATATTCCAGGATGTCTGGCTCTAGGTTAGTGATCACACCATCGTGATTATCTGGGTCGTGAAGATCTTTTTTGTACAGTTCTTCTGTGTATTCTTGCCACCTCTTCTTAATATCTTCTGCTTCTGTTAGGTCCATACCATTTCTGTCCTTTATCGAGCTCATCTTTGCATGAAATGTTCCTTTGGTATCTCTGATTTTCTTGAAGAGATCCCTAGTCTTTCCCATTCTGTTGTTTTCCTCTATTTCTTTGCATTAATTGCTGAAGAAGGCTTTCTTATCTCTTCTTGCTATTCTTTGGAACTCTGCATTCAGATGTTTTTATCTTTCCTTTTCTCCTTTGCTTTTCACTTCTCTTCTTTTCACAGCTATTTGTAAGGCCTCCCGAGACAGCCATTTTGCTTTCTTGCATTTCTTTTCCATGGGGATGGTCTTGATCCCTGTCTCCTGTACAATGTCACAAACCTCATTCCATAGTTCATCAGGTACTCTATCTATCAGATCTAGGCCCTTAAATCTATTTCTCACTTCCACTGTATAATCATAAGGGATTTGATTTAGGTCATACCTGAATGGTCTAGTGGTTTTCCCTACTTTCTTCAATTTAAGTCTGAATTTGGCAATAAGGAGTTCATGGTCTGAGCCACAGTCAGCTCCTGGTCTTGTTTTTGCTGACTGTATAGAGCTTCTCCATCTTTGGCTGCAAAGAATATAATCAATCTGATTTCTGTGTTGACCATCTGGTGATGTCCATGTATAGAGTCTTCTCTTGTGTTGTTGGAAGAGGGTGTTTGTTATGACCAGTGCATTTCTTGGCAAAACTCTATCAGTCTTTGCCCTGCTTCATTTCGTATTCCAAGGCCAAATTTGCCTGTTACTCCAGGTGTTTCTTCACTTCCTACTTTTGCATTCCAGTCCCCTATAATGAAAAGGACATCTTTTTTGGGTGTTAGTTCTAAAAGGTCTTGTAGGTCTTCATAGAACCGTTCAACTTCAGCTTCTTCAGCGTTACTGGTTGGGGCATAGACTTGGATTACTGTGATAGTCCTCCCTAGTGCCTTTCAAAATCAGCCTCTACATTCTTTGCATTTCTACTCTAATTCAAGATGGGGAAGTCACACAACCAGCCACTTTTGTAAATCAGTAACCAGGTTGGGAATTACAGAAAACACTACTCAGTCAGGACAAGTTCAGACAGGATCTTTGCTCCTCCTCTAACCTACTTTGAAGCAAACAGCTAGAAACTGTACTGAGAATAAAGAGCATCAACTTATCTGACTGTTTCCCTGCA
This sequence comes from Bos mutus, assembly GCF_027580195.1. NCBI lineage: Eukaryota > Metazoa > Chordata > Mammalia > Artiodactyla > Bovidae > Bos > Bos mutus. The sequence continues at coordinate 75,088,725 of NC_091617.1, forward strand.
GGCACATTTAAGAGGAACCACTGGACCCTGGGCTTTTACCCTCCCTATTCTCAACCTTTCCCTCCCATGTTCATTCTCATTCACCCTAATCTCAGGCTATCTTTTTGCCAGGAACAGCCAACTGCATCATTCTCCATTCTCATCCAACCCTGCAGTCTCTATGTATTCCACCCAATTAGTCCTGGATATAGCATAAAGTAAGACTTCAGGAGATGGAGATGCTCATTAATAGAAAAAAAAGGAAGAAAAACTGGTCAAAAAAAGTCAGAGTTTCATAGACAAAGGACGAAGATGATATCTTATGAATAAAAAGAATTAAGCTCTGTTTTTGATGACAGCATCACAGAGGCTTGTAAAATTATCCAAACATTCAAATAAAAACTAGAAACCTCTTCCTTTCCCATGAAAAGAACAGAGTTTTAGTGATTTTTAAAATTCAGATATGTACATATATACAGTGGAACAGTTTACATAAAAGCAAGCAAGTCTTATAAATGGGAAGTAAGATTTATAGATCTCTCACCTATTTTCCTCAAAAAGAAAGATGATTCTCACTCATCCGTGGATCCCCTTAAATAAATAAATGGCACAGTATTCACCTAGTTAACACAGTTATTCAACAAACATTTACTGAATTCTATTATTAGAAGGGTTAAGTCATTTACAAGTCATCAAGGAGGTGGAAGTGACAGGTTAACAGACAAAACAATAAGTTTGATAAAGGTTATAAAGACCTATTGGAGAAAGGGATGGCAACCCACTCCAGTTTTCTTGCCTGGAGAATGCCATGGACAGAGGAGCTTGGTGGGCTGCAGTCCATGGGGTCACAAAGAGTCAAACATGACTAAGTGACGCAAACACACATAAAAACCAATATACAAGCAACTCCTACAGCTCAACTCCAGAAAAATAAATGACCCAATCAAAAAATGGGCCAAAGAACTAAATAGACATTTCTCCAAAGAAGACATACAGATGGCAACAAACACATGAAAAGATGCTCAACAACTGAGAAATGCAAATCAAAACCACTATGAGGTTATTTCACACCAGTCAGAATGGCTGTCCAAAAGTCTACAAATGAGGGTGTGGAGAAAAGGAACCCTCTTACACAGGTGGGTGAAACTAGGAGCCACTATGGAGAACAGTGTGGAGATTCCTTAAAAAACTGGAAATAGAACTGCCTTATGATCCAGCAACCCAATGCTGGGCATACACACTGAGGAAACCAGAAGGGAAAGAGACACGTGTACCCCAAATGTTCATCACAGCACTGTTTATAATATAAGACATGGAAGCAACAGATGTCCATCAGCAGATGAATGGATAAGAAAGCTGTGGTACATATACACAATGGAGTATTACTCAGCCATTAAAAAGAATACATTTGAATCAGTTCTAATGAGGTGGATGAAACTGAGCCTATTATACAGACTTCTAAATACAGTATTCTAACGCATATATATGAATTTAGGATGGTACCATTTAACACTGATGTATAGAACAAACTAAAGATTTGGGAGAATAATGAAACATGTAAAATATCATGTAGGAAACGAGTTGCCAGTCCAGGTTGTTGGGGCTGGTTTTGGTACCCACATTGCCTAACATTTTGAAAAATACAATTATGTAAAGTTTAAAAATAAAATAAAATTGGAAGAATAAAAAAAAAAAAAAAAAAAATAGAAAATTCTTTGGAGGCAATGGAGCTTAAGGGGGTGAAGGGGAGGGACAGGTACAAGGAGTGGAAGTGACCTGCAATGCTGTATGAGGAAACCTTAAAGTAGCTAAGATACAAAGCCAATGTCACAGAAAGGTTTAAGTAATACATTCTTACTTTAACCATACAAACTAAAAGAGAAACTTTTTTACCCACATCTTTCTGAAAAAATACAACTGTCTGTATCTTAACAAGCTTTAAAAATGCCTAGATTAGTATGTTCTTTCAACTGTCTGTATAATTTTGTATAATTTTGTGAATTATTCTGTTTTAGTGTAAATGCTATTAGTAGCAGATGGAATATATACTCAATACTGAGAGCTGGGTTTAGGCTTGCTTTCCTTTTCTCTGTACACACGGGTACACATTCTATGCATGGGGAAGATGTTTTGTCTTGAAAAGTTGGTAATAAAAAAAAAAAAATTGGTAATAACAGTCAACTACAATTGACACTGATAGAGTACTTTGGGGATCACACTGCACTTTCACACCTACCTCTCCTAACCTTCTGAAGATAGAGGTTTTACCAGTATCCTCACTTTATTTATGAGGAAACTAAGGCTCAGAAAAATAAAGTGCCTTGACCAAAATAACACAACAAATGAGCACATGAATTGGAAACCAAACTGAACTATTCTCGCCTCAAATACTTCTGTTCAAAGAACTCGTAGAAGAAATGGGTCTATATTTAAGTATGTCAGAAAAGAGTGGTATTATTAAATACTAATTAAGATAAGACAAATATGAGTTAGGTTCTTTGAAATTGAGGACGAAATAAAATTCAGGTCAGAAGGTGGATTCCAAGTCTTAAAATAGAGCAATAAAAATGGGACATAGTTTACTTTGTCTCACTAACAATCACAGTTGGCCTATGTTCACTTTTGAAAAGCAAGGACAAAAAAAAAAAATAAAATTCCTGTCATTTGTACAGTGCTTCACAGATGACCTATAAGAAAAACCCTAGGTAGTAACTGCAGTGGGAAATTCCAAGGAAAATCTCCCTCTGGGATCTAACAACCTTCCCCTATCTCCATCCAAAAATCAATGGCTTTCCTTTCCTTTGGTAAGATAGTATTAATGAATTCAGACTAATGTGTCTAATAGTTGTTAAAGACAATTTTAACTAAGAAATGATAGCATATGTAAGTCACTAAGTTCTTGTTCACTGCCCTACAAGAGAAATGTCTCTAAACCATTAAAGAAGAGTCTCTTCCCTGTATTTAAAGTTTTAATAAAACTGCCTCAGTAGAAGAGAAATGGGATGCAGGTAAACTGTGAACAGACCTCATCCTAATGCCAAATCTTCCATACTCTCAATCCCAGCAAAGTTTATGTCCAGGTAGTAAGGCGACATCAACATCACCACCACTGAAACCAACTCCAAAACCAACCCCCATCCATCACCACCACCATCAGCTTCTTAGAGAGGCTCAGCTTTGTCTCTTAATGGAAACACTCTCCTAACCACTTGCCCCAATTATGAGTCCCCAAAAACCCCAAAATTAGGAGCCTCAAAATAGTGTTGAGTCCCTGGGTCACTCTGAAAAGTGAAATTTCCCACTTTCAGGTAGAAAGCTGAAAACAACTAGAATAACATCTGAATAATGCTTGAGCAATTGATTTTTCAGGGATAAATGGTAACTGAAACCTTTGACCCTTCTCTGACTTTTAGTGATTCTAATTTCCATCTTGTGGTAATGAACAAAATTGAGGTACAATATGACAGAGAGAACACAGTGGCACCTAATTTTGGCTGATGTTAACAGCACAGCTGCTCCATTTTCATTTACTTTGTTCCTGCTCAAAAGTAGCCAATGGAAAGAAGTGTTACTTTTCTGATCTCAAGTCTCCAAATCCCCTGTTCTTTCCAATTTACTACGGTTACTCCATCTGTCTGGGAGACAGAGGATCCTTCTCAGCAGAAATCTATAAAATATGGTAATTAAATCAGATCCACCTTCCTGTACTTACTACCCTTGGTATAATTACCCCTACTTACTAAACTACCCACAAAGTACATAGAGATTTCTGCAATTCCTTTGTGAAAGGCAAAGATTTTCATTCCACATATTGTACAACTGATCAGGGCACCAAGTATCATTAACCAATGTGTCAATTGTTTGGGGATTTTTATGGTTATTGGTTTTGGTTTGAGTTTTTCTTGGTTGGTCAGTGTGGGTGTGAAACACACAGAACAGGACAGCCATGTAAGTCTGAGGGGAATTCAGTGACCACTATATACATGGTGGAGGTAGGGACCCTTTCCTTTCTGCCTGTGGCACCTTTCCAAATGTCACCTCTTTATGAACCCAATCCTACAGGACATACAACCAAAACCATCACAACTGACACTTTGCAAAACCCAGCAGATTTACTTATGCTCTTTTCCCCAATGATTTCATAAAATGTAATAAACATAATACTTGAGGACTAATCATATTATAAATACATGTATTCATTTCTTTCCCCAGCAAACATTCAAGACCCTGAAAGGCAGAAAAATATCTTATGATCTTCTTGCTAATGTTTATCCCAGTGCCTAGGATAATAATTTTCTGATAAATCCCTATGGAAAGGATGGCTCCTGAGAAAAATGACTAGTGTAAATAATGTGCCATGAAATTCTGTATTTTTTGGAGGTGTGATCCATCCTGATTCTCCACCAAAACAAAGCTAAGAAGCTTCACATATACCCACACAGCCTTAAGTGACAGCAAAGGGTTTCTGTTCCCAACATCCAGATTTCAGATGTATTACAATGGAAAGGATAATGACCTGACAGACTCCTAGAATACTGGAAAATTTGTACACTCAGGAAGGTGGTTAACTGTTGGTTCCTTTAGATGACAATTAAGCACATCACTCAATAAGGCTCTGAAAGTTGGGATAACATGCCAAGAATCACATAGTTAAATATGTGGCACTTTCAGATTAGACCTCAGGGCTATGAAAAATGTGTATACATGAGGACATGTTTGTTAAACTAATCAACCTGACAGGGTACATAGGATGTACATGGTGTTTTGAAGCAGAACACACTGTGCACTAAAGTGCTGGCATGAATTTTCAGAATCTGGAGCTAATCCCCTGAGTTATTCATTTGAAAAAACTGTCTCATGTCCTCAGAAGTCCTCTACAATTGTGCTCAGTCGTTCAGCCGTGTCCAACTCTTTGTGACCCCAAGGACTGCAACCTGCCAGGCTCCTCTGTCCGTGGGATTTTCCAGGCAAGAATACTGGAGCTGCAGGCTGCTAAATAATCCTGAAGATTAGAAAATGTTAATAAGTATAAGGTGAATGGAAAACGAATCAAAATTGACAGAGACAAAAAAAGAGGGAGGTAGAGGGGGAGTCTTAAGAAGTCTAGTAACAGAAAGATGTTTTCAAGATTAATTACCCTTCCATAAACATTACAGAAAGACAGAAAGCTACCTTTTTAATAAAAAAACTCCACAAAGACCAGAACAGTGTAACTCAAGATTTTCTGCAAAGCTCCACCAAATATCTGATCTACAAAGTCACCACCTTGATCAGAAATCCAAAATGTCTTAGAATATCAAGAGGCTTTAATCCCCTCAAAATATCATGAAAACAATAAAGTTCCTGGATGATAGGTTGAGGTTCCCAAGTTTCCTCAAATATTTCTACATGTCAGTCATTGTTCATAAAAAGGTGCTGACTGATTCATCACTTTCTTAAAATTATAGAAACCGATTATCAGAAAGAGTGTGAGTAGCTGCCATGTCCAACTGTATCCTGTCCAAATAATCATTTGGACTCCTCCTAAATATTTAACCACAGGAAGCCCACCTCCCTTCCATATAGCTTTCAGACAACTACAAAATTGTCTGTGGAAGGACTCTCCTGCTAATCTAAAGATATTCCCTGGGCCTAGTTTCAGCCTCAGAGCACTCACCTTTTCCTAGAATGTACGTAGATGCTTTGTACAAAGCACTGGCATTCTGAAGTCTGTTATTTTACATACATGATAGATGACTATTCACGTGGGATATTACATGAGCTATGCCCAGGTGAAGGGCGTCCTGAAGGTACGCGACACAATAAGGGCAGAGCCCAAGGCCGATCTCTGAGCCTCTGTCTAGTATATGCCCATACTACAGAGCAGGGGACTTGCCAGATGGCTCAGCGGTAAAGAATCTGCCTACCAATGAAGGAGACGCTGGTTTGATCCCTGGGTTGGGAAGAACCACTGGAGTAGGAAATGGCAACCCACTCCAGTATCCTTGCCTGGGAAATTCTATGTACAGAGGAGCCTGGCAGGTTACAGTCCACAGGGTCGCAAAAAGTCACACATGACTGAGCACACAGGTATGCTATAGTGTACATGGACTATGGTAGAAATATCTGGTTTTTCAATTTAAATTTCATTTAGAAAATACTAGAAAGAATAAACATCAAAGTCCTAACACTCATTATGTACTGTAGGACTATAATGTAGCTTGTTTTTCTTCTAAAATGTGTTTATATTTTATTTTCTAATTTATTCTATTTCTAACCCTAACCTAACCTAAAATCATGAAATGGAATCTTATTATTCATAATCCCTTTCATAATATTTTATAAAATTTTATAATTAAAAGATAGATATATGTTTTTAATCCTATTTAAGCACCTAAACAGTGAAGCAGCAAATATTTAGAGGAAAAAACGAGTTGCAGTAGCAATGTTTATTTACTCAATTTAATTATATTAATACTGTTTCCCTAAGATTAGAGAATAAGCTATTTTTTTCTTTAAGGAAAAAAGTATGCTAACAAAAACAAAGTCTACATGAGGCCCCAAATTTGTATCTGATCTTCCTGAGAACCAAAGCAATCAGGAAAATATGTAAAGATGCTCAGTTCCCATTATCAAAAAGGAGAAAAAACACCAGTTCCTGACTGAAGAGAAATGCTTTACTAGCACCAAACATGAAAGCAAGGTCAGTTAACACACTGGAACTTTAGTGCAAACTTTAAGTTATATAATAGACTCATATACAGTTTAAGTATGAGTTTTAAACTTGTGTCTACATATATACAAACATACACACAGCTTCAATAAAAAGCACAAGCCTGAGCTCAGTAAAGAGATGTTAAAAAAGCAGAATAAGTGATTTAATCCAAACATTTAACTCTGATGCAATTTATCAAAATAGGTTCCTGAGTTTCTCCCCGCCCCCCCTCAACCTCCCCCAAAGTTAAATGAAAACCTCAGTAACCCAAACCACTTGTTTGGCAAGGAGATATATTATAGCTAACCACAGACACACTAGATTGCAGGCAAGTGGGTTTGAAAATGCTGAGATAATATGTCCTCAAATCAGAAGCACTACTTTAATATCACAAACCATCTACATCATTATCAGAGACCACAGAGTAACTGGGTAGCTTATTGGAAAAGTGAAAATGGCTGAGTCAGAAATTTCCATATGACAGGGAGAAAGACTGGCGATGAGAAAAATACTGAAAAAAAGGACAGTGAAAACAGGGAGGGAGGTAGCAGGGTGAAAACACAGCAAATTTTACTCATCCCGGTAGAACTGTTGGACAGAGGGAAGACTTTCCATTAGGAAATATTTGACTCAAGTTATCATAAATGATTTAAAAAAAAATACCCACAAAGTACCTCACAAGCTTTCTGGGCTACAGGCATAAACTTTATGGAATGGTGCTCTGAAGCCAAACCTTTCTGTATTGGCAGTAACAAAATAAAAAAGTTACCCAAGAAAAGTTACAATTCTCCAAAACCCCAAGTCAGGACGGCCCAGCATCAGATGGAACAGGTATTAGAAAAGATTTCCTTAAACTGAACCAATTCTGTATGTTCTATCCATCCATTATTCGCCAAAGCCTTTGACTGTGTGGATCACAATCAACTGTCGAAAATTCTGAAAGAGATGGGAATACCAGAACACCTGACCTGCCTCTTGAGAAATCTGTATGCAGGTCAGGAAGCAACAGATAGAACTGGACATGGAACAACAGACTGGTTCCAAATAGGAAAAGGAGTTCGTCAAGGCTGTATATTATCACCCTGTTTATTTAACTTATATGCAGAGTACATCATGAGAAACGCTGGACTGGAAGAAACACAAGCTGGAATCAAGATTGCCGGGAGAAATCTCAATAACCTCAGATATGCAGATGACACCGCCTTTATGGCAGAAAGTGAAGAGGAACTAAAAAGCCTCTTGATGAAAGTGAAAGTGGAGAGTGAAAAAGAAAACGAAGATCATGTCATCCGGTCCCATCACTTCATGGGAAATAGATGGGGAAACAGTGGAAACAGTGTCAGACTTTATTTTTCTGGGCTCCAAAATCACTGCAGATGGTGACTGCAGCCATGAAATTAAAAGACGCTTACTCCTTGGAAGGAAAGTTATGACCAACCTAGATAGCATATTCAAAAGCAGAGACATTACTTTGCCAATAAAGGTCCGTCTAGTCAAGGCTATGGTTTTTCCTGGATGTGAGAGTTGGACTGTGAAGAAGGCTGAGCACCGAAGAATTGGTGCTTTTGAACTGTGGTGTTGTGGTGTTGGAGAAGACTCTTGAGAGTCCCTTGGACTGCAAGGAGATCCAACCAGACCATTCTGAAGGAGATCAGCCCTGGGATTTCTTTGGAAGGAATGATGCTAAAGCTGAAACTCCAGTACTTTGGCCACCTCATGCAAAGAGTTGACTCACTGGAAAAGACTCTGATGCTGGGAGGGAGTGGGGGCAGGAGAAGAAGGGGACTACAGAGAATGAGATGGCTGGATGGCATCCCTGACTCGATGGACGTGAGTCTCAGTGAACTCCAGGAGTTGGTGATGGACAGGGAGGCCTGGCATGCTGCGATTCATGGGGTCGCAAAGAGTCGGACACGACTGAGCGACTGATCTGATCTGATCTGAGGGTCAGAAAAAAATTGTTTTCACATTGTTTATGGCAGCTACTAGTCACATATAGCTATCTATTTAAATTGACTAAAGTTAAGTTATAAAAATCCAATTCCTCAGTCTCACTAGCCACATTTCCAGTGCTAAACAGGCATATAGGACTGGTGCTTACCATTTTGGACAATGAGAAATACAGAGTACTTCCACCACCATGGAAGATTTGTTGGACAACACTGCTCTAAACAATAATCACAGTGTAATAGAAAGGACAGTATCAGTTTAGACAACCAGACCACTCAGCAGCATTTAAAACCATTTTAATCGTGTGTGAATGTGAATGTGTGTGTGTGTGTGTGTGTGTGTGTGTACAAGAGGAAGAGAGAGAGAATGCGTGCTTATATTTTAACCAACAGATATAACTCATTTTGCCAGTATGGACAATCAACCATCCTAAATATAGTTCTAGTCTTGTAGTAGCTACTGATTTAATTTCAAAGTGTTTTTTGCTTCTTTTCCTCAGCCTTAATGTGATGGTAGTTTTGCTAACCTCAGCCGCATGAAAAGAAAAAGAGATTTTCTACATTTATTAAGTAATCACTACGCAGATATAGTCACAGAAACAAAGTGAACAAATATCCTCTTGGAAAGGAAAGTGAGCTGTTAATTCAATACAGTTACAGTAATTTGATTCTGTGAAATACAACTGCTACTAAATAAACTTATCAGATCTCTAATACCTTACTGATTATTCATCGAAGAATGCTAGATTTTCATTAGCAAAGAAATGCATTTGTGAATTTCAACTGTCTTATAAAATTAAATTAATCATAACCAGAGAAGACTTCTAAATTTACTGTCTTTGGTGGCTTTCTTAAAGAACAGTTACATTTACACGGGTGCTTCACTTCAGAACAATTCAGGAAAATATGAATTTACACAGCAGCTAATTACTGTGTACATTACCTAAAAATGATTAAAAAGGAAACACTCCTGCTTTAAAATGATTCAGCTGATTTCCAAATAGATTTATAAAATTTCATATTTAAACATAAAAAAGATGACTATCAAATTACACTTAGGAAAATATGAAATCTCTTAAACAGTGTTTTCTGTAGTGTGCTGCAGAGTCCTGGTAAGGAGATATTCTGTGAATACCTACTGCATACACATGCACTTTAACCAAGACTATGCTTACTTATATTCTAATACTAGCTCTAACACTCACCAGATGAATAATCTCAAGTAAATTAATATCATTTACATTTGCTCACCTGTAATACGAGTAGTAATAACCATTATAGTACTTAAGCATCAGAGGAAATTTGTATTTTTTACATTTTTTTTAATTGTTGGAAAATTGCCTTACAATGTTGTGTCAGTTTCTTTTAAAAAAACGTACTCACAAACTGATTTCAACAGAGATAAACCTTTTATGTAGAAAACAACAGACCACTGATAACCACAGGGGTCTTCAAAAGGGTAAAATACCCCTAGATAAGCAGTGGCAGACAATTTTTTCAAAGCAATTTTCCACTATGAATATCCTCATAGAAAAAAAAAAAACAAACTATTTCTTTAATTTTTACTCCACGTATCCCTAAAGAAACTACAATGTTCTGTTCCTCTATTTGAAGCACTTTTCCTGGCACTTAAGCCCTCAAATGGTTTGGCAGGCCTCAGATGGTTTGGTTTCTCTGTTTGCCTTAGCCTAGAAAGAAAAGCCACCCATCTCCTTAAACCTCTGTAGGATAAACCCAGTCATGCCCATTAAAACCCAAAAGATCACACCAATCCAACTTAAGTACAAGTTTACACCAAGGGAAGAAAAACCATTTTGCCTTTATTGGCTTCATATGACAAGTTTCCTTAAGTACTAGCTACTGCAAGTTTTATTTATCCTTGAGTCAGACATTTCCACTTTCAACTTTTCTGCAAGCAGATACATTAGCCAGCACTTTCGTGTTAGGATTAGTAAATTCATTTCAGCTTCAAAAATTTGAGAGAACGGTAATACTCAAAGTTTAAAAAAAAAAAAAACTGCTCATGGGATAAGTAGGTATGGGAAAAATATTCTTACAATCTGTTCCCATAAAGCAAACTGCAACACTCACAGTTCCACTGTGATAACCATTTGTCAGAATTCTACACACATTTCCAGTCATCTTGGACTATGTAAATCTCAAAGTATGCTGCTAAGTCACTTCAGTAGTGTCCAATTCTGTGCGACCCCATAGACGGCAGCCCACCAGGCTCCGCCGTCCCTGGGATTCTCCAGGCAAGAACACTGGAGTGGGCTGCCATTTCCTTCTCCAATGCATGAAAGTGAAAAGTGAAAGGGAAGTCACTCAGTCGTGTCCGACTCTTCACAACCCCATGGACTACAGCCTACCAGGTTCCTCTGTCCATGGGATTTTCCAGGCAAGAGTACTGGAGTGGGTTGCTACAAATGGGTGATCTCAAGATTTCTGGAATCTTACTCTGATATGCTGCCATATGTTCAATAATTGGTCATGTTTACTGACTAAAAATGTGGTTTTTGGTAAAGAATCTTAAGATCATGGGTACATTCCTAGAATCAACTGTTTTTACACTTACCAGGGGATTGCCTCTTTGGAATACCAGGAGATTTCTCTTATAATCAGGATTACACTAAAATCAGAGTTCTTCTCCTAGAAATACTCTATACAGAAGAAGGTTAAGGACCCAACAGCAAATTGGAAGAAGTGAGCCTGAGTTCCACAGTACAGCCAGAAACTTCCTAAGCAGGTAATAGGGAGATGTGTGCAGATTTTAAGAAAGGATTCTATCAATCACTTCAGGTTTCCGTGTATTGATAGTTCATCAGAGGGGATATTTTTTTTTTTTTTCTTTTTGAGGAAGAAATCTGTATTCACCTTAGTGGTATTTAAATTAGATGTGAATTTTTGATTGTCCTCTATTCCCAAAGAAAACTGGAAACTCTCTGAATGGAAGAGAGAAGCAAAAATTGAAGTTCAGTAATAAATTCCAATAAGGAGTATGCTGAGGTTTCTTCACACAAAGGTAAACAGAGTACATAAAATGGCATCATGGTTCTGATTTGGATTTTTAATGTTTAAAAAGTATTTCAGAAAAGAAAAAACACCTTTAGAGCTATATAGATCAGGATTCAAATACTGCACTTTTATTGGCTAAAAGATTTTAGACAAGTTATTTGATCTCTTTGAGCCTCAGGTTTCTCATCTGTGAAATGAAGATAAATGTTGTGAGGACTAAATTAGGTAATGAAGGGCCAAAGAAAATATCTGTCACTTGCTAAGAGGAAGTTCAGTAAATGGAACTTCCAATTATTATTGGTATCATCAGAATTAGAGGCTTCCCTGGTGGCTCATATGGTTAAGAATCTGCCTACAATTCAGGAGACAAAGGTTCGATCCCTGGGTCGGGAAGATCCCCTGGAGAAGGGAATGGCTACCCACTCCAGTATTCCTGCTTGGAGAATTCCATGGACCGATGAGCCTGGTGGGCTACAATCAATGAGGTTACAGAGAGTTGGTCATGACTGAGCAACTAACACTTTTTTATCAGAATTAATGAATTTTTATAATTAGTTATTTTTTATTAAGTATTTCTTTTAGTCAGGTCCCACTAAGTCACGGATTAACACAGATCTATCACTTCCCTAATACAGAATCTATAATGGAATAAGCAATCACTACTTTCTCTTATGAATGCATGAAAATATTTCCTGGCAAGGAATTACAATATAATCAACAGTTGACTACATTTCAATAGCTCTTTCCTACATTATAGGTTTTCTCATGAGGGAGAACACATTTTCCACACATATACACTGTGGGCCCGAGTTATAAGAAAATCATAATGCCTAGAATGTTTAATAAGCTCCACCACACCAAACTTTTTCAGTTGAATATTAATGATTAGAAAGTAAAGAAGAATTCTATGTGAAAGTCAGGTAGTTACAGTTTATCAAAATATAAGAATCATCCAAGTATCACCATCAGGTATGGTGGGAGAGCAGACTATTGAGTAGAAGGAGAGCCAGTCAAAATCTAAACAATATATTAACATGTAGATTTAAAATACTGCATGCCTAAAACTAGATAAATTTTCCTAATTTCTGTTCCTTGAACTGTAAAAGCTTTCTGCCAAATTCACATGGCATTTTGGTATCTTACTATACAAAAATTTAGTAAGATACCAAAACGCTACATGCATTTAGATATCTCTTTCCCAGGTTGAAGTACAAAAAGCCCAGTTCTTCATTCCAGATACCAGTCAGAACTTTCCAAAATCAGAACCTCAATGTCCTGACCTATTAAGGAAATGGTTCAAATTATTTTTAGTAATTCCTCCAACTTAGAGAGTAGTATGAAGTGTAGTTGATTCAGTGTAAGTGATATACATTTGTCTCTAGTATATAAGCACATCATCTAAAAACGTGATAAGCACAGCCTATATAGACTATCCATACAGGAAGACTGTTACACTTTCTTTTATACCAGATATTGTTTTCTTCACTGTTGCTGATGGTTTTATTTCTGCCATACAAAAGGGCAAAAATCTGATTTTACATATTTATACAGTGGGCTTCCCTGGTGGCTCAGTCAGTTAAGAATCTGTCTGCAATGCAGGAGACTGCCTGCAATGCAGGAGACCCAGGTTCAACCCCTGGGTCAGGAAGATCCCCTGGAAAAGGAAATGGCAACCCACTCCAGTATTCTTGCCTGGGAAATTTTATAACACAGGAGCCTGGCGGGCTACAATACATGGGATCACAAGAGTTGGACACGAACGACTGACTAAACCACCACCACCCACAGTAGTTTTGAAAGTGGAAGTGTTAGTCACTTAGTCATGTCCTACTCTTTGTAAACCCATGGACTGTAGCCCACCAGGTTCCTCTGTCCATGAAATTCTCCAGGCAAGAATACTGGAGTGGGCTGCCATTCCATTCTCTGGGGATCTTTCCCACCCAGGGATCAAACCCATGTCTCGCGCATTGCAGGTAGATTCTTTACTGTCTGAGCCACCAGTAACAACCAATAAATCTTAAAATAATCTTTTGTTCACTCTGAAAAGTGAAAGTGAAGTCGCTCAGTCGTGTCCGACTCTTTGCAACCCCATGGACTGTAGCCCACCAGGCTCCTCAGTCCATGGAATTTTCCAGGCAAGAGTACTGGAGTGGGTTGCCATTTCCTTCTCCTGGGGAACTTCCCAAACCAGGGATCAAACCCAGGTCTCCCGCACTGCAAGCAGACGATTTACCGTCTAAGCCACCAGGGAGTGCCACATAAAAAGGCAGACTCATCCTGTCTAAACTAGCGGTTCTCACAGAACCTTCAATTTCATGATAAAATGAAACCATGTTAAGACTCATTTACTGTCCAATGAACTCAACTGTGGACTGTGCAATTTACTAAAAGGTTAATTAACCTGGGGCCAGATGATCGGAGCACAGCCTGGGAAAGCGAATACCTTTCATACTCAGAAATCTTGAAGATCAGCAAATTTAACTTCACCAAGAATGGGTTCTAGATGCCTTGGATTTATTTCCCTGTGTTGTTACTGAAATTGGCTTCAATACAGTATATTTGGTTATCATGTAATTCCCCTGCAGAGGAAGTGAAAGAAAATCAGAGGCAGCCTGCATTAGCGAACAGGAAGACAAGCTGTCCAAATACCTTTTCTGCTCTAGAGCATTCACTTGTTTCATTTGTTTTTTAAGGATTCAAAATCATTTTGATGATTTAAAAATACCATTATAATATCTAATTACCAATATAAATTGGTTTTTGTAGCATAGTATGTTTTTAAAAGGGTTAACTTTTAATACATCAGAATGAAGCTGAAACAGACTAAACTGTATGTCCTAATTGACAAAACCACCCTCAGATAAGTATGAATTAAACATATCCACCCCCAAAGCAAGAAACTTTTGAGCTCTTTTGCTCATGCCTTCCTACTCTTTCTTCATCTCATAAACCATACCAAGTTTACAATTTGTACACTCATCCTCTTAGTTTCTAACTCATAACTTTTACATTCTTCACAATCACTTCCATAATCAAGAACTTAAAAATACATGTTACATGTGACCTATTTTGTTAAAACTCTGACCCCTCTTCCTAAGGATAAATCTAAAGAAAATAGTAAACATAAAAATTCTGAATAGAATCCAATGCCATCTAAGAAACTAACTGGATCCTTTAGTAACAGCAACAAAATGATACCATATCACAATCCTGGAAAATTTACACACAGTAATATGGTCATACATAACTAAAATCAACCCATAAACAGGTAAGATCATTGTTTCCAAAGGAACCTACTATGTGTTTAGGCCTTGAGTTAACCTTAACACCAATCAGCCTCCTACAGAAACCTGAAAGATGGGGGAAATTCATGCAACTAAAAGTGAAAGTGACTGCCTCTAATCCTCTGTTCAGTCCCACTGTATTCATGTAAATGATCACAGCTCTTATTCGAGTGTCAAGAGTGTAGTTAGCTCAGGTCAGTCGGCCTGTCAGATAGTCTGACAAGTTTTCCAGAGTATCTCCTATGAATAAGGATCTCCAGAAAGTACTGAGACCAGTCTGCTACCAGTCTTGTCTTGACAGAGAGCCAGCAGACCAATACAGTGGGTGAGACATGTGGCTTAAGGAAGTTAAGTACCTCAAAAGTAGGTTAGGGAGACACACAGCAAAGAAGCAGGGTAGCTGTAACAGAGAATCAGCATTTGAGCTGGGCCTGAGGAGGTGATGAGAGGATGAGCGGAGAGAAACAGGCTATATTTGGATAGTATAGAAGGAAATATCATGTCAAGGACTAGGGCTCAAAGAACAATGGTCTGGAAAAAAAGAGAAGTGGGAGTATTACAGGGTAACTTGAACAGTAATATCACCGAGACTGAATATACAACACCGCATTTTGCAAAAATTTTCATATCCATTTCTTCAATTAACTCTCATGGAAAATCCATGTATTAGACATAGTAAATGTTATTTCCAATAAACAGATAAGGAAACTGAAGAACGACATTGAGTGTTTTCTCTGAGTTCTTACATCAAATGAGTAGTAATGAGGAAATGTGAAACCAAGTCTTACAAGCCTAGGTTCAAAATACTTCTCTTTCCAAAGAAATTAGTCTGCTTAAACTAAATTTTACACAAGCTTGACTTCAACCTGGACAAATTATTTAATGTATCGGTAAACTAGAGCAAATACTGCAAAATAATTCCAGGAGGAGCTCAATTATTGAAAAGATACATAAGCAGAAACGTACAGAGTAAAATGGTAGCTTCCTACTCCTTTTAAAATGAAGAGAATGATAGTTGTGTTACATCAGAAATGTGTGCGTTTCTTACCTCTCCTCAGTTGCACAAATCTTTTCAACACCCATTGCCCACTTTCAAGGGGTATATATGGGGAGAACAGATAAACAGGAAACAAAAAGAAAACTAACTAAAAGCAGAATTTTGGGAAACTCATTTATGAACAGCTTAATGAAACTTTAATCTTACTACCTTCTATAGAACAGACTTCATGTTTCATTTAGTATCAGTGATGAAATAGAAAACCCGTTAAGAATCTCAAGACAGTCTATGGGAGACAGGTATTCTTTATGCTGTAAGTGTCAATGAAAACTTTATATATCCAGACAGGGTTTTTTAACAAGGACCTCACTTGATCATATCCAACTGCCTGTGGTATTTCAGCAGTCTCTTATATATCTATTCTGGTACAATTATTAAAATTGCCCTTTTTACTCACAAAGTGTCTGGTTTGTCCTATAAATGATTTGGCAGCGCTGCTTTTAAACCTCAATAGGTATCCCAGTTTGAGGAGCTTGAGTGACACTGCAACCAAGTTCCTGGAATCTGGGGATATTGAAAGCACATTAAACTGGAGTCCTATTGATAAGAGCTCCCTAACTAACCATTTTCTAAACCTCCAGCTTCTCCCCTCCAACACACACAAACACACACACACACACAGCTGAAATAATCTTTCAAAGATCAGCTCTTTGGCATTTTCATGGGGAAACTACAAGGAGAAAAGAAAAAAAGAAAGGCTTCATGGGTAAGCTAAAGTCCAATTTAAATAAAATAATGAGGTCTGACCATGGAAAACTGGGGAAACAACAGAAGCAGATATGGTAAGTTAGAATCTGGCAATCACTAACAGGATAAGGAACGTTTGTAAAGGCAGACACTGAGAGTGCAAAATCCTTTCTAAAATAAATGCTGGCAGATGTTAGGCCAAACTGAACATGTGCAGATGGGAAGATATGAATCTTAATCGAGTCCCTTCTTTGTCCTCCTCTACTTCTGGTTTCCCATCTAGACAATAAAAATTGTCTGAATGTATTTGCCAAACCTAACATTCTGAATTTTTCAGAATTTCATAATATGAAAGAAAAAGCCAATATTTTAAGGTATTTAATGGGAAGTGCAACTCAAAAATTAGTGAGTGTAATATTTAAAGTAAACCACGGACTCTCTATATAGTCAAAAAACAACAACAAAAAATTGTTGATGGGGAGGCAGAGAAGGGGTAAAGTTATCCTTGTAAATCATCCCTGCTTTTACTAAATGCAATTAAAGTCCTTGAGTAATGTTAACGGAAAGTGACTCAGTCTTTATGAGTCACTGGAAAAATAACAGCCAAAAAGTCCAGGGGAGACTCCCCTGATTTTGGTCCTTGAGAAGCTGCATCAGGACTGGAAATGCTCATCACACACTGAGCCTTCAAAGTTTAGTGGTAAATCAACCTAGGTACTTCTGATGCAAGTTTCCAAGAGACAAAGTGACACTTCATTCATGCAAATGTTAGTTTGCGTGTTTTGGAGAGAGTCAGTAATAAGTAATAAACTAAGAATCATAAGCAAACTTTTCAAAAGTTGAACTTGTTTATTCATACACTTCACCTATGAAAGCCCCACTGGCCCTTACTCAGAACTGGCAAATGGATTATTCTTACTTTACATAAGGTTTCTACTTTGATAATCAATTTTGAAGTACCTAGATGTTTTCAAAGAAGCACATGTTCTTCTTCAAAAAAAGGAAAATCAAATGTAAGTCTATATTTTTAAAAGTCACTACAAAAATAATACATGCTGTCACATGGGTTCAACCAATAATAGTCTCCAACAGTGCACCACTATATCAAAAAAAAGTTTTGATAACTGATGTTTATAGTGATTAATGAAGCATCAAAAAAAAAAAAAAAACCATTAGGGAAGTTTTTAAAAGGTTTCACTGAAATGGTCCAAGAGAAATTATCTTTTCTCCACAGAGTAACAGAGAGTAAACAATGTAAGTTTTTCTGACCATAGTCTGTGCTGTAATTACTCACTCATTTCAGCCTTTACAGCACAAAAGCAGCCACAGACAGTATGTAGACAAATGAGCAAAGTTATGATCCAATAAAACTTTAGACACAGAAATTTGAATTTCATATCATTTTTACCTGTCACAAAACATTCTTCTTCTTCTTTTTCTTCAATCATTTAAAAATGTAAAGGCTATATTCAGCTCCACTGTATAAAAACAAGCAGTGGGTAGCTGGACTGGCCCACAGGCCATAGTTTGCAAACTTCTATCCTAGAGGAACAAATTTCAATTACCAAAAGGAAAAACATGCTGCCATTCTTTAACGCTGATAAAGGTAATGAGTTGCTACTGAAAAAACAAAAAATTAAAGTAGGGTAGGATGCATCCCTGCATTACGGTGGCCACAGTATTTTTAGTCAGTATATTCCAAATGTCCATTGTAAGCCCAATGTATAATCTGGGTATAAAAGACTACAGTTTCCTGGGACTAATCTCCAAGAGATTCAGCTGATATCAAGTAGAGCAGGAACCTGCTCACAGCAAAGCTCATAACATTGCACCAAGGTTCAAAGACCACTGATATTTACAAAATATTATCTGAAAAGAGAGTTGAATTCAAATACATAAAGAGTTCTCAAAGCTCAATAACAAGAAAACGGCCTGATGTTTTTTTAAAGGCAAACTTTAGAACACTCACTTCAACAAATGATGTAAGAATAGGAAATAAGCACAAGAAGAGTCTCCAATCACTAGTCATTACAGAAATGCAAATTAAAGCCACATGAGGTAATATTATACTGTTAAAATTTAGATCACAGCTACAAAACAACAGAACCAGAATTTAAACCCTTAAGAAAATTGCTTAAAAATTTTTAAAATATATCTTGACAATGTAAAGTACAGACAAGGATGCAGAGCAATTGGAGCTCACATACACTGCCTGCGGGAATGCAAAATGGTACGGCTACTTTGAAAAACAGTTTGGTAGTTTCTTATAAAGCTAAACATATATTCACCATACAACCCAGTAATCCTACCCCAGGTTCTAACCCAGGGCTTCCCTGGTAGCTCAGCTGGTAAAGAATCCGCCTGCAAAGCAAGAGATCCAAGTTTGTTTCCTGGGTCAGGAAGACCCCTGGAGAAGGGATAGAGTACCCACTCCAGTGTTCTTGGGCTTCTCTGGTGCCTCAGTAGGTAAAGAATCAGCCTGCAATGCAGGAGGCCTAAATTCAGTCCCTGGGATTGGCAAGATCCCCTGGTGGAGGGCATGGCAATCTACTCCAGTATTCTTGCCTGGAGAAGCCCCATGGACAGACGAACCTGGCGGGCTGCAATCCAAGGGGTCACAAGGAGTCTTACATGACTGAGCAACTAAGCACAGGTGCTAACCCAAGGGAAGTGAAAACACATTCACACACACACAAAAAATTGTATGCAAATGTTTATAGAGACTATTTATAACCACCAAAAGTAAAAACACCTCAATATTCATCAACTAGTGAATGGATAAGCAAATGTGGTACAGCCATTCACTGGAATTCAGCAATGAAAAGGAACAAAATTACTGATATACACATGGTATTAGATGTATTAGGCTAAGCGAAAGAAGTCAAACACAGAAAGCTATTATTGCGTGATCCCATTTATATGCCATTTTTGTAAAGGCAAAAGTACAAAGCCAGAAAACAAATCAGTGGTTGGTTGGG
Source organism: Bos mutus (assembly GCF_027580195.1). Lineage (NCBI taxonomy): Eukaryota > Metazoa > Chordata > Mammalia > Artiodactyla > Bovidae > Bos > Bos mutus. The sequence continues at coordinate 75,108,368 of NC_091617.1, forward strand.
GTGGGGAGGAAGGGGTAGAACAATTTGGGGGTTATGCAATTGTTCTATATCTTAACTGCTGTGGTGGTTACAAGACCAAACATTTGTCAAACTCAGAACTGCACATTAAGAAGAACTTTTACTATACATGAATTACACATCAATGAGCCTGGCTAAAAAGAAAAAAACACTGATATATAAGCAAGACTGGTTTTACACTGGTTCTGGTTTATTAGAAAGTTTTCAGTGCCTTTCTGTCAGTGTATGGTTACCAATATCATATGAAGACCTACATATCTTAATGTGTGTGTTTGTTTTATTGAAATAGTGACATAAAAAAAAAAAAAAACACTTCGAGTATGCGTGTTTGTGGTGTCCTTTTAAAAATAGTCAGTCTGTTCAGTCACTCAGTCGTGTCCAACTCTTTGCGACGCCATCGACTGTAGCACGTCAAGCTTCCCTGCCCATGACTAACTCCAGGAGCTTATTCAAACTCATGTCCATCAAGTCGGTGATGCCATCCAATCATCTCATCCTCTGTCGTCCCCTTTCCCATCCACCTTCAATCTTTCCCACCATCAGGGTCTTTTCCAATGAGTCAGTTCTTCACATCAGGTGGCCAAAGAATTGGAGCTTCAGCTTCAACATCAGTCCTTCCAAAGAATATTCGGGACTGATTTCCTTTAGGATGGACTGGTTGGATCTCCTTGCCGTCTAAGGGACTCTCAAGGGTATTCTCCAACACCATGGTTCAGAAGCATCAATACTTCAGCGTTCAGCTTTCTTTAGACTCCAACTCTCACATCCATACACAACTACTGGAAAAACCATAGCTTTGACTATATGAACATTTGTTGGGAAAGTAATGTCGCTGCTTTTTAATATGTCTAGGTCAGTCATAACTTTTCTTCCAAGGGCAAGCGTCCTTCAATTTCATGGCTGCAGTCACCATCTGCAGTGATTTTGAAGCCCCCAAAAAATAAAGTTTGTTATTGCTTCCATTGTTTTCCCATCTATTCGTCATGAAGTGAAGGGACCAGATGCCATGATCTTAGCTTTCTGAATGTTGAGTTTTAAGCCAACTTTTTCACTCTCTTCTTTCATTTTCATCAAGAGGTTCTTTAGTTCTTCGCTTTCTGCTATCAGGGTGGTGTCATCTACATATCTGACGTTTTTGATATTTCTCCTGGCAATCTTGATTCCAGCCTGTGCTTCATCCAGCCCAGCATTTCTCATGATGTATTCTGCATATAAGTTAAATAAGCAGGGTGAAAATATACAGCCTTGACGTACTCCTTTTCCTATTTGGAACCAGTTTGTAGCTCCATGTCCAGTTCTAACTGTTGCTTCTTGACCTGCATACAGATTTCTCAGGAGGCAGGTCAGGTGGTCTGGTATTCCCATCTCTTGAAGAATTTTCCAGAGTTTGTTGTGATCCACACAGTCAAAGGCTTTGGCGTAGTCAATAAAGCAGATGATTTTCTGGAACTCTTGTTTTTTCGATGATCCAACGGATGTTGGCAATTTGATCTCTGGTTCCTCTGCCTTTTCTAAATCCAGCTTGAACATCTGAAAGTTCACTGTTCACATACTGTTGAAGCCTGGCTTGGAGAATTCTGAGCATTACTTTGCTAGCACGTGCGATGAGTGCAATTGTGCAGTAGTTTGAACATTCTTTGGCATTGCCTTTCTTTGGGATTAGAATGAAAACTGACCTTTTCCAGTCATGTGGCCACTGAATTTTCCAAATTTGCTGGCATATTGAGTGCAGCACTTTCACTGCATCATCTTTTAGTATTTGAAATAGCTCAACTGGAAGTCCATCACCTCCACGAACTTTGTTCGTAGTGATGCTTCCTAAGGCCCACTTGACTTCACATTCCATGATGTCTGGCTCTAGGTGAGTGATCACAGCATCGTGGTTATCTGGGTCATGAAGATATTTTTTTGTATAGTTCTTCTGTGTATTCTTGCCACCTCCTCTTAATATCCTCTGGTTCTGTTAGGTGCATACCATTTCTGTCCTTTATCGTGCCCATCTTTGCATGAAATGTTCCCTTGGAATCTCTAATTTTCTTGAAAAGATCTCTAGTCTTTCCTATTCTATTGTTTTCCTCTATATCTTTTCACTGATCACTGAGGAAGGCTTTCTTATCTCTCCTTGCTAGTCTTTGGAACTCTGCATTCAAATGGGTATATCTTTCCCTTTTTCCTTTGCCTTTCATATCTTTCCTTTTCTCAGCTATTTGTAAGACCTCCTCAGACAACCATTTTACCTTTTTGCATTTCTTTTTCTTGGGGATGGTCTTGATCACTGCCTCTAGTTCTTCAGGCACTCTATCAGATCTCATCCCTTGAATTTATTTGTCACTTCCACTGTATAATCATAAGGGATTTGATTTAGGTCATACCTGAATAGTCTATAGTGGTTTTCCCTACTTTCTTCAATTTAAGTCTGATAACAATTTGGCAATAAGGAGTTCATGATCTGAGCCATAGTCAGCTCCCAGTCTTATTTTTGCTGACTATATAGAGCTTCTCTCTATTTGGCTGCAAAGAACGTAATCAGCGGGTTGGCCAAAAAGTTCATTTGGGTCTTCTGTTCCAGCTCACTGAAAAACTCTTCTCTTTTAGCCAACACAACAGTATCTGGGCTTCTCTGGTAGCTCAATCTGTAAAGAATTCGCCTGTAATGCAGGAGACCTGGGTTCAATCCCTGGATTGGAAAGATCCCCTGGAGAAGGGCAGGGCAACCCACTCCATTATTCTTGCCTGGAGAATCCCCATGGACAGAGGAGCCTGGTGGGCTTCACTCCATGGGGTCACAAAGAGTCAGACACAACTGAGCAACTAAGCACAGCACATAAACCACACAACAGTATCTAGAAATCCTTGTACTGATTTCTAAATTCAAACATCTGGGAATAAACAGTCTATATAACCCCAAGGTATATAAGACCAATTATCCTTTGTAGTTCTTATTTAGGATCTAGGGCACCCTAATTTTACAGTTTTGAAGCACAGGACACTTTTAAATAGGTCATCAGCTTAGAGCATTAATCCAACAATCCTTCCAGTGGCTACATCTGAAATTGCAAACATAGCTGTGATAAGGTTTATTTTTCCCCCCTATAGCTCAGGGTAGTTAATTGTAAAATACACTCCTTTACTTAAAAAACTGGGATTTCAAGAGAAGTGTGCAGTATCACACTGTTTTTTGTTACTGAGGCAAAAATTCACTTATCTCAATCAAAACTCTACATCTCTGAAGAGAACTAAGGAAAGATAATGGCCCACAGCTTTATTTCCACAACATGTTTAATCGTCTTAAAATATCCAAGCCTCTAAACATTAGCCCCTTCAGGTTGAGTGTACAGAGAGGAAATGCATCTTCTGTGTAGGAAAAACCACTGAGGCAGGAATATGACCTCCTGTAGTTCATGCAGCAATTCATTTGCTGAATCAAAACAAAAACCTGAAAAAAAAAAGCTTTTAATTAAAAAATAAAATGAAACCTAGGTCAACTTTTTAACATTCATATCAAACATTATCCCTAAAACAACTTGAGAAAAAGCTCTGAAATTGTTTTGCCACTCATTATTTTTATACCATTGTTTTTCTCCGGGGACTCTAACAGTACAGAATCTGCCTGCCAATGCAGGAGACACAAGAGATGCAGGTTCGATTCCTGGGTCAGGAAGATTTCCTGAAGAAGAAAATGGCAACACACTCCAGTATTCTTGCCTGGGAGATTCCATGGACAGGGGAGCCTGGCAGGCTACAGTCTATGGGGCTGCAAATAGAAGGATACAACTGAATGACTGAGCACACACACATACACCCATTAAGGAAATACATCAGGAGTGATTCTTTTTTATCTACAGAATAACTGAAAAGAGAGAGAAGAACACAGAGAGGGAACAAAAGAAGAGCGACGAAGGGAGGAGACGGGAAAGGAAGGGGAAGGTGAAAAAGGAGAGAGGAGGGAAGACTGAGCTGTGGAATACTCAACTCTAAACTTCTCTAAATTTAGGCCCTAGGTGGCAATTTTTAGATATGTTAAGTCTAAGGGGTTTACTACAACTCACTTCCCCATCCTGGCTCTCAGATTTTCATCTGGAAAATCTGGTGGAGCAGTGGTTTCTAATAGTTTCCCACAAGGGAGAAGTTGGCCTTTATGTACTTGTCAGTTTAAAAAAAAAAGGCATTTCTTGAATTATTAACATAATCTTTATTTTACAAATAGCAGCTATTTCAGTTTTTAAAAATCACTGTATTTATTTAAGAAGGTACTACATACCTGCATATAGCAATGTGAGAGGCATTCAGGGTGGAATTTCAAGAGTTCTTTACAACAACTCCTTGAACATCTCCTTGAACTCTTTAGGACTGCCTTTCCAGCACAGATCACACCACCCACCACAGGACACTTTTTACTGTGAAACTACCCTCACACAATAGGTGACACACATAAATCTCTAAAAAATATGTATCTAAGGTTCTTTCCAGCTTCCAAATTATATGATACTGCTTTGCATTTTACCTCGGGGGGGGGAAAAATTAAACCTATTACTCAAAAAAAAAAATTCAAACCACCAAATAGCATTTTCAAAAATGTTTTTACTAAAATTTTATTCTTAATAATGATTACCTTCCAAATCACAAGGAAGAGCACGCAATGACTTTTTTTTTTTTACTTTCTATGTTATCCATAACTTTGTATGGATTCCATTTATAAGACATATCTATGAGAAAAAAAAAAAACACTAGAAAAAATACATAAAACATTTTCATAACTGTAATAGTGGCACTAAGATACATGATATCAAGGTTAAAAGGCATTATCTCTGCCCTCTAAGAACTTATGCTCTGAGAAGGAACAGGAAATTATGCCAGAGATAGGATTTCTAAACTAACAGAGAGAATTTAGTAGTCCATGATTTACTCATTTATTCATTCACACATTCACATATTTGCTGAATCTTTGCCAGCTATGTGAAAGATGTGAAGCCAGATCAAGGTAAAGAAAAACAAGACACATACCTAAGTCAAGATTTAGCACAGGTCTCACTAAAAAACAATAACCACCCCCTACCCCCAAAAAAACCTATGGAATTTTGAGGAAAAGAGAAACTGAGTTTGTCTGAGAGCCAGAAAATGGACCTCTTAGAGACCTCCATCACATTATGTGTCTTGTGGGCATGCCACATGCTTTAGATCTTTGGGACTACTTGATTAACTTACTGTAACAGACATAATTTTATATCTTTCTGCTTAAAGTTCTGGACTTAACGCCATTAATTTAATTTACCCTCATCTTGCCACTATGGTGTTCTGGACCTAAAATGAATCAGTGCTTTCTAGGCATATTTCTGAAAATCATTAACTTTGATCTTTAAAGAAAAAGAATTTGCTCTCAGAATAGCTAGCTACCTTCATTTCAAGAAACGTCTCTACCACAAGTGCACAGGTGCTCATCAGATACTAATCAAGTAAACTAACTTTGGAGATGTTGGAACTTCCCATATGAAGGGCAGTAAAAATACATAATACATAATAAATTCCCTTACTGCTGAGAGGAAAGAAGAAAGAAGGTTGGCCTGGTAGATGAGAGGACTGTAGATTGTATATTTCATGCTCAATGTTTAAAAGTGGGAAAACGCTAATGACTAAAAAACTGCAAAGGAATTAATAAACTTTAAAGAGTCTAGAAATGGCTTTGATGCACAGTCTACACCTCTCAGACCAAAATCTTAAGATAATGTGAAAACTTTGCTAAATACAGGAAAGAGCAAGATTAGCATGAGCAATTCAAACTAAGTAGAGCTATGGAAGCAGCTTCCCCAGTGTCTCTGCAATAAAGAATCCGCTTGCCAAAGCAGGAGACATGGGTTTGATCCCTGGGACAGGAAGAGCCCCTGGACAATGAAATGGCAATCCACTCCAATATTCTTGCCTGGAAAATCCCGTGAACAGAGTCTGGCAGGCTACAGTCCTCGGGGGTCACAAAGAGTCAGACATACAGCGATGGGAATCAAACTGGAGACAGCAAAAAGTGGGGAGTCTGGATTGTGGTTTTAGAAAGAAAATTCAGCAAAGAAGCTAAAACTGACCAAAAATCTAAGTTTGTGCTTTTTTTTTTTAAAAGGGAAAAAAAGCTTTGATCTAAACTAAAAAAAAAATGTGGAATATTGTTGGAACTTTTTTCTATTGGAGAATACTTTTGTCTAGCATTCACAAATTGCACGATGCATTTGAGATATACATCTACTGATATAAAAAAATGGTTGAGAATTATTTCAAATCTTGTAGCAGAGAACCTCAAATGTTTCCAAAGAAATAAAGCATTATTTCTAAACAATGGCAACAGTATTTCCATTACAAAAAGTATGCAGATGTTCCCCCCCAAAAAATGCTTTTAAACCCAGAAACAATGATGTATGTTAAAATTCATCTTAGACTTAATTCTTGACTTAATTCTTTTCACTACAAATGAACTCAAACACATCTCTGTCTCCTATTTTAAGAGGGATTTCCCAAGGTAAAACTACTGCAATAGTTATTTTTTCAAAGATCTGTCCAAATGATGAGTATCTTTGACCATCTTAAAACTAAGCAAGTGTTAGATTTTTAACCTAGAAGAAAAAAGTTTTCAAATATTCCCCTTCCCTAAAGTCAGCCGCTACCATGACCTCTGTTGAGAAGTTCACAAAAAAAGTCCCAGGGCGCCCAGCCCCTTCCTAAAGAAAAGGGCAGTGGGAAGGGGCAGACATCCACTGCATTGTTCTTCTCAGTCTCTACTGGAATCTGCCCAATGATTCCAAATTGTAATTGTATATAAAGGTTTACATTAATAAGAGAAGTAGAGAGTTTTTAAAACTGGAGTTTAAAAATCTATGCCAGAATATTAATCAAATTATTACTAAACTTCCTTTTCAAACTGAGTTAGAGTTTCAATATTAAGAACAGTCTCAATGTTTGTGTATGTTTTACCCAATCATGGTCACCAACTTTATTTTCTTTAATTAGGGTCCAAAAAAAATCATTAGGGAGCAACCAGACTATAATCAAGACTTATATTAGAGAAAGATACACTTTATTAGATGTGAATACCTCCCAGAACAAAAACCACACTGCCATTAGGACATTCCTACTATAGTGTATCATTTCCTTTGATGATCTTTGAACCAGAAAAATCACATGCTTACAAAAACAAAGATCTTCTCAACAATTTCTGACCACCTTCAAAGTAAATTAATATATGTAATTCTAATGTAATGAAACAGCTACATAAATTTCCATACCAATTTACCATATTATATAAACTGGACTGCCTCACATCAAGTTGTGTAAAACAAAAACCAATCCAAATGAGTTAAACGCCAGAGTTTAGCAATGGAAAAATCTCGCATTTATAGATGGAAAGTGTTTGTTGAAACCCTTGAGAAAGAATATACTAGAATTAACCATTCATATCTTGGTTAGAAACCAAAAGACCTAAGAGTAATATAAACGCATACATAAGAAAGTGAGTTTCAAGTTCGTTTCAGGTCACTAACATGTACAGGGAGCAAGGTAAATTCATAGCACTACATGACTGTGTGCTGTGCTTAGTTGTGTCTGACTCTCTGCAACCCTGTAGACTATAGCCCGTAAGGCTCCTCTGTCCACCGGGATTCTCCAGAGAAGAATACTTAAGTGAGTTGCCATGCCCTCCTCTGGGAGATCTTCCCAACTCAGGGATCAAACCCAGGTCTCCCACACTGCAGGCAGATTCTTTACCAACTGAGCCACCAGGGAAGCCCTAGTTTACAAATTGAGGTTGTGTCTGAACTCCAATTCTTATTCTACTCCTCACACCCCCCAAGGAAGCATTATATATACAAGGATATATATAAACACACACACACAACTTCATACCACAAAGGTTAAAGACTATCTCTAAGACTAGGACCTTCAAAGAGCAAATTTACCTTTCCCACCACTCTGGCTCCAGCCTTGACAGTGCAAAGAAAAAATCATTTACATATGAATGCAAGAACCTTTACCAAAACCAGGATGGGAACTCAAGGGTTGAAAAACACCGCTTGCTAAAAAATCTCCGGCCTAAAAAACTCTAACATCCTTTAGGAACAACAGGACAGGCCGAAAGGCATTAAAAATTCTATACAAAACCAGCGACTGTCTCCTGGTGTTTGGAACTCTGGGGCCTAAAGCAGTCAAGCTTTCTTTGAATCCTGGGTTCAGCCCTAGCAGCCACAAGACCCTATGAGTCAAATCAGGTTGGCAATGAAACACACAGTTCCAAGAAAGCAAAGATCCTTTTCAATTCCACCTTCCCAGGACAACTAAGACCACAAGAGTCAGCTGAAACAAATGACATCCACTACAGAAGCAATCTGCAAGCCCGGATAGCACTCTGGGACTTCCATGCTTCCCAGGGACAAATAACAGCCTAAGATTACTAAAGATTACGGCGATCCAGCACCCAAGAGCTCAGTTAAAAAAAAAAAAAAAGGTCTAGGATGAAGACAAGAGGCAAGAAGTCAATGGGCTTCTTGCTAGAAGTCAAGCCAGACCAGTAGTAATCAAGCTCTTACATCTGGATATCAGTATAGGAAGCTAGTAAAAATCAAGATCACAATGAGTCCCCTGCTCCCCTTCGCTTACTCCTTTTTGTGAGAAAACGCTTATTTATAGCAGCTTCCCATCTGGCTGCTCGCGCTGGGCAGTGCCCAGACTAAACTTTTAAACCTGGAAGAAGGTGGGAAAGTCAGCCAGCCAGACGCAGCGCTAGGAAACGTAGACAGAAGGAGGGAAAGAGTCAAGTTTCAAAACAAAGGTTCCACAAGGAACTGAACGTCAACCACTCCCCACTTCCTAGCCTTCAAGCCAGTTAGGCTGGGCCTGAATTTTTAAGAAGAGAAATAAGTCAGAGGAACCCAGGTCTGGAGCTTTCACTAACGGCACGGCTATTCCAGAGAACCTCTGCACAACCACTTGATGAGAGTGGTGTTGGCCTCTCCCCCCATCTCCCGACGGTGGAGAAAAACGGGCTCAGAACTTAGGCGACTTGCCCAAGGTCCCACAGCAGAACCGGAATTCAATTTCTTCCCGGCCAGGGCGGGCCGGCACCCGGTGGGCGCCAAGCGAAGGCCACGGGGGGCCCCCGAGACTAGGAAGGCCCTCCTCCCTCGGGAAGGACCCGGCGCTGGAAGCCGGAGGGGCCCGGCGCGCGCTCCACGGCCCGGCCCCTACCTTCCTTGACTCCCGGCAGCTTGGACTGGTCGATGGTGACTTCAGCCATGTTGGCCTGGGGTCCGGGCTGCACTTCGCCTCCGGCTTCCCGGCCGCCGCCTGCACACAGCACGGCCCGGCGCGCAGCAGCAGCAGCGCCCGACGCGGCGCAAAGTCCAGGAGGCAGCGCTCAGGCCCGGAGAACGGGGCGGGCCGCCGTGCAAGGGCTGGCGACAAGGGCGGCGGGAGACGGACCCGGGCGCAGCAGGCTGCGCCGTCGCAGCCACCTGCTCGCGCCCCCGGCCCTGATCAATACCAAATACCCGGAGCCCGGAAATGGACCCGGGCCGGCCAGTACGGAGGGAGAGAGGAGACAGAAAGGCAGGCGGGCGGGCGGGCGGCCGGGCCGGGGTGGGGAGGGGGAGGGGAGCTGCAGGTCTGTAACCGCAATTCAAGTGGCTGGCGAGCGCAGATTTGCTCCTGCGGCCGCCTCCCTGCTGTCTCCTTTGTGCCGAGTGACGCGCCCGAGGCTAAGGCCCCCGCCCCCGTGCCCTGCCTCCCTCCCAAGGGAGGGTCGCGTCTGTCGGCGGGGGCCTTGTGTCCTGAAGGCCTCGGCCAAAAGGTCGCACGGATCCCCCACAAGAGTCGGTACTGTCGCCAGTGTAGTTCCCATTCTTGGGTTCTTTCCACAGGATGCTTCCTGTGTGCCTGGCTCTCTGGGGCACTCTTTGTTTCCTGGGATTAGAGGAAAGATGGTGTTTGGGCATTAAAAACTCTGTACTACAATGTACAGAACTAGAGAGCAGCTGATCAGAAGCTAGGCCTGTTAAGAGAATGTTCACAACCAGTTGAGGGAACTGAGTCATTCATTCATCAAAAATGCACGAACGTCTACCGAGTCCGATGTTAGATTCTGTGGGTGATAACAACATGCGTCAGACACCTCCCTCTTCTGGCATGTCACACATTGGTCTATAATTGTGACATTTTTATTTCCCTGAAATAGCATCTCCTGGCAACAGAATTCTCCCTGCCTTTGGGAAGTCCTCTTCGGGAGGGGCCTCCTCTCCCAAGCTTGTGCAATCAAAGAACCTCTCCACCATCAACAAGCTTCCTCCCTCACCTACATACATTCATCTAAGGATAGGTGTGTGACCAAGAAAAGTCAGGCAGAATACTTCTCTGGGGTTATATGAAGAAGGACAGATAAGCATTGTTTCTTGTGAGGAGGGTTGACTCTTCTTAATAGACAATGAGGCCAAACTGAAGACAGAAGTAAAGGTAAGAAGACAGTAGAGATGAAGAGGGTGTGTTCTGGTGTTACCATAGTAGAAAACCAGCTGGTCCCTGAGATTCCCACTGCTCTGGATTCTGGTATTTACCTCCAGCATCTTAATTGAGGCTAGCACATTTTACTACCTTAAACTAGTAAAAGTTGATATTCTGTCACTCGACAGCTCAAAGAGTAACTGTATGAGAGGCCATGTGGAGGAGGGTTTATTTGGACTTGCCATTGATTTAAGATTACCGAAAAATTAAGAGAGGATTTTCTAAGCCAGAGGGTGGCAAACCCTGGGCCACTGGATTTGAATGGCTGCTTTTTATGTGTTTAAATTATTACATTTAACTGCTTATGGAAATACAACATAATATTTTCAATCTCACCTCTTTGTACTCAGATTATAAAATACTTACTATTGGACCATTTCCAGAAAAGGTTAGCCAACCCTATTACTAGGCAGAAAGAACACCAGCAAATTAAGTGTGTAAATAGAAATATTAGAAAGGTAGCTTTGTGGGGATTTTTAAGTTGCCTGCCTTCTATGACTTTTTTCTTTTTAACTTCCCATGGTCATAGAGAATATTTATAATAACAGTATTGTCTGTTTTCCTCCCCCAAATTCATTGTCTTCATTCCTCTGTCATGCTCTGCTCTGGGAGGGTGACATTTATGAAAACATCACCAGGGTCTCCTTGCCCTGTGGTTTTGTTTTGAGTTAGACCAATGCACAACACTGGCAAAAGATTAAAAAAAAGAAAAGGAGGAGGGAAATGTCAGGGTGTGTATTACATGCCTTTCCTTTATGCTAGCTAGGCCAAAATTTTGATCATACTGTGTCTCTCTGACTACAACGCCTGTCTAGAAGCCTCTTTCCTAGAGTTCCAGCTCTCATGAGTCTCTCATAGTACCGTTTCTTTACAATGCTCCTTTAGGCCTAGAATGGTAATAGCTTCACACTGTTACTGGTTCCCTTAACCATACCCACACCATTGTAAATACTCCCTTAATTATATTCTTTCCAGTTTAACCATTTTGAGTATGCCTTCTTTTGCCTAGACTCTGATTAATATAGTTGAGATATGCCAAAGAGTCACTGCTTTGTTTTCCTTAACAACATCTACATTTCTTATGATCACTGTAAGACCATAAAACATATTCATCTATTCATATGATCTCCACTTCCTATTCTCTTGGTCTTTCTTAACTATTTCAATCATAGTTTTTAGCCTCACTGCTCAGAAAAACAGCTGTTTTTATTAGAATTAACAATGATCTCCATGTTGCCAAATCCAGGAGTCAATTCTCAGCTTTCCTCTTATTGGCTTGTTATTCCCATGTAATAGATATGATTCAACTCATCTTCTTAACACTTTTTTTGTTTGGGGCTTGTTTCAGTTTTTGTATTTTCACTTAACTCATTATCTCCCTCACTAGCCATGTTGTTCGGAGAAGGCAATGGCAACCCACTCCAGTACTCTTGCCTGGAAAATCCCATGGACAGAGGAACCTGGTAGGCTGTAGGCCATGGGGTCTTGAGGAGTCGGACACAACTGAGCGACTCCCCTTTCACTTTTCACTTTCATGCATCGGAGAAGGAAATGGCAACCCACTCCAGTGTTCTTGCCTGGAAAATCCCAGGGACAGTGGAGCCTGGTGGGCTGCCGTCTATGGGGTCGCACAGAGTCGGACACGACTGAAGCGACTTAGCAGCAGCAGCAGCAGCAACCACGTTGTTAAAAAATGATTCAAATAATGTAAGTTCACTTTTGAGGGTTCTTCTGGATACTGGTATCTGCCAATTATTGGAGATAGTTATAGGCTTCCCAAGTCATGCAATGGTAAAGAATCTGCCTGCCAGTGCAGGAGATATGCGGGATCAGGGTCCGATCCTTGAGTTGGAAAGATCCCCTGGAGAAGGGAATGGCAACCCACTCCATTATTCTTGCCTGGGAAATCCTGTGAACAGAGGAGCCTGGCAGTCTACAGTCCATGGGTTCACAGAGTTGGACACAACTGAACACACACACATAAGCTAGCAATTCCATCTGAATTGCTTTTACCAGGTTATAAAAAAAGTATGTCTGAAACCAAATTCATATATACACACATTTAGGTACAAAAAGTCATAAAATCCACTCTGAAAACTTAATAAAGCTTAAATTCCTTATCCTTTTATAGCCTCTAACTACACGATCCATAAAAGATTTGTGCAAACACACACATTATTTTGGAATCATACCTTGAGCACCATTGTACAAATTAAAGACTGAAAGGCTCTCTTGGTTCTTACACCCTACCCAAGTAAGAGTGGGGAATTTCTTTAAAATATTTCAGCCAATTCACATATCTATATATCTAAAATATCACCAAATTTAAACTGATTCCTAATATTCATTATATTGTGCTATGAAATTTCTGTTATTAATTTTTTTTAAAAATAGCTTAATGTTCCTATTACAATTTTCTTTGGAGTGTAGCCTTCTGGTAAAATCCTAGGTTATAACACCTGCAGTTTGTATTCCTAGTTAGGCAACTGACAACCCCTAGAATGTACACCAAAACTAAACACACATACACACACACTGCTATGTGACATTCTTTATGGGTTCCTCCCAATTTCCTAGATCTTCAAATGCTGGAGTGTTTTAGACTGCACTTTAGTACTCAAACTATTCCTTCCTAACTGTTCTTATTACTTTTAGTTATTAATCCAGTCTCTTTGCTTTAATTATTAACTCTTGGGTAAATGAAATTGCCAGTATGGCACAGTTTTGACTGAAAAAAAAAAAATTGACAATTACTGTGGTTCAACCTAATATTCTGACTAACCCCAAAATTTATATTTTCTACCCAAATTCTCCATGAGTTCCACCTTCATGTACCCAACTGCTAAGTTTCATATTCATTTAAAGGTTTGATTGGCTGTAGTGTCAAATATGTTGACAAAATAAGGGCAAAAAGGACTGGAAAAGGGAACTTTTGATTGACTTCCAGGTTATTCATAAGGAAGTAGCAATAGGAGAGTTGAGAGAGAGTAATCAGATTACAAAGTTTTTTGTATACATATCAGTTCAGTTCAGTTCAGTCGTTCAGTCATGTCCAACCCTTTGCAACCCCATGAACCACAGCACACCAGGCCTCCCTGTTCATCACCAGCTCCTGGAGTTCACCCAAGCTCATGTCCATTGAGTCGGTGATGCCATCCAACCATCTCATACTCTGTCATCCCCTTCTCCTCCTGCCCTCAAACTTTCCCAGCATCAGGGTCTTTTCAAATGAGTCAGCGTTTCGCATCAGGTGGCCAAAGTATTGGAGTTTCAGCTTCAGCATCAGTCCTTCAATGAATATTCAGGACTGATCTCCTGGTTCAAAAGCATCAATTCTTTGGCGCTCAGCTCTGTTTATAGTCCAACTCTCACATCCATACATGACCACTGGAAAAACCATAGCCTTGACAAGACGGACCTTTGTTGACAAAGTAATGTGTCTGCTTTTTAATATGCTATATAGGTTGGTCATAACTTTCCTTTCAAGCAGTAATATATATATATATATATAAAGTATGTATAATATTTATATTTTAGAAAACATGAATTTTTGCCTAACTAAAAAGTGTATGACATTTTAATTCTACCTGTTTGACTCAGTATGAATAGAATGCTAGATTTCTACTTTTAAAAAATGGACACGTAATAAGCAACAAAGGGAATAACTTATAATGGAAAATAATTTGAAAAAAATTGATGTGTATATGTATAACCAAATCACCTTACTGTGCACCTGAAACATAGTAAGTCAATTAAACTTCAATAAAATATATTTATTAAGAAGAAAAAAAGTGAATGGAGATGTTTCAGTAAAGATGATGGATTGAATCCAGGTATCCAATTCACTCTCTGCTGAAAATGCACCAAAGCCACACTCCCATTGACATATAAATTTAAAAATTTGTGTGTGTGTGTGTTTGCAGAGGAAGAAGCTGAAGCAGGGAGAGGTAAGGTCATTTGCACAGTCCTTGGTGGGGATCTAAGATGCAGATCCCAACAGTCTGGCAGCAGGCTGTTGATGTTTATGGTCAGTAGACTAGAATTCCTTTCAAACTAATGACAATCAAGACAACTGGGGAGAACAGGCTCTGGGAAGCCCATCCTATGGCAATCCTAAAAGATCTCAAGTGCCTAGCAAAGGATTTACTGGGACTGGAATGTAAGGTCCGTACCTGCCAGCTGAACTCAGCCCTGGGACCCCTTGGGTTCACCAGCCCCAGAAAAGCGAGGAGAGAAGAAGTCCAGGTAGTCCTGTTCATCATGAACCCAACTGTCCTGAAAGGAGCACACACTGGTAAAACGTTTTCAGAAATAAATGTTGAAGCATGATGTCGGTATTCACAGAAACTGTGCATTCAGAATTAGTTTCCACCCCATGCTTCCGGCAACTGATGGATATGACCATAAACACATCAGTATCCAGAAGCAAGTTTGCCAAAGACCCTCTGTTTCAGGAAGGACACCTAGCCCTCAGTGCTCAGGGAGCAGCTGAGATCAGCTGATGCCAGGTGATGTTCTCTGACAGTTCTCAGGATCCATTCCTCCAGGATTTTGGACAGTGTATGCTCCAAAGGTGGTCTTTCCTCTCTCAGAACATGATGTAATTCTCCGAACCTAAGCCTCAAATAGTTTGCACATTTTCTGGGGTGACTGTGTTCTGAGATGCCAGGTGGTGAGAGCACACTGCCTGAGAACTGTGGACAGCATGTACATGGAAAGCTGCTCCTAGCAGGCAGGAGGTGCCTGGTGGCAAGTAACAGAAAACACGACCCATACTGATGTGCACGATAGAGGGAAGCTTGCTGGCTCCTGTAACTGAACATCTCTGGACAGATTTCAGGTGAGGATGGATATAATGACTCAATCACAATCACAGTCAATCACAAGTGACTCAATCACATGAAATACACAAAGAAATACCTTTCTTTTTATCTCTTTTCTCTGCTTTCTGAGTTTTTAATGAGTTATAGTTTATATACAATATTATACATTACAGGTGTGTAATAGAGTGATTCACAGTTTTAAGGGTTATACTTCATTTATAGTTGTTATAAAATACTGGCTACATTTCCTATGTGGTACCATATATTCTGTGGTTTATTTATAGTTTGTAGCTCTTAATTTCCCATCTCTGTGTTGCTCCTTTTTCCTTCCCTTCCCCTCCCCACTGGTAACCACTAGTTTTTTTCTCTGTATCTGCAGAATCACCTACATTGCACTTGAATCCTTTGCACCTACATTTTCAAATATGAGTCAAAGAATGTTACTCCTTTGCACTTGAATCTGTGGCATTCCATCTTCTTCAGACTATAATCCAAAGTGCATACCATAATCTACTGGAATCACCCCTACCACTCTGATTTCATTTCCTTCCTCTTGAGAAAAGGAAGAGGCCTTCTCTCACTCTGACACCTTGCTGTTCCTCCTAGGCCGTGCATATCCTTGCGTCAATACCTTTGACTTAACTGGTCCTTCTTCCTGGAAAGCCTTCCCCCTACACAACCCTTTGCCAAACAACTTCATGATGTGCTCCCCTAATTTCATTCAAGTGTCTACTCAAATGCCACCTTCTCAGAGAGATATTTCCTGACCTTATCTGTCATTCCATATCTGTCCACTCTTTTTTTTCTCTCCACGTCAGTTATTCTTGCAGATATTACAGGTTTATATGGTTATTCAATACGTCTGTCTAGTTGGGTGAGAGGATTGGATCTTTGCCTATGTGAATTATTACTGAATCCTAAGTACATAGAATAGTGTTGGCATATAATAACTGCTCATGAAACATGTATTGAATACATTGTTGAATAAAGTATTTGGTAAAGAAGTATTAAAATGCTGATCAAATAATATTTTTAAAGTAAATTTCTTAATATTTTCTTTTCAAAAATGAGTTTTAAGAAAAAAATCTAGACCTTACTAGATTGTAGACATCCTTGAAAAGATTTAGAGAAACAACTAGGTTAAAAAGACAGAACTCTAACTTTGCCAAGAGGAAACTTTAACTTATTTATAACCACGTCCTGAAGTCTAACTTTTGCTTATGGGGCATTTATTTCTTATGTACAAATACATTTCTTAAGTGAAAAAGTAAGGACCATAAAAAGTAAGTATGGATACCACTGTCATTTGGGAGATTTTTCATGGCTGCCACGAGAGTGCAGGCAAGAGACAACAATGAAGAAAGTGAGTCTACATGGAGCCAGAGCAAGGGACTCTCATCCAAGAGACTTGGCAGCAACTAGGGTAAGATGTCAACAGGCTTCACATCCAGGGATGTTAAGTACACTGGCACAGGTTCTGACTATGCAAGGTGGAGGATCATGACCTAAGACAGAGCTAAAGCAAGATACAGCAATGTGAGCTGTAGTAAAATATTCCTAGCCTTTGGGGGAAAAATCTTGTGTGATAGAGTTACTATCATTAGTTCCACTAATGTATATATATATACACACACACACACATATATATGAAGTGATATGCAAATTGTATAAATAATAAATCTCTCATAAAACACAATTCCATTTTTTTAATGAACTCAGGTACATTTGTGGTTCATATATAAAATTTTTTATAAACATTACTAAGATCAGCGTAACTTTCTGTGTATATATATTTTTTTCAACCAAAAGTAACTGCAAACAATATGAATGAAGGAAGGTCTAAATTAAAAGATCTTCCACTTAGAAAAGATTGGAATGCACTCTTAAAGATGAACTGCATACTCAATTTTTCTGCAGGAGACCCATAATTTAGGAATCTTCTTTCTCCATGTTATTTTCCCCATGATACCTATAACTAAAAGGCAAGACTATAAATTTAAATTGAGAGAAGGAAACAGGATAAACTTGTGTAACTCAAGTTGTTAGCACTGTAATGGCCTTAGAAGATTCTTGGATAAATACATCTAAGGAATTTCTGTCATGTTACACATTTGTAAATTTCTTCAATACTTTGTTTGGTTCTATGTAAAGAATGCTTGAAGTATGAAAGGTGTTCTGTGCTAGAGAGAGCTTTAATAAAGGTATAAAAATATGAATAAGAAGTTTAAACATTGATTACAGTGGCTACCTCTGAGTAGAGGAGGAGAGGAAGGAATAAGGAAAGCAGAATATTGTGAGTTGTAGATTATATTTGCAAAAATGACCACAATCTTGGTTCCTATCATACATGCCCTCTTACATAATGACATTATAGACCTTCATCAACACATGGAGTCTATTCTCCTCCCATTGAATCTGGGCTGGATCTGTGACTACATTGACCAGTAAATTGCAGCAGAAGTAACATTCTGAGACTTGAAAGCCCTGGCATTAAGACTAGGCAATTTCTGCTTTGACCCTCTGAGAGAAGTAAGTTGCCTTGTAAGAAATGTGACTATCTGAACATCTCCATGCTGTGTGAAGCTCATCTAGCCGTGTGGAGAGGTTATCTGTAGGGGAACAAAGATCCCAAGCCTGGACCCCTAGTGGAGCTCCCAATTGACAGCTAACACCAAGAAGACTGCCAAGCATTTTGAAAATGAATCTGTGATTCCATTTTGATTTCAAGATTTTGGATCAATTTCACTATCATTATTTGGAATTCTTTATTAGGTAGATTCCCTATCTTTTCCTCTTTTGTTTGGTTTGGTGGGCATTTATCCTGTTCCTTTATCTGCTGGGTATTCCTCCGTCTCTTCATCTTGTTTAAATTGCTGAGTTTGGGGTGTCCTTTCTGTATTCTGGCAGTTTGTGGAGTTCTCTTTATTGTGGCATTTCCTCGCTGTGTGTGAGTTGGTACAGGTGGCTTGTCAAGGTTTCTTGGTTAGGGAAGCTTGTGTCGGTGTTCTGGTGGGTGGAGCTGGATTTCTTCTCTCTGGAGTGCAACGAAGTGTCCAGTAATGAGTTATGAGATGTCTATGGTTTTAGGGTAACTTTGGGCAGCCTGTATCTTGGAGCCCAGGGCTGTGTTCCTGTGTTGCTGGAGAATTTGCTTGGTATGTCTTGCCCTGGAACTTGTTGGCCCTTGTGTGGTGCTTGGTTTCAGTGTAGGTATGGAGGCGTTTGATGAGCTCCTGTCAATTAATGTTCCCTGGAGTCAAGAGTTCCCTGGAGTCAGGGTTTGGACTTAAGCCTCCTGCTTCCAGTTATCGGGTTGTTTTTTTTTTTTTTTTACAGTAGTTTCAAAACTTCTCCTTCTATACAGCACCAGATTGAGAAGATGCAAGAAAGGTTTAATAAGGACCTAGAAGAAATAAAAAAAGAGTCAATATATAATGAATAATGCAATAAATGAGATCAAAAACACTCTGGAGGCAACAAATAGTAGAATAACAGAGGCATAAGATAGGATTAGTGAATTAGAAGATAGAATGGTAGAAATAAATAAATCAGAGAGGAAAAAAGAAAAACGAATTAAAAGAAATGAGGACAATCTCAGAGACCTCCAGGACAATATTAAACACTACAACATTCGAATCATAGGGGTCCCAGAAGAAGAAGACAAAAAGAAAGACCATGAGAAAATACTTGAGGAGATAATAGTTGAAAACTTCCTAAAATGGGGAAAACGAAATAATCACTCAAGTCCAAGAAACCCAGAGAGTCCCAAACAGGATAAACCCAAGGTGAAACACCCCAAGACACATATTAATCAAATTAACAAAGATCAAACACAAAGAACAAATATTAAAAGCAGCAAGGGAAAAACAACAAATAACACACAAGGGAATTCCCATAAAGATAACAGCTGATCTTTCAATAGAAACTCTCCAAGCCAGGAGGGAATGGCAAGACATACTTAAAATGATGAAAGAAAATAACCTACAGCCCAGATTATTGTACCCAGCAAGGATCTCATTCAAATATGAAGGAGAAATCAAAAGCTTTACAGACAAGCAAAAGCTGAGACAATTCAGCACCACCAAACCAGCTCTCCAACAAATACTAAAGGATATTCTCTAGACAGGAAACACAAAAATGGTGTATAAATTCAACCCAAAACAATAAAGTAAATGGCAATGGGATCATACTCATCAATAATTACCTTAAACATAAATGGGTTGAATGCCCCAACCAAAAAGACAAAGACTGGCTGAATGAATACAAAAACAAGACCCCTACATATGCTGCCTACAAGAGCCCCACCTCAAAACAGGGACACATACAGACTGAAAGTGAAGGGCTGGAAAAAGATTTTCCATGCAAATAGGGATCAAAAGAAAGCAGGAGTAGCAATACTCATATCATAAAATAAAATAAACTCATAAAATAGACTTTAAAACAAAGGCTGTGAAAAGAGACAAAGACGGTCACTACATAATGATGAAAGGATCAATCCAAGAAGAAGATATAACAATTATAAATATATATGCACCCAACACGGGAGCACCACAATATGTAAGACAAATGCTAACAAGTATGAAAGGGAAAATTAACAATAAGACAAGAATAGTGGGAGACTTTAATACCCCACTCACACCTATGGATAGATCAACTAAACAGAAAATTAACAAGGAAACACAAACTTTAAATGATACAATAGACCAGTTAGACCTAATTGATATCTATAGGACATTTCACCCCAAAACAATGAATTTCACCTTCTTCTCAAGCGCACATGGAACCTTCTCCAGGATAAATCACATCCTGGGCCATAAATCTAGCCTTGGTAAATTCAAAAACATTGAAATCATTCCAAGCATCTTTTCTGACCACAATGCAGTAAGATTAGATCTCAATTACAGGAGAAAAACTATTAAAAATTCAACATATGGAGGCTGAACAACACGCTGCTGAATAACCAACAAATCACAGAAGAAATCAAAAAGAAATCAAAATTTGCATAGAAACGAATGAAAATGAAAACACAACAACCCAAAACCTGTGGGACCTGTAAAAGCAGTCCTAAGGGGAAAGTTCATAGCAATACAGGCATACCTCAAGAAACAAGAAAAAAGTCAAATAAACCTAACTCTACACCTAAAGCAACTAGAAAAGGAAGAAATGAAGAACCCCAGGGTTAGTAGAAGGAAAGAAATCTTAAAAATTAGGGCAGAAATAAATGCAAAAGAAACAAAAGAGACCGTAGCAAAAAAATCAACAAAGCCAAAAGCTGGTTCTTTGAAAGGATAAATAAAATTGACAAACCATTAGCCAGACTCATCAAGAAACAAAGGGAAAAAGATCAAATCAATAAAATTAGAAACGAAAATGGAGAGATCACAACAGACAACACAGAAATACAAAGGATCATGAGACTACTATCAACAATTATATGCCAATAAAATGGACAACGTGGAAGAAATGGACAAATTCTTAGAAAAGTACAACTTTCCAAAACTCGACCAGGAAGAAATAGAAAATCTTAACAACCCATCACAAACACGGAAATTGAAACTGTAATCAGAAATCTTCCAGCAAACAAAAGCCCAGGTCCAGACGGCTTCACAGCTGAATTCTACCAAAAATTTAGAGAAGAGCTAACACCTATCCTACTCAAACTCTTCCAGAAAATTGCAGAGGAAGGTAAACTTCCAAACTCATTCTATGAGGCCACCATCACCCTAATACCAAAACCTGACAAGATGCCACAAAAAAGAAAACTACAGGCCAATATCACTGACGAACATAGATGCAAAAATCTTTAACAAAGTTCTAGCAATCAGAATCCAACAACACATTAAAAAGATCATACACCATGACCAAGTGGGCTTTATCCCAGGGATGCAAGGATTCTTCAATATCTGCAAATCAATCAATGTAATACACCACATTAACAAATTGAAAAATAAAAACCATATGATTATCTCAATAGATGCAGAGAAAGCCTTTGACAAAATTCAACATCCATTTATGATAAAAACTCTCCAGAAAGCAGGAATAGAAGGAACATACCTCAACATAATAAAAGCTATATATGACAAACCCACAGCAAACATGATCTTCAATGGTGAAAATTGAAAGCATTCCCTCTAAAGTCAGGAACAAGACAAGGGTGCCCACTTTCACCATTACTATTCAACATAGTTTTGGAAGTTTTGGCCACAGCAATCAGAGCAGAAAAAGAAATAAAAGGAATCCAAATTGGAAAAGAAGAAGTAAACCTCTCACTGTTTGCAGATGACATGATCCTCTACATAGAAAACCCTAAAGACTCCACCAGAAAATTACTAGAACTAATCAATGAATATTATAGTAAAGTTGCAGGATATAAAATCAACACACAGAAATCTCTTGCATTCCTATACACTAATAATGAAAAAAAAATAGAAAGAGAAATTAAGGAAACAATTCCATTCACCATTGCAATGAAAAGAATAAAATACTTAGAATAAAAGAAAATATATTATTTATTATATTAATAATATTAATATATTAATATTTATTATATTAATAAAATAAATAAAATAAAGAAACTAAAGACCTATATATAGAAAAAACTATAAAACACTGCTGAAAGAAATCAAAGAGGACACTAATAGATGGAGAAATATACCATGTTCACGGATTGGAAGAATCAATATAGTGAAAATGAGTATACTACCCAAAGCAATTTATAGATTCAATGCAATCCCTATCAAGCTACCAATGGTATTCTTCACAGAGCTAGAACAAATAACTTCACAATTTTTATGGAAACACAAAATACCTCGAATAGCCAAAGCTATCTTGAGAAGAAGAATGGAACTGGAGGAATCAACCTGCATGACTACAGGCTTTACTACAAAGCCACAGTCATCAAGACAGTATGGTACTGGCACAAAGACAGAAATATAGATCAATGGAACAAAATAGAAAGCCCAGAGATAAATCCATGCACATATGGACACCTTATCTTTGACAAAAGAGGCAAAAATATACAATGGATTAAAGACAATCTCTTTAACAAGTGGTGCTGGGAAAACTGGTCAACCACTTGTAAAAGAATGAAACTAGAACACTTTCTAACAGCATACACAAAAATAAACTCAAAATGGATTAAAGAACTAAACGTAAGACCAGAAACTATAAAACTTCTAGAGGAGAACATAGGCAAAACACTCTCCGACATAAATATCAGCAGGATCCTCTATGACCCACCTCCCAGAATATCGGAAATAAAAGCAAAAATAAACAAATGGGACCTAATTAAACTTAAAAGCTCCTGCACAACAAAGGAAACTATAAGCAAGGTGAAAAGACAGCCTTCAAGATAAGACAAAATAATAGCAAATGAAGCAACTGACAAACAGCTAATCTCAAAAATATACAAGCAACTCCTACAGCTCAATTCCAGAAAAATAAATGACCCAATCAAAAAATGGGCCAAAGAACTAAAGAGACATTTCTCCAAAGAAGACATACAGATGGTTAACAAACATACGAAAAGATGCTCAACATCACTCATTATCAGAGAAATGCAAATCAAAACCACTATGAGGTACCATTTCACGCCAGTCAGAATGGCTGCAATCCAAAAGTCTACAAGCAATAAATGCTGGAGAGGGTGTGGAGGAAAGGGAACCCTCTTACACTGTTGGTGGGAATGCAAACTAGTACAGCCACTATGGAGAACAGTGTGGAAATTCCTTAAGAAACTGGAAATAGAATTGCCTTATGATCCAGCAATCCCACTGCTGGGCATACACACTGAGGAAACCAGAATCAAAAGAGACACGTGTACCCCAATGTTCATCACAGCACTGTTTATAATAGCCAGGACATGGAAGCAACCTAGATGTCCATCAGCAGATGAATGGATAAGAAAGCAGTGGTACATATACACAATGGAGTATTACTCAGCCATTAAAAAGAATACATTTGAATCAGTTCTAATGAGGTGGATGAAACTGGAGCCTATTACACAGACTGAAGTAAGCCAGAAAGAAAAACACCAATACAGTGTACCAACGCATATATATGGAATTTAGAAAGATGGTAACAATAACCCTGTGTATGAGACAGCAAAAGAGACACTGATGTATAGAACAGTCTTTTGGACTCTGTGGGAGAGGGCGAGGGTGGGATGATTTGGGAGAATGGCATTGAAATATGTATAATATCACAGATGAAATGAGTCACCAGTCCAGGTTCGATGCATGATATTGGATGCTTGGGGCTGGTGCACTGGGACGACCCAGAGGGATGGTATGGGGAGGGAGGAGGGAGGAGGGAGGATGGTTCAGGATGGGGAACACATGTATACCTGTGGTGGATTCATTTCGATATATGGCAAAACCAATACAATATTGTAAAGTTAAAAAATAAAAATAAATTTAAAAAAAAAGAAAATGAATCTTCAAAATCCAGTTGAGACATTCCAGATAAAATCATGACAGAGATAAACTGTCTTCATTGATCTGGAGCAATTTGTCAAAAAGTGGAAGTGATAGTTGCTCAATTGTATCTGACTCTTTGTGACCCCATGGACTGTAGCCCACCAGGCTCTTCTGTCCGTGGCATTTCCCAGGCAAGAATACTGGAGTGGGTTGCCATTTCCTTCTCCAGAGGATCTACATGACCTGTGGATCAAACCTTCATCTCCTGCATTGCAGGCAGATTCTGTACTGTGAGCCACCAGGGAAGCCCTCAATTTTCTGAATATCGAATAAAGAAATGAATGTTATTGTTTAAAATTAAGAAGCTGTAGAATGATATATTGTGCTCAGTTGCTTCAGTTGTGTCTGACTCTTTGGAACACCATTGACTATAGCCTGTCAAGCTCCTATGTCCATGGGATTTTCCAGGCAATACTGGAGTGTATTGCCATGTCCTCCTCCATGGGATCTTCTCAACTCAGGGATCAAACATGAGTTTCCTGCATCTCCCCCATTGCAAGTAGATTCTTTACCATTGAGCCATTAGAGAAGCCCAGCAGTAAATAACCAAAAGAGTGTATTTCAATTATATCCATAAAAGTTTCGATTCTTTGAGAAAAAAAGCCACATATTTGAGGCTAGTATGGAAAAATACTGACTTTGGTCTGGATGTGGAGATATTTTCCATTTTTTTCTTTACATATAAAATATTACATATTTCATCATTCAAAATTTAAAAGCTTATTTAGACTTGCACTTCTTGCTCGGATAGAGTCAATAGTTCCAAACATGTCCTCCCTCCATAAACAATTATAATTTTGGAGAAAACATATGTGGCAAATGTTTTAAAGTCCTGGGCTTTAGGCAATATGATCCCTGGGAGAAGACAAATATGTGAATGAGCTCCCATGCTCTTATTAACTTTTTAATTTGGTACAATTTTCCAACTTTTTTTTTCTCTTTTTTTTAATTTTATTTTTTAACTTTACAATATTGTATTGATTTTGCCATATATCAACATGAATCTGCCCATCCTGAACCCTCGTCCCTCCTCCCTCCCCGTACTATGCCTCTGAGTAGTCCCAGTGCACCAGCCCCAAGCATCCAGTATCGTGCATTGAACCTGGACTGGCGATTCGTTTCATATATGATATTATACATGTTTCAATGCCATTCTCCCAAATCATCCCACCCTCTCCCTCTCCCACAGAGTCCACAAGACTGTTCTATACATCAGTGTCTCTTTTGCTGAACTTTTATAAAGGGAGTGGAATCCCAGTACTCTCTCTGGGGAGTCATAAAATAGAGTTCAGGGCTTCTGACACATTTAGAACTTGTGGGGCAGGGGATTGAAGAAGCAGAAACTGCACACAGGAGTTCCCAAGTCCTTGGTCAAAGCCGGCATTGCATATCCGTCTGATGAAACCAACCCTATGAGGCCTAATAAAAAGCAGCATGCACAAAATAGAGGATGGAATGGCCATTCTAGAGGGCACCAGATGCAGGAAAATGTTCAAGATCCACCGACAGTGGAGAGATCTCATTAACACATCTGGTATTCAGGTAAGCTACCAAAAAGGCCATAAATTATATGGATAGCCTACTTGTAAAAAGTGTTCTGTAGCTAATCTAATCTAACACACCCTAAAACCAAGCTTTGACAGAAAGAACTTCTAGCATATAACTGCCTGCTGAAACAAAACTCAACAGTCATTAAAAAAAAAAAAAGTTAATTTAACCCAGATTTTTTACAATGTATCATTCAAAATGTTCATGAGGAAAGAAAAGTTTTCCCACCCAAAATTACTAGACAGGTAAAAGAGTAGGAAAATGTGATGAATAATCCAGAAAAAGGCAATCAGAGGAAACAAACACCAAGATGACCCAGATGTTGAATTTAGCAGTCAGGGACATAAAAGGACTATTTTTAGCAGTTATTACAAATATTTTTAAGGACTTAGAGCAAAATATGTGGTCATAATGAATAAATAGCTAGAAACTCTCAGTTGTCCAGTCACTAAGTCATGTCCAACTCTTCTGCAACCTCATACACTGTAGCCTACCATGCTCCTTTGTCCACTGGATTTCCCAGTCAAGAATACTGGCCTGGGTGCCATTTCCTTCTGCAGGCCATCTTCCCAACTCAGGGATCAAACCTGCATCTCCTGCATTAGCAGGCAGATTCTTTACCACTAAGCCACCAGGGAAGCCGAGAAACTCAGTAGTGAAATCAAAATTACACACAAAAAAACAATGAACAAATATAGAATTTTAGCAGATAAAAACCAAAAACTTATATGGAAATCCTAGAAACAAAAATTACAATTTCTAAAGTGGAAAAAAAAAAAAATCACTGATGGACTTAATGATATATTGGAGATGGCAGATACAGACTCAGTGAACTTGAGAACAGATGAATAGAAATTATTTAGTCAGAAAAAAGAGAGAAAACAGATTTCTTTTTTTTAAAAAAGCCCTTATTACCAGTGGAATAATACCATACTGTTTATAACACAGGGATTTAAGGACACAAGATAGGAGAGAAAGGTAATGAGGTCAAAAAAAAAAAAAAAAACCCTTGAGAAAATAATGGTTGAAAATTTCCCAGATTTTATTTCAAAGCATCAGTCTACAGGTCCGTGAAGCTCAGGAAAACCCAGGGAGAAATACAAAGAAAAAGCATTTAAACCACTTTAGTCGAAATGGGTGACAACCACAGAGGAACAGAAAATCTTCAAAACATCCAAAGAAAAATGACATGTTATTGGGCTAGGCAAAAAGTTGGTTTGGGTTTTTCCATAACATTGTATGGAAAAACCTGAAATAAGTTTTTGACCAATCCGATATATACAAGGGAAAAGGTATGTAAATGATGACTGACTTCTAACTAGAAACAATAAAGGTCAGAACATAAAAATTACAACTGTAAAGTAATAACAACAAATACCTATCAAATGAATATTTAATATGTTACAAAATGGCACTTCAAAAATAAAATAAACAGTTAAAATAAATAAATTTATATTTAAAATAAATTAATAAAGGTAACTTATTAAAGATGAAAGCTCAGAAAATGTGTAGCCATAATATCTACACTACAAGAAATACTACAAGAATTTCAAGAGGCTGAAGGAAGACTAGCTTCTTTTTTTTTTCCTTTATTTTTCTAAAAGACAACTCATTGCTTAAAGCAAATAGTTCATTATAAGTAGTGTTTATAAAGTATTTAAAAATTAGATTCATGATAACAAAAGCATGAAGTAATAGATGGAAAAATGAAATTGAAGTACTATGAGGTTGAAGCGTGAAAAGAGAAGACTTGAATGAATCAGGAGGTGGAAGCATGACCCTATTTATTTTGTGTGTGCAGCATAACACTGAATACAAAACCTGACAAAGATACTATGTGAAGAGAGCAATATAGACCAATAACCCTGATGAAGATAGATGCAGAAGTTCTCGAAAAAATATTAGTGGGTCAGTAGAAATATACAAAAGGAATAACACATAGACACCAATTGAAGTTACTTCTAAGAATGTAAAATTGACTTAATATTAAAAAATCAGTCACTGTAACTCAACATCTTGATCATCTCAATATAAAGTATCAAAAATAATCTTGAGAAAATGGAAAACCAATTCATACTTTTAAGAGAAGAGACTCTTACCAGGCCAGGAATATAAAGAAGCCTCTTCAATATTGTAAAAGGTATTTATGAAAAATAAGAAGAAAAAATAGAGGTTCGTGAAATACTTCACTGTCGGCTCCTAAGCTGGGAACAATGAAAGGATATCAATTCTCCTTATTTTTATTCAATATTTTGCTGTGCATCATTCCACAGTGCAGTAAGGATAGAAAATAAAGTCCACTTAGATTGGAAAAGAAATAGACTCTAGTTATATTTGACATGATCGTGTAAATAGAAACTAGAAGGGAAGCAACTGCTGGAAGTAATACGTTTAACAAAGGCATAGAGTACAGTTCAACACACAAAAATCCATTGTATTTTTATATACTAGCAAGAATTAGAGAATAAATAATTTTAAATCAATTTCCTATAGCATTACCAGCACTTTATAAGAAACAATATCAATTCCAAAGGAACTGAAGAGATTTGAAGTGAAATGAAGTGAAGTCGCTCAGTCGTGTCCGACTCCTTGTGACCCCATGAACTGTAGCCTACAAGGCTCCTCTGTCCATGGAATTTTCCAGGCAAGAGTAGTGGAGTGGGTTGCCATTTCCTTCTCCAGGGGAAGAGATTTGAACCACAATCAAATATCTAAAAGATCTAAAAGATGTATCCCTTAGCCTTCCCAGGCAAGGCAGGACACTTGGGTTCAATCCCTGGATCAGGAAGATCCCCTGGAGAAGGGAATCCCACACCAGTATTCTTTCCTGGAGAATTCCATAGACAGAGGACAGGCTGTCCTGTCCTGACAGGCTACTCCACAGGGTCACCAAGAGTCGGACACAACTGAACAACTAACACTTTCACTTTCACCCTTCGGATCCACCATGGACTCTTGAGGTGCAGGGCTTCCTTGACCTTAGACTGGATTCATCTGGCTGGACTCAGGTAAGTCATAGGAGACTGTGGCCAGCACAACAGCACATTGCTCTGTATTTGGTTTCCCTCTTTCCACAACTTACTTTCCCTTTTTGTACCATTTGGGAGGCAAAATAGTACCTCTAAGCCTCTTAGAGTTTTTGGCTGGGACTCAGAATTAAATTGACATAGATTAACGGAGAAATGTATTAAAATGAATTTAATATGTATTTTACAGGCTAGAGAGCCCTCAAAAGTAACTGAAGACCCAATGAAGCTGTTAGAATTGAATGCATATTTATTCTGAATTGGATGAAGAGTAGTAAATCATGAGAATGTAGCAAAATAGAGAGGGTAGCAAAATAACTACCCTAGAGCTAGGGTAGTTAATTGAGTAGAAAAGTGACCAGCAAGATAACTGTTAGTTTAACAAGGTTTATTTTTATAGTTTTCTCTCAGATAAGAATGTTACTGTCCTCTTGGTATGAGAAGGGCATATGGGGGGTTTATTTCCTGCTTTCAGGAAGAAAAAGAGGAGGGCACAGTATCCATCTTTCACTTCTTTTAATTTTCAAGTGTCTTTAGCTCAAAATAATCCTTATGTCAAAGTGGCATATTTTAAAGTGGCATATTCTGTCACCCTTCAGTACCCTCCAATAAAACATCAGCATGTAATTTTGCCACAGGTTTTCTTGTGTGAAATACTTGGTCTAAAACACAGTGTACTGGCATATAGAGGCTATATGGAAATGTAGTCAGCAAGGAACCTATAGGGATAGGTTGAGGCAGGTTAGGCTAGGTCAGGGAGGCCTTCAGTGTCAATTTCAGCATTCAAAGCAAGCGAAGGTTTCAAGAAGCTATGATTCTGTATTCAAACAGAGTGGTCGAATGGAATTCTGCATCAATAAAGTGACTCGGTGCCTGTCCAGGCATTCATTAGCTAATTAAACTAGGGAATGAAGATTGCTGATTCTTTCTCTTCACATAATTCCTATGAACCTCTCTTTCATTTAATTACATGGGTTGCACTCTCATTCCTGTCAGTAGCCCATCTCTCATGTGCTGGAGAGAAAAGGTCTGCCAGAGGTGAAGCAAAGCTTCTTCAGGGAATTAGTTAATGAGAATTCTGCAGCAATCTCCAGCGTGAAATTTCCCCATCCTTACCGGAGGGGATGATTTAGTGCTTAAGCAGCTAAAGAACCCCAAAGCAGGTCTTTTGTCCATTTATCAATATCTCTATCATGCTTTAGGCAATTTCTGAAACTGATACAAATCTAGTGGTTATTGTATATTTCTGACTTAAATTTGGGCCAGGGCATAAAACAAGAAAAGACATAGACTAAACTAAAAAAATGCATGACAAGCAGATCTTTGCAGGACATTTGGTCCTGTCCAAAACATAAGATACTTTGTTGTTGTTTTTATTGTTTGCTCATTAAGTTATATCTGACTCTTTTCATCCCCATGGACTGTAGCCCCCCAGGCTCCTCTGGCCTTGGATAATCCTGGCAAGAATACTGAAGTGAGTCGCCATTTCCTTCTCCAGGGAATCTTCCTGACCCAGAGATCAAACCTGCATCTCCTGCATTGGCAGCTGGATTCTTTACCACTGAGCCACCATGGAAACGCCCTAAGACATTTGGTCCACTAGATATTTGGTCCATGCCAAAATGTTTTTATATTTGCATGACCATTTGGTCCTGTCCAAAACCATTTGGTGTGGACCAAATATGCCATTGGACATTTTAGATAAGAAATGTCTATTAACCTAAACAGATTATCTGCAAGTTGTAAACGTACTAGAGTTAAATCATCATTACATCTAATCTATAGATGATGAAATCTGTGAACAGGTTGACAATTTCTCTGAAGTGAATTTGTGCTCTTTATGTTTTTATGTTGATGTAGTCCTTTATTTTATAGGGTAAGTGAGGGAAAAGATAAACAATATGTACATAACTTGTTTTTGTTGAATTTATGTACAATGGAGTTTTGAGGTTAATATTATATATACACTGCATTAAAGGTGTCTTAATTTGCTTTCAGTAGAAGTGCACCTTTAGACAAGGATTCAATAAAAGTAGTTTATTTGGGAGGAAATACCAGAAGAGATTGATGGGGACAGGAGTAATGAGCCTAGGAAAGGAAGAAGGCTGATAGAGTACATTATCAAGTAGGTCACTATTGTGGAAACCTGGAGCATAATCTAATAGGGAATTGGGCTGTCAGTGAAGAACATGCTTCAGAGTTGTCCCAGTCAAGGACGAGGAAGCCAACACAATTATTTCTTGAATCCCTTCATTGATGAAGACTGTCTCAGGAACTTTACTAGATATAATTTGAAAGCCATCAGTTAAGTCTCTTTTCTACAATAGATCCTTCACCAAGTTGGCCCTAAACAAGTATGTCTTATCTTATTCTATGTCTTAGTTCAGTTCAGTTCAGTCACTCAGTCGTGTCTGACTCTTTGCAACCCCATGAACTGTGACACGCCAGGCCTCCCTGTCCATCATCAACTCCCGGAGTTTACTCAAACTCATGTCCATCGAGTCGGTGATGCCATCCAACCATCTCATCCTCTGTCATCCTTTTCTGCTCCTGCCTTCAATCTTTCCCAGGATCAGGGTTTTTTCAAATGAGTCAGCTCTTCGCATCAGGTGGCCAAAGTATTGGAGTTTCAGCTTCAGCATCAGTCATGCCAATGAACATTCAGGACTGATTTCCTTTAAGATGAACTGGTTGGACCTCCTTGCAGTCCAAGGGACTCTCAAGAGTCTTCTCCAACACCACAGTTCAAAAGCATCAATTCTTCAGTGCTCAGCTTTCTTTATAGTCCAACTCTCACATTCATACATGACTACTGGCAAAACCATAGCTTTGACTAGACGGACCTTTGTTGGCAAAGTAATGTCTCTGGCTACACAGAAAACTATAACTCCAGGTGGCTTGGCTGTGAGTTTGTATCATATGTATAATGTTCCACAGACAATGAACAGTTGCTCATTGTACCATCAGCTTGAAATACTGGGAAGAAGAGTGGATGAGGAAGAAGATAAATCAGGATTCACCAGGCATTGTGACATTCATGAATAGTGCATCACAGATTGAACTTGGGCATTCTGAATCTTAGTGATAGGTTCTTACTATTAGGTAGCACAGCTTATTAAATGACTTTGTCAGGGGAGTGTAATCTCGGTTCTGTCTCGTCTCAACAAAAATTTGAAGCGACGGATGTTAAAGCCCTCAGCACATCACAGCTCTTGGACAGTCCGTGTTATAGTTCTCGGACAGATCAGTTTCATTTAGAAAATAAAGGAGAATACATCCTCCAGGCGTGAGGGCATGCCCACCCAAAAGGTGCGAAGAGAAGAGAGAGAGACAGACAGTCTGTGCGCTGGAGAGAGAGAGAGACCCCCGGCCCCTTTGGCTCCTCTTTTTATATGTTTTCTCCTCCCCCTGGGCCTGCCCTATGTAAATTGGGCTAGCCAGGAGTGCTGTTTGTTCTGCCTGAGATCCTCACTCTGGTCCTCGGACCTTCCTTTGTTCTATTTTCGTGGACTTTTCCCTTCCTTTTCTTTTAGCCATGTCATTCTGGACTCCTTTTTCCTATTCTACCTACATAATATCCCCCCCACCCCCAAGAGATGAGAGACCCAATTATTTGGGAATAGGGGTGTCAAGGTCTTTCTGGCTACTTCCTGCTGAACTGGGATGGCGAGGGGCATTGGACCTATCCCTCTTGCTAGTCTCAGGCCTCAGAGTCCTTATAGCGGTGTCCATCTAAGGGTGAGTGATATTTTCCGTGGTCAGCTGTAGTTTTATATATCCTTGTTGAACTGTCACTGCATGTTGTAGCTTGACCTGGGCAGAGACAAAATGGCTTAGAAAATTGATAATACATGGAACAATCATAAGGAGCATCAGTATGGCATACCAAGGACTCATAGGTGCATTAGCCAACTCCAAATTCCCATAGCTAGGATGGCTCAAGTCCCTCCTTGTTCAGGGATCAGAAGATCTATCTCCTGTCTGTTTTGGAGTGCAACCCCTGCCAAGCTGTGTTCGCTCTTTAGAGCGATCCTGAGAAATCTTGTCCCCAGAAACTTAATTTTGGGCATGTTCATTAGAATGGCACTCATTTGTAGTTCTGAATAGGTGTCTGGGAGCTCCCAGGGGCTCATAGGTGTATTGAGTGTCCTCTTCTCTTTTCTTCCATGGCTTGACTCGTGAGTAGTGAATCCAAGAGTTGTGTCCTGGCACCTTGACTGCTGTGGGGGTAGAAAGTCTTACAGGGTAGAGGCCCTTCCATGTGGGTTGGAGTTGAGCCTTAGGGGACCCATCTTTCCAGATTTTAATTAGGACTTGTGTCCCCAGATCATATAGTGGTGACTCCTTAGAATCTTTTGGGTCCTGGTTTATACCCCACAAGCATATATCCTGTTGGAATTGCCCAATGGCCATAGTATAAGACGGGAGGGTCTGAGCCTCTGGATATAAGAAGAGGTCATTGATGTAAACAAAAGGCCTCCCACATAGCATCTCATAAGGACTAAGACCAACCTATTCCTTAGGGGCAGTACAGGTGCGGAGGACAGCTATTGGTAAAGCCTTCTTCCTTCCCAGGGAGGTCTCCTGGGTTATCTTTTTTATTGCTGATTTAAGAATTGATTGTCTCTTTCTACTTTTCCTGAAGACTGAGGCCTCCAGGCACAAAGGAGATAATAAGTAATGGCCAAAGCTTTAGAAACCCCTTGGGTGACCTTAGAAGTAAATGATATTCCATTGCCACTTTGTAATGACCTGGGCAGACCAAATCTTGGAATGATTTCATGGAGAAGTGTTTTTTTTTTTTACCATCTCCTCAGCCTTCTCAGTCTGGGTGGGAAAGCTTTCAATCCATCCTGTGAATATATCTATCATGACTAATAGGTATTTATACCCTTGAGAAACTGGCATCTGGATGAAGTCCATCTGCCAGTCCTCTCCTGGGTAGGCCCCACGTAGTTGGATGGGCTGGGCCAACTGGGGTCTTCAAGCTCCTTAGTTGTTTAATTAGCAAGTGGGACAAGAGGAGACCATTTGCCTTATAGTCGTTTGGAGGCCTGTTCCTCTGAAGGACCTTTCTAGTAGTCTTTGGAGGGCCTTTTCCCCTAAATGAGTAGTGGCATGTAAGGAGTTAACCAACTTCCATTGGAGGTTTCCAGGCAAAAAAAGGAGTTCCTCCTTTTGGAACCACCCCATATGATCTTCTTGAAAGCCCTCACTCTTAGCTTTAAGAGTTTCACCTTCAGTATATGAAGGAGTTTCTGGCAAATTAGTCTGTGGAACTAAGGTGGCAACCCCTATTAGGTCATGGTTCTGTAATGCTGCTCTCTTAGCTGCCTGATCAGCTGCTTGGCTTCCTTGTGCCGCTTCTGTGCTCCCTTTTTGGTGTCCCTTATAGTGGGAGACTGAAATCTCAGTGGGCAGATAAACTGCCTCCACGAGACTAAGGATTAGATCACCATATTTGATTGGGGACTCTCGGGTGGTCAAGTGGCCCTTTTCTTTCCAAATAGCAGCATGTGCATGTAGCACAAGAAAGACATACTTGGAGTCAGTGTAAATGGCTATTCTTTTTCCTTTTCCCAGCTCTAAAGCTTGAGTCAGGGCTATGAGCTCAGCTAATCAGGCTGAAGTACCTGGTGGCAGAGGCTTAGGCTCTATGGTCTCAAAATTGGAGACTACTGCATATCTGGCTCTTCTTTTTCCATCCAAGACAAAGCTGCTTCCATCAGTGTACCAGATTTCCTCAGGATTGGTCAGAGCATCTTCTGACAACCCCTCTCGGGGTTTTGTCCAGTGGTCCAAGGTTTCTAGGCAAGAGTGAAAGGAGAGAGAGCCCTCAGGGGTAGGCAGGAGGGTGGCTGGGTTAAGAACCTCACAAGGAGATATAGTGAGGCCTGAATTTTCCATCAGCACTACTTGATGTCTGAGGACTCTTTGATCAGTTCAGTTCAGTCACTCAGTTGTGTCCAACTCTTTGCGACCCCATGAATCACAGCACGCCAGGACTCCCTGTCCATCACCATCTCCTGGAGTTCACTCAGACTCATGTCCATCGAATCAGTGATGCCATCCAGCCATCTCATCCTCTGTCATCCCCTTCTCCTCCTGCCCCAATCTCTCCCAGCATCAGAGTCTTTTG
Source organism: Bos mutus (assembly GCF_027580195.1). NCBI lineage: Eukaryota > Metazoa > Chordata > Mammalia > Artiodactyla > Bovidae > Bos > Bos mutus. Next base: position 75,142,926 of record NC_091617.1, read on the forward strand.
CAGTGAGTCAACTCTTCTCATGAGGTGGCCAAAGTATTGGAGTTTCAGCTTTAGCATCATTCCTTCCAAAGAAATCCCAGGACTGATCTCTTTTAGAATGGACTGGTTGGACCTCCTTGCAGTCCAAGGGACTCTCAAGAGTCTTCTCCAACACCACAACACCACAGTTCAAAAGCACCAATTCTTCGGTGCTCAGCCTTCTTCACAGTCCAACTCTCACATCCAGGAAAAACCATAGCCTTGACTAGACGGACCTTTATTGGCAAAGTAATGTCTCTGCTTTTGAATATGCTATCTAGGTTGGTCATAACTTTCCTTCCAAGGAGTAAGTGTCTTTTAATTTCATGGCTGCAGTCACCATCTGCAGTGATTTTGGAGCCCAGAAAAATATAGTCAGACACTGTTTCCACTGTTTCCCCATCTATTTCCCATGAAATGATGGGACCAGATGCAATGATCTTAGTTTTCTAAATGTTAAGCTTTAAGCCAACTTTTTCACTCTCCATTTTCACTTTCATCAAGACATCCATAAATGGCCTCTCCCATTTAGGAGTTGTTTTACTTGGTGGCTGGTAAAAATAGTTTGCCCCCAAAAGAGAGAGATGCTTTAAAACATCTTCTATCAAGAATGCAATAGCTGCAAGGTTTCAAAGGCAGGGAGAGATTTCTTCCCAATAAGGGAGGACAGTCGGGGATCACTAGAAACTGGTGGGAAAATATTTATCCATCCCCAAAACAAAGTGCTCAGGTGAATCTTTTTGTAAATGTTTTTCCTGTAGCACTCAAAGTGGTACAGGTTTGGGAGGAGAAGGCTCTGGAGTAGGAGGTCAGGACAGAGTAGGTAGCCCCTGTGTCAACCAAGAAATTCTTGGACCTACCTGCAGTTGCACCCTTGGCTCCAGCCCTGTGATGGTTATCTGTGACAGGCGGCTGGCTGGAGAGGGCCTCTTCAGTCCTGTTGAACCATCATGAGGGAAGGCTCGGCACTTGACCTTGAGGCTGTTGGGTCCTGAGGGCAGAGTGCCACCCAATATCCCAGTTGATGGCATTTGTAGCAAGCTGTTTTAGGAGACTTGTCATGGTTTGGACAATCTTTGGCCCAATGCCCTGCCTGTCTACAGATTAAGCATTTGCCTCATGCCTTGTCTTTTAAGGTCTCAGGGTTTGCCATAGGGCTTCCCTGGAGGGCAGCCAGCATCTGGGCATGCCTTGTCTCTTTCCCTTTCTCCCTCTCCTGGGCCTTGGCCTCCTTCTCCTGTTCTCTGTTATAAAGGGTATTGGTGGCTGTCTGGACCATCTCATCTACAGCAGGGTCCTGCTGCTGTAGCTGTTGTAACTTTATTCTGATATCTGATGCACACTGGGACGGGAATTTGTCCTTTAAAATCACCTGCCCCTCGTAAGAGTCTAAGTCCAGATTGGTAAACTTTTGGAGAGCCTCTTTTAGCCTTTCCAGAAAGGCAATAGGGTTCTCGTTGGGCTCCTGAGTTATTGCTGAGACCTGGGCATAGCTGATTACTTTTTGCTGGGCTGCTTTCAGTCCTGCCTTCATGCAGATTAGAAAATGATCCCTTTCCCAGATGTGCTCAGGGCCATTATAATTCCAATTAGGATCTGAGGAAGGGACTGCAGTTTCCCCTACTGGGTATTTATCACTTGACATGTGAAGCCACGTTGCATACCTTCGGGCTTCCTTTAAGACCCTAGCATGCTCAGGGTCTCATAAAGTTTGACATAATATGACCATGATGTCCTTCCACATCAAGTCAAAGGCCAAGGTAATGTGTTGGAATGTATCTATATATTTGCCTGGGTCATCTGTTTAGCTTCCCAGGTCTTGTTTGATCTGTCTTAGTTCTAAGAGGAAGGGCTTATGGACCTGGGTTGGTCTGAATTCTCCTCCAGTTTCGACTAAGGGTCATTCGAGCTGGCTTTTGTGGAGGGAGTGCTCCGGGACATGGGGACACATTTGGATACAAGGAAAGAACACCAGGCAACTAGGGAGCTGTGGGAGGGTCCAGTCTCTTTGGGGGCTTGGGAGGTGAGCCTTCACAGGGGGTTCCTTCTCTTGGTTGCCTGTGCCTAACACCATTTCCCTAGTAGGCTCACTTTTAGGGCATACAACAATCCCATACTTAACACAGATTCCTTCACATCTCTTAGTTGGAAGAAAATTTGGACATAGGGGATCTCTGTCCATTTCCCTTGTCTTTTGCAGAACAATTCTAGCTGCAGGATGGCATTGTAATTTAAACTCCATCTTCAGACCAGTGTTCCTCATCCCCCAGAGGATACTGTGGCCACTCAGTGGCACAAAAGAATTTTAAGCGACTTCTTAGAGTTAGAGGATCGAACAGCTTCTAGTTATCAAGGATAAATCTCAAGGGCATCTGCTGGGAAGTGGATTGGTTATTTCCCTTCTGAAAGACAGTCATGACAGGGAGGAAAAGAAAAAGAAACAACTAATAGGGCTCCTTCAATTTCCATGGGTCAACTTCCTTAGGGGTGAGTCTTTCTGAAACTTATCCTACCCAGTACTGTTGCAACCTGAGAGCCAGATGTCCCTGGGTCAGGGTGCAGATCCCCAGGCAAGCTGAGGCATGACAGCCTCCTGGAGATCGAATCCCTGGGCAGGTTGAGGCAGGTCGGCCTCCTGAGAATTGGGTCCCTGGGGAGGTTGAGGCGTGATGACCTCCTGGGACCCCTGGACTGGCGGATCCCCAAGCAAGTTGAGGCATGACAACCTTTTGAGGACCAGATCCCTAGGCAGATAAAGGCAGGTTGACCTCCTGGGACTCCTGGACTGGAGTTGGGCATCCCCAAGGTCTCCAGCGTGACCAGTGCTGGGTAGGATTAAGGGGTTTTAATTTTAACTCATTGCCAGTTTGTTCACTACAGATGGGACTAGATATCATGATGTAAAGCAATCTAAGCCTGTGCCCTAAGACTGGGAAACTGAAACAGTCATAAGCCTTATCCGCTTACTGCTCTAAGGGATTGTAGGTCACTGATTTCTTCCCCTAGTCCTCCATAAGAGCAGTTTAGGGTGTCTCCAATGGTAAACATTTCATTGTCATAGACCCACTTTAGGTAATAACAGAAGTAATGACAAAGGAGTGGGTTATCTGGCTGTGTTAGGAGCATTAAGGTATTTTAATAATAGACTGGGTGGGGGTTCGAGGAAATAAGAAACATGAGTTTGTAAAGGAATTAAGATTTTGTGAGGCATATGTCCCTCCAGACATAGGAGCGAGGACCTCCTACCTTAATTGGAGGTCTTCTGGAATCTGAGACTGAGCTATGTGAATTTTCTGCTGAGTTCGTTTTTCGCTGTCCTGGTTTCCAGCACGATGGGCCTCCTGTCACTTCCCCTGCGCTGGGTTTTCTTTGCATTCTGCTTCTACCTTGGGAGCTTTCCCTGAGTTGGGCTCCTGCTGTGCTTGGCCTCCTCCTTGCTCGGACTGCACCAAGGTTGTTTCAGCCAGGTTAAATCCGAGTCACGGCACCATAGATGTCAGGGGCATGTAAGCTCCTGGGTTCTGTCTCGTCTAGTCTCAACAAAAATTTGAAGCTACGGATGTTAAAACCCTTGGTGCATCACAGCTCTTGGACAGTACGTGTTATAGTTCTCAGACAGATTAGTTTTATTTAGAAAATAAAGGGGAATACATCCCCAAGGCGTGAAGGCATGCCGACCCAAAAGGCGCGAAGAGAAGAGAGAGAGAGAGACAGAGAGACAGAGAGCACATGTGTGTGTGCGTGTGTGGGGCCGTGTGGGGGCCGTGTGGGGGGGGGGCGATGTGGGGGGAGAGAGGGGGAGAGAGAGAGAGAGACCCCTGGCCCTTTGGCTCCTCTTTTTAAATGATTTTTTCCTCCCCCTGGGCCTGCCCTACGTAAATTGGGCTAGCCAGGAGTGCAGTTTGTTCTACCCAAGGTCCTCACTCTGGTCCTCGGACCTTCCTTTGTTCTATTTTTGCGGGCTTTTCCCTTCCCTTTCTTTTAGTCACCGTTATTCTGTATTTCTTTCCCCTATTCTACCTACCTAACATTTTTATCCTTTATATCACTTGGCTCACTGATGGTTACATGGTTGCAGTTTAATAGGTACTTGTGAATTAACTGTGAGGTGTTTTTTTTTTTTTTAATAAAAAGAATATGTCCCTAGGTACTCCTGTCCAGTTCTAAAGTTCTCCATTCCCAGAGAAAATATTTCTTCCAAGGGGTACTGATGAAGATGTGTATGGAGGTGAATCTCAGCAGTCAACAAAATTGATTGTTTCTACATCCTCACTTCCCAAAGACTCTTTTCCTCTCAACTCACACATCTTAGAAAAGCTCTCAGTAGTGGCAATAAATCTCAGCTCATCCTGTTATAGTACTTAATGGACTTAAGAATAGCTGAGCTGAAAAGTCGTACCCAGGCAGGAGTTACAAATTATACAAGTCAGGATAAAAGCTTCATAAATATTGACTCCACCTAATGGTTTATGTCAGAGGAAGAAATCTCATTATGATAATGGCATCTTCTTCCAAAAGCACTGCTCTTTGCACTGAAGTTCTCTGGGTGCACTAATATCATCAAGAATTTAGTTAATAAAACTGAATTGTTCAACATCTAATTTCATCCATTACTTAATGTATTGATAGCATAGAAGATTTCTCACAGTGAAATCTTGAAAAATATTGTAATGAGAAATAAAAGGAAATTTGTGGGTGGCAAGGTAGCATTGTGAATCAACTAAGACTGAGCAAAATGGATTATGTGAAGCCAAGCAAATCTGAATGACTGTGTTTCATTCACATCTTCAGGTCATCAGTTAAAATGAGACAAATTCTTTTGCTGGTTTGACTAAGGCTTACATAAGTTCTTACATTTGTTTAGCCACCCAGAAAGACTTCCTGGAATTCAACAAAAGGGGAGGAGATGACTCAGTCAAGGAGAGGAAAGTGACATATTGTGGTAAGGAGTAAGTCACTACTATAAATGGAAGAAAAAGAATAATAAACCAGAATACACACACAGACACACAAAATCGATTTAATGAGAAAAAAAAATAGTAACCATTCTAAGTTAAGGGCTTCCCTGGAAATTCAGACTGTAAAGAATCTGCCTGGAATGCAGAAGACCCAGGTTCAATCCCTGGGTCCAGAAGATCCCCTGGAGAAAGGAATGGCTATCCACTCCAGTATTCTTGCCTGGAGAATTCCATGGACAGAGGAGGCTTGTGGACGACAGTCTATGGGGTTTCGAAGAGTCAGATATGATTGGGTGACTAACACACATACACATTCTAAGTTAAACAAAACAGTGATGTTTTCATAGTTTAAATTGATGAATTTTTTATGAGGCTACTATGGATCTATTATTGTGTTCAGTACTATCTTGGGTATGAAAATATATGACAAGAATTTAGCATTATTTTTAAGATGATTTTGCATGACAATATAGCTTATAAGAAAGTATTTAGCCAAATTTTGCACAGAATATTTAAGGAGAAAGAATCTAAGATATAATTAATCTCAGCATCTTACATGGGGAAGACTGGAGTCCAGATCTTCAAAGTCCCAATATTACATGGTAGAGCAACTTGTATTCATTGTTTTTCTAAGGTAAGTGACAAAAGAACATTGAACCTGACTGGATAAAAATGAGCATATTTAAGTACATTTTATAATGAATAATGTTTTCTTAAATAAATTTTCTTAGTAAAGAGATCATCTAAATGAAGATAATGAATGGTGAAATTCATTAATTCACCTTGACCAACATTTATAATCACAAACTATGTGACATGAACCATGCTAATTTTTTTAAATCTCATATTTTCTTGCTTAATTCTCACCACAGGCTGGAAGATATATGTTACAGTGAAAAATAAAGAATAACTATCCTTGTCTTCAAGCAACTCAGATTTAGACAGTGATCCAGATGCTGACTTAATTAGCAACCAATATTATGCAATAAGCGCCATAACACATAGAATTATATTATACTATAAATATATGGAAAACAAACAATTTATTCTTCCCTAAGGAGATTTTATAACTATTAATTGAAAAATACAATCTTGGATTTCTGTTTTTTAAAAATGAATTTCCAAGGTAGGTTAAATGAAGGTTAAGAATCTTCTCGATGATGGGAACTGTAGGAACAAAAGAATGATCTCTTGAAAGTATTTTCCCAACTCCACTGCAGAGTGAGGCAAATTTTAAGAAACCAAATCTCAGAGCAAGAGAAAGGAAAAAGCTGAAATTAGGGTTGCTGCTGCTACTGCTGCTAAGTCACTTCAGTCGTGTCCGACTCTGTGCGACCGCATAGACGGCAGCCCACCAGGCTCCCCCGTCCCTGGGGATTCTCCAGGCAAGAACACTGGAGTGGGTTGCCATTTCCTTCTCCAATGCATGAAAGTGAAAAGTGAAAGTGAAGTCATTCAGTTGTGTCCAACTCTAAGGGACCCCATGGACTGCGGCCCACCAGGCCCCTCCGTCCATGGGATTTTCCAGGCAAGAGTACTGGAGTGGGTGCCATTGCCTTCTCCGAAATTAGGGTTAGAGAAGGGCAAATAGGACTCCTGAAATTCGTTCCTAACAGGAATAAAGTCAGGAATGGCCAAACATATATGAATTACTCTATGAGTCAGACACTTACAAGGGACAAAATCTTTAAGTTAATCTGCAGTCCAAACCCCAAAGTCACACACAAGGAGAAAGAGAAAAACACTTATAGGGAAGTTCTTTATTTGAAGAGATTCTCATTAAAAATGGCTTTTTGCTCCTGAGCTTCTCTAGGAGAAGCCTTGATTCAGGCTATAAGTGAACTGCAGGATGCCTGCCAGGTTCCTTTTCTGACATCATTTGGTTTTCAACACTGTTCTTCCCTATAGATAATAACATTCTTTCTCAAGGATAGCAAGCATAATTATAGTTTATTGCTTGGTCTATATACACATTAAGATGTTCATATATATATATATATATTCAATTAGTTTGCCTATTAATTCAAAGTCATGCTCAATGCCAGCTATTTCCTAACTTAGGAGAACAATGAAAAATGAAACATAATGTATGCCAGCCTTTGTTTTCTCTTGTCCTCTTTTCCTCTGGGCTCTGAGATTCTCAGCCCTGCCTCGTTTTAGGCATCCTTCCACTTTTCTTGAAATAGCCCTATTCTATGTCTAGAATAGTTCAGAGCCTTCTTGCCTCTAGCAGGTGGAGTTTAAATTAGTCATATAATGGAAGACATCCAAGCACAAACAGGACTACAGATGGACCCTTCATCGTTATATATTCTGTGGAAGACTGTTATAGACTAGGATCTCTTCTGGTTGCTGGGGATATAGTCATGAGCAAGACAAACATAAACCTTACAGGTATAGTGAATGAACCTTATAGTGCAGTGGAGACAGACAATGCACAAAAACGTACATGAGTAATATGTGCCATTCAGAACAATATGGCACGGTGGGAGGCTATGATGGGAGGACTCATCCAGTATGGAAAAATCAGAGATTTTGCTAAGGAAATGATTTTAACTGAGGAATGTGTGTGTGGTGGGGGGAGGGGGGAGAGGAGAGTGTGACTTTCTGCTGCTACTAAGACCCTGTGGCAGAAAAAAATGACATTTTTGAAGAATTGAAAGAAGGTTGTGGCTGAACTGTGGCAAGAGAAAGGTGGGTCCGGACAAGATGGAAGATGTAGATAGAAGCGGAGAGTGTAGGACCTCACTGACCATATTATGCCTTTGATCTTTATCCTAAGTGTAATGGAAAGAAGTTGAAGGGTAGGAGTATTACAGACTGGTATTTTCAGTTTCAAAAGATTACTCTAAAAGCTTTCTGGAAAATGGATTGAAAGGGATAAAAGGGGATGCGAAGAGACTTAAAAAGTGTACTTCAGTAACCTAAGTGCGAATGATAGCTTCTTGGTCTAGGGAGGTGGTATTGAAGATAGAAATGGAAAGATCTGAAAAATACTTATGAGGTTTAGACAGAACTTTGTTCTTGGTTGGAAAAGATGCAGAGGAAGGGTTTTCCTGAATGAGTAACTTGGTAAGGGCCCTACTATTTACTCAGGTAGTAAACACTAGAAGAGAAGCGAAGCACTAGAGTGAAAAATGAATGGTTCTCTTTTGTATATGGTTGAGAAAATTGTAAGAAAACCAGGCATGGTAACCAAAGAAAGGTGAGGTGAGAGACACATTTTTGAGTCCCTGGTATGTAGATAGTTAAAGTCATACATTTCCTAGAAGAGATTGAAGCCTGATAAGAAAAAAGAATCTAGAATCAAAACCTGAGGAAGTTCACCTTTTAAAGGTCAGAGGAGGAGGAAATGGTAAAAGAAACTGAAGAAGAATGACTAGCAAAGTAGGAGAACACCAGGGAGTTTTTCAGTAAGAAGAGTGTGGTCAACCAAGGAGATTCTGAAAAGATAGCCACAAAAAGGAAAACCTAAGCAGTAATAAGGTCATTGGGAAGGACCATTTCAATAGAGTTGGGAAGAGGAAGCTGAAAGCAAGGTTGAAATAGGCTAATGTAAATATCAGAGAAAGCAATGGCAACCCACTCCAGTACTCTTGCCTAGAAAATCCCATGGGCGGGGAAGCCTGGTAGGCTGCAGTCCGTGGGGTCGTGAAGAGTCGGACACGACTGAGCGTCTTCACTTTCACTTTTCCCTTTCAGGCATTGGAGAAGGAAATGGCAACCCACTCCAGTGTTTTTGCCTGGAGAATCCCAGGGGTCGGGGAGCCCGGTGGGCTGCCGTCTATGGAGTTGCACAGAGTTGGACATGACTGAACCGACTTAGCAGCAGCAGCAGCAGCAGCAGCAGCAGCAGCAAAGTAAATATACGAGAAAGAACTGGGGGCAGGAAATTATTTCAGGAAGTTTGGCCTTGGTGGAATGGAGAAACTCAGAACATAGTTGAAAGACTATGTGAGTAGTCTAATAAAGTTGATTTCCTGTTTGTTTTAAAATGGGAGAGAAAAAAGCCCTGAGTATGAACAAAGGTAGTGGAGGTGATGGAATTCCAGTTGAGCTATTTCAAATCCTGAAAGATGATGCCGTGAAAGTGCTGCACTTAATATGCCAGCAAATTTGGAAAACTCAGTAGTGGCCACAGGACTGGAAAAGGTTAGTTTTCATTGTAATCCCAAAGAAAGTCAATGCCAAAGAATGCTCAAACTACCACACAATTGCACTCATCTCACATGCTAGTAAAGTAATGCTCAAAATTCTCCAAGCCAGGCTTCAGCAATACGTGAACTGTGAACTTCCAGATGTTCAAGCTGGTTTTAGAAAAGGCAGAGGAACCAGAGAGCAAATTGCCAACATCCAATCTTGATCATGGAAAAAGCAAGAGAGTTCCAGAAAAACATCTACTTCTGCTTTATTGACTATGCCAAAGCCTTTGACTATGTGGATCACAATAAACTGTGGGAAATTCTGAAAGAGATGGGAATACCAGACCACCTGACCTGCCTCTTGAGAAACCTCTATGCAGGTCAGGAAGCAACAGTTAGAACTGGACATGGAACAACAGACTGGTTCCAAATAGGAAAAGGAGTTCGTCAAGGCTGTATATTGTCACCCTGTTTATTTAACTTATATGCAGAGTACATCATGAGACACGCCGGGCTGGAGGAAGCACAAGCTGGAATCAAGATTGCCGGGAGAAATATCAATAACCTCAGATATGCAGATGACACCACCCTTATGGCAGAAAGTGAAGAGGAACTAAAAAGCCTCTTGATGAAAGTGAAAAAGGAGAGTGCAAAAGTTAGGCTTAAAGCTCAACATTCAGAAAACTAAGATCATGGTATCTGGTCCCATCACTTCATAGGAAATAGATGGGGAAACAGTGGAAACAGTGTCAGACTTTATTTTTTTGGGCTCCAAAATCACTGCAGATGGTGATTGCAGCCATGAAATTAAAAGACGCTTACTCCTTGGAAGGAAAGTTATGACCAACCTAGATAGCACATTAAAAAGCAGAGACATTACTTTGCCAACAAAGTTTCGTCTAGTCAAGCTATGGTTTTTCTAGTAGTCATGTATGGATGTGAGAGTTGGACTGTGAAGAAAGCTGAGTGCCAAAGAATTGATGCTTTTGAACTGTGGTGTTGGAGAAGACTCTTGAGAGTCCCTTGGACTGCAAGGAGATCTGACCAGTCCATACTACAGGAAATCAGTCCTGAGTGTTCATTGGAAGGATTGCTGCTAAAGCTGAAACTCCAATACTTTGGCCACCTCATGCAAAGAGTTGACTCATTGGAAAAGCCCCTGATGCTGGGAGGGATTTCGGGCAGGAGGAGAAAGGGATGACAGAGGATGAGATGGCTGGATTGCATCACCGACTCAATGGACATGAGTTTAGGTAATCTCCAGGAGTTGGTGATGGACAGGGAGGCCTGGCGTGGTGCGATTCATGGGGTTGCAAAGAGTCGGACACGACTGAGCGACTGAACTGAACTGAAGTGATTATGGCACATGGAATTCCTAATTCATGATAGAAGGATAAACTGTCTTCACAGCTACCATCTCTGTGGAAACTGAAGGAAGATAGTGAATTTTGAGACATTTTTTATAACCCAGGTCCCCTGTTCACGAAGGAGGCCCAAACCTAAAATGAGGCCCAAAATTCTTGAGTTTTTTCCCTCTCATCTCAATTCTAAGAGTCTAACTACTTTTTTTTTTTTTTATCAAAGATTGCTAATTTAATTTTACATCCTCTGGAAGATCCTGGATTTTGAACCCAATTTTTCTCTTTCTGTTCCCATTGGCTGTATTTCATATGATTTTTTGCTCTGTGGTTTCACCTTGGTTACAGTTCTGAATGATGCTCTGTCTTGCATCAAGTACTACAGATGTGGAAGCATATATTTTAAGTCCCCAGTCTGGGCCAGAATCTAAGCCTCTCAGATCAGATCAGATCAGATCAGTTGCTCAGTCGTGTCCAACTCCTCACGACCCCATGAATCGCAGCACACCAGGCCTCCCTGTCCATCACCAACTCCCGGAGTTCACTGAGACTCACGTCCATCAAGTCAGTGATTCCATCCAGCCATCTCATCCTCTGTAGTCCCCTTCTCCTCCTGCCCCCAATCCCTCCCATCATCAGAATCTTTTCCAGTGAGTCAACTCTTTGCATGAGGTGGCCAAAGTACTGGAGTTTCAGCTTTAGCATCATTCCTTCCAAAGAAATCCCAGGGCTGATCTCCTTCAGAATGGACTGGTTGGACCTCCTTGCAGTCCAAGGGACTCTCAAGAGTCTTCTCCAACACCACAGTTCAAAAGCATCAATTCTTCTGTGCTCAGCCTTCTTCACAGTCCAACTCTCACATCCATACATGACCACAGGAAAAATCATGGCCTTGACTAGACGTACCTTGTTGGCAAAGCCTCTACTTCTACTCAAATATTTACCATGCTGTCAATCATTATCAAAAATGCTACTTGAAAACAGGCTAAACTCCTACTTTATATTATGCAGGTATCTAGAAATTCCTGCTTGGAGAAGGAAATGGCAGCCCACTCCAGTATTCTTGCCTAGAGAATCCTGTGAACAGAGGATCCTGGTGGACTGCGGTCCATAGGGTCGCACAGAGTGGGACATGACTGAAATGACTTATCATGCTTGCATGCATTGGAGAACGAAATGGCAACCCATTCCAGTATTCTTGCCTGGAGAATCTCAGGGACAGAGAAGCCTTGGTGGGCTGCTGTCTATAGGGTCGCATAGAGTCAGACACGACTGAAGTGACTTAGCAGCAGCAGCAGCAGAAGTTCCTGATGCCATGCTTATCCACTGTAGTAAAGCCTTTTCTGGATTCGGTTCTTATTGCTGTTTAATATATGTTGTATATACTATTATTACTATTACTCTGCATTAGATTCTGCCAGAGAGGTCTCTATATCTCATGGCTCTTCTTGATAAGTGACAAGTATCTCAGTATTTTGTTTCTAGATTTAAAACATGTATAATCAAATTATTTATTCCAAAAAGGAATATAAAAGAATACTATGAAAAAAATTTATGCCAACATTTAGATAACCTAGATGAAATGAACAAATTCCTAGATAAATACAGACTGCTAAAACTAAATCAAGAAGTAGAATAGCCCTATGAGAAGTAAGATTGACTAGTATTTCAGAAAAAATTTCCACAAAGAAAAGTACAGGAACAGATGACTCTACTGTCAAATTCTACCAAATATTTAAAGAAGAGTAAACACTAATCCTTCAAAAACTCTTTTAAAAATTAAAAGATAAGAGAACACTTCCCAATAATTTAATTGGGATATTAATTATTAACATATTTACATTAGCATATTAACAATGGCATCATTGTTCTCTTCATACCAAAGCTGGAAAATGACATAGCAAGGAAAGGAAAACTACAGGATAATATCCCTTTAAATATAGGTGTAAAAAACCCCATAAAATACTAGCAAACTGAATCTAGTCACATAGTCAGAAAATCATATACCACAACCAAATGGAATTTACCCCAGGAATACAAATGTCATTTAATACACAAAAATTGATGTCATACAACATACCAGTAGAATAAAGAATAAAATCACAGGACCACAATAGATGTGAAAAACCACAGTGGATGAGAAAAAAATTTGACAAAATCCAACACTCTTTTATAATAGCAACACTCAACAAACTAGGAGCTGGAGGGAATTTCTTCAACCTAATAAAGTGCATCTACAAGAAGTCCAGAACTAATATCAGACTTAAAGGTGAAAGACTGAAAGCTTTTCCATCTAAGATCAGAACAAGGTAAATCTGTTCTCATCACTTCTATTCAACATTGTACTAAAGATTATAGCCAGAAAATTGGTGAGGAAAGTAAATAAAGGCATCTGGATTGGAAAGGATAGAGTACAACTGTAGTTGTGGATGATATGACCTTCTAATTAGGAACTCTGCAGAAATCTGCCAAGCAAACAAACAAAAATGTCAGAGCTAATAAGTGAGGTCAGCAAGTTTGCGAGAAATAAGATCATCAATTATATTTTATACGCTGGCGATGAACAGTGCAAATATTGAGTTAAGAAAATAATTCCATTTATTATAGCAACAAAAAGCTATGTAGATGTAAATTCAACAAAATTACTGTAAGACTTGTTCACTGAAAATGATGAGACAACTTTGAAAGTAATAAAAGACATAAATAGTTAGATATCCTGGATTTATGGATTGAAAGACTTGATGGTGATATTTCCCAAACTCATCCTACAAATTCAAGACCTTTTCTGTCAAAATCGCAGTTGCTTTTTTCCCCCCACAGATACTGACAAGCTAATCCAAAAATTTATATAGAAGTACAAGTGATACAGAATAAATGAAAATGTTGGAAGTCTCACACTCCCTGATTTCACAGCTTACTACAAAGCTACATTAATCAAGACAATATGGTACTAACAAAAAGACAATTGAATAATGAAATATGATTGAGAATCTGGAAATAAAGCCACATGTCTATAGTCAACTGAGGGTAAAAGAGGAGAGTGAAAAAGCTGGCTTAAAACTCGACATTCAAAAAACTAAGATCATGGCATCCAGTCCCATCACTTCACGGCAAATAGACGGGGAAAAGTGGAACAGTGACAGATTTTATTTTCTTGGGCTCCAAAATCACTATGAATGATGACTGCCATCGTGAAATTAAAAGACACTTGCTCCTTGGTAGAAAAGCTGTGACAAACCTAGACAACATATTAAAAAGCAGAGATACCACTTTGCCTACAAAGGTTCATATAGTCAAAGCAATGGTTTTTCCAGTAGTCATGTATGGATGTGAGAGCTGGGCCATAAAGAAGGCTGGGTCCTGAAGAATTGTTGCTTTTGAACTGTGGTGCTGGAGAAGATGGCAAGGAGAGTCCCTTGGACCACAAGGATATCAAACCAGTCCATCCTAAAGGAAATCAGTCCTGAACATTCACTGGAAGGATTGATGCTGAAGCTGAAGCTCCAATACTTTGGCCACCTGATGTGAAGAGCCAACTCATTGGAAAAGACCCTGACATTGTGAAAGCTTGAAGGCAAAAGGAGAAGGCAGCAGAGAATGAGATGGTTAGATAACATCACCAACTCAATGGACATGAGTTCCAGTAAACTCTGGGAGATAGTGAAAGACAAGAAAGCTTGGCATGCTGCAGTCCATGGGGTCACAAAGAGTTAGACACAGCTTAGTGACTGAACAACAATAACATAGTCAGCTGATAGAGACACGATGCTGAGATCATTCAATGGGGAAATGTCAACAAATGGTGCTGGGACAACTAAACGTCCACATGTAAAAGAAGAAGCTGGACCCCTTCTTCACATCATATGCAAAACTTAACACAAAATGGATCAAATCCCTACATTTTAGAGCCAGAACTACAAAACTAAAAAAAAAAAAAAAGGCCCCATGACTTTGTATTAGGCAATGGTTTCTTAGATACAATAGTCAAAACACAAAACGACAGAAAAAAAAAATAGATAAGTTGGAGTTTATCCAAATAAAAACTTTGGTGCTTCAAAGGACACTATCAACAAAGTGAAAAGACAGTTGACAGAATATGAAGTAAGTTTGCCAATTATACATCTGATAAGGCACTAGTATCTGGAATATGAAGAAGACTTACAGCTTAATAATAAAAAGACAAATAACTCAATTAAAAAAATTTTTAACGTATTTGGATAGACATTTCTATTTAATTTTGACAAATAAAGGTCATTCTGAACTCTTAATAAAATCTATATACTGACTTGTCAGAATTCGAGAGTCTCTGCTTTTGCTTGCTTCCTCCTGCTTGCTGCTTTTATTCACTCATTTAACTGATGTGTCAGGATTTTACCAAGAACTACCAGGGTCAGACAGAGGTCAGAATGAAATTGTTCAATTTTTCTACTTACTGGAAAAAAAACCCAAGAGTTTAATAGAGTCAAAAGTGATTATTCAAGTGTGTTAGAGTCACCATATGGACCCTGACTCTCTGCTCTTTTCCTGTTGCTCATCATGAGAAACAGATAAAATGTATGTGAATCTTAAAGCTATCTGTAAATTATAACTTTAAAATGTCCTTACTGACAAAATAAAAATGTTATTTATCTGCTGTAATTGAAATACAGATTAAGTGATTAAAAAATAGCTCTTGAAAATGCGAAGTGAAAGTGTTGTAAGTTTCTTAAAATTGCATGTGTGGATGCTCAGTCGCTTCAGTTGTGTCCGACTCTTTGTGACCCCATGGACAGTAACCCCCAGGCTCCTCTATCCATGAGATTCTTCAGGCAAGAATACTGGAGTGAGTTGCCGTTTCCTTCTCTAGGGAATCTTTCTAACCCAAGTATCGAACCCTCATCTCCTGTGTCTCCTACATTGCAGGTGGATTCTTTAACCACTAGGTTACCTGGGAAGCCTCTCTTAAAGATCAGGTCTCTGTTATTGGAACAATCTTTTTTTCCCTGTTTATGGGAAAGAGACAACTTGAGTTAAGAATGTGACTTTGCAGTTGGATAGATCTAGGTTTCACTTTTGGCTCCACAACTTTCTCCCTTTGCTGAAAAAGGTGAAATGTTACAACAATTATATAATTATTGAGGGATTGAGGTGGGAATTAAATAAGATACAGTTTGTGAAGTGCTTAGAACAGGAGCTGACATGGGATGACTGCTTACTGAATGGCAACAATAACCTCAGTATGTATTATTACTGTGTCTACTTAATGGTGGGCTTCTCTGATGGCTCAGCAGTAACAAATCCGCCTGCAATGCAAGAAACCTGTGTTCAATCCCTAGGTCAAGAAGATCCCCTGGGGGAGGACATGGCAACCCATTCCAGTACTCTTGCCTAGAGAATCACACAGACAGAGGAGCCTGGCAGGCTGCAGACCATAGGGTCGCACAGAGTCAGACACGACTGAAGCGACTAAGCCACAGCAGCAGCATACTAATGGTTCCAGGAACAAACATGCTAACTTCATTTATCTAACACAGTCAATAGTGAAAATTTGTTTTTCTTTGAACAATTAATTTGGCTAAACACTCATGAGAAGAATTTAGTAAAATAATTTAATTGTTAGGGACAGAGGATTGAATGATTTAATGAAAGGTCTTTGTAAATTTTTTTCCCAAAGTGAATGGATCGTTGTGAATAAGGAACTTATGTGTCATTAAATTGCCAACATCAACTAAAACATAACAGAAGAAAAGGTTCAGAAAGTTGTATCAGATATCCTGAAAAAGCCTTTGTGGAAAGAAACCAAACATAATTTTGTTTAGGAAGAAGTCATCAGTACCCAACCTTATCTGAGAAGACAAGTCAATTATTTAGCCTCTTATTAGAAGGCAAACCCTGTGAGAACAGGGTTCCTTGTTTTGTATAACAGAAGTTTGTATTAAAAAAAAAATTCAGAATAACCTTATTTACATTTAAAAACATTTTTTTTTTAAATTAGGGAACCATGAGCTGAACATGTCTCTAATACAGTTTTAAAGCAAATACATCTTAAGTCTCTTCAGAGAAAAAATAAATGCCAAGGCCAGAGGTCACTACTGCATCTTCAGTCATAAAATTGTAACTATAGATAATACCGAAAGACTTTTACTTAAAAAAAAAAAAGTACAATTAAAGCAAGTATTAAAGAGAATAATTGATGGGACATTTGCCAACTTTGAATTAATTAGATTCAGTCTTAATTTTTAAAAGTGTTGGCTGCAGCAAAATGATAGAGTAAGACATTAATGTTCCCATTATGATTCATTTCAAATTTGAACTCTTCCCAGCTCAAATCTGTTTGGTTGGTTAAAAATGAAGTGATGGTTGCAAATAACAACAGTATCCAGAAGACTATACTGGGTTCTAAATTAGCCAAATGAAAGGCGTTGTTCCCATTTCATTGTTATGAAAATTTAACTGACAGGTTCTCTAGTCTTAGTTTTAGCTTTATGAGGTGCATGTGTCTGAGTGCGTGTGCATGAACAGGAATGCCTGCTTTTAGTGAAATGGGCAGATATGAGATATATTGATTGGGTTCTTCCTGCCATTGCCTGAGTAGAAAACCTGTCACTTCTCCAAGTAGTGAATCATGTTGACAGAGAGCAATACATTTTACAAGGTTTTTTTTTTTTTCCTTTGTTCAGATCATTTGTAGTTGAAGCACATTTGCCACCTTTTAAAAGTGATCTCTGCAGCATTCCAGAGCCATTGAAATATTCGTCTTGACCTGGATAGTCAGTTTCTCTGCTAGCACGGAAGAAGATTTTTAATATGAACGTGATTTTATCAACCACTCTTTCCTTTGGACTCCTAACTTTGTTATCTGTAATGATCTTTTTAGAATCGGTGCATGGGGTGCCATATTTTGTTCAAGGTATGTACACATGAATGTAAAATTCTACAGGTAGGTAAATAATCCTTATCCTATTTGCGTTACTTTGATTTTTCTATCATTATGGCAATAATGTTTTAAACATCAATATAATTTAATCTTCAGACAACACTTCAGTAGTTGCTGTTTTAAATTAAATGTAATCTGTGATGCTGTTCTCAAGTTAATTAATTTTAACTGACACTGTACTAAATTAATTTCAACTGCATTTGTCTTTAATCAAGGGAAATCTTTTTCTTATTTCCATTTCATTATCAAAGACAGGGATGTATAAATAGTAATATAGTGCAATGCATATTTCAAAAGTATATCTTCAGGGGGAAAAAAGAGTTTCATCCAGTGAGATTACTAATAAACCACTTTAAAAGGAGAATGACTCTGAGAACATATCAAGATAACACTTGTATGTGCAGAGACCTGGGGAGAATGATACATTGGGAAATTTATATAGTACTTTCAGGAGGAGAATGTTAACACCCACATTATTCACTGACTGTAATCAGATTTCTAAATACTTAGGGTACTTATATTAAATGAAATAATGTAATTTTTGACATCTACAAATACCATGATAAATTTAGAGAAAATAAGTTTCTATTCTGGTCATATTGGAACTTGATCTTTTTAAAAAATTTTTCATTGCATTCTGTAGTGGAAATAGCTTTTAATCTGGCAATCAGTGGAGTTAGATTTAATGCTGACTTACTAGGCAAACAACCTAACCTCATTGAAACTTTTATATATGTCTTTACCTTTTAAAAATAGTAACTTAAAAATAGTGCTCTTTAATATCTCATCCAATTTGAATCTATCATCTAACTGACCTCTTTGTCAGGAAGAGGGAGGGAGACAGCCTTTGCTTTTGCTTTCTTAGGGAAACCAAGACAGAATTTAATAAATTTTGTTTACATGACTCTGGGTTGAGGAAAGGAATTAAGTTTCCTCTTTCAGATCTAATCCAACTTTACTAGACCATTTTGCCTCAAATGAGATTTTAAAAGTCAATGGAAATTAGAATAGTTCTTTTGAGAGTGGAAATAAAATTGCATAAACCCTTGTTATTTATTTATAGGGATTTTCCCTTTGAAAAACAAATACAAGCCTGGGACCTAACTGCAAGACCTAAATACAAGCTTGGGGATGAAAGAATCTGGATTTTATCCCTGGCACTCACATTTTGACTTTGGCCAGCCAAAATCATTGCACTTGGTAGGCCTTCATTGCTTTTCCTATGAAATAATGGGATTTTCAATGTTCTTCACAGCATAAATGTGTGAGGAAGGAAACATCTGGCCACTCACAGAAGACTCTGCAAAATGAGGATGTTAGTGGTAACAGTATTATAACTTCTGATATCATGTATGTGAAAATACAGAAAAATCCAACTCAAACTTTTTACAAGATTACAAATAGATAGCATCTCTGACCCCAGAATACCACACACTGATGTCCATATATCATTGGCAACATATAGGAAAGGTTTCTGTCTGGGACCCCTTGATCTCAGTTTCATTATATGTAAATAGAGAAGGCAAGTTACTGGGAAGTTTATTTTCTAATCTAAATTGTCCAGGATTAGAGTGAACTTCTCACCGTTTTTCAAAGCAACTAAATGTTTGACTTATTTTAGTCTTTTAACACACTGTTTTCAAATAAGCGTTTGTCCACTGACAGACCACAAAGGTGGGGTCACCATTCTCTGTGTCAGATACCATCCAAGACCAAGAACACAGTCTGCCAGCTTTCCTCTGGTTTTGGGGTCACATGAAAGCATAACTCATAAGCCTGAAACTGGACAAATTGCCCACTGTGAAATGAACAGCAGTGAATGTCATGACTAGAAAGACTATTTAAAAATTTTTGGTATATTATCATTTGAGGGTGTTCCAGGTTTCTTTCTGGCAAAATTTCTTATCTATATCTCATAAAAAGCATCACATTCAAATGTCAAGCAAGGATACAACTGCGTCTTTTACGCTTCAGTGTCTCAGGTAGTAATGAGTCTTTTCTTTTTTTTTTCCCTATATATTGCAAAAGTAATCACTCTCTCATTTCTGAGTAACTTTGCCATCCTTTTTGCTAAAGGGACATCGGCACTTGGGCAGGTTTTTATTCAAACAGTTTCTTTATCAACGCTAACTTTTAGTTCAAAGACAGAAATATTAAAATTACATGCATTTTTTCTCTTAAAGCTGTATCTGTTTTAAGACTAAAAATAAAAATGAGAAAAAAGACTTATTTTCTACTATTTTTCTTATCTTTCTAATGTCTTACTTTAGAAAAAAAATTTTTTTTTAATTTCTTGAAAAAACTTCTCCTCAGAGTTTCCTACAAAAGGTGGTTTTCTTAAAAGGTAGTGACAAGAATTACTGAGGACAGTGTGTAATCACTGGAAACCAAATGGGTAAAGAATGGTAAATACATTAATTTTCTCTTTTGAAAAATGTTCCACTTAAACACACAGAGAAAGGGACTGTAAATTAAGCCAACAAAATGTTCAGAAGGTAACATTTTCTAGTTACCTTCCTCCTAGTTTTATAAATTCCCTAAATTGAAGGCGAGGAGCCTGTTTCTTTTATCACAGTTCTCTTTATAAAACAAATAATCATTATCACCTGGCTACACAGTGTTCCTCATTTTTTCAATGAAAGCATTTTAAAATTATAATTTAACATTTTAATAAATAGCTATAATAAAAATTGCTACACTATTGCATAGTCATATCTTTCTCTTAAACTAAATTATTCCTGAGGGTCTTTGTTTAATTGATGTTAAGCAAAAGTTCCACTGATAGTCTATTATTTTAACTACTCAAAGAAAAAAGTACCCCAGAATTTCACAAATAATTTCTATGCCTATGAAGTAATGGAAATTGAGGAACTTTAAAATTGAGGAAATTGAGCAACAATAAATGTGTTTGTCAGTGTAGAAACTTTTGATGATGCCACCTACCCCAAGTCATTGTATTGTCTTTCTCAGCAAATCATTTATTCCTTTAATTAACCATTTAGTTATTTGAGTTCATTAATTGACATTTTGGAGACGCAGGGAATAGGAGACAATTTAAAGGAAGAGTCTAGTTAAATTATGAGCCATTTCTCTAACTGAAGCCTCAATATTCCCGCTTTTAAATTTTAAACTCACTAATCTATCTTTTATCCACACAATATCAGTTATTATGACTGAAATGGAGCAGGACCTTGTGGTCCTTGACCCCCAACCCCCTTGCCCATGTCCTCAGACTTCCTTTTTTTTTATGGAAAAACTTTAGACAAAGAATAAGTTTAGTCGGAGAACTGAGAAAATGAAGAAACAAAGGGAAACAGTCAAAGGAAGCCCAATAATAATAATGTAGTCTTTAAGCATAACCAAGGACCTTTAGTTCCTTCTCAAGGGCCATAGATAATATTCTGAGCCATATCCTGTGAGCTGTCTTATAGATACTGAAATATCAGGTGGAGAAATTAACTACCTGACGACCAGACTGTAGTCATGAGATAAGCAGCCACAATTCTGAGAACTGGCCTCAAAGAAATTGAAACAAACTGATGCTGGAACTGAAGATTAACAGTACCTAAAATAAGCAAGATTACACTGGTCAGACCACTGATAACCAATTTCAAAATGACTATCAGAGCTGACATGTTTATGCGCGTAGCCCCCTCCCTCAGCCTGTTAAAGCTCATGCCTCCTGACAATCAGGGGGCAGTCAGACATTGGACAGGTCTCTGCCCTCCCCAACCCTCCTGGTAGCTGGCATCCAAAATAAAGCAAACGTTCCTTCCACTAAGCTGGCCTCTTTAAATGGCTTTTGAGTGGCAGCAGCTAGACCTGGGTTTGGTAACATGAGGAGAAAAAGAGAGGGAAGACTGATCCTATAAAAATTATATAATAAAGGTTTGATTATTTTAGGCCACCTTACAAAGTTCATTTTGTTTATAAGGCACTAATTATTATTTTAATTGCATTACAATCCTGTTGAATCTTCATTTTTTATAGCTTGAATAAAGTCTATTGTCCTGATTTTTACTCCAGAATCAAAATATTTAGGAAAATTTGGTTGATTTTTCTGTTTTTAGAGTGCTGAGAGAGTGGGCTAGTAGGTAAATGGACAAAGATGTAAAGCTATGATCACAGAAAAACTAGGCGCCATCTGACCACTTCTACAAGGTTGCCTTCGATGGTTCAAGGCAATTCCCAGAATACAAAATGGCTCATATTTATATGTGCATAAAATCTCAAAGTCAAATTTTATATTTTTATCTTAAAAACAACTTTTAATTTATATTTCTTATGTTAAACACAATAGTAGAAAAAAATTTTAAATACAGACGAAAAAACAGAAAGTACAACTTTCTGTAATTCTACGAAGGCAGAAATAATTACGGGTAAATTTTAGACTGTAAACTTCCAGATATATTCTCCATCTCTGCTTCTTTCTCTTTCTCACAATCTCTCTTTGAGTGTTCATATACATTCAATGATTTTTAAAACAGCTTGTCTTTTTATATTACACATCTCTCTCTATACACATTTTATTGGCAAGTACACACACTTTCCAGGTTGTGCAGTGGCAAGGAATCTGCCTGTCAATGCAGGAGATACAAGAGACTCAGGTTCTATCCATGGGTCAGGAGGATCCTCTGGAGGAGGAAATGACAGCCCACTCCATTATTCTTCCCTGGAAAATTCTATGGACAGAGGGACCTAGGGGGTTACAGTATAGTCCATGGGGTCGCAAAGAGTCGGACGTGACTGAGCAACTGAGCACACATACACCTTAATAGTTACCTGTGGAATCTATTTAATCAGAAAGACATTCAAGTGACACAGATTGAAAAGAGCTTTCACTACACTGAGGTAATTATTACAGGAAATGAATTGCTTCCAGATAAAGAAGATGCAGATGGTGAAGAACCATTGCTGGCTCTACTGAATAAAAATTTTGGCTTCCAAAGACCTTCCAACATTGGTGAGTTAAGAATAATGTCAAACATTATTTATTCCATCTTCTGACCTGTTTTCTCTACATGTTAATTTATACTAAAGAAAGCAATAATTACTGATTTAAAGCTGCACTAAAGGCTCAATTGTCTGTTATTTCATATTCATGCTAAAAACAATGGCATTATTAAAAAACATTAAAGTCTTGTTTTGTTCAATTAGAGTATTCTAATGGGATTAGTAATTGTCGAGTTACAAAACAGTTATCTTTACTTATATTTTTCCCTCTCATCTATGTTATTCCCCACAGGTACAGTTAATATTTTCTTTTACTAAATGCTTCCAGGGTATTATTAAATGTTTTGAAATAAGTTTCCACTAGAAATCTCTCAAATTAACTGTGGTTTTGTGGCACTTATTTTGCAATCAGATTCTTTCAATTTGGGAAATGACTGGAGTAGAAACCATTGAGAAATTTAGGCTCCACCAAAGTTTTTATTTTTTTTTTTCTTTGAAGTATAGGATAATCTGATTTACAATTACGCAACAGATTGGTCTCCAAGAAATGATAGATATTGTCAGAAATTTAGCAAGTCTAACCCGAGAGACAGTATGACAATATGATAATGTAGTGCTCTCTCAGAAAACATCTGTTCTAAAAAAACTGTCTGTTCATGGGACAGGGTACTGGTTAAAAGATAAATACTTAAAAATACAGGATTTAAAAATTAGAAATAAGATGTTTCATTGAGGAAATTGAACATGATTATAAAAAGAAAAATCTGTACTCAAATTGTAAAACCCAGAGACATTACTATTAGTATTTTGGGAAATTTCCCTCTTGATTAAATTTTACAGAAAAGATTTGTGGCCTGCCTTTTTTTTTTACTTAAGATTTTTTCATGAGAATGTCCCCATGCCAGTGTAAAAATTTACTTCTAAATATTAGTCCTTATTAGAACTATGAAAAGTCCCTATTTAAGAAAACTCTGTATTTATGATAGAAATTAAATGCTTGCTCATTATAGTACTGATTATATTCCAACATTACAGACACTGAAAACATATTCGGGGCTTTGTATGAGAGATACATGGGTGATCTCAAATCATACAAAAAAAAATACCTTGTCTTTCTGAATGTGTGACCTGAAGTGAATTAAATATTACTTGCAATGTATACTTTTCATATGACAAATGTGTCTTGCAGATATAGAACTGGCTGACAAATTGGAGGAACTTAACCAGGTGAGAATGTGAAACACATAAAATCTCAATTTTCATAATTATTATAAGACAATTTATTTTGAAACAGTAGTTTTTAAAATTATTAATAACTGTATTTTAAAACTATTATTCTTGCTAGAAAAAGAGTGAAGTAATTCACTAGGAAAAACAATCAAATTCTACTAAAAAAGGAAGAAAAGGAAAACAAGACAAAACTATAACTGAAGTGATCATGGGATAAAATGTCTAGAAATCTGGATTTTAGATCCAGTTCTCCAATTACCTAGGAGACCATGGAAGAATTAAAATTCTCTGGATCTAAATCTCCTCATCTGTAAAATAGGAGACTATAATTAGATTGGTGGTTTTCAAAAGCTATTATTACTTTGCAAAGTGGAAATATTTTTCTCCAAACAAAATTGTATGTGTTCCCAGTAAATGAAACATATAAAAGTGGAGCTGTTCTGCTTGAAGCAGCTAGTTTGGGAGGAGAGGGAATGAAGTGCTGCATTCTTGACCTGTCTTTGGCCTTGGTACAGGGAACCCCTTAGCAACCTTATCCCCCAACTTCTCTCTATGAGGAAAATTGGAAAATTGTTGCATTAGATTATTTCTTAACTCTTTCAAACACAACTGCATGCAAATTCATTATCATATAAACCATGTGGCTGTGAGAGAGAAGTATGCCCCATCAATTATTAGCAGCTAGGACACGGATACATGCAGAAGCTCAAGCTGAATTCTGTTTTGATAGTTAGATCTCCAGGGTTTAGGCAATCAGTGATCTTGATAAAGATCAACTTGGCTTACACTCTGGATGGAAACCTTAGGGTCTTAAAATACTCCTTCCCACTAGGAAGGACAAATATTTCAGGAAATTCAAACATACACATAAAGTCTTTGAAACTCCTTGAAAAGGACTGGTCATTTTGGGTGACATCAAATCAAGTCCAGCTACACAGGCTGTGTTTACAGGCTTCCCATTAATGAACACTGAGACTTGACTTCCTTCACCATAAACCTGTTTGTTCCTAATTGTCTGTTGAGTCATGGACCTTTCCAGTCAGTTTCTAAATGCAAGTTTCCTTTTATTTTTCTGTTTAATTATTTTTATTTTTTTTATTACTCTTATTTCCTTTTCTGTTGCTTTTTCCTCCTTCCTTTTGTCCATCTTTCCTTCTTCCTCCTTTTCTTGCTCTTTCTTCTTTCATAGAAAATGGTATTGTTGTTATTAAAGACTAATAATTTTCATATTCGATTTTTAAAAGCTGGAAAAGCTGAAAGAGCAGCTCATGGAAGCAAAGGATGCTGAGATGTCCTATGCGATAGACGGTCTATCTTCTTCCCATCCTAATAAGCGAGGTAAGTTTTCACTTCAAAGTCTTAACATTGAATTCTAAGATTACTTTTGCAAGTATTTCTGAAAGGGAAGAAATTAAGTTGACACTTCTTTATCTTATGTTGATGATCAGATCAAAGCTCATATTAAAAAAAAAAAAATTCCAATGAAGTCTTCCCCAATGGCTCAGACGATAAAGAATCTGCCTGCAATGTGGGAGATTGGGCTTCAATCCTTGGGTTGGGAAGATCCCTTGGAGAAGGGAATGGCTACCCACTCCAGTATTCTTGCCTGGAGAATTCCATGGACAGAGGAGCCTGTCGGGCTACAGTCCATGTGATCTCAGAGTAGGACATGACTGAGTGACTGAGTACACAGACATTCAAATGAAGGCATTAAATGTCTGTGAACTCTGTCACGCATACAACATGGTGAGCAAGGTCATACATTCCAGATTTAAGTAAAATTAGACTTTCATTGTTTAAAACTGTGTCTCCCCCTTGCTATTTTGCTTTAACACTGGAGAGTAAAGAGTACTCTCATTGCTATAGCACTTAGTCCAGGTTTTGATTCATAATATTTAATTTTAGAAAGATCTGTCTTTTGGATCCCTATTTCTTTTTATAACATTCCTGGAAAATTCTTGTTTATGAAAAAATTGCATATATGTCTCTTTATTCATGTTGTGATATGAGATTTGCTAAGGCATGTTTTATTCATTTTCACTTGTCCCCTTCCTCTCAGGTTTGTCTTTAACGGCTGTAAAAAAGCGGTTTTTACCATGGAAAAGGATGAAACAGCATTCTTTAGACACTTAGCATATACCAGACATTTTATATTTTACTATCTCAGGTTGTTATGGTTAAGCATATAGAGTCTATAGTTAGACAGCCTGGGTTTAAATTGTAATATTGATATATCCTATATGTGTGACCTTGGGAAATTATCTAACTTCCTGTGCCTCATTTTCTTTGCCCCCAAATACAAATAATAATAATCATTTTTATGGGATTGTTAGGAGGATTTTATAAGTTAATATATGAAAGTCACTTAGAACAATATCTGGCATGTAATCAGTACTATGTAAGCCCTACTTTAAAAATTCATTTTGATCATTATTACTATAATTATTATTTTATTTTCATCATAATCACCATAAGATAGCTATTACTATGCCTATATTATAGATGGGAAAATTACATCTCAGAGGGGTTAAGTAGCATGCTGAAAATAACCCAATTACTAAGTGATTTAACCAGAGAGCCTGAAGGACATTGGTAGAGGATATATTGGAAGGTGGAAGGGAGAGAATCTTCCGGCTTTTTAAGGACTTTAGCTTTTATTAACGGTCATACTGGGTAAGACTGAAGCAAAATGAGAAAGGGGTGGCAGAGGATGAGATGGTTAGTTGACATCATGGACTTAATGGACATGAATTTGAGCAAACTTCAGGAAATAGTGGAGGATGGAGGAGTCTGGTGTGCTTCTCTCATTCCTTATAATCAATTCATATAATCAGAGTCGGACACAACTTAGTGGCTGAACAATTATCATATGGGAAATCACTGAAAATTTGGGGCAAGTAAGTGCTAAGAAATAAGTTTCAACAGAACCAATCTTGATGTTTAGTGGAGAATATACTGCTGCTGCTGCTGCTAAGAGTCGCTTCAGTCATGTCTGACTCTGTGCGACTCCATAGACTGCAGCCCACCAGGCTCCTCTGTCCCTGGGATTCTCCAGGCAAAAACCCTGGAGTGGGTTGCCATTTACTTCTCCAATGCATGCATGCATGCTAAGCAGCCCACTAAACTGCTCTGTCCATGGGATTCTCCAGGCAAGAACACTGGAGTGTATTGCCATTTCCTTCTCCAGAATACACTGCAAAAAGGAGCAAAAATGCAAGCAGAGACCTTTAATGAAGCTAACTAAGGATCTAGATAATAAATGGTGGTAACTTTAATTAGGGTGACAGTAGTGAATTGATAAGAAGGAGTCTGATACTAGATATACTTTGAAAAAAAAAAGTCAACAAAATTTGCTCTAAAATTATATATGAGTTGTGAAAAAAGAGGAAGGTTTGTAAAAGACTCCAAGGTTTTGTTCTAAGTGACTAGGGATAAAAGGGCAATTTCTGTTTATTGAGGGCTTCCCTGATGGCTCAGAAGGTAAATAATCTGCCTGCAATGCAGGAAACTCAGGTTTGATCTCTCATCAGGGAAGATCCCCTGAAGAAGGGAATGGCTACTCATTTCAGTATTCTTGTCTGGAGAATCCCATTTCAGTATTCTTGTCTGGAGAATTCCATGGACAGAGAGTTGGAGGAGGCAACATGGTGCAAGGGTTTGGTGATGGAAAAGAGTTGGTATAGAGATTTGTTGAATCTTTTCATAGTCAGTATGGCCTAGGCTATGATACGTTACAAATTTTAGTCCAAATCTCAGAGACTTAATATAAGGAAATCCATAAAGTTCAATGTACATAGTATTAATACAAGCCTCTTCTATTTTGTGGCTGTGTCATCTAGATTGTTGCTGTAACATGACTGCCTCCAAGATTACCAAGATGAAGGAGAGGGATAGAGGCTGAATCCCAGCCCTTAGTTGCCTCAGTTCAGGGACATGCATCACTTCTACTGATCCCCTGCCTTTAATTAGTCACTTGAGCTGCCACCAACATATTGGAAGAACAAGCTAATAAAAGTTAGAAAGCACATATAAAAGTACATGGGGAGTACCGCCTCCACCACAGTCAATCCTTTGGTCTTTTCTTAACAACATAGACTGTACTCAACTGACTCTCTATTAGAGACAACCCCGAATTCCTTTCACTGCTGCACCCCGAACAAAGAACAGGCTCTCCAGGAGATACTACTTTTTGTCAAATACAATGTGGCTCCACTTCATTCACAGACTTATTAGCTAAAAGGACAAATTCAGTAATTAGCATGGGAATAGGGAAAGGATAACAACAATCAATCATCATATTCATAAAGGAAAAGAACATGAGACATGAGTGGTAACCTCTAGCAATTCTGAAATCCCACAGGGCAAATATTGTACAGGTCTCTTACTCTGGAGATGGAGAAAAGTTTCTTGCTTAGGACCTACTAGTGTGTAGGAGGAGTCTTCTGTCCATTGTGCTGTTTCCCCTGGCTCCATCTTTTCCGAAGTTTTTGCTTTTTTTTTTTTTTTTCATTTTTCATCCCTCAACACAGCTTATGTGCGTTTAGGGAAGTATTCTCTCTGAGGCCTGAATGGTTTTCTCAGGCCTCTTCCTACTCTCACAAAGTTGGAGGCCCAAGGTTTATTTCATTTTAAAGTGTCAAAGATGTTTCTAGTTCTAGGGTTTATGGTGTCTTTGACAATGATTTCTTGTACCAATTTAGACAGCCTCTCAACTATTGCTACACAGTTTTTAAAAAACTATTTTAACTATTTTGTATTATCACCCCCAACTGAGTTGCCTTGAAGAATATATTTTGAAAAGTAACACTTAATCTAATTTTTTGCCCTGAATTCCTTATTTCAATTGATACTTACCTGACTTCACTCAGAATCATTTTAAATCCCTTTTATAGTTTTGGTATCTAGAAACAGCTCTTGAAATATTTCAAGGTCTTATATTTCTGAACTACCTTTGTTTCATTTTTATTTATTTGTAAAGACACCATTTCCCCCTAAGCTTACTATTTCTTGTAATATCTGGCTAAGTGTATCCACCAGAAACCTAAACATACTGCCAATGTTCTATTTCCTTACCTTTTTCTTCTAGAAGTTCCAGAGGAACACATTCTAAATCTGAACTGTTATAGATGTCAGTTTTACCACACATTTTGCTGCTTTGAAAAATGACTCTTCTTGTTTCCAGCCTGTGACATCAATTTCCTTGTCTGCCATTAATCAGTTGCTGAGGCTGTGCCATGACTCAGCTTCCTCTTAGAGTAGCACCCTCCTTCAAGTTATTAAGGTATATTTGGGATAAATTAGGCAAACCACATCAGCAAAATAACCTTAATATTTCAGTGGTGTAACTTGGTTTAAGATTTATTTCATGTTTACATGAAGCCTTGTGTACCTTGGTTATTTTCCTTCACTTTGTGCCTGCACCACGTGTCCCGATGGCAGGATAGGAATGATATGGAGGAAAATGCATCCTTACCTTCCCAAATTAGGCACATGTTCTCAGTCTAACTTAATGGGATTAGGGGAGCACCTGGAAAATGTTCAGAAACACAATGAACAGTTGGAGAATCCTATCTCTATTATAGACATTTTGAGCTTGTTATGCCATGTATAACAGAATCTTCCCAGTAGTAATTTGAGTAAACCCCTGAGTATATAAATGTGGAGCTTAGGGAAGTAGCCCAGACTGGAGATCTAAATATGACAGTTACCTGCATGTCAGCATGGCTTGGTATTGTGATGAAACTCTCTAGGGAATCACTCTAGGTAGCTATAAAACAGAAGATATTGAGGACAAGTGCCAGGCCACACCAAGGTTAGAGACTGGGCAGATGAGAGAGAATTAGCAAAACAGACTGAGAAGGAGCAGCTACCGTGGAAAAAGGCCACAAGGAGAAAAATGCCTCAGATGTCAAACAGAAAAACTGTTTCCAGAAAGACATAGTTCAGCTGTTCCTAAAGCTATGGTAGGTCCAGTAAAATGAGAGTTGAGACTTTTCATCTGAACAGAAATGGGAAGGGTTTTAATTATTTCAACAAGAATTATTTGATGGACTTTTGGTTAAGGAGAATATGATAAAATAACAGAAATGACTAACAACAGACAACTCTTTTGAGGAATTTTGTTCTGAAGGGTAGTAAAAGTTGGAATATTAGCTGGAGTAACTTGGAGGGGTCAAGGAAGCTTTGTGATTATTTTTAAGCAAGGAGATATTAAAGCATTTATGCATGTACTAGGAACAAAATAAATATTTGTAGTGATAAACATATGAATTAGATGCCCAGGCTGGGTGACAGGAGCAATCCACATCACATCTGTCATTTTTATTGGGATAACTAGAAACAGTCTACCATGAACAACAATATATGAAGGTGAAATGAACTCAGAGATTCAGCTTAAAGCTAGAGTATCTTAAATGTCTGTGAAATAATGTTATCTGTTTAATCATTTAATATATACTTGACAGACACCTGGTAAATCCTTCCTTTCATTAAAGATACAACTGTCCAACACCAAGCATCATGCTAAAACAGGGATTAGAAGAGAACCACAAGAATGCTGGCTAGGGTGTCCCCCCCCCGCCCCACATAAATGATAAATGATAGATAAGCAGTGAGGAGTTGGTTCTACTGGTGATATCATTCATGAAGATTTCCTTCAACTGGGAAGTATATTCCAGTGCACCAGAACCAAACTGCTCTCGAGATGCAAGTCTTGGATATGTGTAGATTTATATTTTCCTTCTTGATTGAGATATCCAAAGATATCCAAAGGGACAGAAAGGGACTTTCCAAAATATAAAAAGAATATTGGATTAGAGGACCAAGCTCCTCAATTTACTGTCTGAAAATAAATTTCTGCTTTCATAGGATTTGAGTGTGTTTTGTTGAAAGAAAACTCTGGCTCTTTTAGGAATGAAAAGTAAACTCTGAGTACTATCGTAACACTCTGTATATATGTGCTGATGAGCACTAAGGCAACAGTTTAAAGAGTAAGTGGAGTTAGGGAGAGATACCCGGGCAAGAAGATAGACTTTTATTATTTATGGCAAAAAGTGTCTTAACTGTCCTATGAGTTTTCAACTCGTTTTTATTGTGCGTCCCATTAATCAATAGTGAATCAAAGACCTATCACCCCAAGGTCTTCATTTTATAAAACATTTAGTTTGAAGGAAATTAGAGAAATTTGTAATTAATTAGATGAAGCTGACGTTAAGTCAGACAATTGATTGGGAACAATCCACAGAAGATTTAAAATCACTCATTCATGCATTTAAAGATTAAAATGCTGCTTGAATTAGTTTGACTTTTTTCTGAAGAATCACTTTATGATCAGAATGTGAGACTCAATTTGACAATCAAATTACATAAATATCATTTGGTGGTTTGCAAAATGAAGTTTAAATTCTCTTCCTTCTTTTTCCTCCAGTAAATAGAAGCATATTTATCACTGATTTTGCTTGTTTGCTTAGTCCTCTTTGGGACTTCAGTTCAGTTCAGTCACTCAGTCGTGTCCGACTCTTTGCGACCCCATGAATTGCAGCATGCCAGGCCTCCCTGTCCATCACCAACTCCCGGAGTTCACTCAAACTCACGTCCATTGAGTCGGTGATGCCATCCAGCCATCTTATCCTCTGTCATCCCCTTCTCCTCCTGCCCCCAATCCCTCCCAGCAACAGAGTCTTTTCCAATGAGTCTTTTTTCAACTCTTCACATGAGGTGGCCAAATTATTGGAGTTTCAGCTTTAGCATCAATCCTTCCAAAGAACACCCAGGACTGATCTCCTTTAGAATGGACTGGTTGGATCTCCTGGCAGTCCAAGGGACTCTCAAGAGTCTTCTCCAACACCACAGTTCAAAAGCATCAATTCTTTGGTGCTCAGCTTTCTTCATAGTCCAACTTTCACATCCATACATGACCACTGGAAAAACCATAGCCTTGACTAGATGAACCTTTGTTGGCAAAGTAATGTCTCTGCTTTTGAATATGCTATCTAGGTTGGTCATAACTTTCCTTCCAAGGAGTAAGTGTCTTTTAATTTCATGGCTGCAATCACCAACTACAGTGATTTTGGAGCCCAGAAAAATAAAGTCTGACACTGTTTCCACTGTTTCCCCATCAATTTCCCATGAAGTGATTTATGCCAACTCTAAATAGAAAGTAAAAGACTCTCAGTCATGTCTGACTCTTTGTGACCCCATGGAATAGTCTACGGAGTTCTCCAGGCCAGAATACTGGAGTGGGTAATCTTCCCAATCCAGGGATCGAACCCAGGTCTCCCCAACTACAGACAGATTCTTTACCAGTTGAGCCACCAGAAAAGCCCTTCTAAAATAGAGGAGTGCCTCTAGTAGGATGGCCTATTGTATTTTTTGAATTGTATTACATACATTATAATGTAAAACAGAGCTGTCCATTAGAACTTTCTTTAATGAGGTGACCGTTCTCTAAATTTGCACTGTCCATTATGGTTATCTATTGAGCACTTAAAAGTTGGTCTGTATTATAGAGAAGCTGAATCTTCAAAAATTTATTTAATTTTAATTAATTTAAAGATCCATATGAGGCTGACTACCACTAAATATCTGTTTTAGAAAACTTCCTCATACTCAGGCATACTTAAACTATTTTATTTAAATGTAATATTTTTATCAAAACTCTTTCTAATGAAGAATTGTTTTGTTTCTTTTTTAGCTTGTTTTTGGAAATACTGTGTCTAAAGTTTTTGCTCTGGGTGCAAAAAAGGATAAGAATTAGAAAAAGTTATATATCTGCCCACTCTACTGTTTAAAGATCGAAGCTATTTTAAGCATAAAAAAATAGTGGCAGTGTTTATACAGTTTGTTACATGCTCAAAGTTTATGTTGCAAATCGTAGTGACAAATTAGCTGCACTTGAATGGCATGGACTATCAGAATGACTCTGTAGAGCTAAAGTTGAGAGTGCTGTACCTATTGTATGCTTTCCATAAATTCATTGTCTACATGTCATTTTGTTCAGTGATGACTAAGCTGTTGAGCTAGCAATTAAAAAATTTAAAAATTGCTTTGGAAAATTATATTATATTGTCTGAACCTATGTGGAAAATATGTATCTTTGTTCTTTCCCTTTTTTGTGTGTGTGATTCTGCTGGCTACTATCTCTTTTCTGTTCATTAGGATAACTGTCAATAAGACTCCTACTACCAAATGACTGCATTACTAGGAAGCAGAAGTCTTGTTTATCGGACTCTAGGAAAAAGTAGTACTAGGTGTTTGAGAGAGAGATATTAAGAAAATTTTCTTACATAACAATTTGCCTTTGGGCCCCTTAATTCTTATCTCTGCCTTCACCACAGTATCCGAAATTGAGACTTTTAGCATGTCAGTGAGAGACTAGATTCACTGTACTAAAAACATCAAACAAAACATAAAACTCTTTGAGTTTTTTTCATTCATTTCTTTCTCACATCTTCACATTAAACTGCTCTTATTTATCTCTGAACAAACTTATTTAATCAGTTCAAGGCTGGGAATCCAACTTCACTTTTATTTGCCACCTGTCACTTTTATTTTACACCAAAACATTGTCAAAGGAAGTTTATAATTAAAAAATATCAATGGTAGACTATCAATGGCCAGATAGTCTATGGGCATTCCTTTATATCACAGCACAAGGGAAATGTAGTTTATCTACATATGCTAATTGTGTGGTTCTTAACAATAAAACTATCTCATGACCTAGAATGAGCGATATTAAGTGAAAAACAATTAAAAAATTCATAAATCAGACCAAGTTGAGTAATATACCTGTAGTGCTTTAAATAAACTTGTTAGGAGCCACTTGAATGTACATAAATACACAGTTGGCTTAATAATGCCTGAATATTCCTCACATATTTACATCTGCTGTGAACACAAGCATGATATTATTGTAAACAAAGATAAAATGTCTGTTTTCATCATCTCATGTTTATTAACTTTGGTGCAGTTGAATGATATTCAAGCATTTTTAAACTTTATGGGTAATGTTATTTAAAAAGTTTCTGATACTTTTTCCTTTTAGAGAAAGTTATTAATAGTTTTTCTTATAATTTGTTATTTTTTAAAATTTGCCTTAAGAAGTTTAATTCCCCAACAATATCTGTAAAGTAAAGGTAGAATTCCCTAGATATTTTTTGTTTTTGTAGTCAGCAATTAATATCCCCCATGAAAAATTAGTTATGTAATCAACACCAAAATTCAGAAATCCCTATTCACTTCTCCATGAAGCTTCACACAGGAACAAAGAAGAAGAAAAGGTAATCTATTTCTTTGAAACTAGATGAAAAGTCCCTTTAAGCTGGTAACTTTCAATGACATATAGCTGGGTTTAGTAATACACAATACATTATACAAATTGATGAGATGACTTGTCATATTCTTAAGAGAAATTATGACTTAATTTCCTGGTATGTTAAACAAATATTTTAAACTAGAATACCGCTCATGATTTTCTACTCTATATAAAGTAGTGGTAGAAATTAAAATATGAAATCAAATAGTTACAAATAGAGAAAACATTTTTCTTTTTTTCTTCATGTAAGTCTGGTGTATATGCTATGAGACAAATGCATTACACATTAGAACAAAGTGTAAATCAATATATTGTGACTTCTTACTTTAGTTAAAATGGAAGCCCATAAGCATAATTTTGAATTTAAAAATTAAAGTAGATAGGAAATCAATTTTTTTAATCCAACTTTAAGTCTTTACCATGAGAAATTTTTAGGCTACACTAGGTTTTAATACCTTTTGTCAAAGCATGAAGCAGCAGCACTCAGTTGGATTGGAATAGAGTGGAGTGTTAATCACTGACATGTCCAACTCTTTGTGACCCCATGGACTGTAGCCTGCCAGTCTGCTCTGTCCATGGAATTCTCCAGGCAAGAATACTGGAGTGGGTAGTCATTCCCTTCTCCAAGAGATCTTCCTGACCCAGGGATCAAAGCCAGGTCTTCTGCATTGCAGGCAGAGTCTGACAAATATCCAAATGGAAGAAAAATGAAAGAGTTGCTAAGGAATAGGATACATTTCTATAAATCATCACAAAGTTGGGCAAGATAAATTATAACTTAAATAATTCTTTCAAATAGTAAGTCCTGCAGGATCTTTGTCTGTGTACCACTGCTAAATTTCTAGTGCAAGACTATGAACAGAAATCAAAGAATCTGTGAGCTTTCTCAAAATTTACTTTTCTTTGCTAAGGTTCCTCTATTACAATTCAAAGAATAATTCATTTTCAGTTTTTTTTTTGGCCTAAATTAAATGTAAAGATTTTCAGCAGTTAGAAAATTTCTCCCCCAAAGAAACTACATACAAAATCACTTTGTGTACAATGCTAACTATATATGGTCATTTCTGTGTTTGAGTTTATTTTATTCTTTGGATTGTATGTTGATTTATTTTTAGTTAAGATCAACAACTACTCACTTCTCTCTTCTTCCAGTATAACTGAACCTTCTCATTACACTCTTCCTTTTTGGCTAAAATAAACCTTTCTCTACTGGTCAAACTTTTTTTTTTTTTTCTCACATATCAGGTCTGCTTGACAGTGATTACTAGAGTTTAAAGAAGCATTAGAGGCTTTTTCAACTTCTGCTAATTTATGCTAAATCTCTTGTTCAAGTGATAAATTCTCTGTATGTTTTTAAAGCATATACAATGCATAATGGACTTATGCACTTAAATTACAGCAACAATGCAGTTTTTGCTGAGGACTGCTTTGCAGCATACCAAACCTTGTGCTTTCATAGGCGAATTAAAAATAATTTGAATCATTTTAAAGAAATCATTCTCAAATGTATTATACTCTTCAATGCTTTATTAAACACAATATATGAAACAGATTAAATGGATTCATAGATGGGTGGTTAACATTAAGAAGAATTATTGTAATGTGCTAAAATGTACTGTGCTTCAATTAGGTGAATTGAACTGGCCCCAAGAGCTCTGGTGGTTTCCTATTTGACTTCCCCCACAATTTCATCTGTTATTTCTGTAAATAGCTCTCCTAATCAGCCACCGCTACTCTTAATTAACTGTAAGTTATAATTTAGAGAAATGGAAAGCTGTTAGGGGACACGAGATAGCCAAACTTGGCAAATGAATAATATTATTTGATTCCTGATTCTAAGTCAGTGTGCTCTGACCTGCAGTGTTTTTCAATTTATTGGGAGAATAAAATTTATGGGCTGAATTACTGCTGGTTTTTCTTGCTCAGAGAGTTTTTCTCTTATATCTGGAACTGGGATTGTGTTTTAGTTGGTTGAACCGAATTGACATTTGAATGTAAAAGAAGCCTAATTTCATAATCATTACCCAAGAGGCTCACAGAGAAAAGATAAGAGAGGAATAAAAGTCTTCAAGAGAAAATACACAGCATTGTCTTTCCTTGTTCCCCAGTGATGATCAAATGGATTGTACCTAAATTCTACTGAAATAAATCTGTCAGTCTTTAGTTATTATTCCTCAATTTCATATATGTAAATGGTAAAGGCACACAGAAAGCATTATCACTGTATTGTGTTTGTTAAAAAGTAATGTTTAGGGTATAGTAACCACTCATGAATAACTAAAATATATATTTTAAAAATATCCATGCATTGAAATTATCTGCACAATTTAATTGAAGTTATAACAATACTGTGATGTGATAAACAGAAGTTCAAGCTCTGGAAAGGATGACAGAAGTTTCCTTAGAAGTTTAATCATTAAGAAGTGTGAAGAACTTCACCAAAATATCTTCCATGTTTCTGTGACATTTCACCCAAGGAAGTTGTGTCTGCAAAAATGAAAGTTGAAAATGTTATAGCTAATGAGACCTCTGCATAAGGGGAAATCCATCAACTTGAGAAGAGCTAAAACTTTAATTACATGAGGTTTCATTATAGCTTTTATTTAAGTGCCATGTCTTTTATTGCAGAGACAATAATGTAAAATGATAATTTCAGATAAAAATTTATTAAAAAGTGTATTTTAAATGTAACAGGTAGGTGCTTATGCTGAACCCACACCTCCTTTCTTCTCCTAC
Organism: Bos mutus; assembly: GCF_027580195.1. NCBI lineage: Eukaryota > Metazoa > Chordata > Mammalia > Artiodactyla > Bovidae > Bos > Bos mutus. The sequence continues at coordinate 75,179,549 of NC_091617.1, forward strand.
CTCTATTTCTTTTGAGTTTCCAATCTTAGGTCAAAGGATGTTGCCATTACAAGGGAAAGATAAAGAAAATTTGATTACTACTTTCTGTTTATTGTTAACATGTCGATAATTGTTGTATATTTTGCTCTTTTTAAAGGATCCAAATATATGCTGGCATTTAAACATAATATTTCTGTTATTTGAGAGGTATGTTGCTTTGTCAGAATGATAGTGTGTCAATATTGTTCTAAAATAAAAATTGTCAGTATATTGCAACAACATGTGTTTTACATTATTAAAAGTCTTAAGGCACTGTGGCAGCAAGGGGTAGCACAATTAATGATCATATTTACCACATTTCATTAAGTTGGCATCCTGTTTCAACAGCAGAGACCTAGAACTTTGCTAACTGCAGCTAGAGAAGCTACAGTGCCTTACCACTCTGAATTTGAGTTGCTTAGAACTGAAACCTATTAAAAACTCAGAACTTTGGTCCTATATATTACCAATTTGAGAAGGACATTGTGTAAAAAGCAGATTAGGATCCTTTCCAAAGTGTGTATCAGGAAGAGACGAACATTTATTCTGGAAACTAAGTAACACACAGCAGCTGTATCTAGACTTGACCTCAAACCAAGAAAAACTTCCATGTTAGTACCAGTTTCGTTATTAGTGTGAAGACTTACAGTGAAACCCAGAAGGTGAAAACCCACAAATAAAACTGCCCCCAAAGAGTGTATATCAGCTCTCACAGAAGTGAAACAAAGATTTTCATAAAGTCTGAGATACTATTTCTGTTTGTTTAAGAGATGGATAATCAGTGAAGTCAACAATAACAATTTAGCACACAGATCTTATGGGCTATGAAGAAAATGTTGGCTTACAAGTCCAGAGGCTGAGACCTGGAGCTTGCTTTGTCCAAAAGTGTGTAAAATTTTGGGCAGATCAGATTCTTCTCAAAGCCTGTGTTCTCATTCATTTACAAAAATGATTTAGGTTGAAGGAGACTTCATACTCTTGAATCTCAAATGATTTCATTGCGTGATTATGTGAAAATTATTTAATTATTCATATTATCTATTAAATGATTCACATATTACATCTATTTAATTCACAGGAATATTGTGACACTAAGAAATAACACAGCAAAAATAATTTTGAAAAGTTAAATGGAAATTAAAAACGTATTTTCATAGCCTTTATTATTCTTAAAATATAAAGACATGAAACTTTACATGAGGAAGTCAAAAAATGTCTGAGAAATCTTGGTGATAGTGGCAGGCAGTAAAGAATAGAAACAATGGTTGAGCAGGTGAACCCACAATGATTGAAGAAAGGGAAAGAGAAAAATGTATGATATTAAACTCTTTTCTCAACATATTTTTATGATGTTACTATCTTTAGGTTTTAATAATAAGGACAGTGATGGGGATCTTCCCTAACCAGGGATTGAACCTGGGTCTCCTGCATTGCAGGCAGATTCTTTACCAACTAGGGAACCCCTTGATGCTCTATAAAATCTATTAAGTAAAGGACATAATATATTAATTTGGATTTCACATAGCAATGATTCAGAAAACATTAATTCAACTCCCTTTGCATAGTTTAATAACTCTCTGGAGTTTTTATGGTCTAAAACATATGTAAAATTTATAGGAAAAATGAACTTCCTATATGACTTTTATGTCATACATGAGTTTTGGTTAAATTCAGAAATATTAAAATGGGTGATAACCCAGAGTTGCAAAGGTGATGGGATATATGTGGAAACCAACTGAATTTAATTATTTTAATCTCAGTGTCATAATGTTCTCAATATATCAAGAAACTGCAGGGTTGTGGTCCCGATTTCTAGGACTTATTTAACTTTTAATAGCAATTAGTTCCTACTCAAATATAATGTGGTGATTTTTTAACATCCCTGAAGAGTAACCATTCTTAGTGTATCTCTAGAAATAAAAAAATTTCAACCTGAGTTTTGAAGATGGTGCTGCTCGAAAGGCAGTGTCATTGGTTATTTTCAGTAAGTCCTCCTGTAGTTATGGACATTCAGTAACTTTGCCACTTCACTGACCAATGATTCCATACAGGGAAAAATTATTTTAATTGCCATTCTGTGAATGAGATAGTTGAGGTAAAATACTGATTTTTCATTGTGATTGACAGTATTTGATGAGGAGGCAAAACAGCATGACAAATTAAGAGGGTCAAGGTTAATGTGATGCTTCTGGGCCTCTTCATCATTGGTCTGAGTATTATCTTGAGAAAAGCAAAAAGCAGAGTTTTCTCTCTGTAGTCTGAAATTGTCAAAACAGTTCTGAGCTGTCTTAATATGTTTGGGAGATAGGATGCACCCTCTCTGTAAGCCTTATTGGGAGTGCCTAGATTGTGTGTCCAAAAAATATTTACTGTTTAAAACATATAATATGTACAATTAAATACATTTAAAATATAAGCTAATGATTTAAGCTTTCTGGAATTGAATTCTACTTGTATCACTTACTAGCTGTGGGGCATTGTGAGTTAATTAATATAAGCTTTCCACTTACTTGTACAATAATAATAATTATTATTGAGCACAATTCTAGGTGCTTAATGTATACCAATTCATTTATCCTCAGGACAATGCAATGTGGTTGAAATTATTATTATCCTCATTTTATGAAGGAGGATTTCAGAATTTAAGCAAGTTGCCACAGCTAATAGATAGATGACCTAGGATATGATCCACAAAACCGGACCTGTCCACCTGATATTTTACCCCTTATACTGTACTACTTTTCAAGATATTGGAATAGTAATAGTACTTACTTTATGGAACATGATGAGTAAATAAAACTAAGTATAGGGCTCAGCAAAGAGTTAATTTTCAGAACTGTAATATAAGCTCTTCTCACTTGCACATATTATGTGTCTAATACAATTTAGAATTAGTACAGGCATCTAATTTAATCTTCACAACACCCTTAATGTTATTATCTAAATGTACAAGCTGCAGAGAAATAAATTATTTTGATGGAAATGAGATAATGACTGACAGACCAGGATTTGGATTACATGTCCTGATTTCATGCCTGATACCCTTTCTGCTATATCATTTTCTCTCCTGGTTCATGATGATAATTGGGTAGTTTAGTTATAAGCAACAAGATGTATATCACCAGAATGTGTCTTCTTAATAATAGAGGGATTGCTACATGTTTATTTATATTTATGAAAATGATTTAATGATAATTAGGACTTTAATCTTTGTTTGCATATTAGTATTTAATATGCAAGTTTGTGAGAATAAGTTTTCTTTTTAGGGCAAAGTAGATCTAGGCATTGTTTTTTAACATCATTTAAATTATTTAACATCAATGTACTAATCAAGTACAGAAATGTTTGAAAAACTGAGTTTATAAGCCAAGAGATACAAAGGGGGATTTATAAACCAAGATGGATCAATTAGCCCACTTTGAAATATTAATCAAAGCTTGCAGGTATTGTTATTTCTTCAAATTTTACTCACGATTGGAATCCATTAGCCTCTGGAATTTGAAAGCCGGTTTCTTCCAATCCGATCCATAGGGATACCAAATCGCCTTTTTGGATGATCTACTACTTTCCTGAAATAAACCAAAAATAACATATTTAAGCTAATGTCCAATTAGTTTTGCTCTTTTATTTCCCGCAGACTTGGGGGCTTTCTTCTGGAGTAGGAATGACTAGTAGTTCGTATTCATCAGCACCCAGTATGTGTTAGACACTATCTCTTATCTTTTGGACATCTGTTGAAGTAGGTATGCCCACTTCCATTTTACATCTGAGGACACGGAGGCTTAGAGAAATTAAACGACTTATTCAAAATCAAATAGCCAGATGAAAAATAAGATCTTACCAGCATACCAATCTGATAAGTGCTTAGTTTGGGTAAGTCCCTTTCCCCTCTTCAGATTTTGGTGCGTTCCTCTGTCACTTGAGGGAGGTTGTACCAGGTCAGTGGTTTTCCCTAACCTCTTCCTTACAATGGTTTTCCTGGGGAAGGATGGTGGTGGAAGAGGGACAGATGCTGAAGCCAAGACTGGATATGGAGTAAGTGTGCCCCTCAGGTCTTCACTCAGATTTTACGTAGAGAAGTTTTGTGTGTGATAGTCTATATTTGTTATATATGTTCAAATATTGTTTTTGGGGAAAAAAACTTCATTATTAAAATAAAGTCAAAAATTTTACAAGAGGCCTTACAATTTGTGTGTTTTATGAATTATCTCTTTAAAAAGACACATTTTAATTTGATTTGTTATTGCCATTACTTAGTTCTATCAAGTCAAAATGCTAACAGGAAAGGTCCCAGAGCTGTGAATGCATAACTTTCACTGGCCTTGGATTTTAAAGACGTTTTTATCTTCTTAAGAAAGATAGAAATAGGGAGAAACTAAGAAAGCCATGTAAGCAAGTGACTTGTCTCACAGCTAAGGGGAATTGACTTAACAGATTTGTTGGACTTTTTATTGACATAATATGCATACAGAAAATAGGATATTTTGTAAGTGAACAATATGAGATATATACAGATTATAAACATAATTACTACCCAGATCAAGAAATAGAACATTACCAGAAATCAAATATTTTTGAATAGGAAAGAGTCTTAAAGTTAATTCTTACACCAAACATAAGAATATCAACTCCAACTTTTGATCAGCGATGATACAGCTTATCACTTGAAAATCTCAATGAAGAAGATCTAATTGCCTCTCAAGACAACTTCGTCAATATTCAACAGCTTAAAGAGTTTCAAGATTTGTTTCAGAGCATTTTCAACAGTTTTGTTTTTGGTTTTTTTTTTGGTTCTTTCTAATTACTTGCATTATATTGTCAGTATTAGACTACATAATTTAAACACTAAAACTACATCATCTATAAAGGCTTCCCAGGTGGAAAAGCGGTAGAAAATTCAAATGCCAGTATAAGAGATGCAAGAGATTGGGTTCAGTCCCTGGGTTGGGAAGATCCCCTGGAGGAGGAAATGCCAACCCACTCAGGTATTCTTGCCTGGAAAATTCCATGGACAGAGGAGCCTTGCAGGCTACAGTCGATGGCGTCTCAAAGAGTCGGACACAACTGAGCGACTGAGTAAGACGATATACTGCCCTTCTGACCTAAACAGTTGTAAGATAATACATAAATTTGTGGGTTTTTAAACCCAGATGTTTGTGTTAATTCGTTACCACAGCAATAAAAAACTGAACATGTTTGTTTGTATGATTTAGGGTTGATGTCTGAGTGTATTATAGCTAATGCCTAAAAACATGAAGCAAATGTGATTTTTATTCCTTGAGTCCTCAAATTCCTTCATGAACAACTCCCATTATAACTCCAGGGAAGAGATGAGGTAGAAGCCATCCTGGGATAGAGAAGAATGCTCTGGGGAGGTCCCAGACGATAGAAGAGGAAGTGAGAAACCAGCACTTCCAGGTGTTTAAAGGACTGATGAGAAGAGAAAGGAAATGGCAGCTGGGGAAAGAATAGTGGCCCACATGTGAGCTGACCTCTGAAAGCTTCTGTGGAGTGGATACTGTCACCAGAAATAATCCTTTTACTTTTCTAGAGAAGTGTGATGGTTTCAGGGCTTCCTAGGTGGCTCAGTGGTAAAGAATCTGCCTGCCAACGCAGAAGATACAAGAGGGGTGGGTTCGATCCCTGGGTGGGTTCGATCCCCTGGAGTTGGAAATGGCAACCCACTCCAGTATTCTTGCCTGGAGAATTCCATGGACAGATGAGCCTGGCGAGCTGAAGTCCATGGGGCCGCAGAGTCAGACACGAGTGATCACTGCACAGCACAATGCAATAGCATGATGGTTTGGTTTCATGCATTATTATAAATTAGAACAGAACATGTATGGGTCCATATTACCGATATATACTTTCAAAAGTGAAAGTAAAAAAATGAAAATAGCATGTTTTTCTTTCTGTATTACAGTTAATCTACTTTTCCTGCTCAGGTAGATGGGAGGGCGCTACAGGCTTTCCTGGTGGCTCAGACAGTAAAGAGTCTGCCTGCAATGCAGGAGATCCAGGTTTGATCCCTAGGTCAGGAAGATTCCATGGAGAAGGAAATGGCTACCCACTCCAGTATTCTTGCCTGGAAAATCGCACCAAAGGAGGACCCTGGCGAACTACACCCCATAGGGTCACAGAGACACTACTGAGCAACTAAAACACACAATGGTGTGATAAAAAGAAAATAAACTCTTTCTCCTTCCATCTTCCCTCAGTCCCTGTTCTTTCCTTCCCTTCTTTCCCCCAGATTTGATCCAAAAAGTATTAGAAATCAGGAGATATTGGCTTGTATTCTATTTATTTTTTCTACTTACCAAAAATGAGAATAGCTAAGTCAAATAATTTCTATATACTTTTCTATCAATTCAGAAGCAAAATGGCAATCTAACATTTATCTTAACATTTTTGCTGATATGAAATATATATAACAATACTACACTCTTTAGCACATACACTGACATGAATGCGGAGTGTGTGAAACTTAAATGCTAACACAGAAAAATATTCTTAGGACCAAAAGGGAAAGCCATACTTTCTAACTATCTAGTCCCTCTTGTGACAAAATAATGGAATGACACGGCTTATATATTCATTGAAAACAGTCCATCTTTTCCATTCTAAAATATTCTGAAAGTAGTTTAAGGATACAGAATATAGAGCAAAGTAATATAATGAGGATGGATTACTTTAAATATAACTTTAAACTTCACACTAAAATATAGACAGAGTCATTTATATTCTTTGATAATTCAATTTCTAAAGATGTTCACCATTCTAAAACAACTGTTGGAAAGCTTGTGTTTATACTTTTTGTTTAGAATCACACATATCAAAGATTCTATAAATTTATCTATGTTCAGTTTTAAAAAATAAAACAAACATCCTTATTGATAGCACCAAACTAAGAAATAAAATATTACCATTACTTAGAAGTCCTCAGTGTTCTTCCTCCCAAATTGATTCCCCACCATAACTTGGTCACAGAGGTAATCTGAAGGATGAATTTTTATCTAATAGTTCCCTTGATTTTCTTTATAATCTATATGTATTCTTCAAAACTCTCTTGGTTAGTTCAGATGGTTCTAGAATTTTATTTGAAAGAAATGATGTGTGAATTCTTCTTGACTTCTTTCAAAAAATGTTTCATGTTTTCAGATTTGTCCATGTTGACTTGTGTAGATATAGTTCTTTTATGTTCACTGTTGTATAGTATTTCATTGTATGGATAATAAATATGCAACAACTTATTAACACATTTTACTGATAGTAATTTGAGGTATTTCCTTTTTTTGTTATTATTGTTATGTACTGTTCAGCTAATTTTTTTCATTTACATGCCTTTAATGTACATTTGAGGATTTCTCTATAGTAAATTCTTAGAATTGCTAGCTATTCTTATACTTAATTTTGTTATATAATGCCATACTGTTTTTCAAAATGGTACCTATTTACACACCAGAGAGCAGTGTATGACAATTTCTATTGTTTCAAATCTGTGCCAGCCTTTGCATTGTGGACTTTTAATTTTGCCAGTAAATTTATATCTGTAATTATTGATGGAGTTATACTGTAATTTTCTTTTCTTACTCTTTTTACTTACTTTACTCTTACTCTTTTACACACATGGTTTTGGTGTCCAAATAATGCTAATCTCGTGAAATGAATTGAGAACTATACCTTCTTTCTTAGGTATTATTTTGTTATTTATTTAATTGTTTCATGCTCTGAGACTATGTTCTGTATGAAAACCAAGCCTTTAAAGATGTTAAGGCTTATTTTGTGAACAGATACTTATTTAACAGTTGTTTCATGTGAACTTAATCAATTTTTCTCACCAATTGTAGGATACACAAGAACTTTTATTGATTCTGCTTAAAGTTTTGAGTTTCAAAGAAAGAAACTTAGGAATTAAGTTTAGTGGAGAGAGTGTTCTCACAAAACAATGATTTGCTGCTACATCTTAAAAGGACAATAAAATATCTGGACTCTTTCAAGAAGGGCATATAGCTCCACCAACATTGAGTAACAGCAAAAAGGGAAAATACAGTAATGGCTAACAGAGGATGCTCATTTAAATAGTTCAGTAATTGGACTTCCCTGCAGATTCTGAGGTTCCACTTAGCTCCCTGGTGGGAGAACTAAGACCCTGCATGCTGTGTGGTGTGGCCAAATAAACAGTTCAATAATTTAAATTAATAAAACACAGAAGTAAATATGTATAAAGTTTAGGTGCATATAGTAGCCATGCTCCGAGATAAACTCCCATAATTCTACTATAATGCAGTCTCCTTCCACATTGAACAAGACGGACCTCTGTCATCAGTAGCATATTGTGGAAATGATTTCTAGAGCTAAGTAATGAAAAATGCTGCAGCTTCTGCCTTGCTTTGTTGGATCTCTAGGGGAAATCACTTGCCACTTTCTAAGGCCATCCTACGCTCCTTCAGAGAGGTTTACATGACAAGGACCTAAGGCTTCCTGCCAAGAGCTAGCAAGGGCCTGAGACTTCCTGCCATTAGCCTTGTGAGTGGGCCATTTTGGAAATGGAGCTCCCCAGTCCCCATGCAGCCTTCAGTTTATTGCAATCCTGGTCAGCTTCTTCATTGTAACCTTGGGACAGACCCTAAGCCAGAATCACTCAGGCAAACTTTTCCTAGATTTGTGATGCACAAAAACTGAGTGAGAACATAAATGTGTATTATTGTCTTGCTGCTGCTGCTCAGTCACTGAGTCATATCCAACTCTTTTTAACCCCATGGACTGTAGCCACCAGGCTCCTCTGTCCATGGGATTCCCTAGGCAAGAATACTGGAGTGGGTTGCCATTTCCTTATTGTCTTAAGCTGCTGTATTTGGGTAACTTGCTTGCATAGCAATAGACACCTAATACAGTAAGACTCAAAGGGCTGTGGGATTCCACAAGAGAAGAGATCATAGCCAAATTTGAGGGTTCCAGGAGGAACTTATGGAACATATGAAAACAATAAAACAAACGGTGACCCCTGAGTCCTGCAATCTTGTTTATCACAATTTAAAATTATAGAATTAATAAATGACATAGGAAGTTAGATATAAATATAAGAGCTTAGAAAAACTAATATATGAGACAGACTAATATGAAGGAGACTCAGCAAGGGCCTGTAAAAAATGAGAATGAATGAAAGGTTAACTTTTAAATGGATTTTTAAATTTAAAAGAGACAACTGGGTTTTCAAATTCAAATTCCAGAATGTTCTGATGAAAGACCACACAAATCTGAGTGATGATGTAATTTTTAGGGACCAATACATAATGCCCTTTTTTTTTTTTTCTGAGTTCATCTTTAGACACAAAGTAGAAATGATATGAATGATCAATGCATAGAAATCAAAACGTCATTTTGTTTAAGCTGAATGTAGAATAAAACTTCAATTTGCATTTAAATGACTTTCCTACATTTCCTCTGAGGATTAGACTGATTTACACAATTAGTCCTAATTATCAAGTAAAAACAAGAAGAAAGAGGATGAGCTGAACATGCTCAACTCTTCCTCCCAAATTAACCTATCTGGTGCATGATTACTTCTCCTTTGGGAAAGAATGAATAAAGGATTAATGCTTGGGGTCAGTATTTTTCTAACTGGAGTTCCTCTACTTGGAAACATGAGGCTGGAAAATATGACTTAATAAATGGGATATGTTTGGAATGATGAAAGAAACTGCTACTTCATTAGCACACAGTTGACTTACGACTTTTGGAGTTCTACCTCAAAAGTGGTAATTCAATCTTGAGTAGATTCTATTAAATTTTTGATGATGGTGCTGACTAGGCATAATGTCAGCTTCTGAAATATTATTCCCCAAACGGACCATATTAACAGGCATTCAGAAATAAACCAAGAGCTCTGGAATTAAATAGCGAGATTTAAAGGGTTCCAAATCAGACATGCCTGATTTGGAAGCTACTGTAGATCTGTAGGACTAGGCGGAAAGGATTTTCATTTACTTGGCTCATGAGCCTCTTTTAGGGACTAATGACACTTGGAATTTCTATCCAGCAAATGAATTTACACAAAAATGTCTTCTATAATTTTCTTTTGTGGGGAGTGGATAATGTACATTTCAAAACCCATATATGGAATTAAGCATTATCCCTTTTGGGGGAAAGTTTTAAACCTTCATGCATGAGTTAGGTTAGAAGTAAAAGGTAAAGGAACTGTTTCTTTTCATGGACCTGAGTTGGGGTGTAAGAGGCAAGCAATAAAGAACAATTATTGGGGAAAATGGCCCAAGATCAATGTTCAAGGGCATTTCCTATAGAACAGACAGACTTTTGAATATAAAGAAGGAAACATGAAAATAGGGCATCACATTCTGAGTTCTTTCTCTGTGTTCTTCACCATGGAATGGAGCCCATTTTGAACTATCTGCTTTAGACATTAACAATTAAAAGCTGGAAAGAAGTAAAAACTCATGGAGTAACTGGATTGGCCTTAGTCTGTGGCATTGTTTTACAATGAATTAAAAAGGTGAAATCTTAGGATTTTTCACCTTTAATCTTTGGTCAAGAAGAGCAATTGTGTCTGAAAAATTGAAGTTGGAATTGCTCTTCTCAATTTAATTTAAACTTTATGTCTGGCTTAGGATAGAATCATATGTATCATTGGTACAGTTTTTCCAAAATGATTTATTTAATGTAGTCATTCTAAGTGAATCTCACTTTTTCTGGCCTTGGACAAGTGCCTTATTCACACATAATTTAATTTCTTTATCATAAGCAGTTTGTTTCTCTAGAAAGTCATTGGACTTGAGGTTCAAGAACCTGGCGTTCTAGCTAGATTATAGCCAGGAAGTCACTTTATATCTGTGAAAATATACCAATAAATAGGGGATAATATTTTCTTAGGGTGTTAGGAATTTTAAAAACCCAGTGTATTGGAACGTTAAAATGGGATTCTTTCTGTCACAGTTTTGGCTGTGGCCCAGAAAAACTGAGGGGGAAAAAAGGATGGTATTTCCTCTTGCATTCCAAAGTAGGGTGCTAGAGTTATGCAGTATTTGTAAAGAAGGTGGCTATAAACTATTTTTCCAAAAAAAAAAAAAAGATTGATACTGAAGAGGTAAATAAGAATTTCTCTGGAGCAAGTTACTGGAGAACAGGGACATTTCCCTCTTTTTTCATATGGAGAAAGGGCTTCAAGAAAACCTTGTTTCTCAGTCAGTCTCTCTGCTTTGGCAGAGGAGCCTGGGGGCTGCAGTTCATGGGTACGCAAAACAGCTGGACATGCCCGAGCAACTAAACAACAACAAATACCCTTTAAAGCAGGGTAGACCTCATAGAACAGACTGAAATCTAAAGGGCAGGAAGCTGTGAGAATTGGCTCAATTCCAGAGTGAAGAGATGGTTACATAAGCAACAGCTTTACTTTCAGTGACCAGAGTCAAGGATGTGGGTTTTCTGTGGAACAGATGTAGAGCAAGCATGTGGGTAGAGTTGGCCTAGGTTAATTATAAAAGGAAACTTCCCCGCTTTTGGCCAGGGGTTATGGGTGATGTGGTCTCAGCAGGACGCTGGTGATGGTGCTGTCAAATGAAGAAACCAAGCGAATAGGATGAAGGTGAGGAGCAAAACTGATCTGCTGAAAGAGAAGCATTGCTGGAGGCAAGGGTATTTATTGTCAGTGTTCACGGTGGTTATGCAGTGACCCCAGAAAAACAGCCCATGGTGAGGAGTCACTTTGAGCATTCACTGAGGGCAGAGAACATAAACGTCAAGTCATGATAGTATCAATAAAGTAAGACTTTGCTTCTACAGCCCAGAGTGGTAGGGGAAGGGGTGAGGGCAGACTGACACAAACTCTTTCCCACTGCAGCTTTCCAGCCTGAAAAGGAGAAACATTTTAATACTTATAGTTTGGTCTAAGACTGTTGCTGAAGCTGCAATACTTTGTCCACCTGATGTGAAGAGTCGACTCATTGGAAAAGACTCTGATACTGGGAAAGACTGAGAGCAAAAGGAGAAGAGGGTGACAGAGGATAAGATGGTTGGATGGCATCACCGACTTGAGCAAACTCAGGGAGATAGTGAAGGACAGGGAAGCCTGGCATGCTGCTGTTCATGGGGTCGCAAAGAGTCAGACAGGACTTAGTGACTGAACAACAGCTAAGACATATGAATAGTTATTTTAATTACTGAAATAAGATTATTTTTCTAATAAAAGTGATCAGAAAATTTTTTGTTATTTCAATGTGACCCACAGAGTCATAGCACCTTCTTTTATTTTTACCCAAAAGATAGAAAATAACAACTCCTATTGAATGTGTTTGAATGCATGTGGGTGAGGAATAAAGTTGCTTTTCTATTTATGTTCTATAAAGTCCTTCTCTTTCAATTAAGTGATTATAGAAACAATGTTAAAAGCAAAGTGTTTATTGACCTGAATCTATAGAATGTATGTAACTGTGCTGGGTAACTTTCATCTGTTCTCCAGATACACTCTCTGCCTTTTCAGTCCAGGAAATTAACCTTTCTGGATCCCACAAACATTCCTGTACTCCCTGGCTTTGGTCTGGGGCAGGCAATGGGCAACCTTGGTAGAAGAGTGACTGGAAGGAGAGAGGAAGTGAAATCAGGATACTTTTCCACTTGCTCCCTCCTTGCAAGCTCACTTCCTCTTAACTGGAGGTCATAGCTTCTCCCAGGGAATCTGACTCTTCAAAGACCAGGTTCCTGGGCTATTGTGCCATACGGTATGATGTGCCTCTCCCAGAATTTCGTAGTGTGCCTTCTCAAATTTTCCTGTTTCAAATGTCCTGCCTGTTTCCTCTGGAAACGCTGACTGACACCATGATATTACTTCCTTTCCTGACCTCAAAATATTAATGGGAGAATTAGAACAATACAGTTGTGAAAATATTTACCCTAATTAAATTCAAATATAAAGTATTATTATTGTTAATATTTTACAAGGCATTTTCAGTTTTGAGTGAAAAAGAGAGAGAAACCACTTTTTAGAAAAATTCCAATATCTTCTAATATTAAAGGTCATTCAAATAGTAGCTATTATTTTCCTAGGGAAGTTGTGGAAGCTACTTCCTCTTATTTTTCATAAACTGAATAGCCTCTTCAGGCTTTAAACAAGTGAACTGAATGGAGAAAATAGTTTGGATTTCAAAGCATAGTTGAGATAACCCTGCTCTGGGAATTAAAGTAACTTGCACATTCAATTGAAAATGAAGCTAATATCATAATCAGGTGGAATAAATATTGAATATAATATAAAATAGGAAACAACAGATGATTCTTTGCTTCATTTTATTATGATCTGACATAGACTTTGTCCTGTTTTCTATGCTTGTTTTCTTTTTTATTTTTCTCTAGGTGTTCATTCATTCTTCCATTTCCATCTCTTATGGACCTTTCCAAAAGCAGATTTAAAATTTTTTCTTTCCTGAATATTTTATAGTAACTGAAAATAAAATAATGCATTTCATATGCTTGAGACAGAGCTCTAAAATCTGGGGTCATGTACCCATTTGTTACAACATTGCTTCTGTTTTATGTTTACTATTTTTTTGGCTGCAAGGCAGGTGGAGTCTTATCTCCCTGACCAGGGATAGAACCGGCACACTCTGCATTACAAAGCATATTATTAACTATTGGACTGCTAGGGAAGTCCCAGATTCCCTGTATTGTTTCTGGTCATTTCTCTGTCTTCTCATATTTCCTGAAAATTGGCAAGCGGAACTTGAGGCAAGAATTTTCTTTTGCAATTCTGTTATATAAGTAGTACTGAGTTAGTCCAACATAGGGCGTACCATGACTTGCTCTTTTTTCTCTTGTGATGCTAGCAGAAAATTGACAATCATTGTCTAAAGCCATCATTTCATTAGGGTTTGCAAAATGGAGATATTCTAATACTATCATTCCTCCTTCACTTATTAGCTGGAATAATTATATAAAGGAGAATTTCGACCTCATCTACTATGTGTATCGTTTCTTCATTGCTTTAGCTGTACAAATTTTATAAAGAGAAAATTCCACCTTTTCTTCTTTGTGTTTGCAAGCAACTATTTGTTGTAATATCCTTTTATGCTCAGTTAATAGCCATGAAGCAATCAAAAACTTACTCTAAATTTTATATGCTTTCACTACTGTCCCTAAATTGCTTGATATTTTGCTACATCTATATTATCAGACTGCATAACTATAATACATGGCACTCTTTTGTTTTGCAACCATCATTACACTCTAATTCTAAAGTTATGCTTGCACCAGTTCTTATGAGCATAACTCTAGAGTCATTTTGACTGAACAAATTCATCTAGTAGCTTCCTCAGGAAGTACTACTCATGTGAACAATATTCCCTAATCTTTTAAACAGTTGTAATAGTTTATTTTTAGCCTTCAAATGTGAAATGCTGTTTAAATGAATATTAAATGTTCACCAATTTCCCCTTATTGCCTATAAATTGAGCTATATTAGGTAGATTATATCTCCTGATATCTTAAAGAAATTGTTATGATGAAACCTCTATGTAGATTATATATATTTATATTTATGCAATATTATAAATTCATATACAAGTTTTACATAAACATTTACATGTTGATTTTCAAATTATTTTGTAGACTGCTGCAAGATCCAGGAATCAGAGAAATTCTGTTTATTAGAAGGCACAGTCTTTTCTCCACTTATCCTTTGTTCTTCCATATTCTTCTTTATAAATTGCTTTTAAATGTATCTCTTCTTGCTTTGTGTTATAATTGGTTAAAAATACTTCTGCTTTTAATTGGCATGTGATTTATTTGAGGGACAGAGATTATATTTTTCTACTTTTTTCCACCATAGTCCAACACAGTGCCTAGAACATAAGTGAAACTAACTTGTATTTGTTAAATTAAAATAGGATCTGAATTTCAAAATACAGGTGTGAAATTTTTGTCAAGTATATGTAGGATAAATCTAGTCCCAGAGTGATTTTATTTCCTAGTGTTGCTTTGAGAATCTTTCAGAACAGAAGCCTAGCAATTGCATCCTGTATGTTGAAAATCAAAGTGAAAGCAAAATCATTCACCAGGAACAAATGTGACAAGTCCTAGAATTCCAAGTGACCAAGAAAACTGGACTAAAGGATATGTAGATGAGTGCAGGAAGAAATGAGGTGTCAGTAAATGAAATTCTGCACAGGATTTCCTAAGGAGTTTGCTTTTATCTTGTAAGCAATGGGAACTTTTCACGAAGTGTTAGATAATTCCTCTGGTAGTAAAAGATACAATTGGTGATCTAAAAAAGTGAGGATGGTGGTGGAAGAAGAGATGAGGGAAGACTGGAGAAAGAAAAGGTGAAAAGATCATTTAGGCCAGAATTAGGAAAGTCTTCATGTGAAAGGCTATCTTGGAGATATTTTACATATATAACAAACAAGATTTAAAGAATTTAGTGATAAACGCAGTGTTTCAAGTGAAGAAAAGGAATCCTGTGAGCAAAAGGAATCCTGTGAGGAATCTTGTGATCCTAGTATATTCCCCAAATTCCAGACTATGGGAACTGGGTAGTCTCTTGGGCCACTGCTAATATGAAGTGTCTAGCACTTTCATGCATTGGAGAAGGAAATGGCAACCCCCTCCAGTATTCTTGCCTGGAGAATCCCAGGGACAGAGGGGCCTGGTGGGCTGCCGTCTATGGGGTCCCACGGAGTGGGGCACGACTGGAGCGACTTAGCAGCAGCAGCAGCAGCACAAGGAATAGATTTTGAAGAGGTATAAAATGAATTAAGTTTGGCATGACTGCTTTAAAGTACTGACAATTGCTCACTGATTAAAGAGAGATTTAATTACTTTAATTTTATTATAATAATTAACAGTTTGCAAAGTTCTCATTTGATTTTTATGGAAGTAAGTAATTATCCCCACTTTCCAGATAAATAAGCTGAGGATCACAGAGTGTAAGATCCTTATACAAATCACATGGCTAGAAATAATAAGAAATTTGACATAGACATATTTGTTTTGACTCTAGATCCTGAGAGATCTTCACTACCTTCTTGGTATAGGAGAGGAGACTTACTCATATCATTTGGAAAGCTTTGTAACAAGGGTAAAAATAAAAATGGAATTCTAGTTACCTCTATTAAAGAGAAAACTTAATTGACTGGAACATTTATCTCACAGTGTATACTTCTGCTCTTACCTCCCAAATGCTGTATGTCTTTAGTAATAATTCCTTTATATCTACATGCAACAGAATCTTCTTCAGAAAATATTTTGACAAAAATATTAGTGCATATTGTGCATATTAGTGGCAAATTCAATTTTAAGTACTTTGATAATTCAAGAATGGCAGTCATTTTGCTTCCCAAACTTTATTTCCAAAATGATGCCTTTAAACTCAGAAATGAGCTAAGATACTTTCAAATCTGTTTACCTACAAGACTTTCATTGTACTTTTTTCTAGGTAGAATTCTCCCTGTTTCTCAACCCAGTGTGGAGAAATTAGAAAATGAAAATGTTCCTTCTCCAAGAATGCACTTACCTCTGTTTACCTTTATGACTTACAGAGCCAGCTGAGAGTCTGTCCAGGGGAGAACCAAACCCAGAGAAGCTTCTTTTCTTCTTTGTTTCAATCACGTCATTCTCCAGAGACACAAGTTCATCAAGAAGTAAGAGTTTTGCTGCCAGGTCAGTGGCCGACTTCGCTTCTCTGACTGTGGGTGATGACTGAACACCTAAGACTCCAGAATCAAAGGCCTATTGGGCAAGAAAGGTGAGTCCATTCATTAAGAGAAAGAATATGCATACAATCATCTATCTATATTTGGATTTTACTATTTTTCAGCTGACATGTCTCAAAACTTGGTTTCTCACGGAGCTATGATCCAGAGAGAAAGACTTTTGAGGAGAAAAACACATAGGGTTGAAGCTTATCCAAAAGAAATGAAAATAACACACACATACACATATATACAAAGAAAAAAAGGATGAACTCCAGACCTGCCTCTAAAATTTAGTATATTAACTAATTATTTTTTCAGATTCTTTCCCAGTAACAACTGCATTCTTATTACTCTAACAGCGTTTTATCTATACTTCTTCCATCTCTACAATTATTACATTTTCCCCTGTATTATATTAACTAAAACATATGTATGTTGCATATTAAATTGTGAGTAACTTGAAGTCAAAGACTATGTCTAATCAGCTTTTTGTTTGTGCTATTCATTCCCTATTTCAGTATTTTTCTCATTATTATTGCACTAATTAGTACATTTCTGATGAATATTTACTGAATGAATTCCAAAAAAATATAAACCTCTTGCTGTTTTCTTTTCACTACTGATTCATTCATTCAAACCACTAAACATCCACTATGCAGGTCCTGTATTTGACCGAAGAGATACAAAAATAAGAAAAATCCAATCTGTGCTTTGAGGGAGCTTACCATCTCTACCAGTGTGATTTACTAACAAATAGCAATCAGTATCTACGGCGAGTCAGAGCTATCCCAAGAATTTTATTGTCCCATGTCAAATTTCTTTGTTTATTTACACATACTGCCACTTGGTAGTCCATCCAAGTCATAAAAGTGTGTAAGTGTCTGGTTTATGAAGTCTATCTTCCTTTCTCAGGCCCAATCACAACATTTAAAAAAAATGCTCCTATTAACAATCTGGAGTCATTCTGTAGTCCAGGGGATATAACTTCTTTCCTAAGAGTTTGAGAATATTCCCCTCTGAGAAGAAACATTAACTACAGCTGACTCTTGGTGTGAGCAGGACTTATCTTTTTTCACATCCTGTCTTTGTTTTTGAATTGTTTATCTCATTCTCTTTCTCTTCCGTTCATTTTTTTCTGCAATAAAATGAAAGAGTAGCACTTTCTAAACCTTTTCATCGTCGACTCAAACATTTTTCTTTTGGAATACTTGCAGTCTGCCTCAAAGCTCTTGATACTAATGGCCGCTGAACTTCTTTCCTAAACAAGTCAAATCTGCTCTAAATATGGCTAGTTCTTCTTGGAAAACTCCTCTTGCCCTGATCTTTCTGATTCCTATCAGGAGTGATTGACATCAGATCCTCTTGGCAGCAGAGGATGAGGCGGTTAGATATAATCCCCAGCTCAATGGACAAGAATTTGAGCAAACTCTGAGAGATAGTGAAGGACAAGGGAGCCTCGTATGCTGTAGTTCATGGGGTCTCAAAGAATCGGACACGACTCAGCAACTGAACAACAGCAACAACCTCTTCACTCAGTGCACACTCTGAATCCTCATATAATTCATTTGTTCCCTCTCTCTGCCTCTTTTCTATTCTGTCCTGAGTACTGCCATGAAGTAAATTATCTCCAAACACTACTTTCATCATATAAAAAAATTAAAAATCTGTATAACCCTTTGTTACTTACAGTGCAAACTCCAGAACTCCTTTTAAAAAATCTTAACTTCAGTTACTTCCCTGCATAAGCTTGGAAGCATAGAAACTAAAGAGGGAATAATCATTAGAAAGAAATGATGAAGATCAAGAGAAAAATCACAGGGCAAAGTTAAGAGATCTTTTATTATCTCTGAGAGTCCTCCAAAAAATATGTGTTAATTCTTCCTACTGATATACATACAAAGTCAAGTTTTCTTTCGTTTTAAAGATATTCCTAATCCTCCAGAAAAAAGGCACAAACCTTTTATAAAACTTGCCCTTCAGTAAAATGCGTTTCAGATTCTCACTTCATGCTATGTAAGCAAGTACAAAGAATGCATATTTCTCTTAAGATCAAATGATCCAAGTTAACCTTTCTCTGTGTCAGGATGTCCTCACATTTCTTTTCCTTTGTAGTTTAGTATTGGCAGCAAGAAAATATTTATAGTGTGATAAAATTTTGGCCAAGTGACTCAAATCCTGACATGTAAACAACTTTAAAGTTCACATAAAAGCACTTCATCTTTATATAATTCATTCAATTATGTATGTATATGGCTGAAATTATAATGAATTTTCTCCTAAAGTTTTTGGTTTATGGAATACCAATCTTTGTTGTGACTTACAGTTTTTTTTTTTCTTTTAAAGATTTATATACCAGGTTTTCTCTGAATCCATTGTGAGGACACAGCATAGGAAGAAATGTCTATTTACTTGATTTTTGTGTTATTGAAACTTCTCCGTATTTGTCAGCAGCACCTGCTACTGACCTTAGGAAAAATGATTTAAGTTCATTAAAAAACATGGCCCCTAGTTTCCATTACCTCTGTTGTGACACCCACTGAGAACACTTTTCCTGAGCTCCAGAGCATCAGTGTCATAGCCAGGATAAAATGTGTACTTGCTAATCTCCAGTCCAGCATCTAAGGGCCACACACAACAGGGTTAACATTCATTAGTTTGACATATAAAGATAGGAAACAAAAATGCCTGTAAAGCTTGTTATAGGCAGGTAATAAACTAAATTATTCAGCTTCTCTACATTGGAGTGCACCTTTGCAACACTTAAATTATACTTAATAGAGGCTGTCAATCTCCCAGAATGAATTCTATCAAGGCTTCATTTCCATGGAAACCTAGACTGGGGTCGTACAGCTATAATCATAATTTAACTAAAAAAACCCCAAGTCTGAGAAATCTAGTTTGTGGACCCTTATTCTTTGTAATCCACAGGTTACAACATCATGTATCTAAGGAGAAATGTGTTAAATTGACTAGGTATGATAAACCAACCCCTGCTGGGGTTTGCAGTGAACAAGACAGAATGTGCTGTGTCTAAAAGTAATTTTATATGAAATTTCAAAAACACCACTGTTCCAATAGTAGAATATCTTTATGTCCTGTGATTTAAAAGGATTTTTTTGAGCAAGATTCAAAAGGTGAACTTCATAGAAAAAAATTAACAAATTACACTATATCAAAATTGAAATTTTCCATGTGATAAGGTACAGTAAACAAATTGCAATAAATAACAAATTACAAATGAAATGTATTTTGAACAGATATAAAAAAGCAAGATTAGCATTTTAAACATTTAAGTAACTGATAAATAAAATTTAAAAAACAGACACAATTAAATAAAAATGGGCCAAAGTTTATAAGAAAACATGTATTTGAAAGTTCATAGCCTCATTGTTTATAGCAGTGAAAAAATGAATCAACCCAAGTACCTTACTCAGAAGGAAATGGATTTGTCAGTTGAGTTACATTCATACTGTGGACTTAAAGCAAACGATTTAAATATATGTGTTATCTATAGTTCAAACAAACGATGTAAATGTTATGTGTAATTGTATGCATGGATTTAAAACAGAGCAGATTTGAGGGGAGATTAGAAATTCTAGAACAGTATATATGCCATGCTACCATTTACCTAAATTGGAAATACATAAAGCAATTTCCTGTATTTTGAAATCTATACCTGTAATTAAAATAGAGACCAACGGAAGTTGATTCATGACTGATTGCTTCTGGGGAAAGTGAGGGAGAATATAAGATTATGAAGAAAACATAAGGGACTCAGGTTTTACCTGTATATACACAGGAAAGCAAATAAGTCAAAAGGTTGCATTTATTAATTCTGTGTAGTAAGCACAAACGTGTGTCATTGATACTTTTATGAATTTTTACATTAATAAAGCACTATAAATCCAATTAAAGCTTATTTATAATATAGATTAGACCTTCTGGCTGCCAGTCTGACAGCTGGTTAAAATGGGAGGCCTTGTCCTGCTGGGAAAAGATCCCTGGCTTTGGGCTACCAATAAAAGCGACTCGACTTCTCCACTTAACGCATGACACTGGGAAGTCCCCCAGTTCATCATTAATAACAATTCTCAGCAAACTTCTGTTTCCTTAAAAAAGAAAAAAAATCATTTGGAAACCTGCAGGGAGCAAAAAGAAGAATTATTCAATCTGAATACTTGGATTTGAGACTCATATTTGCTTTAGTAATAGTATGGCCTTGCGTGTGTGTTACTTAATCTGTTGAAATTTATTTTCCATATTGGTGAAATGAGGAGTAATGCTGACTTCAAAAGAACTTTGAGAGGTTGGATTAATTCATGTATAAACTCTCCACCGCATATATTGTTCAGTTGCTCAATTGTGTCAGACTCTGTGACCCATGGACTGCAGCACGCCAGGCCTCCCTGTCCACCACCAGCTCCCAGAGCTTGAACAGACTCATGTCCATTGAGTCAATGATGCCATACAATCATCTCATCCTCTGTTGTCTCCTTCTCCTCCTGCCTTCAATCTTTCCCAGCATCAGGGTCTTTTCCAATCAGTCGACTCTTCACAGCAGGTAGCCAAAGTATTGACGTTTCAGCTTCAGCATCAGTCCTTCCAATGAATATTCAGGGCTGATTTCCTTTAGGATGGACTAGTCTGATGTCCTTGCAGTCCAGGGGACTCTCAAAGGTCTTCTCCAACAGCACAGTTCAAAAGTATCAGTTCTTCGGCTCTCAGCTTTCTTCACAATCCAACTCTCACATCCATACATGACTACTGGAAAAACCATAACTTTGGCTAGGTGGACCTTTGTTGGCAGAGTAATGTCTCTGCTTTTTAATATGCTGTCTAGGTTGCTCATAGCTTTTCTTCCAAGGAGCAAGCATCTTTTAATTTCATGGGTGCAGTCACCATCTGCTGTGATTTTGAAGCCCAGGAAAAGAAAGTATGTCACTGTTTTCATTGTATTCACATCTATTTGCCGTAAATTGATGAGAAAGGATGCCATGATCTTCATTTTTTGAATGTTACTCTCCTTTTTCACTTTCATCAAGAGGTTCTTTAGTTCTGCTTCACTTTCTG
This sequence comes from Bos mutus, assembly GCF_027580195.1. Classification (NCBI taxonomy): domain Eukaryota; kingdom Metazoa; phylum Chordata; class Mammalia; order Artiodactyla; family Bovidae; genus Bos; species Bos mutus. The sequence continues at coordinate 75,201,334 of NC_091617.1, forward strand.
CCATAAGTGTGGTGTCATCTGCAGATCTGAGATTATTGATATTTCTCCTGGCAATTTTGTTTCCAGATTGAACTTCATCCAGCCCAGAATTTCTTATGATGTAATCTGCATAGAAGTTAAATAAGCAGGGTGACAATATACACCCTTGACGTACTCCTTTCTCAATTTGGAACCAGACTGCTGTTTCATGTCCGGTTCTAACTGTTGCTTCTTGTTCTGCATACAGATTTCTCAGGAGGAAGGTAAGGTGGTTTGGTATTCCCATATCTTGAAGAATTTTCCACAGTTTGTTGTGATCCACACAATCAAAGGCTTTGGCTCAGTCAGTGAAGCAGAAGTAGATGTTTTATCTGGAACTCTCTTGCTTTATCTATGATCCAAGAGATGTTGGCAATTTGATCTCTGGTTCTTCTGCCTTTTCTAAATCCAACTTGAACATCTGGAAGTTCATGGTTCACATACTGTTGAAGCCTGGCTTGGAGAATTTGAGCACTACTTTGCCAGCATGTGAGATGAGTGCAATTGTGGGGTAGTTTGAACGTTCTTTGTCATTGCCTTTCTTTGGGATTGGAATGAAAACTGACCTTTTCCCGTCCTGTGGCCACTGCTGAGTTTTCCAAATTTGCTGGCATATTGAATGCAGTACTTTCACAGCATCATCTTTCAGGATTTGAAATAGCTCAATTGGAATTCCATCACCTCCACTAGCTTTGTTTGTAGTGATGTTTCCTAAGGCCCATTTGACTTTGCATTCCAAGATGTCTGGCTCTAGGTGAGTGATCACACCATTAAGATATTTTTTGTATAGTTCTTCCGTGTATTCTTGCCACCTCCTCTAATATCTTTTACTTTTATTAGGTCCATACTGTTTCTGTCCTTTATTGTGCCCATCTTTGCATGATATATTCCCTTGGTAGCTCTTATTTTCTTGAAGAAATCTCTAGTCTTTCCCATTCTATTGTTTTCTCCTCTATTTTTTCACATTGATCTCTGAGGAAGGCTTTCTTATCTCTTCTTGCTATTCTTTGGAACTCTGCATTCAGATGGGTGTATCTTTCCTTTTCTCCTTTGCCCCATAGCTTCTCTTCTAAATAGAGCTGATCATGATTATTTCTCTAAATTAGGACAGAAGAAAACTAACAGGAAGAAATGTAAAAGTTATCTGGTAAAAAATACCAACCAAAAACTGCATTACTTATTCTTTTAGAAAATCAGGCATTGAATCTTATTTTTCCTTCTGATTTTGCTGATGTGTTTGACTTTCCTCAGCAAAAGGTAAGATATATTAAAAATATAACATTTTTTTACAATGATCTCATATTTCTGGCATATCTTTAAAAAAGTAACTCTTCTATTCACTCAAAGATAAGCTTATAATTGTGATGTTTTCTTTCCACTCTTTTTTTAAACAGTCTCAAAATTTTTCAATTTTATAAGCTTTCCTGTGTGGACTTTCTTCATCTATTTTTATGCACATTTTACTAACCAGGTTTCTCTTCATCTCTGCAATCTTATAAATGGCACAGGATGATGGGTGTTTATAATATTGATGATTATGTCTGAGGCATATATTTTTGTTCTTGGGTGTATATAGGAAAAAAGTCATAATGTGTCATCTTACAGATAACCACATCCTGATTATTTGGATAGGGAGAAATAAAAATAAATGCTGAGTTTAAATACACACATTTAACGGTTTAAAGCCATGCTTGTAGCCAGTTAACCAAAAGGCCAAGTTCCTAAATATGGCATTTGGTACACTAATGAAAACAAACACCCTGGCACCTGCCACACAAAAGACATTTGATTAACTTGTTGAAACTTGATTGCTACAAAATTAGAAACAGGAAATTATAGGGAGGGAAGGAAAAGACCAGGTTGAGCTCCATTTCCCTATTTTGTTGATAGTGGATAAATTTAGTCCATGACTAAAAATCTACTCAGCACCATGTACACTGCGAATTCCAGAAAGAACATTCAGAGGATGTTCATTGTGTGAATATATGACAGTGGAGGCACCTGGAGTTATTTTTTGTACAGCCATAATTTTCATTGAGAAATTTTTGAATAACAGTTCTCCAACGCGAGGAGTTTCCAAATAGACAGTGGGCATGAGCTCTACCTTATAAGATTAGGCGTGTACTTCATTTTCAGTCCATTGGTCTACCATGTCTACATATTGTCACTAATGATATTGCTATTGAATAAACAAACGTCTTACATTGTGTAACATCTTAACCTTTGCTTCAAAGATTTTTCATATGCAAGAACTCACTATACCCTGAAGGGATCATCCAATCTGTGGCTGGAGTTGTGGTGGGAGGAGGAAGACCTGATGGTTTGTCACTGAAGTTTGGGTTGCAGATAGACATTTATTATAGCCACAAGGCTTCCCTTGTGGCTCAGCTGGTAAAGAATCTGACTGCAATGTGGTAGACCTGGGTTGGATCCCTGGGTTGGGAAGATCCCCTGGAGAAGGGAAAGGCTGCCCTCTTCAGTATTCTGTCCTGGAGAATTCCACGGACTACAGTCCATGGGGTTGCAAAGAGTCGGACGTGACTGAGCAACTTTCACTTTCATATATATTTCTTTAAAACATTGACAGTGCACACTGACATGTTAAAAATTCTGATATAATTTATTTAAAATAAGATTAAATGAGAAGTCTGCTAAAACAAAAAAGATGTTTGCATTATTGACCATCAGTGCTGCAGTGAGTCATCGTTATTATGAAAAATAATCTCTAAAGTGGACTGGGCTAGGAAAAGATTGGCAACCATTCTTTGAGGGCTGGTATTGAAGAAAACCAAATCACTCAGGTTACTAAGGCAATTTCTCAACAAGGTCTGACTTAGATATAGTGGGTCTAACCGTTAGAAATTCATGAGAGGACTAAATTTTTAGGTTTAGTCTAGATAATTCTTTGGATGTTTTATATTACTAATTTCTTAATTGGAAATATACAAAATAGACTCTATCCACATTACTTTCAACAGAAATTAAAGGCTTAATTAAAGATAAAGTACTTAAAAAAGTAATTAAACTTAAAAATCCTCTCCCACTGTGACATGGCAGGCATTTAAGTGAGATTTAACAGGACATGTTGTGAAAGGTCCCTAGTTCTATCACTGGGAAATGGCCTTGTGAGCCTGCACATAACACTCCTCAAACCTTCTTTCTCTGAAAACAGGCATGGTCTTCTAGGCAAGTGGTGGGTCACCTTGGTCCCACAGTAAAACTGAAAAGCAGAGTAAATTCGAAAGCATACCCTTTGCATGCTAAGTTGCTTCAGTTGTGTCCGACTCTGTGTGACCCTGTGCACTGTAGTCCCCCAGGATCCTCTGTCCATGAGATTCTCCAGGCGTGAATTATGGACTGGGTTGCCATGCCCTTCTCCTGGGCATCTTCCCAACCCAGGGAGTCTCTTATGTCTCATGCTTGGGCAGGTGGGTTCTTAACCACTATTGTAACCTGGGAAGCCCGATATTGTAGGCTACTTCTACAGTGTAGCGTTTATCCTTCTCCATGAAGCCATGCTCGCCCGAGTCATTTTAGTAATGGAGGAAAGCTTCCAGTATAGCAGATAATAGAGTAACTACCTTTTTTCTTATTGTAAAGGTGCATCTAAGGGACAATGGTTAACACAAAGTCTGTATGATAGAGACCTGAGCTAGGGGTTCTGAGACTCAGGCCCTGCTCTTGCTTGGCTGTTATTTCACTATACGATTTTGGGCAAATGACCTCTAAAGTTGCTTCTAGCTTTTGTAAAGACTGTTGCTGAATCCGACTGTTTTCTGATGGAAGCACAGACACTGTATGTTGTTGGTGTAGGTTTGGCTGAGAAAACCTTTCTGCCCTCCCTCAAATCAGGTGGGTCTATGCATAAGACTTTGCATTTAGGTTTTCACATAAAAATACTTCTCATTAATTTAAAGTATTTCTAACTGAAAAGAGAGGGCCTTCAAGTCTTTGATTTTAAGATTTCATTTGCAGTGATTCGATTTTATAAGTGTATTTTAAGAAAGAAAAAAATGCTATCAATTAAGTTATGACATGCAATCAGGTGTAAGGACATCCCTGTGTCTCAGTGGTAAAGAATCTGTCTGCCAATTCAGGAGACACAAATTTGATCCCTGTGTTGGGAAGATCCCCTGGAGAAGAAAATGGCAACCTGATCTAGTGTTCTTGCCTGGGAAATCGTATGGACAGAAGAGCCTGACAGGCTACACTTCATGGGGTCGCAAAAGAGTCAGACAAGACTGAGCGACTAAACAACAACAGCAATCAAGTGTAAGGTGTTCCAATTTTAGAGAGGTTCAAGGTGCACAGAAGGGATGAAATAAGCTATATCTATTTACTTTCAAATATTTACTTCAAGTTTTTTTTCTCATCATTCTTAAGACAGTATACTCAGTTCCCCCACACTTTAGAAACAAAGATGTTAGAGCTGAGGGAGGATCCAGATGCCCTGGTATGCAGCAGTTATGTCTGCTTTTTGGGGGTGAGAGAAAGGATTGTGTAATATTTAATGTATTATTAGCTATAAATTTTAAAAAATCACATAATGTTGGGAGTTCCCTGGTAGTCCAGTGGTTGAGAATCCAGCTTACAATGCAAGGGATGTGGGTTCAATCTCTGGTCATGGAACTAAGATCCCACTTGCCTCGGGGCAACTAGTGTTGCCCAGGCACAGCCAGTGTTCCCCAACTAAGATCCTGCATGCTGCAACTAAGACGTGATGCAGCCAGAAAATGACTAAATTTTTTTTAAATCACATAATGTTAAAAAATTTAAAGATTTGACTGAGTTCCTGTTCCTCTGTATTTGTTATTAATAGTGTGTCTATCAAGGTAAAATAATCATTTGACTCTTTTCAGAGTACTCACAAGTCTTAGTTTTAGTGGATGTGCCCAGTCTTTTCAGTTGTGTCTGACTCTTTGTGACCCCATGAACTATACTCCACCAACCCCATAGACTGTATATAGCCACCAGGCTCCTCTGATCGTGGGACTCTCCAGTCAAGAATACCGGGGTGGGCTGCTGTTTCCTACTTCATATATTAATGGATACAAAATTAATACAAAATAATTTTAAATACAAAAGTAAGACTTTTTGATAATAGGAAATTTCAGATATATATAGAAAACATATATTTCTGTGACGGTGAGGAAAACTCAGAATCAGACTTGAAGGATAGGGATAATTCTCCTTGTTGTGCTAGTTAACCTTGAGCAAGATGCCTAAACTGTCAAGTTGTCTAATAAACCTCATGTATGATCTCACATTTTAATTAATTAAATTTGTTTAATTTAGAATTGTTTAATTTACAAATGGCACAAATCATTATGGATTTGCCTTGTTTGCTGAACAAGAGCAATAAAACATGTACTTTTATGTTTAATATTTTTATTGAGAATGTATAAAGATATACATTTATCTGTAAAAAAACACTGCATCATTCTAATTTTATCATAGGTAAAATTTTTCAATGGAAACTCTAAATTTTGCCTGAAACCATTTTGTATAAAAATAATTATTATTGAGCCCAAGGCAGGTATTTGAAGTCAAGTCCTTCCAGGGAAAGTAAAGCTTATACCCACAATGACTTAGGGGACTTGGGGCCATCTTTGAAGTCAATCAGCAAAGTCTATGTTAAAAAATCAAGAGGATACAGAACAGTTTGACATTATAGGCATAATCTTAATGTTTCAATGAATGACATTCGAACAGGCATTAAGGTTGTTTCTAGTTTTCATTGATGAGGGAAGAAACCAGGTACTTGAGACACTCTCCTGCTGGAAAGCAGAGACTTGGACGCTGGAATGTCTCCTTTATTGGTGCTGCCATGCCACAACCTTTGGTGCAGTCGGCTCCACAAACAAGAGAACTAATCGTGGCTAAGGCACTTAGAACTTCAGAAGTGGGTATTACTTTCAGATCCTCTTAAACTCAAATACTTAATTTAAAGTCATTGAGGATTTTCACCCAAGAGCAATTGAACTACAGCTGGTTGCTTCTATCACTAGCATATACATTGTCTATATCATTCTCACTGAAATACATCTGAGAAATACTTGGTGTTTATTTTATTTAAAATTCTCTGTGTAAAATTTGCTCTTTTTAGTAGATTGTGTGATGGGCATTTGCTTGATATATTGAGTATGATTTTGAAAAGAAGGTGCAAATTGAGACTGAGAAACTTAACATTTCATTTAAAAAAAAAAAAATGAAAATGTCAGGAATGCATTCTTTCTCATTTCTCATTGTTCTTCCATCAGCGGTAGTCAATTTTCCGAAGTCACAAAGCCAGTTAGAAGAGCCAGAACAACAACGTAATGCTTTCAGCCTCTCAGTTTCATGCTTCTTCAAGTTTAACTTATTTGTGGAAGTATAAAGCACTTTCCCATCTCCAAAACAAATTGCTTATAAAGTCAGATGTGTATGGATGAGGTGTTCTTAAGGTGGCAGACACCTGCATTTTAAAATGACTTTCCCTGAGTACTACAAATCAGGAAGAATGATAATTTACTAGTATACATGTGTTAAGTGACTTTATTCTGTCTGGCACCATTTTTGTTCTTTTTCAGACACTATTGTCTTCCAAAATCATAAAACTTTGTTGTTAAACCTCAATTTTTTTTCCATTTTGAATTTTCAACCATACTGCTAGTATCTTTCTTGCACACATTTAAGAAGTTTGAAACCTACCATGATATTAGTAAGATCACATTATTAAAAAGCCCAGATAAGTAAACTATTTAAATGTTGCTGTAAATTCCTTGAGGGCAGGAACTATGTCATGTTCACTATTTTATCTCAGCACCCAACATAATGCCTGGCAGGGAGTCAGTATTATGTGTTGAAAGAATGAATGAATGAAGCCGCCCTCTGTGGTAGGTAAACAGAAAGGAGGGACAGATACTAAGTGATATGGAAACTAAGGCTTAGTCATGGGAAGAGATTTGCCCAACTTTTATACCTACAATAATATGTGATGAAGTTATGCCAAACTCCTGGTATGTCTGTTCATATTTCACATCACAGATTCTCATTCTAATGAGAGGGACATGTGTCCTTATTCCCTAATCATTATTCCAGTAAAGTTTAAGATTTCTCCTTATCAAACACTAATTTGCATTCTGATCCGTGAAATATTGTAAATTTCTTCATAGTAAATTATGTCCTCTAGAAATAGAAGAGAACTTCATGTATGATTGTTAACAGTTAATAATGGGAGAAAAAAGAATCTTCAAAACTAGAGACAGGGAAATGTAGATAGACTTGCACATACACATGCTATTTGGTCATTTGATACAAGCCATTTTTATGTGGTATGAAAAGGCATTCAGAGAGTAAAGTTGGATGAATGTAGTTAAATATGGCATATATATGCATCAGGATAATATGGACTATTACCACCTCCTTCACTTTTTACTCCACTTTGTAATTGCATATACTATTTAATGGGCTTCCCAGGTGGTGCTAGTGGTAAAGAACACATCTGCCAGTGCAGGAGACATGAGAGACGTGGGTTTGATCCCTGAGTCAGGAAGATTCCCTGAAGGAGGGCATGGCAACCTGCTCTAGTATTCTTGCTTGGAATTCTTGCCTCTGTCCCATGGATAGAGGAACCTGGGGGGCTATAGTCCATGGGGTCACACAGATTTGGACACAACTAAAGCGACCAACCTAGATAGTATATTGAAAAGCAGAGACATTACTTTGCCAACAAAGGTCCATCCAGTCAAGGCTATGGTTTTTCCTGTGGTCATGTATGGATGTGAGAGATGAACTATGAAGAAAGCTGAGCGCCGAACAATTGATGCTTTTGAACTGTGGTGTTGGAGAAGACTCTTGAGAGTCCCTTGGACTGCAAGGAGATCCAATCAGTCCATTCTGAAGGAGATCAGCCCTGGGATTTCTTTGGAAGGAATGATGCTAAAGCTGAAACTCCAGTACTTTGGCCACCTCATGCAAAGAGTTGACTCATTGGGAAAGACTCTGATGCTGGGAGGGATTGGGGCAGGAGGAGAAGGGGACGACAGAGGATGAGATGGTTGGATGGCATCCCTGACTCGATGGACGTGAGTCTGAGTGAACTCTGGGAGTTGGTGATGGACAGGGAGGCCTGGCGTGCTGCGATTCATGGGGTCGCAAAGAATCAGACACGACTGAGCGACTGAATTGAACTGAAACTGACTTAGCCGGAGAAGGCAATGGCAACCCACGCCAGTCTTGCCTGAAAAATCCCATGGATGGAGAAGCCTGGTAGGCTGCAGTCCATGGGGTAGTTAAGAGTCGGGCACAACTGAGCGACACTTTCACTTTTCACTTTCATGCATTGGAGAAAGAAATGGCAACCCACTCCAGCATTCTTGCCTGGAGAATCCCAGGAATAGAGGAGCCGAGTGGACACGACTGAGCGACTGGACTGAACTGAACTTAACTGAAGCGACTTAGGAGAAGGAAATGGTAACCCACTCCAGTGTTCTTGCCTGGAGAATCCCAGGGACAGGGGAGCCTGGTGGGCTGCCGTCTATGGGGTCGCTAAGAGTCGGACACGACTGAAGCGGCTTAGCAGCAGCAGCAGCAGAAGCAGCAGAGCGACTTAGCCTGTATGAATACTATTTAATAAAATAGTAAATTACATTTCAATTACATTAAATTAGACAATATAATCGATGAAAAAATACTCTAAAATATAAATAAAAGCCAAAAATATATTTTGTAATACTCAACAAGATGCATTTATTAGGTATATGCTATTTATTAGGCACCAGGGATATAAACATGAATGAGACACTCTTTCTGTCATCCAGTTGCTCACAGCCTGGCGGAGATGAAAACTCCTTGGCCACTGGCTCTGCCCAGCCAATGATTTCCTCCTGCAAGAGCAGACTCTTCCTGTAATTCTTTCATTTCCTTCAAGTACAGTTGATTATGTCTGCAAGGTACTTTATTATTTTGAAATCTGTCTATCTCCTTTCATCCTCCTAATAGTCAAGCTATGATTTATATGGAAAATATTATAATTCTATTTTTTAATAGATGAACTGACCCAACTCGGGTTACTTCCTCATCTCCTGACTCCTGGTATTGTAGTTATACTTTCTAATCCAAGAAAAGTGAGTTAGTAGAAAGAGACTGGTTGTTCTTAAGTTACACAGACTTGAATATGACTCTTGACTGGAAATGTTACTTAGCTTCATTGTTTTTAATATATTCACCAGGAAAATGGGGCAAAAACTTACTTTTTAGGCTTATTGTAAGGACTAGAAATAATACAGGTACAGGGACAGGCATAAAGTGATAACTTATTAAATAATAGCTATTATTATCCTGATATTAGGCGCTTCCCTCCTAGCTCAGTCGGTAAAGAATCTGCCGGCAGTGCAGGAGACCTGGCTTCCATTCCTGGGTTGGGAAGATCCCCTGGAGAAGGAAATGACAACCCACTCCAGTATTCTTACCTGGAGAATCCCATGGAAAGAAGACCCTGGCAGGCTACAGTCCTTGGGGTTGCAAGAGTTGGAAATGGCATAGCGACTAAACCACCACATCCTGGTATTGCCTTCTAAAAATGGCAACTTGTCAAAATATTCTTTTTATTCTTTTATTTTTATGAAAAAATTTTATCCTTGTTCACTTTAAGGAGTAAAATTGGACGTTGGAATCTAGAATTATAGAATAGTGATAGAAAATAAAATATAATGAAATAATATTGACTGAGGGAAGGAAATTTTACTAAAGAGTTATAAATGGCAATTACTTTTAACATTTAATGTTATAGTATACTATGTATTATCATTAATTTCAGCCATAATACTTCTATTAAAATATTAGTGTAAAACTATGAACAATATCTGGCTTCCCAGGTGATACTAGTGGTAAAGAGCTTGACTGCCAATGCAGGAGACATAAGAGATGTGAGTTTGATCCCTGGGCCAGGCAGATCCCTTGCAACTCAGTCCAGTATTCTTGCCTGGAGGATCCTATGGACAGAGGAGCCCAGTGAGCTACAGTCTATGGAATCGCAAAGAGTCAGACATGACTAAAGCAACTTAGCAAGCATGCACCCATGAACAATATCATAATGAAAAGAAAACAAAGGGAAAAATCTGTTATACTTAAAATATAATTATTCTTCAAACTCTTATTATATTAACCAAAGTAAAATTTTAATTGAATTTTAAATGATTTATATTTTGTTTTATGGTTCATAAAATATCTCTATTAATTTTATTTTTTTTTTTAAAATCACTAATTATGTTGAGTCATGGTTTTCCTACAGTTTTTGTAACGTTGACAGTATAGCATAGTGAGGCTGTGTAATGGAAGTGGAGCCAACGTGGTTGTTATGGTAGTTAAGGACTTCACTACAGGGACTGGACTGTACACAAACATGGGAGCAGTCAGGAAGGGATGGACTATGGAAGAGGAAGAGGAAGAGATGTCACTGTTTAAACATCTTAGTGCCCTGGCATGGATGGACAAGTCAGAGTTTGCAAGGAAATTCAACCACCAATGTGGGAACACAGGGAAGTCATGGAGAAATCCATGGAAAGGCTCTTGGAGAGGACCATGCAAAGCCACAGCTCTTACTTGGTGGGCCAATAGCCAAGTTATCAGTGGTGGCCCAGCTGATATTTTAAAGGTGCATTTTTCACAATGGTTAGAGCCTTGTATCTTAGGAACATAGAGTTTTAGAAAAGAAGGAGGCTATCATCAGCAACTGGAATTTACTATTTTCAGTAAGGGTTTCTCTGATAGCTCAGTTGGTAAAGAATCCACCTGCAATGCAGGAGACCCCAGTTTGATTCGTGGGTCGGGAAGATCCCTGGGAGAAGGAATAGGCTACCCACTCCAGTATTGTTGGGCTTCCCTTGTGGCTTAGCTGGAAAAAAATCCACCTGCAATGTGGGAGACCTGGGTTGGATTATTGGGTTGGGAAGATCCTCTGGAGAAAGGAAAGGCTACCAACTCCAGTATTCTGACCTGGAGAATTCCATGGACTGTATAGTCCTTGGGGTCACAAAGAGTTGAATACGACTGAGAGACTTTCACTTTTCACTCTCAGTCTCAGTAAATGGAGAGAGCCAGACTCAAAGGTAATTAACTTGTCTAAGCAAGAGGAGATGAAAGGGAGATATAAAATGGATGGAGAGGGGGTAAGCAGAAGGAGGCATGGCAGAAGAGTTGGTTCTGGAGGGAGTGTGTGCTTTGTGCTGAGACCAGAGCTGATGAGGCATCAATAAGGGAGAAAAGGCAAAACTGAGTAACAGCCAGTTCATGCCGACCAAAGCACCGGTAATTACTGGCCAGTGATGCTAACCACTGTTCCTGTGAGGTGCCCTGAGAATTATTTGGAGAAAGGAGGAGAACTCAGTTAAAAACATCTCTAATCAGAGAGATCTTCAGGGACATAGAAATTGGCCCATGTAGAGAGGTGCCCAGGGCAAGGAGGGAACTTGTGTCTCCTCATTTGTATACACACAAACTCTAGTTTTACTAGGAAAGAAGGAAGCCCCTGGGAAGCTGTGTAAAAGCTGATAAAGCTGGGACTGAGATTAGAAGGCTGTTTTCCTGACTCCAAAGCTTGTGTTCCTCTGATAACATGGAATCTAAGCAAAGATTGTCTGGTGGGTACAGATCACAGTGGATGAATTGTTGGTAAGAAGGTTAAATTAGATGATATCTAAGGATTAGCCCCAAGATTCTGTGATACTGATTCTTCATTCTCTAATATAGGGAAAAATGATAGATGTGGGAGCTTCCCAGGTCATTCTCACATTCAGTACCACTGGCCCTTTTAGTTCTTCTGTCTTTTTCAATGATAACAAAATGTAATGGAGCGCCACTCTGTGCTTAAGCTTGCCTGAAGCTGCACAACTGCATAATGACAGAGTTGGGATAATATTTTGAGACTGCTCAATTTGAGTTCTGTTCCAATCTAATTTTATTAACTAATGTTCAAATCATGAAAATATTTGAATAAATTAAAATTGCACCCCTAAGGTCCCCAAACCTAGTCTTTAAGCATAACTGCTTCTTTATTGCCCATGATTCATTGTCTTAGAATCAGTTAAGAACCCTGAGAAATAAAGGGAGAAAGCAAATAACCTTAAATACCTAAATTAACTTGCTGAATGAAGCCACATTCAATTAACTTATAAAGAGGAGACTTGAATGCGTATCTACAGGAAGCTCTCCTTAGAAAAGTTATGTAAGAGTGCTGAAGAGTAATACCAAATTAAAGAGAAGACACAAAATGTGCCTGATGTTTGTGGGAGACCATTAAATATACTGCTATCAATTCTATAGCTTACCTGAGCACTGAAATCATCGTAAATCATTGTTTATCTAATTTCTAGAGAGATAACTCAGAAATACATAGTAGTCACTTTCCTAAACCTATGGAACCTATAAATGGAATTCAAAAGAGTCATATTTTGTTTTGCTAGAACTGAATTTGTAGACTGTACACTGTTTCCACAGATCAAAACTTGAAACAACATTTAAAATTTTTTCTTAAACAGAACTCAAGCATATGTTTCAGATTAACACTTAATTCAATCATTAATAGCAAGAGTACTTCAAATACTGAAGAATAAACATGACCTAAGTCTATTTTAAACTAGGTTATTAGTATCATATTTGCCTATTTGGGTTCATAAGAATAAAAGCACTGGATAGTATAGGTTTGAAGAACATAGAGCATATAATTTGGTTAATATAGGGATGTTTCTTAAGTTCTAATTTTAACAGAAATAAAGATAAGAGAGAAACTTTCTTTTCTACCTAGGTTTTTAGAATCAGGCCACTTTGTAACTTTAAAAATTTCCTAACACTGGACATATTTGATAAAAGCAAAATTAATATATCTAACACTCTTATAGGATCATTATTTTGAGTTCCTTTTCTCTTTATTTTGAAATAGAATATAAAAGCAAAAACAATATAATAAATACAAAATGCCTGAGCAAACAATTATCTCTACCCTAAGTTTACATTACAAAATATCTTAGGTATTTTACTCATTTTAGAGAGGATAATATTCCCCAAAACATTTCTAATTTTAACAAAATCAAGATATAATCAAAGCATTTGAAAAGTAGTCAAAAACTTAAAAAAAAACAGTTAAAAGGAAAAAGCCTAACTCTTTATCAGCTTTTATATTTAACTTACCTTGTGAAAAATCAGGAGAGTCTAACTTTAGAGTCCTGTCTGTGCAGTTTCTCCCAAACTCAGCTCTGATGGTGAGTTTTCTGTCTGAGTTTTTATAGTCTCAGTTATACACCCCTCACTCCAATCCCTGCCTTTGCTTTCTCTTACATCATTTCTACAGATTTTCCACTGAACATTTTCCCAAGCTTCTTCTCAATCTCTCTCTCTCATTCTTTTCTCTCTCTTTCTTCACCTCTGTCTCTCTTTCTCTGTTTCTATCTCCTATTCTTCTTTTTCATATTTATTCTATCTATTGTTTTGACCATGGAATTTAAGTAGCAACGGGAGCATCAGCTCTGGAAAATTTAAGTATACATTTAGTATTGCGTTCAGTCTTGGACTCATCACCTCTTCCTGAGGTTTCAGTCCAGCTCTGATAATTACAAATCACATTTGCGAAATAAAATGCACTAATATTCATTAAATAGAAAGTCACTAGGCCATTTCAAAAAAAGATTTAGGGAAACAAAATCAGAAACACAAACTGATTTATTGGTGTATATTTTGGACTCTTAAATTAAATGATCATGTGTGGAAATGGTGACTAGTTTCAGCCTCAGTCAGGTACACAGCTTGAAACTGACAGCTACTTCATAATTAACTTTGCTATACTGGGAAGGCTGTCACTTACAAACCTATAAATACTGAACTGTGACATGTGGGCTATAAATGCATACATTGTACTCATTTTCATCTTGCTTTTGTTCTCTTGTTTTTTAATTTCCTTTTAACTAAACATTCTTGCCTCTGTCTGAAAATTTCCTTCATTCCCATTTCTCACTAATCACATTTGAAACTTTACATACATGAGTTATAAAAAATAAGTTATTAAGTCCTTAAAGGAATATGTTGTCAGATCATTATTAGCTCACTTAAGTCACCAGTAGATTCCCACTTGACAGATAGAGACTGAGGCTAGGTAAATGATTTAATGAAATCACACAGCTAGGAAGCAGCATTAGAGCTAGATTTCAAATACAGATCTTCTTAATTCCATATCCAGTTCTTTTCCCACAACTTCATTCTGTCCCATTATTTAAGAAGTTGGAAAAGAGAATCCAAACCAGATTAATTGGCACAAATAGAAATAAATTTGTTCTTTTGGTTTTACTTTAAAAGCCATTTTCAAAACTTCTGGCTAGTGTAGGAACTATTACATGGTTTACTTAGATCTAGATGGAGAACTGACCAGACTGTACTGAATTGGTGGGACAGTAAAATGCTTCATTTTTATGAAGGGTTTCCAGGGATAACATATGTCTCAACAAGCTTGAAATTTGAGTAGTTGGCAGCAATAGTTCACAAGTCAAGATAAAAATACAGCCTAATCGTGGATCCTTGTTTAGACATTACTGCAATAAAACGATTATGTTAACTTGAATCCACATGATGGAAAACTCTCAATATAGATTTAATGGATTTGTCATAATGCTACTAGAAGCTGATATTCTTGATGTACCTTCTACCCTTATTTGAAAGGCCTCCCTTAGAGTGCTGACAAGTGATATCTGTGGCTGATTTATTCCAGATCTATCCCTGCTTAGACAGTCCAAAGATTCCACCCTATTTGTGGATTTTGTTGACCTAATTCAAAAATTTGACTTAACTGTTCTGTAGCAGTAGAAATAGCAACAGTTTATTCCAGGAACATAACCATGGTACATTTAAGCCATTTATACAGGCTTCTCCACATTATAAAGCCCTATGTAAATTACTTATACATTTATACATAATAAAGAAAGTATTACTTAAAAGAGAGAGTAGAAATAGAAGCATATGAAGACACTGAAGGAGAAAAAACACCCAGTAATAGAGAGACTAAGATGAAAAAGGGAAAAAGTATTACTAAAAACTTACATCATTATTTAATTATCATAATAACCTTATTGCTGCTGCTGCTAAGTCGCTTCAGTCGTGTCCGACTCTTAGCGACCCCAGAGATGGCAGCCCACCAGGCTCTGGGATTCTCTGCCATCCCTGGGATTCTCCAGGCAAGAACACTGGAGTGGGTTGCCATTTCCTTCTCCAATGTATGAAAGTGAAAAGTGAAAGTGAAGTCGCTCAGTCATGTCCCACTCTTAGCGACCCCATGGACTGCAGCCTACCAGGCTCCTCCGTCCCTGGGATTTTCCAGGCAAGAGTACTGGAGTGGGGTGCCATTGCCTTCTCCTAATAACCTTATTAATGAGTCATTATTATTACTATTATTATATAACAGATGGAGAAACTAAATATCAAATATGTGAAAGGGTAGCCAAAGTGCTCACACTTAAAATGATACACACTGCTGTGTATAAAATCGATAGCTACTGAGAACCTAGTCTATGGAGAAGGCAATGGCACCCCACTCCAGTACTCTTGCCTGGAAAATCCCATGGATGGAGGAGCCTGGTGGGTTGCAGTCCATGGGGTCGCTAAGAGTTGGACACGACTGAGTGACTTCACTTTCACTTTTCACTTTCATGCATTGGAGAAGGAAATGGCAACCCACTCCAGCGTTCTTGCCTGGAGAATCCCAGGGACAGCGGGGCCTGTTGGGCTTCCGTCTATGGGGTCACACAGAGTCGGACTCGACTGAAGCGACTTAGCATCAGCAGCAGCAGCAGCACAGGGAACTTGTCTCAATGCACTGAAGTGATCTAAATGGGAAGAAAATTTAAAAAGAAAATGGGACGTATGTATACATAATAACTGATTCATTTTGCTGTACAGCAGAAACTAGTACAACATTGTAAAGCGACTATACGCCAATAAAATTTTTTTAAAAAGTGATGAGGCCAGAAGACTTAGCTTTCTGTATCATTCAGGATTCTGGCAATAAAGAAATGGTACATTCAAATTGAATAATTTGAGAATAATTTAGTGTTGGCAGGGTGTGGAGGAACGAGAAAGGATTGTGCAGTATACTGAACCCCCAATAATAGCCAGGTATTTCTAAACCTGAAGGATTAAAAGTGAGATTACAGGGACCCAGAACAGAGGGATCTTGGTAGAGAAAGTTTCTTGGCAGAAGTGTAACTTTTCATCAAGGGACACAGGTAGTTAAGAGTGATCTACAAGGGAGGGAACCTAGAAGGCAAACACTGAGATTTCACTCTGCTTCCTGGACACAATCTCCTGTTGTATTTACCTCTGGTCAAACCTGAGAGATAAAGGACTCAGCATGTTGTTTAACCTCAAAATTGCACCAAGAGACATACAAATGGCATTCCTTGTAAAGATCAACTTGAGTGTGAATGCCACTGTTACCCACATTGTTATGCCATACTTCCTAATGTTTTTTTTAAAGTCAGGTTTATTGAAGGATAATTTACATAAACAAAATTCACCCTTTTAAAGTGCACAGTTTGATGAGTTTTGACAAATGTAGACAGTATGTATCCTCCACTACAATCAAGATAAAGACCATCTCTATAGGCACCCCACCCCCACCCCACTGCCCTTTACAGTTAATTCTCTACCCAAGTCCTAGGTCCTGTTAACCACCCATCTGATTTCTGTCTCTATAATTTTGCCTTTTCCAGAAGGCTTTAGGAAATTATACAGTATGTAGTCTTCGGTGTCTGGCTTCTTTTACTCAGAATAAAGCTTCTGAGGTACATCCATATTACTAGATGTACCAGCACTTGGTTTCTTTTAAAATGGGAATGTTCTTTTGAGTAGATGTGCCACATTTGCTTAATCATTTACCAGTTGGTGAAAATTTGAATTGCTTCCAGTTTTTGGTGATTATGAATAAAGCTGCCAGAGTCATTAACATAGAAGTCTCTGAGTGGATATACATTTTATTTTCACCTGGGCAAATATAAAGAAATGGGATTTCTAGATCACATGGCAAGGGTATGTTTAACTTAATAAGAAATAGCCAAAATGATTTCCAAAGTCGCTCTACCATTTTGCATCTCCACCAGAAATGTATGAGAGTTCTAGTTACTCAGCATCTTGCTAGCATTGGACAGTCGTTGCCGTTTCCAAAAATTTAGCCTTGCTAATAAATGTATACTGGTATCTAGATGTACTTGGGACTTCCTCAGGGGCTCAGCGCTAAGAATCTGTCTGGAATGTAGGAGACGTAGGAGACATGGGTCCAGTCCCTGGTTGGGAAAGATCCCCTGGAGGAGGGCGTGGCAACCTACTCCAGGATTCTTGCCAGGAAAATCCCATGGACACAGAAGCCTGAAGGTCTATTGTCCATGGGGTAGCAAAGAGTCGGACATGACTGCACACAAGCTCTCTACTGTATACTATCCTACTGTGTTTAATTTGTATTTCCATAAAAACTAAGGGATGTTGATAATCTTCTCATGTACTTACTCCCCCTTGTATATCTTCTTTGGTAAAGTGTCGGTTCAAATCTTTTGCTTAATATTCAGTGGTGAGAATTCTCTATACATTCTAGATACAAGATTTTTTTAAATGAGATTTGTGTTTTGCAATTTTTTTTCCATTCTATAGCTTGTCTTTTCACTCTCATAGCACCTTTGTTTCATAGAGCAGGCATTTATAATTTTGATGAAGTACAATTTGCCATTTTTAAAAAACAGAACATATTTCATACCCTAAAAAATCATTTCCTCACTCAGGTTTGCAGTAATTTTTTCTTGTGTTTCCTTCTCGAAGTTTCTAAAATTATTTGTCTACTATAAGTCATTTCCATTTCCATTTAGGTTTTAAGATCAACTTATGAATGTGTACAAAAGAACTAGCTGGGATTTTATTGGAATTTCTTTGAATCTATAGATCAATTGGAGGAAAACTGACATTTTTCAAGTATTCTAATGTGTGAACTTAGTATGTTTCTATTTTATTTAGCTCTTTGATTTCTCTTTACAATGTTTTTAAATTTCAAAGAGTACTAATCTTGTATTTATTTTGTTAAATATTTCACTAATTGTTTGATATTTTTTATGCTATTACAAATGTAGCTTCTAAAATTTCAATATCTAAGTGGACATCTCTAGTTTACAAAAATACAATTGATTATTGTCTATTGATCTTTTATTCTGTGACCTTCTTAAACTTATTTATCAGTTCTAGTAGGTTTTTATAGATTAAACAGGATTTTATGTAGGTACATAAAAAACCTGGTTCAGGTAGGAAACCTGTTTTGAATCTTCAACTTGCATGTCTCTCATATTTTTGTAATTGTTTATTGCCTTATCCAGCCCCTCCAGTGAAATAGTCTATAGAAGTGGAGGGTGAAAATCCCCACCTTGTTCCTGATCTTGTGGTTAAGAAGGTATTAATTTTTCACCATTAAATATGATAATGTAGGGTTTGTATAACTGCCCTTTATCAGGTTGCAGAAGTTCCCTTCGGTTATTAGTTTTCTGAAAGTGAATTATAACCTTGCTCTTCTGAGATAAATTCTACTTGATCACAATGAATACATTTAAGGGTATTTATTGATGAGGGAGGTAGGCTTTTTATTTCCTTAAAATGTATTTTTCAGCTTTTGGTATCAGAATTATGGTGGTCTCACAAAATAATTGGGAAGAATTATACCCTTGTCTTAGTTCATTCAGGATGTTATAATGAAAATACTATAGACTGGAAGGCTTAACAACAAACATTTATTTCTAATTTTCTGGAAGCTGGGCAGTCCAAGATTAAAGTGCCTGCAGATTTGGAGTCTAATGGGAGCGTATTTCCTGGTTCATAGATGATGAACTTCTCAATGTTTTCTCACATAACAGGAAGTGTGAGAGACATCTGTGGGGTCTCTTTTGCATGTATGCTCAGTCTCTCAGTCGTGTCCGACTCTTTGAGACCCTATGGACTGTAGCCAACCAGGCTCCTGTGTCCATGGGATTTTCCAGGCAAGAATATACTGTAATGGGTTGCCATTTCCTCCTCCAGGGGATCTTTCTGACCCAGGAATCGAACCTGTGTCTCCTGCATTGGCAAGTGGATTCTTTATCACTGAGGCATCTGGGAAACCCATTGGGTCTCTTTTGTAAGAACACTAATTCTATACACGAAGCTTCCACCATTATGACCTAATCACTTCTCAAAGACCCCCCCACCCCCCATCTTCTAATACTATCACATTAGGGGTTAGGATGAAAAGTGAAAGTGTTAGTTGCTCAATCCAACTCTTTGAGACCCTGTGGACTGTAGCCGCCAGGCTCCTCTGTTCATGGGATTCTCCAGGCAAAAATACTGGAGTGGGTTGCCATGCCCTTGCGCAAGGGATCTTCTCGACCCAGGGATCAAACCAGTGTATCCTGCTTGCAGACAGATTCTTTACCCTCTGAGCCACCTGGGAAACCCCTGCAATTATTGATATACTTATTTTTAAAGCTACCATCTTAAAACTGGTGTTTTTGTTTCATCTATTTTCTACTATTCTACTTTAATTTGGATTATTGTTAATACATATGTTTAAGTTGTTGCTATAGATTTACAATATGCCAATCATTATATTGACACAGCTTTCCTTCAAGTCATATTTTCCCACTTCACATATAGGGTAACAATCTTTTAATAGTATAATTTCATAGTATTCTTTTTACCCTTTGTAGCATTATTGTCACACTTTTTAATTTTTGCTTTTATAAACCCAATTTTTTTTTCTATATTTATTTTACAAAGTCAATAATTTTTAGTGATTAAAAATTTTTTAAATTTCAGTTCAGTTCAGTTCAGTCTCTCAGTCGTGTCTGCCTCTTTGCGACCCCATAAATCGCAGCACGCCAGGCCTCCCTGTCCATCACCAACTCCCAGAGTTCACTCAGACTCACGTCCATCGAGTCAGTGATGCCATCCAGCCATCTCATTCTCTGTTGTCCCCTTCTCCTCCTGCCCCCAATCCCTCCCAGCATCAGGGTCTTTTCCAATGAGTCAACTCTTCACATGAGGTGGCCAAAGTATTGGAGTTTCAGCCTCAGCATCAGTCCTTCCAGTGAACACCCAGGACTGGTCTCCTTTAGGATAGACTGGTTGGATCTCCTTGCAGTCCAAGGGACTCTCAAGAGTCTTCTCCAACACCACAGTTCAAAAGCATCAATTCTTTGGCACTCAACCTTCTTCACAGTCCAACTCTCACATCCATATGTGACCACTGGAAAAACCATAGCCTTGACTAGACGGACCTTTGTTGGCAAAGTAATGTCTCTGCTTTGGAATAGGCTATCTAGGTTGGTCATAACTTTTCTTCCAAGGAGTAAGCGTTTTTTAATTTCATGGCTGCAGTCACCATCTTCAGTGATTTTGGAGTCCCCAAAAATAAAGCCTGACACTGTTTCCCCATCTATTTCCCATGAAGTGATGGGATCAGATACCATGATCTTCGTTTTCTGAATGTTGAGCTTTAAACCAACTTTTTCACTCTCCTCTTTCACTTTCATCAAGAGGCTTTTTAGTTCCTCTTCACTTTCCGCCATAAGGGACACATCTTACAAGGTAGGAATTATCCATAATTAAATCATCGGGAAATACGATTTGGAATATGTTCGAAGTCATGCAGGTATAAAGGTGAGAGCTAGAATTTGTGCTTGTGAGTGACTCCTCCAAAACTTTTCTTTAAAACTTCTTCAATATTGCTTTCCACTGTGCTATACCAATGATGCTGAGAAGTCAGCTTGACAGTCCTGGGTATCCCTGATATTCTGGAATGATCTATTTAGGCCATCAACTTTCATCATTGTGGAGAAGTCATGTCTTTATGAATTATATACCCTTTAAATTCATCTCTACAAATTCACACTGGGAAGGATACTCAGGTATCAAAATATAAATAAACTTTGCTCAATATGCAATAGGAAATAAGACAAGTAAATTAGAACCTCTTAAGTAAGTAGGACAGAGAAGGTGATGGCACCCCACTCCAGTACTCTTGCCTGGAAAATCCCATGGACGGAGGAGCCTGGTAGGCTGCAGTCCATGGGGTCACGAAGAGTCGGACGCGACTGAGCGACTTCACTTTCACTTTTCACTTTCATGCATTGGAGAAGGAAATGGCAGACCACTCCAGTGTTTTTGCCTGGAGAATCCCAGGGACGGGGGAGCCTGGTGGGCTGCCGTCTATTGGGTCGCACAGAGTTGGACACGACTGAAGCGACTTAGCAGCAGCAGCAGCAAGTAAGTAGGAAATGCCACTGCTGGACTGTACCCGTCAGACTTACATTCCTGTACTTGCCCAGCTTCAGGACCAACAAAAGAGCCTGGAGTCTGAGACTGAGAGGTCAACGGCTTAATGGATGGAGGAGCTTACATGTCTGAAACAAGGTCCGAGAGTGACACCCCACTGTGTGTGGCAGATGGTGCAGGGCATGGCAGGAGACTTCTCTCTCTCTCGAGGGTGGGGAGAAGTTACCAGTTCTGAAGGAATAGACATCAAGTAGGTTTACATGTTGGGTTTTCCTGGTGGATCAGTGGTTGAAAATCCACATACCAATGTAGAAGTCATGGATTCAACCCCTGAGTTGGAAAGATCCCCTAGAGAAGGAAATGGCAACCCTGTCCAGTATTCTTGCCTGGGAAGTCCCATGGACAGAGGAACCTGGCAGGGTCTATGAGATCACAAAAACGTGTCCATGGGGTCACATAAGAGTAGGACACGAATTACCAACTGAACAACAACAGCAACAACAATGGGCTCACTGGTTACTGGAAAACCAGGAGAGAGGCACACCTCTCACCCTTTCCTTTTGGTAAGAATTATCACTAGTGGGGGCCTGGGGCAAGTGTGTAGAAAGGTCAGTCTTGTGAGCAGGGTATAGGTGAGGCATGCACTGGTTGAGCAGGGGTTGTATGGGGAGCAAGAGAACAGCCACCTTGGGTGGCCTGACTATACAGCCAGTAACAAGATTATTAAATTCTCTTTGTTGATTGTTGTTCAGTCATTAAGTTGTATCTGACTCTTTGCACCTCCATGAACTGCAGCACACTAGGCTCCCCTGTCCTTCACTGTCTCTTGGAGTTTGCTCAAATTTTTGTCCATTGAGTTGGTGATGCTATTCAGCCAATTCATCCTCTGCACCTCCCCTCTCCCCCAACCCAACCCTGCCGCCTTTTGCCTTCAATCTTTCCCAGCGTCAGGATCTTTTCCAATGAGTCAGCTCTTTACATCAGGTGGCCCAAGTATTAAAACTTCAACTTCAGCATCTGTCCTTCCAATGAATATTCAGGGTTGATTTCCTTTAGGATTGACTGATTTGATCTCCTTGCAGTCCAGGGGACTCTCAAGAATCTTCTCCAGCACCACAATTCAAAAGCACCAATAAAGCAAGACTTCAAGTAAGATATCCAGTGCAAATTAACTATAATATGAATGCTTAAAAACCTCTAACATAGACAGTATCCAAAGGATGAACGTAATCATCCTACTCTACTCTATGCGTGTCAGATTGTATTGTACTTTGAGAGAGTTGCAGACAAATTAGTGTCCCAAAATGAGGACCCAGCTCAGGGTGGTACCTGGAAGACAGTTGCTTTAAAGACCATATAGAAGAATGCATAAGTTTAATTTGAGGGGCAAAAAATAAAAACAAGCAAACAAACTATAGAGGGTCCTAATATTGATTATGGGTCATAAAACACAGGAAGAGAGATTTTAATTCAATAGGAACAAAGCACTGTCTACATTTTATTTAGATCTTTTGACAATAGAATTATTTCCCTCAAAGAACAGTTAGTCCCTACATCAAAAAGAAAAGTGAGTCTGTTGAGTGTGTTGAAGAAAGGATTGCACTTCTAATCCCTTAGATTAGAAGACTAGTAAGGTTCTAAACCTGTGATTCTCTTAACAAAAACTGAAAAGTATATATTGGTATGAACATATATTCAAATATACAGAGTGACTTGTTTATATCATCTGTCATATATTGATCAAAGTTATTACCATGTGTAAGTTTTAAATATAAAGCACTCTCCTTAGTGTGGTTGCCAGACATATTGGACAAGTTAAAATAAACTTTGACTTGATATTGCCCATCTTTGCCCTAAAATCAATTTGTATCTTATTACCTAAACAAATACACTGGTTGAATAAAATATACATGTAATATGTGATACAATCATTAATCTCTTTTGCTTCAGAATTAGTTCTCTTATTATATTTGCTCACAAAATTATAAATATTTTCACTCTAAATGGGAGTAGATAGGTATAGGCATGAATGTAAGTCCTTGTCAAGAATATTTCTCATCAGATTTCACTCATCTCCCTAGTTACTACTGCCATATATTAAATAAAAGTAATTTATTCTAACCTCAGGCAGATGGTTCTACAGTAATCATTTTTTGGTTTTTAATTAATTGTTTTCTCAAGCAAAAAAGTATATAAGTTTAGTTTTCTCTGTCTTTTTAATAATGAATTCAAATTGAGGAAGGAGGAGGGGATGACTTACAAGTGACTTTGAAATTCTTTAAACACTAAATTTCTTTTCCTTTTCTTTCCTTCCAAATTTCAAATTAGGAGGTATATTGAAGAATTCAGTGTTTAGGAATCAGACATACATTTTAAAATACACTCTGTATTTATTTATGAAAATAAATATTTAAATAAAGGTTAAATACATATTTAAAATTTATTAAGTACTTACCATGAACCATATACTGCTCTAAGGGGTTTTACATGTATCCAGTCCGGTTCAGTCGCTCAGTCGTGTCCGACTCTTTGCGACCCCATGAATCGCAGCACGCCAGGCCTCCCTGTCCATCACCAACTCCTGGAGTTTACCCAGACTCACGTCCATCGAGTCAGTGATGCCATCCAGCCATCTCATCCTCTGTCGTCCCCTTCTGCTCCTGCCCCAATCCCTCTTTTCAGAGTCTTTTCCAATGAGTCAACTCTTCTCATGAGGTGGCCAAAGTACTGGAGTTTCAGCTTTAGTATCATTCCTTCCAAAGAAATCCCAGGGCTGATCTCCTTCAGAATGGACTGATTGGATCTTCTTGCAGTCCAAGGGACTCTCAAGAGTCTTCTCCAACACCACAGTTCAAAAGCATCAGTTCTTTGGCACTCAGCTTTCTTCACAGTCCAACTCTCACATCCATACATGACCAATGGAAAAACCATAGCCTTGACTAGATGGACCTTTGTTGGCAAAGTAATGTCTCTGCTTTGGAATAGGCTATCTAGGTTGGTCATAACTTTTCTTCCAAGGAGTAAGCGTCTTTTAATTTCATGGCTGCAGTCACCATCTGCAGTGATTTTGGAGCCCCAAAAAATAAAGTCTGATACTATTTCCATTGTTTCCCCATCTATTTCCCATTAAGTGATGGGACCAGATGCCATGATCTTCATTTTCTGAATGTTGAGCTTTAAGCCGACTTTTTCACTCTCTACTTTCACTTTCATCAAGAGGCTTTTTAGTTCCTTTTCACTTTCTGCCATAAAGGTGGTGTCATCTGCATATCTCAGGTTATTTATATTTCTCCCGGCAATCTTGATTCCAGCTTGTGCTTCTTCCAGCCCAGCGTTTCTCATGATGTACTCTGTATATAAGTTAAATAAGCAAGGTGACAATATACAGCCTTGACGTACTCCTTTTCCTATTTGGAACCAGTCTGTTGTTCCATGTCCAGTTCTAACTGTTGCTTCCTGAGCTGCGTACAGGTTTCTCAAGAGGCAGGTCAGGTGCTCTGGTATTCCCATCTCTTTCAGAATTTTCCACAGTTTATTGTGATCCACACAGTCAAAGGCTTTGGCATAGTCAATAAAGCAGAAATAGATGTTTTTCTGGAACTCTCTTGCTTTTCCATGATCCAGCGGATGTTGGCAATTTGCTCTCTGGTTCCTCTGCCTTTTCTAAAACCAGCTTGAACATCTGGAAGTTCACAGTTCACGTATTGCTGAAGCCTGGCTTGGAGAATTTTGAGCATTACTTTACTAGGGTGTGAGATGAGTGCACTTGTGCAATAGTTTGAACATGCTTTGGCATTGCCCTTTTTTGGGATTGTATCAACTTACTTAAAATCATCACAACAATACTCTGAGGTTAATTCTTTTATTATATTCATTTTGAAAATAAGGAAACTGAGATATATTTAGGTTAGTCAACAGATTCAGTTTGGTTCAGAGGCCAGATTCTTGGCCGTCACTTTTTATTGATAGAGAAAGTGCATTGTGCCAAGAAAGTGACAAGTGACAATTTTAGCTGGAATAGCAATAGGTTTTAGCCATAAAAATTAGGAATTAGTAAAGGTAATATTTTCCTTTTTGTTTTTAAAAGATATTTATGACTAAATGCTATTGTTTATTTTTATGTTTTCCCAAAATTAATATAACTCTGGGGGGAATATTTCTCATCCAGTCTTGTTCTCTTTCTTTCATTTTCTCTCCTTCTGTTAGACACACAAACACATATTCTAGCATTTTTAATGTTTTTATAACTTTGTGCACTGGAGGCCAGTAGATACTTAGCGGAGGCAAGTAAGTTATCTTTTTCTACACACAGAATCTTTACGTCTACAAAACGGCCTCTACAAAACTGAACTTCCAGCTGCTAGCATGATTTAATTTAGGAATATCCCACAGGTTTTCCCTTTGCATATTAGACGTAAGATACTCCCTGGAAAAATTACCCCTGGCTACCATTTGGTCTTCCTTGGACTGGCATAGTTGGGATTGAAGAGTAAGATTGTCTTTGTCCTGTACAGGCCCTGGACAAGTCTTATATTTTCTGGGCTTCTAGTTCCTTCTCTGTGAAATAAGGAGCTTTTTCAAGTGACCCCTACGGCATTTTCCAGTTTTCAAATGTCTTTGACTCACTAAGTCAGGTAACCGCTTATCTGCAAATGTGCTTACATTGACTACAGTGTAGGGTGTTCATCTCCACAAATATTCCCTTAGAGTCTTTTGTGGACCAGGTCCTTAGAAAGTCAAAGTGTAGGATAAAGAATTTGTATGGGATAGCCCACATTCTCAAGTAACTTAAGGTCTTGCAGAGAAGAGTGTTAATTTGAAAAATAATGACATTTCAATGTGATTAGTGCTATACAAATAGTGTAAGAACAGTTTTATGGAAGCATATTTTAAACATGATTTGAGAGATTTACCTTCTGTCATATTATTTTCGTTGCCAGGGTGCCTGAAGAGTGACTGACAGGTCTCGCCCTAACATTAAGTATGTGCACATGTTTTCTGAATAAGGATGTATCTTACCATCTGCAAGTTAAGACTAGAAAAAGCCTTCAAGGTCTATGCTATTATGATTGTAAAGGAACAAAAGTAACTTTTTTAATATTCAAGATCCATATTATCTTTCAGGGTCCGTCGATGTAAAAAAAAAATGAAGCTGTAAAGTCCATTCTTAATATATCTTACTTACAATTATCACCATGAGCTATTTTCTTGAATAGATGCATGAAACTGGATGCTTGGGGCTGATGCAGTGAGACGGCCCAGAGGGATGGTATGGGGAGAGAGGAGGGAGTGGGGTTCAGGATGGGAAACACGTGTATACCTGTGGCGGATTCATGTTGATGTATGGCAAAACCAATACAATATTGTAATTAACCTCCAATTAAAATAAATAAATTTATATTAAAAAAAAAATAAAATGTGCTTAGCCTTCTTCCTTTATATTTTTTAGTATATTAAAAAATTCTGTTTTTTAAAAAAATTTTCTTGTCTGTGCCACCCAGCATGTAGGATCTTAGTTCCCCGACCAAGGATCAAACCTGTGTCCTTCACACTGGAAGTGTGGCTTCTTAACCACTGGAACACGAGGGAAGTCCCCAAATGTTCTTTCTTACTCTTCACATTGAGCCTTTGTTTCAGCATTTGTGAATCTTGTTCATTATCTGCAATAAACTCTCACTCACTAGTCTGCAAGATATTAGAATTCACTTACCTGTCAATGTGAAGCAGAACTATATACCTCTCACTAAAGCATACACTTTAGCCTTAAATCTAATTATAATTGTGAAAATGGTAATGAACTTGAAAATAAAGTTGTGGAATTTCATTTTGCAGAGTTGACAGTGGAAATCAAGGCTGTAAGCAAAGCCATCCTTGTTCCCAGTCTGTCCCATAATAATGTCCAGCTTTATCCAGTCCTCTCTGAGCAGTACTGGGGCACTAAAATCTCATATTTATTTTTTACTATATTTAAAGTCTAGTATGAAATAACAACAAAAGTAGGTTAAATCATTGGAAGAAAAATTACTTTCATTATTTACATAAAACAGAGTGAAGTAAAAATCACTCAAAATGATGAACATTGAAGTTAACTATTACTGCATTAAAGATTACTTAATTAAAAATTAAAAATAATGTTTAGCTAGTTCAGTTATTAAAAGTTTTAAAACACTTTTTCAAGATTTGAGTTTGTTAAGCAACAAAACTTCCAATAACATATTTCTCTTAATTATTTTATTCATGGATCTTTGAGCACAACCTTATTAAATAATTATGATTTATTGAACTTTGTCTCATTGAAGAAAAATTATCTATCTATCTAATTATCTATTTGGTTATGATTATTTAAAAGCCTCATGATCCCCCATCCCCATTCCTGTGGACCGAAGGGTGATATTTTGATTAAGGAAAAGGAAATTGGAACAAAGAATAGCTCATTTCCATATGACCAAAATAGGTGTCTAGTAATAATCATAATAATCCTTAACATTTGTTTAATTCTTCCTCAGAGTCAGCACTCTGCTAATAGTGTCAAGTTCTTTATCTTGTTTCATCTTCAAGTAGTTTTAAGAGATAATATTATTATTATTAGCCATAAGTTTGCAAAGCACTAACTTTGCTATGGAATGTTTAAATGCCTTAAGAGAGGTCACAGCTAGTAAGTGGTAAGTGGTGGGGTGGAGGGAGCAGGGGGAGGATTCAAACCTGATGTGTTCACAGTCTATATTCTAACTACGTATCATAAGCCTCTTAAATATAAATAATTTCTACTCACCCTTTTACCTAGAGCAAGTTATCTAGAAAGTATCTTTTCATTCTTTCTTTTCTTTTGAGAAACTTGCTAGGATGAAGAAAGCATCTGCAAATATTAAGAGAAAGTATATGGAAGAGGATATACTGATCACATATGTGTATAAAAATCTCTTTTTAGAAACAGGGCTGGCTAGATTAAGGAAGGAAAAACTGGAGGCAGGGCTGTAGAATCTGGCCCAGTGTCTGTTTACTTTGGTCCAAAGAATTCAAGATCCCAAGGAGAAAGCTCTCTACCGATGCAAGGGCTATTGGTATATCAAACTACTCTGAAATGTGTCTGTTGGAAATGTTTTTCTACATTTACTGTCTTAACATTAAAGTTTTATTGATTGAATTAACTCAGTAAGCAAAAATTGGTTTTTAATTTAGGACTTTTTTTTAGCTCATTTAAAAATACTGATTCTGGGATCAAAACATAATATCTTAAAAAATGGCTTTTACTTTCTCAAAAACCTTGTTTTCTCTATCAACATGCCCTTATTGGGGCAGAGAAAAAACTTTGACTTTCCAAATGCTTATTTTAAAAGATAGGTTTGCACCTACTATAAGAAGGAATTTGCTTCTAAGGACCCTATAAATAGGATAAGTAGATTTAAACTAATACATGGAAACAAATGTAAAAGGTGGTTTTATTTCTGGCATATTGCTCATATCTCCTAATAAGAAGAATGAGTTCTTCTTCTGTTCTTCTGAGGTTCTATCAGATGCTCCTGACATACAAAACCCTTACCTGCCTTGGGTTTGGTTACCAGACCTCAACCTTGCTCCATTTCAGGAGCATTTCCAGATCACTTCCGTTTTGTCTCCTCCACAACTTTTTATCCTTAGTTTTTCTGGTTTCTCAAATCACAAGTTAGTTTTGTTACTCATTGTCACTGGTCACCTTATTATTTGGAAAGACTATTTGGTTTTTAAATTTCATTAAATTTTAATCTTTGATTCCTGACTTGTGGGATCTTTCCTCTATTTGCAAGTTATCAAGGTAAAAGTTTCCCATTTCTAGCTCTATTTCAGTTACAGGGAATGTGTCCTATCTGGAATCACCTTCACTCATACTCCTTCTGACAAAGGGATAGAAGTTATTGTTTTCTTCACCAGTATGGAGTAAGATATGTGAAGAAAGTACAGGGGTAGGGTTTGGAAAGAACTAATGTGAAAAGCTTAATTTATTAACTAAATATTAAGTTATAATTGTGGAATTTAATTAGAATTATGGAACCGACTCGACGGACCTGAGTTTGAGCAACTCCTAGAGTTGGTGATGGACAGGGAAGCCTGGAGTGCTGCAGTCCATGGGGTCACAAAGAATTGGACATGACTGAGCAACTGAACTGAACTGATGGAATTTCATTTAATTCCATAACTAATTTGCCTTCAAAAAAAACAGTTGTCTTACTTCCTATTACATAGATCTTATTAATAGAGAAACCAGGTATGGTTGTTTTGCACTCCAGACTTGGCTGAATTTCAGGAAAAAATGCAAACCATGAGCTAAATTTGTATCTTTACAGGTTTCACTTCTATCTGGGGATCTACTTTTTAGATAAATTATGAAACAGGATTTTGTTCTGTGGTTTAAATTCTGATGATTAATATATTTTGGTCACATGATAATAATACCTTACATTTGCCTTGAATTCTATCTTGAGGGGATGTATCTTTTGGATAAACATTAAATAGAATACAGCACATCAATATTTTTGAAAAGACTAGATCCTCAAGAAGATATAGTCTCCTACACACACATACACGTATTTCTGTAGAAAGTGGATACCAATACTTATTCTGTAATACTGTAGGAATGATTAAATTTAATAATGTATGTAAAGCAAATGTAAATACTTAATATGTATTCAATAAAATGATGACTATCATAATAGTTTCACATTCAATTGAATTTTATAAAATAGGTAGTATTTTGAGGTGGTTACTCTCATTAATCAAATTATCTCATGATTTTTTCAATTGAGGACTCGAGACAAAGTGAAGATAAATGATCAGCTCCAAAACACATACCCAGTAAAGTGTAGAGATTGTTTTGAGTTTTGAGCAAATTGTTCTCTCTCTCAGATAATGTGCACATTGGAAAGTATCAGCAGAGAAATTAAATGGTTGATCTTTTTCTAAGTAACTGCAAGTTAATGTAGGACTAGGCAGTGATGCAAATAAAGACACTCTGATGGAAGAGACTCTGGCAACCGAGGCAACTCCCTAGAGTTCATTAAAGACAACAGAGAACAGTTCTGTATTGTCTATCAATGAATGTCTTCTGTCATAGCCAAGAGATGGGCCACGCAGACTGAAACAACTCTTTGAACCAAACTACTGTAACAAAAAATATGAAATGGTAACTATTCCTCTGTGCCTGAAGCATAATGAAATGCATATGTGGTACTGGGGTGAGGTATTATGAGATAAGATCCAGAAGGCAGATTGGCTCATTTAACAAATTCTAAAAAAAATTTCTCAACTATGTTCCAGAGCTAGGCTAAACAAGCCAGTTCTGCATTTGAGAAACTTAACCCAAGAGAAGAGAAAAATAAGCACACTCTTATAACAAGTGCTATGGCTGCTGTAAATTCAGGGGGAGCATGCAGGAAGTCACTTAATTGCCTTTGCCTGGAGGGTGGAGGGTTGTTTCATAACGTAGGAGGTACATGAGTTAAGATATGAAGGATATGTACAGTACTCAGTGATGAGAACCACAGAGAGGTATCTGTGGATGAAAGTGTGCATTCTAGGGGAAAGAGCTATTATATTTGGGATGGAATATACAATAACTATATAATTTCTTAATATCAGCAATGGAAAATAAAAAAATCTTAACAAATAACAAGATGGCCATGTAATATTTAAGATAAATTTAATGCACCTCTCATACCAAGTCCATATTTAATGCACGCTTGCCTCATGGCTATTATTAGAACATTTTATCATAGACCTGGGTTTTCAAATCAACCTATGAAATGATCAATAATCACAACTTGCTTATTTTCATTGAGCTACCTAATACACTCCATTCTGAAGTCAGGAGAACAGAGAAGTATGAGCTATATATAGTTGGAAAGGCTAAAAACCTCAGTAACTAGAACAGACATTTGCTTATTGGCATAGGTACACTGAAGGATGTTCTCTCCTCACATTACTAACATGTCAGGATTTTTAACAGATGTTATTAAGACACCACAGTAATGTGGAGATGTATGTAAGCTGAGAGCATAATCACTATGAGGACTGAAGGCTGATGATTTGACTGTGTTGAAATTACTCTGGTGCCCCTCTAATTTGTCACATGACTTAATGTCTAACTCCATTATTTGGTTTTAAAAACCTAGGTTCTTGATGATTTCTTTTTCTTTTCATGAAGTGGATAATGATTTGTAAACTGACTCTTCATGTTCCTAAACCACTGAGCATTTAAAAAATTAGTTTCCATGAAATAGATGTGGTTTCAAAGGAAGTCTTGGCTCAAGCAGCTTCTGTTTGTGGACTTTGACTACCAGGATATCCATTGAATGAAAGATGGTGATTTCTAAATTATTCTATTTTTACTTTGATATCCTTTCTTAACTCTTTGGTTTTCTTCATGCTACTTCCCAGGATCTCCTTCTTGTTTGTTCTCATGATATGTTACCACTAGCAACTGTTATTACTGGCCCTCTTTTTTCCATCTGCTACCAAATCTTAGGGTAAAAGTGGAAAAACCTTGCAAGTATAATTGCTTAAGGAGATATTTCCACACATATTACTAGGGGCAATCTTCAGCATTCTTTTTTTTAATATGCTGAAACATGATAATCAGGTGAAAATTGAAAAATGACCTATATTATTTAGCCTAAACTAAGCCAAATAAATTAATCTTAATAATAAAGACACAACACTGGATTTTCCTGTTGTTCTTTTGAGTGGACTTAATTCTCTTCATTTCTATGAAAGATTGAACAAAAACATTAACTGAGTGCTTATTTGTACTAGGCACTGTGTTAAGTGCTTTGAATATGATTAGACAGTCAGAATAAACATTCTGCTCTTAAGAAATTCACCAGTTAGAGGGAAAGAGAGACACACATACAAAGATGATTTTTTAATAAGAATATAAGAATAACTCACATGAGGCAATGTTAAATTTCTATTCTGGGGGTAGAAAAACAAATTTCTTTTTTATGTGTGAGAGATTCACATTTTTTGGCATAAACTGTCACTGAAGATTTGAATATGTCTGGGACACGTCTGGAGATCAATAGTAGGGACTCATCTGGAAATTCTTCGCATGATAAACCAAACAGTTTTACAAGAAAGAACTCTGAGTATCAGAGTGGGTTGAGATGTGTAAAAAAATTGATTCAAATCTCTTTTGGAGAGGGGATTTTTCTTTGACTGTCTCTTGTTAACATGTTCTTGAGTCTTAACGCGAGGAATAAAGAAAAAATAAGATCTGAGTCCCTAACTTTCTGCTTAGGGACAGTGCAGAACTTGCTGGGTAGAACTTTAGCTATAGAGTCAGACTCTGAATATGAACTCTGCCATTTTCTATCTGTGTGCTCATGGGTAGTTCAGTTTAGCTCTCAAAATTTTATTTTCCTCTTATTTAACATGGAGATATATATGGATTTCACTCAGTCAAGTCTGACTCTTGTGACCCCATGGACTGTAGCTGTCCATGGAATTCTCCAGGCAAGAATACTGGAGTGGGTAGCCAGTCCCTTCTCCAGGGGATCTTCCTGACCCAGCGATCGAACCCGAGTGTCCCACATTGCAGGCAGATTCTTTACCATTTGAGCCACCAGGGAAGCCTGTAAATACTGATATTTTACCTTATAAGCATATGATAATGGTTAATATTCACAAAAACCTAATGAATACCTAGTCTGTAAATTATTTTAGGCAAGGAAATAAAAATAAAAGGAAAGTTAGATGTGAAACCTGCACTTTAAGGGAAATAATATTGATTTGGGGAATAGAATAGGTACATGAGATCGTTTATACATATAGTCTCAATTAAGTCATGTAGATGTATTATGAAGTCTACTGTTTTAGCACTGGTTAAATATCATAGCCTTTAAATATTTGTTCAATATTAATTTAGAGGAGATGCTTGATTATTGTGTCAGGGGAGGGATCTGGGCCAAAGAAGAGACAACAGCTGGTACTATTTCTAATCTAACTACGCAAAATAGACTATTTTTAAGAGGAAGAGATTGAGACACCTTTATTTGTCAAGGTCAAGTGCTGAAAAAATTTGTCAGTTGCCATAGAGGTTGATAGTATGCTTATTTCAATTAATGAAAGTCGTGTCATAGCATACTCCATATTCTGATTATGCATATATATTTTCCCTTATATATAATTATACATTCCTATATATAAACCTAATATATAACACATATATGAAAAGAATGTAGAAAAAATTTGTGGAGTTGAATTATCACAAAGAGAGCATCTGTGTAATCATCACCCAGTTCAAGAAATGGAATATTACCAGCACCCATTCTACCTTCATTCACTATTTCGTGCCTGCCTCTGAAAAAACATGATGATAATGCCAATTTCTAATACTATTCTTTAGTTTTTGAGTTTTGTACAAGTGGAAGCATATAGTATTAATATACATTATCCCTGACTGAGTTCTTTTGATAAATATTAGGTTGGTAATATTTAAATATGTTGTTGCTTTTGGCTGTAGTTTGTTTATTTCATTACCATATCAGATCAGATCAGATCAGTCACTCAGTCGTGTCCGACTCTTTGCGACCCCATGAATCGCAGCACGCCAGGCCTCCCTGTCCATCACCAACTCCCGGAGTTCACTCAGACTCACGTCCATCGAGTCAGTGATGCCATCCAGCCATCTCATCCTCTGTTGTCCACTTCTCCTCCTGCCCCCAGTCCCTCCCAGCATCAGAGTCTTTTCCAATGAGTCAACTCTTCGCATGAGGTGGCCAAAGTACTGGAGTTTCAGCTTTAGCATCATTCCTTCCAAAGAAATCCCAGGGCTGATCTCCTTCAGAATGGACTGGTTGGATCTCTATTCTAATATATAAATGTGTTCTCAGTTAATAGCCATCCTTTTGCTGTTGGATTCTCCACAGTTCTTGACCATTAGGAATACTGCTGCTATGAGTAATTTTGCATGTATCTTTTTGATGCTTCTCTGTATGATTTTTAAAACATTGTAATACTGAGTGGAATTCCTTTGTCATAAAGTAGGACATGTTACTTCAACTTTAGTAGGAAATGCCAAGAGTGTGTGCTCTAAATTACTTTGTTTAATCATTTTCTATGGATATTTCAGTGCTTCCCTGGTGCCTCAGTTGGTAAAGAATCTGCCTGCAATGTGGGAGACCTGGGTTCCATCCCTGGGTTGGGAAGATTCCTTGGAGGAGGGCGTGGCATCCCACTCCAGTATTCTTGCCTGGAGAATCCCCACGGACAGAGGAACCTGGTGGGCTACAGTCCATGGGGTCACAAAGAGTATCAGACATGACTGAGTGACTAAGCATGGATATTCCAAGAATTTTTGAAAGAAGGTATTTTCTACAGGTGTTGCCAATATTTCAGTTGGATCAAGTTTGCTAACCACATTGTTAAATTTTTTTCTATATTTACTGGTTTTCTCTTTTATATTTATTCTATCAGCTAGTGAATAACTTGCATTAAAATATCCCCTTATCATGTATTTGTCTATTTCTCTTCCATACATATGTTATTTTTTGTCTCACAAATTTTGAGACAATAACATTGTGTGCAAATGTATATCTTATATCTTTATAATCCTAGTGGGTAACTTTTTACCATTTGATGTGTCTGACTTTATTTTTAATAATGATTGTTTTGTACTAAAGTTTGCTTTGTCTGATACTGACAGAACTTAAAAGCTTTCTTTCAGTTAGTGTTTGTATTCTATATCTTTTTCCAAATTTTTAAGTTCAACATTGCAGGACCTATATATTTTTAAAAATGCTTTGTGGGACTTCCCTGGTGGTCCAGTGGTTGGGGGCTCTGTACTTTCACTGCAGAGGTGTGGGTTTGATCCCTGGTGGGGGAACTAAGATCCTGCCATTCTGCATGATGCAGCCAAAAACAAATAAATAAATTAATTGATTAATTTGAAAAGATTAGCTCTTCGGAGCTCTGTTGTAAAAAAAAAACAAAAAAGTAAAAAATGCTTTTTGTAGGTTGTATATTATTATTTTCTGAGTCTTATAAAAAAAAATGAAGTCTCTCAGTCGTGTCCAACTTTTTTCGACCCCATGGACTGTAGCCTACCAGGCTCCTCCATCCATGGGATTTTCCAAGCAAGGGTACTGGAGTGGGTTCTATTTCCTTCTCCAGGGGATCTTCCCAACCCAGGGATCGAACTCAGGTTTCCTGCATTGCAGGCAGGTGCTTTACCATGTGAGTCACCTTAAATTAGAACACTTAGTCCACTTATAAGCATTAATTCTATTGATATAGTTGTTCTAAAATCTGTCATTTTCCTATTTGCTTTCTCTTTATTTCTCCTCTCTCTTATCTTGTTTTCACCTTCTGCTTCTTTGGGGTAGAATACATATTTATCTGGTTCCATTTTTTTCTCTGTTAGGTGAAAATTACTTTTTATTATTATTTTTGTAAATACTTTAGGAATACGATATCCTTGACTTAGTCTAAATTAATTGGCACTTATACCTTAAAAAACTAAGGGACTTAATACTTTTTAACTCCTTTTACTGCTACATTTCATCTATATGCAGTTGATAAGTATTTTAATTTTATTTCTCTCTATATATCTAGCCTAAGACATTATTGTTTGATATAGTCAATATTTATTTAGACTCACCTTGATATTGACTACTTTTATTACTCTTCATTCTTTCTTATATCTATGATTTTCCATCTGAAATTATTTCCCTTCCACTTAAAAAATACTCCTTGTAATTAATTTTGTCTGTTGGATAATATTCTCATAATTTTTCATTATATGAAGATAAGTTTATTTCACATTAATTTTTTAAGATGCTTGTTTTTATCATTTTGTTTTTCTGGGTACAGCAATCTAAAGTTTTATTTATTTTATTTTAGTACTATAAGAGTATATGTTATTGTTTTTATTTTATTTTATTACTTCTGTTGAGGATTCAGCTCTCAGTCCAATTATTGCTCTTTTGAAAATATTTGTGTGTGTGTGTGTGTTTTTAGCTTCTTTTATGCTCTGTTATTGTTTCAGCTTTTTAGGAATATTAGTTAAATGTAATTAGGTCAGAATTACTTGGGTCACTTGGATCAATTACTTGGATCTCTTGGATCAAACATACCTTCTTAACTTTTGTGTCATTTATCATTGTAGAATTCTCCTCTATTATGTCTTCACATATTGCTGCTGCTTTTCTTCTCTCTTTTCTTTTTCTGAGATTTCAATTATACTTATCTGAGACTATCTCACTAGATCTTCCTTATGTCTTACCCAACTATTACGCCTGTTTCACTCACTTTGCTCAGTGATTGATTAGGGTTTATTTCTTCTGATTCACCTTCAAGGTCACTGATTCTCTCTTCAAACCTACTTATTCAAAAGATTTTGAGTTATGTTTTGCTTATTGTGTGCTTGGTTTTAACTTTTTCCTTTTTTTCTTATTTATTAGGAATATGTATAGGAGTCAGGTGCTATATAAGAGTAAGACTGCAGATAAAGACTCAATATTGGGCCATATTGCTTATTATGGCAAATGCAAGTTCTGCTTTTATGAGAGTATTGGCAGGCAATTGGCACAAATTAAGTTAGTAAGGATAGAAAATTATAAACCATTTTTATGATAGGAAAGTGTTATGATAGGAAAAATACAGAAAGCAAAGAGGAACAAAAGAGCCTCCTGATGAAAATGAAAGAGGAGAGTGAAAAAGTTGTTTGAAACTCAACATTCAAAACACTAAGCTCATGGCATGCAGTCCCATCACATCACAGCAAACAGCAGGGGAAAAAGTGGTAGCAGTGACGTATTTTATTTTCTCGGGCTCCAAAATCACTGTGGATAGTGAGTGCAGTTGCAAAATTAAGACGTTTGCTCCTTGGAAGGAAAGTTATGACAAACCTAGATGGTATATTAAAAAGCAAGAGGCATCACTTTGCTGACAAAGATCTGTATAGTCAAAGATCTATGGTTTTTCCAGTAGTCATATAGGGATGTAAGAGTTGGACCATAAATAAAGCTGAGCGCCAAAGAAGTGATACTTTTTTTTTGTCTTTTTTTTTTTTTTTTGTACTTTACAATATTGTATTGGTTTTGCCATACATCAACATGAATCTGCCACGGGTGTACACGTGTTCCCCATCCTGAACCCCCCCTCCCACCTTCCTCCCCATACCATCCCTCTGGGTCATCCCAGTGCACCAGTCCTTTTAAAGTGGTGTTAGAGAAGACTCTTGAGTGTTCCTTGGACTGCAAGGTGATCAAACCTGTCAGTTCTAAAGGAAATCAACCTTGAATATTCATTGGAAGGACTGATGCCAATACTTTGGCCAACTGATGTGAAAAATTGACTCATTGGAAAAGACCCTAATGCTGGGAAAGATTGAAGACAGGAGGAGAAGCAGGCAGCAGAGGATGAAATGGTTAGATAGCATCACTGACTCAATGCACAAGAATTTGAGCAAACTCCCGGAGACAATGGAGGACAGGGGAGTCTGGTATGGTATAATTCATGGGGTTGCAAAGAGTGGGGCATGATTTAGCAACTGAACACCAACCACAAGGGAGCAGAGGCAGAAAAATCTAAGCTAGTCTGAGGATTCAAGAAATACTTCTCTAAGGAAGAGTAAGCTAACCAGTCATAAGAACGGACATGGGTGATATGTATTTCCAAGGGCAGAAGCAATGTAAGGAAAATCTGAGAAGTGAGCATGTGATCCATTTGAAAGTCTTGATATTCTCAGTCATTGACAGAGGTTATCATAAAGGAGTAAGTGGCTTCAGGATGTTAAAGAAGAGACATACAGATCACTACAGCCTCACTGATCTTGGTAAGAAATTGCTTTATAACAAAGGCAATAGGAGACTATTGAAAAATTTTAAGCACATGATAAAAGTGGTCCAGTAAATGATTTGCAAAGATGGCACAGTTGGAAGGAGATTAAAGTAGAAGAGAAATACACTAGATACAGTAAAAACATGTATAAACCTTGTATATAAGGGAGGACTGTTAGTAACAAATCAGAGTAGTAGAAGTAGGGACACGAAGAACTGGAATCACTTGAGAGCTAACTAAGAAACAAAATGACAGAATGAGGTGGTTTGTTGGTAGGATGGATATTGTGCCATTCAAATCCACTTTTTAGACTGTGCTGCTGCTAAAAAGCCCTAGCTTCAGCTGGGAAGATCTCCCTTGCCCAAGGTTGTACCCCTTCCTACATGGCCACATCCAGTGAATAATCAGTGTGGGGATATAAATATTCATCCATGATTAACCATAGGAATGGGATGGGGACAGCATCCCAGCCCAACTATTCCCTCTACACAGTCTTGTTTCCTTCTTTTCCCTCCAATGCCCTCCCTTCCTTCCCATCCTAGTCGCACTTACTAGTAAACTTCTGAAAGCTAGTTTCTGCCTTAGAGTTTGCTTCCCAGAGAACCCAACCTGTAACAACTGGTTATGAGGCTGAAGAGTATAATGAAGAGTGATGATTTAATAGACTTTTGTCTTGAAAACTTTCAAGATTTCTGTCTTGAAAACTGGATAATAGATAGGTTATTTAATGAGATAGAGAATCCCAGAAAAAAAGAGGGTGTATTTTAAAATGAAGTTGTAAGTGCCCATGTGACATCTAAGGAGTTATTCAGGCATCTCTTAGCTCTTCAGGTCTGCATTCTAGGAGAGAAACCATGGAGGTTGAGAGTAAAGGAGGTAGGTAAGGAAATTAGAGAACTGATTACTGTTTGAAATGACAATTAAGTGGATGACAAAATAAATTGACTAGAATATGAAAACAAAGCATAAGCTCTGAATTCCACTGTGAAGAACTGTAATTTGGCACAGTTTTTTTTTTTTGAATTTGAATTCTTATAAAAATGACAAGAGTTAAGATGTCATGTCAGGCTAGTTCATTTTAACATGAGATTTACATTTCAATACTTTGGTAAAAATACCTTCTACCTTAGCACTCTCTGCCTGTTTTGAGCCCAGTTGAAATGTTCAGTTCAGTTCAGTTCAGTCACTCAGTCCTGTCCGACTCTTTGCTACCCCATGAACTGCAGCACGCCAGGCCTCCCTGTCTATCACCAACTCCTGGAGTTCACTCAAGCTCACGTCCATCGAGTCGGTGATGCCATCCAGCCATCTAATCCTTTGTTGTCTCCTTCTCCTTCTGCCCCCAATCTCTCCCAGCCTCAGAGTCTTCTTCAATGAGTCAACTCTTCACATGAGGTGGCCAAAGTATTGGAGTTTCAGCTTTAGCATCAGTCCTTTCAAAGAACACCCAGGACTGATCTCCTTTAGAATGGACTGGTTGGATCTTCTTGCAGTCCAATGGACTTTCAAGAGTCTTCTCCAACACCAAAGTTTAAAAGTATCAATTCTTTGGCACTCAGCTTTCTTCACTGTCCAACTCTCACATCCATACATGACCACAGGAAAAACCATAGCCTTGACTAGAGGGACATTTGTTGGCAAAGTAACGTCTCTGCTTTTGAATATGCTGTCTAGGTTGGTCATAAGTTTCTTCCAAGGAGTAAACGTCTTTTAATTTCATGGCAGAAATCACCATCTGCAGTGATTTTGGAGCCCAAAAAAATAAAGTCTGACACTATTTTCACTGTTCCTCCATCTATTTCTCATGAAGTGATGGGACCAGATGCCATCATCTTAGTTTTCTGAATGTGGAGTTTTAAGCCAACTTTTTCACTCTCCTCTTTCACCTTCATCGAGAGGCTTTTTAGTTCCTCTTCACTTTCTGCCATAAGGGTGGTATCATCTGGATATCTGAGGTTATTGATATTTCTCCCCGCAATCTTGATTCCAGCTGTGCTTCTTCCAGCCCGGCGTTTCTCATGATGTACTCTGCATATAAGTTAAATAAGCAGGGTGACAATATACAGCCTTGACGCACTCCTTTTCCTATTTGGAACCGGTCTGTTGTTCCATGTCCAGTTCTAACTGTTGCTTCCTTACTTGCATATAGGTTTCTCAAGAGGCAGGTCAGGTGGTCTTTTATTACCATCTCTTTCAGAATTTTGCACAGTTTATTGTGATCCACACAGTAAAAGGCTTTGGCATAGTCAATAAAGTAGAAATAGATGTTTTTCTGGAACTCTCTTGATTTTTTGATGATCCAGCAGATGTTGGCAATTTGATCTCTGGTTCCTCTGCTTTTCCTAAAACCAGCTTGAATATCTGGAAGTTCATGGTTCACGTATTGCTGAAGCCTGGCTTGGAGAATTTTGAGTGGAGAATTTTGAGCATTACTTTACTAGGATGTGAGATGAGTGCAATTGTGTGGTAGTTTGAGCATTCTTTGGCATTGCCTTTCTTTGGGATTGGAATGAAAACTGACCTTTTGCAGTCCTGTGGCCAATGTTGAGGTTTTCCAAATTTGCTGGCATATTGAGTGCAGCACTTCCACAGCATCATCTTTCAGGATTTGAAATAGCTCAACTGGAATTCTATCACCTCCACTAGCTTTGTTCATAGTGGTGCTTTCTAAGGCCCACTTGACTTCACATTCCAGGATGTCTGGCTCTAGGTGAGTGATCACAGTATCGTGATTATCTGGGTTGTGAAGATCTTTTTTGTACAGTTCTTCCGTGTATTCTTGCCACCTCTTCTTAATATCTTCTGCTTCTGTTAGGTCCATACCATTTCTGTCCTTTATTGATCCCATCTTTGCATGAAATGTTCCCTTGGTGGAGGTTCGTGACACTGTACAGAGGACAGGGGTCAAGACCATCCCCATGGAAAAGAAATGCAAAAAAGCAAAATGGCTGTCTGGGGAGGCTTTACAAGTAGCTGTGAAAAGAAGAGAAGTGAAAAGCAAAGGAGAAAAGGAAAGATATAATCATCTGAATGCAGAGTTGAAATGTTAAGTCCAGTTAAATGTTAAATCTGCAGTGCTCAGATTTAACCATCAAAGGGACAAATAAAGTACTTCAATTCATTTGACAGAAATCTAACAAGGATGCATCCCAAAATAAATGTCTCTGGATGAAAAAACATTACAATACAGTCGAAGTTTGATCCAGTATTTTAAGGTCAAGAGCACATTTTGTCTTGTGTTTTATTCTCAATTCAAAACGTCTGTCTTTATTAATAATGTGGTAAAATGGATCATGTAAGATTTGGCGCCAAAGGATTGACTCCCTAAAAGCCAAAACAGAAGATACTCTTTAGGTGTTTCTTTGGATCTGCTGTGCTGAGAAAAAAATATTATATGTGTATTACTATATATAAAAATTATTATAATTTATTTATATGTATAAATATATAGATTTATATTATATATATATATACCTTTACCTTTGCTGCAATGAGAATTGAGTGATCTGAAAATTTTTGCTGCATAGAAAACTATCTCAGTCATTCATGACTTATTTTTTATTGAGCAAAAACTAGATCATAGACTCAATTTTCTAACCCAGGGAAGATAAAACAAGACCTGTGAATGAGAACTCTATCTGAGTGAATAGAATGTAGTTTTTCCATTTTATTTGAGAATATACTAGATACACAGAAGATAGAGATTGTAATTTTGGATCAAATAGAAGCTCAGAACCAACACATGGTATTTACTAATTAAAAAGTATTTATCTGCCTACCTTGGAAAACAGTGGACATAGATCATATTCTTCCAGTCTTGGAAAGTAGAGTCCATGGTGGGTAGTTTTTTGCCCCTCCAGAACCTCTATTCATCTTTCTCTGTTTGCATTTTGGAGAGAGGCTGAGTTCTAAGCTAAATCAGTTGGTTCCCTGTTCTCTAGCATTCAGGTGATTTTGAGCGGTAGCTTGTCCTCCAAGAGATTTGGCGAATGGGAAAAAAGTATCTTCAGGTTTTTATTGCCCCAGTCAGTTTTCCTCAGGGGTTGTTATGAGCTAGCTGTCTATCCAGCAGGTCACACCTCCCAAAAATGAGCCTTCCTGCTCTCTCGAAACTCACTTCACCTGTTTCCCATGGGACTCAGGACGGTGGCAGAACTCCACTGTTGTTAGCCTTAGGATATTGTGCTGTCCCTTACAGTTTCCCTACATCAGATCCATGGCTTTGACAAGAATCCATTTTGAAACTCTCCTCTATTTACTCAATTTGAAAGTGCCATTTTTTTGTTTCTGCTAAGACTCTAGATTGAACTACTCACATAAAGGTTAATACATTATTCTTAATTTTTCTTCAAACCTCTTTAAAATATTGGCATCAGCAGTGCTATTTAATCAATCTTAAATGCTATGCTTAAAGTATTTTTCAGTCCTCTAACTAGGTTTCAAAACAGAGTTGACCCTTGAGCAAAAGTGTCCACTTTTGAACTATTTGGTTCCACTTTTACTGGATTTTTTTCAGTAGTAATTGCTACAGTACTACATTGTTCATCTGCATCTGTGATTGGTTGAATTGAAGATGTAAAACTGTGGATAAGGAATTGCTAAGAAAGAGTGACTATAGATTAAAGGCAGATTTTTGATTGTGTGAAAGGTCAGCACCTATAATCTCAGCATTGTTCAAGGATGAACTGTATATACATTCATTATAAATTGAGAATTTATTTTTTAGTGCTTACTTGGGTGCACGTAACTCAGCAGAAAGATGTATCAACCATTAAACCAGCTCTCCAGATGCTGGCAGTAGATTAGGAAACATGGAAAATATTGAATATTGTAGATGACAGGCTTTGGAAATTTAGCACATGTACTATAGTTCTGATTTCTAATTTTATATTTGACTTTGTTTTCAGTGTTTCTTTTGATCTCATTTACTTTTAGTTCATGTTAGTGTTGCTTTACGTGCTTTTGTTTTTATATTTTTCTGGTTAATTTGGGCAGCTGTATTCTGATTGTAATTACTTCTTTATTTAAAACAGTTTCCTAGTTTACACAATTTGGACACTATCTACTGTTTCTTGCTTTAAAAGAATGAGAAATTTGTGTACATATATCTTCCTACCTTCTCTGCTTGCTTCCATCATCTAAATTTTTTTTTTAGTGGCATGCTTGCAGGGTACATCCTCTTCAATAACTGTAATTTTAAAAGCTGTTTAATATTATTAATATTTAAAATAATTCTGTGCTTATATAGTTTTCTTTTGTAGCATAACTTCTCCCATTTAGAGTTATTTGGGATCACTGTTTTTTTTTTGGTGGGTTTTGATATTAATACATTTTAAGGGCTCTTTTTATACTCTAGAGATTGTTTTGTGCCATGTGCTCAGTCGTGGCCGACTCTTTGTGACCTCATGGACTGTAATCTGCCAGGCTCCCCTGTCCATAGAATTTACCAGGCAAGAATACAGGAATGGGTTGCCATATCCTCCTCCAGAGCATCTTCTGGACTCAGGGATGGACCCACATCTCTTGGGGCTGTTGCACTGCAGGCAGATTCTGTACCTGCAGAGCCATCAGGGAAGCCCATGTTGCAAATATCTCCTCTAGCCTTTTCCTTTTCTATTAACTCTGCCTGTGACATTTGTCGGGCTTCCCTGGTGGCTCAGCAGGTTAAGAATCTGCGTGTAGTGCAAGAAACCCAAGAGATACGGGTTTGATCCCTGGGTTGGAAGATCCCCTGGAGGAGGAAATGGCAACCAACTCCTGTATTCTTGCCTTGGACATTCTGTAGACCCAGGAGCCTGGCAGACTACAGCCCACTGGGTCACAAAGAATCAGGCACGACTGAGCACAAGGCACATGGTATGACATGTGTCGTGAACACAGCTTCTGAATTTTAAGCTAGTCAAGTTTATCAAACATATGCCTTGTGATTTATATTTTTAAAATTAAAAAAGAAACTTCATTACCTTTATACTTTTATTGTTCATATTTAGTTTAAAAATTCACCTGTAGTTCTTAGTGTTTTTTTTTTTACTAGCTAGTGAAACAGTGCGCAAAATACCAGACACCGGCATCTCGTCCAAGGCCATGGGAATCATGAACTCCTTCGTCAACGACATTTTCGAGCACATCGCTGGCGAGGCATCGTGCCTGGTGCATTACAACAAGCGCTCGACTATCACATCCAGGGAGATCCAGACCGCCATGCGCTTGCTGCTACCTGGGGAGCTGGCCAAGCACACCGTGTCCGAGGGCACTAAGGCTGTCACCAAGTATACCATCTCCAAGTAAATATAATATGCCTAGCCGCTGTTAACGGAGAAGGCAATGGCACCCCACTCCAGTACTCTTGCCTGGAAAATCCCATGGACGGAGGGCCTGGTGGGCTGTAGTCCATGGGGTCGCTAAGAGTTGGACACGACTGAGAGACTTCACTTTCACTTATGCATAATACCATCTGCTAAGGGGTGCATGTTTTCCTTTCTGATATGTACTTATAATAACTAAGGTTTACTGAGAACTTACCCTATGC
The DNA here is from genome assembly GCF_027580195.1 of Bos mutus. Taxonomy (NCBI): domain Eukaryota; kingdom Metazoa; phylum Chordata; class Mammalia; order Artiodactyla; family Bovidae; genus Bos; species Bos mutus. The sequence continues at coordinate 75,245,990 of NC_091617.1, forward strand.
CTACAGCATTCTAAGTGCATAGTTCAACTAATTTTATAAAAACCCTATAATGAAGACTTTAAAAAAATAATAATGTATGTATTTTTAAAATTTCAGATTTATTGAGATATAATTTACATATAAAATTGTAAGCTATTTAAAAGATACACTGTGGTGATTTGCAATACCTGCAAATCCTCCCATTTAGTGAAAGGATGTGAAAGGATTCCTCCCATCTAGTTATTTAACCACACCCATCATTTTACATGTTTACCTTGAGGAAACGCCAAGTGAAATAAGCCAGACCCATAAAGAAAAATAACTGCATGGTATCACTTTTATGTAGAATATACAATTTTTAAAAAAGTTAAATTCAGAAGTATAGAGTATAAAAAATTATTTGGTGGGACCTGGGGAAGGGGTGGGTAAAAGTGTACAAACTTTTAGGTGTAAGATGAATAAGGTCAATATGTTCTTTATTACATATTGTTTACTTGTTTTATTGCTTTCCTTATCTTTTGGTTTAAACATAAGTATAACTCACATCTGGAGAAGAAAATGGCAATCCACTCCGGTATTCTTGCCTGGAAAATCCCATGGACGGAGGAGCCTGGTAACTAAAATATGTATTACTCACATGGTATATATATATTTCCTTCTTATTATCATCTGAATGTTCACCATCCAGACTTATTATTTGCTAAGTGGGAGAATGAAGGGGTGGAAGTGGGCACAGGGGGCAGTGTCAGCTAGCGTAAATTTTTAGAACATGTTTCACATAATTTGTGGATATATTTAATTTGAGTCAAATTACATTCATGAAGGTCATTATGTCTCACAGCAAACCCTCATAGAATAGAATTCTCTTCCATTATTTAATGATTATTTGTATCTTCTCAGTCATTTAAGTTTAGGGCAGCATAGCTGATTTAACATGAAGATCACATCTTTGTGCTGTCCCTCTTATAGGTTCATCTTCCCTAATACTCAGTTGAGTGGAAATAGTGACTTGTGACCCAACAGGAATTGCTTCTCTTCCCTTGTGGCTCATTGATAGCTCTCATTTTCAAAACTAATTATTCCAACAAAAGAATCTTGATTATGTTATTTAGAAACTTCTCATAAACTTTTAGTAAAATCTGTAGACTCCTTAATTCCAAAAGCAAATATTTGTTTTAATGTACTCCAATGATTTGCTTCAAATTCTGGTATTAGCATGAAATTTTGTGAAATTTAAGAAAATCTGCAATGGCACCCCACTCCAGTACTCTTGCCTGGAAAATCCCATGGACAGAGGAACCTGGTAGGCTGCAGTCCATGGGGTCGCAAAGAGTCGGACATAACTGAGCGACTTCACTTTCATGCATTGGAGAAGGAAATGGCAACCCACTCCAGTGTTCTTGCCTGGAGAATCCCAAGGATGGCGGAGCCTGGTGGGCTGCCGTCTGTGGGGTCACAAAGCGTCAGACACGACTGAAGTGACTTAGCAGCAGCAGCAGCAACACTTTACTTAATAATTTCCTCTTGTTTTTATTGTTACAAATATTTTCTAATTTTCCTTTGTATGGTTTTTTAGATACACCCAACACTTAAAAGTAGATATTTAATTTTCAAATACGTGGGGTTTTTAAAGTATCTTTGATATTAGTTTCTCATTTCAATGTTTTCTTCTCTATAATCATCTGTGTTTTTTAAGTCTTCTAACTTGAGGCTTTCAATGGCTAAATGAAAGATCTCTTTTGGTAAATGTCACAGCGCACTTGAAAATATGTGGCTTATTTTCAAATATCTTCTGATATTGATTTCTAACATAATTCCATAATTTTTGAGAGTTTGATATTGAAACCCAACTAAAAATCTTAATTTATCTACTTAAAAATAATTGTAATATATAGAAGAACTATATGTAAATTTGTTCTGTATTTTCCAAGTCTTCTGTAAATGTATTATTATACTTTTGTAATTTAAAAAATCAAAAGGAAAAAAATCAAAAAGAAAAAAAAGGGTACTTGATTACATTTAAATAAATATCCCCAGAAGGCAAACTGTATGCTCTCTTTTTAGGTTATTTTCCTTTCATGCCTAAAATTCATTATTTAAAAAATCTGATTTTTACTAGCATTCAAAGATAAATTGGTTGTTTTTCTCTTAATCAGTCAGACAATGAAGATTATATGTTGTAAATTTCATTTTCTTTCAAAACCTTTGTTGTTTGATGTACCATATTTTAGTGAAAAAGTGAATTTGTCTCATTTAGTATTTGGTATACCAGAACTTGGAGAAGGAAATGGCAACCCACTCCAGTACTCTTGCCTAGAAAATCCCATGGACTGAGGAGCCTGATAGGCTACAGTCCATGGGGTTGCAAAGATTTGGACACAACTGAGCGATTTCACTTTCATTTTTCACTTTCATGCATTGGAGAAAGAAATGGCAACCCACTCCAGTGTTCTTGCCTGGAGAATCCCAGGGACGGTAGAGCCTGGTGGGCCGCCGTCTGTGGGGTCGCACAGAGTCAGACACGACTGAAGCGACTTAGCAGCAGCAGTGGCAGCAGCCTACTGTAATCTGGGGCACAGTTGAAAACACTAGGTGTAGGAAATCTGTGTCCTATTCCCTCAGTTCAATCACTCAGTCATGTCCGACTCTTTGTGACCCCATGAACTACAGAATACCAGGCCTCCCTGTCCATCGCCAACTCTCAGAGTTGACTCAAACTCATGTCCATTGAGTCAGTGATGCTGTCCAACCATCTCGTCCTCTGTTGTCTCCTTCTCCTCCTGCCCTCAGTCTTTCACAACATCATGGTCTTTTCCAATGAGTCAGTTCTTTGCATCAGGTGGCCAAAGTATTGGAGTTTCAGCTTCAACATCAGTCCTTCCAATGAATATTCAGGACTGATTTCCTTTAGGATGGACTGGTTGGATCTCCTTGCAGTCCAAGGGACTCTCAAGAGTCTTCTCCAACACCGCAGTTCAAAAGCATCAATTCTTTGGTGCTCAGGTTTCTTTATAGTCCAACTCTCACATCCATACATGACTACTGGAAAAACCATAGCTTTGACTAGATGGACCTTTGTTGGCAAAGGAATGTCTCTGCTTTTGAATATGCTACCTAGGTTGGTCATAACTTTTCTTCCAAAGAGTAAGTGTCTTTTAATCTCATGGCTGCAGTCACCATCTGCAGTGATTTTGGAGCCCCCCAAAATACAGTCTGTCACTGTTTCCACTGTTTCCCTATCTATTTCCCATGAAGTGATGGGACCAGATGCCATGATCTTAGTTTACTGAATGTTGAGGTTTAAGCCAACTTTTTCACTCCTCTTTCACTTTCATCAAGAGGTTCTTTAGTTCTTGATCACTTTCTGCCATAAGGGTGGTATCATCTGCATATCTGAGGTTATTAATATTTTTCCTGGCAATCTTGATTCCAGCTTGTGCTTCATCCAGTCCAGCATTTCTCATGATGTACTCTGCATATAAGTTAAATAAGCAGGGTGACAATATACAGCCTTGACCTACTCCTTTTCCTATTTGGAACCAGTCTGTTGTTCCATGTCCAGTTCTAACTGTTGCTTCCTGACCTGCATACAGATTTCTCAAGAGGCAGGTCAGGTGGTCTGGTGGTCCCATCTCTTGAAGAATTTCCCACAGTTTGTTGTGATCCACACAGTCAAAGGCTTTGGCATAGTCAATAAAGCAGAAGTTGATGTTTTGGGGGAACTCTCTTATTTTTTCGATGATCCGACAGATGTTGGCAATTTGATCTCTGGTTCCTCTACCTTTTGTAAATCCAGCTTGAACATCTGGAAGTTCACAGTTCACGTATTGCTGAAGCCTGACTTGTAGAATTTTGAGCATTACTTTACTAGCGTGTGAGATGAGTGCAATTGTGCGGTAGTTTGAGCATTCTTTGGCATTTCTTTTCTTTGGGATTGGAATGAAAACTGACCTTTTCCAGTCCTGTGGCCACTGCTGAGTTTTCCAAATTTGCTGGCATATTGAGTGCAACACTTTCACAGCATCATTTTTTAGTCTTATTCCCTAGACCTGCAACGAATGTCTGCATAACCAAATTATCCATTTCTCTGTTCTGGGCCTTGGTTTTCTTATATACAAAATAGAGAGTGGGCCAGATGGTATCTGATTCTTGCTCTTAAATCTATGAGTTTGGGGTGTAAATATGTTATGGAATTAAAAGAAGAAAATTAAAAAAAAACTTTTTCATTTTTCCCTTGAAAATTCAATGGCCATAATTTTTATATTGAGTGTACAAGATTTCAAGTTAGCAGGCAATTGCCTGGAACATGTAAGACACTGTTTTAGCTATCAAACTTACATGATGAGATTTTCCTGGAATAAAGTCTACCTAAACAAATTTCCAAAGCACTCTATGGGATTCTAATCTGTGTCTATAAATTATTATACAGACCTAAGTGTTTAAGAGTCCAAGTTATTTTTACAAGTTGAATTGACATTCAAAAGTATGCCATGCTTGCAAGCCAGTAGCTCAATGAACAACTGCATACACATGATGTTTTTAACTCCTTTTATTCACTATTCAGACTACCAAAACACTTACATTCTAAATGTGATGTTTGACATTGTAATCCAATTTAGAAATGTTTAACTAGTAGAAATAATAACTGCCCTGGTAAAGGCATAAATGTTAAATGAGCTTCCTCATAAAATCATGTTCCAGGGTTGACATGATCTTGTGGCATGCAGAGAGTTATCATAAAATGACAAGCAAGACTAACTAGGTGTGAGAGATTGTTCCAAAAAAATTTCCAGCCTCAATCATTCTAGCTAATTGAAGAACAAAAATAGGGTAACTTCTCTTCTGTATTTAAAATTACAGCTTTATTGTTTGAAAGCTTAAGCAAAACCCATGATCTGTGTCTGGTGCAATCATTTCAGAGTCACTGGAGGGGAACAGAAAAGGGTGAATACGATACCAGGTACTTTTCTGGCTTCTCAAATATGGGATAAAATGATAATCAGGTAAAACAAACCTAGAATAGACTAAAACTGGCCTCTCCTCCAAGGGAATTTCCAGTTCGTGTAGTCCTAAGTGATAAACAAAAACAGCTTGGTCTGGGAAGATAATTTTTGCCAAGAATTTGAGTTTTGTAGCTGCTAAGTTGCTGCTAAGTCGCTTCAGTCGTGTCCAACTCTGTGCGATCCCATAGACGGCAGCCCACCAGGCTCCCCTGTCCCTGGGATCCTCCAGGCAAGAATACCGGAGTGTGTTGCCATCATTAAGGTTATCACTTTAATTGATGATGTTTAAAAGTATGGCATTGAAATATGTATATCATGTATGAAACGAGTCGCCAGTCCAGGTTCGATGCACGATACTGGATGCTTGGGGCTGGTGCACTGGGACGACCCAGAGGGGTGGTATGGGGAGGGAGGAGGGAGGAGGGTTCTGGATGGGGAACACATGTATACCTGTGGTGGATTCATTTCGATATTTGGCAAAACTAATACAATATTGTAAAGTCTAAAAATAAAATAAAATTTAAAAAAAAAGAAAAAAAATAAAAGGATAAAGACATATACTCAAGGTCAAACACTAAGTTGAATAATGAGAATTGCAACTATAATATTTCTTGTGTTTGGTGAGACATTCTTGGGCTTGAGTTTTTGCCCAAAACCTGCATTAATGAGTAATTGTACACTGTCCTGTTATTCCTTCAAGCCCTTTGTCCAGGTGCTTGTAGGTCACTAGCTGATATCTACATTGCTCTTTGAACGGGACTCGATATCAAATTTGGGGTGTGGTACTATTTATCCACATTCTTTCTCTAAACTCCTCTGGATTCACCCTTCTCATGTTAAGTCCTTCCACATAAAAGACACAGGCAAAAGAAATCTTTCAGCTTATTTTCTGCCATCAGGAAGGGACTCAGCACTAATACCTCATAAAGGCTATTTGCTTTCACACTAAAGTAAGGAGGCCCTATGCTAGATATATAGCTATATCACAATGATAGAAATCTATCACCAGAAGTACACATGTTGAAGAAAAAAATTCTATAAATTTCAGCAAAATATATGAAAGAAAAAAAAAAAACACAACCCTTTCCCAGATTTCCATATACTTACAGAATAAATAGATAGGAGAAATAAGATTAATAGATAAGAATTACAATAAATATAAAATGATCAATTCTCCTCTTCCAAAAATAGACACTTTTGAATTGGGTAAAATCAGGTTAATAAGTTAATGAAAAAACTAACAACAACAACAACAAACAATTAAACACTATTCTGAAGAATACTTATAATTTTTAAAAAGTTGAAAGCAAAGTTAAAATTAACATAGTGTGTGTGTGTGTTAGTCTCTCAGTCATGTCCCACTCTTTGCGACTCCATGGACTGCAGCATGCCAGGCTCCTCTGTCCATGGGATTTTCCAGGCAAGAATACTAGAGTGGGTTGCCATTTCCTTCTCCAAAATATAACATATGTCAGGCAAATCCTAATCTATATTTAACAAATTCTAACAAAATACAGAAACATCAAATGAGGGAAAGAAGATATTTTTATTGTTCTCTTCTGAGTTTTTTTAATTTCTTCAGAATATACTGCTCTTTGTGTTTACTACTTTTCAGATTTTTTAAAATATACTAATTTTAGGAGGTTTTGAATCTAGGCATATGAATGGGATTCTATTTAGGGTGTGTGTGTGTGCATGTTGATGGTCTTTGATACCTAGTATCAAAATGATTGAGCAGTTTTCTGTCTACAATTTATGATTTATAAAAGTTTATGTAAACATAAGACCTATTTGTTTCTCTGGGTCAGAATATATCTTTAAATATACTTTCCTGTTCATTCTATGGTGTTGAATTTTCAGTTTTATAGCCATATTTGGTATAAACATTACTCATTTATATCTATATATTTAGGTTTATATAGATATATAGCTATAAATGAGAAACATTTATATATTTTAAACATCTATTTTGCTAGATTTTAAAATATATTATAATAAAGTTTAAAGGAGTAGTGCCTCATTCGCTCATTTGTAATTTCATAAGGAACCAACATTATAGAACAAATTGTAGTCTTCTTTTCTTTAGAGATATGAGAGGATGAAAATCTATGTATTTTCACCTGCTAGGCTTGGGATTTGGAATTTGATAGAAGCAAACTATTTTATGAAGTCCTTATTCAGAGGGCATTTGATTTCTGCAACCAAACGTATGCCTTGTGGAAGTCAAGTATTATTCTTTTTTGTTGCTGCTCCTCCTACTTATAAATTAATAAATGCAAGTTGCTAATTCTCTGCCTCAGTCTTCTACATTTTCTGGAATTGCAAACTCCTCAAAGAAAACCACTTTTTTTTTTCATTTTATATTCTCAGAGCCTAGCACGGTACTTGGAATATATTAGTTGATCAATATATGTTTATTATTTGAGCTATAAACTGATGAAGTGTAGAATGCAGGTTAAATTTCATATTTTTTGAATAATAGTCAATATAAATGATGATAATGGTTATCTACTAAGATTGTAAATTCAGAGAATGGAAATATCATTGTATAAGAGGTGAAAAGCCAATTACAAGAATATTAATCCCTGCTTCTGAAGGCCTCATATGCTGGTGCCATTATTACCTTAAATGCATATATCCTTGTCTATTGCCAACTTTTGTGTTACTAAAATTTGCCAGTTTACTGAAGGATTATGTATTTAAGCCAGTTACCCTTAGGGGAAGTCAGGAAATCAAACAATCACTTGGGAGCTATTTATAAGTTTGGGTTAGAGAGTGTTTTAGAATTCAACAACATCCTGAGTATATCATACCATGGCTTCCAGAATGTAAAAAGGCTTACTCATCTATAGATATTTATTGCTGTTTAGGTATCCTAATTTCATGCCATTTCCTGTAAGCCCTTTACATTTTTCAGGAGAAGAAACGATTATTTTGTCTTTCTTTTCAGACTTTTTTTACCAGTTACAACCTTAAAAGGAATTTTTCACCACTGTACCTAGAAGATTTATGAGATGTGGGAGAATCTTGGCCTAGGAAACTGCAGCTATTGGCAGAGCTACTAATTCTTGTAGATGGAAAGTGGACAACATTTGTTTTAGCCAAGTGTTTGAACAAAAACAAGTGGGTTTCCAACCTTAGCTAGGTGCTGGGTTATCTTGTCCAATTTTTTTCCTCTTCTGAGTTTTAATGTTGTTGGTTTATATGATACACAAGATTTTAGATTACTGTATTACTTTATCTCCTAGGTCACTACTTGATTTCAAGTGACTTCACATTACCTACTTTGAAAACTTTACTCATGTTTAAAGAACAGTACACTTTATCTTGCTATTCTTCTCTGGCTGAATAATTGATGAGAAGAAATTAGAAAAATTTAGGTTGTTTGAACGCTACAAGAATAAAAATATCTTTTGGTGCAATAGTAGAGAACCTGTGAAATTAAAGTGCTAGTTTCAGATTTTGAAACCATTTAGAGACATGAAAAAGAGTGCTGCTCCCATCCATATTTCTGGACCTATGAAGAAAGCATCAGTGTAGGTAACATTGTGGCATTCACATCCTAGAATTTTTAATAGGTATCTCCCTCAATGTTCAATGTGGGATTATACTGTTCGAGCTTGAATGTTTATAATCTGGGATGTGCCCTTCTCTAGTTATGGTAAATATTATTTGGTTATACATGCTTAAAGCTGTAGAAATTTAGAGGAATTCTAAGCCTCCAATAAATGGTATGACTTCACCAAAAAATTATAAATGTAATTTACCTTTATATAAACAAATATTTATGCATAATAATATAATAAATATCTCTGAGACATAGTTTCCCACTTGTAAAGGGATTCAGTGATTTCTAATGAAAGAATGGAATCTTCATGGCAAGTGCTAGTGATGAGCAGTGATGAAACTGGAAGAGAGGAAAAGTGAAAGTTGTCTCACTTACCGGTATAAAAGAAGAAGAATATTAAAAAGGATATGAATAAGGTATGTAGAATTGTGAAAATACCTCCGTATCATTAATTATCAGGCTCCAAGCGTTTGGTAAACAGTTTCCTCTGAAATCTATGGTGCAAATTTTCACCCAAATACCTTGGATGATTTTACTCTTTGCTGGTCTTGGATTAAATCCTAATTCCCAATGAAGACAAATTTCATTCAGACTTGCTGGTCCTTGAAACACATCATTTTGGTGCTTAGCAGAGATGAAGACAGTGAACAGTGGTTTTGTTTTGGTTTTGTAATATGACATTTGGTCACTTCACCAGTCCTCACATCTGGTTCCAGTTTGAGATGAAACCACTTAAACCTCATGCACCCACTGAGACCTATGGTTTTGTTACAAACCTTTGTCACAAAATTTACAAAAATGTATAAACACAGGAAAAACTGGCCAATTTTGTTTTAAAGTTTTGGTTTATTCCTTTGAGTTCAAATGAAATAAATTGAGTAAGAACTGAACATCAAGAAAATTATTCTAACCAGACAAGACACCAATGTGCCACAACTATCCTTGAAAATCAATATATAGGTACTAGCATTCAATATATTAATAATTTTGTGCCTATTTAATGTTGGCCTAATAGTATATTAACCAATTTCTATTTTGGGCAACAGTATTTTACATTTTATTCCTGATTTGGAAAAACAGGATAACTGCTTTCATTTTTTTGATATGTGGATATTCATAGTGAAATTTTAGTTATAGTTTGCCTTTTTCCTTCTTTGTATGGAGTCATCACACTTTCAGACATGAAACAAATCTTACAATTATGAAATATGTCCATATCCATTTTGCCACTATACAAATGTGGAACTGGATTCAAAGAGAATCTAAATGCTGGATGATATTGGCCAGGCTCTGGTTTTGCCCCATCACATAATTGTTAATCAGTTTCAGTTTATGAGAATGTAATACTGATGAGGCCAATGTTTCCAACTGGGATACTAGAAAGGAAGGCTCATTATGTCCTCTTAATGGGCAAGTATTTTAACCACAACATCAATTTAAGTTGTCACTCATTTTATGGGAGATCAGCGTGACCAAAAAAGTTCAGACTTATTAAAAAAAAAGAGAGAGAACATCATTCACTGTCTTAAACACTGGCAAACATGCTTACTGTACACAAACAAACATACACACATACAGACAAAACCTCTGAAAGTACACAATTAAAACTTTTAGTGAATACTCATTCAGTTCAGTTCAGTTCAGTCGCTCAGTCGTGTCCGACTCTTTGCGACCCCATGAACCACAGCATGCCAGGCCTCCCTGTCCATCACAAACTCCCAGAGTTCACTCAGACTCACGTCTATCGAGTCAGTGATGCCATCCAGCCATCTCATCCTCTGGCGCCCCTTCTCCTTCTGCCCCCAATCCCTCCCAGCATCAGAGTCTTTTCCAATGAGTCAGCTCTTCACATGAGGTGGCCAAAGTATTGGAGTTTCAGCTTCAGCATCATTCCCTCCAAAGAAATCCCGGGGCTGATCTCCTTCAGAATGGACTGGTTGGATCTCCTTGGTGTCCAAGGAACTCTCAAGAGTCTTCTCCAACACCACAGTTCAAAAGCATCAATTCTTCGGTGCTCAGTCTTCTTCACAACTCTCACATCCATACATGACCACAGGAAAAACCATAGCCTTGACTAGATGGACCTTTGTTGACAAAGTAATGTCTCTGCTTTTGAATATGCTATCTAGGTTGGTCATAACTTTTCTTCCAAGGAGTAAGTGTCTTTTAATTTCATGGCTGCAATCACCGTCTGCAGTGATTTTGGAGCCCAGAAAAATAAAGTCTGACACTGTTTCCACTATTTCCCCATCTATTTCCCATGAAGTGATGGGACTGGATGCCATTATCTTAGTTTTCTGAATGTTGAGCTTTAAGCCAAATTTTCCACTCTCCACTTTCACTTTCATCAAGAGGCTTTTTAGTTCCTCTTCATTTTCTGCCATAAGGGTAGTGTCATCTGCATATCTGAGATTATTGATATTTCTCCCAGCAATCTTGATTCCAGCTTGTGCTTCATCCAGTCCAGCATTTCTCATGATGTACTCTGCATATAAGTTAAATAAGCAGGGTGACAATATACAGCCTTGACGTACTCCTTTTCCTATTTGGAACCAGTCTGTTGTTACATGTCCAGTTCTAACTGTTGCTTCCTGACCTGCATATAGGTTTCTCAAGAGGCAGGTCAGGTGGTCTGGTATTCCCATCTCTTCCAGAATTTTCCACAGTTTATTGTGATCCACACAGTCAAAGGCTTTGGCATAGTCAATCAAGCAGAAATAGATGTTTTTCTGGAACTCTCTTGCTTTTTTGATGATCCAGTGGATGTTGGCGATTTGATATCTGGTTCCTCTGCCTTTTCTAAAACCATCTTGAACATCAGGAAGTTCACGGTTCATGTATTGCTGAAGCCTGGCTTGGAGAATTTTGAGCATTACTTTACTAGCATGTGAGATGAGTGCAACTGTGCGGTAGTTTGAGCATTCTTTGGCATTGCCTTTCTTTGGGATTGGAATGAAAACTGACCTTTTCCAGTCCTGTGGCCACTGCTGAGTTTTCCAAATTTGCTGGCATATTGAGTGCAGCACTTTCACAGCATCATCTTTCAGGATTTGAAAGAGCTCAACTGGAATTGCTTCACCTCCACTAGCTTTGTACCCATAGGAAAAGGGTCCAAATCCCTTCGGTTGCCATTCCAAATTACTCACAACTGCCTTCAACTTCTAAGTCTGGCCTTATTTCCCACTATGCCCCCTCTAGCATCCATGCTAAAATGTATCCAAAACAGCACTATCTACTAGACATGTCATATTATTGCACTGCTTAGATATTAAGCTTTCTCTTCTCTCTACTGAGCACACCCAGTTCTACCTTCCTCTGCTTGGAAAATGACCACTCCACTTTCAACTAACAATTTTGTCTTCAGTTAAATTTTTCCTTTATCCCTCAATTTTGCTCATTGCAGAACCGTCAGAATTGTTTAATTCCCTTTCGTGTCTATATAACATTTTGTGCATATCTGTGACACAGCGTTTATCACATCTGGTCAAAATTATTTACTTACAAGCCTGTCTACCTGATTTGAATGCCAAATTCTTGAGACCATGCGTCCAGTCTGTATGTTTCTTTATACAACCCAACTTCTCAGTTTTTGCCTTTGCATTTTTACTCCATAAGGTGTTATTAGACTGCTTATTTTTCTCTCCTACTTTCAGTTTCTGTCCACATCCCCTTCCCCTGATTACCTGTTTCAAAATACTTATCATGGGCACTTTTCCTAAAAATTTCAGCATATCTCACATACTCTAAGATGAAATCTGTGGCCCTTATTTCATATACTGGAAATTAATCATTTTATCCTGATTTCTTTACCGCTTTGTAAATGATTCCATTTTTTGGTCTAACTTTGACCAGTCACTTTGAGGAAAACAACTAGACTTTATCAAATATGAGTAATCAAAATATCTTCAAACTTATCAGCTCCAAATCCGTCTTCCTTGTATCTAAACTCCAGTATTTCAGGAACTATACTTTTTAGATCTTATCATGTTTTCACTGTACTTATATCCCTTATGTCTTCAAATAGTTTAGAATTCTTCCATGCATCATACTGCCCCTCAGTTCAGTTCAGTTCAGTCGCTCAGTCGTGTTCGACTCTTCTCGATCCCATGAATCGCAGCACGCCAAGCCTGCCTATCCATCACCAACTCCCTTAGTTCACTCAGACTCACGTCCATCGAGTCAGTGATGCCATCCAGCCATCTCATCCTCTGTCATCCCCTTCTCTTCCTGCCCCCAATCCCTCCAAGAATCAGAGTCTTTTCCAATGAATCAACTCTTCGCATGAGGTGGCCAAAGTACTGGAGTTTCAGCTTTAGCATCATTCCTTCCAAAGAAATCCCAGGGCTGATCTCCTTATTGCCCCTCACTTCATACTAATTTCACAAAATTAAAGCTGATTAAATTCATTACTGCTTCTGCAATCATAATGAGTAAAACATATTCTTTACTTAATGACACCACTTTTAAATACATGCCTGCTAATCTTAGACATTTTACACTGACTTATAGTCCACTTAGGGAAACGTCCATTTTTTCTTCCTACTTCTTTAGAGGTCTCCTCTAAATCTTCTCTATAACCACCTCCTTTCTGGCTTCACTCTCAGCTGATAAAATTGCCTTCTATTTCATTGAGCAGCAAAAAGCAATTAGAAAAAAAAAATTTCTACAAACATTTGCTACCCCATCTGTGTGTGTGCTCAGTCCCCAAGCTGTGTCTGACTCTTCTGCGACTCTGTGAACTGTAGCCCACAAGGCTTCTCTGGGATTTCCCAGGCAAGAATACTAGAGTGGGTTGCCATTTTCTTCTCCAGGGGATCTTCCCTACCCAGAGATCAAACCCACATTTCCTGTATGGTCAGGTGGATTCTTCACCAGGGAAGCCCCCCTCAGAGGAGTTCAATTCAGTTCAGTTCAGTCGCTCAGTCGGTGTTTGACTCTGCGACCCTATGAATCACAGCACGCCAGGCCTCCCTGTCCATCACAAACTCCTGGAGTTCTCCCAAACTCATGCACATTGAGTCGGTGATGCCATCCAGCCATCTCATCCTCTGTCGTCCCCTTCTCCTCCTGCCCTCAATCCCTCCCAGCATCAGGGTCTTTTCCAATGAGTCAACTCTTTGCATGAGGTGGCCAAAGTATTGGAGTTTCAGCCTCAGCATCCTTCCAATGAACACCCAGGACTGCTTTCCTTTAGGATGGACTGGTTGGATCTCCTTGTAGTCCAAGGGACTCTCAAGAGTCTTCTCCAACACCATAGTTCAAAAGCATCAATTCTGCAGAGGAGTTAACTTTCACTAATTCTTCTCTGTCTTTTCTGTCTTAATCCTATTTTGGTGAAGTTTTAATTATTACCACTCCACTCTAACTGTTCTTGCTAAGTCACTAATTACTTCCCCAATACCAAATGCTATGGGGACTTTTCAATTCTTATATTACTTAAATGCATTTGTTGGTGTTGATTACTCTATGTTCATTAATCTATTGGCACACTAATTCCTTTTGACTCACTTTTTACTTCCTTCATCATTAGAACTCCTCTCCTTGCTGATTTTTCCTCCTCTGTCTGGCCTCTAAATCTGTAGTACCTCAGGACTCAAACTTCATCTTTTCTCACTAGATTTACCCCACTGTCCAGATAATCCAGTCACAAGGTGTTAAAGGCCATGTATCTTCTGATGACTCCCCAACTTTTATTTCCAGCCAAGTCATTTGCCCTGAACCCGAGACCCATACATTCAACTGCCCATCAAAATCTCTACTTAGTTACAAATTGGCATCTTAAACTGTGTTTATAACTGTCATTTAGATTGTCTAACAAATCCCTGTTCTTCTGGGGTTTTCCTCTTCTGAGTGAATGTCAAGTCTATCCTTCTAGTTACTTCAGCTAAAAAACTTGGTGTCAATCTGATTCTACTTTTATCAATATTTGACCCATTGTTAAACTTTATTGTTCAAAGTATTTCCACAATTTGGCCTTTCTCATCACTTCCTCCATCAAGATCCAGATCCATGTCACCACCACCTCTCACCTGGATAATGTCCATAGCCTACTGTTTCTGTTTCATGCTCATCTTCTCACCGCATGAGTCATAGTGTCTCTTGGCAGTGAAATTCAGAACATTCTACCATTTTGTTCATTGCCTTCCACTGGCTTCCCAACTTGCTGTCACCTACCAGATGCTCATGTCTATATCCTCTCCTTCCCAAAGCACTTCTGCAACCTCATTTCCTATCACTTTCAACTCATCCAATATTGTAGTTACACCTGTCTCTGTACTTGAACATTCCTAGTATGCTCTCACTTGAGGGCATTACTACTGATTGCTTCTTCTGCTCTGATTCTCTTCCCTTGGTGTTTGAATGAGTCACTCTCTCATGTCCTTTAGGTCTTTGCTATAATGTCACTTATTAGATGAGTCTTTCTTATTACCCTTCGTGAAAGTTTAACTACCTACAAATTACCTACTCTTCCTCTCTGCTTGATATTCCTCCATAGCATTTACTATCACCTTGCAGTCTGTATTTACTTATTTATTTATTGTCTATCTACCCCTCCCACCAACTGAACTCCTCCATAAGAACAAGAACTTTGTCTCATTCATTACTGCTCACTAGCAGCTAGTATGGCTCCTCTTACATAGTACTTGCTCAATATTCACTGAATAAATGAGTGAATTAACAAATTTCACTTCATTGTCTCATATATAAGGCCAGTATCAACCACACTTAGTTAAATGCTGTTCACTGCATTCCATAAAGTGTCTTGTATTTTTCCTTCTGTCATAATCCATTTTCCAGAACCTCCCTGTGCCTCTATTTCCATACTCAACACATCTATATTTCAAGGCTCAATTTATATGCCATATTATATGAAAAGATATTACTGACTGGAAGGTATATCAGCCCTTAGATGATCCAAACCATTTTATAAATGTGATATAATATGCTTGGAACTTTTAGTGCTTTTCTTCTATCACTCTATAAATTCTTAGAGAGTAAGTACTAAGTCTATCCTCCTGTCTACTTTCTGCTTTAATTCCAGACTCTAGAACATAGGAGTTCCTCATCCATTGCTGCTTGAATAAATATAAACATCAAACTTTCACTTCACTAATGTATGCAAAATGTATGCAAAAGTATACAGAAATCTTTACCATGACTTCAAATCAGGGCTTTACAAAATAAAATCCAAACTACTTACATATACTACACAAATTTAAAAGATCTTCCTACATAATCTTAAATGATCTTGCTAAACCCCACAATTACACTTTGGAGCACCCCGCACCTCAGTCATCATGCTTCTGTTCTACTGCTTTTTTTTTTCCCCTGGAATCTTTCAACCTATGTTCCGCCTTAGGATCTTTGCCCTAACTGCATTTGTGCTTGGATTGTTACATGGCTGTTGTTTTGTAAATTGGTTACTCAGGCATCAGTTCCAACATCACCTTCTTATATATGACTCCCTTCCATACCCACTTAACCAAAGGTCTCTGCCAATTTCCTCTTTATCAGATAGCCCTGAGTTATTGTCTTCATAGCACTCATCACTATTTTAAATTATGTTTTGAAATTTGTTTGCTTGTTAATCAGTTGCATTTTATCTCCTCTCTTCTCCAACCTCTTACCTTCTCTCTTCTTGTAACCCATAGATCATAAACCTGCAACGTGTCTTGTATGGACAGCATGGACCATTTGCCTATTTCACTGCAATGTCCCTTGTGCCTGACACTGTGGCACTTTTAGGAACTAAATAAATATTTGTTATATTTTAAAAAATCCATTGCTCTGCTTGACATTTCAAAAAAACGACTATATTTATCCTTCGTTAATGGCAATGTTCCAGCATGTATTAAGCAGGATTTCTTGGTTGCTTCTCCCTTCATCACAGGAATTCATATATTTTTCTAAAGAAGGAAAGTGCATCTGGAGTATATCTCTTAAGATACACACTAAAGGCAAGAGGAGCCCTGAAATGAGTTGCAATTAACTCATAGTCACCTCTAGCCCTTTTCATGTGTGAAAGACAAGTGTAGTTCCTGAAATAAGTGCTTATCTTCCTCTCATGGACCTATTTTGTGCTGATGAACTCAGACAACATCAATAGTTTGTGAGGACAAGATAATCTGAAAACATTCCCCAAATCTCAAAGACAGAACTATTCCAGGATAGGAATATACACAGTAATATTCCAAATCACTAATATTTAAGAATGCTATTATCTTGTGGCAAATGCAACTTTCACTGTTTTTGTGTGCATACATTTATTAAAATCTTTTCATGAGACCAAGAAAATAGTCTATATAAACATATAGAACTGACACCATGGAAACAGATTCATGATGAAATGTTTTATACTTAGATGTCTTAATGGTTTTCCATTATGGTTGACATTTGCTGAAGACAAATGGAAACAACTTGCTTTAATGCGAAGCGTTCTGGGATCCTCCCAAGCAGGCACAATCTCTCTGTCTCTCTTTTTTTACAATGTGTCACTGTCTGCTGCTGCTAAGCTGCTAAGTCACTTCAGTCGTGTCTGACTCTGTGCGACCCCGTAGACGGCAGCCCACCAGGCTCCTCCATTCATGGGATTCTCCAGGCAAGAACACTGGAGTGGGTTGCCATTTCCTTCTCCAATGCATGAAACTGAAAAGTGAAAGTGAAGTCGCTCAGTTGTGTCTGACTCTTAGCGACCCCATGGACTGCAGCCGACCAGGTCCTCTGCCTATGGGATTTTCCAGGCAAGAGAACTGTCTACTCTGTATTATAATTATGTCTCTTTACTCCAAAGAATGTATTAATATTTTTTCCATCATTTTAAATTACCATCTATAATTTGAAGTGAAAGTGAAGTTGCTCAGTCGTGTCCAACTCTTTGTGATCCCATGGACTGTAGGCTACCAGGCTCCTCTGTCCATGGGATTTTCCAGGCAAGAGCACTGGAGTGGGTTTCCATTTTCTTCTTCAATAATTTGAAGCACATGGAAGATTTCAATGAATGTTTGTGGAATATACAAATAATGTTTGTGTATGCAGTTTCTTTTTATTCCTCAAAGGTCAAAATTTCCAGAGAAACAAGTTGAAAATGATTGCATTTTTTTCATTAAACTTACTTCCAGAAAGAGAAACTTGCATAAAATCATGTAGAACTTTGATTTCCAGATTCCTAGAAAGCCAAAATATCTGTCTAGCTTTGTAAGTTTTAAACAAATACCACAAAGTACTTAGTGTTAATTTATAAACCAGTGGAGGAAAGCCCATCTGTATGTGTACTCCTTTCTATACGCTAGTATACAGCTAAGCAAGATGATTATAGCACACTTAGATGTGGAAGAGTGGAATATAGATACATAAAATTGCATGGCAACCAAGCAGAATCAATAGTTCTAGGGACTGGACATTTTCGGTTTCTTCAGGAATGGCAGGTTGCCTGTTTTGTTTACAGAGGAGGTTGAATAAGGAAAAGCAGTGCAGGGCACTTGGAGAAGGAAGTTGCAGACTGTTCCAGGCACTGGGCTGTTTGAGTGAGGTTTTTGGGTTCACTTCTCAGGCCATAAAGAACTCTTGATGGTTTCTGTGAAATGTAGTGATGTGATCAAAAATGTGCTTTAGGAAAATAATCAGGGAGTATATGCTTGATAAGTTAGCTAGAGACGACTGACGAAAAACCTTTTCATAAGCTTTTTGCAATATTTCAAGTAATTGTTTTTCATATGGGAAAGTATATAAACTAAGATTTTGTTGCTTTTTGATACCCAAGGGAAAAGTGACAATAATGAATGGATTGTACATGTGTATTTTTCTGTGTATTCATGCATGTATTAGCTGTATTTTGTTAGAAATATTGCTGGCTACTTAGACTTACAGACTAGAGCATTTGACAGTATATAAGATTTAGATCCCAGGTATAAATATCAGAAAGTTTTTGTTTTAATGGATCGCATGACTCAGAGCCCTAGTCACAAAATCAATTTTAAATTTCATCTGATTTTGTTTTAGGAAATTTCATTATAAAGTTGCTAATGGCAATTGATCTAGAGTAACGATTTAGCATTATGTGACTATGTCAGATGTGATGTCCATCCTCAGAATAATGGATTTTCACAGCTTTTTGAAGAATCTACTATCAAAAGAAAACAGGTATCAGGTAAGAAGATTTAATTAACGAGTCAAGGTAACTATACTATATGTGTGTGCGTGCATGCTAAGTTGCTTCAGTCATGTCCTACTCTTTGCGCCCCTATGGACTATAGTCCACCAGGTTCCTCTGTCCAGGGGATTCTCCAGGCAAGAATATGGAGAGGGTTGCCCTGCCCTCCTCCAGGGGATCTTCCTGACCCAGGGATTGAACCCACTTCTCCTGTGGCTTCTGCATTGCAAGCAGATTCTTTACCTCTAAGCCACCTAGGAAGCCCAACTATACCATACACAGGCCAGTAATATTATTTAGTTATTTTCTGAAAGGATGGACATATTAAGAGAGTTGATTTTATAGATTATATAGCTCAAAGCTCAAACTTAGGTACCAAAAAAGTCTTCTTTATTAAACTGTTATTGAATCACTACTACATTCTGATCTCTTGTTAAATATAAAGTGCTACAGAACTTTGCCAAGAGAAATACCTAAGAGACTAGGGTAGAAGTCATAGGTTTCCAGTTAGGGTTAGTAGCTTATTTTATTATTATTATTTTTTTGTCTTATCGACACATGTATCAACCAGTATTAGCTTATCTCTTTGCTTTGTATTTATTTTTAGTTGAGGAGTATATGCCATGCAATTTACCTTAGTCCTCTAATCTTGATTTAGCCTGGTATGCTGCAGTCCATGGGGTCACTAAGAGTCGGACACAACTGAACGACTTCACTTTCACTTTTCACTTTCATGCACTGGAGAAGGAAATGGCAACCCACTCCAGTATTCTTGCCTGGAGAATCCCGAGGATGGGGGAGCCTTGTGGGCTGCCATCTAAGGGGTCGCACAGAGTTGGACACGACTGAAGCAACTTAGCAGCAGCAGCAGATATAATATAAAATTAACTACTTTGAGTATACAGTTCTGTGGCATTTAATATATTTACATTGCTGTGCAACCATCATTATCATCCATCTCCAGAACTTTGTCATCTTCCCCAATTGAAACTCCATGCCCATTAGATGCTAACTCCTATTCCGTTCTCCCCCCGCCCTTGGCAACCACCACTGTACTCTGTTTCTAGAAAGTTGACTACTCTAGTTATCTCATATAAGTGGAATCATACAGCATTTGTCTTTTTTGTGACTGGTTGTTTTGCTTAGCATACTGTTTTCAAGGTTTATCTATGTTGTAGCATGTGTCAGAATTTCCCTCTTCTTAAAGGCTGAATAATATTCCATTGTATTTATATACCATATTTTGTTTATTCATTGTGTTGCTTCTATGTTTTAGCTATCATGACTAATGCTACTATGAACGTGTGTACAAATACCTGTGGAATACCCGTTTCAATGCTTTGGAGTGTATACCCAGAAGTAGACTTTCTGAATGACACAGAAATGCAATGTTTATCTTTTTGAGAAACTGTCATACCACTTTTCACAGTAGTTGTATATTTCCATTCTCACCAGCAATGTATGAGGATTCCATTTCTCCACATCTTGGTCTGTTTTAGATATACACTAGCTATTTGTTTTACACATGATAGTGTATATATAAGGTCCATCTAGTCAAAACTGTGGTTTTTCCAGTAGTCATGTATGGATGTGACAGTTGGACCATAAAGAAAGCTGAGCACTGAAGAATTGATGCCTTTGAACTGTGGTGTTGGGAAAGATTCTTGAGAGTCCCTGGGGCTGCAAGGAGCTCAAACCAGTCAATCCTAAAAGAAATCAGTCCTGAATATTCATTGGAAGAACTGATGCTGAAGCTGAAGCTCCAGTACTTTGGCCACCTGATGTGAAGAACTGAATCACTGGAAAAAACCTTGCTGCTAGGAAAGATTGCAGGCAGGAGGAGAAGGGGACGACAGAGGATGAGATGATTGGATGGTGTCACTGACTCAGTGGACGTGAGTTTGAGCAAGCTCGGGGAATTGATGAAGGACAGGGAAGCCTGGCCTTGGTGTTGCAAAGAGCAGACGTGACTGAGCAACTGAACTAGTGTATACATGTCAGTGCAACTCTCCCAATTCATCTCACCCTCCCATCCCTCCTTCCCATGTCCACATGTCTGTTTTCTATATCTGTGTTTCTATTTTCCTTGCAAATAGGTTCATCTCTATTATTTTTCTAGATTCTGTATGTATGTGTTAATAAATGATATTTGGTTTTCTCCTCTGACATACCTCTCTCTGTATAACAGGTTCTAGATTCATTCACCTCACTGCAACTGACTCAAATTCATTCCTTTTTATGTCTGAGTAATATTCCATTGTATATATGTATCACATCTTTTACCACATCATTTCAAGTAAGTAACTGAGTGATTAAATAATTTTAAAAAATCAATATAGTAAGAGATTTGATCTATTCCTTCTTTCCGTTAACCATATGAATGCTACCTTGAAGCTGTGAATGGTGTTCATCCCATGTGGCTACAGTGAGTTTTGCTGCGTGATACGAAGTAGAGAAAAAACAAAGAATTGTGATGATACTAACACTCACAGTATTTTACTGATTGCTCTGTGTATCCTTACACATGGTCTACCTGAATATTGCCTAAAATAATGAACCAAAAAAAAAGGGGTAAATAAATATGGGAGGAGGACTTACATATCTATATAAAAGATAAGGTAACTGAAACTCAGATTACTAATTAATGAAAGAATTAGTCTTAAAGATCTTTTAATTTCTGATCTGTGCTCTCTCCACTAGTCAAATATTATGACCCTCTGTTTATAGTTTTAGGCCCTCAAAAGCTGGACTCTTAATTTAAACAAGTATCTTAGAAATTTCCGTAATGATCCAGTGGTTAACACTGTGTGTCCACTTCAGGGGGCCTGGGTTCGATCCCTTGTTGGAGAACTAAGATCTTGCATGCTGTACTGCCAAATAAATAAATATCTGAGATAAATCAAAAGCCTTGGAACCCATTGTCAATTGTTTCTAACACTGGCCTCCTTCCTGCATCAAAAAATGTTTCTCCATTATTGTGTTTATTTCATTTGATTTCCTCTTGCCATTGGTTATACACACCTGCCCTTTATAGCTCATCACTCATTGTGGCGCAGAGATGATTCCTTACCCATCACCATGAGATTCACATAGTGCTGAATACATTGCTTGGCATATATGTTTGTTAAATTTTTTGGCAGGAGCTCGAGAGACATTATCAATTAATTTAGTTAAAAGCTTCAGAGGTATCATTTGTTTTCCAAATTGTAAGGGTATACTATATTTCTTCTTTAGTATAGTGATGGTTCAGAGGATAAAGAATCTGCCTGCAATGCAGGAGACCTGAATTGGATCCTTGGATCAGAAAGATCCCCTGGATAAGGGAATGGCTACCCACTCAAATATTCTTGCCTGGAGAATCCCATGGACAAAGGAGCCTGGAAGGCTACAGTCTATGCGGTCACAAAGAGTCATATATGACTGAGCAATTAACACTTTCATTTTTATAGTGGTAAAGAACACAGACTGCAAGGAGATCCAACCAGTCCATTCTAAAGGAGATCAGTCCTGGGTGTTCTTTGGAAGGAGTGATGCTAAAGCTGAAACTCCAGTACTTTGGCCACCTCATGCGAAGAATTGACTCATTGGAAAAGACTCTGATGCTGGGAGGGATTGGGGGCAGGAGGAGAAGGGGACGACAGAGGATGAGATGGCCGGATGGCATCATCGACTCGATAGACATGAGTTTGAGTGAACTCCGGGAGTTGGTAATGGACAGGGAGGCCTGGCATGCTGCAATTCATGGGGTCACAAAGAGTCAGACACAATTGAGTGACTGAACTGAACTGAAAGAACACAGATACAGGACCAAAATGCCAGGACATGTATCTAGATTCTGCTGCTTACTAGTTGTGGAAAATTTGGAGTTACTTTTTAAAAAATTATTATTTATTTATTATATTAAGGAGGGGTGGTAATGTAGTACTTCCTCATATGTTATGAGGAGTGGGTAATATTTATAAAGCAATTATTACAGTATCATGTGGCAGAGCACATGATAAGCACTATCATGGTTAAACACTGTGCTGCTACTATAGTTGTTGATTTCACCTTGGCACCTTCAGAGATGTAGTGATGCTTCCTATACAGATTTCACTGACACTTGTTCCATGAGAAGAATGCTGGTTCTACATTTCTGAAAAATAAGCCTAACTCTGAGGCCTCCATTTTCTTGATGAATGTAACACTCTTGCTTGTTGCTTCATATTTTGAGGTCTGGAAGATATGTACATATCTCAGAAAAAAGACACAGAAACCAAACATCTGCTGCTAATTGATAGGGAAGTAGTTGCATTGAGATATTGGTTCTGAACCATTTTGTGGTAACAGGGCATTCTGCTTTTTCATGGTGGAGAGTAGTAACCTACATAAGACAAAGAATTACCTATCTTTTCCACCTTTTTCCATTTTTGATTACTTGCCATTTTGCTCTTTTGCAGGAAGAGTCAGTTTGCAAACTTCTCTAGCAATGACAAGACTTCCTTTCCCCTGTTTGTGTGTGTGTTAGTCACTCAGCCGTTGAACACAGTCTGAGTTCGAGGCTTTGAAACAAGATAAATTCTCCATATAAACTGAGAAATGGGAGCTTGACTCACTTTTTGGTGACAGAAATGATTAATTAATTCATTCAGTCAGTATTTTAGCAAGCATTATTTTTAATGTCTTCTCTGAACCTGAGTTGGTGATGGACAGGGAGGCCTGGCATGCTGTGGTTCATGGGGTCACAAAGAGTTGGACACAACTGAACGACTGAACTGAACTGAACCTCTTTTAGGTATGGGGGTTGAAGAGACAAATAAGAAATATGAAAGCCTTCCTCCCGAAGAATTTAATTTGGTGAAGATTTAAAAAATTCTCTCATGTATTTTAGCCAAATGCACACCAATACATGGCTCCTAGGTCAGACAAATAGCTCTTGGATATTGATGGGTGCAGAAACAGAACAGAGGGCTGTGATAGGTCAAATGTGAACTCAATTACCCAAATTTAAGTGTTACCTTCTGTAAACAAATAGGAACTTACCAGAATGTTTCAGGACTAAACTCAAAGAAATCATTAAGTTCAAGTTGAAGTACTTCTTTAAAAAAAAAAGAAAGAAAGAAATCAGTTCTTTCTCCTTAGAATGCTAAGACCCTCTCCATCCCACTACTTCACTCTTTACCCACCTTTCTCGAGACCCTTTTGCTCCCCTTTCTGAGAGACACACACCCTGAGATTTGCCTATCTTGATGAGCAGACCCGGATAAGGCAAAGGCACCCCACTCCAGTACTCTTGCCTGGAAAATCCCATGGATGGAGAAGTCTGGTGGGCTGCAGTCCATGGGGTCGCTAAGAGTCGGACATGACTGAGCGACTTCACTTTCACTTTTCACTTTCATGCATTGGAGAAGGAAATGGCAACCCACTCCAGTGTTCTTGCCTGGAGAATCCCAGGGATGGCAGAGAATCCCAGAGCCTGGTGGGCTGCCATCTCTGGGGTCGCACAGAGTCGGACACAACTGAAGCGACTTAGCAGCAGCAGCAGCAGCAGATGAGCAGAACTGTCAGACTGTTTCTAGAGTCCCAGGTTGTAAGGGACTAGACATAATCAGTAAAACTGTAACATATGAGAAAAAAATGACTTTACCACAGAGAGTAATGTTTATAGGCTGTAGGAACACTGAACGCTAGAGGTCGGAGTAAAGGTGGGGCTCCCAAGGAACAAAGTCCTAAACCGATAGAGTTCTACATTACTTTATTAGGACAGCGAGTCCAGACAAATGCAAGGGATATAAATTTCTGTGTGGAATATGAAAACTTGGGGACAGAGCCAGATTGTTCATGGCAACAGAGGAGTGGCTGGTTGCTTTTGTGAGTGTCCCCCAAGCTGACTAAGAGTACTTAGTTAGCTCCTGAAAATAAATGGTAACAGCCATCCCTGACCAGCATTTATTATGTGGCAAGAACTGTTCTAAGTTTTTACATGTATTAACACTTTCAATCCTCACAGAAATACCTCTGATGTAGGAACTAGTAATATGATCTCCATTTTATAGATGAGGAAAATGAAGTCCACAGAGTTTTAGTAACTAGCCCAAGCTACACAGATAATAGTAGAGTCTGATAAAGAATCTACCTGTGATATAGGAGACTCGGGTTCAATCCTTGGGTTGGGAAGATCCCCTGGAGAAGGAAATGGCAACCCACTCCAGTATTCTTGTCTGAAAAAATCCCATGGACAGAGGAGTCTGGTGGGCTACAGCCCACAGGGTCGCAAAGAGTCGGACACAACTGAGCATAGCACAACCTGAGTCCAGTCTATGTTATTAGCCACTCAACAGGTTGACTGCTAAGGTTGTCGGATATTTAAGGAATATTTGCATGAAAGGGCTTTCAACTTATTAGCTTATCCTGAAGACCAACTTCTATTTATGCTTTGAGTATGCATTGAAGTCTGTCTTTCTTGGACCACTTCAGGCTATGCTGGGTACCCCTTTCATCACAACCACAAGGTTTAGAATGCCTTGCTTTAGAACTGTGACTTACTTTTTGAATTCCCAGTGCCTGACACAGCAATGGGAGCTAAAGAGGAACTTGTAAAATGGCAGAATGCAGTAGGTAGGATATTTAAGCATAAGTGGTACTTCGAGATCCAAAGAAAATTGAGTACAATGTTAATAATGTATAGTTTATGACCATTCTAATAAGCAGTTGGTATTTACACTAAATGTATGTTCAACATCATGATCGTTTATTGTACTCTTCAAATTTCTTCAGAGTTTATAAAGCAGACAAATATTAACTACTACTTAAATATTAATGCTGTTAATGTTTCAGTATTAGATACTAATATTAATGTTTACGCATGAGATAATAGTACTGTTAATATTTCAGTATTAGATACTAAGACCACTAGAATTTTGCCCCTAGAATAATAAAATCTACTATATCATTTACATAAAACAAAATTCTTCTACTTTCCTTTAATCTATCCATCCATTTATCTAGTTGTTGTTTGACAATTCTCTGTAACTGATGATACAGATTGAAACTTTTCCTTTCTTCCTATCAAAATTATTCCTGAGTTTGAAACTCTTGTTTCAAAGTTAGTTGTCACCTTGAGAAGTGACATGATAAATAATAGAATGATGATAATTAATAATGGCTCAATATATTTCAACACTGACATATCATATATTTGAAAAGGAAAATTTTTAAAGAAAACTCAGAATTATACCTAGGTTATTAATCTTTAAAGCTATATTCACCATTCAATAGGTAGGCCCTACTGATGTCTTTGACACACACAATGTGAAATTACTATGTGTATCATATATTCACTTCCCTAAAAATTCTCTGTGCTTTGCCTATTATCCCCCACCTCAACCCACGCCCTAGCCACTGGAAACCACTGATCTTTTTATTGTCTCCATAGTTTGATTTTTCCAGAATTTTGTGTAATTCTTTTCATGGCTTGAAAACTCATTTTTAGCACTGAATGACATTTAAGTCTTTGGATGTATCACAGTTTATTTATCCATTTACCTACTGAAGACCATCATGATTGCTTCTAAGTTCTGGCAATTACATTCTCAGCAATGCTTTAAGTAATTTTTGTTATTAATTACAGTAGCATTCAAATACATTTGAAAAGTATTACCCCCTAATATTCAACATATTTCTATATTTTGTCTAAAGAAAAATTGTGACAAGCATTTTAAATTTTTTGCACTGGTAAATTTGGAATGATTGATACAGTAGAAAGAATCCAGGACTTGGAAAGTTTGTGTATATATCTGGATCAGTCAGTGAGTTTATTGTCTTCTAAGTAGAGATATGTGCTTGGGAAACTGACCTGATGTCAGATTTTTGCTTGATTATGAAGCCAGCACAGAGTGTGTGATATTAAAGGAAGCTAGCAATAAAATAGACATCTAATGGAGAAAGTTTTGTCACGAATCTCTTTCCAAATGATTCTAGTCCATTCTTACACTTGGTTCTTCTTTTTTCTAATTATTATGGAACATCAGTTCAGTTCAGTCGCTCAGTCATGTCCGACTCTCTGCGACCCCATGAATCACAGCATGCCAGGCCTCCCTGTCCATCACCAACTCCCGGAGTTCACTCAAACACATAGACACCTGATAGATACCTCCTTCCACCAAGGATATAGAGATGAGAAAAATAAAGTAGTTCTCTAGCTAAAACTAACCATCCTTTATTGGAAGAGGGCAGAATATCTCCTAGGTTTAATCAGTTCAGTTCAGTTCAGTCATTCAGTCGTGTCCGACTCTTTGTGACCCCATGAACCACAGCATGCCAGGCCTCCCTGTCCATCACCAACTCAGGTTCAGAGAAGACGTTAAAAATAATGCTTGCTAAAATACTGACTGAATGAATGAATTAATCATTTCTGTCACCAAAAAGTGAGTCAAGCTCCCATTTCTTAATTTATATGGAGAATTTATCTTGTTTCAAAGCCTCCAACTCAGACTGTGTTTAACAGCTGAGTGACTAACACACAAACAAACAGGGGAAAGGAAGTCTTGTCATTGCTAGAGGAGTTTGCAAACTGACTCTTCCTGCAAAAGAGCAAAATGGCAAGTAACCAAAAATGGAAAAAGGTGGAAAAGATAGGTAATTCTTTGTCTTATGTAGGTTACTACTCTCCACCATGAAAAAGCAGAATGCCCTGTTACCACAAAATGGTTCAGAACCAATATCTCAATGCAACTACTTCCCTATCAATTAGCAGCAGATGTTTGGTTTCTGTGTCTTTTTTCTGAGATATATACATATCTTCCAGACCTCAAAATATGAAGCAACAAGCAAAAGTGTTACATTCATCAAGAAAATGGAGGCCTCAGAGTTAGGCTTATTTTTCAGAAATGTAGAACCAGCATTCTTCTCATGGAACAAGTGTCAGTGAAATCTGTATAGGAAGCATCACTACATCTCTGAAGGTGCCAAGGTGAAATCAACAACTATAGTAGCAGCACAGTGTTTAACCATGATAGTGCTTATCATGTGCTCTGCCACATGATACTGTAATAATTGCTTTATAAATATTACCCACTCCTCATAACATATGAGGAAGTACTACATTATCACCCACCCCTTAATATAATAAATAAATAATAATTTTTTAAAAAGTAACTCCAAATTTTCCACAACTAGTAAGCAGCAGAATCTAGATACGTGTCCCAGCATTTTGGTCCTGTATCTGTGTTCTTTCAGTTCAGTTCAGTTCAGTTGCTCAGTCGTCTCCGACTCTTTGCGACCCCATGAATTGTGGCACGCCAGGCCTCCCTGTCCATCACCAACTACTGGAGTTCACCCAAACTCATGTCCATCAAGTCGGTGATGTCATCCAACCATCCAGCCATCTCATCTCATCCTCTGTCGTCCTCTTCTCCTCCGGCCCCCAATCCCTCCCAGCATCAGAGTCTTTTCCAATGAGTCAATTCTTCGCATGAGGTGGCCAAAGTACTGGAGTTTCAGCTTTAGCATCATTCCTTCCAAAAAAATCCAAGGGCTTAATCAGTGTTATTTAAAACTCTGAAGAAATGCCACACTAACCTAAGCCCAGGGTAACAACAAAGTAGCATTTAGAGAAGCAAATTCATGAGGTTGTAACAGCACCATCATTCTGGAAAGAGAGACAGAGAGCGCAAAAAAGAAATTAGATCAAGCCTGGCTGATGCATGTGTGTGTGTTTGTGTGTGTGTGCTCACGTGTGTGCGTGCATGTGTGTGTGCACATGTGTGAATGGGCTCATGCAGCACACCCACTGAGAGGAAGTGCAGAGTTTGGGCACAGGTATTCAGCCCTCTTTCTACAGGGAAAGTAGATGCCTGAATATGCTAAAATTAATTTTTAATGATTTAAACTAGTTCTGAGTTTAAATCGAAGCTAGGACTGCAAGGAGATCCAACCAGTCCATCCTAAAGGAGACCAGTACTGGGTGTTCATTGGAAGGACTGATGCTGAGGCTGAAACTCCAATACTTTGGCCACCTCATGCAAAGAGTTGACTCTTTGGAAAAGACCCTGATGCTGGGAGGGATTGAGGGCAGGAGGAGAAGGGGACGACAGATGATGAGATGGCTGGACGGCATCACTGACACGATGCACATGAGTTTGGGTGAACTCCGGGAATTAGTGATGGACAGGGAGGCCTGGCGTGCTGCGATTCATGGGGTCACAAAGAGTCGGACACGATTGAGTGACTGAACTGAACTGAACTGAGGTACTTAAAATGCTCTACCACAAACGATACAATTTAACATATTATTCTATTGACCAACCTTTTAAATTCAGTTAACAAGAGTCTGTAGCTAAGAGTTTGATAAACTATTTATTACAAAGTCCAAAGTAATTTTAAAAAATGCATTTCAGTCCTCTCCGAAGATGCCTTTTTAAATAGGTGACTGCTGCTGCTCCTGCTAAGTCACTTCAGTCGTGTCCGACTCTGTGTGACCCCATAGACAGCAGCCCACCAGGCTCCATCATCCCTGGGATTCTCCAGGCAAGAACACTGTGGGTTGCCGTTTCCTTCTCCAATGCATGAAAGTGAAAAGTGAAAGTGAAGTCGTTCAGTCATGTCCGACTCTCAGCAACCCCATGGACTGCAGCCTACCAGGCTCCTCTGTCCATGGGATTTTCCAGGCAAGAGTACTGGAGTGGGGTGCCATATGTGACTATGTATACCCAAATTCTAGGCTAATGTTTTAATTCTTGTATCTTCTAGAAGACAAATTCTAAGCACAACGTAATTTCTTAAAGGAAAAAATAGGTATCACATACTTTTTCATTGAGTTTGAAGACAATGTTTATAAAACATTGTGTAAAATTTGCGGTTGCTGTGCAAAAATGTCTTCCTGAATTCAACTGTGGGAAGAAAGAATTGGATGGTTTGGTGAATCTTCCCCATTTTTAATTCATTGAGCATATTTCTTTTTTTCCTTTAGCAAGTATTTTATTTTCCCCAGTATATGCCACTGTAAATTTATATAGAAAAGAATCATAACTGAAAATAATTCCCAACTGCCCTGACTTCCTGCTAAAGAAGAAAAAGAAATATTTGCATTCCTTTCATTTTGCAAAATAAATTTAAAAAGGAGACTCTATCTAGGTAGCCTGTGTTTTCAGTCAATGATTCTGACATAAATATGCTTTAATTATATTTAAAATGTTTCTCTCTTATACAGAAGATGTTGTATATATATTCAGGTGTTTATTACAACATACATTTGGATGAAAAATAAAATTAAATGGATTTCAGCCAAGCAAGTGACTTCATAGCACAGATCTAAAGTTCTATTGGTACTGGAATAAGTGTATGTTATAAATGGGAAGTTTTACAGTGGTTTCTATTCTATTTGGTGGAGAAGTTAAGTTTCAGGCTCTTGAAAACAAACCAGAAGATAGTTATATATGTTGTGACTCTCTGTTATGTATAAACTATTCACTTTGCTGTATACCAGAAAGTAACACAACATGGTAAATCAACTATACTCCAATAAAAAATAAAAATACAACCGTGTCTGTTCCTAAAGGAACAGAACTACTGTTGGAAAAGCACTTAAGCTATGACCTTTTCTTTCGCCAGTGATAAGACCTGGCTTTCCAGAAAGGCAGCTGGAAGTTTAATATATCTAGGTGCTAT
Source organism: Bos mutus (assembly GCF_027580195.1). Lineage (NCBI taxonomy): Eukaryota > Metazoa > Chordata > Mammalia > Artiodactyla > Bovidae > Bos > Bos mutus. The sequence continues at coordinate 75,276,336 of NC_091617.1, forward strand.
AGACTACAGACAAGCAAGTGCAAAGAAGATGACCACTGTACTATTAAGCAGTCTGAAATGCTATCATGTGAGAAAGAAATAAAAATGAGGCCTCTAAAATAACCTCTGACATTTTCCCCTTTTTGTACTCATTTTAAAGTAGGCCTGCATCATACCATACTTGAACTTTTATAATATCCTTCTAATTTGCCTTCCTCTCTCCAACTTCAACATATGTCCAGTCACCCTCTTTGCCACCAGAATTATGTTTTCTAAATTAGGAATGTAGTAAAATTACTTCCCAAGTTGGTAAAGCAATCTATCAACTCTTGGTGAAAGTTCCATCTTCTTTCCATAATTTTCTCTTCAACTATATTACTATTTTTTATTCCTTTTTTTACCCTAACCTACAATAATATTTAACTGTGTATCATTTATCAATGTTCTTGGCAAATGCATCTCATGTATCTGTGAAAAAATGTAAATGCTATACATTATATATTTCCTTCCTTCCAGTTTGCCTAAAAATTTTTGGCCCTGCAAAAAAAGTATAACCTCTCATGGTCTTTTCATTTGGATTAATTACTATTAATATTTTGTCACATTATTTTTCTCTCCATGTATATGTTTTTCTCCTTCTGCTGCTCTTCCTTCTTCATATTATCAATGAAACATTTGGAAGTAAGCTATAGGCATGATGTCCTTTTGCGCCTAAATAATTCAGGGTATATTACCAAAGAAAAGGATATTTAATTTACATTCAGTTCAGTTCAGTTCAGTTGCTCAGTCGTGTCAGACTCTGTGCGACCCCATGAACTGCAGCATGCCAGGCCTCCCTGTCCATCACCAACTCCTGGAGTTCACTCAAACTCACATGCATCGAGTCAGTGATGCTATCCAGCCATCTCATCTTGTGCCATCCCCTTCTCCTCCTGCCCCCAATCCCTCCCAGCCTCAGAGTTTTTTCCAATGAGTCAACTCTTTGCATGAGGTGGCCAAAGTACTGGAGTTTCAGCTTTAGCATCATTCCTTCCAAAGAACACCCACGGCTGATCTCCTTTAGAATAGACTGGCTGGATCTCCTTGCAGTCCAAGGGACTCTCAAGAGTTTTCTCCAACACCACAGTTCAAAAGCATCAATTCTTTGGCCTTCAGCTTTCTTCACAGTCCAACTCTCACATCCATACATAACTACTGGAAAAACCATAGCCTTGACTAGATGGACCTTTTTGGCAAAGTAATGTCTCTGCTTTTGAATATGCTATCTAGGTTGGTCATAACTTTCCTTCCAAGGAGTAAGCGTCTTTTAATTTCATGGCTGCAATCACCGTCTGAAGTGATTTTGGAGCTCCCCAAAATAACGTCTGACACTGTTTCCACTGTTTCCCCATCTATTTCCCATGAAGTGATGGGACCAGATGCCATAATCTTAATTTTCTGAATGTTGAGCTTTAAGCCAACTTTTGCACTCTCCTCTTTGACTTTCATCAAGAGGATTTTTAGTTCCTCTTCACTTTCTGCCATAAGGATGGTGTCACCTGCATATCTGAGGTTATTAATATTTCTCCTGGCAATCTTAATTCTAGCTTGTGCTTCTTCCAGCCCAGCATTAAAACATAATTTCCAAATTAAGGTAATCAGTAATGCAATAATATTATTTAATATACAGTTTGTAAAACTTTTCAAAGTTGTGCAGTTTTGAAGTTCTGATGGCTATAAGTAAATTTTGACCCTCTTGGGGAGAATTTACAGAGACCAATTCACACGGGAAATTATAAATAAGGCATTGGCTAGTATTTGAGCTCTTACTGCCCTATATTTGGTACAATGTTGATGATGGTGACTCACTGGAGAAGGAGAAACTACCCAAAGAAATATAGGTACATGTTTGCAGGCAGATCCACCACACGAAAAAGGTCCTCTAGCCCTTATGTTTAAAACTGATGAAAAATGAAAAGATGCTATCATGAAAATGGATCACCAAATGCCCCATATTAAGGTAGATTCTTTTTTGAAAAGCTGTCATTGTGTGATTCAAGTTCAAATAAGACAAAGATCCAAAATCCTAGTCTCAGATGGAAGCAAAATGGCCATGACTGCTGAATGAAAGTTCTCTCAAAGCTGGAATAGATGGTGTCACCCATGATGACTTTATCCCTCAATATATAGAGTTTTTGGTGGACAAAACACTGGAAATTCATTTGGTTGAGTTGCAAGCAGTTGCTATGTAGCACAAAATGGAAAGTGGATGCACTTGCTTCCTGGCATATAGTAGCTCTCGCCTACCCTTTTATCCTGCTTTTGATCACTTTAAAAAGAATAATACTGAATTCTCTGAGGAAACTATAAGCAAAATGAAAAGACAGCCTTCAGAATGGGAGAAAATAGTAGCAAATGAAGCAACTGACAAAGAATTAATCTCAAAAATATACAAGCAACTCCTGCAGCTCAATTCCAGAAAAGTAAGTGACCCAATAAAAAAATGGGCCAAAGAACTAAACAGACATTTCTCCAAAGAAGACATACAGATGGCTAACAAACACATGAAAAGATGCTCAACATCACTTATTATCAGAGAAATGTAAATCTAAACCACTGTGAGGTACCATCTCACACCAGTCAGAATGGCTGCTATCCAAAAGTCTACAAGCAATAAATGCTGGAGAGGGTGTGGAGAAAAGTGAACCCTCTTACAATGTTGGTGGGAATGCAAAATAGTACAGCCACTATGGAGAACAATGTGGAGATTCCTTAAAAAAAACTGGTAATAGAACTGCCATATGACCCAGCAATCCTGCTGCTGGGCATACACACCAAGGAAACCAGAAATGAAAGAGACATGTGTACCCCAATGTTCACCACAGCACTGTTTACAATAGCCATGATATGGATGCAACCTAGATGTCCAGCAGCAGATGAATGGATAAGAAAGCTGTGGTACATATACACAATGGAGTATTACTCGGCTATTAAAAAGAATGCATTTGAATCAGTTTTAATGAGGTGGATGAAACTGGAGCCTATTATACAGAAAGAAGTAAATCAGAAAGAAAAACACCAATACAGTATATTAATGCATATATATGGAATTTAGAAAGATGGTAATGATGACCCTCTATGCGAGACAGCAAAAGAGACACAGATGTAAAGAACAGACTGTTGGATTCTGTGGGAGAAGGTGACGGTGGGATGATTTGAGAGAATAGCAATGAAACATGTATGTTATCATATGTGAAATAGATCGCCAGTCCAAGTTCAATGCATGAGGCAGGGTGCTCAGGACTGGTGCACTGGGATGACCCTGAGGGGTGGGATGGGGAGGGAGGTGGAAAGGAGGGTCAGCATGGGGAACACATGTACACCCATGGCTGATTCATGTGAATGTATGGCAAAAACCACCACAATATTGTAAAGTAATTAGCCACCAATTAAAATAAAACATAGATAAATAAATAAAAAGAATAATACTTAGGGGCAGGACAATTTCTCCCTGTCCCCAAAGTGGACTAAAGTTCAAATGCACTGATTTCAATATGCTAAAAAATTTCAGAAAAAGGAGAAACTCACACTTTTACAACTCTATTTGCCACAGGTGCCAGAAGTCAGCATCCTACCCAGTCCCCTTGTGGGAGGAGGTCTTTAGATTCACCTTATGGGAGTTTGGGCAGAGTTCATGAAGTGGAAGGGAAACTAAGGTGACCTTGTGGAAGAGTATCTTTGGGCCAACTCAATGAATTGTTGTTGTTTATCATACAACTAAATATATGACAGGGATTGATGTTTGTACGCTTTTATTTCCCAACTCCCTCTGTGACCAAGTGGACTCTCTCAGTTGGACAGAGTCACATGTAGAGAAGCACCAGTACCTTTGGCGTCCCACAGTCGTAATGACCACTTTGTGACTGATGATTTTGCCAGCTACAGACTCAGGCAAGTGAAGCAGCTCCACTGGGAGGCTCCCCTTGAGATTTTGGACTAACGGTCCCTCTGCCATATCTAACTGTCATGTCCACTTTGAAAATTAGCTATTAACTTTCTATAGAAATACCTGACTCATGGGTTCCTTGTTAGTCTTCAGCCTGGTAGGCTGATAAGGTGTGTCAACTTGAACACATGAATAATATGGTAGGAAGGGTTCAAAAGATCTTGCTTATCAAATGGAAACAGTATATCAAAGAATGCAGCTAGCTTCATCCCAAAGGCATCTCAGCTTTACCTTTTGCATTTGGGAGAAAGTCTATTTTACACTCTGCTGTCTCATGCAAAGTCACTAGCTTAATGAAGCCCTTGATTCACAGAGGTCTCCCAAATACCTAGTCCATGTACACTGCTGGTTGAGCTAAACTGCTATTCAACAGTGTGTTCTGGGCTGCTACAACTATTCAACTGTAGGTGCTAGAAATGGAGAATCCAAATTGCCTGTGTTTGCTATTTTCTGTGGGCAGAAATCAAGTTCTTTCTCATAACTCCGGCCATATTCCCCTGAAGGAACCTTGCTATATTTGGTTCAGTTGGCCATGATAGAGCAGTTTGGTCTTCCACTTGAAGAAATACAGATTAACAGATTTAAGATACTCTTATTTGGAACTTGGAGAAAGCAATGGCACCCCACTCCAGTACTCTTGCCTGGAAAATCCCATGGACGGAGGAGCCTGGTGGGCTGCAGTCCATGGGGTCGCTAAGAGTCAGACATGACTGAGCAACTTCACTTTCACTTTTCTCTTTCATGCACTGGAGAAGGAAATGGCAACCCACTCCAGTATTCTTGTCTGGAGAATCCCAGGGACAATGGAGCCTGGTGGGCTGCCATCTATGGGGTCGCACAGAGCCGGACACGACTGAAGCGACTTAGCATAGCATAGTGTAGCATATTTGGAACTATGTATTATTGAAACAAATTGCAATTTTTAAAAACAAAATGCTAATATGCTACTCACTGAATGCCCCTAAGTAACGTACAAGAGCCAAAGTGGATGACATAATGAATCTCTGTAAGTTTTACAAAAATGTCTTTGTCCTTACTGCACTTGAACTCTCTTGATCACAGGTGTGGCATGAACAGGTAACTGCTGAAAAATAAGTTTTATAGCTATGGGATAAACCAACTTTGCAGCAATGATGGTGAAATAATAAACCAGGTAGTTCTGGAAGGAACAATAAAAACCTCCAGAATATAGCAGAAAGAGATACATTAATGATCTTTTTTTTTCTTTAGTATCCACCGCTGTCACCTTCCTCATGGAGGAAAATGGCCTGCTAAGACTCTTCCACACTGTTGAAAGCATCTTAACTTCAACAGGAAAAGGTGACAAGAAATGTGCCCTTGACTTTAGCTGAAGTGATTGATGATACCTTTAAAGGTTCATTATTCTTCCTATCACAGTGAGTGAAGGGAGCCAGACACGCATAGGACACACTGTATGATTACATTTATATGAAGTTCAAGGGCAAGCAACAAGGAATCTATAATGCTAGAAGCCAGAATAATAGTTACCCCAAGGATAAAGGCTGGATTAACTGGGAAGAAGCCGAGGTTATTTTCTGGAGTGATAGAAATATTCTGTATTCTCATCTCTGCTGTAGTTGAATGTGAAATTCAAACATCTGTACACTTTAGATTTGTGAAATTTAATATATTCACGTTATCTTCTATTAAAAATGTTTAAAAAAAAAGATTTCTAGGGGGATATCACTTTTTCCTTCCCTTCCATCTAGTGCCAGAGATAATAAATTCAAATTCTTATTGACTGTGCCATGTGTCTGCTTTTGATTCACCCTTACTTTCTGTAGAGCTCTTTGGGGTCCTAGTTTTAGCTGAAGAATGGCAACTTGAGAGTTTCCTGAAATTCACCTTATGCCCCCATATCACATGTAGTCATCAAAGTGCCTTCTCAGAGGTTTGGCAGACACTTTCAGGGTAAATGGCTATACTAACGCTATGCATCCCAGGATTTCTGTTTTATTTGTTCATTCTTCTCAACATATTCCTATTTTTCAGATCACTTTAAAATGAGTTTTATTATTTATATATTTTTAAAGTCTTTATTGAATTTGTTACAATATTGCTTCTTTTATGTTTTGATTTTTTGGCCATGAGGCATATCGGATCTTAGCTCCACAACCAGGGATAGAACCTGTACCACCTGCATTGGAAGGCAAAGTTTTAACCACTAGACCACCAGGGAAATTCCTTAAAATTAGCTTTAAAAGATGTCTGTGAATGTGCATTTCATCATTACGTGGTTTTATTTAAAAAGGTCACCCTGGCTATCTATGCTCTAGTAAAAGAGTGACTCTTATTCTTAATTTTCCTTCAAGTGAAGTGAAGTTGCTCAGTCGTGTCCGACTCTTTGCGACCCCATGGACTGCAGCCCACCAGGCTCCTCCATTCATGGGATTTTCCAGGCAAGAGTACCAGAGTGGGTTGCCATTTCCTTCTCCAGGGGATCTTCCCGACCCAGGGATCGAACCCAGGTCTCCCACATTGTAGCCAGATGCTTTTACCATCTGAGCCACCAGGGAAGTCCTCTGTGCTTTAGATCTTTTGTTTTCAAGCTCAGTTTGAACAGGAGGTTTTTGTTTGTCATTTGTTATATTGCTCTTGATCTCTGTAGTCCTTGCATCCAATATAGCCATTTTGCAGATACACTCCTGTATCCTCATCTCCCAGTCTGGTATGAGATCCAGTATTTACAACTGGGCCCTTCTCTCCTGTGACAAAACCATGAAAAGACTTATCCATTCACTGAACACCAGATCTCTTGACCCATGTCCTATATGTATGGCTTTGTTTTCTTTCTCTCACCAACCTATTTCTACTGGAGAAGTAATCACAAGTGGGCACAGTGGTTTAGCCTTCCTCTTGGAGCAACCAATTCTGGCTTCTGATTTAATATAATAAACATGGCTTGTGTCACCTGACATACATATATACCCTGTAGTAGATGAAATTGACTGTCTCAGTCTATTCTTGATATCAGAGCACAGAAAACACTGGCTGAAGTCCACAGTTGCAAATTTTTGTTTTGGTCAAACAAACCTGTTTCTGTTTGAAGTTTTTAGATGTATATTTTATCAGTCATTGTGATATTTAGACGGAAGGGAGCAATAGAAAGTGTTATCTGACAGTGTGCCATCTGAATTCAAATATCTGCCTCTGGAGGGATCTGCCTCTGGATTTTTGTAACTGCTGATCCCTCCACAAGAAATGAACAGTAAACCATTACTTGGTCTTATGCTCAGACCAACTGCAAGCTGTTTGGGAAACACTTCTCCTCTCATTTCCCTTAGGAAGATTGAATAAGCCTTAACTTTAAATCCTCATTGCATTTTAAACATGTCCTTTTTATAGATCTTATCATATAGTATTACCTTGTTTTCATGCATCTTTTCCCTATGAAATTCTGAGTTCCTTGAGAGCAGATATCATATTATGTTCAAATCTGAATCATCTGTACATAGCAATGTGCCTTCTAAAGTAAGTACTCCAAATACTATTAAAATTAATTAGCTAATTAATTAAATACTGCAACTTAATTTCCAGAGTTTTATAATCTGACTTAACACAAGTTCTGCATTTTTTTCCTACTCTGGTTTTAAACAGCCACCCACTGTGCCAGCTAACTTATTGCCTCTTTTCCCAAACATGCTGTGACATGCTTATTCCGTTTCTTGGGCTTTTCTCTTAGCTTAGAATGCTGTCTCTCTGCTTTGAAAATTAGTAGTGGATGTGTGGTATATTTAGCAACTCTCTATTTACAGCAGTATTTTTAAATCTTGAAATGCAATGACCAATGTATACATTTTTAAAGGACATATAAATGAAAAGCCTCAGAGAAATTGTAGGGAAACTAGGGGAAGTGATTCAAACCTATGTGACATTAAACACAAGTTCAAGTTTCATTCTGCTTGCGTTGGTCTGAATTTCACAGAACCGGCTGATAAATGCCAGTGATTTCATGGGCAACAGAGAAATACAATGTCTGATGGGCATCATGCTCTAGTTTGCTTTCCAGAGGTTAGAGGGCTAAGGAGCTTATTTGGAATTTGCTGTTGCAAAACCACACAAACATTATGCTGACGTTAGTGTCTACAATTTGACTAAAATGTGTGTTTAAAAAACCATGTGTATGTTCCATCCAAACATGATATTAGATAAAACAAGTAGCACTAGAGCAACTGTGCATGTGCTTAAAGCGGATTCCAATGTGGTGTTTGGATTCATTCTACACAGTTTTCACTTTACATTTTAAGAGTGTGGCAGGATACAACCAAAAATGGAATTTTGAATGCTGAATCTATTAACTGGCTTGTATTTTTGTGAGTGAAGGTTTCAGATAAAGGAGGAATATTCGCCTTAAAAAATATATTACATAGGAAACTCAAAGTGACTGATCAAATTCATTTCTCCCATTACTTTTAACAGCTGAATTTATGAAAGTTATACTACAAATGAGATTTAATTTAAACTTAGTAAGACATCTCAAAACACAGGAAAATAGGTATTAGATGTTTGCCAAAATATCTAAATAGCCAAAATAGTCAAAATTAGATATTTGGCTAAATCTCTGTTAGCTACAGATGATTAATAAGTATTTGTCAATTTACTATTATCTAATCTGAATAAAAATATATCTATAGGTAAATATAGCATAAAATTTTAAACCTAGAGAATTTGAATGTGTTTGCCAGGATTTCAGCTCCAGCTTCACCACTCTTGGCCAAATTACTTTTATACTCTGTTTAAGACACTTCTTGCATAAAATCCATGTCTATAGCATAGTATATTTTAAATTAAATGCAGAATAGAATATATGAGCTAATTTCACTTACACATATATTTTATCTAACAATATTGTATGTGTACATCTGTGTACATGTATACATGGTGTTGCTAGAAAATGAAATTAGTTTATATAAATATATGTATATGAGTTTATAAACATTTAGACATAAAATACATATACCTATATGAATTCATAGGTATATATGTGTGTGTGAGTGCTTTGAACAGTAACTATCTGGTTTATAGTAAATAATATAAGCATTACTAATTATTATCACTAATATTGCCATTATGAATGACTATCTGTTTTCAGCTAAGGTCACCATCTCCATTTACACTTCTATTCACATCCACAGTAGCCTACTCCAGTTCATTCTGTTTTCCCTTTCCCTCATCGTCGTCTTCTACTCTCTACTGGATATTTTGCTATCAGCATTCAAACTTGCTGAGACTTGTACCATTTTAAGCAAATGTCTTTTTTATACAAAGTGCCACAGCAATGGAGGACAAAGTGCTTTTACTATTCCAATAAATGATACTGAGACAGCTGGAAACCTGTATTAAAGTAAATTTGACCTATACCTTAGAGTTTACCATTTCCAAATGAATTGCAGACATATATGTGAAAGACAATACATGTTATGACACAGAACAACAGGAGAACACCTTCATTACTGTGGATGGGCAAAGATTTTTTTAAGTAAAACACAATAAGATACTAATCATAGAATTAAAGACTTGAAAAATTGAACTCTATTAAAATTTAGGAGTTCTGTTCATAGTTCAGTTCAGTTCAGTTCAGTCGCTCAGTCATGTCTGACTTTTTTCGACCCCATGAATCACAGCTCGCCAGGCCTCCCTGTCCATCACCATCTCCCAGAGTTCACTCAAACTCATGGCCATTGAGTCGGTGATGCTATCCAGCCATCTCATCCTCTGTCGTCCCCTCTTCTTCCTGCCCCCAATCCTTCCCAGCATCAGAATCTCTTCCAATGAGTCAACTCTTCGCATGAGATGGCCAAAGTACTGGAGTTTCAGCTTTAGCATCATTCCTTCCAAATATTAATAGAGTGAAAAGCAACAGAATTGAATACAATGATTGTAACTCATATGACAGTGTAGTTTATATTTAGAATATATGATGAGTTCCTATAATTCAGTAAGAAAAAGACAATAAAATTACTGGCTAAGCACTTCAGAGGAGGATATTCAAACAGACAACAAAGTATTCAAATGGTGATCAATTAAAAGGAAATGAAAATCAAATAAAATACTACTTCACACTGATCAACTAGAAATCAAAAGATAGACAATATTTGCTGTTGGTAAGAATGTGGAGCAATGGGAATTCTCATACACTGCTGCTGCTACTAAGTCACTTCAGTCGTGTCCGACTCTGTGCGATCCCACAGACGGCAGCCCACCAGGCTCCCCCATCCCTGGGATTCTCCAGGCAAGAACACTGGAGTGTGTTGCCATTTCCTTCTCCAATGCATGAAAGTGAAAAGTGAAAAGTGAAAATGAAATAACTCAGTCGTGTCCTACTCTTAGCGACCCCATGACTGCAACCCACCAGGCTTCTCCATCCATGGGATTTTCCAGGCAAGAGTACTGGAGTGGGGCCATTGCATGGAAATATACAGTCACAATTACTTGAACAACTCTTTGTTAGTATTGATTAAAGGTGAGCTTATGTATAACCTATGTCCAGTGATTCTAGTATATTGGTTTACATTTTACTTTATTAAAGTCTGTTTTTTTCAACAGAACCACGAGAAGAAGGAGTTTTATGTTATATTTGTGGCTGAAACCTAAGTGCCTAGGATACAGCCTGGCCCAATGTATACACCTGGTAAGTCAGCTGCTAAAGAATCCACCTTCAATGCGAGAGAGCCAGGTTCGATTCCTGAGTTGGGAAGATCTGCTGGAGAAGGAAAAGGCTACTCACTCCAGTATTCTTGGGCTTCCCTGGTGGCTCAGCTGGTAAAGAATCCTCCTGCAATGCAGAACATCTGGGTTTAATCCCTTGGTTGGGAAGATCTCCTGGAGAAGGGAACAGCTACCCACTCCAGTATTCTGGCTTGGAGAATTCCACAAGCTGTATAGTCCACTGGGTCTCAAAGAGTCGGACACAACTGAGTGACTTTCACTCACTCATTGCCTACATTTGGTAAAGAGCTTTGAATTCCTGTATTAATACGTCAGGAGGTTTCTGAATGGGAAGGCTTTTATTTAGCACACAGTATCTTTTGCCCTTATGATTATTCTTCTGTGATTTGTCAGGACAAAGACTTGGTTCTACCTAAAAAAGCAGTAAAGTTATATCAGTATAAAATGAATAACTATAATAATCAACACTAATTCTGATTTAAATAACATCAGTATGTCAAACAAAAATGATAAAATATAGCATTTTTAATCTTCCAAGTCTTTTAAAGTAACTCTGAGTCATAATTTTATTTTTATGGCATCTCAGTAATGTAGACAGTGAATTTGTTTATTAGTATTTAATCCAACTGGGACCTAGGTAATTGATTCTGGAAAAATTTAAACTGAGTGTGTTAAAATTATTATAAGGATGGCATTGGGTAGATTGATTAATTGATTGAATATTGTAGCCTCAGAAAGATGTTAAAACTATAGAAAGAGATTTATATCAGAAATTAGAAAGCCCTAAGTAAGTTAAGTCTTATGGTTGACCTTTGTTATGGGTATGAAAATTTCCCTGAGAGTCTTTTAGAAAGCAGCCAAGAACAAATATTTGTGGAACAGCTGCAACATAAATAAATTACAATTAAAGCTTTCTCCTCCCAAGTTTGGGGTTAAAAAATATGAATTTTGGAGGGTTTTTGTTTGTTTGTTTAGAATTCCATGATTTGCTATGACATACATAGTGCACAATCATTTATACAAGTCGAATGAGAAATTTACATTAACAATTTTCATGAAAGTGAAGGTTTCTCAGTTATGTCTGACTCTTTGTGACCCCATGTACTATACAGTCCTTGGAATTCTCCAGGCCAGAATACTGGAGTGGGTAGCCTATCCCTCTCCAGTGGATCTTCCTGACCCAGGAATGGAACCAGGGTCTCAAATTCTTTTCCAGCTGAGCTACCAGGGAAGCCCCCAAATTTTCATGAATTAACACAAATAATATTTTCCTGAATTAACACAAGTAATATTTTTCATGAATTAACACAAATAATATTTTTTAAGTATTTGGAATTCCCCAAGTGTAAGTGTGTTTAGTATTAGGATGAAATGGTTGGATGGCATCACTGACTCAATGGACATTAGTTTGAGCAAACTCAGGGAGATAGTGAAGGACACGGAAGCCTGGTGTGCTGCAGTTTATGAGGTCACAAAGAGTCAGATGTGACTTAGTGACTGAACAACAACAAATTTTAATATAATTGCATATATTTTAAGATGGAGTTACATTCAATAATTTGCTAACCCTAATTTTACTGAAATGTCTACCGGCTTTGTGATACAGTTGATAATTAGAAGACAAATACACTTAACATTGAGAGACATTATGAAGTTATTTAAGCTCTCATAAGAATTCATTTTTGGATCCAGATAATATGGAAAATGGTAATGACTATCTTATAAAGTAGTTTTGATGGTTACATAAGATCAGGTTGGTATTGCATTTAGTGCTAGGCCTGCTACATGGTAGCATACAATAAATATTCATTATTATTATGTTGCAAATATTCATAGTTGATATTTTAAATGCTTTACTTAATGACCAGGACAAAACCTTACTGTTCATATAACTGGCTATATTTTGCAAGGAAAAGTTCATAAATTCTGCAAAAGAATAAAATGAAAATGTGATATTTTAAAAGGTTTTTACTGATTCTAAACATACTAAAAATATAAGTATTAAAAAAAATGTGTTGTCCCTCTCCCAGGGAGCATTTTTGCTTCTGAGATTTAAAGATTTAAAAACATTTACCTATAAATTGTTCTCAGTGTAATAGACTAAAGTAGCTAGAAATTAAATTGAAGCCACACACTAGGAAAATATTCATTTTCTAATAGAACAGTTAATGTATCCTTTTATGGTCAATTTTTTAAATTAATAAAAATCTCAAGAACACTATACATGTGATTTTTTTAATGAATTTATTTTTTATAGAACGATAACTGCTTTACAGAATTTTGCTGTTTTCTGTCAAACCTCAACATGAATCAGCTGTAGGTATACACATATCCCCTACCTTTTGAGCCTCCTTCCCATCTTCCTCCCCATCCCACCCCTCTAGGTTGATACAGAGCCCCTGTTTGATTTTCCTGAGCCATATAGCAAATTCCTATTGGCTATCTATTTTACATAAGGTAATGAAAGTTTCCATGTTACTCTTCTCATACATCTCACCCTCTCCTCTCCTCTCCCCAAGTCCATAAGTCTATTCGCTATGTCTGTTTCTCCACTGTTGCCCTGTAAATAAATTCTTGAGTGTCATTTTTCTAGATTCTGTATATATGCATTAGAATACAATGTTTATCTTTCTCTTTATGACTTACTTCACTCTGTATAATAGGTTCTAGGTTCATCCACTTCATTAGAACTGACTTAAATATGTTCCTCTTTATGACTGAGTAATACTCCATTGTGTATATGTACTACATCTTCTTTATCTATTCATCTGTTGATGGACATCTAGGTTGCTTCTATGTTCTAGCTATTGTAAATAGTGCTGCAATGAACATTGGAATACATGTATCTTTTTCAATTTTGGTTTCCTCAGGGTATATGCTTGGTCACACCGTGGTTTTATTCATAGTGTTTTAAGGATCTCCATACCTGGTGGGCTGCCGTCTATGGGGTCGCACAGAGTCGGGCACGACTGAAGCGACTTAGCAGCAGCAGCAGCAGCAGCATACCATCTTCCATACTGGCTGTATCAATTTACATTCCCAGCAACAGTGCAAGAGTGTTCCCTTTTCTCCACACCCTCTCCAGCATTTATTGTTTGTAGACTTTTTGATAATGACCATTATGACCAGTGTGAGATGGTATCTCTTTATAGTTTTGATTTGCATTTCTCGATTAATGAGCAACGTTGAGCATCTTTTCATGTGTTTGTTAGCCATCTGTATGTCTTCTTTAGAGAAATGTCTGTTTAGGTCTTTTCCCCACTTTTTGATTGGGTTTTTTGTTTTCCTGGCATTGAGTTGTATGAGGTGCTTATATATTTTGGAAATTAATCCTTTGTCAGTTGTTTCATTCGCTATTATTTTCTCCTATTCTGAGGGTTGTCTTTTCACCTTGCTTATAGTTTCCTTTGCTGTGCAAAAGCTTTTAAGTTTAATCAGGTCCCACTTGTTTACTTTTATTTCCACTACTCTAGTAGATGGGTCATAGAGGATCTTGCTTTGATTTATGTCATTGAGTGTTCTGCCTATGTTTTCCTCTAAGAGTTCTATAGTTTCTGGTCTTACATTTAGGTCTTTAGTCCATTTTAAGCTTATCTCTGTGTATGGTATTAAGAAATATTTTAATTTCATTCATTTACATGTAGGTGTCCAGTTTTCCCAGCATCATTTATTGAAGAGGTTATCTTTGCCCCATGGTATATTTTTGTCTCCTTTGTCAAAAACAAGGTACCCATAGGTGCATGGGTTTATTTCTGGGCTTTCTATCTTGTTCCATTGGTCTATATTTCTGTTTTTGTGCCAGTGCCATACTATCTTGATGACTGTAGCATTGTAGTATAATCTGAAGTCAGGAAGGTTGATTCCTCCAGCTCCATTCTTCTTTCTCAAGATTGCTTTTGCTATTCAGGGTCTTCTGAGTTTCCATATGAATTATGAATTTTTTTTGTTCTAGTTCTGTGAAAAATGCCATTGCTAATTTGATAGGGATCATATTGAATCTGTAGATTACATTTGGTAGTATAGATATTTTCACAGTATCAATTCTTCCTACCCAGGAACATGGAATATCTCTCCATCAGTTTATGTCATCTTTAATTTCTTTCATTAGTGTCTTATAATTTTTTGTGTACAGTTCTTTTGTCTCCTTAGGTAAGTTTATTCCTAGATATTTAATTCTTTTGCTGTAATGGTGAATGGGATTGATTACTTAATTTCTCTTTCTGAGTTTTCATTGTTGGTATATAGAAATGCAAGTGATTTCTATGTATTGACTTCATATCCTGCAACTTTGCTAAATTCACTGATTAGCTCTAGTAATTTTCTGATACTATCTTTAGGGTTTTCTATGTACAGTATCGTTTCATCTACAAACAGTGAGAGCTTTACTTCTTCATCTGGATTTCTTTTATTTCTTTTTCTTCTCTGATTACTGCAGCTAGGACTTCCAGGACTATGTTGAATAATAGTGGTGAAAGTGGACACCCATGTCTTGTTCCTTATCTTAGGGGGAATGCTTTCATTTTTTTGCCATTGAGAATAATGTTTGCTGTAGGCTTATCATATATGGCTTTTACTATGTTGAGATAGATTCTTTCTATGCCCATTTTTTGAAGAGTTTTAATCATAAATGGGTGTTGAATTTTGTTAAAGGCTTTTTATTCATCTATGAGATTATCATATGGTTTTTATCTGTCAATTGGTTAATATGGTGTATCACATTGATTGATTTGCATATATTAAAGAATCCTTGCATCCCTGGAAAAAACCCACCTTGATCATGGTGTATGAGCTTTTTGATGTGTTGCTGAATTCTGTTTGCTAAAATTCTGTTGAGGATTTTTACATATATGTTCATCGGTGGCCTGTAGTTTTCTTTTTTTGTGTTGTCTTTCTCTGATTTTGGTATCAGGCTGATGGTGGCCTCAGATAATGAGTTTGGAAATGTTCCTTCCTCTGCAATTTTTTGAAAGAGTTTTAGAAGGATAGGCATTAGCTTTTCTCTAAATGTTTGCTAGAATTCTCCTGTGATGCCCTCTGGTCCTGGGCTTTTGTCTTTTGGGAGATTTTTGATCACAGCTTCAATTTCAGTGCTTGTCATTGGGTTGTTCATAATTTTTATTTCTTCCTGGTTCAGTCTTGGAAGATTTAACTTTTCTAAGAATATGTCCATTTCTTCCAGGTTATCTATTTTATTGCCATGTAGTTGTTCATAATAGTATCTTATAATCCTTTGTATTTCTGCATTGTTTCTTGTAACCTCTCCTTTTTCATTTCTGATTTTGTTGATTTGATTCTTCTCTTATTTTTTCTTGATGAGTCTGGCTAAAGGTTTGTGAATTTTGCTTATCTTCTCAAAGAACTGGCTTTTATCTATTAATCTTTACTATTGTTTCTTTCATTTCATTTTCATTTATTTCTGCTCAGATCTTTATGATTTCTTTCCTTCTACTAATATTGGGGCTTTTTGTTTTTCTTATTCCAGTTGTTTTAGTTGTAAATTTAGGTTGTCTATTTGATGTTTTTCTTGTTTCTTGAGGTAGGATTGTATTGCTATAAAATTCCCTCTTAGAACTGTTTTTGTTGCATCCCATAGGTTTTTAGTTCTCCTATTTTCATTGTCATTTGTTTCTAGAAATTTTCTGATTTCCCTTTTGATTTCTTCAATAACCTGTTAAGAAAGTGAGAGTGAAGTCATATCTGACTCTTTGTGACCCCATGGACTGTAGCCTACTACGCTCCTCCACCCATGGAATTTTCCAGGCAAGAGTACTGGAGTGGGTTGCCATTTCCTTCTCCATAGATCTTCCCAACCCAGGGATTGAACCTGGGTCTCCCACATTGTAGGTAGATGCTTTATTGTCTGAGCCACCAGGGAAATCCCAGTAACCTGTTGTTTATTTAGAAACATGTTGTTTAATCTCCATGTGTTTGTGTTTCTTAGTTTTTTTCTTGTAATTGATATCTAGTCTCATAGCATTGTGGTTGGAGAATATGCTTGATATGATTTCAGTCTTCTTAAATTTATTGAGGTTTGATTTGTGACCCAAGATGTGTCTATCCTGGAGAATGTTCCATGTGCACTTGAGAAGAAGGTGTATTCTGCCTTTGGTTGGAATGTCCTGAAGATATCAATGAAATCCATCTCATCTAATATATCATTTAAGACTTGGTTTCCTTATTAATTTTCTGTTTTGATGATCTGTCCATTGGTGTGAGTGGGGTGTTAAAGTCTCCTACTATTATTGTGTTACTGTCAATTTCTCCTTTTATGTCTGTTAGTGTTTGTCTATGTATTTAGGTGCTCCTATGTTGGGTGCATAGATATTTACAATTGTTATATCTTCCTCTTGGATTGATCCCTTGATCATTATGTAGTGTCCTTCCTTATGTTTTGTAATCTTCTTTATTTTAAGGTCTATTTTGTCTGATATGAGGATTGCTACTCCAGCTTTCTTTTGCTTCCCATTTGCATGGAATATGTTTCTCCATCCTTCACTTTCAGTCTATGTGTGTCTTGAGGTCTGAAGTGGGTTTCTTGTAGACAGCATACATATGGGTCTTGTTTTTATATTCATTCAGCCGGTCTGTGTCTCTTGATTGGAGCATTTAATCCATTTACATTTAAAGTAATTATTGATATATATGTTCCTATTGCCATTTTTTAAATTGTTTGGGGTTGATTTTGTAGATCTTTTTCCTTCTCTTGCATTTCTTGACTATATAAGTCCCTTTAACATTTGTTGTAAAGCTGGTTTGGTGGTACTGAATTCTCTTAACTTTTGCTTGTCTGAAAAGCTTTTAATTTCTCCATCAATTTTGACTAAGATCCTTGCTGGGTACGGTAATCTTGGTTGTAGATTTCTCCCTTTCAGTACTTTAAATATATCCTGCCATTCCCTTCTGGCCTTCAGAGTTTCTGCTGAAAGATCAGCTGTTAAGCATATGGGATTTCCCTTGTATGTTATTTGTTGATTCTCCCTTGCTGCTTTTAATATTCTTTCTTTGTGTTTAGTCTTTGTTAGTTTGATTAGTATGTGTCTTGGTGTGTTTCTCCTTGGGTTTATCCTGAATGGGACTCTTAGTGCCTCTTGGACTTGATTGGATGTTTTCTTTTCCATACTGGGGAAATTTTCAACTATAATTGATTCAAAATTTTTTTCATACCCTTTCTTTTTCTCTTCCTCTTCTGGGATCCCTATAATTCAAATGTTGGTGCATTTGATATTGTCCCAGAATTCTCTAAGACTATCCTCAGTTCTTTTCATTCATTTTACTTTATTCTGCTCTTCAGAAATTATTTTCACCATTTTATCTTCCAGCTCACTGATTCATTCTTCTGCTTCAGATATTCTGCTACTGATTCCTTCTAGAGTATTTTTAGTTTCAGTAACTATGCTGTTTGTTTCTGTATGTTTATTCTTTAATTCATCTAGGTGTCTGTTAATTGATTCTTGCATTTTCTCCATTTTTTTGCAAGGTGTTTGATCGTTTTTACTATCATTATTCTGAATTCTTTTTCAGGTAGTGTGCCTATTTCCTCTTCATTTATTTGGACTTCTACGTTTCTAGTTTGTTCCTTCATTTATGTAGTATTTCTCTGCCTTTTCATTTTTTTTTAAACTTACTGTGTTTGAGGTCTCATTTTCCCAGGCTTCAAGGAGAGTTGAATTCTTTCCTTAAAGAAAGTTGAATTCTTTCTTCCTTCTGATTTCTGCCCTCCTAATACTGGTTCAGTGGTTTATGTAAGCTTTGTATAGGATGAGGTTTGTACTGAGGTTTTGCTTGTTTGTTTGTCCTCTCATGAGCAAGGCTGAGTGAGGTGGTAATCCTGCTGCTTATGACTGGGTTTGTATTTTTGTTTTGTTTGTTTTTTAGATGAGGTGTCCTGCACAGGGTGCTACTGCTGGTTTGGTGATGCCGGGTCTTGTATTCAAGTGGTTTCCTTTGTGTGAGTTCTCACTATTTGATACTCCCTAGGGTTAGTTATCTTGTAGTCTAGGGTCTTGGAGTCAGTGCTCCCACTCCAAAGGCTCAGGGCTTGATCTCTGTTCAAGAACAAAGATTCCACAAGTGGTTTGTTATGGCATTAAGTGAGATTAAAACAAATATCCACAAATGAGAAAGCAAAGATGAACCCCAGACAAATGGCAGTTACAAAATCAGGCAAATAATAATTGAAATAATGTAATATACACATATACATACACACCCATGAGCAAAGTCAAAAGAGTCCAACAAAAATAAAGTACAGTAGATTGACCCAGTGAACAAAGGAAATCAAAAATTATATTTACCTGTTAAGAACAAACTAACTAAAGCACAAAATGGAAAACAAAACTAAAGAAAGGTGACAAATGGGGAAAAAAGCAATGAAAACTAAACTAACAAATATGTTGAGAAGAAAGGAAAGAAAGGAAAGAAAGAAAAGAAAAAAAAAGAATAGATATGCAAAGCTAAAGAGGCAGATGAAGATTTATATACATTAAAGATTAACTGCAAGGGGAAAAGAACAGTAGGAAAAGCAAACAAAGGAATAAATGTAGAAAAAATAATAGGTTTAAAAAATTAAAATTAAAAAAAGAGAAAAGAAAAAAAAAAAAAAAAAGGAAAACTTCACAGAACTGCAAAATCCCAATGTAGAGGCAGAAGTTTATAACAATAATAAAAATGTGACTAAGAAAAGAAATTTGAAAAAGCTCTAAAGCTCAATTGGATTTCTTAGTGCCAATAAAATTGACAACTATCAGAAGGGGAAAAAAGAAAAAAAAATCCAAAAGAATCTACAGAACAAGTCAGAACGTAAGAATAATAAATGTCTCTCGTGAGTCACTGCTGTCCGAGTCCTTTCCCTCGCTGGGAGTCACAGTCCACCTCACCTCCCTAAGATGCCCTCTAATACTATGCTGATTTCTAGACCTGCTGTGGGGGCAGCTCAGATTCTAACCTGGTCCTACTCCTGTGTGTTCTTGCCTCCAATGTCCACAGCTATCAGAACTAGTGTGTTTTCGTTTGTGGGAGCTCTCAGTGGCCTTTTATATATTCCATAGACACAGAGTCTGCCTAGTTGATCATGTGGATTTAATCTGCAGCTTGTACAGCTGGTGGAAAGATTTTGGATCTTCTTTCTTAGCCACACTGCTCCTGGGTTTCAACTGTGGTTTTATTTCCACCTCTATATGTGGGTTGTCAACTAGGGTTTGCTCCTGTGGGGGCCAAGTATGGAGGTGGTGCAGCTACTTGGGTCTCAGGGGTTCTGACAGCACCAGGTACTCAGGGGGGTTGGCGGCTAGGGCAGCAGGAAATATAGTGATCTAGAAGGGTATGGCAACCAGTATTGGCCAATACAGTCCAAAATTCTTGCTTGGAGAACCCCCTCCCTGACAGAGAAGCCTGGCAGGCCACAGTCTACAGGGTCACAAAGAGTTGGACATGACAGAAGTGGCCCTGCCTGCATAGATGTAAGACATTTTTTGCCTGTGGCAGCTCTGCCCCAGTGAGATTGAGCATGAAAGTGGCACAACTGCTTGGCTTGCAGGGACCCTAGTGGCACCAAGTGTTCAGGGACACCGACTGCCTCCACCACAGGAGTTATGGCCCTATCAGAGGCTTTTCTCAAGCCTCTTATAGCTGGTGATCAGAAGGCCTCTTTGGCCCGTCTTTCTCCATAGCTCTGCCGTTCAGGCACTTAGAGGCTTCCCTTTCCTGGGGTCCTGCTCTGTTGTTTGGCATGTCAGGCACTTAAAGGGGCACCCTGGGTGGGATCCTACTCTGTGCATCAGGTGTTTGATGGCCCAGCTTCTCTATTGTTCAGCTGCCAATGCTGGCATGTGGGGAGAGAGGTTATGGTGATGGCTCCACCCCCTGCGTGTGACTCAGCAGAATCGCCTTGCTTCCATGGCTGCCTGGCTTTCCTCCACCAGCATTTCCTACCATGATTTCCTCCCTCTGCTGCTGCTGCTAAGTCGCTTCAGTCGTGTCTGACTCTGTGTGGCCCTGTAGACAGCAGCTCACTAGGCTCGTCTGTCCCTGGGATTCTCCAGGCAATACAGGAGTGGGTTGCCATTTCCTTCTCCAATGAATGAAAGTGAAAAGTGAAAGTGAAGTCACTCAGTCATGCTCAACTCTTAGCTACCCCGTGGACTGCAGTCTACCAGGCTCCTCTGTCCATTGGATTTTCCAGGCAAGAGTACTGGAGTGGGGTGCCATCGCCTTCTCTGGATCTCCTTCCTCACATCCCCTCAACCTGTCTCTCCACAGTCAACAGCAGCCCTTGCCCGGGGGTTGCTCCACAATCCTTAAACTCCAGCTTCCAGCAGCTGTGCCTTCTAGGGGACCAGAGTTCTTGTCTGGTATATGTATGGCTGCGGCAAGGACTGTCTGATTCTCATTCCATTTAGGCTGTCATAGATCAGCTGTTTCACTCTCAGCCTTAAATGTTTCCCCTCTGACTCAGACAAGTGCCCCAATGTGGGGATCGGACCCCTGCTTCAGTTCCCCCACTAGCGGAGGGCAGGTTTAGTCTTACTAACACTCCTGTATTCCCCGCTAGTTCCTTTGTTCTACTAAGTTTTTGTGGTTCTATACATTCTTTTCCACTGGTCAGGTACTCCTGCCCACTCTCAGCTCATACTCTGCATGCACTTTTGTGTCAGAAGGTATATTCCTGATGTATCCGTGGAGAGAGATGTATTTCATGTCCACCTACTCCTCCACCATCTTGTTCTGTCTGGTATACATAAATTTTAACAGTGACTTTATACCTAAGAAATTCACCTATATTTGTGGAAAAAATTGACCATATAATAGTTAATAAACAAAACAACATAAGAATTAGCATATTATTAGCTTAATTTGTTCATGAGTTGCTTTTACATTAGCTATAAATATCCTAAAAAATGGGATATTTAGCTGTTTGATATGACAAACAAGCAAGCATAATAGAGGCACTTGAAAATTACATTTAATTTTCTGGACTTAAAAGCAAATTTCTTTTCACTCTTATTTTCACATATTTTCTTTGGTTTAAGTTGGAGAGAAGGTAGTTACAATGATTCAGTATCATCTGATCCATAGCAAGCTTTCCATTTCCTGGGGAATAAGATGAGAGGAATAAGCCTATCATAAATAAAACTGATGGACATAGTCACAGTTCCTTAGCAATTAGTGGGGATGGACACAGGGAGGAGAATTATTTGCACAGAAATCAAATTTAGTTTTCAAACCTGTATTTATGATTTTGAAAAGAGCCAAGAACAGAAAAAATTTAAATAGTTATTAGGGGTTTTATGGAAACAGAATAAATGAATGGTTTCAATGGTAAGCCAGATTTAAGTATATATAAAAAAAGATAACTTAGCATTAGCAGGAAACCCGTAGATCCTAAAATAATACATTTTAAAAATGAAGACACCCATTTTTGAAAAACAATGACAAAGACAATAAAAAATTATTTTCCCATTCTAATGCTTCTCCAGAGTTTTAAGACATTACTTCTTTATTGGCTTTTTTCTTTTTAATTTTTAGTTTGACATTCAACTTTATCAGAGGTAAAGAAGAAATGTTGTTACTTCCTATAGACTTTTCTATGCTCTATTTTTATTATTGAAATACGTGTTGAGAATCTTAAATATCCAGGCAACTCCTTCTCTCTGCAAGTTATTCTAATTGTTGTTATTTAGTCACTGTGTCTGAATCTTTTGCAACCCCATGGACTGTAGTCTTCCAGACTCCTCTGTTCATGGAATTTTCCAGGCAAGAATACTGGAGTGGGTTGCCATTTCCTTCTTCATGTGATTTTACTGACCCAGGAATCAAACTGGCATCTCCTGCATTGGCAAGTGGATTCTTTACCATTAAACCACCAGGGAGGCCCAAATTATTCTAACAGTATATAACAATCTTAGTATATAACAATTTTATTATAGTATTTAAATAGTATAAATTATTCACTGTCTATGTGACAATCACTATATTAGGTGCTATGAATAAGTGAAATAACTGGATATAGTTTTTGGCCTGAAGGAAACTTACAACTAAGGAGGAATAAATTAATATAAAAAGAAATTACATGCATATAAATATCTGAATATATACATATGTCTCTTCAAAGGATGAGATGGGTGATGGCATCACCAATGCAATGCACATGATCTTGGGCAAACTCCAGGAGATGGTGAGGGACAGGGAGGCCTGGCTGCTGCAGTCCATGGAGTTGCAAAGAGCTGGATAAAACTGGGTGACTGAGCAATAACAACAAATGCATATTCAAGATAGAGATGAAATTAAAAAAAAAAAAAGAGTGACATTGAAAAGAAGGATATTAAGAAATAATACTTCAAACAGTGTCCCATAAAACACAGAACAAAACTGAAGGAAGCAGTCAGAATTCTGGGGGATTTGGCCAATTCTAGGGATGAGCGATCTTATCGCTAAGTTGTGACAGTAAAAGGTATGAGAAGTGAGAGGGAGAACAGCACTGGGGATGCATACAATGCACAGGGAATGGCGGAGGAAAAGAAATTTCTGGTAAATGAAATAGCATAGGAAAAATATGGTTTTCTTAAAAAAATGAAGGCATATAAATAATCTAGTAATATATATTTATATGTGTGCATGTGTGAATGTGTGCTGTGCTTAGTCGCTCAATCGTGTCTGACTCTTTGTGACCCCAAGGACTGTAGCCCACCAGGCTCCTCCATTCCTGGGGATTTTCCAGGCAAGAATACTGGAGTGGGTTGCCATGCCCTCCTCCAGAGCATCTTCCCGATCCAATATATATATAGCATTCTAAAAACTTCACAACAATGTAAGCAAATGCTATTAGAAGATAAGTTTGAAAATTTTTTTAAGTTGTATGTTTTTTTGAAATACCTTTGATTGTTTTTCAAAAGTATGCCCATAGACTGAAAGTCATCTTTCCCTAACATTTGCAGGGCTGGGGCAAGAGTACAGTGGAGGCATACATATCATATAGGGAGTTGTTCTCCTATAGTGAACTAGAAGACCAGGTTGAAGCTAAGAATTACTACTCACTAGAAAAGTGGTGACGCATGAAGAGCTGGCTCTTGCCCCTAAAAAGTAGACCACTCCCTTCTGTCCCCACCCCAAATTCCATTGACTTATGCCATGAGGGGCTGTGCCTGAAGGTGGACACTCCAGCCCACACACCCAATTTCTTATTACGTAGCTACAAAAAGGCACCCAGGAGTGTAATTCATCTTTGGGAGAAAGGACAGGGGGAGGAGGCCCAGGTAAGCTTAGACAGTCAGTTTGAACAAAGAATTCCAAGGTCTTGTGTGCCCAGATGTAGAAATTGGGATGTATTTCTGGTTGGATGTATCTCCCAGGTCCCTTGGATTCCTTATCCCATGGGAGGGACATGGCTGGAGGAAAGCCAGAGTGGAAATCCAGAGGATCTCTAAAGCAATATTACTTATAGAAGAGTACTGTAACTGACACCATGAATTATTTGTTACCGGTTCACAATGAGATAAGATGTTTCACCAGAATGTAAATGAGCTACATCACTAAGCATTTGTTTGTTTTGCTGACATTTTTCTTTTTCTCTTTAGGATGGCCTGGTAAAGAAGCCAATATTAATTTATATTCTGATACAAATTTCTTAGCTTGTCATGGGTCCACTCATAAAGTGGTACTGCTCTAAAATATGGGGCATTCTTGACCAAGTCTAGAAGTCAGAGTTACAAGAGACCAATGCAAGCAGACAAGCTGATTTTCTGATGCATGATATAGTCTGGGGATCTTCCCGACCCAGGGATCAAACCTGGGTCTCCCACATTGCAGGAAGACTCTTTACTATTTGAGCTACCGGGAAAACCCAACATATTCTAACATTGTATTAAATATAACAACTGTTCAAGACAGTTCTGTCAGAGGCAAAGTCTCTAATGAACTCACATTATATTCTTCCCAGTAACAGCATCAGTTTAATTGAATTTGAATATATAACGTGAATATTTGGACACTAAGTTTTTATTCCATAAAGTCAGTCCTAACTTTGTGTTCTGTTTTCTTCCAAAATTAGTGCTACTAGTCATAATTAAATACAATGATTATATGGAAAATATTATGGTAATCTAATGAAAAGCAAGAGATGTGAAAAAATTAAAAATTTCAACTCAGCCTCATTAACTTACAGCCAAATGACAAAAGTGATGAATTATAAGAATATGGTAGATCCTACCTGAATTCTGTAACTAGAAGCTTTTATTTAAGTACTATAGAAAAGACTGAGTTGGGGTTATAATAGTTGGTCCAATATCTTCTACATTAAAGGGATCAGAACTCTTAGCATTCAGATTTATAGAGCTGATTAATTAGGAGTTATCTCCCAGAAACTAGAGTTTTTCCTTTAGGAATCACTCTAAGGGAAGACATTTAATATATTTGTTTCTTTGTTTTAAAATATGTATTTCATGAAGAGGCTGTCTATCAAAGAAATTTAACCTCAAAAATCGTTCCCTTGACAGTTAATCAAAAGTTTTATTTAATCTTGGAAATTACAAGGTAGTTCCATCAGAAAATGAATTTAATTTATATACATTTATTTTGCACACTTTTTAGAACAACACCTGTTAGTATTTTACAATAACCATGCTATGGAAGTGTTTGATTTAATAGATTATTATTTTTTATGAAAGAGAATTCTATCACCATAGTGAACGTAGGCAGATAATTCTGAAAGAAGTTAATTTGAGCTCAACCGTTGTAGAGTACAAAGCATTCTTACATGGGCTCTAGTATGCAGATTAAGGAAAGACTAATAGAGACCTCTTTATTTCTAGCTTTCGGCCCTAAAACTCATTTGGCTGCAGAGATGATCCCTCTGTTCAGGTTCATTTTGGGTTAATACTGAATAAAATATAAGAAAAGAATGCCCCCACTACAAGAAGTCAGGAAGACTGGCTATTGACCACTTTCTTTTCATAGGTGTAAACTGCGTTCTGGAGAGAGTAGGTAACTTTTTCAAGACTCAGGAAAATGAGGTCATGATTTTCTTTCCTAAATAAGGATGCACCTCTGTCATTTCTGCCTCTAAAATGAATTGTGTCAATTTAGCCACCCAAGCTAATTAAGAATAATAACCTGTGACTGAGTGAGAAGCTCATTCTGCCTAGGAAGGACCATCTAGGTCTTGGACACGCAGCTATATCATTATTCAGTTATTCAGCCAAATATATGCTGAAAAACTTGTATGTGCAAAGCACAGCTGGGCATGATGAATCACAGAGAGAGAATTAAAGCATATTCAGTACCTCTACTATCATCAAAAGTAAGATAGTAAGCTTCTGATAACAGTAAGGTACTGAACATGGTTTAATCTTCTCTCAGCTATTTACAACAACATAGATAGACCTAGAGGATGTTATGGTTAATGAAAACAAACACTCTATGTTATCACTTAAACTTGGAATCTAAAAAATAAAACAGATGTATATAACAAAACAGAAACTGACTCACAGATATAGAGAACAAACTATGGTTACCTGTAGAGGGAAGGGGAGAGGGGAACAATAAGGATATGGGATTGAGATACAAACTATTAATGTATAAAATAAATAAGCCACAAATATATATTGTGCAGGGCTTCCCAGGTGGCGCTAGAGGTAAAGAACCCACCTGCCACTGCAGGAGACATAAAAGACCTGGGTTCTATCCCTGGATCAGGAAGATACCTTGGAGGAGGGCATGGCAATCCACTCCAGTATTCTTGCCTGGAGAATTTCATAGACAGAAGAGCCTGCTGGGCTACAGTCCATGGGGTCACAAAGAGTTGAACATAACTGAAGTGGCTTAGCACACACTTGAATATATTGCACAGTACAGGGAAATATAAGAGGTTCCCTGGTGGTTCAGTTGGTAAAGAATCTGGCTGAAATGCAGGAGACCTGGGTTCAGAAGATCCCTGGGTTGGGAAGATTCCTTGGGTAAGGGAATGGAATGGCTACCAACTCCATTATTCTGGCCTGGAGAATTCCATGGACTGTACAGTTCATGGGGTCTCAAAAAGTCAGATATGACTGAGTGACTTTCACTTTCATTTTCACAGGGAAATAAAGTCATTATTTTATTTTATTACTCCATTATTTTAAATGGAGTATAAACTATGAAAATATTGAGTCCCTATATTGTACACTTAAAACTAATATAATATTGTAAATTAATTCTACATCAATTGAAAAAATAGATACAAATATCAAGTATGATTTAAGTTCTAATACAAAAATGCTATATTCTTTGAAGGATTAGCTTATAAGTTATTAGAAGCAAAGAACATATTCCATGGCTGGGAGTGAGAATCAAAGCTTCAAAGAGGAATGGTGACTGAGATCAAAGAATTTTCCTTGGAAAGAGCGAAGATGGTGGCAAGTGGCCAAGAAAAGCTGGCAGCTGAAGGATGGAGCAGAACTGATTATACGATGAAGATACCAAACCTAGCTGAGAAGGAAATTTGATAAAAAACCTAACCGAGAGAGCAAAAGGAAAGGAACCGGCTCACCAGAGCTACCACTAAGGAGATGCAGGACTGAAATAATGTCAGAATGAAAGAACTTCTTGGTCCAAACCATCTTTATTTGGGCATGACTGGCAGGCTAAATATTCTATTCTGGGTATTTGTGTTCAGAGTGGGGAGGCAGCATTCAATTCAGATTGCTATAAAGACCTATACTTCTGCTTTCTATCTGACGGGGTTACACTGTATGATGCCTAACAAATCCAACTGATAATGAATATAGACAGGTCCCACTTGAGTTCTATTCTGCTGAGATTTTTTTAAAGTGGTTTTCAGAGAATTTCATTGTAATGTAATTCTGAGGAAAGAACTCTAGAGGTGACAATACTTCATTGTATGATTTTATCTATTCACATTAATCAGAGAATTTTATAGAAAATATAC
The DNA here is from genome assembly GCF_027580195.1 of Bos mutus. Lineage (NCBI taxonomy): Eukaryota > Metazoa > Chordata > Mammalia > Artiodactyla > Bovidae > Bos > Bos mutus. Next base: position 75,303,908 of record NC_091617.1, read on the forward strand.
TTTAAAAATAGCACTCACCTATAATTCAACAAAAAAAGACCCAAAAGTGACTTGCAAAAATTTTGGTTTCTTGTGTGAATGTGTGTGCATATATGCATAAAATCATCCCTTTAGAAGATTATATTGTTGTATGCCTTAGAAACTCAAGACGATTAACTTCACTAGTAGTCAAAGAAATAACTTAAAATAATAAGAAAACTACATTTCATTTAATAAATTTAAAATGAACAATTGATGATATCCAGGCTTGGTAAGGGAGAAGGCAATAGCACCCCACCCCAGTACTCTTGCCTGGAAAATCCCATGGACGGAGGAGCCTGGTAGGCTGCAGTCCATGGGGTCGCTAAGAGTCAGACACGACTGAGTGACTTCACTTTGACTTTTCACTTTCATGCATTGGAGGAGGAAATGGCAACCCACTCCAGTGTTCTTGCCTGGAGAATCCCAGGGACGGCGGGGCCTGGTGGGCTGCCGTCTATGGGGTCGCACAGAGTTGGACACGACTGAAGCGACTTAGCAGCAGCAGCAGCAGCAGCAGGCTTGGTAAAGGTTTAAGGATATGGGCAAATGCTGGTAGAAGTGTGCTCATGTTAACATCTTTTAGAACAATCAAAAGCTTTTCAGACAGTTTTACTATAAGTCAGGAATATATAAAAGGAAAGTGACATGAATATATACAGAACTTTATGAATACACAAATTCACTGAAGTAATATTTCAAATGTCAAACTATTTTAAGCAACATGATTTTTAACACTAATCAAGTAAATGATGAATGGCTGTGTGATATGATAAGGTACTGCTATGGAGCATTGTGAAGTGGGGCATGATGTAATTATGAAGTAAAATGTTACTGAAATATGTTAAATTTTAAAGGTTCTAAAACTGATGTGTGGATGTGTGTGTGTATGTTATATCAAATCATTTAGGACATACATAGGTATTATTTGGTTGTGAAGCAATTTTATTAAAATGATAAGAACTAAACTGGTATCTCCGAGATAAAGGTAAAACTTTTAGTAATGTGGTTAAAAATACAGTTTGATGTGAAACTACTCTATAAGGATAAGAAGAGAAACTATGTGAACAAGACTGTATCCTATATCTTTGTCTACTATTTCTTCATTGTGTGTGTTTACACTAGTTTCCGTATTGGTGGATGAGTTTTTTTGAGTTCCTTTATCTTGGTGGCAGAATCAAAGCTGAATCCAGCTCCCCTTTTGCCAACTACAAAGCAAATAGCCGATGGAAAGATTTTCTGTATGAGGTTTTTGTCTCTGTTCACATAAACTCCATGTTTTATTGAAAAATAGATTTTATTCTGCCAAACTTAGAAATCTGAGTTGGACTTGCCACTTGAATTGATTAATAGAGTGCAATGGAATTGACCTTTTGGGACTTCTAAACCCAGGTCTTAAATGCAGTCGCTGAATCTTCTGCTTTTGCTCAGGAAGAACCCAGACACAGTATAAGATGTCCAGGTTATATACGTGAATTGAGAGAAAGGCAACACGAGGAAGCTCTGAGGGCTCATACGTGTGTGGGAGCCCTACTGACACCGCAAGCAAAGAGAGGCCCAGTCCTCCCAACTGTCCCAGCTCAATGAGATGATCTGGATCATTCTAGCTGAGCTGATGTTCTCTGTGTGTGTGTTCAGTTGCTCAGTCGTGGCCAGCTCTTTGTGACCCCGTGGACTGCAGTCCGTCAGACTTCTCTGTCCATGATATTTTTCAGACAAAAATATGGAGTGGGTTTGCAGTTTCCTTCTCCAAGGGATCTTCCCGACCCAAGGATCGAATCCTGTCTCATACATTGACAGGCAGATTCTTTACCACTGAGCCATCAGGGAAGCCCATTTATATATATGCTATTTCTTAAAATAGGATTTTGCCCATAAACCAATGTCTTATATGCTATTTCTTATAACATTTTGTTTATAGGGTTTTGTCATGTTTATTAATAACATAATAAAGCATGTCTTATGGTTATGTTATATTCTCTGCATAGTATATAAGGTAAGTCATTTAATGAGCTAAGCTGACGTTTGGATCTAAGTGCAATTTATGGCAAGTTGGATATACAGTGTTCATGAGAAAAAGGTTTGGATTGGAGAAAGAATCCTGTTTCTCCCAGTGATTTGATGGTATAAGCAAGTGCTTGGGGAAGCTACTTACTCTTCCCAGTCTCTGATTCCTCATCTCTAAACAAATGGGGATAAACCTGTTGACATCTAAATTCCTGTCTAATCAAATACTAAGAGTCTGGACTTAGTTAAATAACTAAGGCTCACATTTTAGATTGAACATCTATTTTAATTTCTTCTCTTAAACAAGTTTCATAATGTAATGAAGGATTACAAATATAATTTTTAAATTTCTAAAAGTTAGTTTGTGTTATTATATGAGATAACAATGGGGGAGAAGACTGTCATGACTGAGATTTGTTGATTAACATTAATTATTTTAATCTAGAAGCCAGAATTATATGTTGTTGTTTACTGGCTAAGTTGTGTCTGACTCTTTGTGACCCTATGGGACTGTAGCCTGCCAAGCTTCTCTGTCCATGGAAATCTCCAGGCAAGAATACTGGAATGGGTTGCCATGCCCTCCTCCAGGGGATAGTCCCATCCCAGAGACTGAACCCAAGTCTTTTATGTCTCCTGCATTGGCAGGCGGGTTCTTTACCACTAGTGCCACCTGGGAAATATTTCTAAAAGCCAGAATTATATAAGTAAACCTAATTCATAGGACACAAAGATTCTGCTTTATTTTGTAGGAGTATTTCAATGCAACCCAGAGACAATATTTTTTTAATTACAGTAAGTACTATTAAAAGATGAAAATTAAGCTGGTCACATGCAGGAAAGAATGGTTAAGATGGTAAAGTACTTGAAACCATGTTAGGTGAAATAATTGGAGTTGGAATATTTAGTCTGGAATAGAGATTGGGGCAGGGTAGTTAATTCTTGTGGCCCTTAGAGGAGAACAAGAATAAATGGGTAGAGAAAGGGAGACAAATTTGACTCTGTTATGTGGACAAACTTAACTTAAGAATTCCCTCATAAAGAAGTTAATCAAGCAGAGATTATACAAATTTAAGAATTCCCTCATAAAGAAGTTAATCAAGCAGAGATTATACAATCATTTGAGAGAAAGTCTTCCAAATACATTTAAAAACTGATTTCTGCTTATTCTAAGACTCTAGGTGATAGTCTATATGCATAAAGATACTTCTGATTTTAGAAAGGAGTTGGGTAGAAATTTCTCCTCCTGGGCCTGAGAGAGTGAAAGGGCAAAGACTCAAGGTTGCACTGTGGGGATGGTTCACGTGGCTCATCTCGTCAGGGACAGAAGTATCATCTCCTAGGTGAGTAGTCCCGTTACAGGTATGAAGCATTCACAAGGTTGGCCAACCTTCACAGACAAACACACATTTCTCTGAACTCTCCTGCACCAAAATTACATCAATGTGTTCTTTAGTACTTGCATTTTAAAACCCATGATTTTCTTGTGGTGAGTGCCTCCATGCCACTGGAGACCTTAAGGGTGAGGACTTGCCAAAGCCAATTGTGGCCCAAGCACATTTGCCAGCTGGATGGTCATGCTTAACTTTGGGTTTCTTATTTTCCTTCTTCTTGCAACTTTGAGTAAAGAACACTTTCTTGGTTTTCATGGGTCACAAATACAGGACTCTGGACTGAAGTCATCTTTAGAACCAGGCTGTCATACGGTACCATGAGGGAAAGTAAAGTTTGTTTTTACTTTCTAAGGGATTTAGCCAAAGTCATTTTCCATCTCAGAGCCTCTGTTAAGGAATTCAGAGCTCCTTTTCTGATCCTTCACAGTTCTAAAAAAGAACAAAAGTTTTTCTTTGCATATTTCACAGTTTGAATATAAGTCCTTATTAAAGCTATGGGTGCCTGCCGTGTTCATGTACTTTTAGAGTCCTGGATAAACTGCTGATGCACTGAAACATAAGCTACAATTTTACAAAAGAAATGACCAGTATCAAAGTTTTACTAAAATTCTGGCTTTTAAGGCTTGAATTTTAGTCCTTCTGATTTTCCTATAATCCCTCAAACAATGGTAGAGACAAGGCCTGAAGAATTTAGCTTTGTAAAAATTTACCTATTTGACCCACAATCACAGAACCTAAGGTAAAGAGGAAGAAACTTTAAAATCATACATTACAAATCCTCCAACTAAAAACTGAGAAAATATTTGCCTTGAGGCATTGAATAGCTGAGCATAGAAGACAGAGATCTTTAGTGCTTGCCCAGGGCTCTTCCAACCACACCCTACTTATTCATAAGACATGTTCTCAGCCTCCGGAAAACTAAACTGTGATAAAGTACTTGCCTACTATACTAAGAATGTCTCTTACAGCAGAAAGAGCCCCCAGATCAGACTTACTGCTTGAACTAGATAACAAAGTGTTATATGTAAAATATCTAAATTTAAGCTTCTTTCATTTCCAAAATTCAAAATGGGCAAAATATCAAAAAACAAATTATGGTATATCCATAGCATTTAAGATAGGAAGATGGTTGTTTATAACACTTTTAAATAAAGGAAAAAATACAATAAATCTTATGATATATATATATATAATTAGTAAGGGTAGCATGTTGTTTTTGAGTCGTTCAATCGTGTTCAACTCTTTGTGACCCTGTGGACTGCAGCATGCCAGGCTTCCCTGTCTTTCACCATCTCCCAGAGCTTGCTTAAACTCATGTCCATTGAGTTGGTGGTGTCATCCAACCATTTCGTTCTCTGTTGCCCCCTTCTCTTCCTGTCTTCAATGTTTCCCAGCATCAGGTTCTTTTCTAATGAGTCACCTCTTGGCATCAGGTGGCCAAAGTATTGCGCTTCAGTTTCAGCATCATCCTTCCAATGAATATTCAGGACTGATTTCCTTTAGGATGGGCTGGTTTGATCTCCTTTCAGTCCAAGGGACTCTCAAGAGTTTTCTCCAATACCACAGTCCAAAAGCATCAATTCTTCAATGCTCAGTCTTCTTTATGATCCAACTCTTACATCTGACTACTGGAAAGCCATAGCTTTGACTATCCAGACCTTTGTTGGCAAAGGAATATCTCTGCTTTTTAATATGCTGTCTAGGTTTGTTATAGCTTTTCTGCCAAGGAGCACGCATCTTTTAATTTCATGGCTGCAGTCACCATCTGCAGTGATTTTGGAGCCCAAAAAGATAAAGTCTGTCACTGTTTCCATTGTTTCTCCATCTATTTGTCATGAAGTGATGGGATTGGATGCCAAGATCTTATTTTTTTGAATGTTGAGTTTTAAGCCAACTTTTTCACTCTTCTCTTTCACCATCAAAAGGCTCTTTAGTTCCTCTTTGCTTTCTGCCATAAAGGTGGTGTCATCTGCATACCTGAAATAATTGATACTTCTCCTGGCAATCTTGATTCCAGCTTATGCTTCATCCAGCCTGGCTTTTCACGTGATGTACTCTGCATATAAGCTAAATGAGAAGGGTGACAATATACAGCCTTGACGTACTCCTTTCCCAATTTTGAACCAGTTCATTGTTCCATGTCCAGTTCTAACTGTTGCTTCTTTGTCTGCATACAGGTTTCTCAGGAGGCAGGTATAGTGGTCTTGTATTTCCATCTCTTGAAGAATTTTCCACAGTTTATTGTGATCCACACAGTTGAAGGCTTTAGTGTAGTCAATGAAGCAGAAGTAGATGTTTTTCTGGAATTCTCTTGCTTTTTCTAGGATCCAATGGATGTTGGCAATTTGATCTCTGGTTCCTCTACCTTTTCTATATCCAGCTTGAACTTCTGGAAGTTCTTGGTTCACGTACTGTTGAAATCTACACAAGCCTCTTATCCTCAACCATCAGAGAGCAGACAATAAAAACCAGAATCACTTTTTAAAAAACTAATAAAACTGATCACATGAATCACAGCCTTGTCTAACTCAATGAAACTATGAGCCATGCCATTTAGGGCCACCCAAGATGGACGGGTCATGGTGGAGACTTCTGACAAAACGTGGTCCACTGGAGAAGGAAATGGAAAACCACTTCAGTATTCTTGCCTTGAGAACCCCATGAATACTATGAAAAGGGTAGTATGCCAACTGTGAATATAAGAAATATTGTTCATTTCTATGTGAAGATTTAATAAATCAGTTTTGATATTAAATATAATTACTAGTTTCATTTTTCTGAATATGCTACAAAAGTTGCTTTATAGTATTCAAATCTTTATTTAATACTATTTTTGTAATTTTCTTTCTACTGAATGAGATACAGATAATTGTTTTGATCCACTTTTATGGCATAAGTTGAAACACTGATGGGGAATTTCAATTGCTTACCTTAAGACACCAATATGTGCATTTAAAGAGATAGGTATTTCTTATCTTTGGAGGACCAATTCAATTCACCACACCTTGATTTATTGCCATTTTAAAATCTGTTATCTGTGTTTAGGGGCTTAGATTTTTATAATTAAGATTATGAAAATAAAAAGGAGCAGCATGTTATCTACAGAACAATGTAATCATGTACATAGACTGAAAATTGCAGGAAATGTCAAGGATTTATCAGTGCTGTATTGTACTGAAAGTCTATTGAGTGTTAGTGTGAGGTCTTATGGTGATGAAAATCTAGAGAAGTGAGTGAAGAGCTTGGATTTTTATCCTGCCCTAGGAAGCCTACAGCCCATCTTCCATAATTTTTTAAAATTGAGATTGTAATATTAGGAAGGACTTTTAGGAAAGGTAAGACTATTAGGAAAAATAAGCTCTGGAGGTAGATATTGGTTGTTTTGTTGTTGTTTGGTTGCTCAGTTGTATCAGATTCTTTTGCCACCCCATGGACTGTAGTCCACCAGGCTCCTCTGTCCATGGGATTTCCTGTCAAGAATATTGGAGTGGGTTGCCATTTCCTCCTCCAGGGGATCATCCTGATCCAGGGATTGAATCTGCATCTCCTGCGTCTCCTATATTGCAGACGGATTCTTTAACTTATGTCCAAACCTTGGGTCCTGTGTTTTATATGTAATTCTGGACCAATTTTATCTTTCTATGTCTCAGGTTAGATATTTGTCAAATGGGGCTCATAATTTTATGGCCTTCTTTAAGTTTTTATGGGGCATAATTGAATAGATGAGTATAAACTAGTCATATTGAATAAGTGCTCAATACATCCTGGCTATTATTAATATTGTATCTACTAGTATTTAGTAAAACAAAAAATTCATAATTCATGTTTTATTTCAGTGAATCTTTGTCTTATACTGGAAACATATTCCTTAATGTGAAGTATTTGCTCAATTTCACTAAGATCTTCTTTTGAGACTTATGTACTATTTTAAATGAATTTAGAGCTATGGAGATAAGGTTGTATTCTGTAAAAGAGGGTAGGAATCAATCTGATTAAGTTAGAACCTTGACTCTATTAAATTCTAAGCATTGATGGCGAGAAAATAATTTAAATTTAAATAATTTACTTTCTCAGATCATTGTTTCCTCAGCTATAAAAGAGGGATAATAATTCTTGTCCACTGTTACAGTTTTATAGAAGTGACTATCATTGAATGGGACTAGAAAAGTAAGTAGGAAGCAGATCAGGCAAGGGCTTGCAGATAGGGTTAAGGAATTTGGCCTTTGTCCTATGGGCATGGGCAATGGGAAGCTAAATGAAGATTTTTAGTAGGAAAAAGAAATGGTCAGATGTTAACTTTTAAAAGATCATGCTGACAACAATGTGGAGAATATATTGGAAGAAATAAGAGGAGGAAGAGGAAGCCCCATCAGAGAAAAATAACAATAACATAGTTTAAGGTGTGAGTGCTAGAAATAGGGAAAGATGTGTGGATTAAGACTTGTCTTGGAGATAGCATTAATTGGCTGGTGAAGCTAGTTGGGGGAAGAAAGGAAATGGGAGAAGTCAAAGATGACAAGCAGGTTTTGCCTTGAATATCTGGTAGGAGGTGTCATTGGCTAAGCACTACTGAGCAGCACTGAATGAAGACTAAATACTGGTTCAAGAAGAGGATGATGTTTTTAATATCTGTTGTGCTTGAGTGTCGCTGAAGCAACTAAATATAATAGATGTGAAGTAGATAGTTGAATAAATGGCCTGGAACTTCACAGAGAGGTGTGGGTTAAAGGTATATATTTGGTATCCAAGAGCACCAAAGAACTGATGCTTTTGAACTGGGGTGATGAACAAGACTCTTGAGACTTGGACTATAAGGAGATCAAACCAGTCTATCCTAAAGGAAATCAACCCTCTATACTCATTGGTAGAACTGATGCTGAAGCTCCAATACTTTGGCTACCTGATGTGGACAGCCAACTCACTGGAAAAGGCCCTGGTGCTGGGAAAGATTGAAGGCAGAAGGAGAAGGTGACAGAGGATGAAATGGTTGGATGGCATCACCGATTCAATGGACATGAACTTGGGCAAACTCTGAGAGAGGATGCGACACAGGTAGGCTTGGCATGCTGCAGCCCATAGGGTCACAAAAAGTTGGACACAATTTGGTGACTGAACAACAACAAGAATATAGGTGCTCATTGAAATTAAAGGCATGGACGAGATGATATAGCTCTAGATGGAGAATGCAGAGTAGAGGACAAGAGGCCTTGCACAGATCACTGAGAAAATTCTTATAGCTCCATTAGGGAAGATGGGCCTTCAAGTAAGACTGAAATTAAACAGCCAGTAAAAGGAAAATTATAATTCTTTAAGGTTTAGAAGCTAAAGGAACAGAATATTTTAAAAAAGAGAAAGTGATTAACTGTTGATTGGAGATAGCTAAGTGATCTAAGAAGCTAAGGAAGAAAACAGTTTCTCCTGGACTTGATGAAATAGATGACATTGATAATAACGATGAAAACAGTTTTGGTGGAATATAAGGGGAAAGTCAGACTGTAGAGGGCCAAGTAATTGTCTTGCAGACTTAAGATTAATGATTGTGAATCTATAAGGAAACGTTCTTTTCCCCCAATAATGCTTAATACCTTGGGTATAGGCACAGAAAAGTCAAAAAGTCACATTAATTTGGAGAATGGGATTTGTTGGAAATGTGAAATGGAAAGATAAAGAGGGCAGGGAAGAGAGTGGTTGCAATAATAACCACAGACTATAACCTGGATAGGAAGAGAGTAAAGAACTGACAGATGGGGGAAAGCAGTTCAGTTCAGTCGCTCAGTGGTGTCCGACTCTTCGCGACCCCATGAATTGCAACACGCCAGGCCTCCCTGTCCATCACCATCTCCCAGAGTTCACTCAAACTCACATCACAGAGGACTTAATAAATCAGTGATTCCACTGAGGTTGAAGTTCAGCTGTACTGAGGGTAAATGATCCAATAAGCTGGAATTTATAGAAGATTGTGGTCAGAATCTGAGATGTATTATTATTGTTCTGAAAGGTAAACTAGCTTATGTGCTGACAAAAGAAGGTTTGCACTTTGGGACCTAGCTGTTCATTTCCCTTGTTGTCAAAAGTGGGCCTGAGGCCTTGATATAAAGTAGTCAATTACTACTCCAAAGGTAGGGTAGTATTATGATTGATTGAGAGTTAAGGTCCCAAAGGAGACTTAACTAGAGAACAATGGGGCTCTAAATTATACATAGAAAATTTGGATAAATGTGTCTGGAGCTTAAAAGAGAGATCTAAGCTAACAGTGAAGATCTGAGTTAGTAAAAATTTGCATTTTAGGACACAGAATGTAATATTTTTTCTACTACAAACAAAATGCATATTCCTTACATTAGAAATCACCGATAAGCCAAAAAAGGAAGATAAAAATAACCTATAATCCCACCATAAAATTATTGTTGCTACTTGACAACATGTCCTTCTCCTAGAGGTATATTCATATCTATTTAACTTTAATAGAAGCTGACTTGTATTATGTATGTTATTGTTTAATATTTTTCATTAAGGTTGTTGTTGTTCAGTCACTAAGTTGTGTCCAGCCAATTCTGCAACTGCATGTATAGCAGCACGCCGGGCTTCTGTGTCCTCCACCACCTCCTGGAGTTTGTTCAAACTCATATCATTGAGTTGGTGATGCCACTCAACCGTCTCATCCTCTGTCGTTTCCTTCTTCTCCTGCCTTCAATCTTTCCCAGCATCAGTCTTTTCCAATGAGTTGGCTCTTCACATCAGGTGGCAAAAGAATTGAAGCTTCAATTTTCATTAAGGTATATATCATTAATAGTTTTCAGGTCACTGCATATCTATCTACATCATAATTTTTAATTCTCCACAAAGCAATACTTATTTTTCCAAACCCAGACACAATAAAATATTCAAAAGACATATTTTAGTCTTTATTTCCAAATTGAAAAACAGAAGCTTTCAAAGCACTAACTGGATTTGGAATATGTCTCTTCTCTCAAAGCAATAGTGTTGAAAGGATTGGATTAGTGGATCTGTAAAATCTCTTATAGCTCTATAATTTCTGTTCTGTTCTATTTTATTCTCTTCTATTTTAAAACACTAACTGGTAATATCCTAGTAAATTCAATATGTGGTCAATGTATTCATCTGATAATACTTAGAAGAAAACTGGGACAGGGAATGCTAAGTGGCTGACACTGATTTCCTGGGAAAATAAGAGCCAGGGCTTGGGAACAGAGCTCCAAATGCCTTGCTCCAGTATGCTGTGTTCTCAGCTACTCAGAAGAACCAGACAGGCCACCCCACCCTGCCACTCTGAAATACTGACTTACCCAATTTGAACCTCTGAGGTTTTTGAGGTTTCAACATCACTAACCTTTATGGGCAAAAGCCTGCTTTCCAATCCCAGTGTGGCTTCCTTCTGGACATCCCCCCTTTCTAGGCCAGGTTTCCAGCTCAGCATTGGCAATAAACCTCTGCACTCTGGATCCAGGAGTCATATCTTGCCTTGCTGTCAGATCCAATTTCAATCTTTAGTGATTATTCTGTTGGATAACTCCACTGAAGCTGATTCCATATTATATTCATTTGACTTTTCTTTTGCAGACAGTTCTTGTCACAGTGTAAGTTGTTTGGGGGCATATTGGAGTCTGTGATTATGGACTCCTGTTACATTAGTCAGTGAAAACCTTGGCATTTATAGCTGTTTCTTTTTTGTGGTACATTTTTAAAATTAAGTTTCATTAAACTTTATGAATATATGATATTTATGTATGGTCAGCATTAAAGGGAAAATGCTCTATGGAATTCATGAGCAAAATCTGAACTCAAATTAGGCAAGACTGTCAATTTTCCTGATTAGCATTTAAACCAGTATTAAGATTAAAAGGATATCAGGAGTCTTCAATGAATGAATCTAGTTGGGAATTTTTTCTAATACATGGTTCCATTTGATATGAAAAAATCTTTATTTCATGAAATATATTAAGGTAGCTATTTCATAATATTCCTGGGTTATGGAAGAAATATAAATACATTTGAAAAGGCATCATATCTTTATAATATGTTCTCTTATTTCTACACAGGTAATATATGCTCATTAACTAGCTGGAAGTTCTGTACAGAGTTGTCAACAAACTGTTAAAATTTCACTTAAAAGTTTGGTTAAGAGTCTTGGTTAAAAGTTTGACTTTCCTGGTAGCTCAGACAGTAAAGAATCTGCCTGCAATGCAGGAGATCCAGGTTTCATACCTGAGTTGGGAAGATCTCCTGGAGAAGGCAATGGCTACCAACCCCAGTATTCTTGCCTGCAGAATTCCATGGACAGAGAAGTCTGGCAAGCTACAGTCCATGGGGCTGCAAAGAGTCAGACATTATTGAGAGATGTAGTACAACTTTAAATGAGTTATAAAATCACACAAATTTCTTCTTAGAAAGAGACAGAGTGAGAGAGCAGCACAGAGAGTTTGGGCTTGGTTTCCCCAAAATTTATACTGTGTACATAAAATTTGTATAGCCCTAGACCATCATCTGGTAATTTTCAAATAGTTATGCTTTTTATAACATTTATAACATAATGAGGTCTTTTGCTTATTTTCATCTTTCCAGTAGTTTTGGCCTGTTTATTATTATCCTGAAAAATTTATGTCATACTTTTTTTCAAAATCCTCATGTAAAACTCTTTTAAACCTAACACTTTTAAAAAGAATAGAGATTAACTTAGATCAAATATAACAAAATGATTTTTAAAAGAAAACATATTATGTTCAACACTAAAGGGAATTTTTCATATTGTGCGTGTATATTACTACACAAAACAATGTGTAAAATACTCAAAGTAGTACTTCTATAAAGCTGATGAAGACTGCTTAAACAGAAACATTACCTTGAGAAGAGCTAAAAAATTATAGATGGATATTTAATGACATGAAAAAGCATTCATGACATAAACTTAATAAAATTATTATAAAACAATATGTAAAATACACCTGTTTTAATTAAAGATGTGTGTGACTCTAGACCAAAGACCTGAGAGATCTGTCATCTGCAGGTGGCATGCATTACTTGTGTACTGAGGAGAGACATGAAAAATGCCTAATCTGAAACGAATTAAAACACTTCCAATGACATTAGAGTTTACTAACTTAGCATCTCTGATGTTCTAGATTTAATTAAACAATTCCAGGTCTTAAAAAATGGAATTTAATCTACAAACAGAAGATTTGGATTACCGGCAACAAAGCATAATGACTCTATAAGCCATCTATTTCTGTAAAACTATCAAGAAAGGTAATTTGTCGTGTCCACTTTCACTAAATTGTTTTATAACATTTTATATGTCCTTCATAAATGTGAATTTATGCTTTTAAATACTGACCAAAAAACCCTAAACCAAAACAAGTATATCTATTTTTAGATGACTTTCTCATATATTAGATGAATCCTATTAAAGATTATGGCAGAAGTGGGGTGGGGAGGAGTGGCAATTTAGACATTTGAATGATGAGGTCAAATAGAAGATCTTAGATTATATGTTAGTTCTGAAATTTACAAATAAACTTCAGTTCAGTACAGTTGCTCAGTCGTGTCCGACTCTTTGTGACCTCATGAATCGCAGCACGCCAGGCCTCCCTGTCCATCACAAACTCTCGGAGTTCACCCAAACTCATGTGCATGGAGTTGGTGATGCCATCCAGCCATCTCATCCTCTGTTGTCCCCTTCTCCTCCTGCCCCCAATCCCTCCCAGCATCAGGGTCTTTTCCAATGAGTCAACTGTTCGCATGAGCTGGCCAAGGTATTGGAGTTTCAGCGTTAGCATCAGTCCTTCCAATGAACTGATCTCCTTTAGGATGGACTGGTCAGATCTCCTTGTAGTCCAAGGGACTCTCAAGAGTCTTCTCCAACACCACAGTTCAAAAGCATCAATTTTTCGGCGCTCAGTTTTCTTCACAGTCCAACTCTCACATCCATACATGACCACAGGAAAAACCATACCTTGACTAGACGAACCTTTGTTGGCAAAGTAATGTCTCTGCTTTTGAATATGCTATCTAGGTTGGTCATAACTTTCCTTCCAAGGAGTAAGCGTCTTTTAATTTCATGGCTGCAATCACCATCTGCAGTGATTCTGGAACCCAGAAAAATAAAGTCTGACACTGTTTCCACTGTTTCCCCATCTATTTCCCATGAAGTGGTGGGACCGGATGCCATGATCTTCGTTTTCTGAATGTTGAGCTTTAAGCCAACTTTTTCACTCTCCACTTTCACTTTCATCAAGAGGCTTTTTATTTCCTCTTTACTTTCTGGCATAAGGGTGGTGTCATCTGCATATCTGAGGTTATTGATATTTCTCCCGGCAATCTTGATTCCAGTTTGTGTTTCTTCCAGTCCAGCGTTTCTCATGATGTACTCTGCATATAAGTTAAATAAGCAGAGTGACAATATACAGCCTTGACGTACTTCTTTTCCTATTTGGAACCAGTCTGTTGTTCTATGTCCAGTTCTAACTGTTGCTTCCTGAACTGCATATAGGTTACTCAAGAAGCATGTCAGGTGGTCTGGTATTCCCATCTTTTTCAGAATTTTCCACAGTTTATTGTGATCCACACAGTCAAAGGCTTTGGCATAGTCAATAAAGCAGAAGTAGATGTTTTTCTGGAACTCTCTTGCTGTTTCAGTGATCCAGCAGATGTTGGCAATTTGATCTCTGGTTCCTCTGCCTTTTCTAAATCCAGCTTGAACCTCTGGAATTTCATGGTTCATGTATTGCTGAAGCCTGGCTTGGAGAATTTTGAGCATTACTTTGCTAACATGTGAGATGAGTGCAATTGTGCAGTAGTTTGAGCATTCTTTGGCATTGCCTTTCTTTGGGATTGGAATGAAAATTAACCTTTTCCAGTCCTGTGGCTACTGCTGAGTTTTCCAAATTTGCTGGCATATTGAGTGCAGCACTTTCACAGCATCATCTTTCAGGATTTGAAATAGCTCATCTGGAATTCCATCACCTCCACTAGCTTGTTTTGTAGTGATGCTTTATAAGGCCCACTTGACTTCACATTCCAGGATGTCTGGCTCTAGGTCAGTGGTCACACCATCGTGATTATCTTGGTTGTGAAGATCTTTTTTGTACAGTTCTTCTGTGTATTCTTGCCATCTCTTCTTCATATCTTCTGCTTCTGTTAGGTCCATACCATTTCTGTCCTTTATCAAGCCCATCTTTGCATGAAATGTTTACTTGGTATCTCTAATTTTCTTGAAGAGATCTCTAATCTTTCTCATTTTGTTGTTTTCCTCTATTTCTTTGCATTGATCACTGAAGGAAGGCTTTCTATCTCTCCTTGCTATTCTTTGAAACTCTGCATTCAGATGCTTATATCTTTTCTTTTCTCCTTTGCATTTTGCTTCCTTTCTTTTCACAGCTATTTGTAAGCCCTCCTCAGACAGCCATTTTGCTTTTTTGCATTTCTTTTCCATGGGGATGGTCTTGATTCCTGTCTCCTGTACAGTGTCATGAACCTCGGTCCATAATTTCATCAGGCACTTTGTCTATGAGATCTAGTCCCTTAAATCTATTTCTCACTTCCACTGTATAATCATAAGGGATTGTATTTAGGTCATACCTGAATGGTCCAGTGGTTTTCCCTACTTTCTTCAATTTAAGTCTGACTTTGGCAATAAAGTGTTCATGATCTGAGCCACAGTCAGCTCCCGGTCTTGTTTTTGCTGACGATTTAGAGGTTCTCCATCTTTGGCTGCAAAGAATATAATCAATCTGATTTCGGTGTTGGACATCTGGTGATGTCAATGTGTAGAGTCTTCTCTTGTGTTGTTGTAAGAGGGTGTTTGCTAGGCTGCCAGGGACCGTGCAGAAGCGCAGCCGAGAGTAGCTACCCCATGAGTGGCGACTTTGAATGCCAGGCTGCAATGATGCAGGAGCAGCTGAGAGGAGTTATCCCATGTCCGAGGTCAGGGGCGGCAGCCGAGACGAGCTACCCTACACCCGGGGTCAGGGGCAGTCACCGAGAGGAGCAACCCCATGTCCAAGGAGCTGCAGAGGTGTGGGCACAGGAGGGCCGAGAGGAGCTACTCCACGTTCAAGGTCAGGAGGGGAGACCTCATCCAAGGTAAGGAGCAGAGGCTGCGCTTTGCTAGAGCAGCTGTGAAGAGATACCCCATGTCCAAGGTAAGAGAAACCCAAGTGAGATGGTAGGTGTTGCGAGAAGGCATCAGAGGGCAAACACACTGAAACCATAATCATAGAAAACTAGCCAATCTGATCACACGGACCACAGCCTTGTCTAACTCAATGAAACTAAGCCATACCATGTGGGGCCACCCAAGACGGATGGGTCATAGTGGAGAGGTATGACAGAATGTGGTCCACTGGAGAAGGGAATGGCAAACCACTTCAGTATTCTTGCCTTGAGAACCCCATGAACAGTATGAAAAGGCAAATTGATAGGATACTGAAAGAGGAACTCCCCAGGTTGGTAGGTACCCAATATGCTACTGGAGATCAGTGGAGAAATAACTCCAGAAAGAATGAAGGGATGGACCCAAAGAAAAAACAATACCCAGTTGTGGATGTGACTAGTGATAGAAGCAAGGTCTGATGCTATAAAGAGCAATATTGCATAGGAACCTGGAATGTTAGGTCCATGAATCAAGGCAAATTGGAAGTGGTCAAACAGGAGATGGCAAGAGTGAATGTCAACATTCTAGGAATCAGCAAACTAAAATGGACTGGAATGGGTGAATTTAACTCAGATGACTACTATATCTACTACTGTGGGCAGGAATCCCTTAGAAGAAATGGAGTAGCCATCGTGGTCAACAAAAGAGTCCAAAATGCAGTACTTGTATGCAATCTCAAAAATGGCAGAATGCTCTCTGTTCGTTTCCAAGCCAAACCATTCAATATCACAGTGATCCAAGCCTATGCCCCAAACAGTAATGCTGAAGAAGCTGAAGTTGAACGGTTCTATGAAGACCTACAAGACCTTTGAGAACTAACACCCAAAAAAGATGTCCTTTTCATTATAGGGGACTGGAATGCAAAAGTAGGAAGTCAAGAAACACCTGGAGTAACAGGCAAATTTGGCCTTGGAATACGGAATGAAGCAGGGCAAAGGCTAATAGAGTTTTGCCAAGAGAACACACTGGTCATAGAAATAAACTTAAGTAAATGAAAAGTCACACATACACATTTTTCATTTTAAAAAATGTTCAAGTGTTCTGCAAAGCTGTGTTACAGGCATTTTATAACCACAGCAGCAAATATTATAATCATCTAGCAAATGGAAAATCCAAGTCTGAATCAGTACACAGAACTAATATAAATCACAAAGTTTCAGAGGCAGGATTTATGGCTGTCACAGTTTATTTGAACAGTATATGTCTTGGCATCCAGAGAACAATCCTTGTAGTTTCCCCCAGCATCAAGATTCTTAGCTCAAAAGTCAGGATTCTCACTTGAATAGAGGTTTGACAATTCTGTATTTATCTAGAGGAAGGAATCTAAAGCAACTATGAATTAACAGTTTGCATGTTCTCATTGAACAAACATTTGCAAATTGACCCTGCTGTGTGGAAATTATGAAATTTGCAGGTGGGATTAGGTTGGACTACTTTATGCCAGTTTATAAATTCCCACCACCTTTTGGTTCTGGTTATTGCTGTGACAACCAGTGGTCTTCAGATATCTCACCTCTTCCTCACATCTTGTTTTTTGCCCTAAGGGTTCTTTTATGTCTCAATATGGAATGCTGTGGGAGCTGACATAGTGATTCTGAAACAGCCAGAAAGACAGTATCTTACTTGACGTGTATTAGACAGGAATCAGGGGATAAAAATCCCTCTCCTTAGGCTGACAGTTCTTTTTTTTTTTTTGGTGTGAGCCATTTTTAAAAAGTATTTATTGAATTTGTTACAAATTGTTTCTGTTTTAGGTTTTAGGTTTTTTGCTTCAAGGCCTCTGATATCTTAGCTCCCCTACCAGGGATAGAACCTGAACCCCTTGTACCGGAAGGCAACATCTTAACTGCTAGACCACCAAGGAAGTCTCAGGCTGATATTTCTGAGACATATTCTCAGTCTTCAGAAATTCTGCAGGGGAATTTAGTCCATAGTAGAATCAAGGTTAGTCTTCCTTTCTTTCCTATTTCACTCTTACAGTTCCATGTTTCCAATGACCTGGGATCACTTCACACATGTTAGACTTTATCTCAAGCTCTGCTTTTGGGGAGAACCAAAGCTAAACATTATTTAAAGATACGGAAATTCCCCCTCCTACCTTGAGAAACAGTGTGCTATATTTATTTTTAGTTTAGCTCAAGGGCAAGAAATGCTGTTAGATTTACATCATGCAAAACAATTTAGTGCAAGATAATCACTAGTTATGTCACAAAATCTGACCTTAAAGCAAATGGCAGAGTTGGAATTCAAAGTCAGGTTTGCTTACATCATTATTTATGTCTCAATAAGAGTAAGAGTGGTGGTGTGTGCATGCTCAGTCACGTCTGACAGTTTGTGACTCCATGGACTATAGCCCACCAGGCTCCTCTGTCCATGGAATTTTCCAGGCAAGAACACTGGAGTGGGTTGCCATTTCCTTCTCCAGGGGATTTTCCCAACCCAGGGATTGAACCTTCATCTCTGGTGTCTCCTGCATTGGCAGGTGGGTTCTTAACCTCTAGTGTTGCCTGTAAATGTGTGCTCAGATGAGGCAATCAAGGACAGGTGAATAATGGTTGTTTTATATCTCCTATTCTTTCTGAATCAGAGCTTGTGGAGTGGTTTTTCTGTCCCTGGTTTAACATTGTGTAAGGTTTGTGGAAAGGAGAGGATAACTAGTTTTATTACTTAAAACCTGCTGGAACAGGTATCATGTCTGAATTTGAAGGAGAGGACAGAAAATCACCTAAAATCCTGGATTTTGAGCAGTATACAGTGATAGGGTGTGTCCTTGGGATGTTTCTCAGGAGGATATGAGTGTAGAGAGAAGGAGAAAGTGGATATTTTGTGACTACAAGTAAGGACTCTGGCACGACTGGCCCAGTGCTGACCATTGTCTATATTTTCTTTTTGCGTGGTGCACAGCTGGACTGTGTTTCCCAACTTTACTACACAGACTTGTGGCCAAACAATAAGGCTCATGAGTAAATGTGAATGGTTGTGATGATTGCCATCCTTGAGGAATGAAGAGCTTTTTCCACACATGCTCTCTTTTTTTCCCTTGAAGCCTGGTTACAAAAATCCTGTGGAGGACTTTGAAGACCTACCTTCTACATAAGCAGAGGGGTTTGAGGTTGAAAATCAATTTGAGGAATGTAAACTCATTGGATATAACGTGAGAAAGAAGGAGACTTCTATTTTGGGAATCTACTGACTGGTTGATCACTGAGGAATTGATGCTTTCGAATTGAGGTGCTGGGGAGGACTCTTGAGAGTCCTTTGAAATGAAAGGAGATCCAACCAGTCAATCCTAAAGGAAATCAGTCCTGAATATTCATTGGAAGGACTGATGCTGTCTTATGCCAACACTCAACTCATTAGAAAAGACCCTGATGCTGGGAAAGACTGAAGGCAAAAGGAGAAGGGGATGGCAGAAGATGAGATGGTTAGATAGCATCACCAACTCAATGGACATGAATTTCAGCAAACTCCAGAACAAGGAAGGACACGGGAGCCTGGTGTGCTGCGGTCCATGGGGTTGCAAAGAGTTGGACACAACCTGGGGACTGAACATGAAATGACTGGGATTCTTTCAGAATTAGATAAGGCTGGTGGTAGCCAGCCTTATCTAATTAGCAGAAAGAGAAAAGCCTTCAATTTAATGTTACATAAAATAAAATAACTGGTTAGAAGAAAATAAAAAAGTAGAAACCAAATAATCACAGAAATTGTAAGATGTTTCTTTGAGATAACAAAAAGTAAAATGAAATGTTTATGACAAGAAGAGAAACCCACTAAAAATAATAACAGAAATAAAAGGAATATAATTCCAGATTAAAAGAGATTAACTACTAAAACAAAATGAACATTGTATGTGCTAATTTTGAAATTTTAAACAAATGAACAACTTCTAAAGAAATAAAATTTATAAAAACTGTATCAGAGAAAAAGAATAAAATTGGTTTATTACCATTAAATAAACACATGCATGCATACTCTCTCATACACCCCAGTTATTTTTTAATTAATTTTTATTAGAGTATAGTTGCTTAACCCAGCTATTTTTAGAGTTGAAATATGCCAAAGATTCAACGGGTAGAACTAAAGGCTTTTCTAGAGAATAAAATATGAAAGACTGTTCCACAACTTTGTGAGAACAGTACAGTTTTAATGCCCAAACAAGATTTGGATAGAATGAGAAAGGAAATAGAATAAACTAATCTCATTTATGAACATATATTCCAAAAAATAGTAAAACATATAAAGCAATATATTTAAAAATACATTATAACAAGACTGTTTATCCAGCAATGTACATTGGGTTCAACTTGGAAAAAAATCATTATAAAAATATATTAAAGAAAAAACATATAATAAACTCAGCATATTTACAAATGTTTTGTTAAAATTTAATATTCATTAATGATGACAACCATGGTATATTAGGAGGGAGTTTAATCTGAAAACAGAGTAAATGTCTAAGATACAGTCTTTTCAAAACTAGTTAAGACAGATACATGCTGCAACATTTCTATTCAATAAAGATATGTGGACTGAAAAAGAAGAAAACATCACTTCATGCACAAGTGAAACATATTTACATAGAAATCAAGGAAAATATATTTTGTAAACTGTTCAGATGATTAAGGTAGTTGGATATACAATAAAAAATGTTGTTCCTGTGTATGTACCCTGAAGAAATTCTCAGAATACAAGAGTATGATATTCGAAATGACTGAAGCAGTATTCATGTTGGTCAATGGAGTATTGGAGACAACAAAAGCTATTTATCTTTAAGAGTTGTAGACAGTAATGTAAATGGAAAAACATGTGGGATATTATGAAGCAACTGGAAGCAATTTATAGGTGAAATATAGCAAAATTTGAGGAATGCAACTAACAGAGCACTTAAAGAGAAATTTATAATCTTCAAATACATTAACAATGAGTGCAATTTTAAAATTAACAATCTATGCTTTTACCTTCATAAGCTAGAAATCCAAATATAAGTAAGAGGAAGAAAATACTACCAAGAAAGCCAGCAAAATAGAAAATCTAATACCAAAAAGGAAAAACATAATCACATGTTAATAATTTTAAAAGATCACCAGTTTGGAAAACATCATAGCTCTACAGATCAAGACAAAAGATAAAAAGTACAAGCTATTGATATTAGGGTTCAAAGAGAGAACATCCCTACTGATCTTACAAACATTAAAACACAGTAAGGCAATTTCGTAGACAACTTTGTGCCAATAAATTTGACAATTTAGATTAAAGACACAAACTTTCAAAAGATAACCATATATCTATTAAACAATGTGAATTCATTGCTACAAACCTACCCACCATCAAAACTTTAGGCACAAATAGCTTCAGTAATGAATTCTATTAAATACTTGGGAAAATGGTAATGACACTGTTACATAAACTCTTTCAGAAAACAGAAAGGTAGGATTTTTCAACTTACTTTTGAAGCCAGAATAATCCTGATACCAAAATAAGACAAGAACATTAAAAGAGTATAATTATAAACTGATATAATTCATGGGCATATATACAAATATCTGTAACAAATTTTAGCAGAGAGAATCCAGAAGTACATCCAAAGAAATCAGAAGAGTTGCTTTTTGGGTGTTACCATGAAGTGGTTGCTAGGAAGCCATATAAGCAAATGTTTTGAAGGGATGGAAATATTCCATATCTTAGCTGAGTGGGTTATCTAGGTGTATACTTTTGTCACAACTCATTGAACTCCATACTTATGATCATTGTATTTATTATAAAGGAAAAAAATAAAATAGTAATTTTACAATGGAAAAGTCTGGCAAACACCTCCTTAGCCAAATTACCAATGTCATCACAGGTAAGAAGACATATTGATACAATACTGTGAGAAGAAATTAATGCTACTCCTGTTTATTATTTTTTTAAGTGTATAATGATGAGTAAACACCAGACAAACCTAAATTGAGAAATATTTGTAAAATAACAGACTGTTGTTTTCATTGCTTAGTTGCTAAGTCATGTCTGACTCTTTTGCTACTCCATGAACTGTATCCAACCAGCCTCATTTATTCATGGGATTTCCAAGGCAAGAATACTGGAATGGGTTGCTATTTCCTTCTCCAAGGGATCTTCATGACTCAGGGATCAAATTTACATCTTTTGCATTTCCTGCATTGGCAGGTGTATTCTTTACCACTGAGCCCCAGGGAATTCAGTTCAGTCACTCAGTCATGTTCAACTCTGTGATCAGATGGACTGCAGCACATCCGGCCTCCCTGATCATCACCAACTCCCAGAGTTTACTCAAACTCAAGTCCATTAAGTCAATGAGGCCATCCAACCACCTCATCCTCTGTCATCCCCTTCTCCTGCCTTCAATCTTTGCCAGCATCAGGGTCTTTTCAAATGAGCCAGCTCTTCACATCAGGTGGCCAAAGTATTGGAGTTTCAGCTTCAACATCAGTCCTTCCAATGGATATTTAGGACTGATTTCCTTGAGGATGGACTGGTTGGATCTCCTTGCAGTCCAAGGGACTCTCAAGAGTCTTCTCCAACACCACAGTTCAAAAGCATCAATTCTTTGGTGCTCAGCTTTCTTTACAGTCCAACTCTCACATCCATACATGACAATTGGAAAAACCATAGCCTTGACTAGACAGATCTTTGTTGGCAAAATAATGTCTCTGCTTTTTAGTATGCTGTCTAGGTTGGTCATAACTTTTCTTCCAAGGAGTGTCTTTTAATTTCATGGCTGCAGTCACCATCTGTAGTGATTTTGGAGCCCAAGAAAAGAAAGTCTGTCACTGTTTGCACTGTTTCCCCATCTATTTGTCATGAAGTGATGGGACCGAATGACATGATCTTCGTTTTCTGAATGTTGAGCTTTAGGCCAACATTTCCCCTATCCTCTT
This sequence comes from Bos mutus, assembly GCF_027580195.1. NCBI lineage: Eukaryota > Metazoa > Chordata > Mammalia > Artiodactyla > Bovidae > Bos > Bos mutus. Next base: position 75,326,392 of record NC_091617.1, read on the forward strand.
TCACTTTCATCAAGAGGCTCTTTAGCTCTTCTTTGCTTTCTGACATAAGGGTGGTGTCATCTGCCTATTGATGTTTCTCCCAGCAATCTTGATTCCAGCTTGTGCTTCATCCAGCCCAGCATGTCTCATGATGTACTCTGCATATAAGTTAAATAAGCAGGGTGACGATATACAGCCTTGACATACTCCTTCCCAGATTTGGAACCAGTCTGTGGTTCCATGTCCAGTTCTAACTGTTGCTTCCTGACCTGCATACAGATTTCTCAAGAGGCATGTCAGGTGGTCTGGTATTCCCATCTCTTAAAGAATTTTCCAGTTTGTTGTGGTTTACACAGTCAAAGGCTTTGGCATAATCAATAAAGCAGAAATAGATGTTTTTATGGAACTCTCTTGCTTTTCCAATGATCCAGCGGATGTTGGCAATTTGATCTCTGGTTCCTCTGCCTTTTCTAAAACTAGCTTGAACATCTGGAAGTTCACGGTTCACATAATGTTGAAGTCTGGCTTGGAGAATTCTGAGCATTACTTTACTAGCATGTGAGATGAGTGCAACTGTGCAATAGTTTGAGCATTCTTTGGCATTGCCACCAGGGAAGCCCCTCAAAATAACAAACTGGCATTTCTCCAAATGAGTGAAAATAACAGAAGAGCCCTCATTCAACATGTCAATATCACAGAAGACTAGGAAAAGGGAGGAAAAGCCACAAATTGGGGGAGAGTAAGGAGACCACAACAACATAAGCAATATAAGACCCTAAACTGGATCCTGGAAAAGAAAAAGAACATTAGGGCAAAAGACTGGTTAAATTTGAAAAAGGATTGTGTCTAGTTAATAGCATTATAACAACTTCAATTTCTTGTTTGACAATTGTATATACTATGTTTATTTAAGATGTTATCATATTATATACACTGGAGAAGGCAATGGCAACCCATTCCAGTACTCTTGCCTGGAAAAGCCCAATGGATGGAGGAGCCTGGTAGGCTGTGGTCCATGGGGTCACTAAGAGTCAGACACGACTAAGTGACTTCACTTTCACTTTTCATTTTCATGCATTGGAGAAGGAAATGGCAACCCACTCCAGTGTTCTTGCCTGGAGAATTCCAGGGACGGGGGAGCCTGGTGGGCTGCCGTCTATGGGGTCGCACAGAGTCGGACATGACTGAAGTGACTTAGCAGCAGCATATTATATATACTCTACTCATTGAAGATGTTATCATAAGTAGAAGAAAGAGGGATAAATTAGGAGTTTGGGATTAACAAATACACACTATCATATATAAAATAGAAAATCAACAAGGACATACTGTATAGCATAGTATTCTGTAATAGTATTTAATGTTCTGTAATAACCTATGGGGAAGAGAATCTGAAAAAGAATGGATGTATGAATACATACAACTGAATCAATTTGCTGTGCACCTGAAATTAACACATCGTAAATAAACTATTTGCCAATAACATTTAAAAAAAATTTTTTTTAAGTCATCATAGGAAACAGGTAGAAACATACACATGAACTCTGTACTATTATTGCAAATTTTCTGCAAGTCTAAATTATTTCAGAACAAAGACTTTAAAACAGTTAGTATATATTGAGAGCTATTACAATTCAGACTGTGTAAAAGGATGCAGGAGACGCATGGGAAAGAATGCACAGATGAAAAATAGATCTAAGAATTAAGAAGAAATTGATGTATAAAACAGCATTATTTTAGATAAGTGGGGAAGTGATGAAGATTTCAATAAATAATTTAGCCATATGCCTTTTAATGCAATCCAGAGCCCACACCCCAGCTAACTTGTTTATTGGATTCTCATGTTATGGGGGCATCACTCACCTGCCTTAATTACCCCAGGGTCAGGTACCAGAAAACTAGGGACAGTTCCTATATCCCAGAGACCATGGAATTATTCAAGCTAGTGCATCCTAAAAATGTTTAACCTGCCTTTGCCTGTTCCTTCTCATGGAAACCAAAATAAAGGTTCTTTTTCACAATTTCCCCTTCTCTCTGTATCTCTTGATTGAGCCACAGTTTGATGTGCCCTTTCTTTTGGCATCTGGAAGAATAATAAACTATATTTTCAATGATAGTTGTCTCTGTTAGCCTTAACATTTCTAAATAATAATAAAACCTATTTTAAAGCAACATGATGCTGTTATATACACCTCTATTCTCTGGCTTAATTTTAACATCCAAACTCTGAGGAAAGTAATAAAATCTTCTCCATATTACATAGATAAAGAAATAGGAACTTATAGAGCTGAAGTAACTTTCCCAGAATTATAAAGCAGATAAGTGGCAAGAATCCAAGATCTAAGGTCAGACCTATATAAAATTAAATTTAACATTCATTATTTAGGATATATGAATGGAATTTGCCTAAAATTCTATCAGTGCTCTTTTAGTTTAGGAGTTAAAGGGTATATCAGCTCTCAATGACTTTCGTGTGATGTCACCCAATTTTAAAGATATTCTTCCAGAATTTTCCTGTTTCCACTCTTTTCATCCTTAGCTTCTGGAATCATCATTGCTTTTTCCTTCTTATCTGTATCCTTTCAAAGGTATTGTTCATGGAGAGTTACTAGGTGGGGGTGGTTCTCAGATTCTGGTACTCTTCATAAACCTTATGAGTCAGTTTTTACTTTTAAAATTTAGTCAGTATGCCTCTGTTAGAATACACATGAACTTCTAAATTAGTTTCCCAGATCCTTAGCCTCTAGGCTAAGAACCCAAGAAAGGGATTATGCACAGTCATTTAATCCACACCTTGATGTCACTAGCTGGAAGGATTTAGACTATTTGTGGCCAGAAATCAGAGAGCTGTGTTAACGTTGAGGTCTTTGTCTCACTAGAGAGCATGCTATTATGACCTGAATTAACTGCACAATCAATCATCACATTACTAAGAAAGTGAGAAGTGAAGTCGCTTAGTTGTGTCTGACTCTTTGCGACCTGTGGACTTTAGCCCACCAAGCTCCTCCATCCATGGGATTCTCCAGGCAAGAATACTGGAGTGGGTTACCACTTCATTCTCCAGGGGATCTTCCCGACCCAGGGATCGAACCCAGGTCTCCCACATTGCAGGCAGACACTTTAACCTCTGTGCCACCAGGGAAGCCCTTAAATACAAGAATACAGTCTCTCATAAAACCTTCTATAGAGACACAGAACTTCAGACCCAAGTACTAACATCAAAGATTTCAAAGGGAGGAAAGGAAGCCAGGTTGAAAGAAGAAGGGGGAGGAGGCAGGAGAGGGGGGCGAAAGGGGTGGCCTTACAGACATCTCCTGCCACCTACAGATACCCAGATGTTATGGGACTTCTCCCTGGGCCTCCAGAGAAGGGAGGACTGGAACTCGGCCCTACCAGAAATCAGACCAGACCAGAACCAGAATTCGAGTTCTCTGCCAAGAGGAGGTGATCAGTCTCCAATCCTCAGCTCAGGCTGAGGGCCCTTCGACCAGATTTCTGCATCCAGGACCTGGGGACTAGAAAAATGGGGAAGGATAGGAAGGGTTAAGGAGAGGAAAGAGAGAGGGAAGGGGAGAGAGGTCAATAAAGTCTCTTGTTCCTTACCAATCGGGGCACTCTGGCCAGTTGTCCCCATCAGGGGGAGACCAGGGACAAAAGGGTCCCAGTTGCGGCCACTGGGTACAGTCCATTGGCAGGCAAGCTGACCCCTGAGTACCCCGAGTGGTCAGGATGTCAGTCTCAGCGAAGAGTCCCCGCCAGAGTTGCCATTTGCTGCAGGAAGGTGGACCCCTTCCAGGGCCCGAAACTGGGCTCTTGTCTAACACTCGGATGTGAATTGTCCGAGGAGACACATGTGCTGACAAAGCAAGAGACTTTATTGGGAAAGGGCACCCGGGTGGAGAGCAGTAAAACACTGCGAGTCTCCAAATATGTTACAGGATAAATAGCACCACTTAAGTATTTTTTCAAAAATACATAGAACATCTAATCCTAAATTTTACCATATCTGCAGGGCCAATAATTAGTATATTAAGAATACTAAGGAGAGACAAACAAATTAACAAACATCACAAAGCAAACAGCAAAGAAAATTTAGAAGACTGGAAATTCTAAGGGGCAAGTAATCTGTTGTCTTCAGCAGATCAGTAGTATGTAATGAATAAGCAAAGGGATATATGACTGTTTTAGATACAGATAGATGTATGCAACATAACCAACTGGCAAGTGTGGACCTTACTTGTTTTCTGTTTGAAAAAATCAACTGTAAAAACATTTTGAGGCAGTTGGAGAAATTTGGTTATATAGGAAAATATCCAGATAAATTTTTAAGGATATATATTCTGACTGATAAAGAGGTAAAATGTCATAAAGACTGAGTTTTGCTTTAAAATAATTAAGACAGAAAGAAAAAAGACAGTATAGATGAAACAAAGTAATAAATCCTTAAAGAATCACGTGTTACAGTATAAAATATCAAATGGGCTTTTAATGTTTCTTTCACAAAGATTAGTATAGAAGGATATTTAATCCAGGATTCACAGTTGATGAACTAGAATCCACTTCTTTTACCCCCATATGAAGGGAAAGTATAATTTTAAAATTGTGTCCATTTTAACCCTTTCTTACCTTTAGAAAATCTGGTATATAATTTCTGAGATGGGATTTCCTATCTTAGTTGGGAAAATTTAAACTTTGGAGAGAAAAATAATAATCTGATCATTTCATACATTTTTTTAAATAAATAATATTTGACAAGTATTGGAAGCATGTAATAAATGATGTCTCTATTGTATAATAGGGTCTTCCCGGTAGCTCAAATGGTAAAGAATCCGCCTGCAACACAGGAGACCCGGGTTCGATCCCTGGGTCAGGAAGACCCTCTAGAGAAGGGATTGGCACTCTACTCCAGAATTCTTGCCTGGAGAATCTCATGGACAGAGGAGCCTGGCAGGCTACAGTCCATGGGATTGCAAAGAGTTGGATATGACTAAGTGACTAACACTGCTACTATTACTATTGTATAATACTATAGTTTGATAATATATGATAATAAAATGACATTCAAGTATTTAAGTGTTAATAAAATGGCATTCAAATATTAACTGAAATAAATAATTAGTGTGAAAGAAATGGAGTAAATAAAATGAAGAGTGCTTCCTACCTTAAATTTCTTTCTTTTTCAGAGTATCTCTCCAACTTTAGGAAATATCAGATCTCTAAATTCCCTATTTCTTATGTTCTATAATTATTTAATTCCAGTATCCTAAGAGGATTCTTGAAGGTTTCACAAACAAATGGGTAATATTGTTCAGAGAATTTGGTAAACAGTTGTGCAGAAAATAAAGCTCAGGTCTGCCCCCCTGGTCATTTGTAGCTGAGGATTTTAAAATTATATTGTCTTAACCTCATTTTGGAGTTCAAATAATGAGTAGAAGAGATAAATGATAAGTATCGGGCCACCAGAATAGAAAATTGATAAAATTTAAGTATTGTATTTAGTGCAGTCATCCTAGAATGTAAAGGGATATATGAAATGTGGACAACTGTGTGCTTGATAGACAATAGTTTAAAATAGAATAAAGTTTTCCAGTAAGAAGAAATATCCTTTAAAAAAAACCCAAAAAAACTAGGTGAGTAGATTATTCACATCTTCTTGGAAGAATAGTTTTACTTGCACACTGGGTTCATATAAGGAAGAAGGAAGTACTAGTTAAGAAAAACATGGCTTGGCCATATTGGAAAGACTGGTATAATCCCGAATGGGGCTTCCCAGGTGGCCTATTGGTAAAGAATCTGCCTATCAATGCAGGAGATGCAAGAGATGCAGGTTTGATCCCTGGGTCAGGAAGATCCCCTGAAGTTGGAAATGGCAACCCACTGCAGTATTCTTGCCTGGAAAATTCTACGGACAGGGATATAGTCCACAGGGTCAGAAAAAGTTGGACATGACTGAACACAAACACACATAATCCCCAATATAGAAAAACCATATACTCCCTGGAAAGGAAATAGAGGTGGTGCTTGTTGGAATATGAAATAAAAATTGGACTTGGTAATTAACCATATACAACAAAAGAAAAAGTTGAAATGACACTAAGATTTTGATGTAATCACAATGGCAACAAAAATCATAGCTTGTACCTAAATTTAAGAAAGAATAGTTTCCTTATTCATCAAGTATTATTGTGCTAAACAACCTCTGATTTTAAAAAATAAATATTGATGACATTTTATACTTTTATCTATACTAAATCATGGGAAAGAGAAGACAATGCAGTTCATGTTTTCTTGCTGTTTTATTTCTTGGGGTTATTTTTCAGTCAGATTTTTTCCAAGTCTGAAAATGAATTTTGAAGGAATACATAAAAATCCTGGAATATTACCTATCCAGATTTGGATGCAGACACAGGAGAAGATAGTTTTATTTCTTCCAATAATGACAAAAACAACACTAAATATTATATCTATTTCTGTCTCTCATCTGGTATATGCCTTTAACAAAACTACTTAAAATCTGTGAGGTTCATTTACTTCATCTATAAACTGGGGCTAATAGTGACTTAAGTTTATTTAAGGAATAAGTGAGACTTTATATATACATTGGCACAAGTGTAAGTAGCTTAGTGTCCAAACCAGAGTAGGTACAGCCTTCCAACCGGCTGTAGATACTATACCAACGGTAGAAGTGATGAAGTTGTAACAGGGAAGTCAACGTGAGGAAAGGTAAGTGAAGTTAAACTTAGGCAACTAGTCTTTTTCTTCAGAAACTAAGCAAAGTGATAGTTTTCAATAATCAATGGAAAAGCCAGTTTTAGTGCTAATAATCAAGAAAGCTTTTCTGGACGTTCTCCTCTTGAAGGAATGGAAATAAAATAACTTTTAAGGGGCTTGAACAACAGAAATACAATTCATTAAATAAAATTAACATCAATATAATGAACTGGAAAAGAGAAAGAAAGTGAGAAGGAGAAACATGTTAGAGTGGCAGCAAGAATAGGATGACAAGAGCTATTTTATATAATTCTCTAGGAAGGCCTGGAATTACACATTCAATACATCTATCTGTAAACTTCATTCCCTCTCCCTTTAAGAGCAAACTTGGGTGAGGAGAAAATAAAAGACAACTAAAATCTGTGAAACTCTTAATGTGAGTTTTCCATTACAGATTTCCTGAAATTTCACCTGCTTGTCCACTTGGACATCAGGGCCTTTTCACAAAAAGAAAGACCAGAGATGAGAAAGTATTCTGGCTTTTCCATTGACTACTGAGAATTATCACTAAACAAAACAAACCTGACCAAAGAAGCCCATAATTGTTCTTCAGTATGCACTTTAGGAGACATGATCTCAGCTAACCCAAGCTCTTTCTTCTGAACCTTTTTTCCAGTGAAAAAAGCAGCTCATTTCCACAGAAAATCTGCATAATCTATTTGTTTAAAAACATCTGGGCCTCAAACATCATAGCTAACTTGATTTTAAATGGTAAGCCAGAGTTCTTTGAAATAAAAATATCATGAGGGTACAACATATTCAGGCTAATAATTTGGAGACTTTTGGCCATGCATTTATATGAGTATCTGAACAATAATTGCTTAATCATGACAAATTTTTATCAATGGCTGAGAAATAACTGTAGAATGCAGATAACAGTAATCTTTAATTTAGTAGCTGTATCTTGTTAGCAAGTGATTTAACCTCTCAGGGCTTTAATTGAATTATCTTTAAAATGAAGACAATTTATGTGGCTGAAATTTTAATGCAATAGTTCCAAACTAACTTCCTTCTGTATTTATATGTCAGATTTGGATTTAGATATTACTATTCACTTAATTCTGGAGAAGGCAATGGCAACCCACTCCAGTACTCTTGCTTGGAAAATCCCATGGACGGAGGAGCCTGGTAGGCTGCAGTCCATGGGGTCGCTAAGAGTCGGACACGACTGAGTGACTTCACTTTCACTTTTCACTTTCATGCATTGGAGAAGGAAATGGCAACCCACTCCAGTGTTCTTGCCTGGAGAATCCCAGGGACAGGGGAGCCTGGTGGGCTGCTGTCTATGGGGTCGCACAGAGTCGGACACAACTGAAGCAACTTAGCAGCAGCAGCAACATTCACTTAATTCAAAAGAGGAGGCTTGAGAAGAGATATATATAATCATAAATTGATTGCATTAATAATGTCATGGTATATAAATTGTTTGGAGTGGGAGTTGGATGTTATTGTGTCAAAAAGCTAAAAATGTTGATTTGAAGCTATTTTGCTCATTCCTTTTGTCTTTTTGAGAGGGTTATTGACAGATAAAAGGATATAAAAGGATAATGACAGATAAAATATTAGCTTGTTTCCGGTCACATAGCCAATATCACAGATCAGGGATTCAAACTTAGAATCCAGTGGTTTCCCACTTATGAATTAAGTTCTTTAATTTTAACGTGTCCTTTCATTCAGTCAGCTAAGATAGTATCTTTGATCTATAGCATCTCTGGCAGGGGCTACTGTGTTTGTCCTCAATTATTAACAGAACTTCTGGATGTGCTACTTAAATATCATTCCTGGTTTCTCCCAATTTTAGGAGTGAAAGTAATAATCTGTCTAAAATTTATTTAGACAGTATTTTAATGTCATAATTAAATGCTCCACATAATTGCACTATGAGGAAGGCAAGGAACCTATTTCACTGATGTTAAGTGATTTTTTTCCCCCACGCTGCAGTGAAACCAAGCTTTCTGTCCCTAACTGTAGAGTGCTCTCCAACGCCCTGAACAGCTGCAGGGACACCAAGATGGATGACTTGCTTTCACCTACCTGACACACAGCGTCTCTACCCCCACAAACTGGCACAGGCTACAGAAAAGTTGGCAGCCTGAAATATACAGTCCCTTCTCTAAAGAATGTAAACATAATTACATAATAAATTACACACTCATTTAAAATCTCATTAATGTGTTTCAAAATAATGTTGCTATTTTGAAATAATGTCAGGTAGAGCAGAAGAGGGGGAAGGAGAGAGGAGATAAGCTCTTGGTTCTTAGTAAGATAAATTCACCATTGAGGAAACAAATATACCTTTTTCCCTCTCTGGGCTCCTTATCCATCAAATGATGCTTATCAGACTTTTAACAACTTCATTTACTGAGTACATTGGTGAAGAATGGTAGGGCTCATGGAAGAGAGTCAGAGAAGACATGAGCTTCAGCCTTATACCCACAAACTATGGAAAGGGTATTCGACTTAATCCATATCTCAGAACTCTAATTTTAATTTCTAAATGCATTAAGATTTATGATAGATTTTAAAACATATTCCTAACTAAATATATTCCTAACAAAACAGCTTAAAATTTGAAAGTATATGTTGTCTTGTAAAAAGAATTTTACTTTTCTATTGATTCTTATTAGTATTCTAGCAATAATATCTGCATCTCTTGTGGAACCAAAATTATCAGGAGGTTCTTTTTCATATACTTTAATCTTCTCTGTTCATTCCTTTATGAGCTATATGGCTACTTCTACATAAACATTGAAATAAAGTGAAAGGATAATTTTGGCAAAGGAAAAGCATATGACTCTGTGTACAATCTGCCAAATCTTTATTTTTTAATTTATTTTTTAATTGGAGTAAAATTGTTTAAAAATGTTGTGTCAGTTTCTGCTGTACAAACACATGAATCAGCTATAAGTATACATATATCCCCTCCTTCTTGAGCCTCCCTTCCACCCCACCATCCTGCCCTTATAGGTCTTCACAGAGCACCAAGCTGTTCTCCCTGTGCTATACAGAAACCTCCCAATAGCTATTTTACACATGGTAGTGTATGTAATGGAGAAGGCAATGGCACCCCACTCCAGTACTCTTGCCTGGAAAATCCCATGGGCAGAGGAACCTAGTAGGCTGCAGTCCATGTGGTCGCTAAGAGTCGGACATGACTGAGCGACTTCACTTTCACTTTTCACTTTCATGCACTGGAGAAGGAAATGGCAACCCACTCCAGTGTTCTTGCCTGGAGAATCCCAGGGACGGGGGGAGCCTGGTGGGCTGCCGTCTACGGGGTCGTACAGAGTCGGACACAACTGAAGTGACTTAGCAGCAGCAGCAGTGTATGTAATGTAGGAGTTATTATGGATTAGGTTTTTCTAGATCAATACCCACTTAAATAGTTCATCAGCAGTAGATATTATAAGACAGAACACAATCAATTTCCTGGAAGATGCCATTCATTATGAATATGAGACTTCTTGAGATTGGGTCATCCTGTTCTAATATCAATGTAGTTTTGATTTTTTATTGTATTAATTTGGAAATATCACGATATTAGAGTGGTTCAATAGATTCCTGACCCTTCTTAGTGAGTGACAAATTCTCATTGGGAGGATAAATGAATGGATGAATAAATTAATGGATGAATAAAATCTTTTCAATTATTTTTCTTTGAAGAAAGAAGTAACTTCTTACTGAGTAAATATATATATATACACAAATATATAAATATACAAATATATATATATGTAATATTTATTGTTCTTTGTGTTCCTTGTTATTATTTTTGGTTTTTCAAATGAATAAGAATACAAGTTATATCATAGGTCCTGATGTCTGAGTTTATTCTAGGAATGGATCCTAAAAGAATTTTAGTTTTTCAGTTTTAGGTTTGTCAAATTAGTGAAACTTACAATCTGGTATTTAAAATCAATCAGATACATTTTAGCAGCGTCAAAGAACATGCAGAACAAAGACCTAAAAGCAATGCAGCTAATCTTTGGGGTCTGTGACAACATGGAAAAATGTAGTTTAAAACAGTGCCTCATTTCTGGCAGGAAGAATTAGAAGTAAATCCTCTCGTCACAAACTCACCTGCATCACCATCTGTTTTGAAGAAAAATCTCTCCTGAGAAAAAAGAGATGGAGCTCCAATAGTCTGAATCATCTCTGTACTCTACCTACCACCAGTGAGTTTCAAGGATATTCACACATGACTGATATGCAGGGCAGCCCCCGAAAGGAACAAAGGTAGCACAACTCAGAGGTTAAAGAATCTGCATGCAGGAGACGTGGATTCGATCTCTGGGTTGGGAAAGTCCTTTGGAGTAGGAAATGGCAACCCACTCCAGTATTCTTCTCTGGAAAGCCCATGGACAGAAGGGCCTGGTGGGCTACAGTCCATGGGGTCACAAAAGAACTGACATGGCTTAGTGACTAAACAACAATGTGGAACACAGCACAAGGAAATCTCCGTAATGAAAGAGGTCACAGATAGTCAGAAAAGGTCACACTAGGCAGAGAGATCAAAGGTGTGTTGGTTTTATATTTAGGAGATTGCTCATAAAGAAATAATTTCTGTCCCAGACATGCCTGCAGCATGTTTGTTTCCTAAGAAATGATAGCTGTGAATGTAATTTAAGAGACCTATACCATGGAGAGTTGTAAAACATCAGTGCTCAAGCACTTGCTGGGAGATGTTCAGGCAGACAAACTGCTGAAATGTTCCCCTTCTGTCACCAGAGCAACACCGGCTCAGTAAACTGCTAAATATTTGTTCTGAGAAAGCAAGAAGCAAGAGGAGCATCGCACAACCAGAACTGCTGGAATCACTTGTGGGCAACTGATCTGTGATTGAAGCCTAGCTGTTGAACTCCTGGAAGTGAGTCCCTGATTTATTGGCAGGTACAGCTAACAGTGAGAGACTGAACAGGAAAAATTAAAATTTTACATAACCTCCTGCTCCTTCTGCCTCTGTAACTCAGCTTGCTCCTTGCCATGTCTGGGTCACATAGGTCTCAGAAAGTGGGGACTTACAATACTAGGAACTGGAGCTTATCTCACTCACCCTTGTCCTGCTCTTTGCAATTGCCCAACCACTGCAAACATGCAAACCTGCTTAATCACGCCTGTCCATGTATAAAAACTCTGTAACCCTTTTGTTCAGGGCTCAGAGCTTAGGGTGTTTACTCCTCTGGGCCCCTTGGCGTGATAAACCTGAGTTCTCCAACTCTCTGAGTTGTGCTTCGTTTCTCAAGTGCTGGTTTCTGCAACATTTTCTGGAGGCTTCAGCAAAATTCCAACTATGCTGGCCCCTTGAGCCGCCGGACTGATAACTCGGCTGGGTCAGAGCGCAGGAGCCCCAAGACAAATGAAGAGGCATGCCACCTGATGGTATTCTGGGTTCTCCTTCAGACCAGCATTCTGACTCTCCGGATGGCCGTGCCCTGACCAGTCTCATTGGAGGGACGGACCAACTCACCAGGAATGGCCACAGGATCAGGTAAGACCCTGGGGTCAATCCCCAGTCAAGTCCTACCCCAATGGGTAGAAGAGGAGACTGATCACCTCCTTGGAGCTCCCAGAAATGGAGTATCAGATAGGGAGACCTGGGGACTTGGGAAAAGGAAGATATTGTGATAACCTCTGAGTGATTGTATATGCATTATTGCTGATTGAAGGAAGTGAAAGTGAGCTCCACAGTCCTCAGACTATGGAGCCTGAGAGGGTCCAAAACCTGCAGTTCTGTGATGACCTCATAAGGCTGAAAGGTGGTGCCCGTCTCTGGGGGATTTGATCTCTCATTGCAAGGCTTTTCCAGGTCAGGGGTTTATACTGACCTGCCAATGCTAAGAGGTGTTTTAGGAGAGTGGCCAGGCGGTCAAAAAATGAATGTGAAGGAGTGTGCAGCCTGATTCGCTTGCGTTTCAGGCTCGATTGTGTGGCTTCACGGCCTTCATGGCTATGGAGTCCAAGTGGGCCCTATCTTGCAGTTCTGTGGTGACCTCATATGGCTCAAAGCAGTGTCTGTCTCTGGGGGACTCAATCCCTCCCTGCGAGACAGATCTGGATGAGGGGTTTATACTGATCTGCCAATGCTAAGAGGCACCAAAGTTCCCCTCAGGGATGGGGCTAAGTAGGCACCTGAATGGTCTCCCCTTTTGAGGGGGTACCCACACTTGTTTGTCTTCGTGCCACCAACACAGGGCAGGATACACAGGGAGGGAGAAATTATTGGTTACTCTTCTGTCGACTGACTCCTTGAGCTAACATCTAAGATATTAGGTTTTCTTCAAAACCCTGCCAGGTAGATTATATTTGTCAACATGGGTGGAAGTTCCTCTAAGCCAACAGTTCTAGATTGCATGATAAAGAATTTTAAGAAGGGCTTTGCACGAGATTATGGAGTCAAGATGACCCCCAGGAAGCTTCATAACTTACGTGAGCTGGATCGGCCATCCTTTGATTTTGGATGGCCGCCAGAGGGGACTCTCAACCTGCTCACTGTCCAAGCAGCACATAAGGTAGTCACTGGGACTTCAGGACACCCAGATCATTTTCCATACATAGACTCCTGACTTCTAATAGCACAGACCCTGCCCCCATGGGCAAGACTTTGCACGAGCAGACAGGGACAGAGTAGGGTATTTGTGGCCCAACCACTCAGATAAAAAAACAAAAAGGGAAAGAACCTATATTCCAGGGAGATCCAGTGGAAGACCCACAGCTGCCCCCACCATACATTTCCCTGATTCCACAAGCTCCAGCACAGCCAGCACAGGACCCATTGCCAGACAGTTCACCTCCCTCCATGTCCCCTGCACCACCTCATGAGGAATACTCCAGCCCCAAGCCAGTAGTGAAGCGGCTGGGCTTTGCCAAACAACCTAACCAGCCTGCGGCCTGTCAGATGCCACTGCTAGAAACTCAAGGTCCTCAACAAGTCAATGAGGACGGTTCAGTCCAGCCTGGTTTCTTGATCCTCTATTACCAGCCCTTCAGCACTACTGATCTTCTAAACTGGAAATACCATAATCCAGCATATTCTGATAAACCACAGGCTATGATTGATGTCCTAGAGTCCATTTTCCACACCCATCAGCCTACATGGGATGACTGTCGCCAGCTCCTTTTCTTTCTTCACCACTGAAGAAAAGCAATGCATCTTGACAGAAGCCCACAAATGTCTCCGAGGACAAGCCCCTGCAGAGATTTTAGATGTAGAAGGATGGACATAAGAGATGCCAGAGACGAGATCTAATTGGAATTTCAATACCAGAGAAGGACAAGAAACCCTGGGTCACCATGATGCCTTTCTACATGGACTTCAAACAGGAGCCAAAAAGCCCACCAATATGCCCAAAATTACAACGATAATCCAAAAAGAAGATGAGACTCTCACCAACTTCTATGAAAGACAGTGTGAAGTGTTCCAGACATACATCCTGTTCGACCCTGACACACCCGAGAATCAATGGATGATTAATGCTGGCTTTGTAGCTCACTCCTGTGCAGAAATCCAATGAAAACTCCAAAAGCTGGACGGCTTCACTGGGATGAATGCCACACTGCTCCTGGAGGTAGTAAATAAAGTCTTTGTGAACCAAGACCATGAAACCCAATGACAAGCAGGTAAAAACATGAAACATAAAGCATCCTTGCTAGCAGCGGCATTGAGGAGTTCAGATCAAGTGAAACAGACTGTTCCCTCGTGGAAAGGGGAAACTCAGAAGAGACCAGCACTATGCCATGACCAGTGCGGCTATTGCAAAGACTGGACATTGGAGGAATGAGTGCCCCCATCGCAGAGAAACATCTAAAGGGTTGAAAAAGTTCAGTCGACCCAACAAAGAAAGGTACAAGCCTGGGCTGGACATCCAAAACCTTATCAGCCTGGCCAGAGCAGAATCAGACTAGGGAAGACCGGGCTCCATGATCCTAGGCCCCCGGGAGCCCACAGTCATGATGAAAGTAGGGGGCCAATCAATGACTTTTATGGTGGATACTGGAGCTGAACGCTCTGTGGTAACCACACCTGTGGCTCCCCTCACAGGCAGAACAGCAACTATTGTTGGGGCCACAGGGGACATGGCAGCCCACTCATTTTGCAAGGCCCATTCACGTCAGCTAGGGGGCCATCTGGTAACTCATAAATTTCTCTACTTACTGGAATGCCTTGTTCTGCTGCTATGTAGAGACTTACTGACAAAACTGGGGGCACAAATCACCTTTGCCCCTGGAAAACCTGCGAGCCTCACTCTGGGGAGCCAATCGGCTCTGATGATGGCTGTGATGATGCCCAGGGAAAATGAATGGCATCTCTATTCCTCAGGGAGGGAACTAATAAATCCCCCAGACTGCTAAAAGAATTCCCTGATATCTGGGCAGAGAAGAGGCCCCCAGGTTTGGCCAAAACCCTTGCACCCATTGTAGTGGACATGAGGCCAGGAACCACTCCTGTTAGACAGAAACAATATCCGGTACCATGGGAGGCACGCCTGGGAATTTGGGACCACATTCAGCACACAAGATGCTGAGATCCTAACTGAATGTCAGTCTCCCTGGAACACTCTGCTCTTATCAGTCAAAAAGTCTAGAAGGAATGACTACTGCCCGATCCAGGACCTCCGTGCCATCAACAATGCGATGATCACCACCCATCCAGTGGTCCCAAATCCCTACACTCTTCTGAGTCTCTTAACTACTCAGGCAAGCTGGTTCATCTGCCTCAATCTCAAGGATGCATTCTTCTGCCTCTGGCTGTCACCAGCCAGCCAGCCCTTGTTTGGCTTTTAATGGGAAGACCCACATACTGGAGAAAGACACAGCTCACTTGGACCTGAATACCACAAGGCTTCAAAAACTCACCTACCCTGTTTGGTGAAGCCCTGGATGCAGACTTACTGCCTTTCCCAGAGAAACTTTCAACTGTACCCCGCTCCAGTATGTGGATGACCTGTTGCTAGCCAATTGCAACCTCTGATAAGGTTTTGGATGGCCAGCTCAGGCTGGTACCTTTCTTTGTTGCGCCAACTGAACTTCTTCAACCCTTTATATGTCTCTCTGCAATGGGAGCACACTCATTACTCCAGTATCCAGTCTCTTTGCAATAGTCCAAGGAGACTGCTGGAGAGGTGCCAAAGCCCTGTTGGCTCTACCGTCCACCACAGGGTACAAGGTGTCATGGGAAAAAGCTCACATCTTCAGATAGGAGGTCAAGTACCTCAGTTTGCCATCTCAAATGGGCATCGGGCCCTCGGACATGAGAGAAAGCAAGCCATCTGTTCAATACCTCAGCCAAACACCAAGAAAGAAGTCCATGAGTTCCTTGGGATTGCCAGATGCTGCCTGGTCTAGGTACCGGCTTTCTCTGAAATTGCCAAGCCTTTGTTTAAAGCTGAAGCAGGGTCTGGTAAGGACCCCTGAAATAGGGACCTGAATAGGAAAAAGCCTTTAAGGAGATAAAAAGACTCTTGACCAGTGCTCCAGCATTAGAGCTGCCAGATGTGGCACAGGACTTTAACCTCTTTGTACATGAGAAAAATCACACTGCATTAGGGGTCCTCACACAAACAGTTGGACCATGGCAGTGCCTGGTCACATACCTGTCCAAACGACTGGACCCAGTGGCTGTGGGATGGCCGCCATGCCTCCAGGCACTGGCTGCCACTGTGGTTTTGGTCAGAGAAGCAGATAAGCTTACTCTAGGACAAAATATCGGAGAAGGCAATGGCACCCCACTCCAGTACTCTTGCCTGGAAAATCCCATGGACAGAGGAGCCTGGTAGGCTGCAGTCCATGGGGTCGCTAAGGGTCGGACACGACTGAGTGACTTCACTTTCACTTTTCCCTTTCATGCATTGGAGAAGGAAATGACAGCCCACTGCAGTGTTCTTGCCTGGAGAATCCCAGGGACGGGGGAGCCTGGTGGGCTGTCGTCTATGGGGTCACACAGAGTCGGACATGACTGAAGTGACTTAGCAGCAGCAGCAGCAGCAGCAGGACAAAATATAAATGTAAAGATTCCCCATGCTGTTACTGCCCTGATGAACAGTCAGGGGCATAAGTGGCTGAGCAACTCCAGGATGATTCACAATTATTGACTGCTTTGCAAAAACCCACAGGTCCAGCTCAAGACTATGTGGATGCTGAACCCCACCACCATTTTACCTACAGAAGTGGGAACCCCCGATTATAACTGTGAGGGGGTCATAGATGAAATTTACTCAAGCAGGCTGGACCTGATGAACATTCCCCTCCAGAACCCAGAACTGGAACTATTCACTGATGAAAGCAGTTTCATCCAAGACGGGCAGCACAAAGCAGGCTATGCCATAACAACAACTGACAAGATAGTGAAGGCTGAGGCCTTGTCACAAGGACAGTCAACACAATGGGCTGAGCCATGGGCACTCGCCCAGGTGCTAAGGCATGCCAAGGGGAAACGAGTCAACATCTATACTGAATCAGGGTATGCTTTTGTTACTTTACATGTTCATGGAGCCATTTATAAAGAAAGGGGACTATTGACAGCAGGAGGAAAGGAGATTAAAAACAAAAAACAAATCCCTCAGCTGTTAAAAGCAGTCTGGAAGCCTTCCCAACTAGCTGTCATCTGCTGTAAAGGCCATCAGCAAGAAACTGATCCAATCAGCAAAGGAAATCGGTTGGCTGACCAGGCATCCAAAGAGGCCGCGACCCAACCAAGCCCCAGAGTGGACCCCGAGTCAATCTTTAAGGTCCTCTTGGCACCAGAATTGCCTCCATCCCCGAGATAAACCAAAGAAGATCAATGGGCTGTAAATGAGGGAGGAATAAAAGAAAAGGAGGGCTGATGGAAGCTCCCAGGCCAAAGACTGTCTGTCCCCAGAAATATAGCAGTCCAGCTGATAAAACAACATCATGAGACAACTCATTTAGGGAAAACTGCACTGAAGAGCTTACTGAGCCGCTATGATTTCGTTCCTAAGTGCCCAACCCTGTGTGCCCAGATCAGTGCTAGATGTGTGACTTGTGCACAAAACACTGCCAACCAAGGACCAAGACCAAACCCAGGGGTGCAGACAGTTGGTACACTGCCCTTTGAAGATCTAGAAGTGGACATTACTGAAGTCAAGCCCTATAGGGGTTACAAGTATTTACTTGTGATGGTTTGCCCCTACTCGGGATGGGCTGAAGCTTACCCCATGCACACTGAACAGGGATAAGAAGTGATCAAGGCCCTACTAAGAGACATAATACTGAGATATGGGCTGCCTCTCTCCTTAGGGTTTGACAGTGGGCCACCTTTTGTGTCTGAGATAATCCAAACTTTCTCCAAGACACTGGGAATCAAATGGAAGCTTCATACTGCTTACAGGCCACAGAGCTCAGGGAAAGTTGAACGTATGAATCAGATCCTCAAGACTACATTATCTAAACTCTGTCAGGAGACCCACTTATCCTGGGTCTACATGTTACCCCTAGTCTTTACCCTGAGCCCAATGCACCCTGAGGTCGTTAGGCTATTCACCCTTTGAGATGTTATATGGGAGAACACTCCCAGTGATAGGAAAACTCAAGGGAAATCCTCAACAACTAGCTGACCTGGCAATGTCCTGACACCTCCAGGCCCTGGGAAAAGTCTTCCTCCATATCGCCAGAGAAACCTTAGAAAGGACACCCATTCCTTTGGGCAATTGGGTTCATCCCTATCAGCCAGGAGATGAGGTATGGGTTAAAGATTGGAAAAAAGAACTACTTCAACCAGTTTGGACAGGCCCTCACATGGTTGTCCTGGCAACCCCTACTGCTGTTAGAGTTATAGGCACCATGTCTTGGATCCACCACACCAGAGTCAAGAAGGCAGCAGCTCCCTGTGATGAGGACACCTGGAAAGCAGTTCAGGACCCCCAAAATCTCCTCAAGGTCTGGTTCCAAAAATAATAGCCCTTACCCAAGAAGGATGCTGAGCCCTGTTCCAGTCAATCCAGAAGCTGACTAGTCAACAGATGGCAGAAGCTTGAGGATTCTTCAGTCTTGCTCCAGCCACACTCCGGCAGCTGGCTGGTCAACACACAGTGGAAGCTTGAGAATCTGGCTTTCAAAATATCAGTGGGTTTTCATTGCCAACCCTGGCCTCTATCTCTGATAGATATTATTGCTGTGCTATTCGCTACGGGACTAGCTTCAGTCACACCCCAGGACTGAGATTTGGCTTAGAAGCTATGGTTAGCTGTCTGTTATCTCACTGTAGTGGAAAGCCTCATTCTTATTAGATGTCTCTTATGATCAATTCTCCCTACTAATTAAATCACCCACAGTATAGCTGACCCCCCTTCACGATAGGCTCAGTTGCTATAGCAGTGACAGCCCAAAGATGGGGAGAAAACCTTTTGCTAGTGTCCAGTTTGGAGAAGGAAATGGGAACCCACTCCAGTATTCTTGCCTGGAAAATCCTATGGATGGAGAAACCGGACAGGCTACAGCCCATGGGGTCAGACACGACTGAGCAACTTCACTTTCACTTTCAGCATCCAGTTATCTGTTACGTGCAGGCCTCTTTGCATCCTTTTGGTGTCCCTTGCTGTAACAGATGGTGTCATTCCTTATTCATCATGAACCTGTCAACATTACAGTCAACTCTTGGAAAATTGCTTATTTAACCATCAGCTAAAACAATGTGTAGATAGCCAATCCTATAGGCTCGCCACCTACTGCCTTCATAACCATGTGATGTATATCCAGGGACCTGGGTGCCAAAAATGTTTTCCAATTATGACCCCCACTGCTGCTACCTTTCCCCCACCAGGGGATCTACACCCCAGGTGGTATCCCAACACTATGGCATTGCCATCATGCCCCTGTGCCTCCATCTACCCCCAAAGGCCATGCAGATGTTACAACCCAGAACCAGTGTCTGTCTGCCAAATAAATGGAAAAACCTACTGAACAGGGACAGTAATACAGACAAATGAAATTAGACCAACTTTGCCCTAAAAAATCAGGCTCTTCTTATTGACAGTATGACCCAGGTTACAAAGTTAACTCCCCCTTAGACCCTTGTCTGTACCAGGTTCTCAGTGGAACTCATTGCCTTCTTAATGACACCAGGCCCCAGCTGGCCAGGGATTGCTGGCTTTCCTTATCCTTAGGAGCTCCACAGTACTTAGCTACACCAGCACCACTGAATATTGCAACAGCCATGGGAACTCCTATAGATCCACCCTTACAAAGACCAGTCTTAAGGACAATTGAGTTAACTCAAAAGGCTCCAGAATGCTTTACAGATGATGGAGGAATTGAATCTATAGGCAATTTAGCTAGGGGCGAATGTAATCAAACTTTGAAAGGTGAGTGGCCCACTTATCCTCCCACAAACACAGTATGGTGCTGTCCCCCCAAGACCTTTTCTTTGTTTGTGGGACGATGCTTATTTATGTCTACCAGTCAACTGGATGTATATCTGCACCTTAGCTTTCCTCACTCTCCAGATGAATATTGTCCCTAACAACCAGACTCTCACTGTACCTCTGGCAGCACATACATGGTCAAAAAAAGCCATCCAGTTTATACCCTACTAGTTGGTCTGGGAATTATAGCTGGGATGGGTATGGGGATAGGAGGAATTTCTTCATTAACCACCTTCTACCATACACTATCCAAGGACTTCAAGGACGACATTGACCTACCTACAGCTGAAAAGGAAGAACTCTGCCTCTTCTTGAATGAAGAATGCTGGTTTTAGGTAAACCAATCAGGAGTAGTCAGGGACATGGCCCAACAGCTAAGGGAACGAATCTTGAAAAGGAGAGAGGAACTAGCAAATTCCTGGGGTAATTGGAACAATATCTGGAGCTGGGCATTGTGGCTTCTCCCTTTAACTGGTCCTCTCTTTATATTCTTTGTGGCGCTTCTGTTTGGCCCTTGTATTTTCAATACTCTTACACAGTTCATAACCTCTCGAATTGAATCCATAAAGTTATAAATGGTAATAGCTCAATATAGCCCCCTAAACTACAAGGAACTCTGAATGTCCTACCAAAACATGAGATGATGCTTTTTACAATGACTGATAGAAGCGTCAAGAGGGGGGAATGAAGAGGAGAAGTTAAAATTTTACATAACCTCCTGCTCCTTCTGCCTCTGTAACTAAGCTTTCTCCTTGCAAAGTCTAGACCATGTAGGTCTCAGAAAGCGGGAACTCACAATACTAGGAACTGGAGCTTATCTCACTCACCCTTGTCCTGCTCTTTGCAATTGCCTAGCCCCTGCAAACCCACAAACCTACTTAATCATGCCTGTCCATGTATAAAAACTCTGTAACCCTTTTGTTCAGGGCTCAGAGCTTGGGGTGTTAACTCCTCTGGGCCCAATAGCATAATAAACCTGAGTTCTCCAACTCTCTGAAGTGTGGTGCTTGGTTTCTCAAGTACTGGTTTCTGCAACAAGATGACCAATACTTACAGAAACATCCTTGAGTTTCATGAAACATCTAGTAAGGAGAAGTCTGTGGAATACTGGATTTCTTATAAGTAAAGTTTACAAAACCTCAGAGTCTTAGTAAAGTGAACATTAATGTACATGGATGGCATTAGTACTTGTGAAGCATGATTCATTTAGATTATAAAAGGATATTAAGCTTAACTGGGAAACAATGAAGAATTATTATATCTTGGACATCTAAAAAGACTTTAGGTGGAATTGGCACTGAATCAGGGACTCTTTTCGCTCCCCAAATGGTAGGAAATTGACTGGCAGAGATGAAGGAAACATGTTTAGGATGAAGGCTTAGATAAGCAAAGGCATGGACATGAAAGGTGGAAAGGATATGCGGCAATGTCCAGAAATATTTGTGATTATCAAAACTCATGGGATAGAGAGGGAGAGTGTGCAATTGGTATCTATTGAATAAAGGCCAGGGGTGCTGCTCAAAATCCTTCAGTGCATTGGACAGTTCCCAACAATAGTATCTGGCCCAAAATGTCCGTGGTGCTGCAGTTGGGAAGCCTTGTTCTAATGCATTCTCTTCCACTGGCATAGTAAAACATGCTAGCTCATCAAAGGGGAAGTTTTAGCAATTGCACTTCTGTATATACCATGGCTCTCTGTGCATCACTGACCACCAGGGATGAGGTCTTTATTTCGAGCTCGGTGATGAGTCCTCACCATCTAGCTTTAAGATCCCATAGTAGTGTCTGCTTTTTCTGACCACTTCTGATACCAAATGTTGCAGCCTAGGTTCTGTGGGAAGCATACTCTGATGTAAACAACATATAGAGGTTAGTGTTCAGGAAGTTTATTAGGGAGTATTCTGCTTCCCTGGAGGCTCAGCAGTAAACAATTCACCTGCAGTGCAGGAGATGTCAGAGGCATGGGTTTCATTCCTGGATTGGGAAGATCTCCTGGAGGAAGAAATGGCAACCTACTCCAGTATTCTTGCGGGGAAAATCCTATATATGGAGGAGCTGGTGGGTTACAGTCCATAGAGTCACAAAGAGTCAGACATGGCTGAAGCAACTAAGTATGCATACATTCTTGAGTTCAGGATCCTTAGAAGGGTAGGAAGCAGTATTGCAATGAGAAATAAGCTTAACTCTGATAGTCTCAACAGAGGTTTTAGCCAAAATGCTTAAAACTTTGAAACTGACATGAATGGTCAGAGTTGTCCCGAGATGGGGTGAAGGGAGAGGGCTTCATATTCCATGTAATTAGTTATTGGAAACACACTACTTGAGGAAAAGCTTATGACCTTAGGCTAGGGGATCCTCTTCAGCATAGTCAAACTCTTTAACAATGAGGAGCATGATGCTAAGATCATAGATGTAGAGCCTTATACAAGATCACAAGACAAAAATCTCCAGAATTAACCAAGCCCCATAGCAACTGTTGCTATGAACCTTGTGATGGAAACCAGCCAATTCTCTGACCCCACATTAGATAAAATGTGTTGTGCTTAGTCATGTCCAACTCTTTGCGACCCCATGGACTGTAGGCCAATAGGCTTCTCTGTCCATAGGCATTCTCCAGCCAAGAACACTGGAGTGGGTAGTATCCCCTCTCCAAGGGATCTTCCCAACCCAGCAATTGAACCAGGGTCTTCTGAATTTCAGGAGATTCTTTATCAGCTGAGCTACAAGAAAGCCTATCACCCACCCTATAGCATCCTAACTAATCACCTAATGCCACCCTGCCAGCAGGAATTTTCTCTAGCTATAAAAATTGGCTGCTAGCCCACAAAAGGGGTCAACTCTCCCTTGAGCCACCCTGCTGTCCTAACAGTATCTCCTTCTCTAATAAGCCCTATTGTCCTCTTATTCTGCCTGGAAACTCTTTTCCAAGCCTCACATAGACCACAACAAAGAAGTTAACTGCTAACTACTTTCTTCTAGCAGTATTTTCAGAAGTTGGAGGAGTGAATTCAATTTTCTTAAAGGGAGATCTAGGCTGAAAATCACTATATTAGTGACTGTAGTCATTGTCTTAAATTATTAAACATGTTCTTCTCCTGAAGGCTTGTTTCAGATACACAGATGACATCACTCTTTTGGCAGAAAGCAAAGAAGAAATAAAGAGCCTCTTGATGAAAGTGAAAGAGGAGAGTGAAAAAGTTGCCTTAAAACTTAACATTCAGAAAACTAAGGTCATGGCATCTGGTCCCATCACTTCATGGCAAATAGATGGGGAAGCAATAGAAACAGTGACAGACTTTATTTTCTTGGGCTCCAAAATCACTGCAGATGGTGACTGCAGCCATGAAATTAAAAGATGCTTGCTCCTTGGAAGAAAAGTTATGACCAACCTAGATAGCATATTAAAAAGCAGAGACATTACTTTGCAAACAAAGGTCCATCTAGTCAAGGCTATGGTTTTTCCAGTAGTCATGTATGGATGTGAGAGTTGGGCTGTAAAGAAAGCAGAGCACTGAAGAATTGATGCTTTTGAAGTGTGGTGTTGGAGAAGACTCTTGAGAGTCCCTTGGACTGCAAGGAGATCCAACCAGTCCAATGTATAGGAGATTAGTTCTGAATATTCATTGAAAGGACTGATGCTGAAGCTGAAACTCCAATACTTTGGCCACCTGATGCGAAGAGCTGACTTATTTGAAAGGACCCTGATGCTGGGAAAGATTGAGGGCAGGAGGACAAGGGAATGACAGAGGATGAGATGGCTGGATGGCATCACTGACTCCATGGACATGAGTTTGAATAAACTGCTGGAGTTGGTGATGAACAGGGATGCCTGGTGTGCTGTAGTCCATGAGGTCGCAAAAAGTCAGACACGACTGAGCGACTGAACTGAACAGAACTGAGATACCTTATCCCCTGAAGTTTAATTTGGGGGTGTTCATTAGAATGACACTCATTTGTAGTTCTGAATAGGTGTCTGAGATCTCCCAGGGGCTCACAGGTGTATTGAATGTCCTCGAGTGTCCTCTTCTGTTTTCTTTCATGGCTTGACTCGTGAGTAGTGAATCCAGGAATCATGTCCTGGTACCTTGACTGCTTTGGAGGTAGAAAGTACTATAGAGTAGGGTTCCTTCCATGTGGGTTGGAGTTGAGCCTTCAGGGACCCATGTTTCCAGACTTTAACCAGGGCTTGAGTCCTTGGAGCATATAGTGGTGACTCTTTAGAATCTTTTGGGTCCTGATTGACTCCACACAATCGTACATCCTGTTGGAACTGCCCAACGGCCATGGTATAAGACTGAAGAGTCTGAGCCTCAGGATCTAGAAAAAGGTCATTGACATAAACAAAAGGTCTCCCATACAGCATCTCATAAGGACTAAAACCAACCTGTTCCCTAGGGCTAATATGGGTGCAGAGAAGAGCTATTGGTAAAGTCTCCTTCCATCCCAGGAAGGTCTCCTGGGTTCTTTTTATTTTTTATCGCTGATTTTAAGAATTGGTCAGCTCTTTATACTTTTCCTAAAAACTGAGGCCTCCAGGCACAATGGAGATAATAAGTACTGCCCAATGCTTTACAGTCGCAAAGAGTCAGACACGACTGAGCGACTGAACTGAACTGAACTGAATGCTTTAGAGACCCCTTGGGTGACCTTAGAAGTGAATGATGTCCCATTGTCACTTTGTAATGACCTGGGCAGAACAAACCTCTGAATGATTTCATGGAACAGTTTTTTTTGTTTGTTTGTTTTTTTTAACCACCTCCTCAGCTTTTTCGGAGGAGGAAAAGACAACCCACTCCAGTATTCCTGCCTGGAGAATTCCAGGGACGGGGGAGCCTGGTGGGCTGCTGTCTATGGGGTCGCACAGAGTCGGACACTACTGAAGCGACTTAGCAGCAACAGCAGCCTTTTCGGAGAAGTCAATGGCAACCCACTCCAGTACTCTTGCCTGGAAAATCCTATGGATGGAGGAGCCTGGTAGGCTGCAGTCCATGGCGTTGCTAAGTTGGACACGACAGAGCGACTTCACTTTCACTTTTCGCTTTCATGCATTGGAGAAGGAAACGGCAACCCACTCCAGTGTTCTTGCCTGGAGGATCCCAGGAACGGGGGAGCCTGGTGGGCTGCCATCTATGGGGTCACACAGAGTCGGACACGACTGAAGTGACTTGGCAACCACAGCCTTCTTAGGCTGGGTGGGAAGGCCTTCAATCCATCCTGTGAATGTATCCATCATGACTAATAGGTACTTATACCCTTGAGAAACTGGCATCTGGGTGAAGTCCATCTGCCAGTCCACTCCTGGGTAGGCCCCACATCGTTTGACGGGCTGGGCCAGCTGGGGTCTCGAGCTGCTTGGGGGTTGTTTAATTGACAAGTATAACAAGAGGAGACCACTTGCCTTACAGTCATTTGGAGGCCTGTTCCTCTGAAGCACCTTTCTAGTAATCTTTGGAGGGCCTTTTCCCTTAAATGAGTGGTGGCCTGTAAGGAGTTAACCAACTTCCATTGTCAGTTCCCAGGCAGAAAAAGGACTCCCTCTTTTTGGAACCACCTCATATGATTTTCTTGAAAGCCCTCACTCTTAGCTTTAAGAGTCCCACCTTCAGTATATGAAGGAGTTTCTGGCAAATTAGTCTGTGGAACTAAGGTGGCAAGCCCTATTTGGTCATTGTTGTGTAATGCTGGTCTCTTAGCTGCCTGATCCGGAGAAGGCAATGGCACCCCACTCCAGTACTCTTGCCTGCAAAATCCCATGGACGGAGGAGCCTGATGGGCCGCAGTCCATGGGGTCGCTAAGAGTCGGACACGACTGAGCGACTTCACTTTCACTTTTCCCTTTCGTGCATTGGAGAAGGAAATGGCAACCCACTCCAGTGTTCTTGCCTGGAGAATCCCAGGAACGGAGGAGCCTGATGGGCTGCTGTCTATGGGGTCGCACAGAGTCAGACACGACTGAAGCGACTTAGCAGCAGCAGCAGTAGCTGCCTGATCAGCTTCTTGGCTCCCTTTTGCCACTTCTGTGCTCCCTTTTTGGTGTCCTTTATAGTGGGAAACTGAAACCTTAGTGGGCAGATGGACTGCCTCCACGAGCCTAAGGATTTGATCACAGTATTTGATTGGGGACTCTGGGTGGTCAGGTGGCCTCTTCCTTTCCAAATAGTGGCATGTGCATGTAGCACCAGAAAGGCATACTTGGAGTCAATTTAAATGGCTACTCTTTTTCCTTTTCCCAGCTCTAAAGCTCAAGTCAGGGCTATGAGCTCAGCTAATTGGACTGAAGTAGCTGGTGGCAAAGGTTTAGCCTCTATGGTCTCAAAATTGGAGACTACTGCATATCCAGCTCTTTTCCCATCCTAGACAAAGCTGCTTCCATCAATGTACTAGATTTCCTCAGGACTGGTCAGAGGATCTTCTGACAATCCCTCTCGGGGTTTTGTCCAGTGGTCCAAAGTTTCTAGGCAAGAGTGAAAGTAGAGAGAGCCCTCGGGGGCAGGCAGGAGGGAAGCTGGGTTAAGAACCTCACAAGGGGATATAGTGAGGCCTGGATTTTCCATCAGCACTACTTGATATCTGAGGATCCTTTGATCACACATCCATAAATGGCTTCTCCCATTCAGGAGTTGTTTCACTCCTGAAATGAGTGGCTGGTAAAAATAGTGTGCCCCCAAGAGGGAGTTTTAAAGCACCCTCTGTCAGGACTGCAATAGCTGCAAGATTTCCAAGGCAGGAAAGATCTCTTCCCAATAAGGGAGTAGGACACTCAGGGACCACCAGAAAATGGTGGGAAAATATTTGTCCATCCCAGAAATGAAGAAGTGCTTGGGTGAATCTTTTGTAATTGTTTTTCCTGTAGCACCCCAAATGGTACAAGTTTGGGAGGAGAAGGCTCTGGAGTATGAGGTCAGGACAGGGTAGGAACCCCTGTGTCAACCAAGAAATTCTTGGACCTATCTGCCACATCCAGTTGCATCCTTGGCTCCACCCCTGTGATGGTTATCTGTGACAGGCGGGCTGGCTGGAGCGGGCCGCTTCAGTTTTGTTGAACCATTATGAGGGAAGGCTTGGCCCTTGACCTTGAGGCTTTTGGGTCCTAAGGGCAGAATGCTGCCCAATGTCCCAATTGATGGCATTTTTAGCAAGCCATTTTAGGAGACTTTTCAAGGTTCGGACACTCTTTGGCCCAATACCCTGCCTGTCTACAGATTAGGCCTTTGCCTCATGCCTTGTCCTTCAAGGTCTCAGGGTTTGCCATAGGGCTTCCTTGGAGGGCAGCCAGCATCTGGGCATGGCTTATCCCTTTCCTTTTATCCCTTTCCTGGGCCACGGCCTCCCTCTCCTGTTCTCTGTTATAGAAGGTATTGGTGGCTGTCTGATCTAAAGAGGCTGCAGGGTCCTGCTGCTGTAGCTGTTGTAACTTTATCCTGGTGTCTGATGCACACTGGGACAGGAATTTGTCCTTTAAAATCACCTGTCCCTCGTAAGAGTCTAAGTCCAGATTGGCAAACTTTTAAAGGGTCTCTTTTAGCCTTTCCAAAAAGGCAATGGGGTTCTCACTGGGCTCCTCAGTTATTGCTGAGGCTGGGCACAGTCCCACAATAATAGGCTTCCTTCCATTTCCATGGTGGACTTTCTTGGGGGTGAGTCTTATCCTAATCAGTACTGTAGCAACCTGAGAGCCAGACGTCCCCGGGTCAGGGTGCAGATTCCAGGCAAGCTCACGCATGACAGCCTCCTGGAGATCGAATCCCCGGGCAGGTCAAGGAAGGTTGATCTCCTTAGAATTGGGTCCCAGGGAAGATTGAGGCATGTTGATCTCCTGGGACCCCTTGACTGGTGGACCCCCGAGCAGGCTGAGGCATGAAAACCTCCCAGGAACCAGATCCCTAGGCAGGTCAAGGAAGGCAGGTTGACTTCCTGGGATACCAGACTGACGGATCCCCAAGCAGGTGAGGTGTGATAACCATAGGGAATGGATCCCTATGCAGATCAAGGTAGGTCGACCTCCTGGGATCCCTGGGCTGGAGTTGGGTGTCTCCAAGGTCTCCAGCATGACCAATGCTGGGTAGGATTCAGTTCAGTTCAGTTCAGTCGCTCAGGCTTGTCCGACTCTTTGTGATCCCATGAACCACAGCATGCCAGGCCTCCCTGTCCATCACCAACTCCCAAAGTTTACCCAAACTCATGTCCATTGAGTCAGTGATGCCATTCAACTATCTCATCCTCTGTCGTCCCCTTCTTCTCCTGCCCTCAATCTTTCCCAGCATCAGGGTCTTTTCAAATGAGTCAGCTCTTTGCATCAGGTGGCCAAAGTATTGGAGTTTCAGCTTCAACATCAGTCCTTCCAATGAACACCCAGGATTGATCTCCTTTAGGATGGATTGGTTGGATCTCCTTGAAGTCCAAGGGACTCTCAAGAGTCTTCTCCAACACCACAGTTCAAAAGTATCAGTTCTTCGGTGCTCAGCTTTATTTATAGTCCAACTCTCACATCCATACATGACCACTGGAAAACCCATAGCCTTGACTAGATGCATCTTTTTTGGCAAAATAATTTCCCTAATTAAGAACTGTTTGAAGCAGCCCTTGGAACTCAGGAAAGGTCATGGAGGCTGAATGAAGCCTACTTCTTATAATCAAAAAAAATGGAGGACACATGAAGACTTTGTGCCCAGGAGCCCCAGATGGTCCTGCTCAGTATCAAGAAGTCTGGGCTTACCACTGACATCTGAAGTTGGGGGCCAGGGGAGGGGAGGCAAGTGGCAGTCTTGTAAAGCTGAACCCTTAACATGTGCAAACTGATGTGATTTTCAGGTAGAGTCAGAATTGAGTTGAATTTTAGGATATCCAGTGACTGTCCTGAGAATTGCTTGTTGATGTGGGGATGGAGCCCCATCCAGTAACTTCCCTGCCCCTCACCACCTTGGAATTTGTACTAGAACCAATTTACTGCCTTTGAACACTCTCCTATATCACCAAGTGCGTTGAAACTTTTTATACTTGTGTGAGGAAAAAAAAAAGCAGATAGCCCTTGACATTCAGAAGTTTTCCTGGCACTAACAACCAACCATATTATTCTATTAAATATAAACAATTTTATGTAACATAAGCCCCAGAGAAGGTTACACTCAGATCATGATAAAATGAGAAAAATAGGTACAAACAAAAATAAGTTGACTGTGCCACTCACAAAATACCAAAATTTCCTTCTTGGTCTAAATGAATAACCACTGTTTCTTTGCCAATTATATATTTTATCATCATTCTAGTCTCTTTCCTATTTAGACATGATTTATTAATATACATAATCATAGAATTACTCTGTTTACTAACATCCCGACTTCTTCCAACCCTTCCCCAAATCCTCCTCCAAACCAAGTCCTAAATTCTGTAATTTAAGTTTCTTTCTACCACCCTCTTGAGACACACCATCATTCTCCATGTTTGTATTATCCTTCATTGCAATATAAGTAACAAAACTAACTTTTTCAATACAAATATGTTCCCAGTAGTCTTTGGCTAAAGAACATTGACAATGGGTAGTTTGTGTATGCCCACTGAGTCCAAAACCTAAACTGATATAGGCCTTTAAATAAATCCTGTGACAGATTCATTTTGATATATGGCAAAACCAATACAATATTGTAAAGTTAAATAAAATAAAAAAAAAAGAAGAAGAACGTTAAGACAGAAAGACCACTAAAATTAGGGTCAGAAAATCTGGCTTTAGCTTCCTGGAATATATTCAAAAAAAACCAAAAATCCTAACTTGAAAAGACATCTGCACCCCCATGTTCATCGTAGTGTTGTTTACAATATCCAAGACCTGAAAGCAACCTAAATGCTCACTAATAGATGAATGAAGTTGTGTTGTATGTGTGTGTGTGTGTATTGTCGACTAAAAAAATGCCCAACTTGAGAGTTGTGAGTTGAGTTTTATTTGGGGCAAAATGAGGACTGCTGCCCAGGAGGGAGCACTTCAGATAGCTCTGAGAGACTGCTCCAAAGAGATAGTAGGGAAAAGTCAATAGATAAGATTTTGGTGTAGAGGGGAGTTCAGTACCATTAAGCATTCATTTACAAAAAGGTTTCTGCTAGTCTCGAGGATCTGATGTCACCATGAAGGGATTTATTGCTTTTCTAGATGTGAGGGGATGCAAAGACTGAGATTATAAAACCTGTTCCTAAAATATCTAGGGCTTCCCTCCTAACTCACTTGGTAAAGAATTCGCCACAATGCAGGGGTCTGCCTGCTATGTAGGTAATCCAGGTTCGATTCCTGGGTCTGGAAAATCTCCTGGAGAAGGAAATGGCAACCCACTCTAGTATTCTTGCCTGGAAAATCCTGTGGACAGAGGATCCTGGCAGGCTACAGTCCATGGTGTCACAAGAGTCTGACATGACTTAGCAACTAAATCACCACCGCCAAAACATCCTTATTGCCAAATTCAGACTTAAATTGAATACAGTAGGGAAAAGCTCAACATTCAGAAAACGAAGATCATGGCATCCGGTCCCACCACTTCATGGGAAATAGATGGGGAAACAGTGGAAACAGTGTCAGACTTTATTTTTCTGGGCTCCCAAATCACTGCAGATGGTGATTGCAGCCATGAAATTAAAAGACGCTTACTCCTTGGAAGGAAAGTTATGTCCAACCTAGATAGCATATCCAAAAGCAGGGACATTACTTTGCCAACAAAGGTCCATCTAGTCAAGGCCATGGTTTTTCCTGTGGTCATGTATGGATGTGAGAGTTGGACTGTGAAGAAGGCTGAGCGCCAAGAATTGATGCTTTTGAACTGTGGTGTTGGAGAAGACTCTTGCAAGGAGATCCAACTGCAAGGAGATCCAACCAGTCCATTCTGAAGGAGATGAGCCCTGGGATTTCTTTGGAAGGAATGATGCTAAAGCTGAAACTCCAGTACTTTGACCACCTCATGCAAAGAGTTGACTCATTGGAAAAGACTCTGATGCTGGGAGGGATTGGGGGCAGGAGGAGAAGGGGACAACAGATGATGAGATGGCTGGGTGGCATCACTGACTCGATGGACATGAGTCTGAGTGAACTCTGAGAGCTGGTGATGGACAGGGAGGCCTGGCGTGCTGCAATTCATGGGGTCGCAAAGAGTTGGACATGACTGAGCAACTGAACTGAACTGAACTGAGGAAAAACCACTAGACCATTCAGATATGACCTAAATCAAATCCCTTATGATTACACAGTAGAAGTGACAAATAGATCCAAGGGATTAGATCTGATAGAGTGTCTGAAGAACTGTGGACAGAGGTTCATGACATTGTACAAGAGGGAGGGATCAAGACCATCCCCAAGGAAAAGAAATGCAAAAAGGCAAAATGGTTGTCTGAGGAGGCCTTACAAATAGCTGTAAAAAGAAGAGAAGTGAAAGGCAAAGGAGAAAAGGAAAGATATACCGTTTGAATGCAGAGTTCCAAAGAACAGCAAGGAGAGATAAGAAAGCCTTCCTCAGTGATCAGTGCAAAGAAATAGAAACAATAGAATGGGAAAGACTAGAGATCTCTTCAAGAAAATTAGAAATACCAAGGAGTATTTCATGAAAAGATGGGCACAATAAAGGACAGAAATGATAGAGACCTAACAGAAGCAGAAGATATTAAGAAGAGATGGCAAGAATACACAGAAGAACTATACAAAAAAGATCTTCACGACCCAGATAATCATGATGGTGTGATCACTGACCTAGAGCCAGACATCCTGGAATGTGAAATCAAGCGGGCCTTAGAAAGCATCACTACAAACAAAGCTAGTGGAGGTGATGGAATTCCAGTTGAGCTGTTCCACGTCCTGAAAGATGATGCTGTGCAAGTGCTGCACTCAATATGCCAGCAAATTTGGAAAACTCAGCAGTGGCCACAGGACTGGAAAAGGTCAGTTTTCATTCCAATCCCAAAGAAAGGCAATGCCAAAGAATGCTCAAACTACCGCACAGTTGCACTCATCTCACACGCTAGTAAGGTAATGCTTAAAATTCTCCAAGCCAGGCTTCAGCAATATGTGAACTGTGAACTTCCTGATGTTCAAGCTGGTTTTAGAAAAGGCAGAGGAACCAGAGAGCAAATTGCCAACATCCGCTGGATCATGGAAAAAGCAAGAGAGTTCCAGAAAAGCATCTATTTCTGCTTTATTGACTATGCCAAAGCCTTTGACTGTGTGGATCACAATAAACTGTGGAAAATTCTGAAAGAGATGGGCATACCAGACCACCTGATCTGCCTCTTGAGAAATTTGTATGCAGCTCAGGAAGCAACAGTTAGAACTGGACATGGAACAACAGACTGGTTCCAAATAGGAAAGGGAGTACGTCAAGGCTGTATATTGTCACCCTGTTTATTTAACTTATATGCAGAGTACATCATGAGAAACACTGGGCTGGAAGAAACACAAGCTGGAATCAAGATTGCTGGGAGAAATATCAATAACCTCAGATATGCGGATAACACCACCTTTATGGCAGAAAGTGAAGAGGAACTCAAAAGCCTCTTGATGAAGGTGAAAGTGGAGAATGAAAAAGTTGGCTTAAAGCTCAACATTCAGAAAACGAAGATCATGGCATCCAGTCCCATCACTTCATTGGAAATAGATGGGGAAACAGTGGAAACAGTGTCAGACTTTATTTTTCTGGGCTCCAAAATCACTACAGATGGTGACTGCAGCCATGAAATTAAAAGACGCTTACTCCTTGGAAGGAAAGTTATGACCAACCTAGATAGCATATTCAAAAGCAGAGACATTACTTTGCCAACAAAGGTCTGTCTAGTCAAGGCTATGGTTTTTCCTGTGGTCATGTATGGATGTGAGAGTTGGACTGTGAAGAAGGCTGAGCACCAAAGAATTGATGCTTTTGAACTGTGGTGTTGGAGAAGACTCTTGAGAGTCCCTTGGACTGCAAGGAGATCCAACCATTCCATTCTAAAAGAGATCAGCCCTGGGATTTCTTTGGAAGGAATGATGCTAAAGCTGAAACTCCAGTACTTTGGCCACCTCATGCGAAGAGTTGACTCATTGGAAAAGACTCTGATGCTGGGAGGGATTGGGGGCAGGAGGAGAAGGGGATGACAGAGGATGAGATGGCTGGATGGCATCACTCACTCAATGGACGTGAGTCTGAGTGAACTCCGGGAGTTGGTGAGGGACAGGGAGGCCTGGCGTGGTGCGATTCATGGGGTCGCAAAGAGTAGGACACGACTGAGAGACTGATCTGATCTGATATGAAGCATCATAATTAGAATTTCTCAAATCACACAGTTAGTTAAAAAACTCAGGAGTTCCCAGATGAAATCTGAAATGACCCCACCCACTAATGTGGAAGGCAAGGAGAAACAAAGAAAGAAGCAGACTACTCCAAATTGGTAGGGAACAGGTCTAATAAGCAAGGGAACTTCCATATGAGGCTTGTCTTGGGTGATATAAAATAAGCAGATCTCTGTATCAGCCTGCCAGAATCTTAAAAGTTTCTATATATAGGCCTTAACTGAGTTCAGTCGTATACACAGTCAGATGGTCTCAACAATACGTTGCTCTCACACAGCTGTGTCCTTGAAAATTGCTCTCATTCTGAGAACCATGAGTGGAGTGTACTTCCTGAGGACAGGGTACAAGATGAGGAGTTTTGGATTGCCTGGATCTAGATCTAGAATCAATCAGAGATCATGTCCTTTTGATGACATTCCCCCAACATACACTTTAGATCAAATATAATTAAAGCATTTCAAAGCATATTGTAACTGTAAGTCTTTTTCATTTCTAATCAACCATTGTTATAATCCTCACATTTCAAAGCATTTATTAAAACCAAGGCTACATGGAGTCCTCGACCCAAATCTCACAAGATCATAAATTATTTTTTCCATATTTTTAATTCAATTTATCCAACTGTTATACACAAGGCATAACTGTTATACACAAGGCATAAGGTAGGTAATGTGAAAGATAATTAGTTCTCTCCCTTGCATAAGCTCATGGTATGTTAGTTTTTACTTACGTCTCTATCTCCTAAACTTTATCTCTACTTTTTTCCATTTCACCAGTAAAATTTATTGTATATTCCCATCCTTCAAACTGGCCAAGAACCTCATAAGATTTAATACAAGGAGTGATAGCACATCCTGATAAAATTAACAAAGATGTAAGCAGAGTGCGAAGCAAACTATGTGAACTAAGATTACATCGGAAAAAATCCATAAATATGATATTAAAATGACTTAATATTCGGTAAAAAAACCCCATAAAACATTAATGTAGACTTTCATTTGAACTAAGATGGGGAGACAGAGAGGAAATTTATCTTTATATTTAAATAACTTGACAATTGGACAAAATACATGACCCAGTGAAAAACTGTTTTCCTGAAAAGGAAAATGAGTAAGCTGCAAAATTTCCCCAGCTTAATGTCGAAAATATGTGTCTAAGTGCCTAAGTGACACTCAGGATAAAGAAACCAAACAGAACTTCGTGTTCTTACTTGGTTAAGAAGAGAATTTAGTCATTTAAACAGACATCAAAGTTCAGAAAGATTAAAGCGGTTAGAGTCTGGAGGCAGAATACTAGAAAAAATGGCACTGCATAGAGGGAAATCACATGAGGTATTCAAAGAGGTTGCCTTAGGTCTTCAGCTGAGGATTATCTGCACATCAGAAAATACAGTCAGAGAAAGCAACCTACAGGGGAAAGCAGAACAACAGCAAGATCCCATAATGGGCTAGGAATAATTCTTTCTCCCACCAAACTGGAAAGACCTTACAGTTGGAAATGAATGCCATTTCAGTAGTATGGCTAAATTACTCATAGATTAAAACCCTTAAATCTTCCCTTAGAAAACTCACACCTGTGAGAACAGCTAACGTTGAAGTGCTACAAATAACAAATGTTGGTGTGGATGTGGAGGAAAGGTAATTCTTGTACATTCATGATGAGAACATAAATTGGTTCAGCCACTATGGAAAATAGCATGGAGATTCCTTAAAAAACTAGGAATTTGAACTACCGTATGATCCAGCAATTTGAACTACCATATGTTCCATACATCTGAAGAAAATGAAAACTCTAAAGAAAAGGTATGCACTTCAGTGTTCACAGCGGTATTATTTACAATAACCAAGACAAAGAAGCAATCGAAGCAATCAACAGATGAATGGGTCCAGAAGAAGTGATACACAAACACAAATATGCATGCTGGAATATTACGCAGCCATGAAAAGAATAAAATTTTGCCATTTGCAACAACAAGGATGGACCTGGAGTATATTATGTAAAGTAAAATCAATCTGACAGAGAAAGACAAATACCGTATATTACCACTTACATGTGAAACCTAAAAAATATAACAGACAAATTAACATAATAAAACAGAAATAGACTTACAAATGTAGAGAATAAATCAGTATTTGCCAATGGAGAAAGAGACGGGGAATGGCCAGCTAGGTGTAGGGGACTGAGAGGTACAAACTGCTATGTATATAATAATCTGTAAGATATATGGTATAGCATGGGAATGAAGCCAATATTTTATAATAGCTATAATTGGAGTATAATGTATAAAAATATTGAATTACTATGTTATACATCTGCAGCTGATTTAATATTGTAAATAAACTATACTTCAGTTTAAAGAAATAAGGGAAGTCTGACAATTTTCACAACAAGTTGAAACTTAATGAGACATGACTATTACATGTAATTTGGTATCTGGATGAAATCTTGGAACAGAAAAAGGACAAAAATAAAAATGAAGAAAATTTGAATATTGTCTTTAGCTAATACAAATATATCATTATTGGATCATTAATGTTAAAAAATATAAAACTAATGTAAGATATTAACAGTCAGAGAAGTGTTATGTAACATATACGTGAACTTTGTACAACTTTTGCCATCTTAAGTATATCTAAATAATTCTACAACAAAGTTAAAAAAATAGTTGCTGTCTGAAAGAAACCAAATGCAAAAATGCTATGTATATGCTTCCGTTTATATGACATTCCAGAACACTCAATAGTATAGCAGCTGAAAATAGATCAGTGGTTGTTATAAGCCATAAATGAAGGAAGGATATTGACTGAAAAAGACAAGGAAACTTTTGTGGTGATTGATTGTTTTGGTGGTATTTATATAACTGTGAATATTTATCAACATTTATTGTAAGCAAACTGTATCCCAATAAACTTTTTAAAATTATAAAAGTCAATATCAGGAAAACTAGAAATCTGTGAATCTGCTTTAGATTTTTTTCAGAAAGTAAGAATCATTTAAATAAATATGCAAGATCATCTTCTCTTTCAATAAAAGTCTAGAGTTCTAAGAACTGAAAAATATATTCATCATGTTTACTTTGTAATTAGTCGCCATTGGTGGACAGCTGCTCCTAGGCAAAGGGAAGATGTGTGACTTGCTTAATTTGCTCCAAGAGTCACCTCTGGCAAGGCTGTATCTTAGAGAATATAGGTGAAGATGCTTCTTGAAGGTGCCTTTTTAATTTACTTTCATGATCTAATTGTGCTACCCAATTTTCTTAAATTAACTGAATTTTCTTAGAAGCATGTATAATATTTCTTGATGCTAAAGCTGAAACTCCAGTACTTTGGCCACCTCATGCGAAGAGTTGACTCATTGGAAAAGACTCTGATGCTGGGAGGGATTGGGGCAAGAGGAGAAGGGGACGACAGAGGATGAGATGGTTGGATGGCATCACTGACTCGATGGACGTGAGTCTGAGTGAACTCCGGGAGTTGGTGATGGACAGGGAGGCTTGGCGTCCTGCGATTCATGGGGTGGCAAAGAGTCGGACACGACTAAGCGACTGATGTGATCTGATCTGATCTGATATATAATACATTGTATTTTGTATTGGACATATAGGATTTATTTAGACTATAATAAAATTTGAATACAAAGGTACACTTAGTCAAAATTACTTATTAACACTTAGTTACATTTCTTTATTTAAATATTATAATTGTATCACATAGGTCTTAAATATAAAAGAGAAACATAAGGAGGAATTATACAGCTTGGAAAAACTGGAAGAGTCCTCCTGGAAGAGATGGCAGTGTTCCAGTCTGGAAAGAGTATAGTCTTTGAAATTGGACCCTATGGTCTCAGGAGAGCTGATTTCAAATCTCAGCTCCATTCCTTTACCACACAATGATATTGAATATCAATGACTATTGATGAGCATCAGTTCTATCCATTTCACAGGTTATTGTGAAGATCCAATGAAATAATATCTGTGAAAATGCCTGTATACTATAAATTAATATGCTGAACCTTAATAAATTGCCAGCATTTGAATTTTTATTTCTGATGTGGTGATTTCACACAGTTCAACTTGATACTTGGATAATACTTTTTTTTTTTTTTTTTTTTAATTATAAACTGCTCCACCCTGCATGTGAAAAGCTAGACAGCAGATAGCAACAAGTACATTTCAGGTAAGAGAAGTGGTGTGAATAAAGTCCTGAGAGTGTTGAAGAAAAATGTGGAAGTGTGACCAGAGAGAGTGAAATAAAACCTGACTGG
The DNA here is from genome assembly GCF_027580195.1 of Bos mutus. NCBI lineage: Eukaryota > Metazoa > Chordata > Mammalia > Artiodactyla > Bovidae > Bos > Bos mutus. The sequence continues at coordinate 75,364,072 of NC_091617.1, forward strand.
GATGTACAGTACTTAGAGGGAAGATGGAGGAAACACCACTGGGAAAGAGGGACTGGTCTTACAGAGAAAATCCTTTAATACCAGGCTGAATCGTTTTAGCCTAATTCAAAGGCAATGAGATTTTTGAGAAGGGGTGTAATATGCTCAGGGTTTGCATGAAAAAGTTTACTCTGGCATCATGGAAAGGAAGGTGGAAAGACAGGAGGATGGAAAATCACTTGGAAGGATTCTGCTTTCATCTAGTGCCACGTACTGGGGATTATCTCAGGATGTTTTCCTAAGATACCTGTAGGTGTGCATGGAGTTAGGGAAGGTTTAACACTTTGGAGAGAAAGGAGAGAAGAAAAAAATCACACAATGAAACCCTGTCTTTATTTACATAAAGATCTAACATCCATAGGAAAGGTTTTCAGCCCCCACCTTCCTGCCTCAGCTGCCCTGCGTGTTCCAGCCGTCAGTTCAGTTCAGTCACTCAGTCATGTCTGACCCTTTGGAACCCTATGGACTGCAGCACACCAGGCTTCCCTCTCCATCACAAACTCCCGGAGCGTGCTCAAACTCATGTCCAAAAGACATTTAATGGTACACTATTTACATCATGTGGTTTTGAAACCATCTGTCAATCAACTGCAGTTCTTTTTATTGTCTCTTCTTAATGAGTTTGTGAAGGACTTTGTAACCTTTGAAAATAAATTTTTGGTCTTATCAGGAAATTGTCCCTTAAAAAAATGCAATTGTCTAATTGGACACACTGCAAGCAGGAAAGAAAACTATGTAAAGAAATCACAAATTTAGAATAATCAAGTCAGCTTAACTGTGTCTCCCAAATCTGAATACATCTGAATTTAGAAGCTTTTCTTTCGAAGACAGAACTTTTTTCTCAGCTATTTTCATGTTCCTGCCCAGGAAACATCCACAAATCCCTCCATTAATATTCAGTGTGAATTTGTGGTGGCATGCTGAATATTTGACTGACATGGCCACAAAGTACTTCTCTAGTGTAGGAGGTACATTTGAGATTACATTGTGGGAAACACAGAGAAGAAAATAAAAATTTAATCTTTTGTTTCAGATATTCACAATTTAAGTGCCATAATAATTGTATTTGTGAAAATTGTCACTGTGACAAAGTTTTATAATAAACAATTTCAAGCAGTTTCATGAGGATCCCACCCCCCAAAAAAAGGAAAAGAAGAGGGAAATATATCCCCAAAGTCACATAACTGGCAAATTATAGAGCTAAAATTATAAACCAGGAAGGTCATCTTATTTTGGAGCCCACGTGTTCAACTGCCACACGATCCTGCTTTCATCAAACACAGCTCTAACTACTGTCCTAAGCCTTACTTTCTGCTCTGTACACTGAATTATAGTTATATGGGGCTGTGTTTGGGCTTCCCAGGTAGCACTAGTGGTAAAGAACTCACCTGCCAATGCAGGAGACAGACACAGGTTCGATCCTTGGGTCTGGAAGATTCCCTGGAGGAGGGCATGACAACCCACTCCAATATTCTTGCCTGGAGAGTTTCATGGACAGAGAAAACTGATGATGGAAGTGACTTAGCATGCATGCACACGCATGTCTATGTTTCTCTTTCCAATATGCAGAGAGATAATGTTATTTGAAGAGCTTATTTAAATAGTGCCTGATAATGTGAATTTATGGCACCTCACTCCAGTACTCTTGCCTGGAGAATCCCATGGACGGAGGAGCCTGGTGGGCTGCCGTCTATGGGGTCGCACAGAGTCGGACACGACTGAAGCGACTTAGTAGCAGCAGCAGCTCATATTATTATAAATTAAAATAGAGAGGGAAAACAAATTTTGGTTTTATGTTATCCAGAAGAACTTGAACTAAGACTTAAAATGTGAGAAGGATTTTGATAGGTAAAGTTTAGTAGGAACAATATCCAAGGTAGGATGCTAAAGCGTGCAGGTAGAAGAGTGGGGGTGGGGCTTGGAAGAACTGTAGCTAAATGGAGGGTGAGTGAGTCTTGGAGGGACTGATGCTATTGCTGTTATCACTGAATCATGTCTGACTCTTTGAGACCCTATGGACTGCAGCATTCCAGGCTTCCCTGTCCTTCACCATCTCCCTGAGCCTGCTCAAACTCAAGGAAGGATTGATGGGGAGAAACAATTTGAAATCTAGCCAGAATCCTAAAGAAAGGGAATTTGTGTGTTCTGTGTGCCATGGAAAACCCATTTACAGATTTGTCAGTAGGAAAAGGAACAGAATGTTTGTACTTCACAAAAATACTTTTGGAAGCAGAGTGAAAAGTAAGTTGAAGAGAGGAAAACCAGGAGAGAGATATAGCTAGTTGCCCATGATTATTGTTTAAGGACTAAGATTTATAGGCTGCTTTCCATGTGTCGACCACTATTCTGATCTCATTTAGTACATTAAATAATTTTTATATAAACTTATGAGTTGAACATTTATTGATGCAGCTTTCCCCCATTTCACTGTTAAAGTATCCTTGTTTGGACAATACTTTATCTGGTCACCTCACTCACACTATCCCTGAGCGAAGAAAGTTGCAATAACATGAGACAGTCCTAGGACAAAGAATAGAGAATAGCTGATACAGACTGCATTTTGTAGATTTTCTTTGACTCAATACAACAGCCTTCTCTAAACCCTATGACATACTTCCTTACATTCTTTTTATAGCTTTACTTCCCAAATGCTAAAGATTTAAATAACACCTCATTTTTATTAAAAACTCTAAGATACATAGGCCAAAATCTCGCTGCATCAATCTAATAAATAATGCCTCAATATTTTGAATTTTTCCTTCACCCAACCATATGAAAATGATGTTTTTATGTTTCTTTTTACTAGTTTGTCATGGATCATTTACACAACGAATGTAACCCCAGTATTAATTCAAAGTATGTCTGTCTTTGGGAGATTTAGAATGACGAGATCTCCATCAGGACACTTAAATGAGAAAAAAAAGTACCTTAATAGTAGGTAGGAAGCAGTATTTAAATAGTTGACTTCATATCAACTGGAAACCTAGGGCACTATGCCGAGGATGAGGATGGTGGCCACAATTGCAGAAGGCAACATCTGATGTGTGTGTGTGTGTGTGTGTTGGAGATAGAATGAATTTGCAGAGGCGACCTGAAAACTTTAGACAGAAAACCATAAAGCCAACTCTGAAATGGTGTTGGGTAGGATTACTGCAACTCTCATCTATTTCCTGTCTTCTCCCTCCCCTGTTATTGAATGTAATGCTAAGTCATTTCAGTCGTGTCTGACTCTGTGCGACCCCATAGACGGCAGCCCACCAGGCTTCCCCGTCCCTGGGATTCTCCAGGAAAGAACACTGGAGTGGGTTGCCATTTCCTTCTCCAACGCATGAAAGTGAAAAGTAAAAGCTATAACAATCAGTGGATGTATTGTGAGGGCTTGGAAGTCAGAAGCCTTGAATATAATTTGTAGGTTTACTGTGGGATTAGCTCTTTTATCAAGTATTTCTGATCCTAAGAACCAAATATTGTTATAGCTAGAAGGGACACTAGAAATCACTAAAATCAACAGATCTTGACTTTATGTGTAGATGGACCTAAAGACACCATAGATAAAATTCAGGGAGATTATAGATCCCCAGCCTTGTAGGCAAACTTTGGAGTATGTTAGTATATGGTTTTTTTTTCTTTGTTTTTTTTTCCTTAGAAAAACATCTTCATTGTTTTATTACATTGTCAGTTAGGAGCCATTTATCTGAGACAAGCCATAAGAAGCTGAGTAGCATAGAGGAAAAAGTAAGTACTTTACACAGTTCCAGAATTAACACTTCTTTTGTTCTCTCTTTTTTTATACCAACATAAACCACTGAAAGGATGCACTTATGCATTTTAATGTTTGATATAGTTTTTTTAACCAAAGAAAAGTGAACAGTGAGTATGAGATTTAAGGAGTCAGAGATTGTATTTGTTTTATTTACAGTGTTCCTAGTACAATAATTTAGCCTGACACAAGGTAGGCTTTCAGAGACTATTTGTTGAATGAATTAATGAATAATAGTAAACTGTCTGATTTATTGTTTCTGTGTTGGATTTCTGAGAACGATGTACATTTCAACCACACGGTGGAGCCATTTTACAGTTTATTTGAAAAATAATGCTAAAGAAAAAAGCAAATAACCCAGCATAGTACTTTTCCTTTGATAAAGCAATTTAAATCCAGAGTATGAAATAAATTATTTAGATTATTTACCCAGAAAATCTAGTCACTTAGAGACACTTGAAGGGTAAAATAACCACAAGACTTGAATTGCTGATGGAAGATGTTAGTATTGCATGTGAATAGTTTTAGCTGATGCTGTTTTAGCATGGAATGTCTAAATCCAAATGACATCTACTTGCTAACTTGTATGCACCACATTATAGCACTCTTTTGGTCATTAAGCACCCTTGAAACTGACAAACACCCACAAGACAATGGGATCAAGATAAAGATTGCACCTGGTGACTAAAGGGGGTGATGATGGGGCCATAAAGATCTCAGGAAGAGAAACAGTAAGAACTGGAGCTTCTTCAGATGTTTCTGTGTTATCTCAGATCAAGATAAATCAAGGAACTGGAATGAAAGGAGAAAGAAAATAGAACTTTCTAAGTGGGGTAAAGCCATAGGGAAAGGCAGTTGTGAAGTCTACTTGTAATGTTCTAAGAAGTGGGTGATTCTCATTTAGCTTAGTTATCAGAGAAGGCAATGGCAACCCACTCCAGTACTCTTGCCTGGAAAATCCCATGGACAGAGGAGCCTGGTAGGCTGCAGTCCATGGGTCACTAAAAGTCGGATATGACTGAGCGACTTCACTTTTACTTTTCACTTTCATGTGTTGGAGAAGGAAATGGCAACCCACTCCAGTGTTCTTTCCTGGAGAATCCCAGGGACGGGGAAGCCTGGTGGGCTGCCGTCTATGGGGTCGCACAGAGTCAGACACGACTGAAATGACTTAGCATTACATTCAATAACAGGGGAGGGAGAAGACAGGAAATAGATGAGAGTTGCAGTAATCCTACCCAACACCATTTCAGAGTTGGCTTTATGGTTTTCTGTCTAAAGTTTTCAGGTCGCCTCTGCAAATTCATTCTATCTCCAACACACACACACACACATCAGATGTTGCCTTCTGCAATTGTGGCCACCATCCTCATCCTCGGCATAGTGCCCTAGGTTTCCAGTTGATATGAAGTCAACTATTTAAATACTGCTTCCTACCTACTATTAAGGTACTTTTTTTTCTCATTTAAGTGTCCTGATGGAGATCTCGTCATTCTAAATCTCCCAAAGACAGACATATTTGAATTAATACTGGGGTTACATTCGTTGTGTAAATGATCCATGACAAACTAGTAAAAAGAAACATAAAAACAGTCCTAGGACAAAGAATAGAGAATAGCTGATACAGACTGCATTTTGTAGATTTTCTTTGACTCAATACAACAGCCTTCTCTAAACCCTATGACATACTTCCTTACATTCTTTTTATAGCTTTACTTCCCAAATGCTAAAGATTTAAATAACACCTCATTTTTATTAAAAACTCTAAGATACATAGGCCAAAATCTCGCTGCATCAATCTAATAAATAATGCCTCAATATTTTGAATTTTTCCTTCACCCAACCATATGAAAATGATGTTTTCTCAATGACTCACAGTATTTCATTACAACATCCATCCCATCAGTGAAATCCTCTTAAATGATAGGGCTCACATGGTGTCTCATTGATAAGATGGCTCATTTATATTGATCACACAAACAAAGAATAAAATCACAGTGAGTCAGTATCGGTTGATCAAAGTATTGGAGTTTCAGCTTCAGCATCAGTCCTTCCAATGGATATTCAGGACCGATTTCCTTTAGAATTGACTGGTTGGATCTCCTTGCAGTCCAAGGGACTCTCAAGAGTCTTCTCTAACACCACAGTTCAAAAGCATCAATTCTTTGGCACTCAGCTTTCTTTATACTCTCTCACATCCATACATGACTACTGGAAAAGCCATAGCTTTGGCTAGACTGACATTTGTTGGCAAAGTAATGTCTCTGCTTTTTAATATGCTGTCTAGGTTGGTCATAGCTTTTTTCCAAGGAGCAAGCATCTTTTAATTTCATGGCTGCAATCACCATCTGCAATGATTTTGGACCCCAAAACATAAAGTCTGTCACTGCTTCCATTGCTTCCCCATCTATTTGCCATGAGTGATGGGACCAGATGCCATAATCTTAGTTTTCTAAATGTTGAGCTTTAAGCCAAATTTTTCCCTCTCCTCTTTCACTTTCATCAAGAGGCTCTTTAGCTCTTCTTTGCTTTCTGCCATAAGGGTGGTGTCATCTGCATGTCTGAGGTTATTGATATTTCTCCTGGCAATCTTGATTCCAGCTTGTGCTTCATCCAGCCCAGCATTTTGATGATGTACTCCTCATATAAGTAAAATAAGCAGGGTCACAATATACAGCCCTGACATACTCCTTTCCTTATTTGGAACCAGTCTGTTGTTCCATGTCCAGTTCTAACTGTTGCTTCTTGACCTGCATACAGATTTCTCAGGAGGCAGGTCAGGTGGCTTGGTATTCCGATCTCTTTAAGAATTTTCCATAGTTTGTTTTGATCCACACAGTTGAAGTCTTTGGCAATAAAGCAGAAGTTGATGATTTTCTGGAACTCTCTTGCCTTTCTGATGATCCAGTGGTTGCTGGCAATTTGATCTCTGGTTCCTCTGCCATTTCTAAATCCAGCTTGAACATCTGGAAGTTCATGGTTCACATACTGCTGAAGCCTGGCTTGGAGAATTTTGAGCATTACTTTGCTAGCGTGTGAGATGAGTGCAATTGTGCGGTAGTTTGAGCATTCTTTGGCATTGCCTTTCTTTCAGATTGGATGAAAATTGATCTTTTTGAGTCCTGTGGCCACTGCTGAGTTTTCCAAATTTGCTGGCATATTGAGTGCAGCTCTTTCACAAAATCATCTTTTAGGATTTGAAATAGCTCAGCTGATATTGCATCACCTTCAGTAGCTTTGCTTATAGTGATGCTTCCTAAGGTCCACTTGACTTCATACTCCAGGATGTCTGGCTCCAGATGAGTGATCATACCATCGTGGTTATCTGGGTCATGAAGATCTTTTTTGTACAGTTCTGTGTATTCTTGCCACCTCTTCTTAATATCTTCTGCTTCTGTTAGGTCCATACAATTTCTGTCCTTTATTGTGCCCATCTTTGCCTGAAATGTTCCTTGGTATCTCTAATTTTCTTGAAGAGATATCTAGTCTTTCCCATTCTATTATTTTCCTCTATTTCTTTGCATTGACCACTGAAGAAGGCTTTCTTATCTCCCTTTGCTATTTTTTGGAACTTTGCGTTCAAATGGGTATATCTATCTTTTCTCCTTTGCCTTTCACTTCCCTTCCTTTCTCAACTATTTTTAAGGCCTCCTCAGACAAACATTTTGCTTTTTTGCACTTTTTTTTCCTTGGAGATGGTCTTGATCACTGCCTCTTCTACAATGTCACATACGTCCATCCATAGTTTTTAGACACTCTGTCTATCAGATCTAATCCCTTGGATCTATTTGTCACTTCCACTGTATAATCATAAGGGATTTGATTTAGGTCATACCTGAATGGTCTAGTGGTTTTCCCTACTTTCCTCAATTTAAGTCTGAATTTGGCAATAAGAAATTCATGATCTGAGACACAGTCACCTCCTGGTCTTGTTGTTGCTGATTGTATAGAGCTTTTCCATCTTTGTCTGCAAAGAATGTAATCAATCTGATTTCAGTATTGACCATCTGGTCATGTCCATGTGTAGAGTCTTCTCTGTGTTGTTGGAAGTGGGGGCTTGCTATGACCAGTGCATTCTCTTGGTAAAACTCTAACCTTTGACCTCCTTCATTTTGTACTCCAAGGCCAAATTTGCCTGTTACTCCAGGTATCTCTTGACTTCCTGCTTTTGCAGTCCAGTCCTCTATAATGAAAGACATCTTTTTTGGGGTGTTAGCTGTAAAAGGTCTTGTAGATCTTCACAGAACTGTTGAACTTCAGCTTCTTCAGCATTATTGGGTGGGGCAGAGGCTTGAATTACTGTAATATTGAATGGTTTGCCTTGGAAACAAACAGAGATCATTTTGTCACTTTTGAGATTGCATCCAAGTACTGCATTTCGGACTCTTTTGTTGACTATGATGATTACTGCATATCTTCTAAGGGATTCTTGCCCACAGTAGTAGATAAAATGGTCATCTGAGTTAAATTCACACATTCCAGTCCACTTTAGTTCACTGATTCCTAAAATTAATTCACTGATTCTTGGGGTCAGAACAAACTTCAAAGGCTAGTCTCAAAAACTACTGCTTGGATTTATTTGTATCTGACTATAATCCCATTTATGCCCCAGGACATTATTGAAAACAATAGAGATGTCAGCCAGCAATTAGAAGAGCCTAAACGCTGGGTGGGACATCAAAGTAAACAGAAAATTTAACAGAAAGATCAGAGAAAGTGACAGTCAAAGAGAATCTTGCTAAAATCACTGTCCTCACAGGATGACTGTGTGCATGCCCGAAGTTGCACCCTTTGAAGAGCAACATCAGACGGTTCAAGCTGTTAGGGAAATAGACTTCACTAAAATAATCTAGTCAATTTACTAAGCAAAGTAACAGAAAACACAACAAAACAAGCCCCAGAACAGGGTAAGGAGAATCAGCATCCAGAATCACTACAATTTATCACCTAAAATATCAAACTTTAAAAAAAAATTATAGACACGCAACAAAACAAGAAACAAGAAAGTGTGACCCCCCCCCACACACACACACACAGAAAGCAGGCAGCCTGCGAAAGGACCCAGAGGTAGGATTTGATGGACAAAGACTTCAAAGCAGGCAAATGCTTAACTTCTCAGTCATGTCCGACTCTTTGCAACTCCATGGACTGTAGCCCACCTGACTCCTCTGTCCATGGGATTTTCCATGCAGGTATACAGGAGTGGGTAGCCATTCCCTTCTCCAGGGCATTTTCTCAACCCAGGAATAGAATTTGAGTCTGCTGCATTGCAGGCAGATTTTTCTGTTGCTGTTGTTTTTTAACATCTAAACCACTAGGGAAGCCCTGAAAGCAAGCACAACTATATTCAAATAACTAAAATAAGTTATGTTTAACGGAGTAAAGAAAGCTGAGATGGCAATATCTCATCTAATGGTGAATACCAATAAAGAGATAGAAATCATAAAAAAAAAAGAATCAAATGAAAACTGTTGAAATTTCCAGAGTATTTTCAAATATATTTCAATCACCAAAATAAAATATTAACTAAACTAGGGGTGAGTAGAGTAGGTTTGAACTGGGAAACGAATCAATGAACTATAACGTAGAATGAGAAGCAGTTCAGTGGCTCAGTTGTGTCCAACTCTTTGCAACCACACAGACTGCCGCATACCAGGCTTCCCTGTCCATCGCCAACTCCCAGAACTTGTTCAAACTCATGTCTATCAAGTCGGTGATACCATCCAACCATCCCATACTATATCATCCCCTTCTCGTGCCTTCAATTTTTCCCAGCATCAGGGTCTTTTCCAGTGAGTCAGTCCTTCACATCAGGTGGCCAAAATATTGGAGCTTCAGCTTCAGCATCATTCCTTCCAATGAGCATTCAGGACTGATTTCCTTTAGGATAGGGTGGGCTGGTTGGAGCTCCTTGCAGTCCAAGGGATTCTCAAGAGTCTTCTCCAGCACCACAGTTCAAAAGCATCAGTTATTTGGCACTCAGCTTTCTTAATAGTCCAGCTCTCACATCCATACATGACCACTGGAAAAACCATACCTTTCACTGGGTGGACCTTTGATGATAAAGAAATGTCTCTGCCTTTTAATATTAATATTAATGCTCATATTAATGTTCTCTAGGTTGGTCATGGCTTTTCTTCCAAGGAGAAATTAATTAATTAATTAATTCTTTTGATTTCATGACTATAGTCTCTATCTGCAGTGATTTTGGACTCCCCCAAAATAAAGTCTCTCTCACTGTTTCCATTGTTTCCCCATCCATTTGCCAGGAAGTGATGGGACTGAATGCCATGATCTTCATTTTTTGAATGTTGAGTTTTAAGCCAACTTTTTCCCTCTCCTCCTTCACTTTCATCAAGAGGCTCTTTAGTTCTTCTTTGCTTTCTGCTGTAAAGGTGGTGTCATCTGCATATCTGAGGTTATTGATATTTCTCCTGGCAATCTTGATTCCATCTTGTGCTTCATTCAGCCTGGCATTTTGCATGACATATCCATCATATAAGTTAAATAAGCAGGGTGACAATATACAGGCTTAACATACTTCTTTCCTTATTTGGAACTAGTCTGTTGTTCCATGTCCAATTCTAACTGTTGCTTCTTAACCTGCATACAGATTTCTCATGAGGCAGTTAAGAATGAGAATCAGTTCAGTTCAATTCAGTCACTCAGTCATGTCTGACTCTGTGACCCCATGAATCGCAGCACGCCAGGCCTCCCTGTCCCTCACCAACTCCCGGAGTTCACTTAGACTCACGTCCATCGAGTCAGTGATGCCATCCAGCCATCTCATCCTCTGTTGTCCCCTTCTCCTCCTGCCCCCAATCCCTCCCAGCATCAGAGTCTTTTCCAATGAGTCAACTCTTCGCATGAGGTGGCCAAAGTATTGGAGTTTAAGCCTCAGTATCAGTCCTTCCAATGAACACCCAGGACTGATCTCCTTTAGGATGGACTGGTTGGATCTCCTTGCAGTCTTTAATGTTAGATAGATTCAATCAGTTTAAACAAATACATAAACATAGAGGTGATCATTTAGGTTGAATTTTGATTTAAAGAATATATTTTGGGGATTTGGTGTATTGTACAATCTGTTCCATTGAAGAGGAAAAATCACCTTTCTGTGATTTTTATTTTTTTCCAGAGAGCAGCATCCTGCTGGGAAGCTTATTTTATCCCCTAGGTTTGCTTCCTTCCACTTTTTTCCCCCCTAACAATGATGACTGGCTTACAAACAGAAATTTGTATCAAAAAAAAAAAAAAGAAATTTGTATGAGTTGACATGGCCTTGACCTGTTTAGAAAGAACCATTATAAGACAAAGGGTCAAGTGAAAGTCTCTAAAACTATCCCCTCCCTCCTTGGTTTGTAGCCAAGGTAGTAAAACAGAAGCAATATGCCCTGGGAATAATTGAAGAGATTAGTTCTACAAAGCAAAAACTTAAAAGAATACAAGTTATGGAGTCCTCATTATTCCCTATTAAATTTACCTAATTGGCTCCTAAAAAAAAAAAACCCAGGTAAATTGTGGCAGATCATCATAAACTGCCATAAAGATGAGCAACCTCAGTCTCAAGTGTGGCTGCTCTGGTAGATGTGTTGTCTTTACTGAAAGGAATCTGCAAAAAATTTGGCATTTAATCTGTAACTTCTGGATGGGAAATGCATTACTCTTAGTCCTCATTGGCAAAAAAGCTCAAAAACAGTTCATGTTTATGTGGAAAGACAGAAATGCACATTGACTGTCTTGCCTAATGGCTATATTGATTCCCATTTTTGGTCACACCATCATACCATCATTTGCAGAGGTTTTGTTCATGTAGGGTTTCTATAGACTATTATGCCATAAAACTACATTAATGTTATCATGTAAAATACTCTAGAAGACATTTTCATATACTTACTGGGTATGTCCTGTCTTCTAAAGTTATGTTTAGTATTTTGCCCATTTCTTCAATGAGTTTTATGTCCTTTTGTTATTCATTTGCAGCAGTTTTTTGTGTTTCAAAATAATTAGGACACATGTATTGCAAATATTTTCCCAACCTTTCAACTGAGTTTTCTCACTCTTGGTAATATCATTTGATGAACCACAATTTTAACTTTAACAAAGTCTAATTTATTAATACTTTATGGTTAATATTTAAGAAATCTACTTAACTATTTCAAGGACATAAACATTTCTTCTATACTATCTTTTAGAAGCTTCTTTCTTATGATTGTCTTATTGTTTGCTTTTAGATCCGCAATTTTTCTGGAGTTGAGTTTTGGGCATGATGTGAGATACTGGTCAATATTTATGTATTTTGAAAACATGGATATTCAACTGAACCAGCACCAGGTGTTGGGAATACCACATCTCTCTCCCCACCCCACCCCCATTTTGTAGTATTACTTTATCCATATATGTATGTGTGTGTTAAGTCTTATTTTTAGTACAGATACTGCTTGTGTTATATCAAGTTTAGTGTAAGTTTTGTAATAAGTTATACTTTGACATATGTTATATCAGAATTATTTTGGTTATTTAGATCCCTTGCATTTCCATACACATTTTAGAATCATTTTCCAATTTCTAGGAGGAAAAAAAAACTCAAATAAAATACTTTTTTTCTGGTATTTCAGTTGGGATTATATTGACAGAAATGTTATTTTTGTGACATTGAAACTTTCAGTCTATGAATATAGCATATCCCCTCTGCCATTTAGATCTCCCTGATTTGTCTCAAAATTAAACTCTAGTACAGATGACACCACCCTTATGGCAGAAAGTTAAGAGGAACTAAAAGCCTCTTGATGAAGGTGAAAGTGGAGAATGAAAAAGTTGGCTTAAAGCTCAACATTCAGAAAACGAAGATCATGGCATCTGGTCCCATCACTTCATGGGAAATAGATGGGGAAACAGTGGAAACAGTGTCAGATTTTATTTTTTTGGGTCTCCAAAATCACTGCAGATGGTGACTGCAGCCATGAAATTAAAAGACGCTTACTCCTTGGAAGGAAAGTTATGACCAACCTAGATAGCATATTCAAAAGCAGAGACATTACTTTGCCAACAAAGGTTCGTCTAGTCAAGGCTGTGGTTTTTCCAGTAGTCATGTATGGATGTGAGAGTTGGACTGTTAAGAAAGCTGAGAGCCGAAGAATTGATGCTTTTGAACTGTGGTGTTGGAGAAGACACTTGAGAGTCCCTTGGACTACAAGGAGATCCAACCAGTCCATTCTGAAGGAGATCAGCCCTGGGATTTCTTTGGAAGGAATGATGCTAAAGCTGAAACTCCAGTACTTTGGCCACCTCATGCGAAGAGTTGACTCATTGGGAAAGACTCTGATGTGAGGAGGCATTGGGACCGGAGGAGAAGGGGACGGCAGAGGATGAGATGGCTGGATGGCATCACTGACTCGATGGACATGAGTCTGAGTGAACTCCAGGAGTTGGTGATGGACAGGGAGGACTGGCGTGCTGCGATTAATGGGGTCGAAAAGAGTTGGACACGACTGAGCGACTGAACTGAACTGATAGAATCTTATACTAGGATTATACTTCCCTTGTGGCTCAGATGATAGAGTCTGCCTTCAAGGCAGGAGACACAGGTTCAATCCCTGGGTTGGGAAGATCCCCTGGAGGAGGGCATGGCAATCCACTCCAGTATTCTTGCGTGGAGAATCCCATGGACAGAGAAGCCTGGTGGGCTACAGTCCATGGGGTCTTACAGAGTAAGACACAACTGAGCAACTAACACACATACATAAATCTTAAGAGCTTCCCAGGTGGCTTAGTGGTAAAGAGTCTACCTGCCAATGCAAGAGACATGGAAAGATCCTCTGGAAGAGGAAAAGGCAACCCATTCCAGCATTCTTGCCTGGAAAATCCCATGGACAGAGAAGCCTGGCAGACTACAGTCCACGGGGTCCCAAAAAGTCTAATGTGACTCGGTGACTGAGCATAAGCACGAGAATAGAATCTTAAATATTTTTGGATTATCTTAAACATAGTTTACTTTGCCTATGAAAGCAATCCACTTTTGTGTTAGTTCTCCTTTCTAATGGTTCCATTCAAGTTATTACTGAAAATTTAAAAAGGGGCAGAAGCACCTATAGATCACTAGATCAACCACTAGAGAAGCTTCGAGTTGATGTGAAGATTCTGTAGCTCCTTTCCTGGATATGTTCACTCAATTAATTATGATTCATCTATATGAATTTTCAGGTAGCCCTTACTTCTCCATCTTGCCTCAAGTATTGCATGAAATGCTTATTAAATTTTGAATAGATGATGACTATTTTATTCCTTTGTCAGCTTTTAAATCATTTGCACATTGAACATTCAGGAAAAAGCAGAAGCAATGCCAGGGTTTCTGGAAGAATTCTCTCAGCTGCCCTGTGTTTGGCCAGCCTCACTTATACCTCCATTCTGCTCCCGTTAGCTTTAAATCCTACTCTTTCATTTTTTTCTGGGAATACATTTATTTGTTTCAGTCTGACCTATTTTTACTGCCTGGCTGAAATATCTTGGATCGTTTGATATTGTTTGGGCCTAAAGTTTGGCCTAAGGTTTTGCTTCCAGACATAAGACCAATTTGGTCAACAACCCAAATTTTGATATACCTGAATTCATAAATAGATTCAATATTCTGTTTCCATTTTTGTCTCTGCTAATTGTTTATAAAACCCCATATCTACAAAGTTAATAATTCTATGAAAACAATTGACATTTAGCTGAATTCATCCAATATCAGCTTTACATTATCACCATTTCCTTCTTTTGGAGAATCTCATACTGTATTGTTACTAACTTTCCCTCTGTAATCCTACCAAAGACCAGTTTCAAGCTCACTTTGGTAGTTTGTAGGATATACTGTGTCTGTGCACAGTATAAATCAGAGTACTATCTTCTGTAATCTACTCTTTTTCACTTAAAAATATATCATGAAATTCTGTGTTATATATAAAATGACCATCAGTCTTTCTTTCCTTGTTATTTCTTCTAAGGAAAATCTGAAGGTTCTGAATTGAGATGATCTGATGATTCACAGAACAAAGCAACTACTTACTATGGAGATTCAATGAATTTGGAGTCATTCAATAGAGATAAAGATCACTTAAAAAACAGCAAGTAGAATGGTGGTTACTAGGGGCTGAGTGAGTGGGAGAAATGGGGAGATGTTGGTGAAAGGGGACAAACTTCCAGTGTAAGACAAATAAGTTCTGGGGCTCTAATGTATAGCTTGACAATGGTAGCTAACAATACTGTGTTCTCTATTTGAAAGTTGCTCAGAGAGTAAGCCTTATATAGTCTCCCCACCAAAAAAAAAAAAAGAGAGAATTGTCTCATGCCACATTGTGGAGATGTTTGCTAACACTCTAATGGTAATCATTTTGCAGTATATGTATATCAAATTGACATGTTATACACCTTAAACTCACACAATGTTATATGTCAGTGATATAAAACTGGGGAGGGGAATGGAGTTATTTTGGAGATCCCTGAAATTAAAAGACGCTTTCTCCCTGAAAGAAAAGCTATGACCAACCTAGAGAGCATATTAAAAAGCAGAGACATTACTTTGCCAACAAAGGTCCATCCAGTTAAAGCCATGGTTTTTCCAGTAGTCATGTATGGATGTGAGATTTGGACTATAAAGAAAGGTGAGCGCCGAAGAATTGATGCTTTTGAACCGTGGTGTTGGAGAAGATTCTTGAGAGTCCCTTGGACTGAAAGGAGATCCAACCAGTCAATCCCAAAGGAAATCAGTCCTGAGTGTTCATTGGAAGCACTGATGTTGAAGCTGAAACGCCAATACTTTGGCCATCTGATGCAAAGAACTGACTCATTTGAGAAGACCCTGATGCTGGGAAAGATTGAAGGCAAGAGGGGAAGGGGATGGCAGAGGATGAGATGGTTGGATGGCATCACCAACTCAATGGACATGAGGTTGAGCAAGCTCTGGGAATTGGTGATGGACAGGGAGGCCGGGCATGCTGTAGTCTATGGGGTCACAAAGAGTAGGACATAACTGAGCGACTGAACTGAAGCTAAATCAAATAAGGGATTTGATTTAGGTCATACCTGAATGGTCCAGTGGTTTTCCCTACTTTCTTCAATTTCAGTCTGAATTTGGTAATAAGGAGTTCATGATCTGAGCCACAGTCAGCTCCTGGTCTTGTTTTTGTTGACTGTATAGAGCTTCTCCATCTTTGGCTGCAAAGAACATAATCAATCTGATTTCGGTGTTGACCATCTGGTGATGTCCATGTGTAGAGGTTTATCTTGTGTTGTTGGAAGAGGGTGTTGGCTATGACCAGTGCATTTTCTTGACAAAGCTCTGTTAGTTTTTGCCCTGCTTCATTCCGTATTCCAAGGTCAAATTTACCTGTTACTCCAGGTGTTTCTTGACTTCCTACTTTTGCATTCCAGTCCCCTATAATGAAAAGGACATCTTTTTTGGGTGTTAGTTCTAAAAGTTCTTGTAGGTCTTCATAGAACCGTTCCACTTCAGCTTCTTCAGCGTTACTGGTTGGGGCATAGACTTGGATTATTGTGATATTGAATGATTTGTATATGCAATTATGCATGTTTATATGCACATAACATATATGTATATAATATATTTTCTTGATTAGTCATCTTGAGTCTTTCATTATCTCCCTCAGTCCTAAAATCCAATGTTATTTATTTACCTAATACATTGAATTAATTTGGAGACTTTTACAAAATAATTTTATAAAGACTCCCAAACTATAAATAGATAATATCTTCCAATCAATCATAGATAATAGAACTTTATTTAAATGTTACTTCTTCAAATTCTTAATTATTTCTCTTTCTTTATAATCAGGCTGGAAAGTAAGATATGCCTACAGAATAAGTGGAGGTTTATTAGTATTGATCCTGTTCAGAGCTGAGCGGAATAGCATAAAGATACAAGAAAAAGAAAAGCCACATTCTAGCTCTGAGCACAAAGTGTCTAGGTGGCTTGTCAATGTGCAGTTAAATCCCCCTCTGAATGGAAACATTAAAAATTCTTCCCACTGTGCCTTTAAAAAGCTTCTTGTGTGTGAGTTTGGATTCTGCTGCCAGGCCTCGCTGGGACATTCCTCATCTCTCACCACTGAGATTCTTTAAATGTCTGTCAACCAGTTGCCGCACTTGCTGAATAGTACAGCATTACGTCATGCTCTCAAAAAAGGTAGCAAACAAGCTGATTGTTCCCTCTGTTTATTATTTATTTTAGGCAAATGTGAATTCTTAGGTTTGAGACACAGCACGAGTGGTAACTAGAGCACAAAACAATAACTTAAAGAAGGTGAAGGTGAGGGGTTGGCAGCCGGTTCTTACTTGGGAAAGTTGCAGGAGGTGGGGTATGGGGTGAACAGCGGGTGAAAACGTGAGTTAGAAAAATCCAAGTGCGCGTCTGGGTTCCTTTAACGGAGGCGGAATACTGACTAGTTGAGCAAATTAAGTCCTTTCAGGGACGTCCAGATAAATGATTGGTTTGCATTCAAGCAGAAAACACCATTATTTCTGGCTCCGTGTAGTGTGAATTAGAGAAGAAAGATGACAGTTCCTCCTCTGTAACCTGAATATATGAGAGATAAGAAACCTGCAGGAAAGCGAGAAAGACGTACTACTTTTTCTTTTCCCGGCAAGAAAGTGAATTTATTAAGGGAGACTTTTTTTTTAATATCAAATTAATGAAAAGTGAAAAGAAGAAAATATTCACTCTCTCTGCAAAATACCCATTCTAAATTGTGTGGAAGGTGAGGTGAAGAGTAACCAGGTCCTGAAGAGATGGATCAGCCGCTTTAAGTGCTGGGCTGTGGGCCCAACTGTGCAAGAGCGGTAGTGGGGGCTGCTGATACTGAGGAGCAGTTAAAGTTAGGGTTTGGGTATTTTATGTGAACTAGAACCTTCTCTGATATCTGAATCAGAACAACTTGAATAAAAATCCCCTTCAGTAATCTGAATCTTTGAAGTACAAAGACATTATGTTTGTGAGAACAAAATATTGAAAGGTGACATTTATGTATTTGTGAAGAAACTCATTTCTTATTAAGCTAGAATAGGGTGATGACAGAAACATTCATTGACCATTGATGGAAAATTGAAGAAAAAAGCAATGCTACACATTTATATATATATATATATATATGTATATGTAAACTTAGCATGCTTAAAGTTTCAATGCTAGTTTTAAAATACAAAGCTTTTATTTGTACTAGCTATTAGATTCTAAATTAAGTTAAAAAATAATTAATTTTGAGCAGACTTTCATTTGTATTATTAAAGTTCAGAATAATAATTTTTATCCTTACAACTTATGAGACAAAGTAATCTATGAAATTTAGAGAGTGACTTAATCACAGATGTATGTAGTAGAAGAGTCATTTGTATGATAAAAAGAGCTTTAAAAAGATATAACTAGACAACATTGTGACTATGGTTAATAATTCTGTATTGCATACTTGAAGGTCGCTAAGGGAGTGCATCTTAAAAGTTATCATCACAAGAAAATGATTTTCTGTAACTATGGTGATGGGTGTTAACTAGACTTACGTGGTCATCATTTTGCAATATATACAAGTATCTAATCTTTATATTGTATTCTTGAAACTAATATAATGTTACATGTCTATTATACCACAATAGAAAATGGCTTTGATACAAAAGATGAAATGAAAAAAGGAGAGAGATATACAAACACAGAGACATATGCATTTAATAGAGGTAAGACATAGAATGTAGACACACATATGTATTTATATATACAAACTTGTCAGTATAATGTGGATCTGGATTTGAATCTTGGTTTGGTTGTATATGATTGTGTCAGCTTGGGTTATCTAATTAGTGTCTCTAAACTACAATCTTCTTCTATGTAAAATGAGTATAATTCCTATTTTATAGAGTTTATTAGATTAAGTGACATCACATACATAAAGGATTTAGTACTGTAACATGTGCATGGTAAATGCCCAAATGTTTCTTGATAATTTGTATCTTCTTTTTATCACTAGCTTAGTTTACTGGCTTTTTGTTGTCTGTAATGTGTTAATTAAGACCCTATCTATTAAGAACAAAAGGAATCAATGAAAAAGATAAAAAGTCTTCACGAAAACAGACGTTCAGGGGAAAAGATAAGAAAGTTTGTTCAAACACATTCTGACTATTTCATCAATATTAGTGCATGGGATGGAGAAGGAAATGGCAACCCACTCCAGTGTTCTTGCCTGGAGAATCCCATGGACGGAGAAGCCTGGTGGGCTGCAGTCCATGGGGTCGCACAGAGTGGGACACGACTGAAGCGACTTAGCAGTAGCAGCAGCAGCAGTGCATGGGAATAACAATGTGAAGGTAAGATGGGAATGTTTATATAGTGTCTCTTCTATTGCCTATAAAGAGGCTGAATTGGTAAGGTTCACAAGTATACATGCCTTTTCATTTCTCCCCCATTTATTTATTCCAGTACAATTTTAGACCAGGCTAATGTTTGAGTTGTCAGAGCATGCTTCACCTATCATATACACAGAAAACCTAGGTATTGCCATGGATATGAGAAAGGATGGCCTGGATTCCTTACAACATGAATGCTTCAAAACAAACAAACTTGCTCTATGGGCCCACACAGCCTACTTTAATCAGCATTAATAGCTCTGACAACCAGCTCTTTTATCTGCTCTGTTCACAACAATTTGCTAAAGATAATTAAAAATTCCTGGTGTTTGCCAACAATTCTAGAACTACATTCTTCAACTTAAAAAGATAAAAATAGAAGTGTAACAGCAGTAGCCATATTAGTAGTTTTTGACTAGAAAATTCAAAGAAGTTTAAAAAAAACAGTGCAGAGGAAGTGGTTTTGATTTTGAAGAAGGAGGTGGCATTACATTAACCTCAAAGACCTAACTGTTGCTGGGATAGAAAAGATATTTGTAAATAAGATAGGAATTGGCATCAATTTTTCTTAAAAATCAGCATATCTAGTCATTAGATGAAGTAACTGTTGTGAATATTTTATGTTATTTAAAACTCTGTTATCAGGGATTCTTAACTTAAAATTCATAGACAGGGAACTAACTCTGGGAGAACACAGTATCCTTGAAATTTTAGACAATATTGTGAATTCATTTCCATTGGTGATACTTTTTTTTGGATACAAGATCAATAGCTCAAGAGTTTTTAACATGGTTTGTTACTCACAAAAATTATTATTATGGTTATTATTTTTCATAGTCTTTGCATTTTCCTATGTTGTTAATTTTAAAGTTATTATATTGGAAATGAATTTAAAATATATTTCAAGAGCAATCAAGAGTAGTTACCTTTCAGAATTTATCCTAAGTAGACAATTCACACAAGTACATATCAATTAGCAGGTTTTTTAGCTGTTTCAATGAAAAATTAGCTTTAAGAATATTTGCTATTTCACATTACAAGAAGTGTAAAAACAAGAGTTACATGATTAGTTAATTCCATAATTAATTCTCCATCTTTCTGCCTTCCTCCACGTGTTCACTTACCACTAAAGCTGGGGTCCGCAGGTAGCAGGATGACAGCCGCAGTTCCAGGAATCACATGTAGACAGCAAAACCCAGAAGTTTGAGTGTATTTAAAATCTAGAAAACTTTCCCCAAATTCCCTCTGATGCCCCTTCATTGGTCCAAACTTCATTATCACCTTTGCCTAAAACAATTATTAGCAAGAAGATGATGTTTCAGTTTGTACAGATGGGAAGAGGTCCAGACCACTTGAAGGATGAGGTTGCTCAAAGGAGAGTAAAAAAAAAAAAATTAGAGATCTGTTAGACAGAAAGAAGATGGCCATTGCGTAGACAAGTATTACCAGCCACAAATCACTGCCCAGGAAATTAATTTTTTTAAACATTATTTTTTTATAATTAAATGAAAATGTTATTTTTTTGTGGTTAAATATTTTACACATTTGGATAAGAATTGATAGTAATATGGCCATATCTGTAACCCAGCCACTTAGCTTAACAAGTACTAACATTTGCTAGACATTTATTAAAAGAAGAAAATTGCAAATATACTTGTGACTACACCTGTACTCAACTTTGACTATAGTTCTTTCTGTTCTTCCTCAGCTATGACTATCAACCTGAATTCCTTTTGTCCTTTCTCATGCTGAATTTTATATTTGTGCTATATACTATGTATTGTAGGAAAATTTTTAAAATACATTTGTGATTTCCCATTCTTGGGTAAAGGAAATACAATAAATATTGTTTGGGAGAAAACAAATAATAATATTCTATTCCTAAGATAGAATTCCTGAGATATCTATGCTGAGTCCGGGAGGGTTTTAATTCCTTTGGTCCTAAATTTTGTTTTGGGCTGTGTGGCACTGGAGCAGCGAGCAGCGGCTGAAACTCCAATACTTTGGCCACCTGATGCGAAGAGCTGACTCATTTGAAAAGACCCCGATACTGGGAAATATTGAAGGCAGGAGGAGAAGGGGACAACAGAGGATGAGATGGTTAGATGGCATCACCAACTCAATGGACATGAGTTTGGGTAGACTCCGGGAGTTAGTGATGGACAGGGAGGCCTGGCATGCTGTGGTCCATGGGGTTGCAAAGAGTTGGACATGACTGAGCAACTGAAGTAAACTGAACTGAAATTTTGTTTCGTAAGGTCAGTTAGGCAAACAAACCCATAAAAATTAGAATGCTGTTTCAATAAAAAAGCCAGTGATAATTAATCCCTTCCTGTAACCTAAAATATTTGAAGAAATACGTCAGTAAAAATCATGTCCGTATAGTATATGAATAGCAAGAACAAGAAAGAAATAAACTCTAACTTCATTATGTCATAAGGATGATGCTTTGAGATCCAACTGAATTCTTAATCTCTTCATTTAAATATACAACTGAAAATGGGGATCTGGTAGTACATAGTCCAGGAGAAAGCATTAATATTCTATCTGTCATCAACTATATTCATTCTGCAGGAAATTTCTAGAATGTAATGTAAGTGTCCTTCCTGAAGGGGTATGGAGTTGGTGCCCCTATTTGCTGTGCTGTCTGCACTATCCAAATATATATATATGTATGTATGTATGTATGTATCTTTCTTTAAGACTGTGGGGTTAACAATTCTTAATTAACTGACCCATAGGGATAGGATACACAGTTTGGGACCAAGCCCAATTCTCACTGCCCATAATTGCTCAGGTACCAGATAAAGCATGTCTTATTCATCTACCATGTGCAAAGTATGTGGTAGTCAACAAACAATCCAAGATTTAAAAACAAAACAAAACAAAAAAACCCCTCACATGTTAGAAGGTCATTTTATTTAGGCATAAACAATGGAAATCAGATCAGATCAGGTGCTCAGTCGTGCCTAGATCTGATAGATAGAGTGCCTGATGAACTGTGTAATGAGGTTCGTGACATTGTATCGGAGACAGGGATCAAGACCACCCCCATGGAAAAGAAATGCAAAAAAGCAAAATGGCTGTCTGGGGAGGCCTTACAAATAGCTGTGAAAAGAAGAGAAGCGAAAAGCAAAGGAGAAAAGGAAAGATATAAACATCTGAATGCAGAGTTCCAAAGAATAGCAAGAAGAGATAAGAAAGCCTTCTTCAGTGATCAATGCAAAGAAATAGAGAAAACAATGGAAATAAGATGCGATAAATGGTCTTTAAATGAATATTATAGGGTGGTCACGTATTAATCTGGGCTTCCCAGGGTGTGCTAATGGTAAAGAACCACCTGCCGATGTAATGCAGGAGATTTAAGAGATGCGGATTCAATCCCTGGGTGGGGAAGATCCCCTGGAGTGGGTAATGGCAAGCCACTCCAGTATTCTTATCTGGAGAACCCCATGAACAGAGGAGCCTGGCAAGCTACAGTCCATAGGACCGCAGAGTCAGACACGACTGAAGTGACTTAGCACCCATGCAAGCACATGTTAATTGGAAATTTGAGTTCACTTTGGGGGCTTGGGAATGTTTCATGGAGGAACATTTGAGCTAGTTCTTGAGGAATAAGAAAGATTTCACCAGGTAAAGAAAAGAGGAAGAAAATGTCAAACAAGTAAGGCATACTGTATTTCAAATGGGAAAGCAATTCCAGTTGGTTCCTGGTCTCTTGAAGGTCACCTATTACAGTACACTTTTATTAGATCCACTGCCTTGGCCCTTAATGGACTGCAAATCTCCTTCCATTTTGAGCAGTTTTTCTCAGTTCAGCTCCTGGGCTTCTGAGGCTCCCCTCTAATAATGCTTTTCATTTATTTCTTAGTTCCATCTTCTGACCTCCTTTTGCCTTCCTACTTCCCTCAGATGTAATTCTCTTCTCAAACCAAATACTGTTAGTATTCTTCCACAATAGACCTTGTAATCTATTGACACTAGAGCATAAATTTGTAGCAACTGGAAACTCATTTCCCTGTCTTCAAGCACAAGGTGAGTTTAAGCACAAGCTGAGGAAAAACTATTGTATTTCCAAAAAATGAAAAAAAACAGTGACCTTTTTAGCAATAGGCTTGTGACGAAAAGGACTTCCCTGATGGCTCAGGCGGAAGAGTCCACCTGCAACGTGAGAGACCTGGGTTTGATCCTTGGGTCGGGAAGATCCCCTGGAGAAGGAAATGGCAACCCACTCCAGTATTCTTGCTGGAGAATCACATGGACGGAGGAACCTGGTGGGCTACAGTCCATGGTGTTGCAGAATCGGACATGACTGAAAAACTAAGCACTGAGACAAAAAGGCTATCTTTTCGTCCTGATCCACAGATAGTTTACATTTGAAAATAATTCCATTCCACATTTCAGCTGGAGATGTAGACCAGCTGTTTCTTTCACTTTCATTCTACACTGAATGAACATCCAGAAACTATAAAATAAACTTCTGCCAAAAGTCCAGTGAAGCAGGATTAGCTATGACTGTTAACAAGGAGCCACTGACTTAGAATTCCTCAAAAATGGCTTGTACTTGGGTTGGGGGAACACAATTTGCCAGAAGGGAAATTTGTGGGTGTTAAATTTAGAAGTGAATAGAAAACTTTAGGACTTCAAAATCCCATTTGGCTCCTAAGCCAGACACAACTTCAGGGCGGTGTGGGGCTTTCTCTCTCTCTCTTTTTTTCTTTTCCTATTTTATTCCCATGGCAGTCTTAGAGGAAGGAGCAAGAATTCCTTTCAAGTAAGAATGTTTATTGCCTGCATGATGCAGGCTTCCATTTAGTTAGAAAAACATGTTTTTCAATTAACTTTCCCCTGATAAACAATGATTTAATTTAAAGGAATGGCTGTTTTACAAATTGCAATAAAACACATTTTATGTAGGAGAAAACATTACTTTTCAAAAGAAGGGATGATTAGTTGCCAGTTTCTAAAAGCAGAGTGTAATTTTTGAGTTCTTGCTTCTCCTGCCACAGTATTTTTAGCAGCATACCTGAAATGCAAAAGCCTGGATAATATCACTTGTGTTCAAGTGAAGATGGCATTCACCCAGTCTAATCCATTTGGTTTTCAGTGGTTTGGCTTTGGGTGAACAGATTCTCTCCTGATAGCAATTTGACTTAAAACTGATACAAGGTCTTGGCCTGACTGAGAAAGAATGCCTCATCATTTCCTATCAAATCTTCACATTTTAGTCTCTCTATCTCCCTCTAGCGACCTCTTTTTGCTTCTCTTATTTTCTCCCTCTGTGTCATTACCATATTTAATGCCTGCATGAATGGGGATTATCAGAATATTTATTCCTCCGTGACATACCAAGCCAAGTAATTAGAAAGTAAATCTCTTGACTCTCATTCAGTTAGCATCATATACAGATTTCCAGGCATATTCATATATTAAAAAATACATAAAAAGAAAAAAATGCAAGGATATATAAATTATTGTGTAAAATTTATAATAAATTTATTGATAAAACTAAATGAAAAATGTACTGATTTTATGATTAACCATGGTGAGAACCATAATGAAAAACAGTAATAAAAATAACAACAATTAACTAAAGAGGATAACTTTCCTTCTCCAAACCACCCTTCCCAACCACCTGCAGAAATTTTCAGAATACATCTTATCTAGCAACTTGAGTTCTTACCTGGCATTCAAAAATCTTTAGCTTAGTATGCCTGCATGCATGCTCAGTTGCTTCAGTCATGTCTGACTCTTTGGGATGCTATGAGCTTTATCCGGCCAGTCTCCTCTGTCCATGGGATTCTCCAAGCAAGAATACCAGAATGGGTTGCCATGTCCTCTTCCAAGGAATCTTCCCAACCCAGGGATCAAACTCTCATCTCCTGTGGCTTCGGCACTGCAGGTGGATTACTGCTGAGCCACCACGGAAACCCTTAGCTTAGGATATTCACAGCTAAAGTAGAAACCACCAGGCGGTATTTGACCCAGGATTATTTCTTAATTCTGGCACCAGTGTGCAATTTGAGAATGGGGGTAAGAGTGAGGGAAATGCACAATGCTAAGAATCTAAACAATTATATGAAATACTGACTTCATTGTGATGCAGACGATCTTACATACTTGGCAGGATTTTAGGAAAATATTTTCCATAAAGCATATTTATATGCTATTCTCTGCATATCTTTGAGAGGTGATGTCTTTATGTGTAAGTGTGTGTATGTGTGTAAGAAATCAAGTGGGTTACCAGCTGGACATGAAAAAAAACAAAATTGTGTGCAGCTCATACCTCCCAAAAGAGCAGACTTGGCATGTTCATGCCTGCTCTGGAATGCTCTCCAAGTCTTGGGGTATCTAAGCAGCCTCACAACCCTGGACTATTCTGTGGGTCTAGGAATGCCAAAGGCCAATGTACACTGTCTTGGTGACCCCTGTGGAGTGTGTAGTTTAATGAATAAGTTAGGCTTTCAATTATGAGAGTGGGTCCTAGAAGGAAACCAATTATACTGAGTGCATGGTAGGCTTCTCTGGTGGCTCAGATGGTAAAAAATCTGCCTGCAATGCAGGAGACCCAGGTTTGATCCCTGGGTTAGGAAAATCCCCTGGAGAAGGAAATGGCAACCCTCTCCAGTTTTCTTGCCTGGAAAATTCCATGGATAGAGGAGTCTGGTGAGCCACAGTCCATAGGGTCACAAAGAGTTGGACATGACTGAGCAACTAACACTTAAGAAGGTAAGGTAGATTCATAGAGCGAAAGTTAAAAGTTATGTTTGTGGATTCTTTCCAAATGGTAAGAATCTGAAGACAGAAGATCCATATAGGAATCAGAGACATGTGTGAGGTTCCTGCAGTGGATTCTTTTGTAGTTTCATAAAATTTTTAAATTATTCATTCTAGTTTTGCAGGTCACAACATTAGAGGTTTGATAGGGATTTTATTGAATTTATAGATTGCTTTGGATATTTTAATAAGATTTATTATCTCAGTTCATGAACATAGACTATTGTCCCCTTTGTTTGTATCTTCTTTAATTGTTTTCTATCAATGACTTACAGTTTTCAGTGTACAAATGTTTCATTTCCCTATTTAAATTTATTCCCAAGTATTTTATACTTTATTATACAACTGGAAATGGGATTGGATTCATAATTTCTTTTTCTCATAGTTTGTTATTAGTGTATAGAAATGCCAACAGATTTCTGTATATATCGATTTTGTATCCTGCAGTTTTGCTACATTCATTTACTATTTCTAGCAAATTTTTGTGGAGTCTTAGGGTGTTCTATATATATTATTATGCCATCTTCAGAGAGTGACAATTTATTTCTTCATTTGCAATTTGGATAAATTTTATTTATATGCATTAAATCTTCTTGCTGGATAGACCCCTTAATCTTTATGCAATGCCCTTTGTATTTTATTACATTCTCTTTTAAAGTCTATTTTGTCTGATTTGAGTATAGCTAATCCAGGCTTTTCCCCCCATTTTCATTTGTATGTAATACCTTTTTTCCTATTACCTTCTTTTTAGTCAATCCTGCCTGGCCACCAGAACCAGATATTCTAGGATGCCTTCTATGTGGGCTTCATGTAGCCTTCTATTATGCCAGAGACTTACTTATAACAACCCTTGGAGGTAATCCTATAGCATTTTATAAAAATGAAAAATAAATTCAAAGGATTGAGAAAAAAGATTATGGTTTGAACAGTTTTTTCTATTTTTAAAGCCAAAATTTTTCTTACCACCCAATGATAAAGTTAGTCAAGTCTGTGCATTTTCATGCAGCAATACTTCTATTGAGCATTGCAAGAGACAACCAATCTATGGCCACATTTCTCTATTAACATAACCAGATAAGGAATAGTTCAGTTCAGTCACTCAGTCGTGTCCAAATATTTGCGCCCCCATGGACTGTAGCACACCAGGCTTCCTTGTCCATCACTAACTCCCGGAACTTACTTAAACTCATGTCCATCAAGTTTGTGATGCTATCGAACCATCTCATGCCCTGTCATCCCCGTCTTCTCTGGCCTTCAATCTTTCCCACCATCAGAATTGACTCAAATGAGTCAATTCTTTGCATGAGCTGGCCAAAGTATTGGAGTTTCAGCTTCAACGTCAGTCCTTCCAATGAACATTCAGGGCTGATTTCCTTTAGGATGCACTGGTTGGATTTCCTTGCAGTCCAAGGGACTCTCAAAAATCTTCTCCAACACCACAGTTCAAAAGCATCAATTCTTCAGCTCTCAGCTTTCTTTATAGTTCAACTCTCACATCCATACATGACTACTGGAAAAACCATAGCTTTGACTGGATGGACCTTTTTGGCAAAGTAATATCTCTGCTTTTTAATATGCTGTCTAGGTTGGTCTTAACTTTTCTTCCAAGAAGCAAGCATCTTTTAATTTCATGGCTGCAGTCACCATCTGCAGTGATTTTGGAGCCCCCCAAATAAAGTCTCCCACTGTTTCCATTGTTTCCCCATCTATTTGCCATGAAGTGATGGGAACCCCATGAACAACATGAAAAGATAAGGAATAAAGAAAAACATCAATATAAGTAAGAAAAAAATACCCTAAGATTTATATAATGCTTTGCAGATTACAATGAGGTTTCCCATGACTGCTCTACCTGGTGTGCTTTTGCCAACTCTTTGTGGACTGGTACCCATTTGACAAGTGAGAAAGTGAGGGAACAGAGACCCAGAGCAGTGAAGTAACTCAACCAGATCGTATAACTGCTAAGTGGGAGAGCTTCTGTGAGAACCTAGATCTTTTAGCTCTGGATGTTGTTCTCTTTCCATTCACTGTGTGGTTTCCTTCTCTGATGTAAGTTAACTGGTTTTCTCATGTTTCACTTAAGTTGGAACGTTGCAATGATTTCTCAGAATACTGATTAAAATTTCAAAGAATATTTAAAACTTTAGGCATCTATGGTATAATCACAGTACATACCTGAAATATATTTATTATATATAATAACTCAGGGTTGAGTGGCTATAGAGGTATAAGTGAGAAGTAGAGAAAAATGACATTTTTTGAGGCTGCCTTGTAGAGCGTATCCCTGGTAAAATGGTTGGGTTACAAAAGTTTTGTGCTTGCTTTTTAAGTATATAGCATCGACTTTTATATATATCTTTCCTTTTAAAACTTTCCATCCTGTCTCTGTGAAGCAAATGCCTATCTTCATCCTGGTTCTCAGACCTTTTTTTTTTTTTTTTTTAAGATTTCTAGTATTTAGAACCCTCTCCCCTCATCCGATACACAGTTCAGTTCAGTTCAGTTCAGTCACTTAGTCATGTCTGACTCTTTGAGACCCCATGAACCACAGCACGCCAGGCCTCCCTGTCCATCACCAACTCCTGGAGTCCACCCAAACCCATGTCCATTGAGTCAGTGATGCCATCTAACCATCTCATCCTCTGTCATCCCCTTCTCCTCCTGCCCTCAATCTTTCCCAGCATCAGGGTCTTTTCAGATGAGTCAGCTCTTTGCATCAGGTGGCCAAAGTATTGGAGTTTCAGCTTCAACATCAGTCCTTCCAATGAACACCCAGGACTGATCTCCTTTAGGATGGACTGGTTGGATCTCTTGCAGTCCAAGGAACTCTCAAGAGTCTTCTCCAACACCACAGTTCAAAAGCATCAATTCTTCTATGCTCGGCTTTCTTTATAGTCCAACTTTCACATCCATACATGACCACTGGAAAAACCATAGCCTTGACTAGATGCCCATACAACAGAGATTGTCAGAATAAAGAAACACCCTTGAAATAACAGAGGTGTCCTGTTTTATTGTGGGCTTAGTGAATGGGAGTCTTCTAGTCACTGGACCTATTTAAACAAAAGGGGAAAAAAAATCACTCTTCCTACCCCCACCCTTTAACATTTTTTTTTTTTTTTTTAAGATCAGACTATAGAAATAGAGCATCTTGCCTCCACCTGGTGGAGATATGGGATAGTTACCTACTAAGCTGAATGTATCATGCACGCATGTAACCTTCTGGGACTTTATCTCTTAGAGGTTTTGGTAAGTTTTATATGCAAACCTGGGCTCTTCAGCATTGCCTAAGTCCTGCCAACAGCCAATTGATTTCTCTTCACTCTATCATCTAAGGTTATAGACAGAACTGTAATGTTTTTTCTGCTTTTGAGAAGGGTCATGATCAACTAACTATACATAAAGTTCTGCATTCCTGGAGAGGGCTCCCTAGGTTGGATGCTGCTGGTATTTTATATCTCTGGAATTATTTTATCTTCTTAAAATGAAGTCTGTCCTAGATGAAGAAGAAGTTGAAGGAAAGCATAACTCGGACTTTCAGTTTATGAAGGTGTCCCTGCTCTGTTTAATTAAAACTGCCTTAAGGCCTTTTAATCCAATTTTTTCTTGGATTCACAATATATTACTAAAATCTGCTGACTGTTTATATTTCAGTAAAGAACTTCTCTTGCCCTAGGGAAATAATGTAATCACCAAGGTGTTTGGACAAATAGAGGGTTTTTTTTTTAATATTATTTGAATTTAGAACTACTATTTCATATAGATAATCACCTAACAAAATAATGACAAATAAAAAGTCCTTCAAGAAAAGTACATTTACTGTCCTTAAAGTCTTCAAAAAGGAAATCAACAAGTAAATTGCTATTTCATTTTGGGGGTAAAATTAAATTTTATATTTTATACAATTACTATCAGAAACTTTGATCCTGATGTTAACGTGGAAACCAAGACAAAATTGTGATAAGACTTGGTCAAGTTTACATAACTTGTAAGTGGGATGATGATTATTTAAATACAAGTTTAATGTTATGAAGAGTTAGGTTTTATTTATTGTACCATTCTCTCTTATGTACTGTGATACTTTTAAAGAGATTGCTTTTCTTTTACTCTTAGAAAACTAACCTCTCTTTCCTGATGTAATATATTAAATGTATTCAGTTCAGTTCAGTTCAGTCGCTTGGTCGTGTCTGACTCTTTGTGACCCCATAAACCGTAGCACGCCAGGCCTCTCTGTCGGATGCCATCCAACCATCTCATCCTCTGTCGTCCCCTTCTCCTCCTGCCCTCAATCTTTCCCAGCATCAGGGTCTTTTCAAATGAATCAGCTTTCCACATTAGGTGGCCAAAGTACTGGAGTTTCAGCTTCAACATCAGTCCTTCCAATGAACACCCAGGACTGGTCTCCTTAAATATACTACAAATGCTTAGAAAACCAGAGGTGCTAGTGTAAGATGAGGCTTGGCACGCTCAGCGCGAACAGCCTTTCTCCAGCCTCAGCTCCAGCATGTATTTATTGAGTGTAGGATCTTAGACAAAACCAGAAGCTAAGTCTTTGATTCAGTTGTGTTTTGCATTTCCCACCAACTTTATGTGCAAACTTAGCTTTCATTAATAAATTGGCTTTTAAAACAAAAGTGTAAGGTGTATGTTTGTAAATAAGCTAAAGAAATTTCTCATGGTCAGAAGTTATTTAAAAGAATATAATCTTAGAGAAAGCTAACAAAAACGTAGTTATGTAGACATGAAAATTATATGTGTATATGTGTTTTCTTTTAAGTGGACTCAAGCTGGACATAATCTTTTGGTAACTTATTCTGAATACTTCCCCAGATTCACCTATTTTTTTAAATTATGAAGGAATAAAATACAAGATTATTCTAGTAAAAAGTTTAAAACATACTGCAAAAAGAATGTAATATGATGTAATGAATAAGAGTATGGATTAAAGAAGCAGAAAAGCTGGCTCTGTCACTCACTAGCTGTGTTACCTTGGATAAGTTGCTTTATCTTCATGTGCTCCTATTTCCTCATACATAGAAATGCAGGTAATATTTTCCATATAGGAACGTTGTAAGCATAAAATAAGCAAATATATATAAAACTATTAGGAATGTATCTGTCATATAAAAACATTTAATAACTGGTGACTCTTGGATATTACAACTACACATATATGTCTGTATGAATATAGTTTAGAATAGAAATTAAGTGGGAGGAATCTCTTCTAAACTACTATTTCTCTTCTAAACTGGGATTTCCCAGGAAAGAATTCTGAAGTGGGTTGCCATTTCCTACTTCAGGGGATCTTCCTGACCCATAAGTTGAACCTATATCTCTTGTGTCTCCTGCATTGTCAGGCAGATTCTTTACCACTGCACCACCTGGGAATCCCAGAAGAGAAGCTAAGTAAGAGGAGTGTCTTCTAAACTGTTATTGGAGGACTTGTGGCTTGCTCCCTAAGGCCAAGAGCCATGAGGGCCAGGGAAGGAATGTGTACTTATTTTTACATACCTTGATTTGCTAATTATTTAGCCATTCTTCACAGTTTTCATTTCCCTAAAATCTATACTCTCTTTATTTAATAGCCAGCTTTGTATGTTCACACAGAAGTAAAATGTTCTCTTGCTTTTCAATATTTAGTGATGCCACAATGGTATTTTAAGTTAGTGTAGAATGGCCAAGGTGGTTTAGTCATGGCTGGCAGTTGGTATTTGCTGGTTAAGAAGCCAGCCTAGCTTTGTGACAAGACCACCTTGATTTCTTCCGTATGTTGTTGGTGTTGTTCAGTCGCTAAGTCGTGTCCGACTCTTTGAGACCTCATCAACTGCAGCATGCCAGGCTTCCCTATCCTTCACTGTCATGCTTTAGTCATGACCATCTCTTTGCAACCCTATGGACTATAGCTTGTCAGACTCCTCTGTCCATGGGGATTCTCCAGGCAAGAATACTGGAGTGGGTTGCCATGCCCTCTTCCAGGGGATCTTCCCTACCCAGGGATCCAGCTCGCATCTCTTATGTTTCCTGCATTGGCAGGTGGGCTCTTTACCAATAGTGCCACCTGGGAAACCCTGTTTTGTCTTTGGCTGGAGGCTGGAGGTTGTGGCTTGGGCCATTTCAAGGAGCTTCCCTGGATATCTCCTATGTTGTACATGATGTGTATATATCATTAAACTTCTGTTTGTTTTTCTCCAGTTAAACTTTTATTGTGGGGAGGGAGTTTCAGCCAAGAACCTAGAAAAGTAGAGGGAAGATTATTTTTCTTTCCCACAAAAGCCAGGTTTGTCATAAACCCTTGTTTTGCTACTACAACCAATTCTGACATGGCCCAGATTACCACTTCTTAGTGCAAATATTCTTACTTGAACACTCATGCTTCACAAAGAATCCTTTCCTTACCTTGGCCACTGTCCTTTGAAAAGCGATTTAAAGAGACATGAATAAGAGTGGTATAAAGATAGGGCACCAGGTCTCCCTCCAATTTGCTTTTTTTTTTTTCATCTCTTAGGAACCTCATTTGTCCATTTACTACTCTTTGGCCACACAATGTTTGGGACTTGGTAAAGTTTGTTAGGTATTGAATAAACTAATTCATTAATCTACCTACTTTCCCGCCCTACCAGCCTATAAATCTATCATCATACTGAGAAGGATTAAAAACAAATGAAAAAAAAGACCCCTCAGAAAGAGAAAAAAAAAGCAGACACTACAGGAATGTCTAAACAGGGAAAGGACTCCATGAAATTGTTTTCTGTGAATTTACATCCTTAAGAGGATTACCTCTAGAAGGGTAGTGGTGCCTTTTTCTCCAGAGTAGGCAGTTATGGGGAAGTTTGGGATCACCTTTTACCCTCTAGTTTCATTAAGAGCTCAGCACCCTGGGTGAACTGACTGAGCTGGTTGCTGCCCGAATGAGAAGAGCTTTCTTACTCTGTGGAAACGGAGAAACCCTGTACAACATTGACCGTGTAGTTTTGGGCACTAAGAATCCTCAACAATTTCTAGTTGTGGCTATTCTTTGAAGTCAACCTTAAAAAAGATAAAGTCTGCATAAAGTAAACTAGAACCACTTAAGTATAATTTGATAAGTTTTGGAAAACAAACATCTTCGGTATAAATGCTATCAGAATAAAATATTTCCAACATCCTAGACAGTTTCTTCATGGTACTTTGCAGTCAGTCCATTCCAACTACAGACCAAAAACAACCACTGATCTGCTTTTGATAAAAATAGATTAGTTTTACCTTTTCTAGAATTATATATAAATAGAGTTATCCACTATTACACTTTTTGTGCCTGGCTATTTCTCTCAGCATAATGCTTTGAGATTCATTCATGCTATTTCATGTATTCCATTTCAGTTCAGTCGCTCAGTCATGTCCGACTCTTTGCAACCCCATGGACTGCAGCAGGCCATGTATTAGTGAAGCCCAATCTGGCCTCTAGACCTTGAGATTGAATTAAATCTCAGAGACAGAATTTTGGGTGAAGTAGAAATGAATAGCTTTATTGCTTTGCCAGGCAAAGGGGGCCACAGCAGGCTAATGCCCTCAAAACTGAATCCCAACCTGGAGGGCTTAGTGAGGAGTTCTATAGTAAAGGTTCAAAAAGGGCATGGTCAGCCCATGGACATTTTTCTGATTCGTTGGTGGTGAAGTAAATGGGAGTCACCATTGTCAACCTGCTTCCAAGAGGTCTGGGTCTGAGGTCTACAAGCTTATGGGAAGCATACAGTTAACTTCTTCCACCTGGTGGCGGTTTTAATATCTGTAAAACAGTTCAAAGATATTATTATATTTATTCCTTGAGGGGGAACTAGGAAACTGCCCCAAGGCTGCACTATTGTTTCTTGACTATTCTTCCCTTGTCTCAGCATACACTCCCTTCCTTAATAAGCAACTGTTTGAGCCTGCTCATTGGAACTCAGGCTTCTCTGGTGGCTCAGAGAAAAGTAAAAGAATCTGCCTAATATGCAGGAGATGCAGGTCTGTGGGTTCTATCCCTGGATCAAGAAGATCCCCTGGAGGAGGAAATGGCAACCCACTCCAGTATTCTTGCCTGGGAAATCCCATGGACAGAAGAACCTGCTGGGCTACAGTTCAAAGGGTAGCAAAGTGTCAGACATGACTTAAGGACTAAACCATTATTGGAACTCAGGGAAGGTCATGGAAGTTGAATGAAGCTTATTTCCCGTAATCAAAATGGGGGACACAGAAAGGCTTCTGTGCCCAGGAGCCCCACAGGATCTTGCTTGGTTTCATTAGAATCTCTTTTTTATGCTGTTCACTTGGATTTGGACTTTTGATTACTTCCAATTTGGAGTTATTATGAATGAAACTGTTATGTACATATGTGTACTGGTCTTTGAAGGAACATATTTTCCATTTGTCTTGGGTAAATATCTAGGAAGAATTGCTGGGTAATACAGCCTGAGTAGTCCCAACTTTATAAGTAATTGCAAATTGTTTTCCAAAGTGATTGTATAATTTTATAATTATACATTTATGAGAGTATATTTGCATATATTGAGATAATAATATGTTTTTTACCTTTTATTCTGTCAGTATTGCCAAATCTGGTAAATAACATGGATTTGTTTTTGGATGTTAAATCAACCTTACATTTGTGGGTTAAACCTTAACTTATTTATTCCAAGGTACTAGTTTATAGTTTTATTTTCTAGTAATGTCTTTGTTTTGCTTTTTATATCATAAGATGACTTGGGAAGCTTCTGAAAGAATTTGTGAAGGATTTATATTATTTTTATCCTATAAGAATATTAGAAATCACCAATAATGCCATTTGGGCCTGAATTTTTTTATTTTGAACCCAATTTCTTTAACCATATTGAACTGTATAGAATTTCTAACCCTATTGCAGATATCTTTATCTATATTGATATCAATATCTTCCAGTAATTTGTCCATTTCACTTAAGTTATTTAAGCGCCATGGACAGGATGTCTTACAAACAACAGAAATTTACTTCTTCTAGTTCTAGAGGCGGGAAGTCTGAGATCAGAGTGCCAGCATGCGTAAGTTCTGTGGAGGACCTCTTCATGTTTGCAGACTGTAGTCCTCTCATTACAGCCTCACAGGGTAGAAAAAGAGGATGAGAAAGCTCCCTAGAGGGGACCCTCTTAGAAAAACAATAACCCCATTCATGAGGGCTCCACCTTTACAACATAATCATAAGACCCACCTCATAATATCATCACATTTGGGGTAACGATTTCAACATATAAATTTGGAGGGACATAAACAGCCATTGCTGTTGTCAAGGTGCTCATAATATTATCTTGAACTGATCCTTTTCATATTTGAGGAAAGTGGTATCCATCTGCCATTCCTAGTATTTTGAACTTCTCTCTTCTTATTATCCATCTCCCTAGTAATATGTCATTTTTATCTCTCTTTTTTTTTTAAATCAGCTTTTGTTTGATTAATCAATGGCCTTGCACACACCCTGATCCTTACTAGCAACCCTGCCCTCAAACTACTTCTCTAAGACTCCTCACAAAATTCCCTCAGGCTGGGACACACAGTTATTGAAGGGCACAAGCCCCTGTGTCCTCCTTTGCCTAGCAAAGCAATAAAACTATTCTTTGCTTCACCCAAGACTCTGTCGCTGAGATATGATTCGACACCATTCAAAACTCAGTGGAGGCTGAGTTTTCGCCATCAATATGGACAAGTAAATTTTCAATGCTCCCACTTTTTTGCTGTAAAATGGAGATAAGTATACAACAACCCTGGAGAAGGAGATGGCAACTCACTCCAGTATTCTTGCCTGGGACATCCTATGGACAGAGCCTGGTGGGCTATAGTCCATGAGGTCACAAAAATCTTAAACAACTAAACAACAACATATAACAACCCTATGGGAGTATTGGTTGAATTAAGCAAATTAATACTTGATTGGATTGCTGGTGTGACCACTGGTTTCTGTGACTATTGCCTGAGGAAGGCAGGAGGTGTTTTCCACCTGAACTTCTGAGTGTCTCTCAATGGGAGTGGGAAGTCTCAAGCCTTCTTGGGGTGAAAATGTTTTTGTGAGCAGAGTTTGTTGTACTGGGATTTCCTGCAAGGGTGGTTGAACAAAAGACACTGTTGTGGTGGGATTTCCTCCTACCAGTACTCCTCCTCTCCTACTCCAGTGTCTATGAGCAAGGGAGTGACTCTCAGGAACAAAAAAGCTTTCTGGGTTTGACTGCTTATTCTGGCAGGGTTCCATTTGCTGGTACTGTTCAACTGACCACATCATTCTTACTTTAAGAAGGGAATCTCAGGCCCACAGGAATAAAACAGTCTTCCCTTGTTGCAAATCACTTACGGCAACAGCATCTTTTTTAGCTGTTGCTGCCCAGCTGTCCAGTATCTCCTGCTGGAGGAGAGTGTCAGATTTGTCTTGGAAGAACGATTCCCCTGGTTGCTTACTGTCCTCCTTGTTCCTGGTGCCATACTAATGTGGCGTTGTCACTGAACTCCTGTTCAATCATAGAAAGAAATGAGCCAACTTGAGCTGCTTTCTGTTGCACGAGTTGGAGGCTGGGAAACTTCTGGGTCCACTCCGAATGTGGGGTATGTGTATGTGAGTGTGTGGGAGGGTGGTCATAAGTCTTCCCGTCATTCATTAAGTTGCCCAATCAGTCCTGGGGTACCATATTATTTGGCTTTCCTCTTACTACCCTTCAGTATTCTCCTTTAGTTCTTACATTATATCCAGGGTTTTAGTTTTACTTATTAGGGAGGAGCAGAGAGAAATGGGTACATTCAATCTCATCCAGCAAGAAGTTGTGGATTATTTTTGAACATTAAGATTGCTTAAAAATAATATGAAGTGAATGGCCAATTTCAAATTTTAATCAAAATCTTCTTGCAAGTTAGTGGAAATATCATATACAGTTTAAAACAAATACTGGACCCAGTAAATTTTAGCTGGGGTTACTGTTCATGATGTTAGTCACTCTGTTCTTCATAAGCTTTTATAGTTCATTTACTCTCTCACTAATTTATCAACTTGCTCTAATTTGTGATGTACCTAACAAGTGTAATAACTCCTTGTATTATAACAAGAAGACAACACAAAAATCTCCTTTATTCTTGGTTGCTCCCATTCAATCTTTTGACAATTAAAGATTTACACTGTAATTAATAATGTAAAATTCTGACAGTGATATACAAAGTCAATTAAGATGTGTATCTCATCTTTTAAAATAAAGAGTAGGATAAGAGTAAAATATATTCCCACTAGAAAGAGTGCATGATTTATTTTGAGTACATACAAGTGTTTCAAAACACTGGGTACCTGGCCAAAGATACATTGTTAAAGACACATGTGTACACACACATGCATATGACCAAATAAATATCATACAACACATAATATAGAAAAATTACATGTAACAAATAAAAATGAAAATGTTTGATATTATAATATTGTTTTTGCCTATGGGAATGAATATAAAATTAACATTAATGTGACTTCCACAACTGGTTATTATTGCTGGTTATTATTGTGGCCATAATAACCAACAAATTCAAATAAAAAATAAAATAAAACTTGAGAAAAAGTAATTAAAAATAAAGTTTCATGTATCATATTTCCATGTAAAAATATTCAAGCTGATAGATTATTTTAGTAGAAGAACAGAATTTTTATTCATTTAAAAACATTCCTTCTGGAGATTCTAAGAAATCAGGGATTTAATGAGGGAAGGATAACCATTAGAAATAAGTTAATTATTTATATCATTCTAAATTATCTCCTTCACAAAAAATGACTAAATATTAAATGTCTTGGTGTGTAGTTATTACATTATCAAAAGGTTGAGAAAATTATGCCTCTAGAGTAAAAAAAAAAAAACTTTTTATAAAATAAAACATTTTAAATTGGTTATTAATTCTAAAGCCAGTCATTTGATTTCATTATTCTGTCTATAAAATCAGTTAAAGGCTATTTGGAAGGAACAGGGATCAAGATAAGCTGAAGAATGATGCAATGCTAAACATCTGGATTTGTTAACATTATGATCATATTATTGATCTCATGCTAATGAAAAATACTTAATACTTCTGATGTTTAAAATGAAAATTCCTTGATAGTTTCTGCTTTTGAATTCCAGAAGTTCTATATTTAACAACAGTATTTTATGATTAAATGCATATATTTTTAAATTATGCTTTGGTACAGTTTACAACATACTTTCAAAAATTTAAATATTTCAGAGTGACTTAAGGCACAGAAAGGGAACTAAGTCACAATAAACCCAAGTCAGAAACTTAAACACTATGATCTTTCAACTTCACTGCATTATTTGTTAGAGCATTTTATTTACTACATTTAAAAATAAGCATCGGTGTTTGAATATGCTTGCTAAAGTTGATCAAAATTATTTATTTATTTCTAACTGTAGAAACAGTTTGAGACCCTCCTTAACAATGGATGCAATGAATAATCATTGTAAATAATATAAATATGAATTCAGCGTTTAACCATCTGACTTTGTAATTGAGGCAAATGGCAGCGGCTGACACACAGGAGTAGCACCAAAGGCAGTAATCTATTGCCTTCACACAAATAGCTGCCCGAAGGCAGATGGAGGTGCCAGTTGTGTCGGGCGCAGGTGATTACTGCCCAGCCTGCACACCACAAGGTTGTTTTTCTCTCCACCGGTAAACCATCCATTAACTTCCCTAAGAGCCAAAAGCAAAAGGAGAGGAATTTATGAAGTCGCTAGCCCATATGGCTGGTAGTGAGTTAATCTGTGTTTGAGCAGCAGGTAGCACGAGCCAGTCTGTCTGTTGGGGCTGTTAGTAACCCAGGGGCAGATCAGAGAACAGCAGGGAAGGGGATCAACTCAGCCTGCAAATACAGTCAGGAATGTGGCAGGAAATTATTTCTGAAAACACATTTTGCAGCATAAGGGCAGCCATCAGATGCTACATGATAATCTATCTGCACTTTGTCCACTGGTGATTATATAGTGCTGTACATGTAGGAGCAAATTTAATATGTATTTATAGATATAGCATTATCATAAGATTTTCCTTTATACAGCTTCCTGCATTAAAGTAATTATTTCAAGTGTTCCTTAAAAAATGAGATATGAAGGTAGTGAGATTCTAAAATTGTGAAAAAAAAAAAAGAAATTTCTTTAGATTAGCTGTATTAGTAAAGAATATGGCTTTAGTCAAAAGGTAGGACAGTAAAGGTGAGTGCTCTGAGTAACCAGGAAAAAATTGGGGTTAGATAACAGTCCTATGGTTAAAATAGCAAAATAGGAAAAAAAAAGGAAAATAATGTAAGAATTGCTTGGAAACACTAAAAGAAGGCTGAGA
Organism: Bos mutus; assembly: GCF_027580195.1. Classification (NCBI taxonomy): domain Eukaryota; kingdom Metazoa; phylum Chordata; class Mammalia; order Artiodactyla; family Bovidae; genus Bos; species Bos mutus. Next base: position 75,403,373 of record NC_091617.1, read on the forward strand.
CATGTGGAGAGTTAGATACTAAAACTTAAATAAGGAACCATGGAAATGGTAGGATGACTGAATGATGGTTATTAGTATCTTCTGCCTTCCCACCCATCCCTTCCTTCCTCCTTCGTAATTTCTTCCTTTTCATTCCCTCCTATGTCTGTCTATCTATTTAATCTATCATCTATATATGTGAATGTGAAGATTTGGTATAATTTTGTATTCACAGGCTTAAAATTAAGACATTTACAAAGATGAACTAGAGCAAAGAATATGCTTATAGTCTTTTGCTTCTTGTTCATGAAAATAAAGCAATTAACTTATTCATGCTTATTCATTATAGTCAAGCATTATTGTCATTCCTTAAAGACAGTTGAAGACAAAGTTTGAAGACAAAATGTTCAAAGAGGAAAAAGAGGGGAAAGGGGGAATTAGATGAAGGGAGTAAAAAGGTACAGAATTTCAGTTATATAACAAATAAGTATCAGGGATATAATGTACAACATGATAAATATGGTTAATACTGTTGCATGTTATACAGGGAAATTCTTGAGAGTAAACCTCATCACAAGGAATTTTCCCCTACTTTTAAATTTTGTATCTATATAAGATGACAAATGTCCACTATTATAGTAATCATTTCATGATGTTTGCAAGTCAAATCACTATACTATACATCATAAACTTATACAGTGCTGTGTGTCAGTTATTTCATAATTTAACTGGAAGAGAAACAAAAAAAGAGGAAAAAGAAAGCTGAATTTAAATGTCCATGCACTCTCAAATCTCATATCTTTTAATTAGATTGTTTCAGATCAGATCAGTCGCTCAGTCATGTCTGACTCTTTGCAACCCCATGAATCGCAGCACGCCAGGCCTCCCTGTCCATCACCAACTCCCGGAGTTCACTCAGACTCACGTCCATCGAGTCAGTGATGCCATCCACCCATCTCATCCTCTGCCGTCCCCTTCTCCTCCTACCCCCAATCCCTCCCAGCATCAGAGTCTTTTCCTATGAGTCAACTCTTCACATGAGGTGGCCAGAGTACTGGAGTTTCAGCTTTAGCATCATTCCTTCCAAAGAAATCCCAGGGCTGATCTCCTTCAGAATGGACTGGTTGGATCTCTTTGCAGTCCAAGGGATTCTCAAGAGTCTTCTCCAACACCACAGTTCAAAAGCATCAATTCTTCGGCACTCAGCTTTCCTCACAGTCCAACTCTCACATCCATACATGACCACAGGAAAAACCATAGCCTTGACTAGACGAACCTTTTTTGGCAAAGCAATGTCTCTGTTTTTGAATATGCTATCTAGGTTGGTCATAACTTTCCTTCCAAGGAGTAAGTGTCTTTAATTTCATGGCTGCAATCACCATCTGCAGTGATTTTGGAGACCCAAAAAATAAAGTCTGACACTGTTTCCACTGTTTCCCCATCTATTTCCCATGAAATGATGGGACCAGATGCCATGATCTTCATTTTCTGAATGTTGAGCTTTAAGCCAACTTTTTCACTCTCCACTTTCACCTTCATCAAGAGGCTTTTTAGTTCCTCTTCACTTTCTGCCATAAGGGTGGTGTCATCTGCATATCTGAGTTTATTGATATTTCTCCCGGCAATCTTGATTCCAGCTTGTGTTTCTTCCAGCCCAGCATTTCTCATGATGTACTCTGCATATAAGTTAAATAAACAGGGTGACAATATACAGCCTTGATGTACTCCTTTTCCTATTTGGAACCAGTCTGTTGTTCCATGTCCAGTTCTAACTGTTGATTGTTTATATCAAATTAGTCAGTCTTAAAGGGAATCAACCCTGAATACTCATTGGAAGGACTATGCTGAAGATGAAGCTCCAGTATTTTGGTCACCTGATGTGAACAGTTGATTCATTGGAAAAGTCCTTGATGCTGGGAAAGATTGAGGGCAGAAAGAGAAGAGGGCGTCAGAGGATGAGATGGCTGGATGGCATCACTGATGCAATGGACATGAACTTGGGCAAACTCTGGGAGATGGAAAGGAACAGGGGGCCTTTGCACTCCATGGGGTTGCAAAGAGTTGGATATGACCGAGTGACTGAAAAAGAGAACATAGTAACTTCAAATCCTCACTAGTATCCCTGTTTCAATTAATATTTATAAGAATTACAGTCAAGTTTCGAATGTAGACTTCAAGACAGAGAAGAAAAAAATATTTTATTTTATTTTCTCCTTCCTTTAGGGAAAGAATTAGTTGAAGACCTATTATGTATAGTGTAATAGCCCCAACCAAATACTGCAAGAGATACAAAAATAAGAAGTTATTACTAGCCATTGTACAATTCATACATGAAGTAAATGTCATTCCTAATGATCTTGGAGAGAGAGCAGTGAGCAGTTCTGAAGAGATATCTTAGTTTCCTGCCTAGGAATTGAACCTATGTAGCCAAAATGAAAACCAGGAATGCTAGCCACTACACCGTCAGGGGTTAAAGTCTAGAAGTGACATGACTCTGACTCTTTCCCCATTTGAAAGCAAACATGTTTCAAGGAGGCAAAAACTGTACAAACAGGTACAAAGTTTATTATTAGAGACACTGTAAGGTGTGAGAGAGCACACAGAGAAGCAGTTTGTTTATTGAAGTTAGAAGCAAGGCAGAAATACACACCCAGAGAGAAAGGGTATGAGTGTTCTTTCTAATGATGAGGAACTCAGTAAAGAGGTGATTTAAATCACTTATATGGGCTTCAGTGGTAAAGAATCCTTCTGCAAAGCAGGAGATGCAGGTTCAATCCATGGGTCAAGAAGATCCCCTGGAGAGGAAATGGCAGTGCGGTCCAGTATTCTTGCCTGGGAAATCGCATGGACAGAGGAGCCTGGTGGGATACAGTCCATGGGGTCCAACACAAAAGAGCTGGACATGACTTAGAGGCTGAGCACAAAGCACGAAATCACTTATATAGGACAGTTCTTCTGGGTCTCTGATTGGCCAAAGATATTACCTTGACCTCAAGAGTGGTCATCTTATCTCTTTACCTCAGCAGAGCTCAGCTTCCGTGACTAGCTTTGTTCTTGAAGTATCTGGGTGAAAACAAGATTTAATTTTACACTTGGCAAACCAGTTGTTCAGCCCAGGGGTCCATCCGTCTCTTAACTCACTGTGACGTTCACAATACTTAATATGATTACTCAGAAGAAATATTTTCAGAAAGCTAAAAGTTCTATTTGTTTTTAATAACCTTTTGTATGCTAGAAACTTATGCTGACCTCAAAGATCTTCAAGAACATAAATATTGAACAAGTATAAAGTTTCAGTTATGCAAGCTGATTAAATTCTGGAGATTTGCTGTCCAACATTGTGCCTATAGTTAACAGTACTGTATTGAACGATTAAAAGTTTGTTAAGAGGATAATTTTTACATTAGGTATTTTTGCCCATAATTAAAAAAAAAAAAAATTCTCCAGAGAGGGAAAGAATTGATCAGGAAGACCAAGTCTATGCCCTATGGTCAAAATGCAGCATCATCTTCTGTTTTCTGAGGCTTGTGACCATTAGTTTTGGTTTACTGCATCTCAACTTCTGTTCAACCATAGCTAAAATTCCAAAACTAAAATATTTACTATTTTTATGACTCTAGGATTTGACCCTAGTAATAGGGTTTGGGCATTTCTACAAGTGGCATTATTCTATTTTATTTGTAGAAACATGGAAAGTGAATTCTTGTTAATTCTGGCACAAAGTATTTGCTGAGATATTTTTTGACTGATCGAACATATGAATGAGTGAGCCAATAAATTATACCTTATAATCATCCGCTAACATGTACTTAATTCTGGGTACTCTTGGGCATAGACCTCAGAGACCAAGTCAGGTTTTCTTCTCTCTGTTTCTAATTGGAATAAACCTCTAAATACATTTCTTAGAGTGTTCAAAAAAGGCATTTGAGCTGGGCCTTGGAGTTCTCAGTTAAGAAGGAATGGAGTGAAGTAGAAGTATTCCAGGTCAATAATATATCAAACACTGAGGTATAAAGGAAAAAATACCAGACTGTGCCTAGGTGGACAATGCAGAATAGTATAAAACCTAATTCTGTTTTTATGTAGTTTTGAAATTATACCATTGAGCCCCTGAAATATGAAGTTCACATTAACATTAATTCTGCCAAAGATTTTATGAGTGAGAAGGCAGCAAGCCCTGGAAGTGATGATTTTGAAGAAGTTTGATGATTCTTAATGGTCATGCGAAGAGTTGACTTATTGGAAAAGACTCTGATGCTGGGAGGGACTGGGAGCAGGAGGAGAAGGGGACGACAGAGGATGAGATGGCTGGATGGCATCACCCACTTGATGGACGTGAGTCTGAGTGAACTCCGGGAGTTGGTGATGGACAGGGAGGCCTGGCGTGCTGCGATTCATGGGGTTGCAAAGAGTTGGACACGACTGAGCAACTGAACTGAACTGAACTGAACTGAATGGTTAGGGAAAAGGTGAGCAACAAGGACCTCAGCTGGAAATATGTATCCACCAAAAAACTCTGTGGTGGTAATTATATGTATTTTTAGTAATGTTTAGTAAGATTATATAAGTTTCATATAGTATTTAAAGAGTTTTTCTACATTGAAGGAGCTTATATTTTGTTAAGTAGGAGGAATTTGTATTTTATTAGCAAAATACTCTATCTATATGTATATACATATACAAATATAATGATTTACAGATTACTTAGCAATTTCATATTCACCACTCCATTTTAATTTTATAATAAATTTTTTAAAAAAATCACAGTAACTCTCTAATAGGCTCAATTTTATTATAAAAGACCAGGAATTGTTTTATAAAAACAATTAAACACTGGTGCTATTCACTTACTTCATTGATTTTTAAAGTTTTCATCCAAGTAATACATGGACATGTTTAAAAGCAACAGCACTGTGCCCCAATCCCACACCAAATTCTTAAAGGCAAAGATTTCTAGCTTATTTTTATTGTTTATTATATTAGTTACCTCCATAAAAACTATGTATGCACAACTATTCTTTGTTTTATGAAAATGTGTTCAATGTCTATGGTCTTCCTTCTATAAAAAAGATTTAGTATATTTAAACCACCTTCTCATCTGCTCTTCTCATGTACTTCTAATGTAGCTATATCACTATTTATTCTTTTGGCTACATTTTTATCATTAGGAAGTATTCAGTTCAGTTCAGTTCAGTTGCTCAGTTGTGCTGACTCTTTGCAACTCCATGGACTGCAGCACGCCAGGCCTCCCTGTCCATCACCAACTCTGGAAGCTTACTCAAATTCATGTCCATCCAGTCAGTGATGCCATCCAACCATCTCATCCTATGTCATCCCCTTCTCCTCCTGCCTTCAATCTTTCCCAGCATGAGGGTCTTTTCAAATGAGTCAGTTCTTCATATTAGGTGGCCAAAGTATTGGAGTTTCAGCTTCAACATATTAAAGATATGCAAAATAGACCACAAATTAGTATATCAAATATATATGTGACCACTACACAGCTTAACAAATAAAATATTGACAATACATTGAAATCTTCTGTATAAACCTTATAATAACAGTCTCCTTCTTCCTTCCCTCATGGTAACCACATCTTAAATTTTGCATTTGTTATTCTCATATGAATATTTTTATTAATACCTATACATCATCTTCGGAGAAGGCAATGGCACCCCACTCCAGCACCTTTGCCTGGAAAATCCCATGGACGGAGGAGCCTGGTGGGCTGCAGTCCATGGGGTTGCTAGAGTCGGACACGACTGAGCGACTTCACTTTCACTTTTCACTTTCATGCATTGGAGAAGGAAATGGCAACCCACTCCAGTGTTCTTGCCTGGAGAATCCCAAGGACAGGGGAGCCTGGTGGGCTGCCGTCTATGGGGTCGCACAGAGTCGGACACGACTGAAGCGACTTAGCAGCAGCAGCAGCATACATCATCTTATTCAAAAGTCATCTGCATTTTGGAATTTAGAACTTTTGGCATTTTAAAAATTGTACCTTTATAGATACTACATATTACATGACACTCCTTGAAGAGTCTGGAGCAAACCCTACAGTCAAAATATTTTAATATTTCTATAGGAAAAGGTATAGCTATCCATAATAAATATGTTAAAGTTTATAAATAGCTTCATGTTATTTTGGTCATATTTTATCATCAAGTGAGTTAAGAGTAAGTAAAATTTTGTAGCCAGTTGATTTAGAGGAAAACAAACTTCTGATTTTCAGAGCTTTAAAGATTTTGGAAATTGTATTAAAGAATGTATTTATTAATAAATTACTAATGCATTTATTCTTCTCCTCAGTCCGTGAAGTGAGGATACCAGCACCCCTCCAATTCTCATGGTTTTCCCAATTTTCCACCTCCCCTGCCCTCTCTGGTTTGGTGACACTTGAATTCTGTATAATCATAAGTGTGTTTGCATTTCCATGTCTATAGGTGAATTCTAAAAGTGGCATCTCAATAGAATGTTTTTCATTGCTTTGATTATGTGAATATGGATCATGCAGAGCAGTGATCACATCCATGATCCTACCATTTTTAAGTCTATCTTGTTTCATTGCATTATATCTGAGAAATATATTCTTAACTTCATCCAAACTTTCCATCCAAATATGTTTCCCATCAGCTCCCTATGATTCTTGAAACTCTATCAGATTAAAAATTGACCCCTTCCTTGCTGCTGCTGCCTTCTTTGTGTGAGGCAAACTCCTCTGTGCAATTTAAACTTTTGTTTCTAGTTTCCCCTGACATCTGTACCTACTCCTCCATCTGCATTTAGAAACTTATTGAAATATCTCATTTACTAATGACCCTGAGTTGTATTTTTCTATTTATGTTGTGCCGTGTTGTGCTGAGTCGCTCAGTCATGTCCAACTCTTTGTGACCCCATGGACTATAATCCACCAAACTCCTCTGTCCATGGGGACTCTTCATGCAAGGATACTGGAGTGGGTTGCCATGCCTTCTTCCAGGGGATTGTCCCAACCCAGAGACTGAACCCAGGTCTCCTACATTGCAGGCAGATTGTTTACCATCTGAACCACCAGGGCAACCCAAGAATACTGAAGTGGGTAGCCTATCCCTTCTTCAGGGGATCTTTCTGACCCAGCAATCAAACTGGGATCTCTTGCATTGCAGGCGGATTCTTTACCAGCTGAGCTCCCAGGGAAGTCCAATACTTATATAGAAAAATAATGTTTTCTATATATAAAAATCACTATTATTTTATGGTGGTATCTGAAAAGAGAGAAAATAAATTTATATTGATAGCTTACTATTTCTAATAAGAATTTCTAAATGACCAAAACTGTAGAGGATCATATTACCCAGGAGTAAGATGCCAAGGTACAGGGCTCAAAACAATAGTTTAGATTTTTAAGTGTTGGGGAATTTAATACAATAAACAATAAAAGTACAATAAAAATGAAGATGCACTTTGAAAATATGGGTAAATGAAAATTATTTCTACTTTCTCATAGATAAATTAAAACTTGAAACTGATTCTTGATTCTAGGGTTATTTTATTTTGACACAATATAAGAAAGCACAAGTATATAATTAAGAAAACAAAAGTATAAAATAAATGAATTCAGTAAAAAAAAAAAAAATCATAGTTACACATTTCCATTGGTGATTTGGAGTGAAGGCAGAATTTCTGAGTTCCTAACTACACAGCTAAGTTAATTTAAATAGGTAACTTAGAGGAGGCTATTCAGAAAACATTAATTTAAGAAGTAAAGGAGTTGCTGTTGACATCTCACTCACATTCTCTTATCTTCCCGCTCAGTGTATACCTGCTCCACTTACAGAATGTGTACATCTTTATCAGAGAGCTAAAGCCTCTTTGTTCAACCATGCAGCAGTTCAGAAATGCAAGCATGATGGAAATTGATACGTAAATCTTTCAGCTTCTGTTAGGGACTGCATGTTTGCATCCTTTCAAAATTCATAATGTTAAAGCCTTAACTTCCAGTGTGATTGTATTTGGAAATGGGACCTTTGAGGAGGTGATAGAAGTTGAGTGAGATCTAATCTGATAGACACAGTGCTCTGATAACAAGAAGAAGAGATGGCAGAGATCTCTTTCAGCCTATGCTCAAAAGAAAGGCCATATGAGGACAGAGTAGCCATCTGCAAGCCAGGAAGAAAGCTTTCACCAGAAACTGAACCCTCGTGAACCTTGACTTCCGGCTTCCTAGCTTCCAGAACTGCAACAAACAAGTGTGTGATGTTTAAGCCACTAGTCTTGTTACCATGGTTCAGTGGTAAGGAGTCTGCCTGCCAGTGCAGGAGACACAGGAGATATGGGTTCCATGCCTGGATAGGAAAGACCCCCTGGAGGAGGAAATGGCAACCCACTATAGTATTCTTGCCTGGGAAATTCCATGGGCAGAGGAGGTTGGCAGGCTGCAGTCCATGGAGTCAACTAAGCACATAGCACATATCTACATACATTTTGTTATTATCTTCTATCAGTTTGAGCCAGTCCCTTGAGAGGTATGTGTTCCATGCTGATTATCAGTTTCTCCACTGAGACTGTTTACATTGGGCTTGGAGACTTATGTTTTGTTGGCCACTGTCAGCCTGGTAGGCTGCAGTCTATGGGGTTGCTAAGTCAGACATGACTGAGCGACTTCACTTTCACTTTTCACTTTCATGCATTGGAGAAGGAAATGGCAACCCACTCCAATGTTCTTGCCTGGAGAATCCCAGGGACAGGGGAGCCTGGTGGGCTGCCATCTATGGGGTTGCACAGAGTCGGACACGACTGAAGCTACTTAGCAGCAGCAGCAGCAGCAGTAACCCACGTCACTATTTCCTTCAACTCCCCTTTCACTCTAATTGTTATCTGAGGTTCTGCTTTTGGAGTAACCCAAACGAGGACAAGAATCATACACACAGTTCAGGTCTTTTGAAATTGTTAATGCTTGTGAAGGCTTAGGGATTAGGGGGTTGGGCAAGGACAGAGGAGGCAGGCAAGAAGACTTTAGCTTTAGCTTACTTTATCCATATGCCTTATTTCCAAAGGCCTCAAAAGTAAATAGCGTTTTAAAAAAGCCATACCCCATTATTCCTCAATGTCCAGGTCCTAAGGAGTAAATTATTTTTCTCTCTTTTAGGGCTTTGGAATGGGAAATGCAACAAGAAGTCTAACATAAATTGTATTTAACAAGAAAGATGGAAAATAACCATCTTTGATGCAAAAAGGTATTGTCCAGTTGAATAATAATGTTATTTGATATTCACAGAGAAAGACAGTTTTAGGGGTAGAGAAATATATGATTTTAATAATGCCCGAAATACTGAATGTGCTGGAGTTTTTATAAAGATAGATCTTTGAATTTATGTCAATGAATTGCTTGGATAAATTCTATCAAAAATATAAGTCACTGAGTGGAACCTCTCAATTTATCAACCAGTTTATCTCTATATGGTTAAGGAATGACCCAGGTAAAGAAGCAGCCAATACATCATGCTTGCCTTTCTAACTGAAATCCAGGCTTTGTTTCTTGTCCTTGGATCATCTATCTCTATATCTTCTTAGTCTTTCTCAGGAATAGCACCTTCTTTCCTTTATTACTCTTTTGCTCCTTCTACTGCTTTTCTTCCAGATTGCTTACCTTAGAATCAGTACTTGAGTAATTCATACTTGAGAAAGAAAAGAAAGATAAGCGCTAAGTCGTGTCTGACTTGCGAACCCATGGACTGTAGACTGCCAGGCTCCTCTGTCCAGGGGATTCTCCAGGCAAGAATACTGGAGTGGGCTGCCATTTCCTTCTCCAAGGGATCTTCCCAACCCAGGAATCAAACCCAGGTATCCTGCATTGTAGGCAGATTCTTTACCAACTGAGCTATGCGGGAAGCCCTCTCATACTTTGAGAGTCAAATGGAAACTTTCATTTGTGGGATTCCAAGTGCTATTTAAAAATTTTCCATTAAAATTATCCAAGGCCTTCCTAATTACATTGGTTACAGGGTTTTATTTGATAAAATACCACTATTCAAAAGAAGCAAATAGAAAGAAGGCTATTTGGCTGGTTATTGACAATAAGAGCCTGTTGTCTGTGTTCAAGACTAGTAATAATCTACTGTTATAGAGTTTATTAATTCCACTAAAGCCTTTAATATAAGCTCATATTAATTGTATCTTTAAGCTTCATTCCTCAGCTTAGCAATGCTGAAATTTCCTAATTGGAATCTGGGCTGTAATTATAATTTACTTAGCTGGAATTTATGAAGTATGTTGCCTCTCATAATTCTTAAAGTTGAATCCCAAGTCAAAACTTTTGAAAAAAAAAAAAAAACTTTTGAAAGAGAGGCATGAGGCAGGCTGACCTATACTTGGAAGATGCTGTCATTTTATATGTAATAACATATTATTTTATATGTATTATAAAATAATACATTTTATATGTAATATATGAAGATATGGGCATTGGGTATTTATATTCTTGTGATGCTGTCTGTGTGAGTAAATGTTCCTTTTCAAATTTATTAAGAAAAAAACATATGAATTCAGTAACTAAAAGTTGGGAAGATTCTTAAAAATGTTCAAAATGTGGGACTTACCTGGCAGCCCAGTCTATGCAGGTTTGATCCTTGGTTGGGAAATAGGATCCCACAGGCTGTGGTGTGACCAAAAAAAAAAAAGTTCAAAATGTAAAATTTTTTTTGAGAAGAGCTCCTTTTGTTTATTTTATACTTCTTCACAATCACCTTATACATTATTTTTTTCAGATGAGGAAAATACCAGCAAGGACTCAGACAAAAATATTTTAAATCAAACTGACATGTGTGCTTCACCATCAGCATGTAAGAAGTTGAAGTCAATAGCACGAACTGTTTCTAGAAAATGCATTTATCACTGATAGAGTTGTGTTAGATGCATCATGATGCTAAAAATTTCATGTCACAGATTTGACCTCTATAAAGGTATCTGCTGGCTTCTCCCAATCGTATTATTCAAAACATAGGCTAGTTAAGATAGTGATATTCTTGTGGCAAAGAACCATGATTATAATTCAAAGAACAAGCATTTCTGACAGTAGATTAGAAATGAGTTCAGAAAAACAAAAACAATAGTTTAGATTTTTAAGTGTTGGGGAATTTAATACAGTAAACAATAAAAGTACAATAAAAAGATGCACTTTGAAAATATGGGTAAATGAAAATTATTTCTACTTTCTCATAGATAAATTAAAACTTGAAACTGATTCTTGATTCTAGGGTTATTTTATTTTGACACAATATAAGAAAGCACAAGTATATAATTAAGAAAACAAAAGTATAAAATAAATGAATTCAGTAAAAAAAAAAAAAATCATAGTTACACATTTCCATTGGTGATTTGGAGTGAAGGCAGAATTTCTGAGTTCCTAACTACACAGCTAAGTTAATTTAAATAGGTAACTTAGAGGAGGCTATTCAGAAAACATTAATTTAAGAAGTAAAGGAGTTGCTGTTGACATCTCACTCACATTCTCTTATCTTCCCGCTCAGTGTATACCTGCTCCACTTACAGAATGTGTACATCTTTATCAGAGAGCTAAAGCCTCTTTGTTCAACCATGCAGCAGTTCAGAAATGCAAGCATGATGGAAATTGATACGTAAATCTTTCAGCTTCTGTTAGGGACTGCATGTTTGCATCCTTTCAAAATTCATAATGTTAAAGCCTTAACTTCCAGTGTGATTGTATTTGGAAATGGGACCTTTGAGGAGGTGATAGAAGTTGAGTGAGATCTAATCTGATAGACACAGTGCTCTGATAACAAGAAGAAGAGATGGCAGAGATCTCTTTCAGCCTATGCTCAAAAGAAAGGCCATATGAGGACAGAGTAGCCATCTGCAAGCCAGGAAGAAAGCTTTCACCAGAAACTGAACCCTGCGTGAACCTTGACTTCCGGCTTCCTAGCTTCCAGAACTGCAACAAACAAGTGTGTGATGTTTAAGCCACTAGTCTTGTTACCATGGTTCAGTGGTAAGGAGTCTGCCTGCCAGTGCAGGAGACACAGGAGATATGGGTTCCATGCCTGGATAGGAAAGACCCCCTGGAGGAGGAAATGGCAACCCACTATAGTATTCTTGCCTGGGAAATTCCATGGGCAGAGGAGGTTGGCAGGCTGCAGTCCATGGAGTCAACTAAGCACATAGCACATATCTACATACATTTTGTTATTATCTTCTATCAGTTTGAGCCAGTCCCTTGAGAGGTATGTGTTCCATGCTGATTATCAGTTTCTCCACTGAGACTGTTTACATTGGGCTTGGAGACTTATGTTTTGTTGGCCACTGTCAGCCTGGTAGGCTGCAGTCTATGGGGTTGCTAAGTCAGACATGACTGAGCGACTTCACTTTCACTTTTCACTTTTCACTTTCATGCATTGGAGAAGGAAATGGCAACCCACTCCAATGTTCTTGCCTGGAGAATCCCAGGGACAGGGGAGCCTGGTGGGCTGCCATCTATGGGGTTGCACAGAGTCGGACACGACTGAAGCTACTTAGCAGCAGCAGCAGCAGCAGTAACCCACGTCACTATTTCCTTCAACTCCCCTTTCACTCTAATTGTTATCTGAGGTTCTGCTTTTGGAGTAACCCAAACGAGGACAAGAATCATACACACAGTTCAGGTCTTTTGAAATTGTTAATGCTTGTGAAGGCTTAGGGATTAGGGGGTTGGGCAAGGACAGAGGAGGCAGGCAAGAAGACTTTAGCTTTAGCTTACTTTATCCATATGCCTTATTTCCAAAGGCCTCAAAAGTAAATAAGCGTTTTAAAAAGCCATACCCCATTATTCCTCAATGTCCAGGTCCTAAGGAGTAAATTATTTTTCTCTCTTTTAGGGCTTTGGAATGGGAAATGCAACAAGAAGTCTAACATAAATTGTATTTAACAAGAAAGATGGAAAATAACCATCTTTGATGCAAAAAGGTATTGTCCAGTTGAATAATAATGTTATTTGATATTCACAGAGAAAGACAGTTTTAGGGTAGAGAAATATATGATTTTAATAATGCCCAAAAATACTGAATGTGCTGGAGTTTTTATAAAGATAGATCTTTGAATTTATGTCAATGAATTGCTTGGATAAATTCTATCAAAAATATAAGTCACTGAGTGGAACCTCTCAATTTATCAACCAGTTTATCTCTATATGGTTAAGGAATGACCCAGGTAAAGAAGCAGCCAATACATCATGCTTGCCTTTCTAACTGAAATCCAGGCTTTGTTTCTTGTCCTTGGATCATCTATCTCTATATCTTCTTAGTCTTTCTCAGGAATAGCACCTTCTTTCCTTTATTACTCTTTTGCTCCTTCTACTCGCCTTTCTTCCAGATTGCTTACCTTAGAATCAGTACTTGAGTAATTCATACTTGAGAAAGAAAAGAAAGATAAGCGCTAAGTCGTGTCTGACTTGCGAACCCATGGACTGTAGACTGCCAGGCTCCTCTGTCCAGGGGATTCTCCAGGCAAGAATACTGGAGTGGGCTGCCATTTCCTTCTCCAAGGGATCTTCCCAACCCAGGAATCAAACCCAGGTATCCTGCATTGTAGGCAGATTCTTTACCAACTGAGCTATGCGGGAAGCCCTCTCATACTTTGAGAGTCAAATGGAAACTTTCATTTGTGGGATTCAAGTGCTATTTAAAAATTTTCCATTAAAATTATCCAAGGCCTTCCTAATTACATTGGTTACAGGGTTTTATTTGATAAAATACCACTATTCAAAAGAAGCAAATAGAAAGAAGGCTATTTGGCTGGTTATTGACAATAAGAGCCTGTTGTCTGTGTTCAAGACTAGTAATAATCTACTGTTATAGAGTTTATTAATTCCACTAAAGCCTTTAATATAAGCTCATATTAATTGTATCTTTAAGCTTCATTCCTCAGCTTAGCAATGCTGAAATTTCCTAATTGGAATCTGGGCTGTAATTATAATTTACTTAGCTGGAATTTATGAAGTATGTTGCCTCTCATAATTCTTAAAGTTGAATCCCAAGTCAAAACTTTTGAAAAAAAAAAAAACTTTGAAAGAGAGGCATGAGGCAGGCTGACCTATACTTGGAAGATGCTGTCATTTTATATGTAATAACATATTATTTTATATGTATTATAAAATAATACATTTTATATGTAATATATGAAGATATGGGCATTGGGTATTTATATTCTTGTGATGCTGTCTGTGTGAGTAAATGTTCCTTTTCAAATTTATTAAGAAAAAAAGCTTATGAATTCAGTAACTAAAAGTTGGGAAGATTCTTAAAAATGTTCAAAATGTGGGACTTACCTGGCAGCCCAGTCTATGCAGGTTTGATCCTTGGTTGGGAAATAGGATCCCACAGGCTGTGGTGTGACCAAAAAAAAAAAGTTCAAAATGTAAAATTTTTTGGAGAAGAGCTCCTTTTGTTTATTTTATACTTCTTCACAATCACCTTATACATTATTTTTTTCAGATGAGGAAAATACCAGCAAGGACTCAGACAAAAATATTTTAAATCAAACTGACATGTGTGCTTCACCATCAGCATGTAAGAAGTTGAAGTCAATAGCACGAACTGTTTCTAGAAAATGCATTTATCACTGATAGAGTTGTGTTAGATGCATCATGATGCTAAAAATTTCATGTCACAGATTTGACCTCTATAAAGGTATCTGCTGGCTTCTCCCAATCGTATTATTCAAAACATAGGCTAGTTAAGATAGTGATATTCTTGTGGCAAAGAACCATGATTATAATTCAAAGAACAAGCATTTCTGACAGTAGATTAGAAATTTTCTCCAAGTGAAAGGATACTAAAGTTAGCTAATTTGATTATCTTAAATGATATTTATATAATCCCATCAAGACCATCCCAATGGAAAAGATGTGCAAAAAAGCAAAATGGCTGTCTGGGGAGGCCTTACAAATAGCTGTGAAAAGAATAGAAGTGAAAAGCAAAGGAGAAAAGGAAAGATATAAGCATCTGAATGCAGAGTTCCAAAGAATAGCAAGAAGAGATAAGAAAGCCTTCTTCAGTGATCAATGCAAAGAAATAGAGGAAAACAACAGAATGGGAAAGACTAGAGATTTCTTCAAGAAAATCAGAGATACCAAAGGAACATTTCATGCAAAGATGGGATCAATAAAGGACAGAAATGGTATGGACCTAACAGAAGCAGAAAATATTAAGACGAGATGGCAAGAATACACAGAAGAACTGTACAAAAAAGATCTTCATGACCCAGATAATCACGATGGTGTGATCACTGACCTAGAGCCAGACATCCTGGAATGTGAAGTCAAGTGGGCCTTAGAAAGCATCACTATGAACAAAGCTAGTGGAGGTGATAGAATTCCAGTTGAGCTATTCCAAATCCTGAAAGATGATGCTGTGTAAGTGCTACACTCAATATGCCAGCAAATTTGGAATACTCAGCAGTGGCCACACGACTGGAAAAGGTCAGTTTTCATTCCAATCCCAAAGAAAGGCAATGCCAAAGAATGCTCAAACTACTGCACAATTGCACTCATCTCACATGCTAGTAAAGTAATTCTCAAAATTCTCCAAGCCAGGCTTCAGCAATATGTGAACCGTGAACTTCCTGATGTTCAAGCTGGTTTTAGAAAAGGCAGAGGAACCAGAGATCAAATTGCCAACATCTGCTGGATCATGGAAAAAGCGAGAGAGTTCCAGAAAAACATCTATTTCTACTTTATTGACTATGCCAAAGCCTTTGACTGTGTGGATCACAATAAACTGTGGAAAATTCTGAAAGAGATGGGAATACCAGACCACCTGATCTGCCTCTTGAGAAATTTGTATGCAGGTCAGGAAGCAACAGTTAGAACTGGACATGGAACAACAGACTGGTTCTAAATAGGGAAAGGAGTATGTCAAGGCTGTATATTGTCACCCTGTTTATTTAACTTATGTACAGAATACATCATGAGAAATGCTGGGCTGGAAGAAGCACAAGCTGGAATCAAGATTGCTGGGAGAAATATCAATAAACTCAGATATGCAGATGACACCACCCTTATGGCAGGAAGTGAAGAGGAACTCAAAAGCCTCTTGATGAAAGTGAAAGTGGAGAGTGAAAAAGTTGGCTTAAAGCTCAACATTCAGAAAACGAAGATCATGGCATCTGGTCCCATCACATCATGGGAAATAGATGGGGAAACAATGTCAGACTTTATTTTTCTGGGCTCCAAAATCACTACAGATGGTGACTGCAGCCATGAAATTAAAAGATGCTTACTCCTTGGAAGGAAAGTTATGACCAACCTAGATAGCATATTCAAAAGCAGAGACATTACTTTGCCAACAAAGGTCCGTCTAGTCAAGGCTATGGTTTTTCCTGTGGTCATGTATGGATGTGAGAGTTGGACTTTGAAGAAGGCTGAGCGCCGAAGAATTGATGCTTTTGAACTGTGGTGTTGGAGAAGACACTTGAGAGTCCCTTGGACAGAGATCCAACCAGTCCATTCTGAAGGAGATCAGCCCTGGGATTTCTTTGGAAGGAATGATGCTAAAGCTGAAACTCCAGTACTTTGGCCACCTCATGCGAAGAGTTGACTCAGTGGAAAAGACTCTGATGCTGGGAGGGATTGGGGGCAAGAGGAGAAGGGGACGACAGAGGATGAGATGGCTGGATGGCATCACTGACTGGATGGACATGAGTCTGAGTGAACTCCGGGAGTTGGTGATGGACAGGGAGGCCTGGCGTGCTGCGATTCATGGGGTCGCAAAGAATTGGACACGACTGAGCGACTGATCTGACCTGATCTGATCTGATCTGAGTGTGTAAATGATAAATACATGGAGAATATACCATAGGTACATTCAGAACTATACATTTAAAGAAAGTGAAAGTGAAGTCGCTCAGTCATGTCCGACTCTTTGCAACTCCATGTACTGTAGTCTACCAGGCTACTCCATCCATGGCATTTTCCAGGCAAGATTATTAGAGTGGGTTGTCATTTCCTTCTCCAGGAGATCTTCATGACCCAGGGATTGAACCCGGGTCTCCCTCATTGTAGGCAGACACTTTACCATCTGAGCCAACAGGAAAGCAAATAGCAAAATCTGAATAGGATCGAGATATTGTTTTATATAGCTTACTTTCTCTTACTTTAGAATTATGGGATGGGGAAGAGAGCAAATACTGGCTTCTGGTTTAAAATGTATGGGCAATTCAAGCTTGGTATACTTTTCTGTTACTGCTGCCATCCATAATAGGTAACTATAGTTTACTGAATATAATGATAGACCAAGCTTTAAGCAAAACACATTACCTAATTCTCATGTTCTTGAGCAACAAGTAAAGAAGGTAGAGTTCAGATACTAAGTAACTTTTCTGTGTGTATATTTTACTAGATAATGGTATATCTAGGTTTGGAACAGCGTTTCTGAGTGACAAAGAATTTTGAATAGAGGGAGATAAAATTGCTACACCATCAATTATAAGAATCAAATAAAATGATGTGTCTGAATAATTTTTGTAAATACAAAGAATGAAACAGCACTGTTAATGTCCTGCTTAAAGAAGACACACATAGACTGGTCAATAAGTGTACGTGTGCTAAGTCGTTTCAGCTGTCTGATTCTGTGACCCTAGGACCAGAGCCCATCAGGCTCCTCTGTTCATGGGATTCTCCAGGCAAGAATATTGGAGTGGGTTGCCATGCCCTTCTCCAGGGGATCTTCCCAACTCAGGAATCAAACGTGCTTCTTTTGCATCTCCTGCATTGCAGTGGGTTCTTTACCACTAGAGCCACTGGGGAAGCCCATGGTCAGTAAGACGTGCACAAATACAAGGTGAAGTGTAAATGCCAAGAGAAAGGGACAGAGAATGTGCCACTGGGTCCCAAGGAGGAACCAGTCCCTCCAGATAGGGTAAAGGAAAGTTAAACAAAGTGCTACTATTTTTAGCCAAATATGACTATTAAAAAACAGAGTAGGTAAAGTCTGTGCTGATTAAAGGAAAATACTGAAGGAAAGCTTCTATTTAATACATTTAGTTCTTTAGTTCTGTATTTTGTGTTGTAAGAGACATAAAGAAATTGCAAATAAAGCCCAGGATTTCAGGATGGGAACTCGTTTATTGAAGAAGTGACTTAGAGTCCTAAAACAATTGAAGGAGAGTACATACCAGGTGGTGCTGGTGGTAAAGAACCCTGCTGCCAATGCAGGAGACATAAGAGGTGTGGGATCAATCCTTGGGTTGTAAAGACCCCCTGGAGAAGGAAATGGCAATCCACCCCAGTATTCTTGCCTAGAGAATTCCATGGAGAGAGGAGCCTGGCAGGTTATAGTCCATGGGGTCGCAGAGTTGGACACGATTGAAGCAACTTAGCATGCATGCATGCGCATGACAGTTGGGTACCTTGATGGTGTCCTCTTAGTTCAAAATCTCTTTAAAAGATAATTGGCAAAAAAAAAAAAAAAAGTGAAAAAATAGCACAAAAGCCACAACAGGTGAAAAGGAAGTATACAGTCGCAAGCTTCTCATACTATATGGGAAGTTGTATGCTGTCATATGGACTTCCCTGGTGGCTCAGACGGTAAAGCGTCTGTCTACAATGCAGGAGACCTGGGTTCGATCCCTGGGTTGGAAAGATTCCCTGGAGCAGGAAATGGCAACCCACGCCAGTATTCTTGCCTAGAAAATCCCATGGACGGAGGAGCCTGGTGTCCATGTGTTCTCAAAGAGTCAGACAGGACTGAGCAACTTCACTTTCATGCTGTCAAACAAATCATACAAAAAATGATGACTCAAATTGCCAAAATTGGAAATCAGTGATGGACACTATTACTGACTAAGAGATATTGAAAGAATTATAAGAAAATACCATGAAAAATTTTAAAAATTAGACAACTTCAACAAAATGTACAAATTCTTGGAAAGCCTAAAATTATTAACAGCAAAACTAATTCAAGCAGAAATAAAAAGGCTGAATAGATTTGATAACAAATAAATATTTAAGTAATTAAAAATCTTCTCACAAAAAAATATCTAAGGCCTACATGGCTTTAAAGGTGATTTAAATCAAATAGTAAAGAAAAAATTGGTAACAAGCCTTTATACATTGTTTTAGAAAACAGAGAATAAACATTTCCCTGCTCATTCTATGAGGCCAGCAGCACTCTGGTATCACAAGCAGTGACATTATAAGAAATGAAAAAAATAAAACAGATGAATAACATTCATGAACACAGATGCACAGATCTTTACAAAATACCAACAAAACTAACAATATAAAAATATATTATACATGATGAAAATGTGAGATTTATACCACAAATATGAGGTTGGTTTACTATTCAAAAATCAATTCTATTAATATCCCATATTATTAGAATAAAGGACAAAAAGATACATTATCATTTCAATAAACACAGAAAAATCATTTGAAAAAAAACACAACACCTAGTCTTGAATAAAACTCTAAGCAAACCAGATGTAGAAGGGAAAGTCTTCAACCTGATAAATGAGAGTTATGGCAAACTTAGAGTTAACATCATAGTTTATGGCAAAAGACTAAGTTGTTTTTCTCCTAAGATCAGTATCAAGTCAAGGATGATTACTCTTTTATTTTCAGGCTTGTACTAGTGATTGTAGTCAGGACAATAAAGACAAAAGAAAAACTGGGTGGGAAAGGAAGAGAGAAAAATATCTTTGTTTACAGGTGACATAATCCTGTGCATCACAGTAGAGATAATGACAAAACAAGTTACAAAGTCAGTTTACAGAAATCATTTGTATTTCCAAATATTAGCAATAAATGTTAGAAACTTTACTAAATAATGAGAAAATTAAACAATTTGGAAGTAAAAAAAATTTTTTTAAAGATACAAAATTGCAAAGTTCACTGAAGAAATAGACAATTAAAACCAATACAATATTGTAATTAGTCTCCAATTAAAATAAACAAATTTAAATTAAAAATAAATAAATTCTTCTGTTAAAAAAAAAAAAAAACTATGCATTAATTGATTTTGCAATTGCAAAGAAAGTCCAGCAAAGAAAACTCCAGGCTCAGGAGGCTTCACTGGTGAATTTTAGAACATTTCAGAAAAATGAAAAGAATACCAATTCTATTAAAACACTTTTTGAATATTAAAGAAGAGGAAATATTTTCTGAATCATTCTACAGGGCCAGTATTTCTCTAATATGAAAAGATAACTACAACCATACTATTCAAGAACATAGATAGAAAAATTCATAATAAAATTTTAGCAAACAGAAAACAGCAATATATTAAAAAGAGTGGTATGGGTGACTGAGTAGGATTTATCCCAATAACACAAGGGTCATTTAACATTTGGAAAATCAATCAAGATAATTCATCATCTTAATAGGCACACACATACACACAAAACTGCATGATCATCTTAATAGATGTAGAAAAGACATTTGGCCAAACCCAATATATATTCTTATTAAGATACTCAATATCTAGAAATAAAGAAGACCACCCTCAATCCAGCTAAGGGCAATCTATGAAAAACCTGGCATCATATATAATGGTATTAATAAAATACTGAATATTTTTCACCTATAAAAAGAAAAAAAAAAAAGATACTACTATTCTGCATCATATTGGGAATTCTAGCCCGTATACTTAGGTTAGTAAGAGAAATAAACATCATCCAGATGTAGAGAAATAATTAAACCTCTTTTTATTCACAGTTCAGTTCAGTTGCTCAGTTGTGTCCAACTCTTTGGGACCCCATGGACTGCAACACACCAGGCTTCCCTGTCCTTCACCAACTCCCAGAGCTTGCTCAAACTCGTGTCCATCGAGGTGTCATGGTTGATGCCGTCCAACCATCTCATTCTCTGTCATCTCCTTCTCCTCCTGCCTTCAATCTTTCCCAGCATCAGGGTCTTTTCCAGTGAGTCAGTTCTTCGCATCAGGTAGCCAAAGGATTGGAGCTTCAGCTTCAGCATCAGTCCTTCCAATAAATATTCAGGAATGATTTCCTTTACGATTGACTAGTTTGATCTCCTTGCAATCCAAGGGACTGTGAGGAGTCTTCTCCAACACCATAATTTCAAAAGCATCAGTTCTTCAGTGTTCAGCCTTCTTTGTGGTCCAAATCTCACATCCATACATGACTACTGGAAAAACCACAGCTTTGACTAGATGGACCTTTTTCAGTAAAGTAATGTCTCTGCTTTTTAATGTTCTGTCTAGGCAGGCATAGTTTTTCTTCTAAGGAGTAAGTGTCTTTTAATTTCATGGCTGCAGTCACAATCTGCAGTGGTTTTGGAACTCAAGAAAATAAAATCTATCACTGTTTCCATTGTTTCCCCATCTATTTGTCATGAAATGATGGGACCAGATGCCATGATCTTAGTTTTTAGCCAGCTTTTTCACTCTCCTCTCTGGAGGAGCCTGGAGGGCTACAGTCCATGGGGTCACTTAGAGTTGGACACGATTGAGCGACTTCACTTTCACTTTTCACTTTCATGCATTGGAGAAGGAAATGGCAACCCACTCCAGTGATCTTGCCTGGAGAATCCCAGGGACAGGGGAGCCTGGTGGGCTGCCGTCTATGGGGTCACATAGAGTCGGACACGACTGAAGCGACTTAGCAGCAGCAGCAGCCTTCACTTTCATCAAGAGGCTCTTTAGTTCCTCTTCACTTTCTGCTGTAAGGGTAGTGTCATCTGCATGCTGCTGCTGCTGCTGCTAAGTCACTTCAGTCGTGTCCGACATGAGGTTATTGATATTTCTCCCAGCAATCTTGATTCCAACTTGTGCTTCATCCAACATGGCATTTCACATGACGTATTCTGCATATAAGTTAAATAAGCAGGCTGACAATATACAGTCTTGACGTACTCCTTTCCCAATTTGGAACCAGTCTGTTGTTCCATGTCTGGTTCTAACTGTTGTTTCATAACCTGCATACAGCTTTCTCAGGAGGCAGGTAAGGTGGTCTGGTATGCCCATCTCTCGAAGAATTTTCCACAGTTTATTGTGATCCACACAGTCAAAGGCTTTAACGTAATCAGTATAGCAGAAGTATATGTTTTTCTGGAACTCTTGCTTTTTCAATGGTCCAATGGATGATGGCAATTTGATCTCTAGTTCCTCTGCCTTTTCTAAATCCAGCTTGAACACCTGGAAGTTCATGGTTCAAGTACTGTTGAAGCCTGGCTTGGAGAATTTGGAGCATTACTTTGCTAGTGTGTGAGATGAGTGCAGTTGTGTGATAGTTTGAACATTCTTTGGCATTGCCTTTCTTTGGGATTGGAATGAAAACTGACCTTTTTCAGTCCTGTGGCCACTGCTGAGTTTTCCAAATTTGCTGGCATATTGAGTGCAGCACTTTCTAAGCATCGTTTTTTAGGATTTGAAATAGCTCAACTGCAATACCATTACCTCCACTACTTTTGTTTGTAGTGATGCTTCCTGAGGCCCACTTGACTTTGCATTCCAGGATGTCTTGCTCTTTGTGAGTGATCACACCATTGTGGTCATCTGGTCATTTATATCTTTTTGTATAGTTCTTCTGTGTATTCTTGCTAGCTCTTCTTAATATCTTTTGCTTCTGTTAGGTCCATACAATTTCTGTCCTTTATTGTGCCCATTTTGCATGAAATATTCCCTTGATATCTCTGATTTTCTTGAAGAGATCTCTAGTCTTTCCCATTCTATTGCTTTCCTGTATTTCTTTGCATTGATCACTGAGGAAGTCTTTCTTATCTCTCCTTGCCATTCTTTTTATTCACAAATCATGTGGTTTTGTAAAAAATCTATGAAATCTGCTAAGAGCCAATAAAACTAATACATGATTTTGCAAGTTTGCATAATATATGATCAACATAAAAAATCGATTGCATTTTTATGTATGAGCATCAAAAGCAATACAATATGTGTAAGATTTGTTCAATGAAACTATGAAACATTGCTGTGAGTAATTAATGTAGTCTAAATAAATGAAGTTGTGTGCTGAATTCATGTATAGAAAGACCGAAATCCCAGCAGGCTTCTGTTTTTTTGGTAGAAAGTGACCATTTGATTTCAAGATACATATGAAAACGCAAAGTCAAGAATCAGCTTTAAAAAATAATAGTAATGTGAAGGACTTCTAGACATTAAGACATCATAAAAGGGGCTTCCTTTTTGGCTCTGTGGGTAAAGAATTTGCCTGCAATGCAGGAGACACAGGAAATGTGGGTTTGATCCTGGGGTCTGGAAGATTCCCTGGAGGGTGGCATGATAACCCACTTTAGTCTTCTTGCCTGGACAATACCATGGACAGAAAAGCCTAGTGGGCTACAGTCCATAGAGCTGCAAAGAGTTGGTCATGACTGAAGTGACTGAATACACACGCAGGTAAAGATACAAAAATCAAGATAGTGTAAAGTTGACATTGAAATAGATAGATGAAGGGAACAGAATACTCGTGAAGTAAATCCACATATGTATCAATGATAGATAATTCACAAAATTGCAAGGACTATTCAATGGGGAAATGACAATCTTTTTAGCAATGGCTTTGGAACCATTATATATCCATATGTAAAACAGTAAAGTTAATCCATATCTAACAACATACACAAAACTTTTAGAAAATGCAAACTATCTATAGAGACAGATGAGTAGTTTTTAATATATTGCTGCTTTTTGTTTGCTTAGGGAATGCATGGGCAGGAATGACAGGAGTGAGAGATTCTAAAGGGGATATTACAAAAGACATAGGCAAAATAGGTCAGAGACCTAAAGGTAAATCTTAAAATTATAAGACTTCTAGAAGAAAAATTATGAGAAAAATCTTTGTGACCTGGGGAGTTTTCTTAGTTGTAGCACTAAAGTCATAATTCATATGAGGGAAAAAAATTATAATGAACTGGGTTTGTTAAAAACATACTGTAAAGAAAATGGAAAGACTATATATCAACAGTGAGAAAATAGTTGAAAGTCACATATTTGATAAAGGATTTATGCTGAATATATTCTGAATATAAAAATAATTCTTTAAGCTCAAAAATGAGGTAACAAACATCCAATAAAAAAGCAAAAAATAGGAAATACACTTGAATAAGCAGTTCATCATCAAATATATGACTGACAGATAAGTACATGAAAAGATGTTCATCATTATTGGTCATTGTTGTTCAGTTGCCCAGTTGTATTCGACTCTTTGCATCCATATGGATTACAGAACACCAGGCTTCCCTGCCCCTCACAATCTTCTGGAGTTTGGCCAAGTTCATCGGTGATACCATCCAGCCATCTCATCCTCTGACATCCTCTTCTCCTTCTGCCCTCAGTCTTTCCCAGCATCAGGGTTTTCTTCCAATGAGTTGACTGTTTGCATCAGGTAACCAAAATACTGGCTCCTTAGCTTCAGCATCAGTCCTTCCAATGAGTATCCAGGGCTGATTTCGTTTAATATTGACTGGCTTGATCTCCTTGCTGTTCAAGGGGCTCTCAGGAGTCTTATTCAGCACCATAGTTCAGAGGCATCAATTCTTTGGCTCTCTGCCTTCTTTATGGTCCAGCTCTCACTGTGTGTGACCACAGTGAAAGACCATAACCTTGACTGTACAGACCTTTGTTGACAGAGTAATGTC
Source organism: Bos mutus (assembly GCF_027580195.1). Classification (NCBI taxonomy): domain Eukaryota; kingdom Metazoa; phylum Chordata; class Mammalia; order Artiodactyla; family Bovidae; genus Bos; species Bos mutus. The sequence continues at coordinate 75,427,932 of NC_091617.1, forward strand.
TCAGCTTAACAACACACTGTCAAGGTTTATCAAAGCTTTTCTGTCAAGAAGCAATTGTCTTCTGAGTTTATGCCTGCACTTACCATCTGCAGTGGTTTTAGAGCCCAAGAAATAGCTTTTAAAAACATTTAGTTTTAAGCTGGTTTTTTTTACTCTTCTTTACCCTCAATCAAGAGGTTTTTTAGTTCCTCTTTGCTTTGTGCCTTCAGAGTGATGTCATCTGCATACATATCTGAGATTGTTGATGTTTCTCCCACCTATCTTAATTCCAGCTTTTAACTCATCCAGCCTGGCATTTCTTACAATGTGCTCAGAATATAAGTTAAACAGGGTGACAACAGACAGTCCTGTCATACTCCTTCTCAATCCTGAACCAATCAGTTGTTCCATACAGGTTTCTAACTGTTACCTCTTTACCAGCATACAAGTTTCTTAGGAGACAGGTAAGATGGTCTGGTATTCCCATCTCTTTAAGACCTTTCCACAGTTTGTTATGATCCACATAGTCAAAGACCTTAGCATAGTCAATGAAACAGAAGTAGATGTTTTTCTGGAATTCCTTTGTTTTTTCTATGATCCAGAGAATGTTGGCAATTTGATCTCTGGTTCCTCTGCGTTTTCTAAACCCAGCCTGGACATCTGGAGGTTCTTGGTTCGCAAAATGCTGAAGCCTAGCATGCAAGATTTTAAGTATGACTTTACTAACATGGGAGATGAATGCAATTGTCTGATGGTTTGAACACTCTTTAGTACTGTCCTTCATGGGAACTGGGACAAGGATTGACATTTTCCAGCCCTGTGGTCACTGCTGGGTCTTCCAGATTTGCTGACATATTGAATGCAACACTTTGATAGCATCATCTTTCAGGGTTTTTAATAGCTCTACTGGAATTCCATTATGTCCACTAGCTTATTGACAGCAGTGCTTCCTAAGGTCCCTCTGACTTCACATTCCAGAATGTCTGGCTCTGGGTGACTTACCACACCATTGTGGTTATCTGGTTCATTAAGATCTTTTTTGCACAGTTCTTCTGTGTATTGTTTGCATCTCTTCTTGATCTCTTCAGCTTCTACTAGGTCTCTACTTTTTCTGTCCTTTATTGTGCTGATCTTTGGGCAAAATGTTCCATTGATATTTTCAAATGAGTCATTAAGAAAATGAAAATTAAAGCTACAATGAGCTACGTTGTACATCTATTAAAATATCTACCATACTGCTTGATGGCAAAGGTTTATCATAACTAAACTCTAATACATTCGGTGGGAAGATAAAAGCCTATGTTCACTTGGTAAAACAGTGTGGCAATTTCTCGAAATATTAAAGATACACCTAACATACTACCTATGTGTTCCACTTCTACCATATATCAATACAAAATCTAGTGCACAAGACATCTTAAATGTCTATTAACAGATACATTTATCCATTCTAAGCTGCTTTAGTCGTGTCCAACTCTTTGCAACCCCATGGACTGTAGCCCACCAGACTCCTCTGTCCATGGAATTCTCCAGGCAAGAATACTGGAGTGGGTTGCCATGTCCTTCTCCAGGGGAATCTTCCCAACCCAGGGATCAAACCCTCATCTCTTACGTCTCCTGCATTGACAGGAGGGTTCTTTAACACTAGTGCCACCCGGGAAGCCATACGTATATAAACAGATTCTTATATAGATATGGAATATTACTTAGTGGAAATTTGTGTAATAATAAAAATGGCATACAACGACATGGAAGAAAGCAAATTTAAAAAAAGAATATATGCTCTTCCATGAATACAAAATTTTAGAAAATGCAAACTAATCTGTAGAGACAGATAAGTAGTTGCTCAGGGAATGCATGGGCAGGAGTGAGAGATTCTAATGGGGAAATTATGAAGAAGAAATTTCTGAGGGTGATGCATATGTTTGAAGTCAATAAAGTTAATTATATGATAATTTTTTGCTTATTTGCAGACAAAAATAAGTCAATCAATGGAGAGAGAAATATCAGGGGCTGAAAAGGATGTAGAAAAGTTTCCTATTAATTGAAAGAAAGCTTCCTGATAGATAGATGATTAGCTTATTTCTACAGAACAAATCATCCCCAAATAAAATTATTTTATTATACTTATGGCTTTTGTGGATAAGAGATCAAGGCTCAGAAAGCCTGGCTTGTCTTTGTGTTCCATAGTGTTTGGTGCCTCAGCTGGGAAGGTCTGAGCAGCTGAGGTGTTCATTTGCAGGCTTGTTCCCTTACATGTATGGTACACAGACTGAAATGACTCAGGTGACTTCTTCCCTTCAATAGTTTCAGAGTCTCTTCATGTGGCCTATTACATAACTTGTCCAGAAGGGTGGCCTCAGTGTAGTTGGAATTTTGATATTACAGCTCTGGTTCAAGAGGGAGTGTTTCAGTGGACAGGATGGAAGCTTCATGACCTTTGAAACTTCGGCCTCTATATAGCACCATGCGTGTGTACGTGCTCAGTCTCTTCAGTTGTGTTGGACTCTCGGCAATACAATGGATTGTAGCCCGCCAATCTCCTCTGCCCATGGAATTCTCCAGGTGAGAATACTGGAGTGGGTTGCCATGCCCTCCTCTAGGGGATCTTCCCCACCCAGGGATCTAACCCTCATCTCTTATATCTCCTTTATTGGCAGGTGAGTTCTTTACCATTAGTGCCACCTGGGAAGCCCCATATGTAGCACCACATCCATCTATTTGTCAAAGAAGTTACAAGCCATCTAAATTTAAGCAGAGGCAATACAGATCCCTATCTATCTATTGGCGTCTAGTCAGAGCATTTAAGGCTGTGTTTTGTCCTGTTACTTGTGAGTGTGCACTCAGTTGTGTCTGACTGTTTGCAAACCCACCAGGCATGGACTGAAGCCCACCAGGTTCCTCTGTCCATGGGATTTCACAGGGAAGAATACTTGAGTGGGTTGCCATTTTCTTCTCCAGAGGACCTTCCCAACCCAGAGATTGAAACTGCGTCTCTTGCATCTAATTTTAGAGAGAAGAAAATCTCAGGTTTATGGAAGTGATGGATAATTAAATCTCCCTAATTTTCTCAGCAAAACACATGACACATCTAACTGTTGAAACATGTATGGTACGGCTAGATTGAAGATGAGAGAAAATCTTGTGATTTGTTATGAAGGGGAAAGTTCTAGAAAAGCCAGCTAGGCTGAGAAATCAATCAATTTTGAGGTTCTTCTGGGAATGAGAAAAATAATGAAATGAGAAAAAAGTTTAAAATAAAATTTATTAATCAAACATGATAAAGATACAGTGAGTAAAGTGAAAATGTAAACAACAAATTGAGGAAAAAAATAAATGATAGACTATCATTCTTAGGATTAAAATATTCACAAATCAGTAAGACCAATGGCTCAAGATAGAAGAACATAGTGTTCTAAAAATGAACTAATATTACATATAAGCCTGCAGCATTATGTGAAAACTTGGCATATCCTTTTATGTGAATATTGGTATTAATTCGAAAATAAGGAATAACAAAGGCTTTTTTCATTTTTAAGGTTTCTTGTTAGCTTTTTAATATCTGATGACTATGAAACACACAGCACACATTTGACATCTTTCTGTAATATTTGCTGTTGGCATCAGGAACATATTTGAATTTCAATATAAGCATCGATCAGCATGTACTTTGTTATAGATTTTGTGTGGGAAAGGAGAAGAATATTTCCATGTTGAACAGAATAAAAGAAATACTTCATAAATTTCATACAAAAATGTATTTGGAATAATTTCAGTTTATTTTATCACAATAAACATGAATATACAAACTTGTCATTGGGGCACTTATAAGTTCATAAACTCATGTTTCCCTTTGAATAGCAAAATAGAAAGAAACCATCCGTTCCCAAATGGTGCTCTCTCTTTATCCCAACAGGTGGGCTTCAAGCTTTTCTATACATGCAGTTATTACTGGACAAATCTTTCTCCCTTTCTCTAAGCCATTCACCCCTCCCTCGAGCTCCAGTTCTTTATGATGAGATGACTCATTAAACTTCCTTCCTAGCAGGGAGCTGACACCCAATTAATGAGCTGACACTGTTCTGTGTCCGCTCTCACTAGTGCAATAAGGCTTTGTTTACAAACACAGGCTGTTGTGCCTGTTAGAGACTGCAGGTTAAAATCTCCCTGCTGGGCCAGTTTGTTCAGAATCATAAGGCTTCTTTAAACAATGTCTTTGTGTGTTGAACATCAGACATTCTGCTTTCAGCAGGATGCAAGTCACCCTAATGGCAACATCCTCTTTGGCGGGAAAGGGACTAATGGGACAAGGTTTTGGATTGTAAATAATATAAACGGTATTATTTTATTATAAAGTTATTCTCAATCTATCTACAGGTAGATAATTATTTATTTTTAAGACAAAATTTCAGATATGCCGACTTTGGTTCTTCAACTAAATGCATTGTTAAATCTAGACTTCATCTGAGTTTTTCTCCTTCTGTCAGAATTCAATCTGCCCTTCTCCATTGGGAAACGCCTTTCTAAATTCCGGCCCCATAAATTAATAAGATAGCATCTCTTCTGTGAAATCTTTCTCAAATTTTTCTAGAAGGAGTAACTGTCTATGCAAATTTTGTGGGAATTTTTTAATTCTACTATAGTAGTATTTATCACATTAGTTCCCTTTTAATTCTTCTCCTTCACTAAAGAAATGACCAAGATATTGCATAGTACATGACACATAGGATATACTTGCTTAGTCTTCAAATTCTATGAATATGGGTTTCCTACAATTGTGCTTGAAACCTATTGGTACCACTATAACAAGGACCTCACTGGTTGCCAAAAGCCCATATTCATCTATTCTGTTTGTAGGTAGTTGTAGATGAATGTGCAGTCGTGTCTGACTCTTTGTGACCCCATGGACTGTAGCTCACCAAGCTTCTCTGTGCAGGGAATTTTTCAGGCAAGAATACTGTGAGTTGTCATTTCCCACTCCAGCGCATCTTAATGATCCAGGGACTGAGCCCATTTCTCTTGTGTCTCCTACTCTGTTTGTACTCTGTTTTTTCCTGCCTAGTTAATTACCTGTCCAGATCAGCCCTAGTAGTACCTATATAAAACTAGCAGACAGGTATAGTGCCAGCCATGTGGCTCTCCTTCCAACTAAGTTTGATATAAATAATATAACATGTTGTATGTGGAACAAGATTGGGATGAGAGATGGGTCAAGAAATTAGCTTTCATATTTTTCTGATAATGGACTCATTGACCGAGTGTGAACACACTTGTACTATGTGGATACTTAAGTTTACTTTTTTACATGTGTTTGAAGTGTCTTGAATATACCTAATTGAAGATGCAAGGAAACAGTAGATTTTTGTGTCTACAACTAAAAATTTCAGTACAGGTATGTATGTATAGTCATCTGTACATAGTTAGTAGTTGTGAAGCCATGGACATTGATGAGAAAACTTAGAAAAAGAGTATAAAGTAAAGATAAGAACATCTAGGATTGAGTTTTGAGAAACCTCAACCTATAGGGGTCAGATATAGGAAAAAAAGAGAGTTGGTAAGGAGAGAAGGAGGCTCAATGTTAAAGACCCACCTGCAATACAGGAGATTGACGCAATGCAGAAGACGCAGGTTTGATCCCTGGGTTGGGATGATCCCCTAGAGAAAGAAATGGCAACCCACTCCAGTATTTTTGCCTGGGAAATTCCAACGACAGAGGAGCCTGCCAAACTATAGTCCATAGGGTTGCAAAAGAGTGGGACATGACTTAGCAGCTAAACCACCACCAAGGAGTGGCTGAGATGGAGAATAACTCCAGCAGTATAGAGTCAAGAAATCAAGGGATGGAGAAATTTTGGTAGATGAAAAGAGCTAACAAATGCTGCTGACAGATCAATTAAGACAAAAACTGAAGATAGTACATTGAATTTATTGACATGGAGCTTGTCCATTACATTAACCAGATCTGTTTCAGTAGAGTAATAGAAGCAAAAGTCAGATTGGAATGGGCTTAAGAGTTAGTGCATGATGAAGATATAGAAACTTTGAATATAAGCAACTTAAAAAACTGTAGTGAATCTACATAACATAAAACCTATCATTCTAATCATTTTAAGTGCACATTTCAGTGTCATTAAGTACATTTACATTTTTATACAACGATTGTCATTATCCATCTCCAAAACTTTTTCATCTTCCCAAACTGAAATGCCATATACCCTGAACACTAGCTCCCCATTCCTCTCTCTTCCCAACTATTTAAAGCAGTGGGAGGAAATAGAGAAGAGTTAGAGAAGATTATGGATTTGAGAGCCCTTGCCAATGTTTTCTTTTTTTTTTTCTAAATGAAAGAGACCGGCATTTTTAAAAGTTCCTAAGAAAAGTCCATTTGAGACAATTAATAACAAAAGCTTCCTAAGAAGAAATAATGCAATTGTGATTGAACAATAAGAATTAAGAGTCTTAAATAGGAAAAGGGATGGTTTCTTTACGGAAGCAAGAAAAAGGAAATACAAAAGCTATAAATATAAGTAAATTAATGTTTGGTATTAAGAAAACTGGGAACTTCCTCTGTGATTATTTATATTCTTTTTATGAATTTCAAGGCAGAATTCATTAGCCCTCTGGGTAGGGGTGGGGGTTGTTGGAGGTATGAAGAAATTAAAGTAGGTTTGATAAAGTTGCTATAGACAATAGCAAAATGATTTGACTAGTTGAAAATAGGTATTCCAGAACAGAGGCTCTCTTGCATTTTAGATATGCATTCAAACACATATATAGTCAAGTTCTTTTATACAGCATGTATTAAACAAGCCACATAACACCAGATACTGCACTAATCATAAGTGATCACAAGGTGAGCAAGAAAGAGCCCATTACCTCAATGATCCCATAATCTCATATAAGAATAACTAATTTTTTTCCAACTCTGTACTGTCCCTGAATATTAGGACCTGTATCCTTTCAATACTTATTTTGGAATGGAGATAAATAGGCCAGGAAGAGAAACAGCTACTCATGGTGTTTCTATTGGCTAAAAAGTAAAAACCTAAAGAGGATTTAGGTGTTAAAATGATATTACTAAACCAAAGTAATGACAAAGAAATACTTTCTTTTAAAAAACAACTGACATTGATCCAAGTCCGAAGGCTCCCATGTATTCATTAGTTTCCCGGTAAATATTGACTCAGTGTCCAAATTCCCACTTAGAGGCTTATTCTGATTCGACAAAGTCTGAATATGAAGAATGCATATGAATAGAGAAAGAGCTCAAAGCTATAAAATTAGAAACTGCACTTATTTGTTAATCACTGGTTTAAGAAAAATAGATACAAAGCTCCCAAAGCACAAGACAGCATGTTCACTATTTAGGAAATGTATGTAGAAATACTGGAAATAAACATTTTGTAAAAGAAATATATATGTATAGCATTTTAAAAAGGCAGTTTAGTCCACTGTCTTCTCTAGAAACTCAGAAAAATAAGAATTTAAATGGAAATAAAAAGCGTATTCAATAAAATAAACATGAGTTCAAACAAATCATAATATGTACTGTTTATAGTATAAATTAGGAATTAATCTAAACACCTTATGTAAAAGAATTCATTAATTCTCAGAACAAATATATGATTTAAATGCTATTTTTGTTTCCCTTTCACAAATGGGAGAACTGATACAAGGAGAAGCTAAGAAATATATCCAGGGATTTGTAGATAGTAAGTGGTAAGACAGACTTCACTTTTCACTTTCATCATTGGAGAAGGAAATGGCAACCCACTCCAGTGTTCTTGCCTGGAGAATCCCAGGAACAGGGGAGCCTGGTGGGCTGCCGTCTATGGGGTTGCAGAGTCAGAAACGACTGAAGTGATTTAGCAGCAGCAGCAAGACAGACTTCAAGCTGGGGTGTCTGGTTCTAATGTTTAAACTCTTTATACTGTCTCTCAACCATTACTCCATAATGGAGAAATGCTGAGAAATCTGGGAGCCAATATATACTTCTCCAAACTGAGGACAGATATGTGTAAAAAAAAAAAAAAGTGTGTTTCAGCTCATACATTCAGTAGAGACTAATCCAATGATCCTTTGGTCAAGGTGACAAGAAGCCATTTTTACACTCAGAAGTATTCAGATGGAAGACATACGAGAACAAGAAAGTTTTTATTGTCTTAGACCTGGTCTCTTTATTGGAGAAAATAGTTGGAAGTAAATGAAGAAAAGGAGAATGAGAAATTAGGGAGTCTTAGATCTTAATTGGAGAAGGCAATGGCACCCCACTCCAGTACTCTTGCCTGGAGAATCCCATGGACAGAAGAGCCTGGTGGGTTACAGTCCATGGGGTCACAAAGAGTCAGGCACAACTGAAACGACTTAGTACACATGCATACATAGCCATATGGGGGCTTTCCAGTGCTAAAGAACCCCCCTGCCAATACAGGAGATGTAAGAGATGCAGATTCAATCCCTGGGTCAGGAAGATCCCCTGGAGGGGGCATGGCAATCCACTCCAGTATTCTTGCTTGAGAATCCCATGGACAGAGGAACCTGGTGGGTACAGTCCATAGGGTCACAAATAATCGGACACAACTGAAGTGGCTTAGCACACAAGCGTGCATGCATATAGCTATATGTGTCATAAGTAGCAGAGTCTTAAGTCTTCATTTGCTATGAAGCATGGCTATCATACTGTTGCCACACTTCATCTTCAGTCTCACCTGAACATCTTACTAACTTGAAAAGCACACTCTGTACAAGACAATCAGAAATCTGGGTTTTGACAATACTTTGATGTAGTAAGCTGAGTCTCTTGAATCTCTAACTTTCCTTCCATCACTGAATTTCCATAATTTATTAATTATATTCTTTAGTTTCCAGAATGGCAGACAAGTTATTACTAGGCTTGTGCTTTTCAATTTTATTCTGCAAGAATCCATTATGGTCTTACTGTGTAGCTTATTTTGCATAGTGGAAACAGGAATGCATAGTATTTATTTTTTTCATATAATATTTCTGCAAACATTTATTAGGTATGTCCCAGGACTTGGATACTATGTTAATGATTGAAATACAAAAATATATCAGTCATTATTGTTATCATGCTATAAAATTAAGCATGCCTATAAATGATAGCATTCTGAATATCATTCTTGCAAGGAACTTGTAAAGTTTTAGTATCTTTATTTTATGCAGAAGGAGACTAAGGCTTTGAAAATGAAAACCACTTGACCAAGGTCCTATACCTAATCAGTGACAGAGACAGAATTGAATCCAGTTGTAGCTAAGTTTAAGGCTTGTGCTATGCTGTGCTCAGTTATTTTAGTTATCTCCGACCCTTTGCAACACTATGGACTGTAGTCTGCCAGGCTCCTTTGTCCATGGAATTCTCCAGACAAGAGTACTGTAGTGGGTTGCCATGCCCTTCTCCAGGGGATCTTCCCAACCCAGGGATCAAACCTGTGTCTCCTGTATTGCAGGTGTATTCTTTACCACTGAGCCATCAGGGAAGCCCCAAGTTTAAGGCTTATGTTCTTAATAACTACAGATTTTTTTCTACCTCTACCCGAGTAATAGAAGACACAGAATGAGGCACTTGCAGCTAAAACAAAGAATTTCTTTAAATACACTGATAGAAATCAGAAAGAAGGAAATGATTGCTCTCTTGCCAAGAAGAGAAAACTGGATCTAAGTTTTAAGGAATGAGTACAAGATTTCCAGGAAGAGAAGCAAAAAATAAAAACAAACAAACAGAAACACTTGTATTTGCAAAGGTAAAGAAGAGGAGAATATGGTTAGGCTTAGGGGAGTGGAAAGTGAAAAGAAAGTGAAGTTACTCAGTCATGTCTGACTCTTTGCAACCCCATGGACTGTAGCCTACCAGGCTCCTCTATCCATGGGATTTTCCAGGCAAGGGTACTGGAGTGGGTTGCCATTTCCTTCCCCAGGGGAGCTTCTCGACCCAGGGATTGAACCTGGGCCTCCTGTATTTCAGGCAGATGCTTTACCATCTGAGCCACTAGGGAAGCCACTAGAGGAGTGTGGATAAAGATTATTGGGAAGTGTGGCTAGAGATTATTAAGGCCTGTGAATGGTGGAAATGAAAGCTGAGGTTTGAAAAGGAAATTAGAGCTAGATCATAAAGAGTTATGAACACATTACAAAGAAATTAGAGTTTCACTTGTTCCTGAGCATAACTCTCAAAGTTGTCAGTGAAAACTTTAGTAAATATCAGATACAGTTTATTTGCTTCTTTTTGCTTATAATTTTTCCACCACCATCACAGGATACCAACCAACTCACTTAAATTTGCCAGGTAATGGTATTCCCTCAAGACACAATTTCTGCTTTTTTAATTAGTCCGTAATGTAGTTAAAAGTGACAGACAATATATATATATATATATATATATATATATATATACATACATAATAGGGCTTCCTAGGTGGTGCTAGTGATAAAGAACCCACCTGCCAATTCAGGTGACATAAAAACCTCGGTTTTGATCCCTGGGTAGGGAAGATGCCCAGGAGCAGGAAATGGCAACCCACTCCAGTATTCCTGCCTGGAAAATCCCATGGACAGAGGAGTCTGACAGGCTACAGTCCATGGGGTTGTAAAGAATCAAACACCACTGAAGCAACTCCACATGCATGTACATATACATAATACTTAAAATCATATATATGCCTATGTGTATATATTAATATACAGGAAACAAGCCTTCCTAATTCTGTTTATTCTTGCTTCCTTACACTTATTCGACCTCTGGGGCATTTTTGCCATGGAGTACTTACTAATAAGCAATAGAACTATGGTACCTAGAGTCCCACTTTGGTTAAAACCAAAGGACAGGGCTGCAGTCATCTTAAGACTTGACAGCGGCTGGCTGACCTGCTTCCACATGACCACTGACACAGACCGCAGGTCCTTTGTCACAGGAGCATCTCCCCAGGGTTGCTTGAGTGCCCTCACAACATGGCAGCTGGCTTCCTCTGTGGCCGATCCCAGAGAGATAGCAAGGAAGAAGATACACTGTTTTTCATAACATAGTCTTACGTTGACCACTTTGAACACAGTCTGTTTGTTCCAAGAGAGTCACGAAGTCCAGAGGACTCAAGGGAAGAGGCATTGAGCTGCCGCTATTGAAGGGAGCAGTGTCAGAGAAGCTGTGGGCATGGTTTTGAATCACCAACCACACAGTCCTTTTGAGCATGAATGGAGAAGCTCAGAACCCTCCTACCTCAGTCACCTCCTTATTTTCACTATGTCTTTAAGATTTCATTATGGAAACCCAGGCTCCCTCAAAAAGGAGTTTAAAATCATTGCTAGCCTAGACAACTTTTAATGTGGAAAATGTTAACGTTTCAAGTAAATATAGTGTTCATCATCTGCTTTAAAGTAGATCATAATTTTTTTGTAATTCTGATAAAATTTTACCTAGAAGCATTTTATTCATTTAAATATCATATGAAACATAATTTGAGGGTCCTAGTTCTGTCTAGTCTTCAATATAATAAAAGTTCTACTAACCATGAGTTCTTGCAATTCTGAAATAATTAATAAAAATAGGAAGTTTAAGACTGACTGCTTCTGCTAACCATTAAAACAATATTCCCTAAGCAAAGTTAGGTTCTTATATTTGTAGTAGTAACAACAGCTTTCATTTTTATTTTCATAAGCATATTGCATACTTATATGTGAGTTTATTTCTGTTTTTAAATAAATTCATTTGTATCATTTTTTGAGATTCCACATGTAAGTTATATCATATGATATTTGTATTTAGTGGGGGGAGGGGAGAGAGAAATTAGGAGTTTGGGATTAGCATATACACACTACCTACTGAATATAAAATAGAGAAACAACAAGGTCCTACTATATAGCCCAGGTAATGATACTATCTTCTAATAACCTATAATGGAAAAGAATCTGTAACTGAATCACTTTGCTGTATACTTGAAACTAACACTACACTGTAAATTAACAATATTTTAAGAAAAATTTTTGAAAGGAGTATTGTATATGTCTATGCAATTTTTCTAAAAATATAAGCATACAAATAGAACTTTTTGTATAAGAATCATATGACAGACATACATTTTGGGTTTTATTCTCAATTATATTAACTTGGGCAAGTCACATCACTCTTATCAGCTTGACTGTCTTCTGTAATCATGAAATAATTAAAATATGTTGCTGAATTAGATGGTCTAAATGTCCTCTGGAACAGTATTTGATTCTAAAATTCCCACTTCTAGTTTAAAGTAAATCCTGGTAAAATCTTATTGCTACAGTCTGTGCTTATCTCTAGGGTGCCAAATAAATGGTAGATGTTTAAGTGAATAAAAATACATGAGAAAATACCCAGGAAAGGGTATTTGTAACTTATCTATTACATGCAAAACATGCAAAAGGTGTTACATATGATTTCATTGGAAATCACACAGGTATTCTTAATATTGATAGAAAGTTTTATTTTTATACAAGTTTCCAATAGACATTTCCCCTTTAAAATAAACTGTCTTCATTGAATTGGCTTAATCTAAAAGATCAAACAATGAAGTAAAGTACCAGGGTATAGCTAAGTGATGGATGTTTATGTGAAGAAGAGAAAGTGAATCAAATTATGAATCCAGAGCTTAAAACAATACATTTCAGGCATTCTTAACTCATAATTAATAATAAAATAAACAAAAATATGTGGATTAAGAAATTAGGACTCTTTCAGGTCTGATCTTATTATTGATCTGCTCAGTAAATTTCCATCATCTGAAAGGAAGAATTATTTTCATGACCAAATATGGAGCATCTGTTGTACCGGTCACCACAAGGGAGTGGCACCAGTTAGCTAATCAGACCTGAACACAGGTAGCCTCTGATAGAAAGCCATCCCATTTTGGCCACATTGCATAAGCTTTTCAAAAACCTAGAAGTTCTAAAGAGAAAGAACTCTGATGTATGAGCTGCAAAGGTCATCTCTCAGTGTGGGGCAGGAAGCTTTTATCATTGAAGCAACCATCCCTTCACTGAACAGATGTCTTGGAACTCTTTTGCTTTGTATGGTTTCTTTACCTAATGACTTAAGCAAGCTCTATTTTTACCCTTGATAGAGCCTTACCGTCTTGGTTTGGATTCATCATTTCTATGAAATTATGCTGAAGTATCAGGTCACCTAAAGACAATTAGAACTATATAAGAGTGTTATAGGTCTCTATCTCATTTTTAACAAACACATATCTAGCATTTAAATTCTGCCATGCCTGATGCTAAAAACCTTACACAAGGTTTTACTCAATTTATCCTTACACTAACCCCCTGTGGTAGATCTGGCAGGTCAGGTTCTATTTATGGATAAAGAAACTGTAAATTAAAGGAGTTAGCAATTTCCCCAAAGTCACACTTCAGCTAAGTGTCAGAGCATTGCTCCAAACTAACTACAGATTCCATGCTCAACACTGTCCCACTTTTTTGTTATTCCAAGATTCCTCTAGGTGTATTTGTAGCAATTTGTAGTTTGTGGTGTTTAAGAACATGCTGTAGCTAGCTAATTTAAAAAAGGAAAACTGTATAAACCATTATCAGAATAATATAAAACAACTAACCACATTCACATATAAATGTGAATGCAACACTGTTCATGTGTGTTCTTTGTAATGGCAGAATGTGCAGGTGAGTCTACTTGGTCATATCTATAATATTTCTTCCATTTGAGTTCACTGATAAACACTGGAAGAAATGCGAAGCTGTTGGTGACCATCTAGTAAGAGAGACTACATAGTAACTTTTATACAATTACTATTTCTAATTTAAATGGTAATATAAAATATCTATACCATCCTGAGAAATTGGTAAGAAAATCAGTACATAAAAGGTAGGGTTTTAAACTGTTTAGCAAACCTTTAAAGAGGAAATGTTTCCTGGTTGGTAGACTCATTCTCCATAGACATCATGGAGGTTTTATTTTTCTTTTTGGTATCCAGAAAGTTTAGAGTTCTAGAAGAAGTTGATAAAACTTAGAGAGTCAATAGGTCTTAGAGTCAATAAACAAATCTCTATTGATTATGTCTGATTTTGAGTACACAGATTGCATAACCCTAAATATTTGGGTACTTGTGATGGGTACCAAATATGAGCCCTGCATACCAATTTATGAATGATGAAAAGTATGTATTTAGTATCACTGTTCAGCTAAATACCAGGAGTATATGAGATTTTTCAATTTATCTGACAGAAATAAAATTCAAAAAAAATATTTTAAGCTATCTTCTATTACTTTCCCAAGAAACCTTCCTGTCTATAAAATAGAATATCTCTTTATTCTTCTTCAGACCCAGTGATGGCCCCGTCTAGTATTTCTCCTCCTTTTCATACATCTGCCTTTTTCTCTAGGTAATTCAAGTATAAATAATGCACTTACATGGCTCTCACTAAAGACTTTTCTGCAGTTCTTTTCTCAAGGCTTCTCTTATTCCTCTGGTGGCAATCACACAAATAAAAGATGACATCTGTGCCCCAGATCATTGTGAACCACTCAGGTAGGCCATGTGTTGTACCTTGACCTAACATCTCATTTCTGTTCCCACCACTGTGGCCAATTAAGTGAGGGTCTCGTACGGAGCCAGTTGACTGGTCGTGTGCCGGCTATCACCACAAGAGCTTAAGGGCCACAAATCTCTGTTATTACCAAGCTGTTGCTGCCAGAAGCATGCTGATTCTTGACAAAAAGAATAGATTAGGATCAATCAAATCTCCTGGAGGCTTGTCAGTGGGACTTTTAACCACACCTTCTACCTCAAACTTTCCCCTTCACCTCCTTCCAAACACCTACGCAGCAGCAAGCTAACAAGGTGTCTGCCAAACCATATGTTCATAATTAGTTAACTTCTTGCCTGTCGCTAGAGGCACCACGGATTCAGCAACAGCCCTCAAGGGTGTTGGGCATCCAATAAGACACCACCAACCAGCACCTACCCCTCCCCTCTGCGATAGGAGAAGAGGCATACTTAATTCCAGCTGTGGCTTTGTTGAGTGAATTAACTTTATCCTCAATTTAAAAAGCCAGCATGAAATCAAAGGAGACCACAGAAAAGAAAAATAGAGAAAATGGAAAAAAAAAATGCTTGTAGGTTAACTCAACAAATCTGATGAATGAACCTCAACTGGTTGGCCTCATTTAGCCAATCACTGCAAAGCAGGTTTCTGGCACTGTTGTTACTTCTGGCGTAATTCTTCCTTTTATTTCCCAGTTCTGTGGTTAAGGTCTCTTGTTACACACAGAGAGGATCAATGATATAATTGTTTATGAGCCAGTGGAACACATTTTTAGGTAGTAGTGAGGTTACCAAGCAATGAGATATTAATGTTAGAAACAGCAGTGTACGATGCTGGCTAAGAAATCTCATCTCAAGGTAAGAGTGCTGCATATAAAATTAACTTTGCAATCTCTTCTTTGAGCCTATAAATTCTTGAGTGCGTGGTTTTCTTTATGGGAAAAAAGTTGGCAAATATCTTTCAAAAAGTTCTAGGGCACAGAGAATTCTGAAATCATTTTGTTCTCCTTGACTAAAGAAGAAATTTCTAATATTCTGAAAAAATACATTTTCACTAAATTTATTTACATGAGGATCACTAATAGATTGTGCTGTTTTCAATTAAATGATCTACATAGTGTGTGAATACATTTATCAATATTATTTTTCTTAAAGGATTAAAAATTAATAAAGGCATATATTATCCTGAATTTTAGTAGACAAAATTGATCAGTGTCATTTCTTAGTTTCAAGACTATGATGAATAACTGTTTAAACTTGCAAAACCCTAAGGATGCTTTTCCTATAGCATAAATATTATGAACTTAATTTAAAATTTATATAAATTAATGAATTATTTAAATTAGAATAGAAAAAACTAGTTAAGAAAAAATATGTATTCTTAATATATATTCTTAAAATTAAAATTGCTGCAAAAATTGAGTGCCTAAATGCAGTTGTGTAAAAAAGCAGTATTTATATTTTTATAAATGATACTCATGAGACCAAAATGTGGATTATAAATGTGTAAAAAGATAAAGCATTTACATTTAAAATAATGACATTAAATAATTTGTGTTAAAAGTGATTAAGTAGAAATCAGTTTATTGTTTAAACAATGTTGGTCTCAGAATATTGTGATTTTACTATTGTAGTTGATGTTACCATGAAATCCTCCTATGATGCATTCTAAGAACTTTGGACAATGTATAGAACAAGACTGGAGCACGCTCAAGCTCTAGATATCTACTGAGGATAGGTCATTGTTTTAAGTATCAGCTTGAGCTTTAATTTCATTGCCAATCACATAATCTCTGCTATTATATTAAAAAGCCACTGAGGTTGGCAGGGACTCAAGGGTTTTGAGTAACAGACATTGTCATGATGCTATGTGACTTGAATTAAGAAACAACTGATGTGGTTTGTGACCAGGGAATTAGAAAACATTAGCCAAAGGGAAAATGCAGAGACCACAGATTGGTACAAGTTACAGGCAATTTTTTAAATAACCCCTTTATAATAATGTCAGACAAGACACATCTAGTATCTTCCCTACCCTCTATGGAACAAACCATTTACAATCAGAGCCAAATGTTTGCTTTCAAAGAAAAGTTGCCATCCTAAAATATTCCTTAAAAACATTTTTACAACTTGTCATTATGCAAATAGTACATTTCTTTTATTAAAACAAGAACAATAAAATAACTTGCTAAAAAATGCCCATAAGCTAATGAGCACTCTTTTCAGTTTATTCTCTTCAAATTTTCAACTTTGATATGTTTTAAACAAGATAGAATATAAATCGACTAAAATATAATATTGTTTCCATAGCCAAGGATATTTATAATTCCACAATAGGGGGGTCTTTATTTTAACTTTCAGTGTGATTAACTTATAATGAGATTTACCTTAATGAGTATTATACTGGGCTTCCCTGGTGGTTCAAACGGTAAAGAATCTGCCAACAATGCAGGACACCTGGGTTTGATCCCTGGGTGGGGAACATCCCCTGGAGAAGGAAATGGCAATCCACTCCAATAATTTTGTCTGGAGAATCCCATGGACAGAGAAGCCTGGCAGGCTAAAGTACATGGGGTCACAAAGAGTCAGACATGACTGAGTGACTAAGCATAGAGTATTATGCTATGGAGCATGAAGATATACACACTAGAAATAAGAAACAATGATGATTGAGTTTTAAGAATTGATTTTGAGGAATCTTAAAAATCTTATAGACTGTTGCAATAAGAAATAGTGGACCTTTGTAGAACAGTAAGTAGTGAGCTAACACGATGATAGGATGCTTTAACAAAATATGGGCAGTAGTGACCAGTGCAGAGTGGAGGCAACAAGAGGCTTATTGAAGATGCTGTGTTCCATATCAGTGATGCACACTTGGCCAAGGACAGTGAAAATGGGGCTGGATAGAAAGAGATAAATATGAGACATATTAAAGACTGAATCAGATTACTATAACTAACCAACACAGGAGAGATTCAAGATGATAAGATCAAATCGGCAAACTTCAGTAGAAAAAAAATATGACAGTGGCGAAAGTGATGTGAAGAGAGACAATGAGGTTGGAAGTCAACGTTTTGGCAGAGAACATACTGAATTTGGTTTTAGTCAAATTACATTTGAGGCATGATATGCATAATAGGAATAGGCACCTGACGGATCTAGGGTTCTGATGAGCAGATTGGGAACATTTCAGTTTGGGAGTTACATGGTGCAGATTACTAGACACATATAAAGAGAGTGTTCTTCAAGGGAGGGGAGATAAATCAAGAAAAACAGGTCAGGCCTTACATGTAGCTCCGTGAGTAAACAATCTGCCTGCAATGCAGGATCCAACCTGCAATGCAGGAGACCTGGGTTCGATTCCTGGGTTAGAAAGATGCCCTGGAGAAGGAAATGGCAACCCACTCTAGTATTCTTGCCTGAGAAATCCCATGGATAGAGGATCTGGCGGGCTACAGTCCATGTGGTCGCAAAAACGGACATGACTGAGCGACTAAGCCACCACCTACATGTTGACTCCCAGAGTAAAGGGGCAGAAGGGAAGGAGTTAGGAATGAGAACAGAGGAAGAATTTTAAGAAAAGAGTAACAGAACCTAATAAATTTAATGGTATTCTCAAAAGCAAGGAAAAGTAAAAATGTCTTGTGGAGCACAGAGGTCAAGTCTAAAGAAAATGGCTAAAAATCCAGTGAAGCCCAGCTAAATATCAATGGCATTTTTGAAAAACCGTTTGCAAAATATGGGAGCCAAAGTGTCCAAACACTGTGGAAACAGTGATAAGGAAACACAAGCAACATTTTGTGATGTATTATTTAGTATTTTACAACTATGTTTATAAGGGGAGCTGTCAATCATTCTCCTCTCATGCTATTTTTCTTAAGATTTTGATATGAAAGTTATATTAACTTCATAAAAGGAATTGGAGTATGTTATCTCTTTTTCTCTTCTCTGCAACTATTTGTAATATAAATTGAGATTACCATTTCTTTGAAAGTTTGACTAAAATCACACTTATAAAATCATCTGAACCCAGTGTATATTTTGGTGGGAGGTTTTTGACTATGTATTTCAGTTCAGTTCAGTTCAGTCAGTCGTGTCCGACTCTTTGAGACCCCATGAATCGCAGCACTCCAGGCCACCCTGTCCATCAGCAACTCCCGGAGTTCACTCAGACTCACGTCCATCGAGTCAGTGATGCCATCCAGCTATCTCGTTCTCTGTCATCCCCTTCTCCTCCTGTCCCCAATCCCTCCCAGCATCAGAGTCTTTTCCAATAAGTCAACTCTTCGCATGAGGTGGCCAAAGTACTGGAGTTTCAGCTTTAACATCACTCCTTCCAAAGAAATCCCAGGGCTGATCTCCTTCAGAAGGGACTGGTTGGATCTCCTTGCAGTCCAAGGGAATCTCAAGAGTCTTTTCCAACACCACAGTTCAAAAGCATCAATTCTTCGGCACTCAGCTTTCTTCACAGTCCAACTCTCACATCCATACATGACTACTGGAAAAACCATAGCCTTGACTAGACAGACTTTTGTTGGCAAAGTAATGTCTCTGCTTTTGAATATGCTATCTAGGTTGGTCATAACTTTTCTTCCAAGGAGTAAGCACCTTTTAATTTCATGGCTGCAGTCACCATCTGCAGTGATTTTGGAGCCCCCCAAAATAAAGTCTGACACTGTTTCCACCGTTTCCCCATCTATTTCCCATGAAGTAATGGGACCAGATGCCATGATCTTTGTTTTCTGAATGTTGAGCTTTAAGCCAACATTTTCACTCTCCTCTTTCACTTTCATCAAGAGGCATTTTAGTTCCTCTTCACTTTCTGCAATAAGGGTGGTGTCATCTGTATATCTGAGGTTATTGATATTTCTCCCAGCAATCTTGATTCCAGCTTGTGCTTCTTCCAGCCCGGCGTTTCTCATGATGTACTCTGCATATAAGTTAAATAAGCAGGGTGACAATATACAGCCTTGACGTACTCCTTTTCCTATTTGGAACCAATCTGTTGTTCCATGTTTAGTTCTAACTGTTGCTTCCTGACCTGCATTAGGTTTCTCAAGAGGCAGGTGCTCTGGTATTCCCATCTCTGTCAGAATTTTCCACAGTTTATTGTGATCCACACAGTCAAAGGTTTTGGCATAGTCAATAAAGCAGAATTAGATGTTTTTCTGGAATTCTCTTGCTTTTTTGATGATCCAGCGGATGTTGGCAATTTGATCTCTGGTTCTTCTACCTTTTCTAAAACCAGGTTGAACATCTGGAAGTTCACGGTTCACGTATTGTTGAAGCCTAGGCTTGGAGAAGTTCCTTTAACAGTCATCATAATACTTTGAGCTACTATTCCCTTGAGTCATTATGTTTTATATTTCTATGAGTGGTCATTCCTTCTAAGTTTCCATACATATTTGGATTAACAAATTTCTTATGTTATAATTAAAAACTCAAGCAGCATGGAGACAAAGACCTAGAGAACAGACTTGCTGGATATAGTGGGGAAGGAGAGAGTAAAACTAATTGAGAAAGTAGCATTGAAACATATGCATTACCATATATAAAACAGATAACTAGTGGAAATTTGCTGTATGATGCAGGGAGCTGTGCGACAACCTAGAGAGGTGGGATGGGGTGGGAAGTAAGAGGGAGGGAACATATGTACACCTATGGCTGATTCATGCTGATGTATGGCAGAAAGTACTACAATATTGTAAAGCAATTATCCTCCAATTAAAGATAAATAAATTAAAAAACAACCTCAACCAAAGTTAAAGTTATAATTTCCTTATCATTTCTAATATTTACTTCTTTTCATAATCAGGGATCTATATATGTCTATTGGACTATTTTCTTTCAAAATATTACTATTGAGTTTGTAGGATGAATTCAACATTTTTTCAGTTCTTTGTTTCAGTTCCTCCCATTTAAAAAAAATCATTTACTCTCTTCTAATTTTTAAAATTCTTTTTACCTTTATTTAGATTAATCTTAGATTAAAACGTTAGTTAACTTGATTTTTATCATTTCCCAGTATTTTGAGTTGTGAAACAACTTCCAAATCTTTGTTTCTAACAAATTTGTATACAAAACTATTTTATGTAGTTCCAAAAATTTTATGATATGCATTGTGTTTTTTTGCTTTAGTTCATTTATTATTTAAACATGTAAACATGGGGTTTTAATTTTTTTCAGTTACATTGGTTTTAGTTTATATTATTAATTTATAATTTTAAGAGTCAGTAATTTACTAGAAAGTATTCCCTAATCTCTGAGTTCAGCAAAGCTAAAGAGTGACTTTACTATCATTATGGTGCAAGACAAAAATGCCAGAAGCTTGAACCATGATAGTGGGCTGTATCAGAAAAGGCATTCGGGATTGAGATTCCATGACTGATGGCTATAGAAGGTGATAGTGAGAGAAGAGTCACATATGACCTCCATGATCATAGCTTGAGCAACAGGATGGATGGAGTCACCACTTACTGAGATGGAGGAGGTTGAGAATGATAGCAAAGATTACATTCAGTTTTGGACAAGTTATGCCTGTGTTGCCTGTGAGATAGCAAACAGGGGATAACAAGAATGTAATAAATATACAAACCATGAAATCACAAGAAATTTCAGGCTATATATATAACTTTTGAAGCCATCAAGGGGTGGAAACTCATTGAAAACATGGCAATGGAATAGTTTGTTCAGGAAAAAGTCATAGAATAATTTTTGAAAGGTGGCAAGACTGAAAGGTTGAGAAATTCCAATGTCTGATATAGAAGGTGGAGTTTGCAATGGCAACTCTGAAGTCACAGAGTGTGAAGAAAAAGAGGTATCATAGTGGACAAGAGAATGGAGTATTTTGAGAAGAAGGGAATGATGAGCAAAGAGATGTCATTAACAATAAAATTAAGAAGAATTTAAAACTATTTTTATTTTATTTTATTTTTTTGCCTCTCTGCATGGCTGCTACTGCTGCTGCTAAGTCGCTTCAGTCGTGTCCGACTCTGTGTGACCCCCTGGACAGCAGCCCACCAGGCTCCCACATCCCTGGGGTTCTCCAGGCAAGAACACTGGAGTGGGTTGCCATTTCCTTCTCCAAAACATGAAAGTGAAAAGTGAAAGTGAAGTTGCTGAGTCGTGTCCAACTCTTAGTGACCCCATGGACTGCGGCCTACCAAGCTCCTCTGTCCATGGAATTTTCCAGGCAAGAGTACTGGAGTGGGGTGCCATTGGATCTTATTCCTGAACTAGGGATAGAACTTGTGCCCTTTGCAGTGGAAGCATGGAGTGATAATCACTGGGCCACTAAGGAAGTCCCCAAAACTATGTTGATAAATAATATATATTACAGAAACTGGATTATAAATTGGTGATTTCCAAACTGAGGTCTTCATCAGTATTATGATTAATAGGGATTTGAATAATTCAGGAAGTCTGATGAATTGTGCATATTTTATTGGAGCTGTCAGATAACTAAGTCTTGTAAATATTCTCCTTACAAACTACCTCATAGTGAGAGCCCTCCATGTTCTAACAAGAGTGATAAGCACTTATTCAAAGCAACATAAAAAATGGACAGTTTCCATCTGGAACACAAAATGATTTCAGTAAATAAATATCCCCTTTCATAAAGATATTAAACCTTTCAATTTTGTTTTGTGACTTATAGTTTGCCAAGCACCTTTCATATTGTTTCATTTAATTGTCAACTGAAGGAAAAGAGAAATCTCTACTCTTCATATATCTGCTTTAATAATAGAAACAGACATGGTCTAGAGGTCTAACTTCTTTCTTACTCCCTTTTTGGCTTCTGCCCATAGGAAGAGGATTGGTCACTGACTCTTCTGAACATTAATGATGTGTTTTTATTTTCCTGATAGGTATGGCCTCATTTCTGTAAGAAGCATGCAGATGCTCTGCTGTTTTACTTCTTTAAAAAAAAAAATTTTTTTTTATACTACTGGTTTTTATTTTTTGGCCACACTGCATAGAATGTGGGATCTTAGTTCCCTGACCAAGGATCAAACCCATGCCTCCTGCAGTGGAAACATGGAGTCTTAACCACTGGATAGCCAGGGAAGTCCCTCTTTTACTTCTTAGACTCCCATGCTTTCTACTCCTATGTGTAAAGCACACATTTTCACACAGCCATCAGGTCTACCCTTTCAATGAAGGCCCTATGTTCACTCATAGTGAGAACCCTCCATATTCCAATAAGAGTGATAAGCACTTATTCAAAGCAGCCATTATATTTTACCAGGGCAGCCCTGTTCTGTCTGTGCAAGATGGGGTGGTATAGCTACCTATGGTGTCTGTGTGTGTTTGTGTATACGCGCACGGGCTAAGTTGCTTCAGTCGTATCCGACTCTTTGCAACCCTATGTCCATGGGATTCTCCAGGCAAGAATACCAGAGGGGGTTGCCATACTCTCCTTTAGGGGATACTCCCAACCCAGGGATTGAACCTGGATTTCCTGTAGTGGAAGCAAATTCTTTACCCCTAGCGCTACCTGGGAAGCCCCAAATAGCTACAGACATTTACATAACTAGCTGACACTACAAAACTAGCCATTCTATAATAGATTCAAAGGTAGCTCACTCAGATGGTGGTGGTGGTGGTTTCGTCACTCAGCTGTGTCTGACTTTTGTAACCCTGTAGCCTGCCAGGTGCCTCTGTCCATGGGATTTCCCAGGCAAGAATACTGGAGTGGGTTGCCATTTCCTTCTCCAGAGCTCACTTAGATATCCAAACCTAAATGCATTCCTCCATTATATTTTACTAGAGCAACCCTGTACTGGGGATTATCAGGTGAACACCCAAATTAATGCATACAACACACATACTTTTCCCTCATTGATGTATTATTTTTGTATACTTTAACAAGCAAACTCAGAGAAGAAGAAATGAATTAGTATTCATTTATTATACATCTAAAAACTGAAGTTCTAAGGTCTTGGAACTTAACCAATTTCAAGCTACTAATAAAAAGTAAATTGAGGATTAAAATCCAAATCTTTTCAGTTTCTTTTCAGTATTATTTTACCCAGTCTATATTTTTTCACACTATCACTATGTAATACGTTAACTTTGATTGATCAAAACATACATCTTTCCTTCTATGAAATCTTTGTCATATTTGTATTCATCAATACAAATTCCATTAAAAAAACTTTAAATCATAACATAATTTCCATACCTACCAAATATTCAGTTGACTTGCCATGTTTATACAAACATTATTAAAATGTGGGGCTCTGTTTTATGTTCCCACATCAAAACTTTTAAAAATCAGAAAAGAAAAAGAGAACACATGCAGAGTCACACTTAATGAATAGAACATAGCCATAGCTATCTTAATCTTGAAATATTGTAGTCACAAAAGGAAACTGATAGTCTCATGTGAATGATAATGAGCTCATGGTAAAATTCCTTCCAACTTCTGAGGTGTATAAATATTCTGGAAGATAGTAAATGGAATATCTGATACTAGAGAGCATTGAGCTGATGGAACAGAGAAAACAAATATTTAAAACACAGATATAAATATTCTTAGAAGTGTAAGGGAGGATGTTGGGAAACAAAAAAAGCAGGAATCAGTTGGTGATATTGGTTATCAAAAATTTATTAGCTGAAAAAAAAAAAACTGAAAAGATTGGGTAAGAGAATAGATACAGCCCAATAAAGAAATGGAAATTAACAGAGACTTGTTAATACTCCCATAGTAGGAATACCAGAAATGATGAAAAACAATGTAGGGAAGCAATAAATGACAAGAATAACTGAAATTCCTCATAATGATGCCGTCAGATGTAAAATTTCAAACCTTACGGAAAAAAAAAAACCCCAACACCTAATAACATACTGATATATAAGAATATCAGAGATATAGCCTAACAGATCCCAATAGAATAAAAAATAGTCTACAAAAGAACCAGTGAATCAGATTAATGTCAGATCTTCTTGTTTTAAAAATATGTTAAACTATTTCTTAATTAAAAAATAATGAAGATGCAAATTAATATCTCATCTCAACCTATATTATTCTTAAGATGATGGATAGATCTTTATTTGTTCTTCACAAACTTCACAAACCTGCTTTCTTTGAAATTTAAGAAATGAGTTCACGGTATTTTCAGTTTTATGTGAATATCAAATTTCTTTATTTTCTAAAGCATACTCTTAAAAAATACACATGGTCACAACTTTCTTTTTAAAACACCATCAAACTACAAGATATCTTAGTCGTGAATAATGGCCTTCCAAATCCTACTTACGATTTCACTGTTCTTCCATTGATTTAAATATTTTCATAAATTTAATGATAGAGGATAGAAATTCTAGATCTAGTTGGTATTTAAAAAATTTAATTAGCTTCATGCTAGAAATTCATATTGCACAAAATGTTATAATTGTTGCAGCATATATTTCTTTCACATTTACTTTGAATTAAAAAATGAAGTCAAGAGCAAGGATTACCATTAAGAGGCCCTCCTCCTTTACTTAAATCAGGATATATTGGAAAAGTCTTCAGGAAGCCCCATCTAGTGTCTGAAGGATGCAATAGCTCACTGGCAAAGATTTGAGAAAGGCAAAGATGTGAGAATTTTAGTTTCTCTTCTAAAGTGGCTGATATTGGAGATTATCAGTTCCAATATTCATTCTGTTTGCAAATAGGAAAACTAAAGGTCCAGAGAGGAAGTGTTTTGTCTAAGGTCACACTGAAGGTCAATGTTATATCAAGTATGTCAACACAAATCTCCTGACTCAGTTCACAGAACACTCTACTCTACCTTGTGTACTTGGATTTGGGCCAAGTGGGCCCAGGATAGGATAAAAGCAAGGAATTTGGGGGATTTTTTTTTTTTAAAGATAGGAATATAGAAATGAGTGAAGGGTCACTGGGATTAAAGGAAAAAACAAGATGGTTAGCATAAAAGTTTAGGGAACTATAGTAAAAAAAAAAAAAGTCACAGCAATTATTTGCTTATTCTTGTCACCAGTATGAATAGAATTTACTGACAAGAACAACATTAAAATGTCATAACAAAGCAATAAACCTTGATTTCCTGCCCCACTCCAGCTCATGATAATTGACTGGCAGTGGGGTTGTTATTTAAAAACAGTCATGGTGTATTGTACTTAAACAAGATGTAAAATTTTTGGCCTCCCCTCCTTCCTTCAGAATATCTAAGGGGCAAAATCTCTGTAGAGAAATACCCCAAGGACTACCTCTAAGGACATCAATTTTAAATAGCCTAGTTATTTTATCCTTAAGTGTATGACTTTTGTGTATACTGTTGCTAAGAGTTTGTGAAAATTTTCAGCTGTTCCTTTTTAGTGAGTTTTGAATGTGAGAGTGTACTGAGGAGGTAGCTGCTGCTGCTGCTAAGTCGCTTCAGTCGTGTCCGACTCTGTGCGACCCCATAGATGGTGGTCCACCAGGCTCCCCCGTCCCTGGGATTCTCCAGGCAAGAACACTGGAGTGGGTTGCCATTTCCTTCTCCAAAGCATGAAAGTGAAAAGTGAAAGTGAAGTCACTCAGTCGTGTCCGATTCTTAGCGACCCCATGGACTGCAACCTACTAGGCTCCTCTGTCCATGGAATTTTCCACGCAACAGTACTGGAGGGGGGTGCCTTTTCCACTGTGGAGGTAGAGAGATGCATCAAATTGTCCATAGTCTAGTGGGGAAAACACAAAAGCTCAGGAGGGAAGGTGGGAACATATTATATCTAGTACCTTTCAGATTTCAGCCTTTTCTGTGTCTTAGCAACTTGGAATGTGATGTTGAAGGCTCTGGACATGTAGTTCTTGAATACATATTCCCAGGGCTTAAGGGAAGCTAATACATGAGTTAAGGGCTACCCTGGTGGCTCAGTGGTAAAGAATCTGCCTGCCAGTGATTTTTTTTTTTAATAGAATATATAGTGCTTGTAAATGTACTAAGAATATAGTTCAGTGGCAGATTCTTTACCAAAACCTTTGTCTGTCACTACATTCAGGTTCCTATAAAACTTTTCAACAAACCCTCAAATATGGATCAATTCAAACATTCTTTTTATTTGTCTCTACCTCTTACGGTACTGATCACATAATTTACGTACTACTCCTCCATAGTTATTCTCTTCATTTGAACCCTTATCTAATGATCAGTTCCCTCATCTCTCCCCTTTGTGGCAATTTTGAACCTTCATAGTTTTCCACAAGCCTGTATTTCTGTCTCTTAATGGATTGATTGTCTCCTTTAGAGAGAAAATAGAAATTACCAAGTAGGTACTTTCTCAATTTTCTCTTAGAAAGTATGTCACATCAATATTCTTCCGTATCTTTTTATCACCCATTAGTCCTTTTTCCTATTGAAGCCCTAATCTCTATCTTTTTTCTGGATGCTGAATCCTATATTCTTCCTATCTCCAAAGGTAATTTTGTATTTCAATATATAATGTTCATGTTTATAAAGTTCAATATTGTTAGAATAATAGTTCTCAAAATGATACAGAGATTCAATGTATACCAAACAAAACCCTAGTCAGCCTTAGTGAAAAATGACAAGCTGACAATGAAGATGCAAATGGACAAGAATACAGTTCAAATATATAGTCTCTTAAAACAAACAAAGCTGTAAGATTTGAAGAACTTAAAAATTACAGTGATTAAAACAATGTAGTGCTAGAGGAAACAAAAGATGACATGAACAGAAGAACAGAAAGTACAATGTAGACACAACTACATGATCACTTGATTTGTGATTCATAGCAACACTAACAGTGCAGTGCAGTGGAGGAAAATAACAACTTTTAATAAATATATTACTGTATCAATTAGATATGTGGAAAAAGATGACTCTTAAACTCTTCCTCACCTAATACAAACATTACATCAGCCAGTCAGAATGGCTGCGATCCAAAAGTCTACAAGCAATAAATGCTGGAGAGGGTGTGGAGAAATGGGAACCCTCTTACACTGTTGGTGGGAATGCAAACTAGTACAGCCACTATGGAGAACAGTGTGGAGATTCCTTAAAAAACTGGAAATAAAACTGCCTTATTACCCAGCAATCCCACTGCTGGGCATACACACCAAGGAAACCAGAATTGAAAGAGACACGGGTACCCCAATGTTCATCACAGCACTGTTTATAATAACCAGGACATGGAAGCAACCTAGATGTCCATCAGCAGACGAATGGATAAGAAAGCTGTGGTACATATACACAATGGAGTATTACTCAACCATTAAAAAGAATACATTTGAATCAGTTCTAATGAGGTGGATGAAACTGGAGCCCATTATACAGAGTGAAGTAAGCCAGAAAGAAAAACACCAATACAGTATACTAACGCGTATATGTGGAATTTAGAAAGATGGTAAGGACAACCCTGTATGCGAGATAGCAAAAGAGACACTGATGTACAGAACAGTCTTTTGGACTCTGTGGGAGAGGGAGAGGGTGGGATGATTGGGGAGAATGGCATTGAAACATGTATAATATCATATATGAAATGAATCGCCAGTCGAGGTTCAATGCATGATACTGGATGCTTGGGGCTGGTGCACTGAGATGACCCAGAGGGATGGTATGGGGAGGGAGGAGGGAGGAGGGTTCAGGATGGGGAACACGTGTATACCTGTGGTGGATTCATGTTGATGTGTGGCAAAACCAATACAATACTGTAAAGTAATTAGCCTCCAATTAAAATAAATAAATTTATATTAAAAAAAAATTACATCAGATTGCAGATGCAAAAGTAAAGCAGGAAATATTTTAGAAGTAACAATAGGAGGCTATCTTTATGACCTTTTGGGTAGCCAAATATTAAAAAAATTAAGACAAAAAAAGAATTAACATAAAGGTAATAGTGACCAATTGAATTATTTTAAAATCCAGAATTTCTGGACATCAAAAGACACCAATAGAAGTACAAAAAGCAGCATACAGAAATAGATGAAGATATTTTATTATGAAATAAATAATCAATTTTGATAAGATTACTATATGATAAATTTTTGATTCTCATTAAATATTTTATTATTTTGGAAACTATGTATTAAGTATCTACTAAATGCCCAGGATCCTGTTCACTGGGATCTTTAAAGACATTGTTTCATTTATTCTTCACCACAATCATACAAAGTATGTGGTAATATATTTATAAAGAAAAAACTCGGGGATTTAGTGACTTAGAGATGTGACTTAAAGAATCCAAAGTCCACATTCTGTCTAGGTTGGCTTTATTCAGTATCTAGATACATACATATTTTAGGTTGTGTATCTTAAGTTTTGAGTAGAAAGAGATTCGAGTATCATATTTATACCATAGAACCCTTCAGTGGGTTCTTGAATTTGGAGAATGTAACTGCTAAGCCAGCTTGGGGCATTGCTGAAGGAAAGCAGAAGAGGAAAGGAAGACTTCAATGCCAAAGCAGAAAAGATAATCCATAAAAAGTCCTGTATAAGGAGACAGGAAAAAAAAAAACAGGCAGACATTGTATAGCCCAGAAACAGAAAAGAGGTATTTCTGTGTAATGGAAAGACTGTACTGGCCTAGGTATATGCATAAATGTGCCCAAGAAAGAGCTCTGCTAGGGTCTCTCCAGGGTAAGCCTGGAGATGTCCCATGATCCCTCTGCTGCTGTGTTTCTCTCCCTATAAAATGAAAGAAATGAACCAAAGTGTCTTAAATATTCATCTCTGGTACTAAATGAATCTCTCTGTATCTACCAAGTGCTATGCACAGGGCAAAGAACACACACAGCCTTTACAAAGGGAATACCAAATTGTCTACAACTAATGTTTTTCTTTTCTATTTATTTTTCAAAATTATTGGTTAGTCACATTTGAATCAATGCTTTAAATAATTGAATTTGTTTAAATCACAATACTTGTTTTTTCTGTAAACTTTAGGTTTTTATTTCTACCAGGGACACATTCCTTATTAAATTGTAGTAAGTTCAGTCTTATCAGGCGAATAACATCGATTTGGTTTCCCACGTGACTACTTTTGGTATTATAATTTCAACATATATTTCTTTCACACATAGCTTTCCACATGGATTTCTTTTATGTAAATAAATACAACTGTGAAAATCTCTGGGAATAAATAAATAAATATACTCAGTTGTTGTGGAGCAGCCAAAATCCCATAGAGGGCAGTATGGTTTTAGCTGACTCAGTATTAAATCCTATTTAAAAAAAAAAATCCTATTTCATTGTAAAGAACGTAATTACTCTTTAAAAAAAAAAAAAAGTAAAGGACAGAGAACTTATGTTTTTAAAATAATATATAGCCATTATAAAATTTTATGATTAAAAAAATTTTTAAATAACCAATTATCCCTAAGTTTAGATAAAACTGCTTTGATGTTTATGTATACTGAATAATTACTATCAGATTATATAGTTTGTATTCCTTCTTTTGATGTCATATTTACAGTTTTTCTAGTGTTATTGAATTCTGTATATGTTATTTTTAATGAATGGTCAAAATCCCTTCATAAGGATATGCTATGCTATGCTATGCTAAGTCACTACAGTTGTGTCCGACTCTGTGAGACCCCATAGACTGAAGCCCACCAGGCTCCCCGTCCCTGGGATTCTCCAGGCAAGAACACTGGAGTGGGTTGCCATTTCCTTCTCCAATACATGAAAGTGAAAAGTGAAAGGGAAGTCGCTCAGTCGTGTCTGACTCTTAGCGACCCCATGGACCGCAGCCTACCAGGCTCCTCTGTCCATGGTATTTTCCAGGCAAGAGTACTGGAGTGGGGTGCCACTGCCTTCTCTGATACATGTTAATTTAAACCATTTTAGCTCTTGACTGAACTTTGGGTAAATTTTATGTTTTCACAATTAATGTTGTGATAATCATATTTTCATTTAAATTTTTCTTAATTTCTGAATATTTATTTATAACATGTTCTTAAACTAGAATTAATAAGTAAAAATTTATTAACATGTAAATATTCTTTACATTTATCACCAAGAAGTGCTTTACAGAAATGTTATACCAGTTAACATTTGTGTGACTATAGCTTTGACAACATGTAATTTTACTAGGAAAAATAATATCTCACTTTATTCATAATAATAAAAAGCTTTGGTATGAATAATAGTTCAGAAGTAAACATTCTAAATTATTTCAGTAAAATCTAGGAATAGGTAGTAGGCAAATCGAGTGTAAAAGCATTTTAAAGATCTCCTAAGAGGTGCAAACGAGAATAAATTTGAGGGAAATGAAAATATTTTTAAGTATTATCTCACTGAAATGGAAAGAAGAAATGAGGAAATATAATGCTTTCCTAAGGTAAATCATTGAGCTAGTGACAGTCTATATCATTTAGAGTTTCACAGGTTTGTCTAGACTCAGTCTGCTGCTGCTGCTGCTGCTAAGTTGCTTCAGTTGTGTCCAACTCTGTGTGACCCCAGAGACAGCAGCCCACCACCAGGCTCCCTTGTCCCTGGGATTCTCCAGGCACAAACACTGGAGTGGGTTGCCATTTCCTTCTCCAATGCATGAAAGTGAAAAGTGAAAGTGAAGTCGCTCAGTCGTGTCAGTCTACCTGGTTTGAAAAACACTGGTTCTACCACGTACCTGTGTGACATTGAATAGGTGGCTGAAATTCTCAGTAGTTAGATATGATAATTATGTCTACCCTAGAGGATTATGTCAACCTCTAGTCATGAGGACAGAACTAGATAATATATATTATTATGGATTAACTATAGTCATAGACAATACAGACTACTAACATTTAGAACAGGCACATAGTATATGCTCACTAAATATTTACAGGAGTCAGAGTGAAAACAAAGTAATGAAAATCTGAAAGTGAATGCAATTGAGAGACAGAAAAGAGATAGCAATATTAATGTCAGAAAGTAGACCTTATGATCGAAAGCACTAAACAATGTAAGTAGACTGATATGTATTAATAAAGGACACATTTTGTGAAGCAGATATACTGGCATAGATCTTTGTAGCACAAACAATACAGGAGCTTGTATATAATACATAAATAGTTACATATTAGAATACATACATATTAGAATACATAAAGAGTTACATATTAGAATATTAGCAACTTGATGAAAATAAAATTACAATTTCATTAAAAACCCTTAATAGATCTCTTTTGAAATTTGAGTTAAGCTAAGTACTTCCTGAACATTAACTGATTTAATACTCATCATAATTACCTTGTGATGTGGACACAATTTTAATCTCTATTGCAACTAAGGAAAAGCACAAAAGATAAACAAATCAAATTTTTTCTTTTTTTTTAGATGTCCAATAAAAATGATGGTGGTGATGATTTGCTAAGTCTTGTCCAGCTCTTGCAACCCCATGGACTGTAGCCAGCCAGGCTCTTCTGTCCATGGGATTCTCCAGGCAAGAATACTGGAGTGGGTTGCCATTTCCTTCTCCAGAGGATCTTCCCAATCCGGGGATTGAACCTAGGTCTCCCAAATTGCAGACAGACGCTTTACCATCTGAGCCACCAGGGAAGCCCAATAAAAATAATAAATCTCTCATAAACTTGATTAAGGACAAAAGAATGGGAGTAAAATATATAAGATTAGAGCTGGCAAGACTTAACTGAAGAGAATATGAAAAGAATAATAAAATGTTATGACATATAATTCTATGGTAATAGCTTTGAAAACCTAAAAAATTGATTTGGGGGCAAAATATATAATTATTACAAATGAATGAAAAATAAGTGAAAAATTTTACATAGTTACTTATAATTGAAAAATACTGAAGGGCTGGATAGACTTATAGGTGATTTCTATCAAATATTTAAATTGCAGATACTTGAAGTATATTACAGTAATATGGAAACTATTAGAAAATCTATAGAGATGAAAATAAATGCGATAAAATTTAGTTGTCTATTTAGCTGTGATAAAATTTAGTTGTCTAATAATAGTAATAAGAAATAAAATCAGAAAGAAAAGAAAGTACTAAATTTAATATTTGACTACTCAAGTAAAACAATGTATTGTTATAAACAGTAAAGCTTTAAAGTAATTATATTTAAGGTTACAGATTGGATAAGGAGGTTTGCTTTTGTCTTTAGTTTTCAATATTTTCTGGAATGTAAAGAAAGCAAGAAGGTAAGGAAAAAGAAATCACATTAATACTGGTAAAAAAAGAGTTTCACTTCTCTCTGTTGATATGATTGTATCCATCCCAGGATGTTCTAGAAAAATCTATTTAATATGTGAGTTTGTAAGGAATGTGAGTATAAATTGATGTAAAAAATAGTTTTCTCTTTTGCTCTGAAGCATATAGAAGTGGAAAGAGGAAAATAAAACCTCATTGATAATAGCACAAACACACAGCTGAAAATGCTTAGAAACTAAGAGTGGAGTAGAAGCTATATTATTTATATATATATATATTTGAAGTATATATGAAATTGTGTATGAAATATGTGAAAGTGAAGTCACTCAGTTGTGTCTGACTCTTTGCCACCCCATGGACTGTAGCTTACCAGGCTCCCCCATCCATGGAATTTTGCAAGCAAGAGTATTGGAGTGGGTTGCCATTTCCTTCTCCAGGGGATCTTCCCAACCCAGTGATCAAACCTGGGTCTCCTGCATTGCAGACAGACACTTTACTGTCTAAGCCACTAGGGAAGCCCATGATATATATAGATATCTAGATATTATATATGTATCTAGAGCCACCAGGGATGACCATGAAATATATATATATATATATAATCTTTTGAGTAAGATGAAATATTCTCAGCAAACAGAATTAGCTGTATGCTGCTAGTTAAAATGTGAAGTATTGTAGGCAATATAAAAAGAAGTGTCTAGCAGTATCTATTAAAGTAATAAGACCTTTGACCCAGCAAATACTCTCCTGGGAATCTATCTTTGAGAAATAAGTTGCCACTACATCTAGATATATGCACTGAGAAAATTTATTATGCAATATTTATAGCAACAAAATATGAAAATAATCTAAATTTCCATTGAGAGAAATTATTGTATATATTATATAGCCAATGTATTATGTTATGGCCAATAAAGCTGTTAAAATTATTTTACTTGGTTTCTGTTAAAATCAGCCCTTGGTTTCTACAAGGAATCATAGAATGAGAAAAATATATAGATGAATCTATATCTCTTCCCATTCTTCTGTAAAATGATGTCAAAATGTAAAATAATGTTAAAAATAGTCCTACATGGCATGTGTGGATATATTGTCTATACATGTTTACATACACTTAATAACATGGGCATGGATAAACTACCTATGTGGGATATGTTGGTAGGAGTCAGTGTCCAGGATGGAGAAAAACAATTGATCACTATGGCTTCTTAACAACCCCAAAACTTAGTGGCTTAAAGCAGTGATTCTTAACTGGGGATGATTTTGCCTACCAAGAGGCATGTTTTGATTGTCATGACTTGAGAAGGGATTGCTGCTGACAGGGATGATGTTAAGGATCTTTCTGATGCACAGGACAGCTCTCCACAGCAAAGAATTGTCCAGCACATCAGTAGGACACAGCTGAGAAATCCTGGCTTAAAGAAATGACAATATTTATTTGGCTCATGAATCTGCAGTTTGGTCCAGGAAGAACTGAATAAGAGGAGCTTGTTTCTGCTCTAGCCAGTGTCAGGCTAGAAGGCCAGGCTGAAATCACATGAAAACCCTCTCACTTAATATGGTTTGGTTTTGTTGTTGACTGTGGGCTGAGACCCTAGACAGTCAACAGGCCTGCGGGCACCCAACCTTTCTCATAACAGTGTGGCTAGGTTTCGGGGAGAGAGAGACAGAGAAGCAGAAACAGAGAGAGATAGACACACACGCACACAGAAACCGTATCATCTTATGATGTTTATTTGGTTCAGGTAGTTCAAGGAACCTAGCAGTTTCAAGAGGAAGCAAACTAGACTCTAGACACCACCTCCTGACAGGAGTGCAAAATTCTAAAAGCACATGTACAGATGGAAATACTGTACTGTCCACTTTTGAAAGTTATACTTTGCCACACAACAACAATGAAAGATACACATTTAAAAAATCACTTCTGTAAAATTATCTATAAGTGTGTGTGGGTATCTTAGCATTCTTGGTAAAGTTAACAATTTTACACGTCAGTAAGCATTTGCTATTATCTTCTATGAATAAAGTCCATTGCACATTTTTTCTATTGTTGAGTTTAGAGTTTCCTTATTTACTTGTATATGTTCTTTATTATTAACTATTCTCCACCTCTTTCCAGAAAACACTTAAACTCCTTAAAGGAATAGAAAAATACATGACGTTGGCATAGGAAAAATAGGAAAGACAGAAGAAATTAAGAAAATGCAAGGACATAAAACAAGAACCAAATGAGGGTAAAAATTAGTGCCATAAAAACCTTTACCTTTATATAGGATCTACACTTACACAGCAACACAGGGAAGAGGGAAACTTAAACCAACTCTCAATGTACACGTTTATTTTGACATAAAGAACAGATTTAGTCAGGGAATCTGGGGGGAAACACAAGAAAATAATACAATATTTAATGAATTACAACAATTTCAATGACAAACCACAATTACTCAATACAGACAGTCCCTGACTTACAGCGGTTTGACCCACTTACAATGGTGTGAAAAGTATATACAGTAGTGGAAACCGTAAATTGACTTTTGAATTTCAGTCTTTTCCCAGGCTAACAATATATGGTACAATATTCTCTTGTGATGCTGGCCAGTGGCAGTGAGGGTAGACACAAGGGTGAGGCAGCACTAGTGGTGAAGAACCCGCCTGCCGATGCAGGAGACGCAAGCGACACTGGATTGATTTCTGGGTCCAGAAGATCCCCTGGAGGAGGAAATGACAACCCACTCCAGTATTCTTGTCTGGAGAATCCCATGTAAGCTAATATAAGTGTGCTGAGCACTTTTAAGTTAGACTAGGCTAGCTATTGGAGAAGGCAATGGCAACCCCACTCCAGTACTCTTGCCTGGAAAATCCCATGGACGGAGGAGCCTGGTGGGCTGCAGTCCATGGGGTGGCGAAGAGTCGGACACGACTGAGCAACATCACTTTGACTTTTCACTTTCATGCATTGGAGAGGGAAATGGCAACCTACTCCAGTGTTTTTGCCTGGAGAGTCCCAGGGATGGGGGAGCCTGGTGGGCTGCCGTCTTTGGGGTCACACAGAGTCGGACACGACTGAAGCGACTTAGCAGCAGCAGCAGCAGGCTAGCTATTATTATTTTGAGCTCCAAAATCACTGCAGATGGTGATTGCAGCCATGAAATTAAAAGATGCTTACTCCTTGGAAGGAAAGTTATGACCAACCTAGATAGCATATTCAAAAGCAGAGACATTACTTTGCCAACGAAGGTCCGTTTAGTCAAGGCTATGGTTTTTCCAGTGGTCATGTATGGATGTGAGAGTTGGACTGTGAAGAAAGCTGAGCACTGACGAATTGATGCTTTTGAACTATGGTATTGGAGAAGACTCTTGAGAGTCCCTTGGACTCCAAGGAGATTCAACCAGTCCATTCTAAAGATCGGTCCTGGGTGTTCTTTGGAAGGAATGATGCTAAAACTGAAACTCCAATACTTTGGCCACCTCATGCGAAGAGTTGACTCATTGGAAAAGACTCTGATGCTGGGCGGGATTGGGGGCAGGAGGAGAAGGGGATGACAGAGGATGAAATGGCTGGGTGGAATCACTGACTCAATGGATGTGAGTTTGAGTGAACTCCGGGAGTTGGTGATGGACAGGGAGGCCTGGCGTGCTGCAGTTCATGGGGTCACAAAGAGTCGGGCATGACTGAGAGACTAAACTGAACTGAACTGAGGCTAGCTGTGATGTTTGGTAGGTGAGGTGTATTAAATACATTTTCAACTTAATATTTTCAACCTAGTGTTTATCAGGATGTAACACCATTTTAAGTTGAGGAATATCTGTGTACAATAAGAAAAATAAACTTTTGAAATATTACATGTCTGTTCTCTTTTATGTAATTTCATGTACATACTTGTGTAATGGGGCTTCTCTGATGGTACTAGTGGTCAAGAACCTGCCTGCCAATCAGGAGACATAAGAGACATGGGTTTGATCCCTGGGTGGGAAGATCCCCTGGAGGAGGAAATGGCAACTCACTCCAGTGGTCTTGCCTGGAGAATCCAATGGACAGAGGAGCCTGGTGGGCTATCATTCATAGGGTTGCAGAGAGTCGGACACGACTGAAGCGACTTAGCAGCAGCTGCATATACGTAATGGGATATTATTCAGCCATAAAAAAGAAAGAAATCTTGCCATTCGCAACATTGTGGAAGAACCTTGAGGGCATCATATTCAATGAAATGTTAGCAAGAGAAAGTCAAATACTGTATAATCTCACTTTTATGTAGAATCTAAAACAAACAAACAAAGTGAAAACTAATAAATACAGAGAACAGATTGGTAGCTGCCAGAGATAGATGTGGGGAAATGGGAAAAATGGTTGAATGTATTCAAAAGGTACAAACTTCAAAGTATAAAACAAATAAATCATGGAGATGTAATGTACAGCATGGTGACTGTAGTTCATTACACTGTTGCATGTTTGAAAGTTGATAATAGAGTAGGTCTGTAAAAAGTATGCATTTATGCTTAAAAAGCCCTCCTGCAACCAGAGTTTGGATTAATATTAAGAATATGGTAGCATTTTATGTTACAACTGAATAATGATGCTTAAACAAATGGCATATGTGGCTAATACAACTGTAATTTAATTTCAGAGGGCTATGTTTTTCTCACAATATTTAGAATACCTGAAGAAAGCCATTAGAATAACTTTTTAACCATTCTAAACTGTAAAATAAAAGCTCCATAGCTCAAGACCTCAAATTGAAAACTGTGACTGCCTCTTAAACATTGAAGAATTATTACAATCACTAATCATTTATTAAAAAACAACATTGATTAGTAGCAAGATTGGGTGGAAATTTGTAGATTCAGTTTCTGGTTCTAGTTTTGCACTTAACAAGTGGTCTTGGAAAGCTCCAGAACCATTCTGGATGTTCCTCAGGAGATAGGAGATCAGATGCAATTATATCTAAAATCTCTTTCTGTTTTAAAAATTATAAATCCAGAGATTTAAAGTTCTAGGCACAACCCAAGATCAAGAAAAATAATATTTTGGTTTTGTTTTTACAGGAGAACTTGTTCTGCTCAAGGGCATAGGGACGTGCATTGCCCAGGTGTAACTGGTTGGAGGAAGGGCCTCCATTTTATACAATCCTGAATATGGAAGACCCTTATTTTATCCAACAACTGGTGTTTTGGAAACAAATGTCACCCTACTCATCTAGTTAAACCCTCAATAACTTCCCACTACTCTTAAGATAAAGCTTGATGCCTTCATGACCTGTTCTCATATGCTTCCACAGCCCCATTACTCATCACTTTGGTTCATAATATGTGTTTCAGTACATTTGCATGTACTTTTTACCTTCCTCATTTTATATTTCCCTCTCCTCCACCTGTTCAACTCCAACTCTTCCTTCAAATCTTTGTTAAAATGTCATTTCCTCAAGAAAATATATCTCGACACCTCAGTCTACTACCAGCTTTCTTCTTCCAGGTAAATAGTTTAGGACACAAGTTCAACATTCCCACACCCTGTAATTCCCCTTTCATTGCACTTAACCACAGTTTCAATTTAGGTAAATATACGCACAGTGTTTACCTCCTAGAGCAGAAACATCAATAAGGCAGAGATTATTATCCCCATTACATATATAAAACAGAAGAAAATGGAAGAACTCACTTACTTTTTCAATGAATGACTACTGCATTCACTAATAACCTTTCTGTTTTCTGCCTTTGATGGAATGTCTCCAGGGATGAAGCACGCACTATTGATTAAGGAAAAAAGAAAATTATTTCTGTTTTGACAGCTCTTTTAAAAAGTATCTTCAACTATTGAAACTAAATCTGTGTCCCTGTAATTTCTACCTCATTTCTCTTTTGGCCTCTGACTTTATATAGAATGAGTGATTTTTGAGTCTCATCAAATTTGTAGGACTCTCTCTGTTCTGTACATATATTTTCAGCTAGAATATAGTTCAAATTTCCAACGTGAAATGAATACAGAACCTGATATCTGCAACAAAATGACTAAATAAAGGAGAGCAAAAGATGAAAGGTCATCTTTTGTTTCACCAAGAGCAAAAAGTAAAATATTTACTTAACGTGTGATTTCTTTAGCCTCAAGAAACCAAAGGATTTAGTAAACCCATTTTCACATTCTCCTTCTTTTCTGATTGTCACTTTTTGATTCATTTTCTCCTTATTGGCTTTTATTTATTAAATTTTACAATTTATTAAAATATCATCACCTACTTTCAGTTCAGTTCAGTTCAGTTGCTTAGTCATGTTCGACTCTTTACAACCCATGGACTGTAGCACACGAGGCTTCCCTGTTCATCACCAACTCCCGGAGTTTACTCAAACTCATTTCCGTTGAGTTGGTGATGCCATCCACCATCTCATCCTTTATCGTCCCCTTCTCCTCCCACCTTCAATCTTTCCCAGCATCAGGGTCTTTTCAAATGAGTCAGTTCCTTGCATCAGGTGGCCAAAGTATTGGAGTTTGAGCTTCAGCATTAGTCCTTCCAGTAAATATTCAGGCTTGATTTCCTTTAGTATGGACTAGTTGGATCTCCTTGATGTCCAAGTTGACTCTGAAGAGTCTTCTCCAACACCACACTTTAAAAGCATCAATTCCTCAGCACTCAGCTTTCTTTATAGTCCAACTCTCACATCCATATATGACTACTGGAAAAACCATAGCTTTGACTAGGCGGACCTTTGTTGACAAAGCGATGTCTCTGCTTTTTAATATGCTATCTAGGTTGGTCATAACTTTCCTTCCAAGGAAGTAAATTTCCTCCAAGGAGTAAATGTCTTTTAATTTCATGGCTCCAATCACCATCTGCAGTGATTTTGGAGCCCCCAAAAATAAAGTCTGTCACTGTTTCCATTGTTTCCAAGTAATGGGACCAGATGCCATGATCCTAGTTTTCTGAATGTTGTGTTTTAAGCCAACTTTTTCACTCTCCTCTTTCACTTTCATCAAGAGGCTCTTTAGTTCTTCGCTTTCTGCCAGAAGTGTGGTGTTATTTGCATATCTGAGGTTATTGATATTTCTTCCAGCAATCTTGATTCTAATCTTTGATACTTACTTTAACTGTGTGCATTTAATTTTTCTGGACACCCTAGTCTCTCACAGTAAAGTTCTCAAATCAAAGCAGCAATGTGAGAAGGAAACGCAGCCTCAGTTCAGTTCAGTTCAGTTCAGTTGCTCAGTTGTGTCTGACTCTTTGTGACCCCATGGACTGCAGCATTCCAGGCCTCCCGGTCCATCACCAACTCCCAGAGTTTACTCAAACTCATGCCCATTGAGACAGTGATGCCATCCAACCAATTCATCCCTTATCGTCCCCTTCTCCTCCCACCCTCAATCTTTCCCAGCATCAGGGTCTTTTCAAATGAGTCAGCTCTTCACATAAGGGGGCCAAAGTTTTGGAGTTTCAGCTTCAGCATCAGTCCTTCCAACGAATATTCAGGACTGATTTCCTTTAGGAAATTAAAGCTCATCATGATAACCTTTAATTTTCCCTTGAGCCCTGGTAAGTTATCACTTAGTATAACCTGACTTATAAAGGTCCTGCACTCCAAATTCTTAGTTTTCCTTAAAACTTAAGCCCTTAAAACCTGAGATGGACTCAATATATCCTCACACTAAGTGTACATCTTTCATTTACGATGACTAGTTCTCAGGATGTGTAGGGACCCTGAGATTGAAGGAAAAGATGCTAAAGGAATGGGGATTGGCAGTGACCCTTCCCTACAACCAACATTTTCACCCACTGCCACCCTCTTGTCATATTCCAAACCACCCTTGGTCCCAATGGAAGTTCAACTAAATCTCAGCAAAACTCTTAATCTCTATTCTATATCCCTGTAAAGATATGCATGAAAATTAATTACAAAGATTCTTAATCTCAAAATCCTCTTAAATCGTAAAATTCTCATCATTGGAAATAATTTTAAGGAGCATATCTTCTTAGTATTACCATGGTATGAATGAAAAAAAAAATTCTGAGATTACTGTTAATCTGGCCCTTCTTTGAATTTTTCTAGTGACCAAGAACTCACTGCTCACAAAGTATCTAGTTCTATCTTTACATAGTACTGAGTGTTAAAATGTCTTTATTTTTTAAACTGAAATCTGCTAATTTATTAATTCTACCTATTGGTACTAGTTCTATTTAATCCCTTTAATATTTTGTTTTCATTTAAAGATTATAATAATTTATTTTCTCCTTTTATATATTTAAGAAAGACCCAAACCTTCTTGTATTTTGTGATGTTTTATTTTAGTATCAAAGCCTCACTAAGTCTTTGTAAATTTTGGCATTTTGGAGCAATGCAGTATAAATAAAATAAATAAAGTGCCTATTTTGTTGTAAAGCATTTTTGTCCTCTCTGTAGACTTGTACAGTTTTTAAAATAGCTTTGAAGCTGTGGAAAGAAAAGAAATAAAGAATCTTTCTGCCCCCACTTCTTCCATCATACCACAAATTTGGATTCAAATAAAAACATGTGAAATACTTATTTAATCAGAACACACACAGATATTATGTTACTACTGTTAAAGTTGCTTTCATTTTAAATATGATGTTATACCACAAAAAATTATCTCTAGTGATTTTTCCTTTATTTTTTAAATTGTGTGAATATACTTGTATTATTCTAATAGTTAACATAATGCTGTTTGTCCATGTCTGTAACACTTTTCCAAAAATATTTTCTATGAAAACATAGTCCGTGCTATGAACATACATGGACTCTATTGAAAGTCCTTTCCAAAGCAATTTATTGAAAGAGTCTCTTATTGGACATTTAGAAAGGTTTTACAGTATTTCCAGTACTCTTGCTTGGAAAATCCCATGGACGGAGGAGCCTGGTAGGCTGCAGTCCATGGGATCGCGAAGAGTCAGAGACGACTGAGCGACTTCACTTTCACTTTTCACTCTCATGCATTGGAGAAGGAAATGGCAACCCACTCCAGTGTTCTTGCCTGGAGAATCCCAGGGACCGAAGAGCCTGGTGGGCTGCTGTCTCTGGGGTCGCACAGAGTACATGACTGAAACGACTTAGCAGCAGCAGCAGCATGATAATCAAAGTGGTATATTATTTTTGTTAGAATTTATTATTTTTATAAATTGATCATTTTGTGCTGCTTATCTAAAAGATATGGATATTTTATTTATTTTTACTTTTTTATATTTATTCATTTATTTGGCTGCACCAGATCTTAATTGCAGCATGTGGGATCTAGTTCCCTGACCATGGATTGAACCTGGGCACCCTGCATTGGGAGCTCAGAGTCTTAATCCCTGAACCAGCAGGGAAGTCCCGATATGGATACTTTAAAGTTCTTAAAATATACATATATGGTTGACTTCATATAATTTTTTTCTGATTACTTATGTTTTATTAAAAAGCATAGAATTTGTGTGTGTGTGCCTATGTAGGTGTAGCAGTAAATAACGATCTTTTCTTTCTTGAGCTAAAAACAAGCTATAGACACAAAAAGGCAGGTAAGTGAAATAAAAGTTACCTTTATCACTTGAAAAAAAGAAGCTTGATTGTCAAATATGACTTAATATTTGTAGTTTTAATAGGCTTCCTAGTAGTTATTTACCCTATCATGGTGACACTGACCAGCCACACACAGTTCCAATTGGGATGGAACCCTCCCTTCTTCCTTTCCTCAGAGGAAGCAGAAATAGTATGTGTTATGTAGATGCTGACATAAACGTGGGTAATTCATTACCTTTCCTTTCTCCAATCTCACCAATCAAATAAAGCTCTTCTCATGGGAACAGCTGCCCCTTTATATAAAAGTGAAAAG
Organism: Bos mutus; assembly: GCF_027580195.1. Classification (NCBI taxonomy): domain Eukaryota; kingdom Metazoa; phylum Chordata; class Mammalia; order Artiodactyla; family Bovidae; genus Bos; species Bos mutus. Next base: position 75,470,373 of record NC_091617.1, read on the forward strand.
AAGAGTACAAGTCTTTGTTTCTCAGCACCTTTTTCACTTCACTCTGTAAGTATTTCAAGGCAATGGGCTTCATTGATTCTGTCAGATACATGCATATATTAATATATTAATATATATATAGTGAAAGTGAAAGTGAAGTTGCTCAGTCGTGTCCCACTCTTTGCGACCCCATGGACTGTAGCCCACCAGGCTCCTCAGTCCATGGAATTTTCCAGGCAAGAGTACTGGAGTGGGTTGCCATTTCCTTCTCCAGGGGATCTTCCCAACCCAGGGATTGAACCCAGGTCTGCCACATTGCAGGCAGACGCTTTACCGTCTGAGCCAGAGGTAGCATTTTATATATATATATATACATATATATATACATATATATATGCAAATATATAAACATGTACATTTATATACATATATATATACTAAAGAATACTCAAAGAATGATTGCTAGTAATTTTTTTAAAAGACAAAATTTCTGCAATATGCAACTTGAGTTCTTATCAGTTGTGTTCTTGGATGATAAACTATATTTTTTAAGAGCTTAGTCAATTCACTTGTTTGTGTTATGATACCCTCTCACCTTTAAATGAAGCTATGGAAACTTATTATGTTTAAGATTATTAGCTATAGTTTGGTCATGCAGTGCTAATACTGCTGCTCCAGAGGCAGACAGCACGAAGGTTTCTGTTTGAAGGAAGCAAAACCAGATTATTTGCACATCATGACCCTCTATTTATACATTCACAGAGGATTTTGGAGTTTTACTTTATTGTTGTCATGGTACCTTATTCATAGTCTAATACTTCTGCTTATTCATTTAAGTATTATTTAGCATTATTAATTACATCACTAACACAAAGAACATGACTTTGAGCAAACTCTGGGAGATAGTGAAGGATAGGGATGTCTGGCGTGTTGCAGTTCATGGGGTCACAGAGTTGGACACAACTTAGCGACTGAATAACAACAAGGATTTCATTATTCTCTGTATGTTCCTCAGATTGTTTTTGAATGTATAAATTCTTCCACTAACTAGAGGTTGGCATTATGCTTTCATTTAATAATTTTTAAAAAAGTGGAAAAAAGTTTGACTAGAGACATCCAAAAAATTTCAAAGTAAATTTCTTTGATTGTAAATAATGTGATTTTGCCACAAATTATTGGGTCAAAAAGAATTCAGCTAACATTTTCTGGAGTTTTATGGATTACAAAGATATATGGGATTATAACTTCACTTAAGCTTAATATTTTATATCTGTCTTCTTTTCATGAAACATGTCATATTATTTCAGATTCTTCATTCCAGGGCAGAAGGAATCTGGTCCTGGTTGTCCTGTTTTGCATTACACTCTGAACTAAACTTTTTGAAGAAACCAGTCAGTGATATACTTATTTTTATTCTCATTAGTATAAAATTAGATGCCACGATCCGTGCTAATGCACCTTTCGGTTCTTTAATGCCTAGTCAGCAATCCAGCCACTAACCTCAAGATCAAAAATCGGTAAGAGAGATTGAAGGAGTAGCAAAGATACTGAAGTCTAATTTATGAAAGTACTAAGGTTCCTGAAGCAAAAATCCATTTTATTTCAGGTTAGAATTGGACCAGCATATCTCTGATACATAATAATCATAATAATTCGCTATTTCCATGATTTACTAATGTGATTGGAGTGAAGAAATGATGGGTAGAGTTGCATTTGTTTTGTGTTGTTTAGGATTCCACATTTCTAATCTTTCTGTTAATGCAAATAGCTGTCACTGCTCGTGTATTTTTACAGTAGTATTGAGATTATTTTATTCCGATCTGATGAGAGAGGTTGTCACAGAGCACAGTACACCAAAGCACAATGAGTTAAAGCCTTGGGAGACAGCAGTGCCTCCAGGCCTCATAGTGACTTGAGAGGGCCTGGGAGGAATGGAATATTTGTTCACAAATAGTATTTTCTGAAGTGCTATGTTAGGAGAAAAATCAGAAAAAGCAACATTACAGAATATAAAAAGGGTTTGCTTCACTTTACACAGTGAATACAGATTTGCATTCACTTGCTAGGTATCCTTCATTATGAAGTAAAGAGTTGATATTTGAAAGATTTGTGAATATTATTATAGTATATGATGGTTCTTAATACAATCCAATACAACTGAAAAATTAAGCAATCATTCAATGAGTCAATAAATAAAGGTCTAAAGCTGGTTATAAAGCTATTGGAGTAAATTCTGGCTGAAACTTCCAATAAAATAGTGTCATATATCTCCATTCTCCTGCCCCCTCATTCTATATAGCACTAATCTGAGTCAGGCCTGTATAGAACATCGCACTCTATAATTTGTCTTTTCTGGCTATTAACCTGATACTAACAATTGACTTTCTTTTGTATACTCTTTGTTCATGTAGAGATAGCGTTTACCAGGGCATAAGTTATTGCGTGAGCTTCTCAGGTGGCTCAGTGGATAAAGAATGTGCCTGCAATGCAGTAGACACAGGTTCTATCCCTGGATCAGGGAAGATATCCTGGAGAAGGGCATAGCAACCCACTCCAGGATTCTTGCCTGGAGAATCCCATGGACAGAGGAGCCTGGTGGACTACAGTCCATGGGGTCGCAAAGAGTCGAACATCGACTGAAGTGACTGAGCATGCACGCATGCAAGCTATTGCATGTGTGATGGTTACTAGACGCTATGCTGGGTAAGTGGTGGGTGAATGGAAGGCAAGATTCTGTCCATGTTGACATGATTGATTTCTGTGTATCGCTCTGGAGGAGTGATATTCAACACTAAAATGAAATATGTCATGGTTCTCCAGGGATGCTGAAATAAAACATGCAAATGTTAAATCTCCTACTATAAATCAGTTACTGCATTGAATTTTCTCAAAGGGTTTTGCTTTTTTTTTTTTTTTTTACCTATATGTGAAAGCAGCCACAGTATCTTTCTATTCCCTGGAGACTTAGCTATAAAACCTATAGGAAAAGGTTATGTTTTAAAGAGAAATTTAAAATTGTTCTTTTATTATATATGCTACTGAATTCATTAAAGTGTTAGTCTGAATTCACTAATGAGGTAGTCAAATAAAGAGTCCTCCAGGGGTGAAATGAAAGAACATTCCATATGCCAATCTATTTATCTCCTTGGCGCCCACCTCCGATCATACTCTTTTTTTTTTTTTTTTTTGCCTGCAGACTTGGTTTGTGTGTGGATCAAATTACCTTCTATTTTGTTATATTTTTACCCTGGCAGGAGGCAGTTATTGGGCTGTTATTAGCCACCTTCCTTTTAACACCATCCCTTCAGCCACTAAACTGATCTTATTTTCCATTGAAGAAAAAAAAATCTACATGGGTTCAGTCACTAAGGAAGGTGCACCTTCTTCTTTCATACTTATAAATAAAAAATGGCCAAAGGATTTCACATTACTACTGAATTGATTCATTTTTTCAAAAAATAATCTAACAAACAAACAATAAGGCTTATATCTAAGCTGCTGCTGCTAAGTCACTTCAGTTGTGTCTGACTCTGTCCAACCCCATAGACGGCAGCCCACCAGGCTCCCCCATCCCTGGGATTCTCCAGGCAAGAACACTGGAGTGGGTTGCCATTTCCTTCTCCAATGCATGAAAGTGAAAAGTGAAAGTGAAGTCGCTCAGTCGTGTCGGACTCTTAGCGACCCCATGGACTGCAGCCCACCAGGCTCCTCCGTCCATGGGATTTTCCAGGCAAGAGTACTGGCGTGGGGTGCCATTGCCTTCTCCAATATCTAAGCAGTAGACCTTAAATAAAAATATGAGCTTAAATCAGACCTTAAGAATTGGGAAATTTTTTCTAGTAGTTGATGATTTCAGGAAAGCTTTATCTTCTGATTTATATTAAACTGTCAATAGCTCTTCACTGTTTAAAGAGTCTCTGCCATCATATACACTCCCACACCATTAAGCTAAAGTAGTTAAGGATTTATGAAATATTTGTGTGCTGAAAATCCATCAAAAACTTAAAAATATATATTTCTACTCTTCAAAAAAAAGACCTGAGAATTTTACAAATATACTTCATATTTTTATTTTTAGTAGGCAGTCCATGGGGTCACTAAGAGTTGGACACGACTGAGCGACTTCACTTTCACTTTTCACTTTCCTGCATTGGAGAAGGAAATGGCAACCCACTCCAGTGTTCTTGCCTGGAGAATCCCAGGGACGGCTGCCGTCTATGGGGTCGCACAGAGTCAGACACGACTGAAGGGACTTAGCAGCAGCAGCAGGCAAGGCACTACAGCTTATGTGTTCAGAGTTAATAATAGCTCCAAGTCATGATTTAGGCAGTGAATTAGAGATTTTCAAGCTATTAGTAATCAGCTTTTTAACAACTTCTCAAGTAGGTACTTTCTTAATTCACCAGAGGAGCTAACTGAGTATTTGGAGACCATAATACAGCTTCAGCTGACTCAGTCTCAGAGGGTAGAGCAGGAATTTGAATGCAAGTATATTTGGATGTAAACAAAGCTCTGCCATTTATATCATTCCATATTTGCTTAGGGCTTCTCAGGTGATGCTAGTGGTGAAGAGCCCATTTGCCAGTGCAGGAGATCTAAGAGACACAGGTTCAGTTCCTGGGTCGGTAAGATCCCCTATAGAAGGGTATGACAACCCACTCCAGTGTTCTTGCCTGAAGAATCCCATGGACAGAGGAGTCTGATGGGCTATATAATTCATGTGGTCACAAAGAGTTGGACATGACTGAAGCAACTTACCACACACACATGCTTGCTTGCTTAATTACCTATTTGTATCATTTTTGGAGTCAAGAAATTATATCTTCCAAAGGCATCCATGTCTTATTTATGATAGTTTCCCAAAGCAAAACAACTCCCTCCTCCTTTTTCTTGTCCCTGGTGCTCATTGCAAAGCTCAATAGGATCTCCTTTACCCTGAACAAGATCACTGATTCTTACCACCTAAATGGTGGTAATTGTGGTCTATTTTCCCCCTCATGTCAGGGTCACATTGCCAGGGCATCCTTGCCCTTTATACAGCAAGAGCAGAGAGGAGACCACCGTCTCACATCACTGTCTGAGATGAGTCCTGTTGAGTGACTCTAGCAACATCTTTCAGGGAGTGATTCTCAAACCTGATACTAGTCACTTAAAAAGGCTTGTGAATCAACAGTATTAGAAAAGCAGAAATGGACTCTACTGAATCTGGCACCTTCTTCTTCCTTTTTTTTTTTTTTTTAATTTTGGACACAGAACTTAATGAGCATCTGCTATATGTTTTGTGTGCATGTGTGTGCTAAGTTGCTTCAGTTGTCCAGCTCTTTGCAACCCTTTGGACTGATCCTGCCAAGTTCCTCTGTCCATGGGATTTTCCAGGCAAGACTGGAGTGGGTTGCTATGCCTCCTCCAGGGGATCTTCCCAACCTAGGGATCGAACCTGCATCTCCTGCATCTCCTGCATTGCAGGCAGATTCTTTACCACTGAGCCACCATGGAAACCCCTGCTATATGTTAGTCACTGCTAAATGCTTGTATGGTAAATGCAAAGCAGAATGAATGAAGGTCAAAACTGGTTTAGAGAAAGGATTTTGCAAATCAGAATCAGAACTTCCGTCAGTTCCTTCACTATGTCTGTATTAGTCTTCTAGGGTTTCCATAACAAGAACCACAGACTGGATGGGTTAAATGACAGAAATTTATTTTCTCACAATTATAAAGGCTGCAAGTCCAAAAATCAGATGTCAGTGGGCTTCTTGATTTCTCCTGGGACCTCGCTCCTTGGCATGCAGATGGCTGCCTTTTCTGTGTCCTCTCATGGCCATTTCTCTGTACATGCCATCCTTGGTGTCTCTTTCTTTTCTTATGACCCTGGACCTATAAGATTAGAGTGCCACCCTCATGACTTCTTAATCTTCTTCTCCTTAGAGGCTTTATCTTCAAATACATTGAGGGTTAGAGATTCAGCACAGATAAAATTAAAGGGAACACAATTCAGTCCACAAAAATGTCCATTACATAAATAGCCATTTATGTACAGTAGAAAGAAGTCAAAGAGAATCAAACTGTAATTATGATAATTAGCATGGATGCTGGAGCCAGAAGTTCAAATCTTTAGTCTGCCACTTTCTAATTGTGTGAACATTGGTCAAATTTAACTTCAGTGCTTCATTCACTATCTTTTCAAACAGGGACAAGAGTACTGACTTCCTGGGTTATTGCAGATGAAACAAGAGTTAATTCTTAGTGGTAGATGAATAGTTTTAAAAATGACATTATTCCTTTCTCTCCTCTGAATATAACATTATAGGAATGGTGAGAATAAAATGCAAGAGGAAAAATGGCAGAAATAAAACACTCTAATTGAGAAATATTAGCACACTAAATTTTCTTTATTATATTAATTTAGTCTATATAATAGTAGCTGTGAAGAAAAACCAACACAGAGACACAGTTGAGACTCCTAAATTTATAGCTTAATTCATTCTTTATTCAGCACTCATTACATGTTAGAAATTGCTCTGGGAGTTTGGGAGACAGCAATGAGCAAAATAGTCAGAAATGGCTAGTCCCCTGAAGCTTACTTTCTAGAATGAATATAGATCACCTCCACATTTCACACCCACTTCAGAAGCTGGGGGAAATGAGACATATTTAATACTAGGAAAAAGCCAATCAATTAGCAACGTCATACAGCAAGCTGATATTTACCAAGCAGCCAGAGAAAACCCAGGAGCAGTATTCACCTGGGGGTTGGAAGGCTTCCCCAAGTGCTGCTCTGATGCCTGACAAGCTGGTGTGGGCTTTTTTTGACAACACGCTCTGGCTCTGGGGCCAACCTGTGCCCAGCCCGGCAGCTGCAGGCTCTCGCAGGCAGGAGCTGGTGCGCCCCATCGGTGAGGGCGGCGCCGTCACCGCGGGTCCTGATGCTCGGGCCAGTGGGATGCGCAGCGAACCCTCATTCGCGCGGATTTTGAAGCCGCGTTGCACACCCGGAGCGCTGTGGGCCCGCCGTGAACCCGCCGTGAATACACTGCCTGGAACCCCGAGCCGTTGATCCTGGGTCTGGGGAGCAGGTCGCCGAGAGTGCCAGTGACTTTGGCTTTGGCTGGAAGTCTCCTGACCCACGTCACCAGCCTGACAGCCTCGCACCAAATCAGAGGGCGGCGCTCGTCACCGGGAGCTCCTGCAGATTAGAACTCGCCTCTCCTAGCTCCTCCCCTCAGTCCCATTTAAAGCTACCACCCGCTTATCCGAAAATTAAGAGTGGGCTCAGTTTCCTCAGCGCTTTCTTCCAGGGCAAGATGGTAAGTGAGGAGCTGGCATTAGCTAGTTCCCTGGCGAAACCGGGGGCGCTCTGAGAGCCAGAAGGCTTTGCCTTTAGAATTTCTTCCACCTTGGACACAAGATTTCTCTGCTACCTGCCAATTAAAACAGGTCTTCTTTGCTGTTCCATCTCCCTTTTCCTCTCCCCTATCTTTTCTTGGCTTTCTATGTCTGCCTCTCTGTCTCTTTTATTCTCAACCTCTCACATCCTTTTGTCCTTTATTTCTATTCTGGACTGTCTCCCAACTTTTCCTTTACACCTGCACTCACTTTTCATTCTACCTCTTCCTCTCGATTATGCACATATTTGCAAACACTTGAACTTGAGGCTAGGGGTATTTTCAGTTTGTTTTCTTCTCAGGTGTCAATTGCATAATAGCACAGCTCTGATTCCAATAATAACCTCAGGGAAAGAGCCTGCAAACATGCCTTTAGAATAAAAGAAAACAGCACTTGATAAACCTTTGGCCGAATTTCTTTGGTCTGCAATGCCCACGCTGGACTTGCTTCAAGACTGGACTTTTTCAAAACTTAACTTATTGGGAATGTTAACAAAGTATGACTTAATTGACTTAACTTTCTTTTTTCCTTTTCTTATTTGTTTTCTTTCTGTTTATGCTATGCCCAAGAAAGTTCACAAGTCAACAAAAGACTTGTCGTGGTCAAAAAGAGTTTGTCCAAAGCTAGGCTCTGATGAAATGAATGGCTTTTACCTGATTAAACATTGACAAATAATTAGGAATGGTCTGTTGTACAAATTAACCCAGGGAGGCTGCATACCTGCTCCTGACTGGACATTTGGAAAGACTGTGTGTTTGAGGTTTGAGGAGGCAGGGGCAGGAGGGTGTTCACTGGCTCAGAACACAGTAGAGAATACATGCCAGACAGTTAGTGGTGCAAGATAACTTTGGAAAGGCATTGAGACCTGGTGATGGAGAGACCTACATAGAGCTTGCTGTCTTTCCTAACTAACCTATTTCAAGAAGATCTAATAGCATTTAAAGTCAGAGGAAGAGAGGAAAGAGGAAGGGAGGAATGGAGCAAGTTTATAATTCAGAAACTATAATTTAAAAGTTAGAGTATATGGTATGTTCTGTCCATTCCAGCCCTAGCATTCAAAGTTTTCTAAAGTTATTAGAAATATAACTAAGATATTTGCAAGAAAGAGTCAAATAGTTCTTACACGATTCATTCGTTAAGTAGAATTTCTTTTGCTTAGATCTTGGGTACCCGCCTGTTAGATGACTGAGGCATAGCAACAGAGAATACTCCTGGATATTTACAAATTTAGTCCATCCAATACTAGCCTGTTCTATGCTGAGAGGATCTATGGGAAGGACTGGATGAACCACGAAGCTGATTCCTTTCTAGTAATTATATTTGGATCACTCAAAATTAATCTGGGATCTATACTTAGCATCGTTACTGGTTTTTATTCACTGCGTGTATTTTCTGCTTCTTTCTCCCACTCTTTTCCCCCTCTGAATGCCCACCACCGCATCTCTTGGGACAACCTCCCCACCCCCAACCAACCTACATACTGAATTTTACAGAACACCCTTCTGCCTTGCCAAGACCAGTACTTTGTAGGAGGCCAGAGCTATAATTGTCCGTATTCCGCTACAACGTCAGAATCTAGTGTTGACGTTTCCACGGAGACTTGGGTCTCTTTCTGGGCTGCTGGTCTCCTGGACAACAGAGAGCCCCAACAGGCACCACAGGCACAGGGTAAGTTCTGCTCTTCTGCTTTGCTGGTAAATCGGAAGCCCTTTCCCAGTACTCATAGTTGCAAGGCATTATGGGCTGGAACTCTGTAGAAGAAGGAATGATAGGTAAGGTTTAAGAAAGCCCAAAGACTCCTATATTTTGCAGCCTAAATAACTTGCTTTTTTTGTACTTGCCAAATAGTGAAAATGGGATTCTACTCCTTGCCCACTGGATAATATATATTTCTTCCGTACTATACCATACATAAAGTATAATATGTATACTTTACAGTTCTTGGAGATTTCCAAGTCATTGAGAAAGTTTAGGTCATTGTCAAAGTTATATAAACAATACTAGTGAATGCTTTGGGAATTAAGAAACTAGTTAGAAGTTTTTTGTTGTGGTGATTGTTTTTTTTTTTGTTTGTTTGTTTTTTGGAATGAGAGAGAAGCAAGCAAAACTACTAACTTAATCTTTTATTTCAAAAAGGAAATTCTATGAATAGTGCCTTATAAATGGGGAAAAAAAAGTCCCATTTTGCCTAAAGAAGACTTCAACTTTGGAGGGGAACATAATTTTTATGGGAAATGACACATTAGTTTTGCCATGGGGCTTAGTAAACAGTGTCTATAAATATTAAAGAAATTTTCTGTATTAACACTCAAGTTTCTGGAATAACTATAAGACACCTCAGAATTCTTTATCCGTAGTGCTATTTCTGCCACATGAATTTGTTGGATTTGAAGAAAGACACAAGCAAAAAGCCCCCAATTTTTGAAACACACTTAATGTCCAGAAGGGAATTATTTAATTTTAGCTTTCTACCACAAGGAAAAAAGAATGCCCAAGAATATGAAATCAAAAGAGTGTATAAAATTTTATTCCTATCTTGTTGTCCATCATTCCAATTTAATAAAAACTATTTCAGTAATATTTTAGTTGACTTAGAGGTGATCAAGATTCCAAACTGTTCTAAATCAGGAAAAGAAAATAAAAGTAAACCAACTTAGTATGCCCAAGCAGTCTTATTGGTAGGCATAATTTGCTGTCAAACATGAAAAAACAAAAACTTTGAAAAAGCATAAAACACACAGATAATGACATTTGACATATATGAGGTTTTTTTGAGATTTTCATTGAATTCTTCAGAAAAAAAAGTTCAAAATATTTTGAAATAGAAAGTGCTATTCCATAAAATTCTGAATAGATACTCTCCATCAGACTTCACTGATAGGGAGAGATTTTCATCTGGGAAAAACAATGGTAACATCAAAAATAGGATTTGATTCTAGAGACAAACACTATATTACCTAAGCACTACAGCTTAGAAAATAAGATAAAAGCTTAGAAAACATAGTGGAATTGCAATGTAGGCCTAATTGAGGGTGGGGCAAATAAACATTTGCATGAATTAGTAATGCAGATAGGAACTCTTATCTCCTGAAAATTGACCTCTGTAGACACTTGCATATAGTCTTTAAATATTTCTTTCATAGCGTGCCTGCCCCTTCTGAAAACTTTAAATATGTCATTTTCCCATGTGAAGGCAATGGCTAACTTCAGAAAGGTAATTTAACTTACTGCCTTTCTGAAATCCTTTGGTTAGTTCTTTATTACACAAAAACTGTGTTTGTATTTTCTCAGTTATCCATTTTGTGTTTTCACATAGAACCATCAGGTGACTCGAATTTCCCTGTTCCTAATTTGTGTTCATGGGAAGAGGCTCAGCTTTCCTCTCAGCTCTACAGGAATAAGCAGGTACGTATGGATAATCAGAACATGGAGATCAGCCGTGTTCCAAGTAGATCATTCTCAACATCGTCCCTTAGTGTCACATGGTTTCCATGGAGAAGTCAAAGTGAAGTGATCAATGTGACAGAAAATAACAACAAAACCAAAACCCTCTAGAAAGACTTGCAGTCAAGCCCTAAACTCTCACATATTAGCTGAATGACCTCTTGAATCTTCTTTTTCTTTAATCTGTGAAATGGAGATATTTGTACTGTCTACCTCAGAGGGCTGGTGGAAAGGTCAAATGATATAATGAGTGTGATAGTATTTTTGAATCATAAATAGCTCATCACTTAGACAAGAGATGATGACTATAAAAATTCTTACAGATTGCTTAATTTTCCATATTTTGTTTGTTGTTATTTCTGAGAGTAATTTAATCTTGTGGACATACAAACAGATTTATCTGAGATGGAAGGAATCCAACCCATATTGTTTTTTCTTTCTTCTTCTTTTTTTAACATGCAAGAAAGAAGCTCAGTGAAACCTTTCTAAACACTGTTTTCTATATTTAAACAGTTGCACACAGCTCATTTTCCTACATACCTTCTTGATCTCCTTGTGGTTATGATTTTAAAAGTCATATAATCTCTCCAAACACTTTGCAAAGAATAAAAAAAATTCAGAGCACAAAGCTGAACAATCAGGTAGTAGGTGGGTGTAGATTGAATTTACGCCTTGGAGGACAAGGGCTCCCTGAGATTGTGTTCATAAAACAAACAGAATAATAATCAAGTTTAAGTAGGTTAAGGATCAGTGGTATTATTATAAGGTTACAACGTCAATATAGTGGAGCAGTCATCACCATTGTCTGCTTTTTGCAGCTCCAAGATACTTTGGTACAGAAGGAAGAAGAACTTGCTAGGTTACATGAAGAGAATAATCATCTCAGACAATACCTGAATTCTGCTCTAGTTAAATGTCTTGAGGAAAAAGCCAAGGTATGTGACTATCCCCTTTATACAGACAGAGAAGTGATGTGAGAAAGAAGACCATTTGGGTAAAAGTCCTTGATTAAATGTAAGTGTATGAAACAATATGTCTTGAAATTCATCAATAGGATGGACGAATTTTTCTGAAAGAAAAATAACACTTTCAGAAGAATGTTTATGCATCATTTCTCTGAAGTATCTAGATTGCAGATTTTAGCCATAATGTTACAAAAGGAGTTGCTAAAGAATCAAAAACCAGTCAAAGGGGCTGCTGAGACAACAGAAATTAATCCTAAGATAGAGTTAGATGGTTGAAACATTGAGGTGGGAATTAGATCTGAGAGACATGGGTTTCTTTCAATTGTCTGTTTGACTTTAGGTAAATCAGTCTCTCACTTGGGGCCTTATTTAGTTCATTTGTAAGTGGATGGACTAAAAAGATCTTTCAAGAATCTTTCCAGCTCTAAATGTTATAAATATGGCTGGAGCCGAATGGAGCTGAAATCTCTTAACTGATGATTAGACATAGCCAGTGACATAACCTTTTAATGAACATTGTGTTCTTACCCTTTAAAATGTTTCTAACTCATGGATAGTTTGCCATTAGTCCCTTTTTGTTATTCTTCCTTTTGAGAGGTTTTGTATTTTTTAAATTATCTCTTTGCCATTCTCTTACCATTATTGTTTTATCATCAATCTTTACCTTACTTCTAGGCAAGCTACATTATTTATCTAATTCAATCATATTGCTTACAACTCTTACCAGATATAACAGTTTAGAGAAGAAAACCCACTATATTAGTTTCTTCAGAATTCTGTTTGCTTTGTTAAGAAAACAGCATATAGCTCACAGTTATTAGCCCGGGCTCCGATCTTCAGCCACTATTCTGTAAAAAAAGACAGTTATCAAAGCAGTAAGTGATATTAATTAGGCAATTTTTTCTCTCTTGTTCTCAATTTTCCAAGATTTAGAATAATATGATACATATCACATGGGAGTGCTATGAAAGTTAGTAAAATTAGAGAAAGAGTGTTCCCTAGCCTTTTAATCAGTGGTTCAATCTAGATTCAGATGGCTTAGGTTTAAATCTAGGTTGAGCAATCCTTAGCAAGTCACTAATGTGCTTCTGCCTGTTTCCTCATTAAAGAAGATTTCAATAGCATCTACATAAAATGAGGTCATGCATGTACCTCAGTACATGATAGTTGTTATTATTGCCATAGAAACAATAATCATTACTTCCCTGAACTGAAATTTTAAAGACATCATTTACTCCCTTCAACTTTTAAATGACTAGTACAATAATATGAATTGGAATTTCTAAGTGGTAACATGTCATCATAGATTTTAACTTAAAGACAGGTTAATCCAATCAGTTTTGCTTTGTATGAGAAAATAAAAATGTATTCAAGTTTTGTAGGGAATTAATGTAACTAGTAAATATTTGACAATAGTAAAGAAAATGATGTTGGGTGATTGATTGTATTTTTTTTTTAATTTTATTTTATTTTTAAACTTTACATAATTGTATTAGTTTTGCCAAATATGAAAATGAATCTGCCACAGGTATACATGTGTTCCCCATCCTGAACCCTCCTCCCTCCTCCCTCCCCATACCATCCCTCTGATTGTATTTTCAAATACTATTTCCCCAGAAATTGCTGTCATCAGATGAGTTCTCCAAAGCATGTAGAAAATTCAGAAAGGGGAAGAGGAAACCCAAAGAGCAAAGATATTTTCCTCCTGAGATTCCCCATCATAAAAATGCCAAGAGAAGCCTTGCTAGTGAATTTGCTAACTGTGGACAACATGGACCCCCTGTGGATCCCTGGGTTCTTCAGACACTGGGGTTAAAAGACCTCAACACCATTGATGACACCTCATCAGCTAACTACAGTGCCCTCTCGTCTCATGCCAGACAGACCACTAGCACATTTCCCCAGTTTCTGGATGAGGCAATTGATTATCCCAATGCCCCTGGGGAAGATCTGCCAATTGACTATGGAGGTGATAGAACTACCCCCTTGCCAGGCACTGCCAACCACAGTGAAGATTTTCACTTCCTTTCTCAACTTTCAAATCCTCCAGGAGGACTACAAACTCTTCCTTACTATACTTCTGATGTGTCACCCAATAAGACAGAGATGGCCTTTTCCACATCCTTGAGCCCTCACTGTAATGTGAAAACGCACTCCTTCCACCAGGGACAAGCCTTTGTTCGTCGAGATGAAGAGGGAGGCTGGAAGTTTACCTGGGTCCCTAAGCAGTCTTAGTGACACCCTCTTCTATCACAAAGGACTGCCATGAACTCTGTTTACAAGACCCCTCTTGCACTTGAACCTGACTATGTGGAAAACACAAGCTATTGCCCAGACAGTCTCCTGCCACTTTAAATGTCACTCTCAATTACCCGCTTAAATCTGCAGGGAATGGCTTCCAAGAATCCATAATGAAACATGCCTGCTCTTCTTTCACCTAAATTTGACTTGTTTACACACCCCCACCTGCTGTTGACTTCCTCCCTTGGCCTTTTACTTGAAAAGGTATTTTCCAAATGCCTGAATATTCCTTTGAGACCTAAATGTGCTGTTCCAATTATAACAAGTCTAACAGCTTTTCTTCTCTCATCAAGCAGTTTAAATGTTTGCAGCCTTCACCTTCTCAGTTTTACTTCTCTTCTGTTCCTCTTCATTTCTAAAAACTGCTTTTGAAATGAGCATTTTAATTGCTCAAAGTACCTGCTATTAGGTGTTCAAATATCTGAGGGTGGGGTTGAAACAAGTATCTTTGCCCATCGTTGTTCCTGAAGACATAATATAGGTATAAGTAACGTTATATGAGACAGTTTGTTGAGTGTCCCATGGTGGAATTGACATATTTCTTCAAATACTATAACTCTACTAATAAGCAACAACACTGATAAATTAAAAGATAAAAGATATTTAAAATTATACACTTTCCTGCATAGTGTATCAGCTTCTGTGGGCACCTGGCATTTTATCTGTAACCAACGTGACTCAAACAAGAACATTTTTTGAGGGACTTGTGGTAACAGAATAAGTCACTGTCCTAAACTGCTTAGATGCTGATAAACTTCTATTCCTGAGAGTATAGTCTAGCCTAGCCCTGACATTGTATTACTCATCCATTCAGTCATTCATGTGTTCATCTTTTCATTCATCAATACACCCAAAATATTTGTAGAACACCAACTATTGGTGGTGTTGGTGTAGAACACCAGCACAGTTCGTACCAGGCATCATGCTATGAGGTAGTGATAAAATGTGAACACGTTAGACGCTGTGGGTACCCTCATGAGACTTAGACCCACTCATCTGCTGTGACCTTGAGAAAGCTACTTCCCTGGTATGAACATTCAGTTTTCTGAGCTGTAGAATATAGAAGTCAGACTAGATAATCTCTAACATTCTATAAATCAAGCCTGGGTCCCATCAGCTTTATCCTAACATTGTCATCCCAGGGCACTATTCTCTAGTTTTGATTGGCACTGTAGATATGTTGGATGAACTTTTTTATTTATAATTTTTTTTTAATGTGAGCCACTTGTAGTTAACACTAGAAGTCATTGCTCTGATCACAGTATTCTTTTCCTGGTATGAATCCATTTTGGGGTTAAATCAATCTAATTGTGTGAGAACATGAATCTAAAAAATATAGACATTATTTTTCAAATAAGTGTGCATAGATTTAATGGAAATATTGACATAAAAGATGTCTCTCTCTAAATTAAACATATTCTTCATGCTCATGCTAGTTTTTCTTTCCAATTCCTCAAGCTCCCTATCCTTTCTAGAATATTTTACATTTCAAAGATGGGCACCTATTATTTTGGGGGGACCAAGCTTCAGTTGATAATAAAACCCATCATGTTGAATGCCCTTCCCATTTTTTCTTTATTCTGCCCTTCATTAAGTTGTCTGCACAGCCAGTGCGTAGTGAGTGAAAGTTGCTCAGTCGTGTCCAACTCTTTGCAACCTCGTGGACTATACAGTACATGGAATTCTCCTGGCCAGAATACTGGAGTGGGTAGCTTTTTCCTTCTCCAGGGGATCCTCCCAACCCAGGGAACCCAGGTCTCCCACATTGCAGGCAAATTCTTTATCAACTGAGCCACAAGGGAAGCCCTTCATTAAGTTGCCTGTACAGTCAGTGCCTAAGAGCATGAGTATTCTATTTGGAATTCTTTGCAACTAAGAGATACCTTTCATTTTTTTGTTGCTGCTGTTTGGTTTTTGCTTTATTTTGGTGATGTGAACAAATAATCTTTGTCATAAAGCTTTGCTACTACCCAGTTTTCTCTATAATCTGTGAAGGGGAATCAAATATATTTTATGATTTAAGAATAAATAGAACACATTCTATTTTCTAAACACAAAATCCAAAATAAAAAAGTTCCTTTTACATTCTAGAATCGGTTCCCTGTATGGGTAAAATTTATCTCTTTTTAATAACAAACTTAAGAATTAGAATTGACTGTACTATAGTAGTAGGAATCAACAAAGCAACATAAATATTTTGAAAGTATAAATGATCAAGCAGTAAAACAAAATTGATTAGTCAGTGAATAATTATTTTGCATTTTTATGTGCTTTATCATGTGTTAGGTACTATGAGGAAGCATCCAGGCTCAGCACATTTGGTACATAAAACAAAGCCACATAAAATGTAATAGCTTTTAAATGAAACTTGGTCTCAGGCCAGTTTAAAGAAATTACAGCACATTTGTGGTAAATGATAACTTGCTCTGGCTTATATGGGAGAAAATTACCACTTATTCTCACAATCACATCTATAGGTATTTGATATTCACTTGAATTATGTATAGAATATTATTTTGCTGATGTTTAAAAAATTAGAAATTTTTCTCACTTGAGTATATGTTCTAACTTTATGGTCTTACTATGCCCATCCAGCAAACCAGAGTTAATATTTTACTAATATAAAGTGTAAAATAAAAATTAAATAGCACTTTTGTGATTGCAATGAATATTTTTATATTGTGCATAACATTTTCTAAACATTTTCTTCTCCTGGATTTTAAGCATACTCATTTGATGTGCACCTGTTTTGTACAATATATGTGGCCAGACCAATATTTTCAGCATTTAGAGTTCATTCTTTATCTAGGATACATTCCAGGTGTTAAGTGGCCTAAAAGGTCAAGTGCTTTTTGTGTATAGCACTCTTTACCTCCGATAGAAATTAGAATCCAGTATCAGTTTTTAATATTGATGACATTTCCAGTGTCCTCTGGTCATCTGAAAATAAATCATACTTGTATCTCATGAGCATCTGGAAAATAAAGGCAATTGCAAAATTTATTTATGCAGGTGACATTTAATGAATGGGAGTGTTTAACATTACAGTGATGCTAAACTATAATTTTGAAAATTTTGAAGAAAAGAAACTATGTTAATCAATGAAAATAATTTCTCTGATCTGTTTCAAGAGAACAGCAAAATTTTTAAAAAGCGTGATAAATCAATTCAATAACTGACCTATTAAGTACAGAGTTAATCTGTTATAATTTTTTGATACATTTATTTCTTGCCTGTAAGTCAAGATGTGTGATTTACATTTGTTTCAGCTTACCAAAAGATTCACATAAGATAAATAAATAATAAATGCATCATTTAAAAAATTAATAAACCAAATAAAATTGGTTTATAAGTTACAAATATATGGTATATTTCATAACATATTTGTCATATTTTTGTCTACATTTGTTGTTACATGAACATAACCAGACATCCAGTTATAATTGTTACAATGGATATTCTATAAATGTAAAATACAATTTAACACTTAATATTTTAAATGATTTTTATGTTTATGATTTAAAATATTTTTAATTATATGTGTCAATTTTGTAATGAATTTATATCTAATAAATAAATAAAGGGCAAAAAACTGAATCCTATATTTTTGGCCTTATTTTAGAAAAATTAAAAAAAAAAGAAAATTTTTTTCAGTGAATGAGCAACAGGCTAAGAACAAGTTTTCTGTATTCATATCTGCCATAAGTTTGGCAATAGAAAAATATATATTTTAATTTCCAAATAGTGGTATGACTAATAATTGTCACTCATTTGACAGATGTAGTCTGTGCCACGCTCTGCAGAAGATATAAGGATAAAATATGTGCTCAACTAACATGGCTATAAATGAGAGAAAAAGCTTAAATAAGCTTAATCAAAGCAAGAGAATAATTAACCTTCATAAGTAAAAGTCTGTGCTTCAGATATGGCTGGATCTAAGTGCTCAACCAATATTGTCAGGAATCTGGTTTGGGATCTCAAGGAAAACTGATGATTAGGAATGGATTCTGGAATGGAGTTAAGATAGTACTCACTACACAAAAGTTTGGCAGAAACCAGGATGAGATAGGCGATATGAACGTGAAGAGCAACTCGTTATATCCCATGAACTATTGTACAGTTATGTAACATTCTCTTTATTGTTCGCATCATAAGCCCTCCCTTCCAAAATGAATAAAACCTCAGTTAATGTTCCAGGCTGTTCTCAGTCATACCAAGGGAGATTATGAAAATATTTGGGTGTCTGCACATAAAAACTGTGAGGAGATTTTCCCCTGAGATCACTATAAGAAGCCCTAGGGGAAAATTAATATCAAGAGATATTAATATATCTATCTATCCCTAAGGGGAAAATTAATATCAAGAGAAATAATTTGAGACTCACATATCATGTCAATAATCATTTTTACACAGATTTCCAGTAATGAGTAATTCACATTTTACTTGGTTTCTCTACAGGGATTTTTATTTTTTTCTTTCTTCTTGGAGACAACCACCTCTAAATCTCATGCTAAATAAACTTGAAAATTCATGTCATAATACAGTCTGTTAGAAATATCCTGATTTCTACTTTACAAATGAGAAAACTGGCTCTAAGTGTTTTATAGTTCAAGTTGTAACAAGAAATTTAGGCCTGAACTAAACCCTGGGCACTGACTTCAGACATAACTTTTTTTTTCCTATATTATACAATCATGATATTTGGGACAAGTAAATATATTTACAGTCTGCAATCTGTTATAGACTATTATAGGTCTCAGAGCTAGAGACTTGGAAGTAGAAATTTTTGCTTATTTCATCAGAAATCTTTCTGTGGTCCAAGCTCTCTTAATCCCAATGTTAAAAGGGATTACTCACAAAAGACTTAATTCATCCTCCATCATTTAAAAAAAAAGGGAAAGTCTAAAAATTGAAAACTACTGTATAAATTTGAGATTAAAAGAGAAGTGAAAAAAATTAATGTACTTCTTAAATGAAAGGAAGATAAGAGAAATAAATCTCTCTCTGATCTCTCTGTGCTGCTAATATAGAAGCTTAAAGTAGCAGTTTATAAGCAAGGTTGATGAAATCTCTTTCTTTCTCCCTTTGTACAGGAAACAGACTTTATTCCTGTTGAAGTAATAACAGCATTCCTTCTCCTTTAAGTATAATTTCCCTGGTGGCTCACTTGGTAAAGAATCCACCTGCAATGCAGGAGACCTGGGTTCGATTCCTAGATTAGTAAGATCCCCTGGGGAAGGGAATGGCTACCCACTTTAGTGTTCTGGTCTGGATAATTCTATGAACAGAGGAGCCTGGCGGACTACAGTTCTTGGGGTGGCAAAGAGTCATATAGGATTGAGTGACTTTCACTTTCTTTCACTTTTCTCCTTTCAATCCTTTTAAGTATAACTCTAAGGAATAGCAAAATAGTTGAGGAAGCATATTTATAATGCTGAGACCACTTCTTCTAAAACACAGGGAACATTCTATTCTCTCCTGGAAATCAGGAGTTAAATGATACTTTTTCAGGGGTGGGGCAGAGCAGATGTTTCTTTCTCATCTCTTTTCCAGGTTTATAATCTGAAATAATAAGGCACAGAAAAGATGTTTCAAAGTAACTTTCTTACTTCCAGAGGGTCCTTAGTACTCAATGGATGGTCCTTCTGGGATAAGGCTCAAGATCTCAGATCTGTAATTAGGAGCATTCTAAAGGCACTGTTCCCTCAGGGCTCTCTAGTTGCTCTGAAACCAAGAGCAGGAGAAGCCCTGTAATGAGTGTGAAGTGAGAAATCAAAATGCCTCATTACAATCAGGCAAAAGGCCGAATCACGCCCTCCTTTCATGTTAGTCTCCCGAGATTTGCCACCTTGCAATCTTCTTTCACCCCTGACCCACAGAGGAGTGTGGAGAAGTGTGGGATGTGAAACTGGCATCTGCACAGTGCAGCCCCTGCTGCATCCACTGGGAGAGTGTGGTGCACCCCAGGCATCCCAGCTTCCTGTGGGAGCAGGGCAGCATATGGCCAGAGACCTAGTCTTTTTCTTCTTTTGATTTTAAGGCTCATAAGTAGTCTACCTAGCCCACCCTACTGTCCTCACTCCAAATTTCTACAATATTTTTTGTGTGTGTGCTTTTATTTTTTTTCTTAAAGTTTATTTTATTTTTAAACTTTACATAATTGTATTAGTTTTGCCAAATATCAAAATGAATCTGCCACAGGTATACATGTGTTCCCCATCCTGAACCCTCCTCCCTCCTCCCTCCCCATACCATCCCTCTGGGTCATCCCAGTGCACTAGCCCCAAGCATCCAGTATCGTGCGTCAAACCTGGACTGGCAACTCATTTCTTACATGATATTTTACATGTTTCAATGTCATTCTCCCAAATCTTCCCACCCTCTCCCTCTCCCACAGAGTCCATAAGACTGTTCTATACATCACCAAAACTCTACAAGCAATAAATGCTGGAGAGGGTGTGGAGAAAAGGGAACCCTCTTACACTGTTGGTGGGAATGCAAACTAGTACAGCCACTATGGAGAACAGTGTGGAGACTCCTTAAAAAACTGGAAATAGAACTGCCTTATGATCCAGCAATCCCACTGCTGGGCATACACACTGAGGAAACCAGAAGGGAAAGAGACACGTGTACCCCAATGTTCATCGCAGCACTGTTTATAATAGCCAGGACATGGAAGCAACCTAGATGTCCATCAGCAGATGAATGGATAAGAAAGCTGTGGTACATATACACAATGGAGTAGTACTCAGCCATTAAAAAGAATACATTTGAATCAGTTCTAATGAGGTGGATGAAACTGGAGCCTATTATACAGAGTGAAGTAAGCCAGAAGGAAAAACAATATTTTTAATTAATATGCTTTTTTATTTAAAATTATTAATTTTTTTAATTGAAGGATAATTGCTTTATAGAATCCTGTGGTTTTCTCTCAAACCTCAACATGAATCAGCCATAGGTATACATATATCCCCTCCTTTTTGAACCTCTCTCCCATCTCCCTCCCCATCCCACCCCTCTAGGTTGATACAGAGCCCCTGTTTGAGTTTCCTGAGCCATACAGCAAATTCCCCATTGGCTATCTATTTTACATATAGTAATGTAAGTTTCCATGCTACCCTCTCCGTACATCTCACTCTCTTCTGCCCTCTCCCCACATCCATAAATCTATTTTCTTTGTCTCTTTCTCCACTGCTGCCCTGCAAATAAATTCTTTGGTATCATCTTTCTAGATTCTGTATATATACATTCAGTTCAGTTCAGTCTCTCAGTCGTGTCCAACCCCATGAATCGCAGCACACCAGGCCTCCCTGTCCATCACCAACTCCTGGAGTTCACGCAAACTCACGTCCATCGAGTCGGTGATGCCATCCAGCCATCTCATCCTCTGTAGTCCCCTTCTCCTCCTGCCCTCAATCCCTCCCAGCATCAGAGTCTTTTCCAATGGGTCAACTCTTCCAATGGCATGAGGTGGCCAAAGTCCTGGAGTTTCAGCTTTAGCATCATTCCTTCCAAAGAACACCCAGGGCCGATCTTTTCTAGAATGGACTGGTTGGATCTCCTTGCAGTCCAAGGGACTCTCAAGAGTCTTCTCCAACACCACAGTTCAAAAGCATCAATTCTTCGGCGCTCAGCTTTCTTCACAGTCCAACTCTCACATCCATACATGACTACTGGAAAAACCATAGCCTTAACTAGATGGACCTTTGTTGGCAAAGTAATGTCTCTGCTTTTGAATATGCTATCTAGGTTGGTCATAACTTTCCTTCCAAGGAGTAAGTGTCTTTTAATTTCATGGCTGCAGTCAACATCTGCAGTGATTTTGGAGCCCAGAAAAATAAAGTCTGACACTGTTTCCACTGTTTCCACATCAATTTCCCATGAAGTGATGGGACCAGATGCCATGATCTTCATTTTCTGAATGTTGAGCTTTAAGCCAACTTTTTTACTCTCCTCTTTCACTTTCAGTATACGATATTTATCTTTTTCATTCTGATTTACTTTATTCTGTATAGTAGGCTCTAGGTTCATCCACCTCATTAGAACTGACTAAAATGTGTTCCTTCTTATGACTGAGTAATATTACATTGTGTATATGTACCACCTCTTCTTTATCCATTCATCTCTCAATGGACATCTATGTTTTAGCTATTGTAAACAGTGCTGCAATGAACAATGGGGTACATGTGTCTTTTTCAAGATGGGGGACATGTGTCTTTTGGTTTCCTCAGGGTATATGCCTAGGAGTGGAATTTCTGGGACATATGGTGGTTTTATTCCTAGTTTTTAAAAGAATCTCCATACTGTCTTCCACAGTGGCTGTATCAATTTACATTCCCACCAACAGTGCAAGAGGGTTCCCTTTTCTCCACACCCTCTGCAACATTTATTGTCGTAGACTTTTTGATGATGGTCATTCTGACTGGTGTGAGGTGATATCTCATTGTAGTTTTGATTCACGTTTCTCTAATAATAAGCAATGTTAAGCATCTTTTCATTTGTTAACCATCTGTATGTCTTCTTTGGAGAAATGTCTGTTTAGATATTTTCCCCACCTTTTATTGGGTTGTTTGTTTTTCTGGTATCAAGTTGTATGAACTGCTTGTGTATTTTGGAAATTAATCCTTTGTCAGTTGTTTCATTTGCTATTATTTTTTCCCATTCTGAGGGTTGTCTTTTCACCTTGCTTATAGTTTCCTTTGCTGTGCAAAAGCTTTTCAGTTTAATCAGATCCCACTTGTTTACTTTTGTTTTTATTTCCATTACTCTAGGAGATGGGTCATAGAGGATCTTGCTTTGAATTATGTCGAGTGTTCTGCTTATGTTTTCCTCTAAGGGTTTTATAGTTTCTGGTCTTACATTTAGGTCTTTAATCCATTATGAGTTTATCTTTGTGTATGGTTTTAGGAAGTGTTCTAATCTCATTCTTTTACATGTAGCTCTCCAGTTTCCCCAGCATCACTTATTGAAGAGGTTGTCTTTGCCCTATTGTATATTCTTGCCTCCTTTGTCAAAAACAAGGAACTTATAGGTGCATGGGTTTATTTCTGGGCTTTCTATTTTGTTTCATTGGTATGTATTTCTGGTTTTGTGCCAGTACCATACTGTCTTGATGACTGTAGGTTTGTAGAATATACTCTCTTTGGAAACAGTGAATAAATTACATTTCTTGTGAGCTGTCCTGTTATTAACAAAGGAAGAGAAAGGGCTGGACCTCCAAAATAACCCTCCAACAAATGTAAAGAACATCCTTCCATTGGCCTTGGAAAGGACTTCAGGAAGATTGTTTAATATCTATGCTAATGATTAGCATTTATTTGTGTCAGTAGATCAGAATACAGACAAAAGACTTACTTTCCTACATCTCAGTGATATTATGGAAAAAGAAAGGACTCTAGTCAACAAATGGAGCTTCCTCTCTCACAACTGTAGTACCTCAGGAATTAATTTAACCTTCTTCAGCCTCAGTGTATTCACCTATAAAATGGAGATAATGTTTTCCTTGTCTCATAAGTTTGTGACATGATCATTTAATTTTTAAGAATCATGTGTAAGTTAAGATTCTGTCATTTCTCACAATCTTCACACAGAATAAATGTCCGTCCAATTTAATTCTCAAGTAAAAAAAATTCATACTGCATAAAATGTTACATCTTAAAGCCACTTTTACATATTTCCATTGATTCAAATTAGGAAATGCCCTCTGTTTTCCTCTTATGTTCAAAGTGCAATTTAATGTTCCAGGGACTATGGCCCATGTCTCAGAAGAGTTTGTAAATTGGTGAGTGGAGAGAAACTAAGAAAGGGGTCATGGGAGGCATGTTGAGACATTCATTGGAAATTAAGTTAGAATTGAGTCAGTAAAGCTAGATGTAGGAGGAAAATAAAGAGAAGAGAAGCTCCAGAGGGAAAGGGGTGAGGTCTTTTCAGGGAGTGATCACTAGCCGAGTGACTTCAGAGTAGATTTTTTATGAAGTAAAATCTATATTTTTGTAATCTAGCAGAAATTTCTGTACAGTGAAACCTATTACTGACTCCACAGATGTATTATTAATAATAGAAGTGGGTACCACCTATGGCATTCGAAAGAATAAAAGCAATAATTTAAATATATTATTTGCATCCTTAAAATACTTTAATCATAATTTTCATGCCTATTTACATGATGTTAATATAGTAACTCATAAAGAAGTCCAATTTTTTTAGACTTTTTAAAAAAAATGCTCTTAATTTGTCAAGACAAAGTCAAGCAGACCCTTCAAAGACAAAGTTATGGGGATACAGGTAGTTGAAATGATCAGTTGTTTTTGATTTATATCCAAAAATGAGCAATGATTTAAGTGTTTTAAAATTCACTTTATATATGTGAACATTTTGAAGTTTCCTTTTGTGTTTTCTCTATTTGCTTAAAATATTAATAAAAAGTGATAACCCATCTAGAAATCTGAAGCAATATCAACTTGTTTTTTTCTCTAAAGCTGTTTCTATTGTCACCTGCAAATTAATTTTTTAGTTTGATGAAAGCATGTAAAACATTGCTTCTGTGCAAAATATTAATCAATAACTTTTCTTGTACTATTAGTTACCCTCAAGTTACAGCTTGTAAAAGTTTTCCTGAAAACACACTGCATTTTCATATATGCATATTTGCCTATGTATTTTGCATGTAATATTTATATACAAAGGAAGTGACTAAGAAATATATATTAAATAATAAAAATACTATAATAAAACATAATTATAGCTTCATCATCTGAAACAATTTAATGAAAATGTATACACGAACAAAGCAAAAAGCAGAAATGAGATAAACAATACAAACTTTTTTGGGGAGGGGACAGTTGAGGATGGAAAATTTGGATGACATGTTTTATTCTCATTTATGTTTCTGTTAATATCCAAACCAAAACAATTTGCCAAAAAGCTAAAGAGAAGTGACAATAAAAGATAATGAATGGAGTTCATGGTGCTGAACATGTGATAGATTCTCATTGTCCCAAAGCAATGAATTGCCAAGGAATAAAAATGAAAAACATGTTGTATGATAGAGTTAAACATTTAGGCAACAAATACTTGAGCTATTTTCTTCCCAGATGAGATGATTTTTAAGCCATAGGAAATAAGCATTCCAGATCCTTAGTTAATGAGGTCATTTTATTCACCATCCAATTATGCATTTCTAATTCTTCATCACTTTTGAATAAAACAATACTACTATTAAAATTAATATCAAAATCTTTATGTTTTAGATACTGCTTATATTAATTGATTAAAATGAAAATCAGCCAAAGTCTATAATATACAATGATCAGGAATCCACATGGGCATGTGTGTAGATAAACAAAATGTTGTATAATATATAACTTTTTCTAGAGAAGGAGTCAAGTTTACTTTGCTGTGTGGCAGGGACCCTAGAATTCAATTTTTATCCAGAATCTTAAATAAAAAGCAGGTCAGAACCTTTATTATTTATGTCATTGTAATTCATCTTACTCTTTTAGCATGCTTCTAATCTCTAAGAAGTCACATATTGTAACAAATCCCTGATCATCTGTTTTGCTTTCCCTCTACTTCCCCCCTTCTTTTTCTGTTTCAACTTGCCTATCATTAATCCTATTAATTACAACCAGGCCTGGAAAGTAATTTTATTTCCCAGTCGATCTTATTATCTTCAGAAATATTATCTTCAATATCAAACCTGAATTTTATCAACTATTTCTTTTGTATCACTACTGTCACAATTCTAACACCCTAACAAGCCAGAGTCTACACATGGATGTAGCCAGATGGTCAGTACCAAATTCAGATTGATTATATTCTTTGCAGCTGAAGATGCAGAAGCTGTATACAGTCAGCAAAAACAAGACCTAGAGCTGCCTATGGCTCACATCATTAACTCCTTATTGCAAAATGCAAACTTAAATTGAAGAACATAGGGTGAATCACTAGGCCATTCAGGCATGACCTAAATCAAATCCATTATGATTACACAGTGGAACTGACAAATAGATTCCAGGGATTAGATCTGATACCCAGAATGCCTGAAGAACTATGGACAGAGGTTCATAACATTGGACAGGAGGTGGTAATCAAAACCATCCACAAGAAAAAGAACTGCAAAAAGGCAAAAGAGTTGTCTGAGGAGGTCTTACAAATAGCTGAAAAACGAAGAGAATGAAAGGCAAAGGAGAAAAGGAAAGATATACCCATTCGAATTCAGAGATCAAAAGAACAGCAAGGAGAGATATGAAAGCCTTCCTCAGTGATCAGTGCAAAGAAATAGAGGAAAACAGTAGAATGGGAAAGACTAGAGATTTCTCCAAGAAAATTAGAGCTATCAAGGGAATATTTCATGCAAAGATAGGCACAATAAAGAACCTAAAAAAGCAAAAGATATTAAGAAGAGGTGGCGAGGATACACAGAAGAACTATACAAAAAAGATCGTAATGACCCAGATAACCACAAAGGTGTTTTTACTCACTTAGAGCCAGATATCCTAGAGTGCGGTCAAGTAGGCCTTAGGAAGCATCACTATGAACAAAGCTAGTAGAGGTGATGAGCTCTGAGTTTATTCCAGCTGAGCTATTTCAGACCCTAAAAGATGATGATTTTAAAGTGCTACACTCAATATGCCAGCAAATTTGGAAAACTCAGCAGTTGCCACAAGATGGAAAATGTCAGTTTTCATTTCAATCACAAAGAAAGGCAATGCCAAAGAATGTTCAAATTACTGCACAATTGCGCTCATTTCATGTGCTAAGCAAGGTCACACTCAAAATCCTCCAAGCTAGGTTTTAGCATTACATGAACTGAGAATTTCCAGGTATACAAGCTGGATTTAAAAATGGCAGAGGAACCAGAGATCAAATTGCTGACATCCATTGAATCATAGAAAAAGCAAAATAATTGTAGAAAAACATCTGCTTCATTGACTATACTAAAACTTTTGACTGTGTAGATCACAACAAACTGTGGAAAATTCTTTAGCAGATGTGAATACCAGACCACTGTACCTGCCTCCCAAGAAACCTGTATGCAGATCAAGAAATAACAGTTAGAACCGGACATGGAGCAATTAATGGACTGGCTCCAAACTGAGAAAGGAATATATCAAGGCTGTATATTGTCACCCTGCTTATTTAACTTATATGCAGAGCAGCTGGATGAAGCACAAGCTGGAATTAAGATTGCCAAGATTGTCAATAACCTCAGATATGTGATGGCACAACCCTTATGGCAGAAAGCAAAGAGGAACTAAAGAGCCTCTTGATTTAGGTGAAAGAGAAGAGTGAAACAGTGGCTTAAAACTCCTCTTTCAAAAAACTAAAATCATGTCATTCAGTCCCATCACTTCATGGCAAAAAGATGAGGAAACAGTGACAGACTTTATTTTCTTGGGCTCCAAAACCACTGCAGACTATCACTGCAACCATGAAATTAAAAGATTCTTGCTCCTTGGAAGAAAAGATATGACCAACATAGACAGCATATTAAAAAGCAGGGACATTACTTTGCTGACAAAGGTGAGTATTGTCAAAGCTATGATTTTTCCAGTAGTCATGTATGAATGTGAGAGATGGACCATAAAGAAGGCTGAGCATCAAAGCATTGATGCTTTTGAACTGTGGTGTTGGAAAAGACTCTTTTTTTTCCTTTGGACTGCAAGGAAATCAAACCAGTCAGTTGTAAATGAAATCAACTCTGAATATTCATTTGAAGGACTCATGCTGAATCTGAAGCTCCATTACTGTGGCCACCTGATGTGAAGAGCCAACTCATTTTAAAAGATCCTGATGGTGAGAGAAATAGAAGACAGAGGATGAGATGGTTGGATAGCCTCACTGACTCAATGGACATGAGTTTGAGCAAACTCTGGGAGTTGGTGGTGGACAAGGAGGCCTGGAGTGCTGTAGTCCATGGGGCTGCAAAGGGTCGGACATCACTGAGTGACTGAACAACAACCAAGCCAGAGACTTGTGTGGGTATCTGCATGTTCAGTCACTTGGTCGTGTCTGACTCTTCACGACCCCATGGACTGTAGCCCACCAGGCTCCTCTGTCCATGGGATTCTCTAGGTAAGAATACTGGAGTGGGCTGCTATTTCCTCCTCCAGGGGATCTTCCTGATCCAGGCATCCAAACAGCATCTCCTGTGTCTCCTGCACTGGCAGGTGGATTCTTTTACCCTGAGCCACCTGAGAAGCCTATGTAACTCCTGTAACAAGTACAAAGAGAAAGTAGATCACTTAGAAAGGAACAAAGACTCTGTGAGTGGGAAGAATGGTCAATCAAACTTGGGTCTTCTTCACAGCATCATTATGATCTCAGATTTGTCTTTTTACCTATATTATCACCTCAATCATCAATATATATTGGACCCATAAGGTATGTTATGTATTTAAATCTATGATTTCTATCAAGGCTCTTGCTTCACCTTAGCATTGTGAGGGAAAGCTAATGATGTATTTTCACAAATCATTTTTTTTAAAATCACACATGCTTATGTGAGCAATATTAGAAAACAAAGATAAGCAGAAAGAACAACTGTAACTCTGAAACCACTATGTACATGTTTATATACATATTTTTTGTCGTTTCTTCTATACACAAATGTGTATTTTTTACAAAAATTAAACTATTGCAATCCTTTTATCTTTATTATGTATTTTCTATTCTTAAATAATAACTTAAGTAGGCATCTTTCTCCATATGTAAAGGGAGGTAGGAATTTGGATAATATGACCTTTATATTTTCTTCAACTTGAGGGTGACATGATTTCTTTTAAAAGGATGATTATTAAGGCAAAGCTTGTTGAAGACTTTAATGGATACTTAGAGAATGATTATAACTGGTTTATGCATCTGTTTGCCAATTACTTTTGAATATTTATTTGTAGTATAGAGAAACAATGGTTGCTCTGTTGTATCCAAGGTGTGCTGCTGCTGCTGCTGCTGCTGCTAAGTCGCTTCAGTCATGTCCGACTCTGTACGACCCCAGAGATGGCAGCCCACCAGGCTCCCCCGTCCCTGGGATTCTCCAGGCAAGAACACTGGAGTGGGTTGCCATTTCCTCCTCCAATGCATGAAAGTGAAAAGTGAAAGTGAAGTCGCTCACTCGTGTCCGACTCTTTGCGACCCCATGGACTGCAGCCCATCAGGCTCCTCCATCCATGGGAGTTTCCAGGCAAGAGTACTGGAGTGGGTTGCCATTGCCTTCTCCGATCCAAGGTGTGCAAACGTATTAAAAATGGTCTTAATCTCATTGCTCTGACTAAGGTGCTGAAATCTGCCCCTGAAATTGCATCTCACCTACTAAGAAGCTAGAACCTGTTATATAGAGTGAAGTAAGTCAGAAAGAGGAAAACTAATATAGTATATTAATGCATATATATGGAATCTAGAAAAATGATATTGATGAAATTATTTGCAAAGAAAGAATGGAGATGGAGATGTAGAAAATAGACTTGTAGACACAGTGGAAGAGGGAGCGAGAGGGACAAATGGAGAAAGGAGCAGCAGCATATGTATCGTATCAGGTGTAAAATGGTCAGTTGGTGAGAAGTTGATGTGGAGAAAAGGGATCACAGTCTGGAGCTCTGTGATGACCTGGAGGGATGGGATAGAGGCAGGAAGGGAGGATAGGAGGGAGAGAATATATGTGTAATTATGGCTGATTTGCATTGTTGTAGTAAAGATTAAGGTTAAAGCCGCACTGTAGCTCACTTTAAAATATTGAACATATGGAAAGCAAGAAAACTTATATGACATACTTAAGAGACCATAACACAAATACACAACAGAAATTACAGATAGATATTTTCAGGATATAAATTAGAATTATGCTAATCTTAATGTCATTATTAAATAAAACAGTGAATTTGTGACATATGTTATATTGTGATTTCTTGCTTTTATAACTGAACTTGAGTATGAAATTTTGGCAAGTGGAAAAAATTCACTTCTGTGCCAATATCTTTCCTCTCCCTGGAATTTCCTTCCTTTCAATTAATGTTGAAAACTCTTCTATTTGTAAACTCTCTTCTCATTATTTACACAGTTTTCCATCTAAGTGTCACTAAATATACTTGACACTTGTGTCTTAAGGGAGGGAAGTTAGTTCCATGGCTGGTTATTCAGGTATTAGATTGTCAGCATTCATCTGCATCTCATTCATTTAGCAGAAATCACTTACTAGCCACTCTATACTAGTCTATGCTTTGAGGGAAAAGCAAAAGCAATGAGCGTGAGAGATAAGACAAAACAAATAAGCATAATATACATGTTTTTAAATGGTACATTACATAACACAATATAAATAGTGATGAGGAGACTGAATATAGAAAGAGTTTAATTCCATATTAAGACAGTTATTGCAAGAGTATGAGTAAAGAGTAAGGATTGGTGAAGTGGCATTTGACTAATGGAAGCTGGAAGATCATTTGACAAGAAAGGAAACGATGAGAACAAAATCATTCAGGAAGGAATTTACGGTGCATGAAGTAGAGTGATGGTATACAAAGCCGAGAAATTAGGTGGTAAAAATATGTAGAGAACTTTCTCTTTATCCAGAAATATTTTTTGGAGTTTAGACTTTACTTTAGAAAATAAGGATTCATGCAGGCTTTTGGGAAAAAGCATTATCCATTCATAACGATTGTGATCCACACAAAGGCTTTGGCATAGTCAATAAAGTAGAAATAGATGTTTTTCTGGAACTCTCTTGCTTTTTCCATGATCCAGCAGATGTTGGCAATTTGATCTCTGGTTCCTCTGCCTTTTCTAAAACCAGCTTGAACATCTGGAAGTTCACAGTTCACGTATTGCTTAAGCCTGGCTTGGAGAATTTTGAGCATTACTTTCCTAGCGTGTGAGATGAGTGCAACTGTGCGGTAGTCTGAGCATTCTTTGGCATTGCCTTTCTTTGGGATTAGAATGAAAACTGACCTTTTCCAGTCCTGTGGCCACTGCTGAGTTTTCCAAATTGGCTGGCATATTGAGTGTAGCACTTTCACAGCATCTTTCAGGGTTTGAAATAGTTCAACTGGAATTCCAGCACCTCCACTAGCTTTGTTCGTAGTGACGCTTTCTAAGGCCCACTTGACTTCACATTCCAGGATGTCTGGCTCTAGGTCAGTGATCACACCATCGTGATTATCTGGGTCATGAAGATCTTTTTTATACAGTTCTTCTGTGTATTCTTGCCACCTCTTCTTAATATCTTCTGCTTCTGTTAGGTCCATACCATTTCTGTCCTTTATCGAGTCCATCTTTGCATGGAATGTTCCCTTGGTATCTCTAATTTTCTTGAAGAGATCTCTAGTGTTTCCCATTCTGTTGTTTTCCTCTATTTCTTTGCATTGATTGCTAATGAAGGCTTTCTTATCTCTTCTTGCTATTCTTTGGAACTCTGCATTCAGATGCTTATATCTTTCCTTTTCTCCTTTGATTTTCGCTTCTCTTCTTTTCACAGCTATTTGTAAGGCCTCTCCAGACAGCCATTTTGCTTTTTTGCATTTCTTTTCCATGGGGATGGTCTTGATCCCTGTCTCCTATACAATGTCACGAACCTCAGTCCATAGTTCATCAGGCCCTCTATCCATCAGATCTAGTCCCTTAAATCTATTTCTCACTTCCACTGTATAATCATAAGGGATTTGATTTAGGTCATACCTGAATGGTCCAAATAGGAAAAGGAGTACGTCAAGGCTGTATATTGTTACCCTGCTTATTTAACTTATATGCAGAGCACATCATGAGAAACACTGGGCTGGAAGAAGCACAAGCTGGAATCAAGATTGCCAGGAGAAATATCAATAATCTCAGTTATGCAGGTAACACCACCCTTATGGCAGAAAGTGAAGAGGAACTAAAAAGCTTCTTGATGAAAGTGAAAGAGGAGAGTGAAAAAGTTGGCTTAAAGCTCAACATTCAGAAAATGAAGATCATGGCATCTGGTCCCATCACTTAATGGGAAATAGATGGGGAAACAGGGGAAACAGTGTCAGACTTTATTTTTGGGGGTGATTGCAGCCATGAAATTAAAAGATGCTTACTCCTTGGAAGAAAAGTTATGACCAACCTAGATAGCATATTCAAAAGCAGAGACATTTCTTTGCCAACAATAGTCCATCTAGTCAAGGCTATGGTTTTTCCAGTAGTCATGTATGGATGTGAGAGTTGAACTGTGAAGAAGGCTGAGCACCAAAGAATTGATGCTTTTGAACTGTGGTGTTGGAGAAGACTCTTGAGAGTCCCTTGGACTGCAAAGGATATCCAACCAGTCCATTCTAGAGGAGATCAGCCCTGGGTGTTCTTTGGAATGAATGATGCTAAAGCTGAAACTCCAGTACTTTGGCCACCTCATGCGAAGAGTTGACTCTTTGGAAAAGACTCTGACGCTGGGAGGGATTGAGGGCAGGAGGAGAAGGGGACGACAGAGGATGAGATGGCTGAATGGCATCACTGACTCGATGGACGTGAGTTTGAGTGAACTCCAGGAGATGGTGATGGACAGGGAGGCCTGGAGTGCTGCAATCTGTGAGGTCGCAAAGAGTCAGACATGACTGAGCGACTGAACTGAACTGAACTGATTCATAACTATATTTTAGGAAAATAAAGATATCAATAAACATAGGAGGCAATAAGGAGGAAGTGGAATAAGGGGTTAGGCGAATATCCTAGCATTGGCAGTAGCAAAAGAAAGGAAAGCTAGAAAGGACAGTACTGTATTATTTTTTCCCCAGAAGAAACAAAAATAAGATTTTATTTGACAATGAAAAGAATACTGTGTTGGTGAAAACCTCTAGTTGAAGTGTTTATTATGTGCAATGTTTTTATTGATCTTATTTAATTCTGTGGGAAAATCTATAATTGGGTATGAATTCTTATTCTTTACTGTTCTCTCTCTCATCCTCCCAATGTCCTAATTGGTATTAGCTTGTTCAGTTTCACAGATGAAAGAAAGGCAGAGGGGAGAGAATGAATTCTGGAGCTATTTTCTAAAAGCTGATATACATTATGTGCTTAATAAATCATAACCTAGTCATGTGTATAAAATTTTAAAATCCTACAGAAAAGGCAGGATACACATGATCAGCCTCTTGTTTTTTGTTGTTGTTGTTGTTGTTGTTTGTTTGTTATCTCACGAATGCTTACATTCTGGATTGAGATCCATTCAACATGGCATTTTTAACAGCCCACTCAATATATTGAAATTCCTGTAAAGAACATATTTTAATGTGATTTATTAAAAACAATGTTCAAATAAACTGGAAAATGTTCATCTATCAAGGTAACTATTTAAAAGTTATTCATTGAACAAATACAATATTAATGGAGTGGTTAAAATGAGACACTAGATTTGCTCAATTTAGGAAATAAATGCACACATGATACAGTCTCTTGTCTTCAAAAACTTTTTATCCTAGTTTGGGACACAGATGTATAAACAGATAACTTATATGTAACTAAAGATTTGCATAAATTGAAAAAAAACTTACTGAGAGGACCTAGCGATGAGATGTAGAGGAACGAGTACTGCAGTGGCAGTCTGGAAGTCTGACTTCTGATTCACTTTGTACAACCTTGCGTTCTAAGTCATTTTCTTTATGAAACAGAAATTTGCATGCAGGGGATTTTCTTAGGTATATTCTCAGGAACAAACATGTCAGGGACTATATGCACATTCGGGAAAAGAGAAAAAAATAAATGGTGTTTCAGTTAAAGCCCTCAGACAAACACATGGGGAACTCTGGAGCTGACCTGCCCTTCAAATTTGAAGTAAGGAACTTAGTTTTTGTACCCCAACCTTCAAAGTAGGATTAATCTTGGGTGTGGCAGCTTCTTTCCGCTAAAGTCCATCCTTGAAGAGTTAGGGGAATGAGTGCCTTAACCCTGAAAGGGATTTTGGATCACTCATAGTGTTCCTTAAGATGTACCTCTTGCACTGCTCAGATTCACTTGTATCAACAATAAGTTCATTTCATATGAAAATATCTCCTG
This sequence comes from Bos mutus, assembly GCF_027580195.1. Lineage (NCBI taxonomy): Eukaryota > Metazoa > Chordata > Mammalia > Artiodactyla > Bovidae > Bos > Bos mutus. Next base: position 75,504,446 of record NC_091617.1, read on the forward strand.
TAATATTCTGGTTTATCTTTTTTTTTTCCTGTTGAAACTCAGAAGAATTTAAAAAATTTAGTGTTCACAAAGAAGTTCATCTTGGGAGTGCAACTGATACTCATTATATGGCTTATTATCCATTCTTGGTGCACCCTAAACTTCTGCTAGCAACCCTGCTTGTCTAGGTGGCTTACCTTGTAGTGATTCAGACTGTCATTTATATGTGATCTGATGTGCTGGTCACCATGATCTTCCTGCCATAAATAGCTCTGGCTGATGCTCTTGTCCGTTTACCATTAAATTGGGCAAGAGGGTACTGTTATTCCAGTCGGTCAGACAGATGTCAAGCACTTCCTCCCTATAACCATTTTGTATTGGTAGCCCAGTATCCTCCTGATAGCTAGGATAAACTACCCATACAATTGTTTCTTTTTCTTATCTGTTAATCTCTTAGCACAAAGAACCCAAATGACTTAGAAATAACCACAGCATAAGGTTCTAGGAGACTCTTACTATATCTCTGATGGAGGTGTCCCTCCTCTAAGAAGAGGACATCCAGAAAATGGAGATTAAAGCACAAATTCTTCAAGTGAATCAATGGGTGAGGGTAAATGGACCATTCTTACCTCCTTGATATGGGAACTACATATTTTACTTAATGGAGGCCTAGCACCATAAAATAGATCACTGATTTATGGTGTAAACCACATCCAAGAGGATAACATATCACCTTTGTGGGTTATCATCTTCAAGTTGGTGCTTCATCTGTATTACTCAATTATGTTGGCAGATTCCAGGTGAGAAGGAATGTAATGAGTCATATGCTCACTTCTATATCTCTTTTGGTATAGTTTCCTCTTTCTGAAATTATATTATCAGTATTCTCAGGTGTCTTAGATGGTAAAGTATCTGTCTGAAATGCAGGAGACTCAGGTTCGATTCCTGGGTCAGGAAGATCCCTTGGAGAAGGAAATGGCAACCTATTCCAGTATTCTTGCCTGGAGAATCCCACAGACAGAGGTGCCTGGTGGGCTGCAGTCCATGGAGTCACAAAGAGTCAGACACAACTGAGCAACTAACACTAACTAACTAACCAGACTAAGTGGTAGATCTGAAAATCTATATGTTTTTGGATAGTGGTACTGGCCAAGAGAGTAGTAAATGTAGGCCTATAACTTAAACATATATCTGCTGCTGCTAAGTCACTTCAGTCATGTCTGACTCTGTGCGACCCCATAGACGGCAGCCCACCAGGCTCCCCCGTCCCTGGGATTCTCCAGGCAAGAACACTGGAGTGGGTTGCCATTTCCTTCTCCAACGCATGAAAGTGAAAAGTGAAAAGTGAAAGTGAAGTCGTTCAGTTGTGTCCGACTCTTCGAGACCCCATGGACTGCAGCCTACCAGGCTCCTCCATCCATGGGATTTTCCAGGCAAGAGTTCTGGAGTGGGGTGCCATTGCCTTCTCCAAACATGTATCTACCTCAGTCAAAATGAATTTCTACCCTTTTCTGATGAAAGGGATCCAATATATTCATCTTGAAACCAGATAACTAGCTGATCTCCTTGAGAGATGTAGCAGAAGCTCTGTGTTAGTCTCCATTGATGGTAGATTGATACTACGCTAGAGCTAGATCAGATCGGGGTTGTTGAAGACCATGTTGGTGGGTCTCTGCATGCACTGCCCTCATCTTCACCATCAAGGCTGCTCCATTTCTCAGCTTGTTATGTTCCATTACAGTGTCTTTTAGGCTTCTCCCATGGTTAGGTTTTCTATGGTGAATATTAACTTGAAATGAAAATATCTTCACATTCATGCCCACACCAATAGCTTTTGATGTATCATCTTGTCCAGGCTAGGAGATAGATTTAAGGGTTTCCACTTTACTTTTCCCATTTCAACAGCCCTGATCCCAGAGGTTAAAAAACCAGCATAGGGTTCCTTCAATAACCAAATATGTCCATTCCAATTATGTGTTCAAAAACTAGAGGAAACAATTCTGGGATGTCTGCAGACCCAGTGAAAACAATGTCAGCTGCACTTGGGCTAGAATTCCACTTCCTATCAGGTCCTCACATGCACCAACTTTAACCACAGGACTGTAATAATGGTTCAGACCCTCAAGTGTTAATATCAGTTTAAATTCTTCCACAGGGTTCAAAATGTCAGAGTATTCACATTTTCATGAATGCTCTGAATTTATGGTTATCTGGTTAAGAAGTCCTAAGTCCTCTGGAAGATTAGGGAAATATAACTCTATACATGCCTTGGTGTTCAAAGTCATTCCTCATGGAGACTCAGCCTCTCCATTAATCAATGGATTAATTAATTGAATTTGAGAATTGGCTCAGATATGGAAACTAGACAAGGGATTGGAATATTTTATTGGAGTGGCTGCTAGTACTCTTATTGGCTGACCACCCATCTTTCCCACAGGAACACTGTATCCTTTGAAACATTTCCATAGTTTTGGGGTTGCACACTGACATTGATACTCATTACCATAATGACTTCAAACTTGCTGTTATCTGGCATCTCTTATTTTAGGATCTTATTATTCCCATTACTATCAGTGACCCCAGTTCTTAGCATCTCCTCCTGTCATATACTTTGGACTGGAGAGGGTAACCATCAATGAGCTTTTCTTTTTTTATTTTTATTTTTATTAGAGCATAGTTGCTTTACAATGTGGTATTACTTTCTGTTATATGGCAAAGGAGATCAGCTATATAGATACATATATCCCCTCTTCTTAGAATTTCCTTCCTATTTAGGTCACCACAGAGCACTGAGTAGAGTACCTTGTGCTATACAGTTGGTTCTCATTAGTTATCTATTTTATACATACTGGTATCTCTCTTATCAGAGCACTGCTAATCACTCTGGTAAACAGAGCCCTCTTTTGTAACATAATCAGCTATTGTTCTTTCTGGCTTCATTTAATAAATCTACTCTAGCATGTCCATTTGTCTTTCATTGTCTGCCTTAGTATTTCTGATGTTTCTATTTCAGTTAGGTGGGGGCCATTATTTTCTTCTGGGGCTTCCCTGGTGGCTCAGCTGGTAAAGAAACTGCCTGCAAGGAAGGAGACCCAGGTTTGGTCTCTGGGTAGGGAAGATCACCTGGAGTGGGGCATGGCAATCCACTCCAGTATTCTTGCCTGGAAAATCCCATGGACAGAGGAGTCTGGTGGGCTACAGTCCACAGGATTGCTCAGTCAGACACAACTGAAGCAACTTAGCACACAGAACATTATTTTCTTCTAACTTCCAATAGTAATTTTGACATTGTATTCATGCCATATTTCAGGGTCTTGTACCACTTATTCTTGTAAACGTTCTGCCTCTCCTTGATCCAACACATTCAGGATTCATTTAACTATGTGTACCTGAGGTATTCTGATGCATATTTATTTTAATATAAATTTATTTTCATTGGAGGCTAATGACTTTACAATATTGTATTGGTTTTGCCATATGTTCTTGTGCATATTTAAGAAAAGAGGTGAGCATTCAAGGCATTGAAAGGAGGTATATAAATGATAATTACATATTAAGAATCAATGCATACTGAATTGAATTCTATGTTAACTTGATGCTTCCCATTTATATATGTCCTTACCCTTATTGAATATGGATATACTAAACACAGAACTTGCCCTCGTTTTTTCAGTAGATCATCACTTCAAATGCGTATCACTTTAGGTAAGCACATGCACACACACATACACACATACACAGTTACACATATGTAAATACTCACACATCCTCCATGGTTCTGGACCCACGAGTTTAAACAGGCTTGAACTAGGTCAAAGGATGAGAGGAAGAGGAGTTCATATCTTTTAATGTTTAAGTGACCTCAGTTATGCATGAACAAGAAGACTGAATCCAACTTGCCAAGTAGGTCATCAGACAGTACCATGAAAGATCAGAACAATCTGGTCATGGATCATCCTTTACAACAGTGGTTCATTACCTTCTATTTTAGCTCATGAACAAATAGCTCCTTGCTGCCAGAAATACAGTGGGTGGAGAACAGAGAAATTCCTAATTCAATATTGGAATTCTTTGGAACGTAATTTACCAAGGCCAAGTTAGAAGATCATGAAGTGATAGAGTCACAAGAGAAAAATAAGTCTTATTGCAGAGATGAGAAATATTGACAAAACAACTTTTAGATATGAAATAAGCAAAATTGATTGTGACTAGGCCTTTACAAAAAAATACCAGAAGAAATGTTACTGATAATCTCTTCTGACAAACTCTAAGCCTCTTTATGATTATCAGAATTTGTAGGTTTCCCATTACTGTTAACACCATGGATAAAATACTGTATTTTAATGAAATTTAAGTATTATATGTATCTTTTTCTTTTCTAACCTGGCATTTTATCTTCATGTTTAATTATATAGGGTATAGTACTCTCTCTCTGTCTTTCCTCACCTCTACATTTTGAGGAAAAAAAAGTCTCCTCAGCATAAATCTCCCTCTAAAATATGTTTTTGCATGATTAATTCTTATAGAAGTCTGATAAGGACACTTGAAAATAGGACACTGATTTCATTAAATAAAGAAAAGGGAAGAGTGTTTTTGAAACCTCTTAATTAATTTCATTAAAATGGATCCATTAAAGGGAAAAAAGAATCTTGAAGGATATGAGGAGTCTGGCACAACTAAGCTTACTCTCATCCCCAAGGTCATATATTAAGCTGGCTCACTTGAAATTTCCATTTCTATAGGACAGATATGGTCTAATATTGGCGATTTCATATAATTTAGTCTACCTAAATAGGTATCAATAATGTACTGTAATGAAAAAATAATCTGTGAAAGTGCTTAGCAAATTAAACTGTCAAACAAAATAAATAAACAAAAACCTAGAAGTAACTACTTCACATATAATTGAAATTAATGTATTTTTTCTGAGAAATTGTTTGATAGTAAAATAATGCTTTATAATTGCAAAATTTACAGCTAATTCAGATAATTTGTAACAATTATCTGAAACACTTTGGAGTGTAGTCTAAATGTAGGACCAGTAATGATCATTACAAAATGCCAACCTATCAACAATGTGCTTGTTAGTTAACTTTATCTTGGATTTTATTGGGTGAAAAAGCTTTCTTCTCCATACAAAGGTGTGTAGCTTCACTTGGAGACCTTCATTAGACTCTAAAATTTCAAAATATGCTATATGGTAAAGTTATAGTTACAGTTCTGAGGAATAAAGCAAAGCCTCGAACTCAGATACTCTTCCTATTTTTTGGGAGCCATTGCTGTCAGTTTTGGAACAATACTTTAGTGGAACATAAATATTTGCTGCTTATCTTGAATCCATTCCAATGAAAAAGCTGTCCTTTATATGTATGGTTAACTAGGTCAGCATATACCAGCATTCAGGGATCTACTTTTATTCCAATAGGTGCAATCAAATGTAACAGTGAAATGCAGAGGTTCTTCTAAGGACAATAACTAAGTGACTTCTGTGGGCTAAAATTCAGTCTCTTGAATTGCTAATGTCCTTCTGTGCTGCAGAAAATTATAAAAGTAATTGTTAAGGAAAGATTGTCTTGCAAATGATATAACGAAGAAATATATGCCAAATATATCTCTAAATCTAAATAGCAAAGTAGCACTTCATATTCTCATAGTATTTAGGGAAGTGATGGAAGCATTGAAAAGGTATTCAGAAAAGGTTTGTTAAAATAACAAAAGAATAAATGCATTAATTAATGAATTAATTAATTATTTTAGAGGTCAACATGGTACCTCATGTGTATGCAACACCTTACCATTTATCAAGCACTTTCAAATATATACAATATGATTTTGATATTCAGAGGAAGTATGAGGTGCTGACATGCACATACAATTTGGAACGAGAGGATAAAGATTTGTAATTCTTTCTGTTTAGACACTTTGAGCACGCAAACACTTTGAATCTTAATTTCTACATCTGTAAATAGGATTGATAAAACCTGTATAAAAAGTGTTGCTGCAAAAATTGAGAGGTTGCATGTAAAAAGTGATCTATAAAAACAGTTTAAGTGTTAGAACATCTAATTAGAGATGAACAAGCTTCAACTCTGGAAATTGTTACTTGATGAAAGTACAGCTACAAATCCAGTTTCCCAGATGTGGTTTACAGCAATACTGTTATTCATCATTTTAATTATTCTTATGAACTCCTTATAGTGTTTGTATATAAACCCATATGGAAGTGACAAACAGATTCAAGGGGTTAGATCTGATAAACAGAGCGCCTGAAGAACTATGGACAGAGGTTTGTGACATTGTACAGGAGGCAGTGATGAGGACCATCCCAAAGAAAAAGAAATGCAAAAAGGCAAAATGATTGTCTGAGGAGGCCTTACAAATAGCTGAGAAAAGAAAAGCTAAAGGCAAAGGAGAAAAGGAAAGACATAACCATTTGAATGCAGAGTTCCAAAGAAAGCAAAGAGAGATAAGAAAGCCGTTCTCAGTGATCAATACAGAGAAATAGAAGAAAACAATAGAGTGGGAAAGACTAGAGATTGCTTTGAAAAAATTAGAACTACCAAGGGAACATTTCATGCAAAGATGGGCACAATAAAGAACAGAAATGGCATGGATCTAAATGTTTTCCTAATTTCTTCTCCGTTCTAAGCTGGTTCATGAAAATCAGCCTTAACTAAGTTGCCAACTTTTGATTTCCACACTCGTGTTTCTAAGCAATGAGTGTTCAGCCACTTTGTTGTTCAGTCGCTCAGTCGTGTCTGATTCTTTGTGACCCCATGGACTGCAGCATGCCAGAATTCCCTGTCTTTCACCATCTCTCAGAACTTGCTCAAACTCATGTCCATTCAATCACTTTATCTGCTATTAGTTCTCTGAGTGTTACTGAGTCCAAGCTCATACTGATCAGTGCATGACAGGCCAATAAAACGAGACGCAAAGTATTGGGGTAAGAAACATCAACTTTATTCAGAAATCCAGCAGAGAGGATGGCAGATTAGTATCCCAAAGAATCATCGTACAGAATTAGAATTTAGGCTTCTTTTATACTAAAAGGGACTCTTTTTTTGGTGTTAGTTCTAGAAGTTCTTATAGGTCTTCATAGAACTGTTATGCAGCCAAGAAATTAAAAGACGCTTGGTCCTTGGAAGAAAAGCTATGGCCAACCTAGATAGCATATTAAAAAGCAGAGACAGCACTTTGCTGACTAAGGTGTGTATAGTCAAACCTACGGTTTTTCTAGTAGTCATTTTTGGATGTGAGAACTGGACCATAAAGAAAGCTGAGTGCCGAAGAATTGATGCTTTTGAACTCTGGTGTTGGAGAAGACTCTTGACAGTCCCTTGAATGGCAAGGAGATCAAAGCAGTCAATCCCAAAGAAAATCAGTCCTGAACATTCACTGGAAGGACTGATGCTGAAGCTGAAACTCCAATCCTTTTGCCACCTGATGCAAAGCACTGACTCATTGGAAAAGACTATGATGTTGGGAAAGGTTGAAGGTGGCAGGAGAAGGGGATGGCAGAGGATGAGATGGTTGGATGGCATCACCAACTGGATGGACATGAATTTTAGTAAGATCCCGGAGTTGGTGATGGACAAGGAAGACTGGTGTGTTGCAGTCCATGGGGTCGCAAAGAGTCAGACATGACTGAATGACTGAGCTGAACTGAACTGAAGAACATATAGAACGTTCTTACACATTTAAGTTCATTATCCCTTAGTAAGCATTTTTAATTACAATCTTAATATTTTAACAATTCATTCAAGGCCTCTAGCTCCCTTCTTTTAATGACTGTAATGAATGGCTTGTGCTCTTGAATGGAACAAAGCCATTAAATTTCTTCCTCTTTTCAGCAAACTTTATTTGAAAACAGTTGTATGTTACCCTTATTGATAAGGGCTTTGCAGGTGGCCCAGTGGTGAAGAATCTGCCAGTTTGTGGCCCATTTGGCTGTTTTATTACTTCACTACTGAGTCGTGCTTGCCAGCTTTTGTTGAGAAATAACAGGAGGTCATACACAGTGTCAAGAAAATGTTGGCATCATTAGAGAAACAGGTAGTGTATTAGTTGCAATGAATTCAGACTCACTGATGGTAGGATTAATGATACAGGAGATGTAAGAGACATGGGTTCAATCCTTGGGTCAGGAAGATCCCCTAGAGGAGGATATGGCAACCAGCTCCAGTATTCTTGCCTGGAAAACTCATGGACAGAGGAGCCTGGCGGGCTATGGTCCAGGAGGCTGCAAAGAGTCAGACATGACTGAGTGCACACGCACACATACACACACACACACACACACACACTCATTGATAAATTTATTAATAAGTCCACAAGGCAGTTTCCACTTTTAGACTTTCTTATCTTTTTCTGCAGACTTCAGCCAAATGCAGTATTTCCTTCCAAGAATCCTCTTTTCAAATTCCCCTCAAATTAAGCCAGATTCTCCTGATTTTCTCTCCCTGAGAACCCTGAACATTTTCTTTATGGCAAGTCCTACAGTTTGAGTCTTTGAGGGCCAATAAGTTTCCAATATTATTTATCTTTTTTTGCCCCAATATAATTTATCTTTGTTTGGGATATAGCATTCTCAAACCATGTTGAATGAATACATGAATCATCCAAAATATTAGCCTCAATGGTCTCTCTTTCTGTGAACATTCCTTGCATCATTCTGCTAAGAAAGACTTCATCAAAGATCGGGTGTTTTAGTCCAGAAAATAAATACCTCATCTTGTGTTCATCTGAGCTAGATACAGAATAGGAAATTGGCTTAATATACCATTTTTTTTCCACAAAAATCATGAAGGAAAAGTTAAAGCCTTTGAAGCTAAACAAAATATACCTTTCTTTGCTTATTTATTATACCATGTTCCAATCTTCCCAGTCTGATTGCACCCCATTCTGACCTATAACTAAACCTATTCATTCATATGACATGCCACTTTCTCTTTCTGTGTTGCTGGGAGAAACTCCAAAGATTTTAGAGACTTGCCCCATATGTGAGGATAAAGTCTGATGGAGACACTTGTGAATGATATATCAAAATGAAGTACTGGCATTGGAATAATCAGGGATTCTAGGATAGAAGTCACCTTAGTTTTCAATGTAGTGAAGATAAGTATGTAACTCTGGGGGCCTAGAGGGTTACTCTCTCCTCTAAGTGATTTTGTACTTTCACTTTTTTTTTTTCCTTCTGAGCTTCTGTGGATCTCTTTGGAATGTGCTGTTCATTTCAGCATGGATGCACTCAGCAGTTTGTGGCCCGTTTGGCTGTTTTATTACTTCACTGCTGAGTCGTGCTTGCCAGCTTTTGTTGAGAAATAACAGGAGGTCATACACAGTGTCAAGAAAATGTTGGCATCATTAGAGAAACAGGTAGTGTATTAGTTGCAATGAATTCAGACTCACTGATGGTAGGATTAATGAAATCCGTGTCTGGCACTCTCAGCAGTTCAATAGAGTTTGCAATGAGCTATAGCTTGGACACCAGAGAGGCTCAGCAAGACCCCTGGCCCTTGGCCTGCTTGATCAAGCCAGACTGGCCCAAGGTATTGAAAAACAAGTGCAAGCCTAAAACACTTACCTAGAAAGGGAGGAGCAAAGAGATGTGAGGAGACAGAGAGGGCGAAAGAGAAAGGAAGGGAAGTGAGAGGATGGGAATGGAGGGAAAAGAGAGATGGAAGGAAGAATGGAAGGCTGGGAAGGAGGGAGAGAAGAAGGGAAGGAAGGAAGGAAGGAAAAGGGAGCATAGAGACAGAATTACATAAAATGTTACTCTTGAGCAATTTCCAATTGAGTTAAAATAAACAGTCGTAGCAACCCTTTATTAATTGCCTTGCTATTGATGAATCATTGATGCCAAAGCTTTACATGTATTAATGAATGTAATCTCACAACTACACAGTGGTGTCAGCAGTAGATGTATTAGTTAGTGTCAGGTATCCATTTTGCAGATGACAAACTGAGACACAGGGAAAGTAGGTAAACTGACCAAGAGTGTACAGCTAGGCAAGGGTAGGCCTAGGATTTGAACCTTGGAAAATCTGATTACAGAGCCTGTGTTCTTAAACACTGGGTACAACTACTACTCTCCTGAGGCTGTCACCCACATGCAGCTGGTAACCCACAAAAGTGGCTTGGTGAATCTGGGAAGAAGTCCTAGAAATATGGAATGATAGATGTAGTAGACATCTACAGAAGGTAGATTTTTTTAGAGAAATACTGGAGTGAAGGAATTTATATATCTCATGCTTCAATATGGACAATTTTCCCCTCTAAATGCTATATCATGGACAGGAGCTTATCCTCCTGTTCCATACAAACTATCTGCCCTTTAGTCCTTCCTTTTACTTACAGACTCTGGAGATTATACTGCTTCTAGATATAATTTACTTAAATTACTGAATGTATAGCTAGGGAGGGTCAGAGAGGAAAAGACACTGGTATATAAAAAGGCAGTGGGGATGAAAGAATCCAGGGCTCCTGAGCCCTAGGTGAGTGCTCTCTTTAGTCCACATGCAGAGAGACCTAAGCTATAATAGGTTATCACAAAATCCCTTCTCCTTCTGCCCCCAATCCCTCCCAGCATCAGAGTCTTCTCCAATGAGTCAACTCTTCGCATGAGGTGGCCAAAGTATTGGAGTTTCAGCTTTAGCATCAGTTCTTCCAAAGAACTCCAGGACTGATCTCCTTTAGAATGGACTGGTTGGATCTCCTTGCAGTCCAAGGGACTCTCAAGAGTCTTCTCCAGCACCACAGTTCATAAGCATCAATTCATCGGTGCTCAGCTTTTTTCACAGTCCAACTCTCACATCCATACATGACCACTGGAAAAATCATAGCCTTGACTAAACGGACCTTTGTTGGCAAAGGAATGTCTCTGCTTTACAATATGCTATCTAGGTTGGTCATAACTTTCCTTCCAAGGAGTAAGCGTCTTTTAATTTCATGGCTGCAGTCACCATCTGCAGTGATTTTGGAGCCCCCCAAAATAGTCTGACACTGTTTCCACTGTTTCCCCATTGATTTCCCATGAAGTGATGGGACCAGATGCCATGATCTTCATTTTCTGAATGTTGAGCTTTAAGCCAACTTTTTCACTCTGCTCTTTCACTTTCATCAAGAGGCTTTTGAGTTCCTCTTCACTTTCTGCCATAAGGGTGTTGTCATCTGCATATCTGAGGTTATTGATATTTCTCTCAGCAATCTTGATTCCAGCTTGTGCTTCTTCCAGCCCAGCGTTTCTCATGATGTACTCTGCATATAAGTTAAATAAGCAGGGTGACAATATACACCCTTAATGTACTCCTTTTCCTATTTGGAACCAGTCTGTTGATCCATGCAGTTCTAACTGTTGCTTCCTGACCTGCATATAGGTTTCTCAAGAGGCAGGTCAGGTGGTCTGGTATTCCCATCTCTTTCAGAATTTTCCACAGTTTATCGTGATCCCTACAGTCAAAGGCTTTGGCATAGTCAATAAAGCAGAAATAGATGTTCTTCTGGAACTCTCTTGCTTTTTCCATGATTCAGCAGATGTTGGCAATTTGATCTCTGGTTCCTCTGCCTTTTCTAAAACCAGCTTGAACATCTGGAAGTTCATGGTTCACATATTGCTGATGCCTGGCTTGAAGAATTTTGAGCATTACTTTACTAGCATGTGAGATGAGTGCAATTGTGCAGTAGTTTGAACATTCTTTGGCATTGCCATTCTTTGGGATTGGAATGAAAACTGACCTTTTCCAGTCCTGTGGCCACTGCTGAGTTTCCCAAATTTGCTGGCATATTGAGTGCAGAACTTTCACAGCATCATCTTTCAGGATTTGAAATATAGCTCAACTGGAATTCCATCACCTCCACTAGCTTTGTTCATAGTGATGCTTTCTAAGGCCCACTTGACTTCACATTCCAGGATGTCTGGCTCTAGGTCAGTGATCACACCATCGTGATTATCTGGGTCATGAAGATCTTTTTTTGTACAGTTCTTCTGTGTATTCTTGCCACCTCTTCTTAATATTTTCTGCTTCTGTTAGGTCCATACCATTTCTGTCTTTTATCAAGCTCATCTTTGTATGAAATGTCCCCTTGGTATCTCTAATTTTCTTGAAGAGATCTCTAGTCTTTCCTATTCTGTTGTTTTCCTCTATTTCTTTGCATTGATTGCTGAGGAAGGCTTTCTTATCTCTTCTTGCTATTCTTTGGAACTCTGCATTCAGATGCTTATATCTTTTTTTTTCCTCCTTTGTTTTTCGCTTCACTTATTTTCACAGCTATTTGTAAGGCCTCCCCAGACAGCCATTTTGCTTTTTTTGCATTTCTTTTCCATGGGGATGGTCTTGATCCCTGTCTCCTGTACAATGTCATGAACCGCCATCCATAGTTCATCAGGCACTCTATCTATGAGATCTAAGCCCTTAAATCTATTTCTCACTTCCACTGTATAATCATAAGGGATTTGATTTAGGTCATACTTGAATGGTCCAGTGGTTTTCCCTACTTTCTTCAATTTAAGTCTGAATTTGGCAATAAGGAGTTCATGATCTGAGCCACAGTCAGCTCCTGGTCTTGTTTTTGCTGACTGTATAGAGCTTCTCCATCTTTGGCTGCAAAGAATATAATCAATCTGATTTTGGTGTTGACCATCTGGTGATGTCCATCTTAGAGTCTTCTCTTGTGATTTTGGAAGAGGGTGTTTGCTATGACTAGTGTGTTCTCTTGGCAAAACTCTATTAGCTTTTGCCCTGCTTCATTTATATTACAAGGCCAAATTTGCCTGTTACTCCAGGTGTTTCTTGACTTCCTACTTTTGCATTCCAGTCCCCTATAATTAAAAGGACATCTTTTTTGGGTGTTAGTTCTAAAAGGTCTTGTAGGTCTTCATAGAACCGTTCAACTTCAGCTTCTTCAGCATTACTGGTTGGGTTTAGATTTGTGTGATATTGAATGGTTTGCCTTGGAAATGAACAGAGATCATTCTGTCCTTTTTGAGATTGCATTTCAGACTCTTTTGTTGACTATGATGGCTACTCCATTTCTTCTAAGGGATTCCTGCCCACAGTAGTAGATATAATGGTCATCTGAATTAAATTCACCCATTCCAGTCCATTTTAGTTCACTGATTCCTAGAATGTCGATGTTCACTCTTGCCATCTCTTGTTTGACCACTTCCAATTTGCCTTGATTAGTGGACCTAACATTCCAGGTCCCTATGCAATATTGCTCTTTAAAGCATCAGACCTTGCTTCTATCACCAGTCATATCACAAATGGGTATTGTTTTTGCTCTTGCTCCATCCCTTCATTCTTTTCTGGAGTTATTTTTCCCTGATCTCCAGTAGCATATTGGGCACCTACCAACCTAGGGAGTTCCTCCTTCAGTATCCTGTCTTTTTGCCTTTTCATACTGTTCATGGGGTTCTCAAGGCAAGAATACTGAAGTGGTTTGCCATTCCCTTCTCCAGTGGACCACATTCTGTTTTTTTTCACACTTTGTCTTTAGTTGATATGAAAGCTTGCTCAGGACTGTGAAAAATGATACAAGGCAGTATGCTCTCAAAAACAAAAGTGTTTTCTACACTTTGAGATTACGAAACTATAGTACTGCTCGACCTTCAGTTTGCAATACCTTGACAACCCTTTGAAGACTGCAGCACTAACCAAAATGCAAGAGGTTTACATCACTGAAACAGTAGCAATTCTCTGGATAAAAAAAAGCAATAAAAAAACTTTAAATTTATTGAAAAGCAATGGACCTAAATAGTTCAAAATATAAAAGTAAATTCAAGAATGATGAGATCACAAGGGAAAAAGTTTGCTTCCATAGCTGGAGTAAGGTTGGAAGCAGCAGGTTGGGAAAAAAAGACTAACCTGCGCAGAAAAGGACAATTTGTCAGATGAAGAGAAGCCAAACTTTGGGTTAACCTGTCTTCTGGTATGCCAGAATTCTTTCTGTAAAACATATCAACTCAGAAATGACCTTCTCTGTTAAATATTTCTCTTAAATAGGAAATTTTTTAAGTAAGCAGAGGCTAGAAGGCAATGGCACCCCACTCCAGTACTCTTGCCTGAAAACTCCCATGGATGGAGGAGCCTGGTAGGCTGCAGTCCATGAGGTCGCTAAGAGTCGGACATGACTGAGCGACTTCACTTTCACTTTTCACTTTCATGCATTGGAGAAGGAAATGGCAACCCACTCCAGTGTTCTTGCCTGGAGAATCCCAGGGACGGTGGAGCCTGGTGAGCTGCTGTTGGACACGACTGAAGCGACTTAGCAGCAGCAGCAGCAGCAGCAGCAGAGGTAGCACTGGATAGCAGAACGGATCTTGCAGTCTTTCAGTCTCGAAGTTTCAAAATCCTGCAGTCTTGAAGACTTGCTATTTCAGAACCCTGTGGTCTCCCTGATTATCAGGTACACAGTATCGTCTATGTGTACACACACACACACACACAAATATTGGTTTCTTTATTTAAACTGTCTCTTGAAAGTGAAACTGTTAGTTGCTCAATCACGTCTGACTCTTTGCCATTCCATGGACTTCCAATGCTTCTCTTGTCCAGGCAAGAATACTGGAGTGGGTAGCCATTCCCTTCTTCAGAGCATCTTTCCAACTCAGGGATCAAACCCAGGTCTCCTGCATTGCAGGCAGACTCTTTACCATCTGAGCCACCAGGGAAGCCCAATATATCTCTTAATATGATGTTATTAAATGTATTGTTTTATATTTTTGTCCACATATCCTCTGTTGCATTTAATACTACACATTCTCCCTTGTGATATAATCTGTTCCCACGTTTTTAATTACCAAACACATACCTTTAACCCAAATCCCTTTATTAAGCTTCAGACTTACTTGCTTTACTTGCTCTTCCCATTTGAATGTCACACATACTTCAAACTTAAACACAAACTTAATTCTTCACTAAGTTAAAAATGCAATCTCAATTCTTTATCTGCTCTCTCTTAATTCTACCTCAAACCTGGTCTTTCTCTTCCTTATCACAGAGAATAATCCAGTTTCCCATGTTTGAATCCTGGAAGTTATCACAATTGATTCTTTCTTTTCCCTTATATCCAAATAATTACAGAGAGCTATAGTTACTATCATGTAAACATATTTTGATGTCATCTATTTCTCTTTAATTTTTTTTACTACTAATAATCCTCAATAAAGCATTGAGGGACCACTTAATGGAGGGTAATTACTTGTTGAGCCTCTAGACAGGTATTCTTATATATGTCTTCAACCATCGTTTTGGAAAAAAGGAGAGTAGAGAATTATGACCACTGGGGCAAGTGCTCTGCCTTTCTTTTATTTTCTTAAACTGTCATCTCTGACTCCAAACCTGTGTATCTGTTAGTAAAGCAAAATCATAGTAAATAATAATATACACCATTCTAAAGTGGCAAGTTGCTTTCCACTTGTGGAAAGTTTGAGTTTGCTGTTTAAGTATCTCTATCATCATGTTAGGAAACATCACTAAACATCATGTTAGGAAGCATCATTATGAACAAAGCTAGTGGAGGTGATGGAATTCCAGTTGAGCTATTTCAAGTCCTAAAAGATAATGCTGTTAAAATGCTGCACTCAATATGCCAGCAAATTTGGGAAAACTCAGCAGTGGCCACAGGGCTCAAAAAGGTCAGTTTTCATTCAAATCCCAAAGAAAAGCAATGCCAAAGAATGTTCAGACTACTGCACAATTGCACCCATTTCACATGCTAGCAAACTAATGCTCAAAATTCTCCAAGCCAGGCTTCAACAATACATGAACCAAGAACTTCCAGATATGCAAGCTGGATTTGGAAAAGGTAGAACCAGAAATCAAATTGTCAGCATTCACTGGATCATAGAAAAAGCAAGAGAATTCCAGAAAAACATCTACTTCTGCTTGGTTGGTTATGCTAAAGCCTTTGACTGTGTGGATCACAGCAAACTGTGGAAAATTCTTTAAGAGATGAGAATACCAGACCACTTTAGCTGCCTCCTGAGAAACCTGTATGCAGGTAAAGAAGCAACAGTTAGAACAGGACATGGGACAACAGACTGGTTCCAAATTGGAAAGGAGTACGTCAAGGCTGTATATTGTCACCCTGCTTATTTAACTTCTACGCAGAGTACATCATGCGAAATGCCAGGCTGGATGAATCCCAAGCTGGAATGAAGATTTCTAGGAGAAATATCAATAACCTCAGATATCCAGATGCCACCACCCTTATGGCAGAAAGTGAAGAAGAACTAAAGAGTCTCTTGATGAAGATGAAAGAGGAGAGTGAAAAAGTTGGCTTAAAACTCAACATTCAGGAAACTAAAATCATGGCATCTGGTCCCAACACTTCATGGCAAATAGATGGGGAAACAATGGAAACAATGAGAGACTTCATTTTCTTGGGCTCCAAGCTCACTGCAGATGGTGACTGCAGCCATGAAATTAAAAAACGCTAGTCCCTTGGAAGAAAAGCTATGACCAACCTAGATAGTATATTTAAAAACAGAGACATTACTTTGCCAACAAAGGTCTGTCTAGTCAGAGCTACGGTTTTTCCAGTAGTCATGTATGGATGTGAGAGTTGGATTATAAAGAATGCTGAGCACCGAAGAATTGATGCTTTGGAGAAGACTCTTGAGAGTCCCTTGGACTGCAAGGAGATCAAACCAGCCAATCCTAGAAGAAATCAGTCCTGAATATTTATTGGAGGGACTGATGCTGAAGCTGAATACTTTGGCCACCTGTTGCAAAGAACCGACTCTTTGGAATAGATGCTGATGTTTGGAAAGATTGAAGGTAGGAGGAGGAGGGGATGACAGAGGATGAGACTGTTGGATGGCATCACTGACTTGACGGACATTCATTTGAGCAAGCTCTGGGAGTTGGTGATGGACAAGGAAGCTTGGCATGCTGCAGTCCATAGGATCGCAAGGAGTCAGACACGACTGAGTGACTGAACTGACTGAGCTGATGATCATGTTAAGCTGCTTTTCAAAGGATTTCTTCCCAAAACATACTACCTTCTCCCAGGAGGAGTTTTATTACACTGATTTTTTTTTTTAATCCTTTTGGAGAAGGGAAATGACATTCTTGCCTGGAGGATTACATGGACAGAGGAGCCTGGTGGGCTACAGTCCATGTGGTCACAAAGAATCAGCCATGACTAAGTGACTAACTTTCAACTTTCTCTTTTCAGGTTGAAAAAAAAAAGCAAGTGAAAGTCACATCCAACTCTGTGCAACCCCATGGACTGTAGCCTGCCAGGCTCCTCAGTCCATGGGACTCGCCAGGTAAGAATACTTGAGTGGGTTGCCATTTCCTCCCTCAGGGATTCTTCCTGATCCAGGGATTGAACTTGTGTCTCCTACATTGCAGGAAGATTCTTTACTGTCTTAGCCACCAGGAAGTTTTAGGTTCAGTTCAGTTCAGTTCAGTCGCTCAGTAGTGTCTGACTCTTTGCGACACCATGCATCGCAGCACGCCAGGCCTCCCTGTCCATCACCAACTCCTGGAGTTCACCCAGACTCACGTCCATTGAGTCGGTGATGCCATCCAGCCATCTCATCCTCTGTCGTCCCCTTCTCCTTCTGCCATCAATCCCTCCCAGCATCAGAGTCTTTTCCAATGAGTCAACTCTTCCCATGAGGTGGCCAAAGTACTGGAGTTTCAGCTTCAGCATCATTCCTTCCAAAGAACACCCAGGACTGATTTCCTTCAGAATGGACTGGTTGGATCTCCTTGGAGTCCAAGGGACTCTCAAGAGTCTTCTCCAACACCACAGTTCAAAAGCATCAATTCTTCGGAGCTCAGCTTTCTTCACAGTCCAACTCTCACATCCATACATGACTACTGGAAAAACCATAGCCTTGACTAGATAGACCTTTGTTGGCAAAGTAATGTCTCTGCTTTTGAATATGCTATCTAGGTTGGTCATAACTTTCCTTCCAAGGAGTAAGCGTCTTTTAATTTCATGGCTGCAATCATCATCTGCTTTTAGGTTGGCTGTTGCTGCTGTTGCTGTTAAGTCGCTTCAGTCGTGTCCGACTCTGTGGGACCCCATAGACGGCAGCCCACCAGGCTCCCCCGTCCCTGGGATTCTCCAGGCAAGAACACCAGAGTGGGTTGCCATTTCCTTCTCCAATGCATGAAAGTGAAAAGTGAAAGTGAAGTCGCTCAGTCGTGTCTGACTCTTCGCGACCCCATGGACTGCAGCCTACCAGGCTCCTCCATCCATGGGATTTTCCAGGCAAGAGTACTGGAGTGGGGTGCACTTTAGGTTGGCAGCCCCTTAAAAATCTTTCTTGCTGGCCTAACTCTCTTTCCAGATCTGTTCACTACCCTAGTAACAATCAGAGCATTTCAGTTTTGCAACAGTTCCCTAACTGGTCTCTCTGCTTCCTGTATTGCACCATACTCCTTTCCACCACACCTATACCAAACACAACTTAGTTTCCACACTTCAGCCAGAATGATCTTTGAAAAATATAAATCTGATCACATCACTCTCATGCATGAATTATTATAATATTTCATGTTAATACTAGGCCAAATTTCAATACCTAACAGTACCTAATTTCCCACCTTACCTTTTGACACTGCTCATCACACAGTGCTTTTCAAGTAAAATTAACTTTCTTGTTACTCATGTATTCAGTGATATATTTTTTGATCTCTACGCCACGTTATGCTAAGTCACTTCAGTCGTGTCCGACTCTGCGTGACCCCATAGATGGCAGCCTACCAGGCTCCCCCGTCCCTGGGATTCTCCAGGCAAGAACACCGGAGTGGGTTTCCATTTCCTTCTCCAATGCATGAAAGTGAAAAGTCAAAGTGAAGTCGCTAGTCTTTCTCAAATGTTTTCTTTTCCTGGAATATTCTCAATAGATAGCACTTCTTTACTCATTATTCAGATAGAAAAGTAGACTTCATTTCTTTGGCAAAACCTCTCCTAACCCCTAATATCAACCTGAAAATAAGTAACTTTCCTTTGTCCTTTCATAGAATCCTATCCTTCCACTATCATATACCTGCCACACTAGAGTTCAATTAGCTATTATTTCCTCTCCTAGATCATAAGCTCTGTGACCAAGAGACTAACAGGAACTCAATAAATACATTTTAAAGTGGTGACTAAATACATGTAGAAAATTCTATCACTAGACCATGTGATGCACTAATCAATTATTCAATGTTAAATAAACATTTATTGAGTGTAAGTATAATGTTAGGAATGTTAAAATAAACTCAGTAGAATCCTTTGATTTCCTACTCTTGTAAAAGACATTTGTAAGAAAATATGAGATGCACCTAGTTCTTAAATAATAGATGGAAATATAGTTTTTTTTCTTCCACTCAGTCATGTTCAACTCCTTGTGATCCCATGGACTTTTAGCAGAGAGTTTTTAAGTATGAGGAACAGAGCCGAGAGATGGAGAGGGATGAGGGGTAGAGAAGAAACAGCTCATATTGGAAACTAACTGGGCAACATTTAACACTTATATATAGTTAATGTCACAGGATACAAGCCTTTCTCTATACTAGGGAAAATCTCTTCGCTGTGGAGAACGGAATTTCTATTCGATTTAACTTGCCAGCACTCTTCTGAGTTATAAGCTAAATAAGAGTTGTTTCAAAAGCTTAAGAAAAAGTTAACTCACATTTTAAACCTCCCTTTTCTAAGCCACATAAATGTGCATTTTTTTTTTTTTTCTGTATTAGCTATTCACCATTTTCCCCTCAGATCGTACTTGTCTCATTCACCTTAAACCCCCCATCCTGCTATACTTCCCCAGGCAAGATGTTTGCTAATTTACAGCGCCATCTGCTGGCAACACGTTGAAACCAACCTTTTACCTGCGCCAATATTGAGGCTTGTTTCCACTGGAAAGACTTTGTTTAGCCATGGTTCTGCGGTGAAGTGCTGTGCTAAGTCGCTACAGTCGTGTCCGACCCTGTGCGACCCTATGGACTGTAGCCGGCCAGGCTCCTCTGTCCATGGGATTTTCCAGGCAAGAATACTGGAGTGTGTTGCCATTTCCTTTTCCAGGGGATTTTCCTGACCCAGGGATTGAACTCCTGTCTCCTGTTTCTTCTGCATTGGCAGGTGGATTCTTTCCCACTGATCCACCTGGAAAGTGCTAGTCCTGGTTAGACATTTCCTAAAATAATGGTATTAGGGAACTGTAGGAGTTATCACTGTGAGAGGCTTTCTCCTTTATTAGATACAAACTTTGAATTATAGAGAGGTAAATCGGGATAATATTCTTGCTTTTGTGTATGCAAATAATAAAACTACTACAATACCTATAATTATAGTATGTGGTCAGTTAATATTGTAGGCTGATAGCACTCTGATATCTGACTTCATATTTAAGACTATGAAGAGAAAGCATTCATCTGGAGTCAGGAAATATGGATTTTAGCTATGTGAATAGATTTGGCTTTGCTCTGATGCCCATATACTCATTTATGAGTGCTTTTAGTTTGGGGTGGCAGTTTCCACTTTAGGCAAGTGATAATCTCTCTCATTTGCCTTGGAATGCTATTCTGGGAATAAAGTAAGATAATTGATGTGAAAATATCAATGAAATTTAAAACACATAAATGTGACAGGAGTAATCATGGTTTGTTGTCCTTTAGTCACTGTCATGTCTGACTCTTTGCCACCCCATGGACTGCAGCCTGCCATGCTCCTCTGTCCATGGAATTTCCACAAGAATACTGGAGTAGGTTGCCATTTCCTTCTCCAGGGGATCTTTCCCATTCCAGGGATCAAACCTGTGTCTCCTGAATTGGCAGACAGATTCTTCACCACTGAGCCACCAGGGAAGCCCAATGGTTATCTAGTGAAATTGGATTGCATCTTTCAGGACACAATTAAATCTGACTCAGATACCATTTCAAGCAGGAATTACAAGTGCGATGTTTTGTTGGGCTGAGAAAAATGGAGTATACAGATTATTCATAAATCCACTTGTGGTCCTGGGAAAAATAGAAGCATCTTTCCAAGAAAAAAATTCTCATTCCCCTGAAAGCCGCAGTCAACAAAGGGTGGACAGTGACCTCAGAGAAGGAACCTAGCGTACGTGGAAAGAGCTGGCTTCACCATAGGGTGGTCAAAAACACTATGTGAGGCTCCACATGCACATTAAGTACAGCTACAGCCTCTGGCTTCACTTGAAGTCCATACAGAGAGGAAACAGAAGAGATTGGTGGCAGCTCTTTATCCTATCCCCCAAACCACAGGTGCACCCTTTGCTCTGATGCCCGTCTACTCATTTAAGCTTAATTTTTAATGCACATTTACCTTTTCCAAAGGAAAGTTTTGGGGGAGTTGTGCTTATGACTCTAGTGTACAGTAAGTCCAATCGCTTTTCTTGTTTTTGTTACATTTTTGTTTCCGTTTTTTACAGATGAAACCACTGATCACCAGAGTAGAAACAGCAAAAATTTCCTCCGGATAGCACAATGATCTAGACAGAAACCTATATACAGTGAACCCCCAACAAGCACTTGGTTTGGTTTGCTTCATTTTGACAGGACAGCTGTTGTCCTGGCTGTGTGGTTCTCCTTGATCTACATACACTCTAAAGAATGATTCTGATTTTTAAACACCAACATCATAAAACAGATAGCATCCGACTCCCTGGTTTAAAAACATAGATCACAAACATAGATCAGAAGTTCCATCAGTAGTGAAACAGCAAGGATGGGTACTTGGATGTCCATGGGGGAGAGGCAGTGGAGAAAGATAAGCCCAGCTCTATGTAATAGAGAAGGTCTGATAAGCTGAAAGTAGGTCCCGAGATAGACAAATGTCAACCATCCACATGGGTGTCTAGTGTCATGCGGGTCAACGAGAGGATAACCCAGGTGATGACCCAGCATGCGTGCAGGCATAGCCAGGGGCCTGGGCCAAGAGAGACAGTGGAAATCTCATAATTACTAGGCAACAAAGCCAGAGGCATGTTTCTGGGGTAAAACTAGTCATCCTCTTCTTTGAAGGAGTGAAGGTCTGAGCTGCTTGTTAGCAGTAAAGAGTAGTCTTCTCTTACTTTCTCCAGACTATACCAGAGAGTCTGTGGGACCTTCAAATGTGGTTCTGAACCAAGAGCAGCTCTTACAGCCTCTGGCTCTGAGTGAGCACAACAGGAACTTCTGACTCTGACCTTACATTTGAACTCTTTGGAGGCAGAGTCGGAATTTCACTGAGTTTTAAAGACTATTCACTTTCCAGAGGGATCCTACATGCCTCAGGGCAAGGTGGGGAGACAACTGTGGGGCCAACCAGCAGTCTTCTTCACTCAGGCCTAACTCTGACCCCTTAGAAGAGTACCTGGAACAAACACTCATTGAGCTAGCTGGAACTTGTGGAAAAACAGAATGTGGAACTCTGGGTATGATCTCATGTGTCTCTGGACTCCCTGGACTGCTTCTACGTTTTTTTTTTCCTCAATGACCATGAGTGTATCTGTTTCTGGAGCCAAAAGCTTTAGGAGATAGGCAGTAGGCCAAGAAGCAAGCTGCAACTTGTGTGTACATTCAGGTTTAAGTATCCTAAAACCCAGAGATGCAAATTCTGGAAAAGAAACCTCTTTACTGCAGGTCTCCTTAAATTTTATCCAGTATCAAAAAGAAATACTACAGGGGTGTCTGGATTTTACTCAAGGGAAACAAGCAAGGCGTATCCATTGCTAGATACATAAATCTATGTGTCACTAGAAAGCATGAGCCTAAGCCAGACCAGACAAAGGGGCCCTTGGTCCTTCCTGTCCCAGACACAACTTGAGACAGTTAATTCTAAAGGCCCGTGTAGCAAGGCTCAGTCTGTACTGTTAGTTATTAACATTGGCTGCACGCTCCGGACCCATCAAAGCACAGTGACTTTCTACTGTCGTTTAAACCACAACCTTGGGCCCTGTGTCAGACAGCATGTCAGACAGCATGCCAAGGAGGATGAAGGCATGTTAATAAATAAAAGCAGGCTTGAAACATAACACAAAATTCCTCTGCTTCAACTATTCATTTTGGAGTCTTTAATGTTCAATATCTAATGGGTGTAGATATAACTGATCACTGTAAGTCTTTGTTTATTTTGCACAGATTTTTGAAAGCAACCAACTCCGCTGCCTGTCTGTTGACCCCACGGGGTGAGCCTTCCTGGCCAGCGACCTGTGAGCTGCTTAGAGTCACAACAGAAATCTTCCTCTTCAGATTGTTCAGTGGCTTCTTAGGAAAATATTAAAGTTTGAGACCTATCTGGAATCACTTCCTGTTACTAGGATAATATTGGATCTGAAGTCACACAGGCATCTCAGGAAGATTTCTAGGAGGGATTTTTAGAGTCATCTCTGAACACTATTACTTTTCAATTCTATTATATTCAATACATATTTATAAGAACCTATTATTAAGATGGGCTCGGAGAAGGCAATGGCACCCACTTCAGTACTCTTGCCTGGAAAATCCCATGGGCAGAGGAGCCTGGTAGGCTGCAGTCCATGGGATCGCTAAGAGTCAGACACGACTGAGCGACTTCACTTTCACTTTTCACTTTCATGCATTGGAGAAGGAAATGGCAACCCACTGCAGTGTTCTTGCCTGGAGAATCCCAGGGACAGGGGAGCCTGATGGGCTGCCGTCTATGGGGTTGCACAAAGTCGGACACGACTGAAGTGACTTAGCATGAGGAGTAAATGACAAAACTGATGTGTGAAGTCCCTAGTAGCATGCTTAGAACATAGGGGCTAAAATGTGTGTTAAAATGCATACCATTAGGGTAATAAATATTTAAGCAGATATTTTAGAAAATTCAGATAGCATCAAACAATAAAATCACCAATCAGCTCCTGCCACAAAAATAATCCCTATTAACGTTTTCCACTCATTTTTCTCTCACTAAAATACTGATCACTATATAAATTATATTTTCTAACTATGTTGTGGGTACTAAGATAGCCATCCCTTAGAAATTTGGTGTAAAGAGTACTGAATTAAAAAGCAAGAGATTATTATTTTAATCTGATTCTGCAGTGAACTAGCTTTCTGACTCTGAAGGATTCTCTTACATCTTCGTAGTTTCCATTTTCACCTCTATAAATGTGAAAGTAAAGCTGAAAATCATTAATAACCCTCTCCACTGTAAATGGACATTAGAAATAAAGACCTACCGTCCTCTTCACTTTCCTCAACACTTTCATCCTAGTGTGCAGAGACATGAGAAGGAGTAAATCAGCTAATGTGGTTGAAATTATCAAGAAGTAAAATGAATTCTCATGTACATTTACAATTTTGATGAATGATCATTTATATATAGTTATAAACGTATGCATGTATCCACACATATACACACACGGTGCACATGTATTCTAATTGGTCATATCTGAGACCTGATACAGTTTCAATAGTCAGGCAGGCTAAATTCACGTGGTCTCTTAACTTGTCAGTGAAAAAAATGGATGAGTTGTGCCTGCTCAAACTCTGAGCTAAGGTCAAAGCACCCTTGAGGAGACAAGAAAAAAGAATAAGTGATTTACAGATAAGCCGGTAGCCTGGCACCAGGAGCTTTTGTTTCCTTAGCTCTAGGCCCCGGGAGAGGAGTGTGTCTCCACCGGCAGAAAGTGTTCCTAAACAATGTGAGACACACGCCAAATTGGAGTCCAGCCAGGCTCCAGCGACAGCGCTGAATTCCTGCTTGCCGCCCCTGGGCACACACAAAAGGCAGGCCCAGGTTACCACAGCCTCCCAGGTAAAGACCAAAGCTGCAATTTGTCATCATTAAGCGAACGGGCCATTCTTTTTCCTTCTGTGCTCTAATCAGTGGCGATGAAACTGGACTGGAAAAAAAAGTGGGGCAAAGAACCACTCCAAATTCTGGACTCAGGTAAGAGTGAACTCCCTCCCCTCAACTGCCTCTATGTCAGGAAATGATGCCAAATTTGCTACTTACTCTCTGTCATCTTGAGTTATTTATTTTTCTCTAAAGCTATAAGACTATTAATATAGTCATTGTTCTCTGAGTATGAAAGTAATGCCCATTATTGTAGATAATTTAGAGGCTCAGAAGAGACCAAGAAAGAAACTAAGAAGCTTTCAAAATCCATAATCCAGATATAGATATAGTGACCACTTTACTGTGTATAATTCTGACCATTTTCATCTGTGTATCATGTATACAGCTGTGTACACAAGTGAGTGAAAGTGGAGAATTATAGAACTGGGTTCCATAATTAGTAACACATTATACATAATATTTTGTATTTTCATTATTCAACAACACATCATGGACATTTCTTCAGGCACTAGTTGTAAAATTGTGAAAATAATATTTTCAGGGTCATTTTAAGTACTAAACAAATAAAGGTAAAAGCCCCCTACAATGACCCCTGAGAAGTAGCAATCACTGATATAATGCTAATTCCATTAGATTCTAATAAACATGAAATGATTTTTCTGTTTAAAATACTCAAAACTATATAGCAAAACAATATCTGCAAAGAGAAAGAAAATGGAAAGGGTTTTGCTGAAGATCACAGGACTAAAATCAGTGGTCTTCGAGTTAGGTTATATTTCCTGCAGTCTCCTCCTAAAGAGGGGGTCAGGATATATGTGAGCAGAGTCACTAGCACAGAAATCGTTCAATACTAACACAGCCCATTCTATTGTCTGGCAGCTTTAGTCATTAGAAAATGTACCTAACTCAAAATCTAATTGTGTCTTCATATCAACCCTGTGATCTTGTTCAAGGTGTTTAACATTACAAAAAATGTTTTGTTTTGCTTTGCTCAGGACATTTGTGCAGACAATGTAAGATCATAATGTACAGAGTGTGTTGGTTCCTCAGCCATGTCTGACTCTTTCTGACCCCATGGACTGTAGCCCACCAGGCTCCTCTTTCCATGGAGTTCTCCAGGAGATCTTCCCACCCCAGGGATTGAGCCCAGGTCTCCTGCATTGTAGGTGGATTCTTTACTATTTGAGAGGTATAATCCCCTGTGTTCTGCCTAATGGAGAGTACTTACATCTTATGCTCTGGATACTTTGCTTCTATCTATGCAGTCAGATAGCTGCAGGTTGTTGCATCAAATTAGAACTCACTGTTAACTCAGAATGTTAACTCATTCTAAAAATGGCATCAACTTTGTGAACAATATTGTGTAAAGTATGTAGCATGATGGTACAAGAGGAAGAAAGAACTTCTTCTGAGAGCCCGTGATCAATACCAGAGAGAACGCTACATGTTAGACTCTGGGTCCCAAGAAAGGTGTTCCAACTCTTGACTGATGGTTAGGAGAATAAGCTACCAATCAGTTTCAGTTCAGTTGCTCAGTCATGTCTGATTCTTTGTGACCCCATGGACTGCAGTATTCCAGGCTTTCCTGTCCATCACCAACTCCCGAAGCTTGTTTAAACTCATGCTCATTGAGTTGCTGATGCCATCCAGCCATCTCATCCTCTGTCATCCTCTTGTCCTCCTGCCTTCAATCTTTCCCAACATCAGGGTCTTTCCCAATGAGTCAGTTCTTTGCATCAGGTGGCCAAAGAATTGGAGTTTCAGCTTCAGCATCAGTATCAGTCCTTCCAATGAATAATCAGGGCTGATTTCCTTTATGATTGACTGGTTGGATCTCCTTGCAATCCAAGGGACTTTGAAGAGTCTTCTCCAACACCACAGTTCAAAAGCATCAGTTCTTTGGTGCTCAGCTTTCTTTATAGCCCAACTCTCACATCCATACATGACTACTGGAAAACCCATAGCTTTGACTAGACGGACCTTTGTTGGCAAAGTAATGTCTCTGGTTTTTAGTATGCTGTCTAGGTTGGTCATAGCTACCTAACAACAAAAAGCTCTGAAAAAGTTTAAGTCCAATGGGAAAATATGGAAGATACTTTCCAGTATTTCATTCTATTATTCACCAACAGTTATTGTCTGTATGTCCTAAGCACTGTGATTGGAGAGTCTACATATGCAATTCTGTTGAATTATTAGGGCTTCCTTGGTAGCTCAGCTAGTAAAGAATTCACCTACAATGCAGAAGACCCCAGTTTGATTCCTGGGTCTGCAAGATCTGCTGGAGAAGGAATAGGCTACCCACTCCAGAATTCTCGGGCTTCCCTGGTGGATCAGCTGGTAAAGAATCTATCTGTAATGTGGGAGACCTGGGTTCAATCCCTGGGTTGTTTAATTATTAATTTTGTTTAATTCTCACAACAATCAGGAATTTTAAAGATTAAGATGAGAAAGTTGCTATCCAGTTATTTAACCTTTAAAATACTTTTCCTGTGACTATATAGCTTAAAAGTGATGGTACTGAGTTTCCAAAGTTCAAAATCAATTGTACTAAAATTGTACTATCAATTGTACTATCAATTGTTCAAAATCAATTCTGTACCATAGCCAGAATAATTGTGGCTGTTTAAACCAATGTTCACTCTCTCCGCCACCCGCCCCCCTCCCCTACACACACTTCTTTAGGATGTACTCAAAACTCAAAACATCGTAAAGACAAAAGTATCCTTTTTATCATCTGGACTGTTCTCTTGACTTTTTAAGTGAGATTTTTGCCTGCACTCTTTCTTTTAATATATCCTATGTTTTTTAAAGCATATGTCATCATAACAATTCCCTGCTTGAACAACAACAACTTGGTGGTTTGTTTTTGTTTTTTCTTTTTGCTTTTAGGAAAACCTCCAGATTCTTTTAATTAGAACTCTACTCTTCAGCTCTTTCTAATGTTAGTCGTGGACAGTGTATGGTCCTTACTGTGTCACTACATCTTTCATCCCTCTGTAATCCATCCAAATAGAACCATTCAACCTTCCCCATATGGGTATTTACCTTCATATTTTTGTTCATGCCATTCTCTTAGGTAGGTTATCACCTGTTTTAATCCTTCATGCTTATCTTACGTGTTGTTTGCTTGGTTTTGTCTTTTCCATTGTACGTTTAAAAAGAATTTTTTCCACCCCTCTGCTCTTGTGTGTGTGTGTGTGTTTGTGTGTGTGTGCTCTGTGCAACCCTATGGACTGTAGTTCCTAGGCTCCTCTGTCCATGGGATTCCCCAGGCAAGAATACTGGAGTGGGTTGCCATGCCCTCCTCCAGAGGATCTTCCCAACCCAGAGATTGAACCTGTATTTCTTATGTTTCCTGTGTTGGCAGGCAGGTTCTTTACCACTAGCACCGCCTGGGAAGCCCTCTCTGCTCTTACGTCACTTTAATTTATACTTCTATCATAACATGAGTTTCCTTTTGCCTTGGAAGCTTTTCAAGGTCAGAGAGTACTTGAAAGTGAGGTACTTTACTAGACACTGAAAGTTTAAAGAAAAACAAGAATCGATCCCTGCTCTTTAGGAGCTAACTGTCCAGTGTGAGCAAGGCTCTTGATCTTTAACCTCCCTTCTGTCAGAAATACTCACCTGCTTATTTGTTCTACTTGTGTGGTATTCTGTAATTTTACCACATTGTGTCTCAATGCTTAATGCAATTGAAGACTCATCATGTCATTTTTCAATTCCCTATTTGTACCAGCATATAATTGGACTAACTTTTATATACAATTTAAATAATCCTAAAGGAAACAATGAATTATTTTGCATATTATGGGATTATTGATATGCTTTTGTTTTAAAATGCAATTTTCCAGTTAACACTTTCTCTGTATTTACTTTTCTAAATATTTTCCCTCTCTGAAATGATGAAATATTTAAAAATATTTTTCTCTTCTTTTGGTTAGAAGTTGCATATTATAAATTTCCTGCTTTAAGGTTTTTCCTAGAGAGTACAGCACAAATTCGTAACAAAATCTAACATTAACAGATGCTTTTAACTTTTTTCTGCCTATAAGCAGAACCTTAACAACCCTTTAGTTTCATTTTCCCCGAACACATTCAGTTCAG
The DNA here is from genome assembly GCF_027580195.1 of Bos mutus. NCBI lineage: Eukaryota > Metazoa > Chordata > Mammalia > Artiodactyla > Bovidae > Bos > Bos mutus. The sequence continues at coordinate 75,533,306 of NC_091617.1, forward strand.
TTCAGTCACTCAGTCATGTCCAATTCTTTGCAACCCCATGAACCGCAGCACACCAGGCCTCCCTGTCCATCAGCAACTGTCGGAGTTTACCCAAACCCACGTCCATCGAGTTGGTGATGCCATCCAGCCATCTCATCCTCTGTCGTCCCCTTCTCCTCTTGCCCCCAGTGCCTCTCAGAATCAGGATCTTCTCAAATGAGTCAGCTCTTCGCATCAGGTGGCCAAAATATTGGAGTTTCAGCTTCAACATCAGTCCTTCCAAAGAACATCCAAGACTGATCTCCTTTAGGATGGACTGGTTGGATCTCCTTGCAGTCCAAGGGACTCTCAAGAGTCTTCTCCAACACCACAGTTCAAAAGCATCAATTCTTCAGCGCTCAGCTTTCTTTATAGTCCAACTTTCACATCCGTACATGCAAAACACATTATATACCATCATTTTTAATTCTCCATATATTTAAACTTAAACAATCATGACATTTAAAGTTTTAAATAGAAACTACTATTTTACTGATTTAAATAGCTAAACATTTTTCATAATTACCGTAAATGAGTTCAGTTTCAATGCTTCTATCTAAAATAATTCTAAGTCAAGTCCCTCCTCCCCACCACTATGGGCACTAGAGTATGACTATCAATTTCTTTGGTTTATATTTAGAACTAGCCAGCTCATGAGTCACTATTATGTAAGCTCATATTTACCAAACTGCCTTTGAGGGTTTTTTCCCTTCAATTTCTGATTCTGGGAATGTTATGTTTTATTATTGAGCTCAACTTCATATCAGAAGGATTTGTAAGGTGCCATGTGCTTGCCACGTGACTCCAACTTCTGTTTATCATTATTTGTAAGACTTCTTTGAACTAATATTTTTAAAACAAATAATAAGAAAAAATATGTTTGGTACACTCTTCTAGTAAAATAAATGTAAAACAGGTTACTACTATCTGTCTTCTTGCATGCACAGAAATTAGATAGAAGTGAATTCAAGAATTTGATGATGTTTTCATCTAAGTGGATACTAAATGAAGTGTGCTTATAATTTCAGAATGTTACTTTAATTTTTGAGGAAAAGAAAGTATTCTATAAAATGCTCATAACTAAAAAAAAAGGCAACATAGAGACATCAGGGTGAAATTTCAAAGATACACAAAAGAAAATATTATAAACAAACTAGGAAAAAGAAAACAGAAGTTTCTCTTCTTTAGTGATTGTTTAAGGTAAACCTAAAAATTTGTTTGATAGCAACTCATAGCCTTGGATTAAGTATTTTGGTGCTTAAGCTTACATGGAATGATGCAGAAAAGCACATACATTTCATATAAATTGGGTGAGCTCAAGACTATCAAACTGAAGTAGCTGAAAAAATAAATGAAAACAAGAATACAAGGAAAAAGTGTATGGGCCATAAACCCTGCCTATCTGGGAAAAATGCATGTTAAACTAAATTTTAGGATTTTTTTGTGTTCTCACATGTTTAAAGAACTGATTTGTGAAGGAGCAACCAGCATATTCTCTATCACAAAGTCAGCAAACTGGTGGCTAATGAATCATATGCTTTATTTGGCTTCTGTTTTTCTTTCTAAACTGGATTATTTGAAATGATAAAGATTTATGATTTTTCTTTAAACGTTAGAATATATAGCAACATTAGGCCAACACTCCTTTATGGCAACTGTTCCCTAGATTTGAGTGAATTCCAAACCTTCAAGAAAGGACATGTGCTGTCTCATGGACCCTGTTCCACCACATTCTATTGCAAATAAGCATTTCAGGCTGTAGCCTCTTATATACGCTGCTGCTGCTAAGTTGCACATTGGGCAAAATAAGGAGCGGTGTCCAAATGGGTTGGTACACCCTTCAGTGCAAGAAAGTCCTGTGAAAGAGGGTATTTTCACCACAAAAAAGTCATAAAAATTATGTTCCCTAGTCCTTTATCCAACCTAGCATCTGCTGATCCACTGGTTCTTTCAGTAACTTTCCATCCTCTTATCAGGGCTAGTGGGAACTTTCAAATCCTTGATTGCCATGAGCAGGCAAGATAAAATAAATGACCAAGGTCCAACTGCAGTTTCATCTGCTTGTCCTCCTCTTACTCATATTCCACATTATTCATCTCACTCAAGAGTCAAAGGGTTCTAGATTCTCCCATACCTTTCTGTATATTTAAAATTTTTAACCGCGAAGTATCTTCAAGGAAAACACTTCAGGGAAGTAATAGTCCTGGAATTTGACCTTGTCCATCTATCTCTGTCTCCATTTTTCCTTTTTCATATTCCTGAATGTAGAAATGCCAGTCTGTCTACTTTGCCTTCTTTCTGACATAAATCTTTCATTTTTTTTGTACTTTTCTTCTTCCTAAGAAGCTAAGTTCCAGGGTTAAATACTAATTGTTAATGGATATCCTACTATTGGGACCTGCAGGTATAGGTAAGCTTGGAAATGGGATAACATGGAACAAAATCATTGTTTTAGTAGCTGAAAAAATTAACCAGCTATAGTGCCTCTATTTAGATTATTCCAAAGACACAGAATGAATAGAAACTTAATACAGGTATTCAAGTTGCTATGGCTATACAATTGCTCAGTCATGTCCAACTCTTTGCAACCCCATGGGCTATATAGTCCATGGAATTCTTCAGGCCAGAATACTGGAGTGAGTAGCCAGTTCCCTTCTCCAGGGGATCTTCCCAACCCAGGGATTGAACCCAGGTCCTCTGTATTGCAGGCAGATTCTTTACCAACTGAGTCATCAGGGGAGCCCAAATTATTCAGGTTAGTAGTACTATAAAGAAATGAGTAGGAAAACTGGATTATGCATTATTATGTGTTCTAATTCAAAAATCTCCCTAAGACATTCAGAATTACTTGAATTTTGATATCTAAAATTGCTTCAAATTTCAAGTGGGAGTTAAATGTTTTAGAAATGTGATAAAGATTCATGATGTACTTAAAATCCACATTAACTATTGAATGCATTCCCTATTTATTGCCTTCTTTTTTATGTCATGGTCTATCAGCACACTTGTTTCTTATGCATACTGTTTATTCTAAGTTCTTTAAAAGGATATTCATCTAGCAAGATAATAAATGTCCCATAAAATGTCAAATATAAAGCTCAATACATAAAATCTAAACACTGCCTTAAATTCATTTTTTGATTCCATTTAATACCAAAAGAATGAATTAAACTTTCAAGTATATTTACAGAATTTGGCCTGTTCAGAAAATTTTAGTTATTAGTTTTTAATTTAACCCCCAAATTCTGATACCTGTCAGTAGTTTCTAAATTTATCATAAACTGAAACTAATAAAGCCAATTTCAGTTGTTGATTAAATGTCTATCATTGACAAGTTTCCATCTATATTCTTTTTCATCAAGAAGTCTGATTATTCAATGAAGTGGAAGAAATGGGAATGAGCAGTCTGCCTCATGGAGTATCACACAATATCCTGGTAAGAATGCAAAAGATTAAAACCCTAACAGATAGACAATTTTTACTACAACAATTATTAATACTTTGTGAACTCAGTTGGATTTTAGGTGATGGCACAAGACACAATCATAGGATATAAGACCTTTATAGAATGGTAAAAATTTATTTCAGCTCACAAACTATATGCTTTCTTCCCAACAAAAGCAATACAATGTTTCATAACTTTTTCATATGCTGTACCAGAGCAGGTTGCTTATAAGCAGCACAGCATTTTTAGAAACAAGTAAGTTGCAGTAGCATTTAGTGGAATAATATTCTGAGATATTAAGATATTGATGTTTTATATTTGTTGTTCAGTCACTCAGTCGTGTCTCTTTGTGGCCCCATAGACTGTGGCACATCAGGTTTCCCTGGCCTTCACTATCTCCCGGAATTTGCTCAAACTCATGTCCATTAAGTCAGTGATGCTATCTAATCATCTCATCCTCTGCTGTCCTCTTCTCCTTTTGCCTTATATTTATTTGCACTCAAAAGTCATTTTCAACTGATGTCCTCTAAAGTCTAGAAAATAAAATACTCCATTTCCTTTATTGTTGTAATGTTATGTTAAGGATCGAACCTGGGTCTCCCACGTTGTAGGCAGATGCTTTTACTGTCTGAGCCACCAGGGAAGCCCTTATTGTTGTTAGGCATGGTCATATAACCCTTTTCGGGCCAATAGATGCAAAAGGAATTCTCTAGGCTAATTTTTAAGGAAGTTATTTTTAAATTCAGACTAAACTGTTAGGATGTCTTATTCATTTTTCCTCTTAGCTATTCTATTTATTTTTTTCCTTCTTGGATAGCAGATGTGATGCTGGGAGTGTGGCAGTCTTTTTTTTTTTTTATTTTTTTTTTTTAATTTTATTTTATTTTTAAACTTTACAAATTGTATTAGTTTTGCCAAATATCAAAATGAATCCGCCACAGTTTTACATGTGTTCCCCATCCCGAACCCTCCTCCCTCCCCATACCATCCCTCTGGGTCGTCCCAGTGCACTAGCCCCAAGCATCCAGTATTGTGCATCGAACCTGGACTGGCAACTCGTTTCATACATGATAGTATACATGTTTCAATGCCATTCTCCCAAATCTTCCCACCCTCTCCCTCTGCAACAGAGTCCATAAGACTGTTCTATACATCAGTGTCTCTTTTGCTGTCTCGTACACCGGGTTATTGTTAGCATCTTTCTAAATTCCATATATGTGCGTTAGTATACTGTATTGGTGTTTTTCTTTCTGGCTTACTTCACTCTGTATAATAGGCTCCAGTTTCATCCACCTCATTAGAACTGATTCAAATGTATTCTTTTTAATGGCCGAGTAATACTCCATTGTGTATATGTACCACTGCTTTCTTATCCATTCATCTGCTGATGGACATCTAGGTTGCTTCCATGTCTTGGCTATTATAAACAGTGCTGCGATGAACACTGGGGTACATGTGTCTCTTTCCCTTCTGGTTTCCTCAGTGTGTATGCCCAGCAGTGGGATTGCTGGATCATAAGGCAGTTCTATTTCCAGTTTTTAAGGAATCTCCACACTGTTCTCCATAGTGGCTGTACTAGTTTGCATTCCCACCAACAGTGTAAGAGGGTTCCCTTTTCTCCACACCCTCTCCAGCATTTATTGCTTGTAGACTTTTGGATTGCAGCCATTCTGACTGGTGTGAAATGGTACCTCATAGTGGTTTTGATTTGCATTTCTCTGATAATGAGTGATGTTGAGCATCTTTTCATGTGTTTGTTAGCCATCTGTATGTCTTCTTTGGAGAAATGTCTATTTAGTTCTTTGGCCCATTTTTTGATTGGGTCATTTATTTTTCTGGAGTTGAGCTGCAGGAGTTGCTTGTATATTTTTGAGATTAGTTGTTTGTCCGTTGCTTCATTTGCTATTATTTTCTCCCATTCTGAAGGCTGCCTTTTCACCTTGCTAATAGTTTCCTTTGATGTGCAGAATCTTTTAAGTTTAATTAGGTCTGATTTGTTTATTTTTGCTTTTATTTCCAATATTCTGGGAGGTGGGTCATAGAGGATCCTGCTGTGATGTATGTCAGAGTGTTTTGCCTATGTTTTCCTCTAGGATTTTTATAGTTTCTGGTCTTACGTTGAGATCCTTAATCCATTTTGAGTTTATTTTTGTGTATGGTGTTAGAAAGTGTTCTAGTTTCATTCTTTTACAAGTGGTTGACCAGATTTCCCAGCACCACTTGTTAAAGGGATTGTCTTTAATCCATTGTATATTCTTGCCTCCTTTGTCAAAGATAAGGTGTCCATATGTGCGTGGATTTATCTCTGGGCTTTCTATTTTGTTCCATTGATCTATATTTCTGTCTTTGTGCCAGTACCATACTGTCTTGATAACTGTGGCTTTGTAGTAGAGCCTGAAGTCAGGTAGGTTGATTCCTCCAGTTCCATTCTTCTTTCTCAAGATCACTTTGGCTATTCGAGGTTTTTTGTATTTCCATACAAATTGTGAAATTATTTGTTCTAGCTCTGTGAAGAATACCATTGGTAGCTTGATAGGGATTGCATTGAATCTATAAATTGCTTTGGGTAGTATACTCATTTTCACTATATTGATTCTACCGATCCATGAACATGGTATATTTCTCCATCTATTAGTGTCTTCTTTGATTTCTTTCACCAGTGTTTTATAGTTTTCTATATATAGGTCTTTAGTTTCTCTAGGTAGATATATTCCTAAATATTTTATTCTTTCCATTGCAATGGTGAATGGAATTGTTACCTTAATTTCTCTTTCTGTTTTCTCATTATTATTGTATAGGAATGCGAGGGATTTCTGTGTGTTGATTTTATATCCTGCAACTTTACTATAATCATTGATTAGTTCTAGTAATTTTCTGTTGGAGTCTTTAGGGTTTTCTATGTACAGGATCATGTCATCTGCAAATAGTGAGAGTTTTACTTCTTCTTTTCCAATTTGGATTCCTTTTATTTCTTTTTCTGCTCTGATTGCTGTGGCCAAAACTTCCAAAACTATGTTGAATAGTAATGGTGAAAGTGGGCACCCTTGTCTTGTTCCTGACTTTAGAGGGAATGCTTTCAATTTTTCACCATTGAGAATAATGTTTGCTGTGGGTTTGTCATATATAGCTTTTATTATGTTGAGGTATGTTCCTTCTATTCCTGCTTTCTGGAGAGTTTTTATCATAAATGGGTGTTGAATTTTGTCAAAGGCTTTCTCTGCATCTATTGAGATAATCATATTGTTTTTATTTTTCAATTTGTTAATGTGGTGTATTACATTGATTGATTTGCGGATATTGAAGAATCCTTGTATCCCTGGGATAAAGCCCACTTGGTCATGGTGTATGATCTTTTTAATGTGTTGTTGGATTCTGATTGCTAGAATTTTGTTAAGGATTTTTGCATCTATGTTCATCAGTGATATTGGCCTGTAGTTTTCTTTTTTTGTGGCATCTTTGTCAGGTTTTGGTATTAGGGTGATAGTGGCCTCATAGAATGAGTTTGGAAGTTTACCTTCCTCTGCAATTTTCTGGAAGAGTTTGAGCAGGATAGGTGTTAGCTCTTCTCTAAATTTTTGGTAGAATTCAGCTGTGAAGCCGTCTGGACCTGGGCTTTTGTTTGGTGGAAGATTTTTGATTACAGTTTCAATTTCCATGCTTGTGATGGGTCTGTTAAGATTTTCTATTTCTTCCTGGTCCAGTTTTGGAAAGTTGTACTTTTCTAAGAATTTGTACACTTTTTCCACGTTGTCCATTTTATTGGCATATAATTGTTGATAGTAGTCTCTTATGAGCCTTTGTATTTCTGTGTTGTCTGTTGTGATCTCTCCAGTTTCCGAATAATGATAGTGAAATTGATCCAAAATCTTGAAATCAAAATGGAATCACAGATAAATAGCCTGGAGACAGGATTGAGAAGATGTAAGAAAGGCTTAACAAGGACCTAGAAGAAATAAAAGAGTCAATATATAATGAATAATGCAATAAATGAAATTAAAAATACTCTGGAGGCAACAAATAGTAGAATAACAGAGGCAGAAGATAGGATTAGGTGAATTAGAAGATAGAATGGCAGAAATAAATGAATCAGAGAGGATAAAAGAAAAACGAATTAAAAGAAATGAGGACAATCTCAGAGACCTCCAGAACAATATTAAATGCTATAGCATTCGAATTATAGGGGTCCCAGAAGAAAAAGACAAAAAGAAAGACCATGAGAAAATACTTGAGGAGATAATAGTTGAAAACTTCCCTAAAATGGGGAAGGAAATAATCACCCAAGTCCAAGAAACCCAGAGAGTCCCAAACAGGATAAACCCAAGGCGAAACACCCCAAGACACATATTAATCAAATTAACAAAGATCAAACACAAAGAACAAATATTAAAAGCAGCAAGGGAAAAACAAGAAATAAGACACAAGGGAATTCCCATAAGGATAACAGCTGATCTTTCAATAGAAACTCTTGAAGCCAGGAAGGAATGGCAAGACATGCTTAAAATGATGAAAGAAAATAACCTACAGCCCAGATTATTGTACCCAGCAAGGATCTCATTCAAGTATGAAGGAGAAATCAAAAGCTTTTCAGACAAGCAAAAGCTGAGAGAATTCTGCACCACCAAACCAGCTCTCCAACAAATACTAAAGGATATTCTCTAGACAGGAAACAAAAAACAGTGTATAAATTCGAACCCCAAAAAATAAAGTAAATGGCAACGGGATCATACTTATCAGTAATTACCTTAAACGTAAATGGGTTGAATGCCCCAACCAAAAGACAAAGACTGGCTGAATGGATACAAAAACAAGACTCCTACATATGTTGTCTACAAGAGACCCACCTCAAAACAGGGGACACATACAGACTGAAAGTGAAGGGCTGGAAAAAGATTTTCCATGCAAATAGGGACCAAAAGAAAGCAGGAGTAGTAATACTCATATCAGATAAAATAGACTTTAAAACAAAGGCTGTGAAAAGAGACAAAGATGGTCACTACATAATGATTAAAGGATCAATCCAAGAAGAAGATATAACAATTATAAATATATATGCACCCAACACGGGAGCACCACAGTATGTAAGACAAATGCTAACAAGTATGAAAGGAGAAATTAACAATAACACAATAATAGTGGGAGACTTTAATACCCCACTCACACCTATGGATAGATCAACTAAACAGAAAATTAACCAGTGTGGCAGTCTTATTGTTATCAAGACAATGGAAGCCTCGCACTACTGATAGCAGATCAGTTTGGCCTACAACTCTGATGAGATCTTGAGCAGCTGTCTCAGTCATCAATCTCTGTGAACATCTTGACTCTTGAAGGAAACAACTCCTATCTAATGTACTCATTGCTAGTTGTTGCTATTGTGCTACTTTCTGCCAATATAATTGTGAACAATATGCTTCCCCTCATTCAGGAATCAGTAACATCTGCCTTCCTCTTCACAGTGAGATGAATATCAGACATTCACAAATTTCTTAAGTCCAAAGGACTAACTGATGATCAGTAATTTCTTCATGATGCCTCAGACCAAAGAAACACCTAGAAGTTCTGTTTATTGGTTAGATTCAAATAATTTAACAGCTGTAATTTATATGGTATCTGTGTTTATTCAAATATGTAAAATATTTCAATACAGCCATGCAAATGGGCTGTAGTGTCTCAGTGCACGTAGGTATAAGATATAGGAGTCGTGTTCTGTTCAGCTTTCCTAGAAGGGAGAAGTGAATTGGAACTTTCTAAGACTGATTGCCTAGTATGGGGCAGGTGGGGTCAGCTGCAAAGGAGCACAAGAAACACTTTAGGTTGGAGAAGTAAAGTATATCCTGATTATGGGGTTGTTTATACAAATTTTTAGAAATAATACATTTTAAATATTGTGCTCATAAATTATTGAAACATAGACTATGTTAATGAACTAATGGTATTAGTTAGACAGGATTAATTGCTGAAAAAGATGGCAGGACCCAAAATGACAATGTGTAGAAATCTAACATTTATTGAAAGGAAAGGGTGAAGTGGAGAAGCAGTATTAAAGTATTGGTGTGCCTCATAGCCAAAGACCTCAAACCTGAGAATCCAGGCAAGAGCACTGACTGTGTGTAAGGGCTGTGTAAGTGCTTCCTTTGTTGGATCAGAAACTATCGATGTGTGAACAGAACATCTTGGAACCATAGAGTCTATATGGAGTCTTGACTGATACAAATCATCAGGCTCACTGCTATTGATTAAATAATGTCAATAAACTAGTGTGAATCATCTTCAAACTCCTTTGGACATATGACTACAAAGGAAAACTATTAACAATTATATATCATGCCTTGGGGCTTCCCTTGTTGCTCAGCTGGTAAAGAATGCGCCTGCAATGTGGGAGACCTGGGTTCGATCCTTGGGTTGGGAAGATCCCCTGCAGGAGGGCATGGCAAATGCCCAATATTCTTTGCCTGGAGAATCCCCATGGACAGAGGAGCCTGGTGGGCTACAGTCCATGAAGTGGCAAAGAGTCATACATGACTAAGCAACTAAGCACAGCAGCATGGCATCATGCCTTGATCAAGCGTTAGTGCTGTGTAGGTATTCCAGTAACATAGGTTAATGAGGTTAATTCTAGGTCTATTGGAATTAACCCTCACAGTAAATAACATCTTAATGAACCAAAACAAACAAAAAATTATGCACTGTAAATTACTATACAAACATAATGAATTAAGTAAAGTAATACTTGTTTTGTACTATTATGTGGAAATAGTGATGACACCACAGTAATAATCACAAGTTTCAATTAACATTATACATTGGGATACATGTATCTTTTTGAATTATAGTTTTCTCAGAATATATGTCCAGTAAGTGGGATTGCTGGATCATATAGTAGTTCTATTTTAGTTTTCTAAGGAACCTCCATACTGTTTTCCATAGTGGCTATATCAATTTACATTCCCACCAACAGTGCGTGAGGGTTCCCTTTTTTTACATCCTTTCCAGCTTTTATTGTTTGTGGATTTTTCAATTATAGCCATTCTGACCGATGTGATACCTCATTGTATGTTCATTGCAGAACTATTTTCAATAGTCAGGATATGGAAGCAACCCAAATGTCCATCGACAGATGAATGGATCAAGAAAATATGGTAATATACACAATGGAATAATGCTCAGCCATAAAAAGGAACAAATTTGGATCATTTGTAGACACACTGATAGACCTAGAGTATATCATGCTAAGTGAAGTCATAAAGAGAAAAACAAATATTATATATTAATGCATATATATGAAACCTAGAAAAATGGTATAGATGAATGGTTTTGCAGGGCAGCAATAGAGACACAGACATAGGAAATGGACCTATGGACCCAGTGGCGGGTAAGGGGTGGGAGGAATTGGGAAATTAGGACTGACATGTGTGCACTGCCATGTGTAAAAAGATTGCTGGTGGAAACATGCTGTGTAGTGCAGGGAGCAAAACTCAGTGCTCTGTGATGACATAGAGGGGTGGGATGGTGAGTGGGAGGGAGATTTATAAGGGAGGGGATGAATGTATGTATATATAGCTGATTCACTTCATTGTATAGCAGAAACAAACATAATGGTAAAGCAACTATACCCCAATTTAAAAAAATAAAAGAAAGACAAAAAAAAAAAAAAAGACAAAGTGCATAAAAGTGTGCTATGTTACAACAGAGTAGATGACATTGACAACCCTGGGAAGCCATACTTTCTAACTGAATCAGAACATTATGAATGAAGAAAGAAGGCCATTGTGTCCTAACAAACATAAGTGACCAAGCCATCATGTCCTTTTCTTACTCATTTTACTTCCTTCCTTAAGTTAATCACTTGTGCTAAAATTAATGACATAGAAAGAAAGGGAAAGATAAGGTAACCAATAATTCATTTGCCTTTCAATCTTTCGTTGCTCATCAGTACCTGGAGGTGCAGTGTGTTAGTAGAATATGCAATATCAAGAAGTGAAATAAAATCAATCAAGTTCACTTCATGCCATATTTTGCTGCTCGAGTAAGAATGAATTATATATACATGCACCAACTATGTCAAGGCTGTATATTGTCACCCTGCTTATTTAGCTTGTATGCAGAGTACATAATGCAAAATGCTGAACTGGATAATGCACAAACTGGAATCAAGATTGCCAGGAGAAATATCAATAACCTTAGATATGCAAATGACACCACTCTAATAATAGAAAGCAAAGAGGAACTAAAAAGATGAAGATGAAAGAGGAGAGTGAAAAAGCTGGCTTAAAACTCAACATTCAAAAGAGACACAGGTATCCCATTGTTCACTGAAGCACTATTTACAATAGCTAAAACATGGAAGCAACCTAGATGTCCATTGACAGATGAATGGATAAAGAAGCTGTGGTGCATATAACACAATGGAATATTACTCAGCCTTAAAAAAGAATGTATTTGAGTCAGTTCTAATGAGGTGGATGAACCTAGAACCTATTATACAGAGTGAAGTGAGTCAGAAAGAGAAAGATACCATATTCTAACACATATATACAGAATCTAGAAAAATGGTACTGAAGAATTTATTTACAGGGCAACAATGGAGAAACAGATATAGAGAATAGACTTATGGACATGGGGAGAGGGGAGGAGAGAGTGAGATGTATGGAAAGAGTAACATGGAAACTTACATTACCATATGTAAAACAGATAGCCAACGGGAATTTGCTGTATGGCTCAGAAAACTCAAACAGGGACTCTGTATCAACCTAGAGGGGAGGGCTGGGGGCAGGGGAGATGGGAGGGAGTTTTAAAAGGGAGGGCATATATGTCTACCTATAGCTGATTCATGTTGAGGTTTGACAGAAAACAGTAAAATTCTGTAAAGCATTAAAAGTAAAAAAAAAAAAAAATACAACTCAACATTCAAAAAACAAAGATCATGACATTGGGTCACATTACTTTATGGCAAATAGATAGGGAAACAATGGAAACAGTGACAGACTTTATTTTCTTGGGCTCCAAAATCACTGCAGATAGTGACTGCAGCCATGAAATTAAAAGATGCTTGCTCCTTGGAAGAAAATCTGTGACCAACCTAGACAGCATATTAAAAAGCAGAGACATTACTTTGCCAACAAAGATCCATCTAGTCAGCGCTATGGTTTTTCCAGTAGTCATGTATGGATGTGAGAGTTGGACCATAAAGAAGGCTGAGAATGGAAGAACTGATGCTTTCCAACTCTAGTATTGGAGAAGACTCTTGAGAGTCCCTTGGACTGCAAGGAGATCAAACCAGTCAATCCTAAGGAAATCAACCCTGAATATTCACTGGAAGGACTGATGCTGAAGCTCCAAAACTTTGGCTACCTGATGCAAAGAGCTGACACATTGGAAAAGACCCTGATGTTAGGAAAGATAGAATGCAGGAGTAGGGGACAAGAGAGGATGAGTTGGTTGGATGGAATCATCGACTCAATGGACATAGATTTGAGCAAGCTCCGGCAGGTGATGAAGGACAGGGAAGCCTGGTGTGCTGCAGTCCATGGGTTCACAAAGAGTCAGACATGACTGGGTGACTGAACAACAACAGTACCAAGTACAAAATACAAATTGTGTGATTTCAGTGATTCTGCATGTAGTTTGAGTGCTCTTACACTTGCATTAAATCTGGCATTTAATGCAGATTAAATGTACAATATTATATATGTACAATTTATATTGTACATATGTAATACATGTACAACATAAAGATGTACAATAAAATGTGTACTAATGCTTTTAAATTTCTTTGCTTGAAAAGTGTTAACCTCTCAGTTGTGTTTGACGCCTTATGATGCCATGGACTGTAGCCTACAAGGCTCTTCTAACCATGGAATTTCCCAGGAAAGAATACTGGAGTGGGTTGCCATTCCCTTCTCCAGGGGATCTTCCCAACCCAGGGATTGGAGGCAGATTCTTTACCGTCTGGAGCCACCAGGGAGGCCCTTTCTTTGAATGAATGAATTGAAAAAAACACTATGACAAGTCAAGAGAAAAACAACTGAAGAAAGAAAATGTTAGTAATTTTAATGACACATTTCCTTTGCTTTTTGAAAACACACTTTCATTGTGCATTCAGCACCATAAATTATGTAGCAGGCCCTGGGTAATTAATATTACTGCAACAAGTGTTCATGATATAATAGCAACATGGTGCTGTAGATGAATGAATATTTGGATTCTTACAAATACACAAACCAAAGTGACATCATTCAATTCACATATCTCTAAATTATGTCTTGGGAGGAATTGAAAATGGAATATAAAAATAAATAGTGAATATTGACCTAGCTAAATGTCTGAAAGAAAAACTGCATGAGTAAATTTCAATAGTTTATTTTGTAACGAGAACTGAAAGGTGGGTACTGACTTGCAGGTATGTTCTGGGAAATGGAAACCTCAGGGATCTGATGTTTCCTTGGTGATAGGTCTTTCTTTTCAAATCTGTTGTCTTTGTTAATACAGAGTTGAAAGCTTTGGGTGATGATTATTTCCTCATTCTTCTGGCTTCAACTTTTTCACAGTGCTAATAATTTGGAGATCGCATATGAAATGGTAGTATATTAAACGGTATAGCACTAAAGGAAGTTTCATAAAAACTTATATGGAAGCATGAGTGAAAATATAATTCACTAAGTGTCTTTTATATATTTGAGGGCACAGATACTATATTTCCACTTGAAGTCTCTTCTTTAGAAAAACAAAGACCATTCTAGGTATGTTTTCACCTTTATAAAACACTAATAATTTAATGTGAATAATTTTTTCTCTACATGGTAAAAATCTCAGATATATTCTATTCTTTTTGATACAGGTGTTAGAATCATCAAGATTTTTCTCAGTTCAGTCACTCAGTCGTGTCCGACTCTTTGCGACCCCATGAAACGCAGCATGCCAGGCCTCCCTGTCCATCACCAACTCCCAGAGTCCACCCAAACCTATGTCCATTGTGTCAGTGATCCCATCTAACCATCTCATCCTCTGTCTAATAGGCAATTAATTTTAATTTTTAAAATTTTAATGAGTCAAAGAAGTTTATTCTCTATGTCACTTTTTATAAAAAATTTATTTTATTGAGATAAGAGTCACAAACCATAAAGTTCCTCCTCAAAGTATGCAATTCAATGATTTTTTGGTATGTTGACAGAAATGTACTACCATCACTGCAATCAATTTAGAACATTCTCACCACCCCCAAAAGAAATCCCATATTCATTAGCTGTCATTACCCATTCCCTCCCAATCTCTCAGTTCTAAAAAGTCACTTATCTATGTGACCTTTTAAATCATATTGTCTTTTAAGTAATTGAAGATCTTTTAGAAGTTGCTAATATGGAAATGTTAATACAGGTTTCTAACTAAATGATCGATTAATTCAAAAGCAAAAACTCAAGTTCCAAGAAAAATATTTTTTAAAAATCCCTTTAAAATATTGAAAATATGCAGGATTTTAAACACAGAATTAAATTCTTTAATGTCATGAAGTTTTTTCTGCAATAACATTGATTTTCCTTTCAGCCATGAGGATAGCAATTGTCAGTCAGTCAGTCTGTCAATTCAGTAGCTCAGACAGGTCTGACTCTTTGCGACCCCATGAATCGCAGCATGCCAGGACTCTCTGTCCATCATCAACTCCCGGAGTTTACTCAAACTCATGTCCATCGAGTCGGTGATGCCATCCAGCCATCTCATCCTCTGTCGTCCCCGTCTCCTCCTGCCCCCAATCCCTCCCAGCTTCAGGGTCTTTTCCAATGAGTCAACTCTTTGCGTGAGGTGGCCAAAGTATTGGAGTTTCAGCTTCAACATCATTCCTTCCAAAGAATACCCAGGACTGATCTCCTTTAGAATGGACTGGTTGGATCTCCTTGCAGTCCAAGGGATTTTCAAGAGTCTTCTCCAAAACCATGGTTCAAAAACATCAATTCTTCGGTGCTCAGCTTTCTTCACAGTCCAACTCTCATATCCATACATGACTACTGGAAAAACCATAGCCTTGGCTAGACGGACCTTTGTTGGCAAAGTAATGTCTCTGCTTTTGAATATGCCATCTAGTTTGGTCATAACTTTCCTTCCAAGGGGTAAGCATCTTTTAATTTCATGGCTGCAATCACCATCTGCAGTGATTTTGGAGCCCAGAAAAATAAAGTCTGACACTGTTTCCACTGTTTCCACATCAATTTCCCATGAAGTGGTGGGACCAGATGCCATGATCTTAGTTTTCTGAATGTTGAGCTTTAAGCCAACTTTTTCGCTCTCCTCTTTCACTTTCATCAAGAGGCTTTTTAGTTCCTCTTCACTTTCTGCCATAAGGGTGGTGTCATCTGCATCTCTGAGATAATTGATATTTCTCTCGGCAATCTTGATTCCGAGAGAAACAGAATCAAGCCCAGCCCAGTGTTTCTCATGATGTACTCTGCATAGAAGTTAAATAAGCAGGGTGACAATATACAGCCTTGACGAACTCCTTTTCCTATTTGGAACCAGTCTGTTGTTCCGTGTCCAGGTCTAACTGTTGCTTCCTGACCTGCATAGAGGTTTCTCAAGAGGCAGTCAGGTGGTCTGGTATTCCCATCTCTTTCAGAATTTTCCACAGTTTATTGTAATCCCTACAGTCAAAGGCTTTGGCATAGTCAATAAAGCAGAAATAGATGTTTTTCTGGAACTCTCTTGCTTTTTCCATGATCCAGCAGATGTTGGCAATTTGATCTCTGGTTCCTCTGCCTTTTCTAAATCTGGAAGTTCACAGTTCACGTATTGCTGAACCTGGCTTGCAGAATTTTGAATATTGCTTTACTAGCGTGTGAGATGAGTGCAATTGTGTGGTAGTTTGAACATTCTTTGGCATTGCCATTCTTTGGGATTGGAATGAAAACTGACCTTTTCCAGTCCTGTGGCCACTGCTGAGTTTCCCAAATTTGCTGGCATATTGAGTGCAGAACTTTCACAGCATCATCTTTCAGGATTTGAAATAGCTCAACTGGAATTTCATCACTTCCACTAGCTTTGTTCGTAGTGATACTTTATAAGGCCCACTTGACTTCACATTCCAGGATGTCTGGCTGTAGGTGAGTGATCACACCATTGTGATTATCTGGGTCGTGAAGATTTTTTTTTTGTACAGTTCTTCTGTGTATTCTTGCCACCTCTTCCTAATATCTTCTGCTGTATTAGGTCCATACAATTTCTGTCCTCTATCGAGCCCATCTTTGCATGAAATGTTTCTTGGTATCTCTAATTTTCTTGAAGAGATCTCTAGTCTTTCCCATTCTGTTGTTTTCCTCTATTTCTTTGCATTGATCACTGAAGAAGGCTTTCTTATCTCTCCTTGCTATTCTTTGGAACTCTGCATTCAGATCCTTATATCTTTCCTTTTCTCCTTTGCTTTTTGCTTCCCTTCTTCTCACAGCTATTTGTAAAGCCTCTTCAGACAACCATTTTGCTTTTTTGCATTTCTTTTCCATGGGAATGGTCTTGATCTCTGTCTCCTGTACAATTCACGAACCTCCGTCCATAGTTCATCAGGCACTCTATCAGATATTGTCTCTTAAATCTATTTCTCACTTCCACTGTATAGTTATAAGGTGTTTGATTTAGGTCATACCTGACTGGTCTAGTAGTTTTCCCTACTTTCTTCAATTTAAGTCTGAATTTGGCAATAAGGAGTTCATGATCTGAGCCATAGTCAGCTACCAGTCTTGTTTTTGCTGACTGCATAGAGTTTCTCCATCTTTGGCTGCAAAGAATATAATCAATCTGATTTCAGTGTTGACCATCTGGTGATGTCCATGTGTAGAGTCTTATCTTGTGTTGTTGGAAGAGGGTGTTTGCTATGACCAGTGTGTTCTCTTGGCAAAACTCTTATTAGCCTTTGCCCTGCTTCATTCCATACTCCGAGGCCAAATTTGCCTGTTATTCCAGGTGTTTCTCGACTTCCTATTTTAGCAATGGTCAGATCAGATCAGATCAGATCAGTCGCTCAGTCGTGTCCGACTCTTTGCGACCCCATGAATCACAGCACGCCAGGCCTCCCTGTCCATCACCAACTCCCGGAGTTCACTCAGACTCACGTCCATCGAGTCCGTGATGCCATCCAGCCATCTCATCCTCTGTCATCCCCTTCTCCTCTTGCCCCCAGTCCCTCCCAGAATCAGAGTCTTTTCCAATGAGTCAACTCTTCGCATGAGGTGGCCAAAGTACTGGAGTTTCAGCTTTAGCATCATTCCTTCCAAAGAAATCCTAGGGCTGATCTCCTTCAGAATAGACTGGTTGGATGTCCTTGCAGTCCAAGGGACTCTCAAGAGTCTTCTCCAACACCACAATTCAAAAGCATCAATTCTTCGGTCCTCAGCCTTCTTCACAGTCCAACTCTCACATCCATACATGACCACAGGAAAAACCATATCTATACACAAACTATTAGGTGTATCATTCAAGGTGATACACCTAATAGAATAAAATGGGATAATGCTGAGGTCACATGTTTTCTTCTCCTTCCTTCCTTTCCTCCCTCCCTTCTTTCCTTCCTTCTTTCTTTTTTTTTTTTTTTAATATCCATTCTTTCTGCTTTATTTAAACTTGTGGGTACAGATATCTGTTCAGGATAGTGATTTCCCTTAGAATATGTACCTAGCAGTAGCTCTCTGGATCACATGATAATTCTATTTTAAAGTGTTTCTAGTGGGCAATTTCTACAGAAATTTCAAAAGCTGCTACCACTTACTCCCACTGGTGGCACCAACTTTTTCTACTACACAGAGTTAGGTGCCAGCTATTATCATTTGTAGAACTTTGCAAGGGGTACTACCAGAGGCAGTGAGAAACACATCAACTCCATCCAAATGCTGGGACACTATCAACAGCTAAGACTTAAAGCATAAAATCAACTTTGTATTCCATTCAGGAAGTAGGTGAATTTCTTTTTCACTTTTTTTAAAAAAATATTCTAATTACAATAATGAATGCCTTTATAAAGGGACAACAAAGAAGACACAGACACAGGGTCACAAAGGTAAGCCATGCAAGACAAAGACAGATTGAAGCAATGCATGTACAAGCAAGGAATACCAAAGATTGTTGAAGTTACCAAATGTTAGGAAAGTAGAATGGAATAGATTCCTCCAAAGAGACTTCAGAAGGAACCAACACTGCCAGCACTGTGATTTTGGACTTCTAGACTCTGTGTGCTTAGTTGCTCACTCGTTTTCAATTCTTTGCAACCCCACTGTCTGTAGCTTGCCAGGCTACTCTTCCACGGGGATTCTCCAGGCCCGAATACTGGAGTGGTTTGCCATGCCCTTCTCCAGGGCATCTTCCCAACCCAGGGATCAAAGCCAGGTCTCCTGCATTACAGGTGGATTCTTTAGCATGGATTCTAAGTCACTAGGGAAGCCCTCTGAACTCTAGGACTGTGAGAAAATAAGTTTCTGGTTTTTTTGCCTTTTTGCCTTTTTTTTTTTTACCACTAAGCTTGTGGTAATTTGTTATGACAGCCCCAGGAAACTGATACACATGACATATTACACTTGTAAGTTCATTCAGGCCCATTATTTTCATTAACTCACAAGAATCATTTAAAGCATATATTGTTTTGATTTTATAGGTGAGAAAATAGGAATCAGAGTGCTATGCTGATTTCCTAAGATAAAATAGTGAGATATTTGGAGGCCTAATACAATGGAGTTTCCACCTATCCAGAGCCATTCATTCACTCAGCAAATACTACTGAGTCCAGCTTTTGTTCTAGATACTGTGCTTTTCGTTAGTAAGAGAAGAAGATAATGAAGATGTACTCCTTGTCATCAATTTACTTGGAGTCTATGCCATAACATACAGAAAATAATGCAAATTCTGTAGTGCAGAAACCTAATGACAAAGGTATTTCTAAGTTATTTTGGGGTTGTGGGGAACTGGGTAATATTGTGAGGTGTGGGCTTAGGATACCAGAATTGAGTCAAAGAAAGAAAAATGCCAAAGTTAACCTAGGTTTAGCAATGATTATTAATTGCAAAATGCACTAAAGCTTTTAAAACATTTTCACAACTCACAGTTAGTGAGAGTGAACGTAAGTCACATACTCAAACATGAGGAGGCTGGAATTTGATAATTTGGTAAGGCTGGGAATTGAACTTGTGTCCATTTCTGTGTGTCTGTATATACTGCTATTTAGTATATCATACCACTGCTAGGGACTTTCATATAGAAAATTATATTTCTTTTATCATGCATTTTATTTATTTTTACTTCCTTATAAATAAAAATAGAACATTGATCTCATACACTTCTGTGTTAGCACTGATCACTACTGTACTTGAAAGTCGCTCAGTCGTGTCTGACTCTTTGCAACTCCATGAACTGTAGCCTGCCAGGCCCCTCTGTCCATGGATTTCTCCAGGCAAGAATACTGGAGTGGGTTCCCAGTTCCTTCTCCAGGGGAATCTTCCCAACCCAATGATTGAACCCAAGTCTCCTGCTTTGCAGGGAGATTCTTTGCCATCTGAGCCACCAGGGAAGCTATACTTATATAGTTTTATATTTATTTATTTTATCTGTAGCAGGATCTAATTCATGATCATAAGGTACATTGTTATCATTTCTTTTAGTTTCCCTTTGAGTAGTATATTTCCTCAATCTTTCTTTTTCATTCATTGGCTTACCATATTTTGAAGAATGTAAACCATTTATTTTGTAAAATGTCTCAGTTTGGGCTTTTCAGATGTTTTTTCATGGTTAGAATCATGTTATGAATTTTGGCAAAAATACCATAGATTTGATGTTGGATCTGTGTCAGGGTATCTGACCAGAAGACACCTAGCAATGATTACACTAGTAGAAACACCCATATCTTGGTTCCCCAAAATTATTATCCACTAAGAAGAACCAGGGATCTTTGGGAAAATGTCTAATTCCAGAGCTGGGTCTGGAAGTATTCAGAAGACTCCTGAACAATTTGCTATACCAGGAGGTAATCATCTTACCTCGATTGTAAGACAAATGCACATAAAATTCAGGTTTAAAGGCTTTCACTTAACAAATCTGTGAAACTTTGAACATTAAATTAAGAAGTAATAATACTGAGTCATAATCTATTAATTGAAAAAAGAATCTGTGAGTCCATCATACATAATTAAAGTTCTTTTAAAATAATGTATGTAGAAGACTTGTGATTTATTTTTAATAAAAATTGTGAGTTCCAATAATGTGTCAGGTTAAAGTACTACTTATGCATAGCAATTACCACAGTGACTGAAACACAATAAGGACTCAGTGTATAGTTACTTGTTATGTGAGTATTTGAATGAATAAATAGATGAGCTATACATTCTTGCCGTGGCTTCATTTTTAAGTCTTGTGACTTTGATTGAAGCGTCTTATGCTTTTAGGTCAAAGTTACCCATGTGCAAAATTAAGGCTGATGATAACACTTGAAAGCAGGATTCTGGATTAGATATTTTCTTTATGTTCTTTCTAGATTTTTGAGTCTGTGTAACCCAGTTTGGGTCTTTCCTGAAGATACTTAATGGTATATCAAAAATGTTTCCTGGGAGTTTCTATTATTACGGCAAGATATTCATGATATGAATTAATTTTGAGTAGTACTCTACGCAGTATTTCAGTCAGTTCAGTCGCTCAGTTGTGTCTGACTCTTTGCGACCCCACGAATCGCAGCACGCCAGGCCTCCCTGTCCATCACCAACTCCCGGAGTTCACTCAGACTCACATCCATCGAGTCAGTGATGCCATCCAGCCATCTCATCCTCTGTCGTCCCCTTCTCCTCTTGCCCCCAATCCCTCCCAGCATCAGAGTCTTTTCCAATGAGTCAACTCTTACGCATGAGGTGGCCAAAGTACTGGAGTTTCAGCTTTAGCATCATTCCTTCCAAAGAAATCCCAGGGCTGATCTCCTTCAGAATGGACTGGTTGGATCTCCTTGCAGTCCAAGGGACTCTCAAGAGTCTTCTCCAATATCACAGTTCAAAAGCATCAATTCTTCGGCGCTCAGCTTTCTTCACAGTCCAACTCTCACATCCATACATGACCACTGGAAAAACCACAGCCTTGACTAGACAGACCTTTGTTGGCAAAGTAATGTCTCTGCTTTTCAATATGCTATCTAGGTTGGTTATAACTTTTCTTCCAAGGAGTAAGTGTCTTTTAATTTAGGTATAATTGAGGCATATCACTGCTACATTTTTTGTTACATTGGAAACTTGTTTTGCATTTACATATTTTACACTCAATTTATTTGTTTTGTGAATAAGATTCATATTTCATTACTTTATATAAAAAGTTGGACTATAATTAAAGTAATTTATAATTAAGGATTATAAGAAACAGTACAAGTGGAGACACTGAAAAGCTTATAAAATACATTTATCTGAGGAATAGTTTTGCTGATCATTATAATTATGCTGACTTCTACATTGCAACTCATTTAAAACATTATATTTGGTATAAAATCTATCTCCTTTATATCTTACACAATATTAAAGAGTGAAAGAGTGAATCATAACCTGGGTTATTGCAAAAGGTGAAATATGTGATTAAAATTGCCAAGGGAACAAAGAAAATCAAGGTTGAAGAAATGATAAATAATATTCAAAGTCCAAAAGCCAAATTTAATCTAACTTAAGCCAAAGTAAACATTTATTGTAAGGATGTGTGCATGTATGCTAAGTCATGTCCAGCTCTTTGTGACTCCGTAGACTGTAGCCCACCAGGCTCCTCTGTCCTTAGAATTTCCAAGAATATAGGAGTAGGTTGCCATTTCTTACTTCAATTGTAAGGGTAGTGAGATGTCTTATGGAAATCATGAAATAGAATGCAACTAGTCTCTGGGTATTAGAAACAATTGAATCCAAATAATTGAACATTTATTAGAAATATTTTCCCATCTTGGGAATTCTCTCTGTCTCTTTGTCTTCTTGTCTCTGGTATATTTTTGTGGAAAACATGGTTTCTACATGAACATTCTCAGTTTTAAATCTCTTATAACCACCAGGTATCTACCCCTAGACTGAATGTGGCTTGAAAACATAGACTTGGAATAAATACTGCTTTGCTTTCTGTATCTATTTGGATAGAGGAGACAAGTGGGAAATTTTTCATAAATGTGTGCTAGTTTACTAGAGTTTTTTTTTTTTTTTGCAGCTTTATTTATATATTTTTGGCTGTGATGTGTCTTCATTGCCACATGGGCTTTTCTCTAGTTTCAGCGAGTGGTGGCTGCTCTCTGGTTGCAGTACGTGGACTTTCATTGAAGCAGCATCACTTGTTGTGGCGCACAGGCTCTAGGACACTCAAGCTTCATAGCTGTGGCATATAGACTCAGCAGTTGTGATTCCTGGGCTCTAGAACACAGGCTCAGTAGTTATGGCATACAGGCTTAGTTGCTCTGCAGCATGTGAAATCTTCCTGGACCAGGGAGCTAACCCTTGTTTCCTGCACTGGAAGGCAGATGGTTTTACTACTGAGCCACCGGGGAAGCCCGAGTAGCAATTATTGAGTTCACATAGTGTCCCCGGTGCTTAATGTTGAGTAAATCTGTGAAGCAGTTATTATCCACAGTTGTCATATGAGGAAATAAAAGCTCTGAGAAAGTACATAAAATGCTCATGCATTTAGTGGGGCGGTGGAAACATCATTTGAACTCATATTGATTTGACTCTAAACAAATATTTGTTTTCCCTCAAGCTAAATAAAAAGCGTTCACATTTTTCTAATAGACAAAATAATAAAAAAGATTAAGATTTAAATATTTAGAGAAAAAAGGAATAAGAGTTTTTAAAGAACATGGAAATTGAGTTGTTTTTTACTTAATACATGTATTAGAATTTAAGTTCTGCCTTAATAAAGGAATAGGGACTGAATTTGACCTTCATACCTTAAAACATTAAAAACTGGGTAAAATATTTAACATGCAATTTTTAAACATTGGACAGCAGGCAGCACAGTAATACGGTCTTGAGAAAAAGAAAACAAAAAAAAAAGTGAGCATTATATTACACAAACTTTCTTCCTGGAGATTTATTCCTGGTCATAAAGCAAGAAGAGTAAACTAGGACTCTCCAGAAAAATAGAAACAATAGCATGTATATATGAATATAGAAAGAGATTTCTTTTATGGAATTGGTTTATCATTATGGTGGCTGACAAGTGCCAAAATCTGTAGAATGGATAGTCGGGGTAGAGACTCAGGGAAGAGTCAATGCTGCAGTTCAGTTCTTAAGGCCATCTGTTCTTGTTTTACCAGTTTTGTTTAACCCAGGCCTTCAACTGATTAGATAAGGCCTACTAGCATTATAGAGGGCTATCTACTATACTTTGAGTCCACCAATTTAACAGTTAATTTTGATGAATTGATAAGCTTGACTTCATTAAAACTAGACATTTCTACTCTGTGAAATATCGTGCAAAAAGAATGAAAAGACAAGACATAGACTGGGAGACAACATCTGCAAAACATATATCTGAAAAAGTATTATTGTCCAAAATATACAGAAAAACTCCTAAAAGACATCAATAAGAAAACAAACAATATGATTAAAAAATAGGCCAAAGGCCTTAACAAACACCTTACAAAGAAGATATTCAGTGTAATATACATACAGTGGAATATAAATACAGTGAAATGTTTTTTAGTCCTTTAAAAGGAACAAAGTATTATTTGTACCATAACATTGTGCAATGCATGTCTTTAACTCTTCATTTTCATCTGCAAAATCTAAATAGTGGATATGTAAAATGTGAACAAATAAGAAATTTTACTTTATCTTTTGGCATAAAGTATCCTGTATCTTTCAATTTCCCTACATGCTATGACTAATTCTAGTGATTCTCATACTTTAACTTGCTTGCTGCAATATGAAAAATTATATGGTTAATATGTTCTATAATTTCTTAATACATGTTTAAATTCTAGGGGAATTATGTTTCCTCTTATTTACCAGAAAAATTGTTTTGGTTCTTTAACCCAAAGGCTTGAATTTTTTATTCTTACCTGCCATGGCACTTTATAATTTATATCATGTGTAACAGGCCTTTCTCTTTTGCTTCAAGTGGAAATCAACTACTGTTGTGAAACATTCACAGACCTAGACCTTTTATTTCCCCAAGTCTAATTTTGTATTAACATTCTGTAAATTATTGACTTTTAATAGCCTTAGAAGAGAGCTTTCCCAAGAAGGAAAACATAAAACATCAGAGTCATGAGATCTGGAATCTTTTTGTATCAATGTCCAATGTTTTGATCTGGTTCTGTTTAACATTTGATTAGTAGAATCCTATATACTGGAAGAGTAGATGATCAAACTCCTTCCCTTCTCCTCTGTCTCCATGTCCTACATAAACAAATCCAAAATATTTTTCCTTCAAATCTCATATGTTGAAGTTTTACTCATCATTTAATGTCTGACAAAAATACACTCTTTCTATAAAAACTTTACCTTCTCAATCAATTGGAAATCTCTGATTATCACCATTTTATAATTATTGTTATCAATAGATTTTCTTGGACAATTTTATCAGATACTCAAAAGATAAAGACTAAGCAACATATATATATATTTACTTCATCTGATTTAAACTTAGTAGTTAATGTATGTTGATACAATAGCATGATACACTTTATTTTTCAAGCTCAGTGGAATATTCACTGATATAAACCATATCCTGGGCCACAAAGCAAACCTCAACAAATGGAAACTACTTGTAAAGTTTATATTATGTTCTATTAAAATAATAATCAAGTAGAAATTGATAACAGAAAGCCAAGTGGAAAGTCTCTATAATGTTGTTGCTGTTTAGTTGCTAAGTCATTTTTGACTCTTCTGTGACTCCATTGACAATAGCCCACCAGACTCCTCTGCCCACAGGATTTTTCCAGGCAAGAGTATTGGAGTGGGTTGTCATTTCCTTTTCCAGGGGATCTTCCTGACCCAGGGATCAAACCCATGTCTGCTGCCTTGCAGGCAGATTCTTTGCTGCTGAGCCACTGGGGAAGGTCTTTCTATACATGGTAATAGCCTAAATAATCTATGGGTCAAGGAAGAAATCTCAAAGTAAATAAAATATATCTAGAACTAAATAAAAATGAAAATACAGCATATTAAAATACTTGACATTCAACTAAAGCCTTCAATCAATAATGTTGTTTTCACTTAAAAAAAAAAAAACCAAGTATAATAAAAAATACCCAAAACAAGAATAAGAAAAAAATAATAAAGACACAAGCAAAAATCAATGCAAATGAAAACAAGAAAATCAATGGAAACAAAGCTGATTCATTGGGAAAAAAATAAAATTGATAAAGCTCTACTTTTAAGTCTGACAAATAAAATAATAGCAAAGAAAAAAATAGCTAATATCAATAATGGAACAAGAAGTATTACTACAGATCTTATAGTCATTGAAAGCATGATAGAACACTACAATTTTATAGTCATAAATTCAGTTTAGAAGAAATAGACAAATTTCTCAAAACCCACAAAATACTAAGGCTCAATAAAGATGAAATATTCAACTAAAATAATCCTATTAACTTTAAAGAAATTGAATTTGTAATTTAAAAGCTCTCTAAAGAGAAACAAGACCTGGATGTTTCACTGAAAAAAATCTACCAAACACTTAAATACAACAATTTTATACAATCTCTCAGTTCAGTTCAGTTGCTCAGTCGTGTCTGACTCTGCGACCCCATGGGCTGCAGCATGCCAGGCTTCCCTGTCCATCACCAACTCCTGGAGCTTGCTCAAACTCATGTCAATCAAGTTGATATGCCATCCAACCATCTTATCCCCTTCTCTTCCTGCTTTCAATCTTTCCCAGCATCAGGGTCTTTTCCAGTTAGTCAATTCTTTGCATGAAGTGGCCAATATACTGGAGTTTCAGCTTCAGCATCAGTCCTTCCAATGAATATTCAGGACTGATTTCCTTTAGGATTGACTTGATCTCCTTGCAGTCCAAGAGACTCTCAACAGTCTTCTCCAACAGAGTAGTTCAAAAGCATCAATTCTTCAGCACTCAGCTTTCTTTATAGTCTAGCTTTCACATCTATACATGACTACTAGAAGAAACATAGCTTTGACTAGACGGACCTTTGTTGGCAAAGTAATGTCTCTGCTTTCTAATATGCTGTCTAGGTTGGTCATAACTTTTCTTCCAAGGAGCAAGATCTTTTAATTTCATGGCTGTAGTCACCATCGGCAGTGATTTTGGAGACCCCCAAAATAAAGTCTGTCACTGTTTCCATTGTTTCCCCATATATTTGCCATGAAGTTATGGGACTGAATGCCATGATCTTAGTTCTTTGAATGTTGAGTTTTAAGCCAACTTTTTCTTCTCTTTCACTTTCATCAAGAGGCTTTTCAGTTCTTCTTCACTTTCTGCCATAAGGATGGTGTCATCTGCATATCTGAGGTTATTGATAATTCTCCTGGCAATCTTGATTCCAGCTTGTGCTTCATCTAGCCCTGCATTTTACATGATGTACTCTGCATATAAGTTAAATAATCAGGGTTACAATATACAGTCTTGACATCCTCCTTTTCCAATTTGAAACCAGTCTGTTGTTCCATGTCCAGTCCTAACTGTTGCTTCTTGACCTGCATGCAGATTTCTCAGGAGGCAGGTCAGGTGGTCTGGTATTCCCGTCTCTTAAAGCATTTTCCACAGTTTGTTGTGATCCACACAGTTAAAGGCTTTGGTATAGTCAATAAAGCAGAAGTAGATGTTTTTCTGGAATGCTGTTTTTTCAATGATCCAGCAATCTCAATCTCTTCAGACAATCTTTTGAAGCAATACCAACGATACAATCCAACAATACAATCTCTTTCAGAATATAAAAGAGCATAGAACATTTCCCAACACATTTTATGGGCTTCACTTTTTGCTCAGATGGTAAAGAATCCACCTGCAATGCAGGGGACCTGTGTTTGATCCCTGGGTTGGGAAGATCTCCTGGAGCAGGGAAAAGGCTACCCACTCCAGTATTCTGGCCTGGAGAATTCCATGGACTGTTTAGTTCATGGGGTCTCAAAGAGTCAGACATGCCTGAGATACTTTCACTAATACTGACTAGTATCAACATGATATCAAAACCAGGTGAAGACAGTACAAAATAAAAAGAAAAGAAAGAGGAAAAAAAAATCTACAGATCAGTATCTCCCATGAACTTACACATTAAAACTGTCAACAAAATATTAGTAAATTGAATCCAGAAATGTATAAAAAGAAAAATACATAATTACTAAGTGAAATCTACTCTAACTGTGAAAGCCTGCTTCAACATTTGAAAATCAATCAATTTAATTCACCATATCAACAAGCTTAAAAAGAAAAATCAAGTCATGTATCATTTGACAAAGAAAAAGCATTTTAGAAAATCCAACATTAATTCATGACAAAAGCTAAACATGTTAGTAATAGACAGGAGTTACCTCAACCTGATAAAAGCACATGCTGAAATTTCCAGCTATCATCATGCAGCAAGAGTCGAAGACTTGTTTTCAAGATAGATCACACACTGGGCCACAAGAAGTCTGAATAAATTAAAAAAAACTGAAATCATATCGAGTATTTTTTTTTTCTGATCACACAATGAAATTAGAAATAAACTACAAGAAACAATAAAAAAAGGCTGAGAGGAGCTACCCCACGTCCGAGGTAAGGATCAGCAGCTGCACTTGGCTGGAGCAGCCGTGAAGAGATACCTTACATCCAAGGTAAGAGAAACCCATGTAAGATGGTAGGCACTGAAAGAGGGCATCAGGGACAGAAAGACTGAAACCACAATCACAGAAAACAGACCAATCTGATCACACCGACCACAGCCTTGTCTAACTCAATGAAACTAAGCCATGCCATGTGGGGCCCCCCAAGACGGAGTGGTCATGGTGGAGAGGTCTGACAGAATATTGTCCACTGGAGAAGGGATAGGCAAACCACTTCAATATTCTTGCCTTGAGAACCCCATGAACAGTATGAAAAGGTAAAAAGATAGGACACTGAAAGAGCAACTCGGTCGGTAGGTGCCCAATATGCTATTGGAGATCAGTGGAGAAATAACTCCAGAAAGAATGAAGGAATGGAGCCAAAGCAAAAACAATACCCAGTTGTGGATGTGACTGGTGACAGAAGCAAAGTTCGATGCTGTAAAGAGCAATATTGCATAGGAACCTGGAATGTTAGGTCCATGAATCAAGGCAAGTTGGAAGTGGTCAAGCAGGAGATGACAAGAGTGAACATCGACATTCTAGGAATCAGTGAACTAAGATGGACTGGATTGGGTGAATTAACTCAGTTGACCATTATATCTACTACTGTGGGCAGGAATCCCTTAGAAGAAATGGAGTAGTCGTCATAGTCAACAAAAGAGTCTGAAATGCAGTACTTGGATGCAATCTCAAAAATGACAGAATTCTCTCTGTTCATTTCCAAGGCAAACCATTCAATGTCACGGTAATCCAAGTCTATGCCCCAGCCAGTAAGTAACTCTGAAGAAGCTGAAGTTGAACAGTTCTGTGAAGACCTACAAGACCTTGTAGAACTAACAACCAAAAAAGATGTCCTTTTCATTATAGGGGACTGGATTGCAAAAGTAGGAAGTCAAGAAATACTGGAGTAACAGGCAAATTTGGCCTTGGAGTACAGAATGAAGCAGACATTCACATTGAAGTCGTTCAGTCGTGTCCGACTCTTTGCGACCCCATGGACTGTAGCCTATCAGGCTCCTCTGTTCATGGAATTTTCCAGGCAAGAGTACTGGAGTGGGTTGCCATTTCCTTCTCCAGGAGATCTTCCCGACCTAGGGATCAAATCCGGATCTCCCGCATTGTAGGTAGACGCTTTACCGTCTGAGCCACCAGGGAAGTCAGAATGAAGCAGGGCAAAGGCTAATAAAGTTTTGCCAAGAGAACACAATGGTCATAGCAAACACCCTCTTCCAACAACACAAGAGAAGACTCTACAGATGGACATCACCAGATGGTTGACACAGAAATCAGATTGATTATATTCTTTGCAGCCAAAGATGGAGAAGCTCTATACAGTCAGCAAAAACAAGACCAGGAGCTGACTGTGGCTCAGATCATGAACTCCTTATTGCCAAATTCAGACTGAAATTGAAGAAAGTGGAGAAAACCACTAGCCTATTCAGGTACTACCTAAATCAAACCCCTTATTATTATACAGTGGAAGTGAGAAATAGATTTAAGGACTAGATCTGATACACAGAGTGCCTGATGAACTATGGATGGAGGTTCGTGACATTGTACAGGAGACAAGAATCAAGACCATCCACAAGAAAAAGAAATGCAAAAAAGCAAAATGGTTGTCTGAAGAAGCCTTACAAATAGCTGTGAAAGGAAGGGAGGTGAAAAGCAAAGGAGAAAAGAAAATATATTCCCATTTCAATGCAGAGTTTCAAAGAATAGCAAGGAGAGATAAGAAAGCCTTCTTCAGTGATCAGTGCAAAGAAATAGAGGAAAACAACAGAATGGGAAAGACTAGAGATCTCTTCAAGAAAGTTAGAGATGCCAAGGGAAAATTTCATGCAAAGATGGGCTCAATAAAGGACAGAAATGGCAGGGAACTAACAGAAGCAGAAGATATTAAGAAGAGGTGGCAAGAATACACAGAAGAACTGTACAAAAAAGATCTTCATGACCCAGATAATCACGATGGTGTGATCACTCACCTACAGCCAGACATCCTGGAATGTGAAATCAAATGGGCCTTAGGAAGCATCACTACGAACAAAGCTAGTGGAGGTGCTGGAATTCCAGTTGAGCTATTTCAAATCCTGAAAGATGACGCTGTTAAAGTGCTGCACTCAATATGCCAGCAAATTTAGAAAACTCAGCAATGGCCACAGGACTGGAAAAGGTCAGTTTTCATTCCAATCCCAAAGAAAGGCAATGCCGAAGAATGCTCAAACTACCACACAATTGCACTCATCTCACACTCTAGTAAAGTGATGCTCAAAATTCTCCAAGCCAAGCTTCAGAAATACATGAACCGTGAACTTCTTGATGTTCAAGCTGGTTTTAGAAAAGGCAGAGGAACCAGAGATCAAATTGGCAACATCTGCTGGATCATGGAAAAAGCAAGAGAGTTCCAGAAAAACATCTATTTCTGCTTCATTGTCTATGCCAAAGCCTTTGACTGTGTGGATCACAATAAACTGTGGAAAATTTTGAAAGAGATGGGAATACCAGGCCACCTGACCTGCCTCTTGAGAAACCTATATGCAGGTCAAGAAGCAACAGTTAGAACTGGACATGGAACAACAGACTGGTTCCAAATAGGAAAAGGAGTACGTCAAGGCTCTATATTGTCACCCTGTCTTTAACTTATATGGAGTATATCATGAGAAATGCTGGGCTAGAGGAAGCACAAGTTGGAATCAAGATTGCCAGGAGAAATATCAATAATCTCAGACATGCATATGACACCACCCATATGACAGAAAGTGAAGAACTAAAGAGCCTCTGGATGAAAGTGAAAGAGCAGAGTGAAAATTTGGCTTAAAGCTCAACATTCAGAAAACTAAGATCATGCCAAGATCATGGCATCCAGTCCCATTACTTCATGGCAAATAGATGGGGAAACAGTGGCTGACTTTATTTTTCTGGGCTTCAAAATTACTGCAAATGTTGACTGAAGCCATGAAATTAAAAGATGCTTACTCCTTGGAAGGAAGGTTATGACCAACTTAGACAGCATATTAAAAAGCAGAGACATTATTTTGTCAACAAAGGCCCGTCTAGTCAAGGGTATGCTTTTTCCAGTGGTCACATATGGATGTGAGAGTTGGACTATAAGGAAAGCTGAGTGCTGAAGAACTGATGTTTTTGAACTGTGGTGTTGGAGAAGACTCTTGAGAGTCCCTTGGACTGCAAGGAGATCCAACCAGTCCATCCTAAAGGAGATCAGTCCTGGGTGTTCATTGAAAGGACTGATATTGAAGCTGAAACTCCAATATTTTGGCCATCTGATGAGAAGAGTTGACTCATTTGAAAAGACCCTGACCCTGACTACTTATATTAAACTAGAACTTCTAATCAGTGGAATGAAGTGATAAAAAAAAAAATAAAAGGAACAAATTGTTTCTTTTTCCATATAATGATTTTCTATATTGAAAATCTCAAGGAGTCTACAAAAAGATTATTAGAACTATTCAGTGACTTCGATATGGTTGAAAGACTCATGAGTGTCTCATGAAAATCAATTATATTTTTATATACTAAAACACACATGAAAATCCACATTTTTTAAAACTACAATTTACAGTTCCCTCAAAATAAAATTCTTATGCATAAATATAATAAAACATTTAAAGGTTGTATAGCCTCAAAATTACAAAACATTGATGTAAGAAATCAGAGAACATAATGGATTCATGATTTATGAATTCATGTTCATGGATCATAACACTTGATATTATGAAGATGCCAATTGTCTTTGAATTATTCTATAGTTCTAATGCAATTCTGTAAAACAATATGTCAAAGACAAACTTGATCTTAGTCAATTTATATACTTTATTTGTGTACAGAGATTGGCATTTTATCTGTATTTACAGGCATAAATTTTCACAGTTTAACTCCCTCAAAGTCATTAAATTTCTTCTCCCATTTTATATTGGTATGGCCTAAAAATTACTTGATTAACCTTTTGCTGGGTTGAAAGTGTTAAATGTCATTTGGGATTAAGTAGCCCATAGATTTTGGCTGATTTATAACTTATGGCATTTAAAAAACTTATGTAATAATATTTTCAATGCATAGATTTTGACTTTTATTTTTTCACCTTTTTATTTGGCAATGGGATGATTAACAGAAATGAGAGAGGTTTGTGAATTCTGAGAAGATCCTTAGTTTTATTTGTTGCTTTAGTTAGCAAATCTTGTGCTTTTTCCCACAGATGTTAAAGCTGTTTATTTTTAAATGTTTAGAATCATATCTTCTTCTGATCTTTAACATTCAAAATGCTTAGAGAATCTAGATCTAAGTCCAAAAATATGCCATTGCCATTAAATAAAATCTGAATCTGAGTTTTGTAGGACTATATCTCTTTAGTCAGATAAAGATTTACTCCAAATTTTTTCTCCCTGTATCTGGAAGAATGGGAAGTATATTTTTGCTTCTTGGCTCTAATGAAGGAATGGTTCACATTTATCTAATACAGTTTATTTTTACAAATGTTCTCAGAAGTGAGGTAATCAGACATTGAGGCAACGTAGAAAAGTTATTATCATAATAAATTTATAAACTTATGTGCATTCTTTCTCTTCTTTATAAATCTGTGAGGCCCTTGATGCTATCTGTGACTTACATATAAGACGTCTCAGTTTCTGGGTCAGCGTTTTATTTGATGCCTCAGTAAATCAGAGGATACTCTCATACTGAAAGATGTTCAAGCAAAAAAAAAAAAAAGTTGATTTATTGTTTCACATAACTGGAAACTCCAGGGACAAATTTAGCTATCAGGAAAATTGAATCAAAGATCAGAAGTCTGTCTCTGTCCCTCAATTCAGCTGTCCTGTGGTATCGCCTCATCTTCACAGAGATTCTCCCCACCGAGCAGCCTCTGACAAGCTCACACGTATCATGTTGCACAGTAAACCTAGTGAGGAAGAGTGTTTCTCCTTCTAATATTTCCTGTTAAATTTTAAATATTGATGATAAGCCTGGAGTGAGTCATGTGTTGATCCCCTTTATTATAGAAGCATATGTGCTTCTCTGAGATGTGCACACCCCAACCTAGATAGCATATTGAAAAGCAGAGACATTACTTTGCCAACAAAGGTTCGTCTAGTCAAGGCTATGGTTTTTCCTGTGATCATGTATGGATGTGAGAGTTGGACTGTGAAGAAAGCTGAGCACCAAAGAATTGATGCTTTTGAAGTGTGGTATTGAAGAAGACCCTTGAGAGTCCCTTGGACTGCAAGGAGATCCAACCAGTCCATTCTGAAGGAGATCAGCCCTGGGATTTCTTTGGAAGGAATGATGCTAAAGCTGAAACTCCAGTACTTTGGCCACCTCATGCAAAGAGTTGACTCATTGGAGAAGACTCTGATGCTGGGAGGGATTGGGGGCATGAGGAGAAGGGGACAACAGAGGATGAGATGGCTGGATGGCATCACTGACTCAATGAACGTGCGTCAGAGTGAACTCGGGAGTTGGTGATGGACAGGGAGGCCTGGCGTGCTGCGATTCATGGGGTCGCAAAGAGTTGGACACGACTGAGCGACTGAACTGAACTGAACTGAACTCCATCCAAAGCCACAGACAGAATGCAGCACTGGGTATTTTCTTTATGGAAATTCAGTATTTATTAATAGAAAATGGTTAATAGGTGCTGGGCAAGCAGAAATGAGTTTTCCAAACAGTACATGTGCATGCCTGCTAGGTTGTTTCAATCATGTCTGTCTCTTTGTGACTCAATAGACCATAACCGTCTAGACTTCTCTGGCCATAGGACTCTCCAGGCAAGAATACTGGAGTGGGTTGCCATACCCTCCACCAGGGAATCTTCGGAACTCAGGGATCCAGCTCTCTTTATCTCTTGCTTTGGCAGATGGGTTCTTTACCACTAGC
Source organism: Bos mutus (assembly GCF_027580195.1). Taxonomy (NCBI): domain Eukaryota; kingdom Metazoa; phylum Chordata; class Mammalia; order Artiodactyla; family Bovidae; genus Bos; species Bos mutus. The sequence continues at coordinate 75,567,386 of NC_091617.1, forward strand.
GCCACCTGGGAAGCCACAAACAATACACACCCAACACAAAAATACCCGAAATGAAGTCATGAAAGCAAATAAATAATAAAAGTAAGACACGAAGAATTAAAGAATGTTCTGGGATTTTCATTTGAAAGAGCAGTGTTGGAGTTATAGTTCTGGCACTTTCAAGCCATGTGGACTTAAGTAAATGACATATACTCTATGAAATTTAATTTCTTTTCTGTTTAGTTTTTAAGAATAAACAAAATGTTTATAATCCACTAATGAGATAATTGTATATAGAGAAAAATCCAAAAACATTTAAAAGTAGAATAGAATAACGTAACAGTTCAGCATGTTTCTTGGAACTTAATAGGTATCATAAAAATTAACCATGACTTTATGATTTAATAAATGGTACAATACTGAATTTAAAAAATATACCATCTTAAATACTATCAAAAATGTAAGGCATTTAAGAAAAATATCCAATAAATATGTATGACTCCTCCATACAAAAAGAAATTTAAAAATTAAGTCAGGTGTCAGGTTTATTAGGCTATAATTTCAGTTCAGTTCAGTTCAGTTGCTCAGTTGTGTCTGACCCTTTGCAACCCCATGGATTGCAGTATGCCAGGCTTCTCTGTCCATCACCTAATCCCAGAGCTTGCTCAAACTCATGTCCATCAAGTTGGTATGCCATCCAACCATCTTATCCTCTGTCATCCCCTTCTCCTCCTACCTTCAATCTTTCCCAGCATCAAGGTCTTTTCCAATGAGTCAGTTCTTCACATCAGATGGCTAAAGTGTTGGAGTTTCAGTTTCAGCATCAGTCCTCCCAATGAATATTCAGGACTGATTTCATGGAGGATTGACTGGTTAGATCTCTTTGCAGTCCAAGGGACTCTCAAGAGTCTTCTCCAACACCACAGTTCAAAAGCATCAATTCTTCAGCTCTAAGCTTTCTTTTTAGTCCAATTCTCATATCCATACATGACCACTGGAAAAAATATAGCCGTGACTAGACAGAACTTGTTGGCAATATAATGTTTCTGCTTTCTAATATGCTGTCTGGGTTGGTCATAACTTTTCTTCCAAAGAGCAAGCGTCTTTTAATTTCATGGCTGCAATCATCATCTGCAGTGATTTTGGAGGCCCCCAAATAAAGTCTTCGACTGTTTTCATTGTTTCTCCATCTATTTGCCATGAAGTGATGGGACCGTATGCCATGATCTTAGTTTTCTGAATGTTGAGTTTTAAGCCAATTTTTTCACTCTCCTCTTTCACTTTCACCAAGAGGTTCTTTAGTTCTCTGCTTTCTGCCATAGGCATGGTGTCATCTGCATATCTGAGGTTACTGATACTTCTTCTGGCAATCTTGATCCCAGCTTGTGCTCAATCCAGCCTGGCATTTTGCATGATGTACTCTGCATATAAGTAAAATCAGCAGGGTGACAATATATAGCCCTGATATACTCATTTCCCTATTTGGAACTAGTCTGTTTTTCCATGTCCAATTCTAACTGTTGCTTCTTGACCTGCATGCAAATTTCTCAGGAAACAGGTAAGGTGGTCTGGCATTCCCATCTCTTTAAGAATTGTCTACAGTTTGTTGTGATGCACACAGTCAAAGGCTTTGGCATAGTCAATAAAGCAGAAGTAGATGTTTTTCTGGAACTCTCTTGTTTTTTTGATAATCTTATGCATTTGGCAATTCGACCTCTGGTTCCTCTGCCTTTTCTAAATCCAGCTTGAACATCTGGAAGTTCATGGGTCACATACTGTTGAAGCCTGACTTGAAGAATTTTGAGCATTACTTTGCTAGCATGTGAGATGAGTGCAATTATGTTGTAGTTTGAACATTCTTTGGCATTGCTTTTCTTTGGGATTGGAATGAAAACTGACCTTTTCCAGTTCTGTGGCCACTGCTGAGTTTTCCAAATTTGCTGGCATGTTGAGTGCAGCACTTTAACAACATCATGTTTTAGGGCTGGAAATAGCTCAACTAGAATTCCATCACCTCCACTAGCTTTGTTCGTAGTGATGCTTTCTAAGGCCCACCTGACTTCACATTCCAGGGTGTCCTGCTCTGGGTGAGTGATTATATTATCGTGGTTATCTGCATCATGAAGATCTTTTTTGTATCGTTCTTCTGTGTATTCTTGCCACCTCTTCTCAATACCTTTTACTTCTGTGAGGTCCATACCATTTCTGTCCTTTATTGTGTCCATCTTTGCATGAAATGTTTCCTTGGTATCTATAATTTTCATGAAGAGATCTCTAATGTTTCCCATCCTATTGTTTTCCTCTATTTCTTTGCCTTGATCAGTGAGGAAGGCTTTCTTATCTGTCCTTGCTATTCTATGGAACTCTGCATTCAGATGGGTATATCTTTCCTTTTCTCCTTTGCCTTTAGCATCTCTTCTTTTCTTAGCTATTTGTAAGGCCTTCTCAGAAAACTGTTTTGCCTTTTTGCATTTCTTTTTCTTGGAGATGGTCTTTATCACTGCCCCCTTTACAATGTCACAAACCTCTGTCCATAGTTCATCAGGCACTCTGTCTATCAGATCTAGTCCCTTGAATCTATTTCTCACTTCCACTGTATAATCATAGGGGATTCAATTTAGGTCATACCTGAATGGTCTAGTGGTTTTCCCTACTTTCTTCAATTTAAGTCTGAATTTTGCAATGAGGAATTCGTGATCTGTGCCACGGTCAGCTCCTGGTTTTGTTTTTGCTGACTGTATAGAGCTTCTCCATCTTTGGCTGCAAAGAATATAATCAATCTGATTTCAGTATTGACCATCTGGTGATGTCCATATGTAGAGTTGTCTTTTCTTTTGTTGAAAGAGACTGTTTGCTATGACCAGTGCATTCTCTCGGCAAAACTCTGTTAGCCTTTTCCCTGTTTCATCTTGTCCTCCAAGGCCAAATTTGCCTGTTACTCCAAGTATCCCTTTACTTCTTACTTTTGCATTCTAGTCCCCAGTGATGAAAAGGACATCTTCTTTGGGTGTTAGTTCTAGAAGGTCTTGCAGGTCTTCATAGAACCATTCACCTTCAGCATCTTCAGCATTACTGGTTGGGGCATAGACTTGGATTGCTGTGATATTAAATAGTTTGCCTTGGAAATGAACCAAGATCATTTTCTTGTTTATGAGATTGTATCCAAGTACTGCATTTTGGACTCTTTTGTTGACTATGAAGGCTACTCCATTTCTTCTAGGGGATTCTTGCCCACTGTAATAGATACACTGGTTATCTGAATTAAATTAATCCGTTCCAGTCTGTTTTAGTCCACTGATTCCTAAAACGTCTGTGTTCACTCTTGCCATCTGTTTGACCACTTCCAATTTAGCTTGATTCATGGACCTAACATTCCTGATTCCTATGCAATATTGTTTTTTAAAACATCAGATTTTACTTCCCTCACCAGTCACCTCAACAAGTGGTCATTGTTTTCTCTTTGTCTTTGTTTCTTCACTCTTTCTGGAGTTATTTCTATATTCTTCTCCAGTAGTATATTGGGCACCTACCGACCTGGGGACGTTATCTTTCAGTGTCATATCTTTTTGCCTTTTCATACTGATCATGGGGTTCTCAAGGCAAGGATACTGAAGTGGTTTGCCATTCCCTTCTCCAGTGGACCACATTTTTTCAGAACTCTCCACCATGACCTGTCTGTCTTTGGTGGCCCCACATGGCATGAATCATAGTTTCATTGAGTTAGACAAGGCTGTGGCCCATGTGATCAGTTTGATAGTTTTCTGTGATTGTGGTTTTCATTCTGTCTGCCCTATGATGGATTATGATAAGAGTTTTATGGAGGCTTCCTGATGGGAGAGACTGACATTGCGGGAAAGTGGGTCTTGTTCTGATGGGTGGGGCCATGTTCATTAAATCTTTAATCCAACTTTCTGTTGGTGGACAGGGCTGCTGTGTTCCCTCCCTATTGTTTGACCTGAGACCAAACTATTGTGGGGGTAATGAAGATAATGGCGACCTCCTTCAAAAGGTCTTGTGCAAGCACTGTGGTATTCAATGCCCCTGACCCTGCAACAGGCCACTGTCGACCCACACCTCCGCCAGAGACTCCTGGACACTCACAGGCACTTCTGGGTCAGTCTCTTGCAGAGTCATTGCTTCTTTCTCCTGGGTCCTGGTGTGCACAGGCTTTGCTTCTGCCTTCCAAGAGTCTGTTTCCTCAGTCTTGTGTAAGTTCTGTAATCAAATCCCACTGGCCTTCAAAGTCAAATTCCCTGGGGGTTCTCAGTCCCTTTGCCATGTCCCCGGGCTGGGAAATCTGTTGTGGAAATAATTCATGTGCAATAAACTTTTCTTTTTTCCAAGTGCAATTCTATGATTTTTAACAAATGCATGTGGTTGTGTAACCACTAGCACAATAAAAAGAGTCACCATTTACATCAACCCCCAAACTGCTCAAATGCTCCTTTGTCAACCTACTGTCCCCACATCCAAACCCTGGTTACCACTGTTCTTTTTTGTTTTTGTACTTACCATTTTGGCTTTGCCAGAACATCTTATTAATGGAATAATACAGTTTGTGGCTTTCTGAGTTTGGCTTCTCTCACTTAGCATCATGTATTTGCTAGCTACCCATGTGCTGCATGCATCAATAAATCCTTCCACTTTATTGCTGAATAGAATTGCATTGCATACTGTTCCACAGTTTGTTTATCCATTTAACAATTGACGGACATCTGCGTTGTTTCTAGTTTTTGGCAACTATCAACACTGCAATAAACTTTCCCATACAGTTCTTTTCCTTTTTGTAATTTTTTTTGTGAACATGTATTTTATTTCTCTTGAGAAAGCACACAGGAGTGAGATTTCTGAGTCAAATCATTGTCGAAGTTGGAGAAAACTGATTTTTCACATGCCTATACTAATTTGCATTCCCACTGCTGCTGCCGCCGCCGCTAAGTCGCTTCAGTCGTGTCCGACTCTGTGCGACCCCACAGACGGCAGCCCAACAATATATAAATATTCCAGTTGCTCCACGTTCTTGCCAGTACCTGGTACTCTGTTCTATTTTAGTCATTCTAATAACAGTGTAGTAATATTTCATTGTGATTAAAATTTGCATGTGGTTAATGACTGATATTTGGAGAAGGCAATGGCATCCCACTCTAGTACTCTTGCCTGGAAAATCCCATGGACAGAGGAGCCTGGTGGGCTGCAGTCCATGGGGTCGCTAAGAGTCGGACACGACTGAGCGACTTCACTTTCACTTTTCACATGCATTGGAGAAGGAAATGGCAACCCACTCCAGTGTTCTTGCCTGGAGAATCCCAGGGACAGAGGAGCCTGTTGGGCTGTTGTCTACGGGGTTGTACAGAGTCGGACACGACTGAAGTGACTTAGCAGCAGCAGCAGCAATGACTGATAGTAGTGAGCAGATTTTCATGGTATTACTTGCTACCTGTGCATCATCTTTGATTAAGTTTCTGTATACTCTGAACTATTTTCTTATTAAGTTATAATAGGTCTTTATATATTCAGAATACAAGTCCCTCATCAGAAATATTTTGTGCATATTGTCATATAGCCTAAAGTTATTCTGTTATTTTTCTAAAGTGTCTTTTGAAATGCAAGACTTTTATTTTGAAGATGTCCAATTTTATCAATTTTTTGAAAAAATTGCAGTCATCATTTTTGTGTTGTAGCTTTAAAATTGTTGTTTGACCCAAGATCACAAGAATTTTCTTCTATCAGTTTTATATGTTTACACTTGATATTTGTGTTTATCATTCATTTCAGCTTAATCTTTTATAGTGCAAAGTGACACTGAAAGTTCTTTTGTAGAAAAATATCATAGTTTCAGTATTATTTGTTTAGGTGACTATCCTGAACTGCCTTGGCAGATATAAAATTATGTATAAGACAATTATATATAAATATGCATATATTTATGCTATTTTATTATTTAGTGTTTATATAATTTATATATATTGTATCTAATTATGTACATATAATTACATGAATGCTAGAAAGAAAATATAAATTCTTTTTTTTTTTTTAATAGTGAAAACTTTTATATTTGGAATTAGCCAGCTGGACTCAGTTTAGATAATGCCAATTTTGTTGGCAACATCCAAAGCATCATAGTCTGGAGCCAGTCGAACATATGCCTTCTTCTCTCCATCAGGCCTGATCAGAGTATTGACCTTAGCCACGTCAATGTCATAGAGCTTCTTCACAGCCTGTTTAATTTGGTGCTTGTTGGCCTTGACGTCCACAATGAATACCAGTGTGTTGTTGTCTTCTATTTTCTTCATGGCTGACTCGATGGTGAGGGGGAATTTGATGATGGCATAGTGGTCAAGTTTGTTTCTCCTAGGGGCACTCTTCCGAGGATATTTGGGCTGCCTCCTGAGCCGCAGTGTTTTGGGCCGCCGGAAGGTGGGCGACGTCCGGATCTTCTTTTTTTTGTGGCTGTGGACACCTTTCAACACTGCTTTCTTGGCCTTCAACATGGAGTTTACAACTGTATATTTATCAGGCTTCAAATAAATTTTTAAAACTCTTGAATACTTGCTAGCAGACAAAAAAAAGTCTGTGATAAGAAAAAAGAAAAATTGAAAGTAAATGAGCTAAAGTTTGAATCAAGAAGCCAGAAAAAGAACCATAGAATAAACACAAGTACATGGAATGTAGAAGATAAAAGCATAAGTTAATAAAATAAAATTGCATACTATTTATTACACTAAATATTGCAGAGACTCAAAAAGGGGAACCTGGTGCAACTAATTTTATGAGACAGGTAAAACTATGACACTTAAAAATTATAGAACATTTTTACATATGAACATAAAATCTAAACGTATTAAAGAAGTTAAGCAACTTTAATACAATAGTGTGTGTGTGTGTGTGTGTGTGCATGGATTATATCATCAGTCAGTGGGATTTACCATAAGAGAGAAATTATAGTCAAATGAAACTGTAATTGATTTAATTGTGTATTTTAGCAGATTAAATTTGAGAAATATTCAGATTAGCTTAATAAATAAAAAGCTACTCAATAAAATTAAACATTTATTGATAATTTAAAATAATAATAAGAATGTTTTAGCAAAGTAGGAATAGAGGAAATTTCCTTAAAGTGATTAATGAAATTACTACTGACAATCATAAACATAATGTTCTAAGATGAACCTGGAGATGCCTTTTAATTAATGAAAGAATTAATCACTATTGTCAATAACAGCCAATATCTTACCATTTCATACTCATGAAACAAGATAAAAGGAAAAGAGATATTAAAAATAAAAAGTTAATATCATTTACTTAGAACAATGAGAATATGAAGATAAGGCACAGAAAATACAATAGGATTTTCATGTTATCTAGTCAACTCACAAAAATAAATATAATTTAAATATTTCAGCCACATCCAAATAACAATGTCATAGAACAAGATAAGTCATTTAAGATAACACAAAGATTATAAATCATAGTGGGATTTGTGAAACAAAGTTGAAAACTCTAAAATTAGATTGAATAAATAGAAAACAATATTCTCAAGTGAAAAATACTAATATTAAAATGTCAATCCTTCAAAATTAATTTATTAATTTAATGCAATTCTGATTGAGATCATAAGAGAAAAAGAGAGAGATAGAGATAGAGGTAGGAAAAAAGAGAGGGAGAGAGAGAGGGAATGGAACTGGGAGACTAAGGAATAAAAACAGGCAGTAAGATATGGAGTAATAATAATTGGAGAGAAACCTTCCTAATATGATAGTTTAAGGTATTAACAATCATATCTCTCTGCTATTGACCCAGGAATAGAGAAATAATACAATGTTTGGAGTTTAGACTTCTCCAAAACAATTTTTATGCAAAAAAATTGTTAATATATGATAGAAATGATGTTACCCATCAATGAGGAATGAAGAGGGAATTCAGTAAATGGTGTGCTGGAACAACTATCTGTATAGAAAAGATTAAGTTTCATTCCTTTTCCCATAAAAGGTAAATCCACATGAATTAGTTATTTTAAAATGAGAAAAATATTTTAAAACTATTAGAGGAAAACAGTAAGATAACTTTGAACTCTTAGATTTAAAAAGTATTAGTTTGATATACAAAATTAGCAAAATCCATTAAAAATTAGACTAGTAAAGAACTAGATTAAGTTTTTAAATTATTATGACTAATGACGACCTAGTAAGATGAATGATGAGCCAGATTATGGTAGTGAAAACTGAAAGTGAAAGTCGTTCAGTTGTCTCTGATTCTTTGTGATCCCATGAACTATGTAGTCCATGGAATTCTCTAGGCCAGAATACTGGAGTGGGTAGCCTTTCCCTTCTCCAGGGTATCTTGCCAACCCAGGGATCACACCCAGGTCTCCATCATTGCAGGCAGATTCTTTACCAGTTGAGCCATAAGGGAAGCCCGATCATGGTAGTATATATTACAAAATATTTAACAAACAAATTTATTGCTAAGAATATGTTAAAAGCTTCTACCAATAATTACCTTGACTACACTGATATATATTTACACCAAAGCTTATGAACTTGCATACTTTAAATATATGCATTTTATTATATATCAATCAAATTTTAATTAAGCAGCTAAAAATTAATAGGAATATAACTCAATAGGAAGGTAGGCAAAATATATGAAAAGGCAGTTCACTAACAAGGAAAATTGAATGGCTCTTAAGGATAAACTGTGTTTATGTGCTTAGTCACTCGGTCGTATCCGACTCTGCGGCCCCATGGACTGTAGCCCACCAGGCTCCTCTGTCCGTGGGGATTCTCCAGGCAAGAATACTGGAGTGGGTTGTCATGCCCTCCTTCAGAGGATCCTCCCAACCCAGGGATCGAACCCAGGTCTTCCACATTGCAGGTAGATTCTTTACATCTGAGCCACCAGGGAAGCCCCATAAGGATTTAAAAAGATATTAACTCTCACTAGCAATCAGGGGAATACATATTACAGTAATGATGTTCCATTTTACAACCATAAGATTAGCAAAATGAAAAGAAGGTAACAATACCAGATCATGGTGTATGCTGTGGAAAACAGAAAGTCTGATACATTGCTGCTAGAAGTGTGAAATAGTACAATCATATTACAGAGTAAATTTTGCGATATTGATTACAGTTAAAAATGTGAATATGCATTAATATCCAAAGGCCTAGTAATTTGAATTCTAATAGCTAGAAAAAAATCCTTGTATATGTGCCACATGGTACACATACAAAGATTTTTGTTGAAATAATGTTTACAATAGCAAAAATCAAAAGCAGTCAAAATATTACAAACAGGAAAATGGCTAAATAATTTATAATTTATCCCTGAATTGAGAGACTTACTAATAGGCAATAGCTAAGCTTAATTGTAAAGATCATGAATAAAATGTTGAGTGAACAATTTTTAGATTTAAACACACAGAATAAAATAATTTAATTAAAAATTTAAAATACACAAAATCATACTAAATGTTCTATGAAGATGCACATATAGGTAATAAAAGTACAATATAATTGGCTAGAAAGATATAAGATATGTTAGGTTTTTCATGGTGATTACTTCTGGAAGCTATATAGAGAGAGGTAGTTAGTACTGGGCAGAGAAAAAGAAAGCGATTTTGAATTTATCTGATAATATAATGTTCTTTCTCTTTATTTAAAAAATGTATATGTGTGTGTCTGAAGCGGTGATAACGTTATTAATAATATTAATCTGTAATATTATTCTATTCATGTTTCTGTGATTTTAAATATTTTGAAACAAAACAGTGGCTTCATATTTTCTTAAGATCTAAATGAGCAACAAATGCAAACCTTGTCACAAAATTGCAAAGCACTAAGTAATACAGGTACGGCAACCCTTATTTAAACAAAATATTAGGCCCATGTACCCATTTATTATGACTTACTGATTGATAAATGAATGCCATCTCATACTTAGTAATTATTAAATGAATAACAAACCAGTGACCAACTTATAAGTGCTGAGAAAATATGACAATAACAAAGCAAAGGGACCAGATGGAGGTGGGAGTGGAAATGTGGAGATATGCGTGCCTTCCAATGTTCCACACCAGGCTTAGCTTGCTGTCGACACTCAGTAAATGTTAAGCAACAATAATAATAATGGTACCATCTGCATGCCAAATTTAGACTGGTAGAAACATACAGGATTGACAGCCCTAAAGGCCAGACTTCCCTTACTTATTATTCTCAATGTGTACAGTATTTTTCTTAGCTCAGTTAATAGGATAAATATTCTTTCAGTCACTCAGCCAGAAAGCCACCATTATCTTTAACTCTCCCTGCTCAGTCATCACGCACAAACACTTTCAGAAATCTACCAGTCTACAGTGTCTTTCCCTTCCGAACCAGGCATAGCATTGCTATTATAGTTTCCATAAAAACTGCAAGACTCTATTTGTTACTTGCTCAGAAAAGCTCTGATAATGTTTTGTTACCTAAGAGAGTAAGATCATAGTATTTTAACTTGGTGTATAAGATTTTTTGATTGCCTCAACTCGTATTTCCAACATAATATCATGCTGCATCACTTGAAAACCTTCTCTTGCATCCTATTTGCCTCACATATGAGGCTAAGGAATTTTTTTCAAATAAAAAAAAACCCCAAACCTCTATGTACTTACACTTTTCTCATGTGAAATGATCTTACCTCTACCTGTTTTGATTTCTACCCATTATTCAAAGATCAATTTAGTTATTCCTGTGTGAGAACATTGCTGTTCCTCCCAGGAGAATCTAATTTCTCTTTCATTTTCCTTTTATATATTGTTTGTGCTTTTCACACCATATTATAGTTAAAATTTATTATGCATCATATATTCTTCTAAGTTCCTTTTACCATCATATTAACAATATTATAATACATATTAACATACAATCTTCATAACAATCCCAGAAGGTCATTGTTAACCATTTGACAGACAAGAGAACTAAAGTATGGAGAAATCAACTGATTTGACCACAGATAGTAAGTGACAGAGCTGGGATCTGAATCCATAGAGCCTGCTTTCAACCACTAGACTAGATTCTAAGCTACTTAATAGAAAGTGATTCTCTTAAGACCACTTCATAAAGTTTTACCTTGATCCCATCCACCATCCCACGTAAGTATCAGATTCCTCACAGCACCTAACAGGGCTTCTTATAGCTGGCAAATAAATTATGATATGTAAAGGAAAAAGCAAAAAAATAAAAAGATTCAATTGATATCATTTAAAAGCATTATTATCACTAATATTATTATCAAACTAATATTATCTCAACAACAAAAAATAAAGCATCTAGCATTTATTCCATTCTTCACCCTCCAGATGGCAACTAGGCTTTGGAGATATTTAGTTCTAGCCTATCTTCCCCATTAAGAGTAATTAATAGCATTGTGTGCTTTATGTACTTCAAATGGAATTAGAGCTGCTCTGGAAGATAAACCCAAAATGCACTGACAGTATTCTGCAAGACGTATGCCCTTGAGGGAATTAGGTAGAATTATTCACAAGGAAGCCCTGGGAACTAGACAAAAGGAGAACGTTATCAAAAAGTTTGTGTCTCTGCTCCCCAAATTCATCTGTTGAAATCCTAACCCCCAATGTGATTGTTTTAGGAGGTGATGTCTTGGGATGTAATTGGTCATTAAGGTGGAGACCTCATAAATAGGATTAGTGTCCTTGTAAGAAGAGATTGAAGCATTTGCTCCCTCTCTCTCTCTCTGTTCTCTACCATATGAGGATACACCCATCTGCAAACCAAGAAGCAGGCTTTACCAGACACTGGGTCTGCCAGCCAGAAGTCTTGGTCTTGAACTTTTCAGCCTCCAGAATCATGAGAAATAAATGTTTGTTGTTTAAGATACTAAGTTTATGGCGATTTGTCATAGATGACTAAAACATAGAGTAACCCTGGAAACCGACTAGGTGTGGTCTCCCTGCCAATCAAAGAGAAAATAGCCATGCATTTTCCTTTAGAAGCTATACTCAAAGAACTCCAGTTGTAGTGGAAAGTTGAAGATCCCTGTGTTCCAGGAAGACATCAACCATGAAAGTTATACTTCACAACACAGTTCCTGAGAAACCAAAGAAAACAATGATAGTGATGGAAATAACCCAGACTATTAAGACTTCTCCATATGAGCCTATTAGTTAGGACCATGTAGGTGCCAAAGAAGGATAGGAGTCCTTTAAACATTGATAATCAACTTTTTGACATTCCTGAGTTGGGAGTTTATAAGATATTTTAATTTAATTCATAAAAATAAGGAAATGTGGAAAATTAATACTTACTTTAGCTCATGCATACGTTGATCAATCAAACCACAGTTTGGAAGCTACTTGTAAAATAAAGTTTTATAGAGAATAGACATTTTCGCCTTGGTTGTTTTTGATAGATCCTAAAATCCATTTGTAGAGAAACCACAGACAGACGGACAATTTGACTAATTCCACCTGAACTTTGATGACAGAACATAATTAAAGAGAAATTATAAGAAAATGAACAGATTATCATTTTCTTTATTAAAAGAATCACACAAAACGGAAGAGTTTACAGTTTGTTTTGTAATATCTCCACCTGACTAAATCCTAATCTTGTTAATTTCTCCCAGAGGAATAATGCCAGAGGAGTAAAAACTATATATGAAAAGATGTCCTTCACAATGTTATTTATAAAATAAGAAGTTAACCAAAATAATTTATTCAAGTTGAGACACTATTTAAAGAGAAAACTAGCACTAAAATTAACAGATATTCAATGATCTATATAACAGTCATAAATTAGGACGCTTTTTTTGCAGACTGGAAACTATGGTTATGGCTATAATGAATTTAGTTAGGTAAATTATAGTCCACTCATTAAAAATATTGGCTACAGAGACTACTCTTAAAATTCTTATTCAACTCAATAATATGTATTACACAAAAGGTATATCACACTGAATATGTTCCCTGTTTAGAGGAAAGTGAAATTTTATCGACTTTTGAAGTTGTATTATAGTGTGCTTTCACTATATAAATATTGTTAGCATACATATGGATACTAATAATTAAAAAAAAATAAGAACTTGTGCCTGACTTTTAAGATGGTGAATGAAATTTTCGGTGATTTCTGTTTTTTTTTTTTTACTTTTCACTTGTGTTATTTCTATAGCATTGTTTAGACAATACCTTAATAAGTCACTTCAGTCGTGTCCGACTCTGTGTGACCCCATAGACGGCAGCCCACCAGGCTCCCCTGTCCCTGGAATTCTCCAGGCAAGAACACTGGAGTAGGCTACCATATCCTTCTCCAATGCATGAAAGTGAAAAGTGAAAGGCAAGTCACTCAGTCGTGTCCGACTCTTCGCAACCCCATGGACTGCAGCCTACCAGGCTCCTCCGTCGGTGGGATTTTCCAGGCAAGAGTACTGGAGTGGGGTGCCATCACCTTCTCTGAGACAATACCTTAGAAATGACAAAAAATGACAAACTTGAATATTCAATCTATTGGCATTAATAATTAGAGTTAATTAGCAAATATATTATTTATTGAGTTCTATTAGGTAATAAGTATTCCCTGGTGGTTCGGATGGTAAAGAATCTTCCTGTAACGCAGGACACCCAGGTTTGATCCCTGGGTCAGAAAGATACCCTAGAGAAGGGAAAGGCTACCCACTCCAGTATATTTGCCTGGAGAATTCCATAGACAGAAAAGCCTTGTGGGCAACAGTCCTTGGGGTTGCAAAGAGTCAGACACAACTGAGCTACTAACACACACTATTGTGATAAATGCTTCGTTTATAACTGCATATGATGAACTTTAGGTTTAAAGGAATTAAGTAATTGGCCAAAGGTCAAACCCATGATAAATAGCTAACTCCAGCATCGAATGGCTGATCCCAAAAGATGTGCTGCTCACCCACTGGAGAAGGCCCTGTCCTGTTCCACACCTTATTTAATTTTCATTTGGTTTTATGCTAACATTAAACACTCAAAATAACAGCCCTGAATCTGGCTATGACCCAATGCAAGGTCTCCCAGGAGACTGCTGGCCGAGTATCAGAGATCCCAGATGGGAAACCCATATAAGCCACCTTCCTAGGCTTTCTTTGGCAGAGTATATTTCGATCCCAGATGGAAACTGCAAGTGAACAAAACCAAATTGTACGGTTCAAATATGCTGGATTGATTCAGCTCAAGTTTCTTGAAATTAAATTTTTTGAAAGTTAAAATCATGGGATGAATAATTTTTTAATTAGAATTTTTTCATGTAATCTTTTGACTATAAAATGTAGGCCTCTAAATCATAGTGATGAATTGGAAAAATAATGCCATTTTGCAGTACATTTTACCCTTTTAATAAGAAATTTTCATTTTTGTTTTCCTTAGGTCTTATAGTCCATGTTTTTTTCTTCATGTTTTCTTCATGTTTTTATCCTTCTTTTACCTGAAGTATTTTTATACTTCTCAACATCTGAGAAGATGGCACAAGGCTTCTTCCCTCTGAATAATGTGATAGGGAGTTCATTAGTTGATCCAATGGCTAGTACTTGGCACTTTCACTGCTGGGGTGTATGTGTTATTAATGGCTATGTATGTGATGTGACGTGTTAATTGTTGAAGAATGACCCTATCCGGGCCTCTGAGGAAGAAATTAAGCTGACGTTTCATTGAAGGCGAAGAAAGGAAAGAGACAAGTATTTGGTCAGTGAGAGAAATACAGCCAGACTTGGAAGGAGAGTTGGATTCTCTTTGAAGAATTATGGAAGTGGCAGAGAATTTAGAGGTGACGGCAACTTGCAATCTATGCCATACAGAGTTTGGCTGGACTCCTGTAAGAGGTCAGGCTATTGCATGTGCAGAATGGTTTTTTGGTACCACTCTTTATAAGTAACAATAGCAGTGCTGCTGAGCCAGGAGCACAGTCTTTGACCAAGAAAAAGATACAGTCCTAACATTCAAAAGTGATATTTTCTAGTTGAGAAGAGCTAACCATGTGATCACAATAGCAAAAGGATCATGCATGTTTCCACTGTCCTGACACCAAGTAAGCTTGATATACACCATCATGAGTGGTACTGGATACTTTACTAGCATGGGCGATAAGGTCTCAGAGCTAGGTTTAATTTAACCTAGGGAAAAAATGTAAATGTGGCATTTCTCACACATAAGTTTTATAGAATAAGTTCATAATGCTATATGTAAAATGAGCTATATCATCATAAGATTCTCTTACTGAAAAAACCATGTGTCATCTACGAAAATGTGAAATCTCTGCCATCTGCAGATCTGTTTAAGTATTTTTGAAAACAAGCTTTTTTGAAAGATTTATAAAGTAAGAACTTCAAGCAGAAATTTTGTTTCCAAAGGTGAGATATTCTCAATTTTGAATATTCAGCAAAGTGTATGTGATGTCTTGTAGGGGAGAGATGGAAAAGAAAAAGGACATTAACTTAAATTCAACAGTTTTTATTTAGGTGGATGTATGAATATATTTGCTGCATGGCAAAGCATTTGCAGAATCGCCCACCTACTCAACTACCGAGATTAAATCCCATCATACTTACAAGTAAACAAATTCTTAGGCCATTTTCCCTCAAATCTTTATAAGAATGTCAAGACAGTTTGGTGCTAGACATCTAAATGGAAAAGATATGAATTCTGGAAATCTGTCAGCTAGTACTTTTGTATAATTCATCATGAATATTAGTTATCTCTTTTCAACAGCATAAGTGGTAGTAAAAAGATTAATGTTTGTTTTTTTTTTTTTTTTTGGACAAGCCAAATGTTTCCTGGATTTTTTTTGCAATAGTGAAGAAATGTAAATATTTAAGTAGAAGTATTTTGAGTGTGCTGCAAGAGAAATTTCACCAAAACAGTATTTATACATTTTCATTCTATAATTAGGCTTATTCATTTTATCAATCTTTTCAAAGAATCAGCTTTTTATTTCATTGATTCTCTTTTTAGATTGAGCACTTAATAGGTTTCCATTTTCTTTCCTTTCTTAGCGTATCAGTTATAATTTGTTTACTTTCTTTGGTGATTGCCCTTGAGTTTGCAATATACATTTGAAACAAATACAAGTCCTCTTTCAAATAACAATATATCACTTCACATGTAGTGCAAGTACAAATATAGCAAATAATTATCATTCTTTACTACCATCCCCTGTATCATTGCTCTCATTAATTTCAGTTACACATAAGCTATAAGCATTGAATACATTGTTGCTTTTATTATTTTGAATACACTGTTTTCTTTGATAAGTTAAAAATAAAACTAATAAAAGTTTTGATTTTACTTTTATTTTTTCTTTTTTGAGTCTCCTCTTTTCTTTATGTTGAGTTTCTGACCAATATTATTTTCCTTATCTCTAAAGAACTTCTTTTAACATCTTTTTTTGAAAAGCAAGAAATTCCCTCAATATTTGTTTGAGAAAACCTGAATTTCTCCTTCATTTCTAAAATATAGTTTTGTAGGGTACAGAATTCTAAGTTCATATTTTTTTCTGTCAACACTAAATATTTCATTTCATTCCCTTCTTGCTGCATGATATCTGAGAAGCAGGATGTAATTATTACCTTTGATTCTAAAACTAAAATACTCACCAGCAAGCAGTAAGGACTTCATTGCTAGTGGTAAATGGGATGACAATAACTCTTGCATGCCACAGACTTATATTCATTCAGTAAGAGTCTTACCAAAGATATGTAGATTAAAATAGGGTGTAGGCAAAAGCTTCAGCTTCAGGAACAGTTTTAAAAGGTGGATATTTAAATATCATGGTAGGGACAATGGTAATTCTTAAGATTGTCATTTGACTGGCTTTTATTTACAACTTTCAAAGCTTAAAAAATAAAGTAATAGACTCAGGTAGTTTGAAAAAAAAAAAAAGAAAAACCTCCATGAGGATATCTCCTGTAGATACAAGGCAGAGGCTCAACTTTTAATGATAAAAGTAGCACAGTTACAACTAATTCTATGACTTTTCTAGGTCTCATGTAAAAGACTTGGTGCTAATAGAAAAAAGAATGAGACTTGAGGCCTTGGTGGGAACATTTGATTGAATGAGCTTCACACTTCTAACCTCGGGATTCTCCTGTATATTCTGTTCTGGTAGAGGCAGTTTCTTTTCCCTTGTCATAAAAAAGATGCCTCTATTCCCTGGAATTTCTGCAAAAACATCTGAGACTTTTGCTTTGCAAGATCATATTCTTGTTTTCATCAAAAATGCCCCCACTTCCTTTTATTACTTCCACAGTAGTAAATACAGTCAGCTTGAACAGGAAAATAAAACCCTTATTTCAGGAGAAGTTAGACAGAAGAGAGGAGAATGGGAGGGGAGTGTGGAGGAGACAGAGAGGGAGGGAGAATCAATAAGCAAATGGGATAAAATGTTAACAGATGAACTGGGGTTAAACTTATATATATGTTCTTTGTACTATGTTTATTTTGTAACTCTTAACTCTTTGTAAATTGAGATTATTTCCAAATACAAAATTTTAAAGTGTATATTTTCCAAACTGTGCTTTAAAAGTATGAGAAAAAAAAATAAGCTTTTCCTCTTGAGACTCTTAAATGCTATATCTCTAAGGAGAGCAAAAGTTATAAAAATATTCTTTGATTTTAAGATTCTAAAAGAAGCTAAAATCTTTTAAACTTCACACTCAACATCCCCAAACACATTTTCAGAAATAAATCTTATATGATTAGTTGGATGAGTAGCTTTTTATATCTAATAAAACCACTTTCCTTAGATATGCCAGAGCAGGAGATTGTGAAATTGGTATGAGCTGGTTCAAAAGTAATCCAAGTCCTTGCTTGCATTCCAAACAAGCAAGATCAAAAACTAAGTCCAAGAAGCAAGTTGTTCCTTAATTATTTGACTTCTTTGACCCTAAGAAATACCTGAATTTTAAGGGACAAAGTAATTCCCATGAAATTGAATGTTCTAAGACCTTAAAATGTAAGATGCGAAGTAAATGTCCAAAATGAATCACCCTCCTCACTTTAGTTAAAAATTGTTTAAAAAATATTTCATGTTTTTAAGTTTATGAGATATGACAGGGAGATTAATTTTAAAAATCTGCCAAAGATTGTGTTATTATTATGTCTGATAAATTATTTCCACTCACTTATATAATTTAATGTCCAAATTACAAATGGTAAAATGCTTTAACTAATATATAATGTCATTCTATTGGAACTTTAGGATGAGTGGCTCTTTATTTCTCTAATCTGACCACTGTTTGTCTGCCTCTTCAGTACAAAATTGACATATTGCTTATACTGTGAAACAAAAGTGACATTTAAAACCTCTTTTTGTGGGATAAGTCTCATCAGGCAGGGCAAGCAGATATGAAAACATGTCTCTCATTGCAGAGATGATAATTCCTGGGGAAAGTTTTTGCAGTTCTTTCTCTTTTTTTCTCATTTTCCAGAAGCAGTAGTTTAGGGTTTAAATGCTTAATCAGTTCAAACTCCCATATTAGATGAGCTCTAACAGCAAATTAAGACTTCTAAGGTGTCCTAAAAATATCAGGTGATTCACTACCATGGGATAGACAAACTATATTTGTCCTACTGGTCATATTTTCAGTACCCAAATTTTATTTTAACCCACTTATTTTACATCAGAATAAACTGTGGCCTTGACAAGGAAGATAACCTGTCTAAAGATGAGTTGGAATTAATACCCAGACATCTTCCCACTCTAGTATTCTTGCTTGGAAAATTCTATGGACACAGGACCCTGGCTGGCTAAAGTCCATGGGGTTGCAAAGAGTCAGACACAACTGAGCATGAGCGCACGAACACACACACACACACACACACACACACACACACACATTTTGCTTAAGTCTAGTATTATATGAGGCATGCCTAGAAAACTGTTTTTGTTTACTCTGGGTTTACCCTGCTGGTGACTTTAGTCTGAGTGCAAGATGGAAGCTCAGATTCCTTGTGTTGATAATGATATTGAAATCATTGCATATATATTAGTTTTAAAGTTAAACAGGGTCATTCCCATGTGAAATCTAACTGGGTCTGTGGAGTTCAAATAGGTTTTAACTTTTGTGGTGGTTGATGCTTGACTTGAGCCTACAACTTCAACATATATTGTTTTAACTTTTAAAAATGAATTTTTAGTATTTCAAGATAAAATAGAAACTAGAAAAGCAATAGAAAATATTAGCAAATATAAGTGTTAGTTTTTTGAAAAGGGGAAGTGTATTGATAACCCTTTAGCTAGCTTAATCAAAAAAAAAAAAAAAAAGAGAGAGAGAGAGTGGAAAGACTCAAATAAACAAGATTGTGAATAAAACAGGAGACACTAAAACTTAAGAAATTCAAAGATTCATACTAATATGAAAAGTATACCCACAAAATTTGGATAACCTAGATGAAATAGATGAATTCCAAGAAACATAGAATTTGGAAAGACTGAATCATAAAGAAACAGAAAATCTGAAGAGACTAATAGTGAGTAATGATGTTGAAGCTGTAATCATAAACCTCCCACTTGTTAATCATAAACATCCTACTTGTGAATTTTACTAAACATTTAAAAAAATTAACACAGATCTTTCTCAAGCTCTTCCAATAAAATTGGAGAGAAGGGAACACCTTAGAATTGCAAGCTCTTGTTCTGAAAAATACCCATGGAAAATTTTGAGGACTACATTGATTCTGTATTCTTCCAAAGATAATTTATGTTTCCCTTGGCCAGATAACTGGGTACACTATCAACTTGGGATCTTTTTTAAATAAAGTTCTGACCTTAAGTTTTGCTGGATAATATAGGTGTGTAACCCAGAGTTACATAACCATATGAGAGTCAGCCTATGTTTGTAGGGTAATTATGAAATCTGAACTGTCATTGGATCTAAAACATGAGATCTCAAATGCTTTGTATTTGTCATTTTAGGCTGAGGACTTAGGGAAGCAGGTGATAAATGGAATTATGGTCCAAATCCGAGTTACTGTATGTAGGACAGGTCCTTGGATGCATCCTCAGGTTGTATCCATGATCCCCAGAACATAATTGGCATGCATATATTTATAAGCTAGTTGAACCCTCATATTGATTATCTTGACTGTGGAACAAATTATATTACGGTAAGAAATACCAAGTGAAAGCTCCTGAAACTGTCCCATCACACTGCCAGGATAGTAAGCCAACTGTATTACCACATCCCAGAAGGAACTGCAGAGGTAAATATAATCATCAAAGATATAAAATAGGCTGGAGTGGTGACCCTGCCCCCATTCAGTTCAGCAGTACCATGCCCCCAAACTCAGAGGGGTAATGACAGATAACAGAGAATATGGTAACCCTCACCAGATGGCAGTACCCATTGCAGCGGATCCTTTTTAAATAGACCCGGATAGTCTCTAACACTTAGTATGCAGCTATTGAACTGCAGAATGTATTATTGTCAATCCTCATCGGCAAAGGAAAAAAGAGTTTGTTTTGAATGAGATAGACTGCAATACACATTTATTGTTTTGACCCTGAGATATGTTATTTTTTTGATCTTTATTCCAGTAGTTGGCAGGTACTCTGGTTATCTTAAAATTCTTTGTAATATTATACTAGTCCACTATATTGCTCCACCATGCTACCTGGACTTGGGAAGGAGGAAATTTCAAGTACATTTTATAGTTTATTTATGGCTTCAAAAATTATAAAATATAACTTCAGAAAACAACCTGAATTTATTCTTATGTATCTAACTCTTTAAATGTATATAATTTTGGTATATCTTGGGAAGTTATTTTTTTCTAAATTTTGAAACAATTTATTCTAGATATATTATTAAATAACCCCCAAGTTCCTTATTTATTTGCAGACGTCTTCAAAATATGTTATTTGCAGTCTATTTTATTGCCTATTATCTATTTTGCACATATATTTTATTGAGCACAATATTTTTTTAATTTAGAGAAATATTTAAACTATGTCTACTTTTGCTTTTTAAATATTCTTTGACATCCTTACCTGTTTATGTTTCCAGATAATATCTATTGTCTCATTATAAGGTTCCAAGAAAAAAAACGGTAAGGTTTAGTAGTGAAATTATGTTAATTCCACTAATTAATTTGGGAAAATTAAAATCTTTATAATTATTAGACTTATCCATAGTAAAAGTTTCTGCACTTACATATTCAATAAATTGTCACTGATTTATATAAAATATGAATATTTTCACTGTGTTAATCAAAGAAAACTTTGTATTGTTCCCTTTGTACATGCAATCTACATTAATAAATATTTTATAAGAAACATCAATGAATAAAGCAAACCAGGAAATAAAGCCTGAAAAAATGTATTCTATTTTCTATGTAAATCTAAACCTTATAAATGTAGATATGCTGTCGTATGTAGAAAAGGAAAATGATAATGGTGAAGAGTCCTTGGCATCACACAGAGAATTAATTGAAAAGTAACAGGATTTAGCCTATATAAATGAGAAGTTATAAATTAATTATATTGGAAAGTTTTTCATATAAACAGAATAGATATATGTATGGTCATAAGAAATACAATTGCACCATGGATAGAAATCTCAAGGCAATAGATTTGGACAAAGTATTTTAATAAATTAAGTTAATGATAACATAGGCTATCCTAGATGGCAGTGAGCTAGCCCTTGCCCTTAGAGAAGACGATACCACTTGGAAGGGTATTTGTGAAACAGATAAGGTATTAAACAGTGATATTTTGAATTTCCTTCAATGATAAGTCTACGATAGCATGGAACTCACTGTATAGTTTTTTCTTCATTCTGATGTTCTTCTAATCGCAAATACAAAATTCATGATCTTAAAAAAATATACTAGATCATCATTCCCATGACTGCATTGCTTCAGTTTTTAGTTCAGTAAGCAGGTTTTTTTTTTTTTTTTTTTTTTGGCCGATGTAATACCACACCTGTAACATAGGATATCATTTGAGGACACAGCCCTTATTTAAATTCCTTCAGGGTTCATTTTAAAGTTAATGGTTTCTGCTGATGTGTTGGATTTGCTTCACATTGTTAAATGCTTGAATACAAGTTAGAAAAGCTAACTTTACATTCTTTTGCTTGTGAACAAAATAAATCCCCCAAGACAAAAACCAAGAAGGGTGATTGACCTAACTCAGTTTTTGTGCCTTTATTTGTTAAGGAAGTTGAAAGTGCCATGAGATTGATTTAATCAAATAAATAGGTTGGGGTTGACACTTAGGTAATTTGTACAATTCTGTTTGGTCCCCCTTCTAAGTACTGCCAAGCCTGTTTCCATGTGGACAAACCAGACTGTTTGCTGGTAAATTATCACTTTTTGGAAACTGAGCTAACACTACTTCACTTAAAAAAAAAAAACAAAAAAAAAACCTCTTGTAAAGTCCAATGTAAATACCTAACAGCCCACCCTTGTTTGTGTTTCAGCTGGGTGGTTTAAATGGTTTGTGAACTTTGTTTACTTCACATACAAAATCAGCTGGTTTTCTTAGTCTCTAACTGGAAACTGATAACTTCTATTTCTTTGATTACAAGTAGAGCAGTTTTTAATGTCTTGGAAAAGATTTTAAGAAAGCATTTATTATTTTTACACTTAACTCATGCATTTTCAAGAATTATTTTCTGTTTTCTAATTTTATTTATTTATTTCATTATTTATCTTTGTGCTGGGTCTTCGTTGCTGTGTGGGCTTTTCTCTAATTGTGGCAAGCAGGGGCTACTCGCTAGTTGTATGGCATGGGCTTCTCTTTAAGGTTGTTTCTCTTGTTGCAAAGCATCGGATCTAGGGTGCGTGGACTCAGTAGTTGTGGTTCCTGGGCTATAGAGCACAGACTCAATGATTGCAGCACACAGGCTTGTTGCTCCGTGGCATACGGAGTTTTCCCGGATCAGAGATCGAACCTGTGTCTCCTGCATAGGCAGGCAGATTATTTACCGCTGAGCCACCAAGAAAGCTCTCAAGCACTTTTGAGCGGCACAGTGAGCAAAACAAAAGTATGTACCAGCTTTGTTCAGTGAGATTCAGGCATCCTACTACATATACTCCAGGACATATGTGAGGTTCTAAGGAAAGAGAATGAACCCAGTTTTTGCATAGAATTGCTTAAGAAGTAATAAGGGAGGAAAGAAACAAATATAATTTGTTTCATCAGGCAAAACAAAACCTGAGTAGCACGAGAAAGGGATTAAGTGCCATAAGAGTTCCTGAACAAGAATAAAAACCTTTCATTGGGAAAGATTTTGTGAGCTCAAAGGTCAACAGAGTTTGAACCAGGAAAATGAAAAAGAAGAATTGAGGCCCAATAATAGGTAAGCAATCAGCTTTCAAACCATCGGAGAAGGCAATGGCACCCCACTCCAGTACTCTTGCCTGGAAAATCCCATGGACAGAGGAGCCTGGTAGGCTGCAGTCCATGGGGTCACTAGGAGTCGGACACGACTGAGCAACTTCACTTTCACTTTTCACTTTCATGCATTGGAGAAGGAAATGGCAACCCACTCCAATGTCCTTCCCTGGAGAATCCCAGGGATGGGGGAGCCTGGTGGGCTGCCGTCTTTGGGGTCACACAGAGTCGGACACGACTGAAGCGATGCAGCAGCAATCAGCTTTCTAAGTGAATCAAATAATTCACTAGTGAATTTTAAAAGACATGTGCTTTAGTCTATAGTAAGGTGAATATTGCCCTTTATGGCATTACTTTTATAACCAAATTAGGTCATTCAGAAAGGCTTGATTTTTCAGGGACACTGAAGCATACATCACTATAAAATCTCCAGAGAAGCCTGACCTGATACTGCATATAATTGAGACACTCCTGCTTCCTTCAGGGAGTAAATCAGTTGATTTTCAACTGTTTTATTCACCTCTAATTTAAGTGTCCTCTTTCTAAACGGTAATTTGACCCAGAACATCTCTGAATTGTCTGAGACATTTAGCAATTCCTCAAGGGGATCTTACACTTATGAGTCGTGATGAATTCAGAAGTTAGAACAAGTTAATGACTTTTGAAAAAAAAAATGTATTTGATGTGGTAGGATTCACTTCCAGGAAATCACTTAGCATAAAACTAAAGGTCAGGAGGATGGAAAGTAGTAACATGATTGCCTCACACCATTTCCTTTAATGTTAAATAAGGAACATTTCTGAGTACTTATCAGAAGAGATGTTTTCATAAACTGACATTAGAAAGGAAGCATAATATTGTTGAAAGAGTCTAGGATAGGAATTGGGAGACCTAGAATCAATTCTGATTTTGATACAAAATTATTGCATAACTCTAATCATGTATTTCTCCTCCTGGGGCCCCAAATTCCTCCTGTACCTGTCCAATAAAAGAGTTGGAGATCAGCTTTAAGGTTATTTCTAGTTCTGACAGTGTTATCTAACTTTGTTGTTCATTTGATCTTTCTGTACTTCTCAGATAGAGAGAATTAAGATGCTGACCTGGTTTGAGTATATAGGCTTGAACATATTTGAAGATGACCTAGTAGTGAATTGGACAAAGATGAATCTCAACCAGACTTACATTAGAAGTGAAATTGAGAAGTTTAGGAATACATCACTTGTCCATAAGCCAGTTCTAAGAATCTGGAGTTAAAAGAAACTGAATTTATTAATAAGTAGTATAGTTTGAGGTTCTGTATTACATTTGAATTTCAATTTCAAAGTCTTAAAATAGCAACTATTTGCAAAATCATAGTCCTAGCAGTGACTACTAGGAAATTAATTGAACAAAAAACTGTAAAATTTAAAAAGAATGAATGGAGTGACAAATTGCTTGATTATAATGATTAAAAAATAGGTTGATCATATTTAAATGACAGCCTAGAAAACCAATCTGAAAATTGGAAATATTGTTAACATAAGTTCCTATGCCCGATGCACAGTGAGGCCAAACAAATGGAAAAGTCAGGGTTTGGAGCAGAGAAAGGTTTACTGCAAGGAGAAGAGTAGCTTTTGCCCTAAAAACCTGAATTCCTGGAAGGGTTTAGACAAAGCACTTTTAAAAGCCAGGTGGGGGGCTTGTATCACAGGGGTAACACTATCAGTCCTTAGGCTCAAAGGCCTGGAGCTATGTGTTCAAGCAATTTATATCTTCTGTTTGTTGAGGAGGTTTTTTTTTTTTTTTTTCCCTACATATGCAAAACAGCTCAGGAAATATTTGTACATCAAATACTATTTTTGAGGCAGTTCAGAGAAGTGCTAAAGCAGAGAATATGGGAGAAGGCCTGTTCCAGGAAGGCCCCGTGGGGTCCTGCTTGGTTATATTATCAAGGTTAGTTAAGGCTTTTCTGGCTGACATATTCATTTTTAGATGGGGAAACTGAGGAACCAGAGAGATTTGTCTCAGAGAAAGAGAGCTAAAGAGAAAATGGAAAATATAAGCAACTGACAAATATATTTATATATACACACAAATACAAATATATGTGTATCTTTAAGACCGTGGAACAACCCTCCTTCCAAAAGTCCCCTTTTCCCTGTTTGTAGAAAAGCTTAAGCCTCCTAGGTCTTCTCTAAATTCCAATGAGGGATTTAATCAGTAAAGTGAGAAAATGTGGAAACAAAGGAAAATTCAAGCAAGACAAATAATAACTATTAGCCATAAAACAAAGTTAAAGACCTTTAGAGCCTCCTCAAGGTAGTAATCTGAGATAGTATTCTGTAGTATTCTGAGCAATATCCTTGAGCTGTTTTGCAGTCATTAAAACCCCTGCCCCACCAGTTGGATGAAGTTAACTATATTCTTACTACCAGTAGGTAGACTCTAGACTACAGACTGGTTGGAACTAGAAGATTGGTGATTTTACTCTGAAACAGCACCTTGTTACCTCACCACCAACCAGTCAGAAGGATGCCTACATGCTCATTACACACCCTTCAACCCTGTCCCTTATTTTGCTTTCAAAAAACCTTTCCTGAAAACCTTTAGGGCAATCAAGTCTTTTGAGCAAGAGTTGCTCATTCTTGCTTGGCCCCATGTTGGATGCTCTGCAGTAAATGCTGTACTTTCCCTTATCACAACCTGTTGTCACTGGATTCTAGACTGGTTTTAGGACAAGCCGACTCAAGTTTGGTTTTATCACCTATATGCTTCCTAGGTGGCGCTAGGGTAAAGAACCGGGCTGTCAATGCAGGAAACATAAAAGAAGACGCAGGTTTGATCCCTGGGTTGGAAAGATTCCCTGGAGGAGGGCATGAAAACCCACTCCAGTATTCTTGCCTGGAGAATCCCATGGACAGAGGAGCCTGGCGGGCTACAGTACATGGGGTAGCAAAGACTTGAACATGACTGAAATGACTTAATATGCATGCATATAAAGAAAGAGGGGAGGGGGAGAGAAATAA
The DNA here is from genome assembly GCF_027580195.1 of Bos mutus. NCBI lineage: Eukaryota > Metazoa > Chordata > Mammalia > Artiodactyla > Bovidae > Bos > Bos mutus. The sequence goes on from NC_091617.1 coordinate 75,593,715, forward strand.
CTAATATGCAGGCTTTTAGATCTGAAGAGTTTAAAAGATATAGAAAAAAACATTTTACTTCAGAAAAAAATCAGAAACTAGCTCTTATTTGAATATTACTTAAGTAGAAATATTTGTCTTCTTGGTTTCAGGTTGAACAAATGCAAACTATGAAATATTAGGTAAATTCTAGAGATGTTGCTACTGTGTTAGCTCTTCTAAAGTTATCTGTGTTTTAGAAGGAAATTTGTGCATTTGTAATTACTTTAAATTACTGATAGATTTAGAAATATTGGACTCAGTGTGCAAGAATTGGACTTTGAATCATACTCTAAAATTATGGAAGGGTTAATTCAGATAAGTTTCACAAATTTGATACTGAGAATTGGTTTGCATTCTGATTGGAACTTAAGAAGATATAAAAATGAGGAAGGACCTCCCCAGAGAAACAGTAGTCTGTGGAAAAACACAGGTTGTTTAAAGAGCTGGATGATTTGAGAGAGGATGTGGAGAGTTGCTGCAGATGGGCTTGGAGATATAAGTTGAGGCAAAAAGAAGAAAGGTTCATTTGCTTGGATGTTTGGATTTTATCTTGTAAGTAACAGAGTGTCAAAGAGGCTTGTAAGCATGGTAAATGAAGATCAAATCTGTTTTTAGGAAGATAGTTAAGAAGAAACAACAGATAATAAAGGGGAAAGTATGTGAAATTCAATATAGTGTTATTTGGCTGAAGCACAGATGAGAAATTATGATTTCTTTTTTCAAGTAAATCAATGAAAGTAAGACTAGATAAAACAAAAATTCCTGAAATATAATAACTCAGGTTCTGCACTCTTTGCAACAAGTCTCTTTGGATTTGAATATAGAGCTTGAGAAGAGCAAGAAAATTACCGTAAATTTTTTAGTTTGGAAGACCAGTGGATTAGACAACATTATTCAAGACTGAGACAACTTGACTGATGATTCTGAAAAGTCAAATCTGTATGGTTAACATTACCTATTTCCTTTTATCAGTTTTATTTTATTTATCCGTCTTTTATGCCAACCTCTATCTGTAAGGTTGTGGATATTCCTCTGTTCATTGGAAACCTAGAGAGATGGACATGGACCCAGGGACACAAGAAAGAGTTCAGTGAGAATTGTGAGATCAGTAATAAAGTACTAGCTAGCACTAGGCAGTGACACAGAATAAAGACATTACTTCTATCTGCTCCTGTAATGGGTCTATGTCTCTGCAGTTAAATTGTGAGCTCCTTGAGATCAGGAGCTGGGTGTTATTCATCTTTGAATTTGTGAACCTAGCAGTGTCTTGATCCCTAGTTGACATTCAGAAAATGTTTATTGACTAGAATTGATAGTAAATACATTAACAGAGAAGTTTTTGTACACAAAACTTCAGTAAAATCTGTTAATCTTTCATTTTCTTATAGCCTAATAGAGAGACAAGGTGAGTGAAAACAAATTCAGTTTTGAAAGAATTTGAGCAAAAATAATTCAGAAGAAATGTATTTTCTGTATGGATACATCTTCTGTGAAATGAGAGTTGGTTTAACCAGGTACACCTCTGGGACCTGACCTCCATTTATGAGTCAGAGTTTTTAGGGGCAGGGACTTCCCCCTCACTATTTTTTTGTTTCACATGTAATCCTCATACAACTTGTAAACCAGGGCCCAATGTAATAACTTGGTGGATGAGACAAAATCGCATTTCATTTAAACAAATGAAACACAAAAACAAGATTCACTGTCTCTAGCTACTTAGCCAGCTCTTACCTAGGGTGTGTCTCCTTTTGTTGTTCAGTTGCTCGGTTATTTTGACTCTTTGTTACCTCACAGAATGCAGCACACCAGGCTTCCCTGTACTTCACCATCTCCCAGAGCTTGCTCAAACTCATGTCCATTGAGTCGGTGATGTCATCCAACCATCTCATCCTCTGTCATCCCCTTCTCCTCCTGCCTTCAATCTTTGCCAACATTAGGGTCTTTTTTAATGACTCAGCTCTTCACACCAGGTGCCCAAAGTATTGGAGTTTCATCTTCATCATCAGTACTTCCAGTGAATATTCAGGACTGATTTCCTTTAGGATTGACTGGTTGGATCTTCTTGCAGTCCAAGCAACTCTCAAGAGTCTTCTCCAATGCCGCAGTTCAAAAGCATCAATTTTTCAGTGCTCAGCCTTCTTTATGATCCAATCCCACATCCATACGTGACTACTGGAAAAACCATAGATTTGACTATACACACCTTTGTGGGCAAAGTAATGTCTCTCCTTTTTAATATGCTGTCTAGGTTGGTCATAGCTTTTCTTCCATGGAGCAAGCATCCTTCATGGCTGCAGTCATCATGCAGTGCTTTTGGAGCCCCCAAAAATAAAGTCTCTCACTGTTTCCATTATTTCCCCATCTATTAACCATAAAGTAATGGGACTGGATGAAATGATCTTAGTTTTTTGAATGTTGAGTTTTAAGCCAGTTTTTTCACTCTCTTCTTTCACCTTCATCAAAAGATTATTTAGTTCCTCTTTGTTTTTTTCCATAAGGGTGGTGATATCTGCATATTTTAGGTTATTGATATTTCTCGCGGCAATCTTGATTCCAGCTTGTGTTTCATTCAGCCCGACATTTCACATGGTGTTCTCTCTATATAAGTTAAATAAGCAGGATGACAATACATAGCCTTGATGTACTCCTTTACCAATTTTAAACCAATCCATTGTTCCATGGGGTTCTCAAGGCAAGAATTCTGAAGTGGTTTGCCATTCCCTTCTCCCGTGGACCACAAGGAAAGTTATGACAACCTAGACAGCATATTCAAAAGCAGAGACATGACTTTGCCAACAAAGGTCCGTCTAGTCAAGCCTATGATTTTTCCAGTGGTCATGTATGGATGTGAGAGTTGGACTGTGAAGAAAGCTGAGCGCCGAAGAATTGATGCTTTTGAGCTGTGGTGTTGGAGAAGACTCTTGAGAGTCCCTTGGACTGCAAGGAGATCCAACCAGTCCATCCTAATGCGAAGAGCTGACTCATTGGAAAAGACTCTGATGCTGGGAAGGATTGGGGGCAGGAGGAGAAGGGGACGACAGAGGATGAGATGGCTGGATGGCATCACCGACTCAATGGACGTGAGTCTGAGTGAACTTCAGGAGTTGGTGATGGACAGGGAGGCCTCGCGTGCTACGATTCATGGGGTTGCAAAGAGTCGGACACGACTGAGTGACTGAACTGACTGAACTGAACTGATTGTACCATGTCCAGTTCTAACTGTTACTTCTTGACCTGCATACAAATTTCTTAGGAGGCACGTCAGATGGTCTGGTATTCCCATCTCTTTAAGAATTTTCCATAGCTTGTTGTGATCCACATAGTCAAAGGCTTTAGTGTAGTCAATGAAGCAGAAGTTTTAAGATCTTTTAAGCAGAAGTGTCTCCTTAAGTTCTGATGATTCTGTCTCTAATTAACTTTATTTTTCTTCTCTCATTAATTTTAGATAAGCAAACACATACTTATAATTTCTCTTTTAAAGGCAAGCTCCTTACCTCATCATGGTATCTGTAATTTTTATATTAATAAGATTGAATTAGCTCATAGGAAAAATACTCCAAAGAACTTGATGAAGCCAGAATGATTCATTTTTTGTTTAAATGCAATACCCTCTGATGCTTTTGCTGACTAGTCATTAGCTGGACTTTTCTTCTTTTATATCTTTAAACTGTCTGTAAAGTTTGCTCTGCCCCTCTTTTTTTGAATCAAATAACCACACACCACACACCCCAGTGTGGGTGCCTGTCAATGCTACTTAACGCTGTCAAAGCCCTTCTCTGGCTCTAACCACAAACCCTGGACTAGCGAGATATCAGCTGCTGCCCTCCACAGCTGCCCTCTTCTGCCTATGTGTCAGAAGAAAGTTGGAATTCATTCCTTAATTAATATCTTCAATATCTCTAGTCACTTTTGGATTATGTACTTCTCAAAAGTCTTGAAATAACTCACACATTTCACTTGTGATGGCTGCTCATGAAGACAAGCTATCAAATCCCTGGGTTGTGATGAGGTGATTGCTGGGGTGTCCAGGCAAGCAATGGACTCATGCTCCCTTGGGCTGCACAGGACTCAGAAGCATTCTGATTTGAATAAGTTGGGCTGTGAAAATACTAGCTCTGGAGTTCTAAGACTCAGCTCTAATTCTTGAAATAATGAGATTTCTGAGCATGTATGGAAAAATACAGTAAAGCAGTTTAGACTCCTGAGGTAAATTTCTGTTAGGGGCTATGTTTTCACTGGGCTGGGTCTCCTTTTGAAGCTAAAGCAGTTTCAGTCTGAACAAGAAAGGGAACTCCCTCCTTGAATATAACCAAATTTCTTTCTTACATCTCTCAACCCAATAGGTATATGTTTGTTTTGAGTCACTCTTGATTTCCTCTGCATGGAAATAACCATTCTACTCAATTTTACAACATCCCCATAATAATTCTTACTAGGTAATATACCACACTCTTAGGAAAAAAAAAAGATTGTGTAAGGTTCAAAAAGTTTTGGAGAGTGATTGTTGTTGAAATATCATGTCAACATTATCAAAATTATTACTGTCATTGTAATACTCATAGTAGTAGTCATAGCAGTATTATTAATTTTTTACAAAGTGAATGATTTTACAAATCATTTGCAAAGTAAATGATTCCTTTTTGTTAAGGTAAATCTTGGTCAAAGTTTCAAGTTTAAAATTCCGTAAAATTCTGAAGCTACTTCACTTCAAAGCTGATGGTATTTTACTTAGAACACTGTATGATCAGCTTTTTAATGACAAACACTTGGAATTTCTGTAACATCCTCAATTTTTTAGTTTATTCTCTGTAAAGTGTCATTATCATCATCATCCCTTAGAAAATCTTAGTAGTGTATATTTTAGATAAATGTTCACTTAACATTCATGAAAATTTTATTAGGAAAATATTACTATTCTTATTTTACACATGGGGAACTAAGACCAAAGATGGCATGTGACTTGTCCTGTATAATAGAGTATCAGTCTGTGGAGGCAGAAATAGGATGTTAAATTTCTAACGAGGGCATTTTGTTTTCTTTAAAAAAAAAATAGAGAATTTCAACTAGAGTAAAATTTGTACACATTAACAAAAATCTAAAGTACAGGTGTGTATTTTACATGTGAATTTTATCCCTTTTTTTAAAAATGTATTCATTTGTAATTGGTGGGTAATTGCTTTACAGTATTGTGTCGGTTTCTGCCATAAAATTGGCCATAGGTACACACATGTCCTCCCTCTTGAATTTCCCTCCCATCTCCTAGCCCTTCCTACCTTTGAGTGCATTAAATAAGAGGAACTTATCCAAGTGAAAATGTTAGCCACTCAGTCATGTCCAACTCTTTGTGACCCCATGGACTGTAGCCCACCAGGTTCCTATGTTCATGGAATTCTCTAGGCAAGAATATTGGAGTCGGTAGCCATTCATTCTCCAGGGGATCTTCCCAAACTAGAGGTAGAACCCAGGTCTCCTGCATTGCCGGCAGATTCTTTACCATCTGAACCACCAGGGAAGCCCAAGGCAAATAAAAGTGTATGATGAAAAGGTGGATAAATAGCATCCAACGAATAGAACCACTTTCATCTAGTTTACTGTCTAATATCCAAGACCATTTATTACATGGTCACTATACATCTCTGATGCGCTACAACTCTTTACAAAACAAAAGCCTATTTCAACTTTTTTTTTTTTTTTGAACTGGATATTTTCATTTCAGGACAAGAAACTCTTAGGTAGCAATATAATGTGCCAGGATGAAAGAAAAATAGCAGATTTAAGACTGAAGTAAGAAATAAGAATGCAAAACATGTTTTTTGAAAAATCAAAATGTACTCTCGTTGGAATAGGATGTTATACAGCTATTAACTGAAGGTCACACAGAAAGCTGTCAACAGTGCCAGGACTTCTAATCAGGTTTAGCTCTTCAGACTCAGTATAGTACTCTTTCTATTGTCCTGCTCTGTAGCGTTATCCTCCTGCCCACTGACCTAGTATACAACTGAGACTCCATATTATACTGATCCCATAACCCCCTGAACTCCAAGAGTTAAATTGATAATACTCTTGTTCACCTCAGGCTGAAATGAGAAAATGAATCCTGCCAGGAGAAATAGTACTGGGATGACAATTCTTTTTGGTCATATAAATCTAGTTTCCACCTTTACTTTTGTGAGAAGGCTTTCAAAAAATACCAGTTATTCACCATACGACACTAGTATAAATACATCACCTACTGAAAATGCCAGAGCTCAAAAATAAGATCTTTAAAGAAAGGACTACTTATGATTTTGCAAATAATAAGCTTGTGCTAGTAGACAATGGGAGAAGGCAATGGCACCCCACTCTAGTACTGTTGCCTGGAAAATCCCATGGATGGAGGAGCCTGGTGGGCTGCAGTCCATGGGGTCGCTAAGAGTCAGACACGACTGAGTGACTTCACTTTCACTTTCCACTTTCATGCATTGGAGAAGGAAATGGCAACCCACTCCAGTGTTCTTGCCTGGAGAATCCCATGGACAGAGAAGCCTGGTAGGCTGCAGCCCGTGGGGCTGCAACTTGGCAGGCAGTGGACAATAGTTTCAGTAATTGTATCCGTCATTATATTTACATTTCCATAATTAGTTGCAACTGTTTGTATAAGGTTAAAGGTCTCTAGTTTAATGCAGTCATTATAATCAGTCAGTAAATAATAAGTTTGGATTCTGTTGATATGATGGGAAAGCATTATTTTAAAAGAATATCTTTCAAAAGGAGCCCTAATCTCAATCCTTCAACAATTACACCCACTTTTGGCAAGGAACAGGAGTGGTAAAGAGGTGGAATTCACAGGCCTCATCCTTAAATAGCATGCTGCTGCTGCTGCTGCTGCTGCTAAGTCGCTTCAGTTGTGTCCAACTCTGTGTGAACCCATAGACAGCAGCCCACTAGGCTCCCCAGTCCCTGGGATTCTCCAGGCGAGAACACTGGAGTGGGTTGCCATTTCCTTCTCCAATGCATGAAAGTGAAAAGTGAAAGTGAAGTTGCTCAGTCATGTCCAACTCTTCGTGACCCCATGGACTGCAGCCTACCAGGCTCCTCTGTCCATGGGATTTTCCAGGCAAGAGTATTGGAGTGGGGTGCCATCACCTTCTCCCAGTAACGTTGAATAAAATGACATAATCTAGAGCCCAGTATATAATAGTATATGATGGTCCAGATGAGTGGTATGACCTGTAGGAGGTTAGAAAGGGAAGAGATTGCTGTTAACCAAAGGGAGAAAGACTGTGAGAACATGTCACACAGTTTTTTTACTTTACTTCTTTAGCAAAAATAAAGTCCATTAATTATAGCAATGGGCTTCCCTGGTGGCTCAGTGGTAGAGAATCCACCTCTCATGTAGGGGACTTTGGTTCAATCCTTGAGCTGGGAAGATCCCATGGAGAAGGAAATGGCAACCCACTCCGTTATTTTTAATATTGTGCCTATAAGAATGAATATTAAAATCTAAGTGTGGATTTGAACTTGGGATCTTACTTCTGGTTTAGTTTCATTTTCTACGAAACTTAAGGTCTTATTAATCATAAACTTAGCAAAACTTTTAGGTATTATTCTTTTCAAAACCTATTTTCTGCTTTTCTCTCAATATTATTTTGTGTTTCCAGAAAAATATATATATATATTTCCTTCAGAATACTACATCTCTTACAGAGAATATTTGGGAACCATAAAATACTTGAATTATAGTGTGGCCTCATTGTCATTAATACCTTTATGTCACATCATGATTTTCTCACCTAGAAAAGCAAGAAGCTGACACTTGAAAGCTGGTATTACTTTCCACAGGAGGTTTATTCTTTTCATTGTCCAGCTATTGGTTTGGGGATTTGTTTCTTCTTTTTTTTAATGTTTATTTTTTGGCTGTGTTGGGTCTTCCTTGCATCATGTAATATTTTTCGTTGTAGTGCCTGGACTCGCTAGTTGTGGTGTATAGACTTAGCTGCTCTGCAGCCTGCAGGATCTTGTTCTCCAACCAGGGATTGAATCTCATCCTCTGCATTGTAACGTGTGTGTGTGTGTGTGTGTGTGTGCACGTGCACGCACGTGTGCACATGCAAGCACATGCTTTGTCCTGTCTGACTCTTTGCAATCCCAAAGACTGTAGCTCGCCAGGTTTCTCTGTCCGTAGGGATTCTCCATGCAAGAACACTGGAATGGGTTGCCATGCCTTCCTCCAAGGGATCTTCCCAACCCAGAGATCTAATCACTGGACCACCAGGGAAGTCCTGATATGCCTCTCCTTAGTAAGGGGGAACACCTTTAAGAACAATTTGTTATGTCCTCAGCCATGTCCGACTCTTTGAGACCCCATGGACTGTATTCCATCAGGCTTCTCTGTCTATGGGATTCTCCAGGCAAGAACACTTGAATGGGTTGCCATTTCCTTCTCCAGGGGATCTTCGCAACCCACAGATCTAATCCTGCACTGGCAGGCAGATTCTTTACCAGTGCACCACCTGGGAAGCCCTTATCAAGAGCTTACCTCTTACTAATTTGTTCCTTTCAAAAAGAAACCCCATTAATGTATTGAATGGGAGACCTCTTGGCTCACTCAGTTGTTGAAGTTATAGGAGTCATAATGAAGAGATCTCTAATGATTCCAGAAAGATCCTTGGAGAGGTTGTTATTTGTATTAATGAGGTTAGTAAGCTTCTTAATTAGACAGTAAGCAGCTTCACTTCCAAAAAGTAAGATTTTCAAAGGCAGAGACTCTCTCTCTATACTCTGCCATCACAGGCATGTGCAACAGAGCCACAAAGCTTTGCACATAGCTCACTGATTGTGTATTTAGTGAATGAGAGGCAGTAGACTAGACAGTGATCAAGAGCACAGAGACTGAAATCAAGGCCCAACACTGTTCAAAATCACTGAGTAATTAAGCATGTAGAGAAGCTGAGTCAGTGCATCACAGTGGTAAGAGTATGATTTGGGAAACCCAAAAGCAATAATTCAGTCCCAGGTCCATCTCTTTGTCACTGAGACAGAGCAATTTACTCACCTCTCTTTGCCTCTATTTCCTCACCTAAAAATTGAGACTAACAATAATATCTATTCAATGGATTTTACTGTAGATTAAATGAATTAATACGATTGTGTTCTTAAAACCAGATCCTAGCAAATAATAAGCATTAGATAGTTACTTATTATTATTATTATCACTAATTTATTTGACTCCCATCTTCCTCATCTGTAAAATAGATCAATAATACTTTGCCACATAATATTCATTTGTGATTAAAGGAGATTATGTAGGTAGGGCACACAGTACAGTGACAGCATGTAGTGGGGTCACATATTTTATCTATCATTATTATTGTCATTGTATGACACATTGATTTTACTAAAATATGACAGTTTAAAATATGATTGACTGCCTGATGTATTTGAGTGTTCCATCAAATAACATGCAAGTCAATGAGCTGATGGTTCTCTTTCTGTAATTATATCTGTGCTGTAGTCATCAGAATTCCTTCTGGTACTTGTCAATTATCAGTAGAAAAGGAATTTGGAGGATCATTTAGGAGATTAAGTGTTCTTTAATAGCACAACTGGGCAAGAAAAAATAAGCTTACATTAGTCTCAAAATATTGTCCTCACATGTGTTGCCTCTCTTTGTGATTAAGAAAAAGAAAAAACAAAGAAAAAGGAAAGAAAAAAAAAAAAAAAGACTCTCCTGGGTGAAACCTCAACAAAGAAAGTTCATTGACCCCACTACTTTGCAGTGGAAATAAGTAACGAAGTAATCCAGCAGGGAGAAAATGTGTCAGCTTCTTTCACAGGAAATGTTTGGATAAATCCACAGGGAATACTCCATTTCCCTTTCAAAGAGTCTTTTGATGCTAGTTAAAGGTATTCCTAGGAGCAGTCAATTGATGGCTATTACCTTTTTCTCATCAGCCATTAGCAATAGACTTGGTTTATACAGAAAGAAAATGGGACAGGAGGCAAAGACAAAGTAGAGTCTTATGGGCTACGTTCTGATATGAAAGCTGAAGGCTCTTCTAGGCACTGCCTGTCTTAGGCTGAAACTACTAAAATTCAGCTTAATGGAAGGAAACAGGTATTACTAATCTGAGCATTTCATCTAACAGTATCACATTTGTGCATACAAGTAGCAGAACAAGAAGGAAACAGTGTATTTGTTCTGAAAGGATTTTTGCCACTTCACTGGAATGGATACACTTGAGACCAGATAGGACAAAGAAATATAAACCATAGGTTTAAAATGTTCTCATGGATTTTCTTTTTATATGGTTTAAAAAAAAAAGCAAAGACCATTCCATTCGGTCCCAAGACTTCATGGCAAATAGATGGGGAAAGAAATGAAAACAGTGACAGAAATTATTTTCTTGGGCTCCAAAATCACTGTGGATAATGACTGCAGCCAGGAAATTAAAATGCACATGCTCCTTGGAAGAAAAGCTATGACAAACCTACACAGTGTATTAAAAAGCAGAAATATCACTTCGCCAACAAAGAGCCATCTAGTCAAAGCTATGGTTTTTCCAGTAGTCATGTAAAGAGGTGAAAGTTGGTCTATAAAGAAAGCTGAGCACGGAAGAATCGATGCTTTCAAACTATCGTGTTGAAGAAGACCCTTGAGAGTTCCTTGGACTGCAAGGAGATCACATCAGTCAATCCTAAAGGAAATCAACCCTGAATATTCATTGGAAGGACTGATGATGAAGCTGAAGCGCTAATACTTTGCACACCTGATGCGAAGAGCCAACTCATTAAAAAAGGTCCTGTTGCTGGGATAGATTGAGGGCAGGAGGAGAAAAGGAAAAAAGAGGATGAGATGGTTGAATGGAAGCCGGGCGTGCTGCAATCCATGGAGTTGCAAATAGTCAAAACTCAGTTAACTAGAAGCTTATATATGTGCAAATATTACATGTGGCTTTTCCAGGTAATAAATTCATACCAGTTCACCGACTAGTAATAGCTTAACAGATGGAAGATTTGTCTGCATAGTTTAAAAAAAAAAGAATTTGACCAAAATGTTGAGTTCCATTTAACATGCTCTGTTTGGCTGAAAAACAAAAACAAAAACAAAACTACTGATTGTTTGGATTAATTTAACTGAGACTGAATTCAATTAGGATTTCCCAGGAGGTGCAGTGGTAAAGAATCTGCACCCCAATACAGAAGACATAAGAAACTTGGGTTCAATCCCTAGATCAAGAAGATCCCCTAGAACAGGAAATGGCAACCCACTCCAGTATTCTTGCCTGGAAAATTCTATGGATAGAGGAATCTGTAGAGCTATAGTCCAAGGGGTCTCAAAGAAACAGATACAACTGAGTGAGCATATATGCACATGAATTCAGTTACTGAATAAAGCATCTAATTCCTCTTTCATTTCATGGTAGAAGCCAAAAGGAAACAAGCTTCTTAAATGAAGAAATCAAATGGTGGTATTTCTCCAGGAATACATACAGGGTTTTTCTTAAGAAGCTGGACACATTCCAATATCAAATGTTCAGATGGAAGAACTGAATAGATTCAATCCCAGAATTGTAATAAATATCACAAGCAGAATGGAAACTTACATTCTTTCCCTAAGGTGACTGTGGGAAATTCAGGCACCAAAACATTAATCTCAAACAGCCACTATGAACCACAGTCAGGGATCCCCATGTATCCCAAGATGACACATTAAAAGAGGAACTGTGTGTCCTTTCTTGGCATCTCTTGGTACTAAATGGTTCAAATGATTATTTGAACATAATCTTGAAATTGACCCTGGAGATATCAGTGTTTTCTCTCTGCCTCCTAACTTATAACTTAACATCGGTGATGGAAATTTGGTGTAAATAGCACAGGAATATCTACTGTGTCTTATAACAAAGGGACTCGGATGACCAAACATTATTAAAAGCAATGCATTAGCTTTCCCAAACAACATTCTTCCAACAGCCAAGATGTATGCAAACATAGTCAGAGCTATATCTCATGACAGGGTGATAAATACACCCGAGATGAAAGAAATTATTTTTGTAATTCATAAGTTAGTAGCATGCTGAGATTCTTTAGTGTTCTCTTTCTTCCTTAGTTTCTCCATTTAAGGAATCTCAGGGATCAACAATGCTTGAGTGATAAAGACCACCAAATCTAATATCAAGCAGTATTTATCCGTGCAGGGCTGAATCCCAGGGACGGGGCGCTTGGTGGGCTGCTGTCTATGGGGTCGCACAGAGTCGGACAAGACTGAAGCGACTTAGCAGCAGCAGCAGCAGGGCTGAGGAGAAACCACCATATTGAATACCTTCAGAAAGGAAAGCAAAGATGTTCTTTCCAGAAGTATAAGAGACAAGAGTGTCACAAAAGAGGAGCAAAGCAATAACATGAAAATGCATATTTCAGATGAAATGAAGCTTCTTAGATAAAATGAAATGAAGAAGATATGAAGACTCTTTTAACTGTAATATATCATAAATAAGATCTAAAGGATTATTTAGTTACTGCTAGTTAGTGAGCTTCAGTTCAGTTCAGTTCAGTTACTCAGTTGTGTCCGACTCTTTGTGATCCCATGAACCACAGCACGCCAGGCCTCCCTGTCCATCACCAACTCCCAGAGTCCACCCAAACCCTTGTCCATTGAGTTAGTGATGTCATCCAATCATCTCATCCTCTGTCGTTCTCTTCTCCCCCTGCCCTCAATCTTTCCCAGCATCAGGGTCTTTTCCAATGAGTCAGCTCTTCGCATCAGGTGGCCAAAGTATTGAAGTTTCAGCTTCAACATCAGTCCTTCCAAAGAACACCCAGGACTGATCTCCTTTTGGATGGACAGATTGTATCTCCTTGCAGTCCAAGGGATTCTCAAGAGTCTTCTCCAACACCACAGTTCAAAAGCATCAATTCTTCAGCACTCAGCTTTCTTTATAGTCCAACTCTCACATCCACTGGAAAAACCATAGCCTTGACCAGAAGGACCTTTGTGGACAAAGTAATGTCTCTGCTTTTTAATATGCTGCCTAGGTTGGTCATAACTTTCCTTCCAAGGAGTAAGCATCTTTTAATTTCATGGCTGCAATCACCAGCCATCTGCAGTGATTTTGGAGCCCAGAAAAATAAAGTCAGCCACTGTTTCCACTGTTTCCCCATCTATTTGCCATGAAGGGATGGGACTGGATGCCATGATCTTAGTTTTCTGAATGTTGAGCTTTAAGCCAACTTTTTCACTCTCCTTTTTCACTTTCAAGAGGCTCTTTAGTTCTTCTTCACTTTCTGCCATAAGGATGGTGTCATCTGCATATCTGAGGTTATTGATATTTCTCCTGGCAATCTTGATTCCAGCTTGTGCTTCCTCCAGCCCAGCATTTCTCATGATGTACTCTGCATATAAGTTAAATAAGCAGGGTGACAATATACAGCCTTGACGTACTCCTTTTCTGATTTGGAACCAGTCTGTTGTTTCGTGTCCAGTTCTAACTGTTGCTTCCTGACCTGCATTCAAATTTCTCAAGAGGCAGGTCAGGTGGTCTGGTATTCCCATCTCTTTCAGAATTTTCCACAGTTTATTGTGATCCACACAGTCAAAGGCTTTGGCATAATAAATAAAGCAGCAGTAGGTGTTTTTCTGGAACTCTCTTGCTTTTTTGATGATCCAGCAGATATTGGGAATTTGATCTCTGGTTCCTCTGCCTTTTCTAAAACCAACTTGAACATCTAGAAGTTCACATATTGCTGAAGCCTGGCTTGGAGAATTTTGAGCATTACTTTACTAGCATGTGAAATGAATGCAATTGTGTGGTAGTTTGAGCATTCTTTGGCATTGCCTTTCTTTGGGATTGGAATGAAAACTGACCTTTTCCAGTCCTGTGGCCACTGCTGAGTTTTCCAAATTTGCTGGCATATTGAGTGCAGCACTTTCACAGCATCATCTTTCAGGATTTGAAATAGCTCAACTGGAATTCCATCACCTCCATAGCTTTGTTCGTAGTGATGCTTTCTAAGGCCCACTTGACTTCACATTCCAGGATGTCTGGCTCACAGTGAGTGATCACACAATCATGATTATCTGGGTCGTGAAGATCTTTTTTGTACAGTTCTTCTGTGTATTCTTGCCACCTCTTCTTAATATCTTCTACTTCTATTAGGTCCCTACCATTTCTGTCCTTTATTGAGCTCATCTTTGCATGAAATGTTCCCTTGGTATCTCTATTTTTCTTGAAGAGATCTCTAGTCTTTCCCATTCTGCTGTTTTCCTCTATTTCTTTGCATTGATCTCTGAGAAAGGCTTTCTTATCTCTCCTTGCTATTATTTGGAACTCTGCATTCAAATGGGTATATCTTTCGCCCGAGGTCAGGGGCAGCAGCCCAGAGGTGCTACCCCAGGTCCAAGGTAAGGAGCAGTGGCTACGCTTTGATGGAACAGCTGTGAAGAGATACCCCACATCCAAGGTTAGTGAGCTTAGTTATTGCTATTTAGAAATATCCTTATGGAATTTTTCTATATGGAATATTTTGAGGGAAGGAATTATTTACATAGCCATGTTTGAATTTTCACAACAGACCTGGTACATGGTTAATGTTCAGCAAATATTTTGGATTAAATAATGTTGCTCATCTTGGTGTTCTATCCTTTAATACAGTATCTGACCATAATAAGTACTCAGCTACCTAGTTTTTTGTGAATAAGTTATGACAACATAAACAACCATTGCCTTTCAATGCCATGTGCACCTAGTGTACATTCTCTCTCATATATTATCACTGGCCTTGGGTACAAGTGAGACAAAATGAATTCCAGAGATAGAATAGAGCCTCCTTGATTGTCAAAATCTGTGCATGCTTTGTTCCTGAGACATAACTGTTTCAGTCTTACCCTTTCCAGTCATCGAAATACAACAGAACTGTATCAGAAGAAAGCCTCAACCATTTAAGGTGGGAAAAAAGCAGCGAATAATGGAGTCTAGACCTCGCATTCCATCTTATACAGCTTGGGTTAGAGAAATGCAAGACAATAAATGAAGACCAAGTGTCTACAGATACTCTGCTGCTGCTGCTAAGTCGCTTCAGTCGTGTCCAGCTCTGTGCGACCCCACAGATGGCAGCCCACCAGGCTGCCCCGTCCCTGGGATTCTCCAGGCAAGAACACTGGAGTGGGCTGCCATTTCCTTCTCCAATGCATGAGAGTGAAAAGTGAAAGTGAAATCGCTTAGTCGTGTCCGACTCTTTGTGACCCCATGGACTGCAGCCCACCAGGATCCTCCATCCATGGGATTTTCGGACAAGAGTACTGGAGTGGGGTGCCATCACCTTCTAAGGTAAGTGAAATAGCATGCTTGACTCACTCTGAGAGGAGAGCAAACACCAGAGTTTATGCTTGACTTCTCAAGCATGACTGGGTGTTCTTTCATGAGTTTGTTGTCTTTCTGGCTGACAGTGCAGAAGAGCAGAAGTTCCAGGGGACAACGTGACCTCCTTGCTATAGGCCCCTTTAGCGAAGGGGCTTCTTTGCTGAGGGAGGCCAAGAAGACAGTCTAAGGAAAGGCCTTGTTGGGCAGTACTTTTACCTTAGTCCAACAGGATGCCTCAGCTATGGAAAAATGTTTCTTTAAGAAAAGACCAAAATACTTCACTGAGACATATTCATGAAAATTATGTATCTTAATTGACCTAATATGCAGCAGCAGCTATTATATACTGGACATGATGCTTTTAATTATGTATACCATCTCCCTCTTAATCCGAGCAGCAATCCTATAGGACACAGATGAAGAAAAGGAGGCTTAGAAAGGAGAGTAATTTGTCCTGTATCATATACCTAGTCAGTGGTAGATATGCTTTCCATTCTAAATGAACTATTGAAATAGTCTCTCTGAGCTGGTGAAAATTCTCCCCACTTTGCACTCTAGTTCTCTCTGCCAACATACACACACAATTTTTCTTCCACTATTATTAAAATTTTCATGCAAAAGCACAGATTTAGCTATGCCTTCCTGATTGTTATAAAACAAAACCAAACCTTTTTACTGACCCATGCTATCACCTCCCTGCTGAATAATCTTCAGTAGCTTCCTACTGGTCATGGAAAAAGTCCTCTGTTAGCCTCAAGTGCTGTGTAATTGAGCCCAGACCCAGAAACTTCCCATTCCATGTCTTTTATATGCTAGCCAAATCCATTCCTCCAATATATCTTCAGCAGTCTCTCACCTAAGGACTTTGCTCACATGGTTTCTTCCATTTGAAACACTTTTCATCCAATTCTGCAGCTAGTATACATACCCATTTATCTTTTAAGACAACTCCAATTTCTCTTCATTTAAGATGTAAAAGGACTGAGGAAAGATGCAAATATCTCTTTATTAAGCACTAAAAGACAAAGATAAAACCACAAGGTGAACACAGTAGTTAGTGGAGGTGGTCACTGTAGACAAAAAACAATTAAAAAGCTAGATTATATATAGTGTACAGACCGTAATAGCTAAGAAATGAACAATAAATCCTGATTTGAGGCTGTTCTCTATCCATGTGAAACATATATGTCTTCTATCCATTCTTATAACATATCATGCTGCGAAGTCACTTCAGTTGTGTCCGACTCTGTGCGACCCCATAGACAGCAGCCTACCAGGCTCCCCGGTCCCTGAGATTCTCCAGGAAAGAACACTGGAGTGGGTTGCCATTTCCTTCTCCAATGCATGAAAGTGAAGTCACCTAGTCGTGTCCAACTCCTAATGACCCCATGGACTGCAGCCTACCAGGCTCCTCCGTCCATGGGATTTGCCAAGCAAGAGTACTGGAGCTCCTAACATAAGAGTGTTCAAATAAAGGTATGAGTTCTTTGAAAAGTTCCATCTTTACAGATTTTTATTGACTATTTCTCTTCCTTTCTCCTCCTCAGCAGTTCATCTATAGTTCACTAAAAGCCAAAACATCAGAAGATTTAGATCTTGTGTTCTTTGTATCAAATAGGTAAGGTACATTCACTGCAGCTGTTTTTAGATATTTTAAATTGTATTACAGTTCTTGCCTATATGTTCATATATTCTTGTGTGAATCAAATTAATTTTTTCAAAACATATTTACATCATATTTGTATATCTCAAGCATCATGCTATGAAAAACTATAATTGAGATATTTTTTGCATTGTTTAATGTCTTATAATTAACAGTGTATGTGAAAGCCTTTTGAAAACACTAAAATGTTTGTAAGGAATTATTATCAATAAAAGTGTTTAAGGAATACTTACGATATACATGTTAACCTTTGAGGTTAATGACATAACAACTCTTTATGTTTTCCAGCAGCTTGTCCTTTAAACAAGTTTTTGTAACTAAAAACATCTGCAGAACAAGACCAATTGCTTATTGTTATTCGTGTCGCATGGCTTTCTTAAGTCCTTATAAATTTGCTTAGTCCTAGTTTCAATAATGAGGTTTCAACAAATGCTATAATTAGTAACTATCACTAGTAGTCAACATCTAGATATTTTTGGTTTTATGAAATACTAAAATCAATATCAATAACCTCTTATGCAGATGACACCACCTTTATGGCAGAAAGTGAAGAAGAACTAAAGAGCCTCTTGATGAAAGTAAAAGAGGAAAGTGAAAAAGTTAGCTTAGAGCTCAACATTCAGAAAACTAAGATCATGGCATCTGGTCCCATCACTTCACGGGAAATAGATTCAGAAACAGTGGAAACAGTGGCTGACTTTATTTTTCTGGGCTCCAAAATCACTGCAGACGGTGATTGCAGCCATGAAATTAAAAGATGCTTACTCCTTGGAAGGAATGTTATGACCAACCTAGACAGCATATTAAAAAACAGAGATTACTTTGTCCACAAAGGTCCCTCTAGTAAGGCTATGGTTTTTCCAGTGGTCATGAATGGATGTGAGAGTTGGACTATAAAGAAAGCTAAACACAGAAGAATTGATGCTTTTGAACTGTGATGTTGAAGAAGACTCTTGAGAGTGTCTTGGACTGCAAGGAGATCCAACCAGTCCATCCTAAAGGAGATCAGTCCTGGGTGTTCATTGGAAGGACTGATGTTGAAGCTGAAACTTCAATACTTTGGCCACGTAACGCGAAGAGCTGACTCATTTGAAAAGACCCTGATTCTGGGAAAGATTGAAGGGCAGGAGGAGAAGGGGACAACAGAGGATGAGATGGTTGGACAGCATCACCGACTCAATGGACAAGGGTTTGGGTGGATTCTGGGAGTTGGTGATGGACAGGGAGGCCTGGCATGCTGCAGTTCACGGGGTCAGAAAGAGCCGGAGACAACTGAGAGACTGAACTGAACTGAACTGAAAATCAGTATTATTGTTTTTATAGTTTTTCAAAGAACTCTCTGGAGTCATAGTTCAAATGTGATGCATCTGGATCCATTAGTGACTTCCTTTGAGCACAGCTTCTTATGGTGGTTTTGTAAGAAGTAAGAAGTCTTTAACAGATTATAATTATTATTATAATAATAATAGATTATTATTATAATCTTTAATAGATTGTAGTAGATTATAATCTGACTGCCCATAAAACTGTCAATCACTGTAAAGTAAAACCTAAACATTCTTCACCAGTGTCTTCATTCAGATTGAAGTGTCTATATCACAGATAAGATAATAGGACAATCAATAATTTTCTTTCCAGTCATTAATTTAATATTAGTTTGTGGCCCATCTTGGAGTCTGTCCCTACACACAGTTACTGGCAATTGCATGCTTAGAAAGTACATATTCTTCTCAGTTTGGAGGATGTTTCATTTTCAAGTCCTTCACAGTAACTACTACTTGATCATACAATGGACATTTAATGACCATGTTTTCTTTTTCTGTTCTTCACTTCTTATGGTAATTTTAGACCTCTGCTTCTCTCAGAGTAACTGGTATTTACTCAGGAAACAGTTTTTAATTTCATTGTTGGATTGAAAGCAGAACAAAAAAAAAATGAAAGAAAATCTGAGCCCACTCAAGGAATTTCATCTTATCAAAAATAAAAATACAAAAAATACATGTTTTAAGTTTTACTTTAAATTTCTGAAGAAATTTATGGTGATTTCTGTCAATGTTTAAAAATCAATGTAAACCTAAATTTTAGAATGGTGGGTCATAGAAAATTAAGCAAGAAAGACCTATACAAATTGTTCCAGTTCAATCCGTGTACCTCAGAAACAGCTAACATTCATTCTTTTTCTGTCTGACATGACCAAGGTGACTCATCAGCTTGGTTCAGAGCCCAGGAATCCTGATACTGTCTAAATTCACTTCATTGTCTCATATCAACAGGGTTCTTAAAACCTAATTTTGTGAATTCGTAAGAACACATTCTCATCTGATAGTGAAAGTTAAAATCACTTAGTCATGTCTGATTCTTCATGACCCATAGTCCATGGACTTCTCCAGGCCAGAATACTGGAGTGAGTAGCCTTTTCCTTCTCCAGGGGATCTTCCCAAACCAGGAATTGAACTAGGGTGTCCCGCATTGCAGGCGGATTCTTTACCAACTGAGCCATCAGGGAAGCCCTCTCATCTGATAATGTGCTTCTAAATGTTGTGGCAGGCATTAAATGCAAATACACACAATGAAAGAAATGAATTTTCATTCTCCAGGTTATTTTTCTATTTACCTAAAATATTACACGTAGAAAATCTAAAACATTTCAAGTGTAAAGGGATTACCTGACATGGGGGAGTACAGACTTTACCAGACCTCTTGAGGAAATGATTCAAGTTGAGTACTGAGGGATGATTCTGAGGGAGCCACGATTGATGTTAATCGGAAGAATATTCCAGGCAGAGAGAAGAGGATAAATAAAATACCTAAAATAGAAACTATCTTGAAACTTTCAATGATTTGAATTAAAACCATTATGGCTCAAGTATAATGAGTAAAATGAAAGCAAAGGTTGGAAAAACAGGTGGAAATCACCCTATGCCCACCCAGCGGACCATGTTAAGTATTCATATTCTACTTTCTGTTGTTACGGAAAATCTTTACAACATTTAAGCAGGAAAGGGCATAATACATTAAAAAATATTCTTCTAGGTTCTATATGTATGATATTCAAAAAGTAGACAAGAAGGATGTGAAGTCATCAGGTAGAAAGCTTAAGCTATGTCAACCTAAGAGTACATGAGTGTTTGAAGGATATGAAGATAGCAAGGAGTTGGAAAGAAATGCACAAACCTGAATTTTAGTTTAGAGACAGAATAGACTTGGAATGCACTTCTCTTGTTAAAGGATTGGAAATGTCTCATTAAAGTTACGTATTTAAGTAATAATATTTCTAACACTGAAGTGCCTTATATTTTGATACTTTCTTCATCCATCTATATAGGAAATTGAGAGATTTTCATAAAGCATCAAAGAAACTATTTTCTGAGCTACAAGGCTCTAGTCAGTATGAATTAAATAAGCTTCCTTTGTGTTCAAATCTTGACTTATTCACTCAATATTTATGAGAACATAGATAACTCAAATAACCACATAAACCTCACTTCCACGAGAATAAGATTAACTGTCTACACTCATATAAGCCCATCTTAGTTTTCTGCAAGGTAATGAAGGCACTCCAATTAGAAAAAAAAAAAATTTGATCACATCTCCCAGAAGACTTAAAATGTACCAAAAGATGTTTTAATGCACTAAAATTAAACAGAGAATGACAATATTAAAGTATCTTTTTCCCCCCCAATTTGACCAGAACAAGGAAAAAAAACTGATAACATGTCAAAAGTCCTGGCAGACTCACAGATAATAAGATCCACACAAGCTCTCAGAGAGTTCAGTCCACTTTAGAGTCTCTACTTTTAATACGAACAGGCAACAGTCAGGGGTGAAAGATAGTAAATCCAAATTGAAAAATATAAGAACTCAGAATAGAAAAATAAAAATCTTACAAGCTTCTAGAGAGGAGAAAAATATAACTATATATTGTGCTTATGACTGGTATTCAGAATGACAGGACTTCTCAACAAACAATACTGGCAGCAAGAAAAAATTATCGATGCCTTCAAAAGTCCTAGTTCAATAATACAAAATCTAAAATTTTAACCTGAATTGAAAATTAAATCTGAAGATGAGATAAAAATATGGTTCCCACAAATTTTGACAAACTGAAAATTAAATCTGAAGATGAGATAAAAATATTTTAGTTCACAAAATTTTGTTAGCTAAATGGAAAATTAATTGAATTGAAATTTTAATCTGAAGATATATTAGTTTGCAAAAAATTTTCATGAATCATTCTCAGAAAGCTTCTGATTTTTGTCTTCTACTTCAATACAGGATTCAAATGATCCAATGCAGGAGACAGGTAAGGACAATCCCAGGATGACAACTGTATAGGAGACATAAGAGTAACCAGTCCAAATCTAAGCCAGAAACTGGCACGCTAATGGCTGTCATCACAAAGCTTCCTTCTGCTCTGGTGAACCTGGTTCAGGCTCATGTGCTGATGAAGTTCCCACTTTCATTTCCTGTCTCTGTTGTCAACTGTCAATTCACCCCACTATACTGAAACTTTCTGAGAACTGGAGTTGGCTATGGTGAGCGTAGAATTCTAGGGGAAAAAAAAAATAATCAAGTTGTCTTACAACCACCACCCCTGACCACATCCAGTATCTGTCTTATTTTACAGACTTAACAAGTGCCAAATTGTGTAACTGTTTATATTTCCCAAGGTTCATTCACTGCCTTTACCACCAAATACCCCTAAAGAAAATTTTTTCATCTCAAAAGGACTCTGAAAACCAAGCTATGATCCAAATTCCAACTAAATTATGTTCAGCTATGATTCTTGTTCTTACGACAATATGGCTTTTCTTACAGAGTTACCTGTGCTTCCTAATCAATTTTATATGTATCAGACTTCATATTTATTAAAAAATATTAAAATTAGGAAAATTCATTTAGAAAAAGATATGAGGTATGAAGTATTTAGCATAATGACATATATAGTAAACTCTCAATAAATCACAAATACACTTGTTATGATTTTATATAGTTCTTTCATTCCTTGGTAATAGTTATAATTTTGAAACACAGTTTGGATTAAAAATCTTTTGAATAGCCATATAATGACTTGATTATGTAGTACATGTGCCTAAAATGCCCTCTCTCTACCACCAAGAAACACTAGCAAATTCAAAATCTTTGATATATTAATAATTAAAACCCAGAATTCTATTATTTTCCACAAATAAGTTATATATTCATTTGAATAAAAATATCTGATGAATGACCTTTATAAACATTTTAGTCCATATTCAAATAATCATGTTCGTAGCACATAAGCAGCTATAAAGTAGACAGAAGACATAATGGGGGAAAAAATAACTGCTCCAAAAATCAAGAGAACTTAAATCAAGTTCTGATTCTGTCATTACCTAATTCATCAAGCTTGGTAGGGTCAGTTCCCTTAAGGCAGCAAATTTCTTTCCTGCAACATGAGAGCATTGGACACTGTGCTGGTTTGTGCTTTGTCCACTTGACTAAGATCACAACAAACTGTAGAAAACTCCTAAAGAGATGGGAATATCAGACCACCTCACCTGCCTCCTGAGAAATCTGTATTCAAGTCAAGAAGCAACAGTTAGAACTGGACATGGAACAACAGACTGGTTCCAAATAGGGAAAGGAGTATGTCAAGATTGTATATTGTCACCCTGCTTATTTAACTTATATGCAGAGTATATCATGCAAAATGCCAAGCTGGATGAAGCACAACCTGGGATCAAGATTGCTGGGAGAAATATCAATAACCTCAGATATGCAGATGATACCTCCCTTATGGCAGAAAGCAAGAAGAAATAAAGAGCCTCTTGATGAAAGTGAAAGAGGAGAGTGAAAAAGTTGGCTTAAAGCTCAACATTCAGAAAACTAGGATCATGGCATCACTTCATGGTGAATAGATGGGGAAACAATAGAAAGAGTGAGAGACTTTATTTGGGGAGGGGCTCCAAAATCACTGCAGATGGTGACTGCAGCCATGAAATTAAAAGATGCTTGCTCCTTGGAAGAAAAGCTATGACAAACCTAGACAGCATATTAAAAAGCAGAGACATTACTTTTTCAGCAAAGATCTAGTCAAAGCTTTGGTTTTTCCAGTGGTCATGTATGGATGTGAGAGTTGGACTATAAAGAAACCTGAGTACTGAGGAATTGATGCTTTTGAACTGTGGTGTTGGAAAAGACTCTTGAGAGTCCCTTGGACTGCAAGAAGATCCAACCAGTTAATCCTAAAGGAAATCAGTCCTGAATATTCATTGGAAGGACTGATACTGAAGCTGAAACTCCAATACTTTGGCCACCCAATGCGAAGAACTGACTCATTGGAAAAGCCCCTGATGCTGGGAAAGATTGAAGACAGGAGGAGAAGGGGACAACAGAGGATGTCATCACTGACTTGATGCACATGAGTTTGAGCAAGCTTCAGGTGATGGACAGGGAAGCCTGGCCTGTTGCAGTCCATGGGGTGGCAAAGAGTCAGTCACGACTGAGCAACTGAACTGACTGAACTTGACTAAGGCTGGGGAATAAATTTCCCAGAATTCCTTTCTTTGTTATGATTTTAGACTAGAATTACTAAAAGAGCAACTTGCCTGAGATTTGGAAGATCAGAGGAAATCAGGCCATTACTTTTGGGAGACTATCCTAGTCTGGCCTGGTGTTGAGCAGATGCGTGTTGTCTGGTAGACCTCAGCTTATGTGCATTTCCCTCTACTCTGTTTACAGTTCACCGTCCCCACTGCCAGGCCCCCCAGCAGGGACTTGGCTGCAGAATCACAAAGGTGATCGCTACACAGAAGCAGAGCTTCCTGAGAGGCAGCTAATGCACTCAACTCCCCTCCTGCTTCACCCTTTGTGGTCCCTGGTCACAGCCTGAACAGGCTATTATCCTGGATTCCCTTGAAAGCTTCTATTTGTTCACTCACATCAGTGATTAAGGTGGACTGGTTAGTGACCTTTTCTCAGATCTTCCAACTCCACAGGAGACTGTCACTTCTTCGGTTCCTCCCATACTCTAATTCCTGTAATAAATCCTTTATTCGCATTATACATATAGTGGCTCTCTTTCCCTGATTTATGAAATGTGATGATGCACTCTAAAGCCTCCTCCAAATCTGATATTCTAGGTTTCTCAGAGTCCATTTAGTACAATATCATATGATGTATGCATAGCTCAAGACACAGCAGGAACAGGTTCAAGTCCATTCAACTATTTCTAGCAGGCAACAGGGAAGTTAAGCCATATTGTGAGTTTTCACGTGACTTCCCAGAACACCACAAATATTGAGTTCTCCAATTTCAAATATACAACCAATAAACGGATTTACAGTGACTGCATATGGATTAAGTAGACACTCAGGCTCACCTGCGTAATGGTATATATTTAGAGCACAAGTGCTTAAATAGGAAATTAAATAAGAAATAACAAATACTTCTATTCATGCTTCTTAAGTATACAAAGATAAAATGGAGACTAAAGATTTGTTCAAGGGCCAAGGCCATGGCTGAGCCCTCACCCCAACTCCCTCCCATTAGCCCTTGATGGTTGCAAAAGCATGTACCTAAAGGCGAACAATATCTCAGAAACTTTTCCAAGACAATAAATCAAGAAAGCTGGTTTGTTCACATTTTTTTCTTTTCTTTCCTTTCTTGAGGTGAACCTCCCACAGAGAGTTATACCATGCAAAGGATTCAACAAAATGAATGAAAATATATTTATATCACTCATGGATTACTTTTCTGTGGCACAGTTTCAGTCAACAGCCTTGAAGGAAAAAAAAATGTGTGTGTGTCTCTGTGTTGTATGGTTCCTTAACTTTATAATTGCAGCTGTTCAAACATTTATTATTTCATGTTACAAAATAAGAAATTCACTGAAGCACAGAGAAGCAGAGAATTCTTCCATCGGTTTAGCATTTGTTCCGGGATTTAAACAAAGTAAATTAAGAATGCATGTGGTTTTCACATAAAGTAGTTTGGCTTCTTCAAATCAATTCCAAACTTACCCCTTTTTTGCTATCTTCTTCGGCTGAAAGCATTACCAATTCATTTTGCATGCCACGTTAATAATAAAAGTTAAGATTGGCATATTACTTTATAGATTAGAAAAACGTTTTTATGTACATGAGATAAACCAACAAGGTATAGTAGAAAAAGACATTGGCTTTGCAGTTCAAACATCTTTATCACCCGTGCAACAGAGTGAGTGGGACTGACATGGGGGATCACAGCTATCCTGAGCCTCAAGTTTCTAACAGAATTTCTGTAAAGCTCAGATAGATCATGTATGTAAAGATGATTTGTGAAAGGTCTGGGATGACATAAATAAAGATATTAAATCAATTTGCGTTTTACAGATGAGGAACGGCCATTGAATTATTCACTCAAAGTTAAATAGACTCATATTAGGACCAGAAATCCAATGTCTTGACTCTGAGGGTAATATTCTTTCCACTCCATCTCACTGCCTCTCATTCATTACTTTTGTTTAAAAAGAAAAACTTCTTTTTTTTTTTAAGTGTGAGACACATTATTTTATGTAGAAATTCCAAAAGAAACAAGATATCTTAAAGATGAAAGCCAAGAGCAAGAGATTAGATTCCAAACATTCTGAGTTTAAATCAGAGCTCTCTAGCTTGCTGACTGAGTACATTAATTAACATTTCTGTGGTTCAGTTTCACTATCCTTAAAATCCAGTTAGAATTAACATCAACATCATGGGGCAATTTGAAGATTACATAAGTAGACATATGTAAAGCACTGAGAATAGTCTTGACAGAGAAGAAGCATTAAATAATGTAAGCAATTATTATATAAAGAATCATATAGGGCCATTATGTTAATGAGAGTATTATAGTGGATATTATTATACTGAGCTTGCTGTCAATCATAAAAGGATTGGTATCCTTAAGAACATTAGGGATGAAGGGAGGAAGACAAGTGCAGGATGATGCTGACTTCATTACCAAAACCTGAGCAGAGCTTCTTAGAGGCAGCTCCAGATTCAAAATGAGCTATACCATTCATTGCTCAAAAGTCCAGAGCCCATGAAAAAACCATATTTAAATAAAGGTATGCATTACTTTTTTACTTTTCAGTAAAACTGTAGGATCTCTGAAAGCCTTAGAAATGACTAGAAAGTATACCAGATGAGCTGTTTAGTTATTTAGAAGTTCAATTAATAGAAGGATCATTTGATATAATATGTCTATAGTAAATACTGTAAACGAAAAACACAAATATTAGAATGTTAAACGTGGGAAGGGAATTTATAGCACACCTGGTCACACCAGTCCCCATCCCATCTAAAAACTAACTTTCCTCTTCAGCATCCCCTATAAGCAATCTTCTAATAATGACTGCTTTAAAGGACAGGAAAATTCTCACCTCCCAATGAAGTTCTCCTAACACTTGGCAGTAATAGACTTCCAGAAAGGTTATTTTTTAATTTTGAGTGCTATTTGGCTGCACATCAACTTCTATTATTAGGAACTAATTCCAAGTCCAAAGAGAATAACAACATTTTATAAACAATAAAAGTTGTGTAAAGGTACTATGAAATTTAAGTTGTTGGACTAATAAACTTTATAAAGTAAGCTGTACTTGAGTATATTGAGATGGTCTTGACCTTATGGTCCTGAAAAATAAACATCTGAAGCTTGATAGTCATTATCTTTTAATTTTCATAAAAGATATGTGCCATGCTTGCTTGATGTGTCCAACATACACCTTTCATAAATGAATTTTCAGTTTAGTTTGTATAGATATTTATTTCCTCCCACTCAAAATCATTTGTTGATGATGTACTTCTATTTTACCTCACTCTGACCTACATTTTCATTACTGTTGGAGGAGGTCATCTAGAGGACATGACCACAGGTTGACCTGCAAACTGAACCTGGACAATCTTCTCACCCATTCTCTTGCCTTTGCAATGTACTCTCTGCCCACCATTCCCATAGCCAAAGCTATTTGAAGGGCTACAACCTGAGAGTTATGTGTCTTGAGACTATTTGGATGGTATATGTGACTCAACCCTATTAAGACTTTTAAGATTCTAGAGGCCGAGTGTGAAGATTTACTTGTCTTGTGACT
The DNA here is from genome assembly GCF_027580195.1 of Bos mutus. NCBI lineage: Eukaryota > Metazoa > Chordata > Mammalia > Artiodactyla > Bovidae > Bos > Bos mutus. Next base: position 75,620,830 of record NC_091617.1, read on the forward strand.
GCCCAAGACAAACCTCAAATGTAAGTTTCTACCAGTCTGAAGGGGTCTGCCTCTTTCTTCAGTCTCTCTTTGCCCTTTATGTGGGGGGTTGGGGGGAGTCCACTTCAAATTTCACCCAGGGAGCTTCTAAGGCTGAAACAACTGGAGAGCCCCCCACCTATGGGGGAAAGCCTGGATTGGCCATTGACTTCTATGTGGGGAGGGCCCTTGCTGTGTGATTACCAGGATGCCCCCCAAAGCTCCAGCTGGTATGATGCTTTTTTTTTTTTTTCCCCTGAGAAACTGTTCATAGCACACTGTGGCAAATAATGGAAATGGATTATTGCCTTGATGGGCTGGCATCTAGTATGTGCAGTTTAGTTGACCACCAATGCCCAGCCAGAGGCTGAAGCTGCAGTTAGAAAGTTGGAAGATATGCTTAGGTTAGAGAAGGATGTGTCGTTGTCCACTACTCTACCAGCTTCTTGGTGAGCAGACAAGGTGGGAGCTCAGGATGATGAGTTGGAGCACATAGGGTGTCATTTTGCAAATCTTGTTGTTATTCAGCTGCTCAGTCACATCCAACTCTTTGGGACCCCATGGACTGCAGCACGCTAGGCCTCCCTGTCCATCACCAAATCCCAGGGTCTGCTCAAACTCATGTCCATTGAGTTGATGATGACATCCAACCATCTCATCCTCTGTTGTCCCCTTTTCATCCTGCCTTCAATCTGTCCCAGCATCAGGGTCTTTTTCAATAAGTCAGTTCTTCTCATCAGGTGGCCAAAATAATGGAGTTTCAGCTTCAGTATCAGTCCTTCCAATAAATATTCAGGATTGATTTTTGATCTCCTGGCAGTTTAAGGGACTCGCAAGTCTTCTTCAACACCACAGTTCAAAAGCATCAATTTTTTGGCGCTCAGTCTTCTTTATGCTCCAATTATCACATCCATATAAGACTATTGGAAAAACCATAGCTTTGATTAGACAGACCTTTGCTGGCAAAGTAATGTCTCTGCTTTTTAATATGCTGTCTAGGTTGGTCATAGCTTTTCTTCCAAGGAGTAAGCATCTTTTAATTTCGTGGCTGCAGTCACTGTCTGTACTGATTTTGGAGCCCATGAAAATAAAATCTGTCACTGTTTCCATTGTTTACCCATCTACCTGCCATGAAGTGATGGGACTGGATGCCATGATTTTAGTTTTTTGAATGTTGAGCTTTAAGCCAGCTTTTAACCCTCCTCTCTCACCTTCATGAAGAAGCTCTTTAGTTTCTCTTCACTTTCTGCCTGAAGGGTGGTATCATCTGCATATCTGAGGTTATTGATATTGCTCCTGGAAATCTTGATTCTAACTCATGCTTCTTCCAGCCTGGCATTTTTTGTATGTTGTACTCTGCATATAAGTTAAATAAGCAGGGTGACAATATACAGCCTTGATGTACTCCTTTCCCAAATTTTAACCAGTCTATAGTTCCATGTCTGGTTCTAAGTTTCTTCTTGACCTGCACACATGTTTCTCAGGAGGCAGGTCAGGTGGTCTGGTATTCCCATATCTTGAAGAATTTTCCACAGTTTGTTGTGATCCACACAGTCAAAGGTTTTAGCATAGTCAATGAAGCAGAAATAGATGGGTTTTTTTTTTCTGGAATTCTCTTGCTTTTTCTATGATCTACTAGATATTGGCAATTTGATCTCTGGTTCCTCTGCCTTTTCCAAATCCAGCTTGAACATCTGGATGTTTTGTTGCAGATTAAATAAAAGTATACGTGCTTGTGATAAAGCATGATTGAGACACCAAAAAACGAAACTCCGGAAAGGTGATGGAAGCAATGAGGAAGATTGTGGTTGATGGCGAAGAGGGCAGAGGCCATGCTAGCCAAAACCTAATTCAGAGGAAAAATTTTAAGTAACAATTACCCTATATCTGATAATAAAGAAATATACTAAATATACTCTAAAACTCCTAAAGGAAAAACTTGGCTTTCTTTCTGTTTCTTGAAGTTTTAAATCTTATAATGTCATGGATAAAACAGGTTTTCAAATATATAGAATGCTACCGAAGCTCCCTTGCCCCAAAATCTAGCTTACACTCTTCATATCATTATTCATCAAGGACTAATATAAATCTTAAAAGTCTTAAAAGTCTGTAAAGAAAATAGGGAAAAACTTTAGCCATGTGAGCAGTTGAACGACACAATTTGGATTCAATTATTGTTTATAAACTGGTGAACGTTTTTTTTATTTTTATACATGATACATGGCTAAAATTTTGGAATAAAAATATATCTTTGTGTCTGTTTTATATGATTATATATGTCTAGGGTGTTTGCTATGTATACATGATATGCTTATACTTTTAAATGGTATTGCCAAAATCAATTTGTAAAAGAGTTCATTTAATTGACTTAGACTTATGTGAATTAAGTATTCCTAAAACTCTCCTAAATATAGAAATTAATGCAAATACTTTTGAAGTTCATGTGATCTGGATTAATCTTCAGTAAATAAAAGCTATTTTAAGTTTGTTGGCTTAATTAAAATATATATGTCTTAAGTGTTATCAGCATTAAATTTAATGCAAGCATATATTTTTTTATTCTGCCTGGGTTTACTAGTCAAATAAATCATATTGTCCCTAATACAAAATTTGTTGGCAAGAAAAATAATTTAAGATGATGGCTAGCTATTTAAAGTCTCATGAAATTTTCATGAGTGATCTAAACAAAATTGTTAAGAACAATCAAATTAAATACATGCAAATAGATATAGAGAGTTGGGAAGAGAGTGAAAATCTTACCTTGTGTAATCTTACCTTGTGTAATTTTAATTAGCTAAAATTGGATGTATTTCTTACAGGTTTTGGTTTTTTGTTTGTAAACTTTAATACCAATTGTGTACTTTGGTAATACTAAAACTTGATATTCTTTCATCTGCTGAAACGCAAGTTTTCTTGAACTATTGGTCAGCACCTGATAAGAGATTACAAAAGGATTTTTTTCACCTTTTAATTAATCTTCCTAGAGGCAAAGATTTTGTATTTTATCAAAATAAGTCCCTGTGCTTTATGTTGTCTTTGATTAGGAAACTGAATCATCTCAACATTAAAAAAGCTTTTTTGTTCACAGCTATGTGATCTCTGTATTTGCCTTTAAAATCTTTTTTTGTCACCCTAGTTAGATTGATAATTAAGTATTGTTACATAAGAATCCGTGCTCCTACTTAGTTAACTTTTGCTATTTCCCCAAAATCAAGTTCAAGATGAAGGCTTTGACTCTCTTTAAGTGTGTCTTTTTCCTCTTTCTTCTCAAGTTGAAAGCATAGTTGATTTTTTAAATCATTTTTATTTCTGAATTAATCTATTTATAGCAAAATAATTTCCTCTATTTACTGTTTTGACTGCTTCCTACATATTTTCCTATGTGATTCTATTGTATGTTCAGTAAATAGGCAGTAAGTTTCAGAGAGATGACCAGTATAGCTGTTATACAATTAGTTACTTTTAATTTTAGTTTTCAACTCTTGTTTAACCAAACTTTTGTTCTTTGGTTGTCTTTTTTTATATTTAATTTTTACTATTATAAAACTGTGGTCAACAAATTTGATCTACATTATTTTTTACTGTTCTGAATTATTGAAATGCTATAAATACTCCAAGGAGTGGAAAAAATATGCACACTTTTTGTTGGCTCTATCTTCTTGCTTAGATATTCAGTTTTCAATTCTATTTTAGCCTATCTATTTTTTGTTTCTGCAATCCTGTTTTATTTTTGAAATTGATTTTTTTCAAAACAGCCTGTTCATTTTCATGAATGAGTATCCTCAAAAATTTCTTTAAGTATATTAATTATACTTAGCTCTCTTCTGATTCCTAAATTAATACCTTGGAGTTTAGTTACTTGATTTTTTTGATGTGCACATTTGAAATCCTTGTTAACAGATATTGGGAGCAGATGAAGGTTTTTTCACTCTACCGCATATCTTTATTGCCATGAATGTAAAGCAGATCTGAAAGAAGGTTTATTGGGAGGCTTATTTCTCTGAGCATTGACACATCTTTACTTAAAGTCTGGAACCACTACAAGTAATAATACCTTGTAAGTATGACAGGAGAAGCCGTGGAAATAAAGCTAATGCATCAATGATGTCTGAGTGAAAAATTAAAAAGGCTCTAGTTCTTGATGTCATTCCTTTAGATGAATAAACAATCCTGGAAATGTCCTATGTGTGGATTTTTTCATTTTGAATTAATATATTAAAAAATTTTTATATCCACTATGAATTAGGTTTTCTATAATTACAGCCACAATCATCCAATTCAATACATCACTTTCTACAACCCATTTTCCAAAAATTAATCAGAGCAATCTTAAAAGCATACAGTACATTATGCTACTCATCTGTCTACAATTCTCCAATTGACTTTTTGTCCTATTCAGAATAAAATTCAAACTCCTCCCTGGCTTACAAAACCTTATATCATCTGACAAAAGCTTATATCATCTGAGAAGCTTATATCATCAGCTTCTCAAAGAGCCCTTCATAAGTATCCAAATTAGAGCAACTACTCAGTAATTCTTTTTATCACATTACTTAATTATTTATGTTGCATTTATCACAATCTATTATATATATGTGTGTATATATATATATATATTTAAATGCCTGATATGCCTTTTAATAGCATGAGTTCTTTAAGAACAGAGATGTTTAACATCTTGTTCCTTGAAGCATTCCCATTGCCTAGAAGAGTGCCTAACATTTAAGTCCTCAACAAATAGTTGTTGAAAAAGTGAATCAATCTATTCTTCATCTTCCAGAAATTCTCCACTTCTCTAGTCAGCTGGTATTACTTTTCTCCAATGACTCATAGTACTATGGATCTATTTTTATATCTGTTACATCAGTTCAGTAGGATTTGGGAGGGAAACATAAATAAATTCATATATTCAACAGCATTTTTATGGGAATTAGAGATAACGTTTCTGGGTAAAACCATCATTGACTTTAAATTTTCTAGTGATGTGTACACCAAGTTGGTTTTAACTAAGTAATATGAATTTTCTTACACTTCCCAAATTACTATAATTTCATTTTCTGTATATAAAAAATTGGGCCAGAAAAGAGCATCATAAATGAAACACATACAGAAGGTGTCCTTTTAGTTCCTCCCACCTTAGACTTTATCATTTGCTTTAAATAAATATAAAAATAAGCAGTCTCTAAAGTCCAAGTATAGACTAGAAGAAAAATGTGTTAATGAACACCTAAGCTCGTTTTTTTATCTGAGATACAAGAATGTAGATCAGTGATTCCCAGGTTTTCCATATTGTAGATCATAATACTTTTCAAACAGGAATTAACTTTTTATTTTACCTGCTTAAGACATTTATGAATATTATAACCATTGTTATGAAATAAAGGACATCATGAATCAAATATTGTAAAGAATACATCTAAGGTTAAAGAACACATCTAAGATTTAAAAACTCTTCTTTGAATGAAAAACTTAGGTCTGTAAAAATTTAATTCATTGTTCTTATTCCTCTCATTTTACAGTGAGCTAGTGGAAAACTTATCAGTTTTCAGTAGATTGAGAACCAAAAGAAATAATCGTCCCTGAAGATATTTTGTAAGTTATAAATCTCTTTATAAATATAAATTACAGATTTGATGTAAGATATGAGTGAGAGGTGGTGAAGGCAATGGCACCCCACTCCAGTACTCTTGCCTGGAAAATCCCATGGATGGAGGAGCCTGGTGCCCTGCAGTCCATGGGGTCGCTAAGAGTCAGACACTACTGAGCGACTTCACTTTCATTTTTCACTTTCATGCATTGGAGAAGGAAATGGCAACCCACTCCAATGTTCTTGCCTGGAGAATCCCAGGGACGGGGGAGCCTGGTGGCTGCCGTCTATGGGGTCACACAGAATTGGACACGACTGAAGCGACTTAGCAGCAGCATGAGTGAGAGGGGCAGAGTGACTGTTGTCTTTTTCACCTGAGGAAGCCTAAGTTGCTTTAAACTGAGATAGGAAAACTACATATTGGACGGAAGATCAGCAACTTAGTTTTGGATGTGTTAAGTCTGAGGTATCTATTAGACACTCCAGGGGATGTGTCAAGCAGGCATTTAGATGTAGGAATTTGGGGTATATGGGAGAGACTCAGGCAGGAGACATAAATTTAGCAATTAATAGCTAGCCTACAGGTGGCTTTTAAAAGCCATAAATCTAGAGATCACCAAGTAAATGAGGCCGACACAGAACAAAATCCATGCCTGTCCCCTGGGGCATTCTGTGTTCTGATATCAGAGGGGAGAGGAAAGCAAAAGGCACTGGAGAGGTCTGATGTCAGAGACAACCCCAGGAAAGCGCAGCGCTGACAGTCATGTGAAAACATTTTCCAGAAACATGAGGTTAGAATATCTCCTTGAAACCCTTCAATGTATATAATGAGCAGGTAGAATGGAAAAGTAGCAGGGTGCAGACTTTTACAGAGGCACAACTTCAAGGTGCTCGGAGGAAGCACCAGGGGCCCGAGAACAGAATCTGTAGATGTGCTAAATGATAGCTTGGAGATCTGGAACTCTAATTTATGTTTTGCCAGTGGTCTAATTGGGCAGTATGTCATTCTAAAGAATCAAGTTTCAGGTAATGTAACAAAGTGTTAGTTTTTAAATCAACATGGTAAGGAATTCACAGGTGTGTTCAAATATTAAAAATAACATTTTGCTTTCCTAAAGAAACAGTTCTCATTTTGGAAAGACTTGCTTATGCCATCTTCTACTGGTAAAATCACTTATCATTATTAAACTAAGTTTTAATTTTCAGAAATTCAATATATATCAACCTTTTAGGTAACATACTGATGATATGACAATATATCACATGCAGCCATAATACCATAGTCAATTACAGTATCAGTATTATTTAGTGAGCCCACCAAGAAAATCTAGGGTGAACGCCCACTGTATTTTAACTGTTCTTTTTTAAACTTCAGTCTCAATTCCAGCAAAATCTTGCCTTGAGGCACTTAGTCGTAGCTTCGTTTGCCCTGGTGCTGTCTGACCTTATTGCCACATCTCATCTTTGTTCCTTGTTTCCCCAAGGTAAGGGGTGCTGTTTACTGCCCTCAGTGCTGACTGGCATTGCCCTCCAGTGGTCACTGTGGAAAAACAGCCCTGAAAATAATGTCCCAACTTACCAATGAACCATAAGAATAAGAAGAGCTAACTGGTACCAAGAAACCATCGCCAGGGCATTAGCTTGTACAAATAAATTTTTTTTTCTTTCACACTTTTTAATTTGGTTCTTCTGGCAACTTATTTTTCTTGATATTCTTTCTAAACATTCTTTCTTTCTTGACATTATTTCTAAACACATAAATATATATCTTATTTAATCTTTCAATGTGATCTTGATACAGATATATATGCTTAGAATTTATGGCATATCAGGCAAGTGAAGGCAGACAGTGCAAATGCTATTTTAAGCTTGGATGGATCCTAGAACAAAGAGAAAGATTATTTGAAGAAAATTTTATTCCTGGAAAATAAATGCAAACGCAGTAGTCACATTCTTTTCCTAAAATATGTTGCCTAGAGACCAAATGGAATCAATTGTCAATTGATCTGGTGGGAATCTCAATAGATGGTCTGTTTGACTACTCTTTATGAAGAAAGATGAGGATGAGCCTGTGAAGCTCTGAGGCAAGAAGGAATTAGAGAGGGAGGAGTGGACCTAAAAGCAAGAAAGAATAGAAAGAGAGCAACAAAAAAGTTCAGTTGAATTTAAAAACAAGAAGGAATAAGAAAAAATGTATAATAATACTCAAAGAATGCACGTATATTGTGAGATTTTATATACGTATATTGTCAAACTAAATATATATATATATATAATGCATGTATATTTATATGCTTAATTTCTACAACAATCTTATGAGGAAACAAGTATTAATATCAATCTCCTTTTATATTTGAGAAAATGGGAAGAAAGTTAAGGAACTTGATCAAAGTAAAAGATAGATAGAATCCATGTCGTTTAGAAAGAACATTATGAAAAAAGTTTTTTTTTAAATGGAAAGATAATATAGGAGTTTGGAAATAAGTTGTCAGTTCAGTTCAGTCTCTCAGTCGTGTCTGACTCTTTGTGATCCCATGGATTGCAGCACACCAGCACACTCCCTGCCCATCACCAACTCCCGGAGTTTACTCAAACTCATGTCCATTGAGTTGGTGATGCCACCCAACCATCTCATTCTATCATTCCCTTCTCCTCCCGCCTTCAATCTTTCCCAGCATCTGGGTCTTTTCAAATGAGTCAGTTCTTCACATCAGGTGGTCAAAGTATTGGAGTTTCAGCTTCAGCATCAGTCTTTCCAATGAATATTCAGGATTGATTTCCTTTAGGATTGACTGGTTGGATCTCCTTGCAGTCCAAGAGACTCTTAAGAGTCTTCTCCAACGCCATAGTTCAAAAGTATCAATCTTTGGTGCTTACCTTTCTTTATAGTCTAACTCTCACATCCATACATGACTACTGGAAAAACCACAGCTTGACTAGATGGATCTTTGTTGGCAAATAATGTCTTTGCTTTTTAATATGCTGTCTAGGTTGGTCATAACTTTTCTCCCAAGGTGTAAGTGTCTTTTAGTTTCATGGCTGCAATCACCATCTGCAGTGATTTTGGAGCCCAAAAAAATAAAGTCTGACACTGTTTCCCATCTATTTTCCATGAAGTGATGGGACTGGATGTCATGATCTTAGTTTTCTAAATGTGAGCTTTAAGCCAACTTTTTCACTCTCCTCTTTTACTTTCATCAAGAGGCTCTTCATTTCTTCTTCACTTTCTGCCATAAAGGTGATGTCATCTGCATATATCTGAGGTTATTGTCACCCAGCAATCTTGATTCCAGCTTGTGCTTCATCCAACCTGGCATTTCTCATGATGTACTATGAATATAAGTTAAATAAGCAGGGTGACAATATACAGCCTTGACATACTCCTTTTCCTATTTGGAACCAGTCTGTTCCATGTCCAGTTCTAACTGTTGCTTCCTGACTTGCATACAGATTTCTCAAGAGGCAGGTCAGGTGGTCTGGTATTCCCATCTCTTTCAGAATTTTCCAGTTTGTGGTGATCCCTACAATCAAAGGCTTTGGCATAGTCAATAAAGCAGAAAAGTTGTAAGGACATATAACAAAATTAGTGAACCTATATATATTAGTCAGCTCAGGCTGCCATAACAAAATACCAGAGACTGGGTGGCTTACATAACAGAAATTTATTTTCTCACAGTTTTGAGGTTAGAAATAGCAGATTAAGGTGCTGATGGTTTCAGTTTCCTGTGAGAGCTCTCTTCCTGGCTCAGAGATTCCATTTTCTCTCTATGCTCAAGTGGCCTTTCTTCTATGAGCATATGGAGAGAAAGACAGAAATACCTAGTGAAACTCTTCCTCTTCTTATAAGAACACTGGTTCTCTGAGATTAGGGCCTACCATATGACCTCATTTAGCCATAATTACCTGCCTAAAGGGCTTTTCTCCAAATACAGCCACATTGGAGATTAAGTCTTCAATATGTGAATTATGGGATACACAATTCAGTATATTGCAACATATTTTATCCTATGTAAATAAAATAAAAAACTAAAAGAGATATCAAAAATATTGGGGGGTATCTACAATAATACTTATTGTAGCATAAGTCACAGTGTTTAAACAAAGCATGACAAAACTGAAAAGCAAAGTGAATGTTCCTCAATAAGGCAAGAGGTAAATCAATCATGACTGCATCTGTATTGTGGAATATTACACAGCCATTAAAAATGGTGAATTAGAGCTACTTGATGTAAAGAATTAAGTAAAATATGCAAGAAAAAGAGATGTATATATAACATGACCATATTTTTATATAAAAAATAATGAAATAATCCTATATATGTTTCCAGTTTTTTTTTTTTGAGACATAATTGACACATAACATTATATTACTTTCAGGTGTACAACATAATAATTCAACACATGTATACATTGCAAAATCATCACCACAATGCATCTAGTTAAACTTCCATTCATTAAAGAAAATATTCTTCAATTCAGTATATACAATACAATTAAATGTCATCCAGAAACAGTGGCATAATTCAGAGCCAGGTGGTCTAGCATTAAATGAGAGAACACATTACTTTTCTAAAAGGAGCAATTCATGAAGAAAAGATGACCAGGCCTTAAACCAAAGCCTCAGAAATAGATTCTACATGCAGGCTTATGTTATAACCCCAAATGAGCTATCAGAGAACTCCAGTATAACCCCAGGAAGGCCCTAAGAGCTAGATTAAACTGAAACATAATTGCAGTAGCATATCTTAGACTCACCTTTTCCAAAATTTGTACTTATTCCCATCCCAACATAAATCACTTTCCAGGAAAGCTGCCCTTTGTTTCCCTCAAAACAGTGAGGCAAATATTCAAATGATCCTAGGAAACACAGAGACATGGGGAAATAAAAAAAATGAAATGGAAGGCTGCCAAATAAAAGTGCATTATAAAGCCACTTACCATTACAGTCAAGTGAAGCTAAATCTCTCCCAGAAACTCTAAAACTCCAGTAGAACAGAATTTATAGGTCTATTTCTGAGGCAGAGGAAGCTGGAGTCATATGTCAGCTCCTCATATATCATGGGTTGGGGGCAATTGTCGTTTCTGGGGCAAAATTGTGATATGTCCAGTTTCTTTTTGAGTGTAGAACCAGTATGTTTCCATAGTCAAGGAAAAAAATCCTCAGGCAAGCAGTAATATGTGTTCCCAATGGGTTTTGAGGTAAGGAAATCTCTAAACTGTTGTCCATCACCATAGATATCTCTGATCTATTTCCAAGTTTTTTTGCTTCTACATCCTTAACATCTCTTGAGTCCAGTCACATCTCAACATACACAGTCCCACCAGGCTAACTCAGTCACCAGCTCATGTCTCAATGATTACACACATTTCTAACAGAACTTCTTCCCTTTGATATGCTTTTCCAGATTGTTCTATACATGGAAGCTTGACTGATATTTATACAATATAAATATGATCATGCTATTTTTCCACTTAAACCATTGTGATGTTTACTCAATGCAATCTGAAAATAGTCTGAACATGTTAGCTTACTGTGGACTTCTCAGCATGGTCAAGAATCTGTATTTCAAGTACCTACCTCCCCTAAATACATACTTACAGACTCACACCACTTAGCATCAGTTCAGTTCAGCTCAGTAGTTCAGTCATGTCCGACACCTCGTGACCCCATGGACTGCAGCACACCAGGCCTCCTTGTCCATCACTAACTCCTGGACCCTACTCAAACTTATGTCCATCGAGTCAGTGAGGCCATCCAATCATCTCATCCTCTGCTGTCCTCTTCTCCTCATTGCCTTCAATTTTCCCCAGCATCAGGGTCTTTTTCAATGAATTAGTGCCAAAGTATTAGAGTTTCAGCTTCAGCATCATTCCTTCCAGTGAATATTCAGGACTGATTTCCTTTAGGATGGACTGGCTGTAGTCCATCTCCTTGAAGTCCAAGGGACTCAAAGGAGTCTTTATCAACACTACAGTTTAAAAGAATCAATCCTTCAATGCTCAGCTTTCTTTATAGTCCAACTCTCACATCCATACATGACTACTGGAAAAACCATAGCGCTGACTAGACAGACCTTTGTCAGCAAAGTAATGTCTCTGCTTTTTAATATTCTGTCTAGGCTGGTCATAGTTTTTCTTCCAAGGAGCAAGTGTCTTTTAATTTCATGGCTTCAATCACCATCTGTAGTGATTTTGGAACCCAAAAAAAATAAAGTCTGCCACTGTTTCCATTGTTTCCCCATCTACTTGCTATGAAGTGATGGGACCAGATGCCATGATCTGTTTTCTGAATGTTGAGTTTTAAGCTAACTTTTTCACTCTCCTCTTTCACTTTCATCATGAGACTCTTCAGTTCTTCTTCACTTTCTGCATAAAGGTGGTGTCATCTGCATATCTGACGTTATTGATATTTCTCCCAGCAATCCTGATTCCAGCTTGTGCTTCATCCAGCCAGGCATTTCACATGATGTGCTCTGCATATGAGTTAAAGAAGGAGAGTGACGATATAGAGCCTTTGATGTACTCCTTTCCCAATTTGGAACCAGTCTGTTGTTCCAACATGCTGCTGCTAAGTCGCTTCAGTCATGTCCGACTCTGTGCAACCCCATAGATGGCAGCCCACCAGGCGCCCCCGTCCCTGGGATTCTCCAGGCAAGAATATTGAGTGGGTTGCCATTTCCTTCTCCAATGCTTGAAAGTGAAAAGTGAAAGCGAAGTTGTTCAGTCGTGTCCGACTCTTAGCGACCCCATGGACTGCAGCCCACCAGGCTCCTCCGTCCGTGGAATTTTCCAGGCAAGAGTCCTGGAGTGGGGTACCACTGCCTTCTCCTAACATGGCTCCCCCTAAATTTTCATCATGGCTAGCAAACCTTTTCTTGGCTGAGGAAGTGGATCTCTGTGAACTTTTTCATGTTTCTCATCCCTCAGGGAAAGTATATCAAGAAGGATAGGAGATATAGACACATTATTCCCCTAGACTACCTTTCCCTAAAGAGATATAAATAATCTCATCTTTCCAATCCCTTTGTATTGTCTCATTCAGTCAGTTCAGTCGTTCAGTTGGTCTGACTCATTAGTATCATTATTTCTTGTGAATGCTGGTGACCTAGTCCCAGCTTTCTCTGTTGCGTGCATCCCAGCCTAGATATGATATTGTAATCCATCCCTTCTTTTAGGTCTGATAGAAGAGTTTTCAGAACCTTCCCAGGCAAGCTTAAGGTGGGAAGCTGCATTTTGAAAGTCAGTCCCTGGTTTGGAAAAATATTTAAAACTAATTTACAGAAAAAAAATTCTAGTTGGAATTGAGAAAATTGTGGATTAGTCACAACTCAAAAAGAAAATATTGTGCTCTGATACTCTTTTCTGGCTGGACCTGCAATGCATAATGGGACCTTATATACGGCTGAAGGTAGGATAATCCATGCAAGATGTTCTCTTTTATGAGGGACAAATTGTTGAAGCTTTTGGTTTGAGGAAACACCAAAAGGTGAAAATTGACCCACATAAGTCAGTGACAACATAAGATTATTATTTAAATGCTGAGACCCATGTCTTAATCCTTAACAATAAGAAAGGAATTAAGAGTGGAAGAATAAATTTTCTCCTTTATGAACTTTGAATAAATGCATATTGGGCACGATTTAGCCTCTGGTTATTTCTGAAAAATTTTCTCTTACCATGATCCTTTCTCCAAATTAACTTTTTCTTCTTTCTTTCTTTCTTTTTTTTAACGTTTAAGGCATACTAAGATACTTATAACACTCTAGGCCTTTTCACTGGCTCCTTCCTCTGTTGCCTAGAAGAGTCCTCATTTATTATTCCATCAGAGTTACTTACTTGTTCTCAAAATTTTACTTTAGATATAACCATGTGGGGAGGCTTCCTGAACTTTCTGAGTTTATGTTTGCCTCTTTTATGATACCATTCATAACTTCTTTCTTTCATTTTGTAAAAATTACACTTATCATGCTGTCTTAGAATCACCTTCTTAGTTGCTTGTTTCAACACCAGATACTATCAATAAAATGATTGATAGCAAAGATTTCCTCTTATTTTTACTTAACTCTGAAGTCTTGCATAATGCCTGGTACAGAAGATGCTATACAAACCATTATGCTATGAATGATATTGATGCTATAATACGTGAGTGAAGTAGAGTAGATTTGGCTGCTCATCTTTTTTCACACCAGGTACTAGCCTTGGTTTTATAGCTTGTCCTAAAATTTAGTTTTAGTCACTGTAAATGTCCTGGTTTCTCAGGGTAAATCATCAGGCAGATTCATCTATAAAGTTACTTTTTTTCCTTCTGATGCAGGTAAGATATGAATTCCAAGATGATTTCAAGGAAGAAATGTGCAACGTCAGGAAGGTAGTGGCTAGTTTGAAATTTAATGGAAAATTCCTTGAATCCAAGGAACTGAAAGCTAGCAAACTCAACTATTCCCACTCTTTATCAGTTACAGTTAACTCAATGATCAAACCTTGTCCATTCTAATTTAGAAATGTCACTAGAAACTGAGCTCTCACCATCTTTACTGCTTCAGCCCTAGTTCAAGTTGTTTCCTTATAATCTTTTACCTATAATATATTGGTCACAGATCCCTCCTGCCATCTCATCTCCTACACCTTCTTACTTCCATCCCTCATTGTCCACACTGCAGCCTGATTTATCAGTTATAAACAAATATTATCAAGGTATTCCCTTTAAAATTTTGTATGTCATCATCTTTACTTATAGAAAAAAAATTCATATAAGATATTTCAAACTTTGTCTCATGAAAATTCACTAGTTAGTGAATCACATTTATGGTTTTTAATTATTTCTGTAGTGATAACTGCTGTTAATGCATCAATTTTTGTTTTTTGTTTTACAGCAAGAATGACCTGAAAATTATTCTTGAAAAGTTTTGTTGTAATAGATTTTACTTTGACACTGAGCACCTACATTATCTGCTATTTTGCTAGGAGTATCCAATTGGAAAAGAACTACGTTCAATCTCAGAACTTAGTACATGCAAGGAGGTCCTTGTGTGTGTGTGTTTGTGCGCGCACGGGTGCTCAGTCATGTCTGACTCTTTGCGACCCCATGGACTGTAGCCTGCCAGGCTCCTTTGTCCATGGAATTTCCCAGTTAAGAACACTGGAATGGTTTGCCATTTCCTCCTCCAGGGAATGTTCCCAACCCAGAGATGGAACCACGTCTCTTATGTCTCCTGCCTTGGCAGGCGAGTTGCCTGGAAAATCCCATGAACAGGGGAGCCTGGTGGGCTGTAGTCCAATGGGTCGCGAAGAGTCGGACATGACTGAGCGACTTCCCTTTCACTTTTCACTTTCACGCATTGGAGAAGGAAATGGCAGCCCACTCCAGTGTTCTTGCCTGGAGAATCCCAGGGATGGGGAAGCCTGGTGGGCTGCCGTCTATGGGGTCACACAGAGTCGGACACGACTGAAGTGACTTAACAGCAGCAGCAGCAGCGTCATGCATTGGCAGGCAAATTTTTTACTACTAAGCCACCTAGGAAGTCCTAAGGAAGTCCACTGAGCTGAACATAGTCATACAGTCGTGTCCGACTTCGTGATCTCATGGACTGTAAGCCGCCAGGTTTCTGTCCATGGAATTCGCCAGGCAAGAATACTGGAGTGGGTTGCCATTTCCTTCTCCAAGGAGGTCCACAGTTATGCGAATAAAAAAAAAGTTAATGTAACAACTACTGGATGGTCATATGTTTCAGTATCCACCACCAGGTGGAGCTAGATAAAACTTTTTAAGAGATGATTTCCACTCAACCTTTATCAAAAAAGAAATAGATGATGCGTATGATGTGATTTTCTGTTCTGAATTCTTCATTTTGGCTGTTTTCTTTGATAATTTTAGTAAATTCATCTCAGTAGAGATGGCAGCCTGCCAGATTTGAGGGATTCCTCAATTTTCCCAAATCCTCTTGTAACCAAGAAGGACCCCATGGGGCCTTCCCCCATCCTCTGCTTTACCTCCTCTCTGAAGTACTTAGATAATGGTATTTGGTGCAAGTTTCCTAAATTGTTTTGCATATGTGAAAACCCCTCACCAAATGGAAGATACTAACTACTTTATGAGAACTTAACCCTACGTCTCCTGGAGCCAAAGGATTGATAAAGTTAACCCTTGTGACATCACCCTTCTCCTTCATCATCAGCGCATCAGAGAATTGTGTGCGAGAATCATGCCTGATCTGATCCTGAGAGCACTTCTCTCACCTGGATTTTATTTATTTATTTATTTTAATTGGAGACTAATTACTTTATAATATTGTAGTGGTTTTGCCATACATTGACATGAATCAGCCATGGGTGTACATGTGTCTCCCATCTTGAACCCTCTTCCCACCTCCCTCCACATCCCATCCCTCTGGGTTGTCCCAGTGCACCAGCTTTGAGTGCCCTGTTTCATGCATCGAACTTGGAACTGGTCATCTATTTCACATATGGTAATATACATGTTTCAATGCTATTCTCTCAAATTATCCCACCCTTGCCTTTTCCCACAGAGTCCCAAGTCTATTCTTTATATCTGTGTCTCTTTGGCTGTCTCACATATAGGGTCATCATTCAGTTCAGTTCAGTTCAGTTCAGTCGCTCAGTCGTGTCCGACTCTTTGCGACCTCATGAATCGCAGCACGCCAGGCCTCCCATCACCAACTCCCGGAGTTCACTCAAACTCACATCCATCGAGTCGGTGATGCCATCCAGCCATCTCATCCTCTGTCATCCCCTTCTCCTCCTACCCCCAATCCCTCCCAGCATCAGAGTCTTTTCCAATGAGTCAACTCTTTGCATGAGGTGGCCGTCATTACCATCTTTCTAAATTCCATACGTATGTATTCATATACTGTATTGGTGTTTTTCTTTCTGACTTACTTCACTCTGTACAATAGGCTCCAGTTTTATCCACCTCATTAGAACTGATTCAAATGCATTCTTTTTAATGGCTGAGTAATAATCCATTGTGTATATTCACCATGGCTTTCTTATCCATTCATCTGCTGATGGACATCTAGGTTGCTTCCATGTCCTGGCTATTATAAACAGTGCTGTGATGGACATTGGGGTACATGTGTCGCTTTCAGTTCTGGTTTCCTCGGTGTGTATGCCCAGCAGTGGGATTGCTGGGTCATATGGCAGTTCTATTTTCAGGTTTTTAAGGAATCTCCATACTGTTCTCCATAGTGGCTGTACTAGTTTGCATTCTCACCAACAGTGTCCCTCTCCAGCATTTATTGTTTATAGACTTGTTGATAGCAACCATTCTGACTGGCGTGAGTGGTTTTAATTTGCATTTCTCTGATAATAAGTGATGCTGAACATCTTTTCATGTGTTTGTTAGCCATCTGTATGTCTTCTTTGGAGAAATGTCTGTTTAGCTCTTTGGCCCATTTTTTGATTGGGTCATTTATTTTTCTGGTACTGAGCTTCATGAGCTGCCTGTATATTTTGGAGATCACCTGGCTTTTAAAACTGCTTTGCCAAAACCCTTTGGGAATCTCCAGGAGCTTTTTAGAGCATGAGCCACCTCCTCTCTTTGCATGGCCTTGCAGTAAACTCTCTCTGCTTCAAACTCTGATGTTTCAGTTTGCTTGGCATCATTGTAGCACTCCTACAACTTGAGAATGCTATAATTTGACATACACATACATACTACATATGTCAAAAATTAAGTTAAGGCTTTCTTTCTTGTTAAGACAAAGCAAACAAAAAACATGACTAAGAGAGGTAACTTCTTTGGCAAAGATTTTAAAGTTTCCCTGCCTGAGAACTAGGACCAGTCCAGCCATTCAAGTGACCATTCTAGTTAAAAACTGGAAGGGCTTTTTAGCCCAGCCTAGTATCCAGGACCAGAGGAAAAGTCTAGGCCCAAGTCCTGGGAATAATCTGAGGCTTATTTCGCCCTATAATTTCTACTTAAGAAAATTGAAGCAGGCCACATGCAGGATTTCAGTAGAGAAAACTGGAGAATAGGGAGCATAGGTAGACCATTACACAAAAAGGATCTCAGGGGACTGCGAAATTTGGCATTCGATGGGTTATGATATACACCATAAGCCTGACCAGATAGACGTCAATCTTAGACTCACAAATACCAAAAATTGAAGTGATTTAGAAATCGTATTGCAGTGATTTCAAAACAGAATATGAGATTATGGCTTCAAAGAGCTTACTCAGATGAGAAATATAATATTGCCTGCCACATCAGTAAACAAAGGATGTCCGAGTCATCAGCAGTTGCAGCCACTTCCCAGGGGAGCCCCGAGGGAACTCAGGAAGATAAGAATACATGCCATCTAGCAGCCATCGGACTTGCAGACACTCCCAATGGTGAACCCTGAGGAAACTCTGGATGTGAAAATATAGGATCCTGGCCCTGGATAGCTAAAGTGTATGTCAAAGGAATGACTTCAGTGAGCCTAGACTCTTGCATCTCCCCATACATAGAGCAGAGCTAAATTCCTTAACTCAAGATATGTAGTTTTCTTTAATTAATCATAATCTTTTGACATTCAGACTAGGCACCCTTTGTTGCAAAACTCCTACATAGCCTTGCTCCCCTCCTTACCTCCTTGGAGCAGTTCTTTCAGCATTACTTGAGATGCTGCCTCCTGGGCTCGAAGTCTCAACATTTTTTGCCAGATAAACTCTCAACTTTTATGTTATGAATATTTTTTTAGTTGACACAGAAAGGATAGTGGAGAGAGGGTTGACTGGTAAGTTTCTCTAACGCAACTAAGGTGAATTTCCTTTTGGTTTTTTAATTTATTATATTTAAGTTATTATATTTTCATAAATGATTTCCTTGTACTTTGAATATAATATCCAAAAAAAACCACTGCCAAGATCAATATCAAGCTTATTCCATATGTTTTATACCAGTAGTCTTATGGTTTCAGGTCTTATATTTAATAAGTATTTAATCCATTTTGTATAGTCCATTTTGCAATCAAGTTTGCATATAGTATAAGAATGAAGGCTTCTGAGGTCTTCCTGATCTTTTTTATTCCACACAGAGTAGTCATGGCCAAAGGGACTCCTCTTGGTGCTAGAACGGTTTGTGAGTATTCTCACATTTGCGTTGGCACCAGTATCTGATGTGTCAGAATCTATGAAGTGGTCCTGGAATTGAAGCCTGGAGTATAGGCATGAATGAAAAGACTGTGCCTCTAGGGCCTACTGCACTGGGGGCACTAGAGCCCACCCAAGGTGCCTCCATCTTAGCATTGGTAATGGTGTGAGAGGGGCAAACACTTATGGAGAGGTCACATGAAGTTGAGGTGTAGAATGTGAGTGTGAACAGATCCATAGCAGCTCTAGGGTCCGGGAGACAGACACTCCTTCTGCAGCCATGGCTCCAGTCACTGGGTGCAAGGCATGAAGACTGGGCATGTGTGGAGCTACCACAGCTCCAGGCGCTGAGACAGGGGAACTTCTGCTATAGTGGTGGCCCCAGTGTCCGAGGTTGAAATCAGGGTCTGGCGCACAGGTGTGTGAGAGCAACTGTGGTTCTGGAGCCAGGATCTGGAATGTGAGTGTACATAGAGTCCAGGATGTGTTGGGTTTGGGGTTGAAGGCAACTCAACAGCTTGGTGGGCTACAGTGGCTTCTTCTTGGGGGTTGTAGTGTTATCCCTTTCTCAGGATGTTTTAGGCAGTGATATTGTTGTTCTCTCACTAAGTATTATCTGGCTCTTTGCAACCTCATGGACTGCAGCATGCCAGGCTCCTCTGTCCTCCCAGAGTTTGTTCAAACTCACATCCATTGAGTCTGTGATGCTATCTAACCATCTCATCCTCTGCCACCCCGTTCTCCTTTTGCCTACAATCTTTCCCAACATCAGGGTCTTTTCCAACGAGTCCCCTCTTTGTATCCTGTGGCCAAAGCATTGAACCTTCAGCTTCAGGATCAGTCAGTCCTTCCAATGAATATCAGGGTTGATTCCCTTTAGGATTGACTGGTTTGGTCTCCTTGCTGTCCAAGAGACTCTCAAAAGTCTGCTCCAGCAACGTAGTTTGAAAACATCAATTCTTCAACCTTCAGCCTTCTTTATGGTCCAACTCTCGCATCCATACATGACTATTGGTAAAACCACAACTTTGACTATACAGATCTTTGTTAACCAAGTGATGTCTCTGCTTTTTAATATGCTGTCTCGGTTTGTCATAGGTCTCCTTCCACGGAGAAAGCATATTTTAATTTCATGACTGTAGTCACTGTCCACAGTAATTTTGGAGCCCAGGAAAATAAAATCCGTCCCTGCTTCCATTTTGGTCCAGTGGTGAAAGCTGCCGCTCTTCTCCGTGGAGCAAGTCACTAAAGTCTGTGCCAACAAACTCTACTGAGTCCTCCATGGAGAAGGCTGTAGGGAGTCCTTAGCTGTCAGAGCAGCTGTTGAGGTCCTCTATGGAAGAGACTGCTGGGGGCCACAGTGACACCCGCTGCAGACCTGATATGGATAGCTTCCGCTCCACTGTGGCCCCTCTACAGCTGCTCTATAGCTGTCTCCACATGGCTTAACTATGCTGATCTCCCCACTGATCCCTTCTGTGTGGTTATTCTATTTTCTGCCCTACTGAGTTGTTGTATGTTCTTATTGAGACTCCTGTGTCTTCCCAAGACTATTTTCATGTGTTTAGCTATCTAATTGATTTTTGTCTGTGTGAAAGGATGAAAGTTGGTAATCACCCCCTCCACCATTTTGCTAAAATCACCACTCCTTACTCTATTTTTAGTTATCATGATTATTTGACTTGTTTTATCATCCTTACTAATTTATTTGTTCACTTTTATTTGTATATTTTTGGCTTATTCTTAACATGGCTCTTGGTTCATGGTAAACCTCATGAATATGTGTAGAATATGAAATATCCAGTGCCTGACATATAGTAGACACTCAACAAATGTTTGTATATAATTTGTTTGAATGAAACATTATAATGTATTGCAATGAATGTCCCTCTGCCTTCAGGTTTAAGAGTCATTTCTTTTAATCTCCTAACGCTGGCTTAGCTAATATACCTGCTCTAAATGTTCACTTGCATATAGAAATAGGGAGTCTATTCCTGGAGTAACTTCATAGGCTCATGAGGGCAATAGCTTTGCTTAGAGCATCTCACTGACATTTATTCACAGAAGGAAACCACCCTAGCATTAGAATGAGCTGAGCAAGCCGTAGGTGTTGCAAATTAGGACTCCAGTTGGAAAACCCACACAGCACACACCAACAAAAAACCCTGCAGCCAGTCTTAAGCTAAATGCACAGATGTGTGTGGGGAATTCCTTAAATAGCAAGGGTGGGTTGTAAGTTTAGACTGTGACATCTCGTCTGCGTGCTATGGAGGTGTGGATATGGAAAGAAAACCAAAGCATAAGACAGGACATTTTAGGTTGGCATATGATGGTAGGAAGAACCGGATATCCAACATTTAGAGAACATTATACTTCCCTTGGCAAAACACTTAGATAAACAGAAAAATAGGTGAGTGAACATCACACACACATATACACACACACACTAGACTTATATCATGCTTCTTTCCCTATTGTAAAGCAAACAAACAAGCTGGATTTATTTGGATTTCCAGTGCAAAATAAAAGGTAAGAAACTACAGAAGTACATACAATTGGAAGTTAAAAGAATGTAGTCTTTTTTTGTTTGTTTGTTTGTTTCCTTTCAGAGGAGAATTTGATGCTTTGTGTTCTAAGAATCAAGATATATGTATATCTTGGAATCAAGGGAAGGAAATAAGATCCTCAACTCTCACCATTTCTTTCTGTGTCCCAGTTGCATAAATGGTTCTGCTTATCACCGTACTGTTGTTAGGCATCACCCAATTAGAGTTCCCAGTTGCCCCAAAAGAAAACACTTTTACCTAGAGTCACAGTAAGGTTTCTCATGAACTTGAACCTGAACCTACTACATGATTTCTTTCATCTGCTTATGTCAATAGATCAAAAGGCAAAGTAAATAATTGATGTAATAAGGGTGCAATCAGCTCAGATTTGAAGAAGGCAATGGCAACCCACTCCAGTACTCTTGCCTGGAAAATCCCATGGATGGAGGAGCCTGGTGGGCTGCACTCCACGGGGTCAAGAAGAGTCAGACACGACTGAGCGACTTCCCTTTCACTTTTCACTTTCATGCATTGGAGAAGGAAATGGCAACCCACTCCAGTGTTCTTGCCTGGAGAATCCCAGGGACGGGGGAGCCTGGTGGGCTGCCGTCTATGGGGTCGCACAGAGTCAGACATGACTGAAGCGACTTAGCAGCAGCAGCTCAGATTATCTGAAGTGATATTTTCTGCTAGCTAATGCTTTCAATCCTAAAGGAAATCAATCCTGAATATTCACTGGAAGGACTGATGCTGAAGCTGAAGCTCCAGTACTTTGGCCACTTGATGCAAAGAGCTGACTCTTTGGAAAGGACCCTGATGCTGGGGAAGATTGAAGGCAGGAGGAGAAGGGGATGACAGAGAAGAAGATGGCTGGATAGCATTACTTACTCAATGGACATGAGTTTGAGCAGGCTCGAGGAGATGGTGAAGGACAGTGAAGCCAGGCGTGCCACAGTCCATGGGATCACAAAGAGTCGGACGTGACTGAGCAACTGAACAACAACAATGTTAGCGGGGAGGAGTATGTTTGGAACTGCCTATTGCTTTCCTATCCGGTAATGGTAGTTATTGGACAACAGCAGCAACCACAGCCTGGGAAGACAACTAAGAAATTAGACCTTCAGGATTAGCAACTCGGAACAGCCAAAATACTGGCTGAAGATGAGGAAACACTATAATGAATAGATGGAGGGAAAGAAGATGATGACAAACATCAAACACAGCCTCACTACTGCAGCGAGGACTGGAGTATATTTCAATAACTAACTTGCCTTAAATCTTAATATCTAAGTGGCGCTATGCGGCCAACATCTAGAATGAGACTCAGTGACAGATTGGAAAAAAAGAAAAGGCAAGCTGTTCTTACAAAAGTGAAAACTCCAGATTGTGGTATGGAGACCTGAGAGATGTACAGGGTAGTTTCCATCAGATTTTATTTATTGTCCATTTCATATCCTATCAACCTCACCTCTCTCCTGCTATGGTCAGAACTGCATAGGTTTACAGCTTCACACAGGGGAAATTTAACAGTATCTTTTCTCATAACCACACTGTACTTTTCTTGCCTCCCATCTTGGAGTTTTTCTATCATGTTGGAAAAGAGAAGTTGTGGTACTCCCCTTAAGCCCACCAGAGGTGTGGGGAGTTTGACAATTTTGGAAAATACTTGTTCAATAGGAAAAGAGTTACTTAATGAGAAAAAAAGCTTTTATTTCTTTTTCTCCATGAATCAGCTATTCTGATATGTAAAACTACATATCAAAACTACTAATGGCTTCTCAGAGGATAGTCCCTAGGGGTTGACCAATCAGTCACATTTAGTGGTGAACCACTTAATAATATACCCTTGCACCACCTCTGGAGAAGGCAATGGCACCCCACTCCAGTACTCTTGCCTGGAGAATCCCATGGATGGAGGAGCCTGGTGGGCTGTAGTCCATGGGGTCGCTAAGAGTCAGACACGACTGAGCGACTTCACTTTCACTTTTCACTTTCCTGCACTGGAGAAGGAAATGGCAACCCACTCCAGCGTCCTTGCCTGGAGAATCCCAGGGACGGGGGAGCCTGGTGGGCTGCCGTTTATGGGGTCGCACAGAGTCAGACACGACTGAAGCGACTTAGCAGCAGCAGCAGCAGCACCTCCTCTCCCTCTTTTCTTTTTCCCCTCCCTCCTTCTTGTCCATTGTCCCTTATTCTTATTACATAGGGTCCTTCTGCCTGATAAAGGAATAGCTAAAATCCTTTTAATATGTCTCACTGTTCTGAGGAACCCAAGCAATGACACACGGGCAGTGTTGTTAGCCAACTTCCACAAAGGGTAGCTAAAAATGTTTCCATCTCACCTGGAGACAGAGAGCTTTGGAGTCCTACCAAAGTCAACCCTCATTTTAAACTTTTTTTTTTTTTTTTTTTACTTTTGGTAAACTGAAGTCCATTATGGCATTACCAATAAAATTTTTTTTTCTTGAACTAATTTTAGGAAAATCTACATTGAAGTTACATCTGATACAGTTCCCCCAAATAAGTTCCTAACTTGGCTCTGCCATTTATTTTAGTTTAAGGTTCCTCCCACCTTATATTAAAGTGAAAAAATAGATAGATTTACAAATGAAGCTTCAGAAGAAGGAGAAAGGTGAGAAGGAGGTAATTGTTAACTGAATAGTCCAAAGGATGTATAAAGCAGTGTAATCCCTTCCTGTCAGAGCTATCTGGCTCTGCAAGTAACTGAACTAAATTAGGGAAGTCTCAGACTAGACAATCATCATCATCACAATGATAAAGTTTCATTCGGTGAGTGTAGCTAACAAAAGAGGTCTTCTAAGAGGAAGGGCTCTATGAAATTTAAATCTCTGTATAGCTTAAATTTGTATACCTATTCTCAGCCTAGAGATTCTTAGCTTCCTCTGTGGGATCTACAGAGAGGCAATATGTGATTACAGGGGAGGTGTAAATTTTGAGAAGATTTGTGTCTTAATCTTCCTCCTTTACTTCCTGCTTGGTCTAAACCATATCCCTTCATTGCTCAGAGCCTCAGATTCTTCATGGGTAGAATGAGACTAATAGTAAAGACTACAGTACATACTCTCTACAGAGATGTTGTGAAAATCACTAAGAGAGTGTTTGTGAAAGCACATTAATAACTCTCAAGAGCAAGATAAATATTAGTTGCTATTAATATTCTCCCTTATCATCCTATTAAGGCATCTTCCCGGTTGAAGAGATGATTATTCCACATTATACTTGACTAAAGCAAATTACAAATATGTAATTGTCCCCTTGAACTATCAATGATAAGGGGAAGTGGAACATTCATCTTCTTCAGGTTGTCACACTGAAAAATCTTTCTCTTATCCCCATGGAAAATTAAGATCACTAAACCTCATGGGACATTTAGCCCATTGAGAACAGATGCACATAGACAGTTATGAGCTATTTCCTTAAATACTAAATAATTTAATAATAATTTAAAGGTCCTTTAATTCAGACATGGAACACAGCTGATTTTGAGCTGAGAAAAATGTAAAATTAACTTATGAGCGAATAATTTTAGCTTCTCTGGGTTTAAGTCTTGATTAGCTTAAAAATCAAGACATCTTCATAAAGGGAGATATCTGTAGAAGCTGGGAGGAGAGAACATAGAATGAATACTGATTGAAAAAAGTGGATGGAAACAGTGAACCTTTCAGTGGCATTTTCCCCAAACACCTAAGAAAGTAAATATCTTGTTAAGTGCAAAGTACCTACCCTTCCAAAGGAATTTAAAACAAAATATAAATTTATCTAAAATGCATATTTAAATATCTTCACAAAAACTTAGCATACAACTTCTACATAAAAAGAGGTTACAAGTCACCATTCCATTCTAACAACAGGTGAAAAGCTGAACAGATTGAAAAAACCAAAAAACTCTCTTTTGATCCATAATAAGAAAGAAGACACAGGACAAACCACTGCCCCCAAAGACTGGAGAGAGTAATGGTTGTACACAGAGAGTCATAGCTTACAAAAAAATCTCATCAATGGAAGCAACTCTAAGAGCCAACTTCAGAGTGGGAAAACATGACTGTAATTGACAAATTGCTGGAGCTCTGACAACTCTTGAGTTGTCTCAGTGCAGAGAACTCCGGAAGGCAAAAACTCCAGGAGGATATAGTCCCGGCAGTGGAGGTATAGGGGACAATATAACATTGTGAGATTTATCTGCAGGATCTCAACAATGTTATCATAGAAAATATAAGAGAAAAATCCCCTGGGGCCCTTGCCAAGGTAGGGGAAAGTAACCATTTTGAAATATGACAGAGCAATCTGTTCTTATCAACAAAATCTGCTCTCAAAGTGAATTAGTAAACCAGAGTAATCTGCTAGGATAATTTTAGAGTCTAACTGACCTGGGCAAGGAAAATACCTAACTAGAGCCCATTCGAGCCATCCTGTCCCACCTAAGGTAGAGAAGAAAACTGATAAACACGTGTGAAGTTCAAAGTCCAGAAGTATAGACTAACTAAAATCTGAAAGTTAAGATTATAGAACACTCCCACAGACCCCCACAACCCCAACACACCCCAATACCACATTAGTAATTACTAAAAAGCCTATTTATAGTAGTTCTGTTTACATGGTGCTCCATGTCAAACTACTAAGAAAAATGATAAGAAATACCCAAAAGCAAAAGACACAATTTGAAGACAAAAAGCCAGTATCAGAATCAGACATGGTAGAGATGTTGGAATTATCAGACTGGAAATTTAAAGTGAAACTGAAAGTTGCTCAGTTGTGTCCAACTATTTGGGATCCCATGGACTACACAGTCCATGAAATTCTCCAGGCCAGAATACTGGAGTGGGTAGCCTTTCCCTTCTCCAGGGGATCTTCCCAACCCAGGGATCAAACTCAGGTCTCCCGCATTGCAGGCAGATTCTTTAGCTGCTGGGCCACAAGGGAAGCCCAGGAATATTGGAGTGGGTGGCCTATCCCTTCTCCAGCAAATGTTCCCAAACAAGGAATTGAACCAGGGTCTCCTGCATTCCAGGTGGATTCTTTACCAACCGAGTTATGAGGGAAATTTAAAACAACTATAATTAAAATGCTAAAAGCTCTAAGAACAAATTACACAGCATGTAAGAACACATCTAAAATGTATGCAGAGATGGAAATTCAAAGAAATAACCAAGAAGAAATGCTATAGTCTGAAAAAATAAAAATAAACCCAAAACACTATAGCTAAAATGAAGATGGACCTATTAGTAGATTGGACATGGCTGAGGAAAGACTCTGAGTTAGAGAGATTGAAGAAACCAAAGCAGAGCATTCAATGAGTGTGGGACAAATCTGAAAGGCATAAGACATGCATAACAAGAATATAAAGAGTAGAAACG
Organism: Bos mutus; assembly: GCF_027580195.1. Classification (NCBI taxonomy): domain Eukaryota; kingdom Metazoa; phylum Chordata; class Mammalia; order Artiodactyla; family Bovidae; genus Bos; species Bos mutus. Next base: position 75,647,448 of record NC_091617.1, read on the forward strand.
AGAAATATTTGAAAAAATGATCACTGAGAATTTCCACATCAATGTCAACTATGAAACCAAGAAGACTGTAGACTAGGCTTGATAAATCACATATTAACATGTTATTTTCAAATTATTGAAAGTCAAAAATAAAAACTTGAAAAAAACTGGATAGCCTACAGAGAAACAAAAATAAAAATTACTTCCTTCTGACTCCTCAGAAATCATGTTACCAAGAAGTAAAGTGAAATATTTAAAGTGTTGAGAGGACAAAACCAGCAGTCTAGAAAAAAAAAAAAAAAAAACTAGCAATAAGGCAAGAAAAGGAAATAACAAGTATACACATTGAGAAGAGAGACATAAAACTTTGTTTACAGATGATATTACTTTCTATGTAGAAAATCTGAAGGGACTGACAAAAAACTCCTGAAATTAACATTTATAACAAGTTTGCAGAATATAAGGTTAATGCACAAAATTTCAAAATAGCTAAATAAAAGATACACTACAAACATGGATGGGAAGACAGGATTTTGTTTGGATGTCAATTTTCACTAAATTGACTTATATATTCATATAGTCTCAGTTATCATAACAATAGACTTTATAAATTGATATTGACAAGGTGATTCTAAAATTTTTATGAAAATACAGAGGAGAATTATACAACCTGATGTCAAGATTTACTACAAACCTACAGTAATCAAGGCAGTGTGGCATTAACATAAAAATAGACAAACTGGTCGATGGAAAAAAAGCCTAAGCAAAGAAATAGATTCATGGTTACATGATCGAAATTCAATTAAAGTATTAAAATAATTCAATGGAGAAGCAATAATCTTTACAATAAATGACGTTGGAACTAGATACTCAAAAAAAGAGAAATGATCCTCAACCTCTGCTTAGAATGATATACAAACATTGCTTCAAATGAATAATAAAAGTAAACCTAACAACAAGCTAAAAATACACACTTCTATAAGACAGAATAATAATTTTCTGATCTGGGGCTAGGTAAATTTTCATAGGGAAGACACAGAAATGGATAGACATAAAAGAAAAAATATAAATTAGACAATTTAGATTAAACTTTCTGCTTATAAGATTACATTAAAATTAATGAGCAATACACACACTTGCAGAAAATCTAAATGCATGTATATGTATGGTGCTGCTGCTGCTGCTGTCACTTCAGTCGTGTCCGACTCTGTGTGACCCCATAGACAGCAGCCCACCAGGCTCCCCTGTCCCTGGGATTCTCCAGGCAAGAACACCGGAGTGGGTCGCCATTTCCTTCTCCAATGCATGCATGCATGCTAGGTTGCTTTGGTCATGTCCAACCCTGTGCAACCCCATGGACAGCAGCCCACCAGGCTCCTCCGTCAACAGGATTCTCTAGGCGAGAATACTGGAGTGGGTTGCCATTTCCTTCTCCAGTATATGTATGCATATATATATAAATGTACACATGCATATATATGATGAGTTTGTATCTAATTTATATCTAGATTATATCAAGAACTCCTATAACTGAATACTAAAAAGTTTTAGCAATACAATGGAATGAGGGAGGCAAAAATCTTGAGGATATATGCAAATGTCAATGCCAACAAGCATATGAAAAAATTTTTTGATATCATTACATGTTAAGAGAACACAAATTAAATTCATAGAGTAATATCACTGCTCACCTGCTAGAATGGCTAAAATTAGCAAGCCTGACAAGACAAAATATTGTATGTGAAACAGTAAGAACTCTCATACATACATTTCTTGTGGGAATATAAAATACCACAATCACTTTTGGAAAAGGTTTAGCAGTTTCTTATATAATTTCAAGCATATACCTATCCTGTAAACATGCATTTATTTATGCAATAAAAATGAGGGTATATTTTGTCCAAGAGGCTTGTACAGAATATTCACAGAAGGTTTATTCTTAAAAATTTCAAACTGGAAACAACTTAAAAGTTCATGAAATATACAATGATTTTTTTAAATTGTGGTTTATTATTAAAACAGAGTATTATTTAATAACTGAAGAGAACAAACCACAGATGTATGCCACAGGGTAGGTTAGCCTCAAAGATATTATACTAATCGAACAAAGACAGACACAAAAATCTATCTTTATGATTATTTATATAAAGTTTTAGAGAAGGGAAAACTTATAATAACAAAAAAGATTGCCTCTGGCAGAGGAGGCAGGGAAGGAAATGAGAATTGATTGAAAGGGGGCACAAAGAAACTTTCTAGAATGATGGAAATATTTTATATCTTGACCAGAGTGATGTTTATATATGTACATATGCAAGTGTGCTGCCTCTTCAGTCATGTCCAACTCTGCAACCCCATTGACCAGAGCCTTCCAGGCTCCTCTGTCCATGGGATTCTCCAGGCAAGAATACTGGAGTGGGTGGCCATGTCCTTCTGCAGGAATCTTCTCAAACCAGGGATTGAACCTACATCTCTTACATCTCCTGCATTGGTAAGCTGGTTTTTTACCACTAGTACCACCTGGGCTATATATGTATATATATATGTGTGTGTGTGTGTGTGTGTGTGTGTATTCACATATGTAAGATGTTAGTACATACACATAATGTGTAAATTTTAAATTTATGGAAATTATGTCAAATAAATTTGTTTTTAACACATACAATATTTAAAAATTACTTTTTATGCATACAATGAATATTTCATATAGAATAATAGCAGTACAAATGACTGCTGACTTCTCACTAGAAGACTTTATGGTATTAAAGATGAAGAAAACAAAACTGGCTATCTTGAATTACATATTCAGTAAAAATATCCCTCAAGATACATTTTCAGAGACAAAAATCAAAGAATTTGTTTCCAACTGACCTACACTATTAAAAACTTTCCAAAATGCTAACTGAAATTATTCAGGCTGAAAAGAAGTTACCAGATGGAACTCTGGATGAACAGGAAGAAATAAAGAACACAGAATAGATACATATCTGGGTAAATACAAAAATACTTTTTAAAAAGTGTCTTATTTTCACATGCAGTTTTAAATTTAAAATACTTTTTGTCTCTTGTTACCAGTGGGGGATTGATTCTAGGACTGACCTCAGTTTCCCAAATCCACAGACGAAGTCCCACAGACCTCCCTCCTTCCTGTATATGATGTTCCACATCTGTGGATTCAGCAAGCTGTATTTTTTTGTAGTATTTACCGAAGAAAATCTGCCTGTAAGCAGACCCGTGCAAGTCAACCTGTGTTGTTCAAAGGTCAGCTGTACTATTAACTGTGTAAAATAATTGTATATTATAATGTATACTGTGCTTGTGTGCTCAGTCTTGGCCAACTCTTTGCAACACTATGGACTATAGCCCACCAGGCTCCTCTGTCGATGGGATTTTCCAGGCAAGAATACTGGAGTGGGTTGCCATTTCCTTCTTCAGGTCGTCTTCCAGGCCCAGGGATTGAACCCATGTCTCATGCATTGGCAGGCAGATTCTTTACCCATGAGCCACCTGAGAAGCCTGATGCATACTGTATGTGGAAGCTAAGTGTAAGACAATTCAGAGCACAAATGCTAGGAAAAGGCAAGATGTAATTATATTAAGGGTACATAAAGTAGTATTATGTAATATTATTTGAAGATAAACTGCAAAGACTTAAAGAAATTTATTGTAATCTCTAGAGCAACAGCTTTAAAAGATACAAAATTATATAGCTAAAAAAACAATTCAGAGGATGAAAAAGAATGCTCATGTCCATCCCACAAAAAGGTAGAAGAGAAAGACTAAAGGAACAAAGAATAAATAAGATAAATGGAAAGCTCAAATCATGTCTATAATTACATTAAATGAAAATGAACTAAACACTTCAATTAAAAGGCAAAGATTAAAAAAACTGAATTAAAAAAAAAAACCCAACCATATGCTGTTCACAAGAAACACACTTTAAATATAGAGCACAGATTGTTGACAATAATAAGATAAAAAAGATATATCATGCAACATTAAATATGAGAAAGCTGGCATGGCTATATTAATGTCAAAGTAGACTTTAAAATATAAAGTATTATTGGAGATAGAGGGGTATTTTATAATGAAAAAAATCAGTCAGGAAGACAGTAGTTCCAAATATGTATTCACCTATTAAGAAAGAAAGAGACAGAATCCTTGGATGTTAATGTGACTTGAGGCAATGTTGGAAATTTCTGTAGCTGTATATCAATAATGTAGGCCTTCAGTCTCAGATTGAAAAGCAAAGACTTAGGATAGCAAAGTGAAGAGATAGTAGAAATCTATGCATCTACCCACTTGCTTATTCTATTCAACCATTTGTCCTATCTCACTGGGTCTTACTCTAAACTTCCAATTTTAAGCAAATTACTATTTTTAGTCTGAAGCATACTACTCAAAACAGTGAAAAATAAATATATAATTCATAAATTAAATTAATAAATTAAACATAATCTTGCAAATAAATTAGAAAATTAGTTCTTACTAGCAGATTCTAAGGAATTTGGAAATGTCTGAGTCATCTGCTGCAGCAAACCTAATACTAAGGAAATATTAAACTTCTTCTAGGACCCCCACTGCAAGAATATCAAATTTATGGTCTTCAAAGATGATATTTTAGATTTTTCCTTTGGAATATTTTGATTGTAGATAAATCAGTCTCAGAGATATCTTGAGTAAAACAGAGATACTTTATAAAAACCGAGTTTATTCTTTTTTTCATTATGAAATATTTATTATGATTTTCTAAATAAAATCAGTGCATGATATCACTTAAAAGTAATATCTTATTACATCTAAAATTAACAATGATTGCAATACTGAAGTAAATATTTATTAAAAAAACTACCATATTAATACATCTTGTATTCAAATTCCCAAATTGCCACATTATTGTTTCTTTACTTTTGCTGCCTTAGTTCAGGCTGCTACAACAAAGTACAATATACTGAATGACTTCTTAAAAAAAACAGAAATTTATTTTTAATGGTTCTGGAGGCTGGAAAGTCCAAGTTCAAGACACTTGCAGATTTGGTGTCTGGTGAGGGTCAGAACCCACTTCATGGTTCATATATGGCTGGCTGTCTTCTTGCTATATCATCACATGCTAAGAAGAGTGAGAGGGATGTCTGGAAAAACCTCAGTTTATTCTTTACATGACTACTCTGATACCCTCGCCTCTAAGTATACGTCTCTTATCACATCCAGTTGAGAAAAAGCCTTTCTTGATGCACCTTCTTCTCTTTTATTCTTCCTTGTATCTGTTACTCTGTGTTGTAATTTTTTTTTCTTTCTTCATTTATTAACTCAACCAATGATATGCTTCTTGAAGATAAGTTTCATGCTTTACACATCTTCATATTCATCATGTCTTGTTTAGTCTCTGCTTGAGTGAATGTTGAAATACATTGCTGTGCTTAGTCACTCGGTCATGTCCGATCCTTTGCAACCACATGGACTGTAACCCACTAGTCTCCTCTGGCCATGGAATTCTCCAGGCAAGAATACTGGAGTGAGTTGCCATGCCCTCTTCCAGGGGATCTTCCCAATCCAGGGATCGAACCCAGGTCTCCCGCATTGCAAGCTTGAATCAAATCAGATAAATCTAATCAAATTTGTGACAATAGTGATCTTTTTTCAAAGCAACTATTAGGGTGTATGTATATAGTTAAGTTTTTCAAATTAAAAGCAATGGAGACTCTCTTTAGCTCCTTTAAGTACAGTGAGTTTATTTTATTTTATTTTTTTAATTTTTTTACTTTATTTTAGACTTATGTATTAGCATACGACAAAAGTTCTCAGATGAACCTGAAATAGTTGTTGCTCAGAAACTCTAGGTGTGGAGTTACCTACTGACATCTAGTAGGAGCAGGGGTTCATACTTTATGGATCTACTGTTAATATGTACATATACTATGGATCATATGTTATATGAATTTAAGTTGGAGATATTAAAAAAATTAAAGCACTAACATGATTAAAAATACTCAAGTATCCACCACTCAGACTTAACAACTAATAGCATTGTCATATTTGTTTAGCCTCTTTTTTTTGCTAGCAAAACATTACAGACAAAACGGAACACATTTTTAAGCATTCTCAATTCCATTTTTCTTCCTCTTCTCCATTAGCTAACCGTTAATGTGGATTTAAAGTATACCATTCTATATGTTTTTACTTATTTACATATAAATGCATATATTCATAATCTATATACATATTTTCTGCATTTTACTTTCTGGAGAGATTATGTTATATTAATTACTAATGTATTTGAACTTGTTTTTTTACCACCATAGTTGTTCTATCTCTGTGTGTGTTAGCCACTCAGTCATGTCCTACTCCTTGTGACCCTATGGACTGTAGCCCACCAGGCTTCTCTGTCCATGGAGTTCTCCAGAAAAGAATACTGAAATAGGTTGCCATTTCCTTCTCCAGAGGATCTCCCTGATCCAGGAATCAAACCCAGGTCTCCTGCATCGCAGACAGATTCTTTACGGTCTGAGCCACAAGGGAAGACTTCCCTTGTGTAGGGGCTTCCCTGGTGACACAGACAGTAAGCAATCTGCTTGTAGTGTGGGAGGTCTGGGTTCAAGCCCTGGGCTTGAAAGATCACCTGGAGAAGGGAATAGCTGTCAACTCCAGTATTTTTGCCTGGAGAATTCCATGAGCAGAGGAGCCTGGCAGGCTACAGTCTGACTATGTGTTTTTTCTAGACCATGCTTTTTTCTCCCTCCCTCCTGCCTTCTATTGAACTGATAGAATTGTCTTTTTATCTGGACTATCAATATTTGTCAATATACTATTTTAAGGTTAAATACTTATATCATTTTAGCAACATATACTACATTTTAATATATCTAAAATATTGTTTAATGTGTCTTTTTTCTAAATAAGGAAAAGACGTGTCTACTTTAACAAACTTTATTATTCTTCACCAATCTTTTACATTGTGTAGTATTTTAATTCCACCTCATTTTTTACACATGCAAAAATGGTTATTTAAAAATTTACATTTAATACTGTGCTTCTATATTAATATATTATTTAATTCTTTGTTCATATTTGCCACTTGCATATTACTGCTTGCATATTACAGGTGACTTCCCTGGTGGCTCAGATGGTGAAGCATCTGTATAAATGCCAGAGACCTGGGTTCGATTCCTGGGTTGGAAAGATCCCCTGGAGAAGGAAATGGCAATCCACTCCAGGACTATTGCCTGGAAAATCCCATGGACAGAGGAGCCTGGCAGGCTATATATAGTACATGGGGTTGCAAAGAGTCAGACACGACTGAGAGACTTCACTTTCACTATTACTGCTTATTTCTGGGTTTACTTTTTTCCTGATTAAGTATAATTCTATTTACAAATTCCATGGACAATGTTTTCACTTAGCTTTTTTTGGTAGTGTCTTTATTTCATCCAGAAGTTTGAATTATGGTTTAGCTAGATGACAGTTAACTTTTCCCTTCAGTGCTTTGATAATATTATTCCAAAAGTCAGCTAGCCTCAATTTTTGGTGATAAGAAGTTCACTGGCAGTCATATTGTTCAATTCTAAGTCATATCCAGTTGCAACCCATGGGCTGCAGCATGCCAGTCTTCCCTGTCCACTACCTCCGGGAGTTTGCTCAGAGTCATGTCCATTGAGTTGGTGATGCTATCTATTATCTCATCTTCTGTCGCTTTCTTCTTCTTTTGCCCTCAATCTTTCCCAACATCAGGATCTTTTCCAATGACAGGCTCTTTGCATTAAGTGGCTGAAGTACTGGAGTTTCAACTTCAGTATCAGTCCTTCCAATGAATATTCAGGATTGACTTCCTTTAGGATTGACTGGTCATAAGTACTCATTTTTATATCATTATCTTGTTCTTTTTTTCTTTTTATAGGTTTTCTAAGCACTTAAAACCCATAAATATGCTTACTTTAAAATTTCTTTCTACTTTTTTTTTCTTTTCTGTGATTCCAGATGTATATTTTTCCTATGTGTGAGTCTTGTCTGCTTTCTACTTTCATGTATGCAACAACATTTTCAGTGGTAAACTTCCTAGGGAGTCTTGTGCAAACTCCAAGCACTGGACGAATGTGGGACAGTTTTGTAGTCACCTCTCTGGTCAACTTTTTCATCAGTTCTACCTGGAGTTCTTCCAAATAGCTCAGGTGGTATATAATTGAGTTGCACACAAGTATAGGACTAAGATCTCAATCTCTTATGGGTCATAGGTCTTTTGCCTATGAACTCAAGAGCCATTGCTCAGGGAGAAGTGATTTCAGAGATTTTAAGATGCTATACTTATTTTGCTGCCAGTTTATACTAGGAGCTCAGATACAGTCTTCACTGCATGTGAGGATTGAAGTCTTGATCATTTTATTTTTTACTTGTTTTTATTGTAACATAATTGCTTTACCATATTGTGCTGGTTTCTGCCATACATCAACATGAATCAGTCACCGGCATACACATGTCCCCTCCCTCTTGAACCTCCCTCCCACCTCGCACCCCATCCCACCCCTCCAGGCTGTCACAGAGCACCAGGTTGAACTCCCTGTGTCATACCGCAAATTCCCACTGGCTATCTATTTTACATAGGGTAATGTATAGGTTTCCATGCTATTCTCTCAATTCATACCGATTTCTCCCTCCCACACTGTGTCAACAAGTCTATTCACTATGTCTGTATCTCCATTTTTGCCCTTCAAATAGGTTAATCAGAACCATCTTTCTAGATTACATACATATACATTAATATACAATATTTGTCTTTCTCTTTCTTACTCCACTCTGTACAATAGGCTCTAGGTTCATCCACCTCATTAGTACTGACTCAAATGTGTTCTTTTTTAAAGCTAACATTCCATTGTATATTTGTACCATAGTTTCCATATCCATTCATCTGTCGGTGGACATCTAGGTTGCTTCTATGTCTTAGCTATTGTAAAAAATGTTGCAATGAACATTGGAGTACATGTGTCTCTTTCAATTATAGTATTCTCTGGGTATATGCCCATTAGTGGGATTGCCAGATCATATGGTAGTTCTACTCCTAGTTTTTTAAGGAATCTCCATACTGTTCTCCATAGTGATTGCATCAATTTACGTTCCCACCAACAGTGCAGAAGTGTTCCCTCTCCTCACATCCTCTCCAGCATTTATTGTTTGTAGATTTTTTAATGACAGACATTCTGACTGGTGTGGGGTGATACCTCATTGTAGTTTTGATTTGCATTTCTCTAATAATGAGTGATGTTGAGCATATTTTCATTTTTGCATGTTGCATTAAAAATTCAAGTCACTAAGGCACATACCTTATTCTCCCAGAGGCAACATGGTTTAACTCTTGCTAATAGCTATGACTTTGGGATTATTATTAATGCTATTATTAGTTTTTATTTCTGGCATCTGGATATGTTCCTTTCTTGCTTTACAGCCCGCTTTTAATTATTTAAAATACATTAACCAGCATTACTATGTGTTCAAAGTAAGAGCAAGAGCTTCTGCTCTATTAAATCTGTCCTTTAACCCAGAAGTCTGGCTCTTCTATTCCCTCAGCCTGCTTCTTTTTGAGTTTCTAACTATAGCCATTGCCCCTGAAAGCGGATAGTTTATACTGGACCACAAATGATATGCTAGCAAACAGTTTATGGATTCACTGCTTTGGGGCCAGTCTGTGTTACTGAGCTGACTCAAAGAACAACTCAAATCAGCTTCTTTTAGTAGAGGTGCTAAGCTGGGACTTGGAAAAGTAATAGGCCTGGTAGGTACTATTATTAACATATTTTGTATAGTCTAATGTAAAACTCTACTACAATCTACTACTGAAATGAGTAGATTGGATATCACTTAAGAAATGAGTCTCACATAATAGATGGGCTTAGTCACTCAGTCATATCTGACTCTTTGTGACCCCATGGACTGTAGCCCACCAGGCTCCTTTGTCCATGGGGATTCTCCAGGCAAGAATACTGGAGTGGCTTGCCATGCCCTCTTCCAGGGGATCTTCCCTACTGAGAGATCAAACCCAGGTCTCCTGCATTGCAGGTGGATTCTTTACCATCTGAGCCACCAGGGAAGCCCCATATAATAGATATGCAATAGATATGATAGATATGAGTGAGTATGCAATAGATATAATAGAGTAAGTACATCAGTGAATGAATGGTCTATGTTTTCATATAAGCTCTGTGGTCTTTTGATTTGAGCAAGAACTTCTCTGTTCCTCAACTTTAAAATAGTGAAAATAAAATTGACTCTGCCTAATTCACAGGTTGTACAAGAGCAGAATCATAAGGAGGCAGAGTATGTGGAAATATTTTGAAACTGTGAAATGCTATATAAATGTGACTTATTGCTACTGCTATGGACAGGGAGGCCTGGCGCACTGCGATTCATAGGGTCACAGGGAGTCGGACATGACTGAGCTACTGAACTGAACTGGACTGATTGTCATAATATAAGAGAAAGTTGCATTTGGATTCATAAGGCCATTTATGTAGTCTTATTATAGTCTGTGATCTGTAATGACAAAATAATAAAGCTTATTAATCATCAAGCCATTCTTGATTGTATTTCATTGAAATAATATGTCATTGGTGTCAAAAATAAAGAAACAACCATAAGAATCACATTGATTGAAATGTGAGGAGACAGCCCGCTTTGTGAAGAAAACTTAGTCTTTGGAACCGGATTTCTTTGGTCTTCAAGTACTAGTTCTGCCACTTGATGGTTGTTGGATCTTGAGTAAGTTACTTTTTCTGAATCTTGGTTATATAACTTTTGGAATGGGGATAATTATACAAGTTTCTTATTGTTGTAGGAATGCCACAATGTAGGTCAGTGAGGGTAGGTAGACCCCACTGCCCTTCCTCTCCTCTCTCCAGCAAGTACCCTGCTGTTCGCCAATACAATCCTTAGGGCAAATTTTAAAGTTAGAGAGATTAAAAAGGTCTATATTGTTGGAAGAAGATACTTTTTTTTTTTTTTAAAGGAAAGCACTCTTCATAAGCATGACTAAAAGTACATAGCTGTGACTTTTTTGGGTACAGTTTTATCAGTGTAAGCCATCATAAATGTGTTTCAAGAGAAGGTCACTATCTACTGGTAATTAAGATTTATAGCCAATCACTATGGTCTGTTTCATGCAATTAATGTAATTCTCTGAATAACGCTGGATGCACGTATGTAGCCTAGGATTTTCCAGATGGGGTAATGTGTAGTGTGTTATGGACATGACATTGACTATGGTTCTGTTATGCTCCTGAGGAAAAACACTGTGTTTTTTAAAATTTTCTCTCCTTTAGTTCTTCAAAAGATAATATTTTTCACAAAAATAGTTAACATGATATATCTTTGATCTGTTCTTTAAAATTAGAAAGTAACTATGAAATGTATTTGGGGAAGTTCTCTCTGTGCCTTTTATGTGTAATATTTCTCTGCTTTGTTCTGGGTTGTTGCTGAATTAATAATAATTAATTATTATTAATTAGTAATAATTATCAATTAATATTTGATTAGTTACTTGTTTTATAGCTCTGAATAAAAAAATTGAAACTCCTGAATAAAATATGTTAAAAACTGTTCCTAGTGTAAACAGGTTGATAAAATGCAATAGGAAGCAGACTTCTTTGAAATACTTTGATTTTAAACTTTTCTTTGTTTCCCTCAAGGGCAGGTTTTGTCTCAGACTATGTGACTCATATTGAATATGGGCACTGTCATAATTGAATGAACCTTTAATTGTAGACTTTAGGTGGCTTTCACAAGGAAGAAGAATTTCTCCTTAATTAAATATCTTTGGCTAATTATCTCTGCATTAATGACCTGACTGCTATTATTCATCGAGTGGGAATCATAAGTAAAGGGTTAGAGCTGCAGAGAAGTCCTAGACAAGGTCTTTTTTCCCCACTGTCTAAGACAATCGCTGTTTCTCTTCTGGGTCCTAGAAGGCCTTTTAATTACTGGGAGCTTGAGCTTTGATTATTGGACACAAGACTTCTGACAAAACATCATGTTAAATCATGGCATTAGTCATGGTTTTTTAATTTACCTTAAGAAAAAAAAAAAAAAGAAAATTTATTGGTTCCCATGATTGAAAAATCCAGGGATTAAAAAAATACTTTCAATTCAATTCAGTTCAGTCACTCAGTTGTGTCCGACTCTTTGCAACCCCATGAATTGCAGAACACCAGGCCTCCCTGTCCATCATCAACTCCCAGAGTTCACTCAAACTCACGTCCATCGAATCAGTGATGCCATCCAGCCATCTCATCCTCTGTAGCCCCCTTCTCCTCCTGCCCCCAATCCCTCCCAGCATCAGAGTCTTTTCCAATGAGTCAACTCTTCGCATGAGGTGGCCAAAGTACTGGAGTTTCAGCTTTAGCATCAGTCCTTCCAAAGAACACCCAGGACCAATCTCCTTTAGAATGGACTGGTTGGATCTCCTTGCAGTCCAAGGGACTCTCAAGAGTCTTCTCCAACACCACAGTTCAAAAAGCATCAATTCTTTGGCGCTCAGCTTTCTTCACAGTCCAACTCTCACATCCATACATGACCACTGGAAAAACCATAGCCTTGACTAGACAGACCTTTGTTGGCAAAGTAATGTCTCTGCTTTTGAATATGCTATCTAGGTTGGTCATAACTTTCCTTCCAAGGAGTAAGCATCTTTAGATATTCCTGAATCCAGGGACTCAAAATAGGACTTCAGGAGTCATTCCCTCTCTATCTCTTGGCTCCTCTGTTGGTTTTATCCAAGTAATTTCTTCTTGCAAAGCAAGGCAGGTTGGTCATAGCAGCTCCTTTTCTCTCAGGAACCCCACCAGAAGATTATATTTCTTTCTGAAAATTCTTCTGGTAAGCCCATTTTAATTTCTTTGGATTGATTTGGACCATGTGGCTTTTGTAAACTATGGAGGTCAAGGAAATATGACTCATTGAGTGGGTTTAAGTCATATACCCTCTTCTGAATCTAATCCTAGCTATAAAACAAGGATTGAGAAAAGGAAAGAGTTGAATACCCTAAAAAAATCAGAATTTTATTACTGTGAATTGGGAGAATGGATTTTGAGATGTAAAATTTTTTCTCGTCATTGTGCATTTGCCACGATATGATATTTGTGTTGAGCCTGAAATAATGAATGAAGAAAATTCTGTAAGGTGAACAAATAGTTTTTAGAAGATAGAGTACTGGGCATTGGAAGCAGAGGGATGAGAAAGACATAGGGATAATTAAAGAATGTGGTAGTTTGGAGAAATAAGAATAGGTTGCTGTTATGGCTAAATGTCATACTAATACTAACCACCTCCATGCAGTGTCACTTTTGAGAGGGACAGGGCATGTGAGACACTAGGCATCCTTAGGAAAAAAAATTTAAAAACTATACTATACAAACTTAGGTTGATGTATACAATGGAATATTACTCAGCCATAAAAGAATAAAATAATGCCATTTACAGCAACATGAATGAACCCAGAGGTTGTCATACTGAGTGAAGTCAGACAGAGGACAAGTACCATGAAATTGCTTATATGTGGAATCTTAAAAAAAATACAAAAAATTTAATTATAAAACAGAATTAGATTCAGAGATGCAGAAAACAATCTATGGTTACCAAGGGTGGATAGTAAGAGGGATACATTGAGACACTAGGATTGACATATTTATACTACTATACATAAAAAGATAACTAATAAAGACCTACTGTATAGCGCAGGGAACTCTACTCAGTACTCTGTAATGACTTAAATGGGAAAATAATCTAAACAACAGTGGATATATGTATATGTGTAACTGGTGCACTTTGTTGTATACCTGAAACTAACACAACATTGCAAATCAACTATACTCCAATAAAAATTTCAAAAGAACAATGTTAAGTTGAAATCAAAAAGTTAATGTTCAATAGTAACTGAGGGTGGCTTGATTATTACTTGACAATGGCTTATAAAGTGCCTATCATGTGGGACAGCTTGGAGATTATGGAGAAACTAGGCAAATGACAGTAATCATGCTTTCAAGTGAACTGTTACTAAGAAATGTTAGGAAATGTTACTGGGGCACTGTTGAATATGTAACAAATCATTACATACAAGACAGGAAGTAAAGGGCCTAGTTCTTGTCTCTCACAGGAACATTAACACAGGTCGAGGGAGAGCCCCACTGGGACAACCCTGAGGGATGGGATGGGAAGGGAGGTGGGAGGGGCGTTCAGGATGGGGGGCACATGTCCACCCATGGCTGATTCATGTGAACGTATGGCAAAAACCACTACAATATAGTAAAGTAACTAGCCTCCAATTAAAATAAATAAATAAATTTACCAAAAAAAAAAAAAAAAAGAGAGAGAGAGAGAGCCCCAGAATTGTTCAGGTTCCTAACAAGAACTTTGAATCCTTCTCATCACCTTTTTGGCCTAAAAGTATTGGGACAAACCTCCTTATATTCTTTTCTGTTTGTATCAGTTATGTCCACAAAAGACTCTCTGGTTATCTCAAGATTGCTAAACTTCCCTCTTCATAGGTTTTTCTTATATTCTCCTCCCCACTCCCACCCCACAAGCAACCTGATCCCACCTCCATTCCATTTATCTGCTGGAATTCATCAGACCAAGTTAATCATAGGTGACACATGACTCTAAGGCTCCAAGATGACTTTCATCTTCTGCATTATAATCCATACATGGTTCTGGTCTTCCCCATTTCTGACCTAATTCCTTTCCTTTCTTCAAACACTATATCACTTTCACCAAGGCCTCTGAAAGTCATGGTCAGTAATTGGCAGAATTTCTGGTAGCCTTTATCTCTTTTCTGTAAATGACCTTCTTTTCTTACTCTAACAGAAGCTGGTTTGCCTCAAAGACACTGTTTCTTCTCTAGCCTTTTCAGGTAATGGCTATTTTCTTCCCATACCCCTTATACAACTGGACTGGCAGTAAATTGTATACTCCTTGCTCTTTGTGCTGCTTCTAGATGACTGTCCTCACTCCTCCATAAAATCATCCAGCTTTGAATTTCATGTTTACCACCCAGATTGCCTCCTAAATATTTGCAATCATATATCAACCCCTGATCTCTCCCTCGCATTGTAATTTTAACAGCTAAATCACTGTCACTCTTTCAATCAGTTCAGTTCAGTTCAGTTGCTCAGTCGTGTCCGACTCTGCGACTCCATGAATTGCAGCATGCCAAGCCTCCCTGTCCATCACCAACTCCCAGAGTTCACTCAAACTCATGTCCATCGAGTCGGTGATGCCGTCCAGCCATCTCATCCTCTGTCGTCACCTTTTCCTCCTGCCCCCAATCCCTCCCAGCATCAGAGTCTTTTCCAATGAGTCAACTCTTTGCATGAGGTGGCCAAAGTACTGGAGTTTCAGCTTTAGCATCATTCCCTCCAATAGTACTGCCTTAATTGTTGTGATTCAAATAGTCACATAGAGTATATTTTCAATACTTTAGCCTCTCAGTCCTTGATCTCCTCCCGACTAGTGACCCTATATTCAATCTACCTCACTCCTTCACTGACACTAAATTACCTTTAATGTCATGAGGCTGCATAATTTAAAATTCTCATATTTTCAGTTTTAAGACCCACTCTCTGTCATTGCCTATCTTTCTATGTCTCTTGACCTAGTACTTTTATTTTAAAATTGCTTGACCTTACCAAGATCTCCAATCTATTTATCTTACCACATT
This sequence comes from Bos mutus, assembly GCF_027580195.1. NCBI lineage: Eukaryota > Metazoa > Chordata > Mammalia > Artiodactyla > Bovidae > Bos > Bos mutus. Next base: position 75,663,118 of record NC_091617.1, read on the forward strand.
TTCCTATCCCTAAACTCTCTCATGTCCTCACTGTAATTCTTATATGGCTTAAATTCCCCAGTCAGTTGACATAATTATGTCTTTGCTGGCTTTATCCACCCCCATTCTAGTCAAATCCATCTCTCCACCTACTTACCACCTGCAAATTTATAGACAGATGTGGTAGAAATAAATACACATTCATGATGACTGATGCCATACCAATTTCATGACCATCATCCTCTAGTAGACTTTTATTGCTCCCAAGAATTAATAGTATATTGCCTAGGAGTATTCACTTTTTATTTTCCATGATAACTATTTCACTTCTGGCCCACTTGTCCTAAATTTTTCTTCTCTTATTCTTACTCTAGACTGATTATCTTTATAATTTTTTCATTTAGAAAGCAATAGAAGAGAGCCAGAAAAGACATCTCAAATTCCCAGCACTATATCTACCTGCCCACCCAGCAGCAACCTCCTGTCCCTCTGAATCTTATGCTATTTAAGGAAACCCCTCCATTTGTGCACTACTGCCAATTCACAGTTTATTCATCCAACACTTTTCTCCTCTCTGTCCTTCATCTTTAACTATCCCCTTTCTGCTTGTTTACCTGTCCGTGTACAACTAATTATGGATGAGGAAAAACACACAAGTAAGTATGCTGAATGGTCTCAGGTAAAAACCAGGACTACCATTATAAAGTGAGGCTTTATCATTTTAATCAGCATGGAGGACACAGCAACAAAGCACTCCTTGATGCCACTTATACCTCAAGAAATTCCACTTCTCTGTTCTTAAAGTAAAATCCATTAAGAATTATTTTACTTTCTGTACCTAGTGCTGTTTCCTCTCTGTCTTGAACCCATTCAGAGCAGGTTTTTTCTCCCACCACTCCACAAAATGCTTCTTATCAAGCTCATCAACATTCTCTAGTTGCTAAATTTGATGGTCAATTCTCATCCTCATCTCACTTGATCCAGCCTCAGCATTTGACTTACGAATCATTTCCTTCACTGTGAAGTACTTTCTTCATTCGACTTCCAGGGCTCTACATTTTGTGTGTTTTTTCTTTGCTTTTTCTTTACAAGCTTCCTGCTGGTTACTTCTCATCATGATGAACTTCCATCACTGGGATTCCTTAGAAATCTTTTGGCTGGACCTTTTCTTTTTCCGGTACATCCACCTCTTTCTAATATATTCAAATTGAAATAATATTTGCATTTCAATATGATTATGCCAATATGCATAGCAGAAAAACAAAGGGGAACTAAAGAGCTTCTTGATGAATGTGAAAGAGGAGGGTGAAAAAACTGGCTTAAAAATCAACATTCAAACATGATTTTCTGAAAAAAAAAATCAACATTCAAAAAGCAAAGATCATGGCAAATAGATAGGGGAAAAAAAATGGAAACAATGACAGATTTTATTTTCTTGGGTTCCAAAATCACTGCAGATGGTGACTGTAGCCATGAAATTAAAAGACGCTTGCTCCTTGGAAGGGAAGCTACGACAAACCTAGACAGCATATTAAAAAGTAGAGACATCACTTTGCTGACAAAGGTCCATGTAGTCAAAGCTACAGTTTTTCCATTAGTGATATACAGATATGAAAGCTGGACCATAAAGAAGGTTGAGCACTAAATAATTGATGCTTTTGAATTGTGGTGTTGGAGAAGACTTTTGAGAGTCCCTTGGACAGCAAGGAGATCAAACCAGTCAATCCTAAAGGAAATCAACATTGAATATTTATTGGAAGTACTGATGCTGAAGTTGAAGTTCCAATACTTTGCCAACTTGATTGGAGGAGACCATTCATTGGAAAAGACCTTGATGCTGGAAATGATTGAGGGCAGAAGGAGAAGGGGGCAGCAGAGAATATGATGGTTGGATGGCATCACCAACTCAATGGACATGAGTTTGAACATCCCTGGGAGATAGTGAGGGCAGGGAAGCCTGGTGTGTTGCAGTTCATGGGGTCGCAAAGAATTAGACACGACATAGAGACTGAACAACAACAATGAATACATCCTGTTTAGTCCTTTGTCTTGAATGGCAAGTTCCCAGCACTAAGCTGACTCCTAAGCATCATCACATTGAAGTCTGAAGCATTTTGAATTTTTAACAAACAAACAAACTGACTTTCTAATCTTGCCCCTCTGTCAAAGCTGCCACTCTATTTTTCAGTTGCTTGGGCCAAAACTGTGAATTTAAATTTAGTTCCATTCATAGTTTAATATCCCTCTTCTAATAGGTCAGAAAATTCTGTCAACTTAACTTTTAAATTGCAAAGCTTGCAACCACTTCTCATTGCCTCCTTGCTAACATACTGACCCAATCCTCATTATCTCTCACTTAGTATATTGCCATTCTTGTTCCCCTATAATTTATCCTTCACAAAATGTCCTGATAAGATGTAAAATATATCATGTCACCCTTCTATTCAGATCCCTCCAAATGATTCCAGATCTGAATATCTTTGTATGTTCCCTAGATCCTGTTTATGTTCAAAGTGGGCTGAACTTATTAGATTTCATCTACAAGATTCTTTGATCTCTAGATTCTGGTTGGATCCAGCAATGAGAGGAACTAACTAGAAATTTGTGGGAAGAGGAGAGTGAGGTCTAGGTAATCCTCCTGTTTCTGTATGGTCAACAAATGTTGGCTGTTTCCCTCTACTGAAAACCACAGTTGCAGTGTAGCAGCCCACTCCTCACAGACACTCCTGGTGTCTTATAATTACTCTTTCTCATTGCCATCTTAGCCTAGGGAAGTAATGCTGCTCATTGTTGCTAGTACTGTGGTAGTACTCTTATTAAGCTTATTTAACATGTTGCCTACATTTGTAAATTTAAAATTTATTAAAGTATATTTATTTTCCTCAATTTATATATGTCATCTGTTTCCTGTTGAAACTATAGAGAAAGCTTTTGCTGTTCTACTTGGAGTAAACTGATAGGAACTTACAATGATCTACAAAGACACACGTTATTGTCAAATTACTCTAGTGCCCCTGACTTCATTCCCTGTTCTCCCAGGTAGTCTTCATACTCCATGTGCAAACCACAGTACTTGTTCTTTTTTTTTTTTTGACATTTTATGCCAGGAAAAATGCCAACAGTCTCAGATATGCAGATGATACTACTCTAATGGCACAAAGTAAAGACAAACTAAAAAACCTCATGATGAGGGTGCAAGAGGAGAGTGAAAAAACTGGTTTAAAACTCAAAATTCAAAAAACTAAGGTAATGGCATTCAGTCCTATAACTTCATGGCAAATAGGAGGGGAAAGAGTGGAAACAGACAGATGTTTATTTTCTTGGGCTCCAAAATCACTGTAGATAGTGACTGGAAGTCATGAAATTAAAAGATACTTGCTCCTTGGAAGGAAAGTTGTGACAAACTTAGACAGTGTATTAAAAAACAGGGAAATCACTTTACTAACAAAGGCCTATATAGTCAAAGCTATGGTTTTTCCAGTAGTCATGTATAAATATGAGAGTTCAACCATAAAGAAAGCTGAGTGCTTTCAAATTTCAAATTGATTCTTGCAAATTGTGGTGCTGGAGAACACTTTTGAGAGTTCAAAGGATTGAAAGGCGATCAAACCATTCAATCCTAAAGGAAATCAAGCCTGAATACTCATTGGAAAGACTGATGCTGAAACTGAAGCTCCAATACTTTGGTCAGCTGATGTGAAGAGCTGACTTTTTAAAATTAATTAATTTATTTTAATTGGAGGCTAATTACTTTACAATATTGTAGTGGTTTTGCCATACATTGACATGAATCAGCCATGGGTGTACATGTGTCTCCCATCTTGAACCCTTTTCCCAACTCCCTCCACATCCCATCCCTCTGGCTTGTCCCAGTGCACCAGCTTTGAGTGCCCTGTTTCATGCATCGAATTTGGACTGGTCATCTATTTCACATATGGTAATATACATGTTTCAAAGCTATTCTCTCAAATCATCCCACCTTCAACTTTTCCTACAGAGTCCCAAAGTCTGTTCTTTACATCTGTGTCTCTTTTGCTATCTCACATACAGGGTCATCATTACCATCTTTCTAAATTCCATATATATGCATTAATATACTGTATTGGTGTTTTTCTTTCTGACTTACTTCACTCTATATAATAGGCTCCAATTTCATCACCTCATTAGAACTGATTCAATTGTGTTCTTAATAGCTGAGTAATATTCCATTGTGTGTAAGTACCACAGCTGTCTTTTTTAAAAATACCCTGATGCTGGGAAAGATTGAGTGCAGGAGGAAAAGAGGGTAACAGAGGATGAGATGGTTGGATGACATCACTGACTTAATGCACATGAGTTTGAGCAAACTTCAGGTGACAGTGAAGAACAAGGAAGCCTGGCATGCTGAATTCCATGGGGTTGCAAAGAGCTGGACTTGTCTTAATGACTGAACAACAACAAAACATGGCCTTTATACTTGCTAGTAAATCCATTCACTCCTCCACCTCTCTTATGTCTCCACTCAAAAGCCACCTTCTCTGTGGGGCCTTTCTATGAACATTATTTAAAATGAAAAGTTCCCTCCCAATACTTCTTGTCCCATGTGTCTGATTTATCTAAATCCATAAAACTTACTCTGTATCTTAATTACTTATTAACACTTTACTTTTTTCCTGTTTCCTACCACTAGGATGTAAGCCTAAAAGAGAGAAAGAAATTTAATCTGTTTTGTTCACTGCTGTGTTTTGAGTTTTTACAAAAGTACTGGGCACAGAGTCAGTCCAGTTCAGTCGCTCAGTTGTGTCCAACTCTCTGCGACCCCATGAACCACAGCACACCAGGCCTCCCTGTCCATCACCAACTCCTGGAGTTCACCCAAATCCATGTCCATTGAGTCGGTGATGCCATCCAACCATTTCATCCTCTGTCGTCCCCTTCTCCTCTTGCCCTCAATCTTTCCCAGCATCAGGGTCTTCTCAAGTGAGTCAGCTCTTTGCATCAGGTGGCCAAAGTACTAGAGTTTCAGCTTCAACATCAGTCCTTCCAATGAACACCCAGGACTGATCTCCTTTAGGGTGGACTGGTTTGATCTCCTTGCAGTCCAAGGGACTCTCAAGAGTATTCTCCACCTAGTTCAAGTAGATCCTCAATATTATTGAATGAGTAAATTAATGGAAAAAAGTGGGAAAAATACAATGAGAGATTTGATAGGAAAGAAAATATTTTCTGCTAATGATATCAGAAAAGTGATATTTGAACTGTAACCTTGAGAGTAGACATGGGAGATGAGTAGAAGGGTCTTGGGGAATTAACAATCTGAACAAAGTCACACTGATGGAAAAGTATTCAAGAAACATTGTCTCTCAGTTGGACTGGAGTGTTGACTACATACGCAAAAGCAGAAAAATGTAAGTTGCTGAAGATAAGCTCAGAATAAAGAATGGAGTATCCCAAGTGCAGAGCAAAGCAAACCAAAACAAGTTTCATTTTGTGGAAAATGAGATGCAGATTCTTTGGGACTTGACACGTCATGGTCTAAGTTATATCCTAGAAAGACTGATTTGGTGGTGGTATCCACAAGAGTTTAAATAGGGGGAACTAGAATCACTGAAAGAAACTGGAAAAGCGATTATAAGAAGTGATGAGTCCTGAACCACAGTAGAGATCATAAACACAGAAAGGAGGGCTGTAAGATGTATTAAGAGTTTATTGACCCCTAGAGTAAACAAATACATTATACAGGGTGTTTGGAAGAACTGATCTCTTAATTACCAATTAACCCTGAATCAAATAGTACTTTATTAATTTTTTTACAATATCACCTGAATTTTGAAACAATAAGCAGGTTTAATCTTTTTCTTCTTGAATTCATTAGCAAAAAATACTCTACAGTACATCGTAGGTAGTGATTATTTACCACAGCTTAGTGTCCTGTCGTTTTGGATTTATTTAACAGCAAGATCACAAATAGAACAGCTGCTGATGAGCACGATGCTGATTCCAGCATCAGCTGTGACTGCAGATAGTGTGAAACAGGGACAGGAGTCCTTAATGTAGGGGTGGCAACCAGGACAGGCATGGTGCAGCTGGGCCTCTTCTCACCCATACTAGGTCATGGGTCATCTGTCATCAAGCAATGACAAGGGCAAAATTTAATGAAGTTGGATGTGGTGTTGGGACCCCCAGGATTCCAATATTGAAATTCATCTTACAAGTGATGAACAAAATCCTAAAATGCTATCTTTTATAGAACACTGCATCTGTAATGGAGTGGAGATGGAAGTAAGAAAGAGGCATGGCTTTATTACTTTGTACTCAATGATACTGGTCATAATTAATTTATTTAACAAAACATGAATGGAAAATGTTATGTTCTCATTTTGTTGTTAAATTAAATTAGAGATTCAATAGATAGTTTCTGTCCACAGACACTTAGAGGATAGTAGGTGAAAGAGAAATACAATAAAGTATCATTCAGTAACAGAAGTCTTATGAACAATACGGTCACAGAGCAGGAATATCCAACTCTATCTGGGAATTTCATAGGTTTAAAAACATTTGAGCTGAAGTTGAAGCATTGTGTTGTGTGAACTCTCTTACATGGGGGAGGAAAAGAGCAGGCATTCCAACAGAAGTAACATTAGCAAAGGTATATAGAGCATGAAAATCCATGGCATGTTCAGAAAAGAGTACTTGGTCTGTATGTAGCTCAAATTCTTAGAATTCCTGGGGAAAAGAGAAAAATTTTGAAAGACTTTTGGGAAATAGATGAACAAGGGTTGATGAACAGTTGACTCAGGTTGAGAGGGGAAGAGAGATCTCAGATCTGTTTTCATCTTGTGCAACTCAACTAGCATTTAATGTACTTATGATGAATCAGTTCCTTAGACATCTGACTTTGGATTACAGCTCAGAAGGAATCATGGATTATACCTTGAAACAAAGAGAAAAGTCTTGCTTCATTATTATACCAGCTCCTAGAATATCTGAGTTAGAAAGACACATCATGATGCTTGAATTGTATTGATGGGGAAACTATGACATAGTTGGTGCTTTGCTCAGGGTCTCATAGTAAAAGAATTATAGTGTGAATTAGAACTCAGATCTTCTAACTCCATAGATGTTACTGTTTATATACTGTGTAGTTTCAGAAGTAGTCTCCATTTATTTTTTGGCATGGTGAAATATATGAACATATATCACAATAAAAAGGTCACTTGGAATTTCTTTGGGTAAAAGACAAGAGTATAAAGCTGTTAGGAAGCAAGACGGTAACTTTTTTTTTCAATCTAATTTACAAAGTGGTGACCTTGGAATTTGACATTAAAATCAGTTTAGAGAAGTTGGAGGCATCAGAGTTGAACTATGAGGAGGCTCCATATAAACTTAATGTATCTTCTCAAAGCTACTGGTACCAGGCAGTGACAGAAAACAGATAAGGGAGAACAGAAAGAAGTAAGCTGTTTAGCTTTACAAGTGAGGAATGCATGTTACAGGAATTAGGTCTAAATAAAGCACAGTTCATGATTCCTTGAGAAGAAAACTTGTACCTTTTAAATATTCTTCCAATTATAACTAGACTTGGATGCTGGTGTATATGTATGTGAGAGAGGAGGGGGTTATTTAAGCATTACTATATAAACCAAGGGCTTCCCAGTGACTCCGTGGTAAAGAATCCACCTGCAATGCAGGAGATGTGGGTTTGATCCCTAGGTAGGGAAGATCCTCAGGAGAAGGAAATGGCAACCCTCTCTAGTATTCTTGCCTGGGAAATTCCATTGACAGAGGAGTCTGGTGGGCTACACTCTATGGGGTTGTAAAGAGTCGGGCACGACTGAGTGACTAAACAATGACAAAGTAAACCAAAGAAGCATAAAATGTCTAGTCCAGCTCCATCCATTTATGGGGTTGGGGGGCTTAGAAGTCTGAGATACAGGGGATCAATAACTTGATTATTAATATATAATCATTTCAGTTCAGAGCTAAGACTAGAACCTGGGTTACTTCAAAGAGAGCAATTACCTACTCATCCTTCCTTTTGCAGCAGCTGCTTTTTGAAATAAACTGTCACTTTCGATCTCTTTAGAAGCAAGCCCAGAATAAAAGTTCTATTTTTGGACTCAACTCCAGACCAAGAATATGGCTAACCAGCTCCACTTACCTCATCCATCTGCAGTTTTCAGAGTCTGCTTGCTTCTTTGTGGAGTAGAACAGAAAGAGGGGAGGGGAAGGAAAAGAGAGAAAGAAGAGAGAGATCGAGAGACAGAAACAGAAAGAGAGACAGAGATACCAGGACTACAGATGATATCATTCTTCTCTGGCTTACAGTCTTTCACTAAACAGAAGAAATGTCCTAGCCAGAACAAGTTAGTTAGCTCTCATTTGAGTTGTGGTGCCAGCGGGTTAGCTTATTGGCTTAGGGATGAAGTTAGGAAGGCTAATGACCAATCACTTTCCTTTTCTGAACTTCAATTTATTTAACTGAAAAAGTTTTTTTTCTATGTTACAGGACTGGCTCTAAAATATGTTGACAGATTCTTTGATCCTGCCTTCAAGAGCTAAATTCCCCTCTTCTTGAGTTTGGGCTGGACGTTGGGACTCATTTCTAACCAATAGACTATTGCAGAGATAATGATACATCACTTTGGAGACTGGGTCATAGATGATACTGAGACTCTCTCTGCCTCTCTCTCTGGAATCTCTTCCTCTGGTGTAAGCCAGCTGATGTGGCATATGGATACTAAGTCACCCTACGACCCTACAGGGAGGTCTATATGGCAAGGGACTGAGGCCTCCTACAAACACCCATGTGCCTGCACTTGGAAGTGGATCCTTTATCCTCAGTGAAGCCTACAGATGACCACAGCCCTGGACACACTCTGACAGTAACCTTAGGAGTAACTCTGATTAGGAACCACCCAGCTAAGCCTCTCCCAAATTCCTAACCCACAAAGAGATGTAATCAGTAGGTGTTGTTTCAAGCTTCTATGGGGAATTCATTATATGGCAATGCAAAACAAATAGAGCTATTTTTTTACTTCTTACTTTTTCAGAAATTGATTTTTTTTTGTAATCTTCAGTGTTTAGAGTCATATGAAATTGTATTGTCTATTCTCTAACTTTTAGGTATGAAAGATTATAATTACTCTATGTACTGTGGTAAGTACCCCAGAATTTAGTAGACTAAGGAGCTTCATTTGGACCTCTTCATTTGCTCAACTTTCTTCTATAATATCATTGTCATCTTCATCCCACTATCAAGCACATGTGCTGTGCTTAGTCACTTCAGCCATGTCTGACTCTATGCAATCCGATGGTCTGTAGCCCACCAAGGCTCCTCTGTTCATGGAATTTTCCAGGCAAGAGTACTGGAATTGGTTGCCATGCCCTCCTCCACAGAATCTTCCCAACTCAGGGACTGAACCCACATCTCTTACTTCTCCTGCATTGGTAGAGGGGTTCTTTACCGCTAACACCATCTGGGAAGCCCAAGAAAATAGTTTCCACATTTTACAGCTTCACATTTATTATATAAGTTTACCTTTATGACAATCCAATGAGGTAGATATTATATTGCTCTTATTTTATATATGAGGAAATTAAAAACATGAGAGCAAAAGTGTTTGCTTGAAAATCACACAGTTTATAGGAGAATTGTTACTCCAATTCAGGTCTTCTGACTCCTATCTAGTATTTTTTCCACTATATCAAGAGCCCATATGATGGAAGTAACCATTCAACTTTATTCCTTAATACCTGACATCCACTCCACATTTTAGCTTTCAAGTATGATATTTGGGGAATTTTATATATCATCTGTCCCTTTTTTATTACTGGGGTTTGTGAAAAAATGAATGGGTTCATTTATTCTTTTTTTTTTCCTGACACTTCTTAAAAGTCATCAAATTGTTTTGCTTATAGCCAAGTTACTACACCTTCAACACTTTCCTGTTCTAGATGACAGATCACATGTTCTGGCCTTCTTTGTCTATGCACTTAAGTAATTACATTGGTGATTTTTATAATGTTATCATCTGCATTGGTTTTCCTCATATATTATGTAATTTCATATTAAGATATAAGAATAAAAGACTCAAATCTTAATATGTGGGAATGAGTTTTAAGTTTTTCATTTTAAGGGAAAAAATTGTCTAGTGTATCAGGATTTTTTAACCTCTTTACGCCAAATTTGTAATATGTCACTATTGATTTTTCATTGAAATATTTGCAAATATTGTACGGACAACTTGAGGCAGTTATCCTTTACAAGATTTTATATATATATATGTGTGTGTGTGTGTGTGTGTGTGTGTGTGTGTATAAATCATTTTTGTAGATGTATCAGTCTGGAGTAAGCTCAGTTTTTAAAAAGATGTTCAATTCTGGTTAAGAACCATTGTCCAAGGTATGTTTCAAAATATGACACCAAATTACAAATTGTGCTTGGTGCCCAGTTGCTTCAGTTATATCCCACTCTTGTGATCTCATGGACTGTGACCCATTAGGCTCCTTTGTCCATGGGATTTCCCATGCAAGAATACTGGAGTGGGTTGCCATTTCCTTCTCCGGGGGGTCTTCCTGACATGGGGATTCAAACGTATGTCTCCTGCACTGCAGGCAGATTCTTTACTGACTGAGCTACCAGGGAAGCCCAAATTATAAATTATTCACAAGCATATGACAGTTTTAGACAATAGAAAAGCAGTAAGTTGTTATGTATACCTTTGTGTCTTAAATGAAAAATACATCAAAGATTGTATCTTGAGGTTTTTTTTTTCAATATGGCAATAGTGTTAATGGTCTTATTACCTGAAGTAGGATAAAAATAGCTCATGATCTGAGTTCAGTTTATTTTGAATCTTTTTGCTTCCTTTCCATGCACCCATTTCAAAGAACATTCTTTCCATTTAAATATTTTTAAGTGTTTTTAAGTTGTCCCAAATAAAAAACTTGTAAATTATTCTCTGAAGATTTGGAATGTGTCAATAGTGTCCTCACCTCACTAGGGCATAAAACCTCTTCTTTGTTCAATATTATAACGTATAACCAAATTATATATATATATGTATATATATATATATATACACATATACACACACACCTATACATGTATAACAATCACTTCAGTGTACAGCAGAAATTAACAAAACATTGTAAACCAAGTATGGTGGTAGTGGTTTAGTCACTGATTAATGTCCGAGTCTTGTGATTCCATGGACTGTAGCCCACCAGACTACTCTGTCCATGGGATTTCCCAGGCAAGAATACTGGAGTGGGTTGTGATTTCCTTCTCCAAGGGATCTTCCTGACCCAGGAATCGAACCCATGGCTCCTGATTGCAGATGCTTCACCAGGGAGCCACCCAGGAAGCCTAAAACCAACTACGTTTAAATGTAGGAAAAAAGTTTCTTAAGCATCAATCTTTACCACTCCCAAAATAGCACTTTTTTATGATAAAATGCTATTTCACGATATTAGAAGAGTCATATAAACATTCAGATTTTAGTACAGAGAATCCAAATCATAGAGCAGATGCCTAGATAATAGTAGACTTCATAAAGTACACATTAGCATTAGTCTCTTCCTTCATCTGAGCTTTAACATGTTCAGCTTGAATTCCCTATTTAGCTTTTCAGATAAATGAATAAGTGATGCTTTCTAATGACTGTGTTACATGCTCTGCTGTGTTCTAAATGTCTTTAATTCTTCTGAGGGTTCCTGAATATTCAAAAATGAAATGGCTCATTGGCAGATAGTTTGAGCATCACATTCTTAGAGAACTAACTGAATGGAAATTAACCAAATACAGAAACTTAAAATTTTTCAATTTTTAAGAATGCTTCCCCTTAATTAGAAGCTATATTTATTGTGCATTTCTTCAGTAATTTTTCTTTGGGGAACGTTTAAATGCAAGGTCTACACTTTTCTGTACACTGTTTTTTTTTTTTTTTCTCCAACAGCAATCTGACTTGACAGGTTGGCAACCTGAGGTAGGGTGTTGGCAGCAAAGTCCTTTTATTCCTTCATTACCAAAGTATGTGACATATCTCAGTTTGTAGGTCTCTTGGCTCTTCAGGCAATCTCAGTATCCCATTCTTAGACACAGATAATGTTATGTGTTTTCCAAGCTCTAGTTCATTCTTCTTTCCAGGAACACAGGAAGACTGCATTTTCCAGCCTTCTCTATGACTAGATCAGTATGTGTAGCTAGTTCTGGCCAATGAATTAAGAAAGTACCAAGTATGATAATTAGTCTGAAATATAGAATAACAGGCTGCCACACATTTCAGGTTGCAATGCTAAAGAAAGTAAGCCTTTATGCCTGGACAAGTAGCATATATAATAAATGTCTTGTTATATGAAGCTATTAAAATGTTGAGGTTATTTGTTAGCACAGCATTGCTTATGTGATTCTGATAATTATATATTATAAGCTACAGCAATCCTATCAGATTCCAAATGTCAGTGTTTGATGTTTTGTACATTAGAAATATATTCCATTAGCTACTCATTTATTCAAATGTCTCCTCATGCTGAGGCAACTCTAAGGGTTAAACTTGCCCTATATTTTCATCTATAGCCTGTAAACACCTATAGCTTGTTAAAAGGATGATTCGTAGTCCTCCTTGGCTGGAGAAAATCAGAGCCTACAAGGGTAAAAGAGGTGTTAAAGAGAGATAAAAATTACTGTTTCTTAAGCTTTTTTGTAAATCAGAATCACCTGGGAAGTTTATTCTGAGTGCAAATCTGCTCCACTCAAGAGATCCTCATATTGCATAGGATCAAGAAATATGCATTTTAATATGAAACCAAAATTGACTCTCATGTGGATATATCTAGGAATACACTTTAAGGAACTTTAGAGTAGACTCTAATAGAGGCTATCTCCTTTTATAGCCTGAGTAGTATAAACATATGATGGGGTTTGAAAGAATTATCATAGGTAGTTGTTTGATGCATAGAATACTTTATTTGATTATCAAGGGCCTAGACAATGTCCAGTATTTAATAAACCAGTCTCTCTGGAGTAGGGGCTTCACCTGAGATCTTCACCTGTAAGATGCCCTTCCCCAAACAATTTTTAGACACAAAGGTTTGAAAGAAGTGCCATAGGGATTGTTTGTCCTTCTGCACACATCTTTATGATTAGTTCAATTTATTATTCATAACTTTTTCAAAAACATTAGTTTAGTAACATTAGTTTACTAACTACCTCAGATCTTCACACAGGAAGTAAATATATTATTACCAGAGATTTTACTAATTATAAGAAGAAGTACTTGTAACTCATGGTGTAAATGATAGTTCCTAAAATATTATATTCTATTTTCAAGATGAACAGTGAACATATTTTTATTTTCCATAAAGAAAAATACAAATTATCTATTTGGAGAGAAAATTATAATACGATCATAGATTCTAAAAAACAAAATTATTCTACTTTTTAATAGTTAAATGTTATAATATTTTAAAGTGAAATTATATAAACCATAATATGAGAAGGTCAGTTGTCACACCACATACTTGATATGACATTTAATTTGCTGTGTATGGGTTAATATTAACTGCCTTTTTGATTGGAATGTATAACAGTTCAAGTTAAATAGTTCTAATTAGGTGGCTTTGTAAGAGGAATACTTCCACTTGAGTCTTACAAGAGTAGTCCTACAATCGGCACTGGGTCAGTGGTCAGAAGCCCAGATTAGAAGCCCAACTCTTGCTAATTGATTGAGTGTCATTAGGAAAGTCACTTAATCTGGATAATATGTTCCTGTTCTGTACTGCTTTTGTGTTAAAAAATGATGTAATAAAATCAATTTGTAAGCCATAAATAATTATGCAAATGGAGTGGTTTCACTATGGATATAAAATTGGCCAACAATTATTGAGCACTTACAATGTGCCAGACACTGTGATATGAACCTACATGAGTTATACAATTTAATACTCACAAAGTCCAATAAGTTTAATAATATTATCTCCGTTTTAGCTCACAGGAGATGGAGACCCTTAGAGCCCATGGTAAAACACAGGAGAGAAGGGGGTCTCATATTTATCTCTACTTAACTTGAAACTTATTCCTGAAAAGGAAATATTCCTGTGTAAGTGAAATCCATTTAACCAACAGCCATATCAATTGAGTCAGGAATCTGCATGACCCATGAGGAAATATTTTCCTCCTTATTCACCCCACTGAAATGTCTTGTACTGAACACTACATTCAAGTGTACCATGTTGGGTCAGGAAATAATCATATAACCTCCTTGCTTTTCTCCATACAGTACAAGTATGGTCTATGATCTGTTCGAACATCTTTTAGATTTTGGCTATATGCCAAAAATCATAACATTTTATTGGTTACATTGTGCTTATATTGTCAATGGATATTGATACTGACCAAAACTGAGCTTTTGAGATTATCCAGCTACACATTCATAGTAAGAGTTCATGTTTAATTTTTCATGCCTCTGCCACTAGTCTTTTCAATTATTTTCTTCACTTAGGAAATAATTTATAAATGACAAAAGTAATCTATCAGTTTTCCCAAACATATTTTATGGTTTGAAACACTGTGCTAATAAGGAATAAGACTGATTACAGATAACAGCATTCTCTCCCTACTTGGGATTTGGAGCAACTTACATTAGCCACTATTTAACAGATTTAGAGAGAAACTACCATCTGTTTTCCAAGTGAAGATTCCTGAACATACATCAAGAATGGATTAATCTCTTTAAGAAGGCCTGCAATGTAGAACGTGAGTTGCACACTGTCATTTACTGCTGGGTGTTCAGGTGGGGTGGCCTGTCCTTTCCTAACTGTAAGTTTCTTGTTGAGTCCTATTTACTCTGGAGAGCCCTATTCCCTCATCTTATTTCTGCATGAAAAGGATCTAATCGCTTCTTGTTTCAACAGAGAGTTCTATATTTCTTTCCAAGGGGAGGAGTGGGATGAAAACTCTGGTTTCTTTCTCCGGCCCTCGTTCATTATTAAAAACCGAGAAAGGCTGACATGCACTGGGCCATAGCTCATGAGGAGTCACGTTTGTGTGCTGAAGTGAGTGCTAATGTCTGGTACCACCTTTGCCTCCTTTTACTTTGCTCCTGTTCATAAGCAGTAGATTGTGCTTCTAATTTTCTTACAGTAAAACCACCATGCAGGGACCCTTTACCAGACTAGATGGAAGACACGCTATTTCCAGCTTTTTCTCCTTAATGGAGTGTTGGGTCAGTTCAGCCCTATTCTGAGTGTCTGGATGTCTTCAGTTTGGGGAGGGAATAAATGTTTTCCATTATTTCCTTAGGGCCAGTCTGTGTTCTTCAGTCTCAATATCACCAGGGTTATTTGGATACCCATTCGACACATGCTTTTTGAGTGAATACTTTAGCTCTGAAATTACAAATTAGTGGCCCTTTGGGTGAATATGTGCTCATGTGTTTAGGTTGTTTCTTTTTTTTTTAAAGTTGTTTCATAATTGACAGATTACTTAAAAATCTGGACTTTGAGATTCACTTGAAAAATGACACTCTTTCAACACTGGGGCTTAATCATTGACAGGAATCAAATGAAACAGAGTGAAGGATGGCCCTTTTAAAAGAAATATATACTTCACCTCCAGGCTTAATTATCTCTATTTTCTCCCTGACTTGGAAATCAAATGCTATGTGCCTTTTATGATTGTATTAAAATATTTAAAGAGATATTTATCTCTATCTATGTCCATATACACATGAGTACTAGAGGGAGAACATTGTATTATACTTATATGTGGCCCTCTTTTCTCCTTTTTCTTACATTTTGACCCTTGTAGGCACTTGAATGACTATCCTCAGAATCCCAAATGAGAAGAAGGGATTGATGGACCAAACTCTACCCTAACCCCTAACCATACTGAATTTTTCAGCTGTCATTTCTAAAATTATAAGGATATTTTTGTATAGCTCTTCATTTCCTTTGAGACATTTTCTCATTCTCTTTTGGCCCTTTCCTAGATCATTCCTAGAAAGAAACTAAAGACACATCTCAGCTTTCCTAGTACCCAAACCAAATCTCAAATTACTTAAAGAGAATAGTCTTCAGATATGAATGTAAAAGCCATAAACAAGTAGAAGGGAAAGAGAGAGGTAAAAATTTGTTAGTACAAATGAAATCACATAAAAATATAACTTTATTGATGCTAACAACTTTAGGCAGTTTAGAGAACACTAGTTTACAGTGAGACAGAACACTATGTATCCCTGTGTGGGAGTACTTGGTTCTTCCTGGGAAAATGTTCTGTAGGTTTCCCATTGAGCCTGTTCCTACAGCTTCCACCAAAATTGAAACTGACTTCATTCCATGATGCTCCCTCGAGATGCACATACCCTGTTAAGTGTCATAGCCCAAGTACACCTGACTGACTTATAGTATGAGGTTGGTCAACAAACTCAAAGGAAACACTGAAATTCTTTGCTCTGTTTAAAACCATAGGGTAAGAGAGAGGATCAAACTTTAGGCAACTTGCACATACTGACCTTCTAGGGCCCAAGAAGAGTGTGCTCTTCTGAGACCATTAGAGGCAATAAATCTGGATTCAGGTCCTTCAGGTCTTTTGTCTCCTAGAAATAAATAGTTTTTAAAAATCAATAAAGGGGACACAACCTGATAGTCCATTAGATGATAAAAATGTCAATTATTCCCATAGGTTCATGACACATAATGGGCTGGTAGAAATAGCAGCCACCACCCACCACACAGTAATTATAGGATATAAAAGTCATTGTTATTGGATAAATCCGTGAAATGGTGAAGAGCAAGGGCTGAAATCTGGGGAGCAGGGGGTTCCAATCTGGTGCCATTTTGTATCCATTGAGTTTCTGACTCTTGGGGAACAGGCTTACAGAGGTGTGTCTCCCACTGGGGCTGGGTATGGATCTCTGCCCGGCTCTTGCTCCTAAGCTGACTCTCTCCTTCACAGTAGGTGACACAGCACCGGCAGGCTGCAGAGGGCTTCCCTCTGTGCTTGGACATCGTGTCTGGGCCCGGAGAAGCGCCTGCAGCTCTCCCTGAGCTCTGGAGTTCTGGGGGCTCTTTCAAACGACTTTTCCTCCTTTGAACGTGGTCCAGACTGATGTCAGACTGGGAAGAGCAGCTCTCATTCCAGCCAGAGCTGGCACTCAGACTTCTCAGTGGAAGAGCCAGTCTCAAGGCCTTCCAGAATTTAGAGCCAGAATGTTTGGACTTTTCTCCCTTCCAGCTCACAAAAGATACAGACTCCTTCAGCTGTAGGATGCTTGGGTGTGGCTGCTCAAGGGGACGATACTCAACCACAATGAGCTTGGTGGCAATGGAGTTCTGGCACATGACACCCAGTTTGAACTCTAGCATGCTGATGCTCTTTTCTGTCACATAATCTGGGCTCAGCACAACAATCATCCTCCGGCTCCTTTGAATGAAGTCAAAAACTGCTTCCACTGTATCTATAGGAAAATGAAAGATAGGACAATGCCTAGTGAAAACATAAAAGTTTCAGTTCACTGTTGACAGTCTTAGGGAGGACAGGCAATGAACACTTGAGAATACAAGATCGAAGTGTTAAATAATCTACCCCAGTAAGGAATCTCATTTACACTATTCTTATTGTTGCAGTGTCTGCTACCTTCAAGGATGAGGAAGTAACCACCTCTAAAAGCAGCTAATTTCAGCTCTACTTGTAAATTATTTCTCGTTTTGAAAAGTTGTTTCCTTGTACTGTAGTGGTCTTAGATCTAATATTTTAAAATACTTTAAGTATTTCATAATTATTGTGATCTCATTGTATTTTTTTCCTCATCTCTAGATTAAATAACTTCATGAATTTTATATCTTATTCTCCATATGAATTGGTAACAAGTCTCTTCCCTTTTTTTATTGATTTTTTTTCTTAATACAATTCAGTTTATGTATATATATATGTCACCTAAGGGTATTATCATGAACAGGACTGAACATAATGCTCCAGACACAGTCTTATCAGCAAAGATCTACAGGGCATTACTAGCTCCTAGGATCCACACAGTTATAGCTCTTGATACTTAAAATTTTTGGACATATCAGAGAGTTCATAGTATTGACTGTGATGTCAACCAAAATTCCCTTTCTTTTTCTCTGTATGTCAAGAATTGGTCTGAATAACAATTAAAGAGGCAACAACAATGACAACAATAACTGGTAAAAATCGGCCAATTAGACTTCTCATCAAGCATTCAATTCCAATAGTTTTTGTGGTGAATTTGGGCAAAACCTAACAAAAGCTTCTTGAGATAAACTCCATGCTAAACTCATTGTGAGATTTAGGAGCTTAAACAGATTTTCTGAAGGAAATTCCAAACTTGTAAATTGCAGCTGTTGACAACTCTGAAAACACACGCTGTGAACAGACCACGAGATTGAGCACCTACGCTTTTCAGGCCAGGAGTGAAGCACTGAGGGAGAAACTTGTCAGTCTGTGAAGACAAGCTGAAAGTTTGCAGTGAATTGGATGATGAATTTGACAGAGAATGAAGGAGCTTTGCTCTCTACCATATTCTTTCTTTCCAACTGTTGAATTTAACATGAATTTGAAGGAAAACCAAAAGAGATGCTCAGTGTTTAAGAACTTGTGACTGGCTTTATCAAGAGCACAAAGTATTTTAGTGACTTTTTGCTTCAATCTTATCTTTTTGCCTCAATCACTTATCTTCAAAGCCTGTTTGTGTGTGTGTGTATCTGTGTGTCTTGGTAACTCCTTTTTCTTTCCTATCTTTTTCAGAATCTTATGTTTCTACCTTTCATAAAACCGAGGATGCAAGTTTAGGAAGTCTACTGTTTCTCCTGTATCATGATGAATATGATATAACCCTAAGATAACATGGATAATTTTTCAACAAAAGGAACTCGGGCACTCAAATTGCATGTGTGTAGGGAGGAGGTGTGTAACTGTGTGTATGGTTGATTTCTAAATAGTAACTTTAGGAAAATGTTTGTTCTGTCCAAAGGGGGTACCATTGTTGAAAATAAAACATTGTCTTAGACCCTCTAAAAAATTGTCTTTAAAACCTATGTTTTTTTTTTTTTTAATTTGTTTTTAATTTTGGTAATCCACTTGAAAGTCGAGGATTTGCCTTTTAGAGAGGGTAATGCAAAAAAATAAATAAATATGAATGGTGGAATTCCAGACATTGAGGAATAGATTAGAAGATAGTTTTCAGATAAGAGTTGGTCTATACTTCGGCCTCTTCATATAATACTTTGAAGGAAACCGCCTCCTTTATGGCCTATTTTAATATCTTCCGTACTGTTAAATTTCATATTTGAGGATGTTAATTATAATTTTTTTTAATGATGACTATTATTTGGAGGGGGCATCTTAAATTAGGTTGTTTATTCTGTTTGGCTCAAAAAAAAAAAAAGAAGAAAACCTGAGGTGTGGCTATAGATTGATAAGGGCAGTTTTTTTGTGTGTGGTAATAAATTCGGTTTGGAGTGACAGTTTCTGATCTAGAACTCTTCACTACTCTAGAATAATCTTGCCTATAAAAGTTACAATATCCTTGGTATTAACTTGGGAGTAGAAAGAAAACTAAAACAAAACTAGGACTGTAATTTTGTTCTTTAGCTGGGTTATTGATATATGAGAGTGTATTAAACCTCTCTCTCTCTTAAAACTTGAAGTACAGATTTAAAAAAATGGGGGCATCTAATTTGAAAGATGAATCTGAATTCAAATACTGGTTTCTCCATTTATCTTAATAAAATAATCATTTATTTTAGTATCTTTAAAGTTGGAATTCATCTATCTATAAAATGCATATAATGAGAACACATTTGTAGGGTTGCTGGACAATTTATCAATACCTATAGGTCAATGTCTACTGCATGTTATGCTTCTGAATTAATCACCTTGATTAAATTATTATTATTCAATGTTTACTGAGCACAATATTAAAATAAGGTATAGACTAATATTGATTCCAAATCAACCCCTAATGGGAACTTTAGAGGATTAACTTAAACTGTGGATTCAAAGTTTTAAAATTCTGTGTATTCAGTTTAAAATAAAAGTGGATAATATACTATTGGAATATTTAGTTAGCCCATTGCTAAGAATACTTCATATCCCTTGAGTAGAAACAGAGAAATAGATAAGTTGCTGAATGCGTCTCCTGTTGTATTTCATGGTTACTTGTGTCAAAGACCTAATAACCTCAGTTGTTGTTCACTCAGTTGTGTCCAGCTCTTTGCAACACAATGGAGTATAGTCTGCCAGCCTCCTCTGTCCATGAAATTTTCCAGGCAAAAATAGGCTGGAGTAGGTTGTCATTTCCTTCTCTAGGCAATCTTCCTGACCCAGGGATTGAACCTGCATCTCTTGCATTGGCAGGAGGATTCCTTACCTCTGCATCACCTGGGTGCTTATATCTCCAAAGACAGTGATATACATTATGTTCCAACTCTGTTTTAAAGTTGTTTCTTAAATGAGTAAGGACTGCTTTTTTTGTAACTTCCATGCATTGATCCTAAGTCTACTCTTTGGAGACTAGTTTGAAACAGGGAAATTTTTTGGAGGAAAATTTTTACTAAGCAAACCAGTTAAGTTATAGAGGCCCAATAAATATTCTTGGAATAAATAAGATTTATTTAAAAAAGCAAGAAAGCTCCCTTTTACTACAGACTTAATATTAACTCAAAAGAAAATGTCTTTTCAAATGTTTATCACTGATTTGTTTGAAATAGAAATGAATATCTGATTCAAATGATCACCTGTTAACTAAAGCCAAGGCATTGTTAGTTGATCTTTTTTAAGGCAACTGCTTTTGAGTTGAAAACCTATAAAAGGTAAGCTATTACTGTTAACTGTCCAAGTTTCAAGTTGAACAAAAAGAAATAGTGTGTCTCTATTTTAAAACTCTCTTCTTTCTCTCTGCCTTTCTTTATTCTCTCTTTGTCTCTATTCCTCATCTTTTCCTCCATCTCATCCTCTCCCTTTGCCTCTTTCTCTCCACATCCATTCACGTGTGCACATGCACACACAGACACACACAGATGTCTGGTATATTAGGTCAATCCATTGTGCTTAAGGAACTCTTTTACTCAGAGGTAAAGAAAATGTTGAGTTGAAGTTCCCAGTTTTTTTCAGATTTTTATCAGAAAGAGAAAACTAATGTCCTTTAAAACATTTCTTTTTCTAAGTGTATCATTCTTTTTATTCTCATTTCTTATGCCCAAACATGAAAAATACATAAAACACATGCACAAAATAAAATTCAATGGTGAAAATAAATGGTTTATTTTTAAAATAAACAAATTTACAAATCAAATGGAAAATGGAAAATACAAACATTTATGGATAAAATAAAAAAGATAGTCTTAAAATATGAAAAACCTATGGAAAGAAAATAGATAATTAACAAGTGGAGTGAAACTTTTGTTCCCCAATACAATGGAGTACTTGTTTATTAGAATACTAGGGAATCATCCAAACTACATTGCAGAAAAAATTAAATTATTTTATAGGATTATGTAATTGGACACTCTATATATCATGTCTTTTTGTTTGTTTGTTTAATTGGGTGCAGAAGGTCTTTATACCATATATCTAAAACCTTTGAGATTTCTTTTTAACATTGGATACTTTAGTTTTTAATATTAGAGAGTGATTTCTCCTTGCTCTCCAATGTATGTTTCTCCTTCTCTCTCAAATATTCTGTACTGGGCATCTTCTGGATCATAAAACAAACAAACAAAAAAGAACTCTTGAAACAAAATTGTCTTAGGATGAGATATCATTTTGATTTGAGTTGCTTTAGATTTTTAGCATTTGAAAACGTTCAGTAGCAAATACAGTAATGTAAATAGAACAAAAGTTATCTAGAAGTTTCTAGGGGTACCAAACATCATTTAGCATATATATGAAATCCAAAAGTGCAAAAAGATGCTGCATTGGCAAAAGAATGGCCCCTTGATAATGGGGCTGTCCCTCATCTACCTAAAGCTCATTCTTGAATTGAAATTCAAATCTTATCTGGGGTCAGTTCTCCTCTGGTCTTGTGATGAAAGGGTTAATAGAAGGAGTAATTGTGCTTTGTAATGATGAAAAGCATTAACAAAGCTAAAAACATTAGATCCAAGATGACCCCCATACCATAGTTTTATAGTCAATGATTCATGAAGCTTTTGTTTTATTTAAAATAAAAACTCCTCCATAGAAAAATGATTTCTTAAATAGACTTTAGTAATCAGAAGGACACAAATATAGGAGATAAGTTTAGAATAGTTTATCAACATTCATACTACTAAGATAAGAATTTCCTTAAATTATGAATTATTATTTTTCATAGGACACCCAGGCTCATTTATAGGTATTTTTATTTTCTTTTCCTTTCTTACTTAAAAGTCCAATAGAGATTTATCTCTCCAAGAGTTGAGCACTAAGATTAACATAATTTCTAAGTATGTGTGCTCAGAATATAGTAGATGGTCAATTAATGCTAGAGGGCAGGCTAGTGCTTAGCAGTGACCATGGAAGCTCTGTGCAAAACAGACCCCACTGCACCCAGATCAACTGTGGCAGTAGTAAGTTATTGTTACTAATTTAGGGAGGGCAGAAGTTAACAACAACTACTCTGGGAGCTGTAAATTCACAAATATTATTAATGTGCAGAAAACAGTGACATAAAAATATTACAGTAAAAAACATAATTTAAAAACTGGATAAGAGTTCCAGTACTTTGTAATATTGTGCCAATGGCTATTTAAAGTCATATGTGGATATATATACATATATGTGTGTGTAGTGTGTGTGTATATATATAAAATTCATGTAGGTATGTGTGTGTATATGTAATTCATGTGTATATATGCAATATATATATATATAATTTTGTATGTATATACATATATATTTTTAAAAATCTATATGTAACATAGATATTCACCACTCTGTAAACCCTGGACTTAGTTTTTACTTTTCCAAGTCTTAAGAACAGTAAAGTTTTACTTATACAAACTAAAACATGTTTAGTTGACAGTGACTTTTCAGTCTAACTTGTTTGAAGTGAGTGTTATTAACTTATCAGTGAATCAAATATGAAAACTACTCAGGGTCCAGTTAATACTTTTAGAGTATTAATGCTAAAAGCACTCTCAAGGTCCCTAAGTCTAACTTTAACACTTTACAACGGGGAGACAGAAACAAGTAAAGAGAAATTATTTTCCTAATATTCACATTAGCAAAGCTAAGATTAAAAGACAAATTGACAAACACCCTGTTCTGTGCTTTTCTTATAAGACAGAAAATGCCCTTGAAAGCTTTTTGCTCTTCTTTTACTCAATATTAGCACCAGTAAGAGAAGCTTTCTCTCCAATGAATCATGTGCGGAGCCACCTGCATGCTCTGAATGACTGACCCAAAATGCAGGAGGTAGGGAGATGGAGTGATGGATATGGGTCAACCTACAGATAATTGGGAGTTTACTGTAATAAAATATTATTACATAGTTTTCAAGCTGACAAATATGATACCAACTACCTGAGATAGAGTGCATGGGGTGGTGGGGGGAGATGACAGGACACAATGCGGGAAAGCCCTTTAAGCCAATCATAAGGAACGTTTACAGTCACCTGCTTTATAACATCATAAATGGTATTGGTCTTGCTGTGAGAGTGTCTAGTATAGTAGGATGAGCAAAAGAGTTAATTTTCCTTAGCAAAGATAAATTTAGGCCCTGATTGTCTTTTAAGGGATGAATAAAAAGAAAAGAAAACTGTACTTGAAACTCATAATGACCTTGTTAACAGATCACTCATCTATAAGGGTTCTTTAAATCAATAACAAAGGCTTCCTCATAATATTAAGATTATTCCAAAAAAAAAGAGAGAGAGAGTGAGAGTGATTGAATAGATATGAACAGGAACAGGAATGGAGGATGCAGAAGGGAATTTTGCATCACCAATTCTTGCAAAAAATGGAGTGACCTCAGGCACTGGCAACCAGTGGTGGCACGATCATTCTAAGCCTTGGTATTGCCTGAGGAAGCAGAACAGCTCTTCTACAGTAACCCTGAATTTATCTCTATGGGGAGGCTTCCACAGAATTTGTTTCTGTCCATGAACAACACACTGGGAATAAAGCAGGGGAATCCTTCTTTCTTGGAGTATTGCTGGATCTTTTCATCCATCATTCACTGGCTCTTTCATACATTTTTCAAGGATGAATAAGTGAGACCCTGCTCGCAACTTCTAGACCACCTGGGGCTTTTCTTCACTGGCATGGCCACCTGCAGCTGCTTCCAGAACCTGCCCTGTGGATACTTGGATTTCTCCCCTTTCCATTTAATGACCGTGAGCACCGTCTTAGCCCTCTTCAACTCTTTCACCTTCGTTTCCTTCACAGCTTTGTACTGCACTAAAATGACGTTGATGCTGCCTCGAGAGGCCATGTTTTCTAGGCCAGCCTTGAGCTCCAGGAGGGCTTGGGTTCCCTGGAGCACGTAGTTGGGGCTTAGGACAACCAGGAGGCGTCTGCTTTTCTGAATGAAGCTCAAGGTCTCATCTGTGACAACTGGGAAAGAAAACACCATGGGCATTAGCGATGGCCAAGAACTCCCTCAAAGTATGGGGCTTGAGGAGCAAGTGAAAAGAAATTAGCATAAAAATTTGAGAATTGGGGTGAAACTTTGATTAACAACATTTAATCCTTAGACCAATTGCTCTCTTCAGAAAATGTCCCTCTCTTCAGGGAGAATAGAAACTGAATGCACATATTCCAAACCTGAAGGAATTCCAAACAAGCATAAAGCCAAAATGTATTCCTATGACCTTGGTCTTCAGAAGCATCATTTGGGACATGAAGGATGTGTGGGTAGTACTGAAATCAATTTCTTCAAACTGTGTGGTATATTTTGGCCCAGCAAAATCAGGTCTTGAGCCCTTTCTCCCCAAAGATACCCATGTATTAACTCTCTACTGCCTGTGAGTATTAAAAAAAATACATTATAGTGCTAAATCATAGAAATTCCCTTTTCACTAACACAGAACAGCAAGAGTAAAACACTTATTTTTTGGTAGTCCCTCTCTACTGTCAGGCACCTCCCAGACACACACTATTCTATATCGCTGGAATAGGAACTTAAGAAAATCTAGCCAGTTGAATGGTATTTTGACTGGAATCACATTCTCAGCTCAGCTTTCTATTCTGCTCTGCTCTGGAGTCTAAATTAGTCCCTGAATCTTTCTCCTTAAACTCCTATCATTACTAAGAAGCCATGTGTTTCAGCAGCTGCTAGCTGATGCGTGTGCCTTCACTGGCAAGCAAATGGTTTCTTCAGGTCGAAAAAGAAGCAGCAGCAGGGGAAAATGGAAATGCTGTATAATTTTATTCTGTTGTCAAGGGTTCTGATTAGTTCCTGTCACTAAATTCTTGGGAATAATCCATCTCCTCGAGGTTGCTTATCAAGGACTGAATAATCCTTTTCCTGGGGTTCAGATGGAAGGCAACTCCAGGGAACGCACCAGTGTTGTGCAAAGCCATCTCAAGGTTTACCATACTCCCCACTCCCCCGAGCAGTCATTTTGCCCTTTAATCTTCACAGGTACAGAGGCAATGGGGAGAGAGTTGAAATTAAAATAGCATGTGCAGCCTAGAGGAAAATCCAGGAATAAGTAATTGTCCACTCCAAGCACTGTTGCTGATTGACTGTGTGTAAGCAGGGAAAGAGACCTAGAGAGAAAGAGGACTGAGTAAAAGCAGCAGGGAGAATGCAAAAGACCACAAAAATCAGTCATCAAAAGCAAAATGCAAGAGTAATTATAAAGAACTTGAATTCTTCAAAGAACTATCAATCCCTGCTGGAGTCTTACATTGTTGTTATACTGTGTATCTTCACATAACTGTTCAGACAGTAGTAAATATCAGTTGAATGACTTATGGATGAATAATTAGATGAATAAATTATTTAAGATTTTAAGCTTCAAAATGAGTGGGATTTGTCCTTTATCTATATAGTCAAGTCAGCATTTTCTGGCAAAATTATGCTGAAAGAGATATCTCCTACAGAAGGGAAGCATGATGGACTTTGGGATGATGATTTTGGACATAAAGTGATCCCACTAATTCAAAATAAGCATAAAAATTAATGTCTATTCTCTCTCTCAAATTATCAATATAACTAAGAAATATACCAAGTGATTAATGTAAACAGGATTTAGGGGAAGAAAATAAATTAGTTTGTTGTAAAGATTAGAGATATTAATGCATTTTAACAGTACAGAGTTTAACAGTGGGTTTATGAGTGCTGTTATGCATTTACAAAAGAGACTTGAATGTAGCATCACTTTATGTGTTACTGTCTGGATCTGAAAATTAGAGGTACATTTTATTTTAAATCATTCAGCATTTCAATCTTTTTATACCTATTAGGATATACTGGCCTTTGTAAATGTTAAACTCATTTCAAATGTGTAATTTGATATGAAGGAAGAAAAGACACAAGGAAAGAGGAGATTTGAGCAGCATTGGTTTGCGAGAAAATAAGAATGAAAAAAAGGAAGGAAAATATTCTAATTACTATCAGTAAGTAATATAATGGAGGATTCCATGCACTTTCTTCTGCACCTCACTTTTTGCAAAATCGAGTAAATCTCATCTGTATATAAATGTTTTAAACTCACTTTTTATGAAAAAATTCTAGGCAAATTAGTTAAACCTTCTAAAAATCTAAATGCGAGTAAACAAAATGTGTAAAGCTATGGCTCTTAGCAGAGCTCCAATGCACTCTGCATCTGCACTTTTCTGACATCGTTTTTAAAGCTTACTGGGGAAATATTTTAAAACCATAAACTGCACTTGAATAATCTACATCTTACAATGTAGAATTATTCCTGTTGTTGTTGTTTAGTTGCTAAGTCGTGTCTGATTCTTTGTGACCCATGGACTGTACCCTGCCAAGATCCTTTGTCCGTGGGACTTCTCAGGTAAGAATACTGGAGTGGATTGGCATTCCTTACCTATGGCATCTTTCCAAGCCAGGGATAGAACCCACATCTCCTGTGTTTCCTGCGTTGGCAGGCCGATTCTTTACCACTGAGACATCTGGGAAGACCATATTTATTCCTAGAGAGTCTCTATCTATTACAAAATGAATTGGACATTTAAATGTCCAAAGATGTCAACATAGAACCATGACTCTTACGTGTGACCTGAAGCTTCAGGTCTACTCTGCCTTTCAGTGTAGCATCACCTGTACCCATCTGAAATACCTACTTCCCCCAGGCAGACTGTCTCGATCAAAGATGCACAGCTTGTATCCAAATTCATTCTCCAAGACTCCACGGAGGGTCAGTAATACAAATTCTTCTTCTTCAGCATTCCTTGCATAGGATACATAAATATCATATTCCTTTCCATCTAGCAAAAATTTCATAAAAGACACAAAACACAGATCCAATATAAATTAGGAAAGTTTCTCAATAGTACTGTATTTTTTCTTAAATCAAACTTTTGGATATTAGACATTTTCATTTTTTACACATGTGAATTAGCTGACAGATTTCAGTGTGATTCCCCACCTGTGACAGGTCTCCAGGCAAAATGACTATTTTAAGGTGTAATTGCAAATTTTATCTGATGTGTCTTCTACTCTCATCTCACTGAGTTCAGATTTTATAGTGGAGAATGAGTGAGGTTTGGCTCATTCAACTATGAACTTATGGAATCAGGAAGCAAATAGTTACTCAGTCATAGATGCTGGCAAAAATACCATGCAGAACATTTCTAATTCCTGCCCTCGTATGTCACTCACTAATATATAAGAATAATAAATTGAGCAAAACCTTGAGAAATGTCTAAATCATGTATACCTGAAAATACCTACAATTAAAATATGCTTAGATTTGATGAACCAATTTTTCTCCCAGTTGCCTAATTATAAAAATCATCTCTTGTTAAAAATACAGGTGCCTGTCTCTTCTACAAGCCACTCAATGAGACTTTATGGGATGGGTATTAGAATTGGTAATTAAATGTTTCATTCTTGTCACCTGGCATAGAGGCACTAAAACAGTGTTTCTTAAACTATAATGTGTACACGAATCATTTTGGGATACGGTTGAAATGTAGATGCTGATTCATAATAGGGGCTAGCCTTTAGATGCTCCTTTTAGTAAGCTCCCATGTGATTCTTCTGGTACACAGATAACCTGTGAGTACAAAGTGTGGACATGCACTCTCTAGTACAATAACCACAATCCACAAGTGGCTATTAAGCACTTGAAATGTATTTGGTCTGAATGGAGCTATGCTGCAAGTGTAAAACACAATACATGCTGAACTTTGAAGATTTTTTAGTACCAAAAGTAAGACTAAAATATCTCATTAACATAATATTAAATTACAAGCTAAAATGATAGTCTTTTGAATATATTAGATAACATAATTATTAAAATTATTTTCACTTTTATTTTCTTTTTCCTTATATGACCACTAGAACAATATTAAATTACATATGTGGTTCATATTGTATTTCTATTTGGATACTGCCAATCTAGACTAAATCATATATTGACCCAAGAAATCAGAATAATATGCATTAGAAAGATTTTCAATAGTAAGGGCTAAAACCAAAGTTAGTCTGATTATATCTTCCAATTAATCCAGGTTTTATCAAGCCAATATGTTTTCTCAAAATGGCAGTTGGGAGATATACATGAAATTTTCATTACTCACCTAAAATGGTTTCATCTGTTCCAAAATGAGCCCGGTAAAATAAGACCATCTCCAGCCAGTAAACATGGTAAATAACAATGAGAATCACCACCAGGAGGACTGTGGCTCCAAAGCCACATGCCAGTTCCACTGTGTACCTTGGAGCTATCATTGGAGAGACCAACAAAGAAACAAACTG
The DNA here is from genome assembly GCF_027580195.1 of Bos mutus. Lineage (NCBI taxonomy): Eukaryota > Metazoa > Chordata > Mammalia > Artiodactyla > Bovidae > Bos > Bos mutus. The sequence continues at coordinate 75,691,974 of NC_091617.1, forward strand.
ATTTGTGCACGATAGTCATGGTGACCCATCATTCTGCAAATAGCTGGTTAAACCAAGCAGCTGAGTCATGAACCTGACCTATATGTGTGAACAAGCAGAGATCACATGGTGGAGATTAAGCTCTATGTTCTAATACCAGATTGTGACCTATTTATCTTTTTGTTTCCAGAAACTGACATAGAAGGTGCTTTTAAACAATTATATGATTTGAATACACTTCGATGATAATACAAATTAAAATAGATCTTATTGGGAACAACTTAAAAGGTCATCCAATCTGACTCACAAACTGACAACTAAATCTTCTCAAAAATATTTTTGGAAAGCGTAACTCCATCCTATGTCCAGCTCTTACTAGACCAGCTGATGACACTTGTAGAACTTTAATTGTTGGAGCAGCTAACTGAGCAAAAATTTTAATGTGTTTTATACCAGTCTTAGATTCATCCTCTTGTCCAGTGCCATGCGGAAGAAATTTAATTCCTTTTTCTTTATATTTGGCAATAAGCCTCAACAATTTTATTATCATTGAACAGAAAATGAGGATATCCACCTAATGCTGAGTATGCTTGGCTCTGAAAGTATCTCTCAGGTGTACAGTTCTAGGATATACATTCTATAAGACTTCTTCCACTTTGCTTCTTTGCTTCTCCACTCTTTCTCATTCATTATTAAACTGTACATTGTTATAGTCATCTAGGAAGAGACTACGTCTTCTTTATCCATCCTATCTTGAGAACTCTGGGAACTGAATGAACATTTCTGGATATAACGTTACAGACTTCTTTTTTTTTTTTTTTTTTTTTTACATTACAGACTTCTAAGTAGTGTTATTTAAAATAAGTCTAGTACTATGTGATGTTTAAAATAAGTTTGAAAGTGAAAGTCACTCAGTCGTGTCCGACTCTACTAGAGTGGGTACTCTTTTCCCTCTGCAGGGAATATTCCCAACTCAGGGATCAAACCCAGGTCTCCCACATTGCAGGCAAATTCTTTACCAGCTGAACCACAAGGAAAGCCCAATACTGGAGTGGGTAGCCTATCCTTTCTGCAGGAGATCTTCCTGACCCAGGAAATGAACCTGGGCCTCCTGCATCGCAGGTGGATTCTTTACCAACTGAGTTATCAGGGAAGCCCAAAAGTAAGTCTAGTACTATACTATGTATTTGTAACTTCATGTGGCTGCTTTATTAGCTTTACTAGTGAAACTTAAGAGTTTGAGATTGAACAAAATATTTCTGGATCTGAAACAGAAGTGGCTTAAATTATGTATTAGTTGATTTGACAATTACTTATTGACATCTACCATTTGCTAGAAGCTGTTGAGGTTATAATAGTAGATAAAACAGGAAGGGTCTCTGCCCTCTTAGGGCTAAGGTTCTAATGCAGGGAAGTAAATAAGGAAATAAATAAGACAGTTACTATTAGAGAGTGATCCATGCTATGAAAGAAGTAAACCAGGGTAATATGAGGGAGGTAACTGAGGGGAGGCATTGGGGTAGGAGAGGTATATTAGGTAGATGTGAGAAAAAGCCTTTTTAAACACCTGAACATTGTGTGTATTAAGTGTTTGCTGGGACAAGGTACAGAAAAGTGTTCTTCAACCTGGAACTGTTATCAAGCCTTCCTGACTTCAAAGTTCAGAGATCTTTGCACAACACTACCATGAAGTTCAATTATTGATCATACCAGTGAAAAATCCCTTTTAAAACAGGTAGCTATTCTAAGTGGAAAATGCAGTGGCATCCCACGCCAGTACTCTTGCCTGGAAAATCCCATGGATAGAGTAGCCTGGTAGGCTGCAGTCCACGGGGTCGCTAAGAGTCGGACACGACTGAGCTACTTCACTTTCACTTTTCCCTTTCATGCACTGGAGAAGGAAATGGCAACCCACTCCAGTGTTCTTGCCTGGAGAATCCCAGGGACAGGGGAGCCTGGTGGGCTGCCGTCTATGGGGTCGCACAGCGTCAGACACGACTGAAGTGACTTAGCAGTAGTAGCAGCTATTCTAAAGGGAAAATGGTGAGTAGCCTAGAGCAAAATCTGAAATTCTCTAATTAAAAGGAAAAATCATTGAGTTTTGCATTCATTATCCTAAACTCAGGGTACTAATCCTGCTACAGATATAGCCTGGGAGTCAGCTGTACAGAATTACCATGTACTCTAATACTCATGATTTCCAGGTGGCGCAGTGGTAAAGAATCTTCCTCTCAAATGCAGGAGACCCGGGTTCAATCGATCCCTGGGTCTGGAAGATTCCCAGAAGTAGAATATGGCAACCCACTCCAGTATTCTTGCCTGGATAATCCCATGGACAGAGGAGCCTGGCGGGCTACAGTCCATGGGGTTGCAAAGAGTCAGATACAACTAAGCGACTGAGCATGCATGCTTGTACTCAACCCATGAACAACAGTGCTTTAAAATAAGATAATAAATGCCATAAAGCTATGTCAGTGCATTTGAGAATTTATTAAGATCAGTTTGAGTAGCTGGCATGAAAATTGCTGTGTCCTTGGTATTTCTGAGTACATGTTATGTTAATGACACACTGGGCTAATTCCCACTGTCATCCTCATTATTTGCTCAGCTATTTTGGCTCTCTTTGGATGGACATTTCACAATAAGAAAAAATGAAAAAAGGTCAGTGGATCCACTTACCTGAAATGGATTTTTCTTAAAAAATATCAATAGTTACCTTGTTTAGTGATCAAGATATCAATTACACTCATGGCTTTCCCTCTGCCACATTCATTTTACTACTGCTGTTTTATTTCTACTAGAGCTTTTTAATTTTGTGTCATACAATTACATGTGTCATATTTACAGACTGCACTTTGTTGGGCCACCTTGATGATTTCAAGAAGTTTCTTATGCTATTTAACTAATTGAACTCAAGATAAATAATCCACAAGCCTGATTTTCTAAATGGTTTGAGTCACATTTAGGAAATGCTCTAAAAAGCTTTCAAATATAGCTTTGCTGGTTTGTTTGAAAGGCTGATCCTTAGTTCACATTTTCTGTCTGCCCCACCTCAAGTCTCTGATGTTTATGGATAAAGATTTTACTCTGATGCAATCACAGACCAAAGGGTTTCCAGTCAAAGGGGTGATATAACTGACCAAACTGGACTCCTAAACTACTTCTATCTTTGTTCTCACTGATAATCTAAACAGGATGGAGACAAATTTAGTGACTTGCTCTACTGTTTCTTTCTGAATCAGAATTCCCTCTATCCTTTTTCCAGAGCCCAAATTTCCAGCTAACTACCCTTGGTTAAGCCAGTACAAAAGCTCCGGTCAAACTATCAGTCTACAATCTTGTTTCTCCTTGAAAACTTAAATTTATCTCCTTCATATTCATTATCATAGTAGGGGCCTAGTTATCCATTGAATCTCCCAACCAAATACCAGCTGCTTGAATTTTCAAGTATTCCCTGCCACAGAATATTTGTCTATTCTTTGCTAAATTGTTGGGACTACTTGACAATTTTTGGTACTACAATAATAGTCACTTGCCTGAATAACAAAGAGAATGTGTGTATGTGCATGCATGTGCTAAGTCCCTTTAATTGTGTCCGACTCTTTGCGACCCTATGGGCTGTAGCCCAGCAGGCTCCTCTGTCCATGGGATTCTCCAGGCAAGAATACTGGAGTGGATTGCCACGCCCTTCTCCAGGGGATCTTCCCGACCCAGGAATCGAACTGAAGTCTCTTATATCTCTTGCATTGGCAGTCGGGTTCTTTACCCCTAGTGTCACCTGATAGTAAATCAAAGATTTATGACTGAATTAACCTTCAGACCTTATTTGTTTGGCTATTTTAGTTCAAACTTGTGCATTTTGAAAATCAGCTTCTGGTCTTAGAGAAGTGACAGGGGCAGCCTTCTCTCCATAACATGTAAAATATTATGATGATTTAGGGGTATGCAAAGATTTCTTTTTTTTTTTTGCAAAGATTTCTTAGAACAAAGAAAACAATAACCATTAAAGAAAACATCAATAAATTACATCTCATCACTAAAATGTACCACTGAAGAAAGGAACTGGCAAGATACAGAGTGGGAGAAAGTATTTGCAAAATATCTATCCAATAAGGAACTGGTACCTAGGGTAGAAACGAGAATTGCTCAGATCTGATAATGAAAATACAAACAACCTAGTTATAAAATGGACAAGGTATTTGAACACTTATAACACAAAAGAAGACCAATGACTAACAAGCATATGAAAAGGTGCTCAGTATCTTAATCATCAGTGAAACAAAAACTACAAAATGAGGTACCACCACACACTCACTAAAATGGCTAAAACTAAGATTGTTGTTTGCTGTTGTTTTAGTCACTAAGTCATGTTTGACTCTGTGACTCCATGGACTGTAACCTGACAGGCCCCTCTGTCCATGGGATTTCCCAGGCAAGAATACTGCAGTGGGTTGTCATTCTTTCTCCTGGGGCCCCTCTTGACCCAGAATTGAACCCATGACTCCTTCATTGGCAAGTGGATTCTTTACCACTGAGCGCCAGGGAAGCCCAAAACTAAAGAGTAACAACACTGAATGACAAAGATGTGAATACACGGTTTCAGTGAGAGGGGAGAACGATACTACCACTTGGGAAGAAAGCTCTGAGAGTTTCTGATAAAACTAAGCTGGTAATTCTACTCATAGGTACTCACATCAGAGAAGTAAAAATAAAAGTCTATAAAGAGGCTTGGATAAGAATGTTAACAGAAGTTCTTCAAAACTGTGAACAACCCAGATGACCTCCACCCAGATAAAGAATAACTAAGCTGCAATAAATTCTTTAAAAAACAAAACAAAAAAACCACCACCAACAAAAAACACTATTTGGCAAACAAAAGCAACCAACATACAACGGCGTGACTATTAAGATTATTTTCTGAGTGAAAGAAGCTTTATAAAAAAGTGCATTCTGTATAGGTCTAGGTATATAAAGTTCTAGAAGAGGAAAAAAATAGTACATTCTGATAAGGAAAATCAGAACAGTTGCTTTGACAGTGGTGGAGAAGGTAGGAGTAGCAGGATTGATTGATAAGGGGAAGGAGTGGGAGGTTACTGTCTATGGTGATGATAATATTCTATATTTGATTTTAAGTTACACCATAAATATATACACATTTCTCAAATATTATCAGAGTTCACATAAATGTGATTTGTAATTTGTCACTGTATACAAACTTTACCTAAAAAAAAACCTAAAAGAACTATAAATAAATATTAAAATTTGGACAATACAAGATGCTTAAATGTTTTTTAAGATTTATGTCTGTAAACTTTTACTCATGTCTGTAACTACTTTAAAGGTATAAAAAATAAGATATATTAATGTATGCATAGCAGAATGGATTGATGGGTATATGTGATAAAGCAAAGACACCAAAATGATAGAATCTATACAAGTTATATAAATGTTCACTGTATAGTTCTTTCAACTTTTCTACGTATCTGAAAACTGTCAATAAAGTATCAAAATATAAAAATTAAGATGAAATAAACCTGCAGATTAAAACAAAGCTGAGAGAATTTGTCACCAGCAGATGTATGCCACTAGAAATATTAAGTGCTTTTCCAGCTAAAATGTTACCAAGAATGAATAGTGCCAGAAATGGAAAATATGCAAATAAAAAATTAATTTTTTCTCAGTTCTTAATGTATTTAAAGAATACTTTTTTAAAGCAAAAATAATAGCAATGTATTGTGGCATTTAAATGCAAATTGAAATGCATTGTAACAATAAAACAAAGACAGGAGAGAAAAAAATAGAACTTTACAATTTTAAGATTCTTATAAAATATGTAAAGTGATTAATTCAAGGTAGATTGTAATAAGTTCAAGATAAATATTGTAAATACTATAGAAAAAAATTTTTTAAATAACACGGAATTACTCAATATACCAGCAAATTTGGAAAACTCAGCAGTGGCCACAGGACTGGAAAAGGTCAGTTTTCATTCCAATCCCAAAGAATGCTCAAACTACCACACAGTTTCATTCATCTCACATGCTAGTAAAGTAATGCTCAAAATTCTCCAAGCCAGGCTTTAGCAATACATGAACCGTGAACTTGCAGATGTTCAAGCTGGTTTTAGAAAAGGCAGAAGAAGAGATTAAATTGCCAACATCTGCTGGATCATGGAAAAAGCAAGAGAGTTCCAGAAAAACATCTATTTCTGCTTTATTGACTATGCCAAAGCCTTTGACTGTGTGCATCACAATAAACTGTGGAATATTCTGAAAGAGATGGGAATACCAGACCACCTGATCTGCCTCTTGAGAAACCTATATGCAGGTCAGGAAGCAGCAGTTAGAACTGGACATAGAACAACTGCTGTATATTGTCACCCTGCTTATTTAACTTATATGCAGAGTACATCATGAGAAACTCTGGGCTGGAAGACGTACAAGCTGGAATCAAGATTGCAGGGAGAAATATCAATAACCTCAGATATGCAGACGACAGCACCCTTACGGCGGAACATGAAGAGGGACTAAAAAGCCTCTTGATGAAAGTGAAAGTGGAGAGTGAAAAAGTTGGCTTAAAGCTCAACATTCAGAAAACGATGATCATGGCATCCGGTCCCATCACTTCATGGCAAATAGATGGGGAAACAGCAGAAACAGTGTCAGCCTTTATTTTGGGGGGTTCCAAAATCACTGCAGATGGTGATTGCAGCCAGGAAATTAAAAGACGCTTACACCTTGGAAGGAAAGTTATGATCAACCTAGATAGCATATTGAAAAGCAGAAATATTACTGTGCCAACAAAGGTCCATCTAGTCAAGGCTATGGTTTTTCCAGTGGTCATGTATGGATGTGAGAATTGGACTGTGAAGAAAGCTGAGCACTGAAGAATTGATGCTTTTGAACTGTAGTGCTGGAGAAGACTCTTGAGAGCCCCTTGGACTGCAAGGAGATACAACCAGTCCATCCTAAAGGAGATCAGTTCTGGGTATTCATTGGAAGGACTGATGCTAAAGCTGAAACTCCAATACTTTGGCCACCTCATGTGAAGAGTTGACTCATTAGAAAACACGCTGATGCTGGGAGGGATTGCAGGAGGAGGAGAAGGGGACGACAGAGGATGAGATGGCTGGATGGCATCACCGACTCGATGGACATGAGTTTGAGTGAACTCTGGGAGTTGGTGATGGACAGGGAGGCCTGGCGTGCTGCGATTCATGGGATCGCAAAGAGTCAGACATGACTGAGCGACTGAACTGAACTAAAAGTCAGTAGGCCAAAGAGGCCAAATAGAATACCAAGAAATTATCAAATTAATCCACAAAAAGGCAGGAAAGGAGGAAAAAAGCAAAGAATAGGTGCAACTCCTGGATAATAAGTAGGAAGATGGTAGACTTGAAGCCAATAATGCTAATGATTACATTAAAGATAAATGGATTAAACATATAAATGAAAAGACAGAAATTATCATGTTGTATTAAAAATCAAAAGCCAATAATATGCTATCTATAAGAGATGTACATTAAATATGAAGATATTGATAGATAAAACAGAAGAATGAACAAATTAATTTAGGTGGCTAAATTAATATCAACAGAATTTTAATGAAAAAAAGACAGGTCATAATTTAAAAGAGTCAATTCATCAAAAAGACATAATAATCCTAAATGTGTATGTATCTAAAAACACAATTCTAAAATATGTGAAGCGCATGGCAGAACTGAAGAGAGAAAAAGACATAATTCTATGTAAAAATTTCAACACCGCTGTCTCAGAAGATGAAAGTTTAGCAGTTTAAAAAAAAATCAATAAATATATTGAAGACTTGAACATCACTGACATCAATTGACTTAGCTGACATTTATAGTACATAAAAACTGCAGAATATACACCCTTTTTAAGTGCGTGTGAAACATTTACCAAGATAAACAATCTGCTGTGACTTTTAAAGAAACACCAATAAACGTAAAAGAAATGAAATGAGGCAGAGTATATATTTTCTGGCCATAACAGAATTACATTAGAATTTATAATCAACTGTGCTGCACCATGTTAAGTACTTGTTACTTGCTCCCTCCAGTCTCACAGACATTCTGGGAGTCGAAATCGAAAGAAGGACAAATGGAAAGCTTGCACCAGTTCATGTATACAGTTTGCACCAGAACCACTACCTGAGCTGAAGCCTGTCTAGCACCAAATCCTCTGTTCCTTCTACTTCACTCTACAGTCTTCCCAAGTAGTTCTAAGTCACAGGTACCCTTTCCCTGCCTTTTAATAGTCATTGCTGAATTTTTCGATTACCTAGACTTAAATGACAATGTGAAATATCAAAAATTATCACGATAAAGAGTGGAAACAGTCATTTCTAAAATTCAATTACATTTTAATATATAACATGACAAAAAATGTAATCTGGAAAATTCCCAAACATGTATAAATTAAGTAACACATTTCTAAATAAATCATGGGTCAAAAAATAATTATAAGAATTAGAAAATAGTTTGAATTGAATGGTAATGAAACTTCAACATTTCATCACTTGCATGTTTAAGCTAAAGTGGTCTAATGAAGGAAGTTTATAGCTCAATGCTTATACAGGAAAAAAAGAATTATTTAAAAATCAGTGATGTAGCTTTCAACTTCAGATGATAGAAAAGAAGAACATATTAAATGTAAAACAAGCAAAAAGAAAAATACAGAGTAAAATGAATAAAATACAAAATAGAGAAAAATAAATGAAAACATTTTTGTTCATTGAAAAAAATCAGTAAAACTGAAAAACTCTTTCTTGATTGATTAACAGATTGGATGAAAATATAAATCGCTACTATCAGGAATGATGGAGGGAGAATCATGATAAATCCTGCATGCATTAAAAAAATTACAAAATGATGTAAAAACTTTTTATGCCAAAAATGTGACAATGTAGATAAAGCATGAAAAATTATTTGAGGAGACAAATTCCCCAAACTGATACATGAAGAAACAGAATATCCAAATAGCTACTAAAGAAACTGAATTCATAATTAAAAGCTTTCCCATAAAGAAAATGCCAGACCTAGACAGTTTCATGGGTAACCCTTTTAAATATTTGAGTAAGACATAGTATCAATTTTATACATAAGCTTTCAGATAATAGCAAAGGAGGGGTCATCATCCAATTCATATTATAAGGCCAGCATGGCTTTGTTACTAGTCATATCACTGCAAGGAAAGAAAATCTCAGACCAATATCTCTCATGAACAAATATATGAGCAAATTCCGTAACATAGAAATCTTCTAAGATATTAGAAAATCAAATACAGCTATATAAAAAGGGTAATAAATCCTGATGATGTTGGGGTTTACCTCAGAAATGAAAGGTTGTATCAACATTTTGAAATCAGTCAATGTAAAGTATAATATTAATAGAATAAAAGAGTAAAATATAGGATCATCTCAATGGATAAGAGTCTGAAAAATTTCAAGATACATTCATTAAAAAAATAAAACGAAACAAAACTCTCAGCAAACCAAAAATATAAGCTTAATACTTCATGTAGATGAAGGTTGTCTACAAAAACTTACAAGTAGCATCATACTTATTATGAAAACTGAATGTTTGCCATCTAAGATAGGAAGCAACGCAAACATGGCTGTTCTCCATTTTTGCTGATTGTGCTACTGGAGGTCCGAAAGAGTGAAACAGTCAGGAAAAAGAAACCAAAAGTAGGAAGTCTGGAAAAGCAGTAAGAGTCTGTTTATTCGTGGGCTTTCCAGGTGGCACTAGTGCAAAGAACCTTCCTGCCAATACAGGAGGCATAAGAGATGTGGGTTCCATCCCTGCGTCAGGAAGAGCCCCTGGAGGACAGCATGGCAGCCCACTCCAGTATTTCTGCCTGGAAAATCCCAGGGACAGAGAAGCCTGGAAGGCTGTAGTCCACGGAGTTGCAAAGAGTCAGACATGACTGAAGCAACTTAGCATGCACACCATGATCAAGTGTATAGAAAATGCTAAGACCACACACACACCAAAAACAGAAACCCTATTTAATTAGTGAATTTGGAAAGGTCAAATGGCCATAAAAGTTAATTCCATGTTCTTTTTTTTTTACAAATGTGCAATTTGAAAATGAAAACATTTAAATATTATATATGAAAGCATCAACAACATAACAGAGATAAATTTAACAATATGTGTGAAAGACTTGAAACCAAAAAAGAAAGACAAGCATTGCTGAGGATATTCAATTAGTCCTAAATAAATTAGACATCATGTTAATGAATTTAAAAACTCAATATTGCTAAAATTTCAATTCCCATTGAATCGATTTATAAATGAATTTGCAATTCCAATCAAATCACAGGAGCCTTTAATGTAGAAATAGACAAGCTGACAGTAAAATCTACATGAAAAATATATGGTCCCTGAATTCATCTTGGAAAAGAAAATGTGGAGGAAAGGACATAAAGTATATGAGCACATGATTTCATGACTTACTTTAAAGCTGTCCATCAAGACTAAGTAATATTGGACTAAAGACAGACAAACAGAGTAATAGAACATAGTAGGGAATTCAGAAATAGACTAACATTAAGAGAGTCCTTTTTTTGGCAAGTTGTAAAATCAATTCAATAAAAAAAGAAAAAGAGAGACCTTTCAATGTGGTTTCTGTATGGGAAAAAAAAAGACATGGGTCATAAGCCTATATAAAAGTCCTCATAAATGAAACGTTGTTAATATAGGGTTTAAAAAGTACCAACTATAATAGAAGAAACTATTAAATGGACTTCTTTGTCAAGAAATTCAGAGAAGGACCCCTACATATAGTATATGAACATGAACACGAACACAGATATCACCTATGAATCTCAGCATTAGCCAGCCCAGAATAGAATCCACATGAGCAAACACACAGCTCTTCTGGTACTACTAAGTGCACAAAGAACCAACCGTGTTATATGTAATATGAATATAATTTCAGCAGAGATCATCTGGTCTAGTGGACACACTGTTGCTGCTACTGCTGCCAAGTCACGTCAGTCGTGTCCAACTCTGTGCGACCCCATAGACGGCAGCCCACCAGGCTCCCCCGTCCCTGGGATTCTCCAGGCAAGAACACTGGAGTGGGCTGCCATTTCCTTCTCCAGTAGATGCACTAAGCATTCCATATTCCTAAAGCCATTCGTATTAAACCATTGGGAACACAGCCTTCTGTGAAAGAAGAGTTACTCAAAGCAGCTCTGGTGGACAGACTTCCACATCACTCCTAGATTCAACATGATTTCAATTGATTGTTTTGATTCTATCCATCTGACACTGTTATTAATTTATTATTCCTCCATAATTGTTTCCTTAGAATATGAAACCCACAAAAATGTTCCATACCTAAAGAATCTGAAATCAAGTCAATTTGAATCAATTCTACCTACTACATTTCAACTCTACTACATTTCTTTTTTTTTTTTCGTTTTATTTTTTATTTTTTTTAATTTGATTTTATTTTTAAACTTTACAATTTTGTATTAGTTTTGCCAAATATTTCAATTCAATATTCATATCAAGTATTAACATATGAAAGAACCATGAGGCTCTGAACTAAATTAACTTGATCAATTTTGCATATCACAGACCTTAATTATACTTGAGTATAAAAGCCTTTGTCAAAAAATACCTACAAAAATCTTGGGCAAGTAATAATAAGATCTAACATAAGGAGAACAGCCCTGGGATTTCTTTGGAGGGAATGATGCTAAAGCTGAAACTCCAGTACTTTGGCCACCTCATGTGAAGAGTTGACTCATTGGAAAAGACTCTGATGCTGGGAGGGATTGGAGGCAGGAGGAGAAGGGGATGACAGAGGATGAGATGGCTGGATGGCATCACTGACTCAATGGACATGAGTCTGAGTGAACTCTGGGAGTTGGTGATGGACAGGGAGGCCTGGCGTGCTGCGATTCATGGGGTTGCAAAGAGTCAGACACGACCGAGCGAATGAACTGAACATTTATTGAGCATTTAATATTTATATATGTTTATATGCCAGTAACCGTGCTGAATACTTTAAAACAACTTTGTGAGGGAGTGCTATTATTAATATTTTGCCTACTTTAATTAGAAACTGAAGCTCAGAGAGGTTAAGTGATTTTTCCAAGGTCATAGAATTGGACAGTATTCCAACATAGGCCGTCTGTGTCTAGAGTACAAAAAATGAATTGCAGTATTATGAAGAGGTTTAGTAGTACTCTTAGGAACTTACTTTGGGAAACACTATCTTACAACATGCAGTTCAGTCTTCTCTTTTTACACTCCCTTCTGAGGACCAGAAGCAATGAACTATTCAGAATCAATCCACTAAGTCTCCTTAAGAGGCATATATTTCAGGCTTTTGCTCTTTACTTCCTAAGTTGTAATAAAATGCTAAAGTGAAGCCTGTTTGTTTTTTTTTTAATCAGTTTTAAATGAGGTTTAAGTCCTATTGCAAAATGCAATAGTTTTAAACTTAACATTTTTAATTTTTTTGTGTATATATTAAAGGCTCTAACTTTGACATAGGTCCAAAATGATTCTGAATGGGTTGACTTCATGTGATGAATCATCCTTATTATTATCTAGATCACTGAAAAACATTCATGAAAGGATTCATTATCTAGGGTTCTTTGTTAGGTGAGAGACCCAAAGAAAATCTTAGACACAATATGTTTTAGGAGCAACAGCTCACACAAGAAAGCTTTATGATTTTTATTTATTGTAGGAAAAAATTGTAATATCAACATAGAAATCATTTCACATCAATTTAAGTAATAGTTTTATTCATTTTCATTTTAGCAATTGTGGCTAGTGGTATATTAAAAACCTGCTTGAGATATTGGCACAGAGTGTTGAAAATTATTTTTAAATTATATTTTTGAGAATATTTTATATCTTACTTTACTTACATGCAATTAGATGATTGCTATTTATAATGTTTCATTATTATAGATAATGCTTCTAAGAATATCGATAGGGACATAATTCTCTTTCTGTTAAGTTACTTGTTCAAGAAAAATTCCAAAAGTATTAGGTCATATGGTATGACCAGTATTTATGACTTCTGAACTCTGCCATCAATGATTTCTAAAATGGTCTTTACAATTCACCAATGATATGTGGTTCTACCAGTTTTGTTATATCTCTGAGAACAGGAAATATTCTTTAGTTTTCATTTTTCTTTACAGATATGGCACTGTGCCTCGTTATCATAATCATATGAAATTTTTAAGTCACATATGGGCATTAAATACTAAAACCATAAGACATCATATTTTTAGTATCATTATATAAATGGAAACTCGCAAGATTTTTCATTCAAGTTTAATTCATCACTACGTGTCAGAATGTGCTAAGTGATAGAGCTCTCGTTGTCAATTTCTCCTTTTTCTTTATTCACTGGAGGGTTACATTTAGACTTCACACATTCATCTGCTGAGTGCATCCATTACCTTTCTGTTTCACATTGGCTGCTCTGTCAACCTCCCCTTTGGCATTTCTGGCATGACAGACATAATTGCGCTTGAGATCCTCAGCAGTAACTTTCTTGATGCTCAAAAGCTGAGTTCTTGTCTCGTCTTCTGTTACTTTCAGAATTACACTAGGAATAGGAAAAAGAAAATCAAAGCATTAGTGAGATTCAAGGGCCAAAGGCTGTATGTAAATCAGACAAGTAGATAATAACAGATCTCCCAGGTGAGGACAGACAGAATGTCAATAAGCTGTGTGCTCATGATCCTGAAGATACAAAAGGAGACTAGCCTCTGGATTCTAATATCATTCTTTACCATCTATACTACACACAATTCCAATATCTAGATTCAACACCCAGCATTAGCATCATACTACAGGTCACTCTGCAAAGAGAAGGGTCTCCTTTCCTCAAATATATGAGGCAGGATGCAGCATTGATTCAGTGAGAGGCTTCTGAGGCCTGACCCCTTCGAATTTTGATTGAGGTTTTGCACTTACTGGTTATGTACTTTGAGCATGGTAAGTAATCTTTCCATGTCTTAGTTCCTCCTTTGAAAAGGAGGAAACTGGCAATACCTACATAGTGCATTGCAAGTATTAACTTACTCAAGAATTCTGAGGATTGAGTATGTTAATTCATAAGTATTAGAACAATGCATGCCTACATTCTAAGTCACTTCAGTCATGTCTGACTCTTTGCAACCCTATGGACTTTAGCCTGCCAGGCTCCTCTGTCTATGGGATTCTCCAGGCAAGAATACTGGAGTGGGTTGCTATTCCCTTCTCCAAGGATCTTCCCGACCCAGGGACTGAACCCATGTCTCTTATGACTCCTGCACTGGCAGGTGGATTCTTTACCACTAGCGCCACCTGGGAATCATTAGAACAATGCTTAATAAATATTCATATAAGCTGTTATTATCATCTCACAGTAATAGCTGATGCATTTCAGGGATTCCCAAAACTTGGATTTTGCACACAGATTGAACATTTTAGTTAAAATGCTGAAACCTCCTGGTTATATCCTAAAGAAAGAAGAAACTTCTCAGAGCAAGTAAACTTTGTGAAAATAAGTATATCCAATTCTCTGCAAGTCAGAGATCAAGTGCTTTGGGTCTAAGATCAAGACTGAAGATCTCTCTGAACTACTGTGCTCAAAAGGAAAAAAAAAAATTCTCTCTCTTACAGTTGACTGACATCCAAGTTCTTATGAGGTTTACTGTCAGTCATGAAATCTTGGTTAAGGGCTGTGATGGAGTTAACCTAGGTTGAACTGCACTGCTCAACTATGAACAGTGACTTGTGTCTCAATAGCAGCAAGGAGGAACAGTATGACTGTCATTACTATTCATTCATTATTTTTATAAGGGTTGGAAGCGCAATGTTCAGAATTCCTGAAATGGTCAATAACTCTCCTTCTGTGCATTCAGTCACATCTTTCATCAATTCCTTCAGCAAAAACTGCTCCAATTTCAGGAAACTCCTTCTGTATCATTAAATATATTCTGTTTCTTGAAACTACACCTTTGTATATGATGTAAAAAAAATGATTTTTTTTCTTTTTACCAGGAACGTACTTTTATTTCTTTCTCCAGTTTATTTCTACTTATCCTTCAAATCTTTATTTAAGCCATGTATCATCTGAGACGTATTACCTAACTCCCTAAAGCTAACTGGAACTTCCAACTAAATCTTCCCAAATATCCAATACTTCCCTTTTACTGCATTTATCACATTGCACTGACATCTCTGTTGTATCATTGTTATACCTGTAAAATCTATGCAGTTAGGAACTAAGTATCTTGCATATTACCCTATGATACTTCATAATTTCTGTATAAAGTCTGAGTTTACTACTAGGGAATAAATATCTTTTAACTTCTTGAAGTTCAAGTAACCTAAGATCTATCAGCACATAGATGATAAGGTCTAAGTTTTCAGAACTACTTTGTCATGCAGTTAGCTGCTCATTTTTATTTATTGTTGCAGTCTTCCTTGCCAAATCAAGCCAATTCAAAAAATGTCATGTTTATTTATGTCGTGACCCAGTGTGTTATTTTAAAAGTGAGTTATATTACCACCTCATGCACTTAAAAAATAAAATTTAAAGAACATTAATGTTTTTAGTCAATATTAAAAATTATCACTTATAAATGTGATATATGTGCCATGAAAATTAAGAAAGGAGAGGAAGGAGATAGGAAATATGTGCTTACTGGGAGATAAGGAACTAACACAACTATCTGAGGCACAAAAACATAGGCCCAGACTCCAGACTTGAGAAACAGAACAGGGCCATGCTGGCAGGCTTTCCTCTGTCTACAACTCTAAATCCTGACCTTTTCATTCAGATAGGATATTCATTCCAACTGCTTTCAAGCGGGTATCATAAAGATAAAATCATCAGGTAGTATCTGGGACTTGGATTGCAAGTCTGAGAATCCTGTTTTGGGATAGAGCAACTAAAGACTTGAAAATGAGGCTGATTTTTGTTACTGACAGGCAAAAATTAGAATTTTCATCAATTAGCATAAACCAGAAGGCATTAGGTGGAGGAACAAGGGTTAGTCACCCCTGTCAGTGTCCATGATACCTTTCATTAACAGATACGTCAATAGTGGTGTCCTCTGGCTTTTTTCCATCAATGGTCCACCAAATCTCATTGCGAGAGTCCTTCAGGTAACTAAAATAGACTTTGCAGGGAATGAGTAGCTCTTCTCCTGAAAAAAGCAAGTTAACTCATGAGTTTGTAACTATCACATGGTTATATTTGTTGTATTTTGTGAATAATCAGAAGTTATGAAAGTTCTATGTGCCTGTAAGCTTACTTCTGACTAATTTTCAAGTGGACTACCATAAGGTAATGTACCATACTTCAATACTTCATTGCAAAACAAACAAACCAGGAAAAGGACAGCAGCTTTTTATATAAAATTATTAGAATGCCCATCTTTTAATAGAGCCGATATATGTCCTAAAACGACAGTATTTGTTCAAAAAGGCTCTGATAACGTTTCTTTTCTTAGCCCTAAACCTCCATGGACTGCTCTTGTCCTTTGTTATTTCCCTCACCAACAATGAGAGATGGAGGAATGGTTATCCAGATATTTGGTCCTTTGCCCAGAGAAGATGAGGTGACGTCATTGCTGAGAGGACTGACCAGGCAGGCTGTATCTTGAAATATTCAAGTTATCACGGTTCAGTCAATGAGCTTAAAGACAACTTACAATAGAAATTGTAACAACAGCAGCAGACTCACTGAGGACTTTGAATGATTCCCTGTGCTAAATGTTTTAGCTACTTATAAATAGATACATTTTATTTTAATATATTATGAATTATTTTTAAATTAATGTTTTACAGATGCAAAAATTGAAGCTTAAATGCTATCCCAAGGTCAAATTGCAAATAAGTGGCAGACCAGGATTTCACCCAGACTGACCTTTTGTTTTTGTTTGCCCAGAACAGTTCTGTTTTATGCTTGCTTTCCTAGTTAGTTATTAATATTGACTGCTTTCATTCTCAAAAGGTGTCCAGGTTGAGATGATAAATTATATTGTCATCCCAATTTGAACTGAGGTTTGTCTCACTGAGTGGTCATACTCTAGCCTCTCTTCCAATGCAAGGTTTTTATGCCATTCTCTAGACAGTTGCCTATAACAATATGTACAAAGACAAAGTGACCACGGATTCAGGCATGCTTTTGTAACCATAATATGACAGAAGAAAGGCATTTAGATGATTAATATGGGTTTACCCTGATGCCAGAAAGAATGTTCATATTAATATATAAAACCACTACTGAGTTTAGAAAATCTGGTCCATCCAGGATTGGCAGATTCCCTCAGTGTGGTCTTGTTTTTTTCACAAGGCAGATCACTATTTGAAACTGTACCTTAATTTGAGGGGGTTATTGTTCTCCATCTGAATTGAACACTGCTTCTATTATCTTTAGAACATTTTAAACAAATTTTCTTTTATATCTTTCATTGGGTTGGAATTGAATATATTGGGAAGGATACAATATAGAGGATGTTAAAATTTTCTATGGTTTTCAAGTTAACTTGACAGGCTTCGTGTCAGAAGAACAACATATTATGCCTTAACTGGTCAGTTTCAAATAATTCTTGTGTAGAATGAAAAATATGAAAACTAAAAGGAGAAGAAGATAGCCGGTGTAAACATTTGACAGTGTTCAAATCAAGAATTACCAGTTTTATTAGTTATTACCTGTTGAATTCCCAGTTCTGCCTCCAGGCCCACTCCCCACTCCTTTGTAGTGGGGTAGAAGTTTAAGGAAGTCTTTTGCTCATGTTGAAGTCTCGGTAAACTAGAACCCTGCACATGCTAAAGTTTGCATCAAACAGAAGTCACTTATCAGGAGAGGAAAATTGCTCACAGAGGGAAAAGAGAGCATCTGCCCTGAGAGAAGCAGAGAATCGCTGAGCTGCCCAAGAGCTCAAAGAAGGAGCTCATCCCCAGAGCTGATTTATTTTCTGATAACACTTCTGTTTCATGTGTTTCTCTACAACAGCTCTCTATGCTCTTGCATTAAGTGACATTTTTAGTCATTGTAATTAAGAGACTCTAACTGCTATTCAAAGGCACAGCTGTAATTACCCGGTTCTTTCTCGTAGACCACATGATCATCAGGTGAATAGATGTGGGGAGGCATTGCATCGTTTGGGGAGCCTGTGGTAGAGAGGAAGGAACCAAGGGAGATGATGTCAAATCACGGACCTTTAATTTCACATAACCTATTTCAAAAATCTGCTCTTCTGTGAAGATTGCCCAACTTCCTGGCACAATTTGTCCATTCTTGAAAGGGCCCACAGTTCCATGTACAATCAATTACAACACTTCTTTCATTTAAAACAAACAAACAAAGGGAAAAGAATACATTAAGTATCCTTCATGTTTCAGACAGAACTATTTTATCCACTGTTTTTGCTTTCCAAAGCCTATATGAGGTAGATTCCTTTCTCATACTACTTAGAAATTAATTGATTTCAAGTCTTCCTCAATTGTTTTTTTTCTACATATTTACAGTAAACATAAAAGCTAAGCCACTTTTCTTTCAGAATTTACATACTTCTTTATAACAAAATATTAAGAGCCTGAACAAAATTATTGCACTTTGCTGTGTGCACTTAATACAAATCATGCTTACCTACCACCTTTACAGTCTGAGTTCTGGTGAGAGTGAAGGTTCGTCCATTTTCTGGGTATGTGACCACACATGTGTAATCTCCATTATTTGAAACCATGGCTATGATAAAGCTCAAGTTCATGCCTTCAGGTAGTACATTATTAAAGTTATGTATTTTACGACAGCCCTAAGAAGAAGTAAAGGAAAATATGTTTACATGCATAGAAAATACACAAACACATACATGCACATCTAACTTTGCACAGAACACAGACATATCTATGCTGGCTACACTTTTTACAAAACTATTTTGGTCTTATATTTGATGATGTTTCTGCTAAGAAAGAGTACAGTAATTTTTATTATCCTTTCTATAAAAGGGAAATTAATATTCTTAAACTAAAATATGAATTCAAAAGCACAAGGTTCCTGTCTCAAGACCTAGTATTCAAATTCTGGGAATTTCAAGTTAATAGTAAAGCAAGGTCAAAGTTTCAAAAAAAAAAAAAAAAAAAGGTTAAGGAAGCTTAAGCAAATGCATACACTGCTACTTAAAAAACAACTATTTTTCAATATTTCTTCACTGATTATGTTAACTCAGAGTACAGTCATGCTGACAAGCTAGGCTCTGCTTTAGATGTCTGGTTTTGGCATTCTTGATCATTCTGTTGAATCACCAGATCAGTTATTTCCAAACTTCTTTATTTTTCTTCTGTTTATCCTATTTTTAATTTGAATAGTATAGACTCCAGAATTTAAAAGTAAAGTATATTTTATGAGTCTTGGCAAAAGTTAAGAGTTTATTTGTACTCTAATTCATATTTTCACATAACTCAGTTGCTATTTAAAATTTTGATGTTGAAATATCTCATTCAACATAACTAGAATCTTGTTTCGAATCGCTCAGCCCCACTAATTGGCTGTATTATTTTACTGTTTTCTTTTAAAGAAAAGAACCAATACATCATATGTGACAAAAATATGCATTGAACATTTACTTTTGGAAAAATTTGTATTCTTCCTTTTTTTTTTTCGTATTTTTCTTTTAAAAATCAATACTTTATTTATGACAAAAAGAACTGGGCATCCTTAAGGTACTCCAGATCTTTAAAAGTCTAAGGAGTCTATTACCAGCTTGTACTTTCAATTTCCTATGTTCATACATTTAACTTTAATTCTTCTATCCTCGAGGTTTTCTTACTTCAATTCCTGGAGCATATGTTTTGAAATATGACAGTTCCACTAAGTGGCACATTTTGTAATTCTCTGTCACAAGAAATAACATCTTTTAAGAACAGTACTAAACTTCTGATTCATGGTGATGATCATCAAGAGGAAGATGACATATACTCAGTTATTTTTCCTGGATACGAATATAATTTATCCTGTTTTGATAAGTAGTGCCTCTAGACAATTGTCACCTCAACACAGTATTTCAACACTCTAAAGTTATCCACACTATAAGGCAACAAAACCCTGTATTCTTATAAGAAGTTTATGTCATATTTGGTTTAAATTGAGTTTATACTATCTATAGAACTATTTAATTTTTCTAGCAACTTTTGGTTAAACAGTTCAGTTATTTTCCTCTTTCATGTGTTAGCTTAGCTGTTCTTAAGTCCATGTGATGTAGACAAATCAGATTAAATATGCCTTAGTTTTTTGGGTGGAAAACAATGAGATAGATAAAGAGATATTCTAGATAACACAGTGCAGAGCTAAAACCCAATTTTTTTAGACAGCTGAGTAAAGGTCTTTCACTAGCTTCTTGATGAAGAATGAACATTAATCTTCATCCATTAGTTGAGGCTGAAAAAAATTATACTGAGACGTGTGCATTGAAAGGACTGATTTTGAAGCTGAGACTCCAATACTTTGGCCACCTGATGCAAAGAACTGACTCATTTGAAAAGACCCTGATGCTGGGAAAGATTGAAGGCAGGAGGAGAAGGGGACGACAGGATGAGATAGTTGGATGGCATCACCGACTCAATGGACATGAATCTGAGTAAACTCCGGGAGTTGGTGATGGACAGGGAGGCCTGGGATCCTGCAGTCCATGGGGTCATAAAGAGTCAAACATGACTGAGTGACTGAACGGAACTGAACTGTGCTTAGGTGTACTGCATCATTGTATCCTTATTCCAAACTTAGCAAGTCTAGAATGTTCTTATGCCCATTTTATAGATGAAAATACAAAGGCCTATAAAGGTTAAGTGATTGCCATTATCATAGAGCCAGGCAGTGTCAGAGCTGGAATTTAAACCTAGATCTACATGTTTTGAGGGACTTGCTCTTAATCCCACCGGACACTATCTCCCCACCCACTGTGGTTCTGACCCACCTGGGACCAGTCCCAGTATTAATAGTGTGATGTGGTTGTTATATGAGCTTAATTCTTAGCATTAGTGGTAATCTGGAAAAACATAGTTTTTGGTATAAGAAGTTAGCTACTAATACTAAACTTGTCAACAGCACTCCTTAAAAAAATGTCAAAAAATATTTTTTACCCACTGTAGTGTGTATATATATATATATGCATATATATATATATGTCAATAGCAGAAACTATAACACAATATTGTAAAGCAATTATACTCTAATAAAAGAAGATCCAAGGCAGTCAAAAGGTTAACAGTAAAATAAAACACACACAAAATTTTTTTTAACTCACCAAATATCATTTATGTAAAAACTATTTAAAACATATTGCTTTAGGAGATATACTATGTGAAATGCTTCAGACTCAAAGTCTTCTCATTCATTCATTCACCCTTGAATATTAATCAATAAACTGCATGCCAGGCACTTTTCCAGGTTCTGAGAGTACAGCACCGAATAGAACAAGAGTCAGGCCTCATGGACTTCTCATTAACAGAGAAATGGGATCTGACACATCTAAATTGCAAGGAAAATGTTACAAAACAAGCATGTGTTGATCTCTTGCTAAAGTCCTCTTTCTCTTCACCTTATTCCAAACTCTTGAGGATGGACTTGAAATATGGGCTGAATACACCTGACTATCATTGATTCTATGTGTCAGTGTTGTAAGTCAAGTTCTCTGAGATTTTCTCTTCTTTCCATAAGGTAATATAAAAATTATATTTTTATATTATAGGTTTTATATTATAGGATAGGTTTTCTTGGAGCTGATTTGATTGGAAAAATATTTCAAATTGAGGAACATTCCATACACAGGAATGGAAAACTTTGGAGTCTAATCTACCATTCAGAAAAATCTGATCATTCAAAATTAAATTAACAACAAAAACAATAAAAAGCTATTAAACCTATAAAATGTTAGAAGAGGAAATGAATAAAATATTATACATTATAGGTTTTTATGTATGTAGTGGGGGTAGCTTCAGGGCATTGTTGAACTAAAAACACCCATTAACTTTAGCCTGTAGTATCTGATGAGCTCTGCTTTTTATAAGCATCTGCTTCTCGAGGCCCTTCATGGACCTAAGACATAAAGGGAATTTTTGAACATAACGAATTATTCCTAAAAATAAATCCTTCATATTTTTGGTGATTTCAAAATCATTCACTTGGAATCCAGAAAAAAAAAAGAAGAACAGAGATCTTGATACCCAAAAAATAATAAAAATACATTTCTAAATATAAGAAATAGGTTAACAACATGTGGATTCCACTATGAAGTAGACATCTGACTAGAAGACAAGTCATTCACTGAATTGAGCCATCAGTTCCTCATTCTGAATTTGAAAGAGAGAAGTTAATAGGAGAGCAACTCTTCAACCACATAATGGTAGCCTTGGCAACCTACCACAGTATATAGGTAAAGATAAGCACAAGAACTGACTTTGAGATCCTCGAGAGGAAATAAATCATGTGGTGAGGTATGGGGTGTGGGTGGGCAGATGGCATGACTAAATAAGAACAAATATTTCCATTCAATAAGGCCTACAGTTTTTAAAGAACTCTATTAAGGAACAATGATGGAAAAGACACAGTTCTTAACCTACAGATGGAGATATGCAGCCTAGTGGAAGACTGCAACAAATACTATGAAAGGCATACTGGGACGGGGAAGTGGAGGAAGAAGACCAAACAGAAAACATTTAGAAAATCTGCATGGAAAAAGAAGATCTGAACTGGATCTTAAAGGACAGGTAGATTATTAAGTCATGCAGGAAGAGGGGAGACATGGAGAGGTACCCTCCAAGGACAGAAGAAAGTACAAACAACATCCCTTCATTACTCTTATAGCATTTTGCTCTCCATGTTAGCACTTAACTAACTTCAACATAATCATCTCTCTTCATTTATCTTATCTCTTTCTCAGAAAATTTACTTCCACGGAGTAAAGGGGGAGCAGGCAGATTAGTACTTCATCTGCACAGCCAGCAACTGCTCAATGCTGGACACATGGTAAATGCTCAATATTGGTGTTGCATGATCAAAATTATAAACTGAACCAGAGAAGCAAAGACACAATACATGGAGCTGCAAGCTCATGTGGAATGCAAATGATGATAAGATGGTGAGTATACAGACTTATAAAGATACGGGATGGGTGAGTTAGGATGAGTGGGGAAAGCAGAAGTAAGGATAAAAAGAGTTAAGCTGAGATACGAGGATAGAAGAGTCAAAAATATCTACTGACATTTTTGCTCCCCAAATTAAGTTGTTAAAAAATACACCACACTTGTTCAAAAAGACTCACAAAAGTTTTATACACCAGTCACTTTCAGTGAGCAGAACTATGTCACGCAATATTCGTGCAATAAAAATTGACAAAATCCCCTCTAGATGTCAGGCCTTGAGTTAGAAGCTAGGCATTCAGTAAAAACAGAAATGGCCCTTATTTCCATCATATCTTCTAGTCCAAACTAATTCATTCAATTTTTAATCAATTCCTAAATCCAAAATACATTGACTCAGTTTTGTGATATGTGCTTGATAATCAAGGGAAAGCAAAAGAGAGAAGACACTACTTCATACAGAAGAGAGGAATGCAATCATTACAGTAACAAAGTTGAGATATAAGTTAAGTGCCATCAAAACATAGAGTGGGTAATTCATCCAGCCTAATTCACCCTGAAGGAATCACAGATATTTGAATTGAGTTTAAGTTTAAAAGATGAACCTTTAGGTCCTCAGAAGCTCTAAAACTATATGTAAAATGCTGTGTGTATTTATGCATATATGGAATTGTGTGTATGTGTGTGCTCAGTCATATAGTTATGCCCAACTCTTTGAGATCCCATGGACTGTAGCCTGCTAGGTTCCTCTGCTTGGAATTAAACAGGTATAATTTGGAAAGAGAATATGATACATACTTTCTTTATATAATAGACTAAGTGCTGTACTATGCTAAGTTGTGTCAGACTCTGCGACTGCATAGACTGTAGCCTACCAGGCTCCTCTGTCTATGGGATTTTCCAGGCAAGAACACTGGAGTGGGTTGCCATTTCCTCTTCTAGAGGATCTTCCTGATACAGGGATCAAACCCATGTCTCCTGCATTTCCTGAATTGGCAGGTGGATTCTTTACCGCTGAACCACCTGGGAAACCATACTTCCTTTATACCAGAAGTTAAATATCACTGTATAGGGACTGTAGGGAAAGGAGAGATAAAGAACCAACCAAAATAAGTTGTCAGATCAAATTGAAATGAGCACTTGAAAAATAACATCTATTACATAGACCTTGTACTAACTTCCTGATAATATGTGCTAGGCCAACAAGAAGGCCAACCCTGGCAGTGTTTCAGAAATGTGCTTTACTGCTGGCACTTTCCAAAGATTTTCCTATTCCCTGACAGGTTTCTAAACAATATCCAACCAATTGTGATGAATTTCATACTGAAAATTAAAGGTGGATATAAAATGCCAATTTTAATGATTATACTAAGGACACAGACAACAAGCTTTTTTGAAAATTGATATCCAGAATGGTATCTATACTGTTAAATATCAATTGAGAGCATTTCAGCAGCTGCTATAAATGTAATACCCAAAGCATTCAATAAAGTAGTCTCTCCAATCCTCAGGAAGAAAGGGAACACTGACTTTGTTTGCATAAAGTGTCTTTGGGGAAAAAAAATTCAAATACCCAGTTATAACAATGAGGAAGAGTAACCATCCATTAATATGAACGTCAAAATGACTTGTCTTATTTTAAGGCTCATGTGTCCAAAACATTTAACAATAATAGTGAAAACAACAAGACTATACTTACCTGAGTCATGACCACTATATATCTGGTAGGCTCTGTGAATGAATAGGCAGCCTCCAATTTATATACATGTTGTGTTTCAGAAGTTCTTTCAGAAGCTGGCTATTTGAAATTCAATAAATGACACAAACCGCAGTTTGCTTTTCCAGGTTAGTTACAAATATGGGCTTACTCAACATTTACTGAACATCGATTTCACTCACAAGACTGTTGAATTAGAGAACTGTGAATTCTGGGCCTGGATGAAAAAAACTATGCCATGTAGAAGACAAGGAGAGAAGGGAAGGCATGTGGAGGAAGAAAGCAAAATCCTGCCCCATTTCCCTAAGACTCCAAGACAGAGATGTTGGATTTTCTATTCCCTCCAATCTCAATTTTTCTGAGCTCTTTCTGATTTCCCAGGGTCTTCTTTTAATAGGTTTCCTTATGTCTCACAGTCCAGTCTACAACCCAATCTGTGTTCAAAGATAGTCCTCCCCTTCAAAGTGCCCTTTGTCCCAGAAGTAAAGCCTGGACCAACCTTCTCTGTGGCCTTTCTGGAGAGCACAGGGTTTGGAACCACACAGAACAGGCCTGCAATTCCAGATTCTCATCCTATCAGCTGGATTGCTTTGAGTAGATTATATAAGAGAATGTGAAAAGTCTGGTCTCTTGATACAGATAGCATAGTGTTGAATCTTGGACAAATCACTCAACCACTCCACACTTCAGTTTCCTTGACTATCAAATGGAAAAAATAGAGTCTACTTTGAGTTGAAATAACTGAGTGAAATTATTAAAGCATTTAGGATTCCTGTGCTCAATAAATGTTAGTGATTATTGTTTGTATCTCCAAACATCCATTTCCTAATCTACCTAAGGATAATATCTACCTTGATGGATTGTGATGAGTATTATGTATGATGATATTTAAAGTACATAGCACAATGTATTGCCCTAGTGGAATGAAAGAAATATTCAGTTCAGTTCAGCTCAGTTCAGTCTCTCAGTTGTGTCTGACTCTTTGCGACCCCATGTACTACAGCATGCCAGGCTTCCCTAAACAACACCAACTCCCAGACCATGCTCAAACTCATGTCCATTGAGTTAGTGATGACATACAACCATCTCATTCTCTGTCATCCCCTTCTTCTCCTGCCTTCAATCTTTCCCAGCATTAAGGAATACTCCAATGAATCAATTCTTCACATCAGGTGGCCAAAGTATTGGAGTTTCAACTTCAGCATTAGTCCTTCCAATGAATATTCAGGACTGATTTCCTTTAGGATTGACTGGCTTGATCTCCTTGCAGTCCAAGGGACTCTCAAGAGTCTTCTCCAACACCACAGTTCAAAAGCATCAATTCTTGGGTGCTCAGCTTTCTTTATGGTCCAATTCTCACATTCATACATGACTACTGGAAAAAACATAGCTTTGACTAGATGGACCTTTGTTGGCAAAGTAATGTCTCTGCTTTTTAATATGCTGTGTAGATTTGTCATAGCTTTTCTTCCAAGGAGCAAGCATCTTTTAATTTCATGGCTGCAGTTACAATCTGCAGTGATTTTGAAACCCAAGAATATAAAGTCTCTCACTGTTTCCATTGTTTCCCCATCTATTTGCCATGAAATGATGGGACCAGATGCCATGATCTTAGTTTTCTGAATGTTGAGCAAAATGAAAGAAACATTAGTTTCCTTTTTTCTTTCATTAGCTTTCATCCTTCTGCTAACAGGGAAGCAAATTTGCTGGAATTGATTAATGTGTCTTTTAAATACTATAGAGTTATTTGTATTACTAAAAGAGACAATTTCTACGATGTCAAAGTAAGGAATTCAGTTGGCAACAACAAAGAGGACTATTGTAGGAAGGCCGAGAAACCTTGGTGGATTCAGGGAGTGATTATTGAAAGTAGAAAGCAAAATAAACAAAAAAAAGTAGCAGCATTGCTACACAGAGATTGGAGAATGCAGTTACTAAGAGATTTGATTTTATTCCCAAAATGGAAGCACTCTTAGGAGTAAAGCTGTCAATCAATTACCAAAATGTAAAGAAATAAAAGGCAGTGTAACACACATCAATAGCAGCTTTTTTTCATAATCAGAGAATAGAAAAGATGGCTGGTTACTGGTTATCTTCTTTAGTCACCTGCACATTGTTGGGTATCTGCCATGGTCATGATTTTATAACCATGATTTTATTTCCTGGTCTCCTTTCCAGGCTTTCAGGTTTTATTCACCCCATGAACATTCCCTCCAGATTTGTATCTTAGCCCTTTTATCACTTTATTTTGTCTACTTAAGGGCTTCAACTATCACATAAATGCATCCAGTTGGTTCTCTACCTTCAGCTTTGAGTTCTTTTTTAATAAGCTTCAGACCCATACACATGTAGCCACTATTAGCCACTGCCATCTAGATGTCACACAGATAAGTCCAACTCATATGACAGGATCTAAATTCATTACTTGTCCCCCAAATCTGTTCCTCCTCTACTATTTCATATCTTGATTAATAGCACTGACATTCGTCTAATCAGGAAAGCCAGAGATCTGGGAATTATCGGAGATACAGAGATGGATATGGCACAATTTTGTCCTCAAGAAACAGTCAAACTCATAGAATGCCTATATGTAAACCTCTCTTTTTAAAACCAATAATAAATTCTCTTATAGAACTCATAATCCTACTTTTTGATAAGAACAGGAAGTCTTATTTATAAACTTTGTTGAATTAAACTGAAGTCCTTTGAAGCTATGCTGAGGAGGGCATATATTACATTCTTTACCATGTCCTCCCCAGACTGCCGACATATTGCATTGAATACAGCTGATGGTCAACAAGTAGCTGCTGAATATATGCATGAATAAGTGACTATAAAACAATAAAGGAAGCTAAAAGTAACACTGAAGTAGTCACAAATAAATAGCTATATACGGGTATGTGAGGGAAAATCATTTCAACTGGAAGGAATAGGGGACATTTTGTGAAGGTGTAGAATTTCATCTGTTCTAAAGGAGAAAAAGATGATGTTCCAGGCAGATGGATGTTCCAGGTGAGGAAAAAGAGGAGAAAATAATAGAATATGTATAAAAGTAAAACTTTTATTCAGACAATAAAGTATTCAAAAAATACAAAGAGTGAATAGGGTCTCATTAGAAATGAGAGACCTTTCTACAGATAAATAGATGAATATATTATTTTAAACTGGAAGATATACTTAATAGTGTAAAATTGTTAATGTAATCCTTTTAATCCTTTTTACCATGGAAAAGTACAATCATAGAGACAATATATAATGATCCCTTTACCTGCATCTAGTGTCAAAAGTACCAGTTTAAGCTATGTCTTGTTTCATCTATATTTACTCACTGCATCCCAATATTATTTCAAAACAGATCACAGACATTACACAATTTAATTCATAAATATTTCTGTGTGTACCTCTAAATGACAAGATCCCTTCTGCAAACATAACTACATTACCATTATCGTAATTTAAAAAGTAATTCATTGATGTCATCAACATACTGTCTGTGCTTATATTTCTTTCCCTGACTTTCTCCTAACTTGTTTTACAACTTTTTTTGAATAAATCATGATCCACTTAAGGAGCATACATTGCAATTGGTCGTTATGTATCTTAAATCAGTCTTCTCCACCTCCCCTTCCTTTCCTGTCTCCTTTTCTTGTATTGATTACAGAATGAAGCATATATGAAAAACACTCAAAACATATGTATGAGTTAATGAATTAGTATAAAGCAAATACTTTTATAACTCAGGTCCAGGAATAGAACATTGACAGTCAGTTTTGAAAGTGCTCACATACTCTATGTCAACCGGACCTTCTTTACTACCTCCGAAAGTAGCAACTATCTGTTTTTGGATAGTGAAATCACTCCTTGTTTTCATTTACAATTTTATTACTCATGTGTGTATCCTTAGATACTATAGTCTCAATCACTAAAGCATTTTAAATGTATTTTGTTTCTTTTAATCTATTCATTCTCACTCTATGCTTCTTTTTTATGGCAATTTATCTGTTGATGAACATAAAACATTTGGCCTATAGAGCTTCTCATTATTTAGATTTTGTTGACTGCAAACTCATGGTGCAAATCAATACATTCCTCTGTTCTCTATATTTCCTGAAAAATGACAGCAGGAGCCAAAGATTTTATCAGACTCAAATTTAACCCATTTGGCACATATACAGGTAATACTATATTCTTTCATTAAAAGGAATGTGGCTGTTTCCCTTCTTATGATAGTAGCACTCATTGATGTATAATGCTTAGATTTAGTAATTCATTGGGGTTTGCAAAGTGATTATATACTTTTATAAAAATATACTTCCCTGCATTATTTCATTACTC
Organism: Bos mutus; assembly: GCF_027580195.1. Classification (NCBI taxonomy): domain Eukaryota; kingdom Metazoa; phylum Chordata; class Mammalia; order Artiodactyla; family Bovidae; genus Bos; species Bos mutus. The sequence continues at coordinate 75,721,145 of NC_091617.1, forward strand.
AGTGTACATTTCTTATAGAAAAAGCAGAATAAAATCTTGATTGTTTTTCCTGTTTATTTACCAGTTTTCAAGATAATGCTGTTATTTCCTATTAACATCCAAATGTAGCCACATTTTGAAATATCACTATAAATTTATGGATTTTAAACTTAATTCATAAGATGTAACCTGTTAATAGCCTTACTAAAGTTCAAATTATTCCATCCTTGGCCAATGAAAAACTCTTAAATTTGGCTCCCTAAGTCATTTCATTCATGACTTAAACAGAAACAGACACTAAATTTTCAACTAAGATTATAGAATTGCCTGTTTCTTCTTTTATTTTTTTCACCTTTTCCTCATATATATTTTTAAATTATTTTTATGCCTTCTTGATGAGTTCACTCTTTTATTATTCTAAAAAGTCTTCTTTATATCTCATAATATCACTCATCTTACAGTTTACATGATAGTGGTATATCCATTCTAACCTTTCTGTTTTTATTAATCATTTTTTGATAAAAAATTTTCTATCTTCCACTTTTTTTAATCTTCAGGTATTATTTATTGTGTTGATTTTCTGTTATGTTCCTTTTAGTTTAGCATTATTTTTGAAATTATCTTTTTCTAGGCTTTTATTGAGTTATATAATTTCTGGAATTTTTTATTCTTATTTGCTATTCTTTCTCATCTTTCATCACTTCTTAATGTCTTTTTGCCAATTTTTAAAACAAGTTACAAATATGTCCTTCTTGCATGCATTCATTTTCTATAGAAATGTTATTCTGCTTCTTATTTTTCTTTTTTCTTATAGCTTTGAATGGGATTTTACCTTGATTCTTCTTTTTGTAAAGACTTTTTTTATGTGGACAACGTTTAAAGTCTTTATTGAATTTGTTACAATATTGTTTCTGTTTTATGTTTTGATTTTTTGGACATGAGCCATGTGGGATCTTAGCTCTCCAACCAGGGATGGAACCTTTGCCTCTTGCTCTGGAAGGCAGTCTTAACCACTGAACTGCCAGAGCAGTTTCTTGATTATTTTTTTTGCTCATTATTATGTAAAACTAGTTTTTCCAGAGCTTTAGGATTTAGTTGAACTTTTCAACTTCACAGAGATCCTTCTTCAAAACTATGCTCTTGAGATTCCCTGATTCTGTTCTGCTCTTCCATTCTCAGCCAGTTCTCTTTCCATGCTCTACATTGCCCTGACCCTGTTCATTTTTATCTTTATTGTGATCAGCAGTTTTTCCTCAGTGTGAGGGGTTGTTTTACAGAGTTCTGAAGCACAAAAACTATTTCAATTCCTTCAGAATGTCTAGCTATAGGCTTTTCAGACCTACCCTCTATAGAGGGCAAAGCCCCTCCCAATGTCAACTGCTATTCTCAAATTCATCCACTGGCTCTTTTGGGATTCTTATGTTCTAGAGCTGACCAGATACCATATTATTTCCATTTCCATTTGCTTCCTTCTCTATAGACACTGAATCTATATGGGTCATATTAGTGATTATATCACTTGCTTTACTGAAAGTGATTCTTATGGATAACTTGTCATTGAGTTTTGTTTTAAATGTTGTTCAGGAGTTTGGGGATTTGGCTCAGGCAGACATTTGAAGAGATAAGAAAACTATGCTGCTGCCACAAATCCATCACTCAATACTTTCATTTTTGATTAAATAATTTCCTAAGGTTTCAGATGTCAAATAGATCACAGATCAAATGTGCCCACAAAGGAGGTTAACCATGAAAACACATACAAGTATTAAATACAGTACTGATTAACTAAAGAGTAGAAATTCACCAGAGGAATTTCTGGTGAAGCGTCTGACTTCACTCAGCAGTGAGTAGAAGTTGGCAATATTTCTCAAATTGTATTTCATAAGAAGTTAATAGAAATAAGATAGTTCTGGTAGCCCAGAGATTATAATTTAAGACATGATGAGTTGAGGTAAAGTCTCCACCACTTCCTTTAAAATGGTACAAAGTGAGGAAGCAGTAAAAGATTTGTGTAAAGTTATTAAAGAAGAAATTATGATGAGAAAAATCTCAGTTTCTATATTAATTCAATTTAACAAACAGTCATTATTGTTTTAGAGAGGGTAAATGATCTCTAGTTTGCTTACCATATACCAAGTGATGTTTGGTTTGATATTAGAAGGAAAAAATCCATCTATGTTTGGACAAGAGATCTTCTGAACACCATATTCTAAATACAGTTTATGCACTGGAAGTTTCATGGGAGAATTGAAGCAGTTATCTTTTTGAACCACTTCCAGAGGAAATGCAACTTTGCTGCAATAGGTGGTATTCCTGAAAAGAAAAATGTTCAGTGAATGGGCAGTTTCATTTGTTTTCATGCTGCAAACACACTGAAATGAGCAAAGTGTTTGTACTGAGACTTTGTACTGAGACTTTATATATCAAGTTCATGTAACAATTAAATGTGTTATGGAAGTATTTCCTAGAACAATTGACATAACAAAATAAAGACAGATACAATTAACTACTATTGATAAACTACTTACATTTTTAGATATACTCCTAAATACACATATGTGTGTGTGTATATGTATTTATGGGCTTCCCTTTGTGGCTCAGCTGGGAAGGAATCCACCTGTAACACTGGAGACCTGGGTTCCATCCCTGAATTGGGGAGATCTCCTGGAGAAGGGAAAGGCTACCCACTCCAGTGTTCTAGGCTAGAGAATTCCATGAACTGTGTAGTCCAAGGGGTCACAAAGAGTCGGACATGACTGAGCGCCTTTGACTTTCATATGATTTATATATACATACATATATATACACATATATATCTGTTGTTCAGTTGCTCAGTTGTGTCTGACTCTTTGTGACCCCCATGGGCTGCAGTACTCCAGGCTTGCCTGTCTTTCACCATCTCCCAGAGCTTGTTCAAACTCATGTCCATTGAGTCGGCGATGCCATCCAACCATCTTGTCCTCTGTCGTCCCCTTCTTCTCCTGCCTCCTGTCTTTCATGCTCACTTGTGTCCAACTCTGTGACCCCATGGATCACAGCTCACCAGGCTTCTTGGTCCGCAGGATTTTTCTAGGCAAGAATACAGGAGTGGGTTGCTCCCCCTCCTCCAGGGGATTTTTCCTGACCCAAGGATCAAACCTGCATCTCCTGTGTTTCCTGCATTAGCAGGTGGATTCTTTACCACTGAGTCACCTGGGATATAAAATGTTTAATTTTACCCTTAAAACACTCTTAATAACACTAGTCCTGGAAAGACAAAGGTAAGAATAGCATATTAACTCATGGTTGATAATGGTATAAACAAGTTCTGGAAAAGAAGTGTTTCCAAAAGTATTTTTAAAAGCCTTAACCTTTGCCGTAGTCACCCTATTTCTGAAGATGTTTTCACATGACAGAAGTAGGAAAGTGAGAATAGAGAGAGCACATGATCAAAAATGTCCATCTTTTGCTGTATCAGCAAGGAAGATATTGGAATCATTAGAAACACATATGAAAAGGAAGCCTGTAAAAAAACCATGGTACAACCATCCAAAGTTGTTGAACACACACACACACACACACACAAATCAAGCAAGAAGGGAAAAACTAACAAATGCATAAAATGTGTTAAGATGGCCGGGGAACTGTATTTATGTCTTTAATGTTTATATAAGTCATTTCATCTGCCTGGAGGGTTCTTCATCTCTCATCACCCTATCTTTCACTTGGAGGTTTATGTCACCCTATATTTAAATTGAGACTTTCAGACTCTCAGCATGTTGGACAATTCCTTGGTTGAATTTATCACATGGCATAGCCATATGTGTTTTCTTTTATTTCTTGCATCTAGCACAATACCTAATTTTTTAGTTGGCACTAAATAAATATTTGTTAGCTACATGGGATAGATGTAAAATTGTGTTACATATAGGAAAACAATGAAAAGAACATAGATAATAACAATAAGTGGTTTTTTTTAGGGTTATATGTAAATAGGTCATTAATTGTTCACCCTCTTTTGTGATTTCTCTCAATATTTAAAACATCTTATATACTCAGTAACTCATGAACTAAGACTAAATCCAAGAAGGCGTGGGAGAATTTATTACCCTCCCCAAGATGGGAGGAAAGAGCATTTAAAGATGACTTAAGAAGAGATGGCAAGAATACACAGAAGACCTGTACAAAAAAGATCTTCACGACCCAGATAATCATGATGGTGTGATCAATGACCTAGAGCCAGAAATCCTGGAATGTGAAGTCAAGTGGGCCTTAGAAAGCATCACTACGAACAAAGCTAGTGGAGGTGATGGAATTCCAGTTGAGCTGTTCCAAATCCTGAATGATGATGCTGTGAAAGTGCTGCACTCAATATGCCAGCAAATTTGGAAAACTCAGCAGTGGCCACAGGACTGGAAAAGGTCAGTTTTCATTCCAATCCCAAAGAAAGGCAATGCCAAAGAATGCTCAAACTACCGCACAATTGCACTCATCTCACACGCTAGTAAAGTAATGCTCAAAATTCTCCAAGCCAGGCTTCAGCAGTATGTGAACCGTGAACTTCCTGATGTTCAAGCTGGTTTTAGAAAAGGCAGAGGAACCAGAGATCAAATTGCCAACATCTGCTGGATCATCAAAAAAGCAAGAGAGTTCCAGAAAAACATCTATTTTTGCTTTATTGACTATGCCAAAGCCTTTGACTGTATGGATCACAATAAACTGTGGAAAATTCTTCAAGAGATGGGAATACCAGACCACCTGACCTGCCTCTTGAGAAATTTGTATGCAGGTCAGGAAGCAACAGTTAGAACTGGACATGGAATAACAGACTGGTTCCAAATAGGAAAAGGAGTATGTCAAGGCTGTATATTGTCACCCTGTTTATTTAACATATGCAGAGTACATCATGAGAAACGCTGGACTGGAAGAAACACAAGCTGGAATCAAGATTGCTGGGAGAAATATCAATAACCTCAGATATGCAGATGATACCACCCTTATGGCAGAAAGTGAAGAGGAACTAAAAAGCCTCTTGATGAAAGTGAAGGTGGAGAGTGAAAAAGTTGGCTTAAAGCTCAACATTCAGAAAACGAAGATCATGGCATCCGGTCCCACCACTTCATGGGAAATAGATGGGGAAACAGTGGAAACAGTGTCAGACTTTATTTTTCTGGGCTCCAAAATCACTACAGATGGTGACTGCAGCCATGAAATTAAAAGATGCTTACTCCTTGGAAGGAAAGTTATGACCAACCTAGATAGCATATTCAGGAGCGGAGACATTACTTTGCAAACAAAGGTCCGGCTAGTCAAGGCTATGGTTTTTCCTATGGTCATGTATGGATGTGAGACTTGGACTGTGAAGGAGGCTGAGCACCAAAGAATTGGTGCTTTTGAACTGTGGTGTTGGAGAAGACTCCTGAGAGTCCCTTGGACTGCAAGGAGATCCAAGCAGTCCATTCTGAAGGAGATCAGCCCTGGGATTTCTATGGAAGGAATGATGCTAAAGCTCATTCAGCAGTATGTGAACTGCTGAAGGAATGATGCTCAAACTCCAGTACTTTGGCCACTTCATGCAAAGAGTTGACTTATTGGAAAAGACTCTGATGCTGGGAGGGATTGGGGGCAGGAGGAGAAGGGGACGACAGAGGATGAGATGGCATCACTGACTCGATGGATGTGAGTCTGAGTGAACTACAGGAGTTGGTGATGGACAGGGAGGCCTGGCGTGCTGCGATTCACGGGGTCGCAAAGAGTTGGACACGACTGAGTGACTGATCTGATATGATCTGATTTATGACAATGGTAATAAGGTGGAAAGAATGAGTGGCAAGCATGATCTTTGCCTATAAATAACAAAAGGTCTTCCAAGAAGATAAAGTGTTCCATAGGTGGATATTACAGAAGGTAAACTTCAGCTTAATAAGGTACATTTTCTGACTATAAAAATAAAGAGATGAACAATGGTTAGACTAACTTTTCCATCTTCATAAGTCAAATATGAATGTTATCTTAATAGAGGTATTGAAGCAAGAATACAAACAGTAAAATCCTAGAGGATGAACCTGAGCTTTATGGTGTTAATGACATCAATCCTATGATTTCACATGGTTCAGCTTAAGGTCATTCTCAGTTTAAGAAGTGCCACAGGATTATAGGAGGCTTCTGATGCCTCCACCAGAGAAGTTCAATTCAAATTTTCTCTAAAGATGTAGAAGACAGGCAGAAGGTGAATTGAAGAGATGGCAGTCTGGAAACTGATAACAGTAAAGATATACTCAGACCTTGAGGATCATAAGCCCTGCTCCTATAATGAAAAGAAGGCTGAAAATGTTTGAGAGAGAGCTCTAGAGAAGTAGTAGGTTGGTAAGGAAAAAGAAATAGAGGTACTGAAACACTAGAATGCATAGCAGAGACAAAGGTCAACCAGAAAGCTACTGACAACCTGTTCCCAGGTATTTGCTGAGGTCCATGTATGGAATGTTACTAGATTATTAATTGTCAAAGATAATAAGGGGCTCAAAGAACATTTAGGCCAACTTTCTCATTTTGTGGGTATAGATACCAAAGCTGTGTTAGAACATAAACAATGGACACATGAGCTCCTTGGAAGTGTAAACCCAGTCTAGAGTTCAATCTAATAAAATGAAATAGAAGGGGTGAAAGCCTCAATGGACTTAAGAGGTAACAAGAGACTTTCAAGGTCACATTGATTAATATGTGGGCTTTTTTTGTGATAAAGAAGTGCTTTTTCACTAAATCACAGCACTGGCTAAATTTATCAAAATATAATTATAGTTCTCCACCAGAGAACAGTTAATGTCCATGAGAGACAACATTCAAAAGATGTGGGATTACCTATTCTTCTGTTATTGTTATGTCATCCAGCTCTACTATTATCGGCTAGGTTGTGTCCTCCACTCCAAATTCATATGTTGAAGTTGAGTACTTCAGAATGAGACTGTATTTGGAGATAGGTCTTGAAATTAAGTCAAAGCAAGTTGATATGGGTGGACCCTAATCCAATAAAACTGATGCTCTTACAAGAAGAGAGGACTGGGACACAGAAGACATGGGGGGAAAAGATGCTAAGACCTGAGGATAAGATGTTCCTGTACAAGCCAAACAGCGATGGATGAAACAACCATGCTGGCACGTTGATCTGGGAATTCCAGCTTCTAGAACAATAAGAAATCATATTTCCATTGTTTAAGCCACCAATCTGCAGTATTTTGTAATGGAAGCCTAGAAAAACAAATATATTTATTAAATGGTAGGAAACAATGTTTTAAAATACTCCCATAACCTAGATGGGAGTTTAAAAAACAAAGTAAAGCCTGAAAGCTAAAAGGGGACCTCAGGGAGTCAAAGAACTAAGCCTTAAAATGGTAAGTCTTCAGAGGAACCTCAGTTTTTTCAAGATTTTTTTTCAGAGCAAAAACAATATTAATCTGTTGTAAAAGAAAAATTGGTATACTATGAAGTAAAATGCTGACTCTACATGAACCTTCAGAAGAAAAAAACGTGGGTTTGTAATAAAATTTGCAGTAATGGTAGAATGCTTTGGATTATATTCTTAGATTCCCAGAGATCTGGTGTTCATTTGCTTTATATGGAAATTTTAGTGAAAAGTTTGAAAAGCATTGTTTTAAGTGCATTTGATGCTTCTCAAATATTCTTTCATCTATATGGCATGCTGAGGCTTTTGCTCAGTTGTGTCTGATTCTTTGTGACCCCATGGACTATATAGTCCATGGCATTCGTCAGGTCAGAATACTGGAGTGGGTAGCTGTTCCCTTCTCTAGGGGATCTTCCCAACCCAGGGATCGAACCCAGGTCTCCCTCATTGCAGGTGGATTCTTTCCCAGCTGAGCCACCAAAGAAGCCCTTATTCTGTTCTAGGCACTTAAAAAACTGCCAAGAATAACAGACATGAACAGGTTCTACTGCCAGCCCTGTTCACATATGAATAAACCTCCATCTCTAGACAACTCTGATGTATGTCTGGTTTGAAAAGGAACCACCAATGGAGAATGTTCTCAGAAGCTCAACCTTTCTCTCTGTACATCTCTTTCAGCTAATCTCAGCTAAGCCAATGAGGTGAAGAGTAACTCTTTCTGGATAAATGCTTCCTTCTTCTCCTCCCCAGCTTCACATCATTTGGATAAGGGTTCAGGAACAGAAGCAAAAAGGGAAAGACACCACAAGCGTCAGCCTACCTTAACATGCAGGTATAGTTTCCCGTGTCATTGAGAAGCGTGGGCCGGAACCAGAGCACGTCTTTCTCCTTACTAATGCGGTTCTCAGGGAGGCGGAAGTTAATTGGCTCCTCCAGGTCCCGGTCCTGCCTGGTCCAATACCAGATGAGAGTAAGGCCTGCTGAATGGGCTGTGCTGTAGTTATATTTCAAGAAGTGTTCAAAGAGTGGGCACTTGATACGAGCTGGTTCATCTTCATACACTTGGATCTGCCTCATGGTATCTAGTCCCCAGTCATCGCAGCGTTCTGGAATAATCAAAAAGAAAGAAAAGGCAGCTGAATCATCTCACCTCCAAAGAACATACCTTCTCCTTAAGATACCCCCAACCTTTTTCAGGACTCTCTTCTCTGGTCATATTAATTAGCCTCTTTCTAACAAATGCTTATAATAGACAGTTGTGCTGTAAGGAAATGACTTCCTCTCATTCTTTCATCATCTTTTGACTATCTCTTGGATAACAGTGTGATCTGATAGTTTGATCCTGTTGAATCCAACAAGGTATGAGGGAGAATCTCACCTGGACAAGAAATCATGTATTCTTTCACTCCTCTGGGGACAAAGGCAATTCTAAGGATAAGATCTTAACTGAAAAGAGAAGCCCCCTAGTTCTCCTCTGGTCTCCGAATTTGGGGGCTAAATCGTCACTGTCCAATAGCAGTAAAATGCCTGCCACATATTTAAGTAAAACGCCTGCCACATCATTTTAGATGTCTCGATTGCCACATTAAAGAAATAAAAAGAAGCAGGCACAATTAATTTTTATATTTTATTAAACTTGATACATCTAAAACATCACAAATATTAATATTTTATACTTACATTCTTTTTTATAATCAATCTTAAAAATTCAATATACTTTACACTTGTTGCACATATCTGACCGACTACAATACACAGGAAAGGTTTCTAGTAAGAGAGAGATACATAGGGTAGAGCTTAGGCACCCTGCTGGTAGCTAGACCCTACAGAAGCAGAACTGTCAGACCTTTTCACAGCTGATCAAAGATGTAAGAGCAGGGCCAGCTTGCATCAACTGAGTTGAACTTATCTTACTAGAACTGCCCAGACAACTTACAGACTCATGAGCAATAATACATGAGTGATAAATTAAAAGAGGTTTGTGATCATTTGTTAGGCAACATCTTGGGGGTAACAGATAGCTAATAAAACAACTAACAGTGACTAATGTTGATAAGAGCAAAGAGTTTGAAGATTTATGACTTGCAAAATGTTTTGTAAGTAAGTAATAAATCTCTAAATAAATAATAGATCTCTGGGAAATTTAACAAACTGATGTTTCTAAGACTCAACAAATTAGTACTGTTTACAACTGTAATGCTTCATTTAGAAACACCTTTTAAAATCCAATATACAAAAAAAGAACTGGAAAGACCAACATTTTGTTCACATTAAGACAAATTGATATTAAAATATTTTAATTAAACATATATCATAACGTTCTTTAAATATATTTTCACCCACACTGCAAAGTTGTAGAATTAGGTCATTTAGTTTACAGGACATTTTAACCACTGTTTTGTTTTTTTTTTTTCAGATAAGTAAGTCAGGTTGAATACATGCATCTAATTTCATCCCTTAATGAAACTTCACTAAAACTAATTTTTTGAGACATTATCCCAAGTAATAGCAATAATAAGAGAAAAGACAATAGCAATACCATAACGGACAAAATGGTGACCAGTTTGGCCCATTTAAATGAAAAGTCCTAAATGAGGAGAGGAAAGCTGGAGAACAAACCAATCTGCAAAGTAGAATGCAAAAAACATCAGGAGAAAGTGTCACTATCAAGATAAGTAATCACTACTACCTTAACACCCAATATTTCTGGGCTCTCTTCCTAGGCATATTGTAAGATTGTACTTTTATGTCCTTCTGAAATAAGAGGATGCCATGTGACTCACTTTGGCCAAAATGATGTACCAAGTGTCACATGTAGTGAGTGTTTTAAGAGCCAGAGTATGTTTCACTATGCTTCCTTTTCTTCTGCCTTAGCAAATATGAAAACATAGACATTGAGACTCCTTTAGCTTATTTCCCTTGATATAGATGGCGTATGGAAAAGCTTTACTATTTTAAGTCATAGAGAATTAGGATTGCTTATTACCAATATGAATCATCTATATTATCCTGGCAAATGCAACCACATACCTTAAAAATAAGCACATATATACAATAGTAAAATAAGGAGAAGTAGATGAAGAGTATGTCTAAAAGTGACATTTTTTGTTCCAAGCTCACCCTCCTGGCACTCAGTAACCTTTCTCACTGAGCTTCAAGGATTGGAACAGCCAGGAGAGTGTAAACAGACTTTACACTCCAGGCAGGAGAATGAATGAATCTTCTCTAGAAACCTGACTACTTTCAGAGGAAAGAATCTAACAATCTTACTAAGAGAGAATTTTTTTAAACGACTTATACAGCCATATCATTTAACATAAAAAGCTCAAGATTAACAAACCCCACATACACACTTAGAATTTCTAATCAGCTTCCTAATCACTTCTTAAATACGAACAGCCCTAGGAGACATCTGAAAAAAATCTCTACTATTAACAGTAACACCCAAAGAAACATTGTAAAAAAAATTTGATAAAACCAAAATTATTCAAGAAATCTTTGAAAACAAAACTATCATTAACATCCTCAGAGAGATAAGGAAACTTCTACATTCATCAAGCGAGAACAGGATGATACAACAAAGGAATATTCAGAGAAAAACAAAAATCTCATTAAAATTAAAAAGTGATTAAAGAGAGGTACATTTTAATAAATGGTTTATTTGGAAGTTGAAATTGAGAATTTTCTAAAGAGTAGAATACAAAGAAAAATAAAAAATAGACAAGAAAGTTAGAAGACTAGTCCAGGAGTCTTAAGATCTCCTTAATAGAATCCCCAAAAGAAAAAAAAAAAAAGGAGAAAACTCTCAATTAAATAATTCAAAGCAAAAACAAATCTCAGAACTAAAATACATAACCTTCTAAATTAAAAAGAGCTGTCAATTGCTCCAGTACTGTGGATGGAAACAGACTTGCACCACAAAAATATTTTTTAAAACCGAAAAAAGAAAAGATTATATAAACTACTGGCAAGTAAGAAAGAGGAAAAAAAATAGTCACATACTAGGAAGACTAGGAATCAGAATGGCTTTGCAACTTTTAAAAACAAGACTAGAAACTAGAAGATAATGACTCAATGCATCTTATGGAAATGTTTTATCAATCTTGAATCTTAAACCCAACTAACATTTTCAGACACATAAAGACTCAGTAATTTTTCTTCCTATACTATTTTTCAAGAAGCTTCTGGGGAATTTGTGTCCAGAAAAAAAAAGAGAGGAAAAACAACAGAGGCAAAAATGAGATCAAGGATTAGAAGGATCCAACTAAAGAGAGAGGGGAAGGGATTCCCAGGATAACAATGCAGAACATCCTAGGAAAGCAGCTATACATTAGGGTTTGATGGTAAATCGGTATAGATAGAAGGAAAATGGAGATCACCAACAAAGGAAAAAAACTGTAACTGATGGATTATCTGATTAGATTACCACAGTGAACAATTATGCTGAAGGGCAATTGAAAAGTATAAAAATATTTACCAAAAGATACTAATTAGGGATTTCTCTGGTGGTCCAGTGGTTAAGACTCCCTATTTTCATTGCAGGGGTTGCAAATTCAATCCCTGGTCAGAGAACTAAGATCCCACATGATGAACTAAGATCCCACATAATTTAAATTGATCCCATATCCTTTTTTAAATTGTTATTTTGGCTAGGGACTTTTGCTTTGTTTTGTTTTAATGTGGACCATTTTAAAAGTCTTTATTGAACTCGTTACAATCTTGTTCTATGTTTTGAATTTTTTGGCTGTGAGGCATGTGGGATCTTAGCCCCTACAACCAGGGACCCAACCCACACCCAGTGCATTGGAAAGCAAAGTCTTAACCACTGGACTGCCACAGAAATCCCAGCCCTAAGAAGTCTTTATGACCCTGAACAATAATTAATAATAGCAAGACAGATGATAAGTGACAGGTGGATTTTTTTTTTTTTGGTAAAGATAAGAGAATGCTAATTGTGAAAATGAAATGGAAAAAGAGAATCAAAACCAGAAGCATGTACTCAGGCAGACAAATTTAGAACAAAGTTTGAAATGAAATTTTGGTGTTCACCGGGGCAGACTGTGGCAGAGACTGGGTAAATGTTCATTAGTTCTGTTTTCTCTTCTTGGCCCGTATGAAACCTGCACATCCTTGGCAATTGGGTTGGGACCATGTGACTTGGTTCTGGCCAGTGAGGGACCGGAAATACTATACAACTTGAAATTCTCAGCATAATCTTTGGTGCTTTCTCTTTCCCTTCCATGGAGTCCTTGAATTTGCGAAAAGTGCAGCATGACAACATGGAAGGAGCCTGGATTCCTGCCATCAGTCAAAGCAGGGCTTCTCAGGAAAGCTTTGAAAGTTTCTCACTTTCAAAGAGTTAAGCCAAATCTCTATCAATTAAGGCACTGAGATGTAAGACACTAATTTGTTATAGCAAGTAGTATTGACTAATAAAGGAAGCCAGAATTTTTCTCTCATAATATAATAATAAATCAAGAGCAAACAGACTTATTTTTAAAACAACATGTTAAAGGCCCTTACATAGTAAAATTTAAACACAGGTTAACAAAAATGTCTGTTTTATTCACTGAATATCTTTTCAACCAAATTAAATGTAATACAGTGTCAAGGGGAAAAGCCATCTTATATCTGCAGTGTATCTCCCTTACAGAATATTTCATGGGTCAAATGAGTATATCTATAGAGTGAATCAGACTCCTTTACAATAGGGACCAAAAAACACACATATTAGTATTTGTAAGCATTAGTAAAAATGATATTAGTATTGAGTTTTTGGGGGGGGGCATTTACCCATTTGAAATTAGTTCTGAGAGTTCTTTAACTTTCCCTAGCCAGCCACCTGAGGGAACTTTGTCAGAGATTTTTAAATTATTCAATGAACAAATAAAAATAAAATCTATGACAATGGACAGGAGTGTCATGCAATACCAAATTAATTATACGATTCACTGCAGGCACCAGGCAAAGAAGATACTGGGGAAATGGCTGTTATGCAAATAGATGTACCTCTAATAACAGCAAAGGGAATTTAACGAATTACTGGCACAGAGAATTACTTTTTTGTTTAAAATGTCCCTTCTCACCCAGAGAACTCCATAGTGGAAGTCCTCTCTAAGCTGGCCCCTCTAAGCTGGGAGGACTATAAAGTCATCATTTCCCTCAGTCAAAGGATTTCTTACCGCTGGGGCTTGGTGGCACAGAGGACTAATGGGAAGGTGCAAAGCCAAGCCGCTGGAAAATCAACCCGCGCTCCTGACAGCAATTAGCATTTATATAGCAGGGTATACATTTTAACTAATTAATCTCACAACACCCTCTTGGGCTTTCATGCCCATTCCCACATTACATGCCAGGAAATGAAGACAGAAAGATTAATTGACTTACTTTTGCCTGAGTGGTAGCACAAATAAAAGCTGCCTGAACATAGCTCTGGGAGGCTTGTTGCAAAGCTGTGTTCACACATACAAAGCAAGATATTTCCCACAGGAAAGCTACTCATATATTTGTATTTATTAACTATTTACTGGAAGCCTGCTGTGTTGGGTGCTACAGTAAAGAGAATGTAAATTTAAGAAATCAAGAAGCTCAAGTATAGGAGGAAAAAAAGGAGGGGGAGGAGTTTTAAATATTGGAAGAACTAAGGTGGAATTAATGTCTATATGTAATTATTTGCCCTGTGCCACTTACTTACAACCTTGGACAAAATGCTTCCCCCTCAGATTCATGTGTCATATGCCTATTGTATAGTGCTGTATGGAAAGCTGAGGTCTAGAGACATGTAAAGAGCTCAGTATATATTAGCTGGATCTGCATGATAAACCTTAGTGGGTCTTTGTCCAGCAAGAGGTTAATAATGTTGGAAAGAGAAAGACATAGACACAAAATTAATTAAAAGAAAATACTTGGTAGAATGAATGAACCAACTGTTAAAACAGGCTTCTAAGCAGGACAGTAGTCATTATATTAGTATAGTATAGTAGTGTAGTGTAGTATAGTATCATATAGTGTAGTATGGTATAGTGTAGTATTGTATAGTAAAGTATAGTATAGTATAGTATATACATGGTGCAGGTAGAAATAACAATCCTGAGATTGAGTTTAGATGAGAACCAGGCCCTTTTAACATCCTATCTTAGAATGTGGCATAGATGAAGTCACCTTAAAAACTCCTATCAGCCCCTTCTAGTAGTCCTATGTCTGAGGGCAGAGACTCAGTCTAATGCAAGGCTGGTTTTACAACCATCTTGGTAATTTTGAATAGTTTTGTTTTTCTAGTAGTATACTTGGCTCCTCATGAAAATTACCCTGGTACTGTGACCCAGACCCACTCCAGTGTTCTTGCCTGGAGAATCCCAGGGACGGGGGAGCCTGGTGGGCCGCCGTCTATGGGGTCGCACAGAGTCGAACACGACTGAAACGACTTAGCAGCAGCAGCAGCAGCAACTGTGACCCAGAGAGAATCTAAAGTGTGAGCAAGCTGGTTAGGCTGGGAAGCAACACTAAATGAGTGACATGAAGACAAGAAGTAAATCAACAGACTAAGTGTGGGCAAGTCTCTGAGGTAAGATAGAGAAGTGTCAGACACAAAACCCTTAGCAGGAGCCCTGAGGGAGAAGACATGCACAGAGCATTAACATTGGGGTTAACAAACATGATTCAGAAGCAGACTTTAATACCCACTGACTGTATTAATTCAACTAAAAATAACTACTGAGCAACCCATCCTGCGTGTGTGTGTCACTTCAGTCATGCCTGACTCTTTGCGACCGTATGTACTGTATCCCATCAGGCTCCTCTGTCCATGGGATTCTCCAGGCAAGAATGCTGGAGTAGACTGCTATGCCCTCCTTCAGGGAATCTTCCTGAGCCAGAGATGGAACCTGAGTCTCTTATGTCTCCTGCATTGGCAGGCAGCTTCTTTACCACTAGCACCACCTAAGCCAAGTACTGAAGCAGGTGTTTAGAATTCATTGGTGAATTAAATAAAGGTCTCACAGAGTATACCTTCTTACATAAGGAGACTGACAATAAAAATGCTAAGTAAGAAAAGCATAGGGTACATTGGAAGGTAATAAGCCAATGAAACAAAGAAAAACACTGAATCTCATAAGAGGGATCAAGAATGAGGGAATGGGGGAGAGAAGAGAGTCATAAGTAGGAAATTTTTAAAAAGATAGGCAGGGTAAGTCATTCAACTATAATAAACCTCAGTTTCCACATCCAAAACATGAAGATTATAATAGTACAGAGTACTTAAGAAAAACAGAGTGAGGCGGGGATAAAAAGTACTATAGAAACTATAAAGCTCTATGCATGTACCCCTTGCAATTCATATGTAGACTGCCATTCTCTGCGTGACCTGTGGAAAATGATTCTTCTCTCCAGGTCTGTGGTAGAAACTGTTAAACATGTCTCATTTACCATGTTCCTGCATCCTTCTTTTTTTAGCATTTGGGAATTTCCACTTGGGTATACAGCCATTCAGAATAAAGGCTACATTTTCCAGCTTCAGTCTCACCTGGACAGAGTCAGGGGACTAAGTTCTGGCCAATGGAATATGTGTGAAATCATCATGTGGGAGATTTCAGAAAGTTGCCTTGAGAAACATTGACATACTGGATGTTTCCTGGGCTTTGCTACTACCCTACTTCTTCCATCTTGCTGCTGGAAACTTGAAAAGTGACAGCTGAAACTACCTTATTGACCATAAGAATAAAGGCCACACCCTGAAGATGGAGGAAGGTGAAAGTGAGAGGAGATGGGGCCGTGAATGAAGTATGGAGCAGCTTAATCAAACCTGAATATTCTACCTCTAGATTTTACATAAGAAATATCCTTTCTGCTAGAAGTGTGGTCCATGACCACTATCTCATTAGCACCCCTTGAGAATCTGTCAGAATTACAGACTTCCAGGCCCCACATATACTCACTATATCAGAATCTACAGTTTAACAAGATCCCTAGGTGATTTCTATGGAAGTATTAATTTATTTTGAATCTTCTTATTCACAGCTGATCATTATCCTAATTGATAACAATGTCCTATTTCATCTCTTATAATAAGTAGGTTGTTGAACTATTTCTGAGGTTGTATCCACCCTGTCAGTCTATGACTCCGATTAACATTTACATTTAAAAATATATTCTCTTTTGTTCCTCTGTGGAAAAAAATATTTAAACCATCCAGATATTTTTTTTAGCAGTGTCTTATTATAAACCACCAGTTTTCAGAAAATAAAATCTATAAACTACATTTCCTAGAGCATGATTTAAGTGAAAAAAAAATAGATGATTAAAACTTAGATAATTTTTATTCAGAGCAGAGCTACTCAAAGGTCTAGAAAATGTTGCTGAAATTTAATAGTTGTCAACTAAGCCATCACAAGGAGAGAGACAAGTTCCTGATGGGGGAGGAAAGCTGGAGAGGCTCTGAGCACCCATCAGACATCTCAGGATGCTTGTACTGTTCAATAATACTCAGCTAATAACTGGCAGATGGCTTTCCTGGACCAGATAATTAGACATACCTTACTCCCACTAAAGAAGGGAGTTTTCTTGATTGAAAAAAAAAAAAAAAAACTAGCTCCAAGAGGATAAGATTTGCCAGATAAGAAATTCAGAAAGTGTGTTGGGGGAGGGTAAAGATCTACAAGTTACAGCTTCAGTTTTGCAGTTTAGAGTTTGCTGCTAGAAAAAGTATTATTCCAGATAGTATATAACGCTTCCTTGACACACTGAGCACTTATCATTACACTGACCTAAAGGCTGCTATTTTATATCAATTAGAAGTGGTAGTCCTTACAATTAAAACAACAACAAAAAAGTAGAGAAAGTCATTACCAGGCAAAGAAGAAAATAAAGATAAGAGGTGAAAAAGGACAATGAAATCTCACAATTGGTTGAAAACAACAAAACCAGTGATGTTTAGATCTAAAACATACACCAAAGCAGGCGATACTCACAGTTACAAAATCAAACCATCTGAAGGATCACAGAGTTACGATCTTTCTTTGTCTGGCACCGGCACTCTAGGGTCTCTGAACAGTTTGGTTTTTATTCAATACCTGCCATGTGGCTGTTTTTCTCCCAGTCTGTGAACATGAGTGTCACTTTCTACAGAGCTCTCCTTGTGGCAGAGGACTTGAGAAAAAACCCTGGTGCTCTAGAAATGTTTACAGTTCTCAGGTCTAGAAGAGCTGCTGAAGGTCTCCAGGCTCACTCTTGGTCTCCATCAAGTCATCCCCCAACTGGTGTCTGGAGCACCAACAAAGAGACCCTTCATCATCATGAGTTAATGTCCAAGAAAGGCCCATAGCTGCCCTTCCTGCTGCTGCGTATAATAAGGAGAAATATGGAATAGCATTATCTAACAGCTGCCTAGAAAAGGCTCTGCTTCTCTCATCAAAGTGGCAGCAGGGGTGAGCAGACTAAAGAATGGATTGTGGGTGTGTTGCCTCTTTACCATGGTTCCATTATTTTCTTTAAAAAAAAATCACTGTAATGAGCATCCTCATGTGGCTGAAGGGAGTGATTTTCTTTGCAGGGCTGTTGTGACAATAAATAAACTGGCTTATGTCAAGTGTGACACAGTGCACTAGGGAAACTCTAAGCAGTCATTAGCTGGTTTTTATGTTTTTTCCCCAAGCAATTTTTTCTAATCCATGATTAAGATGTAAATATCCAATTACTATTCACATAAAATCAGCAGCCTTCGCTCTCTTTATTTTCATTATTACTCAATATTTGCTTGGCTCCTAGAGTTGTAGGGGATATAAAAAAAATGTAGCACAAAGCAAGGTCTTTGCTTTCAAATCTTCATTCAAGAAGTAGGCCCTCAGTATTGGAAGTAAAGGCATTTTGGACATCATCACAGAATCCCAAAACACATGGGTCTTAGATCTGGTTGTAGCCTTCTATTCCAGTAGATATCTGATAATACCCTCATTTCACAGATGAGGTGAATGAAGCTAAGAGAAGATAAAAGACATACCTGAGAGATGGGCTAATTATATATGATAGAGGTGGGGAGGGACCAAATAGATCTCATATCCTGACATGGCTTTCCCTGTAGAGCCTCTGCATGTCCTTTCTCAGTCATTTCTGACTCTGTGATACCATGGACTGTAGCCTGCCAGACTCCTCCATCCATGGCATTCTCCAGGCAAGAATACTGGAGTGGGTTGCCATTTCATTCTCCTGGGGATCTTTCTTACCCAGGGATTGAACTCAATCTCCTGCATTGGTAGGTGAATTATTTGCCACTGAGCCACCTGTGGAGTCTCTGGAGCCTGTCAATTCCAGTTTGAATCCTTATTCTGCTACATGCTAGCCATGGGGGCAAGTGCAAGTAAATATTCCTATGTGTCAAAGAAGGCTGGTTTTAAGACTAAACAGACAATCCTTTTTAATGCGTTCAACAGAGAGCTCTTCAGTAGTCCTCACTATTCTTAATATTATATTCCTCTCTTTCTTGATTCCAAACAGAGTATGGATAATTTCAAACTAAATATAGCCCGACAAATATTGTTAACATTTAACCTATGGGGACTCCCCTCTAACATGGTATTTGAGACTGTTAGACTACAAGGGAGTTTTTGAAACATCTAGAACAACCCTCCCATTTTATATATGAAGTAGCTAAGCCCAGAGAGCTAACTTGATGAATGACTCAGAGCTCACGGGCAAACATAGAAACTTTTTTTCAAGGCAAGTGTCATGTTCTTTCTACTCCATCATTCTGGTGAAATACAGATCTGTGCAAACATTCCCAGTTGGTATTAGCAATGTAAATAGTACAATAGCATATTCTCCTAGAAAACAGGTGGAAATGGGCAAGAAAGCCAATGCAGGAAGACTGAAACAGAAAAGAGTAATAGTGGAGCACAGGAGGGAACTCTACATGTGTTCTGCATAATAGAGCCACCCAATTCTCCCTCTCATTTTACAGGTGACATATGGGTCTTATCGTTGAGGCTGATATTAAAACAAGTGACAGCCCTGCCCATAGGTGTGGCACTTGGAAAGAAAGATTTCGTGCCCCAGCTTCCTCATGTGTAATAACACATGAAGCAAAATATGAAGCTAATGAAAGTTCCTACCTTGTGGACCAAATACAAGTTCCTGCCTCATGGAACTACTGACAGGGGTAAAAAAGATCACACAAGAAAATACCACATGCTTGGATGCCTAGTAACTTAACAAATTTTAGCTAAAATTATTATGTTGATTTTCACAGATGAGGGAAATAAAAACTGGAAAGATAGCAGGGAAAAGTACTACGTGCATTTGTTTCAAGCTTTTATTGTGTTTTACCAGAGTCCGGACAGAAAATTCAAAATTAAGAGTTGACTCTTAAAATGTAGAAAGCAGACTAAGCATAAACCTACTTCCTAATTAGCAATGATAGCCAAGCGATCACTTTTCCCTGTGATGGAAATGCAAAGCCCTCCATATACTCAAGTGGTCTCTATACCCTCCCTCCTTAAGTCTTGCATTCCAGTTGGAGGTTCAGGGAGGTGTGCTCAGTGCAAAGTACATCAGAGGCCTTCAATTTTTAATTAAAAGCTATATGATTCCCATGCCTCAAGATCGGCAATCATATTTTATAAACAATGACAAAGCTAAAGAAAAAAAAAAAAAGAGCATCTTGTGAGCTTTGCCAGCAATCTCCCCATAAATTCTCAGAAATTGCCTGGAGTAAAAGGGTGTTTGAGATCTTCATTACCTGCCAGAGGAAGAGACATGGGTTACAATCCTCCCAGTGCATTTAAGAGAGGCATCACCTATAAAATGCAAGTGCACTCTCATTCAATTTTAATAATGTGTCAAGCATGTAGATTTTTCTTGAAAGCTGGTAGTTACAGGCAGAAAACAAAACATTCTGAGAGAAAATCAGGTGAAGCAAGCAACAAAGCTGAGCATTAAGGGTCTGGGAAATGTCTAGGTGTGAATGATGACGGAGGGTACAGGAAGAATTCATAAGGTACAGGTTTCTGAGTGTCTGGGCTTCCAGTAGTTCCTCATCTAGAGAACAGTGTCAGCTTCCAAAAGGAGGAGCAGGGTCTTGGAAAGATAAATGCCAAGACTAAATCACGGTCTAAGTTTCTGAATGTTTAAGACACTTCTAACTCACGGTGCTTCTAAGAAAACGACTATGCATTGGAGCTAGAAGATTACAAATCATCCCGTTCCAGGACATGTTATACTGACTAGACTCTGGGACCAGAGGGCTGAAGGAATGCCTGAAAAAAGGACTGAGTTAGGAGCAGAGGCTGGATGGAATCGTCCAGATTCCTAGTTATCTGCCCCATGTCATGCATGACTTCTGCCTATAAAACCAATTACAAAAGATAATTTATACCACACTTCCATCAATTTTTGTTTTTCTTTACTCCTGGTGTATCAAAGTTTGAACTTTTATGCTTAAATTTATGCTCAGCTACTTGACTCACTATAGGGTTTAGAACATTTGTCTCATATATTCATTGCCAAAGAGAAAGCAGAAAACACAAACCAACTTTTCTGAAATCCAGAGCTCTTGAAACATAGGAAGCAAAACAGAAGAACAAACTTTTAATATAGGAAGCAAAAGCAAACACTCTGAAGAAACCAAATGCAGAAGTTTTTAGCTAATAACCCTATTATCAGCCCTCTTTCACACAGTACACACATTTTCCATTGACACTCATGAAGGGTTATATGCCAATGTTCTGCCACTGAATAAAAGCAAATAATTATGATAAAGAAGAAAAATGAAAAGAGAAATAGGTGCTAGATCAAGAAAAGGGTCTGCAGTCATACCAAGAAGGCTTTTGGGAGCACACAACTTTGACTGTCATTGTATATATCTCTGTTTCGTGTATCTGTGTGTTCACTCAAGGTATATATCTCAAGGCAAAACTATTAAGACCAGGACACTCTTCTCTGGGTAATTTCCACCTCTCAATGCTGTGGCTCCCGGCCTTGTGGAGAAAGTGACAACAGAGGTGGTGGATTAGAAACTCTGTAATGACCTATATGGCAAAAGAATTTTAAAAAGAGTTCAGTTCAGTTCAGTTGCTCAGTCATGTCTGACTCTGCAACCCCATGGACTGCAGCATCCCAGGCTTCCCTGTCCATCACCAGCTACTGGAGATTACTCAAACTCATGTCCATCAAGTCAGTGATGTCATCCAACTATCTCATCCTCTGTTGTCCCCTTCTCCTCCTGCCTTCAATCTTTCCCAGCATCTGGGTCTTTTCAAATGAGTCAGTTCTTCACATCAGGTGGCCAAAGTATTGGAGTTTTGGCTTCACCATCAATCCTTCCAATGAATAATCAGGACTGATTTCTTTACGATTGACTGGTTTGATCTCCTTGCAGTCCAAGGGACTCTCAAGAGTCTTCTCCAACACCACAGTTCAAAAGCATCAATTATCTGGTGTTCAGCTTTCTTTATAGTCCAACTCTCACATCCATACATGACCACTGGAAAAACCATAGCTTTGACTAGATGGACCTTTGTTGGCAAAGTAATGAATGTCTCTGCTTTTCAATATGGTGTCTAGGTTTGTCATAGCTTTTCTTTCAAGGAGCAAGAGTCTTTTAATTTCAATGCTGCAGTCACCATCTGCAGTGATTTTGGAGCCCCCAAAAATAAAGTCTCTTACTGTTTCCATTGTTTCCCCATCTATTTGTCATGAAATGATGGGAGCAGATGCCACGATCTTAGTTTTCCAAATGTTGAGTTTTAAGTCAACTTTTTCACCCTCCTCTTTCACTTTCATCAAGAGGCTCTTTAGTTCTTCTTCACTTTCTGCCATAAGGGTGATGTCATCTGCATTTCTGAGGTTATTGATAACTCTCCTGGCAATCTTGATTCCAGCTTGTGCTTCATCCAGCCCACCATTTTGCATGATGTACTCTGAATATAAGTTAAATAAGCAGGGTGACAATATACAGCCTTGACATACTCCTTTCCTGATTTGGAACCAGTCTGTTGTTCTATATCCAGTTCTAACTGTTGCTTCTTAACCTGCATACAGATTTCTCAGGAGGCAGGTAAGGTCCCATCTCTTGAAGAATTTTCCACAGTGTGTTGAGATCCACAAAGTCAAAGGCTTTGGCATAGTCAATAAAGCAGAAGCAGATGTTTTTCTGGAACTCTCTTGCCTTTTCGATGATCCAATAGATGTTGGCAATTTGATCTCTGATTCCCCTGCCTTTTCTAAATCCAGCTTGAACATGTGGAAGTTTACAGTCCATGTATTGTTGAAGCCTGGCTTGGAGGATTTTGAGCATTTTTTTGATAGCATCTGAGATGAGTGCAATTGTGTGGTAGTTTGAACATTCTTTGGCATTGCCTTTCTTTGGGATCTCCTGACTCCATGTTGCCCAACTCCATGTCTCCCGTGTCTCCTGCATTATAGGCAGATTTTTAACTGCTGAGCCACCAGGGAAGTCCCATAGTAAACTGCTGAGCCTTTTCTTTGACTATACAAATTCATTTTCAGACATATCTTTAAACTTCCTTGCCATTAAATATAGTTCCTGAGGTACATCTAATAGTATTCTTTATAGGGAATAACAATATAGGGTCAACAGATCTGATTTCTTGCACCAACTCTACCAGTGACAATACCATTACTATAATAATTACCACTATGGCCACCTAGTATTGAATATTTTCTATATGCCAAGTATTAAGTGCTTTACATTTATTATCTCTTTTAATTCTCACAACAACTCTTTCAGATGATTTTATTATTGTCCCCATTTAACAAGTGAGGAATGAGAGCCTTAGTAAGTCAAAGAGTACTTGCAGGATTACACGGTGTGAAATTAATTAAAAAAGGAGGCCCTCAGACTGAGGTGATTGTAATGTCTTGGAAGCCTACCTAAGCAATACAAAACCTAAGCCTGGGATACTTCAAGGTAAAGAAAGTCAAAATCTAAGGACAGTCACAAAGAGCCAACTGAGCTTTTTCATCTAATGCAACCATGTTAGCTATGGCCAAGCAAATAAATTCCTTGTCTTGCTGCCACCTCTTCTCTATAGAAGTCTTGCCCCTAGTTGCCCTCTGTGAAGTGCTCCTAACTACATCCAGTTTGGCACTGCCCAGTTTGAAGTGATTTTTGTTCAAATAAACTCTTAAAAACTTTAGTATGCCTGAATTTATCTTTTAACAATAGCAGGTAAGTGAGAGAAGAATTCTACCCCAGATCTGCCTCATTCCAGAGTCTAAAATTTAATCATGACTGTGGCCAAATAACTTCTCTTCTCTTGAATTTTGTTTTCTCATGGATACTACAAAGATGTAAAACCAGATGATCTCTAACTCTTTCCATCTCTGTAACGTGATGGGTTTATCGAGTGTTTTCTAGCTTGAATCTTAAAAATGTAAAATCAAGCCTGTTTTTCAGGGATATGGGTGGGAGTGGATGGGCACTTGTTAATAGAAAACTGACCAAACTGAGTAAGTCTCTTTACTGAGGAGAATAAAATCAGTGATTAGCAGTTTCCAGTGTCAGCAGGCACATGTCATAGCCAAGAGCAATGGGCGGATCACACCTGTCTGAATCAGAGTGTTATCATGTAGTCTTGTTTCCAGTGGACACTTCGAAGCTATCTTCATGCTCAACTTTCTCTCAAACACCCACTTTTAAAAAGCAGAGGAATCAGAAAAGTCAGCTCGTCCTCGAAGGCTGCTCCCTCGGGCATTGACTGCCTCTGTCTTATTAAGTATAGTCAGGCATGACTCAGCTCCTCCGTCAACTGTCTGGGAAGGAGAACATTTCATGCTGGTAGAAAATCACCTTAAGCAGAACAATGAAAGACATTTAAGGTACACAGTTAAAACTGGGTTGCTTATTACTCAAAATCAAATCGTCCTTTTCTTATTCTAGACAGTAAAGCATAATCACAGCCAGTAGGGATACAGACTGCATTTGCTTAGAACACATCGGATCATGCTGTCAGCTCCAGTTACCACTACCAGCCACTCAGACACCTCTTCTGTCTGGGTCGCAAAGCAAAGGGAACTGTGGGTTATGCCATGTCTTTCAATCAATAAACCCTCAGTGAGAACCTACTACATGCAATAGTTTCTAATTGACTCTTCTGGAGGCATAAAGACAAAGGGAAGATACAGTTTCTGCCCTCAAAGGTCTCACTATCTCAAGAAGGTAGACAGGCAAATAATTAATTTCAATGCAAAGCAAAATAAAGTAAATGCTAAAAAGAAAAAAGATGCACCATGTCATTAGAGGGCAGAAGGAGCTCTTAATTCCGACTGTAGGGGAGGGTGGAGAGTTCAATGAAGCCTTCACAGAAGAGACAGCATCTGATTTAAGCCTGAAAAATGAATAAAATGTGCACTGACAGACACAAAGGGAGGAGTCCAGGCAGGTGGAACATTGTAAGTAAAGGCATGACTAGTCTATAAATCAGCTGGGACTGGATTATAGGGTGTGGGATGATTTAGTTAAGCATAAGGGTGGGAGATTAGGTTTATACAGGGTAAGAAACTGACTTAGGAGTGACACATATTAATGATGACTATGGTAGAGATGAAGACTGGATTGGGAAATACGTTTGCTCCCTGGGGTTGTTCATGGCTCACACACATGTGTGCCTCCAGACATGTCAAGAATGGAATGCCTTTTGTTTTGTTTAGTCACTAAGTCATGTGCAACTCTTTGCAACCCCATGGCCTATAGCCTGCCAGGCTCCTTTGTCCATGGAGCTTCCCAAACAAGAATACTGGAGTGGGTTGCCATTCCCTTCTCCAGGGCATCTTCCCGATCTAGGGATCAAACCTGCATCTCCTGCATTGCAGGTGGATTCTTTACCACTGAGCCACCAGGGAAGTTATCCATTTGTTATTTCTGTGTTTACTTACACAACCACAAATGATGACAAAAGAAGCAATTACAGTAACCTGGGCTCAGGGATGGTGGACAATGAAGCTCTAGTCTCTTCTGAGGTGATCCTCTCACTCCACAATTGTTAGATTAGAGAACTATGATTTATCAAGATGAGAAAGACAAACTAGGATTTGTCAAGATGAGAAAGACATTGCCCAGTGCCTGTTCCTTTTCCACCCCAACCCCCAATATTATCTTCACTGATCATACATGAAGCAGCCACTTTACTATAATTTCTGGAACTTAATTATCCAAGACCTACATTGCTTCTCTCTTATGGAGTCTATGCTCAAAATATTTTAATAAACAGAAACTTCAATGAATAGCACTGCTCTGTAGTATAGCACACTATCTGTACATCCCCTATGGGACTCAGAATATCAGCCTATGGCTTACAGACCACTGAATATAGGGACTCTCTTTTCAACTACCAAAGTTTCCTTTTCACAGGACAACTGACCTTTTCAGCTTTACACCCCACATTGTGCCTGAACAAGCCAAGAAGTTCTGTAAACATGCAGAGTGAAAAGGAGAACAATGGTAGATTCAGTGACAGGCCGATAGGGCTTGAAGATAACTGGAAAAATTCAGGGTTAGCAAGATACAAGTTACAGATGAGAAAAAAATTTAAAAACATCCCACATCTGATAAAGAATGTAAACAGATATGTAAAGAGCTCTCAAAATTCAATGAGATAACAATTTAAAAAGGGATAAAACATTTCAACAGACATTTTATCAAAGAAACTATATAAAGAGAAAATAAACATATGAAAAAATGTCCCAAATCATTAGTCATTAGATAAATGCCAATTAGAAATCACAAAGGATACTACCACACACCCATTAGAATGGCTAATTTTTTTTAAAGGGGAAAATACTAATTGTTAATAAGGAATGGCATGGAAAAGTGTTATCAAGGATAACAAGTTTTAACAAGGATAAGCCGAACTCCCATTCATTGCTGATGCAAAAGCAAAATGAAGTACAACCACTTTAGAAAACAGCTTGACATTTTTCTATTAAGTTAAATATATACTTACAATATGATCTAGCAATATTAGTTCTAGGTATTTAACAAAGATAAATGAAAACTCATGTTCAAACAAAAGCCTATATACAGATGTTTATAGCAGACTTAATCATCATTGTCAAAATCTTGAAGCAGCCAAATGAACTTCAACTTGTTGATGAATAAACAAACTGTGGTGTTATCTTTACAATGTAATACATCTCAGCAATAAGGAATGACTTTCTGATATACTTGACAATGTGAACGTATCTCAAATGCATTATGCTAAGTGAAGGAAGCCCAGTTTCATATGATTCCACCTGTATAAAATTCTGGAAAAGGCAGAATTATAGAAACAGAAAAGAGATTGATGATTGTCTAGGGGCTTGGGGTGGGGGAAGGCATGAGAGAAATTTTGGAGGGTAATGGGACTTTTCTGTGTCTTAATTGTTGTGGTGGTTGTTACATGGCTGTATGTAGTTGCCAAAATTCATTTATTTCACACACCCAAAACTGAATTTTATTATGTAAATGAAATTAAAAATAAAATTTAAAAGGTCAAGAGTACCTATAAGAGAATAGAATATATTAATAAAAAGAGTGGATATATTTCATATGTACAACTGAATCACTCTGCTGTACACCTGAAAATAACACAACATATAAATCAACTATATTTCAATAATTTTTTTTTTAAATGGTTGGGTTGTTTAAAGTAAAAATTGATCCAGATAATTCCAGCCTCTTGATTAGAGATTTGGCTCTATCTGTAATGTCTGGCAGTGGGCAAGAGTTCAGTGACGGACCCACCCGGTAGGGCCTTTTCTTACCCATCTCCAAGTAGTCGAATCACAGGAATCCTAAAGACCTAACCTGGACACAACTCCTCTAGACACAACTAGCTACTCTCATTTTGAAGTCAATTCTCTCACTTCAAAACCACCATAGCAGTTTCTCTGGACCTCACTTATGACATCAACCAATGTAAAATTGTTATTTAAGATTATGATAGAGCCCCTACTAGACTGTGAACCCAATTGTGAGGGTTTAGATCCTTATCATGCAGCACAGTGTCCGCACACTGCGAAAACAGAGATCAAGAACTGCATAGAGATAAAAAGCTATGCTTTCTCAGAACTTCTTAATATGCATGGCATGCTCTCCCACCCAAAATAATTCATAGCTGAGGTAAAGAATGAACTGTTAGGCATTTCCTACATCTGTTCATTCATTCACTGAGTATTTGCTGAGCGCCTAATAAGTGCAAAGACTTCTGCTAGGCACTAAAGATACAATGGTAAATAAAACTGTGCCTGTCCCCATGGAGATTTCCTCTGAGAAAGGTGACAGGTATTAAATAACTAAATCACCATATATTTAAACAAGTAATTATACAATTAATAATTTAGTTGCATCTGAAAAAAAATAATTTAGTTGCTGTATGAATGGGTACCATAAAAAAAATGCAGGGTAATATGAAAAAGTATATGACAGGGATCTTAACTGAGCCTGAATGTTTGGAGGGAAGGGAAGGCTGTGTGCTGAAGACCTACCTGCCTTTTGAGCTGACGGGTGTAAAATGAAGGGGTGAGGGGTGACGTTTAGAGGAACGTGTGCCAAGCCTTAAGAAGAAAGGAAACATATCTGAAAGAATCTCAGGAAGCTTCATTGCCAGGATCAAGAAAGTAAAATACAACAAGATATAGGTAACAGGTATACACGAGAACACGCAGGGGCAATATGTAAGGAACAGAAAGTTTATATAAATAATAATAGGGAATACTTCCAGGATTTTCATCAGAGGAGAGGAGACACAGAGGAGATTCTCACTGGAGGAGATACAGGATTTAATTTGCCATTTTAAATAGATAGTGCTGGTTGTCATGTGAAGAATGGACTTCAGGGAGTCAGAGTGGAGAAACAACAGTCAGTGACAAAGCTACTGTAGAAAAGGCCAAGAATGAAATGGTATGTCTTGGACTGGAATGAGAGTTAAGATGAAGAGAAGTGGACAGAGCTGCATAAATGAACTGAGATAAACTGAAGAGAAGTGCGGAATAAGAAAGGCAACTCAGTTCAGAGGCTCTTGGACCTCAACCTTACAGTTCCAATTATGGGATCCCAGAGAGCTGGAATCAGAAGCAACCCAACAGTTTTACAGATGATGAAACACAGATTTAGAAAAGTTAAGGAATTTGCCCTAGGTCACCCAGGAAAGTAGCAACAGAGCTGAACCATAGTATCAAATCTTTTACATTTTTTGCCCTTTTTGTCATTTATACATTTTAGAGTTTTTAAATTCAATCACTTTCTTTATTCTTCATTTTTAAAGCAAACATAGTTACATACCATACATGGGTCATGGTGCATAACAGAAACCCCAAGACACTTAGACATAAAACACAGGAGACTGTAAGATAGAATTGAGATAAAAACAGGACCTATTTGTTCACCAGTTCAGTTCAGTTCAGTTCAATCGCTCAGTCATGTCTGACTCTTTGTAACCCCATGAACCACAGCACGCCAGGCCTCCCTGTCCATCACCAACTCCCAGAGTCCACCCAAATTCATGTTCATTGAGTCGGTGATGCCATCCAACCTCATCCTCTATTGTCCCCTTCTCCTCTGGCCCTCAATCTTTCCCAGCATCAGGATCTGTTCAAATGAGTCAGCTCTGCACATCAGGTGGCCAAAGTATTGGAGTTTCAGCTTCAACATCAATCCTTCCAATGAATACCCAGGACTGATTTCCTTTAGGATGGACTGGCTGGATCTCCTTGCAGTCCAAGGGACTCTCAAGAGTCTTCAACACCACAGTTCAAAAGCATCAATTCTGCGCTCAGCTTTCTTTATAGTCCAACTGTCACATCCATACATGACCACTGGAAAATTTGTTCACCACTGTATCCTAAAGCTTAGCAAATGCCAGGTTCATTAAATTGTCTTAATAAAACCCTTCTTAATGAATGGATACACTTGCTTTTGCCACTATATTGAAAAATACAATTGAAAAATAATACAAATTGCAAATAGTTTACAGTCATCAAAGCCAAAGTAAATGGCAGAGAATCATAGGACCATAGGCTTGTTTTCAAGCAACTGGTTTTGAAGAGTAGGCAACTACAGGCATTTTAATTTTTAGAAAATTTATAAATAAACAAATATCTGGAGCAAATGAAATTCTTTCTTGACAAGAGTTTACTTGCATTTGAAAATGTGGATTCTTATGGGTAAACACCCACCTTCAAGTGCAAAAATCTCAGTCCTACTCTCATAATATATGAAAGAAAATCAGTAGTGTTTACCCATATGCCAAGTGCATGGTGTCAGTTTTCAAGTTTATTCAAGTGA
The DNA here is from genome assembly GCF_027580195.1 of Bos mutus. NCBI lineage: Eukaryota > Metazoa > Chordata > Mammalia > Artiodactyla > Bovidae > Bos > Bos mutus. The sequence goes on from NC_091617.1 coordinate 75,750,772, forward strand.
GTATCTGCTTACATACTTGCTTTTGCTAATTACAGGAAAACTTTGAAATGTATTATCTCACTGAATCTCCAGAACAACTCTGCAAGGTAGGTAGGGCCAATATGATCATCTTCATTTTATAAAGACAGAGAGTCACATGGAGACAAGATGTGACTTGAGTCCAGGATACTTTTTCTCTGCATTACATACTGTGAGTTATTCAGGACTTTTTCCGAACCCCCATAGCAATAAGATTTAAGTTTACTACACTAATAAAAAAGAAAATGCTCAAATGTTCCTCTCCTAGATCACAGATTAGGGGTGTGTGTCCGGGGAAGACCTCTGAATTGACTGTGATCTCTTCTTTTTTGATGCAATGTATTTTAAGGAACCATTCTAGAAAGTGCTATGGTATCTATCATATACAACCTGTAATTTATCTGCTACTGTATACTTCAAAAGGCATTTACAATAGAACAGTGATTTTCAAAAGTAGTTTGGAAGTCTTTCAAATCTTTACACATAGAGTTCCAATAAGTGAAAGTGAAAGTCACTCAGTTGTGCCCCTCTTTGTGACCTCATGAACTGTAGTTCTCCAGGCTTCTTTGTCCATGGGATCTCCCAGGCAAGAATACGGGGGTGGGTTGCCATTCCAGGGATCTTTCCAACCTAGGAATTAAACCCAGGTCTCCTGCATTGCAGAGTTCCCATATGACACAGCAATTCCACTTCTATGTATATACCCAAGAGAAATGGAAAAAACATGTACATACAAAACTTGTACATAAATGTTCACGTAGCATTATTCATAATAGAAAAGAATGAAAACAATCAAATACCCATCAATGATGGATGGATAAACAAGGGGACTATTCACCAATAGAAGTTAGCAAAATACTCATAAGATGCTGTAATATGGATGTACCTTGAAAACATTAAGTGAAAACATTATTCCAAGCCAGTCACAAAAAAACGTCATATGATTCCATTTATAGGAAATGTCCAGAAGAGATAAGTCTATGGCAAAAGGAAGTAGACTAATGGTGGTTTAGGAATGATGAAAAGGGGAAGAAGGGATGTGAACTGGCAGCTAATGAATAGAATTTCTATTTCAAGGGATGAATATGTTCTTAGATTTGGTGATGGCTGCTAACATAACGAGTTGCTACTGCTTTCAATACATGGAGTCTTCAGAAAGAAAATATGAAATAAACAATGTCCTCAGTAGTGAAAGGGTTAGAATTCCCTGGATATACCAGGAAAAAGGATAATAGGTTGGGAGTAAAACACAAGGGTTTGTGTTCTGGTTCCCTGGTTCATCTGTTTACTGTTTTATGACTATGGTTAAGTCGCCTAGTTTCTCTAAGTTTCTGTTTCCTTATCCGCAAAATAAGGATAATAATATAAATTATTGTTTTTCTGATGATCAAATAATACAAATATTTTAAAATTTCTTCCTTCATCTGTCAGCACTCCTTCATTTCTCTAACAATAAACATATACACTATTGGGCTTATAGAATGTGCCAGATACAGTTCATGTTACTAATATCATTATATCAACTGATCATTATAGTGGGTGAATACCATCATATAGTGTAAACAGATGTTGACTTCATTCTTTATTTCCAAAAATTTTTACTCCTTATTTATAACTATAAATATAAGATGATAATATACTGTTTATAATTCAAAATTATTTTTAAAGGGTAGAAACAAACTCAAACATATTTTTGCTTTCATAAAATAATCACTATTAAGATCTGGGTGCATTCTACCAAAGTTTTCTGGATCTGTGCACACATGTGCTTGCACACACATGCCCACAGTGGTGTATGGTAAACCAGCGATGGGGTTAGGACGGGGGCTGATTTGTAGCAATTATTATTTTCCCCTTAGCCAGTTTCAAACTACCAATGGTTTAACAGCTGGCTCACATAATTCCTGAAAATTGAATAAATAGCTCTCAAAAGCCCTGCAATCTAAATGTCAGCAAACAACTGCCACTGTTTTAAAGGTTTCAGACTTTGAAAACTTTATGCTGTATGGTACCTGTTTTTAAACAGAAATATCTATCATAAACTCATTTCCTTATCACTTCTCTGGTGGCTCAGTTGGTAAAGAATCCACCTGCAATGTGGGAGACCAAGGTTTGATCCCTGGGTGGGAAAGATCCCCTGGAGAAGGAAATGGCAATCCACTCCAGTATTCTTGCCTGGAAAATCCCATGGACAGAGGAGTCTGGCAGGCTACAGTCAACAAACGTAAAATTACTTTTAAAGACTCAACAGTATTCTCAGTTTTTTTTTAAATCCTCTATCAATGGATGATTATATTGCTTTTTGCAGCATTACCTATTTGAATAGAAGTGTGAAAAATAAAATTGTGGATACGTCTTTATGCATTTCTCTGATTATTTCCTCAGGATATATGTGTGCAAAGTTCATTAAAAGGTCAAAGGGAGGCACGTTTGTGTCTTTGAAACAGTCAAGGTGTCTTCCACAGAACCTATTCCAGGTACACTCCTACACACGGTACCAGAACACCACACCTGGGCATTAGATCACCATGTCCTGTCCAGCACTAGACAGGACTGTTCCCCTTAATTCTTGCTAATCTAATGGGTGGAAAGTGACATCTCATTGTTGGCTTAATTTGTATCTATCTTACTCATGAATTTGAGCTTCTTTTTAGGATGAACTTGTTTCTATCTTTTTGAACTGCCTGAACCTCTGGTTGAAAATCTTTTCTCATTTTTCGAAGAATATATTTTATATTGAATGGATTTCTTTTGTGTGCAAGAGTTCCTTGTGTTGTGATGGTGCTAACCACTCCCATATACCTATATTTTCCCAAGTTTTCATTTGTCCTTTAATTTATAATATTGTGATGCTCCACCAATGTTGTCAATCTTTATGTAATCAAACATATCAAATTTTCTTTAATGGCCCCATCCTTGATGATTGATATATCTAGAACGGCTTTTATTTCAACCTTGTGAAAATATTTGCATATATTTTCTTCTAGTACTTTTAGGGCTTAATTTATTTTTTAACATTTAAATATTTATTTCAACTGAGATTTGTTTGGAAGTAAGGAATGAGGTAAAAAAATTAACTTTATTTTTATAGAAATTATCCAAAATTCCTAGCATTTAAATACATCTTTTCACTGACTCTGGATGCTACCTTGGGCATCCGCCAGCTGCAGGGCTGGCTTCCTTTCTTTTCTGGATTTCTGTTTTCACTTCAATTTTGTCCTTGGAGAATTTCTTACCAACTCAGCAATTCATTTTAAAAGACATTTATTTTTAAATGCAGAATTTCTAGCTGCTTTACAGGAAAAGGGTTGTTTAGCGGACGTGGTCCACCATACTGAGAGAAACTGAAATCTTCTCCAATCTATTTCTGATGTGCTGGTTAGCATGAACATTCAATAAATAGAAAATGTCAGGGACCTGCACAAGTCCTTCCAATAACCTTTTGCGATAGTGAAGATGATTGCAACAACATCCCTACTAGTCCCTGGACCCTGACTATCTCTTCATCCTCATCTCAGGCCTCTTCCTCCAGAGTTGTTTTCTTTTTTATTTATTTTTTGTGAATTTAAAAATATTTTTATTGAGATATAACATTATGTTAGTTTCAGGCATACAGCATAATGATTTGATATTTGCATATATGGTGAAATGTTCACCACAGTAAGTCTAGTTAACATTAGTCACCATGCTGCTGCTGCTGCTAAGTCGCTTCAGTCGTGTCTGACTCTGTGCGACCCCATAGACGGCAGCCCACCAGGCTCCCCGTCCCTGGGATTCTCCAGGCAAGAACACTGGAGTGGATTGCCATTTCCTTCTCCAATGGATGAAAGTGAAAAGTGTAAGTGAAGTCGCTCAGTCATATCCGACTCCTAGCGACCCCATGGACTGCAGTCTACCAGGCCCCTCCATCCATGGGATTTTCCAGGCAACAGTACTGAAGTGGGTTGCCATTGCCTTCTCCGTACATAGCTACTTTTTTTTCCCCCTTGAGATGAAGACTTTTAAGATTTACTCACTTAGCAAATTTCAATGGATAAATAGATAAAGAAGATGTACTATTACTATAGTATTATTCAGTTAAAAAAAGGAAGTCTTGCCATTTGTGACAACACGGATGGACCTTGAGACATTATGTTAAGTGATATACATCAAACACCGTATAATCTCGTATCTGGAATCTAAAAAAATAAAATAAATAGTTTGTGGTGGTATATATCTAAAAATGTCTGAGCCACATGAAAACATCATTTACCAAGTCCCTAAACACTTAAGAGGAGGGAAAGAGCCTGCTGTACTTGGGCCAGAAGGAAAAGACAACAAGTTCCAATTAATATTTCTGAGTTAGCCACATGGGAAGCCAAATGAATAATGTCAGTGTAACCTTGAATACCTTGATATTGAATTGTGTGCCTTGGAAACGAACAGAGATCATTCTGTTGCAGCAATATGTGAACCATGAACTTCTAGATGTTCAAGGTGGTTTTAGAAAAGGCAAAGGAACCACAGATCAAATTGCCAACATCTGCTGGATCATCAAAAAAGCAAGAGAGTTCCAGAAAAACATCTATTTCTGCTTTATTGACTATGCCAAAGCCTTTGACTCTGTGGGTCACAATAAACTGTGGAAAATTCTGAAAGAGATGGGAATACCAGACCACCTGACCTGCTTCCTGAAAAACCTGTATTCAGGTCAGGAAGCAACAGTTAGAACTGGACATGGAACAACAGATTGGTTCCAAATAGGAAAAGGATTACGTCAAGGCTGCATATTGTCACCCTGCTTATTTAACTTATATGCAGAGTACATCACGAGAAATGCTGGGCTGGAAGAAGCACAAGCTGGAATCAAGATTTCCGGGAGAAATATCAATAACCTTAGATATGCAGATGACATCACCCTTATGGCAGAAAGTGACGAAGAACTAAAGAGCCTCTTGATGAAAGTGAAAGAGGAGGGTGAAAAAGTTGGCTTAAAGCTCAACATTCAGAAAACTAAGATCATGGAATCTAGTCCCATCACTTCATGGGAAATAGATGGGGAAACAGTGGAAACAGTGAGAGACTTTATTTTTGGGGTTATTTTTGGGGGGCTCCAAAATCACTGCAGATGGTGATTTTAGCCATGAAATTAAAAGATGCTTACTCCTTGGAAGTAAAGTTATGACCAACCTAGGCAGCATATTAAAAAGCAGAGACATTACTTTGCCAACAAAGATCCGTCTACTCAAGGCTATGGTTTTTCCAGTAGTCATGTGAGATGTGAGTCCTGGATGTGAGAGTTGGACTATAAAGAAAGCTGAGTGCTGAAGAATTGATGCTTTTGAACTGTGGTATTGGAGAAGACTCTTGAGAGTCCCTTGGGCTGCAAGGAGATCCAACCAGTCCATCCTAAAAGAGATCAGTCCTGGGTGTTCATTGGTAGGACTGATGTTGAAGCTGAAATTTCAATACTTTGGCCATCTGATGCACAGAGCTGACTCATTTGAAAAGACTCTGATGCTGGGAAAGATTGAGGGCAGGAGGAGAAGGGGATGACAGAGGATGAGATGGTTGGATTGCATCACTGACTCAATGGACATGAGTTTGGGTAAACTCCAGGAGTTGGTGATAGACAGGGAGGCCTGGCATGCTGCGATTCATGGGGTCGCAAAGAGTCAGACACGACTGAGCAACTGACCTGAACTGAACTGAACCTTGAATACTACAATTAACAGTTTCCCATTTCCCTTAAACCCACTACATCTGCACTGAACCACTGTTCCTGCACGCATCTGCAATCTTGTTTAGAGCTGCTTTCCTTTAGGAAGTTTTTTATGACCTTGGAAAAATATGTTATCTGAATATATGCAATTGTAGTGCACTATATATGCTTCAGGAAGCAACAAATCAATTTTGACACAGTATTTGTACCATGAAAAAATCACATCCTATGTTCTCTGTTTTTTTAATTGGCTGAATGTTTCCTTTCAAATGTGTATGCTCTGTATCAATTATTGACAGAGTTTTGGTTGGCATATTTAGAAAATAAAGAGTTTTAATCATAAAGAATTCAGTGGTAGCATGGTACTGAGCAAACAGCATGCATTTTAAAGTCAATTGTGTAGACAAGTTTTACCATTGAGTAATAGTTGTTTAGTTGCTAAGTTGTGTCCAACTCTGTGACCCCATGGACTATAGTCTGCCAGGCTCCTCTGTCCCTAGAATTTCCCAGCAAGAATACTGGAGTGGATTGCCATTTCCTTTTCCAGGGGATCTCCCCAGCCCAGGGATTGAACTCAAGTCTTCTGCATTGGCAGGTGGATTCTTCACCACTGAGCCACCTGGGAAAAAGCCACCTAATAATAGGGCTTTTAAGTTAATTGAACTTTTAAATTCACTTTTCTGAATCTGGAGTTCCTCTCTGGTAAAGACAGATGAAAACATTTATCTCTATCTTATGAGATTATTTAGAAATTTATGTACTATTTTGTGTTAATACACACACACACACAACTCCCTAATTCAATTAATGTTATCCCCCTCACCTTCCTTCTTTTCTGTTAAACACACACACTCCACTATAGTTATTACCAATTTACAGAGAATTAGAATAAAAGATATTTAAAACCATGCTTAGTTTAACAAGATCTTCCTTTGGTGATTAAAAAATTCAATATTACGTAATGCTTCATGGCTATTTTTGCAGTCATAAATTATCATTGCATTGTAGATGAGAGGAAGAACATTTTTAATAATAGGATATTTAGAGTAATACAGGTGAAATAGCTAAGAGCTTGCTTTAATAAGTAACCAGAAACAAAGACCCTGCTTCACTTTCTTCCTGAAATTCCCCTTAGCATCTCACTAAGAATAGTGCATGCCATGGGAGGGACTCCTCCAACACTTCCATTTACTAACTGCTTTATTCACAATTTCCGTTATTTCAACCATCCTCCAAACAAAGCAATACCTTTCTCTTAGACCTAAATACAAGCTGGGTTTCTACTGATCCGCAAGCAATACACTGCTAATAGAAAAGACATTTTACAGCTCAGTGTCAATTGCAAACAGATTGTTTCTGCCCTAGACCTTATGTATGCAGAGTGCATAGGGAACACTCTTGCCTGCCATCTCCTCTTCCTTCATTACCATGCCGGCAATGCACAGTTCTGTGCCTCCACCATCTCTCCCGTCTTCTGCCTTCACAATACAAGTATCTTAAAGACGCTGATGGCACTCTTGGCTAGAAGAACACTAGATACAAGGAAACTCCTATAATATTTCAGGCTTCTATTTAATCTCATCATTTTAATATACTAAGACAAAAGAGAATGTAGAGATAAACAACAGAAGCTGAGCTATTCTGAAATGACACCATCCAATGTAAAGTTCAGTTAGAAAGGGAGAGTATTTAAGTGTGGTATCTTTTAAAAAAATGTGTTTCTTTTTTTTTTAATGACGTGAAAAAGTATATAACTGGGATTGCATCAAACGCAGCAACATTCCTCTACGGAAAGACTCTGTAGCTCTTTGTCTTTGTATCTCTCTCTATGTGTCTCTGTCTCTATCACTATCTCTTCTTTCTTCATCTCTCCTTTTTCTTTCCTCTTCTCTCCTCACCCTCACTCCTCTTTGTTTTCCTTTACCTTGAATGGAAAATAAAAAACCGCTGAAAAGACATTTAGAAGCAAGCCATGGATGTCAAAAAGTCCTGTATAAGAGAAATTCAGTTTTTCCCAGGAGACTAGATAGAGCAAAAAGTCCAAAGCAAATTAGAAAATATGAGGATAAAATTAAGGCTTTCTAAGTGAGAAGCAAAAATTAGTTCATTAAGAGTTTTGGGGCCATCTGAAGTCCCAAAGATCTAGAGAAGGACAGAATTAACTCTGGTGCATCAATTTAATTTATTAAGTATAAAATGTTTGAACAGCAAACTAGTCCACAAAGAATGATTAGAGGTGTCTTCCCAAAGTGAAAAAGGGTAAACAAAGCTAGAGTAAATAATGGTCAACAATGGTTGAGAACTGCTTGAGAACAATAATTTGTATATCTGTGCTTGCCTGAACACTAATAGAGATCTATATTTCAACTAAGAATCAAATAAAACCCACAATATTATATTAATAAAGAGCTATATTTATATAGAAAAAGCTACCAGTGACTGATGAATGACCTCTCTTTCTATTTCTTTTCTTTTGCGTACCTACATAAGTTTTGAAGGAAGCATAGTTGGCATATACTCTTCAGTTCATCCCTCTCCCTGGCATGGAAAGCCCAGACTTTAAAGGGACCACTATGTTCTGTTATATAAGTTACGGGAAAAATGCAAACATCAGTACAGTGGCATATATATCAAAATGCACAGTGATGACCTATATGGGAAAAGAATCTAAGAAAGAGTGGATATATGTATATGTATAACTGACTCACTTTGCTGTACACAACACTGTAAATCAACCATACTCCTATATTTTTTGTTTAAATACATACTCCTGCCTAGCTTAAGGAGTACTTCAAAAAATATGAAAGTATCTTGGAAGTTAACAAAAAAAATAACAATGATGGAAAAGAGCCTTAAACTATTATTACAGACCTTACAAACACTGTAGGAAAGGGTATTTATTTCCTAATAATGTAAAGTTATGCCAGGAGTTTTGATTCTGATGGCAGAAGGATTAAAGAAATTCACGAAAATAACAGAACTCAGCCAAGTTTAGATTATCAAGTATGTGACTGTTTTGTCTCTTTTCTCTCATTTTCTCAACCATCCTGTATTTTCATTGTGCCTACTGCCTCTAAAACAGAGAAAGACAAAAGGAGGCAATTCTGTATATTGCTTTTATAGGTTTGTATGGCAGGTACTTGAAATTATGACCAAGGTTCTCATATTATTTATAAAATTTACCCATTTTCTCCCTGTCCCTCAAAAATAAATGAGCAATTGCAACACCCAGTGGATTTTAGAATAAAGCAATCTTTGGGTTTTGTTTTTTTTTAATTCAGGATAGAGGTATATTTTATTTTCTAAAGAAATTCATCCATTAAATACAAAAGCTGTTTTAAAAATAGTGAAATAAAATGGGTGAGGACTGGCCCAGTAGTGAGTCAGTGGTAATCAGATGGTGATTTGGTTCTCTAAAGCTCATATAAATATGGCAGAAACAAATGTTAAGGGGTGAAGGGTGGAATGGGCCTGCAGAAACAAAGGTGATTCAAAGGGCAGAAGAAAGCCTTATAAGCCAGACATTGTCACTGAGAACCATATATACTCACGTATTCCCTGAAAAAATAGTGTCCTCTCTTAATTCACACATGTGAAGGAAAAATCAGGTCATTTTTCTAAACATAGAAATATCACTGTATTACAAGAAGCCTTTCTAGAGAATTTATAACTGCGAAGTCAGCATCACATCAATAAATTGTATGTGTGTGTGTGATATTAGATACCCTAATATCTTCTCAATACCCACCCTTGGGAAGTACAAGTAACTAAACATAAACATCAGTCTTTCAAAGCATTAAAAAAAAAAAAAAAACAAGAGTGAAGATACCTGCTCCCAAGAAGAAACATTTAAAGGACATCAGGGTGAATGTTATAATTCCAATGACCTTTAGGTCTAAGAATAAAATGAAACTGTATTCTTCTCACATTCTCTAAATGTTTGGACTAAATTGCATAGAAACAAAATGTGTTCAGGATGGCCAGCCATGAGCAACAGAGATAGGGCTGAATGTCACAAGTACACCCAAGTAAGGAGTTTTTCAAAAAGCTATTCAAATAATATGAGACCATGGAGCTGGCAACAAATTGAATCTGTGCCCCAAACTGAAGGAACCATTGCTTGGCACTAAAATACAATAGATCCTTGTAGAAGAAAAACAATAACAAAGAACTGCCCAAGTGTATCTAAAATACATTAAACAAAAATGTTTCCTTCACCTGCAGGGATTCCTGTCCTCCACAATCTGTTCCCAGCCTACCTTTCCAGCTTGGCTTCTAAACATCTTCACACTATCCCTTCAGCCAAACTGAACTATTCTGTTCCCAAATAAGAGATGTATTTTCTCCTAGAAAAGAACAGTTGTTCTTTGATTGAGAAATCTTCTATACTGCCCTACAGGATTAATAACTTTCTCTGCTCTCTCATGCAATTTTGTTTGGTATTTTTTTTCTCTTCTTTCTCTCAGACTTGACTGCAAGATTCTTACAATAAGAACTTTTCTTTATTTACCCTGGATTCTAACAATATGAAATGGTCAAACACAGGATATTTAGAATAAAGTGAAATCACTGTAAGATAAATATTTGTCATTAAAAATAATTAAATAATAGGAATGGTGTATCTTGGATATGTCCATGGTTTATTGTAAGACCCACAATGTTCTTTAATAAATAAGCAATAATGAAGAGTTGGTTGAGATTTTGCTACTGTCAGTTGGTTTAGTTGGCTGGATGGTTAGGTTTGCTATTGCTAATCGGTTGGTTGCTTTAGTTGATATGTAAGGACACAGAGAAACAGCATGATTAAATGACTTTAATGTCATTAAACAACTCATTAAGTGAAACAGTCAGAACTTGAATCAATATCTGGATTCCTGCTAAGCCACAATGCTTTTACTTATTTATTTTACATAGTGTAATTCATCCCCCAAAAGTCACACTATTGTTTCCACTCTCTGCAAATTTCTTAAAAATAATGATAAAAAAATCAAGGAATCTTACCTCTGTTAGCATAAGAAAGCCCTAAGGTTAGGCAATGTGGTATAAAAGAAAGAGCTTGGCTTTTGGAGGAAAGATGGCCTTTGAAACCCTATCAGAAGTACTGCTAACTGAGGCCAACCCCACACTCCCCTCTCACCTTTTCCTCCCTGCTCGCCCCCCACCCTGGCTCTATATTTCCTAATCTATAAGAGGGTTGTAAGAATCTCTACACCCCACCCCCATCACAGTGTTTTCTGTGAAGCTAATGATAATGTGTGAAAAATCTAGCCCTGCGCCTGGCACACAGTCAACAGTTTGTTGACTCTGAAATAAAAAGCTGTATTCAAAGATGTTTGTGTGTGTGTGTGCGTGTGTGTGCATTTGGGGAAGAAAATTCATTGCTATCATTTTTCATATGGTCTGTAGCAAATAATTTTGAGATGGCAGTATTTTTCAAATTCATCAGATTATACATGGTACCATTCTAACTATCTTCCCAACTTGGAATCATAATTTACGAATATTTATTTCTACTCCAAAGGTGGCTTAAACAGTTCAACTTTCTAACATGCTGCCAAAGAAACACACCAAAAGAGAAGTGTGTGACAAATTAGGCTGCTTTTAGAATTCTTGCAAAGGAGAACTTCTTTGCATATAGTATTGGAAATATTTAATTGTATGAGAAACAAAAACGGGAATATTGAGTCTTGAGCTTACATTACAGTGGTTTTCTTGCTTGTGGGTGTAAAACATCTCAAATGAGGGGAAAGAGGGAGTAAAAATAATTCTCGTGTATTAATAAAAAACATAGCAATCTATTACAGGGTTAACAATTAGCAAAACTCATGACCCCTGGGATCTTAATATATTTTTCTAAATTATTTATATGCTAGTAGAGTCCAAGGGGAATGTATTTAGTAAAAATAATATCTATCTTAGGAAATGAGGAAACAGCTGCAGTCACAGTTTTGTTAAGTACTAACTGTATGACTTTGGATAGCTCTCTCAGTCACTCTGATTCTAATTTTCTGACCCCTAAAAGGGAGTTAAAATACCTTGACTGCTGTGTTTTGGGTGTGAGAACTAAATGACAAAGAATATGTAAAATTCAAATCAAATTTTATTTCAGCAAAGGGAGCTTTATTATCACCTCTATAACTGTTACATTATAATTATATTATCACTACTAAAATCATTCAAGCTTTAATTCCTTAAAAGAGAGCAAATACTGATTCTTGATTATTTGCTTTTATTACTATCAGAAATGGAATGTTGACCCCACACTCCCCAGTGAAGATGGAAATCACAGTACTGCTATAGAAAGACTGTTTTCTAGTCAGAATTGTGTGCCTTAAAGTCCAGTTGATGGTATCTGAAATGCACCACATAGAAATAAAACTGTCGTGTGGTTGCGATTTCTTTTTAAAATTTGGGACTTTTCTTTAGAGAAGAGCCCACACGAAGGAGTCCAGAGGAACAAGATAAAACAAATATCACAAGCATGTACAGAGCTTTAGGGTTTTCAAGATATCTTTCTTTGTTCACATCGATCCTGTGGTTCCGTTAACACGGGTACCTGAAGCACAGGAAGGGCCTTATGAAAGGCTAACCAGTCTACTGTCGTCTACTCTGTTGTGAAAGGCATGATGCACGAGAGGTTGGTTCATCGGATCCCTTTTCCCTCTCATAGCTCAGAGCCGGTTCCCCTTTTATTTTTGTCAATAACACTTACTTTTTGTTCCTCTCCTTCCAACTAGGAAGTGCATCACTGACACAGACACAATATACCTTTTCATAAGGAAGGCAAATGAATATGGGCCAGATGGGCCGAGGGCATTACAACATGTTTCCTGCTCCCATGGTGACTCAATGGGGCTGGTATGAGAACGTATTTTATTCAAGAAGTCAGCTTCCCTGGCAGAATTATGAGTCAGTTCCTGGGTAAAAAGCTCACTCTCCAACAACATCTGAGGGGGTGGTGGGGGGTGCTCCTTGGATGGATTACAGTAAAGGTCATTCAGAAAAGCAACTCTGCCAGGACCAGTGGGGAGGCACCAGCACTAATGAGCCACTGACTCCTGAGAATTCATTGATCTCTAACAAGGTTAACAAGGTCATTTTTCCATTTCCCTTCAAGGTGAGGACATAAAACCACATTGATGAATTGCTAGTATGAATACAAACAAGTTCTATAATAAACTTTATAATTGACCAATTATATAGTTGACCAACTTGGGCAAAAAAAAAAAAAAAAGTAAAAGGACAGTTTTTCATTCATTATATATATATATATATAAATATACACACACATATATACACACATATATACATACACCTACCTATACCTATCATATATCTACCTGTATATATGTAAACATTGAGTTCCTACTATGTGTCTATGTGTCCATCTTTACTCCAAGTGCACAGACAAAATGGACAAGTCCCTGTCCTTGGGGAGCTTAAAAGCAGAGAAATAGGCAGGAACAGAGGAAGAGAGAGAGAGAAAGAAAGAAAGGAGAGGAAAACAGGGATTGGAAAGGGAAAAGAACATGAAAAAGGAAGAGGAGGAGAAAAAAAGGATGAGAAGGATTGATATAGTGACAAAAAATAATGAGTGTTATGAAGAAAACTAAAGAAGGATAGAGGACTGGAGTGATTGGCAGGGCTATTTTAGTTAAGATGGTTAAGGAAGGCCTCTTAAGAAGATACCATTCAAGGACAGAACTAAATCAAATAAGAAACTCCAATCAGGGGTTATACTCAGCATATTTAAAATCAGGACATCAGGGAACTGGCCAGTCAAATGGGACACTCAATTAAGCAGGGTAGATGCTGGTTTAAACAGGCAGTAGAGCTCTATACTAGTGCATCCCAGCTGAATATCAGTCCTGCTTATAATATATCCTCTCCTCTGTAAAGCCTCTAAGGGCCAACAAGGTTAGAAGTTATCGCTCCTTCTCTTGGCTTTGAGCTGTACTCTGTCCAAGTTATACCCCTCCTTTAGTGCTATTTTTGGTTTCCAATAAAATGCCTTAAGTGGTATAGCAACACCAAACACACACAGGAAAAATAATCAAGATGGTAGAAAGGCTCAAATCCATGCCACATGAAGAACAGTTGAAGGTATATACGGGAGAACATGGCCATGGTTTGGTGACCCCTGTTGAACATCTCTGCTGGCCTCTCACATAGAAGAATTCCAAAGCAATGATATTCAAAGTATGATCCATGATCATCAGGGAAATTATACATGGGAATGTTTTTCTTTAAATGAAGATAACTCAGTTCCTTGAATTAAAATTAGAGACTCATGAGATAAGGTGTTTTCCATTTAAATCAAGCAGTTGAACCAAAGAAAGGTATGGATGTGACAAAAGACAAATTTCAGTTATATGTACTAAAAATTTTCTAATAATGTGATCAGTCCAAAGATATAATGGGCCAAAATGAGATGATCACTAGTTAGAGGTACCATCAAATAGTTCTGAGCAGTACTTCTACAGATGAGATAAGACCCACAAAGACAGACTTTAAAGTCCGCTGTAACTCTGATGTCATACGATCCATTTCCATGATAGCTGAGTTTGGTTATTTAAACTCAATAAATATTTTGGCTGCATCTTCGTATGCTTATGAAGCAACATCCAAAGAAAGAATGAGCCTAATGATAGGTTCTTTCTTTCCTATGTGTGTGCTCTCTGTGTGCTTAGTTGGACATTGCTCAGCCATGTCCAACTCTCTGTGACCCTTTGGACTGTAGGTCTCCAGGCTCCTCTGTCCATGGGACTTTTCAGGCAAGAATACTGAGATGGACTGTCATTTCCTTCTCCGGGGGGTCTTCCCAACTGAAGGACTGAACCTGTGTCTCTTGTGTCTCCTCCATTGCAGGAGTCATCAGAGCAAAACTCTATCTTTATTTATTTGTTTTTATAAGGTATCAATGGGCTGTTACCACCAAGGCTTTCTCCGCCACTGGCTCAAGTTTGGAAAACAGAAGTCATCCACTATCACTGTCATTTCTTTTCCCATAGAACCTGAGGTAAGGGGAAGAAATACGATACTAGTTGCCTTAGATGTGAAGGCGAAGACGAATTTCTATAATTAAACACCAAACCAGTCCTCCCAGTGTACTTTGTCCCATAAAGACTAAAGATTTCAGTAGTTCTTGCCACCATCAAAACTATATGATTCTGTCAAATATAAGATTTTATATTACCACAGAAGTCAATGGAAATAATCAACATTATGGTCTCTTAATCCATTTTCAGACATATGACATTACTCTATGTGTTATCTGCATCTTAATAGATTGTTAAGAGACATTCACTTACCTGAGGCATGGCTTTGCAGGATCCCATAGAAGTACAGACTCATTACACACCACAGAAGTCCCATCCTGTCAATACAAATACAAAGGCAAGGAGAGTACTTATTACCCTCAAGTGCTTAAACAATACTAATGCATATGTAGGCTGACTATCGACTAGGAACTGTTTTAAGACTTCTACAATATTAACACAAAAATATATTTATAATAACACACTTTTAATATTTATAAAAATATGACACAATCATAAAATTATAACAATTTTACAATGTTAATATTGTCAGAATCAACCAGGAAGATAGGCTTTTTTTATATCTCCATATTACAGGTAAGAAAACTGAGACAAGTATAAATAAGATAAAAGATCCTTTGGCTAGAAAAGAGTAACTGGTGCATCTAGCGTGTGCATGCTCAGTCACGTCCAACTCTTTGCAACCACATGGACAGTAGTCTGCCAGGCTCCTCTGTCCATGGAATTTTCCAGGCAAGAATACTGGAGTGGGTTGCCATTCCCTTCTCCAGGGGATCTTCCTGAAGACCCAGGGATCAAACACTCGTCTCTTGAGTCTCCTGCATTAGCAGGCAGATTCTTTACCACTTGTGGCACCTGGGAAGCCCCAGAAAGTGGCAGGATAATGATTAAATTACAACAGCCTGGCTCTAGAATGGTCTCTTAATCACTGAACTCTGCCTACTTAAAAATACTTTTTTTTAGTTTTTTTTTTCATCAGAGTTGAATTTCTGGCAGATAAGTTTGTTCTTACTCTTCATCATATTGTCTTGGTTTATTTCCACTAGGAAATGTTTTATTATCTAGACACTTTTTCTTCTTAGTGAGGAACAGAAAATCTAGAAATCCTAGATTCAGACTTGGTTTGCAGTCCATGATACTCTGAATTTATAGTAAAGGGAAATGTATAACTCTCATGTCTTACTGTGCCTGCTCTACTCTTCCTACTCAAGAGACAAATGATGAAGCTGGATTCTAGTTTCTGTGATGTTTAGCCCTTCTGTTGGTAACCAGCTGAAACAGTTCACTAGCAAGAACAATGTCCTTTTATTTGGTTGTGTGATCTTTAATGCAGAAGGGCTAGAGGTATAACAACTCTGTTAACTATTTCTTTCACCACTATTCTACACATATCTGGCCCCTGATAAAACCTCTGTGGGGTTATAAGTACTGAAACCTGAATATTATTGAGAAATTACATATCAAGGACCTCCACTCTGTTTTGAACATAACAGATATATGGGGGTAATTACAGAGGTCTTGGTAACTTGTTCAGATCATATTTCTAGTAGGTTGCAGAGATGAGATTTATATCCACACCTGACAAACTATGTCTATTATCCCAAGTTTCACAAGTTTCACAGTAGTACAGTAGTCTAAAAATCATAGAAGTATTTAATAAATAGGGTGACCTACTAACAGCATTTGAAATGGAACATTTATAAGAGTGCTACACTGAAACAAAAGGTATAGACCAGTATTGTTCAAGCCATCCAGAATGTGTGGTCATTTTAAAGGAGGATGCAAGTTTCATACACTTGTCACCTCTGTTGGCCACACATCACCAAAAATCTCTATTGTGCTTCTTTCTTAGCATGATTGTATATAAGAGTCCCTTGGAAAGCAAGGAGATCAAACCAGTCAATCTTAAAGGAAATCAACCCTGAATACTCTTTGGAAGGACTGATGCTGAATCTGAAGCTTCAATACTTTGGCCACCTGACACGAAGAGCCAACTCACTGGAAAAGATCCTGATGCTGGGAAAGATCGACGGCAGGAGGAAAAGGGTACAACAGAGGATGAGATGGTTGGATGGCATCACTGATTCATTGGACATGAACTTGGGCAAACTACAGGAGATGGTGAGGGACAGGGAAGCTTGGCATGCTGGACTTGCATGAGGTCCATGGGGTTGCAAAGAGTCAGACATGATTTGGGAACTGAACAACAGCAACACAAATCACAGGAGAGTTTATTATATCTTAAACAACATTTTATCTCAGAAATTAAATGTCTCTTTCTTAACACCACCATTCCCTTCTAATTCTTATACCATTCCCTTAGGGAGTTTTCCTACTGGCATTCTTTAATTCAATAAAACACGTATTGAACACTTTCTGTTTACAAGTCACTAGCCTATAATTGCAGAGACCTCTCAAGCAAGATGTAGGGCCTTCTCTAAAGGCACTTATCCCCCATAGAGGAAATACACCACATGCAAACCACTTCAGCACCATCAACTTTGAACAATAGACATGCAGAGGCACTACAGGATGTTCAAAGATTTATCAGACGGAAGTTTGAGTACTAAGCAGAGTCTAACAGAAACTTAAGTGTGTACAAGAAGTAGCTGCAACACAAAGTAAAGTGATAAAAATAGAGAGGAGCTGATAAGTGTTATTGAAGATCAGCAAAAGAAAGGGATTACTCCAGCTAAGGCCATCAAAGAAGACTAAATAGAAGAGGTAGCTTTAAACTGAAAGAAGTGGTTTGGAAATTTAGAATTGAGGCAGAAGGAAAGTGTTGGGGAAAGAAACTCAGTGGAGAATAATGCTCAGAGGAAAGCATGGAACATAAATAGGAAATCATCTATAAATAATTCAGTTTGACTCAAGCACAGGGTATTAGGAAAAGAACTATAAAAGATTTTGGTGGAAAGCAAGGGGTTTTAGGATCAGAATATTGCAAGGTCTTGAACAGTAGGCTAAGAACTTGGGATTACTTTAAACAGCAAAGAGAGAATCACAGAAATTTTCTTCAGGCACATATTGGATGGATTGCCACTAAATTCTGTCTTGAAATCAGTTCGATTCCTCAGTCAATCAACACAATAATTGTTATGCTCCTAGTTTTGTGTCATCCGTAAACTTGATGAACATTCCACCTATGTCCTCATCCAAGACATTAACAAAAGTAATTAATAATTCTGTATAGTCCTTGTCAAAAGAGAGCAAGTAGACATTTAATTATGGCACCCCACTCCAGTACTCTTGCCTGGAAAACCCCATGGACGGAGGAGCCTAGTGGGCTGCAGTCCATGGGGTCACTAAGAGTCGGACACGACTGAGTGACTTCACTTTCACTTTTCACTTTCATGCATTGGAGAAGGAAATGGCAACCCACTCCAGTGTTCTTGCCTGGAGAATCCCAGGGACAGGGGAGCCTTAGTGGGCTGCAGTCTATGGGGTTGCACAGAGTCGGACAGGACTGAGGTGACTTAGCAGCAGCAGCAGCATAAAGCAAAGTAATCTCAGTTCCAATACTCAGCTATGCTAAAGGATTCTAACCTGCCAAACTGTTTTTGGCTATTAAAAAAAAAAAGCCTCACACCTCTCTACTTTCACAATTCGCCTGTTTATAAGCTGCTGAGTTCCTATGGCAACTCTTTGAAGACATTCTAATTAGTGTGTGATTGAGAGCCTAAATTGATAATCCCAGGAGTAACTGGGTTATGCTGGAGGCAACAAGGAGTCAGGTTACCAAGGTAAACTTAAAATAATGTGTGCAAATACAAATCCAGGGTCAGTCCTGCCTTGTAATGAATCAGAATAAATCAGACTGAAAAGAAAATATGATTGTGCAGGCTGGTTTTAAAAGACTAAAGGTACCAATGATCTGAAATGTTTCTGAGAAGATTGATTCATTTAACATAGATTTGCATTCAGCCTCAGAAGTTTACTATTGTTACAAGTAATACAATTTTTTTTTTCCTTTTTTTTTGGCTGCACTGCAGCATGCAGAACTTTTCAGACCAGGGATTGAACCTGCCGCACCCCCTGCAGTGGAAGCTTGGAATCTTAACCACTGGACCACCAGGGAAGTCCAGTAATACGCTTTTGATTCTTATTTCTTGTGGAGAGTGGGTCTGGGTGTTTTTAGACTGGAGAAACAATCAGAAAAGAAAAGGAATCTATCTAATAATGCAGGATTTCTCATGGTCTGAAGTACAACCTAGCTTTATATTATTGTGCTGGGGTTTAATAGCTTCTGCCTTTGCTTCAGATGACTAGAACCTACATACAATAAATTCCTAGTCATCCTTCCCTGCATTTTGTTTACTATATGATCATTCCACACTTCCCCTCTTAGATATTAGTACTTATCTCATATTCAATGCCATTGTTTCCTAGTATAATGTCTATATCACCTAGCAAGAAGTTTCAAATATGTACTTAGTTCTATGTAATCAACATGATAATAAAGATTGCTATTACATATTCACTTTAACATCTATCCATGTAAATTAATCTTTCCAGTGTCTGCCTTCTCTAGGGACATTAAGCTTCAAAATTTCCTTACCTCTGAGTTTGCCCTGATCACTGGATTTTCTCACTGACCAGGAGATAGGCTGAAACTAGGCTATCTACCCCTAGATAATAATTCAGATTATCTCTGAATCATCATTTGCTCAGGCTTCCTTCTATACAACAGTATTTCATAAGACCACAGGCTAGATTCATACATCAGTTTCCTTAATTCCATATGCAGCTCCATAATCAGATCATAGCCACTCTCCGAATCTCAGCAACCTGGTTGGGGCATGGTCCTTCAACTTGGTTCTTATTAGTACTCTGTTCTAGGAGCCTGCATTTTTTTCCCCTGTAATATCTTACTCTAAGCTGGATAAACCTCATCTAACCATGAAGCTTTATCTGCTTCATTTGTGGTTGACAGATACCCTATGCTTTGACCTGTCCACTGAATACTTGGACATTAACACCAAGTCACAGAACTTAGATGGTCATCCACATGCAGAATCAGCCCTGCAGCCCAATTACTTCCTTGAGCCTGAATTCCATCTAGATCTTTCTTTTCCTTTTTCTAATATACTGATAACGTTTGAGTAGGTTTTGCTTCAAAACCTTTCAGCAAAGTAACATAATAGGCTCTGAATCTGGGTATAATGAAGTAAGCATATTCCACTTTGTCTTTCTTAATGAATGTAGCTATAAACCTGGGGAGAGTACATGGAGCAACTTTTTGAAGACTCTAAATTGGAAGCAATGGCACATTCTTTTCAAGTATGCATAAGCATTCACCATAATATCATGCACCATAAATCAAACTTAAACAAATTTAAAGGAATTCAAAATATATTCTCTAACCGTAGAATTAAACTACAAATATAAATAAATAAATTAATTAAAAATCTCCAAAGATTTAGGAATTAAAATATATACTTCTAAATAATACATGGAACAAAGAGAAAGTCTTGAGGGAAATTAGAAAATATTTTGAACTGAACAAAAGTGAAAATCCAGCATACCAAAATGCATGGGATGCAGTTAAATCAGTGCTTAGAGAATAATTTTCTGTATTAAAAGTTCACAAAAAAAAAGAATAAAGATCCCAAAAAATAATCTAATATTTACCTTAAGAACCTACAAAAAGAAGAGAAAACTAAACCAAGCAAGCAAAATGAGGGAAATAATAAAGAATGGAGATAAAGATTTCTGTTGTTGTTCAGGCGCTAAGCTGTGTCAGACTCTTTGAGACCCCATGGACTGTAGTATGCCAGGCTTCCCTGTCCTTCACTATCTTTTGGAATTTGCTCAACTCATGTCCATTGAGTTGGTGATGCTATCCAACCATCTCTTCCTTTGTTGCCTCTTTTTTCTCTTGCTCAAAGATTTTTAGACCAGAAATAATAATATGCATAGAAAAAATAACAAAGCCAAAAGCTGGTTCCTTGAAAAGAAAAATAAAATTGCTAAACCTTTAGCCAGGAGAATCAACAATGAAAGTAAAACATGTATCACTATTAGGAATAAAAGAGAGTATTTCACTACTGATTACACAGCATTAAAATTATAATAAGGCAATACTAAAAGCTCTAGGCACGCAAATGCCACAATTTAGATAAAATGGACCAACATCTCAAAAGCCACAAGTTACCAAAGTTCATCCAAAATTAAAAGTACAATTTGAATGGTCCTATAATTATAAACTGTGGAAAATTCTGAAAGAGATGGGAATACCAGACCACCTGATCTGCCTCTTGAGAAATTTGTATGCAGGTCAGGAAACAACAGTTAGAACTGGACATGGAACAACAGACTGGTTCCAAATAGGAAAAGGAGTACGTCAAGGCTGTATATTGTCACCCTGCTTATTTAACTTATATGCAGAGTACATCATAAGAAATGCCAGGCTGGAGGAAGCACAAGCTGGAATCAAGATTGCCGGGAGAAATATCAATAACCTCAGATATGCAGATGACACCACCCTTATGGCAGAAAGTGAAGAGGAACTAAAAAGCCTCTTGATGAAAGTGAAAGAGGAGAGTGAAAAAGTGGGCTTAAAGCTCAACATTCAGAAAACGAAGATCATGGCATCCGGTCTCATCACTTCATGGGAAACAGATGGAGAAACAGTGGAAACAGTGTCAGACTTTATTTTTCTGGACTCCAAAATCACTACAGATGGTGACTGCAGCTATGAAGTTAAAAGACACTTACTCCTTGGAAGGAAAGTTATGATCAACCTAGATAGCATATTCAAAAGCAGAGACATTACTTTGCTAACAAATGTTCGTCTAGTCAAGGCTATGGTTTTTCCAGTGGTCATGTATGGATGTGAGAGTTGGACTGTGAAGAAGGCTGAGCGCCGAAGAATTGATGCTTTTGAACTGTGGTGTTGGAGAAGACTCTTGAGAGTCCCTTGGACTGCAAGGAGATCCAACCAGTCCATCCTAAAGGAGATCAGCCCTGGGATTTCTTTGGAAGGAATGATGCTAAAGCTGAAACTCCAGTACTTTGGCCACCTCATGCGAAGAGTTGACTCATTGAAAAGACTCTGATGCTGGGAGGGATTGGGGGCAGGAGGAGAAGGGGACGACAGAGGATGAGATGGCTGGATGGCATCACTGACTCGATGGATGTGAGTCTGAGTGAACTCTGGGAGTTGGTGATAGACAGGGAGGCCTGCCGTGTTGCGATTCATGGGGTCGCAAAGAGTCAGACATGACTGAGTGACTGATCTGATCTGATCTGATCTGATAATTATTAAAAATAACTTGCATGTATAGGTAGAAATCTTCCAAAAAATAAATATTTAAGCGTTGGTGGTTTCACTGGTGAATTCTACCAAACATTTAAAGAATTAATAACATCAATTCTACACAATTTCCTCCAGAAAATTAAAGAGGACAAAACTGTTCCAATTCATTTAATGGCATCAATATTACTCTCATTACAAAACCTACCATAGACAGCACAAGAAAACAAATTTACAGATATTCTACAATCAAGCAGAGTTTATCCCAGGAATTCAAGATTGGTTTCAGTATTTTCACAGATTTAAAGAAGAAAAACCACATCATCATATCAATTGATGCAGGAACAGTACTTGACCAAATTCAATACCGATTCATGATACAAATTCTCAGGAACCTGAGTATAGGAGGGAACTTACTCAAATAGCAAAAGAGCATCTAATAAAAAACCTAAAGCCATTACACCTAATGTTAAAAGACTGAATGCTTTAAGGAGCAAGGAAAGGATATTCCTTGTACTATTCAACATCATTCTAGAAGTCTTACCCATGCAATATGGCTATACACAGATGACATGATTTTCAACATAAGAAGTCCTAAGGAATCTATTTATAAATAGAACTAAATATGGTTAGCAAGATTACAGAATGTGTAGTCAACGCACAAAAATTAAACATATTACTATAAACTAGCAATAAACAATTATAAAGATTTTTTTAATACTGGTTACAATAACTCAAAGAAAAACTAAAATGTTCAGCTAAAAAGCTTGATCAAACATATGTAAAATCTGTATGCTGAAATTTACAAAACATTGATAAGAAACCAAAGAAACTAAATACTTGGTTGTCAAGATGGACTTCATGCCCTAATCTCTGGAACCCATAATGTTACTTAACTTGGCAAAAGTAACTTTACAAATGTAATTAAGATTATAGAGCTTAAAATACATAGATTATATTGGATTATTCACACGGGCTTGATCTAACCATTCAGTTCAGTTCAGTCACTCAGTCATGTCCGACTCTTTGTGACCCCATACACTGCAGCACACCAGGCCTCCCTGTCCCTCAGCAATGCCCAGAGTTTACCCAAACTAATGTACATTGAGTCGGTGATGCCATCCAACCATCTCATCCTCTCTCATCCCCTCTTCTCATGCCTTAAATCTTTCCAAGCATCAAGATCTTTTCAAATGAGTCAGTTCTTCGCAACAGGTGGCCAAAGTATTGGAGTTTCAGCTTTAACATCACTACTTCCAATGAACACTCAAGACTAATCTCCTATAGGATGGACTGGTTGGATCTCCTTGCAGTCCAAGGGACTCTCAAGAGTCTTCTTCAACACCACAGTTCAAAAGCATCAATTCTTCGGTGCTCAGATTTCTTTATAATCCAACTCTCACATCCATACATAACTACTGGAAAAACCATAGACTGGAAAAACTACACTAGACAGACCTTTGTTGGCAAAGTAATGTCTCTGCTTTTTTTTTTTTTTAATTTAAATTGTCTCTGCTTTTTAATATGTTGTCTAGGTTGGTCATAACTTTCCTTCCAAGGAGTAAGTGTCTTTTAATTTCATGGCTGCAGTCACCATCTGCAGTGATTTAGGAGCCCCCTCAAAAAAAAAAAAAAAAATCAGCCACTCTTTCCACTGTTTCCCTATCTATTTGCCATGAAGTGATGGGACCAGATGTCATGATCTGAGTTGTCTGAATGTTGATCTTTAAGCCAACTTTTTCACTCTCCTCTTTCACTTTCATCAAGAGGCTCTTTAGTTCTTCTTCACTTTCTGCCATAGGGTGGTATCATCTGCATATCTGAGGTTATTGATATTTCTCCAGGCAATCTTGATTCCAGCTTGTGCTTCCTCCATCCCAGAGTTTCTCATGATGTACTCTGCATATAAGTTAAATAAGCAGGGTGACAATATACAGCCTTGACGTACTCCTTTTCCTATTTGGAACCAGTCTGTTGTACCATGTCCAGTTCTAACTGTTGCTTCCTGACCTGCATATTGGTTTCTCAAGAGGCAGGTCAGGTGGTCTGGTATTCCCATCTCTTTCAGAATTTTCTATAGTTTATTGTGTTCCACACAGTCAAAGGCTTTGACATTGTCAGTAAAGCAGAAATAGATGTTTTTTCTGGAACTCTCTTGCTTTTTTAATGATCCAGCGGATGTTGGCAATTTGATCTCTGGTTCCTCTGCCTTTTCTAATACCAGCTTGAATATCTGAAAGTTGACATTTCACGTATTGCTGAAGCCTGACTTGGAGAATTTTGAGCATTACTTTACTAGCGTGTGAGATGAGTGCAATTCTGTGGTAGTTTGAGCATTCTTTGGCATTGCCTTTCTTTTGGATTGGAATGAAAACTGACCCTTTCTAGTCCTATGGCCACGGCTGAGTTTTCCAAATTTGCTGGCATATTGAGTGTGGCACTTTCACAGCATCATCTTTTAGGATTTGAAATAGCTCAACTGGAATTCCATTACCTCCACTAGCTTTGTTTGTATTGATGCTTCCTAAGGCCCACTTGACTTCATCTTCCAGGATGTCTGGCTCTAGGTGAGTGATCACACCATCGTGATTATCTGGGTCATGAAGATCTTTTTTTTACAGTTCTTCTGTATATTCTTGCCACCTCCTCTTAGTATCTTCTGCTTCTGTTAGATCCATACCATTTACGTTCTTTAATGAGCCCATCTTTGCATGAAATGTTCCCTTGGTATCTCTAATTTTCTTGAAGAGATCTCTGGTCTTTCCCATTCTATTGTTTCCCTCTATTTCTTTGCACTGATCACTGAGGAAGGCTTTCTTATCTCTGCTTGCTATTCTTTGGAACTCTGCATTATGAGCCCTGAAAAGCCAGACAACTTTTTCTGGCTAAAGTCAGAGAAATGTAGCAAAGGATGAGCCAAAGAAATGGGAAGTAAGAGAAGAATGCTATAGGCCTCTGATGTTGAAAGATAAATATAGAAACATGCCATGGAATGCCAGTTGCATCAAAGAACTGGAGAAATCTTCAGCCTACAGTTCAGTTGCTCAGTCATGTCTTACTCTTTGTGACCCCATGGACTGCAGCACGTCAAGCTTCCCTGTCCATCACCAACTCCCAGAGCTTACTCAAACTCATGTCCATCGAGTCAATGATGCCATACATCCATCTCATCCTCTGTCATCCCTTTCTCCTCCTACCTTCAATTTTTCCCAGCCTTGTGATGTTTTCCAATGAGTCAGCTCTTCACATCAGGTGGCCAAAGTATTGGAGCTTCAGCTTCAGCATCAGTCTTTCCAATGAATATTCAGGACTGATTTCCTTTAGGACTTACTGGTTTGATCTCTTGCAAATGAAGGGACTCTCAAAAGTCTTCTCCAACACCATAGTTCAAAAGCATCAGATCTTCAGTGCTCAGCTTTCTTTATAGTCCAGCTCTCAAATCAATACATGACTACTGGAAAAACCATAGCCTTGACTAGACAGACCTTAGTCAACAAAGTAATGCCTGTGCTTTTTATATGGTGTCTAGATTTGTCATAGCTTTTCTTCCAAGGAGCAAGTGCCGTCTAATTTCATGGCTGCAGTCATCATCTGCAGTGATTTTAGAGCCCAAGAAAATAAAGTCTCTCACTGTTTCCATTGTTTCCCCATCTATTTGCCATGAAGTGATGGGACTGGATGCCATAATCTTAGTTTTTTGAATGTTGAGTTTTAAGTCAGCATTTTCGCTCTCTTCTTTCACTTTCATCAAGAGACTATTTAAAGTTCCTCTTCACTTTCACCTGACAACCAGTAAGGAAACAAGAACTTCAGGCCTGTAGCTACAGTGCGTGAAATTTGGGCAACAACTTTGAAGAGTCATCTTTCCAAGCACCTCTAGAAAGGAACACCACCTTGCTGACAACCTTGATCCCTTTGATTTTAGCCATGTGAGGCCCTAAGCAGAGAACCAACTAAACCATACTAACCTGCACTTTTGACTCACAGAATCTCTGGTGTTAATAAATGATTTTTAATTAATTAATTAATTTTGGATGTTGCTTTAAGCCACTACATTTCTGGTATTTACTACATTGGTAACAGAAAATAATACAAGAGATATACCATGCTCATGGATCATAAGACTCCACATAAAAAAGATGCCAATTCTCCCCCAGTTTGACAAACAATGAAATTCCAATCAAAAATTCTAGAAAGATCTCTTTACAGATATACACAAGTTGATTCTAAGATTTATATGGAAAGAGAAATACCTTAAATATAGGAAACCATTTTGACAAAGAAGAATAAAGTTATAGGAATCACACTACAACCAACCTAATTTTAAAATGTCAAAAGTCTTAAAGAGGCACATTATCAAAATTCAACATTGTTAGCTATAAGTAAGTGAAAATTAAAACCACAAAATGAGATACCACTAAACACCTTTCAGAAAAACTAAAGTAAGAAATACTGACAGTAGGAACTTCCCTAGCAGTCTAGTGGTTAAGACTTTGCCTTCCAGCATAGAGTGTGCAGGTCTGATCCCTAGTGAGGGAGCTAAGATCCCACATGCCTCTTGGCCAAAAAAAACAATGCATAAAACAGAAGCAGTGTTGTAACAAATGAAATAAAGATTTTTAAAAAATGGTCCACATCAGAAAATAAAAATAACTAATCTTAAAAAGAAAAAAGAAATACTGACAATACTAAATGCTGAAGAGAATACAGAACAACTGGAACTCTCTTACTGCTGAGACTACAAAATGGTACAGCCTCTTAAGAAAACAACTTGTCAGTTTCTTATTCAGTTGTGTGTGCTTAGTCACTCAGTCATGTCCAACTCTTTGCGACCCCATAGATGGTAGCCCCTCCGGGGTTCTCTGTCCATGGGGATTCTCGAGGCAAGAATACTGGAGTGGGTTGCCGTGCCCTCCTCCATGGGATTTTCCCAACCCAGGGATCGAACCCAGGTCTCCGGCATTGCAGGTAGATTGCTATCTAAGCCATCAGGGAAGCCAGGTAAACACACATATACCATAGAACCTAGCAATCCTACTCCTAGCTATTTACACAAGAGAAATGGAAACCTATGTTCAGACAAAAACCTATACATGAATGATTATAGTGACTGCATTATTAATTGCCATAAACTAGAAACAACTCAAATGTCCCACAGTTGGGAAACAGATAAACAATCCTTGTGTGTGTGTGTCTGCTCAGTTACTCAGTTGTGTCCAACTCTTTGTGACCCCATGGACTGTAGCCCACCAGGCTCCTGTGTCCATGTGACCTTCCAGGCACGAGTACTGGAGTGGGTTGCCATTTCCTCCTCCAGGAGATCTTCCCAAACCAGAAATCTTCTGTATTTCATGTAGGAGCAGGCAGATTCTGTATCACTGAGCCACATGAGAAATCCAAACAAACACTGGTACAACCCCAAAACGGACTCCTCGTCATCAGTGTGTAACAATGAGCTGTTGATAACAACAGCTGAGTGTCAAAGGCATTATGCTAGGTGGAAAAAAAAAAAAGGCCAGTTTCAATAGGTTATCCACCATCCAGATTTAAATGACATTTCCAAAAGACAAAACTAAAGTGACATAGAACAGATCAGGGGCTAGAGGCAGTAGCCCCTGCTACAGACAGCACAAGGGTGTTGTTTGGGACACAGAACAGTTCTATGTCCTGATTGGGGCAACGATTAAACGAGTCTATCCATGAGTTAAAATTCATAGAGTTGTACTTTCAGAAAAGCCAATTTTATTGCATATTAATTTGACAAGATATGTGTAAGTCACGTGATTTTTATTTTTAAAAAGCTTCACAAATGATTCATGAACCCCTTTAGACAATTTAAATAAATGAAAGCTGTTTTAACCCGAATTTGGTTTCTATTTTCAAATTTCACTTTGAAAATAACACAATCCTATCGTTAAGTATGAAATATTCCCAAAAAAGCCTAGCAGTAGAGGCACATGGAGAGATCAATGAAACTGTTCCAACTTTTAGCACATCAAGCCAGTGTTGGTAACCTCGATACAACAGCAGAGTCAAAGTTCAGAAAACATGAGCACACTCTTCTTAGATACTGCCTTTTTCTTTCTAACTAAATAGCTTCAAAGTGTTTGGAACTCTGAGAGGACATATATAACATAATACACCACCTGCCACCTTTAGAATCTTGGAATAGAATGTGAGCAGGTTGATTTCCTTTTGTTCTTTAATATTTTGAATAGCAACACGCTCCATGGGATGAGGGAAGAAATATCATCATTAAGTCTCACCCTTCACAAAAAAGAACTAGAACTAGGTTTTCAGTCAGAAGAAGGTGAAAGTGCACGGAACTTGGTGTAGTAGGTTTCACTGTATGATCGTGGATGACCCGGGACAAGAGAATTATTCACAGCAAACACTTAAAGTTATAACCTGGTCACTGTCTTAACGACTAATTTAACATCTGTGGACACTTCTTAGCACAGGAAGAGTATTCCAGTGTACCTTCTCCCCAGCAGGTGAACAATTTGATAGCTATTCCGTACTTATGGATACTGAGGCTTGAGTTTTACATGAGGTGAAAGAACTATTAATAATACCTACCTCATCAATTTGTTGGGAGTAGTGTACTTGATAACTCCTGTAGAGTACTTAGCACTATCCAGGAACATAAATAACTCTCAGCAAATTTCAGTTATAATTAACTCTTATTAAATGAGGCAATATATGAAAAACACTTCAGAAATTGTGGCGCAGGAGACAGATGAGCTATCTTTAGTAGCATTTACAAAGAACAGACCGAATTACTTGGTTCAGGTTGATCACTGACCATTAAGCAAAACGTGCCATGTCCTACTTTTTTAACATACCAGGCACAAGTTTAGTTTCCAAAATATTTCAGGAAAAACAGTCATGACTGTAAGTCGGGCCTCTGTAACTTACAGATAAGCCACGATTGTAATGATTCACTCTATAAAAAACTTGAACTTGGAAAAAATCATAGTTCAGATGGTTACCTTCTCTAGACCTCTAATCTCTCATTTTCAAAATGAAGTGAAAACCTCTGCCTTGGTATCTCATAGGGTAGGGCAGCTGTAGAAGATCAAATGATGTGACAAGTGGAAAACTTTAATTGCAAAGTATTATACTATTATAAGGGGCTTCTGGGGTGGCTCTGACAGTAAAGAGTCCACCTGCAATGCAGGATAACCAGGTTTGATCCCTGGGTCAGGAAGATCCCCTGGAGAAGGGAATGGCTACCCACTCTGGTATTCTTGCCTGGAGGATTCCATAGACAGAGGAGCCTGGCAGGCTATGGTCCCTGGGATTGCAAAGAGTCGGACATGACTGAGTTATTTTCACTTTACTTTACTTCATACTATTATAAAAGTGTACTAATATTGGTTTTTATTATGATAAGATGGGATTTTTGTTTTGTTTAGATTTTAAAGAATTTGAAGGAGTGGAGATCCTAACGTCTAAAAGTATATTAAATGGTTTAATCCAAATCAGAATATGGATAGCCTTTGGCTATATTAACAGGGAGGAGAAAGAGTGAGGCTTCCAAGGTCGGGTAATGTTTTATTCCTTAGTCAGGTGATGGCTACATGATGCTGTTGTTGTTTAGTCACTAAGTCATGTCCAACTCTTTTGTGACCCCATGGATTGTAGCCCACCCGTCTCCTTCATCCAAGGAATTTCCCAGGCAAGGATACTGGAGTGGGTTGCCATTTCCTTCTCCGGGGGATCTTCCTGACCCAAGGATTTAACTCATGTCTCTTGCATTGGCAGGCGGATTCTTTACCACTGAGCCACGAGGGAAGCCCAGCTATATGATGATGCATTTGTAAAAATTCAGCAATTTGCACATTTAATATTTATGTACTTTAGTGTTAGAGCTTCCCTGAGAGCTCACTTGGTAAAGAATCCACCAATTCTTGTGAACCCAATGCAGGTGACCCCAGTTCGATTCCTGGGTCGGGAAGAGCCACTGGACAAGGGATAGGCTACCCACTCCAGTATTCTTGAGCTTCCCTTGTCACTCAGCTGGTAAAGAATCCTCCTGCAATGTGGGAGACCTGGGTTCAATCCCTAGGTTGGGAAGATTCTCTGGAGAAGGGGATTTGTAAAAATTCAGCAATTTGTACATTTATTTATAAAAATTCAGCAATTTGTACATTTAATATTTCTGTACTTTAGTGTTAATATATTATGCATATGGAAAAAAAATCTTTGCTTGATTGAAGTTAAAGGTGCAATTTATAACAACAGGGAGAGATTAGAGAAAGGCATAGGATAACGATACAACTTTTAAATCAACAAAGCAGCTTAAAATCCAACACAGAATATGACAGAGAGGCATCTCAGGGAACCTCAAAGCCATGGAGAGGAGGGAAATATTTATGATGAACCTAACATTTGTGCTAATTCACTTGGCAAATATGTATCAAGCTCTGGACACAGTCTGAAGGAGAAGAAAGAATGGAAATGTCCCCTGTGCTCATGCGGAGCCTGCAGTTCTAAGGCATATAAACTGCTAGAGTCTAAAGAACAGGGCTGCAGCAGAAGCATTTCATAGCATGTGAAAGTCTAGAGGAGGGAGCAGCTCACTAGGGAAAGGTGATGCTTTTGAAGTTCAAGCACAGAATTAGGTGAAATTTAAACCACCACCGACAAAAAACAGTCACATCACCTTATAGGCTAAGATCTAGTCACCCCCAGGTTAGGAAATTCATTAATTTTCTCAGCATAGAAAAACGTCTTAACCATCTGAGGTTTTTTCTCCCCTTAAATTTCATTGCCACTAATAACCTCTCTAATTCAAAGGGGTGGTCTGAAGATCACGATCCTGTCTGGGAGGCTGTCTAGAGATAGACCTCATCTACACACTGTTAGAGAGGCCACAATGAAAAAAATTGCAGCCAAGTTTTCATAGATTTCTCCATACAGATTGCAAGCTCCAGCTTCTGATATACAGAATTGAATTTTGTTCAAACCCAGAAGTGTTCACTGAACTCCCATTTCATACACTTTAATAGGAACTGTGCAGTAAACAGAAATAAACACACAGCTCTTATAATCATGGATCTCATAGTTTGAAAGCAAAGTCAAACTTCTAAACACAAAAGAGAAAGAAAAGTAAAGAAAAGAACAAGTAAGTGATCAAATACAATACAAGCACACCAAAATGCATGATGAAAACTATCATATCCTATGCCAAACATTCTGCCAAAGGATCATGTCACCATATGATTTTAAAAAGTAATATGTCATATACCCCTTTCTTAGAGATTCACAATATACATAAACATTTTAAAGGCTCAGGTCATTTACCAAGCAAATATTGTGGTTGAGTTGTTTTAACCAGCATTAACCACAGTTATCTCACCATGAACTCCTTTCACTTCAGTTCAGTTCAGTCACTCAGTCATGTCCAACTCTTTGTGACCTAATGAATCGCAGCACGCCAGGCCTCCCTGTCCATCACCAACTCCCAGAGTTCACTCAAACTCATGTCCATCGAGTCGGTGATGCCATCAAGCCATCTCATCCTCTGTTGTCCCCTTCTCCTCCTGCCCCCAATCCCTCCCAGCATCAGACTCTTTTCCAATGAGTCAACTCTTTGCATGAGGTGGCCAAAGTATTGGAGTTTCAGCTTTAGCATCAGTCCTTCCAAAGAACACCCAGGACTGATCTCCTTTAGAATGGACTGGTTGGATCTCCTTGCAGTCCAAGGGACTCTCAAGAGTCTTCTCCAACACCACAGTTCAAAAGCATCAATTCTTCAGCGCTCAGCTTTCTTCACAGTCCAACTCTCACATCCATACGTGACCATTGGAAAAACCATAGCCTTGACTAGACGGACCTTTGTTGGCAAAGTAATGTCTCTGCTTTTGAATATGCTATCTAGGTTGGTCATAATTTTCCTTCCAAGGAGTAAGCATCTTTTAATTTCATGGCTGAAATCACCATCTGCAGTGATTTTGGAGCCCCCAAAAATAAAGTCTGACACTGTTTCCACGTTTCCCCATCTATTTCCCATGAAGTGATGGGACCAGATGCCATGATCTTTGTTTTCTGAATGTTGAGCTTTAAGCCAGATTTTGCACTCTCCTCTAGAGGCTTTTTAGTTCCTCTTCACTTTCTGCCATAAGGGTGGTGTCATCTGCATATCTGAGGTTATTGATATTTCTCCTGGCAAGCTTGATTCCAGCTTGTGCTTCTTCCAGCCCAGCCTTTCTCATGATGTACTCTGCATATAAGTTAAATAGGCAGGGTGACAATATACAGCCTTGACGTACTCCTTTTCCTATTTGGAATCAGTCCTGTTGTTCCATGTCCAGTTCTAACTGTTGCTTCTTGACCTGCATATAGGAACTCCTTTATGATGCATTAAAACTCTTAGGGCTCCACTGAAAATACTGAAATACATAGTGAAAGTTCTAATTAGAAGAAGGAGAGCCCCAGTCTTAACTCCCATATTAATCTTCAGTCCACAAGATGCAATTGAGTTTCAAAATCACCTAACTCCACTTGAAACTAAACCAGGGAAAGAAATGAATCCTAGCTTTTATAAAGCTCTATCTCACCTCTTGTAGCCCTCCGGGTTCTCTCTTTTCTTGCCACTGGTTGGAATTAAACTATGTAGGCTTCAGCAATATGTGAACCGTGAACTTCCAGATGTTTAAGCTGGTTTTAGAAAAGGCAGAGGAACCAGAGATCAAATTGCCAACATCCGCTGGATCATCGAAAAAGCAAGAGAGTTCCAGAAAAACATCTATTTCTGCATTATTAACTATGCCAAATCCTTTGACTGTATGGATCACAATAAACTGTGGGAAATTCTGAAAGAGATGGGAATACCAGACCACCTAATCTGCCTCTTGAGAAACCTATACGCAAGTCAGGAAGCAACAGTTAGAACTGGACATGGAAAAACAGACTGGTTCCAAATAGGAAAAGGAGTACATCAAGGCTGTATATTGTCACCCTGCTTATTTAACTTCTATGCAGAGTACATCATGAGAAATGCCAGGCTGGATGAAGCACAAGCTGGAATCAGGATTGCTGGGAGAAATATCAATAACCACAGATATGCAGATGATACCTTATGGCAGAAAGTGAAGAGGAACTAAAAAGCCTCTTGATGAAAGTGAAAGAGGAGAGTGTAAAAGTTGGCTTAAAGCTCAACATTCAGAAAACAAAGATCATGGCATCTGGTCCCATCACTTCTTGGGAAATGGGGAAACTGGAAACAGTGTCAGTCTTTATTTTGGGGGGCTCCAAAATCACTGCAGATGGTGATTTCTGCCATGAAATTAAAAGATGCTTACTCCTTGGAAGAAAAGTTACGACCAACCTAGATAGCATATTGAAAAGCAGAAACATTATATTGCCTACGAAGGTCCATCTAGTCAAGGCTATGGTTTTTCCTATGGTCATGTATGGATATGAGAGTTGGACTGTGAAGAAAGCTAAGCACCAAAGAATTGATGCTTTTGAACTGTGGTGTTGGAGAAGACTCTTGAGAGTCCCTTGAACTGCAAGGAGATCCAACCAGTCCATTCTGAAGGAGATCAGCCCTGGGATTTCTTTGGAAGGAATGATGCTAAAGCTGAAACTCCAGTACTTTGGCCATCTCATGTGAAGAGTTGACTCATTGGGAAAGACTCTGATGCTGGGAGGGATTGAAGGCAGGAGGAGAAGGGGACGACAGAGGATGAGATGGCTGGATGGCATCACCAATTCGATGGACATGAGTTTGAGTGAACTCCGGGAGTTGGTGATGGACAGAGAGGCCTGGCGTGCTGCAATTCATGGGGTTGCAAAGAGTTGGACACGACTGTGTGACTGATCTGAACTGAATTGAACTGATGCTTTCTCTGAAACTCAGTTCAGATATCTATATTTCCCTTAGAGCTCAGAGAAATTTTTGTCCTAATCTGTTTTATTTAGATTTTTCTCTTTTTACCTCTCTTTTGGGGCTAGGACTCCAAGTTTGTGCCCACTGTATAAGAGTTCAATGCTGTTACATAATGAACATATATAAC
The DNA here is from genome assembly GCF_027580195.1 of Bos mutus. NCBI lineage: Eukaryota > Metazoa > Chordata > Mammalia > Artiodactyla > Bovidae > Bos > Bos mutus. The sequence continues at coordinate 75,784,831 of NC_091617.1, forward strand.
CGTAAGGCAACTGCTAGGTGGTAGAAAGAGCATCTCCCAGGATACAGTCAACCTCTCTTCTAGTTTGCTGTTGGTCACCTTTTAATTGTGCTCCCTTGGATACTTTACTTAATCCCTGTGGACCCAGATATTCTTATTAATAAAATAGCATAACAAATACTTACTTCATCAGATCAGATCAGATCAGACCCGTCACTCAGTTGTGTCCGACTCTATGCGACCCCATGAATCGAAGCATACCAGGCCTCCCTGTCCATCACCAACTCCTGGAGTTCACTCAGACTCATGTCCATTGCGTCAGTGATGCCATCCAGCCATCTCATCCTCTGTTGTCCCCTTCTCCTCTTGCCCCCAATCCCTCCCAGCATCAGAGTCTTTTCCAATGAGTCAACTCTTCGCATGAGGTGGCCAAAGTACTGGAGTTTCAGCTTTAGCATCATTCCTTCCAAAGAAATCCCAGGGCCGATCTCCTTCAGAATGGACTGGTTGGATCTCCTTGCAGTCCAAGGGACTCTCAAGAGTCTTCTCCAACACCACAGTTCAAAAGCATCAATTCTTCGGCACTCAGTCTTCTTCACAGTCCAACTCTCACATCCATACATGACCACTGGAAAAACCATAGCCTTGACTAGATGAACCTTTGTTGGCAAAGTAATGTCTCTGCTTTTGAATATGCTATCTAGGTTGGTCATAACTTTCCTTCCAAGGAGTAAGCGTCTTTTAATTTCATGGCTGCAGTCACCATCTGCAGTGATTTTGGAGTGCAAAACGATAAAGTCTGACACTGTTTCCACTGTTTCCCCATCTATTTCCCATGAAGTGAAGCCAGGCTTCAGCAATATGTGAACTGTGAACTTCCTGATGTTCAAGCTGGTTTTAGAAAAGGCAGAGGAACCAGAGATCAAATTGCCAACATCCGCTGGATCATGGAAAAAGCAAGAGAGTTCCAGAAAAACATCTATTTCTGCTTTATTGACTATGCCAAAGTCTTTGACTGTGTGGATCACAACAAACTGTGGGAAAATTCTGAAAGAGATGGGAATACCAGACCACCTGATCTGCCTCTTGAGAAATTTGTATGCAGGTCAGGAAGCAACAGTTAGAATTGGACATGGAACAACAGACTGGTTCCAAATAGGAAAAGGAGTACGTCAAGGCTCTATATTGTCACCCTGTTTATTTAACTTCTATGCAGAGTACTTACTTCATAGGCTCTTATAAGGATCAAACTAGATAATATTTATGAAAAGTCTGATAAATGGTGAGTGAAATGAAAGTCACTCAGTCGTGTCTGCCTCTTTGCAACCCCATGGAGTATTTGGCCTCTGGAATTCTGCAGACCAGAATACTGGAGTGGGTAGCCTTTCCCTTCTCCAGAGGATCTTCCCAACCCACGGATTGAACCCAGGTTTCCTGCATTGCAGGCGGACTCTTTACAAGCTGAGAAATAAGTGAAGTTCAAGAATACTGGAGTGGGTAACTTATTTTCTCCAGGGGATCTTCCGGACCCATGAATTGAACCAGGTTCTCCTGCATTGCAGACAGATTCTTCACCAACTGAGCTATCAGGGAAGCCATAAATTGTGAATTATGATGCAAATAAGAAGTGCTGATGTTTTTATTTGTCACACATATTCACATGAATGTTGGATTCTTCAGTAAGGCTTAAGGTCATGCAGAGAATGACATCTCCTCCAAGAGCGGGTATACATAGATGTCACTACGAGTTCTTTGACTCCTTATCAAGAAACACGTTTCAGTAATTACACTTGAATGCATCTAAGCGATCCCCCATCAAGTTAGTTGTCCTTTCACAAGAGCTTGTCCCTGTGTCATTCCCCTGCTCCCATTAGAGAAAAAAAAAAAAAAAAGACTGGCTTCCTAGAGATCACGCATCAGATCACTTGTGTTCAAGGACCTGGACGTTTCAGTAGCTTCATCTACTAAAACAGACCCTGCAGCACTTGGGGCTCCTCATTCTCATTTACACAGAGATACAGGTGGGAGAAGTCCCAGGTCCCGCTTTGGCATGAATGAGTTGTGTGACTTTGTCTATGCACTAAGCTGTCCTGGTGCCTCAGTTTCCACAGCTGGCTTTGTTAAGAAGAGTTAAAATCAAAAGCTAAAGCAGAACATTCACAGAAGACTCCCCACATACCAGACTGACACTGTGCCAATTGTGAGAAAGCACAGGGGCTTCAGGACGCCTCTGGCTTCAAGCATTCTGTCTACTGGGGCACACAGCCCCCCAGGCATCCATCCACCCCCTTCCCCATCCTCAACCTTGTCCCTGAAACACAAAGATAACGTTCCAAGTCTTCCTGGGAACCCACGTAAGCCAAAACTAGAGAACACTGAAGAAAATCTTCTCACTCTGTATCTAAAGTGTTAAAGAAAATCCCCTTATGAACTAACACTGAGGAGGTCTGTGTGAGTCTGTGTCCCTGTTGAGAAAATTCTATGGCTTCTTTCACTGATTTTTGGACACCAGGATCATCCTGACAGATGGTAATGTGTACCCACCAGTCCCATAGTCTGGGATGTGACCTCAGTCAACCAGATCACTCTGGATGGAGGGAAAAGGTGGGGGAGTTCTGGCAATAATTCTTTATATGTGCATTTGACATTTGGTGACTTTATTGCAAATAGAGTAAGACCACGCAATCCCCCTCTCACCAGAATGAGAGTAAGGTGGAATTTTATAGGGCTATTATGCACTGATCTATAAACCACTAAAGACTCAAGTGACCCTAATTTCAACAAGTATGCCTTATCTTCACTATACAGCTACTTAGGAAAAAAAAAAATTGTTCTCCCAGAAAGGTGCTCGGGCAGTACTTAATACAAGATTTTAAAAAGCTTGACAAGAAAATAGAGCAGGGAGCCAGAACATATACTAAAAAAAAATATTGACAAAGTACAAGAAGGGCATTTCATGGCTGCACTATAAGCCTTTTAGGGGTGTTTTTTCCAATGCAAAGCTAATAAACAGTACCTGAATATTCACTATGTGGACCTTCTGTATTAAATGCTAAAGGATGAAACAGATTTTACTAATGATATATCTCAGACATCATGAAAATCACCTAGCAGTGATCTCCAGCATACATTTTGCTAATTTAACCTTGTAGCTAAAATCTTACACTTTTAGTCAAAAGTTCCAGTCCTTGGCTCTGCCACTTAGTAGTCGTGGAATATTGGTCAAGTTACTTACTTAATCTGTCTGTGCCTTAGTTTTCTCAGCTGTAAAATGGGGACAATAACAGCAGCTCAGTCGATAAATAATCTGCCCACAGTGCAGGAGACCTGGGTTCGATCCCTGGGTCAAGATGATACCTGGAGAAGGAAATGCCTGGAAAATCCTATGGACAGAGGAGCCTGGTGGGCTACAGTCCATGGGGTCACAAGAGTCAGATAAGATTTAGCTACTAAATCACTGTTATTTCTTTAACTGTACAAAAGTTTAACTGTGTATATCCATGCCAGTATTAATCATTTAAGTCCAAAGAACATGCTCTAAGGAAGGAATTACTTGATTCCTTGTGTTTTAATGTTGGTAGTAAGTTGGGTGGGGGTGGTTGAACTGGATGGCCTTACAGCTGGATTCTGAACACAGGTAACACTCTGAAATGCAACCATGCATAGAAAGATGGGCATTTAGGGCAAAATTAAAACAAAACTTATTTTTTACCACCGAGCATAGAACAGGAAGGAAAACTTGTTGAAAGATTCCAATTAGATGAGTATTATCTTGCAGTTATTAAGTCCCTAAAACCATGTACTAGAGAACAGTGATTCAGAATAAGAATTTTATGCTGCACATCATTTCAAGGCCATATACTCCTTGGAGCCACTAATTGTATCAATGCGTGGTTACCACATTCTGCCCTAGGTAGCACTAGTGGTGATAATAGGAGTTAATAGGACATTACCCAAGCACTGGGGCCATAAAACGCATGTTCAATTATGCCGACACTGCCAGTTCAAGAATGGAAGCCTTTCTCATCAGCACAAAAAATATTTTTAAAACACTTTGCCATTCAAAAGGTTGTTTGTTTTTTTTCCCCACACATATATTCATTTAAACCTCTGAAGGCTGTGTAGAGTATGGTATTTAATGTCAATCCCATTCTACAGAAGTAGTGATTTTTCCAAAGTTTCACAGATAATAAATGTGAAAGTGTTAGTCACTCAGCCATGTCCAACTTTGTGCAACCCCATGGACTATAGCTCACCAGGCTCCCTTGTCCATGGAATTCTCCAGGAAAGAATACTGGAGTGGGTAGCCATTCCCTTCTCCAGGGCATCTTCCCCATCCAGGGACTGAACCAAGGTCTTCCACATTGCAGCCATATACCTTACCATCTGAACCACCAAGGAAGCTAATAAACATGATCCCAGTATTTAAACTGAGATACCAGGATACCAAATCTCATGATCTTTCCACTACATGCTCCCTCTCTGCTCTAGTCATTATTTTAAAAACATGTGTTAGAGACACGGGGCCACAGAAGCACCATTTTCTACTGTAGTCTGAATGTCTACCTTCTGCTTAGCAGAAAGTCTCAGCATTCTTCATGTCCTAAAGAAAATCCCATGTTGCTTCATGCCATTGATCTGTAACTGTCTCCAACAAAAGGATCTGAATGCCTGCTGTGGCCCTGGGAATTTTAAATAAGAAGTCAATGAGAGATGCTGGTTCTGTAACTGTCTAGGGGCGGATAAAACCTTGGTGGAATAATAATCATATCAATATGCTGGCTACATGAATGATCTTGCAGTGAATTACAACAGGGCACTTCAACTCCAAAGCCTAGGGGGGCACATCTGCATAATTAATCTCACTCTGCAATAACCCGGCAGGGTCAGCAACATTGGCATTCTGCAGCCGAAATTAATGTTTCATTATTTTAGTCCCTTTGGTGTTTCTTTGGATTCAGGAAAATAATATCAGATGCAGCATCTCTGTTGACACAAGGTTTTTAAAGATCACCAAATCATAAAAAAAAAAAAAAACCCTCACATAAATCCTGGTAGGTAGACAAGATAAATTTGACACATGGTCCTAATACACCTACTAAATTCAAGGTTCTTGATACATATTTATATTTTCTTCTCAGATTAACTTGGAGCCTCTAAAGACCACATATTGATCCATATTGTCCAGCTTGGGCTTTTACAAAGTGATTTCAAGAAATTACATTTTTGGTATTGTGCCCACATTTTAGAGAAACATGAGGTTGTTAACATTAGGTGAAATATTAAGTTTAAAAGTTATCTTTTTTCTACATGACTTCTCTGGGCCTGTAGAATGCACACTGTGAAACCAAATTACTTAGGAATCATTAACAGTGCTCCTCAAACTCGATTGACTTTAGGATCCTTGTTTAAAATATCTCTATGAGCAGGAGGATTCTGGGCACAGTTTATAAATGCTGACTGAAGTTCTTTCAGAAAAACAGGGGTTTCATCTGTATAAGGCATCCCAGTAATAGAACAAGCTTTGAGAAATTCCTGCTAATTCTCCCAGGAGGTATGTTAGAGAAAACTCTTAGTAAGGTAAGGGTCATGAATTCTTAACTGGAAAAAAAAAGTGGGAAATTCAAATCAATTTTCTAATTTGGGAAGCCATCCCTGTGGCAAGCAAGAATGCAAAAACAGAAGCATAGTGACTAGCTAAAGTGAGACATAGGACATGCTAGTGGATTTAAGGACAATAATGCTATGCTCGGCTGGTATCGCTCATTGGAGTTGATTATGATTTCATTTCTTCCGAATTTTTGATGCTGTTGCCAAGTCAGAACATAAGATACCACAGAGAAAGTGTCAGAAAACAGAGGGGGGCTCTTATTTCTCCAATTATAAAAGGAGTGAGCATACATGAAGAGACCGGAAATATAACCTTTTCAACTCTGCAACCTTAAAATATGCTAGAAACATTAAAAGTGCTATTATTTTTAATTGGGCTGCCCTACTCTGAACAAGAGAAAGACGAGAAAATGTGTAATCATTAGGCTGACCTAAAAAACAGTGGCTTTTTGCATGTAAATATTCTTTCTATCCACCAATGCTTAAAAAAAAAAAAAAAGTCTAAAGAAGAGATGTTTACCACATCACAAACAAGAAGGATATAAAAGCCTTAGGTAAGTTCTGGGTGCTATGAGAACACCTATAAAGGCTGACTAATGACAAGGACCAAATCAGTTTTCCCACATAACACATCTTAATTCTATTTCCCTGATGTCCTTCATATGACATTCTGGCTCCTCTAGGTTCTGGCAGCAAAATGCTTTTCCACATCACTCTTCATACAACCCAGACTCCGGCCACAGGTACACACACGGACGGGGATATAAATCAACCCTGCTCCTCCCTTCCCTTTTAATCATCCATTCTGCCTGGAATGCCCTGCCTTCCCTCCTTCACATGTACAAACGCTGCTCATCCTTCAAGATCTATTTCAAAAAACCTTTCCTTCATGAAAACCCCCTGCTTCCTTTAGCTAGACGTAATTTATTTCTTCTCCTTACAACTTTCCCATCTGGTTGCAGTAATGCAATCCTTTGCCCTGTACTATAGTTAAGTGCATATGTCTTCTCTCTTGAGAACAGGGTCTACCTCTGATGAATGTCTGTCTCATAGGGCCTCACAGGAAACCCAGCACATGAAAGGGCTCCGTCCTGAGGACTGAATGATTGCTATCATCCGAACACAGTGATTTTACAAGCTGTTTCTCAGTCCAGGAAAATACTAAAACTCTTTTATTTGTCTTCCACACCTCTGGCCTCTCAGCAGTCATTTCTTTCTCCAGGTCCTCTTTACAGGGGTGTTTCCTTACTAAAGTCCAGAGATAGTTCACATGAATACCCTGAGACTATCTTCTGTCTCATCAGTGTAAGACCTGGTTATGCCTTATAAGACACACACTTGCATTTATTCTGTGCATAATTTACACTGAGAAAGACCCAGAGTGAGCTCCTGCCCACGTGAACATATAGGGAACTCCTGGGACTAACCCTGGAATACTGCTTAATTTGGATTTACACTGCCTGGTTCAACGATACTACAGCTCATTATTTTTTGCCCAGGGTGAAACCCCTTGAGTGTGCTGGTGCTGGGCAAGAAGAAAATTCCCTTCTTCCTAACTGTATGTGTTCCAGAGGATGAGTGTGTTTCTACCTGCCATTTCTAACACCTCAAAAGCTTTGAGGCCGTATCTAGACTTAGAAAGGATAAGCCGATGGAAGGATGTAACAAGCTTTCCTTGATCCTTTTGTATCACTCCCCAAATCTTGTACTCTGGAATTCTTAAAGCCTGAAGCATGATTTCTGTCAGGAGACGGGGATGTGACTCTTCCCAACTAGGGTTCCTGAACTTTCCCCAATCAACAGAAATTGACTAGAGGCCAGACAACAAATTCAGACATGGCTTCACTGGGGCCCCAGCTGCAGCATGAGAAAGTGAGAACAAACAACAGGCTCCCTTGCTTGCTTGCTCCACAAGAAGGGTAAGCTTGTTCCTTATATGGGGTGAGGGTAAAGATGTGTCCAGGGGTCAGACCGAGGGAGTGCTGAGGTGTTGTGCGCACCCCTGGGGCAGTGTTGTGTGGGACATATGCACTACTCTGCTATTGCTCCAGGCACCTCAGAAGCTGCTATTGGGGTTTTTGGTCTCTTTGTAGCTTTCAGGTCCAAATTTGCCCCAACTGTGCATGAAAACAGTTAGTCTCATTCAGTTTCTTGGTATTTTGTTGCTTGAGTAGATGTGTGCCCAAGTGCAAGCATTGCAGTACTGCAGCCAAAGGTCCGAGGTCCCAGGCTTGTCTCATGATCAGGAACCAGAGGAAAGGAGAGTCGAGCAGCAATAAGCCAAGACTTCCCCGGTGGCTCATACAGTAAAGCGTCTGTCTACACTGCAGGAAATGCAGGTTCAATCCCTGGATGGGGAAGATCCTCTGGAGAAGGAAATGCAACCCACTCCAGTACTCTTGTCTGGAAAACCCCACGGACTGAGGAGCCTGGTAGGCTACAGTCCATGGGGTTGCAAAGAGTCAGACATGACTGACTGACTTCACTTCATTTCACTTCAAAGCCAAGCCAAGAGTACATGTGAAGAGAAGGTAAACCTATAAAATTTAACTTTTTAATTTTTTTTAATTGCTAGATATTTGCTTTACAATATTGTGTTGGTCTCTGCCACACATCAACATGGTGGGGTGGGAGATGGGAAGGAGTTTCAAGAGGGAGGAAATTGAACTTTGAGAACATTGTAACCTTTCATTCATTCAACAAATATCTTCCAAATCCTCATATATGCTCGGTACCTTACTCCATTGAAACAATCCATGCTTTGACAGTATAGACAACATTTCTTTCCATTCTTATTTTATTTGATATTTGCAACCCTTATTCAGAAAGGAATATAATTTTTCTGTTTTACAGATGAAGAAATTAGGTGCAAAAAAGTGAAGTGTATTACTCAAGATCTCACAGCAACCAAATAGCAGAGTTTGGTTTTAAATAGGGACCTCAGATTGCAGCAGAGTATCTCTCCTGGTTCTTTTACATCATCCCCCCACCCAATGCGCATGGCAGGCTACAAATAAAAGAGACAAAGGAAGTAGTCAATATTTAGTTTGCTATATTTCACAAAATAATCCAAAATATCAACTTAGAAATGATAAAGATTCACTGGAGCAAAGGTTGTGAAAAATGCCAATCTACATTAGCAAAATCCTTGAGTTATAAGCAAAAAATATTTTCATTGGGAAAGTGATTTTTATTACTTTGAAAGTAATGGAGTGGCACAAATGAGATGTTTCTGGGAACTGCACAGACTTAGATTATTTGTAATTAGTGTAGCATCATTTGTATAGATGAGGGCCCCACATTCAAAGGTTTTAAAGTTGTTTTTCCTAGTCAGTTTCCCAAGGAAATACCTTTGTGTTTCAAATCCAGGCCAAACAGAACTCCACTTATCGCCCAGGGGCAGGATATTGAAATTTCACGGGCAGTTTTTAATAGGTAGGTAAAAATGCTAATAATGGTGGTTGCCCGGGGCCAGAAGAGGAGGGAATAGGGAGTCAATGTTTAAAGGGTTCGATTTATGTTGAGGAAGATGAAATAGTTCTGGAGATGGATAGTGGTGATGGCTACACAACAGTGTAAATCGACTTAACATTTTGCTTTCAAAATGTACTCTTTCAAAATGATTAAAATGGTAAATTTTAAATTTTATGTGTATTTTACCATAATAGAAAAAGATTTAAAAGTCAAAAATGCTAATGAATTTTCAAATCAGATTCCCTTGTGAAAGATATAATTTGTTACACAAGGTTAAAGACAAACTTCAGCTCTCTAGTTGATCACAAACTCAGAAAAAAAAATGACTTTAATTCTAAACTGAATTAACTAAACATACTAACACATGTCCAAATTAAAGATAAGAGGCTTTATTCTCCTTGTTGAGAATTTTTTTTTTTTTTTAAGTGGTGGTCTCTTTATTTTTTTTTTTTTTTTTTTTTTTTTTTTTTTTTTTTTTTAAACTTTACATAATTGTATTAATTTTAATTTTATATTGGGGTAGTATTTCCAGATTAACAATGTTGTGTTAGTTTTTCAGATTATTAATTTTAATTTTATATTGGGGTATATTTGATTAACAATGTTGTGTTAGTTTCAGATATACAGCAAAGCAATTCAGTTAATACATATAGCTATTCTTTTCCAAATTCTTTCCCCATTTAGGTTACTACAGAGTATTGAGCAGCCCTGTGCTATACAGTTGATCCTTGTTGATTATCTATTTTAAATATAGTAATGTATATATGCCAATCTCAAACTCCCAATTTATCCCTTCCTCTCCACCTTTCCCCTTTGGTAACAATAAGACTGTTTTCTAAGTCTGTGACTCTGTTTCTATTTTATTTATTTATTTATTTATTTTTTAAACTTTACATAATTGTATTAGTTTTGCCAAATATCAAAATGAATCCGCCACAGGTATACATGTGTTCCCCATCCTGAACCCTCCTCCCTCCTCCCTCCCCATACCATCCCTCTGGGTCGTCCCAGTGCACTAGCCCCAAGCATCCAGTATCGTGCATCGAACCTGGACTGGCAACTTGTTTCATACATGATATTTTACATGTTTCAATGCCATTCTCCCAAAGCTTCCCACCCTCTCCCTCTCCCAAAGAGTCCATAAGACTGTTCTATACATCAGTGTCTCTTTTGCTGTCTCGTACACAGGGTTATTGTTACCATCTTTCTAAATTCCATATATATGCGTTAGTATACTGTATTGGTGTTTTTCTTTCTGGCTTACTTCACTCTGTATAATAGGCTCCAGTTTCATCCACCTCATTAGAACTGGTTCAAATGTATTCTTTTTAATGGCTGAGTAATACTCCATTGTGTATATGTACCACAGCTTTCTTATCCATTCATCTGCTGATGGACATCTAGGTTGCTTCCATGTCCTGGCTATTATAAACAGTGCTGCGATGAACATTGGGGTACACGTGTCTCTTTCCCTTCTGGTTTCCTCAGTGTGTATGCCCAGCAGTGGGATTGCTGGATCATAAGGCAGTTCTATTTCCAGTTTTTTAAGGAATCTCCACACTGTTCTCCATAGTGGCTGTACTAGTTTGCATTCCCACCAACACTGTAAGAGGTTTCCCTTTTCTCCACACCCTCTCCAGCATTTATTATTTGTAGACTTTTGGATTGCAGCCATTCTGACTGGCGTGAAATGGTACCTCACAGTGGTTTTGATTTGCATTTCTCTGATAATGAGTGATGTTGAGCATCTTTTCATGTGTTTGTTAGCCATCTGTTTCTATTTTATAAATGAGTTCATTTGTATCATTATTTTTTAGATTCTATGTATAAGTGATATATGATATTTGTCTTTGTCTGGCTTACTTAACTTGGTATGATAATCTCCAGACCCATCCATGTTGTTGCAAATGGCATTATTTCATTCCTTTTAATGCATGAGCAATATTCCATTGTGTATATGTAGCATTTCTCTTTTTATCCATTCCTCTGCTAATTGACATTCAGGTTGTTTCCATGCCTTACCTATGGTAAACAGTGCTGCAATGAACATTAAGATGTATGTGTACTTTGAACCATGATTTTCTCAGAATATATGCTCAGGAATGGGACTGCTGAATCATATGGTAGCTCTATTTTTTAGTCTTTTAAGGAACCTCCATACTGTTCTCCATAGTGGCTGTACCAGTTTACATTCCAAAAGAGTGTAGAAGCGTTCCCTTTTCTCCACACCCTCTCTAGCATTTACTGTTTGTAGACTTTGATGATGGCCATTCTGACTGGTATGAGGTGATACCTCATTGTAGGTTTCATTTGTCGTTCTCTAATAATTAGTGATGTTGAGAATCTTTTCATGTGTTCTTGGTCATCTTTATGTTTTCTTTGGAGAAATGTCTATTTAGGTCTTCTGCCCATTTTTTTATTGGATTATTATTATTATTATTATTATTTTATTGTACTACATAAGCTGTTTGTGGAGCTTCCCTGATGGCTCAGACTGTAAAGAATCTGCCTGCAATGCAGGAGACATGGGTTCCATCCCCAAGTCTGATCCCTGAGTCTGATCCCTGGGTCAGGAAGATCCCTGGCAAAGGGAATGGCCGCTCACTCCAATATTCTTGCTTGGAGAATTCCATGGACAGAGGAGCCTGATGGGCTAAAGTCCATGGGGTGGCAAAGAGTCAGACACAACTGAGCGACTAACACTATGGAAAGCTGTTTGTAGATTTGGAGATTTATCCCTTGACAGCTGCACTAGGGTTGCAAAACCACTCCTTGTCAGACCCAGCAATCCCACTTCTGCGTATTGATCCAAACAAATTGAAATCAGCTCACTCTCATACTCACTGCAACAGGATTCACAATAGCCACAATGTGGAAAAAAACTAAATGTCCATCTACAGATGAATGGATAAAGAAAACTGTTGTATAAATACAAACAATGGAATCCTATTCAGCCTTAAAAAAGAAGACAATTCTGCAATAGATGATAACTTGGATGAACTTTGAGGACATTATACTAAATGAAATAACCCAGTCATAGAAAGACAAATACTGTATGAGTCCACTTATGTGAGTTATCTAAAATAGTTAAATTCATAACCAAAGAGTGGAATGGTAGTAGCCATGGCCTTGGGGGATGGGGAAATGAGAGTCCATAATCAATGGGCATACCCTTTCAGTTAAGAGAGAGATGTATCAGTCAGTTCTAGAGACCAGCTGTATATTATTGACCTATAGTCAACAGTAATGTGTTGCAGACTTTAATTTTTGTCAAGGGTGTAGATCTTATGTTAAGTCTTCTTACCACAATAAATAATAATTTAAAAATTAAAGATATGAGAATGTTTTCCTTTGAATAAAGCCAATTAACTAACAGTCAGTCCCATTACCAAGTAATGTCAGGATGAACTATGTGTAACAAATGATACTATGAAGTCCTCTTACTTGAGAACAAGGTATTGTTTATCCTGAAAACATACACACAATAGGCCACTTGATTATATAAGTGTTTGAGATTTTTCTGTTTTTGTAGTCTCTTAGTGGACAGCATGAGATTCATCTATTTTTAATGCTTATTCAGTTATAAGAGTGTTTTCTTTCCTTCTTACCTTTGTGGAGAGGATTTCTGAGTTGAGAGGCTTTGTTTTTAATTATATCCTCCCAACATCTCCAAAACCAATAGCATAATTTTCACTAAGATAAGGAAGAAACCCTAAAACACAGACATAAAAGATAGAGAATAATTTTTATTATTACAAACTGGCAGGAAAACCTGAAGAAAGGGCCAGTTGGACTTCTGGAAGAAAAGGCAAGCAGATTTTAAAATAACAAAAGAATATTCATATCTATGGGCTTCCCTGGTGGCTCAGGGAAGCCTGCAATGCCAGAGATTTGGGTTTGATCCCTGGGTCAGGATGATCCCCTGGAGAAGGGAATGACAACCCACTCCAGTATTCTTGCCTGGAGAAGATCACAGATTAACACACACACACATTCATATCTGTGAAAACAAATAAAAGATTAATTGTACATCCAAGACAGGTAGGAATGTCCTTGTAGACCAGCTCATGAAAAGGGTTCTGGAATGATTTCCAAAATAAGAATTCTGTGACTTTTGAGGCTTTCAACTTCATAACAGATATACAGACACTGGTCCAGCAAAGACAAAAAAACTGTTAAGACAAAAGTTAAGAAAGGGAAAAAGAGACCTTAGGAAGGAGGGAAGAAGGAAGGGAGAGTTGGAAGGAGACAGTGAGATAGAAAGAAAAGAGAGAAAGAGGGAGAATGAGAAAATGAATGTGAATAAGAATAATCATAATTCATAGAAATTAGTCCCTCGTTGGTCTAAAAAACTTTATGCCATTTCCACATATCCATCACCTTCTGGATTTCTCTAAATAAAAGTTCTATGACAATTTTGTTAAACATTTGCTAATATCTATCTTATTGTACATTGTATCATGGTTATTCTTAAACACTTCTCACTTCTATTTATCATGAGCACTTTAAAGACTTGAAGGAAAAGTAAATTTTGTTTTCTCTTTTATAATTCATTTTTCACTAATTACAATGCCATATAGAGAGTACAGACCTAGGAAACATCCCCAAAATAAATTAATGACTATAAGTCAAAAGAAGTGTTCAAACAACTTCATCGTAATAATATAAAAAAAAAATGAATTTAACAGGGATGACATACTCAAGATTATTTTTTAATAACAGGAGAAAAAAATGCAAATTTTCACTGGGTTTGTTCTCACATGAGTCAATAAAATGTACTATTTAGTAATTTATTTTATTTTTACTTTATCTTATTTAATTCATAGTAATATTATTTATATTTATATTATTTGGACTTATTTTATTATACTATTTTATTTAATCTTGTTATTACATAATTAATATTTTATTTGGTTTACTTTTTACATTTTTATAATTTTATTAATGACATTTTTGTGAAGGACCAGAGACTTCATCAGAGGTATACAATTCAGAAGTTTTCACTATGGGAATAATGAGTGGAATGAATGAATCCATCATGGCTAGAAGAGAAGACAGAAGTGACAGACAAGAAGAAAAATAATAACTCTAGGCAAAGTGCAAAGGATGGCGACGGTGGGAGAAAAATCTGGAGAATCTATAACAGGAGGTGGAAAAAGCCCTTTTGAAATTATGAAGCTTCTCCTTCTCTAAATTTTCATAAAGCAAGTATAATCAATTGACACATTATTTTCCTGAGACCAGATACACCAAAATCTGATTCTGAACCTTACTCTAGCTTGTGATCAGGCTTCCAATTCTTGACACAAATACACAATTGTGTCAGTTGTACAGATACAACTCTATTAATAAAATACAGATACAAAGTGTTTCTCTGTGCCTTAATAGCAATTCCTTGAACAGTAAATTCCCATGAGCTTCTGAAAGCTCCAATACCCCATGTCACTGTGGCAGTTCTGAAAGAAGTGAAAGGAGGAAACAGGTTTGATAATGGGGTAAGCCCCTTTGGACCAAGGGTTGTAAAACCCAACCATAGCAATGACAAGAATGAGACAGTTTGAAAGATATCTCACTGACAAGAATCATGAAAATACCCTGCATTCACATACATATTTCCCTCACATATCCTCCTCCTTGAAATCACAGGCTTTCATTCAACAATCCACACTGAAGGGGCACTCCTGCATGCAAAGCCATCCCTCGTGCCCTGCAGATGAAAGAGGAGGAAGACACAGTCCCTGATCCCAAGACTCAGTCTATCAGAATCCACGACTTGAAAGCAATCCAGTGAAAAGCAAAGCTAGATATACGTTCGGAGACACTATTTCTCAAATAGTAATGTGTATAAAGATGATCTGCAGATCTTGGTAAAATAGAGACTCTGAATCAGCAAGTTTAGGGTAGGTAGAACCCCAAATTCTATCTTTCTAATTCACCCCCAGAGGTTGCTGATGCTGCTGCCCCCTGGACCACATATAAATTAAGAAGCAACAGCCTAAGGCATAAAATGTAATTGTAAATAAAGAACTAAGTAAACCTGAAGTTAGATGTGATTCCTTCTAGCTCATAGGTTTAGAGAAGTTTCATATAGAAGACCCTGCACTGAAACAGGTGGAGAGGCAGAGGAAACAGATGTGTCTTTGTAAGTGGTGGGGACCAGAGAGATCGCACAGTGGAGAGTCGGGGAGTGGAGCGGAAGGGACAGAAGGAAAGAGGAGAAGGAACTGTAAAAGGAGAAAATAAGTTGGTCAAAGTGCATGAGTTATTTAGAAGAATATAAGATATCTATAAGACTAGAGGGTAATCTGAAGTGCATGAATTATTTAGAAGAATACAAGATATCTATAAGACTAGAGGGTAATCTGAAGGGGAGCAGAAAGTGCATGAGTTATTTAGAAGAATATAAGATATCTATAAGACTAGAGGGTAATCTGAAGGGGAGCAGAAAGTGCATGAGTTATTTAGAAGAATACAAGATATCTATAAGATTAGAGGGTAATCTGAAGGGGAGAAGACAAGGAATTATGAGAAGTGGGCCATTTATGACAAGCCAGGGAAAAATTATGGAGTTCTTATAGGGATTTGACTCCCTTTTGGTTGTTTTTTCTTGTTTAGTCACTAGGTCGTATCTGACTCTTTTGAGACCCCGTGGATGGTAGCCTGCCAGGCTCCTCTGTCCATAGCATTTTCTAGGCAAGAATACTAGAGCAGGTTGCCATTTCCTTCTCCAGGGGATCCTCCTGACCCAGGGATTGAAACCCAGGTCTCCTGCATTGTAGGCAGATTCTTTACCACTGAGTCACCAGGGAAGCCCATTTTTTGGGTAGGGTGCATACATTTAATCACCAATAAGGCAAAGTCTACCTGTTAAAATAAAGCATGCAGAATGAACATTCTAGAAGTTAGGTCTGGTCCAATGTTATTCATATTCCATATTTTTATATTTATAACTAAGTACCTAAATCATTATTGTTTTTTAATGTAACTGCCTTCTGCAAATCATAGCCCATCAGCAGCTGAATACCCTTTTGTCAAATGAGTTTGTGTAGAACCAAAACTAAATGTGATCTGCCCCAAGCTTCTTACGGGACAGGCATTCAGAACTAGAAAATGAAGCAGTGGTTCAGTGGAATCACAAATAATTTGTACTTATGTTTTAAAAACTGACAATTTCCAGAAATATTTCTTAATATAATGTGCTGGAAAAAGAAACTAAATGGGGCTAGAAGAATGTGTAGGGTTTGCATAGATGCTACATGGAAAGACATAGCACAGAGTCAATGCATGGTCACTCAGGTCAAGGGAATCCACAGGATGCCTAGGATATTCAAGCAAGTTGCCTAACCCTAATGGGCAAATTCCTTGCCTCCTCTGCCAACATTATTACTAATAAAAAAAGAAGATAAAGGTACCTAAGGTAAGGGTGTCTAATAAATCCTCTATCAGTATTTGTTTCTGTGTCTGTCCAAATCAGTAAAATCTGTGAATATGGCATTATGGCTCTGTAGCCTGAACATCCTGGAACACATAAATATCACCCATACATATATAAATGGATCTGTGCTTTTGCTCAGTCACTCAGTTGCGTCCGACTCTCTGAAACCACATGGGCTGTAACCCACCAGGCTCCTCTGTCCATGGGATATCCCAGGTAAGAATATTGGAGTGGGTTGCCATTTCCTTCTCCAGGGGAGCTTCCCAACCCAGGGATTTCTTTATAGTCCAATTCTCACATCCATACATGACTACTGGAAAAACCATAGCCTTGACTAGATGGACCTTTGTTGGCAAAATAATGTCTCTGCTTTTTAATATTCTGTCTAGTTGGTCAAAACTTTCATTATAACCTTTTAAAAAATTATATTGGATAGGAAGAAAAACATTTTATCCCCTTCTCTTTTCTTTTCAGCCTTAATTAAACCCACTGCCAACATATTCATTTGTAACTCCTAGATTCAGATTTTTCCATTTTTTTATACATAACTTTTTTCTTTTTTTACAGAAATAAAATCTTGTGGGTCCACAAATTGCTTTTTTATTTAACAATATATCATTCCCATTTTCCACACCAGTTTATAGAATTATACTTTATTCCTTTTAATAGCTAGATACAATTCTATTAACCAGTTATATACCATGGGTTATTTAACCATTTTCCTATTGATGACATTTTGATTATTTTAAAACAATTTGCTCTTCTCATACCATACTTGGGCTTATGGTGATTTTAGTATTAATTAAAAAAAAAAAAAAAAAAGTCCATAAGGTCCCTAGCATCTACTCAGAAAACCACAGTAAAAATCTGAAGTGATTCCAGTGGCTAAGCAACATAATCTCTAAAAGGGGAGGAAAGGAAAACACACAGGATCAAAGGCATATAGTTATGCCTCAACAGTTGGTAACTCAGTTACTACACAGTGTCAGCCACCAGGTAAACATTCCAGAGCCAGTAATGGTATGCTAGACAGCAACCAGAAACAGTTCTGCATCAACCAAAAAAAAAAATCAGTCAACTTTACTTATAGTACATTCCTCTTATCTTCACTCTAACAACTTGGTTATCTGAGACTTTAGGCCAAAGCACAGAAGAGTAGCAAATTTGGATGGAAGGCAAATCTTTTTCTAAGTAGGCATGTTAATGGCAGTGGGAAACTTGCAGTATTAAAAACAAAGGAGGAATTCCCTGGCCGTCCAGTGGTTAGGACTCCGACCTTTCACTGCTGAGGGAGTGCATGTTCAGTCCCTGGCTAGAGAACTGTAATCCTGCAAGCCAGAAGGTGCAGCCAAAATAAATACAGTTTTTCTTCAAAATGTTACCATTAAATTATCAAAGGATTGCAAAAAAAATGCAAACAAGAGAACAAAAAGCAAAAAGAAATATAAAAAACAGTGTTATGGAAGTCTGAGGCCGCATAGTGTTAGAGCCTTAAATATTTCAGTAGGTGCTGGGGACATCATTATGCATGGTAAAAAATAACTGATGCTCAAATGATGGCTTTGACATATTAATTAGAAGTGTAATTTCTCAGGATACTCACTATAAGACAGCTAGCTGTGTCGTATGGAATACACTTTAGAAAAACATACTATTAATATTAAAAGTTATAAGATCATTGATCCTAGAAGACCTGTGGAAGACCTTGGGACAACCACCTAATGTGATAGGCAGAAAAACAAAAATACAAAGCTAACATGACTGATCCAAGGTCAGCTTGTTGTTAAATAATCAGATCTATAATCCAGAATATGTGTGTGTTCAGTTGCTAAGTTGTGTCCAACTCTTTGCCACCCCATGGACTGCAGCAAGGCAGACTTCCCTGTCCTTCACTATCTCCCAGAGTTTGCTCAAACCCACTCCAGTATTCTTGTCTGGAGAATCCCCATGGACAGAGGAGCCTGGTAGGCTACTGTCCAGGGGGTCACAAAGAGTTGGATACGACTGAGTGACTAAGCACACTCTCACACATGTCCACTGAGTCAGTGATGCTATCTAACCATCTCATCCTCTGCCACTTCCTTCTCCATTTGCCTTCAATCTTTCCCGGCATCAGAGTCTTTTCCAAAGAGTCGCTCTTCGCATCAGGTGACCAAAGTAATCCAGGATAGATTGAATCTTATCCCATGTTTGTGGCTATCTCATGATTAAAAAATTGGTAATTAGGACTTGAAAACTTAACTTTTCATAATGTTCCACATCCTAGAAAAAATTGAGTTTTTTAAGAGAGCTGAGGTTCTACCTTACGAAACACTATAATCAGAACTGTCAAGGTGAATGGCCCTCATAAGGAACCGAAGATGAGTTATAAGGTGTAGTTTTCCAAGGAAAAGAGACCTTCTAAACCTAAGAGAAAGAAAGGTGTTATATGTCGGCCAGAAAAGAGTTGCATAAAAGGGAACTTATGTACAAGATGTTTATCATGGGAGAAATAAGTCACACACATAAATCAAATCTCCTTGTCAACATGTTCTTCCAGTCACCAAACTATTGTTTGGAAGAAATCAACTTTGAGAATCTGGCCTGATTCTTTTTCTAAAGACTCATCATTGCTAAATAAACTGAATAGGCAATGCATTTGAAAGGGAATTGCCCAAGAAGGCAGTAGTTCAGGTCTCCCTGTAACTCTGGATAAGGGCCTTGGGGTTAATTACGTGTAAAACGAATGACTTAAATGATGATTTCTAAGTTTTCCTGTAGCTATGATTCATATTTCTAGTCAGGTCTTAGCAAAGGGGAAATCCGAATATCCTGTATTATCCAATACCTATACAGATGAAGTTTCATGTATTTGCAGTAAATGCTTGTTGCAACAAAGAGTTCCTCTATTTCAAATAGAGGACAGATTTTCCTAAGCCTTATCTTATTCTTAATTGTTGTTTTTTTTTTTTAATTAACCCCCTCCTTATCTATCTTCTTATCAAGGTGACCTCTAGAAAGTTAGAAAGGGCCTTGGAAGTCAAATAATTTTATTTGGGATACTATTCAGGACACAGAAGCCCAAAAAGGAGAGCTGACCTTCCTGAGGTCAATAGTTCACTTGTGAAATGTGAAAAGATGGCTTTTGATTCACAGTTCAAGCTTTTCTCTGTTGCAGCCATGCTGCCTTCCAACTCTGAAAAATTACTAAGAAACATAACCATCCCATAAAATAATATCCCATTTATATCCTAGCAGAGTGTCATTTCTAGTCAAGCAATGGTCAAAGGACGACAGCTACTTGGGCCCAGGAGCCATGAGCCTGCTGCCAGGGGAGCTGAAGTTGTGTTCTTGTCCCACAACTTGATAAAGATGTATGGTGTATGCATGAGTCTTGGCCAAGCTACCCCCAGGCAGTGTTGGACCAGATCCCAAGATACTCTTGCAGCTATGACGTTTTCAATATGTTTATTTCCTAAGGACAGTGGGGTTGGCCTGACCAGACAGCTGTGAGTTCCTGAAGCCTACCTTTAAAGGATATGACTTCATAGTTTGAGATACCCAATTATAATAGATTTCAGCAAAGCATACTTGAAAACAGTGTTATTCTCTAAGCTGTGTCCGACTCTTTGTGACCCAATGGACTGTAGCTCGCCAGGCTCCTCTGTCCATGGAATTCTCCAGGCAAGAATACTGGAGTGGGTAGCCATGCCCTTCTCCAGGGGATCCTCCTGACCTAGGGACTGAACCTGGGTTTCCTGCATTGCAGCTGTATTCTTTACCATCTAAGCCACCAGGGAAGCTCAAAGCATACTTAGCTATATAGCATTTCTTTGAGGAAAAAAAAAAGCTGAACAGGGTTGGACATTGGTAAACCCTTTTTAAGTCCTGAGCGGAAAAGATCATCTCATTTAATTGAAAAGCACTGTCCATTCTTACACGCAGTATCCGTCTGAATGACCCACTGCCAGTTTTGGTAAGTCTCTTCCTATTCATTCAAATTCAATCTGTTAATCAACTCCTGGACACTTTCTATCATTCTAACACTCCTTTTTTCAAGAACAGAGGTACTATCTCAATTCTGATATTAAATCAATTATCAATTCTGAACAGCACAACTTTCAGATTAGTAGTAAGCCAATTAAAAAAATGTAAATAAAAGAAAATGGGGGTGGGGGCAGGAGCCTTGCACTCCTGTCATCCTGGGCTGCAAGCGGCTCTCCTTTGAAATGGCAAGAAGAAAAGGCTCTCAAAGACACTTTCTCACATGCTGCCAACTGCAGAGGGATTCTTTTGCAGGGGAAGCTTGTCTGATCTGATTCAGACTTGTTTCAAGGTGTGTCTCAGTTCTTCCAAGAGGTCTGCCCTAAGCAAGACCGCGTTCATTAGCAATTGAAAAACAACAATCCAGAGCTGGCAGCCAGGGGGAGATTTTTCTATACGGAAGTGCACCTCCCACGTGTTCTGGTCACAGACACGACCGGGCTGGTAAGAGGGCCCCACGGATCCGTGCCAGGCACAGACACAAGCTTCCATTCTGACACGAAGTGCTGCCAAGCGGGAGGAAACCACATCCTTCCTCATCCTGAGTCCCCTTCTTAAATCGAGTAGTTGTTCAGACGGGGGAAGCACAGTGGGGAGGGAGGAGGCGATATCACTAGATGGTGTTCATTATAATAAGGACAAACCTTTATTCCCAAGATAAAGTTTCTAAGTGAATTCAAGACAGAATCTCAAAGCCGGAAAGGCCCTCAAAAGTCATTTCAATTCAAACTTCTTTTTCCGATATTTAATTCTCCCAGTAATATCCTTGCCAAGTGGATATGGGGGTAGGGGGTGGTGGTTAAATATCTCTAGGGATGGTGAAATCATGACCAGTTCACTTTTCATGTGACCTGAATGGTACGCGCATCTCGTTATGTCAGGCAAGACTCTGATCCCCTGGAATTTCTGCCTACCTGTCCTGGTTGAGGTCTCTGGAGCCATAAGAGGAACGTGACTCTCTCTTCGATAGAAACCTTTGGACGTTTAACCCAGTAGTTCCAGTATCTGAAAGCATCATTTTCAAGTCTCCACAGAGCTCCCAAAGTTGGGAGACTTGGGCTTTTGGAAAGTTCTTATTCCTCTACTCATCTTTCCAAACCTCAAAGTGAGAAAAGCATACTGAGGAAATGAAAATGCCATTAGAACCGGAAGAAGTGGCATCAACTCATTAAGGCACCTTCTATGCTACCTGGACTTGAAAAGAGATTGAAAAGGGAGAATGGAAAGCAATAAGAAGCCAGAAATAACCAGTGAACTAGCTCACCCAAGCCGGATATCTAGGAAATTGTCAGACTGATCAGTGCAGCAATTAACATCATTTACAAGATGCTCATGTGTACGTAAGCAATGTGATGAGGTCCCAGAATAGAGGGGACACTGCATCACAGTGGGACAAAGCATCTGGCTTCAGCATGGGCTTTGGAATCCCAGAGACCAGGCCTCCAATCCCCAATGGCTGTATAAGATTCTTAGCCAGGCTGAGTCTCCTTATCTGTGGGCGGGGTCAGTGAGACATCTCATGGCATTACAGGTATGAGGATCATGTGAGATAATTTCATAAGGCACCCAACACATAGTAAGCATTCCAATTCCTTAGCTATAATTATTTTTTCTCATTACTAGGAGTCTAGCTTTCAATTCTCCTAAATGTTCCCCTACATACTGTAGCAAATTCAGGAAGCAGAAAACGCACCTGTTGGGTAGAAAGAAATGAGGGCAATGATCACGTGGGAGAACCAAAGCAGGAGAAGCCGTATATTAGAGCAGAAAGTACACTGGACTAGAACTTGGAAGGCCAGGTACAGACAGGTTTGACCAACTCTAAACCAGGGATATCCTTTTCCAGCCTATTTGCAAAGCCAGAGGTTTAGTCTCTCTGACTCTACAATTCAGTTTTCTCAGAGAATTCCTGCAAGTATTCCTTGAAGCTTGATTTCTGTACACTTCCTCCTGCTCCCTTGTGCTATGCATTAATAACAGCAACAACCTTAAATGACCTGAAGTATAGGACCTGAAGTTGTCATCCTAACTTGCTATACCATAGGGACCCCTCGAGGAGAACAAACCACTGCAGAGGTGCACTGAATGGAGCCTATAGCTTTTGTACGCACTTGTTGTTCACTGTTGAAATCTCAGTCATACAGTACTGAGTTAAGTGTGTGTTTTAAATGTCAAGATAAGTGACTGAGTTCTGCTGTGTTTTGACAAGTAAAAAGCCAGAAGATATGATTGTTAAACATGCAGGAATATGTGCTTGGAACCACTGTTAGGGAAGATTTATGGAATGGCCTAATTCAGATTGTGTACATCTCCTCAGGATGCTAAGGTACCTGCTCAGGTAAAGGAGGCTTTCCTCTTTGCCCTATGTTTGGTGTTCTGTGCTTTGAGGGGAAGACAGTAAAAATCCTGCAGGAGGGTGAGGTGTCAGACAGCTGGAACTGTAACACCTGGGTTACAAGGAGCCTGCTCTCCAGACAGAAACAGCCCTTGAAGGCAGTGAAGTGCAAAAACTATGGACAGATTTAGAATAGAGACACAGTCAAACCAGAGATGTGTCCCAAGAAGATTAGCAGGCAGTGGTGCACAGAGTGAAATGAAAGGATGAGCGGCAGAAAGGTGTCCATTGAATCTGTGGAACTGCAGTGAGTGTGCTTGAATCATCAAGGGCTAAGAGGTCACTCGATGGTCATCACCACCTCTGAGCTTCAGTTTTCTCACTTATACTAATTCAGACCAAATTGACCTTGCAGAGTTGTTGTCAAATCAAATGAGATAATGGACATGTAAGTGATTTGCAAATTGTTAGGCACTGGACCGACATATGGGAACACTCCTATTACCACTCAGTAAAACCGAAAAGCATTATTTTACTAAGTGGAAATAAATAAATTATAGCATCTTCCTCTCAAAATGATACTGATGCCGTTGCATAAGCCAATTTCATTTCCAACTACATACACACGTTCTCTTGCTCTTCACACACCACAGCAGAAGCATTAGGGAGTTTTAAAGGACAGTTATCTTGTATGCCACAAGGACATTATAGTTGACAATATTAGCCATATATCAAACCAGCTTGGCTTGCAATGTACACAAAGACTTTTTATTCTCAGGATGGTCCTGAACAACTCTTAGGATGACTCTGAGTCACCTCCTTCGGTGAGAACAGAAGAGAGCTCTGGAAATGTAAATTTTCTTGCCTGGATTATTATAATAGAATGATCATTCATTGCCCACCTATTCCCTTTCTAAGGCCCAATGCTTTGACACTAATTGCCAGACCAATCTAAAACACAGGTCTGATTTTTTCCCTCTCTTGCTCAAGAATATTCAGTGCTTCTCCCTGCCTCATAGGATTAAACACAAATTCCTCAACTGAGTATGTAAAGTCCTCAAAACATAGTCTCTACTCACCGTTTTTAAGTCCGATCTCCAGTGACCCCAGTGCGCATGTACCCATCTCCTGGTCAAACGGGGCTCTGACCAGTAAGGCACCCAATTCCCTTCTTTGCTTTATGTGTTCATCATGTTTCCTTTATCTGTAGTATCATTTGTGGTTTTTAGTTTCATCAGATTAGTTCAACTGGAATTAAGTTTTCCAGAATCATCTTCTCTGCATGGTTGTGAGTTAGGGCTGGCCAAAAGGAAATGTGTGTGGGATTTGCAGGGGAGAAGTAAAGCAGCAGAAGTTGCTTTGGGAGGCTCTGTCTAGGTACCTGGGTACTACTGCATCCAATGCATGATACTGCTGATCTGGTGGCTCACCTCCTAGGTGGGCGCTGCAGATAGGTCCATGGCTCCCTCAGCTCCTGCCAGATCCCTCCTTCAATGTCTTCCTGCCCAAGGCCAGGTATTTATGAAGCACATGAATAAGAATATCAGGTCCGTTTGCAGGGCACTCACACAATATAGTTAGATATGCAGCAAGACAGTTAAGGGGTGCAGTGCAGTTTGTCCCGCAGGCTCCAGGTGGCTTTTTTCCATTTCACAGCATTTCTTCCTGACTGCCTGCCTATCAAAGGCAAAGGCAACAGATTTCTTTACTGGCTCCTTCTCAGCATCCCTAGTGACCCCCCAACCATCTTCTTTGTGGCCTTTCTTTGCCCTGCTTCTCCCACCATTGTGAGGCTAATCCTTATGACAAATTCCACATTCCATACCATTCATCCATATCATTTCTGCTTCCCTGGTCGGTCCCCAACGCATACGTCATTCGTCATTCATTCCTCCTCACCAATCTCTCTGTGTCCAAAACCTGCCTGTCCATCACTTCAAGATTCACTTCAAATACCACTTCTCATAAACCACTTTCTGAGTGACACAGCTGCTTCTTCCTTCAAAACATCAAAATATTTTGCCACATATCTTTTAAAAGTTACATTATAGACTTTTAGGCTAAACTATTATACAAGTTATATTATCAATACAACCTCTGGTGCATCTTTCTTTCATAATGATCTATAAATTCTTATTCTTCTGGAGTTGTGCTTATGTAGTCACAATTGAATCTCCAAATCTCATCAGGGTTTTAGCTACAGAAGGATCTGAAAAACTGCTTGGTATTCAAAAGAGTAAATGAATTATCCATACCACCAATCCCTTTTTAATAACATGGGTAAGCAAGAACTAACGCTACTGTGTATGGCATTCTCTCACTTATATGGAGATTATTTCTAAGCCACCTTACCTTTCAATTCTTTTCCCTTAAATAAGAGCCTCTCCAGTCTGAATCCAACACTATTTATTCTTATCTTATACATGGTTCTAGTAAAACTCATTAGTTGGCTCCCTAACCTATAGAAAAACAGAAAAAGCTAACTGTACAGAGCATGCAAGATAACTGGTAGAGTTAAATATGCTAAAAGCAAGAAATAATAGCAGACAATGAAAGAGAAAATGTATGAAAATCAGATTACACAAATTGAAAGGATACCAGTTTGAGGCCATTTAGTATATACAAGTAAATGATCTCACCTCAATAAATTCTAAAGGAATTACAGTCCATCCAATAAACTGTCCTGAATCACCAATATTAAGTAATGTTACATATTTTAGAATAATCTTCTTTTGAAAGAACTTTTAAAACAAAAACAAAGAATGTAAAAGCTATTGGGATTTCATCATTTAAAAATCCCATAGCAGCACCCATTCTCAGAAAAAAAAGGAATTTTTGTTTTTATTTTGTCATGCATTTATTCAACAAATGTGTAATGAGTGTCAACTATGATTCAGGTACTCTTCTCTAGTGTACTTTTGCTCCAGGGAAATCATCAGATTTGGGAGAAGTGGGACCATAAAAAAAAATCACACCTTCTAAAATATCTCATAAAGAAAGCAGAAAAGAAAGTCATTATAAATCAGCACCACATTGGTTTCCTACCAAGAAGCAAGTAAAGGCAGCCAACAAAATCGGACGGAGTTCATTGTTGCAGGCTTCTTCCAGGGCGAAATAAACTGTCAGCTGGAATGAAGCTTCTCGCCTCCCCCCACAACCGTTGCCTCATTTCTCTGCCAAACACCTCTTCACTGCAGGGAAGGTCCCAGGAGACGCTAAAGGTGTTACAACCCTGCTCAGTTTGCTTGGAAGAAAAATGTGGCAAAAAAACATTTGTAAGAAATATTTGTTTTTTATCATCACAGCTCCCAAAACACACAAGGAGGCAACTGTGGCCCTTTAAAATTTTTTCCCGTAGTTCACAACTAAAATTTAAAACTCACATGCGTTTGAGAAAGGATTGAATGAGATCATGGAAATAAAGCACTCAGCACAGCTCCTGGCACACAAGAAGCATTGGATCAATATTAGTGATAATGATTAGCAAGAGGTCCTAAAAGCCTGGCAAGTTGTATAAATTAGCCTCATTAAGTGTTATCTGGGGCAAAAATTTGAGTCTTTGGCTGTTTTTCCTTAGTCACCCAGAACGCTCTGGGGCCATCACTGGAAGATAAAATAATTTTACATCAAGCCAGGTTTGGCTGGAGATGGGCAGGATTAGAAATGCTGCCTGCGGGGATGTTTTGAGGATAGAGTCAAGGCATATCTACAGCACCTTTACCCCATCTTGTTCCCCATGACCGGCCCTTCTACCTACTGACGTGTCCTGCTGAGGGCAAGGTACCAGAATGGGTCCTGGAACAAAATTATACACTGATTATATGATTGGATTTGGGGCTTTGATTTTTAAAGGACGTTAATAAAACTAGTGTAACTGAAAAACTAAATGGTGTGTGTAAGCATGTTTGGAGAGGTTGTTTTAGTTCAGAAAATAATAAAAGTAGCTTAAGTGAACTAAGTACTAATTATGTTGCAGGTACTCTGCTAAGCACTTTATAAACGTATTTAATCCTAAAAAAGTTCTACATCCTTATGCCAATAGCACAAATGAGGAAACAGGGTTAGAGATGTGAACAAATTTTACCATATCTCAGGGAGATTAAGTACATTTCCCTTCCCAGGTTGTTGTAGTCTAAAACCCACATATTTATCACTGTATGCTAATAAAATAATACAATTTAAAAAGTCACACATTTGTTCACTGATTCAATACATTTATTGAACTATTCCTTCATAGGAAGCACCGTGAAATGGAACATGCAGAGATAAATAAAATATTGAGGGTCACTTCTTACAATCGAGGGCAAGCAATATGGAACAATGGTTAAGCTTGCCCAAGCTCAAACTTGACTCTACAGTTGACTAACTCTGTGACCTTGGCCTCAGTTTTCTTTTCTGTAAAATGGTGATTATAACAGCACCTACCTCTTAAACTTGTTCTGAGGCTTTGATAAGTTAATACTTGTAAAGTTTACATTATCAGGAGGCATGTATGAGCCCACTTATGCATGTGTCAGTAAAGACTTCAGGGAGAAGTTCTACTTTCAGAGAGAAGAGTTAGGTGCCATTTAGACTTTTAGACCAGCAAGAAGAAATTGATCTCGGGTAGAATTAAATTTGCCTTTCACATGCTCACCCTTTAGGAGAGCAGATTTCAGAAAATGGTACCTAAAATCTCATAAAGAAAGAGCTCTAGGTCCAATGTCTTGGGGGATTGATTACATAAAACACCTACACAAGAACTGTAAAATTTCCAGCTGAATTGAATTGAGCAACAGTGCATACATATCCATTGATTACTTAGTGTATTTGGAAAAAATACTGATACCGTTTGAGAAAAAGAAAAGGAAAATGGTTTTGCCTATTTAACCTGCTTCTTTTGTTGTTTTGCTGGACAATACGATGGGAAAGAAAGGCTATGAATGACTCATCAATGAAACTAAATTGTGTCCTCGTTTGTTCTAGGAACCTACATGAGATCAGAACAATTTGTTTCTTCACCTTAGAAATAAATTCTTCCATTTTCCTTCATTCTCTGTTTGAGGTTTTAAATATGTCAAACCCAGTCATCATTCTACCTTAGCTCTTTCAGTAACTTCCTGCTGCACTTGGCATACAATCCAAACCCCTTACCTCGGCTTTGCAGGCCACTTTGATCTAGTCCCTGCTTCTCTTAGGACCTCATTCCCAGCCCTTCTTTCCCTCTCACCAGGCCCCTGCCACTTCAACCATGTCCAGAATGATCCTGGCTCCTTCTCAGTCTTTTTTCTAGCTCAAACATCACTTTCTCAGAGATGTTACCCCGACTACTCTACTTAAAACCGCCCCTCCCCAACAGCCTCCAACTTGTTGTTGTTGTCATTATTTTCATCTCAGCCTCTATTTCCCCTTATTTCTTATCCTGAAATTATTAGTATTTTGTCTGTTTACTTATTTGTTATCTGTTTATGTGTATACATATATGCTAAGTCACTTCAGTCGTGTCCAACTCTGTGCGACCCCATAGACGGCAGCCCACCAGGCTCCTCTGTCCCTGGGATTCTCCAGGCAAGCACACTGGAGTGGGTTGCCATTTCCTTCTCCAATATATATATTGGAGAAGGAATATACATATATATACATGTATACATATATACATATACATATATATACATGTATACATATATATACACATATATACATACACATATATATTTTTCCTTTGGTATCTTTCTCAAACTATTCATAGTAATGTTAACATCAAGGAATCACCTCAATCACATCTGCTTTCCAAGGCAATTTTGGACAATTTCTAAGTGTATGTATATACACACTTATATATACACACATATTTTGCACACATATAAATTTATATTTCAATATTCTAAATATATAGTCGATATCCTAATATACATGTACACATACATAGGCATATATGTATGTGTATAAGTGTATGTGGAGAAGGCAATGGCACCCCACTCCAGTACTCTTGCCTGGAAAATCCCATGGGCGGAGGAGCCTGGTGGGCTGCAATCTGTGGGGTTGAGAAGAGTCGGACATGACTGAGTGACTTCACTTTCACTTTTCACTTTCATGCATTGGAGAAGGAAATGGCAACCCACTCCAGTGTTCTTGCCTGGAGAATCCCAGGGACGGGGGAGCCTGGTGGGCTGCCGTCTATGGGGTCGCACAGAGTCGGACACGACTGAAGTGACTTAGCAGCATAAGTGTATGTATATATAATGAATTGGTTATTTCATTATTTTATATTTGTTTTGTTGTTGTTGTTCAGTCACTCAGTCATGGCCGACTCTTTATGACCACATGGACTATAATCTGCCAGGCTTCTCTGTCCAAGGGGCTTTTCAGGCAAGAATACTGGAGTAGGTTGCCATTTCCTTCTCCAAGTGTCCTTCTCGATCCAGGGATTGAACCTGAGTTTGTAATTCATTTACTTATCCATTTCCATCTATTTCTTTTTACTCTATGTGGATAAATAATACTAACATCTTTACATTTACTCATTCATCATTTACTCATGATGCTCTTTGCCTCATTTAGGCAGATGCTCTTTGCTGGGTACCCAGGATACAGCAGTGAGAAAAATAAAGGTCCCTGCCCTTGTGGATTTTACTCTAGTGAAAGTACACTAATCACTAAACAATAGATAATATACTAAATAGCATGTGGAAGCCAACAAGGTGATAACTATTATGGACTAAAGAAAAAGTTGAGCAGGGTAAGTAAGATCAGGAATGCCAGGAGTATGGACAGGAAGCAGGATGAGGGGCAATTTTATAATGATATAAAAGCAGTCAATGAACTTCCCTGGTGGTCTAGTGGCTAGGACTCCCAATACATGGGGCCTGGGTTCAATCCTTGATCAGGGAACTAGATCCCACATGACACACTATGAGTTCGAGTGCCGCAACTAAGGCCCAGAGCAGCCAAATAAAGAAATAAGATAAATAGTTTACAAACAAAAAATAAAACAGTCAAAATATCCTTCACTGACCAGATACTGAGCAAAGGCTTCAAGGAGATGAAGAAGCTAGCCATGTAGTTATCTGGGACCCTGAGTCAAAGAGGAAACAGAATGGAAATCATAGGAGGTCTTGCAAGGTATCTTAAAGACTGGCTTATATGCTGAGAAAAATAAAGGGTGGTTATTTATGCTGGTCTGTCTTATGGGTACTTTTTAGATATTAACTTACTTAGTTTTCACAACAACCCAATGAGTAATCTACTTTGTTTATCTCATTTTATATGGAGAAGTTATATATCTTGTCCTGTATTACACAGATG
Organism: Bos mutus; assembly: GCF_027580195.1. NCBI lineage: Eukaryota > Metazoa > Chordata > Mammalia > Artiodactyla > Bovidae > Bos > Bos mutus. The sequence continues at coordinate 75,814,971 of NC_091617.1, forward strand.
GAGCCAGAATTTGAACCTATGTAAAATGACTGTGGACTCTTAGAATACACTGCTTCTCAGTATAGAAAATTTTAATCTAGCAATTCCCAGACTTCAGTACAGAGGCCCTAGGTACCTGCTACTTTAACAAACTATCCAGATGATTCAGATGTAGATGGTCCACGATCCACAATTTATCACTGGTTTAATTCCTCCATCTGAAAACTTTATAAATGTTTTAAAGTTAATTATCATATTTATTTCCTGGCGTTTACCAAGCATTTATCTCCAGTGATGGCCAAACTGGGAAAGATTTTCTCAGACCGGCTGAAGTACCTACTTGGTATATTCCCACTTTTTATCTGGCTTTATCTGTTGTGGTTGTTGTTGTTGTTCAGTTGCTCAGTTGTGTCCGACTCTTTGTGACCCCATGGCTTGCAGCACGCCAGGCTTTCCTGTCCTTCACTGTCTCCCAGAGTTTGCTCAAACTCAAGTCCATTGAGTGAGTAATGCCATCCAACCATCTCGTCCTCTGTTGTCCCCTTCTCCTCCTACCTTCAATCTTCCCCAGCATCAGGGTCTTTTCCAATAAGTGAGCTCTTCCCATCATGTGGCCAAAGTATTGGAGCTTCAGCTTCAGCATGGTTTTATCTGAGTTTCATCAAAGGGGAAAGGCTGGGACTTCCCTGGTGATCCATTGGTTAAGACTTCACTTTCCAAACCAGAGTGTGCAGCTTTGATCCCTGGTAGGGGAGCTAAAGCGGAGAAGGCAATGGCACCCCACTCCAGTACTCTTGCCTGGAAAATCCCATGGGTGGAGGAGCCTGGTAGGCTGCAGTCCATGGGGTTGCTAAGAGTCAGACATGACTGAGCGACTTTACTTTTCACTTTCATGCATTGGAGAAGGAAATGGCAACCCACTCCAGTGTTCTTGCCTGGAGAATCCCAGGGACGGGGGAGCCTGGTGGGCTGCCGTCTATGGGGTCGCACAGAGTCGGACACGACTGAAGTGACTTAGCAGTAGCAGTAGCAAGGGAGCTAAAAATCTCACGTCTCCCAGCCAAACACAAAATCAAAACACAAAACAGAAACAATATTGTAGCAAACTTAATACAGACTTTTAAAAAAAGATGAGGGAAAGGTTTTGGAGTAAATGTAGTGCTGAGTTAAGAGGGAGGAATAGATAAAGAAGGCCTTTTAGGAGACACATATTAAGAGCCATGGACTTAATATATTTAATCTTACATTAACTTCTATAATTAAATATATAGATATAAGTGTAGATATAAATATAGATGTCTGTCTAACTAGGAGATGGCTAGAACAGACTTTTTTACCATTTCACAGATGACAAAACTAAGTCTGGGCAGGCTAAACAATCAGTATTTAGAATTCAAATCCAACTCTGACTTCAAAGCCAGCCAGCTTTTCTTTACTCACTTTATCCATTCAGGGCCCAACCCTGTCATTGTCTTACACTGGAACTGGAAAATGAAAGTATAATCTTCCAGAAAAGTGATCTTTAGTATGTATTACACTCAGAAGTGTCCATCATTTCTATAAGCTGAATGAAATACTATATCTATTTCAGTGACAGCCAAGCTTCTTCAATGGGCACTAAATTAGCTCAAAAGAAGAAAGCAGAAAATATGCACTCATAATACAACAATCCAAATTCAAGCTACATATTTTATTCCTTTATTTCTTTGTAGAAAATTATGGTGGTTAACAGGGACCTCCCTGCGGTTCAGATGGTAAAGAATCTGCCTGCAATGCAGGAGAACAGGGTTTGATCCCTAGCTTGGGAAGATCCTCTATAGAAGGGAATGGCTACCCACTCCAGTATTTTTGTCTGGAGAATCCCATGGACAGAGGAGTCTGGCAGGCTAGTTCATGGGGTCACAAAGAGTCAGACACAACTGAGCAACTAACACATACTACTATGGTGATTAATGGTGCTATAGAGCTTCCTTTAGGAAGAGCTTCCTTCCTTTATATATATATTTATTTTATATATATATATATATATATAAAATCTCTTTTCATTTACCAAACAATAAATGTCAATATGCCTAATCCAAGTGTCTGTTTACTCCTCCCACCCCAAAACCTGGATCCAGAAGGGGAAAACAGTTGCAGGTTGTGAGAATGTGGCAACATCACATCCGTAAGGACACAGAAGGTGTCTTTATGGCTCTGCCTCCTAGTCCTGAGCTCACTTGTGATTCTCACTGAGGTCAAGAAGGCTGCCAGGTACCTGGATTTTAGGACATTCCTCGTGCCATGACATATGTGTGGATGCCTGCATGGAACTAAGAGTACGGTTCTACTCTTAGCTTCCCATGGTGCCTCTAAGTCATCACTCTACAGGCACAGACTCATAGAACACCATGCCTTGGAGAGCACCTCATCCAAATTCCTCATTCTAGAGGTGAGAAAAAGGACTCTCAGAGAAGGAAAAGCCACTGACCAGTACCAGGGTTGGTGGACTGAATGATCAAGGGGGAAAAAAACACAACCTTGGAGTTAGAAAGCTAGAGTCCAAGTCCCAGCTCCACTCTTCACTGGCTGTGTGACCTCCACAAATATTCAGCCTCTCAAACTCAGGATGTTAAATGATGCTGAAAACATTTACTTTGGTTACCTCAGATTATTGTAAGAAAAATAAATTTTGTCTGCATTGTATATAATAACAAGCATTTTGAGGGCTTAAAATTCTACAAAAACCAAAAACTGTTAATTTCAACCTAGGCCTTCTAGTTTCTAATACAGTATAAATGTGGGCATGCACGTGAATATCACTGCAGTTGTTAATTCTAATAAAGGTTAAAATTCCTACACACCATGATCTTAACAAATGTTTTGGCATCTGACTGACATCGACCAAAAGCTAAATGAAATGTGTTTATTATCCCTTTCACAGATGATGAGAATAAAGTAGAGACAGACCATATAAGTTGTTCAAGGTCAAACCCAGGGAAGATGGTCTGATGGTAAAGCCATAATCTTACACAACCATACTTTTAGGTCACCATAGCATCTAACCATAACTGGCTTAAAGAAGAAACTGTGATATCTATGAAGAGAACATTTTCAGCTATCAGAGTTTATAAAATGACTGGTTCTCTTCTCTGTTGCTTTTAGCATTGATTGGGAAAAGAAGAAGCCTGTGTAATCATAAGGGCTTACAGGCTGGACAGGAAAAAACCACAGGCATCTCCTACATATAAACTAGTCATAAAAGGTCATCCAATTATATCAAGTAAGAGCTGGACTTTTTCACTGCTCTTAGAAATCAAGACCAAAGTTCACTGCAGCTGCCCACTTCCCTGGAAACTTCCTACTTTCTTGCAGGTAATTCATTTATGTCACTTGACACGGGCCTTGCTGTCAATACATGTAAGCATGAACTTCAGAGTCATCATTCACTGTGTTTGCACAAAATGCCCTGTATTATTGGGATTAAAATGTCTTTTTCCATGATTGAGCCAGTGACATTCAAGCTTATTAAAATTTGTGACTCCTCATCCTTTGTGTTATTTTGTGACCACAAAATTTAAAAAAATAATAATAATGTTACTTTATTAGTTTGTAGAGACAGCTTTTGCAATAATGAATGATATGATAAAGTATGGGCTTCCCTGGTGTGGCTCAGCAGTAAAGAATCTGCCTGCAATGCAAGAGACGGGGGAGACACAGGTTCAATCCCTGGGTTGGGCAGAACCCCTGGAGGAGGAAATGGCAACCCATTCCAGTATTCTTGCCTGGGAAATCCCATGGACAGAGGACCCTGGCGGGCTACAGTCCATAGGGTCTCAAAGAATTGGACATGACTAACTGAATACATGTGATAAAGTATGAGAAAACTAGAAAGCCAATGCTACAGTACATGACATAGCATGAACCCATCATTCCTTAAACTCTGCACGTTTTGAGTACAGGATCTGCACTAGGTATGGGGCAGGATAAACCACACCCTCAGTTGTTTAGGTATTCATCAGGGACTTGTACAAGAATACTAAGGGACAAATTACTGACCAACAGTAATAAAAAGAAAAATTTTTTTAAACTTATAATTATCATAGAGACAGAAAGAATATGTTACAAGCATTTTAAAGGATCTCCAAAACTTGGAAAAATCAAGAAAAATTTGAGTAGCAGATTTGGAAAGAAAAGTAGGGGAAAGGAGATAGTAGTTTAAGGTGGTGTGGTGTGAGCATACAGGAGGAGACATTGATAAATCTAGCTATGTGAGTCCTCAGGTCTTATGGTATAGTGTCCAATGAACACTGGAGAGTTGACCGGAGAGCTGTGTGCTCAGGCACACAGGTTCTAATCCTCACTAACTGGATAACTGTGGGCAATTCTCTAAGTTTCTCAGAGCCTCAGTTCTTTCATCTGTAAAAGCCAGACAATAATATAGATCTGAGAGTTATTTTATGCTTAAATGAAATGACAGAAGTACATGCACTGATGAATGCTGATTTCCTTTGCCCTCCTCTGTTTAACCAGAAAATAGGTTTCTTGGCATAAAACAATCAGGTTATTTCTCTTCATTTCCCTTTCAGTCTCTAGCCTTGACTTTTACAAAGAGACGTGGTGATAGAATTTCAGAGTTGAAAGGAATCTTAGAGAAAAATAACAATGCATTGAGCAGAAGAGCCTTAAAGATTCACTAGACCAGCTCTCTCACACTTTAGGCCCAAAGGTAATGCGGCTTCCCCCAGCACAGGCAAGATAATACCAGGATCAGAAGATGAAACGGGGAGGGGGGGGTCGTGGGTCTCAATTCAGGTCCTCAGTTCTAGTCCAGAGCAGAATTTCAGGTCTTTCCTAGCTCTAAAGTGAAAGGCAAAGATGTGTCTCAGCAGTGGTGTCTGCTTTGTGCTACATGACAATGTCCTACTATGTAACCTCTCTGAGTCTCAGTTGCCTCAAAAGTACACAGGATGACTATAAGGGTTGAATGATATGATGCTGGTAAAACACTTAGTACAAGCCATATGGGGATCACTAAAAGCAGATCACTGAACGATTTAATCAAAAATCATTAAATTTTGATTTTCACAACTGAACAAATTAATAAACTAAAAGAACTGATGGCAGAAGAAAGACTTAATGTATAGTAAATACCTCTCATGAATGAGGTGCTGAGACAGACTCAAGCTTCTAGGTAGATGTCAGTGTTCCTGTTTTCTAGCTGAGGAGACTGAGGCACTCTCAGCATAATAACTTGCCTCAGGAACCTTCCAGACGCTAAGACTCCACATTGCCACAGCTGCTAGAGCTAGTCAGAACATGGTCAGACCAGAAGGAGGTCCCCTAACAACCTTGTCAATGTAAGCCATGCATGCTCACTTTCAATACAAAAAAGGAAATGAGCAGCTAACCTGATTGAATCCCTGCAAATCCCCGATACTAAATGTTCTGTAACCTTCCTGTTCTTTGGGGTTTCTATTTCTCCCACAGAACAATTTCCAAAATGGGTAGAGAGCACAGTAGGTGGCTCTCTTTAATATTTCACAGGCAAGGCAATAGTGACTCACCAGATCCTACATCTGTGTCACCAGCAAAAGCCTGACAAAGTTGAGCAACAAATGAAACTGTGTGTATGTCAAAGATAACCTTTAGCTTTTTCTTCTGCTCTTCCTCTGATTTTCTCCAGCTCCTTTCTGCTTTTCTAACTGTGCCAGGTAAGATGACGCTGACTGCCTACCTTTTGGCAAAAGCAAACATATGCTTGCAGATGCCAAAAGCAAGAAGCACAGTGTTTCTCCCCTAAATGTATTTGCCAGCCGGTCTGCTTGCTGCAAAGCAAAGAAACCTGAAGGCCTGTGGGGAGTCTCAACAGATAAATGGCCCCACTGTCTGGGGCAGAAACAGATCTGTTCATTTTCCTACATGAGCCTGCAGCCATCAGTTTCCACCGGGAAGACTGAAACCCCAGACCACTGATCCGCATCACCAGCCGGCAGTGGTCTTTCCTATAAACGCTGCCTCTGCACACTGTTCACTATATCCCACCCTTTCCATCCTTGGAATTGGACAAAAGAAGAGAAAAACGCAGTGGTCACTCATGGCATTTGTTCCTCAATCTTTTTAAGACCCTGAGTGTTAGCATGAGGACGGCAGAAAGAAGAAACCACCCAGAACAGGAAGAAAGCCATGACATAACTCTGCACTTTATGTCTTCATGGTACCCTTCTGCCTAGGAACTAAAGGTGTACTACATCAAACTCAAGTGAGCAGACAGGCTGCCCTAGAGATTCATCACTCTGAAACTTCTTCTCCTGACAGCTGTCCCACCAAACTCTACAGAGCATAGTTCTCTCAGCAAAGAACTATCCTCTTCAGGACAAAATGAATACCCTGAAGTCACCAAATAAGTAAGGTCACCCTAACAACTGAAGTAAATTGCTAACAATGTCATTGGAGAGATGACAGGAAGTGATGGGAAAAGCCCTCCACTAGAAGTCAAAAGATGTGAACTGTATTTCTAAGACTGAAATTTACTAACCACCTGACCCTTGACAACTTCTCCTTTCTCTGACTCTCATTCAATTTTCTTCTCAATAAATTGAGATCAGCTAAGAAGAGATATCATTTAATGAGCACCTACTCACTAGACTCATTTTACATTATTTGACTTATTGTACTCTTTATATGAATCCTTGGGGTAAGCATTTTTTTCACTTTAAACAGTGAGATGAATTGCTTAGTATTACCCAGCTATGTAGGAATTAGAGATGGAATTTGAATTTGATCAGAAAACTGGTTTTTTTCATACTTTATCATATCATCATTTTATACTTCCACTATTACTACGCCTATTATGTCCTTCTCTCAAGGCTATAGTAAGTAGCAATGAAGATAATACATATGGAATACACTGAAAATTGTAAAGGCATATATATATATATATATATATATATATAACAGTCTAGATAAGGAGAAAAGGTATAACTGAATAACCTTTCTTTGAAAAACCAGAACTAAAAGGAGTCAGCTTTCAATCTCCCATCCCCTTGTTCTGACCTTATTTTGAACATTTTCCTTTTCCCTACAAGTCCCCGGTCTCTCAGGCACGCGTTCAGATGTATCCTGGGCAGCTCATCACAATGCATGCACACGGAACAGGCTGACAGAAGCAAGCATTCCCATCCTCTGCAAATTCCTGGTGTGGGAGCTACCTAAGGGGTACCGCCAAACTCTGTCCTTTCCTCCTGGTGTATCACACCCCCACCCTGCATACTTCAGTATGCAATGGACCGTGAAGCAGGCAACCAACTATAAATACTGGATGCTCAGTTCAGGGATTTATAGCACAGCCAGGAGATAATAGTATATAACTGTATGAAGTCAATCAGCATAAAATCAATTGTTACATTCCAGGTGGGGGTATATAAGGGACACTACTTCATTTTAAAATACCAGTAATGCCAACAATAAAGGATGACTAGAGAGGGCGGGCACATGTGGACGTTTGTGTTTATATTAGATGTTTGTGTCCAGAGGGACTGAATTTAGGAGCACCACTGTATAATCCAAAAGAAATGCATGTAAATCTTCTTGTTTTCCTATACCAGCTGAAACGTATAAAGTTGCTTGTCTGACCTGAGACAGCAGGAATAAAAGGCTTAGAATAGTCTGCAACATAGATGAAACTTGTAACTTCTCCTCTTGTCTTTCTACCTCTCATCAAATTCAAGACCTTCTTTGCCAATAAAGGCAGCCTCAGATCAAAGTTTCACAGAACTGAGGTTTGACCTAAAAACTAGCAGGGAATCGGCATCACTGAGAAACATTCCATATTCCAAGTCAAGCATCTACGATCAAAGTCACATGTAGAGGGCATTCAGAAAACACTATAAAAGAGCTGTTTAAACTCCAAAGAAGGAAACACCACAACATTCAGATTAAAAAAAAAAAAAAAATCACTCTATCTGAAAAATCAGCTTCCTAAAACATCCACTGTCTCGAAGGTTAACATGTAACAATATTTACAATTGCTGCCATCAATGTCAAATTGACCAGGTGCCAAGTCAGGCGCTATGATAACCATGCTGTCTGAATTACCCCGTTTCATCCTCCCAAGTGACCTAAGGACTCTTTGTGACCATTAAAATCTCCATGTTACGGCTGGACCAAAAACACAGGCACACACAAAACAAAAAGCAAAACAAAACTGAGTATCAAAAAGACGGGATAACTTGCCCAAGTTCACACAGTTAAAACGTGGCAGAGCTGGAGAGAAAGCCAGGTAAATCCTCCTCCTCAGCTGGTAGCAAACCTGAGATCCCTAGAGCAGAGCAGTGTTTCAGGATTTCACAACCAGGGGGTGGAGGCAAGACAGGCTGGGGACTGACTCTTAAAGGAAACGGCAGAAGTTTGCTTTTATGTTTGTGATTTTTCTGTGCAACTCAGCTGCCTCCCTCCTTCCCAGGACTTAGCAGTGAGAGTGGCTATGGTTCTGTGAGGTCAGCTAATCCTATAGGAGAAGCATCGTATTTCCCACAGGATCACTGGCCCCGCTTCCCCTGTGGCTGAAGAGAGCAGGGTACCAAACGGGGTGACTGGTGCTGGGATGTCCCTCACCTCTCCACTGACCCCACCAGGAGTCTGACAGACCCCCCTCGGCGGGGCATGTTTCTGAGAAAACAGGTCGGGAAAGAGGGAGAGAAGCTGTAAGCAGCCTTTACCCAGGCTGTCACAGGTCCAAGCTGGAAGCGACGTGATACCCAGTGGCAACGCTGGGATACACTGCCCCCATCTATCCTCATGGTTCACAGCAGCACTCCGGAGAAATCAAGGCGGGGATATACCAAGGTAGATCCCTCAGAGCTGGGAGAAGGGTGTAGCGACGCGCAGCACTCCCGTAACTGCGTTACTTAAATGTTTACAAAGCAAGGATGGGACTCGGGACAGTGGGTTCGAGTCCTGACCACGGCACTAACTAGCTGTGCGACCTATTCCAGCCGCTGCCTCGCTCTATGCTTCAGTTTGCCCTTTTGTAAAACAGGGTTGAAAGAGAAGATCTGTCAGAATCCGTCCACCCTAAGATTCGGTAGGTCGGTGATTCCACAAGCCCTCATCACCGCACCAGACTCACCTTTCTTGGGAAGAAGAGCGGACGTGGTGAAGGCGGCGGGAATGAGTGCAGAATCGCCCAGCACCGAATCTTTCGGTGCGCTTGGCCAAAGCCCAGCCCCGGGGACCCCAATCCGGCCAGTCTTCCCGCAATGAGCCTCTTACTTTCCGCAGCACTTTCTTTTTTCCCCCTTTGGGGCTCCTCCCCTGCCGCTGCGCGATTGGCCGCCGCCGCGCGGCTCAGGCTCCACCCGCCGCCTCGGCTCGCCAGCCACCCGCGCTCTGGGCTTCCAAGAGCTGAGGCCGCGGGGCGGCACCGAGGGCAGCCCCGCCCGCGGCGAGGAGGAGCGGCGCCCGGCCCGCGGCCCGCCAACCCGAGGCTGCGCTAGGCCCTTCGGCGCCCCGCCACCTCCTGGGCAGACTGGAGCGCTCAGAGGAGAGCGTGGGTCCCGCAGCTTGGCAAGACGCCAGGCACTTCGGGTAGATGTGCCTCTGCTCCACACAGAGACGTACACTTGGGCTCATTGCAAGATCCTGGTCTCATGGTCGAGAACGCTATCACACTGCCTCTTCCCGGCTCTGTGTATTTAACTCTCTGCTGCACCAAAGCCATGAATCTGTGCAGAATTTGCGCCCCCATCGTGTGCCAAATCCAGAGCGCTACAGGAAGAAACATACTCGACCTTGGTGGTCCGGAGCCCCCGCTCCGCTGCAAGTAACAGTCATGGGAACAAACTATTGCTCATGACAGCAAAATGAAATCTGTATCTTCCACTGGCGTGTACTGGTGTGCCTAGCAAGGTGCCTGGCGCAAAGCTGGCACTCAGTACCTGTATACTGAATTAGTGAATGAATTAAATAATCGATATAGAACCAAGCGATCTCAAAAGAATCACTTCTTTTCATTCACTCCCTTTTCTCCAGATTTCTGAAAGAGCCCTCAGCCAACTTCTCCCACTCGAGATGGTAGTCTGTGTAGTCATCCGGAGCTTTACAGTGACTGTCGACTTCTTTGTTCAAGAGCCTTCTGTTCTCTATTGCTGCTGCTGCTAAGTCGCTTTAGTCGTGTCCGACTCTGTGCGACCCCATAGACGGCAGCCCACCAGGCTCCACCGCCCCTGGGATTCTCCAGGCAAGAACACTGGAGTGGGTTGCCATTTTCTTCTCCAATGCATGAAAGTGAAAAGTGAAAGTGAAGTCGCTCAGTCGTGTCCGACTCTTAGCGACCCCATGGACTGCAGCCCACCAGGCTCCTCCATCCATGGAATTTTCCAGACAAGAGTACTGGAGTGGGTTGCCACTGCCTTCCCTTCCTGGCTGGCAAGGCCCTTCAACACCTTTCCTAATTTCTGAGACTTCCCTAACAAAAGCCAAGTTGACCTGTCTCTTCACACATGCTTTACTGTACCACATTTATGACTTACCTTCTAGTCTTAGGACTTCCCTGGTGGCTCAGATGGTAAAGCGTCTGCCTATAATTCGGGTAGACCCAGGTTCAATCCCTGGGTTGGGAAGATCTTCTGGAGAAGGAAATGGCAACCCACTCCAGTATTCTCACCTGGAAAATCCCATGGATGGAGGAGCCTGGTAGGCTATAGTCCATGGGGTCGCAAAGAGTCGGACACAACTGAGTGACTTCACTTTCAGTTTTCTTTCCGTTCTTAGAGTTACCTGATTGAATCTTGTTTATTTATTTATCCATGAAATTGAGATCCAAAGAAAGAAAAAAGAAAAGGAGAAAAAAGACATGAAGGAAAAAGGAAAAATTCATTACTCATGAATTAGTAAGTGGAACTAGGAGGTGCCAGTCTCTAGGTACCAGCTGGAGATGAACAGCAATGCAAAACTCAAACACTGCTGCCTCAAATGGTTGAACTCCCGAAAGTAAAATAACAATATTACTAAAGCTGTAGTCATGTTCATGTTGTTTCACTTATTTCTATCGTTTATGGAAACCAATCTTGAGGAAACATTTGTCTCTGGATACCTGGCACACAGTACCTGTTCACAACATTGTACCAAAAAGGAAACAATCTAAAATTTTAAAAGTTTATTTTATGAAGTAGAAGCAAAACTGTTCTTTAATTTATTATGGACTCATGAAATACACAGGAGAAGGCAATGGCAAGCCACTCCAGTGTTCTTGCCTGGAGAATCCCAGGGATGGCAGAGCCTGGTGGGCTGCTGTCTATGGGGTCGAACAGAGTCAGACACAACTGAAGCGACTTAGCAGCAGCAGCAGCAGCAGCAGCAGCAGCATGAAATATATTTCAGGTCATCAAATATTTTTCTGATATAATACACTCATTGAACACGTTTATAATATATGCTTACAATGTAGCAGGCACTTGGTATATATCAGTTAATTTAATTTTCACAATCATCTAAGTTACTGTTATTATTTCCAATATGAAGACTTGATGGAGAAGTCATATCTTGCCCAAGGCCACAAGTCTATAAGATGAGACTGCAAAATGAGAACTGAGGCAGTCTTCTTGCTCTTAAGCACCCCACTAGATAGTCTCATGTGCTTTCTAGAAGTCCTGACTTTGCCAGGCACATGTCGGTGATTCAGAATTTAACCAGATGTATTCTTGGACTTTGAGGAGATATTCCTAGTTTGATGAGGATGATATCATATAGACAAGTCATCACAATGTTAATATTGTAATTTTAAGACAAACAAGTGACTGAGAATGAAAGTGGTTAAATAACCAGTGCTGTATACTCACACAATAAAGTATTTGCTGTCATAATTAAATGAAACTATGTCTACAAAGGAAAAGACATAATTAAAAATGTTGTGTAAAAGGTATGAAAACACGGACAGTGATTGAAAGGACTGTGGAAAACGTTCATGTGTCATAATTATGGAAGTATTTTTCTTTTTTAATTTGCTTAATGGCAAAATATTACTGTACAATTAGAAAATGTTTGAAAACCTCACATACTAGGCATTCAGTGAACAACTGTGGATGAATGGATGAGGTTGCAAACTCACTGATGTCAGTGCCTAACAGTGTTGGGTACATTAGAAATGCTCAGCAAAATATTTTGAAATTGACTGATTATTGGAAAAGCATCATTACTTGCTTCTTCCCTCTGCTGCTAGCCTCTACTTCTTTTTTCAAGTTATTTTAAATTATTTTGCAAAGAGTTGTAAGGGGACCTCAGAATTTGCTTTTCTCTTGAACCCAGTCCAATCTGACTTTGTCCCTAACACTTCATAGGCAATGTATCTAATGACTTTCACTTTGCCAACTTCAAGGGTCAATTCATGGCCTTCTTACTTTAACTGTTTAGAAGCATCAGATACAGTTGTTTCTCCTTGAAACTCTTTTTTACTTAACTCCTTGTTTTCCATCCAGTCTTTGGCATGCATATAGTCCCTCCCTAGAACATCTCATGTCAGGCATTTATGTGATAAAATCTTTCACATTTAAATATACCATAGGAATCACAGACTCTGTTTCCCCTATTGCCTCCTTCTTATCTCTTCTTAGATGTGTCATACACATTTGAAACTTCACATGTTCAAAACAAGCTCTTTATGTATGCCTCCTCCTCCAGTTTTTCTATAATTGTAAGAAAAGTGAAAAAATTGAAAGTGTTAGTTGTTCAGTTGTGTCCAACTATTTGCAACCCCACAGACTATAGTCCACCACGCCCTTCTGTTCATGGAATTCTCTAGGCAAGAATACAGGAGTGGGTAGCCATTTCCTTCTGCAGGGGATCTTCCTAACCCAGGGATTAAACTTGGATCTCCTTCATCGCAGGCAGATTCTTTACCATCTGAGCCACCAAGGAAGCCCAGCTTTGTAAAAAGCACTACTTTTGCCCAGTTGCTTAAGCCAAAAAGTTGGAATCATCATTGATCCCTCTCTTTCTTTTAGAGCTCATATAGAATCTATCAACAAATCTGTTTTCTCTGCCCTCAAAATACATCTTAAATCTGACCACATTTCTCTCCTCACCTCAACCACCAGAGTCCAAGTCATTCTTTTCCCCCATCAATGGCCCCCCTGCTTAAACTCTTGCCCTCCAAAGTCTTTCCTCATACCTCAGAGTGATCTTTATAAATGGAAATCAGAATAAATACAGGCTAGTGGTTGAGGTCAGAGCCAGATTGCTGGGTTCAAATTCAAATTCCATAACTTATTCACATAAAACATTCATGTTAGTTAACATTTTTTGCTTCAGTTTCATTATCTGTAAAATAATAAAGATGATAATAATATCTACAATATAGGGTTGCAAAGTTAAATGAGTTAATAAGAATAAAATGCTTCCCTGGTGGCTCAGATGGTAAGCAATCTGCCTGCAATGTGGGAGACCTGGGTTCAGTCCCTGGGTAAGGAAGATCCCCTGGAGGAGGGCATGGCAACCCATTCCAGTATTCTTGCCTGGAGAGTCCCTATGGACAGAGGAGCCTGGTGGACTACTGTCCGTGGGGTCACAAAGAGTCAGACACAACTGAGTGAATCAGCACAGCACATGAGTAAAACACCGGGAACAGAGATTGGCACATGTGAAGTGCAAATGAAGCGCTATGCAAATATTAGTTGTTATTTTTACTGGTAATACTAAATCATACTCTGCTCTCAAATAGTTAATGACTTGTCATCATGATCAGAAAATTTTCCAGACAAGGCCATACATGACTTGACACTGAGTTACTTCCTCAAATCTCTCACCGTGTGCTCCTTACTGTTGCCCAAGCACACTAACATGGTCTCATCATGGGGCCTTTGCACTTGCTGTTCCCTGTTCCTGGGATACTCTTCCCCATGGCTTGCTCCCTAGCTTCATTTTTATCCCTGGTTAACTGTTACCTTGTCATCAAAGCCTTTGCTGACAATCATATCAAATATATTTTAAATTCTCTATCTTATTATGTCACTCTTTAATTTATTTGTTTGCTGACTATTTATTTCAGTAGAGTGTAAGCTCCAAGAGGATAAAATGATGTTTCCCTAGTAAATAAGTAATATTTGCATATAGTACTCATTTAATAAACAATTGCTGAACTACAAATCTAGTTCAAAACTCTTACTGCTAAGCTGAGACCCAAAGATATGAAGTCACAAGTTTCTTGCCCCCAATTTTAATTCTTTTTTTTTTTTTGCCAGGCCAGAATAATTGGAAGAGAGGAAGAAAAATACCTTTTCTTGGCTGGGAGCAGGGTAAAGAAAGTACTGTACAGAGATATTTTACTTTAAGTTTTGGAAGGAAGGTGAAGAGCCCTAAAGAACTGAGCCAAAAAGAAAAATGTGAAAAGGGAAAAAAGTAATTATGTCACCTTCCATATCCTTTTAAATTCTCAATTTTTTTAATACTTCTCTGCCTAATTTGCTTTCATCCAAATCCAATTCCTATAGGTGTTCTCTAGCTGTCCACAGCCCTCTTATAGGACTCAATTATGCCTTTCCTCACTCCCCAAGTTCCCTGTGTTTACAAGTAATCTCTGTCTCTTCTTCCTTATTGCCTCTGTTCCCTCAGTTTGGTTCACTGGGTATAGGAAAAAAAGTAGATGAAACTAAGTCATCAAGGTGGAGATTCCTAACTGCTCAGCCGTGTCTTATATCAGAGGTCCATGCTCATGTGCCCAAACACACATATCAAGCTACTGAAGCTCAAGTATTTTGGAAGAGGAATTTGGGCTATGCAGTGGGAAGCTTTCTTCATTCATATCTTCAACCTAGCAGGCTATGAGAGCTACAGCCATGAAAGAAAGGTGAAAGGTAAACTCTGGATCCCCTCCAGAACTCTCTTTGCACAGAGATGAACCCCATAAATGGGGGTTCTTCCATATGGAGATGTCAAAGATAAACACAGTTCACATTAATTAAGTCAATGGAAATAGATTAGATTCAAGAACTCCTGACAGGAAGGGAAAGGCCTGAGCTCCATTCCGATTTGTGCAGAGGAGATCTGGGTATTGTAAAGAGAGAAAGAAGTTTGAGAAAGGGTAGGGGCTCAATAGAGTCAGAGAAGTGAAAAATTACAGGAGGGTGATCAATGTAAATCCAATTAGGCCAGCTGTCACTGTTGACTGGAAGTTATTGAAGTTAGGCTTTGGTCTTCTCACAGAGACCTGCGGTCAGAGGCCCTATTCTTCCTGATGCCAACATTTCAATGAAGTAGCTCTCAAGTCCTCAAGAAAGACACTTTTGAATTGTAACAGATACATAGTCAATCACTGTAAATGCTCTAAGAGAAGTCAGAGATCCATCATCAAATGTTGGATGGAACAAATAGTATATTTTCCTGGCAGCTTTGAGTTTTCTCAGGCAGGTATTTTAATGGAAGGCTGCGGTTATTACAGGAGCTCACACAGCTAGAAGCCATGCTTGAGACTGGTCAAGTCAGTGCAGAGGTTTGGATGGAGTTGTTATCTGCTAAGAGTTCTGCAGCTCTTAGAGGTCTGTTGTTCCCCTCACAGGATAGCCCTAGTGAGAGAATCAGCACCCCAACCACCCCATTGCTTCTCCTAAGACTGGCTCCTCCTCCCTTAGAATGCTGTCTTCATGGTGGTGCTCCCCCAGTACCTCCAAGGGAACTGATCTAGGTGAGTGACAGAGTGACAGGCAAAGACATGTTTTCCAAGAGACAGCCTGAGTCTTCTTGGCCTATGGCCTAAAGCTCCTGGAGACTGTTAGAAAAGACCTAATTTTCTCTCCTTGCTTTTCTCCTTCCAAACAGAAGCTTTAAAGCAAAGGTCAGGATTTTAATAAAGTCTTGGAGGATGGTTATTATGCAATGTTGACACTTCACTACAGCAGGAAATTTAAAGACAAGAGCTTTGCATGCAAACAGGGGAAACTTACCTTTATGGTTCTAACTTAGCCTTGTAAGTAGTTAACAGCACATTTGCCAGCTTCCAGCCTCCAAAAATCTAATCAAACTGGAAGACACGCTCTTCACATAGATACCATCACCTGTATTATCCCATAAGTCAAAACTCTGCAATATTGTTTAGGGCAGACTCAATCTAAACTGGTGAATAACAGCTAGTTGGTGCCAGTTAAAATCATGCTAACATTGCTTGTTCTTACAGCAATATGAAAGGGCTATGCTATTCACCTCTTGTGTGTATGTGTGTATGTGTGTATGTGTGTGTGTGTGTGTGTGTATGTGTGTGCAGCAATAGAAAGCCTGAATGATCCCCTAGCAAGCAGGTACTTGTTATATTATCCATCTCCAGAGAGAGATTTTTAACTAGTTATCTGGCATTTGGGAACTGTGTATGGGTTTCTTTCTCTACCACCAGCATTGGGGCATTTATCTTTTATTCATTCATTTATTCAAACATGTGTTGAACATTTGCTCTATGAGCACTGTGAACAGTGCTGAAATAGGGTTACTGTTGATTTTTCATTACAGAAAAAGACACAATGTCTACATAGGTTATACAAAACAAGGTTGAAATAATATCTCCTTTCCAATGAACAACTGTTCTGTGGCATGTCCTTTGAACTGCATCATTTTCAAACTTTACAACAACCTTCAGAGGTAGGCATAGTTTTGCCCACTTTTACTGGTGAGATAATAAAGCCAGAGAAGCTTACTTACCTAAGAACACACAGTCAGTTAAGGCTGAACCCAGTAGCAAACCACAGGTTTAACAGATTCTGACAGTCACACTTTCCCATACTACACTGAGATCTCCCAAAAAGTTCAAATAAAAGTATTATTGGAGTATTGAGAAAGGAACATTGCTTCTGTTTGGAGCGGATCAAGGAATGAAACAGTGTGACAGGGATTGGAAGGACAGGTGAAATTAAGATGTATGGTAATAAGGAAGGAAGAAATAAGATACTACAGGGCAAAGGAAATGCATTCATTCATTCATCCATCCATCTAACTATTGTTTATATATAAATAAAATAACTACAACATAATGGGGTGCGTGCCTTTGGCAAGAGAGTACAGTCTTCCATGCGAGCCCATAGGAAGGTGTTTGCACGTGGCCCCCAAGAGGTGGAAAAAGGGAATAAAAATGGGTAAACTGTTACTGAAATTACTCATTAGAGAGCAAGAACTATGACTTACTGGCTTTTATATCCCAGAATGGTTCTTGACATAAAAAGTGTTTGAACAAATGAATGAGTTACTGACATCTGCTGAGGGCCAGGTATTCTCTAAGCCTGGTGCTTCTTACAAATATTATATTATATTATTATCATCACAGCATCTCCACAAGGTAGGCATGTATTTTTCTTATTTAAGAGATATGGCAAAATCTGAGTCTCAGAGAGGTAAAGACTTGCCAAAGATCACAGAGCTATGAATATATAAAGCTGTGTTTTACTTTGACTCTAGAACTTGTAGTTTTTCTCATTTTCTGCTCTGCTCTAACTGCCTGGCTAGGGCAGTGCTATTTTATTAGTATTGTTATTATTATTTACAATAAACACTTTATGGAAGCATAACACAAATACATAAGTTTTCACTAATCATATGTGTATAGCATGATCAATTTTTACAAAGTAAACACAACCAAGAAAATCACATTACCACAGGCAATAGAATTTGACTTAATATGGTGTCAATATCTTGATTTCTGTTGGGGTAAAATATTTCCTTTGTAGTTTTATTCAGGCACACACTCTTCATGGGAGCTCAAGCGCTACAGAGTCATAACCTGCCTGGAGAATGAGTTAATCAGTAAATGATAGCTTCTCTTCGGAGAGCATGTTGGTTCCCTCAAGTCAGAGGTTATCTCCATTAAGCAACAGCACTAGAGGCACTGTCGGACCTGGGACAAGTCTGACTGGCTCTGCATCCCAAGCAGCAGAAAGAAGCGGTAGTGAGACTTCTGCATCAAATTTTGAAAATGAGCAGTGATTAACATGCTGGTCTGTTGTATTGCTATAATCGTAACCTGTAAAATCTAGTCAGAGAGTTAGCCTGGATACAGAAAACCCTGAAAAAGATAAGGAACAGTGAATTTGTCAGAGAGTAAAGAGGCAGAATCATGCATCTGACTGATGCTGGGTGGCCTGAGCTCCAGCCTAGATGTGGCTTCTCATTTTCTGCGTTATATGGACACAGTCCCTTCTTTTTTCTGACTGTCTCACTCCTTTCCCTTAAGATGACCACGGGCTTGGCAATATTGTACTAGAACAGTCATCATTAGCCCTTATCACTAAGCAGGTGAATCATCTGCGGCTTTTTTACTTTGTTTTATAATTTTCTGAATGTTTTTGCAAATAATTAGAGATGCTCAGTTCTTATGCTAACCTATGGGTTGTGGTCATTGTGTGAGATGAATCGCCTTACTCTGGAAGGGACTCTAAAAATTAAAATTTGATATAGAGAACAACTAGGTATAATGATTCCTCAGTGATTATCTTCAAGAGCTACATTTCCAAGATTATCAGTTCAGTTCAGTCGCTCAGTCGTGTCTGACCCTTTGTGACCCCATGAACCGCAGCATGCTAGCCTTCCCTGTCCATCACCAACTCCTGAAGTCCACCCAAACCCATGTCCATTGTGCTGGTGATGCCATCCAACCATCTTATCCTCTGTCCTCTCCTCCTGCCCTCAATCTTTCCCAGCATCAGGGTCTTTTCAAATGACTCAGCTCTCCACATCAGGTGGCCAAAGTATTGGAGTTTCAGCTTCAAAATCAGTCCCTCCAATGAACACCTAGGACTGATCTCCCTTAGGATGGACTGGTTGGATCTCCTTGCAGTCCAAGAGACTATCAAGAGTCCTCTCCAACACCACAGTTCAAAAGCATCAATTCTTCGGCTCTCAGCCTTCTTTATCGTTCAACTCTCACATCCAGACATGACTACTGGAAAAACCATAGCGTTGACTAGATGGACCTTTGTTGGCAAAGTAATGTCTCAGCCTTTTAATATGCTGTCTAGGTTGGTCATAACTTTCCTTCCAAGGAGTAAGCGTCTTTTAATTTCATGACTACAATCACCATCTGCAGTGATTTTGGAGCCTAGAAAAATACATTAGTTCAAATATTAATTTGAAAAAAATTCATAAATGTTCACTTAACCTGACTCCAAAAGAACAGCATTAAAAAACCTTAGATTTAAATCATATTTATGTGAGTGAATGACACAACAATTTTTATCACAAGAAGTAATTAAATTTAAAATATGTTTGGTAAAATTTGCACATTTCTAGTCATTAACCATAACATGAAGTCCACAGGAAAAAAGAACAAATTAAGAGATTATTTGGTTTTGTATGCTTATTAACCTGGAATAAACTATAATACTGTTTTCTCATTTGAGACCTGCTTTGTTATTCAGAAAGGTTTTCATATGAAAAGAAAGGTTTAAACAGTTTAGAGATTTTAAACAATTAGTAAATGTAAAACCCAATATTGTGTTCCACAGTAAGTATACAATATTTAGATAATATTTAAATTCTTCCTGAATGATGGCTGTGTGTGTGTGTGTATGTTTGTGCCCACTCAGTCATGTCTGACTCTCTGCAATCCCATGGATGAAGCCCGCCAGGTTCTTTTGCCCATGGAAATTTCCAGGCAAGAATACTGGAGTGAGTTGCCATTTCCAGTTCCCATTTCGTACTCCAGAGGATCTTTCTGACCTGGGGATCAAACTTGAGTCTCCTACATCTCTTGCATTGGCAGGTGGATTCTTCACCACTGCACTACTTGGGAAGCCAAAAGATGGACAGGATTTGTCAAGACAAGAGGAAGGTTGGGGTCATTTAGGCAAGAGAAACAGCAAGGGCAGAGGCCTAGAGACATGAACATGCACAGAAAGGAGAAAAGAAATGGTCCATTTTCCTTATCTATAATCTCTATCCCTAGAAGTAAGAGCTACAGTAGGAAAGGCTACTTAGAGACTAGTCATGGCAGGCCTGGCCATGTTCAGGCATTGTTTTCTGCAAGCTTGGGAAAGTTGATGAGTTAGGGAGTAAGTTGCCTAAGGTCAAACATGTAATAAGAGCAGAGGAGTTAAACTGGAATTCAAATGGTCAGATTCGGTCTCAAGATCTTTTTGACTGACTCCATCTATTGAAATGGATTGCTAGGGTCGTGGGAGAATACCCATGCCAAAAACATCACACTTAAAGACCTCCAGATTTTTCTGTAACAGCCTAAATGTTTGGAAGTGTATGTCTTCAGAAGTGAAAGACTAAAATAATATGTTTAATGACTGCTTCCCTGGTGGCTTCAAGGCCTTCTCCAGGATGGAGGGTACCATTACTCATCCATGCAGAGCAGCAGCATGCAGTGTTTAGCACCAGGAAGCCCAGAAGGACATTGCATTAGAAAGTGCAGAGGGAATTTAAAATTGAGTGAATACAATTACCCAACTTGGAATTTGGCCAAGGTCTCAAAATTTAATATTGCTACTCATCCTAGACCCTTGAAAGACCCTCTGTGGTAAGAGCCTTAATTTTATTGTTCCTGTAAAATTCATTGGACACTATTTCTCAGCCTTCTCTGCTCACCCAGATGAGGAATCTTCATTTTCTTTTCTTGGCCACAGTGCTTCCGATATGGCTTTGATTGCTGCTATTGACACCAAGACACTTTCATTGCCCCTGAAGGCCATTTTATTTATTGGTGCTATGTTTCCAAAAGATGCATTTCCTTCCACAAATATGTTCAGCTGGCCACATAATAGCATAGCCTGACATTTTGGTCACCACTCAGGAGAGCAGCAGATTGTGTAAATTCCACAGCTCTAGCCTGTCAATTGTGAGATACCTTGAAAAAAAAATTGTACAGGTTGACCTTGCTTTAAAGAAAGAATCATAGAAAATATACAGTCAAAAATTCAAAGGAAGTAGAATCTAGTATCACATTTCAAAGCTCAGAAAGATTTAGTTAACTATTATGCATACATATAACTTTTTAATAATGAAAACTAAAGCATGACTAAAATAAAAAATGTACATAGAAACAATATTGCAGAATATTTGAAAAGTCATGAGATAAACATCCAAATCGGAGAAGGCAATGGCACCCCACTCCAGTACTCTTGCCTGGAGAATCCCATGGACGGAGGAGCCTGGTAGCTTCCATTGGGTAGCTAAGAGTCGGACACAACTGAGCGACTTCACTTTCACTTTTCACTTTCATGCATTGAAGAAGGAAATGGCAATGTTCTTGCCTAGAGAATCCCAGGGACAGGGGAGCCTGGTGGCTGCCGTCTATGGGGTTGCACAGAGTCGGACACGACTGAAGTGACTTAGCAGCAGACATCCAAATTCCAATAGTTAAATCAGCAAATATGTGATCGAACTATTAATTAACAAGGGAATGTAAAATATGGAACAGTATTCAACTTTACTAATAATCAAAGAAATGCAAATGTAGACAATGAGGAACATTTTTACACTTACTATTGAAAAAAAGAAGCTAATTTTGCTAAGAAATGTTGGCATTACTTGTGGGGTGCTGAATTTCCATGATTCTAAGCTTAATAAGCACAACTCTTTGAAGAAGTAATTTGGCAATTAAAGTCAAGATCCTAAAAATGTTATACTCTTCCAGACAAAATTTTAATCCTGAAAATTTACCTAAAAAGTAGTTTAATCAAAGAGAAAAATATATCCACTATAGGTAATCTGAAGTCAACATTCAGAAATAAAGAATTCGTATGACTCAGGAACAAAAATAAATAGTCCAACTAAGAAATAGGCAAAAACCTTGAATAGACATTTGTGCAAAGATATATAGGCCAAGAAGCACATGGCAAGATGCTAAGAATCGCTAATTACCAGAGAAATGTCAATCAAAATCACTACAAGATACCACCTTGTTTCCATTAAGATGGCTACTATAAGAACAAAGAAAAGCCCCCCAAACCTCAGAAATGAAGTGTGGGTGAGGATATGTAGAATCTGGGAAACGTGAGTAGAATGTAAATGGTGCAGCCTCTTTGGAAAATGGTATGATAATTGCTCAAAAAATTAAAAATATAATTCCATATAATCCAGCAATTCTCCTTTTTATTTTATACACAAAATAACTAAAAGCAGGATCTTGAACACATATTTGTATACCCATGTTCATAGCAGCATTATTTACAACAGTCAAAATGTAGAAGTGACCCATGCTCACTGACTGACAGATGGATAAACAAACATGGTATACTCATACAATGAAATATTTTTCAGCCTTAAACATTAAGAACATTCTGGTACATGATACAATGTGAATGAACATTCAAGATATTATGCTAAGTGAAATAAGCTAGTCACAAGAAACCAAATGCTGTAATTCCATTTACATGTGGTACCTGCTGCTGCTGCTAAGTCGCTTCAGCCATGTCCGACTCTGTGTGACCCCAGAGACGGCAGCCCACCAGGCTCCTCTGTCCTTGGGATTCTCGAGGCAAGAACACTGGAGTGGGTTGCCATTTCCTTCTCCAATGCATGAAAGTGAAAAGTGAAAAGTGAAAGTGAAGTCTCTCAGTCGTGTCCGACTCTTAGCGACCCCGTGGACTGCAGCCTACCAGGCTACTCTGCCCATGGGATTTTCCAGGCAAGAGTACTGGAGTGGGGTGCCATTGCCTTCTCCGACACGTGGTACCTAGGGTAGTCAAATTCGTAGAGGCAAAAAGGAGAATGGTGGTTAGCAGAGGATGGAGGTATGGGAGAAAGAGTAGTTGTTTAATGGGTACAGAATTTCTATTCTGCAAGAGATAAGAGTTCTGGAGATTGGATGCACAAGAATACAGATATACTTAACACTTCCAAACTGTGAAGTTAAAAATGTTTAAGATGATAAATTTTATGCTGCATGTATTCTTACCACAATTTTAAAAAATGATAGCTTTGCTTTGTTAAAAAATATAGGAAAATGACTTAGTCAATTTTAAACTGTCATGTGATAGAGAATTATGTATTCATTAGACATTAAATTACATACAGTATAAAAATTCTTATGATATTTAAATTTTAAAACACAGAATTCAAAATTCATATTTATAGGCTTGTAGCCTAATCTAATGACAGAACATGCATACAGTCTAATATAAAAATTAAAAGAATTAGAAATTTTAAGATGATAGAATTGTATTTAAGCTTCATGATGGTCTATTTAAATTATTTTACAATGTTATTTGTGAAAGAAATAAAATTGGTACTACTCTTCTAAAAGGGAGTGTAATATATTTTCCTTTATGAGAAACAATTAAAAATAAATGTTATTTTTTTTCCTTTTTTTAATTTTATTTTATTTTTAACTTTACAATAGAGAAACCTCTTTGGAAGGAAAAATCAAAACACAGTTTTCAGTTTGGGATAAAAACAAAAAACAGAAAACAAAAAAATCCCTGAAATTTAAATCATGAACTACAGAAAATTTCAAAGATACAAGTAAATTGAGAATATTATTTAACATTTTAGGTTTTAGATACCTAACTTGTGATTAATTTTGGATATTAACTTAAAAGGTTTTTTTTTTCCTTTAGATATACAGTTTTATGAGTTTAATAATTTTTCTTTGTATTTGTTCATGCCTAATGCTGAGGGCAAGAGGAGAAGAGTGTGGCAGAGGATGAGATGGTTGGATGGCATCACTGACTCAATGGACATGAGTTTGAGCAGGCTCCTGGACAGGGATAGACAGGAAAACCTGGCGTGCTGCAGTCCATGAGGTCACAAAGAGTTGGACGTGACTTAGGGACTGACTAACAACAATGAGGCAAAAAAGTATGACTTGGTATATATTCTTTGTAATAAATAATATTTAGAGATAACAATACTAGCTTTAAGTGTTTATTCATTCAGTAAGTGCACACTTGTTCTTTTCTTCACCAAATGATTTGTGATAACTGATATTTAAGTCAGATACTTACAAAACATGTCAGATGTTTCTGAGATGTTATTTAACATGCCATAATTTTCCTGCCTTAAAAATGAGGTCAGAAGCCTCATCTCTTTGTAATAATCAAATATTTTATGAAGATAAATGACATCATATAAAATCATTAACCTTTAAATAAAGAGTTCATTGTGGAGCAGACTCCTGGAGAGAAAAAGAAAGTGTGAGAGCTAGAGAAATGTAAGTTTTCCAAAAGTGTGATGACATAGAAGTGGAACCATATACTTGGCCAAGATTTCCTATTATTTGCCCTGGCCCCAGTTTGGGTGGAATTTCCAACTTTCTGACTGATTGATAGCAGATTCTTATCTGACGTAAAGTCATAAAGCCTCAGTGTTTACACAGAAAAAAAATGCAGATTAGAAATCCCTGTACCTCAAAAGGTAAATAAGTACGAGGATTAAATGTGGCAATGCTTTTAAAGTGTCTTCCACAGTGGCTGGTGCATTATGGTGCACAGAAAATGGGAGTTCTTGCCCCACTGCTTGACTTAAAATGAATTAATAACTTGTCTCCTGTTTCTTAGAAACCATATGTATCCTAAGGGAACCATAGCTGACACTAATTCTTATTCTCCCCAAAGTCTAATACAATTCCTTACATGTGATAGGTACTTGATATATATTTATTGATTAACACAAACATTCAATAAACACTTTTTGCTCAATCAACACTGCAGCAAGAGATATGTTTTTAAAATGCTTTCCTGATATATTGTGAGAATTCAGAACTACCAAATGGAGAGTAGCTGGAGAATTACCTCCTAGTTAATTTAAGAAGAGGGAGAGGCCCTTCCCTGGAATTGTAATAATTATAATTCTTTATGTTTGTGTACTTTAAATACCTTACAAGGAATGATCATCTGTCACCTGATCCACAAAACGATTATGTATGAAAGTTAAGAAGCAGGAATTGGTATTCCCATTTTAACAAGAGGCTCAGATTGGTTGATGTGATTGTAAATATGTAGTAAATATCAGCAGAAGGCAATGGCACCCCACTCCAGTACTCTTGCCTGGAAAATCCCATGGATGGAGGAGCCTAGTGGGCTACAGTCCATGGGGTCACTAAGAGTCGGACACGACTGAGCGACTTCACTTTCACTTTTCACTTTCATGCATTGGAGGAGGAAATGCCAACCCACTCCAGTGTTCTTGCCTGGAGAATCCCATGGACAGAGGAGCCTGGTGGGCTGCCATCTATGGGGTCGCACAGAGTTGGACACGACTGAAGCAACTTAGCAGCAGCAGCAGCAGCAGTAAATATCAGCAAAGGGACCTGAATTTAGGTCTGCCACCATGTCGTCTTTATGATGCTTCCTTGGGACAGTCTTACTCAATCACAAGCCCCCAAACAGCCTTAAAGTCCTGGCTTTATTATTTGTCTATGCCCATGGAACCCAGGGCTAGTCAGTCTCTTCATCACTAGGATTCAGTGTTAACTCTGAGGCTCTAGTACTGACAATCTAGTGTTGCATTGTGGTTTGACTTTCCCATGAGAAAGACACAAGAAGACAATTTTATTAAAATTATGGTAATCATCATTATTGTTTCATATGGTCTACTCAGTAAATGCTTTTCATATTCCATTCACATTCAATAATCATCACGCTTTGGAGTTCTTTACCTTGGAAAATGAAAAACTCAAAGCTGAGATTTTTTGAAGAGAACTTCAGTGTAAAATTAGCAGGTAAAATTGCATAGTCTGCAAACTAATTAAATGAAGTTGGCATCTCAAGAGGGAGACTGCCAGCATCTTTCCCAGGCATTTAACGGCAGCTGCCTGACATGACCACAGAAGCCAGGTGATTTGGTTTCATCCAGTCAGCCCTCCTGATTTAACAAGACAATGTCTTATCACATAAGAAGCCCTAATGTATTAGCCAATATTGAATCATTCCATTTCTCATTCCATTGGCATGTGTTATTCTAAGGTATAGGGAGCAAAAATGATTCTCTGGAACTGATTGATGACACAATTCAGGGGTATAGAAACCACACCCTTTAATCTACATCACCTTAATATTATCCTTGCATTTCTTCTCATGCTTGCTGCCTGCAGCCTATCAGTCATTGTTTACCATGCACCTACTATGTACAAAGCACCTTGAAAGGCATTATGGAGAAGGATTTTCTGAATCAGACCCATTTTCTGCCTTCAACAAAACTTTGGAATCTCAGAGAATGTGGGTGCGCGCATGCTTAGCTACTAAGCCGTACCTGATTCTTTGAGACCCCATGGACTATAGCCCGTCAGGCTCCTTGTCCATGGCATTATCCTGGCCAGAATATGGAATGGGTGGGTTACCATGTCCTCCTCCAGGGAATCTTCCTGACCCAGGGATTGAACTTGAGTCTCCTGTAGCTCCTGCGTTGGCAGGTGGGTTCTTTACCCCTGAGCCACCTGGGAAGCCCCTCAGAGGAGGTAAGAGTACACAAATAGATATCACAGAAGAAAGATGAGATGAGAACTATACACAATTAGAGAGTACAAAGGAGTTCAGAGAAGCTTTTTTTAAAAAATCCCTTCAATAGGTTCCATCTGGAAAATAGTCTCCTTCATATGTATTCCTTGGTTTTAAACAATTCTGTTAAAACCTAACATCTCACACTCTCACTTTATATCCTATGCTGGGTCTTCTTAATCACCATAAAAATTAAAAATCTCTTCTTACCTCTCCTATTCCCAATCCTGGCTTTAGTTTGGGTTCTGCTCATTAACTGGTTTTAAATATTATGTTTTATTTTCTGCTGATGGAAGTCTTGACATTCATATAGCTAAACTTTCAAAGGAGACAGAAGAGGATTTCCCCAATTGTCTATACTCAAGCTCATGACTTCTGACTTAGGACCATCTCTTGCAAAGGGCAATGGAGGAGAGACAACATCTGACAGGCAAAACGTGCAGCCCATTACTGAGAGTTTTAAAGGTCAGACTGCAAGTGACCTGCTCTTATATGTGGATTTCACAATGACTAAAGAACAAATGTTCTGAAGAGATTAGCTGGATAAAATGACTATTATAAACTCACCATTTATATATGCCAGGACAAATGGAGCAGCATAAGAGCATTTTTTTCTGAATTTGAGGTATGACAGAGAAAATTAATTTGAGACTAGAGAATAGAAAAGGAGAGTTATAAATTTGGAGTTTGACAAATATGGCATGCTTATACAATGTGCCAAGTCTGAAATAAAAAATGAACTTATTAGAAAATCCCAAGTCCTTGTAGTTTCTTTTCCTAAAACATTTTTGCCACTCAGAACTTTTTTCTACTTTTTGTCTTTGATGTTGTAATTCCTGTTTTTATTGTGTTTCCAAATGTTGAGCCATGATTACACCATCACCACTATCATCACCGTGAAAAAAATACATATAAAGTGGATGTGAATTTTATCTGGGTTATGTACAAACTAGCAAATAAACACCTTAAACTGTACTTTCAGCCCCAGGAAGGTAAAATAAAGAACCAACTGAAACTAAACTGTAGCATTTTTGCATCTACTTACATATATATGATATGTATATAGGGCAAGTATAAACTTATGGTGCTGATTTTTCATATGCATATATGCCCAAAGACACACACACACACACACATCCCACACACACCAGGCAGTACCCTTGCTATATATGTGTGTGTACACACAAACACACATATGCAGCACTTAATTTAGTACTTTGTCCATCTGTTTGAGGAATTTCAATATAGTCTTTTCAATTGCAGTAAAGTATGAGGATGTGTTTCTATTTAGGATCAGGTGAATCCATCTTTTTATTTGTCCTGAACATGGTATATAGTGCCCAGAACACAGAACACACTTAGTAAATATTGTTTGAACTAAATTAGACTGAATGGTGAACACTACAAATAATCAATTAAATCAGTACAACTTTAATATGATATATAACATAGGCATAATGAGATTGTTCCTATTCTGATTATAATTCTATAATCAGAATAGTTCAAGTCTTGGAGGTCTGAAGTATGATGTAGAAAAAGGGCATATCCAGACACAGGAGTTACAGAACCCAGGTGTGAATTTCAGCTCTGTTATTAATAGCTGTGTGACTGGAGGTAATTTATTTAATATCTCATAACAGTACTGACCTTGGTGTTTGAAGCATCAAACCAAATAATCTGTATAGGCAATTTTTACATGGTAAGTACTCAATATATATGGCTTTCTTTCTCCTTTTTTATTTTGACCAAATTTTAGCTGTTTAATATTTAGAAATAATAACTTTGTCTTTTGTGGGTTTTTTTCCTACTTTTGGGATTATTAAATGAGCAAAAATATTAGACCTTTAAATTAGTTCAGTTACATTATCTGTTGCTTTATTGAGCAGATGTGTATCTTCTAGTGTAGTAAATAACTGAAGGATACACTTGTATGCAGATAACAATATTGGTGGAGACCTCTTGTTAGAGCAATCATAAGGCTACCATGGTGGTTTGGAGACTGAGATCCATATATCAAGCCTATGTGACCATGGAAAAATCATTTCTCCATTCTCTGGGTGGTAGTTTCTTTAGTTTTAAAATGAGGAAGGTATACTATATCTGAAGGTTATCCTAAGAGTTCTGTGATTCTTCATGCATAAAAAGATTCTTGATTACTGGAATTTATGGGAAATGACAGAGATAGAAGGGGGAAAAGACAGTTACTTAGCCTTTCGAAGAGTTGATACATTCTTCTGAATTTTCCTCTGTCCTGTAAGTGTTCAAAACTGAAGTATACCTTTTTGTAAACAATTGTCCCACTGCTAAAACGCTTTGATCATGCTTGCTTTGTAATTTGAATTGTTATTCAACAATGATGGTTAACTTATTCTCATATTCTCTCTCTGTGCAACACATCCACTCTAACCTCTTTCCTGTGTGTCAGCTTGGTACTGTGTGCACTGCACAGAATAAGACACGGTTCCTGTCACCAAGCTGCTCACAGCCCAGGGAATGACTGCAAGTGAGACAAGACAATTGAGGAAGATGAAGTCTGTTCTCTAATTAGGGCATGAGAAGGCGGCAGCATTGAGGGGCGGGTATTTAATTCTGACTGAAGGAAGCAACGCTTAGTAATTTAAAGTAATAAATTGCATGTTTCCAGACGTTTTTCTCAGGATGACTGTTTTCTTAAAAAATTTTCCTTAAAAATTTTGAGAAGAGAGCAAATCTAGGCCTTGCAATTCTGCTAAAGAAGGTTTTATGCCAAAGTGTTTAGATCCCACTGGACTTGATGATATAAGAGTCTGATGTGGTGAAGGAATTCTGACCATAACTGCCCTATCCCTTAATCCTGCTTTCAGTTCATTCATTCATTTTCTCAACAAATATGGAGCAACTCCTCTGTACTAGTTACTGTTCTGGGTGCTGGGGATATAGAAACAACTGAATTAACAAAGATTCACCTTCATTCCTTGAAAACAATGGCTGATTCTAAAACAGAAACAGGTACTATACGGATAATCCTGGACCATCACGTAATGCCGAAATTAAGAAAGTGCTAAAAACAATTGATGGGAATATGTCAAATGGATGTAGGAGCAACAGAAAGCACTTCTAATGAGCAAACACGGGGCAGCTTGAGGAATAAACTGAGACAGTACTGGACTGTAATGCAAAACATAAAATAAAATCAATATACATTTATAATGATAAACCTAAATGATTGAATAAATTAATAAATGAGGGAGAAGAAACAAATCTCTCATGCAGAGAAATTCCAAATAATTTGCATAGATATTCTGCCCTCAAGGAGTGGGACTGTGTGGACTCTCTGTGTACTGTGTACAATGATTCACTGAGGACTGCATAATGACTTCCTTCCAAAGATTACAATATGGAAATTGTGGGGGGAAGGTAAGAGTATAGTAGAGAAATCTTGATCAGCCAGGTGATCAAGGTCAACTTCATCAGTCATAAGTCACGTTGATAGTGTGCACTCTTGATATGATGTGATGAAAATGGCAATTTACCTCTGTGATATTCTTCTCCAAAAGCCATAACCTCAGTGTAATCATGAGAAAAAATAAGAAATTTTCCAATATAGGGACATCCTGCAGTATATCAAACCATTACTCTTCAAAACTATCAAAAATATCAAAAACAAGGCAAGCCTCAATAACAACAGCCTAAGGAAACAATGCAAAATGGCTGTCTGGGGAGGCCTTACGAATAGCTGTGAAAAGAAGAGAAGTGAAAAGCAAAGGAGAAAAGGAAAGATATAAGCATCTGAATGCAGAGTTCCAAAGAATAGCAAGAAGAGATAAGAAAGTCTTCTTCAGTGATCAATGCAAAGAAATAAAGGAAAACAACAGAATGGGAAAGAGTAGAGATCTCTTCAAGAAAATTAGAGATACCAAGGGAACATTTCATGCAAAAATGGGCTCCATAAAGGACAGAAATGGTATGGACTTAACAGAAGCAGAAGATATTAAGAAAAGATGGCAAGAATACACAGAAGAACTGTACAAAAAAGATCTTCACGACCCAGATAATCACGATGGTGTGATCACTGACCTAGAGCCAGACATCCTGGAATGTGAAGTCAAGTGGGCCTTAGAAAGTATCACTATGCACGATACTGGATGCTTGGGGCTGGTGCACTGGGACCACCCAGAGGGATGGTATGGGGAGGGAGGAGGGAGGAGGGTTCAGAATGGGGAACACATATATACCTGTGGCAGATTCACTTTGATATATGGCAAAACCAATACAATATTGTAAAGTTAAATAAAATTTAAAAAAAAAAGCATCACTATGAACAAAGCTAGTGGAGGTGATGGAATTCCAGTTGAGCTATTTCAAATCTTGAAAGATGATGCTGTGAAAGTGCTGCACTCAATATGCCAGAAAACTTGGAAAACTCAGCAGTGGCCACAGTACTGGAAAAGGTCAGTTTTCATTCCAATCCCAAAGAAAGGCAATGCCAAAGAATGCTCCAACTACTGCACAATTGCACTCATCTCACACGCTACTAAAGTAATGCCAAAATTCTCCAGGCCAGGCTTCAGCAATATGTGAACCATGAACTTCCTGATGTTCAAGCTGGTTTTAGAAAAGGCAGAGGAACCAGAGATCAAATTGCCAACATCCGCTGGATCATGGAAAAAGCAAGAGAGTTCCAGAAAAACATCTATTTCTGCTTTATTGACTATGCCAAAGTCTTTGACTGTGTGGATCACAATAAACTGTGGAAAATTCTGAAAGAGATGGGAATACCAGACCACCTGATCTGTCTCTTGAGAAATTTGTATGCAGGTCAGGAAGCAACAGTTAGAACTGGACATGGAACAACAGACTGGTTCCAAATAGGAAAAGGAGTACGTCAAGGCTGCATATTGTCACCCTGCTTATTTAACTTATATGCAGAGTACATCATGAGAAACGCTGGACTGGAAGAAACACAAGCTGGAATCAAGATTGCCGGGAGAAATATCAATAACCTCAGATATGCAGATGACACCACCCTTATGGCAGAAAGTGAAGAGGAACTAAAAAACCTCTTGATGAAAGTGAAGGTGGAGAGTGAAAAAGTTGGCTTAAAGCTCAACATTCAGAAAACGAAGATCATGGCATCCGGTCCCACCACTTCATGGGAAATAGATGGGGAAACAGTGGAAACAGTGGCAGACTTTATTTTTGGGGGCTTCAAAATCACTGCAGATGGTGACTGCAGCCATGAAATTAAAAGATACTTACTCCTGGGAAGGAAAGTTATAACAAACCTAGATAGCATATTGAAAAGCAGAGACATTACTTTGCCAGCAAAGGTCCGTCTAGTCAAGGCTATGGTTTTTCCTGTGGTCATGTATGGATGTGAGAGTTGGACTGTGAAGAAGGCTGAGCACCAAAGAATTGATGCTTTTGAACTGTGGTGTTGGAGAAGACTCTTGAGAGTCCCTTGGACTGCAAGGAGATCCAACCAGTCCATTCTGAAGGAGATCAGCCCTGGGATTTCTTTGGAAGGAATGATGCTAAAGCTGAAACTCCAGTACTTTGGCCACCTCATGCGAAGAGTTGACTCATTGGGAAAGACTCTGATGCTGGGAGGGATTGGGGGCAGGAGGAGAAGGGGACGACAGAGGATGAGATGGCTGGATGGCATCACTGACTCGATGGACGTGAGTCTGAGTGAACTCCGGGAGTTGGTGATGGATAGGGAGGCCTGGCGTGCTGCGATTCATGGGGTTGCAAAGAGTCGGACATGACTGAGCGACTATACTGAACTGAACTGAAGGAAACAATACAATATAGCATACAAGATAGAATTCTGGACTAGATAAAGGACATTAAAGAAAAACTAAGGAAAGTGGAATGAAACTATGGACTTCAGTTAATAATTTTCCAATATCCATTCATTAATGTGACAAATGTACTATACTAAAGTAAGATGTTGATAATAAGAGAAATTGATGATGACAGTCATTAAAGTCGTGTCCGACTCTTCTGTGATCCCAGACTGTAGCCCTTAAGCGTCCTCTGTCCATGGGATTTTTGAGGCAAGAATACTGGAGTGGGTTGCCATTTCCTTCTCCAATAAGATAAACTGGATACTAGATATACAGGAACTTTCTGTACTATCTTCTATCTTCTCAGTTTTTTTTTTTTTTCTGAAAATATAAAGCAGTTCTAAACATTAAAATCAGTTTTAAAATTTCACCACTTAATGGGATGTTATTATTTATGCAAATAAAAATAATTGTAACATGCATAGTATGAGAGATGAAATAAATGCCATGGAAAAGATTAGAGCAAGAAAAGAGTAGTGAGTGCTAGATATAATGTCATTTTATCTGTAGTGGTTAGAGAAAGTCTACTTGAAAAGGTGGCATTTGAACAAAGACTTAAAAGGTAAGATAGTAAATCACATAGCTGACAGGGGAAAGATTCCAAGAAGATGAAATAGCCAGTGTAAAGGCCCTGAGGTGGGAGAAATCTTGCCATGTTTGAGGAGTAGCAATGATACCAGTATAGCTGTAGTGGAGTGTAAGGTAAAAAAGAGATGTAATGTTTGGCCAAATCATGTAGGAAGTTTTAACTGTTGGAAGGTATTTTTCTCTTTTTCAAAGTGAGATATGAAGTGGTGGATTTTGAGCAGAGAATTAACATGACCTGATCAAATTTTTAATAGGATATCTGAGAGCTAGGGGACCATAGGCTGCAGGAGGGAAGGCAGAAAATCAGGTGAGGTTATTGCAATAATTCAAGTGAGAGATGATGGTACCTTTGGCTAGAGATTTAGAGATAAAATTGGTGAAGATGGCTGATTCTGGATACATTTTCAGTGTAGAGCCAACAGATTGCTGAGTGTTTGAAGAGTGTGAGGGATAAATTTCAAAGGACAGTAGAAAGGATGGAGTGGCCATCAACTAAATTTGGGAAGATTGTAAAAGTAGTAAGTTTATGGCAGAAGTCCAGAAGTTCATCACCAAGTTTCATTTCTTCTACTTTCCAAATATATTTCACATTTGCCTTTTTGCTATCTCCACTGCCTCTCATCAATTATCTATCGTTCTTTTTCCTGGACCTTTGCCATAGCCTCCTAAATGGACTCTCTGTTTCATTCCTGCCCCTTACTACCAGTTGCTCTCCAGAAAATGAACACAATCTTGTAAAAATGTAAATGCATCAAATCATTCACTGCATAAAGTCCTCCCAATGGTTTACACTCACTTGTTGAAGCTAAAATGCATCCCTGTCTATAACATCAGCCTCATCTCCTTACTTACTAACCTCCAGTTGCAGTGGTCTTTTCTCAGTTCCTCATGGCTAGTTCATTCCTTCCCTACCCCACTGTACACTTCTTATCCCACCTCCCATTCTGACACTGCCTCTCCCAGGACATATGCACAAGCTATTCCTTCTTTCTGGAAAACCTTTCACATGATAGATGCCTTCCTAGTCTTTGCATCACAGCCTCAGAAATCTCTCTTCTTTGTTCTCTGTTTAAACAAACTCCCCTTTTCCTTGTTATCCTGTCTTGTCAGTATGTTTATTTCTTATCATAACTTGTCATTTGGTATTTTTGTTTGCCTGCCTCTTTTTCTATTTAATCTATAGAGTCTAAATGGGGGCCAAATCTGTTTAATTTCATCATTTCCCTCTCCCCCATGCATACTACAGAATCATCAACTGTATTAACAGCTCAATAAATACTTGAATTATTGAGATATTTTGAGTTTTTCCAATTATTTTAGGAACACGTTACCGGTGCAGGTCCTCGGCCTCCGTTTTACACTTTCATCCTTGAGGCCAAACTATGGAGTGTGCAGTTTCATAGAAAAACACCAGTGAATGCTTAACCTACAAAAGCTGCTTAGTAGCTAGCCTCAGTGATAGAATCTCATCGAGTGGGCTTCTATTCTGTTCAAGTGGAGTAAAAATAGGCACTGCTTAGCAACCAGTGTTTTGTATCGAGCTCTCTCCTTCAAGGAAGGCAGAGCGATGCTAGGGCTAAAATACTGAGGAGATTCAGGAACTGGTAAGTACAAGAAATAGCTAGGAAGAAGTGCTTTTGAGAAAAAGCTTCAGACAATTGTTCCTGAAAGAGCATGCTCTTGAACGTGACTTGCTAATGATGAAAGGACCACCCCTCCACCTTTTTTAATAGGAAAACTTCACATCTCCTAAATTAGGGAATATGCTCTGGTCAGATTACAGAGGTTCCTCACAGACACCAACACAGACATACTGACAAAAAACTTCCCTCCCTGTCCTGTTTAACTGCATTCATTGTTCTTATTACCACACTCACCAGAAATAACACTAAAACCAAATTAAAAGCTGGGTTTTGTTTTTTAGTTTGAAGCTTTGGTTTGGGTTTTGATTTTTAATTTCAAGATGCAGGTGGTATGTAAAAGCCTCAGCTTTATTTCTGCCACTCCATCTTTGTACAAACTTAGGCATGTCCCTTTTGCTTCCTGAGACTCATTTTCCCAACTGTCAAAGGAGATGATTCACTGACCTCTGAAGCCTCTTTTTTACTTAAAAATAAGAGATGAAATTATCTTATTTTTGTTAACAATCTAGTTTCCAGATGCAACTATTAGCATGTGATTTATGAACAATGAAATGATTTCAAGAGACAGACTAAATAAAATACACTTAGATTTTCAGTATGAAGAATTCTTATTTTATTATATCTCATTTAATTCTCTCAAAAATCTTCTGGGGAAGTTTGTATGAATATCTTATGGACAAGAAAATTAAAACTCAGGAATGCAAAATGTATAGCCTAAAACCACATAGAGGCAACTAGGTAATTTAGTAAGTAACATTCTTATTTTAATCCTGATTGTCTAATTCTTAAATATAGGAATTTTCCAACATATTAGAGCTGAGTTAGGGTAAAATTACATTAGTACATTAACAACTATTGTCAGATTTCCCTGGTGGTCCAGTGGTTAAGAATTTACCTGCCAGTGAAGGGGACACGGGTTCAATCCCTGTTCTGAGGAGATCCCACGTGTCCCAGAGCAACAAAGTCTGTGTGCTACAACTACTGAGCATGTTCTCTAGAGTCCTCAAGCAACAGCTACTGATCTGTCTGCTGCAACTACCGAAGACCTCATGCTCTAGAGCTGAGGCTCCGCAACAAGAGAAACTGAGGCTCAAGTGGCTCAGTAGAAGAGAATCTTTTGGTCGATGCAGGAGATGCAAGAGCCTTGGGTTTGGTCCTGGGTTGGAAAGATTCCCTGAAGTAGGAAATGGCTACCCATTCCAGTATTCTTGCCTGGAAAATTCCATGGACAGAGGGGCCTTGAGGGCTATAGTCCATAGGGTTGCAAAGAGTCAGATAAGACTGAGTGACTGAGCACAGACACACACAGAGACACACATACACACACACACAAGAGAAGCCACCACAATGAGAAGCCTGTGCCCCACACTACAGTAGCCCCTTGCTTGCTACAACTAGAGATAGCTTGCACCTAGAAAGAAAGGCCCAGCAGAGCCCCAAATAAATGAATAAATAAATAATAAATAGTTTTCTTTAGAAAATATTTTCTTTCAGATTCAAATGCTTCCTTCAATGCACACTTGGTAATCAACAATGGAATTCCTACAATCATTTCTCCTTCGAAGTAAGCGCCACGCTTTCTCATTAGAGGTTACTGGAGGGACACTGCAGAAGGATGAACCTTCCTCTAAGGACTAGGGGTCAACAATGCGGGTGTGAGGACATTTGGTGGAACCTGCTCCAACCATGGGCTCAGAACAGTCTCTCTAGGATCATTCCATCTCTGTGTGGTGATAATCTTCCCAGAGCCGCACAGACTCTCTGGGTGGTCCCCAAGCCCCTGTGGCCCAGAGGGTCACACACCTGCCGTGGTTTCATCTGCAAGCCTCTCCCATCCCCCAGCATGGTCTGTCTCCCCTTGAAGCCCTTCTGCCCTGTCAAGGCCAGCTGCCCCACTGCACTACTGCACTAGGTTGCTGAGCCCCTGCACCTCCTTTGCAATCAAAGGGTTGCCTATTGTTTGCCCGGAGGCTCCAGACCTGTCCTGCCACCTCTGCTATCCTGTGGCCGAACCACACCTTCTGCAGTGAAGTCTGAACCACTTTCAACTTTGTACTTTCTTAGACACTCCATCAGCCCTAGGGTTGTTTCCTTATATCTTACAGTTATTCTTTTACCAAGGCTGAAAATTCTTTATACTTAACTTCTTTAGGTTAATCTGAGTGGTTTCTATTTAACTCTTAACTGGGTCTGGACTGTTACACCAATTGAATTCAATTTGTGACACATTTTGACAGAATATTATATTTATTAGAGGGAGGGTGAAGCTCTTAATCTTAAAAAAGAATAATAGTTTCAATAAACATTGATTTCAGGTTTATCCTAATCGACTTAGTGGAGCAAAAAGAGAGAACTGGTAGAGACAGATCTACAGACAAATCTTAAGGGAAGACTGAGGGGAAATTTGGGTCCTTCAGATCAGATCAGATCAGATTAGTCACTCAGTCACGTCCGACTCCTTGCAACCCCATGAATCGCAGCACGCCAGGCCTCCCTGTCCATCACCAACTCCCGGAGTTCACTCAAACTCATGTCCATCGAGTCAGTGATGCCATCCAGCCATCTCATCCTCTGTCGTCCCCTTCTCTTCCTGCCCCCAATCCCTCCCAGCATCAGAGTCTTTCACAATGAGTCAACTCTTCGCATGAAGTAGCCAAAGTACTGGAGTTTCAGCTTTAGCATCATTCCTTCCAAAGAAATCCCAGGGCTGATCTCCTTCAGAATGGACTGGTTGGATCTCCTTGCAGTCCAAGGGACTCTCAAGAGTCTTCTCCAACACCACAATTCAAAAGCATCAATTCTTCGGGCTCAGCCTTCTTCACAGTCCAACTCTCACATCCATACATGACCACAGGAAAGACCATAGCCTTGACTAGACGAACCTTTGTTGGCAAAGTAATGTCTCTGCTTTTGAATATGCTGTCTAGGTTGGTCATAACTTTCCTTCCAAGGAGTAAGCGTCTTTTAATTTCATGGCTGCGGTCACCTGCAGTGATTTTGGAGCCCAAAAAGATAAAGTCTGACACTGTTTCCCCATCTATTTGCATGAAGTGATGGGACCAGATGCCATGATCTTCGTTTTCTGAATGTTGAGCTTTAAGCCCACTTTTTCACTCTCCACTTTCACTTTCATCAAGAGGCTTTTGAGTTCCTCTTCATTTTCTGCCATAAGGGTGGTGTCATCTGCATATCTGAGGTTATTGATATTTCTCCCGGCAATCTTGATTCCAGCTTGTGTTTCTTTGGGTCCTTAAAAAATGCATATTCAATTTTGATTCTAAATATCTGTCCCTTCTTCCCCTACTTTTGATATTGTGAAGCCATTTTGAAATTAAAAGAGAAAGGTAGGAAATAACAGTAACAATCAGGAGTAAAAGGAACCTCTCACAATAGCTAGGAAGTTTTTGTCTGGACAGTTCCTTCCTTTAGGAGTTTGTAGGGTATCCATCTCAACTTAAGAGGGAACATTCTAATGAAATGACACAGGAATCCATCTTGTGTCTAATTTGGTTCAGAGTTTCTGCTACTGGATAAAAACAGAGTAGAGAGATTCATTAAACTTTCAAATAACAGATGCTAGGAGGAATAACAAATATATACGTATAGGCTAAATAACCTCAAAGATCTATATAGAGCTGAGGCTAAACACTCTATAATTCAACAAAGCTGAGTCTTCAGTAGATTTATATTTTAAGACAGTTCCTAAAATTTTACAGCTCTCCCCAAAGGAAAGAAAGTTTTCTGTTTTCGCAATGAGAAATTATGGGCTTTGCCTGTCTCTGCTGATTTCTCTTGGTGAAAGTGAAACCCTTGATTAATTTTCAGAAAGATTCATAAATACAATGAATTCATTCTTTTGATCTTGTTTTTTTCTTAACAGTGCCTCACTAAGGATCAGACACGAGCTATGCCTACACAAAATCATAAATCTGGACAATTCAGGTTTGAAAAGAAAAGCAAGTCAAATGACTAAGAAATAAATCAAGGAAATGTCAGCTGCAAAACAACTCCTTACATGACTTAGTTTTTCAGTTCCATGTCCATATGAGCATCTTATGTATTATATAACCACTGGTAATTTGAGGTGGATTTATGGCAGCTATAAGTAGACATATTATCCCATGACCAAAATTGAGCTGCCCTATGTATTTGCCTTAGATAAAGTCACCCTAAAGGATTTATAATAATCAAAAATAGTATAATAATAAAATATCTTATAATTATTGAGAGCACCCTATTTTCCCAGGTACCAGGATAAGCACTTTACTTGTCTTACAGATTAAGTAGCCTGATAAATTAATATAGCTGGAAAAATAGAGATGTCAGTTTTGAATCCTGCTGTGCTAATTCTAAAGCCACTTTTATGTACTTCCAGAGTTTAAAGGAGCACGTTCAGTGCAAGCTCTATTTCATAAGAGAAAGAGGTCTGAGAAACAGCATATATGTACTATGGACTCCTAGAATCAGAATTCAGACCTATACCTCCTTCTCTGTTATATTTTCCACCATACAAAGTTTGTAAAGGATATTAGATTCTCTCTGGTGATACAGAATGTGTTTCTGAGTCTCTCTATAAAGAGAGTAGAGTACAGTGAAGGCAAGGTTGGGAGAGTGCGGGGCAATAATTGAATGCATGTAAATTAGAATGTATGGAATGGCAGTGTTCAGATATGGATACGCAGTTCAATAAACATTTTTAATGCTTACTATGGGGCAGTTAGTGTGCCATATTCTATGAGAGACTAATAAATCAATCAGATAAAAATCTTCCATTCAAAAGAATAATAGTGTAGTAGAGGAAAACTATATATCTATAAACTAATTTAATGAGAAACAGCCCTGTTTAAGTACATAAGAGGTTTTTTTTTTTTTTTTCCTAGAAGAGTATCAGCTTGGGTAATTTACTAGTGCCTTCACAGTATTGTAAGTTCCACTGAATAGTGTTTAAAAACTCAGTCACTGGATTATACTGCTCTCTGAGTTTGAATCTTAGATATCAAACTAGTGGGAGGAAATCAGGAAGAAAAGAGGAAGGAGGGAAGAGGAGGGGATGGTAGAGATAAAGGATCCAAAACACTATAGGGTATGGAAGAGTTACCAATCAATTTCCTTGCATAAGGTAGTCCTTGCTGTCTTCTGAAAGACATCTGAGCTAAGTTTAGAAGACTTCATGGTGTTTTAATATGCATAACAAAGTAATCTTCAAATTCTGTGTTATTTTCAGAGTTGTAAGAAAATTATAAAAATGAAAAGCCAATTTAAAAATTCTTTGTTTTCATCATTCTAATTAGATGGGAAAGAATTTGGATCCTAATATCTAAGACAAAGGTTACCAACTCTCAGCCTGTGGGCTGAATTTGGCCACAAATATCTTTTGACTGGTTCATGAAGGATTTTTAGGGATGCAAAATTGTTTGCCAACTTTTAAAAATCAAGAAAATTTGCATAAAAATGGAATTTTCTGTATATTTAACCCTGGCAGAAACAACCATGCATGGCTAAGTTCCAAAAAACTATTTTCTAAGTTTTCTGGACTCTATAAGCCCTCCAGATTCATACATAATTTTGAGGGAAAGAGGAGACCCTTCTGCCCTCCTAAAAATAATGACTGCAGTAAATTTCCTGCCAATATTTCTGAGTAGAAGGAAATCCAGATATATTTTATTTAGGATAATAAGTAAATGTGAGGTATTTGGCACATGAACAAAAATTTATCTTTTCACCAGTAGAGATTAAAGTAGGAAGGGAACATCTAGGTTGAGAGAAAGGCAATTCAAGTGTGTTCAGGGAAGATAGTAGGTGAAGGAATAGTTTTGTGGGGTGGGATGAGACAATGGTAAAGGAGGAAAAAAGAGATGTGGAAGGTGGGTATTTTGTGTCACATCATAGAAATTTTTGAATTAATATCATTCGCAGGTGGCTGAGACTGGTGCACTAAGCGCAGCCAAGAGGAGCTACCCCACGTCCGAGGTCAGGGGCCGAAGGCGGGAGGAACCCAGGCCTGAAGGGCAGCGGCCAAGAGGAGTTACCCAACGTCCGAGATGAGGGGCAGCGGCCGAGAGTGCCAGACTGTGACAGCGCAGGAAAGGCTGAGAGGAGCTACCCCACGTCCGAGGTCGGGGGTGGGTGGGTGGCAGCTGAGAGGAGCTACCCCCACACCCCCAAGCCCAAGGCCAGGGGCGGCGGCCGGGGGGAGGACCAACCCCACGTTCAAGGAGCCGTGGCTGCACGGGCACAGGAGGGCCTAGAGGAACTATCCCACGTTGAAGGTCAGGAAGGGCGGCGTTGAGGAGATACCCCTCTTCCAAGGTAAGGAGCAGTGGCTGCACTTTGCTGGAGCAGCGTGAAGAGATACCCCACGCCCAAGGTAAGAGAAACCCAAGTAAGACAGTAGGTGTTGCAAGAGGGCATCAGAGGGCAAACACACTGAAACCATACTCACAGGAAACTAGTCAATCTAATCACACTAGGACCACAGCCTTGTCTAACTCAGTGAAACTAAGCATGCCCATGGGGCAACCCAAGATGGGCGGGTTATGCTGGAGAGATCTGACAGAATGTGGTCCACTGGAGAAGGGAATGGCAAACCACTTCAGTATTCTTGCCTTGAGAACCCCATGAACAGTATGAAAAGGCAAAATGATAGGACACTGAAAGAGGAACTCCCAGGTCGGTAGGTGCCCAATATGCTACTGGAGATCAGTGGAGAAATAACTCCAGAAAGAATGAAGGGATGGAGCCAAAGCAAAAAGAATACCCAGCTGTGGATGTGACTGGTGATAGAAGCAAGGTCCAATGCTGTAAAGAGCAATATTGCATAGGAACCTGGAATGTCAGGTCCATGAATCAAGGCAAATTGGAAGTGGTCAAACAAGAGATGGCAAGAGTGAATGTCGACATTCTAGGAATCAGCGAACTGAAATGGACTGGAATGGGTGAATTTAACTCAGATGACCATTATATCTACTACTGCGGGCAGGAATCCCTCAGAAGAAATGGAGTAGCCATCATGGTCAACAAAAGAGTCCGAAATGCAGTACTTGGATGCAATCTCAAAAATGACAGAATGATCTCTGTTCATTTCCAAGACAAAACATTCAATATCACAGTAATCTAAGTCTATGCCCCAACCAGTAACGCTGAAGAAGCTGAAGTTGAACGGTTCTATAAAGACCTACAAGAACTTTTAGAACTAACACCCCAAAAAGAAGTCCTTTTCATTATAGGGGACTGGAATGCAAAAGTAGGAAGTCAAGAAACACCTGGCGTAACAGGCAAATTTGGCCTTGGAATACGGAATGAAGCAGGGCAAAGACTAATAGAGTTTTGCCAAGAAAATGCACTGGTCATAACAAACACCCTCTTCCAACAACACAAGAGAAGACTCTGTACATGGTCAACACCAAAATCAGATTGATTATATTCTTTGCAGCCAAAGATGGAGAAGCTCTATACAGTCAGCAAAAACAAGACCAGGAGCTGACTGTGGCTCAGATCATGAACTCCTTATTGCCAAATTCAGACTGAAATTGAAGAAAGTGGAGAAAACCACTAGCCTATTCAGGTACTACCTAAATCAAACCCCTTATTATTATACAGTGGAAGTGAGAAATAGATTTAAGGACTAGATCTGATACACAGAGTGCCTGATGAACTATGGATGGAGGTTCGTGACATTGTACAGGAGACAAGAATCAAGACCATCCACAAGAAAAAGAAATGCAAAAAAGCAAAATGGTTGTCTGAAGAAGCCTTACAAATAGCTGTGAAAAGAAGAGAAGTGAAAAGCAAAGGAGAAAAGGAAAGATATAAGCATCTGAATGCAGAGTTCCAAAGAATAGCAAGCAGAGATAAGAAAGCCTTCTTTAGCGATCAGTGCAAAGAAATAGAGGAAAACAACAGAAGGGGAAAGACTAGAGATCTCGTCAAGAAAATTAGAGATACCAAGGGAACGTTTCATGCAAAGATGGGCTCAATAAAGGACAGAAATGGTATGGACCTAACAGAAGCAGAAGATATTAAGAAGAGATGGCAAGAATACACAGAAGAACTGTACAGAAAAGATCTTCACGACCGAGATAATCATGATGGTGTGATCACTCACCTAGAGCCAGACATCCTGGAATGTGAAGTCCAGTGGGCCTTAGAAAGCATCACTATGAACAAAGCTAGTGGAGCTGATGGAATTCCAGTTGAGCTGTTTCAAATCCTGAAAGATGATGCTGTGAAAGTGCTGCACTCAATATGCCAGCAAATTTGGAAAACTCAGCAGTGGCCACAGGACTGGAAAAGGTCAGTTTTCATTCCAATCCCAAAGAAAGGCAATGCCAAAGAATGCTCAAACTACCGCACAATTGCACTCATCTCACACGCTAGTAAAGTAATGCCAAAATTCTCCAAGCCAGGCTTCAGCAATATGTGAACCGTGAACTTCCTGATGTTCAAGCTGGTTTTAGAAAAGGTAGAAGAACCAGAGATCAAATTGCCAACATCCACTGGATCATCAAAAAAGCAAGAGAGTTCCAGAAAAACATCTATTTCTGCTTTATTGACTATGCCAAAGCCTTTGACTGTGTGGATCACAATAAACTGTGGAAAATTCTGAAAGAGATGGGAATACCAGACCACCTGATCTGTCTCTTGAGAAATTTGTACGCAGGTCAGGAAGCAATAGTTAGAACTGGACATGGAACAACAGACTGGTTCCAAATAGGAAAAAGAGTACGTCAAGGCTGCATATTGTCATCCTGCTTATTTAACTTATATGCAGAGTATATCATGAGAAACGCTGGACTGGAAGAAACACAAGCTGGAATCAAGATTGCCGGGAGAAATATCAATAACCTCAGATATGCAGATGACACCACCCTTATGGCAGAAAGTGAAGGGGAACTCAAAAGCCTCT
Source organism: Bos mutus (assembly GCF_027580195.1). NCBI lineage: Eukaryota > Metazoa > Chordata > Mammalia > Artiodactyla > Bovidae > Bos > Bos mutus. The sequence goes on from NC_091617.1 coordinate 75,858,301, forward strand.
TGATGAAAGTGAAAGAGGAGAGTGAAAAAGTTGGCTTAAAGCTCAACATTCAGAAAACAAAGATCATGGCATCCAGTCCCATCACTTCATGGGAAATAGATGGGGAAACAGTGGAAACAGTGTCAGACTTTATTTTTCTGGACTCCAAAATCTCTGCAGATGGTGACTGCAGCCATGAAACTAAAGACGCTTACTCCTTGGAAGGAAAGTTATGACCAACCTAGATAGCATATTGAAAAGCAGAGACATTACTTTGCCAACAAAGGTTCATCTAGTCAAGGCTATGGTTTTTCCAGTGGTCATGTATGGATGTGAGAGTTGGACTGTGAAGAAGGCAGAGCCCCAAAGAATTGATGCTTTTCAACTGTGGTGTTGGAGAAGACTCCTGAGAGTCCCTTGGACTGCAAGGAGATCCAACCAGTCCATTCTGAAGGAGATCAGCCCTGGGATTTCTTTGGAAGGAATGATGCTAAAGCTGAAACTCCAGTACTTTGGCCACCTCATGCGAAGAGTTGACTCATTGGGAAAGACTCTGATGCTGGGAGGGATTGGGAGCAGGAGGAGAAGGGGACGACAGAGGATGAGATGGCTGGATGGCATCACTGACTCGATGGACGTGAGTCTGAGTGAACTCCGGGAGTTGGTGATGGACAGGGAGGTCTGGCGTGCTGCGATTCATTGGGTCACAAAAAGTCGGACATGACTGAGCAACTGAACTGAACTGAAGGCTCTTTTCTTCTCCTTATTCTTTTTTAGAAAAGGATTCAACATGTATTAAACACATATAACAATCTAAACAAAAATGAAAATTAAAGAAAAATACAAGCCCATTCAATGAGAATGACTTTTCCCCCTATTTTCCCCTTAAGTTTTTATCCATCACTTATTATAGTCCTGAAATAGTTTTTAGAACATATCTATAAGAGGGATGCAGCATGGAGAAGTCATTTGTTCCCATAATTACCACTCGGTCAAATAGCAATTTAGTGCTTAACTTTACCAAGTGCTTTTGTACATACTATTATTCAAATCATAATACTCTCTGAGATAGGTGAAATTATATTTTCTACCAAATGGAACTAAATCCCATGTTTTGTGTCCCCAGGCCCAATCTACTTGCAATATCCCCCAATCATCACTTCAGTGCATTTGCTCTTGGTATTCTGGATCCTTTGAGTACAAAAGGGTTTACTTTATTGTATAGGGCTAGTGAGGACAGGCTGACCTAGAACCGGTATGTTAACCAAGATGAATCAGGTGTTAAGGAGGGTAGTGGGGCTAAGGCATGACCAACTTCCAAGTGTAAACCTTGTATTTTAAGAAGGGACTATAGAACATTCATGAGACACTTGAGTGCCAGCAGGCAGGCAGAGAGGCACCTCTGTGGTGGGTTTCAGGTTACAGAGCAGGACTATAATCTATATAGGGAGACTCTGCCAAGAATAAGGAAGAGTCTACACCCACAGCTTCCTGGCCACGTTAGGAAGACAGAAGTCAGAAATTATAATGAGGATTCCAAGAGAAAGCCACAGTCAGAGCACTATAAATGGCAATGCTTCTCAAACTTTCAGGTGCCCTTGAATCACCAAGCGGTCTTTTTAAAAATTCACTTTCTGAGTGGGCCTTGGGTTGGACTTGAGTTTCTGCATCTCTAAAAAGTCTTCAGGTGTTGTGGTTGCTGATGGTCCTCTCCTGAGTAGCAAGTGCTGTGCTGCATTCAGTCACTTCAGTCTTGTCCAACTCTTTGCGACTCCATGGACTATAGCCCACCAGGGTCCTCCGTCCATGGGATTTTTCAGGCAAAAATACTGGAGTGGCTTGTGATGCCCTCTTCCAGGGATTATTACCAACCAGGAATTGAACCTGTGTCTCCTGTGTCTCCTCCATTGCAGGTGTATACTTTACCACTGAGTCCCTGGGGAAATCCTTGAGTAGCAATGCTCTATAGCAAAGAGTCACAACAGATTAGCTGCCAGAGGCCCTAGAGCTGCCTTAGGTGAGGATTCATCCTGAAGACACCAAGTCTGAACTAGCATATGAGCATCGCTCTACCTTTAGAATGTAGAGTGAGAGGGTGAAAGATCTAAGCTTGACCTACCTCTCCAGACACTGGTAGATGACAGTTGGCATGGAGAAGACTCTCAATTCAACTAGTAAGAATTCCTCCAAGACCCACAAGCCATACAGGGCCATTCTGAAGCAGTCAATTGATATATCGGTACTTTAAAAATGAACTTTCAAGGCTTTGCAGAAGAATCAGAGTCAGTTCTTTTAGACCCTAGCCTAAGTAAGTGGGAAATAATAAGTACTAGATTTTTAGTGTTTTAAAACTGGCAGTAAATTTGGGAGCATGGATCAGCTTCTGTAGCTTGCCCAAAGGAGCTGAAAATAGGACTCATTGGCAGAGAATGTCATCTGCTGTGTTTGAGATTAAAACAAAAGCCAGATGGGCCCCAAAGACAGCAGAAGAGGTGGGGCAGATGGAAAATGCCCACCATGGGCTATATAAAACACAGGATGAGAAACTTGCTTGTATTTTACCCTTTTGAACCAAACAGATGTTAGGGAAGTACTTACCTTGAAATGAGGAGGGCAGTTGTCTAATGTCAAAGATAAAGCTGGACACTAGTTAAAGTGGTTGGGACAGATTTTAATCAGTAATATACTGTCACAATAGGGAAAAGAGTGCAGCATGAGCCAAATTCAATTTAGACTTATACTGAAGTGACTGGGCATTTAAAGGGAGAATGGACAAATGAGGAAGGAAGTGAACAAGGGCTCAGTAGAGTCAGGGAAGTGAGAAATTACAGAAAGTAGCAAGGGAAGGTTTCTTGTGAAACCCATCTGTGTTTGCTAAGTGGCTCTTATCAAAGTTAGGCTCCAGGTCTCTCGCTGAGACTGGAAGACAGGCACCCTATCTTTAAGTGTTGGCTGGAAGGAATGAAATATTCTCTTGGCAGCCTTGAGTTTCTCAGGTGTTTTCAGAGTCATCCTAGGGAAGCACTTAAGCTGTTAGAAATGTTAGTGTTTTGTTCGAGTGTTTATATGCTAACAGTAAGGCCTGGTCAAGCAGAAGCCCAAAGAAGAAAATATTTGTCACTAAGTAATGTGACATTGAAGGTGCTCAGAAGTTTCTAGATTGCTCCACCTTTAGGAAATTCTGGAATTTCTGAAAAGTGTGCCCATGAATTCAGCCTTTTGATATGATGCCATCAAAACACAAAGGCTATCATTTGAAAAATTATCAGCTATATTAATAATAACAAAGCAAATCCATAAAAGATTAATTCAAGACAGGCTTAAAGAGTTTATCTAGACAGTCCCATCCTTACCATTCCCATTTCTGGTGCATTTCATAAATGTGGATAGAATAATTCAACAAAAGTGTCTTTCCCAAGACCCTGTTAGGGAAATAATCAGATATATATTTCAGGAAAGCAACAAAAGAAGTTGCTGAAGCAATGTGGGGAATTTAAATTCACAAATACTGGGCTATTCCTCTTCTAAATGGAGTTTGCAATGCTTCCCCGACTCTCCCCACACCCACATCCATACCCGACTTTCCGCAGCATCCACAGCCTCAGGTGTAGTGGGAGGCGGTAAGTCCCGATGCCATCTGTGCTGCTAGGATGCCCTGGTATTTCCACCCTCCACCCCCTCTGTCTCATCTCCACCCCTATCTTTTTTTCTTTAGAAAAATCTGCACTAGAAGCAAAGAACTGTTTGATCTCATTCCTCTCCCCCTTACCACTCCCCACCAACACACATAAACACACATTTCTCCCTTGAGTCAGTTTGTCAAACCTTTTGTTATTTACCCTTTAGCGTCACAAATAAGTCTGGTCTTGCCAATATGAGCCACATTTCAGTATTATTTATATAGCAGCAATTGCTTCCTGCATCTGTGATTATAACCTAGGGGAAAGAACTAGAGCACTGGCTGGTCTTTCAAGTGTTTCCTTTTTGCTTAAGTCATTAATGTTCCAACATTCAGTGCAGGTTTTCTGCCATGCCTTTTAGCCACTAAACTAATGTTACATTAAAGTGATAAATGATGCTATAAAAAATGAGGAACCCCAGCTGAGGGATTAATGTGAGGTGCCCTTTGAAAAGGATTTAGATTGTGTATTTTGAATGTATTTGTTATGAGATTCTTTGAACATTTTAGTAATACACTAGCTTTAAATCCTTGCATTCTGATGTTGTCTGTTTAAACAATGTCAGATCAACTCTCGCTTCATAGACACCAAAGATAAATCTTCTCATTAAGTGAAGCCCTTTTGATCCTATCCAGATAGAAGCCCATGGTAGAAAAATGATTAAGGAGCTCCTCTGAACTCATTACCATTCATTCACTCAACTGCTTTTCTCTTCCTGATCTTTTCCTTTCTCTTTCCCTCAACAAGAGTCATCCTGTTTTTTCCCACCAAATGGGTGAAGCCCTGCTCTAACAGCCTCCCACGCAAAGGTGGTTTGCCAGAGGACAAAAATCTTCATCACAGAACTCTACTATTGAATTTCCCTCTTGAAACAGGGCTGTTTTATAAGATCATTAATTTGTTCCAGACCACTTTGTTGTTGTTTAGTCACTAAGTTGCATCTGACTTTCGCAACCCCAGGGACTGTAGCCCTCCAGGCTCCTCTGTCCATGGGATTTCCCAGGCAAGAAGACTGGAGTGGGTAGCCATTTCCTTCTCCAGGGTATCTTCCTGACCCACAGATAGAACCCACATCTCCTGCATTGGCAGGCACGTTCTTTACTACTGAGCCACGAAGGAAAGCCCTTCAGACTACTTAGGGGTTAGTTAAAGAAAAGCTCAAACATTTCCCCCATTTTATCATATATAGATTTATTGTATTTTACGTTTTACATTTGCGAGAAACTTTTAAACTCTTTTTTGATCCTTCCCTCAAGTACCAGCTCTTAAAGTCATTGCATCATAAGATATATGTGCTAATATTTGCTATGAAGATAATTATGTTTCCATTAAGTAGAATACTGACATTAAATTATTTCTTAATGTCACCTTGAATGAGTAGATCTTTTTTCTCTCATGCCTTTAATCTTATGTCACTATTCTCTTGTTTTACTAACATTCAAAAGCACTTGTGATAAAGAATGACGTAGGTATAAGAGGTGTCATAGCAACCAGCACAAGCTGTAATTATTCTGCAGTGCTATCAATTTGGTTTTGTAAGGAGTTATGTTCTTTAAAAGTATACTTCCTTTTTAAGTTAAGGCAATTAGAAGCCTGTGCAGATTGGCTATTTCAAGGAACCTTCAAAAGCACATCTGAGCCTAGTTACTCAGTTTCTTATTTACAACACAGAAGATGTAGACTGATGGAAATAAAAGTAGTGAATTCAGGAAATCATATTGCTAATTTAAGCCAAAAATGCTGTGGGGGATCCTTATGTGTCTCCTATTTTATCATTAAATTCCTAATTGTAGAACACAAAGTCTTTCCAAACTTATCAAGTCTTTTCCTTTTCCTCTAGTTTCTTTTCTTTCCTTTTGGATTAGAAATGATTTGCAACCTGATAGTTAAGATATCTTTGGGCACATTCAGAGACAGAGTAAACTGCTTGAGTTCTTAAAAATTAAATCCCCAAAGTAATGCAAAATGATAATTCAAAAATCACTTTCTGTCAGTTCAGTTCAGTACAGTTCAGTTACTCAGTCGTGTCCGACTCTTTGCAATCCCATGAACCACAGTGAGCCAGAGGTCCCTGTCAATCAACAACTCCCAGAGTTCACCCAAACTCATGTCTGTTGAGTGGGCAATGCCATCCATCCATCTCATCCTCTGTCGCCCTCTTTACCTCCTGTGCTCAATCTTTCCCAGCATCAGGGTCTTTTCCAAGGAGTCAGCTCTTTGCATCGGGTGGCTAAAGTATTGGAGTCTCAGTTTCAACATCAGCCCTTCCAATGAGCACCCAGGACTGATCTCCTTTAGGATGGACTGGTTGGATCATGTTGCAGTCCAAGGGACTCTCAAGAGTCCTCTCCAACACCACAGTTCAAAAGCATCAATTCCTCTGCTCTCAGCTTTCTTTATAGTCCAACATTCACATCCATACATGACCACTGGAAAAACCATAGCTTTGACTAGACAGACCTTTGTTGACAAAGTAATGTCTCTGCTTTTTAATATGCTGTCTAGATTGGTCATAACTTTCCTTCCAAGGAGTAAGCATCTTTTAGTTTTATGGCTGCAATCACCATCTGCAGTGATTTTGGAGCCCAAAAAAATAAAGTCTGACACTGTTTCCACTGTTTCCCCATCTATTTCCCATGAAGTGATGGGACCAGATCCCATGATCTTTGTTTTCTGAATGTTGAGCTTAAGCCAAATTTTTCACTCTCCTCTTTCACTTTCATCAAGAGGCTTTTTAGTTCTTCTTCACTTTCTGCCATAAGGGTGGTGTCATCTGCATATCTGAGGTTATTCATATTTCTCCCGGCAATCTTGATTCCAGCTTGTGCTTCTTCCAGCCCAGCATTTCTCATGATGTACTCTCCATATAAGTTAAATAAGCAGGGTGACAATATACAGCCTTGACGTACTCCTTTTCCTATTTGGAGCCAGTCTGTTATTCCATGTCCAGTTCTAACTGTTGCTTTCTGACCTGCATATAGGTTTCTCAAGAGGCAGGTCAGGTGGTCTGGTATTCCCTTCTATTTCAGAATTTTCCACAGTTTATTGTGATCCACACAGTCAAAGGCTTTGGCATAGTCAATAAAGGAGAAATAAATGTTTTTCTTGAACTCTTTGCTTTTACGATGATCCAACACATGTTGGCAATTTGATCTCTGGTTCCTCTGCCTTTTTTAAAACAAGCTTGAATATCAGGAAGTTCATGGTTCACATATTGCTGAAGCCTGGCTTGGAGAATTTTGAGCATTACTTTACTAGTGTGTGAGATGAGTGCAATTATGCATTAATTTGAGCATTCTTTGGCATTGCCTTTCTTTGGGATTGGAATGAAAACTGACCTTTTCCAGTCCTGTGACCACTGCTGAGTTTTCCAAATTTGCTGGCATATTGAGTGCAGCACTTTCACAGCATTATCTTTTAGGATTTGAAAGAGCTCAACTGGAATTCCATCACCTCCACTAGCTTTGTTCGTAGTGATGCTTTCTAAGGCCCACTTGACTTCACATTTCAGGATGTCTGGCTGTAGGTGAGTGATCACACCATTGTGATATCAGGGTCACAAAGATCTTTTTTGTACAGTTCTTCTGTGTATTCTTGCCATCTGTTCTTAATATCTTCTGCTTCTACTAGGTCCGTACCATTTCTGTTCTTTATTGAACCCATCTTTGCATGAAATGTCCCCTTGGAATCTCTGATTTTCTTGAAGAGATCTCTAGTCTTTCCCATTCTGTTGTCTTCCTCTATTTCTTTGCACTGATTGCTGAGGAAGACTTTCTTATCTCTCCTTGCTATTCTTTGGCACTCTACATTCAAATGGGTATATCTTTCCTTTTCTCCTTTGCTTTTTGCTTCTCTTCTTTTCACAACTATTTGTAAGGCCTCCTCAGATAGCCATTTTGCCTTTTTGCTTTTTTTTTTTCTTGGGGATGGTCTTGATCCCTGTCTCCTGTACAATGTCATGAACCTCTGTCCATAGTTCATCAGGCACTCTATCTATCAGTTCTAATCCCTTAAATCTATTTCTCACTTCCACTGTATTATCATAAGGGATTTTGATTTAGGTCATACCTGAATGGTCTAGTGATTTTCCCTACTTTCTTGAATTTCAGTCTTCTCCCAGTCTTGTTTTTGCTGACTGTATAGAGCTTCTCCATATTTGGCTGCAAAGAATATAATCAATCTGATTTCGGTGTTGGCCGTCTGGTGATGTCCATGTGTAAAGTCTTCTCTTGTGTTGTTGGAAGAGGGTGTTTGTTATTACCAATGCGTTCTCTTGGCAAAACTCTATTAGCCTTTGCCCTGCTGCATTCTGTACTCCAAGGCCAAATTTACCTGTTACTCCAGGTGTTTCTTGACTTCTACTTTTGCATTCCAGTCCGTATAATGAAAAGACATCTTTTTCGGTCAATGACTCATCATAAAATCAGTTTCTTGTATTAATGACCTGAATTAAAAATCCATTTAATAAGTAATCCCAAGGTGGATGAAGCACAAGCTGGAATGATATTTCATCCTGGAATGAAGATTGCCAGGAGAAATATCAATAACCTCAGGTATGCAAATGACACTACCCTTTTGGGAGAAAGTGAAGAAGAACTAAAAGGCCTCTTGATGAAATTAAAGAAGAGAACAAAAAAGCTGGCTTAAAACTCAACATTCAGAAAACTAAGATCATGGCATCCAGTCCCATCACTTCGTGGCAAATAGATGGGGAAACTATGGAAACAGTGACAGACTTTAATAATCACTGCAGATGGTGACTGCAGCCATGAAATTAAAAGATGCTTACTCCTTGGAAGGAAAGTTATGACCAACCTAGATAGCATATTCAAAAGCAGAGACATTACTTTGCCAACAAAGGTCCGTCTAGTCAAGGCTATGGTTTTTCCTGTGGTCATGTATGGATGTGAGAGTTGGACTGTGAAGAAGGCTGAGCACCAAAGAATTGATGCTTTTGAACTGTGGTGTTGGAGAAGACTCTTGAGAGTCCCTTGGACTGCAAGGAGATCCAACCAGTCCATTCTGAAGGAGATCAGCCCTGGGATTTCTTTGGAAGGAATAATGCTAAAGCTGAAACTCCAGTACTTTGGCCACCTCATGTGAAGAGTTGACTCATTGGAAAAGACTCTGATGCTGGGAGGGATTGGGGGCAAGAGGAGAAGGGGATGACAGAGGATGAGATGGCTGGATGGCTCGATGGACTTGAATCTGAGTGAACTCCGGGAGTTGGTGATGGACAGGGAGGCCTGGAGTGCTGCGATTCATGGGGTCGCAAAGAGTTGGACACGACTGAGTGACTGATCTGATCTGATCTGATCCTAAATATACATAGCCAATATACTTGTCTTTCCTAAAAAGCACATTAGAATTTCACATCTCTTTGCATTTGTGTGTATATTTCTTTTGATCTGAAATGACCATCTTTCTCCATCTGTGTCCACTGAAGTCATATAATTCTTTCAAGATCTGTTCTCAAATTAACTTCTTGAAGATTTCCCAAACTCTAAATAGAAATAAATTCTCCTTGACCTATTCTGCCAACACCTTCCTTTAAAATGTATAGGCAAAAATTTTTTTGCCTATAAATTTTATATTTTTTCCTGTAATTAATCTCATTTGGATAACTGTAAACTACTGGAGGAAAAGAACCCTGTTGAATTGATTGATGGTTTCTCTGCAGAGTTAAGAACAGTACCTGTAAACATTAAGTATCAAATGCATCAGTGTCTTTGTATTTTATTTAATAATGTGGCTACTGGAAAATTATAAAGCTCACCTCATTATATTAGGCTTTGGTTTTGACTTAGGACAGTATTGCATTCCCTTTCTTCCCAATCCAGAGATCAAATCTGTGTCGCCTGTGTCTCCTGCATTTCAGGCTCATTCTTTACCACTGAGCCACTGGGGAAGCCCTCTATCAGTTTACAAAATGTTAAAATATTTAAATATTGTTATGAGAAAAGAAAGTGTAACAAAAGCATTAACTATAATCAATATGTGCTCCTTTTAAGAAAGGGGAGATTCCAAAAGGTATTATGTATCTTTTATAGTTTTTCAAATGATTAAAGTAACAGCATTATAAACATCATGTCTTTTTATTTTATATACTCTGGACCTTAATTCTTACTTTGAAAAAAATAAAGTGGTTGGCTTGAGTGGTCTGGATGGTCTGTAAAATACATTCTAGTTCTGACATCTGGTAATCTAAGGAGCTTCATGTGTCATGACAAATACCACTCATATTCCCTGTCATTCCTTTTTCTTTTTATTTCCTCATCCATTAAATTGTGGGGATTTTTACACTATTTATACTTCTTCATCACAAAAGATATAATTTATGCCTCCAAATTCACTGTATTTGCGTTAATCAGACCCTACTTGCCCTCCACCTTCCTTGAGTTTTAACAGGACTTTCACATAGACCCTCTTCTCTCTCATTTCAAGCTACATTGAAAGGAATGTTTCACATTTCAGATCTTTTTTAGTTTAGTTTCCTTCAAACTAGCTTAATGAAGATGATTAGAATATTTTGTGTGGGTACAAAGTCTAATTGTCACGACAAAATGCACAGGGGCTTCCAGGAATTTTGTTGGAACACATGCATTGGGAATTCTCTCTCCTCCTGCCCCTCGTCAGGAAGCCCCAGCTGGTGAGTCATGGCTGTGCTGGCAGAACCCTTGAAAGATCTTGGAAAATAAAATTCTTCAGAAGGGCAGATTATTCTTCTTGGTGGAAAATGCCAGGTTGTAAAAACAGAGGCTGAATGACTGAATTTAAGCTGCAATTATCTCAGAATGATAATTAACTATCTTCAAGTTTTAAAAGATTTAAATGCCTTCTACTTTGCTGTATCTGTTTTAGTATGAGTATGTTTGAATTTTTTGAGTCCAGAGAATGATTTAAAACTGTTTTTCCTTTTTCTTTCTAGAATTTTTGTCCTCCTTCCCCACTTGGCCTCATAATCAATGATGGGAATTGCTTTTGTGTATTTTGTTGTTGTTGTTCAGTTGCTCAGTCATGTCCAGCCCTGCGACTCCATGGGCTGCAGCACACCAGGCTTTCCCGTCCTTTATTGTCTCCCAGAGATTCCTCAAACTCATGTCCATTGAGTCAATGATGCAATCCAACCATCTCATCCTCTACAGCCCCCTTCTCCTCCTGCCCTCAAACTTTCCCAGTATCAGGGTTTTTTCCAATGAGTTGGCTCTTTGAATCAGGTGGCCAAAGTATTGGAGCTTCAACTTCAGCATCAGTCCTTCCAATGAATATTCAGGACAGATTTCATTTAGGTTTGACTGGTTTGATCTCTTTGCAGTCCAAGGGACTCTCAAGAATCTTTTCCAGCACCACAGTTCAAAAGCATCAATTCTTCAGTGCTCAGCTGTCTTTATGGTCCAACTCTCACACCCATATGTGACTACTGAAAAAAAACATAGCTTTGACTAGACAGACCTTTGTTGGCAAAGTGATGTCTCTGGTTTTTAGTAGGCTGTCTAGGTTTATTATAGCTTTTCTTCCAAGAAGCAAGCATCTTTTAATTTCATTCATGGCTGTAGTCATCATCTGTAGTGATTTTGGAGACCAAAAAAATAAAGTTTGTCACTGTTTCCATTGTTTTCCCGTCTTTTGCCATGAAGTAATGGGACCAGATGCAATGATTTTTGGTTTTTGAATGTTGAGTTTTAAGCCAACTTTTTCCTCTTTTCTTTCACTTTCATGAAGAGGCTCTTTAGTTCTCCTTCACTTTATGCCTTAAGGGTGGTATCATCTGCATATCTGAGATTATTGATATTTCTCCTGGCAATCTTGATTCCAGCTTGTGCTTCATCCAGTCTGGCATTTCACGTGATGTACTTTGCATATAACTTAAATAAGCAGGGTGACAATATACAGCCTTGGCCTACTCCTTTCTCAGTGTGGAACCAGTCCATTGCTCCATGTCCAGTTCTAACTGTTGCTTCTTGACTTGCATTCAGGTTTCTCAGGAGGTAGGTATGGTGGTCTGGTATTTCCATTTCTTTAAGAATTGTCCACAGGTTTTTGTGATCCACACAGTAAAAGGCTCCAAGGTAAAAGGCTCTAGGGTAGCCAAGAAGCAGAAGTAGATGTTTTTCTGGAATTCTGTTGCTTTATTCTATGATCCAACATATGCTGGCAATTTGATCTCTGGTTTCTCTGCCTTTTCTAAATCCAGGTTTTATATCTGGAGTTTCTTGGTTCATGAACTGTTGAAGCCTAACTTACTAGTTTTTTTTATTTTTCTTCCCAATTTAAATGACCGTGAGTGAGTATATCATTAGACTTTAATACCAACATAATTCTTTAACATACTATATCAGGTAGGATATCCAAAAACTCCGAAATAAGAGGTTTGAAATTAGTTGTCCAAGGCCACACAATTAGTAAATACAAAATCAGGATTCAAACCCAAACAGTGTGGCTCCAGCATCCATGCTCTTAATTACTGCATTATATTGTCTCTCTTTGAGAGACATGGATGATTGCTGAAGGATAAATTCCTAGAATTATAACTGAGAGTAAAATGGTATATGAAGTTTTATATTTCTGTGCTGTGCTGTGCTGTGCTTAGTCGTTCAGTCATGTCTGACTCTTTACAACCCCATGGGGCTATAGCCTGCCAGGCTCCTCTTGTCCATGAGGATTCTTCAGGCAAGACTACTGGAGTGGGTTGTCATGCCCTCTTCCTTCCTGATCCAGGAATTAAACCCAGGTCTCCCCCATTGTGGGCAGATTCTTTTCCATCTGAGCCACAAGGGAAGCCAAAGAGTACTGGAGTGGGTAGCCTAACACTTCTCCAGGGGAACTCCTGACCCAGGAACAGAACCAGGGTCTCCTGCATTGCAGGCAGATTCTCAACCACTGAGCTACAAGAGAAGCCCTTTATGTTGGTGAAAGTGAAAGTGAAGTCACTCAATCTTGTCCGACTCTTTGTGACCCCATGGTCTGTATTTCACCAGGCTCCTCCGTCCATGGGATTTTCCAAGCAAGAATACTGGAGTGGGTTGCCATTTCCTTCTCCAGGGGATCTTCCCGACCCAGGAATTGAACCCGGATCTCCCACATTGTAGGCAGACGCTTTACAGTCTGAGCCACCAGGGAAGGTTTTATGTTGGTAGATATTGCCAAATACTTATCCATAAAGTTATATTAATATCTTCTAACCAAGATTACATCAGATTATCTATTTCCCCATATTCTTGCCCATGTGGTGTATTATTGATTTTTAAAGGAAATAATTGCCATTCTGATGGGTGAAAAAATATATTTCAACATATTTGCATTACTCTCATTCTGATGGTAGTTAAGCATGTTTTCAAGTGGTCAAGAGCTTTATTTTGTGATAGTTAATTTTAGGTGTCAACTTGACTAGGCTAAGGGATGCCCAGGTAGTTGATAGAACATTAGATACTGTTTAGTAATCATTAGGTTCAGGTGGCCTGCTCTATTAGTTCCCAGACAATAATGAAAACCTTCCCTGACCTATTCCATGTGCCCATGAAAATAGTTACCCATTCATGAATTTTGACTTAGGAATGCACATTCCACTTCTAAGCCCCTACCCCAGACCCTAGGTTAACTTTAAAATTGCCCAAATGACCCCTTTTGGTGAACAGTGTGGTTGCAACCACAAATGCTTACAGATCATTTTCTGCCCAATCCTGCCCTTATTAATCTCCCCAATAATAAACTGATCCATTGATTTTATGGAGCTGTCTGTCTCATTTTTTGGTCTCAAGATGTCTCCTCTGTTTGGTGGGTAATTTTCATTCCCTCCATCCTCCAACAAAAACCGAACTCCAATCAGAAGCTTCAGAGAGATTAGAGAAAATATTTCATGAATAAAACAAAAATAGAATGCAAAGGAAAAAGCAAAAGTGAGTATAAGGAGAAGATCTTGGAATTTAGAATAATTACTCAGATAAACAATTCAAGAGAAATGCGGAAAGATACATTCAAGGGAAGCTCTCACTTTTACACAAAACTAGTAAAATTCTCTATTTTGGTAGAAAACAATTTTGTTAGTGTTACACCTTTATATCTTTCTTGTTTTTCCTACTTCTAGTTTCCCTGGCTAAAATAGTCAACGCAACTGTCTAGCACTGCAATAGACCCAATAGGCTGCGGTTTATTTTGATTTACCATATGAAATCCTTAGTTCTTCTAGGTTGAATAAAAATCCTCAAAACACTTTGTAGTGTGTTGGTAGAGGGTATCAGTTCTTTGTTTGTTACTCACTGTGATAGTTAATGTTATATGTCATCCTAATGGAGCCACATGGTATCCAGACATTTGATTAAACATTATTCTGGGTGTCTCTCTGAGGAAGCTTCTGGATGAAATTAACTTTTAAATCCAGAGACTGAGTAAAGCAAATTGCCCTCGTTAATGAGAGTGGCCCTCATCCAATCAATTGAAGACCTAAACAGAACAATATTTTTAATAAGAATGAATTCCTGTACCTGCTGCTAAGCTGGGACATCAATTTTTTGGTTATTTTTCTGCCTTCAGACTCAAAATGACAAATCTGCTCTTTCCAATATCTATAAAATTGGGAGGTTCAATAGACAAACTCTATAATCATTCCCTGATTTACAATGTTATAACTTTTAAAAACAATTAATTAGTTTTTTTTATTAAACTTGTTATCAAAGTGATAGAATAAACCCATTTACTCATCTCCCATCACAAGATGTCTCCTTTATTTTTTTTTCAAATTCTTTTCTTTCTTCAAACCGTTACTCACTGTCCTTGTTTAACTAAAGCTTCTCCTCTAAGAAGAATTAACTTCAGCTTATTTTTGCTCACCACTGCAAGTTTTCCCTCATATATTTGTTGAAGTACATAGTGTATTGTAAATTATCGATTTGTATATCTCTTTCACTATTAAGTTCAGAATTCCTACATGATAAAGACTACCTACTTAGACTCTTTCACACAAACTTTGAAGAGAGCATCCAAGACATGATAAACACTAAAGATTGCCACTGAATAAAAAATTCAGTTGATCGAGTGTCCGCTTACAATGTTCACTTCCCATGTAGCAGACATGAAAACTACATGTTATATGGAGTCCAAGTAGGTAACACACCCCACCCACCATGCTTATCATGTAACTGAAAGCAGAGAAGATAAAAAGTCAAATGGATATACTGCAAATTAAAACTGAGTTTCTTATTGTCAACCTCAGCAATGCTGATAATTTGGGCCAAATAATTGCCTATTGGGGGGAACTGTTCTGTGTACTGCTGGATATTTCGCATCATTATTGGCCTCTACCCACCATAAGACTCTCTGAGTTATGACAATCAAAAATGTCTCTGGACACTGTCAAATGTTGGACACGACTGAATGACTGAACAAGTACGCAGTTATATTTACTGCCCAATATCAGTGTAAAGATTAAATGAGAAAACACATCTAATAAGCTTATGTGTGTGTGTTAGTCACTCAGGTGTGTCTGACTCTCTCTGACCCCGTGGACTGTAACCCACCAGGCTCCTCTGTCCATGGAATTCTCTAGGCTAGAGTATTGAAGCGTGTAGCCATTTCCTTCCTTAGGGGATCTTCCCAACCCAGGGATCAAACCCAGCTCTCCTGCATTGCAGGCAGACTCTTATAGCCTGAGCCACCAGAAAAGCCCAATACGCTTATAATACTATCTATTATTACTGTATGCATTCAACCTTTATTTAATATACAATTTTAGGCTTCCCATATCATGCTTTCTTCTTTGCTCTTTTCCCTGTCCTTCCATTGGATTTCTCTTCCAGCACTAAGTTCTGTCCAGCTCTTTGTGACCCCATGGACTGCAGCACGCCAGGTTTCCCTGTCCTTCACATCTCCCGGAGCTTGGTCAAACTCATGTCCATTGAGTTGGTGAAGCCATCCAACCATCTCATCCTCTGTCACTCGCCTTGTCCTTTTGCCCTCAATCTTTCCCAACATCAGGATCTTTTCCAATGAGTTCCAATCAGGTGGCCAAAGTACTGGAGCTTCTTAGTGTAATATTTATTTCCTTTTTTGGTCATTACTAGTTTCCAGGTTTTACATTTTCATTTGTATTCTTTCTGTGGTTACTCTTAACTTCTATATATGACTTAAAGTTTAATTAATAGCTTTACTTTCTATACGAACAACACAAAGATTATAAAACTATATTAACTCACATATTTCTCAGTATTTTGCTCACTGTTGATTCTTGTATCCACATTTTTCCAGGATTTAAAATCCTTTTTCCTGAAGGATGAGTCTGTCAGGGGCTCTCAGTCTTTTAGTTCAGTTCAGTCACTCAGTCGTGTCCAACTCCTTGCAACCCCATGGACTGCAGCATGCCAGGCTTCCCTGTCCATCACCAACTCCTGGAGTCTTTATTTATTTGAAATTCATTTCATATGATTCTTATTTTTGATAAATTAACTAGATAGAGAATTGGAGATTGACCATCATTTTTGTTCTACATTGTGAAGATATTATTTCATAATTTTGACTCCTGTAGTTTTTGCTGAGCTATCTATAGTCATTCTAATTATAACTCTTTTGTGTGTAATCTATCTTTTCTATTTAGTTGGGTTTTACATATTCTCTTTGATTTCATATTCTTAAATTTCATTAAAATATGTCTAACTGTAGAATTATTTATTCTTTATAGAATTTATGCTTCTTGAAAATGAAGAATTTTAATTCTGAAAATTCTCAACCATGTTGTCTTCAAATATAGAGGTACCCCTTTTATGGATTTTCTTACTCTGGAACTCCTATCAAACATAATTGGACATTCTTATTCTTTCTCCTTATTGGTGAGCCTATCTTCCATATTTTTATCTCATTATCTTTGTGTTGCATTACAGATGATATTCTCCAGTTTATCTTCCAACTCTCTAATTAGCTTTTCAGTTCTTATAACTACTTATAAACTACTTTTATGGGATTCCCAGGAGGCTCAGTGATAAAGAACCTGGCTGCCAATGAAGGAATAATAGGAGACAATCATTCCACCCCTGGGTCAGGAAGACCCCCTGGAGGGAAAAATGACAACTCATGCCAGTTTTCTTGTCAGGAAAATACCATGGACAGAGAAACCTGGAGACCTACAGTCCGTGGGATTACAAAGAATCAGACACAGCTGGTCATGAACAAAAATATTTTTATTGTGATATCATTTAAAGAGGTCTTCTGTGAGATTTTCTTTTGACCTAGATTGTGGAATGTAACTTTAGACTGGTTTCCTTTCTCCTTTGTTAGGAATAGTTAGGAACAACAGACTGGTTCCAAATAGGAAAAGGAGTATGTCAAATATGTACATTGTCATCCTGATTATTTAACTTATATGCAGAGTACATCATGAGAAACACTGGGCTGGATGAAGCACAAGCTGGAATCAAGATTGCTGGGAGAAATATCAATAACCTCAGATATGCAGATGACACCACCCTTATGGCAGAAAATGAAGAGGAACTAAAAAGTCTCTTGATGAAAGTGAAAGAGGAGGGTGAAAATTTTGGCTTAAAGCTCAACATTCAGAAAACTAAGATCATGGCATCTGGCCCCATCCCTTCATGGCAAATAGATGGGGTAACAGTGGCAGACTTTTTTGGGGCTCCAAAATCATTGCAGATGGTGATTGCAACCATGAAATTAAAAGACGCTTACTCCTTGGGAGGAAAGTTATGACCAACCTAGACAGCATATTAAAAAGCAGAGACATTACTTTGCCAACAAAGGTCTGTCTGGTCAAGGCTATGGTTTTTCCAGTAGTCATGTATGGATGTGAGAGTTGGACTGTGAAGAAAGCTGAGCACTGAAGAATTGATGCTTTTGAACTGTGGTGTTGGAGAAGACTCCTGAGAGTCCCTTGGACTGCAAGGAGATCCAACCAGTCCATCCTAAAGGAAATCAGTTCTGAATGTTCATTGGAAGGACTGATGTTGAAGCTGAAACTCCAATACTTTGGCCACCTGAGGCAAAGAACTGACTCATTTGAAAATACCCTGATGCTGGGAAAGGTTGAAGGCAGGATAAGAAGGGGACGACAGAGGATGAAATGATTGGATGGCATCACTGACTCAATGGACATGAGTTTGAGTAAAGTCCAGAAGTTGGTGATGTACAAGGATGCCTGGCGTGTTGTAGTTCATGGGGTCGCAAAGAGTCAGACATAACTGAGCGACTGGGCTGAACTGAGGAACACACTGGTGTGAGACCAATGTTTATCTTAATTATTGACATATAGGTTCCTACCTCTTGAAGTTTTTAGATTCCAAAATTCAAAAACTTGGGTCCAAGTTTACAAATTACCCCCTGTTTTTCAACCCAGAATCTAGGCAGAGATAAGATTCATTGTTGTCTATCTGCTTCCAATGTCAGCAAATATATTTTATTTCGGTAAAACCCTTTTATGGAGGTTTCAATTCTCTGAAAGCCCCAGGTACAGGCATCAGTCCCTTTGCAGCTTCTTACTGAAGTGAGGTTATTAAAATACAAGCATTAGGCATACTAAGTCTGAAACTCAATGCTTCTATCTGTCATGCCCAATGGTTTCCAGAGATCTAGCCAATTAACTTTTCAGTCTTAATTTCTATCACCTGGGGATTCTCATCACAGTTTGCACATGGGATCTTCACTGATTCGTGTGTAATCTGTTAGCTGCAGCATGCAGGATAGTTGTGGCATGTGGGATCTGGTTCCCTGACCAGAGACTGAACCCTGGCCTCCTGCACTGGGAATGAAAGTCTTAGTCACTGGACCACCAGGGGAATGGCCAATTTTACACCATTTCAGCCTACCAATTTATCAGAATCTGATGGGCTAGCACTTTGCTCATTATCAACACTTTATATTGGAAGCTTACCATCCACAGGACATCTTAGGAGAACAAGACAACACTTTACAAAGAGCTTTTAATTCAAGCCTCTGTTACAGTAATGGCAATGCTACTGCTGCTGCTAAGTCACTTCAGTCGTGTCCGACTCTGTGCGACCCCAGAGATGGCAGCCCACCAGGCTCCCCTGTACCTGGGACTCTCCAGGCAAGAACACTGGAGTGGGTTGCCATTTCCTTCTCCAGTGCATGAAAGTGAAAAGTGAAAGGGAAGTCACTCAGTTGTGTTCAACTCTTAGCGACCCCATGGACTGCAGCCTACCAGGCTCCTCCGTCCATGGGATTTTCCAGGCAAGAGTACTGGAGTGGGATGCCATTGCCTTCTCCGACAGTAATGGCAATAGGATTTCTCCATTTGCAAGTGGTAGAAAGCCAGAGGACAGTTAATGAAAAAATTGCTTAGTAAAACTTAGAACCACCCAGAAACTTCTTCTGGTATCACTTCAAGTGTCTTATATATCACACAATTTCAAAGAGCACAAATGATTATCCAAGTCATAATAAGATAAACATGCACTGTGGTTCCAGGGATCTTACTAAGAAAAATGAGTAAAAAATAAAGATGGTGGAATTACATTACATGTGAGAATTTTGGATAAGTTCTTTGAAAATCTGAAATAATAAATTATTCACAGTCACTGAAATTCAGAGGCTCTCAACAATACTTTTTGGAAATTATCATGCTCCATTCATATGTGCCACCCAAATGTGAAGTTTCAAACACAGTATGCATGAATTAGATGATAGAATAACTTAAGGCAGAATGTATTTCAATATTTATTGCTTAGTGATTTTGCCAAGGAAATTGACTTGATAATGTTTTATGAAAAGTGTTAGCTATTATGATGTAATTTCAAAGTCCAGTTTTAAATGCTATCAGTATTTCAAAAAAAATATTATAACTTTTATATTTTAAAAGTCACTGTTTCCATTCTGACTTCTTTTTTTGCCAGGATGAAGTAAAATTTATGGCTTGAAATCCCAAGTAAATTATTTTTGTCATAGCTTTTTACCTATAGGCCAGTTATAAGTAATATCTGGACACAAATTCTAATGAACAAATGGGTATGTAGTGAGGAGGTAGAAATAAAAGTAACTGCATGAAGGGGCAAATTTAATTTAAAAATTACTCCTCATTCATTTATTGAACAGGAAAAAGCTTATTAAAGTGAAAATTATAGTCACAGTATTTTATTCTGTAGCTATTCTTCTAAGTGATGAGGACCGTAAAGAGATTCCAGACAGCCTCTCTTACTGTGGCACATCATATTCTTAATTGCTTTCTCTAGAAAATGAAACTGATCTCTAAGTTAATAAACAGATAGGATAATTTCTAATTTGGATCCCCAATTCCAAGCCTGCCTGAAAACTAGGCAAAGAAAAATATGCTTAGAATCAGCAGATGATTATTTCAGGCTCAATTAACAAGGGTGACAGCAATGTAGATTAAGTCACAGATGAAAACCCAATCTCTACACACTTTTCAGGTTTTTCTTTCACTTTGACAAGGTGGGTGCCTTAATGCTAAAATGCTTTATACTAACCAAAAATAATGAACAAAATTATCTGTAAAATAACTGTGTCAAAATTTTAATATAATGACTCCTATTTTCCATAGAAATATGGAGTTTTTAAAGAAATTCTATACCAAGGTCTGGTAATATATTGCTAAGTAAATTGAAACTCTAAGAAGCAAAGCACCTTTTTCAAGCAGGAACAACCAATTAATTTCAAATAGAAAAAAAAAAAAAAACAGATAGTCCTTTCTCTATAGCATGAGCTTCCTTATACACTGAAGGTGTAGGATAAATAACTGAACCTGGCTTCTTTTGTAACAACCTTTTTTTCTCCCCTATGTTTTAAGTATAATTCTTTTGGAATTTAGGACAAAAAAAGGAAGAGAACACTTAACAACAACAACAACAAAAAAAGAAAAAACAGTGTGAGTTCTAGTTTTTGTTTGGTTATGTGAGTCCCTAGTAACCCAACCCTCCTGCTGACAACAGCTACAAATTTTACAAGATACAAAAAATACAACTACATTTTGTTTAATAAGGGAGTAAATAAATGTGAATAGCTATGAAGAAGAGTCACAATATGGAAGAGGAATAAAATGAGAGTGAATTTTCAGGATTCTTTTTCATTCGGCAGTATTGAAAGTCAACCTCAGTGGCAGAGTGATGCACTGATGCAGTGATGCAGTCATGTTCCAACAACTCAACTTTTTTCTGGCCATGGGGAGCAATAACAGGAGCAGAAATGGGCTGGGTGTTGGGACAGGATAGAAGAAAACTAAGGAAAGAAGCTTTAATTCTGGGAATGAGTTTTACACGAGTCTCAGCCTAACTGCATGGACAGGACTAAGTGAAACAATGAAGTTTTAAAAAACTAAACTGAGACTTGAGCCACCATCCTCAGAAGGTGAGCTAGAACTTGCAATCAAAATATAACTGGATTGATTGACCACAGAAAGAAGAGTAAAAATGTTTTCCAGAGAATTATAGCAGAATAATACACAAACAAAAACAATACTCACAATTTGCTTGACATGATCCAAAATTAACTGGTATAAAAGGAATTAGGAAAGATAATTCATTCTAAGAATAAAGACAATCAAAAGATGCCAAACCAAGATGATGCAGATGTTTATATGATCAGTTAGGACTTTAAAGCAGCTATTACACTGTGCTTCCCCGGCTTTGCAGGATGTTCCCCAAGAGGCCCAGCCCGTTTTTGACTCACTCATCAGAACTTTGAGAAGACTGTCATGGCTGTAGTCTGGGGATGGCTAACAGCAGAAAAGGAGAGTAAGAACTCATAGTAAATGGCCTGAAGATCTGAACAATTGACTACAGGTTCTATCCACTGCCTCAGGGGCTCCACCAAGAGCCTAGACCACAGATATTGAGGAACTCCCCATCTACAAACCCATGTAGCTAGCTGCCAACACTGTGCTTTTGGCTTCTCCCTTTTGGCTGGTACCCCACATACCCCCATAGACAGAACACATGAGCCCTCACAAATGGCACACAGATATTTTATATGCTTTGTAATAAACCTTTGCCTCATTTTTGTGAAAACATATTGTTTCTTCTATTCTAGGTATTTTGTAATTCGGGCTCTTTTATTTAGGTCCACAATTGCACTCATCTCACATACTAGCAAAGTAATGCTCAAAATTCTCCAAGCCAGGCTTCATCAATACGTGAACAGTGAACTTCCAGATGTTCAAGCTGGTTTTAGAAAAGGCAGAGGAACCAGAGATCAAATTGCCAATATCCGCTGGATCTTTGAAAAAGCAAGAGAGTTCCAGATAAAGATCTATTTCTGCTTTATTGACTATGCCAAAGTCTTTGACTGTGTGGATCACAATAAACTGTGGAAAATTCTGAAAAAGATTGGAATACCAGACCACCTGACCTGCCTCTTGAGAAACCTATATGCAGGTCAGGAAATAACAGTTAGAACTGGACATGGAACAACAGACTGGTTCCAAATAGGAAAAGGAGTACGTCAAGGCTGTATATTGTCACCCCGCTTATTTAACTTATATGCAGAATACATCATGAGAAACGCTGAGCTGGAAGAAGCACAAGCTGGAATCAAGATTGCCGGGAGAAATATCAACAACCTCAGATATGCAGATGACACCACCCTTATGGCAGAAAGTCAAGAGGAACTAAAGAGTCTCTTGATGAAAGTGAAAGTGGAGAGTAAAAAAGTTGGCTTAAAATTCAGCATTCAGAAAACTAAGATCATGGCATCTGGTCCCATCACTTCATGGGAAATAGATGGGGAAACAGTGAAAACAGTGTCAGACTTTATTTTTTGGGGCTCCAAAATCACTGCAGATGGTGATTGCAGCCATGAAATTAAAAGACGCTTACTCCTTGGAAGGAAAGTTATGACCAACCTAGACAGCATATTCAAAAGCAGAGACATTACTTTGCCAACAAAGATCTGTCTAGTCAAGACTATGGTTTTTCCAGTGGTCATGTATGGATGGGAGAGTTGGACTGTGAAGAAAGCTGAGCATGGAAGAATTGATGCTTTTAAACTGTGGTGTTGGAGAAGATTCTTGAGAGTCCCTTGGGCTGCAAGGAAATCCAACCAGTACATCCTAAAGGAGATCAGTCCTGAGTGTTCATTTGAAGGACTGATGCTGAAGCTGAAACTCCAATACTTTGGCCACCTCATGCGAAGAGTTGACTCATTGGAAAAGACTCTGATGCTGGGAGGGGTTGTGGGCAGGAGGAGAAGGGGACGACAGACGATGAGATGGTTGAATGGCATTACTGACTCGATGGACATGAGTTTGGGTAATCTCCGAGAATTGGTGATGGACACGGAGGCCTGGGGTGCTGCGATTCACAGGGTCACAAAGAGTCGGACACGAATGAGCAACTAAACTGAATTGATAATTCACTGAATAATTTCTGTGTATGTGGTAAGGTAAAAGTCGTTGTTTATTCTTTTCTATGTGCTTCCCAGGTGGCACTAGTGATAAAGAATTGGCCTGCAATGCGGGACATGCAGGAGACTTGGGTTTAATCCCTGGGTCAGGAATATTCCCTGGAGGGTGGCATGGCAACACACTCCAGTATTCTAGCCTGGAGAATCCCATGGACAGAGGAACCTGGCTGGCTCTAGTCCATAGGGTTGAAAAGAGTTGGACATGACCCGTGACTGAGCACACACACACATGCAAGCATTCTTTTCCATAAAGATATTTGGTTTTTCAGCACAATTTGTTGAAAAAATTTTCCTTTCCCCATTGAGTTGTGTTAGTACTTCTGTTGAGAATCAGTATTAAAGTTTGTCAAAAGCATTTTCTGCGTCTAACTACTGAAATTATTATATGGCCTTTATCCTTTATTCTGTTATATAGTAAATTATGCTTGCCTTTTTAAAAACCATGTTAGTGAGCAACATTGACATGTGAAAAGCTGTACATATTTAATTCAATGAGTTTGAGGGTAAGTATATACCACTGAAACCACTACCACCACCAAGGCCATAGATATATCCATTGCCACTTAAGGTTTCCTTCCACCTCCATTATTATTATTATTATTACCTATGTGTGGTAAGACCACTTAACATAAGATTTACTCTCTTAGCATATTTTAAGTATGTATACAGTATTGCTAACTATAAACACTTTATTTGCCCCCGTTTTCTGCTCTTACCCATCCCCAAACTATAGCCATGCCAGTCTTCTCAACGTTCTGATGGGTGAGTCAGAAGTGGGCCTCTTGGGCAGCATCTTGGAAAGCATAGTATCAATATAATAAGTCTAAAAAAATTTTAAAAATAAAAAAGTGAAATGAGATGAATTTTTCATTAAAGAGCAAATTCTTTCCAAACTATTTAGTTTTCAGACAACTGTGTATGAATACGAGATCTGGCAATACTATGTTTATTGTTGTTTACTAAGTTGTGTCCGTCTCTTTGTCATCCCATGGACTGTAGCCTGCCAGGCTCCTCTGTCTATGGGATTTCCCAGCCAAGTAGGTTGCCATTTCTTTCGCCAAGGTTTTATTTATTTGGCTGCACTGGGTCTTAGCTGTGGCACGTGGGAACTTTAGCTGCAGCACGCGAACTCTTAGTGCAGCATTTGGGATCTAGTTGCCTAATCAGAGATCAAACCCTGGCCTCCTGCATTGGGAGCTTGGGGTCCTAGCCATTGGATCACCAAGCAAGTCCCTGCAATGCAATAGTCTTAGTGAATCTGGACATGCAAAAATTTTCTCATAATCTTTTAGGTAAAGTAGGAAAATGTAAAACATATTCCCTGGTGGCTCAGATGGTAAAGAATCTGCCTGCAATGCAGGAGACTTGGGTTTGATCCCTGGGTTGGGAAGATCCCCTGGAGAAGGGAATGGCAACCCACTCCAGTATTCTTGCCTGGAGAATCCCAAGGACAGAGGAGCCTGGCAGGCTATAGTCCATGGAGTTGAAAAGAATAGGACGTGACTGAGCAAATAACACTGTTTTCAAATATGTGCTTATTTTCAACTTTAAAGAATGGTGCCAAATGGTCTTTTAAGGTAGTTGCACAAATTTTCTCTTAAGCTAGCATTATCTGAGGACTCATTGCTCCAGTCTCTCTAGTGCAGTTAGGCATGGCAATGTTTTTAGTTTTAGTCACTCAGCTTGGTGTTTAGTGGTATCCTATTGTGTTTTTATTTTAGAAACTTAGATTTATAGAAAAGTTTCAAAGACAAGATGGAGAGTTATATATGCTCTTCACTGGTATTATATTTTCATAATCATTTCATGGCAAATAGATGGGGAAATAATGGAAACAGTGACAGACTTTCTTTTCTTGGGCTCCAAAATCACTGCAGATGGTAAATGAAGCATGAAATGAAAAGACACTTGTTCCTTGGAAGAAAAACAGTGACCAACCGAGACAGCACATAGAGGGCTTCCCTGATAGCTCAGTTGGTAAAGAATCTGCCTGCAATGTGGCAATTTGATTCCTGGTTCAGGAAGTTCTGCTAGAGAAGGGATAGACTACCCACCCCAGTATTCTTGGGCTTCCTTTGTGGCTGAGCTGGTAAATACTCTGCCTGGAAAGCAGGATACCTGGATTCCATGCCTGAGTTGGGAAGATCCCCTGGAGAAGGAAAGGCTACCCACTTCAGTATTCTGGCCAGGAGAATTCCATGGACTGTATAGTCCATGGGGTCACAAAGAGTCAGACATGACTGAGCAACTTACACTTTCTTTTCAGACAATATATTAAAAAGCAGAGACATTACTTTACCTGCAAAGATCTGTCTAGTCAAAGCTGTGGGTTTTCCAGTAGTCATGTATGGTTTGGAGAGTTGGATAATAAAGAAGGCTGAGTATTAAAGAATTGATGCTTTTGAACTATGGTGTTGGAGAAGACTCTTGAGAGTCCCTTGGACTGCAAAGAGATCAAATCAGTTAATCCTAAAGGAAATCAGTCCTAAATATTCATTGGAAGGTCTGATGCTGAAGCAGAAACTGCAATACTTTGGCCACCTGATGTGAAGAACTGACTCATTCATTGGCAAAGATCTTGATGCTGGGAAAGATTGAAGGCAGGAGAGGAAGGAGGAGATGATGGAGGATAAAATGGTTGGATAGCATCACCGACTTGATGGACATGAGTTTGAGCAAGCTCTGGGAGTTGGTGATGTACAAGGAGGCCTGGCATGTTGCAGTCCGTGGAGTTGCAAAGATTCGGACCTGACAGAGCAACTGAACTGAACTGAACTGAATCATAACATGGGCTACCATGGTGGTTCAGACAGTAAAGAATCTACTGCAATGCAGGAGATACAGGAGATATGGGTTTGATCCTTGGGTTGGGAAGATCCCCTGGAGAAGAGAATGGCTACTCACTCCAGGATTCTTGCCTGGAGAATTCCACGGACAAAGGAGCCTGGCAGGCTATAGTTTATGAAGATACAAATTGAGAAATTAATATTGCTACATTACTATGAGCTAAACTCTAGTAAAAATTTTACTAATGCAGTTCATTTGCTCTAGGATCCGATCTATGATAGAATATTACATTCGATTATCATAGTCCCTTTGTCTCCTTTGGTCTGTGACATATAGTTTCTTGATTTTCCTTGTTTTTCATGTAAATAGCTGATATGTAATATATCGCTTGCCTAATTTTATAAAATAATGATAAATTGGAAAGTGAAAGTTAATAAGAGAAAAAAGTGCACTCCATCCAGCGAACATTTTGTCCCAGGCAAAATGGAAATCTATTCAGATTGGTCAGATTTCAAGGCAATAATGATCCTGTGCGAAGGAGATAACTGGACAGGTTAAGAATAAAAATAGCCATTTACTTCTGTCATTAAAATTTTTTCTAAGTATTTAGATAGGTGAGTTGGCATGTGATGAATTACTGTCAGAGGCCAGAGGTCCATGAGTAGAAGACACCATATATCTATCACCATCATCTAGAAGAATTTAATAAATAGCAGCCTGGCAGGTTGAATAAAATGTAATTGCCAAAATTTAGCCACTTTTTTTTTTGTTTGCACCTTGAGGCATGTAGCACTTCCCTGACCAGAGATCAAACCCCTGCCTCCTACATTGTAAGCATGGAGTCTTAACCACTGGATGATCAGGGAAGTCCTAGCCACTTTTAACAAATAAAAATAATTTTATGTAGTTTGATTTAATATTTACTGAATGAAAAAACAAATAAATAAATAATGAATAATTGAATACTGGACTAGGAAGTTCTTTTGATTTTCAGTGAATAAAAATAGACTTGCTATTAAAAAGAGAGTTCTTAAAGCACTAACGGAAATAAAAACACAAATTAATTATAAATTATACCAGAAGGTCATATTTTTTCTACCTTCAGGAAGAAATTTTTGAAGGGGTCAAAAAGCAATATCTCAGATAAATATTATATATATATATATATATGAATATATATATTATATATATATGAATAAATTTACTCAGAGATATTGAGTTGAAAAACCACAGTAAGTTTTATAAGGTGAAAGGCAAAATTATATATTTTACTGTTAGTATTAATAACACAAATCGTGAAATTAAAAGACAGTTACTTCTTGGAGAAAAGCTATGACAAACCTAGACAGTGTATTAAAAAACACAGATATTACCTTGCCAACAAAGTTCCATGTAGTCAAAACTACAGTTTTTCCAGTAGTCATGTATGGATGTGAGAGCTGGAAAATAAAAAAGGCTGAGTGCCAAAGAATTGATGCCTTTGAAAGGTAGTGCTGGGCAAGACTCTTGAGAGTCCCTTGGACAGCAAAGAGATCAAACCAGTCATCCTGAAAGAAATCAACCCTGAATACTCATTGGAAGGGCTGATACTAAAGCTGAAGCTTCAATACTCTGGCCACCTGATGTGAAGAGCTGACTCATTGGAAAAGACCCTGATGCTGGGAAAGAGTGAATAGGAAAAGGGGACAATTAAGGACAAGATGGTTGGATGGCATTACCAACTCAATGGCCATGAGTTTGAGCAAACTCCAGGAGATGGTGACGGACTAGGAAGCCTGTGTGCTGCAGTCCATGGGGCTGCAAAGAGTCAGACATGACAACAACAATTAACAGCACAAATGAAAAAATGCTACCTAGTAAATATACCTTTGAGATAGGAAATGCAGTAGCAAAATACTTATATCATTTATTTAAAAGGAAAAAATCTTTTTTTACCAATTCTTCTTATATGATTCAATTTGCATTGTCTTTTGTCATCCATTTATAAGAATGGATGAGAGTTGAGCTACTCCAAAGGAGAGAAATTGCTTGCTGTTGATTTTTTTTAATGATTTCAAGTTACTATATGTATAATTTCCTAATGCTGTCGCCTGGGAGTCATAAATGTCACCATGAGTGCAATTTTTTGTTCTTATTTTGATTTCTATTGACTAAGTCTTTCCCTTTTCAGCCACTTAGTGTCACCCTATCAGAACACAAATTATAGTCTAAATTACAAAGACAAAGTGTTCCTTTCCTCAGCCACAGTGGAATGCAGACTCCATGGAGCATAAATTTTTCCTGAGGGCAAGCAGCAGCCAATCTTTTATTTTCTTTCACATTCTTCATTTAAGAGAATTTCTGACAAATTTATGTGATAGGAAAATAAATATTTTTTTAGACACTTTGGTATATTTACAATCAATTATTTTCATCATCCTATTAGAAAGGTGGTTAATTATTACAGTGTCTAATATCTGAATAAAAACCAAGTAAACACATGCTTACTTATTAATAACATGCTGAAGTACATGTAGTCATTTTTAAGGATTCAGATGTTAATGACTGCAAATATTTCACTTAACATTTCCTCCAGCCAGTCTCATCTCCAGATTAGATACTGATCAAATCTGCTAATCATTTGTATTTCCTAAAGGGAAAGGCTTATCCAGACTCTTTATTCTGATATTTAAAGTCTCCATGATCTAGTCCTACATTTCTCGTCCTAGCTCTTTTGGAGCCCCTGGTTGCCATTCCCCACCTCTATCTTACACAGTCTTGACTCCATCTATACCTTTGCCAACTCTGATATTTCCTCCTGAGATGCCATTGCACTCCAGTTTATCTCTATACATCTTTTACAATGCATCTTAGATCTATCTTTTATATCATCTCCCATGAAACCAGCTATGGAACAGAAATGATATTTTAAATACAAAACATCTAAAGTCAGAATTTTTTTTTTTATCATTCTCTGGTTAATATTCCACTAGTGTGGAGAAATGTTTCCTATAATCAGTGTCCCTATAGCGTATTTTCTCTCATGTCTCATTGTCTATAACTGGGTCACATATCATGCTTACACTAATTATTAACAAGATGAATGAATGGACAACACAAATATTTGAGCCATCCATGGGGTTCAGAGAAGACTAAATGGCTCAATAAAGCCAGTATTAAATAGAAGGCAGAGCAGATTTTGGATAGACAGTCATCACTGTTTTCAGCTCTTTCCAATGAAAAAATACTTGCTAGCTCTGTAAATTCCAATTGATTTTTCTTTACACAGTTATCAAAGAAACTTACTCCAGTCAGTCTTTGATAGGCATGAAGAACAGCCTCAAAATTTCACCTGTTTATCCAAGTGTCTGGCACACATTGAATACAAGGGTCTGTGGGAGCAAATCTCATTGAGTGACCATCACTGATATTCTTCAGTCACAGAGTGGTGACTGTACTCCTGTCTAGAAGGCAACAAATGGAGGTTAATGGAAGAAGAACATGTGTGTATTCATAGGATGGTCACAATCATCTATTTCAGTTCTACCTCTGTTACTTCCTAGCTGTGTGAACTTTGGCAAGTAACCTAAGTTCCATAGCTTTACTTTTTCCATATGTACATAGGATGACTTTACATGAAAATAAAGCATTGCAACAGGCTCAAGTAAATCAATGCAAATTACTTAGCCTGCAAAAGGAGACTTAGTAATTAGTAGCTACAATTGGTGCAGTCTCTTGGGATCGGAAAGTCATGGCTATTTTGTCAGTACAAAACCTCTTGGAGTATGGATTCTTTCTACAAACAAAACTGAGCCAATTTTCATATGGATAGTTGGGCCAAGCAAGACAGACTTGCCGTTTACTGTCAAGATAGCTTAGTTAGCAAAATTGGTAAACTGTGAATTCTCCCATTACCTTTTCTGGATTTAAAACAACAAAACAGTTCAAAATTCTTTTTTGATCATTCTTTTGAAAGAAACATTAACTCTATTTTTATATGTAAGGGAGAAAATCAATCACTCTAAAAGGAAAGTAGGGAAGGAAGGAATGTGAGATATAAAAGAAAGCTAAGAATATTTATCCCTCGCATTCACAGAGATTTGAGTAATGTTTTATAAAATCAAAATTGGAAGCTAGAGTCCTAAACTTTTAACACTTGATAAGAAAAAATTCCACTGAAATTTGTGAAAGGAATTAAGGTCAACTTTAGTATCTCTCGCATTATATTTAACAGAGCAATGAACTCAGCTATTTAAGTAACTGCAATGTTAATCCAGTGGTTTTTAAAACACAACCAAATTTGCAGTTTTAAGGAATTCAATAATGTTGCCAGTTAATAAAACAACTCTTACTCACATCTAACCTAAGCATGGTTTGTCAATTATTACCATAAACAGTGGCATTTACAGCAAATGTTTAACTCTAAGTTATGTCAAGGCACTCTTCAGAGTGATATAATTTGTGTTAAATCTGCAAAGGACTACATTTAATGGTCCATTTCGGACATGGCCTCTTAGTTGCTGGTACAATCTAGTAATGAGTGTAGAACAAACCAATGTCAAGTTTTTCCATTCAAAAAGTTGCAGAGACTCTCTCTAAGCTGATCTGAGATTCATCTGACTACTGTGCCTCTTAATCAATTCTTACTCTCTTCCTCCATCTGCATTTTTTTTTCCTGGTTGACACCCTCTTATATTCATGTAACAGTAGCACGGTCAGTAAAATCCCATCAAAACTGACATTAAATTTGTGCTTATTTTATCCCTCTCATACAATCTGGAAACCATCTTCACTATAAAAGAATGCCTGGACTCCTGCTCCCAGAAGCAGCTTGTTCTCTATAGAACTGGGCAACCTGTTTGAGATGTTTGTTAGCCAGACTCTAAGCCAGCTCATTCATTCATACCTTAATTAATCAATTAGTTCATATAGTCAACAAATTTTTAGTGAGTGCTTGATATGTGAAAAGCACTCTTTTAAGTACTGGAGATACACAGTGAACAAAATAGACAAAACTTCTTTTCCTCAAAATGTTTTTATTCTAGAAAAGGGAGAAAATGATAAATAAATGTCAAATGTAGTATGACAAATAGGCATTTCACAGATTTTTTTTTTTATAACATGAATTACACAAAAAGGATAGGGAGTGTTGGAAAGAGGTTTTTATAATACCAAGTATAAAGGTTAAAGAAAGCCTCACTGAAAATGTGGCAGTTGAACAAAGAGCTGAAGAAGGTAAAGAAGTCATATTAATAAATGGGAAGTGCCTTTGCAGGCTGAAGGAAGAGTAAATGTGGAGACCCTAAAGTAGGGGAATGCCTAGGAAGTTCAAGGAAAAGCAAGTCCATCTGTGTGCTTGGAATAGAGTGGGTCAAAGAGACAGTACATATGAGGCCAGAAAGGGAAGAGAGCACAGACTTTGAGAGGCTCTGTAACCCATTGCAAGGATTTCCCTTCACTTTGAGGGAAATTCAGACCAATTGAGAGTTTAATGCAGAAGAATGACAGGATCTAACTCATAGTTAAGAGCATTACTGTGGTCCCTGAATTGAGAGATGATTGTGGGTAGGCAAGTGCAAAAACAGGAGGGCCTACAAAGAAGCTATTGAAATAATTCAGGCAACAGATGATGATGACTGGTAAGTAATTCAGGTAAAAAGTTGCTGACAGAGGTTATGAAAAGTACTGGGCTCTGCATTTATCTTAAAAGTAGAGACTACAGTATTTGCTGATTGACTGGACATTTGATGTGAAAGACAGAACTCAAAAATATTTACAAGTCTCTTTGAACCAAACAATCTAAAGAAAAGAATTGTAATGCACTGATACATGGAAGATCTGTGGGAATAAGGGAAGATGGGAAATGAGAAACTAGATTTATAGCAATTTTATTTGCAGAAATCTAGTAAATGTCAAATGACGACATGAAGTTGGCCATTGGTTATGAGTCCAGGGAAGAGATCTGGTTTGGACACCTGAGTTTTGGAGATAACAGTTTAGAATGATAGTCAATGAGATTGAATGAGATTTACAAAAGTGTGAATATTTATAGAAAAGTAAAAGGTCTGAAGTTCAGCCTTAGGATACCCCTAGCACTCCAAGTCTCGGGAAATGTGGGGAAATCAGCAAATAAAATGGAGAAAAGTGGTCCCTGGAATGAGCGGCCAACCAGGAAATGTATTGTTTTGGAAGCAAAGTGAAGAAAACATTTAAAGGAGGAGGAAGTGATAATCTAAGTTAAATGCCTCCAATTAAGACAAATAAAATGCAGGCTGAAAATTGACCATGGATTTAGCAATGTGATCAATGTTTCTTCTCACTGGGGAGAAGAAGGAAATGATGAAAGTGGACAACCAGACATGCTTCCTTATTTAAAGTCCTCTTTGTATAACTCAAACTCCCACAGCCTCTATGAAGTGAACCAATTTTGGAATTCTTTATTTTATTATGCTCCAGTAATTAATTCCTTATGACTGTGCCTTATCTTATTCCATGTTGATGTTTTCAAGTTGATCTTTTTAAAAAAATACATGAAGGAGATAAGTCAATATTTCTATCATTGTTTTGCAGAAAGCACAGTTTTTAGAGAAGATAAACAGTTCATTGTCACGCTTCTGGTTAGTGGCAAAGTGGTGACTCAGCCCAGGTCTTCTGATCCTCTTCCTTTAATTTCCATGAGAGAAGCGAAGACTTCTTATTCTTTGGAACTTCCTTTATGCACTGCCCACTTCTATTCATACATTCTATTTATTCTTACTTAATCCCTTGAATTTTGGTCCTTAGAGTTTTTTTGAATAGTTGCATATCATGACCTTTAAGGACAAACAGTGATATGACTTCAGAGCTTCAGGGAATTTGAACTTCTGCCAGGCTCTGAACCCAAAGAATAGTTTCATATGCCCTTATGTCCATCCTTTCATGAAGGATTTACTTCCTCCTAGCATAGGCGAAAGGTTGGGTAAATGACCAGCATTGTATTATTGAACATATATCTGCCCACTCTCTTGTTACAAAGAGTTATAGGCCCAACATCTAAGTACTCAGTAAATCTTGTGAGTGTAATCTCATATATCATCACAGTACACATCCTCTTTGTTCTTCTTCTTGATTCCTAAGAGTTTTACTTCCTTCCACTCTTACATACAAACATAAGGAGTCAGAATTTTAGCCTCATAAAAATATATTGTTAGGAATAGCAGTCATGCATCTTTAGCATTAATTCCTAGAGATGGTCACTCATTACCACAAGTTCATGCACATAAGCATGCAGTTGAGCAAAATAAATATATTAGTCACAACTTTTAAATGATAAAACATAAATAACAAAAATCATGCAGGCAACAGATTATATTGGTATCAGTTTCCTGGTTGTGATATCGTGCAAGTTAGGCAAGATGTTACCACTGGAAAAATTGGGTAAAAGATGTGTGAGACCTCTGTATATTTCTTAAAACTCCATGTGAATCTATAATTATCTCAAAATAAAAAGCTTAAAAATGATGCATATAAAAGAACATTCAAGGGCAAATGTCCTTTCCCAAGACCAGCAAACTGTCATGAAGTTGGAAAGGGAATGCACTAGAAAAGATACTGTCTTAGGCAAAATCTATCATGCTGGTTGTTGAGAGTATAGTGAGAAAGTCACAGAAGTAAACAGATAAATGATGATTTGTGAGGAAAAAGATAGTGACGAATATTAATTTTATTTTAGCATCAAATATAGTAATTGTGCTTGCAGTATTAACTTTTTTGCGAAGATGGACTTCGCTTTCAATCAGTTGTCTCCCATTCAGCCACCTGCTATGGGATCCTGTTTGTATGTGCGTTTAAAAACAAGAATTATTTAATCTATGTATCTGATGGGTCATAGTTTCAGTTGTAAGGCTGAACTAAACATGCTGCCCTTGTTACTATCCCATCTCTTTTCTAGTTATCTGGCCTTCTCTTTCTTTCCCAGGAATTCTTAAGATCATTGACTATGCTGACGGAAGTCAGGTTTCTGACCGCCTAATAAATAAGCTCACCAGTGAAAAGCCTATTTTTCATTCTGTTTAATTACAGGCTTAAGAGACACTCAAAATGGAGGGTGTCTTTGGACAAATAATACTGTAGGCTGGGTTTACTTATCTCTTATTGGCATTGGCACCAAGCCCTTTCTCTGCTTTGAAATTCATGGCTGTGTCTGTGGCTGCATACTAAACAGAGGCCCTCACACAGGCTGCTCAGCCATGCAGATGCAGCTCAACTAATCCATGTACCTAAATAGCCAATTCAGAACAGTAGTTTGCGTAACTAACACACTCAAATTTATTTCTAGTGCACTAAATGTATGTGATCATAAATGAATCCATATATTATCATGTGAATTGGTTGTTGTGAACTATCCCAGGGCTTGAATCACAACAACTTGTTCTGAATACTAGATGATTGGCTTTAAAATTGGCCCTTTGAAATGTATGTGTGTATAAAATGTTTAGATGAAAGAATTAAAAATAAAATCAAACATACAAGAAATTACCAGTAAAAAGTAAATTTCCCTCCTACTCTTGTTTCCTCTGACTCTCATTTCCCTTCTACAGATATGTTGCCATTAATGTGTGCTTTGCTAAGTTGCTTCAGTCATGTTCGACTCTTTGCGACCCTATGGACTGTAGCCAGCCAGGCTCCTCTGTACGTGGGATTCTCCCGGCAAGGATATTGGAGTGGGTTGCCATTTCCTTCTCCAGGGGATCTTCCCAACCCAGGGATTGAACTCACAGCTCTTATGTCTCTTGCATTGGCCGGTGGGTTCTTTACCACTAGCGCCACCTAGGAAGCCCCATTACCATTAATAGTTTTAAGCAAAGACATTCTATCCATGCATCAGCATATATACCCAGATTTTATATATAGAGAAAACATTATAAGTTATACTTCCTTATTTGTTGCATAAAAGGTAGCAGATGTACACATTATTCTAAGCTGGTTCTTTTTATTTAATAAAACCTGTTAGAAGCCTTCCTATATCAGAATGTATGGTTTGTTCCACCTTTTCAAACAGCTGAATAGTATTCTGATGTAGATGTAATCATTTTCTTCTAAAAAGTCACATTTTGATGGACATTCAATTTCCAATATTTTGCTATTTCCAACAATACTTCAGCGAACATCATTGCATGTAATGATGTGTGCCATGTGTAAGTAGTATCTATAGGGTACTTTGCTGAAAGGGAAATTCCTGGTCAAAGGACATATTTAGTTTTTAGGTTAATAGATATTATTTAATTATTTTCCACAGAAGCTGTGCAGTTTTCCTAACAACATAAGAGAGGATTTGACTTCCCATATCTTCCTCTCTGAATGGGCATCTGGTGCCATCATTACATGGCAACTAGATGGAGAAACAATGGAAACAGTGACAGACTTTATTTTCTTGGGCTCCAAAATCACTGCAGATGGTGACTGCAGCCATGAAATTAAAAGATGCTTGCTTCTTGGAAGAAAAGCTATGACAAACCTAGACAGCATATTAAAAAGCAGAGACATTACATTGCTGACAAAGGTCCATCTAGTCAAAGCTATGGTTTTTCCAGTAGTTATGTATGGTTGTAAGAGTTGGACTATAAAGAAGGCTGAGCATCTAAAAATTGATGCTCTTGAACTGTGGTGTTGGAGAAGACTCTTGAGAGTCCCTTGGACTGCAAGGAGATCAAACCAGTCCATCCTAAAGGAAATCAACCCTGAATATTCATTGGAAGAATTGATGCTGAAGCTTCAACTGCAATACTTTGGTCACCTGATGCAAAGAGCTGACTCATTAGAAAAGATACGTATGCTCAAAAAGATTGAAAGCAATAGGAGAAGGGGACAACAGTGGACGAGATGGTTGGATGGCATCACCAACTCAATGACATGAGTTTGAGCAAGCTCCGGGAGATGGTGAAGGACAGGGAAGCCAGGCATGCTGCAATCTGTGGGGTCGCAAAGAGTCAGACGTGACTGAGAGACTGAACCACAACATCTACCTCTTCTCACTTTATTATTAATTTTTTGAACTTAGGGATCTGACTATAATGGTAAGTTATATTTATCTAATTATGAATGTGGTTAGCATCTTAAAAGTCATTTGTAACATTTTTTCCACCTAAGCACTCAGTATTTCATCATTTGCTAAATAGTATCTGTTCCTCACTGGTTTGAAATGACAGCTGAGATAAATCTTTGTGTTTATTATAATTTATTTCTGAAATCTGTATTCTGTTTCGTACTCTGTGCTTGCACGCTCAGCAGTCCAGATGCAGCTCAACTAATCCATGTACCTTAATGGCCAATTCAGAGTAGTAGTTTAGATAACTAAAGCAGCCGAATTGTTTCTAGTGCTCTTTATGTGCTAAGTCACTTCAGTCGTGTCCGACTCTGTGCGACCCCATAGATGGCAGCCCACCAGGCTCCCCTGTCCCTGGGATTCTCTGGGCAAGGACACTGGAGTGGGTTGCCATTTCCTTCTCCAAGGCATGAAAGTGAAAAGTGAAAGGGAAGTCGCTCAGTCGTGTCCGACTCTTAGCGACCCCATGGACTGCAGCCTACCAGGCTCCTCCGTCCATGGGATTTTCCAGGCAAGAGTACTGGAGTGGGGTGCCATTGCCTTCTCTTTATGTATGTAATCATAAATGAATCCATATATTACAATTAGAACTAGATTTCATGAGCTATGCTGGGGCTTGCACTGCAACATCTTGTTCTGAATTCTTGTATCTGATTCTTTGTGACCTCATGGACTGTAGTCTGCCAGGCTTCTCTCTCCATGGAATTTTCCAGGCAAGAATATTGGGATGGGTTGCCATTTCCTACTCTAGATGATCTTCCTGACCCAAGGATTAAAGCCATGTCTCCTGCTTTGGCAGGTGGATTCTTTACCAATGAGCTATTTGGGAAGCCCAAAAGAATGGAGTTATGTACTTTGCACTGGCAGAAATCAAACCCTGGTCTCCTGCATAACAGGTGAGAATTTTACCACTAAACAATCAATGCTTTGCTATTCTGTTATATCTATCTTATTGTTTACATGTGTCAGTACCAATTTTTGTACATATTTATACTTTTATAATGCCTTAACATATAGTAGTTTAGTGCCACTTTATTGTTCTTTTTTAGAACTTCCCTAGATATTTTTGTAAACTTTTTGGTTCGTGGTTGGGTTGGAGTTGTTTCATTTAAATAAATACTGAAATATGTTGTTTAAAAATAAGGTGCAACTATTATGCACAAGGAAAGCTTTATGCCCAAGGTTGGGTTAGACCTGGGCCTGAAAATAATGTATAGGAAAAGAGCAAAGAAGGCCAACAAAGGGTGGAAAACAAAATAAATTTTCCAAATAAGAGTTCTGAAAAACAAGCAAACAAAAAACCCAGAAGTACCCTGGAATAAAACATGTGCTTGAATGTTTTAAGTTATTTTTGCAGCCAGTTAGTTTTACAGGTCAGCATGGCTAACCCTGGCTTTTAAGGGCTTGACAAACATTATCAAGATTCTGACCTTAAACTGAAATTCCTTGAACTCTCAGTACCTGTGAACTTGCACCTCAAATTCCTGCCCCTGGCATGTACTTAACCAGTCACAAAGAGCCAGCATTAATGACTACTCTGGCAGGAAGCATAACTTGTAGAAAAGTTAACAACTTCTGAGTAAGAGATAAATGCAGATGACAAACCGCTATCTTGAGCTGCTTGTCCTTTAAGTATGTTGAGATCCAGACTTTTAAGTGACACTTCAGTGATCTCAAAAGCAGGAATCTTGTGTCTGCCACTATTCCAGGTAACCAACTCTCTTTTGGGGAAATAATTTTCAAAGCTACTACTCTAAGGATCTGATTTGTAATAGATTTGTGATCTGGGTAACAACTCCTCTGATGTTTAGAAATTTCCTTTAAGAAAGCCTTATCAGAATTATATGACTAATTATATTTACTGGTTAAAGATAAAGAAAGCTGGCGTTATTCCTATGTCTTCTTTATTTAATTTGATTGCTACTGAGATAATATGATGCAATTTAATCTTTGTTTAGCTTTGCTATGCCATAACATTTTAAAAAATCAGCAATGCTATTGACATAAAATGCTATGGTAGGATTAATTTAAGACATGTTTACTGTTGCCTGAAGCCATACTCGAAGCTCAATGACTTTTCAGTGCTGAAAAAGGCAGATGGAACCATCTTTGAGTTTATTTTGATTCCTTTGCTCTAGTGTTACTTGAATGCAATGTATCTGAAAGATTTAGGTCTGAAATATGTTAAGACTCCCTATTTCGTGATGAGTCCAAAGCCTAACATTGGAAGTGAGGGGGCAATAATGTCACAGTGCGTACGTCTTGCTGGGATACAGCACACAAGACTAGGAATTGACTTAAGAATGAAAGGCTGTCTTCATTTATCTGTTAAGCTAGATCCTAAAGCACCTCATCTACTCGTAAACTTTCTTTATGGACAAAATAGGAATGTTTACTTTCCTCTCAGTTAGTATGCAAGTCTATTTGCAGCATTCTAGCAAAGGAGAGTACAAGTCATTTTCTGTGCTTATAAATTGTTCATTACCATGCTCTCTTATGGCCAATTCATGGCTCCATCTGCAACGCCACAAATCTCTTTGCCCAGATAAGCTTGGTGGAGTAAATATGAGGTGCTAAAGAAGATGAGCTCAGGATTAAGGGGAAAAAAAATTATATCTCACATGAAATTCCCATCTATGATTTTAAAATTTCTAACTCCTTACTTGTATTGATATTTGTGTATTATGGTTCAGGAAAATAGAAGCTTCACTGACCTCATTAAGGGGCTGCCTATGAATGACTTTTAATGATTTTTCTCGTTATACTTGAAAAGGGTCTCAGTTCAGTAGAATAACAAATACACAAACAAATCCTTCAGATAGTAGTACTTTCGTTCCTCTGTGATGTGTGTTGTAACCTAGAAGACTCAACACAGAGGACTAAGATACTTGTGTTAGAATACTTATGGTTTGAGTCTTTCAAAGCAAAGCAATCAAGGTTATTAGCTTTTCCTTCTTCTTTGATAAACAGAGAAATGTAAATCTCAACAAGAATGTCAATGGAGCTTAGGTGGACCTTAGCCTTAGAGCAGTTAAAAATCACTCCTTCCTGCATATTTTTAACATCCACTATCGCTAATGGGATGGACGTCACTCCAGTTTTCATGTGCGGAACTTGATTCCTTCATGTGAAAATAATATTTACAAGCAATGATGCTCCTTCCTTTAGCTAAAATTTGAAAACAAAGCAGAAGTACAAGGTGCACAAAAGCTCCTTAGAGAAACCAAAATCTGCCTATAGACAAAACAGTGTTTTCATACCCACCTCTGGTGGTGTGTAGGATAAGAATCTGGCTCACAATATATATCTCCTGTCATTGCTGAGCTGAAGTATCTACCCAGAGATTTTTTTCAATTAAAATTCTGTGCACCAATAGATTCTGCTACGGAGATTTTAATTAAAAAAAAAAAACGAAATGATATAAACCCCCATTGTCTCTAGGCACTGTTTGTATTAAAGGATTAGACTGATGAAATGTTTGGATTTTATTGTTCTAAACATGTGTTTCAGTTGGTGCTATCGGACACACCATGTGAAGAAAATGAAATGTAAGTAAATAACAAAAAGCTCCACAGTTTTATTCAGCATTTTCAAAATCTGAAGACTGAAAATGTCTCAAGTCATTTGAGAAGCACAAAATGAGTTTCAAATGATCATTACAATTACTAGAGGAAAAAAAATACGTTACTTTTAAATGCAAATGGCTCGGTTTTTCTAAAAGCAGAAAAGATGCACTTTCATTGTGGTCAGCTTTGTTAAATAAAAATAAGGGGCCTCGTTGATTTCAAGGTATTTTTGCTCATTGTGTTCTCCATCCTGGAGGTTTTAGATGTCCTTTAAGTTCATGTCTTCCTCTATGACTGCATCCACATGCATTAAGACACAGAGATGACGGGAGACAGTTTTCTGGCTAATTTGGTTTCAACTATAAGCAAATAATGATCTAACCTAAATTATATTTCAAAGTGTTTTGATATAAGTTATGTAAATAATTGACTCAATTTTCTAATTTTTTTGTGCTATAGGCTTAAATGCTTCTCAGAATTCTATTCTGGAAATGGGGAGAAGGTGTCATTAATAAAGCTGCTGCTGATTAATGATAACTATAACATACTGAGACTGGTGCAAGTGTCAGAAATC
This sequence comes from Bos mutus, assembly GCF_027580195.1. Classification (NCBI taxonomy): domain Eukaryota; kingdom Metazoa; phylum Chordata; class Mammalia; order Artiodactyla; family Bovidae; genus Bos; species Bos mutus. The sequence goes on from NC_091617.1 coordinate 75,898,321, forward strand.
ACTTCTGCCAAGTGCTGTCTTCTGGGAGCAGTCCTCACTGCCAACTAGCTGTTTTAATTATCATTGTTACCCTCCAGGCTGGGGTCTTCAGGCCCTGTCTCCAGATTAAGAGGCCATGCTGGGTGGGATGCTTTCCTTGGCCCTGGAATCCTTCACCTGTTCTTGGTGGATCATCCCATTATTGATAATCTGCTGGTTAAGTATGTGCCTATCTTACAGTTACTGCATGTTTCTCCATTGCTGTTTCTTTGCACTGATATTGAACTTGCTTTTCCCTCTGTCTTCTGGGGTTGGTGACATAATGGATTTTTGACTATTGGTTTGTTTAATTTTGGACCTGGTGACTGTTTCATCTTGCCCTTTCATCTTCTGCTTTTGACCCAGAGTACTAGAATAATGAAACTGTTTGTTTGTTTGTTTTTTGATGATGTTGCACAGCTTGCAGGATCTTAGTTCCCTAACCAGGGATTGAACATAGGCCCCCAGAAGTGGACATATGGAGTCCTAACCACTGAGAAGCAAGGGAATTCCCATTAGAATAAAGAAATTCTTAATTGGAAAAATCATAAGTGTTGAATCTAACTCCGTCATCAACATGACAGGAGAATATGGTATTGGAGAACTTAATATGCTAACTTTAGAATCACTTAGGCTACTAGCCTTTTTTTCAGGTGAAGAATTGAGACCCAAAGAGAGATAGTAACAAATTAACTACTGGACTTAAACTGGTACTCAAGTACAAAACTTTTGGCTACATCATTTTGTATTTGCATGTCTGTTATTAATATATTTGTCATTATTTAGTGGCTTCCCTAGTGGCGCAGTGGTAAAGAATCTGCCTGCCAACGCAGGAGATGTAGATTCAGTCTCTGGGTAGGGAAGATTCTTGGGAGGAGGGCATGGCAACCCCTCCAGTATTCTTGTCTGGAAGATTCTATGAACAGAGGAGCTTGGTGGACTACAGCCCATGGGGTCGCAAAGAGTCGGACACTACTGAGCACACACCCATTGTTTAATACCACTACTTTTGAATAAAAACAAACAAACAAAAAGACCCGCTTCAGATATAATGAAAATTAGCAGAAAATAAAGATAGAGAAGGTAAGAAAGTGGTTGACTTTGTAGGGAGCTGGTAGAGGGTAAGTAAACACATTGAATGTATTGAAAATAGACACAGTATCTCAAATCTTTTGTCACCACAAGAAGGTGTTTGTGGAAATCTAGTATTAGTTCTATTTAAACTGTTTCTCAAACACAAGACAAATTTTTTTCTGATCAAACCTGCTCTATTTATTTTTATAATAGCATTTTAGTAGAAACAGCACATTGCTAAGCTTTTATATATAATTTAGATATTGTAAGTAATTTAATATATGGAATAAAACATGACAGAGGCCCTTTGCATAATTATACCTTTAATCTTTCCTTTTCCCAGAAATAACCAATATATTGATGTGCATGTGCATGCAAAAATGGATATTTTATGAAACATAACTAAAACCATAAGCATTCTATAAATTAATTGCATGAATACATTGCTGAGGATAGTCTGCCATATTACTGAGCTTGGGGAAGTTAAGTATTTTGCTCAAGAGTAAGCAAGTAAAAGGCAGAGCTTTGATCTGGGCTCACAAATGACTCCTGAGCCTGGGATGTTCACCATAAACCGCACTATGTATCCAGTATGTAGATAAAATTACACACCTGGTGACATACCTGAGGGATGCACAATCCATCCTTCCTTTTGGTGACTATACAATTTACCAACCTGAAATTAATTAGGTCAGGTCACTAGTCTCTGAGTGATATGATTAGGCACTCATCACTCCCCCAAATTATTGTAGCTAAATTTGATTCTAGCTTTTTGTTAAGGATGATCTTTACAAAAAGGACCCAAGAAATTTGTTATTGCATTTACATTCTAACTAAGAGTACTATGAAAAACATTGCTCTTGTTCTTCAGCTCAGTTCAGTTCACTTGCTCAGTTGTGTCCAACTCTTTGTGACCCCATGAATTGCAGCACTCCAGGCCTTCCTGTCCATCACCATCTCCTGGAATTCACCCAAACTCACGTCCATCGAGTCGGTGATGCCATCCAGCCATCTCATCCTCTGTCCTCTCCTTCTCCTCCTGTCCCCAAACCCTCCCAGCATCAATCTTTTCCAATGAGTCAAGTCTTCACATGAGGTGGCCAAAGTACTGGAGTTTAAGCTTTAGCATCATTCCTTCCAAAGAACACCCAGGGCTGATCTCCTTTATAATGGACTGGTAGGATCTCCTTGCAGTCCAAGGGACTCTCAAGAGTCTTCTCCAACACTACAGTTCAAAAGCATCAATTCTTCGGCACTCAGCTTTCTTCACAGTCCAACTCTCACATCCATACATGACCACAGGAGAAACCACATCCTTGACTAGACGGACCTTTGTTGGCAAAGTAATGTCTCTGCTTTTCAATATGCTATCTAGGTTGGTCATAACTTTTCTTCCAAGGAGTAAGCGTCTTTTAATTTCATGGCTGCAGTCACCATCTGCAGTGATTTTGGAGCCCAAAAAGGTAAAGTCTGACACTATTTCCACTGTTTCCCCATCTATTTGCCATGAAGTGATGGGACCAGATGCCATGATCTTCGTTTTCTGAATGTTGAACTTTAAGCCAACTTTTTCACTCTCCTCTCTCACTTTCATCAAGAGGCTTTTTAGTTCCTCTTCACTTTCTGCTATAAGGGTGGTATCATCTGCATATCTGAGGTTATTGATATTTCTCCCAGCAATCTTGATTCCAGCTTTTGCTTCTTACAGCCCAGCAAAGAAATAGAGGAAAACAACAGAATGGGAAAGACTAGAGATCTCTTCAAGAAAAATAGAGATACCAAGGGAACATTTCATGCAAAGATGGGCTCCATAAAGGACAGAAATTGTATGGACCTAACAGAAGCAGAAGATATTAAGAAGAGGTGGCAGGAATACACAGAAGAACTGTACAAAAATGATCTTCATGACCAAGATAATCATGATGGTGTGATCACTCACCTAGAGCCAGACATCCTGGAAGGTGAAGTCAAGTGGGCCTTAGAAAGCATCACTATGAACAAAGCTAGTGGAGCTGATGGAATTCCAGTTGAGCTCTTTCAAATCCTGAAAGATGATGCTGTGAAAGTGCTGCATTCAATATGCCACCAAATTTGGAAAACTCAGCAGTGGCCACAGGACTGGAAAAGATCCGTTTTCATTCCAATCCCAAAGAAAGGCAATGCCAAAGAACGCTCAAACTACCACACAATTGTACTCATCTCACACACTAGTAAAGTAATGCTCAAAATTCTCCAAGCCAGGCTTCAGCAATATGTGAACCGTGAACTTCCGGATGTTCAAGCTAGTTTTAGAAAAGGCAGAAGAACTAGAGACCAAATTGCCAACAGCCACTGAATCATCAAAAAATCAAGAGAGTTCCAGAAAAACATCTATTTCTGCTTTATTGACTATGCCAAAGTCTTTGACTGTGTGGATCACAATAAACTGTGGAAAATTCTGAAGGAGATGGGAATACCAGACCATCTGACCTGCCTATTGAGAAACCTATCTGCAGGTCAGGAAGCAACAGTTAGAACTGGACATGGAACAACAGACTGGTTCCAAATAGGAAAGGGAGTACGTCAAAGCTCTTGTTGTTAAACACAGCCTATTTATGAAGCCCCATAGTTTGAATTTGTCTCTCATTTATCTGGGGCTTCCCTGGTGGCTCAGATGGTAAAGAATCTGCCTGAAATGCACGAGACCCAGGTTTGATCCCTGGATTGGGAGAATCCCCTGGAGAAGGGAATGACTATATCAGAAATAGTTGTGCGTGTAGTGAATAATGTTGCCTGTTTTTATTAATTTTAGAGAATGCTACATTACCAATTCTCTATTTTATCCTATTAACTGCTAGAAAGTTTAATCCAGATCTGAAGCTGAGTTCTAATTTTATATATGGGATTTACTACATTCAGTTTACAAACTGATCTCACTCGTGGCTTATTCTTTTTGTCTGATACTATCTGAGGTCTCACTTTTTTTTTCTATTTTTAATAGAAATAGAAAATGTTTCTTGAAACATTTTGTAACATGGGATATTGAATGCACTCAGGCAGTACACCACACAGCAATATGAGGCTAGAACTGACTTTTACTATTCCCAGTTGCAGTGCTGCATGGTAGTAAGAGAGACATGGGCTCCAGAGCAGGACAATTTGGCTTTAAAGCCTGCCTCTGGCCCTTCTAACTGGGTTATCATGGACAAGTTATTTAACCTCTTTATGATTGAATTGTCTCAATTGTAAAGTGAAAATTACAATAGTGTGATACTACTTTGTATAATTTTAAGTTTGAAAGTGAGTTAATTCACATGAAATTATATAACTGTTGGTTTAGAAAAATGCCTAGCATAGGAAATTATGGATAATTCTATCAGAGGAGCCAGTGGAACAACCCTGAGCTTTTTGTCTATTTATCAAATTAATGAATTTGTAATTAATCTTAGGTCCACAGATTCTCAGCACTGATAAGAAAATTAAGATTGGCTATATCCCCAAATAAGAAGTATTTTAAAAGAGAAGTAAAAAAAAAAAAAAAAAAAGAGAAGTAGGTGCCAAAGGAGATAATTTTTGTCCTTACAGCTCAGGAATCCTCTCCACACATCACAGTAGGACACTAGAGGTTCTGAAAGGGACAGAAAGTATCTCCTCTGACCCCTACTTCTTTTTTAAACTTTTTATTTTGTATTGGGGGTATAGCTGACTAACAGTATTGTGATAGTTTCAGGTGAACAGCAAAGGGACTCAGCTGTACATATACATGTATCCATTCTCCCCCAAGCTTCCTTTCCATCCAGGCTGACACATAGCATTGAGCAGAGTTCCATGTGCTATACAGTAGGTCCTTGTTGGTAATGCATTTTAAATACAACAGAGTTTACATGTCTGTCCCAAAATCTAAAACTATCCGTTTCTCTCATCTTTCCCTCTGGCAACCATAAGTTCATTCTGTAAATCTTTATGTCTCTCTTGTAAGTAAGTTCATTAATACCATTTCTTTTCAGATTCTGTGTTTAGAGGATGTCATTCAATATTTCTCCTTCTCTGTCTGACTTACTTCACTCAGTATGACAGTCTCTAAGTCCATCCATGTTGCGCAAATGGCATTGTTTCATTCTTTTTTATGGCTGAATAATATTCCATTATATATATAAATTGCGTCTTCTAAAACCATTTGTCTCTTGATGGATACTTAGGTTGATTCCATGTCTTGGCTATTGTAAACAGTTCTTCAATGAGCATTGGGGTACATATATCCTTTTGGATCATGTTTTTCTCTGGATATATGCCAAGGAGTGGGATTGCAGTGTCATACAGTAGCTCTATTTTTAGCTTTTTAAGGAACTTCCCTACTGTTCTCCATAATGGCTGTACCAATTTACATTTCCACAAACAGTGTAGAAGGGTTGACTTCTCTCTACGCCCTCTCTAGCATTTATTGTTTGTGGACTTTTTGATGATGACCATCCTGGCTGGTATGAGATGATATTGTAGTTTTGATTTGCATTTCTCTAATAACATGAATGTTGAACATCTTTCCATGTGCCTCTTGGCCATCTGTATGTCTTCTTTGGAGAAATGTCTGTTTAGGTCTTCTTCCCATTTGTTTATTGGGATGTTTTGATGTTGTTAAGCATCATGAACTGTTTGTACATTTCGGATATTAATCCATTTTCTGTCACATCATTCTAAAATATTTTCTCCCAATATGTGGGCTGTCTTTTTTTGTTTTGTTTATTGTTTCCTTTGCTGTGCAAGCCTTTTGAGTTTAAGTAGTTCTCATTTGTTTATTTTTGTTTTTATTTCTATTATTCTGGAGGTGGATCAAAAAAGATATTGCTGTGATTTATGTCAGAGAAGATTCTGCCGATGTTTCTCCCTAGGAGTTTTATAGTGTCCAGTCTCACATTTGGGTGTTTTATCTATTTGAGTTTACTTTTGTATATGGTGACACCTACTTCTAGAAGGTTCTGGTTATTGAAAGTGTCTTCCTTAAACATTATAATCTGCTCTAACTTCTCTTGCATTTTTTTTTCTTTTTGACATTCTCATCTGAATTTGACTAAGCATAAATAAATCTCCTTGCAAGGAGATACAACCAGTCTATCCTAAAGGAGATCAGTCCTGGGTGTTCATTTGAAGGACTGATGCCAAAGCTGAAACTCCAATACTTTGGCCACCGCATGCGAAGAGTTGACTCATTTGAAAAGACCCTGACGGTGGGAAAGATTGAGGGCAGGAGGAGAAGGGGATGACAGAGGATGAGATGGTTGGATGGCATCACTGACTTAATGGACATGGGTTTGGGTGGACTCTGGGAGTTGGTGATGGACAGGGATTCCAGGAATGCTGCGGTTCATGGGGTCGCAAAGAGTCGGACACGACTGAGCGACTGAACTGAACTGAAATAAATCTCTGAGTAACTACTTTGTTTAAGAAAATGTAACTTTTCCTACACTGAAAATTTTGCACCTAAATTTGAGTATTTAAAATATTGCTACTGTTCAGATGCTATTTTATTTTTTAAGAACTCACAAATTTCTATTTAAAAATTAAACTTGAGAAAGACATGGAAATGATGATAGGGAGGGAGTGAAAAGACCTATATTCTAATTTAAGTTCTTTGGTCAGCTGGTGACCTTCCCACTTTTTTTCCCACAGTGAAAAATCACAATGCACAGTGAAAAAATCCTAAGGTTGAAATAAATGATCCTAAAGGAGCTTGCAATTGTGAAATTATATGATCACTTTGCATTTCTCCAGCTAACTGCTTTCTGACCATTTTATTGCTATTAGTAACTCCAACAATGTATGCACAGGGTCAGAAAGAGGAAGTAAAGTAAATAAGTTTGGGTAATTGATAGCACTTGAAAAAATATTAATTGGCTCAAATATTAGAACTAAGACATTAAATGAGGTAGTTAATATTTAGAATTGGCATTTCAATAAGCATATGACCTATTTTTAAATGTAAGAAGAGAAGCAGAGATTTATACATAGAGGAAGATGAAATAATCCATTCTCTCTGGTTATAAGCTTACATTTCAAGATTGAAAACCAAGAATCTTGTGCTCTATTATTGGATCAGGATACCAAGAAAATTTTCCTACATCCATTTTGAAAGTGGGATACTACATTCAATTATATATATATTTAATATATTATTTATAAAATTTATGGCTACAAAAATGATGCATGTACATTACAAAAATTCAAAGAATATAGAATGTTAAAAAAAAATTAAGTGCCTCACAATACCATCTTCAAAAGAAGCAGGCATTGTTAGTAACTTGGTGTATACATGACCCCATGGACTGTAGCTTGCCAGGCTCCTCTGTTCATGGAATTATCCACACAAGAAATCTGGAGTGGGTAGCCATTCCCTTTTCCAGGGTATCTTTCCTACCCAGGAATTCAACCTGGAGTCTCCTGAATTGCAGGTGGATTCTTTATCATATAAGCCATCAGGGAAGCCCCATATCTATACATACTAACTGTATAATACCTATTTAGTGAAATCAGTGTATTTGTGCAAAAGAAAATATACAAAGTAGAACAGAGACCTTTGCATTATTTTATTTCACAAAGCTTTCATTGTAAATATAACCTATATTCTCTTTAATGAATGGATAATATTTCTTTACAAGGATGTGCCATTAATTATTTGTAAAATCCTTGATTGATCTCTTATCTTAGGATGCTTTTTAAACTCACACTTCAGTTCCCATTTTTTTCCTCTGTCATTTGAACTTACGTACTTGACTAAACCCTCTAGGTGCCCCCCCAAAAAAATTATTGTTTTTTAAGTTTGACTTTTGTCTTAAACATTTGCAATAAAAATTTTAAATTGACACTTCACATGTGTTAAAAGTCATTTCTGAATACTATAATGGTAAACATGACACACTGCCTCCTTAGAGATGCTGAGAGCAATAAATCAGCTGACATTTATGAATGCTTTCAAGTTGAGAAGTATTGAGTGTTATTTTAACAAAGATGATTAAGTATAGGTCATCTCAGAAGTTACCAGGCTGTGATGAACAGTTTTCCACTGTTTAATCTCAGAATACTTTAACAGCATCGTCTACACAAGCGCGTGAAAAAGGTCCATCAGTAAACGTACATTCAGTACATGTGTCTGACATAGAAAGGGGCTCTAAAATGAATAGCACTTAAATGTCTATCCCTGGGGAGTTAAACCTCCTGAAAATTGCACTATGGACTTTGGCTTTGTATCACCTTTTAAATGTTAATTCAAGAATGATTGAGTTGTGCCTAGATACACAAATAGTTTGACCATCCTGAAAATCAACTTCTAACTCCTTGGTAAATGGTATGTGTGACCACAGACACTCATTTTCCTTTTATTATAATTTCTTTATCCTACCAACTTATGGGGCTTCCCTCATAGCTCAGTTGGTAAAGAATCCGCTTGCAATGCAGGAGTCACCGGTTCTCTTCGTAGGTCCAGAAGATCTACTGGAGAAGAGATAGGCTACCCACTCCAGTATTCTTGGGCTTTCCTTGTGGCTCAGCTGGTAAAGAATTCGACAGCAATGTGGGACACCTGGGTTCAATCCCTGGGTTGGGAAGATCCCCTGAAGAAGGAAAAGGGGATCTCCAGTGTTCCAGCCTGGAGAATTCCATGGACTGTATAGTCCATGGGGTTGCAAAGAGTGGTATATGAATGAGCGACTTTCACTTTCAACCAGGTTGTAGGCCTTCTATTCCTTACCAAGATATTAAAGGTTAATAGAGATCATGAACCTTCCCTGGAGAATTTGCATTCTGAAGAATTCTAAGTCTCTGAATAAACAGAATACTGGGGCAGTTATCTACCTAATACTTAATACCTATGACATGCTGACTCATTGGAAAAGACCCTGATGCTGGGAAAGATTGAGGGCAGGAGGAGAAGGGGACAACAGAGGATGAGATGGTTGGATGGCATCAGCGACTCGATGGACATGAGTTTCGGTAAACTCACGGAGTTGGTGATGGACAGGGAGGCCTGGCGTGCTGCAATTCATGGGGTTGCAAAAGTCAGACATGACTGAGCAACTGAACTGAACTGAACTGATGATATGTTAGTTCTGGAAAGTAGTTACTACCACCTCAATGCACAACAGTATTCAAAATTCTAGAATCAACCCTATTGCAGTGCAATTATCTGTCTATGTGTCTGACAGATTCACAATTAGCTGTATTCTCAGTGCCTTAAATGAAGTGGACATACAGTAAATATTTGTTTAATTATGCTGTGGGGTACCGTGAGCAGGTAGTTGTGGGAGAAAAAGGTGTGGTCAGAAAAAATACTGTAGTCCAGAATAAGCTTTGTCAATCTAGAGATCCAGCACTGACTGCTCTTCCTTTATCACCAGGTGCATAAACTATAAAGATCATTACACAAATGGCTGGTATATCTGGTAAGGACATCTTCAATTTGTGCTATAAAATCTTTGGTGTATATACATACTCCTTTTCCTAAGTAATTGAGATAGCATATGAAATCACACAGCTTAAGAAAACTTTAGGGATCATGTGGATTAACATACATAGAAACATCAGCTTCAGGTCATTTTTCAGTGTTTACTTAAACACTTCCTGTGACAGGGAACTGACTATTTTTAAGAATGATAGTTTACTCCCAAGTTGGATATTTTTAAAGGTGAAATCTTTCTCCTGAAATCTTTCAAATCGACTCATCCACCGATTTTAGTTCTTGCCTTAAACTTTCAGGATAAGACCAAAAAAAAGTTGTTATACATTTCTAAATCTTGGCTTCTGTATTTTTCAAACTAAACATTGCAGTTAGTGGTTAGTTCCTCAAAGACAGAAACCCTATCTTGTCAACCTTTGAATCCCCACCTCCAACATCTAAAATCTATTTGGTCATTTGCATTCTAGAAGATGGTGCAGTGGTAAAGAATCTGCCTGCCAATGCAGGAGACACAAGAGACGTGGGTTTCATCCCTGGGTTGAGAAGATCTCCTGGAGTAGGAAATGACAACTCACTCTCGTATTCTTACCTGGGAAATTCAATGAACAGAGGAGCCTGTTGGGTTATAGACCATGGGGTCACAAAGAGTCAGACCTGACTGAGCAAGTGCACACACACACACACACACACACACACACATACCTACACACACACTAGTTGAATGAATGACTGGATAACTGAATGGAAGCAATAATGGATGAATGTAAGGAATTAAAATGCTGCTTCTTTGAACAAATCTCCAACTTCTAATGAGGAAACAATTAAGATTGCCTGGCAAGACTGCCTCACTCTGAGCTCAGAGAAGATTCTAGAGTAAGTGAAAATGTATGAGAGATGATGGGGGTTTGTTTAAGGAATTTAGTCTCACAGATTCCTTACAGCTGGGCTTGCTGAGTTTTTGCACCTTTCCAGGAAGTAGCAGGAGCTCTTAACTTTGAGGCATGTTCCATCTCACTCTTCCCCTGCTTTCTCTGGCGTCAGGTTCTTGCTGCTGATTTTCCTGGTGGCTCTTCTCTGTGGAACAGTGATCTTCTGCCTCCAGTGCTGCCTGAGGAGACTCAAAAATGGTCCTCGAAGACGCACCATGGCTGTTTTTGCTATTGGAGATTTGGACTCCGTTTGCGGTAAGATGTTTACACACTTCTAGATGTCCTCTTTGGAAACCTTATAGTTTTGTGTGAGTTGAAAAGTTAATCTATGAAAAACAAATTTGTAAACATAGAACAAATATAGTTTACTGAGGACTCAAAGGCATGTACTGGGGAGAGAGTCTAAACGAGAAAACTTCAGAAGACTCCAAAAAAAAAGAAAAATTGTTTCCTGGGGAAGTGACTCAGAGTTGAGTATGGGAACAGAACCTAAACCTAAACATTAAGTCAACAACCAGAAGAGAAAAGGTACACAGGACTGGCCATTCCAGGTGAAAGCAGAGTTTAAGGGATAGAAGAGTATCTCTGGGCTTTTGATGTCCATCTGTGACCTTGTGTTCATTTACGAAGCTTGCCATGCCTCACTTACCAGCAATAATATCGAATAATGCTTTTCAGATTGTCTGCTTCCAGTGCAGAGCCTGAAATACTTTGGATTGTGTGAGTGAGTGTCAGTACTCATGTCCTTTCTCTCCAGACACAATTGGCAGTCTCCTGATCCTTCCTGCTCCCCACATCCACTCCCAAACCCTGTCCTTTCTATTATTTTTTAGTGTGCATTAAGAGGTAAGAAATGGAGAAAACTGTGGTCTTGAGTTATTTGTAATTTCCAGCCTCAGCTTTAAATGACAGTTTTAATGAAAAATGACAGTTTTGTGATTTCTCAGAGGTGACAATTGACAGTTTATATCTTCGCATTAAGCATTGTCCTCATTCAGAGATTGTCTGTTATGAGATTTTCCTTCTAAGGCACTGCATTGTATATTACAGTTGCCTCAAGAGTGCTTGGTAGAAACTAACAGCTGCCCTTCAACACTTGGGTCAGCATAAGATTTTCAACAGAGAGAGTGGGAGATGTCCTGGAAAAACTCACAGCTAAATAGAAAGTGGGGTAAAAATAAACTAAAGTGTTTTAATCTCAAAACTCAGTATTAAGACTTAGTGATTGGATTCACTGTTGACTTCTTTTTAAAGTTATTATTTAATAGCGAAACACATTGTTAACTTGAAAAATGATTATTTGGGAAAGGATAATTAAGGTCTCCAATGAAAATAGCTTTGTCTTCTAAAATCAGCAGCACTTTCCACTGAGTGTATAGAGAAATAGGGTCACTGACCTTCAAGCAAAATATGTTAGTCAAAGGGATCAACGTGGTCACATTGGTCTATTTTTCTTTATCTAACAAGAGGTATTCAATAAATAAACACAACTATGTTTCTTCCACCTTAACTTGAGCTACTACAGAGGAGAACCTGCACTGGTCTTCTTAGCCATTCTCTCACTCTGAAGCGTTAAAACAAAACAAAACAAAATCTGTTTTAATTTTTGGTAAATAAGCTACCCAGTTATACTGTTACAACTTTTCAGGCAGTTTATGTGCCACAGTTAAATCCCAATTTATCTAATATTTTTATATTTCCTGGATGATGGTTTACATACATGCTTTTGAATTTTCTGAACTTCCCTGACAGGTATGAATGTGAGAAAAAGGAGTCAAGACTGCAATAACGCTTCACAATTTAATTTACACCGACAAAGTACTAGGCACTAGGTCAGGGGTTTCACAGATACTATCTCTAATTCTTAAAATACCAACTCAGAAAAGTGGCTATTACTTCCTTTAGAGGATGTTATCTACTTTTCTCACTCTGCTGCATAAATATACCCCATAAATCTCTGTTGCAGGTCAACTAATATACTCCAGATTTTCCAGGATTGAGGATAATGAGCAATAAAAAGTTACGTAGGGCACACATGGCAAAGGATCAGACACGACTGAGAATCAGTACACACACACACACACACACACACACACGGCTAGTCACCTCATTCCTGGACACTAACCACAGCCTTATATCTTGAACCACCAGATATTTCCAATGGGTGATTCCTCAGTGGTGGGTTTCGCTGTCCAGAACTCTCATTTCCTTCTTCATTCTCTTCCTCATTCTATCTTTTCCTTCTTAATCCCTGGGGTGTAGCTTTGACTCTTGTTTTTTGCAAGAACATTTAAAGTCTTTTTCACCTTCAATGGCATTACAAAGTTCACTTCTGTTGACTTCCATTATAGAGAACACGTTCAGTTGCCTCTTTTGGTTTATTTCTATCCTCACCTATGGTGATTTTCCCATCCACTGCTGTCTCCCATCCTGTCCTATGGATGTTCAAGGTGGCTATATAGGTAGAGAATCTCCATTCACATCGTCTTTGATGTGGATGTGGCTCCCAGACTTATGCTTCTTGCCATTTTTATTTTGCCTCTCCAAAACAAAACACAAACAAATAGTTCCAGAAGTGGTAATCTCTGCGATCTCTAGTCATTGGTCGATTGGTTTAATCTCTAAGTCATGTCTGACTCTTGCATCTCCATGGACTGTAGCCCGCCAGTCTCCTCTGTCCATGGGATTTTCCAGACAAGAACACTGGAGCAGGTTGCCATTTCCTTCTCCAGGGGACCTTCCAACCTAGGGATCAAACCCACATCTTCTGCATTGCAGGTGGCTTCTTTACCCCTGAGCCACCACGGAAGCCCCAAGTCACCTCTTCTTAACTAGTAATTTCTGGAATTAAACTCCAGCGAGCTAATGTTGTAAGGCAGTCTGACACCCAGACCCACACCAAATTTCCTTTCTCCACTGAATTCTCATTATACTCTCACTTCTCCAGACAAATATCCTGCCTATCTAATATTTCCTTAAAAGGGGGTACTCTCCAAAAGAGAAGTGAGGGAAATACTAAAGGATTTTTTTTTTATTGCTGAGAGGGAAGTAGGGGCCAAACCACAGCCTGCTTCCACAGTCCCACAAAACTTTGTGCTCCCAGGTTGGAGCTAAGTCCACTACTGCTGGGTTTTCCCATCTACACTACAGGTTATGAGTTTGTACTTCTGAGTCTTCCCTGTAGCCACTGTTCAGAAGCAGGAGAGGAAAATGAGAACTCGTTTGCAAACTACTGGTGACATATTAGAATATGAAATAAGGTTCCTGGACTCCCTGCTATCCCTTGATCAAAAGGGGGCAGATAGGACTTCCCTCCTGAATATAGAATGTAGGAAATAAGTCATTTAAAGCATTTCAATGATGAGACGAGATTTTATATATATGCCCTGGGTTCCTCTAAGACTTTCATTTTATTTCTTCAAAATTTATTTCATGTTATTACCATATTCTTCTGAATGTATTAGTTGAAATAGCTATGCTCTTCTGACCTGAGGGTCAGAGGTTTGATGTTCAAGATCCCATGAAATCTGCCCTCAAATGAGAAGAGCAAAGAAGAGAATTTTGACAGACTCTCAGAGGCTGGAGTGGAGTGAACTTTACTGATGTTGAAATATATAAAATAGGAAATTTCTCGCTGGCAATTTCTGACAATATTACATGACTCTGGTTGTCAATTATCTTGATTAGAAATATTAAAAGGAGGAAGGAAAATACTTGGCTCAGGAATCCTTGTAAAATATGTTTAAGGAAGGCCTTACCAATTCGGCCCATCACAGTGATGAGACTTCTGTCTGGAAAAGTCCTTAGGAATCTCAGCCAAACACCAAGGCCTTAAGAGAATCTTCTAAACCAATAATCATGCCTTTTCACAATTCTGTGTTGACTCAGGGCTCAGATTTGTTTTCCTTCCCCTCTGAAAAGGTCTAATGTTTCCATGTCGTAACATGTTATGGTGAAGCTCTTTGTGCACCAATAAAAGAATTAATTCCTCTGATACTCCAGTAGAGGGTAAGGAGGAAGAGAAGGTATTGCTAGAGAAAGAGGAGGAGGAGGACCCGAATAGAGTCAAGGAAGTGGAGGGGGAAAGGAAGAAAAAAGAGCTAGAGGAGAAGCAGAGTCACCTCTCCTGACACTCATCCTGACTTGGCTCCTCCTCGGGCTGATCTCCTGATTAACGCTGCATTTCCACTATCCAGTCTCCCTGGTTCCATTTCTTCTGCAATTTCAGAAATAATCTTACCTTTTTCTTATTTCAAGGCAAATAGAAATACTAGTCTTCCAGCAATGATTAAATGTGAATGCTCCAATTTGGGAAGGGGAGAAGGGACTGGACAGTCAGGCAAGAAGCTGATCCTTACATGCTTTATTCTCCTCTCTCCTCCCCTCCCCCAGAATCCTATCTTATTTAGGAATGCTTTTTGAAATGTCATTTTCCTATGCCTTGTGTTCTACATGTAAATATTCCGGGACTCATTGTGGGAAAGGAATGAGAGTCTTTCACAAGCTTTCATGGATGGGCATGATGATAGTAATGATTCATACTGAGCACTTATCATGTGTCACGTTCTGGGCTACTCCTTGACATCTCTCATCTCCTTTATTCTTCCTTACAGCTCCATTAACAGTTCACTGTCATTCTGAGCACTGAAAATGAGGGAACAAAGGCATTTAGAGATTAGGGACAGAGTGGATGGTAGAATGGTGATTCAAATTCAGGCAATCTTAGTCACCCCCAAGTGAGAGAACAGAATGATATAAAAAGGATACAGAACAGAAAGAATAAGAAAGGCATTTTCAAATGAACCAAGTCCATTAGAGTGACTCTTAATGACTCGGGGAATCTGGACTCCAGGTATAAAAAATTAGCAGTGAGTGTATTGGTTTTACAAAATCAAACAACAAACTATTATCTTCACCAACAGCTGTCAAAATCATAGAATTTTTGTAAGCATTTTTAACTGAGCTCTCTCAGGTTCCTAATTTGTCAAAAGGTAAAAATAATGCCTGTTTCCCTCCCAATCACATGATATTGTATGTAAACATGCTTTGAAAAAAAAAATTGAGAAGTGACATGTGTTCAATTTTACCAAAGCTCTCTGAGCTTAATTCTGTTTATCATATGAATACCCTATGGTTTTCATAAGTTTAAGAGCAATGGGCAAATCTGTAGTAAGGAAATAATAATAAAGCTTTTCTAACATAAAGAGCAAGTGTCGATATCTTGCTGCCTGGAGCATGACACTAATAATGACCCTGGTGGATATAAATTCAAGCTAATATTTATTTTGAATAATCCTGGTCAACCACTGCAGATACAAAGATAGCCAAGTTACCTCTGACTCTGTATTGGATTTGCTGGAAGCAGTTCATCTGGAAAATGGGCAGTGCTTACTAATTGTATCCATAAAGGAGGGAAATACTGAGGCAAGTCCACTTTGCCAGTGTTAACTCTTTTTATTAAGACATTTGGACTAGCCTACATCATTCTAAACTTCCTAAATATTCAAGGCTCTAACTACAAGAAAATTTTGTTTTTAATAAGAAAGTTTTCATTCAGTAATCTCTGTGCCATTAACCTTAATAAGAATAATGATTAAATCATTATTTAAACATTAAAATAAGAAAGTTTGGGAAATATTACTGTCAATAAAGGAAAATGCATGCATACTCCTAGCATAGTACAGTTCTTAATATATAATAATGCTTATGATGATACTTTGATCACTTGATGAGAAGAGCCAACTCATTGGAAAAGACTCTGATGCTGGACAAGATTGAGGGCAGGAAGAGAAGGGGGCCACAGAGGATTAAATAGTTGGATGGCATCACTGACTCAATGAGTTTGAGCAAATTCCTGGAGCTCGTGATGGACAGGGAGGCCTGGTGTGCTACAGTCCTTGGGGTCCACAAAGAGTTGGACATGACTAAGTGACTAAACAAGAACAACAACAAAATGCTAATATCACTACTGATAATAGTGAGAGTCAACTTTAATGCATGTGAGGCTTTGTTTTAAGCACGTTACATTCATTTAGCCTTGCTTTTACCGATATTGCAGAAGAGTAAGCTGAGGTGTAAAAACGTGTAATAAGTTAGCATTAGGTTATTCAATTAAATAAATTAACTCCTTAAGGAAAGTGTTGAACCAGGAGGTGAGATTTATATTCTACATATGGCTCCACTCTTTACATATTACATTAATATTTAAATTATTATACTTTGTCCTGTGAACCAGTGAAATACAAAATAAAGCAATACAAATATATGGAAATTCATGATTCTAAATAAATAAAATGCACTCCAAAGCAATAATTTTGATTAATTTACATATGGATTCCACGGATACAGCTATTGCCTTTTATGTAACTACTTGGAGTCATTTTAATAATTGTGGCTTGTTCTTTGAAATATCCTTGATGGTATAGAATCTTAATCCTTTAAGGAAGGGGTCATCAAACTTTTTGTATTAAAGTTGCACAAGAAATATGTTTGGCTTTGCAAGCATATGATCTCTATGGGGACTACTAATTTCTGCAATTATAGTAGAAAAATCAGCCAAAGACAATATGAAAATGAATGGACATGATAGTGTTACAATTCATTTTAATACACAAAAACAGTCAAAGGGTAGTTTAAGGGTGTAATTTTTTCTTTAAAGGTGAATTTATGGCTGTCATGAATTTATGTTATGTTATTAATATGGGAAGAAGCAGTCAAATTATTCCCAGAAAGGTAAAGACCTTGTGAAAAAAAGGAAAACAATATAGATAAATGAATATAAAGTATTCCTATTGATTTCCTGTGTGACTCTAAAGCAGTCTTTCAGGTCAATACTAATAAAAGATTTCCCAAAAACCTATTGGAATAAGTGCATAATCTCTCAAGGTGATCAGTTTAAGGAAGAAAATGCATGTCTTTTATATTGGATGGTTTGTAGTGTGCATAATCTAAGTCAAGACCTTTAATTTCAAAATTTAAAATTTAAGAATGCTTTTTGCTTATTGTAAGTATATATTTTAGTTACAAACTTCTCACAACTTAATATTTTTACTATGCATCATCGGCAAATGTTGAAATTAATTAATTGCATTAGTTGCAGTTTACGGAACATACACATGAAAGAATGAAGTTCAGATGTAATACTTTAATGTTTCTAGTGAGATTGCATATCTCATGATGGAAGCATTAGCTAAAATGCCATTAGTGTTTACAGGAATCTTGTCTTCCGATCTACCAAAAAGGATATTTCTTCTAGTTTCAGCTGTTAAATTGTAAATGCTTCTTGATGGCTTAGTCAATGATGGCCTAATCGGTGCATGAGAGCAAATTTTCTTGCTATAATGACTAAAATATCACAGCAGAGAGTGAGATGATTGTAAATTTTTTCTCAAGGGTACAAATAATTTTCTGTTGCTCCAGTGATCCAAGAAATGCCAGATTTTATTAGGAAGCTCATGTGCTTCTGTTTTATGCTGACTAGAAAGATTATGCCTCTACCTTTCTCTTCCCAGGGACAGAAGCAGCTGTGACTCCAACTGTTGGAATGCACCTTCACACTCAAAACCCTGAACTGTTTCGTGCTCCCTGTTTTGGAGTTTTAGGCCCCCCGCCTCCATATGAAGAAACTAAAATCAAGCCGAGTTCAGATCTAGATCGCTAAGTGAAATTATTAGAAATATTTAAAATTCCAAAACATACAATTTAGGAACAATTCTTTCACTTGGTGAGAATTCCTGGAGATTAGTTAATGTAGTCTTAAAAGTACAAATAAATGAATATTAGAAAAGAATTTTGTGCATGGAGATGTTTCTGTAGTCAACTAGTGGACTCTTGTTATATCACTGTTGCTTTATAATTTTATCTTCCTAATCAAGTTTCTTGATGCAATCCAATAGGCAGTAATTAACATAAGGAGTGGCTTCCATTAACTTTAGAGTTCCACTCTAGAATATGTCACAGATTTTTCTGCCTCAATCTCTGTTTTAACCTGACCTCTTCCCTGATATGGGTCAATAAAATTATTGTCACTTAACAGTGACCCACAATAAACTGTGGAAAATTCTGAAAGAGATGTGAATACCAGACCACCTGATCTGCCTCTTGAGAAATCTGTGTGCAGGTCAGGAAGCAACAGCTAGAACTGGACATGGAACAACAGACTGGTTCCAAATAGGAAAAGGCTATACATTGTCACCCTGCTTATTTAACTTATATGCAGAGTACATCATGAGAAACGCTGGGCTGGAGGAAGCACAAGCTGGAATCAAGATTGCCAGGAGAAATGTCAATAAACTCAGATATGCAGATAGACACCACCCTTATGGCAGAAAGTGAAGAAGAACTAAAGAGCCTCTTGAAAATGAAAGGAGAGTGAAAAAGTTGGCTTAAAGGTCAACATTCAGAAAACGAAGATCATGGCATCTGGTCCCATCACTTCATGGCAAATAGATGGGGAAACAGTAGAAACAGTGGCAGAATTTATTTTTGGGGGCTCCAAAATCACTGCAGATGGTGACTGCACCCATGAAATTAAAAGACGCTTACTCCTTGGAGGGAAATCTATGACCAACCTAGATAGCATATTCAAAAGCAGATACATTACTTTGCCAACAAAGGTCCATCTAGTCAAGGATATGGTTTTTCCAGTAGTCATGTATGGATATGAGTGTTGGACTATAAAGAAAGCTGAGCACCAAAGAATTGATGCGTTTGAACTGTGGTGTTGGAGAAGACTCTTGAGAGTCCCTTGGACTGCAAGGAGATCCAACTAGTCCATCCTAAAGGAGATCAGTCCTGAGTGTTCATTGGAAGGTCTGATGTCGAAGTTGAAACTCCAGTACCTTGGCCATCTGATGTGAAGAGCTGACTCATTTGAAAAGACCTTGATACTGGGAAAGATTGAAGGTGGGAGAAGAAGGGGACGACAGAGGATGAGCGAGTTGGATGGCCTCACCGAGTAAATGGACATGAGTTTGGATAAACTCCAGGAGTTGGTAATGGACAGGGAGGCCTGGTATGCTGCAGTCCATGGGGTCACAAAGAGTCAGACATGACTGAGTGACTGAACTGAACTGAGCAGTGACCCAAACAGAGAGTCATACTTGTCCAGATCCAGAGTCAGAAAGATAATGTTTGAATTAGGGACGGGGAGAGAGCAAGAAGAAGGGCCATTTGGAGTTGAAGGGTGAAAGATGAGTGAAGAGTATGATTAAAGTTCAAGGAGCTGTATGTCACAGTCTGAGGAAAGAGAAAGTGTTGATAGAAGCTGAAGGACATTTCTTAACTGTGCATCCATGCGTACTAAGTAGCTTCAGTTTTGTCTGACTCTGAGATCCTGTGGACTGTAGCAGGTCAGGCTCCTTTGTCTGTGGGAATCTCTAGGCAAGAATACTGAAGTGGGTATCCATTCCCTTCTCCAGGTTATCTTCCCGACCCAAGGATCAAACCCATGGGGCACATGTAATCCCATGATGTGGAGAAGCAGAGGCTCCAGTTTTATTCAGCTCAGTTCAGTTCAGTTCAGTTGCTCAGTCGTGTCTGACTCTTTGAGATGCCATGAACCACAGCATGCCAGGCCTCCCTGCCCATTACCAACTCCCAAAGTTTACCCAAACTCATGTCCATTGAGTCGGTGATGCCATCCAACCATCTAATCCTCTGCCATCCCCTTCTTCTCCTGCTTTCAATCTTTCCCAACATCAGGGTCTTTTCAAATGAGTCAGCTCATCTCATCAAGTAGCCAAAATATTGGAGTTTCAGCTTCAATATCAGTCCTTCCAATGAACACCAAGGACTAATCTTTAGGATGGACTAATTGGATCTCCTTGCAGTCCAAGGGACTCTCAAGAGTCTTCTCCAACACTACAGTTCAAAAGCATCAATTCTTTGGTGCTCAGCTTTCTTTATAGTCCAACTCTCATATCCATACATGACTACTGGAAAAACCATAGCCTTGACTAGACAGATCTTTGTTGGCAAAGTAATGTATCTGCTTTTGAATATGCTATCTAGGTTGGTCATAGACTTCCCTCCAAGGAGTAAGCGTCTTTTAATTTCATGGGTGCAGTCATCATCTGCAGTGATTTTGGAGCCCCCCAAAATAAATTCTGCCACTGTTTCCCCATCTATTTGCCATGAAGTGATGGGACCAGATGCCATGATCTTCGTTTTCTGAATGTTGACCTTTAAGCCAACTTTTTCACTCTCCTCTTTCACTTTCATCAAGAGGCTCTTTAGTTCTTCTTCACTTTCTGCCGTAAGGGTGGTGTCATCTACGTATCTGAGGTTATTGATATTTCTCCCAGCAATCTTGATTCCAGCTTGTGCTTCTTCTAGCCCAGCATTTCTCATGATGTACTCTGCATATAAGTTAAATAAGCAGGGTGACGATATACAGCCTTGACGTACTCCTTTTCCTATTTGGAACCAGTCTGTTGTTCCATGTCCAGTTCTAACTGTTGCTTCCTTACCTGCATACAGATTTCTCAAGAGGCAGATCAGCTGGTCTGGTATTCCCATCTCTTTCAGAATTTTCCACAGTTTTTTGTGATCCACACAGTCAAAGACTTTGGCATAGTCAATAAAGCAGTAGATGTTTTTCTTGAACTCTTTTCTTTTTTGATGATCCAACACATGTTGGCAATTTAATATCTGGTTCCTCTGCCTTTCCTAAAACCAGCTTGAACATCTGGAAATTCACGGTTCATGATTTGCTGAACCCTGGTTTGGAGAATTTTTTTTTTAATTTAAATTTATTTTAATTGGAGGCTAATTAATTTATGATATTGTATTGGTTTTGCCATACATCAACATGAATCCACCATGTGTGTACATGTGTTCCCCATCCTGAACCCCCTCCACTCCCTCCCCATACCATCCCTCTGGGTCATCCCAGTGCGCCAGCCCCAAGCATCCTGTATCCTGCATCAAACCTGGATTGGCAATTCATTTCTTATATGATATTATACATGTTTCAATACCATTCTCCCATATCATCCCACCCTTGCCCTCTCCCACAGAGTCCAAAAGACTGTTCTATACATCTGTGTCTCTTGTGCTGTCTTGCATACAGGGTTATCATTACCATCTTTCTAAATTCCATATATATGCATTAGTATACTGTATTGGTGTTTTTCTTTCTGGCTTACTTCACTCTGTATAATAGGCTCCAGTTTCATCCACCTCATTAGAACTGATTCAAATGTATTCTTTTCAATGGCTGAGTAATACTCCATTGTGTATATTTATCACAGCTTCTTATCCATTCATCTGCTGATGGACATCTAGGTTGCTTCCATGTCCTGGCTATTATTTTGAGCATTGCTTTACTAGCATGTGAGATGAGTGCAATTGTGTGGTAGTTTGAGCATTCTTTGGCATTGCCTTTCTTTGGGATTGGAATGAAAACTGACCTTTTCTAGTCCTGTGGCCACTGCTGAGTTTTCCAAATTTGCTGGCATATTGAGTGCAGCACTCTCACAGCATCATCTTTTAGGATTTGGAAAAGCTCAACTGGAATTCCATCACCTCCACTAACTTTGTTTGTAGTGATATTTCCTAAGGCCCACTTGACTTCACATTCCAGGATATCTGGCTCTAGGTGAGTGATCACACCATTGTGATTATCTGGGTCGTGAAGATCTTTTTTGTATAGTTCTGTGTATTCTTGCCACCTCTACTTAATATCTTCTGCTTCTGTTAGGTCCATACCATTTCTGTCCTTTATCGAGCCCATCTTTGCATGAAATGTCCCCTTGGTATCTCTAATTTTCTTGAAGAGCTCTCTAGTCTTTCTTATTCTATTGTTTTCCTCTATTTCTTTGCGTTGATTGCTGAGGAAGGCTTTCTTATCTCTTCTTGCTATTCTTTGGAACTCTGCATTCAAATGGAAATATCTTTCCTTCTCTCCTTTGCTTTTCACTTCTCTTCTTTTCACAGCTATTTGTAAGGCCTTCTCAGATAGCCATTTTGCTTTTTTTGTATTTCTTTTTCTTGGGGAAGATCTTGATCCCTGTCTCCTGTACAATGTCAAGAACCTCCATCCATAGTTCATCAGGCACTCTGTCTATCAGATCTAGTCCCTTAAATCTATTTCTCACTTCCACTGTATGATCATAAGGGATTTGATTTAGGTCATACCTGAATTGTCTAGTGGTTTTCCCCACTTTCTTCAATTTAAGTCTGAATTTGGCAATAAGGAGTTCATGATCTTGAGAGAGTCAGTTCCTAGGCAGGTTGATAGGGAGTCTAGGGGTCCCCAAGGAGAGAGGGGTCTGGAATTCTCAAGGAGGAAGAAAGGACAAACTTTTTTTCTTTCTCCATATTCCTTAGGATTATATAACAATAATGTATCCTGCCTAAGGACAGTCTTTGGATTCAACCTTCTGTTATCTTAAAATGTTAATTATTGGAGTAGGTCTGATGAGGTCTTTACAACCTCCAGACATTCTTTGGATTATATAACCTCATTGTTAACACTAGCAAGCGGGTACTCTTTCTGCCCCCTTCTGATGCCTATGTCAGAAGCTTTCTCTATCTCCTTTATACTTTAATAAAACTTTATTACACAAAAGCTCTGAGTGATCAAGCCTCGTCTTTGGCCCCGGATTGAATTCTTCTCCTCCAGGGGCCAAGAATCCCAGTGTATTCACGTGATTCAACTACAGCCTTTCAGTCTGAGCCACAGTCAGCTCCCGGTCTTGTTTTTGTTGACTGTATAGAGCTTCTCCATCTTTGGTGGCAAAGAATATAATCAATCTGATTTCGGTGTTGACCATCTGGTGATGTCATGTGTAGAGTCTTCTCTTGTGTTGTTGGAAGAGGATGTTTGCTATGACTAGTGTGTTCTCTTGGCAAAACCCTATTAACCTTTGCCCTGCTTCATTCTGTACTCCAAGGCCAAATTTGCCTGTTACTCCAGGTGTTTCTTGACTTCCTACTTTTGCATTCCAGTCCCCCATAATGAAAAGGACATCTTTTTTGGGTGTTAGTTCTAAAAGGTCTTGTAGGTCATCATAGAACCGTTCAACTTCAGCTTCTTCAGCATTACTGTTTGGGGCATAGACTTGGATTACTGTGATGTTGAATGGTTTGCCTTGGAAACGAACAGCGATCATTCTGTTGTTTCTGAGATAGCATCCAAGTACTGCATTTCAGACTCTTTTGTTGACTATGATGGCTACTCCATTTCTTCTAAGATTTTATATGAGAACTGAATAATTTGTGCCTCAACTGGGCATTTCTCAGCAAACTATGATAAAAACCCTCAGCCTAGGTATCAATATTCCCATTGAGAACTCTGACTACAGAAGTAACAATGAGATATCATCAAGAAACACTTTTCATTGCTCATGACAGTGATCATGAGCAATGGATCTAGGAAAAGAAATTCATGGCAGATGCCATATAGTCTTAAGCTGGCCAATTGTTGAACAGAACAGTCAACTTCTTCACTTGTCAGTCTAATATACCTTTCAAAGTTAGCTTTGATTTATCTTCTAAGCTCTTCCCAAACATGTTTGTCCAAACTTTCCCCAACTCAGTTGATGGTAATAGCAAGCTTCCAGCTTCTGGAATCATATCACTTGAAATCAGGCTTGAGTCCTCCTTTTATACTACTTCCTACATCAGGAAATGCTTCAAATTGATTCCATCTTCAAAATAGGTCTGGACACTAAGCATTTCTTACCCTGTCTCTGGTGTGAGCCCATGTATTGTCAGTTCTTGCATGGATTACTGCATAGCATCTAAACTGGACTGCTTGCTCCCAGCTTTGACTTCCTATATTCTATTTCCAACACAGTATCTATAATGGTGCTTTTAGTACATAAAGTGGGTCATGTTCCTTAACTAAACTCCAATGACAACACATCTCACTCAAAAATGCCAGAAGTCCTCAACACATGGCCCTATAGAATCTATACCCTTCTCAAGTTTCCTTTTTAATTACTCTCTCCCTTGCTTATTTGCTCCAGGAACATGCTCCTCAAACCTACCAGACATTATTCTACCCCATATGTCCTTTCTGGCCTTAGTGCTTACTGTTCTTTTTTCCTATGAAACTGTTACCTCAGATATCAACATTGCCTCACATTTTCACCTCCTGTTAGTCTTTGTTTGAAAGTCACCTTCTCAATGAGGCCCACCCTGATTATCCTACTTTAAGTTGCAATTTCTCCCAACACTAGCACTTCAACCTCCTTGTCTCAGACACATTTTTCCTTTTCTCATAGTACGTATTGTCTTCTACGCATTGTCTTCTGCTACAATATGTGACAAAATTCTATTCATAGTCTGCTGTTGACTTTTCTTTGCTAGAATGTAAACCAATGAAAGGAGGAATCTTTGTGTTTTCCATTGATTTATACCCCTAGCCTCTAAAGCAGCCTGGCACTATTATGTATTCAAACAAATTTTATAAGTTCCCAATTCTGGAAATTTCCAAAAATAGCTGGATGGAAATTTATGAGGATGAAACCTTACAGAAGTGAATCTGGGTGAGAGCTGGAGACAGCTGACAATACTGTAAAACTTGAAGTTACACATATATCCATCCTCTTATTAAACCCACTAAGGTTATAGTAAAGAAGTAAAAACACTTTTTCATTCACAAGTATAAAGAGAGTAGCAAGAAGATGATGAAGAAAATTAACAACAAGTTTTAGTACATGGAAAGATGCCTGAGACAGATGGGGTTTCAAGTTTCTCCACTATGCTAAATGACTTAAGGAAAGAAAGAAAATAATCTAACAAATTCATGCTGTACAAAACAAAAAATGCCTTAGAGTCAGAGACAAGAGAAGTGAAGAGAATTTTGGAAATGATGAAAAACTTCATCTGCAGGAGGATAGCATTGAAGCAGCCCAGACAAGAGCCAATTCCATCAGAACATGACAACAAATAACTACAGTTGAATAAAGAGGTAAGTGTAGGGAAAAATTAGTGATAAAAATGTGGTGATAGAATTAGGGTTGGTAAATGGAAAGGGGAAAAAAAACTGAAAAACAAGGTGATTATAAATCTATGAAAAACAAAAGATTAACCCTCCCTCAACTGGTAAAGTTGTAAATCATGTAAATAATTACTGTTGAATTATAAAATAGATGTTATTCATATTGACAATGTAGGCAGAGAAGGAAAGCTTGTATTAGGGAAGAGGCTTAGGGTTAGAAAGTAAATCTTAATCTCATATTGTGTGGAATCAATTGTTGTTTAGTCATTAAGTTGTGTCTGACTCTTCTGCAATCCAATAGACTGTAGCCTGCCAGGCTCCTCTGTCCATGGGATTTCCCAGGCAAGAATACTTGAATAGGTTGCTGTTTCTTTCTCCAGGGGATCTTCCCAACCCAGGGATTGAACTCACATCTCCTGCATTGGCAGGCAGATTCTTTACCACTGAGTCACTGTGGGTGGAATCAAGGAATAACATCTAAACTTTTTAAAAAATCAAGTAATAGTAGTAAAGCACATCATTTGAAAATTAGGTCATAAATATCTGAAACAAAATGCCAAAAGAGTTGAAAAGTATATTTCCTCAAGAAATGGGATTTGGAGATAATGTTCTGTGGAAATAGAACAAATGAGTGCTAATTTTCATCATAAGCCTATAGTGCTATTTTACTTTTAAAACTAAATGCAAGTGTTACTTTAATAAAAAGAGTATAAACAAAGATTTGGCAGATCTATACTTTGCAATTGCAACAAACAAGGGGAATCATACCATAAATAAAAGTGTTAAACATAAATGTCTTTAGGTGGTGGAGCTTCAGGTAATTTTGCTTTTTATTCATGTTGTTGGATTTTTCTAATTGCTCAATAATATGTGTATATTACTTTTATAATTGAAAATCTCAGCAACATTCTTTGTTAAAAACAAAGCAAAACAAAATCTTGCCTTCATTTGTCAGATAAGAAAATGGGCTTTGGAAAGATAATTGACTAATCAAGTTACATAGCTAATTGAGATAAAACTAGGGACTATGTATTTTTATCTTTTAATTCCTGTTCTAAGTATCTCTTCCCTAAGATCTTTTATCTTCAAAAGTGTTTATAATAAACATCAGAGAATTGGGTTAAAATACATTTATTTTGAATAAGTAACTCTAAGGAAAGAATTTTTCATCATATCCTATAAGTTACCTATATTAAAATCAATTCTAATTACAGGAAAGACAGAGGTTATAATAAACACTTAGAAAAGTGTAAGCATATCTGGAGACAGGCCTAATGATTCAGCAGCTGGAGTTTGATGAAGATATTAGTGAAAGGCAGAGTTGAAGTGGTTGGAATTTATTTTTAAGTGACTTGCATGTATGTGTCAATACTTGATTGGTGTGTGGTTGGTTGGTTTACTTAGGGGGCACTGGGGAGGAAGTGTGGGGAATAAGCTCTAAGCATGTGGATAGGGTTAGTAGAAAAGAGTTTGTTTTCATAGAAACTTTCCTGGCAAAGATTTCTCATCAAATATCACAGATCATATTTTAATTATAATGTCTTAAAAATACTTACTGAATGATTACATATATTAAGTATTGTACAAGGTTCTGGATATATTTCTTCAGTAGACTTTATTATTGTTAGTATTATTTTTCATGATACTAGTTTCCGCTACTTTACTCTGATCTCCAGAGACTTGAAAGTCCTGTAGCAAGTGCTCTTTGTGGTCCCCTGAAAACTATTGCAAATAATAAAATGAGAAAACTAATTTAGGTTATATGATTATCATGATATTTAAAATAGAAATTTAAAAAATAAGCCTGTATTCTTTTTTGTCATCTCATTTCAGAAAATCTTTGCCTGCATCTTATTTCATCAATAAATCATTAAAATTCAATTTAGCCTGGCATCTCAAATTTTAATTCTAATAGGATTAGATTTTTTTTTCTTTCCATGTTAGAGCATTGTTTTTTGTTTTTTGTTTTTTGTTTTTGCTTTACCAAACCATCTTATTTTAGTTTAGGTTTTTAAGCTGTTTATGTATATAAGAGTAGAGCCAATGAACAATGTGATAGCTTCAGATGAACAGCAAAGGGACTCAGCATACATATATGTGTATCCATTCTCCCCAAACTTCCCTCCCATCTAGGCTGCCACATAACATTGAGCAGAGTTCCCTGTGCTATACAGTAGGACCTTGTTGGTTATCCATTTTATTTATTTTTTTTCTTAGTTTTTTTTTTTTAATTTTATTTTATTTTTAAACTTTACATCATTTTAAATATAGCACTGTGTACATGTTGATACCAAACTCCCTATCTCTCCCCCCACCCCATTCTTCTCCCCTGGCCACCATAAGTTCACTCTGTAAGTCTGTTTCTGTTTTGTAAATAAGTTCATTTGTATCATTTCTTTTTCAATTCCGCATATAAAGAATGTCATACCATTCCTTCTCTGCATTCATTTTTTTTTTTTTTTTTTAAGGTTTTTCTTACTGCTGAAGGATGTAGTTTTTTTCTTTGAATATCCAGCAGAGGGCATGAAAGCCTACCTATAATTCTAGCCCAATAGCCAGATTTGATGTAATGGCTAAATGAAACCGTGAAGCTAGGTTTTTGACAGACCCTAGCAGAATGTAATAATAATGAGGCTCGAATTTGCAAAGAGGAATTTTGTACTTTAGCTTATATTGCTCACAATGAAGCTGAACATCAGAGAAGATGCATGCCATGAGAAAGTCTAGGTAATTTGAAATGTACTTCTGCAGATGACGTCTGTGAATGTGAGCTGCCTAAAAAGGCTGAGTAATTTATGTATATGCTCCTCCTGTGGGCTGTAACATCTACAGTACTGACCCCGTAGGTCTAGTCTGTTTCTTTTTTTTGTTCCTGACTATGAGTCCCCCTTTAATTTTCAGCTTTGTAGTTCCAACTTTGTTTCATTTGTGTTAGGAGCACAACTTTTATAAAACACAACCATAAAATTCAATATCTTTCACGGAAATGAAATAGAGCTAGGATAGGACTGTATAGTATTCAGGTAGGCAATAAAATGAAACTCAACCAGAATATTATATTTAAGGCAAAATGTGAAATACTTCAGGTTTGAATAAGAGAAAATGAGACAGTGAAAATGTGTTGGCTATAAGGCTCCACTTTCAGTGATTTTTTTTTTTTTTAATCAGAACAAAGAAAGGAAATAGAGTATACATTTTCAAGGAATCTTTCAGGTTTAAATTCATTTTGCTTTGTGATTTTGTACAAAATAACAATACAGGTTTTTTCCTCCTGTTTAATACTATATCCTGGAAAGTAGTATATCTTTTTATTTTACTAAATGTTGTTCTGGAAAAATGAAATGAAAGTAATATCCATTTACAAAATGGCATAATTTGGTGATAAACAAAAATGTAATTGCGTTTGTGCACTTGGAAATAGTTATTTTTTCCCCCTTCTAGAATTATGCCAGGGTTAGACATACTATCTGATTGATGAAGCAAGCAATGAATATCAATCAAAATGTCAGGTTTTTATATTAGTAAAATGAAAAATGGGCTTCCCTGGTAGCTAAGACTGTAGAGTCTACCTGCAAAGTGGCAGACCTAGGTTCAATCCCTGGGTTGGGAACATCCCCTGTTGGAGGGCATGGCAACCCACTCCAGTCTTCTTGCCTGGAGAATCCCATGGACAAAGGACCTTGGTGGGCTAGAGTCCACAGTGTTGCAAAGAGTCAGACATGACTGGGCGGACTAAGCACAGCACAATAGAAGATGAAAAATGGTATTGCTCAGAAACCCTGAAATTATCAATGAATGCACGTATCATCATTTCACTATTATGTTTATTGGGGGGCGGATTCCTCTTTGGAAAATCTATTTATAGGATGCAGTAATTAAAACTATGAGAATTTTCCTTTCTCTAGTAATTAATATAGTTATATTATAATATAATTACATCTGTCTTTATATTTAATAAAGCATCAGTTTTCTTTTTCCATGGATATGAAAATTGAATTCATGAATCAATTCAGACTATTCTCTAATTTATGTATCTAAATCTGGATAAATTTATAATGCTAAAAAGTCTTAGTTACTTACTAGTTGCTATTTAGATTTAGAAGTACCTGAAACAATTATTTTTTTTTCTTAAAAAATATTGTTAGACACAAATAAGAAAACCTAAGTATTTATTTTAGGACTTCCCAGGTGGCGCTAGTGGTAAAGAACCTTCCTGATGTCTAAGGAGTTTGTAATTTCCTCAGTTTTGTCTCATCCCAACAAAAATTTGAAGCGATGGACAGACCAGTGTTATAGCCCTCAGACGGACCAGTATTACAGCCCTCAGACAGACCAGTGTTATATCTCTCAGACAGACCACTGTTACAGCTCCATGTTACAGCTCAGTTTTATTTAGAAAGTAAAGGAAAATACATCCTTGAGGCATAAGGGCATGCCAACCCAAAAGACATGAAGAGAAGAGAGGCCCCCAGCCCAATTTTGGCTCCTCTTTTTGTATGTTTTTTTTTTCCTCCTCCTGGGTCTGCCCTATGTAAACTGGGCTAGCCAGGAGTGCTGTTTGTTTTACTTGAGGTCCTCACTCTGGTCCTCGGACCTTCCTTTGTTCTATTTTTGTGGGCTTTTCCCTTCCTTGTCTTTTAGCCACTGCCATTCTGGATTCCTTTTTCCTATTTTAACCACCTAACATTCCTCCCCTCAAGAGATGGGAGGCCCAATTATTTGGGAATAGGGGCATTGAGGCCTTTCTGGCTACTTCCTGCTGAAGTGGGATGGCGAGGGGCATTGGGCCTCCCCCTCAAGCCTCAGAGTCCTTATAGCAGTGTCCATCTAAGGGTGAGTGATATTTTCTGTGGTCGACTGTAGTTTTATATATCCTTGTTGAATTGGCATTGCATGTTGTAGCTTGTTGACCTGGGCATAGAAAAAATGGGTTAGACAATAACATGGAGCAATCATAAGCAGCATCAATATGGTGATAACAAGGACTAGTAGGGGGATTGGCCAACTCCAAATTCCAGATTGTAGCCACCTCGAGAACTCTCCAGCTGGTTTTTTGAGATCCTGTAGGGTCTGAATGTTTTCCTTGAGGACTGTGAGACTTTCTTTAACTTAGCTGGAGGTATTTATTCAGAAACAACACATCTCATTCAAGATGGCTCAAGTCCCTCCTTGTTCAGGGATCAGGAGATCTATCTCCTGTCTGTTTTGGATTACAACCCCTGCAAAGTTGTGTTGGCTCTTTGGCACTGTCCTCAGAAATCTTATCCCCAGAAACTTAATTTTGGGGGTGTTCATTAGAATGGCACTCATTTGTAGTTCTGAATAGGCGTCTGAGATCTCCCAGGGGCTCACAGTATATTGAGTGTCCTCTTCTGTTTTCTTTCATGGCTTGACTTGTGAGTAGTGAATCCAGGAGTTGTGTCCTGGTACCTTGACTGCTGTGGTGGTAGAAAGTATTACAGGGTAGAGGCCCTTTCATGTGGGCTGGAGTTGAGCCTTTGGGGACCCATCTTTTTAGACTTTAATTAGGACTTGCGTTCCTGGAATGTACAGTGGTGACTCTTTAGAAACTTTTGGGTCCTGGTTGACACCCCACAAGTGTATATCATTTTGGAGTTGCCCAGTGGCCATGGTATAAGACCAGAGGGTCTGAGCCTCTGGATCTAGGAAGAGGTCATTGACATAAACAAATGGCCTCTCATATAGCATCTCATAAGGACTAAGAACAACTTATTCCTTAGGGGCAATACAAGTGCAGAGCAGAGCTATTGGTAAAGCCTCCTTCCATCCCAAGGAGGTCTACTGGGTTATCTTTTTATTGCTGATTTTAAGATTTGCTCTTTCTACTTTTCCTGAAGACTGAGGCCTCCAGGCACAAAGGAGATAATAAGTAATCCCCAATGCTTTAGAGACCCCTTGGGTGACCTTAGAAGTAAATGATGTTCCATTGCCACTTTGTAATGACCTGGGAAGACCAAATCTCAGAATGATTTCATGGAGCAGTTTTTTTACAACCTCCTCAGCCTTCTCAATCCTGGTGGGAAGGCCTTCAATCCATCCTGTGAATGTATCCATCATGACTAATAGGTATTTATACCCTTCAGAAACTGGCTTCTGGGTGAAGTCCATCTGCCAGTTCTCTCCTGGGTAGGTCCCACATCATTGGACAGGCTGGGCCAGCTGGGGTCTTTGAGCTGCTTGGGGTTGCTTAGTTGGCAAGTGGGACATGAGGAGACCACTTGACTTATAGTTGTTTGGAGGCCTGTTCATCTGAAGGATCTTTCTAGTAACCTTTGGAGGGCCTTTTCCCCTAAATGAGTGGTGGCATGTAAGAGTTAACCGACTTCCATCAGAGGTTTCCAGCAAGAAAAAGGAGTCCCTCCTTTTGGAAGCACCCCATATAGTCTTCTTAAAATCCCTCACTCTTAGCTTTAAGAGTCTCACCTTCAGTATATGAAGGAGTTTCTGGCAAATTAGTCTGTGGAACTAAGGTGGCAATCCCTATTAGGTCATTGCTCTGTAATGCTGCTCTCTTAGCTGCCTGATTGGTTGCTTGACTCCCTCGTGCCACTTCCGTGCTCCCTTGTTGGTGTCCTTTACAGTGGGAGACTGAAACCTCAGTGGGCAGATAAACTGCCTCCAAGAGCCTAAGGATATGATCGCCATATTTGATTGAGGACCCTCAGGTGGTCAAGTGGCCTCTTTCTTTCCAAATAGCAGCATGTGCATGTAGCACCAGAAAGGCATACTTGGAGTCAGTATAAATGACTTCTCTTTTTCCTTTTCCTAGCTCTAAAGCTCGAGTCAGGGCTATGAGCTCAGCTAATTGGGCTGAAGTACCTGGTAGCAAAGATTTAGCCTCTATGGTCTCAAAATTGGAGACTACTGCATACCTGCTCTTCTTTTTCCATCCAAGACAAAGCTGCTTCCATCAGTGTACCAGATTTCCTCAGGATTGGTCAGAGGATCTTCTGACAATCCCTCTCGGGGTTTTGTCCAGTGGTCCAAGGTTTCTAGGCAAGAGTGAAAGGGGAGAGAGCCCCCGGGGGTAGTAGTAGGGTGGCTGGGTTAAGAACCTCACAAGGAGATATAGTGATGCCTGGATTTTCCATCAGCACTACTTGATATCTGAGGATTCTTTGATCAGACATCCATAAAGGGCCTCTCCCATTTAGGAGTTGTTTCACTTGTTGGCTGGTAAAAATAGTTAGTTTGCCCCCAAAAGAGAGTTTTAAAGCATCTTCTATCAGGATTTCAATAGCTGCAAGACTTCGAAGGCGGGGAAGCCAGCCTCGGGTGATTGGGTCGAGCTTCTTGGATAGGTAAGCTGCAGGCTGGGGCTCGGGTCTCAACCTTTGAGTTAACACTCCCAAGGCTATTCCTTCTTTTTTGTGGGCATAAAGTTGGAATGCTTTTTCTGGGTCTGGCAACCTCAAGGCAGGTGCTTGAGTTAAGGCTTGTTTTAGTGTGGCCTCTGCCTTCTTTTGAGGAGTTACCCACATCAGTGGGATTGAATCATCCCGTCCCTTCAAGCTTTCATATAAGGCCTGGGCAATTAGACCATAGTTGGGTATCCAGATTTTGCAATAACCAGTTAGCCCTAGGAAACCTCGTAGTTGTTTTTGAGTCATGGGGAAGGGCAACTCGAGGATTCCTTGTACCTGATCAGAGGACAGCCTCCTGGACCCGTGTGTAATCTGAACTCCCAGGAAAGTGATCTTTGTCTTGACCATCTGTGCCTTAGCATGGGACACTTTATATCCCCTCTCTGCCAAAAAGTTTAGAACCTGAATTGCATGTTTTTGGGCATTTTTCTCATCTGGAGAGCAGATTAGTAGGTCATCAACGTATTGTAATATTTTCCCATTAATTTCCAGGTCCAGATCTAGGAGATCCTATCCTGGCTAAGACTCTGCACAAAAGTTGGGAGCTATCTCTGAACCCCTGAGGTAATACTGTCCAAGTCATCTGTTGACATTTTTCTCCTGGAGCCTCCCACTTGAAGGCAAAAAGATATTGGGATTCTTAAAGATGGAGAAGCTCTATACAGTCAGCAAAAACAAGACCAGGAGCTGAATGTGGCTCAGATCATGAACTCCTTATTGCCAAATTCAGACTTAAATTGAAGAAAGTAGGGAAAACCACTAAACCATTCAGGTATGACCTAAATCAAATCCCTTATGATTATACAGTAGAAGTGAGAAATAGATTTAAGGGCCTAGATCTGATAGATAGAGTGCCTGATGAACTATGGACGGAGGTTCGTGACATTGTACAGGAGACAGGGATCAAGACCATCCCCATGGAAAAGAAATGCAAAAAAGCAAAATGGCTGTCTGGGGAGGCCTTACAAATAGCTGTGAAAAGAAGAGAAACAAAAAGCAAAGGAGAAAAGGAAAGATACAAGCATCTGAATGCAGAGTTTCAAAGAATAGCAAGAAGAGATAAGAAAGCCTTCCTCAGTGATCAATGCAAAGAAATAGAGGAAAACAACAGAATGGGAAAGACTAGAGATCTCTTCAAGAAAATTAGAGATACCAAGGGAACATTTTATGCAAAGATTGGATCCATAAAGGACAGAAATGGTATGGACTTAACAGAAGCAGAAGATATTAAGAAGAGGTGGCAGGGATACACAGAAGAACTGCACAAAAACGATCTTCATGATCAAGATAATCACGATGGTGTGATCACTCACCTAGAGCCAGATATCCTGGAATGTGAAGTCAAGTGGGCCTTAGAAAGCATCACTATGAACAAAGCTAGTGGAGCTGATGGAATTCCAGTTGAGCTCTTTCAAATCCTGAAAGATGATGCTGTGAAAGTGCTGCATTCAATATGCCAGCAAATTTGGAAAATTCAGCAGTGGCCACAGGACTGAAAAAGGTCAGTTTTCATTCCAATCCCAAAGAAAGGCGATGCCAAAGAATGCTCAAACTACCGCACAATTGCACTCATCTCACACACTAGTAAAGTAATGCTCAAAATTCTCCAAGCCAGGCTTCAGCAATACAGAAACCATGAACTTCTTGATGTTCAAGCTAGTTTTAGAAAAGGCAGAGGAACCAGAGATCAAATTGCCAACATCTGCTGGATCATCGAAAAAGCAAGAGAGTTCCAGAAAAACATCTATTTCTGCTTTATTGACTATGCCAAAGCCTTTGACTGTGTGGATCACAAGAAACTGTGGAAAATTCTGAAAGAGATGGGAATACCAGACCTCCTGACCTGCCTCTTGAGAAATTTGTACGCAGGTCAGGAAGCAACAGTTAGAACTGGACATGGAACAACAGACTGGTTCCAAATAGGAAAAGGAGTACATCAAGGCTGTACATTGTCACCCTGCTTACTTAACTTATATGCAGAGTACATCATGAGAAATGCTGGGCTAGAAGAAGCACAAGCTGGAATCAAGATTGCTGGGAGAAATATCAATAACCTCAGATATGCAGATGACACCATTCTTATGGCAGAAAGTGAAGAGGAACTAAAAAGCCTCTTGATGAAAGTGAAAGAGGAGAGTGAAAAATTTGGCTTAAGCTCAACATTCAGGAAACGAAGATCATGGCATCTGGTCCCATCACTTCATGGCAAATAGATGGGGAAACAGTAGAAACAGTGTCAGACTTTATTTTTCTGGGCTCCAAAATCACTACAGATGGTGACTGCAGCCATGAAATTAAAAGATGCTTACTCCTTGGAAGAAAAGTTATGACCAACCTACATAGCATATTCAAAAGCAGAGACATTACTTTGCCAACAAAGGTCCGTCTAGTCAAGGCTATGGTTTTTCCTGTGGTCATGTATGGATGTGAGAGTTGGACTGTGAAGAAGGCTGAGCGCCGAAGAATTGATGCATTTGAACTGTGGTGTTGGAGAAGACTCTTGAGAGTCCCTTGGACTGCAAGGAGATCCAACCAGTCCATTCTGAAGGAGATCAGCCCTGGGATTTCTTTGGAAGGAATGATGCTAAAGCTGAACCTCCAGTTCTTTGGCCATCTCATGTGAAGAGTTGACTCATTGGAAAAGACTCTGATGCTGGGAGGGATTGGGGGCAGGAGGAGAAGGGGACAACAGAGGATGAGATGGCTGGATGGCATCACTGACTCGATGGACGTGAGTCTGGGTGAACTCTGGGAGTTGGTGATGGACAGGGAGGCCTGGCGTGCTGCGATTCCTGGGGTCACAAAGAGTCGAACACTACTGAGCGACTGAACTGAACTGATGCAAAAGAATGCATCTTTGACATCCAAGACTGTAAACCACTTGGCACTGGGTGGGATTTCTCCCAAGATTACATAGAGGTTGGGTACTGTGTGATGTGGGGGGACTACAGGTTCATTTATGATCTGGAGCTCTTGAACCATTCACCAGGTTTCATCCTTTTTCTTTATAGGGAGGATCAGGGTGTTACACAATGAATTGGTGGGGACCAACATCCCACAGGCAAGGAATTTATTTATTAGAGGCTGTAGTCCTTCCCGAGCTTCTCTTCTGAGGGCATATTTTTTCCTGTTAGGAAACCTAGTGGGATCTCGGAGGACAGTGATGACTGGTTCAGCTTCGTGGGTTCGTCCCGGAGTCCCCTCTTCCCACACTTGGGTGTTAATGTTGTTCTCCCATAGTTTTTGGTCCCTCTCTATTAGAGAGAGTGTAATGGGTTCCTCAGTAGTAACCAGAAGCTATAGGGCTCAAGGGGCTGAAAAGCTTTCCATCACAAGGGTAGTCCCCAGTTTAATGAGTATATCTCTTCCCAATAAGGGAGTAGGACACTTAAGGACCACCAGAAACTGGTGAGAAAAAATTTGTCCATCCTAGCAACAAAGATCCACTCCAGTACTCTTGCTTGGAAAATCCCATGGACGAAGGAGCCTGGTGGGCTGCAGTCCATGGGGTCGCTAAGAGTCGGATACGACTTAGGGATTTCACTTTCATTTTTCACTTTCATGCATTGGAGAAGGAAATGGCAAACCACTCCACTGTTCTTGCCTGGAGAATCCCAGGGACGTGGGAGCCTGGTGGGCTGCCGTCTGTGGGGCTGCACAGAGTTGGACACGACTGAAGCAACTTAGCAGCAGCAGCAGCAGAAGTGACTTAGCAGCAGCAACAACAAAGAAGTGCTTGGGTGAATCTTTTAGTAATTGTTTTTCCTGTTGCACCCAAAATGGTACAGGTTTGGGAGGAGAAGTCTCTGCAATAGGTCAGGACAGAGTAGGTAGCCCCTGTGTCAACCAAGAAATTCTTGGACCTACCAGATACATCCTATTGCACCCTTGTTTCCCACTCCGTGATGGTTATCAGTGACAGGCGGGCTGGCTGGAGTGGGCCACTTCAGTCCTGTTAAACCATCTTGAGGGAAGGCTTAGTGCTTGACCATTGAAGCTCTTGGGTCCCAAGGGCAGACTGCCATCCAATGTCCCAATTGATGGCATTTGTAGCAAGCCACTTTAGGAGACTTGTCATGGTTTGGACACTCTTTGGCCCAAAGCACCGCCTGTCTACAGATTAAGCATTTGTCTGGTGCCTTGTCCTCAAGGACTCGGAGTTTGCCAAAGGGCTTCCCTGGAGGGTGGCCAGCATCTGGGCATGCCTTGTCTCTTTCCTTTTCTCCCTTTCCTGGGCCTTGGCTTCCCTTTCCTGTTCTCCATTATAAAAGGTATTGGTGGCTGTGTGGACCATCTCATCTAAGCAGGCAGCAGGGTCCTGCTGCTGTAGCTGTTGTAACTTTATTCTAATGTCTGATGCACATTGGGACAGGAATTTGTCCTTTAAAATCACCTGTCCCTCCTAAGAGTCTAGGTCCAGAATGGTAAACTTTTGGAGGGCCTTTTTCAGCCTTTTCAGAAAGGCAGTGGGGTTCTCATTGGCTTCCTTAGTTATTGCTGAGATGTGGGCATAACTGATTTCTTTTTGCTGGGCTGCTTTCAGTCCTGCCTTCACACAGATCAGAAAATGATCCCTTTCCCAGATGTGCTCAGGGTCATTATAATTCCAATTAGGTTCTGAGGAGGGGACAGCAGTTTCCCCTATTGGGTTATTTATCACTTGACATGTGAAGCCCCATAGCATACCTTTGGGCTTCCTTTAAGACCCTAGCATGCTCAGGGTCAGATAAAGTTTGACTAAATATGACCATGATGTCTTTCCATGTCAAGTCGAAGGCCAAGGTAATGTGTTGGAATGTATCTATATGTTTGCCTGGGTCGTGTGTATAGCTTCCCAAGTCTTGTTTGATCTGTCTTAGTTCTAAGAAGGAGAAGGGCTTATGGACTCTGGTTGGTCCAAATTTTCCTCCAGTTTCAACTAAGGGATGTACTCAAGTTGGCTTTTGTGGAGGGAGTGCTCCCAGATATGGGGGCATGTTTGGATACAAGGAAGGAGCACCAGGCAACTTGGGAGCTGTCGGGGGTGAGCTTTTATTGGGGGTGGGGTGGGGTTCCTTCTCTTGGTTGTCTGTGCCTAACACTATTTGCCTAGTAGGCTCACTTTTATGGCATACAACAATCCCATACTTAAGCCAGAGTTCCTTCATATCTCTTAGTTGGAAGAAAATTTGGACATAGGGCATCCCTGTATATTTGCCTTGTCTTTTTCAGAATAAGTCTAGCTGCAGGATGGTATTGTAATTTAAACTCCCATCCTCAGGCCAGTGTTCCTTGTTCCCCAGAGGATACCATGGCCACACAGTGGCACAAAAGAATTTTAAGAAAATTCTCCTTAGAGTTAGAGGATTGAACACCTTCCAGTTATCAAGGATGCATCTCAAGGGCATCTGTCAGGAAGTGGATTGGTTATTTCCCATCTGAAAGACAGTGATGACAAGGAGGAAAAGAAAAAAGAAAAAACTAATAGACTTCCTTCAATTTCCATAAGTGGACTTCCTTAGGGGTGAGTCTTTTCGAAGCTTATCCTACCCAGTACTGTTGCAACCTGAGAGCCAGGCATTTCCCGGGTCAGGGTGCAGATCCCCAGGCAGGCTGAAGCATGACAGCCTTTTGGAGATTGAATCCCCAGGCAGGTTGAGGCAGGTCAATCTACCAAGAATTGGGTCCCTGGGCAGGTCGAGGTGTGTCGATCTCCTGGGATCCCTGGACTGGCGGATCCCCAAGCAGATTGAGGTGTGACAACTTTTTGAGGACCATATCCCTAGGCAGATCGAGACAGATTGACCTCCTGGGGTCCTGGACTGGTCTCCAGCATGACCAATGCTGGGTAGGATTGCTGCTGCTGCTGCTAAGTCACTTCAGTCGTATCCGACTCTGTGCGACCCCATAAGACAGCAGCCCACCAGGCTCCCCCATCCCTGGGATTCTCCAGGCAAGAACACTGGAGTGGGTTGCCATTTCCTTCTCCAATGCATGAAAGTGAAAAGTGAAAGTGAAGTCGCTCAGTCATGTCCGACTCTCAGCGACCCCACGGACTGCAGCCCGCCAGGCTCCTCTGTCCATGGGATTTTCCAGGC
Organism: Bos mutus; assembly: GCF_027580195.1. Lineage (NCBI taxonomy): Eukaryota > Metazoa > Chordata > Mammalia > Artiodactyla > Bovidae > Bos > Bos mutus. The sequence continues at coordinate 75,937,176 of NC_091617.1, forward strand.
AAGAGTACTGGAGTGGGGTGCCATTGCCTTCTCCGGCTGGGTAGGATTAAGGGGTTGTAATTTTAACTCATTGCCAGTTTGTTCACTGCAGATGGGAATAGATATCACAATGTAAAGCAATCCAAGCCTCTGCCCTTAGGCTGGGAACCTGCTGAAGCAGCCATAGCCTTATCCTTTTACTGCTCTAAGGGAATGTAAGTCACTGATTTCCTCCCATAGTCTTCCATAAAAGCAGGTTAGAATGTCTCCAATGGTAAACATTTCATTGTTATAGACACATTTTAGGCAATAACAGAAGTAATGACAAAGGAGTGGGTTATCTGGTCCTGTTAGGGGCATTAAGAGTATTTTAATAATAAGCGGGGTGGAACAATGTTGCCCACAAGGGAGCAGGGTCCTGGTTGTAGTAGTTAGTAAGAGGCTTAAGAACAAATTGATAAGAGGCAACAGACCAGATGTTCCATAAAAGTGGAGTGGAGATTTGATCCGGGGGTATGTTTGGAACTTTAGGAGAAGGGTGGTAAGGATTTGGGCCCAAATGGCCTGCAGGGCTAACTCCCAAAGTGGCAAACATTATCCCTGGAAGCCCAATTGCTTTTGATGGGATGCCAACAGATGGACCTCTAGCAGGCATTGTGTGCCAGTCACCAGCCCTAGCTGGTCCACTGAGAGATGCTGTTGTTGCATATGTTGTAGGAAACATGGAAGATGAAGGCCTGAATATCTAGAGGGATTGGATATTATACAGTATTTCCCTCCCAAGGGCCAACCATTTTCTGGTTGTCCATCTAGAAGATTGTAGAGGCAACATCGTAGGCCTGGATGGGGCTCAGGAAAAGAGGATGAAACAGGAGGGAAGGGGGCAGGGCACAACTTTGGAAACAATGACATAGCGCAAGAGCATAACATAAATCAATTAAAATCAAATGGGTCCAAAATGACAAGTCAAATTCAACTAAACCTTGATCCCAAATCTGTAAGCTAAATGGTACACACCCAGAGGTGGCAGGACAGTTCCAAGGCACTGTCAAAAGACAGAGGAGTGGGTGGTTCCCCAATGGTTGGGGTGATCCTCCCACTCAGCATATGAATTCACCTAGCTGGCAAAAACTAGCCACACCACATTCCACAGCCACAGCACTTGCCCTCTGCAATGGCCCACACCCTGTGGAGTGTGCTTCTTTCTATATCAGAACAAATCCACCTCTTAGCTATTGCTATGTCTCTAACTGAATTTTTGCAATGAGACATCAGAGCCTGAGCTTCATTAGGTCCTGAAGCCAGGCACCATGGGTTTTGGCAGGCTCAAGTCCCGGGAAAGAGGAGCTGAAGGACAGGAGGAAAAAGCAGTGGGAAAAACGTGCCAAGGAATCCCCTTCACAACCAGCCAGAAAATCTGCTAAATACCTGACCTGTGTTCACAGTTTTCATTGACCTGATCCATGGCACAAAGAAGATTAAGGACAGAAGAACCCCCACCGGCTTGGTTAACAGCTATTAGAGTGCAGAGGATAGTGGAGCCGTCAGGACATACTGAGGATAGCCTCTCCAGAGTCCCTCAATTGCCCCCACTGCCGCCCACCTGTTTGTGGGGGGTTCGAGAAAACAAGAAACGAGAGATTATAAAGGAATTAAGATTTTGTTAGGCATATGTCCTTCCAGCCATAGGAGCGAGGACCTCCGACTTTAACAGGTCTTCTGGAATCTGAGACTGAGCCACGTGAACTTCCTGCTGAGTTCATTTTTCGCTGTCCCAGTTTCCAGCACGCTGGGCTTCTTGTCTCTTCCCCTGCCCTGGGTTTTCTTCACGTTCAGCTTCCACTGTGGGAGCTTTTGCTAAGGTGGGCTCCTGCTGTGCTTGGCCTCCTCCTTGTGGGGGCCGTGCCGAGGTTGTTTCAGCCAGGTTAAATCTGAGAAATGGCACTATAGATGTCGGGGGAGTGTCTAATTTCCTTGGTTCTGTCTCATTGCAACAAAAATTTGAAGTGACAGATGGACCAGTGTTACAGCCCTCAGACAGACCAATGTCACAGCTCTGTGTTACAGCTCAGTTTTATTTAGAAAGTAAAGGAAAATACATCCTCAGGGTGTGAGGGCAGGCCGACCCAAAAGACACGAAGATAAGAGTTCCCCAGCCCAATTTTGGCTCCTCTTTTTATGTTTTTTTCTCCTCCCCCTGGGCCTGCCCTATGTAAATTGGGCTAGCCAGGAAGGCTGCTTGTTTTGCCTGAAGTCCTCACTCTGTTCCTCGGCCCTTCCTTTGTTCTATTTTTGTGGGCTTTTCCCTTCCCATCCCTTCCCTTCCGCCATTCTGGACTCCTTTTTTCTATTCTAATTACCTAACACTGCCAATGCAGGAGACATAAGAGACACGGGTTCGATCTCTGGGTTGGGAAGATCCTTTGGAGTAGGAAATGGCAACCCACTCCAGTATTCTTTGCCTGGAAAATCCAATGGATGGAGGAATGTGATGAGCTACAGTCTATAGAGTTGCAAAGATTTGGACATGACTCAAGGATTTATTTAAACTAACTTTAAATACACACAAGGATTTATTTTAAACAATCAGTGGACCATTGCATGCTTACCTGATACCATATGAAATGCTTGTCACTTGTGACATGGCCAACAATATAGACTGATGTTACATTAGGAGAGTTAGATGAAGGGATGGGAATACCAGTCTCTTAAGGATACCAAAACATTACTGTGGTTCTTCTTTCTGGAGATAAGGGCTTTTAAAGGAGAGTTTGCAGTTGAAAGGAATATTTTGGTAAGCTGTGTAAGGAGCAACCAGTCAAGGAACACTCAGATAAGAATAGATGGTCACTAAAAAGGGTAAGTCTGTAACTACATGACTTCCATTTTGTTGTTTGAGGCTTAAGTGTTTGGGACTAAAACTAAACTACTTAAGGCAAGAGATTGTCTACTTTTTTACTATAATTCTGTTATCGTAAGGAGAGGATTCCATTGAGAATTGGTATATGCTCAGAACAGCCAATACTGGAATACTCCATGTGATTAAGCCTCCACTGTTTTTAGCCTGATTTTGGGTTTCCAAAGACACACTTTTTTCTTAGTTTCCTTCATTTTTGTTTTCTATGTTTTAGACAAGGTTTGCTGAGTCCTTCAGTTTTTTCTGTATTAACCAATTAGATTATGTTTTTTTATTTACTAACTTGAAGCTTTTCCCTTTGCCAGTAAAATAAAGCCCCCCTCTGATTTCCTCCTCTAATCAATACTTCTTGCTACATAGTTTTAGAAAACAAAGGCACGGTATAATGTTGTTTCACTTTAGTAAAAGGAAAACAAACACTTGTAGCTAGAGTCTTTCCTCTCCTTCCCCTAACTCTCTAGCCTATATAGGCTTAGCTTTGCATACAAAAACTTAATTTAGAAAGTAGCAGAAATGTTTAAGGATTCCTACAACCCTCCTCAATTTTCTGCCAACATCCAAAATTTCCCCCAGCAAACTCAGGAAGACCCTAACGGGACACATCTATTTGGCTTCATTTTCCTTTATCTATGCAAAGGATGTATCACAAAACCATCCCCTTAACATCCAATTTCAATTGCAGTCCCTCCCTACTCAAGCATTGTTAACACATTTAATCCACAAGTTTTGTGGAAGCAGTCGAGTTTTTGTGAAGGAAACCTTATAGCACTTTGAATTTTTCAAAGGTCACCTAAACCCTGATTCAAATACAGATTATAGAAATTAAAGTTACAGTATTGTATTTGAACCATAGCAAATGCAGAGTGTGGATCTTGCATTTAGAGCCAGTTTAAAAGGACATTTTTCAGACAATTAGAACAAAATAGACATTGGGAAACGGATATTACTGAGTTGTTAATTGTTGATTTTGTTTGCTGGTGTTGTGGTCTTTATGAGTGAAATTATGTGATTTCTAAGATCTATTTTAAACAATCAAATAAATATTCTTATTTTCTTATTTAGCTCTGGAGACAGTCTCTCTGAATTTGAGCATATGTCCATTTTTCACTTATTATTACAACTTTTGCTTAGAGTATATTTTATTTTAAAAATATTACATTGATTAGACAATTGCATGCCAAAATTCAGCTACTCAAATTTGGATTTACCTATTTTTGATGTACACAAAAACATTTTTACTTATTTTTATTTTATTTTAAAATCAACTCAGTTTCAAACTTAAATGTATTTAAATAAAAACTTTAAATTGCATAAGTGGAAACATGCTTTTTCAAATCCACATAAAAATGAGTAGGTTGCTGTAAAATAAAAATATTTAATGTACCACCTAAAAATATTTCAAATACTATTGCTATTAAGTACAATATAAAATATTTTGAGAAAATAAATACATGTTGTGAAATTGGAAATAGACCATAGCAGGGACCCCAAAACAAAACAAAACTCATAATTTCCATCTGCAGAAATAAATATTCAAACAATTAGTGATTATTTTAAAAAGTTTATCAACTGTACTCAACTTAGTTAAGTAAATGAATATCAAAACAATGTATCATTTTTAACCATAAAAGTGGTAACAGTATTAAACATTGCAAATATCATGTGTTGTCAAGGCTGTGGGGAAATAAACATTTTTATATACCCCTGGGGAAGTATGAATTAGCATAACATTTCTTGGAGGCCAATTTGGCTATGTGTATCAAAAATGATAATACATATTTTCATGGATTTGGTACTTCTACACACAAGGCAATTTTATAGTTATAATCCTACAAGAAGGCAACGATGTTTTCAAAAGCATATTCATTGTCACTGTGCTTAATAATAGGAAAAATGGCAGCAACAATGGAGATGATTAAGGGAACAAATAATGGTACATATGAACAAAGAACAATGCAGCCATTAAAAAGAATGAGGTGATATGGAAAATGCTATTAAGGATGAAAAGTGAAAGTGAAAATCGCTCAGTCATGTCTGACTGTGATCCCATGTATCTACAGTCCATGGAATTCTCCAAGCCACAGTACTGGACTGGGTAGCCGTTCCCTTCTCCAGGGAATCTTCCCAACCCAGGGATTGAACCCAGATCTCCTGCATTGCAGGGAGATTGCAAGATTATTTACCATTTGAGCCACTAGGGAAGCCCAAGAATTCTAGAGTGGGTATCTTATCCCTTCTTTCTGAACCAGGAATCGAACCAGGGTCTTCTGAATTGCAGGCGGATTCTTTACCAGCTGAGATACCAGAAAGCTCGTCAATAAGTATAGTTAACTATTAATTTTATTTTTAAACAGAAGATAAAGAATAGCAGTATAGTGTATACATTTTCAAAGGATTTATATATGCCATAAATTTCAAATCTTTTCTTTGTAAGGATAGAAGAAATACATGATAGTTATATGTCTTGGGAGAGAGATGGTGGGGGAAAACCATAAATGTGGGTAAAAGAGACATTGTTTAATATTAATATTCTGTATTGTTAAGTTTTGAAAAATCTTACCCATGTATAATTTTTCTCTATGTTAACAGACACTCTTTGGGTGTGAGGATAATTGGTGTTTTTATTTGTCTGATGTTTTATTCTTTATTCTTTTCTGTTTTAAACAAATAAAGATTATTTCAATAAAAATTTTAAGTGAAAAATCACCAGTTTTTTTTTAATGGAAACATAGGGTAACCAATGTTGGATTATGTATTATATTGTTTTCCAAATATATCACTGATTATCAGGGGCCAAAATTATTCACTTGAAAGTATTTAGTAGCTGAAAGTTGCAGAAACTGTTCTAAGAATATATTTTTTTACAAATAATTCCCAGTTTATCTCCTTAAAATGAAACTGGAACTATTCTTTCCAGCATGAAGATGTGGAGATAAAGAAACAAAACCAAAAAGGTAAAGTAATTGAAAATAAAATTTAAAAAAATTTTATTAAAAAAAAAAAGATTGACGTGTAATGGAGAACATATGGTAAGAAGATTAAACTTATCTCTGTGATGAAGTCTGCCTTAATAAGACTTTTGCTCCATGTATACCTGTGATGGATTCATTTTTTTTATTTGGCAAAACTAATACAATTATGTAAAGTTTAAAATAAAATAAAAATTAAAAAAATAAAAATAAAAAGAAAGCTATGGTACATATACACAATGGAGTATTACTCAGCCATTAAAAAGAATACATTTGAATCAGTCCTAATGAGGTGGATGAAACTGGAGCCTATTATACAGAGTGAAGTAAGCCAGAAGGAAAAACACCAATACAGTATACTAACACATATATATGGAATTTAGAAAGATGGTAACAATAACCCTGTGTATGAGACAGCAAAAGAGACCCTGATGTATAGAACAGTCTTATGGACTCTGTGGGAGAGGGAGAGGATGGGAAGATTTGGGAGAATGGCATTGAAACATGTAAAATATTATGTATGAAACGAGATGCCAGTCCAGGTTCGATGCACGATACTGGATGCTTGGGGCTAGTGCACTGGGACGACCCAGAGGGATGGTATGGGGAGGGAGGAGGGAGGAGGGTTCAGGATGGGGAACACATGTATACCTGTGGCGGATTCATTTTGATATTTGGCAAAACTAATACAATTATGTAAAGTTTAAAAAAAAAAAAAAAAGACTTTGCTCCATAGATGATGCTTCAAAGAGGCTGACTGTTGAAGGGAAGCCAGGATAGTTACTGGCAGAGTAACACTAGCACCTTATGACCTTGGATTGTGTTTCTAACGAGTGCTTTTTAGCAAATATCTTCATCTTCATTTTCTTTCTTGAAAGGGGGAAAAATACTATTTTCCTAGGGTTTTCATTTTAAAGTAATTTGTGCATTTCAAAACCACCTTATCCCAATTATGTTCTGAGGTCATGGAATTACAATCTTTAGCACAATAGCTCCTCTCTCTTGATTCTGTTTCTTTGTACACATTTTTCTCTTTACAAGAAATTATTTCCCTGCTATTTCTTTTCTTTGAAAATGCCTGTCATCTTCCTTTATGCAACTGAAATTTCCCTCTTCTCTGAAGTTTTCCCTGACTCCAAAAGTAGAAGCAGGGGTCACTTTTCCCATGACATTTCAGTCACAGCGACATTATGCAATTATTTTATTGTACTCTAAAGTTTCATTTTTTTTATGCCTGTGTCCCCTCTATGCCTTAGGCAGCTTTAAAACATAGAGATGGTCTTTCAATAAAACTGCACAAATGTGTGCATGACTAATGGAAGGAACAATTCAATGAACAAATAATTGCATACATTGGATACAAATTAAGTAGTTTCTCCAGACTAGGGTATTATCATCATTCATTCACTCATTTACTCAAAAATATGCATTAATGACCTACAATGCATCAGGCACAGTGCCGGGAATACAGCAGTACACAAAGTAGGAAGTGTTGTGCTTTTTCAGAATTTGCAAACTTGCAAGATTGAGATACATATCAGGAAACTGCACTCAAAGTGAAGGGCAATGCGGGTAATGAAAACAGAGCCCTTGGGTGTTGGGGAACCTAGTCTATTGGAAGTCAGGGAGGCCTCCCTGAAGAAGTGATGTGTTCCTGGAGACAGGAAGGATGACAGGGATAAGAACTGGAAAGGGAAAAGTGGTTCTAGAGCTGAGGCAAGACAAGCATGTGGCTTTTGAGGCAAAGGCTGAAGTGCAGTTTGATTGGATGGTGGTAAGATATCATGGCATCTAAGATATCATGGCATCTGGTCCCATCTGGCAAATAGATGGGGAAACAATGGAAACAGTGAGAGACTGTATTATTTGGGCTCCAAAATCACTGCAGATGGTGACTGCAGCCATGAAATTAAAAGATTTTTAATTGCTTTCTCCCTGGAAGAAAAGTTATCACCAACCTAGACAGCATATTAAAAGTGGAGACATTACTTTGCCAACAAAGGTCCATTTAGTCAAAGCTATGGTTTTTCCAGTAGCCATGTGTGGATGTGAGAGTTGGACTATAAAGAAAGCTGAACACTGAAGAATTGATGTTTTTGAACTGTGGTGTTGGAGAAGACTCTTGAGAGTCCCTTGGACTGCAAGGAGATCCAATCAGTTCATCGTAAAGGAAATCAGTCCTGAATATTCATTGGAAGGACTGATGCTGAGGCTGAAACTCCAATCCTTTGGCCACCTGATGTGAAGAACTGACTCATTTGAAAAGATCCTGATGCTGGGAAAGATTGAAGGCAGGAGGAGAAGGGGATGACTGAGGATGAGATGGTTGGATGGCATCACCGACTCAATGAACATGAGAGTGAGCAAACCCTGGGAGATGGTGAAATACAGGGAAGCCTGGCATGCTGCAGTCCATGGGGTCACAAAGAGTGGGACACGACTGAGCAACCGAACTGAAGAAAGGGAGAGAGTGTTCAAAGAATTAGGAGAGGTATCCAAGGACCAAGTTATGGCCAGCCTTTTAAAATCATGCTAAAATGTTTGTTATTTTATCCTAGAAACAATAGGAAGACCTGTAAGTAACATTATTGAATATGTATTTTTTAAAAGCTCCATCTGACTATAGTCTAAAGCATTGACAGGAGGAAGGGAAAGAGGAAGCTGACACAATCATCAAAGAGAGAAAAGATAATGAACTACATATAGATCATTATAATATCAGCATATCTGAAACGTTTAAAGTTTACAGTACTATAAACAAGGAAATTATATGGTGAAGGACATAATGAGACCTCTGTATAGTTGTATTGTCCAATCCCCCTGTGTGGAAATCATCTTTACTGTATCAAGAAAACACAACAGCTAGTTTACAAGAGCCCACACAGACCAAAGGCCTGTATCATTTACAGACCTTAAGCATTTAAGTATCATAATAATAATCACTATTATGGATTAAATTCTATGGATTACCATAGAATTAATGGTAATTTGTAGGTTGATAATGACACTTGAATATAAACAAATATTGAAAAACAATATTCATCACTTTTTGAACTATTAAAAGAAGGGTCATATCTTCTTACCTTTCCAGCAAAGACCTGACTTAATTATTAATGCCCCCCACTTTTACTTTATCTCACTAATAAACTAACTTTATTTTGTATTCATGAATTGGCAAATGAAGGGGAGGAATTTTAACCATTTATCCTGCCTTTTCAGAGTAACTCAAAGAAACTAAGGCTTATTTTACAAAAGAATTTTTACTACAGATGAAGATAGAATAGAATTAGAAAACCATCTTTCTACAAACTGTAAGCAATGTATTGACTCCAATAAAGATTATCAATTTAAAAACTATTATTTTAAACTTATTATTATTGTTGATCAAGAATAGAATATTTCTGTAATTTCTGAAATAACACCACAATAATCACTTGTATTTGTCACTAAAGGAAAAACACATACAACTGAAGAGTGGAGGAACCAGATAAGCATCACCCTGATCCAGTGGACAACTTTAGCATAATTATGTCTAAATCAACCAGATATTAGGTCTCCAAATACACTTCACATCACCTACAGTATGTTTTAGAAACTATTTAACTTGATTTTATCAAAGCATTTTGATTTAAATTTCAATTTGCTGGAGATACAAGGTATAGAAAAACAAGCTAAATAACCACCAGAGACAATCCAGAAGATAGAAAAAACTAGGAAAAAATGTTCAGCTTTTTTTTCTTTTAAGTAAATTAGGGAATGGTGAAAGAAAATGTAGCTTGATTAAAAGAGCCTTGAGTGGCATAACAACCAGAGGAAATGCAAATACTGATTTGCAGAAATCAGTAGTACAGTTGAGAAACTTGGGTAAATTTAAACATGGATTGGGTGGGTGTTAGATAAGATGAAAAGTTATTGCTATGAAAAGACAATGATAATTAATGGAGGACAATTTGATTAAAAAGCCACACATATGGAATGCACTCTTAAAAAAGAAATACATTATCTTTGTACATATATGCATAAACAGAATATCTGGAAGAATGTGCAGATGTTCAATAGGATTTTAGGAGTAGTGATATAGGCAGAGAGCATATGGTCCCACTATATTTTAGTAAGATAAAGTTTGGTTGTTTGTGCTTTCCAACTTTCTATTATACAATGCACACATATAACTTTGTTAATAACAAAAGGCTAATTTCAGTTTAAAATGTGATATTAAAGATTTTATAAATTTATAAATTTTTATTAAATCTTTTTGTTTATAAATTTTTTATTTTTCCATTTTATAATTTTTTATTTTTTCTTATCACAATTGACAGGACATGATTAAATTATAGTACTCAGATTGAGTGGGCTATTTTAATATTTCAATCTAATAACCAGATGTGTATATATTCTGGGCTTATATTATTTTTTCTTTCCAAGCATATTGATCTATCACTGTGTGAATTATCGCTTCTTCACAATTTGACATTTGCTTTGCTGTTCACTAGCTGCTTTATGGCACCCCACTCCAGTACTCTTGCCCGGAAAATCCCATGGATGGAGGAGCCTGGTGAACCGCAGTCCATGGGGTCGCTAAGAGTCGGACACAACTGAGCAACTTCACTTTCACTTTTCACTTTTATGCATTGGAGAAGGAAATGGCAACCCACTCCAGTGTTCTTGCCTGGAGAATCCCAGGGACGGGGGAGCCTGGTGGGCTGCCATTTACGGGGTGGCTCAGGGTCGGACACGACTGAAGCGACTTAGCAGCAGCAGCAGCAGTAGCAGCTGCTTTATTTGGGGATGCTTCATTGAATTACTATAGATTAGGAATAAAGATTCCCAAGGGAATTTTCAAAACATTACTAATGCTTTTCAGGATATGCAAATGGTTTTATTGAAAAAAAAATTCAAAGCAGTCAAAGATTTCAATTATCTCCATAATCTTCTGAAATATTTCCTCATAGAAATGAAAACTTTCAGGAGGGAAAATTTTGTATCTCTAAAATTTAATTAATCATTTAATTAATTTTACCCTGCCTTTTCACAGAAATACTTCAAGATACTTAATAGAATATACAAAATATGACAGACAATAAATCATAAAATAAATGTGGGAATAAAAAATTTAAATGCCAATGTTGAGTAAAAAACACAAAATAAATTTTAAAATGCTTAGAATAAAACCCATATAATTAATAAACATAATAATTAATTTTGCTAAATGTCAATTAAACAGTAGTTACATCCATGAAGTAAAAGTGAATCAATAAATCACTCTTAATTCTAAGATTAGACTAGTATTCTCCTGAGATATTGGTAAAGAGATGCTTGTGAAGTATGAACATCATTTTCAAGGATATATGAACAAGATGCTATTATCTCATTTTTACATTATTTAGCTTTTAAAATTGGAAACACTTCTTTTGAGGGCTTCAGAAATTCACAACTGTATTTCCATTTTCCAGAGAACTAATTTTCGGTTTGGTTTTATAATCTGTTAAGGTACTGCATGACTATTACTGCTAATCATGTGACTTTCAAGGAAACAGAAAAACTAAGGTAAAATTTTATAGCTTTAAAAAAACTCTTCAGTTTAAAAACTGAAGAATGGTTATATTATGTATGTGAATAAAATCCATTAGCAATCTTTCATTGATTTCTTTAAATGTATATATAACTCTGTTTTTTCAAAAAGCACATATTTTGTGAGGAAAATTGACTTTTTTTCAGTAGAGAATTGTGAGCCTTTATTGCTTTCAAGCAAAAAAAAATTATTACATTTTATCATATGTTGGCTCTTTTGCTGGGTACTGAGAATCCAGGGGTGAGAGGACACCCGAATCAGTGAATTCTAATATGGCTCATTCCTGAAAGGCATTGAGATGCGCAATCAATCAATACTAAGTGAACTCCCTGGTTTAGCTATTAACTGCTGTGGTTTAATGTTCGACAATATACAAGCAAACTTGGAGTAGTGATAAAATAATACACAGATCTCTTATGTTGCTAATGAGGAAGAAAGTCAGCACTGACTCTGATATTAATTTGGTATTAATTCAGCATTTGCTTTTGACATTTAGAGCATAGTGAGGGCACTTTTTATCTTTAACTCCCACCAGTGGCTGGTACATAGAGCTGTTCTTTTCTTTTTCTATTTTAACAGAATCAGAGCAATGGTAAGCTTTGATATACTGGTTTGAATTTGGAAAAATCATCTTCTTCAGAGTTATCAAATAACTCATTCAGTGGAGAATACAAAAAGTGAGCCAAAAGCCAGGGAAAGAGCTAAAAGCTTGTCAGTCCCTTCAAAGATTAGAATCTCTGGCCTCCTTTGAAAGTTTCTGTCCATTCTTAAAAAGAGTCATTTCATTTTAATACCACCATGTCACTGTCTCTCATAGCAATATAGAAATCACAGCAAATGTTTTTGTATCCCAGCAACCTTATCATCAAATACAGGGGAAGTGTGTGTGTGTGTGTGTGTGTGTGTGTGTGTGAGAGAGAGAGAGAGAGAGAGAGATGGTAAAAGAATGCGGAAGAAAGTAATAATTGAGAAGGAGAAGCAATAGGAGACTAATTTTTTGAGTAAGCTGAGCAATTAATTTAGTCGGACTTGAGGCCTAGATGTCTGTTCCTGGATAGGCCTGCTATTTGGTTAATTTGAACTCACTGATTAGTTAAACAACATATATACACAGACTGATACATGTCACTTCACACCCTGGTGTCGACAGCATACATTTTGGCAGTCTGTGTTCGATGGATCGCATGTGACCGGGGCATGGAAACAGCTGTTGTTGAATAGGCTTTCCTTGTGGAATAAGGATAGCTCCTCTCAGGTCCAACATCTGTTCAGAAGAGATAAATGTAGCGATATAAAAATAATTATGGCTCAGTAAACTTTCGGGAAAATGTAATTATATATTCTTCTCTCAAAGAGGCAAGAATATAAATATTTTAAGAAGGAATCATCTAAGAACCCTAGAAGAAAATCTAAGAGTTTTAACCTGAAAGTTGTTTTTAGATTTAAAATTCAGCCAAGTAATTTCCTTTTATTTTTTTTTATGAGAAGACAAATTTCCTAGTTTTATTTCAGTGACATTTTAGTAACCTAATAGTAACACATTACATTCTTTAACAAGGATACATTTGATTTGACTTTGCATCTACTTCTCTGTTTAACTCTAGAGCTAAATTTAGTCAGTTGTGTGAAATCAGATGTATAAGATAATGACACATTGAAATAATCAATATCTATTTGGGTATTGGACACAATTGTATCTGCTCCGCCCCCCGCCTTTTTCAACAAATATATCACTAACTGGATAGTAAGGTTCTAGTATTACAAATCAGTTGTCCTTGAACAATAGAAATTTCTAATGGTAATAGATAAGTATCAAGCTATCAATATTACTTTGGGCTGGTGAGATGTGTTTCCATTAGGTTGGGAAAAATAACACTGGAGGCAAGGAAGTGTGCTATTTTATTTTGTCCTTACCTTTGAACAGGTATAAGCAGCATGTGAGGATAGCACCAGCCAAAAAACAACCCAAAGAACCAGCCATTCCAAGCCAACAGGACCAACCAAATTTATATTGGATGCCAAGAAATATATTGTGCAAAACCAGAGAAGAACGTTCTACATAAACATCAACAGCATACCAAACAGAGCCAATTATTCCTGGGGCACCTGAAAGAAATAGAAATTGCTAAAAATAATTCATGTCTTTTCCAAATATAAATCCAAGAAGATTAAGTTATTCTATTGTATTGTATTTAAGAGTATTCTATCATGCTGTATTTAAGAGTAGTCTACGACTCCCCTGACCCACCACCCAGACCCATGATTGAAGTTATGTCAACTACAAAATCAGCACCTGTAATTTTAGTGCTTTGGGGTTAAAAACAAATAACTGAAGTAGAAATTGAAAATTTATCTACCACACCCACCATGTAAGAATAGACTAAGAATTTTGTTTATTTCAAATAAAATATAATCCTCACAGATTTGCCTTTCTGAAAATTGACTGGTTTGAAATGATGCAACTAGAGTCCTTTCACATGTACAAATTACAGGTATAAATTGCATGTCAGGGCTCAGATTGGAAGAAAATATCATGGGCAGTTGTAGAACAAAAACTTATATGAAAATAGTGTTTCTGAAATCTGTAAGCCCCCAAGAAACTCTCACCTTTTTTCCTAGTAAGTCTGTGATTTCCATTTAAGTCACAATTTCATTGCATTCTTTTCACAATTATTTAATGCAACAAGTTTAAGAAGGACCTGATCGTGAACACATAATAACCTTTAGAATACAGGACATAAATAACTACATCTTTTCTGTAATACTGCGACCTATAGGTTTAGCATGAAAATTTTTTTTTTTAAACTTAAAACAGATTTTATATATATATATATATATAGCATACTAATTTCAAATGATAATTCCAAGGCTTTGGTCATCTTGGGTGATTTACTTCAGTCATCTTTTTAGCCATTCCTGCAGGAATTTTCTTCATTGACTTATTTTTCTTTAAATTTAGTTTTGATATTTTATGAAAAATAGAGTAGATTATCTAGTGATGTCTTGAATTCTAGAACAAAATTGCATAGCATTAAATGATGTTTAAATTTGCTAAACAAAGTATATTGTTATATACAAAAGGTTTATGTTTTCACTAAGCTGGATATGGGAATGGATATTTTGAAAAGAAAAAAAAAAACAATAAATTATTGTGGCTTTTTAGTGTAATCTAAGGATCCTTAGGGCCTTGTGAGAAAGTATCAGGGAGGTCCCATTTTTGACCATGTGATGGGTGAGACTTTCTGCTATGAGCTTACTCTGCCCACTTTGGGATCTTTACAGTAACAATTAAGAATGGATACTATTGCTGGGTCTTTATCCTAATTTGCAGACCAAGAAAAGGAGACAGATTAAGTTAACTGGCATAAAGTCCCACATTACACATATATACATATCTCCAAGTATTTTTAGTTTTAAAATTCTCATCAATTTACCCTTCACATCCCAGTCAGGTTCCCACTTAAATTTGCTTTGGTGACTGTTTGCTGCTACCAAAAAAGAAGACGGTTTTCACTCTGGAGGGTAAACTCATCAGTTTTCAATCTTCGTACATTTTGGTTTTTTCACAGTGCACTTCCTCCCAATTTGCATTGTGATCCAAGAAAGACACTGTGTTTTATTTAGGATGACTAAATTGAAATTAATGGCTGACCTCAGGAAAATATCAATTTTGCTGTTTCACTAATAAACCCCATATAAAGTGCGTCTTGATTTATTGTTTTTTAGTCTTGCTTGATTTATGTCTTCAGACATCCACTTACTCTCTGCTTAAGTGAAGATAAGATCATACTTGTTTATTGTTACAGATATGATCATATGAGTTGGCACATGAGAAAAGTCTAATGAATAACTTGATACAACTTGCTGCTAAGTGGCTTCAGTCGTGTCCGACTCTGTGCGACCCCATAGACGGCTACCCACCAGGCTTCCCCGTTCCTGGGATTCTCCAGGCAAGAACACTGGAGTGGGTTGCCATTTCCTTCTCCAACTTATACAACTTCTCCAACTGATACAACTCAGGTCATTGCAAAGAATTGGTGAGGATATGTACAGGCAAGGTGGTGGCAGCTTGGGGCTTACTTTAGGATTTAACTTCAAGAATAATCACTAAAAAAGTTTTTAAAAATTTAAAGCTTTATATACTTTTTAAGTGGTTAAAAATTGTTTGAGGACATCAAAAACCTTGATTGGGGATATTAGCCAAAGATTAATATCTGATTACAAAACTAAGGAAAGCAGAGTTGGTAGATGTGCTCCTTATTCCTTCATTCTAGAAAAGTAAGTCACATATGATCCTAAAATGAACTCTTTCAGAACAACACCCTTCTTCATCCCAAAACCTTAGTTGAGTATCTTTATCCCCATCACTAGTCCAGACCAGTACCTGCTATTAGTAACGTGGTTCCAGCAACAAAGCTGATGCGGACTTTGATGTATGGCTCGTCAGGGAGGAATTTCACGCAGTCAAGTCCAAGGAGCAGAGTAATAAATCCAAATCCAGCTAGAATATCTGCAGTAATCATCAGCGCCCGAGTTACCACCAGCTTCACTAGAAGATCAGAGCATGTGGTTTCAGCATAATCAGAGGAAGGAGACATGTTAATACATAGAGGTGCACCAAAGGAAAAAAGGCAACTGCATACATCAACACATGCCCAGTGAATACAATCACACTGTAAATGTGCATGAACTTGAAAATAAATACTCTTATTTAATTTTTTTATAAAATCCAAAGTATTATAAGACTACTGACATTAATTGTTTAAACAAACATTATTTGTTTAAGCACTGCTTATTATGATCCTCTTAGCAAAATGCCTGGCATATGGCAGAGACTAAATAACTATTTCTCTTTTTGCCTCCTGTTTTGGAATGAGTCTTGTTCACAAGTATTAGCTGAAAGCTATATTGAAAGTAGAGTATGTCTTCTTCCAAAGATACCCAATAAATATTCAGTAAATAATTAATCACTATATTTGTTTGAATTTCTATTGGAAAAATGTAAATAATTGGTTAAAATTTGATATAGACGAGAAGAATAAAATACTTCAAGATGTCTCACGCCAATTCAGGTGGGAGCCATCAGCAGATCTTTAGAAGAAGAAGGAACTTCTGTTACTAAGTAGATTATTTCTGGAAGCCAGAATCGTATTTTCGTTTAATTCCTTTATGTTGTGACCCCTCTTGGCCAACACTGTGCATTAGTCTATCCACCTTGCATTGTCAACTGCACATATTTTAAAGCCATCACCAATGAGAATATTTGGCAGAAAGTCTAGGAAAGAGAAGATCAGGGAAATAGAAGTGGAATAGTAGCAGTCATCTGTAATGGGAACGTCAACTGTGAAAGTTTCCTCAATTGTGAGTCTCAGTGATACTAAACTAAAACTAGGATAATGTTACCACTAATGGAGGATTAATTATCTGAAGTCAGAACTATTGGTGCTTTAGCTGGCTAGTGGAAAGGAGTAATAAAATTTATTGCTTTGATGTTATAGTAATTATGTTTTATTTTCATAGTGATTTGGGGTTTCATTTTACTGAAATAATTTTTTCCCCAATGATGAGACCACTTTAGGACCTACTTAGTTATAGACTGCCTGTAAAAATGTGGCCAATCTTCCTCATTTCAAATATAAAATATTTTCATAATCCTTCTAAGAAAGGAAATCAATGCATAAAATCAATCTGTACCTTAATAGGTGAATATTTAAGATATCAAAAAGTGACGATATTTTTAAAAATTTGACTCAAATTTAGGCCAAATCTGAAGTTCATTTTTTTTTTCAAAATTGAAGAAAGAGAAAAATATGTAACTTGTTAGGTTGATAGTTTTTATATTTTGACAGATCTCCTTGATCCTCAAATGGGTATACACAAGTAAGCCTCCTGTTCAGCACCCCAAAACAAGTGGTCCCACACTCTGGAGTATTTCCCTTGAAGTTTTGTAAGTCCCCTTTGAAACTTAGGTCAACAGGGCCAGGATTGTCATCTGGATAGAGTGCCCTGGAATCACTGTGGGCCCTGGTCTTCCCCTGTCTGACCTAGACTCCCGTACCAAGTGTGATTCAGATGCTCCGTGGAACTTGAGGACTCACTCCTATGGTGCCATCCAAGGACCATATAGCTAGTTCACTTTCAAGAAGGCAGCTCTCTAAGTAGGTTGCTAATGCTGGCCAGTCAGGAATCTCCTTTTGGAGATTGTCTTGGATTTGGCTACCAGAATATTAAATACTCTGATTTGAAGGGATGAGATGGACTCAGACTAACAGTATCAACAGAGTCCTAAAAAATGCATCTGAGTCTAAATACCCTAAGTAGACAAGAGCAATGAGAAAGGTGATCTAATTGTGATTGTATAAAACATATCAAAGACTAAAAATAAAATCCTACGCTCTTATAGGTAACATCTTCACAGTTCATTAGTTTCTTAGAACACATTTTTATCTCTTTTGTCTTTAAGCATATGGTAGAATTTTTAAAGAATATTAAGAGATTGTTTAGGATATTGTTTAAAAGTAATAGATAAAAATATATCAAGAGGAAAATGTGAAATAGTATAGGCAAAAGATACAAGACCATATTAAAGTACAGTGGCTTTCTCTGTGTAGTATGAGATCATTCAAATCCTATGAATGATTTTATTGTCTTCTTGCATAAATGTACATAACAATATTTTGAAAGTTGGAAATATTGTATCTTTCTGTTCTTCTCAGTTCTAAACCTAGCCCTGAATTTCTAGAATAACCTAGTGTTCACACGAACACAAATGTTCATTCCTATTGACCAAATTGTGCTTCGTTCTATGTAAAACTAGGTTAAGTGCAAGGAAAAAGAAAAAACATAAAAGGTTTTTTTTTAGCCAAAAAAATGAAATAAAAGCCTTATGAATTATGTTAAAAAGTATTCCAGGCACTCAAATCCTAAATGGCAGAGAATGCTGTTTTTAGAGCACAACTCCTTTTAAGTGCTTTTCCCTGGACTAAAATAGCCGTCCAGGGGAAAAGTCACATTCTAAGGGTTTACTTTTCATTTATCTTGAGAAAAGAATTTGCCATGTTGTACCACCACCCATCATTTTATTTGAAAGAGACTAAAACAAATTTGCTTTAATGACTGCACTAGTACTTAGCACAATTTGATGTTCTAAATAAATAAATAGTATGGAGAAGAGTGGAGAGAAATCAGTAATAAGGCTTTTCAATCTGTGAAGTCTCTATTCATAGAAACAAGGGCCTTGTTAACACCTAATTATAATTTAAAGCTAAAGGTAGAGAAGCTGAAGGAACTGGCTTTTTATATCTGCTAATAATGTGTCACATATCTGATTTTTTTTCATTCCCTGATCCCACAGTCTGTGTCTCTTTGCTTATCTCTTTGTCTCCTTATCTGTTCTTCTGTCTCTGTCTCTGCCCCTCTGCCTCGACCTTCTCTCTTTCTTAGCAAATCATTCACTGAAATATTGTAAACTTTCTATCTGACCTAAGTCATTGCTAAAAGACTTCTCTGAAGTCTTTTCATCCAACCTATCAATTCTAATCATAAAAATCACTGCCCTTAAAGAATTAATTTCATTTTTTTAAGTATGAGCCTACTGTGTATAAGGCACTACAACAGACTATTTGTGGGAGAGCAGAGCTGAATAAGGTAACAATTTTACCCTAAGGGAATTTATAAATATATGGGGAAAGACTAAATATCCTAAAAATGCTTCAATTCACATTTCAGAAATAATAAACTAAAATTTTAATCAAAACATTTAGAACTGAACAGAACCTTACTATAGTATAGTAGAAGACAAAAACACATCATGGAAACCTGAGTTCAATTTCCTTTGGTCTTCCTGCCCTGACAAGGAGGGATGTGTAAGGCATACGTACAGGAGTGCTCAGCAAGTATAGAATCATACTCATCACAGGTGCGAATTCCATCAAAAGCATTTGTGACACACTCCCACCAGAGGCCTCGGCATTTTGTGCTCACCTAGATGTCAGAGAAGACAACATGTGAAACAGCCAGGCAGACACACTTCAGTTTACCTTGATCAAAGGAAGAACTTAGCTGTTATGAGACCAGTGCTTACAAGGGTGATCTGCATTTCATTGACAACAAAACCATATATTCTAGAGTATTTTCTCTTAAGCACTAACAATAAAGACTTTTCTCAGCAGAAAGTAGGCTTATTTCCTGATTTGGGAGTGGAGGGGGAATCAGTCATGCTGAAGATGGATAAAATCAGAATTAAACACATTCAGATGCCTATGGTTGGTTCCATCATCAAGTCATTTCATTTTGCTATGCTGACATTTACTTATCAAAAAAAAAATCAATATAACAATAGATGATCACTGTTGGCATCTTGATTCTATTAGGAAAGTACATTAATTTTTCTTCATCATGAAGATGAATCCCTTGAAGAAAAATGTTATTATACATGAAATTCATAAATTTAAAATAATGGTCAATGAAAGTTTTACATGAAGACAACAATAAATGAAATATAAAGACCACACGACTTCACCCTTGCTCCACTGACAGACTACAAACGCTTAAGCTATGATGTGGATATAAACAAACTGAACATTAATTTCATAAACCTGACAGTTGTAAACCACTACTACTTAGAAATGTTGTACAGATGATTCTAAAGATCCACTTTAAAGCTAAAAGGTAGCAGTGTACTGAAACTTCTCATACTTTATAAGCTGTAAGTCAAAATAGATTTCCTAGAATTATAAACATGCCAACAGGAAATGTTTTCAAGTAATCTTGACAGAACTGTTGCATATGGAACAGAGCTAATATGATTGCTTATTCTGATTTAATTACAGATTCACATTATTTTGGCAATCTGGGAATAGTTTAGTAAGATTTAAACACAAATTATCTTGGAAAATGAAAGCATAAAGTTTTTCTTAAAGAAAGAATAAATAACAGAGCAGAGTGGGAACAGAAATGAAAGGCAGGGAGATTATAACTGATGTGGAGAAGAAAGGAATATAGCACATTTTTATTTGCAAAAGAAAATTATATCAGAGGATAACTGTACTATGAAACTCCCTGCCCCATGTTCTGCTTTGAAGTTGTTTTGTGCAGCAAATAAGACTTTACTGCCAGCTGAAAGAGAAGTCCCTCAGTCGTGTCCGACTCTTTGCAATCCCATGGACTGTAACCTCTAGGCTCCTCCATCTATGCAATTCTTCAGGCAAGAATACTGGAGTGGGTTGCCATTTCCTTCTCCAGGGGATCTTCCTGACACAGGGATGGAACCCGGATCTCCCACATTGCAGGCAGGCTCTTTACTGAAGTGATTTAGTACACACATCTCATCTGAGACACCACAGAGACTAAAAATTTAATACAGAAAATTCATCGTATGAAATCTAATATATCAGTTTCTGAGGGAGGATTTGAACATACAAAGTTATATGAAAAATGAAAGTGTTAGTTGCCAAGTTGTCTGACTCTGTGACTCCATGGACTGTAGCCCGCCAGGCTCCTCTGTCCATGGAATTCTCCAGGCAAGAATACTGAAGTGACTTGCCATTCCCTTCTCCAGGGCATCTTCCCGACCCAGGGATCAAACCTGGGTCTTCTGCGTTGCAGGTGGACTCTTTACTGTTTGAGCCACCAGGGAAGCCCAAAGTTGTATACACATAAAATTTAAACTATAACTGATAAAACAGACTTTAAATTGACACCCATTACTTGTGTTGTTTCTTTGAGCAAGATCTTACCTTTTTGAGCCTCAAACTCCTTGTCTTTATATAGGAACTAATGCTAGAGTGACTATAAGAATTAAAAATTACAAAAATACATAATACAAGTGATTTGCTCAATAAATGATAAAATTTGTAAAGTACTTAAACATCATAATAACCTGAGTAGTGACTAAGTTCAGCATTACTAATGAACCCTATGAAAGTTGAGAAAAGTAGATGTAATTGGTTGAATGGCAGCCCCTGCCCCCAAATGTGACCATGTTCTAATCCCCAAACCTGTGAATGGGACCTTATTTGGAAAAAGGAACTTTGTATGTGTAGTTAAATTAAGAGTTTTGAGATAAGGAAATCATCTTCAATTACCAGGGTGGCCTTAAATCTAGTGACAAGTGTCCTTATAAGAGACACACATATGTACATGCTGCTCTGTTCAAAATGAGTAACCAACAAGGACCTATTTTATAGCATATGGAACTCTACTCAACGTTATGTGCCAGCCTGGATGGGAGGAGGGTTTGGAGGAAAAAGGATACATGTATATGTGTGGCTAAGTACCTTCCCTTTTCACCACAAACTATCAAATATTGTTAATTGGCTATATTCCAATACAAAATAAAAAGTTTAAATTTTGAAAAAAAGAGAAATGCAGAGGAGACACAGAAAGAAGAGAAGGAGGTCATGTGACCACTGAGGCGGACTTCAGAGTGACGCAGCCTCACGTCACTGAAGCTGAAAGGTCATCAGAAGCTGAAAGAGGCGAGGAATGCATTTATTCTCTTCTAAGAACCTTCAGAGGCAGTGCAGCCCTCTTTGACTTCAAACTTCTGGCCTCTGGAACTGCAAGAGTATATTTCTCTTGTGTTAAGTCAACAAATTGTGGTAATGTGCTGTGGCGGCCTGGGGAAATGGATATAATAGAGATGATTTGTACTAAACTATTATAATACAACAGAAAAAAAAAAAAAAGCCTTCTCATAGCCTTTTACTCGTTGGAGTCTCAATGAACAGAAACACACTGGATCTAGTTCATTCCAACTTGAAGTAGGTTATGTGGACCTGAAGTCACTATTCTAATAATCAGAGATTGACTAATAATCTCCAATTTCCTGCTAACTCAGCTACTAAAATGAATTAATGAAATCTAATTTAGTCATTCTATTTGAGGTTATTTAGAAAATGAGATGAGATATACATTTCAGGATACTTATTTTAAGCTAAAAAGTATTTTTTTCTTGCCAAAATAATCCAGTAGTGGTGTCATTTTTCAAGGCTATTGATCATTTACCTGCAATAACCGTATTTAGAAAAGCAATGAGCTCATTAGGGGAAACAAGGAATCCAATTTCATTAGGTATTAATGCTCTAGGGCACAATATTAGATTGGTATTCACACTCAGTCAAGGTACGTGAGAATAGTGGCTGTAATTAACTAAACTTCTGTGTTAATATAGCACTTACTGGAGACACCCTTAAAGGTGCCTTTGTGCACAAAAAACAAGGTTAAAAGATTGTAGGTTATTTATCACATTTAGGAAAGCCCTCCTTGCCTAAAATTTAGAGTCTTCACTTATCCTTCTGTTGTATAATGTCTTATTAAGAACTCTCTAAACGGCACAAAGGTAAGTGAAAATGTTAGTCGCTCAGTTGTGTCTGACTCTTTGCGACCCCATGGCTCCTCTGTCCATAGAATTCTCCAAGCAAGACTATTGGAGTGGGTTGCTGTTCCATTCTTCAGGGGCTCTTACCAACCCAGGGATTGACCCTGGGTCTCCTGCATTGCAGGCAGATTCTTTACCCTCTGAGGGAAGCAAGCAATTCTATAATCCTTAAAGTTTTAAGAAAAGGTTCTTGCAAAGCAGACTGATGCTTAAAATATTATGGTTAATATTTCTTAAAGGGCAAAACTGTGGTGTTGGAGAAGACTCTTGAGAGTCCCTTGGACTGCAAGGAGATCCAACCAGTCCATTCTAAAGGAGATCAGCCCTGGATGTTCTTTGGAAGCAATGATGCTAAAGCTGAAACTCCAGTACTTTGGCCACCTCATGCGAAGAGTTGACTCATTGGAAAAGACTCTGATGCTGGGAGGGATTGGGGGCAGGAAGAGAAGGGGACGACAGAGGATGAGATGGCTGGATGGCATCACTGACTCGATGGACATGAGTTTGAGTGAACTCCGGGAGTTGATGATGGACAGGGAGGCCTGGCATGCTGCAATTCATGGGGTCGCAAAGAGTCGGACACAACTGAGCAACTGAAATGAACTGAACTGAACTGAACTGAAAGGACAAAAACAACATTAACTATAATTTTATCTCACAGTGTTATCCAAAATGGACAATTCCAAATTTAAGCTTTGTCCTCTTAACATGTGATCCATATATTAATAGATAACATATAAAATAAAACTTCAATAATTTTTATTTTTATTTATTTCAATTTTTTTTAATTATAAAAGTATGATAACACATTTACAGAAGACTTGGAAAATACAGAACAAGGTTACATGTAGTTCCACTATATACTACCATTATCTTTTAAGTAGATAAATTAAGATTTTTAGTTGGAGTTTCAATATCAAATTCAAAAATTAACAGAATGAATGTACAGAGAGGTAGAAGGATACAGTAGACCTGAAAAGCACTATAAACCAATTCAACATAATTAAGATTTATACAATTTTCACACAACAGTAGGATACAAACTCTATTCAAGTTCCCATAGACTTCAAGCTAGGAGACACTGGAACGTATCTGAGGATGTAAAACAAGGTGCAAAAATTTCATGGTCTAAAGGCATTGAAATCATAACAGAGCCTGTTCTCTTATTACTGTGGAATTATGATAGAAATCAATGCCAAAGATATTTGAAAATAACCCATATATTTTCAAGTGCAATGTGACATTTACCAAGAGAGATCTTTGACTTAGCCATTGAATTGAAAGCTTCCATAAAGTTAGGCTGATAAACAACATAGAGGGCGATTGCAAAAAGAAAGCATTTACTTTTCTGTAAATAATGTTTTCCCTGTTTTGTTTTTCACTTTTTAATTTTATTTTAAAGGGTTTTTATTTTTATTATTTATTTATTTGGCTGTGACACATCTTCGATCCTTGTTACGGCATGTGGGGTCTAGGTCCTTGGTCAAGGATCGAATCCATGATCTCTGTTTTAGAAGCGCAGAGCCTTATCCATGGGACCACTAGGGCAGTCCTGATTATGATGAATTTTTATATCATTTCAATGAATATTTATTGATCCTGAAGTGAGGAGAAGTCAGTTTACCCAAGGTGTGACAGTAAAAGTACAAGACACAAATATGAAGCCAGCATAAATTTCTTAATATTTATTATTTGCCAACAGTAAAACATAAAGATTTTATGAGTACAGACTTCTGGCCAATGTGGCCACCTGGAATTCCTGGTTCCATGTAGCAACAATTAGCAAGAACTGAGTGGGTCTTCAAATTTCTGCCTATCATTGAAACCTTGCCTCAAAAGTCTGTCTTCTTCCATGAGATTCTCCCAGTCTCTCCAGCTAGAGATCCTACAGCAACCTGTAGGATCCTACAGCAACCTGTCCATATTTCTATAGCATTTATAATGTTGCATTATCTTTTCATATGCATTTATGTGCATCAGTCTCCCAAGTCTGTCTTTCAGACTATGTTCATTCATTCAGTGTCTGTCCCATGTCAGTCAACCAGCTAATGCTGAGGATACAGCAATGACCAAGATAGGAATGGCACCTTGTTTCAAGGAGCTTACAACCCCTGCTTCTCAGTGTATAATAGATGCTCAATAGACGTTTACTGAGAGAAAATATTTGTCGGTTTTTTTCTAATCCATACACATTAACTCTCATTTCAAATTTGCCATGGAAAATGGTTACTGATACACTAGATGTACAATTGATCTTTATATGTCCTTTCAGCTTGACTGGATAGAGTAGAATAGTCAAATCCAGGAGTCTAAGAACTATTACTGAGACTAAGAATTTATGCTGATTGGATGTCAGCCTAGACCCTATCTACTCAATTGACTCTGGAAAGTATTTACCATGGTGGCACTTTCATGCACTGGAGAAGGAAGTGGCAACCCACTCCAGTGTTCTTGCCTGGAGAATCCCAGGGACCGGGGAGCCTGGTGGGCTGCCGTCTATGGGGTCACACAGAGTCGGACACGACTGAATCGACTTAGCAGCAGCAGCAGCAAGGATGAACAGGATACCACATAGACAAGGCTTAAGGAAACCAGACTGATAATCTCTCTTCCAGTTGAGTATGAAAGTGAAAGTGAAGTCGCTCAGTCGTGTCCGACTCTTTGCGACCACCAGGGTCCTCTGTCCATGGGATTTTCCAGGCAATAGTACTGGAGTGGATTGCCACTTCCTTTTCCAGGGGATCTTCCCGACCCAGGGATGGAACCCGGGTCTCCTGCATTGTAGACAGACGCTTTACCATCTGAGCCACCAAGGAAGTTGAGTATATAATGGCAAAAATTAATTCCTTAATCCTGGGATTTTTTATTCTAAACTCTTTAGCAGTTTCCCATTAAGGCGTCTCTATCCTGCTGCTGCTGCTGCTAAGTCGCTTCAGTCGTGTCCGACTCTGTGCGACCCCATAGACGGCAGCCCATCAGTCTCTATCTAGTCTTTGCCATTTTCTCTTTTCTCATCACTCTGTGTTACAAGCAACAACACACAATTTTGCCTACATTGTCTTTTTACTACAATTTTGCATGTGTCTTGCCTCTATATATTTTATACATCTTTTGAGAAGAGAGAAACTTAAAATACTGTAATTCACATTTTTCATATGTAGTAACTATACATAGCAAGTTAGTAAATACTTATTCTTGGCTGACCACTATCAAACAAGATTTTTCTTTTTCACTATGCATTATGTTATAATTGCATATGCATTGGGATTTATGTGTAAATATAAAATATAGGAAGAATAATGCACTAGCCAAAAGAAAACTGGGATAAGTCATGAAGATATATTTTTCTAAAAACCACCATAAAATAGAAACTTATAGTTTCACACCACTTTGCCAACCTCACACTAGTGTACTGTAACATTGAAGATGCAACTTACTGGCTTCCAGCACTAACTTGAATATATTTATTAAAATGCAAAAGTTTTAATAATACTAGAGTAAACAATGTTTTCTAAAACATGAAACATTTTCACTTTGAACAAAAATGGCTTTTGAATTTTTTTATACTAGAGTTCTGAACTTTTAATTTTTATATTTTATTTTCTTTTTCTTACTATTCTAGGGCCTAAAAGAACACAAGACAGGTATTTATAAGGATGAGGAAGCAAGATTAAAATAAACTTAATAAATGTCATCTTTCCCTTCTAGTCCATTTACATACCATGAATTTATTTGCTAAAATACGTTTGGTTAACTCTGCTTACTTAGCTGTGAAGCACTGGCTAAAGGTTTAAATGGCAAGAATGGGACAATGCAAACTTACTAGGTAAAATATAATGTCTGTGGTCTTCATGATAATATCATCTAATTTACATATATGGACTATATAAGTATTTTCATTGTAATATTTATTATTTAATTTAACCCATATATTTAATCATTTTAGAATGTTTTCCTTTTGAAAGTATGGTATCTTAATTTTGCAATGTTTACTATCCAGTGACAGAGATCACAATTTATGTTGAGTGAATTATTATAAAATATTAATTTCCTTTTATATCTCTCCTTTTCTTCATTTCTTTCCCCCTTTGAAGCACCAGGAAGAAAAGTTATATTTTCTAGATGAGAATACTCTCTTCACTAATTTTATTATGCATCTCAGGGGACTGGATCTTTATTGTTATCTGATTAAAAAGAGGAACCAGATCCACATATTGGAAAAATTTAAATTGCAACAAGATGAAAAGTCTTGCCTAAGAAAAAATAATGATCTTTCTACAGAAATACTTCTTGTTCAATGTGAGATTTCCAAATAGTACTTCATATTTTATTTCATTTATTTATTCATTCTTTTAGTAAGTTTGTCAAGTATCATAATAGGTACCCATTCGGTTTATATTAACAAATACCTCTTAAGTCCCATTATTTAGAAGGAGGTGCTAAGAATTGTAGGAGACAATGAAGCAAATTAAAGAGTATCTGTAGCCTCGAATGTCTGCTGAAGGAACTGGAAATCAGTTAGAAAGTACAACTAGTATAGAAATAATCAGAGTATATGCTAGCTATGATAATTTAAATATTTACTTTATATCTGAAAGAATTGTAGCATCATTAATGCTTGTCTCATGTCTGAAAAGTGTCTTATGTCTGAAAGACTTGTAGCATCATTAATGCAAATGGAAATCCCAGGGGAAAATCTGGTTATGAAGATAAAATGAATCCAAATGTGGATTACCTTTCATTTGTGTTAATAAAATTTTAATCATAGCATTGCTTGGTATATGGCAGATTTTCTCAGTAAATAACTAACAAAAGTTGAACTGAAAAGTGAAAAAAAAAACTTGTGAAAAAAAATTTTTTTTGATAATTGAGAGACCAGTAACTTTGTAGAGAAGCTACTTTTCAATTTCACTATGGATAACGAAGAATTACACATAATATAATAACATATTAATAATGTTATTAATTCACAATTTTTAAATGCATTTAGTATAATACTTATGCTATTTTGTCTTTATTCTCTGCCTTATTCTCCTAGTTACACAAAAAGGGAACAATCATAGGAACTAAAATGGAAAAACCAACAGCTCAGAGAAATGAACACAATTTGTCCAAGAGAATCAATAGAGAAAATAGGAACAGAACTTAAATCTCATATTTTTCCCTTCAGTGAACATTCTACAAAATGTCATCTCCTCCTCCAGAACAAAAACAAAGCAATAAACTGCAAATAGATGATAATATATCTAACAGTTATTGACTGATTTATATTTGCCTGGTACTGTGGTAAATACTTTAGATACATAGGCTCATTTAACCCTCACAAGACAATTACAATGTGCATATCATTATTCTTCCTTTATAGGAGAGGAAATGTGGTTTTACAAAACCTTAAATGTTTGTCTAAATTCACACAGTTATTGCCTGGCAGGTTGAGATTTCATCTTAGGTCCTTCTAACATCAGGTTCAACCTGTAAACACCCACACTACAAAGGATTACCTCTCTGGCCCTCACAGGGTGCTGTGCAACAACCTAAATGAAAAAGAAATGGCATGGTGTAGGAACATTTCTGCTTGATAACTTTTGCATAAAGATTAATTTTCCTCGATTTAAGCTCTAGGTGAATGATTCCATCCTTCCTTCCATTGCCCCAAAACAGGAAAGCGGATTTCAAATTTTACTTCTCCTTGTGCATCAGTCTTACAGTCAATTATCAATCCCACCAATTCAAGTTCGTTAGCTTCCCATATCTTCACAACTTTTAATGCTTGGTGCCACACTAGTTTAGATTATCAATGTTTTCCTCCTGTTCTATGGCAAAAGCCTCCTAATTGGTCTCTGTGTAATTCATTTTACCCTTTCTAATGCCCACATTAGCCAGAATGATGGATTTTTCTAAAACACATACATATGTTTGCTTAGAGTGAACCACTTTTGTCTATGATATAAGATCTATGGTAGTGGTTTAGATCAGTCATGTTTGACTCTTGCAACCCCGTGGACGGTAGCCTGCAAGCCTCCTCTTTCCATGGGATTTCCCAAGCAAGAATACTGGAAAGGGTTGCCATTTCCTTCTCTAGGGGATCTTCCCAACCCAGAAATCAAACCTGGGTTTCCTGCATTGCAGGTGGATTCTTTACCAACTGAGATAAAGGAAAGCCTCATATAAGAATTATATTTTACTTGAACACAAATCCCTTGATGATCCAGCACCTATCGTCTTTCCTTACATTGGACACTCTTTCCATGCTGAAATATGTCTGAAGCCATTAACATATAGCATTCTCATACCTAGATTTCTGCCTATATCATATCCTGTGCTTGCAATACTCTCTTATTTTTCTGGCCCTTTCACCTGTTCCTCCAGTCTGTATTGGATACTTTTGGGTAGCCTTCACTTATTATTCATGATTGAGTGAGCTGGCCACTCAGAGGTACCTGTAATCACAGCACTCACTGGCCATAGCATACTGTGTCTATCAGCTCACCTTTCTGTCTCTCCCAATATGCTGGGAGAAACATAAGGAAGATCCAAGACTCATCCTCTTTCATAATCAGTACCCACTACAGTATCAGGAAGACAATAGGTATCAAAGAGCATTTGTGGAATGATAGATGATAGAAAAGAAAAACGAGAAGCACAAATAGAGGGATAAAGAGACAAAGGAGAAGAGTAGGGGAGAAAAAAAAGAAGAAAAGGGAAGTAGAGCATAAAAGATTTTTTAAAAAAGGGGAAAAAAGAAGGGGAGAATGAAATGAGAGGCGGAAGAAAGAGAAAGAAAGGAGGGAGGGAGGAAGAATAGAAAGGAAAAAATAAGGATGGAAGGAGAGTGGGAAACAAGAAGAAAGAATATATGAAACTACAGAAAAATGAAGACTATTAACATTAGATTTCCTAGTGGAAATTTCTGGGGAGGCTCTAGATGCCATTGGTCCTCCTGTGTAGGCTGGCCATCTCTCTGGAAGACATAGTCATGTCTCTAGACAGAGTCATAACCAAGGAGTTCTGATGTTGAAGAATATAAGACTGAAAAGGACCTTAAAACAACTGAATTTGACTTCATGTTTATAATTGAGGAAACTGGGCCAAAAACACGAGCTGTGACATCCTCAGTAGAAGACAGTTAAGATGCAAACACAGGCTACAATAATCTCAAAACCCAAGTTCTTGTCACACAGCAGTGTTTCCAGGACACATGTGACCCAAGAATGAAGGAGGAGCAGCATTATGGCTCAGGACCCCTGCTGCCTGACTTGGGGCTGTGCACGACACAGTCCCATGCGTTTTTTCCCTAATGTTTTTATTTATTTATTTTTTATATTGGAATACTGTTGATTAACAGTGTTATGCTGGTTTCAGGAATATAGCACAGTGATTCTGATCATCAGTATGTATCAGTATGTATAACTGATGTATCAGTTATACATACACATGCATCTATTCTTTTTCTTAACTCAAAGAACTTTTCTCTTCAGGGCAGGTGTAAATAAGACAAAAATACTATTTTGTTGTATTTTGAGTATTCTCTAGTAAGGCAAAGGGGTTTTTGAGCTTTATCTGCTCCCTGTTACTCACATTTGTTCTGTATTTTTGCTATTTGTCCTCTCTCGGAAGACCTCTGCTGCCATTTCTACTTTTTGAAATCCTTTGCATCTTTTTGAGGCTTTGTTCAATGGCTTTTACTCCCTGAGGCTTGCTTCAATGTCCCTGACAGGAAATAGTCACCTATCTTCTTTATTCCCTTGGTACTTCATTTCTTTCTCAATACGAATTGGCCTCTGCCCTTTATTATAGTTTCATGGTATCTCTGTTCCTGTCTAAGTGTATACTCATGAAAAGCAGGACCTGCTCTTGTTTTATCTTTGCCTCCCCTAGTAGGATTAGCAGAGCACCTTTTACATGACATATATTTCATGTTTGTTATGTTATCCTGAACTATAGAATCCATTTTTCGACTTTGATGTCTTCATCACAATAAAAGATTAACAAAGTTAAAAATTCATTATATCCATTTTTGTTCAAATTTTATATGGCTATGCTTTTTCTTTTTTAAAGCACTTTTATTGTGTCAACTTTTTTTTTTCCAATAGTTGTTTAAAGTGAGTTGTTAATATGGACCAATTATATATGTATATATATCCATGAGAAGGAAGCAAAGAGGGAGAACAGTATAATTGTGTCAGTGAGTATCATATCTTGATGTTTATGGATAATATTATGACTTTACATGTTGCAAAATGAAGTAGCAATTATTATGAGAGATCCACAAAATATTGACAAATAAAGAGACTGCTGGAGAGAATATTAAAGGTTCTTATAATGGGAAGTCTTCTTGGGGAGTGTTTATTATGATACATTTCAGGTACAGGATATATGAAAAAAGCTAGGAACTACTAACTATAGTCCAAAGTTCGCAAGGATTTACTGGAGGTGAGAAAACTGGACTTCTCATTCCATTCATTTTCACTAGAAGTGTTCTTGCACAGAACAGATGGCAAATTGTTTGTATGTACTGAGATGAAATCAAGGAGACACTTTAAGTGCTAGTACTTCCAATCTATCTCAGCAAGGTCTGACTCTTTTAAAATTTTTATTTCTTATCAAGTGAAGTTATCAGTTCCATCAGCTTAAGGGGAAATATTTTCAAATTGATTTAGAAAATATTTTAAGAATGTTTTTAGATGTGATTTTGCATATTTTTAAAAAAGTAATTTTAAGTGTGCTCAAGTCCAGCATATTTTTGTATTCATCACCTAGTACTGACAGTCCATATTCTAGCAAGCTAATGGTAGCAGAATGTTTCTATCTGCACTTTCTGAGTACTGTTAAAAGGACAGTTTTTTATTTCATTCATCAGTTATGTGCATGGTCAGATAATGCACCCTGGACTAACATATAACAGACATCCTTTATAATATTTCAATTCTATTACAACTTTCAGAAATATAATTTTCAAGTTCTAGCTAAAGAAATACTTAAAACTCTATTGGCTTTGAAGTGCCATGTAGGAGTCAGAGGCAATTTAAAAGAAAGAAAAAAATAAAACAGAAACATAATAATATACAGAAAAACAGAAAGATTATTAGTTTCCATCTGAAACTCCAACTTGAGTGTTTAACAAATAAAATTAGTAAAAAAATATAAAAACTTGCCCTCGGGTATCTTTCTTAAACTTCATAAAGTTATAGCATTTGTTAGAGTAAATTGTTCTCTTCAGGATGTACCAGGAGAACATAGTGGGTTGCTATATATTCTTTATTTGAGTTCCTGATATAGCTTCTTTTTCTTACCTACACTTTTTGAGGCCTTGCTAATGAATAGTTGCTGATTCTGAAGAATTGATTTTTACCTCTTTCAGATTCTTATAGCCACTGAAAAAAAATTTAAATTTCAAAATTACTTCATTCAGAACTTCTCTAGTGACAACAATAAAATTTTTAGATATGAACCGCTCACTCATCTCTTGGACGAACATTAGGTTCCCAAGAGCAACTCATTTTTAAAAGAGGGTTTCTTGACTCCATATCTGTCCCCTGCACTTTGGGACACACTGGAAAGATTTGGTTTCACATGGAATTTTTTATCCTATTTGGAAACTGCTTAAAAGGAGATTTTTCCATTACACAGTAATCGGGTATGACTTGAGTTTAATCATTTGATCAACTTTTAGATGTTTGTTTCTTAAGAAAGTCTATCATATTATCCTTAGTGCTATATTCAAGATTAGCAAATTTCTGTTTGAGAGGAAGGATGTTACTGGAATGCTATTCAATTGGGTATACACAGCAGTGGAAGAGGTGTTTCTGGAAAGCATACACAATTATGCTTGTATGAGTTTACCTTTATGAAGAAAGGGAGGTTATCCAGTTACCTCATCTGTAAAGTGGGATAACAATACCTACCCCATAGATGAGCTGTGTGTATTAAGTAAGTTAATGATGTAAAGACTCAGTAAGTAGCAAGTAAGGAATAAATCTATCCACTTTGGCTAGTACTACAATCACTGGTCCTAGAATGCAATGCAACAGGGGGCTTAGGGAAAAGTCGGATGGACTTGGGTCAGTAAAAGAATCTACTGACTTCTTACCTCCAGGGAATCATCTGCATTCACCATCCAACAGTCTGTCCAGGTGGCCACAACCAAGAACCCAGCGGAGAAAAAAGCAAAGAAGCAGGCAACATACTGAAGAAGATCCCTCATCTTAGCGAGCAGACTGTCTGGAAAGGACACATGGGAAGCTGCCAGCCCTGGGCCCATGCAGGTGGCTGGAATGCTGCCAGTCTTCTGTGCTTCTGGTTCCTGGGGATGTTGAAAATACTGCTCTTTTCCTTTTCCTTGCTCCCCGCTGCAGGTGTCTTAACAAACAGGCTGTAACCCACAGAGGGGTCTTGGAGGTCATTATCTGCAGCAACCAGCCTCCAATCAGAAGCTGTGAAAGGACTGAGGTCAGTGAAAGGACTGAGCGTGTTTGGGGTGGGGGAGAAAAAGAGCCCTGTTCATGGTTTCTGCCCAGACCGTGGGCTAATGGGAGATGATGGTCACAAGAAGCACGTGCCAGTGCCAAGATGGAGAGAAGGAAGAAGGGTTACACCCCATGCTGACGCCTGTAAACTGATCTTTCTCAGGCCCTCCAGGGAAAGTGAGCTATTCTCCTCCTCCCCTCAGTCAGGGGGCTACACGGTTGACCAAGCGCTATTTTATTATTAGGCCTATTTTAATATTCGCTAACTACCTAAGACAGGCTACTGGTGAAACTATGCCAACAAGGGCTTGCTCAAGGGAGTTTGCATTCCAAAGTGCTGGGCAGAACAGCCCATAAAGGGTTCCCAAGCACCTGGGCCCCAGGTAGAGCCATGGCTCCTAACCTTTTGACATCATTCAGTGGGAAAGAGTACGCATTTTAATCCAGACAGCTCAGGGTATAAATCCTTGTTCTGAAGTTTATAGGCTGAAGGCGCTTGGGCTCCAGTTTCTGTAAAATGAGGATATCAATACAAGCAGACATCATGACGTGCTTGGGAAAATAAAACAATATTGTGTCTGTAAATCATTTAGAATAGTGTCAGGCAATAGCTACAAATAGCTAAATGGTAAATATTAACATGACCAAGAATTCCCTATATGATTACTTTTTCCCCATGAACCAATGTTTGAAAAGATGCCTGAAAAAGAAACTGTATGTGCTAGAATAAAAGAATT
Organism: Bos mutus; assembly: GCF_027580195.1. Lineage (NCBI taxonomy): Eukaryota > Metazoa > Chordata > Mammalia > Artiodactyla > Bovidae > Bos > Bos mutus. Next base: position 75,971,196 of record NC_091617.1, read on the forward strand.
TTTTTTAAGTGTGCAATATAGCATGGGCAACTTGAATTTCACCTGCACCCAAATGGGTAGCCTTATTGAGTATAAATGCTCGAAGAAGCAAAGTGCATGAGTTCAGTATGTCTGACTCTTTGTGATGTCATGGACTGTAACCTGCCAGGTTCGTCTATCCATGGGAATTTTCCAGGCAAGAATACAGGAGTGGGTACCCAGTCCCTTCTCCAGTGGATCTTCCAGACACCCAGGGATTGAAACTGGGTCTCCCGCAGAATTGTAGGCAGATTCTTTACCATCTGAGTCCTAGAAAAGCTGATAAATATGCCATAACCAGTGGTATTTTAAAAATACTTAAAAGAACATTCAATCATCATCAGACAGATCTTTCTACACTAAAATACAGATTTGTAAATGAAAATTTAAAACAATTTATGTGGTTCTTAATGCAAGGGAAGGAAGGAGAAAGACAGGGAGAGAGAGACTGAGAGAGAAAAAGAGGAACAAGAGAAAAGGATTAGAAACAGGTCATTACTCTAGGAAGAATCAGCTACCAAGATAGTTATTTTAGTTACAGCTGAGGAAGGGATTACTTTTTTCCACTTAATGATTCAGTTATAATATTTAGGGTAAAAGGCTAAAATCAGTATTTTTTTATTTTTTTTTTTTAAATTTTATTTTATTTTTAAACTTTGCAATATTGTATTGGTTTTGCCAAACATCAAAATGAATCTGCCACAGGTATACATGTGTTCCTAAAATATCTTTAAAGTATACATTAAAATAATATACGTTTGTGACTAAAGTTTCTTGTTTTCTAACTTTAATTGATTTGTGTTCAAAAGTAGAGAATGTAAATATAAATGTGAGAGCTTTTGTAAACTCATATGTGGAATATAAGTCTATTTATTGCCATAAACAAGGCTATGTGTATATATATATATATACATACATATATGTCAGTAGTTGTCATAAGTTGGTGCATTACAAATTCTTTTAATTTTATTTACTTTATTTGTCTTATTTTAATTAATAATTGGAGAAAAGAATACTTATTTTTAAAGTGCTCACTCAAAGAATGGAATTTCCTATAGTGTAAGGCAGCTACAACACACACATGCTGCTTCCTGAGTCATAAGTGAGTCTGTCCCTGTGGCCTAAAATCTAAAATGCTCATGCTCTGTTGATCTGGGCAAGGAAACCAATTCCAGAAGCACATGCCCATTACAGGAAAAGCTCTGGACTTGGCTGCTAGCTTGCCACCCAGGGACCTTTCACAATGTACTTTTCCTGCTAACAATGCACCCAGGGCGATGGTTCTTAAACTTGAGTACACACTGGAATCTCCAAAGCCACTTGTTATAAATGCAGACCTGGGAGCTCCAGCCTCAGAGATTTGGACTTGGGAAATTTGGAATGAAAGCCAAGAGTTCACATTTTGTAAATGTTTTTTACAAAATTCTGATTCTGAGCCAAGCAACCATGCTTAGAAGGATTAAGAAGAGAAGAAAAGTCAGCATTAAAACCAACATGGTACTTTACAGAGTCATATACTATAGTTCCATGGACAGAGGAGCTTGGAAGGCCACAGTCCTCGGGGTTGCAGGACTCAGTGACTAACACTTTCACATTAGATTATAGCTCACAGACAAAGCTGTGGAAACGGGGATCCCAGAATCACATCTTTGGTACAAACTCTTCCTTCAGTCAGTTCAGTTCAGTTCAGTCGCTCAGTCGTGTCTGACTCTTCGTGACCCCATGAATCGCAGCACGCCAGGTCTCCCTGTCCATCACCAACTCCAAGAGTTCACTCAGACTCACGTCCCATTATATTAGATCCCAAATTCAAATATCAGAACTGAATAGAGAAGATGAAGTGAAAAAAAAAAAAAACTGAGCACCATGCATGCACTATGTATGCAAACATATACATGTACACACCCCCCCCCACACACACACACACACATATATATATATATATCTGGAAATCAGAGATTATTTCACAAGAAAAATGTAGGCTGTACCTTAATTTATTTCCTTCCCCAAGTTGTACTGGATGTTGTATGTGGTTACAGATTGGGCGACTACTAATAGCACCATAGAATTATTTCTGAATCAAAGTATAGTACTTTTGGAGCATAACATAGGACAAGCATGTCTAAAGGTTTATTTCTATGGGTGAGTCCATCATATGACAGGAGATCCAAGAAAGGAGAGCCATGCGGACTAACCAATGAGTAAGAAGGATATCACAGGTATGGTCTGAGTGTACCTCAAAGGAGCAGACAGATGTGCTGGGAGCCATGAGGATGGAGGTGCAGGTGCAGAATAAACCATTCATGCGTACAGAAAACACACTGATGGTTACCAAAGAGCATAGCAGAGGGGAAGGGGTTAAATAGGAGCTTGGGATTAACATATACACACTCCTATATATAAAATAAGTAAATAGCAAGGACCTACTATATAGCACAGGGAACTATATACAGTACCTTATAACAGGTATGATGGAAAAGAATCTGAAAAAAGGATATACAAAATACATGCTAAGTTGCTTCAGTCATGTCCAACTCTTTGCGACCCCATGGACTGTAGCCCACTGGGCTCCTCAGTCCATGGGATTCTCCAGGCAAAAATACTGGAGTGGATTGCCATGACCTTCTTCAGGAGATCTTCCCGACCTAGGGATCAAACCTGCATCTCTTATGTTTCCTGCATTGGCAGGCAAGTTCTCTACTACTAGTACTACCTGGGAAGCCCTGTGTGTGTGTGTGTGTGTGTGTGAAGTGTGAAAGTGTTAGTCACTCAGTCATGTCCGACTCTTTGCAACCCTGTGGACTGTAGCTTGCCAGGCTTCTCTGTCTATGGAATTCTCCAGGTTGTACTCAGAGTTGGCTGAATGGAACACTTAACTTCCTCTTGTGTTCCAGGTTTGGGCCACTCACCGGGCCACTCACTGCAGCTTCTCAAGGACAGGGACAAGGGCAAGAATACTGGAGTGGGTTACTACTCACTTCCCAACCCAGGGATCAAACCCAGGTCTCCTGCAATGCCGGGAGTTTCTTTACCTTGAAACTAACACAACATTGTAAATTAATTATACTTCAATAAGACAAAAACAAAAGCAAAAAACCATTCATGAGTCTGTGTAATTAAATCTATTCTTCATTCTCCCCATGCTCTAGATTCTAATACTTAGCTTTATCAACTCAATCCTAGTTTAGGTCCATTCCATTCAGCACACATACAGCCTACTCTGAGCAGTACTATGCTAGATCCTGGAGACAGAGAAAATAGAGTACGGAAGCTCTCGTTCCTATCCTTGAGAAGGTGCAGTGAGTGGCCCGAAACCTGGCATGCAAGAGGAAGTGAAGAGTTCCGTTCAGCCAACTGAGTGACAGTACCGCATCCAAGTGTAATACAGAGGCACATTGGTTATAAACATGCAGGGTTTCCCAGTATGCTATAAACACGGACACTCTGCAAGGGACCAGTAGTGTTTACAAAATATTTTCAAACCTATGATCTCATCTAAGCTCCATGAAGACAGACAGTTTTGTTTTGTTGACCAATCTACCCTCAAGTGCTTAAAAGTCTGCCTGCCCTATAGCAAGCTCTCAGCAACTAGATGATGATTTTGTTTACTTCTCACAGCTCTCACATTTGACAGAAGAGATAGGAATAATGGACTTGGTCCTTCAGAATCAACCAGCATTCCCCAGGGTAAATACTGGGCCAACAAGGCTGGCTCCATTACACTTGCAGCTACATAGCTGTTCATTCCTCAGGATCCCTAAGACATTGGGGTTGATTCACAAGCACCATGTTCCCACTGGCCCAGCATGTGAATGACTCCTGGTTGAAGATTTAGAGCCACCTGGTGATGAAGTGATCGGTGCCCTCAGCCTAGCAACCTGACTCCGCATCTCAGCTCAGATGGAAATACTGCAATTGTTCCTCTGGCCTGTAGGTGGAAGCAGCTCTGCATTTTCAGCTGGAAAAACAGCAAGTTGTTTTTGTGCTCTTGTTTCTGTTAGTGTCACACACTGTTCCTTCTGTGTTCATTATATGTTCTTAGGAAAAATAAGCTGATTTATACCACATCTTATGAATAATCTTTTCACTACTTTTTAATTGCCCAATGCTCACTGGAAAAATGTACATAATAAAATCAGTTGCTGCTGTCAAACACCATACTGCCTACATCTAACGGCAAAATAAATCCGTGGTAAAAAAGCTTGGTCCTCAGACCCAAGTTCAGGCTAAGCCACTTAACATACGTGAGCTCATGGGCACACTATTTGTTACTTAATTAATAAATGGCTCAATAAAATGAAAATGACAAATTCTGTCTAAGATGACTATGAAAAACAAATAGTATTTGTAAAGGTCTTCAGACAGGGCCTGAAACATGGAACACATGTATACCTGTGGCGGATTCATTTTGATATTTGGCAAAACTAATACAATTATGTAAAGTTTAAAAATAAAATTAGAAAAAAAAAATACAAATGAGCACACCCAAAAAATAAATAAATAAATAAACTATAGCTACTATTTTTTTACATTACAATCTTGCTCTTCTTCAGATGTGCCATATATATGTATATACATGTGTGTACAGGTATGTATCTGTGTATGCCTATGCGTGTGTACATATGTATCTATGTACATACACATAGACGTGATACACACATAGATATATAGATGGGTAAAGCAACTTAGTCAACTGAACACAGAAGAAACAAAAGGTGTAATCATGAAGCAATCTCATTTTTCTCTCCTACAGTCCTTTCAAATACATTCATTTTGGGCCAATTCTTCGCCTGCCTGTTGGATGAAATCTAGGGTAAGCCCCATGATATTGCTGTCATTATGGGGTAATATAAATTCTAGCAGTCATTTGAAGGAACAAAGACACAGCATCATTCCAGTTATATAAACATCTGTACTCTCCACAACGGTCAAACCTTTTGCAGCCAATCCTCCTTCGTGCAGGCCTCATAGCAATGTGCCTACCACAGTCTCCACCCTTTAAATTTCTTGGACCCAAAGATGGACAGCAGTCCACTATGTCTCTCCAGGTTCAGGGAACAAATACCAGGTTCTTAGTGTAGACAAGTTGAAATTCCTTTCTCTGGGCTTGAACTAAGGTGTGAGAATTCTCCTCCTTGGAGGCAGGGAAGTGGGACTCAATACATATCAAGAATTTTCTGAAAATCTCTCCTAATATCCATTTCTCTTCTTGGAGATAACTGTCTTTTTTTGTATGTGTGTGGCGAGATTGAGAAGGGTGAGAAGGGTGGAGATAGCTAGCCCACTAACAGTTGCAAAACTAGTTCAAAGACAACTCTTTTGCAACTCCTGCATGGGGTCCCTCATCTCATTTTGGAATGTGGTATTTACTGTCTAGTCGAAACTGGGACTAAAACAGTTCCAATTGAAAAACCTAGTACACAGGCTTTCTTTGTGTTAAACTGAAACTCCGGTGTTCATCTTAGCTAGACCCCATCTGGATTCCTGTGTTTGCTCATGAGTCTGCTCATGAGTCTCATCATTTAAGATGGACCTAAGCCCACCTAGCGGAGAAGGTTCCAGTTAGTGAAGTAAGTGAGGAGATTGACAACCATCTTATATTAAGTATAACTGAAGGAAGTTGGGAAGAAGAGGATATTTAAAATCTTAATAAAGGGGAGAGTAAACATGATGGTGGGTTTTAAATAGTAGAAGAGTTGTCAAATGGGAAATGAATGATAATCTTTCCAGGAGGCTTCAGAGAACATAATATTGTTCAGAGAACAAAATATTGTAAATGCACAGAAAGGAAGAGCTATGTTCAATTCAGGAAGAATTGCCAACAATCAGAACTGACTGAAAAGAAAGTGGTCTGGTCTGATGAGCTCCTTAATACTGGAGATGTTCAAAAAGAAAGGATTACCATTGGCAAAGGTTCCTGTGTCAGTTCATGGTGGGATAATTGAACTCTGATTTGAAGAATGCTTGGAAAGTCCCTTGGACTGCAAGGAGATCCAACCAGTCCATTCTGAAGGAGATCAGCCCTGGGATTTCTTTGGAAGGAATGATGCTAAAGCTGAAACTCCAGTACTTTGGCCACCTCACACTAAGAGTTGACTCGTTGGAAAAGACTCTGATGCTGGGAGGGATTGGGGGCAGGAGGAGAAGGGGACGACAGAGGAAGAGATGGCTGGATGGCATCACTGACTTGATGGATGTGAGTCTCAGTGAACTCCGGGAGTTGGTGTTGGACAGGGAGGCCTGGCGTGCTGCGATTCATGGGGTCGCAAAGAGTCGGACACGATTGAGCGACTGATCTGATCTGATCTGATCTGGAGAGCATGGGGTCCTAGAAAATTTGTATTCCTAATTTATCTCTTATCTTACATAGAATACGAGACCTTCTTAAGCCAAACCTCAGAGATGACTCAGTGAATCATTCATCAATAATGACACCTCAAATTCAGCAGCCATGCATATATCATTATTCATTCTGTAACTTATTTCCCCTTGAAAACCAAAATTTTCATTATGGTACAGTACGATTAAGATATCAATGGTGCTTTGGGTGAACCACAACGTAATAAACCCAGTGTCAAATGGTAGTTAACAATTTACTATTTACCTGTGAGTTAACTGGTAACTCAGGAAGCCATCCTAACATGAAACTTTTCTCTTGAATGGTTTGTATCCTTCCACATATATCCTTATTTTCATTATTAAAGTGGTTTTAAATAAGTATATTAAAATCAGTTATCTTACAATTTGAACATCTTTTAATTGACTCAAGTACATTCAGCTATTACAGTTTTTTCTCGTCATTTTGTACTTCCTTCTTATTTTCTTTCCACATATTCAAGCATTCACTTATGAGTTAGTTTCACCTATTTTTTTAAATTACAAAGGCTATATTAATGATGAATATATTTACAGTGAATGTTCACTGTATACTTAGTCTACATTGAGTAGGAAAACACTGAAATTGTCAGGAAACTGTAGGAGTTGCCCTTATATACTGTTGAGTTGTATCCTTATCATTGTTCTTGTACTCAGCTTTATAATCCAGCTGTCTTTTTTTTTTCTTTTCTTTTTTATTTTTTTTCTAATTTTATTTTATTTTTAAACTTTACATAATTGTATTAGTTTTGCCAAATATCAAAATGAATCCACCACAGGTATACATGTGTTCCCCATCCCGAACCCTCCTCCCTCCTCCCTCCCCATACCATCCCTCTGGGCCGTCCCAGTGCACCAGCCCCAAGCATCCAGCATCGTGCATCGAACCTGGACTGGCAACTCGTTTCCTACATGATATTTTACATGTTTCATTGCCATTCTCCCAAATCTTCCCACCCTCTCCCTCTCCCACAGAGTTGTCTTAATTGATGTATTCTTAGCTCATTTGGAATGAAAATTGCACAAAGCCCTTATCTAAGACAGTAGAGGGCAAATTTGGGGTTTCATTCAATATACTGGTGAGAGATGATATCAGTGATAAGAATAACATTATCAAGGGTCTAGAGGCAGAAGGACAAAGTATAAGATGAAGAAGCACTGAGTGCTCTGCTATGCCCAGAGTTTTGTGTATGTTTAGGAAAGTAGAGGAAAAGAGAGCTGGAGTGGCAGCATCACAGAAGATCCTCAATCCTAGGTTAAGGAGTATGGATCAACATACAATTTGTTGACAGCCACTGAAGGTTCTAGACAAGGGGGCAAGAGTGGTCAAGTAGTAGGCAGGTCAGGTAGCATCTCTTTTTACTACTATCTACAAAATTAATTCCTATATGCCCTAATCTTTATGCTTTAAACCAGAGTGATCTGCTACCAGGTGTGAAGAAACTAATAAAAACAAGTTATAGTCAATTAATTACATTTTAGAAAACTATTTTGGGTCCTCCCTCTTCATTCCGTCCCTAGCACTTTGCCCCACATTGTCCTATACCGCTGCCCTGTCTTCTTGGATTCAAAGTCTTTGGGAGTTAATCTGTCATTGAATCCCACCAATGACCTTTCAGACTTAGAAACTGACTGTATTCCCTAGCTTTTGGTGCTCCCTAGGGCACAGCTCAGGCCCACCCCCCTTGCCAATCTGAATAACCTCCATTGTATTCTACTTAGCCCTGGCCCCAGGGACCCTACCTTGTATCAGTTAATCTGCAGACTTATTTCCTTCTGTCCACAGAGGGAAGGTACCTCCAGGCCTTGGTTGTCTCTCTGATTCCTTGGCAGGAGAGCTAAAATTCTACTAATTTAAAAACAAATCTACAGTCTTACTTTTTTTAATCTTCATAATTTTTCCAACAGTATTTTCATGGTCAAATTTGATCAGGAGAAGCAAGAGAGAGTGAGAAGAAAACAGAGACTCAAAGGTCTTGATTGTTCAGGGGAGAGGAGGTAAGGCTGGGTCACTCTGCCACTCCCTCCCTGTAACCTAAGTGATGTTCCATGTAGGTGACTATTGCCAGAACCACAAATATCCTCTCCTTTCCTGAATTATACCTTTGGTCATGCTGCTTTGTCATCAGGAATGACCCCTACTAAAATCCAAAATCTACTTATCCCAAATTTACATAATCCTTCAAGATATCGTTTTCATAAAACCTCTTATCAATAATGCTGGATGAAATTATCTTTCTACTATTTTCTCTATGCATCTTTTGATAGTTAACTTTCTGTATCAAAATGATTGGGCCATAGAGTGACCAGATATTTGGTCAAAATATCCAAATGTGAGGGTGTTTGGGGTGAGATAAACATTTAAACCAGTGCATTAATCAAGCAGATTTATGTTAGACATGGGCCTAACATGAGTGGGCCTTGTTCAACCCACTGAAGGCTGGAGTAGAACGAAAAAGGCTGGCCATCCCCCCAAAAAGAATTCTACCTGCCAGACTGCCTTAGAATTGGAATGTTGGCTTTCCTCATCTGTTAGACTTGAACTGAAGCTAAACTTGGGTCTAGAGACTTCCAACATTAAAATGAAAAATATACCAGTGGATTTCCTGGATTTCAGAGCTTTGGACATTGGACCTAGGATTCTCCAGGGTCTCCAGCTTCCCTATTCATCAAGCAGATCTTGGAATTTGACTTGCTCACCTTCAAAATCCAGTATATGTGTGTGTGTGTGTGTCTGTGTGTGTGTGTGTTTCTCTGGAGAACCCTAATATATATCTCCTAATGTGAAGTCAAGTGAGCCTTAGAAAGCATCACTATGAACAAAGCTAGTGGAGGTGATGGAATTCCAGTTGAGCTATTTCAAACCCTGGAAGATGATGCTGTGAAAGTGCTTCACTCAATATGCCAGGAAATTTGGAAAGCTCAGCAGTGGCCACTGGACTGGAAAAGGTCAGTTTTCATTCCAATCCCAAAGAAAGGCAATGCCAAAGAATGTTTCAAACTACCCCACAATTGCACTCATCTCACATGCTAGTAAAGTAATGCTCAAAATTTTCTAAGCCAGGCTTCAGCAATATGTGAACTGTGAACTTCCAGATGTTCAAGCTGGTTTTAGAAAAGGCAAAGGAACCAGAGACCAAATTGCCAACATCCGCTGGATCATGGAAAAAGCAAGAGAGTTCCAGAAAAACATCTATTTCTGCTTTATTGACTATGCCAAAGCCTTTGACTGTGTGGATCACAGTAAACTGTGGAAAATTCTGAAAGAGATGGGAATACCAGATCACCTGACCTTTCTCTTGAGAAACTTGTATGCTGGTCAGGAAACAACAGTTAGAACTGGACATGGAACAACAGACTGGTTCCAAATAGGAAAAGGAGTACATCAAGGCTGTATATTGTCACCCTGCTTATTTAACTTATATGCAGAGTACATCATGAGAAACGCTGGGCTAGAAGAAGCACAAGCTGGAATCAAGATTGCCAGGAGAAATATCAATAACCTCAGATATGCAGATGACACCACCCTTATGGCAGAAAGTGAAGAACTAAAGCGCCTCTTGATGAAAGTGAAAGAGGAGAGTGGAAAAGTTGGCTTAAAGCTCAACATTCAGAAAACGAAGATCATGTCATCTGGTCCCATCACTTCATGGGAAATAGATGGGGAAACAATGGAAACAGTGTCAAACTATTTTTTGGGCTCCAAAATCACTGCAGATGGTAATTGCAGCCATGAAATTAAACGACGCTTACTCCTTGGAAGGAAAGTTATGACCAAACTAGATAGCATATTGAAAAGCAGAGATACTACTTTGCCAACAAAGGTTCGTCTGGTCAAGGCTATGGTTTTTCCAGTGGTCATGTATGAATGTGAGAGTTGGACTGTGAAGAAAGCTGAGCATTGAAGAACTGATGCTTTTGAACTGTGGTGTTGGAGAAGACTCTTGAGAGTCCCTTGGACTGCAAGGAGATCAAACCAGTCAATCCTAAAGGAAATCAGTCCTGGGTGTTCATTGGAAGGACTGATGCTAAAGCTGAAACTCCAACACTTTGGCCACTTCATGCGAAGAGTTAACTCATTGGAAAAGACCCTGAGGCTGGGAGGGATTGGGGGCAGGAGGAGAAGGGGATGACAGAGGATGAGATGGCTGGACGGCATCACTGACTCGATGGACATAAGTTTGAGTAAAGTCTGGGAGTTGGTGATGGACAGGGAGGCCTGGCATGCTGTGGTTCATGGGGTTGCAAAGAGTCGGACACAACTGAGTGTCTGAACTGAACTGAACTGAATAATCAATCAAGGGATGAATATTGACTTTACAAAGCCTGATATGATATTTTTAGCTCTCTCTCCTCTGTTTGACATGTAATCAGTAACCACATAGTTTAGCATGCCATTATTTCAAGGTTTCTATACATTAGTTTGATGTCTCCAGATGATGTTTAACAAACACACAAAAAAATTTACCAAGTAGAAAGTGTTAGGCACACATTAAGTACTTTATACCCAAACATTAATAAAGCACCATTCATGAAGTTTGCAATTGTTTGGGAGAAGAGATAGATACATACATAAATGTAGAAAGGAAGACCAATCCTTTGTTGAAATATCTGTTTTTGAAAAATGTTTTAGGAGTATCAATGATGGAGTGATTGATATCTCTAGGCAATTACAAAATGCTTCATGAAAGAGAAGATGGCTGATATGGTTCTAAAATGATGATAATTCATTAAACATAAAAGAAGGGAGCAGACAAATTAAACATCTTGACAGAAAAAGAGGGAGGGTGAATGTGCATCACATTATTGAGAAATGAGTTTGAGGCAAACACCAATAAGCAAGCAGGAATCCTTGCTTTTTTGTTGTTTGTTTTTGCCTGTGTTTTAAATGTTCCACGATATCCAGTACAATGATGGCATCATTGTAGAAGCACACTTGCTGGGGACATTTATCTGTTTATTTAAGAATTTAGGCCCCGTGGAAATAGGAACTGTGTTGACTAGCTTTATTAAATGCTAGGTTTCGATAAATACATGTTGAATGAAAAAATGAATTAGTTCCATGTGTCAGACATCATGTTAGTTTTAAGACAAAATTTCAAGTATATTTCTTTACCTATGCCTCAAATGAGCAAAAAGGTTCATATACCAGTGCTTAAAGAATTAATGAAAAAACTGTATCAACATTCCTAATTTTAGCCATATTTAATTGCAGCTTATAGATATTTTCATTTATATTATTTCATTTTGTATTAAACACACAACTGGAGAGGCATCATATCACCATTTGCAGATGAGGAACATAGGCCTAATTGATTAGTGACTTATCCAACTTGATAGAGCTAGAAAGTGGAAGAATCAGAGTTAGGATCCAAGAGCATCGAAGTGGAGCACAGGCAAGCATCCAGTGGAAACTATAAGAGTCAATGGAGACGAGTCAGGGAAACGGAAGTCCTCCCGAGGAGAACAGGCCTACTCAAACCTGGCAAGTGTTCAGGGACAGTCCCACTCTTCTGTTACCTGTCCAATATCCTGACTCCTTAATCCTCAAGCAGCAGTCAGATGTAAGATCCATCGTAACCACCGCTGAATAGGCAAGAATCAGGACCTGGCAGTCATGGTATTTGTATCATCATACTGGTACAATGAAAGCTCTCTACTGAAACCATGAAGCAAGTCATTTTACTCATTTGAATTTATCAGTGACATAGTTTCAACCAATCTGCCCTCAGGGAGGCAGTGACATCACTCATGAAGGATGGGCAGTTCTGTTGTACTTTATGTTCTGTTTTATGTACATGTATAAATGCTGTGAAGTTCTACCCTCCTTCAGAAAAATCTTCTCCTCCCACTCTTGTCTCTTCTCTCTCTTGTATCCCAAACTTATTGACTGAGATCTTCTTCCATCTTCCAGGATCTTCTCAAATGTTCTCATCATTTGAGTGTATTGTGAGGCTCCCATTTGTATGTAATGTCTCTTTGAATCAATATTAATTAACCCTTAGCTTGTAAAACACTTATTGGGGGCTTATTATATGCTATGGACTAAGCTGGTTGATTTTTGAGTGTTACGTTTTTACATTCTCCCAACAAGTGCAAGAGGTAGTTCTATTATACACTTATGGATAAAGAAACACATAATTAGGATAAGAACCTCATCCTCTTATCACCTGCAGTATTGCACAGACATCTTGCTTATAGAAAGTGCTTAAGAATTTAACTTTTTTGGATGGTTTTGTGATCAGAGATCACTAATTAGAATACACATATTTTAGCATATTGGGATTCCCTTGTGGCTCAGAGGGTAAAAAGTCTGCCCACAATGAGTTTGACTCCTGGGTTGGGAAGATCCCCTGGAGAAGAAAATGGCAACCCACTCCAGTATTCTTGGAAAATCCCATGGATGGAGGAGCCTGGCGGGTTACAGTCCATAGGGTCGCAAAGAGTCAGACATGACTGAGCGACTTCACTTTCACTTACCATATCGTGATTATTAATTACATATGTAGATATAAACTAATAACCATAATTTACTTGCATATCTAAGGAGGCTTTAAACAGAATAGCAAAACATTGGTAGTAGGTGTGATTTTATTTACTTAACCATGGACCAACTGAAGTCTGCTTAGCTAAACTGACACACAGAGATGAAACTAACTAAAAGTGACAAAGCCCAAAGTGGAGCCCAAGAATGGAAATTCTTATGACAGAAGATCAGTCATGTGATTCCTCCATTTTAGTGAAATGTTTCAACTACAAAATTCAGACATTAGTGGAAAAAAAAAAAAAGAAAGCTTTCAGAATCACGTACATTAGCAGTAATTCCTTGTGCCTCCTCTACCACATTGCTCTCTACTACCCTTTTAAAGATTCTCATCACTCTGTGGATAAAATACAAAGTGTTTAGAATGGCATGCAAGAGCTCTCTCAATTTGACACTTCTCTGCTGCTCTAGGTTTACCTGTTGTGACTTCTTACATGCAGGCATGTTCTTTTGAACCAATAACTATCTCTCTAGGATCTGGAAAATGCTCTTCCCTCTACCTGGAAGATCCTTGCGCTTCCCCTCTCCTCACAACTTAACTAATTCCCTCTGCCTCCTTCTAGACTCAGGTTTCATTATTTCGTAGCTGGTTGACTCCAAAACTTTGCTCGTCGGAATCACCTGCATAGTTGTTACCAAAAATCAGACACCCAGAGAGATTGTGATTTACAGGAATCATAATTTCTTAAAATATCTCATGGAGATTCTGGGAAATCACTGTCAGAGATAACTTGCCTTTTAATCTCTCCTCCATACCAGGTCAAGAGCTCCTTATCAGCAAAGACATTCCTTCCACTTCTCTGATGCCAGCTAGCGTTAGACCAGTAACAAGCACTGGAAGAATAAATGAATAAAAGAAGTTGGCAAATTTTCTATTTCTTTGCTTAAATTGTTTTCTCTGCCTACACATGAGCATATCTATGCCTTCATTTTCTGATAGCCTTTTGAGATCCTCTTGGTTAATCTTTTCCTGCTGTACAATACTATGGCAGATATTTTTCTTTTTCTCTTGTAACACTTTATGTGGTTTAGTTGATAAGTTGTGTCCAACTCTTGTGACCCCATGGACTGTAGCCTACCAGGCTCCTCTGTCCATGGAAGTTTCCAGGCAAGAATACTGGAGTGGATTGCCATTTCCTTCTCCAGGGAATCTTCCCGACCCAGGAATTGAACCTGGGTCTCCTGCATTGCAGGCAGATTCTTTACTGACTGAGCTATGAGGGAAGCCCTGTAACACTTTTTAGCCTGACTTATATTTATGTATTTGTGTATCTCTCCCACTGAGTTCTGAGCCCTCAATGTTAGAGACTACGTATTTTTCAATTTTGGGATCAGTTTACCCTACCTATACTTTTTGAATTAAACCAAAATTTTATTTAATTTTCTAATCTTTCACATTCCTAAAATAAATAAAAGCCTTATGACTACATAACATAAAACATCCAGAAATATATCCAATAATCTTAAGTTGATCTCACATGCAGAGCTTTGATTCCCAAACTTTATGAGGACCACACTCATATGAATATGTAAGATACACACACACACACATCTCCAACAGGAAGAGAGATGAGGTTTCAGACCTTTGGAGTAGAATGTAATCAGTGCAATAGAACAGGGAGACAAATTCTTAGTAATAAGTAAATCTGTAATAGATGATTTCAGTAAAATTTATTCTGAAGGCAGGGATATGGATTAGTTTGCAAACTGTGCCTCAATCAGCCAAACTTAGTGTCTCCTCAGTTCCAAACTATGTCAAGCAGGACCTGTCAGTAAAAACAGTGAGTGAGAATAGCTGTGAGACTCGATAAAGTGAAGGAAGTGTTACTGGATTTACTGCTGCAGATGTGAAAATCTGAAACAAAATACTGAGACAACAGAGACATAAATTTGTAACTAGGTAACCAATCAGGGATTTTGCAAAAGGAAGAGCTAATCTCAAGCAAGAGTGAATAATGGACAAGGTTTAGAGAACAAACATAACCAGAAAAAGGTAACATTTAAGTTGAAAAAGGTGAATCGAAATCTAAATGTGAATCTAAAGGTGAATCTAAATCTAAATCTAAAGGTGAATCTAAAAATAGAAAACATATGAGGCACTTATTTTTGGATTAACTCACAAATACCTTGTTAAGTAGAGAGTAGATGCTTGAAGGGAATCAACTAAATGCTGAATAAATAGATAAATAATTAATTAATAAATGTGTGAAAGATCATCTGGCTCAATTAATGTCCATAATTTTAAGTAATACCATTACACTCTGTTCTTTTCTGTCATCCTCTTTAAACAGAAAAGTCCAAATCTCTCAAATGTAACCAGGCCACAACACAAAACAAACTGGATTCTTCCTTCATGAGTCACATTCATATCTGAAGCATTTTCTCTTCCTTGCTTCATGTGGGTCTCCCTTCCCTGAGCTCCTGCATGGCCAAGGGTTTTCTCCAGTATGACCTAACTCAGATATCTAATGAGGCTGTACTCATAATCCTGACATTCCAAAGAATGCGGGGGTTGAAACAAAATTAAATGCTAAGTCTTCAAAACAGAATAAAACAGCCTAAATCCCCTTGGTCAGTTAACATTTGCAAAAATGCTGTCAGTTAAGTTTTCAAGCAAACACCATTTATTTGACCTTAGACAATTATACGTGAAAGGAAAAGGTAGGCCTACTTACCATTTACCTTAAAGTGTGTTTCACTGAACTGAGGTTTGAACACTCATTCTGAATATATAAGAATGATAGGGGGAGGCACAGAAAGGAGAAAAACAGAACTAGAGTAATTCACAATAACACACAAGAGATATTTGAAAGTTTTGTAAACATACACCCCTTTTAATAAAGAAACATGGCTCAGATATAAATCTGTAATGCCACTTAAACTTATTTAACTGTTCCCTATTCTGCTACTTTTAATCTGAATATACCATATACAATGTTAACTCTAATTAATCTTTGGTTATATTCTTATTAAAAAATGCTTAAATTATAGCAAATCTAGTATTAAAATGCAGCATTGAGTGTGTATAAACTTTTTAAAATCTTCTTTTAGGTATTGTAGCCTTCAGTCTTTTAAAAAAGACAACAACAAAAAACTCTTTTCTAAGTCTTTTCTGGTATTGCTGAATTTTTTAAAAATAGTGTCAACTGAAAAATGAAGTCTAACAAGTGATGTACCTGGATGTAGGTAGGTAAGTTGGTGTCTAGATATGGGTGAGAACTCAAGAATCTTACATGCTGACCTCCATGGGCTGCACGTATTATGCTCACGAGAGGATTGTTTTTCAAATAGATGGCCAACAGCGAGTCCAGTCCTGCAGAGAGATAGGGAATAGAGTGCTTCATGATATTAGAAAGACCAGGAGAAGAAGAAAGGCCTTTCAAAGGCCTTTCAATGGCCTCCTTCAGAGCTGTGAACTTTTTCAGCTCTAAAGCAATTCATGGAACTTGCCGAGAACTTACAAGTTTGGCCCTATAGGCACTAAGGACCTGATTCTGCCTCAGGGGAAACTACTACACACACACACACACACACACACACACGTTATTTTCAGTGTTAGAAAGAAAATGGAGAAACTCATTGTTGCTTTCAGGGATGGATGGTCCCACCTATCACATGGTAGATCAATATAAATTCTTGGTATTTGGAGGTTTTTACCTGCACTTTTAACTCTATACAACTTTTCTGTGTCTGAGTTCTATGATTACAAAAGATACAAACTAACAAGCTCAAACTCTCCTGCCTAAAATCCCTTCTCTTAGTGCCATCACCCATAAGAGAGAAGAAATATCCAAGATGACCCTTGGGAAGTTTCTCCTTAACTAAAGGGGAAGAAGAGGGGAGTCAGGAGTTCCTTAATAAGTAAGATAAGATTTTTTAATTGCAGGGTAACTATGTATATGGATTTCTTGGATCCCTAACCGAAGTATGAAAACAATACTCTGATTGCCTAATATTTATAAAAGTATGGGTGTATTCTGAACTGTCATATATTTTCTTTGTCACTGACTGGTTCTGAAGAACTAGTCACAGATTTTCTATGTCATTGACCTGTTCTGAGAAATTTATTCATAAAGAAAAAAATGTTGCCTGAGCGTTGTGTGAGTTATTAAATATCAAACAGATGACTAAGAGAATGTTTTCTAGGAGCTCACAATCTACTTTGAACATAATAGCATTACTTGGGGCAATGTACATTAAATACCATTAGTTATAGCTATATTTGATACTTATATGAAGTTTCAAAACAGAAGAGTCTCTTAAGACTTCCATTAAAAACATAGCTAAAAGTCAAAGTTTCTCTACTTAAGTTTGCCAAGCAGACCAGGAATCACGGAACATATTTCTTTTTCATAAATGAGTCACTCCTAAAAATACAATATGTTCTTTGCCTGTATGGTTTATGGAATCATTAATAGTGTTTCTGCTGTCATAGGTATGAAGTAAGAATTTGCTAGCTAATAGTCTCAGTGACACCCTTGAGATGGAGCTAAGTTATGAATGAGGAACAGGGAGCAAAGCGAATCACTCAATGGACAAGGCTCTGGGGGACTCAAGTTTCAGTCCCAATTCAGATGTATATTCATTATTTTAAATTATTTCATTACCTTCAGCCTCATTTTCAAAGCAAGGGGAGAAAAGAAAGGGAGTTCTCAGCTATAAAAAAGTCTTATTTTAAATTTAATTTCCTAAACCAGACAAAGGAACAGAGACAGAGTCAGGCTGGTGATGTCAGGGAATGGAGGCAGACAAAACAAAAGGGCTGCATTTTGAGAAATGGACAGATATTCAGCATATACAATAAGGAATGAGAGGCAGACAGAAATACCAGAGGTGAGCAGTCAAAGGCTAATGCCAATAGTTAGGGAATAGAATCCTGAGAAGCAGGCTCTGGCAAGCAGACCATAGCCATAGACCAGAAACAAGTCAGCTACATTTGGAAGACCTTAATACCTAAGGCTGGCCTTTGCCAAATCCCAAGCCTTCATCATGTTTCTCATTAAGAAAAGGAATAGAGAGACTTCCCTGGTGGTCCAGAGGTTAAGACTTAACCTTCCAATGAAGAGGGTGAGGGTACGATTCCTGGTTGGGAAGCTAAGATCCCACATGCTTCCTGGCCAAAAAACCAAAACATAAACAACAGAGGAAGTATAGTAATAAATTCAATAGAAACTTTAAAAATGGTCCACAACAACAACAACAAAAAATCTAAAAAAAAAAGTTTAAAAAAAGAAAAAAAAAGGAATAGAGAATAATTTGCATGTAATTGTTAGGTGTCAAAGGTCATATTATGTCCTTTCACAAATGCGAGCTCTTTAATTCCACTTGCTTTTGAGGAAACTGAGGTTCAGAGAATGTTACCAACTGGCCCAAGGTTCAGGAACATGAAAGAGCTGGATGTCCATTCTGAAAAGATCTTGCTTTCAGATCTTTGGCTGAAAGTAAACCCTGTTTCTTTTTGCAATGCTTCCCTGGTGGCTCCGACCATAAAGCATCTGACTGCAATGCGGGAGACCTGGGTTTGATCCCTGGGTTGGGAAGATCCCCTGGAGAAGGAAATGGAAACCCACTCCAGTACTCTTGCCTGGAAAATCCCATGGACAGAGGAGCCTGGTAGGTTATAGTCCATGGAGCCGCAAAGAATTGGACATGACTGATTGACTTTACTCAATTCTTTAGGTTGGGGGGAGGGCATGGAAACAACTTCAAAAGCTGTCAAAATTAAAATCTAACAATATCAGACTTCATGTATAGTCAGTCCTGCCAAGGTGTGAGCTAAGTAGGAAATGAGGAAGGCTGGGAGGAATTGAGGAGGCCTAGGACCCAGAGATGAGACATGCTTCACGTTACAGTAGGTGCTCAGGGCCAGACTAAGCCCGCAGAGATAACAAGATAAACAGCTCGAAAGGCATAAGACAGAAAAAAAAATCATGTTGGCAATGGACAGGGAGCAGTTTAGTCAGACAGATGTTTGACTCCCTGGGGCAGCATGCATGTAGGCTCCACTGTCAGAGTCTGGGGTCTAGAAACATACAGAACCAAAAAGAATCGCAGAGGGTGTGGGTGCCTGACTTAGAACTCAGATTTAGGAGTGGGCAAAATCCCTGCTGCCAGTTGACCTGGACAGGATAATCCAGGGTTCTACCCATTAATTAGGGGCTTCCCTGATGGTTCAGCAGTAAAGAATCTGCCTGCCATGCAGGAGATGCAGGATGTGTGGGTTCGGTCTCTGGGTCAGGAAGATCCCTTGTAGTAGGAAATGGCAACCCATTCCAGTATTCTTGAAAAATCCCATGAACAGAGGAGCCTGGTGGGCTACGGTCCACGAGGTCACAAAGAATCAGACAGGACTAAGCACACATGCATGCATCCAGTAATTAAAATCAATAATTTATTTTGTACGTACTGACTTCAAACTCTTGTTCTAGCCTGCGATAATCTGAGTGAACAAAGCAGACAAAAATGCCCACCTTCATAGAATTACCTTCCACTGGAAGAAAGAAAGTAGCAAGTAATTCAGGTCCCAAGGAACAAAGCAAGAATGTAATTAGAAGAGCAGGCATTATTGGGCAAATTGAGAACATCAGAGAGCCTGAGTCTGTTCTCTTAGGCTGAAATATTGTCCTAAGACTTAAAAAGTTTCTTTCTAATAGGAACATGTCCTGCACTGTGCCTAGTCACTCAGTCATGTATGACTCTTTGCGACCCTATGGACTGTAGCCCACCAAGCTCCTCTGTCCCTGGGATTCTCCAGGCAAGAATACTGGAGTGGGTTGCCATGCCCTCCTCCAGGGGATTTTCCCAACCCAGGGATCGAACCCAGGCCTGCAGCATTGCAGGCAGAGTCTTTACCAGGCAAGTCACCAAGGAAGCCAAAGAATACTGGAGTGGGTAGCCTATCCCTTCTCCAGGGGATCTTTCCGACCCAGGAATTGAACAGGGGTCTTCTGCATTGCAGATGGATTCTTTACCAGCTGGGCTACCAGGGAAGCCATACTTGTTCTTAAATCCTAGAATGATATTGAACCGGTAAAGTGTAGAGTTTGGAGGAGTAGAACAGCAGGAAAGTCACTACTGGTGTCAGAGTATATATTTTAAAAATTATTATGAATAACCTAGACAGCATATTAAAGAGCAGAGACATCGCTTTGCCAACAAAGGTCTGTATAGTCAAAGCTATAATTTTTCCAGTTGTCAAGTACACATGTGAGAGTTGAACCATAAAGAAGCTAAGCACCAAAGAATCGATGCTTTTGAATAGTGGTACTGGAGAAGACTCTTGAGAATCCCCTGGACTGCAAGGAGGTCAAGCCAACCAATCCTAAAAATCATACCTGGATATTCATTGGAAGGACTGATGCTGAAGCTGAAGCTCCAATACTTTAGCCAACTGATGCAAAGAACTGACTCACTGGAAAAGACCTAGATGTTGGAAAGATTGAAGGCAAAAAGAGAAGGGGGTGGCAGAAGATGAGATGGTTAGATAGCATCACCAACTCAATGCACGTGAGTTTGAGCAAACCGCAGGACACAGTAAAGGACAGGGGAGCCTGGAGTGCTACAGTCCATGGGGTTGCAAAGAGCTGGACACAATTTAGTGACTGATCAACAACAAACAACATTGTGAATAAATGTAACCCTCACATACATATGACTTATTCATATCTACCTGGTTGCCTATATTAGAAGTTTAATGATCATGAAAACATCTATAGACACACTAGAAATTTAGGCAGGTTGCACATTACACAAGTCTACTTCATCATTCAGATCATAGTCTATGTGAATTACATCCTTACAGATACGCAGCTCACAGCTTGAACGGCCATATACAGCAGTCTTAAACTTTTCTAAGGGATAATTAAGTTCATTTGTATACTTTTTTTAGATTCCACATATAAATGGTATCATTTGTTATTTGTCTTTCTCAGTCTGAACATATTTATAAAACAGAATAAGACTCATAGATGTAGAAAACAAGGTTACCAAAGGGAAAAGATGAGGAGGGGTAAATTGGGAATTTTGGATTAGCAGATACAAACTATGACATGTAAAACAGATAAAAAGAAGGTCCTACTTTATAGCATAGGGAATTATACCTAATATCTTATAATAAGATATAATAAAATATATCTTATAATATCTTAATATCTTATAATAAGATATAATAAAAACCAAAAATCGAAAAGTAGTCTGCTAAAAATAAAGCGTAAATTGAGGAAATTTCATATTTCTTCTGTCTTTTTGCAAGTGAAAGGAGGAACTTTCAAATTAAATAAAAATACTCAAAGAAGCAAAATTTGACTTTCCACATGTTTTTAAAAGAAAAAAATCCACATCTTTAAACTAACCTCAAAGATTCATAAACCAGCAGAGCTAGAACACCTCTAACAGACATGGGAAATGAAGAGAGACTCTTCCAACGTTATAGAAGCGCAAGTGACAGCCCCAGATTCAGAAACCAGGTTTCTGAAGGCCTGTTTGCTCCTCTGTCCACTGTGTTACCATGACCTTCGTACAGAGAATGTCACCATTTAGGGTGAAAGATTCAGCACGCCATCTCTGTGCTTCAGGTTTTCTCAGAGTATAAAAGTTGTCTTGAAACTTTGTGCTAATTCTGACTCAGTTCACAGAAGCTTCACAGGTTTCACTTACCCACACCTACTTTTATTTGAGCAAGGAAAAATAGTATTAGTACTTCCCTCTAGCAAGTCTTGACAAAGCCAAAGCTGGTTTAGTCATTTTTCCATCCATTCTTTCATAAGATTTTGTTTATCATAAGGAGGGTGAGTCACTGTTTTTCCTAAAGATAGAAGAAATAAATAACAGAATGATTTTTATTACATTGAACTCAGTAAACAAATTAACATATTTATATTCTTTTGACATGGAAAGATATTCAAGATATATTTTAAATGACAAAAAGCCAATTCATAAATAGTAAAGGCTCATTTTTATAAAGTAAATACACAGTCTTGTTAAAAAAAAAAAAAAGGCTAGGATAATTTACTCCAAAATTGAAACAGCCAAGAGTACCCTTTTAGTATAAAACTATCTAGGTCCATGACTCTTGATACCAATGGTAAAATTTCATTCTTTTTATGGCTGAGCTGGGTTTTGAAAAGACAGAGAAACCTGAGATCAAACTCCCAACATTTTCTGGATCATAGAGAAAGCAAAGGAGTTCCAGGAAAACATCTACTTCTGCTTCATTGACTACATCAAAGCCTTTGACTCTGTGGACCACAACAAACTGTGGAAAATACTTAAAGAGATGGGAATATCAGACCATTTTACCTACCTCCTGAGGAATCTGTATGCAGGTCAAGGAGCAACAGTTAGAACTGGACATGGAACAACAGACTGGTTGCAAATCAGGAAAGGAGTACATCAAGGCTGTGTATTGTCACCCTGCTTATTTAACTTATATGCAGAGTACATCATGCAAAATGCTGAGCTGGATGAAGCACAAGCTGGAATCAAGATCACTGGGAGAAATATCAATAACTTCAGATACGCAGATGATACCACTCTTATAGCAGAAAGCAAAGAACTAAAGAGCCTCTTGATGAAAGTAAAAGAGGAGAGTGAAAAAGTTAGTTTAAAACTCAAAATTAAAAAAACTAAGATCATGACATCCGGTCCCACAACTTCATGGAAAATAGATGAAGAAACAATGGAAACAATGAAAGACTTTATTTTCTTGGGCTTCAAAATCATTGCAGATGGTGACCACAGCCATGAAATTAAAAGATGCTTGCTCCTAGGAAGAAAAGCTATGACCAACCTAGACAGCATATTAAAAGTGGAGACATTACTTTGCCAACAAAGTCAAAGCTATGGTTTTTCAAATCTAAACTTTGCCGTCTAGTCAAAGCTATGGTTTATGCAGTAGTCATGTATGGATATGGGAGTTAGACTAGAGAGAAAGTTGAGCACCAACGAATTGATACTTTTGAACTGTGGTGTTGTAGAAGTCTCTTGAGAGTCCCTTGGACTGCAAGGAGATCCAACCAGTCCATCCTAAAGGAAATCAGTCCTGAATTTTCATTGGAAGGACTGATGCTGAAGTTGAAACTCCTATACTTTGGCGACCTGATGCGAAGAGTTGACTCATTGGAAAAGATCCAGATCCTGGGAAAGACTGAAGGCAAGAGAATTAGGGGACGACAGAGGATGAGATGGTTGGATGGAATCACCAGCTCGATGGACATGAGTTTGAGTAAGCTCCAGGAGTTGGTGATGGACAGGGAAGTCTGGTGTGCTGCAGTCCATAGGGTCGAAAGAGTTGGACATAACTGAGTGACTGTACTGAACTGATACTGGGAGATAGTGAAGGACAGAGGAGTCTGGTATGCTGCAGTCCTTGGGCTCGCAATGAGTTGGACGTGACCTGGCTATCGAACAGCAAATATTCAAAACACACACACACACACACACACACATACATATAAATACAATTGTGCCTCCAGATGAGACTGCACCCCTGACCATTCCTGAATCAGAACCATCCAACTAAGCTGACTCAGTGTTCCTGATCCATGGACACAAAAGTTTACTGTTGCAAGCTGCTTAAGTTCAATTGCTCACTCATATCTGACTTTGCGACCCCCATGGACTCCAGCATGCGAGGCCTCCCTGTCCATCACCAACTCCTGGAGCTTGCTCAAACTCAGGTCCATAGAGTCAGTGATGCCATCCAATCATTTCATCCTCTGTTGCCCCCTTCTCTTCCTGCCTTCAATCTTTCCCAGCATCAGGGTCTTTTCTAATGAGTCAGCTCTTTGCATCAGGTGGCCAGTTTTGGAGCTTCAGCTTTAGCATCAGTCCTGCCAATGAATATTCAGGACTGATTTCTTTTAGGATTAATTTGTTTGATCTCCTTTCAGTCCAGGGGACTCTCAAGAGTCTTCTCCAACACCACAGTTTGAAAGCATCAAGTTCTTTGACGTTCAGCTTTCTTTGTGGTCCAACTCTCACATCCACACATGATTACTGGAAAAACTATAGCTTTGACTAGATGGACTTTTGTAGGCAGAGTAATGTTGCTGCTTTTTAATATGCTGTCTTTATTGGTCATAGCTTTTCTTCCAAGAAGCAAGTGTCTTTTAATTTCATGGCTGCAGTCACCATCTGCAGTGATTTTTGAGCCCAAGAAAATAAAGTCTCTCACTGTTTCCATTGTTTCCCCATCTATTTGCCATGAAGTAATGGGACCTGATGCCATGATCTTAGTTTTTTTAATGTTGAGTTTTAAGCTGCTTAACTTGAAGATAATTTATTACAAAACATTAGATACCTAATGCGATATTTTAAAATAATCTAATCTGTGAAGTTCATTCTTCTGACATAGTGATAGAATTAGAAGTGGGCACTGACTTAAGTTGGTGCATTCAAGGTGATTTTCAGAACTCCTAGTGGGGATTCCAGTACATGGAGAGTCTCCTATGTCCTAGATGGTAAAATATGCAGGTGTAAATGTTGGAGCAATTCTGTCAGGATGAGAAATCCACCTGGAGGACAAAGCTGTCATTCTTAAGAAGGTAGAACAGAAAGAATCATGGAGAAGTACACAGAACCATAATTAAAAGAAAAAAAAAAAAGCTTGCATTTAGCTCTATATCTTTTCATTTATGCAAGCCAACCAAACCCTTTTGTTGTTTAAACTGATTTGGTTTGGGATTTCTGTCAAATTGATAACAAAAAAAAAAAAAAAAGAAAGAAAGAAAAAATCTCAGTGTATACACAGGCAAAGACAAGACCATGTCTCTAAACCTTAACAAGCATCTTAGCTTATAACTTATTACAGCACAGAGTAGTCTTGTAAAACATCCTGAGTCTCTGGATCTCAAACATCTGATCAGAGGGTTTGACAACCTGATTAGCTCACCTTTCCCTTCCTCTGGATTAGACTGTCTTGAGGATTGCTTCTTGACAGAAGAATTCCTTTCAATGAAACACTGTTGTTCATCCCCATTTAAGTTGTGTCCTGAGTAGAAAATCTTGCTTTAATATTCCACTCTCTAATTCAGACAGCATGTCTAGATCATAACTTCCTTTGAGGGGCCAAGTCTGAAGTCAGGTCTATTGTACAGGTCCATTCACCCTGACAATCCCTTTTCTTTTCTCTGTGGTGATTGCCACTAAATTTCCAGGTCCAGTATATCTTTTCACTGCCCCCCCCACACACATATATATATTTCCAGTTTTATTGATATACAAATGACATACAGCTCTCTATAAATTTTAAGTGTATAGCATAATGATCTGACTTTCATACATCATGAAATAGTTACAAAGTTTAGAGATCTGCTTCCACTCCACTATTTTTGGCAGGCCCTAGTTCTGGTCACTTCAGGTCTTCATGATATGAGCCTATCCATTGGCTTCCTAGTGTCTTCAAGACATGGCAGCTGACTGCCTACAGATGAGTGATCAGGGAGAGAAAAAGAGTGTGCTTTCAAGAAAGAAGCTGCAATCATTTTTATAATCTAATTTCAAAAATACCATCAATTCTGCAAATTTTACCAGTCACACAGACCTGTAAAAAGTAAGAGGGAACTACACAGGATATAAATACCAGGAGCAGGGAGAACATTGTGGGCTTATTGGAGTCTGGCTACCACAATCATAATTAGCACTCTGCAGCCAGGAGCAGCATCAGCTTCTATAACACCATGCAGGAATCTAAGATAATTAAATCTCACTGTGTTCCTATGAAACTCTAATTCTAATGGATTGTAAGTTCCAAAATAAAGTGGAGTCTGTGAACAGAAGGGTTCAAGCAACAAAATTAGCGTGTTTCTTTGGGGATAATAAAATTCTTTTTAAACAAAACATTCTGTAGGCCATGTTTTCTACGAAATTCTCTTTGGCAAAATTTAATTGGACATTTGGAGAACATTTTCACTTTGATTTCCCCTTTAATCCTATTATATTATATACTCCTTGATTAGTCAACAAGTGTGACTTGAATGTTCTCAGTGGAGAAATTCACACCAGAATAGTAGTTTTGAGTCTCTAGTTCACATGCCAAGTTTCACTATTTAATAGGTTTCAGCTGATGTGTGAGTAAATTCTTGAAGGAAGATAATTTATGCCTATAATTTAAAATCCTAGGCATCATCAATTTTCCAAAAGGTCACAGGATGGAAAGATTGTTGCATGGAAATAATAATGATATATATTATCTTGCTTTCTATCACACTCTAAGTTTCACTGTGCACTTTTATATCCATTGTCAAATACAAACATTTGTAGTTATCAGGACAGAATGTATTACCCCATCATAAAACAAAGAAGAAAAAGAACTTTTCTTTCAGAATGAAAAATTCATCTTCCTACTCAAAAGGAAGCAGGATATGAAAGATAGTCTTCACTTAAATAAGATTAAAAAATAACTCAGGATTTCAAATCTTGTGTTGAACATTTTGTATGTTTTCATTTATCTTGTTCCTTGAACACTCCCACATCCTGCCCTAGAGCAATTTTAAGGTTTTTGCAATCCTCAAACATTCTTATTTTTAGAGGCCCCAGCTCATGTCATATCAAATATAATGGAAGCTGTGGTATGTTGCCCAAACCTTCTTGAAAAATAAAGCATTCACTCCCTTAAGATTCTGGGAGTGCTGGACACTGGTGAATCATAGCTAACTAATCCCCTCTTTCAGTATTTCTCTCAGTTATAGGGAGCTCCTAACCAAACACATACTCCTTCCAGGGAAGCAGCTCACATCTTGGGATGTAGGAAAACAAATTAATGGGCCCTTTCCCTAGTTTGGGACAATCCAGGCATCCAAAATCAAGAGTTCCGTATGGGATTAGCCAAATCCTTGCTGCAACTACATTGCAGTTCAACTTCTCCCTCTGTCCAGTCTTCTCTCCTCACCGCTTACAGATATGTTCCAGTGAGTATTTCTTAGTAAACTGATTTCTAGTCTCCATCTTGGAACCATTGTTCATGGGGAACTTAAGACTGTTAGTATTCAGAATGAGACTAAGACAGATTTTGACAATGGGACTTTAGAAGCCAGATTGCCTACTAATAGAGTAACTATAGTCTTTGGTATACTACATTAGTGAAATGGTTAAAACTTTCACTGGTGATTAACTTGGATGGCATAACACTGGAATGGAATACCCTGATGGTACAATTTACCATACATTTGGAGAAAGACAACTAAAAGCCAAGGGTCATTATTTATTTAAATGATCAACTTCAAGTATAAAGCAGCTGCAATATATACAGAGAATCTTATCTCTTATAGCTGGAAGACTGATACAGTAAGAGCAATCCAGTACTCAAGAGCTCCAAAGACTGAACTGCTGACTAGTGAATGTTCTATGCCAAGATCAGGGCCCTCATTGGGATGGAGTATGAGCCTTAGACTTTAAATGGAAATAACTAAGTTGGTGTACTTGAAAAACTAAATTCCCCAACCTGAGTCCTCTGGACCTGTAAGAGTAGCCATTCCTCCAAGTTAAAGCCTAGTTTACCCCCTGTTTAAGAACTATGTAGAGAGTTTTGACTTGCAAAGCAACACATACCCTCTCTACCTTTGAGTATTATCAAGGTTTCTCCTCTAGACCAGTAGTGCCAACATAATTTGACTGGGAAGAACTGGGTCTCAAAAGGGAGGAATGAGACACAATGCTGAAAAAAATTGTTAGATTTATCCAAGGTAGTGATGGGAGCTGGAGATGAAACAGTAGGTAGAGGACAAAGCCCTAAGGGTGCAAAATGAAAGAGTGTGGGCAGAACTCAGTGCTTGATTGATATGGGATCACTGTTCTTTGATACAAGATTTAATTCTTTGTCAGATTTTCTAGAAAACAATACTAATAAGCTTATAGGATGGCTCTAGGAAGCTTGAGGAAAGAAATGGCTCATTATTAGGTGAAGTGAAAATATGAGAACTCTCACGAAGGATGGTGGCAGGAGATATCAAATGCTTCAAAGACATGAGCATGCCAGAATAGTTATACTACCTCAGGCTGGAGGCCCACCACCCAACTATTTTCTATGGAAAAGCCCAAAAGATGCTCCATTTACCAATATAATAAGGAATGAGTAAGGCATCAGCATGGTTGAAAAGATCAGTCATGGATGTCATTAGTAGATCAAAACTGATGACAGGAGAGGAAGTTACAGGATAGTGAGGATTCCCCAAAGAACACAGGCCAGTGGTGGCAATTGACCATCTGAGGCAAAGTGATCATTGTTGCAAAGGTCAAAGTGGCAGCCAGAGGAAATGAGAGATGTGCACACCTACAAAGATGATTAACAGACCATAGTGTTCTTAGGAGCAAGATAGTTGGGTAGTCAAAACAGTGCTGCTTTATTTATACAATCAAACAAATCAAGGACGAAGAAATAGGGTCTGGGGGCAACTGTCTAATAAAAGTCCTAGTTTCCGGATCTGAGCCAGTTCTTAAGACCAAAAACCACTGGCTAAAGGAAAGGAATGAGAGACAAGGCCCCAGTGAGAACATCTAAAAAACATCCAGGGGAGTTTTGAGGGACTCTCTGGTGCATGCCATTCTAAGCGAAAGTGTTAGTCCCTCGGTCGTGTCTAACTCTTTGCGACCCCATGGACTGTAGCCCATCAAGTTCCTTTATCCATGGAATTCTCTATGCAAGTATACTGGAGTAGGTAGCCATTCCCTTCTCCAGGGGATCTTCCCAACCCAGAAATCGAACCTGGTTCACCTGCCTTTCAGGTGGATTCTTTACTGTCTGAGCCACCAGGGAAGACTATAACTTTCTAAGACTTCTTTGAAATAAACAAACAAAAAACAAACAAAAAAGACTGAGCAGCTTTCTTTGAAGGCACCATACTTCCTCATTTACCAAACGATTTGCAAGGCTGCCAGCTTTGAATGGGCCCAGATAGTAAAAGATTCTGTTATTTAGACAGCAGTGAAGGTAATCTTATCACCTGAGTCATATGAACAAGCAAACTCTAATGTTATTAGAAGTATGACAAGTTCCCAAAAGAGAATAACATATAAATACCTAGATTTATGAAGCAAGTTCTGGTAAAAGGTCATGCAGGTAAACACCTTTTGGAGAATAGTCCGTATGTGCTACTGGGGCTTGGTAGAGAAAGAATATCTATCTGTGGGACAACAAAAAGACAATTGGTCAGAGCAACCCATCATGAACTAATCTTATCAGAACCGCAGAGTCATAATATCAGGAGTATGCACAGTACTTTTATTGTTAGACCGAAAAGGCACATCCAAAATGGCATGAACAGGGTCAGAGCTAGGTGGCTAAGACTCCCAAGCCATACATTTCTAGAATACTGGCACCTGTCTTTGAGTCAAAACTATGTTCACATGGAGGCTTCTTACATCTGGCTGGATCAAGTAAGAGGAAAACAGGACAAACTTCCGTCGCAGATAGTTTGGCTCAACATATTCATTTTCATAAGAATGAAAATGGGCCACTTCACATTGTAGCCTTATTCAGGGCAACACTAAAAAAGCACTGAGGAGAAATCCTCCTATAGGCAGAACTTCAGGTGATTCAAGTAAGCATGCACTATGTGTGATAAGAGAAATATTTCTTAATAAGAATATACATAAACTCAAGAACAATAGCAAATAGTTGGCCAGGAGACTGGAAGAAAGTCAGAATGGGGAAAAAGAGGTCTAGGGCCAGGTGTATGGGGCTGGGCACAAAGTGTGGTTCTTGGATCATCTGTTACTGTGCACCAGAAAACATCTATCATGAAAGAGGCAATAAAAAACCAAATAGGCAGTTGACATCAGTTAGGAAGTATAACTGGTTTGCAGCAATAGCCTCAACTCAAGACTTGGAGAAATCTAACTGACCAGCATATCACTCTAATTTCCAGAGAGAGGAGAGAAACAAAACAAAGCAAAATTATACTTTAGTCTGCACTTTTATTCACAATATCTGAAGTATAGATAAAAGCAAATTTAAAAGTATGAGACAGTCAATGAAGTAGAAACTTGTGACTAATAATAGAAAGAAAATACAGACTACAGTCACAGTCTAACAAATGACCCAAACCTATTTGTTGGAAGTAGCAAGGACTTTAAAATAATAATTATAAATATGATAAAGCATTTATAGGTAAAGATAGATACAGTCAGAGAGAAAGAAATGGAAGCTCTACAAAGAACCAAAAGGAAAGTTTATAACTGAGAAATTCAATATTTGAAATTATTGAAAGGAAAAATAAATAGTTGAAAGGAAAAATAAATTTCAAGCAAAAATATATTTTAAAAGTTATTGCTCAACTTTTTTTTAATTTGATGAAAAAATATCAATGTACAAATCCAAAAAAATTCAATAAATCTAAATAGGAAAAATACAAAAAGAAGTACACCTAGACAAGTTTTTCATGAAAACCAAAAATAAAAGGAAAATCTTGAAAGAAGCCACAAGCAAAGAAAAAAAACATAAAAGAAAAAATATATATATAATGTATAGGGAAATAGAATGACTATTTTGATGACAGATTTCACAGTCAAACAGTACAAGTAAAAAAAAAAATAGAAGGACACATTAAGAGTTGAAACAAAGCAAGTCACAACAAGAAGTCAAATTATAATTTTATTCCAATTAAAATAGTCTTCTAACATGAAGTTAAAATAAGAACTAAGTGAGATAGTTCAGTTCAGTCACTCAGTTGTGTCTGAATCTTTGCAACCCCATGAACTGCAGCACTGCAGGCCTCCCTGTCCATCACCAACTCCTGAAGTTAACCCAAACCCATGTCCACTGAGTCAGTGATACCATCCAACCATCTCATCCTCTGTCGTCCCCTCCTCCTCCTGCCCTCAATCTTTCCCAGCATCAGGGTCCTTTCAAATGAGTCAGTTCTTTGCATCAGGTGGCCAAAGTATTGGAGCTTCAGCTTCAACATCAGTCCTTCCAATGAACACTCAGAACTGATCTCCTTTAGGATGGACTGGTTGGATCTCCTTGCAGTCCAAGGAACTCTCAAGAGTCTTCTCCAGCACCACAGTTCAAAAGCATCAATTCTTTGGCACTCAGCTTTCTTTATAGTCCAACTCTCACATCCATACATGCCTACTGGAAAAACCATAGCCTTGACTAGACCGACCAGATGTCCATGCCCAAATGTTCAATTCATAATGGGCATTTCATAAATAGTATAAAGACTATCATGTTAGTGCCTAATTAGGTGACTTTCATGTAGTGGGCACTCAATAAATACTAGCTGAATGAAAGAATCTCATTACATTTAAGTGTTTAATGTCTGTGTGATTATAATAATAAATGTTTGCCCTTTTATCAGAAAAAATATCAATAAGGTGAAAAAAGACATTTGCAATAAACAAAAATTGAGGGAATTAGTTCATCTCAGAAAATTCACACTAAACCTAATACCTTAAATTCCTTGTGGCTAGTAGCTCAGTCATGTCCAACTCTGCGACCCCATCACCAGGTTCCTCTGTCCATGGAATTCTCCAGGCAAGAATAATTGGTTGCCATTCCCTTCTACAGAACCCGGGTCTCCTGCATTGCAGGCAGACTGTTTACTATCTGAGCCACCAGGGAAGCCTTAGACTAATTTATTTAAAAATCATTTGATGGTTTAAACCAGAACAGTAATAAATAAATATGGGATTTATCACATTTGAAAATAGCACAGAGAAGAGGCGGGGTAAATATATGTATGTTTTGTAAATGTCTTACTTTTCTAAGTATTATAATATCACCCCAAAATAGACTGATACAACTGCATTCATTTAAAATGCTAACATGGTAATGATCAAAATCCTTCAAGCTAGACTTCAGCAGTATGTGAATTGAGAACTTCCAGATACACAATCTTGGTTTTAAAAAGGCAGAGGAACCAGAGATCAAATTGCCAACATCCACTGGATCATAGAGAAAGCAAGAGCATTCCAGAAAAACATCTACTTCTGCCTTATTGACTATGCCAAAGCCTTTGACTGTGTGGATCACAACAAACCGTGGAAAATTCCTAAAGAGATGGGAGTACCAAGCCACCTGACCTACCTCCTGAGAAATCTGTCTGCAGGTCAAGAAGCAACAGTTAGAACTGAACATGGAACTACTGACTGGTTCTGAATTGAGAAAGGAGTATGTCAAGGATGTATGTCCTCACCCTGCTTATTCAACTTATATGCAGAGTATATCATGTGAAATGCCAGGCTAGATGAAGCTCTAGTTGGAATAAAGATTGCAGGGAGAAATATCAATAACCTCAGCCAATGCAGATGATATCACTCTAATGGCAGAAAGCGAAGAACTAAAAAGCCTCTTGATGAAAGTGAAAGAGGAGAGTGAAAAAACTGGCTTAAAACTCAACATTCAAAAAACGAAGATCATGGCATCCTGTCCCATCACTTCATGTTAAATAGAAAGGAAAACAGTTGTAAAGTGACGGATTTTATTTTCTTGGGCTCCAAAATCATTGTGGATGATGACTGCAGCCATGAAATTAAAAGACGCTTGCTCCTTGGAAGAAAAGCTATGACCAACCTAGATAGCATGTTAAAAAGCAAAGCCAACACTTGGCCAACAAAGGTCCATCTAGTCAAAGCTAAGTTTTTCCAGTAGTCATGTATGGATGTGAGAGTTGGATTTATAAAGAAGGCTGAGCAGTGAAGAATTGATGCTTTTGAACTATGGTGCTGGAGAAGATTCTTGAGAGTCCCTTGGGCGGCAAGGAGATCCAACCAGTCCATCCTAAAGGAAATCAGCCCTGAATATTCATTAGAAGGACTGATGCTAAAGCTGAAACTCCAAAACCTAGGCCACCTGATAAGAAGAGCTGACTCACTGGAAACTACCCAGATGCTGGGAAAGATTGAAGGCAGGAGGAGAAGGGGGTGAGAGAGAATGAGATGGTAAAATAGCATCAACCATTCAATGAACATGAGTTTGAGCCAACTCTGGGAGATAGTAAAGGACAAGGAAGCCTGGTGTGCTGCAGTCCATGGGGTCACAAAGAGTTGGATATGACATAGTGACTGAACAGCAACAATAAGACTATGATATTTTAAGAATATATATTTTAATCCCTAGAGTAATTGGTGGGGAAAAAAGAAATAAAAAGATACAGTCAAAAAAGTAGTAGAGAAAATTACTTGAAACTAAGAAAAAATAGCTCATCTAAAGAAAGCAGCAAAGGGAGAAAAGGTGTGAAAATTTTTAAAAAAATAGAATGATGGTAGAATTAAGTCAAACAAAATCAATACACACTGTTGCTGTTGCTGTTAAGTCGCTTCAGTCATGTCTGACTCTGTGCAACCCCATAGACGGCTGCTCACCAGGCTTCCCCGTCCCTGGGATTCTCCAGGCAAGAACACTGGAGTGGGTTGCCATTTCCTTCTCCAATGCATGAAAGTGAAAAGTAAAAGTGAAGTCGCTCAGTCGTGTCCGACTCTTAGCAACCCCATGGACTGTGGCCAACCAGGCTCCTCCGCCGTGGGATTTTCCAGGCAAGAGTACTGGAGTACAGATAACTAATAAGGACCTACTGTATAACAGAGAACTCTACTCAGTACTCTGTAATGACCTATTTGGGAAAAGAATCTAAAAAGTAGTGGATATACATTTATGTATAACTGATAACTTTGCTGTATAGCTGAAACTAACAACAATGTAAATTAATTATACCCCAATTAAAATTTTATAATAAAATAAATAATTAAAAAATTTTAAAAGGTTAAAAACCAATAATTGTATTAAAGGTAAGTGGCCTGAAAGCTCTAGCTACGTATTGTTCTTACCTTATTCGTCCTCTCCATTTTTTCTCTCATATACCAGTTCAGTTTCTTATCATCTCCAGATTAATGACTGAGAAGGCTTCCTAAAATGGTCATCCTGTCTCAACTTTCTCACGTGCTACATCAGTACCAGCATTTGCAGACCGTTTATCTTGGACTAGATTTCTGAATGCCTGCTCTAGTTCTTTGAGCATCTACACTTGGTTTGCAAGGTTTCTTTGTTTCCTCTAGGTTTCCTAAAGGTTTTCTTTGTCCTATATACTGTAGTTGGTTTCTTCTTTGCTCCATAATTAAAGACCAAAGGTTAACCAAGCCTCAATTTCAACTCACCCCAACCCAACAAAGGCAGCTAAACCCAATTAAAAATCTCAGTCTTGGTCAGAATACACTAGCTTGGCCAGCCATGCACTGTGCTTAGTCACTTAGTCATGTCTGACTCTTTGCGACCCCAGGAACTGTAACCTACCAGGCTCCTCTGTCCATGGAGATTCTCCACGAAATAATACTGGAGTGGGTTGCCATGCCCTCCTCCAGAGGATCTTCCCAACCCAGGAATTGAACCCAGCAGGAGAATTCAAAAACTTTGCACCGTCAAAACTCGACTATACGGTTTCCTTCATGTCATGCTTCACAGCTCCTTCTTAAACTATATTTTATAGCTACAAAATTTCAGAAATTCCCCGGACAGGATTTCCATGTCGTTTGTTTGCATTTTTATGCTTTCTTTTCTTTCTGAAGTACCCTAACTGTCTTCTCCGCTTTGGGAACTCTTATTGCTCCTTTAAATCGTGGCTGAAATCTCACACATACTATAAGAAACAGAGTCAGACTGCCTTCTCTACCTCTGTGTCCCAAGCTACTTTCAACTAGGACAGGTCACATTAAATTGTAAAGAACTGTATGCCTGCTCCAACCATCAATCTGTGAGGAACAAGATTTTATCATTGTATCCTCTTTGCTCTTAATACTAACGCAGATATTAATATTTAAAAGATTTTCACTAAATAATAGTTGAGGAAACATATAGCTTGTCAGGCCTAGAACAAGAAACCTATTCAAAAAGAAAAAAAAAAAGAATGGAGAGTTATATCCACCAACTGGTTAGAAACAACTGTAGGAGCGCAAGAAAGTTGCACTGAATTCACTTATTTAATTCAACCAGAATTTACTAAGAACTTACATAGTGTTAGAGTCCAAAAGTCTTGGGAAGGAACTTATGATTAATAATACAAAATAGGTAGAGAGAGGTCAAATTTATAAGTCTCTCATATAAGGTGTATTAAAAAGAAAAGTGAAATCGCTCAGTTGTGTCCTACTCTTTGCAATGCTATGGACCTTAGCCTACCAGGCTCCTCCCTCCATGGAATTTTCCAGGCAAGAGTACTGGAGTGGGTTGCCATTTCCTTCTCCAGAAGATCTTCCTGACCCAAGGATTGAAATCAGATCTCAAGCATTGCAGGCAGATGCTTTACCGTCTGTCTGCACTTAACTTGAATGTTAAGTTTATTTGTTCAAAAGCAAAATTGGTAACAATGATTCCTTGCCAAAACTTTTGCACAGATAGGGCAACCTATAGTACAAACAAGACTGAGGAAATAACACTTCAACAGATTCTAGCATTTAAAAGTATCCAATTATATACAGAAAATTGATACCCTTATTATAAATCATACTTACTGTGCTGTAAGTTTGAAAGGCTTATATTCAACAACAGTTTATTAACTAATTTGAATACATGTATGTATCAAAATAACAGTGTTAGGAAGTTATTCCAGAATGAGACAACCTGAAATTTGTAAAATTGTATTCTAAAAAGAATAATAATAAATACGTTTTCAGTAATGTTCTGGTTTTTAAATATTTTCCAAGGGAAGGGCCATAATATCTTTCATTCAGGTAAATTTACCAACTAAATTGAACCATAAATTTCAATAACTACTGAAGCCTTTCCAAGAATGACAACTGGGAGAATTACACCTGATCTGTAGCAGAGCTTGATTTAATTAAAAGATTACATTCTTTGAATTTCAATTTAGACAGGCCAATAACAATGGGTCAGGCCATCATCTGTTTTCTAATACAATCTTGACTTGTTAAAAGTCTCAAACAAGAGACTTATGTTTGAATTTCTCAGGAAAAATTCACTGCAGAGACTAATTACGACACCCTGGGAATAAGCACCTAGCTCTCATCTCAAAATCCCACACACTTTACAATCCTCTTGCAAGTGGTGGTGTCTCTGGAGATGCTCTGACTTTCCAATCCACCTTTTGTGTGTGCTGCAGAATTTATGGAGTGAGTTTCTCTGACTGATCCATCTTTTTGTACCCAGGAGGGATTTGTCAGATTTTTATTCTTCTTTACATATTCAGTTATATGCAGCACTTCTTGAAAGTTGCTGAACTGGAGAAATGAGTGCATTTATGGTTAGATATTCTTCTTACATTGTGAGAGAAAATTTGCTTTATAAAATATATTTTATTTCTGGTTTATCTTTATAGCATCTCTCAGTGGCCCTTATTATGATATAAAATTCACAGTCACACTCTAGGCTTACAAAAGAGGAATTTGAAACAAGAAGAAAATAATTTTAACCGTA
Organism: Bos mutus; assembly: GCF_027580195.1. Lineage (NCBI taxonomy): Eukaryota > Metazoa > Chordata > Mammalia > Artiodactyla > Bovidae > Bos > Bos mutus. The sequence goes on from NC_091617.1 coordinate 76,007,492, forward strand.
TAATCAAGGAAAAATATATTCAATCTCATTTGTGGAAGAAATGTAAAAATGAGAGAACTCAGGGAACAGAAATCAAAATTTCAGATACCTACTATTTTATACTTTTTATTCCTCAACATGTATAAATATGTTTAGAATCCCAATCTGCAATTATGTATTGAACAATATGAAAAGGCAAAATGATAGGATACTGAAAGAGGAACTCCCCAGGTCAGTAGGTGCCCAATATGCTACTGGAGATCAGTGGAGAAATAACTCCAAGAAGAGTAAAGGGATGGAGCCAAAGCAAAAAGAATACACAGCTGGGGATGTGACTGGTGATAGAAGCAAGGTCCGATGCTGTAAAGAGCAATATTGCATAGGAACCTGGAATGTAAGGTCCATGAATCAAGGCAAATTGGAAGTGGTCAAACAGGAGATGGCAAGAGTGAACATCAACATTCTAGGAATCAGCGAACTAAAATGGACTGGAATGGGTGAACTTAACTCAGATGACCATTATATCTACTACTGTGGGCAGGAATCTCTCAGAAGAAACGGAGTAGCCATCATGGTCAACAGAAGAGTCTGAAATGCAGTACTTGGATGCAATCTCAAAAATGACATAATGATCTCTGTTCGTTTTCAAGGCAAACCATTCAATATCACAGTAATCCAAGTCTATGCCCCAACCAGTAACATTGAAGAAGCTGAAGTTGAACAGTTCTACGAAGACCTACAAGACCTTTTAGAACTAACACCCAAAAAAGATGTCCTTTTCATTATAGGGGACTGGAATGCAAAAGTAGGAAGTCAAGAAACACCTGGAGTAAGAGGCAAATTTGGCCTTGGAATACAGAATGAAGCAGGGCAAAGACTAATAGAGTTTTGCCAAGAAAATGCACTGGTCATAGCAAACACCCTCTTACAACAACACAAGAGAAGACTCTATACATGGACATCACCAGATGGTCAACACTGAAATCAGATTGATTATATTCTTTGCAGCCAAAGATGGAGAAGCTCTATACAGTCAGCAAAAACAAGACCAGGAGCTGACTGTGGCTCAGATCATGAACTCTTTATTGCCAAATTCAGATTTAAATTGAAGAAAGTAGGCAAAACCACTAAACCATTCAGGTATGACCTAAATCAAATCCCTTATGATTATACAGTGGAAGTGAGAAATAGATTTAAGGGCCTAGATCTGATAGATAGAGTGCCCGATGAACTACGGAATGAGGTTCGTGACATTGTGCAGGAGACAGAGATCGAGACCATCCCCATGGAAAAGAAAGCAAAAAAGCAAAATGGTTGTCTGGGGAGACCTTACAAATAGCTGTGAAAAGAAGAGAAGCAAAAAGCAAAGGAGAAAAGGAAAGATATAAGCATCTGAATGCAGAGTTCCAAAGAATAGCAAGAAGAGATAAGAAAGCCTTCCTCAGTGATCAATGCAAAGAAATAGAGGAAAACAACAGAATGGGAAAGACTAGAGATCTCTTCAAGAAAATTAGAGATACCAAGGGAACATTTCATGCAAAGATGGGCTAGATAAAGGACAGAAATGGTATGGACCTAACAGAAGCAGAAGATATTAAGAAGAGGTGGCAAGAATACACAGAAGACCTGTACAAACAAGATCTTCATGACCCAGATAATCACGATGGTGTGATCACTGACCCAGAGCCAGAAATCCTGGAATGTGAAGTCAAGTGGGCCTTAGAGCGCATCACTATGAACAAAGCTAGTGGAAGTGATGGAATTCCAGTTGAGCTATTTCAAGTCCTGAAGGATGATGCTGTGAAAGTGCTGCACTCAATATGCCAGCAAATTTGGAAAACTCAGCAGTGGCCACAGGACTGGAAAAGGTCAGTTTTCATTCCAATCCCAAAGAAAGGCAATGCCAAAGAATGCTCAAACTACCACACAATTGCACTCATCTCACACGCTAGTAAAGTAATGCTCAAAATTCTCCAAGAAAGGCTTCAGCAATATGTGAACCGTGAACTTCCTGATGTTCAAGCTGGTTTTAGAAAAGGCAGAGGAACCAGAGATCAAATCGCCAACATCCGCTGGATCATGGAAAAAGCAAGAGAGTTCCATAAAAACATCTATTTCTGCTTTATTGACTATGCCAAAGCCTTTGACTGTGTGGATCACAATAAACTGTGGAAAATTCTGAAAGAGATGGGAATACCAGACCACCTGATCTGCCTCTTGAGAAATTTGTATGCAGGTCAAGAAGCAACAGTTAGAACTGGACATGGAACAACAGACTGGTTCCAAATAGGAAAAGGAGTACATCAAAGCTGTGTATTGTCACCCTGCTTACATAACTTATATGCAGAGTACATCATGAGAAAGGCTGGACTGGAAGAAGCACAAGCTAGAATCAAGATTGCTGGGAGAAATATCAATAACCTCAGATATGCAGATGACACCACCCTTATGGCAGAAAGTGAAGAGGAACTAAAAAGCCTCTTGATGAAGGTGAAAGAGGAGAGTGGAAAAGTTGGCTTAAAGCTCAACATTCAGAAAACGAAGATCATGGCATCCGGTCCCATCACTTCATGGGAAATAGGTGGGGAAATGGTGGAAACAGTGTCAGACTTTATTTTTCTGGGCTCCAAAATCACTAGAGATGGTGACTGCAGCCATGAAATTAAAAGACGCTTACTCCTTGGAAGGAAAGTTATGACCAAACTAGATAGCATATTGAAAAGCAGAGACATTACTTTGCCAACAAAGGTCCGTCTAGTCAAGTTTTTCCTGTAGTCATGTATGGATGTGAGAGTTGGACTGTGAAGAAGGCTGAGTGCCGAAGAATTGATTCTTTTGAACTGTGGCATTGGAGAAGACTCTTGAGAGTCCCTTGGACTGCAAGGAGATCCAACCAGTCCATTCTGAAGGAGATTAGCCCTGGGATTTCTTTGGAGGGAATGATGCTAAAGCTGAAACTCCAGTACTTTGGCCACCTCATGCGAAGAGTTGACTCATTGGAAAAGACTCTGATGCTGGGCGGGATTGGGGGCAGAAGGAGAAGGGGACGACAGAGGATGAGATGGCTGGATGGCATCACTGACTCAATGGACGTGAGTCAGTGAACTCCAGGAGTTGGTGATGGACAGGGAGGCCTGGCGTGCTGCGATTCATGGGGTCGCAAAGAGTCGGACACGACTGAGTGACTGAACTGAACTGAACTGATTGAACATTTACTAATAATACTAACATTCCTAGGTTCTACTCCCTATAACCTGTAGAAGAAGTACAATAAGCAATCCCTTCCTTCAAGGAATTTAAAGGTTGTGGCAGAGGGAGAGAAACTAATGCTAATATGAATTAAAGTGTGAAAAGAGCCATGAGACTAGTATACAGTGCCATGGGATAAATTAGAAAGAAATGTAAGTGACAGGGAGACTCAAAGATGGCTCTAAACAGGTTAAGATGTTTGAACTGGATTTTAAAGGAAGAGATTTATGAATGATAAGAAAGAGAAAGACTTGAAATCTAGGCTGACAGAAAACCATGGGTAAAACACCAAAGTCGGAAAATAAAAATGCAATCTATGTCCAAAGAGTGTAGAGTGTGGTGTAGGAATCCTTTTGCTTTAAGTGCAGTATTAAGAAATTGGACTTCAGCTTTGGGGATATCAGAGAGCCTTAAAGATCATGTTTAAAATGTAGAAAGATTACTCTATAACAGAGTAAAGTGTGGAAGAATAACTGAAATGAGGATAGAAATAAATAAATAAAAATAAGGAAAAGAATTAAGACTTCTTTAGTCCTGGCAAAAATAGAGATTGCAGATTAATGGAAGTTCTAGCCTAAGAAATTAGGTAAGAAAAAGAAATAAAGGGCAACCAAATTGGAAAGGAAGAAGTAAGAAGTATCTCTGTTTGCAGATGATATGATCTTTCATGTAGAAAACCCTAATGATTTCACACACACACACACACATATATATACACAACCTGTTAAAACTAAAATGATCTCACCATAGTAGTGGGACACAAAATCAATGGAAAAAATATACATTTCTATAAAATAATAATGAACAATCTAAAAATAAAATTATAAAAACAAACCCATTTGTAATAGCATCAAAATAAATAAAATCTTTAGCAATTAACTTAGCCAAGGAAATAAAGTACTAGTATAATGAAAACTAGAAAACATTGCTAAAATAAAGAAGATAAAATACTAAGACATAATGTTACTATTAAAAAGACACAAATAAATGGAAACACATCACATATTCATGTATTAGAAGATTTAATATGGTTAAAATGTCAATACCCAAAGCAATCAACAGATTCAATATTATCCCTATCAACATCCCAATGATGGTTTTTGTAAAACTATATCCTAAAATAGAATATCAAGGGGCCCTAAGTAGCCAAAACAATTATGAAAAAGAAGAATAAAACTGGAGGACTCACACTTCTGAATTCAAAACGTACTATAAAACTACAGTAATCAAAACAGTGTGATTTTGACATCAACACAGGTATTTAGACCAGTGGAATAGAATAGGGAGCCCAGAAATAAACCCTTTTGTGTATGTAAAAATGATTTTCACTGCACTTAGACCATTCAGTGGAGAAAGGACAGGTTTTTTGACAAATGGTACTGAGAAAACCGAATATCCACATGCAAAAGAATGAAGGTGGACTCTTACCTAATATCATATAAAAAAAGTAACTCAAAATGGACCAAAGTCCTAAATATAGTACCTGAAACAAAATTCCTAGAAGAAAACACAAGACAAAAGCTTTACAACATTAGATTTGACATTGATTTTTTGGATATGAGCAAAGGCATAAATAACAAAAGAAAAAATAGACAAAATGGACTTCATGAATATTTTAAATGTGTGCATCAAAAGATAATATTGATAGAATAAAGAAGGTATGCACAAAATGGGAGAAAATATTTGCAAATCATAAAACTGATAAGAAAGACAAACAGTATAGGTGACTCCTGAAATTCAATAACAACCAAAAAAAACACAAATAATCCAATTTAAAAACACAAAAGACTTGAATAGACATTTCTCCAGAAAAGATATATAAATAGTCAATAAACACATGAAAATATAATCAATGCCACCACTAGGAGAATGCGAATCTCAAAACTACAATGAGATTATACATCATATGCATTAGAATGGCTACTTTTTTAAAAACATGGAAAACAAATGGTGGCAAGAATGTAGAGAAACTGGAACCCCAGTGAACCATTGTTGGGAATGTAAAATGACACATTCAGTGCCAGTTCCTCAAAAAATTAAAAATACAATTACAATATAATTCAGTAATTCCACCTCTTGGTATACAAGCAAAAGAATTAAAAGCAAGGTCTTGAAGAATATTTGTACATCCATGATCATATCAAATTTATTCATAACAGCTAAAGTTAGAAGCAATCTATGTGTCTATCATAGGACAAATGGATAAGCAAAATGTAGTATATTCAATGAAGTATTATTCAGTCTTAAAAAGGAAGTAAATTTTGCTACAACATGAATAAATTTAAAGAACATCACACTAACTGAAACAAGACAGTCATAAAAGACAAATATCGTATTTGAGAAAATAGGAAAAATACATACATATATATATTTATATACATACACATTCAAACTTAGGTCTCTGGTCTTGGTTCTTGGCATGGTTGTTGTTCAGTTGCTAAGTCATGTCCATCTCTTTGAGACCCCATAAACTGCAGCATGCCAGGCTTCCCTGTCCATCATTATCTCCCGGAGTTTGCTCAAAGTCATGTCCATTAAGTTGATGATTCCATCTCATCCTCTGTTGTCCCCTTTTCCTCCTGTCCTGTCTTTCCCAACATCAGGTCTTTTCCAATGAGTCAGCTCTTCCCATCAGGTGGCCAAAGTATTGGAGCTTCAGATTCAGCCTCAGTTCTTCCAATGAATATTCAGGGTTGATTTCCTTTAGGATTGACTGGTTTTACCTCCTTGCAGTCCAAGGGACTCTCAAGAGTCTTCTCTAGCACCACAGTTTGAAAGCATCAATGCTTTAGCATTCAGCCTTCTTTATGGTCCAACTCTCACATCCATACATGATTACTGGAAAAATCATAGCTTTGATTAGATGGACCTTTGTCGGCAAAGTGATGTCTCTGCTTTTTAATACACTAAGTTTGTCATAGCTTTTATTCCAAGGAGCAAGTGTCTTTTAATTTCATGGCTGCAGTCATCATCCAACAGTAATTCTGGAGCCCAAGAAAATAAAATCTGTCACCGTTTCCACTTTTTCCACATCTATTTGCCATGAAGTGATGGGACCAGATGCCATGATCTTATTTTCTTGAGTGTTGACTTTTAAGCAAGTTTTTTCACTCTCCTTTTTCACTCTCTTCAAGAGACTCTTTAGTTCCTCTTCACTTTCTGCCATTATAGTGATACCAGTTGCATATCTGTTAAATAAGATACGTGTATAAGTATTCTGAATATAAGTTAAATAAGCAATGTGACAATATACAGCCTTGACGTATTTCTCTCCTCATTTTGAACCAGTCTGTTGTTCCATGTCCAGTTCTAACTGTTGATTCTTGTCCTGAATACAGGTTTCTCAGGAGACAGGTAAGGTGGTCTGGTATTTCCAATTTTAATTCTCCATTTTTTCGTGATCCACACTGTCAAAGGCTTTAGTGTAATAATGAAGTAGAAATAGATGTGCTTTGGATTCCCTTGCTTTTCCTATGATCCAGACTGATGCTAAAGCTGAAACTCCAATACTTTGGCCACCTGATGTGAAGAGTTGACTCATTGGAAAAGACTCAGATGCTGGGAGGGATTGGGGGCAGGAGAAGAAAGGGACGACAGAGGATAGAGGATGAGATGGGTGGATGGCATCACCGAATCGATGGACCTGAGTTTGGGTGAACTCCAGGAGTTGGTGATGGACAGGGAGGCCTAGAGTGCTACAGTTCATGGGGTCGCAAAGAGTCGGACACAACTGAGCAACTGAACTGAAGTGGATGTAAAACCCTTGTAATTTCCTAAGGCACAAGAGCATGAGAGCATTTTCTATTGTAATATGTGTCTTTGACCCCCACCTTGACAAAGGGCCCCTTAAGCCATTGTAAATCTCTAAGTGACAAAAGCACTAGGAGTACGTTTTGTTCTAACAGGATGACTCTAGGTGGGTTCATGGATGACTTCTGGGAAGGGAAAATGGACAGTTATTGTTCAATGGGTACAAAGTTTCAGTTTTACAAGATGAAAAGAGTTACGGAGATGGACGGCAGTGATGGTTACACACTGTTATGAATGTACTTTATACCACTGCACTGTATATTAAAGATGGGTAGGGTGGCAAATTTTATTACTTGTATTTTACCACATAGTTTTTTTTAAAGGTGAAGACATTTGATCCAAATTGTTCATTGTGAGGATAAAGAAAAAGCAATGAATGTGAAAATTTTTCAGAGCAAAATTCAAAGTTCTCAGGGAAGAATATAGCTTAATTATCAAGTATAGTCAAGGTTATCATGAGTTTAATCCTAGCTCTGATGTTTACTAGTTTCATAGTCTTGAAGAAGTTTCATGTTTTATGAGCACATCTCCAAAATTCGGCCAAAATTTAGTTAATATGATACACTCCACAGAAGGTTACTCATGCCACATGAACATCCTCTGTAAAAATGAAGGCAATTTCTTAAATTTTGAAAAAAAAATTAGAATTGTGATTAAGTAGAATTCCTTTAAAGTGGGTACCCTGAAAAGGGTTTTGCATAAATCAGATAACAATCAGAAGATAGTTTTAGAAGAAAACTAAACAGAACAATCAGAGGAAAAATTAATATAAAGTATTAATTTTTATCTTTTGAGAATATATATGCAAGACTGCACAATCTAATATAAATAATCCTATACCTACTATACTAATGTCTGTAATTGCTAATTCACACAAGATAAATTCTAAATTTGAATACAGTATTGTATAGCATACTTTATTATTGAATATTAAGATAAACCTAAATAATGAGTGTTATCTGAAATTATTAAAATTCAAAATGATATAAATGATTCATAGTCATAATGATAATCCTTGCTTTCTTTTATAACACTGAATATTTATTTCAGCAAGACTTAATAGTGTAAGGGATGGAAAAGTATGACTTTACTTTCTTCAAAATAGAGAGCTATTTCAATACCATTTATTGAATATCATATCTCTACTGTTTTCAATGCCAGCTTTGTTACAAAGTAAATTATTTTATGTTTTAATATGAATAACATTGTGTTTTACATGAGACTAGGGCAGGGTTATATAAAAATTTTGGATAAACATGCCCTTGGTTTACCACAGATAGATAATTTACTACAGTGTTATTTGTGTGTGGCAATTCAAAAACTTTCCATTAGTCTGAAAATATGCAGATTCATCCAGACATGAATCTACGCTCCATGTATACAAACAATGTGTTACAAAAAAGAAGCATCTAAGTCTGAAAACTATTAGAGCTCCATGATCATGGTATGCTTGTGTAAGTCGTTCAGTCATTTCATCTCTTGCATTGCAGGCGGATTCTTCACCAGCTGAGACACCAGGGAAGCCCAATGTATATAAACTATGTGTTACAGGAAAGAACCATCTAAATTTGAAAGTTATTACAGCTCTGTGATCCCATATTATGCTTGCTATAGCAGTATTCTATCTGCAGTTAAAGCAGAACAATCTGAAAAAAGGTATACTACACTTGTTTGTTAACCTTATAAAATGCAACTATAAACATAACTTGAAGATGCAATTATTAATTACTGTCAATTATAAAAATACTTGAAGATGCAATGATTAATTATTGCTTGCACTTGTTTGATATAAGAACCTGAAAAGAAAAAGATTTCAGATTCCCTACCCATTAAGATGATGGTTTTTACTATTTTCTGCAAAAATAATATTGGTTTTCCTCTTAATTTCTTCTAAACTCAGTTTAGTTTTTAATGACTGATGATCTTCATGTGACAGATCCTAAATGGTAAAAGTTGAAGACTTCAGATGTCTGTCAAATAGAAAAGTTTAAAAAAAAAGCACACAAATTAAAATCTAATTATGAACCTGAATACTGCTCCATTCTTTACTGTTTGAGTATCCAACCTCCACTGATCATTAATTATACTGCAATTCTCCTTTTATATGGGCCATCTCCTAAAACTGACTATAAGCATGCCACAGGGATGTTTGTGAATGGGAACCCTCCATTAAAATGCCCTATATTCATTCTCACAGGAGTGTTATGAAATATTTCTTAAAAATTTATAACAACCTAAATGTTTACTATTAGAATTACTGAGAATGATATTTAAAGTCCATAAATTTTCTAATAATCTGAGACCTGATATATTCTTTAAAATTCTTACAATTTTTAAAATCATCCTAGAGAAAAAGTCAAGCTTTCTAAATTATTAATCCTCAAATAATTTTTATTAGAAAGTTTTCAAAAAGCAATGAATAAACAGAAGTGCATAGCACATTTCTCTTGTAGTCTCAAATCAAAAGTTGAAAGAGAAAGGATTAGGACTTGGATATTTTCTACAAATCAGTAATTGTTTAAATATTTAGCTGAAGTGGGGTAAAGAAAGATTACAGAAATCAATGTTTCAGTAGAAATGAAAATATGAAAACAACAAAGTTAAAGGTGTCAACAAGTCAAAAGCAAATGAGTCCAAGTCTAGCCATAGTAATCCCTACTCATCATAGACATTTAATTATCTCTGAAGTGTGTAATGATGGTATAAGAAACAGAGACCAGATTACTAGGAAGATTTGTTGTGTGTAACAGTAAGACCAACACAAGGGAGTCCTAATAATAATGTTTTAAATGTTTTATATATGTTTGAGATTCTTTTTTAGTTTCTTTTCTTCAGGTAAATATAATAATGCCCTTCTCACACACACAAAAAAATGAGAGATCTTTAGGATAACATTTCTTGATTGAACAACTACTGGGTATGCAGTCTGTGAGCCTGTCTACTTGTTAGATACTTTAGAAGTGTTAAGCAGAACTCCATAAATTATATAGAAACCCACTTGCCCTAAATGAGCTGTCATGAAAAGGAAGGGATATCTGAAAAGCCAGGGTTAGGTCTAGTCTCAGGGACATCCATATTCAGGGTCTTTTAGAATTTCTCATCTCTTCTCTTTGCTTCTTCTGCCTACTGGCATTATTTATTTAATGAGAAAAATACCACAAGTTTCAGCTTATGGTTTCAGGTGGGTCTAAGCTTCCATTCTCCACAATCTTACAAACGAATAGAACAGAGCTCTTCCTTATTGGGGTCATTTTTAGAAAGTAGAAATGGCTTGTATTGGCTCAGTTTAGGTCTTGCGCCAGCCCTGTCTGTGAGCTAAGACATTAGGGTATGATGATTGGTCAATCTGTCTTGCCCACATTTGGACAAGAAAACTGTAATGGTCAACACAAAACACATGAAGAAAGAATTGCTTCCCAAGGAAAAGGATGTGCTATTATCAAAACAGAGGGTGCCCACTACAATGGGGAAATGAGACATTGATAAAATGCAGTTCTTGGCTTCAAGACATTCACAATTCAGCAATAAATATATATGATATTTTTATAGCAATAAAAATATACTATAATACTGTGATATGAGTGCTATACCAAAGTTATGTGCAAAGGCCTAATGGACAATGACAAATTTTAGCCATACCAAATACAGTAGTTGATGAAAAAAGATTCTAAAAGAGGTCATATTTGAGCTGGATCTTGAATAATGAAAGGGACCTTAATAAGTGAAGGGTAACAGGGCATTCACAGTGAAGCTGTTGAAAGAGATTTTTCAAAAATCATGGAAAATAGAACTGCGCATTTAGAGGGCAGTAAGTGTTTCAGTATTGTTTGACAAAAGGACCAAGAAGATGAGAGGTGGAATGGGGGAGAGTAATCAAAAAACAGGTTGACATCACGTTGTAGAGGTCTTTAAATATCATGTTGATAATTTCAGATATTGTTAGATCAGCCAGATACTCAACTAGTCAATCAGTTACATGTCAAATAAATGTTAAGCAAAGTGTCCTAAGATGGGTAAATTGAGAAGCCCGTATGGCTGAGAGATTGACAATGGGACATCTGCTCCTTTATTCAGCCACATTGGGCAGTTTACATGGATTTCTTTCAAGGGACAATTTTGTCTAGGTTTAGCTAATCTCATCTCAGAAAAGGCTAAGTGACTTTGTACTGCTTTGCTGCTTTTGTTTAGTCACTAAGTTATGTATATGAACTCCTTATTGCCAAATTCAGACTTAAATTGAAGAAAGTAGGGAAAACCATTAGACCATTCAGGTATGACTTAAATCCTTTATGATTATACAGTAGAAGTAACAAATAGATTCAAAGGATTAGATCTGATAGAGTGCCTGAAGAACTATAGATGGAGGTTCCTGACGTTGTATAGGAGGCAGGGATCAAGACCATCCCCAAGGGAAAGAAATGCAAAAAGGCAAAATGGTGGTATGAGGGGGCCTTACAAATAGCTGTGAATAGAAGGGAAGCGAAATGCAAAGGAAAAGGAAAGATATACCCATTTGAATGTAGAGTTCCAAAGAATAGCAAGGAGAGATAAGAAAGCCTTCCTCAGCGATCGATGCGAAGAGATAGAGGAAAACCATATAATAGGAAAGTCTAGAGAACTCTCCGAGAACATTAGAGATACCAAGGGAATATTTGATTCAGAGATGGGCACAATAAAGGACAAAAATGGCATGGAGCTAACAGAAGCAGAAGATATTAAGAAGAGGCAGCAAGAATACACAGAAGAACTATACAAAAAAGATCTTCATGACCTAGATAATCACAATGGTGTGATCACCAACCTAGAGCCAGACATCCGGGAATGCGAAATCAAGTGAGCCTTAGGAAGCATCACTACGAACAAAGCTAGTGCGGGTAATGGAATTGCAGTTGAGCTTTTTCAAATCCTAAAGGATGATGCTGTGAAAGTGCTGCACTCGATATACCAGCAAAAATGGAAAACTCAGCAGTGGCCACAGGACTGGAAAAGATCAGTTTTCATTCCAATCCCAAAGAAAAGCAATGCCAAAGAATATTCAAACTACTGCACAATTGTACTCATCTCACATGCTAGTAAAGTAAGGCTTAAAATTCTCCAAGCCAGGCTTCAATGGTATGTGAACCGTGAACTTCCAGATGCTCAAGCTGGATTTAGAAAAGGCACAGGAACCAGAGATCAAATTGCCAACATTCATTGGTTCATCAAAAAAGCAAGAGAGTTCCAAAAAAATATCTACTTCTACTTTATTGACTTAGCCAAAGCCTTTGACTGTGTGAACCACAAAAAACTGTGGAAAATTCTTCAAGAGATGGGAATACCAGACCACCTGACCTGCCTCTTGATAAATCTGTATGCAAATCAGGAAGCAACAGTTAGAACTGGACATGGACATTTTCCAAATTGGGAAAGGAGTACATCAAGGTGATATATTGTCACCCTGCTTATTTAACTTATATGCAGAGTACATCATGAGAAACACTAGGCTGGATGATGCACAAGCTGGAATCAAGATTGTCAGGGAAATATCAATAACCTCAGATATGCAGATGACACCCCCCCTTAAGGCAGGGAGCAATGAAGAACAAAAGAGTCTCTTGATGAAAGTGAAAGAGGAGAGTGAAAAAAAACTGGCTTGAAAGTCAACATTCAGAAAACTAAGATCATGGCATCGGGTCCCATCACTTCATGGCAAATAAATGGGGAAACAGTGGGAACAGTGACAGACTTTATTTTCTTGGGCTCCAAAATCACTGCAGATGGTGATTGCAGCCATGAAATTAAAAGACGCTTGCTCCTTGGAAGGAAAATTATGACCAACATAGACAGCATATTAAAAAGCAGAGACATTACTTTACCAACAAAGGTCCGTCTAGTCAAAGCTATGGTTTTTCCAGTAGTTATGTATGGGTGTGAGAGTTGGACCATAAAGAAGGCTGAGCATCGAAGATTTGACACTTTTGAACTGTGGTGTTGGAGAAGACTCTTGAAAGTCCCTTGGACTGCAAGGAGATCCAACCAGTCCATCTTAAAGGAAGTCAGTCCTGAATATTCATAGGAAGGACTGATGCTGAAGCTGAAACTCCAATACTTTGGCCACCTGATGCAAAGAAATGACTCATTTGCAAACACCCTGATGCTGGGAAAGATTGAAGGCAGCAGAAAAAGGGGACAACAGAGGACAAGATGGTTAGATGGCATCACCGACTCAATGGATGAGTTTGAGTAAACTCCGGGATTTGATGATGGACAGGGACACCCGGCGTGCTGCAGTTCATGGGTTTGCAGAGTTGGACATGACTGAACGACTGACATAAACTGAACTGAAGTCACGTTCAACTCTTGGTGACTCCATGAACTGTAGCCTGCCAGGTTCCCCTGTCCATAGGATTTCCCAGGCAAGAATACTTGAGTGGGTTGCCATTTCCTACTCCAGAGGATCTTTCCAACGTAGGAACTGAACCCACATCTCCTGCGTCTCCTGCATTGCAGCCAGATTCTTTACTCCTGAGCCACCAGGGAAGCCTAAAGTATGCATGCTTTTTCCATCCAGTTTCAGATTTTGCATGTGAGGCAAACCTGATAACCACTGCTGCTGCTACTGCTATGTTGCATCAGTCGTGTCCGACTCTTCATGACCCCATGGACTGCAGCCCACCAGGCTCCTCCATCCATGGGATTTTCCAGGCAAGAGTACTGGAGTGGGTTGCCAGTGCCTTCTCCATGATAACCACTACATTGTGGGAACTCGCTATTCTATTACTATTTTCTGTTTCTCACTAACAGTATGCCACACATTAAGTGGCTTAAAATAACACCCATTTATTTTATCAGTTTTCAGTGGTCAAGAGTCCAGCATGGGTCAGCTGGATCTTTGCTCAGGTCTCATATGGCTGCAATTAAAGTGGTAACTGGGGCTTCCATCCTATGTGACACTTGCCATCCTCTTCTAAACTCACTCAAGTTGTTGACAGAATTTACCTCCTTTTGGCTGTAGGAGTCACAGTCATTTCCATCATCACCAAGACCAGCAAGAGAAAAATCTTTCAGCCTTCAAATCTCTTCCTTTGTAAGGACTTCTGCCTGATTAAGCTGGAACCACCCAAATAGTCTTCCTTCTGATTAACTCAAAATAAACTGATTCGGGACCTTAATTGCATCTTCTAAATCTACTTTGCCATATAACATAACCTAATCACAGGAATGAAATCCATCATATCACAGTACCATCTATACTCAAGAGGAGGGACTCATATGAGGCATAAGCACAAGGGAGTAAGAATTTGGGAAGCCACTGCAGAATTCTGCCTACTCAGGATTATTAAACATTTCTGCCGAGAAACTGTGGTGGTTTGAAAAATGCTTCCTTACCCAAGATATCCATGTCACAATTCCTGAAACCTCTGAATGTTATCTTATTTTCAAAAAAGGACTCTGCAGTTATGATTAAATTAAGGATCTTAAAATGGGTATATTATCTGAGATTATCAGTGTGGGTCCTAAATGCAATCACATGCATCTTAATAAAAGAGAGATAGAGGGGGATTTGACACAGACAGAAGAGAAGGCAATGTAATTATGAAGGCAGAAACAGGACTGATGTGGTCACAAACCAAGTAATTCCTGCACACACCAGAAGCCAGAAGATGCAGAGAGGCAAAGGAAGGACAGCCTTCTGGAGCACGCCTGCAGAGGGATGCCACTCTGCCAACACTTTGGTTTCAGCCCAGTGGAACTAATTTCAAAGATCTGGGCTCCAGAGTTGCAAGAGAGTACAATTTTGTTCTTTTAAGCCACTGAGTTTATGGTAATTTGTTATAGCAACCATAAAAAACGAATGCAGAAGCCCATGAACTGAAGATAAGACTAATATGCAGAAAGAGGTCAATTCCATGAGAAAAGCAGGGCTGTCACTTTTAATAGTAGAACCAGCCTTTTGTCAGCAATTTTACAATCAAAAATTGTAATTTCAAGGAGGTTTAGCAAAGTCAGAAAAACATATATGTAAGAGGAAAATCTGATATCTCAATTGTTAATATGGACTTTATCCTAAGTGTATATTTTGGCTTGAATATTAAAATAGAACCATCAGGATTAGCAAAAAAAAAAAAAAAAAAAAACCACCTTTTAAACTATTTAAACATGCTCTCAGCTTTTATAAGGTTTACTTTTAGGTTTTACAATATAAGTACCATGATCACTTAGTGGTCCATAGATGTAATAAATAAATAATTAAAGATACATATTTGGGGGTATGAGTTTTAGTTTTCTGTTTTCTTTTCTTTTTTTTTTACTGTTAGGAGTCTGAAGGTCATTTCCATAAAAACAAATGGGGAGCTATGGGGTTATGGACTTGTAATAAAATGTATATTAAAAAATAAATTTTGGTGTTACTTTGGAAAGTAAGGGTTCAAGAGAAGAAATGGAAAGCAGGGAGAAATTAAGAGGTTATTGAAGTAGATTATTCATACTAGGTCATTCAGACTGAATTGTGAATCAAGGTAGCATCATAGTCCTAACATTAATATAGTTAATAATATAATATTTAGCAACATACAAGATTACCAACTGTGTGGCAGTCTCTGACTTTGCATTAATCCTCATAATAATTATCTGGAGTAAATACTTTGTTGATTCCATTTCACAAAATTATCTATTCAACAAATATTATTGAGTATTTACTATGGGCTCAGTAGTTTACTAGGAACTCAGGAGGAGATTAAGAATAAGTTGAGGTCAAAGTCCTTTCCCAAGGACACACCACTTCTACATGCTGAGCTGGTATCACATACAGGTATGTCTAACACCTATTTCTGAAGGGCAGAAAGAAGAACAGAAAAAAAGAGAAGAGTAAAATATGAAATAATTTAACACTATTACAACAGCTTAAAATCAATGATCTACTTATTGCCTGAGTCCTGATAAATTCTGAAAGATGCTCACTGGAGGTCCCAAACTCTTCTCAAAGCAACAGCAACATTTCAAGGTCCATTTGATGCTCCGGAATTATAGCTTTGACTTATAATAATGAGCCACCAAAAAAAGAAAACCTATCACAATCAAATACAATTTTTGTTCAACTTTTCCCAACCATAGGTAATTTGATTTCTAATTACTTTAACCTGATTAGCTCTATAAAAATTAAGTAATTCAAATACCACTTTACTACAGAAAGTGGAATTTACAGTTGGATTAGACATTCTAAAATAGTGTTATAAATATTCTAAAAGCTAGAAATGACTTTGAATGATCATCTTTTTCACCCTACTTTCATCCTTCTATTTAGATATGTAGGAAAGATCTGCATAAAAATGATTCCAATCCTGCATCCTATTTCTGAAGTATTTCAGTACAATTGAATATAACATACTTATTAAGAATTTATATGCTGGGTACAATGTTTAGAACAAGAAAAATAATTCCCTCAGTAATTTTTCCTTATTCTTTAAAAATTTTTAATTATGTTTGACCTTAGAAAGAAGCCATACTGAACTCCCTTCCCCTTTTAAGTTGTCTTATTTTCCTTAAAAAAAAAAAAAAATTCAGTTGCCCTCCAGTTTCAGTTTCAGTCAAATAATGTTGAGTAAAGCATGATCCAAATTATAATCACTATCAAATTAAGACCATTAGTTAGCTGTATGCCCTCAACCTGAGCAAAATGTTGAATGTATGTAATTATTGGGATAATTCAAGTCAGTAAAAACATTTTGCTGCACTTGTAAACCTTTCTCTGACATTATTTATATTTGGGAGATGACAGCCTGGTTTAACCTAATACCCTTGAATTTTTCCATCAAGAAAGAAAGCTTGGTCCCCAAAGTCTCTATAACACAAAGGCCAGGTTACTTCACCCTGGCATCAAATATCACCTTTCACTTTAGATGGCAGCTGACAGGTGATATAGTCTTAGATGTTTGTGATTTATTTGACTATTTGTATTAATTGTGTATATAGAGTACTTCATGATTATTATTTCATTTTCCATTTATTTTATACCTATTTCTCCCTAGCAATAGAGAGTCCTCAACCCAGGATCCACTAATATATGTTTTTCACTTAAAAACAAACAAACAAACAAACAAAAAACTTAAGAAGCAATATTAACAATAACAACAATAAAAAGTTCCTTTAATTAATCTAACTTTCATAAGTGTCAGTCGCTGTAAAATTTTGCTTTAAATTCACTGGTTCATTTAAGCTGGATCACAGTAAACTGTGGAAAATTCTGAAAGAGATGGGAATACCAGACCACCTGACCTGCCTCTTGGGAAACCTATATGCAGGTCAGGAAGTAACAGTTAGAACTGGACATGGAACAACAGACTGGTTCCAAATAGGAAAAGGAGTACGTCAAGGCTGCATATTGTCACCCTGTTTATTTAACTTATATGCAGAGTACATCATGAGAAATGCTGGACTGGAAGAAACACAAGCTGGAATCAAGATTGCCGGGAGAAATATCAATAACCTCAGATATGCAGATGACACCACCCTTATGGGAGAGAGTGAAGAGGAACTAAAGAGGCCTGTTGATGAAAGTTAAAGAGGAGAGTGAAAAAGTTGGTTTAAAGCTCAACATTCAGAAAACGAAGATCATGGCATCTGGCCCCATCACTTCATGGGAAATAGATGGGGAAACAGTGGAAACAGTGTCAGACTTTATTTTTTGGGGGGTCTGCAAAATCACTGCAGATGGTGATTGCAGCCAGGAAATTAAAAGACACTTTTTCCTTGGAAGGAAAGTTATGTCCAACCTAGATAGCATATTAAAATGCAGAGATATTACTTTGCCAACAAAGGTACATCCAGTCAAAGCTATGGTTTTTCCAGTGGTCATGTATGGATGTGAGAGTTGGACTCTGAAGAAAGCTGAGCCCCAAAGAATTGATGCTTTTGAACTGTGGTGTTGGAGAAGACTCTTGAGAGTCTCTTGGACTGCAAGGAGATCCAATAAGTCCATCCTAAAGGGGACCAGTCCTGGGTGTTCATTGGAAGGACTGATGCTGAGGCTGAAACGCCAACACTTTGGCCACCTCATGGGAAGAGTTGACTCATTGGAAAAGACCCTGATGCTGGGAGGGATTGGGGGCACAATAAGAAGAGGACAACACAGGATGAGATGGCTGGATGGCATCACCAACTTGCTGCACATGAGTTTGGGTGAACTCCGGGAGTTGGTGATGGACAGGGAGGCCTAGCGTGCTGTGATTCATGAGGCTGAAAAGAGTCGGACACGACTGAGCGACTGAACTGAACTGAACTGAAGATCCTATGGAATACATTCTATTTTACATGTGAGAAAACTGAGACTCTGGGTATTGTGATAATCTGGCTCCTTCAGAAGCAGTTGACAAGATGGGATAAACTGCACAAAAAGTTAAAGGAAACGTGTGAAAGAAAATATGAAAAGATCTGGAGGAGATTGGAGGGAATGGCCTCAACCCTAACACAGTAAAGGATGTCAAAGCCAACAGCCAGTTATCCTTCCTGTGGTTTGGACAAGTATGTTCTCATGGCTGCCATAGCTAGTTAAGTGGTGAAGCTAAAACTCAACACTGTATATCCCTGACTCCAGATACCATCTCCTTTAATGTTAAGCTTACTTTTCATGTTCTCCCAATTTTAGCAATAGTCTTTTCAACATTTAAAATCAGAATTAGCAGTTCTTAGTTCTTTGAAGATAAGCTTTGCCTTTTTTTTTTAACCATGAATAAATCATTTTCAATATCCTTAAAATGGTAAGTAATTTAATAATGCAATCCAACATTTATAATGAAGTTTATATGTCATCATAAATTATGATTCTTAAACTCCAAGCACTAATATCATGTACAAAAGTTTTATCATTTTACCCCACAGTTTGGGTCAATTTAGCAGGCTTTATATAGGGAATAATATCAATCATGTCTCAAAACCATGTGCCTTTCTAAACCAAATCTACAGATATTCCTACTGGATTCTTAGAACCTTCATCAAATATTAGGATGCAGTCAGATGTGGGAGATGACAAACTTCTTTTTTCCAGGCCCTTTTCTGACTCACCCATCAATACCTCATTATCCTACAGCTTATTCAACTACGTCATCTGCTTAAAAGATAGGTAAATCAGTTCACTATGACAAACCTCTGTTTCTCCATCTATTTCCCATGAAGTGATGGGGCCAGATGCCATGATCTTCGTTTTCTGAATGTTGAGCTTTAAGCCAACTTTTTCACTCTCCACTTTCACCTTCATCAAGAGGATTTTTAGTTCCTCTCCGCTTTCTGCCTTAAGGGTGGTGTCATCTGCATATCTGAGGTTATTGATATTTCTCCTGGCAATCTTGATTCCAACTTGTGTTTCTTCCAATCCAGAATTTCTCATGATGTACTCTGCATATAAGTTAAATAAGGAGGGTGACAATATACAGCCTTGACGTACTCCTTTTCCTATTTGGAACCAGTCTGTTGTTCCATGTCCAGTTCTAACTGTTGCTTCCTGACCTGCATACAAACTTCTCAAGAGGCAGATCAGGTGGTCTTGTATTCCCATCTCTTTCAGAATTTTCCACAGTTCATTGTGATCCATACAGTCAAAGGCTTTGGCATAGTCAATAAAGCAGAAATAGATGTTTTTCTGGAACTCTCTTGCTTTTTCCATGATCCAGCAGATGTTAGCAATTTGATCTCTGGTTCCTCTGCCTTTTCTAAAACCAGCTTGAATGTCAGGAAGTTCACGGTTCACATATAGCTGAAGCCTGGCTTGGAGAATTTTGAGCATTACTTTACTAGTGTGTGAGATGAGTGCAATTGTGCGGTAGTTTGAGCATTCTTGAGCATTGCCTTTCTTTGGGATTGGAATGAAAACTGACCTTTTCCAGTCCTGTGGCCACTGCTGAGTTTTCCAAATTTGCTGGCATATTGAGTGCAGCACTTTCACAGCATCATCTTTCAGGATTTGGAATAGCTCAACTGGAATTCTATCACCTCCACTAGCTTTGTTCGTAGTGATGCTTTCTAAGGCCCACTTGACTTCACATTCCAGAATGTCTGGCTCTAGGTCAGTGATCACACCATCATGATTATCTGGGTCGGAAAGATCTTTTTTGTACAGTTCTTCTGTGTATTCTTGCCACCTCTTCTTAATATCTTCTGCTTCCGTTAGGTCCATACCATTTCTGTCCTTTATCAAGCTCATCTTTGTATGAAATGTTCCTTTGGTATCTCTGATTTTCTTGAAGAGATCCCTAGTCTTTCCCATTCTGTTATTTTCCTCTATTTCTTTGCATTGATTGCTGAAGAAGGCTTTCTTATCTCTTCTTGCTATTCTTTGGAACTCTGCATTCAGATGTTTATATCTTTCCTTTTCTCCTTTGCCTTTTGCTTCTTTTCTTTTCACAGCTATTTGTAAGGCCTCCCCAGACAGGCATTTTGCTTTTTTGCATTTCTTTTCCATGGAGATGGTCTTGATCCCTGTCTTCTGTACAATGTCACGAACCTTCATCCATAGTTCATCAGGCACTCTATCTATCAGATCTAGGCCCTTAAATCTATTTCTCACTTCCACTGTATAATCATAAGCGATTTGATTTAGGTCATACCTGAATGGTCTAGTGGTTTTCCCTACTTTCTTCAATTTAAGTCTGAATTTGGCAATAAAGAGTTCATGGTCTGAGCCACAGTCAGCTCCTGGTCTTGTTTTTGCTGACTGTATAGAGCTTCTCCATCTTTGGCTGCAAAGAATATAATCAATCTGATTTCGGTGTTGACCATCTGGTGATGTCCATGTATAGAGTCTTCTCTTGTGTTGTTGGAAGAGGGTGATTGTTATGACCAGTGCATTTTCTTGGCAAAACTCTATTAGTCTTTGCCCTGCTTCATTCCGTATTCCAAGGCCAAACAATGTCAGACTTTATCATTTTGGACTCCAAAATTACGGCAGATGGTGACTGCAGCCATGAAATTAAAAGACACTTACTCCTTGGAAGCAAAGTTATGACCAACCTAGATAGCACATTCAAAAGCAGAGACATTACTTTGCCAACTAAGGTTTGTCTAGTCAAGGCTATGGTTTTTCCTGTGGTCATGTATGGATGTGAGAGTTGGACTGTGAAGAAATCTGAGCACCGAAGAATTGATGCTTTGGAACTGTGGTCTTGGAGAAGACTTTTGAGAGTTCCTTGGACTGCAAGGAGATCCAACCAGTCCATTCTGAAGGAGATCAGCCCTGGGATTTCTTTGGAAGGAATGATGCTAAAGCTGAAACTCCAGTACTTTGGCTACCTCATGGAAGAGTTGACTCATTGGAAAAGACTCTGATGCTGGGAGGGATTGGGGGCAAGAGGAGAAAGGGACAACAGAGGATGAGATGGCTGGATGGCATCACTGACTCAAAGGACGTGAGTCTGAGTGAACTCTGGGAGTTGGTGATGGACAGGGAGGCCTGGCATGCTGCGATTCATGGGGTCACAAAGAGTCGGACATGACTGAGTGACTGATCTGATGACAAACCTAGACAGAGTCATCACTTTGCCAACAAAGGTCCATATATTCAAAGCCATGATTTTTCCAGTAGTCATGTATGGATGTGAGAGTTGGAGAATAAAAAAGGATAAGTGTTGAAGAATTGATGCTTTCAAACTTTGGAAGACTCTTGAGAGTCCCTTGACTGCAAGGAGATCAAACCAGTCCATCCTAAAGGAAATCAACCCTGAGTATTCATTGGAAGGACTGATGCTAAAGCTGAAACTCCAATCCTTTGGCCACCTCATGAGAAGAACTGACTCCTTAGAAAAGACCCTGAAGCTGGGAAAGATTGAAGGCAGGAGGAGAAGGAGATGACAGAGGATGAGATGGTTGGATGGCATCACCGAGTCAATGGACATGAGTTTGAGCAAACTCTGGGAGATAGTGAAGGACAGGGAATCCTGGCATGCTGCAGTCCATGGGGCTGCAAAGAGTTGGACATGACTAAGTGACTGAACAACAACAAATTGTTGTATATCAAACCACTCCAAAACGTAGTGCTTTTAACACCATACCCTCATTTTTTCTAACTTCTATGCTTATGAGTTGACTTAACTGATTGAGGCTAATCTAGGCTGGACTTACTTAAACTCCTTGCTGTAGGCTGGGCCTGACCAGGCAGAGCAGGGGCAGCAATATTCTATACACCTCTTAACATTCTTCCTGGGTCTAGTCT
The DNA here is from genome assembly GCF_027580195.1 of Bos mutus. NCBI lineage: Eukaryota > Metazoa > Chordata > Mammalia > Artiodactyla > Bovidae > Bos > Bos mutus. Next base: position 76,029,708 of record NC_091617.1, read on the forward strand.
AGCCACGTCTTCCTCATGGTGATGGCAGAAGTACAAGAGTCTGAGAAGCGATACTCAGGGCTCCTTGAGGTCTGCATTCAGAACTGACACACTGGCACTTCTACTGTATGTTGTTGACCAAGCAAGTCATACAGTCAAATCCTATGAAAGTTAAGGGTTGAGAAACTGTACTATGTATCACTTGTGGTGAAACACACACACACACACTAAAGTCACAAAGCCGAAAGAGGTAGACTTTGGAAAAAATAAAATTTTAGCATCACTGATAAAAAATACCATAATTGGGAGGCTTACTTTACTATTTGATTTCATCTGTTAGAAATTAACTTGATAAATATTTGTTGACACAACTTAGTACAAGACACTTTTCTTGCCAATTGGGGAACAGCTTTAAATGTAATAGGAAAATCACATAAGAAAACACATTTCTGACCATATCTCTAACCACTTCTTCTTCATGAGTCTCTTCATAAAATTAAAATAACTGCAGGCCTTCCTTTTTCCTCATTCTGTTCTCTCTCCCTGGGTGACAGCTTCCATTCCATAGCTTTAAATAAAACTAAATAAATAAATCAGATTGTCACTTCCAAAGACACACACACACATACACACACACGCACACATACATACATTCAAGGTTTCCCACTGACCTTGGAATTCCAGCCTAATGCCCTACTACCCTCATTCACTCCCTAGGTTCTCTTTGCTCTAGCTACACTGGTCTTTTTTTCTGTTCCTCACAAAATACAAGAATACAACTGCCTCTAGGCTTTTGTGCACTGAGCTCCATGAAGTGAGCTCCTCATACCAGGCAGGTCTCAGTTCAAATGTCATCTCCTCAGAGAAATCTACTTATACCATCCAAACTAAAGAAGGCACTCTACCAATCATTCACTTATGTATCACCCATCTTTATTGTCTACATAGAACTTTTTTTCTGTTTGAAGTTGTCTTATTTTTGTTGTCTGACACCTGACTTCTCCACTAAGAATGGCATTTCTGATACAATAGAGATTACTTTCCCAGCATTACTTGTCTCTTCAACAAGTCCTGCTGGGAAAACTGGACAGCCACATGTAAAATAATGAGATAAGAACATTCCTTCACAACATATACAAAGATAAACTCAAAATGCTTTAAAAAACTAAATGTAAGACAGAAAAGACCACAACTCCTAGAAAAGAACTAGGTAGAACACTCTTTCATATAAACTGTAGCAGTATTTTCTTAGATCAGCCCCCTAAGGCAAAAGACATAAAAGGAAAAATAAACAAGTGGGACTTAAGTAAACTTAAAAGCTTTTGAATGACAAAATAAACCATCAACAAAACAAAAGGACAACCTCTAAATGAAAGAAAATGCTTGCAAATGATGAGACTGACATTAGATTAATATCTAAAATATACAAACAGCTCAAACAACTCAGTATCAAAAAACCAAACAGTCCAATCAAAAAATGGCAGAGACTTTATGAAGAAACATTTTTCCAAAAAAGACATACAGATGGTTAACAGACAAATGAAAAGATGCTCAACATCGCTAATTATTAGGAAATGCAAATAAAACCACAGTAAGGTATTACCTCGTACCTGTCAAGATAGTAGCAGTAGTGTAGTGAAGTCGCTCAGTCGTGTCTGACTCTTTGCAACCCCATGGACTGTAACCTACCAGGCTCCTCCATCCATGGGATTTTCCAGGCAATAGTACTAGAGTGGGTTGCCATTACCTGTCAAGATGGAATTCCTCACAAAGTCTGTAACTAATGAATGTTAGAGAAGATGTGGAGAAAAGGAAACCCTCCTACACCGCTCATGGGAATGTAAATTAGCGCAGCCACTATGGAAAACAATATGGAGTTTCCTTAAAAAACTAAAAATATAGTTATATTATCCAGTAATCCTAGTCCTGAGCATATATCTGGAAAAGATGAAAATTCTAATTCAAAAACATACATGCTCCCTAACGTTTCATAGCAGCCCTATTTATAATAACTAAGACAAGGAAGCAACATAATTTCTGATCAACAGATGAATAGATAAAGAAGATAGTATTTATATACAATGGAATACCACTCAGTCATAAAAAGAAACAAAATATTGCCTTTTGCAGCAATATGGATGGGCCTAGAGAATATTATGCTTAGTGAAATGTCAGACAAAGAAAAATACTATATAATATCTGTTGTAAGTGGAATCTAAAAAAATACATATGCAAAACAGACACACAGATATAGAAAACAATTTTGTGTTTACCAAAGAGGAGGGGAAAGAGAGGAGAGACAACTTACTATATATAAAATAAATAAGCAACAATGATATACTATAAAGCACAGGGAATTTTACCCATTATCTCGTAATTACCTATGATGGAGCATACTCTACAAAAGTACTGAACCACTATGTTATACAGATGAAGCTAACAGCATATTATACATCAACTATACTTCAATTTTAAAAATGGCATCTCTACTACAGCAGAAACTTTGCCTTTCCATTTACAGCTATGTCCTTGGGGCCTGTGTTGGAACCTGCCACAACATAGGCACTCATAACTAAATAATGAATGATGATTAATTCAATTTTCTGATGTTCTAGCCCAAACCTTTCTCTTGAGTGCCAGACTATCATATCTATTTCTAATTAGATGCTTCATTGGGTACACCAAACTAAGCCCTGACAACCAAGAAATGTATTCCCTTTCTCCCCACAACTGCCCTTTGCCCAGTGTCCTCTACTGCTATAAACGGAAGAACCTGCACCCAGTTCCTCAGATTAGCAACCTGGGAGTTTTTCTTAACTTCTCTCTCATTTACTCTTCCCATCAAGATTATTAGCAAATACGGTAGATTTAATTTTTTCAATATTTACCAGAACCATGCACATTTTCCATCCTTACTACCAACACCATCATCTCTCTGCAATGTTTGCCTAACTGGTCTCCCTGCCTTGGCCACACATTAGTTTTGTAACTTTAGAAATATTTCTTAAGTTCTCAATGCCTTGGTTTCCTCACCTCTCAACCTAGGTTAACCTCTTTATGCTATTGTGGTTGGTTAGTGTCTCCCCAAAAATTCATGTCTACCCATAACCTCAGGATGTAATCATTTGCAGATATAGTCAAGTTCAAATGCATTATATGCACTAGGATAGGCCCTAATTCAATGACTAGTGTCCTTATATGAGGGAAATTTGGACACAGAGGCAGAGACAAAGGAGAAAATGTGAGACATGGGGAAGAATGTAAAGATGAAGGCAAGGACTAGAACGATGAATCTGTAAGTTGAGGAATGCCAAGAATTGCTGGCAGCTACCAGAAGATAGGAAGAAACAAGGAAGGACTCTCCCCAGATCCTTCAGAGAGACCATAACCTTGGAGACACCTTGATTTCAGACTTCTGGCCACCGAAACTGTGAAGAAATTCTGTTACTCTGTCACTCAGTTTTCTGCAATTTGTTTCAGCAGCCCTAGGAAACAAATACAATTATTGTGAAGATTAAATAGGACAACTTGTAGAGAATTTGTAACTGTGTCTACAGTAAGCATGCAATAAAAGTTATTTTATTTTCATTATGAACCCAGATTGAAATTCAAAACCTAAATATGATCAGGGCACATTCTTACTTTAAACTTTTCAGTCTTTCTTTTGCCCACAGGATACTATCCAAAACCTTAAGACATTTCAAACTGATCTGAACAAAATCTAACCACACAGCCACCTCTGTGTACTTCTTTCTCCTCCATTCTGTCTTCTCCACTTTACAGACTTTCCTTCAAATCTTCGTGTACTCCCATCTCCAGGCATTCTAACATGCTATTCCCTCTGTCTCGAGCATTCTTCCTTTTCCTTTCTCCTCCTTTAGGTCTCTGTATAAAATGTATTAAAGGAGACTTTCCTGATCAGGAAAGATCCCTCTTGAATCCCTTAATATTCTATCTTCTGCTAATATTTTACCTTCTGCTACTTTCATCAAGTCATATATCACCTCGCCACATTCCTAGTTACCCTGTAAACTCTCAAAGGACTGGCCACAATTGTTTTGTTGTTTGCGCTTCCCAGTACCTGGTATATAGTCAGCAGTAATTCAGTAAATATATATTACATAAATAAATAAATATGACTAAGTTGTTGTTTAGTCACTAAGTGGTGTCTGACTCTTTTGCAATACACTGGGCTGTAGCCCACAGGCTCCTCTGTCCATGGGTGTTCAAATGTGTTCGGGTTTGATTCTTGGGTCAGGAAGATCCCCTGGAAAAGGAAATGGCAACACACAGCAGTATTCTTGCCTGGGAAATCCCATGGACAGAGGAACCTGGCAGGCTATAGTTCATGGGGTTGCAAGGCCCGGATATGACTTGATAAATAAACCACAACAATGATTGTTTAAGTATAATGCCATAAATACGATAATAAAGGTACAATCATAGCCCATAAAGGGAAAACAGATGGGCAGGCTCTCAGGCCATGTAGGACCAACTACGAGTCATAGAATTTTATAGATAGGAAGTCTCTGAACCACATTTATTTTATCCCTTTCCTGTATTTTATGATCCAGAAAATGAATGAGGTAAAGCATTTACCTAAAGCTGAATAGCCATCAATGGCAAAACTAGAACCAGAATTCCCTTTCCTCTCCAAAGAGTTCTATCATAGCATTAGGCTGCTTACACTAAAGAGAAATTAAGCCAGGATCTTTAAAAAAAAGAAAAGAAAGAAAGAAGAGATAATGCAACTGAAGGAATGAAACTGGGGAAAACATGAGACTTGTTTACAGAGGACAGAAATAATAGTGATGAGCTCCGAGTATGTCCAAATGACTCCCAGATTGCCAAATAGGGTGATTCAAAACTGATAGGAAGTAACTCAGATTCCTTAAGTGCAGTCAAAGAATGTGTAACTAGGGGAGGTTAAATTAAATTCCTGAAGTGCAGCAAGTGTGTGATCGGGGAGGAGGAGAAGAGAAATTCCCTAAACTGAGATATGCCACAGAAGGAACAGAGAATTTCTGAAAGATTGATTATCCAATAAGTATCCATCCAAGCCTGCATCTTGCCTACTTGCATCTAATAGCTCTTCCCACCTCTCTCCCTGGAGCCATGAGAGTTGATAAGACAACAAGAACTAGGAAGTAACAATGCAGTTTAACTCAGATAACATAGCAGCACTGTGTGTGTATCAGGGCAGGAAGGAGTGTCTTTAGTCAGATACCTTTACACTCTAAATCCACAAATTCCAGTGTTAGCACAGTTGCTAGATTAACCCTTCATTTATCCTGGAATTCTGCCTATTTTTCCTACACTCTTCTCTGAGTAAAAGCCCAGTCTTCCTATTCACTCTATTTATACTTTTGGGTAGATAGAATTATATCAATTCAATCAACCAATCTGGAAAATTCACAGTTATCTGACCATCCTTTGCCAATATCCAATCAGTTACTAAATCCCAAACAAATTCCTAATTTAGACAAGAAGACTTTTTACAGCTTGATCTCAGCTAATTGTTACAACCCTTTCTCCAGACATTTATCCTCATAAACCCTATACTCTGGCCACACTGTCCTCTGAAATCTTTACATACAGTAAGTCCTCTACATGCAAACCTTCAAGATATGAGCTTTCAAAGACAGGAACTTTCGTTTGCATGTCCAGTCACATAAGTTAGTTCACATGTCTGGCGTACATTGTCATGTGTGTGCACCTTCTACAAGTGGTTGTGGTCGTGTGTACTTTACTGTATAGCACTGTATAGAGTACAGAATAGAATCTTTAATTCAAGCCCAGGATGTCTGGAAGCAAGCAAAAAAACAGCAGTGATGTAGCTGGTACTGCTTAAGAAGCACCAAGCAATAAGGATGGAAACAAAAGTGAAAATAATTGAGAAAGTGGAGCAAGGTGAAAAGATGGTAGACACCTCTTGTTCTTGTAACATGAGTAATTCAACCACTGGCATGATTCTAAAGAACAAGGACAAGATCGTGGATCATGTGAAATCAGCTGTGTGATGATGTCAACAATAATATCAAAGAGTAAAGAAAAGGATGGAGGAGATGGAGAAACTTCTCAGTGTGTGGATGCAGGATCAGTATCAGTGTTGTGTCCTGCTCAGCTTAATGCTGATTCAAGAGAAAGCTAATAGCCTTTATGAAGACTTGAAGAAGAAACATGGTGAAGACTCAGAGAGCACATTTTTTAATGCCAGCCATAACTGGTTTCATTGGCTCAAGGCTGGAGCCAACATTCATAATGTAAAAAATAAGTGGTGAGGCAGGAAATTCAGATATGATAACTGCCTGGGAATTTCCTGAAATGCTTTGAGAAATTACTGATGAAGGCATGTATTTACTTGACCAGGTTTTTAATGTGGATGAGATAGGACTATGCTAGAAGAGGATGCCAGATGGAAGTCATATCCGTAAGAAGGAAAACTTGATGCCAGATTATAAAGCAGCAAAGGATGGGCTAACTGCTAACTGTTGTTGGGTGGCAATGCTTCAGTGATATGAAGCTGAAGTCTCTCTTAGTTTATCATTCAGAGAACCCAAGAGCCCTTCGAAACAAAACCAAGGTTGTGTGGAAGAGTAACCCCAAAACCTGGGTTACATAGGTCATTTTCCAGGACTAGTTTTTCCATCACTTCATCCTGAAGTTAGAGAAATATTGCTTAGAGAAGGATTCCCCATTCAGTGCTCTTTTGCTGCTCAACAATGCTCTGGGCCACCCTCTCCCATTTATGGATGACTTTCATCCCAATGTCAATGTAGTATATCTGCCACAAATACTACATTCTTCATCCAACCTATGGACCAGGGAGTCATTGCAACTTTCAAGAAATAGTATTCAGGTCACACTTTTTTGCCAGCCAGTGAAGGCAAGTGATGAATCAGGAACAATCTTGTGATAATTTTGGAAAGGCTATAACATCTACAAGGTCATAAAAATGTTGACTACATGGAGTGAGGTTATGGCCATCACCATGAATGGAGTTTGGAAGAATTTTTGCCCAATTTGTTCCTGACTTTCATGGATTTGAGAAGGTGGATGAGGAGAGAAAGGGTCTTCAGCAACCTAGTGACCCTCAGTGAAATCTGGAGGAGGATGTATCTGCAGGAGTATGACTTCATTGAACTCCTTGCTGTGCATCACGAGGAGCTCACTAATGAATACCCAAGGGACTAGGAGGTCCAATAGAAGAATGAAGAGAGACAAGAGGAAGAAGTAAGTGAATAGCAACCATTCAGAAAGCTTCCCAGTGCTACCATGTCATCTATGATAAGAAAAAAAGAGTTACTACCCAGACATCACAGGACTGCTTTTTTTAAGAGGTAGATAGAATTGAAACCAGCAAGAAACTACAACCTGCAGCATCAAAGTCCGGCATGAGTGAAAATGGAGCTTGCCCTCCACCTCTTACTGCTGACATCCTTCAACTCTATCATCTCTCACCCTCTCTCCCTCCTCCAGTCAGTAACTGTTCTTGTTTATTCACTTGATGCCAGCCCCTGGATGCCAGCTGTTGTACTATACTACTTTTCAAAGTACTGTACTGTAAGATAAAAAATGTTTTCCTTATTTCTTGTGTTTGTTTTTTATGAATTATTTAAGTGAAATTTATTATAAACCTGTTACAGTATCATAAACCCAATAGTTGCATACCTAGTTAACTTTGTTGCACTTATGAACAAATTGGACTTACGAACACACCCTCGGAATAGAACTCAGTCATAGGTAGGGGACTGACTATTTTTTTACATTTTCACACTTTTGCTTATGTCAGGAGGAGCAGGGATAATTTAGTTATTTAATTCTGAATGTTTTGCAAAAACAAAAATTTGGGCCAAAATTATAGAGTCATGCACAATTTTAATATATACATTTTAATATGTTTTCACATAATATATATGTATAATATATAGTGCATAATAAAGTATCTAGCATCTTTAACTGGAGAAGGCAATGGCACTCCACTCCAGTACTCTGGCCTGGAAAATCCCATGGATGGAGGAGCCTGGTGGGCTGCAGTCCATGAGGTCGCTAAGAGCCGGACACACCTGAGCGACTTCACTTTCACTTTTTCACTTTCATGCATTGGAGAAGGAAATGGCAACCCACTCCAGTGTTCTTGCCTGGAGAATCCCAGGAGCAGGAGAGTCTGGTGGGCTGCCGTCTATGGGGTCGCACAGAGTCGGACACGACTGAAGTGACTTAGCAGCAGCAGCAGCAGCATGTTTAATTATGAAGTCTATATGCATATTATATGCATTAGTCATTATTCCACTATACTTATATGAAAATTTAGAGTTAGAAATTTATATGCACATTAAACTCATCAAATGTTAATGACAATTTAAATAATATTTAATAGGCATTTTTGCAATTTTTAACAGTAGTAGTGAATATGATTAGGATAATTAAATACTGTCCCTGGGAAATGAATGTCTAATAATCCATGTATGGGTTTTGGAAGAATTTAAGAAATTAATCAGAGATGTTTGGGTAATATAGTAATTTCTTTGAAGACATATATTTAGTTAAAGAAATTAGGCAAATCTGTGTTTTATAACCTTAGAATGATGGCTATTCCTTATTATGTGTTCCCACAGTACTTTGCTTATAACTCTAGTAAAATATTTAACTTAGTTTTGCCTTTTTTAGTAACTATCAAAATAGGAATGATTCTCCATTAAGACCATAGGGTCTTACAGGGTAACAGTAAATGTATTTGATGTAGTAACACAATCATTTTTCATTGTTTAATGAATTCATAAGACATCATATGTGATTTTGTTCTCTCAGGACACTAGGGTATTTTAATCCTTAAGCCAATTTTACTGCTTATATATCTTTCAAATTTACCCCCAACATGTTATCTCCATGAATACTGAAATTTAATTTTTTTCAATTATTTTCTGAATTATAATGATAACCCCTTAAATAATCTCTTTGAAACTAGACTTGCCTTTCTTTAGAAGTTTATCTTCTAAACTGCTGCCAAATTGATCTTTCTAAATGTTAATCTGATCAGATCACTCTCTGCTTGCCCCTACTTTATTAACCAGGACCCTGACAGGACATCGATGTCACACACAAATGGGGCAATGGAGAAGAGTTAAATGAAGGGACTGTCCTGATGTCCCCTCCTTATGTCCACAAAGACATAAGCAAGATCAAAGGAATGATAAAGACCTCAGGACTCTCAACAGAAGAAAGTCATCACCACAAGGCATCCTAAAAGGGAAAAGGAGAGGGCCTTACCAAAACCAGGCAAGAGCGCTATAGCTACAGGAAGTGACCACCAGATGAGACTGTGGTCCTACATAGAGGAAGGCAGCCATTGCCACACCTCATTGATTTGGATCAGGTAACCGAGAAGTAGAGCATAAGAAAGCTAGTCTTGTGTAAGTGATCTTTGAGGAAGTACTCAGCTGAATCTATAAGGGAGTGAAGTGAAGTGAAGTCACTCAGTACTGTCTGACTCTTTGCGACCCCATGGACTGTAGCCTACCAGGCTCCTCTGTCCATGGAATTTTCCCTGCAAGAGTATTGGAGTGGGTTGCCATTTCCTTCTCCAATAAGGGAGTAAGGAGAGTGAAAAAGGCAAAGGATGAAGCTAGGCAAAAAAAAAAAAAAAAGTCATTTCAGGAAAGGTTTAGGCTCAATCTAATCCCATGGGATACTTCAGAACATAGACCACAGCTAGTATTCTTGCCCAGAGAAAGAAGGGTTCACTTCCTTATCCATGCATTAGACAGGCATTGGAGACTGACTCTGGGGGAGGAGAGAGTTTAACTTCTCAGAAGTCTCAGTGTGACAGCTTTAGACAGCCTAGGGCAATCCTCCAGAGAAATATGCCAACTGGAGCAGTTACCAGCCAGGCCCTACAGCCACTGGGGGGATGGGTGCACCAGCCCAGCCCCAGCTCTTCCCATCTGTTTTCAGCTTCCTCAAAACTTGGCTTGGTCTAAATATCTGGGAAAATTTGTAAGAGAAGCATTAATGGGATGAACTGCAGCATTCTTTGCTTCAGTTGGTTTAAAATTTGTGATACCATCACCTTCTGCTTCTTTTTGTTGATGTTTTTTCACTAAATCACATCCAACTCTTTGTGACACCATGGCACTTAACCCTTCTTCTAAATTCCTCTTATTCTCACCTAGAGCTTCAGATGGCCTCAGTAGCTTATTTGGTGAGACATTCATTCTCATCACTGAGACTTGATACCGCCATTATCATACCCTTACTAGGCAATGATTGATGTGCTAGTTGATTTATAATTTGGTTAGGCATGGAAGCATTAAGAAATATCCTGTAGTTCACCTAAGTACCAAACATATTCCTCCATGCTACTGTTAAGTAACAGCAACCATACTTCCTTGGGATTATCAGGTTAAAATACCCATATGTATACAATTGTTAGGAGAAGCACACTGATTGAAACTGGCCAGGTACCACAGTAACCATTTGCATGAGTTGTTTTTATGACAGGAGATCCTGATAAGGAATACGGAACCACCAACCGGAAGAGTTCGGGTGCCGGGAGCTGGCATATTGCATATTGAGTGCATATTGCATATTGAGTGCAGCACTTTCCACAGCATCATCTTTCAGGATCTGGAATAGCTCAACTGGAATTCTATCACTGCCGGGAGCCAGCGTGAGGAATTCCGCCCATGACAAAGGTCATGAGGAAGGAGGGGGTATACGCAAAGGCGGGATCGAGCCTCAGGGGTCTCCCTGGAAATTCTCGAGCATCTACCCCCAAAACCAGAGTCTGCCTACTTTCTGCTTTGTGCTTTCACCTACACCTCTGACTTTACGGGGGGCTGTCCCCCACTACCTCTCTCTGCAAAAAGAGTTAGCTTACAGCTCCAGTTAATAATTCTTGGGTGTGACAGTGTTTAACCTACAAACTCCTTTGGAAATCCTCTAGCCTGCCTGAATAGGTTTTTCCGGCCACATGTGATTGTTCAGAGCCTCCCAACTGTGAGAGGCAGGAGATGTTCTAAACTGTCTAAACACAGATTCTTTTGAGTAGTTAAAAGATTGATTAGAAATTGTATTGGTGAAGGGATTTTCACTTGTTGGGCCAATGTTTGCTGCTAAGTCTCCATATCCCTTACCTGCTGTGTCCCTGGCAGTGTATTGATTAATATAATTGGTGTAAGTAGTAGCTTTAATGTTTGTAACCTGGGACCCTTGAGTTAATTCTTTTTCTTGTTATAGCCCACCACACCTTTGCTCTGTAGGAATGCAACTTTATCTAATGCTTTTGGAGGGTGGCTCCTGACCAATCACCTTTAGAGAAAAATAAGTTTTCTGAAGAAAGGGTCTTAAAATGTTAACAGGCCTCCAGGCCAGAAGATGATGCAAATCACCTAAGCTTTTGTATATGATAAGTTTGCAGGAAGAAAGCCTGGCTTGCTGCATGACTCTACCCCTTCCCCCATTATCCTCTATGCATAACTTAAGGTATAAAAACTACTTTGGAAAATAAAGTGCGGGCCTTGTTCACTGAAACTTGGTCTCACCATGTCGTTCTTTTTATTACCTTCTGGCTGAATTATTCAGCCTCCTTTCTCCACTGAATTTCCTCACTGAGCTATCCTTATTTCAGCCTCTTTTCTCCACTGAATTTCCTCACTGAGCTATCCTTATTCTATTACTCTTTATATCTTTGATAAATATTTAAATAAATAGGTCGCCTATGCCGTCTCTCCTTCAAATACCCTGGATCAGCCGGGGCTGGACCCCGGCATTTGGGAAAGGTCGAAAGAAGACACCGCATGTCCGTCCACTTCCCAGAATCTCTCTCGCTAGCATCCATCTTGGCTGAGTGATGCGCGCGCCACCAGGAAAGACTGAATTTGAATGATTGTCCAAAGACCACCGGGAAACTAATCCCATCACCATAAAACCCAAGACTGTGAGCCACGTGGCAGAGCAGTTCTCCTGGGTTCCTTTACCCTACTGCTCTCCACCCGGGTGCCCTTTCCAAATAAAATCTCTTGCTTTGTCAGCAGATGTGTCTCCTAGGACAATTCATTTCCGAGTGTTAGACAAGAGCCCACTTTTGGGCCCTGGAAGGGGTCCCCCTTCCTGCAACACAATTGGGTCAGTATGGTAACTCCAGTCAACAGGGTCACAAAGAGTGGGACACAACTGAAGCAACTTAGCATGCATGTATCCCTCTTCTGGGAAATAGGCCCACAGGATCTTCAGTTGAGCAAACAGGAGACAAAAATTCTTCCAGTCAGGCCTGGAGTGCTTGTGAAGTAGAGTCATTCCTTCCTCCATCTCTTGGTTTCTGTTCTCATTGAAATGTATGGTCAATGGTTCAAGATAAGTGCACCCCTTTCTAAAGGATAGTGTCCTCATTATAGGTTATCAGCTCCAAACTGGTATTGCAGATGTGCCTTAAATGGGCATTTCCATGGTCTAAACAGGTCAGCAGCCTCCAGATGAGTCAATATATGGTAACACTAGAGGATTTGTTTGCCATGTTCTCATTATCATGTTTCTTTTGTCATTAAAAGTGTATCTTGATCTGAGGAGATAATACATGGGATCTTATTCTATGGATCACTCTGTGAGCCCTTGTGTGTGATGTTAGTTGTGATGCTAGAGAAGGTATGTGATGGCAAAAAAGGTAAACACATACTTGGATTATTTGTCACTCTGCTCTTAGACATTCTGTGTCTAAAGACAAATTATTGCCTTTGTCAGAATAAGAGAGAATCAGTGTTATCCAGTTACCATCATCAAGTCTGGTTGATCTTCTCAAAGTATGATATTATATCAGGGATTCAGCACTAGAAACTGTTTCTAGATCAGACAGACATTTAGCTGTGGCATTAGCTAAATCAATTTGTATAAGAAGGAAACCCATGCTATTCAGTTCAGTAACAGTCCCTATCTCTGTCATCATGGCCACTCCATTCAAGAGTCTACTCAGCAAGCACAGAAGTTGGTTTATAATCTACCAGACCAGTCATCCTCCATATCTGGTTAACATATTATAATAAATTCTTCTTATTTTATGCTATTTCTTTTTGTCTATCCATATTTTTCCCTGGACATCCTTGCCCCTAAATTGGCAATTTTAGTTTTTATATGCCTCCAACCAATTAGCCAAGCTATTCACCACTGTCTATGTATTCCTGTATATCTTTATTTGGAGACACAGATCTCTCAACAAAATTGGATGTTGTATAGTGATATGAATAGCAATATGAAAACTGACCAAAGTCCTCTCTACAGTTCGAATTTTCTCATCACTATTATCTTTCAAGGCAGCCTCTGAATTGGGATATACTGGAACAGCAACCCATTTTGGATCCAAACTAAAACTTCAACCTAAACTGTGCATGGACCAAGTCTGGGTTGTTTTCTTCTTTCCCTAAGTTGGTCACAAAGAATCACCCATGAGAGCACAATTGTGAGTTTTGTGAGTGGTATGTTTTGAGACTGTGCTAGGTGACATGGAAGTCCAGATATGTGTTTGTCCATTTTACTTATACACTTAAGGCTGATCTAAGATGTAAACCTTCCATTTTTATAGGTAACTGCTGCTTAGGTGCTAAAGTTGATGGCTCGGTCAGTCTGACAACCACCGATTGACAGTGAGCAGCTCTAGTGTCATAGGTGCTTGATGTCCCTCAGCCAGGTATTTATTCTGCCTGTGATCTTGACTACCAAGGAGAAACTGTACTACTGTTCCACAATGGAAGTGTGGAAGAGTATGTCTGAATTACAGGAAATCTGTTACAGCATCTCTTAGTATTATTATGCCCTGTAATTAAGGTCAATGGAAAAGCACAACAATGTAATTCAGACAGAACTATCAATAGCACAGATCCTTTGGAAATGAAGGTTTGGGTCACCCCACCACATAAAGAACCATGACCAGCAGAGGTGCTTGCTGAGGGCAAAAGAAATACAGACTGAATAGCAGAAGCAGGTATTTATAAACACCAGTTATGACTACGTGCCTAGCATAAGAAACAAGGACTATAACTACCTTGAGCATTTCTTTCTAATTTTGTTATGAATAAACTTAGTGTGTATTATACATATACTAAGCAAATAGCCTTGTTTTCTTTCCTCTTATATTTCCTTACCCTGTAACATCAGATTTACTTACTTTCTATCAGTTTTTAAGTATTGTTAATTTTAAATCATAGTATTTAAGTTATGGGGAGCTTCCCAGGTGGCACTAGTGGTAAATAACCTGCCTGCCAATGCAGGTAGACATAAAGAGATGCAGGTTTGATCCCTGAGTTGGTAAGATTCCCTGCAGGAGGGTACAGCAACCCACTCCAGTATTCTTGCCTGGAGAATTCCATGGACAGAGGAGCCCGGCCAGCTGCAGTCCATAGGGTCACACAGAGACAGACACGACTGAAGTGACTTAGCATGCACACATGCATTTAAGTTATGAGATAGCAGGAGAAGAGTAAACATCACTCAAGGATTTTACTTCTTCTACTGGAGAAAATATTAGTGCGTTTTCTGTTGTATGCAGGGTAGTTATATCATGTAAGGTGGAACTATGACTTTTTTATTATTTGGAGATTAAGTGTGGTTTAAGAAAATATGTAGAGGGGAGGAACCAGGATGGCAGAGTAGGAGGACACAGAGCTAATCGCCCCCAAATCACATCAAAAATACATTTACATGTAGAGCAATGTTCGCTTAGAACTGGAGATGGTCAGAAAGACTTTTAAACATCCAAGGCTGTAAGAGAGATCCACATGGAGTCACGTAGGAAGGCAATAAAAGTGATCATGTCAGGACCTTTACCCCTAAAATGTGACACAGAAGAGAAGGAGGATTATACAGGCTCTGAGAGCCAGCCTGGGGAATTAGTGGTTGCACGCACATATGTCAGAGACTTGGAGCCCGAAATCCCTTATCTGGTTTGAAAACCATGGACTGACTGAGGATCTGTAAGAAGTCTAGACTCCAGTCATGAGGAGCGCACACACACTTGCTAACTCCTCAAATAGGTTGAGGGAACCAGATTTAAAATGCCCAGGACTTCAGCTGGTTTCCTGCAATCGTTCCAATGTGCACCCCAGCCTGCGACTAGGGCAAAGGTAACCACAATCAAGAAAAGAATGCATTTGATGGGGACAAAGCCAGTTTGGACTCAGCATAGCACATGAGTGGGGCAAGGGCAGTCGTTACTGGAGCACATGAACGCAGTGGAGTCAGGATTGGTCTGGAACTCCAACTGGTATGCTGGTACCACTCCATAGGTGATCACTCCAGCTCCTCTTGCTCCAGAACTGCTCACCTCTGTGGTGAGGGTGCTGGTGCTGGGAGCTAAAAGAGAACACACTTAGTGGGAACAGAAATAGCTCAGACCAGATCCTTAGGGTTTCTACTCCAGCAACTTGAGACCCAATCCTACTCCCAATAAGGCAGTGTTGATCACTAAGCAGAGGAGAAACTCAAGCTCCCACCTGATTCTGGCTCTAGACTCCCCATCTACAGCCCCACCTTCCACTAAGGTGATGGCTGGTAGCACATAGTGAGGGAAGACATGACTCGTGCTCAGTTCAGATTCAGTTAGCCCACCAAAGTCACTGGACACATACAGACTCAATAGGGATGCTCGCACATAAGCACACCATTTCAAGATCAGGATAGATAACTATCTCACCTAATTTCAAGAGACAAAAACTAATTTAAGCAAAATGAGAAGACAAAGCAATTTGTTTCAAATTAAAGAATAAGAAAAATACCTGAAAAACAACTAACAAAAGAGAGATACATAATTTACCAGATAAATAGTTCAAAGACTTAGTAATAAAATGGTAATTGAACTTTGGAAAAGAATAGATGGACACAGTGAGCATTTTAATAAGGAACTGTAAATATTAAAAAGAACTGATCATAACTGAAATACAAAACACACTAGAAATAATTAACAGTGGACTAGGTAAACAGAAGATTCTATAAGTGATTTAGAAAATAAAATAATGGAAATCACTCAACTAGAACAGCAAAAGGAAAACCAAGTTAAAAAGAGGAAAATGGTTTAAGGAACCCATGGGACAACATCAATACCATATTTGTAATATGGAATCCCAGAAGGAAAAAAGAGAAAAAAGGATCAAAAATGTATTTGATGAAATTATGGCTGAAAATTTCTTGAATCTGAAGAAGGAAT
Organism: Bos mutus; assembly: GCF_027580195.1. NCBI lineage: Eukaryota > Metazoa > Chordata > Mammalia > Artiodactyla > Bovidae > Bos > Bos mutus. Next base: position 76,045,876 of record NC_091617.1, read on the forward strand.
TCTGTAGCCCTCCAGGCTCCACTGTCCACGGAATTCTCCAGGCAAGAATACTGAAGTGGGTAGCCATTCACTTCTCCAGGTGATCTTCCCAACCCAGGAATCAACCCCAGGTCTCTCCTGCATTGAAAGCAGATTCTTCACTGTCTGAGCCATCAGGGAAGCCCACAGGAAGCACAGAGAGTCCCAGATAAGATGAACCAAAACAAATCCACATCATACGTATTGTAATTAAAATGGAAAATGTTAAAGATAAAGAGAAAATTCTAAAGGCAGCAAGAGAAAAACAAAAAATAACACATAAAGGAACCCTCTAAGGCTATGAGCTGATTTTTCTGTAGATATTTTGCAGGCCATAAGGCAGTGCCTTGATGTAGTTAAAATCCTGAAAGGGAAAAAATCTACAACCTAAGACACTGCAGTCAGCAAAATTACATTCAGAATTAAAGGAGAGATAAAGAACTTCTCAGACAAACAGAAACGAAAGCAGTCCATCGATACCAAACTGATACTGAAGAAATGTCAAAGGATCTTCCTTAAGTGAAAAACAAGGCTACAACAGAAGTAAGACTTTATAGAAAGGTAAAATCCCACTAGTAAGGCTAACTATATAGTAAAGGCTGTGGATCAACTACTTAAATAATCTAGTAGAAAGATTAAAAAACAAAAACTGTAAAATCAACTATAACTACAATAAACAATTAAAGAATAAACACAAAGATGTAAAATATGACATTAAAAACACAAAATGTGGGAGGGAAATAAAAAATGTAGATATCTTAGAATATCTACATATATCTTAGAATATCTACATATAAGTGCTTGAACTTAAACACCTACCAATTTAAAACAAATATATATAGTTAGAGGTCAACATATATGAAATCAATGGTAGCAACAGATCAAAACCTACAATAAATATACAAAAATTAAAGATAAATATACCAAGTATACATACCATAAAGAAAATTATCAGCCACAAAGGAAGAAACTAAGAGAACAGAAAACTACAAAACAACCAGAAACTAAGTTACAAAATAGCAGTAAACACATAGCTATCAATAATCATTTCAAATGTCAATGGATTAAATGCTCTGATCAAAAGACAAAGCGTGACCCATTAGAAAAAAAAATATGCTGCTTATAAGATATTCACTTCAGAGCTAAAGAAACCCACAAAATTTAGGTGAGGGAATGGAAAAAAGACATTTCATGCAAACAGAAACACCGAGAAACCCGGGAGAGCAGTACTTACATCAGACAATACAGACTTGAGACAAGGTCTACAACATAGAGCAAAGAGGGGATTTATATAATGATAAACAGATAGTACAAGAAAAGAATATAGAATGTGTTAGTGTATATGCACCTAATATATGAGTATTAAATATATAAAGCATGTTATAACAGACATAGAGAGATTTATAAGTATGTAATAATAATATGGAACTTTATCACCCCTGATACAACTGACATATCCAGACAGCAAATCAATAAGGAAATAGCAGTCTTAAATGAAAATAAAAATACAACTTTCCAAAATCTATGGAATGCAGCAGAAGCAATTCTAAGAGGGAAGTTTGTGCAAAACAGGCCTGTCTCAAGAAATAAGAAAAACTTCAACAAAAAAGAAACCCTAACTTACCATCATTAAGAATTAGAAAGAGAACAAACACAGCCCAAAGAAGCAGAAATAAGAAAACAATAAAGATTAGAGAGAAAAATAAATGAAATAGAGATTTAAAAAAAAAAGCAATAAAAAGATCAGTGAAATCAAAATCTAGTGTTTTGAAAAGATAAGCAAAATTGATATGCTTTTAGCCAGGTTCATCAGGAAATAAAGAGTAAGGGTGCAAATAAACAGAATAAGAAATGAAACAGTAGAAATAAAAACCAATATTAAAGAGATGTATAAAGTCATAAGAGACTAAGAAAAGTTACATGCTTATAAACTGGACAACTTAGAAGAAATAAATAAATTTTTAGAAATATACAATCTTCCAAGACTGAACCAGGAAGAAACAGACAGTCAGAACAGACTGATAACTAGTAGTGAAATTGAATTTAGAATAAAAAAACTTCTAGTAAATCAAAGGTCAGAACCTTATGGTTTCACAGGTGAATTATATGAAACATATAAATAAAAGCTAATATGTCAAACTATTCCAAAAAATCAAAGAGGACAGAACACTCTAAAACTCAATCTATGAGGTCAACATTACCCTGATAAGAAAACCAAAGACACTACAAAAGACCACGTTACAGACCAATATCTCCAATAAATATAGATGCAAAAATCCTCAACAAAAATTAGCAAATATGATTCAATGTATATAAAAAAGATCATACATCATGATCAAGTGGGCTTTATTCCACAGACACAAGGATGGATCAATACCAACAAATCAATCAATTCCATAAACCATGTCATCAAAAAGAAGGATAAAACTAACAGTATCATCTCAACAGATGTAAACAAAATCATTTGATAAAACTCTGATCAAAATGGGTATAGACACAACATATCTCAACATAATAAAGGCCATTTATGAGAAATCCACAGCTAATAACATACTATTAGTGAAAAGCTGCAGAGAAGGCAATGGCAACCCACTCCAGTACTCTTGCCTGGAAAATCCCATTGACGGAGGAGCCTGGTAGGCTCCAGTCCATGAGGTTGCTAAGAGTTGGACACGACTGAGCGACTTCACTTTCACTTTTCACTTTCATGCATTGGAGAAGAAAATGGTAACCCACTCCATCCAGTGTTCTTGCCTGGAGAATCCCAGGGACGGGGGAGCCTGATGGGCTGCCATCTATGGGGTCTTACAGAGTTGGACACGACTGAAGCAACTTAGCAGCAGCAAATGTCCTGGCCACAGCAATCGAAGAAGAAAAAGAAATAAAAAGTATCCAAAATGGAAGGAAAGAAGTAAAACTGTCACTATTTATAGATAACACAATACTATATATAGAAAATCCTAAAGTTTCCACCAAAAAAGCCTATTAAAACTAATAAATGAATTCAGTAAAGTTGTAGGATACAAAACTAATACACATAAATCTGTTGCTTTTCTATATACTAATAATGAACTATCAGAAAGAGAAGGAATAAAACTATTTTGTTTAAAATTACATCAAAACGAATAAAATAACTATAAAGAAACTTAACCAAGGAGATGAAAGACTATACGCCCCAAACTATAAAACACTGATGAAGGAAATTAAAGATGATACAAATGGAAAAGTATTCTGTGCTTTTGGATTAGAAGAATTAATATTGGTAAAATGTCCATACTACCCCAAAACAAACAACATATTGAATGTGACTACTATCAAAATACTCATGACATTTTTCACAGAACTATAACAAATAATTTATATGGAACCACAAAATACCCTGAATTACCAAAGCTATCTTAAAAAAAAAAAAAAAAAAGCTGGAAATATCACACACCCTGAATTCAGAAAATAGTGCAAAGCTACAGTAATTGAATCATTATAGTGCTGGCACAAAAACAATCACATAGATCAATGGAACAGAACAGAGAGCCCAGAAACAAACACATGCAACCATGGTCAATTAATCTAGGACAAAGGAGGTAAGAATACACAACGGGACAATCTCTTCAATAAGCAGTGCTGGGAAACCTGGACAAGTCCATGTAAAATAATTCAACTAGAATATTTTCTCACACCACATACAAAAGTAAAATCAAAATGGATTAAAGATCTAAGTGTAATACGGCAAATCATAAAACTCCTAGGAGAAAACATAGGCAGAACACTGTGACAAAAATCATAGCAATATTTCTTTTGTATCTGTTCCTAGGGCAAAAGAAAGAAAAGGAAAAATAAACAAGTGGCCTAATTAAACTTAACATTTTTGTGTAGCAAGGAAAATCATCAGCAAAATGAAAAAACAAACTACTAGAGAAAATATTTGCAAATGATATAACTGATTAAGGATTAGTATCCAAAATATATAAGGAGCGCATACAACTTAAAGTGGAAAAAAAATTCAATTTTAAAATGGGGAAAGAAATGTGAATAGACAATGGAATATTACTTACCCACACGAATTAATGAAATATTTCCAGTTTCAACAACATGGATGGACCTGGAAGGTATTATGATTAATGAAATCAGTTAGATAGAGGATGACATATACTGTATGTTATCATTTATATGTAAAATCTAAAAAAAAAATAAAGCAAATGAATGAATATAAAAAAATGGAAACAGACTCACAGATATAGAAAACAATATAGTGGTTACCAATCGGAAGAGGGAATGAAGGAGGGGCAAGATAGGTGAAGCAGATTTCGAGGCACAAACTATCATGTATAAAATAAATAAGCTATAAAATATATTGCTCAGAACAGAGAATATAGCCAATACTTTATAATAACTTTAGATAGAGTATAATTTAAAAAATATTAGATCACCATGCTATATACCTGAAACTAATATGACATTTAAATCAACTGTACTTCAATAAAAATATAAAATAAAATTGAAATTAAACACATGTACAGATGCCACGTTGTCAGGGGTGGGCTTGTGGTGGTTAATTTTGTGTGTCAATTTGACTGGGCTAAGGGATGCCCAGATATCTGTAAAACATTATTTATGGGTGTGTCTATGAGGGTACCTCTAAAGAAATTAGCATTCGAAACAGTAAATTGAGTAAAGAAGATATTCCTCAACAATGCAGGTTGGCATCATCCAGTATACTTAGGACCTAAATAGAATCCAAAGGTAAAGAAAGAGTTAATTTGCTTTCTGCCTGAGCTAAGATATCTATCTTCTTCTGCCCTCAAACACTGGTGCTCCCATTTTTCTGGGCTTTGGACTTTTACTGAATTATACCAACAAGTCTTCTGGGTCTCCAGCTTGCAGATGGCAGATTGTAGGACTTCTTGGCTTCCACAATCACACAGGCCAAGTCCTATTATAAATACACACACACACACACACATATATATATATAATTTTCATTTATATTTGTAAATATAAATATATTTTGTATACTATTGGTTCTGTTTCACCAAAGAACACAAACTAATACACCATGTCCAGCAGCATTCCAGCAATTGCATTTTGAAAAATGTTCTCTGCTGCAGCTGGCATGCTCTTTCTCCAAAAATGTCAGTTGCCTGTTTGAAACTATTTTGTTGGGGCTTGCCAGAGACTCCATGCACCTCTTATCTGCCAGAGACTCCATGTTCAAACAATGCATGCACCATTGTAAGATCTTCTGGGTCACATGACCCAAGTGGTATGACTACTCGTACTATAGCCTCCACAGGTCCTGTCTTGCCCAGGGCCCCTACTGAAACCTGGCAGCTTTCCACATCACTTGCTCAATCATTCAGTACAGTTCGCTGATGCACAGTTTGCACCAAACAGTGATGTTTGCTGCTCATTGCTTCTTATTTAAGGCTAGGATGCACAAGGTATACTAATTCCCCCTTTACCTTAGACTAGTGCCCCAGATCATTGGCTTGCTAAAAGGGTCACAGATGTGACAAGCCACCAGACTGTCATATATCTTTCCTACTCTCTGAAGCACGTGTGTCTTATCACGGCATCCAGTCACCTAGGCTGTGTATTCCCTTTTCTCTGAAATTCTGCTTCTTTCACTATCAAGACATTTGCCTATTCACCAGTTCAGTATGCTCTCCAGCTACAGGTGACAAGGATCTCTTTAAAGACTGCCAAGGAGGACCTTTCACTTTCACACTTATCTTTAAATAGATGATTAATTATTTTGTCTCCTTACTGTACCAGCAGACATTCACCAGTAGCCACCCAATTCCATATTCCTTAATTTTACTATTTTTCCTATATGTTTTGAATGCCAATGACCCTGTAAAAGCTAGCACATCTCCATCATCTTGGCAACTGTACTGCTACAATATCCAAGGAACTATCAAGTCACCATTTATCATTAGGGACAGGGTCTTCATTGCCATCCAGTTGGTTTATGATCCAGCTCCAAAATTACATCTTTAGAATTTGCTTGACAGGACCATTTCTGACATAAGTTATCTTAAAACGGGTTCCCTAGAATCAGAGTCTTAGGCAGAGAATCTTCAGCAAGTGATTTATTTAGAGTGCTCTCGAGGTCAACATTTAAAGAGGGGAGGGAAAGAGGATAGGGCAAGAGAAGAAGCTAGACAAAGATGTGGCTTCAGGAGAAATTAATCCTCAACCTGAACTCATGAAGAGCTCTGGAGTTGCAACTGTTTACAGAGGTTTCACTGCTTATATCCAAGGGTGTTGAGCTATTATACCCTTATATTAGTCAACCACTGACTACCGAACACTGCTAAAATGGAGGGTTGCATAACTTTCTAGGCAGTGCTTACTAGCTAAAGGCTCTCCTTTCCTTGCTCATGCTCATATATGCATCCTCAGTAGTGGCCGACACTTTGCAATCCCGTGGACTGTAGCCCACCATGGTCCTCTTTCCATGAATTTTTCCAAATAATAGAGTGGGATGCCATTTCCTATTCTAGGAGATCTTCCTGACCAAGGGATCAAACCCACATCTCCTGTACTAGCAGGCAGATTCTTTACCACCGCACCACCTGGGAAGCCCAAAGGCCCTCCCCATTACAGCTAAAATATAAGTTGTCAGAAATCAACACCTGCAGCATCTGGGTGATGACTATGACTGTACCATTCTGACAAACAAGATGAATTTGGGTACCAGCAAGAGCCGGCTCCTTAGAGAAGATCCTGATGCTGGGAAGGGTTCAAGGCAGGAGAAGGGGACGACAGAGGACAAGATGATAGGATGGCATCACTGACCCAATGGACATGAGTCTGAGCAAGCGCTGGGCAATGGTGAAGGACAGGGAGGCCTGGCACGCTTCAGTCCATGGGAGCTGCATCAATTCTTCAGCACTCAGCTTTCTTCATAGTCCAACTCTCACATCCATACATGACTACTGGAAAATACATAGCTTTGACTATATGGACCTTTGTTGGCAAAGTAATGTCTCTGCTTTTTAATATGCTGTCTAGGTTGGTCCTAACTTTTCTTCCAAGTAGCAAGTGTCTTTTAATTTCATGGCTGTAGTAACCATCTGAGGTGATTTTGGAGCCCCCCAAAATAAAGTCTCACACTGTTTCCATTGCTTCCCCATCTATTTGCTATGAAGTGATGGGACCAGATGCCATGATCACATGGACCACAGCCTTGTCTAACTCAATGAAACTATGAGCCATGCCATGTAGGGCCACTCAAGACGGATGGGTCATGGTGGAGAGTTCTGACAAAACGTGGTCCACTGGAGAAGGGAATGGAAAACCACTTCAGTATTCTTGCCTTGAGAACCCCATGGACAGTATGAAAAGGCAAAAAAATATGACACTGAAAGATGAACTCCCCAGGTCAATAGGCGCCTAATATGTTACTGGAGATCAGTGGAGAAATAACTCCAGAAAGAATGAAGAGATGGAGCCAAAACAGCAACGACATCCAGTTGTGGCTGTGACTAGTAATGGAAGTAAAGTCCCACGCTGTAAAGAGCAACACTGCACAGGAAGCTGGAATGTCAGGTCCATGAATCAAGGCAGATTGGAAGTGGTCAAACAGCAGATGGCAAGAGTGAACATTGACATTTTAGGAATCAGGGAACTAAAATGCATTGGAATGAGTGAGTTAACTCAAATGACCATTATATCTACTACTATATATGGGCAAGAATCCCTTAGAAAAAATGGACTAGCCATTATAGTCAACAAAAGAGTCCAAAATGCAGTACTTGGATGCTATCTCAAAAAACGACAGAATTATCTCTGTTCGTTTCCAAGGCAAACCATTCAATATAATAGTAATCCAAGTCTATGCCCTGATCAGTAATGCTGAAGAAGCTGAAGTTGAATGGTTCTATGAAGACCTATGAGACCTTTTAGAACTAACACCCAAAAAAGATGTCCTTTTCATTATAGGGGACTGGAATGCAAAAGTAGGGAGTCAAGAAATGCCTGGAGTAACAGGCAAACTTGGCCTTGGAGTACAGAATGAAGCAGGGCAAAGGCAAATAGAGTTTTGCCAAGAGAATGCACTGGTCATAGAAAACACCGTCTTTCAACACACAAGAGAAAATTCTACACATGCACATCACCAGATGGTTGACACCAAAATCAGATTGATTATATTCTTTGTAGCCAAAGATGGAGAAGCTCTATACAGTTAGCAAAAACAAGACCAGGAGCTGACTACAGCTCAGATCATGAACTCCTTATCACCAAATTCAGACTTAAATAGAAGAAAAGTATAGAAAACCACTAGACCATTCAGGTATGACCTAAATCAAATCCCTATGGTTAGACAGTGGAAGTAACAAATAGAATCAAAGGATTAGATCTGATAGACAGAGTTCCTTAAGAACTATGGGCAGAGGTTCATGACATTGTACAGGAAGAAGTGATGAAGACGATCCCCAAGAAAAAGTAATGCAAAAAGGCAAAATGGTTGTCTGAGGACACCTTACAAATAGCTGTGAAAAGAAGAGATGCAAAAGGCAAAGGAGAAAAAGAGATAGACTTAGGATAGTTTTATCTGTTGGTTTTCAATTCCAATCAGAGAACTTTCCCAATTTATGGTATATGTAATATCAACTATAGTTTTGGAGTAAGGATACATTTAAGTTAGAAGGCAGAAGAAGTAGGTGACAGAGGATGAGGTGGTTGGATGGCATTACTGATTCAATGATCATAAACTGGGGAAAACTCGGGGAGATGGTGAGGGACTGGGAGGCCTGGCGTGCTACAGTCCATGGGGTCACAAAAAGTCAGACACAACTTGGCAATGAAACAACATTTAAGTTAATGTGTTTAATGCCCTCAATACTGCTACTTTGTTAATATATTTAGAGTATTATTGGCACAAAGATTTCTCAGTATCTGATTAATCTCTAGAATAACAGCCTTTAGATACAATAGCTTTTAAACACCTTGATCTGAAAGTTGTGGCTTTACGAATTCAAGGTTTATTTAATTCAAAAAGCTTCTCTTACAGAAATAGCCTTTATGTTATTCTTTGGGCTCATCTTTCAGTGAGCTGCTGCATACCACATGTGTGAATGCTACAGCACAGAGTCTCAGTTGTTTATGAACTTTGTTGAGAGCAAAGGTTTATTTGCATAAAGTCTAATAGCTTTTGACAAGATTGTAGCTCTTCTAATGGCAAAACAGTCATCTGTTTCTCTAAGCACCTGATTAAAATAAAGCGAGAAGATGAAAAGGTATTTAAACACGTTTCAGACTAATTAATAATGCCAGTCTAAACTAACTGGAAAGACAAGAGTGTTCTTTTGGTGTTCCTCCTTCTTATCTTGATTCTTAGTAAAGCAATGAGTATGCACCCACAGTTCCCAGGCTCAGTTTGATTATTTTTATCCAATTTCTTTACCTCTTCAATCATTCTATATCTCATCAGAAACAAAAATAAAACCATGCTGTATTTTCTATAATTAAATCACCTCTGTTTAGTTTTCCTGTACTTACTCTTTTATTTTGAAGTTATGTGGGGCAGTTCTGCATTGCTCAATATTGTCCATTTTTTTCCCCCAATGTTATGACTTCTTCTACCTTAAAATATAAAGGAAAATTTTAAGAGTTGGAAAGAACCATAGGATAGATTTATCTGGTTTTCTACTTTTATCTGTGTCAACAATTTAAATCTAGAGAAACTGCACAAGTGAATAGGTGACTATGCTAGGAAGAGAATTCTGTTTTCCTGATTAATATTCTCTGAGTCTCCATTTATCCCACACTACTATTAAGACACTATTAATGTCTCTATTCACCCATCCCTTTATGAGTGCATATATGTAAGCTCTTAGAATCTTAGTGCCTGCTGCACATAATATTTATTAATGTCTTATTTTTCTTATAATTAACTATCATTTAATTATTTCATTATAGGTAATTAGAATTTTTGTTAAATCAGAACCACATGAATAATTGTCTATAATATATTTACATTGCCTCTCCCTTCAAGGAGAATCACTGTGCTTCATAAAAACTCATTAAGGTGGGTAGAATAAGAGCCCTTCCCAAAGATATCTGAACCTTAATTCCTCAAACCTGAATATGTCATATTTCATGGAAAAGGGAGAAGAATTAAGGTTGTAGAGGGAATCAAGGTTGCTAATCAACTCACCTTGAGTGGAGGACATTATTTTGGATTATCTGAATGAGACCAATGTTATCGCAAAGGTCTTTTATAAGTGCAAGAGAGAGGCAAAAAAAAAGGGAGAAGAAGAGAGTTAGCAGTGAGAAAAGGACTAGCTCAGAGTTGCTCACTCTGAAGATGGAAGAAAAGAGCCAGAGCCGAGGAATGCAGGTGGCATGGAAAATCTGCAAAAAGGAACAGAGCCTCTAGAGCTGTAGGAAGCCCTGGAGACATTTTCATTTTAGCCCAGAGAGACCCATTACAGTCTCCCGGACCACAGGACTGAAAGACAATAAACGTATAATTACATTAGTGGTAATTTGTTACAGTATCCATAGAAAATGAATATACGAATTTTTAGGAGGAATATAAAAAGAACATTCTTAAATGTAGAAGTTGCGCATTTGGTCAAATCAGTTGTAGAAGAGTGATCAGCATTCTAGTACAGTGTTAAATGGTAGAAGAATCTGAGATAATGGGATAGTCCACATTTGTACTGTCCAGTATGTAGCCTTTCACTATACTGAGATCTTGAAACATACACCAGAGAAACTAAATTTTTAAATTTAATTTAAATTATAATTTAAATAGCCAGGTGTGGCTAATAAATTGAACATTATGGTTACTGTCTGGTTTATAATTAATGTTTCTCCTCTTTCCTGCCAAGGGACTCAAAGACAATTCTCACAAAATAATAAGGTAGCAAGTCAGAAACAAGTCTTTGCCTGCTCTGAGTACGAAAGTCATGTTTAGTAGATTATGTACTCGGTAAATATTTAATGAAGTTCGTGGGAATGTGGTGGCAACCACCATTAAAACCAAGGAGGGTTAGTGTAGAGGAAGACAGTTACTACAGGGAAGGTAACTTTTTCCAGCCGAATTCCAGCAGGCTTGGCCTTTGCCAGCAACAAGGTCAAGGGTATCCAACCAGCAATCTGCACATACCCAGTGTGGCCTTGACCCCACACAGCTGTCTGATAGTACAGGGCAGAGTAACAGAAAATCAGATAAAATTCACTCCCAACTGTCAGACTTTTGCAATGTCCTGTTCTTTGTCCTCTTTGTATTTCTCCTGTTTACTCACTGAGTTTGGTTCCACCTGGTTTAACCTCTACCCTGTGCAACTTTCATAGAATAAGTAGTCTTTTCTAAGGCTTTCACAGGTGGAAGAAAAAAGGGATGGGAGGGGGGACTGAAACAGCAGCAGATTTTATTTTGAGAGTTAAGTTTTTAATTTGAAGGCAAAAGTATATACACACATGCCTTTGGAAAATTAATTTCAGTTAGTTTTGATTATTTTTCAGTGGGTTATAGAATTGCAAGTATGCACTTAAACTTCATTTCATAGCACAATAAGACAGCTTCTTCCATTGCAGAATTTCTCACCTCCCCTCTCTATTCTCACTGTTTAGTGCTGATTCAGATTCCCACCATCTTCCTCTAATACCAACTATTATAAAAGAAAAGACTTATAAGCAGTCAATATGTGCCAGACCCTTTTCTAACACCCTTCTCTTTACTCAATGATGATGGTAATACTAATATTTGTATTTTGAAGATGAAGACATGAGGCATCTAAAGGATAATAGCTAACTTGCCTATGTTATACAGATAGCAACCAGCAAAGCCAGGACTGGAATGAAGGAAATCTGGAGATACAACCACTGCTGTCAGCCATTGTGGTCAGATTGACTTCAACCACTTCACAGGACACAGCATCACTGAGCTGTGTTAGAAGGCAAATCATAATTAGTGTGCTAGTATTATAAAATAGAGCAGTTAATCTAATAATTTAATAGCTAGTTAGTTTATACCTTGAAAAAACAGTGGATAATGAGATAATATTTTTTCAACAGAATGGAGATAATTCAAATTTATGCTTCTAAAAGTCGCAGGCAGGGACTTCCCTGGTGATCTAGTAGCTAAGATTTATCACTCCCAAAGCAGGGGCCCTAGTTTAATCCCTAGTCAGGTAATAAGATCCCACATGCTACAATTAAAGATACCACATGCCCCAACAAAAATTGAACACCCACACAGTCAAATAAATTAATTAATTTTTTAAAAGTCTCAAGTAGAGGACACACACTTAGGACTCAGTAAATGTTAGGCATCTTATTTTTGAATTGGAAAATATTTACAGCTAGTGGATATGATTATGCACTATATTATATGTATATTATATATACATATATATGTATATCATATATCTGATATGTTGGTGCATCTGATATGTTAGTGCAAAGACACAGAGTTTTGCCAAGAGAACACACTGGTCATAGAAAACACCCTCTTAAAACAACACAAGAGAAGACTCTACACATGGACATCACCAAATGGCCAATTCTGAAATCAGATTGATTATATTATTTGCAGCCAAAGATGGAGATGCTCTATACAGTCATCAAAAACAAGACTGGGAGCTGACTGCAGCTCAAATCATGAACTCCATATTGCAAAATTCAGACTTAGATTGCAGAAAGTAGTGAAAACCACCAGACCTAATTTAGGTATGACCTAAATCAAATTCCTTACAATTATACAGTGGAAGTGAGAAATAGATTCAAAGGATTAGATCTGAAAGACAGAGTGCCTGAAGAACTATGGATGCAGGTTCGTGACATTGCACAGGAGAAAGTGATCAAGATCATCCCCAAGAAAAAGAAATCCAGAAAGGCAAAATGGTTGTCTGGGGAGGCCTTACAAATAGCTGAGCAAAGAATAGAAGCAAAAGGCAAAGGAAAAAAAGAAAGATATACTCATTTGAATGAAGAGTTCCAAAGAATAGCAAGGAGAGCTTCCTCAGTGATCAACGCAAAGAAACAGAGGAAAACAACAGAATGGGAAAGACTAGAGCTTTCTTCAAGAAAATTAGAAATACCAAAGGAACATTTCATGCAAAGATGGGCTCAATAGAGGACAGAAATGGTATGCATCTAACAGAAGCAGAAGATATTAAGAAGAGGTGGCAAGAATACATAGAAAAACTATAAAAAAAAAGATCTTCATTACCCAGATAGCCATGATGGTGTGATCACTCACCAAGAGCCAGACATCCTGGGATGTGAAGTCAAGTGGGCCTTAGGAAGTATCACTACAAAAAAAGCTAGTGGAGGTGATGGAATTCCAGGTGAGCTATTTCAAATCCTAAAAGATGATTCTGTGAAAGTGCTGCACTCAATATATCAGCAAACTTGGAAAACTCAGTAATGGCCACAGGACTGGAAAAGATCTGTTTACATTCCAATCCCAAAGAAAAGCAATGCCAAAGAATACTCAAACTACCTCACAATTGCACTCATCTCACACACTAGCAAAGTAATGCTTAAAATTCTCTAAGCCAGGCTTCAACGGTATGTGAACCGTGAACTTCCAGATGTTCAAGCTGGATTTAGAAAAGGCAGAAGAACCAGAGATTAAATTGCCAACATCCATTGGATTATTGAAAAAGCAAGAGAGTTCCAGAAATGCATCTACTTCTGCTTTATTGACTAAGCCACAGCCTTTGACTGTGTGGATCACAATAAACTGTGGAAAATTCTTCAAGAAATGGGAATACCAGACCACCTGATTTGCCTTCTGACAAATCTGTATGCAGGTCAAGAAACAACAGTTAGAAATGGACATGGAACAACAGACTGGTTCCAAATCGGGAAAGGGGTACATCAAGGCTATATATTGTCACCCTACTTATTTAACTTATAAGCAGAGTACATCATGAGAAATGCTGGGCTGGATGAAGCACTAGCTGGAATCAAGACTGCCGAGATAAATATCAATAACCTCAGATATGCAGATGACACCACCCTTATGGCAGAAAGTGAAGAGGAACTAAAGAGCCTCTTGATGAAAGTGAAAGAGGAGAGTGAAAAACTTGGCTTAAAGCTCAACATTCGGAAAACGAAGAACATGGCATCCGGTCCCATCACTTCATGGCAAACAGATGGGGAAACAATGGAAACAGTGAGAGACTTTATTTTTAGGGGCTCCAAAACCACTGCAGATAGTGACTGCAGCCATGAAATTAAAAGACGCTTGCTCCTTGGAAGAAAAGCTATGACCAACCTAGACAGCATATTAAAAAGCAGAGACATTACTCTGCCAACAAAGATCTGGCTAGTCAAAGCTATGGTTTTTCCAGTAGTCATGTGTGGATGTGAGAGGCATTGAAACATGTATAATATCATGTATGAAACGAGTTGCCAGTCCAGGTTCGATGCACGATACTGGATGCTTGGGGCTAGTGCACTGGGACGACCCAGAGGGATGGTATGGGGAGGGAGGAGGGAGGAGGGTTCAGGATGGGGAACACATGTATACCTGTGGCAGATTCATTTTGATATATGGCAAAACCAATACAATTTTGTAAAGTTTAAAAAAAATAAATAAATAAAAGACTAGAAACTTCAAAAAAAAAAAAGAAAGAAAGCTGAGTGCTGAAGAACTGATGCTTTTGAACTGTGGTGTTAGAGAAGACTCGAAGAGTCCCTTGGACTGCAAGGAGATCCACCCAGTCAATCCTAAAGGAAGTCAGTCCTGAGTATTCATTGGAAGGACTGATGCTCAAGCTGAAACTCCAATACAAAAGACCCTGATGCTGGAAAAGATTGAGGGCAGGAGGCGAAGGGGATGACAGAGGATGAGATGGTTGGATGGCATTACATACTTGATGGACATGAGTTTGAGCAAGCTCCGGGATTTGGTGATGAACAGGGAAGCCTGGCATGCTGCAGTCCATGGAGTCACCAAGAGTCAGACAGGACTGAGCAGCTGAACTGAACTGAACTGAGTACATACGATTAAGAGGGTGGGAGGGGGGAGTTGAAATTTCTTCACTACAATATTTCAATTTCTCCCTTAATTTGATAGCTAACTGGTGTAAGCATACCAATGAACTAATCCCATCATACTTTTTTCAATGAGTTATTCCCATTTAATTTGGATCCTCCAAGTCCTGGCCTCCAGCATTTATCCACATCACAGTCACATTCTTTGAACTGGAATGTACTGCAGTATCCTACCCGCAATTCCCCTCCATCATCCATCCCTTACTCTTCAGAGTAACATTGTTAAAAACATTATCAAACAAACTTGACCAGATATTGCTCCTACTTAAAACCTTGTCATGTCTTTCTATCGTCCTCAAGAAAAAAAACCCAAAAAATCCCAAGTAAAATTAATCATTCACATCTATATATTCATTGGAAGTAATCATTAATACCCATTCTTCCTCATCAATTCTCCCTTTCCCAAATCCTATTCCTCTACAACAAGCAGAGTTGCAATTTACAGTTTACAGTCATGCATAATATAATCTCTTAGGAAGGAGCCATAGTAAAGACTTATTCTGTGTCAATGCAAAATGTCCAGCTTCTCCTCCATCTTTGAAATGATTAAAACTTAGAGAGGAAATCAGAGTTCTGTTTCCCATTGAATGCAAGGACATGTATAATATTTCTGTCCTGTGTTAATGGACAAAACCATCCAGCATTTTCAAAAATTATCACTCTTGGCTCAGCATAAACATTTTAAATCTCATAAAGGCATACAAGAGGCATTTCAACTCATCACTGGCAGGTACATTGCTGTTTTTGACACTGACCAAACTCTCTCACCAACCTATTCTTGCACTATTTCCACAGCCTTTCATTAACTGATTTCTATCTCTGGCTCCTGCAGCCCAGAAAAATCTGTCTAAAATACAAATCTGTTCAAGTCCATGCTTAAAATTCTGTGACTGCGTCTGATTGCCTAGGATATGATAAACCCCACATTCCTTAGCATAGCGTACAGGTCCTGTCAATTTAGCTACTTACTACGGGTACTTCCTATGTGCACACTGGCATCAAGAGCCTACAGTATCCAGAGAAGTCACATAAATGAATGAAGAAAGAACAGCAGACATTGTGGAGAAATAGGAAACCAGAGAGCCTATCTAGAGCTATGCAGTATGGCCATCTCTTTTTGATCAGACTCTAGACTTTTTAAAGAGGAATCTTCTAATTTCTCAAAGGTAAAATGAATTTAATTTTTGGAAAACTCCTGGGCACTTCAAACAAAAAATCTGAAACTTTTGTTTCAGGCCAAATCTGAAATGCTGCTCACCAGTCTGTAACTCTGCTCTACATTTTGGTATAAATTCTTGGGAATTTAGTTCAAATATTTAGTTCAGCCTGATAAAATCAGCCTAACACTCTCTAGTCTTTGGCCTTGGGACACTCACCAAGGTTCTTACGATATAGCTGTCATTGATTAAATGTTGTCCATGTTCTGGGTACAGGGCTCAGCATACAATAGACACAATCTCAATCAATGTATTTCCTTTCCACAACTCTCTGCTTTACCTCTATTTATTTTATTTTACATATGGCAAAGAATAAGCATGGAGAGACAAACTAACTTATCTAGTATTATGTCTAATGAAGAAAGAAAGCAGTCTCACATCAATTTAGTCTTATCCCAAAGACCAAGGTATTAAAAATTACAATCTTTATCACATTGCAATTTCTTTTTGTTTTGATCTCCAACCAACACCACAAAAAATCTGGATCTCTTCGAGAGTCAAAACTGATTTTACTCACCATTGCATGGTAATGCTTCAGATCCCTAATCGTCAAGATTACAGATCCTTCCTCCTTCAGTCTATTCATCTGTTCATTCATTTACTTAATTATCCAACACTTTCTGAGCACCTGCTATTCACTCTGATATGACTTTGACTTGGAGACTTGTTGAGGGCTCAGTCTGTGGATGTTCCTGTATGGGTGGTTGGAAGAGTCACAAAGGAGATAAATATAAACATGTGCTTCAGGTTAGAGCAGGCCACCGCCTAAGCCCTCTGCCTCAGAAGCCAGATCTACTGAGTTTGGATGCCAATTCTGCCCTTACCAGCTGTGTAACTTGGGGCAAACTATTAATACTTTGCTTATCTGGGCCTCAGTTTCCTTATCTGTTGTGACCAAAACTTAACTTACTGGCTTTTTTGAGTACTAAGTGAGTTTATACAAATAAAGCTCTTAGGATCCAAATAAATTACTATTATTCAGTGTGATGATTAATCTTATGTCTCTACATGGCTAGGCTGTAGTAGCCAGTTGTTTGGTCAAGCACCAGTATAGATGTTGATGTTAAGGTATTTTTTAAAGATGTGCAAGTCATTCAGTCATGTTCTGACTCTTTGAGAACCCATGGGCTGTAGCGTGCCAGGCTCCTCTGTCCATGGAATTCTCCAGGCCACAATATTGGAGTGGGTAGTCATTCCCATCTCCAGGGGATCTTCCCAACTCAGGGATTGAATCCAGGTCTCCCACATTACAGGCAGATTCTTTACTGTCTGAGCCACCAGGGAAACCCAAGAATATTGGAGTGGGTAGCCTATCCCTTCTACAGGGGATCTTCCCAACCCAGGGATTGAACTGGGATTTCCTGCATTGCAGGCAGATTCTTTACCAGCTGAGCTACCAGGGGAGCTCCTTTTTAGAAACGACTGAGCTGAACTGAACGTTTAAATCACTAAACTTTGAGTAAAGCAGATTTCTCTCCATAATGTGGGCAGGCCTCATCTAATCAGTTGAAAGCCTTCAGAACACAACTAATTTTTCAGGGGATAAAAAAGGAATCTTCAAGACTGCAGAACTCAAGAATTCAACATCAACTTTTATCTGAGTCTCCAGTTTGCTGGCCTAACTCTACAAATTTTGGTCTTGGCAGCTTTCATAGTTTCATGAGTCAACTCTAAAATAAAGAATAATTAGAGTGAATAAAGGATAAATAAATAATTATTTGAAATACATCTATCCTTCTCTATATATATATATATATATAATATTATAATATATATAAGATATTATTAATATCTTACTGCTTCCAAGTTAGAACAGTTGGTGAAGAATCCACCTGCCAATGCAGGAGACACAAGAGACACAGCTTCAATCCTTGGATCAGGAAGATCTGCCCCCTGGAGAAGGAAAAGGCAACCCACTCCAGTATTCTTGACTGAAAAATTCCATAGACAGAAGAGCCTGATGGGCCATAGTCCATGGGGTAACAAAGAGTCAGATACAAGTCAACACACATGAGCATGTTATAACTTGTCAAACATTATGTTCAATATAAGGATGATCTATCTACCTATATCTATATTTCCTATTGATTCTGTTTCTCTGGAGAATGTTGCCTTTTACAGTTAGTGTTACATTAAGGAGATTTAAAGTAAAATATCACAATTTGATCTTGATTATTGATTATCAAACTAGGGGGTTATTTCTAACATCCTTGATGTTTAAAAGGAAACCTTCCCCGTTTAGGGGAAGAACACAAACAAATAAAGTAAGTGAACAGTCCTTCACCAACTTGCTTCAAAGTAAGTTTTTATGATTCAAAGAATCAATTTTATAGCAGAATTCCATCTTTTTTTCTCTCTCCCTCTTTTTTTCTCTAAGGAGATAGATCTTTGAGGCTGGGAGCTTATGGGGGGACCTAAGAAATAAACTTAAGTCCGCATAACAAGACAAAGACTTGTTACAACTCACAAACTAAGGATTTTCCCACATAATACTTGAAGAACTATGCTGATCTTCAGTCATTTGGTACCATGACTCCATCCTCCCTCTGCTCCTGGCTCACCCCATTGTAGAAAAAGCCCCTTGGCCTTTAGTACTTGTCAAGGACACTTGCCAAGGACTCGGAGGTGAAAACTGTCCAGGGCCACGAGACGGAGCTTAGACATCTCAACTAAAACCCCCACCCCTCTCATTGTTGCCTTTTCAACTTCTGAACATAAAATTATATCTGCCTGCTAGAAACAGTTCATATCCTGTCACCGTGATTCAACTATGAATGACATTAAGTGAGATTCTAATAGAATGAAGGCAAGAAAAAGAGTCTTTCTGAACAAATGTATCATTTATAAGTGGCTGGGTTAATAAATATATCTGTTCTACTTGATATAATAACCATCATTCCATGCACTTCAGTTCAGTTCAGTTCAGTCGTTCAGTCGTGTCCGACTCTTTGCGACCCCATGAAATTGCAGCATGCCAGGCCTCCCTATCCATCACCAACTCCCAGAGTTCACCTACTATGTACTAACTACTGTCAGAAGTAATGTACACATATTAGCTTACCTAACATCACAACACAATAAAGTAAAGTTTTACTTCTTCATTTGAAAGAGGAAAAATCTAATGCTGAAACATGTTGCATAAATTTTCTGAAGTTATTCTGCTCCTAAGTGATAGAACTAGGATTCAAATGTTTGTGTTTTAAACCATACACCTTGCTACCTCCTCTAAAACCCCAAGGGGATTCAAAGGACTGTTTTAAGTAGTGGTTATGACAGGAAAGCACCAATGTTCTTAGTATTGGTAATCTTCATGTTCTAATACTAGAATGCATGTTAAACTTTCACAATTGTGCTCTGATTTTTCTCGTGAGTGCTAAATAATTCTAAAGTCAATTGTTTACTTAGAAATATGTTCATCCACTTTGCTTTTATGATCTGAGATGCCCTGAAAAGTCAATAGTAACACACATTGTCCCTAAGTGAAACCATTACCTTGCAACAACTTTTGCATTTCTCATCATTCACCATTTCGGGGATGCCGCCTCTTGGGATTGTGTTTCTTTGTCTCTTCTCTCACCCATAGTCTCAGCTTTCCTTCCGTCTCTCTGTGTATGTCTTGTACTAATTCCTGTTCTCAGGATCATGGTTGAGCTCATGTATTAGTCACATATGGACTACTGGCTGTTTTCACTCATATCTCCCTCCTTGACAGCAACACTCTACCCACATGCTTCCAGATCCCCAAAGTGCAGAATCTTAGTGGGCAGCAGCAGAGATTAAGAAGAGACAGGAAGAAGCAGGAAGTCAGTCATAGTGTGGAGAAAAACACATGATAATGATGCCTAATCCCTAAAAGCCAAGGACCCTTATTTGATTTAATTGACAAGGGAACTCCTGTAGGACAGTGTTTAAAGGTGCGAGCTTTAGAGTCAAAGTGTACAGTCTGGAACCCCAGCATTTACTGAATCCAGTCCTGGGAACGTGATCTGAAATCCCTATGTCTCCGTCACCACACATCAGTTCAGTTCAGTTGCTCAGTCGTGTCCGACTCTTTGTGACCCCATGAACCGCAGCACGCCAGGCTTCCCTGTCCATCACCAACTCCTGGACTCCACCCAAAACAATGTCCATCGAGTTGGTGATGCCATCCAACCATCTCATCCTCTGTCGTCCCCTTCTCTTCCTGCCCTCAATCTTTCCCAATATCAGGGTCTTCTCAAATGAGTCAGTTCTTCGCATCAGGTGGCCAAAGTACTGGAGTTTCAACTTCAACATCAGTCCTTCCAATGAGCACCCAGGACTGATCTCCTTTAGGATGGACTGGTTGGATCTCCTTGCAGTCCAAGGGACTCTCAAGAGTATTCTCCAACACCACAGTTGAAAAACATCAATTCTTCTGCACTCAGCTTTCTTTATAGTCCAACTCTCACATCCATACATGACCACTGGAAAAATAATAGCCTTGACTAGATGGACCTTTGTCAGCAAAGTAATGTCTCTGCTTTTTAATGTGCTGTCTAGGTTGGTCATAACTTTCCTTCCAAGGAGTAAGTGTCTTTTAATTACATGGCTGCAATCACAATCTGCAATGATTTTGGGGCCACAAAAAATAAAATCTGACACTGTTTCCACTGTTTCCCCATCTATTTCCCATGAAGTGATGGGACCAGATGCCGTGATCTTCATTTTCTGAATGTTGAGCTTTCAGTCAACTTCTTCACTCTCCTCTTTCACTTTCATCAAGAGACTCTTTAGTTCTTCTTCACTTTCTGCCATAAGGGTGGTGTCATCTGCCTATCTGAGATTACTGATATTTCTCCTGGCAATCTTGATTCCAGCTTGTGCTTCCACAAGCCCAGCTTTTCTCATGATGTACTCTGCATATAAGTGAAATAAGCAGGGTGACAATATACAGCCTTGACGTACTCCTTTTCCTATTTGGAACCAGTCTGTTGTTCCATGTCCAGTGCTAACTGTTGCTTCCTGACCTGCATATAGGTTTCTCAAGAGGCAGATCAGGTGGTCTGGTATTCCCATCTCTTGAAAAATTTTCCACAGTTTATCGTGATGCACACAGTCAAAGGCTTTGGCATACTCAATAAAACAGAAATAGATGTTTTTCTGGAACTCTCTTGCTTTTTCAATGATCCAGCGGATGTTGGCAATTTCATCTCTCGTTCCTCTGCCTTTTCTAAAACCAGCTTGAACATCTGGAAGTTCACGGTTCACATATTGCTGAAGCCTGGCTTAGAGAATTTTGAGCATTACTTTACTAGCGTGTGAGATGAGTGCAATTGTGTGGTAGTTTGAGCATTCTTTGGCATTGCCTTTCTTTGGGATTGGAATGAAAACTGACCTTTTCCAGGCCTGTGGCCACTGCTGAGTTTCCCAAATTTGCTGGCATATTGAGTGCAGCACTTTCACAGCATCATCTTTCAGGATTTGGAATAGCTCAACTGGAATTCCCTCACCTCCACTAGCTTTTTTTGTAGTGATGCTTTCTAAGGCCCAATTGACTTTGCATTCCAGGATGTCTGGCTCTAGGTGAGTAATCACACCATTGTGATTATCTGGGTCGTAAAGGTCTTTTTTGTACAGTTCTGTGTATTACTGCCACCTCTTATTAATATCTTCTGCTTCTGTTAGGTCCCTACCATTTCTGTCCTATATTGAGCCCATCTTTGCATGAAATATTCCCTTGGTATCTCTAATTTACTCAAGTAAGACAGTAGGTGTTGCAAGAGGGCATCAGAGTGCAGACACACTGAAACCATAATCACAGAAAACTAGTCAATATAATCACACCAGGACCACAGCCTTGTCTAACTCAGTGAAACTAAGCCATGCTGTGAGGCCACGTAAGACGGGCGAGTCATGTTGGAGACGGCTGACAGAATGTGGTCCACTGGAGAAGGGAATGGCAAACCTCTTCAGTATTCTTGCCTTGAGAACCCCATGAACAGTATAAAAGGCAAAATGATAGGATACTGAAAGAAGAACTCCCCAGGTCAGTAGGTGCTACTGGAGATCAGTAGAGAAATAACTCCAGAAAGAATGAAGTGATGGAGCCAAAGCAAAAACAATACCCAGCTGTGGATGTGACTGGTGATAAAAAGCAAGGTCTGATGCTGTAAAGAGCAATATTGCATAGGAACCTGGAATGTCAGGTCCATGAATCAAGGCAAATTGGAAGTAGTCAAACAGGAGATGGCAAGAGTGAATGTCGACATTCTAGGAATCAGCGAACTAAAATGGACTGGAATGGGTGAATTTAACTCAGATGACCATTATATCTACTACTGTGGGCAGGAATCCCTCAGAAGAAATGGAGAAGCCATCGTGGTTAACAAAAGAGTCCAAAATGCAGTACTTGGATGCAATCTCAAAAATGAAAGAATGATCTCTGTTCATTTCCAAGGCAAACCATTCAATATCATAGTAATCCAAGTCTATGCCCCAACCAGTACCGCTGTGAAGACCTACAAGACCTTTTAGAACTAACACCCAAAAAAGATGTCCTTTTAATTATAGGGGATGGGAATGCAAAAGTAGGAAGTCAAGAAACACCTGGAGTAACAGGCAAATTTGGCCTTGGAATACAGAATGAAGCAGGGCACAGACTAATAGAGTTTTGCCAAGAAAGGGCATTGGTCATAGCAAACACCCTCTTCCAACCACACAAGAGAAGACTCTACACATGGACATCACCAGATGGTCAACACTGAAATCAGACTGATTATATTCTTTGCAGCCAAAGATGGAGAAGCTCTATACAGTCAACAAAAACAAGACCAGGAGCTGACTGTGGCTCAGATCATGAACTCCTTATTGCCAAATCCAGAGTTAAATTGAAGAAAGTAGGGAAAACCACTAGACCATTCAGGTATGACCTAAATCAAATCCCTTATGATTATACAGTGGAAGTGAGAAATAGATTTAAGGGACTAGATCTGATAGATAGAGTGCCAGATGAACTATGGATGGAGGTTCATGACATTGTACAGGAGACAGGGATCAAGACCATCCCCATGGAAAAGAAGTGCAGAAAAGCAAAATGGTTGTCTGAGGAGGCCTTACAAATAGCTGTGAAAGGAGGAGAAGCAAAAAGCAAAGGAGAAAAGGAAAGATATAAGCATCTGAATGCAGAGTTCCAAAGAATAGCAAGGAGAGATAAGAAAGCCTTCCTCAGCTATCACTGCAAAGAAATAGAGGAAAACAACAGAATGGGAAAGACTAGAGATCTCTTCAAGAAAATCAGAGATACCAAGGGAACATTTCATGCAAAGATGGGCTCGATAAAGGACAGAAATGGGAGGGACCTAACAGAAGCAGAAGATATTAAGAAGAGGTGGCAATAGTACACAAAACTGTACAAAAAAGGTCTTCACGACCCAGATAATCACAATGGTGTGATTACTCACCAAGAGCCAGACATCCTGGAATGTGAAGTCAAGTGGGCCTTAGAAAGCATCACTACAAAAAAAGCTAGTGGAGGTGAGGGAATTCCAGTTGAGCTATTCCAAATCCTGAAAGATGATGCTGTGAAAGTGCTGCACTCAATATGCCAGCAAATTTGGGAAACTCAGCAGTGGCCACAGGCCTGGAAAAGGTCAGTTTTCATTCCAATCCCAAAGAAAGGCAATGCCAAAGAATGCTCAAACTACCACACAATTGCACTCATCTCACACGCTAGTAAAGTAATGCTCAAAATTCTCTAAGCCAGGCTTCAGCAATATGTGAACCGTGAACTTCCAGATGTTCAAGCTGGTTTTAGAAAAGGCAGAGGAATGAGAGATGAAATTGCCAACATCTGCTGGATCATTGAAAAAGCAAGAGAGTTCCAGAAAAACATCTATTTCTGTTTTATTGAGTATGCCAAAGCCTTTGACTGTGTGGATCACAATAAACTATGGAAAATTCTGAAAGAGATGGAAATACCAGACCACCTGACCTGCCTCTTGAGAAACCTATATGCAGGTCAGGAAGCAACAGTTAGCACTGGACATGGAACAACAGACTGGTTCCAAATAGGAAAAGGAGTACGTCAAGGCTGTATATTGTCACAAGGCTGTGTATCTGTCACCATATGCAGAGTACATCATGAGAAAAGCTGGACTGGAAGAAGCACAAGCTGGAATCAAGATTGCTGAGAGAAATATCAATAACCTCAGATATGCACATGACACCACCCTTATGGCAGAAAGTGAAGAGGAACTAAAAAGTCTCTTGATGAAAGTGAAAGAGGAGAGTGTAAAAGTTGGCTTAAAGCTCAACATTCAGAAAACGAAGATCACGGCATCTGGTCCCATCACTTCATGGTAAATAGATGGGGAAACAGTGGAAACAGGGTCAGACTTTATTTTGGGGGCTCCAAAATCACTGCAGATGGTGACTGCAGCCATGAAATTAAAAGACGCTTACTCCTTGGAAGAAAAGTTATGACCAACCTAGACAGCATATTGAAAAGCAGAGATATTACTTTGCCAACAAAGGTCTGTCCAGTCAAGGCTATTATTTTTCCAGTGGTCATGTATGGATGTGAGAGTTGGACTGTGAAGAAAGCTGAGCACTGAAGAATTGATGCTTTTGAACTGTGGTGTTGGAGAATACTCTTGAGAGTCCCTTGGACTGCAAGGAGATCCAACCAGTCCATTCTGAAGGAGATCAGCCCTGGGATTTCTTTAGAAGGAATGATGCTAAAGCTGAAACTCCAGTACTTTGGCCACTTCATGAAGAGTTGACTCCCTGGAAAAGACTCTGGTGCTGGGAGGGATTGGGTCAGGAGGAGAAGGGGATGAGATGGCTGGATGGCATCCCTGACTCGATGGATGTGAGTCTGAGTGAACTCCAGGAATTGGTGATGGACAGGGAGGCCTGGCATGCTGCGATTCATGGGGTCACAAAGAGTCGGACAGGACTGAATGACTAAACTGAACTGAAAGGTGAAAGTGAAAGTGAAGTCGTTCAGTCGTGTCAGACTCTTTGCGACCCCGTGGACTGTAGCCCACCAGGCTCCTCCGTCCATGGGATTCTCCAGGCAAGAATACTGGAGTGGGTTGCCATTTCCTTCTCCAGGGGATCTTACCGACCCAGGGATCAAACCCAGGTCTCCTGCATTGCAGGCAGACGCTTTACCCTCTGAGTCACCAGGGAAACCTGAACTGAACTGAACTGAACTCTAATTTTCTTGAAGAGATCTCTAGTCTTTCCCATTCTATTGTTTTCCTCTATTTCTTTGCACTGATCCCTGAGAAAGGCTTTCTTATCTCTTCTTGCTATTTGGAACTCTGTTTTCAAATGGGTATATTTTTCCTTTTCTCCTTTTCTTTTCACTTCCCTTCTTTTCACAGCTATTTGTAAGGCCTCCTCAGACACTCATTTTGCTTTTTTGCATTTCTTTTTTTGGGGATAGTCTTGCTCCCTGTCTCCTGTACAGTGTCACAAACCTCTGTCCATAGTTCATCAGGCACTCTGTCTATCAGATCTAGTCCCTTAAACCTATTTCTCACTTCTACTGTATAGTCATAAGCAATTTGATTTAGGTCATACCTGAATGGTCACCTCACATAGGAGATGGTATATATAAACCTCTGTTTATACTTCATATTTAAAAACCAATGTCTGTAAGTTGTTTTTCCTCTTTAAGTTGATGGATTTCTGGTGAGCCATTATCTCATCTATCTGCTCTGAGGGAAGGACAAAAAACTAGACAGGACTAGATATGCCAGAGATGGCATGGATCACAGTGGAGTAAACAGCATCAACCACAGCCTCACAAATATGCTGTGGGCATGAGGTAATCAGTCTCACACAGACCTGGACTAAAAAACAAAAAACATGGGGCCATAGTGGCCACTGAGTTCATCCCTCTAATTCCTGACAACTGTTGGTTGATAAAAACAGGTCCTAATGTACATTAAAAGGCCTGTGCACAAATACACTCACTGAATTAAAATCGTGTCTTTATTACTCTAATCTAAAAAACAAAGACAAAAATTTAATAGTCTTAATTCTGAATTGACTGGAACAAAAAGATAAGACTATTTGATTCACATGATGGTGGTGTAGTCGTAAGCAAAGTCTGAGAATCTCCCCTGAACTTAACAGTCCTTAACACATAAATAAATCAAATGTGATTGATATCTCTCACAGGACCCTACAGAACATTCATCTAGGTATAGAAAGAATTAATAACTGTGGGCCCAGACTCTGAGGACTTAGCCTGGATGTGGTCCTGCCCTACAGAGCAGCCTGAGAGCCTTCCCAGGGTCTGAGGAGGCTTTCAGATAAGAAAGGACACCACTTGCTTAATTCCTGCTTATCCCAAATTAAATCTCTTCATCTAGCTTATGCGTTACCCCTTTCATTGGTGGTGGCGGTGGTTTAGTTGCTAAATTGTGTCCAATTCATTGAGACCCCCATGGACTGTAGCCTACCAAGCTCCTCTGTCCATGTGACTTACCAGGCAAGAATACTGTAATGGGTTGCCATTTCCTTTTCCAGGGGATCTGCCTGACCCAGGGATCAAACCTGCATCTCCTACATTGCACGAGGATTCTTTACTACTAAGCCACCAAGGAAGTCTACCCTCTTCATTGCTAGTCCTTAAATCTCCATGCAGACTTGTCCTTTGGATTTAAACCTTCCTAAGGTATCTGACGATAGCCAGGTGGAAATGAGGGTGGTGGTGCTTGGGGTTTTTTGCTTTTTTATATATTTTTTAAAAGTGTAGTTTTAGTCTCACAGCAAAATTGAGCAGAAGGTGCAGAGATTCTCATATTCTGTCTCACCTCACACATGCATAGCATGCACCACCAACATTCCCCCAAGTGGCAGAGTTCTCTTCACCCCTCTCATTCACACTATGAAAAAATTTTTTTAACTCCCTCTTTACTATAAACTGGCAGTTGCCATAGGAAATATTGAAACATATCTTGTTTTCCCTTTTGCAAGTTTATTTCTGCCTGGGAGGTGCTTCTGTTTTTATTAAAACCATAAAACTTCTCCTCCCACCACACTGGCACCACACACACAAAGAGGTTGGGAAAACATTTTAATTATTCCAAACCACAGCATCTGAGGTACACTTCTGAGTAACTACAAAGAAGGAAGCTTTAGAGACCCACAGAGCAAAACTAAAGGCTGAATAAGCTAAAATCTGAGGTGTTGGCCACAGCCAGTCACACTGCAAAAGCCAGAACTTGGACTTCTAATCCCAGGACAGGTCTCTTTCTACTTGGGGGGACTTTTTAGATGCTGTCACCTCTGATGAATAACATCCGAGAAACACCCTTTGGAGGGGCAGTGGGTCTGGGTGGCCAGGTCCCTCTGAGAATGAATCACTGCTCTAAGACAAAGTGCTGTGAGAAAGAGGGTGATGATGATGATGATGTGTGTGTGTGTGTTCAAGTGTAGGAATGGTGGAAGGTAGGCTGGGTGTGGGTGTGGGTGTGTACAAGTGTAGGGGTAGGGGAGGGTAGGCTGTATTTCCATAAGGATGGGTGTGTGTGCTCAGTCAAGTCCTACTCACTGAGGTACTTCTTGAGACCCCATAGATTGTAACCCACTCAGCTCCTCTGTCCATACAACTTTCCAAGCAAGAATGCCAGAGTGAGTTGCCATTTCCTTCTCCAGGGGATCTTCCAGACCCAGGGACTGAACCCGTGCCTCTTGCCTTTCCTGCATTGGTAGGCAGACTTTTTTTTACCGCTGTGCCACCAGGGAAGCTCAAAGGACATATATTTCGGTCAAGCTGAGATGTAGTTGGGCAGAGTGGGCTGAGAACCAGAGTACTGCATATGCTATCAACTTGCTGTATGGTCTTACGGATCTCACGTTTCCTTTCTGAGTCTCAGTTTCCTAATAAATAAGGTATCAACATTTCTTTTATGATTCTAAAAGAGATTTCGAAGGGAAGAAAGGGCATTGGGAGGAAAGGGAAATGGGGAGGAGGCTGAACGGAAAGGGAGGAAAGTGTGTGAGGGAGGTTAGAGGGGTGGAGAGCCATAGAAATGTCTTTTAATCAGCGGGGGAAAAGTCGAAAATGAAACTGTGCGTCCCTTGAGGTCTTAATTTTTCATCTTGGCATCTTTTAGTGTTTAGACATACGTAGTCATTTTTGGATAAATGTGGATTGAATGAACGGAAAGCCTGCGAAGACTCGCAGAGGAAAAGGCAAGAGGAGAAAAGACAGGAAACGAGCAGCACCGGGACACTATGCGTACCTGATCTTCCTCGAGTTGTCCCTACTTGGCTGGCAGGACCTTCCCCCCAGAGTTCGGGCCCTATCGCGGGCTCCCGCGCTCCCTCTCTTTTTCCAGCAACCCGCCCGGAAACCGCCAGAGGGCGCTGCGCGGCGGCCGGGTCAGGCCGGGGGCGGAGCTGCTTTAAATCGCGGCGCCCAGCGGGTCTGCATCTCAGTCGCGGTTCGGGAGCAGCCTCAGCTTCTCGCCTCCGAACCGCAGCGCCGACCAAGACCCGGACCCGGACCCGGACCCGGTCCCAGAGCTTCTCCGACGTCAGCGCAGGGAGCAGGAGTCCCTGAAATAACTTCTTCCGCTAGGCTCCGTCACGCCCAGGAGTCCCGGGTGCGCACCTGCAAACTCCGCCTTGTGCACCTGCTGCCCCTGAGCCAGCGCGGGCGCCCGAGCGAGTCATGGCCAACGCGGGGTTGCAGCTGCTGGGCTTCATCCTGGCGTTTCTGGGCTGGATCGGCTCCATCGTCAGCACGGCGCTGCCCCAGTGGAAAGTTTACTCCTATGCTAGTGACAACATCGTGACGGCCCAGGCCATCTATGAGGGGCTGTGGATGTCCTGCGTGTCGCAGAGCACCGGGCAGATCCAGTGCAAAGTCTTCGACTCCTTGCTGAATCTGAACAGTGAGTGCCTTCCCCACTCCCCAGTTGTGACTCAGGGTGGTATAATGTTAATCGTTCAGTCGTGTCCGACTCTTTGCAACCCCACAGACTGTCGCCCCGCTAGGCTCCTCTGTCCATGGGCTTCTCCAGGCAAGAATACTGGATTGCGTCGCCATTTCCTCCTCCAGGGGATCTTCCCTACCCAGAGATCGAACCCGGGTCTCCTTCATTGCCGGCAGATTCCTTACTGTCAGAGCTACAGGGACCCAACCCCAAATGGCTCCCTTTTGGAGTAGTAGCTATTAAACGGTTCTGTTGTATGGTTACATGTCTGTCAACCTTCAGTGGATCAAGTCTGCTGATCATGTGCCCCGCCATAAGGTAGCAGAGAGAACCCTGGTTTGGGGAAAGGGACAACCAGACCTAAGCTCTAATTTTTCCTCCAACTCCCTAGGTGACACTCTTCTCAAGGTGTGAGTTTCATCTTACATACCCATGAGTGGGGTGGCAACTGAGCGAGTGGGAGCCAAACTCGATTTTGAGCTCTTAGGCCTTTCCTGGACATTCTCAGATTCTGTGAAAATTGAAGAACTGTAGGGTTAGGACAAGAAAATGATGTGCCTTGAAAAGTTTGGAGCCTGAAAGCCTCTCCAGTTTGTAAAATTAAATAGATAATGCCAGTTATTAGATATAGCTTTTTTCTCTATCTTTACTATGAATTATCATGAGAAGAAATCAGATTCCTACATAGACTGTCTCAACCTAGTGTCTTCTCACACTTGAGTTTGAATCCTCTGATTCTTTTGACTTCTGAGATCCAGTTAGTGTGAAGGGGGCTTCCCCAGTGGCTCAGTGGTAAAGAATCCGCCTGCAGTGCAGGAGACCTGGGTTCTATCCCTGGGTCAGGAAGATCCCCTGGAGAAGGAAATGGCAACCCACTCCAGTATTCTTGCCTGGAGAGTCCCATAGACAGAGGAGCCTGGCAGGCTACAGTCCATGAGGCTGCAGACTCTCAGATACGACTGAGGGACTAAACAAGTGTGAGGAAGTCTTTCCCTCCAAAGACTCCTTGAAGAAGTAAGTCTCTTAAGATTCCCCAGAAGGTTTAGCTCTCAGACCAGGAGTCTTCAGAGGAGGTGGATTGTATAGTCTTATTTTGGAAAGTGAAGGTGGGTGGCAGGTAGAAAAAGGATGAGAAGAAAGAGAAGTTCAAAATTATCTCCCTTCATTAGATAAAGGAGAAAATGAAGCCACTAAGGAGATACAGCTGATGAATGCAGAGGTCAGGAGAGAGAGGGCGGGTCTTCTCTGAGTTTCTGTCTTCCACAGAGGAATTTCTATGTAACGAATGCTGGCTTCTTTCTTTCATAAGTTTGGACAGGATTATGTAGAGAGAAATAGTCCTAGATATGGAGGAGGGAAGAGCGACTGGATGGATTTTTTTCTTTTATTGTTTTTTAAAACAAAAAACTTCTGAGTTTTGTCAGAAATTCACTAAATTCCTGCTTACTTAGGTAATAACAATTCATGGCCAGAGTAGCCTCCTTGAGATATGACATTAGTTGTCCTGAACTTGTGTCTGTCATGCACTTGAACTAACTTGAATAAAAGCTTCCTTAGCCTTTGCCTAGAGAAACAAGCCTGCCCACCAGTCCCCTTTGTGTGCTGACAGTAAGCAGTGTTCAAGTCATTGCTCAAGTGTATTCAGTTGCTTTGTCCACCTCCTGTGTGTGGTTTCGTCAAAAGCCATGCCCTTTAGAGTTGTTCACTCTGTTCCAAATCTGTTTAAAACTCTCGAGTACCTGTGGAATTTGTGAGTCAGTGTACACATGGCGGTTTTTAGTGTTGCCATTTCAGCTTTTCAGAGTTCCCATATTAGGATTCTTTTATGCCAAATATAAGGAGTACATTAAGTATATGACTTTATATAATCATTGAATCTCCTCATGGATGGATAAATACGTGTAAGGAATTGTATGGCATTTGGCATGTCAAATTGAAGCACTGCCAGATGGAGATGGTTCTAAGGACAATTCCAGATAGATCTCTGATTCCTCTGATCAAAATGATTCATTTTCTTATTTTTAAGTATCTTTCAAATTATATTTATTCAGCTTCCCTGGGTCTCAGTTGTGTCACTCAGGATCTTCGATCTTTTTGGGGGCATCTTGGATCTTTTACTTGTGGCATGTGGAATCTAGTTCCCTGACCAGGAATCGAACCTGGCTCCCCTGCACCGGGAGTGCAGAGTCTTGGCCACTGGACCACCAGGGAAGTACTAGTAGTTCATTTTCAACGTGTGCAAATAGACTTTCCTTTACCTTCCTTAAGCAGCCAAATGAAATCAGATCAATCCATGTTGTAAATACTGAAATAGGTTATCCCTACACATGATGGTGTGTTAAAATGTTTTATTTTCATTTATACCTAGTTATCATAACTGTTATGATTTTTAAAGCTATGATGGAAGATATGAACACTACCTTTCCTCTACCAATTTTGGAGATTGCTTTCTGATGAATTTTTTTTTTTTTTAACTCCATGTCAGTTCCTATTTTCCTTTTGGTTAATGCCAGAGTTTATCAAAGGTGGGGCTGAGGCCTTTCTCTCAAAACTGGCTCCCAGAAGAGAGAGCCTTGACTCACAGGTATACTTCCCAACCTGCCAGTGACTCACTAGATGCCTTTGGATGGAGCCCAGAGAACCTACCTGTCTCTGTTCTCCACCTGGACAGTTGTGCTCACGCCCACCTGATGTAGAGACCTGGGAGGTGATTCACTGGCTGTTTTTGGTTTAGTACTGTGATATTCAGAGGTGAACAGGCTTATCTGTACATATAACTAGTGTTCCTTGAAACAAGTCGCACTCCACAAAGTGCTTTTAGGTGAAAAACTTAGAAGTTTCTTAAAATTGTAGTTTGTTCTCTTTGCCAGTGGAGCCCACTTGGCAATTTACAGCTCAGATTCTGGGATTTATAAAGGTTATAGCACTAGATGTGTTAAAAATCCCTGGTTCCCCTTCTCTAACTAGTGTCAGCTGCAAAGAGCTCATGGCAGTGTCTAAAGGGATACAGTGTACTTAAGGCAATGTCAAAAGTGAGATACAGCAAGGCTTCTTTAGATGGTTCTTGCAAAGCAGTTTATGAAAATGTAACTGGGGAATTTCCTGGGTAAGCAAATAATACACCATGGATTGTGGTTTTACCATGGCTAAGACAGTTTCACTTCCATCCAAGAATGGATGTTTATTGACACTGATGACTGATAGTTGGAATATGCAAAAGAGAGTGCCAGATAGAGTTGATTTTCTTGATTAAACTGTATGTCTTGCCTTGTTTTGATTCATTTTTCAAACTTTTGGCAAGCTAGTTCCTATTTCATGTGCTTAGTTAATTGCTTCTCCTGGCTTGACTTTAATAGCTAGAGCTGTCCAAAGATTGGGTTGCCCCAGGAGGTTGCATGGTGGGAGGTGTGCAGGCAGAGGAATAAATAAGTATTTTGAAGGAATGCTGTAGGGAAAATCCAAGTCCCAGACAAATGGGAGGTTAGGCCAGACTCTCTGTAAGTCTCATCTAAACTTAGGATTCTGTAATTTGTTTACAAGCTCCTCTGGCCTGTTCAACTTGCTTTACGTGAATCCACATGTGTGTAGGTGTGCTTTAATGAGTATTGGTTGTCGGTGAAGTTTCCCAGAACTCTCACCATGATGTCAGACTCAATCAAATAATAAAATCACTGACTTGGACGGTCTTTGATGCAGAGGCAGAGATGAGGGCACCTCCTTACACTTATCTAGACTGCATTAGGCCTGCTGAACCACTGGTGTTTAAGGGGCCATTTGTGTTCAGATCTGTTTTGAGAATTAGTTCTGATTTTTGGAATGATGAAAGTCAAAACCCAAATGCAAACTTGAATACTCAGTTCTGACCCTGGTTCTACCCTAATTAGCCATGTTTATAATGGTGAGCCACTTGATCCCTCTGGACTGTAGTTTCCCTACTTGTAAAGTAGGGTAGAGTGGGGCGGAACAGGGAGATGAATCCATGAGTCATTCATCCATTCAACCAGCATGAGCCGGGCCCTATCCTTGTTCCTAGAAATGCAGCTAAGATGATGGATAATGTGCAAGTGTTGATTCCTTTCAGTGCCAACAGTCTTTGTTACTAATTTCAGTGATGCAAAGGACATAGGCAAGTGGCAGAGTTTAGGCTTCCTTGATTGGAGTGATGACTAAGTGGCACAGAATTAACAGAGAAGTGTACATTTAATCATGAGACAATTTCTCTTAATAAACAAAGATAGCAAAAATGTTTGGAACATCCTGAAAAGTGGTTAAGTCCTGCCTTATCCAAGACCACAGTTATTGACTGTGCTGGAGTCTTGAGGGCACACCCAGTGGCCACCAGTTCATACATCAATCAAATGGAAATGCTAACAGTGAAGACTCTTGAGAAACTTTGAACTTGACTAAAAGTGAACAATTTAATAAGTGAAGATGTCATGGGAGTATAGCTCTGTGACGGTCTGTGATGAGTTCATTTAATTGCAGAAGAGAAAAGAGGATTTTTGTTCTAGTCACCCAGTGGTCAGTTTATCTACTTAATACTTGTTAAGCAACTTGATACAAAGAGGGACTGCATGAAGATAGAGATATAATTAAAATCTTCTTTATTTATGACATATAATAGGGTAATAATATAGTAATATGGCTAGTAAATAGCATGAACAATGCCAGGTATTTAAAGAAGTTCTGCTGCTTGTGTAGTAAGACTTTAGAAATGCTTTAGAAAAAAAAAAAAAAATTCCACTGACTTGTCTCTGCTTGTCTTTCTACGCTTATGTAGATTAACCTCACTGTAGTAGATCAGTAACTTCTAACTCATTTCTTGTCTCGTAAGTAGAGATCTTTGTAAGTATGTTTTCAAATTATACTTTCAGGTTGCAAGTGTTAAGAACTCCTTAGGGAGTCTTTAATCTCAAGATTATCAGTCTAGCTAAGTGTAATTAAAAGACCGCCTTCTCCATGTACTGCTGAATAATTATGAGGAACAATAAATAGTGTACCTTTTTGAATGTTCGCTAACCATTTTCTCCAAAGACAGCTTTAATCGGTGGTAATAATATTGTAGAGGCAAATTTAATGGGCCAGAAAGAAACATACTTGCTTCAGATTGGAGCCACTCAGGTCAACTCAGAGTTAATAGTTCAAGACTTTATCTCTCTGGCCTAAAATATTTGGTAGCTTTCAAATATTTCTCAACTTCTCTGCCCTGCTGGTCATTGTTCCACCAGAAAAAAAACTTCATCTTGGAAGCTCATTAGATGCATAATTTAGAAAATTTTTTTAAATTAGATTCGGTAAACAAAAAGTATGATTTTTTTTCTCTGTAGGTGAATTTCTAGCTTTTAATAATCTAAACTAGATCTGGCTTTATGTAGCAAGATTTTAGTATCTTGAGGCTTTCTAAGAGGTGTTTCTCAGTGTTATTTCAAAAATTAAGCTTAACACAAAAGGTATTTTTACCTATTATATATGAATTTTTAAAAGATAAAGACATATTAAAATTTAAATTAATTGATCCCAGATTGAATAATCCATGAAGCTTGCGAGGTACTGTTAAGTGCTTTGAATAGAAATATGAACAAATATTTGGCCAAGTTATCAAGGAGCCCACAATTACATATTTTAGCTCTCTGACTTAAAAGACTTCTATAAAACGTTAATTTGAAGGATTCATCTGGTTCCAGCTTAAAACTGTGCAATTTAGATTCTATCTGCATGTAAAACCCTCATAACTTGTAACACTTGCTTACTTTGACTTGTAATCCACCATTACATGTGCCCAACTAGTGAGTTTTGATGCTGTTATGATTCTCAGCCTTTTTTCCCTATGTTTACATTTCTCCCCACATATCACTATAGTTAAGAATTCATCCAAATATCTCCAGTGATGCAAGATGAGATTTTGTGTTTGATGCCCATCTAGTATTGTAAAATACAGACATCTCCTAAGCCAGTGGATGTCAGGATGTAAATGAAAAAATACTGCTTCACAAAATAACAGTATTGCTTTTTATCAGATTTTTAAAAATGAAATATGATCTCCTTGCAATATATGGTTTATATGATTCCTGAGTATAGGTTTTCCCCCATTTTCTCCATTATTTTTGTGCATTATGCATATAATTCTTTATACTATAAGACTTACTAGGGTTTGTAGCACACAGAACAAAATATCTGTTCCTTTCCCCTTAGAAATTTTGTAAAGTAATGGAAAGAATAAATGGGGTGTGAATTAAATGTGTTTTCTTTGAGAACTGAAAGGAGAACAGACTCCGAGATGAAGACTGTGAAAACGAGATAATCCCAGGCGAGTGCAGGTGGAGCCCTGAAGTGGTTGATCCACGTACGCTCTCTGCCTGGGTGGTTTTATGCAGGCCTGACTCAGGAGCTTGAGGCCCAGCAGACTCCTCGTGAAGAGTACCTTGTGATCCAAGCGCTCAGACCTGCTGGGCTGGTGGCCTGCTGTTTATACATGAAGTAAAGATCAGAACGGTTATAGAAGCTGGATCTGGTTTGAAGCCCTACAACTCAAAGTAGAAAACTTAGACATCAGAGAAAGCAACCAAAGTGGTGAATAAAGGTTGGAAAATTGAGCTTAATAGACAGACAGAGCAAAAAGTAGTTGAGAGAAGTAAAACGCTATACATATTTTTCACCCTGTCAGAGGAAGACAGGGTAAAAAATCTTTTCATTCCTCCTTTAAGACACTAAATGGCTTCTGCTCACATTTAGAATAAACTCCAAAACCCTTTCCCTAGCTTGCAAAATCGTACTTGATAAATGCCTTCTGCTTACCTTGCTAACCCTTTTCATTTTACTTTCCACATCCAAACATCCTCCAATAGTGGCTAGCTTTCCCAGTTTGCCAGGATTGAAGACCGTCTCAGAAGGCAGGACTTGTAGTTTTAAAACCTAGAGAGTCAGCCAAAATGGATGAGTGGTCACCCTGTCCTCCACGTGAATCATCTCTGTGACTTTCAGCATCTCCTTTTCCAGTGTTCCTTTGACTGAAATGCTTTCTTTCTGAGTGGCACTTAGGACCCGATAAGAAATCTCTGTTTCTGTAGAAGAGGTTATTTATGTAGAAGAGGCTATTTATTTTATTTTTTATTTTCCTTCTGAGCATGATTGCCTTTGCAAAACTGTTGGCAAACCAGAAGGAAGGACACACCATAATTATGGAGTCCTTGGTACTTTTCTCTTCATACCAGAGTATCATTTGTGATTCCAAGGGAGGTTTCACAATAATCTTATAAGCAGCTATAGTTCCTGGACATGAAACAACAGACGGGTTTCAAATAGGGAAAGGAGTACGTCAAGGCTGTATATTGTCACCCTGCTTATTTAACTTATAAGCAGAGTACATCATGAGAAACGCTGGGCTGGAGGAAGCACAAGCTGGAATCAAGATTGCTGGGAGAAATATCAATAACCTCAGATATGCAGATGACACCACCCTTATGGCAGAAAGTGAAAGGGAACTAAAAAGCCTCTTGATGAAAGTGAAAGAGACAAGTAAAAAGTTGGCTTAAAGCTCAACATTCAGAAAATGAAGATTGTGGCATCTGGTCCCATCACTTCATGGTAAATAGATGGGAAAACAGTGGAAACAGTGTCAGACTTTATTTTTGGGGGCTCCAAAATCACTGCAGATGGTGATTGCAGCCATGAAATTAAAAGACGCTTACCTCTTTGGAAGGAAAGTTATGACCAACCTAGACAGCATATTAAAAAGCAGAGACATTACTTTGCCAACAAATGTCCATATAGTCAAGGCTATGGTTTTCCAGTAGTCATGGATGTGAGAGTTGGACTATAAAGAAAGCTGAGCACTGAAGAATTGATGGTTTTGAACTGTGGTGTTGGAGAAGACTCTTGAGAGTCTGTTGGACAGCAAGGAGATCCAACCAGTCCATCCTAAAGGAGATCAGTCCTGGGTGTTCTTTGGAAGGACTGATGCTGAAGTTGAAACTCCAATACTTTGGCCCCCTGATGTGAAGAGCTAACTCATTTGAAAAGACCC
Source organism: Bos mutus (assembly GCF_027580195.1). NCBI lineage: Eukaryota > Metazoa > Chordata > Mammalia > Artiodactyla > Bovidae > Bos > Bos mutus. The sequence continues at coordinate 76,083,075 of NC_091617.1, forward strand.
TGATGCTGGGAAAGATTGGCAGGAAGAGAAGGGGACGACAGAGGATGAGATGGCTGGATGGCATCACTGACTCGATGGACATGAGTTTGGGTGGAGTCCAGGAGTTGGTGATGGACAAGGAGGCCTGGCATGCTGCGGTTCACGGGGTCACAAAGAGTCAGACACGACTGAGCGACTCAACTGAATTGAACTGATAGTTCCTGGTAACCCATGATCCATGAAACGTGTTTTGATTCAGAAGTTCGTGTGCCAACCTTCAATCTTCAAATAAGTGTATAAGTTGGGTGCACACTTGCCCACATGCATTTATGGGGAAGTGAATCAATGAGGGGAGCATGAGAATGCCTTTGGTTTGCTTTGTAATTAAATCAAGTAAAAATTTATCTTGGCTTCCCAAATATCTCTCATATACAGTCAAAAAATGTCTTTAATACTTTCAGAAAGAGGTTACTATGATTTTATCATAGATTGCCTGACTATGGCAAGGGTGGAAATATTAACAAATTTAAATAAATTGATGTTTTAGAAATCTTTACCATTAATTATGATTTTTAGCCTAAATTCTCAACCCTAAAAATACTGACACTGAGCCTAAGTCTAAATTAGATACTGAGATATAAAACCTTTCTATCATGTCATCTAGTTTTGAGACCATTAGGAAGTCAATTGTTCCAACTTCTTGGTTACAGATATCATCATTCATACTTTACATAATAAAAACATGGTCCCAAAGAATAGTAACTGGCTTACCCATAAAATAGCACACTTTGTTATTACAATGTAAATATTTTTTATATTTGCATAAAGACTTGTCATATGTTAACACTGTCAAAGAGATAATGATCTTTATTTGATGGTGGAAATAAATCTAAAGTTAAACTCATCTAACCAGTGTAGTTACAACTCACTTTTCTTTGAGAATCTGTGCCTCAGATTTTTTTGAGAATTTCTTTGAGAATTTATGCCATAGGGATGGCAACACGCTTTTACTCTTTAATATATTTACTGGCATATCTCAAACCTAACCCTATATATTTGATCATGACTTAGTATACCAATGACAAGAACAAGAAATTAGAAAATTAGTGGAATCCTAAGAAGTGCTACATTGAATTGTCTGCCATTTTACAACATAGTAATTTAAATGGTTTTAACACCAGTGATATTTCTGAATATAAACCTACAGTGTTCCAAAATAACATCTCAAAGGCTATTATGTTTTGTTCTGAGAAAATGGTTTTCAGATCTCCCACCCCACCCCCATTACTGGATTTATGTGTTGCTTATCCAGCCAAGACAATCTATGAGAAATTCATTTCTTGTCTTCCAAATTCACCCACCCAGATTTTCCCCAGCTTGATGACTGGAGTGTAAAGCTGTTGACTGCTACCAAGATATATTGTAAACCATTTAAAGTATAAATGGTTTAACATTAAGGATAATGTATGATTGTTATTTCAGAATTAAAATTCTCCAGTAGTAAGAATTAACAATGTGTTATAAGCCTATTCAACCAAATCATTAATTATTTTTCAGAGGATTTTGAATTTAATGTTGAAAACATAAACTGTTAGAGCTGGAGGAATTCTTATTCATCATTCAGCCAGATAGTTGTTTTTCCGGAGGAGAAACTGTGTGGGTTTCCTGCAAAGGCATCACTAGAACTGGGGTCTCCTGACTCCTGGTTGTTTTCTGTCTTCCATACAACATTGAAATATACGTGGTCTTCTACAACTCTTCTCTTGTTGGTCTAGGCATGATTGTTACATGTTCTAAAATGTTTTTTGTCAGGCACTTTGCAAGCAACCCGTGCCTTGATGGTGATTGGCATCCTGCTGGGACTAATAGCCATCTTTGTGGCCACCGTTGGCATGAAGTGTATGAAGTGCATGGAAGACGACGAGGCACAGAAGATGCGGATGGCTGTCTTTGGGGGCGTGATCTTTCTTATTTCAGGTAAGAGAGGCCCTGTCCCTCTTAGACCTTATTAAACTCTTTCTGATGTTTTTTAAGGTCTAGTTTTTGGCTTCCTTAGATCACGTTGGCTTTATTGCTCTTGAATCAATTGAATTCAGTTCCTTTAAAATATGAAGACATAGAAACTTTAAACCCAGTTGACTTTCACTTTCTCAAATGGGAACTGCATAAAAATCTGAGATCTACATTCACAGCGGATAGGTCTATTCCCTGAGGTTTCAGGTGCCAACTGATTCATTAGAAACAGTCTCCTTAAGTGAAGGGAGAGATTTTTTTCTATCTAGCAAATACTGAGAACCAATTCTGTGTAATTCAGAAAATTTCTGTGGTGTCTCTACTGATACTACATGGTAAAGATGGGGAATGGTGAGAGAGAACATGAAGAAGGTGTAATCATACAGGTATAAATGAATGGAATGAATAGAGCTGGGATTATTGGAGGAAGTGGAGGACATTATTCCATGTAAGCAGTACTGATCCTGGAATGAACAGGTTTTACCCATAGATCAATGAGGAGAAAGGGCATTTGGAGTTCAGGTGGAATGTTGGAATGGTAGGAAATGAGAAAAAATGAGTTAAAAAAAGAAAATAATACAGAAAAGTCTTGGAATAAAAACCTTGATAAAAGAGTGAGGTTACATTCTCCATAGAAAATAAATATGTATTTATTGCTTTATTCAAATCTTATTATGTGACCTTTGAGAAAATGAGAGCCAGAACAGGACATGACAGTTCATTTGTAAAGTCTTATAATAAAGTTAATATTAAATAAGATAATGTGTGCATATAAAATTGTGTATGTATATAAAATAATAGACTATTATATGTCATATATAGTAGGTGTCTATTGTTTTGAAATAGACTCTTACATATGCTTTCCTGATGGCTCAACTATAAAGAATCTGCTTGCCAATGCAGGAGATATGGATTTGATCCCTGGGATGGGAAGATTGCCTGGAGAAGGAAATGGAAACCCACTCCAGTATTCTTGCCTGGGAAATCCCATGGACAGGGGAGCTCGGCAAGCTATAGTCCATGGGGTCACAAAGAGTTAGACATGACTTAGAGACTAAACAGCAACAATAAGACTATTACTTAAACTATATATGGGAGTCTATTGTTTTTGGAAATGACATTAGTAGTATAGTCTACCACTAGGAAAAACTAGAATTAGATTTTTTCCTCATTTTCTCTTTAAGAAAAGTATGTGGGTTTCATGAACAATGAAGGAAGAATGCCTGTGGCTTTACTAAACATTTGGTTATAGACTATTCAAATTACTACTGCAGAGCATTTTATTCCCAACACTTAGGTTTTACACCAAAGGCTAAGAACACACTTACTGAGTAGAACCTGTCCTCTGCTAATCTTCTAGTTACTCCTGTCCACCACTGTGCAGTCTCACAGACTCCCTAGGAGTGAGGGTTGCCAAGTTCCAGAGTATTCATATTTTCTACTGAGCAGCCAAAAGCAACAGTGTTTTCTTTCAAGTATTAGAGGCAATTAGGTTGGACCACTTTTTTTGTAGGAGGAAGAGGGCAGTGGGTGTAGCATAGAAATATTAATCTGTCTAAATTGATGAATTTTTAGACTGACTGTGTGCTAAGTCACTTCAGTCATGTCTCTTTGCAACCCTATAGCGACCCTATATACTATAACTTGCCAGGCTCCTCTGTCCATGGGATTCTCCAGGCAAGAATACTGGAGTGGGTTGCCATGCCCTCCTCCAGGGGTTCTTCCTGACCCAGGGATCGAAACCTGTGTCTCTTACATCTCCTGCATTGGCAGGCATTTTCCTTAACACTAGTGCCCCCTAAGCCCAGACTATAAAAAGAAATTATTTAAGTTCTTTGGATAAAAAGATTGAGGTACTATATACTTATTTTAATAAATGATACAGTAGATTATTTTGACTAAGTGGTTTCTGTGGGGTTTCCCAGGTGTCTCAATGGTAGAGAATCCACCTGCTAATACAGGAAATGCGGGTTCAATTACTGGGTCTAGAAGATCTCCTAGAGAAGGAAATGGCAACCCACGCCAGTATTCTTGCCTGGAAAATCCCATGGATAGAGGAACCTGGCAGGCTACAATCCAGACAAAGACTGAGCATGCACACAGGCACTGAAATGTGAGAGGCATGAGAAATTGAGAGTGTGCTGCATACATTGATCTGATGTGGCACCTCAGTGAATCTCATGGCAAGACCTGGAACATCTGGCCAATAGGGGTGTAGGGATTTAGGTGATTGGTGTACTCTGAGCCAGGTCCAATGTGTTCCTGCTATCTAGCTATTTACATTCATTTTGATCCTTCAGAAATGTGAATTTTGCATTTTGGCCAAGAAGAATGTAGAGGAGTTTTCATCTTCCCTTTTGTAAGCTTTACTAATAAGGACTTTGGTTTTATCAAAAGTAGTCTAGCACACTAATTTATAACAATCTATTTTAAAGAGATTTTAAATGACATGTATCTCCTGAATGTTTTCAAAAGAATGTTATTTGTGCCAGGGACCTTAAACTGTAAGTGAATAAGATGACATGAACAGTCAAGTGCCTAACTCCAACCTAGTATTTTTGTCTGTCTTAAGAAAACACTTATACAAAATCATGTTTGAACCTCTGTTCATCCTAAATTAATGTCGTCTGAATTAAAATGGACTAAATTTAAAATGTCAGCATTATTGATGAAATGTTATTCTTGTAAAATACTTATAAATTTAATGAGCCATGCATTTATGCTCAGTGTTCCATGGTGATTAACAGTCTTTTGTTTTGAATTTCCATAGGTCTGGCTATTTTAGTTGCCACAGCATGGTATGGCAATAGAATTGTTCAAGAATTCTATGACCCCATGACCCCGGTCAATGCCAGGTAATGATAGTCACATATAAAATTGTTTGTTCTCTGAGAAAATACCCTTTTATGTTCTGCAAAGTCCAGTTACTATGGTAACTTCCCAGACTTGCTATCCAGCATTTTATGGAATTTTTGCCAAAATTGAAAATAATTTGAATGGCCTGTGACATGTTAAAAATAGTTTGATAATTACTTTAATCGCATGTATTGATGACAAAATAAACCTCAAAGTAGAAAAGGTGTATACTTTCCAAATGTATGCTAGACCTTTTTTCATATTTTTTAATTTTTTTAATATTAATAAAGACACCAATAGATTTGAAATTTCACTTTTGAAGTATATTCTGATACAACACTTAATTGTGATTATTTGTAACTAAACACAGTTTATGACTGATCAAAAAAACAGTTCTATTATAGAGGTTAATAACCTTTAACAGAAACTTCATTCCTAACAATTTTATTTATGGAAAAAACAATTTTATTTATGAAAAGGATGTTACCACTATGAAATTTTGTGTTTCATCACGTCCATAAAATAATTTTAGAAAGATCATCCTTCTTAATATTGCAAGTTTGGGAAGTTAAAGAGCTGACACTTGGCTCTCATGTAATGACACCCTTTGATCAGAGACAAGGCTCTTTGTGTCACTGTGTTCACTTCTTTAAAGCCTAATAACTATATTCAGAGTTGGGATGTTAAGATGTAATTATTGTTTGTTGAGTGCTAAGATGAATGGATGAAAAATGCTAGTGGTGGAGAGATAAGGTGTGCTTCTTTGTTTATAGTCACTCATGTATAAGAAAACACATACTGCCAGGATGTTGTTGGAACCTATCCCGTAAGACTACAAAGTAGGGACAGAAACTGCTGGAGGTCAATAGGCTAAAAGTTTACCAGTAATGGATATGAAAGCACTTTATAAATTGCCAGGCACTGTATACTTACTTACACCGTCTCACATGATCCTAAAAGCAGTACAGTGAGGAAGATGGGATCATTGGGCTTTAAGAGAAGCAGCCTCTGAGGTTGACACATTGAGTTCATGACCCACAATTCAGCAGCTGAGAGTTTGCATCAGGATTCAAACTCAGACCTTATCATTCTAGATCTGACCCTTCTCTTTCCTTATTGTCGACCATCGGTCACAGATCTTCTCCCAGAAGTATGGCTTAATACATCCACCTGCATCAACTTAATCTAGAACAATCTATGGGTTGTTTAGGAGTTTTTTCTGCAAAACCATAGATCAGATTTCAGTGTTTATCAGGGGTTAACTGTTGAAAAGTCTAATAGTCTCCAAAACACTCTGGTAGTTTTTTTTGTTTTATTTTTTATAGAATACTGTTGTTACTTGGTGATAGCATGACTTGTTGTTTTAGCCTAGGAACCATATTCCAAACCTGACTTTTAAGGTATGTAGCATACTTTAAAAGTCTCCTACACATGGAAAAGTCTTTGGAAATATTTGCGTAATTAACCTGGTGTTACATGCCAAATTGCCTGATCTACTGTTGCAAATTGTCAACAACTGCAATGTGAATGTTCTCGTGTGTGTGTTCACAAACCTTAAAGTACTTCATAAAACTTAAAGGGATCACAGGGGATTTTTTCCCAGTGGAGAACAATCTGAGTGTGATATTGATTTCATTCTTTAATTACATTAGAGAAGTTTCCAATGGTTCATTGATTAAGCAAATGAATCACCTTTTTTTTTAGGTATGAATTTGGTCAGGCTCTCTTCATTGGCTGGGCTGCTGCTTCTCTCTGCCTTCTGGGAGGCGCCCTGCTGTGCTGCTCCTGTCCCCGGAAAACAACATCTTACCCAACACCCAGGCCCTATCCCAAGCCAGCACCTTCCAGTGGGAAAGACTATGTGTGACATAGAAGCGGAAGCTGACAATCCTGTTGGAACCAACAAGAAATGGACATTGAAATACTGGCATTGACATTAAGATCTTAGCTTTTGACTCTTGTAGTCTGAACTGTGGTATTACAACAAAAAACATATTTTTTTTAAATATCCATTGCTAAAAATGACTTAGCCTTATCTCCTTTCCTCAATACAGAAGGGAAGCCTTTTCCATTTGTATTACTGCTTCCCACTGAGTAATCATCTCAAATGAGGGGAGATAGCATTCCTTAAATATATATAGATATGTACATAAACATGTTTTTTCTATAAAAAAATTAGTAAGAATTCTTATTCTCATTGTATTGGTACCAGCATTCTTAAAATATATCTAAAAAGTGAAAAAAAAAATTAATTCTTGATTAAGTCATTTATTTGCTATTTTTCAAATTCTTCTTTCTCTATGTACACATACATAATAGGTCAAATATCATTTACCCTCCTTCATCAGCTTTTAGTGTCTTTCACAGAAGACCTGACCTGCTTTACCAAGTATGAATTATTTCAGTTCTTCACATGTGCCCTCTTTAAATGTTTGTATCATATTGTTTTATTACCATGATCTTTTAGCACTTGCTTTTTCAGCATTCAGTCATTCTTCATGCCTTTGTTTTTTGTGAGGTTGAGCTTAACTCTTGAATCTGATAACACATTTTATATGCCTATAGTTTAATTCCTGAAGTCAATAAGAGTCTCTTGCAGACCAGAGCTTTGGGAGCAAATCTTTCTGTGTGTGACTAGATGATATGTTCCTGTTGACCTTCCCATACGCCTCCTGTACCCTGACCTGTAACACACTTATTTGCTTTGAAAATATTTGTCCCATTGAGGAACTGTGTGCTGCTTTTCCAAGTATTGTAACACAATTCTATTGATTAAATTTTTTGAGCTACTTATTCAGTTATATGCCCTCCCAAACTACCTTATTCTTGTCCCCTTCCTTAACTGTATTGTTTTCTTGTATAGCTTACCTCTTCCCAGAGAGGAACAGACTGTTTGAATGAAGTACTCGAATTTCTATAGTGATACTCTGATGACAAATATTCTCTCTGTAGCTTATAAGCAAGTCACTTAATCTTTCTCCTCTTTTCCCATCTGTCAAATTGAGATAATGATACTTAACCAGCTGGTAGAGTGGTGTAAGTATTAATTAGTTGATATTATGCTCATTCTTTGAACATGAAATATGCCTAAGTAGTGTTTCTGTTTGCTAAATTGGCTGTTAAGAAGTCGTTGAACCAAACCTACACACAGGCCTTCTCGTGGTTAGGCACCTTCCTCTCTCCTCAGGCCTGTACCTTCCTTTCAGCTGTGGCCACCATTTTGTTGGCACTCTGTTCCATTTTAACAATTGCTCTTAGTTTTCCAGTTTGTGGAAAATAACTCCTTCACTTCAGCAAGATGTTGTAATGGAAAGGGTGTTGACTTCCGTGTCTGGAGACTTGATGAGTCTTGGTGCTATCAATTACAGTGTGAGTTTGGGCAAGGCACAGGTTGCCCTAGATTTATTGCTTCATTTCTAAAGAGAGGATTGTAATGCCTGACCTGCCTACCTCACAGGGCTATTGAGGGGATCCAGTGAGACAGGATACACGTAAATGTGATTTTGTAAGATGAAAAGTATTGTACTGGGGGAAAGAATTAAAGAATTTAAGCACATAGATTTTAGACTATTTTTCAAATGACTGAAAAGAGAAATTTTAAGAAATTGATTTCCTGTCTTAACCAACCTCATAAGTGAGGAGACAAATGAATTTCAGCTTGCTAAGTGAAAAAAACTTTAAGGAAGTCTTAGTTTTCTTTGATCAAGGTGGCCTGATGCTTTTTGCGTGGCTAAGATTTTCTCCTTTCAGGAATGCAGACTTGACCTAGAACAGGTTTGCAGATGTAATGGGTAAAATGGAAGTGTAAGTGTTGACCAAAGAGTGGAAGATTTTTTGAGTTTTAATAACTTGTAAGGGTATTCAAGATGGATATTGGTTAAGTGATGTCATCAGAGGTATTGCTACTAGCTGGCAGCTAACATGGCTAGGATAGGTAGTTTAGAAATATAACTCATAGTGAAACCACCTAGAGGAAGTTATCCAAAGGATTGAATCATAGTACTTGAACCTAGTAAATTTTAGTGTGTCGTCCAAACCTGAAAGTCTGTGCTCCTAGAATGTGTAATTCAAAGAATCTCGGCTACCTTCATAGATCCTACTGATGGGCAAGTATTAATACATGTGATTACTAGTTGGTAAACTCTGAAAAGATATCCATAGTACAAAATGGGCAACAGAATTGTGACACCAGAATCTGTCTGACTTTGATATTTTTGTACTCTACTACCCTACTTGGAAACGGATAGATATTTCAGGGGTTTGTAATGGGAATTTGTATAAAGCATTACTCTTTTTCAATAAATTGTTGTTTTTAATATAAATCTTTAGTCAGTTTATTATTTTTTTTAATCATTTATTTCAAGATTGCCTTGCATGGAAGACAAGATGGCTCAGGATAGGATCCAACTTACCATGTATTCCTGGGAAATAGCTATGGTGCCTCTGGGCCACGTGTCAAGTATTTGAGTAACTCCACCCACTGGAATGACCTACTGCTCTCCAACTGTGCTTCTTCCTCATCAAGGGTGATGATAGACGAGAATGTCAGGAGAGATAACTTCATTTCTCTCATCCATAGAAAGGAGACATACTACAATAAATGACTAAGTGATAACGTAGTCAACTGGAAAGCACTGTGAAAACTTAAGTTGTTGTGTTTTCTACAGGTTGGCAGAGTGAAAGACAGCTAGAAATCCATTATTGTTTTTGTAATAATTACCAGGTGGTTCAATGGTAAAGAATCTGCCTGCCAATGAAGGAAATGCAGAAGATGTAGTTTCAATCTCTGGGCTAGGAAGATCCCTTGGAGGCGAAAATAGCAACCCACTTCAGTATGCCTGGGAAATCCCATGGACAGAGAAGTCTGTCGGACTACAGACCATGGGGCTGCAAAGAGTTGAGTAGGATTGAGCACATGACCACACACGCATTACCAAAACTACTTTTTAGGAAAGCAAGTGATGAAACTTATTCACTCATTATCTAAAAATATCAATGATTGATACAGCCTTAGTTGTAACCACTTCTTAAGCAATTTACATAGTACAGAGACAGGCTAGTAAACATAAGATTGAGCTCTCTGTGGAGCTCTATGGGGACATTAGCCTTAAGGGTGAGAGATGAAGATTATTGTCAGTCTCTTTAAATTACTCAGATGTGTCAGATCTCCACTCTTTCTACAGAATTGAAATCCTCCTGGATGGGTCCAGGCCCATGAAATTTGAGAGGAAATAAAATCCCTAAGTGCTGATAAGAACTCTGAAGAGAAAAGCTGGGTTGTCAATCGTACCAAGTAGACACCACCCCTGTGTGTAGGCTCTTTCTGGATGCCACTGTCCTGCAAACCAAGCTGTCTCTCCTCCTCATCAACTAGTCTTTCTATGTGGATCTGTGTCTAAGTCCAGGAAAAACTCCATGCCATCCCCATATTCCCACATTTGAAAGCCTGCTGTAGGTCCTAGTAAAATCTGGTAATGGATTTTTTATTTTTTTCCTTCTTTTTGAGTGTGGCTCAGGTGTAAGATTTTTGCAGTCTCCTTTCCAACCCCAGATATACCCTTAGGTATGGATGGAGGAGCCTGGTAGGCTGCAGTCCATGGGGTCGCTAAGAGTTGGCCACGACTGGGTGACTGCACTCACTTTTCACTTCCATGCATTGGAGGAGGAAATGGCAACCCACTGCAGTATTCCTCCCTGGAGAATCCCAGGGACGGTGGGGCCTGGTGGGCTGCCATCTATGGGGTTACACAGAGTCAGACACGACTGAAGCGACTTAGCAGCAGCAGCAGCATCCCCAACCTGCCCTAAAATCTCTACAATTAGCTGGTACCATGGAAACTGGCAGAAGTCACTGCAGTTTCCAGGGTTATGTAAGGACAGCTTGTTGGATTTAAAAACACAATGAGAAACATTCTCAATGCTCTGAAATTCTGGGGAACTCATGGTATTTTGAATATTCGTCTTCCACTGACAGGTTTTTCCCATATGGCTAATATCAGCAATTAGCAAGAGATATGGATTTATTCAACTAATATTTATTAAACACCTACCATAGACTAGTGCTATTAAATGCAGACAAGGCTAAAGGGTATCGGAAATAAATAAGACTCTTTCCTAGACCCCAGCAGGGTGAAAAGTGTTAAGTGGGAAGAAAAGTGAACTTGAAATCTAGCACTGGTTCTGCCAATGATCAGCCTCAGTGAGTTATAGAGCTCTCTATTCACTATTTTTTCATTTGTAAAAGGAAGAGATTGGCCCCACTCAGTGGTTCTTATCCATAACCACATGGAAGCTTTTGACCATTGGAGGTTTCTGAAACCTCTGACTTCCAAGGACTTAAACCCAGATTAAGGGAATCAGAATTTCTGAGAAATGTGTATTAGGTATGAGTTTCCCAGGGTATTCTAATGCACATTCTGAATTGCAAACCACTGGGCTATGTTATCTCTCAGGGCCAAGTGTGCTCAAAAAATTTTCTGTGTAAACACACATGTAGATGACAATGTTGTACATTTACCTTTTCTCTCAGGTCATGGTTCTATTTCATGATTCTAGGTGTTTTTTGTTTGTTCTGGTGAGAGTATTAGTGCAAGTTCAGTAAGGCCAAACAAGCTGAAACATCAGAGTTTGGAGCAGAGAATGTTTTATTGTAGGGCCATGCAAGGGTGATTCCTGTCCTAAAAACCCTGAGTTCCGTGAAGGGTTTCAGCAAAGCACTTTTAAAAGCCAGATGAGGGAATTGGGGTCACAGGGTATGTGATCAGCTTGTACACAATTCTCTGATTGGCTGATGCTGAGGTAACAGGGTGGTGTAATAGAGGTTAATATTGACAGTCTCTAGGCTTCAGGAGGCCTTGGGTTATGTGCTCTTGGTCATCGAGTAATTAACATTTTCTATTTGGTGAGGGATTTTCTCATCTGCAAAACAACTCCGGAAATCACATCAAAAACTAGGTACTTCAGAGAGGAGCTAAAGCAGAGGGTATGGGGAAGGACCTGTCCCTGTCCTCAAGACCCCAAGAGGTCCTTCTCACTTAAGAAGGGAAGGAGTTAAAAGGAGGTAGTCTTCAGAAGCTATTGCCATATTTCTTTGGTAAATAACCTTCTTTCTTGTCATTTTCTATTATTTTTAAATCACTCACCATAACAGTCATTCAGTTCAGTCGCTCAGTCATGTCCGACTCTGTAGCCCCATGAATCACAGCACGCCAGGCCTCCCTGTCCATCACCAACTCCCGGAGTTCACTCAAACTCATGTAATAGTCATTAATGCAAAGCAAATTCTCGTTTAAAGAAAGCCTTCTGTTTAACAAATAATATTAGTTCAAGGAGGTATGTGTTTATTGTATTATAATCACTGAGTTATTTTCCTTTGTTATATGAAAATTTTAGAAAAGTCCTTAGCCAAAGCATAATCTTACTATGTTTATTTTTAATTGTATAACATTTCTGTGGTTTTATTTATGTCATAATTTCTTTAACTTATTGTTCCGATTGTCTGTTTCCCCCAAAAGAAAAAAGTAAACACACACACAAACCAATTGCAGAAAGAAAGTTTGAAAACTGCACAAATATTTCTTAAATGAGATGACCTGAACTAGAGTACTTTCTTCTCCCAAAGGGGCGTTTTCTTCTTTTAATCATTTTGTCTATTAAGTTTCCTGTTTCCATTAATGTTGTGGTTTCCTCAGGTAGCTACTGATGCTGCTTAATTAAAAAAAAAATCCAATAACCTAAGAGAGATCTGAAACAAGCAGACATCTGAAACAAGGGTCAGGGGTAGCAGAGAACATTTCCTTCTAGATGAGAATGGAATACAAGTAGAAAAATGACCTCTAATAGAGCGAGGACAAAGGAATTTATTTTTGAGGATTATTTTCATGACAATATTTATTTTTCCTGATAATAAAATTAAAACTAATACAGATTAAAACTAATACTAATAATAAAGTAGAAAAATATAGAAAGGTAGAAATAATTATCTTAAATATTGTAATAGCCATACTATGCTGTGCTACTCAAAAGCAAAATTATTAATAATTTAATGCAATCTTCTCTAATCATATTTTCTTTCCCAAAGATAAGCTTTGGAGGTTGTTATCATTTCACTGTTTTCATAGTATCACAAAGTAAAAATAATTTTGGCTTCTTTTTCTTCTTCCATTCAAGTGTGTGGTAATATACTGTTACCATTCAGAGTTCATAAACATTCATTCACTCATTCTGATAATATTTTTAAGAAGCCAAGTATTTTCTGCCACAAAAGAAACAGTGGGCCTGGATTTGTACAAAGTAACCAACCATGAATAAAATAGACAAAAAACCTTTCACTTCTAGAACATACATTCTATATGGGGAATACAGACAATCAGATAAACATGATAAACATAAGATATAAGAAATGATAATAAACTATATAGATCAGAACTAAAGTAGGCAAGAACTGGGAAGCTTGGACAAGTGTTACAAATATTCAGAGGGCTCATGCAGCTTAATATCAGAAAAACAAACAACCCAATGAATAAACGGACAAGAAGACCTTAATAGAAATTTCTCCAAAGAAGACATACAGATGGCCAACAAACACAAGAAAAGATGCTCAACATCACTAATTATTAGAGAAATGTAAATCAAAACTACAGTGAGGTATCACCTCACACTGGTCAGAATGACTCTGATCAAAAAGTCTAAAAATAATAAATGCTGAAGAGGGTGTGGAAAGAAGGGGAACACTCATATCCTGTTGGTGGGAATGTAAATCGGAACAGCCTTTGTGGAGAACAGTATGGAGGTTCCTCAAAAAACTAAAACTAGAACCACCATATAGCCCAGCAATCCCACTCTGGGCATATACTCAGAGAAAACCATAATTCAAAAGGACACATGCACCCCAGTGTTCCCTGCAGCACTAGTTACAATAGCCAGAACATGGAAGTAACCTAAAAAATCTCATCAATAGAGGAATGGATAAAGAAGATGTGATACATACATACAGTGGAATATCACTCAGCCATTAGAAGGAACAAAACAGTGCCATTTTCAGAGACATGGATAGACCTAGAGACTGCCATGCGGAGTGAAGTAAGTCAGAAAGAGAAAAACAAATACTGTGTAATATCACTTATATGTGGAATTTGTAAAAATGATACAGATTAACTTATTTGCAAAACTGAAATAGAAACACAGATGTAGAGAACAAATTTATGGACACCAAGGAAGGAAGAGGAAGTGGAATGAACTGGAAGATTGGGATTGACATATATACACAGTGCTAAATCCCTGCAGTTGTGTCCGACTCTTTGCAACCCTATGGACTGTAGCCCATCAGGCTCCTCTGTCCATAGGATTCTCCAGGCAAGAATACTGGAGTGGGTTGCCATGCTACTCACTACTAGTATGTACACTACTATGTGTAAAATAGATAACTAATGGGAGCCTACTGTATAGCACAAGGAGCTCTATTCAATGCTCTGTGGTGACCTAAATGGGAAGGAAATCTAAAAGAAGAGGGGACATATGTATATGTATAGATGATTCACTTTTCTATATAGCAGAAGCACAACATTGTAAAGCAACTATACTCCAATAAATCCTTTTGAAATAAAATAATTAAAGTCATGGAAGTCCTCAATGAAAAGGTTATTTTTAAGAAACAATATATAGGAGAATAAGAAAAAAATCAACTATATAGGGGAAAGATCTTTCCATTTGAAGGCTCTAAGGTGGTGCTGTTCTTACTCACCCAGTTGTTTCCAACTCTTTGTGACCCCATGGACTGCAGCTGGCCAGGCTCCTCTGTCCATGGGGATTCTCCAGGCAAGAATACTGGGGTGGGTTGCCATGCCCTCCTCAAGGGGATCTTTCCAACCCAGGGATTGAACCCAGGCCTCCCTCATTACAGGCAAATTCTTTACCAGTTGAGCTACCAGGAATGAAAGAGTAAGGGCACCAGTGTAGTTTGAATGCTTCAAGCTAGGAAGAGACTGATAGGAGACGAAGGCTTGAAGGGAAGGGGAACTTAAACTATAGGGCATGGTGGACTACTGTAAGGACTTCATCTGTCATTAAATAAAAGGAAAGGATAATGTTAGGTTTTGAGCAGAGAAGACATGAGATTTGAAATAAGATGTATCTTTTTTTCTATTGTGTTGAGAATAGACTATAGGAGGGTAAGGAGAAAAGCATGAGTTCAGATAGAAAGTTATTCCCAATAATCCTGCAAGATAGGGCTTGGTGATAGCCGTGTAGTAAGAAGTGATTATAATCTGGATAATATTTGAAAGTAGAGCCAGCTGGTTTTGCTAATTGACTGAATGTGAGATGGCAAGTTAAAATAAGAGTTAAAAATGACTCCAAGATTTTTGGCCCAGGCAGTTGATAGGATGGAGCTGCTAAAAACCAGAGATGGAAGGCTGCAGGAAAGTAGATTTGGAAGAGAATATCAGAAGTTTTATTTTAGACATGTTAAGTTTATGATGCCTATTGCACATTCAAGTAGAGATGATCAGGAGGCAGTGGAAGAAGGCAGGGGTGTGGAACTCTAAAATGAAGAAAGGACTTTAAAAAGAAGGGAGGGAGGAGGGAGGAGGGTTCAGGATGGGGAACACATGTATACCTGTGGCGGATTCATTTTGATATTTGGCAAAACTAATACAATTATGTAAAGTTTAAAAATAAAATAAAGTTAAAAAATAAATAAATAAAAAGAAGAGTGTAATCAATCATTATTTTCATATAACTTCACAAGTTGAAAATATGCCCCAAACTGTCGACACTTAAGTTGATACCTATAATCACTAGGTTAAAAAGTCAATAAAAGTAGAAACCACATCTATTTTACCTATTATTGAATCTGTTATTACCTTCCAAATATTTCATTTTAGTATTCTCAAAAGTATCCTCATGGAAGTCTGGTGTATTAGAATAATAGGACTGCCCTGGATTTTGGTCCCAATTCTGCCCTTTACTAATATTTTTAATGGTTACATTTTAATAATTTCATATAGTAGCAAAGGCTAATTGTTTCAGTGTAAGTATTCTGGGGAGCAAGATGTCAAGATAGAGTTAGTATTGCAAGAGATGGAATGTTAATTCCTGTTGGAAAGGGTAAAGAAAGCAGGAAAAGACAGGAAAGTCTTTACAGGGGCAGGCAATCCAGATAGTAAATATTTTAGGCTTTATGGGATACATATAGTCTCTGTCACATATTCTTCCTTGTTTTTTCTTTTTTTAACTGTCTACAATGCAAAAACTATTCTTTGCTTATAGACCATAGAAATTAAAAAAAAAAAAAAGCTGTGGTCCAAATTTGGTCCATGGACCATAACTAATCAACACAGCCTGGCCTAACACCTGCAAAAGAGGAGCATTAGGGGGAAATTCTGTAGGAAAAGCCTCAACCTGCTGTGTAGCTTTGAGAAAGCCTTGGAGCCAGCCCATGGGGAGCTGTGTAAAGGAAGTCCATAGAAGAGTCCTGAACTGGGCAGAAATGGCCAGGCTCTAGTACCCCTGCTGCACTTAGTCTTCATCTGAGAGCTGTCCAGCAAGAGTGTGGCTTCAACTGGAAGGATGCAGCAGATCCCAATGGCACTGCAGCTGAAAGCTGTTTGCAAACTGTTCCCACTATGGCAAATTCCTATTTGAAGAGAAATATAAATAGTGCACCTCCTGGATTTCACATAAAAATACAGAGAGTTAACCAAATAGAGTTTTGTTCATCTCATGTAACAAGTCATCCAGAAGTAGATAATCCACGGATGGCATGAGGAATATGTAATATAGCCAAATAACCATGCATATTCTGTCTTCTTTATCATTCTTAGCATGTGGCTTCCATTCTCATAGCTACTTTATGGCTTCAAGAATGCCTCTCTTCTTTCATCCTTATTACCTTATTCAACATACACAGATGAAGAAGAAAAAGAGGAAGAAAGCAGAAAGCAGAAACAATAGCAAGCGTATTAGAAAACCAAAACTTTCTCAGAAATCCCCACTACAAGGAGCAACTGACTAGTGGGATAGGAATAATGGAATTAATAGTCCAATACAGTCCAAGCATATAAAAAACTGAACTGTGATATAAGACATGGAGGTATAGCAGATCAGTGAAGAAATGAGAGATTCTTCAATAATATGTTGTAGGGAAATGGTATCCACATGGGGAGATGAATTACAGCAGTTTTTCTTATTAGATAAAACACAAACAAACCATATTTTTAAAAAGGATGTATATAACTACTTTAAAATGAAGAACATCTGTTCATCAAAGACATAATAAAAATATGAAAAGACAGTCTATAACAGGGAGGAGATAACCAGGATAAGCAAGGATTTAATATAAAGAATATAAAAAGAACTCCAATGAATCAATCAAAAACTACAACGTAATAGAAAAATAAGCAAAAATCATGCAAAGTCATTTCAAAAAGATAAATATTATAATGTCATTAAAAGTATGAAAATATGCTTAATCTCATTAATGATCTTAATAATAAAAGATTGTTAATAAAATTTTAAAAAATGCAAATTTAGACCCAAACATATTTCCTAGATTGGCAACATTTAAGAAGTCTGATCAGAGAAGGCAATGGCACCCCACTCCAGTACTCTTGCCTGGAAAATCCATGGATGGAGGAGCCTGGTAGGCTGCAGTCCACGGGGTCGCTAAGAGTCAGACACGACTGAGCGACTTCACTTTCACTTTTCACTTTCATGCATTGGAGAAGGAAATGGCAACCCACTCCAGTGTTCTTGCCTGGAGAATCCCAGGGACAGCAGAGCCTGGTGGGCTGCCGTCTCTGGGGTCGCACAGAGTTGGACATGACTGAAGCGACTTAGCAGCAGCAGGAGCAGCAAGAAGTCTGATAATACCAGTGTTGAAGGGAATGTGTATCAATTGAAAGAAACAATTTTCAATTTCTCCAACAAATTTTGAAATTATGCATTATCCTGTAAACATCCAAATTCATATAAAAATTCACTACTGGAGAAACTCTTACACACATACAAGGAAAACAACTGAGAACAATGGAATCATCTCAAATGTCTGTTGGTAGGGGAATGGTAAATAATCTGGTGTATTCAAACACTGGAATATCTTATGACTGTAAAATTAATAGAATACAGTTACACATAAAATGAATGTTTTAAAAAATGATTTTGAGTGAAAGTCTCAGAAAAACACATTAAGCATAACATTATTTTTATAAAAATTAAAGCTAGAAAAACTAAATAATGTAAGGCTATGGTTTTTCCTGTGGTCATGTATGGATGTGAGAGTTGGACTGTGAAGAAGGCTGAGCGCCGAAGAATTGATGCTTTCGAACTGTGGTGTTGGAGAAGACTCTTGAGAGTCCCTTGGACTGCAAGGAGATCCAACCAGTCCATTCTGAAGGAGATCAGCCCTGGGATTTCTTTGGAAGGAATGATGCTGAAGCTGAAACTCCAATACTTTGGCTACCTGATGTGAAGAGCTGACTCATTTGAAAAGACCCTGATGCTGGGAGGGATTGGGGGCAGGAGGAGAAGGGGACGACAGAGGATGAGATGGCTGGATGGCATCACTGACTCGGTGGACGTGAGTCTCAGTGAACTCCAGGAGTTGGTGATGGACAGGGAGGCCTGGTGTGCTGCGATTCATGGGGTTGCAAAGAGTCGGACACGACTGAGTGACTGATCTGATCTGATCTGAAGGCATTATATCTAAGAGAGAAAACTATGGAAAAAGAAAACCAGAAGTGATAAACACAAAATTCAATATAATGTTACTTGTGGAAAAAGACAAGCAGTGGGATGGATAAAGAACTTACAGGTAATTGGAGGTTGTTGGTTATACTCTAATCTTTGAATTACATAGTAAGTGGTTTCATTACATAATCATTATTCTTTAAAACTTACATATATTGCATATATATTCTTTGGATTGTAGCAAATAGTGCGTTAGAAAAGATAATAAAGAAATATGCTATAAAACAAATAAATCCAATTTCCATTTTTATGTCTCACTGGATAAAGTGATGTTTCTATGGTCACATCCAGCAACAAGTGAAGTCAGGATATTTATTTTCACAGATAGGCACACTGCTGCCCATGAAAATCAGATTTTGCATGCCTCATTAACTATATCACCCTGACCAAGTTGCTAACATCTCTTCAGTTCAGTCCAGTTCAGTCACTCAGTCATATCCGACCCTGCAACCCCATGAACCACAGCACGCCAGGCCTCCCTGTCCATCACCAACTCCCGGAGTCCACTCAAACTCATGTCCATTGAGTAGGTGGTGCCATCCAACAATCTCATCCTCTGTCGTCCCCTTCTCCTCCTGCCCCCAATCCCTCCCAGCATCAGGGTCTTTTCAAATGAGTCAGCTCTTCACATCAGGTAGCCAAAGTATTGGAGTTTCAGCTTTAACATCAGTCCTTCCAATGAACACCCAGGACTGATCTCCTTTAGAATAGACTGGTTGGATCTCCTTGCAGTCCAAGGGACTCTCAAGAATCTTCTCCAACACCACAGTTCAAAAGCATCAATTCTTCGGCACTCAGCTTTCTTTATAGTCCAACTCTCACATCCATACATGACCACTGGAAAAACCATAGCCTTGACTAGATGGACCTTTGTTGGCAAAGTGATGTCTCTGCTTTTTAATATGATATCTAGGTTGGTCATAACTTTCCTTCCAAGGAGTAAGCATCTTTAACATCTCTTAGGCTCACTAATATGAGTTCCCCTTAACGTTTTTCATTTTAGCTTATCCAATACACTAAACTTGTATTAGATACACTATCCAATTGGATACACTATCCATAATAAATATACATGAATGTTCTTTGTAAACTAAAAATACTAAAAAAAAAAAAAACAAAAACGTAAAGGACTATGATTCTCAAGCATAATTCTTTTGGGAAAATGAAAATCTTAATCTTGACAATTTCAAGTACACAGTTGATTGGGTAGAGTCTCTGATTTCATATATGAACCTATCTCAGTGTTTGTCTTCCAGAATAATATACAGACTCAGCATTGAGAGCTCCATATTATAGAATTAAGAAGGCAGGTTATTATAATGCATCATACATGTGTGCATGGTAAGTCTCTTCATTTATGTCTGACTGTGCAACTTTGTGGACTGTAGCCTGTCAGGCTACTCTGTCCATGGGATTCTTCAGGCAAGAATACTGGAGTGGGTTGCCCTGACCTCCTCCAGGGGATCTTCCTAACCAAGGGATCAAACCCCTCTGCCTCCTGCAATGGCAGGTGGGTTCTTTACCACTAGCATGACCTGGAAAGCTCAACACATCATACAGACAAGCACATCTTCTGATAATGTGCCTTAAAAATAAATAAATAAAACATAAAAAATAGATACAATAAAAATAATGTCTATATGCAGTCATATTACTACATATTTTGCTGGAAGCAAAATAATTTTGCCAAAATATTCAGTGAAACTATTTGCTATTCAATTCAACATTTATTTAGCGCCTAGTCTGTGCCAAATCCTGACCTAAACAGAACTGGTATAGAGAGATAAGTAAAACACTGTCTTTGCTCAGGGCCAACTTTTTGCAGAAACCCAAACTGTAACCATGGTAGTTTACATGAATGATGCCCCCTGTGGGCAGTGCCTACACACAGGGACCTTAAACACAGAAATAATGGGAAAAAAGAAAGAAAGAAAGAAAGAAACATAAGTCAAATAGGATACAAATCAGGTTTGTGAGAAGAACCTTGAATGACCACTCAAGGGGAAAATCATTCATTTCATATTCTTTGGATTGGAAAAAGTCTTAAAATCTACATGCCAAGATTTGGCTTGGATATGAACAAAGGGGTTCTCACCCTCATTTAAAAGAGTAAATTGCTAAATCACTTTAGAGAGCCAATTTTAAAATAGCTAGTAAAAGCTGATTCCAGTGTGATTCAGCAATGTCAACCTGAGGTCTATATTCTTGAGAAACTAATGCACGTGGATAATATGACCATGTAGAATAGAGGTGAAACTATTGATATTGGAGTGCTAAGGGGAGCCCAGAGGAGGGAGGAGCTGTAGAGAGGCTGAGACAGTTGATAGAGCGGGAAACATTGAGGAATCAAGAATCTACCAGGTGGACAAAAGAAGCACTGGCATTCCCGGTAGAGACAAGGGTGTACAGAGGTGTTGGGGAAAAAGCATGCAGTGACCCAAATGTCTAAGTTGTGGAAAGTGACTCAGTTTACTTGAAGCAAAAGTGGAAGAGAAAGTGTAACAGAGACGAGGCACGTGCAAGGATTCAAACTTCAGATTCAGGAATTTGAGGACATGCTTCACTATCAATAAAAATTAAAACAACTTTTTTCTGAGAATTAATGGAAAGATATGGTATAAGCCCTAGAGTTTAAGAAAAGTTTACACCAAACACCTTTTATACTAGAAATCTTCTGTGATTTCTGTGTGTGTGTCCAACATTCGCTCTCCCTTAGTATCAGCATGATGTCTAGTTTCAGAGAATAACCTACATGACTCTAAGTAGGTGTGGTTCAAATCGTCTGCCCTACTACCCACTCCCAGTGGGGGAGAGAAACAACAATATAGTCCACATCCGTAACAGAGTTGTAAATATCATTATGAATGTTATCATAGAATATAGAAAAATATTCAAGAATCACTTAAAGAAGTATATTCAATCTCATACATACATTACATGCCAAGGAAGATGAGCGAGTCTGATGAATAACATTCATGATTCTTGATCTCTCAACTAAAGGAAGATTCTTTAAATCCATCAGTGAACCCTGTTACCTTCAAAATTCATCCTGAATCTTACCATTTCTTTCCACCTGCTACTGTAGCTTAAATCACAATCATCTTCTACCAAAACTAGTAAGTCCCTACATTCCAGTCCTGTGTACCAGAGTTTATTCTCAAAATAGTAACAGGAGTGATCCTTTAAAGATGTAAGTTGGATAATTCTCTTGTCTCTCTACTGTTATCAGTCTTCCAGAATGTCTAAGAATAAAACCTGGCAATACCTTCCTATCCTCATACTGCCACTTTCCTCCTAAGTCATCCTGCTCCAACCACCCTAGTCCCCTTGCTATTCCCAGGGCACAGTAAGTTTCTTGATTTGTTTTCTCCCAGCATCACTTTTTTCCCAGAAGAATCACAAATATCACCATGTCAGAAAAGACCTGTCTGATCACTATATGCAAAATAGACCCTATCACTCTCTTTCCTTGTCCTGCTTTGTCCCACTCTATTTATGGAGGCAGGGTATTTATATAGTTATATATTTTAAGTTTGTTCACATCTTATCACAGATATCTAAAACCCCATAGTAACTGTCTCATTTTAAAGTTCAAATAATAATTGAGTAATCAACTTCATTAAACCAATAAATTGTGGTCCATTTAAGGCAGAGCACACAAACCAAGTGGACTAAAGAGACTCCATTCTTTTACTGTAATTATTATTAGGAAAGGAAAAACTCTTTCTTTAGAAGTTGCTAGATTAAAAGAGAAAAGTCTAGAGCCAAAAATAAACAAAGAGAAAAGCCAACTCTACGAAGTAGGCTGGGGGCAGTAAGTAGAAAAACAGCCGGACAGCATAATTCCAGCCCCTAGATCTAGCCAGACCTAGACCTAGCTGTAACTCTGGACTTTTCAGTTAAGTGCACTGATAATTGTCTTGTTTTCTTTATGCACTTTGACTTGAATTTCTGACATTTGCTTCTAAAAGAGTCCTGATCGATATAATAATCAATCTCTTCAGATAAACACAGGTAAATTGAGATCTGGAAGAAGGAAGAATTTTGACCAGACTCACAAATTATGTTCAAGCCAAGACAACTTTGGATCTTCTGAGCCCAAGTCCTGGTCTTTTCCCACTTTATTAACTGCTGCAAAATAGCTTTAAATCCTCCCATGATCTCAGGTTGTTGTATATTTACAAAACTGCCTAGTGTTCAGGCCAGGAATCCTAGGAAATTAAGTAGGTTGAGATGAAGTTTCTGAGTTATTTAATCTTTTTAAATTTAAACTGCTACCTCACCGTGGGGGAGTCCAGCTCAGAAAAAAAAAAAAGGAAAAAAAAAAATTCCTTAAGGAAAATATCAGGGTTAATCCTCTAAATCTAACTTAAGCTATATGTTGGCTAGAGAAAGAAAAATTGCCTTTATAAAGACTTGGTTTTTTTCTCATAAAACTGGTAACATTCATACTTTTTCTCCCACAGTTTATTGCAAGTCACAAATCTTTTAATTCCCTGTAACCACTTTAATGTAACCCAATCATTGTTTTTGTGCACTACTGTGGATCTGACAAAACCCACAAGCTCAATTGTGAAACTGTCAGATAATTATAAGAAAATGTTTAGCTCAGTACCTGGAACGCAGTAGATATTTGATATCTTCTATTCTTTACGTACAAACAAACATGTGTCCTGTGTAGAATACTGTAAAAATGTGCAGGATAGTTTGCTTAACTTTTACAGTCCTTAAGATCTGAGACAATCACCTCTATCAGAAAAAGCATCCTAGACAAGTGGTCATCTCTCCTACCTCTGAAGACAAAAGTAAAAGCGAAAGTTGTTCAGTCGTGTCTGACTCTTTGTGACCCCATGGACGATATACAGTCCATGGAATTCTCCAGGCCAGAATACTGGAGTGGGTAGCCTTTCCATTCTCCAAGGGATCTTCCCAAGCCAGGGATGGAACCCAGGTCTTCTGAAGACAAGATACCAAGATACTGAAATACAGGGTCACAGATAGCATAAGTCAGATTCTCCCAAATAATCGCCATTCTCTGGAGTATTTTTCAGAGGTTATCTTCCATTTATTGCTAGAGACTTTTCCTTATAAAGTACCCCCAAAGAACTAACTTCTAGATCCTCTTTCAGTCTGGATCGTAATCCAGTGTAAAATCTGTTGTAGCTTTTAAACTCAGTATCAGGTACTGCTTCCTCTGCCAGCCTCAAGGCCTTTAGGCAATATTGTCAGACTTTATGTAACTGTGACTCAGCTCACAGATCACAGCAAGAGACACTAAGAACCTTCCAAGAGAAGCTCTTTTGTCATGAACCTACACCAAAGGTAGATTATGTGTGAGTCTTGTCAGTGCTCATGAATAGTCAAACCACTTACAGTTCCAAGAATGAGGAGCCCTGCTTTGACATGAGATTCTTGACTAACAAGTCAGGAATTCACAATGACACTTAAATAGCTTCACGATTATGTTCTCTTCCACTTACTACCTCTGTTTACCTTAGTGAGGTCCTTAATCCTCTCTAAGATTCAATTTCCTTGGCTTTACTTGAGAGTAATAACTACCTAATTCATGGATTGTTGTTAGTATTCAATGAATAATTATATTTCTTAGTTCTAGTAGTCAGTGATATTACCTACTATCAGTTATTCTTTGTGCAGCTTCTCAGGTAGCACAGTGGTAAAGAATCTGCCTGCCAGATGCAGGAGACACAAGAAACATTGGTTCGATCCCTGGGTCTGGAAGATTCCCCTAGAGTAGGAAATGGTAACCCACTTCAGTATTCTTGCCTGGAAAATTCCATGGACAGAGGAGCTTGGCAGGCTACAGTCTGTGGGATTGCAAAACAGTTATTATTTATCCAAAGTTCTCACTTAGAAGCAAAAGTAACTAAAGGGTAAGACTTCTCATGGTACACAATTTTGAATTATTAATAATTTAAATAGAATTTTTATAAAATATTTTTCAAATGTATGTTTCTAGTAAAGGGTAATCAGGTACTTGAAGACATTCCACTTAATAAGAATAACACAAAATCTAGACAATTTGATAACTTTGATATTAAAATAAACATTTACCCTTATGGTAACACTGGTTATCTCAGATGTGAGATTGAATTTTTGGACAAATGCGTTGCGTCTTGTCAATGTTATAAAAGGAATCATACAGTTAGTCTTTTATGGTTCTGCAGTACAATCACCCAAATTTAGAGGTATCAAAGTTAGATGCTCAATCTTCTAAGGAAGCCTAACGCTTACTCAGGAGTTTTCTGAAGTAAAAACTATTTTTATAATACTCCTCCGATTTCATGTGCCATTTCCACTGAAGGTGCAAACACACTGGCTGGTGAAACTTCTGGTATCTAAAAATGAATAAAGGCTTTGACATCAAAATGCATTTGTAGTCTTTATATTTTTCTCTGACACATAGTAACTCAAAAAGTAAGATATTCCATTTTATGTGTATACCACATGTTCTTTTTCCATCCACTGATGGATGTTTTGCTTGTTTCTATATCTTGAGTATAATGAGTAATGTTACCACAAACATGGAAGTGCAGCTATCTCTTTGAGATCTTGATTTCTATTTCTTGGATAACTACTGAACTGTGGGATTGCTTGATGAGATGCAATATTTGGTCTATTTGCCCCTCATATATTTTCTATAAAGTTATTTGCATCCTGCTTTTCTGAACAACAACAACTTCAGGGTCCCAGCTCTGGCTGATCTGATTGTTTCCTAAATGGTATTTAATTATTTTCCTATGTAGAACACTTGGTTCTTTTTTCCTACACTGTTATTTTATTACTCATTCCATTATTTTCTTATTTCTGGTACAAGAATATATCTCCTAATAGTTAACTTATCAGTTTTCAGAGACTGTATACAGGTCAAGATGACATTTAGGGACTTCTTTGTATATTGTCACCCTGCTTATTTAACTTATATGCAGAGTACATCATGAGAAATGCTGGACTGGAGGAAGCACAAGCTGGAATCAAGATTGCCGGGAGAAATATCAATAACCTCAGATATGCAGATGACACCACCCTTATGGCAGAAAGTGAAGAAGAACTAAAGAGCCTCTTGATGAAAGTGAAAGAGGAGAGTGAAAAGTTTGGCTTAAAGCTCAACATTCAGAAAACTAAGATCATGGCATCTGGTCCCATCACTTCAAGGCAAATAGATGGGGAAACAGTGGAAACAGTGGCTGACTTATTTTTTTGGACTCCAAAATCACTGCAGATGGTGATTGCAGCCATGAAATTAGAAGACGCTTATTCCTGGTAGGCTGCAGTTTGTTGGTCGCTAAGAGTTGGACACGACAAAATGACTTCACTTTCACTTTTCACTATCCTGCATTGGAGAAGGAAATGGCAACCCACTCAAGGGTTCTTGCTTGGAGAATCTGAGGGATGGTGCAGTCTGGTGGGCTGCCGTCTATGCCATCTATGGGCTGTGATCTATGGGCACAGAGTCGGACATGACTGAAGCGACTTAGCAGCAGCAGCAGCCTTGGAAGGAAAGTTATGACCAACCTAGACAGCATATTAAAAAGCAGAGACATTACTTTGTCAACAAAGGTCTGCCTAGTCAAGGCTATGGTTTTTCCAGTGGTCATGTATGAATGTGATAGTTGGACTATAAAGAAAGCTGAGTGCAGAAGAATTGATGTTTTTGAACTGTGGTGTTGAAGAAGACTCTTGAGAGTCCCTTGGACTGCAAGGAGATCCAACCAGTCCATCCTAAAGATCAGTCCTGGGTGTTCATTGGAAGGACTGATGTTGAAGCTGAAACTCCAACACTTTGGCCACCTGATGTGAAGAGCTGACTCATTTGCAAAGACCCTGATGCTGGCAAAGATTGAGGGCAGGAGGAGAAGGGGATGACAGAGGATGAGATGGTAGGATGGCATCACTGACTTGATGGACATGGGTTTGGGTGAACTCCAGGAGTTGGTGATGGACAGGGAGGCCTGGCGTGCTGCGATTCATGGGGTCACAAAGAGTCAGACACAACTGAGCGACTGAACTGAACTGAACTGGTACAAACTGTTTAGTAACTCTGTTGCTGTTGTTCAGTCACTTAGTTGTGTCTGACTCTTTGCCACCTAATGGGTTGTAGCACAACAGGCTTCCCTGTCCATCACCAACTACTGGAGCTTGCTCAAACTCATGTCAACCGAGTCAGTGATGCCATCCAACCATCTCATCCTCTGTCGTCCCCTTCTCCTCCTACCTACATTCTTTCCTAACATCAGGGTCTTTTCCAATGAGTCAGCTCTTTCCAACAGGTGGCCAAAATATTGGAGTTTCAGAATCATTCCTTACAATGTATATTCAGGGTTGATTGCCTTTAGGATTGACTGGTTTGATCTCCTAGCTGTCCAATGGACTCTCAAGAGTCTTCTCCAGCACCACAGTTTGAAAGCATCATTTCTTCTGCCCTCAGCTTTCTTTATAGTCCAACTCTCACACCATACTTAACTACTGGAAAAACCATAGCTTTGACTAGATGGATCTTTGTAAACAAAGTGATGTCTCCACTTTTTAATACTCTGTCTAGGTTTGTCACAGCTTTTTTTCCTCAAGGAGCATCATTTAATTTCACGGCTGCAGTCACCATCTGCTGTAATTTTGGAGCCCAAGAAGATAAAGTCTGTCACTATTTCCATTGTTTTCCCATCTATTTGCCATGAAGTGATGAGACCGGATCTCAGTTTTTTGAATGTTGAGTTTTAAGCCAGCTTTTGCCATCTTCTACCGAGAAGGTTATGGCACCCCACTCCAGTACTCTTGCCTGGAAAATCCCATGGACGGAGGAGCCTGGTAGGCTGCAGTCCATGGGGTCGCTAAGAGTCAGACACGACTGATCGACTTCACTTTCTCTTTTCACTTTCATGCACTGGAGAAGGAAATGGCAACCCACTCCAGTGTTCTTGCCTGGAGAATCCCAGGGATGGGGAAGCCTGGTGGGCTGCTGTCTAGGGGTCACACAGAGTCGGACACGACTGAAGTGACTTAGTATAGCATAGCATAGCTCTCACTTTCATCAAGAGGCTCTTCAGTTCCTCTTCACTTTCTGCCATTAGGGTGATGTCATCTACATATCTGACATTATTGGTATTTCTCCCAGCAATCTTTATTCAAGTGTGAGCCTCATCCGACCTTGCATTTCGCATGATGTACTCTGCATTTAAGTTAAATAAACAGGATGACAATATACACCTGTGACATACTCCTTTCCCAATTTTGAACCAGTTTGTTTTTCCATGTCCAGTTCTAACTGTTGCTTCTTTTTTATAATTTATTTATTTTTTATTGAAGGATAAATTGCTTTACAGAATTTTGCTGTTTTCTGTCAAACCTCAACATGAATCAGCCATATATATATATATATATTGCCTTCCCTTTTGAAAGTCCCTCCCACCCCCTCTCCCCATCCCACCCCTCTAGGTTGATGCAGAGCCCCTGTGTGAGTTTCCTGAACCATAGGGCAAATTCCTGTTGTGTATCTACTTTACATATAGTAAGTTTCCATGTTACTCTTTCCATACATCTTGACCTGCATGCATAACTCTGTAGTCTATATCAAACTTTCATTCCATTTTAGTTTGATAATGTTCACTTTATAATTATCTATTCAGATCCTGGGATGTATATATTTATATATTAACCTTTTATGGTTCTTGATATGGACATTTCCCCCATGAATTTAGAGATTTTTGTATATGCAAAATGTCAGTATGTACCAGGAAAGTGAATTTGCTTGGAATTTCAGCGTTGCTGGAGCTAATTAATTGTGCTACTAAAATTAAAAATGAAAGGATCCTGTGATTGTGCTACAACATGCCCTATATTTCTCTGTAGTCTTTTCAAGAACTAGCACAAAGCCTTACATATGGTAAAGTGAAGTGAAGTGAAGTGAAGTCGCTCAGTCATGTCCGACTCTTTGCGACCCGTGGACTGTATCCCACCAGGCTCCTCCATCCATGGGACTCTCCAGGCAAGAGAAACTATGGTAAACACTTAAGTAATTCTTCTTCATTGGGCCAAAGAAATACTTTATCATTATGGAATTGGATTATTATTAATGACATTGATCTCTTTTTCTTTTTCTTACATTATTACTAAAGTTAAAATTTTATAAACTAATGGTAATCAAGGCGTTTGATGTCAAGCTTCTAGCTCTTTGCTGATGGTTTACAGCAATAGCTGCCAAGGGCAGGCCTAGTGACTACGGGTCCCTCATGTCCCCCCTTAAATGCAGTGGCAACTGCATGAGATGAGTCTGTGGTCATTCATGTCTTGGCTCATGAATTCCTCTATACCACATCATAGCCTCCACATTTGTTCTGATACACCACATCTTAGTCTCCATCTTTGTTCTAATAGTTCGAATTTAAAATCCTGTATTTGGACTGGCTAATTGGCTTATTGTAGAAATTCTTAAAGTATTTTTCACATATTATACATCCACTTCTGGCAGTTATTACCAGAACTGCTTGCTATAGTAGCCTTCTCATTTCCCCAGAGAGTTGGTCTTTGTAATTCAATATTGTAAAACAATACTTCTTTTCAGCCTCAAATGATATCCAGAGGCTGTATTATCCTATAAATCCTCTGTTCCTTGGTTATATAACTTTCTGTTCTCTCCTGTGCCTCTTGATGACAATAACCAACAACAATAACCATGGCAACCCACGGCATCAGCCAATCTCCTTCCTTCTCTGTCGTCTGACTTCTAGCCAACTGCTGATGACTCTTTCTTACTTATTAATAACTGGAGGAACAGTTTGATTAAACACACAGGGATTATTTTAAGTGGCAGACTTACCGTTCTGCAGAAATTATAAAACTAACCCAAACTATGAAAATGGTTGAAATTGTTCACAGCACTTTCTTTTCCCTTAATTCTCAAACCTAATCTGTCACTAAGTCATGCTAAGTTTTATTTCTTTTTAATCTAAATATACCTCAAATCGTTCTATTTTCTCTGCCGCTTCTTTGATCTAAGCCACTCCAAAGCCCTCCTTTTCCGTCTATTTCTACTTCCTTTGCCAATTCTGGGTTTCTTATCCTCTGATCAGTCCCTCACTCTTCCCATGGGCTGTTTGACATTGAAACAAGGCTAACGCTTGCAGACCGTAATAACCAGGTTACGTGTCTGCTGGCTTTTTGCTAATGGGAGATAGTGACAGGAGATGCAAGAATGAAGCCAGCTATTTCCCTCTTCCTTCCTTACCCTGTAAACCATCTCTGGCTCTGTCTGCATCTCTTCTCTGATCTCGCTCCCCTCCCTCGTGATTCCAGCTTCTGCTAGGAGACCCTGAACCCCGGGCACCAGTTTACCACCTTCTTCCTTGGCCCCTCCAGCCTAGGTGCATTAGAGAACCCCAGCTGTTTTTAACTCTGGGTTACCTTGCTGTTATCTGTTGACTTTTTCAGTCCACTTCATCTACTGTTAACTGTCAGCTGACTCTTCCCAGACTGGAAATTGCCAGGGAGAAAAATTATGCCGCTATAATCAAAGAATTTTAGGGCCCAGCACTGCTCTCCTACTTAAGACCAAGATCCATTCCAGGGGCACAAAAGAACAAAACTATTATTATACATTTGCTGCTTAATGTTTTTTGGCAAGAGCTAAGAAGACAAGCATACCACTGAAACTGAATAAGGCGTGTTTCGAAGGAAAATCAGCAACATACACCAAAAACAAACAAATAAAAACTCTGACTATGAATGTTCCCTACCCACATAGACCACTAATGATTGTTTATCATGTGGATTCTCTCTGGCTGTTTAACTCTTTCTTTTTGAATATGTTGATGGGTGGGAACATCTGCACTGGCTAGACAGATGATATAAGGGTAGGTGCAGATACAGCAAATGCTGTTAAGATGAAAGTCTCTTGGGAGAGGACTCCTTTTCTGTTCTGTGATTGTGCAATCACTGAGCAATGGGTCCCAGTATGTACTTCATCTTTAATTGCCAGATTTCTCTGCAGTACACACAATTCCCTTTCTGCAGTCTTAGCAATTTCTCAACAATGCTGGTGGTCAAAAATCTACGTACAGTTCAAATACTTTGAACCACAGCATAATTTTAAAATATACAGGTTTTTGTATTATATCCTGTGGAAACCATACTTTGGGTCTGGCTAGGTCTCCTTTCCTTATAGATTTAATTTGATGTACGCTCATTACAACTAAATTGGAAAGAAGCAAAAAGGCCCTGAACTGTATTCAATTAGATTTACCATAATGTTTATAATTTGATACTTAAGAGGGGAAAACAGTCTTTTTTAACTTGGGCTCTGATTCTACTGCTAACTACCTTCATTTGAAGCTGGGTTTTTCAGAGAAAGAAATGTTTTTTCCAAGAAGTATTTTCACCATAACTTTTCTAGGTAAAAGTAAATTCATCTCAGTGTTTCCTCTGGTGAGGTAATGCCAGAAAGTGAGTGGTTAGAGCATCACCTCTAAGCTTGAGAGCCCTGGGTAAGTTGAATTCCCAGTACCTCAGTTTCTTCCTCTCTACAGTAGGGATAGAATAGAATTATTATGAGAATTAATGACATATTTGTGTGAAAACCTTACTACAATGTTTGACACTTGAGTTTGATAGATGCTAGCTATACTAATATTATTATTTTTATTCATAATATGTCTACTTATATTGTATAACTTTTATTAGAAAATGTCTCCCCTCAACATCAAATATATTCCTCCTTCAACCACCAGACAAAAAATTAAAATCAAGATTTCTATAACAATTAACTGAACATTTTTATGTAATTATTTCATTAAGGTCATATATACAGAATTAAATAAAGAATTTATTTGTAGAATCTCTTCTACAAATACAGAAACCAAGTTTTCAGGAAGATAATTTGTTCAAGCCAATATTCTGTGACTCCAAAATTCAGGTTCTTTCAATTCTTTTTTTAGATTTGGTATGCGTGAGAGAAGCCAGAAAACAGCTAAGGCTGAACTCCTCTTTCTCACTCTCTCTCCTTCACACCAGGCAAACTCCACCCTCCTTTCAACCAGCCAGCATGTTTTTTTCAAAGCTTTTCTTCCTCATCATCTCCCATTTTCTCAGTTCTTATTTACTATCTCTTTAGTTCCAAACAACTTGATTCAATTCAATGAAAGTCAGGAAAATAAATATGTAAATATCCTAAAAATACAGTTCAGCCCTTAAGAAATTAGAAATTAGAGAATTCTCAATGATGCTGTCCAATTTTCAAAAAAGCAAACAGTTACACAAGAAATACAAGAAAGATGTTACAGTGTTGCTGAGCTGGAAAATTATATCTTGTTAAGGAATTAAGAAGAGAGATTATGGAGAAGAATTGGAAGATAACAAAGTTTCATCATGACCTGTCTGAGCAAAGATATCCCAGGAATGTCCAAGATAGTATATGTTGGGAGCATGGAATAGTCTGATTGTTGTTAAGATTCTTGTAACTGGAAATAGTACCTAAGAGTGAGAAAGGGGTTAGGAATATTTTGTGAAATGTTTAGAATATCAGAATGATAATGTACACCTGATTTGATAAGCCAATAGGGAAACCTTTAAGGTTCACTAACAGTGTTTACTATTGTATTTTTGTCTTTCCATCTCTTTTACTGCCCAGTTTCAGAGTCTATAATATTTGGACATAAAACACAACAACACTCAAAATTCAAGCATAAGATCTATCCAATTCCTTTATGTAAAATACAAATATTTGGGGATAGATGTACAGGTATTTGGGTTATTAATTAAAGACTTTAGAAATCATTGTTTCTTTAAATTCTTTGGGCACAAAAAAAATATATTCATACTAGTGTGTTTTCTTATTTGCTTGATTTCATTACAAACTACAAAACATATGAGAAAAAATAAATCACATTCTCCTGCCTATTGTAAACATAGAGAGAAATTCAAGTGTTTTGGTTCAATTCACTTGACAGAGAGTTAGGGAATTTTTGTCTATCTTTCTATGGAACTTCAAGGAGGAAAAGAGGCTATGTTTTGCATTGTGTTAGTACATTAGTTGTTATTGTTCAGTTGCTCAGTCGTGTCTGACTCTTTTTCACCCCATGGACTGCAGCACGCCAGGCTTCCCTGTCCATCACCAACTCCAAGAACTTGCTCAAACTCATGTCCGTTGAATCAGCGATGCCATCCAATTATCTCATCCTCTGTTGTTCCCTTCTCTGACTGCCTTCATTCTTTCCCAGCATCAGGGTCTTTTCCAAAGAGTTGGTTCTTCACATCAGGTGCCCAAAGTATTAGAGCTTCAGCTTCACCGTTAGTCCTTTCAATGAATATTCATGACTGATTTCCTTTAGGATTGACTGGTTTGATCTCCTTGCAGTCCAAGGGATTTGCAAGAGTCTTCTCCAACACCACAGTTCAAAAGCATCAGTTCTTCAATGTTCAACTTTCTTTATGGTTCAACTCTAACATCCATACATGATGACTGGAAAAACCATAGCTTTGACTATATGGATCTTTGCTGGCAAAGTAATGTGTCTGCTTTAATACACTATATAGGTTGGTCATAACCTTTCTTCCAAGGAGCAAGCATCTTTTTATTTCATGGCTGTGAAAATCACCATCTGCAGTGATTTCGGATCTCAAGAAAATTAGAAGATAAAATACCTATTTTCTTATCAGCAATTGAGAGTTTTATAAGTAGTCTCAAAGGAAAAATCCAGCTGGTATAGTAAATCCCTGTGGAAAAAAAGTAGATCATTTCTAAACCACTCCTTTGCAAAGTGCAAACACTTGCTTAGCCGCACTTGCAGAGATGCTGCCCATGGTAAAAATCTCTTTTATTCACTCTACCTATATTTCGTCTTTACACTCATTAAAGTAAAACAAGTCTATTTTCCTTCTTGCTTTTTTGTTTCCTTGTTAATTGCAGCAAGGATTAACAATTTTATTAGCCTCTTCCAACAATAAACATTTGACTATTTTGGGGTCCTTTGTACAGTAGATTTATTTCATTGGTATCCATATTTTCTATGTTTTTTCTTCCATATTTTCTATGTTTTTCATTCTACTTTATTTGAAATTAACTTGCTGTTATTAAATAAAACTTTTTGAGACAGATGAGCTAAAATTCATTTATTTTTCTGTCTCATTTGTTTTCTCTTACATGAATTTAAAGATAAATTTCCCTCTAAGAACAGCTTTCTCTGTATTCCATAGATTTTGAAATGTCATGCTTGTGTTAGCATTCAGTTAAACATATGTTTTAACTTTCATGTTTATTTTATTGGTCAATAGATCATTTTAAAACACATTTCTTAATTTAAAAAAGTGAGGATTTTTGTTGTATCTTTTTTTAAATCTTTGATTTCTATTTTAATTGTATTTTGGTTAAAAGACACACACTTCATGTCAGTCCATTGAAATGTGCCAAGATTTGCCTGATGATATAGACCTGATAAGTTATTGTAAATGCTCCTTCGCATTCAGTCACTCAGATGTGTCTGACTCTGTGACCCTTTGGACTGTAGCCTGCCAGGTTCCTCTGTCCGTGGGATTTACCAGGCAAGAATAATGGAATGGGTTACCATTTCCTCCCCTAAGGGATTTTCCCAACCCAGTGTTCAAACCCACATATCCTGTGTCTCCTGCATTGCAGGCAGATAGATTCTTTTTATTTACTTATTTTAGTTGGAGGCTAATTACTTTACAATATTGTAGTGGTTTTTACCATACATTGATAGATTCTTTATTTGCTGTCCTTCAGCAACTGAAAAAACCATATATTCTAAAGTTTGTAGTATAGTATTTTATATGTCAATTAAATCAAGTTTTCATTTATATTTTTCAAATATTCATTGAGAACTTGGCTTTTATTGTTTTGTTAAATGATTTTTATTTTATCTTAGTTTGAGTGTGTTATTAGCTACATCTGCATTACTATTTGTATAAAAATTAAAATTATATCTTCTTCAAAAATTAAATCTTTAATCATTTTGAGATGACCCTTTTCCTAGAAATTCTTTTGTTAAAGATCTTGTCTGATATTACAATAGCTACACTGATTTTCTTTTGGCTAGTATTTGCATGGTATATTTGTTTCTATCCATTTACTCTCATTCTTTCTATACCTTTATGTTGTAAATGTGTTTCTTATAACAGTATAAAACTTTTTGAGCTGTAGCCTTTGCTAGGTTTTTTAAGGAAGTGACTGGAACAAGGCCAGCCTGATTCCACAGGTCTGGACAGAAGCTAGCGGAGACTTTTCTGAAAGGACAGTAATAAGGTGGCAAGTTTTACTAAGCTATATAAAGGAGTCCATAATTCCATGCCTTATAATTTCCATGGATCAGCTATTCACACAACTATTTTCTAAAAGTGGAGGTGGAGAAAACCCTCCATGATAAATATCAGCTAACTTCAGCACTATGCTATGTTGAATGTATAAATATGTCAACGTTCCAGTTGGAATATTTTCAAATATTGAATGCTTCTTTCTTTATAATTTAGTGCTATTTTTAAAATCCAACTTCTCAGAGACAACTAGTCAGATAATAGGAGAGTGAAATCTTAGCTATGAAAAGCATGGCAAAGCTGGAAAATTTCAATGCATCCTGTCACTTTTGCTGAGTGCTTAGTCCCTGTAGTTTTAATATAATAGTACTTCCTAAAAGATCCTTGAGGAAATGCTAATAGGTGTTCTTATGAAAAGAATAACGAAAGAAATATTTCCATTCATTATTTATTTATAATATTATCCTAAGAAATATTTATTATTTAAAATGCAATGACATTTATTTTGAATAACTTAGTTATGAAAAAACAGATTCTGTGGCTAAAAGAGAAAATAAAACAAACTCTTGAGGTTCTTAAATTATAACTGAGTGAAATAAGCAGAATTAAATTTCCTCAAAGTAAATTAAACAACCACAGCCTTTATTTTTTAAAAAGTGATAATCTTTCCAAGATGTAAGCATTAATGATGTTTGGAATACTTTAATTCAAGACTATCAACATATTACTGGGTGGTTCATCTTCTTCTCTTTATTACAATGGGTATATATAAAATAGGATTTTCATGTCAAATGGTGCTCAAAATAAAATATAAAATAACTTGAATTCTCTATTTTCATTGGTTATAAAGTTGAAAACAACTTATCAGAAATACAAATATTTATCATTGCTAGAAACAATTTAGTTGTGAAATCATTTTTAGCTACTTACTGTATTCAAACTGTTTATTATAATCTATAATTCTTTGATGAGTTTCTATCAACATATTATAATCTTACAAGTATTCCTGAGATGTGATAAGGTAAGAAAATATCTAAAATATTGGGAGACATTTATAAATAGGAAAGAAAAAAATTATGCATATACTTTGGAATCAGAACTAGATATAAATGTTAGTTCTGCATAGTAGCTATATGACCTTGGGTCAAGGTCCTTGGTCCACATCCAAGAACCTTTATCCTTACAGGGAAGACAAGGATACTACAGAACTACCATGGATTCATGAAGTTGGAAAGAATATCAAAATAACCATTCCAGTACTTTAATGCTTGAATTTTTTTATAACATGTACATTTCATGCAATGCTGCTTAAAGTTCACTGGTAGACAGTGTCAAACACCTATTGAACTGAAAGAGATGTAAAGAAGAGAGAATATTCATATGTGTTAAAGAGCAACATAGTCATTCAACATATTATTCCACTTTAACAAAATGATATGAAATATATTTTCATTATGCTCTGAAGCTCAAGATAACCAGATAACTTGACAGAAAGCACGAAAGTGTGAGACTGAATATACAAATAAACAATGACCAGACCATATATAAAAGTAGAACTCAGTTCACCTGCAGTGAACTACCCAGAAAATCAACTTTTTATCTACAAGAACCAGTCCCCAAAGCCAGCCTTCTATAAAGGGGCCTTGTAGGAAGCCAGGTTTCTATCTCTAGTAACAATCTAGGGAGCTAAACAGTGATTCCTGTAATAATTGACCCCAAATGATCAGGACTTGATTGTTAACTGATGGCTTCCCTAATACTCCCCAGTTTCAACTTTGGACCAACAAGAGAAAGTCAGATACACACCCCTTTCAACAGCCTCTAATGGTACAGCTGTAGCCTGCCCTCTTTCTTCTACTATAACATTTCCCATTTCTCTGCCTGCGTTTGAGTCTTTGGCAAAATGCAAGTAACAGTGGCTGACTCCTTTGCTATAGCAAGTTCTTGGTCAAACAGCTTTGCTTTCCTTATTTAGTTGATTTTTATTTTCATAAAATCTAACAAAAAGTCAGATTTTAAAAATTGCTACATGTGTGCAATAAGCTAAAAGGTAAAGAAGCTTCCTGCCAATGCAGGAAACACAGGATCAATCCCTGGGTCAGGAAGGTCCCCTGGAGATGGAAATGACAACCCACTCCATTATTCTTGCCTGGGAAAACCCATGGACAGAGGAGCCTGTGGGGCTATAATCCATGGGATCACAAGAGAGTTGGACACAACCTAGAGGCTAGACGACAGCAACAAAAGAATATTACTTGTGACACAGTTTATGATAGACAAGTATCCATCAACAATGGGCAAATAAACTATGGTATTTGGACTAGTTTGAAGATCATATCAGTCAATCCTAAAGGAAACCAACCCTAAATTTTCATTGGAAAGACTGATGCTGAAGCTGAATCTCCAATACTTTGGCCACCTGATGCAAAGAGTCGACTCATTGGAAAAGACCCTGATGCTGGGAAAGACTGAGGGCAAAAGGAGAAGGGAGTAGCAGAAGATGAGATGGACATGATTTTGAGAAAACTCTGGGTGACAGTGGAGGACAGAGGAACCTGGTATGCTGCAGTCCATGGGGTTGCAAAGAGTCATACACGCCTTCCTGACTGAACAATGGCAAATAGTTATATAATGGGAAACCTTGCGTCAATTAAAAATTAACACATTGTAGCTATAGACAACAATATGGATACATCTCCCTTTCAGAGAAAGGGTATTTGTGATTATTAGAAAGAGGTATATAGTGGGCATTGTAGCATGCCACATCTGGTATTTATTGACCTGGTTGGAGGTTACATGAGTCTTTCTTGATTCTCAATTCAGACTCCTTTGCTATACTATATTCCTTTCCTAGGATAGATATCACAATTATTTACTGAACTTGAAGCCTGAGTGTAAGAGTTTTGGGATACTTGCAATTTCTATGTGATTGGTTTTCTATTTATGCTGAAAAAAATTATGTCTTGGAAGCATGAGCTCCTTTTAAAATCCACTCCTGTATTGCTGCCTCAAGGCAGGTTTGCTCATCTCCCACAACAATAACCAAGTTCTTCTCTCCACAGCTACTGGGAAAGAATGACTACTTAGCATGCTTGCTCTGAGACTCAGTTGGATTCTTAGTGAAATTCTAGCCTATAATGCAGCAGAGAAGGAATGAGGAATTACTTCTTATAGTGTGATCAAATTTCTTTTCCACATCCAATATCTTTCTTAATTCATTCCATTTGGAATAAGAAAAAATATCTCTGAATAGAGATAGAGGCTTGAACCTCTATGATATAATTTTCCCCATAAAGACTTATGCGGAAAGGAACAGATGACTTCTGGGGAGGTTTGTGAAGGTCATGCTGACTTAAACCTTAAATCACAATAAGCTTTTCAGTTTGTTAGAAACATTTTTACATGGCATATGGACTCAAAGCTTTTCCATTTTCCTTTCTTTCTTTATTTTGAAATAACTTTAAACTTACAGGAAAGTTGCAAAAATAGTAAAGAGATTCCCCACATAACTCCATTGAGCATTCCCTAATGTTAACATCTGTGGAATATATGTGTATATACAGACAAAGTGTACATGCACATCTATATTTTCATATCAGTATCTATCTATGTGTATGTAGGAAAACAAGTTTATACTGATATCCCTTACTCTAATCCACCACCATAAGGTTGATTCTTATCTTCCTGAAAAGATGGTAAGATTTGATAACAGAGGAGCTCTTTATATTAATGCAAATAGAAACATACAAGTTCAAAGCCTTAGTGCTACTGAAGGAAATGAGCTGGTCTTGCATGGCTTGGATGGGAAAAGGAGAGTTAAGAAAGCCTTCCTCAGCAATCAATGCAAAGAAATAGAGGAAAACAACAGAATGGGAAAGACTAGAGAACTCTTCAAGAAAATTAGAGATAACATGGGAACATTTCATGCAAACATGGGCTCAATAAAGGACAGAAATGGTATGGACCTAACAGAAGCAGAAGATATTAAGAAGAGGTGGCAAGAATACACAGAAGAGCTGTACAAAAAAGATCTTCATGACCAAGATAATCACAATGGTGTGATCACTCACCCAGAGCCAGACATCCTGGAATGTGAAGTCAAGTGGGCCTTAGAAAGCATCACTATGAACAAAGCTAGTGGAGGTGATGGAATTCCAGTTGAGCTATTTCAAATCCTGAAAGATGATGCTGTGAAAGTGCTGCATGCTATATGTCAGCAAATTTGGAAAACTCAGCAGTGGCCACAGGCCTGGAAAAGGTCAGTTTTCATTCCAATCCCAAAGAAAGGCAATGCCAAAGAATGCTCAAACTACTGCACAATTGCACTCATCTCACATGCTAGTAAAGTAATGCTCAAAATTCTCCAAGCCAGGCTTCAGCAATATGTGAACCGTGAACTTCCAGATGTTCAAGCTGGTTTTAGAAAAGGCAGAGGAACCAGAGATCAAATTGCCAACATCTGCTAGATCATCGAAAAAGCAAGAGAGTTCCAGAAAAACATCTATTTCTGCTTTATTGACTATGCCAAAGCCTTTGACTGTGTGCATCACAATAAACTGTGGAAAATTCTGAAAGAGATGGGAATACCAGACCACCTGACCTGCCTCTTGAGAAACCTATATGCAGGTCAGGAAGCAACAGTTAGAACTGGATATGGAACAACAGACTGGTTCCAAATAGGAAAAGGAGTACGTCAAGGCTGTATATTGTCACCCTGCTTATTTAACTTATATGCAGAGTACATCATGAGAAACGCTGGGCTGGAAGAAGCACAAGCTGGAATCAAGATTGCCGGGAGAAATATCAATAACCTCAGATATGCAGATGACACCACTCTTATGGCAGAAAGTGAAGAAGAACTAAAGAGCCTCTTGATGAAAGTGAAAGTGGAGAGTGAAAAAGTTGGCTTAAAGCACAACATTCAGAAAACTAAGATCATGGCATCTGGTTCCATCACTTCATGGGAAATAGATGGGGAAACAGTGGAAACAGTGTCAGACTTTATTTTTTGGGGCTCCAAAATCACTGCAGATGGTGATTGCAGCCATGAAATTAAAAGACGCTTACTCCTTGGAAGGAAAGTTATGACCAACCTAGATAGCATATTAAAAAGCAGAGACATTACTTTGCCAACAAAGGTCCATCTAGTCAAGGCTATGGTTTTTCCAGTGGTCATGTATGGATGGGAGAGTTGGACTGTGAAGAAAGCTGAGCACCAAAGAATTGATGCTTTTGAACTGTGGTGTTGGAGAAGACTCTTGAGAGTCCCTTGGGCTGCAAGGAGATCCAACCAGTCCATTCTGAAGGAGATCAGTCCTGGGTGTTCTTTGGAAGGACTTATGCTAAAGCTGAAACTCCGATACTTTGGCCACCTCATGCGAAGGGTTGACTCTCTGGAAAAGACTGATGCTAGGAGGGATTGGGGCAGGAGGAAAAGGGGACGACAGAGGATGAGATGGCTGGATGGCATCACTGACTCGATGGACAAGAGTTTGGTTGAACTCCAGGAGTTGGCGATGGACAGGGAGGCCTGGCGTGCTGCAATTCATGGGGTCGCAAAGAGTCGGACACAATTGAGCGACTGAACTAAACTGAAACTGTGACAAATGCTGCCAGTAGAAAAGGAAGAAAAGAGCTAAGTCTGAGTGTTTAGAATGTAGAATTGGGAAGTGAGAACGATGTATGAGGAAGAGAAGATTTCTTTATGATTGAGACTAAAATTCCTATTAAGTACTCATGAGTAGAATGTAGCTTTAAGTTATAGTCCTATGTTCAACAATAAATCAACTAAATATTTCATATGGCTTAATTGTATGGTTCTGCTTTATATCAGTACATTTATTAGACTTAGCTCTTTTATTCCTTTTCTACTGGCAGCATTTGTCACAGTATAACTCTCCTTTTCCCATCCAAGCCATGTAAGACCAGCCCATTTCCTCCAGTAGCACTAAGGCTTTCGAACTCGTATGTTTCTGTTTACATTAATATAATGAGCTCCTCTGCTATCAAAATCTTACCTTCAGGAAGATAAGAATGAACCTTGTGGTGGTGGATTAGAATCAGAGATACCAGTATAAACTCATTTTCATATAAAATATTTAGTTGATTTACTATTGAACATAGGACTATAACTTAAAGCTATATTCTATTCATGAGTACTTAATAGGAATTTAGTCTCAGTCATAAAGAAATTTTCTCTTCCTCATCCATTGTTCTCACCTCCCAATTCTACATTTGCTAAACACTCGGGAACGTACAATCTTGCCTCCTAAAAGTTGGAAGCAGCTGGGTTAAGATTCATTTCCTCTCTCACAACCTTGGCAGCATCTGGGATATTTTCTGCCAAAATTTCAGGCAGCTGTGTAAAATCTGGTGCTTGGGAATGAGCAGACATGTGAATAAAGTGTGTGGGTGCTATTGTTTGGTGAAAATTTATAGGTTTCTCTTTTGAGTTTCAGATTTATAAGCAGTATGAATAATAACTTGCTTGGTGTAAGATTGTAATTTTATTCAAGAATGCATATTTAACACTGCAAAACATTATTATGCTTTTGTATTAGACATGTCTCTTTTATGATTTATGTAATTATTACACTTAGGAATATTCACTGATTCAGTTGATTAACTTGAGTGTACTAGTTTCCTAATGTGTGGGACAGTTTGTACTTTTCTGTTGACTCAACACTAATACTTCATAACCTGTTGAGCTTCCTACTCTATTCTGCTGGGCATAAGGCTTTAGGTAAAGTTGAATAAGGTACAGCATATACATGTCTCTTTCTTTACTATTTCACAGCCAACTTTTGACTTTGGTTCCAACAGTGTAAAGAGCTTAGAAGTCATCACTCCTGTGCTTACAAGAAGAAAAATATGAAAAAATTGAAAACCAATCCAATGACTTTTCTTTGACCCATCAGAGAAGTGAGATTGCAGGGCAAACCACCATCCTAGAGAGACAGATGAATTCAGAGAGACACAGATGAGATCCACTTCCCTAGAGCAAAAGGTAGTAAAGTTATAAACTGATAGGAATGAGTGAATGGAGATTTTGATGAATTGCTAGAGGCTGAGTGTATATTATCATGGGAATGTGAAAAAATAGGGGATGCAGTTTTAGAAAGATTCCCAGTTTTCTGGTTTTTACCTCCAGGAATCCCATCAGATTATAAAATTGAAGATCAAAGAAAAGGATTTCGTGTCTCTGGTGGGGAAAGGAATGAGGAGGGTATAATCATTGTGAAATGTACAAACATTCTCCATGACAAAGACCTACTCACAAGGGAAAATGACTACAGGAGCTTAATTCCAATTTCCCCAACTTCCGTCCCCTCTAGCCTTCCTGTATCACCTGAGGTGGTGATGGGAGGGGCCACATCACTGAGAAAACCTGTGAAGGTCATCACCAGAGACAAAGACATGCTAGAAGACTGAGATGAAATCATAAGATTATAGAATTCTTCCTGTCCCCCACACTTTCCCACCATACCAACAGCTTTCAATGTTATAACAGGATTACAGTTGAAAGAGCTATAAGACACAGACATTCTCTGAGAAAGAGTACTACTAATGAAAATCCAAAGTCAAGACAGGAGATAAACATGAGGATGGCACAGGAATTGGAAGCCTCTGACACCTACAACTGCAGCAGATATAAAATAACCCAACTCTTATGTAGATTAACATAAATCCTTACAATAAAGTCCTATTTACCTCAGCTCCTATTAAGTGATGCATCATAAAAAAATGACATGCCACAATGAGAAAATGCACAGGCCAAAGAAACAAAACAAGTATCAGAACCAGGCTCAGATATAACACAGATATTGAAAATACAAGAGTATATAAAATATTAATAACTGTGATTATTATGTTAGAACTTTAATGGAAAAGACAACATGAAAGAACAGATGGGTAATATAAGCAGAGATATGGAAATTCTAAGAAATGATCAAAAGTAAACATGGGCATGCCTCAGTATTTGTAGGGAATTGTTTTCAGGACTCCCCATAGATACCAAAATCTACAGATACTCAACCTTGTATGAAATGGCATAGTACAGTCAGCCCACCATATCCACAGGTTCTGTATTCACAGATTCTGCATTTGCAGATTCAACCAACTGCTGATCAATTCATGGTTGGTTGAATCTACAGATGTAGAACCACAGTTATGGATGGTTAACTGTACTAAAAATAAGAAATGTAATGGAAAAGAATAATGTCTTTGATAGGCATATCAGCAGAATGGACACGGCTGAGGAAAGAATCAGTGAACTTTAAGACTGATCAGTAAACAGAAATTTCCCAAACTGAAAAGAAAACAACAACCCCAGAATATCCACGAGCTGTGGAAATTTTTAAGGTCTAGCATGTACTTT
Source organism: Bos mutus (assembly GCF_027580195.1). Classification (NCBI taxonomy): domain Eukaryota; kingdom Metazoa; phylum Chordata; class Mammalia; order Artiodactyla; family Bovidae; genus Bos; species Bos mutus. Next base: position 76,126,321 of record NC_091617.1, read on the forward strand.
TAATACCAAAAGAAGAGGAAATGCAGGTGAGGGATTCAAATTATGACCTAGCAGGAAAGGTACAAGTATTTTATGTCTGAGGAAGTACATGAAAATCCACAATGGGGCCATGAAGAAACCATAGAACCTCAATGAAACAGAAATAAGATCTAACAGATCAGAAATGGGATCAAAAGACTCGATCAGATTTCTTTATTTTTCAGTCTGTTCCAAAATCTGAGTTTTCCTGCAGCTGGGCAGCTGTACAGGCTTGCTATAGTAAGAGTCAGAAGCTCTCATCGTGATATTTAATGGTCAGTCCAGGAGGTTAGGTCCTCTGCATCTTAGCTCTCTTTGTGCTACCATCCTGTCATCCACAGCATTCTCCTTTGTTTCCTTTGACTTTTCCCTATCAAACCAACCTTCTCCAGAGAAAGAATCACAGCACAGAAGAGGAATAAAGGAAGCTATAGCAACAAAAACTTTGTTTACCCCTTTCTCAAGCACCTTTGATATCTTGTGCTTGGTTTGTAACACAATCCTGTACCATACTGTCCAGAAGAAAACATATATTTTTCCAATATTATTATATTCTATATAAAAATGTTCTGTATCCAATTCCCAGACTGGCTTCCAAGGCCCAATTTTATTTTTTAATCTAAAAAGTTAGTATAATTAAAAAGTTTTTTTTATCAGCAGTTTTGAGCTGAGCGTGGCTTTTGGAGAGACAAGACCAGCAGCAGAATAATCAAAAAAAAAAAAAAAATAGAGAATTCGTTTGGAGATAATGAGGGACTGAACTAAGACTCTGGCGATATCAAGTAGAAAAGTTATTGATGGAAGGGTCAAAACATGGGGCCATAATGAACGTTGTGGAGAGACAGAAAGAGACATCTGCATTTGAGGACTATATAAACTGAATATGTTACCTAACAAGGACATATTAGTATTATTATTTCTAGGAAACAAAGTTCACAAATATAAGTAGAACAGTTATAAGTCTTATAGTAGTAGAGTCTATATTTTAAAGAGTCAGAGATGTTTGGCAAAGATAAGGAAGGCAAGTTGTGAAAAGTCACACAACTTTGACTTATTTAAACATGATGCCACAGACAAGAAGGAGCCAATGGAGATTCTTAAATGACATCATGCAGCAATTTGAAGGGTGAGTGGGAGGCAAGAGAGGTTGGATGTAGAGATAAAAAGTCTTTGCAGAAACTCAGGCATGGAGTGAGTGGCACTAGAACCAGGTAGGGACAACAGGGAAGTTGGAGAGGACCCCATATTGATCAAAGGCACGTGGCATATATCTTACATCTTAGTTCCTCATCAATAAAGAAAAAGTAGCAATCCTCTGGTCACACAGTTATTGTAATGTTATAACTGTATAGTATAGTATAGTACAGCAGTATAGTATAATGGATATGAATATAGAGTCAGACTATGGGTTAAAACCCTATCTCTGCTACTGACTAGCTGAATATCCTTGTGCACAGGGCTGAATCACATGCATCTCAGTTTTCTCATCTGTAGAATGAAACCTAAAATAATACCTACTTCATAGGTTTATGTGAAGATGTATGAAACACATATACAAAAGAACTCTATCCAGCACATAGTAAATGCATTGCAAGTGTTGGCTATAATTATATTAATATAAAAATCACCTTGTTCAGTACCTAACACAATGCTCAATAAATGATTTAGCTTGTATTTGTAAAATATAGTAATTGGAAAAAATATGTAATGGGTAAGGACTTAAAGGCCACCTGATTCAATTCTATTTGAGACTCAGTATGAAAGTTTCCCCTACAGCATACCTACCCCACAGGTGTCTAGCCTCTGCTTGAACAATTCTCACAGCAAGGAGCCCAGGAAGACATTTCATGGGATGTGCCAGGACTCCAGGTTAAGATTTGTTCTCTGCTTCAACCTCTCTCTTGCATCTGGCAAACAACCATGAGTCATTCCCCAGTTATTCTCAGTAAGGATAATAAAACCCAGGGAGAGAGCAAAAGGGCTCTGCCCTTCCATCAGTGGTTGCAGCCCTATTTTCTTAAGTCTGTGGCTTTCCCAGAAACTGAATAGAATCTCATTTTTTTGTTTTGATTTTCCTGTGCAAGTCTTAGGGACACTTGATCTTCCAGTCCTTATCATAACCCTATGGAAAGTGTAGACCTCCATAGTCTTATCCGGATTAATCAACTTCCTGCTATACTAATTGGAGCAGTATGTTTAAAGAGCCCAGAACTTGATAGTTGAAATAATTCAACAAATATTCATTGCTGCTGCTGCTAAGTCACTTCAGTCGTGTCTGACTCTGTGCAACCCCGTAGACGGCAGCCCACCAGGCTCCCCAGTCCCTGGGATTCTCCAGGCAAGAACACTGGAGTGGGTTGCCATTTCCTTCTCCAATGCATGAAAATGAAAAGTGAAAGTGAAGTCGCTCAGTCGTGTCCAACTCTTAGCGACCCCGTGGACTGCAGCCCACCAGGCTCCTCCATCCATGGGATTTTCCAGGCAAGAGTACTGGAGTGGGGTGCCATCACCTTCTCCGAGAAGGTGAGACTAAAAATAAATATACGTCTTCTTTTCTAGGACCTCAGATCTAGGTGAAAGGATAGATTAACATGAATAAATAAAATGTAGGGCAGATAATTGCAAAGTATAGAGAGAACACAGAAGGAGGAGCCTAACTGCCTGAAGGTTTGTCAATAGAAATGATATTTTCCCCAGAGTAGCTCCCAGTCCTGGGCCTCTTGCCTCCTCCGCCTTCCCCTTTCTTATCCACATTAAGCCCCATTACTTTGTGGGTAGCAAGATTTGTTCCCATACAGGTAGAAAGACGTCATTATATGACTGTGTCCTGATTCTCTCAACTTGCCAGTTAAATGCACGATCTGACTCATGGTACCACAGGCATTTATTGCTCAATGAGCCAGGTGTGATAGCTCTGAGAGATCCAAATCCCACAACCATAATAAAGGCTAGAATTTTCACTCAGTAAACAACTTGGTCTGTAATTTGGTTTTGTTTTCTTATTTGGTTGAGGTATTGCCTCAAAACTACAGGCTTTTAAAAGTACACATTTTACTTAAATTTTTAATTTATAGAAAGCATGACAGCTTAACTGGCAATGTTTGGAATTTCCCTTCTCTGTTTTCTTGAGTGTCTAATTAGATGTAGTGTTGTTTAGAATCTTCTAGTATCTGCACAGGCTCGAAGCTTGAAAACAGTTTAATCTAGGCCTCCTACCTGATTTTTAAATCAGCCCTTCACTATTCTAGCCATGTGGATGTCTGGCCTTCTGGTCACTCAGCAGTGGCCTGTGACTGTACTTATCATCAGCCCATGACACTGGGCTTTCTTTATGAAAGATGCTAGTATTTATTTTGTTAGTTATCTTTTCTGGTTTTTAGAGCAAAAGTATCATCATAACAATCCTATCATCTTAGGGTTGCACAGTTTTCAAGTTGTTTTCACTTGAATCTCCATGATTCTTATATCCTTGTGAAGAAGACAAATCCTCACATTATCACCAGGAGTACTGCCACCTGGATCCCCAGTCCTTGATTATGTTTATTACCCTAAACCATGATGACTATGAAAATATTTTTCAATACCCTCATGAGACTGTTTCAAAGCCATTTATCAGCAATTGACTTACAACATTACAGTCTCCCCAAGGATGAACATGTCATGCCTTAATGTTCCAATTGACTTGTCATCTTCAGTGTGGTCTTCTGGAGTTGACCAGAAAAGAAAGTATAAACTCACTGTACTATCATGCTGCACCATTATCTTGAAGACAATAATGCCATTATTTTTTTCTACTCAAAAATAATTTGGAACCTTCAAGATATCCAACTTTTTAAAGAGTTGCCAGAGTTTATTTAGGCTTCAAGTCATATCAAACAATATTCACAGTCAACAATGCCCACTATGTGGCAATTCCTGAGCCAAGTTCTTTGTACACCCTTTCCATGAGTGTCATTCTTCTCATTTTATAGTTGAGAAAACTAAAGATTAAAAAGTTGAACAACCCACCAATGGTAAATAGCAAGGAGCTTCAGGTTCTGGGATGTAAACCTAGATTTTTCTGACTTGAAATCTTGAGCTCTTAGATTCTACATTGCCTGCATGCGTCAGTCATGTTTGATTTTTTGTGACCCTATGGACTGTAGCCTGCCAGGCTCCTCTGTACGTGGGATTCTCCAAGAAAGTATGGTGGAATGGGTTGCCATGTCCTCCTCCAAGGGATCTTCCTGACCCAGGGATTGAACCTGTATCTCCTGCATCTCCTGCATTGCAGGAGGATTCTGTACCCCCTGAGCCACCTAGGAAGCCCAGATCCTATATTGGTATTTATTAAAGTATAGTAGCCAGACCACCTTCATTAGGTTACCTAAGGTATGAATCAATAAATCAGTTTCCTGGGCCTTTCCCCAAGATTGTGGAATGGGACTTCTGGAGATATGGCCAAGCACCTTCATTTGGAATGCTGAGGTTTGAGGATCTCTTAGCTCCTTAGTCCTTCCTCTCACACACATGTATAGGAAGAGAACAGGATGTGGAAAATCTTTAGCTTCATTGCACATAAGTGCTGCCACATGGTAACAACTGCAACCAAAAATTACTGGGGCTAATAGTCATTAAGGGAGTTGTACTTGGCTACTTTGACACTGCAAGGAATGGTTTAAATCAAGTTTGGGGCACAATTTGGGGCTTCCCTGGTGGCTCAGTTGGTAAAGAATCTGCCTACAATACAGGAGACCTGGGTTTGATGCCTGGGTTGGGAAGATCCCTTGGATAAGGGAATGGGCAGCCCACTCCAGTATTCTTGGCTGGAGAATTCCATGGACAGAGGAATCTGGTGGGTTACGGTTCATGGGGGTCACAAAGAGGCAGACATGACTATGCGACTTTTACTTTCACTTTGGCATGATTGGAACATGAGCGTTTTTGCTATTTTACACTTTTATAAGACAAAATCTCAGAACTTTGTGTTTTGTAGAAAGCCAGCCCAAATTTCTTTTTGGCTGTTGTTGATTAAATATTTATGAATTTCAGTTTTCTCCCTTCCTCTTTCTTCTCCTTCCTCTTTCCCTTTTTTACTCTTTCATTTTATTTTATTTTTTTAACTGGGATATCAAATTTCTAAATAGTATCACTTCTCTTCTGTTCCAAAGTCTTTGTAGGTATATTGTTACCATCCTCTTGGGCTAGTCCTTCCATAGTGCTTACTCCAAAACCAGATCAAGGGGAGCTAGTATACCTCACTGAGCCATTGATGAGTGTTTATTGATGAGAACAATGCCAGCAAGAAAATCATCACCTTGATCAGTGAAGAAGACGGTGCAATGTAGAAGCCACATATCCTCAAAAGCTCTCTGAAAGGTACAAAAGGAGGTGTCTATGGGATGATATATGGCAAGCCATATGTATCTTCAGAGTTTAGAAATGAGTCCATTATCACACATGAGAGAGCTTCATCATTAAGATATTATTAGTAGTAGAAGTTTGCACATTAATGGGCTTCCCTGATGGCTCTGAAGGTAAAGAATCTGCCTGCAAAGCAAGAAACCTGCATTCGATCCCTGGGTTGGGAAGATTCCCTGAAAGAGGGAATGGCAACCCGCTCCAGTTTTCTTGCCTGGAGAATTCCTTGGACACAGGAACCTGGTGGGCTACAGTCTACAGGATCACAAAGAGTCAGACACAACCTAGCGACTAATGCACATACACACATACATTAATATTATTCCTTCTTGCCTGATTTTTTTGGGTAGGTCCTGCTTCTCCAGCTAACCCATCTGTCAGTACTCTTTTGTGACTTCTCCAAGCCCTAGTGTAGTGAAGTACACCAATTCGATTGCTTTATTAGTGTTGAGTATGAAAATCCAATTGCATTTTGGGTAAAGTATACTTTAAAGTGGAGTCTTAATTTTCAAAAATTGAATCAAAAGTGGGCTATACCTTTTGTTTCATAAAATTCTTCAAGGCTTTTGCAAAATAAACATAGTAATAGTTGATAGTACAATGTATTTTTAATCAACTGTTTAGTTTATCATGTATATTTTTATAGAGACAGTATGCGTATCATATATGTATATGCAATTAGCCCAGTCATGAGGGTTGCTTCATGTGGGCAGAATTCTCCTCATTTTATTGAAGAGACATTATGACTAAGATAAGTAAAGGTAATTGCAAAAGTAATAGAGCTAATGCCAGGGTCAAAACAGTAATTTAAGTCATGCCAAAGCAAGGGCATTTTCTTCCTCAAGGAACCTCCAAGGGAAAAAATTCTTCAAGGAGGAATAGAAAGTATAAATTACCATTGTTATTGCTATACAATATTGATATTATCATGCTTCATATGGACTTTAGGTTCCCTCCTTCTAAAATGCTGATGCCTGTCCCAGGGACTTCATAATAATAAGTTGGAAAAGATTTCCTGCTTCTAAATGTTTTGAGATTAAAAGTGCAAAAGTAGCTTGAGGGGCTAGATATTGTTTTCATTTCTTTGCTGTGTGGGTGGTCTGCTGTGATTCCCAAGACCACCACCATTGTGGGACTGAAACACTGGCTGATGGTGAACCAGGGAATTAGGCTGTTGTTTTGCTTTCCAAAAGAACAGCTGGGGTAGCCAAGCCCAGGTCAGCATACACACACACACACACACACACACACACACACACACACACACCTGCACAAAGAGAAGAGCCTCCAACTTCAATTCCACCCACTCAATCCCTTCATCAGAAAGAGATTTCCTTGCCTTTCCAAAGCACCCAGTCCCATCCACAGATATCTAGAGATACAGACCTGCAGATTTCAAGACCCCAGGGACAGTCTTATAAAAGGTATTCCAATCCAGTGACCCACTTTTCTCCAACAGCAGCCTGAGCATAAGTTTAGGGATCTTACATTTCTCAGTGTAGGTCTCCTATCTTGAAAATACATCTATCTACCCCAACATCAGCTTCTGCCTCTTTGACCTGGCGCAGCCTGTATGCATTAAGTGCAAAAAACAATTCCGTCACCCATAATGATATGCTTCTGTCTGACTGTTTGACACGTGTCAAGTGTATTCAGAAAATCAGAAGCAAGTCTGGGATCAGCCCAGCCTCTGGACTCTAATTTTCATATTTTTAGATATAGTCTGTATAGCAATTTTGAGAGAAAGTCTACCTCTAACTACCCATAGAACTTTTAAAGTCTGTTGCTTTAAAGCAACTCTCTTGGTAAATAATAATGCACAGTCCCCAGAGGGCATGTCAGATTGGTGTGGGAGTTAGCTATATTTTCAACATTCCAGATGAGGAATAACTAGCTAAAGGCTGGCAAAGGTACCTCTGACATGTTTCTTTTAGACAAACTTGAACTGAAAAAGATTGGTTTTATTTTCTTTCCCTTTCTTAGTTTTGCCCCAGTGAACTTTTGTTCCACCAGAACTGTTCTTTCTTCAGAATCTGGCATCTGTTGCTCAAACCACCCCCTCATGCACAGACACGTTTATGAACTTTTCTCAGAAAGTTCTGACGGTACCTCTCTTGAACATTTTGTCAGGAGCTTTTCCTTGCGGTCAAATCTTAATGAATTCACAACTACTTTTTTAGCCATCAGGGCTTTCCTCAGACATTTCAGTGACTGGGGTCAAGGTGGTCAATGTCCACTTTTTAAAAAGAGCTGGAGGAACTAAGATGACCTTAAAAAATTAGTCTGGTTAATAGCTCCATTCCTAGGATACTCTCCCATAAAAGGTGCAGCTTGTGCCCTGTGTAACTTCATCCTAGATTTTAGAAATCCCCCTAGGAATGAGCAGAAGAGATGATTAGCTTCACAGGTCATAATAGAAGGCTAAGGGATAAGTTAAAGATAGAAAGAATCATAGCAAAGAGGAATGGAAGGGAGTGTTTGGGGAAAATAGCAGTAAGGGTTTCAACATACAAAAGGAAGGAAACTCATGCTTCTTAGATAGCTATTATGTCTTTCTTATTGCTGTTTGCTTTCCTCAGTCACGTCTGACTCTTTGAAACCCCTTGGACTGTAGCCCGCAAGGCTCCTCTGTCCATGGGATTCTCAAACGTAAAGAATAAAATGCCTTAAAAACATCTCTGCTGTCAGGTTGACAAGTTATGGCAGAGCAGCAGGAGCACTGGACAAGCGTAAATGTGGCATTTCCTAGCCTATGGTGATCAAGTTCTTTCCTCTCTGACTCTGTTTCCCCATCTCTCAGATCTAGGTGATCCTGTCTATCCTGCACAGCTCGCAGACTTAGTGAGATGACAAAGGAAGTAATGGATGTGAAAAGGCTTTGTAAATCATGGAGCAATGCCTGAACACAATGAGAATCACTATCTTACCAAGTTCTCTAAGCAGAAAAAAATTGCATAAGAGAAGATACTCAGTGAAATGTGCTGAGGAATCAGGGAGGCATCTTGGGGTGAACGCTCTTGATTTCCAAGCCAAACCAGTAGGAGTTAGGCTGAGCACCGTGGCTGGGAGAATCAGCACACCGTGAAATTATGAAGTATGATCATTAACTCAGCTGCTCTGCACAGGCCTTCAACTCCACATTCAGCCTTCTCTTTGAAGTCCATGACCTTCTATGTGTCACTGAACTGCTGAATGGCTACTCTGAACTGAATCGAGCATCCCGGCCCAGCCTGCTGATGCAATCAGACAAGGTTCACCCCGCACAGCCAGAGTCCCTCGCTGGCATTCTGTCCAGCAATTCAAGTGGAGCACTCAGGGGGCTGGTAAAACATATAAGGCCTGCTTTCAGGCATAAACCACCGACTTCGGGAACAAGAATAAGTAACCTGTGGTTTGTTTTTGTTCTTCTAGTTCTTTTGGAAACTCTTGGAGACTCATTTATTTTTAATAGGAAGTTCAATACTCTCCTAATAACAATGAAAGGGCACTATTTTCACTCTATACCTGCATTTCAAAAGTTCCAGAATGAGGTTACTTGACCCAACTTTTTTTTTTTTTAAATAGATGGACTGACTAAGACCCCAAGAGGGATATTGACTTTACAACTTTCACTCAGCGGGTTAGCCATTATTGAAAGGTGATTTTCAAAAGAACCCTGTGAGCTAATCACAGAACACACTTTACGGGGCTTCCCCAGTGGCTCAGCAGTAAAGAATGTGCCTGCAAGGCAAGAGATTGGGCTTCGATCCCTGGGTCTGGAAGATCCCCTGGAGGAGGCAATGGCAACCCATTCTCGTGTTCTTGCGTTGGAAATCTCATGGACAAAGGAGCCTGTGGGGCTACAGTCCATTGGGGTTGCAAGAGTAGGACACAACTGACTGAGCTACCAACTCTGAGTTAGTCACAGCCAGCCCATACTTCATGGTTCAGAATCTGAGGATCCAAAAAATAAATAAATAAATAACTGCAAAGTATCAAACAAACATAAGTGGCAGAGTGGAGACTAGAATCTAGTTCAAGTGATATGATCTCAAAATCCTCTAAACGCTGGACAGGAACAATACATTAGTGGGTAGCAAGATCTGTGGAAACGAAAAGACTTCAAACCTGAAAACATAGACCCAGCATTACCGTGTCTTCTTATTTTTTTTTAAGAGAAGCCAGAAGTATTTTCATGTGAAGTAACTTAATTTTTAAAACATTTTGAGTTCCAAAAAAAATGTATCCTAGGGCCACTTATTTGCAACTTTTTATCTAGACTAATAAATTCTTGGCTACTATGCTTCTTTCTACTGCCCAGTCTGAATTTATTTTAGAAGAAATTCTGCTTACCATAATGTTTTTCTCTCTGACTGGAATAAACCAAGTTTACTTTTTCTATACTCAAAATCTAGGTGCTAATATCTAACAACCAAGACACGCTTAAGATAGCCAAAATAAAACTACTGTTTTCTTTCTCCTCTCCCTGTTCCCCAAAGCTACTTTCTCCCAAGTCCTCTTTATTCTGATAAATGATACTATCATCAACCTCGCTGCTCAGACCAAAACCCTCCAGTAGTCCTTGATGCTCCTTTTACCTTCACATCCCAGATTCAACACGCCAGAAAGTTCTTTTGTCTCTGTTTCTTTGAAATTCAAATCCAGCTACATCTCAAGACACCCATTGCTACAATACCAACTTAAGCTACATTAGTCTTTGCCTGTTTGTTCTATGACATCATCCTAACTGGTCTCTCTGTCTCACTTTTGCTCCCCTAGAATCCATCCTCCATAGAGCAGTGAGAGTGGAGATTGATATATATACCCTATTGATACATACAAAATAGATAACTATGTAGCACAAGGAACTCTACTTAAAACACTGGTGACTTGAATGTGTGGAGAAGACTATGGCACCCCACTCCAGAACTCTTGCCTGGAAAATCCCATGGACAGAGGAGCCTGGTGGGCTGCAGCCCATGGGGTCGCAAAGAGTCGGACACGACTGAGCGACTTCACTTTCACTTTTCACTTTCATGCATTGGAGAAGGAAATGGCAAGCCACTCCAGTGTTCTTGCCTGGAGAATCCCAGGGGCGGTGGAGCCTGGTGGGCTGCCGTCTACGGGGTCGCACAGAGTCGGACACGACTGAGCAACTTAGCAGCAGCAGCAGCAGACTTGAATGTGAAGGAAGTCTGAAAGGGCAGGGTTAGATGTATACGTATGGCTGATTCATTTGGGGTATACTAGAAATGAACACAACACTGTAAAGCAACTATACCCCAATAAAAAACATTTTAAAAATAATAGAAAGTCAATGCCAGCCCCCCTCCCCCAAAAAATCATTTGAAAATGAAAGCCAGATAATATCACTCCTTTGCTCAAAACCTCTTACAGGTTTCCTGTTGTAATTGGATTAAAATCCTACACAGCTCTAAATGATCAGGCTCTAGCCTTCCTCTTCTGCCTCTTCTCTCCCCTTGGTTATGGTCATCAGCCACAGTGGTCTTCTTTTGGTCAAACACACCAAGTCCATTCTCTACTAAGATCTTTGCAATTTCTATTTCTTCTTCCTGGAATACACTACTGCTCCAGCTTTGAGGAGAGATATGGCTTAAGAGTGCAAGCTCTAGAGCTGGGCTTCCTAGTTCAAATCCCAGTTTGGTCACATCAGGCAAGTGGTATCATGTCTCCGTACTTCAGTAATCCTCATCTGCAATACAGAGATAAAAAACAATAGTACCTCCCTCATAAAAGTCTGGAAAGATTTCCTAGAGAAGGAAATGGCAACCACTCCTGTATTCTTGCCTGAGAAATCCCATGGACAGAGGAGCCTGGAGGGCTACAGTCCATGGGATCACAAAGAGTCAGTCACAACTTAGTGTCTAAACAATAAATTTATAACTAAATCACTTTGCTGTACAAAGAAACTAATGCAACATGGTAATAACTGTGTTTTAAAAGAGAAAGAAAAATAATTAAAAGAAAAAAAGAAATTTGATCTGAGGCTTTCTTCCTGTAGGTTACAGGACTTGAGTTTTCCATAAACTGCGAAGAGAAATGCTACCATTTCTGTTCACTGTTCACTATTGGAATATTAACAATAAAAAATATCCCCCCCCCCAAAAAGAACCTACCCTACATCCACAATTTTTATTACCCAGAGAGATTATAAATCGTGTTCAGGAGCAAATCTTGCATTTAGAAATGCCAGCTACTATAACGGATTTTAATAAAAATGTGTATGAGGACATTCATCCCAGGATTACAGCAGAAAAGACCTCAGTCTAATCTCCTCATTCAGCATTGGAACAAATGAGGCCCAGAGAAGGCCCCACTCAGAGTCAAGACCAGACCCAGGTGATTTTATTCCCATTCCAGAGGAGTCTCCATTATCTAAACTGCCTTTATATGCTTTCTTTTTCTTTTTTGTCATTTTTTACTATAAAAATTCCAAGAGATGAATAAAGGAGAGAAAACAATATAATGCACATTCTAATAATAACAATAACCCAGATTGGATTGAACAATTGTTAACAATATTTTGCTGCATTTTTATGCATCTTGTCACTGTTGCTCATTTCTAAAAATAAGGACATTTCCCTATGTAAACACAATACCGTCATACCTACCAAAATTAAGGATAATTTCTTAACGTCATCTAATACCCAAATCATATTCAAATTCTTCCAAGCACTACCATCATTTCACTTATAGCTGTTTCATAGAACTGGGATTCAGTAAAGGCCCAGAAATTGCCTTTGGTAGTTATGTCTCTTAAATCTCTTTCAATTTAAAATATTCTTTCTTCTAATGTTATAACATATTATTTGATTTTATTTATTTGTTTTTTCATAATAATGAGTTTCTGGAGACACAGGAAAACTATTCTATAAAATGTTTGCATTCTGGGTTAGTTTAAATCCTTCCTTGTTGGTATTTGGTTTGTTCTTCTGTTCCCCCCACTCCCTGTGTATTGGAAGGAACATCTAAAAGCTTGATTACATTAACATCAAAGTGCCTCTATTTTTGAAGACAGAAATTTGCAGCCATTTCTCTAGTATAATTAACCGAACAAACCCTGAAGATGGATTTACAAGAGATGGAAGGGAGAAAACAGGTAAGGCCAGCATGTGGTGTGGAAAGGAGAATATCCCAATTACATGACTGCATTAAGGAGTCTGGTATTTAGCTGTGATCCTTAGAAATGGGATGATTTAAAGAGACACACACAAGAGTAACAAAATACAAATCAGAACATTACTTTCATAGTCTGTAATGAGATATGTAAGCATTAAACAAACTAAATGCTTTCCCTGACAGGCCAGTGGTTTTCAAGGCTAGTCTCATATTAGAATTATTTAGGACTCTTAAAAAAAAAAAAATACCACCCGCAAAGATGTTGATTTAATTGGTCTTGGGTGGGGACTGGATAATGGGATGCTTTTTAAAAGCTCCCCAGGTGTTTAAAAAATGCAACCAAGGCTGAGAAACATTGCTGTAGGTAGGTCTAAATCAAAAGCCAATTTGTCGTCAGAAAGCTGTTTTGAAAACACAAAACCAGAACTTGCGGTAAAAATGATATACATAAAGAAAGTCTGCAAAGTCTGTATTAGTCAGTGGTGTTCAACTTCTGCTTACATAAGAGACATTGGGGTATGCTTCCTTATAAAAAAAGAATAAAGGAAAACACTGGATCCCTGTTTTCTATTTCACTGTTATCTTCCCCATCGCCTATGAGATTCTGATTAAAGAAATCTTCAGTGGGCCCCTAGATGCTGCTTCAAGAAACAACAAATGTGAGTCTGATGTAGATAATCCATGTTCCTCACACTAAGGAATATAAGTCTACATCCTCTGGGACACACTTGTTTTGAGGAGTTGGTAAACCTCTAACTTAAGCTGCATCAGAATACAGGGCAAGGCAAGCATGTTAAAACACAGACTGATTGCTAGGCCTCACCCCCAGAGTATCTCATTCAGTAGATTTGGGGTGGTGTCCGCATTATACATTTTTAAGAACTAAGGCAGTGGTTCTCAGCCAGGGAAGACATTTGACAGTATCTGGAGTTACATTTAAAGACTTTATTTTTTAGAACGGTTTTAGGTTCATAGCAAAATTGAGAGGCAGGTTACCTAGATTTCCTAGACCCCCTTCTCCCCCATCAATATCTCTTATTCACAGTATTTTGTCATCTCAAATCCTCCTTTCAACTTTTTTCATTTACCTTTAAAATCTCAGGATACTGTAGATCCTTTCAAAGATCACTCTTCCAATTCTCCCTCACTGGAATCTTTGAATATTTTTTACACATTTAAGAGTTGCTTTGAAGGTACCTACCCTAAAGCCATCTTCTTTGTAAGTCTCAAATATAGAGTAATTACTATTCTTTTTAAGGATTGCTTGAAATGTTTTTATCTCTAGAGCAATTTTAAAAAGAAGTTAAGATACATTTATTTAAAGAGAATAATAGACTTTATAATAATATTTATTTTTTAATGTCCATAATTTTTTTCTTATGCCCCTTGTGCCACAACACTAGTTTCTTGAAGATTTTTAAAAATCTTAAAGTCTAGTGTTCTATTATGTTAGAACAGGATAATAGGTTTTATGAAATGGAAAAGGGTGGAACCTCTTTCTGAAGTGAAGAGCTCTTTTCATCCTGGCTGGAAAACAAGTTCGACAGGTTTGGATTCAGCCCCTGGGGTACATAGATGACCTCAAACACCCACAGGGTTTGAAGGTTATAAATATAACTTGCTTACTCCAAACTTCAGGAGCAAGGCTTGACATTTCTTTCTTAACTCTGAGAGGGATGTCCCTATTCAAATGGTGATTTATTGTTGCACTCATGTGTTTCAGAATGAGTAAGAAATAGGTATTATACAATCACATAAACAAAAACCATCTAGTAAAACAGACTGAGATGTGCCTAGTAGGAGAGACTGACAATTCCACAAGTGACTAAAACAGACAGAAAACCCAAGTGCTCTAGTAGACACACAAACTGTGAGTGGTGGTTGTGTTTGATTTGAATTATCAGAGGAAGGTTCAGAAAGGAATGACACTGAGTGATGTCCGGGATTTGAAATAGTTGAGCTGGTAAGAGAACATTTCAAGAGATCTTTGGGCATCTGTAGGTTAGATACAACGGCAGTGCAAGAGTTAAAGGCACATCTCATAGAGCTGCTGTGGCTCCAGGCATGAACAGTAAGACTTAGTGGGGAATACATGGGGAATAAAGAGCTCACCGATTTGAAGTGAACAGGAACAGCCACCTGGGTATTAGTTCTCACTTTGAGAATTGACTGAATCTTAACTTAAAGCACTCTAGATTCTGTTGGTGTCTTCAGTGCTACATCCTAAGGGTAGACAGGAAGCAGGTGATATATTGTAGATCCAGGTCTCTCCATCCTGGAAAGCTCCCTGAGGTCATTCTTAAAAAAGACAATATAAACCTTATTTCTGGATAGGACTACAGTTGGTATTAGGAAGCTTCCAAACACAATCATAGTGTCTTTACCAGTTCTCAGATTTTTCATTTTGGGTTTGTTTTCTTTTTTAAAATTGTTTGTCCGCATATTATATTTCATGGAGTATAGTTAATCCCCCAGTTCTCAGCTGTAAATAAATCACTGTTGATGAGACTTTTCAAACCACTTCCTGTTGACTGCT
Organism: Bos mutus; assembly: GCF_027580195.1. NCBI lineage: Eukaryota > Metazoa > Chordata > Mammalia > Artiodactyla > Bovidae > Bos > Bos mutus. Next base: position 76,141,394 of record NC_091617.1, read on the forward strand.
TATCCCTATGAGTTCTATGACAAGGTCAGGAATCTGTTAAGAAAGAGACAGCTGAAGGACATCCAACAGTGTATTTCAAGCACTTCTAGTACACGGTTGAATCAGGCTTTCACCTTACAATGCAAGCAAACTCTGTACTCCAAGGACCCCTGCTCTGGAGGCACCTGAAAGAAACCCAGTCAGCCACTGGTTTGCACAATTCCAGGGGTGGCACCGTGTAACAGTGGTATCCTGATGATGAGATCAGCCAAGAATGAACTCCCAGGAAGATCTCTCAGAAAGTCTGATGTCATTTAAGACCTCAGTTATCCAAGTAAATGAAGAAGAATGTGAAATGGGTATTTCCCCTGTCAGCAGCTTGGCACAGACCCAAAGGGTCTGACTGTGCCACCAAAGGAAGTAGTTCTTCCTCTGCTTGTCTGAGGTTTCCTGTATCATGAGGCAGGGTTTCATGAGTGGGGTACTTTAGGTAAATCTATGGATCTTTAAGTCAGAAAGGATTGCTGGACATTACATCCACTTTCAAAATAGGTCTTCATACAACATATTAGAGAGAGAGATGCAACAAAACAGACCTATAGTGGGAGAAGCACAAACATTCCAATCAGAAAGTTGACATCTAAATTCCTCAGTTACCACATTTACTCATGTCACTGCCTTAACTTCTCTGAGTTACTCTTGAATAGGGGGTGTGGGGAGGACAAGGTATTCATACTATTTTTAGAACAATAGTCTCAAGAATCAAATGATGCAATGTATCTGATAATGTTTCATAGGCTAGTGGATCTCAAACTTTAACATGCATACAAATCACCAAGGATCAAACACTCTTTGACATACATCACAGCAGGATCCTCTATGACCCACCTCCCAGAATATTGGAAATAAAAGCAAAAATAAACAAATGGGACCTAATTAAACTTAAAAGCTTCTGCACATCAAAGGAAACTATTAGCAAGGTGAAAAGACAGCCTTCAGAATGGGAGAAAATAATAGCAAATGAAGCAACAGACAAACAACTAATCTCAAAAATATACAAGCAACTCCTACAGATCAACTCCAGAAAAATAAATGACCCAATCAAAAAATGGGCCAAAGATCTAAATAGACATTTCTCCAAAGAAGACATACAGATGGCTAACAAACACATGAAAAGATGCTCAACATCACTCATTATCAGAGAAATGCAAATCAAAACCACTATGAGGTACCATTTCACACCAGTCAGAATGGCTGCAATCCATAAGTCTACAAATAATAAATGCTGGAGAGGGTGTGGAGAAAAGGAACCCTCTTACACTGTTGGTGGGAATGCAAACTAGTACAGCCACTATGGAGAACAGTGTGGAGATTCCTTAAAAACTGGAAATAGAACTGCCTTATGATCCAGCAATCCCACTGCTGGGCATACACACTGAGGAAACCAGAAGGAAAGAGACACGTGTACCCCAATGTTCATCGCAGCACTGTTTATAATAGCCAGGACATGGAAGCAACCTAGATGTCCATCAGCAGATGAATGGATAAGAAAGCAGTGGTACATATACACAATGGAGTATTACTCAGCCATTAAAAAGAATACATTTGAATCAGTTCTAATGAGGTGGATGAAACTGGAACCTATTATACAGAGTGAAGTAAGCCAGAAGGAAAAACATAAATACAGTATACTAACGCATATATATGGAATTTAGAAAGATGGTAACGATAACCCTGTATACGAGACAGCAAAGAGAGACACTGATGTATAGAACAGTCTTATGGACTCTGTGGGAGAGGGAGAGGTGGGAAGATTTGGGAGAATGGCATTGAAACATGTGAAATGTCATGTATGAAATGAGATGCCAGTCCAGGTTCAGTGCACGATGCTGGATGCTTGGGGCTGGTGCGCTGGGACGGCCCAGGGGGATGGTATGGGGAGGGGGGAGGGGGGAGGGAGGAGGGTTCAGGATGGGGAGCACGTGTATACCTGAAATTTAAAAAAAAAAAATTAAAAAAAAAATGAAGATTCTGGGACAAATCTGGGGCAGGGCTGGGGCATTTACATTTCTAACAGGCTTCTGCGTGGTATTATCTTCTGGCTGGTCTATAGAGCCCATTTCTTTTTCAAACTTTAAACTTTTTGTTTTTTTTTTGGTAAAACTTCTTTTTTTTTTTTAACTTTATTTTTTTATTTTTTTTAATTTTATTTTATTTTTAAACTTTACATAATTGTATTAGTTTTGCCAAATATCGAAATGAATCCGCCACAGGTATACCTGTGTTCCCCATCCTGAACCCTCCTCCCTCCTCCCTCCCCATACCCTTCCTCTGGGTCGTCCCAGTGCACCAGCCCCAAGCATCCAGTATCATGCATCGAACCTGGACTGGCAACTCGTTTCATACATGATATTATACATGTTTCAATGCCATTCTCCCAAATCTCCCCACCCTCTCCCTCTCCCACAGAGTCCAAAAGACTGATCTATACATCAGTGTCTCTTTTGCTGTCTCGTACACAGGGTTATTGTTACCATCTTTCTATTTTTTTTTTTTAATTTATATCTGGGTTTTTTTTTTAAACTTTACATAATTGTATTAGTTTTGCCAAATATCAAAATGAAACCACCACCATATATACGCGTTAGTATACTGTGTTGGTGTTTTTCTTTCTGGCTTACTTCACTCTGTATAATAGGTTCCAGTTTCATCCACCTCATTAGAACTGATTCAAATGTATTCTTTTTAATGGCTGAGTAATACTCCATTATGTATATGTACTACTGCTTTCTTATCCATTCATCTGCTGATGGGCATCTAGGTTGCTTCCATGTCCTGGCTATTGTAAACAGTGCTGCAATGAACACTGGGGTACACGTGTCTCTTTCCCTTCTGGTTTCCTCAGTGTGTATGCCCAGCAGTGGGATTGCTGGATCATAAGGCAGTTCTATTTCCAGTTTTTTAAGGAATCTCCACACTGTTCTCCATAGTGGCTGTACTAGTTTGCGTTCCCACCAACAGTGTAAGAGAGTTCCCTTTTCTCCACACCCTCTCCAGCATTTATTGCTTGTAGACTTATGGATCGCAGTCATTCTGACTGGCGTGAAATGGTACCTCATAGTGGTTTTGATTTGCATTTCTCTGATAATGAGTGATGTTGAGCATCTTTTCATGTGTTTGTTAGCCATCTGTATGTGGTCTTTGGAGAAATGTCTATTTAGTTCTTTGGCCCATTTTCTGATTGGGTCATTTATTTTTCTGGAGTTGATCTGTAGGAGTTGCTTGTATATTTTTGAGATTAGTTGTAAACTTTTTATTTTGTATTAGGCTGGTGCTTCCTTGGTTGCTCAGATGTTAAAGAATCTGTCTGCAAAGCGGGAGACCCAAGTTCAGTCCCTGGGTTGGGAAGATCTGCTGGAGGAGGAAATGGCAACTCACTCCAGTATTCTTGTCTGGAAAATTCCATGGACAGAGAAGCTTGGCAGGTTACAGTCCTTGTGGCTGCGTAGAGTCAGATGTGAATGAGTGACTAACACTTTCACTTTCATAGCTGATTAGCAATGTTCTGGTAGTTTCCGGTGAACAGCAAGGGACTCAGCCATTCATACACATGGATCCATTCTCCCCCAAACATTTTTAATAGCATATCATTAGAGACTGAAGTGTCACACAGTAATTGGTTGTTGTTATTTCAATAAGTTTTCAAAGAAGGTTATTCTTCAGTCTTTACATTAAAAAAAAAATTTAATTCACCAAGTCCTATCCCAACCCTCCACATATCCAACAATTCTATAAAAGCTTACTTAATATAGTGACTCCTGCCCAAAAGGTCAAACAGCAGTTTGACTAAAGAGTAGGCTTATGGGAAAATGACTTTTTTTTACTCAATCTTTATGTTCACTGGTTTCACATTTATCTCTGTGCACGTCAGACATTTGGGAATTGTGATGACACAAAAAAATTGAGTACTTACTAAGCTGCAAAAGATAATTGGAGGACATTTTATACAAGGATCCCTTGAAAATCAATACACAGTATTTGCATATAGTGTATATCAATATAATGTATGTGTGCTCAGTTATTTCAGTCCTGTTCAACTCTCTGCAACCCCATGGACCATGGCCCGCCAGGCTCCTCTATCCATGGGATTCTCCAGGCAAGAATACTGGAGTGGGTTGCCATTTCCTTATCCAATAATGTATACATTTGGGTAATATTTTATATAATTTAACATTTTCAGGATACTCTCACGTATGTTGCTCCATCATTAATTCTTTGCAGAAAAGTAGGCTGGGCAGGTCCCATTTGGCCCATTTTATAGATGACGAAACTGGAACACAGAGAAAAGAAGTGAGTTGCTCAAGATCGTACTCATACAGTTGCTGCAATGCTAAGGTAAAGCCCAGTTCTTCACATTTTTAATTCAGTGCTCTTTCCTTTGTCTCCCTGTCCACAGCACTTACCATATTGACAAAACATTAGGGTTTGCCTTGTTGAAGCCTGGAAATGAGAAAGGTATCTGCATGTTAAACATGTTAGACAGTACAGATTTGGTTACTGTGGATACCTCGTAAGCAGTGAGCCCATAAACATGGATATCTCTCATTGTGATCAGAAGAAAACCTGCTCCAACACTGAACTTTCAGATGATTCATTTGCTTGTTTAATTCCCAGCCAAGAATGCAATGTCCTACTCCTTTTGGAATGTTTACAGATGAGAGTTAGAGCTTGGGGGTGGAGGACAACCTGACTACTACAATCATCCTAAGTGGGTGCTTGGTTTTCTACTCTCAAAAAATATTCTTACCTTTCTTCTTACTTCCTCTATGATATGTCCCTGGCCATGCCAACTCATAGCGATCTCAATTGCTCTCTTTCTCTTTTAGTGTTAACAACCTCCTGAGAAACACTTATGAGGCGTCTGGAATTATAATTGATGTTTTGCCTAAAGTGATGTTTCACTCAGGGGTGTGTGTGTGTGTGTGTGTTCATTGCCAAATGAAATTGGGAATCCTTCAAGGGCAAGGACAAACGTATTTCATGCTTTGTCTTATACAGAATGATGGAAATAAAAAATGGAGGTACAAAGTGAAAACTATATTGAATTTGGAGTCAGATGATCTGGATCAATTTGTTATTAGCCATGTGACCTTAAACAAGATACTGACACTTTGAGCTTTTGCTGCCTCATCTAGAAAATGAGAATATTAGTGCCTATACAATGGCATCCCACTCCAGTAGTCTTGCCTGGAAAATCCCATGGACGGAGGAGCCTGGTGGGGCTGCAGTCCATGAGGTCACTAAGAGTCGGACACGACTGAGTGACTTCACTTTCACTTTTCACTTTCATGCATTGGAGAAGGAAATGTCAACCCACTCCAGTGTTCTTGCCTGGAGAATCCCAGGGACAGAGGAGCCTGGTAGGAGGCTGTCTATGGGGTCGCACAGAGTCGGACACGACTGAAGCGACTTAGCAGCAGCAGCATACTACTGTCATGAGAAATAAATGAAATACTATGTGTGAAAATAAAAGTGCTTTGCAATCTCGTAAGAGCTATATAAGTTTAAACAATATATTTGTATTTACTTTAAGAATAATATAGATTAAATTTGAGGAATCTACTTCTAACTCTAGTCTAAAAGAAATGGATTTGCTTCACACTTCACCCATAAAACGTTTTATATCTCAATGTCCCTCTATGCAAAGAAATACAGCCAAACGTAAACAATATTATTAAAAATTTTCTTTTCCAAAACTGGGCATGATAAAAGATTTATGATTTAAGAGAAGTTGATATAACCCAGATGCTAAAAATATTCATTAAGATCTGTCAACTTTGTAGTTTCATGGAACTCAGATAGTAGGAGTTACATTTTGGCTTAGGAAATTCCCTTTTAAATTCTCAGTATGTTGCACAAATGTTAAGTGAAATAGCATAATTACCAAAACCTCTAAGGGTAGGAAAATGATTCGCTCTCTAGAATAAGGGTGCTAATGTAAGCAGAACTCACATACTTACCAGCTTGTGTGCTCTGAACACAATTGTAAAAACCCAAATCTATCATTCTCTTCCTATTTATCCACTTTCTGTTGGTACCGCATCAAAAATACTTCCTGTTTCTGGTCTTGAGACAATTTTAAAGCATACCTTCTCCTTTTCCTTACCCTATCACACACAATAATAGTTCCTACCTATTTTAATACCTATTATGTTTCTGGAGCTGTACCAGTGCTCTTTATTATCTGTAAGCTTCAAATACATCTTGCAAAAAGGTTTCATTGTCCCCCTGGTATAAAAACCAACATGGCAAGACTCTTAAGTACATTGTTTCCAGCCCTTCTGTGGATCAGCAGACCACAATTGAAACTGGGTCCCTGTGGTTCTTTGCCTCTGTTTTTACGAGTAAGCACAGTTCAGGTCTCAACTCTCTTCTATCAAAATATTTTACATTAATTACCTAGACAATTTTAAAAACATTTTCAATCATTTGTATCTACCGGTAGATATATTTCAAATGAAATTACGAAGATATTGAACATCCTCCAGACAAATACTTTTTGAATTAAATTGGAAACACTAGATAATATAAAGATAAGCTGGAATCAAGATTTCTGGGACAAATATCAATAACCTCAGATATGCAGATGACACCACCCTTATGGCAGAAAGTGAAGAAGAACTAAAGAGCCTCTTGATGAAAGTGAAATAGGTGAGTGAAAAAGTTGGTTTAAAACTCAAAATTAAAAAAACTAAGATCATGGCATCCAGTCCCATCACTTCATGGTAAATAGATGGGGAAACAGACAATGGCTGACTATTTTTAATGGCTCCAAAATCACTACAGATGGTGATTGCAGCCATGAAATTAAAAGACACTTACTCCTTGGAAGGAAAGTTATGACCAACCTAGACAGCATATTCAAAAGCAGAGACATTACTTTGCCAACAAAAGTCCATCTAGTCAAGGCTATGGTTTTTATAGTGGTCATGTATGGATGTGAGAGTTAGACTGTGAAGAAAGCTGAGCACTGAAGAACTGATGCTTTTGAACTGTGTGTTGGAGAAGATTCTTGAGAGTCCCTTGGACTGCAAGGAGATCCAACCAGTTCATCCTAAAGAAGATCAGTCCTGGGTGTTCATTGGAAGGACTGATGTTGAAGCTGAAACTCCAATACTTTGGCCACCTCATGCAAAGAGCTGACTCATTGGAAAAGACCCTGATGTTGGGAAAGATTGAGGGCAGGAGGAGAAGGGGACGACAGAGGATGAGATGTTGGATGGCATCACCGACTCAATGGACATGGGTTTGGGTGGAGTCCAGGGTTTGGTGATGGACAGGGAGGCCTGGCGTGCTGCGGTTCATGGGGTTGCAGAGTAGGACACGACTGAGAGACTGAACTGAACTGAACTGAAGAACTTGCAGCATAATGAATTGAGTAGTGACATCATTCCTATACAACCTAAATACTTTTTTAAGAAGGAACTGGCTTAGTAAAAAAAAATAAAAAGAAATACTGGATTATGAATCAAAATCCCCAAGATCCAGTCATTGCTCTATAAGTGACTTTCTATGAGATAGTTGGTAATTATCTTTTTTTCAGACCTCAAATTTCCCATTTGTGACTTGAGGAAGTTCTTTGAAGCGTGTCACTAACATATGACCAACTGTCCTGTGGCATTAGCTTGCCCAGCCTTATCCCCGACCATTCCACCCACACGTCTCCATCATGTCTTTCCTCTTTTTCCAATGTAGACTTACTTGGCATATACTACCTTACTCAGAAATGCCTTAGTCTACCAATACAATACCCATACTATTTTAACTTAATTTTATTCTCTAAATTAATTTGCAAAACTTTAGCTTTGTTCTAACTAATCATGTCTATGAATTCACACATTCAGAAAAAATGCTTTCTAATACTCATGAGGAGTATACAGTCAACAAAAACAAGACCAGGAGCTGACTGTGGCTCAGATCATGAACTCCTTATTACCAAATTCAGACTTAAATTGAAGAAAGTAGGGAAAACCACTAGACCATTCAGGTATGACCCAAATCAAATCCCTTATACAGTGGAAGTGAGAAATAGATTTAAGGGCCTAGATTTGATAGATAGAGTGCCTGATGAACTATGAAATGAGGTTCGTGACATTGTACAGGAGATAGGGATCAAGACCATCCCCATGGAAAAGAAATGCAAAAAAGCAAAATGGCTGTCTGGGGAAGCCTTACAAATAGCTGTGAAAAGAAGAGAAGTGAAAAGCAAAGGAGAAAAGGAAAGATATAAGCATCTGAATGCAGAGTTCCAAAGAATAGCAAGAAGAGATAAGAAAGCCTTCTTCTGCGATCAATGCAAAGAAATAGAGGAAAACAACAGAATGGGAAAGACTAGGAATCTCTTCAAGAAAATCAGAGTTACCGAAGGAACATTTCATGCAAAGATGGGCTCGATAAAGGACAGAAATGGTATGGACCTAACAGAAGCAGAAGATATTAAGAAGAGGTGGTAAGAATACACAGAAGAACTGTACAAAAAAGATCTTCATGACCCAGATAATCATGATGGTGTGATCACTGACCTAGAGCCAGACATCCTGGAATGTGAAGTCAAGTGGGCCTTAGAAAGCATCACTACGAACAAAGCTAGTGGAGGTGATGGAATTCCAGTTGAGCTATTTCAAATCCTAAAAGGTTATGCTGTGAAGGTGCTGCACTCAATATGTCAAAAAATTTGGAAAACTCAGCAGTGGCCACAGGACTGGAAAAGGTCAGTTTTCATTCCAATCCCAAAGAAAGGCAATGCCAAAGAATGCTCAAACTACCGCACAATTGCACTCATCTCACACACTAGTAAAGTAATGCTCAAAATTCTCTAAGCCAGGCTTCAGCAATACGTGAACCATGAACTTCCTGATGTTCAAGCTGGTTTTCAAAAAGGCAGAGGAACCAGAGATCAAATTGCCAACATCAACTGGATCATTGAAAAAGCAAGAGAGTTCCAGAAAAACATCTATTTCTGCTTTATTGACTATGCCAAAGCCTTTGACTGTGTGGATCACATTAAACTGTGGAAAATTCTTCAAGAGATGAGAATACCAGACCACCTGATCTACCTCTTGAGAAATCTGTATGCAGGTCAGGAAGCAACAGTTAGAACTGGACATGGAACAACAGACTGGTTCCAAATAGAAAAAGGAGTACGTCAAGGCTGTATATTGTCACCCTGCTTATTTAACTTATATGCAGAGTACATCATGAGAAACGCTGGGCTAGAAGAAGCACAAGCTGGAATCAAGAATCCCGGGAGAAGTATCAATAACCTCAGATATGCAGATGACACCACCCTTATGGCAGAAAGTGAAGAGGAACTAAAAAGCCTCCTGATGAAAGTGAAAGAGGAGCGTGAAAAAGTTGGCTTAAAGCTCAACATTCAGAAAACGAAGATCATGGCATCTGGTCCCATCACTTCATGGGAAATAGATGGGAAAACAGTGGAAACAGTACCAGACTTTATTTTTCTGGGCTCCAAAATCACTGCAGATGGTGACTGCAGCCATGAAATTAAAAGACGCTTAGTCCTTGGAAGGAAAGTTATGACCAACCGAGATAGCATATTCAAAAGCAGGGACATTACTTTCCCAACAAAGCTCTGTCTAGTCAAGGCTATGGTTTTTCCTGTGGTCATGTATGGATGTGAGAGTTGGACTGTGAAGAAGGCTGAGCGCCGAAAAATTGATGCTTTTAAACTGTGGTGTTAGAGAAGACTCTTGAAAGTCCCTTGGACTGCAAGGAGATTCAACCAGTCCATTCTAAAGGAGATCAGCCCTGGGATTTCTTTGGAAGGAATGATGCTAAAGCTGAAACTCCAGTACTTTGGCCACCTCATGTGAAGAGTTGACTCACTGGAAAAGACTCTGATGCTGGGAGGGATTGGGGGCAGGAGGAGAAGGGGACGACAGAGGATGAGATGGCTGGATAGCATCACTGACTCAATGGATGTGAGTCTGAGTGAACTCCGGTTGGTGATGGACAGGGAGGCCTGGGGTGCTGCGATTCATGGGGTCTCAAAGAATTGGACACAACTGAGCGACTGAACTGAACTGAACTGAACTGAATACTCATGAAACTTAATGAATAACTAAAAAAATTTTTTTAATATCTGCACCCCAAATCTTGTATATATTTCATTATAAGCAAATCATACCTTGGGAAATTCAAAATTTCCTTTGGGATTCCATAAAGATACTTGTCTAATTCCAGAGAGCTGTGAGACAAAGTCCAGCTGGGAATGGAGCCAGCACCCTTTACCATCCTTTCCCAGTGTTAGGCACTTTTCTAATACCTATCCTAGTTACCAGGTTGACCCATTTACTTACTCCATCCTGAAATCTTCTACCACCACCTGGCCTCATCTTTGTGAATTCTTTTCTGTGTCCCATGCTTGGACAAATTTCCTTTCATGACCAAACACATAAAAGACAAAAACACACTAAGTAGTGACTTAAAATAGCATGGTTTTAGTAGTGGCCAGTCTACCATCTCCTTGACAAAGAAGGTACCATCTTATCCAAACTGCATTTTGTCCTTCTGGATATCAGAACGACCTGAACTGCTCAGCATGGTCTATCAGACCCTCTTAGAGATCATTTCTACCTTGGGTCCCTGGGCGTCATGACCTTGAGCAAGATCACTGTGTTGTTTTTTTTTTCCCCCTTTCTGGTTTCTTGATTGTAAGGTGGATATAAACACAACTGGAAGTTAGACTGAACCTAATGGTCATGTGCCATGAACCAGTGACTGAAGAACCTTATGTCCCAGATAATTTACTTGTGAAATAGGAAAACTATCTTAAAAGTGATTTTTATGAGATTTAAATGAGGCACTGTAATTAAAATATCCAGCATAACGTGTGGTAGCATTCTTATCAAATGTCATTTCCACTTTCAATACCTGAAATACAGTTATGATCTGGCTATTACTATTGTTTCTAGCCTGTGAGAATATTGGCTTCTTTAGCTACATTTAAACTATATTTCTATTTGCCCCCATGGAGATACACTGTCCCTGTGAAGGCCTCTTTACTATACAGCAACTTCCTTGGCAAGGCTGTCATATCAAAACCTGATTTCTGAGAGACATCCCATTTTCTTCCTGTTTCAGGCCTATGGGAAGCTAATTTAAAAGCAGAACTGATATGACTTACTCTAAATGTATAAATGTTTTCTGGCTTGAAAATCCATGCTTCTTTTCTAATAACCTCTGTAAGTATTCAGTCACTACTACTCACAAGAGACAAAATAGTTTACCTGTTTATTCATTGCAATATTTAGCAAAATGTTGATATTTATCAGCACATATTGCGGAGAAGGCGATGGCAGCCCACTCCAGTGTTCTTGCCTGGAGAATCCCAGGGACAGGGGAGCCTGGTGGGCTGCTGTCTATGGGGTCGCACAGAGTCGGACACGACTGAAGCGACTTAGCAGCAGCATGTAACAGATGCAAAGAGATTCATAATTCTACTCTACTTTGTTTTTTCTCTTACACGTTTCTTTTTTCAAATTGAAGTATAGTCAATTTACAGTGTTGTTTTAGTTTCAGGAGTATAGCAAAGTGATTCAGTTACACATTTTATATATATATATATATATATATATACACACACATATATATTTTTTTATTAGATCATTTTTACCTTACAGGTTATCCCAAAATATTGAGGACAGTTCCCTGTGCTATACAGTAGGTCCTTGTTTGTTACTTATTTTATATGTACTAGTGTTATCCATCCTCACCCTTCTCCCTTTGGTAAACATAAGTTTGTTTCCTATGCCTGTGAGTCCATTTGTTCTGTAAAAAGTTCATTTGTATTATTGTTCTTCAGATGTCACACACAAGTGATATCATATGATATTTGTCTTTTTCTGTCTGGTTAGTTCACTTAGTATGATAATCTCTAGGTCCATCCATATTGCTGTGAATGGCACTGTTTCATTCTTTTCTATGGCTGAGTAATATTCCATTGTGTAAATATACCACATCTTTATCCATTCAAATAAAAACTGAGGGAGAGGGTATGGAGGAAAAGGAATCTTCCTACACTGCTGTTGGGAATGTAAATTGGTACAGCCACTATGGAGAACAGTAAGGAGGCTCCTTAAAAGACTAAAACCAGAGCTACCATATGATCCACCAATTCCACTCCTGGGCATATCTTCAGAGAAAATCATATGTGTCTTTGAGAAGATACATCCCAGTGTTCATTCCAGCACTCTTTACAATAGCCGAGACATGGAAGCAGCCTAAATGTCCATCAACAAATCCCACTCTACTTTAAAGTAGGTTTGAAAATTTCCCTAGCAAAATATTTAAGAAAAAAAAAGAAGATTTTCTTTTATAGTTTTACAAATTACTTCTTGGGTGACCTTAAAGCTACAATTGTTTCTCCTTATCTTTTACCTTTGAAGATAATAGTTATCTACAAAATATCCTGCTTTACCTCAACTCATATTCTCTATTCTGACCAGAAAAATTACCAACTTTCCTAGGTAAATAATGCAGTTGATTTGTCTCCAGAGCTTACATATATACCCTCCCTTTTGCATGGCTTGCTGCCCACTTTCCTGTCCAATGAACAGAATCACTTTTCTCCTGAACACTGCTAATGACTATTTCTTCAAAAAGGGTTTTAAGTGGATCCTGTGGAATGAGTCCATCTCTATGCAGCCACAATGGTGTAAGTATCGTGTACAGTGTTTCTATATAGCCTTGGAGTTTTTTGTTTTTCCAATGAGGTTTGTTCCACCACCATTTTTAAGTTCCTCAAGAACAAAGATGATTTTCCCACTTCCTTAATAATTTACCACAAAATCAAAAGCAATGTCTTTTGCAATGTGGGACTTTGAGGTATGTAAATTAGAAAATATTTTTCTGTTGGGAGATCTGAAAAATTCTATGACTATTCTGGGAGACCAGTGTGACAAGTTTCATGTAATTTAGGCCAGGGAATAAGTGATATGGGGGATCTGATAGCTAGACAGTTTGGGTGAGAATTTCTGATTTCATCTTTCTTCTACTTTGTGTGGTTATATTTTTTGAGCCTCTCTCACTGCTACAGTCACCCTTGTTCCTTCCTTTTGCCTCCTACTGATGATTCAGCTACTTTAACAGCTATTAAAGGAGGAAAGGAGAAAAATATCTGAGATTAAAATATTAAAAACTTGAATGCGCTTAAGAAGTATTTGCTGAGCAAAGAATTGAATTACCATCACTGCTGTTTCAGCCCTCAAATTATTTTTCATTTGAACAAAGATGAGAGTCTTAAGAAATGTCATTGCGAGGTAAATGGATGCTTTGCATGCTAATTATAGAGAGAATAACGCCCTCTTGAGGCAGGCAATAAGCAGTAGACATATTTCTTAAAAGGAAAGAAATAAAACTCTATCTCAAGACTCCTGCTACATATCTAATCAATTGGGAAAGCAGGATTTCTGATGAACCCTGAAATTTCTAAGACTGTAATCCTGGAAATTCAGGCAGGAGGGATTAGACTAAAATATCATCAGAAGGGTGCCTTCAAATATAAACTCTGACTCTAACATTTTGGTATGAAAATGTATATAGTTCTATGCATGCATGTATACACAATCACGTCCAATTCTTTGCAATGTCATAGACTGTAGCCCACCAGGCTCCTCGGTTCATGGAATTCTCCAGGCCAGAATACTGGAGTGGGTTGCCATGTCCTTCTCCAGGTGGAGAATCTTCCCGACTCAGGGATAGAACCCATGTCTCCTGGATCTCCCACATTGGTAGGTAGATTCTTCACCACTGTGCCACCTGGGAAGCCCTATAATAATTTTACTTTTAATTAAGAAGGAAAAAAGAGATAGAGAAAAAGAGGAAACATATGGAGAAAGAAACAAGGAATTTTAAAAAATTACAGAAAAGGAAATAATCAAAGAATGGTAAAAAAAAAAAAAATGGCTCTTCTATGAAAAAAAGTATTGAAGAAAGTAGGGAAAACCTAGAACATTCAGGTATGACCTAAACACATCCTTTAGGATTATACAGTGGAAGTGAGAAATAGATTTAAGGGACTAGATCTGATAGACAGAGTGCCTGATGGACAGAGGTTCATGACATTGTACAGGAGATGGAGCAAGACCATCCCCAAGAAAAAGAAATGCAAAAAGGCAAAATGCCTGTCTGAGGAGGTCTTACAAATAGCTGTGAAAAGGAGAGAAGCAAAAAGCCAAGGAGAAAAGGAAAGATATAACCATTTGAATGCAGAGTTCCAAAGAATAGCAAGGAGAGATAAGAAAGCCTTCTTCAGTGATCAGTGCAAAGAAATAGATGAAAATAATAGAATGAGAAAGACTAGAGATCTCTTCAAGAAAATTAGAGATACTAAGCGAACATTTCATGCGAAGATGGGCTCAATAAAGGAAAGAAACTATGGACCTAACAGAAGCAGAAGATATTAAGAAGAAGTGGCAAGAATACACAGAAGAACTGTACAAAAAAGATCTTCACAACCCGCATAATCATGATGGTGTGATCACTCACCTAAAGCCAGACATCCTGGAATGTGAAGTCAAGTGGGCATTAGGAAGCATCACTATGAACAAAGCCAGTGGAGGTGATGGAATTCCAGTTGATCTGTTTCAAATCCTAAAAGATGATGCTGTGAAAGCGCTGTATGCAATATGCCAGCAAATTTGGAAAACTCAGCAGTGGGCACAAGACTGGAGAAGATCTGTTTACATTCCAATTCCAAAGAAAGGCAACGCCAAAGAATGTTCAAGTTACCACACAATTGCACTTATCTCACACACTAGCAAATTAATGCTCAAAATTCTCCAACCCAGGCTTCAGCAATACATGAACCATGAACTTCCAGATGTTCAAGGTGGATTTAAAAAAGGCAGAGGAACCAGAGATCAAATTGCCAACATCAACTGGATCATTGAAAAAGCAAGAGAGTTTCAGAAAAAAACATCTATTTCTGCTCTATTGACTATGCCAAAGCCTTTGACTGTGTGGATCACAATAAACTGTGGAAAATTCTGAAAGAGATGAGAATACCAGACCACCTGACCTGCCTCTTGAGAAATCTGTATGCAGGTCAGGAAGCAACAGTTAGAACTGGACATGGAACAACAGACCGGTTCCAAATAGGAAAAGGAGTATGTCAAGGCTGTATCTTGTCACCCTGTTTATTTAACTTATATGCAGAGTACATCACGAGAAACACTGGACTGGAAGAAACACAAGCTGAAATGAAGACTGCTGGGGGAAATATCAATAACCTCAGAGATGCAGATGACACCACCCTTATGGCAGAAAGTGAAGAAGAACTAAAGAACCTCTTGATGAAAGTGAAAAAGGAGGGTGAAAAAGTTGGCTTAAAGCTCAACATTCAGAAAACTAAGATCATGGTATCTGGTCCCATCACTTCATGGCAAATAGATGGGGAAGCAGTGGAAACAGTGGCAGACTTTATTTTGGGGGGCTCCAAAATCACTGCAGATGCTGATTGCAGCCATGAAATTAAAAGACGCTTACTCCTTGGAAGGAAAGTTATGACCAACCTAGACAACATATTCAGAAGCAGGGACATTACTTTGCCAACAAAGGTCTATCTAGTCAAGGCTATGGTTTTTCCAGTGGTCATGTAGGGATGTTAGAGTTGGACTGGAAAGAAAGCTGAGCACAGAAGAATTGATGCTTTTGAACTGTGGTGTTGGAGAAGACTCTTGAAAGCCCCTTGGACTGCAAGGATATCCAACCAGTCCATCCTAAAGGAGATCAGTCCTGGGTGTTCACTGGAAGGACTGATGTTGAAGCTGAAACTTCAATACTTTGGCCATCTAATGTGAAGATCTGACTCATTTGAAAAGACCCTGATGCTGGGAAAGGTCGAGGGTATGAGGAGAAGGGGACAACAGAGGGTGAGAGGGTTGGATGGCATCACCGACTCAATGGACATGAGTTTGGGTGAACTTCAAGAGTTGGTGATGGACAGGGAGGCCTGGCATTCTGCAGTCCACGGGGTTGCAAAGAGCTGGACATGGCTGAGTGACTGAAATGAACTGAATGAAAGAAAGGAAAGGAAAAGAAAAGAAGGTATCTGCTTGAGTGATGAGTTCAAGTTTCTTTTAGTAATTGTTTATTTAACTTGTGTTCCTATGGCTCCCCCTATGGGCAGAAAGATTGTTTTTCCTGTCCTCAATCACTGAATGCTTTTCAAGTGGCAGTTGGTTCCTGTAGCAAAGTGAGAGGTTTATTTTCTCCCAGGAAAATGTGCTCTTTGCCACTAATACTGGAGATCTATAAAATCACTACTGATTTTATTTTAAGATATACATTAAAGGACTTTGTATTATTGAGACATGGTAATAAACATTTAACAAGGCCACACATTCTAGAGGCCATATTAAAGTACAATTTTCGCTATGATTTCTTTAGAGTCCATTTTCAGAAAATAGCCAATAATTATAAATATTTACAACAAAATAATGTCTTTTATGGAATGAACTTCTTACAAAGTCATTTTTTATTAGTTAATCCTTCAAATAGGGCAGAGTTAAAGCATCACCATCCCTCCAAATGAATAAATGTCAAAACTAAGGCAAAACTAAGGAAAAAGACCAGTGTAGTAATTTGAATGCAAATTAGTGGCTGAGGTTCAGGTATCACACTGACACAACTCGGAAGAATTTGCAGGTCAAGAATCAATCAATTTCTTTAGAGTTGCTTAGAAACTTTGAATTTTTTTTCTCATTTCTGTATTTGAAAATTACGATGACACATCAGGACTCAAATATATGACATCTCTCCCATCATGTTTCCCTGATTTTCAGACTCCAGAAGTAACATTTTCAATTATATACTCCTGTCGCATTTCACCTGTACCTCTCTATAGCCTTTTAATATGTATGTGTGATAATAATTAAATTTATAGCTATACTGTGATCTCCTCATGGACAAAAGACACAATTCTCATTTCTTTGCTGTCCCAAATGTTCACTGGATGAAGAGAGGTGTGTATATGCAAAAATATACAGTGCCTAACACAGCATGGTAAAATTCCAAATAAGTGTTTAGGGTAAATTAATTGAATAATTGCTGAGAAGTGTATAAATAAACCCATGAAGGAGCAGTTTCAGTAAAGTTCACTCACAAAGCAAATTAAGTGTCCTAGAAGGAAACATAGGTCAAAGCAACATTAATCAATGTTGCATAAACTAAGCAGAACCCAGTGCTAAAGCACACTGGATGAAGATCTGACAGCAATAGGTATCAGTTTATTCAAAGAGTAGGTCTGATTCTGGACCTATTATTGTATGTGACATTTCTTTAATCTTTTCAGTATTTTGGGACATGCTCAGGGAAGTTTCTCAGTTCTGTTTTCTACCACATTTTTTGATCCCTTTGTGAACTTTTAAAATTAAAATACTTTTTTTAATTGCTAGAATTTTTATTTTATTCTTCATGAGCATCTCTTCTTTATCATGATGTTTGGTTCTCACTTTTTGAAGCTGGTTTTGAAAGAAGTTACTTCCTTTGGCTTTTTGTGATATTAAATACTGTTTTAAAATCCTTTTTAGTCTGCATTATGGTCTCTTCCCTTGTGGTTCAGATGGTAAAGAATCTGCCTGCAGTGTGGAAGACCTGGGTTCAATTCCCAGGTCGGGAATATCCCCCTAGAATGGAATGGCAACCAACTCCAGTATTCTTGCCTGGAAAATTCCATGGACAGAGGAAGGAGCCTGGAAGGCTACAGTAAATGGAGCGGCAGGTCGAAAAGAGTCAGACATGACTGAGGGACTAACACTTAAAATAGTTTTTACTTTGCATTATGGTCCCTACTTCCTTAGTTATAAGTTCTTTTGTTAGCTGAGTTTATTTGTGTTTCTATAAAGATGTGGATGTTACTTAGCTATTTTGTGATTCTCGGCTGTTCGTAGAGGAATTCTTTCCATATTCTGCAGTGGGAATTTCTCCTAGTGTACTGGCTTCAGTATTGTATAGATACTAGCCTTGAAAATGGTTTAGTTTTAAATTTTTCTGCTAGGCAGAGACATCTCAAAATCTGTTTCCAAGCAACATAGCCTTTGTTCCAGCTTGATGATAGCGAAGAAGCAGACTCTGTGGTGGATTCAAGTTTGTTTTATTCTTTCCTTGTTTTTGATTGTGGCTAAAAATTTGTTCATTAAAAAGCATATATTTATCATTTTAACTGATTTTGTATAGAAAGAAGAGATTTTATCTTATTTCTCATATGCTACCTTGAACTTAAAAAGAATCACTGGTATTTCTAGTTTTCTAAAATATTTATACTGAGAATTATTTTAATACATATCTTTTTAGCAACAGTTGAGCTGAATATTATTGTATCCTCTGTTGTGTTGGTACAGTATTTCTGAAGAGAAGTATGAGCACTTCAGTAACTATTTGCGTGCCTTATGTTAAAGAATAGTTTAATAGTTCCTATGGGGTACTTATTTTTTTTTTTTGTATTTCTTTATTTTGTTTTCCACTTCCTCATTCCTTTAAAAGTGAAGTCCACTTAAGTCTGGTATTAGAATTTACATGAGTGGATTTCCCTGGATCTATTTTTATCCTCAAATGATGAATGGAAGAATATATCTCTGACCTTACTATTTCACTCTGAGGATCTGGTTGATGTGTAAAATGTTTAGTTAAGTTTCTAGTATTTAGTTGTTATTTATCAAATTATTTTTCCTAATTCTCCTCCTTTCCTATTGAGTTATTTCTCTTTGTATAGGGAAATATATTTCTTGAAAATTTAAAATTGATATTGTATTTCAGTTGAGTAGATGTCCTCATTGGTTCAGTGGTAAAGAATCCACCTGCCAATGAGGGAGATATGAGTTCAATCCCTGGGTCAGGAAAATCCCCTGCAGAAGGAAATGACAACCCACTCCTGTATTCTTGCAAGGAAAACCCCATGGACAGAGGAACTTGGTGGGCTACAGTCCAGAGTTGCAGAGTTGGACATGATTGAACACACATTTAAATTGTCTTTTTTTTTTTTGCTAAAGAAAAGCTATAATACTATCTTTGAAATGAACCACATCTGTTGGTCTAGAGGTTCTATGCTTCACTAAGGGTCCACTCCACCCCACTCCAGTACTCTTGCCTGGAAAATCCCACGGACGGAGGAGCCTGGTAGGCTGCAGTCCATGGGGTTGCACAGAGTCGGACACGACTGAGCAACTTCCCTTTCACTTTTCACTTTCATGCATTGGAGAAGGAAGTGGCAACCTACTCCAGTGTTCTTGCCTGGAGAATCCCAGGGACGGGGGATCCTGGTGGGCTGCCGTCTATGGGGTCGCACAGAGTCGGACACGACTGAAGCGACTTAGCAGCAGCAGTAGCAGCAGCAATTTCTTAAATTGGACTTTTTGTTAGATTTTATGAAAATAAAAATCAACTAAATGAGGAAAGCCCATGTCATAAAAATAATCATTCTTCTTTCCCTTTGAAAAAATGTATCTGTTGAGATGAACTTCTCTGGTATTGCTTTTAAAAATTTCAAGAACTAGCTGAAGGCAACTTTAAATGATTTTTAAAAGGCCATCTAAATTGTGATTTAATGAATTATATCTAACTTACTAAAGAAGAACTGCAGAGTTCCAGGCTTTTTAAAAACATATTTTAAATTTTAAATATCACAAAGTACTATTAAAAGAACTGTTTGCTAAGTGTTAAAGTTATCCATGGGTCTTCATGCTGCTGGATTAACATTTGTAATGGGCACAGGGTCTGTGGCTGTGCACTTAGAAAGCTGTTTTCTGTCTGTGGGCTTTTGCTTCTTTATGTGTAAGCTGAATCTACATTCCACTCGTGGTTCCTTACCACAGAATGGGGAAGGAAAATGAGGTAATGTCTGTAAATGTGTCAAATGTCTAGAGCTTCCTGTTCAATAAGTTAAGAAGAGATTATTAGACATGAAAAATAAAACAGAAATATTATTTATTTTTAAATCAGTGAGACGAAGAGACAAGAAGACAGACTTCTTGTTCCATTCCATTCACTTATTCACACATTCATTCATTCCAAATGTCATTGAGAGACTACTGTACCCTAAGCACTGTGTAAGATATGGGGACTACAAAGTTGAAAATGGTATAGTTCTTTAAGGAATCTACCACCTAGTAAGGGAAGCAGTTATAGACAGAAAGAGCTGTAGCAGAACACACGACATGATGAAGACTCAGTGTGAGTATCAAGGGTATAGGAAAATATCAGTGTAAGAAGGGAAGAGTGAAGTAGGAGTTGCTATAATTGACTTATATTTTTGAAAAGCTATTGATAATATTCAACTGCATTTACAAGCTGCTCTAAGGCAAAAAATGTCTTAAGATTATTTCAGCACTATAAATCAGAGTCTGTTAGTATTTTTCGTAGTTAGGTTTTTAATTAACTGTAGCTTTTCTTAAAAGTACGTAAAATTAGGAAAAAAATAAGTTTAAGCTATGACAAACCTAGAGCGAGTATTAAAAAGCAAACATCACATTGCCAACAAAGGTCTGTACAGTAAAAGCTATGGTTTTTCCAGTAGTCATGTACACATGCAAGAGTTGGACCATAAAGAAGGCTGAACTTTTGACACTTTTGAATTGTGGTGCTGGAGAAGACTCTTGAGAGTTCCTTGAACTGCAAGGAGATAAAACCAGTCAATCCTACAGGAAATCAGTTTCAGCTCAGTTCAATCACTCAGTTGTGTCTGACTCATTGCGACCCCATGAACCGCAGCACGCCAGGCCTCCCTGTCCATCACCAATTGCAGGAGTCCACCCAAACTCATGTTCATTGAGTCGGTGATGCCATCCAATCATCTCATCCTCTGTCGTCCCCTTCTCCTCCCTCCTTCAATCTTTCCCAGCATCAGAGTCTTTTCCAATGAGTCAGCTGTTTGCATCAGGTGGCCAAAGTATTGGAGTTTCACCTTCAACATAAGTCCTTCCAATGAACTCCCAGGACTGATCTCCTTTAGGATGGACTGGTTGGATCTCCTTGCAGTCCAAGGGACTCTCAAGAGTCTTCTCCAACACCACAGTTCAAAAGCATAAGTTCTTCTGTGCTCAGCATTTTTTTTTTTTTCAGCTTTCTTTATAGTCCAACTCTCACATCCGTATATGACCACTGGAAAAACCATAGTCTTGACTAGATGGACCTTTGTTGGTAAAGTAATGTCCCTGCTTTTTATTATGCTGTCTAGGTTGGTCATAACTTTCCTTCCAAGGAGTAAGTGTCTTTTAATTTCATGGCTGCAATCACCATCTGGTGATTTTGGAGCCCAGAAAAATAAAGTCAGGCAATGTTTCCACTGTTTCCCCATCTGTTTGCCATGAAGTGATGGGAAATGGACCCTGGATATTTATCGGAAGGACTGATACTGAAGATGATGCTCCAATACTTTAGCCACCTGATGTGAAGAGTGGACTCATTGGAAAAGACCCTGATGCTGGGAAAGATTTAGGGCAGGAGGAGAAGGAGGTGACAGAGGCTGAGATTGTTGGATGGCAATCACCGAATCAATGGATATGAGTTTGAGCAAAATTTGGCAGATAGCAAAGGACAGGGAAGCCTGGCGTGTTGCAGTCCAAGGTGTCTCAGTGTTGGACATGACTTATTAGAGACTCAACAACAACATTAGCTAAGCAAAATGTGAATCTCTTATTCTGTGTCCCCTAGCCCCCACTCCTCCATCCTTCCTCAGTTGTACTCACCACTAATAGATTTGTCTGCATTTCTGCAGTCCCCTTCTATGAGTTGACTTTCATACACAGGTAAATTAATTATACATTTCAAAAACAAATGGAAACATAGTCATGCAATTTGCTTTTTCAATTAAAATTATTTCTTAAAAATTCTTGCATAATTTCATATAGATGCACTTCTTTTAAAATTACTATTGCATAGAATTCCACAGTATAATTTCCTTTTAGAATGAATTTACAGTGCCTGCATACCCAGGGTTTGTCATACACTTTCCAGGAACACATGTGAGTGAAGAAAGGAATTGAGTTCCTGAATCTTCAACTTTCCAGTGTGCTCTGCCTCCAAATCCATTTGCCTGAGAATGCCTATGATCAGATTGGTTTTCTTTCCTCTCCCCACTTTCACCATCAGTCGCCATTCTCCTTTTTAACAGCAGAAAAGCATGTCTTTCACCAGTTCCTATTATTTACTATGATGTAATTGTCTCAAAATATAAAACACTTTGCGGTGCAAATCAAAGGACAATGGAAAATGCATAGCTTCTGGGGGAAGGGGCCAGGAAGAGCAAGGCATGGAAAATTTAAACACTGAGAATGTAATACTGATTTCATTCAGGCAATTGAAATAGCTTTGCACTGGAATTCAGAAGTAAGACGGCTGTCCCTTGAATAGGTATATATGTCTATTTGAATTGCAAATGAAGTCAAATATTTTTGATATATGAGAGCTATCTTTGCTATTTGGATTATATGGCAGACTTTTTCCATATATTGATTGAGTGAACTTACAGCCTTAAACTTGGATTAAAATATTTTTAAAGCATGGGCACAATATTAAAAACATCAGAAATCACATCTACAATAAAACACTGTGATTAAAATAAAGTCAATGTCACAGTTTCTCAAAATTATTTTAGGAATAATTGAAAAAAAAAAAGTTTAAAGGCAGTCTTCTAATACTCTCCTATTAATGGACTTCCATCATTCCTTCACTCAGCTGATGCTTACTTGCTACTGTGTGCTGAGTAACTATTTGAAGATGTGGAGGTAGGCCAGTGAATAATAATAAGCAAAATCATCCAAACAACCAAAGAAAAACCCAATCAAAAACCAGTCCAGTAGAAGGAGACAGAAAATAAAAACACACCATTCTATAAAGCATAAAATATACAGTATGCCAGATGGCATAAGAGTACGTGCACAGGTCCTGTGCTGAGGTCATGTCTGGAGTTTTTGAAGATTTAGAAGATGGATAGAGAGTCTTGAGAAGAGTGAGCCAAGGGAGTCCTGGTAGGCGAGATGAGAAAGGTAAGGGGAGGGAACTTTGGGAGGAAAGAAGTGAGGGCTAAAACGTAGGTTAAGATTTAGATAAATTATTGTAAAAATCCTGACTTTCACTCTGAATGAGATGGGAAACCAGTGGAAAATTCTAAGCAAGAGAGAGAGAGAATCTGACACTCATTTTGAAAGAATCACTCTACTGGCCCTGTTGAAAGTAGACCACAGAGTGAAAGCTGAGAGGCCAGGTAGGAGGCTGTTTTAGGCATTTGGGTAACAGATGGCGGTGGCTCAGACCAGAGCAAGCATGGAGGAGGTGGGCGTTGATTGGATTCTTCAAAGATCTTTACAATACATCTGTAATAAGATTGTACAAATTACTGCCAAATGGGATGGAGATAAGAAAAAGTGATTTCATATAGTGATTTCTAGGCTTTTGGCTTAAACTATTGAAGTGATAGTTTCTAGTTATTCAGTTCTGGAAGACCAAGATGAGAACAGGTTTGGAAAACAGGATCAAAAGTTTATTTTTCAAGCCATGTGTGAGGTGAAGTGTATATTAGATATGAAAAAGAAGCTGTCAGTAGGCAGGTAGATATATGAGTCTGGAGGTTGGAGGGGGAATCTGAGCTAGAAACATAAATTTTCAAATGGAGAGAAGTGGATGTTGAATCAGGGAATTTAGAGACTGGAAGAGGTCACAGTATAGATGGAGAAGAGATCTTAAGACCAAGTCCTGGGAAACTGCAACAGGAGGAAGTGAGGAAGACGATGAGGAACCCAGAAAACAGACTCAGTCTCTCTGAGTAAGGGGCCATTTGAGGAAGAGAGAAAAAGTCAGGAGAGTGCAACATTTTGGAAAGTAAGAGAAGAAAGTGCTTTCACTTTAACATGCTCCACATTTTTCTCTATATTTTTTAAGTTAAGCAGCGAACATATATCTTTGTGCACATATGTAACTATTTCCTAAGGATTGATTCCAGAAGTAGACCTGATTTGCCAAAGATGTGTGTACTTAAAACTTTATAGATTCTGCCAAATTGCCTTCTAAAACTGCTTCACAGATTTATCACTCTTCAAGATGGTTTGAGAGTGCCTATTGCCCCACATGGTTACACATTCTTGATAATACTGAACTTTAAAAATACATTCAAATATCTTATTTTCATTTTATGTACACCCATGGCAGATTCATGTCAATGTATGGCAAAACCAATACAATACTGTAAAGTAAATAAATAAAACTGAAAAAAATACATTCAAATATCTTACTGTGATTTTAACTTGCATTTTTCTTAGTGTTAAATTTGAGCATTTTAATGGTTTATTGGCCATTTACATATGCTAAGTGAATCCTGATACAGCTCATTTGCCCATTTTCTATTGATTTGTTTTCTCAGTGATGTGTAGATAGAGAACAGCATTTTTATATTCAGAAGTAGTTTCCAGTCTGTCACTTGCTGTTGAACTTTGTTTATGGGGTCTTTCATTACAGAGAAATTGAAAGATTTTATATAGTCAAGTACTTCAGACATTTTCTTTATGGTTCTGGAGTTGTGTTTTGCCTATATTTCCCCTACCATATGGTTATAAAAGTTACCCTGCATTTTCTCAACACTTTTATAGTTTACTTTTTACATTTACCACTCTAGACCATAAGGAATTTATACTAATAGATGGCTCAAAGTTGAAAATAACTGTTTTTCCCAAAAGCATAACACATTTTGGCAATGCCATTCATTGAATATCTGCTTTCTTTTTTCCCAGTGATTTGAAATGTCACTTTAATCATCAGATGAACATCAACATTTTTTTGCATCATTCTGTTTCTTGATTCTGTGTGCAATTCAGTCATCCTACTTATTTACTTCTGCATATTTTACATCTTTTAATGACTTATCTTATGATCTTTATGTATCTTAAGCAGGTCTTATGGGGAGGAATGTTTCACATTTTCTTTTTTGTTTAAGCATTAGTATCTATTCATGACATTCCAATATATAACAAAAAAATATTTTGGGAATTTGCATAGGATTTTGTTGGATTTATAGCTAAATTTGGAAATGGCATTCTTATTTATAATAATAAATCTTTTTTTTCAGTAAGTGCAATATACTCTTTCCTCTGTATTCTTTGGTTGTTGTTGTTTAGTTGGTCAGTTGTATGTGACTCTTTTGCGACCCCGTGGACTGTAGCCTACCAGGCTCCTCTGTCTATGGGTTTTCCCAGGCAAGAATACTGGAATGGGTTGCTAATTCCTTCTCCAGGGGATCTTCATAACCCACGACTGAGCCTGTGTCTCTTGCCTTGGCACACGGATTCTTTACCACCGAGCTACCAGGGAAGCCCTTATTCCCTGGTAGGCTTCTTTAATTATCTTTATATTAGGTTTATTCCTAGTTAATTTATGAGTTTTCCAGGATTTTATGAGGAAGAGTATATTCAAAGGGTGCCCAAGAGGAGGGTCTATCTCAGATTTTAATATTTTCTAGGTCTATTGGCTAGACTCCCATATTCACATAGCACATAACATAATTAAAATATGTCTTCAGGTTAATTTTGGTACTTTCATTTTATAGCTGATAACCTAATAAAATGGACCACTAGATGGCAGAAAAAGCCATCTTTTCTTAACTGGTAAAACTTATTTAGAAAGAAATAACTGATTTACAACCCCACTGAGAAGAATAAATTATTTTATAGTCCACAACACACCAGCATTCACTGGCAATAATATTGGCCTAGAAAAGTCAATATTAAATATGTCAATGATCCCTACTTCACGATAATTGACATAAATTATATTTTATTAAATTCCTTATGTAAATATGTTTTTTATTCTTTCTTGAAAATTTTTCCTCCCCACCACTCTCCTTGTTCTATTGCCCACGTTGAAAATTGAGTCTCAGAAAACCAAAGGTTAACATTCTCAAGATGCTCTGGCAAGAGTATACCTTTACTATAGTACAAAAAGAAATATGATCTTTGGAAACACTATTCCCTGTTCTAACTCTATACCTAATTCAGTGTCTGGCATGGTGTTCAGTAATGTTTATTGAAGGAATAAGTAAATATGTGCGTGCACATTCAATCGCTCAGTTATGTCTGATTCTTTGAGACCCCATGGACTGTAGCCTGCCAGTCTTGTCTGTCCATTGGATTTTCCGGCAAGAATACTGTAATTGGTTTCCATTTCCTCCTCCAGGGGGTCTTCCCAACCCAGGGATCAAACCTGTGTCTCTTGTGTCTTCTGCATTAGCAGAAAGATTCTTTACCACTGAGCCACCTGGGAAGTCTCAATGAGTATATACAAAGAATCAAATCTTGACTTTGCTAGTTAATATCCTGACCTTAGTCAAGTTATTTGCCTCTGGAACAAAAATCAGACTGATTATATTCTATGCAGCCAAAGATGGAGAAACTCTATACAGTCAGCAAAAACAAGACCTGCATCTGACTGGCTCAGATCATGAGCTCCTTATTGCAAAATTCAGGCTTAAATTGAATAAAGTAGGGAAAACCACTAGGCTATTCAGGTATGACCTAAATCAAATCCTTTATGATTATACAGTGGAGGTGACAAATAGGTTCAAGGGATTAGATCAAGTGATAGACAGAATGCCTGAAGAACTATGAAAGGATCTTCATAACATTGTACAGGAAGCAGTGACCAAAACCATCCCCAAGAAAAAGAAATGCAAGAAGGCAAACTGGTTGCCTGAGGAGGCTTTACATATAGCTGAGAAAAAAAGAGAAGTGAAAGGCAAAGGAGAAAGGGAAAGATATACCTTATTGAATTCAGAGTTCCAGAGACTAGTAAGGAGAGATATTAGAAAGAAGATACTGATGAATTCCCTGGTGGCTCATTCAGTAAAGAATGCACCTGCAGTGCAGGAGACCTGGGAGACCTAGGTTCTATCCCTGCATTGGGAAGATCCTCTGGAGGAGGGCATGGCAACCCACTCCAGTATTCCTGTCTGGAGAATCCCATGGACAGAGGAGCCTGGAGGGTTACAGTCCACAGGGTGGCAAAGAGTTGGACACAACTGAGTGACTATGCACACACTAAGCACACTGATGAACCTATCTGCAGGGCAGCAATGGAGAGGCAGACATACAGAACAGACTTGTGGACACAGGGGATGGGGGAAGGAGAGGGTGGGGTAAATGGAGGAGCATGGAAACACATACACTAGCATAAGTAAGATAGACAGCCAGGAGGAATTTGCAGTATGTCTCAGGGAACTCAAACTGGGGCCCTGTGACAACCTAGAGGGGTGGAATGGGGTGGGAAGTGGGAGTGAGATGCAGGAGGGAGGGGATATATGTATACCTATGGCTGATTCATGTTGATGTCTGACAGAAACCAACACAGTATTGTAAAGCAATTATCCTTCAATTTAAAATATTTTTTTAAAGAAGAAGATCTTTTTTTTTTAATGTTACTGTCTTTTTTTTATTGGAGGCTAATTACTTTACAATATTGTATTAGTTTTGCCATCCATCAACATGAATCTGCCACGGGTGTACACGTGTTCCCCATCCTGAACCTCCCTCCCACCTCCAAATGAACAATGCAAAGGAATAGAGGAAAGCAATAGAATGGGAATGACTAGAGATCTTTTCAAGATAATTGGCTATGTTCAAAATCCTTCAACCTATACTTCAGCAGTCTGTGAACAGAGAACTTCCAGATGTTCCAGCTGGATTTAGAAAAGACAGAGGAACCAGAGATCAAATGGCCAGCATTCGTTGGATCATAGAGAAAGCAAGGGAGTTCTGGAAAAACTTCTGCTTCATTGACTATGCTAAAACCTCTGACTGTGTGGATCACAACAAACTGTGGAAAATTCTTAAAGGGATGGGAATACCAGAACACCTTACCTGTCTCCTGAGAAACCTGTAAGTGGGCCAAGAAGCAACAGTTAGAACTGGACATGGAAAAATGGACTGGCTCAAAATTGGGAATGGAGAATGTCAAGGCTGTAACCTGGGTCTCCTATGTTGCAGGCAGATTCTTTACTTCTGACCCAGCAGGAAAGCTGTAGATTGTCACCTTGCTTACTTAACTTTTATGCATAGTACATGATATAAAATGCCAGGAAGATGGATCACAAGCTGGGAGCAAGATTACCAGGAGAAATATCAGCAATCTCAGATATGCAGATGATATCGCTCTAATGGCAGTAAGTGAGGAGGAACTAAAGAACCTCTTGAGGGGGGTGAAAGACAACAGTGAAAAAGCTGGTTTAAAACTGAACATTTAAAAAACTAAGATCATGGAATCTCGCCCCATCATTTCATGGCAAATAGAAGGGGGAAAAGTGAAATCAGTGGCAGATTTTCATTTCTTAGGCTCTAAAATCACTGCAGATGGTGAGTGCAGCCCTGAAATTTAAAAAAGACCTTTGCTCCTTGAAAGAAAAGTCATGACAAACCTAGACAGTATATTAAAAAGCAGACATATCTCTTTGCTGACAAAGGTCCCTATAGGCAAAGTGATGGTTTTTCTGGTAGTCATGTACACATATGAGATTTGGACCTTAAAGAAAGCTGAGCTCCAAAGAATTGATGCTTTCAAATCGTGGGGCTGAAGAAGACTCTTGAGTGTCCCTTGGACAGCAAGGAGACCAAATCAGTCACTCCTAAAGGAAATCAACCCTGAATGTTCATTGGAAGGACTGATGCTGAAGCTGAAGCTCCAATACTTTGGCCACCTGATGCGAAGAGCAGACTCATTGGAAAAGGCCCTGCTGTTGGGACAGATTGAGGAAAAGTGAAGAAGTGGGCAACAGAGGACGAGATGGTTAGATGGCATCACCAACTCAATGGACATGAGTTTGAGTAAACTCCAGGAGGTAGTAAAGGACAGGGGAGCCTGGCATGCTGCAAGCAATGGGGTCACAAAGAGTCGAACATGACTTAGTGACTGAACAACAACAACAGCAGAACTTAATTTTACTCTTCTCTAAAGTGGGGAAAGTGTACTTACATTTTTGTCATCATGTAGAATGGGAACTTTATGAAAGTGTATGGCAGATAGTAAGCATGCTGTGTATTGGTTTTCTCCTCTCTTTTATTGACTGAATAATAAAACTTATTTCTCCAGGTACCCTGGTTATTCTACTGTAAAGATTTTATTGTTTTGGTAAGGCTATTACTGTATAGGATAGATGGTAATTTAAAACTGAAATTTAGACTGTGACTATTATCGCTAGCTCTAGAAGAGATACAGGTTTCCTATTGCTTTGTTTTATAAATGAAGAAACTGAGGCACAGAAAGAGGGAGTATCTTTCTCAAATTCCTTCACCAAGTTCATTGCTGCAGTGAAACTACACTCCAGGTTTTTTAGCTTCCCAGCACAACACAAGATGTTTTGCTTTGCGTCCCTCGTCTCTCTCTCTCTTCTCTGCCTCCCTTTACAAGGCAGCTTTCCAAAATTACAGTCAAATGATCATTAGCCAAAAGGGACCCCCTGGAGAAGTCAGGCAGATGGCAGGCAAAGTTAAGACACTGCATCTGGTAATGTTTTATTCTCATGTTAAACATCAGCTAGAGACTCAGGACAAGCCCTCTGGGGTGGCCAGAGTTCTGCAGCTCACATGTAACACTTTGCATCCACTCTGGCTTCTGAGAAACTGGAGCACAGATGAACAGCTGAGGAAAATGTGAGAGTCAGCAGTTAATCAAAGGGCAAGTCTGCGATGTGGCTCAGGATCCAGCCCTCTCTTCTGAGCAACCAGAGTGTGGAGTCTAACTCTCCCACCTCTCTGTGTGTCACCGGCACCTATGTTCAGTAAATGCTTAGCCTTCGCGTACACTAATTATTTAGATATTCAATTAGCTGATTTTTTCCAAAATATTTCATATTTCCTTGCACTTTTCTCCATCAATTGAAATGTGTTCTTAAATTACATGTTAAAAGTATTTGACACTTAAAAAATAATGTTTACTAGTAAGTAAACTTCATTTCAAATTTCATTTTCTTATAATTGTATTGACCTTTTAACCGAAATGTTTTGCTTATTTAACCCACTCCCCTCTTCAGATTTTTGTAGAAAAATCTTGGCATCTGGTAAAAATGTGTTTGTAAAAGTAGAGTTCATTTCATCTTTAAATTTTAACCTTCAGTTTTTAAAAATAGATAGTTGCTCATAATTTTCATTGATTTTCAATGAGTAGATACAATCAGTATTATCTTTTTGAGAATGTTTAATTTCATTGAGAAGTGACGTTTGTTAGACCCAATGAAGTGGAATTAATTGTTTAAAATACTAGTCACTCATTCATTCAATTGATCATTTATTGAGCATTTCCTATTTTCTAAGACTTTGTTTGCAGATTTCTGTGTTACTCATTATAAAAAGCTTTATAGTAGGTATTATTAGCCCCACATTCCAGATGAATTAACTGATATTTAAAGAGGCTCATGTCACATAACAAATTAAAAAAACCAAGGCTCAGATTCAAATCCAGAGTATTTGGGCTTCTCTTGTTGTCCCATGAAATCTCAATAAACTAATAATGCTGCTTAATAATAATATTGCTTTTAAAATTAATAATAGTAATCATTATTAATAGATTTATTAAGTAAATAGTATTTAGCAGTGGCCACATGTTACACATTATTACAGATAGTGCTTGATATTTTCTTCACATTTTTTCTCATTCCTTTGGCTTCCCTGATGGCTCAGCAGGTAAAGAATCCACCTTCAGTGCTTTAGACTCAGGAGAAGTGGGTTTGATCCGTGAGTCAGGAAGATTCCTTGGAGGAGGGTATGCAACCACTCCAGTATTCTTGTTTGGAGAATCCCATGGACAAAGGAACCTGGCCAACTACAGTCCATAGGCTGGCAAGGAGTCAGACACAACCAAGGTGACTGAGCAGACACACACATATATATACAGCATTTAAAGATCATAAGAAAAACAATGACAGGGAAAAGATTAAAATCCCTAATTTTACCCCAGACAGCTCCTGAGGAAGAGAGGCCTCCAGGAGACCTTCCTTCAAAGAGTTACTTGAGCTACATCTTCAAGAAGAATAGGAACTCAGCTTGTAACAACATTTCAGAGAATGAATCAGAATCCTTGTTGAATAACTTGTGCAAAGCACTACACTGTGAGAGACAAGGTGCATTTGAAGAATTCAAACCAGTTCAGAATGAGGGGAATACAAAGTGTATGTCAGGGGGTGTCAGAGGCTAAGGCATATAGCCAGTGAGACAGGGTCCTGAAGATCCCTCGAATACAATAAGGTGCTGAGTCCGCGGAAGAGGGTAAAAGTTTTGGCAAGGATCTATCCCCCATGAGAACGAGCAGCGTGTTTAACAAATAAATGATCAAGACTGATTTCTACATGCTTTCTTTATGTATTCCCTGAGTATAAGTGCTGCTTTACTTCAAACCCACCTTTAGTATCAGATCTTGATTTCTTAGAGGTGCAGTGGAGACAGCGGAGATTGACAAAACACCCCATAAAGTAGCAGGAGCCTCTTGGTGTGGGGTCCCGGGCTCTGAAGTTTTAACCAGATGTCTGGACACAGCCTCAGTTTGTTTTCCTTCTGAGTGTGGCTCTTACTTTATGCTGTTCACTCAGACCTACAGCTGGGAATAGAGACTGAAAATGAGAGGGCTTGCCTGAGATCTAGGAGACAGAGAAAGAGAGAGATGAAAGTGTTGACCCTTCCAATCTTGACTTCTGTTTCAGAGATTAGTGCAGATCTTTCTGCTCTGTTGGGAGAAGAGTATACAGCTTTACCTGGAAAAAAATGAATGATGTTTTCTAACGCTGTTGAGCAGCACTGGTGGGACTAAAGTTGGGATGGGCTTGTATACTAATAGGGGCCAGTGATAAAATTTATTACAATAACAGTCATTGGGCCCAGTCTGTGTGTCAAGCACTATACTAACCATTTTACAAACATTAGCTCATTTTTTCCTCACGCTAATCCCATGAGGTAGGGATTCCTTTTCCTCTTTTACCGATTAGAAAGCTGTGTTTCATGAGGTTAAGTAGTTTCTCAGACTTCACCCTACACTTCTCTTGTGCAAGAGCCAAGAGTTATACACAGGTCTGGCTGACTCCAAGCCCATGCTCTTTAGAGAGGCAGTTTTATGTGGTAGAAACCACACTTTTTAAGGAGTCAGTCTGGATTTGAATTCTCATTCTGCCCCTTAATTTGCTGCAAAATCTCAGTTAAGTCATCTATTCTCTATTTCTTGGCTTCCTTATAAGCAAATGGGATTGATCATAATTTTATTTACTGCAGATATTTTTTTGTGGAAACCAAATGAATTCATATATATATATATATATATACTTCTGATATTGTCAAAGTCTATTTCAAGAATTTACATATTTTTATTTATTTCAAAGCCTCAATTGTTGTACCAAGAAATTTGCAAAAACAGTGGTCATGCATAACTCAGATGGACATTGGAAGAAACAACTGAGCTGATCTATGCGGAAGTACTTTATAAACTGTAAAGTACTGTACAAATGAGGTAATGTGCAAGCAATCACCTTATAATTCTAAAAGGCTGTAAGGGATTATAGTGATTACTGTCAGTTCCTTGGAGACCAATAATAAGTATCACTAGTTAATATTCGTTCACTTTTATTAGGTTCCTTAGATTTCTGTGGCATATATTTTCCAAGAAACTTGGCATAGAACTTCGTCCTAGCCAGTTCTCCCGCTCCCAGACCCTTTGCCACTATAAAACAAGATGACGCCAGCATAAAAGTAGCTCCATGTTCTTTGAATGACCTGCCAAAGTCAGAGCCTCATGTATTACATATCCTAGGATCGGCACATGCATTAATACTATAAAAGAGGTTTTGTGAGAGAGACAAATACAAACACCATGAGGTCACTTCTTCCAGACTATAACAGGATGCAGACTCTTGGAAGGAAATAGTATAAATGTCCTTTTGGAAAATTTTGTCTCTGAGTACAGAACACATTATAAAATTTTCCAGAACCCTCCAACATACAGTACATCAACAGTGTGCCTTTTCTTTTCTTTCCTTTATCCATCTCTCTGTCTCTTTTTAAGTCATTCTATTTTCAGAGAAAGAAGGAAAAGCTGGGAGGAAATTTCAGTTACTAAGGATTTCCAACGTGAATTTCTGCTCTTCAGGCCCAGGTCTATTTGCAGAGAAAACAGTATAATCAGTCCAGAACCAATGTCCCAATCTCACTTTTCCAGCTGGGTGAATAGTTCAATACTCAGCCTTCTTCATATGCCAAGGAAGGCAGTATGACATGAAGCTAAACAAATCAGATCAGATCAGATCAGTCGCTCAGTCGTGTCCGACTCTTTGCGACCCCATAAATCGCAGCACGCCAGGCCTCCCTGTCCATCACCAATTCCCGGAGTTCACTGAGACTCACGTCCATCGAGTCAGTGATGCCATCCAGCCATCTCATCCTCTGTCGTCCCCTTCTCCTCCTGCCCCCAATCCCTCCCAGCATCAGAGTCTTTTCCAGTGAGTGAACTCTTCGCATGAGGTGGCCAAAGTACTGGAGTTTCAGCTTTAGCATCATTCCTTCCAAAGAAATCCAGGGCTGATCTCCTTCAGAATGGACTGGTTGGATCTCCTTTCAGTCCAAGGGACTCTCAAGAGTCTTCTCCAACACCACAGTTCAAAAGCATCAACTCTTCGGCGCTCAGCCTTCTTCACAGTCCAACTCTCATATCCATACATGACCACAGGAAAAACCATGGCCTTGACTAGAGGAACCTTTGTTGGCAAAGTAATGTCTCTGCTTTTGAATAGGTTGGTCATAACTTTCCTTCCAAGGACTAAGCGTCTTTTAATTTCATGCAGTCACCATCTGCAGTGATTTTGGAGCCCAGAAAAATAAAGTCTGATACTGTTTCCACTGTTTCCCCATCTATTTCCCATGAAGTGATGGGACCAGATGCCATGATCTTTGTTTTCTGAATGTTGAGCTTTAAGCCAACTTTTTCACGCTCCACTTTCACTTTCATCAAGAGGCTTTTGAGTTCCTCTTCACTTTCTGCCATAAGGGTGGTGTCATCTGCATATCTGAGGTTATTGATACTTCTCCCAGCAATCTTGATTCCAGCTTGTGCTTCTTCCAGTCCAGCATTTCTCATGATGTACTCTGCATATAAGTTAAATAAGCAGGGTGACAATATACAGCCTTGATGTACTCCTTTTCCTATTTGGAACCAGTCTGTTGTTCCATGTCCAGTTCTAACTGTTGCTTCCTGACCTGCATACAAATT
The DNA here is from genome assembly GCF_027580195.1 of Bos mutus. Taxonomy (NCBI): domain Eukaryota; kingdom Metazoa; phylum Chordata; class Mammalia; order Artiodactyla; family Bovidae; genus Bos; species Bos mutus. The sequence goes on from NC_091617.1 coordinate 76,175,666, forward strand.
TCTCAAGAGGCAGATCAGGTGGTCTGGTATTCTCATCTCTTGAAGAATTTTCCACAGTTTATTGTGATCCACACAGTCAAAGGCTTTGGCATAGCCAATAAAGCAGAAATAGATGTTTTTCTGGAACTCTCTTGCTTTTTCCATGATCCAGCAGATGTTGGCAATTTGATCTCTGCTTTCTCTGCCTTTTCTAAAACCAGCTTGAACATCAGGAATTTCACGGTTCACATATTGCTGAAGCCTGGCTTAGAGAATTTTGAGCATTATTTTACTAGCGTGTGAGATGAGTGCAATTGTGCGGTAGTTTGAGCATTCTTTGGCATTGCCTTTCTTTAGGATTGGAATGAAAACTGACCTTTTCCAGTCCTGTGGCCACTGCTGAGTTTTCCAAATTTGCTGGCATATTGAGTGCAGTACTTTCATAGCATCATCTTTCAGGATTTGGAATAGCTCAACTAGAATTCCATCACCTCCACCAGCTTTGTTCATAGTGATGCTTTCCAAGGCCCACTTGACTTCACATAAGAGTGCCTGATGAACTATGGAATGAGGTTCGTAACATTGTACAGGAGATAGGGATCAAGACCATCCCCATGGAAAAGAAATGCAAAAATGCAAAATGGCTGTCTGGGGAGGCCTTACAAATAGCTGTGAAAAGAAGAGAAGCGAAAAGAAAGGAGAAAAGGAAAGATATAAACATCTGAATGCAGAGTTCCAAAGAATAGCAAGAAGAGATAAGAAAGCCTTCTTCAGCAATCAATGCAAAGAAATAGAGGAAAACAACAGAATGGGAAAGACTAGAGATCTCTTCAAGAAAATCAGAGATACCAGAGGAATATTTCATACAAAGATGGGCTCAATAAAGGACAGAAATGGTATGGACCTAACAGAAGCAGAAGATATTAAGAAGAGATGGCAAGAAGAACTGTACAAAAAAGATCTTCACAACCCAGATAATCACGATGGTGTGATTACTGACCTAGAGCCAGACATCCTGGAATGTGAAGTCAAGTGGGCCTTGGAAAGCTAAACAAATACCGAAGCACAAATCAGGAGATTTTGGCTTTACTGTGTAATTACACAGATAATTAAAGTATGGCAACATAACTATTTTTAAGTATAGCTACTGTGTTTCTGGCACTACTTGACAGAAGCTCACTAAACAGTTGCAGAATTTAAAAACTCAGTAATAAGCAAAATTTTAATGAAGGCTTCACTGCACTTACCTGATCATTGTACTTCTAGACGTCAAGAGTGCTAGCCAGAGCATGTAACTTGTTCTTGGGACAAAGGAATGACTCCAGAGCTGGCATAAGAACTGTGAGTCAAACCCAGGCTTGTTGCCTCCACTATTGGAAGCTGCCCTTACAGTGAATGAAGGGCACCTCTCTGAGCCTCAGTTTCCTCATCTACAAATGAAACAATTAGACCAGATAATCCCTAAGACACCTTCCAGTTCTGTGGCTGCTGCTGCTGCTGCTATCGCTTCAGTCGTGTCTGAGTCTGTGCGACCCCATAGACGGCAGCCCGCCAGGCTCCCCCGTCCCTGGGATTCTCCAGGCAAGAACACTGGAGTGGGTTGCCATTTCCTTCTCCATCCAATTCTGTGGATCTGCTTCTAAATAACAATTTGTTTCACATAACAATTTAAGAACTCTAGATTTAGAAAGAACTTTCTGTAAACACTCCAAGCTAAGTTCCCACTCCAGAAAAAAATAACATCAGACACACAAGTTGTATGATCTCTTCTTCCAGACAGTAGTGCCACAATATTCATTTCATATTTTATTTTACAGTTGCATATCCAAAAATACCAAGTGACTAATTGCCATCCTTTGCTCTCATCCCATACCCTAGGCAATTAATTTCCTTTCTTAAAAAAGCCTCAAACGTTTTAAACTGTTGCAACTATTAATCTTCAGCTTTTTCTTTAGACCAATGTTTTCTATTCATGGTGGCACATTAATGTCATGTGTGCAGCTTTTAAAATGTAAGGATCTCTAGACCCCATTATCTGAGATTCTGATTTAATTGGTCTTTGATCAAGGTGGATGGAGTCCAAGCCTCTTTTTTAAAAGCTACACAAGTCAGGGTCCACTAGACCAGTGTCTCTTAAATTTCAGTGTGCACATGAATGAGCCGGGGGGTACTTTTCCAATGCAGATTCTAATTTCATAGCTTCTAGGCAGGATCTGAGATTGCGCATTTCTAATAAACTCCCACGTTAATGCTCTCACCCTTGCCACTAGAAGTGTGTTTCATGGATCAGCAATGTTAGCATCTTCTGGGAAGATGTTAGAATACAGAATGTCAGGCCCCACCCCAGACCTAATATGTTAGGATTCTGCAGACAAACAGAGCCAATAGGAGATAAATACATATGGAGAAATTAATTATAAGGCATTGACTCATGTGATTATGTATGGTGACAAGTCCCAGGAAATGCATTGGGCAAGCTGGAGAGCTGGGAAAGCTGGTAGTATAGTTCCAAACTGATTCTCAACGTGTGAGAACCAGGATTGAAGATGGCATGTACTAGTCTAAATGACAGCTGATGAAAGTCAAGGAGAGCCAGTGTTTCAGTCTGGATCAGAAGGTTGGGGAAAAACCGATGCTCTAGCTCAAGGGCGGTCAAAGCTGGAGGAATTTCCTCTTACTCTAGGCAGATCAGTCTTTTTGTCCTATTCAGGTCTTCAAGTGATTGGATAGGACCCATTTACATTAGGCAGGGCAATCTTCTTTACTTAGTCTACAGATGCAAGTGTTAATCACATCCAGAAACACCCTGACGTGCCCAAAATAATATTTTATCAAATATTTGGACACTACATGGCCTAGTCAAGTGGACACACAAAATTAACCATCATATGTACTGAATCAGTACATATGTGTTTTGTGTTTTAATATATTACATATAGTTAATACACAGCATATAAGAAACACTGCACTGCAATAACAATTCTCAAAATTTGTGGTTTTGTTGACCCCTTTTACATTCTTAAAAATTATTGAGCAGCCCAAAGTATTTCTGCTTGAATAAGTTATCATCTATCAGTATTTCCTGTGGTAGAAATGAAAACTGAAGGCTTTCAAAATATTTCCTTATTAATTAGTTTTCAGTTCAGTTCAGTTCATTCTCTCAGTTGTGTCCGACTCTTTGCCATCTCATGGACTGCAGCACACCAGGCTTCCCTGTCTATCACCAACTCCCAGAGCTTGTTCAAACTCATGTCCATTAAGTAGGTGATGCCATCCAACCATCTCATCCTCTGTCATCCCCTTCTCCTCCTGACTTCAATCTTTTCCAGCATCGGGGTCTTTTCAAATGAATCAGTTCTTTGCATCAGATGGCCAAAGTATTGGAGTTTCAGCTTCAACATCAGTCCTTCCAATGAATATTCAGGACTGATTTCCTTTAGGATGGACTTGTTGGATCTCCTTGCAGTCCAAGGGACTCTCAAGAGTCTTCTCTAACACCACAGTTCAAAAGCATCAATTCTTTGGCACTCAGTTTCCTTTATAGTACAATTCTCACATTCATATGTGACTACTGGAAAAAGCAAAGTTTGACTACACAGACCTTTATTGGCAAAGTAATGTCTCTGTTTTTAAACATGCTATCTAGGCTGGTCATAACTACTCTTCCAAGGAACAAGCATCTCGATTTCATGGCTGCAGTCACCATCTGCAGTGATTTTGGAGCCCCCCAAATAAAGTCACTGTTTCCATTGTTTCCCCATCTATTTCCCATGAAGTGATGAGACCAGATGCCATGATCTTAGTTTTCTGAATGTTGAGTTTTAAGCCAACTTTTACACTCTCCTATTTCACTTTATTCAAAAGGCTCTTTAGTTCCTCTTCACTTTCTGCCATAAGTGTGGTGTCATCTGCATATCTGAGGTCATTGATATTTCTCCCGACAATCTTGATTCCAGCTTGTGCTTTCGTCCAGTCCAGCATTTCCCATGATGTACTTTGCATATGAGTTAAATAAACAGGGTGACAATATACAGCCTTGACGTACTCCTTTTCCTATTTGGAACCAGTCTGTTGTTCTATGTCCAGTTCTAACTGTTGCTTCTTGATCTGCATACAGATTTCTTAGGAGACAGGTCAGGTGGTCTGGTATTCCCATCTCTTTCAGAATTTTCCACACTTTCTTATGATTCACACAATGACTATGCTTTGGCATAGTCAATAAAGCAGAAGTAGATGTTTTTTCTGAAACTCTCTTGCTTTTTTCGATGATCCAACAGATGATGGCAATTTGATCTCTGGTTCCTCTGCCTTTTCTAAAACCAGCTTGAGCATCTGGAAGTTCATGGTTCACCTACTGTTAAAGCCTGGCTTGGAGGATTTTGAGCATTACTTTGCTAGCATGTACAGTAGTTTGATCATTCTTTGGCATTGCCTTTCTTTAGGATCAAAATGAAAACTGACCTTTTCCAGTCCTATGGCCAATGCTGAGTTTTCCAAATTTGCTGGCATATTGCATACAGCACTTTCACAGCATCATCTTTCAGGATTTGAAACAGCTCAACTGGAATTCCATCACTTCCACTAGCTTTGTCTGTAGTGATGCTTCCTAAGGCCCACTTGACTTCACATTCCAGGATGTCTGGCTCTAGGTGAGTGATCACTCTATCATGGTTATCTGGGTCATGAAGATCTTTTTTGTATAGTTCTTCTGTGTATTCTTGCCACCTCTTCATTATATCTTCTGCTTCTGTTAGGTCTATACCATTTCTGTCCTTTATTGTCCCCATCTTTGCATGAAATGTTCCCTTGGTATCTCTAATTTTCTTGAAGAGATCTCTAGTCTTTCCCATTCTATTGCTTTCCTGTATTTCTTTGCATTCATCACTGAGGATGGTTTTCTTATCTCTGCTTGCTATTCTTTGGAACTCTGTATTCAAATGGGTGTATCTTTCCTTTTCTCTTTTCACAGCCATTTGTAAGTCCTCCTCAGACAACCATTTTACCTTTTTGCATTTCTTTTTCTTGGGGATGGTCTTGATCACTGCCTCCTGTACAATGTCATGAACCTCTGCCCATAGTTCTTCAGGCACTGTGTCTATCAGATCTAATCCCATGAATCTATTTGTCACTTCTACTGTATAATCGGAATATTACTGTTTTAAGTAACAGTGAAGTAACTAATAAATCCATTATATATTAACATAACAACATTTTCATGAAAAATAACCATATATTTTAGGAAAAAATTGTGAGAATAGAGGTATTATACAATTTTCCAAGTGTCTTTAATGTCTGATTTGATGTAATACAGCTAGATATTCATACTTCTTCCTGAATTTAACATGTGGCAATGTTGTCTATTTTCATAAGATAAAGGATGAAAGAGCAAATAACCCATATTAATATTATTTTAAACATAATTCTAATTTTGAATGCTCCCTAAAAGAGTCTCAGGGGCTTCTAGAGGTCCCAAGATCACATTTTGAGACTGCTATTCTAGAGAAAATCTATAGAATCTATATTTCTCAACAGCCAATCTCAGGTCTCATCAGTTCTACTGAAATATGGGGTAATTACAGCACTATCTGGAGGAAGTCAGCCTTTCTTTGCCACCAGTAAATTATGCAGTACTGTCAGCAGTTTCAAAGACCAGTGATTACAATGCCAGTTTTGGAAGATTACTAACTCTTCACTCTACACCAAGTTTTCTCAACCTCAGCGTTACTAGTACTTTGAGTGGAATAATTCTTTGCTGTAGCAGGCTGTCTTGTGCATTATCAGAGGTTTCAAAGCATCTTTGGCCTCTACCCACTGGATGCTGCCTACCACCTGTTCCCCAGTGTGACAACCAAAACCGTCTCCAGACATTCCAAGCGTCCCCGAGCTGAAAAGCAGAGCTATAGACTAAGAATAAATGAGAGCGGTGAAGGCAGCATTCAAGGGTTCTGGCTCAGACTTTGTCTTTTGTGTGAATGGTGGTACCTTTAATGGGAATTGGAAATAAAGGGAGAGAAAAGTCTTGAGAGGAAGGCCAATGAATTCAAGTCTGAAGTGTTGATTTGAAATGTCCAAGGGCTCTCTGCATGATTAGAGCATGGGATGTTATTAGAGGAACTTCTACCAAAAGTAAAAAAATAGAAGGTCTTCACAGTCACAGTATAAACTGAGAATGAGAGAATGCCATGCAATTAGACATCAGAAAGAAATTATTTTCATTTTTTGTTATGTTCCTGGCACCTCATAAGACCTTTTATAAATAGCTGTTATTCTAGCTAATATGACCCTTTTACTGTTATTCTAACTAACATGATTATTTTACTGATGAGAAACTATACATTGAGAGAAGTTGAGTAACTGTTCAAAGTAAAAAACTTCTAAGTTTGGTTAGACTCTAGAATCTAAGGGCTTTTTATCACCCCTTTCTGTATCTGCCCTCCCACCCCAGTCTCTCTCTCTTTTCTTTCTTTCATTCATCAAATGTAAGTGGCTACCATGTGCCAGCCAATGTATAAGGTGTTGGTATACATTAAAGAATAGTACAATCTTTGTCCCTTATGGAGCTTTCAATCTAACAGTAAAATAGAAAATGAAGCAAGGAATAGCAATGTGTTAATTGCTATGGCGGAGAAATCACAGGGCCATAGAATCCCCTGGAAAGACTACTTATTCCAGTCCTGAAGTGAGAGGGGGTCAGAAAAAGCTCCCTACAGGAAGTGATACTTAAGCTAAAATCACATTGATGAGTAAGAATTTTAAAAAGAGGAAGGGAAAGAATGTTCTACTCTGAGAGAATACTATGTGTGAAGAATCCTTCTATTTTTTGCTGTTTTAAAGTCTAAATTCTTTTATTTGTATTTATTCTTTTATCCCAATGACATTTATATCAGTTTGTCAGTATATAATTTCCTTAAACCCCATCATAAATATGCAGTTGTAGTTTTGAAAGTACCTTTCAATTGCATTGTACCTAGAAAGGCAGTATGGCATGATGAAGCTTTGAAGCCTAGATTTCAAGAGTAAGACATTCAATAAGGCATTTTCCTCCTAAAGTTTCATTTTCTTCACTTGTAAAATGGCTGTTAAGACCATAAAATAAAATATATATGGAGATGCTTGTGAAAATGTAGACTTTCCTTAATAACTGGACTATTATTCTGCCGAGTCAAAGGGCATGCATCAGTTCAGTTCAGTTCAGTTGCTCAGTGAAGTCCGACTCTTTGTGACCCCATGAACTGCAATACTCCAGGCTTCCTTGTCCATCAACCAACTCCTGGAGATTGCTCAAACTCATGTCGATGGAGTTGGTGATGCCATCCAACCATCTCATCTTCTGTCATCACCTTCTCTTGCTTTCAGTCTTTCCCAGCATTAGGGTCTTTTCCAATGAGTCAGTTCTTCACATCAAGTGGCCAAAGTATTGGAGTTTCAGCTTCAGCATCAGTCTTTCCAATGAACATTCAGAACTGATTTCCTTTAGGATTGACTGATTTGAGTCCAAGGGACTCTCAAGAGACGTCTCCAACACCACAGTTCAAAAGCATCAATTCTTCAGTGCTCAGCTTTCTTTATAGTCCAACTCTTACATCCATATACTACTACTGGAAAATCCATAGCTTTGACTAGATAGACTTTTGTTGGCAAAACGTGGTCCACTGGAGAAAGGAATGGCAAATCACTTCAGTATTCTTGACTTGAGAACCCCATGAACAGTAGGAAAAGGGTCAGAATAATAAAGTCATTAAGTGTGAACAAAAAGGCATGTTCAAGAAAGCACACAATCCATATTTAGCTGGGTCCTTGAGATTTGATTCAAGAAGAGACTGAAAAAATACATTTAAGCAATATGGTTATGGGCCTTAAACACTAGAGGTAGGAGTTTACTGGATTTAACAGGCAATTCTTCCCATGTAGATTTTGATCTTTATTGTTGACAACAGAGCAAGAGCCAGTATTCTCTGGGGAACTCTATAGCATCTGGTAATATCCATAAAGCTTCTATAAATAACAACTGAATATATGCTATTGTTTTCACAACTAATTCAGAAGCAGTTTAAATATTTCTTCAGTTTCCAGGCATGCCTGATTTGAAGTTGGGCTCCAGAAATCTGTTTAACAGATGCAGTAAGATTTTTAAGGTACACCAAGAGAAATATAAATTTAGGCCAAATTTAGAAATATCCTAAGATTTTCCAGACTCTGATATGTAGCTATCCAGCCAAGTATCTTGTGTATGTGTGGGGTGGAAAAGTGAGATGGTCACAGCAACAAGAGGCTCGAGGACTGAGAACGTGGTGTTGGTGAAATTGCACTGATGTGACGTAGGACTCTGATGTGAACGCAGGTGATGATCTTGAGAAAGCAACTGTGCTATTGAATGTTCTGCTCTCAGACACAGTCAGAAGATCCCACTGAGAAGACCTTTGGAAAATAATGTATTGTCCTGGAGGCAGACATTGCCAAAGATTCTGGTGCAGTTATGAGAGGTCTTCCTGAGGAGACCAGAAAGGCATCTAGTGTTATATGAAGAGCCTGAGTCCAACTATAACTACCAGCTAAATCTTTTACAAGTTACTTCACCACTCTGAGACTCATTTTCATTATATGTCAAATGGAATAAAATTAGAGCTTATTCATAAGGTTGTTATGAGAAAGAAATGGTACTGAAGTTTATTTATTTATTTATTTATTTTTTGGTACTGAAGTTTAAAAGACTTTGGTGCAATTTAAGGTATTATATAAAATATAATACATAGAATATATGTCACAGACAAGATAACTCAAAAACATTATTTAAAATGGGAAATAATTAATTTTGCTTTAATTTTTTAACAGTATATAGGTATTTGTGGAATTTGAAGCACACTGATTTTCTAAGCTCTAAGCTACCCAAATTTTATGTTAAACACATATAACTCCTTACCAGTAAAATTAAAAGAAAATTCTCATTTGGAAAGCAAAATAAATCTCAAATAAAGACATACTTAATAATTAAGAAAAAAGAGAAGAGGAGCATGAATTTACAGCATCACACAAGAAACTGAACCGAACACAGCGTTAGAAATGTCAAATGTATAGTTCTTGCACAAACTGAGACTTAGAGTTTAGAATTCCCTTCCTGATGAGAGAAGGGAAGAGCCTAAGTTCCGAAAGTACTTAGAATTAACATTAGAAGCCTTTGTATTCCAGGGATGTACATTCATTGCTATATCTTCTTCTCTGTGAAATGAGTTTCTGGGACAGTCAGAACACGGAGACATAAGGCTTTCCATCTAGAAGCTAAATGTCTGGAAGTAGATCTTCTGAGACAAATGGAGCAAGACATTTATTGAAGTTTTGCATACATAGTCCAACTGCTCACTAGTGAGCTTTTGACTAATTTTAGCTCTCATTAGCAATCCTAAAGAATATCCATTTTCCCACTGCCTTGCCAACTTGGGATATTCAAAAACTTTCTTTAGAGTTTAAAAATCTACTGGAATATAAACTGTGACTTACTATTATAGTTTATATTTCTTTGAATATAGTATGAATTTTTAGTCCTAAGAATTTTGCTCCATGATCTAGATAAAACTCTTTTATCAGTAAACTTTCACATTCTTCATTTATAAGAAGAAAAATTCATTTCTCACCCCCTTGAAAATGATGTGAACATGTTTGTTTTCTTGCATCCTAAGTATATTTTCCAACCTTCACCTCAAATCTTACACGAAGAAAAAAATTAGTTTTTCATTAACAGGTATTTAAATAAAATTTGGGTAAATCTTTCTAAAAGTTGGGGCTTCCCTAGTAGCTCAGATGGTAAAGAATCTGCCTGCAATGCAGGAGACCCGGGTTTGATCCCTGGGTCAGGAAGATCCCCTGGAGAAGGAAATGGGAACCCACTCCAGTACTCTTGTCTAGAGAATTCTATGGACGGAAGAGCCTGGTGGGCTACAGTCCATGGGATCACAAAGAGTTGGACACGACTGTGTGACTTTCACTTCACTTTCTAAAAGTTAACTTTCAATAAATAAAAAAGGGGAGACTTAGGCTATCTGCAGAATAAATTAATGTCTGGTGAAGATAGGGTGAAGGTAAAGATAGATGGTAAAGATAGATAGTTCAAGTGGGATTTAAAAGCCCGAACACTTTTTAAACCAAGATGCAGGTCTTATAATACAAGAAATGGAATCAATGAAATGCAAAAGCAGAAAAAATAAATAAAACTGATTACACACAAGTCATTCCATGTACCCCATGAGCAGTAAAAGAAAGTTACACTATTTCAGTACTAGATTCCAGGACCTTTCTTCCTTTTGTGAGCTGGTGTCATGCCATTTTCCATCCTGCGCTTAACCTTTGATTTCATTTCCATCTTGTGGCCTACCTTCTGACCTTAAGACTTGGCATGTGTACTTGGATTCCTTGACTTTGAACTTCATTGAGTGCTGACGACTTTGAGTCATACTCCTTTCCAGTTCATTGTTCCTGGATCTCTTGGGTAATATCCTTTGGGCCATAATCTTTCCCTTATTTCAGACCACAAATTAATGTGCAGTGCTTATATTTGGGTGCTGAGTAAAAGAGGTAATGACAGGCAAAGCTCTGGGCTTTGTAGGTGGAAAAGATTATCTGAGCCTTACCTCTCTTTTTCAGTAGTACTTGGGCATATAAATGACACTCAATATTAATAATTATCTCTCATGTTAGGGTCCCAAGCATGACCCTATGTCTTTATTATGTGATATTTAGAATGCAGAGGACTTCATCCCCCCATTTACTCAATCAGATTCTTCAAGATAATAGCTTTGATGTTACCTTCTTTATCAAGTCTTCTTTGATTGGCTTAGGCTGTTAGTTTTGTTATTTTCCCTCCTATAGCTGTTTGAAGAAATGAACAGTAAGTTTCATGTTGTTTTGTAATGTTTCTGAATAAATATGCATCCCCACAGTCATTCTACGCATTTCCCCTCCTTCACCAAACTTAGCAAACTGCCCTATATATAGTAAGCCCTAAGTAAACTCTTTCCAAATAAAATTTTAGTGATGCCAGTGAGGAAAGCAAAATAAAAATGATCACCTTCATTCCACAGAACAGAAGTGATTGAAATATGAGACACAAAGAGGTCTGCCCTAGGTCACCAAGCTAGGCAATATCAAATCTAATAATGATATTTTTTCCCTTCAAAATATCATCTTCTAATCAAAATGGAATAATAGAATCCTTAAACACAATAACAATAAAGAACCAGTGGTTCAAAATTTAAACAGCAGCAATACATGAACTGTTCTGGATTTCTAATCCCAGAGCAAAAAATGTTTTAATTGATTTATTTATTTTAATTAGAGTCTAATTACTTTGCAATATTGTGGTGGTTTTTGCCATACACTGACATGAATCAGCCATGGGTGTACATGTGCCCCCTATCCCGAATCCCCCTCCTACCTCCTTCCCCATCTCATCCCTCTGGGTTGTCCCAGTGCACCAGCTTTGAGTGGCCTCTTTCATGCATCTAACTTGGACTGGTCATCTATTTCACATATGGTAATATACATGTTTCAATGCAAGATTTCACTTGCTTTTAATTACATCAGAGAAAATGTTATATTCTCCCTGATCTTATGGTAAGGGACAGGGTAGTAAATACTTAGTTTAAAAAACTCAGGACTTGTGGCTTCAAAGAAGTTACAGATTGGTGAAAAGTTTCACAGATTAAGAAATTTTTTAAGTTTTGCAGGTCAGTTATAATGCATTTATTACCATATTCAAGTACATTTTAGTTGGAAATTCCTTTGGGCAGTGGTGCAAAGTAGGTTAATATAATATTTTTCCTTCTTCTCAAATAAAAACAGATAAGCACAGAGGTTATAAGTAACTGAGGAGCAGAGTCTTATGTCTTCAGCCCTCTCCTTGGTTCATTGAACTGAATAATGAGACAAAGAGCTGTTTTATGGCTACTTCTCCTCTTCAATCCAGTATCCTTGGCAGATCCTAGGTCTGTGAGATGGAACATATGTATTCAAAAACATCCAAGGAACGTTCAGAGCAGAACTGGTGGTCTCATCGTATTCCTTTGCAGAACAGACTTCCAACTTTCAAAAAAACTTCACTATGAGATAAACGCCTCCTCATTGCTCTCTCAACTACTGCTGTTTGCTCTCTGAATCCCTCATCTTAAGTTCCTTGTCTCAGTGAACTCATACCCACCCACTGTCCCAAGATCCAACTTAAGCACCATCTTTAGACTTGTTTCTCCATCCTACATCCAGTCAAGCCTGTTGCTTCTTGGCACTTAATCTCTTGCAGCCATCCTTCCTTCCATCCTTACTGTGACTTGGTTCGGGTTGCTATACTTCTACTGGACCTCCCTGCATCCAGTCTTGTCCCAATCCAATCAGTCATACGCAATCCAGCCAGGCTATCCTCCTAAAGCAGAAAGTAAACTGGTTATTTTGATGCTTGAAATGTTTTCAGGTCTTTTTTACTGACCTTTGTCTCCTCATTCCCTCACTCTAATTCCTTTCACCCCTTCTCAAGGATTAAGTGCAAACACCTTAAAATGCCTTAGGAGGCATTCACAATTTGGTCCATGTCACACAACTCTGATCTCTCCTCACCTTTTTTAGTAGTCTATGTTCCACCCAGACTGAGCAACTTATAGTCACATGAAGGCACTTTGCTGCTTTTCTGCACAGTTGTATGGCCAAAGTAAATGCAATTTCCTCGTTTGGAACATCCTTTTACCCTATTCTCCACTTTATTGTTTCTTCTTGCACATTCAGCCTGAATAGCTCCCACTTGTGCTTCTGACCTCAGTCAACACACTAGTACCTTCAGGAAGCTTCCCAAACCCTGGAAGTTGAGTTAAGGCTTATGTGCTGGGCTGGTTGACCACTGATGTTTACTCCTAATTAACACATATGGTATTGTTTTAAAACTGCATATTTGTTGAATATTTCCCCCATTATAGTTAGCAATTTGCATGCAAAGACAGTGCCTTTTAATTATTTGTGCAATTCCATAATAATTAGCATAATTACACATAGTAGACCTTCAGTAAATAAATAAATGTGTGCTAATTTGCTTCAGTCACGTCTGATTCTTTGCGACCCTTTGGTCTGTAGCCCACCAGACTCCTCTGTCCATGGGGATTCTCCAGGCAAGAATACTGGAGTGGGTTGACATGCCCTCCTCAGAGGATCTTCCTGACCCAGCAATTGAATGCTCATCTATTTTGGCTCCTGCATTGCAGGCAGATTCTTTATCACTGAGCCATGGGCTGCTGCTGCTAAGTCGATTCAGTGGTGTCCGACTCTGTGCGACCCCATAGATGGCAGCCCACCAGGATCCTCTATCCCTGGGATTCTCCAGGAAAGAACACTGAAGTAGGTTGCCATTTTCTTCTCCAAGGCATCCATCCATGCATGCTAAGCCACTTCAGTCGTGTCCAACTCTGTGCGACCCCATAGATGGCAGCCCACCAGGCTCTGCTGTTTACAGGATTTGGCAAAACTAATACAATTTGTAAAGTTTAAAAATAAAATAAAATTTAAAAAAAAAACAAAAAAAAAAAAGAATACTGGAGTGGTTTGCCACTTCCTTCTCCATGAGCCAAGGGGGGAAGCCTTAAATAAAAAAAAAATAAATAAACCTAATTAGTGAATAAATGACTGATAGCATGGAGGTCTCTGTAAATTCAACTTGTGATATCAAGGTGGTTTAACATATTAACACTTCCCTAGCCCTTGTCCAATACACACCTGTTTTGTAGTATAGGGGAGTTTGATCACATTATATAACCCTTGCAAGTGTTTATTTTTGCTATTGGGAATAGAGCTAAAGACTACAGTGGATCTTTGATAAGCAAAGTAGCTTAAAAAATCTTGATATTTGTCTCAAGCTTGCCAATTCTCAGGCTTTATTCTGGCTTTAACTTTAGATTTTAATCAACTAGTGGAATCCCTGGCCAAAATGTTCTGGCACTAGTTGAATAACTACAGTTTTATCAAATGAAAAATGAGTCAGAGTCTATAAATTAGCTTCTGGTAAAATCACTGCAGATGGTGACTGCAGCCATGAAATTAAAAGATGCTTACCCCTTGGAAGAAACGTTATGACCAACCTAGATAGCATATTCAAAAGCAGAGACATTACTTTGCCAACAAAGGTCCGTCTAGTCAAGGCTATGGTTTTTCCAGTGGTCATGTATGGATGTGAGAGTTGGACTGTGAAGAAAGCTGAGCACTGAAGAATCGATGCCTTTGAACTGTGGTGTTGGAGAAGACTCTTGAGAGTCCCTTGGACTGCAAGGAGATCCAACCAGTCCATTTTGAAGGACATCAGCCCTGGGATTTCTTTGGAAGGAATGATGCTAAAGCTGAAACTCCAGTACTTTGGCCACCTCATGCGAAGAGTTGACTCACTGGAAAAGACTCTGATGCTGGGAGGGATTGGGAGCAGGAGGAGAAGGGGACAACAGAGGATGAGATGGCTGGATGGCATCACTGACTCGATGGATGTGAGTCTGTGTGAACTCCAGGAGTTGGTGATGGGCAGGGAGGCCTGGCATGCTGCGGTTCATGGGGTCGCAAAGAGTCAGACACGACTGAGCGACTGAACTGAACTGAATGGTTTAGTGGGTTTGCTGCTCCAACTTTATTATGCATAAGAATTCTGGAGAGATCTGGTATTTGTGTTGTTGTTGTTGTTCAGTCACTAAGTTATGTTCGACCCTTGGTGACCCTATGTATGCAGCATACTTGACTTCTCTGTTCTCCACTATCTCCAGGAATTTGCTCAAACTCATGTCCATTGAGTCAGTGATGCCATCTAATCATCTCATCCTCTGTCACCCGCTTCTCTTCGTGCCTTCAATCTTTCCTGGCATCAGAGTCTTTTCTAATGAGTTGTCTTTTAGCATCAGGTAGCCAAAGTATTGAACCTGAAACTTCAGCATCAGTCCTTTCAATAAATATTCAGGGTCGATTTCCTTTAGGATTGACTGTTTTTATCTCCTTGCTCTCTAAGGAGCTCTCAAGATTCTTCTCCAGCACCAAAATCTGAAAGCATCAATTCTGTAGCTCCCACCTTCAAAGCTGCTTTGGACATGTCTCAAGAATTTGCATTTCTTGTAGGTTCCCAGCGGAAGTTAATACTGGGACTCACTGATGCCTGGCACTAGTGGAGCATCAAACAAGTGTTATTCATTGAGAGCTTGCAATATGAAAGACACAATAGGTGGGGAAAGATCCACCAAAAGTGTATCCAATCAATTCCACAAATACTTACTGAGTACCTAATGTGCTACCAAGTGCTGGTTGACACCCTGGAATTCAGACATAAATATGATGCTATTTCTGCTCTCCAAGGGCTCCTAGTATAGTGACAGAAAACTTACATTGTATTCTAAGTGAGATTGCAATACATACTATGGATTTACACATAAGTAGTTCATCTCCACTAGAACACAGACTAATACATGTGCTGGGCAAAAATAGGGAAGAAAGTTTCAAACCAGAGCATGAAGGGCTTTGAATCTCATCTTAAGGAATCTGCATGCTTTTGCTGGCTATAGAAAGACAAAATGTTTTAAAAAGGGAATGATATTAATCTTTTCTTGGAATACTGATAGCAACTTATGATAACAATTTATATGGTTGTGTGGAAGCACCAGCTTCCCTGGTGGCTCAGAAGGCAAAGAATCTGCCTGCAATGTGGGAAACCTGGGTTCGATCCCTGGGCCAAGAAGATCCCCTGGAGAAGGGAATGGCAACCCATTCTGTGCATTTTATTTTTTCAATCTTATTTTACAAATTCCTGTTCTATAAATAATAGGGTAGTAGATAGAGAAACTTAAGGCACTTTGCCATTTGGTAATTAAATGAAGGGCAGAAGATTTCAAAAAGTACAGGTACCAAAACCCACAACAAACTAAAACTATGAACTCGATGTCTAGTGTATCCAGTGGTCAGAGACTTTGTACTGCTGCCTGAATTTCCAAATAATTTTAATAAGTTTAGAAAAAAAATTTTCTGAAATGAGCAGCCAGGGCAGCAGCAGCACCACATGGGCCTGTGCTGGTGCTCTATTATTCTTGCCTGGAGAACCCCATAGACAGAGGAGACTGTCAGGCTACAGTTGATGGGGTCACACAGAGTCTGACACAACTGAGTGACTAACACTTTCACGTTCACAGAGGGACTGAGAATGGAGACAAAGACACTAGTGAGGAGGTTGTTACAATAACTCCAACAAAATTTAATGAGAGGATAAAGTGGGAAGTTGCAGTAAAATTTTAATACAAATATATAGCCCCCTTGAGGCACAGCAATAGAACTCCTGCAGGTTTCTAACTCCTTAAGAATATTAAGGCATCATAAAGGCCTTCTCAGAGAAGGCAAAGGCAACCCACTCCAGTACTCTTGCCTGGAAAATCGCATGGATGGCAGCAGTAAATGCCTAAAGTAAACAACAAGCTGCAGTCCATGGGAACATAATAAAGTTCCTGGTATCATTGCTAAATAAATATGTATTGATTGACAACTGAAAAAGTCCTGTACATCATCTCACTTGTCCCTTCATTTTTGTTCACAAATAGTGATACACTTTCATGCATTGGAGGGAAACCAGAAATGGCCAGAAGATTCCCTGGAGAAGGAAATGGCAACCCTCCAGTGTTCTTGCCTGGAAAATCCCAGGGACAGTGGAGCCTGATGGGCTCAAGGCCCACCAAGGTCAAAAAGAGAGTAGGGACATCTGACTAGAACCCACATGTCTTGACTTCAATCCAGTTTTTCAACATCACATCAAGCAACCAGGCTACAATATTGTGTTATTTATGACTTCTCCGTCTATGCAATGCCTTCAGGTTATATATTTTTCAGTCACTTAGAGCTTTTGTGTCTAAGGTAAGAAAAAGGCTATATCATAACTCCCAAATCATAAATGTTGATTGTTATTCAAGGGTATATAGCCTCAAATTCACTTTAACTCTCTGAGTTAATTTACTCATGTGTTAAAGGAAACTTGCCCATGGAAGCCAAGTCCATGGGGTCGCTAAGTCATTTTGACTGGATTGACCAGTGTTCTTGCCTGGAGAATCCCAGGGACGGGGAGCCTGGTGGCTGCTGCCGTCTCTGGGTCACACAGAGCATGAATTTTACATTATAACTCCCAAATCATAAATGTTGATTGTTATTCAAAGGGTTTTATGAGTTTAGTCATTTTCCCCCCAAAAGATGTGTTAAAGTCTAATCCTTAGTACTTTAGAATGTAACCCTTTACATGGAAAAAGTCTTTATAGAGGTAATCAAATTAAGGTGAGGCTATTAGGGTGGGCCTTAATACAATGTGACTAATGCCCTATGTATTTCTGTTGTTTTAAGCCACACAGTTTTTGTTACTTTGTATGGCAGCTGCTGCTGCTGCTAAGTCACTTCAGTCGTGTCAGACTCTGTGCGACCCCATAGACGGCAGCCCACCAGGCTCCCCCGTCCCTGGGATTCTCCAGGCAAGAACACTGGAGTGGCTTGCCATTTCCTTCTCCAGTGCAGAAAAGTGAAAAGTGAAAGTGAAGTCGCTCAGTCGTGTTCGACTCTTAGCGACCCCATGGACTGCAGCCCACCAGGCTCCTCCATCCATGGGATTTTCCAGGCAAGAGTATGGAGTGGGGTGCCACTGCCTTCTCCTGTATGGCAGCTAGGAAAGGATATTTGTGCTGGATACTTTTGTATTCTTATTATGATCTTCCATCTTTGTTCTGGAATGATGTTAAATTACTTGGAAACAGTTTGACCTATTTGAATCTTCCTTTTAAGCTTTTCTAAGGTCCCTCTAGTCAAGGCTATGGTTTTTCCTTTGGTCATGTATGGATGTGAGAGTTGGACTGTGAAGAAGGCTGAGTGCCGAAGAATTGATGCTTTTGAACTGTGGTGTTGGAGAAGACTCTTGAGAGTCCCTTGGACTGCAAGGAGATCCAACCAGTCCATTCTGAAGGAGATCAGCCCTGGGATTTCCCTGGAAGGAATGATGCTAAAGCTGAAACTTCAATACTTTAGCCACCTCATGCGAAGAGTTGACTCACTGGAAAAGACTCTGATGCTGGGAGGGATTGGGGGCAGGAGGAGAAGGGGACAACAGAGGATGAGATGGCTGGATGGCATCACTGACTCGATGGATGTGAGTCTGTGTGAACTCCAGGAGTTGGTGATGGGCAGGGAGGCCTGGCATGCTGCGGTTCATGGGGTCGAAAAGAGTCGGACATGACTGAGTGACTGAACTAACTAACTAAGATTGTAAAAAGTAGTATCATGGCATCCGGTCCCATCACCTCATGGCGAACAGATGGGGAAAAAGTGGAAATAATGACCTATTTTATTTTTTTGGACTCCAAAATCACTGCAGATGGTGCACGTAGACACAAAATTAAAGGACACTTGGTTCTTTGAGGAGAAGCTATTACAAACCTAAACAGTATTAGAAAGCAGAGCTATCACTTTACCAACAAAGGTACGTATAGTCAAAGCTTTGGTTTTTCCAGTAGTCATGTGCAGATGTGAGAGTCAGAATATAAAGAAGGCTGAGTCCCGAAGAACTGACCCTTTTGAATTGCGGTATACAGTATTCCAGGGAAGCAAGAATAAACCTGACTCATCCTTGATTAAACCAGGGACTGCATCACTCTAACAGTCAATATCATTCCACTAAGGAAAAAATAAGTTACAAAAGTCCTATACTGAAATTACCATTCATATCATTAATATACCAGCCAATTGATAAATTAGAAACTGACTGAATATTTATACCAAATATAATTTTATGAACACATACTAAAATGTCTCTGATATTATTAACTTCTTAATTATTCTCATTGAACAATAAGTAACACAAAAATAAAGCTTAAGAACTAGGAGGTGTTTCTGGGTGTCTAAGAGGGACCACATTTTTAACATGCAAAATTTTATGTGGACTATTTTTTATATATTTTATCTTCTTCCGTGACACTTATAGAAACTATCAAGGTCAGTTAGGTAGTCTATTACCCAGGGAGAATTTAATTAAGAAGGCAAAAATAATGGTCACCTGTTTGAATATCAGTGTGTATCCAGAAAAAATTAAAAAAAAAAAGAAATGCATAAATCACATGGACTTGTTATGCTTTAAACTTCTGGGTAAAGTCAAATGTTAAAATTGTTATATTCAATTTAATCACTTAACAAAAATAATACTCTTAAGCTTTAAAATAAAAATATAAAAGTTACATACAAGTTTTTTAGCCTTTCTTATCTATGAAGGAAATGTTGAAGAACTCAACTCTTAATTGTTCTAGAATTTATATAAAAGTGAAACATTTTTTAAATCCATTTGAATTCTGGTGGTGACTTGCGCAAGTGTTTGAATTGCACAGACTTCTAAGATCTCCTTAAGTTCTGCATTAAGAGTTTACTAGTGAAGGTAGCACAAATTACCAAAGGCATTGGCTTACACATGGAAGGTCGTGGCAACAGATCCTGTCTCTGGCACCATCTGGCCCTATAATCTCATGTAAGTCAGTTCTCCCCCAAGAATCTCAGGGAAGTTATCTATAAAATGAAAGAGAGAACTGTATTAGTGCAGGACCCTCAGACTAGTGCCAATTCTTAAAATGTTAGTTACTGCTCTGAGTACAGAAATTGAAAGCAAATATTTAAAGACATTCAATCACATTCTGACAGTCTTTTGAAACCTGATAAAACTGATCAGGTTTCTTTTGGAATGGTGATAAAATATAAGGCCCATATTTTGCTTATCATTTTTTCTACCAATTAATTTTGTTTTTCTAAAAGTATCGGTATTTGACAGATGGGTGGTGGAGTGAAAGAACCAAGCATCTGGTCCTTTTCACAGAAACAGAGAATCAAATGATCCCCAAAGTACCTTTTTGTTCTAGTAAACTCTACCACTGTATGATTCTAAGAAGGTAACATTAGGAAAACAGCAACAGTCTAACTTTCACTTCCCTCTAAACTAAGCAACTTATAAAAGCACAAGAAAACATAGGTTTTGCCAAAGTTTACATGGCGTGTGCCAACCAATTGTGATTATGCAAGGGTGCCTGGGCTAGTTATGTAGTAGCTAATTTGGGCTTGTCGGGACAAAAGCAGAAAAGGAATTGTAAGGCTGGCTTTGGTACAAAGCAATGAATAGAACATGTACCATGTTTCCAGTTGTTTCAGGAGAAAACATTTTTTAATTCTAGTTCAGGAAGCAATGCAAAATTTCCAAAGGAATTTAACTAAAACTTGGTAGTGTTTAATATGCAAATAGTGGAAAAATGCTTTTAACTAAATGTGACACCAAGATGCTCACATGCTTTAGCATTTAAAATAAACATATAAATATTTATACATTTATGGTGTCTGCTCTGAAATCTATATAAAATAATCTTATGACTATAAATAGAGTTTTGACTTATAATTGGCATAGGTATTATTTAACAAGAAAAAAAATCACCAAACAGAAATTTGAAGACAAATTCTAGCTCCATTTCTTCCAATTATACTTTACCATTTACCTCTCCAGGACACAGGGAAAATACATGTTAAACAAGAAAATTAAACAGATAAATCTAAAATGCCTCCATTTCTAATGATCTGTCTTCAAAAAGATGTTATTTTCTGCCTCTAAAAGAGAACATTTTATCCTCATTTTTTATTAGGCATTAACAACAAATTGACCTATAAACCATTAGAAAACCAGAAACTACTTAATATAACAATAAAAGTCCAATTTTTATTACTATTTCTTTCTCAACTTTGAAACCTGAAATAAAAATATCCACAATTAGTCCATTTTTTGTTGTTAAGGATGAAAATAATAACCATTGCTCACAGATTGCACGCTCTTTCTAATAGTAGAAATGGGTTATTTCTACTATGCTTTCTCACCTCTCTCCTTTTTGGTATCAATAATTTTGTAGTGACTCAAACATGGAGTAAAATTGGAGCAAAACCATCTAAGCTCAAAAAGAGGATTTGTCCCTATCATGATCTGTTAAGCAAGATACTTAATACCACTGGATAAAAGTTCTGGATCTTGGTATAAGAGGTGTTGGAGTGTGTTTTTTCTAACATTATGATTAGTATTATTACTCTCTGAATGATGACATTCTCTTCAGGAAAGTCTGAACAGGACTAGTATCACAATCCTCAAATGTCAAAATTAAGAAAGCAGTACCATTCCTTCATTTTATGTAGGATTGTCCTAAGACGCAGGAGATGCAGATTTGATCTTTGAGTTGGGAAGATCCCTGGAGGAGGAAATGATAACCCACTTCAGTATTTTTGGAATACTGGGAAATCCCATGGACAGAAGGACCTGGTGGGCACACACCATGGGGTCACAAAGAGTCAGACACAATTGAGCAACAGATCATGCACAGCCATCATATTTTTATATTGAAATGAATTAAGAGGTCTTTCAATACATTTTTAAATTAGTCAATATCTGTGGACTGTCTACATTAGAATTTTTCTGTGAAATATTTAGATTCCTTATGATCTCCCTCCCTAATTTTATAGACTGTTATTCAGTAGAATCAAGAAGTAGGGTCTAGAAATCTGTATTTTTGAGAAGTTACCCATACCACATTTTCTTTTTCCATTTAGTAATCTAAATGTCCACTGAAAGGTGAATGGAAGAAGAGATGTGGCATATACAATGGAATATTACTCAACTACTTGTAAAAAGAATGAAATGTTGCCATTTGCAGTGACATGGACGGACCAAGAGATTATCATTCTAAGTGAAATAAATCAGGAAGAGTGACACAAATATATGATATCACTTATATATGGAACCTAAAAAATGATACAAACAAACTTATTTGCAAAACAGAAATAGACTCACAGACACAGACAACATACTTTTGGTTACAAGGGGAAAGGGAGTGGGAAAAGAATAATTTGGGAATTTGGAATTAACAGATATACACTACTGTACATAAAGTAGAGGGCTTCCCTGGTGGCTCAGTCAGTAAAGAATCTGCCTGTAATGCAGGAGACCTGGGTTTGATGTCTGGGTTGGGAAGATCCCCTGGAGAAAGAAATGGCAACCCACTCCAGTATTCTTGTCTGGAAAATCTCATGGACAGAAGAGCCTGGAGGGCTACAGTCCATGGGGTCGCAAAGAGTCAAACATGACTGAGCATCTGAGCAATAGCATATAAAATAGATAAGCAAGAAGAACCTACTGTAGTTTTCTATAGCATCAGAAACTATTTTCAGGGCTTCCCTTGTGGCTCAGCTGGTAAAGAATCCACCTACAATGCCGGAGACCTGGGTTCAGTCCCTGGGTTTGGAACATCCCCTGAAGAAGGGAACAGCTACCCACTCCAGTATTCTGGCCTGGAGAATTCAATGGACTGTATAGTCCATGGGGTCACAGAGAGTTGGACATGACTGAATGACTTACAGGAAACTTTTCAGTGTCTTGTATAATGTATAATGAAAAATGGGCTTTCCTGGTGGCTCAGTGGTAAACAAATTGCCAGCCAAGAAGGAGACTTGGACTCAATCCCTGAATCCTGGGTCAGGAAGATTCCCTGGAGAAGGGAATGACAACCCACTCCAGTATTCTTGCCAGGGAAATCCCATGGACAGCCTGGAGCCTGGCAGGCTACAGTCCGTGGGATCATAAAAGAGTTGGACATGGCTTAGAAACTAAGCAAATAATGAAAAACAAAATGAAAATATATATTTATAACTGAATCACTTTGGTATACCTCTGAAATACTGTAAATCAACTATACTTCAACTTTAGGAAAAAAAAAAGTTTATCTAAATTATGCTGAGATCACTAGTTTGTGAAACCTCTAATCTAGTTTAACTGTTTATCTGAAGATTGAATTCCCTGTGTGACTCGTTCACCAATGGACACTTGGTATGAAGTCAGGTCTTTCAGTTCAGTTCAGTCACTCAGTCGTGTCCAACTCTTTGCGACCCCATGAATTGCACACGCCAGGCCTCCCTGTCCATCACCATCTCCCGGAGTTCACTCAAACTCACGTCCATCGAGTCCATGATGTCATCCAGCCATCTCATCCTCTGTCATCCCCTTCTCCTCCTGCCCCCAATCCCTCCCAGCATCAGGGTCTTTTCCAATGGGTCAACTCTTCGCATCAGGTGGCTAAAATACTGGAGTTTCAGCTTTAGCATCAGTCCTTCCAAAGAACACCCAGGACTGATCTCCTTTAGAATGGACTGGTTGGATCACCTTGCAGTCCAACAGACTCTCAAGAGTCTTCTCCAACACCACAGTTCAAAAGCATCAATTCTTCAGCGCTCAGCTTTCTTCACAGTCCAACTCTCACATCCATACATGACCACTGGAAAAACCATAGCCTTCACTAGACGGACCTTTGTTGACAAAGTAATGTCTCTGCTTTTGAATATGCTATCTAGGTTGGTCAGGTCTTTACCTCTGTTAAACACCTCCTCTGACAGAGAATGCTTTTCTAAATATCACTGGCCTATTACAGAATAGCTACTCAGCAAATGGGTGATAAATGATTGAATATACCAATAAGGAAAGAAGATTTGCTGGAATGGATTGAAACTATCTCAAACCAGACTACCATCTTTGGGTTTGGACTGTTCTTTGAGTGTTAGGGGATATTTTTTTGTTTGCTTGTTTTGTTCTCTTCATAATTTTCACCCATTATTCCTAACCCATGCTGTAAATACTTTAAAAATAAATGATGTAAAGTTTTTTTTTTTTATGTATGCTTTCATATTCATTATCTTGCTAAAACATCATAAACAAATATCCACATTTTACAGATCATAAAATGGAGACTGCTTCAATGGATTCAAATATACTACCCAAATCATACATAATCAGAGATTAGAAGGTAATCACATCATTAGCACAGCTAAAACTAGAAGACTTCCGTTCTCTCCACTAATATTTCATTAGAACTAATGTAGATGTAGTGTTTACTACACTGAGCGGTTTTCTAAGGTTTTTACTTGCTAATACTCCATGAATCTTCACAATAACCCATGAAGTAGAGGCATATTTTTATTTCTCTTTTTACCTGTAAGGACACAAAGATAGAATGAAGTTTTAAATTAACTTTCCAAATATCACCCAACTAGTAAGTGACCAACCTTACGTTATCAGTGTCTTAGCATACTATATTGTCTCCCAAAATGCATATCTGTGTAAAGATAAGGATGTGTTGAGAAGACAGCCAACTAAACTATAGATGTTAATAAAATAAAGAATTATATTAGCATGTGTTAAAATCTTTTTCTTAGCTGCTTTCAGGTCTCTTAGCACTATTTTGCCATTCTCCATCCCTTGATATTCTGGCCAAGGGCAATTAATGTATTAAGATTCTTTTGTCAAATTTTGACTACATGAGACATTGGACATATAGTCCTAATTAATAAAGATATAACTGCCACTTTGCTTTCTAGAAGTCAGGAATATATTGCATCAGTTATATCTGATGATTAAAAAACTACCCCCAATCACAGTGGCTTAAAACAATGATGATTTATTATTTTTCATGATTCTATAGATTGAATGGGTGCTTATTCTGTCCATCTCATCTGGTCTCATTTATGAGGCTATGTGCAGCTGGCAGGATGGTTGGAGCGTAGACTTAGCAGTGATATTGACAAAGCTTGGCCTCTTTCTCCACATGGTCATTCCTCTTGGATTTCTTCATAGCATAGTAAAGGATTTTAAGACATGAACCCCAGTGCATGAGCCCTTTTCAAAATCTCTCCATTGTTGTAGCTGGTGTTTTCTCACTGATCGAAGAGAGGAACATGGAGCCCAAAATAAATATGGAAGAGTGCAACACAAGAATACACATACCCGGAGGCAATGTTCTTGGGAACCTATTATTGTAATCAGTTCAGTTCAGTTTCTCAGCGTGTCCGACTCTTTGTGACCCCATGGACTGCAGCACGCCAGGCCTCCCTGTCCATCACCAACTCCCAGAGTTTACTCAAACTCACGTCCATTGAATCAGTGATGCCATCCAACCATCTCATCCTCTGTCATCCCCTTCTCTTCCTGCCCTCAATCTTTCCCAGCATCAGGGTCTTTTAAAATGAGTCAGCTCTTCGCATCAGGTGGCCAAAGTACTGGAGTTTCAGTTTCAGCATCTGCCCTTTCAATGAATATTCAGGACTGATTTCCTTTAGGATGGACTGGTTGGATCACCTTGCAGCCCAAGGGACTCTCAAAAGTCTTCTGCAACACCACAGTTTAAAAGCATCAGTTCTTCAGTGCTCAGCCGTCTTTACAGTCCAACTCTCACATGACCACTGGAAAAACCACAGCTTTGACTAGGTGGACCTTTGTTGGCAAAGTAATGTCTTTGCTTTTTAATATGCTGTCTAGGTTGGTCATAACTTTTCTTCCAAGGAGCAAATGTCTTAATTTCATGGCTGCAGTCACCACCTGCAGTGATTCTGGAGCCCAAAATATAGTCTGTCACTGTTTCCATTGTTACCCCATCTATTTGCCATGAAGTGATGGGACCAGATGCCATGATCTTAGTTTTCTGAATGTTGAGTTTTAAGCCAGCTTTTTCACTCTCCTCTTTTACTTTCATCAAGAGGCTCATTAGTTCTTCACTTTCCATCATCAGGGTGGTGTCATCTGCATATCTGAGGTTCTTGATATTTCTTCTAGCAATTTTGATTCCAGCTTTATGCTTCATCCAGTCCAGCATTCCCAGTAAAATATCTGTCCCTCTCACATGCAGATCACACTCAACCATACCAAGATCCTCAAATATCATCCAGTTGTATTAGACTCAAAGTGCTGAATCTTGTGAATTGCATTATTTTCGGATATAGATGAAGCTTAACTGTAGTGGAAAAAGCTCCAGTCTAGGGAGTTATTTTTTAAAAAGGAAGTTATCCAACAATAAAATTACAAAACCAAAACAATTATAGACACTCTCTACCAAAATGAGGATAAGCAGGGAGTGACAGAGTAATTCAGGTGTGTGTGTGTGTGTGTGTCCTTAGTCATGTCTGAGACCCTCTGGACTAGAGCCCACCAGGCTCCTCTGTCCATGGGATTCTCCAGACAAGAATACTGGAGTGGGCTGCCATTTCCTCTTCCAGGGGATCTTCCTGACTCAGAGATTCCACCTGTATCTCCTGTGTCTCCTGCATTGCAGGCAAATTCTTTACCTGCTGAGCCATTATTGGCTCTAAGCAATTCTGAAATATAGCTAGCAAACAATCTCTGAACTCCCTACTCTAAGAGCAGGGAATATTTTTGAACTAAATTCCTCAACCTTTAATTCAACATCTCTAGTCCAATTAGAGTTCTTCTTTAATCCAATGTTTTTCAGATTTTTTTAAATTAAAATGTAGTTGATTTACAATGTGTGTTAGTTTCTGGTGTACAACAAAGTGATATATATATATATATATATATATATATATATATATACACATCACAAATATACTATATATGTGTTATGTATGTGTATATATATATATATATATATATATATATATAAAGAGAGAGAGAGAGTACATACATATATATGCTTTTTCATATGCAATCCAGTGTTTTTGTCTTTCTCATTTCTGCCTCTAAGATGTCTTTCCTTTTCATAAAAAAATGGCCTGTGTTTGTAGCTGACAATTTTTCTCAACCTACTGCCTTCCCGTAGATATTTAGGAGTCCAAAGGTATATTTTTTTTAACCTTTTGGACTCTCTTAGTCTCCTTTAATCAAAGTTGGTGGTGTTTTTCTTAGCACATCTCTTTTAAACTTTATACATTTCCCTTGAAATTGATTAGATGTCACTGCCTACCCCAATAGTCACATCCACAATTTTTTTTAGAAAAGTCTCTCTATTTTTATATACTTGCAAAGCTACTATGGGTTAGTACCCTTCATAAACTTAGAATATCTTTGTCTAATTGAGAAGATATTGAAAACCAAAAGTAGAAGTATTTTAAAAAGGAACATTAACGCTGGTAACGCTGTTCTTAAAGTAAATAATGTAAAGACAGGACTGATCATTGAATTTGGTTAATGGGCCTGTTGGTGGCCTTGACAAGTAGTTTCAGTGCAGCAGAGGAATGGGTTCTTGATGAGAGTGTGTTGAGGAGCAGATGAGAGGAGGCTAGGGCAGCAGGTACAGGTTAATTTCCGAGGAGCAAAAAACATGGGATCTATAAAGATCTGTTCTCTTAAGATAAAACATATTACAGCAGGTTTATGTTGATAGGAATATTTTGGCAGAAAGTGTAAAATTTACAATGTATGAGTAACATCCTTGAGAAGTTAAGAAGAAATAGGGTTTGGCATGCAAGAAAATGCCTATTTTAACATGATGAACAGGGATAGTTCATCATTTTAACAGAAAGGATCGCACAAAATACAGATTATACTGCAGTTCAGCTTTAGTTTGCTGAAGGGAGAATGTCACATCTCTATTTTGAGGGATTTTTTGTTTTTCAGGTGAATATGATAAAGTTACATGCATCAGTAAGGAGGTAAGACAGAGAAGGTGTAAACTGTCTAAAGAGAGAATGGCGTATTGACTCACACAGTATAGTTGGATTGCTCAACAGCCCTGAGGTCACATCTGAGGTTTGTGCTGTAAATAAATCTAAAGGGAGCTATAAGTTACAGCCTATGTACCTGCTTTTCTCCAGCTACTTTTGACTACTCAGGTGCCAACACAGAGTAATCAAAAAGTTGGCTTCTACCAAGAAAGACCAAAGCAAAGAGAGGTATAAAGAAGTCCCAGTTCAGTTCAGTTCAGTCACTCAGTCATGTCTGACTCACTGCGACTCCATGGACTACAGCATGCCAGGCTTCCCTGTCCATCACCAACCCCTGGAGCTTGCTCAAACTCATGTCCACCAAATCGGTGACACCATCTAACCATCTCATCCTCTGTCATGCCTTTCTCCTTCTGCCTTCAAACTGTCTCAGCATTATGATCTTTTCAAATGAGTCAGTTCTTCGCATCAGGTGGCCAAAGTATTGGAGCTTCAGTTTCAGCATCAGTCTTTCCAATGAATATTCAGGACTGATTTCCTTTAGAATTGACTGGTTGGATCTTCTTGCAGTCCAAGGGACTCTCAAGAGTCTTCTCCAACACCACAGTTCAAATGCATCAATTCTTCCGTGCTCAGCTTTCTTTATAGTCCAACTCTCACATCCATACATGACTACTGGAAAAACCATAGCTTTGACTAGATGGACTTTTGTTGGCAAAGTAATGTCTCTGCTTTTTAATATGCTGTCTAGGTTGGTCATAGCTTTTCTTCCAAGGAGCAAGTGTCTTTTAATTTCATGGCTACAGTCACCATCTGCAGTGATTTTGGAGCCAAAGAAAAGAAAGTCTGTCACTGTTTCCATTGTTTCCCCATTTATTTGCCATGGAGTAATGGGACCAGATGCCATATTCTTCTTTTTTTTGAATGTTGGGTTTTAAGCCATCTTTTCCACTCTCCTCTTTCACTTTCATCAAGAGGTTCTTTAGTTCCTTGTCACTTTCTGCCATAACAGGGATGTCATCTGCATACCTGAGGTTATTGATATTTCTCCCGGCAATCTTGATTGCAGCCTGTGCTTCATCCAGCCCAGCATTTCCCATGGTGCACTCTGAATATAATTTAAATAAGCAGGGTGACAATATACAGGGTGACAATATGCTCCTTTCCCAGTTTGGAACCAGTCCATTGTTTCATGTCCGCTTCTACCTATTGCTTCTTGTCTTGCAAACAAATTTCTCAGGAGGTGGGTAAGGTGGTCTGGTATTCCCATCTCTTGAAGAATTTTCCACAGTTTGTTGTGATCCACACAGTCAAAGTCTTTGGCATAGTCAATAAAACAGAAGTAGATGTTTTTCCAAAACTCTTTTGCTTTTTCTACGATCCAGCAGATGCTGGCAAGTTGGTCTCTGTTTCCTCTGCTTTTTCTAAATCCAGCTTGAACATCTGTAAGTTCTCATTCACATATTATTGAAACCTTGCTTGGAAAATTTTGAGCGTGACTTTGCTAGCGTGTGAGATGAGTGCAGTTGTGCAGAAGTTTGAGCATTCTTTGGCATTGCCTTCCTTTGGGATTGTAATGAAAACTGACCTTTTCCAGCCCTGTGGCCACTGCTGAGTTTTCCAAATTTGCTGGCACATTGAGTGCACCACTTTAACAGCATCATCTTTTAGGTCCCAGAGAAATACAATACGTTGCTTGTGAGGTCTGAGAACAATAGACAGTGCTGAAGCCAGTTGAGATGATCAGAATATGAATAAGTAAAATTGCCATCCCATCTCCCATATTTTTCACAATCTTGTTAAGGCAGCTTAATGTGCCCTGATGCACAGTGAGGTCAAGCAAACCGAAACATTGAAGTTTAGAGCAGGGAACGTTTCATTGCAGGGCCAAGCAAGGAAATTCTGGCCTTAAAAACCCCAAGCTCTCTGAAGGGTTTCAGCAAAGCACTGTAACAAAACAAAACCTTTTTATTTTGTATTGTGATATAGCCAATTAACAATGTTATGATACTTTTGGGTGAACAGTGAAGAGACTCAGCCATACAGATACATGTACTCATGGAGGCCTGGGGCTATGTGCTCACAGTCATCAAGTAGTTAACAGTTAACATCTTCCATTTGATGGTGGGGGTTCACATCTGTAAAACAACTCAGGAAGTGTGCATCAGATGCTGTTATGTGGGTACTTGAGGGAGAAACTAAAGCAGAGGACATGCTGGAAGCCCTTTTCCCCACCCCATAATGTCCCATGACATCCTCCTTGGTTACATTCTCATTGCTATAAGCTATTTATAATAAGGTTATTTTAATCTTAAAATGAAACTGAAAGAAAATGACCTACAAAAAAGCAATTTTAAAATTCAAGATTGCTACTACAAAGCAATAGCATTTTTTATTTTTTTTAGTTACACTCAGTAGAGTACTAACTTGAACTAATCCCTGCTGAACACCCTCTTGGCTCCAAGATTTCTTAAGTGAATCTTCTCCTCCAAAGGACCATTGTAACAATTTTTCTATGCGGTCACTGTGTTTCTGATTTTAATTAAAAATAAATTGGAGATCCTGGGAGGTAAATCATTTCCCTAAAGTTTAACAGTTAATGAAAGAACTTTATCAAAGCTTTTTCTACACTGCCTTCCATGCCCTAAGTCCAGCACTGAATCTTGATGAGACTAAGAAGATTGTTTTTGAAATGATCTTTAGATCACCTGTTTCAAATTCCTTCTTTATATGGCATACTTTGAATTCACTAATAAAACTCTGAGGTGTAAGGTGGGTAAGGACTTCAACCTCATCATAAGAAAAAGACTCTGCTTGGATCAGATATAAGAAATAAAACCATAAAAATAGTCTGATGTGGAGCCAAGCAGGTAACTCATCCTCAAAGGAGTTCTTCAGGAAGCCTGAAAAGGTCAGAGTATACACCCACACACTCATGGGAGAGTCATCTGGTGCTGAGTTCTGAGATCCTTTGGGATCAGCTGAATTACACCCATCTTCATCTGGTTGGGCCCTGAACTACTCACTGCTCTATGCCAAACCCTCTATGGATCAGGAACCACATTTGGATCATCATTTCCCTCAAAGGCTAGAAGGCACCAGGAATGTTTTTGAGACATGTCAGAAACATTCCATTCCCTTCACTTTTATTAGTGGAAGGGATTTGAAGAAAGACACTGAACGAGCGAGTCAAGCCAAGCTTCTGAGTAATACGTTATCGTATTCCCAGACCAAGACACAATTAGTTCAGAGAAATGAAATTTCCTTTCAGATGAGGGGGTCTGGAACCCAGAGAGGTAAAGCAATCTTATAAATAACTCACAGGATGATAGGGTTTCACTAAGGGAAAAAAGGCCTCTGACATACAGAACTGTATACTTTTGAAGGTGTGTGGAGAGCAGGGTGGGGGCTAAAGAAAAAACCGTCTCAGCCAGAATGTCACTTCAATAACAACCACCAATATCACTCAAACAAGTGCTCTCAGGGTCATTAATGGTTTATTGCAAATTCTCAGTTTTCCTGTGAAGGAGCCAATCTGTGTTACTATTCCAGCCAAGGGGACCCACCTTTTGGCAGGTTGACTGGAATTTTAAGAGTGCAGTTACAAAGGGCTCCTGTTTACAGTGGAACCATTCAAGAAAGCTGGTTTTGCCTCGAAAAACATATTTATTTTTTCTTTATAATGAGAAATAGTCAACAGAACGCTTTCTCCACTGGGTGAAGAGCAACTTTGTGCTCTACTTTTCTAGTTATTTTGAGCCTCAATATTGGCTTCTCTCTTGGGTGCCATGAGTAGGCTAATCCTTCCAGCTCTGACCCTTAGTTCACCTCTGATGACCCAAGGCTAAATTTGTAGTGACTGACATGGAAGAGACTCCATCTAAACATGGTCCAACATCTAGTAATACTTGATGGATAATATTCTTATATTCTTCCCTCTAGATTAACATCAATTCAACTTATTTTCTATATCACCAGCAGCATTATTTTGCCGAAATGCTCCCTTGGACCCCTGACTTCTTAATACGGCATTCTAGGCTCTTTACCGTGTTTGTCACTCAGTTGTGTCTGACTCTTTGTGACCACACAGACCATAGCCTGCCAGGCTCCTCTGTCCATGTAATTCTCCAGGTAAGAATACTGGAGTGGATAGCCATTCCCTTCTCCAGGGGATCTTCCTGACTCAGGCATTGAACCGGAGTCTCCTGAATCGCAAGCAGATTGTTTACAGTCTGAGCTACCAGGGGAGCCCAGGCTCTTTACTAACTAGCTCCAATTTCTAGGTCCATTTTCTTCCATTTCCCTCTACAATCTATATGACCCAATCACACAATATTAAGTATTGTTACTAAAAGTATCTTAGTGTTGTATCTCTTTGCGTGTTTATTTATGCTCTTTTTTATGAACCCCATTTCTTTCTGTGCCTGCCGTAAAAAATTACTTTTCGTAGGCACCAATCTAAAATATTCTATCCACATTGTAGTTTTTTTTTTTACTTCTGTTCTTTAACAAAAGTTAATATCTTCTTTATATGTCTTTCCATAAATGTTTATACTTACCTTTATAATTATGCGTGTGTGCTTTCTTTGTACCTGTCTTTAGATATTGTTAAGTGTCTTGGAAGCATGGACTGAATCTCATTCTCCTTACATCCTCAGTTCCCTATGTGGTATGACATAGTTGTGCTTCCATAATCTTGTCAAACTAGTTGCCTTATTAATATCATTATTTAATAGTATGGCTACTTTCCTTCCCTTCCAATTTTCCTGGTTTATGAGTAATTGACTCATAGATCTGATGCCATCGGATTCCTCCCTGAGAACAATGACTCTCTGAGGTTTTCTTTACTCACTTGTCTTTTGTCTCACTGAGGAAAACACTGAAAGGTTGTCTCTTCCAACTTTCTGCTATGAACCTACTATACCGTGCTAACTGTGGCTGGTATCATATATAGTCTTTACAATTTTACCTTTGTCAAGTAGTCTGAGATCAAAATACCTCCAGCAACCATCCCCTACTGAATCCTTTTTCTTCTCTGTTGCTGCATGACTGGATTCTTTCTGCTGCTCTCCCTAGTGCCTCATTTCTATCCTGCTTTGTTTATCCTTCTCCAGCAAGAGTACCATGGAACACTGGTTTAAACCCATTCTCTGTCCTAACAGACCCCAGCCTTTCTCCCACTTGTCCATTTTCCTTTAATGTTTCCCACTGCCTTTTTCTGACCATAATCTAGCACTACCACAGTGATTAGCTGATTCATCATCTTTTCAACATCTGTTCTTTGGTGCCTCTGGGCCACACTCCAGGAACAAAACAAGATTCCCTCTGCTGCCTCCACCCATTTCTAGTCATCAACAGCAACCATGGCACCTGGGGTATCCAGCCTACACAGGCTCTTGACACACTCATGTCCTGGCAGTTCAAACCCCTATGACTTCCAGGGGTGTTGGTCTTTTAACACCTGGATAAAAAATGTAAGTGGCGTGTACAAACCACGGTTCAACTCAGATCAGACACTCCCTAGAAATGATAAATACCTCTTAGCAGACAAGTTTCCAGTTACCTGCCACACCCACTGCCCGTAGAAGGATCAGTCTCATATTTTACATGTCCTGGCATCCTCCTCCCCTCTTCCCTCACCACCACTGATGGACAGCTGAACAAACCAACAAAACCACTGGGTGACCAGATATATCTGACTTATGTGGCCTGGCTTCAAAAGATGTTCTGGGTCATTGGTTTACTACACACCTGAATGTTAGAGTCATTTGGGAAATTTTTTTTAAAAATTACCAATGTCCAAGAATCTCTCCTGAAGATAAACATTTAAATATCCCAATGTGGATTGATTTGTGTGTTTTAATTCCCTCCCTTCTCCAAGTGATTATAATAATAGCCAGCATTGAGAATTGAGAACAGAAAACTATTGAAAATACACAGGTTACTGTCTAAATTAACATGAGTTCAGGAAACTCTGGTCCAAAAGGATGAAGTTCCAAGTGACTTTCATGTTTGTTTCAATAACTACCTTCCAAATCCATTTATCCCAACAACTAACTGCTCAACTACTCTGACTCTATCTTAGAACAATAGGTAACTTCTGTAGATTCATCAGAAGACTATTCAGCACCCTTAGAAACTCTTACTTCTTTGTGTCCATCAACCCTAAACTGTATGTCACAAACTTTTCAATCTACCTTAAACTACACCTTCAAATCCTCATCTGTATCCTGAGATTGAAGGCAAAAGAAGAAGGGGGCGGCAGAGGATAAAATGGTTGGATGGAATCACCAACCCACAGACTCTGGGAGACAGTGAAAAACAGGGATTCCTGGCATGCTGCAATCCACGGGGCTGCAAAGAATCAAACGCAACTTAGTGACTGAACAACAACAACAAACTCTACTTTCCTTTATCAAGATGCTACTTTGGTGGTCATTGGGTTATCTTGCTGGTATTTTCAGAGAGTTGAGACTAATCTGGGATAATAACTGTCTCTTTAATCTGAGACACAGAGATTGTTGCGAACAGTAGATAGGTGATAGACCTAAGTAGTCATAATGTATAGCCAAGAATAATGATCATACTGAACTATGTGCAAGATGAATATATCAAGGGAGCTGGATAATAAATGAGGAAAAGGAGCAAACATATTTAGAGAGAAAAAGCAGTGAGAAAAATGGTGTGGCCGCTGAGAGATAGTCTCCCTATTACTTGGCATTCTACTGTCTGAGAGGTCTAAGTTTAGTACTTTATTTCTTCACTTGAACATCTGGGAAGCTACCTATGTTTGGATTTTTATGTATTTACTTATTTTGCTGCCTTATCAGGAATCCACAGTTGTCACCTCTTGATGTATCAAGAAGGAAATGAATCACTCTTTTGCCCTCACAGATGGCAAAGAGTAGCAGTTGTGTTTCTAATGATTTGACCCCATGCATTCAATGAGGGTATAAAATGTATTTTGTATTGCTAGGTCTTAAGGCTCCATCTGACTGGCCATTAAACTTTTTCTGATTAGTATTAAGCCCATGCAGGACAAGAAACTGAAGGAGAATTTCTCAAAGAGAAAGTCCAAAGAGGAAGGATTATGAAAACAGAAAGGGGATGAAGATGCTTCATGGGCTCCATCCTTTGGAGTAGTCTATAGGTGGTCTGTGGCTTCTACATCAGCAGGACCTGAGGACCATCTACGTGCTCAGAGCTGTTTTCCATAGAAGTAACTCTGTACCTTGGCCAGCTAACGATTTCTTAGGAAGAGCTGCTCTAGTGTAAAGAGAAATATCATCCTTTCTGTACTTCTGATTTAAACATCTAGTCAACACTGTGAGTTCATTAAATGTCTTCCCTGAGCTTCAAGTTTTCATATACCAAGTAAGTGTGCTTAAACCTGCTCAGTTATGGGGTAAGTCTCTCTGAGCTGGACTGAATATATTAATATGTCCCAAGTTGGGAACAGAGGAAAGTTGAACCCGCTTCACTCTGGCCCTCCCTGCAGAGTACTGCCCACTCATCCCTCCTCTATTTGAACTAGTTTCTGTTCCTTGGAATCAAAATCTATTTTTAAGGCAATAATTTTATTGTTTTAGGGTATGTGGGTATTTCCAGAGCACTTGAACAAAAATTGACCTTAATCTTTAAAATAACTCTGGGATATAAACGTATTCATCTCCAATTTACCAATAATAAACAAATGCCCACTTTATAAGTAAAGCTGAGCTTGAATAACTTGTCCAAAATCAAATAGCAAAGCAAAGGCAGAATGATTCTAATTCATTTCCCATATCTCATATTACTATCCAGGCCTTTAAAGGGAATTACCAGGACTTACTAGGACTGAAGTAGGCAGGATAACAATTCCATAAGAAGACATATTTAAAGTTTCAACATAGCTTACAAAGTAGTTATCCGTGCTACAGAGAGGAATTCATGGAGAATTACAAGTTAATATAACTTTATTTTTTATGGCTGAAAACATTCCCAAGTTTTAGATCTGATGGAACCAAATAGGAACATTTTGGCTTGAAGAGGAAAAACACATAAAAAAGCAAAACTCTTCTTCACTATTATTTTCTCTTAATGATTGCTAATGTTTTTAGCAGCTGCCTTGTACCATTGAAGAAAGTATTCATTTGAAAAATATTGAAAAAATAAATTCTTTTAGAATATCAAAGAAATCAATTTTATTTGTTTGAGTGATTTTCAGTCCCAAATAACCTTATAACATTTTAAGGAATTAATTTAATACTAAAATTTGTTTATGAATCAAAATAAAAAAGATGTAATTGTACTAGATTTAACTCTATTTATTGTAGTCTCATCTTTAGTCATTCCAAGTATAAAGCAATTATAATTATTATTTATAATTTTATCATAACTTTATCATAACTTTCAGTGTTAACACTCAATAGTTTCATCATCTAGCTTCTTTGATCTATTTGAGTATCCATGTTGTTTTTTTGAAGTTTAAAGAATATTGACTAGCTGGAATTATCCAAAAGCAATAGGGATCAATGGCTATCTCCATTTCTTAGACTGATATTCCTTTCAACAAATCATCGCGTAGGATGATTATCAACTTTGTGCTTTCCTTCCTGAACACAACCTTGTATCATTAAACATTCAGTAAGATCCAATGCTTCCTTAGTCTGTTTTTGTTATAAATTCTTAGGGCTTTAATAGGAAAATATTGGCACTGTCATGTGTAAACTGTGCATATTTCTGTGCTTTTTTAGAGCTTTCAGAGACTTGTTTGCTATTCAGGTTTTATTCGTTCATCTACCTCAGCAAAGCTGATGATCTACTGACAATATTAAGCAAATGGATCTATTTATTTTTGAGTGTCTAGCCATCTTATATGTCATGTTCACTTGTGCATCCATCAGACATGCTTGGGAAACAAAAATAAATCAAAATCCCTGGCTTAAAAGAGTAAAGAGCAAAACATATATATAAACACCTATTTATAGGAATGTGGTACGTGAATTTGAAAACAGAAAGAGACAGATGCACCTAAGTTGTTCTGGGAACACCGAAGAAGGCACGTAACACTGACAATAAATCAGGAAAAACTTGTTAGGAAAATGGCAACTGAGTTAAATTCTTCTGCTTTGTCTTTTTTATTTTTTGAGGTACAATTGATATATAACATTATATTAGTTTCAGGCATACAACACCGTTCAATATCTGTGTATGTTTTAAAACGATCACCATTCATTAGATCTAGTTAATATCCACCATGATATACAATTTCTTCCTGTTATGAGAACTTTTAAGATCTACTCTCTTAGTAACTTTAAATATGCAAAAGATTATTATTGATTATAGTTACCATGCTGTATTTTGCATCCTTATGACATTCAATTTATAACTGAAAGTTTCAAAGTTAAATAATAGCATTACAAAGTTCTTATGACAAGCCAGACATGTTTTAAAACCTTACATGTATTAACTCATTTAATAATCACAACAATCCTATGAATTAAATACTACTACTATCTCATACGTCATTTACACTTCATTTTAAATGAGGTGGAAATTGCAGAGTGATTCAATGATTAGCCTGTGTCCCTTGTTCAGATGATGCAGGAAATTAGAATGAGATTTTCCCTCTTCATTTTGACTAAGGGGCCAATAATATAAATATTGGTTACCAAAGTATAAAGCAAACCCCTTCTTATCAACACGTTTTTTACCTGAAATGATACTGGAGCCATGAAATCTCTCAGACAGATCAAGAATAAAAAAATTTAAAAGGACTGGAAGAGAAAGTGTGATGAGGGGATTTGCAGAGACTTTTCTTTGGAAACATCCTGTTATGTTCTAAATCTTCACCCCACCCATTTGGGGGGAGGGACACGGTTAACATTTTACCCCAAGCTTTAGGAGGTTATACCTGAAAGAACTTTGAAATGTGTCCTCAAAAACTGGGCAGTACAAAACACTGTGCCTGCCTCTTTCCTGAGAAAACTTTATCAAGCTGCTAACAAGGAATTCTAAAGGACAAAGTAGTTCAGGTTTGGTGGGGAGAGTCCCCAAAGGGCTTCTGCATTGGGATCTATTACTAAGGGCTTTGGGATGCTTGAATATTTCAAAGGTTCAAGTAAAGATCATATGAGAGAATGCCAGTAAAGGGTCTTCTTGGTCCTCTCCAAAAGGGTTGCCTGGAATGGCAAGAAGACCTCAAGGAAGAGACTGAACGTGTAACCTAGATAACCAGGTGCTGAAGAAAGAATTGCGAATACTAGCCACCTGGATTAGAGTTATCCAGAAAAAAGTAAATGAGAGATCTAGCAAAGGACGTCCACAGAACTCATGAAAACTTAACCAGGAAAAGATTTGGCTCTGATCATTCACCCTATGAATGACAGAAACCCCAGTAAGAAAAGTGCTATCCTTGCTCTTCCCTTCTTTTCCTGCTGACATTCTGGTAGAAGGAAATCTGTAAATAGCTGGTGACAAAAAAGGAAGCAGGAAGGGAAGAGAAAGCAGAAGGAACTTACCATGCTCAGCCCAGCCCCTTCCCCACTGAAGGTCTTCAGCCTGAAATAGATCTAGACTTGGCCAGGGATCAACTAGCTGCTTTGTCAAGAAACAGAAATTTTGTTCAGAAATTTGTCCAGTATCTTGGATAGAACATTATAATATCTAAATTCAGACTCTCTTTATGCCCTGGTGGCTCAGTGGTAAAGAATCAGCCTGCCAATTCGAGACACCGTTTTCATCCCTGAGAAGACTGGGAAGTTGGGAATATTCCCTAGAGAAGGAAATGGCTTCCACTCTAGTATTCTTGCCTGCTGCTGCTAGGTTAATTCAATCATGTCCGACTCTGTGTGACCCCATAGACGGCAGCCCACCAGGCTCCGCCATCCCTGGGATTCTCCAGGCAAGAACACTGGAGTGGGTGCCATTTCCTTCTCCAATGCATGAAAGTGAAAAGTGCAAGTGAAGTCGTTCAGTCGTGTCTGACCCTCAGCGACCCCATGGACTGCAGCCTACCAGGCTCCTTTGTCCATGGGATTTTCCAGGCAAGAGTACTGGAGTGGGGTGCCGTTGCCTTGCCTGGGAAATCCCATAAACAGAGGAGCCTGGCAGGCTACAGTCCATGGGGTAGAAAAAGAGTCGGACACGACTTAGTGACTTAAGAACAACAAAGACCAGAACTGAAATCATGAGACCTGTGGATCTGTTATGCAGGGCCTGGGAAGACTTACTTCCATTGATTAAAATGTAAATGACAGTGAAAAAAATACATGCAGCAACATATTTATGTCATGAATTCAATATATGACTTATACTAATAAAAGTTGAAGTCATTGTTTCCTGCTTTTAGTCCCTGAAAAAGAGACAAATCTCCAGATATTCTCTAGGGCAACATGACTTGTAACTAGTAGTAAGTTTCTATGTTTATGTAAGTCTGGCTTTTCTATCTAAAGTTGCTTTTTGTTGGAGAAGAAATTCTGAACACTGGACTAAGGTTAGAACAATTCCAGTAAAGCCTCTTGTCATACATCTTGGTAACTCAGTAAATATCTGTAAAGTGGGATGAAAACTTTTGTCTTGTATAACTTATAAGATTATTTTGAAGAGCAAATGATAATAAAATTTGTTTAGTTTACACAAATGGCAAGTGTGTGTGTATGTGTGTAATAAGGATAGAACTTATAATACTGAAATAAGAATAAGGGGCAAAACAATACGTTCAGTATAAAATTGTATAAAATTTAAAATAACCCTGAAACACACACAAAGATTATATATTGTTCATGGAGCGATGTATATATGTACATATGTGTACATACATTCAGGAAACATTTTGTCTAGAGAATTTTTATTCTTATTTATAAAAATGGCAAATGTTAATAGTTATTAACACCAGATTGTGAAAACTCAGAAATTTATGTCATTTTTTCTGCTTTTTTGCATTTATGAAGTCTTCTTTTTATAAACTCCAGAATCACAGAAATGCACATAAAGAGCACATTAGAAAACATACATGAAAATGCTTGACAAACTCTAAGAAGCTATAGAAACAGAAGGTGACGTTGTAAACATTATAACATTTAATCTTAAGGTTTTAACCATGTCTGAGGCTTTTTGACATTCCATTACAATAAATGACAAATAATACCAAATACTTTGAAATATATGCTTGAGTCAATAATTGCTGAATGAAAAGTATTTTCTTTTAGTTTCAAAGGCTAATATATGGCTTGTGATTTAATCAAGTCAGGAAGTCAGCCATGAAAATATTACTGAAGACATCTAAGGTGCAACTCTATTTTTAAAATTCTGAGATTAAGTAATTGAAAGACTCTAAAAATTTAAAATTAAATGACAATCACTTATTTCTGCTTGCAGTTGTCATATGTTATTCGTGGAGGATTTATAAAATATAAGTGTGAAGTTTTAAAAACATTGAAACAACCCATAATTCTACTTTTTTAGAGTTAATAATTTCCTTCAAATATGTTTTTTAAATAAATATACAGTTGGTACTATTATTCATGCAAACTTTTGTGTCTTGTTCTTACATCAACTCTTATACCTGTCATCCAATTTGCTTGAATGTATGTTTTTAGTATGGTATTCAGCATATGTTGGCACCACTGTTTATCTCACATTCTCCTATTAATGAACTTAAAGGTTATTTTCAATTTTTTAATATTAGATATAACACTAATGGATATCCTTACTTATAAATATTTTTGCATATTACTGAACTAGTTTTATTTAGAATAAATTCCTAAGTGTATTAAGACATTAGCCAAACTGCTGAAAAATGGTTCCTCTTCCCAAAATTAACACAACTCCTTATCCTTAGAGTCATATATGCTCTGGAATTCAGAAATCTTAGGATTTTAGGAAGATAGTATGATTAGGTTTCATCCTTCTTTGTGTGTATATGTGTGCTCTGTGTTTGCTCAGATGCTCAGTCATGTCCAACTCTTTGCTGCCTCATGGACTATAGCCCATGAGGCTCCTCTGTCCTTGGAATTTTCCAGGCAAAAATACTGGAGGGGGTTGCCATTTCCTACTCCAAGGGATCTTCCCAACCCAGGGATCGTACCCACGTCTCTTGTGTTTCCTGCATTGGCAGGCAGATTCTTTACCACTGGGCCACCTCAGAAGCCCAATATTCTTCTTCAGGTATAGAGAAACTTCAATGCAATACACTAATATTCCTTAAACAAAATGTGTTAATACTCTCGCTAAGTAGAATAAATTAAAATTTTCAGAAACCTTCTATCAGCTCAAGTCTGGTTTTGCCAAATAAACAAGAGATGAAAACCCTTTGAATTTTAGAAGTTCACAGATCCAGAAGAATTTATAATCCTTCCCAGAGTGAATGAGAAGAATAATTCATAGAATTTTCAGTCACTATTATTTAAACATGTCACCAATTTGATGACTGAAAATAGAGTATTTCAAAAAGTTTAACATTTTTTCAAATGCTATTTGTTTTTTCTTTCTTTTGGTTTCTTAGGATGTCTTTTGCTCTTTAACATTTGAAATATTCAGCTTATTATTTATAATAATTCTTTATATTTAAGACAAAAATCCTCTGTGTATAATTTACTTTGAAAAATTTCAGAATAAATCATTTATAATTTTCATATTAAAATGTTATTAAATCTATTAATCTTTTACTTTGTAACTTACTAGTTTTCATGTTTCAGAAATTCCTCCCTCACAGATCAAACATTGACTTTTATTTTTTTCCTATTTCCTTATGACTACAGATTTTATATTAAACTTTGATGCTGCTGGAATTTTATTTGCTATATGTTGAATAAAAGAGAGGAATTTTGTTTTCCTGTTTTTTCCATTAAAAACAGAGCCTTTTCAGAGGATTTTTGGAATTTAATCTTGGATTGTTACTGTGTATGTAAAACATAGACCTTGGGTGCTTTGATTTTTAATCAGTTTTCTGGAAAAAGAATGTTTAATAACAAAATTTAGATACACAGATGTAAAATATTTGCAGATGTAAAGTTCTCACAATTTGATATCCTTTACAAATATTTGCTTATTTTATCAGTTCAAATTATACATTATGTTTTACATGGATGTAATTCAACTCATAATACAAAATCCAACTTCATCCAAAATTTCAAAGTCAATGTTTGTTGACTATTTGTTCCTTCCAACCCTTACCATCAGTTCAGTTCAGTTCAGTCGCTTAGTCCTGTCCGACTCTTTGCGACCCCATGAACCACAGCATGCCAGGCCTCCCTGTCCATCACCAACTCCCAGAGTCCACCCAAATCCATGTCCATTGAGACGGTGATGCCATTCAACCATCTCATCCTCTGTCATCCCCTTCTCCTCCTGCCCCCAGTCCCTCCCAGCATCAGGGTCTTTTCCAATGAGTCAGC
This sequence comes from Bos mutus, assembly GCF_027580195.1. Lineage (NCBI taxonomy): Eukaryota > Metazoa > Chordata > Mammalia > Artiodactyla > Bovidae > Bos > Bos mutus. The sequence continues at coordinate 76,217,536 of NC_091617.1, forward strand.
TCTTCACATCAGGTGGCCAAAGTATTGGAGTTTCAGTTTCAACATCAGTCCTTCCAATGAATACCCAGGACCCATCTCCTTTAAGATGGACTGGTTGGATCTCCTTGCAGTCCAAGGGACTCTCAAGAGTCTTCTCCAACACAGTTGGAGTTCAAAAGCATCAATTCTTCAGCACTCAGCTTTCTTTATAGTCCAACTCTCACATCCATACATGACCATTGGAAAAACCTAGCCTTGACTAGATGGAACTTTGTTGGCAAAGCAATGTCTCTGCTTTTTAATATGCTGCCTAGATTGGTCATAACTTTTCTTCCAAGGAGTAAGCGTCTTTTTATTTCATGGCTGCAGTCACCATCTGCAGTGATTTTGAAGCCCAAAATAACTGAAGGATGGGGAGAATTCTAAAACAGAGCAAGTAACATGTTGAAACAATATGAGGTGTGAAATATTGGAGTACATTTAAGAAAATGAAAGGTGTCCAGTATAGATAGAGTAGAAATTAGGAAGAAATTTGCAAGAAATAAGACTGAATTTGGCATTGGCTAGATCATGTATTACCTTGCAGAAAAATTAAAGATTTTGCATTTTACCTCAACTACAATGGGAAAACATTGAAGAATATTAAAATGGGGAATGACAAAATTACATTTACATGAATTTAATAGATCATTTTATTGTTGTATGGAGAATAAATTGAAGAACAATTAGAAAGCTGGGATACCAGAAGATAAGGGCTGTTTTCATTTACCAAGTGACAATTTATGGTGATTACTCTAGAGTGGTGGCCTGGATTGGAGACAAAGGGAATGAATTAGAGATGTATTTTAAAATTTTAATGAATAAATATATTTTTTAATTTAAGTGATTAGCTATTGAGTATGAGGAAAAATAAATCTCAAGAATAATTTTTAGAATTTTTGGTTTGAACAACTAGATGGATATTGGTAAATTTAATGATATGAAGACCAGAAAAGAACAAATGAAATTGAGGGGAAAAGCTTGATAAAGGCATACTTTCTCTTACATAGTGTTCCCAGAGAAAATAGGCTGGATTTACCTAGTGGCTTTGTCTTTGTTTTTGAGAGTTTATCTGACTTGCCTTTTGGATGTAAAATTATTTTTTAGAGTCCATCCCTGATGCTTTGTTGAACTTTCATTGTGTCTCAATCAATCTTCAGACAATAGATACGCTGGATTCAGATTCAGAGCTGCTGACTTCAGGGTGCTTTGTTTGTTTTCTTGGGCATCTTGACTTGTAGCCTAGAAGCAAATAATACTCTCTTCCACAGAAATATGAGCATATCACAAATACAATGGAAAATAAAAGCAAAAACAATTTATTTCCAATTTATGAAGTCTTGTGCAAATGAACAATGTTGATGTTTTCAACTTTGGACCCTTGAGAAGTTATGTATGTTTTCTTTGTCCTCAGGAATGTCTTCTTGTCAGATCCTGCCTGGTCTTTTATGAGGTTATGTTGCTTGAAAATGTGATATCTTTGAAATAAGAGTTTTTCAAACCACAGTATCTTTTTTTCTAATGCATTACATGCAAATAAAATCTAAGAACTCTGGCTGAAGTGGGAGCAGAGGTTTCAAAAGGTTTCAGGCACTCTAAGTACCTCTATGCAGCCCACAGATTGCAGTCTAACAATCTAAGCAAATTAGCAACTGGATGGATTACTCAGTCATGTCAGACTCTTTGTGGTCCTGTGGACTGTAGCTGACCAGGCTCCTCTGCCCATGGAATTTACCAGGTAAGAATACTGGAATGGGATGCCTACTCCAGGGGATCTCCCTGACCAAGGGATCAAACCAGTCTCTTGTGTCTCCTGCATTGGCAGGTGGATTCTTTACCACTAACGCACCTGAGAAACCCAAGCAAATTAGAAAGAAAGAGTTCAAACCTCAATCCTGACTAGGTCTCTCTACCAAGCAAAGGCTTTATCTTCAAAAGTGTATTTCCAGGCTAGATTAGCCATCAGCGATTATATGCTTGTGTGTTAACTTTCCAATCTAGGCCTGGCAGCCTTCAGTTGAATCTGGGATCTTAAAAGCACTAACTAATCTCAAAAGCTTCTCTCATTCCAGAACATAGTGTGAGTTTTAACTATGCCAGATTGTCTCTGTGAAGACTGATGCTCATGATAACCTCTTCAATTTTCTGCTTTGAATGGTAGGTCAGTGTGTGGTCGTGGCAGGAAAGGAAGGTAGTGGGAGTTTTGGACAAGCTTGCTGGAGGAGTCTGGTGATTTGGCTCACCACCATCAGATAGCTAGTTACCCAGCTTCATTTGCTGACTTAGTTCCAGACTCACTGTGGGATTGAAAATGATGGAAATCCTCAGGTCCTGATCTGCTCAGTATCAGGAACATTTGAAAAATTTTGATTTATACTCATGGAAAAAGAATCAAGATTATGAATAAATATATAATTTGGCTTCATTGATCTGTTCTTAAAATGTCAGATGAGAGACCCTCTTAAGATTAATGCCACTTGTGGAAAAATTAATAAATGAAAAAAAATTTTATCTCTGATTTTTAATGTCTCTAAGTCTTTTCAGAAAGCCTTCAACAATTATGTCATAATCTTCCAAGGAAAGGGTTATAAGTTTTGCTGATTAAAATGGGATGCTGAGGATAAGCTGCTGTTTTCATCTGTTCTTTTCTGCTCTTGTGAAATAATACAGAAGCAGATCTCTAGAGAATTTCCAATTTTGTCTGATAGAATCTGAGGTCTGGCAGTCTTTCAGATGTTCAGTGTGGAAGTCAGTCTTGTTTTCTTGTGGGTATATCAGGAATGATGTGGGGAACAAAAATAGAAGAATAGGACATTCAACAGTAACTCTTTCATATATCCCAACATTTGAGACTCATTTTGGTTAAGTTTAACTCTCAACATGCAACAATACCTTCAGAAAGTTAAGTATATTACTTTAATAAAATTATTTCTCTCCTGGCTAAAGTTTCTAATGAGACATGGAATGAAGTTTGGAAGAAGAGGAGGGATGGATTGCTTTGGAGTATTCAGTCTCTGGATATGGGCGAGTATATTGCCTCTGGTTTGCTAAAAGTAGTCTTAGCAGCTGAGTGAGATTTTGAATTTCCCTTGCTTTGCAATATGACCCAAAACCTTTGAATAGGAAATGCCCAGGAGACCAGATCAGGTGATGAGACAGAATCTATCATTTTAAGTGTAGAGAAGGATTTTGAAAATGATCAAGTATGACAAAAATTAAGATGATGCTATTTTTTAAAAAGTAATATTATTATACATGAAATAATTATTCATGAGTCAAAAGGAAAGTCTCTGACCCATTGGAAGGTTGGCTTCAGTCACTGCAATATTTTTAATGAGAGTATTCTTTCAAAGTACTCTTGACTCCAGAAAACATCCAAGTGTCACTTGAAGTTGGTTCTGGAAAGTAAGTTAAGGAAGACCCTTTTTTTTTGGTAAAGATTCAGTTTTGAGTATAAAATAATATGCAAAATTTCTCTACAAATCCTTCCCAGAACATTGGTATCATAAATGGAATCAGCATATGATACGACATCTGGAGTGTCTATGTTGAAGGCTATCAACACATTTGTTTAATGAATAAAAATATGATCATACTTAGCATGGTAGAATCCAAGGTCTAGCAGTCTTTGAGATGCAGAATGTCAAGTTAGGGTCCCCTATTTTCCTGTAGGTACTTAGTACTGAAGTGGGGGAAAATGGAGATTTTACTTAATCTACATTATTTATTTATTTCTTAAATGTACTTTATTTAATTTACAACATTGAAACAAAGAGGAAAAAGTTATCTAAAAAGTTTTTAAGCATACGCACACACACACACATATATATCATATGTATAAATGTCTGTATTTCACAGTGTCTGAAAATTTATGATAAAAAATTTGAAAGTTGTTTGGAGATAATTATGTTAAAGTGATAATTAAGATAAATTTAAGTTAAATTGTAAACACAAACTGTCCCTTCCTCCAAAAGCAAATTGACTCAAGTAAAAATACTACTTACATTCTGACCTCTTCCAAGGGTAAGGTGACAAGAGGATTGGACTCAGTAGGAGACGAGTTAAGATATTGGTTTGGTCAATTATTTATCAAGTTTTTTTTTTTCAATTGAGTCACTTTATATTAAATTTGGGTCTTAATCTTCTCCATTTTTCAACTGAGATGGGAGAATAGGGTAGCTGTACCTCTACTCATTATTTTCTCTAATCCTGGATTATCTTCATGATTCTTTCTTGGGGTTAGAAGCAGGAAGACAGCCAAGAATACATATGCTGGATAGACTGAAGCTGGAGATTCCCCAGGGAGTAGGGACATATGGATCAGTTCTTCAGTGCCTGGAATTGTTACTCTGCTATGGGCTTCCCTAGTGACTCAGAAGGTAAAGAATCTGCCTGCAATGAGGAAGACCAGGATTTGATCTCTGGGTCAGGAAGATCATCTTCCTCGATGATGACAACCCACTCCAGTATTCTTTCTGGAGAATCCCATGGACAGAGGAACCTGGAGGGCTACAGTCCATAGGTCACAAAGAGTTGGACATGACTAAGCAACTAACACTTACTTACTTATGCGTTGCCTCAAAACAGTAACTCCAGTTTCCTGCCCTACTGGCTAAGGCTGGCTGATATTTCAAGGCAAAACCAAAAACCTCTGAGTAAGATGAGACTTTTAATGATCCCAGAGAGAGGTTGGAAATTTGCTTGGGAATCAGAGTTTAGCTTTATCCCAGAGATAAATGTAGGAAGAAAGGAAGCAATTCTTTGGAAAACCACTAAGAATGTGATAATATTACACTTTTACAATGAAAGAATCAGAAATTACTTAGAGCTGGAATGCAACTCAGAAGTCCGGTTCCACAAATTCTTTTAGTGACTGGAGGTAAAGGAGATCCAGGAAGGAATGTCTTGCCTACAGTATCACAGCTGAGCCAGAGTCAGATCCAGGGCATTCAGACTTTCTGTCCAGGGTTATACTATGCACGTGTTTCTTTGGAAACACATTCATTTAATTCACTCCTTCAAATAATATTTTCTAGAACACAGTGTTAAGATCTTGTAAATCTCTTTCTTCCCCAAAGGATAAGAGGATGATGTTCATTAGGGATTTCTAAAACAAATTTCCATTTGGATAATCTACACAAGGTCAGGTCCTGCTAATGAAAGGCAATTTGGAATAGAATCAGTAGGAGTGTACTGGTTAACCAGGGCAGCATGGTTAAAGAAACCACAGGCAGGCACTCAGCCAGGCTGCAGAGGAGGCACAGGTGGCCAGGTAATCGAGAAGCTGGAGTCTATTTTCAGGGGAGCCAAAATGAGTCTTAAAGTCAGAATCTAAAGTATTCCAATACAGTGAGTGACAAGTTCTCCAGCAGAGCCACATTGGTGAGTTTTATGGCAAGTTCTGCCAATGTTTTTGTTCGAATATATTCTTTAAAATCAATGTGATATGCAAAATAATCTATTTTAAAAAAGCTTATATTTTGGTATTTTAGCTTTGCTAATTTTATTTTGACAACTAAGTTTTACTGAACAGTTTGAAAAATTCTGCAGAGGATACCTTTCTTTATTCAATAGAAAAACAAACTTTTTTCTTTTTCCTACCAGGTTATATACTATATGTTGCCTCTTCTCTGAATTTTCCTTTTATTCTATAGTTGGTATTAAATCATATAAATTGTCGATCTTTGTGTCTGCAAATCAAATTCTGGTAAAATATGGGGCACTGATATTTTATATATATATATTCAAAATAAAAAATTATATGTTACATTATTTTATTACCTTCAAAGCAATTTATCTTAGTTTTGCCACAGACAAAGCTGTTAATGAGATACTAAACTTTCTGGGCTAGGATGGGGAAGGATGATACATCTCCTTGAGACTTGGAGAGACCTCATCCTGCAGCCCACTCCAGCATTCTTTCCCGGAAAATCCCATAGACAAAGGAGCCTGGTAGGCTACAGTCCATGGGGTCGCAAAGAGTCAGACACGACTGAGCAACTTCACTTCATCCTGCAGCAGTTTGGGAAGCCTGCTAGTACCTATCAGACACTGGAGAACAGAACAGGGGAGAAGGCTCAGCAGACCTGACAGAGGCTCATCTAGATGTTATCTGGAGAAACAGGGATGCCATCATGCAGAGTAAAAGAGGCTGGATGATTTGTGATGTGGACATTGTTGGAGATGGTCCAAAAAGAGGAAAATGGTGATATGTGTGGGCAAAGCAGACACTGTGACAGAGACAAGCATCCACTCTGGAATTCAGGAGATCTTAGTAGCTGAGAATTTGAGTGAAAGTGGCAGTGTTGTTTCCAACTCTTTGTGAACCATGGACTGTTGCCCAGCAAGTTTCTCTGTCATGGGATTTCCAAGGCAAGAATACCCGAGTGGGTTGTGATTGCCTTCTCAATGGGCTCTTCCTGAGCAGGGATTGATCCAGGGTTTCCTGCATTGGCAGGCAGATTCTTTACCATCTGAGCCACCAGGGAAGGCAACTGAGGTTTTATTGACAAATATTTGACTTTTTAATTTCCCTGTTATCCTACCAGAAGCTAGTTTGGAGGTTACCGGAAAGGCTAAAGAAGTTATCTAGAACAAAACCTCTATCACCAGGTACTTAAAAAAAAAAAAAATCCTCTAGAGACCCTAACAGGAGAAGGAAAAGAGCTTCAGGAAAGTGGGCTCTGGACTCATTCAAGTTGGGACTCCCTAACTTATTTGGTCTGTCAACTTTTCACTTTTTCTACCAAAATTTCTATATTTGCAAAGTTTATATAATCATGTTGTTTAGTTACTCAGTCATGTCTAACTGTTTAGGACCCCGTGGATTGTGCACACCAGGCTTCCCTGTTCTTCACCATCTCCCAGAGCTTGCTCAAACTCATGCCAACCAAATTAGTGATGCCATACACCCATCTCGTCCTCTGTCATCCCCTTCTCCTCCTGCCTCCAACCTTTCACAGCCTCAGGGTCTTTTCTAATGAGTCAGCTCTTCTTATCAGGTGGCCAAAGTATTGGAGCTTCAGATTCAGCATCAGTCCTTCCAATGACTATTCAGGACTGATTTCCTTTAGGATTAACCGGTTTGATCTCCTTGCAGTCCAAAGGACTCTCAAGAGTCTTCTCCAGTACCTCAGGTCAAAAGCATCAATTCTTTGGTGCTCAGCTTTCTTTATAGTCCAACTTTCACATCCATACATGACTACTGGAAAAACCATAGCTTTGACTAGACAGACCTTTGTTGGCAAAATAATGTCTCTGCTTTTTAATATGCTGTCTAGGTTGGTCATAGCTTTTCTTCCAAGGAGCAAGTGTCTTCATTTCATGGTTGCAGTCACCATCTTCAGTGATTTTGGAGACCAAGAAAATAGAATCTGTCATTGTTTCTATTGTTTCTTCATTTATTTGCCATGAAATGATGAAACTGGATGCCATGATCTTAGTTTTTTTAATGTTGAGCTTTAAACCAACTTTTTCACTCTCCTCTTTCACCTGCATCAAGAGGATCTTTAGATCCTCTTTGCTTTCTTCTATAAGGGTAGTGTCATCTGCATATCTGAAGTTATTGATATTTCTCCTGAAAATCTTGATTCCAGCTTGTGCTTCATCCAGCCTGGCATTTCACATAATGTACTCTGCATATAAGTTAAGTAAGCAGGGTGGCAATATACAGCCTTGACAAACTCCTTTCCCAATTTGGAACCAGTCCATTGTTTTATGTCCAGTTCCAACTGTTATGTAATTATATATCCTTAATTTTCCCCTAAATCCCAACTCCAAAGAACAAATAAAATCACAAAATGTCTCCAGCTAATTAAATGTCTTCAATTAGCATTAGCTGAACCTGAACAAAGATGAAAGTTTAATGCTTTGAGGGAATTTAATGTAAATTCCCTACCAAAGAAGTGATAGCTTTATGTCAATATTTCTTCCTGTGTTTTCTACATTTAGCTTTCCATCTAGATCCTGAGGCAAAATGTGGAAACTTCAACAGGATGTTTTTGCTGGAAAGGAATATGTTTCATTTTGAAGTGGTCTTCTCTATCCTTTCCCCATGAAGCTGAGACCAAAGAGATGAGAATATCTGCAACTCTGCTGTAGCCAGGACAGGTTCCGGTGTCAGCTTGGAAACCAGTCACAAGTAGAGTAAATCGGACATGGATGGAAGGTTGGACAATAGATCAGAAACACTTTGGTGGACCAGGCTTAGCAATAACAGAATCAGCAAGCAGCAGAGTGAAAGTCAACCAGTTGGCCCAAAGTAAAGCAGTGAACTTCAGGAGTGGCTATAAGAAGAGACAGAGGGAGCCACAGCAGACAGATAAAGCTCACTTCTAAGGACACTGTCAGCAAGAACTAGGCATTGGTCCAAGCAGCTTAATGGCATTGGTTGGTTTAGTCACTAAGTCGTGTGTGTCTGACTCTTGTGACCCCATGGACTGTATAGCCCATCAGACTCCTCTGCCCATGGGATTCTCCAGGCAAGAATACTGGAGAGGGTTGCTATTTCTTTCTCCAGGGTTAATGGCATTGGTGATGTCCAAAAGCTGGGAATAGGGGGATTGTTTTAAAAAACAGTCTCACAGCAAGCAGGGATCCATTTCAGAGGAAGTAGGGTGATAATTATTCTATTTAAATAAGTAAAGTGTTGGAAGGGATTCCCTATTCTCTTTGTCTTGAGAAAATCTCTAGAAGAATGTTTCAGAAGTTGCCCAGCTTGGCCTGAGCATAGGCAGGTAAGTGATTTGAGGGCTTTAGGTGGCAGAAGGAATAGAAAGGCCATTTACATGTGTTCTCAATCATGTCTGACACTTTGCAACCCCATGGACTGTAGCCCTGAAAGCTCTTATGTCCATGAGATTTTTCATGTAAGAATGGGTCTTGGGTTGGGTTGGAGTGGGTTGCCATTTCCTCCTTCAGGAGATCTTCCAGACTCAGGGATCAAACCTGCATCTCCTGTATCTCCTGCATTGGCAAGTGGATTCTTTACCACAGAGCCACCCGGAAAGTACAGAAAGGCCATTTACTCATATTAAAACTCATGTTCTCCAAACTGCTTTTCAGTAACAAAGGTAATATTGGGGAATTTAAGTTTCCATTTCTGAATCTACTCAAATGGTTTAGAAATTGTAGTTGGAAAAAAAAAAGAGAAGTTATTAGTTATCAACCCAGATATCTTGTAACAGAAGAAGACAAGGATATTAGTTTCTAAACCAGATTTCAAGGGCAGAGTAGACCGGTAGAAGAACTGTGAAACTGTATTTGCCAGGGGAGAAAACCTCCTCTAATTATTGCAGCAGAGCTGAGCCTGAAATATGGGATCTCACATGGAGAATTCAAGAATGGAGAAGGGAAAGGGATCTCAAAGATGGCATGAGAGTGATTTCAGAATAGGTCTTCCCTGCTAGCTCAGACAGTAAAGAATCTGCCTGCAATGCAGGAGACCTGGGTTCAGTCCCTGGGTCAGGAAGATCCCTGAAACAGGGAATGGCTACTCACTCCAGTATTATTGCCTAGAGAATTCCATGGGCAGGTGAGCCTGGTGGGCTACAGTCCACAGGGTCATAAAGTATCAGACATGACTAAGCGACAAACACACACATACAATCTCAGAATGATAGACCACTCATATGCAGAGTCATCTCTCCCAGAATTTCCTATTAGTAAGGTTTTTCTTTGCATCTATGCACAGTTATCTGACATCTCTAATCTAAGAATAGATTAAACCTGTTTATTCTCATCATTATGACTGTGTTGACTTCAGTAATATTCAGCTTCTGTCCAATACATATGGTTTTACACACATATACACACCTTGTCCACACTTATTCTTCAGAAAAATTTTATGAGTCTGTGAGTCTAGCTGAGTGAGGAACATAAAACAAAGTTGGTAACTAAATAAAAAATGTGGTATATATAAATTTAACCAAAGCAGAATTTTGAGAGGAGCTATGAAAATATTTTAGGTAGGCCTAGAAAGAGGTAGTGTAGTGTGGTGGGAGAAACACTAAATAAGCTTTGGTCCTTGCCCTGTAACTTGCAAACTAACCTTTGGTAAGTCATGCTTCTTTTATAAGCCTCAACTTTCTCATTGGTGAAACTACAATATGAATTAATGCCTTACTCAAAGAGACCCTGGCAAGTTAAGTGACTAAATGTTTGTGAAAAGAACTGGCATGATGCCCAGCCCACTGGATTAGGGAAGGCCCACCAATTCTCAATTTCAATCTATATTGTGTTTTTAGCTCAAGATTTATGGGGAATAATAATTATTATTTATTTCACTATTTTTTCTTGTTCAACTAAAATGTGAGTCTCCTGAGAAATGAAGTTGGAATGCCTCCATGACAAGAGTGTGGAAACAGGCTATTCGCAAGTGCTATATTTGATTTGGAATTTTAGATCTCAGTCAGGAATTAAGGTAAGCACAGGGACAGAGCTATTAAGGAAATTGGAAAGAACAGACAATCCTGGAATGTGGCTGCTCCTGTTTGATTTTAAATGTAAGTTAAATATTAATTTTTTCAAAAAAAAAATCCCTCTTCCTGCAGGGAAGCCTGATTTTCTCTTTCTCTCTTATGTTGACAGATTATTGGTGGCTTGCCTTTCACACTAATTTATTTGGAGGAAAAAAAATTTCAGATGATGCTTTTTGAATAAGAGGGGAAAAAAAATCTTCCAAACAGTTCCCTTGTGGCCAGAATCAACAGCAGCTGAACAGGCCCAGGTTGTTGCACAGTGAGAATTATCCCTTTCATTTCAAGAGAATCAAAGATGTTTGGGGTAAGCAAGATCTCTGGTTACACATGATCAAAATAACCGAGTATTAGATTTGCTTTTGTGTCTATTGAGTCTACTGCTAAAGTCTGAGCATACTTTTTATTGCTCCACAAAGATTCTGTGTCTATTGAGTCTACTGCTCAATTGCTATTGTCTATTGTCTAGTGTCTATTGCTCCATAAAGATTTTGTGTCTATTGAGTCAAGTGTCTATTGAGTCTACTGCTAAAGTCTGAGCATACTTTTTATTGCTCCATAAAGATTTTGTAGGAAAGTGAAAAATTAGCTTTGGAAAAAAAGAAAGTACCTGATTTGGGGAAAATAAGAAGCATTTGAAGACCTTCCCTTTGCTGAATTCTTCCTGCTGGAGGTTCCCAAATGCAAGGGGTGCGATGATGTCGTTGACTTATAAACAGAAGTCAAAAGGAAATTCAATCTTCTGTCAAGACTTATTCCAAAGATAATAAAAAAAGACAATGATTGAATCCCTCTTAGAACTTTTGGATGGATTCTCTTGTGCTTTGATTGTTCTCTGAGTTTGTAAGGAATGGGGAACAAAAGCAAACTTGCAGGCTCTCAGTTCATACCCACCTTAGCAGCAGTTTCAACATCTATATTTCCAATGGCTCCTTTTCTCAAGTCATTTGTTTTCTTTCTCTTAAAACAAAGCTACTATCAAACAGTGCTCCATGATATTCTGCATACTAGTTTTATGCTTTGGTATATCAAATTAAGCACGCTAGTCTGACACTGCCTATCTATGTGACCTGTGGGCCTAAGTTTCCTCATTTGTAAAGTAAGGGAATTGAATAATACTTGCAGTGCTCAAACCGTGTTCTATCCAAGGGTTTCTCAACTTGTACACTATGAATACTTTACACTGGATAATTCTTTCTTGTGGGAGGCTATCTTGTTCAGCAAAGCATAGTTAACATCACCCCTGGCCTCTACCCATTAGATGCCTGTAGTACAACTGTACTCTCCCCTGGTTGTGAAAACCAACAGTACCTCTAGACATTGTCAAATGGGGTGAAAAAGTCATTAATTAAAGGAGTGGTTCTCAAACTTTGGTGGGTATCAGAACCTCTGGGAAATTTGGTAAAAACATAATGGCCCAGACTTGATTATATTGCAAAGATAGGGCCTCTGTATTTTGTTTTTTAATTAGCTTTTACACATACAGCAAAGTTTGAGTACCACTGTTCATGAGGAATTGTATTGATGAAGTGATTCTCAAAGTATGATTCTTGCACCAAAAGTCTCAGCATCACCAAGCAACTTGTTAGAAATGCACATTCAAGATTTGATGAAACAGGAGCTCTGAGATGGTACCCAGTTGTCTAAGAAGTTGCCTAGGTAAAGAAGAAGTGCATTCTTGGCATACTCAGAAAGACATTAAGGAATGTTAGAGGCCCAGGGAGGACTTTTTTTTCTCAGCACAAATTTGATACCATTAGGCAAAGCATTGGCTGGAATCAAATTCTTCACCTTGAATGAATTTTATTACCATATGTTTACGTACTTCTGTTCTGACTGAGTCTTAAAAGTTAGATCAGATTTCCTTCATGGAGAGGGGAGATCTGAGTGATGGCTCATCTTAGATTCATGAATCCTCTATGGCACCTGGTGCCCTGATCCACAGACTTACACTTTGGGTTATGACTTTGACTCCAGACCAGTGGTCTGGTTTCATATTAGAATCACTGAGAGAACTTTTAAAATATCTTAATGATCAAGCCATACCCCAGGCCAATTAAATCAGAAGCTCTCAGAATCAGACTCAGATATTGGTATTTTTGCCTTCTCAGATGATTCCATGTATATGAAAAATTGAGATGTCTAACACTTTCTATAAAATCGGATAGGGTTTGTACCAAGGAAGATAAGATAATAGTTTTACTGACTTAAAACTCCCTCTGTTTGCCACACAACTAGCCAATAAATCAGAGATCAGGTGTTGAGGCATGGAATAATGACTTTATTCAGAAAGTTAGTAGACTGAGAAGATGGCAGACTAATGTCTGAAAATTACCATCTTATTGTGGTCTAGATGCTAGGTTCTTTTGTAGAACAGAGGTGGGGTAGGGGAGGTGAGGAAGAAAAGCAAAAAGGCCATTAATGTTGCAAATATTTCCTGGAATGGCCAGCCTCAGGGAGAGTATGTTTTAATTTCTTCCTTCCTGTAGCCATCCACAGGTGGACAGGGTCTTGAACAAAGGCATTCTGATTTACCGTTTAAGCAGGGGGCAGGGTTCTCCAAGGCAAGCCATTATGTATGGACAGTATCATTTTAGTGGACAAAAACAATAGGGAAAGAAAGGTTAAAGTAAAAGAAACACATACAACATGGAGTCAGATTTTGTTTTTCCTTATAACAATAAAACATGAAGAAGGTTTGATAGCACACGTCACTTTGGGGATCAATAGAAAGTTTAGTAAGGCTACAACTAATAAGCTTTCAATCTTTGCAGGCTCTGTGTTTCTATAGCGCTTTGAATCTAGTCTAACATGTGCCATCTAGTCTAGCATTCTACCTTATATTATAACCCTTCCCCCAAAATACCTACTTTGAGAGTATTTATACAAAGATGTAAATTTAAATGGCATGTATTAAATGATGTGTACATGTTACAGAATGTAGAGATAATCTATAGTAAAGCATCCTGGTGCTTTGCCTTCAGTCCCATAGCAGGATTTCCTAGCCATTGTGCTTCAAAACCTTCCACAAGTTGGTTAATAACTCTGGACTCCAAAGATTTTATCTGAAAAGAGAGACAATCCTTAGAGCAAACGTCTGGGCATATGACCCAAGTTCAAATCCTGGAATACTGAACATCCGAAGTATTCAGTACATACTCAGCTCCAAAGTGGAGATTCCCCATCAGTGGAATAAGCCTCACACCAGTGATGTTTGGGGGAGGAAAGTAGTAAGAGCAAGATTCTTTGGGGTCCCTTGGAATTACAGAGCCAAGACTGTTTATGGCCAAAGTGGTCAAACCCAACAAAATGAGTGAAGGAATTAGCATGAAACTCTGGCAGCCTTCAGGGCATGGTGGTGATCCCACATAAAAGCTTTCTTTGGGGACTTCATAACAACTATGTGATAAGTGTTCTTTCCTGTTGCCCTTCTCTCTCATTCACCATCCCAGTGCCCAGGGAGACTCCAATGAAACTGCTACAAGTACTAGGAGACCACAGGAATGCTTCCAGGAGGCAGACTGGAGTCAAGGGTCCAGTGCATAAGCTCTCAGGAATCCTTGTAAGAGTGTGAAGCCAAAGAACAGGAATGAAGGGAACACCTTGGCTCAGGAGGTATTTTTAAGGGAAGAGAAACAGAGGAACAGGAAAGCCTCCAGCTAGTCCTTTGGAGTTTGGCAGCCATTCTGACAGCTCTCCCATTCCTAGGTTGATGCTCACTGCTTAAGTCCTAGGGGTACTGGATTTATTAAATTGCCTCTTTGTTCAGCTCTTGCAAAAATAATTTATATCTTAAAACCATTGGACATATTGGGATATTTGTCTGTCCTAGAAGAAGAGGAAACTAGACTCGAGTGCACAAGTTTACAGGGTTGGTAACCTGACGGAGGCAGGATGTAAGTATAACCATTCCAACAATTCTCTGGGTCCTGTAATGCCCTCCTCTACACAGAGAAGTGGGCTGTTCATTGTCCTTTTGTCCCTATTCCCGGCCCTAATGCATGGACGCACATCCATACAAAGTGGGTTGAGAAGCAAGGGTGGGACCTTCCCTAAGAGAATGAGCAGTAAGCTTTGATTCTAAAGGCCCAGGGTTGACTCCTTCCTTTGCCTTTCACAGTTCTGTGAACGTGGACTAAGCACTTTCCTCCTCAAGCCTCCCAAAGGGGCCAAGTGGCCCTCCAGGGCTTTCCTACAGTCTGAGCTGGAGCTTCAGTACTTCACACGAAGGTGGAGGACAAACAGCGAAATCACAAATTACAAACAATGAGAGCTCTAAGGTCACTAATCTGGCTTTTCTTCCTCTCTAAGAAAAGGGAGTCATCATGTCCATTCTGCAACCTCGAAGGTAACCCATACATCAGGCGCGCCTCCCCGGCCCCTCCTTGGCTGGCCCCCAGTGGCGCTGGCTCTCTGGCTGACACCAGGGTGTCTGCCTCTGGCCTCCAGGAGGCTGCGGCCCGAGCCTGCTGGGCGCGCGCTGAGCGCCGGCGAGCGGCTTGCGGAGGCTCGGGCAGCAGGAGGAGCGTGTGAGCTGTGGGCGTCCCTTTAAGAGCGGCCGTCCGAGCCGGCCTCCGCCTCTCAGTCCGCCGAGCGCCGCCGGTCACCTGAGGCTCGCAGGGCAGCCGGCTGGCGGCGGGGCCGGCCATCGCGCTAGAGGAGCCGGGAGACGCGACCCGGACGCCAGGTGCCAGGAGCCGATTGCGAGCGTGGCCGGCTGGCGCCCGTCCGCCACGGAGGATGCGGGAGCGCATCTGGGCGCCGCTGCCGCTGCTGCTACCCTGGCTACTGCTGCCGCCGCCGCTGTGGTGCGGCCCCCCGGACAGCCGGCACCCAGAGCGGGAGCCCGAGCCCGGGCCTTTGCAGCCCTTCGACCTGCTCTACGCCAGCGGCGTGGCCGCCTACTACAGCGGGGACTACGAGCTGGCTGTGCGCGACCTGGAAGCGGCTCTGCGCAGCCACCGGCGCCTGCGGGAGATCCGCGCGCGCTGCGCCCGCCACTGCGCCGCCCGCCGCCCGCTCGCGCCCCCCGGCGCTGGCCCGGGAGCCGAGCTGCCCTTCTTCCGCGCGCTGCTCGAGCGGGCGCGCTGCTACCGCAGCTGCCAGAGCCAGCGCCTAGGGGGCCCCGCGTCCCGCCACCGCGCCAGCGAGGATGTGCGCAGCGACTTCCAGCGCAGAGTGCCCTACAACTACCTGCAGCGGGCCTACATCAAGGTACCCAGAGCGCACACCTCACGCCCTCCCGCGCCTCAGAGATGTCTCGAGCCCTCCCGCGGCTCCAGTCTTCCTGGCCGTCGCGCGGCTCCTTAGCGGGTCAGACTGGGTCTCCTTGAACGGTTCTGTCTGTATGTGAATCTAGATATCTGGTGGCCCGAGCTGAGCTCTGTAACCAAGACTAGATGAATCTGGGCAAGCCATTAGCTCTTAAGGCATCCTCTTCTCTCTCAAAAAGAGGAC
Organism: Bos mutus; assembly: GCF_027580195.1. Lineage (NCBI taxonomy): Eukaryota > Metazoa > Chordata > Mammalia > Artiodactyla > Bovidae > Bos > Bos mutus. Next base: position 76,233,486 of record NC_091617.1, read on the forward strand.
TGCACTGATAAAATGTACCCATTCAGCACTAATGTCTGAACGATGGCAGAACCGGATCTAGTGTAAGATCTCCTCTCGCTTCGTTTCTTGGTCTAGCTTCAGCTCGTTCCATCTCAGCTCCCTCATCCCTCATACAGGCTAGTGTGCACCTTTTCTTTGACGTTTAACACGGAGTGTTCCCAGAACAGCTGAGTTAAAGGTAGACTTGCTCTGAATCCCATTCCTTTTTCTCCCTGCACCTACCCAAAAAGGGAAGATCAAAGGTTAAAGAGGAGTTATGCGTGTAAGGGGTGGCTCTGGGCGAGGTAGTCTCACTTAAAATACCCAAAGTGCTGACTCTTTGTCCTTTGATAGACCACTTCTATTTCTGGAAGTTAGCATTGCACTGAGTTGTTCACCATCAGATGCCCCTTCCTTCTGGTTTTATTTATGTGTATTCAACTTGCCTGAAGTTAGTGACGGGAGGTAAACAGTGTACTGACATTTCCCCCACAGTCACGATTTTGAAGATCCATGTGGATGCTTCAGCAGAGACAATTTAGCCTGTGTTTCTCCCACTCTCTCTTACCTATGTTTCTCTGAACTTATACTTTCTCCCCCTTTTTGTCTTTCTTTGTCCCTTTGTCAATGTCTCTTCTCCAGCTGTTGAAGTGGCAGCTTTGGGGGTTGGTTGGTCATGCCAGCCACTGGACTGGGCTGCATTTCTGGGATGGTGACAGTACACACAAGGTGCAGATATGATGTCTTTTGCAGCTCATCCCACAAGGTCTTTGCAGATTTGCAGTTGTTGGTGGAGATCAGGAAATTATAACCGTAACTCACTCTTAACTCACAGTGCCCTGGCTAAAGTGTTGGATTTAGTATTTTGGGCAAGCAATAAGGAGAAAGCCGGAATTCTTTTCAGCATATGTCTTCCACTGGCTTGTGCATCCTTAAGGATTTGCTGAGACATGTATTAATTATAAATCTGCTTTCTCTTAAATGATTATCACAGTTTTGGGTAGTCTTAGAGAAATCAGTCAGTAGTAGGCAGATAGGGGCCTGTGAGTACCCAACAGCTGAAGGTACACTCGGCTGGTTCCCAGAGCAGAATGTGGGTGGTCCAGATTGGTCCCTGTCTTCCCAGGAGTCTCAGATGTGAGGTTGGCAGTCCCTCTGATTGTTCTGTCACACATCTTGGGTACATTTTCCTTTTTCAGGTCTGGGAAAGGAATGTGTATTTATTTTCACTCCTATAAAAATAAATAACCGTGAGGTAATTCTCAGAATGTGAGTGTCTTTGGTTCTGTAATTACCCTTACTTCACTGCTAATGTTAACATTTATCATGCTCCTGCTTCCATCTCCTGTTGAAAGTCAAAGAAGATGAAGCCATAGGTTTAACATGCCTCCGTTTTTTGCAGTACATTGATTACAGGAGTTAGTTGCTCATGGGTAGTTCTGTGGGTAAACTACCTGGTGTGGTTTGATGAACCAGTGAAGTTGAAGTCCCTTAAAAAATATGTGAGTTCATGTGCTAATTTCTGTTTTACCACCAATGTTTCTGAGAGCAGAACACATCTTGCATCTTCCTGTTCATTTCTACTCCAATAGGCACAGTTTCTTGGGTCTACAGAATCGATGATCTCTTAAGGAGGTCTTCTGACCCCTTTGGAAATTCACTTTTGGTGAATTGGAGTCATCAAGACTATGAACATCAAATAAGGTGTTCCCTCCACACAAGAAATCCACACTTTTAGCCTTTGCTTGGCTTCTTGGAAATTTGACTCATAAACACATACACACACAATCTTCTGAGCACAAACCAAAATTCTGAAAATAACAGAGTACCGTTGGGCTCTGACAGGTTTGAATTCTAAAGTGTTCATTCCCTGATGGCAGATGGATTCCCTGAGTATGCCTGCATATGATCACGGTACCTTGTGTTGCTGACTTACTTTGGACATCAGTGATGCGCTCTGTACTTGAAAAGGATAATCCTGGGCCAGATGGAATTCAGTGAGGACTTTGTAACTAAGATTTGAGATCGTGAATCCTGTGATACAGTTAGAGCTAGTAGACTTTCTAGAGATAAGGAAATGTATTTGTTCTCAGCTAGGGGTTTGCAAACTCTGGGAGCTCTCCAGAGATGCTGTTGCTCCCCCAAATTCCAGTTAGTGAGCAACTAATGGAAGCGGATTCTCTATGCTAGAGTATTGGAAGGGAGAGATTGAGAATTGTGAAATCTAGGGCCTGTTGATATCAATTTCTCTCATCATAATGAGGAAAGGAGAATCCAGATAGGAAAGGGGGCTTACCCAGTGTCACGTGTGATTTGCCTTGATGAATTGAGTATAGGACTGGGAGTCAGAGGTCTGGGCTCTGCCAACAACTGATCATGCCTGTGCACACCCACTGCCCCCTGGGATAACCTCGGATCCCACAGAATGCTGAGTCCCCGGGCTATCCATTTGCCAGATTTGGACAGCTCCAGGAATGAGTCAGTCCTTGTGCTGTGGGGTAACAGACATTCGTTGTATTTATCTTCAGGGCTGTTCTGTAGAATCTTCCTTAAGTCTTGGCATGCTGGTAATTCCTCTGAGGTGAGGTGGTAGTTCTACTTAGATCCCAAGCACGCTTTTTTGTTTAAAGGCAGGGCAAGACTCTTTAGACTTTCAAATTCTATTATTTCAGATTGTATCATGTAACTCATAATTCACAGCCTAAAATCTAAGATAAAGCTTTGATCAGAATAGTCTCTGCTTGGAATCCTCCACAGGTTTCCCTTTGCTACTGTATAGAGCCCACAGTGTTTACTGCAGCCTATCTGACCTTTAATTTTACCGGCTCAGTTTCTCCCCCACTCTGCCATCCTTCAGCCAGAGGGAGCAATGGATGCTTAATCTTTTGTGTCTGACACTTTTGCACATCTGGGTTTGTTTATTCTTTTTTGAGAGGCGTAGAGGCTCTGGAATGGGATCAATCTGAGACTGAACTTTAGTTCTTCAATCTCCAGCTCTGTGACTGAAAAATTCACACAAACTTTCTAAGCTTTAGTTTCCCCATCTTGTAGATAATAGAAATAATAGAACCTAACTGGTTGGTTTAGGTTTAAGAGAGGATTTACATAAGGCACCCAGAACAGGGCCTATGTCTATTTCCAGAAACACTGGAAATGTGTCTCTTATTATTAGTTATAATAATAGTATGTTTAATTATAATAGTAGCAGACTTAGTTGTAGTGGTGGTAGAGTAGTTATAATAAGAGTAGTAGATTTTCCCACCTCCTTCTCTGTGTGTTCAAATGGTAACTATATAAGCATGAGCATATGTGCTAAGTTGCTTCTGCTGCTGCTGCTGCTGCTGCTAAGTCACTTCAGTCGTGTCTGACTCTGCGCGACCCCATAGACAGCAGCCCACCAGGCTCCCCCATCCCTGGGATTCTCCAGGCAAGAACACTGGAGTGGGTTGCCATTTCCTTCTCCAGTGCATGCAAGTGAAAAGTGAAAGTGAAGTCGCTCAGTCGTGTCCGACTCTTAGCGACCCCGTAGACTGCAGCCCACCAGGCTCCTCCATCCATGGGATTTTCCAGGCAAGAGTACTGGAGTGGGGTGCCATTGCCTTCTCTGTAAGTTGCTTCAGTTGTGTCCAACTCTTTGTGACTCTATAGACTATAGTCCTGAAGGCTCCTCTGTCCATGGGATTCTCCAAGCAAGAATACTAGAGTGGGTTGCCGTGCCCTCCTCCAGGGGATCTTCCTGACCCAGGAATCCAATCTGCATCTCTTAGATCTCCTGAATTGGCAGGTGGGTTCTTTACCACTAGTAACATGTGGGAAGCACAAATGTACCTATTTCTGTGACATCCTCTTTTCTTCAATCGGCAGCCGCCAACAGTCCATTATTTCTCCCTCCTCTGAATATCTGCAGTAAAGAATATGATCCTCTCATATCATGTTTCATTTTTAACATTATTTTGGAGAAATTCATGTATTTGTTATCACTTATGTGAGCTCCTGGAGATCACAGAATGGTCATAGTCACTTTTGTACCTCCTAACGAAGGAGTTTCCATATCTGGAAGATCAGTAGATAGATAATTATTGTGAATCACCTGGGCATTAAAAATATAATTTAAAATTGGAGATTTAGGTTCATTAGGTCTGAGTTACGGAGAAGGCAATGGCATCCCACTCCAGTACTCTTGCCTGGAAAATCCCATGGACAGAGGAGCCTGGTGGGCTGCAGTCCTTGGAGTTGCTAGAGTCGGACGTGACTGAGTGACTTCCCTTTCACTTTTCATTTTCATGCATTGGAGAAGGAAATGGCAACCCACTCCAATGTTCTTGCCTGGAGAACTCCAGGGACGGGGGAGCCAGGTGTCGCACAGAGTCAGACACGACTGAAGCAACTTAGCAGCAGCAGCAGCAGCAGCAGGTCTGAGTTCAGTCTTAGCATCTATATCCCCACTACCCCAACCAAATACCTAAAACAGGGGGTGGTAGCAGTAAATGCTCAGCTTATGTTTTTGAGTGAATGATAGCTTGGTTGCTTGTGTACAAAATATTGTTGAGAAAGATTGTTGCATGGTGATAGGAAGTCTTCTCGTATTAGTTATCAGATTTCGTGGCTGGTCAGTTGGGGAAGAAAGTTACAGAACTGTAGACTGCTTGACTTTTCACTCTTTTCCATTTGCAAGTTCTGGCTAATGTTGCAAACTTCCTTTCCCTCCCTCTCCATCTTTTCTCTAATTTAATCCTTATTTTCTAAAACTATGCTTCAGAAAATTCTTGACACGCTGTGCCTGCTTTATGTACATTTGTGGAATTTAAATAAACGTAAGAGAGATCCTTTTCTTTTTGCCTTATCTGTGTACTTTACAATCAGGAATACTTTGACAGTATCTGTTTTTCTTTCAGTGTTCCCAGCCATTTAGTAAAAGGGGAAAAAAAAAAAAAAGATATCCAGTGCTGTTTATTTTTATTTTTTTATTTTTACTTAAAACAAGCTTGTCCTTCCATGTTTTGTTTCTAAACTGGAACTGTGTGCCATTTGACATTTGTTTTTCTTCTTAAGATTAGAGGCGGGGGTGGGGGGGAAATGCAATTAAGTTAGGCAATTCTATCTCCCTCCTACAGTCATCTCCCCCAAATTCCTTTTTCTTGACCATAATTTATTTTATTAGTGTTTTCTAAAAAAGAAAAAAAAAGCAAAGCTCAAAGATTTTCCTCACTCTTTTTCTGCTTTATCCATTTCTTTCTCCTTCTAGATGAATGCCTTAAGAAAAATGAGTTTGAAACCTAGATCACATGATATGTGCTGGATATATCTTATTTTAGTTCAGAATAAAAGCTTTTCCCAAGTGTCATATTAAAATCTCTTTTTAACCCATCTGTAGACTACATACATTTTGTCCACAAATTATTTCAAATAGGGAGTTGAATTTATGTCTTCTGGAAATAGTTGTTTTGAAATTTCCTAGTGGTTATTTCCTCAAGGGATGTGGCTTTTTTTCTTTCTTCTTATTACAGTTTTTTTTTCCAGGCTTGATTTATCAAAATCCACTAGTCATCATCTTTCTGTCCCACTAGTTAGGAAAGAAACCTGGGAACTTTTTGGTTTAGCCAGCTCTTAGGTCCTCCTTAGCTAAGGAGATGGAATATCAATTGTTTCCTGCTCCGAGGCTGACTTTATGAAGGCCCAGTCAGCTCTTTATCAATCACTCATTGTGACTGGCAAATGGTAGCTTAAAATTCAGTTAAATGAAGGGAGCAATTGCTAACAGGTTTTCTCCTATTTTAGTCTGGTAAAAACTTTTCCCAAATCTCAAACCTATAAAGGGATTTCTTTATAGGTTTGAATAAAAGGAAGTAATAAACGACTTGTCTCTCTTCACAGATTCCATCTCTGAGACTCAAATGTATTCTGTCATGAATATCATTTGCTCAGTGATAAACTCCAAAGGGATAGGTGTGTGAAATTCTTTTGGGAATGTTTGATAAAATGTCAGCTTGCTTTGTGAATGGAATTTAAAAATTTTTGAAAGGTGGATGGATTCATCTAAAATGAAAATTCTTTTGATTTGGTGTAATAATGATTCTTTTGTAGTACTAAGGACTTGAGTAAAGATCTTAGAGAACTAGAAGGGACTCCAAGGGAATATCTTGTTCAACTCTCTATCTCTTCAAGTTAAATAGTTGGTTTGGGACAGTGAAGTAAGGGTGAGAGAGGGAAAAATACATATTTTGCCTAAGAAATGTGGTCTTGTAAGAATGAGGAGTGATAATTATTAAAAGCATTAAAATACTACAACCGGAAGGACCCTCAGAAATCATAAAGTCTGTCCTTGTTACTTGGTAGCTGATGGCCTCAAAGGTTCCGTAATGAATCTAGGAGGATCAGCAAGTGGAGCTGGCTCAGATGTCCACTGCTGTTCTGGGCTTCCCAGGTGACGCTAGTGGTAAAGAACCTGCCTGCCAATGCAGGAGATGTAAGAGACGCTGGTTTGATTCCTGGGTCAGGAAGATCCTCTGGAGAAGGAAATGACAACCCATTCCATGGACAGAGGAGAATGGTGGGCAAAGAATTGGACAAGACTGAAATGACTTAGGATGCATGCACAGTGCTCGGAAGGGGCATGGTTACCTCCAGAGGGGCAGTCTGGTAAGTCAGTGGTGCCACTGAGACCTGCAGTGGACCTGGTGCCTCCAGAGATGGAGCAGACACAAGGCCCAGCTTCCTGGACTGCCCCACCCACCCTGCATTTTCATTTACATGAGAGGTAGGCCACTTAGCCAAGAGTCACAGTCGTCTGGTGGAAAATTTTGCATTTCTCATTAGGAAAAAGATAATTTCTCCTGTCTTTTTTTCCATTCAGCTTTTCTCCTATAATTCTTTTTCTGTTCTTTTATTCATCCTTCCTTTCCTGCTGACTGACTTCCTAGCTATGTAATTTCCATGAGGGCTGGCCTTCATTTGCCAAGTGTCCTAAACACATTTAAAAAAAAAGAGCTGGAGTCAGCCTTCTGTGTGATATGTTTCAGTGCTGTGTGTATGATTCGGGGGGTTTAGTACTGAGGAGAGCTGCCGGCTATGATCAGAAGCCGATTTCACTTAACTACACCCCTCTCTGCTTTACTTTCTTTCTACATCTCTCTCTCTTCTTTCCCATTCCTTGTCCTGTTGATCTCCATAGTGAAATTACATCTGCCAAGGAGCAGGTTGAGGAAATCAATCAAGGGAAGAGAGAAGCAAGTAGCAGTCCAGGTAATGTCAGGGTTCTGGTTCTAATAAAATGAAGCCCAGAGAGCCTCTTATTTAATTTGATACATAGACATAGGCATCTACTTCTATGAAATTCTTTTTATGTCCTTTTCACCCATACGATCTGTGCAAGAGTTGGGTATATGTTGGGAAAGATATTCATTTCCCTCTCCTCTTGGGTCCGCATCTTTCTGCAACTGCTTCCTGCCACATTCATAGAACATATGTGCTCCCACTCTTTCATTTTAGAGAAGAGAAAATAAACTCTGGAAAAGAATCAAGTTGTCCACAGGTATCCAGAAATTTAATGGAAGAACCAGGATTAGAATCTAAGAACCCTGATTCCTACCTCTGTGACATTGCTGATGACCACTATTTATGAGACACACACTGAATACCTGAACTTGCCAAGGTTAATATCATATGCATAGCATGCCACTTACATTATTTCCCAAATGAGATATACCTTGAAAATAAAAGCTACCTATGAATGTTATTCCTTGCACTACTGTTCTGCCCACTTCTGGGAAAAGCTCAGAAACAGGATCCTGGATTAATACTGTTCTCCAATAAACCTAATGAAAAGGAATGAGCAAAGAATCTTCTTTGGAAGGGAAATTAAGATATAAGAGCCAGAAAGAGGGAGATCCAAGATGTCAGATTTTCCAGAAGTTCAGGGCTATCAAAATGATTCTGCTGGAATTCATTATCTACAAATAATAGATTCAGCTTTTCTGCAAGCAATGAGACACTGCTGAAGATTACAGTGTAATTATATTGGAACTCTGGAAAAGGAATGGAGAAAAGCAAAAGACATGATAAAATAAATAAATCTGAAACAAAACAGAGGAACTGTTAACAAACCCTGAATCACAGTAAAGCTAATTGAGCCAGTTTTGATTTATTCTTTCTGCTTGAATGCTAAATTTCTAGTTTTCACTTTGCCAAGATCAATAGGCTTGCATGAAGAAATCAACACATAATTAGGACACCAGACACAGTGGATTACCTTAAAGCCAGATTTGGCTGGTTTCAAAAATGATCTCAAATTATAGTATCAAAAACTAATCCAGAAAGCCATAAAAATTATTTCCCCACTGAAGTAAAAATTATTTCTTAGTAATATTTTTCAGGCTGAATCCAGGATCAACAATCACCATTTGATTGTAGCCCAAGGCATTTAGAAATGCTACTAGGGAAGGAGATTTTCACAGTCATTGTTTCTATAGGATGACCAAGGTCTCAGTCACACAATGAAGTTTGCAGGTTTTTGGATCAGTAGGTATTTAAGTTTGAGTTCCTCAGCCTTGGCTTACTGATATTTGGGATGATTGATTTTTGTCATGATAGGTTGTCCTTTGCATTTTAGGATGGCATCATCCCTGACTTTTACCTACCAGACAGCAGTCGCAACACACTTCATATTGCTTCTAAGCTGTGACAACCAAAAATGTCTCTGTACATTGCAACATGTCTCTCAGAGTCAAAATCGCCCTATTTTGAGAACCACTGACTTAAACCTGTAGCCATATTTAGGATATCTGGATGTTAAGATTAGACAAGTACAAATCAAGTGTTTGACAACATATGCTAGATGGCACTGGGCCCACTGATGAATCATATTTATGAAAAAGTTTGGCTTTAGCTTAATACCTTTTATGAGGGGAATTCCAATCGAAATAGAATCTCTTTCTCCAAGATGCAAATCACTTGGCTTATATTCCTTAGCTGGTCTTCCCTCATGGCTAGGCTAGTTCAAGTTGCAGGAAAGACCAGAGTGACTAACTTCTCTCTACTTATTATTGAAATATGACAGCATAGGTTACTTTAGCAATACAAACTAACACCTTTTAATCGTGAACTCCAAACTCCAGAATTAATGTATTTTTTATTCAACTTGGAAAGTACTCAAACTCATTTAAAAGTAATCCACTGCAACTCTTAGTTTTCTTGGGGTTAGTTTTTTATCACATATGCTCTTAGAAAACAGCTTGACTCAAACCCAAAATGCCACCTTATAGGATACTGGAAAGTGGGAGAAATGAGAGGGGATCAGAAGAAAAAGGAATGATTGTGAGATTGAGAGAGAGAGAGAAGCTCAGAGGGCATCTCAGTCCTTTTGAGCTGGTATAACAGAAGACCATATGCTGGTGATTTATAAACAAGTTATTAATTATCTATTAATTCTTAGAGTTCTGGAAACTGGGAGTACATGGTACCTGCATGTACTAGATAATACATTATCTATTAATTCTTAGAGTTCTGGAAACTGAGAGTACATGGTACCTGCATGTACTAGATAATACATTATCTATTAATTCTTAGAGTTCTGGAAACTGGGAAACATGGTACCTGCAGTTTCAGTGTCTGGTGAGAGTCATACTCTGCTATAACCTCTCACCTTGCAGGGTAATTTCTGGACCTCTTTTATGAAGGCATGAATTCATTTCTTCATGACCTAATCAGCTCCAAATGCTCACCTTGTAATACCTTGGGAACTAGGTTTCAACATAGGAATGTTGGGGAACACAAACATTCATACCATAGAGAGGGAAATGCAGAAATAGATGGAGAAAGATGGAGTGATGATAGCAAAAATTAATAAAGGAAGGCAAGAACAGTAAGTTAAAGTCTGAGAGGGCCCCGTATGTGAAAGGAGTTTACATGAAACAAACATGCATGTTGCATTCTCTGAAATCCATGTCTCTGTAGTAAAACCAATCATTCAGAAGCAGATCTTGGTCGTTCTTCACCCAGAGGCCCCATACTAGGTTGAGGCATTTCTGTCATGATAAGGCCCAGGGTAACAGGGCCACTCAGTTTCTGTGTGGAACAGAACAGGGAGGGATGTCTTTGGGGAGATTTTACATGACCTGTACTCAATGTTTACCAAATGTTAAGGGAAAATGCCATTTTTCCATTTCAGGTTTCTTTGAAATCCTAGATGGAGCTAAATGTTCTCCTTTTCGTAATAAGATCACTGATTAAATGGCTAAATGGTATATCTAAGATCCCCCAGCTGGTAAGTAAAGAGTCAGAATCTGAATCCAAGTTTTTCTGTGACAAAACTCAAGTTCTCATTCACTTCTCACAACTTTGGTTTTGACGTGAAACAGGCCTATATTCATTGGACGGACTGATGCTGATGCTGAAACTCCAATACTTTGGCCACTTGATGAGAATAACTGACTCATTTGAAAAGACTCTGATGCTGGGGAAGATTGAAGGCGGGAGGAGAAGGGGATGACAGAGGATGAGATAGTTGGATGGCATCACCGACTCAATGGACATGAGTTTGAGTAAACTCCGGGAGTTAGTGATGGACAGGGAAACCTGGCGTGCTCCAGTCCATGGGGTCGCAAAGAGTCAAACAAGACTGAGTGACTGAACTGAACTGAACTGAGGCTTGTATTGAAAAGAGTCCTCCCTTTTATTATATGACACTGGAAAAGTTCACATGTGTACATATGAGTTCCTTATTTGGAAAATGGGGATACCTACTTCCCTGGCTTCTTGTGAGAAGTTAATTTAAAAAAGAAAAAAATATTTTGAGTTCATTTAGGTCAGCACTGACACAGAAGTACAACTGATCCTTGAACAGCATGGTTTGAACTATGAGGATACTATGGCATTGCATGATCACCAGTTGTTGATTCTGCAGATTCAGAACCATGGATAAAGAGGACCAACTGTAAATTATATGCAGATTTAAAAAAAAATTATTGGAATGTAGTTGCTTTAAAATGTTGTGTTAGTTTCTACTGTCCAGAAAAGTGAATCAACTATAGGTGTACATATATCCCCTCTATTTTGGATTTCCTTTCCACTTAGGTCACCACAGATCATTGAGTGGAGCTCTGTAAAGTAGGTTTTCATTAGTTTATAAGCAGGTTTAGACCACACAGAGGTTGGAGCCTCTATCCCTCCATATTTTTCAAGGGTCAACTTATTTCCTTGCCTCATAGCTGCTGTGCAGAGAGGAAATTTGTAAGGAAATATGAAAGGTGAAAGAAGACTTAGGCATTATGATAAATTAAAACAATAAGTACAGTACAGTACTTAGAGTAGGTAGAGAAAACTTGATTACACACAAAACACAAATTTGACCTGCTCAGTTAGAGCTCCTAACTTCAAGTTCAATGCCCTAGACATTTGAGTGTAAGCTTACTGGCCTCCTTTCAGCATCAGACTAAAACAAAAGTTCTTCTTATTGATATGTTGAGATTGTTTTTTGCTGCTTTGAGAAAAGCCCTTTTGCTCTCTCCCCATTTCCTTCTCCATCCCCCAGATTTTACAATTTCCACAAGATTGTGGTCCCTTCTTTGTATTTGTCAAAAATGGACTCTGTTCAAACACATTCCAAACCTTTGCTGTTTTCTATTAACAGATAAAATCTCTTCCCACAGACCAACACACCCTGGGAATTTTAAACTGCTTTAAGCCTTTTCACCACCCTGATCTAGAGTACTCCTGGGAGATGGCCTAGGTTTGGGAATCAACAAACATCTCTTCATCATAGACACCAGAAATAAGACTGCTTCTTGTATGACAGGCAAATGGGAGAGTAGCTCAGATAAAATAGAGGGAAGTATGAGTTCAGAAATCAGGTGGTTTAGGCTGTGTCCCCAGGGCTGTCACTAATGCCTTTAGGTCTCTATTTGGACAAGGGCAGAATTGGACCAGATGGCTTATAGAACTCTTCTACCTCTCTCAGCCTGAAAGTGAAAGTTGCTCAGTCATGTCTGACTCTTTGCAACCGCATGGACCATACAGTCCATGGAATTCTCCAGGCCAGATTGCTGGAGTGGGTAGCCTTTCCCTTCTCCAGGGGATCTTCCCAACCCAGGGATCAAACCATTGTTGAATACTTTTATGGACTGCTGCAGTGAGCCAAACAATCTATCTATGGATAAGAAAAATGATGAGATAGTGTAATGGAATACAAAGTGGTAGAATGGAAGTTTGAAAGATCAAAAGACAGGAGATACTTTCAGTGTGCCTGATGCTAGTCCTCATCTTTGGACAATCATTTTAAAATAAAATTTGAAGAAGGACTTGCTAATATTTAATTTGGTGGAATTTTAAGAAGTAAAGACAAACTAGGGCATGAGCAGGAAGGACTAAAAGATATAAATAAAAGACTCAGAACTGTTTTATGAGAAACAGTTGGAATAGGGATGAGTAGACTAAACAAAAAAAGAGGCTTTGAAAAGATCATTATCTGAGACAACTGTTCTGGATCTTTATGGCACTTAGGAATTGAGCAAATTGAGCAAGTAGGACCAAGTAACAAAAGTTATGAAAAACGGGATCTCAGCTCAAATATATAGGGAGGTTGCATTTAAGGTTCATACATTAAAATGATGTTGAAATAAGATTTTTTTTTCAACACACACCATTTAATTGTATTTCTATTTTTAAAATAGTTTACACATTTATAAATGTTACTTTCATTTATGGTTATTGGAAAATATTGACTATATTCCTTGTACAATACATCCTTGAGCCTATAGGATAGATAAGATTTAGTATATTTTCCAATCCAGAGTTAATAAGACTCTATGATCTTATTAATGAAAATTTGTCTTATATCCACAGATGGTGTATCATTAAAGTTTTTTTTCATTGGAAAAACTGTGCAGCTTTCTATCCTGCTTCTTAATTCTGGCTAATGTACTCTTAGACCTGGGTCACCAGCACACTCCCTGTAAATAACTTAGGATAAAGGGAAAGAGGAAAAAAACCAAAAAACAGTGCCATGGCCTCAAAACACACTTGGAAACACACACATGGAATATTTAGCGGTAACTGCATCCATATGTATGATCTGCATCAGTCGTCTGATTTCTGGCTCAAGTATTGCTGTGATAACATCTGAAAAGGATTTAGTTGCACCTCCATAGGACCAAGGACAGTTTTAGGGTAAATGGGCGACAACTGATCAGAGCATCCATGCTTAGAAATTGAAAGTGGGTGCACCTCTCTTAGCAAGTACAATATACTCCGAAAACCCAGTTTCATTCACAGAGCCTTGGAGCTGCTACTCTAATTTGCTTTGTTTGTGTGCTATCCAGAGGCTAAACTGAAAAGCTGGCCATAGTTCACACTGTAGTTCAGTTATCAAACCTTTTGCCAATGTCAAGTCTGTTCAGTTTCACATATGAGTTGCTAGGGGGTCTGCCCAGAATATTACGTTTCAGAATATTTAAAGAATATTAAATGTTCCTAAATAATATTTAAGAAATTCCTTTATCTGGCTCCCTCTCCTCTGAAATTACTTTCTTACTTTTTAATTGGGGGACGGGCGGCAGCAGGGCCTGATACTCTTGGGGAGGAGGGGAGTGAAAGTCCAGGTTGCCTACATTAGGAGCTGACCAATGTCAGGGGTCTGCAAGATTTTTCCCCTGGTATTTGGCTGGAGTTCCGAGGGTATCATCACAGATGTTCCTTTTCCATTGTCGTAAATATTCTGTTCCTTTAACTAAAAGGAACATGCTTTGGGGGATACTTTTTGTGTCTGCTCGCATTGGTATGTCCAAGTTACAGGCTTCTGCAGTCCAATCTAGGATGCATCAGTTCAGTTCAGTTCAGTTGCTCAGTCGTGTCTGACTCTTTGCGACCCATGGACTGCAGCACACCAGGCTTCCCTGTCCATCACCTACTCCTGGAGTTTGCTCAAACTCATGTCCATTGAGTTGGTGATGCCATCCAACCATCTCATCCTCTGTCATCCCCTTCTCCTCCTGCCCTCGACCTTTCCCAGCATCAGAGTCTTTTCAAATGAGTCAGTTCTTTGCATCAGGTGGCCGAAAGTATTGGAGTTTCAGCTTCAGCTTCAGTCCTTCCACTGAATATTCAGGACTGATTTTCATTAGGATTGACTGGTTTGCTCTCCGTGCAGTCCATGGTACTCTCAACAGTCTTCTCCAACACCACAATTCAAAAGCATCAATTCTTTGGTGCTCAGCTTTCTTTATAGTTTAACTCACCTCAAACATGGCTACTGGAAAAACCATAGCTTTGACTAGACGGACCTTTGTTGGCAAAGTAATGTCTCTGCTTTTTAATATGCTGTCTAGGTTGGTTATAGCTTTTCTTCCAAGGGGTACGTAGGAGACAAAAGGAAAAACCAGGAAATTTATCACTATGTTCAAAGGCCAGGTCCTTAGCCTGCACACCTCTTCAGGCCATCTTTCAGAGTCTTCCTGTGTTTTTGGTCTAGAGGTTTTTGGTGTGCTCAAGAGAAAGTCTAGGGAGAAATGAGTTTATTTCACTTTGTTCAGATTTATAAGTCTTCATGAAGATTCTTTTAAGTCATCTTTAAATTATAGTGATGATGATAAATACAATTTAAGTGGGCTTGATTTCAAAAAACTCAAAGTAATCTGTGTTATCAATGCTTTACCACAAGAAAACTACAGAAAAGTCTTTCTAACAAAACTCTAGTCAGATTCACCACCACTTCCACCACAACTGGATTTATGTTAATGAGGTGAAGTTTGGAAAGCACCTAAGGAGGGGAGGGGAGCTAGTTGCAGGGTAATAAACCTTGATTGAATGGTTGGAACTATCATTCCTGCCCACTGATTGCCAGAGAGGAGAGGGGGACGAGAGGTCGAGTCACTTACCAATGGTCAATGAGGTAATCAATCATGAGTATAATGAAACCTCCATAAAACCCCCAAAAAATGGGATCTGGAGGGCTCCTGGGTTGGTGAACAAGGAGAGATGCTGGGGGAGTAGGGCATTTGAAGAGGGTTTAGAAGTTCTGTGCTCCTTCTCCATACATTTCCCTCTGCCTCTTATCCACTTGGTTGTTCCTGAGTTATATCCTTTTATAGTAAACCAGTGATCTAGTGAGTAAAAACAAAAAATATCTCACCACCACTGAATCATTCCTAAGTAGATCGACTACTCTGTGTTATGGTTCATGTCAAGTTGTTAAGAGTCTTTCCTGCTTTGGCTTTAAAGGTGTAAAATATCCCAGCCCTTTGGCTAAGCTATCACCTGCCTGCCTTTTTACTTATTTATAGATCTGTAGAGGAGACCCCTCTGGTATACTAGATTTAACACTTCATAAATAAATAAATATGCAATCAGTTCATTTTCCCAACAGGATATTCAATAAAAATTTATTTATCATGTTACATGTGGGAGACTAGTTTATTTAGGATTTAGAATAAGAAAAGAATGCTCCTAAGAAGCATTCTACGACAGTAGATGAGATGGTTGAATGGCATCACGGACTCAATGAACATGAGTTTGGGCAGGCTCTGGAAGTTGGTAGTGGACAGGGAGGCGTGGAGTGCTGCATGCAGTTCATGGGGTTACAAAGAGTCGGACATGACTGAGCGGCTGAACTGAACTGAGGAAACAGTTCTCTCTCTCTTTTTTTCTCAGTGTTCCAAAATCCATATGACATTCCCATAATGTGGCTCAGTTGGTAAAGAATCTGTCTGCAATGTGGGAGATGTGGGTTCGATCCCTGGGTTGGGAAGATCCCCTGGAGGAGGGCATGGCAACCCACATCAGTATTTTTGCCTGGAGAATCCCATGGACAGAAGAGCCTGGTGGGCTACAGTCTATGGGGTTGCAAACAGCTGGACACGACTGAGCGACTCAGCCCAGCACATGTTCTAGATTACTATGTGTAAGTCTTTGATCTCAACATTCAAACATGGCTAACAACACTGATTTTTTTTTGCGCTTGGTGGGAACTTGACACTTGTGTGTTGAAATTGAACTGTCAACTCTCCTACAGCATGAATTTTTTGTTTAATACTCCTTGTGATTAGGCATTTGAAACTACCATTCTGTGCACTTGGTCATAATTTTTAAAGTTGGCTCTTTCATGGGGGTGCCAACTTTATAAGTCAATTTATGATTATGAACATGAGTTTAGGTGGGTACACTGGAGACAGTGTTAGAATAAGGAGCTAGGAAACTGTGGCTCTAATTATAACTGTAGCACTAACTCTCTATTGTGATGATGAATTTTCCTTTCCTGGACTTCAGTTTCTCCACTTATAAATGAAATGTTTGGAATGTATAATCTTGAAAGTCTCTACTAACTTTAATATATTTTAATGTGTGGCTGAATATTTCCTCTGATAAAACAGGTCATTAAAAGTTAGTAAACTGTGAATTTCAGTGATTAAACTGTTTGCACCTCAGTTACTACTAGTATCTTATCCTCAGTTTTAAAAATTTTGATGTTATACACTAAAATGGTAACCTCAGGCAATATAAAATACTGACTCTTTTGGAGAGGAAAGCCAAATAGGCAAGCTTTTGCAATCAAAGAAATGTCTTTTTTTTTAAAGAAGTATCAGTGTCCTGAAGAATATTTTGATCTCATCACTCAATTCAATAACTATTTCTCTCTTCTCTGTATTCAGTGTTAAAAAAAGCATATTTTCTACACAGTTCTACAGACTTCCTTCTAAAAATTTATAAGCTAATAGTTAAGATTCAGTTTTATTCAACATTTTCATTATTTCCTGTAATGACAAGGACAATGACAATGTCAAGATGAGAATATAAAATGTTAATACCAATTGTTCTTTATGAATAAAGCACTTTGAATATCAAAATTTAGGCAAGACCTCTTATTTGAAATGAACCTGTTTTTTGCTGCATAAAAAAATTGGTGCTCTGTCATCCATTTTGATTTCAACATGTCTTGTTCTAACCCACCCATGTTCTGATTCACAATATGAGTTAAACCAGAACATTGAAGTCTTTTCCATGATGCACAGGCTTTTAGTGATAAATAAACAAGCTACTCTCACTTTTGTCCTTGCATATGTATCAGTTGACCAGATAAGATTCTTCTCTAATGGATTATCCAACTACACAACAAATTATAGTTATAGCAAAACATATAGTAATAATTGTCCTTCCATAGGGTATTATTATATTGTTATGTGCCATTTTGCAGTCATTTGAAAATGAAATTTTGCAGAAGCTCATTCTTCTTTGTTTCTAGTCATAATATGTTTTATAAATTTTAGCCCTTTTTTGGGTATAAACTTCTTGGTAGTATTATTTAGTGTAATTATTTTTGCTACAAAGAGCATAGCTTTGCAACATGTATTTTTAATCAGTAATATTATTTTTAGTTCTGGTATTTATTACTGTTTTTATCTCTACTATCAGGCTTTAGTGAATCACTAAAGAACCATTATTATTTTTTTTTTTTGGTAAAATGGTTCTATATCAAAATATAGCAATGATAATAGAATGGCAAATTTAATAATGATAAACAATCTATAAATGTTATAAAATAAGAAGGATTAAATGCACCTTGATAACTGAATAGTAGCTGATAGGAAACTCCCAGAATGGTGCAGCAAAGAGCTTGTATGACCTTAAGAATGTCATGATTATGAAAACCATAATGGTACCTGTGGCTTATTCATGTTGATGTGTGGCAGAAACCAACATAATACTGTAAAGCAATTATGCTCCAATTTTTTTTTAAAAAAAGAGAGATTTCTGTGAAAATTGTAGTTAAACTTACATTTTCAGTTAGTTAAATATGCCTTAACAAAATCATTTTTAAGTCTGAAACTGTTGGTGGTCCATGTAATAAGCCATGGACAATGGATATATTTTAAGTAATACTGGCCTAGAAAGTAAATAAGATGATGTTTTGTGACCTTCAGCAAGTTACTTAAAGCCTCTGTCTTTAAAACAAGGTTAAGTCCATAGAGATGTGAAGATTTTTGAGAGGATACCCATCAGGCCCCTAAAACAGCACCTGGCTCATAGTGTAAGCATTTAGTACATAATAATTGTTGCTGATGTTATATTATTATCATTACTCTTTTTCTAATGGGTTGCCCATCATCTATTATTCTGTATCACATATTTCTTATATAACCTTAGAGTTGTGACAGTTCTAATTTTCAGACGTCATCCTCTTAATTTTTAATTTAGTAGTGTGAGGTTAACTCTATCCTTCCTGCCCGCATGCTAAGTCACTTCAGTTTTGTCCAACTCTTTGCGACCCTATGAACTGTAGCCAGCCAGTCTCCTCTGTCCATGGGATTCACTGGCAAGAATACTGGAGTGGGTTGCCATGCCTTCTTCCAGAGGAATCTTCCCAACCCAAGAATTAAACCCACGTCTCCTGAATCTGCTGCACTGGCAGGCATATTCTTTATCATTGGAGCCACCTGGGAAGCCCTGACTCTACCCTAATGCTCTTTAAATCCTAAATGGTATACACTCTGATTACAAAACATAGACTGATTCCACAGATCCCTGAAAAGGTCTTTAATTTCTTTGAGGCCATTTCCCTTTCCCTGGAATGGGGGCTACTACTAATATTTACTCTATTTATGCAACAGGTTTACTGTAAGAATCAAGGAAGTAATTTTGAAAATTTTCAAGTGCTGTACAAATGTAGTGTAAAAGCAAGTAATTTATTCATTTAAGACATGAATTCTTTAGTAAATTGTTTTATGTCATAAAATTACTATTACTATAACAGTAAAACTTTCTCTTTTATTTTTTACCACACTAGGCTTCTCATTTTTCCTTGAACTGTGGCAACATCCATACTAGCCATGAAGTTTAATAATGTGACCTAAAAGTATTTTTCCAAATGCTTTTGAGCTTGCATAAATCAAATATGGGCTGTGTAGACTTAAGAGAGCATATGTAGAGGTTTCTTTTTGTTCTTGAAATTTTTAAGATCTCTGACTTCCTTTAATACATTCCAGACCCATGCATGCCTTTATCCCTGGGGGGTGGGGAATAAGGGAGTGGAAGTTGTTGCTTGAAACAACACTTGGAGCAGGAATTGTTTGATAAGGCCAATGGTTAGAATATTTGCAGCTTCTTGTTTTGAATTCCTATGATAACACCAGCTCCCAAAGATGATCTGGTGATTTGTGGGAAAACTAGAGGCAATCAAAATTGGGCCTTCAAATGAGACTTTCTAGATGTGATACAGGGCTTCCCTGGTGGCTTAGGTGGTAAAGAATCTGCCTGCAATGAGGGAGACTCGGGTTCCTTGAGTTGGGAAGATCCCCTGGAGAAGGGCATGGCAATCCATTTCAGTATTCTTGGCTGGAGAATTCCATGAAAGGAGCCTGGTGGGCTACAGTCCATGGTGTCACAAAGAGTCAGACACGACTGAGTGACTGACATCGCACACAGATGTGATTCAGGAGGTAGAAGGAAATGAAGGAATGTGACTGTGTGAGAGGTAGGAGTTGGCTCCATGGTGTAGTAACTGGGATCTCAATAGCTTTTAGTTTTCAATAACTGGAAAAATCATAGGGTTGAAGTTATATCAGTGTTATGCCTTCTTACGGTTTAAAAAAATTTTTTTAATAACTTGTTTGTTTTATCTGTCTCTTTATTGACTGCTTTATTGAATGGCTTTATAAGAAGCCAGTGGCTTCCCTGGTGGCTCAGTCGGTAAAGCGTCTGCCTGCAATGCAGGAGACCTGGGTTTGATTCCTGGGCCGGGAAGATCCCCTGGAGAAGGAAATGGCAATCCACTCCAGCACTCTTGCCTGGAAAATCCCATGGACGGAGGAGCCTGATAGGCTACAGTCCATGGGGTCGCAAAGAGTCAGACACGACTGAGCGACTTCACTTTCTTTCTTTTTCTTTCTTTATAAGAAGCCAACATCATTATTTCTGACATTCAAACACATGGGAAAAAATCAGTGTTGGAAAAATCAGAGCAATTTCTTCAAGTCATGCAGCGTATCAGTGACAGAGTCAGCATATGCAGAACATACCCCTGCATTCAGCTTCCTGAACTGGGCTCTCTTTGTTTTCACATGGTGAAAATGACAATAGAAATGAAGAAAATCAATCACCTATCATCCTCAAAAATTGATGAAGTTCATTCATACACACATCCTCACTTCATCATGCCAACCCTGTGAGAAGGAAAGCTGAGGTTCCCTGGTTTGTCCAGTCAGACACTGAGAGAATGTCCAGGTTTTCCAGCCCCAAGGCCAGTGTTCTTACCAACATGTCACAGCTGTTCTCTTTTCAGATTTGAAGAGTACTTTGTAACCACAGAGCTATCAATTCTAGTAAGTTTCCATTTCAAGGTCCTCATGATGCAGCTCATCTGTTTCTTTATCTTCTCTAATATGTGGTGTTTCCAAGCTAAAAAGATTCTTATTCGGTCATTTGGCCTTGTCTTTGATATATGGTAGCTTCTGGCCTTGTTGGGTGTCTGTGCTCACTGATCTATGACAACATGGGAGGGGCTGGGTGTGAGAATACTGTTTCCAGCCAACAGCTAGCACAGTGGCACAGCTGAATGTGGGATCATCCCAAAGCTTTTCCCATCTGAGGTAGAATACACATCCCCCTCTTCCTTCCTTGAGCCATCTGGGTAATAGTCTCAATTGTCTGTTTCACATAAAAGAAGTTAACAGTTGTATGGTCCTCGATTATGTTTGTCCGGTTCTTGGGGTATGTTTGGATTTCATTTGTAAACATACTACTTGTGCTCTGTGTAAACACTGATACACAATGTGGATTCCATTCTCTGATCAGCTAAAGGTCAACACAATTTTCAGAGTCTAAGATGGTACACTAAAAGAGATGCTTTACAATTATACTTGGTTTTGTTGTTTTCATTTTGATTTTGCCTTTCATGATGCATTTACTTGTCTTTCCCTTGAGTTGTAATAAGTTAGATTTACAACTTGTTTTTGAGTTTTCATCTAAGTTGATGTATCTTCATAGATTTAGCTCTCTCTTTTTCTTACTTACTTTGTGGCCCAAGAGAAATTTCCACTTAAATCCCTGCTCTTAAAGTCTTGGATGGGATTAGTGGTTCTTTCTCACTGGGAATTATAAGCAAAATATTGAACACTGTATCATTCTGAGGAGTTTCTTTATGTTTCATAGACTTTGGACTTAAGGTTCAAGTCAGTTTTAAACCCCTGTGTGTGTGTAGCTTTGTAACTTTGGGCAAGTTACTTAATGTCTTTAAGAATAACTTTTATCATCTGGAAAATGAGCATGATAATAAGCCTCAGTTTTCCTGTCTGTAAGATGAACAGCTCCTAGAAGTATTATGACAATTAAGTGAGCCAATTCATATAAAATGCTTAGATATGCCTAACAAGTTATTGGAGAAGGCAATGGCACCCCACTCCAGTACTCTTGCCTGGAGAATCCCATGGATAGAGGAGCCTGGTAGGCTGCAGTCTATGGGGTCGCTGGGAGTCGGACACGACTGAGCAACTTCACTTTCACTTTTCACTTTCATGCATTGGAAAAGGAAATGGCAACCCACTCCAGTGTTCTTGCCTGGAGAATCCCAGGGACGGGGGAGCCTGGTGGACTGCCATCTATGGGGTCGGACAGAGTCGGACATGACTGAAGTGACTTAGCAGCAGTAGCAACAAGTTATTAGCATAAAACACATGCTAACTTTTCTGGTAGAATTAATAGATCATACTTTGGGAAATACTAAGTCTATCCTTTTAGTAAGTTTTCAAATTTGTAGTATTGATTTAGTTTGGCTTGGCTATGGCAGAATTGTCTTGATTTACCAAATAATTGTAGGTGATCAGTCAGGAAATTTGGATAATTGTCCTGGTCATTCCCTTTCTAGCTGGATTATTTTGGACAAATAATTTTATATCTTTAATCTGAGGTTTCTATTATGATAAAGAAAAGTGGCATACTTGTTCATCTTTGTAGAATTATTAGGGAGATATTTCTTTCTTGTATTAGCTGTATAAGAACTTTGTATATTTCAAAGTACTATGCATATGTGTCTTCTTATTATCCCAGTTTTATCATTTCTGCTTTTGGGCTGGGCAGAGCGGAATGTCAAATGAATCTAGTGCCTTACTGTTGTTGCTATGTTGTACTCAAGCACAACCAAACTGTTATATCAGGTCTGTTGACCTTGAGTCAGCCTTTCCAAGGCCACCATTGTCCCAGTTTTTCTGGCACTGTGCCTGAGTTCCATGGAAATTGTGGGGAAAATGTGAATCAGTGGGCTGTTTTACTTGGCTGCTAAATTTGGTTCACTATTTCATACATTTGGACAGATCTGTATTGAATGGTTCTTGTTGCTACCAGCAACCAGGGTCATAGAATTGAAGGACATCAGACATGCAAGAGAAATGAAAAATAACTTCCCAAAGTAATGCTTTCTGCAAGAATCCCAAAGCTAGGACTGTAGTGCTGAAGAAAGCTAA
Source organism: Bos mutus (assembly GCF_027580195.1). NCBI lineage: Eukaryota > Metazoa > Chordata > Mammalia > Artiodactyla > Bovidae > Bos > Bos mutus. Next base: position 76,255,925 of record NC_091617.1, read on the forward strand.
ATAGGAAACGTAGCTCATGGCTTGAGATTTCCTGCTTGTAACTCAAAACGGATGTGGATATAGATGTGAGGATGTGGTCCAAGGTTTTGTTTTCCTGGGTGGAAGAAATAGCATTAGATTGCTGTTTAGTGTTTATTGCAATGTATATAGCCTCACAGGTGCAGGCAATAGAATAGAGATTAATTTGCCAGATCAGCACATTCCCAAATCTGGTTAAACAGTATATCGGGTCATTAGTCATTGCTCCATATCAATGTTTGTGAAATTCTCAGAATTAAGTCACGTTACCTTGGTTTATGCTGCACAGTGCTATTTTTCTTCTTGGAAGCAGAGGTGATAATAGGGAAAGGATATGCATTTCTCATCATATGAAAGGAAACCCAAATAACTTCAATGGAATCTTTCAGTGAACAATATAAACTTATAGTATTTAATCTTCAATTTTCATGGAAGTTTTATTAAAGATTCATGTGGTAAGTTTTGCAAGACTTAAAAACAAGCCACTGACTTTTCAGTTATTTCTAATGTATCCACTGCTAATCTGGCAGCAATGATAATATTTAACTAAAATAAGACAAAGGAAACAAACAGTCCTTGTACAGTCACTTACTTGATCCCCACATCCTGTCACATTTTTACCAGTGCCATCTACTGGTCTCCCTCTTGCCATTCTGGTACCTTTCCTGATGGTTTCAGCTTCTTGTTTGTCAATTTATCACTGCCCTTACTTTCATCAACTACCAACCTTGGTGAATTCAGCCATCACAAGGGCATTGCTTTGAGTGTTTTCCTTTAATCTTCTCAAATATCTTTAGTTGATTTTGCCCTTACCAGCTCTCTAGTATTTCAGAACTTACCTTCTTTATTTCTCTACTTACCTTTCTGTCCAAACCAACCCTATGGACAGCTACTCTAAGTATTTCCTTGGATAGGGGCCTATGGGCATTTGCAATGTAGTAAGATTGCAGTCACTCTTTTTCATAATTTTCCATCTTGTCAAGCTTTATAGGGCTCAGCTGCTATTCACTAGACTTCCCCAGTGGCTCAGCAGTAAAGAATCTGCCTGCAATGCTGGAGATGCTGGAAACAGGGGTTCGATCCCTGGGTCAGGAAGATCCCTTGGCTTCTCCAATGACTGAAATGACAACCCATTCCAGTGTTCTTGCCTAGAGAATCCCATGAACAGAGAAGCCTGGCAGGCTACAGTCCATAGGGTCACAAAGAGTCAGACACAACTGAGCATGCACACATGCACCACTATTTGCTGAATGCTGAAGATACTTCACACGGCCACGCCTTTAAGGTCTACCACTTCCTGTCACTGTGTACGCACAGCTAGGGTTTTAATATTGTCTGCAGGTTTTCTGCTGGTGTTGTTCAATATTTTTTCTTAGAGTTGATGTCCAGAATTATTTATAGTCCCCAAATATGTAATCCTTTATTCTAGGAGTAACTTTGTCTCCCACGTTATAAAGGCAAGCCTTAATAATGGGCAGTATTTAAAGTGATGTGTTGGGGAAAAAAAGGGAGGGCATGTCTTAATGAGACATTAAGAAAATGAAATTAATAGGCATTTGTATTGCTTTTGTTGATAGGAAGGAAAAGGAAAAAGAGAGAGACCAGAACTGACCCAGAGATTTGGAGACTGGGGTTTGTGATTCCAGGAACATAAACAAATATATACGAAAGAAAGTACAATAGGGAGAGAGAATATGAATTTCCCTTGCCACTTCTGTTCCTCTTTGCTCTTGTAAAAAGTCTAATTATTTGTGCTTAATCACCTTTCATAAAATAGAATAATTTATTGCTTCAAATAAATGAGCTTCCAAAATAAAAGGGCACATACCAGAGACAAAAAAAGAGTTCAGGCCCTGGCTTCCAGAAAGAATAATCCTCTTAATAAATCAAGTTTAAGCTCTGTAATGTCAGATAACTAAAGCAGCATTCTGTCTTTGGAAACATGCCCTACGTCCTTTGCCCTTCCTCTTATTTTTAAAAATAGCCATGTTGGTGAGATGCAGCTCTTAATGGGAATATTTTCTAGACTTTTTATGTCTTTCTGAAGCACCAGCTATTTTGCTGAGCCAACTCTTTCCTCAGAGGGTTTTGCTTTTTAGCACGTTGAAGATTGACAGAGTTAGTGCCAAGTGACACATGGCATAGGGTTGTTTTTTAGTAGCAAGTTGTCCTGAATATCTATCTACATGGCCCTTGTGTATTATTTCAGCAGACACACATTTCCTCTTTGATAGAAATATAGTCTGACAATGACCTACTGGGAAATGTGGCTTCACATCCTTGATTACACATAAAGCTCAGATCAGCTTCTTTCTTCATTTTCTATAATGTTCTTTTTAAAATTCCAGCCTCTTTGTCTCCTGCCTTCCCTACTTCATAGAGAATGTCAAAACACAAGAAAAAAATACTGAGTTTCCAGCATCCTTTTCCTCTCATAATGTCAAGATGCCTTTTTACTCTGCCAGGTCTATGGATTCTTAAAAACTTCATCATACTTTTCAGTTATCCAAGTTGTCTATTTGTTCGAGGTTTGTCTTCTGCCCTATTGCCTTAAACTTTTATAGATGGCATTAAAAATTATCTATCATAAACATATGTAATAGTGCCAAATATTCATTTACAGACATCGAGGTATTTCTTTTCTTCACCTAAGTTGTCAGTGGTGCTGCATGCTTGTAACAACCCTCTCTTTCCTTGAACTGGGAAGCAGCCTGGGACAGCTTATGGTATGATTTCATTCATTGTGATTTAGGGAGAAGCATGAAATTGAGAGTTTATATTAATTAAATTTAGTAACCATTAAATCAGGGTAATGAATGTGTTCACTTTGTGTTTCCATGTGGCAAAAAATGTGACTCTTAGAAACTCTTCCATCAATCTGGATGCTTTACCTCAGACCAGAAGGCACTTAGCAAACTTAAGCTTGATGTTATCCCTTGACAAACATTACCTAGAAGGTAAAGTTGTGTCTTCAAGTGAGAGTTAATAAGAAAATCAACACACATAATTTTTGGATTACCTACTTTATGATTTACTTGTGGCTGATAGTCCTTCTCATTTGTACAATAAAAAATTAAATTAGTATTTAATTCATTTATAGAACAAACATCATAAACTAAATATAACAGAATGACTGTTTAAAAGACAGACTCTGTCTTAGAGGTTTTAGTTATAAAACTTTTAGAGGTTTATAGTTCTAGGAGGGGCACACAGACATATAAGTCACAATTAAAATTAGTATGTGAGAAGGACTCATCAGGGATGGAAAATTCTGGGTGGGTCAAGGAAAATTTCTCTGGGAAGTTGACATTGAAGTTATGCCTTTCAAATGAGTGAGACATCCTCCTACAGAGGAAACAAGATCCAAATAAGAGGAGGATCCTGTATAAAGACTTGGAGATGTTTAAATGCCCAATGAGGAATTCTACTGGGCATACAATACAGTCCCTTTTCTAAAGTATTAGTTGGTAAAGATTTTTCAAGTCTATAATATGCTCAGTGAGAACTGCAAAATGAGATCTATACAATTTTTGTTTGTTTACCAGATTAATATTTTGTTTTCAGTAAACATTTAACTCAACATGGTTAGTGTCTATGATCTGGAAGACCCCAGAAAGAAAAGCAAAAGGAAACAAGTGATGTCCTCTAAAGAAATGACCAATTATTTGAGGACATAGCCATGTTTATTTAGGTAAGAAGCATATGTGACCTGATGCATAATGAGAAATGAAAAGGTGCTTTTGGGGCAGGAAGGAGGGAGCAGTTGTGAAGTCTTACCCACCAGGCCCTCCCTGATGATCTACCTACAGAGAGTCATTGACTTCACATTCTTTCCACTTTATGGCACAGACACCAGACCACAAGTCCTTTACCTCATCAACCACTGAGACTGTGCCAGGCCCGGAACGCCTTCCCCACAAAGGCCCCCATTCATCATTTCTTCACCCTGTGACTGAAATGCGATGTGGAAGCAGGCAATCGTAGAGCTAAATACAGGATCGAAAACCAAAATTGCACTAGGGTGGTAGCTTTGTGGTTTCCAAGTCTCTTTTAACAGACCTCACAACTTGGACACCCTTCTAGACCTGCCCAGATTATGATGAGTCCATGGAGCTAGGAAGCCCCAGCATGACAACCAAGCGCTTGTCTCCCAGTTTCTGACATGTTTTCCTTTAAATGTCTCAAAGGCCTCCCTGGCTTATTCCTGTAAAAGGTAATCCATGCACTGACAAGATACAGAAAGAGGAGAGATACAGGATGGGATCTCAGGTAGGCATTTGTGACACCCGAGTCAGTAGAGAGTATCTTTCTGGTTCTGCTGCTGGCTAGGAGGACCAGGGTGGAGAGAGAAGGTCACAAGGAAGGAGAGATTAAGCAGTTCTTGATAATCTGTCTTCAGGACATGGGGTCCCATCCTATACTCCTTTTGTTTCAAAGGGCTACTTGGGCATTTTTAATTAAATTCAACACCTCATTCACTCAGTTGAAAGTTTCCCTGGTCATTATCTGTGGATGGTGGTGCCAGGGATCCTAGGAGATAAAGAACTAAGCTTGCGGTATGATTGTGGAGCCCCCAACATCTGCCTGGGGATACTAGGGGTTATGGGGAAGACTTCTAACAAAATTAGGTCTAGTTTTTCTTTTGCCTCTGGCTCTCATACACTCTGAATGCTCAGGACAGTGTATGTGCAGGGGAGCTGGAGGGTGGATATAGGCGAGTCAAGTATTGCACATTCTGTGGGTGGAAGGAAGTTCATTACTGAATATCCCCAAGTATTACGGTGACTATTTTCTTGGCAGTCATATATATAAAAATGCTACTTAAGATTTTTCATTTTAATAAAAATCTCATTAATCAAAAAATACATGTAGCTTTTTTTAAATTTATTTATTTTAATTGGAGGCTAATTACAATATTGTATTGGTTTTGCCATACATCACCATGAATCCACCATGGATGTACATGTATTCCCCATCCTGAACCCCCCTCCCACTTCCTTCCCCATACCATCCCTCTGAGTCATCCCAGTGCACTAGCCCCAAGCATCCTGTATCCTGCATCAAACCTGGACTGGTAATTCGTTTCTTATATGATATTATACATGTTTCAGTGCCATTCTCCCAAATCATCCCACCCTCTCCCTCTCCCACAGAGTCCAAAATACTGTTCTATACATCTATGTTTCTTTTGCTGTCTCGCATACAGGGTTATCATTACCATGTTTCTAAATTCCGTATATATGCATTAGTATACTATATTGGTGTTTTTCTTTCTGGCTTACTTCACTCTGTATAATAGGCTCCAGTTTCATCCACCTCATTAGAACTGATTCAAATGTATTCTTTTTAATGGCTGAGTAATACTCCATTGTGTATATGTACCACAGCTTTTTTACCACAATGAGGTACCATTTCACACCAGTCAGAATGGCTGCAATCTAAAAGTCTACAAGCAATAAATGCCGGAGAAGGTGTGGAGAAAAGGGAACCCTCTTACACTGTTGGTGGGAATGCAAACTAGTACAGCCACTATGGAGAACAGTGTGAAGATTCCTTAAAAAACTGGAAATAGAACTGCCTTATGACCCAGCAATCCCACTGCTGGGCATACACACCAAGGAAACCAGAATTGAAAGAGATACATGTAGTTTTTTATTTTTATTTTTTTAAAGTGAGAAGATATCCAAGCAGAGATCTTTCTTTAGATCAGTCCTTGGTATTCTTAAAAGTCCATAGCTTTTACTCAAGAGAGAAAAAACAATTTCCCTTTATCTTTCTTTACATCTGGCCTCATATGTTGTGTTAATGTTCACCCTGATATTGCAGTTATCAAGTAAAGATAACTTCTCAAGAAGGGTATGATATTAGTCACACATTTTATCCTTCTATCTCCAAATCTGACTCATTTTGTTGACAGTCCAGCCATAGGACAGACCCACATGTTTTCTTTACCATCAGCAATGTAGAAAGAAACACAGATTTAGTTTCCAGATGAACAAAGAAGTATGAAACTTTTGAGCTTAGTGAATATTCTGTCTTCTCTCCCTTCTACCCAAGACATCTCGGAAGTTTCTAATGTGGTCCAGTACAGTTACGTCACTCATTATTGCCAAGGGATTTTACCCCACAGCATGATTATCGAGATACAATACAAGGTATATTCATATTCTAAGAAAATAACATTTTTGTGATTCCAAAAACGTTTAAAGGAGATATTCGTTTTAAGGACCTAAGAAAGAACTCCTTTAAAAAGGCTTTAACAGGTATGCTTATCAACAACTGAGCCTTTAGATCTATTGAACTGAAGATTATTTCCATGTGTTCCAGATGGAATTTTATGCTTGGTCTCTGTTAAATTTACCTTGACTGAAGTCAAGTTGAAAATCTGGCCTGTAAGTTTTGATAAGAAAATCTTTAACAATGTATGTTGAGTCAGAAGGCAATCACTTCAAGAATTTGTTAAAAACTTGGACCAATGCATTTATTTCTAAAATGTATTTGTTGGTGAAATATGATCAGGCATCTTTCAGATTTGTTGTCTGTGACACTATAGGATAGTCAACCTTCCCTTTAATTTATAGTAATCCAGATAGTTTTTGTCTCTCTCTTCTTTCTTCCACTTGCCTGGCTTTTCCTTCCCACTAATTTTCTATCCAAGAATCATCGTCAGAAACAAAACTAACAAAAACCCACAAGAATTGGGAGCATTATGGAATTTGATAGATATGAGTTTGGAATTGCTCATCAATTCTTCATCAAATATTGAGATCCTGCAGTGTACCAAGATATTTAATTTATATTGTAGGAGAAGGAAATGGCAACCCACTCCAGTGTTTTTGCCTGGAGAATCCCAGGGACGGGGGAGCCTGGTGGGCTGCCATCTATGGGGTTGCACAGAGTCGGACACGACTGAAGTGACTTAGCAGCAGCAGCAACAGCAGCAGCAGCAGCAGCAGCAGAGCAGTGTGGATTGACAAGACATTGACCATTCCCTAAAGAGTCTTATGTTACAGCAGGTGATACAGACATTTAAAGAGCAGTGATAGAATTTGAAAATTATTTTCATAGAGAGGTACATGCAGAGTGTTGCAGAATATGCATAGAAAGGAATTTATCCTACCTGGTGGTATTTTTAAGACTGCAACCTCATAAGAAGAGGTGACCTTAACTGGGTCTGGATAGGTGGGTAAGAGTTTGCAGGGTTCAGATTAGAGTCAATAGCATGGATTATCTTATAGAGGATACAGATTTACTTACTATTCAGAAAGAAGTTAAAGCTTATATTCCATAACAAATCTAACCTTCCTCATAAACTTCTATCCTGCTGAGTAGTGGACCAGGGACTGGGTTATGGAGAAGAACTTAACTTGCCAGTTAATTTCATTCCCTTATGGTCTTGTCTGTTTTAAGTTATTCAGTCTTTCAGGGAAAATACTCAGTCTTTCAGATTTTCCCTTTCTTCCCCATGCTCCTTTCCAACGTAATATAACTTTTTTTTCTGGGTATTTGAAAGGATTTAATGTGACTCCTTGGTAGTAGAGATTTCTCCAGATCCTCATGGAGTCCTTTGGCTTTGGTCCCTGGACTGGTGTTCATTGAGGTACAGTTGGTCCCACTTGATCTTTTGGGGAGAAGAGTCCAGATTTATGATCTCCTTAGTCCTAATCTTTTATGAAATTTTACACACTGTAACCTTATTGCATGACTTCAGGCTTCTGCACAACCAGCACTGTACCAATTCTGAAGTTTCTCGTATGCAAGCTAAAGCACTAGAGCCCCTTCAGACTATGTGCAGGCTGAGAAAACCAGGAGGGCTGCTGCAGGGTGGGAGGTAGAAGGAAAAGCTGGGCATCTGGGCATCAGCAGTGTTCCTAGGGCATACCCAAGGAAGCCAATGCCTCTTGCTATGGTACTTACGTTCTTTCATAAAAATCTGGTTCTTTCTCTAGAAATTCCTCTCTGAGCTGCTGCTGCTAAATCACTTCAGTTGTGTCTGACTCTGTGCGACCCTGTAGATGGCTGCCCACCAGGCTCCGCGGTACCTGGGATTCTCCAGGCAAGAACACTGGAATGGGTTGCCATTTCCTTCTCCAATGCATGAAAGTGAAGAGTGAAAGTGAAGTCACTCAGTCGTGTCCGACTCTTCATGACCTCATGGACTGCAGCCTACCAGGCTCCTCTGTCCATGGGATTTTCCAGGCAAGCGTACTGGAGTGGGTTGGCATTGCCTTCTATGCCTCTCTGAGCTATCCATCCTCATTTCTCATCCAGGGAGATACTATCCAGTGACACCAATTAGAGGACTCTGTGAAAAATAAGAGGAAACAGTGGGGCCAAGATATATTAGGAAGATTAAACAGATTTAGTTTGAATTTGGGAGATGAGTAGCTGAAGAAGACAGCAGCATTTGTTGCTTGGGTGATGATGCAGCTAGTGATGCCATCAGTCAAATAAATAGTATAATGCATTTGGAAGTAAATTCAGTGAGGCTAATTTTGGTAATTGTCTTAGCAGTAATAGAGAACAGGCTTAAGTCTTTTCAATATGTTTTGCTGTACTCAATAGAATATGCTCATCTCTCTTTGCCTGTCCAGGGAGAACTTACAAATCAAAACCATTGCATGTTATTAATTTTGTAAAATTACTGGGAACATGTCGAAGTGTGGATTTTTCAATTTAAGGTGAGGAGGAAGTTTTCAACAATGTAAAAATACACCACATTTTAATAATCCATGTTAATGAATGGGGTGGAACTTTAACAAACATACTAAATATGCCAATTAAAAAGTCAGTTCTATACATAACCAGTAGTATTTTCTCCCTCTGGATTTTCTAATCTATTTCAAATAAAAGTTTAAAAGTAGTTGTTCGAACAACTGACAGGAAAATACGTAGCTCCAATAAGAGTAACAATTCTGAAGAGTCTTTCATTTACAAGAAGCATGTTTAACCTATTAGATTATGCAGAGCTGCACATGATTAGATAATTTGTGCAGGCATTTGTGTAGCAATTGGGAAGTCAGTCACTTTCCTGTGGTGGCAACACATCTCCATTGAAAGGCTTATAAGGAGGATGTGGCAAAGTACTCCAGTATTCTTGCCTGGAGGATCCCATGGACAGAGGAGCCTGGTAGACTACAGTTTATGGGGTTTCAAAGAGTTGGACACGAATGAAGCGACTTAGCACGCACGCACACATGCACATATCTAAGATCTGTAGTATCTCAAGGGGTTAGCTATATGTAAGTTATGTCTGCATCTACAAAGATAGGTATATCATCATTTTGGCCCTCTTTGTTACACTTCAGTTCAGTTCAGTCACTCAGTCATGTCCGACTCTTTGCGACCCCATGAATCGCAGCATGCCAGGCTTCCCTGTCCATCACCAACTCCTGGAGTTTACCCAAACTCATGTCCATCGAGTCGGTGATGCCTCCAAATATCTCATCCTCTGTCGTCCCCTTCTCCTCCTGCCCCCAATCCCTCCCAGCATCAGAGTCTTTTCCAATGAGTCAGCTCTTCCCATCAAGTGGCCAAAGTATTGGAGTTTCAGCTTCAGCATCAGTCCTTCCAATGAACACCCAGGACTGATCTCCGTTAGGATGGACTGGTTGGATCTCCTTGCAGTCCAAGGGACTCTCAAGAGTCTTCTCCAACACCACAGTTCAAAAGCATAAATTCTTCAGTGCTCAGCTTTCTTCACAGTTCAACTCTCACATCCATACATGACCACTGGAAAAACCATAGCTTTGACTAGACAGACCTTTGTTGACAAAATAATGTCTCTGCTTTTGAATATGCTATCTAGGTTGGTCATAACTTTCCTACCAAGGAGTAAGCGTCTTTTAATTTCATGGCTGCAATCACCATCTACAGTGATTTTGGAGCTCCCCCCAAAAAAGTCTGACACTGTTTCCACTGTTTCCCCATCTATTTCCCATGAAGTGATGGGACCAGATGCCATGATCTTAGTTTTCTGAATTGGTTGCACTTAAAACCGTGAATAAAAACAGCAAACATCACAAATCGCTGCATCCTTAGACAATGCTGTACAGCAGAAGGATCACTGTGTTCTAGCACCTTCTCTTCCTCTTATTTCATGTGACTCTGAAAAAAATCTCAATTCTTTCCTGAACCTCAGTTTTTATTTCCATGAAATGACAGAGTTTCACCAGGAGCAAGCAAAAGAATAATTTATATCCAAGTTCTTTAAGCCCCAAATAGAATTCTTTAAGCCAGGTGTACATGTGCTCTCTAATTCAACATTTGGGATTAACATAATTCTAATTTTTTTCTCCAAAGTCTGTATATCTGATTTTTAAAAAAAATCTAAATAAAAATCTGTGAGATAGATATTAAGTCTCTTCTATGACTGTGGTTCAATCATGAACTCCTTATTACCAAATTCAGACTGAAATTGAAGAAAGTAGGGAAAACCACTAGACCATTCAGGTATGACCTCAATCAAATCCCCTACAATTATACAGTGGAAGTGAGAAATAGATTTAAGAGACTAGATCTAATAGAGTGCCTGATGAAATATGGATGGAGGTCTGTGACACTGTACAGGAGACAAGGATCAAGACTATCCCCAAGAAAAAGAAATGCAAAAAAGTAAAATGACTGTCTAAGGAAGCCTCACAAATAGCTGTGAAAAGAAGAGAAGCGAAAAGCAATGGAGAAATGGAAAGATATACCCATTTAAATGCTGAGTTCCAAAGAACAGCAAGGAGAGATAAGAAAGCCTTCCTCAGTGATCAATGAAAAGAAATAGAGGAAAACAATAAAATGGGAAAGACTAGGGATCTCTTCAAGAATATTAGAGATCCCAAGGGAACATTTCATGCAAAGATGGCTCAATAAAGGACAGAAATGGTATGGACCTAACAGAAGCAGAAGATATTAAGAAGAGGTGGTAAGAATACACAGAAGAACTGTACAAAAAAGATCTTCATGACCCAGATAATCATGATGGTGTGATCAATCACCTAGAGCCAGACATCCTGGAATGTGAAGTCAAGTGGGCCTTAGAAAGCATCACTACGAACAAAGCTAGTAGAGGTGATGGAATTCCAGTTGAGCTATTTCAAATCCTAAAAGATGATGCTGTGAAAGTGCTGCACTCAATATGCCAGCAAATTTGGAAAACTCAGCAGTGGCCACAGGACTGGAAAAGGTGTTTTCATTCCAATCCCAAGGAAAGGCAATGCCAAAGAATGTTCAAACCACTGCACAATTGCACTCATCTCACACGCTAGTAAAGTAATGCTCAAAATTCTCCAAGCCAGGCTTCAGCAATACGTGAACCGTGAACTTCCAGATGTTCAAGTTAGTTTTAGAAAAGTTAAAGGAACCAGAGATCAAATTGCCAACATCTGGTGGATCATCGAAAAAGCAAGAGAGTTCCGGAAAAACATCTATTTCTGCTTTATTGACTATGCCAAAGCTTTTGACTGTGTGGATCACAATAAACTGCGGAAAATTCTTCAAGAGATGGGAATAGCAGACCACCTGACCTGCCTCTTGAGAAACCTATATACAGGTCAGGAAGCAACAGTTAGAACTGGACATGGAACAATGGACTGGTTCCAAATCGGAAAAGGAGTACATCAAGGCTGTATATTATCACCCTGCTTATTTAACTTATATGTAGAGTACATCATGAGAAATGCTGGGCTGGATTAAGCACAAGCTGGAATCAAGATTGCTAGGAGAAATATTAATAACCTCAGATATGCAGATGACACCACCCTTATGGCAGAAAGTGAAGAAGAACTAAAGAGCCTCTTGATGAAAGTGAAGAAGGAAAAGTTGGCTTAAAGCTCAGCATTCAGAAAACTAAGATTATGGCATCTGGTCGCATCACTTCATGGCAAATAGATGGGGAAACAGTGGAAATAGTGGCAGACTTCATTTTTCTGGACTCCAAAATCACTGCAGATAGTGATTGCATCCATGAAATTAAAAGATGCTTACTCCTTTGAAGAAAAGCTATGACTAACCTAGACAGCATATTAAAAGCAGAGACATTACTTTGCCAACAAAGGTCTGTCTCATCAAGGCTATGATTTTTCCAGTAGTCATGTCTGAATGTGAGAGTTGGACTATAAAGAAAGCTGAGTGCCGAATAATTGATGCTTTTGAATTGTGGTGTTGGAGAAGATTCTTGAGAGTCCCTTGGACTGCAAGAAGATCCAACCAGTCCATCCTCAAAGAGATCAGTCCTGGGTGTTCATTGGAAGGACTGATGTTGAAGCTGAAACTCCAATACTTTGGCCACCTGATGCGAAGAGCTGACTCATTTGAAAAGACCCTGATGCTGGGAAAGATTGAGGGCAAGAGGGAAAGCAGACGACAGAGGATGAGATGTTTGGATGGCATCACCGACTCGATGGACATGGGTTTGGGTGGATGGACAGGGAGGCCTGGCGTGCTGTGGTTCATGGGGTCGCAAAGAGTCAGACACGACTGAGCGACTGAACTGAACTGAACTGAGGACTGAGGAGACTATGGCTCAGAAAGTTCAAGGAAATTGCAACCCACTCCTGCCTTCTTGAATGAAAGCCCCAGGGACAGCGGACCCTGGCGGACTACAGTCTATGGGGTTGCAAGAATCAGACATATATTAAGGACTAAACCACAACCACAATCAGGACTGAGGAGACTATGGCTCAAAAAGTTCAGTTAACAATAGATTGGAAATGGGTTATGTATGACCACAAAGCTTGTGCATTTTGTTTCATCAAAGGAAGAATAAAGGGGTGGGGGGAAAAGGCAATTTATAATATTGACATTTTTATGTATAAATTTTTTAACATTTAATGAAGTTTTACAACTGCAAAGCCATTGGTTATAATAACATGTTTACTTTTAGCATTCACAATATTCCTTTATTCAACTGGTGTTTGGCTTTTATAGTCTTCACAGTTGAGTTTCTCACCCTTTCTAAAATGCTTTTAGAACTTGTATGTAAATAACATGACCTAACTATAGGTGTGTCTTCTGGCCAAGCGATGGGGAAAATTAAGACAACTTTCTGATAGATACAAAATAATGCTATTTATGTTTTAGATGATGGAAAGATGTTGTTTTAAATCATGGCAGAGTTTGGTTAAAAAATCCTCAAATTAATTGTTACCCACATTCCCATTGTTGGTAGAGACCTCTTATTTATGAACTCTTTCCATTCTGAACTTCATTAGCTACAAACACATTGAGGAGGTTTTGCTGTAGGATAAAGGAGGTGACTGGTGAGAAATTATTCAGGACTTCTAACTATACATACACACAGCATGCGCAGAATACACAATCAGCTCATTTGAGTTCTGAGCTTTTCATGGGTTAACTCAAACCCTGACTCTGCCTTTTTACTACTGTTTGACACAAAGTAAATCACTGAGGGATCACACCACTCTGCAAATTATCTTCTCGCTAAGTACTCAAGTTGATTTGACAGATAACTTTTGCATAGGTAATATGTTTTCAGAATAATGAGCATGGAACACATTACAAGGCTTTTAATCTATCAACTGTTACTATAATAAAGACATCCAAATTCCCATTTTTAAATTCCAAACACGTCTGTGGTTTTTGTTTATTTATCAAGTTTAAATAAGCTAGTTACTCTGTTGGAACACAAATACAAGCCCAGTGGGAGCCACAAGGCATGATTGTCCTGTATGGACCCAGGGTTGATCTTGAGTGCAGTTGGCAAAGTGGAAAACAATGTTTGCCGTTAATCTGAAATGTTCCTGAAAGGCTGTGTGTGATTTGAGGATGGATTTGGTCTCTATGGGTGCCTCGGGAATTTTTATACACAGTTGATTTTAGAAAGTACTTTTATTTAGAGCTGCTTTTATGCCAGTGATGGGGCAGACCACACCACAATTACACATTTTAGAAGGGAGGATCCTTTGATGACAGATGTAATTTCTACCCCCTCATTTTTCCCCAGTTGAAAGATTAACATTTAAAAACCCTTTGAAAATGGCTTGGTCCTTTTTTCACATGTGAATTTTTTTTTTTTTTTTGAGTCTTGAAAAAATTTATACAGGCTATAGTTTTTAGTGAAAAAGAACACATCAGAGAGTTGATTTCTTTTCCTTATCCAAAATAGAAAGGGTGTGGGTTTTCTCCCTTTGATGTGGATACATGAGGCACACCTCTTCCCCAGCACTTTTGATGACTTTAATATTTCCTACTGTTCAGACTTCGACAAGAGCCTCCCACCTTTTCTCCCTGTCTTTCCTTAAAATACATAAGAGGTTTTGCATTTCTTAGGCCAAATGTGATCTTGGATAAATGCTGAAGAAGGAAGACTGCAAATTATTTTCATAATTTGGTTTTCAAGACTTCAGAAAATCAATTTTATCATAAGATAAATAAGAGGAAATCCTAGACACCCTTATCATAAGAGGAAATCCTAGACACCCTTATTAGCTGCTCAGATTTGATGATCTTAGGCAGATGCAGGTAAGTTCCATGATTTTCTGCATTATGGGTTTCTAGTTATACATATATTTTCACCCACTTAAAATTGGCATATTGTGTTCTTTAACCAAAATATGATTGCAATAGAATTTCAATTTTCATCAAATAATGTATTTGTATTAGTTTCTTATGGAAAGTTATTCTCGATTTACCCTTATGATGAATGGTTTGTTGTTGTTGTTAGTCTCTTCTGTCTTCCACTATCTCCTGGGGGAGTTTGCTCCAATTCATGTGCACTGAGTCAGTGATGCTATCTAACCATCTCATCCTCTGTTTGTCCCCTTCTTCTTTTGCCTTCAATCTTTCCCAGCATCAGGGTCTTTTCAAATGAGTTGGCTCTTCGCATCAGGTGGCCAAAGTATTGGAGCTTCAGCTTCAGCATCAGTCCCTCCAATGAATACTCAAGGTTGATTTCCTTTAGGATTGACTGGTTTGATCTCCTTGCTGTCCAAGGGACTCTCAGGAGTCTTCTCTAGCACCACAGTTTGAAAGCGTTAGTTCTTTGGCGCTCAGCCTTCTTTATGGTCCAGCTCTCACATCCATATACGATTACTGGAAAAGTAATAGCTTTGACTATATGGACTTTTGTTGGGAGAGTGTTGTCTCCACTTTTTAATATGCTGTCTAGGTTTGCCATGGCTTTCCTTATGGATGGTAGTAGTGGTAATTAATCCTTCCTGAGCATTTACTCTATGCAAAGCACTCTGCTAAGCACGTCCCCTTCAGAAACTCACTCATTTCCCATAAGTCTAGAGGTAGGCATTCTTTTTTTTTATAGCTGAGGAAACAGACTGCCTTCTGCACATTCATACAATTAGGAAAGACAAATTCAGGACTGGCATCTGAGGGTCCTCTCACAGCAAGGCCTGTGTTTTAGTCATGAATTTGTTTAGCCTCTTAAGCTGAGTGTCTTGAGTCTCATGCCTCAGACTGCCATAGTAATTCAGAACATTTTTAACTCCATGAATTATAATTTTGTTAGACTGAATGGCTAGTTATTTTCACATTCTTCCTACTGGAACACTCCTATCATTGATTGTTTGAATCCCTTCAGTTTTTCTGCATTTCATATTATAACCTTGTTTTTGTTCTAAGATAGTCTTGCGTTAAAGTAAATTGATCATTTTA
Organism: Bos mutus; assembly: GCF_027580195.1. Taxonomy (NCBI): domain Eukaryota; kingdom Metazoa; phylum Chordata; class Mammalia; order Artiodactyla; family Bovidae; genus Bos; species Bos mutus. The sequence goes on from NC_091617.1 coordinate 76,271,561, forward strand.
AGATTTTGAGGAAAATGATACAATGCGACATGATAATATCTAGGGCAGACATAGAAACAGTGCTGACAGCTGTATCACTTTGCTTCTGTCCCAGACTAGAATGATGGGCTTAGAAACAATTTCTTGTTCTTATCAGCCTAAAAAGCAAAATATGGTTAAAGTAGATGATAGTGTACTCTAGGAATCAGACTTGCTTTCCTGAAAAAATGTGAAGGGCCTTTCCCCTTTTCAAATCACTCTTTTTCTTTCCACTTATTTTCAATTTCAGTTTTGTGAACATATAATATACTAATATACAACTCAATGTAGGAAGTCCTTCTATTATAATCATTTATTTTGGAGTCAATGGTAACATGAAACTATATTTTTATATATTATATACTAAAGTAAGAATAATAAATCAGGTAAGAAAACCTCAAAGACTTTTTTTAAATGTATAATACCATATTCTGATAATTTCTATAATCCAGTGGAAAAGATATGTATGCTTTTCTTATTACACGGGAAACTCAGAAACTGAGGCATGGGAGTACCATCTTTCTGCTGGGTATCACTGTACGCGTTAGATTGTCTACCTGGGTATGAATGCCAGCTGTCCACATAAACATAGTAATCTAAACCTTGCACTTCTTTTGAAGTAAATTATTGTCTGTAAAAGAATGAAACAGAATGCTTCTTTTTTTTTAAGAGGTTCTAGAAGGTGTCTGTGAATCCAGCAGGACATTATTCTAATTTTGTTCTCTCGTATTTCTTCATCACAGACACTGCCTGGATTAGTGGGTTTTTGAATGATTTTTCCCTCAAGTTTTATTCCCACCCATAGTGGGGGTTATAAAAAACATGCAAATTTAATTCTCTGACAGGTTTGTCATTAAGATAATCTGGAAACAATGGGATAAAGACTGAGACTTTTGAGTGTCATGATAATGACACCCAAGGTCCTTCACATAATCCCAGGAAACCAGGAAATAAGGTGTCATGAATTGTGGGAATATATCTAAAGGAATGCTGCCGGATCATATCCTAACAAAAAACCAATTTAAATTAAAATTTATTTATTGCTCACTTGTGCTTACATGTATTAACTTTATTGTCACAATAATCTTTTATTGTAGGTGCTGTTATGTCCCCACTTTACAAAGTGGATGATTGAGGCACAGAGAAGTTACGTTGCTGTCCAGAGTCACACAGCTAGTGAATGACTGAGCTCAGACTGAGGCATGGTGGGCATCTGGGCTCCAGAGCCCACACCTCCAACCACTGTGCATATGGCCTTCATTCAAACAGTCCTCTTGCCCTCCTGCACCTTCTATTGAAGAGTCCAAGAGAGCTGTTTAACCATTCTTGCACAACTGAATTAAGAATATTCAGGCATATATGTTGCCTTTATTGCTGCTTCCCTGAAAGTGCAAAATCTTAGTTGCAGGAAGTAAGTGATAATCTTAGAAAGAATAAATAAAAAACAAATGACAAAAAAAAAAAAAAAAAAAAAAAACAAATGACAAGTCTGTATGTAAAATCAGACCTGAGAGAACTGAACCTGGGTTTCCTTCCCTATGAAATTAGGGGTGAAGACAGTTAATGGTTGACATTGCTCTCTATAGCCCTTCCCAGTCTGTGGACACGTATACCAATTGGTCTTAGTATAGACTCTCCTGTCTCATGGGGCTGTTATTGCTTGCTGGTTTCCTTTGCTAGATTATAAAGCTTCTAGTATATAATTTCCTGCAATCACTTGAGCAGGTAGTGAGGAGTGATGGTTGAATTAGATAGTAGTAGAAGTTGAAACAACAGCAGCTCTCATTTATTGGGATACTGTTGTTGTTCAGTGGCTAAGCCATATCTGACTCTAACTAGGATCTTATTAAATGCCAAATGATTGAACAGCAGTAATCATATTAGTTTGAATCAAATTCATTGTAAATGTAAGCAAAACTGCTAAAATGAGGAGTTTCGTAGCCCTGACTACTGAGTTCTTCCATCTCTCAGTTCAGTCACTCAGTCATGTCCGACTCTTTGCAACCCCATGAACTGCAGCACGCCAGGCCTCCCTGTCCATCACCAACTCCCTGAGTCCACCCAAACCCATGTCCATTGAGTCAGTGATGCCATCTAACCATCTCATCCTTTGTCGTCCCCTTCTCCTCCTGCCTTCAATCTTTCCCAGCATTAGGGTCTTTTCAAATAAGTCAGCTCTTCACATCAGGTGGCCAAAGTATTAGAGTTTCAGCTTCAACTTCAGTCCTTCCAATGAACACCCAGGACTGATATCCTTTAGGATGGACTGGTTGGATCTCCTTGCAGTCCAAGGGATTCTCAAGAGTATTCTCCAATGCCACAGTTCAAATGCATCAATTCTTCTGTGCTCAGCTTTCTTTATAGTCCAACTCTCACATCCATACATGACCACTGGAAAAACCATAGCCTTGAATAGATGGACCTTTGTTAGCAAAGTAACGTCTCTGCTTTTTAATATGCTGTCTAGGTTGGTCATAGCTTTTATTCCAAGAAGCAAGTATCTTTTAATTTCATGGCTGCAATCACCATCTACAGTGATTTTGGAGCCCAGAAAAATAAAGTCTGACATTGTTTCCACTGTTTCCCCATCTATTTCCTATAAAGTGATGGGACCAGATGCCATGATCTTAGTTTTCTGAATGTTGAGCTTTAAGCCAACTTTTTCACTCTCCTCCTTCATTTTCATCATGAGGCTCTTTAGTTCTTCTTTGCTTTCTGCCATAAGGGTGGTATCATCTGCATATCTGAGGTTATTGACGTTTCTCCCAGCAATCTTGATTCCAGCTTGTGCTTCTTCCAGCCCAGCGTTTCTCATGATGTACTCTGCATTCAAGTTAAGTAAGTAGGGTGATAATATACAGCCTTGACGTACTCCTTTCCAGATTTGGAACCAGTCTGTTGTTTCATGTCCAGTTCTAACTGTTGCTTCCTGACCTGCATACAGGTTTCTCAAGAGGCAGATCAGGTGGTCTGCTATTCCCATCTCTTGAAGAATTTTCCATAGTTTATTGTGATCCACACAGTCAAAGGCTTTGGCATAGTCAATAAAGCAGAAATAGATGTTTTCCATCTCTCAATGTTTATCAAAAGGTTACCAAATACTGGACTCTATTCTAAGCAATGAAGATGTAATGGTAATTCAAGAAAAAAGCAGACAAGCAAATCTTGATCCCTGGATTTATGAAGTTTACAGTCTAGGGACATTGAAGGATGACCATGTTCCTCTTCCCCTTAAGTATTCTCCCTCCCACCGCCCCTCACCTGTCTCTAAACTCCAGTTTTACTATCTTGTCTCTTGAGGAAGGGGATGTAGAGAGTTCAGAGTAGCTACTGTACCTCTATTTTCTCTTGAGCTATATTGGATGCAATTGGAAGGGCCCTCTATTGATTCACCTTGGGTCCATTGGATTTTTGAACCATCTGAAAACTGCTACATTTAGCAACATTTTCCTTTTTCCTGGTCTCATATTCTCATCAGTTCCAGTCACTACTCTCTGGGAGGCTCTGATTAAATGTGGTATTTGGATAATGAAGAGACTGTAAATTCTGGTCATGTCATGATAGGAACTTTGATCCTAAGTGAATAATGACTAGTTTTCACAGCCTTGCTCCTTTGTTTCTCTTCCTAAATATGTATCTAAAGGATACTTCCTCTCCTTGTTGTTAAAATTAATTTGGTTAATGTAATAACCAAATTATTACAACTATAACCAAGGCTATATGATGTGCATATAGCCTTTATTATTTCAAAACCCTTTGTTGTTCATTGTAACTTTTGATTCTCACAAAAACTCCGTGAGATGGATATTTATCATCCTTGTTTTACATAATGAGGTAATTAAAGAGGTGAAGAGGATTCCTGAATTTACCACTAGTTAAGGAGCATCCTGGGCTTCCCAGGTGGCTCAGCAGTAAAGAATCCACCAGACAATGCAGGAGACGGGTTCCATTCCTAGGCTGGGAAAAAACAGCAACCCACTCCAGCATTCTTATCTGGGAAAATCCCATGGATGGGGTGGACTACAGTCCATGGGGTTCCAAAAGTCGGACACAACTTAGAAATTAAACAGCAACAGAGAGCATTCTGTGTTTTTGTACTAGACAATATTACCATTCAAGTAGGAAATGGCAACCCACTCCAGTATTCTTGCCTAGGAAATCCCATGGACAGAGGAGCCTGGCAGGCTATATTCCATGGGGTCACAAAGAGTCAAATATGACTGAGTGACTAACTAAGCACAATACTGCCATTACTCAGAATACATAGCAACAGCCACTGTCTTTGCTGGTGTGTGTGTGTGTGTGTATTTGAGTGAGAGAGAGAAAAAGAGATTAGAGAAAAGAGGAAAAGGAGATCTAGTTAGGGGAGAAAAAAAATTCAATTTCAACAGATGTTCCAGATCTGAATCCAGACCTCAGATCTTTTTAATGGCATAAAGGTTTTTGGTTTGTCTGGACAGAGAATGAGAATAAAACCTTGAAAAAGAGCCAATTGCTACAGATGACTAGGCAGAGAAAATGTCCAGTGTTGCTAGGAGACCAGTTCTGCCGTCAGGCTCAGGAATGAGAATACACTGGATGGAGGGCATTGGGCTGGAATTTGTGTTTGACATAAACTATTGAATCACGCATGCCAGTGAGGCTGAGTCAGAACCAACCAGAGCTAAAAGCGGTCAAGAAAGTTTTCCTACTTTCTTTTTTTATTTTTTCTCTTTTTTTAATAAAAAAAATAGTTTTTTTAGGTATAAACCCCTAATTAAAGATTCAGTGGTAAATATGGGATACTTAGACATTTTTAGTACCACGCTGAGCCAGAGAGTTATAAACTGTTTTAAACCATAATTCAGAATGAGAAACACTTTCTCTGAAAATAGTAAGCTAAAAGGGACTTTTAACTTGCTTGTTTTCAGAGTTCCTTTGAGGTAGTTGAAGTTATTGGTCAAATGAATCATCATTACTGAGTTAAGGTCAAGATTCTTTGTACTGTTTGTAAGAGAAGACAGCATGGTGTGTTCTTACCTGGACTCAAAAAACCTTTTTATTCATCTCTGTACTCATGTAAGTAGTCGTTACAGTCATGCATGCCATCTTTTCTCTGTGGGTTTCCTTTTACTCAGATCACTGAGGCCAGGTTTGTGGATTACAGTATCTTCTGAAATGTTTAGCTTTATTTCATTCCAGGACCACAGACAGATGTCACCAACCTGATCAATTACATTCATCCTATGTGGATCACAAGGTAAACTTGGAGATGATATGGGTCACTAAGCAAGTCCTGTCACTCTGCTGGAGCCATAATAATAGCTGCTTCATCTTTGCATGATTAAGTTAGCACTTCAATGTATTTAAGGACTGCTCAGCATTTCATTTCCTAGAGCCAAGAACAGCTTCAGGGGATGTTCTGGCTTTTGCTGGTTTTTGGTAAAACACATTCTCTCACTTGTCAAGATTGCAGGAAGCAGGGAGCTCTTGGCTCTCAAAATCCAGAGTGTACGCCTGCCAAAGCATATAAGTCTCTCAAAATTAAGGATATTTCTCTTTAATTGTTTCAGTTTTAACATATATGTAATCTCACACCCTAAAATAGCTGGAAGCCGCCAATGCTGGCAGTGAAGGTTGAGCCCAGGAAGAAATGAACCCAAAGTTGTCCAAGAAATATGAACTGAATAGATGAAATAAAATCTGCTTAATCCCCTTTGAATATTTTGCAGAGCAACAGTTTATGTTACCATGAGCAGTATAAGACAGAGCTGTGTTTAAATTTCCCTAGAGGATTTTCTTTGAAAGGTTTCTGATACATCTTCAGAAGAAATACTTTCGTTTGGAGAAGTTTAAGGATGAACCATTCCAAAGTAGAGATTCATCATATTGCTGCTCTAATGTAAAATTTTCAGTGATTCCTATGGCGTGTATAGTATCTGAATTAGTCTGGAATTCAAGGCTTTTAGGATCTGAGCCGTCTTATCTTTCAGGCTAATCTTCCACTAATCCTAAGTCTCCCAGGTACCAACCCAAACTCTTTCCTGCTCATCTTTTGCTTGGTACCTCTCTCTCTCATCTTACATGTGTGGATTCTATCGTCTTTTCAAGCCCCTTCTACAGTGCTCTATCTTTCAGGAAGCTTTCTCTGACCTGTGAAGTTTGGGAGAATGTTTTCCCATCTCAGAAATCTCACAAGGCTTTATCTCTGAGTGCATTTATTCTTTTCAACCTTATAGATCAGTTGTTTCATGGTCCAGTTTTCTCTTCATTACTAGGCTCTTAACTCCTGGAGAACAGAGTCCCTTTCTGTTTTACTTCCAGGTTGGTCAAAGTATGCTAATTATATGCTGATAGGTGATGGAGTAGATAAATGGATTATATGCTAATAAGTGATGGAGAGGATGAGTGAGATCTGGAGGAAGTGCTGTTTGTATGCTAATAAGTGATGCAGTGGATGAGTGAGATCTGGAGGAAGTGCTGTTTGTCACGTGACCTCATGCAGGGTGAAGGGAGAGCAGCAGTGTACAAAGTGAGAGGACAAATCCATTCTAACAAAAAGGAGAGGTTTCACAAGGAAGTGATTGTAGGCAGAGCTGTCTTAATTGTCCAAGGGTTTAATTCTTTGCAAATGTTCCTCTCTCTATTGTACTTTCAGATCTTTTCTTTCTTAATTATAGTTTTGTAATTTATCAAAGAACTGTGAAGAACTGACTCATTTGAAAAGACCCTGATGCTGGGAAAGATTGAAGGCAGAAGGAGAAGGGGATGACAGAGGGTGAGATGGTTTGATGGCATCCCCAACTTGATGGACATGAGTTTAAGTAAGCTCTGGGGGTTGGTGGTGGACAGGGAAGCTTGGTGTGCTGCAGTCCATGGGGTCACAAAGAGTCAGACGTGACTGAGCGACTGAACTGACCTGAATTTATCAAAGGGAACTAAGAGGATGCATGAGAAAGTGAAAGAAAAAGGCATGGAACAATAAAAAGTTACAGTAAGTCCCCTGCATATGAACCTTCAAGTTGAAAACTTTCAAAGATGTGACCATGCACTTGCATGTCCAGTCACGTAAGTTATTTCATATGTCTGGTGTATATTGTCACCTGTGTGCATCCTGTACAAGTAGTTATGCTTTTCTGTGCTTTACTATATAGTACTATAGAGAGTACAGATATACAGTATCTTTACTTCAAGCCCAGGATTCTGGAAGCAAGCATAAAAACAGCAGTGATGTGGCTGGTACTACTGTACTTTTCAAGGTACTGTACTATAAGATTTAAAGTGTTTTCTTTATTTTTTCTGTTGATTTTTTATGTATTATTTGTGTGAGAAGGATTGTACATCTATTACAGTACAGTACTATATAGCTGATGGTGTTAGATACCTAGGCTAACTTTGTTGGACATAGGAACAATTGAACTTAACAAATGTGCCCTCCGAATAGAATTTATTCATATGTAGGGGATTCACTGATTGGCTACAGAGGCAATAGGTTGCCCTTTCCTTGTGGACACGCCCTCTCTGTCTTTATCTTTCCCCTTGTGACTGTAATGAGATGGGGTTGGTTCCATAATATTCATACACAATACAGCTTTTGTAAACATGGAAATTATGTTGTGTTTAAAAATCTTAGGAGATTGCTTTCTCTTTACAGAGATGTCTTTACTGTGGGATTATAAATTTAGAATTATAGTTTCTAGATTTACTTTCAGACTCACTGGAATAAACGTGATCTTAAATGGTTCAATGACACTTTACTAATGAATGAGTTGAAACTATACAAGAGTGAGTAATTTAGTTAGAGTTGTATAGCTTTTAAAATAAAGACTCAAGAGTAAAATCCAATCTTAAATCATAGGATAAATATCCTGTTTTTTGTTGGTCTGGGGATATTTTTTAATCTAATGATAAATTGTTGACTGAGTGATCTGAGTCAAAAAAACGAACTGCCCTCAAAGGATTCTTAGTAAGTCCTCTTTATCGTTTTAAAAATTCAGGCAAAGTCCTGATTCACCAAACAGTCTTATTTGTAGCTCATTTGAGGTATGGCCTTAGTTCCAAAGGAGCAAAAGTCTTTGGCTGCACTTGAACTGTCTGTTTCCATTATCTATTGCAAGCATCTCTTCCTTTAGTTCTTGATTATGGGGCATCCATACCCCACTGCACCACTGGGTTTGGAAAAAGAAATTCAGCTTACCATCAGCCAAGCCATAGAAATTCTGGCCCTGCTGTTTGCACTTGTCCTGCTTTCTTTGACCACACTGTAATTTCTGGGCGCACAACTGTCATCATCTTTCGATCATGCCCACCAAAGCTGTGATGACAGCCACAGTCCCCAGGCCACGTGACAGGATGCATTCTAGGCTTTAGTGGTCGATGATCTTCTCAACTGTCTACACTCAAGCATGCCTGTAGCTGATTTTCTCAGACTATGCCTGAAAGTTGAAAGGAGGCAGATGGTTTGTGGTTCATTGTGAGGAGTAAGGTGTTATCGGGGCTGTTTAAACAGGGGAATGCTTCCCAAGCCATTGCAGCATTTCTTATCTGTAGCTCTGAGGAGGTGGGGTGAGGGGCTAGACTCAGTGACCTTTCAGGTTTCCTGCCAACTCGGCTGTGAGTCTTTAGGAGCAAGCCAGGGGTCAATGGCTGGATTCGCTTTTAATGTTTTTCACTGAAGTATGACATATATAAAATTGCACAGATTGTAAGTCACACACTGTACATCTGTTTAATGCAGACTATTTATCATCGTTTGCAATCTATTCAAAATTCCAAATTAGATATGTCTGTTTCATTATTGCCAAATTCTGACAATCAACATTTTTACAGGATTGATTATATGCTACTGTTTATATCATCTTTTTGTATAGCATTTGATTTTGTTTTTGTTATTTGCAGTGATATAAATGCAGTTTAAGTATAGTATAGGAAGGTAGTATCTATGATATGAAACTGTTAAAATAGCAGTTTAAAAATAATATTTATTCTTAAGTGATTTAAGAATAATGTTTATTTTTCTGGAATAATATATGTTCATTGTAGTTAATTTGAAAAGTATAAGTATAAAATAAAGTATAAGTATAAAATAAAATCCAAGTAATCAATACTTACTCAACTTTATCACCTAAGCCTAACCATTCATAACACTTAAATGTATACCATTTCAGATACACACACACCACATGTTCATGTATATTTAAACAAATTTGAATCATACTAGGCATATTATTATCTAACATTTATCAATTAAAAATACGAAATAAATCTCTTAAAATTTTAAATGGCTATAATGTAGCTATTATATGAATATACTATAATTTATTTAACAAATACTTGCTTAGTTATTTGAACTGTGTTCAGTTTTATACTCCCATACATATTACACGATGCTCATTATTTAATTTAAATTTTCATTTCTCATCATTTTTTTAAAAAATACATTCCTAGGAGTAGATTTGCTGGATCAAATAGTATACATGCCTTAAGACATTTGATATATATTGCCAATTGCCCTTGAGAAAGTTGGTATCACTTAATACTCTAAATATCAGAGGCTGAGTATTTGTTTCCTAAAACCACTGCCAACTTTCTAAATTACACTTAAATAAAGGAAACTATGACAATTTGATGGATAAAAAAAATTCATTTTGTCTTCATATGCATTGTTGATTATCAATATAAATCATCTGTAAAGTACATTTGTTAACCATTGCTTATGTCTTTTGTCCATTACACTTAGGCATCGTTTATTTCTCGTATCACTATACAGGATTTATGTTATGACTAAGGAGATAGTAATTTTACACATATTCTTCTGTTTGTCTTTGTTTCTTGAATTATCACTCAAACTCAGACTTGAGATCAGAACATTTACCAAGAGCTAATTTGAAATAAATCTTAAAGAATAGAAAAATAAATCCCCTTTAAATCAGCCTCAAAAGACTGTTTTACATTTGCAATTTTTTCTTTATGATTTCAACAAGTGTGCCTAGAAAGACCCATGAATAGTACAAGAAGATAGTGACTCTGATCTTTTCTGGAATGGAAAGTAGTGAAATAGTCCAACAGTACTTTTAAAATCCTCATTGGAATAATTTGAGTAGTAATTATCCTATTTTTAACCTTTCTAATAAAAATTGATAGTGGCTATCAACCAATATTTGCTCATTGATTATGCAATGCAGGATTATTTAGTAATAACAGAAGTTAGAATGGATTTATGTATCTTCAGAACTGTGAGCATATTGAGCTGATTTCCTGGGAAAAACTTAGTGAATATTTTATTTCAATGTTTTGTCTAGGCGACAGATTCCTTTTAGGAACTGGTATTGAAAAGCCTTTTTACTGTAGTTTGTAATAGAAGATTTCAAAATTAGTGTAAGCCTTTTAAAGGAAATTTATTTCGGCATTTAGCTGGTCAACATTTGGTTACTGTATAAAACAAATCATGACAGCTAAAGCCAAGGTCTTGGAACATTGCTTAGTTCATCAGTTTCAGTGCAAAGATGTTATCCAGGAATATGTTGAGATTTACTGAGGAAATTAGGTACTTAGATTTGATGTATCTCTTGGAGGCTAGTGGGGAAAAAAATGTTTCAGAACCTAGAATTAGAGCCAAGTTATTTTACTTTCTAAAATTTCTCTAATAAATTATTTTTCTTAATTTTATTTATTCTGCATTTAAATCATTGAAAAAAGATCTTGAGAAGTCTCTGTGTAATATGATTAAGCTTAAAGACTAACCTTTTGACTCAGTTAACAGAAGTGAATGAAGTGATGGCAACACATAACATGATACTTGAAACTGTAGAGAAGTCTGGTATTTGAAGCGGTTTTGAGGTAATGGAAATTACCACTTCAGGCAGACGATTTGTTTTTACTAAAGATAAGTTTTGAGAGGCCAGACTGTGAATATGACTTGTTAGAAATAAGAATGTTTAACGTGGGAGGGATAAATGGCTATATATATATATATATGTAGTCAAGATTTATTTTCCTGTCAGCTCTCGCCTCCTTGCTATGAGTACTCACTCCTTTAATGGGGTGCTCTTGATTACAGCTCTTGATAAGCAGGAGAAGAAAAGGAGAGAGAGCAGGACTAAGCAAAGTTCCCAATACTCTTTCAGAGGATGCATCGATTTTTGTAACTAGAAACACACTGGACATTCCTCAATGTCCTTAATGTTCTTTGTCCCAGTGCCCTTAACATCCTTTGGGTTAATTCCTCAATTAACTTGAGTGCAAGACAAGATTGAATCAAGATTCTTTTTAGAACCCCTTCTACATCTACTGATGTATTATGACTTCAAGAGAATGAGATAGAGATCATGTGATGAGAACAGTTTCATCTTGTCAAAGTCAAGTCCATGGGTCCACCGGCTTCTGTAGGTAGATAGACACTTCTTCTTTCCTTCCTATCTCTTCTTTTTCTTTAAAGTTTTTTTTTTTTTTTTTGATGTGGACCATTTTTAAAGTCTTTATTAAGTTTGTTACAATATTGCTTCTGTTTTATGTTTTGGTTTTTATACGAAGCATGTGGGATCTTAGTTCCCCAACCAGGGACTGACGAACCTGTACCCCCTGCACCAGAAGGCACAGTCTTAACCCCTGGACCAGCAGTGAAGCCCCTCCCTCCAATCTCAATGCTAATGCTAATGATACCAACAACATGAAAGGGAATAAAATCAATCTCTATGCAAAATCACAAAATGCTATCGAGATTTTTGACTAGTACCCTAGACCTAGCCTATTTCCCCTAGCCTTCCAAAGGATTTCATGCGTTCAATTATTCTTTTTTCTCTCTTATATCTTCAGTTTCTCTATAACCATTGGATGACTGCCATCAGCTCACAAACCTACCTTAATTCACCCATCTTAAAACAAAGAAACCACCTTTGACCTCACTTTCCCTCCATTATCACAACTTTAAAAACTTATCTGGACTTTTCTGTCTCTACTTCCTCTCACCTATTTCAGTGCTGATGCTAGATTTCCATCTATGCCATGCACTGTAATGGCATTCATAAACATCCCCAGTGGTCTACACTTTCTTAGAACTGATGGTCAGTTATCCGAATTAACTTTCTTGACCTCTCAGCTATTATTTCACTCACATGACGTTGTATCTCTAGGGAAACTCTCCTTTCCCTAGCCTTCCTTTCCTTCACTCTTGCTAGATTTCCTTCTATTTAACTGTTTTCTATCTCCTTTGCTGGATCTTCTCTTTTACTTTGCCTCTGAATTTTTGAGTGCTTGGACATTTCAGTCTTTGAAAAGAATGGCTATAATTTTAAAACATAGGAAGGACTGGGAAAGGAAGAAATATGACCATGCCATAAATTTTATAGGAAATTTTCTTTGGCTGGATCTTAGGGGAGGAGAAGAGGAGACTTATTTATAGAAAAGTTTAAAATGTCCCATAAAATATGTTTTATCTACTTTGAGACTAGGAAAAGATTTCTAGGGACTCTGAACCCTCAGAGTGTTTTAACCCTGAAATCAATGAAAAGTAAAGTATGCTCACCTGGTGAGGTCACCGAGCTAATTAAGCCCTGCACTAAAGGTAGCAATTTTGTTTTATTGGGAACCAAAGTCTTAGCAATGTTCCAGAAAAGAAACCAAAAGTGTTTCATAGACTTTCTTATTCTTCTTGGTGTACTATCTACAAAGGGTACAACTCTCTGGTCTGCAGCCAAACCACATGGAGGCCATTGTTCCTTAATTCCCTGAATAGTTACTGAGCTTCTACTCCATGGAAAGCACTGATGGGTGAGGCTGTCTTGGACGAATATGCCAGAGAATATAATTTTTGTTGAACTAATTAAATTGTCACCTATGAAAATATTGACCTCATTAATATGAAGCATTTTTTCCCCATGGTTTCTCAGGATACCACTGGGGATGGAATGGTATATGTAGCAGAACTTTAGAGAGTTATAATAGGAGATTATATCTGGTCTCTGGGAAAAAAAAATTGCAACTTCTTTTTAAAAAATAAAAGTCTTAAAATTATACTTATTTTGTTTTTGGATGTAAAAGAATCAACATATAGGGGAACTGAAAATTATTGCCAAAGAAAAAAACTGCATTATATAGATCAGCAAATGTCAGTCTTTCCACTGAGCCAAACAGGTGACCCTTCTTAGTGATAAGCCTTCTTACTCAGAAGTTGCAACTTTGACTATTATAAAACTGGCTCTCTGCTCCTTTTTCATCCTCCAGGAATATTGCACTGGTAGATTGATGAAAGGGTAGTTTTTCAAAGTAGACTAATCTACTATACAGTTTAACTTTATGTGTCTTTGCCAAGTTCTTAGAAATATTTTTTAAAAATAGGAAATTGTCCAGTTTTTATACCAGTTAGGGTTTAAAGTCCAGTTTACCAAATCTGGCATTTTTAATACCCAGTAACTAGGGAAGCCTGGCATGCTGCAGCCCATGGGTCACAGAGAGTCAGACATGACTGAGTGACTGAACTGAACTGAACTGAACTAGGTAATAACTTCCCACCAACATCTATGTGTGTTCAGCAGGGTGAGCTTCCCTTGTGTGGCCAGACCAATGGGGGACTTTTAGTGACCAGTTAGGTTGAGGTATCTGGAGTCTTGACAGCATCAGAGGATGAAACAAGGTTAACTTGCTTACTTTCTTCCATCCTTGTTATTTAATGTTGCTTTTAGTTTTAATTGGCTATTGAAATTTAACAGGTTACTTTCCTTCTCAAGGTCCTTTAGAAATGTTTGCTGATGATAAATCTTTAAAGTTCTGAGAAAGGATGCTTTAAATATTTCTAAAATTATTTATGTTTTTGTAAATACTTTAAAAATAACTTTTTGTTGGACACTTATGGGTGAGAAGGATCGTAAGTATATGCTTAATAGGTAAATGGGTCAGCACCATAGGTGAATTAATATTAAATATCAGAGAGTAACCTCATGAGAGAACCACTAAGTATCAAAAGAAAAGCCCTAGAGAAATGGAGCTGACACCATATGGTGGAAAGGACACTGAAGATTTGTCACTGGGAGTTGTTGTCACTAATTATTTCCTTTTCTTTTGTGTGTGGGAGGGGAAAAATAACTAAAAGGGATATGAGAATCACAGAAGGATTTGTCTCTTTGTTTTTGTGGAAGAAACATGGAAGTTAAGTTTCTAGACTGTGGAAAAAGGCCTCACAGTTATTTATATTTCTCCTTCCTTCTTCTCTTCCTTCCCCTTTCTCCTCATTTACTATTTATTCAATAAATAGTTCTTGAAAGCCATTCATTCTACTAGTTAAAAAGATGGGTCAGATTCACTTTGTGTGTACAAAGACCTAAGAATCTGGTAATTATAGCTAAATGTCAAGATAAACCACTTGTGAACATTCTGGAGAGAATTATTGTTCAGCTAGTGACTTTCAGAGAAAGCTTTGCCCAGAGAATGGCATTTGAACTGTATCTTGAAAGGTAGGAGGGGAAGGCATTCTAGGTGGGAGGATCAATGTGAGAAAAAGCCCGGATGAGTGGCTCTCTGGCATTTTTGTTTTTGTTTTCTATGAGTTCTGAATAGGCAAGGCTGGAGATGTAGGTTGGAGCCAGATTGCCCATGAGTTTGAATGACCCATTCAGAAATCTTTAATGTAGATGGTGAGTCTTTAATGATTTTAAGTAGAGGAATGTCACTCTCAGATTTGTTTCATTAAATTGTACAGACAATAGATTGTGAGAGGACAGACTTATGTATGACTGAATTAAATACCAGTATTAAATACCAGCTCTTGCAGTAGCCCAGAAAGATTTTCTCATATCATGGTGACAAAGGCAGATATGATGACCAAATATTTCTGGGCTGTTATATATAAAATTAAGGAAATGGTAAAATATATCAAACAATATTTCTCCTTGAATGCTATGTCAATGAAGGATTTGGCTAGAAAGAGAGAGGGAAAGAAAGAGAGAAACTTCAGTTAGACTTCCATAAGAGCAGGTACAGGGAAAAAAACAAAAAACAAATAAACCTCTGCAATCTTTATTAATATAACCTCTGGCTTTTGTAAAAGATAAACTCATAAATCTCAAGACTTAAAATAATAAAAGTTTAGTTCTCATAAAATATCCAGCTAGTTGTAGGGGGTGGTAGGGAATACTATACCATCTTCAACTTCAAAATGGCTTCCAAGGTCATCTTGGATAATTGGCATTGGTCAGCCGGTTGGTAGGCAAGGGAAGAGAGAGTGCAGGATTACCAGGATTACATGGAAGGTTTTGGGGAATCAAACCTGGAATGACATATCTCTTGCATACTTTCCCCACTGTCTAATTCAGTCTTGTGGCCACAATTAATGCAAAAGGGCTGGAAAATATGCTCTAGCTTTGTGCTGAAGATGAAAGGAAAGCAGATTTAGTTAGTGAAAAGCCAGACATTGAAATACTAGCAATGTCTGCACTAATCCTGGGAGAGATTGGATTCTTCCGAAGAGATCATGCTTTCCTAGAGACCCTGGACATCTTGCTTTCTGTAGCAAGGAATCTTTAGGCAGGGAGTCCTCCAATCAGGGTGAGCCAGCCTACACCCCAACTCTATGCAAAAGCAGCTTTGACGTTGAAGATGAAATTAGGTGAACAGCCCCTGAAGTCTCCTGTTTGAATCTAATATGCTGCATTGCATTTTGAATTTGTTCTTATCTTCCCTGGTGGCTCAGACGGTAAAGCATCTGCCTACAATGCTGGAGACCTTGGTTCAATCCCTGGGTCGGGAAGATCTCCTGGAGAAGGAAATGGCAACCCACTCCAGTAGTCTTGCCTGGAAAATCCCATGGACAGAGAAACCTGGTTAGGCTATAGTCCATGGGGTCGCAAAGAGTTGAACACGACTGAGCGACTTCATTCACTCACTCACTTCTGTATCCAAAGGCTTTGTGTGTACCTGAAGCTTGCCTGGCATAAAACAGGAAGGCCTACCTGTGCTCCTCCAATAGGTCTTCCTGTTATTTCCTCTGCCAGGAACATGCTCAAGACGCCATGTTCGTTTAGAGATTTACAAAATTATACAGAATGGCTCGAATTTCATCTTTTTAAAATGTGAGCATCTCTGACTTTTAACATATACAAATTTAGACCATTGAATCATCTCAGTAAAACCCAGAGCTTTGCCGTTTTTCTCTGCATCTATTCCTGGTGCCTATCAGTGTGCTTTGCACATCCTGATTCTCAGTAAACTTAGGTTAAAACAATAAAAGCATATGTGAACACACAAAGACTGGACAGGTATATGAGATGTTGTTTGTATTTACATCAAGTTACAAAATGTGCCCCTGCTTGAATCTGTTAGTTCTACTCTCAGTATTCAGATCATTTGGCCATTCAGCATTGCCCTGTTTCCCCACTCACTCCACAGAGAGGATCAGAAACAAAATGACCTAATTTTGACCTGGAATTTTGTTGTTGGGAGTGTTTATGCTAAAATTATTTCAGTTTATTTTTTATTCAGCATTGAGTTAAATTTAACTATTTGGATACATAGCTAATTATAAACAATGTCATGACTAACTCATCACAAAGAAAAGAATGGAAGCTCCTCAATTTCTTTCCTTGCAGAAAATAGTTAAGAAATGAAATGTTTCCTTTAAGACCTCTGCGTCTCTCTTCCCACTTACTTCCCTGTAGATCCCGAGTGACAGCTTTAGTTCCAGAGGCAGCTTGGAGAGTCTCTGCTGGTCACCACAGGCTTCACTTACTCCAAGAATAATATTACCTACGATCAAAACAACCATGACAATGAGGAGGAGGAGACTTGGACACACTCACACATCACTGAACACCAGGGGTGGAAATTTTACCAAAGCACTATCATCTGAATTTCTGACAAAGCACATACCTGGTATTTAATAGAACATAAAACATTCAAACAGAGCCTTTCAAACCAAAAAATGCAAAACAGAAGTCTTGGAAGCAACTGCAGACATGACTTTTAAAAATAACTTTTTTTTCTTTTAACCAAACAATGTCTGGTGGAGTTGTCCTATTTTTTAAAAAAACCTTTAGCACTGCAGTCTGTCCTTAGTGTAATATCCAAATGCATTGACCAGCATGAGAGTTTAGCAAAATATCTTTGTCCCAAGAACATTTTCTTTTGCCTTTGGCATCCTGGGAACTAGAATTCTGAGCTTGGGCTTGAAAATAATGAATTCTGAGTCTCTCCAGGGCAGAATGACTGTTTACCTTTCAATAACTCACAGCTCATGCTATCTGACTAACTAGAAGCAACCTGCCCTTTATCGGTAGCTGCATTCCACACATGGCACATTTTTCATAGATTATGAAGCAATTTGTAAAGGTAGAACTTTTAACTTTGAAGTAAAACATCTCAGAAGCCATTTATCAGAGAATGGTTTGGACCCAGTATACTGGCTTAATAGAAACATAGCTTGACATAACTTCTTTTAATACATGAAGATCTGTGGTAATGGAAGCTTTGAACTAAACACAAATAGAATTGTCCCATAAGATTTGTACATGGCTCCCAGTTACTGCCTACCTCCCAATTACCACCTGCCTCCACACTCATATCTTTTCTCCCAGTGTTGGTATTATACCACTTTAGTATTCTGTATTCTCTTCTCACAAGTTCATTATATCAGGAACTTGCTCCCTACTGAAATCCCTGGGGATGGTTAGGGCAGAAAGTAGGGTTCGTAGATATAAGAGATATTTGTATTTTGAGGAAAAAGTTACTCACTTTGAAGCAAGATATTATTTTACAAATGATCAATCCAGGGCACAAAGAGCTTAAGAAACTTAAGATACTTGCCCAAGTTAGTAAATAGAAGAGCTAGGATTCCAACATAGGTATGGTAGCTTTGCTTTTAAGATGCAATGCTCACACATGAAAATAATGCCAGAATTATTATAATCAGTAAGTATTCACTGGACACGTATAAAGCCTATGATAAGTATAGTTTTTCAACATTCAGTGATGGAAAGGTGGATAATGGATAATGCATTGCCCATGGGGTTTCAGTTATCAGAGCTGTTCTTGAAAATAAGAAATAATTTTATTCACTTACTTAACTTGAATTTGTTAAATGGGGCTAGTCCTTGCAAAACACACTGAGATTAGAGAGTTAAATAGAACAATATGTGCATCCAACTTTCCAGTAGGAAGGAGTGTGATATACCATGTACATCTCTCTACAGTACAGGACACAGGGTTGAAAAGTGCCAAAAGACAGTAAATGTAAATAGCTATGAAATTCACAAGGAAATATAAGATTGAAGGAAGTAGGAATGTACTACTCTCTTTGAGAGTAGTAGGGATGTACTCTCTTTGAGAACAAAGAGATTGTATTCTGTTGAATTTTGAAGGGTGGATAGCATTTGAACAGTTTTGATGTAGGGTGTGTAAGGAATGAAAGACCAGGAAGGTGGACAGGTATTTTACTTGCTTTTTCTTATGTAATTCTCATAACCACAGGTAGTTATTGTTTTCTCTATTTTACCAAGGGGAAAATCGAAGCCTAGACAGACTAAGGAACTTGCCCAAGGTCAGCAGGAAGTATACTGGGATTGGAATCCAAACTTGCATGGATCCTAACATATGTTTTTTTCATTCCATAATACTCTATTTCTTCTGAAGACAATGAGGAACCCTTAAGATTTCCTAAGAGAGGAATACATGAGTATATTTACTCTTTAGGCATCAGTTTGCTTAATGAGTAGAAAGGAGGCAAGACTGAGAAATACTGGTAGCCTTAAGCAGGATATTGATAAAATAACAGAAATAAGAAACAGCCTGTAGGACATTGTGGAGTTGAAATCTGCAAGGCTTGCAATTGTTTAGCTATAGTAGGAGGCAAGGTAAACACAGATTGAGTGACCTGTCTCTATCTCTGGGTTTTGTGGTTAAACTCCATTCCCATCATCCTGCTGCCAGTCTTTGTAATTCCCGATCTTTCCTTGAGCCTTTGGTCTCACTTCTACCTTATCACCTGAAAGATGATGCTGTGAAAGTGCTTCACTCAATATGCCAGCAAATTTGGAAAACTCAGCAGTGGCCACAGGACTGGAAAAGGTCAGTTTTCATTCCAATCCCAAAGAAAGGAAATGCCAAAGAATGTTCAAACCACTGCACAATTGCACTCATCTCACACGCTAGTAAAGTAATGCTCAAAATTCTCCAAGCCAGGCTTCAGCAATATGTGAACTGTGAACTTCCTGATGTTCAAGCTGGTTTTAGAAAAAGCAGAGGAAACAGAGATCAAATTGCCAACATCTGCTGAATCATGGAAAAAGCAAGAGAGTTCCAGAAAAACATCTATTTCTGCCTTATTGACTATGCCAAAGCCTTTGATTGTGTGGATCACAATAAACTGTGGAACATTCTGAAAGAGATGGGAATACCAGAACACCTGATCTGCCTCTTGAGAAATTTGTATGCAGGTCAGGAAGCAACAGTTAGAACTGGACATGGAACACAGACTGATTCCAAATAGGAAAAGGAGTACATCAAGGTTGTATATTGTCACCCTGCTTGTTTAACTTATATGCAGAGTACATCATGAGAAACGCTGGACTGGAAAAAACACAAGCTGGAATCAAGATTGCCAGGAGAAATATCAATAGCCGCAGATATGCAGATGACACCACTCTTATGGCAGAAAGCGAAGAGGAACTCAAAAGCCTCTTGATGAAAGTGAAAGTGGAGAGTGAAAAAGTTGGCTTAAAGCGAAACATTCAGAAAACAAAGATCATGGCATCTGGTCCCATCACTTCATGGGAAATAGATGAGGAAACAGTGGAAACAGTGTCAGACTTTATTTTTGGGGGCTCCAAAATCACTGCAGATGGTGACTGCAGCCATGAAATTAAAAGACGCTTACTCCTTGGAAGGAAAGTTATGACCAACCTAGATAGCATATTCAAAAGCACAGACGTTACTTTGCCAACGAAGGTTTGTCTAGTCAAGGCTATGGTTTTCCCTGTGGTCATGTATGGATGTGAGAGTTGGACTGTGAAGAAGGCTGAGTGCAGAAGAATTGATGCTTTTGAACTGTGGTGTTGGAGAAGACTCCTGAGAGTCCCTTGGACTGAAAGGAGATCCAACCAGTCCATTCTGAGGGAGATCAGCCCTGGGATTTCTTTGGAAGGAATGATGCTAAAGCTGAAACTCCAATACTTTGGCCACCTCATGAAAAGAGTTGACTCATTGGAAAAGACTCTGATGCTTGGAGGGAGTGGGGGCAGGAGGAGAAGGGGATGACAGAGGATGAGATGGCTGGATGGCATCACTGACTCGATGGACGTGAGTCTGAGTGAACTCCTGGAGTTGGTGATGGACAGGGAGGCCTGGCGTGTTGCAATTCATGGGGTTGCAAAGAGTCGGACACGACTGAGTGACTGACTGAACTGAACTACCTTATCAACAGAGTTTTTAATAAAAAACATCCATACATCTAGCAGTAAGTAAAATCTACCCATAAACTGTTGACATCAACCTTTTAATGGAATCTGTGTTCTTATGGAACATCAGTTTTCCCTCAGTTGAGATTAGGACATGATGCATTCCCAAACACAGCGTACTTTGTGAATGCTGTCCTGAGGCTGAGGGAAAAATAAACTGGAGAAGGAATTATCAGGCCATTGTGTGGAAAGAAAAAAAGAAAGCAAGGGAGGAAGATGTTTTAGTTTTGTTTTGATTCCAGCTCAATCTCACATATAAATGACTGTAAATGCTCTATGGTCAGAAACAGCAGCACTGGCTGTGCTGAGAACCCCACCATCAGTAATGAATGTTACTAATGGCTCTTGGTGTTCAGTTCAGTTCAGTTCAGTTCAGTCACTCAGTCGTGTCCAACTCTTTGCGACCCCATGAATCACAACACGCCAGGCCTCCCTGTCCATCACAAACTCCCGGAGTTCACTCAGACTCATGTCCATCGAGTCAGAGATGCCATCCAGGCATCTCATCCTCTGTCGTCCCCTTCTCCTCCTGCCCCCAATCCCTCCCAGCATCAGAGTCTTTTCCAACGAGGCAACTCTTTGCATGAGGTGGCCAAAGTACTGGAGTTTCAGCTTCAGCATCATTCCTTCCAAAGAAATCCCAGGGATGATCTCCTTTAGGATGGACTGGTTGGATCTCCCTGCAGTCCAAGGGACTCTCAAGAGTCTTCTCCAACACCACAGTTCAAAAGCATCAATTCTTCGGCACTCAGCCTTCTTCACAGTCCAACTCTCACATCCATGCGTGACCACTGGAAAAACCATAGCTCTTGGTGTTATATAAGGGTAATCAAACTAGAGCAAACTGTGCAGTCATTCCTTCCATCCCACCCTCTTTCTACATTTCTAGCACGTTAATGTGTGGATTTTGGCTTACAATCCACTCTTATTTCTCTGAAGTTTTATAATCGGATTCACCAATTTATGAGATAGACGAGCAAAATATACTTTGATGTGAAATCTTTGCTTTGCCCTTGGAGGTATACTTCATCTTAGGAAGTAGAGATCATTGTCTAAATTAGGCTATTGAGACTAAGATGCAGTATATCATTTAGTTACTTAAAAACAGAGAAATGATGATGTGACCAAAAGCACAAACAATTACTAAAAAAAAAAAAAGTTGGAATTAGAGCAAGTAAGAGGGAAATACTTCCATGAGTCAATGACTGTTTAAAATATACAGGAATTTTTTCTTATTTGGCATTGACGTTCCCTCCAATTCCTACAAAATTAGTATGTGAGCTTGAATAGATTTTGTGTTCACTTGTAACTTTCAGAAACTTGGCAGCTTTGACTGTTGAATGAGTTACAATTTAGATATGAACTTCTTTAAAATCTTAAGCCTAATTTAAAAATAGATACCTAGATTAGGTTTTAGCCATATGCTTTATTAGTAGTGACAGATACTGTATTTTTCTAACTGCTACCACTTTCCCTTAACTTCCACCCATTTTAGGAACTTCTAAAGAAGTGAATTTCAGTAAATTTGGTGCTTCCTTCTAAAAGCTACTTGAATACAAACATTTCCAGCTATTTGTTACAAAACTAGGTATTTCTTAGGCATTTGATTATATTTAAGCAAAATGTTTTCATCAAAATGTTTGAAATGCTCAAATTACATATAAAGCCTATGTAAAAAAAAAAAAATCTTGATTTTGGCTAAAACCTTCATATCTCAGCAGTCCAAGATTATTTCTTGGAATTTCTTCATTAAATTGCAGTTGGTAAAAACTTATCTTTTCTCTCACAAATGGAACCATAACTCAGGGTTAAGTATGGTTTCTCATAGTTACGGTTTCTCAGTGTAGTTTAGAATCATGATGGTACTCCTTGGCCTTACAAAAACTCAGCTTATGAGAAGAAACCCTCACTTCCACAGTATGAAAAATAATATGTCAGTTAGACTTATGAACATATGTGTGCTGTGAGGAGAGCATGGTTAGGCTTCTTGCGGGATACAAAAGCAAGTTCAAGAATTTATTTGGCCTGGTCCGTTAGTTGACATCAGTTGTTGTTTTATTTTTTCCCCCACATTCTAAAAAGTTCCCAGAACCAGGAGGTCTGCTTTAGCGGGTGGTATCCAGAGCTTTTGGAGGGTGTGGGTGGCAGATCCAGTGGAGGCAAATTGTCCTGGGAGTCAAATAGAGCAGTGAAATGAGGGTATGATGGTGAAGAGGAAATTGTCATTTTTTTCCCCCAGTTCTGACAGTTCATAGCTTTCTCCTTCCTTTGGTCTTTGCTTCTTTCAAGATGCCATTATAGCTGGAGATGCAGGGAGGGAAGGACCTCAATGATGGAAACTAGTGACCTTTTCAATTTTTCATTCTCCAGTGTTGAATGACAATCATGCACTTTTGACATGGCCTCGTGCAGCTGGACTTGGAGTCCCTTACTCATGGAGACAGTCTCTCTGTGATATATTTCCCAAACACATCCTGAGCACCCACAGTGTTGCTACAGTTTAGTCACTAAGTCATGTCTGACTCTTTGCAACCCTATGAACTGTAGCCCGCCAGGCTCCTCTGTACCTGCAGTGTACACCAGCTTTATATAATGGAAAGTGCAAGATCTGCTCAAAGAACATACAAACACATGTGAAGACAAGTCATTATGTGGCACTGACTGATGGATAATAGAGGCATGCCAACAGGCCTCTGGAAGCACAGGGTAGGAAGTCACTGCAGCCTCACCGACTGCCATGAAGCAGATGCTTGTCTTCTCTGCTCTAGCTTTGTCCAAGGGAGGTCCTGGGTACCAGGAGGCAATCCCAGAAAATGGTTATTAAAGAGGAACTTCCATCACTGGATGTGTCTTGTTGATAGTTAATGATAATGTCCTCCTTCCGCAATCCATTAAACTATCAGCAGAGGAAAAAGGAAGCCACAGTGTGTCACTACAGAGACTCTCCAACAGAAGCCAATTGATGTCACCCTGCATGAAATCTGGCCTTTGTTTGGTTAGTTTCCATTCTGTGTGTGCCTTCTCTGATCTTTTCCCGACGTCCTTTCATTATCTGGAATGGAATGCTGTGACCCTTTGCAACAGAGTTAAAATAACAGCAGTAGCTCAAATGAAGATTGAATTTGCTGACCTTTTTACATCGTCCCTGTAACTTGCTGTCTATCAGCAAAGCAGGAGGCCCCTTCTCCCTCCAGCTTCCAGCATGTGGTTGAACCTGTCAAGACAATACATCACTTTTAAGCTGATATAAACATGTCATCCTTTCCATTCCTGGTCATTCCCCTTCTTGCCCTCACTCGCACTCTGTTACCAAGTTTTTTCCAGCATTCTTGGGATCATTTACTCCTCATTCCATCTTCAGAACTTTGACCCTGGTTGAAACTACAGGAGTCTGTCTCTTGCAGTTCATGTAGATCCCAGCAGATTTTGCCTTAGTTCAGGCATACTTTTACCTCCTGAAGGGTCATCAGGACCTATTATCTTAACTGTGAAATTAAAAAGAATTGACTCATAAGATATTTGATAAGTGCTGCTGAACTGTACACAGGAAAGTATAGCATATCTTCATATTATTGGAAAAGGACTAGGTCTTCAACAAGACAGTTAAAAGATATGGACTAAAATCTCTTATGTACAAGGCCCTGTGCTGGCCCCCCTAGGGTACATGTTAAGAATAAGCACTCTCAAGTTATATTCGGTCAGGGGCTAATGATGTGATCTTGAGAATTTCCATGCTCTCCCTTGTACTCTTTTATTTGGGGGAGGGGTGCTCAGAGGATAGCTTTTCATCCCCCTTTTGATCTGCCCTACCCACTCTGGTATTCTTGCCTGGAGAATCCCAGGGACAGAAGAGCCTGGTGGGCTGCTGTCTATGGGGTCGTACAGAGTCGGACACGACTGAAGCGACTTAGCAGCAGCAGCAACTGTTTCTCTATCTCAATTATCCCCATTTTTCGCAGCCAGATCTCACATTGTTTTCTTATTTCTGACTATTGTAGGTTGAAGGTCAACTGTGCATTAGTGCTGGAAATGATGGAGAAAGAGAAGGGAAGAGGGGAGAGGATCTTGTAATGGTGATCCACCCCCCATTTTCCATATGCTTTGAAAATAGATTTGTCCCTATCCTTTCATCTTTCTTTCCACTCCCATGTTTTTATGGAAAGATGCTCTTGATAGCCAAGGGTTTTTGTTTTTCTGGAATGCAGATGAACTTGAAAGATAAAGTGTTAGTTGCCCAGTCACATCTGACTCTGCGACCTCATGGACTGTGTAGCCCACCAGGCTCCTCTGTCCATGGAATTCTCCAGGCAAGAATACAGGAGTGGATTGCCAGTCTCTTTTCCAGGGGATCTTCTTGACCTAGGTCTTCTGCACTGCAGACAGAGCCACCAGGAAAATCTATAGATGAATTTAGATTATACTTAAAACAAAGACCTCATCCCACACCATCTCTATTTGCCCACCCTTTAGCAAGTTTGATTGACTTTTGTCTCCTACAGGAGGATTTGTGAGGTTTGGAAGCCTCTTTCTTCCTTTTTCACATCCACATCATTAACCTAGGTTGACACCTATGGGAAACCTTCAAAGGACCAAGTGCTTGCTTCAGGTGGGGGAGTGATGCAAGATTCTGTTCCCAGGGGACAAGAGAAGGGACTGCCCTGATGTAGAGAGGTCTCAGGAGAGGGTTGTGAGGGAGCAAAGAGTTCATCCAGGGCCTGACTGGGAACCAGAACTGGTAGGTTTCAACTTATTCCTAACCCTGAAAACCCGTGCTTCTTAAACCTTCATGTATGTACAAGTCACTTAGGCTATTTCATTAAAATGTGATTTATATTCAGTAGCATTTCTGAAAAGTTTCCACGTGATATTTTTGCTTCTGCTCTGGGGATCACACCCGAGATGCAAGACTCTAAGTTACTCATCACTATGTAAAAGGCAGCTGGATAAGAAGATATTTAAAGTCAGACCTTTCAGGTGTCTCAGAATTGATTTATAAGTAGTTCTGAATTCCATCTCTTTCTGCTCTACATCACTGTCTGTTTCCCTCTATCCCTTCTCCCTTGTCTGAAGGTTGGCAGCAGCTTCATGGGTTCTCTCCATTATAAATGAACTCAGGTCACCCTGGAATGAGGTCACATTTTCCAAAGATGTGTTTCTAGCCTGTGGTGAAGGCAGAGAGCCTGTCTGGGATGTTGAGGCCTGGGAAGGGTAGCCCGTGTAAGACAGAGTAGTGTCTGGGCAGAGCATAGATTTAAGGACATTCCCCAGGCAGAGGAAGTGGGGAGGCCTGAGCGGCTGCATGTGCTTTTCTAATCCAGCCTCCTGGACTCATGAAATAAGACCGTGCTGGCGTGTTTAAGGCATCCAGTAGCCTGCAGCTAGGAAAATGTCTCTGCCATTTCTGTTAGTGCCTAGAAACTTAATTATGGTCCAAGACTCTTAAAGAGGCAAGAATTAGCCCTGATTTTCACCCATACCCTCCAGAAATAATGTTTTCTATAGATATGGCCTTTCAGAGTATGATATTATGATTTGTAAGAAATATATATTTGGTCATTCAGATGACCAAAATAGTTGGTGCTTGTCCAGGGATCCTGCCTCACAGCTTCAAAAACGCTTGAAATTTCCCAGGGAAAGGGTGATGAAGATGCCTTGCTTTATGTTAATGGGTTAACTCTTGAAAGCTCTTAGGTCACCTAAGGATGGGAGGTGGCTGCTTGAAGAACCAATCAGGTGATTAGAGCATTGGAACTTTCAGGCCCAGCTTACACTCCTCCAGGATGGGGAGAGGGCCTGGAGACTGAGCTCAGCTGCCAATGGCCAATGACTAATTAATCATGCTTTTGTACCAAAACCTCCCTAAAAGTCCCAAAGGACAAACCCCCAAGATCTTTTGGGTGAACACAGGAAGATGCAGAGAGGGTGGCATAACTGAAGAGGGCAAGCCCTGTGCCTCTTCCCACATACCTTGCCCGGGACCTCTCTTTCATCAGCTACTCTTGAGTTATTTTCTTTTATAATTAACCAGTTATCTAGTGAGTAAAATGGTTTTCTTGAGTTCTGTGAGCTGCTCCAGCAAGTTAATCAAATCTAATGAGGGTATTATAAAAACCTCTGATTTATAGCCCAATCCAAGACACCAATTCTATGGCTCAGGGTCCCATCCTTATGACTTTATTCAACCTTATTACCTTATTAAAAGCCCTATCTCCAAATGTAGCCACACTGGTGTTAGGGCATCAGCATATGAACAGGGAAGGGAGAGAGGAACACAAGCATCCTTACAAAACCACTAAGCATACAAATAACACCTAATTGCAAAGTATGATACATGCCAAGAATACGAAAGATATAGGCTATTTTTAGAGTTGTATTACCTGGAATTACTTTATAAATATTACTTTTATCATTCATCAAAGATATCAGTAAAGCCAGAAGGATAAAATTGAGAATGATATTGTATTCTATATTCTCTTTTTGAAAACCAGAGTCTATTTTATTCATACTTGCTTCAATGCCCACACAATAATCTTTGACTTCCCTCAAGAGAATGTGATAGTTTTGTGAAATATAAATATTACCATTGCCCTTACTCTTGAAATGTAATTAGCAGATGCCTTACATATCTAAGTACTGGGCCTTTTGGTATTTGGTGAAACTAGAGAAAGAGAAAAGTAACACTTTGTATCTGGCAAGACTTTCTATCCTAGAATTTTGCTTACATTTTAACATCTAAAGGTACTTGTTATAAGAACTGAAAAACATTTTGTTACATATGGTTGTTATTCAAGTAAAGGAGAATAATTAAAAACATATTAATGTGAATTTCAATTTTGTAGAACTTAGATTTATAAAAAATTAAATGTAACATCACTGGCAGAAGAATCAACTTGAAACTATCTAGTTTAATCCAAACTAAAACAAACTTGGATAAGTAAGAAGGAGACTACTAAACATGAGGCCATATATTATGCACACCTTGTTATTATTTCTAACTCAAAAATGCCCTATTAAAGCTTGTTTATAGGCACAGAGGTCAGTGTTCTTGTTACCATGTGATACCTGTGTTGAAGGATTGTGTTCAGTTGTAGGCTAATCATTTAAGAATATTATAAAAGGAGAGTTATTCAAAGTAGAGAACAAGATGGTAAGGGGCATGCAACTCTATAATGTGAAGAGGGGGGAATGTTAAGATTAGTTTCCATAGTTCCCGTCCCCCGATAACAGTGAATGGGGTAGGGCGATTATGGCAGTAACCGATTGTGTCTTCATATGACTGATAGCCAGGCAGGTAAAATCCATGTGAGGCCACAAAACTTGGATTCATAGGTGAGAGTTTCAGGATCATAGAAGTTGCATAGAAAGCAACTTGTGTGCAAGATCATAGAACAAGGACTCTCCATAGATGATCAGGCTGCCCTGAGAAAGGGAGTGAGAGAGTTGACTTCTTTGTAGGAATCCAGTCAAAGTTTGATAACTGAATAAAGGTATCAGCATGATAAAGATGTTGTCAAACAGCTGAACTGCCAGACTGGTTCTGAGATTCTATAATCTTCTCCCTGCATTCCCCTAAAGATAAGACACCCTAAAGATAAGACAAAGCTGAATATCCTTTCTGAGATGAGCTCTCAGGTCAGACTAAGTAGCAAGTGATAACTTTACTAGCTCCTCAGAGACCAGGCCAGTCCACTGCAGATTATTCAAAATGCAGGTTCCTCGGACTATGATTTTCTTTTGAACACTATAATTATATAAGCCAGATACTGTCATTGCCTAAATTGCTTCATTTATTTGTTGTTTAGTTGCTTAGTTGTATCTGACTTTTTGCGACATCATGGACTGTAGCATGCCAGGCCTAACTGTCCTTCACTATCTCCCAGAGTTTGCTCAAACTCATGTCCATTGAGTCAGTGCTGCCATCCAACCTTCTCATCCTCTGCCACCCCCTTCTCCTCATGTCTTCAATCTTTCCCAGTATCAGTGTCTTTTCTAATGAGTTGACTCTTTACATCTAGTGTCCAAAGTATTAGAGCTTCAGCATCAGTCTTTCCAATGAATATTCACAGTTGATTTCCTTTAGGATCGACTGCTTTGATCTCCTTGCTGTCCAAAGGACTCTCAAGAACTTCTCTAGCACCACAATTCAAAAGCATCAATTCTTCGGCACTCAGCCTTCTTTATGGTCCAACTCTCACATCCATACATGACTACTGGAAAAACCATAGCTTTGACCATACAGACCTTTGTCAGCAAAATGATGTCTCTGCTTTTTAATACGCTATCTAGGTTTGTCATTGCTTTTCTTCTAAGGAGCAAACATCTTTTAATGTAATTATACTTTTGGAAACTGAAGTGCGGAATGGGTGTCGGGGGCTCTGATTAGGCATTATTTCAGTGACTTCATTGTTTAGCTAATGACCTTTAATTGTAATTCTCTGTAGTGATTAAGAACATAGTATAATAAGAGTCTAGTTATAAGCCTCCACATAGTCAACTAAGGTACCATGGAAATTCGATGGAGAAAGAATAATGTTTTTCAGCAAAGGGTGATGGAAAAATGGATTGCCATATACAAAAAAAAAAAAAATGAACCTCAATCCTTATCTCACACTACATATAAAAATTAATTCTAATGGATTATAAACTTACATATAAGAATTAAAATATAAAACTTATAAAGAAAGCATAGGAGAAGAATCCTGGTAACTTTGAATTTGGTTATTATTTCTTTAATTGGGAGTAGAATTCACACGCGGAAAGAAAAATAAAGAACTTTGACCCCACTGAAATTTTAAAGTATTGCTCTTCAGAAGACACTGTAATAAAAATGAAAAGACAGACATGGCCCAAGGAAAATTATTTGCGTAATATGTATCTGACAAAGGATATGTATCTAGAATATGTAAAGAACCCTTTCAACTCAATAATAAGATAATCCAATTTAAAAATATTTGACCAGACACTTCAACAAAGATGATATAAAGATGGCAAATAAGTACTTGAAAAGATACTAAAAATCACTAGAGAAACTAAAAACCTGTACCTGAATGTTTTTAGCAGCTTTATTTGTATTGTTAGTAATTGGAAGAAGATGTCTACCAACAAGAATTTGACAAAATAAATTGTGGTATTGCCATCCAATGGGATACTGCTTAACAATAAAAAGGAATAATTGATAATAATTTCACATACTGATATGTGCAATACCATACTTGAATCTCAAACTGCTGAATGAAAGAAACCAGTTAAAAAATTATATGTTGCATAAATCCTTTTACATAAAATTCTATTGGATAGAAAATTAGATAGAAATTTCTATTAGAAAGCATATCAGTAGTTGCCTTAGAATGTACAAAGGAAAAAAAGATGGATTACAAACAGACACAAAGAAACTTGTAGGGGCAATGGATATACTCATTATCTTGATTATGATGCGCCTTCATGGTGAATACATATGTTAAAATTTATCAAGCTGTGTTCTTTAATATTGCAATTTGTTGGTCACCAATTATACATCAGTAAAGATTATATATATGCATGTTTATGCACTCACACATATAAACACACACATATGCATACTCACATGCATAAACTTCCTTTACACCTGTGTACACACAACCACGTGTTCTTAGTCAAATTAATAAGTTCTCTGCTTTCAGTTTATATTTGTGTAACATGGTGATATGATATCATCTCCCTCAAGGAGAACAACAATGCTAGGCACAGAGCAAGAACTCAATAAATGCTAAATAAAACTATTTCCCTGTAGTAATACTTCACCTCTTTTTTGAACCTTTCTGATTTATTTTGCCTTTTTTTTTTTTTTTTTTTTTGAGAATGTCAGTTACCAGGAGCAAAACTGTGTTCCCTCAAGAACTATTTTCTACAGGATTTTTTGTTTGTTTTGGTTTGGTATTTTGTGTGTGTGTGTGTGTGTGTGTAAGATCTGACTTTTGTGGAAGCATGAATAGAACAAATCGTGAAGAAGCCTTGTAAGATGGCATTTCCAGGCTTGAGAGGGAAAACCTCGTGCTCAGAAGCGTCCCACCCTCCTCCACAGCTGAAATGCCTTCCTTGGCTGAATTGCCTCCCTCAGCATTTTTGTTTTGAACGCCCTTTCTTGAGGGATCCTAACCCAGCTGCAAGAATTCACTGTGGGCTGAAACCTGGCAGATTAAATCCTCGGGAGAAAAAGTAATTTGAAAGTAATGTTTGTTCTTAAAATGACAAACATGTATTGCAGATATTTATTATTTTAAATGTTGCAATGAAATCGTTGGGGATTTTAAAGATGAGAGACTTTGTAAGGACTGACAATTCAACAAGACTCTTGAATTTGCCAAATGACAGTTTTCCTTTGCTTATTTTAATTTTTCAAAAGAAAGTAGACCAAGCTATATAACTTTTCAAATTCATCTCTTCTTTAGGTAAAATCTTATTATTGTAGCTACTGAATATCCAGGATATATATCCCTTTGGGTGTTTGGTTTTTTAGCAGGACAGAAGACTGAGCAAATTATTTATCCCTTTCACATAAAAGTGCATTTTTTGAGCAAAGAGTGAAATGACATTATTTATTTTGATGCTCTAAAAGTCTGTGTCACCTCTTTTCCCATTCCCATTTTTTATAAAGAAAAAACAAAAATGAAAGCAAAAGCCTTTCTGTGTACTGGTTGCTTATCATCATGACTATGGTGATAGTTTTCTTCATTTGCTTCCTCATTCTCCTGTCATTCAAAGTGACCTGTCATCTGTTGACAACACACTTTCTTCAAATCCTAACCTGGACTTACATCAACTACAATTAACATTGTCCTATTCCATTCCATAACATTCACAATGTATCAAATTATGTGATGGTACTGTTAAAGATGCCATACATGGTGAATTAATAAGAATTGCATTATCTACAGCTATGAGACTGGCTACTTGGGTTTGCAGACCAGGAAATTGTTACAGATCAATATCTTAATTTCAAAAGGCATTTTATCTCAAACAGTGCCTCTTATGATATTCTAATATTCATGACTATCTAGAGAAATGTTTTCTGATTGATATCATGTGGTTTTGTAATGGCTTGGAAGGATTTATATGGTGTCAGATAATGAAGAAGTATTAAACTGGAAAGAGGACTTTGGTAGAAAATACCAGGATCTGCCTGTCAATGAAGGAGATGCAGGAGATACGGGTTTTATCCCTGGGTCAGGAAGATCCCCTGGAGGAGGAATGGAAACCCACTCCAGTATTCTTGCCGGGAAAATCCCATGGACAGAGGAGCCTGATAAGCTACAGCCCATGGGGTTTCAGAGTCACACAACTGAGCACGCATGCACCAGGATACTACACCCCATTCTCATAAATGATAAAATGTGCATGAGACTGAGGTAAGATGACTGAGAAAAGAGAACCAATTTATTATACAGAAGAGTTTCTGTGATGAAGGGCAAATGAAATTTAGCAGACTTGTGTTCTCCCAACATTTCTCAAAAAATCAATACATACATTCACACACTGTCATGAAATTTATGAGGACTCAAAAACTTTGGTAAATTAATAGGAATCAGTAAGACATGTCCACCAGACAAAAACTAACGAGATCTAAGACTTCATCTATTGATGAAGTCAATCTAAATTTGTGTTCATTTCTGGGTGCCTTCTCTTAAAGAAGACATTCAAATAGGATTAGAGCATGTAGTTTAACACATTTAAGACCTAGAGGTTGTTTTTTTTTCCCCCTGCACAATGAAAGTCTGTGTGGGAATATAATTGTTGCCTAAGATATATCACTAGAAAAAGGGATTACATTATGCCTGCTTTTGGCTTTCAAAATACAAAAATAAGAGCCGTGGTGGAAGTTATAGGGAAGTAAATTATGGTTCAATGTTAGTGAGATTATGTTTGATTTAGATATTTTGTAGGACACAAGGGACTTTTTTGGAAAGTAGCAATTCACTCAGGAAAAATTCAACCAGAGCCTGGACAGACACCTTAGGTTAACTGAGATTAGTATTTCTTACAACATGTCCTGAAGATCACTACCCTCACAGGATAATCCACAAAACTCTGGGTCAACTCTGTTTGAGAGAATATACAGGATATTGCTCTCTTGAATATTCACAGTGTGCATCAGCATAGTAGAAGCTCTGAAAGTCCCTCACTAAAGAAATCTCTGTAACTGTGTAACCTAGCATTTCCCAAACTTACTTAAATCCTAAAAACAAGGTTACATTTTGTGGAACAAGTGTGCTTCAGAATACGTATTGGGAAATGTATTATTATAGGAGCAGACCTAATGACTTTAATTCCATGAAAGGATTCTCTCCATATTTGTTAACATATTCACATGTTAACTAACACTTGTATTTATGTGTGTATGTGTGTGCATTTCTTCTGCTTGTGTATCAGAGAGTGAGTTTTTTATAAAAATTTTTAGGCTTTGATTTATTCTTTTTTATTCAAAGATAGTTGCTATGTAATATTATATAAGTAACAGGTATACACTATAATGATTCACAGTTTTTAAATGTTACATTCAATTTATAGTTAAAAAATATTGGCTGTATTCCCTGTGTTGTACAATATACCTTTGTAACTTATTTTATGCATACTAGTTTTCACTTCCGAGTCCCCTACTCTTCTACTGCACCCCCAAGTAGTAACCACTAGTTTGTTCTCTATATCTGTGAGTTTCCTTCTTTTTTGTTATATTCTCTGGTGGTGGTGGTTTAGTGGCTAAATCGTGTCCGACTCTTGCAACCCTATGGACTATAAAGCCTGCCAGGCTCCTCTGTCCATGGGATTCTCCAGGCAAGAATACTGGAGTGGGTTGCCATTACACCGTTACATTCTCTAGTTTGTTGTATTTTCTAGATTCCACATATAAATGATATTCTACAGTATTTGTCTTTCTCTGGCTTATTTTACTTGGCATAATGCCCTCAGAGAGGAGTTTTAAGTTATGCTTGTAACTGACAAAATTGAAACATAGTTGTCTCGATGGTTGATAAATTGATAGCATGATGAATAAATGATCCTTTTAGGATCCCAACTGCCTTGAGAAAACTACAATTCTCCACTTTCCCTTGGAGAAGTCATGAAAGCCAGTTATAGTAACCACACATCATCAACTACTCATCAAGAGAAAAGTAAGCCTGCAACCCCAGAACTATTTTTTTTTAAATTCTATCCTTCCCTCCCTTGCCTGTTTAGGCAAAAAGCCAATTTCTGGAGCATGGTAAGGAAGGGCAGGAGTAGATGTGAGAGAATACAGGGTTGAACCACAACTTAAACATCTGGTTTTATTTATGTGCAAGCACCATGCACAGAGCTTAATTAATGTGACTGAAAATAACCACATGTCTGCAGAAATATTGGGTAGACCTTATGTATGTGTATTTCTCTTTTCTAAACACTGAGCCTGTGCTCTTTATGGCATTGTCAAGATTTAGTTATGAGCATGAGTTATCAACATGTAGAGCAGTTTCTTTGCCTTTTCTTTTTTCTGACTTTCTGGGTTTTCCCCCCTGTAGTTTTCTTCCTAGAAAACTACTACTTTGGCAAGGGTTGAACACTGAGTCACGGACGTGCCCTTACTCACGTCTTCTGTAATTTGAAGCCAAAATGTGAACCAAATTCTAATACTGCTGTTTAGTTCTTGATATGCTATTTGGCACATATGCACACACCTGCAAAGCTATTTTTTTTTAAAACTATTATTTTGTTCCTCTGGAAGATTCTAGGACTTGGAGTATATGTGGATAAGAAAGAGCAAGAAGAATCCCTTCCCTGTGTCTTACAGGACTTTTTTAAACTTGTGAATGATGTGATACTGATCAAGAAGA
Organism: Bos mutus; assembly: GCF_027580195.1. Classification (NCBI taxonomy): domain Eukaryota; kingdom Metazoa; phylum Chordata; class Mammalia; order Artiodactyla; family Bovidae; genus Bos; species Bos mutus. The sequence goes on from NC_091617.1 coordinate 76,305,837, forward strand.
AACAGTGCTTCTAAAACATATTGCAGTTGATCTCCAGCTGTTGTCCCTATACTGCAATCAGACATTAAGTCTTCAAATAGGATAAGCTGCTTCAGGAGAATATGTGTATGAATATTTTATATAAATATTACATAAAGTACAGTTAGCCAAAGAAATGGAAAATAATAGCTTTCAAATAGGTCAAAGGTATAATATCAAGCTTATGTTTTCTGTACTTTCTCTGTCTCTCACTCTCTCTTTTTAAAGTAGTTATTAACGTCAGAGTCCATCAGTAACCTAAGTCAAAAAGATCTCTTAAAAACTGATGCAAAATCTGGAGCCATTATTTTCAAACCGCTTTTCTTAAAAGTAGTATGTCATTTTTCAAATGAAAATTCTTGAATGGTTTTTATTTTTTAAAAGAAGAAAAATCAACCTACCTGACTTCAGGCTCTACTACAAAGCCACAGTTATCAAGACAGTATGGTACTGGCACAAAGACAGAAATATTGATCAATGGAATAAAATAGAAAGCCCAGAGATAAATCCACGCACATATGGACACCTTATCTTTGACAAAGGAGGCAAGAATATACAATGGATTAAAGACAATCTCTTTAACAAGTGGTGCTGGGAAATCTGGTCAACCACTTGTAAAAGAATGAAACTGGACCACTTTCTAACACCATACACAAAAATAAACTCAAAATGGATTAAAGATCTAAACGTAAGACCAGAAACTATAAAACTCCTAGAGGAGAACATAGGCAAAACACTCTCCGACATACATCACAGCAGGATCCTCTATGACCCACCTCCCAGAATATTGGAAATAAAAGCAAAATAAAACAAATGGGACCTAATTAAACTTAAAAGTTTCTGCACATCAAAGGAAACTATTAGCAAGGTGAAAAGACAGCCTTCAGAATGGGAGAAAATAATAGCAAATGAAGCAACCGACAAACAACTAATCTCAAAAATATGCAAGCAACTCCTACAGCTCAACTCCAGAAAAATAAACGACCCAATCAAAAAATGGGCCAAAGAACTAAATAGACATTTCTCCAAAGAAGACATACAGATGGCTAACAAACACATGAAAAGATGCTCAACATCACTCATTATCAGAGAAATACAAATCAAAACCACTATGAGGTACCATTTCACACCAGTCAGAATGGCTGCGATCCAAAAGTCTACAAATAATAAATGCTGGAGAGGGTGTGGAGAAAAGGGAACCCTCTTACACTGTTGGTGGGAATGCAAACTAGTACAGTCACTATGGAGAACAGTGTGGAGATTCCTTAAAAAACTGGAAATAGAACTGCCTTATGATCCAGCAACCCCACTGCTGGGCATACACACTGAGGAAACCAGAAGGGAAAGAGACACGTGTACCCCAATGTTCATCGCAGCACTGTTTATAATAGCCAGGACATGGAAGCAACCTAGATGTCCATCAGCAGATGAATGGATAAGAAAGCAGTGGTACATATACACAATGGAGTATTACTCAGCCATTAAAAAGAATACATTTGAATCAGTTCTAATGAGGTGAATGAAACTGGAGCCTATTATACAGAGTGAAGTAAGCCAGAAGGAAAAACATAAATACAGTATACTAACGCATATATATGGAATTTAGAAAGATGGTAACAATAACCCGTGTACGAGAGACAGCAAAAGAGACACTGATGTATAGAACAGCCTTATGGACTCTGTGGGAGAGGGAGAGGGTGGGAAGATTTGGGAGAATGGCAATGAAACATGTAAAATATCATGTAGGAAACGAGTTGCCAGTCCAGGTTCGATGCACGATGCTGGATGCTTGGGGCTGGTGCACTGGGACGGCCCAGAGGGATGGTATGGGGAGGGAGGAGGGAGGAGGGTTCGGGATGGGGAACACATGTATACCTGTGGCAGATTCATTTTGATATTTGGCAAAACTAATACAATTATGTAAAGTTTAAAAATAAAATAAAATTAGAAAAAAATAAATAAATAAAAGTCTTTAAAAAAAAATGATGATCTGAACAATGAATGAAGAGAGTTTTAGTGGTAAAACTGTGTCTCTTCTGTGTCTTACAGTCCTTGAGATACCTCCAAGAACTTGGTGTGACCACCACTGTTCTAGAATAAGGGAAATCAGAAGTCTCATATGCATCAGTTCAGTTCAGTTCATTTGTTCAGTCGTGTCTGACTCTTTGCGACCCCATGAACTGCAGCACGCCATCAGGACAGATGAAATAAGCTCTCTGTGATTAAGTATAAGGCAAATCTAGATCGATAGCCAAAAAAATTACCTCTTTTTTTTTAAAGATAATATGGCTTAGCTTATATTTTGTTTTTCTTGGTATTACTGCATCCTGAACCAGGGGAACATAAAGACACATTCTTAGGTCAGATGTCCCAAGCCAGCTCTGTGTCTCAGGATCCATCTCAAGCTTTTTAAAACACAAGTTTGGGGCTCACAGACCTAGAAGGTCTGAATTGGTAGACATTTAATATTTTGCATCCAAAATATTAAAATAAATAAATTTAAAAAACCTACCTAGGTGAGTCTTTTGTGCCCCCCAGCTTTAGGAACTACTGCTGCTCTAGGTTCCTTTTTCTTCCTCCCCACAAAAGGATAGAATCATAGTGTCATTCGGTTTTCAGGCTAAAGCAGTTAGTGGTTTCAATTGCCAGCGTGATACTGATTGTTGTTGTTTAGTCGCTTAATTGTGTCTGACTGTTTTGCGACCCCATGGGCTGTAGCCCACTGGGCTCCTCTGTCCATGGGTTTTCCCAGGCAAGAATACTAGAGTGGGTTGCCATTTCCTTCTCCAGGGGATCTTCCTGACACAGAGATCAAACCTGTGTCTCCTGTAGTGGCAGGAGGATTCTTTACCACTGAGCCATCTGGGAAGTCCATGAGTTCATCTGTCCAGAACTAAGGAATTTTGAATTTGGCTCCATTATACAAGTTGACTGTTAACTGTTTTCTTCATCTTCCACATAGATAAATCCATTTTGTGTGGTCATACAAGTGAAGGAACTATGCTTATCCCTACCCCTTTGATATTTGGCATAGATTTTATTTTACTTCAAAGTAAGTGTAACATAGGATCAGTCAGGTTCAATAGAACAAGATATATTTTAAGAGATTTACTGCAAGGTAATGGCTTGCACAATTTGGGAGCTGGCAGGTAAGTTGAAATCTACAGGACAGGCCATCAGGAAGAGCAAACGTGAACTCTTGGTCATGAGCTGAAGCTGCTACTTATAGAAGAGAGTTCTTTTTCTTTAGGGAAGAAGAAATTTTATTTTTTAAGGCCTTTCAACTGATTGAATCAGGCCCACTCAGAATATCAAGGATAATCTCCTTCACTTAAGTAAACTGATTATGGACATCAGTCACATCTACAAAACATCTTAACAGCAACATCTAGGTTAATGTTTGATCGGGGATGGTAGCCTATCTAATTTGACACATGAAACTGACCATCACACTTCTGTTGTTAGTTTTCATTCTATCTCTGTGTGTCCCTTTCTTTCTGCTGTAATTGGAACTAGGATTTATGAAAGAATCTGGGGGCAGGGGGATGGGCAAGAATAAAATCTAGTAAATAGGAAGGCAAGTTAATGGAAAAAAGAATATTTTTGTTTATTGTTTTTTTCAGATGCCTTTTCTTTCAATGACAGCCCTATTTTTCCTTGCTTAGGGAAAAACAAGTATAATGATCTTAGTTTTTAGGGAGCTCAGTCTAAGTATAACTTGCATTAATTTTCCTATCATTTAGCAATAAATCTGAGCTCCTTATTCTGGCCTGCAATGCCTTAGATGATCTGGACTTTGCTTTCTTATCCAGCCTGTGAGTTTCCAGACAAAGCATCATTTTCTTTTTTCTTTTTTCTCAAAGAAACCAAAGGACTTCTTCTAAGACCCTTTGCACTCTTCTCTTTGCCTTGAATACCTTTCTCCACATCTTCTCTTTCCTGGTCTCGCTATTGTGGTCTCAGCTCAGATATTACCTCCTCAGAGAGGTCTTCCTGGCCAACTTAGTTTAAGGGGTCCCCTCATCCACTTTACCCCACTATTCAATTTTATTGTATATCTTTCCAGGTATCACTCCTTCTGTATAATTTTGATCCTTCCTTCTAACACTGTATTTTCCTCTTATATACATTTTTATGGTCAGCTGCCTTATAATAAATATTATTTTTGGAAGTTTTATGTGTATACACTCTGTTGATAAATGTGTACTTTTGCGGAATTAATCAAGTGTCCCTGGTGAGGTGTCTCATGCTCCAGTCCTGAGTGGAATATAATATATCAACCTATAGAATCCTCACTGGGACCACAGGGAGGCAGATGTCAGGAGGGTGTACTGTATGTGATGTGTTCTGGGAAGTATTGTGACAGCTGTAAGGGAACTGAGAGCCAAGGGAATGTGCCTTGGCTGAAATTTTCTGTATCATTCCACCATGCTGACTCCTTTGTACTGTAAAATTTCTCCCATTTGGCATCTGGTTCAGCCGAAACTAATATGTAATGTGTTGGGATTATGAAGTGTCGTGAGAAGATGGTGACTATCTAGGGAATAGCTTCTGCTTCTCACTTGTGCTGAACAATGGGCTGATGATTTTCAAACTATCTGGAAAATGAAGTTGGACACCTTTCATTCCCTTTTTGGGCTTTTATTTTGCTTTCATTTTAAAAACATTAGTTTGACCCTGGATATATTTTAACAGATGTGCAATATGCTAAAAGTAAAATAAAAAGTAAACAGCTTTCTTTTCTATTTTAAACTTATTTGCAAAGTATTTATTCTTACCTGGGAAAGACTGTAAAGCAAGATATTTCTGTTGTTTTGATTTTTCCCTGGAATTCATCCAGATAATATTCCAAAACTTCTATTTTAGTAACAAAGACTTGATTTTAAGATAGATTTTCTGGATTTTTTTTTTTTTTTTTTACTCTATGTGTGTGTTCAAAAAAAGCATCATCTTATGAGCAGATTATAAATGCACAATTTGAATATCATAGTCAGCACATATTTATGAAATATGTTGTACTTTATTTTCTCTACCACTTATATTGTTCACTGGTAGGAAGAACATGAATTTATATAGATTATCAGGATATCGTAGGGGCAGTAATGATAATGGATGAGTGATTATGTCCACAGTAAGAAAACTAAAAACTAAACTAAAAACTAAGTTCATGGCATCTGGTCCCATCACTTCGTGGCAAATAGATGGGGAAACAATGGGAACAGTGAGAGACTTTATTTTAGGATGCTCCAAATCGCTGCAGATGGTGAATGCAGCCGTGAAATTAAAAGATGCTTGCTCCTTGGAAGAAAAGCTATAACAGACCTAGACAGCATATTAAAAAGCAGAGACATTATTTTGCCAACAAAGGTCCATCTAGTCAAAACTATGATTTTTCTAGTAGTAATGTATGGATGTGAGAGTTGGACTATAAAGAAAGCTGAGCGCCAAAGAATTGATGCTTTTGAACTTTGGTGTTGGAGAAGACTCTTGAAAGTCCCTTGAACAGCAAGGAGATCCAACCAGGCAATCCTAAAGGAAATCAGTCTGAAATATTTATTGGAAGGACTGATGCTGAAGCTGAAACTCCAATACTTTGTCCACCTCATGCAAAGAACTGACGCATTGGAAGAGACCCTAATGCTGGGAAAGACTGAAGGAGGAAGGAGAAGGGGATGACAGAGGATGAAATGGTTGGATGGCATCATCAACTCAATGGACATGAATTTGAGCAAGCTCCAGGAGTTGGTGATGAGCGGGGAAGCCTGGTGTGCTGCAGTCCCTGGGGTCACAAAGAGTCGGACATGGCTGAGCAACTGAACTGAATTGAACTGAAGAATTTATGAATTGGAAATGGACTACATAGAATTTTACCAGCTCCTACTCGGGTGGTCATAAAAGGATATACAACAGGATAGAAAGTAGTTACTAAGCAAAATAGAACTCAAAAGAGAAAATTATATTTTTAATAATTATCAGAAAAGAATACTTGTGATTTATGATTGCTCTTCAGCAAATGTGAGTGTTTTAGTTTTAGAAGGAGTAAGTTTCCCCAAATGTCATTTGCTTTTATGAAGTCACAATTGCAAGAATGAAATTTTCTGTTTGTATCTCAATGCACTAAAGACCACCTACATTGCCAGTAGTATTTGAATTATGAAATAACTAGATTGACTGAATTATTTCCTAGAAAATTTCACCAATATAGATAAAGGCAGGAGACTCATATTTATTTACATATGCTAACTATTTAAGAGGTTAACCTTGACCCATAGTCAGTAGCATTGCTAATATTTATAAATTACAAAAGGAATGTCTTCTCCAGCTATAAACCTAAAATGGTGAATGAGAGGAATGTTGCTTATGGAGGTCCAACTAGCAACATGTCATTTATACAAATTTTTGGACTACCTTTGGGCAGGATGAAAAACTGTCATCAAATGACTAACCATCTTGTAGTTAGATGGGCTTCTGAATTGGTTTCGTGTCATCAGTAGCGTGTTTTGTCCTACATTGTACATAAAACACGTTGTAATAGTTGCCAATGAAAATAAGACAGTATATTCATTTAGGTCTAAGAAATGGGAAAATCTAAGAGCTGTGTTCAATATTCAGTGTGAATATAAGGAAGAAATAAGATGGGACTTCTTAGCAATGGCTGGAGAAGTCAAATCAGAACAAATGGGAGGATTTTATAAAGTCATGGTTCAGCATGGTCCAATGTATTATAATTATATATTCTCTTATAATCTATTATAATAACCCAATTAGCTTCTCATCCCTGAAAGACCTCACACAGAGCCCGGACAGTCCAGTGATGTTGTGGATATAAACATACAGGAGGAAATTGATTAGAGTATTTATAAAGCTCCAAATTCATTTTAAAAAATCATGCCTCCCTCAGGCACTACCAATTACTAAGGATTTACTAAATGAAAAATATTGTCCTAGAAACTAGGAAGAGAAAATAAACACAAGTCATATCCTAGTTAAACTTCAGACAAGCAAGTAAGAATCATAGAGGCTCAGTACTTTTACCAGTAGTTTATAAAACTGAGATTCAAATTCTTTTTGGATTCCAAGATTTAGTGTTTTAATTTTTTCCCCCTTTTCCATCAAAAATGAACTTGCTGACTTGGCAGTTAAATTCATTAGATTTCCTTATCTTCTCTTCCTGCAGTTGTAAAAAACTATAAAGGAGACTGTGAATACAGTAGACAGAATATTTTACTGAGGGTCTGAAAACCTGAAAGTTAGCTCTGATTCTGCTGTTGACCCTTAAGACCTTGAACAAATCTTTCTTCCTCACCCTATTTGCTCCTGACCTGCAGTGTCCCCTAGAGAAAAATCAAAGAGGATGGCCTCTGTGCTTCCTTGCTGCCCTGACACTGTCACTCTGTGACATCAGCATCCTCCACCCAACCCTGGGAGACATTGCTGAGGATGTGTGGAGCTTTCAGTTGAGAATTGATTATCATTATTCTCATTATCATTTCTAATCATGATCTATACAGTCAATATCACGAACAGTATAAGGGCTTGATAGAGGTATACTATTTTCCCAATAAAGATCTTACAAGCTGCCTTTGTTGTTTCCACCAGTATAAGGTACTAGTTCAAGAATGAAAAGTTGCTGAAAGCTGTGAATTACCTGTAGCAAATCAGGACTGTTTCTACTGATCACCCTGTGGCCTCAGCATCTCCATTTGTCTGTGGAACCCCGCATGGCCTTCTGGATGTTAGAGACACTGGCTCCTTAATTTTGATTTGTTGCTCCAATTCTTAGCAGGTGAGAACTGCCTACATTTCCTTGAAGGCATATAATAAGCCTCAGATGAGATCTTATTAAGTTAACTAGAAATGTGGTAAATGTAAGACTCCATCTTCAGACACACACACATATTTCCATTTCTGTTCTTTTATAATAGTGCTATTGTAAAAGTGATTTTGGAATTCTGTTTCATTCATTTCCAAGCACTTTCTTATATTTACTCTCTCACAAGCCTTCACTAAAAGGCTATATATCTGGCTCTGTTCAGTTACTGGAGATTATTTTACGTAAAAAATACAGTGACCTTTCTGATGATTCCATGTCAAATGAAAATCGCTACCTACCTTCATTTTCAATAGAGTCATCAGCTTCATTTCCTACTTGGGCTTTCTACCAAACTATTTTTTTTTCTTTTTTTCTTAATTTCTGTGAAAAGCAAACATAAGATTTCATCAGTTTCCTCCAGAATGTGGAGCTCTGGGGACAAATTTTCACTGCCTCTTGTTACTAAGAACAGTCAGCATTCTGGAATCACACATACCCTTAAAAGGTAACAATAACTATGCCAATGTAAAATAGGAAACATTCCTTTAAATCCAGGCCAAAAGTTTTAATGTAGGAACTGGGAATTATGTGAAATAGAAAATATGGTATTATAGTTTTGTTTATAAGTTTTTCTGAAGGAAGATGTTATATTAATTTTTAAAATCATTCCTTACAAATACAATAATCTCTTATATTACTATTTAGCTTTAGCATTTGTAACATTCTTTGATATACTTTGTTGTATCCCACAATACTCCTGTGAGATAGATGGACACACATACTCCTACACACACACACACACACATTATGACATTTGTAGAGTGTCCTGACAAGAATTCAAAGTAAACAAGTGAAAAAAAAGTTTGCAACCATGTCATCTGTCTCCTGACACTGTACTCTTTCTGCTCTCTTTATTGCAATTTTATAGATACTTGCAACATACTTTATGGACTGGATTGGTTTTTTAAAAATCAGCAAATATCCAGTGAGCCCCAGTCCCCAACACAGTATAGAATCTGAGATTCCTATTCATTGTCTGCTAGGTCAGTTACACATCAGAGGACTCTACTCCAGATAGGTCTTCAACAAAATAAATATCTTTCTTCCTCCCACTCTCTGCACTGCTTCAACCACTGCATTGGGAAATTTGGGGCCAGTTTATGGTATTTAAAAGCAGTTAATTGCCAGATGACATTGAGGCAATTACAGACTTTAACATTAACATATTTCCCTTTGAGGAATGTGTTTTGTGTTATGTGATTCTAAACTGTAAAAAAAAAAAACAAAAAAAACTAGGTAAGCAAAACAAAGTAATTACTTTCTTTTGTTGAGAAATTTCAAAAAGTTGAACTTCCTGTGATCATGAAGTCTAAAGTATTACTTTCCACTTAACAATTCAAAATTGTCCTTATGGCCAATAAAGGCAGATTGTCTCTCTCTGTCCTTGGGGACATATAAAGCCATATAAAAGCAATTGAGAGAAATTACTTCATTTAAGTTTTAAAATGTTAATAGAAGGTAAACAGTGACCAGACCAGATGCTGAGCTATTGACCCAGGTCTTTGGGACCTTTCAGGTTGCAGAGTAGCTATTACTTCCTTTAAGTATTTGCAAGTCAGGCATGGAAACTTTTAAGCAGGCTTTGACAAAAACACTGTTTTCATTCCGTAATTGCACTGAGTTGAAGCCAGCTGTGAGCTTCTCAGGACCCTTTATTGGACTGAGATTTTAAACATTTTGCTGAGTAGGCAGTAAAGTTTTCTTGTCTTTATTCCCACCCTCTTGGTGAAAATGCACTCTTAATAAGGTTAAAGGAAACAGGATATGAAAATAAAAAATGAAGAACTTGTGTAGAATGCAGATTTTAGTGCTTCCCTAAAGGTTACACGAGTCACCAAATGGAGCTTTTCAAATGTCTCTTACATAGGAGCTATGGAGTAGATGCTCAATAAGTATTTGTTGAATGGATTGCATGTTGGTTAACTCATTTTTTGCATATAGTATGATAGATATAATTTCAATCTATCTGCAAGGCCAGTAGCTTTTCAGACAATAATTCAGTTTGCTGTGAGTTGAGGCCACTTTGTATAAAACCAACAAACTAAAAGATGTGCATGTCTTAAGTTAAAACCTTCACCACACTTCAAACATGCTACTTTGCATGATATCAAAATTATATGCATTAAATTTTTGCAAACTGTCAAACACTATACTGATGTACAGAAGCACTCATATTAAAATGGAATATGTGCTTTCACTTAACTGTCAGTTGCCATTTAACTACAACCGGCAATAGTGTTTGAAGGGCTTGCAGGAGTCTTATTATTAGTGGAAAACTCAGCCATCATACGTCCCATAAAATTTTCCTTCCTTGTAGTGCTCAATTGTTAAAAAAATTAAAGAAAGATATAATGAAGCATATTGAGTCTAAAGTTTATTCTTCAAACTTTTAACCTCTGTCTTGTCCATAAAATATGAATTATTATGGCATATGGTTCTATTCAGGATATGATAATACTGTATGTACTTTAGGAAGGAAACTATAAGGTGTATTTCTGGCTTGCCTTGAGGAAGAAATAAATGGCTTATGCAGTCACTTCCATCTCTGGTTTTGATGATTAGTGCACCTTAGAGGAACAACTTTCTTTAGGCTACAATGCCAGTTGCTATCCTTATTTCATCCCTGGAATTTTAAATGGAAATTGAACTGAAAAATAGTTAGCTTTTATTTTAGATAGCTGTTTTCTTTGACTCTTGCTTGTGTCTTTTACATTTTTTTTTCCCACTCTGGAGTGAGTTTTTCCTGTGTATATCTAGGTTTTAATCTAGAATATGGGAGATGATTGAGATAATACAGAGCTGTGCCTGAAGTTTGGAGGTAAAGTGGATACTCAGGAGGCAGAGAGACCTCAGCAGGTCAAGTGCTGAAAGGGTCTCACCTTGTGTGTCTTCCCTTGTTACTCACTCATGGTCTCCCGGAGGCTTGGGACAATCAGGATTCCATGCCAGTGTCAGTCTTGACTTGCTGTGTCACTGGGTGCAGCAGATGAGGATTTTGTGAAACCATTTGAGCGTGTTTTGCATTTTTATGAGATGGTTAGTCAGGTACGGTTGCAAGAAGAGAAAAGAAAGAGGTTTAGGAAAACAAAACTTATCATATTCACAGCTTGGAGAGAGAGAGAGAGGCATTGCACACCATGAGGTAGTCATGTAGTGGGAACATTGAGGGACCAGTGCAACCAAGCAGCTGGGGGAACTAAGTGAGAGAGAGGACCCAAGTGAGAGAGAGGACCCATAGGCAACTGCTTTTATTGGGGTCGCAAAGAGTCAGACACGGCTGAGCGACTGAACTGAACTGAACTGAACTGAAGGTAGAATACATAAAAGGTACTAGAGGATTTTCTGAGTGTGTTGAATGTCACCAGATCATAGTCAGGAGAGGGAAGGAAAGGGTGCTTGTGGTAGAGGTCAGACTTATCACATTTGTGTACTTAGCTCCCTGGGTAGAAGTTCACAGCCTCTATTTATTCACTGCAGTGGGAATAATCCATCGCCCCCCCCCCTTTTTTAATCATTATTTCATTTAACAAACGTTGAATGTCTGCTGCAATATATGACAGCCCAAGGAAAGAAAAAACAACCAAAAAAGAACTAGTCACAACCTCAGTAGTTAAATTGTTTATGATTTGATTTATGAAAATGTTTTTTCATAGAATCATCAACATTCATACTTCCAATGACTACTGTGTGTCAGTAATTTAAAATAACCTTGAAAAGCATGCTGATTAATAACTATAAGAGGAAAGCAGTGTCGTGCAAATGGAATGCATAGGTTTGAAAGACTGAGGGATTGAGACTGAGGGAAAAGGATTGATAGTAAAAAATAATCCATTCGCTAAAATCTCAAATCATAGTATTTTATTATTTTCTGCAGATTTTTTCCAGAGCAGAATAATATTCCCTCAGAGTCCATATTTTCATCGAGACTTAGGGGGTCTATGAGATCCACTTGTATTATATGCAAAATCCACATGTGTATATATGAGAACAATTATGTAAATTTTTCTAAAGTTTACACTGATGGTGGTGATTTAGTTGCTAAGTCATGTCCCACTCTTGCAATTCCGTGGACTGTAGCCCAACAGGATCCTCTGTCCATGAGATTTCCAAGGCAAGAATACTGGAGGGGGTTGCCATTTCCCTCTCCGGGGGGGCTCTTCCTGACCCAGAGATCAAACCCTGATCTCCTGCATTGCAGATAGGTCTTTACTGACTGAGCTACACTAGATCCTAATTGCTTAGTTAGTATTACAATAATGTTAAGAATCACTAATGCATATTTGACTTATTGTTTCTCCTCTTAGGGAAGACAGTGTGCTTTGTGAAAGGATCCTAAAATTGGAGTGAAAAGGCATAAATTATAGTACTTAATGCTTTCCTTTCTATTTGTGTGACTTCAGACAAATTACTCTACTACAGTATCATTATTTTTAAGTGGGCAGATAATCCTTTCCCTTCTGAGAGTCAAATGAGATGGGTTATGTGACTGACCAGAATAAATAATAATAATAGATATGTGTTATAGAGATGGTTACTATTGTCTTAAGTTACTTGGGCTTCTGCATCTGCTAATCCATGATACATTTTTTTTTTAGTTAAAAATTATATTGTGTTATCAAGTCAACAAATCCTTCCTATCTTGCCATTTTGTCAACCTAGTTTTTCAAAGAATGATTCTCCAGTTTATAGGTTTTCCATGTTTTTGGAGGCCTTTGTTTTTAAATGAATCAACATAACTATCTAATATACCATGGCCACTGCCTGGTCTGTATTATAGTTGGGGCAGGAGCAGGGGACCATGTGCTAGGGCAGAGCTGGGAATATCACTGGCCTGTGTCAGGTTCTACAAAGGGAAACTGGAAGAACTTACTTTGTTTTCTTTGAATAAAGGTTAATGGTAGGTTAAGTGAATGAGATTGAGGAAGAAGTGGAAAGAATGGAGATGCATGTGTTTTGAGATTAGATTAGGAGTGGAATTCCCTGCCTTGTCTCCTCCATGCAATCCTAAATTCTCATATTCTTTTTGAGACTCAATGTTACTATTTTAAAAATGGAGATAAAAAGAATGATCTCACAAGATTATAGTAAGCATGATGTAATTATAACTATAGATTGCAGCTTGTCAACTATAAAGTGATATACTACTTTAATTGTTGTTAATCATTAAGGAAATAATCATTTCAGCACATTTCGAAAATGAGAAATTACTGGATCACTCTCTTGGAATTTGTTCTGATGGGATTTAACTAGTGTTTTATTTATTTAAATATATACATATATAGCAGAGAAGGCAATGGCACCCCACTCCAGTACTCTTGGCTGGAAAATCCCATGGACGGAGGAGCCTGGTGGGCTGCAGTCCATGGGGTCACAAACAGTCGGACACGACTGAGTGACTTCACTTTCACTTTTCACTTTCATGCATTGGAGAAGGAAATGGCAACCCACTCCAGTGTTCTTGCCTGGAGAATCCCAGGGACGGGGGAGCCTGGTGGGCTGCTGTCTATGGGGTTGCACAGAGTCGGACACGACTGAAGTTACTTAGCAGCAGCATACATATATAGACACACTCATATATATATATATATATATATAGTTTGTGTATGCTCATTGTTTAGTATTTGATCGGGGACACATGAGATGAGTGGAATGCATCATTAGTAGAGAGCAAACTTCTCAAAATGAGACTAGCAAACAAAAGTGAGAAAGAATTTGAAAAAGGGAAAGTTATATGACAAAAAGAAACTGCCACTTCATATTAGAGAGGTAAGAAAGAGGTAGTAGGGATAGCTAGGACTTTCAGAAGTAAATTTTATTCTGAATATGGAAAAATGGGAAGCCAAATGATGCAAAAGCAAAACAATAGAGTCAGCGATTGTAATTGAATAAAATTATTAGTAGAAGATACTCATCCAACTGGTAGGTAGGTAGTTTCTAGGGACTCTTCCACTTCAGTGTACCATCTATGACTTAAACTTAGTTAACAATTGGGCATGTAGTCTGCTTATACCTCTTGTTACCAGCCCTAACTCCAAATCTCACTTATAATTAGTCATATATGTTAAGGGGAAAGAGCCCAACAAGACATTCCTACATGAGATCTGGGTTTGCTTCAAATCCCTCAATCCCCTCAAGCTCAAGAGATGGTTCTTGGTCATTTGCTTTTGTTTAAATGAGAATAACTTTTTTTTTTATTTTATTTTATTTTTTAACTTTACAATATTGTGTTGGTTTTGCCAAAAAAAAAAAAAAAATTCACTGAGCTCTACACTTAAAAAAAAAAAAGAGAGAATAACTTTGAATTATCAATAGTACAACACCTCCACCTTTGGTACTTTTAGTGAAAATTAAGGCAAAGGTCCTGTAAGCAGTATCAGCAAAATAGCAGAAGTAAAAGGGAAACCCATAGGATCCTTGATGGGTGACAGGAAATTAATTTATAGATCATAGCTGATGGACCAAAAGGAAATGTCAAAGAGGATGTCTCCCAAAATGGAATCAAGAGTTCAAAATAGAGAATAAAATTTTAAGGAATTTAAGACCCTGTAATCTTCACTGAATTAAAACTTTTTATATCTCTTTAGTGAGCTTTATAGTCATATAAAATGTGATAATGTTAATAGTCTGTTACATCAATAAATTCACACAGTTCCCAGATACAATGGTATGGGTGGGGTGTCGATTCTATTACTCACTTTCTTTATAATGTACCAGAGAAGTTAAAATGCGCTTTTAACATCGTGCAACAAGTAGCGGAAAAGTTAAAGTTCAAATGTTGGTCTTTTGGTGCCAAGTGCTTTTTTTGGCCAACTCTTTCTAATGGCAAAGGAAGCAAATTAGAAACAAAAGGACCAGGAGAAGGAGGGGGATTAGAGGGGAAAGAGGAGGAGGAGAAGAAAGAGAAGAAGGAGGAGGAGGAGAGAAGAAGAGGAAGAAGGAAAAGGTTGAGGAGGATGAGGAGAGGAAATATTCCGTAAAATATTTCAAATATATTTTTAATATTCATATAGTAAAATTTACTCCTGGTATGCAGTTCTATTAATTTTGATAATTGATAGATAATTTCATAGAGTCAAGTAACCACTGCCACCAAAATGAAGATACAGAGATTCCATCATCCCCCCAAATTTCTTCATGCTGCCCTTTTACAGTTGGTCCCTCTCTGTCCCCAGTTCCTGACTACTATGTATCTCTTTGTTCCTCAAGTTTCAACAATTCTGTGCGTGTGTGTGCTCAGTTGTGTCTGGCTCTTTGCAACCCTATGGACTGGAGCCTGTCACACTTCTCCTCTGTCGATGGAATTTTCCATGCAAGACTACTGGAGTGAGTTGCCATTCTATCCTCCAGGAGGTCTTCCCAACCCAGGGTTTGAACCCACGTTTCCTGTGACTCTGGCATTGGCAGGCTGATTCTTGACCACTGAGTCAGCTGGAAAGTCCTCTGCAATATCTATAAGTGAAATCAAAGCCTCATTTATAGACATTCTTGAAGTTTTGAGTCTACTTTTTTGTTTTCAAAAATATTTTGAATGATTGGAATTACCTGGAATATTTGTGAATATTTCCCCATATTTGTATTTGTATCAGAAACTCCCATCCTGTAGAAACTGCTGAATTCCCATGTTCATTGTGAAAGGTGATGTCCAATTTCTGAGGTAAATCATTGTTCAAATTATACCACTTAAATGCTGGACCTAATATGTCTAGAGGTAAAATCACCATGGAGAATAGAAATCTGGCTGTCACTATTTTTGAGCATCTCCATCATTACTAAGTCAAACTTTTGGTTGATATTCTGAGGAACAGTTATTGATATGTGATTAGGTATATCAGCCTCCTCTTTAATTAGCCCTCTGCACAACATTATTATATACTGCTGCTGCTGCTAAGTCGCTTCAGTTGTATCTGACTCTGTGCGACCCCATAGATGGCAGCCCACCAGGCTCCCCCGTCCCTGGGATTCTCCAGGCAAGAACACTGGAGTGGGTTGCCATTTCCTTCTCCAGTGCATGAAAGTGAAAGTGAAAGTGAAGTCTCGAAGTCGTGTCAGACTCTTGGAGACCCAATGGACTGCAGCCTACCAGGCTCCTCCATCCATGGGATTTTCCAGGCAAGAGTACTGGAGTGGGGTGCCATTGCCTTCTTGTTTTTGCATAATTCGGAGTCTTATGTTGCCATTTGATAGGAAACAACATTAAATCTTTTTAGAACATCATATTCAGTTTGAATACTACTTTAAAAAGTATTTCATAACATGAATATGAAATTGTAGGGAAAACTATGTTAGGAAATTAAATATATATCCAAAAGCAGAAAATACGAGCTTCCCTGGTTGCCAAGGGAACTGTTGTATGCAAATTTCTGTTTATTGAATGTTTTACTATGAAAATAACAAAACTGTTGAAAGGGGGAAATCTTCTTCTTTAGTGATAGGATGTGAATTTTACTCCCTTCTGCTTGGGAAAAGAAACATAAACATGGGATTTCAGGCTAGACAGGCTCCTGTACTCTTTTGTAAACTTCTTAAACCATAGGGTTTAATTCTTGTTTGTAATTCTTTGTTTCTTATGCAATTGAGCTATTTTTTCTCTGAGAAAAACTTTGTAGTTTATTTTTACTGGTAACACACAACACTTCTTATTTTGCTTTCTTCCTTCCCCTTTAGTCACACAATGATTTAATTTTTAACTTTGTGTTTTGAAATAATATATTAGAATTATAGAAAGTTTGCAAAAATAGGACAGACATCTTGCAAAAATGAGATGCCATTTACCCGGTTGTTCTTATTAACTACTAAAACCATGGTATATTCAGTGATCAAAACCAGGAAATTAACATGTGATGCCATACTATGAAGTAAACTACAGAACTTATTCCAGTTTCATCAATATTCACAGTACTGTCACTATTTTGCTCCATGACTCAGTCCAAGATCCCACATTGTATCAGTTGTATGTCTGCTTAGTCTCCACGTGTGTGTGATGGTGTCTCAGTCAATATTTGTCTTTCATGATCTTGGAACCTATAGTGAGTACTGATCAATTATTGAAGTTGAACTTTAAAAGTTTGTTATTGATCTTAACTGAAAATTTAAATGTTTGTTCAGTTGATTTCAGTTGTTCTGTCATATCTGACTATACGACCCCATGGATGCAGCATGCCAGGCTTCCCTGTCCATCACCAACTCCCGGAGCTTGCTCAAACTCATGTCCATTGAGTTGGTGATGTCATCCAACCATACCACCCTCTGTTGTCCCCTTCTCCTCTTGCCTTCACTCTTTCCCAGCATCAGGGTCTTTGCAAATGAGTCAGTTCTTCGCATCAGGTGGCCATTTCAGCTTCAGCATCAGTCTTTCCAATGAATATTCAGGGTTGATTTCCTTTAGGATTGACTGGTTTGATCTCCTTGCAATCCAAGTGACTTTCAAGAGTCTTTTCCAAATTCACAGTTCAAAAGCAACAATTCTTTGGCACTCTGCTTTCTGTATGGTCCACCTTTCACATCCATATGTACTACTGAAAAAACCATAGCTTTGACTAGATGGACTTTTGTAGGCAAAGTAATGTCTCTGCTTTTTAATATGCTGTCTAGGTTTGTCATAGCTTTTCTTCCAAGGAGCAAGTGTCTTTTAACTTCATGGCTGCAGTCACCTTCTGTAGTGATTTTGGAGCCCCAAAATAAAATAAATAAATAAACATTTGTTACCAGCCTGAATTTGTTTCTTTGTTAGTTGTGTGTATGTATTCAGTTGCTCAATTGTTTCCAACTCTTTGTGATCCTATGAATTGTGACCCGCCAGGCTCCTCTGTTGGAGAAGGCAATGGCACCCCACTCCAGTACTCTTGCCTGGAAAAATCCCATGGATGGAGGAGCCTGGTGGGCTGCAGTCCATGGGGTTGCTAAGAGTCGGACACAACTTCACTTTCACTTTCACTTTCATGCATTGGAGAAGGAAATGGCAACACAGTGTTCTTGCCTGGAGAATCCCAGGGATGGGGGAGTCTGGTGGGCTGCCATCTATGGGGTCACACAGAGTAGGACATGACTGAAGCGACTTAGCAGCAGCAGCAGCAGTAGGCTCCTCTGTCCATGGACCTTTTCAGGCAAGAATACTGTAGCAGGTTGGTATTTCTTTCTCCAGGGGATCTTCCTGACTCAGAGATCAAACCCAGATCTCCTGCATCTCCTGAATTGGCAAGCTCCTTCTTTACACTATACTACCTGTAAGCCCCTTTTTGAGTTCAGTTCAATTCACTTCAGTCGCTCAGTCACGTCCGACTCTTTGTGACCCCATGAACCACAGCATGCCAGGCCTCCCTGTCCATCACCAACTGCCGGAGTCTACCCATGTCCATTGAATCAGTGATGCCATCCAACCATCTCATCCTCTGTCATCCCCTTCTCCTCCTGCCCCCAATCTTTCCCAGCATCAGGGTCTTTTCAAATGAGTCAGCTCTTCACATCAGGGGGCCAAGGTATTGGAGTTTCAGCTTCAATATCAGTTCTTCCAATGAGTATTAAGGACTGATCTCCTTTAGGATGGACTGGCTGGATCTCCTGGCAGTCCAAGGGACTCTCAAGAGTCTTCTCCAACACCACAGTTCAAAAGCATCAATTCTTCGGTGCTCAGCTTTCTTTATAGTCCAACTCTCAAATCCAGACATGACTACTGAGAAAACCATAGGTTTGACTAGACAGACCTTTGTTGGCAAACTCTCTGCTTTTTAATATGCTGTCTAGGTTGGTCATAACTTTCCTTCCAAGAGTAAGCATCTTTTAATTTCATGGCTGCGATCACCATCCACAGTGATTTTGGAGTCCAAAAAAACATAAAATTAGCCACTGTTTCCCCATCTATTTGCCATGAAGTGATGGGACCGGATGCCATGATAATCTTAGTTTTCTGAATGTTGAGCTTTAAGCCAACTTTTTCACTCTCCTCTTTCACTTTCATCAAGAGGCTCTTTAGTTCTTCTTCACTTTCTGCCATAAGGGTGGTGTCATCTGCCTATCTGAGGTTATTGATATTCCTCCTGGCAATCTTGATTCCAGACTGTGCTTCATCCAGCCCAGCGTTTCTCATGATGTACTCTTGATATAAGTTAAATAAGCAGGGTGACAATATACAGCCTTGACGTACTCCTTTTCCTATTTGGAACCAGTCTGTTGTTCCATGTCCAGTTCTAACTGTTGCTTCCTGACCTGCATACCGATTTCTCAAGAGGCAGGTCAGGTGGTCTGGTATTCCCATCTCCTTCAGAATTTTCCACAGTTCATTGTGATCCACACTCAAAGGCTTTGGCATAGTCAATATAGCAGAAATCGATGTTTTTCTGAAATTCTCTTGCTTTTTCGATGATCCACCAGATGTTGGCAATTTGATCTCTGGTTACTCTGCCTTTCCTAACACCAGCTTGAACATCTGGAAGTTAAAGGTTCACGTATTGCTGAAGCCTGGCTTGGAGAATTTGGAGCATTACTTTACTAGCGTGTGAGATGAGTGTAATTGTATGGTAGTTTGAGCATTCTTTGGCATTCCCTTTCTTTGGGATTGGAATGAAAACTGACCTTTTCCAGTCCTGTGGCCAATGCTGAGTTTTCCAAATTTTTTGACATATTGAGTGCAGCACCTTCACAGCATCACCTTTTAGGATTTGAAATAGCTCAACTGGAATTCCATCACCTCCACTAGCTTTGTTCATAGTGATGCTTCCTAAGGCCCACTTGACTTCACATTCCAGGATGTCTGGCTCTAGGTGAATGATCACACCATTGTGATTATCTGGGTCATGAAGTTCTTTTTTGTACAGTTCTCCTGTGTATTCTTGCCACCTCTTCTTAATATCTTCTGCTTCTGTTAGGTCCCTCCCAATTCTGTGCTTTATTGAGCCCATCTTTGCATGAAATATTCCCTTGTTATCTCTAATTTTCTTGAAGAGATCTCTAGTCTTTCCCATTCTCTTGTTTCCCTCTATTTCTTTGCATTGATTGTTGAGGAAGGCTTTCTTTATCTCTCCTTGCTGTTCTTTGGAACTCTACATTCAAATGCATATATCGTTCCTTTTTTCCTTTGCTTTTGCTTTTTGAGTTACCTGCTCATATTTATTAGTTTTAGTGATTTTTGGCTTAAATGTTACAACAACTCCAGATATATATATATTAAGATTTTAACATTTGTTTTAAAATATTTCTCCCAGAATAATTATTTTATTATATATACATTAGGGTTTATTTTGGTTTTATTTTTCTATTTTATATACATTCACATTGAAACCTTTTTACTTGTGATATGTTTTATCATTTAGATAAGAAATTGTTATCTGAAAATCAGAAATAGCTACAAGTATTTTATTCTAGTTTTATAGTTTGTTTTATGGTATTAATATTTAATTGACTTCAAGTTTACTGTGTATTCTATCACTTCTAAACATAATAAAATCATCCTTACATATGTATAAGAAATATTCACATGTATCTTTATTCTAAATTTTTAAAATATATAATTTGTAATGCATTGTAATGCCTGTAACTCTACTTCATCTGCAGTTTATTATTTAGTTTGATATCAGGCTAAGATCAAAATGATGTTTTCTAAATAACAACCAATTTTTCTAATATCATTAACTGAATTCATGTACTGTTCTCATTAATTGATATTGCCTCATTTTTACTGTAGTAATTTCCTTTATATTCTAAGATCCATTCTTGGACTATTTAATTTGTTCTATTGATTTCTGTCCAGTTGTCTCTCACTACTGGATTGTTTTCATAATTGTGAATCTTTCATAGCAAGTTTAGCCTCATTAGTTTGGATTTTCAAAATATTATCTCTTTGATATTTTCAGTTTTTTAAGTGAACATTAGAATCATTTGGTCAAGCTCTAAACAAATCTTTGTTTTTCTAATTTTTAGATCTTTTGTACCTGTTAATAAAATTTTATAGTTTTCTTCATATAGCTGTAATATATAACTTATAAAGGTAATCATTTTAAAGGCTTGCATATTCAATGTGTAGATGCTATAGTTTTACCTTTATATATTTAAATTGTTTACTAAATATAGGAAAATGAAATATCTTTATATGATCAATTTTTATACAATTATTTCATTGAACTCATTAAATCTAACAGTTTAGCAGTTTCATTTTCCTCAAATAGTGATACGTTTTGTCACTTTCATTTTTATAATTGTTGTCATATCTTGACTTATTGATCAAATTTCCATAACAGAGTTAATAGCACTGTGCTAACAATTCTCTAATATTTATCATTAAATATGATTTTGAGTCCAAAATTAGTTGAATGCAAGACACAGATCAGATACTTTAATTGAAAAAAAAAAAGGAAAGTCATTAACTTCCTGTAGTCTATTGGCATTTCTAGAGGATTATCATTTGTGAGGGACTAACCACAATCTTGGAGAAGGAAATGGCAACCCACTCCAGTATTCTTGCCTGGAGAATCCCATGGACAGGGGAGCCTGGTGGCCTACAGTTCATGGGGTCACAAAGAGTCGGATACGACTGAGCGACTACACTTAACCACAATCTGACATGTGAATATATAGCTCTCACGAAGTGAAGTTGTACACTTGGGGCTATTAAAGAATAATTATGGATAACAGTCTGTAGTTTTTTTTTTTTTTTTTTTTAATTCCTGGATTTCTTTGAGTTCCTAAAATGTTCTTAACAATTATCAGCAGGAAATTAAATTAGAGGTCCACCTCTAATAGGGCTTCCCTAGTAGCTCAGCTGGTAAAGAATCTGCCTGCAATGCAGGAGACCCCAGTTCACTTCCTCAGTTGGTAAGATCCACTGGAGAAGGGATAGGCTACCCACTCCAGTATTCTTGGGCTTCCCTGGTGGCTCAGATGATAAAGAATCTGGCTGCAATGTGGGAAACCTGAGTTCGATCCCTAGACTGGGAAGATCCCCTGGAGAAGGGAACAGCTACCCACTCCAGTATTCTGGCCTGGAGAATTCCATGGACTATACAGTCCATGGAATCACAAAGAGTCAGACACGACTGAATGACTTTCACTTTCTACTTCTAGTATTCTGGAGGAAAGCTTGCCAACCCACTCCAGTATTCTTGCCTGAAGACTCCACATGGACAGAGGAGTCTGGCAGGCTACAGTCCATAGGGTCACAAAGAGTGGGACAGGACTGAATCAACTTAGCCCACTTCATGGTGAATTGAATCAGTCCCAGCTGTTGGCATCACCAGCTTCTTCCATTCTGTTATTGAGAGCTCCATTAAATCAGATAGTATATGTGAGATGCCAGCAAGATGCTAAATTCTCCATAGACACTCAGTAAATATTATCTACCTTCACTCTAGTCCTTGCTGCTGCTGCTGCTAAGTTGCTTCAGTCGTGTCCAACTCTGTGCCACCCCATAGATGGCAGCCCACCAGGCTCCCCTGTCCCTGGGATTCTCCAGGCAAGAACATCAGAGTGGGTAGCCATTTCCTTCTCCAATGCATGAAAGTGAAAAGTGAAAGGGAAGTTGCTCAGTCGTGTCCGACTCTTCATGACCCCATGGACTGCAGCCTACCAGGCTCCTCCATCCATGGGATTTTCCAGGCAAGAGTACTGGAGTGGGGTGCCATTGCCTTCTCCGAGGCCAGCTTTCTAGGAGTTGGCAAAAGCCTAAAAAAAAAATAAAAAAGACCTGTTAGTGACATTGTGAGTAGGTGGTAATTTCAGAATTTCTACCTCTATCTTGGCTTCTGGAGATTTCTCCCTTGTCTTCCTCACTCTCCTCTCCCTAGACTTGCTTAGCACAGGTGCTGACACATCATTGTTTTCTTTTCTTATAATCTCAGAGATATGTTTGGATTTTTAAAAAATGGACTTTGTAGTAAACTAAGAGAAAATTATTCAGTTCAGTTCAGTTCAGTCGCTCAGTCGTGTCCAACTCTTTGTGACTCCATGAACTGTGGCACGCCAGGCCTCCCTGTCCATCACCAACTCCTACAGTTTACTCAAACTCATGTCCATCGGTGATGCCATCCAACCATCTCATCCTCTGTTGTCCCCTTCTCCTCCTGCCTTCAATCTTCCTCAGCATCAGAGTCTTTTCAAATGAGCCATTTCATCTTTCCCAGAATCAGGTGGCCAAAGTATTGGAGTTTCAGCTTCAACATCAGTCCTTCCAATGAGTATTAAGGACTGATCTCCTTTAGGATGGACTGGTTGGATCTCCTTGCAGTCCAAGGGACTCTCAAGAGTCTTCTCCAACACCACAATTCAAAAGCATCAATTCTTGTCACTCAGCTTTCTTTATAGTCCAACTCTTACATCCATAAATGACTACTGGAAAAACCATTGCCTTGATTAAATAAAAGCAGAAATGATAATATCATAATAGAACACGGGGTCTCCATTCTAAGAATCATAGAGTTTCAATTAATTCTAGGAGCATTCACTGCATACCAAACCCAGTGTAGAGCACTACAAAGATTAAGCCAAGATATCTGTGGTCAAACAAACTCTTAGTCTGATCTGTGGCTAATGATCTGGATAAGAGCGTCTCAGCATGGAAACTTCTTGCAAAGAACATCCTGTTCAAGTGTGCCAACTGAAGAGATGGGGGATTTCTGGACTCCAGGGCTTGGCCAGCAAGCTCTTTAAACATGTATGTCTGTTCCTCCCAATCCTGACTTTAACCCCGGCTTTGTGCTCTGGGAAAGTAGGACTGAAAGGAATCATTTTTGGGTATCCTGCATGAGAATGGCTTTCCTAGTCTCTTACCAAATATGGCAGTTATTCCTTTCAGGAAAGGACTAACATTTATTATTTGTCTCTTATTAGGCATGAGTTTCAAATCATGAAAATTGTGGGGATGATCAGTCACTCTTCTGGAAATCAAGGGAACTTGTTGACATGAGTAGGAGAGTCACATCTAATGAAAAGCCAAGGAATGGAGTATAGAGGCCTCAGGCAGCAATATAGGCAAACAAGGTGGCAGAAACCTGGTCTTAAAGCTGTATTCTGTGATAACAGGGAGGAGGGTGGTTGCTCAGACCTGGGACAGAGGACCTCCTGTGAGTAAAACACATGTACCAGCATCCAGAGGATTTCCCAGACGGTACTGGTAGTAAAGAACCCACCTGCAGATTCAATCCCTGGGTCAGGATGATGCCCTCAGGGAGGAAATAGTAACCCACCCCAGTATTCATGCCTGGGGAATCCCCCGGACCTTGGAGCCTGTCAGGCTCAGAGTCGGACATGACTAAAGCAACTTAGCACACATGGATGCACTGGCATTTGGAGACAGGCAAGACAGCTACATGAAATCCTGAGCAGGGAATGACTGGAAATTAAGTGTATGAGCCCACTACTCATGTAAGAGTCAGTAATATTAACAGTATCTTCTTTATTTAGAGAACTACTTAATTTTATCTTACAGAAAATACAACACATATTTACAATGCAGGTTAACTAATGACCTCCTTCTTTATAATCTGTTGTTTTATTATATGATAAAAATTTCTCACAGTGAATTCTTTTATTTTAGACTTTTCGGGTACCCAGATAGTCAGTCTCTTCCATTAGCTATTTTACATAGGGCTTGAATTAGCTGGCTATGATATGCTTTCCTGACTGCTCTTATGGATAGAACACAGAGGTATAATACCACAAGGCAAATTTATATCATCTGTACCTCATAGCAAGATATTACCTATTTGGGCATTTCTCTCTCCGTAGCTAGGTGGCACATGGAATTAATTAAGCATCATAGTTTAAAACCACATGCCTCAGAGCCAAACTGCCTGGATTGGAAATATGTTCTCTGTTATTTCTAGCTCTGTTAGCTTGGGCAATTTCCTTTAACTTTCAGTGCCTCAGTTTCCCTGCATTTAAATGAGAATGACAGCAGTACCCACTTCATGATGTGGATTAAATGAGTTAATTTAATAACTTATATAATAACCTAAAAGGGCTTGGCTTTTAGAAAGTCTAATGTTTTAAATAAAATTTAGAGGTTCTCTCCTAGCCTAAATTTTTAATGTTATACTTTTATATACCCAGTAAATTTTCATTGAGCTTATAATCAGGGCCATGAATTCCACTGATTGAAAAACCATATTGCGATGTTAGAAGTCATATCTATATGATAGGTTGTTTAAAAAACTCGGCTCATTTCAGTTTAATTGTTATAACAATACTATGAGGAGCTATAAGAATTCTCAAGAATATAATTTTTAAGTAAATAAGCTAACAAAAAGGAAGTCAAGGAATAGATGGATGGATGAATGGATGGGTGGCTGGATGGCCAGTGGCTAGACAGGTGGATAAGTATTTGTCGGTATGAATATTACAAATTTGTACAATTTAAGATTTAAATATAGACTTCATTTTTTAAAACTGGCTGAGAAAGGGTTTACATGATCTAGGAATAAAATATTTGCAGAGAAAAGAAAGCTACTTTTTAAAAAAAGGAAATTATGAACGAAAAAAATGTGTTTGTTTTGGACTTAGGTATTTTAACAGTGCTGACAATCTCAAAAAAGGAAGACTTTAAAAACAAAGTGATACAGGCCAATTGAATTTCACTTTTCCAGGCTCAAGAAATGCCAAAAAATAAACAGAGACAGAAGCAAATTATTATTGCTTTAGTAAGCCACAATGATGGCATAAGAAAAGGAACCACGTTTGTACTTTCTAATATGTTTACTTCAGCAGATTAAAACATTTATATAACTGGTGTGAAATTTCTGAAATAGCCCAAATGTTTTTTGTTGTTATATTGATTTTTCAATCCAAATTATTTATTATTTGGAAACATTTCATGTTGGGTTTTCTGTAAGCATGGGTTTCCAAATGTCTGTAGTATTTGGGCATTATTAAGACTAAACATCTGGAAGACTCAAGTAGTATAAGTATAATCAGTTAGGGTCTTGGGGATGCAGTTTTCCCAAGTGACTCTAGGAAAATAATTCCCATTTTCTGGGTCTCAGTTTCTTTTTATAAAATTGTGGGATTTGTACTGAAATATGCCTCAAAGTTTCTTGCAACTCCAGAACTAGCCAGTTTTCACTACAGCATTTTAACTGGGACTCTGTAGACATTGCTTCCTTTTGTTTTACATTTTTGACTGAGTCTACTCCTCCTTGGAAAAATGACTCCTTAGGAAGCCTTCTGAAAGGCCAGTTAGGCTTCAGGCATTTCAGTGGGCTTTAAATACTCAAAATGTGTCTATGGCAGCTGCCCAAGTAGGCCTTGCACAGGAAAAATCACCCCACCCCTGGATGGGCTTCACACTAGAGACCCACACTTAACTGTGACCCTATTTAACTTTGCTGTGTAGCTGGGACTGATCAGACATAGGAGGCTTTCATGAAAGGGGAAAGCTTTGACTTTTAAGATGAGACCTGGAGGTCAGGTCTGTTCAGCCATAAAAACGATGCTAATGAGGGAAAGTTCTTGAAGGACTCATTGTAGCTTCTTTGAAGTTACTGCTGATACTATGTTTGGGGATCCAGTAAGCTGCTTCAATTAAAAAAAAAAAAGAAGGAAAATATGATTGGATTAAGATGGAAAAGAAGCATCTTGGCTCTTGGGAAAATTCTTCTAGTGTTTCCCAAAGGGAATATTTTACTTGATTTTACTTTTTCCTAAATCTCTTTGACTTTTACTTCACTCATACAACCCACTTGTATGGCTGATGTTGTGTCCAGTACCACGGAGACATCTGATACAGGTTTCTTGAATCACTACCTTTGTTTGTACCAGAAACCTCCAGGCTTTCTGGAGGTAGTGGCCCCTACAGCTAATGGAAGAAACTTTGGAATCCCACTTTATTACAGAAGTAGACCAACTGTGAACCTTTCTAATAAAAGTGCTCAGGCTTGTGCTGCTTCCTGCTGCCAGTAATCATGACTACTAACAGAAGTGTGTCTATTGCACAAGTCGTTATAAATTTCATTCTCATCATTATCATTAACATCCACTGAATGCCTATCCAATAACAAGGAAATATGACAAGTTTTTGTTATCAGAATGAAGAGAAGACATACTTAAATAGAAATAATTGCAACAACATCAATTATGTTTGTTTGTATATACATTAATGTGTGGGATTTGGAGTAGAGTCACATAGATTTTCTATTTGTTCCTTACAGCAGCTCCTCAAAGTAGACCATCTAGAAATCATCATTGCTCTTTCATTAATGAGGTTATTGAAACTAAGGAGGGAAATGTGGTGCCTTGGGTAAGGTTCTGTAAATGTAAGACAGACCCACCTCATCTGTCTGCTTACTATTGCAAAGTGTCGACCTAACAATAGCCTTGACCCTAGAACAACACATGTTGGAACCACATGGGTCCACTTATATCCACGTTGGTTTCAGTAGTTGAATCCAAGATGCTAACCTGGGGGTATGGGGGAACTGCTTGGAGGGCTGAATATAAACCTATATGGATTTTTTTACTTCATGGAGGATGGGGCCCGTGCATCGTTCAAGGGTTAGCTGAAGTGGGAATGACCGTGAGCATCCTGCCATCTATGGTAAAGGAATATTCTCATGTAAGACTAAATCAATAAATCACTGAACAAATACCACTGAGTGTTTTGACCATTCCTCAGTTCTGGAAACTAAGCTTAACCTCCCCAAGCATTCTGAATATGAAACTCTGATATTGTACTTCTGGATTAGAAAGAAATACCTTGTATTTTGGCATAAAAATAGATGTCTATTCTAGGGGGAAATGTGGTTAAAAGTAATATTGGTGTCATTAATCTCCATTGCCTCAGAGG
The DNA here is from genome assembly GCF_027580195.1 of Bos mutus. Classification (NCBI taxonomy): domain Eukaryota; kingdom Metazoa; phylum Chordata; class Mammalia; order Artiodactyla; family Bovidae; genus Bos; species Bos mutus. Next base: position 76,333,490 of record NC_091617.1, read on the forward strand.
AGTCTGTGTTCACAGACACTGGGAGGGCCAGTTCCCCATGGGGGTTTCCTCCTCTGTTTGTTTAACTAACCTTTCCTTAAATGTCAGGTCAAAGAAGTGAGTGTACTGAATCTTCCCAGTTATTGAATGAATGGCAGTTCTCTTGGCTTTTTCAAGGGAGCCCTTGGTCAAACTAAGTTTAAAGTTCCTTTGTGTTCTAAGTCTCCAGTGTATATTTTGGATAGGGATGGGTTGTACAGAATCTAATGATTTCTTCCTGCATTAGTTACAGTGGCATTATGAACTCTGCATCTATTTCCATAATAATCTCACCTATTACCATATAAAGAGCTTGCAGACATCTGTATTAGAGGGAAAGAGAAACATTTACTCTGCTCTAAATTATTGAACAACTTAAAGAGAGGAATGTAACAATCGAAGTATTAACATCTGAAAATATGTCCACAACCACTTACAATTCATTTTCTCCTTATGCTTATGGGCTTCCCAAGTGGCTCAGTGGTAAAGACCGGACCTGCCAAGCAGGAGATACAGATTCAATTCCTGGGTTGGGAAGATACCCCTGCAGAAGGAAATGGCAACCCGCTCCATATTGTTGCTGGGAAAATCCCATGGACAGAGGAGCCTGGAGGGCTACAGCTCATGGGATTGCAAAGAGCTGGACACAACTTAGCAACTACACAACAACAACAAACCTTATGCTTATAGTTTAAACACAAACTATCAGTGTGAAGTTGTGGAGTTAGAATGACCTGAAAATTTAAGTCTTGTTTTTCTCATCTGTAAAATGAGATTATTACCACCCACGTTATAGAGACTTATGGACTGTAGCCCACTCCGTCCATGGAATTTTCCAGGCAAGAATACTGGAGTGGGTTGCTATTTTCTTCTCCAGGGGATCTTCCCAATCCAGGGATCAAACTCAATTCTCCTGCACTGCAGGCAGACTCTTTACCCACTGAGCCACCAGGGAATCCCGACATAGTGATGTTAAGAAGACCAAATATGATAATATATTTTAAGTGTTCAGCACAACAGTATAACGCATGGTAACTATTACTATTGTTATTACTGTTACTATTATCATTGTTACTTTGCAGAAATATGCATCTGTGTACAAGTGAGACTGAACTGGTGAGAAATGTGAATAATTAGCAAAACAGACAGCAGTGGCTAAGAAAATAAATTAAATGTCCTCTTATTAGAAATGATCACAACTGAGTAGAATAACACTTCCTTATAAAGTTTCATATAATTCTTAAACAGTTGATTGTAAAAGCAGACTAATAAGAGGATAATAAGAGAATAACTTCATAAAAAGACTATAAAATTGACCACTGTGTCTTCACTTATCTGACAATTCATGGGATAGATAAGCCAAACACATTCATTTTCACTGACTTGTTCAAATCACTTATACTTGAATTAATATGTATGTGTATATGGGTATATGGGTCTATGGCATCAGAGAGTTTTCTCTGGCATTAACTTTCTGCCCACTTGGATCAATTTTCGCCATTCCAGTATTCTGAAAAGTTTGGCTTTAATCACAAAGACAAGATCAAGTCGAAGATCAACCTTTCAGAAAATAGAGACTGTGGAGAGTTATAGTGTTCATCTGTTTGCTTGTGAATCCACAAACAAAGCTTGACTCCTGTTCCAAGACTAACAGGAGCTGTAGCATCAACAGCACTCAACATCTCATACCACATGTATAATGTATTGTGGCTTAGGGTTGTGGCTTGATAGCAAACATAACTGTGTACTGCTGGCAGTGAATGTGCTAAGGAGAAATCCAGAGGAGAATTTCTTTTTAAATTCATTTGACATTAACCAAGCTGTCTTTGGGACTTGTTTTGGTTATTGTCAGGAATTAGACATATTTACCATGCTGTTAACTGGCTCCATAGAATCAACAAAACTTTCCCATCCCATGTGCGTGCTATTTGCCCTCTGGAAATAATATCTCCTTTTGAAATGTTTTTTTGAGATGATTCCCAAACTTGGTAACTGGAGAACCAACAGTAATTTTTTTTCTTTCTTTCTTTCCTGAGACAGCAGCTGAGGTGGCTTAAATTTGTACTTGTAAGTAGAATTTCACTGCACTGCTTAAGTCATGGCTGTCTGATTTATGAAGGAAAAATAAATGGCATTGCCATATGATATACTGCTTCCGTGAACAAAATTGTTTAGGATATGGGAGACTATTGACTGACAGGACAGCTGGAAAGGACTGAGGACCAAATGCAATGGAACACAGAAGGAAAAGATGGAGCAGGTCCCGTGATAAAGTGCTGCCACCTATCTGGCTTCAGATCTAAGATAGCATACTAGTAGCCACTGGTGAAATATGCTTAAGGGAACCACATTTTTTGCTGAAAAGACTCATTGATTTTGTACACATATTTGAAGGGCTACCTTAAGACCTATTTGAAATGACTGTGGCTAGTGGATTGAAGACCAGCTGGTAGAAATTTTAAGAGAGATACTGGTCAGCATAAGAGAGGACACTGGAATAGCCAGAGCTGTCCAAAGCTGAAATAGGCTGCTTTGGAAGGTTGTGAATTTCCTGTCACTGGGGGTATTCAAGTAGAAGTCATATGATCATTGATAGAACTTTGCAGAGGATTAAGCACCAGAAGAGAGGGTAGAGCTTTGGCCAAATGACTCTTAAGATCTTTTCAATTGCAATGAGATTGAATGGAAAAAAGCAGTGGGAGTATAGTAAATTTATATTAGATTTGTAACTTAGGAACTTGTCATTCTTTCCACAAATCACATTCCAGATTAAAAAATGAGGTAAACAGAATAAAGATTAAAAATTACTATTATTCTCATTAAACACACCAGACAATTAGATTATGATTCATCACATACCAAAATCAGCAAATGAAAAGGAAATCCCACCAGTGATCTCTGTTGTGAGTTTCTTCTCCTGCAGAGATAGAGTGAATGATGATTGAGCAAGAGGACTGGGAGACGGAATAGCAAACTAAAGAGAAATGCATTTACTAGAAACCCACCAGCATGCCTGAACTCCAAGGGGAAATACTCATTCAAGAAGCAGAATGCAAATACTCCTTCTCCTCCCACCACAAACATATACACAAACTCCTCTATCCAGATTTTCCTAACTATTTACTTCCAGTGGACCATTCATCTCCAGTGCTATCCTTGGGGAAGAATCTAAGGCCAGGCAAGAATATAGCAATTATGATTTTTCCAAAGTGGTTCTTCAAAGGTGCTGAACCCTAGCTAGTTCTGGGAACACCCTTAAAAGGTTCAAGTAGTGAGGGCCCCAACTTGCCTTTTGTAGGGAGCCCAGGGTGAGTGCAATGATGCTGAACTAAACCAGATCCTAATATGCCAGTTTGGAAAAGACCAGAAATGCTGAACCCATTCTCAAGTAGATATTTTAGCTTAAGGAAGTTCGAGGTTGGTCAAAAGGGGATGAGAATGGTAGACAAAGAGAATTCATGCCAGATTCCTAGATAAATTGTATTTCTAGTAGAATACAGTCTTATTGCCATGAAAGGAAGAGCCTGGGATGAGAATGAATTGTTCTTCAGGAATGTATGGATGTGAGAGTTGGACTATAAAGAAAGCTGAGTGCTGAAGAATTGACGCTTTTGAACTGTAGTGTTGAAGAAGAGTCTGCAACTCTTCTGCAACACTTGGACTGCAAGAAGATCCAGCCAGGTAATCCTAAAAGAAATCGGTCCTGAATATTCATTGAAAGGACTGGTGCTGAAGCTGAAACTGCAATACTTTGGCCACATGATACAAGAATTGACTCATTGGAAAAGACCCTGATGCTGGGAAAGATTGAAGGTGGGAGGAGAAGGGGGTGACAGAGGATGAGATGGTTGGATGACATCACCAACACAATAGGAATGAGTTTGACCAGGCTCTGGGAGTTGGTGATGGACAGGGAAGTCTGACATGCTGCAGTCCATGGGGTCACAAAGAACTGGACACGACTGAGTGACTGAAATGAACTGAACGGAGTGTAGGGAGGTAGGGTGAGCCAAAGGGTCTTTGGGTAAAGCTTGTATATACTGAAACACTCTTAAGTTTTTCACAGTTAATTCCTAAAATGGATTAAGTTGATTTTGCTATTTATGCCTTTCATTCTTGAAATTTATATCATCTTTTTACTTAAAGGTAGCAAGCTAGAAGTCATCTTAAAGATCATCTGGCCCCATTAATTTTACAGGTGAAGTTGCAGATTCAGAGGTATTGATTGGCTTACTTAAGGTTACTCAACAAGTTGGCAGCAGAACCAGAACTAGAATTCAAGTCTCCTGTGTCCTGGTCTCACACTTTGTTCTGAGTATCTCCTTCCTCTTTCCTCTGCAAAGAACTTTCTGCAGTTGAAGACATTAGCTTGAGAACATGATGCTGGCTATTGGGAACAGTGATTTAGATCAGAATTATAAAGATGATTTCCATGCTAAGACCAAGGCATTGGAAAAGTCATAAGACACCATGAATGGCATAGAAGACAGTGAACCCCTCATTTTGACCTAAGCCACAGAGGATGTTCTGAGCTCAGGGTTGATGTCTACATTTGTTCATTCATTCAAGTACATTCACAATGAAAATCTCCCCTTCAGCCTAATTTCTCACTCTGCCCATCATCAACCTCAGCTGCAGCCAATTAAGGACTTCTCTGTCAATACATAGCATGCTTTTTCAGTTATAGTTACTTCTCTTAGAACACATGTTTCTATCCATTTTCACCTGTCAAACCCTGTCCATCTGTCAAAGTTGATCCCAAGCCTTCCTTCCTTCATATAGTCTTACTTCTCTTTCCCCAGTGATGTGCTTCCTCACATAACCATACCTTTTGATCCTCTGTCTAATTTTTTATCAGAAAGAATAAAAATTATTTTATTTCCTAAAATAATGCAACTGGAAAACAAAATTATATTAAAAACTAAAATTGGAAAATGTAATTTTGGTGACAAGAAAATTCAAGAAATTCTCCAATTTCATGTAGACCTGAAATAAGTATTCATTAATTCATTCATTTATTGTTTTGGTTTAACAAACCTTTGCTAAGTGCCTACATCTCAATCCAAATCACATCTTCTCCTCAAAGACCAGCACATATTATATTCTTCATGTTCAGTTCAGTTCAGTCACTCAGTCATGTCCGACTCTTTGCAACCCCATGGCCTGCAGCACGCCAGACTTCCCTGTCCATCACCAACTTCTGGAGCTTACTCAAACTCATGTTCATCGAGTCAGTGATGCCATCCAACCATCTCATCCTCTGTCGTCCTCTTCTCCTTCCACCTTCAATCTATCCCAGCATCAGGGTCTTTTCCAATGAGTCAGTTCTTTGCATCAGGTGGCCAAAGTATTGGAGTTTCAGCTTCAGCACAAGTCCTTCCAATGAATATTCAGGACTGATTTCTTTTAGGACTGACTGGTTGGATCTCTTTGCAGTCCAAGGGACTCTCAAGAGTCTTCTCCAACACCACAGTTCAAAAGCATCAATTCTTCAGCACTCAGCTTTCTTTGTAGTCCAAACTCTCATATCCGTACATGACGACTGGAAAAACCATAGCTTTGACTAGACGGGACCTTTGTTGGCAAAGTAATGTCTCTGCTTATTATGCTGTCTAGGTTGGTCATAACTTTTCTCCGTGTATCTCTCCCTAATTCTTCACCTTTCAGTAATCAGTGTTCCTCATATATCAGCTATTTATTGTCTAAATTTTGCCACCAAAATCTTTTCTCCATTGTAGACAGTAAATTCCCAAAGAAGTATTTTTACTGAGGACAAATACAAATAAAAAATAAATATTTTTTTCCTGTTAAAAAAATTGGATCGAATCCAATTTGCTGATACTTAAACCAAACCAAATTCCTGGTCTCAGTGTAATATTTCATATGCAAAAATGAGGAAATGATTATTTAATTGACTCTTAATTTTCTCTTCTCATCAAGGATTTTGAACCCATCACCATTTGGCAGTCAGGATCATTCCATTTACCCTCCAGTTCTGGAAAAAGTATTTGAAAACCCAGCAGGCTGCAAAGGCAGGGTTGTTAAAGTAATCATTTCCCTAAAGGATGTCAGAAGTCCTAAGAGAAAGTATTTACAAGGAAAATCTGTTTTCTGTTGGAATTTGTAGGTTTTATTTGTCTATTTTTCTCTTCTCTTTTCACCCTTTCCCCAACCCCTAGGGCAAGAAGACAGACCTGCTTGTCTTTTCAGCGATGAATTTGTCATTGGGTAGCTGACTGAAGTCTATGCCTATTTGAGTAAATGTCTTTCAGTTAGTTTGCTAACAGATCCTTATCATTACCATTAGCTTGCTTTATTTTTTTTTTTAATTGTTTAAGAATGACTTGCTAGTTCCCATTGAACCAAACTCCTTTCAGAAAACAGCTGTCAGGATAGTGCTATAATTTTTAATCAGCTTCCATAATTTGAAAAATTGATGATATAATAAATGCCACATATTTTAAGTGTTCTTTCTGCGTTCCGACATCATTCTCTTCTGCACATGACTATCTGATTATTGTCTGTCTACTATTTTACCTCTGATGATGCTATCATCTCTCACTCTCTTGTTATTGATATATATTGAGAGATACACTCACACCTCATATGCCTGCCATGTGTAATTGCTGACTAGTATACAGTGACACACTAAGCAAAACTCTTCACTGTATGATGAGTGGACAAATTCATGAACAGCCTTTCGTCCAGTTACTAAAAGCCCAAGATGTGCCAAGGACGTTAATCCCTAGCAATGTAATAGCCAATCAGAGCTACAGAGAGACACAGCTTTTTGTAAGTTGAGTATACCTTCAAATTAAAAGAGAGACTATTGTTCTATATTTTTACAATGCATTAATTTTTTTAACTTGCAAAATCTCATAATCTTCTTTTGTCTACTAGTAAACAACATCTTCAGAACTCTGCCCCTCAGAGAACCAATGGAGAATGCCCAGGCACATCAATGGATGATTGCAACACTTTGAGGGAAGCACTATGAGGGGAATTCAGGAGTCTGTCCAGGCATGTGAGATTTGGTTATTCGTGCAGACACAGCAGAGGAAATGATGTTTAAGCAAACCATTAAAGATGAGTAAGAAAAAATTAGGACGCAAATTGGGAGAATTTTTTGAAAGAAAGGGACATAGAAACTCAGAGAGAAGAGTGTAAATGGAACTGAGACAAATTCAACAGGGCTGTAGTTGTGAAAGAAACAGACAATAGTGAGAAGTGAATCTCGGCAGGTAGACCAGGGCCATTTAGGCAGGAGCTTGTGAGATACTTACGGAATATGAATTTATCCTTAGACCGGGGCGGGGTGGGGGATCCTCTGAAAATTTTGACCAGGAAGAGATAAGATCAGATTTGCATTTTAGAAACATCATTCTGGCTTCAATGCAGTAAATAGATTAAGGGTAACAGGAGTTTACAAGAAGTTCCCCACACTGTGGGCCTTTGTACGTTTAAATACGATGCCCTTTATGCATACACACACAGACAGATTCTTAGAATTTCATTTGTCTTACTAAAATTCTAGAAATCAAAATGGCCTGGCATATTGATTTCCTGATAAATTCATGATAAACCTTGACTTTTGCTTACTTTCCCACTTGACTTCCATCCTATTTCTTCCTAACACACCTATACCATAACACATAACACACCTATACCATATATTTGTGTTTGAAAATTAGAAAACAAGATAAACAATAGTGATTAATTATTAAGTCCTAAGTTCCCTGACTCCAGTTGAACACAGCTACTATTAGCATTTGATGTATGAAATTTTTTTATGAACTGATAAAAAAAATCCACTGATAACATCAGTGGATTCCTACTATACATAGTTTATATAGTCTGCTTTTTTTCTTTCACATGTATCATGAGCATCTTTGCATGGCTCATTAGTCTCAGTGTAATATTCTATGAGATAATTATGCTATGATTTAGTCTATTCCTATTGTTATAAACTTCACTTTTAATTTAATCAGATCAGAGTTAGTGTGGAGTCTCAGAAATTCTGCTTAACAAAATTGGGATGATATTTCCCAGGCAGCTTTCTCTGTCTAGTTCCCTGGGATTATGCATTTTCAGCATTTTGCAGGAACTTTACCAGCTAGTTAAAATAATACCAGGGAAGTATCTTCCCTTTGGGAGCTTTTGCATTAGGAAAACTTTGTGCTTATAATAAAGTGAAAGGGATGCTTAGAGGAAGAGTTTTGATCAAATTTATTTTCAGAATAAAACAAACTGAGAGGTTTAAGTACCATAAATTAAAACAGCTGTGCAATTCCAGAATGCCTAGAAAAGAAGATTCATTTGCCTTGAATATTTTGGTCTTATCCTGAGAAATTATAAAGGAAACAGCTATTTTAATTTTCATTTGGAACTCTATTTTTTTTCTTAACTTTGTTTCCCATTCTCTTTTAAAGTCAAAACTGGCCTACCAACATAATTCATGATATTTTTATGGAAAGAACCCTGAATTAAAAGATATAATACCCTAATTTAGTTGCTAGCATTGTGATTGATCAGCTTATCACTTGGGAAGATACAACAGTGAGATGAAGGGCCAGAGTTCTGGTGTAAGACAGCACTGGGTTTAAAATCAGATTCAGCTACTTATGGTTTTTAGTTTTCTCAATTGTAAATAAAGTTATTGATTCCTCCCTCACTGTTATTTTCACTTTTAGAATGTAATATATTACTTTGCTAAGACTGACATAACAAAACACCACAGACTGGGTAGCTTAAACCACAGACATTCATTTTCTTACAGTTCTGTAGTCTAGAAGTTGTCTGCAGGATTGGCTTCTTTGGAGGCCTCTCTGCTTGGCTTGCAGGTAGTCGCCTTTCCCTGTGTCCTCACATGGCCTTTCTTCTGTGCACTGGTGCCCCTGATACCTCTCTCCATGTCCTCATCTTCTTATAAAGGTATCAGTCAGATTGGATGAGGGCCTATCCTAAAGTCCTCATTTTAACTTACTGCTGCTGCTGCTGCTGCTAAGTCGCTTCAGTCATGTCCGACTCTGTGAAACCCCATGGACTGCAGCCTACCAGGCTTCTCTGTCCCTGGGATTCTCCAGGCAAGAACACTGGAGTGGGTTGCCATTTCCTTCTCCAATACATGAAAGTGAAAAGTGAAGGTGAAGCTTCTCAGTCGTGTCTGACTTTTAGCGACCCCATGGACTGCAGCCTACCAGGCTCCTCCATCCATGGGATTTTCCAGCCAAGAGTACTGGAGTGGGGTGCCATTAACTTAGTTACCTCTTTAAAGGCCTTGTCTCCAAATACAGTCACATTCTTAGGTCCTAGGGTGAGAAGTCACCTAAATTCACATATGAATGTGATAATATGTAAATACAAATATTCACATACAGATATGATGATATATATGACATTTATTTCATGTTTCTGGCATATTATATGCTCAATAATAGTAGCAACTAAATATTTAACCTCTCTGAGATATTTTTGTCATTGTGGAAATCGGGACGTTCACATCTGCTCCGTCTACATATGATAATGACTTGAGATTAGTTATGTTAAATTTTTCATAAAATAAGTGGTAGGGCACTGTTGTTGATCTTAAGTATACACACACACATACTTTCTTCCCTTTAAGGAAGTGAACATTTGCTCTGAGCTTCCTGGCTCAGAGGTTAAAGCATCTGCCTGCAATGTGGGAGACCCGGGTTTGATCCCTGGGTTGGGAAGATCCCCTGGAGAAGGAAATGGCAACCCACTCCAGTACTCTTGCCTGGAGAATCCCATGGATGGAGAAGCCTGGTAGGCTACAGTCCATGGGGTTGCAAAGAGTCAGATACAACTGAGTGACTTCACTCTTTCACTCACTCTTTTCCACTAGAACTGGGAGTAGGAAGAGTAGGATTTAGGGATCCATTTTGCTCATAGGTCTCAGCATCCTCACTTCCTGAACAGGAAAGCATAAGGTTAATCATTGCAATTCATATGCCCTTTTTTATAAGACTTCATCTGATCATGTGGGGATGAAGCAAAGATCGATGAAAATGTAACAGAATCTCTCTGCCTCACTGTCTCTAAGGAAAGGCAAGGGAGGATTCCTTTAGTGCCTTGTGGGAGTGTTTTCAAATGAAAAGAATGAACACTGCTTATTTTATTTTGGAGTAGGACCACATGTTCTTCTGAGTAGAAAGAGCAGAGATGGCAACTCCTAAATGAAAGGCTGTATTCATTTAAATAATTGGCTTAGATTCCTTTCTGATTGAAAATTGGACTTGCCATGGAGTCTTTAAAAGGCTTTATGCTTTGAAAACCTTAAATTGGCTTTAGATTAACAGAAAGTTGGTCTTTCAGTAATGGGAAATGCAGCGATTTAGCACTCTATTGGCATGCTTGACCAGTTGTAACTTTCAGAGTGTGATTATGTGACCTGATTCCATAATAATCAGGATCCAAGGCCAAATCAAGACCTATTTGGAGGGGGAGGGGTGACCTGGCACCTGGAGCTCAGTGGATTGATCTTAGCTGCTTATCTCACCACAGACTGTCCTAGTATACCCCAGTAACCTAGGCTCACTCCTTTCCAATGAGATGGAGATGTTTCGGGAAGTGAGTTTCAAAAGATTTCAGTCACTCTATTTGCTCTCAAAGTTTCAAGTGCTCCTCTGAGTATGACAAAATATGTGACTAACTTCAAACCCATACCATGCTGGCCTCAGCCTAATTTTTAAGTATTCTTATGTATTCTAAACCGCACTGTCAACACTTGTACTCCCAATGAACTAATCCTTATACATGGAGAATACTTTTTATTGGTGTCTCCCCAGTGATGAAATGTCCTTCCTGGTGCCTCTATTGAGATTCCATTCACCTTTCAGGGTCTGTTACAAATGCCATATTCGTAATAATATCTCCATGAAGAATTATAGTATATGTTTTGATTTCTCTTATAGTGCCGCACTCAACCCTGAGTTATAGGTGTTTGTCAGATTTCCTACTCTACCTGCCAGTGTGCATGTGTGCTAAATCACTTCAGCCACGTCCACCACTTTGTGACCCTATGGACTATAGCCCACCAGGCTTCACTGTCCATCTTCTTCCCTTCGCTCAGTCGTGTCCAACTCTTAGTGACCCCATGGACAGTAGCCTACCAGGCTCCACCGTCCATGGGATTTTCCAGGCAAGAATACTGGAGTGGGCTGCCATTTCCTTCTCCAGGGGATCTTCCCAACCCAGGGATTGAACCTGGGTCTCCTGCATTGCAGACAGATGCTTTACCATCTGAGCTACCAGGGAAGCCCAATCACTGTCCATAGGATTCTCCAAACAAAAATACTGGAGTGGGTTGCCATGCCCTCCTCCAGGAGATCTTACTGATCCATGGATGGAACCTGCTTCTCTTAAGTCTCCTGCCTTGTCAGGTGGATTCTTTACCACTAGTGCCACTTGGGAAGCCCCCTACCCCCAGATTAGCTACTAAAAAAGCAGTAATTATCTCAATTTTCCTCTACCATCTGCACCCACCCAATACCCAGCTTAGGACCTCATTAAATGTTGGTCGGGTTTAACCAAACGACAAAGTAAAGTAGCCTGAACCTCAGTATCCTTAAAAGTGTATGCGTGTTCTCAGCCATTCAGTTGTCTCTGACTCTTTGCAACCCCATGGACTGTAGCCCACAAGGCGCCTCTGTCCATGGAATTTTCCCTGAAAGAATTCTGGAGTAGGTTGCCATGACCTCCTAAGGAGATCTTCCCAAGCCAGGGATCGAACCTGAGTCTGAATCTCTTGTATCTCCTGCACTGGCAAGTTCTTTACTACTAGTGCCACCTGGGAAGCCCTTCCCTAGAAGTACAAAGCTTATATTGTCCCATGCAAATGAAGTGGGAACATTGAACTCCATATGTGGAAGTTCATAATGGCAATTTTTTCTTAGTACAAAGGGAACATGCAGCTGCTAAACTCTGCCACAAAGTAACATTTTGAGGGGAAAGAAGCCAATGTAAACCCACAGTATGTGCAAAATCAAAATCAGAAACCCTGAGTTTTTTTTAACCACTGAGTATAATTTTATAGTTTATTTGATATGATTTTTCTAGGCTGTAGTTCAATTCAAACAAGTTCTTCATTTGAACCCAATCCTACAGTTCTCTACTATACTCATTAGCAGCCACTTGGCAGCTTTAGTTTGGCTTACTCTGGGTGGCATGGAGAAAAACATTCTTTTATGTCTTTTGGAGGGATACTTTTTAGGTGAACTTTTTTATATGTCCTTGTCTAAAATGGTACATTCTTTATCTTCCTGCTGAACATGGAGGATTGACCACTTAGTCTTACATGAAATGAAGTTTACTAGAAACACCATTAACTTTGGAATCAGAAGAGCATGTTGTAAGATCTAACACTTCTATTAGGATTCCTGTGACCCTGAAAACAATTTTTCAGTAGATCTTTTAGTTATCTTAATCATGTAAGTATGATAGAGGAGGAAGTCTTACACCAAATGATGTCTAAGGATCATTTCAGTCTTTGCATTTGTGATTCTGGGCTCACTTACATTTAAGGCCATTCTTTCATCAAAAGTAATGGAGTTTACCCAAAATGTGGGTTGCTATATACATACCAACGAAGTAGAGTCTCAGAAAATTGATTGGTAGTCCGTTGAGTCACTGAAACAGGAAGGTGGCTTTCTGGCTAATATATAATATATATATATATATATATATATATATATATATATAAATATATATATATTCCATTCATAGAAATGAACAATCACAGTAGCATATTAAAGATTCGAAAAGTCTTCCTCTATTTAAATGTTTACCCTTTAATACAGTTTATAAGGCAATTAACTACAAAAACTTTTTGTTTTAAATGTCTCATGACCATCCAGGAAAGTACACTTTTTAGCAAGATAAAGGTTAACTACAAACTCAATGACATTTTTTCCCTGTGCTTGTGGATTGCTCTGAGTTACTTGTAATAATTGATCATGGCTTCATCCCAAAAAGTCTTTTCTTACTTTCTCTAACCATAGACTCCAAGTGCGCCTCAAGTGAAGGCCTTGCCCAGTCCTCCGCAGATCAGTTCTCCAGTTTAGATTTTTCACTGCTAAAGAGCTGTCTTCTTTTGCATGCCTCCCATTATACCAAACACAACCTAGTTTGAAATGAAATGATTATTTTCTTCAACCCACAGTAAAATTTTGGAATCACCTAAAAGCTGATTTCTACTGCTGTTTCGATCATTTTCCAAAATTGACTGCCTTTGAAATTTTAAGGATGTTCTTAATTTTTACATTTCCTTTGACTAATGCAGTTGACAGAATTGGATTCCTGCAATATTAACATGTTAAATCTTTAATTACCAACCTGATGGCATTTGAAGATGAGGGCTTTAGGAGGTAATTAGGTTTAGATGAGGTCATGAGAGTGGGGCACTCAGGATAGGATTAATGCCTTCGTAAGAACAGACACCAGAAAGCTTGCTCAGTACTTGTGGGGACAAAAGGAGAAGGTGACCATCTGCAAACCAAGAAGAGAGTTTCCACCAAAACCTGGCCTTGCTTGCATTCTGATCTCAGAGATCCAGACTCCAGAAATATGAGAACATAAATATCTTTTGTTTAAGCCACCCATTCAATGTATTTCATTACGACAGCTCAAGCCAAGACAATCAACTTGCTTCTTCTTTTTATAAGAAAAATATTATGATGTTTCCCAGGAATTTTATCTTTTCTCCAGTTTCTCTTTACTCCTAGATTATCCTACAAAAACCAGGCTAACTTTTCTACAAGAGGAAGGCTATCAAGTTGGTGATATAGCACCATTCTTATACTCTTCTTCCTGATGAGAAATGAAATGTATTTCTGACTTCTGATTTCCAGGTCTGCATGTAAGGAGCTTGGATGTTGCCGTATCATCCTAGCAACAAGTTAAGGCTAAACAGACAGTAAAATCAACAATTATACTAGGATCCATAAAAGAGGTTGAGACTACAGAGCAAACCAACTGCTTCCAAGATTGGAAAGATAAAGTGATGAATACAGGTTGGCTTGGCTTATGAAGCAGAGACCCGTGAGCAGAAACCTTTCAGGGAATCAGTGCAGAGGTAGGAAAACCTGAACTGTAGTCAACAAATTGCATTTGGCTCAGTGTGGACAATTCTGAGAGTTAAAAACTTCGGGTTGGTGGAGGCAGCCATAGAGGGGCACACTCAATATTGTGAGATTTACCTCTAGGAACTCAACTGGGTTCTAACTAAGTATTAAAGAAAAATCTGCTCATGTTTCCTGCAGGGGACAAGAAACCATTCTGAAGTATACTAGAGAAACTTCGTTCTTCTTAACAAGGCTCATCCTCAGGAAAAACTAACCAGTGCCTAACTTGCTTTAGTGTTATCAGAGACTAAGTGACCTAGGGGAAGGGACCTGCAACTTTAGTGACTTTACTTATTAGTTCTAATTTTTTTTTCAGGAGGAGTAGAGTCTTTGGGACTTCCTATATATAGTATCATGTCATCTTCAAATAGTGACAGTTTTACTTTTTCCTTTACAACTTGGATGCCATTTATTTCTTTTTATTTTTAATTGCTGTAGCAAGGACTTCCAATATTATCTTGAATAAAAGTGATGAGAGTGGCAATCCTTGTCTTTTTACTGATCTTAGAGGAAAAGTTTTCAGCTTTTTCAGGGTTGAGTATGATGTTAGCTGTGAATTTGTCATAAATAGCCTTTATTATGTTGATATATGTTTCCTCTATGAGGGGTTTGTTGAGAATTCCTGTCATAAATGGATGCTGAATTTTGTCAAATACTCTTTCTGCATCTGTTGAGGTAATCATATGACTTTTATTCTTCATTTTGTTAATGTGGTGCATCACAATGATTGATTTATGAATGTTAAATCATTCTTATATCGCTGGAATAAATCCCACTTGATTCATAGTAAATAATTCTTGTGCGTGCATGGGTGCATGCTCAGTTGTGCCCAGTTCTTTCCACCCCCATGGATTGTAGCTGACAAAGCTTCTCTTTCCATGGAATTTTCCAGAATACTGGAGCAGGTTGCCATTTCCTACTCCTAAAGATCTTCATGATCCAGGGATTGAACCTGAGTCTCTTGCATTGGCAGGCACATTCTTTACACTGTGCCACTGGGGAAGCCCCATGTAATTCTTTTAATACACTGCTAAATTTTGTTTACTAATATTTTGTTGTGGATTTTTGCATCTATATCCCCCAGGGATAGTAGATGACAATTTTCTTCTTTTGTAATGTCTTTGTCTGGTTTTGGTTTTAGGGTAATGCTGTCCTCATAAAATAAATTTGCAAATATTTCTTCCTCTTCATTTTTTTTTTTTTTAGAAGGGTAAGTATTAATTCCTCTTTAACTGTTTGGTATAATTCACTTGTGAAGTCATCTGGACCTGGACTTTTATTTTGGGCGAGCTTTTAAAACTACTGTTTCTATTGCATTACTAGGAAATCAGTCTATTCAGATTTTTTTATTTATTCACAATTCAGTTTTGGATAGTTGTGTGACTCTACATACAGTGGAAGTTTCTTCTAAGTTATACAGTGTGTGGTGAAATGATTATCTGTAGTATTCTCTTATGATCCTTTGAATTTCTATGGCAATCAATGTAATTTCTCCTCTTTTATTTCTAACTTTATTTCTTTAAACTTTTTCTCTTTTTTTCTTTTCTTCTTGATGAGTCTCACTAAGGATTTGTCAATTATGCTTTATCTTTTCAAAGAAACAAATCTTAGTTTCTCTGATCTTTTTTGTTTTTTAGTCTATTTATTTCTGCTCTGATCTTTATAATATCATTTCTACTAAATTTGGGCTTTGCTTATTCTTCTTTTTTCTAATTCCTTTAAGTATATATTTAGATTGTTTATTTGAGATTTTTCTTCTTGAGAGAGGCCTGTATCACTGCAAACTTTCCTCACTGTACTGCTTTTGCTGCATCCTGTGGATTTTGGACAGTTGTGCTTCCATTTTCATTTGTCTCAAGGTATTTTTTTTTAATTTCCTTTTTGATTTATCCATCAACTTATTTTGTGTTTAGTAGCATGCTGTTAAGTTTCCATGTGTTTATTTTTTTCAATTTTTTCTTGTCATTAATTTCTGATTTTATATATTTTCTATCAAAATATGAAGGACAATTTTACAAAACCAGAGCAAACCCTCCTAAAATTTGTATGGAATCACAGAAGACCCCAAAAAGCCAAGGAAATCTTGAAAAATGTATAAAACATAACACAGCCAAAGCTGGATGTATCACGTGCTCAAATTTGAAACTATGCTACAAAGCTATGGTAATCAAAACAGTATGGTACTGGCACAAAAACAGATATGTAGATCAATAGGACAGAGTAAAGAGCCCAGAAATAGACCCATATAAATATATCCACTGATCTTTGACAAAGGAGTGAAGGCAATACCATGCAGCAAAGGTAGTCTTTTAAAAAAATTATGTCCTTCCCAAAAATTAACTCAAAATTGATTATAGATCTAAATGTATAATGCACAAATATAAAACTTCTAGAAGATAATACAAATGACTTTGGATATGGAAGTAGCTTTTTGGATACAATACCAAAGGCACCATCCATTAAAGAAATAAGTGATAAGCTGGACTTCATTCAAATTTAAAACTTCTATTCTGCAAAAGACAGTGGGAAGATAATTAGAACACAAGCAACAGACAAGGAAAAATATTGGCAAACGGCACATTTGACATAAAAAATTCTTACCCAAAATATGCAAAGAACTCTTAAAGCTCAAAAATAAGAAAACCAACATCCTAATTTAAAAATGAATAAAGACCTTAACAGAACCTTACCAATAAAGATATACAAATAATAAATAAGCATATGAAAAAAAATTTTCTACAGCATATTTCATCAGGGAATTGCAAATCCAAGGAAAAAGGAATTGCTAATATGCTTTTATTAGACCAATATCCAGAACACTCACATCAAATGCTGGCAAGAAGGTGGAGCAATAAGAACTTTCATTCATTGCTGATGGGAATACAAAATGGTGAGGTCACTCCAGAACATGGCTTGGTAGTTTCTTACAAACCTAAACTGCTCTTACTACACCGTCCAGCAATCTCATTCCTTGGTATTTCTCCAAAGGAGTTGAAAATTTGTTTTTGCACAGTAATCTGCACCCAGATGTTTGTAGCAGCTTTATTGGTAATTTGCAAAACCTAGAAGAAGCTATGACATACTTTAGTAGGTTAATAACTAAAGGAACTGTGGTACATCCAGATACTAATGCTAAAAATGCTAAAAAGAAATGAGCTATGAAGTCTTGAAAAGACAGAGAAACCTCAAATGCATATTACTAAATGAAAGAAGCCAATCTGAAAAGACACACTACTGTGATTATAATTATATAACATTCTGGGAAAGGCAAAACTTTGGTGACAATAAAAAGATCAATGGTTGCCAGGGGTTAGGGTGGGGAGGGATGAATAGCTGGAGAACAGAGGATTTTTAGGAAATAAAAATGCTCTATATAATACCCTAATGATATATACTTGTCTCTATTCATTTCTCTAAATCCATAGAATATACACTACCAAGAGTGATTGCTGTGGTCTTCAGGTGATTATGGTGTGTTGATATAGGTTCCTCAGTTGTAACAAATATACCACTATAGTTAGGGATGCTGATAATAGGAGAGGCTATGTTTGTTTGGTGGCATAGGGGATATTGGAAATCTCTGTTTTTTTGTTTTTTCTTCTTCTAAATCTTGCTCTGAACTTAAAAGAGCTCCAAAAAACAAAATCTTAAGAAAAAATTTTTTGTAGTTACCTCAAATATTGTAATTGTTATTTTCCAAATTCTTTTTGAAATGAAGCAGGGGAGATTTTCATGACCACACTCACATACATGCACACATAGATACATCTAAGTCTCTTTTTCCAAGAATAAAAAATCAAAGCACTTTAGTGTTCAAAGAGCACCAAATTCCATCCCTGTTCAACCTTGTTTTCCATTACTCTGCAATCTAGACATTTTGCATGAGCCAGTTCAGTCAAATTACTATTCTATAAGAATATTTGAGCCATCCCTATTTCTTTCAGCTCATCCTATTCTGCATCTGAGATATATACATGTTTCCTATTCTTCAAGACCAAGTCTCAATCCCACTCTCTCAATGATGTCTTTCCTGTACATTATAGGTTATTGTGGTTTCAAATTTCTTTCAATTTCTATAGTACTGTGTTGAGTGTAACTTACTCTCCCCTCTAATCACATAGAGTCTTAATTCTTGAGATTAATAATCTGTGTGTCTCTTTGTCCTGTTGAGCTGTATTTAACAAATGATTGAGGACAATATTATAAACAATTTATATCCTCAGAGAACACCTATCATAGTTCTTTCTGTGGAAGAGGTGATCAGCAAACACTTTTTACATGGGCCAGATATGCACGAACCCACCTCTACTTTGAAATTACAGGATTAAAATCCGAAGTATGTGTTTGTGAATGTTTTAAGAAAAGATACAGATTCTAACTATAGTTTTGCTCCTGATTTTCTTTGCAAATGTTTTATCCACCCATTAAATGAAGCAATGGTACTATATGATTTAAAGGGCCTTTCTAGCCCTGGTTATCTATGGTTAATAGAAATTAGTTCTCAGAAGACCAATGCAGCTGCCACCAAAGTAACAGAAAATGAATGCTACCTGATATGTTTAATAAGTAAGCAAATTCTCTACAAGCTTTAGCCTCCTCAGAAATTCAAATTGACTGGAACTTCTTTCCAGTATAGTCTATTGACTGAGGTATGGAGGAAATGTCTGGGTTTATAGTTAACCTGTGCGTATGCAGGAATACTTAATTTACAGTATAGCCTAAGGTTATTGCTGTGGCTGAATGTTTCACAAAGTGCAGGAATGATGCCAGAGGGGCTTATGAAACATTGAAAGAACTCTTATCATCAAAACCACCTCTTTAGTAAGACCCTGTGGGCTGTCAGGTTAAGAGTCCCCATTAGTCTGCCTGATGGGTTAAAACCCTGAAAGGACCTTAGACTCTTTTAGAAGTCCCCTCCAAGAGTGGTCTTTGGAGTGACTCTCCGTTTGATTTGCAGCCATGGTGCTTTCTTCCATATGAGCTGAAACGAAGGCTTTGAAATACTTTTTGAAGTAAGTCTCTCCACCCTTAAAAGAGTAAGAAAAAGTTTGTATTTCATAGAGGAACATGGCATATTTATACCAAAAAGGTGCACGTGTGAAAGTGTTTGCTTTGCTTGTTTGCTTTTCTTACATTTCTCACAGTGGACTGGTTTGGGTAGGAAGTTAAATTTTGTTTCATAAACGCAAAATGGAAGGGAGACCAAAATGAAAAGATGTTAGAAACTGTCACAACATGGGACTTCCCTCGCGGCCCAATGATTAAGAGTTCACTTTCCAATGCAGAGGGTGCTGGTTCAGTCCCTGGCGGGGCAGCTAATAACCCACATGCCTCCCAGCCAAAAAACTGAAGCATAAAATAGAGGCGATATTGTAACAAATTCAACGAAAGACTAAAAATGATCCACCTCAATAAAGAAAGAGAAATTGCAATGACTGAATTTTTCTGTTTACTCACTAAACTCTAAAGCCCCTCCTCAAGTCATCAGTTCTGGCAAGCTATCTCTTAGTGCTATCCTAGTACTGTTACAATTTTTATTGAGGCAAAGTCCAGTATGTTACTTCCTTTCCTTGGCACATACTCTTCCATCTGTGGTCCACTTAGGATACCCGAGTCCTTACAAGAGAAACAGAACATAAACGCAAACTTTGAGTCTCAGTCCTTGGTTGTCCCATTCCTTCTCACCTATGACAAGCATTTTATACCGTCACTTTTTTATTTCACGAATCCATGCAACTAACATACATAAAAGTTTGGAAAAGCTTTTCTATTCTCAAGAAATAAGAAATCAGTGTCAAATCTATTTTAAGCTTTCACTGCTGATTTTTAAAGGATACCTTTGAAGCAGAAAGCCCGAATTTAGTTTATTTGCATTTGCAATCATTTGTCAGTCATTTGACAGATAAATTAAAAAGATTGCACCTTTGTACAGTTTGGAGTGAAAAAAAATGTGATCTGGCTGCTGATGACTACAGAGACATAACTCTGGTTGTAAGCAATTAGGCTGTTGGCTCGAGCAAAGTGATGGCTAGCTAGAACTTTCTTAATGGGTCACTAGGGATAGGCAGCATTCATCTCCATTTATCATAATGAAAACCAGGCAGAAGTTAAGCATGCGTGAACAGTTAGAACAACAAACTTTGTTTTTATACCATCGAGTTCATTAAGGGCCACTCAGTCTGTGCCAGCACTATTTCCCCGTGAAGCTATAGCTCATTGTTTTATTATAATGTGTTCTTGTAAATAATACTCAACCACTTTTGTACTGGACCTAAGGTGAGGTAGGGGTGCATCTTCCACATTTTTCAAGAATTTCACAAGAGGAATTGATTATACACTTGGTAAATGATCATTTTTATTATTTTAATTTTTATCAGTAGTATTGTAAATTGTGTTGCAAACTATAAAATAGTATACAAGGTTAAATTCTTATTAACAATCTCACAAACAAAATGGTGCTCACATGATATGGGAGTCACAAAGGAGAGTGCAGTTCTGAGCTCACAAAGAGAAATATTAGATTTTTATTTATTTATTTATTTTTCAAAATCAGACATGAGTAAGATTCTTTACATGGCAGTAATGACTACTACAATAGACATGTGACATTGGCAAAACTGGAGTTGAACATGAGTGACAGCCACCTTCCAAAGACATTTTCAAAGAGGATTAAAGCTGTGTCTCCAAAAACAGTAGCAGGAAGCAAATGTCAGAGAGGTCTTGGCCCAAACTTACTTTTCGGTAACCATTAGTCATTCTCTGACACCTCAAGGGAGACTTCTGGACAATACCACAGAGGTTGAGACGCTTTCTCAGTAGTGCAGTCTTACCCTGTCCTAATGTTTGAAACCAAAAATAACAGTGGCATACCAGTAAACCACACATCAATTTCATCTGATACGTGGTAAGTAGGGCTTGTCCACATTGCATCCCTGAGATAGTCCTCTCTCCTCACCCAGCAGCCAGCCAAGTCTTGGCCGCTGTCTTGTTAGGAACTTAGACAATACACAGACAGCTTGAGAGATTTGGTCCAAATTAAGCACACACATATTTTTTGGCTAATGCTTTGAGTTCCCTGTGTGTGTGTGTGTGTGTTTTCCTCAAAAAGTCAAGGACTTTTTGTTTTAAATAGTCTCTAATATGAAATAACATGTTTAAAAGTTTTACTTCTTTACTTTAGTGTTTTCCTTACCCTAAAAGATGGTTTTTATTTAGATAAGAAATCTTCTAGCATGCTTAACTGATAGATTTGTTGTTCCACAGAGCTCGTTTGATGGTGGCGAGTTACTATCTGTGTTTAACATTAAATTGTAAACATAAGATTAAAACTGCACCAGAGTGTTTAGAAAAAACAGAAGTCTATTAATCAGGCTCAGGACAATAAATAAGGGTATAAGCTGTTTGGCAAAAGAAAGTGCTTTAAAAAACGTATGTTTCCTTTCCAACTTACTCCTCAAGAGAAAACGTTACTCTTTAAATGTGTCATTTCTCATCTAATCCTTACCAAACAGCATTTTGAAAGCTACAAATATTTACTCATAACCATGACTACACTTTAGACTAACATTCCATAAACGCAAAGATAAGTTCCCTTTCTATATTAACATGAACACCTAATTTGTGAATTAATATATGTTCTTTAAAGCTAAAAATTCTATATGTTCTACCTTGACAAGTAGGAAAGAATTTAATTACTAGAAATTTCCTTTGCTGTGGGGCATTATCTTTTGAGTAAATTATACCTTTTCTGTGTCCAAAAGAACTTGAAGTTACCTTGCTAAATCAATTATGTCTATAATGAGATTTTTGAAATGGGGGAAAAAAACAAAAACAAACTTAAAGAAAATAATGAAAATATACTAGCTTCAGTTTGATATACTAGAACACAGCATAATACAGTTAATGCAAATGAGAATAAAATTTAGTTCTGAGCTTGCTAGTAGTCAAGCCAACAAGGACAACACAGACTGTCACGTAGTCCTCAATGTCTGCTAAAATTAATTTTATGAATTAGGAAAATCAAACAATTATCTAGCATAGCTGAATTATGAAAATAGCTCAATATATGGGGCTTTTTACAAGTTAAATTAGCAACATAAAGGACAGTAACCTCACCAGAAGTTGTGGAATAAGAATGTAAAGTTATTCTTCATATAGCTGTTTTGGACTCTGAAAATCTGACTCCATTATATGGAAATGTTGGGGAATTTCCTGAGTTAGAATTTTCATTGAAAAGCCTGGTCTTTACATTTGGAACACTGTAATTTGTAGGATTTAGTTTAATTCAGTGGTTTGAACAAACTGCTTTCAATTTTTTTTCAAAATTTGGTGGGTCTTTAATGGTCTTCTTTTAATATGTTCTTCAATTATGTAAAATTTACTTATTTACTGATGTGGTTTTTAAAGGAAAATTAACTTTGGGCTAGCAAAAATTTGAGGTAAATTTGGAGACATTAACAAGAGCTGAAACAGCTATGAAAAGATTGGGTGTCACTATTATTAAAAAAAAATCTTCCTGCTTCATAAAAGAAAGATGGAAGTTTTTAGCCCATAAATTTTTAGTGTTTTGCATGATATGCTGTAATCTGGTGACTTCCCTTCCTTCCAGCTAGTGTGATTATACTGCTAATCAAAGCTTAAAAATTCCACTATGGCTTAGAAATGGGATGTCTTCACTGTCTATTTACATGTTTGGTAGTAGGTAAGAAACTTCACATGGGGTTAAAAATTCTCTTAAGTTACTATTGTGGAATTTTAAGCAAAGAGCCAAGATAAAAAGATATTTTAATAGCATTGCATCAAACCGTAATGCATGGTATCGGATGAATTCCCAGTTAGGGTGATAAAAATAGAGAAAGAATTCCCTTCTTTATTGAAAATGTTGCTTGAATACAAGAATTGAAATTACTTATTTCAGGCTTGATGTTTTACCCTGACTGTATAAAAAGGCTTCAGAAGATCCAACATTATCTTAAATACTCTGTTTCAAAAGTATACAGTGTTCTCAACGTGTTTTAATGCGTTTTAGAATCAATCCCTTTCCTTTCTTGCACATGTCTTACAAGCTGTTCTAAACTCGTATTCAAAATGCTTGAGCTTCATATTTATGCTAATTCAGAAGCAAAGGAATTTGTGCATCTTCCCTAAAATAAGTTTGAAATTTTTAGAATTGTTTCATTTTGGGCTATGCATCTGCTTTCTGAATTGAGAAACATTGCTATGTCAAGAATGGGCAAAAATGGAAAGGAGGAGAAAGGAATGGAAGAGGGATAGGTGGAAAAGGAGGAGGGAGGTAGCAAACCTGTGCTGTCCTATTTTTATTTTGTTATGTAAAAGCATTACCTCTGCTCTGCATTACTGAAATGTTCTCCTGCCTGCTACCCAAGATCTTTCTCCATGTAGCAGTCTGAATTATCATTTGAAAATATGAATTAGGTATTACTTAAAATTCCTTAATGGTTTCCTCTTGCACTTAGTTTTGTTGTTGTTCAGTCACTCACTTGTGTCCAACTCCTTGTGACACCATGGACTGCAGAGCGCCAGGCTCCACATCCTTCACTGTCTCTAGCAATTTGCTCAAACTCATGTCCTTTGAGTTGATGATACCATTTTCAAACTCTTTACCATAGCCTACCAGATATCTGTTCTCTGACTTCTCAAGTCACTCTCCCTAGTCTCCACTCTGCTTTGGAAACATGTCAAGAATTTTTCCATTTCAGGGCTCTTGCCCTTGACTTTCTTTTGCCTAAATCACTCTTCTACCTCTTCTGCTCATGACTGGCTTTTCAGCATTTAAGTATCAGCTCAAAAATCCCATTGTAGAGTCCTTCCTTGACTAATTCATCTAACGGAGTCCTATCCCAACCCAATCAGCTTGTACTGGACTATCTGTTCATTCATTTCCTCATAGCACTTAATGCAATCTACACTTACTTTCATTAATGATTTATTTATTTAAGGCTTGTCCCCTTGGATGAGACCATAAGCACCTGGAAATGGGGGTTTTGTCTATTTTGGCTGTGTAGTTAGTCTCATTGACTTTCACAGTGCCTGGCATTTAGTGCAAATATTTGCTGAATAAGTGAATGAGTGAAATAAAGAACTTGGTATGGCTGGAGTTCTGGGTCTATCTGTGTTTTCTTGAATAAGAGGAAAGGAAATTATAAAATTTCTAGGAATTTTTCTAGAAATTTCCTGGGAAAAGTTGCATAGTGGTGAATAGGAATAGAAAGATAGAGCAGGGCCCAAATCCTGCAGTGTCTTGATAGCCATGGAACATAGTTTCTGAAATTACCTTGGTGGTCACTGGATAGCTATTGAAGGTTTTTAATTAGTCAATGTATATTTTTGAAATACTACTTTATTATTTGTTGTGAAAAACCATTTTTGAGTCAGTAGAGTCTGATTCCAACACAATGGACATGAGTTTGAGCGAACTCTCAGAGATAGTGAAGAACAGGGAATCCTGGTGTGCTGCAGTCCACGAGGTCACAAGAATCAGACACAACTTAGTGACTGAACAACAGCAAGAGTCTGATTCACTCAGCAGTGGAAAGAGTAACTTCCGAACATCAGCAGGGTGTTGATTTAATTAGTTTTTTTCCATGCAGCATGGCTGGCAGGAGAAAATGTTTGCCTTAGCTCTGCATAGCCTGAGATGAAATGGCTCAGTGCTTCTCAAAGGCATTTCTTAACAGTATTTCTCATATCACGGTAGAGCAGCAAACTCCCTTAAACTTGTCATGCCATCTTGTTGAATCATCCTCCTTTCTCCAGCTGTTCATTATTTTACAGTTTATATTTCTAATGCATGGAGTTACCCTCACATTAGAGTTACTCTCTCCTGTGGGTATATTTCAATTTGTTCTTAAAGGAAATCCAATTTGAAGCCTTTAAAGGCAGTTAGCTTCTTATTTATTTCAGTGGAATAGTTGGTAGGATCTTCCTTAGCTGAAACCTAATACTTATAAGACCCTATAATAATCTCCATCTAACAGTTCAGCTGTATATGTAGCATACACATGTTCACCTGGACTTTTCGTACTGTGTTAGGTGTGTGTATCTAATTTCTAAAAAGGTGTACACAGATATCAGGCTTCCAGTTAAAATAATGGCTTGTTTTATAGTCTCTGGCAGACAATGCTAGTTTCCTGAACTGGTTCACAATAATTTAAAAGCCAGTTTTATGGATTAAACTTAAGTCATAGAATCTTCTTTATATTTATATTGGAGAACATGGGGTTGTGTTTAATAATGGGCTATAAATAGGGAAAGCACCAAATAAGCAAAAAAAACTAATGTGGTCAAATTTAAGAGAAGGAACCAATTTGTCAGTGTTGGCTGACCATTTTTAAGAGCTACTGAATCACATTCATCAGTGATAATCAGTATTGGAAGCTCTCAGTGTGAATAATAACTTCAGAGATTTTGCTATTAAGCTTCCATCTTTTTAGTCCATTATAGCTTGTGAAGCATACTCATATGTAATATACCTTTTGATGTGTGTGTAAATTTGCTTCTTAGAACTTGTTTTTATCTTTACTTGGATATATCATAGACATTATCTGTTTATAAAGTAGATGGAAAAAAAGATAAATAAGTCCTGTGGTCCCTATCCTCAGAGAGCTTTACTGGGAGTAACAAGTATAGGCAGCTAAGTGCCATGTACGGCAGAGTCTGATCAGTGTCAGTAGAGGAATAAGGGTAAGATGATAAGCAGTGCTTGACTATAGCTTTAGGGTTGAGAAAAAATCTCTTCGAGAAGCCAGGATTTAAACTTGCCTTTATAGGATATGTTAGATTTCAATAAGAAAAAAACAAAAACCAAAAGATCTCAAGCTCAGGGTACAGTCTGAGCAAAACATGAAGGTAGGAAGGTGAAAAATATATAGAACTTTATCTATGTTCATTCAATGTTAATGGCTGCTGTTATAAAACTAGAGTGTGTCAATGCTAACCTGTTATGTTCATAACTTATAGTTGACTCTTAACTAGAGGCCATTTTCACTGACCACCGGTACCTTATTATATCCTCATAAATTACATTCTTATGGCAGTTTCAGACTATGCATACTCAGCATTAATGAGGATATATTTACATCCTTGAAATTAATAGATCATATATAAATTGTATCCTGTTATTTATTTTTTCAAGGTTTTAGTGATTCCTGAAGCACTATCAATAAATCCTTCCAAAATCCTATGTAGTATCAATAAATTCTTCCAAAAGCCTATGTAGTAGGTGGTGTCATGGGGGTTTCTTAATGTAGAACCAAGACACAGATGTTTAAATGACTTTTTCCAGGTTCATTTGTTCAGTCAGTGTAAATATATACCCAATTTAGAACCTATTCCTCTTCCTCTGTATCTATATATTTGGCATTATGTAGAGTCCATATAATTCATATTTGTCTGTGTTGGTATATGAGGAATTAAGGAAATTTTAATTAACGAAGAAACAAGAAATCCTAAATTAGTGATTTTTGACAGCAAAAATAATTTCTGAAACCCCTAAAGTGAGAACAAGAGTAAAGGTGGCAGGCAAAACTGGTATCAGGGAAGACTGAATGAAGGGAAGAGCAGTAGCTAAGACTATGCAAATTAAAAAGGGAAGGCTTTACTATTATTGGACAAAGATAAGGATGTCAGATCTTAAAATACAACAGTTTGTGTTTTCTATAGTGATGGATAAGATTTTTTATATACCATGAAATAGCTCAGGATTTCTTACAGATACTTGAGGGCCAGACTGTCAAAAGCCAACTCAGTTGAATATTTTATGCCTCCCATGATTCCACATTTACTTGTTCAGTAACAGTGAATTTCATTTCTCAAAACAACACAAGAGAAGACTCTACACATGGACATCACCAGATGGTCAACACCAAAATCAGATTGATTATATTATTTGTAGCCAAAGATGGAGAAGCTCTATACGGTCAGCACAAACAAGACCAGGAGCTGACTGTAGCTCAGATCATGAACTCCTTATTTCCAAATTCAGACTGAAATTGAAGAAAGTGGGGAAAACCACTAGAACATTCAGGTATGACCTAAATCAAATCCCTTATGACTATACAGTGGAAGTGAGAAATAGATTTAAGGGATTAGATCTGATAGACAAAGTGCCTATGAACTATGGATGGAAGTTCGTGATATTGTACAGGAGACAGGAATCAAGACCATCCCCAAGAAAAAGAAATGCAAAAAAGCAAAATGGCTGTCTGAGGAGGCCTTACAAATAGCTGAGAAAAGAAGAGAAGTGAAAAGCAAAGGAGAAAAGGAAAGATATAAGCATCTGAATGCAGAGTTCCAAAGAATAGCAAGGAGAGATAAGAAAGCCTTCCTCAGTGATCAATGCGAAGAAATAAAGGAAAACAGCAGAATGGAAAAGACTAGAGATCTCTTCAAGAAAATTAGAGATACAAAGGGAATATTTCATGCAAAGATGGTCTCAGTAAAGGACAGAAATGGTATGGACCTAACAGCAGCTGAAGATGTTAAGAAGAGGTGGCAAGAATACACAGAAGAACTGTACCAAAAAATCTTCATGACCCAGATAATCACAGTGGTGTGATCACTCACCTAGAGCCAGACATCCTGGAATGTGAAGTCAAGTGGGCCTTAGGAAACATCACCATGAACAAAGCTAGTAGAGGTGATGGAATTCCATTTGAGCTATTTCAAATCCTGAAAGATGATGCTGTGAAAATGCTGCACTCAATATGTCAGCAAATTTGGAAAACTCGGCAGTGGCCATAGGCCTGGAAAAAGTCAGTTTTCATTCCAATCCCAAAGAAAGGCAATGACAAAGAATGCTCAAACTACTGCACAATTGCACTCATCTCACATGCTAGTAAAGTAATGCTCCAAATTCTCCAAGCCAGGCTTCAGCAATACGTGAACCTTTAACTTCCAGATGTTCAAGCTGGTTTTAGAAAAGGCAGAGGAACCAGAGATCAAATTGCCAACATCTGCTGGATCATCGAACAATCAAGAGAGTTCCAGAAAACATCTATTTCTGCTTTATTGACTATTCCAAACCCTTTGACTGTGTGGACTACAACAAACTGTGGAAAATTCTGAAAGAGATGGGAATACCAGACCACCTGACCTGCCTCTTGAGAAACCTGTATGCAGGTCAGAAAGCAATAGTTAGAACTGGACATGTAACAACAGACTGGTTCCAACTAGGAAAAAGAGTACATCAAGGCTGTATATTGTCACCCTGCTTACTTAACTTATATTCAGAGTACATCATGAGAAACACTGGACTGAAAGAAACACAAGCTGGAATAAAGATTGCTAGGAGAAATATCAATAACCTCAGATATGCAGATGACACCACCCTTATGGCAGAAAGTGAAGAAGAACTAAAGAGCCTCTCAATGAAAGTGAAAGAGGAGAGTGAAAAAGTTGGCTTAAAGCTCAACTTTCAGAAAACGAAGATCATGGCATCTGGTCCCATCACTTCATTGCAAATAGATGGGGAAACAGTGGAAACAGTGGCTGACTTTATTTTTTGGGGCTCCAAAATCACTGCAGATGGTGATTGCAGCCATGAAATTAAAAGAGGCTTACTCCTTGGAAGGAAAGTTATGACCAACCTAGATAGCATATTCAAAAGCAGAGACATTACTTTGCCAACAAAGGTCCATCTAGTCAAAGCTATGGTTTTTCCAGTGATCAAGTATGGATGTGAGAGTTGGACTATAAAGAAAGCTAAACACTGAAGAATTGATGCTTTTGAACTGTGGTGTTGGAATGGACTCTTGAGAGCCCCTTTTACTGCAAGAAGATCCAACCAGTCTATCCTAAAGGAGATCAGTGCTGGGTGTTGATGATCAGCAACATCGGTGCTGATGTTGAAGCTAAAACTCCAATAATTTGGCCAACTGATGAGAAGAGCTGACTCTTTTGAAAAGACCCTATGCTGGGAAAGATTGAGGGCAGGAGGAGAAGGGGACAACAGAGGATGAGATGGTTGGATGGCATCACCAACTCAATGGACATGGGTTTGGGTGGCATCTGGGAGTTGGTGATGGATGGGGAGGCCTGATGTACTGAGGTTCATGGGGTCACACAGAGTCAGACATGACTGAGTGACTGAAATGAACTGATACTTCAAAATAGACCTAATGTAATTTATATTTCATTGTGAAAGTGACTAGTGCTAGTGTGACTATTCACTTTTCTGAATTGAGGTCAGACTCTGTCTATAGATATTCTCCATGGAGAAAACAGGGCAAAATGTATTAAATCAAACAAATTTAATTTCATTTTGTTTAAAAAAGTACACCATTGCATGTTACATGGGGAACAGCATATTAAGTGGTTTAAGAGGAGATTTATAGTGTCTTTGTATTTTATTGAAAATCCTTCTTTTTGTACTGATGAGAATCCAAGTGTAAGTTTGGAATCAATTTCTTAATCAAAGAAATATAGTAGTACATTTTCTGTACTATATTTAGTATCTTGTATGGATTGGAAGAATTATTTTAAAATCTGTGTTCTTCATATTCTAAAGCCTTTATAGCAAACTTGGTGTAGTGGAATGTATCCCCAATATCATGTTTCAGAAAGTCACGGTTTATTCCTCTATTGTAAGGATTAAAGCCAAAAGGAACACAAAGAAAATTAGATAAAAAAGACAAAAATATTGAAAATGTGAATCAGACATGGCACAGCATTGGCAGTTTTTAATTTTGATCAATCGAAAAACAAACGGAAGCATGTCTATTCAATTTGCCAGGAAACACAGATGGCTTCGAAATGAGGGAGAAGAGAACAAACTTAGAACAAAGCACGTTTATCCGTTTTCACCATAGCCAAAATACCCATACCCACATATCATTTTAGGAGCGCTTGTTTATTAACCTCCTGCCCTTTAGTGTGGAGGCTGGGTGGAGGGAATGAACCCAGCCCTGGCACTTTCAGTCTGTGACCCTTGGACTGGTACTCAATGTGGTTTAGAAATATTTGCCTTCATTTGGTCCTTTTTTTCTCCCCCTCTTTATAGCTTAACCAGATGGAAAAGGCAGTGGCAGCAGCACACACATTTTTCATGGCCAACCCCGAGCACATGGAAATGCAGCAGAACATCGAGAATTACAGAACGATGGCGGGAGTTGAAGACCTCCAGTTGGTAGACCGGGAGGCCAAACCACACCTGGTAAGCTTTGGGGATCCTGCACTAACCATGAGAAGCTAAGTGCTACCAAGGTTCAATGGATTCAGAGCAAATTCCTATGAGTGGATATCTCACACTGATTCTCAATTTCCAATACAGTTTCATTTTTGTACTTTAAGATGAAACATTGTAGTGCAGGGCTAAAAATATTGAGAGAGAAATTAAAATTAACTTAGAAAAGCAGTATGATATGGTGAAAAGTAAGACATGACATAAATATTTGTAGCCCTTTGTGAGCCTCAGCCTTCCCCTGTACCCCCATGCCTCCCACCTTCAGCACTTTAATTTTACCCACTGGAGTTGAAACCCATGTGAATTGCTCAAAGTCACCCCATGATTTCCCAGCAACCAATTCAGTGGTTTTTCCAGGGTACTCATACATTTCAATTTTTTGTTTTTTTAAAGCTACATAAAGCTGAAGCTGAAGCAGGAAGCTGAAGCTCCAATACTTTTGTCACCTGATGCAAAGAGCCAACTCACTGGGAAAGATCCTGATGCTGGGAAAGATTGAGGTCAGGAAGAGAAGGGGATGACAGAGGATGAGGTGATTGGATGGCATCACTGACTCAGTGGACATGAGTTTGAGCAAACTCTGGGAGATAATGATCAGGGAAGTCTGGTGTGTTGCAGTCCAGGGACTACAAAGGGTCGGACACAACTTAAGGATGGAAAAACAACAACAAAGTTACATAATTATTCCTTCCCAAGAGGCTCAGTGGCAGAGAATCTGCCTGTCAATGCAGGAGATGCAGGAGACATGGGTTCAATTCCTGGGTTGGGAAGATCCCCCAAGGACATTTCTTGTCCCCCAAGAAATGACAACCCTCTCTAGTAGTCTTGCCTGGAAAATTCCATAGACAAGCTTGAAGGGCTACAGTCCATAGGGTCACAAGGAGTCTGACAGAACTGAGCGACCGAGCATCATTTCAGTTCAGTCACTCAGTCATGTCAAACTCTTTGCGACCACATGGACTGCAGCACGCCAAGCTTCCCTATCCACCACCAACTCCTGGAGCCTGCTCAAACTCATGTCCATCGAGTCAGTGATACGATCTAACCATCTCATCCTCTGTTGCCCCCTTCTCCTCTTGCCTTTAGTCTTTCACAGCATTAAGGTCTTTTCCAGTGAGTCAGTTCTTCGCATCAGCTGGCCAAAGTATTGGAGCTTTAGTTTCAGCATCAGTCCTTCCAATGAATATTCAGGACTGATTTTCTTGAGGATTGACTGGGTTGATCTCCCTGCAGTCCAAGAGACTCTGAAGACTCTTCTCCAACACCACATTTCAAAAGCATCAGTTCTTCAGCACTCAGCCTTCTTACATCCATTTATGACTACTGGAAAAATCATAGCTTTGACCATCTGAACCTTTGTTGGAAAAGTAATGTCTCTGCTTTTTAAAATGCTCTATAGATTTGTCATAGCTGCTCTTCCAAGGAGCAAGCATCTTTTAATTTCATGGCTGCAGTCACTATCTGCAATGATATTTGAACCCCAAGAAAACAAAGTCTGTCACCATTTCCATTGTTTCCCCATCCATTTGCCATGAAGTGATGGGACCAGATGCCATGATCTTCGTTTTTTGAATGTTGGGTTTTAAGCCAGCTTTTTCACTCTCCTCTTTCACTTTCATCAAGAGGCTCCTCAGCACCTCTTTGCTTTCTGCCATGCAAAGACAGAGCATGCATGCATACAATTATTCCTTTAAATAAAATCACTATTCTCAAAGTATGACCTTCAAGGGACTGAAGAAAAGGCTAAGAGAGGAAGATTTTAGATGGAAGTCTTTTTTCTTCTTTTTTAAAAAATTGAACCAGGCTTGGAAATGAGCATCTCATCCATCCACATAAGTCTTCCTGCACTTGGTTGCATAGCCCTACCTACATTCAAACAGGTTAGAAATCAAAGTCTTGAGTGATCTCAGGAAGGAAATGAAATTGATTGATGCTGCAGCATAGGCTTACTCAGTCAATCCCTTCTCATTTATGAGTTGAAGCCAGCGACTGAAGTGAACTGAACCGAAGCCAGGGCAGTTACCCTTTATCTCCCAGTGAGACCCTTTATCTTTCACAGTGAAAGAATCCCCTGCCCCACTTCCTAAGTGATCTAGAATCTTCCTGCATCTTGCTATTCAAGTTCTTCTTGGGTGGTCTTAAAAATTTTTTCTGTTTCTTTCTAGGAGAGTTACAGTGCAGGAGTCAAACACTATGAGGCCGATGACTTTGAACTAGCTATCAAGTACTTTGAACAAGCTTTAAGAGAATATTTCAATGAAGACATGGAGTGCAGAGCCCTGTGTGAGGGTCCTCAGAGATTTGAGGAATATGAATACTTAGGGTACAAAGCTGGTCTCTATGAAGCCATTGCAGGTAAAGATTATTTTTTCTTTGATTTTCTGATTGTAGAAAAAACTAGATGCCAAACTGTTCCAACAATGTAGAAGTATGTATTGTAAAAATTAAATAGTGTAAAAAGATTCTCATGTACATATCATATCGTGTCTCCCATGAATTATTTTCCCTAGTTTAAATTTTGGTGACTGTGCTCCCAAGATTTTTCATGTGCATACTTAAATATCTATGTGTTTATTATAATTATTATTTAATTTTTATTAAAATGAGTCAATATTATAGATACTGCTTTTAAGTATATGTCTTGTTTTTGTTTTACTTACGCTTAACAACATATTGTGGATTTCTTCTCATGTAAGTACATGTAGATCTACCTTACTGCATTATATGGGGAAAGCATAATTTATTTGACCAGTCTTTTACTGATGAATATTAAGAAAGTTGCAATTTTTCATTACGTTTACCCATGTAGTAGTGAATACCTTTGTATAGTTTTCTTCAATTACTTAAATGAATAACTTATTACATACAGGGATTTAATATATCACAAAGTGACATTAACTGAGGAGGTTAACTAGTTAACCTAACCTAACGTTATGGTGGGAAGTGAGTTCTCTGCTGCATATGAAAAAATACACAAAGACAAATTGTATTATACTAATACAATATTAGTTTATATTGTATTATATTAGTTTAGTATTAATTTAAATTGTATTATACTAATATAATAAAAAATAGAACTGTTAGAAGAAAATGTAAGAGAATATTAATATAACAAAAGGATAGTTCTCAGACAAAAGATGAGAAGGTTGAAGAAAAAGAATTTAAAAGATTGATAAGTACAAAAGATACTATAAATCAAGTTGACTTTTAATGGTAAGTCAAAAGTTGCAAAATGTTTATAGGTAAACAGTTACTATCACTAATATTTAAACAGTCTGTGAATTATTATTAGTAACAGTTTATTTTTGCTTATTGGTAGTAATAACAATAAGCAACATTTTTTTTAGCAGTTGCAGTATACATTTTATATAGTTATATCACTTTTATATTTCTTTTAATCCTCTAAACAACTCCCTGTGGGTATTGTTATTCACCCTCTTCTCCCCTTTTAAATGAGCAGTTTAGACCTCAGAAAGATTAAGTAATGGGATTAAGGTGAAGTTGAGAATCAATCCTAGGATTTTCTCACTCTGAAGCCTATACTTTGAAGATCTACACAGCTGAAAAATTGACAAAGTTTATTTAGTCAATAATAAATCTTTAATGCATATTTGTTGAGTATATACTATGTTCCAAGTTATAAAAGCATGAAAAACAATGTTTACCCGCACACACACTCATAGAAATCCAAATTAATAAAGTCAATTTGCTTTCCCCAACTTCCAGTGTTTTCTGTCTTCATTGAAAACATCACTCATCTAGTAGCTCAAACCAAAGCCCTAGATATCTTTAACTCTACATTTCCTTCAATTCCTATTCATTCCCCTCCCACTTGTTACTAAACTTTGATGGAGGCTGCTTCCTAACAGCATTTAAGATTTTCTAATTCTTTCCACTCCTTTTGCTACTTTTCTGGCTCAAATCAGCAGTGTATTTTGACTAATCTGCTGTGATAGCCTCCCTCCTGGTCCTCATGTTCTGATCAGGTTTTATTCTGTAGAGCAGACAGGACAGTTTTCAAAAAATGGGAATTCTGTTTATAGACATACTGACATCTCTAGACACCCCAGTGGCTTCCATTGCACTTGAAATCCAAAACCTTTAACAAAGACTTTCATCACTGCATAATAGCATATATTTTCTTCCTCTCTTTTTCTCTCTTTAATCCACTCCTGCTGTACTTCTTTTAATTCCTAGGGTATGCCATACTCATTTCCACTCATAGAAAATTGAAAATATTTTCTATCACTTGGCTATTGTCCAATCTTCTTAAGTACTTAATCCTCAGTGCCTACTTACAGTAGTGGTGGTATAGTTGCTAAGTCATGTCCGACTCTTGTGACCCCATGGTCTGTCACCCACCAAGCTCCTTTGTCCATGAGATTTCCCGGGAAAGAATACTAGAGTGGGTTGCCTTTTCCTTTTCCATTAGCCTACTTACAGTGACTGGCAAATAGAAGGTGTTCCGTGAATATTTGTTAAATGAATGGGTGGAAGGAAGAAAAGAAGAAAAGGATGAGGGAAAGAAGGGAGGAGACTATATATCCATTAATCATATCTTAGACATTAAAAGGGCTAATAATACTCTGTATCTGTGAAAATATAAGTCAAAATATTGAGGTTTTTTAGTGGGATAATTAGGAAACGTCTATCAAAATTTAGACTAGGAAGTAAACTGGAAATCAATTTGCATTTGTTTGGCCTTTTTTTTTTTACATTTTAGAAATGTATATGCCTACACATTTCAAACTGATTGCCATAATAAATCTAGTTATAATATGTCATGATACAAAGATTATTGTTGTTCAGTCGCTAAGTTGTGACTCTTTGCAACCCAATGGACTATAGCATTCCAGGCTCCTCTGTCTTCCACTATCTTCCAGAGTTTGCACAAACTCATGTCCATTGAGTCAGTGATGCTATCTAACCACTAACCATCTCATGCTCTGCCACCCCCTTATCCTTTTACCTTCGATCTTTCCCAGCATCTGTGTCTTTTCCAATGAGTCAGTTCTTTACATCAGGTGGCCAAAGTTTTGGAGTTTCAGTTTCAGCATCAGTCCTTCCAATGAATATTCAGAACTGATTTCCTTTAGGATGGACTGGTTGGATCGCCTTGCAGTCCATGGAACTCTTAAGACTCTTCTCCAACACCAGAGTTCAAAAGCATCAATTCTGGGCTCAGCTTTCTTTATAGTCCAACTCTCAAATCCATACATGACTACTGGAAAAACCATACCTTTTACTAGACAGAACTTTGTTGGCAAAGTTTCTGCTTTTTAATATGCTGTCTAGGTTGGTCATAGCTTTTCTTGTAAGGAGCAAGGGTATTTTAATTTCATGGCTGCAGTCACCATCTACAGTAATTTTGGAGCCCCCCAAAATAAAGTCTCACACTGTTTTCATTGTATCCCCGTCTATTTGGCATGAAGTGATGAGACTGGATGCCATGATCTTAGTTTTCTGAATGTTGAGTTTTAAGCCAGCTTTTTCACTCTTCTGTCACTTTTATCAAGAGGCTCTTTAGTTCTTCACTTTCTGCCATAAGGGTTGTGTCCTCTGTATATCTGAGATTACTGATATTTCTCCCAGCAACCTTGATTCCAGCTTGTGCTTCATCCAGCCCAGCATCTCACATGATGTACCCTGCATATAGGTTAAATAAGCAGGGTGACAATATACAGCCTTGATGTACTCCTTTCCTGATTTGGAACCAGTCTGTTGTTCCATGTCCAGTTCTAACTGTTGCTTCCTGATCTGCACACAGATTTCTCAGGAGGCAGATCAGGCGGTCTGGTATTCCCATCTTTTTCAGAATTTTCCACAGTTTGTTGTGATCCACACAGTCAAAGGCTTTTGAATTGTCAATAAAGCAGAAGTAGATATTTTTCCTGGAACTGCCTTGCTTTTTTTATGATCCAATGGATGTTGGCAATTTGCTCTCTGGTTCCTCTGCCTTTTCTAAATCCAGCTTGAACATCTGGAAGCCCACAGTTCACGTACTTTTGAAGCCTGGCTTGGAGAATTTTGAGCATTACTTTGCTGGCCTGTGAGTTGAGTGCAATTGTGCGGTAGTTTGAACATTCTTTGACATTGCCTTTCTTTGGGATTAGAATGAAAACTGACCTTTTCCAGCCCTGTGGCCACTGCTGAATTTTCCAAATTTGCTGGCATATTGAATTGCAGCAGTTTAGCAGCACCATCTTCTAGGATTTGAAATACCTTAACTGGAATTCCATCACCTCTACTAGCTTTGTTCATAATGACGCTTCCTAAGGCCCACTTGACTTTGCATTCCAGGATGTCTGGCTCTAAGTGAATGATCACACTATTGTGTATATCTGGGTCCTGAAGATCTTTTTGTATAGTTCTGTGTATTCTTGCCACCTCTTCTTAATATCTTCTGCTTCTATTAGGTCTGTTACTGTGCCCATCTTTGCATGAAGTGTTCCCTTGGTATCTCTAATTTCATGAAGAGATCTCTAGTCTTTCCCATTCTATTGTTTCCCTCTATTTCTTTGCATTGATCACTGAGGAAGGCTTTCTTATCTCTCCTTGCTGTTCTTTGGAACTCTTCATTCAAATGGGTATATATTTCCTTTTCTCCTTTGCTTTAGCTTCTCTTCTTTTCTCAGGCAGTTATAAGGTCTCCTCAGACAACCATTTTGCCTTTTTGCACTTCCTTTTCTTGGGGATGGTCTTGATCACTGCCTCCTGTACATTGTCCTGAACCTCTATCCATAGTTCTTCAGGCACTCTGTCTATCAGATACAATCTCTTGAATCTGTTTGTCACTTCCACTCTATAATCATAAGAGATTTGATTTAGGTCACACGTGAAGAGGAACTAAAAAGCCTCTTGATGAAAGTGAAAGTGGAGAGTGAAAAAGTTGGCTTAAAGCTCAACATTCAGAAAAATAAGATCATGGCATCTGGTCCCATCACTTCATGGGAAATAGATGGGGAAACAGTGGAAGCAGTGTCAGACTTTATTTTTGGGGGCTCCAAAATCACCGCAGATGGTGATTGCAGCCATGAAATTAAAAGACGCTTACTTCTTGGAAGGAAAGTTATAACCAACCTAGATAGCATATTCAAAAGCAGAGACATTACTTTGCCAACAAAGGTCTGTCTAGTCAAGGCTATGGTTTTTCCTGTGGTCATGTATGGATGTGAGAGTTGGAGTGTGAAGAAGGCTGAGCGCCAAAGAATTGATGCTTTTGAACTGTAGTGTTGGAGAAGACTTTTGTGAGTCCGTTGGACTGCAAGGAGATCCAACCAGTCCATTCTGAAGGAGATCAGCCCTGGGATTTCTTTGGAGGGAATGATGCTGAAGCCAAAACTCTAGTACTTTGGCCACCTCATGCAAAGAGTTGACTCATTGGAAAAGACTCTGATGATGGGAGGGATTGGGAGCAGGAGGAGAAGGGGATGACAGAGGATGAGATGGCTGGATGGCATCACTGACTCGATGGACCTGAGTCTGTGTGAACTCCGGGAGTTGGTGATAGACAGGGAGGCCTGGCGTGCTGCGATTCATGGGGTCACGAAGAGTCAGACACGACTGAGCGACTGAACTGAACTGAACTGAATGGTCTAGTGACTTTCCCTGCTTTCTTCAATTTAAGTCAGAATTTTGCAATAAGGAGTTCATGATCTGAGCCACAGTCAGCTCTCAGTCTTGTTTTTGCTGACTGTATAGAGTTTCTCCATCTTTTGCTGCAAAGAATATGGTCAGTCTGATTTCCGTATTGACCATCTGGTGATGTACATGTGTAGAGTCTTCTCTTGTGTTGTTGGAAGAGGGTGTTTGCTATGACCAGTGTATTCTCTTGGCAAAACTCTGTTAGCCTTGACCTGCTTCATTTTGTACTCCAAGGCCAAATTTGCCTGTTACTCCAGGTATCTCTTTACTTCCTACTTTTGCATTATAGTCTCCTATAATGAAAAGGACATCTTTTTTGGTTATTAGTTCTAGAAGGTCTTCGTAGAACCATTCAATTTCAGCTTCTTCAGCATTGCTGGTTGGGGCATAGACTTGGATTACTATGATTTTGAATGGTTTTCTGTGGAAATGAACAGAGATCATCTGTTATTTTTGTGACTGCATCCAAGAACTGCATTTCAGACTCTTTTGTTGACTATGAGGGCTACTCCATTTCTTCTAAGGGAGTCTTGCCCCTAGTAGAAGATATAATGGTCATCTGAGTTAAATTCACCCACTCTCATCCATTTTAGTTCACTGATTACTTTTAATGGCACCCCACTCCAGTACTCTTGCCTGGAAAATCCCATGGACAGAGGAGCCTGGTGGGCTGCTGTCCATGGGGTCACTAAAAGTCGGACATGACTGAGCGACTTCACTTTCACTTTTCACTTTCATGCATTGGAGGAGGAAATGGCAACCCACTCCAGATTTCTTGCCTGGAGAATCCCAGGGATGAGGGAGCCTGGTGGGCTGCTGTCTATGGGGTCGCACAGAGTCGGACATGACTGAAGTGATTTAGCAGTAGCAGCAGCATTATTTAGTTCACTGATTTCCTTTATTAAAGTTTACTATCTTCTGTTTTTAAGGATAGGTGCCATGTTTTCATGCCCACATTTGTCTCTACACCTGCCTCTACCAATGGCTACGGAACAGTTCTGGCAAATGTCCTATATCTGGTTTAAGAGAATTGACTGACAAATTCTTACAGATTAACATTTTGTCATTTCTGAGGTCACCACAGCTGTTGGTTGCTGGAAAAGAATAGAAGTCTCCTAACTCAGGCTATTAATACTTTACACAGCTACCACCACTACTACTACCACCACTCCACTTCCAATAAAGAACAGCAATAAAAAAAAAATCATAGTCCCTCAAGTTCAATCAAATATTATATGTTACAGAAATATCTTGTCTTCTTGGGAATTTGAAGCATATCCACTTTATTATGAGATAGAAATCTTTAAATGTATTTCCATACAAGAATCTTGAGTCTCAAACATATTAAAACATAATTGCACAATAAAATTTGATATAGAATGGAGGCAAGGAATCTAACTAATAAAAAGGATATCATTACTCCATGTAAATTCCTATCAGATTCAAAACTATTTTCAATTAGGAAAAAATTGGCTTTTAAACTGCAGAATGTATTTAGAAAGCCAGAATTTTTTAATTTTAGATTTAGAAGAATGTTGCAAATTGGAGAAAACTACAAATGACTTCTGAATGAAGTTATTTATTGCTAGCCATATTCATTGAAAGCCCTAAAGGATATAATTTTATCAGTTTTATTTTGCTGCTTTTTATACCTTGCTTTGAAAAATACTTTCATTCAGATGGTGTTGTGTATATTTCCCACCTTTTCCTTTTGCTTGTCATTTGAAATTAGTAGTGTGTATTACAAGGTAAAGAGGAAAGCAAATGGCCAGCAAAACTAGGAGAAACATTTGAGAGTTGTTTGTTATTTTCTTAAGAAATAAAATATCTAGCTATTTATTTCTAACATACTAATCAAATAAACAGAACCCATTCTTCTCCTCACATCCTCCAAGTGGAATTAAGAACCAAAGGATAATAGTGATACTATTGTCTATCCTATATTGGATTGATTAGCCAGGTTTTAGAGAACTGGCACATTGTCCTACACACCAGAAAACATGTATTTCCTTTCTGTTTTGTTTTGGGTTCCGTCTTCAAGGTCATCCAGATATAAGCCAAACTCTGCCTAATAGAGAGCCTTTTGAAAAGAGGCAGTTGTGAATTAGAATGTACAGTAATAAAGTAGGGAAGTTTTATCATTATTCTCAAGAGAATTCACTCTGCACAAGCATGAATGGACTGTTTTCTTAATGGAAAAGACTGCCTCCTTCTTTATTGTAAAAATCAGAGTCAGGGCAAAGTATAAAAAGGGTTTTCTTTCTAGGACATTAGCTTCTTGTGTTTCCTTAGCTCCTGCTTGGATGAGATAGAACCCAGAGCTGTTAATAAAAGGAGCATGAAAACTGCTATGCTTCAGGATCCCCACCCGTTTGCAAGTGACAAGAATGGGGACAAAGAAAGGGAAACAAAGAAAAAGAAACAAAGTGCTCCTTCAGATTCTTTACTTTTCATCCTTCTCCTATAGTACTACCAGTCTCTATAGTATTAGGGGGCTTTCCAGGTGGCTCAGTAGTAAAGAACCCATCTGCGAAGCAGGAGACGAGGGTTCAATTCTTGGATTGGAACAATCCCTTGGAGGAAGAAATGGCAACCCACTCTAGTATTCTTGTCTGGGAAATCCCATGGGCAGAGGAGCCTGGAGGGCTACAGTCTATGGGGTCGCATAGAGTCAGACACAACTTAAGTTACTAAAACACCAACAATATTAGCAAATATGGAAAACTCAGCAGTGGCCACAGGACTGGAAAAGGTCAGTTTTCATCCCAATCCTAAAGAAAGGCAATGCCAAAGAATGCTCAAACTACCACACAATTGCACTCATCTCACATACTGGTAAAGTAATGCTTAAAATTCTCCAAGCCAGGCTTCAGCAATATGTGAACTGTGAATGTCCAGATGTTCAAGCTGGTTTTGAAAAGGCAGAGTAACCAGAGATCAAATTGCCAACATCTGTTGGATCATCAAAAAAGCAAGAGAGTTCCAGAAAAACATCAATTTCTGCTTTCTTGACTATGCCAAAGCCTTTGGCTGTGTGGATCACAACAAACTGTGGAAAATTCTGAAATAGATGGGAATACCAGACTGCCTGACCTGCCTCCTGAGAAATCTGTATGCAGGTTCAGGAAGCTACAGTTAGACCTGGACATGGAACAACAGACTGGTTCCAAATAGGAAAAGGAGTATGTCAAGGCTGTATATTGTCACCCTGCTTACTTAACTTATAGGCAGAGTACATCATGAGAAAACCTGGACTGGAAGAAACACAAGCTGGAATCAAGATTGCTGGGAGAAATATCAGTAACGTCAGATATGCAGATGACACCACCCTTATGGTAGAAAGTGAAGAAGAACTAAAGAGCCTCTTGATGAAAGTTAAAGAGGAGAGTAAAAAAGTTTGCTTAAAGCTCAACATTCCGAAAAATAAGATCATGGCATCTGGTCCCATCACTTCATGGGAAATAGATGGGGAAACAGTGGAAACAGTGGCTGACTCTTTTTCTAGGCTCCAAAATTACTGCAGATGGTGATTGCAGCCATGAAATTAAAAGACACTTACTCCTTGGAAGGAAAGTTATGACCAACCTAGATAGCATATTCAAAAGCAGAGACATTACTTTGCCAACAAAAGTCCATCTAGTCAAGGCTATGGTTTTTCCAGTGGTCATGTATAGATGTGAAAGTTGGACTGTGAAGAAAGCTGAGCACAGAAGAATTATGGTTTTGAACTGTGGGATTGGAGAAGACTCTTGAGAATCCCTTGGACTGCAAGGAAATCCAACCAGTCTATCCTAAAGGAGATTAGTCCTGGGTGTTCACTGGAAGGACTGATGCTGAAGCTGAAACTCCAATACTTTGGCCACCTCATGCAAAGAGTTGACTCATTGGAAAAGACCCTGATGCTTGGAGTGATTGGGAGCAGGAGGAGAAGGGGACAGCAGAGGATGAGTTGGCTAGATGGCATCACCGACTAGATGGACATAAGTTTGGGTGGCATCCGGGAATTGGTGATGGACAGGGAGGCCTGGAGTGCTGCAATTTATGGGGTCGCAAAGGGTCGGACAAGACTG
This sequence comes from Bos mutus, assembly GCF_027580195.1. Classification (NCBI taxonomy): domain Eukaryota; kingdom Metazoa; phylum Chordata; class Mammalia; order Artiodactyla; family Bovidae; genus Bos; species Bos mutus. The sequence goes on from NC_091617.1 coordinate 76,375,564, forward strand.
AGCGACTGAACTGAACTGAGCGAGAATAAGTTCCTGGTCAATAGATGTAAAGGAGTGTTGTTTCTATTTCTCCTTTAGTTAAAGTTGCTTGAAAATATTAACCAAGAAAAGGAGCACTGTGGCTTCACTTCTCTGTATGGTCTCCCCATGTACAGAGTAGTTCCTTTCTCTCATCTGGTCCTTAACATAACTGGGGTCTGAACTTCCCATCATGACTCCAGGACACCTCAGACCATCTAAGCCCAAACAGAGACCTGAAGTTGTTAAATAAGGAAGTCACTACTCAGCTGGGTGTGGGTGAGATGAGATAACCTGTGTCAATTTCAGGAGCCATGAAAAGGATCACAGAAAGAAAGAGAGATGTATGGAGGAGGGAGCCAGAAGATTTGGAGTCTGGCAACCCACTCCAGTATTCTTGCCTGGAGAATTCCATGGATGGAGGAACCTCGTGGGCCACAGTCCATCGGGTCGCAAAGAGTCGGACACGACTGAGCGATTTCATTTCACTTTTCATTTCATTTCAGTAATTAGTCTAGTGATCATTGGTTAGGAAGCCTTGACAAGTCACTTGCCTTCTCTTCGCTGTGAAAACAACTTCTGGTCATAAGTGAAAATAATAATAATAATAATGATATTGCTCTCAGAGTGTGTGGTTAGAGCACCAGGTGTGACCATGGCAGTCGCTTTGAAGTCTGGTCGTTGAGCAGGGGAGAGGGACCCACACCCTGGCTCTTGTTTTCCAGATCACTATATGCAGGTGCTGGTTTGTCAGCATGAATGTGTGAGAGAACTTGCCACACGCCCCGGCCGCCTCTCGCCAATCGAGAACTTTCTTCCCCTGCACTATGACTACCTACAGTTTGCCTACTATCGAGGTAAAGCATGGATTATCTGTGAAGACCTTGAGGGAGGGGTGTGGCTTACCATAGCAGACATTGAATTGTTGTGAGTTAGCCCTCTGCCTTCCTCAGTTGTAATCAAGAGATAGGAGTGGGTGCATTTTCTCTGTCACCTCATGTCGCTGCAGCTCAGAACAAGAGCAGAAGGTGAAATTGCAAGTGCACGAATGTTGTGACAATGCCCTGAAAGTTATACTGCATTGATATTTTATATGACTTTTAAATTTAATTTTAAAAATAATATACTCACAGGCTTAAAAGACTAAATATTTAAAAGCTTCTCTATTTCTTTTCCCCACAACCTAATTTCATGTCCTACAATGCACAGTTTCTTATTTACTCTTCCAAAATTTTATACAGAAACATCACACACACACATACACACAAGCCCAGTCTCTGACTTATGTTTTCCTCTTATAAATAGAAGATAATGCATTATTTATACTTGTCCTTACATTCCCTGGTGGCTCAGATAGTAAAGCGTCTACCCGCAATGTGGGAGACCTGGGTTCGATCCCTGGGTTGGGAAGCTCCCCTGGAGAAGGAAATGGCAACCCACTCCAGTACTCTTGCCTAGAAAATTCCATGGATGGAGGAGCCTGGTGGGCTACAGTCCATGGGGTCACAAAGAGTCGGACACGACTGAGCGACTTCACAACAACTCAACAACTACATTGTTTTCTTCACTTAACAATACATATCAGATATTTTTTGGTAGACTGGACTTATGAAATTCCCTTTTGCTTGATTAAAAATGGTCAAGTTTTGGCAGTTTTATTTGGTTCAATCTAGTTGTTTCAATACATAAAGAATTTCATTATTAATTTTTCATATTTATATCTGGTTATCATCATAGTATAATTTATTTCATGTGTCACCTTACTGATGAGCATTATTTTGTTTGTAATATTTTACTCTTACAATCAGTGATCAAATAAATGTTGTATGTATGTCATTTACATTTGCACATAAACATGTATAGAATAAATTTCCAAAAGTACAGTTGCTGCATCAAACTGTTTATTCGTTTGTAACTTTGACAGATGTTGCTGATTTTTCCTCCACATGGAGTACCTTTTTCATTGCTCAGCAACAAAATATATTATCAAATTTTTAGATAGTCCCAAATCTTATATTAGGTGAAAACTGATATCTCCGTAAAGTTTTAATTTCCATTTATCCTATTGAGAAATAGAGAGAAAGTGAATACCTTATGTATAAAAGTGATTACTAGAATTTGGATTGCTGAAGTTGGTCTTAGATATCATGTTTTCAAATTCAGTACAGAAATCAAAATTAACTCCAAAATTTCTGCTCATGATTAAATAATATAAATTGCCAACAAACATTTTTAGGTATAGGCGTTTGATAATTTGTTGAAGACATCAAGCAGCATAGCAGACCAAAATTAGTACTTTTGGAATATCTGAAATCCCATCCTTCCTCTTATCTGAAGCTGTTTTTGCAACTTCACAGTATCTTCCCTCTTTTAAGTTTTATTGTATCTTGGAGTACAGTTGATTACAATGTTGTGTTAGTTTCAGGTGTACAGCAAAGTGTCTCAATTATGCGTATACACATATCTGTTCTTTTTCAGAGTGTTTTCCCATATAGGTTATTACAGAATGTTGGGTAGAATTCCCTGTGCTGTGCAATAGGTAGCACCTTCCCTGTTTTGATCATTTAATGCTGACTTTCATAGACATGTTGACATGTCTCTTAAAAATTTTGTATAAAAGTCTAGGCTGACTCTAATGCCCCAACTCCTGGGTTTTTCAGTCGGCGAATATATAAAAGCCCTGGAGTGTGCCAAGGCCTATCTTCTACTGCATCCGGATGACGAGGATGTCCTCGACAATGTGGATTACTATGAGAGTCTACTGGGTGACAGCGCTGACCCAGCATCTATCGAGGCCAGAGAGGTGAGACCCATGTCTGAGAAGAAACTCTTTATCCTGCTGGGTGCTCTGGGAAGAGCTGGCAAAAATATAACACTTCTCTTAAAGATAGCTAACAACGGAGTAAAGGTTCTAGGATTCTATTCTTTCTAACTTTAAATATTAGTCATAAAAGCCTATATTTCACACACATGCTAGCTTGTCAAAATCTGTGGAAATAGAGATACTTTATGAAGCTTTGGTATTTTTTAACTCATTTTTTTACTGTCTGAAGAAAAATATTTCCACTTGAACATTCAGTCGCTCAGTCATATCTGACTCTTTGTGACCCCATGGACTGCCCCAGGCCTCCAGGACGCCAGGCCTCCCTGTCCATCACCAACTTCCGGAGTTTATTCAAACTCATGTCCATTGAGTCAGTGATGCCATCCAACCATCTCATCCTCTGTCATCCCCTTCTCCTCCCACCTTCAATCTTTCCCAGTACCAGGGTCTTTTCAAATGAGTCAGTTCTTCGCAGCAGGTGGCCAAACTATTGAAGTTTCAGCTTCAACATCACTCCTTCCAATGAACATTCTGGGCTGATTTCCTTTAGGATGGACTGGTTGGATTTCCTTGCAGTCCAAGGGACTCTCAAGAGTCTTCTCCAACACCACAGTTCAAAAGCATCAATTCCTCAGCGCTCAGCTTTCTTTATAGTCCAACTCTCACACCCATACATGACTACTGGAAAAACCAAAGACTTGACTAGAGGGACCTTTGTTGACAAAGTAATGTCTCTGTTTTGAACATTAATCATACCTGAAGTGTTATTTAAACTTACATTTAACCTTTAACTGTTATTTGAATATACGTTTTCTTTCCTTTTTTCTATAGGATTTGGCGATGTTTGTGAAGCGACATAAACTGGAATCAGAACTAATAAAATCAGCTGCAGAGGGTCTGGGATTTTCATACACTGAACCAGTAAGAGCAAAGAGGAGAGAGGAACAGTTATTTAAAAGAACTATTCAGAGTACTTCTTACTTATAATTTTACTCCCCAGATGCATTTGTTGATGATTCTAACCCCCAACTTGGTGATAAAAAAAACTGGGAGCAGGGGGTGTTTACTCTGTATATGTGATGAACTTTTAAGAAACTTTAATTAGATTTCCATGTCACTGAGCACTTAAGTCAAAGCAAATATATTTGCATGGGAAAGAAGTGTTTTATACATGATATGTTTGCCTCAGGATTGTTTTATTTCCTAACTTCTGTACATTTTGTATTTTCTCTTAAACATTGTAAAAATTAAAAAGACTTTGAAAGAACAAAATCAAACACAATTGTACTACCCATCATACTGGTCTTTCTCCAGTTGCCCATGTTGCATTTTAAATATTAGTCATAGGAATATATTCCTTTTGTAGAACTAATGCCACAGTATAGACAGATTTCTGTTCTGGTCTTCAAATAGCATAAGCAATTTCTATATCATTACACCTTTCAAAATTATTTTTAGTTACACCTATTGTTGGTGTTGGGCTTTCCTAGTGGCTCTGTGGTAAAGAATCTACCTACGAAGGCAGGAGACACAAGTTTGATCCCTGGGTCAGGAAGATCATCCCTGGAGAAGGGAATGGCAGCCCACTCCAATATTCTTGCCTGGAAATTCCATGGACAGAAAAGCCTGACAGGCTACGTCCATGAAGTTGCAAAGAGTCAGACACAACTTAGCAACTAAACAACAACAATTGATGTAAAATAAAGAAATTAATTATTTTCCTTTTGCTAAACAGTTGGTTTGCCTTTTTTCTTGTCAAAGTGAGTGCATTAAGTATTTTTGTTCTATTGAACTATGTATCTATAGAATAAATTCCCAGAAGTGGGATAACTCTGCCAACAAAAGATATGAGAAGGTTTAAAGTTTTGAGATTGTTTTTCTAAGAGAGTTTTCTGCTACCTTTATTATTCTTAGAAATACATAAAGTTTTATAGTATAGTTTACCCTGAACATCTCAGCAATGAGAAATAACATCTTAAAATTGTTCACATTCCTAATATATTATGTACAAAATAGTGCATCACTAGTTTTAATTTATGTTCCTTTGATGATCAGCAAAAATCAATTTTCACAAATTATTATTGATTATTTTCCCTTTTGTTTGAACTACCTGGACATGTATTTTTTTCAGTTATCTGTTGGTTATTATACAAGTAATTTATATATTTACATGTTAATACTTACTATTTAAAAGCACTATTTGTAATATATCCTATATATAATACATTTTTTTATCTCTTTTTGTTTATATTTTTATTGGCACATTTTTAGAATTAAGATGATTTTAATGTACATTTCTAATATGTTTATCTCCAGTCTTACTTGCTATTTGTGAAAATTATGTTATCCCAAATGACCCTAGGAAAAAAATCACCTACTTTATGATCCTATACAGATGATTAACCAAACTAAACTTTTTTGTTTCTTTTATTTATAAAAGGGGTAGGAGTTATACTTAATGATTTTATAAGTGTCTTCCTGCCACCAAATTCTAAATAATTTTCTTTGACAAAAAGGTGGATTCCTAGGCTAATTCCATGCTATTTATTTTTTAAATCCATTTGTCTTTGCCAAAATTGCATCAACCTTAGCCTTTCCTTTCATTAAACTTTTAAAATAAATAAGTATATTATAGCTTTATATAATATGCAAGTTTTCTAATATTTTAGGTCTTTTGAGTGTTTTACTTTATCTTATTTCTGTACATGGAATTTTAGTGACAAAACTACCAAGTTTTTTTTTTTTTTAATTTAAAACAGAATTATTGGATTCGTTATGGAGGAAGACAAGATGAGAATAGGTAAGTTCTCCATATAGAATGTTTATTTTTAAAGAGACGGAACACTTAGAATTATATTTATCGTAAAGAACTTTGGCTCTAGGGAATAGGCAACAGGACATAATTGAGAGAGCTTTGAACTGGGAATTAGGAATTCTGCATTCTGGCCTCAGCTCTTCCTCTTATTTCTGAGGGACCTTAAATAATTTATCTTCCTCTCTGAGTCTCTGGGCTTTTCTGGTGCCTCAGTGGTAAATAATCTGCTTGCTAATACAAGAGACTCAGGTTAGATCCCTGGGTCGGGAAGCTTCCCTGGAGAAGGGAATGGCTACCTACTCCAGTATTCTTGCCTGAGAAATCCCATGGACAGGGGAGTCTGATGGGCTACAGTCCATGCAGTTGCAAAAGAGTTAGATATGACTTGCGACTAAACAAACAAAAAACAAAATTGGGTCTCCTGTTTTTTCTTGTGTGAATGGATTGAATCAGGTAATCTCTGATAGCTAAACATTCTATGACTCTAAATCAGAGAAAGTTGGATGCTATTTTTGATTTATTAATAGGAAAGAAAGCAACAAAATTAACTTTTTAATGAAGAATTTTCTCACTGCATTTATTTGAAAACATCACACTTAAAAAGTTTTCCTGCAAGCTAAAATATTAAGTGTCATGCACTCAATCAGAAATGAATAAATGCATTTTTAAAAAATGATAGATGTCAAAAATTTACATATTCCAAGAAGTTCAAGGACTCATAGAACGTTGGACTGATAGCTACATGTTTGATTTTGTCAACTGAAAGAAAAAATGCAATCTGAAACCTGAAAGTTATGTTTTATTTAGCAAATTTTCTGAAGACTGCAAGCCCAGGATACAGACTTTAAGATTGTTCTGAGGGACTACTCCAAAGAGCTAAGGGAGGAACCAGGATGTATAGGAGTTTTGTTACAAAAACCAGGTAGTCAGAACATCAAAAAACTACTGTTAAAGAAAAACATCTCAAGTTAATTTAGCATTTTCCTTTGTATGGAAAGATGGACATGCCTGAGCTCATTGAAATCATTCCTTTGATATGCACTCAGCTATCTTAAGACTTCCCTGGTGACTCAGATGGTAAAGAATCTGCCTGCTAGTGCAGGAAACACAAGAGAAGCAGGTTCAACCCCTACGTCAGGAAGATCCCCTAGAATAGGAAATGGCAACCCACTCCAATATTCTTGCCTGGAAAATGGACAAAGGAGCCTGGTGGGCTATTTAGTCCATGGAGTCACAGAGAGTCAAGAGTCAGCATACACATTCTTAATCCACAAGATCATGAGGTCCAGACTATTATCAAAATCAAAAAACTGAGGCCCTGACAGGGCAAAGGACTCGGACTCAGTGTCTCAGCACAAAGGACTGACTGGCAGATCCAGATCTTCTTATTCAAAATCTTATGGTCTTCCTCTAAGATTCAAGAGCTCAACCCTTGTTATTCAGTCGCCAAGCCGTGTCCAACTCTCTATGACCACGTGAACTACAACACGCCAGGCTCAACCCCCGGGTAGCCTCAAATTTTTTCAAGATATCCAAGAATGCGATATATGTATTTAGATTTGCTCAGTTTGTATATATTGAAAGGGCAACATGCTATCATGAGTGTGTTTACAAAGTTTGACACAGAATTGTGTCTTCTTTCTTGGAAAATTCAAGACCCACTACACTCAAACATGATTTATGTCAGTTTGATCATTGTTCATTGATCATCATTGTTCATGATCATTTCAGTTTGATCACATGCTATCATGAGTGTGTTTACAAAGTTTGACACAGAATTGAGTCTTCTTTCTTGGAAAATTCAAGACCCACTACACTCAAACATGATTTATGTCAGTTTGATCATTGTTCTATGTTCAAGACAAAGAACACACACAGTGCTCCTAGCATTATAAACATGTACATGATCATTTTTTTCCTGCTGTGTTGGTTTTCAAAATCTAATGTCAAGGAGTTATATTATGGATATAAGGAATATAAAGGTTGCGAAAAAGATTTAGAGAAGTAAAATAGAGCACATTCTTTGGGGAAATAGAGAAGAGCTTCATGGAAGCAATGACATCTAATTTGATCTTGAAAGATGGGGACTTATGTATGATCTAAATGTACAATATGAAGTTATAGACTACTTGGGTAAGATATCCTTTGCCTTTGAACAATTTTATTCAATAGGATATTGCTATTTCAACTTTTTTTAATTTTAAATTTATTTTTTAATTACAAGATAAGTGCTTTACAGAATTGTGTTGATTTCTGCCAAATATCAACAACATTTTTTTTTTTTTTTTAATGGGCAGGGTCCCTTCAGGAGTGAATGTGGAGGCGGCAGAAGTTCATGGATTGTCAATGGGGAAAAAGTCATTGCCCAAGATAGACCGAGACCTAAGAGAGGGTAAGTATTGTTGACTAGGCCGGTTCTTACCCAGAATAGGGCAGAATACATTTTCACTGAAAAATGAAGAATAGGACTAAACTGCTCCAGTTCATAAAATTCTGAAAGCAAATTGTAGCAAGAATGTCTCAGGTGTGTATATTATTACCTTTGATTTTCACCAAAAGGGCTTCCAAACTCACTCACAGGAGTCCTGTGAGTTAGGCAGGGACTGTATGATTGTACAGTCCTTAGTTGAGTACCCCAGGCTTGCAGAGGTTACCTGTCTTGCCTCTCTCACATGGCAGGTGAGTGCTAAACTCACAGAATAGACTGTGTATTGGAAGGAACTTGAAGAGACACGTCACAGAGATATTGGATTAGTTAACCTAAAATCCTCAAGGCATATATCTGATCAGGGCTTTGATAAATCAGTAGAATTTAGATTGGATTGACAGAAGTGTGGAGGGAGCCATTCAAGTGGATACAACAAATGCCACAAAGGCATTGAGAAGGAAAGAACAGGATATTAGATGTCTACCTGCATAATTTCAAAATGAATGGAGACATAGGTGGAGTGTTGCCAAAAGTAGTTTTTTTAAATAGAGCTAAACATTTTTGTTATCATAAATTATTGGCAAGTGTATTACAAACCACAGTAGCAATCCTTTACAATTTTTACTACCTCTATATGTTTCCCAATTTTCCCAGAAAATTTACATACAATTCATTTTAATACTGGTGGCATCTCCTGTGAGACAAGTGTCCCCCACTTCACAGGCAAGAAAACTGAGGGTCACAGAGACTTACTCACCCATTCAAAGCCCCAGAGCTCGTATTAGCATGAGGAGGATTTTGAATCCAAATCTCACTTTCTTCTCTTCATCTGATGATGGAACATAGAAATGTCTAGATATCCAAAATGTATCCCCCATTGATTAAATCACTGCAAGATAAGAAGTTTTCAAAAACCTGCATGGAGAAGAAGTACAGTCCTCCTTTCCCTAACAAATGAGCTGTCAGCACATTTCCTCTAGCTGACTTGAAAACATCTGGCTCTGTGCACCTCTCACATTTCCCAGCCCTTTTCCTTCCTCAGCTTCCAAGTCACTTTGAGGCAGTAAACAGGATAATATGCTCATCTAATCTGACCTGGACCTCAGTTTGTGGCCACCAAGCCCAGGCTGTTTTACAAGTGCCAGGGAGCTTCATGGTCAGCCAGAGTTCATGCTGCTTATTAAGCCGAGAAATCACCCAGGAAGTGCATGCCAGTAAGCTGGGCACTTTGCTGTAAAAGTCAGGGAAACTTTAGGACAGTCGCCAAATTTCATAGCATTTTCTCCCCCGCCCCTGTGCCTGGCTACCAGGGGATCTGATGTCCAGAAACTGACTAGGAAAGCTAGTGGGAAGAGTAGAACAGAAGACTACACAGGATGGAGCAAGGTCATGAATGACTGGGTTATCAAATTCTATCATTTCTGCAGTTGAATGAGCTAATCTTAGGATCTTAGAATGTTCTCTGGGAAGCTACTTGAAAGCCTTCTGTGCAGTCACTGGAGATCAAAATAAGGTCTAAATTAAGTACACTGGTAGACAGAGGTTAAGTTCCCAACCAGAAAACACTTTCAACATCAGTCTGGCTGAAAGCGTGTGTCAGGGAAGCACAAAAGAATACATGCTTCCAGAGTAGAATATATTTCACCTTTTCTCATCTTCCACAAAAATATTGTCATCTACTCCCGTTATCTAACAGTATTTAATAGTATTCATATTGGATGACTGCCAGGCATTTAGATGGGAGTGACTCAGGGCTACTGCATCCCAGAGTGACTCCAGTCGGTGGAATATGCATGTCATCTTATTAAAAACATCTGTCACTTATCCATTCTTTTTTCAACCACCAGTTTTCCAAAAACCCCGCTTGATAATAATCCCTGAGTCAGTGGGGGTATAGTAGAAATAACTTTGACCTTGGAATCAGGAAGCTTATCTTAGTCTGATGTTCTCCAGAGTAACTGGTAACTGGAGACTCATTCTGTCTGAGCTTTGTGATCCTCACATGTAACAGAAAAATAGCAACTCTTTGGAGAGGATGAACATGAAAGTCTTTTGTAAACTGTGAGGGACTGTGCTCATATAGGAGCTTGGTAGCACACTCCTGTTGTTACTTGTATGACCTTGTTGTATTATGATAAAAGAGATCTTCTTGCTATGTCACGGGCAGTGAACACAAAGGAGCATTTTCTTAGATGATTCTTCTTTATTGCAATGAGAGAGCCAGAGCCAGGCACATACTTTATGAATGAGAGAAGAATTAAGTTGTTCAACTAACTTTCCTTGGGCTGTGGTTAAGAGTTGGCTGAACCCATCAAATCAGATCCCAGGAACCACAACTTATTGGACTACATTTTTATTTTTATTTTAATGTTTTTCTCTGTCTAGTGTGCTACTAGTCATTCATAGGCTGGTAGAATTTTTTCTACCATGTGCATTTTTGAATGGCAGGATTTATTTTTCCTTTTATATTTTTTTTCTTTCGAGCAGTAGGTAGGTTTTTGATTGTCTTTTGTCAAATGTATATGTGGGAAACCTCTGTAGGAAACTCTGTGCTTAGTGGTGATTGTGATAGCTACATGAAAGGCAGATTTCTAGTGTAGATTCTGCCTGAGCCTGTTGGAGCTTAGGTATTTTAGACTCCATGTTACACTTTGTCCCTTAACTTGATCTTTGTTATGTTACTTATGGCATGGTTGGGGAAATTTTGCAATATCTCAGTAGCCCTCTTTTATTTTTTATTTTTAACTGACTTTTAAAAATTTATGTATTGGTGTACAGTTGGTGCTAAATGTTCTGTTAGTTTCTGCTGTGCAATGAAGTGAATCAGCTATATGTGTGTATACATATACATCTCCCCTTCCTCTTGGGCCTCCCGCATGCCCCTCATCTCACTCGTCTAGGTCATCACAGAGCACCGAGCTGAGTTCCATGTGCTAAACAGCAACTTCCCACTTGCTATCTGTTTTACATATAGTAGTGTGTGTAATGTCAATTCCAGTCCTCCAGTTCATCCCTCCACTCCCCCACCATATCCACGCATCTATTCTCTACATCTGCCTCTCTATTCCCGCCCTGAAAAGAGCTTGAACTATAAGCCTACTTTTAAAAATACCCCAGTATGTCATGTGCTTATTTAGAGAGAGATCTCATTCAGAGCTTAACACAATATACCAGGCATATTTTACCAATTCAGTCATCATCATCATCATCATCACAGAAAATACTTATACAGAACATGGTAGGCATTTTTCTTAATGTCTTAGTTTTAGGTAACTTTTGAAGTCATGCTCTAAAATAAGCTAAATAAATTTAAAGTAATATACTCTCAATATTGAAAATGAGAAAAACAGCAAAGTACAAACCAACCTGTTCCACTAAACCCTTGGTCTGTCTTCCATTTCTATTTGAATTTTATACTAGGAAATTATTTCCAGTGAATCTACAAGTAGCTTGTCTTTTTTGTTAAAGGAACCTCTTTCTCTATATCTCTGAATGGAAATGGAATATATAGTTTGCTTTTTAATATTTGAGGAACTGCCTATAAACCTTAACTATATGGATTACAGCAACCTTTCTCAAGTGAACTGTGTTTTTTGTTAGGAAGTCCATTCCAATCTGTGAAAAAAAAAAAAATGCACAAAGTTATGTGTGTGCATGTTAAGTCACTTCAGTTGTGTCCGACTCTTTGGAACCCCATGGAGTATAGCCCTCCAGGCTCCTCTGTCCATGGGATTCTCCAGGCAAGAATCCTGGAGTGGGTTGCCATGCTCTTCTCCAAGCATTAAGGTAGCAGCTTTTAACAGCATACCTTTACTATCTCGGTCTCTGACAGCAGGACTCTGGGGTTAGCCTAGCTGGGTCCATTCTTCAGAATCTGTCACAAGGTTTCATCAAGTGTTGATCAGGACTGACATCTCTTCTAAAGCTGAAGAACTATCTTCTTCCAAGTTCAATAGCAGAATCCGGTTCCTAAAGACTATTGGACTGTGGTTCTCAGTTTCTGGCAGACTGTTGGCCGAAGGATGCCCTCAATTCCTTGCCATGTGAATCTGTCCAATACAGCAACTTATTTCATCAGAGTGTATGCTGAGAAGGTGACAGGTTAAGTCAACCAGAAGATAGGAGTTGCAATTTTATGTAACCAATCAAAGAAGTGACATCCCATCACATTTGCCATATTCTTAGTTAGAAGCAAACTCCAGGCCCCACCTACACTTGAGAGAAGCAAAGTACACAAACCTATGAGTACCAGTAGGCAGTGATAATTAGGGGCCAACCTAGAGTCTCTTTGCCATAGAAAGGAAGCGGGGACAGGAAGGAAGGGAAGGAGCAAGGGAGGTAGGGAGGAAAGAGGAAGACACAAAGGAGGAGAGGAAGAAAGGGTGGACATTACACTTATTTTACGGTGAGAACTGCTGCATATTATATTGATGCTTAGCATGTTTATAATGGCTGTTCACATATTTAAAGTTCTAAGATATCCTCTTAAATGTTGTTTAACCCACTACTTCCCAAACATATATGATCAAGAAACTCTTTTTTTCATTAAAAACTTCTCTGTAGTATAAAGTTTGAGAAATATTGAATTTGAAAAATTGACTTTGTATGTATATTTTCTATTTATCCAAAAGATTGTTACTAAAACTGGGAGCTTGTGGGTATATTGATATTTTCCTGGCTCCCAAGAAATTCTATATTTATAAATTTTGCTGGCCAGTTAGAAAAATGAAGAGGGGCAACTGGTGGATCATCTGAATAACCACTTCTAGCCAAGGATGCCATGAGATTTCATACCTCAGTGGGTATGGATGCAGTTACTGTCACATTGGCATCTGTTAATAACACTTCAGTGGTCAAAGACTAATAAGAAATGAAGTAGGACAAACTTATGAATAATGTATTAGGACCAGATGAAGGCCAAAATTCCTCATGGTCCAGTAAGATTCCATAGTAGTTTCAACAGAGAAAACTTGTAGTAGGATGAGTCATTACACACCAAAAGCACTCTGAGGAATGCCAGCTCAGAAGAACCTGGGCCAGACTGCTCAGTAGAATATTCATGTGGAACATCGCCTTTTAGTTTCCACAAAATAACATTAGCCATTTTATTAACACTGTTGATTTGAATTTAGCTGGTTTTATGGTCCTGCTTGTATCGAATCTTGTATATTGGTTTGGATATGATAGTTATATGAGGCTGTAAAAATAAATACTGTACTCATATTTTTATGACTGCAAATCTGAAAGTAAAATCACAGTGCAAATAATTTGTCAGCAGAGATAACCATACATTACTGAAGACTGAGAAACACTGACTCATTATTTTAATATTCCATTAATCATGGGCTGTAGTGACTCTTTTATCCCAACTGGACTAGTAACATTCAGTGCTGTTCCCTAGTTTGACCAATCTAATTTAAAGTCAGAGGGTAGACATCATTTCAATTGTCTCTTTCTTATTTGAAACAACTGTGGGACCCCCACCCACCCCCCGTGTCCTCCATGGTAAGCTGCTGCTGTTGATAGACATCAGGTCTTTTAGGAGTATTATAAAGAAGAGAAAAACAAGTTCTGCTTTTCTGTTCGGTTTTCTGGTTCAAGATGTTTGTACTTGGCTACAGTGGAAGCTTTCTTCACCATCAGAGGCTTTGTCCTTCAGTCTTATTCTCTGTAAGGAAAGGACCGTGTCAGATCTAGATTTTGTAATTACACCACATAAAATGTAGCCCCAAAGCACCACATTTTGAAGAGTCTTTGTGGGGCTAATTTTATAAACTCTGTGTGTGTGTGTGTGTGTGTGCATAAAAATAAGTATTCCAAAAGCCAGACCATCTGTAATCAATACGTGGTGGAAATAAGACTGAGAAGGAGTCAGGTGACTTGAGTGTGACTCTCCTGATGTGCATTTACTCCCTGACTTACCTGGTGAAGGCACTGCTCTAGATACTTGTGAAACTGACAGCACAAATATGTCATCAAGGAAATGCTTTTCTTTTTTCTCAAGTGTTTGGTTGTCCTGCTGTCTTTTTTAAAGGTCTTCACCTACCTTGAGGTCTTGTCATCTGATAATTGCACGAGATGTTGTAGCTGAAATAGGAACCGAGAAGCTGTGAAGAAGGGAAGGGCCATCTACTGAGAGAATTCTGGAAAAGTCTATGATTTTCTGAGCAGAATCCCATGAGATGCCCAGTCTGTTTTGCAGAATCTTCCCTGGAATCAAGTGAAAAAATAGAAACTCCTATACAAATATAATAATATGTATTAATTATGACATCGTGGAGAAACCTGCTAGCCAGACATCTCCCTTTTTCTTGAATCTATATTGAGCTTCTAGAGCTTCCCAGTGTGTGGTTCTGCCTTTGCATTCCTCAGTATTAGTGAGGAAGCCGACTCTCCTGAACTGCACATTGAAAGCTGCTGGGTGTTCCAGCCTTCCCAGCTTAGGGACAGAGATAACAAGGACAGCCATGTGTTTGTCTCTGCAGGTGGCCCTCTGCTGTATGAGAACATCACGTTTGTCTACAACTCAGAGCAGCTGAACGGGACTCAGCGTGTCCTCCTGGATAACGTCCTGTCGGAGGAGCAATGCCGGGAGCTGCACAGCGTGGCCAGTGTGAGGACCGGAAGCCTGATGCTGAGCTGGCCTGGCCTCAGCCTATGAGTGCTTTGATCCTGGGCTTACTTGAAGCCAGGGAACCAGGCCTGAAATACCACTTTCCAAGGACATTGATTGTGGAGGCACTTTCAGAGCCTTTGGGTTGGGTCATTGTAGTTTTGTCCAGATCTGGACGTGGCTGTTGGGTCTGGAAGAGCTAGAGGCTTAATTCCTAGGACTTCAGTATCCAGCATGTGTCCCGCTATGATATGAAGTCATTGGGGAAATGTCTTTATATTTGACAGAAATTAATCAATATACTGGGTTTCCCAAGTGGCATTAGTGGTAAAGAACCTGCATTTCAATGCAAGAGATGTAAGAGAGGATGTTTTGATCCCTGGGTCAGGACAATCCCCTGGAGGAGGGCATGGCAACCCACTTCAGTATTCTTGCCTGGAGAATCCCATGGACAGAGAAGCCTGGCAGGCTATAGTCCATAGGGTCGCGCAGAGCCAGACACAAATGAAACGACTTAGCACAGCACAGCACAGTCAATATATTAATTATTTATATTCTAGCTATTTCTACAGCATATGGTGGTGGCATCTGATAATACAAATGTGGGGTGAAAGTTAAGTAAATTTCCCTCTTTTGATCGGAAGAATTACTGATACCAGAATCCTGGAATAAAATGGGAATGGTTCTGACTATTGACTTGGGTTCTCAGTTTTCTGGCAATCAAGGCAGAAAGGGGGTTGTGATGAATCCATAATCATCATTAATAGAGCATCCTGTATTTCGCTTCCAGGGGATCATGCTCGTTGGTGATGGATACAGAGGAAAAACTTCACCCCATACACCCAATGAAAAGTTCGAAGGTGCAACTGTCCTGAAAGCACTCAAAGTAAAGACTTAAACTCTTTTGGATTTAAATTCCCAAGTGTTAATGCAAGATCTTCTAGAAATGCCAGATTCAGGGAAGGGAAGGGTTTAGGATATAGACCTATCAGGTTGTTGAAGGGAGCAAGTATGAAATGACACCTTCATTGTTTCTAATCATTCATTTATCAATCCATTCAGTTATCAACTTACCAAACTCTGTAATTTCCTAAGTTTGCATCTGACAAATAATATACAATACCCTTGTCCTCAAGGAGCTCAAGGTACAATGGTGAAAACATACTCAAGTTATCATTCTGTACTGCTAGAAATGTTTTTAGAAAGGAGTGATGGAAGTGTTCTGAGAGAAAAGAGGGTGATTAGCTTTTAACTTCCCCTCTGTGATTAGGCTTCTTTCAAGGGCTCATTTTCCTAACCCAAACCCACAAGTCTGTCGTAGTATTCCCACAAGCCAACAGAGAGCTGAGCATCCTATATTGGCTTAATGATTTCCTCAATAATTGGCGTCTGATGTCCTCAAGCCCTCCAATCAACCCAGTGGTTTCTAACATTCTTCCTTTTCTTCAGTTTGGTTATGAAGGCCGAGTCCCCCTGAAGAGTGCCCGTCTGTTTTATGACATCAGCGAGAAGGCTCGAAAGATTGTAGAATCCTATTTCATGCTGAACTCAACCCTGTATTTTTCCTATACGCACATGGTCTGCCGCACAGCCCTGTCTGGTGAGATCTCAGAGTCTGAACTTGTTCCCGTTTACTCTCTGTGAAATGAGAAAGAAAACAATGTGGAACAAAGCTCTAGGAATGTGTCAGACTTGATACAGAAGAGTTCTACATTTTTAAAACAAAAAAAGCTTACTCATTCTGATTTTTCCCTTCCCTCTTTTTCTACTTTGCTCTTCCCTAAACTATTAGAAGGCCATCACTCTGCCTGTGTTCCTTTCCAAATCCATTGCTTCTGCTTGTTTCAATCACATTAAAAAAAAAAAAAAAAACTTTTCTGCTCTAGGTTTCCCTTTTCAGGGTTTCAGAACCTGGAAATTACAGTCCCCATTATGTCCACAAGCATTGAGGAGAAGTGCTTGGAAGATAAAGGAAACATTAAAAGAAATGTTCTTTAAAAAGACAGAGACCTCCTCACTCCCTGGCATCGCTATTTCTTCTCCACGTCTTCTCTTCAACACCCTCCTAAGGAGGAAGGGGCAAAGACTGTCACAGAAGTAGACTTTCCACTTGTGAATTCTCAGCTGCATAAACTCTGTTCTTTTTAACATTGGCATGTTATCCTCAACCTTTTACTGCTGCACACAAAGCACAGCACGTGAAATGCATGGAATTTCCGCATGTATATTTATAGAGAGCTTTCATAGCTGAAGAAGACAGGTGCGACTTGCCTGCATTTTTTTACAACGATTTCATATCAAATACAGGATCAGAATCACTTGACTGCGCTTGCCCGGTGCTCTTTAGTCTGCTCTGCCTTCTGACTCCTCAAATTTGCAAGGGACATCATCCATAGGAGAAGACAGATAGATTGTCAGCTTTGCTCTTGGAGGTTATGGCACTCCATCTTTCATGCATCCCTGTTCCCTTTTCTGGCAGGTCAACAGGATAGAAGAAATGACCTCAGTCATCCCATCCATGCTGACAACTGCCTGTTGGATCCAGAGGCCAATGAATGCTGGAAGGAGCCTCCTGCTTACACATTCCGGGACTATAGGTACCACCAGCCCCTGCTTCAAAATAAAACTTTTGCCCAATAATTATCAAAACTCCATGGAAATTAGAAAGCTGATCTGTTTTGCTGTCATCACACTCATCTCGATGAAGCAGAGATGCTCAGATAATTTTCTTAAGCAGCTGCCACACCAGAAGTGCCTTCAGCATGTCGTATTTTTATGTTAAAAATCCCTGCTCATTTTGTTGCATCCTATTTCACAGAACACCCGTTTTGTTTTCATACCAAAAAGTGAAGTTTATGTTTTTTTTTTTTCTCACTTGGCTTTCAGTTAAATATATCCTTGTGGTATATGCATCTCATTTTGAGAACAGAGGAGATGCATTTCAACATGCAGAGGGATCTCATCACGTCATTTACCTATGTCTGCGTCTTGTAAATAAGAAACTGGAAACTCAGGAGAAAAAAATGTATTCTTTTATTGAATGATATTGTACTGTGTAAAGGAAAGCATCAGGAGTTGTAGTCACCATGCATATGTGTTCATAACTACACTGTGCTCTATACAAAAACGTTTATTGAGCGCCCCCTACCTGCAAGGCTAGGCTACACCCCTTGGAACTCTGCAGCTGCTTAAGGAAAAATTGCGTCCTTCAGAGTTACTAGCATAAAAGAAAAGAAGAGAGTTTTAGATTCTGTGGGCAACATCGAAGAGCTAGATTAAACCTAGTTAGGTTTTACTTTGGAAAGTGATAAAGGTTTGAAATAAGGTTTGAGGTTTGAGATAAGGTTTGAAATATAACTAAAATTTTAACGTAAGAATGAATAAATACTTCCTATATGGCCCTGGGCTTCCCTTGTGGCTCAGCTGATAAACAATCTACCTGCAAAACGGGAGACTTGGGTTGGATCGCTGGGTTGGAAAGATCCCCTGGAGAAGGGAAAGGCTATTACCCACTCCAGAATTCTGGCCTGGAGAATTCCATGGAGTGGGGTCGCAAAGAGTTGGACACGACTGAGCGACTTCCACTTTCACTTTATATGACCCTACATCTGATCTTACTTTTGAAGTTTAGGAAGGTCAATCATTTTCATCTCTAGTTCAGAGGAAACTTACTAATCAGGCCGGTTGGTTCATGTCCAGTGTCCAGTATTCTGCAGTGATGTCGTGCAGGCATATGAGAGGACAAATGGTTTCCCTTTCTTCTTACAGTGCTCTCCTATATATGAATGATGACTTTGAAGGAGGAGAATTCATATTCACTGAAATGGACGCCAAGACTGTGACTGTAAGCAAGTCTATTCTTGCAAATTTATCTAGCATTTTTCAGTCTCACTTTTGCCATTTTCCAAGGGCTGCTGGATTTCAAATATTCCTGATCTTGAGAATTCAAGAGGTGAACAGAGATCCAGTAAATTTATACATCATAAAATGTTAGAAATGGAATCATCAATAAAAATCTTCTTGTTCATTTTACATATGGGTGATTTAAAGAATACTTTTTAAGGACCATATAGTTAGTGTTAGAACCAGAATGTAGCTCTTCAGATTCTTTTTCAAGTAATTTGATGGAGACATAAAAACACCTGATTTTAAATCACCCACTACTAGGATAAGTCACGTGTCTCTACAGATTGACTTTCATGTACCCTGGTGTCCTGTGTGCTTAGAGCGAGCACTGGTCATCATACCCGTCATTATACAAATTACTATATGCGTGTATATATATATATGTATGTATATATATATGTATCAGTTCAGTTCAGTCGCTCAGTCGTGTCCGACTCTTTGCGACCCCATAAATCGCAGCACGCCAGGCCTCCCTGTCCATCGCCAACTCCCGGAGTTTACCCAAACTCATGTCCATCGAGTCAGTGATGCCATCCAGCCATCTCATCCTCTGTTGTCCCCTTCTCCTCCTGCCCTCAATCCCTCCCAGCATCAGGGTCTTTTCCAATGAGTCAACTCTTCGCATGAGGTGGCCAAAGTACTGGAGTTTCAGCTTCAGCATCAGTCCTTCCAAGGAACACCCAGAACTGATCTCCTTAAGGATGGACTGGTTGGATCTCCTTGCAGTCCAAGGGACTCTCAAGAGTCTTCTCCAACACCACAGTTCAAAAGCATCAATTCTTTGGTGTTCAGCTTTCTTCATAGTCCAACTCTCACATCCATACATGACCACTGGAAAAACCATAGCCTTGACTAGATGGACCTTTGTTGGCAAAGTAATGTCTCTGCTTTTTAATATGCTATCTAGGTTGGTCATCAGAGAAGGCAATGGCAACCCACTCCAGTACTCTTGCCTAGCAAATCTCATGGATGGAGGAGTCTGGTAGGCTGCAGTCCATGGGGTAGCTAGGAATTGGACACGACTGAGCAACTTCACTTTCACTTTCACTAGGTTGGTCATAACTTTCCTTCTAAGGAGTAAGCCTCTTTTAATTTCATGGCTGCAATCACCATCTGCAGTGATTTTGGAGCCTAGAAAAATAAAGTCTGACATTGTTTTCACTGTTTCAACTATTTCCCATAAAGTGATGGGACTGGATGCCATGATCTTAATTTCTGAATGTTGAGCTTTAAGCCAACCTTTTCATTCTCCTCTTTCACTTTCATCAAGAGGCTCTTTAGTTCTTCTTCAGTTTCTGCCATAAGGGTGGTGTCATCTGCATATCTGAGGTTATTGATATTTCTCCTGGCGATCTTGATTCCAGCTTGTGCTTCTTCCAGCCCAGCATTTCTCATGATGTACTCTGCATATGAGTTAAATAAGTAGGGTGACAATATACAGCCTTGACGTACTCCTTTTCCTATTTGTAGCCAGTCTGTTGTTCCATGTCCAGTTCTAACTGTTGCTTCCTGACCTGCATATAGGTTTCTCAAGAGGCAGGTCAGGTGGTCTGGTATTCCCATCTCTTTCAGAATTTTCCACAGTTTATTGTGATCCACACAGTCAAAGGCTTATATATATGTGTATGTATGTGTGTGTGTGTATATATATATATATATATATATATATTCACATAATTATTGTGGTAAGTAAACCTATACTTGAAACTTGATATATATACATTCACACAGACACATATGTGTTACATGTTCACTCTTTTGATGAGATTCTAAACACATCATAATAGACTAAAAATCAAAAGTTAAAGTCAGCCATGATGTTCCTAAATAAACTAATGCCTTTGGAAAACCAGCCTACTGAGCACTTATAAACCATATAGCCAGAATCTTTGGTTTTTAAGTCAAACAGCATGTAGAAAACATGCATGGTGAAAAAATAGAATTTCTGATTGAGAAGATAATTGAATTGTAAATAGATTATGACACATTTCTTTCCTCTCTGCAAAGCTAAAATTACTGAAACATGTATGTGATAAACTTCAAGGATTTTCCATTATATAGGCTATTTCCACAATCTTATGTGAGTTTTATGTATTTTCCTTCATATTTGTACTCTTTTCTCAGTATCATTCATGTCATACCAACTGGGGTTTAAGCAGATGATATAAAAAAAATGCATTATCAAATTTAAAGGGAAAACTTATGGGAATTCTGGCTAAAATTGTCCATAAATATTGATATAATTAAGAAAAATATTCCATGTAGTTTAATATACTGTAATTCAAAAGGTCATGGTGCCTCAAACTTTTTTTTTAATTTTGGTAAAAAGCTTAAATTTTAACATGTCAGCATTTTGATATTTCATGATCTGGGAAATTAAATCAAGACTGGTGATCTGGACTCAGTTTAAATCCTGATACACGACTATCACCTTTTGAAAATCCTCTGTGCAGAACGTATTTGATTTCTGAGCTCTGTTAACAGGTTCAGAAATGCTTACATCTCACCCAATTGGAAAGGGAATCAAACAGGTGGTTGGAAGATTTCTTTGCTTCTACTCCATCTAGTGGCCAAATTTGGAAATGCCCAATGTTTGAAAGTAAACCAGCCGGGAATACTATGCATAAATCGTTAATTTCATGAATCACTAACATATGTGAATTCACCAGTTTCTGAATGCAAGCTCATTGTAATTTTGCGTTTTAAAGATGTGAAATCAGACACTACTCCTCTTTTAGATATTTATATTTTTAAGATAAAGTTGTAACTATACCAAAAGTACTAATTTAAACAATGTTTTGATGAAAAAGTTCCAAGTTGAGAGATATATTTGCCGAAATAAGTTCTACTTTAGATGAATGCATATGCTGGAGTTTAGGGGCGTTTTGTAGCTAATTAAAATTCTGAGGTAACGAGTGCCAATAACAAAGAGAAATGGGTAGTTTTCCTTTTTACCTCTCCCCTCTTTGATTCTGGAGGGAAAATTGATTTATTTCTGGAGCAGGGAAAAAACCCAACTTTTGGCTCCATTAAGAAAATTGTTCTAAATTCTTTACTTTCAAAAAATCTGCAATTTCCTTGGCAGTTCAGTGGTTAGGACTCCCTGTCTGGAACTGGGATTTGATACAGAGGAGCCTGGTGGGCTGCAGTCCATGGGGTCGCTAAGAGTCGGACACGACTGAGCGACTTCACTTTCACTTTTCACTTTCATGCTTTGGAGAAGGAAATGGCAACCCACTCCAGTGTTTTTGCCTTGAGAATCCCAGGGACCGGGGAGCCTGGCGGGCTGCGGTCTACGGGGTCGCACAGAGTCGGACATGACTGAAGCGACTTAGCAGCAGCAGCAGCAGCAGGGAATTAAGGGGCTTCCCAGGGAGCTAGTGGGAAAGCTACTGGGAGGTGGTAAAGCTCCCTGAGAAATGGGTAAAGCTCAGTTCAACAGTACATGAACCGAGAAGTTCCAGATGTTCAAGCTGTATTTAGAAACGGCAGAGGAACCAGAGATCAACTTGCTAAATCCGTTGGATCATAGAAAAAGCAAGAGAGTTCCAGAAAAATATCTACTTCTGCTTTATTGACTACTCCAAAACCTTTGACTGTGTGGATCACGAAAAACTGGAAAATTCTGAAAGAGATGGGAATACCAGACCACCTGACCTGCCTCTTGAGAAATCTGTATGCAGGTCAGGAAACAATAGTTAGAACCAGACATGGAACAATGGACTGGTTCCGAATTGGGAAAGAAGTACGTCAAGGCTGTATATTGTAACCCTGGTTATTTAACTTAAATACAGGGTACATCATGCGAAATGCCAGGCTGGATGAAGCATGAGTTGGAATCAAGATTGCTGGGAGAAATATCAATAACCTCAAATATGCAGATGACACCACCCTTATAGCAGAGAGCGAAGCGGAACTAAAGAGCCTCTTGATGAAAGTAAAAGAGGAGAGGGAAAAAGCTGGCTTAAAACCCAACATTCAAAAAACGAAGATCATGTCATCCGGTCCCATCACTTCATGGGACATAGATGGGGAAACAGTGGAAATGTGACAGACTTTATTTTCTTGGGCTGTAGAATCACTGAAGATGGTGACTGCAGCCATGAAATAAAAAGACACTTGCTCCTTGAAAGAAAAGCTATGACCAACCTAGACAGCATATTAAAAAGCAGAGACATTTCTCTGCCAACAAAGGTCCATCTAGTCAAAGCTATGGTTTTTCCAGTAGTCACGTATGGATGTGAGAGTAGGACCATAAAGAAAGTTGAGCACCAAAGAAGTGATGCCTTCAAACGGTGGTGTTGGAGAAGACACTTGAGAGTCCCTTAGACAGTGAGGAAATCAAGCCAGTCATTCCTAAAGGAAATCAGTCGTGAATATTCATTGGAAGGACTGATGCTGAAGCCTAAGCTCCAATACCTTGGCCATCTGATGTGAAGAGACAACTCTTTAGGAAAGCCCCTGATACTGGGAAAGATTGAAGGCAGGAGGAGAAGGGGACGACAGAGGATGAGATGGTTGGATGGCATCATCAACTCGATGGACATGAGTTTGACCAAGCTCCAGGAGTTGGTGATGAAAAGGGAAGCCTGGCATGCTGGAGTCCATGGGGTTGCAAAGAATTGAACACAACAGAGCAAGAGAACTGAACTAAGTGGTAAAGAACCCGCCTGCCAATTCAGAAGATGTAAGAGACACGGGTTTGACCCCTGGATAGGGAAGATCCCTTGGAGGAGGGCATGACAATCCACTCCAGTATTGTTGCCTGGAGAATCACATGAACATAGGAGCCTGGCAGGCTACAGTCCATAGGGTTGCAAATAAGCACAACTGAAGTGACTTAGCAGCATGCACGTACAAGTAACTAAGATCCTGCAAGCTGTGTGGTGTAGCCAAAAAACATTAGAAGAAAAATCTGGAAGTTGTGTAAATACTGGATGGTGGCTTAAGATTTACATTTATTCAAGACAAATACAGCACAGAGCCTTCTCTGACTTTAATCATCAGTTAGATATAAAGCAAAAGGAACTTTCTTTTATCATACTTGGAAAAAACATGGATTATTTTCAACAGCAGTATATTTGTGAAACACAATTATTTAGGAATTTTAGTTTCTCTGTGCAAGTTTGAAAAAGATAAAATCTAATGAGTTCCATTTGCTTCATGAAAAACTAAACTCAGTGAGGCTGTGTTCCAAAAGTGTGTTTATAATCATTTAGCTAAACTTCAGAATACACTTTCTCATAGAAGCCACATTATCAGTGGAGCTTGTTTATTTCTTCACATACCTGATTTATGACAGGTCATTCTCTCCATGTGATGAGGTTAGTCCTTTGTCACCCCACGCACCTATAACCAATGCCAATGGCTTCAAGCAATTGATAGCTTCTTCTCCTAAGCTTTCCCGGAGTCCTTCATGTGTAAACACACTTTCAATTCTTCCATCAGAGACAAAGCATTAAGTTGTCCCCATGCCCTCTCTTTAGAACTGTAAGATGCTGATGCCAAGACTCTATAATCACACAGAAGCAATAGCAACCACATGTGGATAAGTGAGTCCTGACCAGAACCAGGGGATGAGCAGCTCAGAAAACTTAAAAGTAGATCCTAAAGTCATGTATATAGGAAGGCTTTCCTGTCCTGCCTCATTTGCTTCAAGTATCAGTGATTTTGCTGTTTCTATGTAGGAATTCCTCCTCCAGAAACACAAAATCAGATTGATACTAAAGGCACCAGTAACTAGGAAACTCTAAATTTACATCAGAAAGTTACTTTGACTTTGATAAAGCTGATTAAGAAAAACGACTCTCTCTAGCAAAGACAAATCACTCCTCAATTATTGAGAATAGAGGAGTAACCAGAAAAGTGACTATGTTTTCCTGCTCTTCCCTTTCACACACACACACACACACACACACACACACACACACACCTGGGTCTCAGGATTTTTCACTTCTCCACTTACTTTTGACCTTCCACTTGTTGGCACACAGTCTGGGAGTACTTAAGTTAGTTAACATTCAAGAATTTCAGGAAATTTTCCAACTATTATTCCTGAAGCTGCCGGTGAGAAAACTTAGCCATTGAATTTTATGGTGAAGGGAACCAAAGGTTCTTCTATGGGCATCTATCAACTCAAGTCAATTCAGAAAATAGCTAATTAGAATGGGTCCATCTTATCAAATAGTCCAACAATTGGTACCACTTTCCTGCTTTTATTTCTAAGCTGTACTATGGAATAAGTCTGGTTTCTATGTTTCTCAAGAAAGAAAAATGAACTCTGCTTAGATCAGACACTTTAAACATGAAAGCAAGACCCCTAAAATCCCATTACTTCAGCTTATTTAGTTTAGGGAGCCTGTTTGCTTGATCTAAGCAGTGCTTCTTTCCCTTATACCTTGTTCTCCCTAATCAACTCCACCTGAGCCATGCACAAGCTTGGAAGGACTGTGCCAATCATTTCCGAGCCCTAGAGGCTATGGAATGGGTCACCCAAAGGAGTGATGTGTTCTCATCACTAGGGGTATAAAAGTATTGGCTGAGGACTCCAGGGCAGGAATATTGTAACAGGAATTAAAATAGCAACTAAGATTAGACTTGAATTTTTAAAACTTTTTATTTTGAAAAATCCACAAACATGAATGCACCATTAAGGAATTAGAAAGGGTGCATCACTACCTAGGCTTTCCAGCTGACACAGTGGTAAAGAATCTGCCTGCCAATGCAGGAGACACAGGAGACGCAGGTTCCATCCCTGGGTCCAGAAGATCCCCTGGAGGAAGAATGGCAACATGTTCCAGTATTCTTATCTGGAAAAGTCTATGGACAGAGGAGCCTAGTGGGCTACAGTCCCTGGGGTTGCAAAGAGTCACACACAACTGAGCATACACACCACTACCTAGATCAATTGTAATAATTACAAGCACCCCAGATTTCCCCATGATTTGTTTTTGTCATTCCACAAATATTAAATGTATATTTACTTAGGCTGTGCTGGTACTAAAATTAGAGAGATGAATTAAAAGAGAAAGCCTTTGCTGTCAAGGCGTTTGCCAGCCACCAACACAGCACGTATTGAACAGTTACCACGTGCCATGGACTGTGATGACCATTTTACCTGATAACTTTATTTCCTGAATTAGGTATTATTTTGACCTTATCTTTGTCTTATAGATCAGGAAGTTGGAAACAGTCTATGTCTTCTTCAGCCCCAGGATTCCATCGTTCTTTGACAAAACTTGACTCAAGTAATTGAGTAGAAGGATAGAGAAGGGGGGTTGTAGGAATGTTCACAGTATTCAAATTGAGAGTCATATTTTCACTTTCTTTCTCAGGCCTCTATAAAACCAAAGTGTGGGCGCATGATCAGCTTCTCGTCTGGAGGAGAGAACCCACATGGGGTGAAGGCAGTCACCAAGGGCCAGAGGTGTGCTGTGGCTCTGTGGTTTACCTTGGACCCACTTTATAGAGAATTGGTGAGTTTCTGACCCCTCGCCCTCAGAAAGTCAATGAGACACCCTATAGAACTGCTTCACAAACTAATTGATCTGAAAATTCTTATGAGCTGATTCATAGCCCTTCAGCAATCTTAGAGATCATGGGGGAAAGTAAAAGTACTTTCCAGTACTGGCCCTGTTTTCCAAGCAAGAACACATTTTCTTAATCAGATCCATGACTTAGCAATTACACATCTGATTTTTGCACTGTAAGTTTTAGGAAAAGGGGCTAAGAATGCAGCTCTTGATCAGATGGGTTTTTATAAGTGAATGTTTGAAGAAATAGACATCTCAGTGATATTCAGCACTCTCCTAAATTAGTCCGGAGCTTATTAACAAATTGTAGCATCCGGAAAGAGCAATCATTTTCCACTGGTCACCAAGAAGACTGATTTGTTGTCTCAACAAACCCTTAAAAAGTTCACTGAATCATTCATGAAACACTTATCAAAGACAATGAGGGGACATGAACATTTATTATTTACTACTATTGAGTTAAATATTAAAATATTTTTATTGTCTTAGAAGTGACTGAGGACAATTAGTCTGGATAAGAGACTATGATCTCACCCTTCTGGATGTTCGGAGCAGAGGTTATAGTGTTTGTAAATCTGCCCAGGTGACACTCGTGGTAAAGAACCCACCTGCCAATGCAGGAGACATAAGAGACCTGGATTTGATCCCTGGGTTGGGAGGATCCCCTGGTGGAGGGCATAGCAACCCACTCCAGTATTCTTGCCTGGAAAATCTCATGGACAGAAGAGCCTAGTGGGCTATAGGCCATAAGGTCGCAAAGAGTTGGACATGACTGAAATGACTTAGCAGGCACAGCACATGAAGCTATAGAGGAATGAATTAAATCCTATAGATACAGCCCCTGGGAGGAATATCTAGGCTCAACATAAGGAATAACTTTCAAACCAACTCCACCATTTGGTAGAATTCTCTTCTTTGGAAGCACAGAGTTACTTGTCACTGGATGACTCTAATCATAGCCTCAGCAACTTCTTGGCATGGAAAGCTGAGCCTGAACCTGAATCTTCATGGCAGGGGCTAAACCAAGTGACTGCAAAGTCTCCTCCAGCCTTGAGTCTTAATGAAGCTATGAAATTCTAGTCTTTAAACCGGCATGCGAACCAGTTTTCCTCTTTAGATCCCTAAATTGGATCCAATTGCATCAGAAACAGTTTAAAATGAATTTCTCTTTCTTATATATTACTTTTGCCATCCAAACCTAACTCAGTTTTTAGGCCTCATTTCTAAACATTCTGTCACATGTTTCACAAATGTTTATAAAAGATCTACTGTGTGCTTGGAAAACTACACTAGGTGGGCATTAGGGGTACATGATTGAACAAGGCAGAGCTTTGACCACAAGGAGCTTGGAGAGGCCACAGGAAACTGATGGGGAGAAAACAGCATCTGCATTTGTAGGGAGATATCAAAGGAGACTTACTTACACAGAAAGTGTTGGTCGCTCAGTTGTGCCCAGCTCTTTGCAACCCCATGGATGGCAGCCCACCAGGCCTCTGTCCATGGGATTTTCCAGGCAAGGATGCTGCTGCTGCTGCTGCTGCTAAGTCGCTTCAGTCGTGTCCGACTCTGTGCAACCCCATAGACGGCAGCCCACCAGGCTCCCCTGTCCCTGGGATTCTCCAGGCAAGAACACTGGAGTGGGTTGGGATACTGGAGTGCTATTTTCCTTTCCTTCTCCAGGATTGTTAGCATCGGGCAACCATAAAAGAGCAGAGGATGGCAGCTGGGCACAAAAGAGAGAAAGAACAATCCTGACAGAGGGAGCGGGGCAGGGAGAAATCTGAAAACATCACAAGGGACTGAGTAGTCGCCTTTACATTTAATTCCTCTCTCCTCTTGCCTCCCCACGGCCAGAATCCCAGTGTTCCCCACATCACCCCTTCTTGACTAAAGAATCTAGGTACATGAGTACACAGTGGAGATAACAACATTGTTGGAGAATTGTCTCTTGTTTTTTTTTTTAATATAAATTTATTTATTTTAATTGAAGGCTAATTACATTACAATATTGTATTGGTAGTGTTAAACTTTTAATCAGTTTTATTATTCAGTATCTCAGCCTTTCCTTCAAGATATTTGTTTCTATCAAAATAAGCTCTCTCTCTCTCTCTCTCTCTCTCTCTCTCTCTCTCACTCACACACACACACACACACACACACAAATAACACAAAGTTCTCTTTTTTCCTTCCTAACATGGAAAGTACTAGGGAAAATCCTCCAGTCTCTAGGCTGTGGCGACATCTAGTGGTCACAGAAGAAAATGACCAAAGCTTCTGTGACAGCTACCAGGAAAATCTTGCCTATGACATGATTCCCAGACTTTGCTCCACAATGTAGTCAACTGGGGATCTTTACAAACTATTGACATTTAGTTTATTGACACTATTGACATTAATGGCCCCAACATTTAAAAATCCTAGATTTACTAATTTAGGTGTAGGAAGTTTTAAAAGTTCCCAGATGATTTCAATGTGTAACAAAGTTTGAAAGTCCCTGAATTGTT
Organism: Bos mutus; assembly: GCF_027580195.1. Lineage (NCBI taxonomy): Eukaryota > Metazoa > Chordata > Mammalia > Artiodactyla > Bovidae > Bos > Bos mutus. The sequence goes on from NC_091617.1 coordinate 76,404,204, forward strand.
GAGTCACTCAGTCGTGTCTGATACTTTGCGACCCCGTGGACTGCAGCATGCCAGACTTCCCTGTCCATTACCGTCTCCTGGAGTTTGCTCAAACTCATGTCCATCAAGTTGGTGATGCCATCCAACCATCTCATCCTCTTGTCCCCTTCTCCTCCTACTTCAATCTTTCCCAGCATCAGGGTCTTTTCAAATGAGTTGTCTCTTCACATCAGGTGGTCAAAGTACTGGAGCTTCAGCTTCAGCATCAGTCCTTCCAATGAATATTCAGGGGTGATCTCCTTTAGAATTGATTGGTTTGATCTCCTTGCAGTCCAGGGGGCTCTCAAGAGACTTTTCCAGTACCACAGTGCAAAGGCATCAATTCTCTGGCACTCAGCCTTTTTCATTGTCCGGCTCTCACAGCCTTACATGACTACTGGAAAAACCATAACTTTGACCATATGGACCTTTGTCAGCAAAGTAATATCTCTGCTTTGTCATATACTGTCTAGGTTTGTCATTGCTTTTCCCCCAAGGAGCAAGAACTTTTTCATTTCATGGCAGCAGTCACCATCTGCAGTGATTTTGGAGCCCAAGAAAACAAAGTCTGTCTGTTTCTATTGTTTCCCCATCTATTTGCCATGAAGTGATGGGACCGGATGTCATCCTCTTCGTTTATTTGAATGTTGGGTTTTAAGCCAGCTTTTTCACTGTCCTCTTTCACCTTCTCAAGAGGCTCTTTAATTCCTCTTCACTTTCTGCCATAAGGGTGGTGTCACCTGCATCTCTGAAGTTATTGATATTTCTCCCCAAAATCTTGATTCCAGCTTGTGCTTCATCCAGCCTGGCTTTTTGCATGATGTGTTCTGCATATAAGTTAAATAAGCAGGATGACAACATACAGCCTTGATGTACTCCTTTCCCAATTTTGAACCAGGAGTTAAGCACCTCCTTTCAGGTTAAATCCCTGAGCAAAGAAAGCCTGCCTTTCAAGATGTCATCAGAGCTGGCAGATGTACATGCTCATTAGAGTTTACTTTAAAGGCATTACATTCTCAAGGAGTATTAAGCATCATAAATTCTTAAGGATGCCCAACATTAGAAGCTTTGATTCCTTGTTAGACAGTTCCATCTCTCTTTTAAACTTCTTTTCTTTCAAGAGAGACAAAATTGCAACAGTCTCTTGTGCGGTCAGATCGGAGCATTTTGTATCTACATCAATTTGCTAATCAACGAGGTGTTTTCCCTGCATTAATAAAGCAGTACTCATGTAGGGGCTTCACTAGTGGCTCAGAAGTTAAGTATCTGCCTACAATGCAGGAGACACAGGAGATGCAGTTTCAATCCCTGGGTTGGGAAGACCCCATGGAGGAGGAAATGGCAACCCACTCCAGTATTCTTGCCTGGGAAATCCCATGGACAGAGAAGCCTGGCAGTCTATAGTCCATGGGGTCACAAAGAGTTGGACACGACTGAGCATGCACACACACACTCACGTGTTTTATTTGGACATTATGACAACTGTTTAGTTTTCTGTTATTTAGTATATCTGGTCCTTGTCAACATTACGCTCAATTATAAACTCTTAAATAAAGGAGATTTTATTATCAAGTCATAAAATAATCAAGTTCTTTGTATAACTTACTATGCTGGGAACTGTGCTGGGGACTACCTATAGGAGATACAAATAGGCATAACTTTTATTTTCAGGGAACTTGAAGTCAAAGTGAAGAGACAATACAGGGACCTGAGTAATTAAAACACAAGGCAAAATTCAGCAAGAATTATTAGAGCCAAAAATGCATGGTGTTCATGGGACAGAAAGAGGGAACCAGCAAAGGTTTCATGGAGGAGATGGCATTTAATAGGAGCCTTAAAGGATGAACATGATTTCTTAAGGGAGAGACATTTTTGGCATGTTAGACATCTACCCATGTATTTATTCATCAACTGTTATACTGTGCTGTGCTGTGTTCAGTCACTCAGACATGTCTGACTCTTTGCGACCCTGTGGACTATAGCCCGCCAGGCTCTTGTGTCCATGGGGTTCTCCAGGCAAAAATACTGGAATGGGTTGACATGTCCTCCTCCAGGGGGTCTTCCCAAACCAGGGATAGGACCTGTGTCTCCTGTGTCTCCTGCATCGCAGGCCAATTCTTTACCACTGAGCCATCCTGCTAAATGTTAGTTGCTTTTCTGGGCACAGAAAATAGAACAGTGCCCCCCAAATGACAAGATTCCCTGTTTTCCTGGAGCTTAACTTCTAGTGGAAAAAGACAGCACATAAATAAAGAATAAACAGTTGAAGGATTTTCAGGTAGTGAGAAGGTATGTATGGGAAAGAAAATAAGACAGCTGATTTTAAAGTAAAAAGGAGGGGGTAGCAAAGTGTGAGAGGCCTCTCCAGCCAAAGAAAGGAAGAAGCCAACAGTGATAAAGGTCTTGGGAGGAGTGTTCCAGGGAGAAGAGGTTGCAAAGGCCCAAAGATGAGAAGGAGCACAGAATGGTCAAGAAGCAAAAAAAGCCAAGGTGACCAGAACATGGTATGTGAGGTAGAGAATGGGCTGAAGGGAGAACACAGAACAGGCAGCAGTTAGACTTGATGAGTTGTTCAGGAAATATGAATTCTCTTCCAATGTATTCTGTAAAAAGGCATAGAAAAAAATCCGAACAAAATTTTTGACCTGCCCAATGGGAAAGAAGCCATGTCCCTTCCCCTTTCCCCTGCCTCCCCCGATCCTGAGAATTACAGGATAGGAAAGACTGCCGTAGCTAACATATCATAGACCAGCGTCATAGAAAAGAAGGTGAAAAGATGTGGGGGACTGGAGATGTCATTTGGAAGTAGGCCAACTGGGTCAATGGTGGGGGAGCAGTAAGAGAAACACAGGACGTGATGGAAGCAGTGCTTAAATCCTAGGGACACTCAACCTAGACTAGGATGAGGAAGGCCTTCGCAAAGCGCGGTATCCAGAGATCTCAAGGTAAGTCAGGAAGGTGGAGTGTGAGGCAAGGTGAAAGGAGAAGACAAGGTGAACTGAAGAAGAAAGAGAAATCCAAGTCCTTACAAGCACATCAAGAAAGGTGGACCCAGAGCGTCCAGCAATGGGAACCCATGCAAGGGCTGTGAGCAGTGAGCTGGAAAGGCAAGTGGCCATGATTCCAGTGCAGAGGGTCCAATAGGAGCGTGTGGGAGGGGATGTGACACAGATCAGTTTGAAAGCTACCACAGCAATTAAGTTAAGAGACAACAGGGTCCTCAAGCAGGAGCGATTTTTCCTGCTGCTGTGCAATTGGCAACATTTAGAGTTTTTTTGGTTGTCACAACCTGGACTTGGTTGCCACTGGCTACCTGCAGTAGGCAGAGCCAGAGATGCTGCTAAATACCCTCAATGCACAGGACACCTCTCCACCCCCCACCAACAAAGAGTTATTATTTGCTCTAAAATGTCAGCAGGGCCACGCTTGAGAAACACTGGCCTAAACTAAGGTAACAGTTCAGTTCAGTTCAGTCGCTCAGTTGTGTCCAACTCTATGACCCCATGGACTGCAGCACACCAGGCCTCCCTGTCCATCACCAGCTCCCAGAGTCTATTCAAACTCATGTCCATCAAGTCAGTGATGCCATCCAACCATCTCATCCTCTGTCGTCCCCTTCTCCTCCTGCCCTCAATCCCTCCCAGCATCAGGTTCTTTTCCAATGAGTCAGCTCTTCACATCAGGTGGCCAAAGTACTGGAGTTTTCAGCTTCAATATCAGTCCTTCCAATGAACACCCAGGACCGACCTCCTTTAGGATGGACTGGTTGGATCTCCTTGCAGTCCAAGGGACTCTCAGGAGTCTTCTCCAACACCACAGTTCAAAAGCATCAATTCTTCGGCGCTCAGCTTTCTTCACACTCCAACTCTCACATCCATACATGACTACTGGAAAAACCATAGCCTTGACTAGACGGACCTTTGTTGGCAAAGAAATGTCTCTGCTTTTGAATATGCTATCTAGGTTGGTCATAACTTTCCTTCCAAGGAGTAAGTGTCTTTTAATTTCATGGCTGCAGTCACCATCTGCAGTGATTCTGGAGCCCAAAATATAAAGTCTGACAATGTTTCCACTGTTTCCCCATCTATTTCCCATGAAGTGATGGGACCAGATGCCATGATCTTCGTTTTCTGAATGTTGAGCTTTAAGCCAACTTTTTACTCTCCTCTTTCACTTTCATCAAGAGGCTTTTGAGTTTCTCTTCACTTTCTGCCATAAGGGTGGTGTCATCTGCGTATCTGAGGTTATTGATATTTCTCCCAGCAATCTTGATTCCAGCTTGTGCTTCTTCCAGCCCAGTGTTTCTCATGATGTACTCTGCATATACGTTAAATAAGCAGGGTGACAATATACAGCCTTGACGTACTCCTTTTCCTATTTGGAACCAGTCTGTTGTTCTATGTCCAGTTCTAACTGTTGTTTCCTGACCTGCATACAGGTTTCTCAAGAGGCAGGTCAGGTGGTCTGGTATTCCCATCTCTTTCAGATATTTCCACAGTTTATTGTGATCCACATAGTCAAAGGCTTTGGCATAGTCAATAAAGCAGAAATAGATGTTTTTTCTGGAACTCTCTTGCTTTTTCAATGATCCAGCGGATGCTGGCAATTTGATCTCTGGTCCCTCTAAGGCAACAGTACGTGCACTGAAAAGAAAGGGTCAGAAACAAGGGGCAGAACAGAGAGGACTCGGTGGTATATCAGATCCAAGAAACTATCATCAGGCTTTGGGGTGAATGTGGAAGTCGTGATGGTCTTAACTGAGAGAGGAATTCTGTGAAGAGGACAGAGTAGCTCTGCAGGGGAGAAGCTGTAGAATTCAGCTTGACAACTGAGCTGGAGAACTGAGTTGGAGATGTCTGTGGGACCACAAGTTAGAAATGGAAGTTGCAGTTGACTATATAAGATTTCTTGACAAGAGAGTAGTCTTGGAAGGTAATTGCTGAGTATACAGGGAAGTCAGGAGAAGGCACCTGGATAGGGATAGAATGAGGCTACATCTTTAGCTGGATTTAGCATCCATTCATGTACAGATGATACCTGGAAATGTTGGGGGAGCATCTGGCACTGGCATCGCTTGTAACAGCAATGTTTATATTGTCTTTTTTTACAGGAGCGAATACAGGCGGATGAAGTGATCGCAATCCTGGATCAGGAACAGCAAGGGAAGCACGAACTGAATATCAATCCCAAAGATGAGCTATAAAAATGAGAAAAAGAGTCTCTATCAAATATTTATTTAAATTGTTAATCTTATGAGAACTTTTTTATTTTTGTACAGAGCCACGGTATAAATTAACAGGTTAATATGAATCAGCAAATCTCCCTTCTGTGCCTAAGGATGCTTTCTTTGCCTCAGTCTGTCTGTCTGTCTTGGTTTTCTCAGCAGATTGTCTTTCAAAGCCCAGTCACCCCTTCCCCACTGTGCGTGCGCATGTGCGCGCGCACACGCACACACACAGACTTCATTTGCTGCAGATCCTAAAATTCAAGCAGAAAGAATAAGTCCATTCCTGGCGAAACAACAACTCCTATGCATGCCCAGATCTAAAGTTAGAATGTGATCGGACTCAGAAGGCCTTTCTGGCTCTGTGACTTTCAGCCACTGTCTTTCCCAGAGCTGATGGCTGTGACTCTGAAGGGTCCATGGTGAGGTCAGAACTGCTTCAAGTCACTGCCCTGAGGGCCCCCCAGGCTCTGCAAAGGGACAGCTCTGATGAAGACTGTGAGACGGAGGGGTCAGCCTTCCCAGGCCTGGGTGGAGTTTTTGACTCTGGTGTTTTTAGCATAGAGCACCCTTACACTGGAAGCTTTGATTCACCCTCCACTATGCGCTAGTCCAGAAAGGACTGCCCTAGGAGTGTTGTCTTTAAAAAGCGTTTTTCAAGGGTTGAAGTAGAATGGTTCTTCATCCCAGCGATTCTGGAAGAAAATCTTTAATCCCACCTGAATGTGGGCACCATGCTACACTGCCCGAGAGAAGGATGTTTTGTTCTTCAGGGAGAAAAAATGGATTTCTGGTTGATTCCACTCTTCATCTGAGTGTATTTTGAGCCCCTTCTACCCCTTCCCCCACCTATGGTGCTCTCCAGCTCATGGATTTTAGTGTTTGTATCTGATTTGTTTAATAAAGGGAGGCTTGTTTTAATATCCAGCATTTGTTTTTCTTCTCCCAAATGTTTGGTTTATCTCCAGGTAATCCAAACAGGAGCTTTGGGGACCACCCAGGGATAATATTGGATCATGGTTCATTTTGTTGGCAGGGGCTTGGGGCTGCAAGGAAGGTATGAGCATTCCTTCTGAAGAAACAGGGATGGTTAGCAAAAAGATGTTAATCCAGAGAATATCTGGGGTCCTTGATGCTGGTTCTAAGGAAAATACTACCAAGACAGTGTTTTGCGGGGGTGGGGAATGGGGTTATTCTAGCTGAGAGAGTCTGCTCCACTAAGCCAGGGGAGATCACCTGACTCTTTGATGGGCAGTGGTAGAGGCTGTAGCCCTTAAGAAAACCAACAGATAAAAACATTTTCTAGGGACTTATCTGGTGGTTCAGGGGCTAAGAATGCTCCCAATGCAGCAGACCCAAGTTCCATCCCTGGTCAGGGAACTAGATCCCACATGTTGCAACTAAGATCCTGTACTAAGAGTTCTTCAAGAAAGTCTGCAACATACTGCAGTGAAAATCAAAGATCCCACCCGCTGTAATGAAGACCTGGCACAGCCAAATAAATACTTTTTAAAAATAGCAACAATATATTCAATCATTATTAAAAAATTGATAAAAATCACAGTAACTTTCTGCCATTTATGATCTTGGGTAGTGGTAAGAACATTCATCCTTTGAGACTGAAAAATTGAGTCATAATGATTTGTGTGCCATCTGTTTTTCACCCAACCCTCTGGTTGGGGGAGTGGAAAGAGCATTAGATTATAATCCCATCCCGATCAAATATGCTCTGCTGTGTGACCCGGAGCTAGTCTCATTCCCTTTCTGGGCTTCAGTCTCCTCTGAAAATGACATCATTGCCAGTAATTGTTCCCAGAAACCGTCCCTCTTGATCTAAATACAAAACAAAGTCAAAAGAAAACAAACCTAAAACTCTGATTTTAGAAACATTCACAAATACCAAATTTACTTCTACTAACATTTGGAGAATTGTGTATGGGTTCATTGTGTGTGTATGTGATTTTAAAACCCGGAACCTAATTTTAGGTCTGAAATTCCCTAAGCTTTGGAACAGGAGGTTGCTATTTGTCTGCTGCTTTACTGAGAAATGTTTGCTGACGCTCAGATTTGCTAATAGGAGGTTCTGGCCAAGGATCTAATTTCTGTTTTCTGGCAACAAGGCATCAACAAAGAAAACCATCTTTGGCTCAATGCGGTCCTTGCTTCCTGGGTGCTCCCGGTGCTCTGGGAGAGGCCAGGACTCCAGGACCGAGTCTGCCTTTCAGTCCCGCAGGCAGTGAGCAGAGGCCTCAGGAGATGGGCGTCATGGTAAATCCCCATCTTGTACCACCCCTGACAACACAGAGCTGTTATTCCTGTTGTGCAGGCTACCAGGGTTGGGTTCTCTACTTGGGACGTCACGTAGACACTCAGGCATTTGTGTTCTAATCTGCCTCACATCAAACCACGCATAATTTCATTCAAATATTAGCGAGTGTCATCAGATGATTTTGTAGAGGACTGAGCTTAGAAATCACTTTCTATGTGATGTCTGGCCCCTTGTGTAGAAGGATGGGAAAGCTCATTAGAATTTCTTAAGTTTTCAGAGCTAAAGGAGGCTGTAGAAATTGCAATTCAATTCTGTCTTTCTGTCTGGGAGGAAACTGAGGCTCAGAAGTTGAGAAAATGATTGTGTGGTTGCAGAATTCAAGCAGGAAGAGCTGGGGCTTCTGAATTGAGTTGTACGAGAATCCTGGCCCAGGGCAGCATCCTCTAGAAGATGGGTAACTTTTTCTCTTTGGCCAAAGGTGGTACTTGGTCATCAGTCCATGGATGGACCTGTAGTTCAGTTAGGACCTGCAGGACTGTGTTCAGAAGTGATGTCTTTCTCGAATTCCCTTAAAAGTGCTATATGTGCTTGAGACAGCCCAGGCTAAAAGCCCAGTTTTTATGACTCCAAGTCTAGGACTCTTCATCTCTGTCTCACTGGGAACTATCTCACCCTAAGGACTCTCCTGTGTGTAAAACGCCCAAGATATTACAAAGCTTCTGTTTTCTCCCGTATTGTTGGATTGAATGCTCAAGACACAGGACGGGTTCTTACACTAGAAACCCCAGGAAGTGTTCGGAGTCCAGATTATGAGGCCCGTTTGGCAGATGAGGAAACGGAGAGCAGTGAAGTGAAGTCAGAGCCTATGCCCACTGGGCTTAGAGGGTGCAGGTCTGAGGCAGAAGCAGCCTTTTGAACAGGAAGGAAAACAAGTGCCAGCGTGTTTGCTTCCAGGCATGCCTACTCTGAAATTGTACATTCATGTAAAGAACAGAGTTAGATTTTTATCAAACCTAAACTTTTCCTCCTTTCTTATTTTCCCGTTGATGTGTGAAGGCATATTTCCCCCTTCTCTCCTTGGAGAAGGATTGAATGTGGTTGCAAAATTCAGTGAAACAATACTGGGTGCCGGGCCCTGCTTTCATGATGCTCACCAAAGGGAAGAAGGTTCTAGTCAGGTGCCATTTTCCACCCACTCCAAGGCAGAAAGGATCTGGCATTTCTGTTTCCTCTTGAGAAAACCCTGACTCAGAACAGACCCATTTTCTTAGAAGTGTGGGGTCCTTTCCTCAGAGCCCTGAATGTGAATTGCTTGACAGGGAAATTTTAGTTTTAGCATGGTTTTCATCACTGCTTTGTGCATAGAATTCTTTGGCACTTTTTCAGCTGAGGAGAAGCCATGGAATGAGTCAGTGCCATTTAATAGTATATATCTATGAATTTTAATTGAAGTACAAATGCTGAATTATTTCGCATAAGACAGCCATGGGGAAAATCTCCCTCACTGACGTCAAGAAAGGAGGTAATGAGGGCCACCTCACTAGATCCTGATGCCAAGGATCAGGTGTGCTGAGGTGACTGACAATGGTAGGGCTGAGAAGTGGGGAAGAGTTGAGCTGGTCCCACATCCAAAGCTCTTCTCAGAAACAGGAACCATTTGGCAAAACGCTGCCAAACCGAAGTTAAAATGGCCTATGGGATGATCCTGGTTGCATCCTGCCAAGAAGTCTGTGATGTGAAGTGACCTCCTCCACACAGTCCCTCTTCCCACCCACAAATCTACTCCCAGATAATTCGATGTTTCCGACATGAGACATAAGGGCCCCTACCATTCCAGACCCACATGATTTCTTCAGACACACCGAGACACATAACACCCACCACTGTTTGGGCTCGCTGCTGGGTTGGAACTGCAGACTCATGGTGTCAGAGCTTCCTCCTTCCCACCTCCCACCAGGTAATCATGGTGTTTCCTCTCCCCACTGCTGATCTCAGAGGCCAGACGACCTCAAGTCTGGGACAATCTGATCTTAGATCCTGGCTTGCTCTACAATAGATGGCATCTGCCATGTGAAAAGCTGGCTGAGTCACTCACCTCTGCATTGAAAGAGCTTATAAAGGGCTCACAAGACAGATAGCCAAACAAAAGTTTCCTGTTCTCTCTTCTCCTGACATGCATTGCTAGGGAGGAAAATCTGAATGCTCTGTTAATTCAATATACAACCCACTTTTTCTGGTCTATGATACCCCTTGGGGGAAGGTAAACAAAATGAGCTTCACCCTTTCTTTCCTTGTTAGGCTATTAGAGATTGAGGCTACAGATGGGTTTGACAACCTTTCTACCTTAACAGCCTTTCTATAAGCCATCTTCTGCTTTGGAAATGCCAATCAGCTCCGTTCATCTGAGTGCCCTCTTGAAATTGGGAATTGAGGGTCATCCCATCTTTCTGGGAACACTTGCCCTTGGCCCATCATGTCAGATTCAGGTAATTTCCCTCATGACAGAGGTACCTAAAAAGGCCCTAGAAATCCTACCTAGACCCCCCTAAATTATCCTTGTTCCTCCCAAGCTGATGCTGTTACCTCTGAATTGCTATCTGATGGTGGGTGGGGAGAACAATGAGGACCAGACAAGAAGGGTTACCTGTAAAGTCTCATCTTTTTCCACTTATAAATCATATGTCCCATTGTTTCAAAGGGTTGTAATCATGGTTGGCATTTACAAAGCTTTTTTTATGGTCTTGAAGCACTTGGCAGTCAAATGAAAGTACATAATTATCCCGAGAGACACATCAGTGCAATCTTCATTTTGTAAACAGGGAAAAGGAACAGGCACAGGAAAGGAGGTATAGGAAACCTCTGGCCATTGAGGAAATCATTCCTGAGATACCTTGTGAGCGGCTCCTCAGTAGTGGGTTTAGAGAAGTGTTCAAAAATGAGTATGATTTTATCCCCTCCTTTAAGAATTTCAAAGTAAAGTGGAAAAAATAGATGTAAAGGAATGAAAAATATAAAATGAGACAAGTGTGGTGACAGGAGGGCTATAATAGAGGCAGGTACAAAAAAGGCCACATGAGTTCAGAGAAGGGAGTGGCTGGAGGGAGGGAGAGCTTAACAGAGAAGATGGCAGTTACCTTGGGTCTTGAGTGCCTGTCTGTCACCAATAAGCAGAAATGAGCCACGATGGCCTCAGCTGAAAAAGCGGTTTAATTTGAGCCTGTTGGTTTCTTGGGTTCTAAAATACTAACCTTTCAGAAGAGTTGGAGAGTTTATTTTATATGTTTAAAGATTTTTTTTTTTTGACATGGACTATTTTTAAGGTCTTTATTGAATTTCTTACAATATTGTTTATGTTTTTTGGCTGCAAGGCATGTGGGATCTTAACTCCCCACTCAGGGATCAAACCCATACCTCTTGCATTGGAAGGTGAAATTTCAACCCCTGGACCACCAGGGAAGTCCCTGGAGAGTTTATTTTAAAGTTGGTGTTTTGAAAGTGGGGAGGGATGAAATCTTTACTACTAATTGCCCTGGGAATGCAAGTTAATGAATGCTGTGAAAATCCAAATAAATACCAATTTAAAAGGGGCTTTATTTTATTCCCTTGTCAGGAGGTTTATTTAAGTGGGTGGAGCAAAGCCACTAAGGATCAGGCTTCTTGATGAAAAGTAGAGCTGAGGGGAACCTCACCTTTCAGGTCAAGATCCATGAAGTTGCCCAGTGGCACTTCCCTCTGTCCATGAGTCCAAGAAATCTCTCATTCCATATGCCCTGGGGCCAGCCACTCTCTCAAATGCTTACACATTCATCTCACAAATGGGAAAAATGATGATATTCCAGCCCATCTGAGGATATTCAGATGTGTTGTCTGCAAAAACCTAAAGCATCTGGTAAAATCAGTCAAGCTTATTGTAAAACCAGAAAAATATGGGATGTTTTAGTAAGGACATTTCTTTTACCGTCATGCAGGAAAGAGAGTTTCAGCAGCTTTGGGACTCCTTGGAAGCAAACTGTCTCCAGCAGACATTGAAGGGGACCTTCTACCTCATTTAAAACCAGAGTCCAATAAAACATCATGCAATAAATTGTCCAATCACACTTATCGTGTCTGTTCTCTGTACCTGTTTTTGGTTTGTTAAACCTTGTAAATGCTTTTGAAGGTCTTAAGCAATCATACTTAATCATGCATAATTTTAGAATAAATTATAGAATACTTGAGGCTTAGAAGCCAACTTCAAGACTTCTGGTCACGAGAATATTCTGAGCTCTCATAATATTCCACCATTTAGCAACATTTACTGAACAGATACACTAAGATTTTTGTGGTATTTGAAGTTCAGAGTTTCAGGACATGTTTTCTTCATGAGATAATATGAATCAGAATTATATTTATTTGGAGTCATTATTGGTTAAAAAAAAAAAAAAGTGCTATTCAGATGTTTTTCTTCTTCTCAGCATCCCAGATACGGGCTTCCCTGGTGGCTCAGTGGTAAAGAACCCACCTGCCAAGCAAGAGACCTGGATTTTATCCCTGGGTCAGGGAAATCTCCTGGAGGAAGAAAGGGAAACCCACTCTAGTATTCTTGCCTGGAAAATCCCATGGACAGAGGAACCTGGAGGGCTATAGTCATTTGGATCTCAAAAGAGTTGGACACTACTTAGTGACTAAACAACAATAATCCCAGAGAAAGTTATAACAATATTTTTAGCAGAACTGGGTTCTGAGAAGTCTTAATTTGCAGTTTGTTCTACCTTTAGTTACTTCTAATCAAGAACAGGCATGAAGGCATCACGGGACCCCCATGGACTCCACAGTGCCGAGACTCCTGGAGGGTGTTCCATTTCCCTTCATTGTTTAGCATTGTGGTCACTAAGTGCTTCACAGTCTCCCAGGAGACAGGACCATTATTGACACAAAGGGAAAAAGAAACCCATAATAGACGAACAAATTGACGTCAGTTCACAATAGATGTTAGTTTCCCAAATAAAAAATAAGTGTATGTACTCTCTAAGGATGTTTTGCAGTTCTGATCACTTTTTTTCTGAAAAGTTAGGAGGCAGGAGGAATTACTATAAGTTGATCTGCTTCCAGGTCTCCCCACCCCTCCAAACTCCAGTGGAAATCCAGAAGGAGGATCCTGTCTTCAGTAAGATGGTTGATACCACTGCACAGGGAGGGTGCCAAGTCTGATTCCAGCTCTGTTCCAACATGCTCTGGTTTCCTCATGGGGAGCACTCTGAGTCTTCTCTGAACCTTCAAGCCGCAGGGCTGAGGGTATAGATTTTTCTTCCAGACGTTTGGCTTCTGAATAATGTTTTTTGTCTCTAAGGGTCATAAAAGTATATCTGATGTTGCTCCCTGTACCATGAACTTCTCTTTGAAGCACCAGTGAGCCACTTCAAAGGCTCAGCACCACACGGACAGGAAGATGCTGTTCCTGGGGTCTCTGCTCTGCCAAAGTGTGCCCACCAGCCTGGGACACTTTGCCTGCCAAGACTCTTAAAGACCAGGTGTCAGATACATCAAATGTGACAAATTGGCATGCTGAAAACTTCAACCATCTTGCCTTCAAAACCAGCTTGGAATATCCATCATGCTTTGAACTCTATGGGGAAAAGAAATGCATCAGCTACATGCAGGCTGATTTACAAATTATGCAGAAAGCTAACTGAATGGTCCTCAAAGCTCAGCACAGAGTGCTCATAGTCACCATTCAGTCCATAGTGAACTGTCCAAAGCTGGTTAGACTGGGAAGGTCAAGCCTTTGGTAGAAACACAAGGAAGAATCATGATTAAAATAAGGATTTGTACTGATATTACAGCAAATGAAGATTGCTGCAAATAACAGATTGTAGGTTGAAAGGGGCCTTAGAGAGCATCCATTCATACATCCCTTATTTTAGAGTTAGGGAAACTGAGGCCCAGAAAAAAAGTTATTCACCCAACTTTATTATGAAAGTTACCACTAGAATCTGACCTTAAGTCCCAGGTAGCCCAACCCCTCATTCAGAGCCCCATACTGAGACACAGTGTGCCACAAAAAGGAAGGCTCAGATTTTATACCTCCCAGACTTGGAAACCCTTGTTAACTTTACCAGGTCTCTCATAATGGTCACATTTCTTATCCTCTCATTTTCCATGTTTTCATCTATAAAGGGCTAGTAATACCTATCTGATGAGTTGTCATGAAATTTAACTGAGGTAATAGCAGGAAAATGACACTTGTTAAAAAGCAAGCATATCAGAACACCTGTATCAGAACACCTCAACAGAAGACGAATGGATAGGACTATGATTTCTCTAGCAATACTTTTCCAGCTATCATAACATTTTTTAATGCGTTCTCCCATGAGACATTTTGGAATTGCCAAAGTTAATTTTCATACAATTAGATTTAAGATTCATTTCTGGCCAAAAATAACACACTTATTGCTGGGGCAGAGACACAGGAGAAGAGAAACTTGTTATACAAAATCAAGAGGGTGTTTCAATTCCAAATTGGCTGTCAATCATCAATCTAGAAAGGATATTCTTGCCTTTCCTGTAGCCCCTTTGTCTGACCTTTCTGACTTCCTAGCCTCCCCTGCACTGAGACGTTTTGATGATTTTGCCCCATCCTCTCTGTCCCAGCATGTTGAAAGTCATAATTTTTACGTATTCCTTTTACTAAACATTCTCTCGTTTGTTTTTCCACTGTGCAGAAAATACAGAATCATTGCTTAGCAGCAGAGGGCACTGTCAGCATACTTTGCTTTAAGGGGTTAAAAAAAAAAAAAAGAGAGAGATGCTTCTGAACATTCATTCATTCATTTTGACGAGTCTTGATTTAACATCTGTTGTATGTTCAGTATTATAAGGAACACTAAGGAAATAGGGGAACTGATAGTTCTGGTTGGGAAGGCTATACAGTGAAAGGTGATATGCAAGGTACCTGGACAAACACAAAGAATGGGTGTTCAGGGGAGGTGGGTTTGAAGAGAGCAGAGTTCAAAGAAGGCTTCAACAGCCTGGGAAGAATTTTTGAGGGGATTGGTCTAGAGTTGTACCTTAAATGATAAGTTGGACATAGAATGGCAAAGATGGGAGAAGAAGAAGGTAAAATAGACAGCAAAAGTGAAGAGTCTTGCATTGCCATGAACATCGACACCATAACCATGGTAACTACTACTCTGAGGAGTATTACCTCTGCCTCTTAAAGTAGTCATCACAGTGCTGCAATGAACATTGGAGTATGACCCTATATGCAAGACAGCAAAAGAGACACAGATGTAAAGAACAGACTTTTGGACTATGTGGGAGAAGGTAAAGGTGGGACGATATGAAAGAATAGCATTACCATATGTAAAATAGATGACCAGTGAAAGTTTGATGCATGAGGAAGGGCACTCAAAGCTGGTGCTCTGGGACAACCCAGCGGGATGGAGTGGGAGGGAGGTGGGTAGGGGTTTCAGGATGGCGGGACACCTGTATAGCCATGGCTGATTCATGTCGATGTATGGCAAAAACCATCACAATGTTGTAAAGTAATTAGCCTCCAATTAAAATAAATAAATTAATTAAAAACAACAACAAAAAACAGTCATCACAGTCACGTGCTTGGAGGATTTCACAACCATGACCTTGTTTGGCCTTTAATGAAATCCTGCCACTTCAGCTCTATAGGTATTATTCTAATTTGACTAATAAAAACATTGAGACCCTTAGAGTAAAGGTGACTTGTTTAAGGTCACGGTCTCTCTTGGGGCTAGGATCCCCAAACGAGTTTTTCTCCCAGCAAATACAGTAGGAAACCATGGCTCTCGTGACACAGACTCTCAGAGTAAAGAGATTTTGGGATGCAGAGTAACAGGATAAGCTTCAGCTGTCATTCTGGCTTCGGGTTACTGAGGGCTTGACTGAAAGCTGGACTGCGGTATTGGGTCTTGATCCTGTAAACCTCAGAAAGGCTTCTGAGGTTTGGGGAAACTAGAGATGGGTGGTTCTTGACTGCAGCTGCATTGCAAAGCTTGCCTGTGAGGGAATAGAAGAAAAGGAGAGAAATTGAGATAAAAATAAAGGAAATATGACAGGATTTGAGGCCGTGGGTAGCAATAAGTGGGAGTACTCTGCTCCTGGTAGGAGGTAATTTTAATATTGCTTTTAATTGATGGCACATAGAAATAATAATACAAAGCAGATTGACTTTTACATTTTCTAAAATTTATTTTATTAAATATGTTAATAAAATATTTTTATTAAAATAGTTGACTTACAATGTTGTGTTAATTTCTGCTATACAGCAAAGTGATTCAGTTATATATGTGTGTGTGTGTGTGTGTGTGTGTACATGCATGCTAAATCACTTCAGTCGTGTTCAACTCTGTTCAGCCCTATGGACTGTGGCCTGCCAGGCTCCTCTGTACGTAGGATTCTCTAGGCAAGAATACTGGAGTGGTTTGCCATGCCCTTCTCCAGTGGATGTTCCCATATATGTACACACACACACACACACACAGAATACGTATATATATATGCATTCTTTTTCATATTCTTTTCCATGATGATTTATTACAGGATATTAAAGATAGTTCTCTTTGCTATGCAGTAAGACATTGTTGTTTATTCATTCAATATATAATAGTTTGCATCTGCTAACCTCAAACTCCCAATCCATCCCAGAGCCCCCCACTCCCCTCAGCAAGCACAAGTCTGTTCTCTATGCCTGTGTGTCTGTTTCTGTTTCATGGATAAGTTCATTTACGTCTTATTTTAGATTTCACATATAAGTGATATCACATGATATTTGACTTTGACTTACCTCACTTAGTATGACAATCTCTAATTGCATCCATGTCGCTGCAAATGGCATTGCTTTGTTCTTTCTTATGGCTTAGTAGTACTCCACTGGGAGAAGGCAATGGCACCCACTCCAGTACTCTTGCCTGGAAAATCCCATGGATGGAGGAGCCTGGTGGGCTGCAGTCCATGGGGTCACCAGGAGTCGGACATGACTGAGTGACTTCACTTTCACTTTTCATTTCCATGCATTGGAGAAGGAAATGGCAACCTGCTCCAGTGTTCTTGCCTGGAGAATCCTAGGGACAGGGGAGCCTGGTGGGCTGCCGTCTATGGGGTCGCACAGAGTCGGACACGACTGAAGCAACTTAGCAGCAGCAGCAGCAGTACTCCATTGTATATATGTATCACATCTTTTTTATCCATTCATCTGTTGATGAACATTTAGGTTGCTTCCTTTTCTTGGCTATTGTAATAGTGCTGCAAAGCAGATTGACTTTAAATTGACTGGTTTTAAATTCCCTACAGACAACACACCCCCTTGTTGCCTGCAACCCAGGGATCTAAACCCACTACTCTTGCCCCCACTCCCTACACCCTCTGGCCCCCCACTGCCGAGGAACAGCATAAGCGCAGCCTGAGTCGGGTTGGCGCTAGTGGGACTCAGAGTAAAGAACTAAGGAAACCTATTTTGAAGAAAAGAAGAGCAGGGACTTGGTGGCTGACAGAATCACCAGGAAAGAAAATAAAATCAGGATTCTGAGATTTTGAGCCTAGGAAAATAATGAGGTCAATAATGCAAATAGGGAAATGAGGGGGAAAAAAATAAGCTGGTTTCAAAGGGAATGTGACCTTACCGGACAGGAGGATTCCCAAGTAGCAACTCAGCGGGAATGTTTGGGTACAAACATATTTGCTATTCTGTTTCTTGATTTTCTTAATCCCACTTTTCATCTGAAATTTATAAATGATGGGGGTTGCATATAGCTCTTTTACAAGGAGACTGAAATGAGGGATAGAACTGCCAAGTTATTAGTGTTATCATTCTTCACTTAAGACTCGTCCACTGACATCAAAACCAGTGTCACTATTCTTACGGTGACAGAACGGTGCACACTGGAGTCCTGTGTACTTCCTCCTCTCCTTGAGTCTACCCCACACTACCAGCTCATGCTGCTCAGATATCTACATTCACCTTCTCTTCCCAGAACACCCTCATCGTCCCCAAACTTCTCTAGCTTCACCAGGAAACTCTTACAGGAGGGTAGCTAATGGTCCCTGGTTCTCTGGGACCGAGGAATATTCAAACCAGGACAGTCCCTGGCAAACCCGGACTGGGAGGTAAAGTCAAAAGCTGACCTTACCTTCGAATCAACCTTTGTCCTGCATCCTTCCTCCTCTAGGAAGCCTTCCGTGATTTACTAAGCTCTGGGCTAAAAGTTCCAACTCCCTCCTGGGTAGTCCACCCCACCCTTCATTCCCCTCTGCCACCCTTCCCACTCTCCTTCCCACTCTCCTGAGTTGAGGTGCATCTCCTCTGCTCTCCACAGCAGATGTCTTTGTGGTACCTCCACTCTCCCATCCTCGGTCGAGCAATCACCGTTTCTCTGCAGAATTATTGCAGAAGCCTCCAAACTTCTGTATTTCTTTCCATCCTTGTTTCCTTTAAGTGTATTCTCCACACAGAAGCCAGAGTCATCCTTCCGAAATGAAAGTAAGCCCATGTCACCCTTCTGCTCAGAATCTTTTATGGGTTTTCCATCTCACTGGCTTGGCCAGTTACTCTCTACTCTTATGTCTATACACTCCCTACATACCTAGTCAGCTCCAGTGGCACTACCTCATGACTATTCTAGAACACACCCAGCTTGCTCCTGCCTCAGGGTCTTTGCAAATACTGTTGTTTATGTCTGAACCATTCTTCCCTCAGGGGTGCACATGGTGTACCACTCAGGCCAAGGAGTTGAGGTCAAAGCACACTTTCTTAGGGGAGTCTTCCATGACCTCTTTCTACACTTGAATTCCTGCAGCTGCCATTTCCACTCCCCTTCGCAGCTTTATTGTTTCATAACACTTACCACCATCTAACATTTTACCTAATACATTTTGTCTACTGCCTATCTCCTTCCACTTAGAATATAGTTTCTAGGATGGGAATTTTATTCATTACTGTAGTTCCAGGGCTTAAAAGAGGACATGGCAGAGGGTAGAAGTCTAGAAACAGTAATTGAATGCATGCATACATGATTACCGGAGAAGGCAATGGCACCCCACTCCAGTACTCTTGCCTGGAAAATCCCGTGGACGGAGGACCCTGGTGGGCCACAGTCCATGGGGTCACTAAGAGTCGGACACGACTGAGCGACTTCACTTTCACTTTTCACTTTCATGCATTGGAGAAGGAAATGGCAACCCACTGCAGTATTCTTGCCTGGAGAATCCCAGGGACAGGGGAGCCTGGTGGGCTGCCCTCTACGGGGTCGCACAGAGTCGGACACGACTGAAGCGACTTAGCAGCAGCAGCAGCAGCATACATGATTACAGGCAGGAATGGACACACAATTAAAGGACAGTTAACTAAGAGTCACAAGTTTCAATTAAGCCACATAGGATTTGGGTGAGTTTGAGAAAACTAATTTCTCCCTCTAGTTCTTATTTTCTCTAACTGCAAAATGAAGGCCTCAGACTCAGAACTCTTTAAGGATGCTCTAAGAAACGGTTTTCTCAAAGTCCACCAGTCAATGGTGTGTAAGAACCAGAATCCAACTTTGCCATTAAACAGGGCCCAGAAGGAATAAAATATTAACAAGGGAAAGAAAACCATGGTGGAAATTGCAATTTGGGGGAGGGGGGCGGGGAATATGTACCAGAGACCTGAGAATTCCATGTGAAGGAGGCAGACCGTTGAGCCAAGATGACAGAGACAATTCATTATTGGGCTAAGATTGAATCTCAGCCCAGGGATAAATTATCTTCGCAGTCTGGAAAATGACACCAAAGGTGGGTCAATCCCCATCTGATTACAAAGCCCTGTACCGATAAAGTGTGTGATTAGAACACTACTTGGAAATCTTTCTGCACACCCACCTAATGGCCCCCAGAGTGGGTGGATTCTCAAATTAGTCATATGAGAACAGACAGTTTAACAGAAGGAAGCTGTTCTAGACTCTTCTATTTGGGAAAGTACCTTCCCTTCAGAAAAGGGAAGTCATCCGAGATGCCCCAGCTTTCTATTGCCCACCTGTCTCAGGTGGGAGAAACCTATTATCTACCATCTGAGAGCGGGTCCTTGGAGAGAGGGTGGAAGACAATGGATTAATCAAGTGAAAGGAGACATTTCAAGAGCTACAGGTGCCACACCCTGAGTGCAAGGGACCCGACCGGTTATTCAGCTTCTCCTGTACAGCTACTGTGAGGATGTACATTGAGCTCAGTAAGGTCAGTGAGTTACTCGGCGGTAACCAAATCCATGGTGTTGCAGGGATTATCACAGCCATCTCCCTCCATAGTTGTGGTTGAAGAGGATTCAGCTGCTGTCACCTTGTTTGGTAACACAGCACTAGCAAATGTTGCAAGTGTAATTGTTGCTGTTGAAATATCCTCTTGGCAGTTCCTGGTGTGTATGTGTGTGTTTACCATCTTTTCAAAGTGGCTCTGGGAACTTAGATTCCACCTCAAGGAAGTAACCATGGATTGAATTTAGATCCAACTAATAGATATCAGACCCCTAGTTCTTGCCAGATGTTGCATCAAGTGCTTTGTCATGCTGTAAACCTTGCAAAATCGTGCCATCCATATTTACAGATAAAGAAACTGAGGCTCAAGGGAATTAAGTAACTTCCTCTAGACCTAGTGAGAGCAAGTTGCTAAGCAAGCCAGGATTTAAGGATTTTAGGATCTTACCCCCCAAGATACATAAAACCTTGGGAAGAATGCCACTGCATAAAACCAGATAGTTTATGTCTGCTTGGGTTGAAGCAGGAGCCAGAACTGTGGAGCCCTGTCCATTCTTCCCTCTTTGTCAGCCTCTATGCTCTCCCCATAGTCCAGTGGAACATATTCCAAAAAACTTGCCGGATGAAGTGAACTCTAAGCCACTTCCAACTCTAAAATGCTTTAAATCTATGATTTTGAGATGTTTCTACTCATATCAGACACGTACTATCAACTCCTTCCTCTGAAAAAGTATGCAAACTAACCAGACCTCGGATACAGAAATTTGAACATCATTGTTTATGAAATCATAGAATGTTAAAGGCAGAGGAGACCCAATAAATCAAAAAATCCAAAAACCCCATGTATTTAATAAAATAATAATAAATTCAGTTTTTATTGACTGATAGAAGCCCAGGAAGAAGAAATTATTTGCTTGGGGAAGTCAGTTGGTCAGCTGTCTTTCTTCCGGAGAGGTGATATTTACAATATACAGCAATCGGTACATTCTAACCAATCAGAACACATGAAGCTCTGGGGTGGGATCCCAGGAAGGCCGTCCGTACAAGCCTTTACGAGTATCAGTTACTGGATTATGAAGATGTCCCAGGGATTCTAGAGGAGGAATTGAGGTATCTTGTGTCCTAGGTGTTAGGCTGATTCAGGGACTGGGCTGCTGGAATTATTTAATAACTGGTAGAGCCATCCTGGTACATAAGAGTGCAATATCGTTTCTCAGAATACCCAAAGTTGCAGAGGTTCCTTGTAATTGCTGAAACTCTTTTAAGGCAGCTGGGGCTTTGCTCCACTGATGATTCTGCTTCCTTTTCAGGAGGGGAAAAAAGAGGCAGGGAGGGGCAGAATTTCTATGAGCCAAGTGTCACATTCAAGAATTCCACCCAGAGCCACACAGGTGCAGATACCTGAAGGGCATTGCCGGGCAGATAGCGCTGTCTCTGGTAATTGGGTTGACATCACCAAATAGCCTCAGAGGACTTGAATCCTTTCCACGACTCCACCTCCTCTCATTTGGTGGTGAAAACCTCAGGTTGGGAGCTGAGTGATCATCCTGAAGTAGATGCAAGGAAACCTGGAGGTCAATTTTAAGGGAAAAACTTCATTCCCTAGGTTCTGGTCCAGATATTCAATGGAAAGAAAAGGACCAGGCTCAAAGTTGCCTTCATGTGTGCTGGGTGCCTGCTTTGGTCACTTCGGTCATGACTGACTCTTTGCAACCCTATGGACTGTAATCCACCAGGCTCCTCTGTCCATAGGATTCTCCAGGCAAGAATACTGGGGTGGGTTACTACTTCCTTCTCCAGGGGATGTTCCTGACCCAGGGATCAAACCCACATCTCTTATGTCTCCTGCATTAGCAAGCAGGTTTTTACCACTGTCACCTCCTGGGAAGCCCCAAAGTGGCCGTCAAGTGCGTATAAAGAGGGAGCCAAGGATGGCCTTAGAGCTCTATACTCAGGAGGTTACAAGAGCCCTTAGTGTTCACTTGGCCCAGCCTCCCGTCTACGACTTGAATCTTCAAAATGAAGAATCCCTGCCCCCAACCAGACTGAAAGGTCCTTGGTTCCTAAATGAGCATTGGTTCCCCCCACCCCTACTTCCAGATATTTCTACGTAGTTTCCTCAGGCTGCAGTACCCTTTCTCTTTCCCTATTGTCTGGGCCCCTTTTTGCCACCTGCCTTCCAAGTCTTATTTCAGTCTTACTTCAGCCTCTTATTTCAGATAAGAGGCTCCATGAGATGTCTTCTGAAACATCTCTCAGCCGCTGGAACTTCACACAGGCAGCATTCACGCTCGGGTGTTTGCATCCTCCCTAGGCTGTGAGCCACAGCAAGGAAGCTCTGTTACGCCTGTCCAGGACGACCTTCACAGGAAAGGCATTCAAATGTAAATGACTGAATCAATGAATCTCCTGCTATCTCTTAACTGCTGATGAAGTATTTACACTCACCATTTCATATTGTCATTTTGCCAAACTTATGAGGAAGATAAAACTTTTTATGCTTATAAGAAATAATATTTTCATGCCCATTTTATGGATGACAGCAACAAGCTCAAAAAGAAACAAACAAACAAAAAAATCCCTGACATATATTTAAGACATGTATGGGCCATTCAATGTGCTGCTACTGCTGCTAAGTCGCTTCAGTCGTGTCCGACTCTGTGTGGCCCCATAGACGGCAGCCCACTAGGCTCCTCTGTCCCTGGGATTCTCCAGGCAAGAATACTGCAGTGGGTTGCCATTTCCTTTTCCAATGCATGAAAGTGAAAAGGGAAAGTGAAGTTGCTCAGTTGTGCCCAACTCTTAGTGACCCCATGGACTGCAGCCCACTAGGCTCCTCCGTCCATGGGATTTTCCAGGCAAGAGTACTGGAATGGGGTGCCATTGCCTTCTCCGATTCAATGTGCTAGGTCTTTTCAAATCTTTTTATCATATTTATTCTTATAACAAACCTTTGAAAAGTTACATTACTCACTCTTGAAAATTTTATTTGCTTTTAAATTGAGACGCCCTTTTCAGGGTATGAGTTTTGACCAAATGCATCCTGTCGTGACAATCACGACACAGAACCATTGTATCAACCTCGAGCTCTTCTTTGTAGTCATTCTCTCCTTACCCCCAGGTCCCTGACATCCCTGGTTTGTTCTCCACCCTTACAGTCTTTGCAATCATATTTTAGTAGGTAAAAAAACCAAAACTCAGAATTTAAATAAGTCACACAAGATAAGGGGCTAATAGATGATTAGGCTTTGCCATTGAATCCAGACTTCTGATTCTCTGTAAAGGTGGGAACTGAGAGCATGGAGCCAAGGGAAATGCTTGGCCCCACTCCCCTGCCTCCCTCCCTCCTTCCACAGAGATGGCCCATCCTTAGTGCGGGTTCTGTGAGAGGCAGGGCAAACACAGCCTCATTACTGGGGCCAGATCTGATAAACCTCCGCCTCTGATCATTCACAAGGTGCTAAGGGAAGACTGTGTTCCTATCCAGTGGAAGAATCTGAAAACCATATTCTCTACAGCCTATTTAGCAGATGATGGTGTAAGAGATTGATCTTTTTCCAGTTGCCTCGCTTATCTCTAAGACAGAAGGTTCTGAGAGGAAGTCACTACTAAACATTTAGTCTTTCAATTTAACAGTCCCCCACCCCCTATCCAAGGCCCAGGGGTCTTTTTCCAGAAGTGGGTAAGACCACAGGTGAGCCTGGTTGGCACAAGGTGGGCCCTGCTTCTAATTGGTTTGATATCATTCACTGTTGTGGTTGTTCATCTGGGAAGCCAGCCATGGTCTCTGCAGGAGCAGCCGCACAGGGCCAGCCTGGGGGCAGCAAGCACAGATCTTACCGGGGCTCCCAAAGCAAACAAGTTTAGAAGCAGCTTCAAAAGTAGAGAGCAGGCTGCCGCTGGGTGAGGGCCATTTCCCTGGGAGGTGTTGGCTTCCCGGGCCATGAGGGATAGAGAAATCATTTTATCTTCATCCTGCTTTTAATCAGGTTGGCAGGATATTGGTGCCACTTCTGTCTAAACGTAATCTCTTTTCAAAATAATAATAAAAAAGATACTTGTTTGGGGGGAGCTGAAGGAAGATGTGAATGTATGATCTGCCCTGACAGATAATAGGAAATCGCTCCAGGCCTCCTGTATACCTCCCAGGCCCCATCATTCCTTCTCCCCATCCTTCTTAGGCCCCACTTCTCTGCCTGTATTTCTTTAGGATATAATTCTTTTCTTATTTTAGGAAGTTATTTGAAATTTGTGAGTGCTGATCTTCCCCTTCAGGCTGCAGTCCTGACTACAAAATGCCATCACGCCCTACCACCTACTGAAGTTGGATCTACTGGTGAGGGCCTTTTATATGAGTGGCCCTGACAGTTTAGGTGAGAAGCTCCAGAGAACCCAGCCTTGGCTCTCTGCATCCTCTGCTGAGGGGCTGCAGCCATGATAATGGACCAAATCCAAGGCTTTCACCGGGGCTGGTAGATGGTGAAAGTAATTCACTGACTGCAAACTCCACTTTCTGGCCTGGTTACTAACTAGCTGGGTGATCTTGAAAGAGCTGTGTACTTCCTATATGAACATTATCTTCTTCATCTGTGCAACGGAATAAATAATGCCTAACTAACAAGGTTGTAGAGAGAATAATGCACATCAAGTGGTGCACAGAACACACCCCACAGGAGTAATTATAATCAACCTCATCATCGTCATCACCATTACTCAACAGAGTTTAGTTTAAACAACAGTGTTTGGGTATTTCTGTAAATTATATACCTTAGATGTTCTCTGCCTTTTGCTGCCCATCCACCTTATGATAAGAGGAAGGCTCCAGCTAATGCCTAGTCTTTATTCTTAAAAGGAAATTCTGCTCTGAGAGTCTCTTGTTTTCCACTCCAAATCTGGTGTTACAGCTAGTTGTAGATGGAAGGAGCCTTTCTTTCCTTGAACCCAGAGACCAGAGCCCAGGACCAAGTCAATGCTTCCAGCTCTGGCTCTTTTCTTCCACATCCTGCCCTGGTCATTCTGCCCCTAGAATCAAAGTTTTTCTCCAAAATAGAAGGCAACTTCTAATCAAAATAAAGACATGGTAAAACAAACAAACAAGAAATCTTAAGATCACAGATCAGCAATGCAAAACTGAAAGCCCAGAATCCTTTTCTCTTCCTGCCCCAGCAGCTTTTCTAGTCAGGAGGTATATGTACTGAAGCTGTGTACCATTCTTTGACCAAGGGTGGGCATCTCCCCATCTCCTTCAGTCTTTGTCTATTTTAGATGGATTTCCCTTGTCATGATGTCTGGCTTTAGAGGAGAAGATGTGAGCCACACAGAATACGTATGTTTAACTCATAAGACGTGAGATCACTTGAATGCAGAAAAATGCCTTTTAGACTACAGCTAATTACTAGTGTGGGGTTGGTTGATATTATGGTTCATTCACTGGTGATTTCCTGGATCAAAATGATGCCTGATTCCCTCATCTCATTATCTTTTTAGCTATATCACCCCTTCCTTCCTTTGACTTCAGAACTTAAAAAAAAAAATGGACAGAATGAAAAATAATAATGGTAAACAATGAAATCATAAGACAATTTCTTTAATTATTTTTAATTTATCAGTGTATAGCCAATTATCAATGTTGTGATAGTTTCAGGTAGACAGCAAAAGAACTCAGCCATACAGATACATGTATCCACTTTTCTTCAAACTCCCCTCCTGTCCAGGCTGCCACATAAGGTTGATCAGAGTTCCCTGTGCTACACAGTAGGACCTTGTTGGTTATCCATTTTAAGTATAGCAGTGTATACCTGGCAGCACATCTGAAGTTAAAGGCTAATTTAGCTCATGTCTTTGCCCATTAAATGTACATGAACTTGTTATCAAAGTAATACTTGGAATTTAAAGACCAACTTTTAGTTCAGGGCTTTAAAATTGTAGTGACAGTTTTGAATTGAATTCCCTTACTTTCTTTGGGGGAAAAAGTAGAGATCTGGAGAAACTTTAAGATGTAGCCAAGACTGAATAGTAAATGGTCAGACTACCTAATAGTTCCATTCCTAAATTACCCTTTCACATAACTTACAGTCTTTGTTCTTCATTTATTAAATGAAAATCATAATCTTCCCTTTCATAGTGTCAGCAACCATGTTGAAAAAGTACACACACACATGCATACATATAAAGGAGAAAAATATATATTTATATATATAAGATATATATATATATTTTATATTGATAAAAAAAAGATGATGGTGTGAAAGTGCTACATCAATATGCCAGCAAATTTGGAAAGCTCAGCAGTGGCCACAGGACTGGAAAAGGTCAGTTTTCATCCCAATCCCAAAGAAAGGCATGCCAAAGAATGCTCAAACTACCACACAATTGCACTCATCTCACACGTTAGCAAAATAATACTCAAAATTCTCCAAGCCAGGCTTCAGCAATACATGAACCGTGAACTCCCAGATGTTCAAGCTGGTTTTAGAAAAGGCAGAAGAACAAGAGATCAAATTGCCAACATCTGCTGGATCATGGAAAAAGCAAGAGAGTTCCAGAAAAACATCTATTTCTGCTTTCTTGACTATGCCAAAGCCTTTGACTGTGTGGATCACAATAAACTGTGGAAAATTCTGAAAGAGATGGGAATACCAGACCACCTGACCTGCCTTTTGAGAAATATGTATGCAGGTCAGGAAGCAACAGTTAGACTTGGACATAGAACAACAGACTGGTTCCAAATAGGAAAAGGAGTACGTCAAAGGTATATACTGTCACCGTGCTTATTTAACTTATATGCAGAGTACATCAGGAGAAACGCTGGGCTGGATGATGCACAAGCTGTAATCAAGATTTCTGGAAGAAACATCAATAACCTCAGATATGCAGATGACACCATCCTTATGGCAGAAAGTGAAGAGGAACTAAAGAGCCTCTTGATGAAAGTGAAAGAGGAGAGTGGAAAAGTTGACTTAAAGCTCAACATTCAGAAAACTAAGATCATGGCATCTGGTCCCATCACTTCATGGGAAATAGATGGGGAAACAGTGCCAGACTTTATTTTTGGGGCTCCAGAATCACTGCAGATGGTGATTGCAGCCATGAAATTAAAAGACGCTTACTCCTTGGAAGAAAAGTTATGACCAACCTAGACAGCATATTAAAAAGCAGAGATACTACTTTGCCAACAAAGTTCTGGCTAGTCAAGGCTATGGTTTTTCCAGTAGTCATGTATGGATGTGAGAGTTGGACTGTAAAGAAACCTGAATGATGAAGAATTGGTGCTTTTGAACTGTGGTGTTGGAGAAGACTCTTGAGAGTCCCTTTGACTGTAAGGAGATCCAACCAGTCCATCCTAAAGAAGATCAGTCCTAGGTGTTCATTGGAAGGACTGATGTTGAAGCTGAAAACTCCAATACTTTGGCCACCTGATGTGAAGAGCTGACTCATTTGAAAAGATGCTGTTGCTGGGGAAGATTGAGGGCAGGAGGAGGAGACCACAGAGGATGAGATGGTTGGATGGCATCATTGACTCAATGGACATGAGTTTGGGTGAACTCCGGGAGTTGGTGATGGACAGGGAGGCCTGGTGTGCTGCAGTCCATGGGGCCACAAAGAATCAGACACAACTGAGCGACTGAACAGAACTGAACTGAATGGAGGAATATATTATAAATATATACACACATATTTTATTTATATATTTTATACATATATACACATGTATATATATAAAGAAAAATACCTAAAACAAACAAGTGGCATTATTAAAAAAAAAAACTTGTTTTGTGTTTTCAATATTTTCCAATTTTTAACCCAGAACAATTTATTAATTTATCTTAAAAGGTATATTTCTTAAATTACATACTTCATAAGCCTGTATATGGCAATATGGGCTTGCCAGGTGGCTTAGTGGTAAAGAATTCACCTGCCAAAAAGGAGATTCAGGAGATGTAATTTGACCCCCGAGTCAGAATATCCCCAGAGTAAGGCATGGAAACCCATTCCAATATTCTTTCCTGGAAAATCCCATGGACAGAGGAGACTGGTGGACTGCAGTCCATGGGGTTGTAAAGAGTTAGACATGACTGAACACACACACACACACAAACACATACAGAAGTATACAAGTCTTTTAAGCAGTCCTAAGGAATAATAGTTGGTAATGGACGGGAGGCCTGCTGTGCTGTGATTCATATGATTGCAAAGAGTTGGACACGACTGAGCGACTGAAGTGAACTGAACTGAACTGAAGGAATAATACATCTGAATGTTATTGCTATTCAGTTATTATCAGTGTCTTAACATTCTATACATTCTTGGGGCTTATAACACCTTTTTTTCCTGCCCCAAATGAAGCCCCAAACGAAGGCCCTAGGTTCAAGGGTACTCAGTGAAGCATGATGTCTTGTAGCCATTTAAAGACAAAGTCCCTTAAGCCTGTGCTTTCTGGCTTCACTGCAGGATGTAGTCAGGAGCTCAGTCCTAGAGTCATATCACCATTTCATGCATTTGAGGTCCAGGCCAGGCAGAATGAAAAGAGCTGACGGGCGAGGGAACCTGGGGTGTGGAGTAGAGCACTGAGTCATTGTGTTCTCACTAGATGTTAACTGGGAGGCTTCAGCCACCCAAAAGCCTTAGGCAAAGTCTCTTGGCCACTGTTTCCCCACCCATGGGCCCCCATGCTGACCAGCCATCCCCTCTGGCACCTTATAAGGGCAGGCTAATTAGAAAAATCATCTTGCAAGAATGTTGCAGAGAGACCTTTCACACGGAGTAGAACCACAGTGCCCAGAGGCACTGTGACTCAGTGGTGGAGCTCATTCCTAACACCCAGTCTGATCACTCTCCAGTCCAAAAAGGGATGACCTACATGGCAAAGGCCAGGCAAATTCCCACGGAGCCAGCTACAAGGATAGTGCATGGGGGTGGCAGGTCCTCAAAGTACTTGAAAAAGTCCTAGTTACACCTACAGTGTCAGGAAGAAACTGGAAGAGTCCAATCGACTCATGTGTTTATTTTATTAGTGTATATTGTTTGCCCCTAATGTAGCAAGGGTTGTGCTATTTGCCATGGGGCAAAATCATGATGAATCAGAGAGCCCTGGCCTCAGATCTGGTTAGAGGGAAACAGACCATAAAATGTTAAAGGTCTTATAATTTTGATAAATGAAATAATAATAATAAAAAAAACACATGGTTTTACAAAGTCCAGAGAAGCTTTAGGCTAAGAGAGAAAGTGAAAGTTTCACATGGGAGTTAATCTGAGTTGTGTCTTAAAGAATGGCAAGGAGTTTGCCACACAGAGAAAAGTATGCTAGTTAGAAGGACAAATGGACTTAAGTAAGTAAATAGGAACCATTAAGGCAAAGCAAATGATCAGGCTCTGGAATTTAATTTCATTTTCTAAATGTTCCATAGCTCCCTAATGACATGGACATAGCCATGTCATTCTCTGAAGTTATGGAAGTTGCACCCAAGTACCTAAACTCCACAAGAAATTTGGTATTCCCAAAGCAATTCAGCAAATGAGAGAGGGAAAAGAGTGAAAAAGTAGGAACTGAGTAATTTGAAACTCAAAAAATAGCCCTTGTCATTTCATTCAAGACTCCAGGACACTTTGTCTTAGAAGCAGTCAGAGGCTGGCTCTGGGTGATCTTACATTACACTTGCTAACGTCACCATTTGATACTATGATGGCTGGGAACCACCCACTGTCTATCTGTGTGTATATGTATTTTTTAATGTTGTTATTCCTCACGTCTTATCTTTTATTTTGTTTTCTTATTTCCCAGCATAGTATATGGTCTTGTGCACATGAGGAGATGCAAACTTTCCTGTTTGGTATCTTTGGGAGACAGTTATGTGCCTGCCCCTGCCTTGTCTGTATCATCTCCATACCGTTTATGTTCCTCACTTTTCTCCCTATCCTTTGAATACCATCATAAGCAAGTTGCGGTATCTTCTCATTCCCCTTTCTTCTTTGTTATTTTTTTTTATGTTAAAGAGATAAGAAATAAGGTGCAGGAACACTGTTGCAGTGGCAAAAAGGCATTAGATTTTAGGGAGACCAGAATGCCCTTCCTTCTCCCGGAGGCAGATATGAGCAAAGCTGGAGTCATCATTGCCACCCATGATTCAGCATATGGTGGGGATGTTGAGATCATATTCCTAAATCATTGCTATTTTTCTTGTAGATAAAGTAGAATCTCCTCAAAACTTCATAAGTCTCAGGGTAGACATTGAGAGATCAGCTATGTCTTTCTAGAATAATCTCCAGTATCTTGGTGTCCTTCTCCAAGATAACACATTTTAATGCATAGTTCGTGGAGACAACCTTCAGCTTCTGTTCTTAGGTTAGTACTGGTCCATATGCATTTACTCGCCGTTTTAAATTAACATAGGCTTTGCTTCTAATTCCTTTCTCTAGTCCTCAAAGACAACTCACACATTCAGCTTTCTGAAACACCATTCTGATAGTTTCACCCTTCTGTTTTAAAATTAGCATTAGCTCTCTACTGCCTTAAAGGCAAAATCCAATCTACATAGCCATGCACTTAAAGTTCCTAAAGTCTCATCAAATTCTCCACCTTTATGTCCTAGCATCCCAAACATACATCCTACCAACCTGGCCACAATACAGGGCTAACAAAGTGCTTGAGGATCTAGTACACACACCTGCCTGCCTCACCGGAGACTGTGACTCACCTGTTCTTTTCTGCTAGAGTTGCATTTCTTTTGAATCTCAAAAAAAGAAAATAAAATGAAACAAAATAGAACCATAATTTATAGCTCACCTTCTTTGACTCTCCTGAATCCAGTGTAACCACTCTCTGTTTGCATAGTCAATATGTGTGCTCATGAGTCTGACTCTTTGTGACCCTATGGACTGTAGCCTGCCAGGCTTCTCTCTCTGTCCATGAGATTTTTCAAGCAAGAACACTGAAGTTGCCATCTCTTTCTCCAGGAGATCTTCCTGACCCAGAGATCAAACCCGCATCTTTTCTGTCTCCTGCATTGCAGGCAGATTCTTTGCCCACTGAACCATTGGGGAAGCCCTATTTGCACAGGACTAACTAACTTTATATCTGTATTTTTCATTAGGGTACTTGGAGCTTCTCTCTCTCTCAATACTGTTAAATTCTTCCCCTGTTATAATATAAGTAACTTGGAGGCAGGGGCTTTTGTCTGTTTGGTTCAATGCTATATTACAAGCCCCAGAATGATGTCTGGCAGGAGATGGATCTCCATAATTGTTCAGAGAGCATCTACACTGTTAGATGCTGAGCTAGAATTATCTACGTGCATCCCTTATCTTCCTCTATTGACTGTGTGTTCCTTGAAGACATGGAGACCACAGTTTATTCATCTCTGATGTACTTAGCATAGGGCCTAGCACATAATAAGACCTTGGTAAATATTTGTTCAGTAAATCACATCATGAATGAAAGAATATGTTTATAGACGATTAACTCCACCCAATATTCTTTTAATTCTTAACTACTTTCTTTTTGCCTCTATGATTCAGATTCCTGTGACTAAGTTCTATGTTGCCCTTGAATGGAAAAGCCAATAGCAGATATGTGCCCTACCTTAATTACTGCAAATACACTAACCAGTACTTTCCTTGTATTCTAAGTATCCACTTCATTTTTACTCTGAAATTCAGATAAGTGTTAGTGGTGAAGGGGGTGGTTGACTAGAAGAAAAGAATTAAATTAAATTGAGTGATCAAAGGAATACAAAAAAAGAGAAAAATCCCACATCCAGTGCCTCCGCAAACTATATTTTCTAACTCTTTTGTTTGCATAGTAGATAAGTATTTCACTTATAATTTATACCATTTCAATACCCTGAAAATCCACTGGCAAATTTGCTTTTCACTATAGAGAATTAGCTTTAAAACTGGATATTGCTGTTTGGTCCATTTTTACATTGAATTTAGACTAGCTATTATATTTATAGCAATTCTAAGTGTTTTGAATCATCAGTGATATCATAAAGATAGAATCCAGATTTATTCACCTTTGTGTCCCCATTAATCCAGTTCCAGCACAGAGTGGAGTTTAAATGTTCTTTCTTAATTTTCATATTGCTAATCACTCAGTTGATCAGTTGAATGAATATACATTTCTTAATCTATTGTTTTATGTCATACATTTTGCAATTCCTGTATCAAAAGGTAGGTACCATTTAAGAACAAAGATGTAAAATCTTCAAGAAAATATTAACAAATCAAATCCTGCAACGTTTAATGAAAAGCATACAACATGACAAAATGGGATTTATTCTAGGTAGACAGGTTCAACATTCAAAGCATTAATTAGTGTAATCCATTACCTCAATGGGCTAAAGGAGAAAAAATTATATGATTATATCAACAGATATAGTAAAAGCATTTGACAAAATCCAATGTCCATTCTTGATGAAAATTCTCAGCAAATTAAGGAGAGAAAGGGACTTCTTCAGCTTCATCAAGAACATCTACAAGACACATGGAAATAACATACATAATGAAAATAGACGTTTTCCTGCTAAGATTGGAACAAGACAAGGATGTCTGCTTGTACATATTTACATTTAACATATATACATATATATGTAAAACTTCTAGATCTGTATTTTATATTTATACATCGGAGAAGGCAATGGCACCCCACTCCAGTACTCTTGCCTGGAAAATCCCATGGATGGAGGAACCTGGTAGGCTGCAGTCCATGGGGTCGCTAAGAGTCAATTTTATATTTATACATATATATTTTATATATGCATATATAAAATGTATATATATATGTGTGTGTGTGTGTATGTATGTATGTATATATATATATATATATATATATATATAAATACCAAGCTCTCATGAAAGGAAAGAAATGAATAATATAAAGAAATGGAGAGATATTCTATATACACGACCAGGGAGACACAAATTTGTCAGGATGTAAGTTCTTTCCAAATTGATCTATAGATTCAATGCAATACCAATTAAAATCCCAACAAGTTATATTGTGGATATTGACAAATCAATTCTAAAGTTTATATAGAAAGACAGAAGACCCAGAATAACTAACACAATATTGAAGATGAACAAAGTTGGAAGAGAAACACTACTTGACTTCAAGATTTACTGCAAAGCTACAGACAGTGTGATATGAAACAGAATAACAAGTCCGGAAATGGACGCACACGAATACAGTCAATACATCTATGAGGAAAGAGAAAAGGCAATACAATGTGAAAGTCTTTCTAACAAGTGGTGCTGGAACAGCTGTATAACCACATACAACTATTACAATAATCTAAACACAGATTTCACACCTTTCACAAAAATTAATTTGGCTGAGATCATAGACCTAAATGTAAGATGCAAACTATAAAACTCCTGAGATAACACAGGAGAGAGTCTAGGTTACCTTGGTTTTGGCAATAACTTTACAAATTTTTTATGTATTTAACTCATTTTATTTTTGACTGTGCTACATCTTGTTGCTGCACACGGGCTTTCTCTAGTTGCAACAATGGGGGCTACTCTCTGGTTTTGGTGTGTGGGCTTCTCATTGAGGTGACTTCTCTTGTTGCAGGCTTTAGGGCATGTGAGCTTCAGTAATTGAGGCCTGAGGGCTCAGCAGTTGCAGCTTATGGGCTCCAGAGCACAGGCTCAGTAGTTATGGCATACAGGCTTAGTTGGTCCACAGCATATAGAATCTTCCTGGATCAAGGATCAAATCTGTGTCTCCTGCATTAGCAGGTAAGTTCTTAACCATTGAACCAGCAGGCAAGCCCAGTTTTGGCAACAACTTTTTAGATAAACACCATAAAAAGTACATTCATGAAAGAAAAATTTGACGAAGTGGACTTCATCAAAATTAAAAACTGTTCAGCAGAAGACACTTTTCATTAATATTAATTTATAAACCACAGAACTGGAGAAAATATTTGAAAAAGACATATCTGATAAATGCCTAACACTCAAAATAAACAAAGAACTTTTCAAACTAAACAGTAGGAAAACTAACATCTTCAACTAAAAAAAAATGTGAAGTGATATTCAATATGGGCTAGAGTTCATGGGGTTGCTAAAAGTCGAACAGGACTGAACAACTCAGCACATAGGCTCATCCTTTCATTCTAACATATGTACCACATTAAGGTAAGACATATGAACAGTCACCTCACAGATGGTGTATAAACATATGAAAAGATGCTAAACATTATATGTCATTAGGGAATTATTAATATAACTTAAAACAACAAGTTACCACTACATACGTATAAGAAAGGCTAAATTATGAAACATTGATGATACTAATGCTGATAAGGCTATAGAACAACAGGAACTCTCATTCATTGCTGTGGGGAATGCAGAATAATACAGCCACTTTGGAAGATAATTTGGCAATCTTAAAAAATTAAATTTACTTTAACCATATGAACCAGCAGTCACACTCACTTCAGTTCAGTTCAGTTCAGTCACTCCGTCGTGTCCAACTCTCTGCGACCCCATGAATCACAGCACGCCAGGCCTCCCTGTCCATCACCAACTCCCAGAGTTCACCCAGACTCACGTCCATCGAGTCAGTGATGCCATCCAGCCATCTCATCCTCTGCCATCCCTTTCTCCTCCTGCCCCCAATCCCTCCCAGCATCAGAGTCTTTTCCAATGAGTCAGCTCTTTGTATGAGGTGGCCAAAGTACTGGAGTTTCAGCTTTAGCATCAGTCCTTCCAAAGAAATCCCAGGGCCGATCTCCTTCAGAATGGACTGGTTGGATCTCCTTGCAGTCCAAGGGACTCTCAGGAGTCTTCTCCAACACCACAGTTCAAAAGCATCAATTCTTCTGCACTCAGCCTTCTTCACAGTCCAACTCTCACATCCATACAGGAAAAACCATAGCCTTGCCTAGACGAACCTTTGTTGGCAAAGTAATGTCTCTGCTTTTGAATATGCTATCTAGGTTGGTCATAACTTTCCTTCCAAGGAGTAAGCGTCTTTTAATTTCATGGCTTCAGTCACCATTTGCAGTGATTTTGGAGTCCCCCAAAATAAAGTCTGACACTGTTTCCACTGTTTCCCCATCTATTTCCCATGAAGTGATGGGACCGGATACCATGATCTTCGTTTTCTGAATGTTGAGCTTTAAGCCAACTTTTTCACTCTCCACTTTCACTTTCATCAACACTAACCTACATTTACTCAAATAAGTTGAAAACTGACATTCACACAAATCCTTGCACACAAATGTTTATGGTAGTTTCATGAATAATTGCTAAAAGTTCGAGGCAGCTAAGATCTCTTTCAGTAGGTGAATGAGTAAATAAACCATGGTATGTTCAGACAATGGAATATTATTCAGTACTGAAAGAAAATAAGCTATCAGGCCATGAAAAGACCTGGTAGAACTTTAAGCACACTTGCCGAGGGGAAAGAAGCCAATATGAAAAGGCTGTATTATTCTAGCTATGTGACATTCTGGAAAAGATAAAATTATGAAGATAGTTAAAAGATCAGTGGTCACCACGGATTTGTAGGTAGGAATAATGGATGAATAAATGGAGCCCAGGGGCTTTTTAAACAATGAAACTATATTCTGTTTGATGCTGTACTGGTGGCTACATATCATTATAAACTGCAAAATCCCATAGAATTTACAACACAATGAGTAAATTCTAGTATA
Organism: Bos mutus; assembly: GCF_027580195.1. Classification (NCBI taxonomy): domain Eukaryota; kingdom Metazoa; phylum Chordata; class Mammalia; order Artiodactyla; family Bovidae; genus Bos; species Bos mutus. The sequence goes on from NC_091617.1 coordinate 76,439,607, forward strand.
AACTCTAATGTAACTATTTAATTAATAATAATGCAATATAGGCTCATCAATTGGAATAGGAAATGGCAACCTACTCCAGAATGCTTACCTGGAAAATTCCATGGACAGAGGAGCCTGGTAGGCTACAGTCCTTGGGGTCACTAAAAGTCGAACAGGACTGAACGGCTCAGCACATAGGCTCATCCATTCTAACATATATACTATATTAAAGTAAGATGTTTATAACAGAGGATGAAGTAAGATGTTTATAACAGGGATGAGGAGTGAAGAGGTACATGAGGATTCTTTGTCTAAACCTAAAACTGTTCAAAAAAATAAAACCTAGTAATTTTTTAAAAGAGCTAGCAAAGTGAGGAGCAGTAAGTTTACTTGGAAAAATGCAACAAGAAATGTAAAAGAAAAATGAAATGTTTTTAGTTTACCTTATAAAAATTTCTCCTTTGGAAATATTCGTATATAAACAAAAATCACTCCCAACCACCAAAAATTATTATATATGGTATTTTTGTTGGATAAGGGGGTTGCATTTTTCTGACTGAAATGATTGTCTTATGCAGATATTAAAGCTAATTATCAATATCATCATTTTATATCATGGAATCCATGAAGCAATGATAAGTCATTGGATGTGGCTTCTGGGTAAAACATAAAATAAATGGCAGCAAGAAAAATATGTTGAAAATTTCCCTGTATGCTGGGAATATTTTTACATCAAAAGTCACTCAGAAAGATGGTTTTAATTCTACAGATGAGATGATCCAGCATTGTAATGTCCATTGAATTAAATATCACTCAGTTAATATTGTGTGGGCAATTCAAAATGTAAAAGGGGATCAGAGCTGCATAAGGCATGATCTTGAGAGCTCAGATTATAGTCATAAAAGCCTAAAATTTGTTAGCCCTTGAGAGTTTAATGAGACTAATATTATTTTAGTGAAGAGGAATCTAGAAGGAATCCTGAAGAAGACAATAATTAAATTGAATCTTATTCAAGGCCAAGTGCAAGATTTATTTTTCAGAGGTAAGGAGCAGAATTCAAGGTGAGGAGATGATGAATAGGGATTTGGAGATGAATGAGAGGAGAATGTGATTTGAAATGGATGAAACACATTTATCAGAGACAAACTTTAAGAACAGTGCTCTGATGGCAGAACAGAATGAATAGGATGGAAGGATTCTAGAACCAGGGAGAACTGATGATATGCTTCTGCAGCAATTTGGGGGAGAAATAGTATATACATGAATGAAGTTTTCTTTAGGGCAGAATGAAGAGGAGACAATAGATCTGAGAAATAAGATGGATCTGACATTATAAAAATTTGGCAACTGCTTAAAGATGAATTTACAACCTGGAAAATAGAGGAGTAATAGAATAGGAGGTGAAAGAAGTTTGAATAATAGATTAGGCACCATGGAGGTTGTTTTATATTATTATTTTATTTTTCAGTGTTGATGTGAATTTTAGGAGATGTCTATGAGGGATCCAAATTGCGAGGTGGAAGTAAAAGAACTAAAGGTATATGTTTAGAAGTTATTAATACTTGTGTAAAGCACAAGGGCTGGTTGACATCACAATCCTAATAAATGCATGTTAATCACAACTATGAAACTGGATAATTTAAAAAACACATGGAAGGAGAAGAAAAAGGATTAAAGACAAAACTTTGTGCTAAAAATTACTTTTAGGGAACAAACAAAATTAATGTCAGAAAAGAAAAGATTAATAGGGAAGATGGAAAATTATGAGTGTGTCTGGAAAGCAAGAGGGGAATTAGAAACCCATACCTTTAGTGCAGTAGAAGTTGTTCTTCTGAATCTGCATGAAAGTGGACTTGAAATGACTCAAAGGTCATTGACTTTGACTGTATGCAACCCCATATCTGGATCCTAAAACATCGATATTATAGTCACCCATATTCAAATAGTTGAAATGATTATCCCAGAGATTTGTCTTGAGGATTTTAGCCAGAATCATAATGTTTCAGAATCATTACCTGGCATCGGAGTCTCATGTTTGCATAGTTTAAAAATTATTTATGAGCATGTTTGCATACATTTTCCCATGTGAACCCCAAAACAAGCTTTCCAGAGAACTCTTTTAGTCCTTATTTCCCCAGAGAAATGAGAATTGTGAATTTGGGGAACTTAAGGCAATGGCACCCCACTCCAGTACTCTGGCCTGGAAAATCCCATGGATGGAGGAGCCTGGTAGGCTGCAGTCCATGGGGTCGCTAAGCGTCGGACATGACTGAGCAACTTCCCTTTCACTTTTCACTTTCATGCATTGGAGAAGGAAATGGCAACCCACTCCAGTGTTCTTGCCTGGAGAATCCCAGGGACGGGGGAGTCTGGTGAGCTTCCCGTCTATGGGGTCGCACAGCGTCAGACAGGACTGAAGTGACTTAGCAGCAGCAGCAGCAGTAAATTACTAATAGCAAGGTTGAGAACAAACCACAGATCTTCTGACATTATCCAAGGCTCTCATACCACGTCATATAAGTCTTGCCTTGCACAAAAGAGGGGCCTAGAGTTCCAAACATAAGGAGGCATTGTTTCAGGTCCTGACACACTGGACCTCTTTAGGAGATAAGAGGATAATATTCTAAATGAAAAGAAAATCTCCTTAGGCATACTGGGTTTCTAAAGAATAATAATAATGACTTTACTTATAAAAATGTTATTTTTTTTCTTTTTTTTTTTAATTTTTAAACTTTACATAATTGTATTAGTTTTGCCAAATATCGAAATGAATTCGCCACAGGTACACATGTGTTCCCCATCCTGAACCCTCCTCCTCCTCACTCCCCATACCATCCCTCTGGGTCGTCCCAGTGCACTAGCCCCAAGCATCCAGTATCGTGCATCGAACCTGGACTGGCAACTCGTTTCTTACATGATATTTTACATGTTTCAATGTCATTCTCCCAAATCTTCCCACCCTCTCCCTCTCCCACAGAGTCCCTAAGACTGTTCTATACATCAATGTCTCTTTTGCTGTCTCATCGTACACGGGTTATTGTTACCATCTTTCTAAATTCCATATATATATGTTAGTATACTGTATTTATGTTTTTCCTTCTGGCTTACTTCACTCTGTATAATAGGCTCCAGTTTCATCCACCTCATTAGAACTGATTCAAATGTATTCTTTTTAATGGCTGAGTAATACTCCATTGTGTATATGTACCACTGCTTTCTTATCCATTCATCTGCTGATGGACATCTAGGTTGCTTCCATGTCCTGGCTATTATAAACAGTGCTGCAATGAACATTGGGGTACACGTGTCTCTTTCCCTTCTGGTTTCCTCAGTGTGTATGCCCAGCAGCAGTGGGATTGCTGGGTCATAAGGCAGTTCTATTTCCAGTTTTTTAAGGAATCTCCACACTGTTCTCCATAGTGGCTGTACTAGTTTGCATTCCCACCAACAGTGTAAGAGGGTTCCCCTTTTCTCCACACCCTCTCCAGCATTTATTATTTGTAGACTTTTGGATCGCAGCCATTCTGACTGGTGTGAAATGGTACCTCATAGTGGTTTTGATTTGCATTTCTCTGATAATGAGTGATGTTGAGCATCTTTTCATGTGTTTGTTAGCCATCTGTATGTCTTCTTTGGAGAAATGTCTATTTAGTTCTTTGGCCCATTTTTTGATTGGGTCGTTTATTTTTCTGGAGTTGATCTGTAGGAGTTGCTTGTATATTTTTGAGATTAGTTGTTTGTCAGTTGCTTCATTTGCTATTATTTTCTCCCATTCTGAAGGCTGTCTTTTCACCTTGCTAATAGTTTCCTTTGATGTGCAGAAGCTTTTAAGGTTAATTAGGTCCCATTTGTTTATTTTTGATTTTATTCCCAATATTCTGGGAGGTGGGCCATAGAGGATCCTGCTGTGATGTATGTCAGAGAGTGTTTTGCCTATGTTCTCCTCTAGGAGTTTTATAGTTTCTGGTCTTACGTTTAATCCATTTTGAGTTTATTTTTGTGTATGGTGTTAGAAAGTGGTCTAGTTTCATTCTTTTACAGGTGGTTGACCAGATTTCCACCTGTAAAAGAAGTCTTTTCAATGTGACATTAAAAATTCCCAACAACTTACTAAATCAGAATTCCTAGCTCCATTTAACAGATGAGAAAAGTAAGACTCAGAATGAATACGTGAACTACTAATAGTAATTTAGTTAAAGCTGCACTCAAAGGCTTCCCTGGTGGGTCAGTGGTAAAGAACCTGCCTGCCAAGCAGGAGACCTGGGTTCAATCCCTGGATCAGGACGATCCCTTGGAGAAGGAAATGGCAACCAGTCCAGTATTCTTGCCTGGGAAATCCCATGGGAAGAGGAGCCTGGGAAGGCAAAAGAGTCAGACACAACTTAGCAACTAAAGAACAACAACAAAGTTTACACTCGAATACAGTGCTTCACATTTCTGGTATGAAAGTACATTTTAAGAGAGTATAAGAAAGGAAGCTGCCATTTTGTGATGTTGCAATGACAGTTAATGACAGTAGCGGTAGAGTGGTATTGGAGACAATTCCAAGCTGCCAGAATGATGAGGGAAGTGAATTGTAAGATTGATGCTCTGGTGCAGGTATATACGGAGGAACTTGGCCAATGCTATGGAACCAAATGTCTTTGAAAGAATCAGAAGGCTGAAAGTGATAAGTACATTCCCCTGTTAGGTCATTTTGGCTCAACACACTTCTTCAGTCACATGGTGCTTCTTCTTAATTTCAAAATAATGTTGGGGATTATGTGTTGATTTCTGTCAGAAACAAAACATTGCCTCCTTTAAGCCTAAATGAATCTTTCATGAGGTAAAGGACCTTATCTAGACTGATGCCTGAATAATTTAAAGGTTTTCTAAAGTAATTGTACCCAGAGGCATGTACATTGAATAAATTAAGTGAGATAAGCTGTGCTCATCCCTGGGTTGGTAACACATCTCTTCTTTCCACCATCTTCTTGTGCTGTCATCATTCTAAACGAGTGATTCAGCTTCACCCAAAGGGAAACAGAACTCAGTGGTTGGTAAGATGCATGACATGTGGTTTGTGAGTAAGCATTCCCAGAAATGAAGGGTTGATCTTTTGCCTGTGGCCATGTATAGCATGGCAGCTGTTTTCCTGAGACTTCCCTGACTTGGTTGCCAATTTCCTTAATCCATGCCTGTCAGTACCTAAAGCTACATTGAAGGACAGTAAGAAAATGGACTGCTTGGCAGCTGTGCTCTTGCCCATCATCAAACATTGCTGATTTACGGTGAGAGTGGGAATCCCAGGGAATCCGATGAATGGACTTTATAGCAGTGATTTATCAATACTCATTAATTTCTAATGAGATTGAACTCTTCCAGAAAGTAAACATGCAAAGATTGGTCTAATCCACCATTCCTGAACTTGGCTGCCCTTTGAAATTCCCTGGGAAGTTTTAAAAAATTACAAATGCCTGATTATCAGAAATTTTAAGAGATTCCTCAGGTTCTATTATGAAACAGAGTTTGACAACTAATCCAACAAATACTGTTTTATTGTGAAAATTGGTTGTCAAAGTTTTCTCACTTCTATCCTCCATTTCATTGCCAACCCACTGTGTGCACTGGTCCACATGGATTATTCTCTTCATTTTATTGATGGCATCAAGATCAAACAGCTGGTTAGCAGCAAATATCCTAATTTTAATCTGACACCTACTTAACAGTTAAAGTTCTCTTAGGCAGAGGTATTTATGCTTAAAAATACATTATCATATGAAAACTAATCCTTGTAGAGGAATACATGGATTCTGAATACTTTCACTGTCAAACATTCTTTATTTAAAAAAAAACTACAGGGCTGCAGAGAATTGTTTCTAATGTGTATCTGCATTAAACCCACTTAGAAATCCTATTAAAATGCAGTCTAAACCCAAATCTAAGAGAATCTGAAATGGTCAGACAGAGATTGTATGAATTCTACATTTTAAAACTCTAAGGTGATGTGTGGCTTCCCCAATGGCTCAGCAGTAAAGAATTTGCCTGCAACGTGGAGATGTAAGAGACTCACGTTCAATCCCTGGGTCAGGAAGATCCCATGGAGAAGGAAATGGCAACTCACTCCAGTATTCTTGCCTAGGAAACCCCATGGACAGAGGAAACTGGCTGGCTAAAATCCTTGGGGTCACAGAAGAGTCAAATATGACTTAACAAATAAACAACAATAACAAGGTGATCCATATGTCCACTGCAGTTAGAGAACCATTGAAAAGGGTAAATTCCAAACAGTGCCTCCCATTATCCCACTATCAATCTCCTAATCTCTTGTACTGGGATTTAGAATAAGATTTAACAATATGCTAACCTTTCTACCAATTCTGTTGCAAAGCAAGAATCTAGAGTATTGCTCAAAATCTGGTAGTTGAGACATTAGAAACATTCCTCTTTGAATTTCAGTATGTCTGTGAGTCAGATAGGCGCATCTGGTAAAGACCAGAATGGCAGCAAAGTCAACGTAAGACTTTATGTTTATGTACAGGTATTGGTTGTATATGGGGCTTTCCAGGTGGCACTAGTAGTAAAGAAACTGCTTGCTAATGCAGGAGACATAAGAGACATGGGTTTGATCCCTGGTTTGAGAAGATCCGCTGGAGGAGGGCATGGCAACTCACTCCCATATTCTTGCCTGGAGAATCCCCATGGACAGAAGAGCCTGGCAGGCTACAGTCCATAGGGTTGCAAAGAGTCGGACATGACTGAAGTAATTTAGCTTGCTCACTCACACTGGTTATATATAGTGAAGAGATCCCCTATGCTTCTTATACAAAAGCATTCTTGGCATTTTCTGCTTATTACAGAACAATATCATAGAAGACTAAATGATGTAGTAAAAGGAGGACTTGAATTTATATTTTCAGAGAAACTGAGCTACTGTTCCATTATTAATTGTCCATGTTACTTTGGGTAAGTCACTTAGCTTCTCTGATCTCAGTATTTTCATGTCTAAAATGACATTCAAGCATGACATGCCAACATAACAAGGTTATTATAAATTTCAAATGACATACTCAGTATAAAAAAGCATTGTAATGAATTAATTCTCTGTACATATAATCATTTTATAGTAGACCCAGTAGAGGCTCCTTTGGTGGCCTTAGAGAAGTAAAGAGTTGCTTCTGAGTGGGCCTTCTCAGGTGGGGCTACTGGTAAAGAACCCACCTGCCAATGCAGGAGACTTAAGAGACATGGTTTGATCCCTGGGTATAGTAGATCTCCTAGAGAAGGGTACGGCAACCCATTCCAGTATTCTTGCCTGGAGAATCCCATGGACAGAGGAGCCTGGAGAGCTACAGTTCATAGGATTTAAAAGAGTCAGATACAACTCAAGCAACTAAGCACTCTGAGTGGGCCACTTTATTTTTTTTAAAGAGATACATGTGTAAATCTTGACAGAAAATTCTTTTGATAATATATATCAGGGGACAAAATGGTACAATGAAATAAATCTGAGGAAAATAGCATTTATATTTTTATCTTGAGACCAGAAATATGTCTTTTATTATAGTTAGTCACAATTTGTTTACCAATGTATAATGAAATATTATATGGTTGCTTAAAAGTCATGTTTTCAAAAAAATGTTTATAGGCATGTTAATGGTGATAAATGGGAAAAAGACAGCATGTAAATTGTGTATATAGTATTATGCCAATATTATAAAACATTTGAAATACAAACTGATTCTTCTGAGTACTTACTATAAACAATGGTGAAATTTTTTTCAGTCTAGGCTCATTAATATAACTTTTGGATGAAAAATATTACATAGTCATATCACAATTTGGTTTGACCTATCTCTCCTTAATGACTATTTTGATTGCTAGTGTTTATTGTTCATTTAGGGTGGAGGTTGTTTTTTTGTTCAGTTACTAAGTCGTGTTTGATTCATTGTGACCCCATGGATTGTAGCATGCCAGGCTCCTGTATCCAACACTGTCTCCTGGAGTTTGCTCAAATTCATGTCCATCATTGAGGGTGAGATCTCAAAAAAAAAAAAAATCCTCACTCTTCAGGAGGTCTTCTTTGGGTCCACTAAATCTATGTTTCACATTAAACAACAAGTAATGCTGCAAAATGAGAGTGTGTGTGAAAAAAATTATGATACACTTCTTGGTGTTCTAGAATTATGTTATTTTTAGTTAATAGACAATGCATATCTGCAAACAGCCTGAGCTGATGGAAAGAAAAGCATTAGCTGAAAATGTAAGCCACTCTACTGATATCATGCCTAGAATACAGTCAAAAGGAGTAGAATGATCCTAAGAACACAGAGAGAGAAAAGAACCCTAATCTTTAACAGAAAAAGTCTAACTGGTAAAACCTAGAGCGTAACTTCTGGTTAGCACTTGTTATGTCAATGCTCTACAGAACTGAAACTTTGATCAAGCTCCTCCAAAATGGAAGTTTCATAGAAGATTATCCTCCTTGAAACTCTTTGAGGAGCTTAGCTTTTGTTTGCTTGTTTGTTTGTATGTTTGTTTCTGTTTGACTTCCAGTGGAGCTGTGAATCTCCTTAGGCCAGTCTTGTCACTCATAAGGAACCCCTTTCTTTATCAGTTTAAAGACAGGTTGCAGAATAGTTGAGTGCCTTTCCTTTCTCTCTGTGGAAAAAGGAGGTAACAACGAAGCTCCAAAATAGATTTGTAGGCAAACTGTGTGCTCTAAAAGAAAGTTGTTGTTGATTAGTTGCTCATCCATCCAAGTTGTGTCCAAATCTTTTGTAATCCCATAGACTGTAATCCACCAGGCTCCTCTCTGCATGGGATTCTCCAGGAAAGAAAATGGAGTGGGTTGCCATTTCCTTCTCCAGGGGATCTTCCTGACCCAGGGATCGAATCCAAGTCTCCTGCACTGCAGGCAGATTCTTTACCACATAGCCACCAGGGAAGCCCAAGGGTATAATTAAGGAATCTTAATTACCATCATTTTCAAGTTCAATATATGGTTCTATGGAAAAAAAAATTATTCAGTGAACTTTCTTACACATAAATATTTACCTGAATATTTGATAAGATTCTCTACTAGATTCCAGGAACTGAAAATTCTAGGTCACAGGATATGATCATTTTAAAGCTCCTTGAACATGTTGTGGAGTTGATTTCCTGAATTTACACCAATTTCAGTTCAGTTCAGTTCAGCTCAGTCGTGTCCGACTCTGCCACCCCATGAACCACAGCATGCCAGGCCTCCCTATCCATCACCAACTGCTGGAGTCTACCCAATTTATATTCCCATTGAAGTGAATAAAGTGCTCATTTAACCTTACCTGCAACAGAAGTTAATTGTCAATCCACAAGCAGGAATCAAAACAAAAAAGTTTTCTTGTTTTCTTCAAATCCTCTTTCATAACTAGTGCAGTTTTGTCAGTTTCTCTTTTCACCATTAAGTATGAAACTACTTTATATTTCTGTTGGAAATTGCCCTTCATCAAGTTAAAGAAAGTGTCTTCGATTTTTAATTTGAGGAGAATTTTTGTCATGAATGGTATTGTCAATGCTATCTCTGTATCTATTTAATGACAATCTTTTCTCATTCATTTTATATTATTAATTTAATTGATTCAATGTCTAATTTTCCATCTTGCATTTCTGAGCAAAACTCCCTTTGATGTGGTTTTTATATATTGCTTGGCTCAAGTTGCTAATATTTTTAATAGTATTTTTGCATCTATATTTCTGAAGAAGACTGGTCTTTCAGATTCTTCTCTCTTTTCTCTCTCTCTCTCTTTTTTTTTTTTTTTTTTGTAATGTTTTAGTCTGGCTTTGGTATTAGTGTAAAGCTGATTTCTTAAAATGAGTAGGCAAGTATTTCCTCCTATTTTATGGAAACGTTTGTGTAGGACTTTTAAAAACAGTAAAGCCATAAAAACTAGGGTCTTATATGGATGAAACTTTCAAATTAAAGTTTCAATTTCTCTAATAGATATCATGCTATTCATATTTTCTATTTCTTTTCTGTTGGTTTCAATAATCTGTGTCCTTCTAGAAAGTTGTACATGTCATCAGTTGAAAGACCAAGGGAATATACGAACCAATGAATATATATGTATAAATAGTTCTATTTGTAACCATCTATAAGTTAGGCTAAACGAGTTCATATTAATTCTCCAAATAAAATTCATTAAAATATTGATAATTCTAGTCTCTGTAACCTGCTTATTTGTAAACTCTCAGGCCAACAGTGAGAAATCCAGCTTCTACCATCCAGCATCCAGTATATGTATAACAGTATAGTAATTGATAACTCTAACTTTCATTAAAAACAACTTTATTAACTAGAGTATAATGCTGATGTGGAATTCCTTTTGCTTTTTGTTTTACATAATCACATTTAAAGTGATTATTAATATAGTTGGATTGATCTTTTTTCTTTTTCCCCTCTTTTTTTGACTTAGTTTAATTAAAACTTTTTCTGGTTAATTATTTTATATAATCACATTTATCTCTTCTCAGCAACTCTATTATACTAAATTATTTAATGATTGCTCTAGTGTTTACAGTATCCATTTCAAGTTAATCAAAGTCCACCATCTAAACAACACTATCAGTTCAGTTCAGTTTAGTCACTCAGTTGTGTCCGACTCTTTGCAACCCCATGAATCACAGCACGCCAGGCCTCCCTGTCCATCACCAACTCCCGGAGTTCACTCAGACTCACCTCCATCGAGTCGGTGATGCCATCCAGCCATCTCATCCTCTGTCATCCCCTTCTCCTCCTGCCCTCAATCCCTCCCAGCATCAGAGTCTTTTCCAACACCACTTACCTATAATGCAGATACTTTATGAGAGAAGATTCTTAGTTCCTCTCTTCTATTTCTGATGGCGTTGTTGTCACTTGTTTTACTTATCTATGTGCTATAATTAGCCAGTACATTATTATATGTTCAGCAAATAGTTATCTTTTAGATCAATTAAGAAAAAGAAAAATATTTTGCTTTGCTTTTATTTGTTCTTTATATAATATTTTTTCTTTTACAAATGTTTGAGAAATTTTACTTCTCAAGCCATTTGCACCTGGAAAAAATTTTTGTGAGATGTTTTAAAATTACAAAATTATATTGAGATTTTTCTCATTTTTGTGTCTGTTTTAGTAAATCATAATCTCATGAGTTTGCTCATTTCATTTAATTTGCAAATTTGTTGGTCAAAAATATTTCTTAACATTTTCTTATTACCTAATATCTGTATCAATAATGATGCCCTATTTTCACCATAATTGGTCAGTTGAAAGTTTTCTTGATCAATCTGCTATAATGTTTAACATTTCATTAATATTTTCAGCTTTTTAATATTTTCTATTGTATTTTTGGGGTTTATTTGTTAATTTGTACTCTTCTTTCTGTTCTCTTTGTGTTTACTTTAATGTTATTTTTACAAATTTACCTAGTATTATGTTCAGTTATGTTATTTTCATATTATTCATTTGAAAACATATAATAATATATAGTCTTCTTTTCTAGTACATGCCTATAAAATTAAAAGTTTTTCTCTTGCCTCAGTTTTAGCTGCATATACTAGTTTTTGTACACTGTATTCTTCTGTATGCCATTCAAAATATTTTGTAGTTTACACTGTAATTTATTCATTGACCCTCTGGTTATTTTAGAAGTATCAATATATTGGTTAATATGCAAACATTTGAGATTTTTACATTATTTTTGTAAGCATACTATGCTGTATTTTTCCAATAAACGTACTCTGTATTATTTAATACTTTGAAAATTAAGATCAAGTTTGCTAACTATATAGTTCAAATTATCTCTATGTGACTAACTTTTGTCTGCTTTTCCTATCAGTTATTTAGAGAAAATTCTAAATTTCTCAACTATTGACTGTAATTGTGCCACATTTTACTCTATGTATTGAGACTGTGTTATTAAGTACAAATAGAGTTATAATTGTTAGAATTTTCATTTATTATTTCTAATAAATACATACTCTTTTTGATTTGAAGTCTACTTGCATGAAATTAATAGAATAACATCAGGTAATATTTGGTTAATATTTGATAATATTTTTGGTTGGTATTTGATAATATCTTTTTCCACTCCTTTATTTTTAACTTCTCTACATGTTTATGTTTATGGTGTGACTCACAGATTAAATGTGCATTTTTTATTTTCATCAAATCTGAAATATGTAGTCTGTTTACAGAAATTTATCACTGATATTTTTAAGTTTAAACCTACTACCTTTCTATTATTTTTGATTTGCCCTATCTGTTCCTCTTTTTTCTGTTTTGTTGTCTTCTTTTCATTTAATAATTTTTTTCAATTATTATTCCATTATCCCGCTTATTAGCTTAATAGTTGCAAGTCGTTTTTCTTTTCTTTTAGGGATTACAACATGAATCCTTGAATCATTAGTGTCTTCTATAAACTAACAATTTGTCCATCTCTCAGAAAATGTGAGGAATTAAGGACAATTACATTCCATTTTCTCCATTCAGTCCTTTTTGCTGTTACTGTTGAGTGTTTTAATTATACATGTATTTTAGAAAGAGAAGTCGCTCAGTCGTGTCCAACTCTTTGCGATTCCATGGGCTGTAGCCTACCAGGCTCCTCTGATTATGGGATTTTCCAGGCAAGAATATTGGAGTGAGTTGCCATTTCCTTCTGCAGGGGATCTTCCCGACCCAGGGATTGAACCCAGGTCTCCAGCACTGCAGGCAGACGCTTTATTCTCTGAGCCACCAGCGAAGCACATACATATATTTTAGACCCCACATTATATTACCAGTATTGCTTACATCATGAATATTCATTTCTTTTTTCCTACTTTCCAGTGATTTACCTTTTCCCATTTACATTTCTACAGGATAATTTCCTTCTTGCACTTCTGTTTAGGATCATTTTCCTTCTACTCAAAGGATGTGTGTGCTCAGTCTCTTCAGTCATGTACAACTCTTTGCAACCCTATAGACAACAGCCTTCCAGGCTCCTCTGACCATGGGATTCTCTAGGCAAGAATACTGGAGTGGGTTGCCAAACCCTCCTCCAGAAGATCTTCCCTTCTCAGGGATCCAACCTGTGTCTCTTGCCTGTCTTCTGCATTGGCAAGTGGGCTCTTTACCACTAGCGCCACCTGGGGAGCTATGTCTGCTGCCAATGAATTCTCTCACTATTTATTTGACAATATCTCTATTTAATGCTTACTTTTGAAAGATATTTTCACTTGTCATATAATTTTATTTTTTTTATTTTTTTTAATTTTATTTTATTTTTAAACTTTACATAATTGTATTAGTTTTGCCAAATATCAAAATGAATCTATCACAGGTATACATGTGTTAGACTGTGAGTTTAATTCTTCATTGTTTTTCAGTATCATTTTCTTTTCTTATGGTTTTCATAATTTCCTTTTATTTTTAGCCTATAGTACTGGCTTTATCTGTTTCTGGAATTGAAAACTTCTTGTAGCTATAAAAATTAAGAGTAACAACAATAATAATTACAAAACCACCCTTTTTTTTCACTTTTTAGTTTTATTTTATTTTTAAACTTTACAATATTGTATTAGTTTTGCCAAATATCGAAATGAATCCACCACAGGTATACATGTGTTCCCCATCCTGAACCCTCCTCCCTTCTCCCTCCCCATACCATCCCTCTGGGTCGTCCCAGTGCACCAGCCCCAAGCATCCAGTATCGTGCATCGAACCTGGACTGGCGACTCGTTTCATACATGATATTATACATGTTTCAATGCCATTCTCCCAAATCTTCCCACCCTCTCCCTCTCCCACAGAGTCCATAAGACTGTTCTATAAAATCACCCTTAAAGAGCAATTAAGATTTCCTCTTCAAAATTTAAAGCCTTTGAAGTAGCTGAGATACTTACTTGGAATCATTTCATGGGCAGAATAAAGTCAAGACTGCATGAGAAACAATCAGAAAAAGTTATTCCTTCAGTAGCAATTACATTAAAATTCGTTTTATTCTCAAGGCTCAACCAGATAGTTTTGTGGTGAGATTCAAAACGCTACAAGATTTTGATTGTCTTGTGGCCAGGCTTATTTCAGAACAGATATACTTAACTCCAGCTTTTTGCCTGGTCTACCTCAGCTGGGTTCCAAATATCTTTTGAATAATGGATCTTAACCTGTCAAAATGTAAATGCAGAATGTATTGCAATGACACTAAGGACTGGCCACATTAAAAACAGAAACTATTTATTGGTAAAGTGGAGAAGAGGTAATAGAATCTAGGCCTTCTGTAAAACAAGTTTCATACTGTATGGGCACATTAAAACACTGCACCACATCACTCAAGATACAGTGTGTAAGTGCTCATCTGATCCTGACATTTTTGGGGTACCATTAATAAACATTTTAAGAAGTGGCTTACTGTGGAAATTTTAGAACCCTTAGTGAAGTTTCCATTTGCTCTACCATAATACCTAGCTTAAATAAATCTTCACTTTTATAAATTAAAATTTATAAAATTATAAATTACATAAAGCTTCCCCCAGTGTAGACATGGGATGTGTGGGATTACAGGGTAATGGTTGTTCCATAAAGTGTTGAGTTCCAGGGGCAAATAATGATAGAAACTAAATGTTACAATTTATTCGATTTTGATGATTACAGGCATTACAGGGCAGGGTGGGTAAGCAAGGCAAATGAAGCAAACTCTTTTCTTCCTCCATTTAACCAGATGCAGCATTTTGGCATTTTTGTGATACACAAGTTGGCTTAACTCATGGACTTACATTGAAAGCTGGTAACAGTGAATCTTTGTAATTTAGGCTCTTCTTCCATAGGCATTCTGAAGACCTTAATCCCTGAACTACACCATGAGCTCTGAAATGATGTTCATTACAGTGTTCTTGAAGCTTTCACATCTTAACATGAGATCTGACACCTCTTGTTAAGGTAGGGAACTGTTAAAAGTTGTCCTCCTTTTGGCTAACCCAGTTTACCAGCGATCTTAACAGTTAAGTTACTATATAAAAATAAAATTGTGCTCCCAAGCATTTATCGGAACTGTTGGGCTAGGAACACCTTCCAAAGCACTCAGTCCCGGAGAGAAAAGAAAGATCCTAACCAGCTGCTTACATGAATAATAACTCCAGTACAGGATATGTGATGTCCTTCATAGCAGAACTCAGGCAACCTTGGTCATCCCAACAAGCTCTTCAGTGCTTAGATACAAGACAAAATTAAAATTGACCCCAGATCAAGTATTGCAACCACAATCCAGAATAACCCAATTATCTAGCACACTGGTTTCCTGCTGTGATGCCAAAGCTAAAAATCTCAATCCAAAGAGTGATTGTTCATCACCTTTTACAAGTAAGAGAAAAATATCAAGAAGGAGGCAAGGAAAGTCCACCCTCCTCAATCCATGAAATTAATACTATCTTCACAGCTTTAATTGACAATATCGAGGGTCCTCAATTTCCTGATTTGAGGAGTCCATTTTCAAGGTGACTGTCAAGGTCCAGAAGAGCTATCATTTTTCTTTGCAACGGCCCATGAACTCCAGTCCTTCAATAGGAATCTCTTTTCCCTGTATTGCTTTCTGAAAACACTTCTAGTATCTCTTAAAAAGGGTCAGTGCATGGGTCCCTGGAGCTGTCTACCCTTGAGGGAAGCACTAGTCATATTGGCACTTCAAGTCCATGCATGTCTTCTCTACATTGTTCATGGTGTCAGCATCTGGGGTGGTGCTTTGGGATGTTGCACAATTTCATAGCAGCACTTTTAACAACAGCCACGACATGGAAGCAACCTAGATGTCCATCACCAGATGAATGCATAAAGAAGTTGTGGTGGATATGTACAGTGGAATATTCAGTTCAGTTCAGTCACTCAGTCATGTCCGACTCTTTGTGACCCTATGAATTGCAGCATGCCAGGCCTCCCTGTCCATCACCAACTCCTGGAGTTCACCCAAACTCATGTCCATCGAGTCAGTGATGCCATCCAGCCAACTCATTCTCTGTCGTCCCCTTCTTCTCCTGCCCCCAGTCCCTCCCAGCATCAGGGTCTTTTCCAATGAGTCAACTCTTCGCATGAGGTAGCCAAAGTATTGGAGTTTCAGCCTCAGCATCAGTCCTTCCAATGAACACCCAGAACTGGTCTCCTTTAGGATGGACTGGTTGGATCTCCATGGAGTCCAAGGGACTCTCAAGAGTCTTCTCCAACACCACAGTTCAAAAGCATCAATTCTAAGGTGCTCAGCTTTTTTCACAGTCCAACACTCACATCCATACATGGCCACTGGAAAACCACAGCCTTGACTAGACGAACCTTTGTTGGCAAAGTAATGTATGTCTCAGCTTTTGAATATGCTATCTAGGTTGGTCATAACTTTCCTTCCAAGGAGTAAGTGTCTTTTAATTTCATGGCTGCAATCACCATCTGCAGTGATTCTGGAGCCCCCAAAAATAAAGTCTGACACTGTTTCCACTGTTTCCCCATCTATTTCCCATGAAGGGGTGGGACCAGATGCCATGATCTTCGTTTTCTGAATGTTGAGCTTTAAGCCAACTTTTTCACTCTCCTCTTTCACTTTCATGGAGGCTTATTAGTTCCTCTTTACTTTCTGCCATAAGGGTAGTGTCATCTGCATATCTGAGCTTATTGATATTTCTCCCAGTAATCTTGATTTCAGCTTGTGCTTCATCCAGCCCAGCATTTCTCATGATGTACTCTGCATATAAGTTAAGCAAGCAAGGTGACAATATACAGCCTTGACATACTCTTTTTCCTATTTGGAATCATGTCCAGTTCCAAATGTTGCTTCCTGACCCGCATACAGGTTTCTCAAGAGGCAACTCAGGTTGGCTGGTATTCCCATCTCTTTCAGAATTTTCCACAGTTTATTGTGATCCACACAGTCAAAGGCTTTGGCATAGTCAATAAAGCAGAAATAGATGTTTTTCTGGAACTCTCTTGCTTTTTTGATGATCCAGCAGATGTTGGCAATTTGATCTTTGGTTCCTCTACCTTTTCTAAAACTAGCTTGAACATCTGGAAGTTCACAGTTCACGTATTGATGAAGTCTGGCTTGGAGAATTTTGAGCATCAACTTACTAGTTTGTGAGATGAGTGCAATTGTGCGGTAGTTTGAGCATTCTTTGGCATTGTAATATTACTCAGCCATAAAAGAGAACGAGTTTGAGTTAACTGAAGTGAGGTGGGTGAAACTAGAAGCTGTTATATAGAGTGAAGTAAATTAGAAAGAGAAAAACAAATGCAGTATATTAATGCATATATGTGGAATCTAGAAAAATGCTACCGATGAACTTATTTGCAGGGCGGGAATAGAGACACAGATAGAGAATGGACTTGTGGACACAGTGGGAGAAGGAGTGTGAGATGAAGTTAGAGGGTAGGATTGACATATGTACACTACCATGTGCAAAATCGCTGGCTAGTGGGGAGCAGCTGCATAGCACAGGGAGCTCAGCGTGGTGCTCTGCGACTACCCGGAAGGTGGGATTGGAATGGTGGGAGGGAGGTTCCAAAGAGAGGGGATATGTGTACATTTATGGCTGATTCACAATGTTGTATAGCAGAAAACTAACACAAAATTGTAAAGCAACTTAAAAAAAATGAACAATAAACTGAAATAAAATTTCCTTTAAAGGGTTCTCTTATCAGTTTCACTTCCTTGAACGTGTCTGTTTTCCTGTATGCTTTTTAAATTTTCTTTTTGCTTATTTTTTTGGTATTTTTCCCCTGATGTGTCTAAGGGTGGCTTTACATAGAGTTTTTTGAATCGATGGATTAATTTCTATGTCACTTTTGGAAAATAATTTTTTTCTGTATGTTTTTCACCTGTGGGGCTATTTTTAATTTGTTTATTTGTTTTCCTCTTCACCGTTTTGGCTCATTCTTGACTTAACTGGTTATTTGGATTGAATGTTTGGCATTATATATAAAAGTTATTGCATGTCTGTATTTTTTTTTCTTCCTCTGAATGGTATTTTATTTTCTTTTAGATCACAGAGAAAAAGGCTTATCTTCTCAATTCTATAAGGGATTGAGATAATTTGAGACTCATTTCAAACCTTTGTGAGAACTGACCTAGCTTCAGTTTCCACTTACTTCTTATCCAGTTGATGTACTTTAGCTCTCTTTTTTCATCAGCTGCCAGGAATTTTAATATTCAGCTCCAATAACTCTATTGACCTTGCTTTATATTTTTATTTCTTGTTCCTATAACAAATATTTCTTCTGTTTGTAACTTAATTGTCTTATTGTATCTATGTCTATTATTGTAAAGATTCTCATATACTTTTTAGAATCCATCCACTCATGATTTATTACCACCTGTCTACACTACTTGAGGCAAATTGGGCTCCAAGTAAGCCTATAGGCATAAATTCCGCACTTACTGACTTCAAGGGGCTTGCAACCTAATAACAGGAACATAACAGACAACCAGGTGATGAGAAAAGTAGAGAGTAGAAATATCATGCAGTAATGCACAAGCCATGTACTGTAAGAATGCAAACAAAGACAAACAAAGAATAGGACAGTTTTCTTAAAATGCTGAGGGAGAGGGTGAGGGTGGCATTTGAGTGGGCACTTGAAGAAGGACTAGGACTAGCAGGACAAGGTCATTACTTCAGGCTAAGCAATGAATAAAACTTTAAGAAGAGAAAAATAGGGTAAAGGATGGGATGAATAACATGAAGGATACTGTGATGGGAGTGAGCCAGGAGTGGGTAAGGCTGATTCAAAAACTCAACTCTGAGGTTCTTGAGCCAGAGATTCTGTTGCTAGAATGAGGACTAATTGTTATTCTTTGGTGATCTTAAGATTTCTGCTGGTTCTTTAATTACCTCCCAAGAGTTGTGTTTATTAAGTAAAAAACAAGAAACAGTTGCTGCCTCCAGGGCTAAGAGTTACCAAGGAAAGAGAAGCACACCTGCCTTTTTGGTCACCAATACTAATATTTTATTTTCTTGGGTCTTGAATGGTAAGCTAAAGCCTTGGGTTGGAACGGAATGTAGGCTGCTCTAGGGTGATGATTCAGGCTGACTGTTAGACTTGCAAAACTGAATGTGGGTGGTTTTGTTGTGTAATGCTTTGTTTTAATCTTTCTGCCTTTAATGAAGTGCTTTGACTGTCTTTTTATGTGTATGCCTATAAGAAGTAGGACACGCTGGAGTTTCTTAATAGAACCTCATCAAATGTATAGTCATGATTGAAAAATTGTTTGCCTAAGGTTAAAAAAGTCTTAAAAAAGAGAAAAATAAAAGAGAAAAAAAAGAAAGAATGAATGAAAGGGAAATACTAATGATTAAATCCAGGCAAAGCAGTTGGTATTATATTATTTTGGAAATATAATGTCCATAAAATAAAATAATTTGATCAAATTTGGTTCCCATTTCTCATGAATTTCAGCTTACAGGATTAGTGTTCGCATGTAGTGTTGGAGAGAAAATTTAACATAAAGGATCAAAAATCGGTTATACAATAATTAAATTACAGATTGAATATTTTGCTTGCCATTTTGAAAAACAAGAGGAACTGAACATTTCTCATGCAGAATACCATCATATCAATTGCTTCTGAATATTTCAGTCAACATTCTTTCAATAAACATTTATTAAGCATCTACTATTTGCCAAGTTCTCTACTAGCCTGCAGAGACAGTGATGAGCAACATGCGGGCACAATTCCTGATCTTTCAGAGATTAGAATCTATTGGGGATCATCAGACAGTTGTCAAATAACCACATGTGAAAGAATAATTCCAAACTTGAGAAAAAGGCTCTGAAAAAAAAAATTCTGTCAGAGCCAGTCATAAAAGGATTGTAAATGAACACCTGTGCTCTACTGTGGGCCTCAGGAGTAAATGGCATATGGGGGACTAGTACCATGAGCTGCTTGATGCTGCGGACAGAACAAGAGTCAGTCAGATTCTTATTTGTAAGACAATTAGGGCTTTCCATCATGTCCTGCATGGCAGAGTTTTCTAAATTCCTGAAGTAAGGTTTGTTTTTTTCCTACCTGGACTAGCCCCTTGCTTTCCTTCAGTCCATCTCCAAAGTGCTATCAGAGAAAAATTTCTAAAGCTCAGCTTCTAAAGTGCCTCAGTTTTCCCAGCAGCTTCTGGCATTTCTCCTTTACAGGGTTGCAATTCTCTGCTTCATATTCTTATAAAATTCAAAGTTCTGGCAGACAGGGCCCTCTCTGATCTTCCCATCCCTCAGTCAGCCTTGCCAAATTTGTCTTTCATCACTCTTCTCCACACCCCTAGCAACCCAAGGTCCAGCCTCAGTTAATATTTTGTAGCCGAATCATTCACTTTCCTGAAACAGGTACGTGCAATTTCCTTTTTCTGGGAAGTGTTCCCTCCCTTTTCTGTCTGGCAAGTCCCCACTAATTCTGCAATATTCAGGTCAAATGTGATTTCCTCACTAAAATTTTCTCCTACCCCCTAAGGCAGAGTTAGTTACCTCTTTCTTGGTGCTTCCTCAACACTTTGTACTTGTTATGTCTCTCATCACACTGTACTCTACTGATCTTTGCATTATTTCTCAAATTCAATTGTGAACTTCCTGAGGGTGATGACTGAGTCTAATGCACTTCTGTAATCATACTTTGGTTCCTTCTAGGTGGGTCCCTATTATCTATTGTGTTTTGCATACATTAACATGATTATGAAAGGAGATAAAAGGTCTGGGGTCCTTGCTATTATCGCTCTTTTGTTTTAACCAAATCATGGTCCTTGGTGTATTTCTAAAGCTGCTGGTATGAATGAAATCAACAGCTCGGGTGGTTTTTAAAAAAACAAAACATTGAGGATCAAATTAGAGAGTTGTTTGATACTTAAGACTAAAGTGGTTCCTAGCCTTGATGGCAACTATGTAATTATAAAAGGCTGTCCTTTACCAGAGACCCTGTATTTCTTTCTGTTGGGAAGAAACTAGTTTTGTTAGAACAAACACATTTCACAGTTATTTACAGTTATTGTCACAAATATGCAAGAATATGGTATCTAGAGTAAAGGTTACAACATTGGAAGCTGTGCATCACTACATGTTTGGGAAAGATTAAATGCTCTTTATTACAAACAACATCAAATTCCTATTTTAAGAAAATAAAGAAAATTATCATTGATCTACACCATGATTATTATTATTTTTACGATACCTAGTTTATGTAGTTCCACTGTATGTCTAGTACATGTAGACAGTTGGGTGAAGTTTAGGGAAGACAAGACAGAATAAGGTACAATTGATTTCTTCTTTATCTGAACATCAAGAACACATTATCTTTTCCTTGTGTACACTTTATTCTCATCTACTTTTAATTTTTTCATTTGTCTATCTTCTATGTTTTGTCAAGCAGAATCTTCTGGGTTTGCTTATCATTGGATCTAATTTTAGGGCAAGGAGTTGTCTTTGGTGGTGGTTTCACATACAGTAAGATTAATGGAGATGGAAAAGAATCTAAAATGTCTCCCAAGTTGATGAATTATGTGGAAAAGAAGAAGTTTCTGCTAGTTACTAAAATAATTATGATAAGGTATTATTTTATACCCATGATCATTATTTTTCCTGGCAATTTATCTATATGCACACATACCTGTCTAATCAAAACAGAGTCTTTCTAGTTTATTGCCTTAAGATAGAGAAGTTTCAAGGTAGAATTAGAAAATGATTTGCTAATGTTTTCCTGGATTTGGGTTATACATACTTAAAGGTAACTTAAGAATTTAAGGAAGAGACAAAATATTGGAAAGCATATGTGACTTGGCTTCCTCCAGATTAAAGAAGTTTTCCCTCACTCAGAGAGGAAGGGTATGTTCTCATCCAGGGCCTTTGTTCTTATTATGGCCTCTTCCCAGAACACCGCTTCTCATATCTTTTCATGGTTCACTCCAACTCATTCAACTTTCTCTTCAGTTGTTCTTCCTTGAGAGGTGTCCCTTGACCATCATATCTAATGATGAGAAGATCTGCATTGGTGGACAGGAGAGAGATGGGGGAATCATGCTTCCTGCTGTAGGAACAGAGCCCTGAGAAAGTAGCAAGACGTCAGAGTGGATTCTGTGTGAATCTAGGCTGGTGGAGTCCTGAACAGCTTCAGAGAAATTACCATGGTTCTAAAACAAGCAAGGAGAGAGCTCAGGTCTGGCATGGAGATTGGTATAAGAGAAAGCAACCTTTCAGAAATCATACTCCATCTAAGGACCAAATTCAGACATGGGATTCTCCGTGGCTATCTGAGTGGACAGATGACTGAATATACTTGAGGCCCCCCAAACACAAGCTAAATATCAGACAAAGAAATGGAAAAGCCTGAGTGGACTGAGACTGCTTCCACAATGCAAAAGGGGAGCTTGAATTAGAAATTAAGATTTCATAAAGATAGATCAATTTCTTACACATGTCAGGAGAAACATAAAAAGTACAAATGTAGGTGCGCTGGGGGTAGACAGATGTGTTAACCCAGTAGGACTGAACAAGGATGAGTCTGATGGAAAGTCAAGTATATTAGGCAGAGTGCCTGGAGTACAAAGACATGTAAGAAGTGATCCTCACCTTGAATGAGTTCACAGGTGGCCTGTGGAGATAAATGTGTTCTTCAAAAGGTCAGTAATAATCCAAGATATATTCAAAATAGAAGGAGAAGTACAGCTACTGAAGTAGTTCAGAAGGAGTGGAAGTTTAGTTGTGAGGGAAGACCCACACAAAACTGAGACTAAAACTTGACCTTGACAGAAGCATAACACTTAGGCAAATAAATAAACAGTGATGAGGCAGTAAAGCTGTGCAAACTGTTTTTGGGAGACAATGGAGAAAAATTGTAGCAATGCAGGTGATTTCCTTGTGTAAGAACATGGTTAGCTAAGGCATGTTGGAGAGGTCTGTGTGGTTTAGGAAGAGAAGGAGTGGAGCACTCAGCTCAGGACCAAACTTCCATCTGTAGTCAGTGAGGAGCCACCCGAGGTATGTGAATGGAAGAACTTCCTGTGAAACAGGAAATATTAAAAAAAAATAATTTCTAACAGTGTGTGACTTTGCTTCCAGCAAGCCAGGCAAGCTTGGTACATAGATCAACCTAAAAAAGTTATTTTGATGTGAAAGACTATACTCCAAAAAGGCAGAAAAGCTAAAGATACAAACTCAAAACCAGCAAAAGATGAGGAACTAAATATTAAAGATAATCTGATGGTGCATCGGCATCTGTATCTTTGTATTAGAGATTAATTATGGAGATTTTATCTGTAAATTTTGTAAATCATTACTACTAGCGGCTAAAAGACAATATAGGGACATGAATAAATGGATAGCTCGTGTTTGCTGTTAGAGATTAATTTGCTCATTGAGCTTGGGGATTGTGTGTTCCTAGAATGAGATTGCATAGACGCTCTTGTGCTCTTTGGGAGACAGGGAAAGAGATATAAATCATATCTGTCACCATCTATGTCAGTGTTTGTGACTCTGTGATTTCCTCAGTTCAGTTCAGTTCAGTTCAGTTGCTCAGTCGTTTCTGACTCTTCGAGACCCCATGAATTGCAGTACGCCAGGCCTCCCTGTCCATCACCAACTCCCGGAGTTTACCCAGACTCACGTCCATCGAGTCAGTGATGCCATCCAGCCATCTCATCCTCTGTCGTCCCCTTCTCCTCCTACCCCCAATCCCTCCCAGCATCAGAGTCTTTTCCAATGAGTCAACTCTTCGCATGAGGTGACCAAAGTACTGGAGTTTCAGCTTTAGCATTATTCCTTCCAAAGAAATCCCAGGGCTGATCTCCTTCAGAATGAACTGGTTGGATCTCCTTGCAGTCCAAGGGACTCTCAAGAGTCTTCTCCAACACCACAGTTCAAAGGCATCAATTCTTCGGCGCTCAGCCTTCTTCACAGTCCAACTCTCACATCCATACATGACCACAGGAAAAACCATAGCCTTGACTAGATGAACCTTTGTTGGCAAAGTAATGTCTCTGCTTTTGAATATGCTATCTAGGTTGGTCATAACTTTCCTTCCAAGGAGTAAGCGTCTTTTAATTTCATGGCTGCAGTCATCATCTGCAGTGATTTTGGAGCCCCAAAAAATAAAGTCTGACACTATTTCCACTGTTTCCCCATCTATTTCCCATGAAGTGATGGGACCGGATGCCATGATCTTTGTTTTCTGAATGTTGAACTTTAAGCCAACTTTTTACTCTCCACTTTCACTTTCATCAAGAGGCTTTTGAGTTCCTCTTCACTTTCTGCCATAAGGGTGGTATCATCTGCATATCTGAGGTTATTGATATTTCTCCAGGCAATCTTGATTCCAACTTGTGTTTCTTCCAGTCCAGCATTTCTCATGATGTACTCTGCATGTAAGTTAAATAAGCAGGGTGACAATATACAGCCTTGACGTACTCCTTTTCCTATTTGGAACCAGTCTGTTTTTCCATGTCCAGTTCTAACTGTTGCTTCTTGACCTGCATATAAATTTCTCAAGAGGCAGATCAGGTGGTCTGGTATTCCCATCTCTTTCAGAATTTTCCACAGTTTATTGTGATCCACACAGTCAAAGGCTTTGGCATAGTCAATAAAGCAGAAACAGATGTTTTTCTGAAACTTTCTTGCTTTTTCATGATCCAGCAGATGTTGGCAATTTGATCTCTGGTTCCTCTGCCTTTTCTAAAACAAGCTTGAACATCTGGAAGTTCACGGTTCACATATTGCTGAAGCCTGGCTTGGAGAATTTTGAGCATGACTTTACTAGCATGTAAGATGAGTGCAATTGTGCGGTAGTTTGATCCTTATTTGGCATTGCATTTCTTTGGGATTGGGATGAAAACTGACCTTTTCCAGTCCTGTGGCCACTGCTGAGTATTCCAAATTTGCTGGCATATTGAGTGCAGCACTTTCACAGCATCATCTTTCAGGATTTGAAATAGCTCAACTGGAATTCCATCACCTCCACTAGCTTTGTTCATAGGGATGCTTTCTAAGGCCCACTTGACTTCACATTCCAGGATGTCTGGCTCTAGGTCAGTGATCACACCATGGTGATTATCTATCACAGTCTAATTAAAGTCGCCCTCTTTGCCAAGGGTTACTTGGCTCTACAGGATCTAGCCACTGTTTCTGACTTGATTTCTTAGTATTCTTGGCCTGCTTCATTCTACTGTAGCCACAATGGATTTTTCTTATTTCTTCAGTATGCCAAGTACATTCCCCTCCAGGACTTGTGTTCTTGCTATGACCTCTTCCCAGAACTCTTCTTTCCATGTCTCATCTCTTTAACACATTCAGGTCTCTATTCAGTTATCCTTCCCAGACGGTAGTCCTTGAGCATCACATGTAAAGATACTCTCCATCTCCCACCCCACAACTCTTCTTTATTTTGTGCCTTGCTTCCATTTTCTTTGCTGCCTTGATCAGTAACTGATATTGCATCAGTTACTTATCTGTGTACGTATTATCTGTTTGTCTTATCAGAATGTACGTTCATAAGGTCATGATCTTTGTCTAACAACTTTGTAATTCTTGGCCTGTAAGTGGCTGTGATACCTCATAGGTACTTGAGAAATATTTATTGTGTAAATGAATAAATAAAGAAAGAGCAGTTTATTATTGCTATTGTCATCTTGGTTAATAACCAATATTTCTTGAGATTTTTATCTGTGTGCCATGACTAGCTTGTTAAAGGTTGTACTTGGTTAGTTCATTTATTCTTCACAACCCCTTCCCTGAGTCACACAGATGTGAAGTAACTTTCATAAAATTTCTCGGCTAGTAAGTAAGCAAATCAAGATTTAAATCTGAGACTGCTAAGTGCCAATGGTCTTGCTATAAGTGAAAGTGAAAACTGTTAGTTGCTCAGTAGTGTCTGACTCTTTGAAACCCCATGGACTGTAGCCCACCAGGCTCCTCTGTCCATGGGATTTTCCAGGCAGGAATACTGAGGGAACCATACGTTATATGTGGTAATCACCATGGTACCATAAAATGCATTAGCACAATGCCTACAAATTAGTAAATTAATGTGACTCTCTTGAACACAGATCTCCCAGTTAAAGGAAGATTTTGGGGGATATGTAGCTAGTAGGATGGGCTTCCTCGGTGACTCAGTGGTAAAGAAGCTTCCTGTCAATGAAGGAGATGCAGGAGACATGAGTTCATCCCTGGGTGGGGAATATCCCCTGGAGGAGGAAATAGCAATGCACTCCAATATTCTTGCCTAAAATTGCCATGGACATAGGAGCCCAGTGTGCTACAGTCTGTGGGGTTGCAAAGAATTAGATATGACTGAGTGACTGATCTGGAGAAGGCAATGACAGCCCACTCCAGTACTCTTGTCTGGAAAATCCCATGGACGGAGGAGCCTGGTAGGCTGCAGTCCATGGGGTCGCTAAGTCGGACACGACTGAGAGACTTGACTTTCACTTTTCACTTTCATGCACTGGAGAAGGAAATGGCAACCCACTCCAGTGTTCTTGCCTGGAGAATTCCAGGGACGGAGGAGCCTGGTGGGCTGCCATCTATGGGGTCACAGAGAATCGGACATGACTGAAGTGACTTAGCAGAGTGACTGATCACATATGCAGTTGGTAGGATATCATTGCATTAAGGGATACCTTTAGGATGATGTTTTCTTCTTTTTTCTTCATTTGCAGATTAAAACTTTTTTTTCTCCTTAAATGTATGTCCTAACCTTTGGTATATTTCAGTCCCAGCAGCTTGAAATTGTGGCTCTACTGGAGAACTGTTTCTGAGTTACAGGAGCTCTTTATTGGAAATTACAGATAATTGGAGGCTTAGGAGTTTATATACTCCTTGAAGAGCCCTTTACCAGTGATAATAGGTACTGCTGCTGCTGCTGCTAAGTCACTTCAGTCGTGTCCGACTCTGTGGGACCCCATAGATGGCAGTCCACCAGGCTCCACCATCCCTGGGATTCTCCAGGCAAGAACACTGGAGTGAGTTGCCATTTCCTTCTCCAATGCAGGAAAGTGAAAAGTGAAAGTGAAGTCGCTTAGTTGTGTCCGACTCTTAGTGACCCCATGGACCGCAGCCTGCCAGGCTCCTCCATCCATGGGATTTTGCAGGCAAGAGTACTAGAGTGGGGTGCCATTGCCTTCTCTGGATGATAGGTACAGGATTATGAAACTCAAGCTATCTGGCCTCAGGTTGGGTCATCTTTGAGGTAACTTGACATTCAAGAGTTCACCTTCAAGTTCAAGCTTAAGCTGTTCAGTCCAGTACTTTGCCTGACATGATACCCTTGCCTGGTTGGCAGTTTCTTCATTCCTGTCCTGTTTCTTTGACTCTCTATTTTCTGTTGGAGCATTTTGTCAATAAATCATTTGTTCATTATGAATTTTTGTTTCTGGGTCTAATGGTGGAGAGTTTAACCTGAGATAATGAATCATCCAGCTCCTTTTAGTGTAAAAGCCACTACTTTAGCCACACCTCAATTGCCTTTTGATGGGCAGCCATGCCTTCCTCTCCATTCATATTCTTCTCAGATTTGTACATGTGAAATTCCTACTTACCGGAGCCAAGGGCTAGGGAAGACTTACTGCAAAGAAATATCATTTTTAAATAAAATCACCTTGGGCGTGGATAGATCTTTGCTTTATAGAGCTCAAGCATGGATTTGACCTAACTCATTTCCTCCCCACATTCCTGGCTGGTAGACAAGGGCAGGGAGGAAAGAGGAGCTGAGTCATTAAGGCTTAATTCACTTGTCTATTTCTTGGCCCCTAGAGCTTGCTTTAATTGAAGAAGATTCCAGTGGGATTAACTTTTTTGCAAAAAAGCATTCTGGGTCTCTTTTCAAGGCAGACCTTTGGCTGCACTGAAGCAGCATGAATACTTCAATACCTTTGAAGAAGGCAGGTATTTTCTAGCTCTGATGTGACTGTCTCTCTAATCAGGCCCACAGAAGTTACCTTCCCATGTGTCATCTCTGTCTCTGCATAAAAATCTTCTAGGAACAGCAGGCTATGGCATGGTGGCATAAGCTAACTTTGTCAGATAACTGGGTTAGGCCCTTTCCCTGAGGCCCAGGTGGAGTTCCCAACAATAGGGAGGTTCAGGGAAGAACAGATTTGCCTCTTCACTACCTAAGACCTGAGCAGTGAGGGCAGATTGCCCTCACTTAATACCCTAGGAGGTAATTTTCACTCTCAGGATCTTGCTTAGCTCAAGTCAAACTGAAGCCTGCTTTGCACAGGAAAATCAGAAAAGTAATTAGAAATGTTTTTATCATGGAGCGATGGAGTGGGCTTCCAAGGTGGCTCAGTGGTAAAGAAACTGCCTGCCAATGCAGGAGACACAAGTGCCATGGTTTTGATCCTTGGGTAGGGAAGATCGCCTGAAGGAGGAAATGGCAACCCACTCCAGTGTTGTTGCCTGGTAAATCCCATGGACCAAGGAGCCTGGTGGGCTATAGTCCATGAGATTGCAAAGAGTTGGGCACAACTGAGCAACCAAGCATGAGCATGATGGAAAAAGTGTTGCTTTGGCCATGGAGAAGCATCTGGGAAATCACTCCAGATGATCACTGGCTGGTCATGTGACCTTAAGAGACTGACTTAAATTACCTGGGCAACAGTATCCTCATCTACAGAATGAGGAAGACCCAGTCAGCTCACTATTGTTGGTGCTGTATGATTTTGTCATTCTCTCAGTAGTATCGAGTGTTTCTATGGACATCAAATGATTCCTGTATCAATCAGCTTCTGCACAGAAGACTGGGCAATGCCTTCTCCCTAGGGCACTGACCCCCAAGGCAGTAGAGCATTCGTACTCCTCAACCCATATCCTGGAAAGTATTAAAACTGCAAGTTATTCCCAGGGAGACTGAGAAATTGTCTGAATGTCCTGAAGGGTGGCTAACCCCACTAGCAGTTTTCTAAAGTTTAAGCTGTAAAGCACCAAGAGGATAGATTTTTTGAAAAAATTATGTCATTTCAGGCAAAAAAGCCCCAAAGAAGATGCAGTGGCCTCTTTTTCCTTGTCATATACAAATGACTCTGTAGGTTCCCCTTCAGTTCCCCAGGCTAATGAAGCCACCTGTCAACTGGCTTCCTGTATTGTCATTCCCTAAAGACTTTACTTATGATGTTTATCACACAATATAGTAAAAATACTGTTTCTTTCCTGTCATTGCCTTAGATCTCTCATCAAAAGCATTTCTCCCTGTGCTAGATTCCCCCAAGTAGTACATATCAAAATATCAGTCAGAAAAGTGTCATACACACTTGTTTTTTCCTCTGTATCTTTCACTACTTTCTTTCCAAGTTCTAGAATATGTGCACCTAAAGGGTAAAGGCCAGGTCTTACTCACATCTATCCTGCTTCTAAAGGTATCTCATACAGCCTGAAAGACATTTAAGTGATAATGACTTCCAAGTTCAATAGCATTAGTACATGTCTTATTCCATCAAACTACCGCACAATTGCACTCATCTCAAACGCTAGTAATGCTCAAAATTCTCCAAGCCAGGCTTCAGCAATACCTGAACTGTGAACTTCCAGATGTTCAAGCTGGTTTTAGAAAATGCAGAGGAATCAGAGATCAAATTGCCAACATCCACTGGATCATGGAAAAAGCAAGAGAGTTCCAGAAAAACATCTATTTCTGCTTTCTTGACTATGCCAAAGCCTTTGACTGTGTGGATCACAATAAACTGTGGGAAATTCTGAAAGAGATGGGAGTACCAGACCACCTGACCTGCCTCTTGAGAAACCTATATGCAGGTCAGGAAGCAACAGTTAGAACTGGACATGGAACAACAGACTGGTTCCAAATAGGAAAAGGAGTACGTCAAGGCTGTATATTGTCACCCTGCTTATTTAACGTATATGCAGAGTACATCATGAGAAACACTGGGCTGGAAGAAGCACAAGCTGGAATCAAGATTGCTGGGAGAAATATCAATAACCTCAGATATGCAGATGACACCACCCTTATGGCAGAAAGTGAAGAGAAACTCAAAAGCCTCTTGATGAAAGTGAAAGAGGAGAGTAAAAAGTTGGCTTAAAGCTCAACATTCAGAAAACGAAGACCATGGCATCTGGTCCCATCACTTCACGGGAAATAGATGGGGAAACAGTGGAAACAGTGGAAACATTATCAGACTTTATATTTTGGGCTCCAGAATCACTGCAGATGGTGACTGCAGCCATGAAATTAAAAGACACTTACTCCTTGGAAGGAAAGTTATGACCAACCTAGATAGCATATTCAAAAGCAGAGACATTTCTTTGCCAACAAAGGTCCGTCTAGTCAAGGCTATGGTTTTTCCAGTAGTCATGTATGGATGTGAGAGTTGGAGTGTGAAGAAAGCTGAGCACCGAAGAATTGATGCTTTTGAACTGTGGTGTTGGAGAAGACTTCTGAGAGTCCCTTGGACTGCAAGGAGATCCAACCAGTCCATCCTAAAGGAGATGAGTCCTGGGTGTTCTTTGGAAGGAATGATGCTAAAGCTGAAACTCCAGTACTTTGGCCATCTCATGCGAAGAGTTGACTCATTGGAAAAGACTCTGATGCTGGGGGATTGGGGGCAGGAGGAGAAGGGGACGACAGAGGATGAGATAGCTGGATGGCATCACTGACTCGATGGACGTGAGTTTCAGTGAACTCCAGGAGTTGGGGATGGACAGGGAGGCCTGGCATGCTGCAATTCATGGGGTCACAAAGAGTCGGACACGACTGAGTGACTGAACTGAACTGAACTATTTCATCATTTTAGAAGGGCCAGCAAGATACAGAGAAAAGAACAGAGACTTTAGAATTAAAGAACAGTGTTTCAGTCCTTGTTTCTCCTTATTCTCTGCATAGTCTTGGTCAAGTTGTTTCAAGTATTCAAAGCTCTGTCTTTTCCATCTATTAACATGGCAATACCTTATCACTGACCTTACCTGACTTTATAAATGTAGAGAAACTGGATGTGAAAATAGACCCTAATAAGTGGTAGCAGAAGATATGACCATGCTTGTGATTATGATGTGTCTCTATAAAATACGCATATCTGTACTATAGAAAAATGACATAAAAATGGATTGGATCTCAATTTGTGATACAGATTGTTTCTAGCCCATGGTTTTTTGGGAAGTGACAGAGAAATACATATAAGATTTACGATGGGAAATAAAGGAGACTTTAACTTTGTTGAAATGTTTGATACACATACACACATATGTATATACATATAGCATTGTAATAAATATGAAAAAATGCTAACAATCATAGTTTCTTGGAGTTTAAATAGCATGCATGTGTATCACATTATTTTTTAAACCTGGCTATACAGATATTCCTTGACTTACAACATAGTTATCTCTTGATAAACCCATCATAAGTTGAAAACTGCATAAGCTGAAAGTTCATTTAATGTGCTTAACCAGTCTAACATCATAGCTTAGCTTCGCTTACCTTAACCATGCTCAGAAAACTTGTATGAGCCTAAGTGGGGTAAAATCATCTAACACATACCCTACTTTATAATAAAGTGTGTGTGTGTGCTCATTTGTGTCCAATTCTTTGCAATCCCATAGACTGTAGTCCACCAGTCTCCTCTGTCCATGGAATTTTCCAGGCAAAATACTGGAGTGGATTGCCATTTCTTAATTCAGGGGATCTTCCAGACCCAGGGAAGGAACCTGCATCTCTGTGTCTCCTGTATTGGTTGGCTGACTCTTTACCACTGCACCGCCTGGGAAGTCACAGTGAAGTGCTGAATATCTTGCAATTTGCTGAACGTTGAATTGGAAGCGAAACAAAGGATGACTGTGTAGGAGCATAATTGTTGTATGTATATAATCTCATGGCTGATTGAGAGCTGTGATTCATTGCTCTTGCCCAGAATCAGGAGATAGTATTGAACCACATGTCACTAGCCTGGGGAAAAGGTCACAATTCAAATTTTGAAGTGTGGTTTCTACTGAATGTATATCATTTTCACACCATCATAAAGTCAAACCATTAAGTCAAACCATCTTAGAGACTATATTTTTTAAAGTATAAGTTCATGTATACTAAAAATCCTCTGTACACATTATAGAGCTTAAAGCATTCTTTGTTGACACAAAATACCTTTTTTCTTTAATAGGAAGTGTGTCTCTAACAAGACGAGTGAGAGATAAGTGTCTCTCAATGGTCAATCAAGGAGAAGCTGGAGTAGATATTAGTGGAGCTTTAGAGTCCAGGAGGAGATCCAGGTGAAGATGGAAAGAGCAGTTTAAACTCCTAATCCAGGGGTTGTTTCCCAGCTAGAAATTGAGTCCCTCCATTGTCACAGCTCTTTCTCTCCTATAACAGAGAGAAGCTGAACCGCAGATGACACCCATATAGTGCTATTGAAAAGGAAATCTTTAAGAAAAAATCATATATGCATATGAGGATACATTTTAAATATGCCATCTAATATCTTATCATTTTACTTCTTTGAATTGAAAGCCATTCAGAGAAAGCAAAACATACTACCTTATTTTCTTGCTTGCACAAGTTTATAACTTAAAAAATAATCTATCAAGTTTTATTAAACACTTTCTATGCTTTAAACACTTGATTTAGGAGTTGGGATAGAAAGTTAAATATTAAACGGCCACAGTGCAGGATGAAATTTCTAGAGATACAGGATCATCAAACAACAACAACAAAAACCCAATTCACACTGTGGTAGCATCACTAAAAGAAGAGGGCGTATTCAAACTATTTAACAACCCACAGAACAGGCACAGACCACTCAGAAGGTACATACTGGCCAGAATTGACGCCTATCTGAAAAACTAATACTTAGGGTTCTAAGGCAAGAATGATCATTCTTGTGTCAAGAAGTACCTGGATTTTTCAAAAGGTACTTTTGACAGATTGGTAGTATACATGGAACATAGTCTACTTTGTTTCCTTTTTTCTTTTCCATTTTTTCTTTTCTCCCAGAATGTAAGAGAAGTTTTATGTTTTACATCACAATTAAAATGCTGTTTTATAATTTAGAAACAACTGAAAGAAAAAAGAAAAAAAAAAAAATCCCCAAACCAAAAACTCAAACTGAGCAGCAGAAGATCTCCATGCTGTATCATGGAAGCAGAAATACAACTAACTTCTATGGAGTCATTTCCATGATGGGTAATCAAGGAAACTTGGGAGGCATGAGTTTGATTTAATATTTGATAGTTGTTGCTGCCGCTGCTGCTAAGTCTGACTCTGTGCGACCCCATAGATGGCAGTCCACCAGGCTCCCCTGTCCCTGGGATTCTCCAGGCAAGAACACTGAAATGGGTTGCCATTTCCTTCTCCAATGCATGAAAGTGAAAAGTGAAAGTGAAGTCACTCAGTTGTGTCTGACTCTTAGTGACCCCATGGACTACAGCCCACCAGGCTCCTCCGTCCATCGGATTTTCCAGGCAAGGGTACTAGAGTGGGATGCCATTGCCTTCTCCAACTTGATAGCTAGCCCTAAAGATTTAAGTTGAGATGGAAAAGGGAGAGGTGAAGAGATTCTGTTGGAAAGAATAGCATAGAAAAGCACAGAAGCATGAAGATTTCAAGGACTGTTAATTCTACAAAGTTATTGTGTGACTACTATATTGGGATTCATCAGTGAACCACACAAAGAACCCTGCCTAGTGAAGATTACATTTCAGCAGAGATAGTTGAATATTCAAACTTGGTTGGATAACATTAAAAATTAAACCAGTGACAGACTGTACATGAGCTTCATTCTGTTGGCAATGGCCAGCAATTGAAGTATTATCCCTTCGACTGGGTGCATTGAATGTAATCTCAGGGTGAGAAATTCTGAAATTGCCCAGCACAAGGCCACAGGCTTCAGCTTCCTGGATGTGTAGGAGTTAAGCCCAAGAGGAATGACCTACTGAAAAATTATTTGCTAATTTGGAGATGTGGAAAAGAGTTTTGAACTAGAATGTAAAGACTTGGTGTGACCCTTGATTCTACCGCTAACTAGCTTTGTGAACTTGGGCATGTGCATAACTTCTCAGAACTTGGGCATGTGCTCAGCTTTCTCAGCTGTAGACTCTAGCTGATGATACTCACTCTGCCTATTTCACAGGATTATGGAACTCAAAAGATCATTTATAGGAAATTTCTTAGAGAACTTTGTGTATTAGTATGTATGAAAAATGGAAAGATTTAATATTTACTTATGCAATCAGTCTAAATCATAAGGCCTTTTATCAGATTTTCTTTAGCTTTGTTTCTCTTGGTAGTATTTCTCTGTGTAGATGAATAATCTAGAACACTTCTATAGCCACATTTTCCCCTTGTGTTGACCTTGTGTTCTCTATTTCCTGAGAAATTAGAAGAGAGTGTCTCAGCGGTGAAAGGTGTGGTGTAAGGGGTTATTGTCATGGAAAATACCTATAGCTGTTGCACAAATCTTTGCTTTTAACCCAGTAATTCCCATTAGCACCTCCTACGGACTTTCCCTAAACAGCATTAATTTTTATGTCCTGTTAATCTTAGTTAACATCAGGATGTAGCCAAGTCTTCCTTGCCTTTCGCAAACAGTGGGCTACCGCATGGACATCTCTAGGCGTCTGGAATAGTAATGGCAGAGGAGAACCTAGAGCTTTCGCCCCGCTAGAGACGGGAGTGACTGAGACTGCCACGTCTAGTCCAAGGGCTCCTGTGAGCTCACAGCAGAGGAATGATCGGAACTCAGGTTGTGGGCTCTCCTGTCTGTGTGGCCCCCACTCGCTGTAGTATATCTTCTTCCATTTCTATCTCTGTTATCTCTTTATCAACCCAGACTGGGCTTTCCTGAGGCCTCTGAACGTGAAATGTGGAGGATATTTCCACATGAATGTGAAGGCAGAGAAAGTCCTTCTGCCAAACTTAGAAATTCAGACTAGGAGCTTTAACCTAGTAGGTGCTCACGTCTCACCTATGAATGAGCTATAGATGTTTTCTCAAAGAAAATATAAAATAAAATGTATAGTTAGAAATCATTCACCACACGAAGGCTTTTAAAAAATACTTGGCAGGCATTACGTCATCTCAGTGTCACAACAGGGTAATGAAGGGCCACAACTCCCCTGTTTTAGCATGAGGCAAACCAAGCAGAAAAATTAAATAGTTTTCCAAGGTCACCAGCTGATGAATGGTAAAGTCAAGATGAGAATACTGGGGTCAGAGATCCGCTGGAGAAGGGATAGGTGACCCACTCCAGTATTCTTGGTCTTCCCTGGTGGCTCATCTAGTAAAGAATCCATCTGCAATGCAGGAGGCCTGGGTTTGATCCCTGGGTTGGGAAGATCTCCTGGAGAGGGGAATGGCTACCCACTGTAGTCTTGTGGCCTGGAGAATTCCATGGACTGTATTGTATGGTCCATGGGGTCGCAAAAAGTTGGACACGACTCAGTAATTTCACTTTCACTGTAGAGCTTGATTCTCTTTCATCAATCCATTCAGCACATATCTCCCACACACACTCTTCAATGCAGAACACTAATTTCCCGATAGTGTGGGAGACGCTATTCAAAATCAACAGGCCCAGGCATTTTCGGGAGTCAGGAGATTGTCCAGCTGGGAAGAAACTTGTACTCGTAGCTCTAGGAGGTGCTAGGCTCAAAGCAATTATTGTCTTTTTTGAGTCAAGGAGAACCTAGGCTTCTGCAAAGGAATTTTTGATAGGGAATGGAACAAACTACATTTTATTTTCCTTAGAAAAGACAATCTGTGTGAGGAGAGATATTCATTCTTAATCCAAGAACCACAATGTGGTTTTGTGTTTAAAAACAAGTTAAAAAAAATAATAAACCAAACAATCCAACCAAGTGGCAGAAGCAAGACCTGATTTTCATAGCACTGAGAACACAAAAGTCATAACTGGTTCTAATACCCCTTTTCTACAAATTTCAGACAGTGATTTAGGCCAGGAGAGTTTATGGCCAAACAAAAGCATACTGCTGCTGCTGCTGCTGCTAAGT
This sequence comes from Bos mutus, assembly GCF_027580195.1. NCBI lineage: Eukaryota > Metazoa > Chordata > Mammalia > Artiodactyla > Bovidae > Bos > Bos mutus. The sequence goes on from NC_091617.1 coordinate 76,475,502, forward strand.
CGCTTCAGTCGTGTCTGACTCTGTGTGACCCCATAGACGGCAGCCCACCAGGCTCCGCCGTCCCTGGGATTCTCCAGGCAAGAACACTGGAGTGGGTTACCATTTCCTTCTCCAGTGCATGAAAGTGAAAAGTGAAAGTGAAGTCGCTCAGTCGTGTCCGACTCTTAGCGACACCATGGACTGCAGCCTACCAGGCTCCTCCATCCATGGGATTTTCCAGGCAAGAGTACTGGAGTGGGGTGTCATTGCCTTCTAGGGGTGGGGAAATAGTAAAGCAAGTAGAACACTAGAGAAAGATTTACTTTCCAGTAGCACCCAAAATATTAATTGCCACATTTCATTCAGAAAGTAATGAAATAATAGATGAAATCTAGAAAAATTGTACGGATGAACCTATTTTCAAAGCAGAAATAGAGACACAGACATAGAGAAGAAATGTATGGACACCAAATGGGGAAAGCGAGGGTGGAATGAATTGGGTGATTTGGATTGACATACATACATTACAATGCATAAAGTGGATGGCTAATGAGAACCTACTGTATAGAACAGGGGACTCTACCTGATGCTCTGTGGTGACCTAGATGGGGAGGAAATCCAAGAAAGCGGGGATACACATGTACATGTAGCTGATTCACTTTGCTCTACAGCAGAAACTAACACAACATTGTAAGGCAACTATGAAAGTGAAAGTTGGTTAGTCATGTCTGACTCTTTGCATCCCCATGGACTATACAGTCCATGGACTTCTCCGGGCCAGAATACTTCAGTGGGTAGCCTTTCCCTTCTCCAGGGGATCTTCCCAATCCAGGGATCAGACTCAGGTCTCCCACAGTGCAGGTGGATTCTTTACCAGCTGAACCACAAGGGAAGCCTGTAAAGCAAATTATACTCCAATAAAATTTAAAAAAAAGAATAAGGGCTTTGCTGTGGTATGGAAAAGAGACCTCTACAAAGTAGACAGATGTTGGGCTGCATGCCACTGAAAGTGGGACAGGAAGGTTGGGACCTACTGGTTCTTCCTTGCTATTGGCTAGTTGGATGCAGCCCTGCTGTGAGATCCTGGATAGTCCTATTTCCTGCCTGGACTTCAGTTTCCTGCTCCATAAAATGAGAAACTTAGCTTGATCATTCTTAGTCCCTTTTGGTCTCCACTTCTAAGAACATAGTGCTGTGTCTTTCTCAACCATGAATTCCCCACAGTGCCTAGCACAGACAAGAAAGTATGAAGGGAAGCTGAGCAGCCCTGTAAATGGGAAGCACAAAGGAAACCTTCAAAGCACCAAGCCTACGTGCCACCTCTGCGCAGACTTTTGCTGAGCTCAGCCGGGTTCATCAGATTCTCACACCTTAACAAAATTTACCACTTCTGTTTTCTCACTGTGAATCCACTGACCCATTCAACATGAAGAGGAGAGCCTGGTATTACACAAGAGCACCACGGAAATAATTGGAGTGGGGTTCATAAGAAAATAATCTTTCAGCCAAGAGACAGGGGAACTTTTTTCCTCAGGGAAGGAAAGGATGCATTACAATCATGGGAGAGAGGCAGATATTCACCACTCCTGCTTCCCTCATCAAGAGAGGTCAAAGTGTTACAGAGGCTGTGATGATGAGGAAAGACTGTGGTATTGTACTCCAGGACAAGAAGTAATGAGACTGAGGAGATGAAAGATGGAGCGGAGAGGCAGCCAAGCTACGTTCTGTTCTCATGAATAGGATATTATAAGAGGGAAGAAGAAGGGCAGTATCTGAGAAGACAGAACACCCATTGATTGCCAGATCCTGATTGAATGCCAGCCAGCCATGGGATAGTATGATGCCTTCTGCTGAGCCTGGGTGAGACTACCATTAGATGTGACTTCTTGTCCTGTATGTGACTCTTGAAGGTATCAGGAGTCTAAGGGTGGGGGTCAATAAGAATGAAGTAGCAGGCCACCACCTTCAAAGAATGACTTAGAACTCCTGACTATATGCAAACCACCCTGGTGCCCTTTCCATCATAGAGGAAATTACCACTTACCTAGGACATCAAGTTTGAGTGGAGAATGGAATATGATGTGGGGATCTCCAGTAGAAAAAAAGAGAAGGGAACAGGCAGGGAAATGGGAATATTCAAAAAAAAAAAAAAAAAAGAAGTAAAAGGCCAGTGAAAATGACAATGAAATGCCCATATCTTAAAAGTAGTAAAAGAAAAAAAAAAAATGTGCACACACTTCCATACACCCACACAGCTCCTAGTGGCCCAATAATCATTTTGAACACTATGCGTTAGAAATATTTTTCCTAAGGCTTGGCCTCTCCTGCCTGAGTGAGATTCACAAAAGCGAATTTCCTAAAACATTCTTTTATAACCTGTTGGATATTTATGAGTACCAAGATTTGTTAGAATATACCAAATATAATACAGTTTGATGCCACTGTAATTCTAGAACTCTTGAGAGCAAACATGCTGAACATATCTAAAATGCATTTGGCAGGAGGCCCTGTAGAATGACACAGCAGAATTTCTTTTCATTTCAATGCCCAGAATCTGACAATGGGTTGATCTTCATGTTCTTTCTGCCTTTACTCTCAATTTAAATTTCAGTGTTTCTGCACCCTAGATATTGTGAGGGCTTACAAGTGCTTCTTCTATTTTTTACTCATTAATGGAGCAGAGTAGTATTAGGAAGGTATTGGTAGGTTGATGAAAAATTGGATACAACTAATGCAACCTTAGCTAAAAAATGGTAGGGCAGAATGACCAACTTGTGGAAGATAGTGCCTAGAGTTTAGGAATATAAAACCATTATTCAAAATCATCATAACTTCTTTTACAGATAAAATTGTGGTGCTCCCCAAATTATGGAACAAATGTGAGATGAATTAAAGTGCCATAAAATTCTTCATTTACTATATGTTGTTCTCTAAGTCAAGTTCTTTTTTGCTAGAAATTTCTTCCCATCTAAATTTGACTCTGTATCTAACATCTGGGCTTCCCAAGTGGCTCAGTGGTAAAGAATCTGCCTGCAATGCAGGAGGCGCAAGAAACATGGGTTTGATCCCTGGTCCAGGAAGATCTTATGGAAAAGGAAATGGCAACCCACTGCAGTATTCTTGCCTGGGAAAAAAACCCATAGACAGAGGAGCCTGTAGCCTGCAGTCCATGGGGTAGTAAAAAGTCAGAGATACGATTTAGCGACTGATTAAAAACAGCAATGGCATTCTAACTTTTACTTAAATTACTAAATGCTGTACCTCCAAGGTCTTAGACTTAGAATTTTGATCAGAATTACAAAAGAGAAATTTACCTGCCAGTACTTGCCACCCACTTGGCACATAGATTCAGGATTAGTGTGAGGAGTTACAAATCTCATAAATTTTAAGCACACACCCAATAATGACCCTAAAAGCACAACTTTAATTAGCTACTTTTATCTGAAAAAAATATTTTATATATATATATATACATATATACATAATTTTTTGAGCTTTCAGATTGTAATTTGTCTTAAAGCTAAAACCTCACATCTGTATTGTTCAGTCAGTATGTCTGACTTTTTTGCAACCCCATCGACTGTAGCTCATCAGGCTCCTCTGCCCATGGGATTTCCCAGGCAAGAATACTGGAGTGGGTAGCCATTGCCTTCTCCAAGGGATCTTTCTAATTCAGGGATTGAAATTGTATCTCCTGCATTGGCAGGAAGATTCTTTACTGCCAAGCCACCAGGGAAGCAATCATATCAGTATTAACAGAGTTGTTTTATGCCATCTTTCAGCTCTCTCCTAAAGGAAGTTACTAAAACACAAACAAGTTAGAGGCTCACACTCCTCATTTTAAGATGCTGATACTGAGGTGCAGAAAATTAAGTACTGGGCCCACAGTCATCAGATTTCAGTCCAGTGGTCTTTTCACTCTGCTTCTTCGTATTTTCCTGAAAATGCACCCATCTGCATAATCATTTTTTGGAATGAGCCTGAAGCACTGGAAAAAAAAAAGTGTCGAGTTCAGAAAAATAATAAACTAATAATAAACACTAAGGCCTTCCTAGTTACAAAGAAGCTGTTAGGAAATGTATACTCAGGGCTGAAAGTATCGTGCATTCAATTTACCTAGTAAGAGAACTGTGGAATGTGAAAAGAGAATTGTTGAAAGGAGACTGAATACTGTCTCCTGCTAGTCTGTGGGTGTCTGTCTCAAGATTCCTGAGTCAGGAAGGCTCCAGTGTATATCCTGCCACACACGTACAACTCTTCATTTCATACTTTTATTCTGTTGCCAGCAGTATCTTGCATATCCACTAGAATCCCTGGGTTACTTTCTAGAAACTTTCAATGGTATACTAAAACACAGAAATAAAGTCCCTGGAACTCAGAAGTTCTATGCAAATTTTAGATAATTCAAGCATGTTTGATCAACAGTAAGTCTTTGGTGTTCTGTGTTGTTAAGTTATTCTAATAATAGTGTAACAGGGGAAAAGTCAATATCCGTTGTTATCTGCATCTAGTTTCTTTTTAAAATATTTTATTAATTTTATATAATACAGAAGAGTACAGAAGGGAAAATATCATCAGAAATTCTAATAAGAATTCAAATATAGTAAATCTAAAATTTTGTTCTTTGTTTTTATGATGTTTGAGGTTATATACACACTAGTCAAGGCTATGGTTTTTCCAGTAGTCATGTATGGATGTGGGAGTTGGACTATGAAGAAAGCTGAGCACCGAAGAATTGATGCTTTTGAACTGTGATGTTGGAGAAGACTCTTGAGAGTCCCTTGGACTGCAAGGAGATACAACCAGCCAGATCAGTCCTGGGTGTTCTTTGGAAGGAATGATGCTAAAGCTGAAACTCCAATACTTTGGCCACCTCATGTGAAGAGCTGACTCACTGGAAAAGACTCTGATGCTGGAAGGGTTTGGGGGCAGGAGGAGAAGGGGACGACAGAGGATGAGATGGCTGGATGGCATCACCGACTCGATGGACGTGAGTTTGAGTGAACTCCAGGAGTTGATGATGGACAGGGAGGCCTGGCATGCTGCAATTCATGGGGTTGCAAAGAGTCGGACACGACTGAGCGACTGAACTGAACTGAACTGATACACAAAATGAGAAATATCCTCTGAATGCAATTAACTCTCATGAACTATTATTCACCTGGGACTGATTTCAAATACATCTCTGATGTGTGCATGCTCAGTTGTGTCTGACTCTGTGAAACTATCAACCGTAGCCCTCCAGGCTTCCCTGTCCATGGGGTTCTCCAGGAAAGAATACGGGAATGGGTAGCCATTTCCTCCTCCAGGAGGATCTTTCTGACCTAGGGATTAAACATACCTCTCCTGTATTAACAGGAGAATTCTTTACCACTGATACACTTGGAAAACTCCACATTTTGATGCATCCTATCATTACTTATCAGAGATTGTTCATCTTGTTTTTACATCATCATTTACAATACTTAAAAAAAATTATAACATTTGATGGCTTATTATTTTGTTGAAGAGAGGATTCCCAATTCTTTGCTCCAAAATATTTTTATTTTCATATTCATAAATACCAATTAGAATGATCAGTCCAACGAGCTAAATTTCTACAGTATCTAGAGTCTTCCAATTTACCTTTGATACATATCTACCTTTAGTATTTGTTCACTTGTGATGCAAATTGGGTAAATTTTGGTTACATAATCATTAGAGCTAAATACTGTCACATGTCCTTATAGGAAAATAGAATGGTTAGGGTCTTGTTCCCCAAATTTACATAATGAAATTCACCTGTTTAACAATTAACTAAGAGTACTATATATTTTTTCCATCCTTAGAACCATATTGCTCAACCATTGTGTCTTTTGTATGAGAAACTTTATCTATGACCTCATTACACAAAGACTCAGTCTGAGATTTAACTTAGACAATTCATTTCACTATCATCATTAGAGTCCAAAGTGGCATTGTCTCTTTCTAGTCATCTTCTGATTAAATAATTTTGAAACATCGTACTTTCAATTTTAAGCTCTTTGACATTATGGGGAGAAAAATTTTTTAAGTTTTGAATTCTTATTAAAAAAACTAAAAGAAGATTACAAAGATAAATGTCTCATATTATTCTATGTTCTTGAAAGATGATGCAACAGTTTTGAGTGATACAGTAAGAAAACTGGTGTGTGCATGCTCAGTCACTCAATTGTGTCCAACTCTATGACCCCATGGACTGCCAGGCTCCTCTGTCTGTGAAATTTTCTAAGCAAGAATACTGAAGTGGGTTGCCATTTCTTACTCCAAGGAATCTTCCCAACCCAGGGATCAAACCCTTGTCTCTTGCATCTCCTGAACTGGCAAACATTCTTTACCACTGTACCACCTGGGAAGCCCAAGAAAACTGGATAATTACATAAATTTAAGTTTTCTAGTAGGCACATACAAAATAAAGAGAGGTAAAATTAATTTTAGTGGTACACTTTATAACCTGTAGCATCTTTTAACACATATCTATATCAAAATGATCAGTGAACTATTTTATATTCTTTACTATTTATTCTAAGTCTCTGAAACCTAATATGCCATCTGCATTTATAGCACTTCTCAGTTTTGGATAGCCACATTTTAAGTATTCAGTAGTTTTATGTGTCTATTAGATACCATATTAGACAGCATCATGTCGGACAATTCCACCATTTTTCCTTTTTAAAAACTGTAATCATTGCATTTTTGATCATTAAATTGATAAGTTAGGATAAAGTAATTTCTGGAATGCTAAAAAGGGACAGTGTATCAAATATGGAAAAAATAACTAATATTCCAACTGCACTTGAAACTTATGAAAGGGTATAACAAGCCCTTCAATAATTACACTAAACACAGTTTATTCTTTTTGAAAAAGTAGTTTCAGAATTCTTAAGAGTTCAAAGTTAAAAGAACAAACAGACTGATGAGAAAATTAGCCAAACACCTTAACAGACATCTCACAACAGAGAAATGAAAAATAAATGTATGAAAAGATGCTCCACTTAGGTCATTAAGGAAGTATGAATTAAAACACTGAGATACCACTATATACCTTTTAGAATGGCCAAAATCCAGGACACTAATAACACCAAATGTTGGTGACGATTGGAACAACAGGAACTGTCATTCATTGCTGATAGAAGGGACAGCACTTAGGAATACAATTGGACAGTTTCTCATAAAATTAGGCATATTCTTATCATTCAATTCAGCAATCACACTCTTTGGTATTTTCCCAAAAGAGTTGAAAACTTATGTCCGTGTGAAAACTTGCACTCAGGTGTCCTTAGCAGCTTCATACATATTTGTCAACATTTGGAAGCAACCAAGATGTCTTTCAATAGGAAGTGAACAAATAAACTAGTATGTCCAGACTATATAATATTATTCAGTGCTAAAATGAAATGAGCTATTAAGTCATAAAGACATGGAGGAAATTTAAATGTATGTATATTACTAAGTGAAAGAAGTCCACCAGGAAAAGGCTATATACTGTATGATTCTAGCTACATGACATTTTTAAAAAGGCAAAATTATGGAGACAATTTTTAAAAAACTGCTGGACAGTAAAAGTTGCTATTTTGAGTTTTGGGGAGGGAGAGATGAATAGGTGAAACACAGAGGACTTTTAGGGCAGTGAAACTACATATTATTATATCATAATTGTGGGCACATCATCATAGACTACTACACAAAAGTGAACTCTAATGTAAACTACAGACTTTAGGTGATAATGATGTACCAACGTCGTTTCCTCAGTTGTAACAGGTGTAGCACTCTGGTGAGGGAGATTGATAAATCATCAATCTGTGGAGTCCAAGGGGATCTCTGTACTTTGCACTCAATTTTGCTATGAACCTAAAACTTCTTTTTAAAAAGGCTTAAATTTTTTCTATGCATTTCAGAAGACCTCTAAAAGAGAATAAAGTCATGAATACCAATCCATATAAATGGTTAGAACTGCTCAAAGCAAGAAATAAATGACAACGGAGTCCAAAGTGCCTTAATAGTATATTAAGGATTAACCATTTTCACTGCTATTTCTTTTTCTGGCAGCCATTATCTTAACCCTTTCATTTTAGGGGATCTAACATTTAAATTTCAAGAAATAAGAATTGGAGTCTTTCAGTACCCCTAATTTAAGCTGAAACAGCCTTACCTATAGGAATGCATCTATTCATAATGTGATTACATCTATAAATAGAAAAACATTGTGCTTAGTAGCTCAGACATCTTTGCGACCCCATGGACTGTAGCCCACCAGGCTCTTCTGTCCATGGGGATTCTCCAGGCAAGAATACTGGAGTGGGTTGCCATGCCCTCCTCCAAGGGATCTTCCCAACCCAGGGATTGAGCACAGGTCTCCCACTTTGCAGGTGGATTCTTTACCACCTGAGCCACCACAGAAACAATATATATAAATATTGTATATTATATATGTTATTCTGTAAAGTTGTTTATAAACCTAAGATGTTAAACTTTTTTCATGACATCTAATATTAGTCAAAAAATAGACAATCTTATTTAAAATAAAACCATTAAACCATTTTAATAGGAGATATTTTATTGGTGGAATTGATGTATATAACTAAAAGGTGATATTTAACAATTTAAAGGGGAACATGCCCAGACCAGAGCCCACCAACTGCAATGCTGTTCCCACATATAGTCAGGGCCATCTGCATCCAAGCCTGCAGTCCTGTGGAAGTCCTTGCTGAGCACCATGGAAAAGTCACTAAATTAGACAATAGGAATATCTGAAGTCTAGTCCTGTTCCAAAGCAAACTCATTCTGACCTCAATCAAATAACATATTACATCTGTGAGTGTCTTATGTGCCAAAGCAGGTATATAAGTGTAGTAGAGTAATGTGAATCACTCAGTTGTGTCAGACTCTGTAACCTCATGGACTATAGCCCACCAGGCTTCTCTGTCCGTGGAATTCTCTAGGCAAGAATGCTGCAGCGGGTTGACATTCCCTTCTCCAATGGATCTTCCTGACTCAGGGATTGAATCCAGGTCTCCTGCATTGCAGGCAGACTCTTTACCACATGAGCCACCTCCTGGTTTTTAGACTGGTTAAAATAAGGGGTGAGGGGCGGTGGCTGGGAGGAGCTACCCTGCATCTGAGGCCAAGGGCAGCAGCCAGGAGAAGCTACCCTGTGTCTGAGGCCAGGGGTGGCGGCCAGGAGGAGGAACCCTACCTCCAAGGAGTGGTGGCTGCGCGGGCACAGGAGGGCCTAGAGGAGCTATTCCATATTCAAGGTCAGGAGGGGTGGCGGTGAGGAGATATCCCTTGTCCAAGGTAAGGAGCAGCGGCTGTACTTTGCTGGAACAGCCATGACGAGATACCCCACGTACAAGGTAAGAGAAACCCAAGTAAGACGGTAGGTGCTGCAAGAGGGCATCAGAGGGCAGACACACTGAAACCATAATCACAGAAACTAGTCAGTCTAATCACACTAAGACCACAGCCTTGTCTAACTCAATGAAACTAAGCCATGCCCGTGAGGCCACCCAAGACAGGCGGGTCATTGTGGAGAGGTCTGACAGATTGTGGTCCGCTGGAGAAGGGAATGGCAAACCACTTCAGTATTCTTGCTTTGAGAACCCCATGAACAGTATGAAAATGCAAAATGATAGGACACTGAAAGAGGAACTCCCCAGGTCGGTAGGTGCCCAATATGCTACTGGAGATCAGTGGAGAAATAACTCCAGAAAGAATGAAGGGATGGAGCCAAAGCAAAAAGAATACCCAGCTGTGGATGTGACTGGTAAATAGAAGCAAGGTCCGATGCTGTAAAGAGTAATATTGCATAGGAACCTGGAATGTCAAGTCCATGAATCAAGGCAAATTGGAAGTGGTCAAACAAGAGATGGCAAGAGTGAACGTTGACATTCTAGGAATCAGCGAACTAAAACGGACTGGAAAGGGTGAATTTAACTCAGACGACCATTATATCTGCTACTGCGGGCAGGAATCCCACAGAAGAAATGGAGTAGCCATCATGGTCAACAAAAGAGTCCATAATGCAGTACTTGGATGCAATCTCAAAAATGACAGAATGATCTCTGTTCGTTTCCAAGGCGAACCATTCAATATCACAGTAATCCAAGTCTATGCCCCAACCAGTAATGCTGAAGAAGTTGAAGTTGAACGGTTCAGTGAAGACCTACAAGACCTTTTAGAACTAACACCCAAAAAAGATGTCCTTTTCATTATAGGGGACTGGAATGCAAAAGTAGGAAGTCAAGAAACACCTGGAGTAACAGGCAAATTTGGCCTTGGAATACAGAATGAAGCAGGGCAAAGGCTAATAGAGTTTTGCAGGAAAATGCACTGGTTATAGCAAACACCCTCTTCCAACAACACAAGAGAAGACTCTACACATGGACATCACCAGATGGTCAACACCGAAATCAGATTGATTATATTCTTTGCAGCCAAAGATGGAGAAGCTCTATATAGTCAGCAAAAACAAGACCAGGAGCTGACTGTGGCTCAGATCATGAACTCCTTATTGCCAAATTCAGACTTAAATTGAAGAAAGTAGGGAAAACCACTAGACCATTCAGGTATGACCTAAATCAAATCCCTTATGATTATACAGTGGAAGTGAGAAATAGATTTAAGGGATTAGATCTAATAGATAGAGTGCCTAATGAACTATGGACTGAGGTTCATGACATTGTACAGGAGACAGGGATCAAGACCATCCCCATGGAAAAGAAATGCAAAAAAGCAAAATGGCTGTCTGGAGAGGCCTTACAAATAGCTGTGAAAAGAAGAGAAGCGAAAAGCAAAGGAGAAAAGGAAAGATATAAGCATCTGAATGCAGAGTTCCAAAGAATAGCAAGGAGAGATAAGAAAGCCTTCCTCAGCGATCAATGCAAAGTTATAGAGGAAAACAATAGAATGGGAAAGACTAGAGACCTCTTCAAGAAAATTAGAGATACCAAGGGAACATTTCGTGCAAAGATGGGCTCTATAAAGGACAGAAATGGTATGGACCTAACAGAAACTAAAGATATTAAGAAGAGGTGGCAAGAATACACAGAACTGTACAAAAAAGATCTCCACAACCAAGATAATAACGATGGTGTGATCACTCACCTAGAGCCAGACATCCTGGAATATGAAGTCAAGTGGGTCTTAGAAAGCATCACTACAAACAAAGCTAGTGGAGGTGATGAAATTCCAGTTGAGCTCTTTCAAATCCTGAAAGATGATGCTGTGAAAGTGCTGCACTCAATATGCCAGCAAATTTGGAAAACTCAGCAGTGGCCACAGGACTGGAAAAGGTCCGTTTTCATTCCAATCCCAAAGAAAGGCAATACCAAAGAATGCTCAAACTGCCGCACAATTGCACTCATCTCACACACTAGTAAAGTAATGCTCCAAATTCTCCAATCCAGGCTTCAGCAATACATGAACCATCATGAACTTCCAGATGTTCAAGTGGGTTTTTAGAAAAGGCAGAGGAACCAGAGATCAAATTGCCAACATCCGCTGGATCATGGAAAAAGCAAGAGAGTTCCAGAAAAACATCTATTTCTGCTTTATTGACTATGCCAAAGCCTTTGACTGTGTGGATCACAATAAACTGTGGAAAATTCTGAAAGAGATGGGAATACCAGATCACCTACCTGCCTTTTGAGAAATTTGTATGCGGGTCAGGAAGCAATAGTTAGAACTGGACGTGGAACAACAGACTGGTTCCAAATAGGAAAAGGAGTACATCAAGGCTGTATAATGTCACCCTGCTTATTTAACTTATATGCAGAGTACATCATGAGAAACCCTGGGCTGGAAGAAGCACAAGCTGGAATCAGGATTGCTGGGAGAAATATCAATAACCTCTGATATGCAGATTCAACACCCTTATGGCAGAAAGTGAAGAGGAACTAAAAAGCCTCTTGATGAAAGTGAAAGAGGAGAGTGAAAAGTTGGCTTAAAGCGCAACATTCAGAAAACTAAGATCATGGCATCTGGTCCCATCACTTCATGGCAAATAGATGGGGAAACAGTGGAAACAGTGTCAGACTTTAATTTTTTGGGCTCCAAGATCACTGCAGACGGTGATTGCAGCCATGAAATTAAAAGACAGTTACTGCTTGGAAGGAAAGTTATGACTAACCTAGATAGCATCTTTTAAAGCGGAGACATTACTTTGCCAACAAAGGTCCGTCTAGTTAAGGCTATGGTTTTTCCCGTGGTCATGTATGGATGTGAGAGTTGGACTGTGAAGAAAGCTGAGCACTGAAGAATTGATGCTTTTGAACTGTGGTGTTGGAGAAGACTCTTGAGAGTCCCTTGGACTGCAAGGAGATCCAACCAGTCCATTCTGAAGGAGATCAGCCCTAGGATTTCTTTGGAAGGAATGATGCTATAGCTGAAACTCCAGTACTTTGGCCACCTCATGCAAAGAGTTGACTCATTGGAAAAGACTCTGATGCTGGGAGGGATTCGGGGCAAGAGGAGAAGGGGGTGACAGAGGATGAGATGGCTGGATGGCATCACCAACTCGATGGACGTGAGTCTGAGTGAACTCCGGGAGATGGTGATGGACAGGGAGGCCTGGCATGCTGCGATTCATGGGGTCGCAAAGAGTCGGACACAACTGCGCTACTGAACTGAACTGAAAATAAGAAAATAATGATTTTTTTGTTAAGTGTCAATATTTGAATCTCTCTAATGTTTCTTGGGAATCCTTGGCATCTTTTCTTCTACATCAATAAAAATAAGGCCAAAGGCCAGACAGGCAGGCAGACAGACAGACAGATGCATACATCAACTCCATTTCTCAATGCAAATTTTATTTATTTTTTAATTTTATTGCATGTCCTGGCAAACATAATTGGCTTGTGGATTTGCCTCTGGCTCATCCAAAGCCCATTGCCCCAAATTCCATAAGACAAGCAACTGAAACTTAAAAAAAAAAAAAAAAAAAAAGCATCACATCTATAAGGAAGAAAAAAAAAAAACTTTCAAAAACGTTAATAAAGCATATAAAACATTTGGCATTGACTTAGTTTTCACAATTATAAAAATAATAAAAAAAATGCAACCCTTAAACATTCAATACCCCACATACTGTATTTTAGGGGAATATCAAGAAAACAAAAGGTAAATGGATTTAATGAAGAAAGTTCTATCTTCCATTTCCATTTCTAATCAACTTCAAACAAAAATGTATCCATTCTTCAGCCATCTGTACTGTAATGAGACCACATTAGAACTCCATTAAGCCCATGCCCCCTTGTCTGTCCTTAATATTCTTTCTCCCCTTATGCTAGTTACTCATACACTCAAAAAACGTTAAGTTGCGACCAGGATATGAGAGGCCAGTAGTTGTGCCTCGCTTTGGCTCATGCCAAACCCATGATGTACAGTACAGGAATTTGAGTCCTTAGTGCTACCCGAATAGTGCTGAGATAGCTCAGATGTCCTCTGTTTATTCAAACGCTCAGGACAGTCCAGGAAGCCATTTGTCCTTCTAGCATTGCAAAGGCACGGCTTTCATTCTCCCATCAACAGGCTTTCAAACCTGCATGCTTGTTCCACATATTAGCAGTGCTTATTATCATTTATGCACAATAAAACTTTGAAATCAAGGACTCACTCTCTTTAACATACAAAATTAAAAAAAAATAATAAAAAAAACAACTTTCCCTTCCCCCCGTCTTACAGTAATGGCATTTTTTTTTTTTAATTTGACATTGTAGTTTCACTAAATGGTGTTTCATGAAAATACAAAAACAATAACAATAATAAAAAAAATCTCAACGATGGTTCTGGAAAACCCACTATCCCAAGGAGAGAAAGATAATAAAACAAAGTATGCAATTTCACACACAAAATATATATACACTTTTCAGGTGAAACTCATATATTTTTGAGCCACATTAGCCCTTTTGCACTTTAAAATAAAACTTGATGCTTATGTGCAATGATAGCCCTTTACCAAAAGGCACAGTAGGCTTTTAGAGCTCATTAGCAATATATACAAAATACTCAGTTTTGTGGTTTAAAAAAAAAGTATCTGCTACAAAGTATGTTTCTAAAAGATGTATAGGAATATCTCCATTTACACTTTTATTTTTGAATCTGAAGAGAAGTCTCTGCTTATGTGGTTCAAGCAACATCTCCAATGGAAAGCTTACCCTCTAATCTGTTGGGATATTTTTAAGCACGTGCACAGTCCAGAAGAGAGATGGACGGGAAGTTGGGTTCTCACAGTTACTTTCAATCTAAGTAAAATTAATATTATTCAAAAAGATAAGTGATGTAGTGATACAACTGATGCTACAGGAAAACGCATCTCATAATTTTACATTTTCCAAATCAATACCCCTATTTTAAACCCTGAAGACAGAAAGATCAACAAGCCTTTATAAGCAGAATTTTATAGAATGTGAGGGTCACTAGAGGAAACATTTACCAAATAATACTATTTATGTTTCAAAAAGTCTTCCAAGTGCTTCAATTCATGGTTTACTGAGATCTCTTACTGTTTAGTGGAGACGCAATATCTCTGTAAGATTCCTGTTTTTCCTGGATATTCTTAATACATATTAAAGATTTATTGCGAGAACTAGATAGGTGCATTCATCCCAATCAAATCAACCTTAATTTGCTAACCTTAAACAAGTGTAGCAAATATGTAATTGAATTAATCAATCTAGTTGTGAAATTTAGTTTTCAAGCTTTTGTACTGGCAGCTAATGCTTTGCCAATAAATACTGAGAGTTAAGGTGTGTCTGGCATTAAATATGAGGAGATTGTCGATATACCAGGACACATGGTGTCAGGTGCTACTGAACTGGCTGCAATGACTTTTTAAGGATTTTGGCCGTTATTCACATTCCCCAATCCCAACCAAAAGCAAGGGAGGATATTTCTTTTCTTCTGGTGAGTGATAGTGTAAACACGGACTTTTTCTTGTAATTTAGCTATATCACCCCGAAGGCAACCACCATCAGTAGTGGAGATATCAGTAAGTAACATAAAATACACCAACGTAGAGAATCGTGTACATAGGTATCCAGTCTCACCCACATAATAACAAATAGATCAAACCAAAGGTGGGGTGTAACATGTGTTTAGCATCAAAAGAACTGAAGGCACCTACATGTCATTGTCACTCACATATACTATCAAGATCTAGATACCTACTACCATTCATGGCTGACTTTGAGAGAAGGCCTATAGATAAGCCATCCAAAACAAGTAAATTAGAAAAAAAAAAAAGGTGATAAGTGCAACTCCATTTTTTCCTTTAAATTACATTTTAAGCAATACTCAATGCCCCCACCCAAAAATACATACTGTATATTTATATATTTATATGTATAGTCTTAGACTATAAGGGTGAAAATGCTTTATAAAAGTCAATGAGAGCTCTCTGCCACTTAAGGAGACACCCACTGCTTTTTTGCTCACTTCTGCATAGCCATGACAATTTCGGTCCTGCAAACAAGGGAGCTGAAGGCTTAAAGCCAGAAACAGAATCAGGCGCCAGGTCAGACATAGGTAAAACGCAGCCTCTTATTTCTCCTTCCCTTAAGAAACCAGACTGAAAAGAGGAAAGAGATGAGCTAGGGAGAATGCTTGGCTGGCCAAGCAGTAGTGCCTTGTTGTTGGGGTGGGGGGAAGATGGGAAAATGGGAAGAGCCTGCACCACAACTCTCAGCTCACTCCCCCTCTTCTTTGATACGTTGTTGCTTGTTGCGACGAGCATCCATGTCAAAGTTGAAATCATTCCACTCATCTCGGGGTGGGAAGGAGATGGTCTGGCGAAGGGTGAAGCGCACAGCGTCAATGACACGCTCACCCCGGGTCTCACTGGAGCCTACGCTGACTGTGGAGGCACCACTTGGGGTCCGCAGGAGGTGGGGAGGGGAGGAGAAGTCGTGGAGCTGCCGGTGGTCCAGGATGCCTTTCCAGATGGCATGTCGGAATTGCTCAGGGATTTTTAGACTTGCCAAATCCTGTGCAATAGGGAAGTGAATCCAGGAGAATTAGGACAAAGAGAAAAACTGACATTTAGTCCATACCATTTGGCTCCCCAATGCTTGGCTTTAACTGACCTGCATTTATTGAACTCTAAATTCAACAATAAAATCAGCTCTTTATGAATCTTCAAGATATATGTAACTAAGCACAAAGATACAGCCTTGAGGTGTCATTTCTTCTTGTAGAGTATTTTATTTATGCTCTATTAGTCTCATTTCCTCATTGGTAAAATAGAGGTAATATTTAGATCACAGAACAAAAATCCCCAAACAAAAACATCAGGTAAAGGAATCTGGCAACTCTCAAATCTACCTGGCTCTAATTACTAGAAGAAAGATATTAATAGAATGCTACTACTTCTCATATAAGGAGATAGGAAAAAAAAAATTACTAACAGATACTAAATACTTTCGACATGCCAGGCATTCAATTAATCTTTTTTTATTCACCATCCTATTTAATGCTAAGATTTGTGGTCGGTATTATTATGCCTATTTTATAGACAGAAAAGCTGAAGGTCAGAGACGTCGATAAATCTAAAATTATACAATTAAGTGAATGGGAACTCAGGACAGCCTCTGAACCTGTAACTGTCCTAATGGTCAAAAGGTCTTTTGGTGTTTGGATCAATCAGGGTATCAAAACACAGAGTATGTGTCCATGTTCTATGGATAGGGGCAGAAGGCATTACAAAGATGATTGATCTTAACTAACTGTGGTAGCATCTCTGTTTATCTGCATTAGTACTTCATTAGCCTGTTTTAGTGATGGTTGGCATTTTTTATGGAGCAGCATGGTAGGTAGAAAGAACACTGTGCTTGGCATCAGAAGACCTTGGCAGAAGCTCTTATTCTGTCACTGACTAGCTCTTGACCTCCCTCAAGTCATTTATTTCCTACTGGCCTCAGTTTCCTCATTGACAAAATGGGATACAATTCCTTTTTAGGTCAACACATAATGTGGACTCCTATGCAAATGTGGATGTGAAAGTATATTGCACATTATAAAGCATACTATGTAAATCTCAGTCATCTGTATTATTACTATGTTATATCATGATTAACCCATTCTTGTATCTTAGAGGGAATACATATAAAAACACTGAAATTTAACCATATTCTTTCCAGGGAAGTATGTGAAGTAACTAAGACTGGTGTTGAGAGACAAGCTGAAAAGCAAGTGTCTATTTCCAGTGATGAACAGGAAGAAGCTGAAGTGAGGATGCAGAAATTAGATAGCCTCCCAATATTTCTTAATTTGGAAATGAGCAGTATGGGCACTCTAATTTCCTATTCTAGCAGGAGAATACATTATAAAGAAGTTAATCCACAAATAGATAAGTGAGCATACCTCTGTATGCTTCTGAAACTCCAAATAAATCCAAAACTCTTTGTAAACTAGGCTCCATTGAACTGCATTACTCTCTGGATAGATCTGAACTTATCCTGATGGGTGGGATAGCTGTGGCCCAGAGCCTGGCTCAGGACTTAGCTAACACCAGCAGAGATGGACTTGTGGAGAGCATCGGCAGATCCTAACAACCAAAGAGGCATCCTGACCCAGTCCCCATTGGGGAGAAGTGAGTAAGTGGAAGACAAAGCTTTAAAAATATAAGGAAGGGACAAAGTTCCTGTTCAATCATGTAAGGTTCTCAAACACAGCGCAACACAATGACTTGTGTCAAACTGCCTTCAATGGATGGACATCATTGTGAAGTTCTCAGAAACCTGTTGGAACATACTCCTAAAGCTTTCTATGTGGCTTTTACTTGTAATTTCTTCCATTAGGGAGCAGCAGCCAGGGGTGATTGAGGGGTAAAGAAGGGTGGGCATAGGGGCAGTGAAGCATATGCTCATTACCATAAGGGCAGGGGTGTTCTTACACTGTGTGGGCTGTCTCTGGCATCGGTGCTCAAGGAGGGGGGCAAAAAGAGGTCTCAACTACAGAAGCAGCAGCAGAGGCAGAGAATATCTTCTTCCACCAGCCCAAAGGGCCCTCTGGAAGCTAGAAGGGAGGAGAGTGAACCCCAAACAGAGCAGCATATAGCGTAGCCTGGGAGAAAAACCAGATTGCTGTAAACCAGAATGAAATGAGCTCCCTCCCATGTGAGCAGTAGTTCAAGAGGTACTGTAGAAGCAAGAATAAGTTCCCTCCCATCCAGGTTGCTCTAAAGGCTATCAAAGCCAGAAGGCAGTGATTTTGAACCCAATTTGATTAACTGAGACCCAGAGAAGCAAAGTGATTACACCATGTTCTTATCACCACTAAAAAGCACAGCTGGGACTTGAACCCATAACCAGTGATCTTTCCCAGTGGTCAGGTATGCCTGGACCCTATTCTGGTACATTTGATCATGAATAAACATATGGTTCTTATTGAGAGACACTGCTCAATCCCTTATCATGTCCTATTTTAAGGAAAGGCAGAAAAGTTCATTTAATAGGGTGAAAGGCCAGACGCTTATACTTCAGGGTTCTATTCCTGGTTCTGACATCAACTAATCCAGACAAATGACTGTATTGTTGCCTCACCATGTTTTAAAGTGAGAATAACATCACTAGCTTCCTGCTATCCTCCCTGGGATCTTATACCAATTAATGAGAACTTCCAGAAAGTCCTCTGAACTCTTCAGAGATCATATATTCCTTGAAGGTGGGAATCAGATCTTTTTCCTACTCTGCACATAGTATGCATGTAATAGAAGATTGCTGACTGATCAGACAAGCTGAGGATGGCTGAGTCCTGAGCTTCTCAAATGTAGAGGTAGAGGTCTGGGGATCTTTCTAATATGGTTATGGGTTTCATCAAAATTGAGGATTGAGAAACAGAGGGGATTCAATTACAAGGTGGATGTCACCAGAGGGAGGAAATTAAGAAATAAAACTCAAGAGAAAAGTCTAACAGTTACTTACATCCATGGAGTAATGCTCAATCTGATAGATGGTGGTCAGCCCCTGGGTCGTGAAATAGTCCAGACATGATGAACAGCCCAACCTCGCTAAGAAACTGCAGAGGGAGGAGGGAAGAGGAAGGAGGAAACAGAAAAAGAAAGTTCACCCCAACTGCATTGGCAAGATAAAGGAAAACCCAACATTTTCCCCTGGGATGCCCTACAGAAGAGACTAGGGGTATATAAAATATATGTGGGGCCTTGGATTGGAGGTTTGGGGGTGATTAGAAGGCAATGGCACCCCACTCCAGTACTCTTGCCTGGAAAATCCCATGGATGGAGGAGCCTGGTAGGCTACAGTCCATGGTGTCGCTAAGAGTTGGACACGACTGAGCGACTTCACTTTCACTTTTCACTTTCATGCACTGGAGAAGGAAATGGCAACCCACTCCAGTGTTCTTGCCTGGAGAATCCCAGGGACGGGGGAGCCTGGTGGGGTGCCGCCTCTGGGGTCGCACAGAGTCGGATACGACTGAAGCAACTTAGCAGCAGCAGCAGCAGCAGTGACATAAACTTTAATTTAGATCTACAGAGATTAAAGTCAACTGTTCAAGGATTCCTGCAGAGCAGAGATTTTTCAAATGGTGGATGAGTGGAGTTCCAGGGATTGCATATCAGTGCCTTAGGAGCCATTGCAGGGGGTGAAAGGAAGGAGTCCAGTGCTCAGGTTTCCAGTCCTCTTGCCTCCTGGCTCTTTACTTAAAAAATAGCGTCTCCGCTTTGATTGTTTGTATCTGAGGTTTCTGAGAATGGTTTATGTGGCTAAGGAAAAACTGTGGGCCACTATACTGTGAAGTCATCAATGCTTTCTAATTTATGTCCTCTTCAGAATACAGATCCCCTTCTTTTCTTTCCTGGTCTCAGATCAATGGTACCACAATCATCACAGAGCCAAATACTGGATGAGATGAGACATGCACTTGGCCATCTTTCTGACTGACACTGCTAATGCTGCTGCATCAATCATGTGGGAACCAACACCTAGTATTCCAGCAGTCAAGTGAAAAAGGCCTTCTGCACATGAAGCACGAGCAGATGATAGGCAACAGGCATGAGATTTGGACACCTACACTTGCCTCTGCTGGAAACAAATTTCTAGGCTTCATGGCTTTCTTTCTTCTAGCTATCTGAACTCCCTTTCCTGGAATGTCCCTGTTTCTCATACGACAAAGCAGAAGAGGCCACTGGCTTCTTGAGAGTCCCTGTCATTTTTGCTAACATTCAAACTTTTTGATGGACATCCAGCTTCAAAATAATGATCCCATGGCGGTTGAGAGCTATGAGGCCTAGAGAGCAGGAAAGGGAGCAAGATAGCAAGTTGACTGCCCTTTTGGGAACCCCAGCCCTGAGCACCAATTTAAAGGTCACAACTGACTGTAAAAATATGATGGAGGAGTAAGGGAATAAATGAAGATGGAGAAAACAGGCATGGACACATATGCCTATAAACTCACATTTTCACTTTTTCCCATGTTGATTATTATGGTTGCTTTGATTAAATACTACTGATGACTCCATAGATTAGAGATAACTGAACTTGAACCACAGGGTTGCTTGCTTGCTTTCCAACTATGCTATTAACTTTGACAGTGTCCACCCTCCACCACCCAGAGATGCTTAGGACAGGCCCCCAGGGGACATGCTGTGGACTCACCTGACAAGGCTGCAATCTGTGGGGTACGGAGGTGGGGGGGTGCAGTGGGAGGTGGATGGCATGGAGAGTGGGGGAGGGAGGGCCTGGGTGGGGCTGAGTCCATTCATGTCTCCAGCCATTGGCATGTGGGTGCCCATCATAGGAACTGAACAGAAGCAGGAGGAACAGAGAGGGTTACTGCCCTTATCACATACCACCATCCCAGTGGTCCATCTCACCTGGTTTAACGTTACCAAGGGCCTACTCTACCAACCTTCCTTTCCAGTCTTATCTCTTACTACACCCCTCTAAGCACCCTGCATCTCACTGAACAGAAGAGTAACCAAACTCTAAACTAATGACATACTTCTTGACCATGGTACATTCTCTTAGAACAATCTCTTCCCATTCTGTTTTCTACTTCTACTGCTCTGTCTCCTTCTAATACTTGCTGCTCCTGATGTTAATACAGTTCTCTTTGTATTTGCCTTCCTGAGTTATATTTCTGCCTCCTTCACTAGGCTAATCTCTTTAAGCATGGAGATTAGACCTGATGTATGTCTGCTTCCCCAGAGACCCAAGCACAGTGCCTGGCATAGAGCAGATGCCCAGGAAACTTAAGTTATGCGAACAAATGAACACATCCGTGAATGAGAAAGGGCCCTTTGGGAAACTGGTTTGGGAATGAGAGAATTCACTGCAGTATTCGTAGGGAACCAAATGTCTCAGAAGGAAGGAGGCAATGAAAGACCCTAGCTCTTTTTTTCTGGTCCATTTCAGGATTACGTTTGGGAATGACACCAACTTGGACTGGTTTCTTACTAAAGAACAAACTGTAAACACTCACTTATAGAGAAGAAAAGCTCAATACCAATAATAATTATGAAACAGATTTTGTTTTTAGGTATAAACTAATATAAAGCAAAATAACATGTCCACAAAAAGATGAAGGTAATTTGCTTCTATTTTAGTGAATTGTAGTTTACCAAAGGGGAAAGGCCTCTACCACCAGCTAGTCAGCTAGAGAGCACAGGCAAGAACGTCTCATCAGTTCCCCTCTGACTTTCCTGATGCCACCAGAGGAAAATTATTAAGCATAAATAAGGAAAAAAGGATGCGAACTGTTATACAAATGTGAAGGATCATTACCACTATCGCTATTTTGTCATCTCAAAACAAAGTTGAGGACTCTAAGATCTTATCAGAGAGAAAACAAAACAAAACAAAAATAATAATAAATGGTTCCTTCTCCTTTTATTGCCAAAGTAGTAGATCTATTGAGGGGTCAGGTTTATTCTTAGGATGTATTTGTCACTAGTGAGAGAGTGGTCTGGCTCTAATGTCTGCATTGCCATACCAAGGAACCAGACCTCATGTACCTCTGATGTCAATACAGTCTGAACAGGTGCTATCAGAACCAGGGAGAGTCACAGTCTGAGCCTCCCTGCCTGCATGGGAGCAGAGTTTGGAGGAGAATGGGTACATGTATATGTGTAGCTGAGTCCCTTTGCTGTATACCTTGAAACTGTTACAACGCTGTTAATCAGCTATACTCCAATACAAAATAAAAAGTTTAAAAAAAAGAAAACCCAGTCTCTACAAGGCAACAGTGAAATGCAAATTTGAAGGATTGATAAAAACATGAGGATTTCTAGGATAAGACTGAGGCACTGCTTTATGAGGGTGATTACAAGACACATGGGATGTATTTAGGCTTTGTAACCTTTTTGTATTTTTACCATCTCACTGTGTGTTTGCTATCTTTTCTTTTTCTTTCAAGTTTGGACATCCACTCTGCTAGATTAAGTTCTAGTGGACAAGCTAATTATATTTATAGCAAAGCTATGTACTGATCATCATCCATTTCCAGGCTCAATTCATACATTTTCTCTTATAGTTATACTTAGTTGATATGAGGAATCTGTGTGTGAGTAAATAACAGGAAGGCTCCTTTCCTTATGTTGATTCTTTAATAACTGTGTATGGGATGAAGGGGACAAGTTAAGAAGACCAAAAGTGTGGAGTTACAGACTGATAAACTGCTAAGTGTGCAGAGTGATAATTTTATGAATGTAAAACTTAGCATTAGATCAGAGAGGTGACTTGTCCAGAGTTACACAGCTAATACTGCAATGGAGTCCAGACTACAATCTGTTTTTCTAGATTTTAAGTCCACCACACTAAGCTGCTTCCAACAAGTCGGCCATTTTTCCTACCGATAATCTCAAAGATTGCAGAAGGTGGGTCCACATCCAGGTTGGCAGGAAGCAGACTGTTCTTTCCACAGATATCCTTATCCCTACTAAAGGAATAGCCTTCTCCATCTCTACCAATGTGCTTTGCAATGAGTCACAAATCTTAAAAGTGAGACAACTTTGCCCAAGAGAAATATAAGCCACTCAGCTTCTCTCTGTGCCTCCCATACAGCTTCAGAGCAAGCCTTCCCTGACCCCAGAGCAGTCTTCCCCTACACTGGCCCTGCTGGTCCTCCAGCTGCAGCTCAAGGGAGATATTCTTACTGTTGGCTCCCATGCCATCAGGAATGGTGGTGGGAGTGAGGGCGTTGCGCTGCTGAGGGTTGATAAGCTGGCTCACGGAAGGCAGCTTGTTCATGCTGTTCATTTTGTTCAGAGGTGGGGAGCTGTTACCGTAGGAAGACTGAGACTGCATCGAGGTCCTGGGAACACAAACATGGAAGTATGGTAAGCAGGATGCTGAGGAGTGGGGACCGGTCATTTCCAACAGGTCTCAGACTAAAACATGGCCCCAACTATATAGGTGTAAAAATATTCCTCCAGAGCAATGACGGGAACTTATTTGTGTTTCCATTTGAGAACCTCTCCTGCCTTGGCAGGGATCACAAAGCTATCATCATATCGTGTTTCCTATGTGACTACAGGACAGAAATGAGTATCTTCCTAAAGCATCTCCTTTGTGAGAGGGGAAATCATTACATCTTCTTTTCCCCCTTTTGTTTTCTCCATCCCTCTCAATGTGAAAATCAAAAAGGGAAAAGAACTGAGTGAAGACCCAAAGGCTTATGAAAGACATGGAGATGGCGAGCTCAAATTGTGGCTGAGGTGTTTCACCTATAGCTGGAGCTTGGCAATTTGGGATATGAAGAAAGTAACCATAAAATCAATCAAACAGGGCATTTGGCAGCCATCAAGCAGAGGCCTCAACACGGAAACATGCTTTCTCAGCTTAGCTGTTCTGGGCCATGAGGGAGCCCATGAGAATACCAACAGCCTCTCTACACAGAGGGAATCTGAGAGTCCCAACAACTGTTCTGTTAAGCTTCCACAAGTCTCTGGGGGCATGCGTGTGTGTGTGTGTGTGTGTGCGCACAGGTACTCAGTTGTGTTCGACTCTTTATGACCCCATAAACTGTAGCCTGCCAGGTTCCTCTGTCCACAGAATTTTTCAGGCAAGAACACTGGAGTGGGTTGCCATTTCCTACTCCAGGGGATCTTCCCTACTGAGAGATCAAATCTGTGTCTCTTACAAAGGGAAGAAGAAACACAGTTTTCCATTCAGCATGACTTTGATTTGCAAACTAACTAGAACTGGTTTGTCCTACTATGTATTATGGCTTCCCTGGTGGCACAGTGGTGAAGAATCTGCCTGCAATGCAGGAGATGCAGAAGACAGGGTTTCAGTCTCTGGGTCAGGAAGATGCCCTGGAGGCAGGCATGGCAACCCACTCCAGTATTCTTGCTGGGAAAATCCCATGGACAGAGGAGCATGGTGGGCTATGGTTTATGGTGTGACAAAGAGTCAGACAGGACTGGAGCGACTGAGAATGTACACAGCACTATGTATTATATTATATATGATATTCCCTATTCAGCTGTTGTTCCTGACTTTGAATATAGAACTAGTGATTTCTACCAGAATTAGTGGATATGGAGTCAGAAATTCAAGACTTGAGTCTTCCTTCAGCATATATTAGAAAGCTATAGGTCTCTGTGCAAGCCAGTAAACATCCCTCACCAGAAAACTAAAATGTATGTAAACTAAATATATATATACTTATTGCATGAGTTAGATGCTGGACATGGGGAAACTCATAAGCAATTATCTCATCTTTGAGAAGCTCATAGAATACAGGATATATGGTGATTATAATCCAACCAACCTTGTAGAGCTATGGTGATAACTGAACAAGATAAGATGAGGAAGAATTGTACACAATATCAGATACTATCAGACACTTACAGTGAGTAATCTGTGCCCATAAAATGAAGATTGGGTTGAGCATGTAAAAGGGGAAAACCTCCCCTATGACACTTCTCAAATAAGATGTATTATTTTGTTCCTATTTGTCTCCTCCCTGTTGGAGCCATACAAACTTGTATAGTCAAGTTTTGTTTGTGTGTATATCAGATTTAGAAGGCTCTGTACATGAATCCAAGCTCCAAACAAGCATGGTATAATAATGTCTGAAAAAATAACAAGTGGCTCTAACACCTGAGTGCTACAGTAGTGCTAGGCTTGGACTTCAAAGCTGCCACTCTGCATCCTCCATAATTACACAAAACATAGAAGCCTCCATTCCATATCACTGCACAGCCTTGGCTAGAGGAATTCAAATAATAGGCTATATTTGCATAAATGAACACAACAATTAACGTGCAATTGACAATTCAGCTGTATTTTACAACTGCTGCCTTAAAGCGGGAGGGTACTGATTTCTCACTTTAGCCCTCCTCAAGAAGACAAGTTTAGATCCTTGTTGTATAAACAGCAGTTTATATAAGAAACTCTCCCAATTGTAAGATTCTTCAGGTTACCAAGCTCTCCTTTATCCATTTTCTGAATGAGTCACAGATGGACATGGGATGGCAGGGTAGCAATGGGCAGAAATGATAATGCCTGTTGTACAGGTGGGTAAATATAATACTCTAAGGAAAAATGGACCCAAGTCACACATGGCTGTAAATGATGAGCTGAGAGAGCTCTTCTCTTAGTCCAAAGCATTTCCTTTCATTCTGTGGCACCTTCCCAGAAGTAAGACAGTGCAATAGGTTACATAATCAAGAAGTAGGTGAAGTAGTGATAGAAACATGGGAGGCTGAGATAAAGCATAGAACAAAGGATATAGTAAAGGGAGTCCTAGCTATCCCCAGGTCCACTCCACCCCCGTGTAGAAGCCTTGCATGAGTCAACACGTTTGAGTATACCTAGGAACATCTGTTAAGTCCATATTGAAGTGCAAGAAAGCTCAGAGCAGGATGACCAAGAGAAACTTCACTAGGTGCTTCTTCCTGTATCTTTACCCACCACAAAGTAACAAAGATGCCTGGTTGCCCAGACTCCAGAGGCAGACTGGCCCTCTGTGACCTAAAGAAATGTCTACTTATCCCTCTTACCCTCCCCAATCAGTCACATGTACAGCAAGAACTAATGGAAATGTTCCTTGAAGCATTAATGTCTACCACTAGGAAAGTGAAAGTGTATTTAAAAATCTGAATTTTCCGTGGACCCTTAATTATAGTGAATGCCTTCTTCCACATCCTATTACAATTCCCTTCTCCTGTTCCCTTTGTGGTCTTTATTTTTCTATAATTTTATTAGTTCATTTTAAGCCACCTAAACTATTTTTAAGGAAGGTAGGTCACAAATCATAGATGAACAAAGAAGGAACATGAATTTTGGAGCCAATCAAAATATGTGGGTTAATATTTTAGATCTGACACAAATCAGTTAAGGGATTTTGGGTATTATACAAGTCTTTCCAGTCTCATTTTCTTAATCTGTAGAACAGGTATTACACTCACTCCAGAAGACTTGCTATGGAGATTAGATCAGATGATGTAAGAGTCCTGGATACTGTCCTGTAAATTGTAGGTGCTCAAGAGACATTGCTGCCTTTTGCTCTTCCCCTCCAGCTCCAAATGTTTAATACTTTAGTGTGTAGTCAAGGAGATAAGAGGTGTCAGTTTAAGAATTAATAGGAAGAAGTGGCAAGGACTCTTAGCTGGACAAATCCAGAAATTAGAGTGAAGAGATGAATAAGAATAAGAGAGTCTGAAAAGTTCAGAAACTTTGAATGCATCTCCTTTAGTGCTGAAGTGAGTGTTAAAGCTACAAGGAGAAAGGTTGTTGTCATCTGTTTATTATAAGCTTGTATGTCTGATGTAGAAAATATTCTGAACATCTCTATGTGCTCTGGAAAAGGGAGCAAAGCTGAAAAAAATCATAACCAATTTAAAGGACTTTAAGAACAACTTTTTTTTTCCTTTACAAATATAATGTCACAATGTTTGAGCAGACAATCCTAAATACTGCTGAGGCATATGAAGAGATGGAAAAAGTGTTCAGAGACAACATAACCTGTGCTGTTATGGTTTCTGTCCCCACTCAAAAAAGAAAATGTGCACACACACAATATACACACACTAAATGGAAAAAGTCAGAATATAGATATCCCCAGAAAAATAACAAGGTGTAAGCCTCAGGTAATTTTCTCTAGAGGCACTTTACATTTTTTCAGGAATCCAACATACAAAAATTAGGAAAGGTATGTTCCACGTATTTCTAGTTTTGAGTAGAAGTCCTGGTAAAATCAAGTTCTAGTTCTTAACGCAGATAATGTAGGTTTCTGTGTACATTTCTAGGAATAAAATCCCATATCTCAGAACCACAAGAGAGCTTCAGGATCATCCAGGATTGAAATCAGGTTTCCAGATTCCGAGTCTAGTGAGTATCTATGTGGCAGAGAGTTAAGATTCTTGAGAAGACACAAATTCAAAGTCTTCACCGCTTTGCTGGAGATGCCTAGAATTCCACCACAGGATTCCTTCTGTGTCCTTCAATCTTCCATTGCTAAAGAAAAGATAACTCTCTAGTGGAATCTGGCAATGTATCAGGGTGAAGCTATCTTACCAAACCATTGCTGGAGTGCAGTCTCAGATCCTGGAAACACCACAGGTATGAGAGGGGTCAAAAAAAAAAAGGGGGGGGGGTGGGCGGAAAGACATGGAACATGAGAAAAGGAATGGTTCCTCTTTTCTGCCCAGTACCATCCCGCATGTAACTTTTCTCGCTATCTGGGGAATTTTGCTTCTAAAGACAAAAGACAGTGTTTCTTCCCCAGCTAGATCAACTGTAATTATAAAATATGTTCCATCAGCTCACATATATGCATGTATATAAACATCATTACAAACACATTAAAAACTTCCATTAAAATAGAGTGAATTTCCGAACAAAAAGTCTGAAAGAAAGTGCAAATGTTAAAAAACTAAACACATTTACTCACCCTTTAAGGAATTTGTGAATTCCTTAAAAGGAAAGTGAAACTTGTCCCAATGTAACAAGATAATCTGATTTCACTATTCTACTTTTATCTCAAACATAAGTTTTTTCTTAAGTGCTTTTCTAAGTGACTATACTATTTTTATTTAGAAAAATAGTTTTTGAAGTTTTAAAAAAGAGTTACTCAAAGATCAGAAACTGTAATTTTTTTTTAAAGCATTGGACAACAAGTTCCACTACAGATTTCTGGATATGTTCTACGGCCTTTGTCACAGAAGCCAAAATATTTAATAAATTGGAATTTGATTTAAATTTCTTCTAAAGAACTTGGCAGCTGAAGATATAACTTGAGACTTGTTCAGCGATGTAAACAAATGATATTATAAGGGTCTAGCTCTTTATGATGAAATTTAACATGCACAGGGCTAAACATATTTTCAAGTTAGTGTTGGAATTGAAATTTGTTTTTCAGATTGATGACCTTGATACAGAGTATCTTAAATAAAAACAGCAACTACTGGCAATAGTGTAGACAGAACCAAAATGACCTATTCTGCTTGCTCTTTTGACTTACACATGGAACTTCAAGCACTTAAATGAAAATATTCTAGCACTTCAGAGATTTTTAAAAAAGCAAAAGAGACAGAAAAGAAAAACTGCAAGATAAACCAAGATGCAAAAGTTTATTGAAAATTAAAATCACACATCCATAAAGCAACAGCCTCAATAACAAGAAATCATTGCTGTGGTGACACAGAATAAAGAGCTGGTGACCTGGTGTGGGGAGAAGATTTTTTAAGTCTTTATATTATTATTTTTAAATATGATTTTAAAATGGAAATAAATAGATCCTCTAAACTCACTGAACCAAAAAAAGAAAAGTCATCAACTCTAATATTTGGGCCAGGAGGGTTGACTTTAACATGTGTTTACTTGGACATCACTTAGACAAAACTTAAGTGTCCTTGACAAGACACTTTGAACAATGTTAGTGATATGGGTGACTTTAGGGTCAGACTGAGGGACAGGAACTCCAGAGATGTTAATCATAGATTTGGTGTTAGGATTTTGAATTCCACTTTGGGCACTGAAGAATGATATATGACTGTCTGGAAGAATATCACCAGGGTAGTTTTACCCTCTTCTTAAAATGACAAAAGAGGTTTACTTTCCTTGGGGTCCAAACCCCAATTTGGAGGGGTAGATCTCCAGGGTTCCCAGGAGCAAGGAAGACAGTCTATCACATCAGATGCTGACATGGGTTGTTAGTTCAGGGTCTTACACAGCATTAATGAACTTTCTACTACATATGAGGGGAAGATACTGATGATTTAAGTTCTCAAAAAGAAGAAAAGAATCATCCCCTACAGTGGCTACTCGTGGTAGTTATCACCTCTCTGCCCAGCAGTACATTTGATACCTTAGCTTGTTACTATTTGCAGTATCATTGCATGACCAGCATTAAAAGGGCCTGACTGAGTCTCTCAGCCACCCACAGACAATAACAACTTTTTTTTTCCTTTTCTTAAAAAGACATCTAAGTTTGAGACCTGCTCAAAAGCTTCTTTATGAGTTTCAGAAACAACAGAAGGTAACAGAAAAGGGTTCCAATAAACATCGTAATGCCCCTCGTCCCAGCCTGAGCTCCTCCCTCCCTAGAAACAACACAAAAGCTCACAGACAAACACAGGGGTTCCTGACAGACCCATACTAGATCTAAGGATACAGAATCTGCAGAAAACGTGCTTTCTTGTACAGTTTTGAGTCCCTTCAGAGATTTTCTCACTAATGGCTGTGTGCCTTTGAGCAGTTGGGTCTCTGAGCCAAAGTGTCTTCAAGTCCTGGTTACGAGGGCTGGATACACACACATGCACGCACGTGTGTGAGCACACACACACTCTCACACACTCTCACACACACACAGAAACACAATAAACACACATACTCAAAATACAGAGATGGGGCTCTATGGGTACACTGATCGATTTGGGGGACTGGAATGTCTAAAGAAGGCGTCAGATTGTCTCGGGGTTTCTCTCCGCGGCTCCACAAGCTCATTCCTGAAGCAGGCTGAAAGGAGACTGCAGAGAGGAACCAGAGAAAAGAAAAGATGAAGGCTTAGGATTTCACATATTCAAATCCATTGAATGCAGAAACACATCCTTCTACCTTCATGATCATAGTACAGTCAGAACAGAATGCCTGCAAGGCTATTTTTATCCCTTTCTCTTTACCTTTCAAATCACTCAGAGATGACATTTCAAGATTTTGAAGAAGAAGAAGAAAGGAGAAAAGGTAGTGGTAGTTATCCAGAACTCTGAGAATCACTTGTGGAAATTTTTCTTAAAAAAGGCATTTTTTTCCAGATCCTTTCTGAGACCAGGCTGGAACCCAAGCATATATATAGTTTTAAGAAGTTCCATAAGTGATTCAGTTGAGGACTACTGAGACAAGGTAGGTCATGATGCTTAGTACATCATTTGGCATACTGGACACAATTAATTGCAAAAGGAATGCAGAGACAAGAAGTAACTTCAATCTTTT
This sequence comes from Bos mutus, assembly GCF_027580195.1. Lineage (NCBI taxonomy): Eukaryota > Metazoa > Chordata > Mammalia > Artiodactyla > Bovidae > Bos > Bos mutus. Next base: position 76,505,894 of record NC_091617.1, read on the forward strand.
GTAAAATGTCATCTACCCAATTATAATGCCTCATTACTGTTCCTGTCTAGTCTAAGTGTGAAGTATGAAGAAATATGATCTTATCAGTCTGGGGGCTACATCATCCTGCCTTTGTAAAGAACTATTAATGAGCATTTTGTACGTACCCAGATTGCAATGGATAAGTATCTTAATCCTTTCAGTCACAAACTTGGCCTAGAAATGCACATATCAAACTCATGAAAGCAACTTTTGCATAATGAAGAAATCAATTACGCTCAAGGATGCCAGGAACAAATCCTTTTATTTTGCTAAAGGTTGTGCAACATCACAAGCTGTTAGGGAATTGCTGCCCTGATGGCTTTTGAGTCACATTCGGTTATTCCTTGCAAAGGAACAAAGCCATTTTCCCTTGGTCAGGACTGAGATTTAGTAAATCGTCTCACCAGCAAGAATTGGGATCATCTTAAAGAAGATGCCAGAATACAACTTCTTAATAGTAGGGAAGTAATTTATTACCAACTAAAGAACAATGGCTATGACTTTTTCTGTGGATACTACATCTTGGGGCTTCTCTTGGACAAAGGGTTGAATGAGACAACATGCAGAAATCATCTTTCACTTATGATAAAAGTGTCTGGACCAGAGGGGCACACACTGAGACCTAAAACTGAGATAAGTTCTGCAGTGAGACATAAGAACTTAGAAAAGTGAGTTAATCTATCTGAATTTAATTAATTTGAGGATATTTTTCATCATTAGCAGCTCAGAGCTAGCAACTCTCTCTCCTGACAACTTCCCAACATCTCCGTGAAGTTCAAAACTAACTGGGTAAACTATAAATGCTCGTGCACTGCCATGACCTGTGAGGTTGAACCACATATTAACCTTTTCAAAAAAATCTATGAAACTAGCAATTTCAACCAAATAATCTGGAAATACGGAAGACGGAAGATTTCTAAGTCAAACTTAGAAATACGGTATTAATCATCTCTCTCAGTGAGAAAGATTTCTGTCTTCTGCTTTCTCCCACAGTGATAATTCTGAAAATATTACTTGCTTCTCTCACAGATACATGAATTTGAAGCAAAATGATAAACATTCTTGAAGAAAACCATAGCTAGATAAGCCTAAAGAAATAGGACTTTACAATGAAACCACAAAGGTAAATAGTAACCACTTGATACAGAGTTGGAAAAGTGGGAGTAAGTGCTTACTTTTGTTTTACTAGGCTTCTCTAGAGGCTCAGCTGGTAAAAAATCCACCTGCAAAGCAGGAGACCTGGGTTTGATCCCTGGGTTGGGAAGATCCCCTGGAGAAGGGAAAGGCTATCCAGTCCAGTATTCTGGCCTGGAGAATTCCATAGACTGTATGGTCCATGGGGTTGCAAAGAGTTGGACAGGACTGAGCAACTTTTACTTTCTTTCTATCTAATACTTTTCTTCATCACTGAAGAATACATATGATAGGTGATGAAGAACTGGTTGCTAAGTATGTAGAAAATGTAGGTCACAAAGAGTTGGACATGACTAAGCAACTTTCACTTGGTTTTATTTTTATAACTTTCTTAACTAATGAAGCAGACCAAATCATTGTAAAGAGCTATATCCTTCAGATCTGATTCTGATCTTGGCTTTGCTCTTAACTAGCTATGAACTCACAGGGGTGAGTTCACTGGGCCTCAGTTTTCTCAGCTATGGTACAAAGAGGCTAGAACTAAGGTCTTGAAGCTCCTGTTCTGCTCTGATATTCTATGACCCATCTGACCAGTGAGCTGCGATCAGAAAGTGATCTGATCCGTACAGGAGAAGGAAACATTAAGAGCTCCTCAGAATGTCCATATTTGTATTAAAATTAAAGTAAAAATCCATCCTGTAGAAACTCAAAAATAATTCTCCAGTGCTAGGCTAAGTAAAATTTTAACAAAGTAGTTCTGGCTTCAGATCAGGATGAAAGCCAAGGAGGAGACTAAATTAAGAAGGAAAAAATAATGAAAAAGAGATAGTATCACTCTAAAGTACACAAGTCAAAAGAATTGCTAAGAAGGTTTCAAGTGGCTTCTGAAAAACTGTATTAAGAGTTAATGCCCCTTGAAAGTATGACCGTAAGGAATCTAGTGGCATGAATGGGTCCAACTTGTCCTCTTACTAGATTTTGGCTTCTATGAACATAACTCTTTATGTTTATTCCAATCAACTAAAATAAAATTTCTTTATACATTGTATAAAACCTACTTATAACAATTAGAGCCACAAAAATTCAATGAAGATTTATCCTCCAGAAAGCCTATGATCATGAAGGTAATTGTGAAGGAATTTTTGAAAAAGGAAAACCATGCACAAATGAAAAGCAAACAGAGAGAAACATATACTGGGACACTAACAGAAGCAATTAAAACTGAAAATATTTCATTACTACCTTGTACTAAATGTATTATTCCCTTCCCACTGATTTTCCCTCCACTATAAAGAAAAGTATAAAATTGATTCCTCACCAGCATAATATTGGTACTAAATTTTTGCAAAGAATTCACAGGCTATCATAGGCATTTTCTAAGCTGATGTATTATTTTCAAATGATTGCCAGGGAATTAGATTTCTATTTTTGCTTGTCTAATTATTCATGCTTTTTCTTGGAGATCTGCATAAAAATAAAAGAGCTGGAAAAAAAAAAAACTCAGCTGAAGAATACAGCAACTGGAGAATTTATATAGATATATATCAAACAATGGAGGGAAATCCAGGTATATATAATGTAACAAAGACATAATTAGGCCAAATGTCTATATTTTCCAAAGATTTCATTTTGCAGTCTGTTATATTTCCATGCACAAGTTATCACAGCTAAAGTTAGCTCTTATACACTGTGGAAACCAGCAGTCAAAAACATGCAATGGTACATACAAATGGACACCACAGGGAACTACAGGCTACTAATTGTTCACTATTCATCTGTGAACACACGTGCAAAAAGTGAAAACACGTCTCTAAAATCCTTTGAGCTTCTTAAAATAACAATTTTATGATATAGGTTCTTCTTTGATGAAATAGATGGCTTGATGAAATATGAATTATAATAAAATAATTTCCCTTTACAGCCATGTCAGCCAGTTAGGCTAGAGAAGTTATAAGCTCTGAATAACTCATCATCTAGAGACACAGAACTATGTATCCTCATGGATCCCATGTAAATGAACAAATGCTCATGCCCTCAACTGACTGAAGTAGATTGTCTTGGCTCGTAAAATCTCTAAAACTATGACACAAAACTATTCTTTCTATTGTATGATGTAGACAAACTGTTTAAAATGTCCTATAAACTTACATGATGCTGAAAAGAAACTTCCAGAGGCTATTTAAGATTCAAATAGTGTTCTGGTAAGTCACCACCATATTGTAGACTATGGGAGGGCAGGAAACACATCTGTCTCGTCTCTGCTTCTAATGCTTTCACATAGCAGATCCTCAGTAAAAAGCTTGTTACATGTGTCATGTCAACTGTTCTGGTCTTGGCTGATGAGGAACCATACTGTGTATCTAGATGGGCATGTCTAACTTCTTCAGCCAGAAGCAAGAGAAGAGAGGCCTCTGATAAAGGCTGCTATTGTTTTGTTCTGAAATGTCATCCTAAAAGACTTCTTAAAATCTTTTAGTACTTCTCTACTTTAGGATATACAGATCAGCTTCCAAATACTGTTATTAAAAACTATGAATGTCAAGAAGTCATGAAGGATCCATTCTGTTATCTAGAAAGAGGACTGGAAAACTATAGTAAATAGGCCAAATCTGGTCCATAAACTAAGAATGCTTTTTACATTTTTACAAGGTGGAAAAAATTCAAAAGAAAAATGTTTCATGACAAATGAAAATTATATGAACTTCAAATTCCAGTGTCCATAAAATAAAACTTTATTGTAACAACTACTTTCATTTGTCTATATACTGTCTCTGGTTGCTTCTGTGTTTTTGAACAGGGGAGCTGCAAGAAACCATGTATATGGACCAGAAAGCCTAAGATATTCGCTACCGGTGCTTTACAGAAAAAAAGAAAAAAAAAAGTGTTTGCCAAACTGTGTGGTGGAAGGTCAGAATCTACAAACCACGCTATGTAAAATCAACAGAACTTTTCGCTGTAAGTGAAAAAAAGACAGGAAATCATGGAGCAACTAGTTCGGCATTGAGTAACTCTTCTGACATTATTTTAGCTAAGTCAAACATTTCCAGGCGGACTGAAAATGATCTGGGAGTCTGTCTTAACAGCATGATGTAAGTATCTTGGAGAAGGCATCTATTCCCTGTGGGTCTGTAAAGGATATTACAGGTCTGTTTCTTTGATCCTTGTATGAGTTTATAAGAACTAAATCAGTTTTGCACCTAAATATGTTAATATATATTTCTATCTGATATCCTAAATATTATATAAGGACTGACAATGTGAATTCTGTAACCTTGAATTCTAATTCTCCTCTGAAGTACTCTGTATCCCCAAGGAAGCTCCTGATTCAACTTTCTAGTCAGCCTGACTATAAAACCTTATAATTATGATTTGCAAAACTTCTGTGCTAGAAGTGAATGGTAAGATCCCTTTCAGTCAAAAAAAAGTCTTAAATGGTCAAAGAGCCTGAAGTCCTTTAAAGAGAGAGTATGCTTGTTTTTAGTTCCTCTGCTGCCCGCTCCATATCCCATAGTCAGTAGGTACGGGCTCAGAGAACACCTCCTAAGTATCAGAGATGCAGTCCAACCTCCTCAACTGCATTTATTTTATTTAAAAAAGAAAAACAATACCTTTTTATTACACTTTTCATAGGTATTTCTCTACAGTAGTTAATAATAAATGAGAAAAGATCCATTATTTATTGTTCATTTGTGTTCCTAATGTAAAAGACAATCTGTCATAGGCAAAATAGTTTTGGCTTCATTTCTTTTTGCCTGAAGTATAAAATGTCTACATTTTACGTTGATCTATGGAGAAAATCCCATGGACAGAGGAGCCTAGTGGGCTAGAGTCCTTGGGGTCGCTAAGAGTCAGGCACGACTGAGCGACTTCACTTTCACTTTTCACTTTCATGCACTGGAGAAGGAAATGGCAACCCACTCCAGTGTTCTCGCCTGGAGAATCCCAGGGACAGAGGAGTCTAGTGGTCTGCCGTCTATGGGGTCGCACAGAGTCAGACACGACTGAAGTAACTTAGCAGCAGCAGCAGCAGCAACAGAGACTCTGGCGATACTTTCGGTATAGACACAATAGATTTTCAGCTCACAAGTGATTATTCTTAACCACAGAAGGGTAAGTATAAATCAGAGTTCTGATTCACCAATTTCCCTTCCTTTCATAAGAGCTAGTGTGTTCTGGTTAGGTATAAAAAACACCATCATCAAAGATCCAAGAATCAAGGTAAAATGAATGTATAAATAGTTTGTATGTATATTCTAAAATGGTTGCAAAATCTGGCCTCACTGATATAAACATGTACTGCTGGAAGACCTAGAATGAGGATGTTAAAACATTGGCAATGCCGCTCTATTTTGCCCTAATGATTACATCCAGATTTTCCCTAATGACCAGGCACTAGGACTCTGAATCCTCAACACAGCACTCAAAGAAGTCACTTATAGTGAAACCTATGTGCTGTCTCTGGTCTATAATGATTTTCCCAAAAGTGGATTGTGTGCATCCCAGGTGAGGGACAAGATAAGATATTGGAATGAGGAAAAACTATGTGACTTTAAATAGACACATTATTACTAGCATAGAGGATGTATTCAAAATTCTACTATTGATAGATGTGTATGGGCCAGGGGCATAGAGAAGAAAACTAATTCTATTAGTGTGAGTCTTTTTTCAGAATTCACTTGAAATGGTTTCAATTCAACTTCAGGATATAGGTGTAACTTGTCAAAGGGAGGGTTATAAGAAACATAGGAGATTGTTGAAGCAGAAAATGGAGTCCTCAAACCAGCTCATGTGAACCTACCAATTTCTGCTGTCTCACAACCTCACCTTTTACATCAGCCAACAACCATCCTGTGGCCGATCTGAATACAGAGTCATCTTAATCACATCTGCTAAAATGACATAGGGATACACTCACTGTTTCTGAAGTAAATGCTGGTGCTGCTGTTGCTGCTGCTGCCTGTAGGTTTCAATCGTGTGCTGAGGAAGGTACTGCATGAGTTCCAGGGATTCTTTGATCTTCAGCAGCATTTCGTAAGTCTCACGGCCCCTTACCTACATAAAAGAGCAGAAGGCAAGAGACAAAAAATGAAGAACTGTAGAACTATCAGAAGTACAGTCAGTCCTCTTTATTTGTGGATTCTGCTTGGACTAATTCACCTACTTGCTAACATCTATTTATAACACAAAAATCAATACTTCACAGACAGGGGCATAATGATGAAAAGTTTACTGTCCCAGTGTGCACGTTCCCAACTGAGGGTGAAGAAGGTGATGTTCCAACTTCTTGTTTCAACTCTTCTGCTGGAAATAAGTGTCCTTCTCTTAGCCTATTTAGGGCCAAATTTTTTACTTTTCTGTACTTTTTGGAGGTACATTTTTTGGTTTAAAATAGTTCCCAAAGGCAGCTTCAATGCTCTCTAGTGCTCCTAAATGCAAATACGTTGTAATGTGCCTTATGGAGAAAATTCATGTTAGGTAAGCTTAGCCCAGCCCTGAGCTCTTGTGGTATGGACTATGCATTCAATGTTAATGAACCAATGTGCATGCGTGCAGGCATGCTCAGTTGTGTCCAACTCTTTGCAACCCCACAAACTGTGGCCCGCTTGGCTCCTCTGTCTATGGGATATTCCCAGCAAGAACACTGGCATGGGTTGCCATTTCCTTCTTCAGCAATGAATCAACAGCATATATTAAATAAGAAACACACATGAAACAAAGTAATGCATTGATCAGTTGCTAAAAATGTGACCAGAAGCTCGCAGGAATCTAATCCTGTATTTCTCATAGGAACAATGTTTCAGTATTTGATCGTGCAGTATCCATTGTGACTTTATAAAGCATAACTACCACAGATAAGTAGAATTAACTGTAATTAAATCTGGAAAGACACAAGTTTTCAGCAGGGGTAAAATGTGCTTCCCTCTTTAAGAGAGTCTCTTAAAAACTTTAAGAAGTCTGAGCAGAACCAGGACTAGGGAAAGGCGAGTGGAGAACAAAGAGCACTTGCCTGATGTGAGAGTGAGTGCCTGTTACGCTGTGCACCTTGGCAGGTCGCCTGTCCCCTCCCTGTCAGAATTCAGAAACGGAGAGATTTTCTCTACCTTTTATTGGGTTAATTCCTACTTATCCCAGCTCTGGCATCATATTCTTTGAGAAGCTTTTGCTGACCTCAACCTTTTAGGCCAAGTCTTCCATTCTTCCTGTGAGCTCCCACAGTGTCACCCTTAACTTTACTGAAGTGCTGATTCCATTATTACACCTCTGTCTCCTCACTAGAAGACAAGGTCTTGTAAGGTAAGAACTGTACCTTAATGATCTCTAATGTCAGAGTCTAGCATTTCTGCCATTCAGCAAACACGAACTAAATTCACGGTAAATGAAGAGGTTTTTTTTTTTTTTTTTTTCACACATTTCAGTCTGGCTAATTATTCACTAAAAATAAGATGTAACCATTGATAGGATATTTCCTCCATTAGTACAAACTGAAATTTCATTAAAGAAACAGCTCTTCAACATGGTTTCTATCTCATCAGCTGAAGACACATCAGAGCTTTCCAAATATCCAGTACAGCAGGAAAATGTTTAACTTAAGGGTTCACATACCAGTTTCCATATGTGGCCTGAGAAACAAGACATTGAGAATCTCAGCTCACTCACTGTCTGACTGTTCTGCCAGCAAGCAGTCTAATTCCCCGACCTGACTGAACTTTAGGGCCTCAAGAAGGAAGGGCTAGTGAGCATGGCACACCCAAACCTGTGGCTTAACTTCAATCCCAGCCAAATCTCCTGGCCCAGCTTGTCTGTATCTCAAGTCAGTGTAGATGACATCAAGAGCCAGATGACAACCACATCAAGTGGTTACCAAAGCTTTGCTGCCACTCTAGATGGCAAAGACCTAAGGTGAGAAGAGCTAAATGAACTGCAACTGTAATCTAAAAAAGGGCACCTTGGTGACCTGGAGAGGGCTTATATTCCTTGTGGGAATGAACAATACTCCTACACAATATTTGGGCCAAATCTCTGGCCATTCCCATATAGTTGAGGATTCTGCCTAGCTTTGCTTTTTTTTTTTTTTTTTAAATAGCATTCCCTAAAAGAAATCACAGGCAACACTCTATAATAGTTTATCAACTTTGTTAATGCCTTCTGACAAAATTTTAGTCCTAAATTGGTATGACCAGGCTGTCTAGGATCATCTTATCATTCTTCAGTAATGAAGGATAAATTAATTTTAAAGACTTGCATAAAAAGAACTCTATTAGTAGAAGTGTAGTTCTGACTGGGTGAGTAGTAAGAGGAAGAGCCCACATTATTAATCTGTTCCAGAACTTTAGAGAGGATGAATAATTTCCTAATTTCGCAAAAAACAAGTAGGTTTTCTGTTTTATCTCACTTGCCTCTATCACCCTCTTCACATTCTCATTCACGGATAACCAAAAGATGACCACAGAGTAACAGCTTATTCAGAGAAGGTGACAATGAAGCAATCACGAATACCCAAGGGAGACTCACTGGTAAGTATAACAGTTCATCATCTGGGGATCTTCGTTTCTTGATGGATGTCATCTGGATGCCATGTGTGTTCTGACGGAAAGCTGGTGGAGGAAAAGTGCAAGTTTCATCCTGGGAACATTTCTGAAGCAATAATACATTGATTAAACAAACAGTAGCACCATTGACACTGATGAGATTAGAATTTCCAGTTCTAAGCAGCCATTCAATGAGTGATGATTACTTTTATATTAGATGTAAACTTAACAATAATGAGAGTGATGTGGGGAGGTGAGGCAAAACAAGGAGAGAAAAACGGGAGGTGGGTGCAGGGAGGCTGGGAAATGGCCTCTGGCTTAAGCAGTGCTGCAGGAATCCCTGTGTTTTACTGGAGTGTGTCTGTGAACAGCTGCTCAGCACAGGAAGATAAATTGGAACTGTGTTTTATTTTTCAGATCATTTATCTTCCAAGGAGGTAAATGCAGGCTGTAGGAGTTGTCTTGTCTGTGCATTCAACCTTGTGAGTTCCCCCCTCCCATGTTAATACAAATATCACATAGCCTCTGACAAGCAGTCTCTGGGACCTCAGTTTTCTCTTTGGGAAAATCAGGGAATTAATTTTATATATCCCTAAAGGTTTCCAAAATTTAGAAACTATACCCAGGAACCAGAATATAGAGATAATTCTCCTACTAGAGTTCAGATAATCGTTCTTACTGAAAGTTATTGATTGGTAGGTAACTGAGGTGCTCAGGGAAGCATATGGAGCTAGGCCAACAGACAGACTCAAGAGGAGAATTAGGGTGGAGATATAATTATTAATAGTACATATACTATTGATAATGTATATATAAACTAAGTACTATATATACGATTGTTTGAGGAATAATCAGGGAGAAAAATAACTGGAAAAGCAAATCACACTAAACAGCCCAAAGATGATAAAGGTTAGTTGTTATAACAAATTGTTCTGCAAAATTCAATACCATTTTTATTTCTTCTGCATACTAATCAGTAATAAGATGAAAACATTTTTCACAATATAATTCACAGTGTGATATATTTTAAAATACTTGCTATAGTGATAGCAGGCGTATGCAAGCCATCTTCTAGAATTAAATCTCACGCTTTAGTAGCTTGGGTGGATCAATGGTTTTCAAACTCTGTGACCTGAAGAATGAGACCTCTGGGGGTGAGTACCTGACATGCAAGGGTGGTGTGAGTGAAGCATGAAACCACAGCCCACTCCTGACTCCCACCCCTTCAACTAGAACAGTTCTGCTTTCAGCTATTTTGAGCTCCTTGAAATACTTCATTTTTAAAAAGCTTTTATTGCTTAAAAAAACAAGTCTGAAACCAACTGATCTAAATCATCAGCCTCACTATAAATGATGTAACTAAAGCCCTGAGTGGGTCCTACATCTCAAGATTCAATGAAACCCACAGCTGCATATTCCCCAGACTGTGCTTTATGAAGTTCACTCTTAAGTCTCACTATTCCCCTAGACTCAGGAGGTAGGCAGGTGGCATTTTCAACCCTCACCTTCAATAACAGAATGATAAATGGATATAAATAGGCTAAGGTACTGGTTCTCAAACTTCAGCTGGCAACAGAGGCACCTACAGGGCTTACAGAACATGGATCCCTGGGCCTCACATCCAGTACTTCTGATTCAGCAAGCCTGCAAACTAAGAGTTTGGATTTCTACCCAGCTTCCAGATGATGCTGATGCTACTGGTCTGGCAGTCATGTCTGGAGGATTGCTGGTTAATCTTCCATGATGATCTGCTTTTGAAAAGCTATAGCGCACACCCAGAATCCATTTCATCAAGAGCTGCAGCTTAAGGTCATAAACGTGTCTCTAAAGCCCTTAGGTCTTATTCTGCAGCTTCTCAAACATCACCCATCAGGCACTGCATCTGGAGGAGACTTAGCCCTACCCCATTGGGCCACTACAGCTACTTACGGCGCTTCGTACCATCACCATTCTTTGTGCTGTCCGAGACCTGCTGCTTTCTGATGCTGTCTTCATCCGCCTTCCTGTCTCTCCCTGGGCAAGCACAGATCCGGGCCTCAAAGCAGCGGCGGCCCAGGACTTGCCCACTAGGAATTAAAGAGAAGAAAGGGTTAAATGAAAGGAATTTGAAAAGCCCCCTGCTGGCCATCACCAGTGCACCAGCTCCACCACCAACTCAAGGCTGCTTTGAGGATGGGCCCCCAAAGCATTTGGCAGAACACAAAAGTGCTTACAGGCCATGAGCAATATTAGTAAATAGCATCCATTTGTTCTGCAAAGAACCTCCAAGCCATTAGCTGAACAGCTGTATTTAGCTACATATTTTGAAGGAAACTTGAGTTAAGCCAGTGGATGTCTCCAGATAAAATCCCTTTAGGCAGTTCAGACTTATTCAAAGAAACTGTTAAATGCCTCGCGGCCCACATGAAAACAAACACTGTCTAATCAGAAACTATTCCAGTCAAATGTCAAGAATTCAGGTATGAAGTGACTTGAACACCTTCCCAACTCTTTTTTTTATTTTCTACCTTTACCCACCCTGTTCTGTCTCCACTTTCTTAGATCTTTTATGTAAGTGTTTGCAGCAAGGATTTATAGCACAAAGGACAAAATCTAGGGTAGCTCTCTGTTGTACATGCAAAGGTAATGATAAAACAAACACAGTTTCACTTTGCCCTCTGCCCAGAGTTTCTACAGAATGACAGTTCTGCAAATGGCACTTACTCTCTGGTTTCCAGAGTAACAATGATTAAAATTGGACGTCGGTTCATCCCTCCAACACAACTGCTGTTACACATGAAATTGTACAAGACTGTCGTGAATTCGGTGCCAACCTGAACACGGGGAGGAAGAGAGTCGGTGTGAACAATGACTTGAACTAACGTTCTTTCTTCTTAGTTCTTCCTTCTTAGTCCTCACTTACTTAAACAACTCCATTTCTGATCAAGTGATATCCTTTCTTCTAAAAAACTATAAAACCCATGGTAGATTCTTCTTTGCCTTGGCTCTTAGGAAGCTTAAAGCTAGTATTTGCAATAGTGGACCCTCTGCACAGTATGAAAGGGTTTTTAAAAATAACCATGGCTGACCCTATTCACTTGCAAGCTGATCCATATCACTTAATTCAAACAGGGTTCATCACATATATGAAAAGTTAGACATGAAAAAATTAATAACCTCAGCAGTAATGCTCCAGGGACATTTCTATGATATGGATAACACAGTACAACATACATGTGAATGTATACTTCCATAACGAACACTCTGGAATTCAGAATTAAATAATCTAGTCCAGAAAATGAATTTATGGGTGAAGCAATCTGAAGCCTAGAGACACAGAGTTATAAGCTAGAAGTCCACAGAAAGAGTCAGCAAATCAAGGGTCTCTGGTCTTATCACTCCAGTGTTCTCTCTGCTGCATCATGCTGCTTTTCTAATCTGCCATCCTGTACATTCGAACTTCAACTATGAGATCCCTCTTAGGGTCTCCCATTTTCGGGATAGTGTAAAAATGGTGGTGGTGGTTTAGTCGCTAAGTCGTGTCCTACTCTTGCAACCCCATGGACTGTAGCCCACTAGGCTCCTCTGTCCATGGGATTTTCCAGGCAAGAATATTGGAGTGGATTGCCGTTTCCTTCTCCAGGAGATCTTCCCAACCCAGGAATCAAACCTGGGTCTCCTGCATTGCAGGCAGATTCTTTACCGACTGAGCTATGAGGGAAAAATACTTGCATCCAATACTCATGTACATCTACTACCAGCTGAATTTCCGATTAAGATCTCTGGATAATAATGCCATGTATAAACTCAACTGTAGATTCAGTTATTTTCTGCCTTTAAGATGAGAACATGGGCAACAGAGCCATGTTACCAGTAACAAATTTGGTACAAATTTAGCAGTTTTGAAGGGGGATAGAGAAGTGCCTCGTGAAGAGAAGGGAGACAATAAATACAAAAAAAGTTATCTATTTTATAACTAAGATAGAATTATATGCTTGAAACACCTCCTATGCCCAGTCCTTATCTGCTTACCTGAGGTGGCTCATAAGGTACCAGCACACTTTGTCTTCCTGTGATGGGGTCTTCTACGTACTGGGCATGACTGTTACCTTCTACTCGAATCAAATGACTGGGAGGGGCAATCTGTCCTACAGAATGGAAAAAGAAAAAAAATTAGCTCATCAACCTCAAAACAAAGAAAACAAAATGAAACTATGGACAGAACACTGGTGGTCAAAGAAATAGTTTGAATAATAGAGGAAATATACATCCTTGAAAAGAAGACTAGATCCTGTTGCCAGAGATCTAACACATGAAGGTATCACAACCTTTATAGCCACAAAAAGGTCAGGAATGGTCATCTATATATAAGGGAACAGTCCCATGTTTCTGGGCTCAAGGTAAACAAGTTGTAGAGGACTCTATAACTACATCTCTAAGCTGATCCATACAGAGCATTTTTCCAGCCTCTCTGAAAAATGGAAGAAAAAGGAACAAGTTAATTTAAAAAATATACCTGCCTGACAGAAAACACTGCCCCCAAATTGACCATTTAAAACACTATGAGAAGCTAAGAATGGCAAGGATAGAACTTTCACTTTGCCTATTCTATTTTTCATGATTAAGTCACAGTTTTACTTTGGTCATAAAGATGGAAAACTAACTTTATTTGTTGTACTGCAATTGTCCCAGGTTAGAGGGTAAAAAAGGGAAGCAAGTTTTGAAAGGAACATAAACAAAGTTTCACAAAATGTGATACCTGGTAGAACTCAAAAATAAAGACGCTGCTCTAAGAGTTAATGCTGTAAAGATGTTTTTTAACCTTTGGTCTCATATTTTCATTCTACAGTAACTGATACTCAAAGTAAAAGGCTTCATATATCAAGATGCTCTCTGTTGCCTGAAATATCATATATTATGGCAAAAATTTTAAATGACTATTGTGCTAAAAAATAAGAAAAAAGCAAACAAAAACAAAAAATGGTTATGTCATCTTGACAGATCAAGAGAAGTTATGGAAACCGATAACAAAGCCTAGCTATAGAGAATAACTTCTACAGCATATTGTTAAGTGAAAGGTAAGATGCAGAGGTATGGATAATAAGGTCATATACCAAGGACTAGGAATTAATATGTAAAAATTAGCTGTGTTAAGGTGGAGAGATTTTCACTTTATTTCCTTTTTTAAATTTCTATCTATTCTCTTTCTCCATTACTTTTTCTTTACCACCTATTATATTATCTACATACATATACTCTGGGTATATGTATACATATACATACATATGTATATACATATACATGCATATCTCTGGGTAACCTACCAATCTTTCTATTTTTCACATAATTTCTATAAAAGGTATTCTAACTCCCAATCCTCCTGTCTCCTCATTGCTCTTTGATGAATCTTTATGCTTTCTCTTGTCCTTCCTTTCAACTATTTTGTGTTCTTGACTTAGCCTCCCTTCATAAACTTTAGAGTAGTAAATGTAAGAGGACCCTTGGAAATAGTGACCGCTTCTCTAAAACTATTACTGAATCTGAGGCTCAGAACCTGGGATCTAACTTATCTATGGATACAGCACTTAAAGGTGGCCCCAAGATAACCTGCTCTTTGACTGTCAGTCCTTCACTTTACTGCTTCCCCTCCTAAGCTCCTGTTCTTGATCGTCCATTTACTCCTCTTGTTTGTTATTTGTCTTCATTTATTTCTCTTATTCCCCACTTTCCTCTTTTTTTTTTTTTACTATTTCTCACTTTGTATGCTCTTTTCTCTCACCCTTCTAGACCCTAATCAGTCCAGCCTTGACAATAACCCCAGGAGAGGCACTGAAGCCCTTAGCAGGGGACCAACAGATCAGAGGCCACACTGTTCTTCTTAAAACCCTCTCATTTAAAAAAAAAAAAAAAAGGAAGTGTTAGGTAGTTAGAAAAGGAAAAAAGGAGTCCAAAATGGTGGTGGCTAAAAGACAAAGGGAAAAGCCCACAATAACAGAACAAAAGAAAATCTGCAGACTGGAGTGGGAGTGAGAACCTCAGGTGAAACATAGCTAGCCCTAATTTGCATAGGAAGAGGAGACAAAAAGTACAAAAAGAGAGACCCAAGATGGATTGAGGCCTCTCTTTTGGGGTCGGCCCACCCTCATGCCTCCAGGGTATACTATCCTCTGTTTGCTGAATAAAACTCTGAGCTGTAAATGAGCTGTAACATTGGTCTGCCATTTCAAATCTTTGTTGCCAAAAGACAGAACCCAGGAAATTACTCACTCTCCCGACAGAAGGAAGGAAGAAGCAGGGAGAAGAGAGGCAAGTCCAGGTCATCCAGCGATTACCAATATTAAAATAAGCAGTTTAATTATTGTGAAAGCCTGAAATTTATTCAACATTATTCTCAGACAGTCTTATCACCCAAAAAGGTAGACTAAGCTGCCATCAGATTGCAGAGGTTGGAAACAGATAGGTGGATCCCAGACAAAACTCTCCACAGGAGCTCTATTTCAAGCTTAAACAGCCACAGATCCCCATTCTCCTTACCCTCATTGAATTCACGACTCAGCTCATGGTTGGGGCACCTTTTTACCACTTCAGTGACATGCTCGGCCTTCTTGTAGACAGGCATGGCCCGGATGACAGCACCCTGAGGTGGTGGGGTCATAACCTTGATCTGGATGGGGCATGTCTTTGCAATCTGGCAGTACAGCTTCTTCAGTTCAGTGGAATACTGCTTAGAGATGGGTCCATGGTGGAAGAAAGAAAGGAAACAACAGGAGATTTTGTTATATTCAAAATCAGAACAAGGAAATATATATACATTTTTGGTAAACATGTTCCTTTAGAGCTGCCTGTTTGAAACTCAGCAGGACCCTATGGGACTCCTGGATATGGAAGCCTGTGTCCCCCACTCCTTGTTTGTAAGGAGCAGACTCTAGCCTCTGTCCTTCCCAGAGTCCCAAAGGACAGATTCAACATTCTGGTGATAAGGGAAGGGAGAGGATGCAAAGACAAGGGAAGAACAGGCAAGAAACAACAGTGCAGCCTTAGGGCAGGGTCCTGGTCCCCCCTCAAGGGACAGAACACAATCTTTAAGCTCTTATTAGAACCAAAACCCCCAATGGAATGGATTTAGCATTCCTCACTCCAGAGAACACCTGAGGCCATATTAAAGGAGCCAGAGAAAGGCATCATGAGATTACCTGAAATCAGATTAAAGGAGTGCTGGCCCTGCACACACTCTAATCTTATCATCAACCTCACTCTGGAACCACTGCTATAAAGCTCCTTACCAAATACTCCCAGGTTGGGTCACTGTTTTTGAGGGCAGGATCACACTGTGTACCCTTATGACTAGTAAAGAAATAAAGCTATCCTTTTCTACTTCACCCCAAATTCTGCCTCTGAGATTTGATCTGGTACCAGTGCACAGAGACCAAGTTTTCAGCATCATGTTCACCATTGGTTGAAACCATTTATCAAAACACAGTTGTGTTATTATTTACAGTTATCATCTCTTCAGGATGAAGAAACTGATTCTCAGAAATATCTCAATGATTAACACTCTGAACAGGTTTATAGACTACTGAAAACTAAACGGAAAAACAGTATTCTCATGTGTTGAGTGATATTAAGCAGACTATAATTAATCCTACCCTTATGCTACTCTAGAGAGACTCATAGAAATTAGGGGTAAGGAAAAAAATGTTTTCAGACAGAATATCTGGTAGATAGTGAAGAGATTTCATTTAAGGTCAACCAACTAGAAAATTGCAAAAGTTCCCTCAAACAACTGCACTTATCTTGTAAGGTCATAGCCTAAAAGAATGAGGGATCTGAAAGGGGTCATTTGGTCCTACGTTCTCATGAAAGGACTGCCCTATTACAACACAGTAAGACATGGCAGCAATAAAGATGATCTTTTCATTCACAAGGGACTGAAACTTTCCTACTATACTTCCTTCTGAATGGAAAGGAAGTTCAGTGGTTGGTTGGTTGGTTGGTTGGTTGTAGAATTAGAAAATAGGGTAGAGAAAGCATGAGACCTTGAAAATAAAAGTTCGTCCTTGTTTCCTTTTAGAAAGTCTCCATTCTAATCCTTATATTATCTTAAACCTTAAGCGATCACCCTGTGGGTCAAAGTCTCATCACTGCATTCCTCCTCATTCTGAGGTTGAGTGAAACCACTTGGGCAATGGAACTGCTGGCCAAGAGCAGGGCACCTAGTAACATTTACCCAAACAAAGGTAAACAGACACACACACACAGGTTACAAATCTCATTTGGCAACAATATTTTTCCAGGGAAAAGACAGTGGGGAGCAGGAGCCACAGTGGCAAAGGGATTCATTACTGCTATGCTCCAACCCAACTCTGAATAGAAGCAAATGTCCCACGGAAAAGCACATTTAAAAATAACTGCTTTATTTCTTCCTTTTGAAATATAATATTTATTTAAATAATCTTTTTCTCCCAAGCATTTCAGTATATGAAATTTTCAGTTACGAATTTCCCAATACTAGATGTGTATTGCATAATCATTTCTCCATGCCCACAGGTCAAGGATTAAGCACAGCAAAAGGGTTTTACATAGCTTGAAGAAATAGGAAGCATGCCAAAAATCAACCACAAAAATAAAATTCTACTTGGGAAACACAATGAAATCTAGATGGATATTTTTGCTCAAGTGTTTTTTACCCAATGACTTTACAAACTAAGACACTGTCTTATAACATATTATGAATTCTCTTTTATTGACAACTCTCAGTAAATAAGCTTATCTGTTCGTGTTTAAGTTAGGAGATATATAATCTAAACATGAGTTTCATAAAATGTACCTTAGGAAAGATGACTCCAAAATAAGTTTGCCAGCTAACACCTGAAGGCAAATAAGGCACCCATCCAGATATGTAAAGATTATAAAAAAAGAAGGATAAGTGCTCAGAGTAGGACAGTTAAGAGGAACATTCCATTTTAATAACTGATATACTATAAATCCCACCTGACAGACTAAAATGTAAAAGTACTAAGAATAATCTTAGGCATCATCAAGTGTTAAAACTTCACTCATTCTCAGAGATGGGAGTAGGGAATCTAATTTCTGAGTTTCAGTAATCTATATGCAATAATAACTTCACCATTATTTATTTATTTTTTTGAGATCTGGTATAAAAAACTTAATCTTCACAGAAACCTAAGAGGAAGGTATTACAGATCTACAGTCTCTTATCTGAAACCACTGAGGCCAGATGTTTTAGAATCCAGAACTGTTTAGATTTTTAGAAATGGAGTAGAGTTCATATGAAAGTGAAAATGTTAGTTGCTCAGTCCTGTCCAACTCTTTGCAACCCCATGGACTATAGCCTGCCAGGATCCTCTTTCTATGGAATTCTTCAGTCAAGAATACTGGAGTGGATTGCCATTCCCTTTTCCTGGGATCTTCCTGACCCAGGGATTGAACCTGTGTCTCATGCATTGCAGGCAGATTACCATCTGAGCTACCAGCATGTGTTATAAATACCTCCAGCAGGATTTAATGGGCTTCCTTTGTAGCTCATGGGGTCTCAAACTGAGTGACTAACACTTTCAATTTTTTCTTTCACTATAATCAAACCTTAATATTTCTTCAGAATTCATGAATATTCACAATAAGTGGAAAATGAACATAAACCCTTAATGTTCAGGCCAAGTTTCGCCACCATGTAAATTTGCCACAAATTTATGAAATTACAACAAAACCAAAGCAACTTCTGTTTTTCAGAGTTCTCTGAATTTCGGAATTGCAGAAAACAGATAATGGATCATATTATTATCTACAATTTACAGATAAGAAAAAGGCAGCGGGAGGACTTGCCTGAGGTCACAGGGAAGAGCTGGTCAACAACCAGTATATAAGAATCATCCTGAGACCTGGAACAGTTCCTCATCTCTCATTCTCTTGGCTCAACAGTGCATATATTTATGCTTTTATTTTTTCATAATTCTCAACCATATGGCTATTTTCTGAATCAACCTAAGAGGTATACAATCTTCTCTAACATTAAAATGGAGCTTGATAGTGATCTACTTATCAGCAATAATTCCTCTTTATTTCTTAGTAGAATGGGCTTCCCAGGTGGTGCTAACGGTAAAGAACTCGCCTGCCAATATAGAAGACAAAAGAGACATGGGTTCAACCTCTGGGTTGGGAAGATCCCCTGGACAAGGGCATGGCAACCCACTCCAGTCTTCTTGCCTGAAGAATTCCATGGGCAGAGGAGTCTGGAAGGCTACAGACCATGGGATCACAAAGAGTCAAGACAACTGAAGCGACTTGACACACAAACATATAATAATGTTTGCTCCTTTTAGTGCAGGAGAAGCACCAAGTGATAGAAGTGAAATAACCCTGGCCCAGGAGGAAGGTGATCTGTAGTTTAGGACCAGCTGTCTGTCAGTACTTCTATTGTGACTGGGAGGAATTCATGAGTGAGGTCCTGTTGTTTCACATGGTTTAAGGTCCTCTATATTCTGGCTTAATCTTTCATTCCCTCTCCTCATCCTCCAAACACACACTTTCCACCTCCCTTTTCTACCCATGCAAACACACCATACACTCATCACCCACAATTCAAGCATATTTCCCCTGTTTTCCACATTGCGCTGGGACAATTTCGATATCACTCCTCAGGTAGAGATGCATCTAGGTTATAAACCATATTTTTCAATTTTTGTGATGAGTTTTACTACTGACTATATCTAAATGTCTGACTAGGATACATTCCAATTGTTGCTTCCGGTTAAACTTCCCAGACCTGTTGTTCAGTATCAGAGGGGCTGAAGCTAGTCTCATGCGGTTGCTTCTTGACAAAGCCAAGCTTCTTCTACTCAGTGTCCTTCACGGCTTGCAAATTGGTTTTGTAATGGTTTTTAATATTTTTCCAATACTAAATTCAGTCTCTCTGGCCTATAGTGTTTTCATAACTCCTTAGATTTGTCCACTTCCCCCACCAAACAGCTACTTTCATATTTACTGATTTTCCACACTTCTGCAAGATTACCAAAAATGGGAATCTGACTTACACAAAAATTTTAAATACCCTGGTGATTCAAGTCAGCAGAGACTGCAAATTGGAATATATCTGGCTTCTTTTAATATCTCTCTTCCTCTCTGGGACTTCTAAAATCTGCCCCTAAAATGCTCCCAAACATTGACTTGAGATTCTGTACATCTAAAGACCAATTTCTTCTTTTGGGTATGTATGTTTTGTTTTGCTTTAATCAGCTTTGAAGTCTAATATACTATGTGAAAAAGTGAAAGTTGCTCAGTCAAGACCCTTTGCCACCCCATAGACTGTAGCCCATCAGGCTCCTCTGTCCATGAAATTCTCCAGGCAAGAATATTGGAGTGGGTAGCCATTCCCTTCTCCAGGGAATCTTCCCAACCTAGGGATGGAACCTGGGTCTTTCATTGCAGGCAGATTCATTACCGTCTGAGCCACCAGGGAAGTCCTCTAAAATATTAGAAAATACATTCATTTTTAAGTGTACATGTTGATGACTTTTGACAAATGTACACTTCAGTATAACCACTATCATGAGTAAGATACATACACTCTCTCTTACCCCTGCCTAACCTTCCTTCAACCCCCAGCTCTCATTAAAATTATCTGATTCCCCTTTTCAGTCATTCCTCTCCCCAATAACTTCTCAGGCATTCATCCACCTGCTTTCTCTCATTATACTTTTGCCTTTCTAGAATTTTATAGAAATAGAATAATACTGTACAATCATGTGCTTGGATTAGCATAATGCTTCTAAGATTCATTTATGTTTTTGTGGGTATTAGCATTCCATTTTATTATTTAGTGGAATTCCATTTTCTATCAAGTCACCAATTATTTCCAGTTTTTTATTAGGATAAATAAAATTACAGTTGTTTTCCACATCTGCGGCTTCCATATCCATGGATTCAATCAAGAAAGGACTGAAAATATGGGGGGGGCGGATTTTCCAATAAGTTCCCAAAACCAAAACTTGGATTTGCCATGCAAGCAACTATTTACATAGCATTCACATTGTAGGTGGAGAAGGCAATGGCACCCCACTCCAGTACTCTTGCCTGGAAAATCCCATGGATGGAGGAGCCTGGTAGGCTGCAGTCCATGAGGTCGCTAAGAGTCGGGCATGACTGAGCAACTTCACTTTCACTTTTCACTTTCATGTATTGGAGAAGGAAATGGCAACCCACTCCAGTGTTCTTGCCTGGAGAATCTCAGGCACGGCGGAGCCTGGTGGGCTGCCGTCTATGAGGTCACACAGAGTCAGACACAACTGAAGCGACTTAGCAGCAGCAGCAGCAGCACATTGTAGGAAGCATTATAAGTAATCTAGGGATGATTTAAAGTACAAAAGATGCATGTAGGTGAAATGCAAATACTAGATGATCATTAAGAGACTTGAGCATCTGTGAGTTTTGCTTCTGTGGATTTTGGTATTCATCTGGAATCCTAGGACCAGTCTCCCATGGATATGGAGCGACCAACTGCATTATGAGCATTTACATACACATCTTGGACTTCCCTGGTGGCTCAGACGGTAAAGCATCTGCCTACAATGAGGGAGACCTGGGTTCAATCCCTGGGTCAGGGAAGATCTCCTGGAGAAGGCAATGACAACCCACTCCAGTATTCTTGCCTGGAAAATCCCATGGACGGAGGACCCTGGTAGGCTACAGTCCACGGGGTGGCAAAGAGTCGGACATGACTGAGAGACTTCACTTTCGCTTTCATATACACATCTTAAGACATGTTTACATTATTTTGATTAAGTACTATAAGTGTGAGTGCTGGTTAAGTGTATGCTTAACTTCATAAGAAACTGCCAAACTCTTTTAAAAGGAGGCTGTGCTATTTTACATTATCACCAGCAGTATAGAAGGGTTTCATATCCTTGACAGCACTTCAGTTCAGTTCACTCACTTAATCATGTCCAACTCTTTGCAACCCCATGGACTATATACACAAGGGTCCCCAGTCCATCACCAAATCCTGGAGCTTGCTCAAACTCAAGTCCAGCAAGTTGGTGATGCCATCCAACAATCTCATCCTCTTTCATCCCCTTCTCCTCCTGCCTTCAATCTTTCCCAGCATCAGGGTCTTTTCTAGGGAGTTGGATCTTCGCATCAGGTGACCAAAGTATTGGAGCTTCAGCTTCAGCATCAGTCCTTACAATGAATATTCAGGACTCATTTCCTTTAGGATGGACTGGTTGGATCTCCTTGCAGTCCAAGGGACTCTCAAAAGTCTTCTCCAACACCACAGTCCAAAAGTATCAATTCTTTGGCACTCAGTTCTCTTTATGGTCCAACTCTCACATCCATACATGACTACTGGAAAAACCATAGCTTTGACTAGATGGACCTTTGTTGGCAAAGTAATGTCTATGCTTTCTAATATGCTAAGTTGGTCATAGCTTTTCTTCCAAGGAGCAAGTGTCTTTTAATTTCATGGCAGCAGTCACCATCTGCAGTGATTTTGGAGCCCAAGAAAGTAAAATCTGTCACTGTTTCCACTGTTTCCCCATCTAATTGCCATGAAGTGATGGGACAGGATGCCATCATTTTTGTTTTTTTGAATGCGGAGTCTTAAACCAGCTTTTTCACTCTCCTCTTTCACTTTCATCAAGAGGCTCTTTAGTTTCTCTTCGCTTTCTGGCATAAGGGCAGTATCATCTGAATATCTGAGGTTATTTATATTAAGGAATATCCAGCCCAACATTTTGCATGATGTAATCTGCACATAAGTTAAATAAGCAGGGTGACAATATACAGCCTTGATGCACTTCTGTCCCAATCTTGAACCAGTTTGTTGTTCCATCCTCTGGTTCTAACTGTTGTTTCTTGATCTGCATACAGATTTCTCAGGAGGCAGGTAAGGTGGTCTGGTATTCCCATCTCTTTCAGAATTTTCCACAGTTTGTTGTGATCCACACAGTCAAAGGCTTTAGAGTAGTCAATGAAGCAGAAGTAGATGTTTTCCTGGAATTTTCTTGCTTTTTCTATGATCCAACGGATATTGGCAATTTGATATCTGGTTCTTCTGCCTTTTCTGAATCCAGCTTGAACATCTGGAATTTCTCAGTTCACATCTTACTGAAGCCTAGCTTGGGGAATTTTGAGCATTACTTTGCTAGCATGTGAGATGAGTGCAATTGTGCAGTAGTTTGAGCATTCTTTGGCACTGCCTTTTTTGGGACTGGAATGAAAACTGACCTTTGCCAGCTCTTGGTATTGTCAATTTCAATGCCATCCTCGCAGGTATGTACTGGTTTTCATTATGACTTAAATTAACATCCCCCTGATGTTTAACGATCCTGAGTATCTATTCATATACATATATAGATTTCATTTATATTTATATTGTACATAAAAAGTTTAAAATATATATTTATATTCATTTTGTATTTTACAGACAGATTTGCAATTTGTTTCTGAAGCCTCTGCTTAAATTGTTTATACTTTAAAATTTTTCATTTTTAAATTGAGTTGTGTGTGTTCCTTTTTGACTACAAGAGTTCTTTATATATTCTGGATATAGGTCCTTATATCTTGTAAGTTTTTAAAATATATTTTCTCCAGGCTATCTCTTGCCTTTTGTACCTTACTCTCTGTGCTTTTCCAAAACAGCTAATTTTAGGAAATTATCAATATTTCGCCTTTAATACTCATGCATTTTGTGTCCTAAAAAAATCTGGTCTAATCCAAAGTGAGAAGACTTTTCCATGTTTTCCTACAGATTCATAATTGTAATAACTCTTGCATTTAGTTCTATATCTACTTTCAGCCTCTTCTTTCTCTCCCTCCTCTTCCTCTTTCTTTCCTTTTTAATGGATACTCAACTGTTCTAGCACCATTTGTTGAAAAGATTATATTTTCCTTCAAAATTGCATTAGTAACATTTTTTAAAATTAACTAACTGAATGGGTTCAAATCTTTATTTGGACACTGCCTTCTTCTCTATTGATCTAGTATCCATAGTATTCAATAGTATTACTATAACACTGTCTGGATTACTCTATCAGTTCAGTTCAGTCACTCAGTCGTGTCCAACTCTTTGTGACCCCATGGACTATAGAACACCAGGTTTCCCTGTCCATCACCAATTCCTGGAATTTACTCAAACTCATGTCCATTGAGTTGGTGATGTCATCCAACCATCTCATCCTCTGTCATCCCCTTCTCCTCCCATCTTCAATCATTCCCAGCATCAAGGTCTTTTCAAGTGAGTTGGTTCTTCACATCAGGTAGCCAAAATATTGGAGTTTCAGCTTCAGCCTCAGTCCTTCCAGGACTGACTTCCTTTAGGATGGACTGGTTGGCTCTCTCTGCTGTCCAAGGGACTCTCAAGAGTCTTCTCTAACACCACAGTTTAAAACCATCAATTCTTTGGCACTCAGCTTTCTATAATCCAACTCTCACATCCACACATGACTACTGGAAAAACCAAAGCTTTGACTAGACAGAACTTTGTTGGAAAAGTAATGTCTCTGCTTTTTAATATGCTGTCTAGGATTACCCTATAGCAAATCTTAAAATCAGGCAATCTAAGTCTCCCAATTTTGTTCTTCTTTTTCAAAATTGCTTAGTTATTCTAGATACTTTGAATTTCCATGTAATATTTACCAGAAATATGTCAATTGCCTCAAAAGTGTCTGGTGGAATTTTAGATGAAATTGTGTTCAATATATAGGTCATCTTGAAGAGAACTGATATCTTAAAAACACTGTGCCTTCTAATCCATGAATGTGGTACATATCTCCATTTAATTAGAACATCTTTAACTCTTCTCAGGAATAGTCTTCAGTAGGCAAATTTTTCACAGGTTTGTTTGATTGCTTCCTCAGTATTTTTTAAATTGTTATAAATAATAGTTTTAAATTGTAAATAATATTTTTTAAATGTTCATTTCTAGCTGTATGTTGTAAATATTATTTACAACAATTTTTAAACTGTAAATCATATTTTAAGTATTTAATTTCTAACTGTATTTTCCATTTCTAAATAAAATGACTGTGTTAGTTCTACTAGTTTTTTGTAGATATAATTTTCTACATAGATGATCATGTCAACTGCAATAAAACCAGTTTCTTCTTTTCTAATATGCACAAATTTTAATTTTTTTTCTTGTCTAACTTCATGAATTAAACTATGGTTCAATTTGCTATTATTTTCTTTCTCTTCTTTAAATTTGAAACTTTGCTTTAAGATCAGTGCTTTTAGACTTTCATAGTTTCCTAATATAAGCTTTTAATTCTATGAAGTTCACTTTAAGCACTCTTTTAGATATATTGACAACCTTTGATGTATCTAATTTTTAACACTGAGGAATATATGAGACATTTCTTGCGGGAGGGTTGGGTTCTATTATTCTTCATATCCAATATATTATAAGGGACTACATTTACATTCTTGAGAAAAACAATTCTTTCTCTGGGCTTTTGGTTCATTTCATGGATTCCATTTCTATTGATGGTTTGAACTTATGTACCCTTTGTACATTTTCTTACCATTCTAAACAGATTTTTTTTCATTGCTGTTCCAAGATTATATGTATATTTATTATTTGTATCTCTAGCTAGGTTTTCCTACTTGCTAAGTCACTTCAGTCGTGTCCGACTCTGTGCGACCCCACAGACGGCAGCCCACCAGGCTCCCCCGTCCCTGAGATTCTCCAGGCAAGAACACTGGAGTGGGCTGCCATTTCCTTCTCCAATGCATGAAAGTGAAAAAATAAAGTGAAGTCGCTCAGTCGTATCTGACTCTTAACGACCCCATGCATTGCAGCCTACCAGGCTCCTCCATCCATGGGATTTTCCAGGCAAGAGTACTGGAGTGGGGTGCCATTGCCTTCTCCAAGGTTTTCCTACTTATAGGTATCAAATCAAGAACCCAGTTGAGTTTATTCCTGAAAAAAATAATCCACTATAGCTTAAGAATTTCTTTGGTGATCCAAGTCCACTGCATTGAATTTTCAGCAGCTTTTGGGTAGATATTAAGCATTCCAAACTTTATGTTTGAAGATACAAAATTTCCCTCTCTGAAATGCAGTCCCTATTAGAAGCAGTTATGGGGATTAAAAACTTACACAACTTCTCTCTTTTTTATGCTCTTAGTTATAAAAACAGGTACACATAAAAATTATTGAAAGAAGAGAATATATGACATATTCACCCTACCCAGACACACATACCACATTTTATATTTCTTCATACACATACACACACACATACAAACTGGGGGATACCATAAAAAGTTTGGTATCTTTTTTTTATTTAACATATCATGTTGCTGTTCAATCACCAAGTTGTGTCCAACTCTTAGTGACCCTATGGACTGCAGCATACCAGGCCTCCCTGTCCCTCACCATCTCCTGGAGCTTGCCCGAGTTCATGTCCATTACAGTGGTGGTGCCATCCAGCCATCTCATCCTCTGTCAACCTCTTCTCCTCCTGTCTTCAATCTTTCCCAGCAACAGGACTGGGAAAGGTCAATCCTCATCCTAATTCCCAAGAAATGCAGTACTAAAGAATGGTTCAAACCACTGGAAAATTGCAATCATCACCTATGCTAGTAAGGTTATGCTCAAAATTCTACACGCCAGGCTTCAGCATTATGTTAACCGAGAACTTCCAGATGTCCAAGCTGGGTTTAGAAAAGGCAGAGGAACCAGAGATCAAATTGCCAACCTTTGCTGGATCAAAGAGAAAGCAAAGGAATTTAAGAAAAACATTTACCTCTGTTTTATTGACTACACTAAAGCCTTTGACCATGTGGATCATAACAAACTGTGGAAAACTCTTAAAGAGATAAGAATATCAGACCATCTTACCTGTCTCCTGAGAAACCTGTATGCAGGTCAAGAAGCAACAATTAGACCATATCAAGAGTATGTTCTAATTTTAAAATATAATTTTATGAGGATATGTTTATAGTATAAAAAAGGACATACTATGATTTATTTAAGCATGCCTTTCTTAGTGTAAATTTTACTCCACTGTAAAAATATCACTGAATAGTGATTTTAGCATATAAATCTTTAGTACATAAATTAGTTTTAATTGAATCTCTCAAAACTGGATAATTGAGTCAATGTTTATTTTAGTGTTGTAGAAGTCTGAAGTCAATTTGAATTTTCTTTCTTTAAATTAAGCCAACTGCTATTCTCCCTAGTTATTATAGGATTTTTTTTTCTTCTTTATTTTGTTGTTAAGTAAAAATGTTAAGTAAAAAAGTCTGTGTGTCCTTTTTTACTTCTTGAAATAATTTGGAAATTGGTAAGCTTTTAACTTACATGCTTGAACTCAACTCAGTAATTTTTTTTTTTGCTTGTATTTTTGTTCTTTTTGCTCTTATTAGTTTCTAGGAACATGAGAGTCTGCTTTGGCTATCCTTCTCTATCCACCATACATTTTACATACTTGAACACTAACTGTTGACATCTTGTTTACATTCTAGGAAAGCGTCTCAAATTTGTTTTCTCTACCATTAGTATGATTTTGTAGAGTTAACTTTGATTTATTCCACTACAAAAAATTGAAAGTCTTCTACTGCATTTCAAATAACCTTTCTTATCTTATCTATCTCCCTTTTTACCTTATCCAGTCATCTTTTTATCAAAGCCTGCTGTTCCAGATTTATTATTTTCTTCTCCAACTTTATGGTGCTTATGTTTTATTACTTTGTACTGAAGCAACCTTTAATTTTTTTTTCAGTTGTTTATTTGGTTCATTAAAATCAGTTCCTTTATGCTTATTTATTAATATAGGCCCCTAATTAGGTTCTGTTGCCTTCCATGAATATATTATAGCAAGCTATCAGAACTAGTATTGACATCTTTCAACATTTCTCAATTCAGTTCTATACCTTTTAAATAATAAATTTGCTACAGGGGTCTGTCAGTAACTTGAGTGTCTAATTCAGTTAGGCATTTTTCTGGAATTCATAAAAGTTTAGTGGAAAATAAAACACTGACTACATTAGAATCTGCTAAGCAGTTGCCACTGCAAACTAAAAATGAGATCTATTTATCTCCCTATTTGCACATCATTCAATAATTATCAAACAAACATTTACCTGAGCATGCCGGGCACTCTATTCTGTACTAAGAACAGAGAGAAATGAGATTTTAAAAACCCTCAAATGCAGGAACTTAAATATCCTCAACTGTGTAGGACAGTCCTTAATGTTTTAAAGTAAGTTGAAAGAAAAAATTACTCAGTCTTTTCCCTCAAGTTGCTAACAGTTTAGAAGCAAAGTGAAACACAAGCAATGCTACAGGTTTGCAAAGTGTCATGGGATTACAGAGGATAGAGCAATTAACTACAAATTAATAAAATTTATATTTATTGAGCAAGTACTATAATCAAGACTCTGTTTTAGGTGTGGAAACTCAGAAGTGAACAAAAACTAAAGTAAAG
This sequence comes from Bos mutus, assembly GCF_027580195.1. NCBI lineage: Eukaryota > Metazoa > Chordata > Mammalia > Artiodactyla > Bovidae > Bos > Bos mutus. Next base: position 76,534,002 of record NC_091617.1, read on the forward strand.
CTCTAAAGGTACTAACATTCTAGTATAAACAAGTGAATACTCTGTCAGATGGTGAGTAATAAGTGCAATCAAGAAAAGAAAATCAAGGTAAATTTAAAGGAGATAGAGTCAAGAGCCAGGAGTTAGAGACTGCTATGTAAGGAGGATATTATTTTATCTAGGGTTGTCAGAGAAGGATACTTTAGTAAGCTGATACTTAAAGAAAGATCTAAAGGAAGCATGGGAGTGAGCCATGTATGTTCTAGGGAGATTATGTTCCAATTGATGGAGTCAGCAAGTGCTAAGCTCCGGGGGTGAGTAGGTCTGTCTTGAAGGCCAGTGTCACTGGAGAGCAAAGGCTACAGCAACAGTGGATGTGATCAGAAATTAGAGAGGTTGAGGCCCAGATCATCCAAGGTTTTGGGCCAGAGTAAAGACTGCAGTTTTCCCTGATGTGAGACAGGAAGCCGCCATGAAGGTTTGAGATGGTGACATGATCTGATTTGTACTTTAATAAGATTCTGACTGTTAAGTGAAGAAGAAACTCTGTTGACCAAAGATGGAAGCAGAGAGACCAGCATGGAAGGCACTGCAAATAATTCAAGAAAAGTATGAGAGTAGCTTAGACCAGCAGGGAGTTGGTGAGAAGCATTTGGTTTCCAGGTATATTTTAAGCAGATTCACTGGTGGATTGGTTGGAATGAGAGAGAAGGAGAAAAGTAAATGTATTCCAATAAAGTAGAGAAGAAAGATTTCATAGAGGTAGTGATAATCAAACTAGGTCTTAAAAAGATAGCTTACTAACCCACTGGATGGTGCACCCAAAGACAGGAGGATGGAAGGGCCAAGAGGCAGAGAGCAGGGTCACCATAAGAGAGGAAATCATCAGTACAAGCAAAAGAGATGTGAAAGAGATGTGAATAGGGTTGAAAAAGAGATAGGCTAGGGGAAGGAGGAGGAGAGGCTGAGTGAGGGAAGCACCTACTAGGTTCAGAGGAGCCTTGGATTTCTCAAGAAACAGGCGGACTCTACCAGCAGGCAAAGCACAGTCACTGAGGACTGCAAAGCAGGGGAAAGACCTGATCAGTTTCTATGTAGTAAGTAAAACAAAGTTGGCAGGAAGAAGAGACTGGGGCAAGGTAGGAAGAAGGGATACCCATCAGGACCCATTCAGGGAGGAAATGAGGAGGGACTAAGCCAGAGCAGTACAAATGAAGGACAACGCGGAGAGATGGCAGAAATGTTTTGAAATTACTAAAATTCCATACTCTAGTTTTCATCATGAAAGATATGCACAGGAATACCAAAATAGGCCAAAAGCAATTATTCATTAGAAAAAGATGCTTGCAAAAATAATATGTCATTTTCTTATCTCTTGTCTAAAATCAAAGCAGAATGAATGAGAGCTCATTAACTCTCCCAATATTCAGGAAGGCTCCTCATATTTAGGAAGAAAATGAGACATTGCTTAGTCATTGGACTTGTCAACAGATCGAGAAAAGAAAAAATAATTTGTTTTAATTTTGGACAAGGAAAATAAAATACCATGAGGTAACACTGGAATTGACAGGCCAGTTTTGTTGTGGAAGAGGACAGGGCTTAATTCTTAAAGCCAAGTGCTTTGGAAAAGGAATTTGATCCAAAACCAATAATGAGAAGCAACATTTACTGGATGAGGGGTAAAAAGACAAGATTCAAATTCTGCCTCTTCTATATATTCCCCGAGTCTTTATGTAATAACTTCACCTCTCACAAACATAAAATAGAAAAAAAGTTATAACAAGTAATATACATCTCTTAAGAGTGGAAGATAAATTCATGGCTATGAAAAGCCTTCATCAACTGAAAAGACCTACATAAAAGGCATGTGTTATGATTATTACTGAAGCCTATTTCTAAGATGCATGAAGAGCTTAATGTAGCTTAAGTAATTTTGGGAACATCATGAAAACACTTTTTAACCTGGTCAGGAAATGATTGTTACCAGATAATAAAAGTCTACTAAAGTTTGAAGATTAACCATTTTCAATGAATCACACAGTTCATATTTTTCTGCTAGTAATCTCTAGGTTCTAAACTGGATTCAAGTTACTAAATTCATTTGCTTGAAAACTAGATTTTTAAAATCTGTTTCCACATATTTGTAAAATATACATGTATGTATCCATAAGCACATATAATTTTACATGTCGTTAATATTTACTTGGGCTTCCCTGATGGCTCAGATGGTAAAGAATGTGCCTGCAATTCAGGAGACCCAGGTGTGATCCCTGGGTCAGAAAGATACCCTGGAGAAAGAAATGGCAACCGACTCCAGTGTTCTTGCCTCACGAATCCCATGGTCAGAGGAGCCTGGCAGGCTCTATGGCATCACAAAGAGTCGGACATGACTGAGCATCGTGTAGTATTTAATTACACTAAACTGCTCAAGATTTAGTATCAGTAGTCAGGTATTTCTATTTCTCATGTTTTCTAGATGTATTTATATTTTTACATACAGGTATATTTCCTTCATCTTAATCACTGGAAAGAAGGAAAGGACTGGAATAAAATGGAGGGAGATCTTTGCTTCATTGTATTTATTTAAAGACAAGATTTGAAGCAATATGGAAATATTTTTAACATTTTAGAATTTGTTGGGTGTCTAATTAACTGTTTTTTATATGCTTGAATTATTTCCTAATTAAAATTTTCCTTTTACAGCACCAGACTGTAAAATCACTACAGACTTATGATTTTGGAAGACACAGAATATAGTAATAAGATATTAGAGCCCAGAAGAAACATTATAGCACATTTTGTCTAAACTTCCTTTTCCTCTTGATTTTTAGATATAAAATTTATACTTAGAGAGGTAAAATCAGTTCAGTAATTCAACAAATATTTATTAAGCACCTGCTTCACACCAGACTCTGTCCTAGGTCCCAGGGACTTAAGACAAGTATTCCTTACCCTAAAGGAGTTGGTTTAAAGGCAGCATTAAATTATTTATAAAACTGTGATATATGTTCTATAAAAAAGGCAGAATCACATACGGTAAAACATGGGGCTCTACTTAGTCTAGAAAGTCAAGAGGGCTCCCTGGAACAATGATTTCTAATGGTTGCACAACTAAATCTAGGCAATGTAGGAATAAACTCAGATTTCCTTAGAAATAGAAAAGCTTAGAGATCATTTGCTTTAGCCACTTCAGTTGCAGAGGAGGAGCCCAAGAAGAACTGATGCCAGTGAGGAAATGAGGCTTGCTGAAAACTAAGCAGCAAAAAGGACCATCCTGGCATTCAGACTAACGTTCCTCCCCATGTACCATGCAGTTGGTCATCATTGTATGGGGCCATTTGGTAGCACAGCAAATTTACATAAACACAATATGATTAGAAAAACAAGTAGAAAGCACAGAGGTCATATAAAAAATAAAATATGATCACCAATTTACATGATTACAATATTTTGTAGTGTTTTGTTGACCCAATATCACATCCTTTCTAGTTTAGTAAAATATGCTTCTCTAGAAATTGAGATATTTTCCCTTAATTTGTAACTATATTGTCAGAATGGAATCTTGAACAAGAGAATGACATGAAATGCCCACCAGGTTTTTTGAGATCTGATCCTAGATTTGAGAAGTCAGCAGTAGACTGTAGTAATCTTTGAATGCAGGTAAGACTGAAGTATACTTGTGGCTCTTTACATTATGCAAATTTTAAAGTGAAATTATTTGATGAAATATTTTGATGAGAAGAAAAAAGAGAAGAAAGCATATGTGAAAGAATTTTCTTTCAAAGATGGAAGTATCTGATTTCCAAAGAAATCGTGAACTTCTAACACTCACTCACTGAGGGATTTCAGGCAACTCATAGGATCTCCTTGAATCCTGGGCCAAGCATCCATAGGGAGAAAATGAGGAATCCTGGGCCAAGCATCCATAGGGAGAAAATGAGGAAGCTCTGTTAGAGGATCTATAATGTGTCTATATATTTCTTCTATTTTGAATATTCTATGATCTGGTACAAATCTGTTACAGACACCGGTTATCAGGATCACACTGGTTAAAGTAACTCTTTAAAAGTAGTATAGAAAACACAGGATTGATAATCTTTCTGATTTCTGATGAGAAATATATAAAGAGTAGGAGTCAATGTACGTACTTACATGTATGTATGCACATTCGAGGCTGTATTTATTTCTTGGAAGTACTAGCCTACAAGCAAGTATGAAGGGCCAAATTTTGGGGTGGGCCTCAACCAAATTTCTTCTTAAACAGTCTTGAAAATCCATAGGAACAAATTACTTCTATAGTGGTATGGAACAGAGGTGCCTCCAAACAAAGACATAAATTCAGCTCTTTCTAGCTATAAAATATCCCTAACAAAACACACAAGCAACCTCTCCTAAGTTTTGTTTTGGAAGGAAGGGGAAGAGGTTTGCTGTATTAAGGAATGAGCTGGTCAAAGCCAAATATCATGTTTAAATAAAATAACTCCAGGGGATTTTGGAAAACAAGAGTAAATTCAGCTCCTTTACTAATAATATGTTGCAAAGAGAAGAGGGGAGGAAAGCATTCCAGTAACTACGACCCATCATCACCACCTGCCTCAGTCGAAATACTATATTACACACTGTTCGCTGCCAGGCTGGTAATTCAGTATTATATCGCATAGAGATGCCAGCTAACATCAACACACACCTGCGTAATTTTTTAACCGCTCTCTTTCCTAAAGGTGCAACGAAGACCCTTCCCCCACACTCCATCAAACAAAACAAGAAAACAACTTTACTCTTTCAACCTGTTCTGGAAGAAATGCCATACTATATGAAAATCCCAATTGCAAGGCTGCCTTGACTTGTCACTGTCCAAGAATATGGATAGAATAAACAAATCAATAATTATATAATCTACCTTCCTACTCAATCTACCATCAAGGGAAGCAATTAAGTAGGGTAACATCAATGCCACCCTGCTGCTGCAATGTCAGCTTCCAGATAAATCCACATCTGGCATGTTCTCATGGGCTCCCCTTGTGGCTCAGCTGGTAAAGAATCCACCTGCAATGTGGGAAACCTGGGTTCGATCCCTGGGTTAGGAAGATCCCCTGGAGAAGGGAAAGGATACCTACTCTAGTATACTGGCCTAGAGAATTCCATGAACTATATAGTCCACAGGGTAGAAAAGAGTCAGACATGACTGAGTAACTTTCACTTCATTCTAAAAGGACATGTTTGAAACTTTTTCTAATGTAATACTATGCAAAATATGACCTACTGGCCATTCAGTTCAGTCACTCAGTCACGTCTGACTCTTTGTAACCCCATGGACTGCAGCACACAAGACTTTCCTGTCCATCACCAACTCCTGGAACTTGCTCAAACTCATGTCCATTGAGTTGGTGATGCCATCCTACCATCTCTTTTGTCATTCCCTTCTCCGCCTGCCTTCAATCTTTCCCAGCATCAGATGGGTCTTTTCCAATGAGTCAGTTTTTTTTGCATCAGGTGGCCAAAGTATTGGAGTATTCAGCTTCAGTGTCAGTCCTTCCAAAGAATATTCAGGACTGATCTCCTTTAGGATTGACTGGATGGATCTCTTTGCAGTCCAAAGGACTCTCAAGAGCATTCTACAAAACCACAGTTCAAAAACATTAGTACTTCAGTGCTCAGCTTTCATTATACTCCAACTCTCATATCCATATATGATTACTAGAAAAACCATAGCTTTGACTAGATGGACCTTTGTTGGCAAAGTAATATCTATGCTTTTTAATATGCTGTCTAGGTTGGTCATAGCTTTTCTTACAAAGAACAGCGTCTTTTAATTTCATGGAGCCAGTCACCACCTGCAGTGATTTTGGAGCCCCCCAAAATAAAGCCTGTCACTGTTTCCATTGTTTCCCTATCTATTTGCCACAAAGCGATGGGAATGGATGCCATGATCTTAGTTTTGTGAATGAACTCCTTATTCTCTGAATGAACTCCTTATTTTTTGAATGAACTGCTTATTTCATTTTTCTTATTTCTTCCTTTTTCTGAATGAACTGCTTATTTCATTTTTTTTATTTCTTCATTTTTCTGAATAAACGCCTTATTTCAGGTCATAAACTCCTTATTGCAAAATTCAGACTTACGCTGAAGAAAGTAGGGGAAACCACTAGACCATTCAGGTGTGACCTAAATCAAATCCCTAACGTTTATACAGTGGAGGTGACAAATAGATCCAAGGGATTAGATCTGATAGACAGAGCACCTGAAGAACTATGGACAGAGATTGTACAGGAGGCACTGATCAAGACCATCCCCAAGAAAAAGAAATGCAAAAAGGCAAAATGGTTGTCTCAGTAGGCCTTACAAACAGCTGAGAAAAGAAGAGAAACTAAAGGCAAAGGAGAAAAGGAAAGATAAACTGCCCATTAGCCCATGGAATTAATCTTAGCATATCAAGTGACAGTCACACAGTTGTGTCCAACTCTTTGTGACTATACAGTCTATGGAATTCTCCAGGCCAGAATACTGGAGTGGGTAGCCTTTCCCTTCTCCAGGGGATCTTTCCAACCCAGGGATCAAACCCAGGTCTCCCAGATTGCAGGCAGATGCTTTAACCTCTGAGCCACCATATATCAGAGTCTTCACGGCTTCCCTCGTAAGCCAGTCAGTAAAGAGTTTGCCTGCAATGCAGGAGACCCAAGTTCGATTCTTGGGTTGGGAGCATCCCCTGGAGAAGGAAATGGCAACCTACTCCAATATTCTTGCCTGGAGAATCCCATGGAGAGAGGAGCCTGGCAGGCTACAGTCCAGGGGTTACAAGAGTCAGACAGGACTTAGTGACTAAACCACCACCACCACTGTCTTCATCTTCATCTATAAGAGAAAAATAACAACAGTATAAACATCATAAGTTTTTATGAACACTAATTGAATTTTGAAATATGAGGGTCAAAAAAATTTTTTTGATTAAGAAGCTTTGGAAAATTAATGATAAATAACCAAATCACTAAAATGCAAAAACAATCTTAGCTGGAAAGCGTGAGACACAACTTCATATAAGCTGCTTGAAACATACTTAATAACCAGAAATGCAAAAAGGCAAAATGGCTATCTGAGGATACCTTACAAATAGCTGTGAAAAGAAGAGAAGCGAAAAGCAAAGGAGAAAAGGAAAGATATACCCATTTGAATGCAGAGTTCCAAAGAATAGCAAAGAGAGACAAGAAAGCCTTCCTCAGTGATCAATGCAAAGAAATAGAGGAAAACAACAGAATGGGAAAGACTAGAGATCTCTTCAAGAAAATTATAGATACCAAGGGAATATTTTATGCAAAGATGGGCTCAATAAAGGACAGAAATGGTATGGACCTGACAAAAGCAGAAGATACTAAGAAGAGGTGGCAAGAATACACAGAAAAACTATACAAAAAAGATCTTCATGACCCAGTTAATCATGATGGTGTGATCACTCATCTAAAGCCAGACATCCTGGAATGTGAAGTCACGTGGGCCTTAAGAAGCATCACTAAGAACAAAGCTAGTGGAGGTGACAGAATTCCAGTTGAGCTATTTCAAATCCTAAAAGATGATGCTGTGAAAGTGTTGCACTCAATATGTCAGCAAATTTGGAAAACTCAGCAGTGGCCATAGGACTGGAAAAGGTCAGTTTTCATTCCAGTCCTAAAGAAAGGCAATGTCAAAGAATGCTCAAACTACTGCACAATTGCACTCATCTCACACACTAGTAAAGTAATGCTCAAAATTCTGCAAGCCAGGCTTTAGCAATACATGAACCATGAACTTCAGATGTTCAAGCTGGATTTAGAAAAGGCAGACGAACCAGAGATCAAATTGCCAACATCCGCTGGATCATCGAAAAAGCAAGAGAGCTCCAGAAAAACATCTATTTCTGCTTTATTGACTATGCCAAATCCTTTGACTGTGTGGATCACCATAAACTGTGGAAAATTCTAAAAGACATGGGAATACCAGACCACCTGACCTGCCTCTTGACAAATTTGTATGCAGGTCAGGAAGCAGCAGTTAGAACTGGACATAGAACATCAGACTGGTTCCAAATAGGGAAAGGAGTACATCAAGGTTGTATATTGTCACCCGGCTTATTTAACTTATATGCAGAGTACATCATGAGAAATGCTGGGCTGGAGGAAGCACAAGCTGGAATCAAGACTGCCGGGAGAAATATCAATAACCTCAGATATTCAGATGACACCACCCTTATGGCAGAAAGTGAAGAAGAACTAAAAAGCCTCTTGATGAAAGTGAAAGAGGAGAGTGAAAAAACTGGCTTAAAGCTCAACATTCAGAATACTAAGATCATGGCATCTGGTCCCATCACTTGATGGGAAATAGATGGAGAAACAGTGGAAATAGTGTCAGACTTTATTTTTTCGGGCTCCAAAATCACTGCAGATGGTGATTGCAGCCATGAAATTAAAAGACGCTTACTCCTTGGAAGGAAAGTTATGACCAACCTGGCAGCATATTAAAAAGCAGAGACATTACTTTGCCGACAAAGGTCCATCTAGTCAAGGCTATGGTTTTTCCAGTGGTCATGTATGGATGTGAAAGCTGGACTACAAGGAAAGCTAAGCGCCGAAGAATTGATGCTTTTGAACTGTGGTGTTGGAGAAGGCTCTTGAGAGTCCCTTGGACTGCAAGGAGATCCAATCAGTCCATCCTAAAGGAGATCGGTCCTGGGTGTTCATTGGAAGGTCTGATGTTGAAGCTGAAACTCCAATAGTTTGGCCACCTGATGTGAAGAACTGACTCACTGGAAAAGACCCTGATGCTGGGAAAGATTGAGGGCAGGAGGAGAAGGGGACAACAGAGGGTGAGATGGTTGGATGGCATCACCGACTCAATGGACTTGAGTTTGGGTGGGCTCTGGGAATTGGTGTTGGACAGGGAGGCCTGGAGTGCTGCAGCTCATGGGGCCTCAAAGAGTCAGACACAACTGAGCGATTGAACTGAACTATATCCTATATAATTGTATGAGTTAATTATATGCTATATTCCCAATCTGTTCTTCATAAATAAACTCACTTGTGAAACTTTATAAACTTCACATCTAGGAAGAGAGACTTTAAAAAGAAAGTTTAATAATTAAAAATGGTCAATTCAAACATTTTAGTGAAATAAATATACTCTAAACAAATATCAGGCTGATGATCTATGATGGCTATCATGGATGGTATACTAGAACACCAAAAACGAAAAAAGGTAGTGAATGCAGGTATATGGTTTATGGGTGGGTTGGGGGTGATTCCTTGAAAAAGCAAATTTAACAGGTTAGGTATAAAACTGAAATATCATTCAAGAGCCAACTAATTACTCTCCTGTGACTAGATCCCAACTTTATCATCCCATTTCTGCACCCGTATAAAGAGGCAGTAAATACTGCCCAGAGAACTGTGGTTATGAAGTCAAGAGGGCAGGGCTTTCATCTTTCACCTGCATAATGATTTCGTGCACCATCTTAGGCAAATCATTTCCCCTCTCGGGTTCCAACTTCTTCATTAGCAACTAAGGCGTTCCACTTCAGACTACATCTACTTCAAAGGAAGGGAAATCTGAAAAGTAAGCTTGCACACAGGAGCCAGGCCACCACATCCTATAGGATCTCTCCTATCCAGGTAGGAGGACATCCCCCAATAGGCCCCAGAGCTGTCTGGCAGGGTATTCACTTCTCCTCCCTGTCTCCCTTCCTGCCACAGTCGTCTCACTGCCAGACATGTACGAATTGTACTCTTAACAGTTTAAGAAAAAAAAAAAAAAATCCTTCCTCCAAGCACTTCTCTTGATGGCCCCAGCCAAAAGGCCGCCTGTTGCCACCTGTCAGTTGTGGGGATTAATTACCTGCGCTGAGGCTGGGAGCGGCACATTCCTCCCCGGCCGCGCCCACAGATGTTGACATCAAGCAGGTGGGCTGTCTGCTACCCGCTTACCGTGAAGACCAGCCGGAAGCCCACAGGGCCTGGCAGGTGGGGGTGAGGGGGGGGACACTCAGACTGAACCACACAACAGCGGCGTCTTGGCAGAGAGGAATGTGCCCTGGGGCCTCTCTGGGAGACCACAGGCAGCTCTGTGGCCAGCCCTGGGCACCAGCCTGGCCCAGAGGCAGTTGCAGCCTCCCTGCCCGAGGGCAGCATGTTAGCACAGACCTTGGAAAGGGGTGGGGGTGGATCCTACCAGCCTCATCCTAGCTGCCTGAAAGGATGAATTTGGAAAGCCAGTTGAAAAAGATTTGACAGTCCTGACTGGTAATTTTGCAACTTGATCTCCCCAGGAGAGTAAACTCACCTTTCACTTAGTGCTCTGGTCAGTGCCACCTCCTGCCAACCCTGCCTAACTACTAATGCCACTCACAGAGACCTTCACAAAGCAGACATGGGAAAGTGTTTGTCAGAGTGACTGGTATACAGCAAGGGCTCAATAAATGCGAGCTGACCTTCAGTGTTTCTTGAAGCACAGCAAACATGAGAAGACTCCTGTAGTAAAAACACTCTCCTTTTTCACCTGTGTAGAAACTGGGGCTGAAATACTTAAAAGTGACAATTCAATAAATGACATAACTGAGGATGACCTTCAGGTATTTCGTCCTCATCTCAGTGCCGATTAAACACCTGCAGACAAACTTCATGCCTTCATGTCCTATTCTGCGTCCCTCAATAAAAGAAACCTGAGAAGTCAGTCAGAAACAGAAAGACAAATACCTGCATATTAACACATATATATGGACTCTATAAAGATGGTATCAATGATCCTACATGCAGGACAGCGAACGAGACACAGACATAAAAAAGAGACTTTCGGACTCAGTGGCAGGAGAGGGTGGGATGATTTGAGAGAACAGCACTGAAACATACACATTACTGTATGTAAAACAGAAAACCAGCGTGAGTTTGATATAAGATGCAGAGCACCCAAATCAGGAGGGATGAGGTGGGGAGGGAGGTGGGAAAGGGGGTTCAGGATGAAGGGGAGACATGTATACCTATGGCCGATTCATAATAATGTTCGACAAAAACCATCACAATATTATAAAGCAATTATCCTCCAATGGAAATACAAAAAACCTCTAATAGCCAAAGCAATCTTGAGAAAGAAGAATGGAACTGGAGGAATCAACCTGCCTGACTTCAGGCTCTACTACAAAGCCACAGTCATCAAGACAGTATGGTACTGGCACAAAGACAGAAATATAGATCAATGGAACAAAATAGAAAGCCCAGAGATAAATCCACGCACATATGGATACCTTACCTTTGACCAAGGAGGCAAGAATATACAACGGAGAGAAGACAATCTCTTTAACAAGTGGTTCTGGGAAAACTGGTCAACCACTTGTAAAAGAATGAAACTAGAACACTTTCTAATACAATACACAAAAATAAACTCAAAATGGATTAAAGATCTAAACGTAAGACCAGAAACTATAAACATAGGCAAAACACTGTCCGACATAAACCACAGCAGGATCCTCTATGACCCACCTCCCAAAATATTGGAAATAAAAGCAAAAGTAAACAAATGGGACCTAATTAAAATTAAAAGCTTCTGCACAACAAAGGAAACTATAAGCAAGGTGAAAAGACAGCCTTCAGAATGGGAGAAAATAATAGCAAACGAAGCAATGGACAAAGAATTAATCTCAAAAATACACAAGCAACTCCTGCAGCTCAATTCCAGAAAAATAAATGACCCAATCAAAAAGTGGGCCAAAGAACTAAATATACATTTCTCCAAAGAAGACATACAGATGGCTAACAAACATGAAAAGATGCTCAACATCACTCATTATCAGAGAAATGCAAATCAAAACCACAATGAGGTACCATTTCACGCCAGTCAGAATGGCTGCGATCCAAAAGTCTACAAGCAATAAATGCTGGAGAGGGTGTGGAGAAAAGGGAACCCTCTTACACTGTTGGTGGGAATGCAAACTAGTACAGCCACTATGGAGAACAGTGTGGAGATTCCTTAAAAAACTGGAAATAGAACTGCCTTATGATCCAGCAATCCCACTGCTGGGCATACACACCGAGGAAACAAGAATTGAAAGAGACACATGTACCCCAATGTTCATCACAGCACTGTTTATAATAGCCAGGACATGGAAGCAACCTAGATGTCCATCAGCAGATGAATGGATAAGAAAGCAGTGGTACATATACACAGTGGAGTATTACTCAGCCATTAAAAAGAATACATTTGAATCAGTTCTAATGAGGTGGATGAAACTGGAGCCTATTATACAGAGTGAAATAAGCCAGAAAGAAAAACACTAATACAGTATATTGACACATATATATGGAATTTAGAAAGATGGTAACGATAACCCTATATGCGAGACAGCAAAAGAGACACAGATGTATAGAACAGTCTTTTGGATTCTGTGGGAGACGGAGAGGGTGGGATGATATGGGAGAATGGCATTGAAACATGTACATTATCACATGTGAAATGAATCGCCAGTCCAGGTTCGATGCATGATACAGGGTGCTCGGGGCTGGTGCACTGGGATGACCCAGAGGGATGGGATGGGGAGGGAGGTGGGAGGGGGTTCAGGATGGGGAACTCATGTACAACCACGGCAGATTCATGTCAGTGTATGGCAAAACCAATACAATATTGTAAAGTAAAATAAATAAATAAAACTGAGATTAAACAAATAAATAAAATAAATTAAAAAAATAAACAAATCTGGATGCTCCCCAGTAATACAAGAAGATATAATTATCTGTGGAGTGAAAAATTTTCTAGCAGCAACCATGGTGGATAGAGAATTCCTACCCCTCACTCCACTGGAGAAACCTAGTTTCATTCTGTAACAGACAGTTGAGAGAACAGACTCAGAAGAAAGGTCACACCAGAAGTCAGCAATGGGACAGGTTAGAATCTGTGACTCCTAACTTCCTTCAAACCCCATGATTTTTTTCACTGTGAACCATTTCTATATCTCTTCTAAGAATCTGTGATGCAGGCTCATCAGAGGGCCTCCTCAGCGCATGCACACACACACACACACACACACACAGAGTAGGTGAGAAATGATATAGCCAACCACCAGCTTCCCTTCAATGCCACAGTGGCATTCCTGCCTGACCATGCCACACTCCAGGGCACAGCTCTGGGTTTCAGCAGGCACTTACCCTTAAGGGACAGAAAGTGTCTTCTGTCCCCCTCAGGGTGACTCATTGTTCCTAACAGCCAGCAAAGCCCTGGACTTCTACATCTGTAATGCCTCTCCCCTCAGGAAACCCAACCTGATGCCCTGCTCCTCTCTCAGCTCCAACCTCAGCATATCAATAAGGCAGCCTTGGGTCACTAAGGCATCAGTCCTGTGCAGACCTCATGCAGGCCACAGCCCACCAGGAATGTGTCCTGCTCCCTGGACACTGTCTCACACTGTGGATCCGAAACTAGCAGGAGTCCCTCCCCGGTGGCTGTCCTTCTTCTACCCCTGGATGCTAGAGTTGAAGGTTACTGTCTACATTTCCACACACATGTTCTGGTTCTCTTTTAAAATGACTCCCAGTACATGGTTACTAATCCTCTGGTCATGCTGAAGGTTGTGTCTTTCTAGTGAGCAGAAACACATTTAGAACCTGTTGACTGCTGGAAACACTTAAAGCCCTAACCCTACTGAATGGCTCGGGCACCGTTTGCAAGATGACACCAATCATATCTGTTTTCTTTTGTTAGATTCATTACTCATTTTGGACTTTCACTAGCAAATAAACCCTAAAAGTGAACCCTCTATGCCATTCTTTTTAATGTGTTTCATTAAACGCACATTAATGTGAATCATTTTAATCTGTGAGATACTCTTTTTACTGAAAGGCTAGAGGGACCAGTCTTAGGAGAAGAGATGGGAGAATATGTCCAGACCAGTGGCGGGTAACCACATCTACTGATTTCTATAAATGACACCATCACTCATTCATTTGTGGAGTCTGTCAGAGTTTATAGAACATTTTCATACATGCTATTCATTTAATTCTAATTTTATGAGAAAATCATCTTTATCCCCTTTCTGTTGATGAAGAATCAGAGGCTCAAGTAGGTAAACTAGTTTGCTCACAACAGCAACAAAAAAAAAGATAGAAGACAGGGTCAAGCCTCTAGTCTAGGTTTTAATGTCAAACCCAGGGCAGTTACTGTACATGTACACACATCAGATGGTGTACTGAATAATGCCTCCCTGCATTTACAGAGCCTGTGCTCTGTTCAAGTCACCATATTACATGCAAGGATGGGGGCAAGTCCCTATCTTCCAGAAATTTACCACTTGGGAAAAAACAATATACATATAAATACAGCTGGCACAAGCAGAATATAAAATTAAGACATACAAAGAAAGAAAAATACCGAAGATTTCTGACTTTAAAAATCACAAGTTACTGAGAGGACCTGAATTTTTTTTTTCACCTAACAAGGACGTAGGCTGATGAACATTGCACTAAATACCCTCTAAACTCTCTGGGGGCATATCTCCCCCATTTCTCTTTCTCTCTCTCACACACGCATAGAGTTAAACTATTTTTAGAATATCAAGAGTTCAACAGTTTTTTCTATTGAGAGGAAAAAAGAAACAAGTCAATAAATTCCTAAAACAAATGAACAGCTTCCAATCTCAAGTTTCAATTAGTAGACTGAATTATTACTAGACATTCACTATTTTGAGGATTACTTCAGAGAAAATAAAAATTTAAGAATCTGTACCTTTCAATGAACCACACCATTCACCATCTTGAATGCTCAAATATGCTGATACAGCTGCAGGAAGAGGACCATATTCGACATCTTTTAAAAAATAAGCTAATACGTATTGACAATAACTTAGCAGATATTATTACTCTCAGCTGCCAGATAAATGAATCAAGACTCAGAAAGATTAAATAAGTTGCCCATCTTTCAGAACTTCCAAATGGCAGGGCCAGGTCCAATTCCATGCCCCTTGATGGCTACCTGTGGCTCCTAACTTGCACAGTGAAAGCACAGGGTGCTAGGGAAGCAACAGTCTCACCCCCTGCAAAGCCCTGTTGTGGCACCCACGTGATGCAGCCCTCCAAGCCTCAAGCTCCTCATCTCTAAGATGGAAGATAATGCTACCGCTCATCATAAGTTTGTCAGGAGGGCTAAAAGGGGGAAAGCCTGCAGTATCTACAGCCCAGTTCTGAGTCCCAGATAAATGCTTGATAAAAAGGAGCTCTCAACATATCACTGTGTTAAGTTTGCTTTACTGCGAGACCACTGACCAGCATAATTATTTAAGTGACACAAAGGATTTTCAAAAGAAACTTCTAAAGATTAATCTTTGACTCAAGTCCTAGCTAACATACGGGAAGAGCTAACATATGGGAAGATACGTTTTGGGGTGAATCAGGAAACAAAAAAAGAAAGATGGAAAGAAAAAATCGGAAGGCTGGTTTTAGCACAATAACTGACATCAATAAAACTGATTCTTCTTTTTATTTCTGAGGTTCCTACAGTATTTAAACTGTAATCCTACTGTTTTGTGATTAGCAAAGGGTTTTAAATCACTCCATGAAAGAGGTCCAACACTAATTGTTGAAAATCATTGTTACTCTGCTATTTTATATCCTTCATTCCTTTCACCTCAGAGAACTGGATGCCCAGGTGTAAATACAATAGGATTTAAAAATGAGGGAAATGAGTAGCAAATCGATTTCAAAATATAAACAGAGGCCATGTTTGCTGAGCTCCTTCGATTTACTATGTTTTCATTACACTTTTTTAAGTATGCTACGATGCATTTGAGAAAAGTTTAGAAGACTTTAGGGTTCCTTCAACTACAGCTCTCCTTAAGTTTCCAAGTGAACAACAATGAAATGAATTTCATTCAAGGTTACACCATCTTAGAGGCAAACTGCTGAGTTTCTTTATTTCACATAAATACAGAAAGTCAGCATGCTGAAATACTGAGATCTCAGGAGTATTGTTAAGATACTGCCAGAAAGGAAAGGTGTAACTTAATAAATTAGATCAGATTTGCTGTTCAACACCTTTAATCCAAGCCTTAGAACTCTGGCTCTCCTCCACCTTTTTAAATAAATCCATAAGAACTAAAATAATTTTGCAATGTCTATTTCCATACTGGGTAATTAGGGACTGTGAAGGCCATGGATACGTATGTGTCTTGTTTGCTAGGGGTGGGGATAGGAAGTGGTAAGTAGGGAAGAGATTTAAACAAACTTTTACCTCTACTTACAACACCTCTTAACAGCTTATCATAATGTTACTTCTATTTCTTTTAGAGTTCATTTGTTGAAGATGGAAACATGCTTCGTCTTGCTCCCTTTTTCTGCATTCTTCATACACTTAATATTCTAATTAGCCCCAAAAGGGAAAAGAGTGCAACCTGTCTTAGTTACACCTTGGATTTATAGAGTGTATCTATTAAAATATTTTAGAAATAACAAGAAAAATAATTAAACAACCCTGTTAAGAGAAGCTCCCATCACCAACAAATCTAAAACATTACCAGGAAGGAAATAGATATGACACTCTTAGAAGGAGAAAAGACGGAGGAATGGAAGACAGGGAAGGAGGGGACCATGGAGGGAGGAGAGGAGGAGAGAGAGAGGAAAGGAGGGAAGAAAGAGGCCCAAGAAGTTGTGGAGGACAGTGTGATAGCTTAGCTTATATTTAAACTCATGGGACTTCTCTGGTAGTCCAGTGGATACAACTGCACTTCCAATGCAGGGGACATGAGTTCAATCCCTGGTCAGGGAACTATGATCCTGCATGCCATGCAGTATGGCCAAAAACTTAAAATAAAAACTCATGTATAAACATTTATCACCTCATTAACGCTGAATTCAGTACAGTAAGAGGGATGAAAATCTCATTTCTGCTTAAAGAGTTGTTGTTTGAGCTGGGAATAGGATTGCCAGATACAATTCAGCACACACAGTTAAACTTAACTTCAAAACCAATAAATCATTTTTTAACATAAGTATATCACAAATATGGCATGGAGTATACTTAAGGTAAAAAAAATGTGTTTATCTGAAACTCATATTTAACTGGACTTCTTAGATTTTTTTTTTTTTTTGGTTAAATCTGGCAACCCTAACTGGGAGTAATCTATAGAAGTTTTCTTAAATTTTTATTATTAAAACTTCATATTACTGAACCCCATACCTATCTTCCACAGTTATTAAAATTTTGCCAATCTTGCTTCAGCATCCAGGAGATTATGACAGGCAGGAAAGAGGGAAGAAAAAGAGGAATATCCTGGACAGAGGGAACAGCAGGAGATCAGGTATGGGGGTTGAAAAACAAAACAAAAATCATCTTCTTCTGATGCCCGACTGTGGGTCACAGCATAGATTTGGAATCCTAGCCTACATGAAGAACACAATCCTCACAGACATAGAAGGCTTGCTCTCCTGTGTACCAATTTAGTGTGTATTCTCAAGAAAAGTTACATAACTCTATCTGAGAAGTGAGGATAATATTTCCTATCTTGACAGGTTTGTTATAAGGATTAAATGTGATGATATATATGTGCATGTGTGCTGAAAAACAAAAAAAAAAATTATAAACAGAAAGGGATTATTGTTATTAGTGGGAGACTGGGCCAGAAAGGAACACTTTGATCAGAGCACGTCATGCTTAGAGGTCAGTGTGAAGTTGCTGACAATAGGCCATCTACCATCCTTGATTTGTGTGTTGGAAAGAACCCTTTGTCTGACCCTGAAGAGGAGGAGCTAGGGGGGAGCAGAGTTGGGGCCAAGTGTGCTAGATGAACCAGAGGTCTGTGTGCTTCCTACAGTATGGACCACTGAGAATAGGGCTGAGACGTGTTGCCAAAACAGTTATCAGCAAGATGTCGCTGACTCTAAGACTCTGGGGGAGTGAGATGAGAGATAGCGGCTGCTGCTGCTGCTGCTAAGTCGCTTCAGTCGTGTCCGACTCTGTGCGACCCCACAGACGGCAGCCCATCAGGCTCCCCCGTCCCTGGGATTCTCCAGGCAAGAACACTGGAGTGGGTTGCCATTTCCTTCTCCAATGCATGAAAGTGAAAAGTCAAAGTCGCTCAGTCGTGTCTGACTCTTAGCGACCTCATGGACTGCAGACTACCAGGCTTCTCCGTTTGTGGGATTTTCCAGGCAAGAGTACTGGAGTGGGATGCCACTGCCATTGTGGCATTCATTGGTTAATTGATAGAATTATTTCTGCATGTCCAACCTAATACTTCCCAGTGCTAAAAGGTATTTTCTAAACAAATCCATCTCCCTAAATGAAGTTGCCCTTAATAAATGCTGATGACTCTTGCAAACCTCTAACACTCTGGGCAATTCAGTTTCATATTATATGCCAACTGAAATCAGAAAATCTACTCTTCAGAGAGTAATTCCTGACATTTTAGTTGTACATGTATATCTGATTTATCTCCTCAGATGAACCAAATTTAAAAAAAGAATCTCTTCTTCCAAAATTGACGTTTTCCTGAATGTAGAATGTGAATAGTATCAAGGGTGAAACCTCTTGAAAACAGCAAGTACTCATGGAAATAAACCACTATCCAATCAAAGAAATGTACATTGTGAGTACTTCCTTTGAAGATATATCTGCTGACAGTAACATCTGATTATTAAGCCAAATCTTCCCTAACTCACTTTTACAAATATCTTAGAATGGTTTGAACCCAGATTTGCTCAGCTTGCAAGCAAACAGCTGCTAACAGAATGGGGACTAAGCAAGCAGTAAGAATGTACTGCAGTGCTTTCATTATGCTCACTCTATCTGAGATATCAGGCAGTTGGTATATGCACACACAGTCAGTATTTCCACTCATTTTATCCTTCTGGCCACCTGATTCATCTCCACTGGGACTCAGCTCCAGCCCCTACCCCAAAAAATGCTCAATGATTCCCAACCAGAGGACTAAGGGCAGAGAGCTGGCAAAGATCATCTGTTTTAAAGGCTTTCATAACCTACAATTTATTCCTCCCTCTTTTAACCTGTTTGCATCAGGAGTTGAAGTTTATCAAATTTAACCATCTATCTGTATTCTCTAAAACTATATGTCACTGTGACATATAGTTTAGCTTCCTAAGCTTTTCAGAATCTGAGAAAGTAAAGCTCAATGGAATTTAACCTGAAAATCCTATAACTCTACATGTGGGATCCCAATCTGGGTACGAGACTGGGCTCCACCAAGGTCACAGCAAATGAGGGACATATCAGATTAAGAACTCCAGGTTTCTTTCTCACAGGACCCTTTTCATGGGACCAGACCACACATCTCTAGCCCAATCAAGATTAAAATATTTTAATCTTGCTGCATGATTCAGCTCTCAAAGTTGAAAACTGTGTAAACTTTAACAAGTTTAGCAAAAAGAAAAAGGGACAAAATTTTAAGAAATCAACATCTAATTATTATATTTGAACAAAATATCAAAATAAACATGATTTTTTAAAAAAAGAATGTTCCATTCTAAGCAGATATTTAGGAATTATATTCCAATGGGGCAGGGACAGAGAAGGAAGAAAGGGTGCGCTTGCTCTGTTTAGTGTACCAAACACTCTCATCAAACTAGTTGGATTATGATCTTAATCACTAACATCAATGAAAGCAACCTACAAGTTCAGGAACCTACTCCCCAATTGCTAGGAAGGATTTGTTCTGCAGCAGCAGCAGCAGCAGCAGAACAGTCAGAGAGAGACACACATAGAACTTACAGGGAATGAATGGTCTTTTACTTCGTTGCTTTTCAGGAGAAATCTCTAATGGAAAATTCCTGATTTAGACCAAGAGGAGCAGGAGCAATCCCATAAATTTGAAAGGCACAAAACCTACTGCCTTCACCTCCTAGTATCAAGTGGGTAAGCATAAGAACCTATGTTTTCGAAATAGAATGTGGATAAATTCTCATCAAGTCTCTCCTCTCCAAAACTTAAAAAAAAAAAAAAAAAAAGTCAGACTATCAAAGCACTGTCAGTGCCAGTAAAACACATCATTAAGGTGAGTAATTTTCCTGTTTACTTCAAACACTTTTTTTCCCAAACTCAAACCTGGGCAGGTCTGATCAGGTAAGGCTTTGGAACCAGTAAAAGCGTCCCCAATTTCTACATAAACGCTGCAGGCCATGGGCAAGAACAAGTCTCAACTGAGCACTCCACAGTAGTCAAGCTTCCCGGCGCCTCCGGTCTTGTCTCCCTCATTCCTTACAAGTATCGTCATGTCTCTTAACCTTCAAAATCTGTTTTATCTGCAATACACATACACACATGCACACACACATACCACTTGTTTTCTTCCTTCTACCTGCAATTAATATATCTGTACATTCTGAACAAAACTTCTTCAGGATGATTCTTTATTTCCCATGCATCTTTCAAAATAAAATATTTTCCACTTGAATTTATGGATTTTTCATGTGAAGACAAATGGTAGAGTGCAAAAGAATCATTCTTTTCTAATGGCTAAAACGGATCTGGTTTCAAAACCCAGTGGAGCAGAGACCTAACTTTTTGATTTTTTTTTTTTTCTTTAGGGAAACAGTTACTATTTTAAACAAATGCCTTCAAGATCTACCTTCTATGCAAATATATCTACAACTCAGTTTGTGTTTTCCTTCTTAAAAGAAAAAAAAATTAAGAGAAAAATTGCTATTTTTAAGGTTAGATTAATCTTTCAAATTGGTTTGAAATCTTTCAAATCCTATCTAAGGAAACAGGAAGGTAGAGTTACAGTTTAGTCCTAGTTCTATTTTGTGTATGTGGACAGATCAGTAGATCTTGAGTTGACTTCCCAGTCTATAAAACAGAGCATTAAAAAATATCCCAAGACCACAGCGATATTATGAGTTCTACTGCTTGCGGAGCACTCTGCATTCTTTGGGTGAGAGGTGTTGGGCTACTTATGAAGACACTGCACTTACATAATCCTAAACATGGTCGCCAATTGGGAAGGTAGTTTTCAAGCCAAAGGCACAATGTTTTCTTTATACTTAGATATGAACTTATTTGCATATCAGTCTGAAGTTCTCATTTGCTTCTGTTCATTCACCCTGCTTTCTTCTTGATACCATCACTGTCACTACTTCTGCTTTCTCCCACATATTTTAATTGTTTTAGGTACCACAGGGAGTGGAGAGAAAATGAAATAATGATCTAGGGTTAAAACTGAGTGGAAGTTCGTATTATTCCCCTACCCCAGGGGCAGGGAGATGGATGCAAAGTAAAGGAACCAGGAGTAGAAGGCTTTAGCAAAACTAATTTCATTTACTGTTTATCAATAGGGAATCAGGAAAGATCCAGTCTGTCTTGCTCTCTTTATCTCATTAGAAGTGTTTAAATTGGGGTAGGCAAAATGACAGCTATAAAATAGTAACAGCCATGAAATAATGAAAACCAAGATAATAACAGGAAGGACCCTTCATTCAAGGGTCATTCACTTCTGGATTGATAGCATTGCTTTGCTATTTTTGGCTAGATGATATCAGGCCTAGAAAGATACATACCTCTGCATCTGTAAAATGTGAATATTACTCACCTACCTTGCAGAATTCTTATATGAATCAGTTATTATAATATTAAGTGCCTTGTGGAGCTCGTGACCTGATGCTCAATAAATGGTACCTAGCAATTCATTTCCACTATCTGCATTTTGGAACTGGTCATCAGTTCCTAACTCCTGACACCATAACATCATATTCATAGGAACAAGCATAACTGACTATATGATCAGGGGTAAAATTTTAAGTCAAACATTATGTTTCATTAAAAAAGGAGAGAAGAAGCAAACGGGTTTTTATTTTACCCTCCCTTGCTAGGTCATTACTGTAACTTTGGTTTTAGCTGGTAAGTAGTCTCCAGTTCCAGTTACTGTGTCTGAGTTGTACCAGAGCTACTGCACCTGAGCCATCTACTCAGGACAGTTGGGCTTGAGCAAACTCCTTGAAGTCAGGAAATTAGCTCTAATAGCTGTCCATCTGCCAGTCCCTGGGGTTGATTATGAGAACAGTATAAGGACTTCTCTGGCAGTCCAATGGTTAAGACTACTTGCAGTTAATGCAGGAGTGGATGCAGGGGGGAGGGGGTCTGATCCCTGGTTGAAGAACTAAGAACTACATGCCAGGTAGTGTGGCATTTATTTTATGTTATTTTTTTAAGGAAGATAGCGCCATCTTTCCTGTCTCTAGGAGGACAGGAGAGTCTCACTTTGGTGAGACTCCTTTAAAAAAAAAAGGATAGTGTAGCCCATCATGCCCTATACAGAGAATACAAAGCTAACTTCCATGTTTTTCATTCACCAATCACTTAGTAAAACCTACTGAGAAAAAGAAATTAGAACAATCACATGGTTTGAAGATTCATTTTTCCTAATGAGAACGTGATAGCTTTAATGCACACCTAGCTCCAAGCCAAAAAATAAAATGCAAGCCCTATGGATTGTAAATTAAAAATTACTACCTATCAGCCAAATGCCCGCTTCTTTAATTATAGTGTTCCTGTAACAGAGGAATAAAATGAGGAGGCGGGAGGAGGCTCAAACAGTGCAAATGTGGAATGGGCTTGCACTGCTGTTGTAACATGAGCACTTGACCAGAAAGCAGAGTCCTAACTCCACGACCTAGTATCTGGAGATAGACTCCTCACCTTCCCTGTGAGCTTCCGTATCCTCCTCCTACACTGGAAGATGAGGGTAATGCACTAAACATGGAGTGCTGTTGAGACGCTCACACCGTGGAAGTTAAAATAATCTGTACATTGCAGATGCATACACAAAACCAAGACTTACAAAGATCATTTAAGAAACATCTTCAAAGAGAATGGCAAAATTTTCTGCCTACTTAAACTACCCTCTGCAATAGATTGATACTTAAGCCAATCAACTGGGTGGAAAACTAATAATAAAGCTAACTAACCCATGTGGAAATATTTCATAGGCGCAGAGAGAACTCAGGAGCCAAGAGACCTCAACCAGATAAATAACTACTATCTACGTCAAAATTACAAGGATTTTTGTTGCTGTCGTCAGAGTGAGAGCCTGTTCTCACCTCACTAGACTCTGAACTCCTATCAGTTTTCACTTCAGGGGAAGCTGGCAGCATTGCTATCGGAAAGAGAAACCACACAGACAACAGAAGGCCAGGCTGTTCCTCTGAGTTAGCACGTCAGGACTATCTCATCCAGAAAAAGCTGGCATAGGAACTTTGGTTTTTCTTCCCCTGCCCCATTTCCCTAGTAATATAGGAGAACAATTTTACACAGTGGTTTAAACCTTACAGAGTCCTATATTATTCTGCATCTCAATTGCTCCAGATCTTGTAAGTGATGTTCACTCCACTTTTACACATTCATTCCTTGTTCCAGTAATGTTTATAGAACATGCTCTCTTATTCCTTTGATGCCCAGAAAAATACCTTATTTTTTCTTAATGCCCATATTAATTTGGTTCTTTTACTATAACTATAAATACACCTACAATTATGATTATAGATCCTCAGTTGTCTTCTCAGCCAAAACACTGAATTCTAGATGAAGAATTCATATTTATCTTTCACTCAAGTAGTTAAGTATAACAAAAGTAGAAAAATCTTGCATGCTTTGGAAAGGGAAATGACACATACACAAAACAGGCAAATGAAAAATATATTTGAGATTAATACATATATCACTAAAGTGTGTGATAAAACATTAGGAAAGAAAAGATGCTGATGAGTTCAACTCCTGTCACTAAACTAGAAGTTCTGCACTCCAATAAAATGAAGGTTCATATTGACCTTCCAGGTGGTTTTCAGAATTTTTTTTAATTTGATAAAATGAATTTTACTCTTAACCTTTGCCATGAAAATGGGAGTCACAATAAATCAAATTGAAAAGTAGATTAAAAAAATGTTATTTTGTTTTTCAAACCCATGAATTATCTACCCTTTGTATCAGGAACTATGATAGACTGATAAAAGTGGAGCTCTTAACTACAATTTGTAAATGTTTAGCTTTATTTACCTATAAGAGTCTCTGTCTAAACTTGAACTCCAGATATGCTGAACTGTTTTCAAGTCAACAATAGTTTCATGCTTTCTTACTTACTCCTCCCCCTTCCTATTCTAATCCCAGTAAATGGCCACTGGCCATTCTTTCCAAAGAACAAGAAAATGAAGACTGACCGTGTAGCTAATACGTTATCAGTATCAGTACTTCCCAAATTGTATAAAGAAAGATTATTATATAGCAGTGTGATGTGCCTGTTTAATGAAGTACAAATATACCCCCAAAAAACAGTTTATTCTGGCTAAAAAAAAAGTTAAGGCTACATTTTGATTTGCTAACGAAAGGACTAAAAGGGCTAATATTTGAAGAAAACTGTCAGAAAAGTATAGAGATCACTGACATTCAATTAAGAAGGATAAGGAACTAATTTTCAAAGAAGTTGTTTCAAACACTATCTAGATATAATTTTAATACATGCACTCCTCTCTAAGTCTTCCACTCCCTTCCTTAATATCTGGGTCAAATAATTAAGTGAAGGAGAAGGGGAAGCAGACTCTTTAAAAACAGACAGATTCTAACTTGTTTGCTTGCATCTAGCTTTCGGATCCAAATGCTTAAAACTCTTAATCATATTATACTTAAGTACCAGTTAGAGTACTCTCTGGAGTATACTTTTCAGAAAGAGTATATTCTAGGCACTAATGCAGGAAGAAACATTAAATTTATTTCCTGATCCCTCTTTTCAGATGCTTCGATTTCTAGGCAGGTGATTTACAAAGTCTTCCCTTTTGGTCCAGTTCCTACAGCTAGGTTTAGAAAAATAGTATCTGTCAAGAAAATGTTGGATTTTTATTTGGGCATCAGTAAAAGGAAAGCAGTTTTTTTAAAACAGTAAATATCCTTTGTAACAAATTTATCTCTAACACTCAGCAAAAAGGAATCGAGAGATTTTATAATTCAACTCACTGAACTGAACTGAAGGACAACCATAGGTTAAAGCACAAGTACATTTTTCCAGTTATTGATTTTGTAAAAGAGCATTGCTTTTTTTTTCATAACATGCTCCTTTTTCTTCTTCATTATACCCCAAACTAAAGTGAACGATGCTTCCATTTTCTGTGAGCTACAGACATATTTGTGAACGTTAGATATATTATTCTCAGGGGACAGATTGGTAAAGAACCCCCTTGCCAATGCAGGAGACGCAAGGGATGTGGGTTCAATTGATCTCTGGGTCAGGAAGATCCTGGGAGAAGGAAATGGCAACCCACTCCAGTATTGTTGCCAGGAAAATCCCATTGACAGTGGAGTCTGGTGGGCTACAGTCCATGGAGTCTCATAGAGGTGGACATGATGGAGCAATTGAGCACATGTGCATGCACACACACACACATACACACACACACACACACACGCACACACAGAGTGTTATATATTTTTACCCAGTAAACAGCCAAAAATGTTCATTCTTATATTTAGGATAAGAAATAGGAAGAAAGATTAAATATTTCACTATTTTTTTTTTCATAGATAAGGAAACTGATACCCAAAGCAGCAAAAAGACCTGGCCAAAGCCATCAAGCCAATCATTGGCTCCCTGGCCAGAGCATATCCTTCTTCAGCTGATAAAACTTCCTCTCAGACTCTTTCCATGCGAGACAGAAACAGAAGGGGCAGAAGGTGTTTCTTGATTTGGTCAACTACAGACATGTGTGTCCTCTTATACACAACTCTTTGACTCTTTGTGCTCAGTCATGTGCTTAGTTTGCAAACCCATGGACTGTAGCCTGCCAGGCTCCTCTGTCCATGGTATCTTACAGGCAAAAATACTGGAGTGGGCTGCCATATTCCTCTCCCAGGGGATCTTTCGGACCCAGGGATTGAAGTCATGTCTCTTGCACTTTCTGCATTGGCAGGCAGATTCTTTACTATTGGGCCATCTGGGAAGCCCCCACACAAATCAATAGGTTAAACAGCCAAGATGAGTACTAAGAGAAAAAAATAAAAGCATAACACCCAAAACTCCCCCAAATATTTGAGATATACTTGCTTTGACATGTTTATTGCTGCTGCTGCTGCTAAGTCGCTTCAGTCGTGTCCGACTCTGCGCAACCCCATAGACGGCAGCCCACCAGGCTCCCCCGTCCCTGGGATTCTCCAGGCAAGAACACTGGATTGGGTTGCCATTTCCTTCTCCAATGCATGAAAGTGAAAAGTCAAAGTGAAGTCACTCAGTAGTGTCCGACTCCCAGCGACCCCGTGGACTGCAGCCCACCAGGCTCCTCCGTCCATGGGATTCTCCAGGTAAGAGTACTGGAGTGGGGTGCCATTACTACCACAGTCTTAATAAGAAATAGCTCTAAAAACCATTGCGGAGGAAATTCTACAATTTTAGGAGTCAAACAACCCCAATTATGGAAAGTGGGCTTCTGTCTCTGAAATACACACTGAAATTCCACTCCCAAGTCCACACTCACCTTCGTTTTCCCTTGCCTTATTTCATCTGAATTACTGTGATAACCTCCCAATCAGCCTGCCTGCCTTTAGTCTTCCCACCTCCACCCACTGTCATTATCTTCTTGAACTGGCATATGACGTCACCCCCACACTCAAGTCCTTCTGTGTTTCCTCAATGCCTGTAACATTGGAGACAAACTCCTTAGGATTCAGTGGCCTCTCCATCTGGTTCTCTAAACTTCCCTCCAGCTACATTTTCTGCTCCTGTCTAATTCCTCCAAACATGGCAAGGTCCAGGTATGCCAGACCCTTTCCTACTTCGAGACTTACACAACAAAGTTTTGTCTCCATGCCTTCGCTTACCTGAATCCTTTACCTGGAATGTCCTCTCTCTTTTTCCCCATTGAAAGACCCTGCTCATCTTTGGAGAGTCAACTTTAAATGTGAAGTCCCCTGTGAAGTTGAATAAATCAGTTTGTTTTCTCTGCTGCATCACACTTTGTTCAGACAAGGATATCATCTGACAAATATTTGTTGAGACCCATTATATTATATAACCCATTATATGCGCCAGCACTAAGATACAGAGATGAAAAGACAAAGGCACTACCTCTGAATTCACACAGTAATGGAGAGACAGACATGCTCTGCACTATGATTCTGAATACATGTACAAAAGTGTAATGAACATAAGAAAAGAAACTCCTTAGCATTTGTAGGGGGCAGGGAAGACACGTGGCAAGGGAAAGACTTCACCTACAATTAAGGCTTTCAGTGAGTTTTAAAGGCTGAGTAGTAGTCAGCCTGGCAGACAAGAAGGGTGGTGGATAGGGGGACATTCCAGACAGATTATAGCACCTGTCACACTGAATTACAGCAAGGTTTATCAGTTTGCCGTGATAGACTGTGAGCTTTCTGAAGAAGGGCTAACTTACCAATGAACAGGATTAGCCTACAGCATCAACTCTAAAAGTAACTAGCATGATTTAGGAAGGGACTCCTCAGTGACCAGCACTGGACTGAGGACTCCCACGCTGCACTCTCAATAACCTGCAAGGGAGATTATTCACACCTTAAAGAAGAGGAAATAGAGTCTCAGATGGGTCTGTTCCCTTGCTAACTCATAAACAGTAGAGTTTTGTCTGTTTTCTCAAAAGTGTACCTTCTGTGCTCAAGAAATGCACTTGGAAACTAAAGATGTGTTTCAGTGAATTGTAACAACTGAAACTTAAAGATAGGGGTCATCAACTTAGCCTCACCAAGGGCACCATGGTACATGTGTGCGCAGGCATTTGATACAAAATTTACAAAGCACCCAATGGAGAAATTTCATGACAGCCATGATAAGTGTACACTTGCTCATCCCAGTTTGGGAGGGTGGTAATTCTGAAGGTTTAGAGAAGCTAAAATTTTAAATATTTCAAGAAAGAAATTTTAACAAAACATAAATTAAGCTTTTGAATGTGAAACAACACCTTCTCTAAGAAACTAATCAAATATAATCAACCCAGATTCATGTTGAGTGACAAAATGCTTCTGATTTTTCCAAGACAAAGAACAACGCATGTCTTTACCACACACAATATTTACAAAAACCTCAGAAAGTCTGCAAATATTTCGATTCATAAGGAAGAAAACTGTCATTACACTAAATTCCCTTTTAGAAGTTCAAAGTTTTTATTAATATTAAAAAGAAGCACTAAAAATAATTTGGAAAATTCCCTTCCTATTTTTCTTTCCATTTCCTTTTCTTACCTTTTTTGCTCTTTTCACCACTGTAGCTCATGCCTTTGACAGAATGAAAAAAGAAGAAGGGACAAAAGAAGGGAAAACAGGAGGGGCTGCAGAAGTAGTGGGGAAGAACAGCTCTTCTGTGGGCTCTGAATATTTTTTAGAAATGACAGCACGCACCCCCAACCTTCTTCCCAGTAGGTGTGTCAAGAACCAGGTTGCTGCCGTAAAACCTGACTGCTTCTTGAAGAACAGAGATTTAAGTAGGTACATATGTAATGGCTACTAAAGCAACAAAACAAGCAGGCTTCTCATGACCCCACAGGTACTTTTGTAATGTAATTCTATATATGTAATTACAAGTGAAGTTGCTCAGTTGTGTCCGACTCTTTGCGACCCCATGGGCTGTAGCTTATCAGGCTCCTCTGTCCATGGGATTTTCCAGGCAAGACTGCTGGAGTGGATTGCCATTTCCTTCTCCAGGGGATCTTCCTGACTCAAGGATCAAACCTGGGTCTCCTGCATTGCAGGCAGACGCTTTACCATCTAAGCCACTATACATATATATGATCTGTATATGATAAACACAAAGGACAGAGAGGGATAGAGACAATTAAAAATCCTGCTGTTTAATTGACAGTGATAGTATTAAAGTTTATTCCACCCCCCATCACTGATTTCTTCTCCCTGTTATTTTCTCTTTGATTAAGTTTTGGACACTATCTCTGAGTACTTGTGAGCAAATATCCAGGTTCCTCACTCATGATTCTTTGCATAAAATCTCTACCATGAACATTCAAAAAACCGGAAACCATCATTTCTTTGTGCTTCTGGGATTAATAGGTGGATTTATGAATTATTCATGATACTCCTAATATTTTTACATCTGCTTCATTTTTTGACAACTAGTTTTATAACCCTTGGGTCTATGTTAGCACTGCCCCCATAGCACAAGGGTACCTATTTTAACCACCAGGCTATCAACACATATATTTGTTATATGAAGGAATAACATTTTTAGAGGAATCCTCTAAAAGTTAATAAATCCTTTTAGAATTAGGCGTGTTTGAACAGGCAATAAAACACAAACAAGTCTTGGCCCTCTCGTATGCGGAACGGGTTGGTTACAGATGCTTCCTGCAAGCTACATCTTGCCTATTACAAGAACATTCATCTCCCAAGCACATCTTTTCACCTACTTTGCCTGAAGCAACACAAAGCACACCCAAAAAAAAAAAAATCACAGGATTTGTAAAAATATTATTGCTAATACTTAAAGAAACTCATACACTAATGTGACATCCTCACACAGGACAAGAACCAAACATGATTTCCAAAACACCACTTTCTGATGACGACTCAGTCTGCTTTTGCCCTGTGCAAGCTAATGACAGGAGGGGAGACTAACCCGGGTCTTCAGTTTTCTTACCGACAACACTGAGGCTGGGCCAGCACTGACTCACAAAGCCAGAGACATTAGCTCATGGCCGTGATTCAGTCATGAGAATTCTGACAGACAGGGGCCTCTCCCCACACAGGTGCTTCAAGGGGGAAATGAGTCCCTGGAAGCAATGACTTATGACCTAGGCACGGATGTTACTGTGTCAGGCCCTGAGAGAAGTGGGCAGTGCTGTTTGTGTGACAGCAGCCACCCTAATAGAAGACAATTGTTAGATGAGCCTTACAGAAAGGTCCTTATCTCTTGCAAGCAGCCCTCCCAATCAGTCCAGGAAAAGTGTGTGGGTTCTAGTCTACAGATTCCTTGGGTTCCTCCTCCACAGGGAGAGAGGAAAGGCAGAAGGCTCAAGTGTTTGGGAGCTAATAGGCTTTCAGCATTTATTACTGGGGGTGAGAGAGAACATCTAGGAAGTTTTGAAATAGGCTGTATAAGAATCACCTCATTCACCCAGTACCTTTAGCTTAGAGCTCAGAGTGAAAAGACACGAAATTTAATTTTGCAAAACAGGAAGCTGCAAGCCTTTCCTCCTGCCTCAATCCCAATGCAGCAGGAACAGTTTGCAGGAGGACAGATTTCTGAGTTTACAAACCACTTTCACCTCATTATCTCACTGGATGTTCACAACCAAATTTGGAGCGTAGGTGTCATTCCCCTCATTTTATGGATAAAAACAAGGGCTTCCCAGGTAAAGAATCTACCTGCCAATGCAGGAGATGCGAGTTTGATTCCTGGGTGGGAATGATACCCTAGAGGAGGAAATGGCAACCCACTCCAGTATTCTTGCCTGGGATAATCCCATGGACAGAGGGCCCAGGCAGGCCACAGTCCATGAGGTCACAAAGAGTCGGACAGGACTGCAGAAATTGAGCGTGATGGATAAGAACACTGAGGCACCAGGGAGGTTAAGCGATTTACAGAGGGTGCAGCTAGAACATGGCAGCCTTTACTAACTATTTAGCTCTCCCCTAGTAAGACAGTCCATCACTTCAGCCCCTTCCTTGGCTCTCCATTCCTCCTTCGTGTCTTCTTATGTAGCCTCTGGAAGCAGTGACTTCCAAAGCTGCCTCTTGCCCTCTCATTTTTGTCCTTCCCACATCAGTTCACCATATCGCTGAGTGAACGAGCCCCCCATCTAGTATCTGCACTACTGTGGCATTTTCCAGATTGCTTCCTTTCTCTGGGCCCCCTCCAACTAACTCCCATACAATGCCGGATTAATGGGTTTTATCTACAGTTCCGAGCGTGATAATTCCTGTGCTCCAAAAGTATTCAGCGTCAGCCCCACTGCCTGTGGGATACAGTCCAAATACCTTCACCCACATAGGCTGGCCCCAGCCTACCTCTCGAGCTGCTGCCTCCTATCCGCGACCACAGCTTCAGGCAGAATAGCAGAGCCCTGTCTTCAGGCGAGCAAAGCAGGCTGGCCTCTGTGTTCTTAGCTCAGCTGCTCCACTGCCTCTCCGGAAAGTCTGCTCTCTTCCCCACTGAACCATCTGCCTGGTCATTTGCTATCTTCTTCTTTCTTTCCAGCAACAAAGGCCTTCTCTTCTGGATGCATAGGCTTTTTTTTTTTTTTTTTAATTCAAAGGGAACTTCAGAGACCGCTTGATTCATTCTCTCACCTAAAACTCAAGTCAGGCTCTCATTTCTATCTTGAATCACTCCAGGGGCTGTGCGCTCACTACCACTGGAGGTGGTGCATTCCAGTCCAGCAGAACCCTCTGAGCTGGAATCTGCCACCCGGTGACTCTCTCCCATCTGTGGTAATTGTGCCCTCTGGGGCCATCCCAACAAATCTAGGATGTCCTGGTTTCAGAAAAGTTAGGCAAAAAAAAAAAAAAAGGAGCTCTGCTTACTGCTCAACACAATCACCATTTAGAGCATGAGTCCATGTTCTTTGTGGGCTGAAACTATAAAAATAACTAAAGTGCACTCTACTACTCTCCCAGAGCAAATCAATTATCTCAAAATCATGCCTCTTACATGGTTAAGGTATTTGTACATCAGAAATATACATGGCAGTGTGCCTGAGTGTCACTCAAACCCACAGGATAAATATTACTCATCTTCCTGGAACTCTAATTTTGAAGATGCTTTTTAAATGAGGGAGATAAATATATTTAAATGTATATTTGTATTACAATGCAAAATTAAAATGTTTTACAAAAAAATGAACAAATTCTGTTTTTTCTATGGAACCCTTCAGATTATAGTCTCAAGAAGCCCCAGGCAGATAGCATTTTCCCCTGCTCCTAACTGGGGTAAATGCTTTAAGGGCTGTGCTAACACACCTCCACCACATGGTGGAAGGTGTCAGACGCTAGAGGTACTCCACAGATTGGATTCCCTAGTGCAGTTCCTGACGTACCCAAATTCTAATCCTAAATTCAAGACCTAATCTAATAAAAATCACCATTTACCAGGCACTGTTATGCACTCTACATTCGTTACGTCTAAACCTACCAATAACCTTGCTGCCTCAAGATGCATTTATCCCCATTTCAGGGTTGAAGAAACCGCCCTGGAGACAGTGTCTTGCCTAAGGCCACAAAGATAGAGAGAGGTGGAATTCAACCTCAGGTCTATCTGACCACAAAGCCTGAATTCTTTCCACTCACCACTCTGCCTCCTTAGACACTTTGGCTTGTTACTTTGTTACTTTGGCTTGTTACTAAAGTAAAAGAACCACAGCCCCTGCTTTCATAAAAAGGCAAAGCTTTGCTGGATGGCTGAGCCCTAACATGGGTCACAATATCTGTAACTTTCAGGCTTGCAAGGTAACTAAAACAGACACACTGTAAGTATCTCAAATATTTTACATTTATATATTATAAAATATTTATATCATATCTCACTGTAATTTAGCGATTGGAACAATATTTTCATTTTAAAACAGGAATTTATGGAAAAAGATAATTCCCTCTTCTGCTTAAATGTTTCAAACATTATTAATAGTTTTGGTTTCTGGAGTCTCAATCCCAAAGTCAAACAAATTAAGAAAATAATACATTAGGAGCTAATCTATGCCCCACGACCATATGCCCAAGCGACAACTTCAAAATGAATTTTCAATCCAGTTAAAAAAAGAAAAATCTGTTAGTTTGGGACTGCTTGTGAGCAAGTCTCTCAGAAGGATATAACCTTTCTCACTGTTCACATATCAGTGTAGGCAGTATCCAGGCATAAAATATCCATGCTAATTTCTCCCTTTCTAATTAACTTGTCTTAAAGCATTCTCCATATGCTGAGCATCAGTGACCCTTAACTGAGACCACTGACAAAAGATACTCAAGTAGCTCTGGTCATTTGTTTATATATACAGAAACCCACTAGGCTCCTCAAAGGCAAACAATATGAATGTCAGAATCAATCCTAAACTCTGTGAATCTAGGCTGTGTTCTGAGTTAGCGGGAAGGAAAACATAGATTCAAAGTAACTGTAATAAAAGAATCCTTCTAAAAGGTAGAAAGAACATATAATATTTAAAAATGCTTCAACACAAAGATACGGTTTCAATTACATTATGGCACCAACTAGAGTTAAAACCCACATCTATCAAAATAAAACCATCATTACTATCATGGGAAAACAGCCTTAAAGTTTTATTGCTTAATTTTATTTTACTAAAACACAAGCAGATAATTACAGAGATTTTCTTTCCTGGAAATTTCAAAGCATTTTAGAAAAGCATATAGAATTATATTTACTTACCATATATTTATTGACTAAGACCATCTAGTACATTTTGTACATTTTGAAGTAAATGTGAAAAGGATTAAGAGTTGCTAGGTAAAAGAAAGTAAGTCCCCTTTCCTCCCCTTTTCTAAAATAGATTAGTTAGCTCTTAAAAAAATACTAAAGGAAATAATAAATATTTTCTTATATGTCAAAGCAAAAACATCCAGCAGGCTATCAAGTGCAGAAATGAATGAAGCGAAGATTTTAAACTAAATTTGAACAATTCATTTGAAATGGTTTGGTTCTTTTCCTCAAAGTAGAAGTCCATGTCATGAAAACACACTCTCAGGGCTACAAAACTGTCTTAGAAAACATCAAATACACAAATTCAAAGTGTACACATTTTCCTTTAAATAATGATCCACTCACTATTTTCTAACAAATCATTTCACTTCCTCCCTGTATTGTTCTTCTTTTTGAGTATCCTCTCCCTATTCCCATTCCTAATCCTAAATTATCTAGAGAGGATAATTATACTTGAGTGAAGGTTGAGAGAAGACTTTATGAAAACTTAATAAAAAGACTAATCCTAGCATAACTCTTATACTTTTCAACAGCTATGTCTGAAATGTTTATGCAAAGAAAGGCACTATAGCTGAAAACTGTGGCATTTTCAAGGCAAGAAATCAATTCTGAAATATGAATACATTATAGAAACTTACACAAATAACTATATATTATATTTCATTGCTTCATGAGTAGGAAACTAGACAGGAAGAACTCTATATTTCCTTCTAGTTCTGCTGCTGAATGAGACATCTTCTTTTCCCTAAATCTTAAGTATCTCATCACTTGTCATTCCAACTTCTACAGCAAAAAGTTTATGGATGAGTTACTATTTGTTAAATTATATGATGATCCCCAGAATATTAAATATAAACATTTGCAAGCTATGCCTTTGTTACAATTATATACAAAAGTGTAAACTGTAGTCTTTGAAGATAAACATAAAATCTAATCCATTACCAGTGAATATTATGAGAGAACAATATAAGCCTAAGGAATGAGTTATCCATGGTAACTCTTAGAGGTTGATAATCTTCCTTTGAAAGACTAATTAAAATAGCTATTTGCCAAGCATCTTCCAAAACTCAGAGCAGTTAGACTAAAGCATTTTAAAAGTGTGCACCTATTTTTACACGCAAAACTTCAATGCATTCTAGGCATGAGAATAAGCAAAGGAAAAAGAGGTTATGTATCTATGTGGATGAGTTTTTTTTAAAAAAGGAATTATTAATTGTCATAACAGGATATATTTCCTGTGCATTCACTCTAACTGTAGAAGTACAGAAAAAGTTATTCCAGATTTTGATTATGAAAATACTATTTATTTTATGAATTGGTCAATCTGCTTTATTAAATGACCAACTAAACACCATTTTCCAAAGGCCTTCCCCACTAAGTGAGGGTAGGTGATAAACTTGAATAGATAGTGCTTAAAGTGGTTGCTTAAAAAAACACCAAATCCTGGGTCTAATACACAAATTGTATCCTCAAAGACCTCCACTATCAATCACCAAGGCAAAGGAACCAAACTCTCTATTAGCATCCCACCATTCTCATGACCAGCTGCTTTGGGGAACAGTTATTCCTCTCAAAACCACTCCACTCTGGACAGTGCAGTGGCAGGCAGGGATAGTAAAAATACACCAAAACTCTATTTTCAAATTCAAAAGAATCCAGATTTTCTTTTCCATTCTTTTTCTTTTTGTTATAAGCAAAATCCATAACAATATATTTAATATTTTAAATAATTCATAAATATTAAAATGGATTCAATGTCTTAAAATAAATAATGGTCTTATACTATAGAAATATCTTGAATATAATTATTAACAAGGGGAATACATTTTGTAATTATTAAATCTAATTCTCCTAATTTTGAGAAATGTAGGATTCTCAAATCATGTATCAAATGCACCAAAATTTTGCTCTGTCACATGATAATTTAAATGTTTGTTCCACAGCATATCAGTTTTAGATAAGTCAAGTTTATAAAAGTAATTGTTAGGATTTTATAAGTAAACAATATACATATATCAAGGCATACAAGATATTTAAGCAAATTTTATAGAACTATGAGAATCATTTTGCTATTTTAAACAATTATCATAGCTTATAGGATTTTGCTTTTATGACATACAGTTAATCATATCTATGACTTACTTGATGACAATTCTTTTGTCAGAAACGTAATCCATAATTATAACGTTACTCTTATGGGAAAATGAAATTTGCTTTTCCAAGAATACAGAGTCGTAAAACAAAAAGCGGCAATTTATACCATTTAATGTTGCTGCGGCTGCTGCTGCTGCTAAGTCGCTTCAGTCATGTCCAACTCTGTGCGACCCCATAGATGGCAGCCCACCAGGCTCCCCTGTCCCTGGGATTCTCCAGGCAAGAACACTGGAGTGGGTTGCCATTTCCTTCTCCAATGCATGAAAGTGAAAAGTGAAAGGGAAGTTGCTCAGTCATGTCGGACTCTAGCGACCCCGTGGACTGCAGCCTACCAGGCTCCTCCGCCCATGGGATTTTCCAGGCAAAAGTACTGGAGTGGGGTGCCACTGCCTTCTCCACCATTTAATGTTAGGACTCTCAATTCATAAATACGAAAATCTCAAATTAACACACAAAGTAGAAGGAACAAGGAAGTAAAGGGGGAGAGAGAAGGAAGGAATATCTTCGAAGCCAAATTACAATTTTTGCAAATTACTCCTTTGTTACTCAGCAAGAATGAAATATTTGTATTTAAATAAATATGTGTATCTATTTTTGCATTTTTAAGAAAAAAAGTAAAGTTTTTTTCTAAGGATCTAGTCAAAATGTTGCTGCTGTTGTTCAGTCGCTAAGTCGTATCCAACTCTTTGTGACCTGATGGACTGCAGTTAAAATGCTCATAATTTAAAACTGTTACTGGAGCTTCCCTAGTGGCTCAGTAGTAAAGAATCTGTCTGCCAGTGCATGACACACAGGTTCAGTCTCTGGGTCAGGAAGACTCCACATGCCATGGAGCAACTAAGGCTGTGAGCCACAAATACTGAGCCCATGTGCTGCAAGTACTGAAACCCACATGCTAGAGCCAGTGCTCTGCAACAAGAGAAGCCTCTGCAATGAGAAGACCGGACACCACGACTAGAATCTGGGCCCCCACTAGAGAGTAGTCCCCGCCTCCCACAAAGAGAGAAAAGCCCATGCAGCAACGAAGACCCACTTCAGCCAAAAATATATAAATTAATAACATACACAAATACTTTAAAAAAATAAACTCTGTTACTAGTTTGCTGAAATATTACCAATAAAGTACTGAGACTCTTAAGAAAAACAGCATCTGATTAACAATTATAAGATCTAATAGGCTTTAAGAAGAAGTTATTTTACATTAGGAAAAAAATAACACCTATGCAAACATATATATTCATCCTACATTTATTTCTAGGGACTTGTACACCTATAATGCTTCATTTCAGGTCTGCTTATAAATGGAAAACCTCAAAAAACTGCCTGAATTACAAGCATGGATATATACTATTCACACAGATAAATCTAAAGACAAAAATGCAGATAATAACGTATTATGTTTTCTGAGCTTCATTTCTCAGGTTCCCAAAGCACTTAGTAAACTTTAATTAAGCCTCCCAGCAATCCTACCAAGTAAATGTTACAATACCCATTAATAGATGAGCAGAGGCAGAGTCGCTCGCCCCATGATCACACAGCTTATCAGTGGCCACTGCTGTCCTGAGTTCTGTGTTCTACTCAATGAACCACACTCTTCAGGAGGCTGTCAAATGACATCTCAAATTCAAATGAGGATTCTTACGTTAAGCAATTACGATTCTTTCTATGTAATACAACTTGGAAACTACTCCAAAGTAAAACAAAAAGTCGTTTTAAATGGTGTCTTCATATTATTCATTCTATTTTCCACAATATTTAGTCCAGATGATACTGGTAAAACAGCATAAAGAGTAAAACCAAAATTGCAAACTCAGTGAGTAACCCACAAAAAAACACCTGTTTGAGGTACTTGACAATGTGGAATTACCTCCGCATAAAACAATTAGAAGTTACATTCCAAATCTTCAGACCCTTCTAATACAATGACAAGGTGACAAATTACACTGTTTTGTTATTTACACTAAGAAATCATGAGTCTTCATTATTAGATTCAAACTCAAATTAGAAGCCTGATTCTATTTGTAAAGTGAGATTCCCTCTCTAATTTACCTCACAATAAATTAGGTTCTACGGTCTCTGGCTACTCCCAGTTTCCTTTAAATTTCAGCTGAGGGGAGCCTGATGACGGGGTCGTAATCTTTATTAAAAACCAGAGAGAGATGGCAGTTAAGATCAGTCCCTTGAGGCCCCTGTGTGCCTAATTACAGGACCCCTTGTTCCAAAAAGCACTGCATGTCTACAAAACATCTGTAGGGCTTCAAAGAGTCTAAGATTCCTCTTTCTGTTCTGCAATAAACTTCTTTAATCTCAAAAAATTAGAAGCTGTTGGGGAGAAAGTTATGTCATTTCACATCTCCTTGCTCCAGTGACCTTACAGACATACGAATTGCTGTTGATATAAAACCATGAGAGTTTATTCCACATGCAGTTCCTTTTACTCATGAAAAGACAGCTGACAGCTAAATACCTTTCATGAGAAAAATACATCTGCCCTTCTCCACCAGAGAGGGTGGAGACTGTTACAAGACTTGATCACACTATGGAAATGGTTAATATCGGGGAATGCAAACAGAAGAAGGTGTAAAGCTCACATATGGGAAGACACCGAGCACAATACATGGCACTCATCCTTCAGGGCTGACTTGAGGATATTTCTGTCCATTTGAATGATATATTGCATTTTTCTTGAGCCTTTAAAAAATACTATGACATCATTATCTGACTATACCTCAATTTCCTGGTAATTTTTGTCCTGGCACACTCTCTATGTGTTAATTACAAAGCAGTCATCAGTTAGTGAACCGAGAAAACTGATTTGAAGCCCTTTCAATCTCACTGCACTTCTCTGAATGCAGCTTTGGCCAATTTTAGAGAGTTAAGTTATAGAGTCCCATAAACTCTCTAAGGATTAAAACAAAGCAAATATAAGTCTTTCTTTACACCAAGGATCCAATGCTGCATAGTTATATTTTTATAAAACAAAATTTGATAGGAATGTGAAGGTAGCAACGTCACTTACTGTAAGAAAACAAATTGAGAAAAGATCCACTTTGACAATGTGCTGCTTAGTTTATTTCAAGGCAGTGATTAACCTATAAGACTTTTGTAAAGAATAGAGAATTATTATTTCTGAACAGAATGCATTCACTAGTAACTTTTCCCTTTGATGCTTGCTCTAGTTTCCACTTTTTTAATTTAAACTTTAAGTAATTATCTCTTGTCACTGCTACATACATTGCAAAGATGGTCTTCAGTCTGACTATTGTTTTGTTTGGTCTGTGGTTTTCACAACTTTTTTTTTTTTTAATGAATGCTATCTTTTAAAGATATGGAGATATCACATAAGAATCAAGGTTTCTACATGCTCTTGAAAAATTCATCTTTTGACTTCAGGTTTACCTTCCCCCATGACACCATGTTGGAGTTGCAAAGCAAATGCCCTTGTGGACAAGGTATGCAAGCTCACCTTGACACTATGCCCATCCTCACCATTTGACTTGTTTAGGCTACCCTCTAGTCCCCCAAATATCTGAGTTTTCTACTTCCAAGGTAGCTTATTAGTCGAAGTAATTTTTTTAAGAAAAATGAGCCTTATGATCTGATCCCTGTTCTTGATGGAAATTTCCATGGTAATTTATTTCTATCACAATCCTCCTCATAATAATTCACCCTTCCAGGAAATCAATGCTATAGTGAAAAAACAAAAGATCAAGTGGCTGGTTACCAAACTTACTACTATGAATGATAACATAAATGAAGGAGGAGGAGGAGGAAGAAAAGGTAGGTGGGGAGGAAGGAAGAATGGAGGAGCAGGAAGAAGAGCAGGACAAGGAATAAAAATGAAAAGAAAAGGGGGGGAGTTACTGCTCTTCTTTTTGTAGTGGAAAAACAAAGGCAAGTTTTATTTCAATTTGGTGTTTCTTTTTAATCATCGGTCAGTTCTTATAATATTAGACTTAATAAATAAATATCAAAATTTTCCCTTTATAGAGAATCTCTACAGTGCAGTCAGGAAATCACTCAAGCATAACATGGCAAGGCCCTAAACATCAGATTAGGTGAAACTGGTTTATCATGAATACATTAACCTAGAGTTAATTTAAATAAGTCAGGGCAAACTTGCTGACTAAGTTATTCTGCTCTGGACCTGGAGACAACTCCTCTACACAAGAGCTTACAATGGAAATTCACTTTAACGTGCAAAACCTAGAGTTAAGTAAGTAACATGAACCATCCCCAAGAATCTCTAAACCCTTTATTTAGGATATTCTTCCTTAATACTCTGTGACCTAAGAAATAGCTTGGATAACAGGCAAT
Source organism: Bos mutus (assembly GCF_027580195.1). NCBI lineage: Eukaryota > Metazoa > Chordata > Mammalia > Artiodactyla > Bovidae > Bos > Bos mutus. The sequence goes on from NC_091617.1 coordinate 76,573,840, forward strand.
AATACTCAATGTCATTATTTTCTTTATCATGGGAGGGGCATAAAATGACACTCCTTTATGTATCTCTGGAGATTTATAGGACAGCCTTGGCAAGAAGTGAAAATAACTTGTGATTAACAAATGTACCACTGGCAGGAGACAAGTCTATTGACTTCTGTTTCTCAGCAATGAAATCTAACAGCTACTCGGTTAAGATCAGCCCCAGTTAAGGCTCAAGCGTTGATGAGAGAAGTGTTTCCTTTCGACAAGGAAGCTGATAAATCATATTCATCATGGAAAAGTTTGTCTGTACATCATGTCCTTTGATGGGCTATTCTTAAAAGAGTCCCAAGATTCCAGAAGGCCATGCAATGGGCTGGCTTGCATTAGATTTCTGCAGAGCTGGCAGCCTTCTTCTGGAAGTCTTACATTACAGGTAACCCGATGACAGGCAGGATGGGCCACAGGCATGCATCTCAGCTCGCCTGTGGAGGAGCCAAGGGGAGCAAGCTTGTGAGACCAATAGGCTGGGATCAATGAAACTCTCTTGGGGAACTGGATGTTCCCCTTTCAAATGTCACCTCCCTAATCTCTCCACTTGCTCAAGTTATATTCTTCAAAGCTCTGAACACAACATGAGGCTGGCATGATTAGGAAAGTCAAAGAAGAGGACATTCTAAATCATGGGTGGAAGAAAAGGCATTGAATTCATGAACAGTGAACAATCAAGCTCAGAATGAAGGGATGCTGTTCAGAACATAGTCATTTCCTTTGGCCATGGTGGAGAAAATCAAGTTTCTTTTTTCATATTTATTAAGGGTCTGCTGTATGCTGAATATGACTCTGAGCGCTAGGTCAAGGTGCCTGTTCTATGAGACCTTCATATCTATGGAAGGAAAAAGTCACCAGAGCAAAAGGGATGTATGTCCAAAGGCCAGAGCCATTATCTCAGACTGAGGACAACAGAAAAAGACTAATCTGAGGATTTTCCCAGTATTTGCATGCAGATAATACTGTGTGTCATGGGTTGTGGGAAAAACAGCTCTCAAGATGAATACAGGTCAAGACAGATTGATATTCACACAAAAAAGTCTTGTCCTTGGAGTCCAGCAAAAGAAAGCACTTTACTCCCAGAAGTGGTGTACTTAGCAGTCCTCTCAAAGCTCTAGTAGGTGCCATAGAAAACTCCTCTTTTCCTTACTCTCAACTCCAAAAGCATTCCAGCTCAGTACCTGAGGTTCATTTGAATGACCAGGGAGTATTTTGTCAAGTGAATATGACATAATTTATAGCATAGCCAATTCCCCACTGCTGAGCATGTAGGTTGCCTCCAATACTTTTGGCACAAAAAACCCAGATATTCTTTACTAAAAACAAAGAATTAAAAAAAAAAAAAAGATATCCCCATAAATGAGAAATAAACACTGGAATTCACCAGGTTCTTAAAACTGGAAAAGGTCTTTCTCAGTGAAGGCAAGGAGAGCCTGCATCTGCTTGGACAGACTTAGGAAGGCTGCATGGCCAGCCTGCAGCATGGCAGCCAGCACATGGGAGAGCCTGATACCACCCTATGCCATTTAGTCATATATTTGCTTGGTGGATAATATCACAGTCCTATGGGGCTGCAGTATGCATGTTAACAGCCCAAAAGCACTAGGAAAAAGAAAAAAAATAGAAGATACTTTCCTTTGAATTCTCTCAAATTACTACTTATGGCACAACTGAACACTCAATAAAACTAATCAACTCATGAAGCAAAGAGATTCAAGTTCAGACTCAGTAAATGCATTTGTGTCTACGACTAGCCAGTGCCTTTACACATGCCACATAATCCTCACGATAAAGAAAGTATAAGGAAGGTATGAGCATTCCCATTTGCAGGTGGTACAGTCAGGTTTAAAGAAACTGAACTCTTCGAGCAGGTCCTAAATGCTGCTAGTAAATTTCAGGGTTGAATTCTGCACATAAGTTTCTTTCTATTTTCAAATTACCATACTGACAACTGGCCTATGACTGATGAGTCTTAGCTATAATGCTAGACCAACACTTTATTATATTAAATGGTAGGCCTCTATCAGAAAGTAGTAATTACATTGTAGAAATAAGAAAGTTTGAAATTAAGTCCTAAATTTCATGTTGGTTTGGGTGTGACTACATGTGAGTGTGTCTGTGTGTGTGGAAGACAGAATATGGAAAATGTCATTGTTCTTCACTTTATTTCACTGGAAAAATTTTAAAATAGAAACCACATTTTCATGGAATTGGAAACACACTCATATCCATTATTGGAAACAGAAAAAGCAAAAGAAATATGCACATATACTTTAAAGATATTAATTATATTTTGGCAGTGAGTCTGAGTAAAGCCAGAAATTATAAGAGAAAACAATGCAAAAGGATGACAAGTGAAAAAAATGGTACAAACAAGATTTTTATTAAAGAATTACCAGAGGACGATGTGGTAAGTGTGACCCTTCCTAATGACAGCTGCTTCTGCTGTTTCCAGCTTGTGGGCAGTTTTTAAAATTTGGTGTTTTATTTTGAAAGACTGCTTTAAAATGTACAGATGCCTAAGAAATAGATGTATATAATGTAGCATAAAAAAATGTCCTTTGTTAGGTGGTTTCACTCCATGCTACGCAGGGCCTGCTAGTGCTTGTACATCCCTGATTCTGTCAGTAAAGAGAAAGGCAGTCTAAATAGGATGGTAAGTAAGTAAGTAAGTAAGTAAGTGGTCACTCAGTCATGCCTGACTCTGCGACCCCATGGACTGCAGCCTACCAGGCTCCTGTGTCCATGAGATTTTCCAGGCAAGGATACTAGAGTGGGTTGCCATTTCCTTCTCCAGGGGAATCTTCCTGACCCAAGGATCAAACCTGGGTCTCCTGCACTGCAGGCAGATTCTTTACCAACTGAGCGACCAGGGAATCCCAAATAGGATGGTAGAAATACTTGAACTGGGAGAGAGGCAAGCCTGAGTTCCTATATCTCCTGGGCTGGTAATGAACCAAGTAACCTATACTTCTTGAAGTTTCCTCACTTCTAAAACTGGGGAAAACAGCCTTGGTTCTGAGGTTCCACCTGAGACAAATGTATGAGAGAACACTTTAAAATGTGCATCAGTGTGAGAATATACGATGTGGCTCAAAGAGTTAGATGCTCCTAATGTATAAGATACTGGTGTCCATGGCTAAGAATTACATGTTTTTAGGTGATCTCAGCAGTTACTCAAACAAGAGTTTAAATGCGCTGGATTTAGAAGAAATGTAGCTGGGCCTAAAAGAAATCTAACTGTGAACAAGAAAGAACGCTAATACAAATGTAAGTGCCAAGTGCTGTATTAGTAGGATGGAACAGACATCTAATCAATTTTATTCTGTAATACCTATAACATAGACTGCAGACAACTGAACAGAAATCCTAGAAAGGCAAACCAGCTTAACCAAGGTCACTGATTAGTGGCAGGCAAAAACTTGATTAGAAGCTAAGTTCTTTTGGAACTTCCCTGGTGGTCCAACGGCTAAGACTCTGTGCTCCCAATGCAGGGGACTTTAAGTTTAAACCCTGGTCAGGGAACTAGATCCCACCAGTCCCATGCCTAGTTATTTGTTTGACTAGGCACAAGCAAATAAATGATTTTTTTTTTTTTTTTTTAAGAAAAAGATCCTTCTAAAACCTTTCTATGTTGATGATTAATACTACTTCACCTAAGGAAAGGGAGTACTTTTCACCATATTCACCCTCTTCAGAGGCACAGACTGAATTCTAGAAAGATGAAGTGACTTGGCTAAGGTCATGAGGATGATCATGGTAAGAATCCAGGTTTTCTGCTCCCAAGAGATGCTCTTTCACCACAGTGCCTACCCCTTTTGTAGGGTTCTGATACCACTGCTGCCACATGTAATGAACTTTTACCATGTACTCTACAAAACATTTTCTTTGCTGTTTAACCTACCACTTATGTAAACATGCCTAACCTTTTTTATTGAGACACTGTAATTTTCTGAGAGAGGGAGTTTGGTGGAAGATGGTTCAGAACTGTGCTAAAACTGAAAGAAAAAAAAAAAAGCCTTAAGATTTCTGTATGAGGAGGTGGGAGGGAAAAATGAAGAAGATAGATTAATTTAACATTGTAGTTGCATCATGCTCCATCCCCACTCCATGCCCCATCCCCATGCTCCACCCAGCCTAAGCTACTTTAGAAGGGCAGTGATTCTCCATTCAGTGGCACCAAATATGCCCATCATCGCTCAGATGCACTCACTCCTACTATAGTGGAGCTCTGCATGAGCATGCTAGATGAGCAGTAGTAAGCTTTGAAGATCAGTGATTGTAACATCTACTTGGTGAGCCCTATTTGGAAACATATCAGGGCTCCATTTATAAAATGGCTGTTCTAATGGCAAAATATTACTTAGATCAATCAACCAATATATCCTTAAGGCCTATGGACTTAAGTTTATTCACCTGGAGTGTCCACCTCCATGAATATTAATATAAAAGAGACTAAACACTATGACAATTGATTTAAAAAAAATCACACACTGAGGAGAGATCCAGTTTTAAGCGAATACTTCTGTTATGGTTGAAATAGGAACTATGACAGAACAACTTCTCAGACCATGAAAGAAAAGCACTATGATAAATTCTTAGACGTTTGGAACATCCTGATGTGAAATGGTAGAAAAAGAAAGAAAGCACATAATCTGGGGGGCAGGGGGTGGGGAGTAGATGAGGTAGTGGTGACAGAATCAGAAATAGGACCAGCTATACAAAAGCCTCTGTAACTTTAGGGATGTCACTGAAACCCCATTTTCTTTCAGTTTTCCCTAGTAAAGTGGGAGTTGCGAAACATACCCTACTGAGTTCACAAAGAAGTGAGGTCAAGATGGGGGAATGTATGTGAAATTATGTTGGAATTTAGTGTTATTAATGCAGATTGGTTTATAAACTCTGTACTACTGGAGTAAAGCCTCAATACTGTGGCATACAAAGAAGAAACGCTTTCCAAAGAAAACTATTTGCCAAACAGGAAATAATCTGTTAAAACAATTTGAAAGCTACTTCTCCATGAGAGGATGACATGTGAAAGATTTTTATAATCCAGGCAAAAGTTAACTTCTTTGACAAATGTGTGCCACTTTGGTCTTGGGCATTCTTTGATCAACCATTTAAAACCAGTCTTATAGGTCTCCTCCCTTATAGTTGACCTTTATTCATGTTATAATAAATTATTCAAATCAACTCTAAAATAGAATAAACATTCTTACAGCTTTATAATTTTTAAAATGATCAATGTTTCCTTTTTTTTTTTTTTTTGAGAAAAGTTATGTTTTCCCAACATTTTTAATGAGAATCTCTTTGAACCTATTTCAGGCTTCTGATGTGTAGTTTTTGAGGCCTTTTTTTGGGGGGGTGGTTACATGCTTCTAAATGTAATAAATAAATGTGTATCAATAAAGTATGAGTCATGTTAAGAGAACCTACATGTATGAACAAATTTAGGCTTTCCTTAATAAATACGAACTAGTCTACATTCTGCAGACTGCAAACACATATATCCTAGGATTACATTTCCCATTCGTGTAATGCTTTACTATTTTGAAAAAAGTTCACACAAAAGGTGAGGCAGGCAAGAACATATCAGCTAGAATTACCAGAACACAGGCCTTTGGTTTCCAGATCAGGTCTGTTCCTACTAAATGGTACTTTTTCTTTTTCTGGTTCAGTGTGGAATATTCCAAACCAAAATATCCTTAGAGGACAGGGAGAACATTTCCACCATTCAATATGGAGTTCTAAGCTTTGATTGAGGAGAGCCTCAGGGGTGACAGACAAATCCCACATACCTGGGGGTCAGGTTCAAGGGCACAGGGGCACCCGTACTCTTACCGTCCACGTCGCGGACTTGGCCGTGCTTGACTGCTGGAAGGACACATCGAAGCTGTGTGGGCCCGGGTAGTCGGTGTTGGAGGGGATGGCGGGTGATGGTGAGAGGGCGTCGAAGGTGGAGCTGGGCTGTGCGTAAGGCGAGGGCGCCGTGACGCTGTTCTGCGCGTGGTCTGTGTTGTAGGGGCTAGTGGACGAGGAGCCGTTCTGGATCTGCTGGTCCATGCTGTTCAGGAGCCCCAGGTTCGTGTATTGTGGCTGCAGGACACCCAGAAACCCGCATGTTAGCCATTTAAGCTGCATATTGTTGCTTCTCAAAAGACATCTTTTGGTGCATGCCTTCCACAGAGATCAGCCTCAGATTTGCCACACTTTACACTCAAAGGAAAATGACTAATTAGTGATGCATAGTTCAAAACACCAAGAGAAGCGCGAGGCGTGTGGGTATGTTTTGTGAAGACCTGCACAGATCACACAGCTTCATGGGTAGCCTTTGGAAACTGAGTCTCCCCAAGAGCATCTGAAAATAGATAATGTGCTTATTCGCAAACTGGGCAAAAAACATCACAGTTCAGTAGCTGCTTATGAATTTCTTAAAACAAATGAATGCCACCTGCTATTCTTTTCTTCTTCTGTCTTGGTAGTCAGAATGAAAAAGACCACTAGATACACGAGCTCTAGAGAAGATTTAAAGGTCAACTTGTCTACTGAGCAAAATGGTTGTCCTCTAGATTTTCTTTAAGTTTTATTCTAAATTCTGTCTCAGGGTACCAACTTGCCCCCCAAAACTGGGTTCATGAAAACTGGAGGGGAAGGAGTAGCAATGTTAGGAAGAAGCAACTATGTATTTTATTTTTTTCTAAAAATACTTAAGTAAATCTCTTTATTCACAAATATGCAAAATTGTGATTTTTAAGCTTTGTCATATGTATTGGCAATTTAAAAACCTCATCATATTTACCTTAAGTTATATGGTGTGTATATTTACTCACTCAAAACAATAACTTTTAGGAATTAGCGTAGATTATTTGAAAGGAGAGACCACATGTGCAATTTATTTATTTTTAACTTTTTATTTTGTATTGAGGTATAGGCGATTAACAGTGGGTGATAGTTTCAGGTTAACAGTGAAGGGACTCAGCCACACATATTCAGGTATCCATTCTCCCCCAAACTCCCCTCCTATCCAGGCTAGAAAGGCAGCTATATATTTTAAAAGGTAACATGATACCATCCAAACAGCCTAATTTTCCATCTGTTCTTTCATTTTCTTTGTAGTAGTTTATTTTCTAAAGCAGAACATGTGTAAGAGAAATATCTAGTTATGGTTAAAATTCTATATTTTGTATAATTCAGAAGTACATTAGTTCATATAGTTTCTCTGCCAGAAATTGTATTTCTTCTAGGAAAATCAGCACTGAGTAGATAATTCAATAAGATGTTTATTGAAGTAATGATTTAACTTCTCATTTCATTGACAAAAATAATCTTTACTGTATTACTATCAGAAAGGGGAAGTGAATTGCTCAAACATTGGCTAATAAGCCAAGAGTAGTTATTTTGAAACCAAATCTGATTCCCAGTCTACACCATCACACCTGTCAGACTGATCAGATAATTCAAGTCATTCCCGAGTTAAACTGAACACTTTTCCAGAAGCGGCCACCAGCTCGTGTGCTGTTTTCCCTTTGTGAAACCTTCTGACACAGGGAATCCTCATTGTTTCTTCAATTTAGTGATAGGAAAACAAATGAGAAGCAAAGAGAAGGCAGTCCTGTTGGTACACATTTTATAAAGAAAATGAGGAGTCTGGCTCTTCAAGTGAAATATAACCAAGAGTCCCAGAAAAAGTCAAATTAAAGAGAACACAAACTTGTAAAGAAATTGATGCTTGAAAACAATTCATCTTAAGTGTAAGGAAGTTGTTTTACTAAACTTTAAGTATTTCACATGGGGAGGAGAAGGACTCTGCCATTCCATTCAGTCCAGAGAGCATCTGTCTAAATGTTAACAGTCGCATGCCCATTCCATTACATTTATACATTCACATTCCACTGCCGAATGCCATGTCCCCATTTGCTCTTCAGATAACTATTAATCTCTTTACACTTATCCCCCTGCTGACAAGAGCAGCTGTTAGTCTCGCCTCTGCTCTCCCCGGACTTCCACAGCTCCCAGTCCTCCTCGCCTCCTTCTTCACCTTTCCCCCTTGACAGGTGAGGCAGACTGCAGGTGAGACAGCTGTGAGAGAAAAAAACTAAAACGTGAGGCCCTGATGAAGGTGTTCACAACCCTGGCTGAATTAAAGCTCTTAGGTGTCTAAGCCTGGGGGAATGGTCTAGGAAGGGGACTGAAAAGAAATTATTATTTGTGTTCAAGTTAAGGGTCAGTATACAAAGCACTCCTGAGCGTCCTGTAGGAATCAGATAATGCTCCCAGAGGCACGTGCTTCCCTCAAGCAGTACAATTAGGGAGGCAGTCGGCCCTGACAAAAGGGACAAAGAAATTCGCTGAGCACTTTCTCACAGGCAGTAAAAAAGCCTGTTAGGTCAATCCTGTCCTTCTCCTCCTAGCTACACAGAATGGAACTTCAGCTAATTGTGGGCTTGGAGAAGAACAAAGAAACATGGCCCTTTGAATTTTTTTTTCCAATAAATATAAAGAGAAAAGTTTGGGACCCAGCTTTAAAAGCCAGTGAGTAAACACTCAGTGTTACTTGAAGGACTTAAGAGAGATGGAAACTCCATTTACCTCAGAGGTACAAAGAAGACCTTTCTGGGACAGCAGTGAGACTGAACATATTGGGTGGCACTAAAGAAGCAGAAAATGTATTTCAAGTCATTAATAGGTGATGGCTGTGCTTTTACATGCCGTAATTTTTAATCCCATACAGTTCGGGTGAAATATTTTACTTCACAACAATAGGATTTGCTTCCAATCCTGACTCGTCAGTTTATATAGTGTAGAGCTAGATTTCTCAGGTTTGAGCAAAGAGCTGCTAACTATTCAAGATAAAAATGGGAAAACATATTTCAGTTTAAGCTTTCCTCAAATTTTACTTTAAAGAAACAAAAGCTAAATATACTCAGTTGTCTTTTTTTGTATAAACCAATATCATCTTTGTATTAACTAGTCTGAAACACAGACAACAAACCCACCAAAGTAAGAACAGTATGATTAGAAATTTTCTTGGGGGAAAAAAAAGGAAATTTTCTTAGAGACTTCTCATAGCTTTATTAAAAATTTATGTCATAAAGTTGCCATAGGAAATAGTACTTTGGAAGTTAATTTAAAAAGCATTTAGTTAACGAAAACAAAGGGCTCTTATTTGCTTATTTCTTTGATTTGAAGAGAGTGGACATGTTGGTAAAGTACAATTAGAGGCAGAGGGCAGACTGATATAGCCACGAACAAGTGTTAGGTAGGCAGAACCAGCAGAAATTCACACAGCCCATTGCAAAATGAATACTCAGGGCCTATTGTTCATAAATTATAAAGAGTTTCAAAATCATGACAGCAGAGTATTAAACAAAGCACAGGGCCCTTTCATGACTACACATTTTGGAGTCTATGAAGCTACTCTGCCAGGTCAATGTGAATAATATTTATTTCATATTTTCCACCAAGTGAAGCTGGCAGGGTAAAGGAAGCAGTACCTGGACCCTTTGTTTATTGTCTGTAATTTCATAAACACAGACGGGAGAGATTTGTGTTATGCTGGGATGCTACTGAGATGCCAATTTATGATGCCAGGTAAAGTAGTCTCAAACACTCATATGAATAACAAAATGTGCCCTGAAAGAACTCTGTGGGCTCCCCTCGTCCCATGTGTTTCTTATGTAACAAAGTTAGTACATTTGGAATGTACTACGAAGTAGATTGTCCCTTTCTAACCACAAGGTATATTGATGTGGGAATAACCTTAACATACTTAATAGACACTCAGTGAATGAATGAACAATGTTATGTATCTACTGTATCATGTCTGGAAGAAGAGACAAACTTCTTTCCACAAAATTTCTGTCACTCAGTTGTGTCTGATCCCACAGACTGTAGCCCTCCAGACTCCCTTGTCCATGGGATTTTCTGGGCAAGAATACTGGAGTGGGTTACCATTTCCTCTTCCAGGGGATCTTTCCTATCCAGGGATCGAACCCACATCTCTTGAGTCTCCATCACTGGCAGGTGAATTCCTTATCTCTGAGTCACCAAGGAAGCCCATGTCTGAAACAGGATATGATCTTCTTTCCAAAAAATATAAAAGATGAAAATGAACATAATTTGGTATCTATTATAAACCTGGTAAAGTAAAACAGTGGATATTTTTTAAAAACTCAAAGAGATGCTTTAATTCCTATAAAAATAACTTTGAAAGTGAAGATACTGCGTGGACCGTAGAAAATTACCAGCATCTGTAGCTTCAGTGTATTCAGTTTCATCACAAATTAGTTGATCTGCCCTCAGAGAGGATAAAACACACTCTGGTGACAGAAAGCTCAATATTCTGGTTAATCACAGAACACCGTGGAGGTGTTCTAGAACATGAAGCTGGTATGGCAAGTGTAGGGACACCCAGAGGCTGAATCTCAAACTGCCTGCTCTCACCAGTAGGAAAGAGCAAGTAAAGCTGCCATTACCAAATACGGAAAGAGTATTTCCTCATTTTTTTTTTTTAATCTCTTCCATCAGTTATTTTGGATTCTCATAGTCATCTACAGACTCTGATTTATTTCTTCAGTTTGGATGATTAGAATTAAAATAACAATAAAGATGAGATATTTCTCCTGACTTTTCATCATTTTAAAAGTGTTCTATAAAGGCAATCCCTTTAGTTTCACTTCATTTTTCTTTCCTGGATTACATTGTTTGATGAGCTTACATTCTAAATATATTATGAGCCTGAAATTTCTTCTCATCAGCTCAGTAATAATGTATATCAGTATATATCACTGTAAACAAAATTTAATATTGAATGCTTGGGTTTATACTTACTTAAAGTTGACTTTATAATTACTCTACTATAAAATAATTAAATATCAAAAAGAAGTCTAATCAAGTCACATGACTGGTGCATCATATTCCATTTCTAAAAATCTCTCTCCTTCAATTTATCTGTGTAAGAGAAATTTTATAAGTTCTCTGTCCTGCTTTTCATAGATATTACTATCTGTAATAGCTACTTTATGGCAAGATGACAACAACAGTCCATACTAAATGACAAGAGATTAATAAAAAAAAATGGGAATAAGTGCCATGTCAGGCATAGGAGAGGTAACTTTGGCAACATATAGTCAACTTATTTGCTTCAATTCAAATGGACCTTTGTCACAGGAAACAATAAGTTGACTAAATTTCATTTGAAAGAAATTATAATTCCTGACTGTTAGAGATGACCAGGGAACTGAACATTCTTCTGCACTCCTTTTACTCCTAAATGGATTCTAGTAGTGCAGAACAACTCTGAACTGAGACATGGGGTCAAAGTCACAACTGCCACTAATGTGTCATTTATCCCTGGGCAAGGTGGTGGCTCAGACAGTGAAGAATCTGTCTGCAATAAGGGAGACCTGGGTTCGATCCCCGCGTCAGGAAGATTCCCTGGAGAAAGGAATGGCTACCCACTATAGTATTCTTGCCTGGAAAATTCCATGGACAGAGAAGCCTGGCAGGCTACAATCCGTGGGGTCACAAAGAGTCAGATACTACTGAGTAATTAACACTTTTATTAGGTGCTTAAACCAACCTGGACAGTAGTTTCCTATAAAGTAAAATCTATATAAAATTGAGGAGATTGAATCTGATGATGAGACATACTGGTGAACCATTCTAACATTCTTCTAGGGCTGACTATTCTCATCTACAATACTATTTAAATATAATGCCAAAAGATTGCTTTCGAAAAAGGAGATGACTGGTTTTTGTGTTTTTCTTCTTTCTTTATATAGATTTGCCAGAGCAAGCCTACAAATCCAAATTGTTTCAGGCAGCATATATAGCTTCTTCAGCTAATATAACCTTTCACCTCAGGCTTCATGGAGGTGCTTTTTGAACATTCTAAAAACCCTCCTGGGAAAAGAAAACAGTTTTCTTTATGACCCTGGCTTTGCAAAGCATTCATTCGATTATGCTGTAGCAGACAGTACTACATTTTTATCCCCAAATATTGGCAAGATAGTGACTTTTCAACAAGCACTGCCTGAGGGAGAAATACTTGTCATTTTTTTGTTTTCTACCACCTGCCTCACCTCAAAGAATGATGGTTTGTTTCATGCTAGAATTAAACACAATTGATTGAAAGTGCTCCAATTGTCAAGAAGATATTTGTATTTTAATGTCAAATTAAGGCACCGTCTTTCCACCTTAAGAATGTACTGAGCGTCACATTTTTCTCAAAACTAGGTTTTGTTAAGTAGAAAATATATTTTATTTCTTTCGTCTTCCAAATGATCCTAGAAATAAGTGTTTAGAGGTAAAATATACTCATACCTTATAACAAACAAAATGTAAAAATAAAGGTTTTAAACATATAAACCTAGAAAGACAGACTGCAAAGAGTTTATCAGAATGTTTTATTTTCTAATACAAAGTGTCAAGATTCCTTTGAGGTCCATAACTCAGATTCCATAACTTAAGAGAGAGCTCCCTAAAAGCTCCAGCCAAGACTGACAAGGGCAGGTGAGACAAAAAAATATAAAGTTGGCTAATCCAGTAGACAACAGTGTCAACAAATATTAGCCATAGTACTTGAAAAGCCAGGAAGTGTGAAATATAGTGAAGCTAAAATTCAATCTAAATACAGCTAAATTACACTGTGTAGAGCTCAGTTAAGGAAAAATAAACTTTAAATTCTATGATTTCATTAAGTACTCCCTTTTAGTAATAATGACAAATAAATAAAACTATTATCATGAGCATCCTCAATTCTAAAAGAAACTGACATCACCATTACATGCCAAAGAAGCATTGGGCTTAGCAGAAAGGTATAACTTTAATATTCAATAATTCTCGATCCAGATAATATAGCAAAGTATACAGAGTTTTAGTTTCTTTAAAGTGAACCAGGCATTATTAATTAAAGTCAGATCAAAAATGCGTTTGAGGAAATTTTCAATCTATAACAATCCATGTCAATATTTTTTTAAGTAGACATGGTAATGCTAAGAAAAGAAAGTACGTAGTAATGGAGATCTTTAGTGAAGGTTATACCATCTACAGGGAAAACATACCATGGTAACTTTAGAAGCTCGTCAATAATGTTTTGCTGGTTTTTAAAGTGAGTTTATGGAGAAGGCAATGGCACCCCTCTCCAGTACTCTTGCCTGGAAAATCCCATGGACGGAGGAGCCTGGTAGGCTTCAGTCCATGAGGTCGCTAAGAGTTGGACACGACTGAGTGACTTCACTTTGACTCTTCACTTTCATGCATTGGAGAAGAAAATGGCAACCCACTCCAGTATTCTTGCCTAGAGAATCCCAGGGATGGGGGAGCCTGGTGGGCTGCTGTCTTTGGAGTCACACAGAGTCAGACACGATTGAAGCAACTTAGCAAAGTGAGTTAAAAATATTTAAAAATAACTTTGGCAATGTGTCTAAACTATTTCAGAAACTATGACTTAAAAACAGGTGATTAAATGTGATTAACGTTTTATCACAGGTGATAGTTTTGCTCACCATGATATGAAACTGATTTCGATAAAATAATGGTACCCATCAAGGTTAAAATGATCTGAACCCTGTATGGTATCCTGACTTTAATCCTCTGTGAAAAGAATCTTAGGTATTATATTACTATTGACTACTACTACTACTAGTACTAAATTCTTTCTGAGTCTTACTCTGTTCCTTATAGTGTTTAAGTGCTTTGCATATATTTACTCATTTAATTATCAGGAGCTAGTGGAATTATTATCTCATGTTTCATGCATATTTTATAGATGAGGAAACTGAAGCTCCACAAGAGTAAGTGCTCACGGTAGTAAGTGACAGAACTCAGATTTGAAACCAGAACATCTGGCTTGAGATTTACCCACTGTTTTAAGTATCCTTCACTTGGAGTCACTCGGATTTCTGCTTGAAATCTTTATCTAAGAGTTACATTCAACGAAAGCATACTTATTTCATATCTAAAGAAAATGCTTTCCATTCATTAAAAACAGGATATAAAGCCTTAACTATTCGTTTGGAGACCCAGCACCTTGGTACTATGTCTGGAAATTCCCTGAAGATCTGACCATGTCACTCTCATGCTTGAACATCTTGAAAAGGTTTCTAATCTAGAGCCCAAGGCCTCCAATCTCTAAGTGCCTTACACCACACTATCTGAGACCCTCCTTTTTGGTCACTAAAGAATGGCATTCCTTCAGTTTTTCAAAAGCAAACTCCTTCAGTCTTCAAGCCTTTTGTACCTGCAGGCTGCTTCACAACTGGTCTTTCAGCTTCAACGTCATGTCCAAGTTGAAGCCTCTCTGGAGTGCTCAGGTAAGTATTCTTTGTTTCACATTGTCATGGCACAGTAACTTTCCCCTTTACATCATATAATTATAATTGAAATTAATTACTACATAATACTTTTAATGCTGGTTTACTCTGCTAGAGAATAACTTATAAGAGGTAATACCTGGTTTGTTGAGTGCGGAGTCTCATCTGCAACCATGGCTGAGACATAGTAGATGCACAAGAAATATTTAAGAAATGCAAAAATTTTCAAAATGAAAATCACCTTCAGAAAGTATATTCTATTCTAACCCAATTGTAACCCAATTAAGGATTGCTTTCTTGTGTTAAAGTAAATGGCTCCAAATCAGTCACCTCTTTACATACCATTGCCCTTAAATGTTACAGTGAATCTCCAAATAATCTCAATGACCTTAAATTTGTGTTTTGATTTGTTCTGCTAGGTGGGAATTGTGCTTTTAACTTTAGCTTTTATGGGAACTAGTAGCAGAATAGCCAGTCCTGTCACTCACAAGGCCATGAGTAATACTTGGTAGCTCACACCTATCTGGGAAGTTTATTAATGACTTCTACTTCCTTGAAACAAACGCATACACATTTTTGTGCCAAGGTGGTAATTCTTACCTGATGGTCTAGATATTATTTCTCAAGCATCTAGGTCAGCAGTAAGAATCTAAATCTTTGTGGTCATATAATGATTTACTTCCTATGGATAGAGAAACCACCCAGACACAAGCTTCAAGTAAGATGTTAGTTTCTGGTAGAGAGGCCACAGAATTGGTCCTTCCATCTCTAATTTCCATGACTTTCTGCCCAGTTAGCTAGAATTCAGTTTAGAATAATGCCATAATTAAAGGCTTACAAATGTGTTGGGTGTTTTGAGGAACTGAGATAGTAGTTTATCAGACTTATAAACCATTTCTTGCAAATGGTCTAAATTCATGACTTCATTTTCTAGACTTTTAACACCCCCCATCACACACACACACACACACACACACACACACCAGGTTGAAACATTAGCCTCTAGCTTCAATTGGAAAACTAAAGCATTAAATAAGGACCATACCCCTCCATTTTACTATTTTATATATGTTCAATCAGAAACACTGTTTCCAAGTTCTAATTTGCTTTTGCTTGTCAAGTTCTTTGCTGATTGCTACATTTTCATTATATTTGAGATAATTAAAGTTTTCAGTGATTTACTATGCTTTGTAATTAGATATGGTGACTTACATAAGGTGGAAGTGTTTCTTTTAGATTCACTTTTAACTGCAAAATAAAACCAAGGTTTCCAGCTATGCCAAAGTCATGCCTTACTTTGAAAAGACACGAATCTATTCATTTCATTCTATTTACTCCCCTATGAAAGTAACAATCAATCAATCAGTTTAATAATTACAACAGTTCATTAATGTCTTATTTGAACAACAACAACAAAAAACTGAGGCACCACATTTAAGAACAAAATGACTTAAAGTTTTCTCAAGCATCCTTTAGTAATGACACCATAGAAAACAAAATGTGAACGTGTTTGCGAATCATCAAGTTTATTCATCCAGAGCAAACCACCCACATCCTTGGTGATGATCGAGAGACATCAGGGGACAAAATGAATGAAGAGAACAGTGTGGAAGCAAGTAAACACATTTACAAAGTGACTGCAAAGCAAGATAAAGATCTAATATGTTCTGTTTTGTAGAAAACTCAAACACATTCTCTGTCCTCCAGGTAATCAATTAAGTGAAAGCAGTACATCTTACACTGTTTACTTCTGTTAGAGAGCAAGCCATTCCTTACTAAGGAAACTTCTCTTTCTTTCAAAACCTTTGCCACTTGAAGTATAAGGAAATAAATAGCTGGACTCATTAAAAAAAAAAAAAAAAAAAGACTTGCAAGATGTTAGAGAAAGCCATATGATTCAGAACCTTCAGGTGGAGGCCAGGCTTGTACAATGTGTGCGGTTAGTTGCCTTGCTCTCTGCACAGTTATAAACAGCCATTTCTGTAAGTATTTATAATACTCCATATTTTTATCTGAAGAGAACCCTCCGAGCAGTGGCAACAGATACATGCCTCCAATGCATTCAGAAACATTATTTGGTGACCGCAGGGAGGATGTAGAGATAAATACCACACACCCTTTACCCTCTAAGAGTTTCCAGTCTATAGACTTGGGGAAGCAATCAGGGTGGAACAGAGAAGCACAAAGAGTTCAGAGGAAGTCTAGGTGATTCTGGGAGGGCAGCCAATGAAACCTGAGATATTTTTAAGGATGAAGCAGTACCCCCAGCAAGGTTTTAAAACCTGGAAAGGATCTGACCTGAAGATAAATATATGGAAGGTGGAGTTGGAATATAGAAAGAAGGCAGCAAAAGTAACTTCTCTGAATTCCAGTATTCTGATTTTCAGGCTTCCAAGCGCTTTGGGATTATCCACTGAAATAATTTTCCAAGCCTAAGGCTTATTACAGGCTTTGTACTTTATCCAGTGCGACCATTTCTCTCTGTGTAGATCTTGTGGAGTCCTCAACTTTAGCCTGGTGACAGAGTCTCACATGGTCTATTTAAAAGTAATCAAGCCATTCCCAAAACATCTGATGTTGCCTTTTGAGAGGGTAATGGTTTTCCTTTTAATTCTAACTCCATCAATAAAGTGACACTAATCCAGACTGATTTGAGTAAACAGGGCATATTCCCCATTGTCTCTGTGATCTGAGAAAGAATGAACTTGAGAAAGATCACTGCCTGGATTGGAAATGGCCCCTTTGGGTGTTTTGCGCAAGCTTAAAAGGAAAAAGAAAATGCCTGTACAGAGTTCTTTCCAAGGCAAGCTTGCTTTGGGGGTGGTAATGCTCATAGGGGTATTATACTAAACTGCACCTATTAGTGGCTTTAGCAGCAATAAGAAAGTAGAACTATTTCTTTTGTAGTGTTTCCAGAAATGCTGATGAGAGTGTTTCATAAATTTCCGCCTCTGGCAAAACAGCACAGCTTGACTCAAAATTCCCTCTTTCAGCTTTTATAAGAAAAAAAAAAAATTTTTTTTTTGGTCCCATATAAGAAACACGGACAAGATGCAATTCATATCACCATTTTTGCATAAGATATCAGTTTACACTTTACACATATCCACTGACATTCCAAAAATGTTTTATTGTTGCCAGTTATTCCATTACCTAGAAGCACCATGTGCTTTATCCTAACACCAGTAACTGAATTTTAAATTGACAGGTAAATATTATCTGGGAAAGGTATCTCAAAATTTACAGAACAGCTCAGTTTTCCTTTGTCTTTGAAAAGAGACTGAAACTGCATAAAGTTAGTCATTATTTCAAACGTGAAATAAATTTGGAATTAAGAACTAGGTTTTTGGGGCGAGGCAGAAAATGGAAAGGAATGCTTTGAGTATAGGATAGGGGTGCTACATATCAGACCAAATTTAAAAAAAATCAAATATGGGGAAATTTAAAGTACTGTTTCTGAAAAGATTTTTATGGACACTTCAGATAACTACTGTTTTCTGCAAAGGAGGTTGTATAGCAACATGGTCGTATGTGGAACTTCACTGTTTCCCCTAATGTTTGCAGAGGTAAAGGCAGAACAAACCACATTTCAACATCAAATATTTTCAAAATTCACTTTACATCAGTAGAGGATTAGGTCTGTAAGGACAAGAAAGGAATGAGATACAAGCTTGGCCATCCCCCCATTTATCATAGAGCCTCAGTCACCCTCTTAGCGACTCTCTTTGCCCTTTAATCAAGTCACTGAGTTTTCTCCCCAAGTACCTGCCCTTGCCTACCCCACCATCGTCTCTTTAACTGCCTAGGTTTTCATCTTGAGTGAGATGGAAATGATGCAGGAGATTGTGGAAGGAGATGATATGAACAGAAAGAAAGACATTTGCCCCAATATTTCTGTTCAGATCTTAAGTAAAAATGTATATCCTTGTCCAAAGTGAAATTTGAAAATTTTATTTCAAATTTTTTAAGTTTGTAATACCAAGAGCTTGATTTTATTATTGTAATTGTTTTTGATTAAATTAGGGTGTTGTTTGTTTCTTAAAAGATATATTCATATTTGCTTCTGCTCTATTATTTCCCAATTGGGATTCTCACCTTGAACAAAAGTCATACTTGGGATATTGTGTCACATTTAGCTCCATGATCTCTATTTGCTTTTAGAGCAATGACCAGAGAGGAGATTTTTCTCATTCTAAAATGACTACTTAATAAATAAAGTTGACCCTAATTAACATAGAAAATCAGTCTAGAGTTTGTTCCTAGTTTTGATTAATTTAAGAATGCAATTACCAACTCCCTATAAGGGTTAGAAACCTTATCTATCTCTACAGAGGTCTAAGGAATGGGAACAGGAAACAACTTCACCCAAATCAAGCAATCATTTGGACTAATTTTTCTTCCTCCTTGCAGGACGATACCTGTCACTCCTAGAGCATGTAGACAAAGTTTGGATCTCAAATGTAGGAAACGAGTTGCCAGTCCAGGTTCGATGCACGATGCTGGATGCTTGGGGCTGGTGCACTGGGACGGCCCAGGGGGATGGTATGGGGAGGGAGGAGGGAGGAGGGTTCGGGATGGGGAACACATGTATACCTGTGGCGGATTCATTTTGATATTTGGCAAAACTAATACAATTATGTAAAGTTTAAAAATAAAATAAAATTAGAAAAAAAAAAAAAATTCTGAACATGGCCCATGCTTTCCGAATATGCATGGGTTCTAGCTCTTAGTGAGATAAAAGCCCTTGTCATCCTTTTTTTTTTTTTTTTTTTGCTATTTCTTATACAAGTGTTCCATTTTGACATACAGATTAAACACAGGTCAGTTTAAATCAACATTCTCTTTTCAAGTCAATATAGCATGCTCTTTCATTTGGTCCTATGCAGTTGTTCTTTGTACTTTTATTAATCTTCTACCTTCTACCTAGAATGACCTTCCCTCTTCCCGCTGTGGCTAAATTCTAGTTCCAAACTATGTGAAATATTACCCTTATCAAGAACAGATTGACCCACTTCACTGTCTTTGAGAAACCTTGGTGTCTCTTACAACATTTCTGTTTTAAACCAGAGTCACTTATGAATGAATACTTTATGTACAAACTAGGATTGTGACTTCTCATAAGCCAGGGGCTATAACTGCTCTCCTTTTGGTGCCCTAGCACAAGCACCAGGACTATACTTAACTAGTTCTCAGTAAGTTGGGTTGTAAGAAAATGCTTCTTTTCCTAAGGGAGACAATTTAATTGATCTGTGGCTGGGATATCAAAGCTACTGTATTTAGTTTATAGACAAATATATACCACTTTTTTTGGGGGGGGGCAGGGGGTAGGGAGGGGGGAATAATAGAATAAATGGTGTGTGTGTGAAAGTCGCTCAGTCATGTCCAACTCTTTGTGACCCCATGGAGTATATGTCCATGGAATTCTCTAGGCCAGAATATTGGAGTGGATAGCCTTTCCCTTCTCCAGGGGGTCTTCCCAACCCAGGAATCAAACCCAGGTCTCCTGCATTGGAGGTGGATTCTTTACCAGCTGAGCCACAAGGGAAACCCAACAAAACAAACAGTGGGTCTTATTTTATAGGATGACCATATACTTTATCCTCCAAGAGGAACACTTTTGGAAAGTAAAAGGGGTGCTATTGATAAGTACATTTTAATAGCAGGAGTAAATAGGGACATACCAAGACCACTAGTTCCCAACTTATCTATGGCAGGAACCATAGCTATGAAAGAGAGCTATGTGTAGAGAAACACAAGTTGCATGAGACTTTAGAAACAATCCATTTCTACTCTTCCGAATGTTCCAGAGAGGCAGTGGATATCCTTGAAAATCAAGCACCCTATGTGCAATTCAGAGAAATGCATTTTTATACTTCTAGGCAGCCTTCAACAAAGCCCTATATCCCCCCAAGAGCACTCTAACACAGCCCTAATTACACCATTCCTCTGTTTAAAATTCTTCCACGGCTTATCATAGCCACTATATTAAATGTGTTAGGACACTCCATGAGCCACTCTATCTTATATTTCTATCTTTATTTTCTAATTATTTCATACTTTCAGTTCCATCAAAACTATCTGACATTTGAGGACCCCAGTATGCACCTGCTTCTGTGTCTCTGCTGATGCTTGTTTCTGCACCTGAAATCATCCTTCCCTCTTTTATTTCTAAAACTTTAGAAAGTTCTCTACTCATCCTTCCAAGTGAATCCTCATCACACACACATATACATAGACTTGCAAGGTCCTCTTGCTTCAGGGTACTCTCTTTCTCTTTGATACTTTATATTATCTTGCTCACACTTCGCATATGACACTCAAGGTCTCTCCTATATTAATTATAACTGTATATTTTCATTCTCCCTATAAACTGTTACTTATTGGTATAGGAACTGTTTCATATTCATTTTTACATCCTATGTACCATCTTATATGTAACTGATGCTCAGTAAATATTTATTTACACAGAATAAGTCAGTAGTCCCTTTTATAACTTCAGTTTCTCCTCCTCAATACCACTCCTCATGAATATTGACACATTTCAACTTTATTAAAAAGCGTAAGTGAAAATTATAAAATGTTGATAGAGATAACAGCTCAATAAGCCACAGGTCCCTATTTTCTTGTGCCTCCAAACTGTGTCCTGAAGAGAAGATCTGGAATAAGAATTATAGCTTAACTCTTAGATCAACTGTTTCACCTTGACCTTTCAATCCATTCTCTTCCAGAACCAAAATCTGCTACCCTACTGGATGTCCTTCACAGGCAACTCCTTCCCTAAATTGGCCCTGGACAATAAGACTGTACCAGCCATCTGATTTTTTGCTCATCATATATTCAAAAGACAATTCTGAGTTCATTGAGATTTGGAAAAACTTCCATTTTCAAAACAGTAAGACTTTTATGGAAACAACCAGGTTATTTTTCACTGATGTGTCTTTTGGGTCTCTTCCTTACTTACTAATATAAAACAAGTAATGTTTAAAGTAGTAATGTTTAAAACTCAATATGCGAAAAGTTTAATTTCTCACTATTACTCTAAAGGGAACATTTTTACCCATCTGCCTCTAACTCACCAGCACAGATCCTTACCAACACAATTATGTGCCCCTCAAAGAAAGGTTGGGTACATTTGTGGTAACAGAATTCTCAACTGTCTGACCTGTATCCTTCCTTGATAAATTCTCATGACCTCAAATACATACTCCCTTAACATGAAGAATATAGAATCTAAATTCTGTATGTGCTTATTGTCTAAAAAAATTTCAGCAAACTTTGTATTCAGAAAATATGTATTGTATGATGAAAGAGCAACCAATATTTTTTTGATTGTTTTAGTTAAACATCCATTCATTGATATTTCCTACTGTCTCTCCACACCCCCAGTTGAGGATCATTGCTCTTCTAGAAAACAAAACAAACCAAACATGATTTTACCTTATCAAGGTAAAGGATAAGTGATTTATAGGAAAACATGATCTACCATCTGTGATCTCTTTCTCCCAGTCCCTTCTGGGCTTGAGGGAAACCAATTGTAAAACAAGTAGTGCAATCTAAGACCACAGCATGGAGTGAGGAACGGCAACCAGCCTGACACCTGAATTAAGTCTGCAGCTTCTGTTTCTTACCGCTGTGATTTTACCTACGGTGCTAAAAATCGCAGAGGTACAACATTGGAAATTTTAAAAGAATTCATGTATTCACTTCAAAGATAAAAACCACTCCCACAGGGGAAAATCTGATTCAGTCTTTGGAAGTGGTATTGGGACAGGAAAGACTATTTTCCTTGCCAATATGCACCCAGAGGTCCATTAATTGGCAATGA
The DNA here is from genome assembly GCF_027580195.1 of Bos mutus. Classification (NCBI taxonomy): domain Eukaryota; kingdom Metazoa; phylum Chordata; class Mammalia; order Artiodactyla; family Bovidae; genus Bos; species Bos mutus. Next base: position 76,596,010 of record NC_091617.1, read on the forward strand.
CCTGAACTTATTCAGGTCATTGGAGGCTCATACTGCTGCTTCAGCACTTTTCTTCCTACTCTCAACTAGATTTGCATACCAGTTCTTTCTGGAAACTTTTTGGAGCAGTTGCCATGACTCAGAATAGCCCTTTTTTAGAGTATACTCTCTCCTTTTTGGTATCAAAGAGAAAAAGGTTAAGTAAAAGGGACTCATTTTTACAGCTATAGCTCTCTCAGAAAGAGAAGTCATTAACCTCGATTTGTAAAATGAGGTGATTCAATATATGAGCCTTGAAGTCTTGAATGTTGTAACCCATTCACCAGTCCTTTTTCATCTTCATACACAAGCCCAGATAGGGATTTTTAAATAAAATACCGTCCTTCTAAGGAGGAGTTTGAAAGTTTTCAAAGTCTCTCTCGGTGTCTCTCTGTCTCTCACACACATACACACACTGGACCCAGGTTTTTTGGTAAGAAAATGGAACTCCAACTTAATCTGTGAAGAATTTCCTTTCTTTGGCGCCTCTCTCTCTAAGCTTTAGACCAGTTCTGGAGGCTGTGTCATTCCACCCTGGCGCACTGGAAAGGTACTTGCTCGAGGCCTCTTCATTGTAACCCAAGGGTGGAACCTTAAGCCAAGCCTGTTATATCCAACTTGCTTTCCCCTCCCTTCCGGACCCTTTCCTGTTCAATAACAGCTTCCCCAAATTCCTCTCTGCTTGAGGGCAAAGAACTGGAAAGTTAGGGGAAAGAGGAGGAACAGCTTGCTTATATTGTTTTTGAGTTACCAATCCAAGGAAGTTGCTGGCAAGTTAAATGGAAACATTATTTGAAGTCAGAGAAAGGGTTGCGATTTTCAAATAATTTTCACTCTCACGGGACGTGGCATGCCTTTGTAGTCTTAATCTAACAATTTAAAAACAATTCTTATATGATAATCATAAATGGCTGATTCTGTATTGACGGTTATTCATGAGTGTTATCAGAAGGTGAATACTAAGACGTTATAAATTTGGAAAGAAATTTCTACATTCTCAGGGCCATGTGGTCCCAGGCATTTCGTATACCTCCTTGTAGAACTGCATTTCTACAAAGGGCTAGTTATTCAACCCTATGCAGAAAAGAAAGCTGTTCTTAAGCAATAGAACGGAAATGAAGCCATGGAGATAACATATTATACACACTAGCGGAAGGATATAAAAATCATGACAAAATACAGGAAAAGACACAGGACAGTAGAGAAATGCCGCCATATTTTTTTCATCGGTAACTTCTGTGTATGTTAGCATTTCAAAAGAAAACAGACAGTTGCTGTCTCTTCAGCATCTGACCACACATCCCCTAAAGTTTTGAAAAATGCAGACTCGTGTAAAGGTATTTTCTTTCACCGTGAGGACGCCATACTATCACATACAGCATGACTCCTTTACCTCCATAAAAGGCAGTCATTCGTACAAATAGCTTCTCATCACAGTATTTATGCAGTTTCTTTTTTCTTTTTTGAGGAATAATCAGTTCTTTCTACTTTACATCAGCTTTATACTTTTCTTAGAGATACTTCAAAGTCAACTTTTGTTTCTAACCTTTTTATTTACACACACAGGAATCCTAACCTGATTATAAATGCGCGCCAAATTTTTCACGAACACAAAGTCAGATATGATATGACTGACAGATCTTTTCCTTTTTTTTTTTCATGATCAAAACAGGACAACATTGGATCAAATAGAAACAAGATAATCATAAATGTTACGTCCATTTTTTGTAATTGCTTAGTAACATTTTAAGCTGACTTTCAATATTAAAGCAAAACAAGAAACTCAAGTTTCTCCACCGAGGACAAGCAAGCCTACTTGAATGTTTTAAAGGAAAATAGGCACTTCCTTTTCCTTCTTTAGATAACTCGATATTTCCCCTGCTATATTTACACAGTTCAGGTGTCTAGACAATAGCACGGTCAATATGAGAGCACTGGCCCAGCTTTGTCGCCGGTGTGGAGGCTTCCCTTGTGCATTCTGCCCAGAGTACTGTGCATTTTGTTCTGATTTTTAAGGAGCTCTATTTGAATACTCCAGTCTACTTTTCGAAGCATTCACCTGCAAGCATTTTCATCCGAAACACTGAACTCACTCTCTTCACACTGCACTCCCCCCTCCCCAGTCTGATTAGTGTCAACACAGCTGCCCTATTCTGAGGAATGTAAACTAATATTGTTGTTAGACCTCCCTCAACCTTAGGAAACTTCCTCAAAGCCTTAGAGTCTCTTCAGGATTTTTTTTATTCAGAGATTTAAATCCCTGAAACAAATGTGTTGAAGACAGATCAGGGCGGCAAACATTAATTCCTTAAATAAAATCCTATGTGCTATAATATACATTTACATGTATGCATACATAAATATTTAATAATGCATCACTCCATAATAACTCATTATACAGTGAAAGTTGAAGTCAAATCACCAGACAATAGGGACCTGAGTGAAGTCCCTTCAGGATTTAGGTGGATCTCTGGATTGACAGACTTCAAAACGGAGATGGCTTAAAAAAAAAAAAAAAATCTCATCTAATTACTTAAAAAAAAACAAAAAAAAAACACTTAATTTGCTTTTAGGATGAAGTCTGGAGACAAAACTGAGAACTTAACTAAGTTGAGACACAGTCAACAAATTTGTCCTACTGGTAAGTGAAAACCCAACAGAGGAGTCATTTCAGTGAGTCTGGCAGAATATGATCTGCTCTCTTAGATTGTTCTCATACAGAGTGATTTTCTAAACTCCTGAATATTGAGCTTCTTCAAATACATAACATCTCCCCAGAAATTTTTCTTCTCCCTTTTCTCCTACTGTTTCATCTTTTACTTTAAAAACACTCTTACAGTCACCACAGAAAACATTAACCAAGAAAAAGAGATTCCTATACACAGTTTGCAAAAACATTACATTGGGTGACCAAGAACCACAAATATGTAAGCTTTTATTTTAAAAAGAGAAATAAAAATAGCATCTCTAAATGGAGTGCTAAAATCTAAAAGCCTTACCTCACTAAATTGAGTCTGGGCATTGTTTTCCAGGTACAACATGTTAGCTGTAAGATTGATCAATGCCGCTGTCCTCTCTTCTGGCTCCAGGATTTTGCCAACCCCCCCACCCCCTCTGAGACCCTTACAGTAGAAATCTACTAGGAAGATAACAGAACTCAAGTCCTTCTGTCTCTTTCTCTCTCTGTACATAATTTTAGGTTCCCTCATATATACCCAACTATAGGCATGAGGGGGCGGGACTCTTCTCTTTACCTGTCCAATCCATCAACTTCCACCTGGACTCCTCCACTCCAATGGAGTGAGGCCTCTCCCATCTCATTAAGTAGTTAGAATTCCTTATCACCAATCTTTAAAAGAAAAGGAAAGAAAGAGAGAGAGAGAGAAAAAGGACACAGGAGAGAGACAGGTAAAACTTTCCCTTGTCTCTTTCATAAGAAAACACACTCTTTCCTGAAAACAAAATCTCCCCAAACAAACCACAGATCGTACCACCACCAGGACTTAAAGAAGGCACTTCAGAAAGTTATTTTACACTTTGCAACAAAAAGTAAAGCTTCAGGAAAAGCTTTCAGAAGTTGGTTTTTTGTTTTGGGTTTTAAAACCTAGATGTGGATTTTCAAAAATGATTACACAGTTAGAAATTTGGGGAAACTACCCAAATCAATGCATATATATACTTAATATAAAAATTTAAAAATCCACTGCCTGATAGGTAAAGGATTTCCCACTTCTCCCTAGAGAAATACCAGTGGTTTCAAGCAAATCTATGCCAACATAAGCCACTTGATTGTTCAAAGCATGTTTCAATAACAATTTAAATCATTGGCCCTGTTAACTTGTAAAAACAAACAAACATCCATATTATGTACAGGAAATAGAAAAGCTGGGAAAAGTGCCCATTTTTTTTAAAAAGCCCTTAAAAAAATGCTTTTTTTCTATCATTATTTCTTGAAATATAGAATCAGCACAATAGCTTATCTATTTGAATATTTATTTTCTCTACCATACCTAGTTTTTATTAATGCTCAAAGATAGTAATTTTATAAACAGATAATTAATTACTATTAACTAGAATAAATCTTCAGGTCTGAAAGACAAGTCAGATTTTGCCTTAAAAATATATTTACTTAAATACACAACATTCATGTAGAATTAGGTTTTGCTTGCTATGGATTCAGAGAAGATGAAATGGATCCTGATGGCTACTGTGGGATCCACTAACATATGCTCATTGCTGTGGAGTATAATTTAGTTAGACTTATATCTAAACATCACTTCTCACCTCACACTCGGGAATCCAAATTACCTCTGTCCTGCCTAAAAGTTACAACTGGACAAGATATCTATAAGTGAATACTAAGATTACTTCCAAAATTTAGAAGGAGATTAGAAGAAAACTAGAAACCAGAATAGATTAGCATATAAACCTTTAAAATACCCTTTAACATTTAAAATGTGCAAATGCATTCATGACCTTGGAGTTGCCTCCCCTTTACTTCACTTTTTGCCTCCATAAAATGCATGCACATAAAGGATAATATGATCATGAGGTGATATTTATCTTACCCCTAAGTTATTGGTAAGATGCTGCATTTTTGCAAAAATTTTTCAGTAATACCATTTTATTTCAACTGTGCAAGGATATGACAACACTAATTCTACAAATTTATATCAGACAAAATGTTGATTTCTTCACTGAAATACTGGGAAGGTTATCTCTTACTATCTGTAATTAACCAAAGAAGCACAGGCTACAAGACAAAAACAAAAACCAAAAGAAAAAAAAAAAAATTACTTGCAAAATGCAATTCATTATTTACACTATGTATTTAAATTGTACACCCACTGACAGCTTCCAGGTAAGTAATAGAAAGCAGGTAGTTGTTTTCTGAAAACTGTGCTCTATTCCAGTGGTTCAAACACTTGGATGATCCTGAGAATCATCCAGGGTACTTTTTAAAAACAGAGTTCTTGACCTGATCCCAGATCTTTATAGCCTAGTAGGAAGTTCTGAATGAGGCAAGTTTGGAAATTAATCTGGAGTAAATGCATTAGCACAACTTCCCAGAAAGTCATTATTGGATTCTTTTCTACATGAATAGGGTAGTGTAAGCATTTGAACCCCTAAATCTAGGGTTCACAATATCAGATGCTGATGATATTCAACCAAATGTAAACAAATTTCATCTTGCGCAAAGTCAAAAGCTTCCCGGCAGTATTTGATGGATGAAAAAGATCAAATTCCTTCTCTCTACCACCTTAGCCTTCAGCGTATGCCGGTGAGACTATGATCTCTATCTAAGGTATCTACCAAATCTAAAACATGTATATTTTACATAAAAGATACAATAAATCTGCTAAGGCTACGTGTCTGTTCTGGGTACTTGAGGGGAAGGAGCACTGGACTAGGGGTTAAAGGAGTAAGTATGAGATACAAGAACCATTTCCAACTCTGTGCCCTGGGGGCAGGTTACTTAACCACTCTGGATTCACGTTCCTCATTTGTGAAATGAGAGGCAGAACTAAATGATTTATAAAAACCATTATAAAGATAAGAGTCTTTGTCCAGAATTTGTGGAAGTGATTTAAAGGATTATTCACATTTCTCATATTTTACTGGGGTATTTGTACCTCAGTTTGCTCATCTTCAAACTGTACAATGAAGCAGTTGAGTCGCACAGATACTAAGATGCTTAAATGACATAAAGAAAAAGTCACAATGCATTGAGGGGAAAATTCATGGGTTTTTCTTTAGGGTATAATAGCTCCTGGGCTTCCTTGGTGGCTCAGATGGTAAATAATCTGCCTGCAATGCAGAAGATGCGTGTTCGATCCCTGGGTCAGGAATATCCCCCAGAGAAGGCCATGGCTACCCACTCTAGTATTCTTGCCTGGAGAATTCCATGGACTGAGGAGCCTGGTGAGCTATAGACCATGGGGTTGCAGAGTCAGACATGACTGACTAATTAACACACTTCATGGTAGTTACCAATGCATTTAAATTTGAATTTAGCACACACGTTTCCATAAAAGAGTGAATGAAAGTACCTCTGATAATATTCGATTTCAGAATTAGTGTAAATACTTGATGTAAACATCATGCATTTATTTAAGCAGAAGGTTACAGAGAAGCAACCATTTTCTGTATTCACCATGCAGCAAAGTTTACCTTTGACATCAAAGGTTTACTAACGTGCATTAATTTTCCTAATAACCTAGTGATGTAGTTAAGTATTATTATCACCATTGTGTGGATACTATAAATAAACTCAAAGATTTTAAGTAGGTTTCCTAAGTCTTCAGGAGTCAGAACAACTTTATTTAACTTTACTTACAGGTCATAATTTCTCATTCTCAGCAGTTCCCTTGAATTCCTCACAGATTCATGGCCTCAGACTCAGGGCTCAGCACTATCTCTTGAATGAAAATGTCACTGCTGTAAATCTAGTACACTGGAAGCAGAAGTCATTCAAGAAGTACGATTAACACATATGCTTTCTTGAAAGAAGTGTGTTACATATTTGTTGAATATCCTTCTTTACAGATACTCATGTAAGAACTCTTTATATGTAAAAATATTAACCTTATAATAATTGCAGCGAATAATTTTCTGCTATGTGCGTGGTTGTGTATGTGTTTCTGGTGTTTCAAACTCATATATGGATTTATGGTTTGTTCTTTGGTGTAGAAGATTTCTATTTTCCATAACTAAATTCATCATTTTTCTGTTATGATTTGTTACTTCTCAAAGAGAGTTTGAAAGTTCTTTGCCAGTCCAACATTATAAAATCCTTTGGCCATATTATAGTTTCATATTATTATGGGGCTTTTAATTTTTCATATTCAAATCATTAAATGCTCTAGAATTTTTACTGAATTTGTATTATGAGAAATAAGTGAAGATTCACTCCTCCCCCAACTTATTTCATTATTTTATTGAATAATTTTTGTCTCTAATTTGACATGCAATCTTTATAACATATCAAATGTCAATGGCTCCATTTACACCTCTAAGTGATAAAGTTAAGCAAGTACATAAATGCTTGGTACACATAAAAATGGCAGAAAGTGAAGAGGAACTAAAAAGTCGCTTGGTGAAAGTGAAAGAGGAGAGTGAAAAGTTGGCTTAAAGCTCAACATTCCGAAAACTAAGATCATGGTATCTGGTCCCATCACTTCATGGCAAATAGATGGGGAAACAGTGGAAACAATGTCAGACTTTATTTTTTTGGGCTCCAAAATCACTGCAGATGGTGATTGCAGCCATGAAATTAAAAGACGCTTAATCCTTGGAAGGAAAGTTATGACGAACCTAGATAGCATATTCAAAAGCAGAGACATTACTTTGCCAACAAAGGTCCGTCTAGTCAAGGCTATAGTTTTTCCAGTGGTCATGTATGGATATGAGAGTTGGACTATCATGAAAGCTGAGCACCGAAGAATTGATGCTTTCGAACTGTGGTGTTGGAGAAGACTCTTACGAGTCCCTTGGACTGCAAGGAGATCCAACCAGTCCATCCTAAATGAGATCAGTCCTGGGTGTTCATTGGAAGGACTGATGCTGAGGCTGAAACTCCAATACTTTGGCCACCTCATGGGAAGAGTTGACTCATTGGAAAAGACTCTGATGTTGGGAGAGATTAGGGGCAGGAGGAGAAGGGGACGACAGAGGATGAGATGGCTGGATGGCATCACCAACTCTATGGAAATGAGTTTGAGTGAACTCCGGGAGTTGGTGATGGACAGGGAGGCCTGGTGTGCTGCAATTCATGGGGTTGCCAAGAGTCAGACACGACTGAGCGACTGAACTGAACTGAACTGAACACATAAAATACTAGTTGACTTTAACCCACATTATGTAAGGTTGGGTAGGGAACAACATGGCCTCTATAAAGTTCTAGAAAGTAAAAAGTGGAAGCAATTTAGTCTCTCAGATCTATGTCTGCCCCCTATGGCTTGAGGTTAAGTAGAGAAAACAAGGAAATATTTAGGTTTCATGCAGTCATAAAAATAGAGATAAAAGTTTTAGTGGGTTCCCCTCATGAAGACTTTAGGTCCTAATTGAATTGAGAAAACATAAAAGTTAGAAGAGGCTTCATTGTATCTGGTAGGATTAGGTAGTCAATTATTAAAAAAAGAGACTGGTGACTTGCTTTTATATTAGCAGTTGAAATTCCAAGAAAGAACATGTGCTTGACTAGAAATGTATCAACCCTCTATGCTTTAACAAAAAATTTAACCATACTTATCAATGTCTCTACATTCTCTCCTCCCTACAAAGGGCCCTCACCATCATTTTTATCTTTCCTAAAGAACAACTATGATTGTGTTATTCCTCAGGATGCATCATTGCCAGTGGAGTAAGCTCTTTTCATAGGCACTCAAAATCCTTCTTCACAGGTTGATTTCAAGCTGCCCTCTCAGCTTCATATTCCTATATTCCACTCTGCTTGCTACATGCTGGCCCCAGCTGAACATTTTGCCCCTGTGCTCAACTTGCTCCCTCAGTTTGGAATGCCTTCGTCCCATTTACCTGTAAATGAAAACACTTTCAAATTCCTTAAATGAAACTGAGTTCTCCAGTGTCCTAGTTGAAGTTTAATCTTTTCTTATTTTATGTGAATGTATAGTTTACAATGCAAAAAATTTTATACTTGTCAACTCCTCTATGAAGCTATGAACTTTTGAGGTCAGAGTACATTTCAGTTCATCATATCACATTTAGTGTCTAAAAGCTTGATGAATATAAGTTCAACTGAATGATTTAACTCTAGAAAAAAACTAGAAAGTTGAAAAGGGATTATTTACCCAAAGTATTTATTATGACACAAATGCCTTTCCTATAGGAATCAATGCATAGCACCTAATTACAATAGGAGAGAGAGAAAAATGATGCTTTCAACTCAAGGACTGTTCGTCAAAACTTCAATACTTATTTGTCAAGAAGGAAAATTGTCAGCATGATAAACCTACAACAGTCAAAAAATATTGGGATTTTATAAAGCATGAATGAAAGCTAAGAAATGTTGGGACTTTCCAAGCTGCTCCAGAACAAAATCAATGAGATCATTTTAATACCAGCCACCATAAAGTCAAAGGATGATCAGCAGGACACACTAACTTTCATGGCTCTAATCTTTCCCAAGTTAAGTGATTTCCTTCCTTTCCTGCTCCAGACAGGTAAGAATGAGCTTTGGAGAAGCTACTGAAAGCACTAAATCAGTTTACCAAATCAGTTTTCTCTGAAGGCTAAAGCTAAATTCCAAACCAAGCTAAAAGGTCACCTCCATTTTAGAGTCACTAGTGAGACTCTGAAAGATAAGCAAGACTTATAGGCACAGAGGAGGAAATAAAGTCTGTCCTATACCTTAAAGATATATTTCTTTATTTTTGTAAACCTTCAAGAAGGTAAAATGGTAGACAACATTTAGTTTCTCTCTCTTTGTATATTTTGTGGGTCAGGTATTTTTCAGAGTGCTTTATATATATCAAAATTCAATTAGTGTTCATAAAAACTTATGATGTTTATACTGTTGTTATTTTTCTCTTATAGATGAAGATGAAGACAGTGGTGGTGGTGGTTTAGTCACTAAGTCCTGTCTGACTCTTGTAACCCCTGGACTGTAGCCTGCCAGGCTCCTCTCTCCATGGGATTCTCCAGGCAAGAATATTGGAGTAGGTTGCCATTTCCTTCTCCAGGGGATGCTCCCAACCCAAGAATCGAACTTGGGTCTCCTGCATTGCAGGCAAACTCTTTACTGACTGGCTTACGAGGGAAGCCGTGAAGACTCTGATATATGGTGGCTCAGAGGTTAAAGCATCTGCCTGCAATCTGGGAGACCTGGGTTCGATCCCTGGGTTGGGAAGATCCCCTGGAGAAGGAAATGGCAACCCATTCCAGTATTCTTGCCTGGAGAATCCCATGGACAGAGGAGCCTGGTGGGCTACCGTCCATGGGGTTGCAAAGAGTCAGACACGACTGAGCAACTTCACTTTCACTTTCACTAAATGGTGAAATCAAGATCTGAAGGGATTCAAAACAGTCCAAGGAAATAGGTATCCATATGCAAAAGAATATGGCTTCCCTTGTAGCTCAGTTGGTAAAGAATCTGCCTGCAATTCAGGAGACCAGGGTTTGGTTCCTGAGTTGGGAAGATCCTCTAGAGAAGGAAATGGCAACCCACTCCAGTTTTCTTGACTGGAGAATCCCATGAACAGAGGAGCCTGGCAAGGTACAGTCCATGGGGTCACAAGAATCAGACACAACTTAGCAACTAAACCACCATGTGCAAAATGATAAGATCATCTTCATATAATCTTTAATTTGCATTTTAAAATTTTAGATTATAAAAATAGTGTGATATTTTGAGCCCAAAACTGAAAAACAAAAATAAAAAATAAATGTTATCATAAGCATAACACTCATAGAGGATTACTGTTAAAAGTTTCCTTTGTCTTTTTCCTATGTTTATGTACATATTCTGTCTGCAAAATTAGATTACATTCTATATATATATATATATATACACACACACATAAGTTATCTTCATATTATAAGCTTTTTCCCATGTTGCTGCTGCTGCTGCTAAATCGCTTCAGTCGTATCTGACTCTGTGCAACCCCATAGACGGCAGCCCACCAGGCTCCCCTGTCCCTGGGATTCTCCAGCCAAGAACACTGGAGTGGGTTGCCATTTCCTTCTCCAATGCATGAAAGTGAAAAGTGAAAGTGAAGTCCCTCAGTTGTGTCCAACTCTTAGCGACCCCATGGACTGCAGCCTACCAGGCTCCTCCGCCCATGGGATTTTCCAGGCAAGAGTACTGGAGTGGATTGCCATTGCCTTCTCCTGATATATATGTTGCTGCTGCTGCTGCTGCATCGCTTCAGTCGTGTCTGACTCTGTGCGACCCCATAGACAGCAGTCCACTAGGCTCCCCCGTCCCTGAGATTCTCCAGGCAAGAACACTGGAGTGGGTTTCCATTTCCTTCTCCAATGCATGAAAGTGAAAAGTGAAAGTGATATGTATAGAACAAGTTATTTTCCAAAGGGCTGAATCAAATTTTATTTGTATGCGGTTAAGAACCACAGTATTAGAGTCATCTTTTCCAAATTTATAAATGAAAAAAATATTTTCTTATTTTAATATGAATCCCTCTGGTTGTGAGAAAAATTAAATATATTTCAATATGTTTATTAGCCCTATGCATTTCTTCTCTACATGATCTATTAATGTCTTTTGCTTTCCCCTCTAATCTCTACTTCATTGAAGTAGTAATGCTTTCTTTATTAATAAAGATATTAGCCCTTTGACATATTTGTCATATATTTTTCAAGCTTCTTTGCTTTTTAGCATTACATGTATTGAAATAGAAACTTTGATTACTTTATTACATAAAAATGAATTATTAGCCATTTATCCCAGAACCTAGAGATAACCACTGCCAAAATTTTGGTATTTTCTTTTCCATGTAACTCTGTGTGCTTTACAAACTAAACATTTGATCGTATATATTAAAGATATATTTTATTAAAAATGGATGTGTGTGCATGCTAAATCACTTCAGTCATGTCCAATTCTTTGTGACCCTATGGACTGTAGCCCACCAGGCTCCTCTGTCCATGGAAGGCTCCAGTCAAGAATACTGGAGTGTGTTGTCATGCCTTCCTCCAGGGGATCTTCCCAACCTAGGGATCAAACCCTCGTCTCTTATGTCTCTTGCATTGGCAGGCAGGTTCTTAACCACTAGTTCCACCTGGGGAGCTCCTAAAACTGTATATGTGTGTCTACATAAATATATGCATATAATTATTTTAAAAATTCACCTGTTAATATGATTACATACTCAGGTCATAACTCAGGTATTTTAATTAAACCCTATATTTTTTAATTGCCATATAGTCTTATTGAATTAATTTAGCCATCTCCCATTAATGGGGTATTTAATCTGTTTCTATTTTTCATTAACATTATTTCCCAGGCGGTACAGAAGTAAAGAATCTGCCTGCCAATACAGGAGGCACAAGAGATGGGGGTTCAATCCCTGGGTCTGGAAGTTCCCCTAGAGGAGGAAATAGCAACCCATTCCAATCTTCTTGCCTGGAAAATTCCATGGACAGAGGAGCTGGCTAGGCTACAGTCCATGGGGTTACACAGAGTCAGACATGACTGAGAGCACATACACAAACATAATTTTAAAGCAAACACCTATTATGCTATTAATTAAAATATATTATTAGAAGTTATTATTCTAATTATTAGAAGTTATTATTCTGCATTATTTGGTTAAGAGATATTTAAATATTTTAAAGGCCAGTAGATACTACTAAATTGATTTCCAGATACTATACCAATTTCTGTTTAGATCATCAACATAGAAAAGAGCTTACCCTGCCACAACAACTAAGTAGCTACAAATATTTAAAATATTTCAGAGTAAAAAAGCACAAACAAAATTAACTTCCTCCTAATATTATTATACATTATTTATTAAAATGAACATAACTAATCTCCAACCATTAATTGGTCTCCTTTGAAAAATGCAACTATTTGAATCATACCAACTTGTGTTTGAATACTGCTGTGTTTACTTATTTTCTTTGAATCTTTATCTATAAAATCAAAATACCATCCTATATTATAACATTTAACTTCCTAACTAACCCTAGAGCAGTGATTAGCTTATCATAGGTTCTAAATGGGTTTCAGTACCCTTTTATCCTTTTGGACTTGACTTCCCTGGTGGCTCAGATGGTAAAGAATCTGCCTGCAATGCAGGAAACCAGTTTGATCCCTGGGTTGGGAAGATCCTCTGGAGAAGGGAATGGCAATCCACTGCAGTAGTCTTGCCTGGAGAATTATGAACAGAGGAGCCTGGTAGGCTACAGTCCATGGGGTCTCAAGATGTCTGCCAGGACTGAGCAACTAACACTTTCTACTTTCCTTTCTTTTATCCTTTTACTTATTCATATCTGTAGTTCTGGACATATTACTAAATACCTGCTAAAAGTTCTTGCTTTTTAAGCACTAGATTTTCTAGTATTTCAAGGGATACTCTGATTAAAATTATATTTCATTCCTTTCTTTTCTTTTCATTTCATTCCTTTCTTTTCATTCCCTCCAAATGGCTGTTGTTGAAATAAGTGAAGACAATACAGTCAATGCCAACTTGGAAGAATGGAAAGAACGCTGGAATCAACAGCAGCAAACCTGTGGTCCACACCTCCACTCCAATTTTGAGGTTGTTTGTTATTTTAATTAACTGGTGAATAATCAACAAATACTCACTCAAGCTAATTGCATAATACATCACCATTCCTTTTTTTCATACTGGAATATATTTCAATATGATACCAGCTTTTAAGTAATTTACCCTACCTGATAAACCATAGGGAAACCAAACCATCATATCTTTTAGGATCCTGCATAAAAGGATATTGTCCCAAGAGTCAGAGACTTTGGATTAAGTTCTGGCTCTGCCAGTAAATTGATTATATTACTTGAAGCAGGACACTCTTCTATACATCATGAAGTTTTTCAATCTGTTAATTAGACATAGATTCATTATATATTTGTATCCTATACTACTGTGATTCTAGTCTCCTTGGTGTTCATGTTTTCTGTTTAACCACAGTCTGAATTTCACTACTGATGGAGACAGACAAGTTTGCCATCAACTTTATATCTTATATCTTTTGCTTGTGTTATTTCCTTTCTAAAGAGATGGTGAAAGCAGTTGACTTCATAGACTAGTTGATTTCAACCAATCTTTCAGTCTTACTATCAAGCTGGAGATTTTAGGCTTCACTTTTAGTTCCTCATTTTTTTTCTCTCCTTAGCAGGAATATAGGCTGGGCAGGGGATATCTCATTCTTCCTGGAGGCTGTATTTTGAGGCAACTCAGCGTTCTTTCTTACGTAAATCCTCTCCAGCCTTTTCAGGGGAAAAAAAAAATCCCAGGTAAAATAAAAAGGGGGTGTGTTAACTTTGGAGTCCTGGATGAATCCCAGGAAAATAATCATATTTTGTCTCTTTTAATTCAGACTCTCAGAGAAAGTGAGTTCTAATGTCTTTTTCTGGTTTCAATTCACTGATCTGCACTCATCTTTAGTTATAGGAAATGTCTCCCCTGGTTAAACACAGTGCAGTACCAGGCAACAAAATGAAGTCATTGGCTTGTTACTTTGGGAAGACTTCATGATTCCATCTGTGAATCTCACCCCATCCCATACACACACCTGAGGTGCACAGTACCTCTGCATCAGGGACCATGGGAATTGAATTGAGCCATCCTTGGAGCTCTGTTTTCACTCATCCTCTCTGCTGCACTATTCATGCTTGCACTACATCTAGATCCTATGTATGAGAAAGTGGTATACATAAATATGGTGTGTGTGTATACATATATATGCATTTTTTAAAGTTCTACTTTATGGCTTAAAGCTCAACATTCAGAAAACGAAGATCATGGCATCCGGTCCCATCACTTCATGGGAAATAGATGGGGAAACAGTGGAAACAGTGTCAGACTTTATTTTTTTGGGCCCCAAAATCACTGCAAATGGTGACTGTAGCCATGAAATTAAAAGACGCTTACTCCTTGGAAGGAAAGTTATGACCAACCTAGATAGCATATTCCAAAGCAGAGACATTACTTTGCCAACAAAGGTCCATCTAGTCAAGGCTATGGTTTTTCCTGTGGTCATGTATGGATGTGAGAGTTGGACTGTGAAGAAGGCTGAGTGCCAAAGAATTTATGCTTTTGAACTGTGGTGTTGGAGAAGACTCTTGAGAGTCCCTTGGACTGCAAGGAGATCCAACCCATCCATCCTAAAGGAGATCAGCCCTGGGATTTCTTTGGAGGGAATGATGCTGAAGCTGAAACTCCAGTACTTTGGCCACCTCATGCAAAGAGTTGACTCATTGGAAAAGACTCTGATGCTGGGAGGGATTGGGGGCAGGAGGAAAAGGGGACAACAGAGGATGAGATGGCTGGATGGCATCACTGACTCGATGGACGTGAGTTTGAGTGAACTCCGGGAGTTGGTGATGGACAGGGAGGCCTGGCGTGCTGCGATTCATGGGGTCGCGAAGAGTAGGACATGACTGAGCGACTGAACTGAACTGAACTGAACTAATGCACAATGTGATCTTGGAGTAGTTATCCAGCCTCTCTGTTTCTCTACCTCCTACAAGTACCACAAAGGGTGGGCCAATTCCTATGAGATTATGAGATTTCTAAAGTCCTGTCTCAGCCCAAATGTCTCAGATTCTCCATACACTTTTTTAGTTGAATTAAAGATTCTTTAAATTCTAAAGTGCTTTACAATGTTCAAGAGTTTCACACACATGATTTCATATATTTCCATAATAATCCCTTTTTTTCCCCTCACTCCTAACTGGCCCTCTCTTCTTACCCACTGGTAGCCTTTAGTTTGTTCTCTGTTGTTTGTGAGTCTGCTTCTTTTTTGCTTTATTCACTAGTTTATTGTAATTTGTAGATTCTACATGCAGTGTTTGTCTTTCTCTGACTTATCTTACTATAATGCCTCCAAGTCCACCACGTTGTTGCAAATGGCAAGATCTTTATATTTTTGACTGAGTAATATTCCACTGTGTGTGTGTGTGTGTGTATCCCATCTTCCTTATCCATTCATCTGTCAATGTAATCCCTATCAAAATACCAATGGTATTTTTCCCAGAACTAGGGAAAAAAATTTTTAATTCATATGGCAACACAAAAGACCCCAAATATCCAAAACAATCCTGAGAAAAAAGAAAAGAACTAGAGGAATAATGTTTTTCCTGACTTCACACTAAACTACAAAGCTGTAGTAATGAAAACTGTATGGTACTGGCATAAAAATAGATGCATAGATCAACAGAACAGGATAGAGACCAGAAATAAAGCCACACTCTTATGGTTTTCATATACTTTTAAGGGACACTAACTATATTGCTACCATGTAACTATTGTGATCATTTTGGGTGGCAGAAAAATGCCACATAAAACAAGGAACACTACATTTGAAATATAAGTCAACATTATCAGGAAAAAAGAAAGAGAGGCCCTAACTAGACCCAGCATAACTGATGTCCTTACTACCTCCAGCAGAAAGGTCAAAGTAATTTAGGACTGACAAACTGTGGTATTCTTTTCTTTTTTTTTCCAGAACTGGGAAAGCGGCATGTACTGCTTGCTGTCTCAGACACAGCTGTCACCAGGCTACTGTAATCTTCAGTCTGTGACTACAGGCCATGGGAGTAAAAGTATCACTCACTCTAAGTATGGAGTACAGGAAGCCTTGGTCCAAAAAATAAAAAAAAAAATGAGGACATAAAAGTAAGTGGCTTCCTGGTGTAATTTTTGTTCCAGGATCTCTGAGTACAGACAAAAGTAAAGCTTACGTGGAATTAGAAGCCTCAGAAGTAAGGTTTGGAGGTAAACCCTGGGAACTGTTTATTGAATAGGAAAACCGAATCCAATATCAATAGTATATACATGACAATGTGGTGGTATGGACCAGTTCTAGGTTTAAAGTAGTCTACAGGACTATCTTTATTTTAAAAATGTCTTATGAATGGACAAAGAAGAATGCAGAAGTTTGGGGGCTTTATAATAAGAGCCTTTAGGATGTGAATTATACATTGAAGTTTAAAAGCAAATAGATCTTATATTTCCCAATGCTGTGGTTTTGTATATTCTGGCTCTTCCATTCTCTTAGACAAGTAAATTCAAGTGTATTCTTCAATGCCCATATTAGGTGTTTCTTCTATTTTACTCAACATGTGAGTATCTGCCATAGACTCAGCACGGTGCTTGAAGCACTCTTGGATCATTTCTTGTCTTTTCTAAGCAGCCAGTTACTTTTGCCTCTTAATTTTCCCCCAAGTTTATGGATACCTATATGACTATAGATCTCATCTCATTTCTTTTTAATGCTGCTTTCACGAGTCCCACACTAAAATATGAGGACAAAGGTGATGCCTATTTAGTTTTGCACTTCCTTTACCTAAGTATGCAGAATAGGCACTCAAATTCTGTTTATCAGATGACTATTCTGGTTTGATCCATTAGACGCATCTGCAAAGCAGGCCTGTTCTTATTACTCCCACTCCTTAGATAAGGCAAGCAGGTTACAGAGGGGTTAAACGCTGTATTCAAATTCACATATAAACTATGCTTAAGGCTTCATATTGTCCTGTGTCATACAAGTTGCTTGTCACAGAAGAGATTACCCTGTCACACACATGCCTTAACAATGGGGATGAATTCAACCTCAGAGAAAATCAATTTGTTTGCATGCTAGGCAGGAAAAATGAATGGCCATGTTGCTACAAATGACTCCCAAAGATATTCTTTCTCCTTGAGCAGCTTTTCTCCCTTCATGTTGATCTCCTATGCTTCTTACTGTTACAGACACAATGAACGGACTTAATTCCAGCTTCTCAAGCCTGATTCACAGCTCGATTAAAAAGTGGTGCAACTGAGTAGGTGTGTTTCTGTGACCTGAGTGGTTAAGCCAGATCTTCTGGTCTCGGAGGCCACCGGTTTGATTTTGTAAGAATATATTATCTGCATCGATCATTAACTGGACAATTCTGCAACTGTTGTCTCAAAGAGATTAAAAAAAAAAAAAAAGACTCAAGAGGAGAGCTGCATCCAAAAACTCTAGGTAATTTCCAACAATGACTAACAATAACTTTAGGATTCAGCTACATGTTGCTTAAAAGTAAAGGGAAATTCAGTATTATGGCTTCCTAATAATAAAGAAATTATTTCTTCAAATGAAACCCAGTGCACATGTTATGTTCAAATTACAGGGAAAAAGCAAGTTCCGAAGTCGGATTTCATCATATATAATCTGAACACACATACACACACACAGACATACACATACACACACACACACAGACACACACACACACAAGCTTTACAGAGAAGATGGGAGCAGGTGCCCCCAAACTGAGTCATTACTTATAACTCATTTGCTCCATGAATGAAATGGGTATACACTATTCCTATCTTAATCAACATCTTATGCTCTCTTTTTAAATTATTCCTTTTTCTGCATGAGGTTTTATAATTCAGATGTATTCTCTGCAAGGTAAGGAGTTTAAGAAATAGTATCAAATGGCTTGAGTCAATGACAGTATAAGTGGTGTGTCCTAAATCTGTAAGATTATGACCCAACCAGGATATTGATACTTCAGACTGAGCAACTCTTTAAAAGATAATATACAGCTTCTTTCCTCCCAATGCATTCCTCAAATGGTCCATATTCTTACAATTTTTATTCAGCAATCATCATATATTTTAGCCATGGTCAGTAAGTTAGAAAACTACTTCAGTCAGTGAGTTCAGTACCTTCATGTCTGACTCTTTGCAACCCCATGGACTGCCACACGATAGGCTTCCCTGTCCATCACCAGCTCCCGGAACTTGCTCAAACTCATGTCCATCAATTTGGTGATGCCATCCAACCATCTCATCCTCTGTCATTCCCTTGTTCTCCTGCCTAATTTTCACCTATGTAAACCAAAACTCATGCATAGTCTTCAACCATCAGATCACCTCCCTCTTTGATCACTACTGTTAGTCTAGAGAGGAAGAGGTCAAACATGAATGTTGGTACACCTTATGGGAAAATGGTTAGATTTCAGTTTTACTTCTCCCTTCCTAAGTAGGTGATCTAGTTGATTTGATATTTCCTTACGGTGAAATAACAGATCTATTTGGGGTACACTAATGCTGTTAAGGGATTGTAAGGGATACCTGAGATCATCATTTGGAAGGGATATCTGAGATCATCATTTGGCAAACATATTACTTCTTTCACACACACACACACCCACACACCTGCACATATGCACTTATCACTTCTAACATTAACTGAATCCTTTATTGTACAGGGTCTTACAATAAGACTCAAAGAAAAATAAGACTATCTGTCCTCAGACTTCCTGATCCAGTGAAAGAGACACATGCAAAATAAATAAATAAATAAATATATTTACAATATCAGGATGAAATGTATGTAAACTAGTAGCTAAAATAAATAGCAAGTATAAGTTACAAGTAGCAGTTCTATGTAAACACAGGAGGTGTGACTAATTTTCCATGAGATGAGTCCATGTTGAGTGTTTAAGGTTGAGAAGGATTTGGGAGGAAGAGAAAGAAGACATTCCTGAATGAAAACAATAGCATGGGTCAAAAGACAAAAACATGAAATTATGGATTCAAAGGAATAAAAAGAGTTAGGTGAGGGGGGTGGATGTGGGAGATGGAAGGTGGAGTAAGAGAGATAGGTTGGAATAAGATTGTGGTAGATTCAAGTTATTTCTATCTTGCTTATACTTAAGGGAACTAAGCCTTTAGGGTTTATGATTAAAAATGTCCCTGAAATTATAGTTTAATAAATTTGGCTTTTAAATTAAAAAAAAGAATGATTACACAGGTATATATATATATATATATATCATAATATTATATATATATCATATATATTTCATATATATCATTCACATACATAGATGCCTTTTTTAACACAAATATAGTTCAATAAATTTTGCTTTAAAATCAACAACAGCAATAAAAAACATACAAACAAACAAACAAACAAACAAAATAAACCACCCTGAAGGTAAAGGTCTGAGCTGTGCTGTGTGCTCAGTCACTCAGTTGCCTCTGACTTTTTGTGACTTCTTTGGACTGTAGCCCACCAGACTTCTCTGTCCATGGGGTTTTACAGGCAAGAGTACTGGAGTGTGTTGCAATTTCCACCTCCAGGAACTCTTCCAGACCCAAGGATCGGACCCGAGCTCTTGTCTCCTGCATTGCAGGCAGATTCTTTACTGCTAAGTCATTGGTCTGGATAGATCCTCTCTTATTTCCTATGACTCTACCTCTTTAACTCCTTGGATTAAAAATGGAACATCTTCATGTGAATTGAAAGGATATCAAAAAGTCTCTAGTAATTGAGGGACTGTCTTCGGCCACTGCTATCACCAAAGAGCAACATCAGCTAAGCTTCCCTCTCTCACCCCCTCCAGAGAAAGGCGCCTGCCAAGTTCACCTAACTGTCACAACAGCATTTGCCCTCTGACCTTCAGCAAACAATGCACAGAATGCTGTTGGAGACTACTGGATGCCGCCCTCTTACTTCTTTAAAGACTGACCTGCAAGGCTAATTAGAGAGTTCAGTCTTCTGCTTATCTGAGGCTTAACACTTACATTTAGAACTGTAAAGCAAACCCAGCCCTTTGACAGAGCTACAGGCTTGGAGGACTCTAATCCAGCTGGGGCTAGCCTAGAAGGGATATTTGAGTTTGTTCTCAAGGTGGTTTAGAGACTCAAACATAAGGACCCCTTTGTTGATCACTATTCTTCTTTAAGACTATGGGCCTCTGTGGTTAGCAAGCAATTAAGAATTTGCTCATAATTCCATTTCCCATTTTTCCCTAGGACTATTAGTAGACATAATTTCTCTTCTTGTGTCACAGCAAGAAGACCAAGGAAAGAATAAAGAGCCCTGTCAGTTTCTCTGGAGGGAAATGTAGTATTCTAAAGAAGATAAGGGATAAAAGAGAATGCTTGACTTGTACTGATGGCCATAGGGGCAGTCATTCTAAGTGATGGTAAAAACAGAACAAAAAGCATATTACATCATTGAAAAGCTATAGAGATCATATAGCCAAAACTTTTCATTTTAGAGACAGACAACATAAAACCCAAAGATGGAAAATAAGCACCCCAACAGTTTGCGATCATTTTGTGATTAGGAAGTGGTTCTCCTCATTCTTATGGTACTGCATCCTTATCTGAAGGAAGTGCATTACCCATTGCATTTAACTAAGAGAAATACATGTTTATATATGTTGCCATGGCTTGCATGTATAAGGGTACCAGAATTACATCTCATGGACCCCATTTAGCAGCTTTAAGTTCTACTTTGAAATCTGTTAAGTTTTGATCACTATAATGGATTTTCTAATAAACACATTTATGATATTAGTAAATTTTGATCTCTGTTAAGCTCTGATTCTCTGGTGAAAAGTTTTCCAGTTTTCAGTTTGAGCCTTCTAAAATGTAAAAGAGATATGAATTAAGTGAGGAAGGGAAAGTTAGATATCTGTGAAAACTGATGCTTTAGATACTCAAAGAAATATAAGGGATACCCATGTGTATTGAAAGTTACCTCAGGAAAGTTTGGAAGAAAAGGGCACATTCAAGAAAACAGGAGGACAAAACTAAGTGGAAACAAGGAGAGGGGAAAAGTGACATTAGAATCCAAGTAGCTGTGTAGAAGGCAGTTTTCACTTTACACTGCAAGGACAGAGCTTAGAATCTAGCAAAAAGAGCAGCATCCTCTGGGTTTGGGTTGGAAAACAGCAACAAAATAAAAGGAAGTAAGACAGACTTGGGAAGAATAGTTTGGAGTTATAAAAAGCTAAGCTACCTATTAAGCTAAAGAAAGTGAATGCAGCTCATGTCAAATGACTTATTTATACAGTTTTTCAGTCTATTTCTTTTCTGTAGAAAGACTTGCACCCAAAATAGCCCTTTGAGGACATGGGTCTTGAGGATATATTTGATGATGGTATCTACTAACATTTGTACAATCTTTCATATGAATAGATTGATGTGCTATGTAGTCCTTCCTTGGAATCTTCAGGAGATTGATTCCAGAACCCCTCATGGGTGCCAAAACCCCAGATGCTCGAGTCCCTTGTGTATAATGGTAAGCTATTTGCATATAACCTATATGCGTGGATGAGTGCCAAGTCACTTCAATTGTGTCCCACTCTGTGCAAACCTCTTGGACTGGAGCCCACCAGGCTACTCTGTTCATGGGATTCTCCAGGCAAGAATACTGGAGTGGGTGCCATGCCCTCCTCCAGGGGATCTTCCAGACACATTCAGGTATTGAACCTGAATCACTGACATCTGCCTACACTGGCAGGTGGGTTCTTTACCACTTACTGCCACATAGGAAGCCCTACAACCTACATTCCTCCTTCCATATACCTTAAATCATCTGTAGATTACTTGTAGTAGCTAATACAATATAAATATTATGTAAATAGTTGTTAGCATGGCAAATCCAAGTTTTGCTTTTTGGAACTTTATAGATTTTTTTTTAATGAATATTTTTGACTCCTGATTAGTTGAATCCTTGGTTGGTTGAACCCAAAGATGCAGATAAGGAAAATCAATTGTATCCAATGTTATATTGAAAAGCATTTGCGCTTGCCTGGGAGAGCAGCTACTCAAAGTCAAAAGGCCTGCCTTAAAGTCCTGGTCCTGCTACTTGCTACATCTGATCTGTGGTCTTAGTGAACACCTGAAACTCCATTTTCATATTTATTAATGAGGATACTGCCACCTACATCACCTCGTACAAGGTAACAGTGAGGGTTGTCAAATGAGACAGTATGTTTTAAAAAGTAGGAGGGAAAGAGAAAAGAGATAAGAATGATGAATAGTAGACTGAGATTGCCAAGTAAGTGATACATGCAATCATCTGTGGGTTCTCTGATCACACTCCCATCAGCTCACAATAGAATCTGGCCACAGTGAAAGATGTCTGCAGAGGCACTGCTGAGTATACATAGCTTTTTTTTTTTTCTTTTTGCTAAGTATTAAATTTGTTTTAAAGGGAATGCTATTTGTTAAAAGAAAGCAAATGTGTCTTTAGATAATACATTAATATTTAGCCATGAATTGAAGAGAGTTTTTCCCTTTCCACATCCTGTGACATTTTTCTGATCTTCAGGGGACACAGACAGGATGAATGGATATCTTCCTTTCCTCCTAAAATTAGGCCAGTTACTTTGTTAATGTTTAGTTTCTCATTCATGCCCAACTCTTTTGAGACCCCATGGACTACAGCCCAGTAGGCTCCTTTGTCCCTGGGATTCTGTAGGTAAGAATACTGGAGTGGGTGGTCATTTCCTCCTCCAGGGGATCTTCCTGATCCAGGGATCGAACCTACATCTACTGTGCCTCCTGTATTGGCAGACAGATTCTTTACCACTGAGCCACCTGGGAAGCACCCCCTACAACCCTGCTGCCGCTGCTGCTACTAAATCACTTCAGTCGTGTCCGACTCTGTGCGACCCCATAGACTGCAGCCCACCAGGCTCCCCCCGTCCCTGGGATTCTCCAGGCAAGAACACTGGAGTGGGTTGCCATTTCCTTCTCCAATGCGTGAAAGTGAAAAGTGAAAGTGAAGTCACTCAGTCATGTCCGACTCTTAGCGACCCCATGGACTGCAGCTTATCAGGCTTCTCCATCCATTTTTCCAGACAAGAGTACAATCCTGAGATTTCTATAATTAAAGAAAAACAATACCAATAAAAATCTCCTTTCCACACAACATAGTCAACTAGCAAACAAAACAGAAAAAAAAAAATAAGATGGAGAAGATGATTCAACAATATGTTCAATGTCACTTAGTATATATGCGTGATAGTTTAATCTCTAGAAATTTATTCTTGTCTCTAATAAGGAATGAAGTTACCTAACCTACAAACACATGTGACAGCCAGTATTATTCTCCAACTCTTCTAAGGACTGACTTCTGATTTTTGAGTCATGATCTGCTAAAAGGAAACAATTTTGGCTTAGCAGCTCACCTTCTTTGTCTGAATTAACAAGATGTGTACAAAATTAATGAAGGCATACTCAAAGAGATCTCTGAGTTCATTACCTTATTAAACACAGCTT
Source organism: Bos mutus (assembly GCF_027580195.1). Taxonomy (NCBI): domain Eukaryota; kingdom Metazoa; phylum Chordata; class Mammalia; order Artiodactyla; family Bovidae; genus Bos; species Bos mutus. Next base: position 76,619,757 of record NC_091617.1, read on the forward strand.
CCCATCACAATGGTTTCTTGCAGATATAATGGCCTGTAGCTGTCTAAAAGATTTACTGCCTAAGGACTATGACCTAAAATAAGATTTACAAGGGAAATATTTCAGGAGTAAAATAAATGCAAGAATGAGACTCAAAAGGGAGAATAGTCTGACGTGATTGGAAGGGATTAAAAAAATACAGCAAATGTCCTAGTCGGTACAGTAAAAGTTTCTTTTCTCCAAGCATTGTAGGGGAAAGTGCATACAGAACACTGCACTAAGATCAAGATAACATTTAGAGCGATTGCTTCATATCCTGGTGAGTTAACTTCTCAGAGAAAGAAGAAGAAAAATAAAAAAGCACCACTGGTCTTTCTTTGAAAATCGTTTCACTGATTTATTGATTGTGGAGATGCCCACTGAGTAAAAGGAAAGCCCCCAATCTCTCTTTACACTGAGGGGCCTTGATGTTTGAGGATACAGCTGCCTTCAGATGCTCAGATAAAAGACACTGAGTGCAAAGTAGTAGTATTATCTACTTATTATACCCACTTATCTGCTTATTCCTTCCTTGAAGTCCTACTTCTGTCTGCAATATCAATCACTTCTCTGGCAGCTTGTCTCACTACAAAGGGAGGATTTGATCCCCTGCTTAGCCCTCCAGAAGCAGCAGACTTGTGCAAGAAGAATTCATAATACCACTAAGGCTGCAGGACGGGATTACCTGGGGACTGGGGGTGGCTTGCTTAAAGCACAGTTCCTGAAAATGCGGCAGAAATTCAATCTACCTTTCCATCAGACTCTGCAGTTCAGGCACTAAACTTGACACTGAGTGAATACCAAACACATTAAGAGGAAATCTCAATACTTTCTCCAAGTATAGATGAGTTGCAGTTAGGCAAAACTGACAATATGAGAGCAACTATTTAATATCACCCCCCGACACACACCGATAGTTTGATAGTCTTGAGTTGGTACATATTGATTCATGAAATACGGAGTTAGGTTAGAGATAATTTTATACAAGTAAAAACTTAAAAGAAAGAACCATATGATAGTGGAAACAGTCAGTAAACCTGGACTCTAGGCTGGCTTCTTCACCAGCTGGCTGTGGGATATAGGGCTTGTCACTTCACTTCTCTGAGGTTTAGTTTCTTTATTATTTTTACTGGTAAAAATGCATTAACTAATACATGATTTCAAAAGCCAGTTCCAGCACTGACATTCTAAGTGGGGAAGTATCATGTTAGGTTGTGAGGAAAAACAAGCTGGATTTTCATTAAATTCAAAATAGGTGTTCCGCTTGGAAAGCGATACATAAAACTTTGGGCCAGGTACAAGAAGCAAATTAGCAGTGTGTGTCTGTATGAACTCCTAGATTCATTAGAAAGGTTTGTTTATTTAACTGCCTTCATTAGCTGCTTTTAGTACATCAAAGGAGGGTTTCCAAACCCTTACAATTAGCCATGTAAACAAAGGCATAATGTATCACTTCACTAGACTCAACAAACAAGGTTTTTGATACACTATCAAATCCTACTCAGGATAATATCCCAACTAAAACCATTAGGTTGGGCATACAAACACTAAAGGAGGGTCTTGCCCATAGAAAAGTTTCAACACATTTTAAGGGAATCAATGGACGTGCTGAACGGTTGATGAGAACTGACCTGTTGATCAACATTAATAAACCTTCCCCAGACGTTTTCTGATTTAGTTGAATGAGAGCCAAGATCTCACTCTCTGATAACCCGCAATCAACCAAACAAACCTTTATTCATTCTTAAGTAGTACTGATACAATTCAGTATGCCCAAATAGTCAACTTAGGAGGTCTAAAAAAGAGTTTGCAATATTATTAAAAAGAAGGCAATCATGAGTAATAGAGGGATGGTTTCTTCAAGACCAATCACGTGGTCAGTGTTGAAAATGTCTTTCATGGTCATATTACATATTATATACAACACATAATTTTATAAATGTTACCTGTAGATGGACCTGTCACCTATAGACACACACAGGGTTAAAACAATGTTAAAGAAAATTTGTCTTTGAGATCCTTTCCTTTTTAACTTGACGCTCCAGAAAAACAGCCACAGTTTCAGTTGTTTAACAGTATAAAATATCATGGATGCCTTTTATTTAGTCATACATACTAACCTGTCCACTAATTAAGTTAAATTCCTTTTAATAACATTTAATTACACCCAAATCCAAAGAGTTAATGTACTTAGAAGGGCATGAGGTACACATCTCATGTAGTTGTGAAGATCGAGTGATAATGGATGTGAAATAACTTTTTTAAATTACAGAAGGTTATTCAAGCATAAGATATTTTATTTGTTTGCTTTTGATGAATATATATAATTTTCTAAATCCTTGCTGCAATTAGCTTCGATTCATTCATACTAAAACCTCATAGAACATAATTTATACAGTGGAAGTGATTGATTAATTCAAGAGAAAACTTGCAAAATTAAATGTTTTGTCCTGCCTAACAATCTTTAGAAAGTACCTGGATTTGCCTCTTCAAATTTGCTAAAGTCAGAGAAAAATGATCTTAAAAAAAAAAAAAAAAAAAAACAACTTTCTAGACACAAAACTTATAGATAATTGCCCCAAATGCCCAAACTTCTGCTGCTTAAATCTATTGCAGATCACTTAAGAGGTGTCAAAGAAACATTTTAAATTAATATTTACACATTCCAGATGAACAACAACAACAAACACAGAAAACATAAAGGGGATAGCAAATGTCCAAAAAGGATGGACAAATATTGTCAGAGGGCTTGTACTTCATTTTTAAAAGTTGCATCAAGACAATGACAAAGTAGGACTGATTTGATTTTAAATTAACAGAATAAGAGCCACTTAGTATAATGTCCTCATCAGGTTCTTTGGGGACACTCATAAGACTCAGACTGCACCATTCCCTAAAGGAGCTAGCAATTTATAGAGGCGGCCCACTGTATCTCCAAGCCATTCAAAAACATTTGCTGAATGCAAAACGGGGCCAGGCTTTGTAATGTTTCTTACAAAAAAAGATAGTAACGGTTACTGATTTCCTGGAACTTTGAGCCTGGTAAATAACCGGTTGTAATTTATGTATCAGTTGTGACTCATTTTTGGAATGTGTCAATTTTTCAAGGTGACAAATGTCTAGCCTTAAAAATATGAACGAAAAATGTATTCAGCACTGCTAAATTTAGTGCATAAAATAAGTGATCAAATTGGAATAATATGATTCTAATTCATTTCTTTAAAAAAGCATTAAAATAAGGGTGTATTTTTTTTATGCTCCTGGTAAGCTTCAGTTGAAGAGGAGGAGAAGGTCCAGGAATGGAAATATGCAAGGTAGTCATTTGAAGGGCAAGTATATTTGAATGTCTAGAAGGGTATGATCTTTTAAAAAGCTTTATTTACTTATTTATTTGTTTTTTTTTTTGATGCAGCCAGAAGGGGGTACATCAACTATATACTGCTGCTGCTGCTGCTAAGTCGCTTCAGTCGTGTCTGACTCTGTGCGACCCCATAGATGGCAGCCCACCAGACTCCCCCATCCCTGGGATTCTCCAGGCAAGAACACTGGAGTGGGTTGCCATTTCCTTTATATATTTATTGTATTTTTACTCGGTGTATGTATGTGCTCAGTGACACAATCATGTCTGATGCCAAGAAAAATTAGGGTTAGGGTTAGGGTTAGCCACACAAGGACTGGATTGCCATTTCCTTCTCCAGGGGATCTTCCCGACCCAGGGATCAAACCCAGGTCTCCTGCATTGCAGGCAGATTTGTTTACTTATTGAGCCACCAGGGAAAGCTTAGGGAGGGTCAGTTACTCATATTACCACACAGGGACTGTAGCCCATCAGGCTCCTCTGTGCATGGGATTTCTTAGGCAAGAATACTGGAGTAGGTTGCCATTTCCTTCTCTAGGGTATCCTTCCAATCCAGGGATTGAACCCACATTGGCAGGTGGATTCTTTACTACTGTGCCACCTGAGAAGCCTCCTTTTTTTTCTTTTTCTTTTTACCCAGTCATCATATTATTTTATCTATTGGATTAATTCTAAACAAATGATTATGGTTCAGATGAATCCCAACTAAATGGGAGAAAATCAAGAAAGGAGCAAACATAGTAAATGGACACACTGGACACACAATCTCTAATCCAAACAGATGGAAGTGACAGAATTGCAACAAGAAAAAAAAAAAAAAACTACACATATATAAAAATATACATAATATCATTTTATGTCCAATATTTTCAAAGGGACTGACTCTATAGATAACACACTAATAGATATATAAAATAAAATTACATTTTTCTTTTCTCCTAGAATAAATTTCTATTCTGCTATTCAACTTGATCATTACATAGAATCAAAGTTTCAGAGAATGATATAGATAGATAGGGCCTTCCTAGGTAGCGACCATGATAAAGAACCCACTTGCCAATGTAAGAGACTTAGAGATGAGGGTTCGATCCCTGGGTACGGAAGATTCCCTGGAGAGGGGCATGCAACCCATTCCCATGGACAGAACAGCCTGGTAGGCTATGGTTCACAGGGTCACAAGGAGTTGGATATCACTGAAGCAACTTAGCAAGCACACACAGATACACACATACATACACAGTTAGGTTCATCAGGATTTTGGAGCAATTTGATGACCAATTTGATGAAATCCAGAGATTGTAAAGAGAGTTTAAAATAATAATTTGCAAGTACTTATAATCATTATGATTCAATATTTTGAAAAAAGAATTACACAACAATAATGCCTTTAAAAAAAAGGATCTTGAGGCTGGTAAAACTCTATAACTTCTATACAAAACTACCCCTTAAATTGTGCTTATTTAAAACAACCCTTTGTGTTCCATGACTAACAAAAAGTAAATATTATAAAAAGCCAAGATTTATTGAGCAATGTTACTGTGATAATCTCTTTAGATTTACTATCTCATTGTTTTCACAGTAGTCATATTAATCTCATATGGTAAAAGAGAACAAACAATAACAACAAAAACCCCAAAGCTTGGTGGTGGTTTAGTCACTAAGTTGAGTACAACTGTTGTGACCCCACAGACTGCAGCCCACCAGGCTCCTCTGTCCATGGGTTTTCCCAGGCAAGAATATTGGAGTGGATTGCCATTTCCTTCTCTAGGGGATCTTCCCGACCCAGGGATAGAACCCAGGTCTCCTGAATTGCAGACAGATTTGTTTACTTATTGAGCCACCAGGGAAAGCTTAGGGAGGGTTAGTTACTCATATTACCAGGATATTTGAATCAAGAGCCCAAAGTATTTAGCCCTTGAAATAAAACTCTAATAATAAAATACTACTTGACTTGTTTTATGTGTTAGCCTGAGATTTCAGTTTTGTGGGTTATTCTAAGAAACCCTCAATATCTCAATCTAGACAACAAGATATCTAGGTTTGAATATCAGTTATCTAGATTATTTATAAGTAAGCAATTGAAACTAGAGAGGGTTAGTGATATGTGTCAGATTACTCAGCTAAATTGTATAGAATTTGTGACCAGAATTTAAATTTCTAAACTTCTAAGGTAGCATTCTCCTCTCTGTACAACAGGCTTTTTTGGTATAGACTATACATTCGATATGGATATTTGAACCAAGAGTCTCTTTCTTCATAAAATAATGTCTTATTTCTATTGCCTATCAGACAATTTAGCACCCTATACTCCACATGTTAAAAACTGAGACTTATGGTTTTCCAACCATGAATTACTTTTTAGATGAACTTCTTGATAGATGAATAAGGATAATTTTATTATATTGTTACATGAGGGGAATTAGAAATGAAAACTACACTTCAAACTTGCCAAACCTCAAATGATTTGGAGAATTCCTTAAAAGACAAAATCAGCAAAGAAAATGCTTATTTTATCCTTCACCATTCAGACTTTCATCAGATACATGAAAAAAATCAACCTCTAGGATACTGTGAATAGCCTCCCACTTTCACTACAGAAATTGAGAGATTGGCATATTTTTACTTTTTTCCCCCCCATGAATCCAAGTTGCAAACTATCCCTATTATAGTTAGGAAATGTACACAATCAGAATAAGAAAATATTATTTGAATCCTTACTACTAGAGATTTTTTTGTAGGACTAGATAGACAGCTAGATCGAAAAGAAAAAACCACACAAAGAAATTAAATCACCAATACCTTGGTTATTGCCTAAGATGCTATTAATATTATACAAAGAAGAAAAGTTTTAAAGTACATACTCAATAATTATCAAATTTCCTCTCACAGATTAAGACTTTTTATAAGTTTATATGAAAACAAGATTTGTGTTCATCCATAGTTTGTTAAAAGATGCTTGCTTCTTGGAAGAAAAGTTATGACCAACCTAGATAGCATATTAAAAACCAAAGACATTACTTTGCCAACAAAGTTCCACCTAGTCAAAGCTATGGTTTTTCCAGTGGTCATGTATGGACGTGAGAATTGGACTATAAAGAAAGCTGAGCACTGAAGAATTGATGCTTTTGAACTGTGGTGTTGGAAAAGACTCTTGAGAGTCCCCTGGACTGCAAGGAGATCCAACCAGTCCATCTTAAAGGAAATCAGTCCTGAATATTCACTGGAAGGACTGATGCTGAAGCTGAAACTCCAATACTTTGGCCACCTGATGTGAAGAACTGACTCATTTGGAAAGCCCCTGATGCTGGGAAAGATTTAAGGCAGGTGGACAAGGGGATGATAGAGGATGAGATGGTTGGATGGCAACACTGACTCAATGGACATGAGTTTGAGTAAACTCCAGGAGTTGGTGATAGACAGGGAGGCCTGGCATGCTACAGTTCATGGGGTCGCAGAGTTGGACCCGACTGAGTGATTGAACTGAACTGAATCGATAGTTTATAACTGCTGCTTTGCATTTTATTGTCTGTTAAAATAAAAATGCCAGCAGAGTTAATATTTCCATAAAGTCTCCCCTAGGCTGCAGGATGAAGAATCACAAGATGTGCATGTGACAAACAGGAAAGATTGCATCAAAAGAGCTTAATTCTTGTCACCCCAAAGAATAAATGCAATCAAGAAAAAAGTCTTCTCTTTAAAAAGTGTAAGGCAACTGTTGTCCTAAATGCTTTTGCTGTTTTCAGGTGACAAAGGTAGTGGGTTTGTGCACTTTTAAAACCAAAGGAGAGATTTTGTGGGCAACATTTACCACTTTTTTTTTAATGTGATTTATGGTTTTAGAGAGGTTCATTTGCAGAGGAAATCTGAATGAGGAGATGGTCTGGTCTGCAGAAAGACATTCCAATGAACTGGTTAGGCAGGTAGTTGTTTGGAAGGAACACTGCCTCGGGACTTGTGAGGAAGATAGAAGTAACACTTAGAGGGAGTGAGAGATGAACAGGAGTGGGTTACTTCTCCTTTCACCAGCTCCAGAGAGTATTCACATTTATGACTAATCTTATGAGTGCAATCCCTCACAGCCCACCTTGCCTCCACAAAAAGCAACGATTAGGAAGTATTCATTTTCTCAGATATAAAAGTGTTGCTTTTGTGTTTGATTTTTGCCAAATCCCCTCAACCTCCTTGCCCTTAGAGAGCAAAAATAAAAGAAAGATTTTTCACAAAGCCTTTAGATTCCATATACAGCAAACCACAATGTAGAACCGGTTTTGTTCTAAGTTTCAAACAGAACATATTGGCTCACAGGTCCTTTCAGGAATTGTTCTGGAATATGTGCTTGCCTGTGCTATGTTCCCACATTAAGACACAACAGGAGTCCTAGCAAAGCTGAATTCAGAAGCAAGGAATTGGTGATTTATCTATTACAGTGGATAAGAGAATTGAGTACACAGTTGTCCAGTTCCGTGTTTTCACACATAAGAAAACTAAAACCAGAGAGGGGAAGTTATTTTCCCATCAACAGAAAGCCAGTTAGTGACAGCAGCGTGAGGACAAGAAGCCAAGACTCCTGACTCCCACACCAGTGTTTTATCACTAAAACTCATGACTGCTATAAGTCTGAGTACCTTTCAACATAATAAGAATACTAAATTTATAAAGCCTCATACTTAAAATCCTAAATTTCCTTCCTACACCAAAGGATCTCCAAAGAGCTTAATTTTACATGTGATGTGTTAATTCCTAAATCTCAAGAAAAAGGGACAACATACTGGAATACATTTGTTTCCCAGTATCAATTATTCACAAAAATAGATTGCTTCTCTTCTTCTATATCCTCCTTAGTTTTCCTTCAATCTGATCAATGAATTACAACTGAGCTGTCTCTTTTTCTAAACAGGCAAATTTGCTGAAAGACAAATAAAATACCTTTTGGCTGCTGGGAGGGATTGGGGCAGGAGGAGAAGGGGATGACAGAGGATGAGATGGCTGGATGGCATCACTGACTCGTTGGATGTGAGTTTAAGTGAACTCCGGGAGTTGGTGATGGACAGGGAGGCCTGGCGTGCTGCAATTCATGGGGTCGCACAGAGTTGTACACGATTGAGCGACTGAACTGAACTGAACTGACTGACCTAATTCAATAGCAGAGATGGTTTGTGCAGATGCCCTACCTCTAGGGAAGTTAACATCACTAAATCCATAATGCTCCATTAAAGTTCAGATTATAGAAAAATCATCTTGGTACTCCACCCAACCACTGAAAGACAGGGCTACTTTTAAAAACTATATTTTATAAGGCCATCTAGCTCTCATTTGAAAGGAAGCAAGTAGTCTTGTCCTTCAGAACAAACTATGACCAATTCTAAGACAAATCATATAGGTTTGGTTTCTAAATTAGTTTCTGATTCACCACTCTTTGCTATGGAGGTACAAAATTGAGATGGCAAAATACATGCTCTCTTTCTACCTCCTTAAGAGGGTGTGGTGAGAAATGGCTTGAATAATACCCATTAAGAGCTCTCAGCTTCTTGGGAGGACGATAAGTAAACACAATGAAATAAGAACTGTTTTTTTAATCTATAGGTGAATTACATGTCTTTCCTAAACAAAGAATGACTTGGATAGACAAAAAAGACCAAAAGCAAACTCACATCACTGCAGACAATATACTTCTGATGGCCACCCAACTCAACTCACCTTTATCCACAAAGGAAGTGAGAGGCTCATACTACAAAGCTGTCTCTCCCTCTGTCTCTCTCTCGCATGTGTTTGCAAGCACACACACACACATACTTTTTACTTTTTACCTTTTACCAGATGAAGAGTCTCATAATCTTTCTAATTAGAAATAATCAATTCAGCTATGATTTTATCAGCTTTGTTTTATATCTCTATTTCAACATTTTGTCGTCATGGTTCTTGTTTTCTAACTAGTGGATGTATAGCTTTACCTGTCATTAGGTCATAAAGTGGCCCTTCCTGGTGGCTTGGATGGTAAAAGAATCTGTCTGCAATGTGGAAGACCTGGGTTCGATGGAGGAAGATCCCCTGGAGGAAGGCCTGGCAACCCACACCAGTATTCTTGCATGGACAATCTCCATGGACAGAGGAGCCTAGCAGGCTAAGTCCATGGGGTTGCAAAGATTCAGACACTAATGAGTGACTAAGCACAGCACAGCACAGGTTATAGAGTGAAAGGACTCTCATTTTAATCTCTATTCCTACTCCAAGAGCTGGTTCTGGTATATTCTCAATAAATGTTGGGGAAGAAAAAGTAGACAGTGAGCAGGTCCTTATCTGACAAGAACAGTCATCCAGAGAGATTTAATCATAATCCCAACACACTCACTTCTCTTGACAATAAGCACATGGCATGGTGGATAGAGTTTTGCCAAGAGAATGAACTGGTCATAGCAAACACCCTCTTCCAACAACACAAGAGAAGACACTACACATGGACATCACCAGATAGTCAACACCGAAATCAGATTGATTATACTCTTTGCAGCCAAAGATGGAGAAGCTCCATACAGTCAGCAAAAACAAGACCAGGAGCTGACTGTGGCTCAGATCATGAACTCCTTATTGCCAAACTCAGACTGAAATTGAAGAAAGTAGGGAAAACCACTAGACCATACAGGTATGACCTAAGTCAAATCCCTTATGATTGTACAGTGGAAGTGAGAAATAGATTTAAGGGACTAGATCGGATAGAGTGCCTGATGAACTATGGATGGAGGTGCGTGACACTGTACAGGAGACAGGGATCAAGACCATCCCTATAGAAAAGAAATGCAAAAAAGCAAAATGGCTGTCTGAGGAAGCCTTACAAATAGCTGTGAAAAGAAGAGAAGTGAAAAGCAAAGAAGAAAAGGAAAGATATAAGCATCTGAATACAGAGTTCCATAGAATAGCAAGGAGAAATAAGAAAATCTTCCTCAGTGATCAATGCAAAGAAATAGAGGAAAACAACAGAATGGGAAAGATTAGCGATCTCGTCAAGAAAATTAGAGCTACCAAGGGAATATTTCATGCAAAGATGGGCTCGATAAAGGACAGAAATGGTATGGACCTAACAGAAGCAGAAGACATTAAGAAGAGGTGGCAAGAATACACAGAAGAACTGTACAAAAAAAGATCATCATGACTCAGATAATCACAATGGTGTGATCACTCACCTAGAGCCAGACATCCTGGAATGTGAAGTCAAGTGAGCCTTAGAAAGCATCACTATAAACAAAGCTAGTGGAGGTGATAGAATTCCAGTTGACCTATTTCAAATCCTGAAAGATGATGTGGCACTCAGTATGCCAGTAAATTTGGAAAACTCAGCAGTGGTCACAGGACTGGAAAAGGTCAGTTTTCATTAGAGTCCCAAAGAAAGGCAACGCCAAAGAATGTTCAAACTACCACACAATTGCACCCATCTCACATGCTAGTAAAGCAATGCTCAAAATTCTCCAAGCCAGGCTTCAGTAATACATGAACCATGAACTTGCAGATGTTCAAGCTGGTTTTAGAAAAGGTAAAGGAACCAGAGATCAAATTGCCAACATCCGCTGGATCATCAAAAAAGCAAGAGAGTTTCAGAAAAACATCTATTTCTGCTTTATTAACTATGCCAAAGCCTTTGACTGTGTGGATCACAAGAAACTGTGGAAAATTCTGAAAGAGATGGGAATACCAGACCACCTGACCTGCCTCTTGAGAAACCTGTATGCAGGTCAGGAAACAACAGTTAGAACTGGACATGGAACAACAGACTGGTTCCAAATAGGAGAAGGAGTATGTCAAGGCTGTATATTGTCACCCTGCTTATTTAACTTATATGCAGAGTACATCATGAGAAACGCTGGGCCGGAAGAAGCACAAGCTGGAATCAAGATTGCCGGGAGAAATCTCAATAACCTCAGATATGCAGATGACACCACCCTTATGGCAGAAAGTGAAGAAGAACTAAAGAGCCTCTTGATGAAAGTGAAAGAGGAGAGTGAAAAAGTTGGCTTAAAGCTCAGCATTCAGAAAACTAAGATCATGGCATCTGGTCCCATCACTTCATGGGAAATAGATGGGGAAACAGTGGAAATAGTGTCAGACTTTATTTTTTTGGGCCCCAAAATCACTGCAGATGGTGATTGCAGCCATGAAATTAAAAAATGCTTACTCCTTGGAAGGAAAGTTATGACCAACCTAGATGCATATTAAAAAGCAGAGATATTACTTTGCCAACAAGGTCTATCTAGTCAAGGCTATTGTTTTTCCAGTGGTCATGTATGGATGTGAGAGTTGGATTGTGAAGAAAGCTGAGCGCCAAAGAATTGATGTTTTTGAACTGTGGTGTTGGAGAAGACTCTTGAGAGTCCCTTGGACTGCAAGGAGATCCAACCAGTCCATCCAAAAGGAGACCTGTCCTGGGTATTCATTGGAAGGACTGATTCTGAATCTGAAACTCCAATCCTTTGGCAACCTCATGCGAAGAGTTGATTCATTGGAAAATACCCTGATGCTGGGAGGGATTGGGGATAGGAGGAGAAGGGGACGACAGAGGATGAGATGGCTGGATGGCATCACCAACTCGATGCACATGAGTTTGGGTGAACTCTGGGAGTTGGTGATGGACAGGGAGGCCTGGCATGCTACGATTTATGGGGTCGCAAAGAGTACGACACGACTGAGTGACTGAACTGAACTGATGTGTGCCAACACCTCCATGCCTCCAGTCTCTGATCCTCTAGTCACCCACACTCTGTACCCTATCATCACTTCAGCAAGGCCACCAGGTTAGAACATACTACAGTTTTCCTTAAAGTGACCTCAACTCAACTGTTTATCTGTTCCCATATTCCTTTTGCTTGCTGGGCTTCAGCTAAATCAAACTATCCCTCTTCCCATGATGAAATTCACCAAATTTGTGTCTATACTTACATCAAGGAGTCTCAAACTGATAGTGGATACATATGTTCTGCAGGTCCAGGGAATTAAAAAAAACAATAATTTGCATTATGCTAGTGAGGCAAGTGTTGTTCTAAGCATCACAGTATCCCATTCTCGTACACTGAATGTTTCACAGAATTAAGCCTTTAATTTAACTAACTTAAATGGTTTCTCTTCACCAAGAATACTTTCTTTCCCTTCTTTTTCATATAGCCAATATATCTCCTGAGCTCTCAAGTAGAAATGATCATTAGAATTCCTGCTGAAATTCATATTCTGGTGCTTACCATTTCTATCTTGATAAGGTTTATTTGTGTCTCCTGTCCCATAATAAACTGGGAGGTTTGGGAGATAAGAATGTGCTCTTTGTCTATTCATTAATCCCCCAGATTTTCTCAAGTATGATATCCACCAAATGTTAACTAGATGGCAGGAACACCAGCTACGTAATGCCTAAGAGTTATCCTTCATACAGAGTGTGATATAAACATTGCCCCTGCAGTTACAGAGCCAGCAGTCAGTGCTGATGACTAAACTCTGGTCTGGTGTTCAATGTCTTTTCTATTTATCCCTCAATAGGTATGATCATTTAGATCATTTATAATCTAGTTCATTAATTTCATATCTGTCTCCCCCACCAACTCTATGTTATAGGTAGTAATAGACTCAGCAATTTTTTTCCAAGCTCTTTTATTAAACCTGTACCCAGAGCAAAATGTCTTGAACTTAGTAAATAATTGGTAAATTATTGATGAATTGATAAGAACATAAGCTTAAAAATTTTTGTCTTTTTGCCAAGGTAAAGATTCTTATGAACTGTCTTTACAATTGAAAAAACAAACAGGTGTGCAATCTTGTTTAATAACATGTTACTAATAAAGATGTGTAGCCAACCAGTTAAATATATTTAATTACTTCTTCTAAAGTATTACATTCTACCTTTTATTTTTCAAGTGATATAACCCAGAAGAGCTTTCTACATGTTTACAGATGAATCACAGCTAGATATATCTATTTTAAAGTAGAGACTGGCTTATGTGTTTTTTTCTCTATCATTATGACTGTGTCCCCTTGGGCAAGTCACTCTACCTACACTTGGAGCCCAAATTCCCTCATCCATAAAAATATGTTTTTGCTGAAACACTGAATTCTACCAGTGTTTCTCAAACAGCAGAATCAACTGGAGGGTTTATTGAAAGATTATTGCCCTCCCTCTCCTAGTTTCTGATTTAATAGATCTAGAGTAGAACCCAGGAATTTGCATTTCTTAATAAGCTCTTAAGTAAGGTTGATGCTGCTGAACTGAGACCATACTTAAAGAACCGCTAAATTAAAATGTCTGAGAGTCCTAGGAGCTCTGACTTCATTATCATGCTGCAGTTCAAACCCAGGTATATCTAAGTGCACAGTTTTAGCTAGTAGACTGGCAAAAGGAATATTTTATTTTCTTAGGATTACTGAATGGCAGCCAAATAACTAAAATAATATTAATATTTAATAATTAAAGTGAAATGTTTTCTTTGAATTCTTCAGTTTTTAAAAGAAATATGTTTCATCACTTGATTTTAACTTAAAGAAAACTTTATCCAGTTTCAAGTGGAAAAGGATGGTCTAGACAGATTTTACAGAATGCCAGCCTATCTTCAAATATTACCTTCTTTTTATGGAAATACAAGAATACAAATCTAAGCAAATTTATTTCTTTTTCCTGTATCAGTAATTGCTCTACTTAAAATGAATAATTTCTGGTTGCAAGATTATCACATTCAAGAGTGTAATAGCAAAAACTACCACCCATGAAAACCGATAGCATGCAAGGTATTTTGCCGACTGCTTTATAAGACTGAAAGACTGTCTTCTCTCAATTCTCTAAATAGCTTTTCTACGGTATGTTACCAACAGCATCATCTTCATTTCACAGCTGGGGAAACTGAGGCTCAGAAACATACCAGATTTAACCAAAATCACCATAGTGAATGACAGAATTGGATTCAAATGCAGGCAGTCATATACCTGCAGAGCTATAACTCTTAATATATGTCTAATAGTAGAAGGAGAGGCAGGTTTAGAAAAACAGAAAACTGGGTTAGCCCTGACTCTTCCACAAACTCTAATGGAAACGTTGGTGGAGCCAATAGTAATCAACTTGGATCTTCGCTTTTCTGTCTAGTAGAAGAGGGCTGGACTAGGACTAGATCGTGTCTACACTTCCTAAATTCAATAAACTAGATTATTTCAAGTTTTATAGATTAAAACTAAATGAAATAAACTGGTGATCAAAAGCAGGACAAGTGACTAATAGGATGGGTGTTACTTCAAACAAATCAGATTCTCCTTAAGCCAGCATGCTAGGATTTCAACCTGATTGGTTTTTAAGAGGATGCAAGGTCAGAATCAGTTCCAGTGTTTCTGCTGAAATCCCTTTTTGTTTATCTGCCCTCTTCAACTTTGTCATCTTGAATGCATACACACTGAGCACAGTGTCTTAAGTAACATTGCTGAGGTTACACCAAAGACAGGTGTTAGGGGAACTATTTCCCCCTGGGCTATCATTTCCAGCTCTCTCTCCTGCAAAACCAAGGGAGGGGAGAGCAGGAAAAAGGTTTCTTTTCAGATTAAACACAGCAACTACAAACACTTTCCCCTAGGCAATAAATTCTCTGCCAGTGCATGCTGCAGTTTACCCAAACACCAAAGCAAAAAGCAAACAGCCCCTTTTGTAATGGAGGAGTTGTCACCTGTCAAGTGATGTTTGTGAGTTTCTAGAGAAGAGAGAAAAAGAAAACCCTTTCCCTTATTTTATTAAGCAGACTGTTTGTTCAAGGTTTGAAATGCATACTTGGGTTTAAGGTAAAGTCTCTGGATTGGCACTCTTGAACAAAGTAATGCCTTCCGATTGGTTACACGGTACAAAGAACAGAACAGAAAAACAGTCTGCTCTTTAGGGGACACATGAATTTAGTCTAAACTGAGTGATTATTGAGCCACCTCATAAGCAACATGAGTACCTGCAAACCCATTTTCCAAAAATTAGAGTGCTTTTGCTATACAGAATATATGTTCTTGTTTGTTTCATTAGTGTTCATAGAACTAATACATAAAAGCTCTGTTGTTCAGTTGATCAGTCATGTCAGAATCTTTGCAGCCCCATGGACTGCAGCATGCCAGGCTTTCTTGTCCTTCACCATCCTGGAGTTTGCTCAGACTCATGTCCTTCGAGTCGGTGATGCCATCCTACCATCTCATCCCTTGTCATCCCCTTCTCCTCCTGCCTTCAATCTTTCCCAGCATCAGGGTCTCTTCCAATGAGTTTGCATCAGGTGGCCAAAGTACTGGGGCTTCAGCTTCAGCATCAGTCCTTCCAGTGAATATTCAGGACTGATTTCCTTTAGAATTGACTGATTTGATCTCCTTGTTGCCAAGGGACTCTCAAAAGTCTTCTCTAGCACCACAGTTCAAAGGCATCAATTCTTTGGCACTCAGCCTTTTTTATTTTCCAGCTCTCACATCTGTACATGACTACTGGAAAAACCACAGCTTTGACTAAACGGACCTTTGTTGGCAAAGTAATGTCTCTGCTTTTTAATATGCTGTCTAGGTTGGTCATACCTTTTCTTCCAAACAGCAAGCATCTTTTAATTTCATAACTGCAGTCACCATCCACAGTGATTTTGGAGCCCAAGAAAATAAAGTCTGCCACTGTTTCCATCGTTTTCCCATCTATTTGCCAAGAAGTCATGGGACCAGATGCCATGATCTTCGTTTTTTGAATGTTGAGTTTTAAGCTGCCTTTTTCATTCTACTCTTTCATTTGTATCAAAAGGCTCTTTAATTCCTCTTCACTTTCTGCCATAAGGGTGGTGTCATCTGCATATCTGAGATTATTGATAGTTTTCCCTGCAACCTTGATTCCAGCTTATGCTTCATCAAGCCCAGCATTTTGCATGATATACTCTGCATGTAAGTTAAATAAGCAGGATGACAATATCCCATCCTGACATACTCCTTCCTAATTTGGAACCAGTCCATTGTTCCATGTCCGATTCTAACTATTGTTTCTTGACCTGCATACAGATTTCTCAGGAGGCAGGTAAGGTGATCTGGTATTCCCATCTCTTTAAGAATGTTCCACAGTTTATTCTGATCCACACAGTCAAAGGCTTTAGCATAGTCAATGAAGCAAATGCTTTTCTGGAATTCTCTAGCTTTTTCTATGATCCAACAGATGCTGGCAATTTGATCTCTGGTTCATCTGCCTTTTCTAATTCCAGTTTGAACATCTGGAAGTTCTTGGTTCACATATTGTTGAAGCCTAGCTTGAAGAATTTTGATCATTACTTTGCTAGCATGTGAAATGCAGAGAAGGCAATGACAACCCACTCCAGTACTCTTGCCTGGAAAATCCCATGGACGGAGGAGCCTGGTAGGCTGCAGTCCATGGGGTCGCGAAGAGTCAGACATGACTGAGCAACTTCACTTTCACTTTTCACTTTCATGCATTGGAGAAGAAAATGGCAACCCACTCCAGTGTTCTTGCCTGGAGAATCTCAGGGACGGTGGAGCCTGGTGGGCTGCTGTCTATGGGGTCATGCAGAGTCAGACATGACTGACGCGACTTAGCAGCAGCAACATGTGAAATGAGTGCAAATATGCAGTAGTTTGAACATTCTTTGGCATTACCCTTCTTTGGGATTGGAATGAAAACTGATGATTGATGATTTTTTTAATGGCGACTTCACTTTTCACTTTCATGCATTGGAGAAGGAAATGGCAACCCACTCCAGTGTTCTTGCCTGGAGAATCCCAGGGATAAGACAGCCTGGTGGGCTGCCGTCTATGGGGTTGCACAGAGTCAGACATGACTGAAGCAACTTAGCAGCAGCAGCAATGAGTAAGAGGGTTAGGGATACTAAAAGCAAGGTTTCGACGTGCTGGATGGCAGAGGAGGAAATAGGCCCATAGCAATGTTCTGCGTTAATCCTAAAGTAAAGTTTATAAATATACTCTGTATATCCCTCTTTTATCACCTCTTTCCTCACACGTTTCTCATTCCAATTAGGCCTACTCTTCCCACTTATAGATGCACCATTCTCTAATATGTCTTACTCATCTCCAGGCAACACTACTATCCATTGGTACTTAAAAATGTATAAAGAGGAATTATTTCATCTTGATTTACAAACAACTGGGGCTTCCCTGGTGGCTCAGTGGTAAAGAGTCTTTTTACCAATGCAGAAACTGTGGGTTCAATTCCTGGGTCAGAAAGATCGCTGGAGAAGGAAATTGTATTCTACTTCAGTATTCTTGCCTGGGAAATCCCACAGACATAGGAGCCTGGTAGACTATAGTCCATGGTCTCATAAAGAGTCAGACACAACTCAGAGACTAAGTAACAACAACAGAAATTCCTTTAGGTGCTTAGACATATTTGCAACTTTTTAAAGAAGAGATTGTATAACCAAAATTGATTTCCACTTTATGGACAGTTTTGCACATTTGGTGTGAGTTGGGAAAAAAATTTATTAAAAGAAATTTGATAATATGTATCCATAACTGGTGTGCATATACTTTACTCAAAAATTATACTTCTAAGCAGCAAGAACAAAAAGTGTTTTGAATGCAAATGTTCTTAATAAAAATCTGTGAGTAGAAAAACAGGTAAACAAATCATTACATACCTATATAATAATTTAAAATACAGTGATTAATGTTGTTTTGAAGATTAGTGGATAAGAGATAAATGTTCACCATAGAATGCAAAGAAAAAGAAGCAGATTACAAAATTTATATATGGCATGATCCAAATATGTTTTGCAAAATCTATTTCTTCTAATAAAACAACTGGAAAAAACACCTAAAACTTTCACAATTATTATCTTTAGGTAGGGATTCTATATACTTCTGATACTAACTTGTAAAATTCTTTTTAATTAATTAAAAATGTATTACTTGGTTCCAAATAGGAAAAGGAGTTTGTCAAGGCTGTATATTGTCACCCGGCTTATTTAACTTATATGCAGAGTACATCATGAGAAACACTGGACTGGAAGAAACACAAGCTGGAATCAAGATTGCTGGGAGAAATATCAATAACCTTAGATATGCAGATGATACCACCCTTATGGCAGAAAGTGAAGAGGAACTAAAAAGCCTCTTGATGAAAGTGCAAGTGGAGAGTTAAAAAGTTGGCTTAAAGCTCAATATTCAGAAAACGAAGATCATGGCATCTGGTCCCATCACTTCATGGGAAATAGATGGGGAACAGTGGAAACAGTGTCAGACTTTATTTTTCTGGGCTCCAAAATCACTGCAGATGGTGACTGCAGCCATGAAATTAAAAGACGCTTACTCCTTGGAAGGAAAGTTATGACCAACCTAGATAACATACTCAAAAGCAGAGACATTACTTTGCCAACAAAGGTTCGTCTAGTCAAGGCTATGGTTTTTCCTGTGGTCATGTATGGATGTGAGAGTTGGAGTGTGAAGAAGGCTGAACACCGAAGAATTGATGCTTTTGAACTGTGGTATTGGAGAAGACTCTTGGGAGTCCTTTGGACTGCAAGAAGATCCAACCAGTCCATTCTGAAGGAGATCAGCCCTGGGATTTCTTTGGAAGGAATGATGCTGAAGCTGAAACTCCAATACTTTGGCCACCTCATGCGAAGAGTTGACTCATTGGAAAAGACTCTGATGCTGGGAGGGATTGGGGGCAGGAGGAGAAGGGGACGACAGAGGATGAGATGGCTGGATGGCATCACTGACTCGATGCACATGAGTTTGGGTAAACTCCGGAAGTTGGTGATGGACAGGGAGGCCTGGCGTGCTGCGATTCATGGGGTCGCAAAGAGTCGGACACGACTGAGTGACTGATCTGATCTGATCTGATCTGATTACTTTAATAATCAGGGCAATCTTTAAATTTGTCCTTTAGTATAAAATGTAATGCATATGTATCTGTCTTACAGAATTGTGAAAATCAGCATAGATGGACAAGTAACAACAAAAATAATCATTTTTAATTGATAATATATTTATACTTCAATCAATTATAGTTAATTAATCATTCTGACTCATTGAAAAAGACTCTGACACTGAGAAAGACTGAAGGCAAAAGAAGAAGGGGTGGCAGAGGATGAGATAGTTAGACAGCATCACCAACTCAATGGACGTGAATATGAGCAAACTCCAGGAAATAGTGGAGGACAGAGGAACCTGCTGCACTGCAGTCCATGGGGTCACAGAGAGTTGGGCACTACTTAGTGACTGAACAGCAACAACATATTTATAAGCCAGGAACTATGAATAAAAACAAATCAGATAATGAAAAAACTCATAATTCTTAAAGTTGCTGATCAATATTATATCCATCCATAGAAAAGAGGAAGGAGAGGCTTATAGAGATTTTCAAGTTCACACAGCTAAAATTAGTAAAGACAGAATTCCAACTCTAGTATGTCTGATTACAAATCTTATGCTGTCTCCAGGGGATCTTCCCAACCCAGGGATTGAATCCAGGTCTCCTGCATTACAGGTAAATTCTTTACCACCTGAGTCACCAGGAAAGCCCAAGAAAATTGGATTGGGTAGCCAATCCCTTCTCCAGGGGAATCTTCCTAACCTAGGGATGCAACCGGGCTCCCTTGCATTGCAGCTGAGCTACCAGGGAAGCCCCAGTGAATACTGGACTGGGTTGCCATGCCCTCCTCCAGGGGCTCTTCTGAACCCAGGGATCAAACCCTTGTCTCTTACGTCTCCAGCATTGGCAGGCAGGTTCTTTACCACTAGCGCCACCTGGGAAACCCGTGTATAAATCTAAAGTAAGTAATAAATTATAAAGCCCTATATTAAATATCAGGTAGTCAGTCATCAAAGTGAAAAATAAAAGCCATTGTTTAAATCTGTCTGCACTTAACTCTACTGGTTTTTGAAAAGACCAGAAAAGGGGGGAAAGTGAGTGGGAATGGAAAGAGGCAGGAACCTTGGAAAGGGCCAAGGGAATGTATAGGAGGAACAATAGGAGGATGGTGGTGAGGGTGGCTCTGGAAGTTTGAAGGAGATCAAGAAGGAGGAGAATGGAAGGGAAAGAGCTTGATGTGAGCTCTTGACATTAGTGTCAGACTTAGAGTTGGTGTGCATTGTGTATCTCTGGTACCTAAGAGACATAGACACAGAAAATTACTGCTATTTGTATTATATAGCCTTTCTACTTTTTGAGCCAGGAGAAGATGTGTAAGAAGGAAGATTTAGAGTGCTTGTGTGACTCATGTAGCAATGTACCCAGCCCCTGGCAGCTTGACTGGAGTGACTTACTTAAAAATGTTTTGTTCACACAGTATGTTCTTAACATGTATAACAAATGAATTTATTAAGTGAAGACAAAAATATTGGCCTATCAAAGACCATTTTGACACAATTCTATAATGTTGGAAAATAACTGCAGATATTGTTCAAATTGAGTTATATGAGTCAATGTGTGTCTGTGTGTGTTTCTGTGTGTGTGTGTGTGTGTGTGTAAAGGCAGGGAGGGAGGAAATGATGAGGGAGACATGGAGGGAATGTTTACAAACTTTTGATCAATAAAAATTCATCAAATTAAAGTTCTGATGTGGTTTATGATTCTGCTTAGAAAATGCAAGTATTTCTTTTTCTTTGAAAAAAAAAATCATTCTGATAAACAAGAGTGCATGGAATTCTTTATTTTTTTCTGATACTATCCAATCAGAACTATAATTTTGGTACAAAGGAAGAACAATTTCAATGATAAATATCCTGTTCAATAAAACAGGCTATTCTCTTCAGTTCTTTAAAATGTGTTTGACAGTTGAAAGTAAAAATTATATCACTGTCTGAGGTAGCACTCAAGATATATAGATGTAATATATATGAAAACTATAACATCATGGGAAATGTTATGAAATCAATGTTATGGTAAATTTTCCGCATTCCATTTGAAGTGGTAAAATATAAATTCTCAATAGACAGTGAAAAATTATGAATAGTTCAATCTCTAGAGCAATAACTAAAAACTATTCAAAGAGATAGAGCCAGAACCAAAATAGAACAATTAAAATCAAATACTAAAAACAGGTCAAATAATCTAAATGGTAGCAGAAAAAGAAAAACAGAACAAAGGACAAATAAATAAACATTAGAAGAGGTAAAAGATCTCAATTCAGTAATATAAATGTTCAATAGAAACAACTTAAAAAGAAGAGAAAAATAAACCCAAAGAAGCAGAAGAAAATAAAATAAGACCAAAAATAACAAAGTTAAAAGCAGAAAGACAACAGAGAATAACTAAAAAGACTAAAAGCTGAGCTGATTCTTTGAAAGATTGATGCAACTGATAAGTCTCTAGAAAGACAGAGAAACAGAGAACACAAATTACCAATATTAGAAATGAAACAAGAGGATATTACAGATCCCACAGATGTTGAAAGGGTAAGGGACTACACCAAACAATTCTGCATACATAAATTCAAAAACTTTGAATTTAACCAGTTCCCCCGTGGTTTATGAAAACTTAGCCAAGATCAAATAGATCATTCGATAGTCCCGTAACTACTAAAGACACTAAATTTGTAATGAAAGAACTTCCCAAAAATTAAACATTCAGGCCCAGATGGTTTCAATAGAAAATTCACCAAACAATAAGAAATAACATCAGCTCTACATAATCTTTCTCAGAATATAAAGGATGCCTCTCACAAAGCACAGATAGAAAAATCACACTGAAGTTCATGAGCAATAGGATTGCCAAGATGAAAATGATCACACATCATAACTAGTAATACCATCTTTCACTGTGGGCTTATCTTCATGGGCTTTAAACTGTAGTTTCTATCTAGCACAGTCCAAAAATTTTAAGTATAAAGAATTCTATCTGGTTGTACCATTTTGTATATTACAAACAATGATGCAATGAAACTTTCATTTATGTGTGTGTATGTATGTGTTCTTATATATACCTATGTAAATGTTTTTAATAATTTCATAGAAAAATAGTCTAAAAAGGGTATTTACAGACCAAGGGATAAGTACATTGAAAATTAAATAAAAGAGAATAAGAACATTGCCATCCAAATTTATACTTCTACTAGAAGTAAAAAGACTGTTTCCCAACAATCTTACCAGCACTGGATATTAATCATTTAAATTGTTGCTGACCAAATGGATGAATAAACTCATTGTTTCAACTCACAATTTTTTTTATTACTAGAAAAGTTGAACATTTTATGTCTATTAAACACCTCTGAACTACTTACACTCTTTGCCAAAGGGGGAGATTCATCTTTTTCTTTTTTTTTTGGTCTGAGCCAAGCAGCTTTTAGGATCTTAGTTCCCTGACCAGGGATTGAACCCATCCCTCATCCAGCGGAAGAGTGGAATCCTACCCACTGGCTGTCAGGGCTTTGCAAAAACGTGGCCGAAAGGAGTTACCCCACACCCGAGGTCAGGGTCGGCGGCCCAGAGGAGCAACCCCACGTCCAAGGAGCGGCGGCTGTGTGGGCGCAGGAGGGCTGAGAGGAGTTACTCCACGTTCAAGGTCGGGAGGGGTGGCCATGAAGAGACCCCTTGTCCAAGGTAAGGGCAGCGGCTGTGCTTTGCTGGAGCAGCCGTGAAGAGATACCTCACGACCAGGGTAAGAGAAACCCAAGTAAGACGGTAGGTGTTGTGAGGGGGCATCAGAGGGCAGACACACTGAAACCATAATCAAGGAAACTAGCCAATCTGATCACACGGATCACAGCCTTGTCTAACTCAGTGAAACTAAGTCATGCCATGTGGGGCCACCCAAGATGGGAGGGTCACGGTGGAGAGGTCTGACAGGATGTGGCCCACTGGAGAAGGGAATGGCAAACCACTTCAGTATTATTGCCTTGAGAACCCCATGAACAGTATGAAAAGGCAAAATGATAGGGTACTGAAAGAGGAACTCCCCAGGTCAGTAGGTGCCCAATATGCTCCTGGAGATCAGTGGAGAAATAACTCTAGAAAGAATGAAGGGATGGAGCCAAAGCAAAAACAATACCCAGTTGTGGATGTGACTGGTGATAGAAGCAAGGTCCAATGCTGTAAAGAGCAATATTGCATAGGAACCTGGAATGTCAGGTCCATGAATCAAGGCAAATTAGAAGTGGTCAAACAAGAGATGGCAAGAGTGAACGTCGACATTCTAGGAATCAGCGAAATGAAATGGACTGGAATGGGTGAATTTAACTCAGAGGACCATTATATCTACTACTGCAGGCAGGAATCCCTCAGAAGAAATGGAGTAGCCATCATGGTCAACAAAAGAGACCATAATGCAGTACTTGGATGCAATCTCAAAAACAACAGAATGATCTCTGTTCATTTCCAAGGCGA
The DNA here is from genome assembly GCF_027580195.1 of Bos mutus. Classification (NCBI taxonomy): domain Eukaryota; kingdom Metazoa; phylum Chordata; class Mammalia; order Artiodactyla; family Bovidae; genus Bos; species Bos mutus. Next base: position 76,643,434 of record NC_091617.1, read on the forward strand.
ACCATTCAATATCACAGTAATCCAAGTCTATGCCCCAATCAGTAACGCTGAAGAAGCTGAAGTTGAATGGTTCTATGAAGACCTACAAGACCTTTTAGAACTAACACCCAAAAAGATGTCCTTTTCATTATAGGGGACTGAAATGCAAAAGTAGGAATTCAAGAAACAACTGAGGTAACAGGCAAATTTGGCCTTGGAATACGGAATGGAGCAGGGCAAAGGCTAATAGAGTTTTGCCAAGATTACGCACTGGTCACAGAAAACACTGTCTTTCAACAACACAAGAGAAGCCTCTACACATGGACATCACCAGATGGTCAACAGCAAAATCAGATTGATTATATTCTTTGCAGCCAAAGATGGAGAAGCTCTATACAGTCAGCAAAAACAAGACCAGGAGCTGACTGTGGCTCAGATTATGAACTCCTTATTGCCAAATTCAGACTTAAACTGAAGAAAGTAGAGAAAACCACTAGACCATTCAGGTATGACCTACATCAAATCCCTTATGATTATACAGTGGAAGTGAGAAATAGATTTAAGGGCCTAGATCTGATAGAGTGCCTGATGAACTATGAATGGAGGTTTGTGACATTGTACAGGAGACAGGATCAAGACTATCCCCATGGAAAAGAAAACCAAAAAAGCAAAATGGCTCTCTGGGGAGGCCTTACAAATAGCTGTGAAAAGAAGAGAAGTGAAAAGCAAAGGAGAAAAGGAACGATATAAGCATCTGAATGCAGAGTTCCAAAGAATAGCAAGGAGAGATAAGAAAGCCTTCCTCAGTGATCAATGCAAAGAAATAGCGGAAAACTACAGAATGGGAAAGACTAGAGATCTCTTCAAGAAAATAAGAGCTACCAAGGGAACATTTCATGCACAGATGGGCTCTATAAAGGACAGAAATGGTATGGACCTAAAAGAAGCGGAAGATATTAAGAAGAGGTGGCAAGAATAAACAGAAAAACTGTACAAAAAAGAGCTTCACGACCCAGATAATCATGATGGTGTGATCATTCACCTAGAGCCAGACATCCTGAAATGTGAAGTCAAGTGGGCCTTAGAAAGCATCACTACGAACAAAGCTAGTGGAGGTGATGGAATTCCAGTTGAGCTATTTCAAATCCTGAAAGATGATGCTGTGAAAGTGCTTCACTCAATTTGCCAGCAAATTTGGAAAACTCAGCAGTGGCCACAGGACTGAAACAGGTCAGTTTTCATTCCAGTCCCAAAGAAAGGCAATGCCAAAGAATGCTCAAACTACCGCACAATTGCACTCATCTCACACACTAGTAAAGTAATGCTCAAAATTCTCCAAGCCAGGCTTCAGCAATACATGAACCGTGAACTTCCAGATGTTTAAGCTGGTTTTAAAAAAGGCAGAGGAACCAGAGATCAAATTGCCAACATCTGCTGGATCATCGAAAAAGCAAGAGAGTTCCAGAAAAACATCTGTTTCTGCTTTATTGACTATGCCAAAGCCTTTGACTGTGTGGATCACAATAAACTTGAAAATTCTGAAAGAGATGGGAATACCAGACCACCTGACCTGCCTCTTGAGAAACCTCTATGCAGGTCAGGAAGCAACAGTTAGAACTGGACATGGAACAACAGACTGCTTCCAAATAGGAAAAGGAGTACCTCAAGGCTGTATATTGTCACCCTGGTTATTTAACTTGTATGCAGAGTACATCATGAGAAACGCTGGGCTGCAAGAAGCACAAGCTGGAATCAAGATTGCCAGGAGGAATATCAATAACCTCAGATATGCAGATGACACCACCCTTATGGCAGAAAGTGAAGAGGAACTCAAAAGCCTCTTGATGAAAGTGAAAGAGGAGAGTGAAAAATTTGGCTTAAAGCTCAACATTCAGAAAATGAAGATCATGGTATCTGGTCCCATTACTTCATGGGAAATAGATGGGGAAACAGTTGAAACAGTGTCAGACTTTATTTTTTTGGGCCTCCAAAATCACTGCAGATGGTGACTGCAGCCATGAAATTAAAAGACGCTTACTCCTTGGAAGGAAGTTATGACCAACCTAGATAGCGTATTCAAAAGCAGAGATATTACTTTGCCAACAAAGGTCCATCTAGTCAAGGCTATGGTTTTTCCAGTGGTCATGTATGGATGTGAGCGTTGGACTGTGAAGAAAGCTAAGCACCAAAGAATTGATGCTTTTGAACTGTGGTGTTGGAGAAGACTCTTGAGAGTCCCTTGGACTGCAAGGAGATCCAGCCAGTCCATTCTGAAGGAGATCAGTCCTGGGTGTTCTTTGGAAGGACTGATGCTGAACTTGAGACTCCAGTACTTTGGCCACCTCATGCGAAGAGTTGACTCATTGGAAAAGACTCTAATGCTGGGAGGGATTGGGGACAGGAGGTGAAGGTGATGACAGAGGATGAGATGGCTGGATGGCATCACCGACTCGATAGACATGAGTTTGAGTGAACTCAGTGAGTTGGTGATAGACAGGGAGGCCTGGCGTGCTGCAATTCATGGGATCGCAATGAGTTGGACACGACTGAGCAACTGAACTGAACTGAAATATATATATATATATATATGAGTACTTTTCAAAAGTTATTTTGTACATACTTGCCTTTCTGCTTTATTCTGGTCTTCTCAAGGCTAGAGACTATGATTTTTTCAGCTGTATTACAAAGAACATAGCATATATAGGAAAGTAAATTCTAAAGAAATATTTATGGCTAGAGCTAATATATATATAATCTATGTGAAATATGATATAATATTGGTTATAGAAGATACAGGGTAGTATGCTATGTGCTGGGGCCTATATTTTGTTAGTTGTTCAGGCGTGTCTGAGTCTTTGCAACCCCATGGACTGTAGCCCACTATGCTCCTCTGTCCATGGGGATTCTTTAGGCAAGAATGCTGGAGTGGGTTGCCATGCCCTTCTCCAGGTTGCTGTGGCCTATGTCTTTCCAAATACAAAAGCACTATCTGCTTTGTGGTATGTAGGGTTGAAGACTCTTCATTTATAACTGGATGCTATAATAACAATTTACAAAAATGGATAGTCCTATGTATGCTATGGTCTTTTTAATACAGATGAATAAAGCATGCATGTGTGCATGATAAGCCACTTCAGTTGTGTCCAACCTTTTGTGATCCTATGGACTGGGGCCTGCCAGGCTCCTCTGTCTAAGGGATTCTCCAGGCAAGAATACTGGAATGGGCTGCCGTACCTTCTTCCAGGAGGTCTTCCCAACCCAGGGATTGAACCCACATCTCTTTACTTCCACTGTATTTTGGCAGGCCTGTTCTTTACCACTAGTGTCACCTGGGAAGCCCTGGAAGAAATCATGGTCTTAGATAATAATTTCTAAAAATCCCTAGGGAAAAACCCAATTCAACTAAACAGGGTTTTCTTCAAAGTACAAAGACTAAAGAAATGCAAAAGTAAATGTCATATAGTTTCCCATCCATCATTCCAGGAAAACCTTTAAGTGTCGATATCATTATCCACCTCTTAAGGACATGACAGGCATGCTTAGACAGTTGATAAATAAGGCAAAGCTGAGATATAAAGTAATACAATAGACAATAGGATGAAGAACTAATAAGGATATTGGAAGCATAGTCTAAATTATAACACTTTTTTGAGAAATCTCATTCAATTAATTTGTTAATCCAATGTATTTCATTCTTCAGTGACATTAAAATCATCCTAATGAAGAAGGCACATATTCTCTGCAATTCAAGTTCTCTTTGTTCATAATAAGAGCAAAATATTATGACTCCACTTCATGACTAGTTTCTAAGGTGAAGGTAGTTTTAAAAATCAATAAAAATGTGATGACATTCTCAATTTCAAGAGTTTTGTCCTTGATAATCTGACAAGTAATTTCATGTTCACAGATTCATATTTCTTGCATAGTGAGAAAATATTTGGCATGGATCCCAAATGTTTTGTATTATATGCAAGAGAAAAGCAATTTATGTGCAGAGTTTTGTAACTATTTAGCTATTAACTTATATACAAAAAAGTGAAAATATGCTATCAAGTAATGGACTAAAAGAGCTTCACACCAGTTGCAACAGCTCTCAGTTTAGAAGGACAAGGAATCTCAGAGGATCTTAGTTCTTACTTTCTAAACCAGAACACCAGTTACTATTACATCCTGAGCTAGTCCACCATTTTGTCATTCATTTAGCTAAGGACTACCATTATTATCTAGTCTTATCCACGTGGCCTCCTCATATGGATGCCTATGAGGATGTCGGAATGGTCCTAAGTCAAGGGAAAACCCAGGATTCATGCAGAACTATACTTTAATAGCAATGCCTCAGTTCTTTGGAGATAAAACAGAAAGACCACAGAGAGGCAAATGTATGTAATAAGTTCAATTTCACTCTGCTTGCACATTCCTTTCAATACAGTTGTTTCCAAATGATTTATTTTGTTTCCCATACTGGCAAAACTCCATTTCATTGTATTTTCCAGTTTTTCCTAAATCACTTCAATTCTCTGCTCCCTGCAAATGTTTCTATTCTGCTCTTATATCCTGATTTCTTGTTACCTTCAATCTGACACCGTTAATTTCAAGCTCTAAGCTGCTGGTGAGTGATAGCAGCACTCTGTTTCACTATTCCTGGTTAGCAGTGGTGTCCTCTGCCTGCCTCCCCAGAAGAAAGAAAGGTATGGAGACTCTCTACTGTATGGCTATCTCTTGGCTGAAGAGTGGAGGCTTTCCCACACAGGTAAACCTCAATCTCATAGAAACAGAGGTACTCAAGAAGAAACAGAGGCCAAATTCTACTCAAATGTATTACCACAGAAAAAGAATAAGAAAAGATTGCATCCAATAATGTGGGCAAAATACTGACACTGCTGATGACTATGCATATCATCCTAGAAAAGGGTTTTAACCACTTTTTCTTTTTATTTATTAAATTTAATTAATTTTTAATTATTAATTCTATCAAAACAATGATAATAATTTCTAACTCATGAAGTTCCAGAAAGGATTAAATAAAATATTAGATGTGTTAACCATCATCTGATATTGAAGCCAAGAAAATTTGTAATTCTGACACCTAAGGGGAACATTTAAATCACTTTCAAATGGAATACTCTCAGTTTCAATGAGCACCAGGATAAATGAGCATCAAAAAAATCAATTAAAAAGAATCAACATCAGGCATATAGATTCATAGCCAATGCTCAGGAAAAAAAGTTTGAATATAAATGAATAATCCTCTCAAACTTTTCTTAAATAATAATAACCTAAAAAACAAGGCAGTCCCTTCTTAGCTAAATAAGACACTGGCTACAAGAGCAATTATATCTATGACTTTCCTTGCCTTTCTCTCTTTCCTCCTTACCCTCTTAGAAGATCACTGTATAACTTAGCTGATTCTTCCTTAGATACTCAACTAGGTTTTCTCCAAAGTTTCCTTTAGCTCTTTTGTAAAAGCACCAAAAGTAAAAGTGTTATTTGCTCAATTATGTCTGACTCTTTGTGACCCCATAGACTGCAGCCTGCCAGAACCGTCTGTCCATGGAATTCTCCAGGCAAGAATACCGGAGTAGGTAGCCATTCCCTTTCCAGGGGATCTCCCCAACCCCGGGATCAAACAAGGGTCTCCTGCATTGCAGGAGGATTCTTTATCGTCTGAGCCATCAGGGAAGCCCCCAAAGCACCAAAATAAACTTTAAATGACTGAATCTTTATAACTCAAATAGCAAATCTGAGTACTTTCAAACAGAAGTGGGGAAACAACGGAGGTAAAGGAGTACAACACTTTTTATACTGATCTACTATAATCAAAATGGAAGGAATACAAGAGAAGAACAGGACAGAAAGTTTTGCTGATGTGAATGCTGAAGCAGAGAATGGTTCCCTGATTGGTGGTATTCTAGAACTTTGCTACCCAATACACTACCAACTAGCTGCACGAAACAATTTAAATTTAAATTAACTAAAGTTACAATTAAGTTCCTCGTTTGCACTAGCCATATTTCACACGCCCAAAGGATTCACATGGCTAATGGCTACTGTGTTGAACAATAGAAATATAGGACATAATAGTCATTGAAAAAAAAAATCTTTTGGACAGGGCGATCTTAAAGAGAACATTTTACCTTTTTTAGATAACTTCCCAAGTCTCATTTCTTATGACTTTAAAAATTCCCGAGGGCCTACTATGGGCAAAACATGGCAAAAAAAAAAAAAATACTGTGCATGACAAAATATGACACTTGTCCCCTTTAGAGATAGAGAAAGAAATAATATATAATATTAATATTATACAATAAGTCTTATGATTAAAATTATACCTAGATTGCTTCTGTAGAATAATCTCTAATTCAGACTGGTAGAGAACAGTGGTATGGAATCTTTTCCTAAAGAAGGTAAGGCCAGCTTGATGCTGAGGGATGGAGAGGAAATGGCTAGATACGAGGTGGAAAAAATGAGATGTTCTCAAGGAGAAAATGTCTAATAGCAAAGGAGAAACAGCATGGCACATTAAAAACCCATGTGCTTCCGTATGTGAGAAGATAATAATAACAGGAACTGTAAATGAAAATACTTCGTTCTGCATTTTAAATTAAATAACTTTGACTTGCTTTTATGAGAAACAGAAAATTCTTGCCTGGAGAGAATGTAAGAAGACACAGAGCACCAACCTAGGGAAACCTATCAGCGTAAAAGGTGATATTATTCAATGAATTGGGACTATCCTAATTTCTAAATCACTGTCAAATCAGAATTTATATATTTATAAATATTTATGCTTAATTATCATACATTCCCAAGCTTTGAATTACTTAACCTTCGATTTACCTATCAGTCTCTTTTCACTAGATCAAGGATAATTGAGAACTGAATCCATATTAAGATGGAATGGGCCAATGAAGAAGTGTATTTTTCATTTATCAATTTGGCGACAAAATATCAGTGTATTTGTAAAATTACAACTTTCTATTTTTGGCCATTTCCTCTCTTTTTCCCCCAACCTCCTCTTTTTCCAATATTAAGAAGTACAATCTATATAAAAAAGTACACAGTGAGAATTCCAGTAAAATCTTACATTGAATCAGAAAGGCAAGGGTATACCAAAACATCTTCCATCTGTACCATTCCTTCAAATGAAGTTACCTGGTAATCGTCCCCAACTCCAAAAAGGAAAGGCGTGGTACATTATAAGGCGCTCTGTTTAATCACATCAGCAGACACTCTATGACACCCCACCCTCTTTCTCTCTTTTACTTTCTATTTTTCTACAGATTTTTGTTTGCTTTTATACAGGAAAAGTAGCCTGTATAAAAGCCTGTAGCACTTGTGGGATGAATGAATGATTAAAAAAAAGAAAAGAAAACACACCAGTTAGCATGATGGATTGCACAAATACAAGAAAGTCCACCTAAGTACCTCAGTAAAATGTTTTACTATCCTTAACCTGTATACTCCTTAGCTGCCTGGGAGGTGTGTACATGTAAGTTCTTACCATTTCATAACTGAGGTCTAAGGTCATGAGTGACCCAGTGGTGAAGTTAAAAAAAAAAAAAGAGAGAGCCTATTTTAGATATTAGCTTCTCTCCTCTTACTCTATTACCAGGTACTTGAATCTGTGTATTTGTGTAGAATTTACTTCATCCTCCTTCATTTAAAAAGGATAATTCTATAAGAAAGGCAGTTTGCCATAGAAGAAAGTGCTTTGGATACAATTCAGGACTTGACTTTGGTTCTGTCTCCACCAGCTGTGAAACACTAGGAGGAGCAATTCAGATAAAGAATGCAAGGAATTACTTCCAATCCTCTTCTCCACACCAAAGGAAACATATACATTATGCAGAATTGAGGCATACTCAGAATCCACAGCTCTTAACTATTTCTCTGCTGACCACAATGACTCTCTTTCCAATGGCTTTGACCATTCAGAGTCACCTGCTTTTTTATGTGCCATGGAAGAGGTATAAGAGAAGTGGATAGCATGGCCCACAGATTTAAAGGGGAAGCCCATGCCACTCACCCACATGGGGTCACCCAGGTCCGAGTCCTGCATGCGAATACAGTCCATGCTAATCTCAATCTTGTTTGTTGCACCATTTTCTGATGGTTCATCCACAAAGTTCAAGTCAATGGGCTGAACTGAACAGATGGGTCTGCCATAAAGGAAAACAAAAGTGTGTTAGGTGTGGAGAGGGACTAACACACACTCATTCAGTTGGTAACAATGAGCTCTTTTTGCTTTAAAATTGGCAAAGCTCATTGGTTGGAGTCAGAAACCCTCAGCATGAAATCTGGCTCAAATACTTACCAGATGTGAAACCTCTGGCATTCCAAATCTAAGCTCCATTTGTAAAGTAAAAATCACTGCCCTCATCAAAGAATCACTAGGTGGAACACAGAATAGAAGAAACGAGTCAGAGATGTATACTAATCGTATGGGTCCCCAATACTCTGATATCGTTTCATCTTTCCCTTAATTTAGTTAGGTGTCCCAGCCTAATCTTAAGGAGATAATAATCCTTTTCCCAGCAAGGTATAATGAACAATAAAATTTAGTGTTTCACTTTCTCAGAGATTATTTACAGTAAAAGTATATGAGAGTCTTTAACCCAAAGGAATGAATTTGAGTATCAGAGAGTCATTGGGGAAGTTATTTTGGGTTAGGTAGGAGATTCATTCTAAAAACATGCCTTCATAAGCAGTACTTCGACTATCCACCACTACCTATTTATAACAGTTCACGTAATACAGCTTTTTTGCTTATTTGATACTTACTGTTCCAGAAAATCCCAGATGTGCTGGAAAACCTCTGGACTGAGGAATTCACTTGTCTGTGTGCTCTGGGACATAGTGGATCGGTAATAACTTTCTTTCCAAGAGAAATGGGCTGGGGTTTCTACAAACCTTAAAAGGATAAAAATGAAACTAGGGTTACAGTTTCTGTATTAATGAGACAGAATATTAAAATTAAAACATAGTCAATCAAAAAGTGGAGTGAGTAAAGTTTCAAAAACATGCCGGTATACACAGCAAATTTTACGAGTTAAGCAACTGGTATCTCTTTAAGCAGTGGCAAGGATCCCATTTTGCCATTAAAATCAGGCAATCAAGACTTCTATCAAAGGTCTATTTTTCTTAACTAGAAAAATTACACTCTGCACCTCCACTATCCAAAATCTACATCCTGCAGATTTCAAAAAGAAAATAAACATTCCCTCACTAAGTCTGACAGTGAGTCTAACCTATTATTAAGCCCATTTCACAAATGTCTCAATTGATTATCTGCCCATTCAGCCTCCAGCAAGTAAAAAGAAAAATCAGAAAATAAAAATGAGTTTAGAAATCTTAAATTTTACCCTCAGCATAATTACCCGTCTCATAACTCCATCTTAGAATCAGGCCCAGGGACAATAAATTCAAACTTTTGAATTCAATTTTTTTTTTTTTATCACCAGTTACTCATCTTAATGTATGCGTGGGTGGTTTTTAATTGGAGTGTAGAATTTTATGTCAGACCAAGGGATAAGCAAACATCTGAATATACTACAAATGAATGGTATTTCTATTTGCTTCATTTTCTTATAGGGTCCTCAAGTTTGCTTTTACTTAAAAAAAAAAAAAGAAAACTTGATCCTTATACATGTGAAGGAAAACATCAGCTTTCTCAGGTGATATAGTCTCCAAATCTGCATTCTATCTGCATATCTCACCTTAAATGTATGTGATTCATTGTGATTATCAGTAGACTAATTTTACTCCAGGATGAATTTAGCTAAGCTCTTAATCATTACTGTTAGTATAATAAAGAGTTAAAGAAATAGGATAGTCAATCATTTTAAATTTGCAAATGAATGCTTTAAGTCTAGTTATATAGTAGAAGATAATAACATTAGTTGATGGTTTTCAAGTTTACAGAGAGGCACATTCATTTACTAAAGTCAGATATACAGAGAACATCTATTATTTGTCAGGAAATTAATGGGCACTGGAAATAAAAGTAAATAAGACTGTTTCACCCACTAAAAGGTCCTGGTAAAGAAGTTAAAACAGGGGGAAAATCTCTAATAAATGTGATACAATGTGCATAACACTGTAAAAGTACAATGATGATATATACATCTCATCTGATAGATCAAGGAAAAAGCCTTAAATGATGAGAAGAAATTAGTCAGGCCAGATAAGGACTAAAGTTACAGAGTGAGCAGTGTGTGACGCTATTAGCCTAGTGTAAAAATTTGGGGCCAAGAATGCCAGGAGATAAAGGTGGAAAGCAACATGTTGTGACATGTTGTTTTAAAAGCTTAAATTCTTCTGGTGAATGTTGAAGAATTTTGTAAGATAGTTTTAAGCAAACTTTATATTTTGAAATAATTATAGTCACATACAGTTATAATAAAAAATAAAGAGCATATCCACGTACCAGTTACCCAATTTCCCCAATGAGGAGTAACATCTTACAAAACTGTCATATAATATCACAACTAGAATATTGACATTGATATGATCTTATTCAGAAATTCTAATATGATTGTACTTTCCTTTGTATCTATGTGTGTGTATTCATTTCTATACAATTTTTTTTTATCACATACGTAGGTTACTGTAGCCATCTCTACAGTATTAAAGGATTTGAAGCATGAGTTTGCCCCAGAATATGTCTTACATTGATAAATCTAAAAGTTGTATGGAGGAAGGATTTATAGCTTATCGGTTTATGGACAAAGTTATTTATGAGGTTGTTGTATAAGTCCAGATAAGACAGCAGGACGATAGAAGTGGGGGTGGAGAAGATGGGGACAATTTTAATAATTAGTGAAAAGATCAAATCACATATTGTTTATATTACTGATGGAAGAATAAGGAATAGTAGAGGCAAAGATGACTTCAAGTTTCCAACCTTATTGAACTCAGTGGTTGATGATTCCATCAACTAAACCAATGAATACAGTTGGAATATCTGGCTTGGAAAGAAAGGAGAGATGATGAGTTCCATCTTAGCATGTTAAGTTTGAGGTACCAATGGGATATATTAAAAGTGTAGCACTCAGTTGAATAAACCTTATGGGAGAGAAACAGGCCAGAAGTTTAGAAACAGAAATCCTCATCATAGGGTGAAAATAATCCATGAGAACAGATGCAGTAACATAGGCAGAGCAGGTACAAAGAGTAAGAAAGTTAACCTGATGGAGGTGGAAATAAGAGTGGACTATGAAAGTTTACAACGTTTTTCATGGGCCCATCCAGGAAATCTGTCTATAATTAGAAGAGCATCTGAAAATCCAATATCTTTACATCAACAGAGTACATTCATTTTCTTTATTTCTTTTGGGGAAAGGATCCAGACTTGGTTTATATACTCCCAACTAGTGAGTAGAAAGGAAGTGAAAGTTAATAAATCTAATACTGACTTAGAGTTAAGATTTCACCCACAGGTGACACTTTTGAATATGTTTATGTTCCTTCAAATAAGACAGAAGGAGAAGGAAGTGGAGAAAATAAAAACAATTCCTAAGCAGTGAAAAAAAATGGAGGTAAACAAATGTATGAATTATTTCAAACTCCAAAATGTACATGGACCCACAAGCACATCCCTAATATTCAAACACTTTAACACCATTATTGGTAACCTGACAGCCAGGTGAGTACTAGAAGGTAAACTCAGCAGCACGAAGTAGATTCTCAGTGATGTTCAGTGTGTGACATTTAATATGAAAATTAGTACAAGTTTTTTCTTAAAGATGGCAGAAATGTAGCTATAGTTTCTAAGAGACTGACAGTTAACATAACCTAGATCTTAAATAACAGACAGTATGGGGCTGACTCAAAAAGAAGAAAGGAGCTTAGATGGAAGTTAGACACTGTCACTCCCCTCTGAAACAGAGAGAAAATATATCATTGACTCCATAGTCACTTAGGATTTCTACTTCTTTTACTATTTCTACATGGAAGTTCTGGTTTCTCTCATGCTTAACTCTGATATTCTTTTGTTTCATATTTTCCCTTTAGTTTCTCTTTGATTTCTAAGAAGATCTTCCCTGTATCTCTGATGTTACAGCTAACCAGCTCCATCCTCTTGAAAATGCCCCTCAGTTATGTGAGCTTCAGTTTTCTTGAATGTTACATAAAGATCATCATCTCTACTCTGCTTCCTTTCAAAAGCCTGCCCAGACCTCAGTGCTCTCCAGCCCACAGCGGATTTCCTGGTTGCTTATTTGGAATAAAATTTTTCTTTAAATATTCTTGGCCTCTTGGTGCATCTCGCAAATGCTAGCTTTTTACTTGTGTAACGAATGACAAAGAATTTTAAATAATTGAAGGCTAAGCCTAGATCTCCATCTTTGCAGTTTGATAGTTCCTCGAGGGTAGAGTGGAATGAACACGGGTATTGGAGTGAGACAGACTTGGGTTCAAATCTCAGTTTTACTGCTGACATTCTATGAAGCCATGGCCATGCTACTTCATATTTTTGTACCATACATTTTTCAGCTATGCTTCCTTCACAGAGTGGTTGAAGGCCTTACTTGAAAGGTTTACCTATAGAAAATGTGTTATATGTTTTTGTTTACACAAGCAATGATTGCATTTACATAATTAATACACTGATTCTATTAGATCAAATACTATATAATTTGTATCCAGGCAATACTTACTAAACTAAGCTACCTAAATAGTGTATTTGAAAGGTTTGTTAAAGTTGCAAAAGTGTCACATAGACGTATTGATAATTGCATTAAACTGGAATCATCCCTCATTTCAATTCAGTTCAAATCTCGCATTCTGTATCTGTATCCTTGGACCAAAACAACGCCCCTATCACCTCTCACTTTCTTCTAGGTCACCTTTGTCTCAGGCTTGCAATATTAAATTGGGCAGCTTCCTCCCTCAGGGCCTCAAGCATCAAGAGGGCTTTATTTAAAATGATGAGGGTGGGGTGTGGTATAGACTGGTGGTTATCAAACTATTTCATGAAACCCTAGGTGCCTCAGTGTACTCACATATGTAAATAAATGGCCATATCACTTGATGTCCAGAAACATACCTGTCCTTAATACAATGAAGTTTGACTTTTGTCTGTTTTCCATGTATTAGGGCTCTGAGCAAGGTTTCATTTGAAAAAAGGATTCTGTTTAAAAAAAAAAAAAATCAATTGTCTAGGTTTAAGGATCTCCAGGGTCTCTCTTCTGCAAACCCAATATTGATTTCCATTTGTGAATAAACATGCAAAACATTTTTGAGAGAAAGGAAGGGAAGTGATCAGCTGGTATCAGAAGAATGAAGTAAGTCTTACCTATCTTCTAATGGTTTGCCTTTGGGTGAAATCTCTGTATTAATTCAGGGCTTGCCTGGTGGCTCAGTGATAAAGAATCTGCTTGCCAATAAATTCAGGAGACATGGGTTCAATCCCTGGGTGTTGATTGGCCTCAGGAGCAGTCCAAATCACAAAATTTCTTTTGTATTTTTAGTTCAGAAACATTCCCCTGCTTTCAGTTTACTCTGAAATAATAATATCATTATTAATTGTCATGCTTAATTTTAAGGATGCTGAAGAGCACCTTGATGTCTTTTAGTAAACTGCCTCTTTATTGAACCCAACAGTGCCCAAGAGCCCTGGAGGAGTAAATTTATTCAAATACTTGAGGTAAACTCACTTCCTGGAAGTCACCTGCATAATCTAAAGCAGGCCCATTAAGAACTTTTTTCTGGAAGGAAATATTTTCTTTTCAACTTCATGTTGAAAAATGACCAGTCTGTTCCTTCTCTTAAAGCCAAACCCATCTTCCAGCTTCACTTTTGACAAACAAAGCTTAAATGGATAAGGGGAAAGAGTGGGAGAGGTAATTTAGGAGTTTGGGATTAACATACATACACTACTACCTATAAAATAGATAACCACCAAGGACCTACTCTATAGCATGCCCAACCCCCAAATTTTCTCATTAGAGTCAGTGTATCTAATGTCAATTCACCAGTTTTTAACTCTGAGGTGATCTTCCCTCTCTTAAGTACTGAATCTTCTAAGACTCGTATTTTGTGCCCTTCTTTCGATCATAGGCATTTTCTGCCTTAATGGTAAGGTTTCTCTGATTTATAGAGAGAAATCTTTTCTTACACTCCCAGTTCCCACTGAACTTTCTTCTTACCTTCATTTCACTTGTCAGAATTCTCTTCTAACCTGCATATGACCATCAGTCTTTCCCAGACAGCATTTTTATCAGGTCACTTTTCCCTGACTCAGAATTTGCAGCCACTCATCTTTGTGCCCTAGACAAAATCTAATCAGCTCTGGCCCATCGTTCTCTTTATTCTTTTGAGAAGACCCTCTTTTCTAAAATATTCAGCGAGCTGCATTCTACATCTTGCTTGTTTTCAGCCAAGAATCTTTTCAGATCATGATCTCTTATATTCCACTATCTTCCCACAAGCTTTATTGTTTACATTTACCAACATTCAGTAGAAAACTCAGCTCAGAAGGACTACTGCAATAGACTGAATGTTTGTGTCTATCCCAAAATCCATATGTTGAAACTTATTGGAGGTGAGGTCTTGGGAGGTAATTAGGTAATGATGGTAAAGTCCTCATGAATGGGATTAGTTCCCTCAAAAAGAGGCTCCACAGAGTTCTCTTGCCCCTTTCACTACGTGGTGAAGTTAGCAATCTATGAACAAGGACGTGAGACCTCATCAGACATCGAGCCTGCTGGTGCCTTGATCTTGGACTTACCAGATCCCAGAACTGTGAGAAATAAATTTCTGTTGTTGATAAGCCATTTGGTGGTATTTTGTTATAGCTGCTGGATGGGTTAAGCCAGTGACAATATTTTTTTGTGTGTTTGAGTTCATTTCCTCAATTTGGCACACTTCAAGTACTCTTTCCTTAGTTAATTCTTTTATAATTTACTCATGTTGAAATGGCATTGGCCCAACTAACAAGTAAGGAATTGGAAGTCAAGAACCACGTTATTAATTTCCTGGTTCTTTACAACACAGAGTTGTAGAACAACAATGACAACAAAAAAATTGGAAAGGGCTTTATTTCTCAGCATCTATACTTTCTATAAATGAGGACTCACAGGGGTTTTATTGATAGTCCCATATGAGTATAAAGGTCTAGAAGGACTGTGGGGAAATTGAATCAGAGGAATTTTCTTAACATTGAGGAACGCACTAGATTGAATTTAGACCAATAAATTCAATAAAATCATTCTATAAACTTCTATATATTTTTTTTCAATCACTTATCTGCAACTGTATTATATATTTATTGGTCTATTGACATTTCTCCATCAGAATGCAAAGTTACTGGGAGCAACCATTGCTTTGTTTGCTTCTACATCCCCAGAACCTATTACAGCATCTGGAAATGCAGGCTTCCACTGCTTTCTGAAAATATCTCATTCCTATGAAACCTTTCATAAGGTTTCATAAGCAAAGAATTTCCTTTCCTTTCTGAAAGTTCTTGTTATGCCACTTCGCCACTACTAAAGAACTACGTTAGTATTGGTTTTCATGAAAGAAATCTAAAAACTTTTTTTTTGCTTTTAAGAAAAAAGCCATAGGGACTTTCCTGGTGGTCCAGTGGCTAAAACTCCATGCTCCCAATGCCAGGGGCCCATGTTCAATCCCGGGTCAGGGAACTAGACCCTGTATGCTGCAACAAAGACCCAGAGTAGACAAATAAACTAACAAACAAAAATATTTTTAAGAAAATAAAAAAGTCATTGCCATATGATATAGGTATTTTTGTACCCCTCGCCTACCACTTCCTCCAAATTTCTAATATTTCAATGTTGGTTATTGCCTTAGCTCTACTTAAGAGATGTGAGAAAATTATAGTTATGAATGAGTAAGAACTTCCACATTATAGTCTCCCAAGACAGAAAATTGCATGACTATGTCTTTGTACCCCTACAAGTACCAGAATTCCTGACATAATAATATAGCATTTGTAAACATTTGATGAATGAATGAATGGCCTTGGTTCATGCAAACTAGCATAGTTAGTATACAAATACAGATCAGATTGACTCTGAAGTCTTCACTCTTTATGACAAATCACAAAGATTTCTAAAGGAGGGAAGTGGATGTTTTGTAGCAATACAAGAGACAGAAAAAAATTCAAAACCAAGAATGGAAACAAAGAGACGGGTATATCCTCAGAAACGGGTATATCCTCAGAAGCCCCTGAGGACTTTGCTGTAATGATACAACCCAATGAATAAGGTTTTCAGTGGTAACTCTGAGTCATCAAGCATTTTCATGGCACACACTTTCTTGGTTTGGTGGTGGTCTGACTCTTATGACCCCATGAACTGTAGCCTGCCAGGCTCCTCTGTCCATGGGATTCTCCTGGCAAGAATACTGGAGTGGGTTGCCATTTCCTTCTCCAGGGCACCTTCCCAACCCAGGAATCAAACCCAGGTCTCCTGAATTGCAAGCAGATTCTTTATCAACTGAGCTACGAGGGAAGCCCTACTCTTGGTTTAGAAGGACAGCAGAGTGTGTATGCCTTATTTTCAGAAATATCTACATTATGATATAAAAAGGAAAAAATGCTATTTAAACAGTTTATCTAAAAAACTTACCTACGTGGAATGACATATTTTCTAAGGGATCCTTGTTACATAAGTTTTTTTTTTTTTTTGCTAAATCATTATGGCCCTTTGTGGTTCCTGTCTGATCAGGATCACATCTTTTGTTAGATTCTAGTTTTTATTTAGTTTCCATTGAGTGGTTGGTTGATTGTTCGAGATAAGAACATTATTTATTTCAGTTTTTAGCTTTTGTGGCTTCACAGTATAGCAGATTATCTGGTACAAGGGTTGGGTGGGGGCCAAGTCAATACTTATTGAAGTATTTGGAAAGTTGGAGTAAAAATAGCAGTGCCGATATCTAGAGCAGAAATAACAGTTAATATTTGATTGCGTCTATGGAGAAGGCAATGGCACCCCACTCCAGTACTCTTGCCTGGAAAATCCCATGGATGGAGGAGCCTGGAAGGCCGCAGTCCATGGGGTCGCTGAGGGTTGGACACAACTGAGCAACTTCACTTTCACTTTTCACTTTCATGCATTGGAGAAGAAAATGGCAACCCACTCCAGTGTTCTTGCCTGGAGAATCCCAGGGAGGGGGAGCCTGTGGGCTGCCGTCCATTGGGTTGCACAGAGCAGCAGCATGGGCAAGGTACTCTGCAACATACTTGGCATATATTAATCTTCATAATATCATGTAAATACCAATATTACCCCATTTTCCAGATAAGAAAACCGAAACCTAGTCATGCTTTTCCTCAAGATCACATGGTAACTGGGAAGATGGCAACTAAACAGGTCTTAAGGATTTGACTTCAGAGGCTCTATTCTGTTATTTACAAAGTCAGTCATTTTTGGAAAGTTATTCAGCCTCTCTGAGCCTCAATTTCTATATCTGTCACAGTGAAAAGAGAAGAGTACCTATCTCTTATAGAGAGGGAAAGCCTCGGATCCTGATTTTAGGAGGTTATTCCACTTCCCCAGCAAGGAGCAGTAAGTGTCAAACTTCACTGCTCTACAGGTCTGTATTTGGAAAATACAGAGTCCCTGTCCATACCTCCAAGAAATTCTAGTTCAGATAATCTGGAGTGAGGTCCAGGAACCTACACTTTAACAAAACTGCACATGAAAACACACAGCTTTGCAAATCTCCTGAAATCTATTCTGTTGCAGTAGTTATCAAAAATAGAGCACCTTGAGAAATCTGCATTTTCTCCAAATCTGTATCCTTAAATAGGTATTATCACAGTCTTATTCACTAGGATTTTTTTTTTTATCACTCAAGTAAAACAGTATGGTATAATAATTATAATTACTGTTATAGAACACATATCACATGTTAGGCATTGTTCTAAATGTTTTACAGATAGCAATGCTTATAATCTACCCAATTACCCATAATAAAGTGGACTATCATTATCCTCATTTTTAGAGATGAGGGAACTGAGGCACACAGACAACTAGTAAGTTCCCCAAAGATGCACACTTGATAAGAGAGGGCAGCAGGCTCTGCAGGCTGTGCTATTTACCATTACACTGTGAGGACTCTACCAGGACAGAGGTCAGAGCTCCAGCTTACAGGTGATTTTGGGCAAGTTTCTGACCCTCTATGGGATTTACAGTCCTCCTCTGTGAAGTGAGGAGGCTGACACTGATGATCTCTAAGGTCCTCTGGATCCAAAATTACATTATTCATTCTACAGGAGGCTTTTGACCTTGTTATCTGACGGACCAAGGCCTTAGAAATTCTGACTGTAAAACACTCCCACTTCTAGAACTGTGCCATTATTATCTTTACTTTACCTGCCAATTCAAAAAAACTTCCTTCTGAGTAATCTGTCCTTTGCCATTCCTTCTTGCTGAGGAAACCAAATATTTTTCAGCCCAGAGCCTGTAGATCTGTCTTTACAGTTTCCTTCGAAACCCTAAAGCCTTTGCTTAATCAGGCTAGCAGAGTGCTTCCACCTGAGTCCCTTCAAACCTCATTACCCTCCCCAATAGGCCTCTAGCCTCTTGCTCTTTTTTTCCTCTCCTCTTGAGCAACGGCCCTCTTCTGGCCTAATTCATCCTCAGTAACATCTCTTCAAATTGTCCACCTTACCTTTCCACTTGTGTGCTGTTGGCCTATTCGAGGCTGAATCTTTCATCTTCTTTTAGTCTTGTATTTCTCAAACTTGGTTACACAATAGAAGACATGAGATGCTCAAAATATAGATGGATGGGCACTCCTGCAAACCAATTAAATCCAAATTCGGCAGAGTAGAATCTGGCCAGGAGTACTATTTAAAAATTCAAGAGTCCCACAAGAGCTGCTAACGGGAGGCATTGGTTAAGAACCATTGGCGTCTAGCTCCAGGGATTCTACAGTGGGGAAAATAAGCAAATCAGAATCACCTGGGCTGCTGGCTGACCCAGACTCCTAGAGAGGGAAGTCTGGACATGCAAAGCAAACAAGGGGACAGCCTACAGGAGATCTAGAGAAACTCCTTCAAGAAGCAAAGTTCTAGCTGAACCTCTAAAGCAAGATGGTTCACTCCGCTTTCCTGTCATCCATCTTCACAGAATAACCCAAAGCTCCTATTGCATCTTGCTCCAAGTTAGTATTTCTAATCATAAAGAACAATGCAGAGGAAAAAGCACTCAAGGGTAATATGCATATTCTTTTGTTGCTGTAGACTAACTGGCTGGGTAAGTTTGGGGGAAACCCCTTCTTCTTACAAGTCTTGATTTTCCCCCATATGTAAAGAGGAAGGTTATTGGATTACTAGATAATCACCCAGCTTCCTTCCTATTTTATTATTCTACTGTTTTAAGGCTCCAACCCTATTGTTTCTTGACTATTATACAACCAGGCCCAGTTTTGCTACATTCAGCTGACTTCGATACAGAGCTATTTCTGACCTTGGGGAAGACTGCCCATTGCAAGTCAACGACAGGGCTGCAAAGACTTTGTGCCTCAAATTCCCTCACTATGGAAAGAACCACTGCTGCCCCAACTGCAGTTCAGGCCTCCCCTCCAGAAAAGTTTTCCTTCTTGTGCTCTCTGATAGCATCCCCATCTGATAACAATCTCCTCCTTTGCTTCTGGGCCTCCCAATTCCTATAGGCAGCCTGCCTTCATGAATGTGACTTGGAGAGACCGCCTTGTCTATGGACAGGCCCTTTCTCTCCCCCTGCAGCTGCCCAGGCCTGCTTAGAAGGTGGTTACAGAGTGGTGGCAGTTTTGCCAGGTGAGCCTTGGATATTTGCTTGCTTTGTCTTAGTGTGAGAGGGCCAAGTCTATGAGGAGGTGCTGCAATGGTGAATATGAAGCAGAGAAGTGGTAGTTGGAGTCTCTCCCTTTCCTCTCCCTGCCTTCTTCCAGTCTTTAATGACGAGGTATACTATATAAAGGAGTTGAAGGGAGAATGGCCTCTGAGGCTGTCTACAGTGATATCCTTTCTGGGTACTGTGTATAAATATGTGTATTTTACAAATAATTGCAATAAACTTAAGCTAATAATGGTAATAAAAATCATACAGGTAATATTTGACTGGATTTAAAAAAAATAAAATCAGGAATGTTGATGGATTTTGACCTGGTTTTTAGTAGCCTAGATTTTCCTTCTTTGCCCTAATTCAGAAGTTCTTACTTCTGAATTTGGGAATGGAAGAAGGAAAAAAAGGAAGAACTAACTAATTTAGCATGGGTAGTTTGATCAATCTGCAAAATAAAGTGCTCTGAGTCAGAGGAGACAGTGTTAAAAATGAAAACTTTATAATTTGAGCTTGCTGGGGTAGGGGGATTTGGGATAGCAAAAAAGATGAATAAAGTGTAATATGTGAAAATGTGGGAAGAATAAAGAAGAAAGGAACTTGCCATTCAAGGTTATGGATTGTGTCTTCTTTAATATCCTTCTAGAGACAAAGAATAAATGAGAATTTTAAGAAATGAAATGAATAAAAATTCTTTTAAGTTCTACTTGATGACCCTGTGCTTCTTAAATGACATCCCACTTAGAGATCAAATCCAGGCTGGTCATAGACACAAATAAAAGAAATGAAAATTATATTAAAGGCATTTATCTAAATTTCAGGAAAGATTTCAAAAACAGTAAGAAAAGAAGAGGCCATAATTCCATAGAAAAAGACTCTCAAAGGAAATTTTACTTAAGAAAAATGGAACGGTTTCATCTACAAAAGAGGTCTATAAACTACTATCTACAAATCTACCATTTCCTGTTTCTGTAAATGAAGGTTTTGGAGCAGAGCCCTGTTTAGGTGCAATATACGGACAATGTCACACCACTCTGCCAGAGCTGAGAAGTTATGACAGAGGCTGTGGGGCCTGCAAGGCTGCCAATATTTACTATTTGACCTTTTACAGGAAAATTTTGCTGACCCAGACCTACAAAATAAAATTTTAACTGCATAATCCTCAATATTTCAAGTTATAAAGGGGAGATGGGGTAAGTGCGTATCAGATAGAATGTTTATAAAAATGATATGAGGACATAACAGGATTTCAGATAAATTAGACTTGAAAGAGCACCCATGAAGCGTGAAGTACGGGCATGTAACCAAAGGAGGACAGGTGAGCCTGATGGGGGCTGTACACACAGATTAGGAAACTGAGGACTCAGAATAAGCCAACTGCCCTCCTCCAGCCCAAAAAAGCTACAGATATGTTTTAAATTAGGTGATAAGCACAAATTAAAAAAAAATTATTACCAGGAGGAGTACAGTTTCTCTAGGTACAAGTCCTCTCTAGGTACAAGTCCCCTCGCTGCCACCAAACCAATTCAGAAAACTTTTATTTATTTATTTTTTCAATAACCAGTTTTTGAAATATAATTAAATTACAATTTTGTGTTAGTTTCTAGTGTACAACAAAGTGATTCAGCCATATACATATATATATATATGTATTATTTTTCTGATTCTTTTCCACTATGGGTTATTATAAGACATTTAATTAGTTTTCTGTGCTATACAGTAAGTCCCTATTTATTTTATACATATTAGTGTGTATAAGTTAGTCATCAAAACACTATTTTCTGGACTGGTTTTTCCCTTTTGCACCTACAGGTTTTGCCTTTGCCACTATTTTTTTCTTGCCCATCCTCTTCAATTCTAGCAATTGAGAAATCTTCCTTTTCTCATTCAGTCACATCTATGGCTGAGAAACTGGAGAAAGCAATGGCACCCCACTCCAGTACTCTTGCCTGGAAAATCCCATGGACGGAGGAGTCTTGTAGGCTGCAGTCCATGGGGTCCCAAAAAGTCGGACACGACTGAATGACTTCACTTTCACTTTTCACTTTCATGCATTGGAGAAGGAAATGGCAACCCACTCCAGTGTTCTTGCCTGGAGAATCCCAGGGATGGGGGAGTCTGGTGGGCTGCCATCTATGGGGTCGCACAGAGTCGGACACGACTGAAGCGACTTAGCAGCAGCAGCATGGCTGAAAGACATCCAAGTTCTTCACAAGGAACATTTAAATAAGAGATATTTGTTTATCTAAATCCTTCCCATATTTCTGTTTATGTTAAATATGCCTCTTTCATAGCTGTCTGCAACAGGTGCTTTTTCCCCCTTTCTGATAAGAAATTCAAGGTAAATTTCAAAAGTATTTCCACATTCAGTCTCACATTCATAGATTCTCTGTCCCCATGGAAAGCCAAATCACTCTTTGTTGGCTGATTTCAAAATGGTATGTTTCTTTAACCATGTGATTATTTTCTCTAGTAGATTTCTAAATAATACAGCAAGGATCTTTTACGCAACCTGTTTAATGTCATTTATGCGGTATTCTCAGGTTTTTTTTTCCCTGTAAACATTTTGTTCCAAATAAACATAAGATCACTCTTATTCCAGGAGTTTGCGTTTTCTTCAACCATGGCTTTCTGGTCGCTGCAAAGTTGTCTCTGGTTATTTCTTCCAGACACTTGGAAATCAATGTTTTTGAAGTCCATTTCTAGATCTGCTTATGACAGCTCCTTGTAGTTTATTCTCTTATAAATTAGCACTTTCTTTTATTCTAACATGCATAACCTACCATCTAATTATCCCCTTGTGTTTTTAATCTGCATTTAACAATTTTTGATTTTAGCTTCCTGGAGCCTGAGGGGAAAAGCAGACATAAAGAGTGTTCTCCTTTTCTACATTAATACATTTTTTAATTTGTTCCCTTGCATATATTCATTTCTTTCTACTAATTCTATGTCTTCCCTTTCCAAACTTAAGGTGGAGACTGACTTTTGGAAAGAGAAAACTTTCTCTTTGGAAAGGAAAGGACACTCAATCGTGTCCCACTTTTTGCAATCCCATGGACTGTAACCTGCCCAGCTTCTCTGTCCATGGAATTCTCCAGGCAAAGAGTACTGGGGTGGGTTGCCATTTCCTTCTCCAGATGATCTTCCATATTCAGGGACTTAACACAGGTCTCCTGCATTGCAGGCAGATTCTTTACCAACTGAGCCACAGATTGGAGGCTGGATCTAATTTTAAGTTAACAGGAAAACAAAACAGAAAAAATTACTCTAAAGAAAGGGACTTATCCAGCGCAGAATATTTATCCTCAGACCTAATTCCCAAATTTTATGGAAACAATAAAGACTTTAGGAATTGGACAATCATGATTACTTTTGATTAATGAGATCAACCTCATTTAAACAGTATATTTGTCAGCCTGGCTTCAGATATTCTCTGTGACCTGCAGGCTTGTGAGGTCATGTTGTTAGTGTACTGAGCTTGCTGCTAAGTTGCTAAGTCGCTTCAGTCGTGTCTGACCCTGTGCGACCCCATAGATGGCAGCCCACCAGGCTCCCCCATCCCTGGGATTCTCCAGGCAAGAACACTGGAGTGGGTTGCCATTTCCTTCTCCAATGCATGAAAATGAAAAGTGAAAGTGAAGTCGCTCAGTCGTGTCCGACTCTTAGCGACCCCATGGACTGTAGCCCACCAGGCTCCTCCATCCATGGGATTCTCCAGGCTTAGGAAAATTTAAATTCAGCTTATTTGTGTTTAAAAAGCTATAGCTACAGTTATATGAAAGCAGTGTATCTGTTTCCATTTCTTATTTCATCCAAATCCTTTTAGAAGCAGTAAACTGTTATCTCTACTTATGAACTCCACATCTTTGTTTTCAAAAACTTTATTCATTTATTTATTTTTGAAAGTTATTACCTTGGTCACAAGTATTACAATGACACTCTGTCTCAAATGAATACATGATTTGATCCATGTGAAAGATAATACTTAATGCATCTTTGTTATGAGATTATCTATAATTGGCCCACACAATAGTAGGTATTTGTGTATTAGGAAGGTTATTGAATAGTAGTAATAATTATTGAATTTCACAGATGCTGAAATATGGAAGTAGCTTTAATGCAGAAAACATTATGTGTGTATGTCCACATTTCTTGATTTGGTGCATGTGTACAGTTATATTTCAGAGGTTATTATGATCTATGGTTTAAAATAGAGATAATGATACTTGGAGATTCTTACAACTCTTTCTGGGAGGAAACAAGTGGAATGGTAGGTAGATGGAGAGAATAAAAATTGCAAAAAAAAAAAAAATAGATTTGTGTCACAATGGGAAAAGAATGTTAATATGATCACTGTTATTTTTGGGGGGTCATTTTCAAAGGTTCACCTGCAAAATTCAAGTTATCATAACATTACTCAGTCTAGTCACAATAAGAGTCATAGATTTCTTGCATCTCCAGTGTTTAATGATATTAAAGCGAAAAAGTTCCTTTTCTTTTTTATTTATTTTTTAATTGAAAGATAATTGCTTTACAGAATTTTGTTGTTTTCTGTCAAACCTCAACATAAATCAGCCATAGGTATTAAAATTCAAAATAATTGAGGAAGGACATAAAATGTTCAAATGATCACATTGTTTCAACAATGTGTCCAAAGTCCAGTGACTGAGAATTTGAGAAAACTTTTAGGATGTAAACTCATTACAACAAAATGTTCATGGCAGCACTATTTATAATAGACAAGACACGGAAGCAACCTAAATGTCCACTGACAGATGAATGGATAAAGATGTGGTTATACATACAGTGGAATATTACTCAGCCATTAAAAGGATGAAATAATGCCATTTGCAGCAACACGGATGAACCTAGAGATTAATATACTGTGAAGTCAGTCAGACAGACATATTATATTGCTTATATGTGGAATTAAAAAAATAATACAAATGAACTTATACACAAAACAGAACTAGACCTACAGATATAGAAAACAAACTTATGGTTACCAACAGGGAAAAGGATAGGAGGATAAAATAGGAGTTTGGGATTAACATACACATACTACTATATATAAAATAGTTAACCAACAAGAACCGTCTGTACAGTTCAGGGAACTATGCTCAATGATTTGTAATAACCGATATCTTGTAATAACCTATATTTTGTAATACATATAATAATGTATACCTGAATCACTTTGCTATACATCTGAAACTAACACAACATTGTAAATCAATTATACTTCAATAATAAAATAAAAGTGGCAAAATCTATATTCATGAAAGGGAGCATTATACATAAAAAGGAGCTATCCAATACAATTAAAGATACAGAACCTAAAGTTCCATAGGTCCATAACAGGAACCTGGAACACTAGTAGGAACAGGAATTTGGGAATTCTGGTTTTGCCACAATACAGATGGTTGACCTTGAACAAGTTACGTATGCTTCCTAAACTTCAGTTTTCTTATTTGGAGAACAGAGATACAAACACATGATGTGTTAGGTTGCTACAAGAGTAAAGTGTTTAGTACAGTACTTGGAAGGCACTCAATAAAAGGGAGGTAATGGTTATCCCTGTTGTAAACTGTGGTCTAAAGTTAAACCCTCATCCCCCTGGGAGTGATGAATCACAGGGGTTATACTGAGGGGTGTGATTCAGTTCCCAGGAGCCTCAGTATTCATAGAGGCACTGAGTTATTTCTCAGACAACTTTATGGTCTCTTGATTTTTTTAACAAAAGAAAAACAAACAAATCAAATTGTTGCATAGAAACTTATACAGTAATAAATCTTTACTATTCTGCATTAGGGTTCATTGTGGTTTAGGTGCAGAACCCAAATTCTTCAAATGGCTAACTGTTCTAATTTTTAGCACCAGATTTATATACCATAGTGGCTGGACTGCAAACCACCAGAGAGATGGTGTCAGACTCAGTACTTATGACCTTATTAAGGGTATAAAGTCATTTACCATAAATGGCAGTAGGAAACTGTAACAACTGTCTGCTGACTTACCTAGTAGGTCTTTGTTGATCAAGACATATTCTCCAGAAGAATTAAAGTAACACATTTGTAGGTAGGTCAAATGTATCTTCCCTGAGAACTTCGTCTTTTAGCTGACCAGAACATACCTTACCTGATTTTTTTTTTAGAGTAAAAGCTAACTACAGTGAAAAATAAATGCCATAATTTCAAAACAAATGACATAGTCAAAGTTTACTTCTCATTATACAATGGCACCCCACTCCAGTACTCTTGTCTGGAAAATCCCATGGATGGAGGAGCCTGGTGGGCTACAGTCCATGGGGTCGCTAAGAGTCAGACACGACTGAGCGGCTTCACTTTCACTTTTCACTTTCATGCATTGGAGAAGGAAATGGCAACCCACTCCAGTGTTCTTGCCTGGAGAATCCCAGGGATGGGGGAGCCTGGTGGGCTGCCGTCTCTGGGGTCGCACAGAGTCGGACACGACTGAAGTGACTTAGCAGCAGCAGCAGCAGCATACCATCATAGGAGGATATTTCCTTTGGGGTAACTCTTTCCTACACCTGGGTGCAGCTTTCCTACAGCTTCTAGACAGAGATTTTGAATTCTTCCATCTCATCTATGGCTCAAAAATTTTCCTCTGAGCCTAATCTATCCAGCCTGGAAGTGAAGAGAGGAGGAGAGAGGAGATAATGGGAGGGGAGGGGGAGGAGGGGAAGGGAAGGTTAGAGAGCAAGCAAAAGAAGATCCCATTTCCTGGTGGTTCAGTTGGTAAAGAATCTGCAATGCAGGAGACTCCGGTTCAATCTTAACCCCCTGGAGAAGGGAATGGCAACTCACTCCAGTATTTTTGCCTGGAGAATTCCATGGACAGAGGAGCCTGGAGGGCTACAGTCCATGGGGCTGCAAAGAGGTGCCCAAGACTGAGTGATTTACGCATTTAACTTTCACTGTAACCTTAGGACGTCTGAAAGTAGCATGCAACACTCCTGCTCATAGTGTATTGGTTAGAACAAAGTCACAAGGTCATATCTAACTTTAAGGAACTGGAACATATATTATGCCTAAATGGAAAATAATAACAGTTTGTTGGACACGGATAAAAAAACTTTTTCTTGGATTTTTTTTTTCAGTTTTGGTTTTTAGATAGTACTCTTAAAAAATGTCTTTTACATAAATAAAGAGGTGTGTGAATATAAGTGTGTGTGTGTGTGTGTGTGCGCGCGTGTGTGTGTGTGTAAAATTGACTCATTAATTCTGAGAAGCATGCTGAAGGAAATCTTGGGCATTTATTTATCCCTTTCTCTCATATTCTCTCCCAATAAACCAGTGCCCTCTCATTTTTTAAATTACTTTGGAAAGGTTTAAGGATGATCCTCAACCAATGGGAATCTACCAAAGACTGTGATATACATCAAGGAGAGAGAAAGACTTAAAAGAGAGGTCTCCAAGACACAAGTCACTTAAATAGCACTAAATTGTACAGAATTTCTAGGCAGTTGACCATAAACGTATGCCTTATTAAACCACTACCAAAGCAATATTTTTTTCTATACTTATCCTTTGATTGTTGCTATATCTACATTGTTCTCTGGTATATTCTACAGCTTAAACAATGAGCCTACGCTATTTTAAGGGACCAGAGCTGAGTTCCTAATCTTTTTGCATGTATCTCTGAAAGCTTTCAGGACAAGCAGAGCACTAGGGTTAGGAGAAAACACTGGGGATATGACCACCCTTCACAAGGGCATGGCAGGGAAAAGATGAGCCCAGAACTTGAAGAGTGAACACTTAAAAGTTTAACAGTGCCTCTTCTACATCCCAACTTATGAAGGATCTATGTTATACATCTCTCTCAGATACACGTGCATAATTCCACTTACATGGTGTCTTTAATGTGCCTATAGGTAACAATGATATATCATTATCATGTGAACTGGAGAGTTGTTTACCCAGATTGCTTTTGGATTTCAGATGTGTCAAGCAAAAATGGCAACTATTAAAAGTATACTTTGTAGAGAATGAAGACTAGGCTTTACCCACTCTTTCCACAGTGGACAAAACGTTTCACTTGATCAAATGTTTCTTAACTAGTGATCTGTAATGTCTTTCAAAAGGCTTAGAGATTAACTTGTACCTATTATATTATTATTGACTTGTTTATTAATATACTAAGCAATTGTATATGCTATGAAAGCATTACTCACAATTATGAAAAGGGGTAAAAATATTTTGAGGTAATATATACATAATATAATTAGCTTAGTTCAGTTCAGTCACTCAATCATGTCCAACTCTTTGTGACCCCATGGACTGCAAAATGCCAGGCTTCCCTATCCATCACCAAACTCCTGGAGCTTGCTCAAATTCACATCCAGTGAGTCGGTGATGCCATCCAACCATCTCGTCCTCTGTCGTCCCCTTCTCTTCCTGCCTTCAATCTTTCCCAGCATCAGGGTCTTTTCAAATGAGCCAGTTCTTTGGAGTTTCAGTTTCAGCATCAGTCCTTCCAATGAATATCCAGGACTGATTTCCTTTAGGATTGACTGGTTGGATCTCCTTGCAGTCCAAGGGACTCTCAAGAGTCTTCTCCAACACCACAGTTCAAAAGCATCGATTCTTCGGCACTCAGCTTTCTTTATAGTCCAACTCTCACATTCATTCATGACTACCGGAAAAACCACAGCTTTGACTAGACGGACCTTTGTCAGCAAAGTAATATCTCTGCTTTTTAATATGCTGTCTATGTTGGTCACAGTTTTTCTTCCAAGGAGCAAGCGTCTTTTAGTTTCATGGTTGCAGTCACCATCTGCAGTGATTTTGGAGACCCCCAAAAATAAAGTCTCTCACTGTTTCCATTGTTTCCCCATCTATTTGCCATGAAGTGATGGGACCACTAGATGTGATGAGCTTCATTTTCTGAATGTTGAGTTTTAAGCCAACTTTTTCACTCTCCTCTTTCACTTTCATCAAGAGGCTCTTTAGTTCTTCTTTGCTTTCTGCCATAAGGGTCGTGTCATCTGCATATCTGAGGTTATTGATATTTCTCCCAGCAGTCTTGATTCCAGCTTGTGCTTCATCAAGCCTGGCATTTCACATGATGTACTCTGAATATAAGTTAAGTAAGCAGGGTGACAATATACAACCTTGACATACTCCTTTCCCAATTTGGAACCAGTCTGTTGTTATATGAGGTATTTAATAATTGTCTCAGCCAATTAGCTCTATACAGGAAATTGTAAATTATCTGTTCAACCTTGTTATTTATAAGACAGTATTTTTTGAAATATATTTATTTGTTTTATTGCAGTATTCAAAGTCTGATCCTTTCAAAAAAGGAAATAAATCAGGAATATGTGAAGTTTGACTCCTGAATCTGCCACTGGATCAGTTCATTGATGGCACAGCACAGTTAAGACATTCCCTAATGGTTTCATATGAAAGGGACTCACCTCAGGAGATGAGTGATTTATCTAGGCACTCAAGGGGAAAAAGAAAGGAATCAAAAGCTAGTCTTCTGTTCTGCTCAAAACCAGATGTTCATGCACAGATTGTTTACCCAAGCTCTGATCACCAGGCTCTGCCTCACTCGTTAGAACAAGTTAGAAGTCTGTTCATTCAGCAAATACTTACTGAGTGCCTATTACTTACCAGGCAGTGAATTAGGAGAAAATAAATCAAAGAGAAGAGAGAGCCCGCAGAAACAGCCTGGGCTGGAGAAAGAGCAGCCATAAAACCCATATTAAGAGCTAGGTTTGTGCATCTCAATATATATCAGACCCTTAAGTCAAATAATCAATAATTCCAATACTGAATACTATCAATACTATTTCCTTATGCTGTGGTGGTTTGGGGAATTCTCAGACAAGCCTAGCTCTTTCTTAGAGCTGTAAGATGCAGCAATAATGCAGCCACTCAACACCCCTGAGTTTATTCATAGACCTGTTTCACTTCACATCTCAGATATCTTCAATGATCAAGTCTGAAGTCCAAACTTAAAGGAATGACTTTGAAGACACTTAATGATCTGACCCTAATCTCAACTCATAATAAAATATGATTCATCAGATCAGATCAGATCAGTCCCTCAGTCGTGTCTGACTCTTTGCGACCCCATGAATTGCAGCATGCCAGGCCTCCCTGTCCATCACCAACTCCCGGAGTTCACTCAGACTCACGTCCATCGAGTCAGTGATGCCATCCAGCCATCTCATCCTCTGTCGTCCCCTTCTCCTCTTGCCCCCAATCCCTCCCAGCATCAGAGTCTTTTCCAATGAGTCAACTCTTTGCATGAGATGGCCAAAGTACTGGAGTTTCAGCTTTAGCATCATTCCTTCCAAAGAAATCCCAGGGCTGATCTCCTTCAGAATGGACTGGTTGGATCTCCTTGCAGTCCAAGGGACTCTCAAGAGCCTTCTCCAACACCACAGTTCAAAAGCATCAATTCTTCGGTGCTCAGCCTTCTTCACAGTCCAACTCTCACATCCATACATGACCACAGGAAAAACCATAGCCTTGACTAGATGAACCTTTGTTGGCAAAGTAATGTCTCTGCTTTTCAAGAAGCTATCTAGGTTGGTCATAACTTTCCTTCCAAGGAGTAAGTGTCTTTTAATTTCATGGCTGCAGTCACCATCTGCAGTGATTTTGGAGCCCAGAAAAATAAAGTCTGACACTGTTTCCACTGTTTCCCCATATATTTCCCAGGAAGTGATGGGACCAGATGCCATGATCTTCGTTTTTTGAATGTTGAGCTTTAAGCCAACTTTTTCACTCTCCACTTTCACTTTCATCAAGAGGCTTTTAATTTCTCTTCACTTTCTGCCATAAGGGTGGTATCATCTGCTATCTGAGGTTATTGATATTTCTCCCGGCAATCTTGATTCCAGCTTGTGTTTCTTCCAGTCCAGCATTTCTCATGATGTACTCTACATATAAGTTAAATAAACAGGTTGACAATATACAGCCTTGACGTACTCCTTTTCCTATTTGGAACCAGTCTGTTGTTCCATGTCCAGTTCTAACTGTTGCTTCCTGATCTGCATACAGATTTCTCAAGAGGCAGATCAGGTGGTCTGGTATTCCCATCTCTTTCAGAATTTTCCAGTTTATTGTGATCCACACAGTCAAAGCAAAAATATGATTCATATCCTAGTCTTAATTTTTGAAATAGTATTTGCATTTATGGTGTCTTTATTTGCTTACTCTTTCTTTCAATCAAGGATCTTCCCTGTAGCTCAAATGGTAAAGAATCTGCTTGCAATGCAGGAGATCTGGGTTTGATCAATGGGTCAGGAAGATCCTCTGGAGAAGGGAATGGTAACCCACTCCAGTATTCTTGCCTGGAGAATCCCATGGACAGAGGAGCCTGGTGAGCTACAGTCCGTGGGGTCACAAAGAGTTGGACACAGCTGAATGACTAACACTACTACTACTTCTTTGAATCAAAAATACCATTCCAAATGTGTTTACTAATCAACAACCCAGCTAGTCTTTATATATCACCTCAAATGTAATGCTTCCTAAATGT
The DNA here is from genome assembly GCF_027580195.1 of Bos mutus. Taxonomy (NCBI): domain Eukaryota; kingdom Metazoa; phylum Chordata; class Mammalia; order Artiodactyla; family Bovidae; genus Bos; species Bos mutus. Next base: position 76,674,720 of record NC_091617.1, read on the forward strand.
TTCTTATTTCTCCCTGATCAAAATGAATCTGTCTTCCTCCATACTTCCATGGGAAACTGCTAGTTCTTGCTGAACTTCATCTTGTGCAACAATTGCTTCCATGTCTATCTGCCTCTGTTCCTTGCAGTTGGAGACAAGGGCAATGTATTACTCTATCTCAATAACCAACGCTGTGCCTATTGTACTGTTCATCTAAGTATGTGCTCAGTGAATGCAATTAACTTGAATTGCTGTTTTTCTTGTCTAAGTTGGGTACTGAAACTTCCCAAAGGAAGATAGACTTGAGTTCTGCCTACCAGCTACTATTAATTTCTTACAGGGGCCTCCAGACCCTCTCTTCTTTGACCATTATCAGCCATCAACAACCATTATCAGTAACCTTCCATTAAAGAAGCTCCATAAGTCTGCCTGTCTCTCTCATATTCTTTATTCTAGCCCCAAGGGTCACAGAATCAAATGCCTATACATGCAAGCCACATTACATAAATGCAAGAATCCAGCTGGTATAAGAAAGATGAAGATGGATTTGATTGGAGATAAAATGCCCATATGAAGACAATTACATTATTATTTTTTAATTGCTAGATAAATAATACTGTTTGTATTATAATTCAATAACATAATGCTACCATTTAACACAGGGGAATAAGCCATTCTAGTAATCCACTGAACTCCATTCTCTGTACCATTTTTTACTCATTTTTTTTTCTCCATTGGAAATGCCTCCATTTTCATCTGCCCTTCAAAGTCTTGAGCCAGTGTTACCTCTCACTTGAAACATTTCTAATCCATCAAAGAAAAAGTTGCAATTTCCCCCATATATCCATTTCATCTTTTTTTAAAACCTCTAGTATACCACTCATCAGAGCTTCCCTCACACTAACCCTACCAGTATATATTAACCTTTTCTATTTATGTTGTCATCCTCTACTTCAGTCAGCACAGTGCTTTGCATACATCAACTCTCAGTGTGTGTGTGTGTGTGTGTGTGTGTGTTAGTCACTCAGTCATGTCTGACTCTTTGTGATTCCATGGGCTGTGGCCCACCAGGCTCCTCTGTTCATGGAATTCTCCCGGCAAGAATACTGGTGTATGTGGGTTGCCATTCCCTTCTCCAGTGGATCTTCCTGATTCAGGGATTGAACCTGGGTCTCCTGTGCTGCAGGTAGGTTCTTTACTGTCTGAGCCACCAGTGAAGCCCAACTCTCAATATACATTGTTGAATTAAGTCACATCCCTTTTATCCCTCCCCTGAGCAGTAGAAACAGGGTTCTTGGCCCTAAATCACATAAGGCAGGTTTCTGACAATCACTATACCTAAACTGTGAATGGGAAAATCTATTTCAAATAATTAGGTAACGGTCCCTGATGCAACAGGATGACTAATGGCCATATGAATGTCAGAAGTCTTATCTCTGACAACACAAGGCCCATACCATGTTGCCTACAAGATATTTCAAATTCTCCAAGAGAACAGAGAGGCACTATCTTTGATGAATACACTCTTGATATTGAACTTAGTTCTTGGAGGGGGAGGAAGCAGTTTGGTGAATGTGCTGTTAAAACTCTAGGAACTTGGCAGCAGCCAGCAGCCAGGAATTCCCCCTGCTCTGCATTTTAACACTGCTGTGATTTGTAGACATCAGTATTTAATGAAGCACACAGCTGTGCAAGAAGAGTAGGAGGTGGAGTTTGGCAATAAAGGGCCAGAAGGAAATCTGGCAGTCCCTGTCATCTGGAATTTCCCTGTCAAGCCACCCCTCCTTCCATCAACCTCCAGTCCCTCTCTGAAATGACCATGTTAACTACACAAATAACCAAGCAGAGAAATGGCAGTGTAAGATCTGCCCTTTCATTCCTGTTTAGCAAGTATATTTTTGTTAAGTCCAGGAATTAGAGTTGGGCAAACCAGCAGGACAAAATAAGAAATGATCGAAATCTTCAGCTATAACTGTCACGGAAACATGGGGAGAAGCTAAAAAAGAAACTGCTTTGGGTAATATTATAAATTATTTCTTTTAATTAAATTAGCCCTACCCTTTTCTATTTTAGCTATAAACAGAAGTTTCCAGCACAGTAATTTGAACTTTGAGAAACCTTGTGGTGTCCTGTAGAGCTGAGTTTTATAGTTAGGTTCAAATTCTTGTTCAAGACTTCATCAGTTGGGAGGCGTGGGCAAGGTATCTGGCCTTGCTGAGTTCTATTTTCCTCCTCTACAAAATGGGGATAATAGTATATAACAGTGGGGTTGTTAGGAGACTGATCTGAGAAAGTATATTTATAAAGACAAGTTAGTGTGTTTTCTCTTTTACTTTTCTCCTTCATCACTTACCCCCAACACATACACACATTCCATGACTTAACAGTACAATGTAATTCTAGTGAAAAGTAGATACTTTTTAAAACATAATAGATTTAAGTAAGTACTTGGATATCTGGGTATCACACAATACATTCTTGCTGCTATTACTAAGTTAATGACATGAAAAGTGTCTCTATTTCAAGAATTCAAAGCAGTTATTGACATATATTTATTTTCAAAATATTTCTGCAAAGTATAAGCAAGGACACAGGCACCCATCACGTGAATAAAGAAAATGAGAATAAAGGTTAAGCTGTATGGCCAAATTCTTTAAAGGAGAACTCTAATCCCTTAGAGTTATGTAATCCCTTACTGTAGCTTTCCCTTTATGAAATTGTTCAAAGTATCCTCTGTTGGGTTATAAATCAAAGACAAGGCCAATGATCCACAGAAATATTTACTAAAGACACTGTAAATAAAAAAGCAGCTATAATGTTTAAATAAAGCAACAACAGCAATAAAAACCATGTTCTCACCACTATGTTTTCCATTAAGAGTTAATAATATAAGGCTATATTAAGTAAAGACTATTTTTAAATAAAGACAAAATTTTAACATTATACTTCAGTTTTATATTTTGTCTCTATAATGGAAAAAGAAAAAATTAAGACAAAAGAACGATAAAAGGTTAGAAAGAAATAATCTTGATGTTTGCTAAAGTCTTCTGAAGCAAAGCTATAACTATTTCATGAATTTAGCTCTTTGGAATAAAATGTCTATTTAGATTGATAGTAGGAAAATGTCATAATAATTTGTTATAAAAGCAAATTTAACTCCTACCAAAAAGGGGAAAGTAGTAGTTTATTTAATATTGTATCTTCCTGTTTTCCATAAAAGTCAAATATTAATTATTGTCTTAATCAGGAGAAGGCAATGGCACCCCACTCCAGTACTGTTGTCCAGAAAATCCCATGGATGGAGGAGCCTGGTAGGCTGCAGTCCATGGGGTCGCTAAGAGTCAGACATGACTGAGCAACTTCACTATCACTTTCCACTTTCATGCACTGGAGAAGGAAATGGCAACCCACTCCAGTGTTCTTGCCTGGAGAATCCCATGGATGGAGAAGCCTGGTAGGCTGCAGTCCACGGGGTCACACAGAGTTGGACATGACTGAAGCGACTTAGCAGCAGCAGCAGCATTGTCTTAATCACATGAAAAATCTATGTTTCAGGTGAATTTTAAATCTAAATTATGTTCAAGATAAATAATGTACTGTGTTATAATGGATTAAAATGACATGAAGAAAAAAAAAAAGGGCAGAACACTAAATAACTACATGAGAACATGTAACTACATCAGAGAATGTAATAAGACATACTGCAATAACTTACATATTGCATATGTGAGATGACTTCTTTTTCTAGGAACACAGGAAAAAAATAGTTGGCACTCTACAATTTCTTGAACAATGGAAAGATTCACAATGACTTTTATGTCCATATCTTTAAGCCATAAAGCAATTTGTGGGTAAAAATTCTATGAGTAGTAATAGCATTTTTAAATACTCTAAGTGAATATTATCCCTTGCATATTATGCTCAGTTCAGTTCAGTCGTTTAGCTGTGTCCGACTCTTTGCAACACCATGAATTGCAGCATGCCAGGCCTCCCTGTCCATCACCATCTCCCGGAGTTCACTCAAACTCACATCCATCGAGTTGGTGATGCCATTCAGCCATCTCATCCTCTGTCGTCCCCTTCTCCTCCTGCCCCCAATCCCTCCCAGCATCAGAGTCTTTTCCAATTAGTCAACTCTTTGCACCAGGTGGCCAAAGTACTGGAGTTTCAGCTTTAGTATCATTCCCTCCAAAGAAATCCCAGGACTGATCTCCTTTAGAATGCACTAGTTGGATCTCCTTGCAGTCCAAGGGACTCTCAAGAATCTTCTCCAACACCACAGTTCAAAAGCATTAATTCTTCGGTGCTCAGCTTTCTTCACAGTCCAACTCTCACATCCATACATGACCACTGGAAGAACCATAGCCTTGACTAGATGGACCTTTGTTGGCAAAGTAATGTCTCTGCTTTTGAATATGCTATCTAGGCTGGTCATAACTGTCCTTCCAAGGAGTAAGTGTCTTTTAATTTCATGGCTGCAATCACCATCTGCAGTGATTTTGGAGCCCCCAAAAATAAAGTCTGACACTGTTTCCACTGTTTCCCCATCTATTTCCCATGAAGTGATGGGACCGGATGCCATGATCTTCATTTTCTGATTATTGAGCTTTAAACCAACCTTTTCACGCTCCTCTTTCACTTATATCAAGAGGCTTTTGAGTTCCTCTTCACTTTCTGCCATAAGGGTGGTGTCATCTGCATACCTAAGGTTATTGATATTTCTCCCAGCAATCTGATTTCAGCTTGTGCTTCTTCCAGTCCAGCGTTCCTCATGATGTACTCTGCATATAAGTTAAATAAGCAGAGTGACAATATATAACCTTGACGTACTCCTTTTCCTATTTGGAACCAGTCTGTTGTTCCATGTCCAGTTCTAACTGTTGCTTCCTGACCTGCATGGAGGTTTCTCAAGAGGCAGGTCAGGTGGTCTGGTATTCCCATCTCTTTCAGAATTTTCCAGTTTATTGTGATCCACACAGTCAAAGGCTTTGGCATAGTCAATAAAGCAGAAATAGATCTTTTTCTGAAACTCTCTTGCTTTTTCAATGATCCAGCAGATGTTGGCAATATGATCTCTGGTTCCTCTGCCTTTTCTAAAACCAGCTTGAACATCTGGAAGTTCACGGTTCACATATTGCTGAAGCCTGGCTTGGAGAATTTTGAGCATTACTTTACTAGCGTGTGAGATGAGTGCAATTGTGCAGCAGTTTGAGCATTCTTTGACATTGTGTTTCTTTAGGATTGGAATGAAAACTGACCGTTTTCAGTCCTATGGCCACTGCTGAGTTTTCCAAATTTGCTGGCATATTGAGTGCAGCACTTTCACAGCATGATCTTTCAGGATTTGAAATAGCTCAACTGGAATTCCATCAGCTCCACTAGCTTTGTTCGTAGTGATGCTTTCTAAGGCCCACCTGACTTCACATTCCAGGATGTCTGGTTCTAGGTGAGTGATCACACCATCATGATTATCTTGGTTGTGCTACTATCTAGCAATTTAAGCAATGTTCATTTTAGCCTGGTAAAATAGTAGACAATGAAAAAAATCAATGACTAGATCTCAAGTGTCAGTTGGACTTCAGGTTTTATGGCCCTAGCCAGCCTAAATATTCTTGTATACATGGCCTTTAATAATTTGTTCATTTATGGTCAGAAAACATGCTTTAAAGATCTCCTTTTTGCCAGACATTACTAGCTACTTTCACATACCATATCTCAGTAAGTATATGCCATTTGTATTTAGTCAGGCCAGAGAAAAAATTAATCAACCAAACTGAATGTTGTTATATGTCATGAGTCAGAGTTTAGATTTCTGTATAAAATGTACAAGTGGCAGAAACAAATATCAGATTCTAGCTAGTGAACAAAAGAGGAAATATAAAGGTAAATTGTGATTTCTTCTACACTTTTGTTCACAGAATAACAAATTGGTTTTCCTTAACCGAATATATTTCTCATGACTGCTATAACTGCTGAGAGATTATTTGTAGGTTCCAAATACAAAGTTCTAAGACAATATATATAGATATTTAAATTTAACCTTAGTAAATCATTTTTAAGTTCTACATAGTGTAAATCATCAATGCTCCTTCCAAAAAGTATTTATTAATCTCCTGATCAAAATCATGGAATCAGTTTAGTGGGCTGTGCTGTGCTAAGTCGCTCCAGTCATATCTGACTCACTGTGAGCCTATGGACTGTAGCCCACCAGGCTGCTCTGTATATGGGATGCTCCAGGGAAAGATACTGGAGTGGACTGCCATGCCCTCTTTCAGGGGATCTTCCTGACCCAGGGATGGAACATGCATCTCTGTGTCCTGCATTAGCAGGTGGGTTCCTTACCACTTGCACCACCTGGGAAGCCCCATTCAGCAGGCTGCAGCTAGCTTAAGGAAAGGTGAGTGAGTGAGTGAAAGTTGCTTAGTTGTGTCTGACTCTTTGTGACCCCATGGACTATACAGTCCATGGAATTCTCTAGGCAAGAGTACTGGAGTAGGTAGCCTTTCCCTCCTCCAAGGGATCTTCCCAACCCAGGGATCAAACCCAAGTCTCCCACATTGCAGGCGGATTCTTTACCAGCTGAGCCACAAAGGAAGCCTTAAGGAAAGGTAGCGGGGCATGTAATAGATGACTCTGGAATAAATCACAATGGAACAAATGGAATAAATCACAATGGAACAAATGGAATATATCAGATCCCGCTGCATGTAGTATGGGTAAGTATGTGTCTATGTAAGTATACGTGTGTTCACAGTGCACATATGCTACCTAAACCACATATTTGTATTATTTCTAGTGATCAAAAATATTGGAAAGCTACTCTAATAAACTGGCGTCCCCAGTGGCTCAGTGGTGAAGAATCTGCCTACAGTTCAGGAGATGTGGGTTTGATCCCTGATTTGGGAAGATTTCCTGGGGAAGGAAATGGCAACCCACTCCAGTAATCTTCCTGAGAAAATCCCATGGACAGCGGAGCCTGGTGGGCTACAGTCTGTCAGGTCACAAAGAGTTTGACAGGAGTGAGCATGCATGCACTCTAAAGAATAGTTATGATCCACTTTTACTTAGCAATGAATTTCTACTTATATAAGTACAATATAACTTTTGAAAGTTTTAGATATAGGCTTTAAATCTGCTTTACTGATTTTTTCAATTTAATTTTAATTGAAAGATAATTGTCATAAAACATTAATTATTTTCAGGTATAAAACAATAATTTGATATTAATATATACTGAAAAATGATCAACACAGTAGGTCTAGTCATCATCCCATGACTACATACTTACAGAATTTTTTTGTTTGTTTTGTTTGTTTTAAGATTTACTCTCTTATCAACTTTCAAATATACAGTACAGTATTATTAACTATAGTTGCCATGCTATACATTCCAAACCCATGACCTATTTATTTATTTTATAAGTATTTATTTTGTAACAGGAAGTTTGTACATTTTGACTCATTTCACTCCTTTTGTCCACCCCACCCACCACTTCTAGTAACCACAGATCTGTTCTATGTATCTGAGAGCCTGTTTTATGTTTGTTTGCTTGCGTGCTTTAGATTGTACAGCATTTGTCTTTCTTTGCCTGACTTATTTCTCTTAGCATACTGTGCTCAAAGTCCATCCGTGTTGTCACTAACAACAAGAGTCCACACTTTTTTATGGTTGAGTAATATTCCACTGTGTATGTGTGTGTGTGTGTTCTTTTTCCATCCACTAGTGGACACTTAGATTGTTTCTGTATCTTGACTATTTTAAATAATACTGCAACGACCATGGGAATGATGTATCTTTTTAAGTTAGTGTCTTCATTTTCTTTGAACAATATACATAATAGGAACTGTGGAATCATAGGTAGCTCTATTTTTAATTTTTGAGGAATGTCCATACTGTTTTCCGTATGGCTGCACCAGTTTATCTTCCCACCAACAGTGCAGAAGTCTTCCCTTGTCTCCACAGGCTCACTAATACTTGTTGCCTCTTATCTTTTTGATAATGGCCATTCTACAGGTGCGATATAATATCGCATGGTTTTGATTTGCATTTCAGAATTTTAATTTATAGCATTAGTAGTTAGTATTAGGATATTATATTCATATAATATATATGATATATATATATATATATATCATGATATGTATTCAGTTCAGTTCAGTTCAGTCACTCAGTCGTGTCCGACTCTTTGCGACCCCATGAATCGCAGCACACCAGGCCTCCCTGTCCATCATCACCATCTCCCCGAGTTCACTCAAATTCACATCCATCGAGTTGGTGATGCCATCCAGCCATCTCATCCTCTGTCGTCCCCTTCTCCTCTTGCCCCTAATCCCTCCCAGCATCAGAGTCTTTTCCAATGAGTCAACTCTTTGCACCAGGTGGCCAAAGTACTGGAGTTTCAGCTTTAGCATCATTCCTTCCAAAGAACACCCAGGACTGATCTCCTTTAGAATGGACTGGTTGGATCTCCTTGCAGTCCAAGGGACTCTCAAGAGTCTTCTCCAACACCGCAGTTCAAAGGCATCAATTCTTTGGCGCTCAGCCTTCTTCACAGTCCAACTCTCACATCCATACATGACCACTGGAAAAACCATAGCCTTGACTAGACAGACCTTTGCTGGCAAAGTAATGTCTCTGCTTTTCAATATGCTATCTAGGTTGGTCATAACTTTCCTTCCAAGGAGTAAGCATCTTTTAATTTCATATATTATGAAATATATATATGGATATATAATATACTGGGTATATATTATGAAATATTATATTCATATTTATGCCTTTTAAAGATTAATCATTTTCTAGGGTAATAACCTAAATTTCAAATTAGTAGCATTCTGCCTAATAAGGTTTTACTATGAAATATAAAAAAGAGCAAAAGTTTGCATATGCTCTAACCATGAATGCATCCTTTCCCTCTGATATAACAAATCTACATCTGAGGCTATTTCCAAAGAAAAGTTTCCAAAATAAGGAAAATATATGAAAGTAGATAAATGATGACTACAGAATTGTTAATAATAGCAAAAAGTATATCTACAAAATGGAAATAGAGTTACAGATGTAGAAAGCAAACTTATGGTTACCAGGGGAAAACATGGGAGGGGATAAAATAGAAGACTGGCATTGACATATATACCCTACTGTCTATAAAATGGGCTCTCCTGGTAGCTCAGTCAGTCAGTTCAGTCACTCAGTTGTGTCTGACTCTTTACAACCCCATGGAGTGCAACATGCCAGGCCTCCCTGTCCATTGCCAACTGCCGAAGTTTACTCAAACTCATGTGCATCAAGTCGGTGATGCCATCCAACCATCTCATCCTCTGTCATCCACTTCTCCTCCTGCCTTCAATCTTTCCCAGCATCAGGGTCTTTTCAAATGAGTTCTTTGCATCAGGTGGCCAAAGTATTGGAGTTTCAGCATCAGTCCTTCCAATGAATATTCAGGACTGATTTCCTTTAGGATGGACTGATTTCCTTTAGGATGGACTGGTTGGATCTCCTTGAAGTCCAAGGGACTCTCAAGGGTCTTCTCCAACACCACAGTTCAAAAGCATCAATTCTTTGGCGCTCAGCTTTCTCTACAGTCCAACTCTTACATCCGTATGTGACTACTGGAAAAATCATAGCTTTGACTAGACTGACCTTTGTCCTGCAGCGTAGTAGACCCAGGTTCAATCTGTGGGTCAGGAAGATCCCCTAGAGAAGGGAATGACAACCCATTCCAGAATTCTTGCCTGGCAAATCACAAGGACAGAGGAACCTGGTGGGCTATAGTCCACAGGGTTGCAAAGAATCAGACACAACTGAGCAACTAAGCATAGCATATATAACTTACCTAAAATCAATATAAAAGATTATTTTTTAGTATATATTGGTAAATCTACACAGCACATTGATATGCAGTCCTTAAAATGATTACTCTGAGGCAAATTCAGAAAAATGCACATGTGGTACATTTATGTAATACATTTTTATATGTGCTGTGATTACAGTGATTAAAATATTATACAAGCAGCAATCTGGATATCAGAAGGGACGAAGAAACTAGAAATGATTAATTTGAGGGAGTGATAAAACACAGAGATATTTTTTAAAATTCTGTTTTTAGCTGTTATTATAAACCTGTGCTATTAAATACTATCATAGTATATTTCTAAAATGCATCAGTGTTGACAACTATCAGCAGGTAAAATGCTTCATCCATATTATATATTGCTAAAATATAATGAAAGTGAGCTAGCAAGAGTTCTTTCAAGGAACCATAAGGAAACAAAATGAATTGAGACATTGCATGTGGTTGGAGGATCTTTTTGCATGTAGAAGAAATTATGCAGCTTGTGGAGGGTTTATTCCTCCTGGGTTTGGATGGCCTATGCAAGGTTTCTATCTTAGCAGCAGGGGTCTGCTACTGCTTTAGCAATGTTTCAAGTCCTCTCTCAGGCCCTCCCTTATCTATTAATCAAAGCTGGTGATGACCTATATTCCAAGTGGTCTTAGAGAGCTTTACTTTTCACCTGGCTGATATGTAGGATCTAGGTAATCCTCTATCTGATATATAGGTACTGGATAGATGAGAAGCACACCAGGATCAGATGTATGGCCAGATGTCACAGAAGCTAAAGTCCCACAAGCAGAAGATAGGAGGAGTCTCCAGGGCAAAAACCAGAGTTAAGGACTATGGTCACAGCAGCAAACATCCGTTTTCTTGCCAAGATAATGTCTGTGATTCTCATCTTGTATGCAAAGGGGGAAGGTGGAGATGATACTAGGGGGTTAATTGTGACATAGTGCAAGATGATATAGCTTCTCAGGAGGCTCAGTGGTAAAGAATCTGCCTGCTAAAGCACGAGACTCAAGAGATGTGGGTTCGATCCCTGGATCAAGAAGATCCCTTGGAGTAGGAAATGGCAATCCACTCCAGTATTCTTTCCTGGAAAATTCCATGGACAGAGAGCCTGATGAGATACAGTCCAAGGGGTCGCATAGAGCTGGACACAACTGAGCCACTGTGTACACACACACACAGAGCATACACAATGACACAATGTGATATAGAGAGAATCTCTATTTAAAAAGCACATTTCAGAGCAAGGTGAGAGCAGTCCATTCCATGTAGACATAGGGTCTGAATGTGAAATATGGAATTAATGACTTATTCCTTAGTTCTGCAAGTCAGCCAAGCTTGCCTTCATTTCAGATCTCCTAGGCCCTGAAGTGTCATAGCTACTGTGAAAGGGCTGTTGGCATGGTTAATCCACAGCTAACTGATATGCTCTCCCTAATATGAACAAACTCAAGTGGCAAGTGGATCTCATTTTAGGTCTAAACCAGTGTTCCTTTACACTTTTTTTTTTAATTTAAATTTATTTATTTTAATTGGAGGCTAATTACTTTACAATATTGTATTGGTTTTGCCATACATCAACATGAATCCGCCACAGGTGTACACGTGTTCCCAATCCTGAATCCCCCCTCCCACCTCCCTCCCCATACTGTCCCTCTGGGTCATCCCAGTGCACCAGCCCCAAGCATCCTGTATCCTGCCTCAAACCTGGACTGGCGATTCGTTTCTTATATGATATTATACATGTTTCAATGCCATTCTCTCAAATGATCCCACCCTCTCCCTCTCCCACAGAGTCCAAAAAACTGTTCTATACATTTGTGTTTCTTTTGCTGTCTCGCATACAGGGTTATTGTTACCATCTTTCTAAATTCCATATATATGTGTTAGTATATGCAGGTCAGGAAGCAACAGTTAGAACTGGACATGAAACACCAGACTGGTTCCAAATAGGAGAAGGAGTACGTCAAGGCTGTATATTGTCACCCTGCTTATTTAACTTATATGCAGAGTACATCATGAGAAACGCCGGACTGGAAGCACAAGCTGGAATCAAGATTGCTGGGAGAAATATAAATAACGTCAGATACGCAGATGACACCACCCTTATGGCAGAAAGTGAAGAGGAACTAAAAAGCCTCTTGATAAAAGTGAAAGAGGAGCGTGAAAAGGTTGGCTTAAAGCTCAACAATCAGAAAACTAAGATCATGGCATCCGGTCCCATCACTTCATGGGAAATAGATGGGGAAACAGTGTTTATTTTCTATTTTTTATTTCAGACTTTATTTTTTTGGGTTCCAAAATCACTGCAGATGGTGACTGCAGCCATGAAATTAAAAGACACTTACTCCTTGGAAGGAAAGTTATGACCAACCTAGATAGCATATTCAAAAGCAGAGACATTACTTTGCCAACAAAGGTCCGTCTAGTCAAGGCTATGGTTTTTCCTGTGGTCATGTATGGATGTGAGAGTTGGACTGTGAAGAAGGCTGAGCACCGAAGAATTGATGCTTTTGAACTGTGGTGTTGGAGAAGACTCTTGAGAGTCCCTTGGACTGCAAGGAGATCCAACCAGTCCATTCTGAAGGAGATCAGCCCTGGGATTTCTTTGGAAGGAATGATGCTGAAGCTGAAACTCCAGTACTTTGGCCACCTGATATGAAGAGTTGACTCATTGGAAAAGACTCTGATGCTGGGAGGGATTGGGGGCAGGAGGAGAAGGGGATGACAGAGGATGAGATGGCTGGATGGCATCACTGACTCGACAGATGTGAGTCTGAGTGAACTCCGGGAATTGGTGATGGACAGGGACACCTGGCGTGCAGCGATTCATGGGATCGCAAAGAGTCGGACATGACTGAGTGACTGAACTGAACTGAACTGATACTGTATTGGTGTTTTTCTTTCTGGCTTACTTCACTCTGTATAATCAGCTCCAGTTTCATCCACCTCATTAGAACTGATTCAAATGTATTCTTTTTAATGGCTGAGTAATACTCCATTGTGTATATGTACCATAGCTTTATTATCCATTCATCTGCTGATGGACATCTAGGTTGCTTCCATGTCCTGGCTATTATAAACAGTGCTGCGATGAACATTGGGGTACATGTGTCTCTTTCAATTCTGGTTTCCTCGGTATGTATGCCCAGCAATGGGATTGTTTTTTGACATATAAAAATTCTTTCACACACCTGGAATATCCAATATACCCCCCCCAGGAGGATTTTCCTTTACCCAGAGTCTTGAAAGCAATAGGTTCTTTTTTCATTTTCCAAGTATGATACCCTATCTTATATTAAATCTGATTTTATGAACTCTACATGCTCTCCAGGCCTACTAGAGGTTCTGATTCAAGTTGAGAGTGGGAGGCACGATCTCTCCAGGTCAGAAAAGCAATTCTGTGTTAAAGTGAAACTTCAGTTACGGAAATTATATGTGTTAGGTGACACGAACTGTGAGCTAAGAATGAAAAACAAAACCAGAATGCTGGAGTAAAAATGTGTATCAGATCAGATCATATCAGATTAGTCACTCAGTCGTGTCCGACTCTTTGCGACCCCATGAATCGCAGCACGCCAAGCCTCCCTGTCCATCACCAACTCCCGGAGTTCACTCAGACTAACGTCCATTGAGTCAGTGATGCCATTCAGCCATCTCATCCTCTGTCGTCCCCTTCTCCTCCTGCCCCAATCCCTCCCAGCATCAGAGTCTTTTCCAATGAGTCAACTCTTCGCATCAGGTGGCCAAAGTACTGGAGTTTCAGCTTCAGCATCATTCCTTCCAAAGAAATCCCAGGGCTGATCTCCTTCAGAATGGACTGGTTGGATCTCCTTGCAGTCCAAGGGACTCCCAAGAGTCTTCTCCAACACCACAGTTCAAAAGCATCAATTCTTTGGTGCTCAGCCTTCTTCACAGTCCAACTCTCACATCCATACATGACCACAGGAAAAACCATAGCCTTGACTAGACGAACCTTTGTTGGCAAAGTAATGTCTCTGCTTTTGAATATGCTATCTAGGTTGGTCATAACTTTCCTTCCAAGGAGTAAGTGTCTTTTAATTTCATGGCTGCAGTCACCATCTGTAGTGATTTTGGAGCCCAGAAAAATAAAGTCTGACACTGTTTCCACTGTTTCCCCATCTATTTCCCATGAAGTGATGGGACCTGATGCCATGATCTTCGTTTTCTGAATGTTCTAGACCGTTCAGGTATGACCTAAATCAAATCCCTTATGATTATACAGTGGAAGTGAGAAATAGATTTAAGGGACTAGATCTGATAGAGTGCCTGATGAACTATGGAATGAGGTTCGTGACATTGTACAGGAGACAGGGATCAAGACCATCCCCATGGAAAAGAAATGCAAAAACCCAAAATGGCTGTCTGGGGAGGCCTTACAAATAGCTGTGAAAAGAAGAGAAGTGAAAAGCAAAGGAGAAAAGGAAAGATATAAGCATCTGAATGCAGAGTTCCAAAGAATAGCAAGAAGAGATAAGAAAGCCTTCTTCAGCGATCAATGCAAAGAAATAGAGGAAAACAACAGAATGGGAAAAACTAGGGATCTCTTCAAGAAAATCAGAGATACCAAGGGAACATTTCATGCAAAGATGGGCTCGATAAAGGACGGAAATGGTATGGACCTAACAGAAGCAGAAGATATTAAGAAGAGATGGCAAGAATACACAGAAGAACTGTACAAAAAAGATCTTCACAACCCAGATAATCACAATGGTGTGATCACTGACCTAGAGCCAGACATCCTGGAATGTGAAGTCAAGTGGGCCCTAGAAAGCGTCACTATAAACAAAGCTAGTGGAGGTGATGGAATGCCAGTTGAGCTATTCCAAATCCTGAAAGATGATGCTGTGAAAGTGCTGCACTCAATATGCCAGCAAATTTGGAAAACTCAGCAGTGGTCACAGGACTGGAAAAGGTCAGTTTTCATTCCAATCCCAAAGAAAGGCAGTGCCAAAGAATGCTCAAACTACCGCACAATTGCACTCATCTCACACGCTAGTGAAGTAATGCTCAAAATTCTCCAAGCCAGGCTTCAGCAATATGTGAACTGTGAACTTCCTGATGTTCAAGCTGGTTTTAGAAAAGGCAGAGGAACCAGAGATCAAATTGCCAACATCCGCTGGATCATGGAAAAAGCAAAAGAGAGTTCCAGAAAAACATCTATTTCTGCTTTATTGACTATGCCAAAGCCTTTGACTGTGTGGATCACAATAAACTGTGGAAAATTCTGAAAGAGATGGGAATACCAGACCACCTGCTCTACCTCTTGAGAAATTTGTATGCAGGTCAGGAAGCAACAGTTAGAACTGGACATGGAACAACAGACTGGTTCCAAAAAGGAAAAGGAGTACGTCAAGGCTGTATATTGTCACCCTGTTTATTTAACTTATATGCAGAGTACATCATGAGAAACGCTGGACTGGAAGAAACACAAGCTGGAATCAAGACTGCCAGGAGAAATCTCAATAACCTCAGATATGCAGATGATACCACCCTTATGGCAGAAAGTGAAGAGGAACGAAAAAGCCTCTTGATGAAAGTGAAAGTGGAGAGAAAATATATATATATTTTATATAAACATATTAAATGTATATAAATATATGTGCATGTATGTGTATGCTTAGTTGTGACTGACTGTGACCCTATGGACTGTAGCCCACCAGGCTCTTCTGTCCATGGTATTATCCAGGCAAGAATACTGTAGTGGGTTGCCATTTCCTCTTTCAGGGATCTTCCCAACCCAGGGATTGAAACCCCATCACCTGTATCTCCTGCATTAGCAGGAGGATTCTTTACCACTAAGCCACTGGGAAAGCCCATAAATATATGTATGTCTTATAAATAAGTATATATTTATTATTTCTTATTATAAAAATAAGTATATATTTATTATAATAAATATATGACAGAAAAACATACACATATATACACATAAATAAATATATATGACAAAAATTTCTATGAGATCAAGACAGTCATTTCCTCTATAGGAAAGTATACAAATGTTAAAATGATTCCATTTGTTTCACTGAAATATGCCACCTAAGTCACCAAATAGTCACCTGAGTGTTTAATCTTTAAATTGATATGGGGAGGTTGTGCAGAAGGGATACGTCTGAGAATTGAGAATTATTCATAATTTTGGCTTAAGCTGTGAAATGTACATATAAGCTAAATATATATATACATATAAGCTTATATATATATATATGCCACTGCACAGGCTCCACCCTAGACTCAGTAAATCAGAATCTGTAGGTGTTAGGTCAGGACATTAGCAGTTTTCACAACTCCCCAGGCAATTCTAATGTGTAGCCAAGGATGGGAACTTTCTAGGTTAACAGGCTACAGAATGTTAGAGGGCAAAGGGCCTTCGAGATAATCTTATCCAGTGCTTTTCCATCTGTGCTTCTTTCTCCACTCCCATCAATAATAGTAGTTCAGCTTGTATTTGTTTGTTGTCTTTGCTTCCTAGTAAATTTTCATTTGAAAAAAAATTCAGAATTAAAAAGGAAGGAAGATAAAAAAAAAAAAAAAACAGACCAACTAGCCATGGCTTTTCTTCAAAAATCAAATTGAGACCCCCACTCCAACCAGAGGAATACTTCTTTGTCTTAGGTTGCAGTGGTCTAAGTGAGAGCAAATCCAGTTTATTCCCTGGTCATAGGGTTTTTTCTGCTTCCAAGGAGTGCTTTTCTGTTACTCCTCTGCTTCAGTAGAAATAGTCAGAAATTCTTAAACCAATTACCTAGAAATGATGATACTACTCTTGTGGTATTGATATTCTTATTACAAGGTGAAGCTCCAATACTTTGGCCACCTGATGTGAAAAAGACAACTTATTGGGAAAGATAGAAGGCAGGAAGAGAAGGGGACAACAGAGGACGAGATGGTAGGATGGCATCACCAACTAAATGGACAAGAGTTTGAGCAAGCCCCAGGAAATGGTGAAAGACAGGGAAGCCTGGCGTACTGCAGTCTGTGGGGTCGCAGAGAGTCGGACACTACTGAGCGACTGAACAACAACAATTACAAATTAGGATATCACCATATAGAATCATTTTATGGATGATTCATTTTTGATATAATATTGATTATTTGGAGATATTTTTCATACATACTGAGACATATAACATATTTTTTTGATTCCTGGCCTCCTCTTTTCTGATCTTAAAGCCTTAAAAACAACAGTCACTCAAATTTTCTAAAGTAATAAAATTCTACTATTGGAGAATATTTTTTGAGAAACTGAGATAGCTAAATACCTCTATTTTCTTCAGCTTAAACTTGTTCACCAAACTTATTACTGTATGTTAGACACTGTGCATTATTAGCCTTTAGTACCAATTAACCCTTACACCATCCCCGTGAGATTGGTGCTATTATTATCATCCCTATTTTACATATGAGGAAACTGAAGCTTGGAGTGGTTAGACAACTGACCTGAAGAACACACCCAGAAAGTGACAGAGCTGAGAATGAATGCATTCTTTATACCAAAGTCCATGCCCTTGAGCCTTTCCTATATATCTTCCCAGACAGCTTGCGAGTAGAAAAATCTGGACTGTCAATCATGAAATAACATTTGTAATGACCACATTTTATATATAAAAACCTGATGCCAATGTGGACAGTTCTTGAGAAAAGTCATACAGCTGGATAAATGTAAATCTAAAAATCATGATATTTTATAAATATTTGGGACGGTAGAGTTCCGTAAGTTTTATATTTTTCCTCCCAAAGGAAAATGTCACTCCAAGGAATTTTTCTAGCTGCATGGATTTATCGAAACTTATACAGCTTCCATGGGGGAGGGATTTGAACCTATTTTATTCATTTTACTTTCAAAAATGGTTTTTAAAAACATGTTTAATGTTTCAAAAACGTTTTTTTAAAAACATGTTTTAATGTTTCAAAAATGGTTTTTAAAAAAATTTAAGTATTTTCCAAGTGCCAACTTTGTAATAAATTCCAAGGAAACAAAATTCAATGATAGTGCCAGAAATGCAAAGGTTATGTACAATACAACGGGACACACAATACTCATTCAATTGAGAAATATTTACTGAATGACTCCATACTAGGTCCTGAGGAACTAGAGCTCTGGACCAAAGAGATCTGTCCCTCCTTACAATTATGGTCTGGTGAGGAGACAGACATCAGTCAGACCTAGCAACACTCATAGAACTCTGACAAGTACAAGAAGAAAGGAATAGAAGACAAAAAACATGCATTAGAGGGACCTGAACCTGATCAAGATATCTCTCTAAGGGACAATTAAAACTGGCATCTGAAACATGGGGAGGTGTTATCTATATGTTGGGCTATCTAGAAAGCTAAAGAGACCATTTTTTAAGTGGTGGGTGATTTCACAGGGGAAATCATGGGAACTGAGGTTTTCAAAGTTAATTCAATATTGCCACATAGAGAACCGGAAGATGAACATTCTGGGGAAAAAACAGCATGAGTCAAAATGACCTCATCACTTAACCTTTTAAGTGAGAGCAAGATAGAAACTCACACATATGCATCCACGGATGACACACTCTGGCACCCTGACCACCTTCTTTTGTCCCCACTGTAGCTCTTCTTTTTTCCAGCCTACTGGACAGGACTAGCTTAAGCTGTAAGTAAAATCTGGTTGGTAAGTAGAAAGAGGACACGTGGCTTGGCTGTCCAAATATGAACCCAGAGAAATGTTCTCCAGGACAGGTAACAACAGAGTGACTTTAATTCACACTGAAGTGTAAGTGATAGCTAGTAGGTTCCTATCAGTGAGTAAACTTTTGTTAGAGATCTTGAGGTTATCTCATTAATTGCAGTCCCTCCATTAGAGGTCAGAATGAAGTTACAAATAGCGTGTAAATTGTTCTGCCAAAAACTGACTTACCTAACTCAGGATAAGTCACGAACACTTTCTGAACCTCTGCTTATTTTTCTTTTGAGAAAGAAGTGCTAATAGCAGAACTCTTAATTTTACTATGAATCATTGATGACTGTGTGACAAAACATAGAATTCCTGGCTCTTCTCTGCTTAGGATCTAAGGAGCTGGATTTTGAAAACTACTGTTATTTAAAGTTTTAAAAACCCTGCTCTCTCCCATTTCTTTGAATCTCATCACATGCTAACACTACTGAGACAGGGAGCAACGTGCCTATTCTTTTCCTTTTCATACAGACAGAACTTTGAATTGGGCCTCATGAAATAGCCATGGTGAAAAGGGCTTATGGACAAGAGATAGGCTTTGGAGTCAGGCCTGGTTCTAATTCTGGCAGCACCACTCACTAGAGAGTTGGAGAAAAAGTTACTGAACTTCACCGATTCTAGTGTGTCTTATCTGCAAAGCGAAAATGACAATAATACCCACTTTGTAGATCTCAAGGGGCTGAAATGTGAAAATACATATGGAGCACATAAACGGTGCCTGGAACACATTGCCTGAGTCAGTGCTCAACACCTGTTGTTAATGATATGATCTGTTAATTTCCAACTATTCTTTATACATATATTATTTCTAATAATATCAGCAAAACTTCAAGATAGAAATAATTCAGTGCACTTTACAAAGGAGGAAAAAGGAACATGAAAGAAATTTATTGTTTTCCAAGATCACAGTTCCAATGAAAGAGCAAAGATTCAAATGAAAGTCTGTGCTTTTTGCTCTACTCAATCCTGATTCTGTGCTGAGTTAAAAACAGAGTAACAGTCATAGCAACCCCAACTACTCTGCCTCATCTGTCTCCTTTTGCTCTTTTCATGTGGCATCTGTCCTGCTCCTTATACCCTTGGCATGGCTTGGGCTGGTTGCCTTGGGATCCAGGCAAGGGAGAAAGCTTTGTGGAATGTATTGTTGGAGTCCTACTTATCTTCTGAATGAGTAAAGAATTTAAGGCCCTAGGGAAGAGGCGGTTTACCAATGAAATCTCTCCTCAATAAGTCAAGAAACAATGGAGAGATAATCTATGACAGCCAGTAAAAAAGCTCCCTAATGCTCTGAAGTCCCAGAGAGGCCCCTGGAGGGTTTCAAATCTGAATCATTTTGAATGAGAAGGAAGTTGGTTTCAAGTGAACTTTTGGGAAAGTTGAAATTCATTGTCAATAAATCTTCCCTATAGTTTCTGTCTGATGTTTAACATTCAGTTAAAACCTTTAATTCTTCAAGGGAAATTACTAAAACAACAAGCAGCCCTTTGGAAGCTTAGTAACCAAACCGCTAATGCAGCTTCAGATCCAAGGAACCCCCAAAGATCGTTTCAACAGGACTAATCCTCAAGCATAGGTCCCCCAGGATAATTTGAGGAGAGTTCTTTGGCCAAAGCTATACTATGAGGGATGCTCCATAAAATAATACATCACAGTTAGGAATTTCAAGCCTCCCAAGAGGTTACCCACTTACTCAGCTAATTAAGGGTAAATCCTGCATGTGGTGTTGATCTGTATGGGAAAAGAAGAAAAAGAAAACAAAGAAACCCTAGCATCAAATCAAGAGAGGTTGTTCTGCCAGGCAGTATTAACCTTGCTTTGCAAAAAAGGAAAATGAGTATAGAGACTATGAGCAACCCAACCAATTTTATTATCTAGTAAATGACAGAAAAGGGATTGAGGCTTCCTATGGGCAAGCTCAAGTCTAGCCATTGTTCCATTGGGCCTTGTGAACTTGTGAATTCTTTTTAATTTTAAAATATTTTTATTCTCCATAGATGTAAACAGTATCCAAATAATCACTGTTTTGTATTACTCCACATTACCTGCTCAGCTTAAAATTTATACATATCCTTCAGATCAGATCAGATCAGTCACTCAGTCCTGTCCGACTCTTTGCGACCCCATGAATCGCAGCACGCCAGGCCTCCCTGTCCATCAGCAACTCCCGGAGTTCACTCAGACTCACGTCCATCGAGTCAGTGATGCCATCCAGCCATCTCATCCTCTGTCGTCCCCTTCTCCTCCTGCCCCCAATCCCTCCCAGCATCAGAGTATTTTCCAATGAGTCAACTCCTTGCATGAGGTGGCCAAAGTACTGGAGTTTCAGCTTTAGCATCATTCCTTCTCCAAAGAAATCCCAGGGCTGATCTCCTTCAGAATGGACTGGTTGGATTTCCTTGCAGTCCAAGGGACTCCCAAGAGTCTTCTCCAACACCACAGTTCAAAAGCATCAATTCTTTGGTGCTCAGCCTTCTTCACAGTCCAACTCTCACATCCATACATGACCACAGGAAAAACCATAGCCTTGACTAGACAAACCTTTGTTGGCAAAGTAAAGTAATGTCTCTGCTTTTGAATATGCTATCTAGGTTGGTCATAACTTTCCTTCCAAGGAGTAAGTGTCTTTTAATTTCATGGCTGCAGTCACCATCTGCAGTGACTTTGGAGCCCCCAAAAATAAAGTCTGCCACTGTTTCCACTGTTCCCCATCTATTTCCCATGAAGTGATGGGACCGGATGCCAAGATCTTCGTTTTCTGAATGTTGAGCTTTAAGCCAACTTTTTCACTCTCCTCTTTCATTTTCATCAAGAGGCTTTTGAGTTCCTCTTCACTTTCTGCCATAAGGGTGGTGTCATCTGCATATCTGAGGTTATTGATATTTCTCCCGGTAATCTTGATTCCAGCTTGTGTTTCTTCCAGTCCAGCGTTTCTCATGATGTACTCTGCATACAAGTTAAATAAGCAGCAGGACAATACACAGCCTTGACGTACTCCTTTTCCTATTTGGAACCAGTCTGTTGTTCCATGTCCAGTTCTAACTGTTGCTTCCTGACCTGCATACAGATTTCTCAAGAGGCAGATCAGGTGGTCTGGTATTCCCATCTCTTTCAGAATTTCCCACAGTTTATTGTGATCCACACAGTCAATAAAGCATAGTCAATAAAGCAGAAATAGATGTTTTTCTGGAACTCTCTTGCTTTTTCCATGATCCAGCGGATGTTGGCAATTTGATCTCTGGTTCCTCTGCCTTTTCTAAAACCAGCTTGAACATCAGGAAGTTCACAGTTCACATATTGCTGAAGGCTGGCTTGGAGAATTTTGAGCATTACTTCACTAGCGTGTGAGATGAGTGCAATTGTGCGGTAGTTTGAGCATTCTTTGGCACTGCCTTTCTTTGGGATTGGAATGAAAACTGACCTTTTCCAGTCCTGTGGCCACTGCTGAGTTTTCCAAATTTGCTGGCATATTGGGTGCAGCACTTTCACAGCATCATCTTTCAGGATTTGGAATAGCTCAACTGGAATTCTATCACCTCCACTAGCTTTGTTTGTAGTGATACATATCCTTATATTTCTATAAATCCTATACACCCTTATTTCTGTCTTCCTGAAAGATGATTTTCCATAATCAGTTAGACTTCCCCTGATCTTCTATTCCTGTTGGGTCTGCCTCACTTAAAATTCTGTTTTATCCTTTAAATGACTCACTGGTCATTTATCATGATTTTTAGAAATGCCAAGAGAGGAATTCTCATAGCCTTCACATCTTCACAGAAATAGACAAATTTATATTTCCCTTTTTACACACATAACCCTTTAGGAGCAATTACTAGAGTCATCTCTCTGTAATACTAAAGCTTTACTGAAGTACTGGAGAAGGCAATGGCACCCCACTCCAGTACTCTTGCCTGGAAAATCCCATGGATGGAGGAGCCAGGTAGGCTGCAGTCCATGGGGTCGCTAAGAGTCGGACACGACTGAACAACTTCACTTTCACTTTTTCACTTTCATGCATTGGAGAAGGAAATGGCAACCCACTCCAGCGTTCTTGCCTGGAGAGTCCCAGGAACGGGGGAGCCTGGTGGGCTGCCATCTATGGGGTCGCACAGAGTCGGACACGACTGAAGTGACTTAGCAGCAGCAGTAGCAGTTACTGAAGTACAGTTCAATACTAATACTACTGCCAGTAATAAATAATATTTACTGGGACCTATTTTGTTCTAGATTCTAAAGACTTTGTATACATTTGCCCATTTAGTCTTCACATTAAGTGTATTAAGAGAGGTACAATTTATTTTATCTTTTTTACAACTGAAGAAACTGAGTCTAGAGTGATAACTTACTCTAAGCAGCTAATAAGCTAATGGAGGGAGGGAGCAAGTTGTTTTAAAGTTGACTAACCTTTAGAGTCTTATTTAATCCACTTTATCATAAACCATGGAAAGATAATAACCCCATACTTCATCTCCCCTTACTCGTAAACATAGTTGCAATCATTGTAAAGTCTATTCTTCTTTTTAGAAAACTTGGGAACCACTTTTACCTACCCTTTATGAAGTCAGAAATCACAGATTCTGGTTTGGATGGACCTTGGTAATCTACCTAACCACAATTTATAACATCACTTCTGTGCTATATTAATTGTCAAAGAAATTTGCAATGTGCTAATATGACCCAGGCCTTCATATTTTCCTAGAATGGAATAATATGATTATTACCATTACCATGGTCTTCACTGAGCTCAGTCATATATGACTCTTTGTAACTTCAGGGACTATATAGTCCACCAGGTTCCTCTGTCCATGGAATTTTTGAGGCAAGAATATTGGAGTAGGTTGCCATTTCCTTCTCCAGGGGATCTTCCTGACCTAAGGATGAATCCTGCATCTCTTGCATCTCCTGCATTCGCAGGCAGAGTTTTTACCACCTTGCAGGTGCCATCATAACCATAATCATTCCTAAAATTACATCTGGAAGATTTAGGGGGTATAAAATAACTCACTATCTGAACTTCAAGAAGTGAAAAAGTCAGTGCTACTAGATGGTCCTGTTTCAAGTTCTCTGTGTGTCAACTCTTTTCATTAGAGCACATCAGGTGAAAGATGACAACGGATGGTTTCCCTGACCACATCAAAGGGGCATAAGACATGAATATTGTACTGGAGTTTCTATATTTGGAACTAGAAAATCGGAATGTTATTTATTGGTCTTCATATGGGGCTTGGAGAAGGCAATGGCACCCCACTCCAGTACTCTTGCCTGGAAAACCCCATGGACAGAGGAGCCTGGTAGGCGGCAGTCCATGGGGTCGCACAGAGTCGGACACGACTGATTTCACTTGCATGCATTGGAGAAGGAAATGGCAACCCACTCCAGTGTTCTTGCCTGAAGAATCCCAGGGACGGGGAAGCCTGGTGGGCTGCTGTCTATGGGGTCGCACAGAGTCAGACATGACTGAAGTGACTTAGCAGCAGCATATGGGGCTTGCATTTCTTATCTGTAATTTTGGGAATAATAATAATTCTTAATTAATGGCACTGTAGTGAGAACCAAATGAAACAGTGCAAGAGAGCACCAAGCACTGTGCCTCACCCAGAGTTCAGTTTAGTCGCACAGTCGTGTCCGACTCTTTGCAACCCCATGAACTGCAGCACACCAGACCTCCCTGTCCATCACCAACTCCCGGAGTTTACCCAAACTCATGTCCATTGAATCTCTGATGCCATCCAACCATCTCATCTTCTGTCGTCCCCTTCTCCTCCTGCCCTCAATCTTTCCCAGCATCAGGGTCCTTACAAATGAGTCAGCTCTTCGAATCAGGTGGCCAAAGTATTGGAGTTTCAGCTTCAACATCAGTCCTTGCAATGAATATTCAGGAGTGATTTCCTTTAGGATGGAATGGTTGGATCTCCTTGCAGTCCAAAGGACTCTCAAGAGTCTTCCAACTCTTTCAACACCACAGTTCAAAAGCATCAATTCTTCGGTGCTCAGCTTTCTTTATAGTCCAACTCTCACATCCATACATGACCACTGGAAAAACCATAGCCTTGATTAGATGGGCCTTTGTTGACAAAGTAATATCTCTGCTTTTCAATATGCTATCTAGGTTGGTCATAACTTTCCTTCCAAGGAGTAAGTGTCTTTTAATTTCATGGCTGCAGTCACCATCAATGCAATGCACCATCACCTGCAGTGATTCTGGAGCCCAGAAAAATAAAGTCAGTCACTGTTTCCACTGTTTCTCCATCTATTTCCCATGAAGTGATGGGACTGGATGCCGTGATCTTCATTTTCTGAATGTTGAGCTTTAAGCCAACTTTTTCACTCTCCTCTTTCACTTTCATCAAGAGGCTCTTTAGTTCTTCTTCATTTTCTGCCATAAGGGTGGTGTCATCTGCATATCTGAGGTTATTGATATTTCTCCCGGCAATCTTGATTTCAGTTTGTGCTTTCTCCAGCCCAGCGTAAGGTGTTCAATAAATGTTTTTTGAAACAAAATCTGTGAATGATGGCATCACTTTTTCATAGAAACTATATTACTTAAAATGGAGACATGTCAGAAAATCATCCTGCTACTGTTCGCTCAGCATAGTGCTGCTCCTACAGCCACTAACAACCTCAATTAGAAAAATCAAAAGAATCATCTTTAGGAGCCTCTAGGCAGGCATTTAACCTCAAGTTACTGCACAACCTGTTGATCCACCTTTTATCAGGTCTCACTCCAGACACTTCAAATGTCCGCGTAGATTAAGCCACTAAGTCTTCTGAAAGGTACAAGGGGATTTATCTACTCAGCACTGCAATCAGACAAGTGCTCCCTAGTCACCAAACCGCGTCAGCACACATAACTCTTCTGTATCTAAAATCAGATACTGTCTAAACTGGGATGCCTTAAAATACATTCCTTTAGTAGCTAGAATCCCAGTTGGTAAACATTTGTGTAAGGTATCATAGCTCAAGCTTTAATTAACTCACTTAACATTAAAAGTTTAAATATGAAGGTTAATTTCTCTTTCTCTTTTTCTTTTAGGTAAAGGAAGGAAATTAAAATTCTCTCTATAATAACAGAGGTGACTTTCAACAAAATCAATGCTATTATGTATAAAGCTATGTCAAAATACCTAGATTTATATTTTTGAAAACTCTTGAATTTTTCATATATATATAAAATACTACTTTTTAATCTCAAAGATCAAATCTGTATTGATTAGTTATAGCCGTGTCCTACTTTCCCAACATTTAGTCATTCTGAATTTTTTATATCATTGCCTTGGAAAAAAGCAACAGACAACTGGATAACTAATTATTGGTGTTTGCATTAAAAAAAAAAAAAAGTGTTTTAGAATCATTTAAATGCCATGTCCAGCTTTCTTTCCCACCTCAACACAAAATAGGAAGGATATGTCCAAACTTTCAAAAATATTTTATATTTGTTGAACTGAATGTCAAGTCCCTAAGGAAACAATTTTGAAAAAACAAATGCATAGAAAAGGGATAAGATTTGTGGTTGCCAGCAGTGGGGGTGAGGAACTGGGTGAAGCTGGTCAAAAGAAACAAACATCCAGTTATAAGCTAAATAAATTCTAGGGATATAATGTATAACATGATGACTATAGCTTACAATACTGTTTTGTATATTTGAAAGTTGCTCAGGGAGTAGATCTCAAAATTCCTCATCATAAGGAAAAGTTTTTTCTAATTATGGGAGGTGATGAATGTTAACTTATTGTAGTAATCATTTAACAATATACACACACATCAAATCATTATATTGTACAACTAGAACTTGCACAATCTTGTTGTTTAGTTGCTAAGTCATGTCTGACTCTTGTGACCCCATGGACTGTAGACCCCCACACTCCTCTGTCCATGGGATTTTCCAGGCAAGAATGCTGGAGTAGGTTGCAATTTCCTTCTCCAGGGGATCTTCCCTACCCAGGGAAACTTGCCTTTTCTGTGTCTCCTGCACTGGTGGAGGATTCTTCACTGCTGAGCTACCAGGCCCCTTTACAATTACATGCCAATTATATCTTAATAAAGCTGGGGGAAAAGTAATGCTAGTATGTAGACAAGAACTCAATAAGTTTGTTAAATAGTCACCTCAGAATCAAATTACAAGCTGTATTTTTCAATCAAATAAAAGAAAGGGAAAAATAACACCCTATGGTAAGATGCTTCTAAAGATGACAATCCAGAAAAGTAAAAAAATTGAATTATGGCAGAAATAAAGGGTAAGAAATCTGTGTTCCAGTCCTAGTATTAAGAAATTTGGCTTGTGCAGATCACTTTCTATCCCTGGTCTTGATTTTCACACTCAAACATGAGTGTCTTGGGCAAGATTATCTACTTAAATGATTCTAGCTCTGCAGTTATATACTTCTACTAGCCATTCAATTTTAAATTGCTTGTTTATATAGTAATGGCAATAGAAACCCAAATGATGACATCAGCAGAACAGGGGACCATCTAGTGCTGTAGACCCAGGAAAACAGTGATGGAATCTCAGACTCCTTGAGAGGGAGGCTGCTTTCATTTTACAGATGGGAGCCCTGAACGTTAAACAGAAAATGGGATGGTTTAAGGCAATGCTTCTTAACCAGGGGTGATTTTTGTAACCCAGGAAATATTTGGAAATGTATGGAAATATTTTTGGTTGTTACAGTTTGGGGAATAGTTATACTATTGGCATCTAATAGAACGAGGCCAAGGATGCTGCTGAACATCCTTCAATGCACAGAAGAGCTCCCCACAACAAAGAACTGGTGGGAGTTTAGTCACTAAGTCGTGTCTGACTCTTGTGACTTCATGGACTGTAGCCTGCCAGGTTCCTCTGTCCATGGGATTTCCCAGGCAATAATACTGGAGTGGGTTGTCAGTTCCTTCTCCAGGGGATCTTCTTAACCCTGAGATCAAACCCGGGTCTCCTGCATTGCGAACAGTTTTCTGCATTACAGGCGGATTCTTCCAGCTCCAAATGGCAAGAACACGAAGTTTGAGGGACCCTGAGTTGCCACAGACAGCTGTTACCTTTTTATATGTCAGAGGTTATATTAACAAATATACTGTGAATGATTTAAATCACTTTGTATTTTACTTGTTATGATAGAGCAGAGACTAAAAATTCATGATAGTGTCAACAGCAGTCAGTTTTGTATTATATAACACACTGAGTTCAAGAGTCTTATCAAACAAACGACATCAGGAAAAACTTCAAACATGTGTAAGTGTGTTCCAATTCTAGTTGAAAGTAAAAAAGATCATACAGAAGAATTAATTATGCTTCTAAAAATCATTCTGTAATTGCTAGAAACTACATGAATAGAGGGAGTCTATAAAAATGGAAAATAAATTTGCTATTACTTTCTCCCATTCTGAGGGTTGTCTTTCCACCTTGTTTATAATTTCCTTTGCTGTGCAAAAGCTTTTAAGTTTAATTAGATCCCACTATTTATTTTTGTTTTTATTTCCATTACTCTAGAAGGTGGGTCATAGAGGATCTTGCTGTGATTTATGTCATAGAGTGTATTATCTATGTTTTCCTCTAAGAGTTTTGTACTTTCTGGTCTTACAGTTAGGTCTTTAATCCATTTTAAGTTTATCTTTGTATGATGCTTGAAAATGCTCTAATTTCATTCTTTTACATGCAGCTGTCCAGTTTTCCCAGCACCATTTATTGAAGAGGCTGTCTTTGTCCCATTGTATATTCTTGCCTTCTGTGTCAAAAAATAAGGTACCCATAGGGGCATGGGTTTATTTCTGGGCTTTCTATCTTGTTCCATTGGTCTATATTTCTGTTTTTGTGCCAGCACCATACTGTCTTGATGACTGACTGTAGCTTTGTTGTATAGTCTGAAGTCAGGAGGAAGGTTGATTCCCCCAAAGCTTTCTTAAGATTTCTTTGGCTATTTGGGGTCTTTTGTGTTTCCATATGACTTGTGTTTTTTTTTTTTTTGGTTCTACCACTGTGAAAAATGCCATTGGTAATTTGATACAGATCACATTGAATCTCTAGACTGCATTTGGTAGTATAGTCAGTTTCACAATATTGATTCTTCCAACCCAGGAACATGGAATCTCTCTCCATCTGTTTATGTCATTTTTTTATTTCTTTCATCAGTATGATAGTTTTCTGTATACAGTTCTTTTGTCTCTTTAGGTAAGTTTATTCCTAGATATTTTATTCTTTTTGTTGTAGTAGTTACTGGGATTGATTCCTCAATTTCTCTTTCTGATTTTTCATATAGGAATGCAAGTGATTTTTGTGTATTCATTTTGTATCCTATGACTTTGCTAAATTCACTGATTAGGTCTAGTAATTTTCTGATAGTATCTTTAGGGTTTTCTATGCACAGTATCAAATGAAATAACTGCCAAAGGATTAATTTCCAAACAAGCAGCTCATACAAGTCAATACCAGAAAAACAAACAACCCAATCAAAAAGCAGGAAAAAGACCTAGACAGACATTTCCCCCAAGACACACAGATGGTTAACAAACACAAGATCAGATGCTCAACATCGCTCATTATTAGAGAAAGGAAAATCAAAACTACAATGAAATATCACCTCACACCTCAGAATGGGAATCATCAAAAAGTCTACAAATGATAAATGCTGGAGAGAGTGTGGAGAAAAGGGACCCTCTTGCACTGTTGGTGGGAATGTAAATTGATACAGTCACTATGAAAGACTGTATGGAGAGTCTTTCAAAAACTAGGAATAAAACTACCATATGACCCAGCAATCTCACTCCTAGGCATAAACCTCAAGGAAACCAAAACTGAGAAAGACAAATGTACTCCAGTGTTTACTGCAGCATTATTTACAATAGTTAGAACACGGAAGCAACCTAGACATCAATAGACAGATTAATGGATAAAGAAGCTGTGGTACATTTGTACAATGGAATATTACTCCACCATAAAAAGGAACACGTCTGAGTCAGTTCTAACAAGGTAGATGGACCTAGAGCCTATTATGTAGAGTGAAGTAAGTCAGAAAGAGAAAAACAAATATTGTATACTAACACATATATATGGAATCTGGAAAGATGATACTGATGACAGTATTTGCAGGGCAGCAATAGAGACACTGACATAGAGAGACATATGGACGTGGGGGTTGGGAAGGAAAGAGAGGGTGGGATGTACGGAGAAAGTAACATGGAAGCTTATATTACCATATGAAATTAGAGAGCCAATGGGGATTTGCTGTATGACTCAGGGAACTCAAACCTGGGTTCTATAACAACCTAGAGGGGTGGGAGGGAGATTTAAGAAGGAGGGGACATATGTATACCTATGGCTGATTCATGTTGATGTCTGGCAAAAACCAACACAATTCTGTAAAGAAATTATCCTTCAATTAAAATAAATAAATTTAAGTTTTTTTAAAAATGGGTAATACAATGAGTTGATCTGGACACAGGCTAAGAAGAATAATAGAACAGTTAAGGATGCCAGTAATAGTCCTAAGGCCTCATTCCTCATCCCACACCCCTTATTCCAGCCAGGACTGGGCTTCTTCTTAAGGAGCTTAGTTGTTGTGTTGTGAGGGTATCACCCAAGACTAGTTCAAAGAAAAGTGTCTGTAGGAAGTTATACAAGGTGCAGCTACCAGTGAATCATGGAACAACAGTAATTTTCACAGATCCAAGGAGACGTCATTGACAGCTGGAAAGAACACAGAGTGTTAGAGCTAGAAATAAAGGAGAAATTGCTTCTTCAAATGATCCTATTGTTTGGGTAAGGAAACAGTGGTCCTGGACTGGGGGGTGGAGAGAGTGACTAGTCCAATGACAAACCCCAATTTATGGCAGAGCCAGAATCCTGCTCTCAAGGATAACCTGACCCTCATTGGTGGGATGGCAGATTAAGGTAATACGTACGTTACCTAATCTACATGATCTTTATTGGGTTCTGTATATGAGGTTAGTTGATTTTACCCACATAGTAGAAAGTGTTTTATTTCATTTGACTGAAAGTTTCTCCATGAAATTGGAAGTCTAAAAAGAAAAACAACTTTCCCAAGGTCATAGAAATATCAAGTGGCAGAGCCTGAATTTAAAACCCATGCCCTCTCATTCCAGGTGCAAGATATTTAACTGGTCGGGTGACTCACTGTGGCAGGGGGAGTGGCCACAAAGTAAAGAAAAGAAGGAAGGGCTATTACATTGGAGATGAAAAACTCAAGGGCTTTCCCTGATAAAAATATAGACACAATACATTACAGTTTAGAAGAGAAACCAGCCCTACCTGTTTTCAATATCCACCATCTTCTTCTTCAGTTCCTCATCCCATAAAGTAGCTGATAATATCTCAAATGGACCATTCAGTATAAATATCACTTTAACAAAGAGATGAACTACTGGAAAGAATTTTCCAAAAATTCAAGACAGAAACTTCTCCTAGGCATGGTCTTGAGATATTAAAAGAAAATCTTAATTGCCACAAACAGTGGGTAACCGAGGACATACTTATCCTTTCTGGGGTTATGATCCTTTCAAAATTTGATGAAAGCTATCAATACTCTCAGAAAAAGGCACATATTTTCACACAGTTCTGACACACTTTCATATACAAGCAATGCATGGAAAGCTCAGAAACCAATCAATGAACCTTAACTTCTTTAGGCGAGAAATTTTAAGAATGAGCTCTGCCATTAGGTATACGTATGGCCTTAAACAAGTTAAGTGTAGTTCAGTGTCTCAGTTTGTCCACCTATAAGAAACTGGATTTGCACAGTGGTCATTCCATGTTATTGATGGATGCAGCAGAGTACAGTGGAAGGTACTCTAGGAGTCATTGCAGATATTTGCTTCAAGGAGGTTTATTTTGCCTCTCTGGGGCTTAGTCTCCATCAATTGTAGAGTGAGAGATTAATATATGATGACCTGGAAGGTACCTTTCACCTCTAATATTTTGAGATTCTTAATCTGGGAAACGTTATATGGAGCAGAAAAGAGCTTCATCTCCCTAATAAGTATTTTGAGCTATATTCACCTGCTCTAAACAGAAAATCTGCCAACTTTTCAAGACACCACTATATAAGCAAGATATCACACTTGTCCCTGACTAAATCATAGGATGTGACAGGTAAGTGGGGATGCTGTAGCCGTGGATATCAGTTTCTTGATCAGCTCCCTTTCCAAACTTGGAGTCATAAACTCCTACTGATTGAGCCCTATCCGCAGTCATATCTTCATTTGTTAAAGAGCACAGTGATAAGGACTCAATTGGTTGTAGGGAGTGAATGGATCAGGAAATAACTTCTGAACAAAAGGAAACAAAACAAAATGTTTCTTGGACATAAGGATGTTATAACCAATACTTCCAGTGTCAGAAATGAATGTAAACACCATCCTCTTAGGCAACCAAGTGTTTGTAATCAAGGAATTTTCCCCAGGCACAAAAGGATTAAAATAAATATTTCTTGTCTTAGGAAAGATCACACCCTGTACTCACATTTACTGATAACATTTCTAAATATTGGAAGACCTAGAGATCTGGAGACTTGAGTTAAATTATATACATTTTCTAGTCCTCAAGTTACTCATCTCTGTAGAATGGCAGGGGGCGAGGGGGTAGGCGACATGGGGAGGGTATACAATGCCTCTAAGACATTTTACAAGTGTATTTCTCCCGAAATGAAAATATTTCCTTAAACTCAATACCCCTAACCTCCAGTTTCTTGTAAGAACCAGACACTGGATCATATTTTTAGACATTTGATATATTGTTTCGCTTTGCCTCTAATAAAACTGCAGAGCTATAATAAATGAAGAAGTTAGAACTTTCAGACCACACAGCATTGAGAATTTCTTTGAAATGAAAAGAAAATAAAGAAACACATTTTAATACTGATAGATGTATGAATAGTTTCAAAGAGATCTGATTGTCTGCTTCGCAGTTTACATGTTCACTGTATTTGCCAGGCATTTTTTGGATGCCTGCTACATTCCAGACCATTGTAAATAAGACACCATTTCTGCTTTTAACATTCTCCTGGTAGGAGAAAAAATACTGAGATAAAGGAAACACGATGTTCACAGTCCCTCTACATAGAGTTTTAGAATTTGAAGGCATCTTAAAGACCATCTAGTACAACCATCCATCTGAAGCTTGATATGTCTTTATAGTGGGCCTGCCACCATCTCGTCCCCTGGGCAGTGCAGATCACTGACAGTCTCACTACGTCTTGTAGTAACCCATTTCATTTTCATGCTTAATTCCAAATTCCTTTGAAATTATACAAACAGAGCAAAAACCAGGTTCCTAATTTACAAAGGAAGTAAATATTATATCAGTGAAGAATGACCAATAAAGAGGTCATCAAAATTCTGCAACAGGCTGCCATCCAGGGTAAAAGACAAAGAGATTTCTGACACAGAGATGAGCCCCTTCAAACCTGGCAAATGCTTTCCTAATTCTTGTCTTTGTTTTCCCATCTCTAAAATGAAGGGGTTGGATTGGTAAAAGGAAAGCCTTGCATTTATATGACCACTAGTTTGTGTGCATATGTACTAGGTCGCTTCAGTTGTGTGATTCTTTGCAGACCCCATGGACTGTAGCCTGCCAAGCTCCTCTGTCCCTGGAATTCTCCAGGTAAGAATGGGTTGCCATTTCATCTTCCAGGGAATCTTCCTGACCCAGGGATCAAACCCACGTTATCTCCTGCATTCCAAAGTAGTTTCTTTAACACTTGCGCCACCTGGAAAGCCTTAGTTTCAGTTCAGTTCAGTTCAGTCGCTCAGTCGTGTCCGACTCTTTGCAACCCCATGAATTGCAGCACACCAGGCCTCCCTGTCCATCACCAACTCCCGGAGTTCACTCAGACTCACATCCATCGAGTCGGTGATGCCATCCAGCCATCTCATCCTCTGTTGTCCCCTTCTCCTCCTGCCCCCAATCCCTCCCAGCATCAGAGTCTTTTCCAATGAGTCAATTCTTCACATCAGGTGGCCAAAGTACTGGAGTTTCAGCTTTAGCATCATTCCTTCCAAAGAAATCCCAGGGCTGATCTCCTTCAGAATGGACTGGTTGGATCTCCTTGCAGTCCAAGGGACTCTCAAGAGTCTTCTCCAACACCACAGTTCAAAAGCATCAATTCTTCGGTGCTCAGCCTTCTTCACAGTCCAACTCTCACATCCATACATGACCACTGGAAAAACCATAGCCTTGACTAGATGGACCTTTGTTGGCAAAGTCATGTCTCTGCTTTTCAATATGCTATCTAGCCTTAGTTTAGGAAGTGTCAAAACAGTTCTGTTTCATCACAACTTATTCTAACCCAATGAGCCAGTAAGGGATCACAGACTTTGAGTGATCCTGCGTCTCCAAACTCTATTAAATCTTACAGAAGACTCTTTCCTGACCAATAAACAATGAGATTTACTTTGACCAACTGTGTACAGACCTATGTACTACTTCTCCCTTACCCAGAAGGTAAATTTCCACTCTTTCAGTAGCCCAATCACTAGGAAATTTCTCTATTACTTAAA
This sequence comes from Bos mutus, assembly GCF_027580195.1. Lineage (NCBI taxonomy): Eukaryota > Metazoa > Chordata > Mammalia > Artiodactyla > Bovidae > Bos > Bos mutus. The sequence continues at coordinate 76,708,769 of NC_091617.1, forward strand.
AACCTTGAATTCCTTGATTTCTTGAATCTTTAATACTGTTAGTGAAATTTTCAGTAGTGATTTGCTCCCTTACCTGCAAAGTTAGTGAACTTTGTAATGTTTTTTGGTTCTTGAGTGTTATTTATTTGTTTTTAATAAAGTGGATTCTAAAATCCTATTTAGGTCTAGAAGTCCGTGAATCTGTTTCTGAAGGAGCCACAATCAATGCCACATGTTAATCACTCTTTGAAAGCCAGCACGTGAATATCTACGGTCCCAAATAATTGAAGACATTCTGCTATACCTCATCTCAGTTTCTCTGCTTGGCATTACCACCTTGCCTGTGAGAGAGTTCCCTTCCCAGACACTCTTGCTTAGATCATTTCTCACTCACTCATTCTTTTCCATTCCTAGCCTGTGTTGGGAGAAGCTGCAAATACTAGCTTCCAAATATTATGTGTTTCATAAAGGAAATAGATTAAAGGGGCAGACTTAGAAAGCATCACCTGGGATGGATTTGGACCTGGACCTTCAAGTACCCAATCTACCCTGACTTAATTTCCTCTCCTGGAAGGACTAGTCATAGCTTGCACCCTCTCGCCCTGTCCTTCTAACCACAAAATCAAACAATTCAGAGACTTCAGAGTCAAACTCATTTTACAGGGGAAAAACTGTGACTCAGAAAGGTGAAGTGCAACATACTAGGCTGCAGCACTATCTGCTACAAGGTTAAGGCTAGAATATGGATTTTCCAAATCCCAAAGCAGGGTTCCTCTCATGGATCTTTTCTCCTTCTCCCTGTTCATTTGATTTTTTTTTTTTTTTTTTTTAGTTCACATTTTCTTGAGGTGGTTGTTTTTTTGAAGAAGAAATATATGACCTCTCATTCATCCTTCAACTCTGTAAACATAAGACCACTGGGAAGAGACAAATGCATTAGATGGACACTACTATGACAATTCTAATTCCATAGAAACACCAGTTGAGAGAGCAAGAGCTTTCTTAACTTCTTTACTCTGTCCTATTCTTCCACTGAACACAAGCTTACTGAAGGTGAACTATGAACCAGTGCTAGAAATAAGCCTCATGTTGGTTATTATATAACAATTTCATGCTATTTTGGAGTAAATAGGAAACCATGCACAACAAGAGAAGTTCAAAAGAAGGTGCTGTAGTTACTCAGAGGAAAAATACCTAAAAGAACTGGGCTCTATAAAGCTTCATTTTGATTGGGCCTTGGAGTATAGAAGAAGGAGGGTATGAAGAACAGAGGCAGGAGAAGTGAAAAGAGAAGAGCACTGAAGACAAAGAAACTGCTGAAATTATTCAAAACAAAATGATCCATGGGACTTCCCTGGTGGTCTAGGGTTAAGACTCTGTGCTTCCACTGTATGGGCCACTGGTTCAACTCCTGGTCAAGAAACTAAGATCCCACATGCTACACAGTGTAGTGGAAAAAAAAAAAAAAAAAGAGTAATCCAGAGGAAGAAACACATGCAGGGGACAAAATCAGGGAAAAACATGGAAGAAAAGACCAAAAAAAAAAAGACATCTTTAGTCCATTTTGTGCTTGGTTTTTACGAATGAACCCATCCAAGTCCCTAAACATCCTCTTCGCTCCCTTTCCTCCTTGACTTCCCCCGCCACCCCACCAGCAATCTCCTGACCTTTCTGAGGTCTCTTCTGGGGTACGACAATCTATTTACTGGTTCCTATCTTTGGCTATACTGAAAATAATCTTATAGATTTTTAGGAAAGTCTTATTTTCTCCACAATCTGTTCAGCTCTCCTCATTTCTAGTTTTCCTAGGACCCATCATACTTAACGATGTTCTTTATTCACTTCTGTTTTTCTCTGTATTTATTTATTGGATTGTCTTCATTATGTACATAATGCATTAGTACACTCTCACCATAAAAGTTAAAATGATACAGAAGATGATAGAGCAAGACATGAGAGAAAGTGAAAGTTGCTCAGTCATATCCAACTCTTTGCGACCCCATGAACTATACAGTCCATGGAATTCTCCAGGTCAGAATGCTGGAGTGGGTAGCCCTTCCCTTCTCCAGGGGATCTTCCCAACCCAGGGATTGAACCCAGGTCTCCTGCATTGCAGGTGGATTCTTGATCACCTGAGCCACAAGGGAAGCCAGAGAATACTGGAGTGGGTAACCTATCCCTTCTCCAGGAGATCTTCCCAACCCAGGAATTGAACCAAGATCTCCTGCATTGCAGGTGGATTCTTTACCAACTGAGCTATTAGGGAAGATATGAGAGCCTTGCCTTAACCCATACTACCATTCATCTCCTCACAGTCAGCATTATTAACCAACACTTTTTGATTTTTACTTCTACTCTACATTTCTTTATACTTCCCTTTCCTGAGAGTAAATGCCCTAAGGATGCACAGGCTTCCCTAGTAGCTCAGATGGTAAAGAATTCACCTGCAATGTGGGAGACCTGGGTTCAATCCCTGGGTTGGGTAGATCCCCTGGAGAAGGGAATGGCTACCCACTCCAGTATTCTGGCCTGGAGAATTCCAAGGACTGTACAGTCGCAAAGAGTCGGACATGACTGAGCGACTTTCACTTTCATGGATGCCCAGATTAAGTCTAAACTTCTTAGCCTTACCCACAAGATGGCATATTTCCCTCTCATTGTAATCTATTCCATTTCCTGCCATCAGCCTTGGAAACACTAAATGCCCCACAATATTCAAAATATGGCCTTATTCTCACTTTTATGCTTACTTACATGCAGTCCCTGCATTATTAGATACATTTTTTCCATAATTTTGACTTCCTAAAATGGAGCTGGTCACTCTGTCCATATTAATACCTTCAAAACTCCCTGTCTAGCCGTCTACCACCACATTTATAATATGTAAGATGATTGTTTGATGAACTCTCTCTTTTCTACAGGATGTTAGGTTTTTGAAGACAGAATACATCTTTCACAGCTTTGTATTCCTGGCACCCAGGAAAGTACCGGGCAAATCTAAGGTACCAAATAAATGTTGAATTCCTAAATGGGAGATAGAGAATGAAAGAATTTCTTTTGGGCAATATGGCCATATAGTCTAGAGACATTGTCACAGTTCTAGAGGAAGACTACATTGTTCTGTGGGCTCTTCTCACCCACTCACATCCCATGTGGCGGTCAGAATGATGTTTCACCAACTGCTATCTTGCAGTTGTTGAAATTGCACATGTCTAGGATATAATCACATCTTGTTAGTCCCTAAAACTTTGAACCTATTTTTCATTCTAGGTGACATGTCTGAATTCTGCAGATTTCCTTCTGGTGAGAACATTGAGTGCTTTAACACTTTGAGAGCAGGTGCTGAACTGTTGTTATTCCAGGTCATGCAAAACAGAGATTCTACAAATTCAGAAGTAGTGAGATGGGGGTATGACTAGCGGGCTACTGTGATGACTTCATGTTCAAGTATAAAGAGGAGACCGTGTTCCAATGAAAGAACAGAAGATGAAGTCATCATTTTTGGCTGTGTTTGGGAACTAAAGTTGTCTGACTATATAGTGGGATATTCAATATCCTAAATATGATAGGGAATGAAACTGATTCATCAGATGCTAAGGAAGAAATGTAGCCCCTCATGTTTCAGAAGTGGCATTTCTCATGCTTCCTACTGTGCCTGCTGCCCTGGCATCTTATATTTCAGTGACTGAGCTTTCAAAGAAAGATTTGTCTTTAAAGAAAGCCATGTGGTATAAACTGTTATCAACACACAAAAGGTAAAACTTTACAAGAGAGCAAAGGGTAACGCATGTAGCTTCATTCTAGTTCTGTTACTCAGTAGTCATCAGACCTTGGACAACTTATATAATTGTTCTGTGCCCATTTTCTCATCGGTGAAATGGGTATAATAGTAATATATACCTCATGAAGTCATTAAGTTTAAATGAATAGATAACTGTGTGTGTGCATGTTAAGTCACTTCAGTTGCATCTGACTCTTTGTGACAGAATGGACTGTAGCTTGCCAGGTTCCTCTGTCCAAGGGATTCTCCAGGCAAGAATACTGGAGTGGGTTGTCATGCCCTCCTCCAGGGGATCTTCTCAACCCAGGGATCGACTTGTGTCTCTTATGTCTCCTGTATTGCAGGCAGATTTTTTTTACCACTGAGCCACCAGGGAAGCTTAAATAGATACATATAAAGCACTTAATACATGGCACATAGTTATCTATTATAAGCTAGATGTTTACATTACTCTTTTGAGCTTCCCTCATAGCTCAGTTGGTAAAGAATCTGCCTGTAATGCAGGAGACCCTGGTTCGATTCCTGGGTCAGGAAGATCTGCTGGAGAAGGGATAGGCTACCCACTCCAGTATTCTTGGGCTTCCCTTGTGGCTCAGCTGTTAAAGAATCCACCTGCAATGTGGGAGACCTGGATTTGATCCTTGTGTTGGGAAGATCCCATGGAGAAGGGAAAGGCTACCCACTCCAGTATTCTGGCCTGGAGAATTCCATGGACTGTGTAGTCCATGGGGTCACAAACAGTCGGACACAAATGAGCAGCTTTCACTATATTATTCCTTTAGATAATGTATTTATAATCATTAAAAGTTAGATCTGTGGATTATGATCAATGTAGGTTTGCATTATAACCATTTAATAGCTACATGGACTTGGCAAATTAATTAACTGCTGATTCTGAATTTTATCATCTGTACAATGGAAATGATAAAAGCATCTAAAGGACAAGATTTTTGTGAAACTTAAATGAAATAGCATATGGAATTGTCTGGCATGATTCCTAGTATATCTGAGTGCTCATTAATAACATTTATAATATGCTCTATGTATCATTCAGTAACTGAGACTCCACGGATAAAAAAAAAATTCATCATCTCAAAGAATCCCAGCCTAGGATGGGAAGTGAGAGGATGGTTTTGGTGCAGGATATAATTGGTTTCATTTCCTCTGATATGGCCCATCCAAATCAGTGGTGGGAGAGAGGGAGAAGAAGGACACAGCTGTACATGGAATCCTTCCATTTAAACCTATTTGCAGGTCAAGATCAATTCAGGCAAACAGAAGGTGATATGGATACAGGCTGTGCAGAGTAGTGGAAATATTTATAGATTGAGACTGTGGGGAATGTTTCTGATATCTAAGTTATTGTAACCTGGGTCAAATAGCACTGGCCATCTGGACTTCAGTAGAATTAAAGTTAGATAATATTTCTGATTGATACATTTTTGAGCTCCTTATGTTTTTATATAATTTTGAATAATGAACTCTGAGCATAGTAATTTTTCTGTACAGCATAACAATCAAATATTCTAATTTGATAATTCTCCCTTGAAAATCTTTCCAGATGAAAATCTACTAATTCTACTTCCCAGCATTAGTAGAGTAAACAAAACCTAACCAGTGTTTCAAGCTGTTATCATTGATGGGTTTTTCAACCTGACATTATTATTACCAATCATTTCTGATTTCAATCCCAGCTACAGAGTGCAGTTCCGTGCTGGTTCAGATTTACCCACACATTAATGGAGTCTCATTTTAGACTCATTTTATGTCACTGCTTGCATTCTCCTTCAAGTCCTTCTCTGATGTTCCAAGAATCTGCTTCGTCTAGTATAAGCACAGGCTGGCTAAGCAGAGTATTAAGGTGGTTTTCTTCTTGTTTTAGTTGATAAGCCATGCCACACTGTTTTGTGACCCCATGGACTATGGCCTGCCAGGATTCTCTGTCTATGGAATTTCCCAGGGAAGAATATTGGAGTGGTTGCCACTTCCTTCCCCAAAGGATCTTCCTTGACAGAGATCAAACCCTTGTCTCCCATCTCTCTTGCATTGCAGGCAGATTCTTTATCACTGAGCCACCACCAGGGAAATGTTGATGCTCCCTAAATAATCTTCAATTAATGGAGACTGTGAATAAATAAACACTCTAGACTTCTGTTCTGTTAATAGAAAATTCTTGAGGTATTCTGTATATTTCTCTGGAGATCATGGGGGTAACAAGCTCCCAGTGCCCACAGGGTAACTTCACTAAGTCACTTTCTATTGATGCTTCGGTGCTCTGCTTTTTCCTTCTTGCTTTCTGGGATCATTATCCAAATAAATTACCAGTCTTCAAATCTTATCTCAGTCTCCTCTTTTGACAGAATTTGAATGAAAGTACTTGAGATCATCATTCCAAACAACAATGGCAGCTGCAATTTTGGAGACATGCAGATTTAGCTGGTACGATCCAGGATCCAATGGGTCCCAGTTATTTTTAACTAACTTTTTAATTAAAGGATAATTCTTTACAGAATTTTGTTGTTTTCTGTCAAACCTCAACATGAATCAGCCATGTTGACTGCAGTATACATATACCCCCTCCCTTTTGAACCTCCCTCTCATCTCCCTCCCCATTCCACCCCTCTAGGTTGATACAGAGCCCCTGTTTGAGTTTCCTGAGACATATAGGGAATTCCTGTTGGCTATCTATTTTACATATGGTAATGTAAGCGTCCATGCTACTCTCCTCATACATCTCACCCTCTCCTCCCCTCTCCCCATGTCCATAAGTCTATTCTTTATGTCTGTTTCCCCATTGCCCTGAAAATATATTCTTTAGTACCATTTTTCTAGATTGCATATATATGTGTTAGGGCTGTGAAAAGAAGAGAAGTGAAAAGCAAAGGAGAAAAGGAAAGATATAAGCATCTGAATGCAGAGTTCCAAAGCATAGCAAGAAGAGATAAGAAAGCCTTCCTCAGTGATCAATGCAAAGAAATAGAGGAAAACAACAGAATGGGAAAGACTAGAGATCTCTTCAAGAAAATTAGAGATACGAAGGGAACATTTCATGCAAAGATGGGCTCGATAAAGGACAGAAATTGTATGCACCTAACAGAAGCAGAAGATATTAAGAAGAGGTGACAGGAATACACAGAAGAACTATACAAAAAAGATCTTCATGACCAAGATAATCACAATGGTGTGATCACTCACCTAGAGCCAGACATCCTGGAATGTGAAGTCAAGTGGGCCTTAGAAAGCATCACTACAAATAAAGCTAGTGGAGGTGATGGAATTGCAGTTGAGCTATTTCTAATCCTGAAAGATGATGCTGTGAAAGTGCTGTACTCAATATGCCAGCAAATTTGGAAAACTCGGCAGTGGCCACAGGACTGGAAAAGGTCAGTTTTCATTCCAATCTCAAAGAAAGGCAATGCCAAAGAATGCTCAAACTATTGCACAATTGCACTCATCTCACATGCTAGTAAAGTAATGCTCAAAATTCTCCAAGCCAGGCTTCAGCAATATGTTAACAGTGAAGTTCCAGATGTTCAAGCTGGTTTTAGAAAAGGCAGAGGAACCAGAGATCAAATTGCCAACATCCGCTGGATCATGGAAAAAGCAAGAGAGTTCCAGAAAAACATCTATTTCTGCTTTATTGACTATGCCAAAAAACATCTATTTCTGCTTTATTGACTATGTCTTTGACTATGTGGATAACAATAAACTGTGGAAAATTCTGAAAGAGATGGGAATAACAGACCACCTGACCTGCCTCTTGAGAAACCTATATGCAGGTCAGGAAGCAACAGCTAGAACTGGACATGCAACAACAGACTGGTTCCAAATAGGAAAAGGAGTACATCAAGGCTGTATATTGTCACCCTGCATATATTTAACGTATATGCAGAGTACATCATGAGAAACGCTGGGCTGGAGAAAGCACAAGCTGGAATCAAGATTGCTGGGAGAAATATCAATAACCTCAGATATGCAGATGATACCACTCTTATGGCAGGAAGTGAAGAGGAACTAAAAAGCCTCTTGATGAAACTAAAAGTGGATAGTGAAAAAGTTGGCTTAAAGCTCGACATTCAGAAAACGAAGATCATGGGCATCTGGTCCCATCACTTCATGGGAAATATATGGGGAAACAGTGGAAACAGTGTCAGACTTTATTTTTGGGGGCTCCAAAATCACTGCAGATGGTGACTGCAGCCATGAAATTAAAAGACACTTACTCCTTGGAAGAAAGGTTATGACCAACCTAGGTTGCATATTCAAAAGCAGAGACATTACTTTGCCAACAAAGGTCCGTCTAGTCAAGGCTATGGTTTTTCCAGTGGTCATGTATGGATGTGAGAGTTGGACTGTGAAGAAGGCTGAGCGCCGAAGAATTGATGCTTTTGAACTGTGGTGTTGAGAAAACTCTTGAGAGTCCCTTGGACTGCAAGGAGATCCAACCAGTCCATTCTGAAGGAGATCAGCCCGGGGTGTTCTTTGGAAGGAATGATGCTAAAGCTGAAACTCCAGTACTTTGGCCACTTCATGTGAAGAGTTGACTCATTGGAAAAGACTCTGATGCTGGGAGGGATTGGGGGCAGGAGGAGAAGGGGATGACAGAGGATGAGATGGCTGGATGGCATCACCGACTCAATGGACGTGAGTCTGAGTGAACTCCGGGAGTTGGTGATGGACAGGGAGGCCTGGTGTGCTGTAATTCATGGGGTCACAAAGAGTCAGACATGACTGAGCGACTGAACTGAACTGATACGATATTTATCTTTCTTTCTCTCTCGTCCCAATTTGAAGTCATGGAACATGCTTTCTCATTTTCTTGGGAACAGAAGCTCTTATTCTTTTATGGCATTTTCCTTGTCTTCAGAATTTATCAGCAAATACAGAGCTAAAGAAGCTTGGTTTTCTCACCATTATGAAAATAAATTCTCACTCATAAAATCAATTATATATCATTGGCTTTATTCAAAGTTTTGCCTATAATTTCTTTATCACTAAAGTAATAAACATAAGCATCTCAGTGTGCATCTTATTACTCATAACAACAATAAAATCATTTCCATTCTCTCAGTTTCTCTCATATGTAGGATCTATGTTAATTGCTTTATGCATTATATTTCTAATTCTTTTAACAATTCACATGAAAAATGAATTTTAGTAATAAAACTGAATTTAAACTAAGTTACTTGCAAGAATGAAAGAGCTGTAGGTAATAAAATTATAGTGATTTTTCTCTTTTTACTCAGGAATGTCAGACTCTATTACATATGATTAAATTTTTTTCATCTGTGTTTCACTACAGAGGTCTTGTCTGTCTTTAGTTAAATTTATTTCGAAGTATTTTGTGGTTTTATTTTTATTCTACTGTAAAATTTTAATTTGTTTGTTTGAGTTTACTGCCCTGTCTGGCACCTCCAGAAAAATGTTGGATATAACTGGCAAGAGCAAACTTTCCTGTTGCCACTTAAGAAGAAACAATTCTAAGTTTCATTAAGTGGAATGTTAGCTGAAAGTTTTTTGTATTTGCCCTTTATCAAACTGAGGTTACTAATATTTCTCCCGGCATTCTTGACTCCAGCTTGTCCTTCATCCAGCCCAGCATTTCACATGGTATACTCTGCATATAAGTTAAGTAGGGTGACAATATACAACCTTAATGTACTCCTTTCCATATTTGGAACCAGTCTGTTCCATGTCCAGTTCTAACTGTTGCTTCTTGACTTGCATACAGATTCTTCTGGAGGCAGGTAAAGAAAGTGAAGTCGCTCAGTCATGTGAGACTCTCTGTGACCCCGTGGACACCAGGCTCTTCCGTCCATGGGATTTTCTAGGCAAGAGTACTGGAGTGGGTTGCCATTTCCTTCTCCAGGGAATCTTCCTGACCAAGGGATCAAACTAAGGTGGCCTGGTATTCCCATCTCTTTAAGAATTTTCCACACTTTGTTGTGATCCACAAGTTTAAACATTCTTTGGCATTGCCTTTCTTTGGGATTGGGATGAAAACTGACCTTTTCCATTGCCTGTGGAAATGCTGGGCTCAATGAAGCACAAGCTGGAATCAAGATTGCTGGGAGAAATATCAGTAAGCTCAGATACGCAGATGACATCACCCTTATGGCAGAAAACAAAGAACTAAAGAGCCTCTTGATGAAAGTGAAAGAGAAGAGTGAAAAACCTGGCTTAAAATTCAACATTAAGAAAACTAAGATCATGACAACTGGTTCCATCACTTCATGGCAAATAGATGGGGAAACAGTGGAAACAGTGTCACACTTTATCTTTTTGGGCTCCAAAGTCACTGCAGATGGGGATGACAGAGGATGAGACAGTTGGAAGGAAACCTACGACCAATCTAGACACCATATTAAAGCAGAGACATTACTTTGCCAACAAAGGTTCATCTAGTTAAAGCCATGGTTTTTCTAGTAGTCACGTATGGATGTGAAAGTTGGACTATAAAGAAAGCTGAATGCCAAAGAACTGATTCTTTTGAACTGTGGTGTTGGAGAAGACTCTTGAAAGTCCCTTGAACTGCAAAGAGATCCAACCAGTCAATTGTAAAGGAAATTAGTCCTGAATATTCATTGGAAGGACTGATGCTAAAGCTGAAACTCCAATACTTTGGCCACCTGATGCGAAGAACTGACTCATTGGAAAAGACCCTGATGCTGGGAAAGATTGAAAGCAGGAAGAGAAGGGGATGACAGAGGATGAGATGGTTGGATGGCATCACTGACTTGATGGACATGAGTTTGATCAAGCTCTGGGAGTTGGTGATGGACAGGGAAGCCTGGCATGCTGCAGTCCATGGGGTCACAAAGAGTTGGACATGACTGAGCAACTGAACTGAGTTTATGAGACTGGGAAAGATCTCTTCCTTTCTAGTTCTTTGAGTTATGGCCATAAGACATCGTTATATTCTGTCAAATAGTTTTTCTGCATCTATTCAGATGATAACATTACTTTTTTTCTTTTATTCTAATAAGATGGTGAATTAAACAGATTGATTTTTCAAATTTGGATAAACCTTGAATTTCTAGTAAAATAACTTAGTCATTTTATGTTGTTGTTTATATACTGAGAGATTTGATATGTTAATATTTTGTTCGGATGTTGCATCTATGTTCCTGACAGAGATTGGTGTGGTATTTTCTTTTTTTGGAATGTTTGTACCACATTGCTGGCTTCTTACAATGATTTGGGAAGAGTTCTTTCCTTCTCTATATTCTGAAAGAATTTATATAAGATTGGTATCATGTGTTGCTTAACTGTTGATTGCGTCACTACTACACTATGTGGACTAGAGTTTTCTGTGTGTGTAGGTATGTAGTATATCCCTCTGTAGTGTGCATGTGTGTGTGTGTGTGTGTATATATATATATATATATCCCAATTATTTGCCATTTCTGGAGCCCTTTATTATTTCCTATACATCAGAGTTTCTGTCTGGGTATAACTTCCTTTGGTTCAAAAATTTTCTTCAACTTTTATTTATTTATTTAATTTTTGATAGTTCAGGCTTGCTAACAACAAATAATCTACTTTTTTGCTTTGCTGAAAATATCTTCATGTCACCTTTGTTTTTCCAAGATATTTTCATTGGATATAGAACCCTGTTTTAGCTTAGTTTTGTTTGACTTTTAGTTACTTTTGCTAATTCTTAGGCTGTCTAAAAGTTTTCCCATTGTTTTCTGGCTTCCATTTTTTCTAGTGAGAAATCACCCATCATTTGTACTGTTTGTTCACGAAATACATTTTTTTCATTTTCTTTGTTGTGTTTCAAGTTTTTAATTCTAGCTTTCATACATGTATTTATGATATGCCTAGATATGATTTTCTTTGTATTTTTTTTCTATTTTGCATTTCTGGGTTTCTTAAGGATTTGAAAGTCAGTGTTTTTCATGAAATTTGAGCTGTTACTTATTTGAATTTTTTTTTCACTCATTCTCATTTTATTTTTTTTTTAGGATTTTAATTAAACATTTGTAATATCCCTTGATATTTTTCCATACACTCTTGAGGTGCTCTTAACATTTCTTCAAGACTTTTCTTTCTTCCTATTAGATCATCCCTATTTGGTTCAAGCTCATTTAAACTTTCTTATCCCATATTCAGTTTTCTGTAAAGCTCAGATGGTAGATTTTTTAAAGTTTGGTTATTATATTGAATACATTTTAATTGTAGATTTTCTATTTTCTTTTCTATTTTCTACTGCTCTGCTTAGATTCTTCATCTGTCTATTAATAAGACTATATTTTGCTTTTAGCTCTTGAGATTATTCAGCATCTCTCTTAAAGTTTGTTTGCTAAATAAAAACTCAAAGCTATCTCAAAGTCTGTTTATATTGAGTTCATTCTTCTTGTTTTATAATTGTGTTATTTTATACTAAAAAAATCTGGGTGATAGGATTTAGATATACAGGATTTTGTTATTTTTCCCTTAAGATTATGGATTTTTGTTCAAACAAACAGCTTAATTACTGACTATTTATCTTAAACTTGTATTAAGTTTATGCTTCTATTTATTTTATGCTTTGTTAGGACATATCTGTATAAGGCCTAAAAGTGTTTCTCAAGCTTCTCTAACTTGGTTAGATTTTACATCTAAGTTGTTTATCTTCTGTGGATATTATCAAAGCTTCAGTTCAGTTCAGTCAGTCAGTCTTGTCTGACCCTTTGTGACCCCCACAGACTGCAGCATGCCAGGCCTCCCAGTCCATCGCCAACTCCCAGAGTTTACTCAAACTCATATCCATTGAGTCGGTGATGCCATCCAACCATCTCACCCTCTGCTGTCCCCTTCTCCTCCAGCCTTCAATCTTTCCCAGCATCAGGGGCTTTTCCAGTGAGTTAGTTCTTCTCAACAGGTGGCCAAAGTATTGGAGTTTCAGCTTCAGCATCAGTCTTTCCAATGAATATTCAGGACTAATTTCCTTTACAATTGACTGATTGGATCTCCCTACATCCAAGGGACTCTCAAGAATCTTCTCCAACACTACAGTTTAAAAGCATCAATTCTTTGGTGCTCAGCTTTCTTTACAGTCCAGCTCTCACATCCATACATGACTACTGGAAAAACCATAGGTTTGACAAGACAGACCTTTGTTGGAAAAATAATGTCTCTGTTTTTAATATGCTGTCTAGACTGGTAATAGGCTTTTTTCCCCAAGGATCAAGCATCTTTTATTTTCATGGCTGCAGTCACCATCTACAGTGATTTTGGAGCCCCCCAAAAATAGTCTCTCATAGTTTCCATTGTTTCCCCATCTATTTGCCATGGAGTGATGGGGCTGGATGCTATGATCTTAGTTTTCTAAATGTTGAACTTTAAGCCAGCTTTTTCACTCTTCTCTTTCACTTTCATCAAGAGAATCTTTAGTTCTTCTTCGTTTTCTGCCATAAGGGTGGTGTCATCTGCGTATCTGAGCTTATTGATATTTCTCCCAGCAATCTTGATTCCAGCTTGTGCTTCCTCCAGCCCAGCATTTCTCATGATGTACTCTGCATATAAATTAAATAAGCAGGGTAACAGTATACAGCCTTGACATACTCCTTATCTTATTTGGAACCAGTCTGTTGTTCCATGTCCAGTTCTAACTGTTGCTTCCTGACCTGCATATAGATTTCTCAAGAGGCAGGTCAGGTGGTCTGATATTCCCATACCTTGAAGAATTTTCCATAGTTTGTGGTGATCCACACAGTCAAAGGCTTTGGCAAAGTCAATAAGGCAGAAATAGATGTTTTTCTGGAACTCTCTTGCTTTTTCAATGATCCAGTGGATGTTGGCAATTTGATCTCTGGTTCTTCTGCCTTTTCTAAATCCAGCTTGAACATCTGGAAGTTAATGGTTCATGTACTGCTGAAGCCTGACTTGGAGAATTTTGAGCATTACTTTACCAGTGTGTGGGATGAGTGCAATTGTGTGGTAGTTTGTACATTCTTTGGCATTTCCTTTCTTTGTGATAATCAAAGCTCAGTTTTAGAAATGTCAGTCTAGAGTAGACTTACTTATACAGGAATCAGCAAACTATGGCTTATGGGTCAAACGTGGCTCAAAACCTAGTTATTTTGTAAATAAAGATATATTGAAACACAGTAACACCCATTCATTTCTATGTTATCTATAGAAGCTTTTATACCACAGCAGCATTAAGTAGTTGCAGTAGAGACCATATTGAGCAGAGACACTAAGATATTTGCTCTCCTGCTCTTTACAGAAAAACGTTATTGATGTCTGCTCTTGGACAAGATCCATACTCTTATAGCATGGTCTTTCTGATGTCTCAGCTGAATGCTCAGGATATGAACAAGGCTTTCCTACTCTGGCTGGATTTGGAGCATCAATGTCTTCCAAGAATGTGCAACCTTCAGTTTCTCTGTTTTGTCCTCATTTCTTTGGTGCTTGCTTCCTTGTAAGCTAACCATTGTCTCTTCCTGAGCTTAGTAAGCTCAGCTCTTGGCCAGAGACTTGACAGAAGCATCCATTAAATTTCTGATATCTCCACTCAGCTCAATTCCCTCCTCCCTGGTGCCTTTTCTACATATTCCAGTGGATGCAGAAACTCTATTCTGATTTCTGCTCTGATTTCAGTGGGAACTCTGTGATCTGCTGATGCTTCAGCCCCTTCTGTGACACTTGAGGAAAATTGTTGCCAGGCAGAGAGCCAGGACAGTCATGGAACATACTTCATAAGTTTTCCTTCTTTTAAGAATTGCAGGCTTGCAGTATTTGTTGTCCAATATCTGAAACAGTTTTCTCATGTGTTCTGTCCAATGTCAAAGTGTTATATATTGTCACAAACATAAGTTCCTCTACTGCTGTCACTTTAACATATATAGATAGATAGATAGATAGATATTTATATATTTGCGAATGCATATGACTGAGAAAACATGAAACATTTTTGCCTCTTAATAGATGTTGAGCCAGTTAGGGGCTTCCCTGGTAGCTCAGCTATTAAAGAATCTGCCTGCAATGCAGGAGACCCTGGTTCAATTTCTGGGTCAGAAAGATCCCCTGGAAAAAGGACAGGCTACCCACTCCAGTATTCTTGGGCTTCCCTGGTGGTTCAGACAGTAAAGAATCTGCCTGCAATGTGGGAGAACTGGGAGCTGCTGCTGCTGCTGCTGCTAAGTCGCTTCAGCCGTGTCCGACTCTGTGTGACCCCATAGACGGCAACCCACCAGGCTTCCCCGTCCCTGGGATTCTCTAGGCAAGAACACTGGAGTGGGTTGCCATTTCCTTCTCCAATGCATGAAAGTGAAAAGTGAAAGGGAAGTCGCTCAGTCGTGTCCAACTCTTCGCGACCCCATGGACTGCAGCCTACCAGGCTCCTCCGTCCATGGGATTTTCTAGGCACGAGTACTGGAGTGGGGTGCCATCGCCTTCTCCAGAACTGGGAGCTAGTTAGAGGATTATACTCAAATTAGGTTAGTAGAGAACTGCCTGTGTAGAATAAGCTTGATTTTAGGATAATGCGTCACTCTATTCTTCTTAGAAGCTGCAAAGAATTTCTTCAGCTTCCCTGCATATCCTTGACATCCTACAGGGTAAATCAAATAGTAGATTAACCACTATTGCATCATCTATTATTATTTTACTCTGTTTACATATTCCAAATCATTTTTTAATATTCATCTCTCTCTCTTCCTCTAGTTTCCTCCTTTTCTTCCTTCACTACAATATTCATAGGTTGACTTTGAACAGTTACAATTTTATTGTTTTGGGTAGAATATGAAGCATCATATTTATCAGAGAAATTTATCTCACTATACTCTGTCTCTCCACTGCATACAAAGAATGACCTCTTGTAATCTATCTTTTTACACTAGTTGGTCTTATTTTTGTGTAACACTCTTAGGGAGTTTGGAGTTATAAGAAAGCATTTACTTCTTCATTCAACCAAACTGAACTTTCTCCATTAAAGGGTCACATTTTTGATAGTGAAAAATCAGGTCACTAGGGGTTGTATCTATAATTATTAGAATATCCAAGCAGTTGAAAGAATGGTATTTAATGAAATGATACTCATTAGTTTATAATTGGATGCATGCTTGCTGAGAATATATTCAAGAAATATGTTACAGCTATAAATAACTTCCAAAGATAAGACAGGCTTAATAAATCTTGGAATAAGTGGTTTCTGCTGTCACTTTCTTTGCTAAGGAAAATTATATTTATATTAAGTTGTATTTCAGATATTCACCATAGTTATTAGTAGTCATAATTATATGAACATATACTTAGAGTGTTCATACTTTTAAATGTTTCCTTATGGTTACTTTTCACACAAAGGACCTACATTCAAATAACCCTTTCATATACTGGAGGCTATAATTAAGTCAAAGTTGTACATAAAATTAAAAATAAAAAAGAGAAGCCTTTAAAATAGAAGTACTAATTAGACCTTAAGTGAACTTTCCTAACTGTCTTAGCTGTAGGAATCAACTGACTTTTATCTATAAAAAGGGTAGGTAACTGGTATATTAGTTAAGTTATATTCTGCTGCAAGTAATAGACACCCAATTAACAGTGGCTTTAAAATAATATATTTTTTACATAGCAAGATGCTGAAGTGTGATTCTAGGATCAATTAATTCAGTGGGTCAATAACATCATCAAGAACTAAAGTTTTTCCCTTCTTCCTGCTCTGCATTGGTTTATGCCCTCAAATATGCTCCCTCATAGTTTGAAGTAAGATATAGAGACAGCAGGTATCACATTTACTTCATCCTCATGTTGCTTCAACTCCAATCTGTTTGGAATGTTTTCAAAGAACATACAGAACTGGAACCTGATCTGGTGGTGATGGGTGGTTTAGTCACTAAGTCGTGTTTGACTCTTGCAACCTCATGGACTCTAGGTCCTCTGTCCATGGGATTTCCCAGGCAGGAACACTGGAGTGCGTTGTCATTTCCTTTTCCAGGGGATCTTCCTGACCCAGGGACCGAACCCTCATCTCCCGCACTGAAGAGGGATTCTTTACTGCTGAACCACCAGAGAAGCTAGAACCTGATCTAGAACCAGTTTAAAAGGTGTAAACATAAGATTATAATATCAAAGTAGGCTTGATTATGTGGTTAGCAGTAGTTGATCAATATTTGTGATATTCCTCTATTCTTAATGCATACTGATATATGTTTATCAACTGAATCTCTGGGAACAAAATATCCCTGATTTGTCAGTCAGTCAGTTCAGTCACTCAGTCGTGTCCGACTCTTTGCGACCCCATGAACCGCAGCACGCCAGGCCTCCCTGTCCATCACCAACTCCCGGAGTTCACCCAAACTCATGTCCATCGAGTTGGTGATGCCATCCAGCCATCTCATCCTCTGTCGTCCCCTTCTCCTCCTGCCCCCAATCCCTCCCAGCATCAGAGTCTTTTCCAATGAGTCAACTCTTCGCATGAGATGGCCAAAGTACTGGAGTTTCAGCTTTAGCATCAGTCTTTCCAAAGAATACCCAGGACTGATCTTCTTTAGAATGGACTGGTTGGATCTCCTTGCAGTCCAAGGGACTCTCAAGGGTTTTTCTCCAACACCACAGTTCAAAAGCATCAATTCTTCGGCACTCAGCTTTCTTCACAGTCCAACTCTCACATCCATACATGACCACTGGGAAAACCATAGCCTTGACTAGATGGACCTTTGTTGGCAAAGTTTTGTCTCTGCTTTTGAATATGCTATCTAGATTGGTCATAACTTTCTTTCCAAGGAGTAAGTGTCTTTTAATTTCATGGCTGCAATCCCCATCTGCAGTGATTTTGGAGCCCCCCAAAATAAAGTCTGACACTGTTTCCACTGCTTCTCCATCTATTTCCCATGAAGTGATGGGACTAGATTCCTTGATCTTCATTTTCTGAATGTTGAGCTTTAGCCAACTTTTTCACTCTCCTCTTTCACTTTCATCAAGAGGCTTTTTAGTTCCTCTTCACTTTCTGCCATAAGGGTGGTGCCCTGATTTGTAGCATGTGCCAATTTCCGTAGTGTAAATACTCCCACTGTGGCCAGTTTTAAGCTATAAAAGTCATGCCATTGAATGAAGAACTGAGAAGAGATGGGTGGTAGCACATGCTTAAAAAAGAGTAGTTTTACTACACAGATGCAATTAATATAAAACTAAAGAACATGGATTATAGGTTAATAGTAAAATAATTAAAAAGTAATGAGTTTTGATTATTAATTGCCTTCAGTTAATTGGCTTTATTTCTAAACAATGGCTGTATTTAATAAGCGATTTACAAAATTCCTGAAAATTTAATATACCCAGCTCTTCTGAACAAATATGAGCCAGCTCCAGCACACCACTGTGTCCCCATAAGTCATCTCATTTCTACCTTTATTAAAATTATAGCCCTATACCACATACATACACAAAAGGGTAAAGATTTTATTAAACATTATACAAAGAGAAATATTACATTCATATGAAAGTAGATTAAATTTTATTATATTTATTATCCAACGCAGAAAATTGAGCAATAACCCAAGAACACTAAAATATTTCATAAACTAAAACAGAATGAAAAAGCACAAATAAGAAAAGTCCTGTTGTGTTTTTTAACAGACATTAGATCAAAAGAAAAAGAAACTGACATCTTGAATAAACTTCAGACTCAGAAATCTTAAATTGGCAGTCAATGTTCCTCAAGCTGGCTCTGTTTCCTGTGTGTTCTGGTCAAGACCTACCACACTGCAGGTGTAGGTTTTTCTGAGAAAATAAGGAAGTGATAATAGGTAAACTGGAAGGTCTCATCTAGTTTTAAAGTTTTCCATTGTGATTTAAAAAAAAAAAAACTTTCTGCACGTCTTTGAGTATAGCTTTTCTGAACTTCCTATTTTTAGCTTACAAAAAGGATGTGAGTAATGAAATAGGCCCTCAATAAGTGATTTGGTGGGGACTAACCTGATGGTTCAGTGGCTAAGACTCTGAGCTCCCAAAGCAAGGGGCCCAGGTTTGATCCCTGGTCAGAGAACTAAATCCCACAGGCTTCAACTAAGAGCTTGCATGTCCCAGGCCTCAACTAAAAGATTCCATGGCCGCAATGAAGATCCTGTGTGCCGCAACTAAGACCTGGCACAAATAAGTAAATAAGCCAAATAAGCAAATAAATATTGAAAAAAAACACTATTTGTTTAATTTATGTTAGGTACTTTCACTAGGTATTGTATTACTGTTATTGTTGCTGACATGTATATTATTGCCTTATGTGTTTATTTTTCCTCCCAAAACTCTTAGGTTTGTGAAAGGCAGATATTAAGAGAGAGAGAGGCAGGGAACGTGAAGGTCTACAGTCTTAGAGGGGCATCATACCTGAGTTTAAAGTAAGGTGAAGATTACTATTTGTATAGCCTTGGACAAGAATATCCAAGTAATGTCTCTGAGTCTCCGTGTTGTCAGGTCTTTAGAATGTTTTGAGAATTAAGTGAACTAAATCACTTAATAGGCTTTCAAGAAATGGTACCTAAAATATATGTACTTTTTCTGTATCCAAAGCACCTAACACTATGCTTGGCCCATATTAAAAACTTACTGTTTGCTGAATACATAAGTGAATGAAAGAATGAATAAAATGAAACAAACTATGAATGAGATAATTAGTTCATCTTGCCTAGAACTGGTCCAGACATTCTTTTAGATCTGCAGTCACTCATCTTTGTGAATGTGAAGAACAGGGCAGAAGTTTTGAGATCCTTTGATATTTCTGTAAATCCATTTTCTGAATTTTAATTTTCTCCATTGATAAAACCAAACTTAAAAGACCCGAAACCTAGGGTGCTTTCAAATTCTGAAGCCCATCCAGATTCTATTCTATACTTATAATCATAATCACTACTGAAAGAACTCAAATAGCACTTTAAAAGTCATTTTGGTACCTACTGATATTTATAAACATTAGTCAAGAACCTAAATGTCCATCGACAGAGGAATGAATAAAGACATGGTGTATATATATATATATATATGACTGAATATTGCTATATATATATATGACTGAATAGTGCTCAGTCATAAAAGAAGAGCAAAATAATGTTATTTGCAGCAATATGGATGGAGCTAGACACAGTCATATTGAGTGAAATAAGTCAGATGGAAAAAGACAAATGTCATATCATTTATATGTGGTATCTTAAAAAAGGGTATAAATGAACTTATTTACAAAATAGAAATAGAGTCACAAATGTAATAAATAAACTTACGGTTACCAGAAGGGAAGGAGGGAAGGATAAATTGGGAGACCAGGATTGACATATATACACTACTATATATAAAATAGATAACTAATAAGGACCTAGTGTATAGCACAGGGAACTCTACTCAGTTCTCTATAATCACCTATATGGGAAAGAATCAGAAAAAAAGTGAATATATGTACATATATAACTGATTCACTTTGCTGTATAGCAGAAAATATATGAACTATACTCCAACAAAAATTAAAACAAAATAAACAGATAAATATTTTGAAAAAAAAGAGTACCATCTTCCAGGTTTCCACAGAATGCATGTTCAATCTATAGAAATCAGTGGGGTCAGAGAGATTTAGTCATTTTATGAGTAATAGACATCTAACAATGTGGTCAAAAGTATAAACTGACATCCCAGAAAAATGTCCATTTTACAATAGCTCAATCTGCAATTTCAGAGGCCTTACAAAAACCACATATTAGGTTAAAATCATGCAATGAACTCAGATATGCTCATTTTACACAGGAAAAAAATGAACTCCAGAATTCATTTTTAGTGAATGGTAGTCAAATTTAGATTCCAACTTTACCTTCTCAAGGCTATGGTTTTTCCAGTGGTCATGTACGGATGTGAAAGTTGGACTGTGAAGAAAGCTGAGCACCAAAGAATTGATGCTTTTGAAATGTGGTGTTGGAGAAGACTCTGGAGAGTCCTTTGGACTGCAAGGAGATCCAACCAGTCCATCCTAAAGGAGATCTGTCCTGGGTGTTCTTTCAGAGGACTGATACTAAAGCTGAAACTCCAATACTTCGGCTACCTCATATGAAGAGTTGACTCATTGGAAAAGACTCTGATGCTGGGAGGGATTGGGGGCTGGAGGAGAAGGGGACCTCAGAGGATGAGATGGCTGGATGGCATCACCGACTCCATGGACTTGAGTCTGGGTGAACTCCGGGAGTTGGTGATGGACAGGGAGGCCTGGCGTGCTGCAATTCATGGGGTCACAGAGTCAGACATGACTGAGCGGCTGAACTGAACTGCACTGAACTGAGGCCAATTAAGAGTAAGAAAAATATTTTACTTTACCTTTATTTATTCTTTCCCCAATCCTCCTTTTTTCTTCATGTAGAAAAAATATTTTCATTTAAACATCTTACCTATATTATTTTTTCTCTATGTTGAAGGTGAAAGTTAAGGTCACTCAGTCATGTCCAACTCTTTGTGACCCCATGGACTGTAGTCCATGGAATTCACCAGGCCAGAATACTGGAGTGGGTAGCCTAGCCTTTCTCCAGCTGATCTCCCTGATTCAGGAATCAAATCAGGGTCTCCTCCATTGCAGGCAGATTCTTCACCAACTGAGCTATGAGGGAAGCCCCTTCTATGTTAAGAATTTCTGTTAACATTTCTTGTGGGCAGGTCTGATGGCAATGAATTCCCTTGGTTTTTATATATCTGGTTATGTCTGAAAAAAGCCTTTTTCTTTCACTTTTGAAGGATACTAGATGTAGAATTCTAGGTTTGCAGTTTTTGCCAACACTTTCAGTATTTCACTCTACTTCTTGCCTGAATGATTCCTGAGAGGTATATTGCAATTGTTATTCCTGTTTCTCTATAGGAAAGAAGATTCTCTCCATGTTCCCTGCCCCTTCAGTGTCTGTAAAGTAAAAAAAAAATAATAATAATAAATTAATTAAAAAAATAAAAACTTAAAAAAAAAAGATTTTCTCTTTGTCTTTGGTTTCCTACAATTTAAATATGATATTCTTAAGGGGTGGTGGTGATGGTGTGTGTGTTTGGTCTTTGGCATTTATCCTGCTTCTTGTTCTTTCAGATTCTGAGATTTGCCATTCTTTGTTCCATTGATTTGAGAAAGTTCTCAGCCATTATTGCTTTAAATATTTTTTTTCCTTTTGGTTCTCTTTTCCTGTATTCTAATTATAAATATGTTACATGTTCTGACATTATTTCACATTTCTTGGATGACCTGTTTTTTGGATTTTTTTTTTTTTTCATTTGTTTCCTCCTTGAATTTCAGTTTGAGAAGATTCTTTTGACATCTTCTAGTTCACTGCTTCTTTCCCTGGCTGTGGGCTATTGGTGAGTATACTGATGAACCCATCCTTGTCCTACTGGTTTTTTGATTGTTTGTTTACTTTTAAGACTATTTTTTAGAGTGGTTTCAGGTATAGGGCAAAACTGAGCAGAAGGTATAGAAGTTTTCCACCTATTCCTAGATATGCACAGTCTCTCTCATTGTCAACCAGAGTAATACGTACGTGACATGGTGAACTTAACTTGGAACATTATCACTCAAGCCCATAGTTTATATTGAAGTCCACTGTTGGTTGTGTACATTCTATGAGTTGGTGCAAATATATAATGATAAGTATCCACCATTATAGTACCATACAGAATACTCTCGTTTCTCTAAAAATCTTCTGTGCTTTGCCTCTTCTACCCTCCCTTCTCAAAAATCCTAGTCACCACTGATTCTCATCATATTTTCACAATTTTGCGTTTGCCAGAACATTATATAGTCGAAATCATACATTATGTCACCTATAGATTTGCTAATTTCACTCGGTATATACATTTAAAATTCCTCCATGCCTTTCCGTATCTTGATAGCTCATTTCTCTTTAGCATTTAATAATATTCCATGCCTGAATATACCACTGTTTATCAACTCACCTACTGAAGAACATCTTGGTTGTTTTCAGTTTTTGACAATTATGAGTAAGACTAACGTAAAACTGCATGGGCGGCTGTGACCGGCACACTTAAGCACGGCTGAGAGGAGCTACCCAATGTCTGAGATCAGGGGCAGAAGCCGGGAGGACCCCATGCCTGAAGGGTGGCAGCCAAGAGGAGTTACCCCACGTCCGAGGTCAGGGGCCGGGGCCAAGAGTGCCATGTTGCAATGGCTCAGGAACGTCCCAGAAGAGTTACCCAAGTCCAAAGTCAGGGGCGGCAGCCGAGAGAAGCTATCCCACACCCCCACGTCCGAGGCCAGGGGCGGCGGCTGGGAGGAGCAACCCCAAGTCAAGGAGCAGTGACTGCATGGACAGAGGAGGGCCTAGAGGAGCTATCCCATGTTGAAGGTCAGGAAGGGCAGTGGTGAGGAGATACCCCTCGTCCAAGGTAAGGAGCAGTGGCTGCACTTTGCTGGAGCAACCCTGAAGACATACCCCATGCCCAAGGTAAGAGAAACCCAAGTAAGATGGTAGGTGTTGCAAGAGGGCATCAGAGGGCAGACACACTGAAACCATACTCACAGGAAACTAGTCAATCTAATCACACTAGGACCACAGCCTTGTCTAACTCAGTGAAACTAAGCCATGCCCATGGGGCCACCCAAGACAGGCGGGTCATGGTGGAGAGATCTGACAGAATGTGGTCCACTGGAGAAGGGAATGGCAAACCACTTCAGTATTCTTGCCTTGAGAACCCCATGAACAGTAGGAAAAGGCAAAATGATAGGACACTGAAAGAGGAACTCCCCAGGTCAGTAGGTGCCCAAGATGCTACTGGATATCAGTGGAGAAATAACTCCAGAAAGAATGAAGGGATGGAGCCAAAGCAAAAAGAATACCCAGCTGTGGATGTAACTGGTGATAGAAGCAAGGTCCAATGTTGTAAAGAGCAATACTGCATAGGAACCTGGAATGTCAGGTCCATGAATCAAGGCAAAGTGGAAGTGGTCAAACAAGAGATGGCAAGAGTAAATGTCGACATTCTAGGAATCAGCGAACTCAAATGGACTGGAATGGGTGAATTTAACTTAGATGATCATTATATCTACTACTGCGGGCAGGAATCCCTCAGAAGAAATGGAGTAGCCATCATGGTCAACAAAAGAGTCCATAATGCAGTACTTGGATGCAATCTCAAAAATGATAGAATGATCTCTGTTCGTTTCCAAGGCAAACCATTCAATATCACAGTAATCCAAGCCTATGCCCCAACCAATAATGCTGAAGAAGCTGAAGTTGAACGGTTCTATGAAGACCTACAAGACCTTTTAGAACTAACATCCAAAAAAGATGTCCTTTTCATTATAGGGGACTAGAATGCAAAAGTAGGAAGTCAAGAAACACCTGGAGTAACAGGCAAATTTGGCCTTGGAATACGGAATGAAGCAGGGCAAAGACTAATAGAGTTTTGCCAAGAAAATGCACTGGTCATAGCAAACACCCTTTTCCAACAACACAAGAGAAGCCTCTACACATGGATATCACCAGATGGTCAACACCAAAATCAGATTGATTATATTCTTTGTAGCCAAAGATGGAGAAGCTCTATACAGTCAACAAAAACAACACTGGGAGCTGACTGTGGCTCAGATATTGTACTCCTTATTACCAAATTCATACTTAAATTGAAGAAAGAAGGGAAAACCACTAGACCATTCAGACCACTAGACCACTATGACCTAAATCAAATCCCTTATGATTATACAGTGGAAGTGAGAAATAGATTTAAGGGCCTAGATCTGATAGATAGAGTGCCTGATGAACTACGGAATGAGGTTCGTGACATTGTACAGGAGACAGGGATCAAGACCATCCCCATGGAAAAGAAATGCAAAAAAGCAAAATGGCTGTCTGCGGAGGCCTTACAAATAGCTGTGAAAAGAAGAGAAGCGAAAAGCAAAGGAGAAAAGGAAAGATATAAGCATCTGAATGCAGAGTTCCAAAGAATAGCAAGAAGAGATACGAAAGCCTTCTTCAGCGATCAATGCAAAGAAATAGAGGAAAACAACAGAATGGGAAAGACTAGGGATCTCTTCAAGAAAATTAGAGATATGAAGGGAACATTTCATGCAAAGATGGGCTCGATAAAGGACAGAAATGGTATGGACCTAACAGAAGCAGAAGATATTAAGAAGAGATGGCAAGAATACACAGAAGAACTGTACAAGAAAGATCTTCATGACCCAGATAATCACAATGGTGTGATTACTCACCTAGAGCCAGACATCCTGGACTGTGAAGTCAAGTGGGCCTTAGAAAGCATCACTATGAACAAAGCTAGTGGAGGTGATGGAATTCCAGTTGAGCTGTTTCAAATCCTGAAAGATGATGTTGTCAAAGTGCTGCACTCAATATGCCAGCAAATTTGGAAAACTCAGCAGTGGTCACAGGACTGGAAAAGGTCAGTTTTCATTACAATCCCAAAGAAAGGCAATGCCAAAGAATGCTCAAACTATTGCACAATTGCACTCATCTCACATGCTAGTAAAGAAATGCTCAAAATTTTCCAAGCCAGGCTTCCGCAATATGTGAACCGTGAACTTCCAGATGTTCAAGCTGGTTTTAGAAAAGGCAGAGGAACCAGAGATCAAATTGCCAACATCCGCTGGATCATGGAAAAAGCAAGAGAGTTCCAGAAAAATATCTATTTCTGCTTTATTGACTATGCCAAAGCCTTTGACTGTGTGGAACAAAATAAACTGTGGAAAATTCTGAAAGAGATGGGAATACCAGACCACCTGACCTGCCTCTTGAGGAATCTGTATGCAGGTCAGGAAGCAACAGTTAGAACTGGACATGGAACAACAGACTGGTTGCAAAAAGGAAAAGGAGTACGTCAAGGCTGTATATTGTCACCCTGCTTATTTAACTTATATGCAGAGTACATCATGAGAAACGCTGGGCTGGAAGAAGCACAAGCTGGAATCAAGATTGCCAGGAGAAATATCAATAACCTCAGATATGCATATGACACCACCCTTATGGCAGAAAGTGAAGAGGAACTAAAAAGCCTCTTGATGAAAGTCAAAGTGGACAGTGAAAAAGTTGGCTTAAAGCTCAACATTCAGAAAACGAAGATCATGGCATCTGGTCCCATCGCTTCATGGGAAATAGATGGGGAAACAGTGGAAACAGTGTCAGACTTTATTTTTGGGGGCTCCACAATCACTGCAGATGGTGATTGCAGCCATGAAATTAAAAGTCGCCTACTCCTTGGAAGGAAAGTTATGACCAACCTAGATAGCATATTCAAAAGCAGAGACATTACTTTGCCAGCAAAGGTCCATCTAGTCAAGGCTATGGTTTTTCCTGTGGTCATGTATGGATGTGAGAGTTGGACTGTGAAGAAAACTGAGCGCTGAAGAATTGATGCTTTTGAACTGTGGTGTTGGAGAAGACTCCTGAGAGTCCCTTGGACTGCAAGGAGCTCCAACCAGTCCATTTTAAAGGAGATCAGTCCTGGGATTTTTTTGGAAGGACTGATGCTAAAGTTGAAACTCCAGTACTTTGACTCCCTCATGCAAAGAGTTGACTCATTGGAAAAGACTCTGATGCTGGGAGGGATTGGGGGCTGGAGGAGAAGGGGACGACAGAGGATGAGGTGGCTGGATAGCATCACTGACTTGATGGACGTGAGTCTGAGTGAACTCCGGGAGTCGGTGATGGACAGGGAGGCCTGGTGTGCTGCGATTCATGGGGTCGCAAAGAGTCGGACACGACTGAGCGACTGAACTGAACAAACTGAATGTAAAACTGTTATAAACACGCCTATGCAGATTTTTGTGTGCATATACATTTTCAACCATGTGGGAAAAATACAGATGAGCACAACTGCTGGATCATGTTTTAAGAGAATGTTTAGTTTTGTAAGAAACTGCCAAACTATCTTCCAGAGTGGTTGTGTCATTTTGGTATTTCCATCAGCAATGAAGGGAAGTTCATGCCGCCTCCTATTTTTGCCAGTGTTTGGTGTTGTGTTTTGCTTTTGAGCTATTCTGATAGATGTGCAGTGGTATCTCACTGTTTTAATTTTCAATTCCACAATAACATATGTTGACCATCTTCATATATGTCTAATTGCCATCCGTATGTCTTTCTTTGTGAGGTATCTGTTCAGGATTTTTACCTACTTTTTAATCAGGTTATTCACTTTAATACTGAGCTTTAAGAGTCACTGGTATATTTTAGATAACATACCTTTATCAGACGTGTCTTCTGCAAATATTTTCTCCCAGTATGTGACATGTCTTCTCATCTTTTGGGGCATTGTCTTTCACAGAGTTGAAGTTTTAATTTTAATGAAGTCCAGCTTAGCAATTATTTAATGAATCATGCCTTTGGTCTTCTACATAATAATTCATTCCCATACCAAGGTCATGTAGATTTTCTCCTGTTGTTTTCTAGAGGTTTCCCAGTTTTAAGTTTTACATTTAGGTCTATGATGCATTTTGAGTTAATTTTTAAAAAAGGTGTGGATGTTTGTTTATCTTAGCACCATTTGTTGAAAGATTATCTTTACTCCATTGCATTACCTTTGTGTGCATGCATGCTAAGTTGCTTCAATCATGTCCCACTCTTTGCAACCCTATGGACTGTAGCCCGCCAGTCCATGGGATTATAGAGAACACTTTATTTCACAATGGCTTCTCTTCCCTTTCCCTTCAATGGGGGCTTTTACTCAGATCCTCATAGTGAGGTTCCAGGTAGAAGCCCAGAAAAGTCTGGGTTCAAGTAGAAGCCTAGGAAAGTATGGGTCTCTTCTAAGACTGCAGAACAGTCTGGTAAGCTAGTGGACACTGCCTCAACTAAAGTGATCACTTAATTAATTAAACGATCCCACCACTTTATGAAATTTCCTGCAGCTAAGCAGATCTCTACTATGTCTCTCTCTGACATGAACCTATGTCTTCAGGTTTTATGATGGCTGCTTGTTCTGCAACCCCATTTTTCTAATGGGTACAATAAAATATTTTGATTTTTCAGTCCAGCTTTGTCTTGTAAGAGAAGTTACATCCTCTGAGCTCCCTGTGTATTGGAGGTAAATTAAACCAGTAGTCTCTCTAATTTTTAAAGATTTTGTAGAAGCAGATATCTTAACTTCCATTTAATTGTGTTCCAATAGACTAAAGATGGGTTTCCCTGGTGGCAGGAAGTAAAGAATCTACTTGCAGTGTGGGAGACCCAGGTTCGATCTCTGGGTCAGGAAGATCCCCTGGAGAAGAGAATGGCAACCCACTCCAGAATTCTTATCTGTGGAATCCCATGGCCAGAGGAACCTGGTGGGCTACAGTCCATGGACTCGCAAAGAGTCAGACATGACTGAGCAGCTAACACTTTGACTTTGAGACTAAAGATGGCTTTAAAAATTATGACAATATTACTTTCACTTCCACAAATTCTGTAAGTCTATACAAATGTTAACTATGAAATTTATTGCTAACTAATTATGATTTCTTGCTTGAAATCAGTATAAAATTCATTGCAGGGGGCTACATTTCAAGAGCTATCGCATGATCTTTCTATTCAGGTGTTCTCAGTGGAATGTAAAAGCAAAAATTTGGCTTCTCTCCACTAATTCAATTAAGATCCCTTCTAGCTCATCAAGCTGAACAAAAAATTATGTTGAGGGCATGAGACAATGGAAAATAAGAGGACATGACATGAAAGAGTGGGTGTGGGAAATTTTATGTTAAAAAAGCAGAGTCATTACTTTGCCAACAAAGGTCCATGTAGTCAAGGCTATGGTTTTTCCAGTAGCCATGTACGGATGTGAGAGTTGGACCATAAAGAAAGCTAAGCATGGAAGAAATGATGCTTTTAAACTGTGGTGTTGGAGAAGACTCTTGAGAGTCCCTTGGACTGCAAGGAGATCCAACCAGTCCATCCTAAAGGGGATCAGTCCTGGGTGTTCATCGGAAAGACTGATGTTGAAGCTGAAACTCCAATACTTTGGCCACCTGATGTGAAGATCTGCCTCATTGGAAAAGACCCTGATGCTGGGAATGATTGAGGGCAAGAGGAGAAAGGGACGAGAGAGGATGAGATGGTTGGATTGCATCATCGACTCAATGGACATGGGTTTGGGTGGACTCTGGGAGTTGGTGATGGACAGGGAGGCCTGGTGTGCTGTGGTTCATGGGGTCGCAAACAGTTGGACACGACTGAGAGA
Source organism: Bos mutus (assembly GCF_027580195.1). NCBI lineage: Eukaryota > Metazoa > Chordata > Mammalia > Artiodactyla > Bovidae > Bos > Bos mutus. The sequence goes on from NC_091617.1 coordinate 76,737,642, forward strand.
CTGAACTGAACTGAGTGTGAGTTGAAATCTCAGTACATGAAATTTCTAAATAAGTAGGTCATTAATGCAAATATGAAAGGACTTTGTGATTTTTAAATTTTCCAACTTATTCTATTGCCCATTTTTTAGGATGTTTTTAGATAAATATTTTTTGAAAAAAAGCCATTGCAACATTGGCATATCTGAGAATTCTAGTCTCTTGGAAGGTAAGCATTGGTAATATATCTCTCCCACAAAGATTCAACTGAAAAATACTTCTTAAAATTACTTGTCAACTCAATGGAAATGAGTTTGAGCAATCTCTAGGAGATAGTGAAGGACAGAGAGTCCTGGAGTGCTCCAGTTTATGAGGTGACAAAGAGTTGGACATGACTTAGTGACTGAACAATAGCAAAATTATTTTATTCAAAAATAAAACACACACACACACACACACATATATAAATATGCTGTGTATATATGTGCTCAGTTGCTTCAGTTGTGTCCAACTCTCTGCGACCCTATGGACTGTAGCATGCAGGCTCCTCTGTCCATGGGATTCTCTGGGCAAGAATACTGGAGTGGGTTGCCATGCCCTCTTTCAGGGGATCTTCCCAACCCAGGGATTGAACCCAGTCTCCTAAGTCTCCTGCATTGCTGGCAGATTCTTTACCTGCTGAGCCATCAGGAAGCTTAATAGCTTTTTACCCTTTAGTAAATATTCTAAATAGTAACCTCGGATACTTTCATGTTCTAATATCAAAGGCAGTAAACAAAATAATCATACTTTATTTCTAAAATAAGTAATTTTCCTGACCTATAGCATGTGAAAGAAAATATAACATCTTGTTTCATATACATTTTCATTTTAATAATCTATATTTTCACTTTGTCATGAATGAACTTTTGTCATTTGTTTCTTTGAAATGCTAATAAATTGAAAAATCAAAACCTTCACATTAACATTTTTTTACTTAAGTAAATATTTCTTATGTTCACTGGGATACTTCGACTGGTTTTGTACTTCAAGACACATTGCTGGCAAATGGAGCTCGTGCTTTCCCAGGTTTAGCTAATAAGCACAAAGTTGTCTCAAGTAAATGGGAGATTATATATATACCATTTTCTACATATAACAAGTGGACTTCCCAGGTAGCACCATGATATAGAATCCACCGGCCAATTCAGGAGACTCAAGAGATGCAGTTTCAACCACTAGGTCAGGAAGATACCTTGGATTGGGAAGTGGCAACCCACTTCAGTACTCTTGCCTGGAAAATTCCATGGACAAAGGAGCCTGGGGGGTTACAGTCCACAGGGTAGCAAAGAGTCATACATGACTAAGCAGGCACACACACAACTGAACACAAACACACACTCACATTAATAAGAAACATGCATAAATAGAGGATCTAATCATCATTTGATTATTTAATCTCTTTAGCCCTAGGGGAAGGTGGGCTTAAATTCAACCATTTCTTCCCTAAGCACAAAGAACCACATGAAAGACTTGAGATGCTTCTCTCTAACATACTCTTTTGGAGTTAAAATAACAAAGACTCAGAATGTGTTTATATTTAATTCCTTAAAAATATAAGGAACTTATATTATAAAATATAATATATTATAGTTGTCTATAGTTGTCTATAAAAATTATAGACAACTAGGCAAGCATCTTATAAATGAAACATTGTTTGGGGCAAAAGGTTTAAGAAAATTACAAGAATTTTTGCTTAATAATTACAGCTCATAAAAGCTATCATAGCATATATCCAAAAAGGTCTAGTGAAAGTAGATTCAACAGAGACTTTTGGAATTAGGCTATTTAAAATTTTTTTTAATATACATTTATTTTATAACAGCCTTCCCAGGTGGCTCAGTGGTAAAGAATTCACCTGCCAATGCAGGAGATGTGGGTTTGATCCCTGGGTCAGAAAGATCCCCTGGAGAAGGAAATAGCAACCTACTCTAGCATTCTTGCCTGGGAAAATCCCAAGGACAGAGGAGCCTGGTGGGCTACAGTCTATGAGGTCTCAAAGAGTTGGACATGATTTAGCAACTGAGCAGGCATGCAATTAATAATAAGAATGCCCCCACTGCCACCACAACCAGCAGGTTCCATGATGTGAAAAGAAATCTATGCTTGTTATGATTCAATTGGCCTACATTTAGCAGATAATTACTGAAAAGAATTTTAGGAGAATTCTATAAGGTAGTTATAATAGTGACATATAATAGGACAACTCAGAAACTGAGAAATAACATGAAATGCCTTTTGTGAGTAAAGCAAAAATAAACTTGATCTCATTGGCAAAGTCACAAAAAAGACAGAAATGATCTCAGGACAAAAACAGAGTGAAATCTAATCATTTATAGTAACATATCTCAAGGAAAAATGTGTAACCAAGGTAGGGTAGAGTTTGTTGCTCATTGTCAGGGCTGAGGAGCAAGAAGAGAGGGTATGTTCTATTGGATCTTCAGCTCCATCCTGGCACGTGTATATTCTGGCCCAAGAACACAAGTATCTATATGGTTCTTTCAGTGTGTTTATCTTTATGGAGTTAACTGTATGGAGATGGATATATCAAGCTATCAAATTATTCACTGACCTCCATTTTTCTGCTATGGCATATTCATCGAGCAACATCCTGAATCTATTTGCTATTTTTTACAATATGTCTACAAGAGAAAAATATGCTCATCAGCCAACGGTATTCAAGATGGCCATATTTCCCACTGTAAGAGATGATACCTTGGCTTTCTCATTTTCATCATCAATCCTAGTGTTAACCAAGAAATGATCTTGTGCTAAAACATCAGCTCTCTAAGCTTTCAAGTTTGAGAGCTAGCTTTGAGTTGACATATATTCACTTAGGTAATGCCCTACTGTGGAAACCAGATGCCCTTCTATGGATGACAGCCAGGTCCCAAATAAGGTCCTTTTCTATAAACTTCAACACTTCTATTAGTCATCTTTGGATCATTGATCTAAAATAGTAGTATCGTTGATACTACCACTTTTTATCACCTTAGTATAAAGCATCATCAATTCTCATTCAGAACAACAGCCACAGACCTGGTCTCTACAATCTCTTTCCCACATAGCACACAGCCAAAGTAATCCTTTAAAATATAAGACAATAACATTCTTATGAGAGAAAGTCAACCCTTGTACACTCTGCAGCCCTGCTCCCTAACAATTGATCTCATCTCTTATCTCCCCATTTTGCCCACTCTGTTCCAGCCACTCCAGTATCCTTGGAAATCTGGGGGAATTCTCTCTCCCTCAGATTTCTTCCTTATTTTCTTCAGATCTCTCTACTCAAAGGTCACTTTGTCTGAGAGGACTTATTATATGGCATCCTATTTAATGTAACACTCCCTCCAACCTGTCATTATCACTACATACCCCTTATCCTGCCTCAGTTTTATGCAGAGACTCAGCACTACCCAACATATCATGTGCTTATTTGTGAACTAAAGATATCAGTTCCATGACAGTAAGGATGAGTTTTTGTTCATTAGTGCCTGGAATAGGACTTGATGCATAGATGGTACCCAGTACATTTTTAAAATCAAAAGTTGCAAGAGAAATGTGTAATAATAAAGGCTACTTGTTTAGCTTCTAGGAATCTGATCTTGTCTTTGCCCTCAGATTGTTTATCTATAAAATGCAACTAATAATAGCTTTGTGGTTCAAATACTACATTTGAAAGGGTTTTGCATAATTAAACCCCAAATAATTAGAAGAGATTTGGATAAACAAGGTATCCAGGCTTATCACACTGACCAGCTCTGTAACTTTGAGTCAGAATCTTTTTAAGTCTCATAGTACTGATGAAAGAAAAAGAAACTTCTTTTTTCCATCAGATTTTTTCACTCATTTTAAAGAAACTGTATCTTAGTATCAGGAAAAGCATCCCTGAGTAAGGATTATTAACTGCTTCTCCATAATTCATTCAATCAACAAGTTATTCACTAAGCATCCACATGTGCCAGACTCTTTTCTAGGTTTTTGGGGTAAATCAGGTGACAAAGTCATCAACTATCCTGCCCTCATAAATATCCTTACCTTTCACTATGGAGAGACAGGTATGAAACAACAAACATAAGTAAATGAAGTAGCATTTTGGAAGGTGATGTGTTTTATAAGAACAAAATAGTACAGTGAGGAACTGGGGCTTAGAAATGTGGAAGCGAAGAGGTTGAGGTTGCAATTAATTAAGAGACCATGACATGTGAGCATACATTATCACTGAAAGAATTCTCTTCCTCCTTGGCCTTTATCTTTTTTTTGATCAAAAACTTGATATTATAAATATATTTTGCTTAAAATTATAGAAACTATGTAGTTCCACTAGATTAGTTATTATAATAATAAATATTTGAAGAAATATTGTTGTAAAAACCTTTGAAATTGGTTATTTAATTATTTCATGCAGAAATCTGTAAGCTTCTTATGAAATGGAGTTAATCTCATAGGGTTTCTTAGTACTGCTTTCTTTAAATGAAACACTATTTCCATTGCAAATGAAATAAATAGTAATATCTTTAAAACCCATACCTATTCTTTAGTTCAGTTGTTCTGAAACTTGTGGTTTTTAGTGCAAACTTTTCTATTCTTAAAAACTACTAAAGCAAGGGGTGGAGAAAAGACAAAAAGACAGAGGTGTTTTTTAATACAAGAAAAAGTCCCATTATTTGGTTTTTGCCTTGCTATGGTGGGGCTGCATGCACAATGACCAGGCAACTCTACCTTGGAGGATCAGGAAAATGGCAAAAGGGATGTTAGGTTTCCTAAGAACAACCACATAGAGACTAAAATGACTGTCTAGGCAAACACAATCAATTGATCCTCTCTGTCTGCTTTCTGGATTGTAGTATGTGACTAGAAGAACCACCAAGGAAGACCTGTTGAGCTGGGCCCTCTAAGAGGGAGGTCATTGAAATTAGCTTGTGGGTCCTATTTAATGACTTTGGCCAACCATTTATCACAGAGCTGAGGCATACAAAGAAGTAAGTAATTTTTTCAACAGTTACTCACAGTGTCACCAGAGGTTTCCCTGGTGGCTCAGATGGTAAAGAATCTGCCTTGAATACAGGAGACCCGGGTTCGATTCCTAGGTCAGGAAGATTTCCTGGAGAATGGAATGGCTACCCACTCCAGTATTATTCTTACCTAGAGTATTCCACGGACAGAGGAACCTGGAGGGCTACAGTCCATGGATTCGCAAAGTCAGACACAACTGAGAGACTAACACTTTCACATTTACAATGTTAGAAAATTTTAATGCTCCAGTAAAGACTTGATTTGGGGGATGTCCCTAACTGAGAAAAATTCCAGAATGACAGTGCACTCATTTTTAGCCAGAAGTCTTGAACTGAAGAACCATATCATCTTGGTTGCTATCTGGTTACAGTGACCCTCCTCCTTGAGTACTAAAAACTATCCACCTGCAAGCTGGCATAGAACACACTGGCATCTATTTGTCAAGACTTCTGGAGTTCTTGGAAGTGACAAAATGTGACACAAACACTATTATTTATAGTCTGTCCCTGTTCAATGAAAAGGATCCTTGGGCTGAAGCTGCCAAGAGTAGTATTAGTTACCCAACCTGACAATTTCATTTCAGGGTTCTTGTTGTTGGTTGAGACCGAACAGAGTTCTTTAGGTAGTAAAAATCATGACGCTCCCTTAGGACTGGGTCTTTTAGATCCCAACTGCCTCTGGTTTCCAGTAGTGTTTGCACTACACATGTTCTCAGATGGTTTAGCATGACGAACAAATACATTTTATCCACAAGGGTTGGATAGACTATGGATGTGGCCAGCTAGCACCTCCAGTCTCAAACCCAATTCATTTGCCTTTCTCACTTTCTTCAGCTTTTCCCCCTAAGATTTATTTCTGTTGCTATCTGGATATGAATTCCAATATGTCAGGTTCCTGCCTGCTTTCTGTCTCCTATTTGGTCCTTTATTTGATCTGAAACAATGTATCAAGTGATGGAAAGATGGATAAGGAGAGAGGGGGAGAGAACACAAACATGAAAGTGTAGAACAAAAACATTCCAACTGAAATAAACAATTGTCAAATACCTATTAAGTCCACTACTCAGTATTAGACATGGTATTGACTATCTATTCAGAAATAAGTAAGAACTTAGCTATTTAAGAAAGTAAATATAAATACCTTTAGAGAAGCATACAGTTCTATGGCATATCAGAAAAGAAAAATAAAACATTATTTGTGATGATAAAAAAAGCTTTATTCACTCATTCATTTATTATGCATTTGTAAAGTACCTACCATATACACTAAATGAATAACAAAGTAAACAAGACTATCTCTCCCCTTGAAAGTTTTATAAGTTGGTTCTCAAAGTTCAGTGTGCATCAGAATCTCCTGAAAAATATGTTAAAATACAGGTTGCTGGGCCACAATTCCAGGTTTTTTGGATTTGGTAGGGCTCACACATGGAGAAGGCAATGGCAACCCACTCCAGTACTCTTGCCTGGAAAATCCCATGGACAGAGGAGCCTGGTAGGGTGCAGTCCATGGGGTCGCTAAGAGTTGGACACGACTGAGCGACTTCACTTTCACTTTTCACTTTCAGGCATAGGAGAAGGAAATGGCAGCCCACCCCAGTGTTCTTGCCTGGAGAATCCCAGGGACAGGGGAGCCTGGTGGGCTGCCGTCTATGGGGTTGCACAGAGTGCGTCTATGGGGTTGCACAGAGTCGGACACAACTGAAGTTGACTTAGCAGCAGCAGCAGCAGGGCTCACACAAGGCCTGAGAATCAGCATTTATATCACATCCTCAGGTGCTACCATTGCTCTGTTTTCAGGATTATGGATGGAGAACTACTTGGCTAGACCAATGCTTGTCAAATTTAGTGTTCATGACTTTATCCCACTTGAGTTCTCATTAAGATGCAAATTTTCATTTAATAGGACTGATGTAGGAGCCCAAATTCTGTAATGTTCCAGGTACCTCACTTTGAGTAGTGAGGGTCTAATAAGTGAACAGACACTTGTAAGGAAATATGTACAAAAGACACTATGAACTGAACAGTAATTGAGACAAACTTTGAAGAAGAGAGAGGTTTTTTGCAGGGGAACCTGTAAGAGTGAACATACAGTACAGGTTCAGTGAAGGCTGGGAGTGTGAGAACGGTGAAGAGACAATAGATTTTGAGCAGAAATAGAAGTGTGAGGTGCTATGATTTGGGACTGTAATAACTTCAGGTAACAAGGAAGTCCAAGACCCGATTATGTGGGTCAGTAACTAGAGCGGAACAGAAATGAGAGCTCCTTAAGTTGAGGAAGCCAAGGAAATGTGAGCCTATGTTATAGGAAAGACATCAAAAGGATATTGAAGTTTCCAGAGTTGGCATAAGTAAAGAAGAAAATGGAGCCAAGCTACAGAGGAGACGCTCCTAAAGTCAGTGTATTGTCATGGGGTTCAGTAAATCACATTGATGAAGAGGTTTCTAAACACATGAAATTGCTGAGTGATAGTGGGTAAACACTGATCTGAAAACAGTGGTGCTGAATATGAAATATATTAGGTCCATCTCTTGACCTTCTCAATAAAAAGGCTTTGCTTCTACTGAAGAACAACGGGCAATGTGGGTATTTTCAGGGAAAGAATGGCTTTCAGTTAAGACAAGCTACCTGGGGGAGTAAAAGGAAAGAAATGTCAAGGTCAAAATATCACACTGGCAAAAGATATCACATTAGTAGAGTGGAAACAGGAAAATAGCAGAATTAATTTTGGGTAGAGTTGAGAGTACGTGGAAGAGGATTACATTTAAATCAGTAAATTTCAAAACAGGAATTAGGGAATGAGGGGTTTGTGAGTTATTAACAGCAATGGGGGAGCAAAAGTGGAGATTCAAAATAAACAACAAAAGGAATTAAAAGAGAGTTTTTGAGGTTAAGCGATCTTGAGTTTCCAAACTGCGCAATTCCAGGCTTTCAAAGTTGAATCCCTGTTTGTGAGGTCCTAGTTAGGATGGTTGAAACTCATTTATATCCAGAGGCAGAATAGATTGTTTCCAACATTTTTCCAGGGTTATTTTAATGGTAAAAATAATCTTTGGAACACTTCCTCCATTTATGTATTTATTGGTTGTGCTAGGAGGCTTGTGGGATCTTAGTTCACCCACCAGGGATTAAACCCTGAGCCCACAGCAGTCAAAATGCAGAGTCCTAACCACTGGACTACCAGGGAATTCCCATACTTTCTGTCTTTAGATTCAAACCATTTTTCTAGAATTTAAATAGTTTTTAGTGTTTCTAAACATTAAAAAAAAAAATTAGGACAAAAATCATCCCTACACAGATGCCATGCTCAGTCACTTCAGTCGTGTCTGATTCTTTGAGACCCCATGAACTGTAGCCTGCCAGGCTCCCCTGTCCATGGAATTTTCCAGGCAAGAATACTAAAGAGGGTTGTCATTGCCTTCTCCAGGGGTCTTCCCAATCCAGGGATCAAACCCGGGTATCCTGCATTGCAGGCAGATTCTTTACCATCTGAGCCAGTAAGAGTCTACTGAGAATTAAGGTATGACTATAGAAAAATAATGCTGCGGTAATCAGGAGCCTACCTATCTCCACCAGTGTCTAGCCATTGTAACCTGGGCAGATTACAGAGCCTCTCTGTGCCTCCATGTCTTCATCTGTAAAGATAGAAGCTATCACCTATACTTACTATGTGCCAGTTGTTGTCTTTAAGTCCTTTGTGAAATTCACTCATTTAATTCTCAAAGCCACTCAGTCAGATAGGTAGACTATCATCATGCATGAGAGAACAAACACAGAGATTGCTAGGAGATCTAACTATTGGCAGAGAATTTGATTGGCAGGATTGGCATCCTGGTCACTAAATCCAGCCTCTTAAACATTATGCTGCTGTCTCTTGGGTAGCAATAGATAATACTAGTAAGTACCTCTTAAGGTAATTTGAGAATTAAATGAGTAAAATTAAATATGTAAAGTGAATAGAACAGTTTCTGCTACATAATAAGAATTCCATAAATACTCGGTATTTAGTGGTTTCTGTCATCCTCATTTTCTAAAAATACAGGATTAAAAGTTGAAATCTTAGAAAATTTGTAATTTTTATAATTATCCTAGTTAATGAAAAAGTGTTAATTAAAGTACACGTCATCTATTAAATTAGCAAATTTTTAAAATAATATCTAAACAGGAACTCCAGAAAAATGTATAGACATACCCTTGTAAAGAGCAATATTTTCCAAAAACTTGAAAAAGTATATACACTTTTATATGCCCATCCTCTTACTTCTTAGGTGGCAGCATATTCTGGGTGAAACAGCAAAGTGTTTAGATTAGATAGTCCTGGTTTAAATTCTGACTCAGATAAAAATGAAAATACAAAGACTTCCTTCCACATACTAGTTAAGTCATCTTGGTTAAGTTAATTATTTTTTTGAGCATCAGTCTCTCGTCTACAAACTGGGTCTCTTGCATTGCAGGCAGATTCTTTACCATCTGAGCCACCAGGGAAGCCAGTTGGATTTTAATTCCACTCCTACTTTCTAGCTCTGAGGCCTTGGCAAACTTAATTTCTCAGTACTTAGTTCTTCATTTGTAATACTGTCTAAGTCATCAGGGAAGCCCAACATTGGTAGATTATACAGTAATTTGTATAGATTGAGCATGTGTTAGTTTGCTTTCTTTAAATATTTGTTTCATTAAATGATCCCAAGAAAATAAGTTTAAAAGGTGGCTATATACTATTTTTAATTTATAATAGCCAACCTAAATGTCCAATAAAGGAAATAAATGTACTATAATAATTTGCCTTAATATGATATAATTCTTATGCATTACTTATATATTTGATAAATACAAAATGTATGGAATGTTCAGTTCAGTTCAGTCACTCAGTCATGTATGATTCTTTGTGACCCCATGGACTGCAGCATGCCAGGCTTCCCTGTCCATCACCAGCTCCCAGAGTTGCTCAAACTCATGTCCATCGAGTCGGTGATGCCATCCAACCATCTCATCCTCTGTCATCCACTTCTCCTCCTGCCTTCAGTCTTTCCCAGCATCAGGGTCTTTTACAGTGAGTCAGTTCTTCATATCAGGTGGCCAAAGTTTTGTAGTTTCAGCTTCAATATCAGTTCTTCCAATGAATATTTGGGACTGATTTCCTTTAGGATGGACTGGTTTGATCTCCTTGCAGTCCAAGGGACACTCAAGAGTCTTTTCCAACACCATGGTTCAAAAGCATCAGTTTTTTAGCACTCAACTTTCTTTATGGTCCAACTCTCACATCCATACATGACAACTGGAAAAACCATAATTTTGACTAGACGGACCTTTGTCAGCAAAGTAATGTCTCTGCTTTTTAATATGCTGTCTAGGTTGGTCATAAGTTTTCTTCCAAGGAGCAAGTGTCTTTTAATTTCATGGCAGCAGTCACCATCTGCGGTGATTCTGGAGGCCAAGAAAATAAAATCTCTCACTGTTTTGTTTGTTTCCCCATCTATTTGCTATGAAGTGATGGGACCAGATGCCATGATCTTTGTTTTTTGAATGTTGAGTTTTAAGCCCACTTAAAACTTTTTCACTCTCCTCTTTCACTTCCACCAGGAGGCTCTTTTGTTCTTCTTTGCTTTTTTCCATAAAGGTGGTGTCATCTATATATCTGAGGTTATTGATATTTCTCCCTGCAATCTTGATTCCAGCTTGGCCTTCATCCAGCCTGACATTTCACTTGATGTACTCTGCATATAAGTTAACTAAGCAGGGTGACAATATACAGCCTTGAAGTATTTCTTTCCCAATTTTGAACTAGTCCGTTGTTCCATGTCCAGTTCTAACTGTTGCTTCTTGACAGGCATACAGATTTCTCAGGAGGCAGGTAAGGTGGTCTGATATTCCCATCTCTTGAAGAATTTTCCATAGTTTGTTGTGATCTACACAGTCAAAGGCTGTAGCATATTCAATAAAACAGAATTAGATGGTTTTCTGGAATTCTCTTGCTTTTTCTAAAATCCAACAGATGTTGGCAATTTGATCTCTGGTTCCTCTGCCTTTTCTTTTTTTTTTTTTTTTTGAAACTAAATAGACATTTCTGCAAAGAAGACATACCGATGGCTAACAAACACATGAAAAGATGCTCAACATCACTCATTATTAGAGAAATGCAAATCAAAACCACAATGAGGTACCGTTTCACGCCAGTCAGAATGGCTGCGATCCAAAAGTCTACAAGCAATAAATGCTGGAGAGGATGTGGAGAAAAGGGAACCCTCTTACACTGTTGGTGGGAATGCAAACTAGTACAGCCACTATGGAGACAGTGTGGAGATTCCTTAAAAAACTGGAAATAGAACTGCCATATGACCCAGCAATCCCACTGCTGGGCATACACACCGAGGAAACCAGAATTGAAAGAGACATGTGTACTCCTCTGCCTTTTCTAAATCCAGCTTGAACATCTGAAAGTTTTCAGTTCATGTGCTATTGAAGCTAAGCTTGGAGAATTTTGAGCATTACTTTGCTAATGTGTGAGATGAGTACAATTGTGTGATAGTTTGAACATTCTTTGCCATTGGAATGAAAACTGACATTTTCCAGTCCTGTGGTCACTGTTGAGTTTTCCCAAATTTGTTGGCATATTGAGTGCAGCACTTTCACACCATCATCTTTTAGGATCTGAAATAACTCAGCTGGAATTTCATCATCTCCACTAGCTTTGTTCATAGTGATGCTTCCTAAGGCCCACTTGACTTCGCATTCCAGGATGTTTGGCTCTACATGAGTGATCACACGATCATGGTTATCTGGGTCATGAAGATCTTTTTTGTATAGTCTTCTTGTATTCTTGCCACCTCTTCTTAATATCTTTCAGTCCATACTGTTCCTGTCCTTTATCGAGCCCATCTTTGCATAAAAGTTTCCCTTGGTATCTCTAATTTTCTTGAAGAGATCTCTAGCCTTTCCCATTCTTTATTTTCCTCTGTTTTTTCCATCTATCACTTATGAAGCCTTTCTTATCTCTCCTTGCTATTCTTTGGAGCTCTGCATTCAGATGGATATATCTTTCATCTTTTGCCTTTCACTTCTCTTCTATTCTTGGCTATTTGTAAATGTCCATATTTGTATATGGAAAGTTCTTATGTAATTTATATAATAAAATATTGAAATTATTTTATGATTATATGTTAAGTATAAAAATTATGGAGCTAGAAGGTGATATGGAAAACAACTGTTTTATTAGATTTGTTTTGCTGGCTTCTAATATTGTTGAGAACATGGCATTTGTCTGATAATTTTTGATATCATTAATATCAAATCACAAGTACTTTTATCTGAGTGTTTCATTTGAGAATACCTAAGGTGCTCTGACATTTATCTTCAAAGATCTTCCTTTATCCTGGTCTTAATTCAGATAAAGCTAAAAGATCTATAGTAAAAACTGATACTTAAAAACTTTGAATTTTTAAATTTCTTATTATGTATTAATTTAGTAAATATTTACTGAACATTAATGAATATTTTTTTTCATTTCAAATAAGCTTAGACATTTTAAGACTTTATAATTTCCCTTTTTCTATTCCTCCTTGTCACGCCAACCAACAGTATTTATCAATTTATTTAAATATTTGCTAATTTATAAAACTCCTTCAAAATTTGCTTGGCAAACCAGATAAAAAAACACTTTTCATAAAATCCATATGTTACATATTTTGTCAGTTTTATTGGGTGTTTTTCTTTTTGATAGTGGCTATCATAATTTCTCTCACAAACTGCCCTAAATTTACTTTTGCAGAGCAAAGTTTAACTATTTTTTTAAAGTGTTTTGTGGTATTTAAGCTTTCTCAGGTATGTTCTGTCTTCTCAAGAAGTGAAGGTATATAGAACATCTATTAAAAAAGGAAAAGTAGGGAGGGGAAATGATTCAAGATTTTGATGTAAAAATTATATATACATTTTATGTGGAAAGATAAGGTGGGTCCTCAAATGACAGAAGAGCAAGCAGTGCTTTCAGAGACAAGACTTTCACTCGGTGAAGACATGATTTAACCTAAGGGTCTATCAAATGTGTTAGTGCAAATGTAGCACCTAGGATGGCCTACCTTCACACCAGTGCTAACATGAAGCGAAGTCATCCACCGAGAGCTCTTCACTAAGCTGAAAATATTCATTTAAGCCATATCAATCTCTACAGTATACTACAAAATAGATTATGCAGGTGCAAAGACTTATCATTTTAGATAGTATCAACTGGGATCCTGAAAAAATTCATTAGTTTGAAAATCCTATAAGAAAATTTTTCACTCATTGCCTGAGATAAGAGGGTTTAAAAGAAAAATAAAATGGAAACATACATCTTATTAGCACTTTTTATTTAGGGGAGGTTGTGATGAAAAATTTGGAAGAAAGTGAGCTTTCTCATGGAAAGTTTCAATGAATAAAATTACATGGTTAAGAAGTGACACTACTAAGTTCAATCATAAAAATGGAAGTTCCCTGAGTCAGAAAGGAAAAAGAAAAGCTAATGCTGAATTTCAAATAAAAATAATTAAGACTTGATTTTTTTAAGGAAGCTCTAAAAATTGACCACCTTGACGAAACGTCAAATGTATTTGGAGGATAAATTAAATTCAATCAATAATCTTAAGACATAACATACTTAACTTAAGAAACAAAAGTGTTGATCGCAGCATTATCCCCACCATGAATTTGTATGTATTCTATCCAAATCTATACTGCCTCAATCTATACCATTATACTTAAAACAAAAGAAAACAAACAGCCAAACAATCCAACAACAACAACAACAACAAAACCCTTACATTAAAAATCTACTCTAGGTAACCATGCAGCTGATTAAATTGTCACAACAATTTTCAGTTTTGTACTTCTCAACTAAAAATGCTTTATCAGTCTTATTATTATGATGCTGGCATTGCCCTCAATTATAAAAGAACTGCTTGAGTTAATGGAAAGTGAGAATGGGTGTTTGCTATTCAACTTGATATATTAAGTTTGCTCATTTGAAACAACAGAAAAAGGTATAAGAGATTAGAAAGTGGCAAGGAGATTTTTGAGTCCTTATAATTTGACTTCTAAGCTTAATGATTTCATTCTGAACTTCAAAGAGGCTAATTTATAATAAAAAGAGAGACAGATATAAGTGGAGAGTGGAAGGCAAACAATAAGAATTGAGTGACAATCCTCTCCCTCTAAATTATTCCCCAAATATTATGGCTTAAGGTAAAACAGAAATGTTAATAACTGTCATTTCCCAAACCGTGAAAACCAAAAAGTACACATCACCCCATGTCCATGTCTCATCCTATTTTAAATGGAACAAAGTGACTTTCAGAGGTTGGGAAGTGCATAATTACATAGACTGGAGTCTTTGGACTTTGATCATAATTATAGTGCTTTATCCATCCATCACTTGTTGCTTGAGGACTATTTCTTGGTGAATTCTTTAAAGGAGATAGAAACCCTGTCAGGACAAATTTGAGCTGCAAACAGCTAATCAAAAACTTGGCTCTCTTGACTTGAAACAGATTGAAAATTGCCACTTTAATCTCACAATCCATTTGGCTTTTAAATAGAGTGAGAACATGAAGTCTCTTTTTGGAAAGGCATGCATCTCCCATTGTTCATATCACTGGGTACCTTTTTATGAGCTTCAACTGGGATATTCAGTCCAAGTTCTCCTCCCTGCATAGAGTGGTTCTCAAAACTGGGTGTGTATACAAGCAAATCTTCTGGGGTGCTCGATAAAAATGCTGCATTTTGCATGCCTTCCCCTCATGCTCAGTTTCTCAGAGGGTGCCATCAGTGTAACTGGAAACCTAAAATTAACTGGGAACCTTATAGCACAGAAGGCCTACAACTATTTCCCCCCGAGTGGTCTGAGAAGTACATGAATCAAAATTATTTTTGTTTACAGTGAAATTCCAAGGCTCCAGATAGACTTACCAAGTTATAGTTTCAGGTTTTTGAGTCTCGGCTCTCTGAATTCCTAACAGCATCAGAAGTGAATGTACATATTACTGAGTTTTCCTGACTGTGAATTTGTGTGTCAGTTTCAGTTACTTCCTGAAAGTCAAATGTATTTCCCTAAAAACCTTTTTGAGGAACCTTAACAGAGGCCTCCCTAGTAGCTCAGTTGGTAAAAGAATCTGCCTGCAATGCAGGAGACCCAGGTTTGATCCTTGAGTCAGGAAGATCCCCTGGAGAAGGAAATGGCAACCCACTCCGGTACTCTTGCCTGGAGAATTCCATGGACTGAGGAGCCTGGCAGGCTACAGTCCATGGGACAGCAAAGAGTCAGACAGGACTGTGTGACTAACTTTCACTTTTCACTTTTTTTCAACAGATGCTACTAACCAAAGTCACTTTTCCAACTTGCAGCCTTCATGGTGGGTGCTTTGTATTTGCAATTCTCAGGCTGCACATCCAGGGCCTTCTACCCTCTCTTGTACCTCACTGTAGTATTTCGATGCATGAAGTTCTTCCTTAAAGCCCTGAGGTCTAGGACTGTATCCTACTAATACCGTTTATCTTTCCCACTCAGCACCAAGAAAAATAGATAAGCTCATGAAATATTTTAGTTAAACAAACAAATCAAAACAAAACAAAACAAAAAAAGGTTTAGGTTCCATATCTACAATTTGATGATAAAAATTCATTACCTAGTGAATTAGTTTCCTATTGCAGCTGTAACAAAATGTCACAAACTTGTGGCTTAAACCAACCCAGATGTATTATCTCACAGTTCTGCAGGTTGGAAGCCTGAGACAGATTTCACTGGGTTGAAATCAAGATGTTGGCAGGCCTGTGTTCCTCCTGGTGGCTGTTAAAGAAAATCTGTTTCCTTGCTTCTTCCAATTTCTAGAGACAGCCACCATTCCTTGGCTCCTGATCCCCTTCCATCTACAAAATCCATTGAATCTTCGCTCACCTCATATCACTTTGACTTTCGACCTCCCACTTTCACTTTTAAGGAGTCTTGTGATTATATACCACTTGGATAGTCCAAGATAATCTACCTATTATAAGATCAGCCGATTAGCAGCCTTAATTCCATATGCAACCTAATATCTCTTTGCTGTGTAATATAACATATAATCATGTGTAATATAACATAGTTCCATAAAAAACTAAAAATAGAGCTACCATATGACCTGCAGTCCACTCCTAGGCATATATCTGGAGAAAAACATGATCTGAAAAGATACTTGCATTCCAATGTTCACTGCAGCACTGTTTAAACTAGCCAAGACATGGAATCAACCTAAATGTCCATCAACAGAGGAATGAATAAAGAAGAATCTAAATCTTCTAAAAAGAAATAATCCAGATAAACTTATAAAACAGAAATAGACACAAAGAATTCAAGAACAAGCTTATCCTTCCAGGGGGAAGGATGGGAGGAAAGGATAGACAGGGAGTTTGGGATGGACATGTATGCACTGCTATATTTAAAATGGGAGGCCAACAAGGACTTACTGTATAGCACATGGAACTCTGCTCAACATTACATGGCAGTCTGGATGACAGGGGAGTTTGGGGGAGAATGGATACATACATATGTACTGCTGAGTCCCTTTGCTATTCACCTGGAAGTATCACAACATTGTTAATCGGCTGTACCTCAATACAAAATAAAAAAAGAAGACACGACTGTTGCTAGAGACCATTATTTTGCTTGCCTCATCTGTCCTGCTGAATCAGCTACATAACGTGTTGAATAACACTTTGTTACTCATAAAGTTCTATATGGATCTAATAAAATAGTATGTTCTGTGGTAGAAAGCATTGAATGGGGGAGAGACTTGGATTCTAGGCTTGGTTCTGCTACTGTTTTTGTATGTGATTTTAGGCAAGTCCCTTAACCTCTCTAGGTTTTAAATTTCTCAATTCTAAAGCAGAAGAATGGAGATAAATCAACATCATGGGGCAGGACTCATAATCATCTTTGTGCTTAAAGATCATATAGAGCGAAATAAAAGCTAGGTATGCCTGCATGAGGACACAGTTGTTGCTGGGAAGGAAATTCTAGTTCACCAGTGTGCTGTACACACACTAGTTGTTGTTTAGTCACTAAATCATGTCCAAATCTTTTGTGACACCATGGACTGTAACCTGCAAGTCTCCTCCATCCATGGGATTCTCGGGGCAAGAGTACTGGAATGAGTTGCCATTTCCTTCTCCATGGGATCTTCCTGACCCAGAAATCGAACCTGCATCTCCTGCACAGCAAGTGGATTTTTTTTTTTTACCGTTGAGCCACCAGGGAAGCCCCTATATACACAACAGTAGAACCTAGAAGTACACTAAGTGGATGCATTTAAGAGTTTAGTGGGTTATTATTTAATTCTCAGCATTTTAGCTATGAACAGTAGACTAGGTAACTTACCAGGAAACTTTGATTTGGATGGCTAAAGTGGGTTCCATGAAAGTCACATGATCAGTTAGTGGTGGCGTTAAGACTATTACCCAGATCTTTTGGTAAGTCCTATGTGCCCTCAGCTGACACACTTCCCTGCCTCTCTGCCATTTAAATGCACTCACAGTTCAGGAGCTGTGTACAGAATTATAGAACATTTTACTCTTGGCTAACAACCATGGGTCATAAAGGTCTTTTGACATTTATTCTAGTGAAAATTGTAAGGGTTGGAGGCAGATTTTTCTTGACTACAATTGGTGACTACATTAGTCCCTGTTGATAAACTGCATCTTTATTTTACTTCATGAATCAATTCTCCCTGCCCTCTGCCTTTCTTCATTTCAAGTACTGATGTAAAAGCTATACAGATTGCAGCATGTTGGCTCATTCCTTTCAGTCAGACACAGAAACTGAGTGATTAGGGAACTGGCTAAAATTAATGGATTAGCTGTATTAAAAATGGTTTGCTCATTGAAATGGATGGATACATCCTAAAATGGCATCAAAATTATATTATTAAATGATTTATTAATTTTCAAAGTCTCCATGTGTACATAAAGAACACTATGGGCACATTTTTCATTTTTCTACTGGATGTGATCCTGAAAGGAAAAAGCATTTGAAAAAAGTAAATTAAGAGAGTTTAATAAAGGGACTATTGATGAAGGGAGAAGAGATATGGTATGACTTTTTGGAGTTAGCAGTGACTAAAAATTGTTACACCCCTAAGTTTGAAGGAAAAGGAGAGTAGAGAGAAGTTACTCAAACTCAAGATACCCAGACCTGTGGTAAGAGCCCCTGTAGACCTGCAACCTTTAGTGGAAAACCCCACGGAGAAACAGGGAAGCATAAACCCCCAATTCATCCTCTTCCTGTCCTTTGATCTCCTGCTAGAGGTACCCACTGATAGAACCCAAGAGAAAACAGAAGAGAAAGGAACTGCTTCATAAGGAAGTCTTCATAAGTCAGCTTCCTGGGATTCAGAACAAAAGGATATAGGACGGATGTGGAGAAGCAAATTGAAGACACTCTACACAAACACTGCATCTGTCTTTATGAGATGGTATTTGACAAATAAAATGATCCTCCACTGTAAATTCATTATCATCCACAGCCCTCCTTGTCCTTTGGGATATATTTAAAAAACACAGTTTAAAAAATTGACCTTTAAGCCAGTAAAGCATAAAATTCACAATCAATATGTAATTTACACAGGAAATACTTCTTACTCATCCATAGAGTACTTTAACAGTTTAAACGTCTTTGAGTAGAGGGTGTCGGGGAAAAAAAAAAAAAAAAAAAAAACAAACTCAAAATCATTTTACCAGTGGTTCAAATTGTAATGTTTTACTTTCTCTTATTTTAGTCCTCAGCTATCATAATGTTTCAAAATTTAATCTTGATTCCTTTTTATCATTTTAACTGGTTAATCTTCAAAATGACATTTGGAGGAATTCAATCTGTCTTTTAGAATTACTTGGTTAAAGAGATCTATGTTAAAAATGAGGTGGCAATTCCAAAACTAATTATGAAAAAAGGCCCAAATTATAACCCAAATGATAAATTAACAAAATTTAACTCCTAAAATGCTAAAATTTAAATTCATTTTGAATATTTACAAATAAAAAATAAACAGAACTCATTGATTATGGTTTTAATTTATAAGGAAATGGTATTTTACCGTTTGGCTCTTGTTTATTAATTTCCACAATTTCATCTATTTTTTTTAACAAAGGTAGCAATAAAGTCACAAAACTGGTGATTTGTCTACCTTTTCCTCTTGTATATAGCTTAGATAGTTTCAGTATCTTTCCATATCTTTGATTTTCAGAAAAGTTTTTGTAAAAACTACAGTAAATTAGCATCCACATCAGAGCACAACCAAATGCATAATATGTTAATATGTTCAGGTGCAAAGGGCAAAAAAAGCAAAAAAAAAAAAACTTAGAAATCTAAATTTTAACCGAGAGAATGATTACCATCATATTTTGAAATGTATATTAAAACTGGCTTTTGGGGAAATGGCATTAACATTCAGTAATAAATGATAATAGCAGCTCTCATTTATTGTATTCTTTGATAAAAGGAAATTCATGCATTAAGGTAGCTTACAGCTAAAAATAACAAGAAATCCTGTTCTTTCCTTTTATGAAAATTCTCTTTTATAACTTCTTTCTAAAGACAAGGTCAGGAAAAAGACAAATTTAACTATGTAGATGACTATGATTATGGAATGATTAAATTTGGTCTTACTTAAAATAGATTTTGTAAACTGAGAACTACAAGGATTGTCTGCTTAGAAAAACCAGCTCAAACCCATTCACTCCTGAGGAATCAAACAGAATATTGTTTGATTCTTTCTTATAGTGATATTCCAGTTATTCATTCATTTATTCCCTAAACAGTCTAGACAGAAAAATATAATAATTCAGAACTTGAAATATCTGACAGTGGTTAAAAATATGAGGAAAATGTTCATTATTAAATATGTAAGTATTGTAGAGTTAAACATTACAGCCATACCTTGTTCATTTTTGTATTTCCAGTGCCTTGATCAGAGTAAGTAGATGGTTGGCAAGGAACATTTTTCTTTAGTTTATTTTCCAATTAAGTTTTAATGACAAATGAGAAGTAGATAATCTTACCTAAAACAATTTATTTGGCAAATAAATGTTCACTGATCACTCAGCACCACCATCTCACAGCTGCCCAACATGAACCCCCTTTCCCCAAAAGTGACTCTTGCCATTAAGTTCAGAGATTCAGCAGAATTTAAAACATTTTTAAAGTACTATTATTATTTTAAATTTTACAGTCTGTCAAAAATTGAGATGATATTTGCTCCATCAACGGGCAGGTTGGTAGGACACTCTGAAAAGCAATTTCCTTGTGTATTCATATTTACAGGCTTCCCTCATCAATCATTAGAAATACACCTGGACAGAGGTCTTCGTGACTGACATGCAGGTTGCTAGTCAATAGAAGAAAGTTTCTTCTAGAGCTGAGGTAGATCCAAGCACCTACTTTAAAAAAGATGTCCTCAGGGGACACATTATACAGCTAATGTTTCACCAGAATTATCCTCTTAGAAATATTCTTCCAAAGATTTTATTGAAGTATAAAATGTTGAGGCTGGAAAAATTTTGAGAACTAGAAAATCTTTAATATTTCTCTCTTTATCCACTCACTCCACAATGCCAACAAAATCTTATATAAGAACATGAATTCTAGAGCCATTCATTTTTGCTACTATTGTTTGCAATGCACAGCAAGGCAGGAATCAAATCACCATACACATTTCTCACTTCAACCTGGAGAACAACGAACTTGCTTTCTCTCTCTTTCCTTTTTCTTCTTTTCTTCTCTTACTCTCTCCACCATTCCATTCACGCTTCTCCCTTTCTTTCCTTCTTCTGCCTTCTCACACAGTCCACCAGAAATATCACAGGGAAAGAAGTTGCGTTCATAGGGTTGGCCAAAAAGTTCATTTGGATTTTTGTGTAAGATGTTATGGAAAAACCTGAACGAAATTTTTGGCCAACACAATACATAGTCTACATTATTGTTTACATGGTAATAACTCATATTAATGAAGAAAGATCACATGGCCTCTTTAATTGCCTGGGCAATTGGACAGTGAGTCCTGGCCAGAGAACCTACTCTGCTGCTGAACTGATTCTCTCCTAGGCACTCGTGGTGAATGACAAGTTAACCCTTTTGGAACCACACCGTTTTCAACAGCCAGAGGACCTCCCTCATTAGTCTCAGAAAATAAAGTATGACATTCCAACATCAAATCTCATGCTGTTAAATTAACAACATCACACTGCTACATACGACTGGAATATTTCCCATAACTTTATGACTGGAAAAACACTGTTCAGATTTCATTTACCAGTTTAAAAATAGCAGCCTCTAATTTGAAACACGTACACACACACACACACTGTGCACACTCACTAATATTCCCTCTTAGTGCTAGGCAAACATTACTTCCTATAAGCAGAAATACAATTCAGGATAATTATAAGTTTTAAAAGTCGGATTTGTCAAAAGATGATGTTTGTTTTGAAACAAATCAAGAAGAAAATATGCTATAGAGCCAAAATGACAAGCCACAATCTGTTTAGTATAACAATGGCTATTTATCTATTTTTTATTGCATAAATCAAAATTATTCTGTGTTTATTTTGACTTGAAGATCACTCACAGTCTATTATGTCCCTGTCCAATGAAATGTCTTCTACTTGGGTGGGTGAGTGCTGAGCCTGGCAAATAACAGATTTTAAACATCTTAAAATGGTGTGAAAATTTTCTGAGACATCATGGGAAGACTGTCTTCAGACTTTGTTACTTTGTACATTCAGATAGGAACTAAAAAGGAAACCTAGAAGAGATGCCCACAGACCACTTTAAGTCCACAGAAAGTGCAAAATAATATCACTGTGCTCATAAACAAAGAGAGGCTGCTCTTTGAATACAGCAGAAACACTCATCATACACAAGGCATTCCAATTAAATTTTGATAGAAGTTTATCTCACGTTTAAACTCACCGCTGGATGTAAGGGTCGGGACAGTACTGTAGGGTGGCACACCGTGAAGTTTCAAAATTCATTTCCTTCACCTCTCTTTGATATCAATAAATGGAGAAAAGTATATAACATATACACATATACCTGTGTATGCATAGATATCGAGCCAGGAGGCTCAAAGCAATAGGGTCAAATGCTATCAGACATAGACCGTGTAGACACTTTCCCCCTTCACACATATTTGAAAAGAGGCGGAGCGTTTCTCGATTTGAACCAATGAGATTCATCAAGTGATTAAAACACCAGAAACAGTCGAATCTTACCAGCTGGGCATCCTCTCTAAAGTTGTTCTTCCTTTTCTACTACGGCTTTAGAGTCCTTCATGTATAGTGGCCACACTCGTTGGCAATTTGGAGTCATCTCTGAACTTCTGGTCTCTCTGGTGATTGGATGCTGGCATGAATGGCATCAGAGTTTAATTTCAGCAGCCAGGACTTTCACAACAGAGCAGAGCTAATGAATGTCCACCCTGCTCCAACTAATTAATGCTTTCTCGTATCTGCATACTGATTTAATTTGAGGACTTCTGTGACTGCTTCTGGAACTAAGTATTTCACAGAGCTGCTTAGGGAGCTTTTTTTTTTTTTTTTTCTTCTTCATCTCCACCTCTCTGTCCTCCCCCCCCCACCCCACCCCCCCTTCATTCTCCCTTTCAGCCAACCGCCTGTTGTGGTCACAATCTCAAATAGCAAAGACGGGGAAATTCCTTGATTATATTTAACCTAGAACTCACTCTTCGTCTCAACTAAAAGAGATACCCATTCACATCCCTTTAGTATTGCCTTCCCTAAATTAAAAAAAAAAAAAAAAAAACCTTTATTGAATTTTTAAAATATCCTACCTCAAACACACACACATAATTTTCTTAAAGCATATTAATGGAAAATAATGTAGTATTTTTGACTATTTTGAAGCTTACAAAATTATTTCAAATTGCCTGTTACTGCAAACATTTGAGTTCTTTCTGTCTCTCTCAGTCTTTCCCACTTTTTTATTTATGTCTATTGTTTTGGCTGGTTTTTAGCTCGAGCTACTTTGGAGTAAAACCATTAACTTGTTCATATATCCAAAACAATATATCAAAAGTCTACATACAGAATAATTCACTTCCTTTCTGAATACAGGCTGTAAATCAATCATGGTTTTGTGGATTTGGAAATTGAATGAAATATGATTCAGAAGCTAAATTAAAATAGACTCCAACAGAAAAAACAAACAAACAAACAACAAGTGTGTCCAAGTGTCACTAACAAGGTAAGTTCACATCCTCCATTCACCCCTAATCACAGGTCACCTGTAAACTGGTAATATCAGAAGTTGTCAAAGTTGTGAGATAATCTAAAGTCCTTTTCAGAGCAGTTTGACATTTCCTTTTGAGAAAATTTGGTTCAAAATGTGTTTCATAAAAATATTTTATTTGTTGCTGCAGCCAGGATAGAAGGGAGAAGCTATTTAAAACTTGACATTCTCTTCCTTACTTAGCCTGAGAGTGTCTAACATCTGTGAATTGTGAAATTCACAAATATGCCGGTCTGAGCCCCAGCCAATTTAAACAGCTTGTTCTACAAAATGGGAAACTTGAGGGAAGATCATTTTACTAATTAATTATAGATTTGTTAATTGGAGTTAAAGTGTTTGGCTTTACTCCCTGCTATTAGCAAATACAGATGACCAGAATATACAGAGTTCTTAAATTTAAAATATTCAATATCCTTTGAGCATGGCCAAGTCCCACCACACTGTGTCTGGCTTTTCCCATTTATAAAATGGGAGGTGAAATAGTGATCTCAAGTGTAGTGCTTCTCAAATGTTAAAGCACTTGCGAGTCACCTGGAAATCTTGTCAATGCAGATTCTAGTTCCGTAGGTTTCAGATGGGGCCTGAGACTCTTCATTTCATACAAGCTCCCAGGTGATGGCTGCTGCTGGCTTTAGCATCACACTTTGAGTATAAAGACCCAGTGCTGTTTTCAGGCCTGCTTTTTATATACTTCTAGGAAATAACCATAACCCTTGCAAATATTTTAATTACTATCAGAGGCTCTCGGTTTCCAAATATTAATAAATTATTAATTTTAAGCATTCTTAACATGCTTTGCATTTCAAATTTTTACAGCTTAATTTATTTTAAAAAAAGACCATTTAAAATGTATGCCCTGACATCAATGATATTTTTTTAAAAATCCTAAATTTATTAAGTTAAGAGGGACAGATATTAAATAGTAATATATATATGTACATACATATATATATTACCCCACTCCAGGTGGCACAGTGGTAAAGAATCCTCCTGCCAATGTAGGAGATACAAGGTTCAGTCCCTGGGTTGGGAAGATCCCCTGGAGAAGGAAATGGCAACCCATTCCAGTATCCTTGCTTGGAAAACTCCATGGACAGAGGAGCCTGGTGGGCCACAGTCTATGGGGTGGCAAAGAGTCAGACACGACTGAGAGACTGAACTGAGCTGATATATATAATTTATAATTATCAAACATACTGGCTCCTATTGCTTTGTGAAAATAAATGCAGAGAGCTATCCTGATCAAGGGCAAAAGGAAGACTCTCCAGTACTCAACAACACACCAATGGCCCCCAACCATCCAGAACCTGGGGAAAATACATGACAATTATACAGTAATTACCAAAATTGCTACTTTTATTTATATTACATCCCTCTTCACCCAGGGAGCTCAGGTGACTACATTGTGGTTGTTTAGTTGCTAAGCCATGTCTGACACTTTTGCGACCCCATGGACTGAATCCCACCAAGCTTCTCTGTCCACGGAATTTTCTAGGCAAAAATACTGGAGTGGGTTGCTCCAGGGGATCTTCCTGACCCGGGGATTGAACCTGAGTCTCCTTCATTGCAGGAAGATTCTTTACCACTGAGCCACCCAGGAAAGCCCTCAGATTAATATACAAATGCATAAATTATTTCTTTGCTATGAAAGTTAGATGCTTTTCCAACATGTTAGGTCTATTAGGTAGAGATTGTAATAGAATAAGTTTATCTTTAGCCTGAGAGAAGGAAGTTGCCTTTCTGACCATGTCCTACATCTTTGAATGATGTTGTTGGTGAAGATTTTTGATTTGTAGGAAGAGGAGAAGTAATGAGCTTAGGGAAACAGTAGTATTCAGGACCTGGAACCCTGGACTCACTGTAAGATAAAAGGATATTTTTTTTCCTTTCAGTGGCTAGTAGCCAAGAATGTGTACTTTGCCAAACTCAGGTATTCAAAACACAAACCTTTCTCATTTACATTCATGTGAATTATATCTTAACAGCTCCCCATTATGTACTCTATCCACTGGGTCACGTGCTTTTCTTGTTCCTCCCTGCCTTGGAGCATGCTTTGTCCTTCATCCAGAATGCTTTTAAATCCCACGTGTGTATATCCACATCTCACAAACACGTGAAAGAACAGGAAGCCTTTCTCATCCTTCCAGGTAAAAGGAAGCTACCCTCTCCCTCTTAAATCATGATGTTCTAACTTGTGAAAGGGCGCCTGCTATTTCCTTCCTAGATCTGAGCTACTTTTGCATAAGACTATTTCCTGTACTGGATGGTGAACAACTTGAGAGTGGGTTTGAGATTTGATTTATCTCTGTGTCTCCAGGGATGAGCAAAGTATGGTCTAGTGGCAAATAACTTGTTTATACCCTTGCAAAAACACATCTAATTATTATCATAAGTGGTTAAAAAGAACTTGCGTGAAGCACTTGACTTTTTAGAATCAGTTTAATTGAGGTATAATGTATATACAATGAAATTCACTTATTCTACTGTTCCATCTGAGGAATTTTGACATATTATAATCCACGTAGCCTCCACCAAAACCAAGATATAGAATATCTCATTACTCCCCAAACCTGCTCATTTCTGTTACCCCAAAAGTTCCCCTTGCAATTAATCCTTCCTCACCATTGACCCTAAACACTCACTCTCTTGTTTTGCTTTTTTGTCAGCATGTATCAGATGTATGTTTTCTAGAATAGCATTATTCAATAGAATTTTCTGTGATGAACGAAATACCTACATTTGCTCTGTCTGTCATGGTTGTTACTAACCACATATGGCTAATGCAACTAAGAAATTGCATTTTAATTTTTATTTAATTTTGATCAACTTGTATTTAAATAGCTACATGTGACTAGTGGCTACCATGTTGGACAGCATGATGCTAGAATGTCACATAAATGTAAGCATATGGCTTCTATTCTTTTGTGTCTGGTAGGTTCTTTCATTTCATGTGTTGCTTTTGAGATATATCCATGTTCTTATGTACGTCTATGACTGGTTTTTCTTTATGGCTGTTGAACATGTGGATTGTTCCTAATTTTCATTATTAATATAAAAACTAGTCTCAAATTCCTAATTACAGCCAGAAGCAGAAGTCCAATAGACTTTCTAAGAGCAAATACTAACCCATCCCATTAAGTCCCTTAGTGATGTGGACTAGCTCATTCTCTCCCAGGTTGCTGTAGCTCTAGAGGATGCAGAAGACACAGAAAGAAACTGACTAACCTTGGTTTGGTCAGGGTTCTGGTCACAATTTCCTCCTTGACTTTAGACAAGAAGCCTACTTTCTTCGGGCTTTACATTCTTCTTTTTATTTATTTATTTGGCTACTTGTATTTGTTGTAGCATGCGGGACCTTCATTGCATCATGCGGAATTTTTCTATGTGGCATGTGGACTCTAGTTGTGGCATGAGAGTTTAGTTGCCCTGAGGCATGTGATGTCCTAGTTCCCTGATCAGGGGTCAAACTCATGTTCCCCGCATTGCAAGGCAGTCTTAACCATTGGACCACCAAGGAAGTCCTGGACCTTACATTCTTGCTCTTTAAGAGGAAGGATGTGTCGATGGGGATTCCTTTGTTACTAAAAATGTAAAGTAACTCCCACTACATAAAACTAAGAATATAAAAACAGGTTAAAATATGAAAGTTCACAGATTGAAGGAGAAAGTTGAAAAATAAGATTTGGGAAGGGGCTAAGAACCAGAAGATCTGCAGGGATCTAAGTAACAGGAATGAATAGAGTCAGTTTGATAGTGCCACCTTAGAAATAAGTCAAACCCAGCAGGATTCTTTGCTTCTTCTTCTTCTTCTTCTTTTTTTTTTTTAAGCTTGAATCGTTTACCTTAGAGAGCTTCCCAGGTAGTTCTAGTGGTAAAGAACCCGCCTGCCAGTGCAGGAGAAGCAAGAAACAAGAGACAGGGGTTCGAGCCCTGTATCAGGAAGATCCCTTGGAGAAGGGCATGGCAACCCACTCCAATATTTTTGCCTGAGAATTACATGGACAGAGAAGCCTGGCAGGCTACAGTCCATGGAGTCACACAGAATCAGACAAGACTGAATAAAAAGCACGCACATACACATTTACCTTCAAATTCTCAGAAGGAAGATGTCGTTTTAGGCCAGGAGAAATCTGAATATGTCTTGATTGATATAGTCCTACCAAGACTGGGCCAAAGAGAATTTCTGAAAGAAAATAGAAGGTCCATTAAGCTAGGAAAGGGCATTAGGTTCAGGGCAGCAGAAAACAACAGATGCCACCAGGAGGGGCTTAAAGTGGATGAGCGCGCAGATTCCTAAGAGCTCTGGCTGGCTGTGGCTGTGTGACTGAAGGAGCTAAATTTCTTGTCAGGGTCTTGTCCTCTCCAAGTCATCCTGACCTGCCCCTCTTTTACAATATGGGGATCAAGAAAGAACTTTCTAGAAAAGCGGCAAATTCATCAAGTGTCACCTACATCAAAGGGACTGAAGAGTTTGATGATTTTTAGTTTTGAGATACTTTCCTGGATATAACTTCAGTTCAACTCCACAATCTCTGTTTCACAGAAGTAGAAACAGGTTCTGTGTTTTTGTTTTTGTTTTTGTTTTTGTTTTTTTGAGGCGGGGCATCCTCCCAACACTTCCAGCTTTATGTTCTATGAATATAATATTTGCTGAAGTAGGGCATCTAGTGGAAGTAAAGCTGGGCCTAGAATTTAAGCATGCTGGATTAGGGTCAAATGCTTTTTATATCAATGAAAAAGCCAGTAATTTGCAAGCTTAGCCATGTTCTTCCTTTGATTTGACCTCTACCACCTTGCAGGTCACTGGAATTCATCAAATAGGGGGAAAAAATGCATAAAGCTAGTGTCTCAGAGTCTACTGAAAAGAAAGAAGATGCTTCAGGAAAGTGTCTGAGGAAAGGGATACTTGTCTCTTCAGAGGGCATGCAAGGAAACACAGAGGGCAATTGGAGAAGGAAGAGGTTGGCAGTGTCCCTAACAGACAAACCTGATACCCTCCAAGTCACACCCAGTGTCCCAGAGCAATGTGGGTGGGCTTCTTTTCCAGACATCCCTGAACAGCTGTGTGGGGGCTCCTCACTCCCACCCCTTCTTTGCTCAATGCCCACGTGAGTGAGAGATAAATAAGGAGACACAGGAAGTCCTTATTTGGCACTTTGCAGATTTTTTTCCTGAACCATTTGTCAGTTGCAGATATGGTACACCTTGATTCTGACTGTCTTAGTGCATATTTCCTAAAATGGGACGGTCTCTGACATGATCACAATCCAATAAAGAAATGAGGAAATTAACACTGATATAACATGATTATCTTCTTTACATTCAGACTTTGCCAATTGTCCCAATGATGCTTATTATAGCAAACAGAAAATCCTGGATTTTACATTGCATTCTGTTGTTCTATTTCTTTAGCCTTTATTAATCAGGAACATTTCCTCAGTCATTGTATTTCATGACAGTTTTGTTTTTTTTTTTAATTGACATACAGTTGATTTACAGTGTTGTGTTAGTTTCTGATGTACAACAAAGTGATTCATATATATATATGTTCTTCTTCATATTGTTTTCCAAAATGGCTTAGTACCGGATATTGAATATAGTTCCCCGTATGACACAGTAGGACTTTGTTATTTATCCATCCTATATACAATAGTTTGCATCTGCTAATCCCCAATCCAACCTCCCCTTGTCCCTTCTTTCCCTGGCAACCACAAATCTGTTCTTTATGGCATGACAGATATTTTTGAAATGTGCAGGCCAGTTATTTTGTAGACTGAACCTCAGTTTAGGTTTGACTGATGTTTTCTCGTGATTGGATTGAGTTTTCTACTTTTGGCAGAAACATCTGTGATACTATGATATTGTGTACATCCTGTACATCATATCAGGAAATGCTTGGTTTTTAAAGCCCTTCAGAGGGTTTTCTCCAGGCCTCATCTCAGGAACAGAAAATTTGAATGTTAAAACCTCTTACTTATATAGCAGTCCCTTCTAAGGTCCTGCATGCATTCATATGTGCTCATGCTCAGTCATGTCTGACTTTCTGCGACACCATGGACTGTAGCCCATGAGGCTTTCATGTGCGTGGGATTCTCCAGGCTAGAATACTGAAGTCGGTTACCATTACCTCCTTCAGGTGATCTTCCTGACCCAAGGATTGAACCCATGTCTCCTACATTTCCTGCATTGGCAAGCAGATTCTTTACCACTGAGCCACCTGGGAAACCCTCTAAGGTCCTAGGAACTATTTTAGTAGTATGTGTACATGGCCATTACATTTCTGTAAAATATACATATGTGATCTATTTTAGCCACAATCCTCTAATATTACCATCTCTTTCTGCTTCACTTTCCCCTTCATCACCATTCATTTTGCACAGAATGGTGATGGAGAGGCCATATGATTTCTAGGATCCAAGTATGGGCTAGTTGAATACAGTATACTTTTAGTTTGGGTTTGGAAGGAAAGATTAATGTGGCCTGGGTTAGGGTTGTATAGAGTTAAATTATTGATATTCATCTTGGTATATGAATGGCTTCCAACAGTATTCCTCTTGCCTATGACACTAGACATAGTGTCACTAAAAAGTTGGGTTGCAGATCAATCACAGTATGAATATCTCCAACAATAACAGCGATGAAAAATGTGTGCCTAGTGGAGGAGTAACAGAGTTGAAAATGCACTCTGCGGAAACTTTTCCCTCTTTTTTTATCAGGCATATAAACTTGAACACAGAGGAATCAAAATCGAAACCAGGTTTCCCCCGTCTGTTATTCAGCATATACAATTAAAATGCTCCATACATTATTTGGTCTTTTTTGATGGCAGTTGCACTAAATAGAATTTATGCTTATACTGTATGTGTTTGTAGGAACACAACGCCTGGCAGTGCTTCAAACAGCAAGTGTGTCTGTCAAACCTTAGTTTAGGGCTGCAGAAGACAAGGCTGAATATGTGATGTTAAGATTCTGTCCAACCCTGAGAATCCATGATTCAATACTGTAAACTTGTAAGCTAAGGGAGTTCCAGTGGTTAGGACTATGCACTTTCACTTCTGTATTCCAGGTTCAGTCATTGGTTGGAGAAATAAATTGTGCAAGCCTCCCAGCATGGCCAGAAACAAACAAAAACTAGTAGGCTACATTTACATCTATCTACACAAAATCATTTTGTTCCAGAGTGATTGGATGTTGCTTACAAAATATGTATAAGAAGATTTAAAAATATATATGTAGGGGCTGAGAGGAGGAAACAAAGAGTTGTTTAATGGGTACAGAGTTTCAGTTTTGCAAGATGAAAAAGTTCAGGAATCATTGCGCATATGAATACAGCAATGGCACCCCACTCCAGTACTCTTGGCTGGAAAATCCCACGGACGGAGGAGCCTGGTGGGCTGCAGTCCATGGGGTCGCTAAGAGTCGGACACGGCTGAAGCGACTTAGCTTAACACTGTTGAACTGTACGCTTAGACCTGGTTATGCTGGTAAATTTTATGTTATGTGTTTTTTACCATAATCAAAAAGTTTAAAAATTAAATATGTAGGTAAATGAGTAAGCAAGTCGTCCCCTTCTCCTCCTGCCCTCAATCTTTCCCAGCACCAGGGTCTTTTCAAATGAGTCAGCTCTCCGCATCAGGTGGCCAAAGTATTGGAGTTTCAGCTTCAACATCAGTCCCTCCAATGAACACCCAGGACTTGAATGAAACACAATGACCAGTTTGCCCACTAGGAAATCTGGTGCCTGATTAAACTGATGAGATAACAATATGTTTACTAGAGTGCATGAAACATTATGTAGGTGGGAGAGGATAGAGTGTAGCATTCTTACTTACTTTCCTGGGATTTGAGCCCTGAGAGGGCTGTGGCAGAACTTTACTTCAGATACACAGTCACAAATTTGTGCCTTATTGTTTGAGTACTGACCATCAGGAAGTCACAAAAGCCATCATTTGTGGGAGGAGGAGGAGTGGGTGAGAGCCAAGAAAAAAAGACCTGATCTGTATAAACTTGTGACTACCAACAGCTGTGGGCAAGATTTTCTAAACCACTGGGTGCTTTTCTGGTATATAGCCCTTTGTGAGATATGTCGTTTACTAACGCAGCACAGCTCCCAAAAGAGGAAGTAAGAGACATTTATAATAGTTTTTTTTTCTGAAAATTAGCTATATTCAAAGTTCAAAAGGAATTTAGAGGTCATTTGCTTAGAAAAAGTCCCAGCAAATGGCTTAAAAATAACAAGCATGTGCATAGTGGCTTTAATTTTGCAGAACACTTTCACAGACATTCTCTTATCTGAGTCTCCCAAATGTCACGTAGATGTGCTAGGATTAGTGGTGTCATTTCCTCCACTGTGTACGTGAGAAAGCTTGAGAAACACAGTCACACAATCATATAACCCACAGTGGCAGTGGCCTGCACTGGATCCAGCTTCACTTACTTCTAGACATTAGTTCATTTGCTCAATAAAATATCATGACTTAGGTGCCTGTGGTATGCCTGGTATTATGCCAGACTTTGGGAAAATAAAGATAATTAAAATCCTGTCTCTTCTTTCCTAATAGCACATATACAAACCTAGCATTTTTACAGCACTTGCATTTACTAAATATTTTATGTCCTTTATCTATCTAGATAATCAATAAAAAAACTTTAGGATTAGGCAAGCTAGGTGTTATTGCAGAAAGAAATGGCAACCCACTCCAGGACTCTTGCTTGGACAATCCCATGAAAGGGACCTAGTGGGCTGCAGTCATTGGGGTCACAAAAGAGGTGTTATTACCTCTGTTGTACAGAGGAAGAGATAGTGACTCTGCATTAATCATCCAGCCAGGCAGTGATGGAGCTGTGGTTGGAACTCAGGTAAGCCTGTTTCTCTGAAATTATCACCATACTTTTGACACTCCCCCCCCAAAAATATAAAAAGATCTAGAATGAATTGTGCGTACTTTTATGTCTTAGAGATCTATGCAAGATCTCTAGCACATGTCTCTTGGTGTCTTTTTCCTGGGCCAGTCAGCCTGTGATAACACAAGTACCACGAATGCCAATCCCCAAAGGAAGGCATGAGCTCATGATGAGCACCCACATTTGGGCTGGGAGTCAAGAATGTTAACTTTGCTTATTTTGAAATCTGGGTTGTGCACGCTGTTTAAGCATGTGGGAGTAGGTGCACTGATAAAATGTTTCTGTGAGATGGAAGTGAATTCTCAGAGAATTCTTACAGGGAATCCACATGGGACAACCCTTGAGTGGGTCTTGTTTACAGTGACATCTCTGTGCCAAGTTACTAAGGAGTCAGTTTAAAGTGTGACCTTGGAGAAATAACATCAGTCTGAGAGCATAACTACTCCTGGCTGCCTTTGGGTAGGTAACATGCTGTTCTTCCACTCAGCCACTGAGCGTTTTAGACCATATGGATCTCTCCGTGTGTCACTTACACTACATGTTTGAATAGAGTAAGTAATCTTCCCCATGGGCCGGGATAACTATTTTTGTTAGGATAATAATTGAAAGACATATATTTTCAAAGTAAAAATCATCTTTCTATTTCAGATTGTAAGATCCTTCCTATACATTCATAAAGAGAAATATGTGAAGGGGGAAGAGAGAGAGAGCCACAAGATATAGTGATGACATTTATAAAGAGATAAATGTATACATATGATAATATACAAATATATGTGTATATTTTAAAATATTACCTGAAATATGCATATATATAATATATTTTGAATTATGGCACTGGAGAAGACTCTTGAGAGTTCCTTGGACAGCAAGGAGATCAAACCAGTCAATCCTAAAGGAAATAAACCCTGAATTTTCACTGGAAGGACTGATGCTGAAGCTGAAGCTCCAATACTTTGACAACCTGATATGAAGAACTGACTCATCTGAAAATACCCTGATGCTGGGAAAGATTGAAGGCAAGGGGAGAAGGGGATGACAGAGGATGAGATGGTTGGGTGATATCACTGACTCGATAGACATGGGTTTGAGCAAACTCCGGGAGATAATGAAGGACAGAGAAACCTGGCATGCTGCATTTCATGAGGTCACATAGAGTCGGAGATGATTTAGCAACTGAACAACAACAATAAGTGTATATTAATATATACATGATAATTATATACAGAGAGTATTTATTAGACAACATTCTCTAATTTGCTTATTTTCTATCTGATAAAGCAAAAAACTAAGGCAAAATTATTTTAAAAGTAAATTTAAAAAACTTGATAATGGAAGAAATAAAACAATGTAGGCAGTGTATTCTCACCATGTGGGAAATTTATATGGACACTATCACAAGAGTAAAACAAGGGAAAGGAAGTTAATAAACTCTTAACAGTATTTCTGAGTAGATGAGATTATAGAGTGAAGAAAATATTTTCCTGCTCCAATACATTTTTGTAATTTTTGGATTGTGTACAATAAAAATGCTTCATTTTGATACTAAATGTATAAAATAAAAATTTATGAGAAATGACCATTAAAATACCTTTATGTAGAATTTGTCTCTGGAAGGTGTCCATAATAAGAGGGTGGCAAAAATTCCCTGCTTATTTAACTTATATGCAGAGTACATCATGAGAAACACTGGGCTGGAAGAAGTACAAGCTGGAATCAAGACTGCTAGGAGAAAAATCAATAACCTCAGATATGCAGATGACACCAGCCTTATGGCAGAAAGTGAAGAAGAACTAAAGAGCCTCTTGATGAAAGTGAAAGAGGAGAGTGAAAAAGTTGGCTTAAAGCTCAACATTCAGAAAACTACGATCATGGTATCAGGTCCCATCATTTCATGGGATATAGATGGGGAAACAGTGGAAACAGTGTCAGACTTTATTTTGGGGGGCTCCAAAATCACTGCAGATGGTGATTTTAGCCATGAAATCAAAAGACGCTTACTCCTTGGAAGGAAAGTTATGACCAACCTAGACAGCATATTCAAAAGCAGGGACATTACTTTGCCAACAAAGGTCCATCTAGTCAAGGCTATGGTTTTTCCAGTGGTCATGTATGGATGTGAGAGTTGGACTATGAAGAAAGCTGAGCACTGAAGAATTGATGCTTTTGAACTGTGGTGTTGGAGAAGACTCTTGAGAGTCCCTTGGACTGCAAGGAAATCCAACCAGTCCATTCTAGAGGAGATCAGTCCTGGGTGTTCATTGGAAGGACTGATGCTAAAGCTGAAACTCCAATACTTTGGCCACCTCATGCGAAGAGTTGGCTCATTGGAAAAGACTCTGATTCTGGGAGGGATTGGGGGCAGAAGAAGGGGACAACAGAGGATGAGATGGCTAGATGGCATCACCGATTCGATGGACATGAGTTTGAGTAAACTCCGGGAGTTGGTGATGGACAGGGAGGCCTGGCGTTCTGTGATTCATGGGGCTGCAAAGAGTCGGACACGACTAAGCAAATGAACTGAACTGAAATAGACTCCAAAGAATATGTCTCAATTTTCCGATGGATTTGTTTCTATGCGAAGAACTTCTGCTAAGAAATGGGAAATAAATGATTGCTCTGATTTGAAATATGCCTGAAGTGTGGCATTAGAGGTTGAATGGAACTCAAACAGTTCACATGGGTTGGTTGGATGAGAGTGGAAGAATGTGGCCCAGGGTTACCAGGTTCGGGCGCAGTGTTTCACAGTGAATTTTGTCCATTGCCAACCATTGGCTCAGGATGGGGAAAAAAGGGCTTTTGTGAGACATTTGTGAGGCAGATCATGGTGATCATGGAAATACACAGCTCAGCCCTTCTAATGTACAGCACATCATTGACTGACAGCCACAGGTGCTACCTTTCCATCCTTATTCCTTCATCACTAAGGCCATTGTACATCCAGCTTCCTCCCAGCAAAGGACTGAATCTAGTGGGGCTACAAAACCAGCACTATTCTGTCAACACATAGGACACCTTCAGTGGGTGATTTTGACTCAAGAGTACCTCACTGACCTGACTAAACCTATCTTGAAACTGCACTTTGGTCTGAAACTCTGCTGAATTCTTTTTATTTTCTTCTCTTCATCAGAAATTGTTTGTATTACCCTCTGACATAGTCCCCTTCTGTTTTCTCATCTTTATCCTCTAAAAGCACTCTTCCTAGTCCATCTTTTGCACATCCAATTCCATCTTGAGGTCTGTTTCTCACAGAACACAGAGTGAAACATGAAACCCTAAGCATGGTTCAAGAATGCAGATAGAAGCTAGGTGTTTAGAACTGACTCACTCAACATATCAAGCAAGCAGGATGGCATCAGAGTTATGTGGAGTGGGGATTGTTTCTGCTCCAAAATGGAGGCCCAATTGCTATAGATTTCATCAATGTTTACTTTGGAAAATATGCAGTTTAGGGGAAGACTTGCAGATTTTAAGATTCAGGCTATTAGGAAGATAAGGAAAATAATTCATACAAGGAAGTATATTGTATGGTTACTGTTAGGTTGAACTGACATGCTGCAAAGGGATATTGAGAAACTAAAGGCTGTTCAGTCAGTTCAGTCACTCAGTCATATCCAACTCTTTGTGACCCCATGGACTGGAGCGTGCCAGGCTTCCCGCTCCATCACCAACTCCTGGATCTTGCTCAAACTCATGTCCATCGAGTTGATGATTCCATCCAACCATCTCATTCTCTATCGTCTCCTTCGCCTCCTGCCTTCAATCTTTTCCAGCATCAGGGTCTTTCCCAATGAGTCAGTTCTTCTCACCAGGAGGTCAAAGAATTGGAGCTTCAGCTTCAGTTTCAGCTGAAGGGCTCTTAACAAGCAGTTAAAGGCTAAGTATGAGAGTTAGATTGTCTCTTAGATAGCTTACAAAGAGGTGAGGGCCTCTTTGCAAAAACAAAGATAAGCTGCAGACCGAGCCCCTGATCAACGCACAGAGTTCAGTTCAGTTCAGTTCAGTCACTCAGTTGTGTCCTTTGCGACCCCATGGACTGCAGCACACCAGGCTTATCTGTTCATCACCAACTCCCAGAGCCTGCTCAAGCTCCTGTCCATTGAGTCGGTGATGCCATCCAACCATCTCATCCTCTATTGTCCCCTTTTCCTCCTGCCTTCAATCTTTCCCAGCATCAGGGTCTTTTCCAATGAGTCAGCTCTTCACATCAGGTGGCCAAAGTATTGGATTTTCAGCTTCAGCACCAGTCTTTCCAATGAATATTCAGGATTGCTTTCCTTTAGAATGCAATTGTTGGATCTCTTTGTTGCCCAAGGGACTCTCAAGAGTCTTCTCCAACACCACAGTTCAAAAACATCAATTCTTTGATGCTCAGCTTTCTCTATAGTCCAACTTTCACATCCATACATGACTACTGGAAAAACCATAGCTTTGACTTAACAGACCTTTGTTGGCAAAGTAATGTCTCTGCTTTTTAATATGCTGTCTAGGTTGTTCATAACTTTTCTTCCAAGAAGCAAGTACCTTTTAATTTCATGGTGGCAGTCACCATCTGCAGTGATTTTGGAACCCCCCAATATAAAGTCTGTCACTGTTTCCATTGTTTCCCCATCTATTTGCCATGAAGTGATGGGACAAGATGCCATGATCTTAGTTTCCTGAATGCAGAGCTCAAGAGACATTTAAATGGTTGACCAAGGCTGATTGGAAATACCTGAGACCCTGAAATGTGGGCTGGAGACATTAAGTGAATGCCTCTGGTAGTTGGTTCTGTAGACTTTTTGTCTTAGTTGAGATGGTTACAACAAAGTACCACAGACTACATGGTTTATGAATGATATACATTTATTTCTCACAATTCTGGAACCTTAAAGTTTGAGATCAGGGTCCCAGTATGGTTATGGAAGCGCTGTCTTCTGGGTTACAAACTTCTCTTTGTGTTCTCATATGATGGAAGGGACTAGGGAACTCAGTGGGATCAATGATATTCAGAGCAATGATGTCCATTCACCACCAGGTAATAGAGTCCAGCTGATGGTTCTCCACTGTCAGATTCTAAGAGATCATATGTACGACAATGACCAGAAAGGTTGGAGGTGTGGCCAATGGGGATTGGCCCACAGGAAGTTGTGGAAATGGTCAGTAGATGGTCAAAGTCAGAGTTTCTTACTTGATTTGTTGAAACCTGAGTTAATTTTTGCATCTAGAATCTGTTGACTGAAGAGCTGTTGGATTCCTGGGAAATAGAAATGTCTAGTACTCCAACATGCATATACCAGGACAATGCCTTCAGGCTCCCCTGAAGAGACCTAGAGCCAGGACCAGCCACAAGGGTGTGCTCTATTTGGAAGGGTTTATAACTTGGTTTAAGGTTATATCATCACCCTCTTGAAATTTTTAAACAAGTGGCCCCACATTTTCATTAGGACCTTGCAAATTGTAGAGACAGTCTTGCCTACAGCTATTGACCTGGGTACAGGAGATCTGAGCTGACATCAATACCCAGAGACCTTAAGTCATAAGCAGGGTAACCTGTTTATGTGGAAGCTCACACAATCAGGTAATAAATGGAATTCTGGTTCAAATCCAACTGAAAATGAAACCATTGTATAAGTGAGTCCAATGAATCAATGAATCTGGAGATTCATCCAGCGGTCACTTTTCCAGTCATCAAGTGATTGAAATTAATATACTTGACAGAATAATACCCACAGTGGGTATTTATCTTGTGGAGTCAGAACTATCAGAATGGGAAAGTTCAGGTGGAAACCTCTGAAACTGCCCTCTACTTCATTTGGCCACAGGAGTACATGAAAAGTAGTATCACATTCCAGGAAGGATAGTAATTAATAACCTCATTAAATAGCTTAAGGAATGGAACAGAAGTTGAAAAAATATCCTGATCACAAGTCTGATTTATCAACGTGGTCCCTGCAGAACTCAGATGGGATATGCAGACTTAGATTATTGAAAGCTCAATTAAGTAATAGCCCTGATTGCAATGCTATGCCAGAGGTGATATCTGTACTAAAATAGATTAACAACTTCTTAAGTATATGATACGCAGTTATTGATTTGGTAAATGCATTTTTCTCCATTCTGATTATAAAGGAAGATAATAGATAGGTCACATTTTCATGGGACATGCAAAAATATTCATTTGTAGTTTTGCCTCAGGGCTATGTTGACTCTGTTCTTTGTTGTATTATAGAATGAAGTTATCTGGGCTCCCTGATCAACCCACAGAAGATCACATGGGTGTTTTATATCAATAACATTGTGTAGATCAGACAGGACAAACAAGAGATGGCCTTGCTGGAAAACTTGATAAATTACATGTACTCCAGGGCACAGGGAGGAGCCCTAGATTCAGAATCCTGATACTTTCAGTGAAGTTTTAGGGATCTAGTGGTCAGGAGTTTGCCAAAATAAACCTTCCAAAAAGAAAGTGCTGCATCTTACATTCCCTGTCACAAAGAAGGAATCAAGGGAGTCTGATAGCTCTTTTTGGGTTTTGGAAAAAATATGTCCCATGTCTAGGAATAGTGATCTGGCCCATATATTGGATAACATGGAAAAGTTCAGGCATCTAATGGAAAAAATATGCAGTGTGGAAGTTATGGCAAGCCCCAGTGAGAGAATCACAATGTAAACCTTGATGTTCTAGATAAAATAATATATCTTTTGGTAAACTATTTAGTTGGTACCTAAGTAATTGCCATTTTGGACCATGAATTTTATATCATTATAACTAGACTCAAACAAATCTGTATTAATCAAAATAGGAACCATTGCCATCAACACATTTTTGCCAATGAGAAATAAGTCTGCTCACTCCTGTAGGGTAAAAATCTTTGCTTTGAGATTTGACAAACTCTTGGAAAGCATTTTCTGCCTCCTGCTGATTGTGGAAGTATTTTCCCTGCAAAAAGTTGTCGAGATGCTTGAAGAAGTGGTAGTCAGTTATGAGAGGTTGAGTGAGTATGTCAGATGAGGCAAAAGTTTGTAGCCCAATTCATTCTACTTTTGAAGTGTTGGTTGGGCAAAGTGCAGTCAGGGGTTGTTGTGGAGTGGTATTGAGCCATTTCTTGTGACCAATGCTGGCTTCAGGCCTTGCAGTTTTGGGTACATCTAATTGATTTGCTGAGCATACTTCTAAGATGTAATAGTTTTGCCAAGATTCAGAAAGCTGTAGTGGATCAGATGGGAAGCGGAGCACCAAATAGTGATCGTGACCTTTTTTTTTTTTTTTTTAATTGCAAGTTTGGCTTTGGGACGTGCTTTGGAGCTTCTTCTTAGTCCAGCTGCTAAACTGGTCATGACTGGTTGTTGTATAAAATCTACTTTTTCACTGTACGCATAATCCGATCAAGAAATGGTTCACTGTTACTGCATAGACTAAAAGAAGATGACACTTCAAAATGATGTATTTTTGGATTTTTGATCCGCTCATGAGGCACCCACTTAGTGAACTTTTTCACCTTTCCAATTTGCTTCAAATGCTGAACCATCATAAAATGGTCAATGTTGAGTTCTTCAGCAACTTCGCTTGTAGTTGTAAAAGGATCAGCTGTGATGATCCTGTCAATTGGTCATTGTCAACTTCTGATGGCAAGTCACTATGTTGCTCATCTTCAAGGTTCTCATCTCCTTTGCAAAACTTCTTGAATCAACACTGCACTATACTTTCATTAGCAGTTCCTGGGCCAAATGCATTGTTGATGCTGAGAGTTGTTTCTGCTGTTTTACAACCCATTTTGAACTTGAATAAAAAAAGACTTGAATATGCTTTTGTCTAACATCATCTCTATAGTCTAAAATAAATATAAAATTAATAGCAAGTAATAAGCTTAGAAAAAAAACATAAAGCTAGAAATGTACATTAAATGCATTAAAATGGTGCATAACATAACTACATTGATTTAAGAATGCATCCTAATATTGGATGGCAAAATTCAACATTGCAAAACCATAATTACTTTTGTACCAACCTAACA
Organism: Bos mutus; assembly: GCF_027580195.1. Lineage (NCBI taxonomy): Eukaryota > Metazoa > Chordata > Mammalia > Artiodactyla > Bovidae > Bos > Bos mutus. Next base: position 76,777,870 of record NC_091617.1, read on the forward strand.
GCTCCTGATGGCATCACTGACTCGATGGACGTGAGTCTGAGTGAACTCCGGGAGATGGTGATGGACAGGGAGGCCTGGTGTGCTGCAGTTCATGGGGTTGCAAACAGTCAGACACGACTGAGTGACTGAACTGAACTGAACTGAACAGCTCCTGATGTGTTACCAGGTCTTGATGGTCACAGAGTACTTGACCATGGAGTACTAAATGGCCATGTAACTATAACTTCACATCAGCTGGATTGTTTCAATTCTTCTAAATCATTGAGTCAGCCCAGAATTGGTCAAGCAAAAGATGAAAATGGTATACCCAGATTGGGCCCGTGCATGACACACACCCTTGGTCAGCAGCATGAGCAGGTAACTCAGACACCCCTGTCAACTACAGTTGTTTTACCAGCTAACCTCCTTGACTTTGTACCAAAAACAAGCTGAAGGAGATGAAAGAGACTGTCAGTGCTTTCTAGCCACAGATGACAGAGTCCTGTAGCTGCACAAGTAGGACTTATTGTTACAACAAGATCGTGGGAATCTATGGAGCATCTCAGTAAGAGAGTGTTAGAAAGGACCTACTATAGAATTTGGGTTTATGTTACCCTGTTTGGGGGAGTGTTCAAAGGGTTGGGACTTTACTGTATACTTGAAGATATCAGGAAGTGATACGATTCTACGAATGGGCATCTTGATAAAGCTTATCTGTAAGACAAGATGAATGAAGTGAAGTTAAAGCTATACTTGGGCAAAGAAGCCACAATCAATCATTTCAGCTATGATAAGAGGTTGTGTGGTCATTTTTTATGGTTTGAACTATGTGTATCTTTTTTTTTACAGTGTTTATAAGTGATTACAGACTGGTCTTATTTTGTCTTGATCCATCACAGTCATGGGAAGCCCTTGTCCAATGTTGATGCTCTGCAAAACTATGTCAGTATTTAACAGGAGGATAGCAAGGCATAGATATGAGTTCCAGGCCAGCTTCTAGAAATACCAAGGTTTGGCTGGTGGTGCCCAACCAGTTCCTGTCAGGGGCTGCTTTCCTCTTCCATGATAAAATGTTATTTATGAGCTGGGTAAGTGAATGAGGGCCAAAAATGTACAAGTGGTAGCTTCCACCACATTTGAAATTGGATTTGAAGCCTTTAGAGAGGACAAAGCTTCCTTAAGGGTGGAGTTGTGACAGGTAAACCTGGTCATTTACTTTGTAAGGAAGGAGAAATGACTTGAAATAATGAAATAAATAGATGCAAAAAAATACCCAGGAAGTGAGCAATGGCCTGACTATCTGGTTAGAAGTCTGGAAAGAAAAGAGCAGGAAGACTGGAGAAAAGGAGGTCTAGAGCAAAGGCCTGGAGAGACAGAACTGGGCACAGAGTGTGAAGATTTTTGTATCACATGCTAGCTTCCATCGGAACTCAGGAAAGAAGAGCAAACAAGTAAATCAATAAAATTATGTAAATGTGACAAGTGCCATTAAAGAAGCCAGCGAAGAGACTGAATTATGAATAATGGGAGGGAGAGGGAGTAGTGGTGATATGGAGCTACTTTAGAGTAAAGGAATGGGAAAGGTCCCTCTGAAGAACTGGCATTTCAGCTGAGACCTGGACGACAAGGAGTGAATCAGTTGAAGTGGAGGAGAAGTGTGCCAGCTAGAATAGCATATGCAGGACTCTGAGGTGGGAAAGAGATTGGAATAAAGTGATCAAAAGAAGACATGCAACCAGACTAGGGTGAACAAGGGAGATGGCACAAGGGGAGAGTGAGATATTTAGCATCCAAATTATAGCAAGCCAGGAAAGGAGTTTGGGTCTTGTTCTAAGAAGTAATAAACAGTTCTGAAAGGTTTCACACAGAGTCGTGATGTGATCCAATTAATGATTTTTTTATTATTATTATTCTTTCCTGTCTGTGAAGAATGAACTGCAGGTGGGACAAGAGGGAGATGGGAAGATTAGTTAGGAAGGTACTGCAGTCATGTAAATTAATACCAATACGAATCAAGACAGGCTTTCATCAACCGTGTAAATGGGTTGCATGGTCTATCCTTGAGTGGGAAGTAGCTGTATAGGTGGATGACACCACCTTCCTCTTAGAACTGACAGTATAGTGTCTGACATTCTGACCAACTTTGGTTCCCAAAATATATGTGGTATGTTATTTTACAGTCCAGCAGAATCAGTACAGATTTAATGTTAAGAGCTTACCTGCTGTGCCATAGCCCCTCAAACATCACCCCCTGCCTATATCTTATCTTTTGAAAGCCAACTTCTATAGTCAATTGTAGATTAAATTTCCTCTACATGAGCTTTCACCCAAAGACCCATATTGAAATAAAGAAAACCAAACTCATGAAGAGAATTAACTTTCTGTGTGTACATATATCTCTAGACATAAAATTTTTTACAAGGGGCTGAATGCAGTAAAAAAGAAAGAAATAAGTTCCCACTTAGCTTTGTTGAGCCAGCAAGGTTGCCTGGAGTGCCAGCCATAAGACAACACTTTCGCAAAGAGCACAGAATCCCCAAGCCCATCTGCCAACCCTGAGTTTAGTCAACTTGATTGCTCTTCATAAAAGCTGTCAATGAGAAATAATAACATATCCACTTCATTGAAAACATAATCCAATTCTTCTTTACTCTCTGTTAATGGTGTCAACACATTGAATATTACTGTTTTCCAAGAGAAAAAAGGAGAAACATTCACTTTGATAAACTGGACTCAAAAATTTGTTCTATGCTACATGAAATTCACCTGTCACTTAAATACAGAAAGAATTTTAAAGAGAGTTTTAAGATAATTAAAATTTATGCTAAAATGATTTCTCATTTATGGTTTGTGAGCACTTTACATCAGAAATCTGCACTTAATGGTTATGAATTCAGAAAATAGAGAAATGCAATGGCACAATCAGTCTGGCAGTACCTCAACTAGATAGGAAGAAAAGGGCAAAGAAAAAGAATCATCATATGAACCTGCAGCATTTTTCCCCTGAATTCTAAGACTGAAGTTAGTTGTACCCACTCTTTAAATACATTCTTGATGTTCCAAATATTGGAGGAAAGACTACTGTATATTCCTTAGAGAGAGGAAGCTTGTGAAGTTTTAAAAATATACTCCTTTGATTTTAGTATTGAAGTGCTGTGAATGTGGGCTTCTTTCAAAAGATATTAAAATAATTATAATGCTGACAGAATAATCAGGACTTAGTGTTTGGGTAACCAATTATGACATTTCTGATTGGAACTCTAACTTCAAGTTAAAAGAAAAAAAGATACATACCTTCAAGGATGATTTATGTAAATAACTGATAGTGTATTTAAACCACATTCTGCCTTAAATTTGTTTGAAAATGAGGACAAAATGAACCAAGTCAAGCAAAATAAACATCCCAAGAGAGTAAAATATATAAAATCATTTTTACATAAAAAACCCTGCACTCTGAGATTTGAACCTGTCATGGTCTACACCTTGATCATTGCCTGTCAATTTGTACGTCTGACTGTGAAAGACACGTGGCCTCAGTAAGCCTCAGTAACCTTAGACATTTTGGTTTATCGAAATGTCTAAGAATTGAGGCCCATGAGCTGAAGAATGAATCACAGGGAAACTCATTTCTAGAACTCTGATGACAAATGAGTTGATAAGATCAGAATTAATGAACTGAAGTTCTTACAATGGACTCTGCCTACCACTCTAATTCCTTACAAGCCCTTTTCACTTATCCTGATGTTATACTTAATAAATGTCTTTCCCCAACACCTTTCAGGGATTTTCAAGAGTATCCACATCACCTACCCCAACACATGCACACACATGTATGCATCTTTTTCTTCTTTGCTTTAATTAGAAAGAGGAATTTGATAGTTTCAAAATCATCTTGTTTTAAAAAGCCATGTTATAGCAGTTAATCAATCCATCACCCATGAATCTGTTGTGGTTAGAGATCTTTATATCTTAAGCAATTTAAGGCTTTTCCCTCTTTTCATAAGGACTAAATCTTCCAAATTCACTTTTTCTTCAAGTCAAAGGAAGTTTTGAGCTATGTTTGTAAACTTTCATTAAATTTTACTGCTTTGAGAGACTGTATGTGGTATTTGAAAACATTTTATACTTATCTTAAAAATTATATAAATACACTAAAGTGAAAAACATTATTATCCACTATTTTGTGTTTTGGCATTTCTTTCTAGACTTTGTTTAAAAGCATACAAACTTATGTATGTGCAAGATTTTTAGGTATATGTAAGTATGTATATATTCTTACAACATTTACACTATCATTATATATATATTCTGCTTTTCAACTTAAACTTGTAACAGAAGAAATTTTTACATACTCACCAAAGTCATAATAATCAGTTTAAATTACTTCATGTCTATTGGCTTAATATGTTCCCACTTAACGATTTTACTACCATAAAAATTTTATCTTTTCTTCTATTTTTCACAGTTGGGAAAAATTATATGTAATAAGAAATTAGGCTACTATGAATACCTTCTCACAAGTACCTTTAATGAGTTTACTTTTTTGAAATAATTTTGATTATTACAGAGAAGTTGCAAAGACAGTAAAGATGTTCCCATGTACCATCCCACCCAGCTTCCCATGTGTTAACATCTTGCATTACCATGGAACATTTGTTAAGATTCAAAATATTAACATTACTAAACCATAGACTCTAGACAGATCCACCAATTTTTATACTAATGATCTTCTTAACACTTTTGGTTGATGTCTTTCATTAGTTCTGAAAAATTATCAGCCAATATGTTTTAAAATATTGACTGTACTCCAGTCTACATTTCTTTTAACTTCTTTTTGCTATTTCTTATGTCTTTCTCTCTATGTTGCATTTTATTCAAGCTTTTCTCCCAGTTTTTTTTTCTCCCATTTTTTAAATTCTCTCATCTGCAGTCTCCTGCAAAGCTCGTCTTCTGAGCTTTTGTTGTATTTTTTGTATAACTTTTTACTTTCTATAAAGATTTATATGGTACTTTTTCAAAAATATTTCGTTCCTCTTTAGCTTTTTTATCCCCACATATATTTTTCAAGCTTTCTTTCATTTCCTTAAATATAGTAATATATTAATTATCTATTGCATAACAAGCTGCCTGAAGACTTAGCAGTTTGAAACAACATACATTTATTAGTTCCCATTTTCTATGGGCCAGGAATCCATGTCCAACCCAGCTGAGTCCCTTGCTTCAGGGGTTCTCACAAGGTTGCACTCCTGGTATCAGTAAGGGCTATAGGTATATCTTGAGGATTGATTCATGATTGTTTGCTGAACTCACTTCCTTGCAGGCTGTTGGGTTACAGGCTTCAGTTTCTCACTGAAGTAGGCTGGAGGTCACCCTCAGTTGCTCTTTAACATTGCAGTTCATTTCATTAAAGCAAGCAAGTCAAGGAGATATAAGACAGAATATGCTAGTAAGACTGAAGTCACAGTCACAATCATGGAAACAATGTTCCATCACTTTTGATGTGTTCTATTTCTCTGAGTAAGTCATCACATCTAGCTTTCCCATTCAAGGGGAGAAAGATACAAGAAAGTGTATACTATAATTGAACACCATTTCAGAAACCTAACACAACTGAACACTTATTTTATAGACTACCTAAAAATTTCACTCTTGTCAGTCCTAGATCTGCTCTGTTGCTTTTATTGCTTCTCACTCATGGAGCCTTGTCTCCTTGTGTGCTTTGATAGTTTTTACTGTGAACATTTCAATTTAATCAGTTTTATTTGTGGCAAAACAACTGTTTTGAGATCTGGAACGAAGGTGAATTTCTCTAGAGAGGATTCACATTTGCTTCTATCAGTTGCCTATGGGAATTATCAGTTAATGTGCAATTAAGTTTTCATCTCCACATGTTGGAACCAATAAGATTACATGAATTTAGACAGAAACTGGTCTAAGAATTAGCTTAAGATTAGAAATTATGAATAATGATGTTTTCTTTTTTACACTTATTAAAGTTCATGTCTGTTGATTTCCCTAACATCATCCTAGTGAGAGGAGATATATGTTTAGTTTTGTTTCAACATTTTGTATTGCGTGTGGTGTCTGGCACCCCAGGTTAATGGCAAGATGGTATCCTTGTAGACTCTTTATATTGGGTAGATATTTCATCTCATTCTTTATGCCCTCTGAAACTGTGAACACTGAAGTGCAAGTTCATACTGGTCAATAAACACCCTCAGTGTAAAATTTATCCTTGGTACTCCAACATAGCCCTGTGTTCCTACTTTTACTTATTGCTTTATCAGGAGGATATTTTACTTGCTCTCTAGCTCACTGATGCATATAAGATTATTTTTTCTAAGATACTTAGTTTTATTCAGTGAGATTGTATTCAGTTTCTTAACCATCACATTATCAGAAAAAGAAACTTGAGGGTTTCTCATGGTTCTTCATTTTCTTGAAAAAAAAAAATTATAGATCTGATATTAGGTCCATACTGGGCTTTGGAAGATCAGATATTGCTCTATCTTCAATGAGTTTTCTGTTTAGGAGGGAGACAATGTTATAAATTGTGACACATACAGTGTAAATTCTTAATTAAGGCAAAGGTATTACTATAAGGGCACAGTGAAGAAGGCAATGGCACCCTAATCCAGTACTCTTGCCTGGAAAATCCCGTGGACAGAGGAGCCTGGTAGGCTGCAGTCCATGCGGTCGCTAAGAGTTGGGCACAACTGAGCGACTTCACTTTCACTTTTCACTTTCATGCATTGGAGAAGGAAACAGCAACCCACTCCAGTGTTCTTGCCTGGAGAATCCCAGAGACAGGGGAGCCTGGTGGGCTGCCGTCTATGGGTCACACAGAGTCGGACACGACTGAAGCGACTTGGCAGCAGCAGCATGAGGGCACAGAGGCAGGTACAAATAACTTAGCCATGATGGGAGTTCAAAGTGTATACCTAGCTTTCATATTTTGAAGGATAACTTGCATTTTCTCCAAATGACAGTGAGAAACCTTTGACAAAAATGCACTTCTGATAAAATGTTTACTCATTATATGAAACTTCTTGTCAAATTTCAATGAAATATTTATAGTATATTGACTTGTAATGAGCAGTGGTCTAACATTATGTAGTCTAAACATTAGCCAGAGTTTCCTTCATGGCTTTGATGTCAGTAGACTAGGCAGTCATCTTTGTTTTCATTTTGTTTGAAGGAAATTGAGCCCCCAGGAGGTCACATTTTTTGTTGTTAATTCGCTGTGTTGTCTCAGTGAGAACAAGTGATACTGCTAGAAGAGAATGAAGCTACTAGAAAGCTCTGAGATACTGACTGGGAGTCACTGGGGAAACGTGGTCACTGGCATGGTTCAATGGAAAGATAAGTAGGATGTCTGGAGGCATGTGTTTAAGGAAAGTACTTTTGCTTACTTCTCTAATAGCATATTCTCTTTGCTTCCCAGGCAAATAAAGCACATAAAACAAGCTTCTTATCTAACTATATCCCAGGATTTTTAGAGGATCAATTAAAATAATTAATGTAAAAGCTTTAAAAGCTTTACAAAGTGTAAATGTGGTTTTCTCAATTTTGTTTCATATTCTGTCTAGGAAGTAGCATAATAAAATATTGTTAAATTAAATGCCTCATTTCTCAAACTCAATCCCAACTTTCCTCCCATATCTTTACAAGAAATCTAAATGTTGCTAACTCATGGTTAAGATTTGGATTCTTGGTAACCTAGAGATCCTGTCTCACCATACTTTAACCAAAACTTTGTTTACATCTCCCTGGAGGTTATCCTCAGCTAAATAGCCAAGAAAAGAAATTAGCAGAGTCCTGGGTTTCTCCTTAACACATCTGAATGCATGTGGGAAATTTTCAGCCCTCATTCTACTTTTTAATTTTTACCAAGAAATCCCCCAGTTTGGCTAGATGGGTAAGAATTTGGGTGGGAGGGTGGCGGTGAAGAAGAGTGAAAGCATATTTTAAAAAGTCTATTAGATGAGAGGTAAATAATAGAATTCAATGAGTGCTTGTTTGCCAAACACATCATATTTCCTGGTTCTAAACCTCTCACTTACCTTGCAGTCTAGGTTTCATTTTTTTTCCTCTTTTATAGATGAGGAAGATGAAACTCAGAGAAGTGAAAACACTTGCCCAGGACCATGGCATAGTAAATTGTCATATCTAAAATTCAGACACATGACTCTCACTTCAAAGACTATGTCTTTTGCTCAATGCTTCCTTATGACTGTAAAATAAGTTTGTCTTTTCTACTCATTCTTTGCTAAGGAAAACAGACTTATTATTTTCAAGTGCTCCATTAATATATTCAATCAGTAGCTGGTCATTTAATTTAAGATAAATTGTCAGTAGAGACTTGGCTGGAAAATTAACTGTTGGGGCTCATCTTAGAAAGAGAAAGAGGGGCTTTTTATTGTTTCTTTTGTCTCAGGTTTCTTTTTGTTCAGTTTTTCTGATGGGAGAATAAAAAGGAGAACATCTTTTCCAAGTGAGGGCTGAAATCCTGAGACAGTGAGTGATGCTGTGTTTTGCTTTATTTGCACTTTAGAATTGAAGGTTTGCAGCATGGAGCAAGTTTACTGGCACCATTGTTTTCAACAGCACCTTCTCACTTTGTGTCTTTGTGTCACATTTGGTAATTCTCACAATATTTCATTTTTTTCATTGCTATTGCATTTGTTATGGTGATCTGTGATCAGTCATCTTTGACTTTACTATTGTAATCATTCAGGGCACACATGTAAGATGGTGAACTTAATCAATAAATGTGTGTGTTCTGACTGCTCCATCTACCGGCCATCCCCCCATCTCTCTTTTTTCCTGGGCCTCCCTATTTCCTGTAATACAATGATATTGGATTATGCAAATTAATAATCCCACAGTGGCCTCTGTATTTCAAATAAAGAATCACACATCTCTCACTTCATTTTTTTTGTTTCTTTTCTTATTTTTTATTATTATTATTTTTTACTTTACAATATTGTATTGGTTTTGCCATACATCAACATGCGTCCGCCACGGGTGTACACATGTTCCCCATCCTGAATCCCCCTCCCACCTCCCTCCCCATACCATCCCTCTGGGGCATCCCAGTGCACCAGCCCCAAGCTTCCTGTATCCTGCATCAAACCAGGATTGGCGATTCATTTCTTATATGATATTATACATGTTTTAATGCCATTCTCCCAAATCATCCCCCTCTCCCTCTCCCACAGAGTCCAAAAGACTGTTCTATACATTTGTGTCTCTTTTCCTGTCTCTCATATAGGGTTGTTGTTACCATCTTTCTAAATTCCATATATATGCATTAGTATACTGTATTGGTGTTTTTCCTTCTGGCTTACTTCACTCTGTATAATAGGCTCCAGTTTCATTCACCTCATTAGAACTGATTCAAATGTATTGTTTTTAATGGCTGAGTAATACTCCATTGTGTATATGTACCACAGATTTCTTTTCCATTCATCTGCTGATGGACATCTAGGTTGCTTCCATGTCCTGGCTGCGATGAACACTGGGGTACATGTGTCTCTTTCAATTCTGGTTTCCTTGGTGTGTATGCCCAGGAGTGGGATTGCTGGGTCATATGGCAGTTCTATTTCCAGTTTTTTAAGGAATCTCCACACTATTCTCCATAGTGGCTGTAACTAGTTTGCATTCCCACCAACAGTGTAAGAGGGTTCCCTTTTCTCCACATCCTCTCCAGCATTTATTGCTTGTAGACTTTTGGATCGCAGCCATTCTGACTGGTGTGAAATGGTATCTCATTGTGGTTTTGATTTGCATTTCTCTGATAATGAGTGATGTTGAGCATCTTTTCATGTGTTTGTTAGCTATCTGTATGTCTTCTTTGGAGAAATGTCTATTTAGTTCTTTGGCCCATTTTTTGATTGGGTCGTTTATTTTTCTGGAATTGAGCTACAGGAGTTGCTTGTATATTTTTGAGATTAGTTGTTTGTCAGTTGCTTCATTTGCTATTATTTTATCCCATTCTGAAGGCTGTCTTTTCACCTTGCTTAGAGTTTCCTTTGATGTGCAGAAGCTTTTAAGTTTAATTAGGTCCCATTTGTTTATTTTTGATTTTATTTCCAATATTCTGGGAGGTGGGTCATAGAGGATCCTGCTGTGATGTATGTCAGAGCGTGTTTTGCCTATGTTCTCCTCTAAGAGTTTTATAGTTTCTGGTCTTATGTTTAGATCTTTAATCCATTTTGAGTTTATTTTTGTGTATGGTGTTAAAAAGTGTTCTAGTTTCATTCTTTTACAAGTGGTTGACCAGTTTTCCCAGCACCACTTGTTAAAGAGATTGTCTTTTCTCCATTGTATATTCTTGCCTCCTTTGTCAAAGATAAGGTGTCCATAGGTGCGTGGGTTTATCTCTGGGCTTTCTATTTTGTTCCATTGATCTATATTTCTGTCTTTGTGCCAGTACCATACTGTCTTGATGACTGTGGCTTTGTAGTAGAGCCTGAAGTCAGGCAGGTTGATTCCTCCAGTTCCATTCTTCTTTCGCAAGATTGCTTTGGCTATTCAAGGTTTTTTGTATTTCCATACAAATTTTGAAATTATTTGTTCTAGCTCTGTGAAAAATACCGTTGAATTGAATCTATAGATTGCTTTGGGTAGTATACTCATTTTCACTATATTGATTCTTCCGATCCATGAACATGGTATTTAAATCAAACTTTAGAAATGATTAAGCTTAGTGAGGAAAGATGTTGAAAGCCAGGATCATCTAAAATCTAGTCCTCTTGCACCAGTTAGCCAGGTTGGGAATATAAAGAAAAAGTTATTGAAGGAAATTAAAGTTCTCAACTGAACACAAGAATGACAAGAAATTGAAACAGGCTCATTATTGATTTGAAGAATATTTTAATGGATAGAAGATCAAATCAACCACAACACTTCCTAAGCCAAAGCCTAATCCAGAACAAGGCCCTAATTCTCTTCAATTTTATGAAGACTGAGAGAGGTGAGGAAGATGAGATTTAAAGAAAGAAATCACCTTCATTACACAAAATTGCAAGGTGAAGCAGCAAGTGCTAATACAGAAGTTTCAAGTTATCCAGACCATCTGGCTGAGATCATTAGTGAAGGTGGCTATACCAACCACCAGATTTTTCAATGCAGACAAAACAGACTTCTATTAGAAGATGCCATCTAGGACTTTTGCAGCTAGAGAACAAAAGTCAATGCCTGGCTCAAAGCTTCAAAGGGCAGGCTGACTCTCTTGTTAGGGGCTAATGCAGCTGGCAATGTGATGTTGAATCCAGTGTTTATTTACCATTCTGAAAATGCTAGGGCCATTGAGAATTGTACTGCATCTACCCTGCCTGTGTTTATAAAAGGAAAAACAAAGCCTGGGTGACAGCACATCTATTTACAACCTGGTTTTCTGAATATTTTAAACCCACTGTTGAGACCTTCTGTTCCAAAAAAAAAAAAGATTCTTTTCAAAATCTTGCTGCTCACTGAAAACGCATCTGGAGCGCCTAGGGTTCTGATGGAGATATACAAGGAGATTCATACTATTTTCACATTAGTTAACACAGCATCTATTCTGCAACCCTTGGTTCAAGGAGTAATTTAGACTTTAAAATCTTTTAAATCTTAGTACTTAAGAAATTTATTTTGTAAGGCTATAGTGGCCATAGATAGGGATTCTTCTGATTAATCTGGGCAATCAATTGAAAACCTTCTGGAAAATATTCAGAATTGTAGATGCCATTAAGGACATCTGTAACCCACAAGATAAGGTCAAAATATTAACATTGATAGACATTTGAAAGAAACTGATTCCAACACATGCGGATGACTTTGAGGGGCTCAAGACTTCTTGAAGCCCCTCAAAGTAACTGCAGGATGTAGTAGAAATGGCAAGAGAATGAGAATTAGAAATGGAGACTGTGGGTCCCTTCTCTGTCCACTTGATGCTAACACAACATTGTTAATCAGCTATGTGTGTTAGTTGCTCAGTCATGTCTGACTCTTCGCAACCCCATGGACTATAGCTCACCAGGCTCCTCTGTCCATGGGCTACTCCAGGCAAGAATACTGGAGTGGGTTGCCATTTCCTTCTCCAGTTAATTGGCTATACTCCAATATAAAAAAAAAAAAAAGTTAAAAAAAAAAAGAACTGGAACCTGAAGATGTGACTAAATTTCTACAATATCTTAATAAAATTTGAACAGATGAGTAGTTGATTTCTTATGGATCAGCAAAGAAAGTATTCCTTGAGATGGAAATTATTCCTGGTGAAGATGCTATGAAGATTGTGGAAATGACAACAAAGGATTTATAATATTATATCAACTTAGGTGGCCCAACCAGCAGCAGGATTTGAGAGGATTGACTCCATTTTGAAAGAAATTCTACTGTAAGTAAAATGCTATCAAATAACATTGCATGCTGCAGAGAAATTGTTCATGGAAAAGAGTTAATCAATGCAGCAAACTTCATTGTTGTCTTTTTTAAAGCAATTACCACAGCCACTCCAACCTTCAGTAACTTGATCAGTCAGCAGCCATCAACACTGAGGTAAGACATCCTCCAGCAAAAAGATTGTAACTTGCTGAAGACTCAGATGGATGGTTAGAATTTCTTAGCAAAAAGAGTAGTTTACACTGCTTTCCAGGTGGCACTGGTGGTAAAGAACCCACCTGCCAATGCAGGAGACACAAGGGACATGGGTTCGATCCCTGGGTAGAGAAGATCCCCTGAAAGAGGAAATGGCAACCCACTCCAGTATTTTTGCCTAGAGAATCCCATGGACAGAGGAGCCACGTGATCTATGGTCAGACACAACTGAAGTGACTTAGCATGCAGGCACATTATGTTATTAAATTTAGTTCTATTGCACAGTTAATAAACTACAGTATAGTGTCAGCATAACTTCTATATGCACTGGGAATCTAAAATATTTGTGTGATTCATGTAAACATTAACTTTGGCAGTGGCCTGGAACTAAATCCACAGTATCTCCAAGGTAAGTCTTATACACTTGTTATAATAGCAAAAAACTGGTTAATATTTAGAGAAAAAATATATACATGAAATATCTAAATAAGTTAGAGAAAAGAGGGACAAAATTTGATACTTCAAAACAGTGTTTCTTTTACCTTGGAAGCAATAACAACTAGGGTGGAATAAAATCTCCAAAAGTGACTACATGTTGCTTACATGGTGTCCAATGGCTCCTGATGAAAGAAAAGCAAAAATCAGTTTGAGCCACTAATGTCTCACCTCCTTTGGCAAACAAAACAAAATAAACTCTCAAAGGAAGAAACCCTCCTGCCTACCATGGTTCTCTCCAGAAAAATTAGAATTAGTATATTTAAAAGTGAAGTGAAGGGAAAGTGTTAGTCGTATTTGATTCTCTGTCATTCCATGGACTGTAGGGTGCCAGGTTCCTCAGTCCATGGAATTCTCCAGGCAAGAATACTGGAGTGGGTTGTTATTCCCTTCTCCTGGGGATGTTCCAGACTCAAGGACTGAACCCATGCTCCTGCATTGCAAGCAGATTCTTTACCATCTGAGCCACCAGGGAAGACCCTTTCATCTACTTACTATAGATGAAATGTGTCTTACGGTAAACTCAGTGGAAAAAAAAAAGAAGGAACCTGAAAAGCCAGTAATGATATGCAGTCCAAATTCTTCAGTTTATAGGTGAGAAAAGTCTCAGAGAGGGAGAGTGACTGGAAGGAATACACAGGAATTAGAAATCCAATTGGGATTAACATCACAGCCATCTGCTTCCAGCCCAATGATCCCTCCACCACTGCATTATTGCTTATGCAAAAGAGAAGGGAAATGCACACACAGAATTTTAGGAATTTGCAAGTGTGCCTGTCTTCCTATATAACTGATTTTCAAGCTTCTTCTATTCCTAGCAACTGAGCCCCAGGAAAATAAAAAAGAGAGAGACACCATCCCTTTGCATCATATGTTTATCCTTTATAGCTAATGCACAGTATAGCTGAAAATCATATAAATGATTTCTTAACTAAGAAACGTATATCTAAGGCAGCACATTAGCTTTGTGCTTTAAAAAGAAGCGTGTGCCACTACAGAGTATTCATTACGAGATAGCAGTCTCTATAGCTATATAATTGAATACAGGGAAATCCAGAATTTGCCAATGGAACTTCTGGTATAAAAAGGGTGTGTGAAATCAGTGTCATGATGCAACAGCCATTTCCTGCAGCCCAAAGAAGAGGCTGAAAAGCACAGTCAAAGAGAATTAATATTTTCTGGCATGAACGCATCACTGGCTGCACAAGGTGATTTTACTGTGCATTATACTTTAATTATAATTGCTCTGTAGCCATCTGTTCCGCTTCATTCTCTAATTATAGATGCAAAAAGCATTTCACAACTCCCACCAGTAAAAAAGATCTGAGGGATTTCACAGCAGGCTTGCTCTGAGTTCCTCCCTCCTTTTCTTGGCCTGTGAACTCTCCCTTCAACGGTACACTGGAATAACCAAGAAAATGTCCGTGATGCTCTGATCATCTCAGAAGGTCTGGACTGGAGTGTCTGAGATTGTTCCTCTTATAATTAATTCTCTTCTACTTTATTATATACACTCTGTCCAACTAACTCTTCCAACGCCCATGGTCATATGTAACTTCCTGTTCACAAATGTTTTCCTTTTTTAAAAAAATTTAACCATTTTTAAAAGTGTGCTATAATTGAGATACAGCATTGTATTAATTTCAGGTATACAACATAATGATTCAATGGCAAGATGATCACATAAACCTAGTTAACATACATTTTTTTTTCCTTACAACTGCTTTCCTCTCTCACCAAAAATAATTTTTAATTAGTTATTTTATTTTCTTTATCTTCAGTGCTATCATTTCAAGAAACTCAAACTCCTCCCAATAACCCTACAAGAAAGCTGTTTTTGTTCTCATTTTTCAATGGAGAGGATAGATACAGAGATTTTAGAGGGTTGTTTTTAGGTGACACAGTCAGTCAATAGCAGAGCAAGGCTTAAAACCACATCTTTTGATATTGATTCCCACTCCTTCACAGTCATTACTGTCATGCATCATTTGAAAGCAGTATTTAACTTATTAGGATAGCAGGGGTGTGCCAGAGTCAGTGCACAGTGCCTCACAAGAGCGAATTGTAGGCAACTCTTTACAACCTCAGGTTCAGTGACTCCTATTGGTAGCTTGAAGTTGATGGTGGTGAGTACAAAAGTCACACATTGCAGATCAGAGCTCCCCCTGCCCATCCGGGAAGCAGGTATTTATTCATCATCCACTAGACTGTCACTGACTATGGGAAATAGATACATGAATTCCCAGAAAAATAACACAATTTGGATCACAATGCCATCTTCATCTCTGAACTTAAATAATGTGTGCATGAACACAACTCAGGAATGAGAAAAAGCTTAGCTACTTTTCAAGACTCCCCCGCATGACTCTTTCAATATTCTGAAAATGGGGAGTCGTCTGATAGAATGAAGGCTTTTACTCATGGTGGTAAATTCAGAATTTTTGAATGAATCTTTTGGCTACAAAGTATTTATGGTTTTAAAAGCAACCAGCAAATTAGGGCTACCGTCTATGGGGTTGTACAGAGTCTGACACGACTGAAGCGATTTAGCAGCAGCAGCAGCAGCAGCAAATTAGGAGCTTAGATGCCCAGGAAGGCTTGAGATGATACACCGCAGTCTCAAAGCAGAAGGCTTCAGTTAGACAAGTAGTTCTTGACATCTGAATATACTCCAACAAGACATATGAAGCATGTGAGGGAATGATTTCTGGAAGCTAGATCTGGGCATTTCTGGAAAAAAAGTAAATTAGTGCATGTGGCTTTTCCAAGGGTGCTAAAGGAAAACAATTTAGAAATTTCATCAAAAATTCCTGATCTTTCATAAAAGCACGAATTCTAGCTACTCACAAGACTGAAGTTCATATCTAAGAGCAAAGTCTAAAAATACCCTGAAAGTCTAAAAATGAAACCTGAACTGAAGAAGGGTTTGAAACATCAACACTGGGACCAAAAATAAGCACCAACTTTCTAGATAGAAAATGAAGCATAAGCTTTTCACCCAGCATTTCTAGTGCAAAGCTCAAATCACAAAGTAATAGAAACAGAACAGTAAAATTCAACACATGTTACACTGATTAGAGATTCAGTTAGGTTCTCTATATAGCAGAGATAGCTGCATAGGATGGTATGTATGTTTCCTAATGGACAGTTGAATATATGTATGTGCTGATCTTAAAAAATTTACTTGTGGTGACCTCAAAATCTGATAGGAAAATTAAATACCAATATGTAATTGCCCAGCTCTGCTGGGCTCTGCTGCTTAGACTTTGGGCAAATTGATTAAAATTTATGCATTTGGTGTTCTTATCTGTTAAATGGGTACAATAACTGTATTCCTCCTAGGGTTATTGTAAATAATTACATAATTTTAATAGAAAGTGCTTAGAATAATATCTGACGTGTAGTAAGTGTTTAATACATGTTAACTTTTAAACCAGTCAGCCTTCTCATTTCACAAGATAAAATACTGATGCCTAGAGAGGTTACATGCATTATTCAAAGTCATGTAAATTAAATGTAGAATTAGAATTAAGACCCATTACCTTTTTCCCTTGTTCCACCACCCTCCTCAATAGTTCTGTGCTGTTATTTGCCTTTATTCAATTAAACAAGTATTATCAAACTTTAGGATTGGGTTCTCTCAGCATTTCTTCCAATACGAGGACAAAGGACAAATTTAATTCTCAAACATAGGGTCTTATGACTCCAGATGATCTCTTCAACATGCTACCATTTCTCAGTTATGTGTTTTTGGAATGAGATCTTACCTATTTGTGAAATAGGAAAAACTCCTGTTTCAACAATAGTCCCAGGAAGCTTATGTGAATGAATTATGTGAAGGAGTTGCATTGTTGAGGGAAATAAATACATTCAAAAAAGAAGAAAGAACAAAGAAAGTACAAACTTAGGTAAACAGTTCAATATTTTACCCAGACAGTGACAAAACCAGCTACCAAGAAAACTGAGATGCAGAGCCTTGCTGTGTCCCTGGAGACTGGAAACTCATTTGACAAAACTGTAAAACATGGGTTAGCACCAAAGAACCGATTAATGACTTGAATTTGGTAAACTCCTTAATCTCCAACTCTAGAAACGGCTCGTAAGGAAGAAACTGCCAGGCCTCATTGAATGTTACTGTTACTAATGTTGTTACTGCTGCTCTTGCTCTTGCTGTTTTGGCTTCTCATTATTATTCACCTTGCATATTCTTCCACCTCTGAAAGGAGGATTATTCATTCATGATTTTCTCTGAGTACTCCCATTTCAAAATAAGTGTGATTGAAATGAACACTCATTGAAATGAACAGAGAGAATCTCTGAGAAATCAGGCCACAGAGTATAAGTCCAGTGCCCAGGCAAATTATGAAAATTGATGGGTCCAGAGAGTTCACAGAGTCTGAAATCCAAGCCTGGGGATTATACTTAGGCCAAGTTGGACACAAGTATAAAGTTGAAGCAGTGAAGTGGCTGCTAGCAGCAGGAAATTTGTCAAATGTTAACATGAGGCAAATTCCAAGGACAAAGACTAGGAAAATAGAAACCAATCAGGAAGGTAATTATGCATGCAAAACTGAAATAAAGGTGAGGAGAGAGAGACTGAGATCTCACAAGGTGAATATAATGTTGAAGTCAGTTCCAAATTTGAAGACTGGACAGCTGGGAGAGGATCAGGGAGCTGAGGGAATCAGAGGGACATTTGGGCACTGTGTTAACCTATTTGAACGCTCCAGTTTCTGCTTTGCTGTAGTCTAAATCATGGTACCTTATACAAATTCTTAGCAGTTATGCCTATTAACCTTGCATAATCTCTCCAAGATCTGACTTCTATTTGGTGTCTCCCAAGAGTTGACTCAGTCACGCTACTAAAGTAACGCTCAAAATTCTCCAAGCCAGGCTTCAGCAATATGTGAACCGTGAACTTCCTGATGTTCAAGCTGGTTTTAGAAAAGGCAGAGGAACCAGAGATTGAATTGCCAACATCCGCTGGATCATAGAAAAAGCAAGAGAGTTCCAGAAAAATATCTATTTCTGCTTTATTGACTATGCCAAAGCCTTTGACTGTGTGGATCACAATAAACTGTGGAAAATTCTGAAAGAGATGGGAATACCAGACCACCTGACCTGCCTCTTGAGAAATTTGTATGCAGGTCAGGAAGCAACAGTTAGAACTGGACATGGAACAACAGACTGATTCCAAATAGGAAAAGGAGTATGTCAAGGCTGTATATTGTCACCCTGCTTATTTAATTTATATGCAGAGTACATCATGAGAAACGCTGGACTGGAAGAAACACAAACTGGAATCAAGATTGCTGGAAGAAATATGAATAACCTCAGATATGCAGATGACACCACCCTTATGGCAGAAAGTGAAGAGGAACTCAAAAGCCTCTTGATGAAAGTGAAAGTGGAGAGTGAAAAAGTTGGCTTAAAGCTCAACATTCAGAAAACGAAGATCATGGCATCCGGTCCTACCACTTCATGGGAAATAGATGGGGAAACAGTGGAAACAGTGTCAGACTTTATTTTTCTGGGCTCCAAAATCACTGTAGATGGTGACTTCAGCCATGAAATTAAAAGACGCTTACTCCTTGGAAGGAAAGTTATGACCAACCTAAATAGCATGTTCAAAAGCAGAGACATTACTTTGCCAACAAAGGTTCGTCTAGTCAAGGCTATGGTTTTTCCTGTGGTCATGTATGGATGTGAGAGTTGGACTGTGAAGAAGGCTGAGTGCCGAAGAATTAATGCTTTTGAACTGTGGTGTTGGAGAAGACTCTTGAGAGTCCCTTGGACTGCAAGGAGATCCAACCAGTCCATTCTGAAGGAGATCAGCCCTGGGATTTCTTTGGAAGGAATGATGCTAAAGCTGAAACTCCAGTACTTTGGCCACCTCATGCTAAGAGTTGACTCATAGGAAAAGACTCTGATTCTGGGAGGGATTGGAGGCAGGAGAAGAAGGGGACAACAGAGGATGAGATGGCTGGATGGCATCACTGACTTGATGGACGTGAGTCTCAGTGAACTCCGGGAGTTGGTGATGGACACGGAGGCCTGGCGTGCTGCGATTCATGGGGTCGCAAAGAGTCGGACATGACTGAGCGACTGATCTGATCTGATCTGAAGATGTCTCAATTCCATCCCATAGATTTATGGTGTTCTATGAGTGTGATTTCTGCCTCTGTCCAGATTATTCAGATGAATGCCTTACCCCTGCGTATGGTTTTTCAGGTTTCTTTGACTTTATACACCTCAAACAATAGGCCAGGCTGGATCTATACCCTCCACAAATTCTGGAATTCTCATTTAGAGCCAACCATAAGGAAATGGTGGTTTACCGATGGCATCACTGCAGATTTTTTTATGGCCAGGCTTATGTCCTGGTCTCAAGGTGTTATGTAATGCTTCTTAGTGTTGAAATAAGCTTATGTACTATATGCCTTGTGCTTCCTTCTATGTAAATAAGATATTCTTCTTTGACTTTATCTGGTTTGAGGTTCATAGAGCTTATTGAATCTGTGGTTTCATTCCTTTTGCTTATTTTGAAAAGTAGCTAGAATGTCTCTTCCAGTGTTGCTTATGTTTATTTCTCTCTTGTCCTCTCCTTCTTTCCCTCTGTCATCAGTTCTCCTTCTATATTTCATTTGCTATATTTTTTTTTAAAAAACTGTATCTTTCATCTTTCTCCTTTCAGTGCTTCAGTTGGATATTTTCTACTGTTATTTGGTTTAATATCTTCCATTATTTTGCTTCTAATCTGCTACCAATCTGGTCTATTGAACTTGTAAGTTTAGTTTAGTATTAATATTTTACAGGTCTACAATTGCAATTCAATCACTTCATAAATTTTAAGTTGAAATATTTCATCTATTTTCTTACATGTTAATCCTAGCTATAAGCCCCAATCTGATAACCATGCTATGGCTTTTTTCAACTATCTACTTTTATCTCTAAGATTTTGGTCATTTGATTCTGTTTTTACTTTGTTTTGTAATTTAATTTCAGCTATTTCAGTAAAGCATTTTAGAGATACTGAATGATGTTATTTTTCTCCAAAGAGGAGTCAAATTTTCTCAGGCAGGCAGATGGAATATCTACACATCACCTCGGTCCTGCTAGTACTGGTTTTGGACTTTGTTTGGTCAGATCTACTTCAGTTTTGTCCATACATAGTTTGAAGGCACAACCCTAGGGCTTTCTCCTAGTCATGTTCCTTTCTGGGTTCTCAACTGAAAGCCTGAGTATTTACCAAGGCTCTTCCCTCTTGGTGGGGTTTGAGTCCCAATCTCCAAGTTCCCAACTCTTCTTGGCTGTTTAAATTTCTGACCATGTCTATAGTCTCCAAGCTACTGTTTTCTTTTGCATTTTTTTTCTTCTGCATTTCTAGTCCTGCACATGCCCAGCATTGGAGTTGGTCAACATTCCAGTGAAATTTATAGGTTGGAGTTCATCTGTAGGGTTTCCTCTTCCCTGTGCTTTTTCACCTTAAATCCTTGTCACTTTGATAGCCATGAACTCCAATCTCTGGCTCTTCTTCCTAGTAAGACTACTGCTTTCTGCTTAAGTTCTATGCCACCTACCTATAGCTGCTCTACAGTGCAGCTAATGAAAACTAGTCTATCATGGCTAAAATCCAAAGTTTATTAGATGACTTTAAAAATGTAAACATTTTTAATGTTTATTATTTTATAATCTTTATACATTTTAATTTATTTTCAGTTTTAGATTTTTTGAGATGACTTAGGGGGAAAAAGTCATTTGTAAAATTTGTTTACTAAATAAAAACAACAACAAAAAATTCAGTACTAAGTAAAATGAAGTAAATAAACATATAAAACAGAAGAGTTGATATGTTTCTATGAAAAAGCATAGTATTACACCTGAAACTGTTTACAGGTAGCCAAGGCAAAAAAATATTATCTAATATATAAATCTCATTATCAAAAAGAAAAGAGCATATATCTACTTACAGAGAAAATAAAATTTTTCATAATATGCAATTTTTAAATAAAATATTTTAGCGAGATTATCTATAAAGGCTTTATCTAAAATGCCAAAGTAGTTCCTTACAACCTACATTAATAGCCAAGGTGATGGCATTACATAACAACACAATAAATATATATGTGTTTGCATTGACAACAGATGACAACACCTAATAGCTACTAAAACTTAAAGGATATTATAAATTTCTGCTATTTTTTCTTTTGTTACATATTTCTTATACCTTTAGAAATATAAGTACAATAAAAATAATGAACTTCAATCCACACTTACTTCACTATGTATTTAATTTTTAATCATAATATCTAAAGGCATTGAGGAAATGTCACCATATATGTATAACACTAATCTGATAAACCTTAGAAACAAGGCTGTAGGTAGACTGGCATCAAGATATGAAAACATCACTATCAGAAAGATTGCATAGAAGTGTGTGTGTGCTAGTCACTCAGTCATGTCTGACTCTTTGCAACCCAGTGGGCTGTAGCCCACCTGGGTCCTCTGCCCATGTACTTCTCTAGGCAAGAATACTTGAGTGGGTTGCCATTCCCTTCTCCAGGAGATCTTCCTGACCCAGGGATTGAACCCAGATCTCTCACATTGCAGGAAGATTCTTTACTGTCTGAGCCACCAGGAAAGTCTTTACATAAAAGGAATCTGGTCAAATTAATTACAAGCCAGTGTAAGACTCTCCTGCCATTTGGTGGATGCAGCTGAGTGTCTAACATAAGTTGGTTGTACTTGTTGAATGAATGGATGGATAAATACACAAAAAATGTGAATGACTTTTGGCCCCAGACATTCGGACAGTGCTTACCTCACAGACAGAATTATATGATTCCAGCTGTGGAATTTGCAGAGTTTGCTGGGTGATGAACCAGGCATCTTGATACTATACTTTTCAGTTTCATCAGCATCTTTTATAAACCATCTGTAACATTACAGTGATGCCTCAATTAACAAAGCCTTTGGAACAAAGCTCCTTTATAATCAAGTTGGCAGCATCAACAATAGCTCATAAACATGCAAAGTATGCTACCATGTGTCATTCAGCTCAGTGACAATGTTCCAATCAGGCTGCCTGTGTGCGCATGGCAGAATACCGTTGCCCACAGCTCCCATTGACACGCACAGTCAGAAGACCTGATCCCAGTGTCCCTGTGGCATTATTTAGCTTGCTCTTTCCCCTTGGCTTTTTTGTTTTTTCTTTTCTGATCTTTGTTTCACATTTAATGGTAATCTTCCCACTCAAGTGTCTGATGTCCTCTTGTACTTTACTTACCTTGCCAAAACCACCAAAAACTGAAAAACAGGTCCTGTAGGTAGCTCTGTACAGTTGTGACTTGCCCAACTGATCTCAGTTACTTTTTACATTTATGCAGTAGGGAGTATGCATTTTTGAGAATCCTTTGGGAAGCAAAGTGGTCAGATCAGTCCATCCTAATGGAAATCAACCCTGAATATTCATTGGAAGGACTGATGCTGAAGTTTAAGCTCCAGTACTTTGGCCACCTGATGCAAAGAGCTGACTCATTGGTGAAGACCCTGATGCTGGGAAAGATTGAGGGCAGGAGGAGAAAGAAAAAACAGAGGATGAGATGGTTGGGTGGCATCACTGACTCAATGGACATGAGTTTGAGCAAACTCCAAAGTTAGTTAAGGACAATCGAAGTCTGGTGTGCTGCTGTCCATAGGGTCACAAAGAGTGGGACATGACTTAGCGACAGAACAACAACAAGTATGCATTCTGTGATCGCATTTACCCATAGTGCTGAACTTGGATAACAGGTATTTTACAATGAGCTCTGGGAAGAGCATAGCATGATCCGTGTCATAAAGTCTCCACTGCTAGTGCTCATGCTCCTCTGCAGTCAGTCTTGCTGAGCCATAATCTCCACACTTACCAAGCCATAGTCTCCACACTTACTGCCAAGGATCCTTCCAGATCTAACTTTCTAGGATTCAAAATTCATAACTGAAAATGTGTGGAGAAAATATACTGTTTCTCATTTCTAGAGTTGGGAGAATTGAACATGTAAATTCTGACTGATGCTGTTTTATGGGTCTGAGTCACAAAAGAAAACAGATTTCTTTGATAATATTTCTCTTGCAATATAAAAGATATTCTGTCTGGGATGCTTCATAATCCCTTAGGGGGGAAAAAAAAAAGCAGAGGATGACAAAACTGAGTGGCAAGACACCGCTGCTATCATCTCAGAATCTGAACAGAAGTTTAAAGAGTCAGGACATGATTCACCATGTTCTTCCTTCTTTGTGTCTGCAATCAGGGAAGCAGGAATCAAAATATAGCCTCTATCAGCCTTTGTCCCCGAGTGTCTGTGTTGAGCATAGCTCTCTTGTCCACTCACTTCATGCACATAAGGAATGAGAGAAAATATTGGTAGAAAAACAAACAAACCAATGTTAAGTTCTGCAGATTATCAAAGCCAGCTTTCTGCCAGTCTGGTTCTCCTGCCCCTCCAACTAGCTCCAGGCCTCAGGGAAGGTGGAAGGAGGAAGTCTATTATTCAGTATTACTGAAATAGTCCTCCTGGCATGGTAATGCTGAGCATTTTTCCTGTAACTCTTCAGAGAGGATGTAGTTGGGGCTGTTCTTGAGCTTAGAATTTTGTTATCGTGAAAGTCAGGGGCTTTCAAAGGTAGTAAGTATATTTTCACTGATGCTAAGACATGGAATGGAGAAGGCAATGGCACCCGACTCCAGTACTCTTGCCTGGAAAATCCCATGGACAGAGGAGCCTGGTGGGCTGCAGTCCATGGGGTCGCTAAGAGTCGGACACGACTGAGCAACTTCCCTTTCACTTTTCACTTTCATGCGTTGGAGAAGGAAACGGCAACTCACTCCAGTGTTCTTGCCTAGAGAATCCTAGGGATGGGGGAGCCTGGTGGGCTGTCGTCTATGGGGTTGCACAGAGTCAGACACGACTGAGGTGACTTAGCAGTAGAGCAGCAGCAGCAAGACATGGAATAACAGACTGGTTTCAAATAGGAAAAGGAGTACATCAAGGCTGTATATTGTCACCCTGCTTATTTAACTTCTATGCAGAGTACATCATGAAAAGTGCTGGGCTGGAAGAAACACAAGGTGGAATCAAGATTGCTGGGAGAAATATCAATAACCTCAGATATGCAGATGACACCACCCTTATGGTAGAAAGTGAAGAGGAACTGAAAAGCCTCTTGATGAAAATGAAAGAGGAGAGTGAAAAGTTGGCTTAAAGCTCAACATTCAGAAAATGAAGATCATGGCATCTGGTCCCATCACTTCATGGCCATAGTGCTGAACTTGGATAACAGGTATTTTACAATGAGCTCTGGGAAGAGCATAGCATGATCCGTGTCATAAAGTCTCCACTGCTAGTGCTCATGCTCCTCTGCAGTCAGTCTTGCTGAGCCATAATCTCCACACTTACCAAGCCATAGTCTCCACACTTACTGCCAAGGATCCTTCCAGATCTAACTTTCTAGGATTCAAAATTCATAACTGAAAATGTGTGGAGAAAATATACTGTTTCTCATTTCTAGAGTTGGGAGAATTGAACATGTAAATTCTGACTGATGCTGTTTTATGGGTCTGAGTCACAAAAGAAAACAGATTTCTTTGATAATATTTCTCTTGCAATATAAAAGATATTCTGTCTGGGATGCTTCATAATCCCTTAGGGGGGAAAAAAAAAAGCAGAGGATGACAAAACTGAGTGGCAAGACACCGCTGCTATCATCTCAGAATCTGAACAGAAGTTTAAAGAGTCAGGACATGATTCACCATGTTCTTCCTTCTTTGTGTCTGCAATCAGGGAAGCAGGAATCAAAATATAGCCTCTATCAGCCTTTGTCCCCGAGTGTCTGTGTTGAGCATAGCTCTCTTGTCCACTCACTTCATGCACATAAGGAATGAGAGAAAATATTGGTAGAAAAACAAACAAACCAATGTTAAGTTCTGCAGATTATCAAAGCCAGCTTTCTGCCAGTCTGGTTCTCCTGCCCCTCCAACTAGCTCCAGGCCTCAGGGAAGGTGGAAGGAGGAAGTCTATTATTCAGTATTACTGAAATAGTCCTCCTGGCATGGTAATGCTGAGCATTTTTTCCTGTAACTCTTCAGAGAGGATGTAGTTGGGGCTGTTCTTGAGCTTAGAATTTTGTTATCGTGAAAGTCAGGGGCTTTCAAAGGTAGTAAGTATATTTTCACTGATGCTAAGACATGGAATGGAGAAGGCAATGGCACCCGACTCCAGTACTCTTGCCTGGAAAATCCCATGGACAGAGGAGCCTGGTGGGCTGCAGTCCATGGGGTCGCTAAGAGTCGGACACGACTGAGCAACTTCCCTTTCACTTTTCACTTTCATGCGTTGGAGAAGGAAACGGCAACTCACTCCAGTGTTCTTGCCTAGAGAATCCTAGGGATGGGGGAGCCTGGTGGGCTGTCGTCTATGGGGTTGCACAGAGTCAGACACGACTGAGGTGACTTAGCAGTAGAGCAGCAGCAGCAAGACATGGAATAACAGACTGGTTTCAAATAGGAAAAGGAGTACATCAAGGCTGTATATTGTCACCCTGCTTATTTAACTTCTATGCAGAGTACATCATGAAAAGTGCTGGGCTGGAAGAAACACAAGGTGGAATCAAGATTGCTGGGAGAAATATCAATAACCTCAGATATGCAGATGACACCACCCTTATGGTAGAAAGTGAAGAGGAACTGAAAAGCCTCTTGATGAAAATGAAAGAGGAGAGTGAAAAAGTTGGCTTAAAGCTCAACATTCAGAAAATGAAGATCATGGCATCTTCTTCATGGGAAATAGATGGGGAAACAGTGGAAACAGTGTCAGACTTTATTTTTCTGGGCTCCCAAATCACTGCAGATGGTGACTTCAGCCATGAAATTAAAAGACGTTTACTCCTTGGAAGGAAAGTTATGACCAACCTAGATAGCATATTCAAAAGCAGAGACATTACTTTGCCAACAAAGGTCCATGTAGTCAAGGCTATGGTTTTTCCAGTCTTCATGTATGGATGTGAGAGTTGGACTGTGAAGAAGGCTAAGCACCAAAGAATTGATTCTTTTGAACTGTGGTGTTGGAGAAGACTCTTGAGAGTCCCTTGGACTGCAAGGAGATCCAACCAGTCCATTCTAAAGGAGATCAGTCCTGGGTGTTCATTGGAAGGACTGATGCTGAGGCTGAAACTCCAATACTTTGGCCACCTCATGTGAAGAGTTGACTCATTGGAAAACACCTTGATGCTGGGAGGGATTGAGGGCAGGAGGAGAAGGGGATGACAGAGGATGAGATGGCTGGATGGCATCACCAACTTGATTCACATGAGTTTGGGTGAACTCCGGGAGCTGGTGATGGACAGGGAGGCCTGGCATGCTGCGATTCATGGGGTCCCAAAGAGTCTAACACGACTGAGTGACTGAACTGAACTGAACTGAAGATATGTAAAGGGCTTCCTTGGTAGCTCAGTGGTAAAGGATCTGCCAGCAAAGCAGGATTTTATCCCTGGGTATGGAAAACCCCTGGAGAGGGAAAATGGCAAACCACTCCAGTATTCTTGCCTGGGAAATCTTGTGGACAGGGGAGCCTGGTGGGCTACAGTCCATGGGGTCGCAAAAGAATCAGATGTGACTTAGCAACTAAACGACAACAAAGATATGTAAAAACATTCTTTCCTCTCCTTTCCTGTACGTCTACCCCTACAGAGTTCTTGAATATCTGGTTGATAAGTATCTTATAAGAAATGTTATCAAATGTTTTTCTAATGCAAAATCTTCTACATAACCTTTGAGGTAAAACCCAGCTTTTGCCTCAGCACTTTCTTTTATAGGGAACTTAGCTTTTCAGAAGGCAACCAGCAACATTTACACATAGCACTGACTCTAGTGGAATTATTTTCTCTATGTTAAAGTGAAACATATATCACTGTAATTTCTACCCAATAAAATTCTTAATCCTACCTCTTGAACATAACATTTTAATCCTTCCCCTTGATAGCCCTTAAAATATTTTAAGAGAGCAAGCAAATTCCCTGCAATGCACATCCTTGAAATTTTCTCCCGAAGAAGAAACTTGAGTTCACAAAATTGGTTTACAGAGGAGATGATAATTATGTGGATGTGAAATGATTTCCAGATGGTCACAACATTATTATTATTGTCATTAGTGCAGATGGAGTGAAAATTAGATAGGAGAGAAGTGAAACCCTCATGTCCTCATATCTTAAATGAGTTGATGAATCAGTTCGATTCATCAAAAACAGCAAGAAGCAGAAGCCGTTGGCAAAATCTCTATTTTGGCAGGAAGACATTTCTATTCACATTCCCCTTCCTTACTCCCATCTCCTCTGACTCTTTTCATTGCTAATTGTCTAAAATCAAAGTTTTGCTGCAAGCTTACTGATGACTAGAAAGAGAACAGAGAAACTACAATTACGAAGGATAAACTCAGAGATAAACAAAGGATCACATAGAGAATAACACATTGAGGGAAAAGAAGAAGTTCCCAGATAGAAAAACAAGCCATATCTAATATTTCAAAAATTAAAAAGGATAACTAAATTTCTCTGAATTTGGATCATAATAGAAATGCAAAAGCATAAATGGAGAGTAATATAATTAGCAGAAGCACAGGTGAATGATTTAGCCTTTTTTTTTTTTTTTAACTACATTGGTGCGGTCACCTAAAAAAATGTGAAAATGTAGGCTACAATTATGGCAGGGTGTTTCCAAACAGAGGGAGCAAATTATTTTTCCCTCTCTGAGCTTGTTCTTCCTTCTACAAAAGACTGTAGTTTATTCTTAGATCAGTGGTTTCAAACTTAAAATATTACTCATGCACATAAATAATTAAATAAGTTAATTTTTTAATGTGTGTGCAGAAGTGATGGAGTCTCTCTTCTCCCCAAGACACATCAAGGCAGCCTCTGTAGGGATTTCTCACAAAGAGCTCTGTCTACTCTTTTTCCAAGGTCTGGACTGTGTTCCTACTTTCTTGAACTGACCCAAATTTTACATACTCTTCAAAATCCACCTCAGATTTCCTCCAGGAAGACTTAAATTACCCCTCCTCCTTTTCTCACTCCTTTGCAATTTCTTAGAGTCCTGAGTTACACATGTTTGCTTTGTCATCCCAAAGGAACTGTGAACTGCTTAAGGCAGCAGAGTGAAGATTCTCTACTTGCTAACTGTGAAACCTTGAGTAAATAACTAGACTTTGAGGTTCAGTTTCCTCATCTGTAAAATGGAAATGGATGTACTCACTCAAAAGGGTTTTTGTAAGAATCAAATGAAATAGGACATATAAAACACAGAGAAAAAGTGTGGCACTATTAATTTCATCCAATGTTTCCTTTGTTCCTGAGAAAACCCTAACCCTAACCCTAAACCTGGTTTTTCCCCTTATTTCAAAACTCATGATTTGTCTACTTTGCTTTGTTACTTGAGTGGAGGCTTCTTGGTTCCTGCCCTTAGGAAAGTCTCAATACTTCCTCTTTGAGTGGGTGCAGGATAAGAGGTGAGATATCACCCTAGATCAGATTGGCAAGGAGCAGCTAGGTCTTCCTCACCCTTCCAGGAAACACTCTGATCCAGCTTTGTCTCATCTGTGGGAACCCTTTCTGGTAGAATCACTCTGGGACATCAGGATTCATAGTCTTATCGTTGGGAATAGTCAAGTCCCTCCCTTGCTTTCTGAGTCTGGGTCTGAGGAGCTAAACCTTTCTCCAGAAGAGTCCTTTTTTGTTCCAGCCTTGCCCTTGTTTGTCTGTAGATCAATTCACAGTTCACTTTCCACCCACTATACCCTGGATTTTAAAATCACCCTCAGGCCTTTAGGGGGCTTCCCAGTTGGCACTAGTGGTAAAGAACCTGCCTGAGAATTCAGGAGATGCAAGAGACACTCAATCCCTGGGTCCCTGGGTTGGGAAGATCCCCTGGAGAAGGGCATGGCAACCCACTCCAGTATTTTTGCCTGGAAAATTCCATGAACAGAGGAACCTGGTGGCTATAATCCATGGGGTTGCAGAGAGTTGGACATGACTGAGTATGCATAAGCATGAGTCAGGCCCTTTGAGGAAGACTTCCGTTTCCTCCTGGGGTAGTCACTGAAGTTCACTAAGTGCTATTTCCCCTGGTACAGCAGTTGTGGTGTCTCCCGAGACCTAGGTGGATACCTGCAGATGCAGAATGATCATTTAAATAAACCCAGACAATTCAGCAAACCCAAATTTGGAAGGTCTGGGTATAGGAAAACTGTAATTTTCTTGATGCAACAGCTGCTGACAGATTTAACCTACTTCTCTTCACCACGCACCCAGCCGCCCACATCTTAGCCTGATATGCTGTCCAGAAGTCACACATGTGGTCCTGGAGGGAGGACTTGGCAGCAGCCCTTCCTTCCCCAGGGCATGGTGGGGCATTATGTATAACCAATAACTCACTGCTAAGGGTAAATGCATGAAGACAACAATTTCAGGCAAGGGTGGGTTTCTCCACTCCAGCTGAATTCCTGACAGAACAGACTGCTGGCTCCACCCTGACCTTAACAGGAGCACACTGACCTTCCTTCTTCTGTGTGAAAGAGAGAAATATGCCCAAGAGCTTTCAACAGTGGCTTGCCATTCACTCCTTCCTTGTCTTGATTTAGTCAGAAAAAATGGCATCCTAAAGTAGAATGGAGACAAACGCATGGACTTTTCAGAAGCCACTTCTTCCTAAAACACAGTCAGTGAACTGCATGTTGCTAAGGACATTTCTGACAAAGAGTAGGGCACAACAGAAGCATTGAGCATGGTTCTCTCTATCTGTCCACCATATTTGGCAAAGTTGCAAAGAATGAAAATCTCACCAGGAATGTTGAGGCCCTTGCCTTCCAAGCACAAGGAAGTTACAAAGCATTTTTACCTGGAATATCTGAGGCAACTTGGAAGCTAGGATTTATTGCCTGGGTACCTACTATTTGCCAGGCATTGGGCAAATGGCTTATACACTTGCCTCATTTCATCCTTACAACAACACGTGAAGTAAATAGTACAATGATTATTTTCTGATGAGGAAGTTGAGGCTCAGAATACCAGCAAGTACAAGAATCTGGATTCAAATCTTGCTCCTTCTTTGACTATTCTACACTGAGTAAGTAACCTTCATAATCTAGATCTCTTGTTAATCCACTGTATCCCAGGTCCTTGGGAAATCTTTGTAGTGAGTTTATGCTGAGTATGTAATGAGTGCTGTTCACGTATCATGTACTTGAGAGGATGTGACAGAAGTAGAAGACAGCTGAGGCCCTTTCTTTGAGAGGTTTTAAACCAATTACTAAGCACTACATGCAAGGAATGCATAACTAGGTTCAGAATTGCAGGGTGAGATGAGACTGAACCTAAGCGCCATGGGGACACTCAGTGAGGGAAGGATGGCTGTAGGACCTAGTCTCCATGGAGGTCTTCACAGGAAAACTGACCTGTGAAGGAGTAAGGCCTCCCTTAGGCAGAGCACTAGTGCCTAAAGAAGATTATGGGTCAGCCTTATACATGACCCAAACTTTTTTTTTTTCTCATATTATAAAAAGATTTCTTTCCAAAGTCTTTATTTTACAAGATTTCTTTCCAAAGTCTTTATTTTACAATGTACAGTAATCACAAAAATGATTCTTCCAGGCACATCCACTCTCTTCTCCACAGTAGGGTCATCATTGTACTCTCTTGTTGACTCTAGAGACCAGGTGGACAGATTAACAGAGTGGGTCTCATCCTAGCTTACCTGCAAGACTATGGTAAGTCTCCACCCACCCTTCCACTGGTCTTCAGTTTCCCTGGTGATAAAGTGTTGGTTATGGAAGAACAGTCTATGAGGTTGCTCCTCATGTTGGCATGCCATCGGTCCTCTCCTGCTCTGAAGTAGAGTGGGTATGGGGAGCAGGAGCCACCGGTCCCAGATCTGACCCAGGTCTGACTAGGTGTGTGCTTCTGGGGAACTACTTTTCACACACCAGGTGTCAGTTTTCCTGTCCATATA
This sequence comes from Bos mutus, assembly GCF_027580195.1. Lineage (NCBI taxonomy): Eukaryota > Metazoa > Chordata > Mammalia > Artiodactyla > Bovidae > Bos > Bos mutus. The sequence goes on from NC_091617.1 coordinate 76,808,960, forward strand.
ATGTCCAAGCTTAGGGATTTTATAAAGTCCCTTTCCACTGTGACATTTTATGAATCTAAAAATTATTCCTAATAAAAACATCCATTTGGATAAGAAAATAGAAAACACAAAATAGACCTCCTGAAGGCACCAAATTGAGTATTTGATGTTATTCAGTTAAATTGGTTGTGAATGGAATATAGCATCTTCTGCACAAACAATGACTCAGAAAATTAATTAGCTTCTGCTTTAATTAAATAATAATTCTATTTAATGCCAGTTAAAATACCACATCTGAGTCAATTGACTGCAGCATTGTGTATTTAATGTAGGAAACATGTTCCCTTGCCATGTGGAGCTGGGTTGATGACGGAGGTACTGGGGCTCTTAATTTCTAGCTAGTCATCCAGCATTCAGAACCACAGTATGAAAATTTCCAGAGGCCATGGGTGCAGCCTGCTCTGATGAAATCTTGCATACCTTAGCTTTCTTCATCAGATCATTTTGTAGGCCTTATTAGTAGCATTAAAGACAAAGAGAAAATCAAATAACAGCTCTGAATTTTCCAGATGCATTTTCAGAATCCAAGCCATGTCTACCCAGTGCAGCATCATTCCAGAAAACTCCAGTTATGGCTGGGCTAAAGAGACTTTTTGACATCTCTGAACTAGTATGATATCACTCATTAGATTCCTGCATAGCTGAGACAGTGGAACCACTGAATAATAATAATAATAGTCTTCCTACTGTTGCAACCAGATATAATCTTTCTCTCCTTCAAAACAACATGACTCTGGTTTATGCTAGCTTAAGGCAGCCACCATACCCCATATTAGATTTTGTGTGTATATGTATATAATTGTGTTATATCTGACTTCAGTTGTGTCTTATTTTCTTGACTTAATAGGTATATTAATAAAGGCTGCTTTAAAAATACTTTATAATATTTTTCCATACATTAATAATACTTTTGGAATTTCTTTTTTTTTTTTTAATTTAATAATTTTAAAACATGTGTTCCCCATCCTGAACCCTCCTCCCTCCTCCCTCCCCATACCATCCCTCTGGGTCATCCCAGTGCACCAGCCCCAAGCATCCAGCATCGTGCATTGAACCTGGACTGGCATCTCGTTTCATACATGACATTTCACATGTTTCAATGCCATTCTCCCAAATCTTCCCACCCTCTCCCTCTCCCACAGAGTCCATAAGCCTGTTCTATACATCAGTGTCTCTTTTGCTGTCTCGTATACAGGGTTATCATTACCATCTTTCTAAATTCCATATATATGTGTTAGTATACTGTATTGGTGTTTTTCCTTCTGGCTTACTTCACTCTGTATAATAGGCTCCAGTTTCATCCACCTCATTAGAACTGATTCAAATGTATTCTTTTTAATGGCTGAGTAGTACTCCATTGTGTATATGTACCACAGCTTTCTTATCCATTCATCTGCTGATGGACATCTAGGTTGCTTCCATGTCCTGGCTATTATAAACAGTGCTGCGATGAACATTGGGGTACACGTGTCTCTTTCCCTTCTGGTTTCCTCAGTGTGTATGCCCAGCAGTGGGATTGCTGGATCATAAGGCAGTTCTATTTCCAGTTTTTTAAGGAATCTCCACACTGTTCTCCATAGTGGCTGTATTAGTTTGCATTCCTACCAACAGTGTAAGAGGGTTCCCTTTTCTCCACATCCTCTCCAGCATTTATTATTTGTAGACTTTTGGGTCGCAGCCATTCTGACTGGTGTGAAATGATATCTCATAATGGTTTTGATTTGCATTTCTCTGATAATGAGTGATGTTGAGCATCTTTTCATGTGTTTGTTAGCCATCTGTATGTCTTCTTTGGAGAAATGTCTATTTAGATCTTTGGCCCATTTTTTGATTGAGTCATTTATTTTTCTGGAGTTGAGCTGTAGGAGTTGCTTGTATATTTTTGAGATTAGTTGTTTTGGAATTTCACAAGAACTTTTGAACTCAGTATGTATTATTGTCCCTTTTTTGCAGATTAGAATATTGAAGCTCAAAGCATTTAAGCAATTTACTCAAGTTTACAGTTCCAGTCTTCACTTTGCCCAACTGCCTCTAGACATCACTCTGTCCCTAGTAGGAACACGTGCCTGCATGCTAAGTCCCTTCAGTTGTGTCAGACTCTTTGCAATCCTATGGACTATAGCCTGCCAGGCTCTTCTGTCCATAGGACTTCCCATGCAAGAATTCTGGAGTGGGTTACCATGCCCTCCTCCAGGGGATCTTCCTGACCCATGGATCAAACCTGCATCTTTTATGTCTCCTGCATTGGTAGGTGGATTCTTTACCACTAGCACCACTTGGGAAGCCCCAGTAGGAACACAATAGGTGTCAAAATGAAAGGATGAGAGGTGGCTTCTTCCTAAGGAACTTCGCCCAAGGATCACTGAACCTTATGGCTATACGAGGAAGATCTTCTTTGTTGTCTCTTTACACAGGTGGTGGTGTGGTGGTTTAGGCGCTAAGTTATGTCCAACTCTTGCGACCCCATGGAGACTCCTAGGCTCCTCTGTCCATGGGATTCTTCAGGCAAGAATACTGGAGTGGACTGGGTAGTCAACAGTTATCTAATGGGAGACCTGAAAGCACCAGCCGACAAGAAGTTTAAAAAAAAGATAAAACTTTTTTTCAGATATAATACCAAGTGTAGTTAATTAGAAATGACCATAAAATATTTGCTACTTTTCCCCCTGAAAGATGGGGTTTAAGTTTTCTCTCCTTGAACCTGGGCTGGCTTTAGTGACTTGCCAATAAATTTTACAGAAATGACATTCTGGGAATTGTAAAATTAGGTAATTAAAAGTCTTGAAACTAGACTTCCTGGAATATTTTCTCTGGGAGCCCTTGATTCTCCATGAAGAAAATCAGCTACCCAGGAGTCACCATGCTGGTACGGTCCTATGTGGGTACATTTGTCGATAGTCCTAACTAGTCCTAGCCTGCCAGCCGTCACTGCCAAGGTATGAGACATGGGAATAAAGCTGTCTAAGGGCCTCTAGACCAACCATCTGCCAGTTTAACACTATCATATGACCTCCGTTAACACCATGTGGAGCAGAAATATTGCTCAGTTGACTCTGTTCCAGAATTCCTGACCCTCAAAATCATGAGATATAATAAAAGGGTGATTGTTTTGTCACTTAGGTCTCGGGTAATTTGTCACTTAGCAATAGATTACAGGAATACAAAATTACAAAGAACTAGGAAAAGGGGTAACTATAATGCCATGAAACCTGTTGTTTGTTTCTTCAGTGAAATTAGAAGTTAAAATTTACAAGTCCTGTACCTTATCTACTCAGTCTCCCCCCAAAATCCAGAAATCAACTGCCACTCTGCAAGTCCAGGCCCTTTTTTCCTTTCTCTTTATAAATTCAATACACCTGCTTGGAGTACTATGTGTGGTGCATTGTACTGGCTAGTGACAATGGGCTTAAACTCATATGGTACAAAATATATAAATTAGCAATTACAATAGAGATAATTCCCACCAAGGTTAAGTACACAGACATTGGAGTCAGACCACTGGAATTCAAATTACTGCTACAGTGCTAAAGATCTTGGGAAACTGGTCAGCCTCTTATAGGCTCAGTTTCCTCAGCTCTAAAACGGGGATAGTATCTTATCTTAGAGATTTATTCTGAGAATTAAAGGAAATGAAAATTATTAGCCCTAAATTGTCATTAAAGTAAATGTCTTCACCATGCTCTCTATATAATTGGGGTATGCCAAGGAGCCATGGGGGCATCAAGGAAAGACCTACCACATGGAGGGTGCGTGACTTCACGAGAGTATAAGGCATTTTGGAGTTAGCCGGGGTTTCACATTTAGAAAAAGTAAATCCTTGCCTGAAAGAGATATATTTCTTTGTAAGACAAACTGCTGGCCCTTTGAGTGTGGAAGGGGCCCAGTATAGTCAACCTACCACCAATGGTTAATTGGGCTCCTGGACTAAGATTGCCATATTAAGGGATTAGTGTTGGTCTCTCTTGCTGAAATATTGAACATGCAGAGGCAGCAGCTAAGTCAGTTTTGGGAAGTGGAAGTCTGTGTTGGTGGAACCTCGAGTAAACTTCATCTCTGCCTCTATGGCCACTCCATTCTTGAACCCTTTGTGTCCATTCTGATGTGGTCAAGCATAAAAGCTGCCTGAATTCAATTGGCCAAATTATTTTGTCTGCTTGGTTGTTTATTGCTTCTTTAAACTGTCTGGTAGACATTTAACATGTGATGTAAAAATGTTCACTATTTATGTCCACTCCTGTGTATCTACTCCCATACTCCATTAGATCCATATCCCAGATCTTTTTTTCCAATATTCTTGACCAGATATCTAGGCCATTGGCCACTACCCAGGGCTTTATGTGTATTCACTCATGAGTCACATCTCCTTCCAAATAGGTTCATGCTCAGCGCCACACATTGGGAAGACTTTTCTTTTCAACTGACCCTCAGGGCTACCACTGAAAGTAATTGTAATGTAGCACCATCTATTTCTGCTTGTATCCATACAAACCCAAGCTCATCTATTTGTAATTAAGCCACCTAAAGGTCCCTCTAGTCAAGGCTATGGTTTTTCCAGTGGTCATGTATGGATGTGAGAGTTGGAATGTGAAGAAAGCTGAGTGCTGAAGAATTGATGCTTTTCAACTGTGGTGCTGGAGACTTTTGTAAGTCCCTTGGACTGCAAGGACATCCAATCAGTCCATCCAAAAGGAGATCAGTCCTGGGTGTTCATTGGAAGGACTGATGCTGAGGCTGAAACTCCAATACTTTGGCCACCTCATGCAAAGAGTTGATTCATTGGAAAGGACCCTGATTCTGGGAGGGATTGGGGGCATGAGGAGAAGGGGACAACAGAGGATAAGATGGCTGGATGGCATCACTGACTTGATGCACATGAGTTTGGGTGAACTCCGGGAGTTGGTGATGGACAGGGAGGCCTGGTGTGCTGCGATTCATGGGGTCACAAAAGTCGGACACAACTGAGCAACTGAACTAAACTGAACTGAAGCTCATCCATCTGTAACCAAGCTTGGGGTTTTTTTCCTCCTTATTTAGGATCCCCCATATGATCACCATTTCCCTGGTGGCTCAGATGATAAAGATCTGCCTGCAATGCAGGAGACCAGGGTTCAGTCCCTGGATCAGGAAGATCCCCTGGAGGAGGAAATGGCTACCCACTTCAGTATTCTTGCCTGGACATTTCTATGGACAGGGGAGCCTAGTGGGATACAGTCAGACATGACTGAAGTGACTTAGCACACACATAAGATTGTAAATGTAAACCAGGGGAAGAGCACTGGTACAATTGTGGTGGGTGATGGAGAAAGTTGGACTATATATTATGCAATTTATCATATTCTCAGTACTTCTCAGGTTCAATGCCAATTTATAATGACTATTGCTGGGCCCATATGATTTCATTTTGGTGGATGTCTGAGAACTCAACTCATAATTGATAGTTCTAGACTCATGATAACTTGGTAACTTGTAGTTAAACTATTTTTCTCTACCAGGGACCAGTAACATGCCAAGAGATATTCTTTAAAGGGTCTAGAATTCTCTATCGCTGAGAACACAGCATTACTTCAGAATGTGAAGGGCCTGTGTGGCAATTCTTTAACTGAAATTTGCCTTAAGTTCCATACTGTGTCTTTTCCCACCATTGACAGTTCCACCACCATAGATTCTACTGGATCACTTGATCCAAGTGGCAGGACTGATTCTATTGTGGTCTGGATCAGCTGCAAAACTGTTGGCTGCTCTAGGCCCTACTTAAGGCTGGCAGACTTCTATATCTCATGGTATATGGGCAAGAGTATTATTTCTAAGTGTATAAGATTTTGTCTACAGAACCCAAAGGAGGTCTACTATATGCTGTGCTTCCTTCTTTGCAGGATGGGTTATAACATGCAGCAATATATCTTTTACTTTGGAATGAATTTTTCTGCATAATTCTATTCAACCTCAAGTTAATGAGAGAGGGAAGAAAGGAGAAAAGGTTGAGTAGGTCTGAGGATCTAATGTTTAACTGGTGACTATGGTTGATGACACTGTATTGTATCATTGAAATCTACAAAGACAGCAGAACTTGTATGTTCACATCAAATACATATAGTGATGGGTGTGTTAATTAGTTAGATGGGAGGAATTCTTTTACAATGTATGCACTATGTTAAATCATTTGAATGTACACTTTAAATATCTTACAATTCTGTCAATTATATTTCAATAAAGCTAGAAGGAAAAACTTATATGCAGAGTACATCATGAGAAACGCTGGGCTGGAAGAAGCACAAGATGGCATCAAGATTGCTGGGAGAAATATCAATAACCTCAGATACGCAGATGACATCACCCTTATGGCAGAAAGTGAAGAGGAACTAAAAGCCTCTTGATTAAAGTGAAAGAGGAAAGTGAAAAAGTTGGCTTACAGCTCAACATTCAGAAAACTAAGATCATGGCATCTGGTCCCATCACTTCATGGGAAATGTATGGGGAAACAGTGGAAACAGTGTCAGACTTTATCTTTTTGGGTTCCAAAATCACTGCAGATGGTGACTGCAGCCATGAAATTAAAAGATGCTTACTCCTTGGAAGAAAAGTTATGACCAACTTAGATAGCATATTAAAAAGCAGAGACATTACTTTGCCAACAAAGGTCCATCTAGTCAAGGCTATGGTTTTTCCAGTGGTCATGTATGGATATGAGAGTTGGACTGTGAAGAAAGCTAAGCACCGAAGAACTGACACTTTTGAACTGTGGTGTTGGAGAAAACTCTTGAGAGTCCCTTGGACTGCAAGGAGATCCAACCAGTCCATTCTGAAGGAGATCAGCCCTGGGTGTTCTTTGGAAGGAATGATGCTAAAGCTGAAACTCCAGTACTTTGGCCACCTCATGCGAAGAGTTGACTCATTGGAAAAGACTCTGATGCTGGGAGGGATTGGGAGCAGGAGGAGAAGGGGACGACAGAGGATGAGATGGCTGGATGGCATCACCAACTCGATGGACGTGAGTTTGAGTGAACTCTGGGAGTTGGTGATGGACAGGGAGGCCTGGCGTGCTGCGATTCATGGGGTTGCAAAGAGTCGTACACGACTCAGCGACTGAACTGAACTGAGAAGGAAAAAAAAAGAAGAAAGGTAGAGGTATGACTAATAAGGAAAGCTGTCAGGAATCCTTAAATAAAAGCTGCTCATCTAGAAGCCCTCATCACCTGGGAATAAGCCTGCCTCAGTGTACCTGCAGAGTTCAGTCCTTGGCTGAGGGCGGGTTCAGGGAGGGCAGTTGCAGTGTGAATGCAATAACTGAGGCCCAGGTCCTTATGCTCTTACCAGTACAACATCAGAAACAAAACTCTTACTGTCAAACTGATCCAAATTGAGTTGAATTCAGAAACAGAGCTCAAATCATATAAGCATACAATGACTGCAAGTAACTCTTCCTGCCTGAAGGAATAATTATGGAGTGACTCTGAAGGAATTGTGGAAGGACTCTGCTGAATTTCCTAGGCTTTTTCCAACCAACCTCTACATCCTATTCAACTCCATCAGTTTTTGTCTTTGTTGGACAAGAAAAGGAATATTTTATGGAAATTTCAGTATAGAAAGGAAAGATAGTACTTCTCACCACTTTCAAGCTCATCACCTGAAAATTATCTAGAAGTAGCCCATGAACAGTTTTTGTGCTGTAGCACAAGAACTGGCAAATTTTATATAGAGGATCAGAGAGTGAACATTTTTCATAGACAGCATGGCCTCTGTTGCAACCTTGCCTTTGTACCATAAACACAGCTATAGACAATACACAAACAAATGGACAGGACTGTGTTCCATAAAACTTTATTTGTAAACAAAGAGGCTGGCCAGATTTGGGGCATAAGCCATTGTTTATATCATGAAAAGGGACCAAAAATTAAGTCTCAAAATTTCTGTTCTTAACTCTTCTAATCAACAAAATTTCACCCTGGAAAAGTTATTTTCTCCTTATGTCCCCATATGTAGTATGTGCATGTTTACAGTACCTAGCACAGTGTCTGATGTGTGGTAAAAAAAAAAAAAGTTTTCAGAGTCAGCAAATGCATAGCTACAAGATAGACTTTGGCTGGATAATTTCCACTTCAAAATTTAATATTCTCTGAAAATATCATCTAATCTAGGTAGTTAAATTTATTTCCAGACCTCTGTTAATCTTGGATTTTGCATGTCCCCAGGCTAATGAGATCAAACAAAAATGTAAAATGTTCTAGTTATCTAAATCAAGTATGTGGGGCCTACATTCGAGGGCATTGTTGAAGAGTTTGAAATGTCTCTCTAAGCTTGCCAATCATTTTGATTTAAAAGAATCCCAAAGAAGGATAGGAGTCCATTTTGGAAATCAACAAGATCATATTCATGTCACCCATTGCTTTCCATCCATAATCCTGTGTTCAGTGATTCAGACCTTAGCTTGCTTGTCATGAGCTCTAATACCAATTTTTTTTTTACCCATGCCATAAGCAAGGCATAATAAATAAAATATCAGATGAATGTTTGGCTTCAGATTTAGAAATCAAAATTATAGAATATGAGAATGGTAGGGATTTTATATATCATCTAATCCTCATTTTACATTGAAGAAACTAAAATTCTAGTGTAGTTATCTAGAAAGATTATACATCAGATCAAGCCTCTTTTCTATTTAAAATTCTCCAATAACTTCCTCACCATTTATTCACTCAAGAGATGTTTATCTAGCATCTGGCTGTATATTGGAGACTTAATTCTGCACAAAACATACTTTTCCTTCTCTTGTGGAGCTTTCATTTTGGTAGAAAAGAAGACATTAAACAAATGATTACAAAATATAGTTATAAACTGACCAAGAAGTACTACAAATGAAGAGTGTTATGTAAAACAGGGTGGGACAAAGACTGGGAATAAAAGCCCATGAGGTAGAAAGGATGATAGCATAGGAAATTTTGAGAAGAAAAGAAAAATGAGTTGGTTAATTTCTAGTTAGAGTTGGGGGGAAAGTAGTATAAAATAAGGTTAGTGAGTTAGGCTGGGGTCAGATCATGAAAGCTCTGAAGATCATATAAAGAATGGAAATCTAAAGATGGTTTTTTGTTTGTTTGTTTGTTTGTTTTTATTTTTGCCTGAAAATATGATGATCACTTCTGCATTAAAAATGATCTGCTACTCTGGCTCCTTTATGGCAGCCTATTAGAAAGAGCTAAGATCAGAAGCAGGCTGATGAGCTAGAAAGCTATTGCAATAATCTAAGGGAAGATGACTGTATCTTAGACTAGGGTCCTGGCAGAAGAGATGAAGTGTCATTGAGAGATATGGAATACATTTTGAATCAACAGAGCTTGATGAATTTTTGGAAAAGATGAGTTATGCTATATGCTACCAGACCCATGTAATATGACATAAAGAAGACACTTACGAAGAAAATTTGTTGACTCAATGATTAAGATCCAGAAAGGTCAAGTGAGGGTCAGTCACACAGTAAAGAAAGTAGAGTACAATCTAGACCCTAAGTTTCTTAACTTCCATTCAAGGGCTATTTTTAGTCTACTTTTCTATCCCTCTACTTTATCAGCTCTAGAATGCTATCATAATAGTTCTCCTATGCAAATAAAAAATTTATGCAACTTTATGTCAACAGTTTGAATTCTGTCTCCTTGACTTGCTACCCAGGTAACAAATGAATAAATTTCTTCATATAAAAATGGTGATAACTTATTAAGCAAAAATGTATTGATATTAATCATTACTCTTGGTTCTAAAACTAAGAAAATGATGGGGAGAACACTGTCAAAATCACTAGAATCATGGGACTTTTAGTTAGTGAAGAATAAATGTGTACATTATTGTCCCTTTTCCATCCCTGCCCCTTCTGTAACACAGGAAACCAGAAGCTAACACTTCCTTACTGCTTTGTCAGCTGACAGCTACCTAGGTTCTGTGAATGGGAGGCATTGGTGCAAAACTGGAAAGCAGAAGGCAGAAAAGATTATTTTACCTCATGTTTGGAAATGCCTCATGCCCTGGCAACAGCAATGGCAACACGTGTGGGTTTCTGGGTTCCTGCTCAGGCAGCAATCTCTAATGTACAAGGGAAAGGGCTCATTCAGGAAATAAGGAGTCATTATGCCACCCTTATAGCAGAAAGTGAAGAGGAACTAAAAAGCCTCTTGATGAAAGTGAAAGAGGAAAGTGAAGGGGGAGGAGCCAAGATGGTGGAGGAGTAGGACGGGGAGAACACTTTCTCCCCCACGAATTCATCAAAAGAGCATTTAAACGTCGAGTAAATTCCACAAAACAACTTCTGAATGCCGGCAGAGGACATCAGGCACCCAGAAAAGCAACCCAAGTCTTCAAAAGGAGGTAGGAAAAAATATTAAAGACAAAAAAAGAGACAAAAGAGGGAGGGACGGAGTTCTGTCCCAGGAAGGGAGTCTTAAAAAGAGAGAAGTTTCCAAACACCAGGAAACCTTCTCACTGCCGAATCTGTGCTGAGCTTTGGAAGCACAGAGGGCAACGTAACAGGGAGAAAAAATAAATAAACAATTGAAACTCGCAGATTGCGAGCCCTACGGTAACTCCCCCAGCGGAGAAGCAGCGCAGAAGCCTGCACACGCCATTAGCAAGCGGGGGCTGGGCAGGGAGGCGCGGCGTGAGCTGCATCACTTAGAGTAAGAACCTGGCCTGAATACCCTGAACGCTATCTGAGCGAAATAATTTAGGCTAGCAAACCAGACTGTGGGATGTCTACCACGCGAAAAGCCAGCCCTAACCTAAGACACCACCAGGCCCGCGCACGGAACAAAGGACTGAACAGAGATAGCTGGCTGCAGACCTTCCCCCTCCGGTGACAGGCAGCCAGAGCCGGAAGAGGGCAATCGCAGCCCCAGAGAGACATTATCTATAAAACTGTAAGCAGGCTTCTTTGCTAACTAAAACTTCTTGGGGGTCTGTACGGTCAACATCTGCCTGAGAAGGTGCGCGGGTTGTACACCCAGATAACTGAGTGGCGGGGAGGCAATAAGTCGCAGCAATGGCGCTCGCCAAACACCTCATCACCTGAGCTGCTCGGACCTGGGAAGAGCACAAAACGCAGGCCCAACCGAGTCTGCACCTCTGAGGACTACCCGAGTGCCTGAACCTGAGCAGCTTGGACCTGGGAGCTGCATGCAGCTCAGGGCCGGCCTCGGATGGTTCCTGGCGGAACAACCTAGAGCCCGAGCAGTGTGGGCAGGGAGGCTACATGCACCGTGAGCAGGGGCAGACCCAGTGTGGCTGAGGCACTGCGAGTGCACGCCAGTGTTATTTGTTTGCAGCATCCCTCCCTCCCTCCCCACAGCGCGACTGAACAAGTGAGCCTAAAAAATAAAAATAAAAAAAAGTGTCCTCCACCGTCCCCTTTGTGTCAGGGTGGAAACCAGACACTGAAGAGACCAGCAAACAGAAGAAGCTATAACAGAGGGAAACACCTTGGAAGCTACAGGCAATAGATTAAAACCCTGTGGTTACTACGGACTACATAGGAAGGGGCCTATAGATCTTGAGAAATGTAAGTCGGACCAAGGAACTAGCCAAAAATGAACTGAACCCACAATACTCACAACAAAACCAGAGAAAGTCCTAGATATATTTTTACTATTTTTACGATCATTCTTTTTTTTTTTAATTTTTAAAAAAAATTTAAGTCCTCTATTGTTCCTCCAATTTTCACTTTTATAACCTATTACTTTGCAAAAAAAAAAGACCCTATTTTTTTCTTCTTCAGCAAACTTCATATATATATATTTTATAATTTTTTGACCTTTTTTTTTTTTTTTCTTTTTTTCTTTAACATTGTATTTTTGAAATTCCAAACTCTACTCTAGATTTTTAATTTTAGCTTTTTGGTATATGTTATCAATTTTGTACCTATAGTTTTTTTATAATTTCTGTGACTTTTTTTTCTGTTTCTTTCTCTTCTTCTTTTATATAACATTGTATATCTGAAATTCCAAACTCTACTCTAGATTTTTAATTTATGCTTTTTGGTATTTGATATCAATTTTGTACCTGTATTTTCTTTATAATTTTTGCGATATTGTTTGTTTTTGTTTGTTTGTTTGTTTTCTCTCTTTATTTTTCTTCTTCTTTTCTTTTAACATTGTATTCTTGAAATTCCAAACTCTACTCTAGATTTTTAACTTTAGCTTTTTGGTATTAGTTATCAATTTTGTACCTATATTTTCTTTATAATTTTCGCGACCTTGTTTGTTTTTGTTTGTTCGCTTTTTCTCTCTTTCTTTTCCTTCTTCTTTTCTTTAACATCGTATTTTTGAAATTCCAAACTCTACTCTAGATTTTAAATTTTTGCTTTTATGTATTTGTTACCAATTTTGTACCTTTAAGAACCCAATCTTCAGTACCCATTTTTCACTAGGGAGTGAGATTACTGGCTTGACTGCTCTCTCTCCCTTTGGACTCTGCTTTTTCTCCACCAGGTCGCCTGTGTCTCCTCCCTAACCCCTCTCTACTCTACCCAACTCTGTGAATTTCTGTGTGTTCCAGACAGTGGAGAACACTTAGGGAACTGATTACTGGCTGGATCTGTCTCCCTCCTTTTCATTCCCCCCTTTTATCCTTCTAGCCACTTCTGTCTCCTTCCTCCTTCTTCTCTTCCCTGTATAACTCCGTGAACATCTCTGAGTGGTCCAGTTGTGGAGTGCACATAAGGAAGTGATTACTGGCTAGCCCACTCTCCCCACTATTGATTCCACCTCATCTCATTTGGGTCACCTCTAACTCCCTCCTCCCTCTTCTCTTCTCCATGTAATGCTGTGAACCTCTCTGAGTGACCCTCACTGTAGAGAAACTTTTCATCTTTAACGTAGATGTTTTATCAATGGTGCTGTATAGAAGAAGTTTTGAAACTACTGTAAAAATAAGACCAATAACTGGAAGGAAGCAGGAGGCTTAAGTCCAAACCCCGACTCCAGGGAATTCCTGACTCCAAGGAACATTAATTGACAGGAGCTCATCAAATGCCTCCATACCGACACAGAAACCAAGCACCACACAAGGGCCAACAAGTTCCAGGACAAGACATACCAAGCAAATTCTCCAGCAACAAAGGAATATAGCCCTGAGCTCCAAGATACAGGCTGCCCAGAGTCACCCCAAAACCACAGACATCTCATAACTCATTACTGGACATTTCATTGCACTCCAGAGAGAAGAAATAGAGCTCCACCCACCAGAACACCGACACAAGCTTCCCTAACCAGGAAACCTTGACAAGCCACCTGTACAAACCCACACACAGCGAGGAAACGCCATAATAAAGAGAACTCCACAAACGGCCAGAATACAGAAAGGACACCCCAAACTCAGCAATTTAAACAAGATGAAGAGACAGAGGAATACCCAGCAGATAAAGGAACAGGATAAATGCCCACCAAACCAAACCAAAGAGGAAGAGATAGGGAATCTACCTGATAAAGAATTCCAAATAATGATAGTGACATTGATCCAAAATCTTGAAATTAAAATGGAATCACAGATAAATAGCCTGGAGACAAGGATTGAGAAGATGCAAGAAAGGTTTAACAAGGACCTAGAAGAAATAAAAAAGAGTCAATATATAATGAATAATGCAATAAATGAAATTAAAAACACTCTGGAGGCAACAAATAGTAGAATAACAGAGGCAGAAGATAGGATTAGTGAATTAGAAGATAGAATGGTAGAAATAAATGAATCAGAGAGGATAAAAGAAAAACGAATTAAAAGAAATGAGACAATCTCAGAGACCTCCAGGACAATATTAAATGCTACAACATTCGAATCATAGGGATCCCAGAAGAAGAAGACAAAAAAAAAAAAAAAGACCATGAGAAAATACTTGAGGAGATAATAGTTGAAAACTTCCCTAAAATGGGGAAGGAAATAATCACCCAAGTCCAAGAAACCCAGAGAGTCCCAAACAGGATAAACCCAAGGCAAAACACCCCAAGACACATATTAATCAAATTAACAAAGATCAAACACAAAGAACAAATATTAAAAGCAGCAAGGGAAAAACAACAAATAACACACAAGGGAATTCCCATAAGGATAACAGCTGATCTTTCAATAGAAACTCTTCAAGCCAGGAGGGAATGGCAAGACATACTTAAAATGATGAAAGAAAATAACCTACAGCCCAGATTATTGTACCCAGCAAGGATCTCATTCAAGGATGAAGGAGAAATCAAAAGCTTCTCAGACAAGCAAAAGCTGAGAGAATTCTGCACCACCAAACCAGCTCTCCAACAAATACTAAAGGATATTCTCTAGACAGGAAACACAAAAACGGTGTATAAACTCGAACCCAAAACAATAAAGTAAATGGCAACGGGATCATACTTATCAGTAATTACCTTAAACGTAAATGGGTTGAATGCCCCAACCAAAAGACAAAGACTGGCTGAATGGATACAAAAACAAGACCCCTACATATGTTGTCTACAAGAGACCCACCTCAAAACAGGGGACACATACAGACTGAAAGTGAAGGGCTGGAAAAAGATTTTCCATCCAAATAGGGACCAAAAGAAAGCAGGATTAGCAATACTCGTATCAGATAAAATAGACTTTAAAACGAAAGCTGTGAAAAGAGACAAAGAAGGTCACTACATAAGGATCAAAGGTGCATATATATTTATAATTGTTATATCTTCTTCTTGGATTGATCCTTTGATCATTGCTAATCCTGCTTTCTTTTGGTCCCTATTTGGATGGAAAATCTTTTTCCAGCCCTTCACTTTCAGTCTGTATGTGTCCCCTGTTTTGAGGTGGGTCTCTTGTAGACAACATATGTAGGGGTCTTGTTTTTGTATCCATTCAGCCAGTCTTTGTCTTTTGGTTGGGGCATTCAACCCATTTACGTTTAAGGTAATTACTGATAAGTATGATCCCGTTGCCATTTACTTTATTGTTTTGGGTTCGAGTTTATACACCGTTTTTGTGTTTCCTGTCTAGAGAATATCCTTTAGTATTTGTTGGAGAGCTGGTTTGGTGGTGCAGAATTCTCTCAGCTTTTGCTTGTCTGAGAAGCTTTTGATTTCTCCTTCATCCTTGAATGAGATCCTTGCTGGGTACAATAATCTGGGCTGTAGGTTATTTTCTTTCATCATTTTAAGTATGTCTTGCCATTCCCTCCTGGCTTGAAGAGTTTCTATTGAAAGATCAGCTGTTATCCTTATGGGAATTCCCTTGTGTGTTATTTGTTGTTTTTCCCTTGCTGCTTTTAATATTTGTTCTTTGTGTTTGATCTTTGTTAATTTGATTAATATGTGTCTTGGGGTGTTTTGCCTTGGGTTTATCCTGTTTGGGACTCTCTGGGTTTCTTGGACTTGGGTGATTATTTCCTTCCCCATTTTAGGGAAGTTTTCAACTATTATCTCCTCAAGTATTTTCTCATGGTCTTTTTTTTTTTTTTTTTCTTCTTCTTCTGGGATCCCTATGATTCGAATGTTGTAGCATTTAATATTGTCCTGGAGGTCTCTGAGATTGTCTCATTTCTTTTAATTCGTTTTTCTTTTATCCTCTCTGATTCATTTATTTCTACCATTCTATCTTCTAATTCACTAATCCTATCTTCTGCCTCTGTTATTCTACTATTTGTTGCCTCCAGAGTGTTTTTAATTTCATTTATTGCATTATTCATTATATATTGACTCTTTTTTATTTCTTCTAGGTCCTTGTTAAACCTTTCTTGCATCTTCTCAATCCTTGTCTCCAGGCTATTTATCTGTGATTCCATTTTAATTTCAAGATTTTGGATCAATGTCACTATCATTATTTGGAATTCTTTATCAGGTAGATTCCCTATCTCTTCCTCTTTGGTTTGGTTTGGTGGGCATTTATCCTGTTCCTTTATCTGCTGGGTATTCCTCTGTCTCTTCATCTTGTTTAAATTGCTGAGTTTGGGGTGTCCTTTCTGTATTCTGGCAGTTTGTGGAGTTCTCTTTATTATGGCGTTTCCTCGCTGTGTGTGGGTTTGTACAGGTGGCTTGTCAAGGTTTCCTGGTTAGGGAAGCTTGTGTCGGTGTTCTGGTGGGTGGAGCTCTATTTCTTCTCTCTGGAGTGCAATGAAATGTCCAGTAATGAGTTATGAGATGTCTGTGGTTTTGGGGTGACTCTGGGCAGCCTGTATCTTGGAGCTCAGGGCTGTATTCCTTTGTTGCTGGAGAATTTGCTTGGTATGTCTTGCCCTGGAACTTATTGGCCCTTGTGTGGTGCTTGGTTTCTGCGTCGGTATGGAGGCATTTGATGAGCTCCTGTCAATGCACCCAACACGGGAGCACCACAGTACGTAAGACAAATGCTAACAAGAATGAAAGGAGAAATTAACAATAACACAATAATAGTGGGAGACTTTAATACCCCACTCACACCTATGGATAGATCAACTAAACAGAAAATTAACAAGGAAACACAAACTTTAAACGATACAATAGACCAGTTAGACCTAATTGATATCTATAGGACATTTCATCCCAAAACAATGAATTTCACCTTTTCTCAAGTGCACATGGAACCTTCTCCAGGATAGATCACATCCTGGGCCATAAAGCTAGCCTTGGTAAATTCAAAAAAATAGAAATCATTCCAAGCATTTTTTCTGACCACAATGCAGTAAGATTAGATCTCAATTACAGGAGAAAAACTATTAAAAATTCCAACATATGGAGGCTGAACAACACGCTGCTAAATAACCAACAAACCACAGAAGAAATCAAAAAAGAAATCAAAATTTGCATAGAAATGAATGAAAATGAAAACAAAACAACCCAAAACCTGTGGGACATGGTAAAAGCAGTCCTAAGGGGAAAGTTCATAGCAATACAGGCACACCTCAAGAAACAAGAAAAAAGTCAAATAAATAACCTAACTCTACACCTAAACCAACTAGAAAAGGAAGAAATGAAGAACCCCAGGGTTAGTAGAAGGAAAGAAATCTTAAAAATTAGAGCAGAAATAAATGCAAAAGAAACAAAAGAGACCATAGCAAAAATCAACAAAAGCAAAAGCTGGTTCTTTGAAAGGATAAATAAAATTGACAAACCATTAGCCAGACTCATCAAGAAACAAAGGGAGAAAAATCAAATCAACAAAATTAGAAACGAAAATGGAGAGATCACAACAGACAACACAGAAATACAAAGGATCATAAGAGACTACTATCAGCAATTATATGCCAATAAAATGGACAACGTGGAAGAAATGGACAAATTCTTAGAAAAGTACAACTTTCCAAAACTCGACCAGGAAGAAATAGAAAATCTTAACAGACCCATCACAAGCACGGAAATTGAAACTGTAATCAAAAATCTTCCAGCAAACAAAAGCCCCAGTCCAGACAGCTTCACAGCTGAATTCTACCAAAAATTTAGAGAAGAGCTAACACCTGTCCTGCTCAAACTCTTCCAAAAAATTGCAGAGGAAGGTAAACTTCCAAACTCATTCTATGAGGCCACCATCACCCTAATACCAAAACCTGACAAAGATCCAACAAAAAACGAAAACTACAGGCCAATATCACTGATGAACATAGATGCAAAAATCCTTAACAAAATTCTAGCAATCAGAATCCAACAACATATTAAAAAGATCATACACCATGATCAAGTGGGCTTTATCCCAGGGATGCAAGGATTCTTCACTATCCGCAAATCAATCAATGTAATACACCACATTAACAAATTGAAAAATAAAAACCATATGATTATCTCAATAGATGCAGAGAAAGCCTTTGACAAAATTCAACACCCATTTATGATAAAACTCTCCAGAAAGCAGGAATAGAAGGAACATACCTCAACATAATAAAAGCTATATATGACAAACCCACAGCTAACATTATCCTCAATGGTGAAAAATTGAAAGCATTTCCTCTAAAGTCAGGAACAAGACAAGGGTGCCCACTTTCACCATTACTATTCAACATAGTTTTGGAAGTTTTGGCCACAGCAATCAGAGCAGAAAAAGAAATAAAAGGAATCCAAACTGGAAAAGAAGAAGTAAAACTCTCACTATTTGCAGATGACATGATCCTCTACATAGAAAACCCTAAAGATTCCACCAGAAAATTACTAGAAATAATCAATGACTATAGTAAAGTTGCAGGATATAAAATCAACACACAGAAATCCCTTGCATTCCTATACACTAATAATGAGAAAACAGAAAGAGAAATTAAGGAAACAATTCCATTCACCATTGCAATGGAAAGAATAAAATACTTAGGAATACATCTACCTAAAGAAACTAAAGACCTATATGTAGAAAATTATAAAACACTGGTGAAAGAAATCAAAGAGGACACTAATAGATGGAGAAATATACCATGTTCATGGATTGGAAGAATCAATATAGTAAAAATGAGTATACTACCCAAAGCAATTTATAGATTCAACGCAATCCCTATCAAGCTACTAACAGTATTCTTCACAGAGCTAGAACAAATAATTTCACAATTTGTATGGATATACAAAAAACCTCGAATAGTCAAAGTGATCTTGAGAAAGAAGAATGGAACTGGAGGAATCAACCTACCTGACTTCAGGCTCTACTACAAAGCCACAGTTATCAAGACAGTATGGTACTGGCACAAATACAGAAATATTGATCAATGGAATAAAATAGAAAGCCCAGAGATAAATCCATGCACATATGGACACCTTATCTTTGACAAAGGAGGCAAGAATATACAGTGGATTAAAGACAATCTCTTTAACAAGTGGTGCTGGGAAATCTGGTCAACCACTTGTAAAAGAATGAAACTAGACCACTTTCTAACACCATACACAAAAATAAACTCAAAATGGATTAAAGATCTAAATGTAAGACCAGAAACTATAAAACTCCTAGAGGAGAACATAGGCAAAACACTCCCTGACATACATCACAGCAGGATCCTCTATGACCCACCTCCCAGAATATTGGAAATAAAATCAAAAATAAACAAATGGGACCTAATTAACCTTAAAATCTTCTGCACATCAAAGGAAACTATTAGCAAGGTGAAAAGACAGCCTTCAGAATGGGAGAAAATAATAGCAAATGAAGCAACTGACAAACAACTAATCTTAAAAATATACAAGCAACTCCTACAGCTCAACTCCAGAAAAATAAACGACCCAATCAAAAAATGGGCCAAAGAACTAAATAGACATTTCTCCAAAGAAGACATATAGATGGCTAACAAACACATGAAAAGATGCTCAACATCACTCATTATCAGAGAAATGCAAATCAAAACCACTATGAGGTACCATTTCACACCAGTCAGAATGGCTGCGATCCAAAAGTCTACAAATAATAAATGCTGGAGAGGGTGTGGAGAAAAGGGAACCCTCTTACACTGTTGGTGGGAATGCAAACTAGTACAGCTACTATGGAGAACAGTGTGGAGATTCCTTAAAAAACTGGAAATAGAACTGCCTTATGATCCAGCAATCCCACTGCTGGGCATACACACTGAGGAAACCAGAAGGGAAAGAGACTCTTGTACCCCAATGTTCATCACAGCACTGTTTGTAATAGCCAGGACATGGAAGCAACCTAGATGTCCATCAGCAGATGAATGGATAAGAAAGCTGTGGTACATATACACAATGGAGTATTACTCAGCCATTAAAAAGAATACATTTGAATCAGTTCTAATGAGGTGGATGAAACTGGAGCCTATTATACAGAGTGAAGTAAGCCAGAAGGAAAAACACCAATACAGTATACTAACGCATATATATGGAATTTAGAAAGATGGTAACGATAACCCTGTGTACGAGACAGCAAAAGAGACACTGATGTATAGAACAGTCTTATGGACTCTGTGGGAGAGGGAGAGGGTGGGAAGATTTGGGAGAATGGCATTGAAACATGTAAAATATCATGTATGAAACGAGTTGCCAGTCCAGGTTCAATGCATGATACTGGATGCTTGGGGCTAGTGCACTGGGACGACCCAGAGGGATGGTATGGGGAGGGAGGAGGGAGGAGGGTTCAGGATGGGGAACACATGTATACCTGTGGCAGATTCATTTTGATATTTGGCAAAATTAATACAATTTTGTAAAGTTTAAAAAGAAAAAAAGAAAAAAGAAAAAAAATGAGAAAAAAAGAAAATGCAGAAGCAAAAAAAAAAAAAAAGTGAAAAAGTTGGCTTAAAGCTCAACATTCAGAAAACTAAGATCATGGCATCTGGTCCCATCACTTCATGGGAAATAGATGGGGAAACAGTGGAAACAGTGTCAGACTTTATCTTTTGGGGCTCCAAAATCACTGCAGATGGTGACTGCAGCCATGAAATTAAAAGACGCTTACTCCTTGGAAGAAACGTTATAACCAACCTAGATAGCATATTCAAAAGCAGAGACATTACTTTGCCAACAAAGGTCCATTTAGTCAAGGCTATGGTTTTTCCTGTGGTCATGTATGAATGTGAGAGTTGGACTGTGAAGAAAGCTGAGCACCGAAGAAGTGATGCTTTTGAACTGTGGTGTTGGAGAAGACTCTTGAGAGTCCCTTGGACTGCAAGGAGATCCAACCAGTCCATTCTAAAGATCGGCCCTGGGTGTTCTTTGGAAGGAATGATGCTAAAGCTGAAACTCCAGTACTTTGGCCGCTTCATGCAAAGAGTTGACTCATTGGAAAAGACTCTGATGCTGGGAAAGATTGAAGGCAGGAGGAGAAGGGGATGACAGAGGATGAGATGGCTGGATGGCATCACTGACTTGATGGATGTGAGTTTGAGTGAACTCCAGGAGTTAGTGATGGACAGGGAGGCTTGGCATACTGAGGTTCATGGGGTCACAAAGAGTCAGACATGACTGAGAGACTGAACTGAACTGAACTGTTTCTTATTATACTTATTTTGAACAGAGAACATTTATTATAAGGATCTGGTTATAAAAATAAGTTGAAAAAATTTGGAAGAACCCTGACACAGTCATTATGCTGAAAGATTGGACTTTGGAAAGTTATGATATGGAGATGAGTACTTCAATTCATCCATATTATGGGCTGATGTGCATGTCCCCCAAAAGCATGGGGAGATGTTTCATGTTAAAATTCCAAAGCACACTACCTCACAATGTGACTGTATTTGGAGATAGACACTTTAAGTGGGTAGTTAAGGTAAAATAAGGCCATATGAGCGATCTCTAATCTGATATGACTAGTGTCTGTACAGGAAGAGGAAATTAGAACAAAGAAATTCACAGAGGAAAAGACTATTTGAAAACAGAGAGAAAATACAGCCATCTACAAATCAAGTTAGACAAGGCTGTGGTCCATGTGATTAGATTGGTTAGTTTTCTGTGACTGTGGTTTTCAGTCTGTCTGCCCTCTGATAGAGAAGGATAAGAGGCTTATGGAAACTTCCTGGTGGGAAAGACTGAGGGGGAACTGGGTCTTATTCTGATGGGCAGGGCAATGCTCAGTAAATCTTTGGTACAATTTTCTATTGATGGGTGGAGCTGTGTTCCCTCTCTGCTATTTCAGTTCAGTTCAGTTCAGTCACTCAGTGGTGTCGGATTCTTTGCAACCCCATAAAGTGCAGCATGCCAGGCCTCCCCATCCAACACCAACTCCCGGAGCCCACCCAAACTCACGTCCATTGACTCGGTGATGCCATCCAGCCATCTCATCCTCTGTCATCCCTTTCTACTCCTGCCCTCAATCTTTCCCAGCATCAGGGTCTTTTCAAATGAGTCAACTCTTCCAATGAGGTGGCCAAAGTACTGGAGCTTCAGCTTCAACATCAGACCCTTCAATGAACATTCAGGACTGATCTCCTTTAGGATGGACTGGTTGGATCTCCTTACAGTCCAAGGAATTCTCAAGAGTCTTCTCCAACACCACAGTTCAAAAGCATCAATTCTTCAGCGCCCAGCTTTCTTCACAGTCCAACTCTCACATCCATACATTACCACTTGAAAAAACATAGCCTTGACTAGATGGACCTTTGTTGGCAAAGTAATGTCTCTGCTTTTGAATATGCTGTCTAGGTTGGTCATAACTTTCCTTCCAAGGAGTACGTGTCTTCTAATTTCATGGCTGCAATGACCATCTGCAGTGATTTTGGAGCCCAGAAAAATAAAGTCTGACACTGTTTCCACTGTTTCCCCATCTATTTGCATGAAGTGATGGGGCTGGATGCCATGATCTTAGGTTTCTGAATGTTGAGCTTTAAGCCAACTTTTTCACTCTCCTCTTCCACTTTCATTAAGAGGCTCTTTAGTTCTTCTTCACTTTTTGCCATAAGGGTTGTGTCATCTATATATCCAAGGTTATTGATATTTCTCCTGGCAATCTTGATTCCAGCTTGTGCTGAAATCCAGCCCAGCATTTCTCATGATGTATCTGCATAAAAGTTAAATAAGCAGGGTGACAGTATACAGCCTTGACGTACTCCTTTTCCTATTTGGAACCAGTCTGTTGTTCCATGTCCAGTTCTAACTGTTGCTTACTGACCAGCATACAGATTACTTAAGATGCAGGTCAGGTGGTCTGGTATTCCCATCTCGTTAAGAATTTTCCACAGTTTGTTGTAGTCCACACAGTCAAAGGCTTTGGCATAGTCAATAAAGCAGAAATAGATGTTTTTCTGGAACTCTCTTACTTTTTTGATGATTCAGCGGATGTTGGCAATTTGATCTCTGGTTCCTCTGCCTTTCCTAAAACCAGCTTGAATATCTGGAAGTTCATGGTTCACATATTGCTAAAGCCTGGCTTGGAGAATTTTGAGCATTACTTTACTAGCATGTGAGATGAGTGCAATTGTGAGGTAGTTTGAGCATTCTTTGGCATTTCCTTTCTTTGGGACTGGAATGCAAACTGACCTTTTCCAGTCCTGTGGTCACTGCTGAGTTTTCCAAATTTGCCAGCATATTGCATGCAGCACTTTCACAGCATCATCTTTTAGGATTTGAAATAGCTCAACTGAAATTCCATCACCTCCACTATCTTTGTTCATAGTGATGCTTCCTAAGGCCCACTTGACTTCACATTCCAGGATGTCTGGCTCTAGGTGAGTGATCACACCATCGTGATTATCTGGGTCGTGAAGGTCTTTTTTGTACAGTTCTTCTGTGTATTCCTGCCACCTCTTCTTAATATCTTCTGCTTCTACTAGGTCCCTACCATTTCTGTCCTTAATTGAGCCCATCTTTGCATGAAATGTTCCCTTGGTATCTCTAATTTTTTTTTTTGAAGAGATCTCTAGTCTAACCTATTTTATTATTTTCCTCTATTTCTTTGCACTGATCACTGAGGAAGGCTTTCTTATCTCTCCTTGCTATTCTTTGGAACTGTGCATTGAAATGTGAATATCTTTCATTTTCTCCTTTGCTTTTTGCTTCTCTTTTTTTTCACAGCTATTTGTAAGTCCTCCTCACCTGGAGCCAAACTATGGTGGAGGTAATGAAGATAATGGGACCTCCTTCAAAAGATACCATGCTTGTACTCCTACACTCAGCGCTCTCAATCCTGCAGCAAGCCCACCACCAACCTGCACCTCCACTGGAGACTCCTGAACACTCACAGGCAAGTCTGGGTCTGTCTCTTGTGGGGTCACTACTCCTTTCTCCTGGGTCCTGGTGCATAAGACTCTGTTTGTGCCCTCCAAGAGTCTATTTCCCAGTCCTGTATAAGTTCTGCAGCTCTATGGTGGGGTGAATGGTGACCTCCTCCAAGAGGGCTTATGCCATACCCAAGTCTGCTTCACCCAGAGCCCCTGTCCCTGTGTGTGTTCACTAGTTTGTGTTCATTGTGTCTAATTCAATGAAACTATGAACCATGCTGTGTAGGGCCACCCAAGATGGGTCATGGTGGAGAGTTCTGACAAAATGTGGTCCTCTGGAGAGGGCAATGGCAAATCACTTTAGTATTCTTGGCTTGAGAACTCCATGAATGGTATGAACAGACAAAAAGATAGGACACTGAAAGATGAATTCCCCAGGTCAAAAGGTGCCCAATATGCTACCAGAGAAGAGAGGAGAAATAACTCCAGAGAAAATGAAGAGACAGAACCTAGGCAAAAACAGCACCCAGTTGTTGATGTGACTGGTGATGGAAGCAAGGTCCAATGCTGTAAAGAGCAATATTGCATAGAAACCTGGAATGGTAGGTCCATGAATCAAGGCAAATTGGAAGTGGTCAAATAGGAGATGGCAAGAGAGAATGTCAACATTTTAGGAATCAGCAAACTAAAATGGACTGGAATAGGTGAATTTAATTCAGATGACCAGTGTATCTACTACCTTGCAAGAATCCCTTAGAAGAAATGGAGTAGTCATCATAGTCAACAAAAGACTCCAAAATGCAGTAATTAGATGCAGTCTCAAAAATGACAGAATGATCTCTGTTCATTTCCAAGGCAACCCATTCAATATCACAGTAATCCAAGTCTATGCCCTGACCAGTAATGCTGAAGAAGCTGAAGTTGAATGGTTCTGTGAAGACCTACAAGACCTTTTAGAACTAACACCCAAAAAAGATGTCCTTTTCATTATAGGGAACTGGAATGCAAAAGTAGGAAGCCAAGAAACACCTGGAGTAACAGGCAAATTTGGCCTTGGAGTAAAGAATGAAGCAGGGGAAAGGCTGATAGAGTTTTGCCAAGAGAACGCACTGGTCATAGCAAACACCCTCTTCCATCAACACAAGAGAAGACTACACATGGACATCACTAGATGGTCAACACCAAAATCAGATTGATTATATTCTTTGCAGCCAGAGATGGAGAAGCTCTATGCAGTCAGCAAAAACAAGACCAGGAGCTGACTGTGGCTCATATCATGAACTCCTTGTTGTCAAATTCAGACTTATATTGAAGAAAGTAGGGAAAACCACTAGACCATTCAGGTAGGACCTAAATCAAATCCCTTATGATTATACAGTAAAAGTGATAAATAGATTTAAGGGACTAGATCTGATAGACAAGAGTGCCTGATGAACTACGGACAGAGGTTCGTGACACTGTACAGGAGACAGGGATCAAGACCATCCCCATGGCAAAGAAATGCAAAAAAGCAAAATAGCTGTCTGGGGAGGCCTTACAGATAGCTGTGAAAAGAAGAGAAGCAAAAAGCAACAGAAAAAAGGAAAGCTATTTGAATGCAGAGTTCCAAAGAATAGCAAGGAGAGATAAGAAAGCCTTCCTCAGTGATCAGTGCAAAGAAATAGAGGAAAATAATAGAATGGGAAAGACTATAAATCTCTTCAAGAAAATTAGAGATACCAAGGGAACATTTCATGCAAAGATGGGCTCAATAAAGGACAGAAATGGGTATGGACCTAACAGAAGCAGAAAATATTAAGAAGAGGTGGCAAGAATACACAGAAGAACTGTACAAAAAAGACCTTCAGGACCCAGATAATCACGATGGTGTGATCACTCACCTAGAGCCAGACATCCTGGAAAGTGAAGTCAAGTGGGCCTTAGGAAGCATCACTATGAACAAAGATTGTGGAGGTAATGGAATTTCAGTTGAGCTATTTCAAATAACACATGTATACCTGTGGCAGATTCATTTTGATATATGGCAAAACCAATACAATATTGTAAAGTTAAAAAATAAAATTAAAAAAAAACCTAAAAAAAAAAAAAAGAACAGGAGAGGCTATACATTAAAAAAAAAAAAAAAACGATCCTGTGAAAGTGTTGCATGCAATATACCAGCAAATTTGGAAAACTCAGCAGTGGCCACAGGACTGGAAAAGGTCAGTTTTCATTCCAATCCCTAAGAAAGACAATACCAAAAAATGTTCCAACTACTTCACAGTTGCACTCATCTCACACACTAGTAAAGTAATGTTCAAAATTCTCCAAGCCAGGCTTCAGCGATACATGAACCATGAACTTCCAGATGTTCTAGCTGGTTTTAGAAAAGACAGAGGAACCAGAGAACAAATTGTCACCATCTGCTGGATCATCGAGAAAACAAAAGTTCCAAAAAGGTGAAAGGTGAAAGTGAAGTCACTCAATCGTGTCTGACTCTTTGAGACCCCAAGGACTGTAGCCTACCAGGCTTCTCCATCCATGGGATTTTCCAGGCAAGAGTATTGTAGTGGGTTGCCATTTCCTTCTCCAGGTTATCTTCCCAATCCAGGGATCAAACCCAGGTCTCATGCATTGCAGGCAGACACTTTACCCTCTGAGCCACCAAGAGAGTTCCAGAAAAACATCTATTTCTGCTTTATTGACTATGCCAAAGCCTTTGACTGTGTGGACTACAACAAACTGTGGAAAATTCTTAATGAGATGGGAATACCAGACCACCTGACCTGCATCTTAAGTAATCTATAAGATTAGTGTAGATCAGTAAGCAGGTCAGTAAGCAACAGTTAGAACTGGACATGGAACAACAGACTGGTTCCAAATAGGAAAAGGAGTACGTCAAGGCTGTATATTGTCACCCTGCTTATTTAACTTTTATGCAGATACATCATGAGAAACGCTGGGCTGGATTTCAGCACAAGCTGGAATCAAGATTGCCGGGAGAAATATCAATAACCTCAGATATGTAGATGACACAACCCTTATGGCAGAAAGTGAAGAACTAAAGAGCTTCTTAATGAAAGTGGAAGAGGAGAGTGAAAAAGTTGGCTTAAAGCTCAACATTCAGAAACCTAAGATCATGGCATCCAGCCCCATCACTTCATGCAAATAGATGGGGAAACAGTGGAAACAGTGTCAGACTTTATTTTTCTGGGCTCCAAAATCACTGCAGATGGTGACTGCAGCCATGAAATTAAAAGACGCGTACTCCTTGGAAGGAAAGTTATGACCAACCTAGATAGCATATTCAAAAGCAGAGACATTACTTTGCCAACAAAGGTCCATCTAGTCAAGGCTATGGTTTTTCCAGTGGTCATGTATGGATGTGACTGTGAGGAAAGCTAGGCACTGAAGAATTGATGCTTTTGAACTATGATGTTGGAGAAGACTCTTGAGGGTCCCTTGGACTGCAAGGAGATCCAACCACTCCATTCTAAAGGAGATCAGTCCTGAGTGTTCATTGGAAGTACTGATGTTAAAGCTGAAAATCCAATACTTTGGCCTCCTGATGTGCATAGCTGACTCATTGGAAAAGACCTGGATGCTGGGAAAGATTGAAGGCAGAAGGAGAAGGGGACGACAGAGGTTGAGATGGTTGGATGACATCACTGAGTCAATGGACATAAGTTTGGGTAGACTCTGGGAGCTGGTGATGGATAGGGAGGCCTGGCGTGCTGCAGTCCATGAGGTCGCAAAAATCGGGCATGACTGAGTGACTGAACTGAACTGAACAAATCAAGAAGAAAAAACTCTGAAACCAACCATACCAACACCTTCATCTTACACTTCTAACCTCCAGTGCTGTGAGGAAATTCATTTCTGTTGCTTAAGACACCCAGTCTGATGCTTTGTTATAGCATCTCTGGGAAACTAATATAATCAGATAATTATTAAAAGCTGTAAAATTACTTCCTCATCAGAATCTTAATAAACCATCTTCAAATGTTCCCAAATCCTTTAATAAACGGATTTATTCTATTTTTTCCTCAATTTAACTGTGTCACATAATCCTCTTTGTGAGGGATTAATAGTCTAGAATAGGACTTTAAGAAAATGAGTCAAGGTAGGCTTGATTCAGTGACATAGTAGAGGTGATAGTGAGGTGCTACAGAGTTCCTACGTAGAAAGGGAACATAATCAGTAAAATGCTTGAACTGATTCCTGAGTGATAATGAAGATTTTAATCATGGAGAAGAGGGTAGAAGGTATTGAGGTGTGTATGTATAGTGGTACTGAGGTGTGGAAGCACATGGCATGTCAGGGAGGGGCAAAGTTTCCATGTCACTGATACCCAGAATTCAGGACAAGAAGGGAGAAATCTTGGAAAAGAGAACAGTTCTTCCTTTCTTCTCTCCTTCTTTCTTTACCACCCCCTCTTCTCCCTACCTTCCTTCTTTCCTTCCTTTGTTTTCTTTCTTTCTTTTCTTTTCCTTTTCCTCAGAAAGAAATAAATTGGAGTCTAGAAACTGTGGCTGAATCCAGCTTACAGAAGTCAAGGAAAAGTCAAATTTTCCCAGGATCCAGGATGAGGCTTTTGGTGAAATGTTGGGAATCAGAGTCTGAAAAACACTGAATCACAGAATCTGAAAAAATCAGAGTCTGAAAAATTCAGCTGTGGCCATTGACATATTCAACATTGTCCACATGCATATTGCCTACCCTTGACAATATAGACGGCCATGTATTGATCTTTTTTGTTTTCTCTAAGTTAAAGAGGCATATCTGGGCATGGGAATCAGCAAATATATGGAGGAAACATAGTGGCAAAGGGCAAGAGCTGGGAATTGGATGGGCCTAGATTCAATCTCCATCTTTGCCAAACACAAATGATCTGATTTTGACTTGACTTGGTTTCCTTATTTGTAAAATGGGTATAATGAAAGAATCTACATTCTAGAATGGTGTAAGGTTGCAATTAAATAATGAATACAAATTAATTCATGTCTCTCAAATACATATTTAGTGAGCATACAAGTTGCCCTGTCCAGGTATATATTTTAGCCTTAACATTTTAGCCTGTGTGAATAAGGACCAGTTATTTAACTATTCTGCCTCAAATTTCTCATCTCTGAGATGGACATAAAGCAAGTACAATCCAAAGTGTTGCTGTATCAACCAAATTGATATAGTTAACAGTTTAGTACAGTATCTAGGACATAGTAACAGACAAATAAATGTGCAAGAGTTAAGGATAGATAGCAGTGATAATTGTGTCTGGTGAAAATGAAGACAATGTAAATGTGCTTAAGAGAGAGTATTTTTTTTTTTTAATCACTAGGATTTGTTGCAGAAGTTCTGGAAGTTACGGGATAGTAAGTGGAGGCCATCAGTGAAGGTAGTGCAGTGAAACTATTGAAATTCCTCCTGAGAGAATGGCTCATGAATGACTGATATGCCTATGAAACACTGTGTATCAGGAGGCGTAGCCTTGTCCTTACTCTCCCAGGCCCAATCAGCTTTCTCATCCTCTCATGAGGGTAGCCTCTCATTATCCAATTAGCTGATTATGACATTAGCATATGCCTTAAAGTATGGTCAAGACTCTGATTAAACGCTCAAGGCAATAGCTAACACACTGTCATGACTGAAAGGGACAATTTAAAATAATTAGCCAGTTACCTTATATAAAAAACCAGATGTATAACCATTGGATCTTTCAATCAGCTTTCAACAACACTATGAGAATTAAAGGATTGCCAAACCACCCTATTTTACATATGTGTAATTTGTTATTTACTGTTTTAACAGCAAGGCTATGGTTTTTCCTGTGGTCATGTAGGGATGTGAGAGTTGGACTGCGAAGAAGGGTGAGCGCCGAAGAATTGATGCTTTTGAACTGTGGTGTTGGAGAAGACTCTTGAGAGTCCCTTGGACTGCAAGGAGATCCAACCAGTCCATTCTGAAGGAGATCAGCCCTGGGATTTCTTTGGAAGGAATCATGCTAAAGCTGAAACTCCAGTACTTTGGCCACCTCATGCGAAGAGTTGACTCACTGGAAAAGACTCTGATGCTGGGAGGGATTGGGGGCAAGAGGAGAAGGGGACGACAGAGGATGAGATGGCTGGATGGCATCACTGACTCGATGGAAGTGAGTCTGAGTGAACTCCGGGAGTTGGTGATGGACAGGGAGGCCTGGCATGCTGTGATTCATGGGGTTGCAAAGAGTCAGACACGAATGAGCGACTGATCTGATCTGATAGTTGATGTACAATATTATGTCAGTTTCAGGTGTTCTACTTAGTGATTTGACCTTTGTCTGCATTATACAATGATCCCACAATAAGTCTAGCAACCACCTGCCCCATACAAAGTCATTACAGTATTGGTGACCATACTTACGGTGCCATATGTTACACCTCTGGACTTTACTGTATAACTGGAGGTTTGAAACTTCAGTTTACCCATTTTGCCCACCACAACCCCTCACTTCTGATATCTATTTGTTCTCTGTATCAATGAGTCTCTGTTCATTTTGTTTCATTTCTTTTAGATTTCCACATATAAGTGACAACGTGGTATTTGTCTTTGTCTGATTTATTTCATCTAGCATAATACCCTCTATCCATACATATTGTTGTAAATGGCAAGTTTTTTTTTTTTTTTTTAAATGGCTAAGTACAGAAGGAAGCACACTGCCTTCTGATCACCAGAGCTAGATTCTCCAGCAGTGTCCCCTGTGTGAGCTTTGAGGGCCCTTCTCTTGCGACAGGCCTGGTTACAGTGGGTGCACTGGTAGGCACAGCCCATTCCTGGAATAGCCAGTTGTGGGGCCCAGTATGCCCCAGATCTCATGCATGTGTAAGCCTCTGGTGCTAATAAGCTAAAGGAAGGACTCCAAAGTGGTGCTTACCAGCACCAGTGTTCTCATAACAGAACGAGCTCCCCAAAATGCCTATGTCCCCAGAGGGAGTCTCATTTGCCTCCTTCCATTCCAAAAGACTCTTCAGGATCAGTAAATGAGTCTGACTCAGGTTCCTTTCAAATTATTGCCTCTGTGCTGGGCTTCCCTGGTGGCTCAGCAGGTAAAGAGTCTGCCTGCACTGCGGGAGAACCATGTTCAATCCCTGGCTTGGGAAGATTCCCTGGAGAAAGAAATGGCAACCCATTCCAGTATTCCTGCCTGGAGAATTCCATGGACAGAGGAGCCTGGTGAGCTGCAGTCCATGGGGTCACAAAGAGTCAGACACAACTGAGTGACAAACACTTTCTGACCATTTCTTGCTGGCAGCATGTGAGATTTTGTGCATATCCTTTAAGACTGGAATCTTTGTTTTCTACAACCCTCCAGTTCTCCCATTTGTAAGCTCCGCTGGTCTTCAAAACCAAACCTCCTGAGGGCTCATCTTTCGGCTGCAGGACTCCTAGCCTGGAGAGCCCATTGTGGAGCTCAGGTTCCCCATTCCTTTCAGAATATTTGTGTAATTGTGATTATCCTCCCATTTGTGGTCACCTCTTGGTATATGGGTCTTAATTATACCACATCCCTGAATCTTTTACCCATATTGTTATGGTTCTTTCTTTGTCTCTTTAGTTGTAGAAAAATATTTTCTGGTAGTCTTCAGGTCATTCTCATTGATAGGGCTTTATAAATACTTGTAATTTGATGTGCCTGTGGGAGGAGGTGAGCTCAGGGTCTCCCAATTCTGCCAGCTTGGCTGCACCTACAACTACTTGCTTTTAGAGTCTAGATTCTTTATCACCTCATCTTCACACTTCAGCCTATAGCCATGACTGGTTTTTCCCAGGCAGATACTTTATAAATCACAAATATTTCTAAAAATCCCTGGTGACTTAGACGGTAAAGAATCTGCCTGCAATGCAGGAGACCTGGGTTCAATCCCTGAGTTGGGAAGATTCCCTGGAGAAGAGAATGGCAATCCACTTCAGTACTCTTGCCTGGAGAATGCCATGGATAGAGGCAACAAGCGGGCTACAGTGATGGGGTTGCAAAGAGTTGGACATGACTAAGTGACTAACACACACATAGAAAAGAGATACTGAAAAGGGAAGGCAAGGGAAGAGAATGGCAAATATCCCAGGGAAGAGATCTGCAAGAGTTTGAAAAGATTTGTCAATATTTAGCCAGCATTAGAATCACCTGGAGGGCTTTCTAAAATGCAGATTGCTGGGCCCCACCTCCAGAGCTTCTGATTCAGTAAGTCTGAGATTGTTGTTGTTCAGTTGCTAAATTGTGTCCAACTCTTTGCGACCCCTTGAACTGCAGCATGCCAGGCTTCCCTGTCCTTCACTATCTCCAAGTTTTCTCAAACTCATGTCCATTGAGTCAGTGAAGCCCTCCAACCATCTCATCCTCTGTTGTCCCCTGGGATTCCAGAATTTGTATTCCTAACAAATTCACAGCTGATGCTGCTGTTGGCTAGCCTGGAGACCAAACCTTTGAAATCACTAACTAAAGCATTGGTCTTCAAAATTTTGAAGCATATCTCAATGTAATTTGAAAAATTATGTTACCTTCTTTTGCAGTTTAAATTTTACATCAAAAAATTTGTCATAAGTTGGATTTGTTGCAAATGTCATACTTTAAAAAGCATTGCATGCATTGACATTGTAAATAAAATCATTGCCTTTAAATAAAACTTAATTTCAATAGGATATAAATAGTAGTTTGATATGCAGACCCATTTACAAAGAATATATTAGCAAGTTCATCTTTAATTTTTGGAAACAATATATAATTCTATTTTCTCCTTTCAATTATTCTATTGCCCTCATAGAGTTATATGCTCCTGTAATATATTTTTCTCCTTGAAAGTCTAAAAGTAGTCTTTTAGACTTTCAGAAAGAACTGAAAGTAGTCTCAGTTCTACTTTCATGCAATAAAACATATTTGTAAGTTTAAAAACATGACTTTAGTGCCAAAATATTACTTCTGATTATCTCAACAGTTGTTATTAAAAATCAATCAAAGCAATTGACTTTCCAACATCAATATTTTAAATTATTCCTTTGTTTTAGTATCCTTATGGATTTTTATACCTTGGGGCAATGCACCACAGAAAGATGGGTGAGACCTTATCTTTTGTTGTTGTTAGTGAGAGAAAGGTCAGAACAAAAGGGCCAGGATGACAGGGTAACTGCCTGAAGGTCTCAGCTCCTGGACTTTTCTTATGGAGAAAGGAAAAAAATGTGGATATTGAGGATTTAGAAATTGATTTACTAAACATTGGTCATTCTCTGTGCCCTTTATACTTCTTTGTGTACTTCTAGGGGTACTTGAACCCCAAACTGTATACTGGCTGCTCAAAGGAAATTTTCAGTTTTCACTTTGTACTTCTCACTGACTTGGGACTGCATATTATTTTGAAATAAACATCTTTTCTCTCTTCATTTTTATTTATAATAATAGTCACAAGTGACATTTGTACTTGACTTTTTAATTTATGTCACTTTAATGTGTAAAAATTAATATATGAGGAAAACCTCAATTAAAATAGAGTTGGGATGTCAGAAGTGGGAGGCCTCATGTCTTATGAAGATAGTAGAGCCCAACAGGAAGAAGAAAAACTTCCTCTTCCTGTCTGGCAAGAGCTCAGCCAATGAGAGACTGTCACAACTCAGTCAATGAAAAGTCACTGTAGTTTGAACTCTCAATTTCTCCAAGATATTCTTTGTTCACTATGGGGCTTCCTTGGTGGCTCAGACAGTAAACAATCCATTTACAATGCAGGAGACCCGGGTTTGATCCCAGGGTCTGGAAGATCCCCTGGAAAAGGGAATGGCTACTCACTCCAGTATTCTTGCCTGGAGAATTCCATGGACAGAGAAGCCTTGCTATATTCCTCTTCACCTTTTTAAAAGAGTTCTCCTCTCCATTTTTACTGAGGACTTGCATGTGGCTTGCTATAAGAGCAAACCTGGAAGTGCAGTCTTCATTGATCCCAAATAAACCCATTTTTCCTTGAGAAACAACTAGCAGTCTGTTCATTTTAGGCCAACAAATGTATATTACTTAAATTTTATTCTCACAAATTTGTTGATTAATGTAGGTAAGGCAGATATTATTGTGATTATTTCATAAGTAGGGAAATAATTTCCAGGATAAAATTAAAAATCAATCAAAGCAGTTGACTTTCCAACATCAGTATTTTAAATTATTCCTTTGTGAATTGCCCAGTTCCATAGAACTAGTTGGTAAGAAACCCCAGTTTCAAATCACCTCCAACTGTAGTTCCCTGAATTGTAATTACATTGCTTGAAGGCCAGGGTTCAGCTGGCAGATGACAGGATTGAATAATGCCAGTTCTCTCCCTACTCAAGAATAGGGGCTGTATGCATTTTCAGGGTGAAGGCCTTGAGTATCAGGTAATGAAGAACAGTTAAGCCTAGAAAAGTACTGTGACATACACAAAGACTGGAGAGTAGTCAACCAGAAAGGGAGCATAGCCATGACCATGCTATGTACAGTCTGGAAAGACTGGTGGCAAGGCCATCATAATAGCAGGAAAGTTTTGACACCATAAAATTTTAAAGTAATATCTCTTCCAAAAGACAAAGCATTTTCTTTTGAGCTGAATGTTCGAAGTTCCTCAAATTCATACATTGATGCTGTAATCACCAATGTGATAGTATTTGAAGAGTGACCCTTGGGAGGTAATTAGGGGTAGATGAAGCCATGAGGGTGGGGACCTCTTTAGTGAGTTAGTGCCCTTATAAAAAAGATACCAGAGGGTTCAGTCTCTCTCTCTCTCTCCATGGGCACACACCAAGGAAAGGTCATTTTAGGACTCAGCAAGAAAGCAGCTATCTAATAGCCAGAAAGTGTGTTCTCATCAGACCCCAATCATAGTGGCACACTGATCTCAAGCTTCCAGCCTCTAGAACTGCAAGAAAATAAATTTCTGTTATTTAAGGCTTCCAATTAGTGGTATGCTACTAACAGTAACCCTAGCAGACTAAATGGAGAAGGCAATGGCACCCCACTCCAGTACTCTTGCCTGGAAAATCCCATGGATGGAGGAGCCTGGTGCGCTGCAGTCCATGGGGTCGCTAAGAGTCGGACATGACTGAGCGACTTCACTTTCACTTTTCATTTTCATGCATTGGAGAAGGAAATGGCAACCCACTCCAGTGTTCTTGCCTGGAGAATCCCAGGAACGGATCCTGGTGGGCTGCCGTCTATGGGGTCGCACAGAGTCAGACACGACTGAAGTGACTTAGCAGCAGCAGCAGCAGCAGACTAGAAGAGTATCCTAACTTAAATACTGAGTGTGCAGTGAAAGCACTGCATTAACATAATCTAATATGGTGTAAAATTTCTTTGAGGAGCTTCCTTAGATCTTATCCAGAAATATTTATTATTGGGTCAACTTGTAGTACTTCTGTAATATTTCTTTGTTGTCTTTATCATGTTCTGTACTCATATTCTTCAAACAAACAGATTAGCTTCTTCATGCAGATCTTTGGTGAGCATTGTGACAACAGGAAGACAAATTGAATGGCATTGTGAGGATAGACATGGGTGCCATTTAAGATTGAGTTTACTGTGAAGTAAAGGAGCCAGATAATAAAGATCTAGGGAGTAGAAAACACTGCAGATATGGAAAGAAACACTGATTATATATGACATTGTGGAGTTAGAGTCCACAGAGCTTGGTTACTGAAAAAGATGTGAGATGGCATTTTTTTACACAGGAATGAGGTGTAGAGATGATGGCTGAATTGAATGGAAGCTTGAATTAGACTTAAAGTTGACTTACTTCTTGGCTTGGGGAGCTTTGCTGCTGCTGCTGCTGCTAAGTCGCTTCAGTCGTGTTCGACTCTGTGCAACCACATAGACGGCAGCCCACCAGGCTCCCTCGTCCCTGGGATTCTCCAGGCAAGAACACTGGAGTGGATTTCCATTTCCCTCTCCAATGCATGAAAGTGAAAAGTGAAAGTGAAAGTGAAGTCGCTCAGTCGTGTCCAACTCTTAGCAACCCCATGGACTACAGCCTACCAGGCTCCTCCATCCATGGGATTTTCCAGGCAAGAGTACTGGAGTGGGGTGCCATTGTCTTCTTACCTCTTGCCAAAAGACAGAAGTTTTTCTCACATCTGCCATTTCAGGTGACTTCACATTTCTCTCTTCTGTCTCATTCAGGCAGCTGTGTGTGCTCTTTCTCTCAGCATGCAATACTCTGTAGAGAATAAAAATGCATCTACAGTACAGTGAAATGCAGTATTTGTCTTGTATCAGAAAATATAGCTTTATGTCTGGATGCTGCTGTTTACCAAAAGTCACTGCAACCAAAGTTCACAAGAGAATGATAAGTGTGAAGTAAAATAATGAAGAACAAAACTCTGCAAGATGTCAAGTATTGTCCTTTTATAGAACAACAACAAAGGAGCAACATAAACTAGACTTGAATTCCCTAGGAATGACTGAAATGAAAGTGGGATTTTATTCTCGAATGAGTCTTGACAGGTCACCTTATCAGCTCAATAGATCCTTGAGAGCCAACAACAACAAGCTACAAGTTTTCTGATTTAAGTTCCTTCAAGGGAGGTTTACTAAAAAATTGTAACATGACAAAATAGCAGCACTGCTTTGAAGGGAGCCGACAGCGTCGCTGTTGTCTCCAAATGAAAGGCTGCCATGGGCAAGCATTGCTTGTCATTTCCTTTACTCAGGGTGTTTTTCTTTGCCTCCCAAGAGTCAAAACAATGGTAACTGAGAAGCTGGCATCAGCATGAGTGACAGTAAGTGTTCCAAGACAGCTAGTTGATTGATTGACAGATGATGATGAATGTTATCTAAAAGAACAGAAAGCTGTGTTTCCTTTTTGAAACCATTCAAATTTGGACAACATAGGCCAACAGTCAGACATTTCTAAATTTAATGTGCACAGCATATCCAAATATGCAAACAACAATCAAAACCACCGCCCACTAGAACTCACGTACATTAACGTGTCAAAATAATTCAAACATCAGAAAGCTCCTTTTCCACCTGCACAGATGCCACAAGTCCCAGTTGATGAAATGACACTGAAGAGAACACAGGTATGCAAATTCTAGCTAATGATAATCATAGAAACTTTTACACCTGTACAATAATTTCTTTTACTCTATTCTATTGTAAACTTATAGTTGGAGGCTGGGGAATGTACCTTCAAGATCTCATAATTCAAAATTTATATTTTATTATATGTGAAGAAGACCAAAGCCTTAACAGGAAAGTCCATTGGCAAGTGATTGGCAGAGACATGGCTAACTTTGGTCCCCAACCAGTATTTTGGGGAGGCAATATATCAGTAACAGGTCCCAAAAGGTCATTGATGTCCCACTCAAAACAGGATAATTCAAAGTGGGTTTATTGGCAAAAAGAATAAATGCAAATATTTAAGCAGAGTGTGTGGGAAACACAAGAGTCAGCATGGAAGCAGAATAGCAGCAGTGGCAGGGTCCCATCCCAAGACAGGAGAAATTCACCTATAAAAGGAAAAACCTGCAGAGAAGCTGCCTTCAAAAGAGCAGGTGACCATCTGTGAAGGGGCACAGCTAGGCTGAGTAAATTTTACAGAAAGTGGGAACCAGATAAATGAAGAGGCTCACTTCACTCTCCTCCCCATTCCGACTTTTTACTGGAACTACCTACTGGCTGAACTCACCTGCAAAGTAGAAGGCATGTTTATGTGGTCCATGGTACCAGACTTCTGGAGCAAAGAGCAGATGGAGAGCTGATATGAAAGGGGGAAAGGATGATATCTGGCACAAAGGCATATTACGATTTTGCAATGTGTATGAGAGCAAGAAAGAAAAATACAGGAAGAGATAGCAAAAAGAAATTGATAGAGCAGAAACTCACTATCGAAAGCAGGCTAAAAACAGCTATGCAGAGGACTTATGGGAATTTCCCATTGACCACCTGCTCCTGAATGTGTATGGGGGAAATTCTAAGAGGCTTTAGGATGCAGGAGCTAGAAACAAAAACAACTTTTAAAATTGCAGCTGCAGTTTATTTTTATTTGAGCAACTTGATACACATATTTTAACCCATGAAAGGACTTGTTGGCTGGTAGACAGAGATGCAGAGGAACTTCTAAAACACACAGTATTGTGGTGCTGTCAAGGTATAAGCTGATACCCACTCTGGAGACTTCGTATATCACAGAGATAACAGTGAATTAGTTAGAATAATATTGTTTTATCCAAATAAAAATGTATGATATCTAAAGTGTTTTTATATTTATCATCTCCTAACAGTTCTATGAGACACTAAACCATTTTTTTTTTAATTCCCATCTTATAGAGTGGGAAATCCCAGGCAAAAGAGATAGTAACCCGATGGTGCACAGCTAGAGAGGGGTCTCAGATACAAGTCTACTGATGACAGATTGAGCTCTTTACACTTCACTCACATGCATGTGTCCACAGCTTCAGGAAGTGTAATTTGATTTGCACAAACTCAGTCTTTGACATAGTCTAGTGTTAGACACGGGCAATCCTCCATACATTTTATCAATCTCTCACATGATCCTGGCAGGGAACTTAGGAGTCTGAAACAATTTGCAGTTTATAGAGGTACCATTTATAAATGTAAGAGAAGGTATTTTGGTTGTCCCAAAGATTAGGGCATGTTATTAGCATTTAATAGTCAGAGCTAGGGATTCTAAACTTTTTCCAATGTGTGGGTCAATACTACACAATGAAGAATTGTCCTATCCAAATAAATACCAAGAACCCTCTCAAGGAGAAATATTTAAATTGAGATTGCCCCTCTACAGTTAGCCAGGACTCTATCAACATAAACACTTATTAAAGTTTAGTACCTATAAGGTTCTCCTTAAGCATGTATAGAAAATTCAGATTACTTTCAGATTCCTTGGTCTCACCTCTGAACACGATCATTCAAGATGGGCAATGTGGCCAAAATCTACATTTTAAAATGTGTGTACAGTGTGAACTCTCACACTGCTGTATTTAAAATGGGTAACCAACAAGGACCTACTGTATAGCACATGAAACTCTTCTCAATGTTATGTGGTGGCCTGTATGGGAGGGGGGTTTGGGGGGAGAATGGATACATGAATATGTATGACTGAGTCCCTTCACTGTTCACCTGAAACTATCAAACACTGTTAATCTTCTATACCCCAATACAGAATAAAAAGTCCAAAAGAATAAAATAAAATATGTACTCTTAGTTGCTGCTTGCTGCTGCTGTCACTTCAGTCGTGTCCGACTCTGTGCGACCCCATAGACAGCAGCGCACCAGGCTCCTCTATCTCTGGGATTCTCCAGGCTAGAACACTGGAGTGGGTTGCCATTTCCTTCTCCAATACATGAAAGTGAAAGTGAAGTCACTCAGTCGTGTCTGACCCTCAGCGACCCCATGGACTGCAGCCCACCAGGCTCCTTTGTCCATGGGATTTTCCAGGCAAGAGTACTAGAGTGGGGTGCCATTGCCTTCTCTGACTCTCTTAGTCTGCAATTAATTCTGTGTGAAATGCTGGCCCAAGCTTATCAAGAGGGAACACAACTTAAAGATTCTGAACAAATTGCAGATGTTTATTTCACAGTCCTCTAACCTCTTCTGTACACCCATCCAGTCAATCCAAATTTCCATTTAGTTCTGACAGCAAGGACCTGTTTCTTGGTGATAAATTTTCCTGATTACCTCTCTGATTTACCTGTCCTTTGATGTTCAAGGGCTTCCCTTGTAGCTCAGTCAGTAAAGAATCTGCCTGCAGTGCAGGAGACCCGGGTTCAATCCCTGGGTTGGGAAGATTCCCTGGAGAAGGAAATGGCAACCCACTCCAGTATCCTTGCCTGGAAAATCTCATGGACAAAGGAACCTGGTGGGCTGCAGTCCATGGGGTCACAAAGAGTTGGGCATGACTGAGCAATTAACACTTGATGTGCTAACTCCACCTATTAAATCAGAGTATCTGATGGTATGTCCCAGAGATCAGTATTTCTTCAAACTCCATGATTTCAGTGCACATCCACATTAGAGAACAAGCAGTTTAGATCCTTGCTACTTAAAATTCAAAACATGCGTTCTACAGACCAGTAGCACAGAGTCACCTGACAATCTTGTTGAATGCAGATTTGTGTTCATTAGACCTGGGATGTGGTAGAGTTGCATTTCTAACAAGCTTCCAAGTGATGCCAGGTGAGTCTCAGATTTTTCTCCACCAGTTTCTACCTTTCACTCCGTACTTAGGCTTTGATTCTATTCAACTGCAGTGTTCCTCATGGTCTTTGATTGGATTAAGGCTTCAGGTCTCAGGCTCAAGAATGTTGGCTCTAGAAATTCTCTAGTTAGACTCCAGCCCTGCAAAGGACTATGCCAGGCACTGTGAGTGTTCATCATGAATCTGGTACAATTGGATACCGCTATAGTTTATCAGGCAGGCATATCTCTGATCTGCCCTTAATGCTGTATAAATACAAG
The DNA here is from genome assembly GCF_027580195.1 of Bos mutus. Taxonomy (NCBI): domain Eukaryota; kingdom Metazoa; phylum Chordata; class Mammalia; order Artiodactyla; family Bovidae; genus Bos; species Bos mutus. The sequence goes on from NC_091617.1 coordinate 76,848,967, forward strand.
CTGCTAACTGCTCAGCCCACTCTCTGAACATTTGTTGGTTGTGTTTCCTACCAGTATCCATCTGATGATTGTCAAACCTTTGGCTGCCAGTGAAAGGGTCTTTAATGGAAGGAAACTGGCACTGTGATCTCTCCAGTTACTTTTCAATACTTTAGCTTCCCAACCCCAATAAACAATACCCTGAATGTCTACTTCCTTGAAAGTTCTTATGACCTCTGTGTCTGTTCCTACTTCCAGTGCTGTTACCTTTACATGGAATACCTTTCCTCATTTCCTTCATCTTATGAACATACTCATTTTCCAAAGCCCTATTTAATGTGACCTTCTCTTTGTCTTTTTCCATGACTTGTCTCTTCCAGGCAGAATCAATTATTCATTGGAATCTAGGGTCTGACTCCATACTGTCTCCACAGTACTTATATTCAATAAAGTGTCTATTAAAGTCTGGAGACACAGATGATATTACATTATTGGCTTTATATATTGGAGAAGTCCTTGACATCATGTGTATATTTTTATACATATTTTCCTATCGTCACTTTATCATCACTCTGTATTTATTCACACAATGTCCTTTGTGGACTCTCTGTTACCTGAATTGACCTCTAGACTTTATCTAATTCACTTTCCTATTCTCAGAATCTAGTATGGGTCCTGGGCCATTTTTATAATTCAGTATAAGTTGTCAAACTGAAATGTTAAGTTGCTTGCTCTAATGATGCTTTTGTTGATATATTAGAAAAAATGATGGGAAGATTGTTCATAGCATAGAACAAAGAGCTTATCAAATGGGGACTTCACATTTAGAAGTGAAAGAAACCTTCCCAATGTCTTAGGCAGCAAATTCCACATTCTCTTATTTTCAAAAGTAACCTTTGTGTGGGGTCTTTCTTGACAGATATATAGAAGGTTCTTTAGGATCATCCTAAAAGGTAAAAATATAGTGATTTTACTATACTTTTTTTACTTTACTATGGTTTAAATATAAGCCATTGTCCTGCATGGGTCTCCCATGTGGCTCTAGTGGTAAAGAACCACCCTGTCATGCAGGAGACATGAGAGATCCAGGTTCTATTCCTGGGTCAGGAAGATCCCCTGGAGGAGAGCATAACAAGCCACTCCAGTATTCTTGCCTGGAGAATCCCATGGCAGAGGAGCCTGGAAGGCCATAGCCCATAGGGTTGCAAACAGTCTGACACACTGAAGCAGCTTAGCATGCATGCACATTGTCCTGCAGCCAACATTTGAACTTTGTAGTCAGAAGCCGGAGGCTTTCTGCCCAGAGACTCCAAGAAGGGCACAAGCCTAGGTCAGGCTGCTCCAATTCTTGTAAACAGATATAAGTGAGAGGGTGTGATCTTCCTTCCTGTCATTCACAACTTCTCACTTGGACTAGAAAAACCTCTGTTAACATGTTTTAAAAAAAAAGAAAAGAAAGAAAGAAAACCCTACCCAAAGGTATTCAGTTGGAGAAAAAAAAAATGCCTGTGGGTTACCAAACCCAGAGTTACATCCCTAGTAAAATGATTCAGTAAAATGAGTCAGTCTCTTCATATTTCCACACCAAGACACCCAGAGAGCAGCCACCTGTGGGCTGCTCAAGTAAGCACAGCATTTGTATAGCCCCCAAAAAGTGCAAACACAAGGAATTCTCCTCCTCCCAGTACTGCCCTCTTAGGTCATACTTACCCTCCTGAGCTGCTTTAAAGTGCATCTCTAAGCAAAACAGCTGCAATTCCAAAGACTCTGAGCACTAAGTCCTTGAATCACCTGGTTATGAAACTCATAAAGTGCTGAAATAGTGTAAAGATGGGTTTTAGTATAAGTAATTCATGCTCAGGGCAGAACAATTAAACACAAGTAAGCTAACAAGAAGGAACTAAAGCCACATGAAATAATAGCTCTATTAATATTCTTTAGTGTATCCTTCAATTGTGCAAATGTATGTGTGTGTGTATATATATATATATATATACATTTCTGTTGAAGGTGAGATGATGGTGCATATAGTTTTTAAATTTGCTATTTTTCGCACCAAAGTTATAAAAAAAATGTATACTATTAGTTATCCCATTAGGTATTTATTTATATTCTTTACATAATACTTACAGTTGCTTAGTATTCAGTATGTAAATAAGTAGTTTACCAATTCATTATCATTAGGCTTATAAATTATTTAAACTATTATAAACAAAGTTTATATTGAATATATGTTGAATTTAATATAGTTATTAAATATTATAGTAGTATATTTATATATAAAGTTATTAAAACAAAGCTGTAACAAACCTCCTCTTAGCTATATCTTTCCACACGTCAACAACTACTACCTCAGTATAAATTACTAGAAGTGGAACTGCAAGATCAAGAGGCATGGAAAATAGTATCAAAGAGACCTATGGAAAGCATTTACCAATTTACTTCCATCAAGAGTATTTGGGGGCTTCCTTGTTGACTCAAAAATAAAGAAACCTGCCAATGCAGGAGACATGGGTTCGATTGCTGATCCAAGAAGATCCCACATCCCACATGCCGTGGAACAACTAAACCTGAGTGTCACAATTACTGAGCCTTGCTCTGGAACCGAGGAGCTACAACTCCTGAGCCCACAGCCGCAACCACTGAAGCTCACTTGCCCTAGAGCCCTGTGCTCTGCAAAAACAGAAGCCACTGCAGTGAGAGGCCACACTCCACAACTAGAAAGAAGCCCCTGCTCATCGCAAACTAGAAAAAAGCCTGTGCAGCAATGAAGACCCAGCAGCCAAAACTAACTAACTAAATACAATTATTTATACAAAAGCGTATTTGGAACTTCCCTGATGGTGCAGTGGCTAAGACTCCACACTCCCAATGCAGGGGCCTAGGTCTTATCACCCAGGAACTACATCTCACATGCAGCAACTGAGAGTTCTCATGACACAAGTAAAGATCCCTCATGCCTCAGCTAAGACCCAGCACAGCCAAAAAAATAATAATAAATTTAAAAAAATTAAAGAGTATTTGAGAGACCCTTTGTTTCCCCTTTCATCTATCTTCTCCAAGAGTATAATTTAAATATCTTCAGATTTAAAAGCTAGTATTATATCTTACTTTAGATTTAATTGCTATTACTGATGAGACAGTTATTGTATTTTATTGGCCATTTGGATTTGTTTGCGAAATTCTGTCCAGGACTTTTGTCTGCTTTTTCCTGCTATAATATCATCTTTTACTTATAGATATGCAAAATTATTTACAGATTAAAGATACTACTCTTTGAAATATTCACTGCTTCTACTTTCCTAATTTATCATTAGCTTTTTAACTGTATAAGTAATGTTTCTTAGACTACAAAAGCAATGCTTTTTTTAAAATTGTTTTTTGTTGAATGAAAGATTCTTTAAATTCTACAGCACATTATGATTTTCAAAAGTTTCACACACATGATTTCATATAATCTCATAATAACCCCTTTGCTTTTTAAAGTAGTAAATTTATATGTATATTCACGTAGTTTCTGCCTTTGGTGTCTAACCTATATAACAGGATTCCTTTTGAAGCAGAAAAATCAGCACTAGAAAAGAACTGTCACTTAAAGAGTTAAGAATTGCTTTGTTTTGAGAAAATTACTCCAGAGAAGTGATTAGTTACAGAGGTATAAATAAAATATCCTTATTCACGGTTCATATTTCATGGATAGGCAGCTTCCACTGCAGGAAAGTCAACTGGCACCTATAACCTAGTGATTGGAAGGGGTCAAGACAGAGATGCCCAGAAGGAAAACCTCTGAATAGGGTCTGCTTTATGAACTGTGGAGGGAGTCCTGTGATATCCTGCTAAGTATTTTGCTGTTGACTTTCTGAGGAAAAATGAAAGCAAATTTTCTTGTACTTAAGTTTACAATAAATACTAAGGGTATAATATTTTTGCTTACATAGCACAAAATTTATAAATAGTAACAGAATATACAATGGAACACTTCCATTGATTTTGGCTAAACTCTTGTATAGCCAACTCATGCTTGCAACTGATGAATGAATGTGGTTTTAATATGAATACTGGTTGATACTTTTGCCTTTGTTAATGTATTAAGACAAAAGTGAAACAAAAAAGACATTTCTTACAACTTTGATTTGTCAAAAACCAGGGCAAATTTACTTGCTGAATCTGATAACAGCATCACAATATGATGACTACAGACATAATAATTTTTTATTTAATCGATATTATTTGCATTTTCCATTATTTTCTTAACTATCAACAGAATAAATCAAGCTTTGATTTGTAGTATTTGCTGATTTCCATGGTATAAATATTCATACCCTGACCAAATTCAAACTATAAATATGATGTCACTGATTATGGAGTTGGGGAGAAATGGAAATCTCAAGAGAACAGATAATAAATTAATTAGGAATCGGTGAGTTTTTTGTGTTTGTTACCTTTGCTTTAAATATTATTTAATTGTAAAAGTATACAATTTAATTTTTAATGATATCTGTGCTTAACCACTAGTTTGTAAAATAGCTGAACATTTAACAATTGACTTTCATGGGCCAGTGGAAGCCAGCTCAGCACTCCCCTGAGAGCGATAACATATTCATTTTACAGATTTTTTTGTTTCACAGTTTATATCAATTGTCCTTAAGCCTTCAGAAAAGTCTGACCATCATGAAAAAAAATTGAGGGATGTTTCTTTGACCAAGTTTAGGGTTAAGTGGTAAAGTGTGAGCTAACATTTTTTGTTTTGAGACATCACGAGGTGATCCGCAGAAGAAAGTGATATTCTAGAGCCAGAAAGACTCTGTAAGGGGGTAAAGATCAGATTTACAGATTGAGTCATCATCCCCGGGGAATTCCCCAAGTAATCTGTTATTAGCTTAGTTTCTTTGCCATTCAAAGCATATGAAGCTCAGGACTCTTCTAATTATCTGCAATATACATATATATATATATGTATATACATTAATATATAAATAATTTTAAATAGCATTATGGCAATTTAATTGATAATACAGTAAACTATACATGCCTTAAATGTATAGTTTGTTAAGCTTTGACATATGCTATATACCCGTTGGGTTTTCCAAGTGGCACTAGTGGTAAAGAACGTGCCTGCCAGTGCAGGAGATATGAGAGACATGGGTTCCATCCTTTAGGTCTGGAAGATCCCCTGGAGGATGGCATGGCAGCCCACTCCAGTATTCTTGCCTGGAGAACCCCACAGACAGAGGAGCCTGGTGGGCTGCATAGGGTTGCAGAGTTGGACACAACTGAAATGACTTAGCACACAGGCATGCATTCATTCCCCATTACACTATACACCAACACTCATTACACCGTAACTGATACAATGACCATCTCTATTAGTCTCAAAAGTTTCTCCATGCTCCTTTGTAATACATTCCTCATGTCCCGCCTCCTACAACCTTTAGTGCCCTTTCTAGACAACCAGTGATCTGGTCTAAGACAATATAGGTAAGTTTTCATTTTAGCAATCATATAGTATGTACTCTTTTTGTCTGACTTCTTTCACTTTGCATAATTATTTTGAGATTTCATTTGGTTGCATGCATATATCAGTAACTTTTTTTCTGAATAGTGTTCCATTGTACGGATATACTGAAAGTTGCTTTTATTTCTGTTCTTCTCTTGATGAACATTTTTGTTGTTTACAATTTCGGATATTACAAAACAAAAAGCTGACATGAAGTTTCATAACAAGTGTTAGGGTGAAAATGTGTTTACATGCCTCAGATGAATAAGTAGTCTAATGGTTGGATCATATTATAGTTGTCCACTTTAATTATTTAACTTTAAAAAAACAGCTTAACTTTTTTCCAAAGAGGTTTTATTTTACATTTCCACCAGTTGTGTATATAAGTTCCAGTTTTTCTGTGTGTTTTTAAACACTTAATATGGTCAATATTTTTTAATTTGAGTAATGGTGGTGTAGTATGTAGCTTTACTACATTTTCATTTTCACCTGCCTTTTGCTTATGTCTAATAAGATTGAGTATCCTTTCCTGTGCTTATTTGTTACCTGCATATATTCATTGGTGAATTATTTGTTCAATATTTTGCCTATTTTTGTACAGTTTTTACTTTTTTAAAAATTATTGAAGTATAGTTGATTTATAATGTATTATTTTCAGATGTATAAAAGATGATTCATATATTCTTCTTAAGATTCTTTTCCATTATAGGTTATTGGAAGGTATTCAGTATAGTTCCCTTTGCTATACAGTTGGTCTTTACTAATTAGCTATTTTATATGTAGTGGTGTGTCTATGTTAATACCAGGCTCCTAATTTATTCCTCCTCCCATTTCCCTTTTGGTAACCATAAGTTTGTTTTTTGCGTCTGTGAGTTTATTTCTCATTTGTAAATAACTTCCTTTGTTTTACTTTTGTAGATTCCATGTATAGGTGATACTATGCATTTGTCTTTGTCTGACTTCCTTCATTTAGTATGATAATCTCTAGATCTGTCCATGTTGCTACACATACCATTATTTCATTCATTTGCATGGCTGGGTAGTTTTCATATATGTATGGACATCTTCCTTGTCCTTTAATCTGTAGATGGACACTTATGTTGATTCCTTGTCTGACTATTGAAATAGCGCTGCAATGAGCATTCTGGTGCACATGGCTTTTAGAGTTTCTTCTAGTATGTGCCCAGGAGTGGGATTGCTGGATCATATGGTAACTATTTTTAGATTTTTAAGGAAACTCCATACTCTTCTCCAGAGTGGCTGCACCAATTTATACTCCCACCAGCAGTGTAAGAGTGTTCTGTTTTCTCTACACCTTCCCCTATATTTATTATTTGTAGATTTTTTAATTTTTTTAATCTTTAAAAGCATATAGGTTTATACATGAGTTTGTAACAGACATGTGATTTGAAATTATTTTCTTGAAATCTGTTTCTTGTCTTTCTGCCCTTATTTGTGTTGTTCAGGGGACAGAGTTTTTAATTCTGATATTTTTTTCTTTTATGATTGCATTGTGATAACTAAAAAATATTTGGTTTAACCCAATACAACAAATATTTCCTCCTATGTTTTCTCCCATAAATCTTATCAGGTTAGGTTTTACTTAATTTCAATTTGTTTGATCTTTATTAATATATAGATATATGGGCTTCCCTGGTGGCTCAGACAGTAAAGAATCCACCTACAATGTGGGAGAATTTGGTTCAATCTCTGGGATGGGAAGAACCCCTGGAGGAGGCAAGGCAACCCACTCCAGTACTCTTGCCTGGAGAATTCCCATGAACAGAGGAGCCTGGCAGGCTACAGTCAGTCCATGGGGTCATGAAGAGTTGGACACAACTGAGCGACTAAGCATACATAGATATATATTGACTTATATATAAATATCACTTAGACTTTAAATTTGGGTCTGTGATTCATTTAGAGTTAATTTCTGTATATGGTTCACTTTCTTAGTTCATTTTCACAGCTGGATATTTTGTTATTTCAATAATCTCTCTCATAAAGACTATCCTTTTGCCACTGCACTTACTATATACTCAGTAAGTGTACTATGTACTAAGTATGTACTAAGTACCTCTGCACTTTTGTCAAAAAATAGTTATCTGTCTGATTATGGGTCTATTTCCAGAATATCTGTTCTAGTCCATTTATCTATGAGTTCAGCTGCAGGCTGAACAATTCTATGTGTGATCCTTGGGGCTCAACTGTAGGCAATTACAGGCTTTGCTCGATAGGTCTTATGAGGGAAGTTTCCCTCTCCACATTAGACTGTAGTCTCTGGGGGGGATTGCAGTTAAAGATACAGTTGCTCTGGGCCATCCATATGCATATCTGCATTTCTAGCCCTGCCACTTATAGGAGTTCTTCCCATCAAGGCTTTTGCTGAGGTTCTTCCTAAGTACATCCACTGAGACCTACTAATGGGGGTGGATACGAAGATTGGTGGGCTTGGCTGGGGGACTTTTCCTCACTCTGACTCCTTACTTTTCCACTCCTAGTTCTTCCTACCTCCCAACCCTGCACTCTAGGTGCATGAAAAGGCAGGAGCCTCTTGTGTAGAGCCCCTTAGCAGTGGGATGATTCCTATTCCTCTCATTTGTGCTGCATATCATCTGACCCTTGGCCAGTGTCTTCTGTGGGAAAGAATAGGTAACTGGGAGTCAACTCTAATCTCTTGTCCCTCTTGCTTGTACTGTCATAGTAAGTGAATAAAAATTTGATTGTTACTTGGCTTATTGTCCTAACTGACTACCTTAATATCCGGCAGCTTGATAATCTATTTATCTATTTTTATTACATTGCCACATCCTCTAAATTGCTATGGAACTATGATAATTCTTGAGATCAGATAGTCTTTAGTCCTCCAACTTTGATCTTTGTTTTCAGTTGTTTTGGCTATTGTAAGTCCTATGCATTCCCACGTGAACTTTAGAATCCATTTTTCAATTTATAAAAACAACAATTACCCTAGGATATTGATTGTAATATACATATCAGTTTGGGAAGAGCTGATGTTTTAATGCTATAGAGAGACTTCTTGCACATGAACATAATATAACCCTTCACATATTTAAGTGTTCTTCAATTTCTCTCAGCATTTTTAAGGTTTTATACTTTTCAGTATATGTCTTGTATGACTTTTGTCAAGCTTATCTTTTAGTTTTCATATATTTGATGTCATTATAATTTTTTTAATTTCAATTTGTTTGGCCATTATTAAGGCATTTATTTATTTATTTTTGTATATTGATCATATATCATGTGATTATTTCCATATTGACTATGCAATATTGCTGAACTCCTGCATTAGTTTTAATAGTTTTTTGTACTTTGCATCAAGTGTTCTAAATAAGCATAGTCTCTGTGATTAAAGACAATTTTACTTTTATATCTGTATGGCTTCTATTATTTTTTCTTGCCTGATTGCAGTGATAAGAATTTTCAATATAATGTTGAATAGAAATAATAAGAGCAGTGAACTTGTCTTGTTGCTTATCTTAGATGAAAATCACGCAGTCCTTCATAATTAAGTAGATTACCTGTAGGTTTTACTTAGATGCCTTTTAGCAAGTTCTCTTCTGTTCTAGAATGCTGAATGTTTTTAATCCGGAATCGGTATTAGTTCTTGTAAATTGTGTTATCTACATCTGTTGATAAAATCTTGTTTTTTCTTTCTTTCAATTACTTAATATGGTGAATTATAGTGATTACTGTATGAATGATAAACCAGTCTTACATTTCTGGACTGTGAATCCCAGTTGGTTGGTCATGATGCAATTTCTTATATAGCATTGAACTAAATTTCAAACTACTGCTTAGAACTTTTACATCTGTTTTTGTGGGGGACCATTGGTCAGTTGTTTCTCTTCTTGTAATGTCTTTGTCTTTTTGATATCAAGGCAATGCCTTGATATGGTAATGCCATTGAATGCTAGAAAATATTTCCCCTTTTTCAAATTTTTGAATTTGTATAGCATTCATATTATGGCAGAAAGTGAAGAGGAACTAAAAAGCCTCTTGAAAGTGAAAGAGGAGAGTGAAAAAGTTGGCTTAAAGCTCAACATTCAGAAAACTAAGATCATGGCATCTGGTCCCATCACTTCATGGGAAATAGATGGAGAAACAGTGGAAACAGTGTCACTTTATTTTTCTCTCCAAAATCACTGCAGATGGTGATTGCAGCCATGAAATTAAAAGACGCTTATTCCTTAGAAGGAAGGTTGTGACCAACCTAGATAGCATATTCAAAAGCAGAGACATTACTTTGCCAACAAGAGTCCATCTAGTCAAGGCTATGGTTTTTCCAGTGTTCATGTATGAATGTGAGAGTTGGACTGTGAAGAAAGCTGAGTGCCAAAGAATTGATGCTTTTGAACTGTGGTGTTGGAGAAGACTCTTGAGAGTCCCTTGGACCGCAAGGAGATCCAACCAGTGCATCCTAAAGGAGACCAGTCCTGGGTGTTCACAGGAAGGACTGATGCTGAGGCTGAAACTCCAATACTTTGGCCACCTCATGAGAAGAGTTGACTTACTGGAAAAGACCCTGATGCTGGGAGGGATTGGGGGCAGGAGGAGAAGGGGATGACAGAGGATGAGATGGCTGGATGGCATCACCGACTCGATGCACATGAGTTTGGGTGAACTCCAGGAGTTGGTGGTGGACAGGGAGGCCTGGCGTGCTGCGATTCATGGGGTCTCAAAGAGTCGGATACGACTGAGAGACTGAACTGAACTGAACATATTATTTCTTATATGTTTGATAAACTTTATCAGTGATGGTATCTGGACCTAGAGTGTATTTATATGTGGGAACTTGGAGGGGATGGTTTTCATGAGAATTTCAATGTCTTTTATTGAATATTCAATAAATAAATTTCTTTTTTGAGTTATGAAATATATTCAGGTTATACATTTTTCCTTTTTTTAAAATTTTATTTTATTTTTAAACTTTACAATATTGTATTGGCTTTGCCAAATATTGAAATGAATCCGCCACAGGTATACACGTGTTGTTTGTATTTGTCAAGGAATTTGTTCATTTCATCTAAGTTGTTGAAAGTATTGGCACAGATGTTTCATAATACATTCTTGTTATCCTATCTGCCAAATCTGTATTGACATTATCTCTCTCATTTCTGATATTGGTACTTAGTGTTTCTTTTTCTTTTTTTTTCCTAATAAGTCTGGCTAGAAGTTTATACATGTCCTGATTTAAGAATCAATTTTTAGTTTCGTTAATTTCTCTATAGTTTTTCTGATTTTTGTTTCATAGATTTCTGCTCTGATCTTCATTATCTCATTTCGTATTCTTACTTTGAGTTTAATTTGCTCTTCTTTTTCTAGTTTCTTAAAGTTAATGCTAAAGTCATTGATTTGATGTCTTTTTTTCTCCAATTGTAAGTCATTTGTACTGTAAGACACTACTAACGAGTTTAGTTTAGTGCACATTTTGATATGTCATGATTTCATTTTATTCAGGTAGAAATACTTTCTAATTTTGATTTTTATTTCTTCTTTGACTCATTAGAAATGACTAGAAGTGTGTTATTTAGACATTTGTTAGTTTCCAAAAGCTTTAGAATTTTCCAGTGTTTTTCTGTTTATGATTTATAATTTAATTCCATCTGATCAGAGAGCATACTTTATAAGAACCAAGTCCTTTACATTTATTAATCCTCATTTTCTGGCTAGAATATGATCTATCTTGGTAAATGCTCTATTCACACTTGAAAAGAATGTGTTATGTTGTTGCTATGTGGAATATTCTAGAAATGTAATTTTAGTCAAGTTGCTTAATAAAGTACTCAATAGTCCATATCCTTATTGATCATCTACTTATTCTATCTACTATTCAGAAATTCAGTGGTAACGACCATTTTAACATTTTGTATGTGTGTGTATTATTTCTATCATCTCTGTCATCTCTTAGTTTTGATTAACTGGTTTTCTCTGCTTGTTCTGCAATTTTTTATTGTAAATTTTACCTTGCTTGATACTGAATAGTTTTGTATTCTAAACAAATATGCACACTGGCTTTGTCCTGATAAAGTTAAGTTATTGGGAAACAATTTCATCTTCTTCAGTAAACTTGTAAGCTGTTTGGTGGGACTTACCCAGCATTTAGTCTAGGGTTAATTTTCCTGTACTACTGAGACAAGATCCTTCTTAGCAGTCTTCTATCCTTCGAAATTGTGAGGATTTTCATTCTGCTTGCTGGGAACAGACACTATCCCTCCTTATAAGCTCTAATTACTTTCCCCTCATAATACTTTCAGATGTTTTCCACCCCTGGCTTCAAAAAATTTCCTCACTTGCATATGCCAATCAGCTCTCTGGTGAATGCTTGCGGGGAAACCATCTGCACCCCTCCAAAGCTCTCTTCCCCTGCAGCCCTCTTTTCATCTGGCATTCTGCCCTGTGAACTCTAGCTTCCTTGGCTTCATCAGACCCAGTTCCATCTGCTCAACTCAGGGAGAACTTTGAGCTCTGTTTGGATCGCTTTTATTGCAGTGTAGCCTGGAAACTCTCAAGACAGTAAGCTGAGATAATTATAGGGCTCACCTCATCTACTTCCCCTATCTCTCAGGGGTCACTGTCCTTTATTTCATATGCCCAGCGTCTTGATTGCTACCATTTTATGTATTTTGTCTGTTCTGTTGTTGCTGTTTCAAGTAGGATGGGAAATCCAGATTCTTGTTACTCTGTCTTGATCAGAGGCAAGAGCCAGATATATTAATTTTAATGTCATAAAATACATCAACATTTCTTTATATTTTATACTTTTTCTTATTTTTGTATCTTCTGCTCTTTCCTTCCACAAGTTTTAAAGTGTTACCATTAACATTTGAGTTTTTAATCAATCTAGAAAGGATTTTGTATATGGTTTCAGGTAGAGAAATTAAGTCCATTTATTTTATTTCTCTCATAGTCAATTTGTTTATTCATTATCATCTATTGAATGGAATCTAATTTTCTTACTGATAAGCAAAGATAGTTCTGTCACATACCAAGATCTGATATATGTAAACACCTGGTTTTGGAAATTTTATATTGCTTGCTACATTGCTTTATTTTTCTCTTATTGATATTTTTGATATATATATATATATATTAAATATTTAAGTTTAAAAACTTATTTTGATCCCAGTCTTTGGTCATTAGCATAGATTTTATGTTGCCAAAATTTTCTAGAATTCTTTATATCGTATTTCCCAACAATGTTTATCATCTTTGTAACTGTGTTTCTGAAGGTCTTGAGTTTACTTCCTCTCTTGCTGCTGCTGCTGCTGCTGCTGCTAAGTCGCTTCAGTCGTGTCCAACTCTGTGCGACCCCATAAACGTCAGCCCACGAGGCTCCCCCGTCCCTGGGATTCTCCAGGCAAGAACACTGGAGTGGGTTGCCATTTCCTTCTCCAATGCATGAAAGTGAAAAGAGAACATGAAGTCACTCAGTCATGTCCGACCCTCAGCGACCCCATGGACTGCAGCCTACCAGGCTCCTCTGCCCATGGGATTTTCCAGGCAAGAGTACTGGAGTGGGGTGCCATTGCCTTCTCCGACTTGCTCTCTTAAGTACCGTCAAAGTACTTAAGCGAAGGTATAAAGAAAGAATCTAAGGCTCAACATACTTCTCAATTACCAACACCATCCATACATCTCCAGATTCTGGAGTTGTGGATCTTGCTTCATTACATCACCACCCTGGTTTTCTGTGTTAATTTTCTTTTCTGTTCTCCTTTCTTTTTTCAGTGAGATCATGCAGCTAGTTTATTTTACTTTCTATTTTTAACTGGTAAATATTTCAAGTATACAGAGAAGTGGGGGTATAATATAAGAAATACCCATACATATCCCGTTTAGAATTAATAAATTTTAAGATTTTAATTTAATGTGTTACAGATCTACCTCTCTTTCTTTCTCATTAACATTTTAAAATGAAATTATATAGATCCTCTTAAGCCAGCCTTTTCTTACTTTATTTTGCAGAAGAAACTACTATAGTGAAGTTAGTGTATGTATGTGTGTGTATATATGTATGTGTATATCCATTCAAACTGCACTCTCTTTTTTACTAAATATGTGTATCAGTCTTTTAATGTTGTTCTATGTGCTTTAAAATTTACATAAATGGTATTCTATTTACAAACTTTTATATAAATAAATCATTCTGTAACTCAATTTTTATACTAAACCTTCAATTTAGGAATTCATTCTTATTGACGGTTTTACCTTTAGTTGTTCTATTCTTAAAAACTATATATATATATTATATATATATACTGAGATATATTTTGATAACTCTGTGATTTTATTCAACTCTTCCTCTTAATTAAGGTGGCCAGTAACCATATATCTCATATATACTAGTCAGAATGAGGTTTTCATAGATCAGTGTCCTAGCAAGTTCCCAGGACACAGTAAGTAATTGTGTTGTATATCATTGAACAGAAAACCTTTTATATAAGTTAAAGTTTATGTACATTTATTTTGTAATTTTTCTTACTTTTTAATGGAGTATAGTTGCTTTACAATGTTATATTAGTTTGAAACTAGACACAGCTGACTCCAAGTTTCTGAAAGACAATTTGGGAAACATTCATTGCTTAGGCTACATGATCCTTGGAGAATGTACAAGTTTTTGTAAAAACATTCAAGAGAGTTTGATCAGTGAAGGCAGGTTCAGTTCATTATTAAAAAGAAAGTTATAAAGGACCTAAGTGATGACTACCTTTGATTTCAGTAGGAACTCATGGGGCTGAAATGTTTTGTCTATTGCATTGGTAAGCACCTCGAGCCAACAGTAAGAATTTGGGGTAGCCTAAGACTCTTCAGTAAAAAACTTTGAAATTCATATAGATATGAAATAAAATGTCTTTTAATTTAAAATGTCATGGGTTTATTTTTCTGTGTGGCTTAAAAGGACAAGAGAGGTGTGTTCTAGTGTGTGAGATTCTGTTGATTTTTCTACACATAAAGGATAGGCAGTAACAGTTCTGACCTAAAATATTGTTGTCCAGTGGAAAGACATGGAAATAACACCACCCTTATGACAAAAAGTAAAGAGAAACTAAAGACCTTTTGATGAAAGTGAAAGAGCAGAGTATAAAAACTGGCTTATAACTCAACATTCAAAAAATTAAGATCATGGCATCCAGTCCATCAATTCATGGCAAATAGATGATGAAACAAAGGAAACAGTGACAGATTTTATTTTCCTGGGCTCTAAAATCACTGCAGATAGTGACTACAGCCATGAAATTAAAAGACTCTTGCTCCTTGGAAGAAAAGCTATGACCAACCTAGATAGCACATTAAAATACAACCATTACTTTGCTGACAAAGGTCCATCTAGTCAAAGTTATGGTTTTACCAGTAGTCATGTCTGAATGTTGAGAGTTGGATCATAAAGAAAGCTGAGCCCGGAAGAATTGATGCTTTTGAACTGTGGTGTTGGAGAAGACTCTTGAGAGTCTTTAAGGGATCTTGGACTTCAAGGGATCAAAACAGTCAATCCTAAAGGTAATCAGTCCTGAATATTCATTGAAAAGACTGATGCTGAAGCTGAAGCTCCAATACTTTGGCCACCTGATGCAAAGGACTGACGCATTGGAAAAAACCCTGATGCTGGGAAAGATTGAAGGCAGGAGGAGAAGGGGACGACAGAGTATGATATGACTGGAAGGCATCGCCTACTTAGTGGACATGAGTTTGAGAAAGCTTCAGGAGTTGGTGATATATAGGGAAGACTGGTATGCTGCGGTCTGTGGGGTTGCAAAGAGTCAGACATGCCTGAGCTACTGAACTGAACTGGACTCAACTGTGGAAAGACAAGGGCATTTAAAAATTCGGCAATTGCTTTTTGTCATGAATCTGGAAAAGGAGGTGAATTAGATTTGAAAGTTTAACCATTGCATCAGTTTTGACAATAAGTAACCAGCCAGTGGTTTGACTGGATTTAACTACCTTTCTGCCTTTGTTCTTCATACAGCCTTGTATGTGTTGACATCATCATTTCAGTAGGAGAAAATCTGACAGGATCAAAATATTCAAATGGGTTTAAAAAGAAACTATAAAAGCTCAACCAATTGTGAATCTCATAACACAGTATTTATAGTAGAAAAAAAGAAGAAATATTAATATTCACTCAATTCTAGGTGAATGTGGGATGTGTGAAAAACCTGACTACACCTACAAAGTCCTCAGATAAACAGCAGTTCTGAGGAAAAGACATTTTTCTTCTTTGTTAGTGTGACTTTTTTTGAACAGTTAAAAACACTTTAAGATTTATTTCTTATGTTGTTGGATAGGACCAAATCTTGCCTGAAAGTTAAATTTTGCCTCAGAATATGCCAAAGGAGGTTATGATGTATTCAGTTCAGTTCAGTCATTCAGTCGTGTCCGACTCTTTGCGACCACATGAATCACAGCACCCCAGGCCTCCCTGTCCATCACCAACTCCCAGAGTTCACTCAAACTCACGTCCATCGAGTCAGTGATGCCATCCAGCCATCTCATCCTCTGTTGTCCCCTTCTCCTCCTGACCCAATCCCTCCCAGCATCACAGTCTTTTCCAATGAGTCAACTCTTCTCATGAGGTGGCCAAAGTATTGGAAGTTTCAGCTTTAGCATCAGTCCTTCCAAAGAACACCCAGGACTGATCTCCTTTAGAATAAACTGGTTGGATCTCCTTGCAGTCCAAGGGACTCTCAAGAGTCTTCTTCAACACCACAGTTCAAAAACATCAATTCTTCAGCTCTCAGCTTTCTTTATAGTCCAACTCTCACATCCATACGTGACCACTGGAAAAACCATAGCCTGACTAGATGGACTTTGTTGGCAAAGTAACGTCTCTGCTTTTTAATATGATGTATTAGAAAGTCTATTTTCATCTATAAAATATGAACAAAATAATACCATACAATTTTATAATGGAGCAATTTCAAATTACTTTTGATGTATGCTAAACATTAGCACACATCATACCCTTTTGGCCCCAAAAGCTTTCAATTCAGTTCAGTTCAGTTCAATCGCTCAGTCGTGTCTGACTCTTTGCGACCCCATGAACCCCAGCACGCCCAGGCCTCCCTGTCCATCACCAACTCCCGGAGTCCACCCAAACCCATGTCCATCGAGTCGGTGATACCATCCAGCCACATCTCATCCTGTGTCATCCCCTTTTCCTCCTGCCCTCAATCTTTCCCAGTATCAGGGATTTTTCCAATGAGTCAACTCTTTGCATCAGGTGGCCAATGTATTGGAGTTTCAGCTTCAACATCAGTCCTTTCAATGAACACCCAGGACTGACCTCCTTTATGATAGGCTGGTTGGATCTCCTGGCAGTCCAAGGGACTCTCAAGAGTCTTCTCCAACACCACAGTTCAAAAGAATCAATTCTTCGGCTCTCAGCTTTCTTTATAGTCCAACTCTCACATCCATACATGACCACAGGAAAAACCATAGCCTTGACTAGATGGACCTTTGTTGGCAAAGTAATGTCTCTGCTTTTGAATATGCTATCTAGGTTGGTCATAACTTTCCTTCCAAGGAGTAAGCGTCTTTTAATTTCATGACTGCATTCACCATCTGCAGTGATTGTGGAGCCCCCAAAAATAAAGTCTGACACTGTTTCCACTGTTTCTCCATCTATTTCCCATGAAGCGATGGGACCAGATGCCATGATCTTAGTTTTCTGAATGTTGAGCTTTAAGCCAACTTTTTCACTCTCCTCTTTCACTTTCATCAAGAGGCTTTTGAGTTCCTCTTCACTCTCTGCCATATAGGTGGTGTCATCTGCATATCTGAGGTTATTGATATTTTTCCCAGCAATCTTGATTCTAGCTTATGTTTCTTCCAGTCCAGCATTTCTCATGATGTACTCTGCATATAAGTTAAATAAATAGGATGACAATATACAGTCTTGATGTATTCCTTTTCCTATTTGAAACCAGTCTGTTGTTCCATGTCCTGAATCCTTAAATAGGTCATTTAGCTTATTTTTGTTCTTAACTACAGACAAAAATGTCACCCCTTCCCCACTGTCCTAAAAATACTTGACCCTGGATGAAGAGCTAGAGATTATGGGAAGCTCTCTGGAAATCCATGCCATACTTGGAAAATAACGTTTATATTAATAAAATGGTGGGTATAGAACACATCTATGCATAAGATAAACTGCTATAGGGGAAGGAAGATAGTCAAAGAAAAGTCATGCTTGTCCAGCATCACACAGCCAGGAAAAGAGAGAGCTAGAACTCGGTTTCCTGACCAAATGACATGTTTCCACTAAATCATATGACTTTACTTAGAGATTTGGCAATTAATTTTGATTTACCTTCTGGTTAGCATGATATAATAGAAAACAGCAAAAGAGCATAGATTCCAAAGTCAGAAAAACCTGAATGTGAATCCTGGCTCTGGCATATATTAGGTATTTGAATTGAGCAAATTCTCTATATTTCAGCTTCTCAGTTATACATCACTTCATTGTAAATAATAATATTTACTGTGTAGCACTGCTATAAGGATTACTTGAAACATTGCATATAGTTCATTATACAATGTACAACATATAGTAGGCCTTCGACAAATACTGGTTCTCTCTCTTTCTCTCATAAAATAAAGAATATATATTGCTTATTAGTCAAAAAACTTGATTGCTAATTTCAGAAACTAGCAATGCAAATCAAGTAGGATTAAAAAGAAACATGTACTGCCCATATAAACTATAGAAGCAGGCAGCCTCGGAGGTGACTGGTACCAAGGACTTGAGTTCCGTCAGTCCTCTCTCCATCTTTGCTCTCTGCTGCATTCTGATTGGTGCCCTGTTCATGCAGTTCACATGCCCCTTTCACTTTGTTAGAAACATGGCTGCTAGCAAATCCCAAGCTACATTTCCCTGCTTTGCCACTGTAGGGGCACTGAGTCAAATTAAAACATATGATTCCAATTGGTCACTCCAGTCTTGGACTCAGCAACCGAGGGGAGGAAAACAGGATTGCACTGTGACTTCAGCTTGGGTATTGTGCTCTCCTCCGGAAACTTCAGAAAGGAACTTGGGTCGTGATTGAAACACCCACTCTGATAACACAACCAATCACAAAGTTGGATGAAAGAGCAAGCTGCAAACAGACCCAGAAAGTGTCACACCAATTAGGCAAACTTTAAAGACACAAAAGTAATACTTTCCTGTTATTCAAAAGCATATTAAAAAGCAGAGACATTACTTTACCAACAAAGGTCCATCTAGTCAAAGCTATAGTTTTTCCAGTAGTCATGTATGGATGTGAAAGTTGGACTATAAAGAAAGCTAAGGGCCAAAGAATTGATGCTTTTGAACTGTGGTGTTGGAGAAGACTCTTAAGAGTCCCTTGGACTGCAAGGAATCCAACCAGTCCATTCTAAAGGAAATCAATCCTGAATATTCATTGGAAGGACTGATGCTGATGCTGAAACTCCAATACTTTGGCCACCTGATGCAAAGAACTGATTCATTTGAAAAGACCCTATTGCTGGGAAAAATTGAAGGTGGGAGGAAGAAGGGGAATGACAAAGGATGAGTTGGTTGGATGGCATCACTGACTCGATGGAAATGAGTTTGAGTAAGCTCCAGGGGTTGGTGATGGACAGGGAAGCCTGCTGTGCTGCCATGTGACCATGAGGTCACAAAGAGTCAGACATGACTGAGAGACTGAACTGATTATTCAAAGGCAGATATGACTGAGAAAAGTACGAAAGTGTGTATAAGGACATACACCAAATTTAGACAGTAATTAAGTTACCTTTGGGAAGAAAAATGAAGAGGATAAAGAAATGAGAAATTTTTTAAAAAAATTTTAAGCCTTTTTTTTGGGGGGGATACAACCAATGAACACTGTTGGGATAGCTTTAGGGAAGGAACTCAGCCATACACAAACATGTATCCATTCTCCCTCAAACCCCCCTCCCATCTAGCCTGCCATATAGCATTGAGCAGAGTTCCATGTGCTATACCGTAGGTCCTTGTTGTTTATGCATTTTAAATACAGCAGTGTGTACATGTCCGTCCTAAATTCCCTTACTAGCCCTTCCCCCCATCCGTTTCCCTGGCAATAAGTTTGTTCTAAGTCTATGAGTCTTTTCTTCTTTTGTAAGTAAGTTCATTTGTATCATTTATTTTTAGATTACAGTGTAAGGGATGTCATACCATATTTTTGAAGGAGAAATTTCAATGTCTCTGTAAGCTTTAGTTAGAAAGAAAAGGGGAATGAAAGAAGAGAGAAAAAAGGGGGAAGAAGTGAGGAGGGGAAAGGGAAGAGTTAGGAAAAGAAGAGAGCCGAAGAGCAGTAATGTTTTCTGTAAAGCCAAAGCCTTAAACTTACACTGGGGATGGCGGAGGAGGAAATATAATTGTATCTCTTAAAAGAAACTATATCCAAAAGCATTTGCAGAAGTGTTAGGAGTGTTGGTCAAACACTAGATATCTACTATATTTCAGTTCTCATTTATTTTCTACCCACTGCCATGGTGTCTTAAATTCAGTGCAGCTACAAAACAGGACAACCTTGTTTTAACTGGCTTTTAAAGATTACAAGCTCTTATTGATATATTTGTACCTCTTATTCAACAAAGAAGATCCTTTATTATTATTATTATTATACAAAGTACTATAATAGATATTGAAATAAAGTCTGACTTGAAAAAATGCTAAAATGCTCTGTAATCTCTTGAGACAACAAAAAATTAGACATTCAGTCACCAATTTCTAAAGAACATAGACAAATCTTTCTTTGTGAAAAGATATAGAGCCAGATAAATATAAGAAAAGATACAGACCTCAGATTAAATTTTTCAAAAAACTCTTAATGCTGTCTGCCAAAAAAGAGAGAAAAAAAACAAGGCCCTTGTTTTATCTTGAAAGAAAACAAAGGAAAGGAGGAAGGAGGCCTTTATGTGAGTGAAACATCTACATCTTTTACATGGCTTAACAAAATCTAAGAGGGGTGATATGCTGGATAATAAATTTTATGCTTACAATTTGAGTGAAGAAATTCATGCTCTTAATTTTAAGCAAACATGGCATGAAATTAAATAACTAATGAAAATATATTTGTATTTTCCTTATTTTTTTAATGGGCTTCACTGGTGGCTCAGCTGGTAAAGAACCCACATACCAATGCAGAAGACACAATAGTTGAGTGTTCAATTCCTGGATCAGGACAATCCCTGGAGGAGGAAATGGCAATCCACTCTAGTATTCTTGCCTGGAGAATTCCATGGACAGAAGAGCCTGGTGGACTACCATCCATGGGGTGGCAAAGAATCAGACATGACTGAGCAACTAACACATTATTTTTTTTATAGAGAAACCCAAAATAAGATTATTTCCAAAAGATCTTCCTTAATGCATTGAGCATTTCCTAAGAAACATATTTTTTGTCATTTTATTATCTGCCCAACACCGTGGACACATTCATCTTCATGTCCTTACCTTTAAATTAAGAGACAAAATTAAGACATGAAATATCAGATTTGAATAGACAATTAAAGCTATTAGGGCTTACCTTGGGAAGACTTTGTGATTGGAAGAACAAGTGACCACATACTAGGGACCCAGCTGGAAAGAGGGCATCAATGTGGAATTAATATGGCAGTTGTTCAAATGCCTATCAAACTATAACAAATTCGCAGGAATTTGACACGCATACACTGTGCTAAATATATTAATTTTGTTTAGTGTATCTTTAAACACAGTGAAAGGATTTAAAAAATGTGTGTGACATACAACTTGTTCTCTTCCGTGTTGTTTACTCCATACTTTTGAGTATGTGTGGGAGAGAGGTCCGGGGTGGAGGATGTGGGTCACAATTCTTTAGGGAAAAATCATTTTCCTGCCTCTCTCAAGGAGATAATTGCTGATCTGTGGTTCCAATTTTGCAGCTGTATTCCCAGGAGACTCCTAATAGAGCTTGTCCAGCACTACCTATCATGAATAAACTCTTCTCACCCTATGAGTTTCCCTATGATGGTCAGGATGAAAGAATTGCCAACTAATCAGAGTAGGACTCAAACATGTTTTTGCTTTTTGTTTTCTCTTTAAAGCCTAGCACAGTGCCTGATTCATGGTAGGTGTTAAGTAAAGTTTATCAAATTAATTAGTTGACTGATTAATGCATGAAGCAAACAAGACACAAACATGAGCTTTCAAACCCCCTATTTAAAGAGATCTTGGCATCTAGCATGCACCAATTCAAGAAGGATTTCATTAATGGACATTACCACATGACAAGCATTTTGTAATGTGATAAGGGGACTTTTGCCTCTAAGACACCTGTTTGGATCTATCCCAAGTAGATAGGAACTGGACATCACTGCTGCCAATATGCAGGGAGCTTGCAGTGGATTAGAGTTTAGATCCCAAGGAACAGGTGTCCCTGCCATAAAATTAGCCATAACTATGAACCAGAGAGGTCAGAGACTGAAAGAGCCTCTAAACAAAGATTTGCATGTAATCTAGGCAAGTTCTATGGAGGAAGTTCATTGTTGCACTGGAGTGGCTGAATATGGTCCATGGAAGATGCTTAGAGGACTGAAATTATTCAACCCAAATTCTATCCCTGATTTTCACATGGCATAGCTTCTTTGTTTTGATAAAATGTTCCAGACTCATCTACATTTCTTGTCTCAGACCTGGACTTACCCATTTCTCCAAAATTCCCCGGTTTCTTTTGGTCAAAAAAGGCATTTCAGCATCACAACTAGGGCACTGCTGCTGCTGCTGCTAAGTTGCTTCAGTCGTGTCCGACTCTGTGCGACCCCAGAGACGGCAGCCCACCAGGCTCCCCCGTCCCTGGGATTGTCCAGGCAAGAACACTGGAGTGGGTTGCCATTTCCTTCTCCAATGCGTGAAAGTGAAAAGTGAAAGTGAAGTCGCTCAGTCGTGTCGGACCCTCAGCGACCCCATGGACTGCAGCCTACCAGGCTCCTCCGTCCATGGGATTTGCCAGGCAAGAGTACTGGAGTGGGGTGCCATTGCCTTCTCCGAACTAGGGTACTAGTAAGTTTTAATGCTACTTCATTTTTTTAGGCTTATTTTGAAAAAACCTAGGAAATATACCATGTATTTAAAGTAAATAACCTCATGAGATCATTCTGACCCTTGCAATTCATATTCAAGGTTACAGTGTTTTTATTTATCCTCTTCTGTACTATGTATCTTTTTTCTTTCAAAGGAGAACCCTGGTTCTCAGTGGCATAGGAGCTGATAGAAATAACATAGCCCACAATTATTTATCTCCTTTTCATTCATTACATATATAACTGCCTCAGAATAATACTAATGCTGCCACAAACAATACAGTACCTGAGGACAGGTGAACATCTTGCCTATTTTCTCCCTATGTATCATGGTTGTGCCATATCTACTCTGTCTGTCTGAACATGTGTCCATTACCTACTGTATGCTCTCCCTTTTAAGCCTCATTTACAGCTAGCTCTCCTAGTAATTGATAAATTGATGATTTATTTAATCATCAATCCCAGACTTTATGATGATGTCTCTTTAATCATTTTGACTTTGAAAAGCTTATTCTGTAGCAATTCCTCAGAATAGGCTCATGGGAAAAAAATGTTCTCTGAGTTCTTAAATATTAATAACTTTGCTTGCCTTTTCTACTTAAAAGTCAGTTGTGCTAGATATAAAATCCTCAGCTTATGTTTCTTAAAAATACTCCCCATTTTGTTTGGGCATAAAGTGAAACTGTCAAAATGTTTAGTATAAGTCAAATTTTCTGCTATTTTCTTGTGCTTACCCAAAAATGTCATTGGTTTGCTTTCTGAGACTTCCTGGTTCTGATTCCCTCCCCACATTTATCTGCTTCTTCTCATTCTTTTGCCTCTCCTGTACCATCATGCTCCATTTTGATTGTCATTTCCCTTCTGCATAAGGATCCGTTGGAAAGGAATCCTGGCTGGCTCATGATTTAACAAGGGGCTAGACCGCTCCATCCTTTCCTGATCCTACTTATCACAGACTCCTTGCCCTCACTTGATATTGGACCAGATAAACCCCTCCCAGCTTCAGCGCTATTCTCAAACTGGCCCACTGTGATTTACAGTGAATATTCATGGTCTGTTTGAGGATTTTCCTCTTTTTATGTCTGTCATATAGAGTCTTTCTCTCTTTATCCACTCAGAGATTGATATTTTTGACCAGTTAGTATTCTGGCATTTGTAGAGCTTCTTTGTCATCCAATTTAATTGTAAATGTTGTTCACAGGTTTTTGTGTTTTAACTGTTTGTTTTGCTTTTGCTTTCTAGTTGCTCTAGTAACAAGATTGAAAAACCATGCTGTTATCACTATCTTTCCACTAAGCCATTAATTTTAAGGGATTTAAAGAATTCTGAATAGATATTCCTATCTTTTCCCTCAAACTATATTGCAGTAGGTAGATATCCTGAGATAAAACCAGAGTAAACATGGTCACTGAATTATTAAACCAGGCTGGAGCTACTAAGTAAACTTTGTACATAGCTAATGGGTATTGTTTCACTCCTGCCTTCACCTGCAAGGAAAATGTTAAGTGATAACACGTGGGTATCAAATGCAGAATGAGGAACAGTCTGCTGGAGAACTGACTTGGATTTATGCCAAAGAAATGGCATTAAAAACAAGGTGGGAAGGAGAGGCTACACTAAACTGAAAGAGACGTAAGAGATGAAAACCAAAAGCATTGGCACAATGTAATAAAAGAGCTTTTTTACCTCAGAGTACTGTGTAAAGGGATATTTTAATGAGCTGCTATTCCATTGTGGATGAAAGATGTCAACAGGAAGAAAAAGAGAAAGGTCCCAGCCCACGATTATTATCTTAAGGAAAGGCACTTTGATTCTCTAACAGCTATTGATAGACAGTTGCAAGTAGGGGAATTCAAAGGGCTGCAATCTGTTGGGTAATCCTAGAGTGTCTTTTGACACATCTTTCTTTATTGTTCAAAGAAACAGGAATGCATCTTTAAAAATTATGAAGTCTTTCTTTTTGTTATATTTTTAAACTTAATTTCAAACAAAAATTTTTTCAAGAGTGGTATAAAGTTTTTTCCTGGAATTACTAAAAATGATGTTGCTTACATGAGACCACTCCATCCCTGAGTATTTTAGGATGTAACTCTGACAAAGACATCCTCTTATAAATCATAATATATTAATTCAAATGAGGAAATGAACATTGAATCATTATGACCATCGAATCTGCAGACCCCATTCATCTTCTACACAATTGCTCCAACAATTTCTTTTATTCCAATAAAGATCCACTCAAAGATATTACCTTTAGTTGTCTTTTCTCGTTCATTTCTTTCACTCTGGAACCCTTCCTCTTTGGAATGGAACCAAAGAGGTCTTTGGTCTTTCTTTGACTATCATGACATTGACACCAGTTTCTTTTATTTGAACAAAGATCTACTTGAAGATGTTCAGTCTTTTACTATCATGACATTGACACATTTGAAAATAGAGCACAGTTTCAGTTTTTGTCTCTTGGATTTGCCTTAGAAGAAATGGAGTAGACATCATAGTCAACAAAAGAGTCTGAAATGCAGTATTTGGATACAATCTCAAAAATGAGAATAATTTCTGTTTGTTTCCAAGGCAAACCATTCAGTATCACAGTAATCCAAGTCTATGGCCTAACCAGTAATGCTGAAGAAGCTGAAGTTGAACAGTTCTATGAAGACCTACAAGACCTTTTAGAACTAACACCCAAAAAAGATGTCCTTCTCATTATAGGGGACTGGAATGCAAAAGTAGGAACTCAAGAAACACCTGGAGTAACAGGAAAATTTGGCCTTGGTGTACAGAATGAAGCAGGTCAAAAGCTAATAGAGTTTTGCCAAGAGAATGCACTGGTCATAGCAAACACCCTCTTCCAACAAAACAACACAAGACTCTACACATGGACATCACCAGATGGTCAACACCAAAATCAGATTGATTATATTCTTTGCAGCCAAAGATGGAGAAGCTCTATACAGTCAGCAAAAACAAGACCGGGAGCTGACTGTGGCTCAGATCATGAACTCCTTGTTGCCAATTCAGATTTATACTGAAGAAAGTAGGGAAAAACACTAGACCATTCAGGTATGATCTAAATCAAATCCCTTATAATTATATAGTGGAAATGAGAAATAGATTTAAGGGACTAGATCTGATACAGTGCCTGATGAACTATGGACAGAGGTTTGTGACACTGTACAGGAGACAGGGACCAAGACCATCCCCAAGAAAAAGAAATGCAAATAAGCAAAATGGCTGTCTGAGGAGGTCTTACAAATAGCTGTGAAATGAAGAGAAGCAAAAGGCAAAGGAGAAAAGGTAAGATATACCCATTTGAATGCAGAGTTCCAAAGAATAGCAAGGAGAGATAAGAAAGCCTTCCTCAGTGATCAGTGCAAAGAAATAGAGGAAAATAATAGAATGGGAAAGACTATAGATCTCTTCAAGAAAATTAGAGATACCAAGGGAATATTTCATGCAAAGATGGGCTCAATAAAGGAGAGAAATGGTATGGATCCAACATAAGCAGAAGATATTAAGAAGAGATGACAAGAATACACAGAAGAACTGTACAAAAAAGATCTTCACAACCCAGATAATCATGATGGTGTGATCACTCACCTAGACCCAGACATCCTGGAATGTGAAGTCAAGCGGACCTTAATAAGCATCCTTACGAACAAAGCTAGTGGAGCTGATGGAATTCCAGTTGAGCTATTTAAAATCCTAAAAGATGATGCTGTGAAAGTGCTGCACTCAATATGCCAGCAAATTTGGAAAACTCAGCAGTGGCCACAGGACTGGAAAAGGTCAGTTTGCATTCCAATCCCAAAGAAAGGCAATGCCAAAGAATGCTCAAACTACCGCACAATTGCACTCATCTCACACGCTAGTAAAGTAATGCTCAAAATTCTCCAAGCCAGGCTTCAACAATATGTGAACCATGAACTTCAAGATGTTCAAGCTGGTTTTAGAAAAGGCAGAGGAACTACAGATCAAATTGCCAACATCCACTGGATCATGAAAAAGCAATAGAGTTCCAGAAAAACATCTATTTCTGCTTTATTGACTATGCCAAAGACTTTGACTGTTTGGATCACAATAAACTGTGGAAAGTTCTGAAAGAGATGGGAATACCAGAACACCTGATCTGCCTCTTGAGAAATCTGTATGCAGGTCAGGAAGCAACAGTTAGAACTGGACATGGAACAACAGACTGGTTCCAAATAGGAAAAGGAGTACATCAGGGTTGTACATTGTCACCGTGCTTATTTAACTTACATGCAGAGTACATCATGAGAAACGCTGGGCTGGATTTAAGCACAAGCTGGAATCAAGATTGCTGGGGGAAATATTAATAACCTCAGATATGCAGATGACACGATCCTTATGGCAGTGAAGAGGAACTCAAAAGCCTCTTGATGAAAGTGAAAGAGGAGAGTGAAAAAGTTGGCTTAAAGCTCAACATTCAGAAAACGAAGATCATGGCATCTGGTCCCATCACTTCATGGGAAATAGTTGAGGAAACAATGGAAACATTGTCAGACACTTTTTTTCCGGGCTCCCAAATCACTACAGATGGTGATTGCAGCCATGAAATTAAAAGACATTTACTTCTTGGGAGGAAAGTTATTACCAACCTAGATAGCATATTTAAAAGCAGAGACATTACTTTGCCAACAAAAGTCAAGGCTATGTTTTTTCCAATAGTCATGTATGGATGTTTAGTTGGATGGTGAAGAAAGCTGAGCACGGAAGAATTGATGCTTTTGAACTGTGGTGTTGGAGAAGACTCTTGAGAATCCCTTGGACTGCAAGGAGATCCAATAAGTCCATCCTAAAGGAGATCAGTCCTGAGTGTTCATTGGAAGGACTGATGCTGAAGCTGAAACTGCAATACTTTGGCCACCTCATGCGGATTAGGGGCAGGAGGAGAAGGGGATTACAGAGCATGAGATGGCTGGATGGTGTCACCGACTCGATGGACAGGGGTTTGGGGGGACTTCGGGAGTTGGTGATGGACTAGGAGGCCTGGCGTGCTGCGTTTCATGGGGTTGCAAATAGTCAGACATGACTGAGCGACTGAACTGAACTGAGACAGCATATTAAAAAACAGAGACATTACTTTGCCTACATAGGTGCATCTAGTCAAAGCCATGGTTTTTCCAGTAATCATGTATGCATGTGAGAGTTGGACTATAAAGAAAGCTGAGCACCAAAGAATTGATGCTTTTGAACTGTGGTATTGGAAAAGGTTCTTGAGAGTCCCTTGGACAGCAAGGAGATCCAACCAGTCCATCCTAAAGGAAATCAATCCTGAAAATTCATTGTAAGGACTGATGTTGAAGCTGAAACTCCAATACTTTGGCCACATGATGTGAAGTGCTGACTAATTTGAAAAGATCCTTATGCTGGGAAAGATGGAAGGCAGGAGGAGAAGGGGACAACAGAGGGTGAGATGGTTTATGACATCACCAACTCAATAGACATGAGTTTAAATAAACTCTGGGAGTGGTGATGGACAGGGAGGCCTGCTGTGCTGCAGTTCATGGGGTCGCAGAGAGTCAGACATGAGTGAGAGACTGAACTGAACTGGATATGCCATTGAAAAGCTGTATTGTCTTGGAAAGGTACTTTCTCCATCTATAATGTCTTTTTCTTCATTTGTCATGGGTTGGACACCATAACCTTCAAAACTTTTCCAGTCTTAACATTTCTAGGACTTGTCATAAACTTTCTCTGTTCTACGAGGCAGATTTCATGCCTAAATTATTTATTGATCTTATTGAAAGATCTTTGAAATGATTAAATGTGCATCTGCTCACACTGCCAGAAGGTACCATCAGTGGTAGATCAGCAACTTCCCATTTAAAGGACAGCATACACAGAGTTCCTATCATTTCTCTATTCAAAGAAAACAGTGTCAAAAACAAAAGGAGATAGAGAGTTCAGTTTCATAACAAGATTGATCTATAAATTTGAGCCCAAGACTGTAAAAGTATTATTGAGGAATCAAAACCTATTAACTGCCTCTGTGTTCCAGATAAACCTTTTACAGAGCTGCTGTGTTCTTTCTACCAGAATTGCTTCTAACAGGAAATCTCCACATCCTCTGGCAAACATTAAATTTAAAAGAAATCAACTCCTCCTCCCATTTCCTCACTATTGCCTATCTCAAGGACTCTTCAGATTACATTCAACCTGTACGCCAGAAAGGAATTTGCCTCCTCCTCAGGTAGAATGCCTCCAAGGCCCCTCACCATACTCGGGCACCAGTTTGATACCAAACAGTGGTAGAAAGCAAACAAAATCATTTCTCAGAGCTGCTAGCTTTATTTTAACAAAGTGAACGTGAAGCACACTATCCTGTTACAGTTCTTAAAAAAAAAAAAAAAGCAGGCTAAGTCAAATCAATCCCAACCCACACACACTCCCTCAAACCATAATACAGAGTTAACACAATCCCAAGGTGGTCGAGTGGTTTAACCACAAATATCCTGGCAGTCTTGTGATCTGACTCTTCATTTACACAGCTGAAATTAGATGGCTGAAGTCCCTAGTAAGCACGGGGAAGGAAAGATTTCTAATGACTAGGTGCCCACTGTGGTCAAAGTGGTCAAATCTGTCTTTGAGCAGATACAATAGAGGTGGTGTCCATGCTTGAGTTAAAAAGAAAAGCCAAAGGAAACAAGAGGAAAAAACCATTCATTCAGCAAATATCTAGTACATACTGGAAATGTCTGTGTTGGGTAGGGGTTGTAAATGGCAAGGAAATACAAAGATGAATAAGGTGTGAATATTATCCTCTAGGCTAGGCATGACACAAAGTAGAAACTGCTAAGTCCGACAAGAGGGAGGGGGAAATCCCATAGAAAAAGCAAAAATACTTGACCTTAGTAGACTATTGGTAAATGTGTAACAGAAAGAAAGAAATAAAGGAGAGCAAATAAAGGTGCTTAATTCTGCCTTTGCAAGGGAAAATGTCAAGAAACTTATGTTGAGAGATAAAATACTATATTAGACACTGTAAATTGATGAAAAGAAAACTGAGCTCAGAAGCAATTATTTCAAAAAAAGTATATATGCAGCCACTTGTTGAAATAAGGTGTCTTTGCAGCACTGTTTATAATAGCCAGGACAGGGAAGCAACCTAGATGTCCATCAGCAGATGAATGGATAAGAAAGCTACGGTACATATACACAATGGAGTATTACTCAGCCATTAAAAAGAATACATTTGAATCAGTTCTAATGAGGTGGATGAAACTGGAGCCTATTATACAGAGTGAAGTAAGCCAGAAAGAAAAACACCAATACAGTATACTAACGCATATATATGGAATTTAGAAAGATGGTAACAATAACCCTGTATACAAGACAGCAAAAGAGACACTGATGTATAGAACAGTCTTTTGGACTCTGTGGGAGAGGGAGAGGGTGTGATGATTTGGGAGAATGGCATTGAAATATGTATAATATCATATATGAAATGAGTCGCCAGTCCAGATTCGATGCACGATACTGGATGCTTGGGGCTGGTGCACTGGGATGACCCAGAGGGATGGCATGGGAAGGGAGGAGAGAGGAGGGTTCAGGATGGGGAACACGTGTATGCCTGTGGTGGATTCATCTCGATATATGGCAGAACCAATACAATATTGTAAAGTTTAAAAATAAAATAAAATTAAAAAAAAAAAAAGAAAGAAGTTGTCTTGATTTTGTGCCACACTGAGTATAATGTCTTACCCTGCTGCAAGAAGAAGACAGATCCATATATATGGTGCTTCTGTCATTTAAAAAACCAGCAGAACTTGATTTGTCTTGAGGAGCAGCCCTCCTTATCCCAAAGGAGAGGTTGGCTTCTATACTGAGACTCTGACCCCAAGGTGTCAATAATACACTTGTTCACCTGGGTAGGCGATCACATTCACCCTTCTGGAGCATGCCCTACATTGATTTGCTTTGGCACTGTTCATCCTGCATCCTACTGTGGGGACTCCATCACCATCATCTTTGTATATTCAAATTCTGTCCATCCTTTAAAGTGTTAGTCTCAGTGTGTCTGCTTCTGCAACCCTATGGACTGTAGCCCACCAGGTTCCTGTGTCCATGGAAATCTCCAGGAAAGAATACTGGAGTGAGTAGCCATTCCTTTCTCCAGAGGATCTTCTCCAGGGGTCAAACCCAGGCCTTCTGCATTACAGGCAGATTCTTTACTGTAAGAGCCACCAGGGAAACCCTTGTCTGCCCTTTAAGGTTTGCTCCATGTTCATATCTTCTTGGAAGTTTCCATGACATTCCGACAGGAAGGAATCAAAATTTCCTAGCACTTTCATCCTGCCTTAAGGCCCTGAATACATATTGCTTTTCTTCATAGTTTTTGATACACGTCCTACTTTCTTTATAATGACAGGATCCGTCATTCATTTTTACCCACTCGGCACCAGTCCTGACTAAAGAGGACCACTAGAAGTCTAACAAATTTGCTAACACACTTGCTGTGTTACCAAATTGTGTTACATTACCATAACTATGCTGATGTCATAGAGTGAATAACATTGATGATTATACAACTAGAATAATCCAGGCTGCTTTACAAAGAATGATTTAAGCAGCAAGTTTTCTCATTCATAATGTAGATCCACTGTGGATATATTGATGGCCCTTGTCTACATCACTTTGACTCAGATATGCAAGCGGACAGAGGCTTTGTTGCCTAGACATCAGCAGTTACCATGACAAGCAGAAAGGATCACAAGGAGTCAGGTGCCAGTGTGTAAAGACTTTTGCCTGGAAACCACATATATCATATATCAATATGATCATATTCCATTGGCCAAAGCTAGCATAAAAGGCACGTCTTATTTCAAGACATAAAGAAATGCAGTTATACTGTGTGCCTAGAATATTCATGAATAACTCTAGTGATTACTAAAAAGATAACAAGGAACTAACTTTCAGTCTCCAAGTTTGAGCTTCTCATTCAATGGATATGGAAAGATGGCAGCTTCCACCAAAAACAAATTCTAAAATAATTAGCCTAGATCCCATGGACCGAGAAGCCCGGTAGGCTACAGTCCACGGGGTTGTACAGAGTTGGACACGATTGAAGCGACTTAGCAGCAGCAGCAGCAGACCTCTGGAACAGAAATCTTGGGATCTCATCTTACATAATTTTTAGATGACAGATAGATTTTTTTTTTCAGTAAAATAGATCTGAGAATCCATTAAATTTACTGCATATGCAGAAACGTATTGTTGTTCTTAGGGATTAAAATCATAAAAACATCAGAAAGCACTGTATTTAATAAATTAAGTAATAACACATTAGTTAATAAATGGTGCTTTTTGTGTATTCTATTAATAGTGTAGGCCTCCAGGAAAGACAAAAATGGAGGTGAAGATTGTCAGTGGAACTACTTAAAGCTGAATGATTTAATCTTTAACAAAGACAAATGAAGCGAAGTCGCTCAGTCGTATCTGACTCTTTGCGACCCAGTGGACTGTAGCCTACCATGCTCCTCTGTCCATGGGATTTTCCAGGCAAGAGTACTGTAGTGGGTTGCCATATCCTTCTCCAGAGGATCTTCCCAACTCAGGGATTGAACCCAGGTCTCCCACATTTTAAGCAAGGCATTTAACCATCTGAGCCACCAGGGAAGTCCAACAAAGACAAGAGGTCTGTCAAATGAAATGCTTATGATAAAAGATATCATGTTGTTATTGACCTTAAAAATAAGTTGTTGAACTACTGTCAAATCAACACCCATAAAAATTGAGAGATTTCTGAGATTCTCTGTATCTGTTTTGCAAAATAGATATAGAAAAACATGCATTCTGCATCCAGAGATGAGGGAACAAAAATTAAGGATGGATAAAGAGAATAAAGGAGAAAAAGGCAGAGCTAGGAGCAAGGAAGGGCTTCCCTGATGACTCAGCAGGTAGAGCCCACCTGCAATGCAGGCGACACAAGAGACTGGAGTTCGATCGATCCGGGGTCAGGAGGATCCCATGGAGGAGGAAATGGCAACCCTTTCCAGTATTCTTGCCTGGAAAATCCTGTGAGGAGAGGAGGCTGGTGGGTTATGGTTCATGGGGTCACAAAGAGTCAGACATGACTGAGCAAACTAGCACGCAGATGCAAAACACTAGGCTGGCAAAGGCAGTTGGTTTGGGATTTAAGACAACTCATCTCTCACTACTAGGACACACTAGACAACTCAGAACAGAGGAGAACTTCTGTTGTGTAGAATCTGAGAAATGGATCCTTGAGAGAACTAAGTACCAGAAAGTCATTCGATGGGGACAAGTGGAGAAATATTATCCTGGTGATCAAGATGCTTTGTATCATACTGATTTATTAAGTCTTGTGTAAGGTCCCCAGATCAAGGTATCATCCAAAGACCCTTGAAAGCTTCTCAAAGTCACTTCTTAAAATTAACCTTCACTCCATACATGGATGCAACTAATTCAAGAGGATATAGACATGGAATATCTTCAGAAGCTTCCAAAGTCTCTTTATTTGCTTATGACATTTTAAGCTACATCCATAATCCAGTATCTTCATATGTATGTTCTCCTAGAGAAGCCTCAGAGGCTGATGCAGTTCTTCTCTGAAGAATCTAGTCCCACTTTAGAACCCATCACCCCCATTTTAACCTTTCGATATATTGGGATTTTTCTGAAGATTTCTTTTACAAACAGGATTTTTTATCCTAAAATGAATTGGTACTGCTGTTCTAAAATGTTGCTTGAGGAAAGTCAATTTCTTGACTCAGTAAGATCATAAAGAAATGTGTACTTAGTTTAGACCAGGGTGTTGTCTCTACTTCTTTCATGTTAGGCTGCGTTCCAAGTATAAACCTTTTGAGACCAATATAGCATCAAGGTGGGACTGTAGACATTCTGAATGAACCCTGGGACTTTCTGCTCTAATGCAGTAGTTCTAAGACTTTGCAATTTCATGATCCATAGCAAATAATGCCACTCCTCCTCTTAAGTCACCATCGTGGTACACAATTGTCACTTTGGAGAGGACAGTTATGACCAGATATCCCTTGGGTATGTAGAACCTCAGTTAAATCATTTTATGGGTTCTTGTTTATATAAAGAATTGATTTTAATAAGTGTCATAAAATTCTAAACTCTGTGTGAGGTATAGTTATTTATTAATGAAGAGTAGAACACTGAATAGGGAAGAATTAATGTTCTTTCTTTGTTGTTCAGTCAGTGTATCTGGAGAGTCTTACACTTGAAGGTTTGATAGTTTTAAATACTAGGGTCATTGTTAAAATCTTGTGCTGCTTTTTTTTTCTTGTCACCCAAACCTT
This sequence comes from Bos mutus, assembly GCF_027580195.1. Lineage (NCBI taxonomy): Eukaryota > Metazoa > Chordata > Mammalia > Artiodactyla > Bovidae > Bos > Bos mutus. The sequence continues at coordinate 76,882,804 of NC_091617.1, forward strand.
GCTGGTAAGAAAAACAAAAAACCTCCATCATCCCTATCCTCCTAGCAAAAACCAAAATATTTTTCTGAAGCTTTATGTTCACCACCAGGCCACTTCAATTCAGCCGTGTATGATAAATTAACTTGTTTTCCATCTGATCTCCCCTATCTCTCTCTGTTCTGAGTGAGAAGAATCTAGGAATTGTAGATGGAATGCTTCTGAACAAACTTATCAAAGAGAGAAGAAATATCCTCAAACTTGTATTTTTTGCCAGGTGCCTTATATATGTTTTGGTCATGTAACTCTCTCGATAATACATGTCCACAGATTGTAACTGACATCTTTGAGTTTAAGAGAATATATCAGACCAAGGGAGTTCCAGACTAGGCCACTGCAGTTCTTCAGGTCTTTGTCTGCTGTTTCCTAAATATGAGAGGAAGGGCTACAGTGTGTTGTAAATAATTGCATACAAGATCACCAGTAATTTCTCAACTTTCAGAAAGTACTATCACCAAACATTTTGAGTTGTTTAAATGTAATTCAGCTTTCATATAGAGCTGTATATTTCTGTATGTGTATATGTTTTCTAGATGACAGTGAAATTCTGAGAATAGATTTGATGTAACTCAAGAGTAGGTTAAGGCATAATGAGAACCAGGTTGTACTCATGATTGAGGCTGCCTTGAGATTATGAATTAAAAATCCATGTCTGTTAAGGGGAATCAATAACACATATTCTAAAAAGCACCTTCACAGAAGATGCTCCATTATGTAAGATGTTAATCTTTCAATTTGTAAATCCTAAAGTATAGAAAATGGTAAAAGGGGCTTCATTTGAATAAATGAAGCCTCAGTTATAGAAGAGGCAACATCTCTGTAGATATATCTACCAGATCTATTTCAACCTGGAACAGACCATTCTTTCCTCTCTTTATCTCCAGGTAAGATTGCCACAAATACTTATAGGGCTGAAAATAACTTCTGAATGTTTGTGTATATATACACAAACATGCACACAGATTTATATACACAAACAAGTACACACACAGATATATATCCTTATTGGAATTCCACATCTTAGTTTTGATCACCGTTATTCTTTTAAAGACAGTTTCAGCATGTGGTCATAGGGTATTCAAAATATAAAATATCAAGTTTTCTATGTAGAAAATGGAGAAAGGTTAAGTGATGCAGAATATTGATAATAAGAATAGCTCTCATATGGAGAGCAGTTTACAAATAGCTTCCATTATCTCATTTGATCCTTATAACAGGCTTATCAGTAGGCAAGAAAGATGTTGCTGCTAAGTCACTTCAGTCGTGTCTGACTCTGTGTGACCCCAGAGACATCAGCCCACGAGGCTCCCCCGTCCCTGGGATTCTCCAGGCAAGAACACTGGAGTGGGTTGCCATTTCCTTCTCCAATGCAGGAAAGTGAAAAGTGAGAGTGAAGTCGCTCAGTCGTGTCCGACTCTTAGCGACCCCATGGACTGTAGCCCACCAGGCTCTCTGTCCATGGGATTTTCCAGGCAAGAGTACTGGAGTGGGGTGCCATTGCCTTCTCCAAGAAAGATGTTATTAACCCATTTTAAACATCAATAAAGTGCAATTCAGATTCATGTTGAATATTACATATAAACTAATACAACCAGAATTGAAATCTGGATCATCACAACTTAAATCCTGTATACATTTAATTATTTCTGAAAAGTTATTGTGCCTGATATCTATATTTATATCATCTATGTCTATCTATTTATCTTTATCCTTCTATCATCCAACAAGCTAGCCTTATAGTTGACTACACTTGAGGCTTTTCCAGGGTACCAGTGATACTTCTGTTTATACATTTTGGTAGATTCACAGACCTTCGACCCACAGAGTTCTACTCATGTCCCTCAGGACTAGAAATCTTTTCTACTTTCCTCAGGCGCTATGATGCATTCATCCCACCAGTGTTATGCAGAAAATTTAAATACAAGTCTTTAATTTAGCAGATCCACCCACAAGGTTCCAGAAGCTTAAGTCAGCATGAGTCTTTGGGAAAATATCACTCTGGAAAAAATAGTACATGTGAGAAAAATACTGTGAATTTAGAAGCATTTGTTTTACAAACTACAGATGCAGAGTGAAAGAAAATGACATCTCACTTTGATATTAAGCATTCCTCCATAACACATCCATCTGCAACATGTTTTGCAGTCACTTACCCGCTAAACCTCACAGCACACAGATTTGCACATGAGGTACAATACAGCTGACCTCATTTTACAGACGGAGAGAACAGAAACATGGGGGAGATTAAATGAATTTCTCAAAGTTTCCAATCAGTTTTCAAGTGTCTGCCATCGGACAGAAGTAAACTAAGTCACACTAGTCCTTTATTAAAGCTAGAAAAGGGAAAGAATATTGGTTCCAAGGTTTCTCTATAGGAGGAGTTTGTTGACTGAGAATCTGGCTAAAAGGCAGACAAGAGGCTTGTCTTGAATCTATTGTGTAAAACCTCAGTCTTTAATTGATTGTGTATCTATTTGGGGTAGGCTGGGGGAATGGCAGTGCCTTGGTACTACTGATGACTTAAAACTGATATGAATAACCTAAATGAAATGGCCATTCTGAACAGGGAAGCAGTTTTATAATGGAAGAAAACTTGAAATGGGAAGTAGGGACTTCCCTGGCTTTCCAGTGTTTAAGATTTCACCTGCCAATGTCGGGGTGTGAGTTCGATCCCTGGTCAGGGACCTAAGATTCCATATGCCTCATTGTCAAAAAACCAAAACATGAAACAGAAGCAATACTGTAACAGATTCAATAAAGACTTTAAAAAATAATCCACATCAAAAAAAAATTTTTTTTAAGTGAATTGAAAGATTCATGTTTTGGTCATGGCCGTGTCTTCTTAGGTAACTTTCCCTGTTACTCTGGGCTTTAGTGATTTTATCATTATAATATAGGAACAAACTAGATCAATGGTTCTCAAAGTATGGTTCTTAGACCAGTTATATCCACATTAAGTCAGGGCTCATCCTTTACCTACTGAATCAGAAATGCTGGGATTAAGGCCTGATACATAGTTTTTGAAACCCTTCAAGTGATACTGATGCATCCAGAAAATTTAAGGATGATTGGATCAAAACTGTTTTAAAGGTCTTCCAGCCTTAAGATTCTGAATCCATCATGTTATAGACATGATGAATTGCATTTTTTCAAGTAATTTTAAGGATAGTTTGGACTCTTCAAAACACAAATTCGTTTGTTTTCAAGCTCTATGAAGAAAGTAGGTGCTAATCTTTTCTATTTTAGTGGCAGAGAAATCCAGATACCAGCCTACAGAAACCATAGGCATCAAGATGTGAGGGAGCGACATGCAATATCTCTCTTTCTTAAAATAATATTCACTTAACCTTTCTGTGGTTCAACTTGGAGCCACAGCTGGCCAAAACAGAAGCAGCAGAACTCAGGGCTATGTTCTTATTTACTATGACTCTTAGCAAGACAGTATTTAACTGAAAGTTGCAACCCTCAAATAAAATATGACATAATATTAGTTACTGATTTTACTTCACTAGAATGTTAGAGAGACACAGGAAATAATGCAAATCATGGTTTTTCATAGTTCCTAAGAAGCGAGATACAATTTAGAAACATTTGCTATGCACAGGTCTTACAGTGAAGAGCCTGAAGTCAGAGCTTTTGAAATCTCTTCCTTTGTTTAAGCATATTTCTTGACATGTACTGAGTGACGGGCAAATGCTTATGGAATCAGATTGGTCTATGTAGATTTCCTTGGGAAAAATAAAGAAGAAGAGATTTCCAAGTACAGATGGTCTGTGATTCAACCATGGTTTGCCTTACGATTTTTCAACTTTGCCATGCCATGAAAGCAATACACATTGAGCAGTTACTGCCCTTTGAATGTTGGATTTCAATCTTCCCAGGGTTAACTGCAAGTGCAGCAATGTGCTCCCCTGTTCTGAGCAAGGGCAGGGAGCCATAGCTCCTGCTCAGTGACTCAGTCACAAAGGTAAACAATCAATACACCTACGATCATTCTGTACCCCTACAACCATTTGATTTTTCACTTTCAGTAAAGTCAATAAATGCACATGATATAGTCAACACTTTTTCATAAAATAGACTCTGTATCAGATGATTTTCCTCAGCTGTAGGCTATCCTAAGTGTTTGGAATGTGATTAAGTTAGGCAAGGCTAAGTTCTAATGTTCTATAGGTTAAATGCATTTTTGACTTATATGTTCAGTTTATGATGGCTTTATCCTGATGTAACTCCACTGTAAATCAAGGGAGATCTTTATAATCAAAGAAGCATGACAAATTCAACTGTGACCAGGGTAACCACACTTGAAGATATTCCAAACATTGTCAGAAGAGGCACAATAAAAGAAATGCAGGTGTTCAATTCAAGGAATTAATGATATTGGTGGAATGAGATGGGCATCTTCAAATAAGTAATGAACTGGATATCTTCCAACTAGAAAAACATTGAAAAGTGGATACAAGTAATAGGAAGGAAGACTTTGTAACTCTTCTCCAGTAATAGTGAGTTTCCTATCACCAAAGTTTGTGTAGACAAAGCAGAATCCAGAGAGAGATAGAGTACAGGTGACTTAAAATGTTGAAAAGGTAACACTGGCAGTTGAGTTGTAGGGGAGGAGAATCTGGGAGATTGGTATATGCTGGTTATACTTTGTTTTCTGCTCCTATGTCTAATTCATTCTCTGTTAGTTATTTGCTTCATTTTGTGCCCTAGGAAATTGATCTCCCCAGAACTTATAGACTGGGCATAGTTGCCCTTTAACTTCAAGCTGGGTTTGCAAAGTGGAGGACACGGCTAAGAATTTGAAAAGTGAAAGAAAAGAACACGTTGTGCATTTATCCCATTCCTACCATAACCTCCTTACTTCCGTTAGGATCAGAGAGGGCAGGTCTTATTACATGAACCCTCTTTTTATATTCTATCTCTTATCAGATGCCTATGATATCATTTTTTCCTTTCGTCCCTTTTGGGTGTAGGGTGGTAACTACTTTAAATGTTGCTAATCTGAGGCTGCTTCATCCCTTGTTGGTTCTCCTAAAATTGTCCATAACTATACACACAGTTCATTTAGTAAACTCTCTTTAGCTATCATGTAGGAGTATCATGATAGATGACCTTGATGGACATTAGTCTGAGCAAGCTCTGGGAGTTGGTGATGGACAGGGAAGCCTGGCGTGCTGCAGTCCATGGGGGTACAAAAAGTCGGACATGACTGAGAGACTAAACTGAGGAGTATCATCTGATGAGCTGGTTGGTTGCCTCAGACCAGGGGTTCTGAATCTGTAACTTTTATCAGAATTATCTGGGAGATTTGTTCAACAACAGACTACTGCACCTCACCCTCAAAATTTCTGATTCAACGGGTTTTGGATAGAGCCCAAGAATTTTCATTTCTAACAAATTCCAAGGTTATGGTGATATTGCTGGTGTGGGGAACACATTTTAAGAATAATTGTCTGATAGTGATTCTCAAATGTGAACTCACATCAGTGTTACTTCTTGAACTACATAAAAGTACCGATTCTTGAAATCTCCTCCGGATCTACTGAAACGAAAACTGTGTTGGAGTTGGGAGTTCTGGAATGTGTATTTCCTAAATTTTCCCAGATGATTATGATGAAGTTGGATTATTTCTCTAAAATGCCTCCAACTCTGAAATAGTAAAGTGAGATATGCTTATTCAGTGTCTCCTGGCTTGAGGGTAATGAGAGATTCTGACCCTGTTGGAACAAGGAACAAGAAGTGTATTCCTCCTCTTCCTCTAAGATCCAGATTGGCAGCTCTACCTTTGGAAAGGGGTACCTTCTCTAAACATCATAAGGTGTGACTACCTCATTCTTTGTTGTTTCATGTCAGTATCTGGCATACACCTTTCTATGAGTGCACCCAGCACAGGGCATCTGCATCTCTGGCTCTGCTATCTAACTCACAAAGAATTTGGTGAGCTCCTTGAGGGCAGGGATTGACTCTTACCACTTTTGAATGACCAGTGTGTAGCATTTAGCACATCTTTGTATCATCAGAACCTAGCACCTGGCCTGGCACAAACTCAGCGCTACATTGTTGGTGGAGGAGGGTGGGAAGATTGTTGAGTAAATGAGTGAAATGAGGGAATGGATGAATAGATGTTGCACTTCCTCATCTTTCTGTTACATCAACAGAAAATGATAATAAATTTGCCTTGTGGCCTCAGATGCTGATTTGAACAAGTAAATGTGCTAATGCTGTGGGACTTGAAGTGAGCTGCATGGCCTCATAGATCTTTTCTGTCTCTTAACTTCTTGGTTCTACAAGTAATTGAGAGGAATCAATCTCCCACTGACTGACAGTTTTGACAGCTGCTGTTCTCGAGATGTCAAGGATAATCTGTTATTCTCCTTACCAACTTAAAACTGAACAGGGACATATGCCCCGTCAGTCTCATTCGGCTCATCCTGCTCCTGATCCCCAGTCCCCGCACTCCTGCCCTGCTTTATCCCCCTTCCCCTCCCCCCACCTCATGTCAGTCAAGTGCCTTTCAATTCTGAGCAATTCCGAAGCTCCTCTGCCCTAAGCTAGAAGCTGGATTAGAGCTCATCTTCGCTGAGTATTATTAAGCACATTTACAGTGGAGTCTCCAGCTTTGCAAACTAATAGGGCATCATAAATGTGAAACTGTTCAAATAATAAATGAATCTTTTCTCTATGTTTAGCCAAGAAAAGTGGATATTAAAATGAATAAGAGTAATAATAAAAAGTCAGCTAGCAGCATGGGTATAATTAAACTGAATAGCTCACACACACAAAAAAATAAAGCTGTGAACATTGACTTCCTCTGGGACACTCCCCACTACACCCAGACCTCGCCTCAGAAAGGTATGCATTGCTTGTCATCCTAACATAAAGCAAACACCTACACTTACCCTCCGTCTACACGAGGGAGATGGATCTGGCTTCCTAAGTCAAAAACTCTTCCATGCTTTGGAGATTGGGGTGGGGAACCACTTATTTTTCCTATCCTCAGTAGTCAGGAAACCAGAATGCAATTCGTTGAATTGATAGGATGGCTGGTCCTAGATGAGGAGCTGAGGCAGAGGTATCTGATTTGCATTCAGTGTTATAAGCGCATTTCCCACCAGCAGCATGGTAGGTACATTTAGACATTTAAAGTTGCTTTGCAGATCACAGGAGGATCTCTTCCTTAGAAAATTCCATGGGAAGTGGAAACTCTGAGTGAGCTTGGGCACCATGGGTGGGGCTGCTGCCATCTGCCCTTTCTCCCCTGCAGCCATTTAAAACTCCATGAAGAACCAGTCAACCAGACTAGGTTACACCTATCATCCTTTCTCAAGAGCTCTGGGTCCAAGTCAACCCTAGTATGAAAATTAGGAGGTATTTCCTCATTACCCTTGGTGAGGTGAGCTTGTAAGAACATAGTCTCCAGGTTATTTATCATTTGGGAACTTTGTGTGTTCATGTAACCCTTTTCCCCCAAAGACACTACTTATACAGAGGCCGCTCCTAAAATTCTTTCCTTTTAAAGAACAGAATATTCTCCATACACTCAATATGTGTATTATGTATATGATTTTTTAACTTCAATAGCTTCTCTTGTTCTTTAATTCTCTTCCCTGTACTTTTGAGACTCACATATCTTTTATCTAGAGAAGCTAAAAGGGAAAGCCCACACATTTTCATGGACTCGAGGGATTAAAATCCCTTCTTTCTCATTAGCTTCTTCTGTAGCCCTTTTCAACTTGGCAAAAACACCTCTGAGGCGATGTATGACTTGAAGAGATTTTCCCCTTCATTTATTCAGTAATCATTGTCAACTAGCTGGTCTTTACCAGTTTCACAGAAAAGAAGGCCATTCAGACAAAGGTAGAACCTTCAAGATCCTCTGCTTTAATGCTTCATTTGATAGTCAGTAGAGCTGACAATGGCAACCCACTCCAGTGTTCTTGCCTGGAGAATCCCAGGGACGGGGGAGCCTGGTGGGCTGCCGTCTATGGGGTCGCACAGAGTCGGACACGACTGAAGTGACTTAGCAGCAGCAGCAGCAGAGCTGACAAGCAGAGAGGAGGAGAACTTTGTCTAATGTCACTAAGAAAGCTCAAGTCACATTACTTTAGCTTTTGTTAGAAATTTTCCCTTTTTCTCTTGTGTTATGCTTGGTATTCACAATATTAACCATATTTATCATAGAATTCTATAAATATTAAGGCTAAATAAATCAGGATTGATTGCTTATAGTATTCCACAAACTTTCCTTATGTAAGTGATCTTGAGAATTTATTTGCCTTTTCTAGGTGTACATGTTCCTGGGAATAGGGATGTTGGTGCAGTGATGTTGATGTGCCTTCAAGCTTTATTGCTCTTTTGTGTTATACTCTCAATGACTGATGATTATCAAGATTATTGCTGTCTCTAGTATATAGATAAGTAAGAGTTAAACAAGGATGCTTATGGACACAGGATTCGTATACACATATTATGCTCATAAGATGATCCCTAAAAGTATGTTGGAGCTCTTGCCTTTAATATTTAATTAGTATTATATTATGATTTATTTAATTTTGAAGGGTGAAATGGATAGAAATTGTAGAGTTGGAATTTTCAATCCTATTATTTCATCTCAGCTTTGCTATTTAATTTTACTCTACGGCTCTTAGCAAGTCATTTAATTGCAATGAGCCTCAATGATTTCATCTGTGAAATGGGGGCAGATGGTAGGATAGGGAAAGAGGAGAGATTTTATACTACATTCCTCTAAGAATGCTTTTAGTTCTACCATACTGTGAGCTAGGAATGTGAATAGCTTTCTAAATACGCATATCTCCATTTTTAGAAATATCTAGGTTATTTGGACAAATAATAAAGGATGAGAGTAAAGAGAGACAGAGACAATGGCAGCCACAGTAGAAGTTCCAGGGAGCCCCCTCCTTTGTGTGTGAAGTTGTGTATTTGCCGAGAGCAGATGAACAGCAAGCATAGAGGCAACAGGAAACAAAGTGTTAATGTGAGTCTTCTCTTTTGGGGGACTTCTGGTTCACCCTTCCTGTGCTCTGGATACTCTAAGTCTGGCACTAAAATTCACTGAAAAGGTAGAAGTCACTACCAAAACTGACTCTTCTTTTTTAGTGAACATCACATAGAAACAGCAACAAAAAATAAAATGTGCCTAGGTTTTTGGTTTCAAATACAACCCATACCTATAAGCTGAGAGCCCTTGGATACAAAGTTCGCATCAGTACAAACCAGTTTGCTGAGAAAACTGCCACCATCTCATACTTTGTGACATGTACACACCTACCTGAACTATCAAGAAGTGAGGGTAGGAGTACAGAGCCCAGTAAGGAATTTTTATCACCAGGCAATACTAAGCATAAATGGATTAAAATACCCAGGAGTCACCTTTCCAGTGCAGATGACATATGCTGTCAGGAGATGTTCTTCAGGCAGAAGGGTGTGGCAGTATAGTCTACTTCAACTCTATCTTTCCTCCTCCCTCAGCCATAAGCACATTCTTTATAGCAAATCAGCCAATTCTGGTTTGGTGCAGAGCTCAATGGGAGTCAGCACCTTATATTTCAGTACTCAACTGCTACAGATTGCTGATCTGCTCTGTGAATAGCTGAAAATTAGTTAGATAAGAACAGTACAACTAACTACATATAGGAATTCTAATGAACTATGAATCAATATGTGTGGTCAAAAAGACAGCCTATTTGCTGCATGATTTTGAGGAGGTTATATCCCCTCTCAGAATCTCAAAAGGATTGAAGCAGATCAGTTGGTCCTGCACATCCTACACATTGGCCATACATCTAAATCCTCTGGAGACCTTTGAAAAATGTGTTGTCCAAGCCTTGCCCTCACAACACCAGGAAATCAGAATCTCTGATTGCTGGTGCAGTCTGGAATTTGGTGTTTTTGAAAGCTCCCAAAGGGTTTCTGATGTGCAGCTATGACTGAGAAACACAGGTTTCTTCTGAAAGTAAGCAGAGGAGGGCATCAGTCAGTGACAGGACAGACTTGACCTTGGAGTTCCACTTTGACTCTAAAATATAAAAGGGAAGAATATTTGGAAAGCAATGTGCCTATTTTGGGTCTACTCATAGGGGTCATGCCCCACAGTCTTGCCTCTGTGTAGAGGACAAATTGAAACCCCCTCCAAACAAAATAAAGTTGCACAAGATCACTCAATTTGTTTGAGGAAAACTGAGATTACTGATTCTTGCAGTAATATTCCAGTGCTTAGGTTTTTTCGTTTTCCATTAGTGAGGTTGCTTGAGAAATAATACACCACCCAACAAAATAGCACCCCAAAAGTGCTATTGCCTCATTCTGGCAACAAAAACTGTATTTCCCCTTAGGCTTTGCTTCGTAGGCTGATGTTGCCATGGGAAGGAAGTCTTTATTGGGATGCCAGAACAAACAGGCTCTGAAACCAGCCCAGCAAAACTTATAGAGCTGCCTATAAATCAAAGAGAGCCCTAGGGTCAAAGCCACTTAGACACACACACACTCTCACATATAAACATAGTCCCAGAAAAAATTACAAAGGAGAAGGTGTGTCAGGGAAATCCAACTAAAATTACTGCACATAAGTAATCATAACCAAAATTTATGTGTCCCTTTCATCCACAGTTCTCAAAAGACACAGAATGTGCTAAGATTACTTGTCTTTGGAAGTTTTCCAATATTCCAAGGGAAAAAAGAGCAAGGATTCTGCATATAAAATCAGGCAGGTGGCAGTGGCTGTGAAGGGTCACCCTTTCTAGTCTTCTGGTTTCAGACAGAGTTACAGTGAAACTAAGCCATATCTCTCTCTATCCCGTGGACAAAGTCAGTGCTACACCATTTCAGAGTATCATTATCCAGCCATTCTCCCTTTGCCTAGGGGACTTTTGACCAGCAATGCTTCTGCTGGGACAGGATTTTAATGCACTCTCCTATCATAAGTTCAAGAGCCAGGTGGAACTTTGGGCAGGCTAACTACTGCTAAGCTGGTGCCTCTCCTCTCATCCTCCCCATCTATTTGGTTTCCTTTTTCACCAAGGATGCCTGTCTCCCACTTAAGTCAGCTCCTTTGACTCTGGGGAAGAGCAGCTTATGATCCTTAGAAACCTGGCCAGATAACTTTAATACTAAGAATAATATTTCTCTAGCTACCTCATATTTCTGACACTAGAGGTGAGGCCCATGTGCCCCTGCTCTGCCATGCGAGACATGGAGTAGCCAAGCACTATCCTGAGTTACAGGGAGCTCAGTAGATATCAGTTTTCCCCACTTCTTTCCCTCAGGAAGTTCCACATTAAAAAAAACTTAATAATGCTAAATTGAAATGTAAGATTCTATTTGGAAACCTAAAAGGAAATTTTTTAAAGGATTCCACTTTTAATTTAATGAAGGATCATGTTGCAGGTACCCAGCAACATGAAGTCTACCTGAATGAATGCCCTCAGACATTTACCTGTCTTGTCACAGTTTTTGAAGCCCCCACCCCTACCTACAGGGTACAGACGTGGCCCTGCTCAGAGCTCTGGCATCAGTCCCAGCCCTAGCCATGTTGTTGATTTAGTTCACCTTAAGAGTATTACCTCAAGGGAAACTCATCGCCAACCTACCTTGAGTTTGTGTCTTTGTGTTAATAATTCTTTCTGTCTCATCCTTGACACCCAGCCATCACCATCACTTGAGCCCCTGTCAGAGTCTTCATGTCTGATGTACTTTTTTGGTAACTTGTTGACTGTACTAGCCTCCTGAGGACTTTGCTTTTTCTCATCTTCCCAGTTCAACACCTTCTAAATGATAGAGCTAGTGACCAGAGGGAAAGGAAGCAGATGGATAGAAAGCAGACTTAGAACCTTTCCTGAGTCCAAAGGCAGACTCTTATATACACTTTTATTTTGTTCACATCATGCCTGGCTTTTGATTGGAAATTAGTCGATGCAGAGCTTAACTAGAATGTAAGTTCTTGAACTTTGTACTTTTCTTGTTTTTAATTATTCACTTCTTTATGACACCCATGACTAGACCAGGGTTTCCTCTCTGCTAACGTGAATTCTGACTCAACTTCTCCAACTCAAGAATAGAGGCAGCTAAGGTGGAGAGAAAGGTATCCTGCACCATTTACCTGAATGGCTTCCAATTTCTCTACTCATTAGCAAAGAAACCTTGGGCAAATTACTCTACCTTCCTAAGCTTCGCATTTACTCATGGTGTTTTTATGTGAATCAAATGAGTTGTGAAAGCTTTAGAGCACTATAAATATGCTGACTATTTTTTTCTCTCTTGGTATGGTTATGAGAAAGAGTGGTAACACAAGCAAAAATCTTACGCCCCTCCTCAGAAAACTTAGAGCAGTTTGGGGATTCCTTTAATGTCAAGGTTTTTCTGCTCAGGTTTGTTTTGGTCACAGTCACTAAACCACAGTTTTGCAATTACTCATACACTGCAAAGGTTTCATATCTGCATTTATTTCTCTAATATACATTTTTCCCAGGTCTTTGACCTGGCACTTTAGCTAAAAGAAAACTTCAAAGAAGTCCTCAACTAGTGGGAGAACTTCAAAGGCTTCCTGAAGGGTCAATTAGCACCTGTAAAATTCATCTCTGTTGTCACTAATGGCTATTATACTAAAGTGAGGACTAATGAAGACAGATCACCACCTCCTCCTGAGATTGCTATTTAAGTGGAAAATAACTTGGAACTCTCTACATTGAACATCCAATTCATGATTAGTTTAAGATTCATAAACTATTGTATAGATTTGAGGTTAAATTGTTAAAGATTCTTTCAGATAAGGAGCTCTGCTGAGTACCTGGTAACATGCACAGTTAGGTGCCCGCTTGGCCATTAAATTAAGTTGGCAAGACTGCCTAATGATATGATAACTGACCTCCCAGATGTATGGGAGTTCTGAAGACTTTCAAAACTCAAGTGGCACTTCAGCACCAAGTAGTCCAGCATACTGTCTATACTATGAAGCAACACTGAGATTCAATCTTACCTCTGCTGTTTTGTAGTCTCTTGATCTTGGACATGTTAATTAGCCCATCTGTGCCTTTGTTTACTCACTTATTAGACCGGACTAATTGAAGTACCAACCTTCAGGAGTTGTAGTAGATGAAAACAATGAACAGAAAATACTCAGTGGGCAATAACATTTGGTGACTATGTGAACGGATTTTTTTTTTTTTTTTTTTGAGAAAAGCAAATAATATCTGAAGTCAGTGGTGAAATTTTTTATAGTTTGAATTGCTATTATGTTTAAAGAATCTTTTCTTACATGAACATCTCTGTCAAATTATCATGTAATTATAGGTATACATTTCTATAGACAGTAGGTAAAATGATTCAGTATGTAGATTTTTGCTTTGTGTCTTATTTATATCTTCTGATAAAATTAGCACATTCTAAATCTGTTTCTGAAAAACCAACAGAAACAAAGAAACAAAAATAAAAAAGAACTTCACCTATATACAATCACCCAAAGACATCTGTTACCTTGTCACATTCTCTTTAAACAATTTTTACCATCAGGAATACTACTGAAATAAAAATGAAAACAAATATTTTTGGATTATATAAGTATTTGGGGTATATGTAAAATTTCTGATAAATATCAGAAAATTATTTGTTCTTTTGCTCATAAATATTTGACTTTCTTAATTATTATTTCAATTTTCTTTTGATTCTTCCACCCCTTTAAGGCAGGGTTCTCAATACTAGCTGTACATTAGAATTATGTAGGGAGCTTTAGAACAGATTGAAGGCCAGGCTTAACCCCTGATGCCTTACAAGAGAAGCTGGGGTAGAGATAGGCGTTTGTGTTTTTTGAATCCCATCAGAATTCTAACTTATGGCCTAGATTGGAAAACACTGTTTTAGAGGGTCTGAATACTTCCCTGGGCTCACAAAGAGACCCATTTTTCCCATCTGAAATCAGAGGTGGCAAACCTTTCTTTGGAGCTGCTATCCTGCCAAAACAACCTCTCCTTGGCTTGGAAATTCCTGGAAAAGCCCTCACAATTATGATCCTCATTTCCTTTGCTGGCCTCCTGTATTATCCTTCCTTATTTATCCTTCCACTGTACCCTATGAAAGGTCAGAGATGGTCACCAATCAGTATATTAAATGACTTAAAAAGAAAAATCAGTCATCAAATTTTTTCCCTCCCTTCACAGTAATTCTCAATTTCTCTACCCCCAAACTCTGGTTCTCCATTTATCTCTTTAAAAAGTGTTCTGAAGGAAGATGTAGGTGAGTTTGGGTCTTAGCCCCACCACCTACTACACGATGGGAGGGTTGAATAAGTAACACAGTACTGTTCCTTGGGGTTTGCCCAGCACATCGTAGGAGGCATTTTTGTTCACTTCCCATTTCCCTCTCTACCTCTCTTTCTGCTTCTTTTCTAGAGAAAGCAGATACTTTTATTCACCAAAGTAGCATAGGAATATTTTCCTGGGGTGAAATCCCTGCTCCAGATGGTTTAGGGGGGATGAGGAATGGAAGGAGCCAACTTTACTTCCTGCTCATTCTCATGGTGAGGAGGAGACCCATCACTCAAAGAAGGTGGACCTAGAAGAAAGGGAGCAAGAGTCAGAACGTTTCTGGAAATTTCAGTATGTAATGGGCCATGGAAATTCCTCTAGGACCTATTTAAGAGAATACTTTAAAAATACATTTTTTAAAGAATATTTCAAGTTGAATGTTTTTGTTTGTTTCTTTGGTTGGTTTGGGACTCAGAATGTGTGGATGGGCAGAAGCAGCCCTCAGGGCAGCCAAGCTGTATCCCTCTTCTCTCCCAACTAGATCTACTCCAGGTTACTATGGGCTTCCTTGGTGACTTAGGTGTAAAGAATCCGCCTGCAATGCAGGACACACAGGCTCAATTCCTGGGTCAGGAATATCCCCTGGAGAAGGAAATGGCAACCCACTCCAATAGCCTTGCTTGGGAAATCCCAAGGACAGAGGAGTCTGGCAGGTTATAGTCCATGGGGTCACAAGTGTTGGACATGGCTTAACAACAAAACAACAACAACAGTGTAGTCATCACAAGTCTCAATGTGCTGAGGATGGAATATACACTGTTCTAGATTGGTAAATCTGAAAATAGCACTCTAAAGGAGGATCTGTTCTCTAGTAAAAGAAAACCACTTGTGTTTTCCATGTATGTAACATCATTATTCCACCCCAAAATCCTTGCCTATGCTTCTTTCAGAAATATTTCCCCTTCATCATCTTTCCAACACAGAATTCCCCTCAAAATTTCAAATCTCTTGGTAAAGTACATTTCTCTTCTAAATGTTCATAACCTACATCTCTCTTCTGATCCAATTTTCTCTTCTACTTCCATTTGAGTTCCAATGATTAATGTCCAATAATGTTTTATAACTTCTGTTAACTATAAACCTTGTGATACACTTTAACAGCAATGCTTAGCACAGTACCAGGCCCTTAATTCAGTTCAGTTCAGTCTCCCAGTCGACCCCAGGAATTGCAGCACGCCAGGCCTCCCTGTCCATCACCGACTCCAGGAGTTCACCCAAACTCATGTGCACTTAGTCAGTGATGCCATCCAGCCATCTCATCTGTCGTCCCCTTCTCCTCCTGCCCCCAATCCCTCCCAGCATGAGGGTCTTTTCCAATGAGTCAACTCTTCCAATGAGGTGGCCAAAGTATTGGAGTTTCAGCCTCAGCATCAGTCCTTCCAATGAACAATGAACACCGAGGACTGGTCTCCTTTAGGATGGACTGGTTGGATCTCCTTGCAGTCCAGGGGACTCACAAGGCATCAATTCTTCGGCACTCAGCTTTCCTCACAGTCCAACTCTCACATCCACACATGACCACTGGAAAAACCATAGCCTTGACTAGATGGGACCTTTGTTGGCAAAGTAATATCTCAGCTTTTTAATATGCTATCTAGTTTGATCATAATTTTCCTTCCAAAAAAAAAAAAATTTTCCTTCCAAGGAATAAGCGTCTTTTAACTTCATGGCTGCAGTCACCATCTGTAGTGATTTTGGAGCCCCCCAAAATAAAGTCTGACACTGTTTCCACTGTTTCCCCATCTATTTCCATAAAGTGATGGGACCAGATGCCATGATCTTCGTTTTCTGAATGTTGAGCTTTAAGCCAACTTTCTCACTCTCCACTTTCACTTTCATCAAGAGGCTTTTTAGTTCCTCTTCACTTTCTGCCATAGGGATGGTGTCATCTGCCTATCTAAGGTTATTGATATTTCTCCTGGCGATCTTGATTCCAGTTTGTGCTTCTTCCAGCCCAGCATTTCAATTTCTGCCATAAGGGTGGTGTCATCTGTACATCTGAAACCTCAGATATAAATATATTGATATTTCTCCTGGCAATCTTGATTCCAACTTGTGCTTCCTCCAGCCCAGCATTTGTCATGATGTACTCTGCATATAGGTTAAATGAGCAGGGTGACAATATACAGCCTTGACATACTCCTTTTCCTATTTGGAACCAGTCTTTTGTTCCATGTCCAGTTCTAACTGTTGTTTCCTGACCTGCATACATGTTACTTAAGAGGTAAGTCAGGTGGTCTGGTATTCCCATCTCTTTCAGAATTTTCCACAGTTTATCGTGATCCACATAGTGAAAGGCCTTGGCATAGTCAATAAAGCAGAAATAGATGTTTTTCTGGAACTCCTTGCTTTTTCCATGATCCAGCAGATGTTGGCAATTTGATCTCTGGTTCCTCTGCCTTTTCTAAAACCAGCTTGAACATCAGGAAGTTCACGGTTCACATATTGCTAAAGCCTGGTTTGGAGAATTTTGAGCATTACTTTACTAGCATGTGAGATGAATGCAATTGTGTGATAGTTTGAGCATTCTTTGGCATTGCCTTTCTTTAGGATCAAAATGAAAACTGACCTTTTCCAGTCCTGTGGCCACTGCTGAGTTTTCCAAATTTGCTGGCATATTGAGTGTAGCACTTTCATAGCATCATCTTTCAGGATTTGAAATAGCTGAACCGGAATCCCATCACCTCCACTAGCTTTGTTCATAGTGATGCTTTCTAAGGCCCACTTGACTTCACATTCCAGGATGTCTGGCTCTAGGTGAGTGATCACACCATCGTGATTATCTTGGTCGTGAAGATCTTTTTTGTGCAGTTCTTCTGTGTATTCTTGCCACCTCTTCTTAATATCTTCTGCTTCTTTTAGGTCCATGCCATTTCTGTCCTTTATTGAGCCCATCTTTGCATGAAATGTTCCCTTGGTGTCTCTAATTTTCTTGAAGAGATCTCTTGTCTTTCCCATTCTGTTGTTTTCCTCTATTTCTTTGCATTGATTGCTGAGGAAGGCTTTCTTATCTCTCCTTGCTATTCTTTGGAATTCTGCATTCAAATGGTAATATCTTTCCTTTTCTCCTTTGCTTTTTGCTTCTCTTCTTTTCACAGCTATTTGTAAGGCCTCCTCAGACAACCATTTCGCTTTTTTGCATTTCTTTTCCATGGGGATGGTCTTGATCCCTGTCTCCTGTACAATGTCATGAACCTCAGTCCATAGTTCATCAGGCACTCTATCAGATCTAGTCCCTTGAATCTATTTCTCACTTTCACTGTATAATCATAAAGGATTTGATTTAGGTCATACTTGAATGGTCTAGTGGTTTTCCCTACTTTCTTCAATTTAAGTCTGAATTTGAAGATAAGGAGTTCATGATCTGAGCTACAGTCAGTTCCCAGTCTTGTTTTTGCTGACTGTATAGAGCTTATCCATCTTTGGCTGCAAAGAATATAAACAATCTGATTTCGGTGTTGACCATCTGGTGATGTCCATGTGTATCCTCTCTTGTGTTGTTAGAAGAGGGTGTTTGCTATGACCAGTGTGTTCTCTTGGCAAAACTCTATTAGCCTTTGCCCTGCTTCATTCCGTACTCCAAGGCCAAATTTGCCTGTTACTCCAGGTGTTTCTTGACTTCCTACTTTAGCATTCCAGTACCCTGTAATGAAAAGGACATTTTTTGGGGGTGTTAGTTCTAAAAGGTCTTGTCAGTTCAGTTCAGTCACTCAGTTGTGTCTGACTTTTTGTGACCCCATGTATCGCAGCACACCAGGCCTCTCTGTCCATCACCAACTCCCAGAGTTCACTCAGACTCACGTCCATCAAGTCAGTGATGCCATCCAGCCATCTCATCCTCTGTCATCCCCTTCTCCTCTTGCCCCCAAGCCCTCCCAGCATCAGAGTCTTTTCCAATGAGTCAGCTCTTCGCATGAAGTGGCCAAAGTACTGGAGTTTCAGCTTTAGCATCATTCCTTCCAAAGAAATCCCAGGGCTGATCTCCTTTAGAATGGACTGGTTGGATCTCCTTGCAGTCCATGGGACTCTCAAGAGTCTTCTCCAACACCACAGTTCAAAAGCATCAATTCTATGGTGCTCAGCTTTCTTCACAGTCCAACTCTCACATCCATACATGACCACAGGAAAAACCATAGCCTTGACTAGACGAACCTTTGTTGGCAAAGTAATGTCTCTGCTTTTGAATATGCTATCTAGGTTGGTCATAACTTTCCTTCCAAGGAGTAAGTAAAGGTCTTGTAGGTCTTCCTAGACCCATTCAACTAATAGGACACTCAATAAATACTTTTTGAATTAATGAAAGAATTTATTTCCAGTAGTTCACAGTAGTCTTTCTGTTATTCACTTTTACTCTCTTTCTTTTTAATGAGGACTGTAGGTATATGGATGAAGTAGAGCTGTAGGTATTAACATTTCTCCTGATAGTAGTAATGCGTATTATTATTATTCTAATTCTTATTATTTGATATTGGACAATAGTACATATGTTTCTTAAAAATTATGAAAACAAAACATTGTTTTTGACTTTAGCTAAGTCATGTTGAAAAAGAAAAGGACTTGATTAGGGAGTCATGAGAAGGAAGCTCTTGATAATCCCTAAAGGATTTGTCTGTTACTGTTGTAAATTAAGATTAAATATGCAAAAACACAGCAATTTAGGATTTATTTGGTGAAAAAATTCCAACTTCCTGCCTTTTAGAATTTAATATTGCTAAGACATGTAACTGGAAACAAGAAATTTCATAGTTAATAATCATATTTAACAATGGTTTTTCACACTGACAGAGTTCTTTATGTAAATAAACCACTTTGCACTCATGGATTAAGATCCCAGATAAGGTTGAAGACACAAGAACACAGAAAGAGAGGTTGGGTTTCCTGACCGTATTCAGCAGTTGAATACTAATATTGAAATAAGAAACCAGTATGGGTATGCCTGGTAAGATATGCACATCTGAGACTTTTTTTTTTAAATAATGAAGTTAAAAAAATTACTTCATTGAAGAACTGTTCAACAACGAAAAAAGCAAGAAGAAAAACTCACCATTAAACTATTAGATCAGATCAGATCAGTTGCTCAGTCATGTCCAACTCTCCATGACCCCATGAATCGCAGCACACCAGGCCTCCCTGTCCATCACCAACTCCCAGAGTTCACTCAAACCCATGTGCATTGAGTCAGTGATGCCATCCAGCCATCTCATCCTCTGTCATCCCCTTCTCCTCCTGCCCCCAATCCCTCCCAGCATCAGAGTCTTTTCCAATGAGTCAACTCTTATTACTCTGAGATTAATGCTTTTACAATGTGGGTACATTGTCTTCTATTTTATTACACATACATCTTATTAGTGCAATCTCCAGTCATATTTGGTTAAAACATTAGATTCATTACAAACATATACAATTTTATATTTTGCTGTTATAATTTTTAGTATATTCTTTATCAATATATATCATTTGGAAACATAATTTTTAGTTCATTTTTTATTGAGTATAGTTAATTTATAATATTGTGTTAGCTCCAGATATACAGCAAAGTGATTCTGTTATACATATATATATATATATATATATATATATGTATAAATCTGTATCTTTTTCTATTCTTTTCCATTGTGGGTTATTGCAAGATATTGAATATATTTCCCTGTGCTGTTTATATTATACATGGTAGTTTACATCTGTTAATCCTATGCTCCCAATTTATTCCTCCACCCTTTAACGTTTGGTAAACACAAGTTTTCCCAATGTTCACAGTATAATAACTTATTTCATTTTAACTCATACTGTTGTGAACATTTGGGTGGGTGCATGATTCTTTTTGAATTAGTTTTTTCTTTTGCCCAGGAGTGGAATTGCTGGATTACATGGTAACTCTATTTTTAGTTTTTTGTTTTTTTTTTTTTTAAGAAAACCTCCATACTTTTTTTTTTTTTTTACTATAATAGCCAAGATATGGAAGCAACTTAAGTGTCCATCCAGCTGAATGGATAAAGAGGTTATGGAATAAACCATAAAAAATGATGAAATAATGACATTTGGAGCAAATTGAGTGGCCTCAAAATTGTACTAAGTGAAGTAAATCTTGCTCTACTTCATCCAGGAGAAGTATGAATCTCTTCTGCATTCCTCATTTTAAGACCAATTTGAGCAGGGACTCTTGAACTTTAATTTGTTTTTGAATCATCGGGAGAGGTATGTAAAACAGAAACTGCCAAGCCCTAATCCCAAGAGTGCCACTTTCAGAAAGTCTGGCTAGGGTCTAAGAGTGTGCATTTCTAGTAATCCCTAGATATTGCTGATTCTCCTGGCTTGGGGACCACGCTGTTGAAAGCAACTGAATTGGAGTATCTGTTTAGAAGGTGGAACCGGGATAGTGAGGATACAAGGGAGATGTATTCACTTACGTAAAACAAAGCACAAGATGTAAGAATCCAAGCAGAACCTTTTCCTGAAAAAGAACGGAGAGAAGGACCACCAGATTCTCTCACCATGCCCTCGGGGACTCCTGTTGATGCCTTCCCTCTTAATGCCACATCTCAGTGATGAGGAACTTTCCTGTTAATGTTCTAGGCCCATACCCCATCTCTTGGCACCCTGATAAATAGCTGAGACAAGATAGATTGTTCAAAATCACTTTACTAATACTAAACACCAACTGGAAGAGAACAAAGGACAAGAAACAAACAAACAAACAGTTTCGATGCAGGATACAGGATGCTTGGGGCTGGTGCACTGGGATGACCCAGAGGGATGGTACGGGGAGCGGGTGGGAGGGGGGTTCAGGATGGGGAACACGTGTACACTCGTGGCGGATTCATGTTGATGTATGGCAAAACCAATACAGTATTGTAAAGTAATTAGCCTCAAATTAAAATAAATAAATTTAAATTAAAAAATAGTAAACAAACAAACAAAAAGTCTAATTTACATAGTATGGATATCTGATGATACTGTGTTAGTGGGTTCTTAAAAACTATAGCCCTGAGTCACTTCCACCTCCTGTTCCAGCTCAGCTGTATTGCAGCTATAGGGTCTTGGCCTCTTACCTAGCTATCTTGCTTTCCAGAACCCCATCTGCCTCCATATGGCTGGAGAACCATGTCCCATTTTCCTTCGCACATGCTGTCTTCTGTTACTCTGTGACTGATGCTGGTTAAGGCCAATCCACTTGGTTTAGCTTGAGGGATATTCTTCTTTCTCTAGCAACTAGCAGGCTAAAGCCACCAGAACCCAGACCCTTCTCAGTAGATATGAATACACAAAGCAGCATGACCATTTAATCACAACACAATCCCTAGCATGTGCGAAACAAAAATTGTATACTTATGGTAATTAGGCTGTGGGGGAAGGGTAATGGCTCTCTCGCTAAGTGAGTATGAAGTTGTATGCAATTAGACTGACTAAAGGAAACTGAAATATTCAGTCAGTCTTTGTATAGTCAGTGGATTTTAATTAGGGTCCTTGAATCACTGTGTGACCACAAAGGATGAATATAACATGCATGCATGAATGCTATGGGGCAAAAATTGGAGAAATGACACTTACAGAGCACTTACTGTATACTGTGATTGAATGTAGCATGCAGTTTCTGAGAGAGAGAGTTGTCTCAAATAGAGTAGACTGTCTTAGAAGATAATACAGGTTGTCTGTTACTGGATACATTCAAACCAGATTTCCCTTTCAAATTTCACTTCTTCCATCAAGCCTTCTGATATACTGCCTTTCCCATGTTCCTGGATTTTCTCCTGAAACACTCATTTTATCTTCTCTGACTTGCCTTTCTGCTTTTACTCTTGCCCCTTATAATTCATCACAGTTAGAGCAGTAGTTAAAAAATGTGAAATATATCGTTATGCTTGCATGTGTGCTAAGTCACTTCAGCCACATCTGTCTCTTTGTGATCCTATGGACCATAGCCTGCCAGGCTCCTCTCCAAGGGATTCTCCAGGTGATAATACTGGAGTGGTTTGCCATGCTCTCCTCCAGGGTATCTTCCTCACCCAAGGATCAAACTCAAGTCTCTTACGTCTCCTGCATTGGCAGGTGGGTTCTTTACCGTTGGAATACCTGAGGAAGATACAAAGAGGGGACATTTTAGTTTTTAAAGATTTTAAAACATTTTCATTAAAAAAATTTTTAAAACTGGTGGTTGTTAAAGATCAACAAACTGACAAATAACCTAATCATTTACTTCTTCTCCAGCCAAACTGCCTTATTCAACCCGTGCTTTAGAGATAGAGAAAGGAAAAGCCCATGCGATTGACTAGCCCAAGGTCATGTGGCAGAGCCGAGACAAGTTCTTTCCACTGCATCATCCTGGAATTTCTTAAACACTCCAGCCAGACTTACACCTTTTCTCTAAAGAAAGCAAGGCAGAGTTCAGAGCCCTTATTTTTAAACCCACATTAAATGGAAACCTTTGGAAGAGCAGGTGGTGGTAATGCTATGAATCTGGCTCAGCAAGGGAACACTGAGGTCATGATATTTTTCACATTTAGTAACTTCAAAAATATAGGGATGATGTAAACTTCCTAAGACTTGTTTCCAACCTAGTGATACTGGTAACTCTGGACAGGAGTGTGTACCATTGGTCAGAACAGGGACCTGTGTGGCCAATGAGCTCTCTCTAGTCAAGAAAGATGCTCTGGTAATGCTTTCAGATGGCTGTCTTGGATTCACATCCTGCTTACAGTAACACTAGCAAGCCTGCTTGAATTTCCTATTAGATACATGACAAAAATATCCTATGATGCTAAGAAGTCGCAAAGACCAAAAAGAACCTACTTCATAGGGTTGAAAGATTTAATGAGTGAACACATTTCATGTGCTTTGCACATACTCTGGCACTTAGTAAGTGCTCACTAAATGTCACTTTAAAATAAAAACAGGTTGAAATGAGAGTGAATTTGAATGTTTGATTTTTGAATTAAATTGGGCTACTCTGCCTATCCTGAGCTCTGTATAAAGGAACCCACCCTCAACAGAAGCATTAGACAATCATGGATCAGATCTGAAAGGGACATTCATAGTGATCACCCGGTTACAAATGAGGTAATTGAGGAAACAAACAAAGAAAAACAACAGTAACACCATATAGACAGACTTAATCCAAGGCAGTGACAAAACTGGAATTAGAAAGCAGATCTCTTTTTTCTCAAGTCCATTGCTTTCTTCTCTGCCCTAGACACCAATATTTCTTTTTATTGTATTATACTTTGCATTTGGCCCACTTTAAAAATTTTTTCCACATTAAATACTCTTAGCTCCCTGTCATTTGTTGTGGTTATAACTCCCTGAGGATACAAGAAATAGCCCCACTTTTGGACTAAAGGACTTAAGTAAGTTGATATTCATTCTACCTATCCTACCGGAAGACTTCATCACCATACCATATAGAGTTCATTACATAGGGGATCACAAGTAGTAGATCTTATTTAAAGACACTTCAAGATCTAAAATTTGGTGAATTCTATATTCATAATGACAATTCTGACCCATTTGGAGTGGTTCCCAAATATAATGTATAAGAAATAGGTAAAATAGTTAACATCCAAAATGCTTGGTTAAATGGCCGTTTAAAAGATAAGTATCAATAATTTAGAATCATGTTCATACAGTATTTTGTTCCCAAACAAAAAGGATAAATAATGAGCTAAAGTGTGTTTTAATAATAGTTCTGTTGCTAATATACCTTAAATTGGGGACAATTAACATTTTCCATTTGTGGAGAATAATCCTTGTGCTAATTTTAATTGGAAACTGTTGTTCATTTTGTAAAAATGTCCCCATGAATTTATTATCAAAAATAGAAAAAAAACTAAAAAAATATTTTTGACTAACTTGATTCCAGCCATGTAGCCCTATAGCTTTGTGTGTGTGTAGTAAGTTGCTTCAGTCATGTCCAACTTTCTGATGCTATGGACTGTAGCCTGCCAGGCTCCTCTGTCCATGGGATTTTCCAGGCAAGAATACTGGAGTAGGTTAGCAGGCCCTCCTCCAGGGGATCTTCCTGACCTAAGGAGAGAACCCGCATCTCTTACATCTCCTTCATTGGCAGGTGGATTCTTTACCACTAGCGCCACCTGGGAAACTTAGGTGTAGCTCTGCATTTTTCTGTAGAGCTCTCATCTGTAGCTTTGCATTTTTCCATAAATCAACTAAATTTTCCTTTTAATTTATACATAAACTACAGGATGTTTCAGCTCTACTTGATTGATCTTCAACTGGTACTTAGCTTCAGAAGAAAAGCTAAGCAATTTGCTTCTGTGTTGAAGGGGATGGACAAAGCTAATGTTCACCCCTCAGCTATTAGAGATGCCTGCTTGCTTTCTCAGCAGTTTATCATATCAAAGAAGTAAAAAGAATGTGAAGGGTAAAAAATAAAAACCTGAGTCTGAGTTCAGGCTCTGGTGCTGTATACCCTCTGATTCTCAGATAGGTCACTTTTCATTTCTGAATTCAGTTTCTTGATGTGTAAAATAAGAGGAATCCACTCGATGAGTCAACTCCCTCCTTCAATAAGTCAAGAACCTGTCAATAAATACCAAAGGTTTAGGAGAGGGCACAATAAAATTCTTTCTACACTCCCACGTGCCTAGGAATGACTTAGCAGCAGAAAATAGCCATGTTCCTCTCAATGTGGATTTAGCTTCTTCCAATCCCAAGCAGCTGGACAAGTAAGCAGATGTCTAGGTTCTACTGCAGAAGGAAATACAAAGTTGCCTACATTTCTCAAATTTTCCCTGAAAGATATTTTGAGATTTTTCACTTCCATGTTCAGTGGTCACTAAACCCTTCCAATCTCATATCTCTATGTGGGTGACATTTCTTGTGGGTCCATTTGCTGCTTGTAACACACACTCAGTGCCAAGTTTAAATTCTAGTTTCTCTGACCTGGATCACTTCCACAGCCTTCCAATCAAAACTTAGCTTCATTCTCCCTCAATCTCTTCTTCTTCCTGTCCCAGGTTGATCTCTGTAGGACAAAAATCTGACCTTGACTAAGACCTCTTCCAAAAGTAGGTGACTACTGATTGCCATCAGGATAAAATCTAACCTCACCTTTGATTGATTTGGTCCAAACCAATGTTTCCAATCTAAGGTCCCTCTCGACCCTTATCCACACATCCTATGTTCTACCTCAATGAAACATGTCTTCCTCTGGAATAGCATCATATTACATTTATCAAATAGTCTCAGGGTGCCAGGTGTTTCACATATATTTTCTTATTTAATCAAAGAAAGCTATTATCAAAGGTATTCAAAGGTATTATCTCAGTTTTCAAGAGAGATTTGGCAACTTGCTCAAGAACACCTCAGGTCTCAGAAGGGTGAGTAGGACTCAGACATAGTCTGTATCTGCATGCTCCTCCTACTTGCTCATGCTGCCTTCCTAAAGACATTTTGCACTTTCACTTCTTTATACTCTTTCTTCATTCTGGAATCTTCTTTCCATTTCTACCTCTTCCACTCATTTCTGAGGCTCATCCACAATGTCATATGCTCTGAATATTTTTTACATTATTCTAATGAAATATCCTCTTCTCTGTGCTCCAGTATTTTGTTCATAGACCCACATAACATTAGGAATTATAGTAGAGATGCTTGTGTGCATTTTTTAGACTCCTATGGAAATGTAAGGTCTGGGGGGCAAAGGCCATGTTAATTCCACATCTGGTATTCAGTACAATTCCTGGAACTTGGTAAGGAGTCATGAATTATCTTTTGAAATGAATGAATACACAAATTAATAAATATTTCTATATTCTCTTTCTTATACTCATTGCTAAATTTAGATCAGACAAAAATATGGCAAAGCAAACACTAAACATTGCACAGTATTAGCTACAGGTTGGCACAGAAAGAAAACTCAGAAAAAAGCAAGGCTCAAACTTCAAAACTAATGAATCTGTACTCAGGATAAAACTGATTACTCCTAAAATACACTGCAACCATTTCCCTGTAAATGATGTTTTAAAAGGTTCTACTGATACCATAGTTAAAAATAGCCATTTTGTCTAAATTGCTCAAACATTATTTGGCTTCTAATCTGAGCATCAAATAAACTCCCAGATTTTCCATGGGGATAGGTGGTGGTGTTTTCTCACACAAACTTACAGCTAGGCAGAGGGTTGGGTGTGTTCCAGAGTGAGCACCACATTTGATTTTATTACAACAACAATGACAATTACAAAGATACAAGCACATGGCTACATCTAAGGCTTTTGTGGAAAGCATTTCTGCAGTCAGGCAACCAGACTTCCCAGACTTAGTCAGACATGACTATTTACTCACTGAGGGAAGAAAATGTCTTAGTAATCTAACTTGCCAAGAAGATATCATTTGTATGGAACCTGCTAGCTGTTTCAGAGAACGTAAATAAAGGCACATCCATGCCAGTAAACTGAGCTTCACATCTCTGAGATAGCATTAATGAAAGAACTCTCTGTGGGGAGCATTTGTTAAACACACCAAGGCTCCTCTACAGTATCACTCCTCTCCAGGCTCTCCAGGCCCCCGTCTCTACCCTAGAAGGCAGGGATCTATGCCATCATCACTTTCCTGTCCCCTCTCCCTCACATGAGGGCCAAAATATTCCTAAAACACAGGTTGTATCATGTTGCAAGTGTTCATGTGAGTCTAAAACACCCTCACCACCTAGAAAGATGGAACAAGGCTTTCAAGGCCTGCCTGACTTCAAGCATGAATGCCCTCTCCCATCCCCCAAAACTCCTACAAGTCACCGTCCTTCAAACTACTGCTCAATTATCACTTTCCCAAAGAAGTGGCCCAGCTTCAATTCATTCGAAACCTTTTTCTGAATAGCCATCTCTATTTTCTTCTGGGGTCTGTATTGAGTTTTTCATTTTTAAGTTGTAAAAGTCAAGGGCAGAAACCATGTCTTGTTTTTTTTTTTTTTTTTTTTTGTATCTTGCAAGGCACTAAATGAACTGTATAATCATGCAAATTTTTATGTTTTCTGAATGAATGACTAATAAGCATATGAGTTTCTTGCGGTTAAACCTAAGAAAGATTCAGTCATGACTGCCTTTTTCTCATAGAAAAATTCCTGATCTCAAAGTATAATCTCAATAAAGAAGATCTGAGTCAGGGTGTGGAGAACTATGAAGCCTCAAATATTAAGAGGCAAGAAGTCACATCATACCCATGGACCACTTTCATGAATCCAAATGTGATTTTGTACTAGTCTGGTTCTCAGTGTCCTGTCGAAATCTAATTTGTAAATTCCAGCAGGCTAGTCTTGTAAAGATTCAAAAAAGAAAAAACAGGATATGAAGGAAAGATGAATGTCATGGATAGTAAAAATCATTGAAAGTGATGGCTGATAAATGTTTTT
Source organism: Bos mutus (assembly GCF_027580195.1). Classification (NCBI taxonomy): domain Eukaryota; kingdom Metazoa; phylum Chordata; class Mammalia; order Artiodactyla; family Bovidae; genus Bos; species Bos mutus. Next base: position 76,910,518 of record NC_091617.1, read on the forward strand.
CCAAATAGTTCTTTCTCTTCCTGTCTTCCAGAGTCTTTTGGAAGCAGAGCATCCTCAGTGTCTCATGTTGCAGTTGAAGAAACAGGTGCAGAGAGAACAGCTTACCCAAGTCCACGGGGCAGTAAGTGATAGAGAAACAGTATGAAAGCAGGAGGTGGCAGTGGACCTTACACTGGACTCATGTTATGATACCCTGACTAAACCGCACTTCCAGCTGCTCATCTGTGAAAGGCTAGTCATCTGTTTACTTTGCTCCTCACAGAATCATCTAAGAAGAAAACTTAAGACTTTGCCCCAGATTTACAGCCTGTTCAAGGGCCCATAACTCCAGGGTATAGTATTGAGATGTTGATATGTAACTTTCACACATGAAATTTGACTTTCCTAAGATATATTTTAATTTAGGCTAAGTTATTTATAAGTTGAAATAAAAACATCCTAATTTTGCAAAAGCTCAACATATTTAATATCCATCAAATGCATTACATATATATGGATTATTAGTAATTTGTTAAAGTCACTGATATGGAGTGGAATAAGGGAAGCCAGGGACTAGGCCTGGCTAAGGGTCTTCTCCAGAGACAGGTGTCAGTGGAGCCAGAAGAATCCCAGACTGAAGACCAAAATTTGCTAGTTTGAAAGAACAATATTATTAAATTTATTTATTATTAAGTCTACTGATTTCCTGTTTCCCAATCCACTGGTATTTGATTTAATCTCTATTTAATCCTTTCTAATACTTTTTTCAAGTTCACTTTATTAGTGTTTATCTAACTTACTATCTTTTATACTTGGTTACTTCCCTCTTTGATTTACAAGAAAAGCAGTAAGAAATAGTCTGCATTTGAGTGTAGTTTTGACTCTGAATCAATGAATACATTATTACAGCTATTTTCATGTATGAATAAATAGTGATCTATCTCTATGATGTCATATTACACAACACAAATCTTTTTAAATGCTTTTTAAGCTTTTCATCACAAGCAAAAATTTCTAAACCATTTTATACAGCATTTTTCCAAATTTTAACATATTTTTATGCTTTGAGGAAACTCATTGTTACTTTTCTTTAAATGATTGTTTTATAGATGAATTTTGTTTTCTTCCTGTGCCTTTATATTTTCCAACTTTTTAAAATCATGATTAAATTATAATCACTTAAGAAAATTTTTCTATTCAATTTTCTATCATTTTTCTAAAAGATAATTAAGAAAATAAATAGCATATATGGAAAATGCTTGCATTAAGTTTAAGAACATATTAAGTATGTACTACAGTCTCAACCATGGAAAATTTAATTACACAGACAAAAAGATTGTAAGTGAATAGGCAAAAAATTAACTATTGTGTTCCTTTAATTGGGGAGTTATGGATTAAATTTATTTTCTTCAGTATTTTTCCAAATTTTTGCAATAAGATAAAATGAATTTTATAAAAAGACAACACATGATTGTTGTTTGTTATAAAGGCTTATCCCTCATCTCTGCATGAACACAAGGCTGCTATTCAAAGAGAATTCCAACCACTCTCCTTGCCTCTTTCCTTGTTCCTCCCAGTTTATTCTTGATAATGCCAATAGGTTCTTTAAAATCACTTTCTTTCTTTCTTTAACTTTCTAATCACAGGGGATTCCATGATCAGAACCCTTCAAAGATTCTCTCACTGCCTATGAGATGGAGTTTGAAATTTTAGATATCAGAAACTAAGTTTTCAATTTCTATATCCAGAGTGCGTGTCTATGCTTATAGTCATTTTTTCTAGACAAATTCTACATTCAGGTCATACTCAACCCCAAATTCAGGTCTCCACTAGAAAATACTTCAGTCCTTGCAAGAATAATACCATTTGTTTTAATGATATCATTCTCCAGTTATCATGTGTCAAAAAGCAATCAAAATATCCCAGATGCTTCCTGATCATCTCAACTAGAATAAGTGATTTATTATACATTTTAATGGCCCTTACATCATACTGGCTTTAATTGTGTTTACTCCTGTTGTTGGTACATATCAAGGCATCCATTTGCGTGATTTTTAACAGGATTCAGTGCCTATTTCTCGCTTAGTACTCTTTGAAGCCCTGTGTCTTACACAGATCTCCTGGCTCACTACTACCATTACACAGTGAGAGCTTCTATCAAGTAGGTGCTTAGCAAGAGAGGACTGAAAGAACTTACTACTGATAAATAGCTCTTTCCATTTCTAAGTCATCCTGATGTGATATACCAGAAATCTGGGTCATTAATTTTGTTTATGGATCAGAAAATGGTTAAAAACTTGAGCATTCAAACACTGGAAGTAGATAATAACTCTTTCCCTGTTTGTGGGGCTGTGAGACATTGAGTTCATCCAACAAAGAGAATGATAGAAAAGTCTCTAATTCAGAAGTATGGGTGACCACATCGGTGAGAGTTGATTGTGTGTTTGGAGAAAGTGTGTATCTATACAGTGAGGCACCCTGAGCAAGAGATCATTATAAGGACAGAGCTAGGTAATAGAGACAAGGTGATGAGCAGTAAGAGAGACTCTGGCAAGTCAGAAGTCCAATCCTCAGCAACCATTCAAGAGAACCAGTATTGCCCATGGCTGCCTTTCACACGCTCCCCAAGCGTGACGTATAGGAGAGTCAGTGGCACTCATAGAGCCAGTAACAACATGGGCCCTTCACATTTATTTTCCCCTTTCTTGTATAGTAATAATGAGAGGTTCAACTTCCCTGGTGGCACAATGGATAAGAATTTGCCTGCCAATGCAGGGGACATGGGTCCAGGAAGACTCCACATGCCATGGAGCAACTGAAACACTGTGCCAAAAGTACTGAAGCCCCTGCTCTAGGGTCTTCAAACTGCAACTACTGAGCCTGGGTGCCACACTTACTGAAACCCACATGCCCTAGGGCTGCTCAGCAACGAGAGAAGCTGCAGCAAAGAGAAGCGTGCACACCACAACAGAGCAGCTCTACTCACCGCAACTAGAGAAAGTCTGCATGCAGCAATGAAGACCCAGTGCAGACAAAAATAAACAAATAAAAGTGATGAGGAAAATGAAACAAAAAATAATGAGACATGTTGAATTAAAGGGGGTTTGTTCTTGGAATTAATGTGTGTCTTTTAAAATTGTGAAGTCTTGGCACAAGAAATAAATTACAAGGGCATTTGATTAAAAATACCTAACACAAAAATAGGAAGGGGTGGCTGAGTAGCACGCTGCCTTGGTCATGGTCATCCTAACCATCTTATAGGCACTGTCCAACTCTGCAAACAGAAACTCTAGGACAGGTTTCTCCAAAATGCTGAGACACTGTGGTGCTTCCTCAGAGCCTATGTCAAAGAAAAAGTAAGGAGGGAATTGTCCCTATTTCTGCAAAGAAACCAAAATGGATTTAGTGAAAGCAGACTCTAGACCTCTTGGGCCCCTTGAAAAGTGTAGTGTGTAGGTGCCAGAAGAGGTATAGATGGATCCCAGAGAAACCCAGTAGGTCTGCAGACACCATGAAAAAGTGGAAGTTAGCAGCCTCAAATACAGTAACATCTTCTGTGATGCTAGAGCCGAAAAAACAAGCAGTGACAGGTGTGATCTGATGAAGGCAAGCCAGGTTCATAAACACAAATGAGAGCTAGTCCCTGGAGGTTCCTAGAAATAATGGGGAGAACTTAGAGTTTAGGTCCTATACATTAGAAGATAGTAAGAGTCAATAGGTGATAATAGGCAGTCGTGAAAAGTGAAGGATAGGGAAACTAAGAATGTGTCTTTGAAGACCACTTTCTAGCTACTTGAACCTCTATAAAATAAGAAAAGGGGATGGATGGTTGGCTCTCTATTCTCTGTATTCACTAACTTGCCTCGATCCACACAGAGGGCAACTCTACTGTTTCTCTTACATCACAATCCTCTGTCTGACCTCATTGGAATTTTCCTAGGGAGCAGGAATTGTTCATCTCATTGGTCAGAATTTAAGAGGATATTTAGGCAGAATAGCAATGTCTCAAAATCAAATTTCATGATGCTTTTTTCCCCTCTCTTGGCATCTGTGTAGGAAGCCAACCACACTTTGTACTTTGTTCTAACCTTTATTCAAGATGAAGGCTGGGTGAGTAGACACTGGGTATGCTTCTCCTAAGCCTGAGGCCTCTGCTGTGTTCTCCAATTCTGTTTCATAAGAGCTTTCCTTTGTGGACTTTCCCAGACATTTTTAATATCAGCAGTTTCTTTCCTACTTGGCTGCTAATTCTTTGATGAATATGCTCTTTGGCTGGGAACTCTAGAGAAGAGGAGGGATGAATTACCATTTGGATTTGGGCACCAAACCAGCCGCACCCTAAACCACACCCAGAACACATCATTGTGCCTTTTTCATAGGATTTGGGGAGGATTAAATAAGAAAAATTCATGTAAACTGCTAAGCACAGTCCCTGGCATATAGTACCCACTCAATAAATGTTAATTATTGTTAATAATACACACTTTGCAAATCTTTGCCATTGACTAGCTGTAACCTGGTCAGAGAGTTTCCAAGTTTTGAGAAAAGTGCTCTGGGGCTGGACACCTGAATATTTGATTGATGAAAACTGGAGCAAAACAGATATTCTGCGAAGAAGCAAGAGTGTTTCTTTGAGGTACACTATTATCTCTTCTGGGAAAGTTTTGATTACGCACATAAGTACCAACTCTTTGGTCTTTAGTGAAGAGACACACATGCAAATTCTTCAGCCCTGCCTTGGCAGATTTTGCTTAATGAAACATGGAAGTTGGGGGATGGAGAGTGAGAAGTTCTTGAAGATTTGTTTTCTCTTTCTTTATTAAAGGTTCATTTTAGGTTTCCCTTTGCAGGACTAAGGACCAGAATTGGAGGCAGGGGACTAATACTCAGGGAACGGATCTGGTAGAGACCCTTGCAATGTGGTGGAAGGCCATCCAGAAGCTGAGGACAAACACAGGAGCCATAGCCCCACTCTTAAAAAAAAAAAAGAAAAGGAGTATAGTTGCTTTAGAGTGTTGTGTTAGTTTCTACTGTAAAGCAAAGTGAATCAGCCATACGTATACATACTTCCCCTCTTTTTTAAATTTCCTTCTCTTTTAGGTCACCATAGAACATTGAATAGAGTTCTCTGTGCTATATAGTAGGTTCTCATTAGTTGGCTGTTTTGTAAATAGTATTTTGTATATATGTCAATCCCAATTTCCCAATTCATCTCACTCCCCTTCTTCCCCTTGGTGTCAATTCTCTACATCTGTATTTCCTTCTAATGTGATGTAGCAGGTAGGTTCCAGGAATCCTTGTTGTCCATATCCAGTTTTCTAATTCTGGCTTTGCAATTCTCTGTTTCCATCTGCATATCTTTGCTAAATGTTTTGCACCTCACGGCCCATGCTTAGGGAATAGTAAAAGAACGTGTTCATGATCAGAGAAATCAGCAAGGGGAGAGGATGAGTAGCCCAGAAAAGTGACTGTGAGATTGCAGGGGGTGAACCAAAGAGCGGGAGGTAGCCACAGTCTGGGTAACTGGAACATGTAAAAATTTCCAAGAAGTTCTCAGAGATACTGCTAGAGGGGGTGACACCTCCAGCAATGTAGACTTAATTATCTTCATATATGACCAAACAGGGTGATTTGGAAAGAGAGGGAACATGAGCATTCCAACAGAAATGCAGGACTGACTGAGCAGCCCAGACGAGCATTTGGAAAACGCATGCATCTTGTTCTTTCTGATCTCTTCTTTCTCTTATCTTCTTCAGAAAAATGAGGGTCAAAGTACGTTACCTTTTAGACATCCTTTGACTCTCAATACCACTGACTACATTATTTTGTATTCAATCAAACATTTGCGTTCACCATGTTCAGGTACCAGAAAATAAAAAGATGATTAAGACACAGTCCCTGAACTCAAGGATGCTATCTGTAAGGAAGGGAGAAAAATGCTTAAGTAAGTAACTTAAGTACAAGGCAAATGTGTGCATAGGACTCTATGAGAACAGAAGGAAGGGAGGGATGGAGTCCCAGATTGTGGCTGTCAGATACGGCTTCCTAGAGAGGATGCTCAAACTGATTCTTAAAACAACTTCATATGGTCCATTTGGGGCATGTGTTCCTTTTCCTCAATTCACTTTCATGGAATATGATGAGTACAGGAGAGAGCTCTTCTTTCTGGTAGCCTTTTGGGCACAAGTTCATATCAAGGAAGAACAGATTGCTATGTAGTAGGACAGATATCTGTGGATTTGAGAGACAGCACAGGGCAGGCAGTGGGCTGGTTTTCAGGAGACACAAGTTCTAATTTTGACAGCCACTTACTTTGCTGTATGCTGCTGCTGCTGCTGCTAAGTCGTTTCAGTCATGTCCGACTCTGTGTGACCCCATAAACGGCAGTCCACCAGGCTCCCCCGTCTCTGGGATTCTCCAGGCAAGAACACTGGAGTGGGTTGCCATTTCCTTCTCCAATGCATGAAAGTGAAAATGAAAGTGAAGTCACTCAGTGGTGTCTGACTCCTAGCGATCCCATGGACTGCAGCCCACCAGGCTCCTCCGTCCAAGGGATTTGCCAGTCAAGAGTACTGGAGTGGGGTGCCATTGCCTTCTCCTGCAATTCAGGAGACCACTCCAAACCTTACTTTATTCTTCACTGAAAAGGTAACTTGGGGTCATCCCAAAGGTTTGTTGTGAGGAGCAAATGAAATACTAGATATGAATATGATTCATAAAATATAGGGGAGCATCCTCATGGGTGGGAAATAGAGTTTGAAGCATCTGGCCTTCCCTTCTAGGCATAGGGAAAGTGCAGAGGAGGAACTCCTGCATAGAAACAAGCAGATTTTACTGGAATGGGGGTTTCTGTCAATTTCCTGAACAAGTGGCTAATTGCAGTCCTAGGACAAGTACCCAGGAGTCTGAGGTATTTTTCCCCAAGTAGGTCTATAGACCTATATGCCATCCACATTTGTGTGGAAAACAGGGACAGCAGGGGATGAAAAACAAGAAGGAAGGATGGTGTCAGCAAAGGTCAGGGTGTCACACATCAGTCACGGTAGCAGCTGCCAGGGCTCAGAGGGTTCCAGAGCATGGTAAGGATGGCCACTGGGCTGGCTTCGGCCACATTCCCCAGGCTTTGCATCACACACCCGGGATGGGGGTCTTTGCTCATCTAAGCTCCTTCTCCTACTCAGCCTCCCCGGACGTGTGCTTTCCAGGCTGTGGTATCTGCTTTCCTCCCAGAAAGGATTATTCATCTGTCCTCTCTCAGCCATGCCGTCAACACCAGGGAGAGTCCCTGCCTCCCCGCTGGACTGGAGATTCCCCACAGCCACAGGTCACGGAACACAGAAGCTCCCTGGGCCGATTCCCTGGAAAGAGGACAGGGCTTATGCGGCATGCCCCTCACACTCTCAGCATACCTAACCCTCTCCATCTTGTTTCTATGTATTTAGAGAAGCAGAAAAGCGTCCTAGAAAGGGTGCTGGACTTTGAGCCGCTCGCCTCAGATCACCTTGAGGGGAGGGAGAGTGACTTATCTTGGAACAACTAGTTGTGTGGTACAATAGATTTGTACCTGGTGTGCTCCCAGATTTTAAAGTTTTACCCTCAGAGCCATGCTTTGGGGTATATATTTTTAACACTGCATTTCAGTTCAAGAAACTGGGGCAGAAAGAGAGTAAGTAACCTCCCCCCAGAGTTACCCAGTGATTGTGTCGGACCTAGAAGTTTAACCCAAATCGGGGCCACAATAAAGTCCCTGCCCTTGGCCACACCCCCATCTAACAAAAGAGAGTGGTGGTGATGTCTGGGGTCCCTTCAGTTTCCAAAATTCTGTAGTGCTTTATAGTCATATGCTCTCACAGTAAATTTTTTCATTTTTTTTAAACTGAAAAGACTATATCTTACTATTCAATGTTCTCTCTCTTCCTGGCATGCATGAGGGGTTTAAAAAATCTTAGTTGAATTGAACTAAAACTGATAATGGTCTCTGTGTCATCAGTTCCAAGAAGCTCAAAAAATCCTATGTTTGGAAACACTTTTTGGAACTATATTACCAGAGTATTGTATGGAACATATTATTGCATTGGCATATATATTATGCATGCATGCAGATAAGCATATGTGTGATAACTATACTTAATGACTATTATGAAATGAACACTCAGCATCCAAAATATTGCTTGAATTTCAGACATCTCACTGTGCTTTCTTCTAGTTACTTTCCCCTTACCCAAGGATAACCACCATCCTGACATTAAGGATAAATATTCTTTGCTTTGTCCCATGAAAAATGTTATATTAAATAATGGACATGCCCTCCCGTGTCTGGCTTCTTTCACTCAACATCTTGATGTGAGATTCATCCATATTTCTGGTTGTAATTTTAGAATATTTTTTCTCATTGAAGTAGAATATTCTATTGTGGGACTATGCTACTGCTGCTGCTAAGTCGCTTCACTCGTGTCCATAGACGGCAGCATATGTGACCCTATAGATGGCAGCCCATCAGGCTCCCCAGTCCCTGGGATTCTCCAGGCAAGAACACTGGAGTGGGTTGCCATTTCCTTCTCCAATGCATGAAAGTGAAAAGTGAAAGTGAAGTCGCTCAGTCGTGTCTGACTCAGCGACCCCATAGACTGCAGCCTACCAGGTTCCTCCGTCCGTGGGATTGTGGGACTATACCAGAGTGTATATATCTAGTCTACTCCTGACAGGTATTTTCAGTTTTCAGTTACTGACAATTACGAATAGTACACCTATGAACATTCTGCTGCTGCTGCTGCTGCTAAGTCGCTTCAGTCGTGTCCGACTCTGTGCGACCTCATAGATGGCAGCCCACCAGGCTCCGCCGTCCCTGGGATTCTCCAGGCAAGAACACTGGAGTGGGTTGCCATTTCCTTCTCCAATGCGTGAAGTGAAAAATGAAAGGGAAGTCGCTCAGTCGTGTCCGACTCTTAGTGACCCCATGGACTGCAGCCTTCCAGGCTCCTCCGTCCATGGGATTTTCCAGGCAAGAGTACTAGAGTGGGGTGCCATTGCCTTCTCCGGAACATTCTACTATGTGTCTTTTATGGACATACAGATGCATTTGAATTAAGTGTATCCCTGAAATATATGTGTATATTTAACTTTAATAGATACTTTACCTAGAAATTAAGTACCTTAGGTAAGAGATATGTAACCATGGATGAGGCTAGCATTGTGGTGGGGCAAGATGGTAAACTTCAGGCATGTTAGTTCCTTATAGGAGACCTCCAACTAAATAAGAACAATGTAAACCAACAAGTTTGGGCCTTTTTCACAGTTTGGGTTCCCAGGAAGTAGAATTAGGTATTTTGCAGAATGTCCCTCAATATGTGCTTGTCTTATGGCTTTTTTATTATTATAATTTTACATAATTATAGGGATTTGGGATTTTGAAGAAAATTATTAATAGGACATAGGTGAAGTGTGCTTCTCATCACTTTCAGCAGGAAGGAAGTGACAGGTAGTGATGTTAACCTTCATCACTTCATTAAGTTAGAGCCCACCAAGTACTCCTCTGTAAAGTTACTATAATTTTCCTTTCTGTACTTTATTATTCAGAAACAAATTCCTAAGTTCAGCCCATATTCAAGAAGCAGGGAATTAACCTGTGTTTTTTGGAAGAAGGTGTATCTACGTATATTATTTGAAATTCTTATATAAAGAAGATTTGTTTCATCTCTCCCATTTATTTATCTATTTAATCATTCACACATATCAGTATGGACTTAGGCTATTTTATACTTTCAGTTGTAGTCCCATATGGCATTATTTGGGCTTTGCTGGTGGCTCAGACAGTAAAGAATCTGCCTGCAATATAGGAGACCCAGGTTCGATCCCTGAGTCGGGAAGATCCCCTGGAGAAGGGAATGGCAATCCACTCCAGTGTTCTTTCCTGGAGAATTTCATGAGCAGAGGAGCCTGGCTGGCTACAGTGCACGGGATTGCAAAGAGTCAGACACAACTGAGCAACTAACACACACACAACTGCATTATTTGTTTTGTTGCTCAAAGTATTCCAGGTTTGTCCATCGGAAGTACACTCAGGTTCGCTTCTCTGTTCCTTTGACATGCCTCTTCCTTTCTGTGTGTGTTTTTTTTTTGTTTTTTTTTTTTGAGCACTTCCTTACTTCCTGGCACTACCAGATGCTCCAGGTTTATTTTATATTTTCCTGTGGTAAAAGAATATACCTGCCAATGCAGGAGACACAGGAGACTCCGGTTTGATCTCTGGGTCGGGAAGATCCCCTGGCGCTCCAGGATTATTGTCTGGAGAATCCCAGGGACAGAGGACCTTAGTGGGCTGCCGTCTATGGGGTCGCACAGAGTCGGACACGACTGAAGCGACTTAGCAGCAGCAGCAGCAGTGGTAAAAGAACACACCTGCCAATGCAGGAGACACAGGAGACTCCGGTTTGATCTCTGGGTTGGGAAGATCCCCTGGAGGGGGCAAGGCAACCCGCTCCAGGATTATTGTCTGGAGAATTCCATGGACAGAGGAGCCTGGCTAGTTACAGTCCATGGGGTTGCACAAAGTTATGATGGAGCACACACACATGTGTTTGTCCTAGAATTAGCGATTTGCCTTGGAACTTTGGTTCATGTCTCTATGTAGATCCATGGTTCTGACCTGTTATCATTTACTCTTTACCTAAAGAATTTCTTTTAACATTCCTTGCAGGCATTTTAACATTCTGCTGGCAATGAATTGCTTCGATTTTTCTTTGTCTGAAAAATCATTACTTCTCCCTCAAATTTGAAGCATAATTTCTCCAGATATAGAATTCTAGGATAGTTGTTTTGTTTTGTTTTGTTTTTCCTTTCAAAGCTAAAAATGTCATGCTTGCCACTTCTTCTAGCTTGCTTGGTTTCTGATGACAAGTCTGTTATAATTTTACCCTTTTTCCTCTATAGATGAAGTTTTATCCTTTTTTTGGTTTTGTTTTTTCTCTGACTTTTTTCAAGATTTTATTTTTTCCTTTGGTTTTCTGAATTTCAACATGATATGTTTAAAGGTGTACATGAACATATGTTCGTCTGTTTGTTTATCACTTATCTTGTTCTGCATTCTCTGAAGTTCTTGCATATGTGGTTTGGAGTGCCTGACGTTCATTTTGATAAATTCTCAGGAAGAGAAGGGGGCCACAGAAGATGAGATGATTGGATAGCATCGACTCAATGGATATGAGTTTGAGCAAACTCCGGGACATAGTGAAGGACAAGGAAGCCTGGCATGCTGTAGTCCACGGGGTGGCAAAGAGTCGGACATGACTGCACTACTAAAGACCAACAGTCATTATTCACATTATTTTTCCTTTTTTATTCTCTCTTTTTTTCCTCCTGGTATTCAAGACAGTGTCCCACTGTTTTGGTGGTTCTGCTATTTCCTTTCTTCCTTGCTTGCTTTTCTTTCCTTCATCCTTCCTTCCTGCCTTCCCTCCCTCCCTCACTCTTTCTTTCTTCTCGCTGTCTTTTGTATTCCTCTTTACCTTTGAATTCAATTTTGGGAGGTTTCTGTTTGCCTCTCTTGAAACTAACTTATTCCTGAGCAGTTTCAAGTTTATTGATGAGCCAAAAGGCATTCTTCATTTCTGGTACAGTGTTTTTTATTTCTAGAAATTCCTTTGGTCCTTAGTGTGTTCATCTCTCTGCTTATGTTACCCATCTGTCCATGCATTTTGTTTACTTTTTCCTTAGAACTCCTAACATATTAATCATGGTTATTTTCTTTTTCGTATGTTCTAATTCCAATATCTAAATTCTGAGGATGGCTCTGAAGATGATTGTCTCTTCAGCATGTGTTTATTCTTACTTTCGGCATGCTCTAAAAGCTGGATATGTTTATTGGGCAATAGACACTGAGATAAATAGGCCTTTAGTGTACGGATTTATGTTAATCTGGCTAGGAGTTGCGTTAGGTTTAATGTTTGCTGTAACAGTAAGTGCCAGAAGATTCAGATTCTTTTAGTGTCCTTGTTTTTGTCTCCTCTTTAGACTTTGGGCTTCCTCAAGTATTCCTCTTTAGAGGGAGTCTGTGTCTGGTAGCTTTTTAAGTTGTAATCCACTGTTATTATACTGGAGCCCTATTGGTGTCGTGACAAAGTGTGTGAGAAGGGGGACTGTTCCTTAATCCTCTGATTAAAATCTCAGTCTTTTAGTAAGCCTGTGTCTTGGGACTGTGACCTTCACAAATGTTTCTCCAGGAGAATAGCTTGTTCCCCTTTGTCCCCAACTGCCTTTCCTGGCTACAGCATTTCCAGTCTATTCTCTGAAAGCCATTACTCCTGTTGAACATGTTTTATTGTTTTTTCTCTTAGGTGAAGCAGAAGGCTCAAAGGGCCTGAGATGGAAGGAATTCCCTTTCCTCAGTTTTGATAAGACTCTAGAAAACTCCTTTCTCCTGAATAGTAGACTTTTCTCTTGAATGTTCTGGGTGTATTTCATAATGATTACTGTTACAGGTTGAATTTTGTTCTCCCTAAAAAGATATATTGAATTCCTAACCTCCAATATCTATAAATATGGTCTTATTTGAAAAAAAGGTCTATGCAGATTTACTCAAGTTAAGATAAAATCATTAGGGTGGGTCTTAGTTTACTATGATTGGTATCCTCATACAGAGAGAATACCATGTGATGACAGAGGCAGAGACTGGAGCAATGCAGTCCCAAGCCAAGGAATAACAAGGATCTAGGGCTGGCACCATAAGCCAGGACAAAGCAAGGAAGGATTCTCCCCTATAGGTTTCAGAAGGAGCATGACTCTGCTGACACCTTTGTTTCAGATTTCCAGGTACCAGACCTAGATAAGAATAAAGTTTTGTTACATCATACCTATTTGTAATACTTTGTTAAGGCAGTTCAATGAGCAGCACAAACCATCTGATTTCACTGACCAGGTCAGCAAGAGTATACAAGATAATACTGAGTTGTTATCACTCCAACAGTCATGAGACTTCTTAAATTACTTTTCCCCAATCATACATCCATGTCATTTGGGAGAGAAACCAGAGTGGGAATAGCAGACTAGAAATCTGAAGAACTCAGCATGGTCTTCTTCAGGAAAAGACTGAGTGATTAAGTCTGTCTAAAATTATATGACTGGAATTAAAATAATATTTATTTCAAAAAATAGTTAAATATAAATAAATATAGTAAAAGTACTGTCATCAGTGATATGGCAGTGTTTTAAGAGTTTTGCTAACAGTGAAAAAACAGATGCTATAGAAACACTGGAGAAATATATATCAATCCTAACCAGTACACTTGGAAAAATTTCATTAAGTGGATAGTGCCTAAAATGGGCCTTAATAATTTGAGAATGATTTCAAATAAAGAAAAAAAGAGTGAGGCATTTCAAGTAAGTAAAACAACCATAAGTAAAGTCAGAAAATATTAAAATGTTTCAAGGCTAGCAAATAATCCCATATGTTGAAAACTCAGGGTCTTGGAAAATACATTTATTAAAATATATCAGAGTTAGATAGAATAGTCTTAAGTGACATATTAAGAATTTTAAGCTTTTTATTAATAATATAAAAATGATTGTGCTTAACACTGATTAGAATAGCCCCGTCAATTAGATAATATCCTTATTTGGGGCTTCCCAAGTAGCACAGCGGTAAAGAATCCACTTGCCAATGCAGGAGACCAGAAGACAGGAATTTGATCTCTGGATCAGGGAGTTTCCCTGGAGGAGGAAATGGCAACCCACTCCAGTACTCTTGTAGGGGCAATGGACAGAGAAGCTGGTGGGGTCCCAAGGAGTTTGACAAGACTGAGCATGCACGCATGCATCCTTATTTAAATAGTGAGAAAACTGAAGTAAGAAATCAAGCTTATTTCTCCTTCTATAGGAATTCAAGGCTGGGTGTCTTCTGTGTCGTCATTCAGGAACCTCTGCTTCTATCTTATACCTCTCCCAGTCTCTGTGGTCTCAAAGTCCTCTCACTTCAGCCAGAATAGAGGAAAAAAGAGGGAATGTGGAATTATGCAATGCCTTTTTGACACATTTTCAGGACGAATCATCTTAGAGAGTTATTTGCATGGTTCTCTCTCACCATACAGTGTCCACAGTGGTTGAGAATAAACAGACTGTTATGTGGCTTCCAACTTCATCATTTACTAATTGAATAACCTTGTAAAAATTACTTGCTTCTCATCTCAATTTTCCCACTTTTCTGTTAATTCCTGAGATTTGGGTTTGCTGTTGCAGTAATTTACCTAGAAGGAATAATTCAACCAAATCCAAACAATGTGTCAGAGTCAAAATAGTATGTAACCATACTTTAGCCACCTGATACAAAGAGCTGACTCTTTAGAAAAGACCCTGATGCTGGGAAAGATTGAGGGCAGAAGAAGGGGATAACAAAGGGCAAGATGGTTCAGTGGCAACACGAAATCAATGAACATGAGTTTGAGCAAGCTCCAGGAGATGGTGGACAGGGAAGCCTGGTATGCTGCAGTCCATGGGGTTCCAAAGAGTCAGACATGACTGAGTGATCAAACAACAAAAATAAGCATATCAAGTGCAACAGAGGAAAGCCTGAGCTCAGAAACCAATAAACAATATAACTGAAGAGAAATAACTTAATCTTTCTTGAAAGTGAAGTCACTCAATCATGTCCAACTCTTTGCGACCCCATGGACAGTAGCTTGCACAGGCTGCACTGTACACAGGCTCCTCCGTCCATGGGATTTTCTAGGCAAGAGTACTGGAGTGGGTTGCCATTTCCTTCTTATCTGTAGCTTAATCATTGGCAAAATGAGGGAAATATCTCCTACTTTAGAGGGCTATTGAAAAGACTAGTTGATATAATTTTATGGGATCCTTAAGCAATTATAGAAAGATTGGCTACTGACAGTACACAGTCCGGGAATGGTTAGGAGGTGGTGCCTAGAAAATCCTCTGCAGAGGCTGCTTGGCCTATTTAAACTAACTTGAAGTGACTTGCTCAAGGGTTCATTCTTCTTAAATTCTTATTAAAAAAAAAAAAAAAGTATTCTGGCAGACAGCTTTTGATTCTCTGGCTTTTCCTTGAAAAAATGTAAGGGATAATTAAAAATGATCTTACACGATATGGCTGTTCCAGGAAATGCTGCAGGTGGCAAACACCAAGGCATGGTTTGGCATATGCATGCTTAGGTATAGACACTATAGTCTTAGATGGATACGCACAGGCACTGACTTCCTGGTAACTATGGCAGAGCCAATTCTGTTTGCTAAATATTGGCAACGGCCAGGCAAACAGTCACCAAATCCAGAGTACTATCTATTCTTTTTGGTGATACCAAGCTGTAAACAATGTAGCATGGACCTCAGAATATGAATAGTGGCTGTGATACTATGATTTATAATAAGAAATATACATCTGGTCTTCATCCCAGTTTCTGGCACAAAGCCCCCAAAACCCTTAGGAGCAATCAAGTTGTCTTTTGCTATGTCAATGAGGTGAATTTTAGAAAGCATCTAAGTAAGGATGGGGGTTGATTGCCAAGACAACCAAATGTGTGATTAAAAAGTTGAAACTTTCCTTGCTACCTCTGACCTCCAAGGAGGGACAGGGGCTGAAGATGGAGCTTAATCACCAGTGGTGTCACCTGCTGGTGTCTGAGAACTGCTTGGTGTTGTGTGGGAACACCCCCATCCAAACACACACAAGCACACATTGGGACAAAAAAACAGTGCCCAAGAGAGACATTTTAGGAAGGAATTTTGCTTAGAATGAAAGGTCTTGAGTAATTAAAGTGATAGAATAGTACATAATTTCCAATTCTATAAAATAGCAAAAGGGAATTGTATTAGTCAAGGTTTTTAAGATCATGAGTACTAGAAGATACTAGAACCAAGAAGATATGTGTGTGTGTGTGTGTATATATATATATATATATACACATATATGTGTATATGAATATATACAGGCATATCTTGGAGATGTTATGGGCTCAGTTCCAGACCACTTCAATAAAGTGGATCTCACAAATTTTTTGGTGTTCCAATGGATATGAGTTATGGTTATACTATATTTCAGTCTATTAAATGTCTGGTAACATTATGGCTAAAGACATGAACATATCTTAATTAAAAATACTTTATTGCTAAAAATTGCGAAACATCCTCTGAGCCTTTAGTGAGCCATAGTAGTAAGATCACTGATCATCATAACAAATATAATGATGAAAATGTTTGAAATCTTGTGACAATATTAAAACGTGACTCAGACACAAAGTGAGCAAACACTGTTGAAAAAAACTGGCATCCATAGATTTGCTTGATGCAGAGTTGCCACAAACCTTCAAGTTTTAAAAAATGCAGTATCTGTGAAGTTTAATAAAACAAAGCATTATAGAGACTGCTAGTTCAAGTCTGAAGGTCTGAGAACAAGGAGAGACAATGGTGTAAGTATTAGTCTGAGAGTAGGAGAAAACCCATGTCTCAGCTCAATCAGTCAAGCAGAAAAGGGGGCACATTCTCCCTTTTTCTACCTTTTGTTCTATTCATGCTCTCAAAGGATTGGATGATGCCATCTCACAGTGAGAAGGCAATCTGCTTTACTGATTTTACAGATTCAAATGCTAGCATCATCATAAATACCCTCACAGAAATACCCAGATGTTTTGTTTAGCCAAACATCGGGGCAGCTTAGGAGCCAGTCAGGTTGACACATACAATGGATTTAATACTTCTGAAGCTCCGCCAAGTCGCTTCAGTCGTGTCCAACTCTGTGCGACCTCATAGACGGCAGCCCACCAGGCTCCCCGTCCCTGGGATTCTCCAGGCAAGAATACTGGCGTGGGTTGCCATTTCCTTCTCCAATGCATGAAAGTGAAAACTGAAAGTGAAGTCTCTCTGTCGTGCCCGACTCTTAGCGACCCCATGGACTGCAGCCTACCAAGCTCCTCCGTCCATGGGATTTTCCAGGCAAGAGAACTGGAGTGGGGTGCCATTGACTTCTGAAGCTAGTGCTACTTAATTGTAGCACTAGCTACTACACATGATTATGGCTGGCAAACCCCACAGCATGATGATTCTCTTTCTGGATATTTTATTCTGAATTCACTCCTTTACACTGAGCTGTGTTATATTCCAGCACAACGCAAGCTCAATATTCCTCAAAGTGAATTCTTCACTTCCTCTATCAATTAGGTTACACAACAACAACAACAAAAATCAGCACAAACTGACCTGAGATTAGAAGGGAAATAATAGACTTATGTAACTGGAAAGTCTTACAACATTAGAAGCAACTTAATTTAAGGGCTAGAATAATGAGACCTGTTCTTTCTCTATTTCTTGGTCCTATATTGGCTACATTTTTAAGCAGATTATATCCTTGTAGAATAAATGATAGGCAGAAGCTCCACATCTACATACTGTGTCTCAGTAATGTCAACCACAGAGTAACTCTTTTAAAAGTCAAGTATTTAATATAATAACACAAAGCAATAAAATTTTAAATCAATTTCAGAAACATCAAACTCCTCAATCCATTAGTAAACTAAAAAACATGCTTCAGAATAAATTATAAATCAAATAGTAACTTCACAATATTGAAAGTGAGTGATATATTTATGCTTCTGGCCAAGATGGATATAGAAATTCAAAACTTCTTAACAAGTAGAACAAGCAATAAAAGCTGCAAAATCAGCTTTTGAAATCTAATAGCTTAAGGTATAAAAACACTATTAATAAAGTCTTTTCTAGGATAAAAGAGAGTCACCCTTACTTCCATGCTTGGTAGAGTGGCTGGAAGTAGAGGATTTTTCCATAAATGAGAGTAAGCACACTTTGTGTTTTTTAAGATATATATATATATATAGAGAGAGAGAGAGATCTTTCATTTTTTTTAAGATATTTACCTTTCTGATACTTTCCATTCTTTTCTGAAGATCTGGACTTCCATCTGGTTTAATTTCCTTTTCTCTCATAGAAATCATCTTTAACATTTCTTACAGTGCCAAAATAATGATAATGTATTTATAGTACAGAATTTATTCACCCTAAAGAAAGCAAGGAAATATTAGGAGAAAACCAAGAACAGATTACTAAGATAGTAGTCTTAAACACAATTATATCAGTCATTATACTAATGTAAAGGGACTAAACATTTCAATTAAAAGGCAGAGATTGTCACAGCGAATTTAAAATGTAGGATCCACAACTTGCTGTTTACAACATTATAAAGTTTTAAATTCATCCCCAATTTTAAAAATGCAATTCTAATAAAAATCTCATAGGAATCTTAAAATTAAATATGACAAGTTAATTCTAAAAGGCATATAAAGAATAGAGATCCTTGAAAAGTTAAGACAATTTGAGACAAGAAAAAAATATGAGGGGTATATTCTTATCTCTTTTTAGCTTATTGAAAGCTCCAAGAACAACGTGGTAATGTTGGCTAATTCACACAGTTCTGTGCAAAAATTATGTAAGAAGTCTGTTGGAGAGAGGATTTAGGGATCTTTTCTTTGCTGATAAGTGGGAACAGATTCAACAGGAGAGTATATGAGCCTTCTCTTTGCCTCTCCCCTTTACTACTAAATATTGGAGTGATGTCATGGCAATCATCTTGCAACCACGGTATCATAAGCATGAATAAGAAAAGACAACATACTTAGGATAATGCAACAGAAAGATGGCTGGGCCTAATCTTCTTGATTACGTTAATGATCTGCAAAAGCAATGCTAGCAACTTCTTATGTGAGAAAAATAAACCTCAATTATGTAATCACTGTTATCATGAATTCTTTTGATTGCCATCATACCTATTTTCAGCTATTCTGATTTCTAAAAAGAGAACTGCAAATTAAACAGTAACTTTCAATTCCCCTACCATCATAGTGACAAAATTAACAAGTTCCATAATGCCAAAGGGGCTTCCCAAGTGGCGCTAGTGGTAAAGAACCTGCTTGCCAATGGAGATGCAGATTCGATCCCTGGGTGGGAAAATCCCCTGGAGGAGGGCATGGCAACCCACTCCAGTATTCTTGCTTAAAGAATTCTATGGCAGAGGAGCCTGGCAGGCTATAGTCCATAGGGTTGCAGAATCAGACATGACTGAGGTGAGTTAGCATGCATGCACAATACCAAAGAGTGAAGCAGAAAGTGTAAAGGAATTACCGTGTTGTGTAAGTGGGTTTGCAAATTGACACAATTACTTTGGAGAAGAATTTAATAGCATTTAATAAAGTTTAGAGTCATGTGTATGCTACAACATAGAAGATAATTTTCACTTCTCTAGAGAAATGTTCTCATATTTATTCAAGGAAATATGAAAAAATACATTTATTGCAGAATACTGCAATACTGAAGAATACTGGAGTGGGTTGCCATTTCTTACTCCAGGGAATCTTTCCAACCCAGGAATCAAACCTACATCTCTTGCATCTCCTGGATCAGCAGGCAGATTGTTTACCACTGTGCCACCTTATTTTTATACCTGTTTTAATCTAAAGATTTCAAAGTAATGTATCGTTGTTGTTCAGTTGCTAAGTCGTGTCCAACTCTTTGTGACCCCGTGAACTATAGCATGCCAGGCTTATAATTAACAGTAATTATTTACATATTGGCATTTACAATTCAAAATCATGTTAACATTCATTAACTTCAATAATATTAACCATAATCCTGTTGACTAGACAGGGAAAGAATGATAAATATGATAGGGAAATTGAGACCTAGAATGATAAAGCATTCAGCTTGAGGCCACAGAGCAAGTTATTGTTTCCAAGGTGATGTCAAAGGATTTGTCATATTAATTTTCATTCTAAAACTCCTTCATTTGAAATTTCCCAATACTTTTAGTATTTAGTATTCCCAATACTTTAAGTAATTTCCCCTTACTTTTAGTAGCCCAAAGAGGGTTGCATGACACTCCAAACCAATTATTGGCAAAAGTGTTGTCTTAAACCAGTGACAGATAACCGTTTGAATATTATTGAAGATTGGGAGTCACCTTTGCTCCTGCAAACCCAACAGAAGCAAATTCTGTTAACAAAAAATAAATAGGAAAAAACACTTCTTTTTCATTTAAGCCATTTCTTTGTGCTAGAGAATATTAGGTAGGAAAAAAAGAGTCCATGAGGCAGATGCCGTTCTCTGAATAACTGATAAGACATCCACCATTCCCTCAACCGGTTAAATTTTGGTCAGCACTTTTTTTTAGCTGCTTTAAACACACATATCAGAAACTACATACAAGTATAGCTAGAATTTTGCATGAAATGAGAGACATTACACTGATTTAGCTCAGTTAAATGTCGTCATCTGATTGTGAATTCTTTTAGGGCAGGAATTTTCTTCACCATTTTATTCCTAGAGTCTCATCCAGTCCCTTCTACAAAATATGGGCTTGACTTGTATCCTACACTGTTAAATCTTGCTTTTCATACTGTCCCTCAGCATCTTCTTCTCTCCACTGAAACTCTTGCTTCTAGAAACTTTGTTCTTCCATAAAATGTCAAAAGTAATAACCAATACTTATCTAGTACTGATTTTGTGCCAAGCACTCTTCTATTTTATTTGTGTGATATGTAGTCCCCCTAGTTAAATTAATTAGAGTGATCACCTGGAAAAGCCCCAGCCATATCCCTGAAAGTCATGAAGTCATATATTTTATACATCCTTAATCTTAGACCTACCAGTCACAGAGAGAGGAAAATAAAACACCCTACCAAAAAATCCTATCTATAAATTATTTTTATAGTGAACAGATAATACAGAAGACAGATACATATTATTGAGAAAGATATCATGTACACCTCAATGCATAAGCCCTGGAACCCACCCCTTCACTAAGTGGGCCAGGCAGTTACCTCACACCAGACACAGGACACCCGTGGCTGTGGAAAGTCCCCTGAAGTCACCGGAACATACACAGGAGTGTGTGACTATGGATATAAATATAAAGTGCTTCACTCACCTCGGCCCCCAAATCTGACCTTATTTGTCAGTACTACCTTGGCTGGGTCTAGAGGGCAAGGACAGAAGAACATCTTGACCAGCTGATGCTTTGACAAATGCAGGAGAGGCACGTGGAGGAAGCTGGCATGGTGTGCCTGCCTCTTTACTGTTGCTGCCCTCAGAGTCCTCTTGGCAGAGGAAGCCATCCTGACCCAGTGCCTTCTTTCTCCAGGAAATTCTAAACACTTTCTGCTCATATCTTTTTCTCTAGCATAACCACTCCTTGTAAAAATAACTTGATGTCAAGTTTTAAAATGAAAATTAGAGAAGAAAAACAAATTCATAATCTCTATTACCTAGCATAATCATTTTAGTACTTAAAAAAAATATTGATAGTCTCTTCCCTGTACTTTTAAAAATGAAATTGTGTTTTGTCTCTAGTCTTTGACCTGTATGTGAAGCAGCAATATGGAGAAATTCCTCTGCTATATCTAGGATAATCATAAAATATGTTCAATCCAGGGTAATTTCAAGAATAAAAGGGGAAATTAAAATTAATTATAAGCATTTTAAAAATCTTTATCAGTCCATAAAATATTATATCACAGTGATGCACCTACTACTCAAAACATATTCAAAAAGAAAACTGAAATTTTTTTTCACTAAAAATTTTAAGTAACATATATCCATATACATTAAAGCTGGAAAAAAGTCTTCATATTAATTATCTGAAATTAACAATCCAACTGAATGACCATTTTTAATATTATGTTCTCAAACTTTGCTAATTTTCTTAGTTACATCTGTTTCTAAAAGTCTTGACACCGATGCTTTTTGAAGAATGCATTCTTCAATATATTATTTTAATTTGTTCAGACATTTGACAAATATTTCTTGAAAATTGCATTTAAAAATTAATAAATTTGAAATTGTCATTTTCAACTGAATCTTCTCTATAGGCATAGTTTTAATGGAGTAAATATTCTCTTCATAGCAGTTGAAATATTTGATAAACAGTGAAAAGTTTGTAAAATGGAAGATATTTTCTATTATAATATATTTTATATAAAAAAAATGTGTAAATATTTCAGCCCAAATATCTCCTATACTATGTTTTACCTCTATTTAGAATATCTTTCTTTGATAAATATTTTTACAAGTCAAGGCTCATTAAATAAGTTATCTCTTTTTTCATTCATTTGAAAGTTTCACCAAACTTATATCCTACAAAAAAAGACCCTCTCTATTTTATTCCATTTTAAAACAGTACAAATTTATCTAAATAAACAGTTTTATTAAAATTCTTTCTACAAGTTTACATACTTTAAAGCACAATTACATAATTTCAAAATTAAATTTTTTACACTGTTTGAACTTTCATAATTTAATTTGTTTTGTTTCACTCTTGCTTTTATATGGATAAATCTCAACATCTTCCTGTTTATTAACTTGATTTTCAATAATTACATTTATCCAAAAGCACTTAAATCAAAAACTTCCAACTGATTTTGAAGAAATGCAAACAAAATGTATAGTTTTCATTTACAAAAAGTTTAACATCATTGTAAAACAGGTTTCTCTGCAAAATAGATCTTAAATATTACCATGTTTTCAAAAATCAATGGATGACAAGCAGTGCAAGGAGAAAAGGCTCAGATTCCCATGCTATAGTTGTATGTTTTGGTTTTTTGGCTGCAAGGCATGTGGGATCTTGGAGAAGGAAATGGTAACCCACTCCAGTATTCTTGCCTGGAGAATCCCAAGGACAGAGGAGCCTGGTGGGCTGCCAGGCCCACCTATGCATCCATAGGGTCGCATAGAGTCGGACACGACTGAAGCAACTTAGCAGCAGAATCTTAGCTCACTGACCAGGGATGGAACATGCACCCCCTGCATTGGAAAGTAAATTCTTAACCTCTGGCTCACCAGGGAAGTTCCCACACTGCTATTTAATAATGTGATAATTTCTTTGATTTGCTTAGCTCTTTCAGGCTTCCAAAGTCATTGCTATTTTATACATATGATTTTAATTTTTCATCAATGCCATAAAGTATTATCAATTCCATATTATAGTCAAACTGAGACCCAAAGATCTTAAGTGCTTTGCTCACAGTGGATGGAAGGAGCAGAGAAGTATAAAAGAAGGTCAGTCTGAATTGGGATTCTGATTTTCTTATGGGTTCTGTTAGTTGGAGGACTTTTTAGCATCCTTATCTGTCAATCAAGATTAACAAAGTTCACTTCAGGGTTGTAACAAATGATACATATCTCCATGTTCATAAGAGACTTTCAGTCCAGAGTTTGGAAGGTAAGAACTTGTTAATGAATGATTATTCTCATTCAGTAATAACGCAGTGCTCTTTCTCTTGGGTTTCCCTGGTAGCCCAGCTGGTAAAGAATCTGCCTGCAATACAGGAGACCTTGATTCGATTCCTGGGTCATAAAGATCCACTGGAGAAGGGATAGGCTACCCACACCAGTATTCTGGCCTGGAGAATTCCAGGGACTGTAATTCCATAGACTGTATCATTTCAGTCACTCAGTCTTGTCCACCTCTTTGTGACCCCATGGACTGCAGCATGCCAGGCTTCCCTGTCCATCACCAACTCCCAGAGCTTGCTCAGACTCATGGCCATCGAGTCAGTGATGCCATCCAACCATCTCATCCTCTGTCGTTCCCTTCTCCTACTGCCTTCAATCTTTCCAAGCATCAGGGTCTTTTCCAAGGAGTCAGTTATTCATATCAGGTGGCCAAAGTATTGGAGCTTCAGTTTAGGCATCAGTCCTTCCAATGAATATTAAGGACTGATCTCCTTTAGGATGGACTTGTTTGAGCTCCTTCCAGGCCAAGGGACTCTCAAGAGTCTTCTCCAACACCACAGTTCAAAAACATCAATTTTTCAGTGCTCAGCTTTCTTCATAGTCCAACCCTCACATCCACACATGACTACTGGAAAAATCATAGCCATTTCTAGATGGACCTTTGTTGGCAAAGTAATGTCTCTGCTTTTTAATATGCTGTCTAGGTTGGTCATAGCTTTTCTTCCAAGGAGCAAGTGTCTTGGACTGTAAACTCCAGTGTATACTGGACTGGACTGTATTCTCCACTCTCTTTTTTTTTTTTTTTTAACTTTTTACTGTTTAGCCCACCATGTGGCATGTGGGATCTTAGTTCCCTGACCAGGGATCAAAACTGTGCCACTTGCATTGGAAGCACAGAGTCTTAACCACTGGACCACCACGGAAGTCTCTACTCCACTCCTTTTTAAACAAATAAATCTTTTTACATTTAGAACAATGTCTGACTAATTTATATCTTATTTTGCCAAGGATCAGTAAAGAAAAAAATTGAACCCAAAGGGATTTTACGCTTGAATTTATCTAAAAAAATAACAGAATCAAACAAAGAAAGAACTAAAATAATAACATGTATTAACCTGTCTAACCACCTTCAGAAACATAGGAGTAGAAGGGGATAGGAGTGGTATGGAGTGCCACAGGGAGTAAATTTCGTACTGCATTCCTTTTAAAGTCCTGGTCTCTGAAATCATCCAAGACTTCCAACACAATGTGTATTTTCTCCTCAAATGGGGTGAGAAGAACAATAAGTTTTTATTTATTTATTTATTTTTAATTGAAAGATAGTTGCTTTACAATATTGTGCTGGTTTCTGATATACATAAACATAAAATAGCCATGAGTGTATACATGGCCCCTCCTTCTTAAACCTCCCTCCCACATCCCACCCCATCCCAATTCTCTAGGTTGTCACAGAGCCCTAGTTTGAGCTCCCTGAGTCAAACAGCAAATTCCCACTGGCTATCTGCTTTACATATGGTAGTGTATATATTTCCATGCTATTCTCTCCATTCATCCCATCCTCTACTTCCCCCTATCCCTTAAGTCTGTTCTCTATGTCAGCATTTGTATCAGTTCTAATGAGATGGATGAACCTAGAGACTATTATGCACAGTGAAGTAAATCAGAAAGAGAAAAACAAATATTGTATATTAATGCATATGTATGGAATCTAGAAAGACGGTACTGATGAACCTATTTGCAGGGCATCGGTGGAGAGCAATTGGAGAAGGAAATGGCAACCCACTCCAGTGTTCTTGCCTGGAGAATCCCGGGGATGGGGAAGCCTGGTGGGCTGCTGTCTGTGGAGTCGGCACAGAGTCGGACATGACTGAAGCGACTTAGTAGTAGTAGTAGTAGTAGTGGAGAGCAATAGGTTTTTAACAATGAAAAATGAAGAGGCCTGCCAAAATTCCATCCAACCCTGTACACTTACTGGGCACTATGGAGCTTCAGGGCCTGGACCATGGGCTCTGGGGGACACAGTTGAGTGATGTCTGGTCACTGCTCTCTCCTCTGGTGGCAGAAGCAGACACACACACAGGTAACTTGATTCCAAGGCAGGCTTTGGTAAGTGTTATCTTAGATCAGTGGAGCAGACAGGTCACACGACTGGAATAGCATGAAGTCAGGCCGGAGGCTGAGGCCATGCTGTTATTTAGGAAGCCTATCGGGTTCATCTCACAGTTTGGCAGTGATCCAAAAACCCAATAGCTTCTTGCTGGGTGTACTGGGTCAGAGGACACTTCCTGGAGTCTACTGTTGAGGCTCCTGGAGTCTAACATTGGTTTGTTCTGCTTTTTTCAAATAAACGACTCTAGAATGCCTGGCACTTTGCCCATGTCTGCCTAAAGTTGACCTTTTCCTCTCGTAGCATGTCACAGGAGGGGCCAAACATCAGAGTTTCCAGGTTTTTATCCATTCAGGAAGTGAACAAAACCAAAAATATTGCTAGTTTCTTCTTCTCTGGCAGTTCGCTCTTCCAGCTCTGCCTTAGCTGCTTGCCAACATCTGTCTCCCCAATGGGGAAGTGAAGTGCTGGAGTACAGAGCCCCCTGGATCTCCTCATCTCCCACAGCACCCAGAAAAGGTGTTATTATATGACATCCTCAATCCAGATCATGGAATGAAATTCAGTTCTTCTGATGTTCCTTCAACTCTTTACCATTCTCCAACTTGTGCAAAATGCCTTCAAGCTTAGAATTGAACATGAAGAAGAAAAATGACACCTTTCTCTGCTAAATATGATGTTGTGTTAAACAGATTGCAAAATATCAAGGGTGGGGAGAGGAGTTCACTTGTCCAAAAAATGAAAGAGGACCTGATTGAAAGGCCAGAGATTTGAGCACTACTCTGGCTCTGTCAGCAAGCTGCTCTCCTCTTGGTCATCTCAACTAACAAACGAGGGCCCAACAGACTTATTGCTAAGAATTTATTTTTTCTGAGCAATTTATCATTTTAATATGATTCTTCTTTATACTATCTGCAACAACAATAACCTATAATTTGCAAAGCACTTATAGATACATTATTCATATGTATACGAATGAAACTGTGCTTTCAACTTTGCAATTTTACAACTGGGACTTGACCATATTGAAGAGAGAGCAAGATGAACTGATGAATCTTCCACTCCACTCCATCTCTGAAGCAGAGTTGACCTCTAGCCTCTGGAGTTTACTCTTGCCGAGAGCAGATTCTTGTGGTCACACTCTGATCCAAACCAACAGTTGGGGCTTTGGGATGTGTCCAAGAAACCCACAAATCTGTGCTAGTGCTGGTCAGACCCACCCACCAGAGTTCAAGGGAGGTTTCAGGGGGAAGCCATTTTTCCTCTTTCTTCTTTACTCAGTTTTCACTGACCACCTCTCTCACACAATTACGACTTAAACACTGCCTAACCATGATGGTCTTGATCCCTGTCTTCTGTACAATGTCACGAACCTCTGTCCATAGTTCATCAGGCACTCTGTCTGTCAGATCTAGTCCCTTAAACTTATTTCTCATTTCCACTGTATAATCATAAGGGATTTGATGTAGGTCATACCTGAATGGTCTAGTGGTTTTCCCTACTTTCTTCAATTTAAGTCTGAATTTGGCAACAAGGAGTTCATTATCTGAGGCACAGTGAGCTCCCAGTCTTGTTTTTTCTGACTGTATAGAGCGTCTCCATCTTTGGATGCAAAGAATATAATCAATCTGATTTTGGTGTTGACCACCTGATGATGTCCATGTGTAGAGTCTTCTCTTGTGTTTTTGGAAGAGGGTTTTTGCTATGACCAGTGCATTCTCTTGGCAAAACTCTATTAGCCTTTGCCCTGCTTCATTCCATACTCCAAAGCCAAATTTGCCTGTTACTCCAGGTGTTTCTTGACTTCCTACTTTGGCATTCCAGTCCCCTATAATGAAAAGGACATCTTTTTTGTGTCTTAGTTCTAAAAGGTCTTGTAGGTCTTCATAGAACCATTCAACTTCAGCTTCTTCAGCATTACTGATTGGGGCATAGGCTTGAATTACCATGATATTGAATGGTTTGCCTTGGAGACGAACAGAGATCATTCTGTTGTTTTTGAGATTGCATCCAAGTACTGCATTTCAGACTCTTTTGTTGACCATGATGGCTACTCCATTTCTTCTAAGGGATTCCTGCCCACAGTAGCAGATATAGTGGTCATCTGAGTTAAATTCACCCATTCCAGTCCATTTTAATTTGCTGATTCCTAGAATGTCGATGTTCACTCTTGCCATCTCCTGTTTGACCGCTTCCAATTTGCCTTGATTCATGGACCCAACATTCCAGGTTCCTATGCAATATTGCTCTTTACAACATTGGACCTTGCTTCTATCACCAGTTACATCCACAGCTGGGTATTCTTTTTGCTTTGGCTCCATCCCTTCATTCTTTCTGGAGTTATTTCTCCACTGATCTCCAGTAGCATATTGGGCATTTACCGACCTGGGGAGTTCCTCTTTCAGTATCCTATCATTTTGCCTTTTCATACTGTTCATGGGGTTCTCAAGGCAAGAATATTGAAGTGGTTTGCCATTCCCTTCTCCAGTGGACCACATTCTGTCATACCTCTCCACCATGACCCATCCGTCTTGGGTTGCCCCACACAGCATGGCTTAGTTTCATTGAGTTAGACAAGGCTGTGGTCCATGTGATCAGATTGGCTAGTTTTCTGTGAGTATGGTTTCAGTGTGTCTGCCCTCTGATGCCCTCTCGCAAAACCTACCATCTTACTTGGGTTTCTCTCACCTTGGACTTAGGATATCTCTTCATGGCTGCTCCTTACCTTGGATGAGCTTGCCCCTCCTGACCTTGAATGTGGAATAGCTCCTCTTGGCCCTCCTGTGCCCATGCAGCCATTGCTCATTGGACGTGGGGTCACTCCTCTGGGCTGCCACCTAACCGCAGACATGGGGTAGCTCATCTCAGCCGCCAGCCCTGACCTCGGACATGGGATAGCTCCTCTCCGCCGCTCCTGCGCCGTCACAGCCTGGCACTCTCTGTCGCCACCCCTGACCTTGGACGTGCGGTAGCCCCTCTCCACCGTGCTTCTGCATGGTCTGTCTCAGTTACAAATAGCTGTGAAAAGAAGAGAAGCGAAAAGCAAAGGAGAAAAGGAAAAGTATAAGCATCTGAATGCAGAGTTCCAAAGAATAGCAAGGAGAGATAAGAAAGCCTTCCTTAGCAATCAATGCAAAGAAATAGAGGAAAACAATGGAATGGGAAAGACTAGAGATCTCTTCAAAAAATTAGAGATACCAAGGGAACATTTCATGAAAAGATGGGCTCCATAAAGGACAAAAATGGTATGGACCTAACAGAAGCAGAAGATATTAAGAGGTGGCAAGAATACAAAGAACTTCACGACCCAGATAATCATGATGGTGTGATCACTAACCTAGAACCAAACATCCTGGAATGTGAAGTCAAGTGGGCCTTAGAAAGCATCACTACAAACAAAGCTAGTGGAGGTGATGGAATTCCAGTTGAGCTATTTCAAATTCTGAAAGATGATGCTGTGAAAGTGCTGCACTCAATACGCCAGCAAATTTGGAAAACTCACCAGTGGCCACAGAACTGGAAAAGGTCAGTTTTCATTCCAATCCCAAAGAAAGGCAATGCCAAAGAATGCTCAAACTACCACACAATTGCACTCATCTCACACGCTAGTAAAGAAATACTCAAAATTCTCCAAGCCAGGCTTCAGCAATACATGAACCGCGAACTTCCAGATGTTCAAGCAGGTTTTAGAAAAGGCAGAGGAACCAGAAATCTAATTGCCAACATCCACTGGATCATCAAAAAAGCAAGAGAGTTCTGGAAAAACATCTATTTCTGCTTTATTGACTATGCCAAAGCCTTTGAATGTGTGGATCACAATAAACTGTGGAAAATGAAGTCTGACACTGTTTCCACTTTTTCCCCATGTATTTCCCATGAAGTGACGGGACCAGATGCCATGATCTTCATTTTCTGAATGTTGAGTTTTAAGCCAACTTTTTCACTCTCTTCTTTCACCTTCATCAAGAGGCTTTTTAGTTCCTCTTCACTTTCTGTGGTGTCATCTGCATATCTGAGGTTATTGAGATTTCTCCCAGCAATCTTGATTCCAGCTTGTGCTTCTTCCAGCCCAGCATTTCTCATGATGTACTCTACATATAATTTAAATAAGCAGGGTGACAATATACAGCCTTGATGTACTCCTTTTCCTATTTGGAACCAGTCTGCTGTTCCATGTCCAGTTGTAACTGTTGCTTCCTGACCTGCATACAAATTTCTCAAGAGGCAGGTCAGGTGGTCTGGTATTCCCATCTCTTTCAGAATTTTCCACAGTTTATTGTGGTCCACACAGTCAAAGTCTTTGGCATCGTCAATAAAGCAGAAATAGATGTTTTCCTATAACTCTCTTGCTTTTTCGATGATCCAGCGGATGTTGGCAACTTGATCTCTGGTTCCTCTGCGTTTTCTAAAACCAGCTTGAACATCTGGAAGTTTGCGGTTCATATATTGCTGAAACCTGGCTTGGAGAATTTTGAGCATTACTTTACTAGTGTGTGAGATGAGTGCAATTGTGTGGTAGTTTGAGCATTTTTTGGCATTGCCTTTCTTTGGGATTGGAATGAAAACTGACCTTTTCCAGTAGTGCTCACTGGTGAGTTTTCCAAATTTGCTGGCGTATTGAGTGCAGCAATTTCACAGCATCATCTTTCAGGATTTGAAATAGCTCAGCTGGAATTCCATCACCTCCACTAGCTTTGTTCGTAGTGATGCTTTCTAAGGCTCACTTGACTTCACATTCCAGGATTTCTGGCTCTAGCTGAGTGATCACACCTTCATGATTATCTGGGTCATGAAGATCTTTTTTTACAGTTCTTCTGTGTATTCTTGCCACCTCTTCTTAATATCTTCTGCTTCTGTTAGGTCCATACCATTTCTGTCCTTTATCGAGCCCATCTTTGCATGAAATGTTCCCTTAATATCTCTAATTTTTTGAAGAGATCTCTAGTCTTTCCCATTCCATTTTTTCCTTCATTTCTTTGCATTGATTGCTGAGGAAGGCTTTCTTATCTCTTGCTATTCTTTGGAACTCTGCATTCAGATGCTTATATCTTTCCTTTTTTCCTTTGCTTTTCGCTTCTCTTCTTTTCATAGCTATTTGTAAGGCCTTCCCAGACAGCCATTTTGCTTTTTTGCGTTTCTTTTCCATGCGGATGGTCTTGATCCCTGTCTACTGTACAATGTCACAAACCTCAGTCCATAGTCCATCAGGCACTCTATCTATCAGATCTAGTCCCTTAAATCTATTTCTCACTTCCACTGTATAATCATAAGGGATAGTTGTCATCATTTCTTACTTAGAGAGATACTTAACTTAATTCTTTTAAGTACTCTGAGCTATTCTACCATGCATGTTTTTTGTTTCTTTTGTTTTGTTTATTTGTTTCTAATTTCATCACATTTCTAATCTGAAATATTCTGTCTCTTTCCACATAGGCCATATTTTTAACACTGGTGTCTGAGGTCTTCCATAATCTAGCATCAGCAACTATTCCACTAAGTCAATGGTGTACCATTCTTCACGCATGCCTCCCCCATGTAAATACCTTTGTATCATTGTTAAGTCGTTCAGCCTGCCCTACCTTATTTCTACACACTGTTCTTATTAAAACACAATTCTGTCCACGAAGGTGCAGCTTGAATGGCTCCTTTTCCACTACATCAGTACCTTATTCAGGTTGAATGTGTGCTCTTCAGCTTCTGAACGCCACAGAGTTTTGTCTTTTTCTAGAAAGAAAGGGCACTGATCTTATTCTGCTTTATTACTTGGTTGTTTGTGAACTTATTTGTCATTGCTCTTCTGCTAGACTATCAATAATCCAAAAACCAGGTCTATACTTTACTCACCAGTATGCTCTTGGTGAGCAAGAGTGAGCTGGGCTGGACTAGAAGCAGACCAACGTGGATAGCACATAGTCAAGCAGAAAGAAACTGGATAGAAAGTCAAGGGAGAGACAGCTTTGTCAAGCCAACTTCTGACTTTCTGGTTTACTTGTGGGAGTACACTTCCAGAATCATTTTTATTATTTCAGGCTGCATGTTAGTGAACATCACTGGAGAACATGACATAGAAAAAAAACTCATTACAGCTCAGATTTGAACGGGGTTACAGTGAGGAATAAAAAAGATAAGGTTCAGGAAAGAGAAGAAAGAAATCAAGGGCCATAATGGTCTTTTACCTATGATTTATTCTGTGATTTCAGCTGGGAGGATTCAGTTGTTAACATGGCTACACTTCACTGACTTCCACAGATATTCTGTTTTTAGGACCAAAAGAAAATATGAGAACCAAATGGAGTTGGAGAAAAAACTGAAATTCAGTGCAAGGTAGTAGCTCTCCCTAAACCACAAATTTCAGTCAGTTGCTAAACCAGTATTAGGACCACTTCTCCAGGAATCTATGGCATCCTATATCTACTATTATTCTTTTTACCAGCCTTACTACACAAGAAGGCATAAGACCAAGTGTCTATATTTAAGTTGTATTGATCTTAGAGAAACAGGTGACCAGCTGGATTCCTAAAACTCATGGCAGGGTTTCCCTTCACCATTGTCAAATCATATGAGCTGTGGTGCTGGAGAAGATTCTGGAGAGTCCCTTGGATGACAAGGAGATCAAACCATTCAATCCTAAAGGAAATCAACCCTGAATACACAATGGAAGGACTGATGCTAACGCTGAAGTGACAATATTTTGGCCACCTGATGCAAATAGCTGACTCATTGGAAAAGACCCCAATGCTGGGAAAGATCAAAGGCAAAAAGAGAGGAGATGGCAGAGGATGAGGTGGTTGGGTAGCATCATCAATTCAATGGACATGAACTTGGGCAAACTCCAGGAGAGAGTGAGGGACAGGGGGGCCTGGTGTGCTGCAGTCCATGGGGTCACAAAGAGCCAGACATGACTTAGCGACTCACTAACAGCAACAACAATGAACTGTTTATATGTCTGTCTCCCAGGCAAAAACTGGAAAGTCCTGCAGGACAGAGTCCCTGTTTGTCTCATAATACCTAGAAGGTGCTTCGCCATATTAAATACCCAATCCATGGTCAGTTGAATTGATGTAACCTTCTTCTATTCCATAGCTCTTCCACAGGTCCCAGCTTTCATTATAGTCACTACAGAGTTTCTGACTTGTACTTGCCAGGTAAAATTCCTTTTGCAAAATAATTAATTTG
Organism: Bos mutus; assembly: GCF_027580195.1. Lineage (NCBI taxonomy): Eukaryota > Metazoa > Chordata > Mammalia > Artiodactyla > Bovidae > Bos > Bos mutus. The sequence continues at coordinate 76,943,018 of NC_091617.1, forward strand.
TTCCTTGCATTCCTAACAGTCATTCAACCCCACAGAATAGGAATCTGGCTCCTCAAACACAAAAGTCTGGCTTTGGCACAGGAAGTGAGTGCACTGTGCCCAGCCAGCCCTCAGTGCAGGGACAGCATGTGCCCCCGAGCAGGGCCTGGCCCTCTACCCAGCAGCTGCTGCCCAAGCCCCAGGACCAGGAGCGTGGCCACCTGGTGCTTATCCTCTCGTTCCACCTGACAGGAAGATGGTCTAAACTTTCTCTTGCACAATGTACTGGAGGCGGAGGAGGCAGGCAGACAAAAAGAATAGGTCAGGTTGATTTCATCAGCCATTGCAGCAGCTCCTCAATATTTCTTTGAGAGATGTTTGGCAGCTTAAGCACAGCATGCTCAGGCAGATTCCATTTACCAGGACACATGAGCACTCTGCAGCTTCCTCCTCCCCTCTCTGGCCTCTCTGCTTTCTCCTGGCCCTAGGCAAGGGTTTTTTCTCTTGGTGGGGGGGGGTGGTGGGGGTAAATCAGATATTAACAGAGAGTCTATGGAATTTTGATTAAGGTATACTTTTCTTCAATACTGAGTTCTCAACATTAGATCTTTAGAAATAAGTATGCAATGTATTCTCCTCCCTTCTAAGATTTTTTTTTTTTTTCCTGGACACAAAGTAATGTGCAAGTTGTAGAAAATTTGGAAATTTTATTATATAGGCATGCGTATGTACCCATGGCCTTCCCAGGTGGCTCAGTGGTAAAGAATGTATCTGCCAAGCAGGATACACAAGTTTGATCCCTGGGTTGGGAAGATTCCCTAGAGAAGGAAATGGCAACCCACTCCAGTATTCTTACCTGGGAAATCCCAAGGACAGAGGAGCCTGGCGGGCTACAGTCCATGGGTTGCAAAGAGTCAGACATGACTTAGCAACTAAACAACAATGTGTGATCATAAATATACATATATATGTATGCATATATACAAACACACTTGTTTATGTTTACATATATGTACATATATACATGTGTATATATATATACACACATATGTCTGTATACAAAACATTTAATGGATCATTTGATAAACAATTGATGAGTTTTTATTTAAATATGTTAAAATATTTTTTCATGCTAGTAAATTTTCTTACATAGCATAATTACTTATTGCACATAGTACTACACTGTAAATCTACAAGAAAATTTGTAGTTATATTCTGTTGTACATTAGGGTCTATTTCTTGGTTAGCACATACAACATCAGAATAAATACCTAGTACATAATCTTTTCTTCTGTTGTGTATATTCATGTTGATTTTCTTAGAGTGAATTCTCTTTTCACTTTGTGAGATATGGCACTGAATCTGTTTTCTCAGATTTAACCAACATATCCACGAGAGGTTTGGAAAGCTCAGGAAGAGTGAAAAAGGAAAGAACTGAAACTGCAACTGCCAGTTCTCTGGGCTCATTAGAGCCCACAGACTACTGTTGCCAAAATTCTTGCTTATTAAACAAACTACCCTGAGACTCTCAGACTTTAATTGATCCTCAGTTTCACTCACCCCTTTAATTACAGTTCTAAAGCACACAGAGACCCATGTGGATCAGAACATAAGATTTGTCAAGTTCAACTAGCAGAGTTCAACAGGTGAAAACAATTAAAGGTGTTTCATTTTTTGCTTTTATCCATATATGGAGTTTAGATGAACCCCAAACAAGCAAACCAGAGCAACACTCAACATAATTTTAGCCACTTTGCTTAATCTTGCAACTAGTATAATACCATTTTCTTAGGCTGTTTATTATGTAGATCAACTTAATCTCCTTCTCAGTAAAAGAATCTTTCCTCACTAGAAGAGAATATAACTGAAAGGGGGGGTAGAGGATTCTATTCGGTGGACTAGGCTGAAGAACTGAAACTTAGTAATTAAAAAGAACTAGTTGAGGAGGCTAGCAACTAGTGAACTGACAGGGTTGCCTGCATGCTCAGTTGTATCCAACTCTTTACAACCCCATGGACTCTAGCCCCCCAGGTTCCTCTCTCCACAGAATTTCCCAGGAAAAAATACTGGAGTAGGTTGCCATTTCCTCCTCCAGAAGATCTTTCCAATCCAGGGATCAAACACCCATCTCTTATGTCTCCTCTCCACCATTGGCATACAGATTCTTTACCACTGTGCCACTTGGGAATACAAGAGGATTAGTCCTCCACTTCAGAAAGACAAGGATTTTGGGTTTTGGTGCCTTGTCTCTGTTGATTCAAATTGAGAAGGGGACAAGCCTCAGATCTTTAGTGTCACAAACTTCATTTCATTTAATAAATGTGGGCAAGGAAAGCGCTATGGAGGATGCAAACACACTTGACTAACCTCCAGAGATTTATAATCTAGTTAGGTAAATAAGATATGTACACATAAAATGATGAATAAGCAGTTATTAAAGGAATTATATAAGCAGAAAGTGTCAGCATCTTCAAAATAGAAAGATAGTGTTTCTAGTGGGGTTGGTCAGGGAGGGTTTCAGGAAGGGAAGTGGGAGAAAATTGGACTTTGAAATTTTTTTTCTTCTTTGTATTTAGTTCAAGTAGAGTCGCTAAGGAATACATAATTGAAGTTGCAAGGATGATTTTGAAGTTGTTATTCAGTCGCTAAGTCATGTCTGACTCTTTGCAACCCCATGAACTGCAGCACGCCAGGCTTCCCTGTCCTTCACTATCTGCATCTAGCAAGTGATGCTATATAACCATCTCACCCTCTGTTGTCCCCTTCTCCTCCTGCCTTCAATCTTTCCAAGCATGAGGATCTTTTCCAATGTCAGTTCTTCACATCAGGTGGCCAATCTGATGCTTCAGATTCAGCATCAGTCCTTCCTTTGAATATTCAGGACTGGTTTTCTTTAGGATGGACTGGTTTGATCTCCTTGCAGTCCAAGGGACTCTCAGGAGTCTTCTCCAGCACCACAGTTCAAAAGCATCAGTTCTTCAGCACTCATCCTTCTTTATGGTCCAGCTCTCACATCCATACTTGACTACTGGAAAAACCATAGCTTTGACTATACAGACCTTTGTCAGCAAAGTGATGTCTCTGCTTTTTAATACACTGCCTAAGTTTGTCATAGCTTTTCTTCCAAGGAGCAAGTATCTTTTAATTTCATGGCTGCAGGCATCATCCACGGTGATTTTGGAGCCCAAGAAAATAAAATCTGTCATTGTTTCTACCTTTCCCCCATCTATTTGCCATGAAGTAATGGGACCAGATGCCATGATCTTAGTTTCTTGTATACTGGGTTTTAAACTGGCTTTTTCACTCTTCTTTCTCACACTTACCAAGAGGCCCTTTAGTTTCTCTCCTCTTTCTGCCAGTAGAATGGTATCATTTGCATATCTGAGGTTGTTGATATTATTCAGGGCAATCTTGATTCCAGCTTGTGATCCATCCAGCCGAATCTTGAGATAACATTACTCAATATAATGAACTTGGACTCCATTTAGTGTTCTTATTTCATGCATGTTTGGTGAGTGTTTACAATGAATGAGAAAACAGGTCAAATTCTAATGATATGACGCTTCATGGATGTGAAACCATTCAAGTTACAGTGAGGGAAAGGCAAGTGTTTTTGTATTCTATTTTACAGATTACAAGCCTTATTCACACACATTATTTCAAGCTCAATAAAAACTTTGTATGGTTGGTATAACTATCGCTATCTTACCCATAAAACAAAACATACCACATCAAAAACAAAAAATTGAGATTAAAAAAAAAAGCCCAAAGAAACAAAAAAGCCAAGTCAGGGTTTGTCAGTTACTCTAGATTACACAGGGCTCCAAATAATTTCACTTATCCTACACTATAGCTACTGCTGCAGAAAGTTTGTACAAATGAAATAAAGTTTGGTCTTTGATAATCCATGATTAGTTATTCAGCTTAATTGTACTGATCATTTTACAGTTTACTTCTTAGATATTTGTCTTTTCCTTATTTTAGAAATTCATTATTCCAAAAATTAGGTAACAGAGATCCTAGCATCTGGGAGTAAATTGTCTGCTTTCTATGACATTTACTAAAAGCCAAGGAGTTGGCTTAGCTCATTAGTCATCTTTGCATAATTTTCCATTTATTTTCATTAAATTTTGTACTAAAACATTCATTTCAACTTATTTTTTAAAAAGTTTTATAACTTTAAAGTTTTAATCTATAATTTTGATATCAAAATGTTAATATATATTTAATATATAAATATCATATATTATAGTCATTAATCAACTAATAATATAATGCATAAAGAGATTATTATAACATAGTTTGTTGTAAGTGTTGCAGGAAAGGGGACCCCTTCCAGGGCACAAAACTGGGCTCTTGTCTAACACTCAGAAATGAATTGTCCAAGGAGACACATGTGCTGACAAAGCAAGTGATTTTATTGGGAAAGGGCATCCGGGTGGAGAGCAGTAGGGTAAGGGAACCCCGGAGAACAGCTCTGCCACATTACTCGAAGTCTCGGGTTTTATGGTCATGGGATTAGTTTCTTGGTTGTCTTTAGCCAATCATCCTGACTCAGAGTCCTTCCTGGTGGTACACGCCTTATTCAGCCAGGATGGATGCCAGAGAGAAGGATTCTGCGAGGTGGTCGGACATGTGGGGTCTCCTTTTGACCTGTCCTGCACTCTTCTGGTTGGTGGTGGCTTATTGCCCTGTGTTCCTTACCAGGACCTCCTGTCATAAAACAACTCATGCAAATGGTTACTGTGGTGCCTGGCCAGGGTGGGCGGTTTCAGTCAGTGTGCTTCCTCTAACATAAGGAGCTTCCCTGCTGGCTCAGATGATAAAGAAACCACCTGCAATGTAATCCCTGGGTTCGATCCCTGGGTTGGGAAGATCCTCTGGAGGCTTGCATGGCAATCCACTCTAGTATTTTTGCCTGGAGAATCCCCATGGACAGAGAAGCCTGGTGGGCTCCAGTCCATTCGGTCACAAAGAGTTGGACATGACTGAGTAACTAAGCACATAATACGACTAATTTTATTTTAAAAATACATCTTTATTAATATCTGATACAAATCAAATGACTATAAATATATTTTTATATTTATATTAAAAAGTGAACAAGATCTATGATATCCAAATATCTGGCAATTGCTTTAAAATTCAGGGACAGACAGCCATACGACTTTTAGGAAATATTTTTGGAGAAATAGTTGTACACGATGTATCATACTGCATGCTTTTGTATACCTTGTTGCCCTTAGTTCTCAGAACTGGCCTCTAAATTTGAAGTACTAGTTCTATCCCCTATTTTACAAATGAGCATATGGTTTCAGAAATATTTGTAAAATTGGCTAAACTCACGTATCTGGCAAGCAGAGAAACCAGAGGAAACCAGGATGTGTCCTATGACTTTTATCCCAGATTGGGAAGTAGGAAGGGGAGGTATTCAGAACATTATTTCCTTATCCTGCGTAAGTTGGTCACATTGAGCAGTCTAATACTATGAAGGACATGTTAGCAGACCGCATTGTCCTCTTTGCTTATTTGCTAATAGAGTTGCATTGTGGAACTGCATTATGAAAGCAATAAGTCCATTGCTACTGTAACAAACTTCACTTTTCTTTCTTAAGGATTTGCTTTAACTTTTCAATTGATTTCAGCTTTTCTTTCAGTACAAATTTCAGTACAAATATGTAGCCTCATCATCTAGGCCACCAATAATCCTTTTCTTTCACCTTCACAATTTTCACCCCCACAATTTTCACCCCCACAATGTACTTATCTTCAATAAAAACAACTGTCCCAACAGGAGGTACTTGTGAGAACTTCATCACAAATAATACTGCTGCTTGAAAAAAAATGACTAGTTGTAATAATTTATAGTAAAAAATAATCTGAATATTATTTTATATATATGTATGTATAACGGAATCACTTTCCAGTAATCCTGAAACTAATACATTGTAAATCAACCAGACTCCAATAAAAAATTTTTTAATTAAATAATGACACCTTTCTTCTGATGAACCTAAGGGATTCTTGCAAATATTATTGATGAAATCTTCACACAATACTTATGACATAACTGGAGGATATGATATCTACCATTTATTAAGCATATGCTGTGCATTTCTTTTTTAATCATCACAGTTAGTTATCATATACAGACAAGGAAAGGAAACTGTCCGGTCTGAAAATTGCTCTGTCAGGCGAGTGTATGCTTCTCGGTTCTTATCTCCTCACAACAATGACTTGAAGTGACGGACATTAAAGCCCTCAGCGCGTCACAGCTCTCGGGTCTTGAACAGACCGTGTCATAGCTCTTAGACAAATCAGTGTTACAGCTCTATTTTATTTAGAAGATAGCAAGAGAATCCATCCTCAAAGAAGAGAAGAGAGGAGAGGAGTGTGCTAACGCGCATGCGGGGTGGGGGGCGGGGTTAGAGAGAGAGAGAAAGAGTGTACTCACCGAGAGAGAGAGAGAGAGAGAGAGAGAGAGAGAGATGGCTCCTCTTTTTATATGTTTTTTTCTTGCCCCTGGGCCTGCCCTATGCAAATTGGGCTTTGTCAGGAGTGCTGTTCTACCTGAAGTCCTCACTCCGCCTTCCTTCGACCTTCCTCTGTTCTACTTTCGCGGGCTTTTCCCTTCCTTGTCTTTTAGCCACCACCATTTTGGACTCCTTTTCCCTATTCTAACTACCTGACAGCTCCAAAGTCAGATAACTAGTTAGTGGTAGAACTACATGCAATTTCTGATCCTAAAGAACCTAGAGAACCATTTATTTATTTTTTAAAATTATTTAATTATTAATTAATTAATTAATTTTAATTGGAGGCTAATTACTTTACAATATGGTAGTGATTTTTGCCATACATTGACATGAATCAGCCATGGGTGTACATGTGTCCCCCTGTCCTGAACACCCCTCCCAACTCCCTCCCCATCCCATCCCTCAGGGTCATGCCAGTGCACCAGCCCTGAGCACCCTGTCTCATGCATTCAGCCTGGACTGGCAATCTATTTCACATTTGATAATATACATGTTTCAATGCTATTCCAGAACCATTTATTTTTAAATGAGTTTAAGTTTGATCCCTGGGTCAGGAAAATCCCCTGGAGGAAGATGCAGCAGTCCACTCCAGTATTTTTTTTTTTTCTTTTTTAAATTTTATTTTATTTTTAAACTTTACAATATTGTATTAGTTTTGCCAAACATCAAAATGAATCCGCCACAGGTATACCCGTGCTCCCCATCCTGAACCCTCCTCCTTCCTCCCTCCCCATACCCTCCCTCTGGGTGGTCCCAGTGCACCAGCCCCAAGCATCCAGTATCGTGCATCGAACCTGGACTGGCTACTCGTTTCATACATGATATTATACATGTTTCAATGCCATTCTCCCAAATCTCCCCACCCTCTCCCTTTCCCCCTCCCTTTCCCACAGAGTCCATAAGACTGATCTATACATCAGTGTCTCTTTTGCTGTCTCGTACACAGGGTTATTGTTACCATCTTTCTAAATTCCATATATATGTGTTAGTATACTGTATTGGTGTTTTTCTTTCTGGCTTACTTCACTCTGTATAATAGGTTCCAGTTTCATCCACCTCATTAGAACTGATTCAAATGTATTCTTTTTGATGGCTGAGTAATACTCCATTGTATATATGTACCACAGCTTTCTTATCCATTCATCTGCTGATGGGCATCTAGGTTGCTTCCATGTCCTGGCTATTATAAACAGTGCTGCGATGAACATTGGGGTACGGAGAATCCCATGGACAGAGGAGCCTGGAAGTCTGCAATCCAAGGGGTCACACAGAGTCAAGCACAACTGAGGTGACTTAGCAAAAGGTAACACTATAGCTTAATTTTCCCAAACTTCAAATTCCTCTTCCTTAAAGGAAGGTTGTTAATAGTTGTCCTTCCTACTCCACAGGCCTTGTGGTGTGTGTATGTGTATACATCAAAGGAGTTAATGATGGAAGTGAGAATACTTTCCACCAAGTATAGAGTAGTACTTTTAAAATCTTGAGTTTCAAGCCAGTCTGTCTAACATAATTTTCCTTTTTTAAAAAATTGAATAGATATTTAGCAAGCACTTGTTTACAGTAGGAATGTTCTAGACTTTGGGACTATGCATAAAGATGGACCAAATTCTTTGTATAAAAAAAAAAAGTTTTAAATTGGAGAAAAGTGAAGTCTAATGCAGTTATGGAGGTTGGGTTTAGAATATCTATCTGATTTTGTTCTCATGTGTTGTATCTTTCCTGTGGAGAGCAGAAAGCTAAAACAAAATATTTCCAATTCATTTGCAGCTGGTGATCCAAGTTTGATCCATGTTCCATATCATATGTAATCACAGGAGACTTGAAATTTGAGCTGAAATAAATGGGATACCGGGCATGTATTTGATCAATGTGGATTATAGCAAATGGGGCATGGCTGTGGTGCCAAACTCTGTCTCTCAGGGTTGGTGACTTAGCAGAAAATGACTTCTTGATAGTAGAAAAGGTAGCATAATGGAGGACCCTGAAGTTACAATGGTGGCTTCCAATTTTGCACATAAGGTTTCTTGATCAGAGCATGATGACACTATTCTAGAACCAGTAACTGTAGCTAATTTAGCAGCTCAGATTGAGGAAGTCCTATGTCCACATATGTAGTGAGTGCTTCCTGATTTGGCAAACAGCTTCCTGATGAGGGCAGGAGAAGCAGCTTCTTTAGCAGTCTGGCTCTGCAGTATAGACTTGAGAATAGATTCTGAAATCTCATCCTACAGATTTTTATCCAACTCTTTTAATAATTCTGCAAACTATCTGACATGGAGAAGACAGGCTGAGTTTCAGTTGTAACATCTGCAAGGAAATGTTCTTTTGAAATGCAATGTCATATTTCTAATTTGCATTGTTCAATTCCTCAATATGCTCCAATGATTTTCATTCAAATCAAACTTATTTTCCACTTTATCTTCAAGTGTGAATTCTCTTACATTTTTCTTTTACTTAAATCTTTACTGCTAGTGTATTTCTCTTATAGTTGAGGAGGAGCTTTGCTGAGTAGGGATTTTATTTTTCCTGGATGTAGTCATGTACTATGTACCTGTTTCAAAGCAACATTGGGGCTGCTGCTTCCTTGCAAATTCAGTGTAAGGTAAACAGCAGTGTATAATCAGACGTGTCCCATCCCACTCACTGCATCTAATCTTAAATGAAGTGGTGATTTTGTTCCAGTCTAAGGGCATCCAGTGTTTCTCACACCTTAATTTAATTGTGTACAGTTACCCTCATCCTCATAGGAGATGGTGTTTTAAAAGTAAACACTTCTCATATAATTTGAAAATAACAAAGTGCCCGCCATGACTCTTAGAAAGTGTGCTATAATAGTCAAAAGTTATATTTTGTATGTGATTTTGTAACTAATTAGTTGTCTAAGCTAGACTTGTCATTTTTTTGAGTCACATGTATTTCATCTATAAAAATAAGATTGGACTGGATAATTTCTGTGTTATGTTATTTAATTACCATTTATTGGAACCTGCCAAATGCCAAGTCACATGCTGAGAGTTGATCTTATAGAGATAGATGACATGATCCCAGCTTCAAGGATTGTGACATCTGGTAGGGGAGACAGACACAAACAAATACTAATAACTCAATATGATCATCTCTAATGACTCTTCCAGTTAAGAATCAAATGAAAGTTTCCCTTTTCCTCATAATGTGTGTGTGTGTGGGAGAGAGAGAGAGAGCCCTTGCACATTCTCATATAGGAGCAAATTAATGCAGAAAAGTTCAAATAGAGACAGACTTTACATGGATAATCATAAAGAAGAGCTATCATAGAAGACACAAGAATAATACAGTTTACTCATTGGATTTCATTTACAGTTAGTCTTCCAGATGGAGAGAGGCAATCTGTGGGAGGTTCCCAGAAGCCTTGATGAAACTGAGTAACAAGAGTAAAAAAAGGTTTCCACTTAATTTCATAATTATTGTCATTCCTGAAATCACCTGGATTCTCATTCTCTGGAATGTCTCACACCATCACGGTCACCCAGGATATGACTTTCTTGGTGACTGTTTTCCGATATGCAGGAAGGAAATTTGAGGATTCTCTGATAACAATCACATAGGAGGGTACCAAGTCCCAGGATTCAAACTCAGAACCTCTGACGACTGTGTCAGCTACTTACCAAATGTATGTTTGGTCTAAAATATGTTTGCCATAGGCAATTTACTTGATCCCTCTGTTGCTGCTGCTGCTGCTAAGTCACTTCAGTTGTGTCCGACTTTGTGTCACCCCATAGACGGCAGCCCAGCAGGCTCCCCCGTCCCTGGGATTCTCCAGGCAAGAACACTGGAGTGGGTTGCCATTTCCTTCTCCAGTGCATAAAAGTGAAAAGTGAAAGGGAAGTCACTCAGTCGTGTCCGACTCTGAGCGACCCCATGGACTGCAGCATACTAGGCTCCTTCGTCCATGGGATTTTCCAGGCAAGAGTACTGGAGTGGGGTGCCATTGCCTTTTCTGACTTGATCCCTCTGGGTACTGTTTTTTTTCATTGAATTGTAGTGACCACTTATGTCTACCTCATTGTAGAGTTGGAACCTTCAAAATGCTTTCACTTTATACAGTTTCATAAATGCCAGATGAGGCTATATATATTGTAAATTAAAATGATGGAGTGGTGAGTGTTGGAAATGAGAAGTTTCAATGAATAAAGATAGCCATATCAGTTCAGATCTGTTGGAGCCTTCTTCTTCTTCTAAGTCGCTTCAGTCGTGTCCAACTCTGTGCAACCCCAGAGATGGCAGCCCACCAGACTCCCCCGTACCTGGGATTCTCCAGGCAAGAATACTGGAGTGGGTTGCCATTTCCTTCTCCAATGCATGAAAATGAAAAGTGAAAGTGAAGTCTCTCAGTCGTGTCCGACTCCTAGCGACCCCATGGACTGCAGCCCACCAGGCTCCTCCATCCATGGGATTCTCCAGGCAAGAATACTGGAGTGGGGTACCAGTGCCTTGCCTTGGAAATTACTTATTCCACATTTTCATTTTACAGATGAGGAACAAGGGCCCTTGGAGACTTGCACCATATTCAACTTGCACACACTTCAACTAAGTACTAAGAATTAGAAGTAACAAATAATCATGAAGATATTTCTTGAGTTCAGGAATGTTTAGGTCAGTAACTGCTTCAATCATCTGTGCCTTGTCTTTTGCTATTTCTACAGTGAGCATTTGCATATTCTAATTCACTGGACTATTCCTTTCTAGATTTAGCTTTCTCCTCAAAAAATGTACTCTCTCAGGACAAGATATCTCTTGGGACAATAAGGCATTAACATTTCTTTTTAAACTTTAAATCTGTAAATATGCATTTTGGAAATATCTAGGCTTCTGAATTCTGATGACTGTAGATTTCCTCCAGATTCCTTTAAGCATATGCTCTTGAAAGAGTGACATCTTTGCTTTGTTGAGAGAAAGAGCCTACCTCTACACCGAATCAGGTGTTTCCAACCTGCCCTTGTGATCCCGTGAACTGCAGCATGCCAGGCTTCCGTATCCTTCACCATCTCCATACTTGGATTGGGAGAGCCAATATTGTAGCGATGTCAATTTTCTGCAACTGATCTGGTATTTCAATAGAATACAAACAGCATCACAAAAATACTTTCTATAATTTACACAGAAGTAAAATAGATAAGAATATACAGGTGCTCTTGAATAAAAGAGAATAAAGTGGAAGAACTTGTGGTACCAGATATTGAGATTCATCATAAAGTTACAATAATTAACACGATGTTATGGGCTTCCCTCATAGCTCAGTTGGTAAAGAATCTGCCTGCAGTGAAGGAGACCCCGGTTCAATTCCTGGGTTGGGAAGATTCCCTGGAGAAGGAAATGGCAATCCACTCCAGTATTCTTGCCTAGAGAATCCCATGGACAGAAGAGCCTGGCAGGCTACAGTCTGTGGGGTTGCAAGAGTCAGACATAACTTAGTGACTAAACTACTAAAAAAAATAAAATAAAAACTACTACTACTATATTGATACTTGGTTATTCAAATAGACTGATGGAACTGATGTTTTAAAAAGTTTTCACAAAGGAAATGCTCACTGTAGAAACAGCAACACATATAAGACACAAATGATTGAAACAATTATTGATCTAAACATGCCTGAACTCAAGAAATATCTTTATGATTAATTTTTACTTCTAATTCTTAGTACCTGGCTGAAATATGTGCAAGTAGAATATGGTCCAAGTCTCCAAGGGCCTGCCCTCATTCTACCCATTGACAGTTTTAAGATAGAAAAGTCACAGTAATTGTTAGGAGACAATTGTCTATGTCTCCCTCATTTCTGTACTTTCTTTGAGCAAAAACATGAGCCACTCTTTATTCCAGGATATAATTTCAAGGATGTTCATGTGGTGAAGAGCTTTGGAAGTGAGTAAGGGAAGGCTTACAGGTCATTATGAAATATTCAAGCTCCCTAAAGTCAGCTTTCCTCTACTGTAATGTGCCTAAGTGTGTGCAGGTGTCACCTGGCACTTTTGCTGCCCTTTGGGAGGCAGGCCTCAGGAAACCTATGCAAATGGCTGACACACAAAATGTGAGGCAGAAACTGTCCTTCTTCACTGGTCTAATAGATGACCTCACTGACCTAATGTCAGCTCCAACACCCATAAACTGTGGCAACTTAATAGCTTGTAAGCAACATCTCAGACCCTCCCCAGTTCTCCATAGCAGTTATGGTGACATTCACCAACGTGCTTTCAATCAGAAAGAACTAATCCCATTCCTATTTGGTAAAAATGGGTTCACAAATAGGCATGTGTTGTTGAACTAGCCAAGTCATTGTGTGGGACAGTATAAGAGAAGTCTTCCTGGATGGTTATAAATCAAAAAGGAGAGAGGACGTCAAGCATGATCCCTGTAAACATTTCAGCCATCTTCAACCCTGGGAATGACAGAAACTACACATGCAAGAATGCAGGAACAAAATTGAAGAGATAAGAAATGATTCCTGCCATAAGGAGCTGACATCAAGTTACCCAGCTGCTACTATGTTAGAGAATGTATTTTTTTTTTTTTAATTGCTTCAGGTGCTTTGCTTCAGGTTTGTCTGTTTACTCTTATCCAGATGTATTCCACTGGCCTGGCTGCCTATGAGCGGTGTCTTCTACTGACTCGTAGTACATTTCCTCTTTACCCACAAAATGAGACTTCTGTTCCTACCACTATGCTGGCTTACATCTCCAATTACTTTTTTCTGTCCATACAAATTGTGAAATTATTTGTTCTAGCTCTGTGAAGAATACTGTTGGTAGCTTGATAGGGATTGCATTGAATCTATAAATTGCTTTGGGTAGTATACTCATTTTCACTATATTGATTCTTCCAATCCATGAACATGGTATATTTCTCCATCTATTACTGTCCTCTTTGATTTCTTTCACCAGTGTTTTATAGTTTTATATATATAGGTCTTTAGTTTCTTTAGGTAGATATATTCCTAAGTATTTTATTCTTTTCGTTGCAATGGTGAATGGAATTGTTTCCTTAATTTCTCTTTCTGTTTTCTCATTATTAGTGTATAGGAATGCAAGGGATTTCTGTGTGTTGATTTTATATCCTGAAACTTTACTATAATCATTGATTAGTTCTAGTAATTTTCTGGTGGAGTCTTTAGGGTTTTCTATGTAGAGGATCATGTCATCTGCAAATAGTGAGAGTTTTACTTCTTCTTTTCCAATTTGGATTCCTTTTATTTCTTTTTCTGCTCTGATTGCTGTAGCCAAAACTTCCAAAACTATGTTGAACAGTAATGGTGAAAGTGGGCACCCTTGTCTTGTTCCTGACTTTAGAGGAAATGCTTTCAATTTTTCACCATTGAGGATAATGTTTGCTGTGGGTTTGTCATATATAGCTTTTATTATGTTGAGGTATGTTCCTTCTATTCCTGCTTTCTGGAGAGTTTTTATCATAAATGGGTGTTGAATTTTGTCAAAGGCTTTCTCTGCATCTATTGAGATAATCATATGGTTTTTGTTTTTCAATTTGTCAAAGGCTGTGAAAAGAGACAAAGAAGGTCACTACATAATGATCAAAAGATCAATCCAAGAAGAAGATATAACAATTATAAATATATATGCACCCAACACGGGAGCACCGCAGTATGTAAGACAAATGCTAACAAGTATGAAAGGAGAAATTAACAATAACACAATAATAGTGGGAGACTTTAATACCCCACTCACACCTATGGATAGATCAACTAAACAGAAAATTAACAAGGAAACACAAACTTTAAACGATACAATAGACCAGTTAAACCTAATTGATATCTATAGGACATTTCATCCCAAAAGAATGAATTTCACCTTTTTCTCAAGCGCACACATGGAACCTTCTCCAGGATAGATCACATCCTGGGCCATAAAGCTAGCCTTGGTAAATTCAAAAAAATAGAAATCATTCAAGCATCTTTTCTGACCACAATGCAGTAAGATTAGATCTCAATTAAAGGAGAAAAACTATTAAAAATTCCAACATATGGAGGCTGAACAACACGCTGCTGAATAACCAACAAATCACAGAAGAAATCAAAAAGAAATCAAAATTTGCATAGAAACGAATGAAAATGAAAACACAACAACCCAAAATCTGTGGGACACAGTAAAAGCAGTCCTAAGGGGAAAGTTCATAGCAATACAGGCACACCTCAAGAAACAAGAAAAAGTCAAATAAATAACCTAACTCTACACCTAAAGCAACTAGAAAAGGAAGAAATGAAGAACCCCAGGGTTAGTAGAAGGAAAGAAATCTTAAAAATTAGAGCAGAAATAAATGCAAAAGAAACAAAAGAGACCATAGCAAAAATCAACAAAGCCAAAAGCTGGTTCTTTTGAAAGGATAAATAAAATTGACAAACCATTAGCCAGACTCATCAAGAAACAAAGGGAGAAAAATCAAATCAATAAAATTAGAAATGACAGTGGAGAGATCACAACAGACAACATAGAAATACAAAGGATCATAAGAGACTATTATCAACAATTATATGCCAATAAAATGGACAACGAGGAAGAAATGGACAAATTCTTAGAAAAGTACAACTTTCCAAAACTCGACCAGGAAGAAATAGAAAACCTTAACAGACCCATCACAAGCACGGAAATTGAAACTGTAATCAGAAATCTTCCAGCAAACAAAAGCCCAGGTCCAGACGGCTTCACAGCTGAATTCTACCAAAAATTTAGAGAAGAGCTATCACCTATCCTGCTCAAACTCTTCCAGAAAATTGCAGAGGAAGGTAAACTTCCAAACTCATTCTATGAGGCCACCATCACCCTAATACCAAAACCTGACAAAGATGCCACAAAAAAAGAAAACTACAGGCCAATATCACTGATGAACATAGATGCAAAAATCCTAAACAAAATTCTAGCAATCAGAATCCAACAACACATTAAAAAGATCATACACCATGACCAAGTGGGCTTTATCCCAGGGATGCAAGGATTCTTCAATATCCACAAATCAATCAATGTAATATAATACATTCTTGAAACATTTGGTGTTGTCAAACTTTTAAACTTTTCCTAAACAATTGAGAAGACAGCCTCATGTTTTTTAATTTGCATATTTCTGATTACTAATGAAATTAAAGATCTCTGTATGCCTTTATAGGCTATCTGGATGAATTCTGTTGTGATCTGCCTGTTCAAGTATTTTGCCGTTTCTTTATTGAGTTGTCTGCTTTTTAAAGTTTATTTGTAGGAGCTCTTTACATATTCTGCGTACTTATTTCAGACACTAGTACCAATATTTTCTCCTAACATCTGTGGCTTTCATTTCTTAATAGTGTTTGAATGATAAAAGTTCAAATTTTTAATACAAATTCATCACATTTTCCTTTATGATGCTACTTTCTGGGTACTGGTTTAATAAATCTTAAATCTTAATGAGGTCAAGAAGACATTCTATTTTAGAAAAGCTTTAAAACTTTGACTTCTATACTTAAGGTTTTAATTCACATGAAATTCATTCTGTGCATGTTGTATAATAAAAGATCAGCCTTTGTCTCAACATCATTCATCTCTACTTACCTGTGATGTCATCTGCATTATAAATCAAGTGTCCATTTATGTGGAGATTTGTTTCTAAATTCCTTACACTCTTCATCCAGAGATGATGAGATCATGGTTCAACATAAAAGACAAAGCTGTGCTGTTTATTTACTAGAGTAAGGAGAGATTTGTTCTCAGAGAACAATCTCTGAAAGAACAGACTTATCTTATTTGGGGTTTTTGGAAAATATGGACTTTAGGAAATTTAAGAGAATTGACATAATCTGGAAATGCGTGCTTAACTCAAGTAAGACTGTTATTGACTGATTGGCACTCAGAGGTTATTAGAGTACATACATCACAAACTGGGGGACTTTCAGATGATAAGGATGATACCAAATTTGTTGGCCTACAAAAAAGTGTGCTCACTAAGGCAAATTTTTGCTGCTTATTTGGACAAGCTTAGAATTGGTTGTTTTCATGGTTACAGAATAATTTATCTTTTCCTTTGTGAAAACTTTTTAAAACATCAGTTCCATTAGTCTGTTTGAATAACCAAGTATCAATATAACATTGTGTTAATTATTGTAACTTTATGATGAGTCTCAATATCTGGTACCTCAAGTTCTTCCACTTTATTCTCTTTTATTCAAGAGCACCTGTATATTCTTATGTATTTTACTTCTGTGTAAACTATAGAAAGTGTTTTTGTGATGTTGTTTGTATTCTATTGAAACACCAGATCAGTTGCAGAAAATTGACATCGCTACAATATTGGCTCTCCCAATCCAAGTATGGAGATGGTGAAGGACAGCCTGGCATGCTGCAGTTTGTGGGATCGCAAAGAGTCAGACGTGACTGAGTGACTGAAAAACAACAAATTCAAGTATATGACGTATTTTTTTTCTCCACTTGCTAAAAGCAAAGGAGAAAAGGAAAGATATAAGCATCTGAATGCAGAGTTCCAAAGAATAGCAAGGAGAGATAAGAAAGCCTTCCTCAGCAATCAATGCAAAGAAATAGGGGAAAACAACAGAATGGGAAAGACTAGAGATCTCTTCAAGAAAATTAGAGATACCAAGGGAACATTTCATGCAAAGATGGGCTCGATAAAGAACAGAAATGGTAGGGACCTAACAGAAGCAGAAGATATTAAGAAGAGGTGGAAAGAATACACAGACTGCTAAGTCACTTCAGTCGTGTCCGACTCTGTGCAACCCCACAGATGGCAGCCCACTCAGGCTCCCCCGTCCCTGGGATTCTCCAGGCAAGAGTAGTGGAATGGGTTGCCATTTCCTTCTCCAATGCATGAAAATAAAAAGTGAAAGTGAAGTCGTGTCTGACCCTCAGCGACCCCATGGACTGCAGCCTTCCAGGCTCCTCCATCCATGGGATTCTCCAGGCAAGAGTACTGGAGTGGGGTGCCATTGCCTTCTCCCAAGAATACACAGAAGAACTGTCCAAAAAAGATCTTCATGACCCAGATAATCAGGATGGTATGATCATTCACCTAGAGACAGACATCCTGGAATGTGAAGTCAAGTATGCCTTAGAAAGCATCACTACGAACAAAGCAAGTGGAGGTGATGGAATTCCAGTTGAGCTATTTCAAATCCTGAAAGATGATGCTGTGAAAGTGCTGCACTCAGTATGCCAGCAAATTTGGAAAACTCAGCAGTGGCCACAAGACTGGAAAAGGTCAGTTTTCATTCCAGTCTCAAAGAAAGGCAATGCCAAAGAATGCTCAAACTACCACACAATTGCACTCATCTCACACGCTAGTAAAGTAATGCTCAAAATTCTCCAAGCCAGGCTTCAACAATACGTGAACCGTGAACTTCCAGATGTTCAAGCTGGTTTTAGAAAAGGCAGAGGAACCAGAGATCAAATTGCCAACATCTGCCGGGTCATTGAGAAAGCAAGAGAGTTCCAGAAAAACATCTATTTCTGCTTTATTGACTATGCCAAAGCCTTTGTGTGGATCACAATAAACTGCGGAAAATTCTGAAAGAGATGGGAATACCAGACCACCTGATCTGCCTCTTGAGAAACCTATATGCAGGTCAGGGAGCAATAGTTCGAACTGGACATGGAAGAACAGACTGGTTCCAAATAGGTAAAGGAGTATGTCAGGGCTGTATATTGTCACCCTGCTTATTTAACTTATATGCAGAGTACATCATAAGAAACGCTGGGCTGGAAGAAGCACAAGCTGGAATCAAGATAGCCGGGAGAAATTTCAATAACCTCAGATATGCAGATGACATCACCCTTATGGCAGAAAGTGAAGAGGAATTAAAAAGCCTCTTGATGAAAGTGAAAGAGGAGAGTGAAAAAGTTGGCTCAAAGCTCAACATTCAGAAAACTAAGATCATGGCATCCGGTCCCATCACTTCATGGGAAATAGATGAGGAAACAGTGGAAACAGTGTCAGACTTTATTTTTCTGGGCTCCAAAATCACTGCAGATGGGACTGCAGCCGTGAAATTAAAAGACGCTTACTCCTTGGAAGGAAAGTTATGACCAACCTAGATGGCATATTGAAAAGCAGAGACATTACTTTGCCAATAAAGGTCTGTCTAGTCAAGGCTATGGTTTTTCCAGTGGTCATGTATAGATGCGAGAGTTGGACTATGAAGAAGGCTGAGCGTTGAAGGATTGATGCTTTTGAACTGTGGTGTTGGAGAAGACTCTTGAGAGTCCCTTGGACTGCAAGGAGATCCAACCAGTCCATTCTAAAGGAGATCAGTCCTGGGTGTTCTTTGGAAGAAATGATGCTAAAGCTGAAACTCCAGTACTTTGGCCACCTCATGCAAAGAGTTGACTCATTGGAAAAGACTCTGATGCTGGGAGGGATTGGGGGCAGGAGGAGAAGGGGACAACAGAGGATGAGAGCTGGATGGCATCACCGACTCGATGGACATGAGTTTGAGTGATCTCTGGGAGATGGTCATGGACAGGGAGGTCTGGTGTGCTGTGATTCATGGGATCGCAAAGAGTCGGACATGAGTGAGTGACTGAACTGAACTGAACTGAATATCTTCCTTCATGTCACTCAAAAAGTTTTAGGTTTTCTTCATCTTGTGCATCTTTTGCTAGCTTTATTCTTAGGTACAGCCTATTGTTTTATAATACAGTGAATGGCATATTTATTTCCTAACTGCTTGTTTCTCATTTTTTAACTTTTATCTCTTTATCTTGCCTTTTACTTCACCAGTTGAGACCTCTGGCACCATGCTGAATAGAAGTGGTGAGAGCCAGAATTGCCCTGGCCACATTTTAGACTACATTTCCTAGTTTCTTTTTGTAATATCATATGACTGGACATACGACTGAGTCTTCATCAACAGAACTTAGGGAAAATTTTAGCATTCTACTTCCAGGATTTATTCATCAAATAATTACATGTACTCTTTCAATTTCTGCCTCTCCTTTTCTATTTGCCAGAGGGAGACCACTCTGAGAACCTACAGGGGAGCAAGCAACAAGATGAAAGGAGCCTAGGTACCTGATGCCATAATGATTGCCATATAATCAGGAGTACTCACACTCCACTGTCACAGATTGAGGACTGAACTTTATTGTTACTTAGTTTTTGGATCTTACCTGTTATATGACCTTGAACGTGCTGCCTTAATTACATGCATGCATGCATGCTAAGTTGCTTCAGTCATGTCTGACTCTTTGAGAACCCATGGACTATAGCCCGCCAGGCTCCTCTTTCCATGGGACCCTCCAGACAAGAATACTGGAGTGGGTTGCCATGCCCTCTTCAGGGGAATTCTCAACCCAGAAATCAAACCCATGTCTCAAGTCTCCTGCATTGGCAGGGGGGTTCTTTGCCACTAGGGCCACCTGGGAAGCTCTCAATTACATATATTTATTTTATTAATTTCAGTCTTTCTTCCTTTCTATTGTATCCATTTAGAGAGAGATTAGATTGATATCTTTCAGGAAGTAGTGAACACCTAGATGAATGGCTATTACATGGTTTCTAATAGGTAGAATACAGAGTATACGAATCAAAGAGTGATAAGAGTATCCTCATCGCCCATGACACATCTAAGGAATTCATGCTTTATGTCTCTGCAACATGAATCTAAAGATCCTCTTTAGTATCAGGCAAGGGGTCATATGAAAGGAATGGTAGACAAAGAAGATACCATCTTTCACAGTTTACAGAGATTGAGAGAGAGAAGAAAAATAAAATATTAATAGTAGTACAGTCTGTTATACAAACATGGAGAAGAAGATTCTAAGTCAAATATAAATACACACACACATTCATGGGCTTCCCAGCTAGCTCAGTGGTAAAGAATCTGCCTGCTAAGCAAGAAACACAAGGTCGATCCCTGGGTTGGGAATATCCCCTGGAGGAGGGCATGGAAACCCACTCCAGTACTCTTGCCTGGGAAATCCCATGGATAGAAGAGCCTGGTGGGCTACAGTCCATGGGGTCACAAAAGAGATGGACATGATTTAGCCAGTAAACAAAAGCAATACACACACACACACACACACACACACACACACACACACATATATATATATATATACATGTTTGTTTTTTTGTGTGGGCAAATGTGAGATAGGGATTGAAAGAGAATTAGAAGAATTAGAAGAGGCAGGATAAATTTCCAGGGAAAAGTAATGACTGAATTTGTAGAAAGCAGTTAATCATGCGGACTGAAGATGAGAGTCATACTGGACAAGGAGACGTACAGATTTCCATTTCCAGTAAGTGGAACAGAGTTTTAAAAGGAAAAGGAATGTGCCAGAAGGCTAGGCTGCAGAGGAAGACAGAAGACAAAGCAGAAGCTTTTAATGCCAAAGGTACCTGGGGGTAATAGGAAGTCATCAAAGGGTTTTAATGAGAAGAAGAAGGTGGTTCCCTGAGCACTGAGCAAATTGAACTGAGAATACCCATTCACACAAAACTTGTCCTCATGCACCCAGAAAAGAAAAACCCTCCCTTTGACAAGGAACCCATATCTTCAAAAGCTTCTGGAGACATTCCAGTGTAATACTCCAAGTTCAGAAACACTGTTCTTGTAAGAGAGAGAGGAGAGGAAGAGAGAAGAGAGAAAACTGCATTTTTAAGAGAGTTGCTGTGTTTCTTACTTTTTGGAGGGGGAGAGAGAGAGAACAGATTTTGGGATAATCAGGCCCTGATTACAGAGACAGAGGGTATAATTGCTTCAGTAATGAGTTGTTTTAGGAACTAGGGTTTCTATTAAGAAAAGAGGACAAGAAAAACTATAGGAAACTCCTCCTGAGCTGGAATACTGGGTTTTCAGTTTTGCAAAGAATCAAAAATTAGTGACATCAAGGACAACATTTTGCTAAGAGATTGTTCTCAGGAAATTAATTAATTAGTGAGATCACTAACATGCATTTGCTAATTAGCTCTCAGTTAAAAGTTACTCCATTTGGGGAGCCATTAAGGAACACTTCACTCATGGAAAAAGAACATTTTCTCATCATCTTTGGGATTTCAGAATTAAAAGCCTGGATGCTTTAGAAACCTCCTTCCATTGAATGTATGCTCCTTTGGACTTTTTATTTTTATCATTGACTATTCCATTCTTGGTATTCATATAGCACTTTTCCACAAGAAATCTTTTTGACTGCCTGAACTGGCAGGATTGTGAATGTACTAGTTAATAAAACATTGTGGATTGCAGGAAGCATGAGATTTTAGTCCAAGGAGCTTTGAATTCCAATCCTGCCACTTACTTGTGGCCCAAGGCAATGAAACTACTCTGGGGCTCAGTTTGCTCACCTGTGAATTGGCAACATAAGGCCCCTGATAGAATTTTCTTACTGAGTTTCTTTGACAAATGATTCTCAGCCCAAGCCAGATATTAGCATCACTTCTTTTTGTAAAGACCTTTGACAGGGTCCCATCTTCTGAAATTCTGATTGAATGGAACAGCTCATTAATATTTTTCAAAAACTTCTCAAGTGATTCAAATGTACAGAACACTGGACAAACACTGCCTTCAACCAGGCAGTTCCAGCCACACATAGGAAACTGCATGCAGAATAAAATGGGCACCAGGCCTCACTGCACAGTGCTGTTTACACTGACCCAGTAAACAGAGCAGAGAGGTAGGTGAGGGGCGTTTTTTGATCTGTCTGTTGGTGACATTCAAATGGCACAGCAGCGGGAAAGGAGAGGGGTCTCCATTTCAGACTAGCAAAGCTTTATTCACTTGAGATGAGAATATGACAAATAGAGTAAGGGTGGATGGAGCCCGATCCTTTTACCCCACATGTCACAGTAGAACCTGGGAAGAGCAAGCAAAAGGTCTAGTCCTGCTGCCTTTGAACCCCATCCTCTTCTTTCTGCAATATGAGTCTTGGCAGAAAGTTCTTTCTCTTACCTGAAAGCCTAGAAAAGCCTCCCTTATTAAGAATAAAAACAAGTATTTTGTGACTGTTTGTTTAGAGTTGGGAATTCTGGTATGCCTGTGCATATAGCATTTAAGTCTCAAGCATCAGTCTATAAAGAGGACCTGCCAACTTTCAGTGAGAGTGAGAAGACTTGAAAGTAAAGCCTGAGACATAAAACAGAGTTCTTCCGGTCTGCCACACAACAATCTCCCAGTCGCTAGACTACTCAGGCCAACTTGAGGCCAAGTGGTTCTTAACCTTTATGGGTGTTAGTCTCTTCAGTTGTGTCTGACTTTGCAACCCTATGGACTGTAGCCCACCAGGCTCCTCTGCTCATGGAATTCTCCAGGCAAGAATATTGGAGTGGGTTGCCATTCCCTTCTTTGGGAGATCTTTCTGATACAGAGATTGAACCCAGGTCACTTGCACTGCAGGCAGATTCTTTACCATCTGAGCCACAGGAGACATACTTACCCATATACGAATCCACAAAGATAAGCTTATTAGGTTTTAAAAATCAGAAAGATAATGTTCAACAATAAAATATAAAATATAAGCATGTAGAAATGTAAAAATGCAAATGAGACACAGACTTCTGAGTGTCACCTCAAAACTCCTGATACAGTAGGTCTTCAGAAGGACTCTCTTATTTGCGTCTCTAACACGTTTGCAAATGAGGCTGATGCTGCTGGTCCAGGGACCATTCTTTGAGATCTACTCTTCTAGGTCACTAGTCCAGTGAATCCTTCCAATTGGGTTATCGAGGATCAGATATGTTTGCTTCCAGATCTCTTTATGAGTCTCTTCTTTTTAATATGATTTAATTAAATATTAGGTAACTAATGAAATACAAATGTAAATCAAATCTCTGTTTTTCTCTGGATGATAAGTAGCATATTTTGGAAAACTCCTTAAGGTATGTTGCTTTAAAAAAATGTCAGGTTAGTTGCTTGTCAGGTAAAAGACTGAGGTGGGGAGAGAGAATTATAAAAGCTTTTAATTTTTGCATTCAGAGTGCTTCACAAGTGTCTTATAACATCTTTGTTCCACTGTAAAGATACTGAAACTACAAAAAGCCTTAGTAGGCACTACCACAAAATATGATCTATTTAATGTGTATGTATGTACATATATTAAAATTGAAAAAGTGTTTCTGAAAAACCTTCTAAAAGATCTACATATTTTTATTCTCTTTAATTCATACACTTCCTTTATTATTATTTAATTCAGAAGTCAACTGACCAGTAAAAACTAAACTCAGATCATACTAAATTTTTGCCTGCATAAGAACCATGGAGATTTCTCTTCATTTTAAGGCAAATAGAAACATAAGTTAACTTGGAAGGCATGAATGTATTCTGTAGCAAAAGAGAAAATGTAGCTATGTCCTGAGGACTTAGAAGACTTTCACACACACACACACACACACACACACACACACGCATGTAGTATATCTCTGTATTTCTGTCTGAATTGCCAGTATTGTTACACAGGTTTTTAAAAAATAAATTGCTTCATAAAGCAACTGTACTTCAGTAAAAATTAATAAATAAGTAAATTGCTTTTTCCTTTACCCAATATTTAATTAGATGAAAGATTTTAATAATCTTTAAATGCTATCATTTTATATTTGTTTATCATAATGAAGTTTCTCCTCTAAAATATTATTGTTAATGAAAAAGTTATTAATAATACTACTAATAATAGTTAACTATTATTATAAATGATACTTGAAGACTTCAGAAAGCACTTTTTTCTTGTATTCAAAGTTGGACATTTATCTAAAACTCCATTCCATCCATCAGTAGCCATGTTGCATTATTCAGTTATGTCCCTCTCTTGGTAATCCCATGGAATATTGCCTACCAGGCTTTTCTGTTCATGGGATTTTCCAGGCAAGAATACTGTAGGGGGTTGCCATTTCCTCCTCCAGGGGATCTTCCCAACCCAGGGATCGAACCCGTGTCTCCTGCAGCTCTTGCATTGCTGGTGGATTCTTTACCACTGTGCTACCTAGTAAGCTCCATATCTAATAATGCTACCTAACTAATTGTATTGTGATTATTTCTGATATCTTACTGTATTACAAACTTATAATGTTAAAGTCTTTCATTATGACCAAATCTTATTCTGCCTGAAAAATTCCTGGTAATTCTTAAAGCACCAAATGACACATTCCCTCTGCCTTAAGGACTTAAAACTTAGTTCTAGTTTAGTACTAAATATTTGGTAAATACTTATATTTCATATATTTATTTATAGTTTACGGTAAATCAAACCCTATATTTATCTGGGAAAACTTTTCCCTAATGTTTATTTAGAAGGAAAAAAATCAAGATTTTTAAAAATTATGAATAATTAGATTCATATCAGAGGGAAAACCCCTACTCATTATTAGAATATATGATAAAGTCATAATGTGATATTAGCATAAGAATATGTATTTCAGTGAAACAGAATAAGTTATTCAGATGTAGACCACATTATAGATAAAGATAGCTTACAGAAAGAGAAGCATCGAAAATCAAAAGTAGAAAATGTACTAATCAGTGCATAGAACTGGGAAGCACGTTTGCCATTTGGATAAAAATAATTTAGATTCCTACTCATACTGTGAATTCTTAACTTCTAGAGTTAAACCTTTAAAAATATTTGTAAAGACAGAATAAAATCATGGTTAAATATAAGCACAAGTGTATTTTATGAACTTGCATAGATAAACAGATAATAGTTTTTATATTTTCATACAGTTAAAGTACAAAACTAATAGCAGCAAATAAGACTAAAATAACCTTGGAAAACCTGTTTCTGAAAATTTCACAGAACCAAATACTTGTTGATAAAGATCTACCAAAATTAATACCAAAAAAAGAAACTAAACTAAATGGAGGGAAAATAAACATAACAAAAAGGGAAACAAAGTTAGCTCACACACAGGGCAATATGCTTCTCTCACTTGTAATCAGAAAAGGCAATCTAAAATGAGATACAATTTTGAACTACCAAGTTAAAAACATTTTTATGACAATTCATAAAATTATCCAGTGTGCAGTGAAATAGGCACATCTATCAGTTACCATTTGAACTCTTTGGAAAGTAAATTTCAATAATGTATAAAAGCATTCATAGTTCTTTATATTTTGGGAAAATCATTCTAAATAATTTAGTAATAAATGTGGATTTGTAAAGGAAAACCTATTCCTGTAGCTGATATTCATGCTCCCTTTCCATTGGGTGGGGTTGTTTCTGGAAAGTGAATTCCTAGCCCATTTTGCATTTAGATGGAGCCATCTGGCTAAGTTCCAATGATCGAAATGAGTGTAGAATTAATCTAAACTACTCCAAGTATTCCAGATTCTCTAGGTTCCAAGCTTAGATTTCCTAGTGTATCACTTTAAACAAGTTATCTAACACTTTGTACCTCATTCCCCTCATCTGTAAAGTGAATTGTATCACAGTGGCTACCTCAAAGTTTAAGCATTAAAAATAAGAGAATACATACTAAATTCTTAGACCAAGAGTCAGGAGGCAGCAGTTGAGAGAAGTATAAACATTACCAAATGCATCAAGAATGCCAATATAAGGTTTCAGCCCAGAGCAGATGTTGTGTGTCTTTGTTTATAGGGAACAAGCCATGGGTCTCAAACTGAAGGAGATTCAGACTTCCCAGGGTACACTCTCCCTGCTCCTGAAAGTCAGCATAGCAATGTTGAGATTATTAGGCAGTGTTCCCAATGTTATGGAACCTGTGTTTTGATCCAGCAGACCCTCTCAAGGCCATCTGGTCTATCGTAGACCTGGGAAGACCAGCCACTTTGACCCCTTCAGGAACTCTAACAAAGGTCATATAATTGAAGCTTTTCAAGAAGTTTGGGTCAAGTGGGCCTCAGGAAGCATCACTATAAACAAAGCTAGTGGAGGTGATGTAATTCCAGTGGGGCTATTTCAAATCCTAAAAGATGATGCTGTGAAAGTGTTGCATGCAATATGCCAGCAAATTTGGAAAACTCAGCAGTAGCCACAGGACTGGAAAAGATCAGTTTCATTCCAATCCCTAGGAAAGGAAATGCCAAAGAATGCTCTAACTACAGCAGAATTGCACTCATCTCACACATTAGCAAAGTAATGCTCAAAATGCTCCAAGCCAGGCTTCAACAATATGTGAACCGTGAACTTCCAAATGTTCAAGCTGGTTTTAGAAAAGGCAGAAAAACCAGAGATTAAATTGCCAACATCTGTTGGATCATCGAAAAAGAATAGTTCCAGAAAAACATCTACTTCTGCTGTATTTACTATGCCAAAGCCTTTGACTGTGTGGATCACAACAAACTGGAAAATTCTGAAAGAGATGGGAATACCAGACCACCTTACCTGCCTCCTGAGAAATCTGTTTGCAGGTCAAGAAGCAGCAATTAGAACTGGACATGGAACAACAGACAGGTTCCAAATCAGGAAAGGAGTACATCAAGGCTGTATGTTGTTACCCTGCTTACTTAACTCATATACATAGTACATCATGAGAAATGCCGGGCTGGATGAAGCACAAGCTAGAATCAAGATTGCCGGGAGAAATATCAATAACTTTAGATACACAGATGACACCACCCTTATGGCAGAAAGCAAAGAAGAACAAAAGAGCCTCTTGATAAAAGCGAAAGAGGAGAGTGAAAAACTTGGCTTAAAGCTCAACATTCAGAAAACTAAGATCATGGCATCTGGTCCTATCACTTCATGGCAAATAGATCGGGAAACAGTGGAAACAGTGACAGACTACATTTTTGGGCTCCAAAATCACTACAGATGGTGACTGCAGCCATGAAATTAACCAATACTTGCTCCTTGGAAGGAAAGTTATGACCAACCTAGACAGCATATTAAAAATCAGAGACATTACTTAACCAACAAAGGTCTGTCTAGTCAAAGCTATGGTTTTTCCTGTAGTCATGTATGGATGTGAGAGTTGGACTATAAAGAAAACTGAGCACCGAAGAATTGATGCTTTTGAACTGTGGTGTTGGAGAAGACTCTTGAGAGTCCCTTGGACTGCAAGGAGATCCAACAAGCCCATCCTAAAGGAAGTCAGTCCTGAATATTCATTGGAAGGACTGATGCTGAAGTTGAAACTCCAATACTTTGGCCACCTGATGCAAAGAACTGACTCATTTGAAAAGACCCTGATGCTGAGAAGGATTGAAGGTGGGAGGAGAAGGGGACGACAGAGGATGAGATGGCTGGATGGCATCACTGACTCAATGGACATGAGTTTGAGTAAACTCTGGGAGTTGGTGATAGACAGGGAGGCTTGGTGTGCTGCAGTCCATGAGGTCGCAAAGAGTAGGACACAACTGAACAACTGAACTGAACTGAAGGAGTTTGGGTAGGAATTCATGTAAGGTCCCTGAAGGTCAGATGTTATTTATGTAATGTAAGTAAAGGCTTGTGGCTAGAAATTGAGATAGGAAGACAGTGAAAGCGAAACCATAAGAAAACACCCCTATTCTCCCTAACATAACGTTTGTCTTGAAGTATTAATATATTTTAAAAATTACCTATTTAACTACCACATGTAGCACTTAGCATGCAAAATGCAAAAAGCTTTGATCTAAGAATTCTACTTACATTAACCCATTTAATCTTCATAGCAAAGCAGTGGAGGGATATTCTGTTATTACCCATATTTTACCGATGAGCTTAAATAACTTACTTGCCTAAGGTCACACAGATGGTAAATAATAAAACTGTAATTTCAACCCAGATAATATAACTCCTCAGTCTGTTGTCTGAGCTGCTAAGCTCTCCTGACTCTCTCATTATGCCAAAGGAGAGATGGCCATTAAGGCTATTTTTAACACTACTTTATATTAGTGTACCATAGTTTTAAATTTACATACAGCAGTCACAATGATTAGCCACAGAGTCTCACCATCATCCCAGGAAGTAGATAAGACTGTTATTAAGTCTTATTTTCCATAAGAAAAAAATTGAGACTCAGAGAATCAGAGGAACACAAATCTGAAATTCAGATCCCAGTTATTTGACTATTGATTCATTATTATTTTATTCATTCCATACTAGTTTTCTCAGTTCTCTTTTTTACTTTAGGGAAAATTTTAAATCAGAATTTTTTTTTCCTTTCCCCCAAATGTTGGCAGAATGATTAAGTCAGAGATGAACTTTTATTTTTTTTAAGCCCAGAAAGTTAAACAATTCTCAAAATTACTAGGAATGTTTGATTTCAATCTTTCCAGGTAATCCATTTACTTATTAAGAGTCAGTAGGGCTTTTGAAGGTTGATACAACTGTGCAGGATGACTGGATAGAACATGGCAGTCCCTTTTCCCTTCATCTTCAGCCAGCATACTGAATTGCTTTTTTTGCTAGCTAGTAAGGAAAGCATGTTGGAACAGTGTAAAGGCAGGGACTGAAAAATTGGGGGAGGAGACCCTGGGGCTGTAAGGAGAGGCCTGGGTTCATGTCCCATATGAATTCCCCATGTACTAAGAGAGGCTCAGCAAATCACTCACTCCTTTAGACCTCAGTTCCCTCATCTGTTGAGTCTGGGTTTTGGACCAGGTAATTGCTGAGAGATTCCCTCTCAACTCTTCTTTTCTTTCCATGTCATTTTGGACATGTTGGGCCTCAATTGCCTTTTTTGTAAACTTAGAGTCATGATATTTATCATGACCATCTCTCTGGATTGAAGAATGCATCCTAAAGAAAGCTAAATACAAATGCCATTAAAAACAAAATATGTTTTATAACAGGCAAATACTTAATACCATTAACTCAGCATAAAAAAAGTTAATAATTTAGCCAGTGGAAGCATGGCTACTGATCTACATAAAGCCATTAATGGGTTAAATGCTTGGACATCTGGTGAAATACTAGCCTCAGCTGTTTAAGTGACATCTTTCTTGGGTCAAATTTCTCTCCTCTCTCCAGTCCATCTGCTCACAGCTTGTCGTGATAAACACTTCTGAGTTACAAAGCAAAGAATACACAGCAACAAGAGAGGGATCTTAACTAGACAATAATATCAGAACAAAAACAGCACCCAGTCATCTACTTTCCATTTGCCCCAGCCCTCCCCAACACTCCCCACCTCTGCCCCCACCCTTCTTTGCTTCTTGTGTCACAGCCACATGTCAGGCTGAAGACAAGTTGAAGGTAAGAAATCAAAGCCACCTGAGAGTGACTGAAGAAGAGAGACAGGCCTAATGGGTAAGGATAATGCTAGGTGGAAAATCTAGGTGACACTTGCTCTCAGTGCACTGAAAGTAGAATGTGTTCCTAGAATAGAATTATCTCAGTGTAGTGCCCTGGGGATCAGGACACTTGATTTCTCCAGGCACTGTGGTGATTTATTCTGAAGTTTCAGCAAAAAGTGCTGAACATCCAGCCTCAATTTCTTCATTTGTAAAAGCAAGTGGTTTTGGTGGTAGCAATAAACAACTGCATCACTGTTCTTATTAGACATGAGTAAAAGGACTCTGACAGAGCTTGGCATGTAGTAGGTGGTAAACATGTTGTATTAACTGAATCTGGCATACTGGAAAGAGCACCATACTAAGTTTTTGCATGCCCAACTGAAGACTTTGACCTTTCTTTAGCACTTTAGGAATAATCTGGAGTTTCAGAGGGAAGAATTGTAACCATTATTATTGAAGTTAATATTCTTGACTCTTACAGAAATTGAGGGAATGATTTAAATGTTCTGTAATTCTCTCCCTGCTCTGATGTTCTGAAAGTCCATGCTGCTGCTTCGAATGTCTGATTGCTTTTAAAACCAGAGTTGTGTCATTCCATATGCATTCCATGTGAATAAGCACACTCCCCCTAGCTACTTCCTTTAGCCTTGAAGTCACTAACATCTAAATGACCTTAGAATAATTAAATAGACCACGGTGCAGGCACACCATGTTGACAGTGGTTATTTCATAATGGTGCAATTTCAGATGATAATGTCCAAAAACTATCTTTAACTATAGTTTCTTATTCAATTCTCATGAACATTCATTCCTTAAGTACTAAAAATGATAAAAGAAAAAGTGTTGTTCAAGCCAGGAAGAATGCAAGGAACAATGTTAGCAAGAATCAAAGTACAAGCTGTAAAGTAACTCCTCATTTACCATATACAAAAAAAAAATGAAATTTTGCCAACAAACACCTTCTTTATCAATAAGGTCATCTGTCACTTCCCATTGGGAGAAAAAAGAGTATGTATTCTATAACAAAGCCTAGAAGAATCCATGTCCTCTTTCTGAGGTTTCACTTAAGCATCATCTCTCTTCATTGATTCATTTGACCAACAACCATTACACTGGACCCACCATGGCCCAAGTGTTGTGCTAGGATATCAGGACACATAAATGAAAAAGGTGGCTTCTACTTTCAAGGATATGAAGTAATTGAAATTGTCTCATACACACACACAAACTTCAGGTGGGAGAATTTTGACACACTCATTTTAGAAAGAAGGCTTCCCTGGTGGCTCAGATGGTAAAACCATCTGCAATGCAGGAGACCCAGGTTCAATCCCTGGGTTGGAAAGATACCCTGTAGAAGGGAATAGCAACCCACTCCAGTGTTCTTGCCTAGAGAATTCCATGGACAGAGGAGCCCTGCAGGCTACAGTCCATGGGGTCGCAAAGAATCAGACACAACTGAGTGACTAACACTTTCACGTTCATTTTAAAAAGGCAGTCTGATTAGCTGTTACACTTCAAGGTGTGATTTTATATTTTAGGACCTAGCATTTCCATACCTAAATATTCTTGAACAAAGGTAAATATCATATGTGTGCACCTACTAGTCACATGAAAGCACGTACATAGCAGCATTGCTTACAATAGAAAGAAATAAACCAGACATGACTCAAATATACTCACATGAATGAACTACAGTTGCGTGGATCAGTAGTAATGAATTTCAAAAGCATAATGTCAAATAAAAAAGAAATCACAGAAGACTATGTATAATAGGGTTTCATTTATATAAGGATCAAAAAAGCTAAACAATATATAATTAGGGACATATGTATCTGTGGTGAAACTTACGAAAGAAGAGAATAAAGAATAATTAACATTCAGAATAGTGGAAACCTCTGGATGAGGGGGAACAAGATTCTTAATAGATGACAAGCACTTGGGGAATTTCAAATTTGGAATAGAATAGATTTATGAGCAAAAACTGTTCTATCATTCTTTCAGTTGCTCAATCATTCCCAAATCTTTGTGACCCTGTAGACTGAAGCACCCCAGGCCTCCCTGTCCATTGCCAACTCCTGGAGTTTACTCAAACTCATGTCCATTGAGTCGCTGATGCCATCCAACCATCTCATCCTCTTTCGTCCCCTTCTCCTCCCACCTTCAATCTTTCTCAGCATCAGGGTCTTTTCAAATTAGTCAGTTCTTTGCATCAGATGGCCAAAGAGTTTCAGCTTCAG
This sequence comes from Bos mutus, assembly GCF_027580195.1. Lineage (NCBI taxonomy): Eukaryota > Metazoa > Chordata > Mammalia > Artiodactyla > Bovidae > Bos > Bos mutus. Next base: position 76,974,899 of record NC_091617.1, read on the forward strand.
CATCAGTCCTTCCTTTGAATATTCAGGACTGACTTCCTTTAGAATGGACTGGTTGGATCTCTTTGCAGTCCAAGGGACTCTCAAGAGTCTTCTCCAACACCACAGTTCAAAAGCATCAATTCTTCGTCGCTCAGCTTTCTTTATAGTCCAACTCTCATATCCATACATGACTACAGGAAAAACCATAGCCTTGACTAGACGGACCTTTGTTGCAAAGTAATGTCTCTGCTTTTAACATGCTGTCTAGGTTGGTCATAACTTTTGTTTCAAGGAGGAAGCATCTTTTAATATCATGGCTGCAGTCACCATCTGTACTGATTTTGGAACCCAAAAATATAAAGTCAGCCACTGTTTCCACTCTTTCCCCATCTATTTGCCATGAAGTAATGGGACCCGATGCCATGATCTTAGTTTTCTGAATGTTGAGTTTTAAACCAATTTTTTCACTCTCCTCTTTCACTTTCATCAAGAAGCTCTTTAGTTCTTTGCTTTCTGCCACAAGTGGTGTCATCTGCATATCTGAGGTTATTGATATTTCTCCTGGCAATCTTGATTCCAGCTTGTGCTTCATCCAGTCCAGCATTCTTTAAGCCATATAAATATAATATATATAGTCTTTGTGTATATAATATTTTGATTTTAAAAATAAAACCATTTAAGATCTACTCTCAGTAACTTTTAATCTATAATTCAATGTTATGAACTATAATTATCATGCTACACAGAGATTCCCAGAGCTTACACATCTTACAATTGAAAGTTTATACACCTTGGGGCTTCCCAGGAGCTACTAGTGGTAAAGAACCTGCCTGCCAATGCAGGAGACATAAAAGAAACAGGCCCAATTCCTGTGTTGGGAAGATGCCCTGGAGGAGGGAGTGACAATCCATTCCAGTATTCTTGTTATGGACAGAGATGCCTGATGGGCTACAATCCATAGGGTTGTAAAGAGTCAGACATGACCAAGTTACTTAGCAAGCACACATACCTTCACCAACACCTCCCCAATTCCTTCCTCTCTTCCCTACCCTCCAGCCCTTGGTACTGATCACTCTTTATATAAGTTTAGGTTTTTAATTTTTTTTTAATTGAAATACAGTTGAGTACAATACTATGCTGGTTTCCTAGTGATTTAGTAGTCAAATGCATTACAAAATGATTGCCACATAAATCTAGTAACCATCTGTCTCAGCATAGAATTATTACAATAGGATTGACTAAAGTCTCTGTGCAATACATTACATCTCTGTGACTTGTTTATTTTGTAACTAGAAGTTTGTACCTTTTAATCCCGTTCACTGATTTCACCCAAAGCCTCACCCTCCTCCTCTCTGGAAACCACAAGTTCAATTTCTGTAGGTCTGTTTTTGTCTTGTTTGTTTTGCTTTTATGTTAGATCACACAGTGTTTGTATTAAGTGAAGGAATACTGACTTTTTCAGAATTGAACCTTCTGACCTACAAGAGGCTGTTGGTTAGGTTGCTTCTCAACTTTTTATGACCAGGGAGTTGTTCAAGGCCACCACACTTAGGGGTGACGTAGCAATGGAGAGCATCCTCTAAGACATGAAAAAGAATGTCTGTGAAGCTGATGCATGACATATTTGATAGCAATTTAAAAATTAAAAAACCAGAACCTACTTTTACCTTGAAATGAAGTCATTATTTGTCAACACTTTTCTTAAAATATAAAACTGAAATTTTTTAGACTCACTATTACAGACAGTGCTAAAAAAAACTTCAAAAGTTGACTTCCAGTTTGTTAAAAATATTTTAAAATATGTTCCAATGGTATTTATTAATGTTTTTCTGAACAAAATTTTTTAAAGAGACTAAATAATGAAAATTGGTTTTACTTTATTTTGGATCTGTGTATATTAAAATGCCTACTTTGATTAGCAGTTTAATTCCCAAAACGTTTTAAGATATATTGTTTTGTTTAAATACCTGTAGAGACACAAGAGACTTGGGTTCGATGCCTGCGTCAGGAAGATCCCTGGGAGTAAGAAATGGCAATCCACTCCAGGATTTTTGCCTGAGAAATCCCATGGAAAGGGGAGCCTAGTGGGCTACAGTCCATGGGGTTGCAAAGAGTCGGACACAACTAAGCGACTGAGGTCACCACAAACACATTCTGAGAGTGAATATTTTAAATCCCACTGGACACAAGACAAATCTGGTGACAGAGACAGTAGACAGTAAGTGACAGAACCAGTTTCTAACCTGAGTGTATTGACTCTGGGTCTCAGGTATTCTCTGTACTATTACATTTGTCACCCCTTTACTTTCAACATTTACCTTTAAGAGATCACCTCTCCTCTTTGATACTCATGCATTTTCTTCAAATGTGAAAGCTATGCCTAGGTCATGGTAAGCATGCATTGTGTACTTATTGAATAAATTCATCTTTTATTCAACATCTTCAAAGTCCTACTATACATATGACATTGCATTAGGCACTAAGGCAGAATTACAGGCTATCCTTACCTCCACAAATAGAGCTCTATTTTCATCTTTCATGTGTATCGACTCTAAATAAGAAACTGCTTAGATAGCTAAAATCATAAAGATAAAACATGTTTTACTTCTTTACCTAATAAGTGGGCCCTTTTACATTCCATTCTACAAAGGCAAAACTACCAGCTTAGCAAATATAAATGCAAAATTATAAATGGCATTCATGTCTTTCTTAAAATCTGACTTCCATAAATATAAATTAAAACACCTTATGCATCTTTATATCTTCCATGTATCTACTGCCATATCTGACACATGGACTTCCCTGGTGGCTCAGCTAAAGCATCTGTCTACATTGCAGGAGACCCGGGTTTGATCCCTGGGTGGGGAAGATCCTCTGGAGAAGGAAATGGCAATCCACTCCAGTACTATTGCCTGGAAAATCCCATGGACAGAGGAGCCAGGTAGGCAACAGTCCATGGGGTCGCAAAGAGTCGGACATGACTGAGTGACTTCACTTCACTTCACTTCATAAATATTTATTAAAGAAGTTTGCATATGTGCTGTTACTTCAGTCATGTCCTACTTTTTATGACCCTATGGACTGTAACCCATCAGGCTCCTCTGTCCATGGGATTTTCTAGGCAAGAATACTGGAGTGGGTTGCCATGCCCTCCTCCAGGGGATTTTCCCAACCCACGGATCCAAACCCATGTTTCTTATGTCTCTTGCCTTGGCAGGTGGGTTCTTAACCACTAGTGCCACCTTGGAAGCCAGTTTAAGTCTTGACAATTCTGATAAAATAGCCTGAGCCAAGAAAAGAAACAGAAGGAATAGAGTTCTGTGTGTGAGTAGTAAACTTTACTTTGAAGTAATTTTAGATGTAAAGAGAAGCTGAAAATATAGTAGAGAGTTCTCATATACCTCTCACTCAGTTTATTCCAATGTTAATATTTTACATATTGGTCCAAACCAAGAAACCTACATTAACATATTGCTATCACTTAACTTCAGACTTTATTTGGATTTCACTAGTTTTCATGCTACTATCTTTGTTCTGTTCCAAGACTGAATCCAGCGTATCACATTGCACTTAAGAATTTCTTATTTACAGAAATAATTTTTATGATGTGGAAAAGAGTTTCCCATCAGATGAAGCCTGTTGATCCACTGAGAAATGTTCATCAACCCAAATAACCAGTTGAAATCTAATTAAATCCTTCATATTTATCTTTGAACAGAACAAAATAGCAACAAGACTTGTAGAAAATGCCATCAAAAAGGATAAAAGATGAACAAAGAAAAACTGACCCCAAAGACACAAGAATGACACAGGAAATAGAAATAATATTTTGATTTGTAATTATATTTTTAGAGAGATTTGCTGGAGAAGGCAATGGCAACCTACTCCAGTATTCTTGCCTGGAAAATCCCATGGACGGAGGAGCCTGGTGGGCTGCAGTTCCATGGGGTCGCCAAGAGTCGGACACGACTGAGCGACTTCACTTTCACTTTTCACTTTCATGCATTGGAGAAGGAAATGGCAACCCACTCCAGTGTTCTTGCCTGGGGAATCCCAGGGACGGGGGAGCCTGGTGAGCTGCCATCTATTGAGTTACACAGAGTCGGACACAACTGAAGCTCCTTAGCAGCAGCAGCAGCAGCAGCAGAGATCTGAGAAGACAGTTCATGCATTAAAAAAGAATGAAGGCAAAAAAATAGATCGGTAATAACAAAATCAGAAAGACTTGTTGGAGATGAAAAATTCATAGGAATAAAAGCTTACAAAAGTATTTGAAGAATAGTTAGAAGGAAGAAACTCTTAGAATGCAGAGATAAAGAAACATAGATAGAAAAGATAAAAGAAAATATGAGTGACTGGGCAAACCAATCAAGAAACATGGTAACAACTAAAGAAGTTTCAGAAAGAGAAAATAGAAAAATGGTGGGAACATATTATCAAAGAAATAACAGAATAATATTTCACAGAAAGACAACCGTCTTCATATTTTGAAGGCTAAAAGTGTAGACAGTGTAAGGATAAATTAAATAATATACCTAATACCCATACCTTCAGAATTTGAGAATATCAAGGATATGAGAAAAATCTTAAAATCCCTAAAGTGGATAAAGGGAAAAAGAAAGAAAAGTATGGAAGAGTGAGGGAAAAACTGGCCCCAGACTCTCATCATCTAGCATTATAAACTAGAAAACAGTGGAAAAATAGGTTCCAAAGCTGTGAGAGGAGAGTATTTTAGTAGAGAATTCTCTATCATAACAAGTTGTTAGTCCAATGTTGCTACAAAATAGATTTTCTGATATGCAGTAACACCGAAATTTGTTTCCTACACATCTTCTATAAGCAAGTCAATTGATAAAATAGTCCAAGAAAAGAGGAATGTATTGAAGAAAGAAGAAAACACAGAATCTAACAAAGAGAGGTTCTGACCCAAGAACACAATGAAGTTTCAGGACAATACCTTTGCAAGTAAGCATAGAGAACAAGCAGTCCTGATTGCAGTGGGACATCAGAGTCTGGAAGAGAGGATTTCAAGAGGATAAAGAGGAAGAAAAAGAGAATTCCATGGAATTGACTGTGTGATCAAGAGCCCAAAAAATGTGGGGATAAGGTGAAGCCATGCTATTGATTTTTAAGAATAAAGAGGTGGTACTATTTTTAAAAAGCTATATAGAAGAATGATGTAAACATAAAGTAAATTAAATAGACCAGGATTTTGAGCAATTGATAGGATATAAAAAAGTGAATCCAGTTAACACAGATTCTAGGAAAATTATATACCAAGTAACATAAAGGGACATTGTTTTACATTTTTAGACAAGAAAATTTATCATAAAACACTTTGGCATATTTAACTTTGAGATGACCAAGATTTATAGAATGGTAATGATGCTCTTGCTTACTGTAGCCAACTTTAAGAGTCAGTGTATATACAAAATACAAAAGTCATTATCTTTAATTTCACAATTATTTAACATAATACAAATGTTAACCCTGAAAGGTACAGCTGGCAGGAATTGAGAGCTAGAAAGGAACGTGTAAAAATAAAGACAAGAACACTGATTTCCTCACTTTCCATAGTGAGCAGCTAAGCAGCACTGTCTTAAACTGGTGAAACAAGAAACAGAGGTGTAAATACTATATTATAAAATCTTAAGTAGTTTGCATTTAAAGCTACAAATACAATCAATAGGAGAAGGAAAAATAATACAAAAACAGTTTAAACATTGAGAAGAAATGAAAATCGTGTAACAATGTTAAATTCTCATCTTGCAAAATTAGAGAATCAAAAGATGTCTATAATATTTTCAAATAAAAATAATTGAGGTATAAGCACATTATTTAAGGTTTTGGAAGTAACCGGCAGGTGAACTTAACCCATAATAGGGGAAATGTCCTGGACAGTGGGAAAGGCTAGGACGGTGATTGTCACTGGAAGCCTTCATGTATTTTGTTTTTCATGATGTGCATATAATTTTTAAATATTACAAATATATGTCAATTGCAGAACTTTTAAAAACTAAAAAGCATTTTTAAATGTCTATAACATTTACAAAAGGATGTTAGTTGCAGGACGTTCATAAAGTTTCAAATTGGACTTAAAACCTGTAGATCGGTAAGAGAATGTGGCATGTCCTTATATGGAATTCAATTCAGCGTTAATAATTATATGAGGACAACTGTACTGTCAGCGTTGTTGGTGAGGGGAAGAAGACAACAGGATATGTTCATTGTGATAGCATGTGTAAGAAGCACACAGCTCCATTTCTACAGATACAAATACTTCAGATACAAAGGACTTCAGGGAATAGGTCTGGACTTGAATCAGAGTGGTATGGTCTAGAAGGGGAACTTGCACTGTACACAGTTTTTTTTTCCCCCTATAACTTTCTTTCTTTTTTAAAACTTTGCAAGGAAGCTTCATGTGTGCTTCGTTCAGCTTTAATAATTATCAGCTTAAAGACAATCTTATTATTTCTACTCCTACCCATTTTCACTGTTTATAGATAATTTTGAAGAAAATCTCAGGCATAATATCATCTGTAAATATTTCATATGTTTGTAACATTTCGTGTTTTGTAACATTTTATTATGTTACAAAATAATTATCCAGACTTTTAAAATTAATCATTTCATGTCATCAAATATCCAATGTTCAATATTCCAAAAGATTTATAAATGCACTTTTTTACAATTTGTCAAAGTCATTATCCAATATGCTTGATTTGTTAATGTTTTAATTTGTGTCACAAAATATTTAAAATATACAAAATTATGGAAAATAATTAACAGGCATACACATAAATACCAACCAGATTTATATGTTGTTGTATTTTGCCATATTGGCTTCAGAATTTTAAAGAAACAAAAACATATTTTGGAAAAAAAAAAAAGTACAGTAATTCTTTGAGAAATACAAAATGTTTTTTTCAAAGATGTAAAACTGCTGAGGAATCAAAAGTTCATGATAGAAATTTATCCTACACTTCTCTAAAATTCTATTCTCCCTTGATTTCTCCCCAGAGATCATATCTGTTCTGTTGTTAATATACGTCCTTTTCCATCATATGCGTTATAAGCTTAATACATATATGCTGCTGCTGCTAAGTCGCTTCAGCTGTGTCCGACTCTGTGGGACCCCATAGACGGCAGCCCACCAGGCCCTGCCGTCCCTGGGATTCTCCAGGCAAGAACACTGGAGTGGGTTGCCATTTCCTTCTCCAATGCATGAAAGTGAAAAGTGAAAGTGAAGTCCCTCAGCCGTGTCCGACTCGTATCGACCCCATGGACTGCAGCCCACCAGGCTCCTCCATCCATGGGATTTTCCAGGCAAGAGTACTGGAGTGGGTTGCCATTGCCTTCTCCAATACATACATAAGAACATGCAAATAATCTTTTATTAATTAAAATGTAAATGCTAGCATATTGTATGTATCCCACTGTCTTTTTACCATCAATATTGTGTTTCTAATATTTATCCATCTTGATACATGAAGATGAAGCTCATTTTTGTAGATTGCTGCCTAGAATTCCACTGTGTTTATATGTCTATGCTTTCATTGATGGATGTTAAAGTTATCCCCTTGTCAGTCTTTCAAATTCTATCATAATGATTATTCTTAAACATATTTCTTCAAGTGCATATGTAAGCATTTCTGTAATATTCCTAGAAATGAATTTTTAAGTCATAGAATATAGCACATTCAAATCTGTTTGTTATTGTTAATTTGTGCTGATAGTGATTTTTCCAATTTGCTCTCCCCGAGCAGTATATAAGCTTCCTTCTACCACATCACATTAATCTTTGATGTTTTCTAAGTTTTCAATTTGCTAGTCTGATGGTTGTGAAATTCATTGTGTAATGAACATTTCTCTGGTTGCTAGAAAAGTTTTAGATACTTATTGGTCTCTGTTTTTTTTCTTTCTTCAAAATTCCTATATGTAATATCTGATCATATTTCTATTTGGTTATTTGACATTTTTTCATTAACTTTAGAAGTTCTTTCGGAGAGGGCAATGACACCCCACTCCAGTACTCTTGCCTGGAAAATCCCATGGACAGAGGAGCCTGGTGGGCTGCAGTCCATGGGGTCGGTAAGAGTCTGACACAACTGAGCAACTTCACTTTCACTTTTCACTTTCATGCATTGGAGAAGGAAATGGCAACCCACTCAGTATTCTGAACAGAGTTCTCATCATGCATTACCATTTATTTGAGTTGCAAGAGTTTTCTTTACATCTTTGACTTCTTTTTATTCTCAGCATCCTGTCATAGTAAACTCAGACCTGGGCTCTGCAATAAACTAGAGGGGTGGGATGGGGAGGGAGGTTGGAGGGAGGTTCAAAAGGGAGGAGACCTAAGTGTACTTATGGCTGACTCATGCTGATGTTTAGCAGAAACCAACACAGTACTGTAAAGCAGTTATCCTTCAATTAAAAATAAATTAATATGAAAAAAAAATGTAGTTTTAAATTTTAATGTAGTCACAACTATCGATATTTTTCTTTTATGCTTTGTGCCTTCTGGGACTTGTTTATAAAGTCCTTCTTAATTCCAATATCACTAACCTATGTGTTCTACTAAATATTTTAGTGTTTCAAGTTTCATATTTTATTTTTATACTAAAAATATATTTATCTATTATATCTATAATAATAAAAGATAAAAAAATAAAGCATGACACTGTGCTCAATTGTGTTTGACTCTTTGTAACCCCTTGGATTGTAGCCCCCCAGGCTCCTTTGTCCATTGAATTCTCCAGGCAAGAATACTGGAGTGGGTTGCCATGCCCTCCTCAAGGGGATTTTCCTGACCCAGAGATCAAACCAGTGTCTCTAGAGTCTCCTGCATTGCAGGTGGGTTCTTTACCACTGTGCCACCTGGGAAGCCCAGAAAAATAAAATCCATCCATAATATAAACCAAAAGAAGTCAAGCACTGTTAACATTTATTCTACATACTTCTAACTTCATTTCTGGACTCATGTCCTATGTTATATAAGTAGGATAACCTATATTTCTGTACACTTTTTTCGTTGAACAGCATTTACTAATATTTAAAAAAGCATAATAATTCAAAGAAAGAGCAGTAGATGCTGAAGTACTCAGAGATGGAAGGTTTAGAGACTGAACCTGAATGAAAAAGTTTCTTTTCAGTGTGTCCAAGCAACCCAAACCATGTATACTAATTAGCTCATTTGTTTTTACACAGCCTTTGTGTGTCCCTCCACAGTAGAAACTTACATAGTCTTCTAGTAATTGTTACTGTACTCTGCCTCCTTCACTAAATCATACACGCCTTTAGGTGAGAGACAGGTCTCACTCATCTTCGCATAACTAATTGCACCCAGCAAATAGTTGGTACTCAAGAAATACGGAAAGGAAGTTGGTAAAGTGAACATTGAATTAGGAGTTGGGAGATTTAGATTCTAGTCCAGTAAGTAGCTACCAAATAGTGTCTTTGAACAAATTTCCTGTGAGATCCGGTCTCTTCATCTATAAATGGAGGGGAGGGACTTAGATCACGTTTGTTTCCTATACCCTCTGAATTCCAGACTCTGTTTCTTTAAAAAGAAAAGTATTTACAGGGTCCATAAATATTCATAAAAAAACATACATTTCAAGATAATATTAATTAGGCCAGGTTTCAGCAACCTACGACATCTAACTGTAACAGGTGTTTACTTAAACACAGATGGAAATTGTGGTCCTTTAAGACTGCCAATTTTTCAATAGCAAGGTCCTGATAGGTTTGGATGGATGAGCTGTTTTCTGGTAAGTAGCCATCAGAATACCAGAGAGTGAGCTTAACATGAGATACCCACTGGAGCTCTGTTACCACCGAGATTTCTGGCAGGATATGGGACCAAGTAATTTCCTGGCTTGTTTGCCTTTCCATCTGTCCCATGGACTCCAACCTGCTAAAGGCAGTTTGTGATTACATCTCCCTCTAGTGACTAAAACCTTTGCATCGTGCAGTCTCCTGTGGCACATGAGAAAGAACATTTGGCTAGAAAAATATAAATGAAAAGAGAATATATTCGTCCTTTGATAATTCAAGAAAGATTTTCTCTGTGTTAGTCTGTGAGAGGAGCAAAGTTCATCTTGTGTTTCTCTTTGCATTGAGAGAACTAATAGTCAGCAGCCTTTTTTTTTTTTTGCCTGTCTGAGAACTAGATAGTCAGGAGTCTACCTCATTGACATAATGAACCAGACCAACCATCAGCCAGTCTCATAAACTTCAGTGAGAAGATACATAAAAATATTAATCTCCCTTCTATTTATTCTATGTAAAATGTTCGCAAAACTTGTTTTGATCAAAACACCCATAGAATAATTTTTTATACTAAGGAACCGAAAATATCAGGAATACAACTTTTCAATTTAGTAATATACATTCATAAGAGAAATTAGTTATAATAGTTTGCCAAGATTAACTCAAAATCAACAGCTGGAGAAATGAGGTAGACCAGACAAAGGCAGTTCATCTTTTGGGACTTGATTTCTGATAAGAAAGCTGTTAGAAATGGCCCCTTGTGTATTTGTACCACCCCTTCACTGTGATTCAAGGTAAAATATTAAGCAAACAAACAGCTGTTTTGTTTTCTCCATATTTTGTTTGTGATAAGTGTTGTGATTGTCCAGTACCTATCATAGACCAAATAAGGAGAAAATCTCCCATATCTTGGCAATGAACTTGTCTGTGGTCTCAAAAGCAAGGGGCCAAACCAGTGATATCACCTCGAGACTCTAACCTCAGGATGTCTCACCTTTCACATCAAATACCCTAATCCATCTATTCAGCACAACTTCAGGTCAAGGGATTATGATGTCCTGGATCTTTAAGAATTTGCCTTCTCGAACAGATTCATTTCAGGAGCTTTCTCTTCATTAAAACTGTTAGATCTGAAATGGAAGCTAGGAACTGGGCTGTGGGGAAGAAGGGATTTTCACCAGCTCCCTGGGAAGTCCCTCTGGTTTCTACATTCCATCTCTCAGTTCATTTTATGAAGCTCTTAATACAGCTGGTCCTGTAACTTTAGACCAACAAGGTTGGTTTTTTTCACTATTGACCTTGCAGATGGAAATCAAGGAAGTCTGTGATTTCTATGCAGTTGTGGTCATTGAATTGACCCAGATGTCAGAAACTAATCTGTCAAACTTCTTAATTTTACAGCACAGAAAACTAAGGCCTAGAGTGGATAAGAGTTGAAATCATACAGAAAGAATAGGACTAGAAGCCAGATCTTAGAATTTCAAGGACTGAGTCTTTTGCATCTTGCTATGCTGTTTTTTTGTTTTCTAAACAGTCCAGAAACCACATTTCCAAATAAACGTAGATTTATTTTTGTCCATTCAAAATAGCCTTTTAAGAAGTTTTCAATATTTTAATAATTCTACTGTTATTCAAAACACATTTAGAATTCCTCTTTGGGCATCATATCTAGTCTATGGTGCATTATTAATGATTTACTTAGCTACCAGGCTATGAGTTCATTAAGAGTCCAGTCTTCAATTTTGCCTGTATCTTCTGCACTTAGCATATAATTGGTACATGGTAGTTCATCACAAATATCTTTTTAATAAAACAGCTCATCACTGTTTATCAGTTGATAAGGTATTTAATTACTAGAAACATCTAATATCACAAGAAAAGATCATAAAATTAGTAGTTGGATTGGATACTCTGCATCATATGACTCAGAGTTCCTCTCTCTCTCAGGCAGAGCTAAAGTAATTTGAGGGAAGCAGCCATGTTTTATGTACCTCAGCATCTCACAGCACCACTGCCAATTCTTGCACAGAAAAACAACTCACATAGATAATCAATATGTGTTTGATGAATAATGGAGCAATTTGGTGGAAACGATGAAGCTGGTGACCCCTTGTTTCCAGGTTTCTGGAACAAGAACATAATGGTAATATTTCTTGGTTGGAACATAAAAGTTAACTTGAGCTACTGCCAAAGTTCTAGCCCTCAACTGGCCCCTTTGAATTATGACCTTGGATAAAAAGGTATGCCATGGACAATAGATTGTACCATGAGCTTACATCTAAATGTCTAGTTGCCAATACTCTCATCCCAGAGAGTTTCTAAAGACAGATCTTTCTCTTTTGCAAAGATCTCATCTTGTTCTTTCAGTGCAATATGTACACATCACCAGCAGCACATTAAAGGAGTATGTATAACTATTTTAAGTTCTTTGTTACTTAGTGCTGGTTGTGCTCAGTGTTTGGAATTACATATGTTTATGCTTTCCTGGGAAAAGGCAATGGCAGTACAATGGAGTACAAAAGAGTACTCCAGTACTCTTGCCTGGAAAATCCCATGGACAGAGGAACCTGGTAGGCTGCAGTCCATGGGGTTGCGAAGAGTCGGACATGACTGAACGACTTCACTTTCACTTTTCACTTTCATGCATTAGAGAAGGAAATGGCAACCCACTCCAGTGTTCTTGCCTGGAGAATCCCAGGGACAGGGGAGCCTGGTGGGCTGCCGTCTATGGGGTCACACAGACATGACTGGAGCGACGCAGCAGCAGCAGCAGCATGCTTTCCTGGGATGTCAAACAATTAACAAATGCCATTTGGGAATAATGAATCATGGGATATTCTCTGAAAACACAGACACACACACACACACACACTCATAATGTTTTATCATTGAATCAGTTAGTGGAAGAGACCAAGAGCTGGTTGCATTTGGTCCTGCCGATATACAAATAAGAATGTTCGATTGAGGAGCAAAGGAACTTTGTCTTACACTTCATTTGGTCCTTCTACTTCCCCTAATCTAAGTCTCCATCTACAGTGGAAGAGTTTGTAATATGTCATTGTAAATGTTCTAGCACATTAAAATAGAGTCCATACGTGGAGCAAGTCAGATGTGAATAAGCAAAGTATCAGGCAGGATAACACTTCTGTTGGACACCTTGCTGGTTACTGTTGTGTTCACTGGATGCCAAAAAGAAAGGTAGATAACTACATCCCTTAACCCAGGCAATGTCCATTTCTCATTCTAATGAAAATTGAGTGAGTGGTCATGGCTCTGATTCTATTCCCATGTGGCTCCTAAGCCCCAGCCAGCAAAGGTTCTATCTTAGGTGCACAAGTGAGATTCAGAGGTCTTTAGCTGCCGATGCTGCTACCCTCTGTGCCCCTCAAGGTCAATTTGGACCTACTCCATTCCCCAGTCACCACATCAGCACAGCCACTCACCACGTCTTTTGTCCCACAGCCCAGGGGATCTGTTGAAGTTTCCAGAAGGGGAAGCATCTCTCTTGTCCCTCACATACCATCTTGTTCATAATCTCATTTGAAGCATGTGAATTCTACCCATCACTGTGAAATTTAAGACTCTCAAAGCTCAAAAACCAAGAGCTAACTCTGGTTTTCTCTTTTATTTCTGCTATGTCATCTCTTCTTTGAGGCAATACAAAGAATGCCTACCTGGATGAATGGAAGAAGAGTCAAAAAGGAAACATTAGGAGTAAAAAGCACATCATGGTGCTTTCAAAATATGATTCACAATAACTTGTATATACACGGAGAGAGAGAAAAAGGGATACAAGTCCAGAGAAATGCCTTCACAATTTGTTATTTTAAGACTATGGAGACAAATAGAGATCACTTCGTTTAATCCTTCCATTTATGGTGATTATAACCAAGATCCAGAGGAAGGAAATGCTTTGTTCAATGTGACAGTGTAAGTTATTGGGGGAAAATGGGATTTTTCAGCTCATTTTCTTACCAGTTTAGTTTATGGAAAAGAATACATACTTTAATGTTAGTCAAATCCATATTTTAATTCATGTCTTAAAAGCTTTTTTAATTAGTATATGAAATAAATTCTGTAATTAATTAGCATGTTTGATCTTCAACAACCATTAAGCATCTCTAAGGACTATCTGTAAGTGGGGAGAATATTAGACTCTATAGACTTCTTACAATTCAACTACAGGTGAAGTATCCAAATTTTTGGCATATAGTACATGCTCAATAATTCATAGCTATGGTTTAAAGTATGATTATATATTGTAACTTTCATATTTATAGTTTTAGATTATCTTATGAACTTGTAGATGAAATCTGCTACTTAGATGTCTAAATAAATAAACATTTATGCTTTTTAGCAAAATAGCATGCTATTCTGAAGGCTATCATATCCCTTAACAGGCAAGGCTAAACCAAAGTACTTCTGAACCTTTATTATTCACTTCCAAAAGTATGCATTCAATTAGAAGCATTGAAATATTTACAAATAGGATTTTCTGACATTTTAGTTCAGACAGTTCAGCCAGTCTGAATATTGCTCAGTTGAAAGATGTAGAATAAGAAAGACAGATTAAAGGTCCAGTTTCCACACAAGAAACTGAGTCTTATAGACAGGAAATGACTTTTCCAAGGTGGCAGAGCTAGTTCTCATAGAGCCAAGCTTAGAATCCAGGTATCTAAACTAGGTCACATTAACCCCTCTGTCCCATTTGTAATTTAAGAGTTAAGAAACATAAATCTCCAACCTAGAAATAATCCAAACTTTTTCTCTGCTTTCATACTACACCTCACATCAGCTATCATATGTACTGTGAATTGCCTTAGATAACTCTTAAGACAACTCCCACCAATTAAAGCGCAGGTTATAAGAGACATATTGTATGTCACTTATATATATATAAGAGACATATATAACCTGAATTTTTTGTCAATGGATTCCTTATTTTCATAAACTATTTTTCTTACCTCCAGTGCTTTCCAAAACTACCTATTACTGCTAAGTTATTTTAAAACTTTTTTTAAACCATTTTTGCTTTATTAAATTCCCACAATTCTATTTCTTTGGCATTTTTTAATTTTTATTTATCCATATGCTCAACTAAGAGAGAAAGAGAAAGAAAATTGGTTGCTTTAACAGAGTTTCAATATATTCCTAAAATAAAGGATATAGACTAATTTTCTCATTACCTCTTTTACTTAAACAAGTTGGAAAGATAAAAATAAACAAATGCAAGAGTGATTCAGGAATAACAAAGGAATTTTATCCAAACAAGCCCAATCACAAAGACACAAAAGTATTAGTTAAACATACAAACCAAATGAAGGACAGTGAGAACTGCCTGTGTCATAGACAAACCTGAAATATGTTCTCAAACTAGTCATGATCAACTTAATAATAGCTAATGTAAGCCCATGCTGCATTATTTTACTAAAGTTTTTTTAATTAAACCTCACCCATTATAATCCATTTAAACAGACTCAAAAATAAAACTCTTAGGATGAGTATTTGGTAAAAGTGTAGTGAAATAACAAGCAAAAATGCCAACAGTGTAACTCAGAAACAGATTTAAACACCATGGACTCAGTTTCTGAGACTCTAAGAGTTGTATCCCATGGTTAAGAAAAAGGGATGTTTTTATAAATAAGAAAGTGCCGTCATCAGCATTTTCAAACATAAAGCATAGTCAAACATCATTATAATAAATGTTATTGATGTGACCCTAAAGAACAGGATTTTCAGGGCAGGAGGGATCTGTGTGGATGATTATTTTTCTGCTTACATCTTCTAATTTGTCAGAATACATTTATGCCCTGCTACTTTAGTCTTACAACATTAACTTCCATGAGTCTCTCCAGTCTCAAAATAACATTAAATCAATAATCTAACTCATCTGTCTTTTGGTATAAATGGTGAAGGAAAAGCTAACAGAATATCTTGGTGGATTGAATGCAATGGTGAGAGAAAGAGAGGTATCAAGAACAACTTTGAAGTAACTAGTCAGAGGGTCTGGAAGGATGGTGTTGCCACCATTTGAGGTGACAGAGCCTGTGGAGGGGGCATCTGCAATACACCCTCCTTCAACAGACAGTTCCCCACCTCATTGATGACAGTTAACAACCAAAGTCAAAGAATTTGAAGGAATCAGAGTTCTGTCCAGTGCATTATCTAGCCCAAGTCCTAGCACACATGCGCTATACTTTGTTGGATTCTATGGCATCAGATTTCTACAAATGGCTGTTCAGATATTTCAATATGAAAAAAGCCTGTTTCTAAAAAGGTCATGTCGAAATAAGGTTATCAGCATAAAGGTGGGCCCCAGTTTTCTAAATTGTATACTCTCTTAATGAGATACTTGCATATCCTAATTATTATTTAATACATTTTTATATATTAGTGGGGAAATGATTTTATATATATTAAATATCATGTATGAAGTAAAACTAGACTTTTAGATACAATGGAAGATAAAGTTCCTGCTAAAATGGAGGATATAGTGATTGAAGGACTAAAGTCAAAGGCAGTTTTAACATATTTTTCTATTAATAATTTTAAGAATGCACGGCTCCTTGCTGTCTGACAAATCCTCTCTCTTAGTAACTGCAGGGGTGCTAAATTATTCATCTTTCCTTTGGGAAGTCAATGGATACCTAAAATGTACAAATAAATAGAAATTACAGTCTGTTATTTAGAATTAAAAAGGTATCTAGCAAAGTAATAGAAAATTAAGATCTATAAACTTGTGAGTCAATGGTGAGAGGAAGTATAATTTTCATAGGAGGGAGTCATTAGATAACGTGTGAGTTGGAGTTTGAGTAGAAAGCAGGTGACACTCTGTTGTTGAAGAAAGCTTAATTAACAGCAATTTAGAAAACTATGGACCATGTTTAGGAAAAAAATGTTAGGGATAATAAAGTACACACATTACATCAAGGGGCAGGTGGAAGAAGCAATTGCCAGTACCTGGCATGATGTATAGCTGCAGGAGCAGGTCCCTTAAGGAGCTGGGGCTGATAGGGTTTATAGCCACAGTTGCTAAGTCATGTCTGACTCTTTTGCCACCCCATGGGCTGCAGTCCACCAGGATCCTTTCCATGTTATTTCTAAGGCAAGAATACTGGAGCAGGTTGCCATTTCCTCCTCCAAGGGATCTTCCAGACCCAGGGATTGAAACCTTGTCTCCTGCATTGGCGGGCTGATTCTTTACCACTGAGCCACCAAGGAAGCCAAATATAATATTACTTAAATACAATGGAGGTTAAGTCTAAGATATTTTTTTTTTAAGTCTAAGATATTTAAAGTATAACTGAAGTAGAATTCAAGGATTTACTGATACCTTTTTTTTTAACCACAGATTTTATTAGCATAGGTGCCTAAGCACATTTTGCCTTGTTTTAAATTTTCTACTTCATGTGACTTTAAAAATTCCCATTTACCATTTATTTATATTATCTGGATTCATAGGTGTTTATTTTATTCTATGCCTATAATCCAACCTTATTATTTATTTGGGTGCTTAAATTGACCCAGATTTGGCCAGTGAGGGGCTTGTCAAGCTAGCATCCCTGTGCTTTTGACATGTACCCACCATTCTAAGAGTATCTCTTTACTTTTCACCATTGCAAAATGTTCCAGGCCCATCATGTGCTTTTCCTGTCCAAGTGCTGGAAATAACCATTCCTTCAAAGATGCCTGGTTTCTTTTAGTGAAGAATTATGTATCAAAACCATGAATTAAGTGATAATTATGCTCATTCAAATAAGGATACCACTGCTCCCAGGCTTCCCAGTTGGTTCAGTGGTGAAGAATCTACCTGCCAATGCAGAAGAAGTGGGTTTGAACTCTAGGTCAGGAAGATACCCTGGAGTAGGAAATGGCAACCCACTTGAGTATTCTTGTCTGAGAAATCCCATGGACAGTGGAGCCTGATGGGCTACAGTTCATGGGGTCACAAAAGAATTGGACATGACTTATTAAGTAAACAGCAACAAGTAAACAACACTGTTCCCAAGTCCTCTTGGTGAATAGTGCAAGGGAATACACACACATACACACACACACTCATTTTATGCCTATGTTTATTTATATATCTACTAATTATCTGTGTACCTACTTATCTATCTATACTGAAAACAGTGAGTTCACATTTTTATCTTCAATTCTAACCTAACACCATACTTCTACTTATTTTTTCCTTTTCCATATTAGTGACTCCCTTTTCTAACACTTAAGACACTTGGCCCCATGATACTTAATAGTTCTGCTTACTTGATTAACCCCTCATATGTTAAAAAATCTTCCTCACTGCTGACATATTCACCCACCTTCCCCTACCAGGATTCCAATGTTCCATGTTGATCATCCTTCAAAATATAGACTTCTAGAACTAAATTAGGAGAAGCCAAAGCACAAATTAAATAGAACCCCTAGTTTCTTAAGGTGAATTTCATCCACCCTTCTTTTGGGGTTTCCCTGATGGCTCAGCGGGTAAAGAATCTGCCTGCAATACAAAAGACACAGATTCCATCCCTGGGTGGGGAAGATCCCCTGGAGAAGGAAATGGCAACCCACTCCAGTATTCTTGCCTGGAAAATCACGTGGATAGAAGGAGCCTGGTGGGCTACAGTCCATGGAGTCACAGAGTCAGACACCACTTAGAGACTAAGCATACACAAAAGAAGAGCAACCTTGGATTTTCTAAGCTTTGGCTTTTACTGAAGGACAGAATGACCATCACCAGCTTTATTTGGCAAGTCTAATTCCACCCAGAAGCTGAGATGTCAGTTTTCCTTGTCCTAAGGATTCAGATATATAATTCCTTTCTAAACATTATGCATGATTCACTCTGTTTAACTAATGACCTGACAGTAGGTAAAAGACAAGAAGAGACATTGCCGTAGAACAACAGATAACATGAGGCCATGCAAATATATTGAATGTGAACATCTGCTATTCCACACAAAATGAGTTATTTTAGAAGTTTCAAGTTGAATAAGCACCAAAAGCCCCTGAGGAAACAGAAATATCTCCACCCATAATGACCTCTCTTCTTACTACTCTCTGGGACCTTTATCTGTGCTGCTGAACATGAGTTCAGCATAGCTATGGCTGTGCACTGCTGGTGTTATCTGTGCATGGTTCCCGATACCAGGAACAAAATGATTCCCCTCCACTTGTCCTTTGTCCATCTCTGCATTTGTTCATACCCTGATCTCACCCACCATTTCAATCCAAACTCCAGAAATTCAGCCTCAAACCATGTATCTGACCTCAGGTCAGTTCTCCAGGAAACCCCATGGCCTTCAATCCCTCTTTACTTCTGAGGAATCCAGCACAGATTGATGTTTTCTCGGTGAGGCCCAAGACTGAGAATCAAGTGACCTGAATTATCATCTCACCTCACTTCAAGTTTCCATTCCTTAAAGCATAAACAGTTGTGACTCAGCCACTACATCACAGTAAAAACCAAATTGAATGATGTTGCCAAATGGTCTTTATAAGCTTAAATGCTATCCACCTGTGAGGGGTTGAAATTGTCATATTGTCTTTCTCAGTTTATACATTTTGGTTGAACACTGAATTTGGGTTCTTTTGTATTTTGTATTGGGAGGGATATAATAGGATACTTCCTAAACAGAGTGGTTATGAGAACAAAATGAGGAAACACACAGAGCATACGGCACAAGTTTTGGAAACATTACACACTGAATAAAAGGCAGTACTCTTGGTAGTAGTATTGCTTTTATTATTATTATTCCTATTGCTCTAGTCCAGAGAAATCAGTACTTGATCCTAGCCTATTCACAGGGCACAAATGCAATGCTTGGAGGGTGACTCTGCAGATAGATGGTGCAGAAGGCATGGTACTATCACTCATGGTGTGTGGGTTGGAATAGCGAGTGACTAGACTGTTGGTTTCATTTTGGAGTTTTTTGGGGCATGCCATCTGAGATCTTAGTTCCCTGACCTAAGGAACTAAGGTTGATCAAACTCATGCCCCCTTCATTGGGAGTGCAATCAAGCACTGGACTACCAGGCAAGTCCCCTGAATTGCTTGTTTAAGTGGCAGATGCAAAGTAGACCATGGCCCTTGCTTGGTTCTAGTACAGGATTACCACTACATAGAGGCTGTGAAACTAAACTTTCTTAGAATCTAGTATCATAGAATGAGGGCCAAGAGTGTACATTTTGAATCAGCACTGATAGTGAACTTGAGCTCCTGGCCCTTCCCCTGTGGATAGAGTTGCTACAGCAAATAATCATTATCCTCTCAGGTAGGGAAAATACTTAGGCTGCTCTTTATTTCAGATCTTAGAATTAGACAAGATCTTAGATCTCTCAAGATTTTGAGAATTAGACAAGATCTTAGAGCTCATTGGGCTTAACCCACTTACTTCCCAGAGGATGAGATTAGGCCCTAAGAGAAGGGACTGTAGCCTGAAGGTTGTACAGGTTATCAGTAGAGAAACTAGACCAAGTTTCCTGATTCTCGGCTAGAGCTTGCTTCCTCTGTACTTCTGCAGTCAGTTACTTTGGCCTCTTTTGGCCTCGACCACCTTGTTGGTTTTCTGAGGCTGAGCACCTGGGTGGTTTCTCATCCGAGTCTTGGACAGCAGTCAAGCAGAAGTGGCTGACTCAGACTGCAGAACACTTACTTGGTGCCTGCGGGGCTGAGATACAGTCCAAAGGAAGGGTGTGTCAGCACGAAAGAGAGGGGAGGAGAGTGGTTTCACCCTGCAGGGCTCCTGCTGCTGAGTTCTGGGACAGGGAGCAGCCTCAATTACTCACTCAACTTAAGATCTGCTTGGCCTCGGTAAGCTGAGCTATGAATTAGAGGGGCATCTCTCAGCATACAAAAAGTGAAAATAGAGATTTACTTTTGCAGGAACACATCCTTATCATTTTTCATGCATTCATTCATTTGTGCAAGAGATGGTCATGTATTACCTACCACGCCAGGAGGTATGCAAATGTTCAGGGACACAAAGTCAAACCGCGTGACCCGCGTTCTCAAAAAGTGAGAGACCACGGTTCAAGAGCCAGAGTCGACACAGTGAGGTATATGCTGTAATGGTAGTGAGCACAGATGTGTGGAAGCTCCAGGAGGACTGTCTTGTGTGTGTTTGTGTTGCACATGTATGTGGTGCTCAAAAAGTTTTCCCTGAAATGATGGTTGAGCTGAATCTTTAAGGATACAGAGGGAGCATAATGTCAGAGGTCTGAGATAGAGTGGCTGTTCTAAGTAATTAATAATTCCATGTGGCCAGAGTACGAAATAAAAATTAAAAAAAGGATTTTTAGAAGATACTTTATTTTTTATTTTATTCAAGTATAATTGACTTACAATATCATGTTAATTTCTGCTACACAGCAAAGTGATACATACATAGCTGCTTCTTGGAAGAAAACCTCTGAAAAACTAGAAAGCATATTAAAAAGCAGAGACACCACTTTGCTGACGATGGTTTGTATAGTCAAAGCTATAGTTTTTCCATTAGTCATGTACAGATGTGACAGTTGGACCATAAAGAAAACTGAAGAATTGATGCTTCCAAACTGTGGTGCTGGAGAAGGCCCTGGAAAGACCTATGGACAGCAAGGAGATCAAACCAGTCAATCCTAAAGGAAATCAATGCTAAATATTCATTGGAAAGATTGAAGCTGAAGCTCCAATACTTTGGCCACCTAATGTGAAGAGCCGAGTCATTGGAAAAGACCTTGATTCTGGAAAAGATTGAGGACAGGAGGAGAAGGGGGTGACAGAGATGAGATGGTTGGATGGCATCACTGACTCACTGGGCATGAGTTTGAGCAAGCTCTGGGAGATAATGAAGAACAGGGAAGCCTAATGTACTGCAGTCCATGGGGTCAGACACGACTTAGCAACTGAACAACAATATAAAAAAATATATATATATATTTATATATTTTTCATATTCTTTTCCATTATGGTTTACCACAGGATATGAATATAGTTCCCTGTGCTATACAACGGAGAAGGCAATGGCACCCCACTCCAGTACTCTTGCCTGGAAAATCCCATGGATGGAGGAGCCTGGTAGGCTGCAGTCCGTGGGGTCGCTAAGAGTCAGACACGACTGAGCAACTTCACTTTCACTTTTCACTTTCATGCATTGGAGAAGGAAATGGCAACCCACTCCAGTATTCTTGCCTGGAGAATCCCAGGGAAGGGGGAGCCTGGTGGGCTGCCGTCTCTGGGGTCGCACAGAGTCGGACACGACTGAAGCCACTTAGCAGCAGCAGCAGCGGTGCTAAGAATTGTATTGTTTGTTCATTCTATATACTTGGAACCACAAATCTGTGCCCTGTGTCTGTGAAGATGCTTGGCACATCACTATCAACTCACTGTAGAAATTTTCCATCTGCCTTTGTTGTTGAGCAAATGGAAGCTCAAGAGACCAGCAACCGATTCTCCCAAGACTCAGGTGATATCAAGCACAAAAACATAATTAGAGTGGACCCTCATTTCTCATATACCTCTTAACCTCAACTTGGAAGGGCATAAAAAATTATCTTCAAGTGTTCCTTAATATAGAGACTGAGTAGTAGTTTGGAACTGAGATCTGAATTTCTCTTGTGAATCATGGCATGCATGTTGGTTCAGTTCAGTTCAGTTGCTCAGTCACATCCAACTCTTTGCAACCCCATGGACTGCAGCACACCAGGCCTCCCTGTCCATCACCAACTCCCAGAGTTTACTCAAACTCAGGTCCATTGAATCAGTGACGCCATCCAACTCTCTCATCCTCTGTTGTTCCCTTCTCCTCCCACCTTCTATCTTTCCCAGGATGAGGGTCTTTTCAACCGAGTCAGCTCTTTGCATCAGGTGGCCAAAGTATTGGAGTTTCAGCTTCAACATCAGTCCTTCCAATGAATATTCAGACTGATTTCCTTTAGGATGGACTGGTTGGATTTTCTTGCAGTCCAAGGGACTCTCAGGAGTCTTCTCCAACACCACAGTTCAAAAGCATCAATTCTTCCGCACTCAGCTTTCTTTATGGTCCAATTCTCATATCCATACATGACTACTGGAAAAACATGTTGGTTAGGGATGCAGGTTTATTTCACAAAATCTACTTCATCTATAATGCACCAATGTGAGTTGGTGCTCAATCACTCAGTCGTGTCTGACTCTTTGCGATCCTATGGACTGTAGCCCACCAGGCTCCTCTGTCCATGGGATTCTCCAGGCAAGGGTCCTGGAGGGGAGTGCCATTTCCTACTCTAGGGGATCCTCCGTACCAAGGACTGAACCTGCATCTCCTGCATTAGCAGGCAGATTCTTTTCCACTGTACCACCTAGGAAGCCCATAATGCACCTATAACACTGTATGAAATACAACCAACTTTGTGTGAGAAGACGGATTTTAATCTGGATTACTTGGAAAATCTCACTCCTACCTTCCCGAAGCAGAAGCTGAAGACTCCAAGGGTCCAGGAGGGCAGGGAGTGAGAACACAAAGGGATAAATGACCACAGGACATCAGGGACCTGCAAAACGTGGAACAGAACGTCTTTTCCAGAACAAATACCAGGGGATATATCTCAATCCTGCAGTATCCATGACATCCTGTCCTTCTTCAGGAAACCCTTCCTTCCATCGTAGCACATGATGTGAAAGGCCATGTTTTTCTCCTCTCTGATGTCCCTTAGATCCTTGCCTTTCCTTCTGAAATAAGCATCTGAAAATTTGGAAGTGTCATAAATGGCACTTTTTGTGTGTGTGTGCTAGAAACCATAGGAAATTAAGGAATTTTTAAAACCTTGTGTGCCCTTTATAGTTTCTTTTCAAGTACACCCTTTGAAGAAAGTCAAATGTATATGATCAGACCCACCTTTCTCATAAAGGGATGAGGAATTCTTTGGCTAACAATCTTGAACCATGAATTTTCAGATGTTCAAGCTGGTTTTAGAAAAGGCAGGGGAACCAGAGATCAAATTGCCAACATCCACTGGATCATCGAAAAAACAAGAGAGTTCCAAAAAGGTGAAAGGTGAAAGTGAAGTCGCTCAATCGTGTCTGACTCTTTGAGACCCCAAGGACTGTAACCTACCAGTCTTCTACATCCATGTTATTTTCCACGCAAGAGTACTGGAGTGGGGTGCCATTTCCTTCTCCAGGTTATCTTCCCAACCCAGGGATCAAACCCGGGTCTCGTGCATTGCAGGCAGGGCAGACACTTTACCCTCTGAGCCACCAAGAGAGTTCCAGAAAAACATCTATTTCTGCTTTATTGACTATGCTAAAGCCTTTGACTATGTGGATCACAATAAACTGTGGAAAATTCTGAAAGAGATGGGAATACCAGACCACCTGACCTGCCTCTTGAGAAATTTGTATGCAGGTCAGGAAGCAACAGTTAGAACTGGACATGGAACAACAGACTGGTTCCAAATAGGAAAAGGAGTACGTCAAGGCTGTATATTGTCCCCCTGCTTATTTAACTTATATGCAGAGTACATCATAAGAAACGCTGGGCTGGAAGAAGTACAAGCTGGAATCAAGATTGCCAGGAGAAATCTCAATAACCTCAGATATGCAGATGACACCACCCTTATGGCAGAAAGTGAAGAGGAACTCAAAAGCCTCTTGATGAAATTGAGAGGAGAGTGAAAAAGTTGGCTTAAAGCTCAACATTCAGAAAACTAAGATCATGGCATCGGGTCCCATCACTTCATGGGAAATAAAAGAGGAAACAGTGGAAACAGTGTCAGACTTTATTTTGGGGGGCTTCAAAATCACTGCAGATGGTGACTGCAGCCATGAAATTAAAAGATGCTTACTCCTTGGAAGGAAAGTTATGACCAGCCTAGACAGCATATTCAAAAGCAGAGACATTACTTGCCAAAAAAGTTCCATCTAGTCAAGGGTATGGTTTTTCCAGTAGTCATGTATGGATGTGACAGTTGAACTATAAAGAAAGTAGAATGCAGAAGAATTGATGCTTTTGAACTGTAGTGTTGGAGAAGACTCTTGAGAGTCCCTTGGACTGCAAGGAAATTCAACCACTCCATCCTAAAGGAGATCAGTCCTGGGTGTTCTTTGGAAGGACTGATGTTGAAACTGAAGCTCCAATATTTTGGCCAACTGATGCGAAGAGCTGACTCATTTGAATAGACACTGATGCTGGGAAAGATTGAAGGCAGGGGGAAAGGGGATGACAGAGGCTGAGATAGTTGGATGGCATCACTGACTCAATGGACATGAGTTTGGGTAAACCCCAGGAGTTGGTGATGGACAGGGAGGCCTGGCGTGCTGCGGGTCGCAGAGAGTCGGACACGACTAAGCAACTGAACTGATCTAAACTTGGGCCAGTCTTTTAGTGCTCATAACACAAATCCTTGGGAGAGTTTGTTTCATCTTTACTTTGAACTTCCTAAAAACAAAAAACAGAGGAAGGGAGAGTCAGCCTATGGGGGCCTCTGTGTGTCTGTATTCCCCAGGCATCCTGTCACCATAGTCCTGGATACCCAGGAAGAGAGAAAGGTGCAAGTTGGAGAAAATAGAATAAAACACATTGGCAGACCCTGATACTGTCCTTTCACCAATTTTATCTTCCTACTCGAACAGTGACAAAAACAAATATTTACGTTAAGGCTTTAGTATTTCCCAAAAATGTTTAAACCCTTGAAAAATTAAAATACACTTCTTTCAGTGTGAATTAGGGACTGAGTTAATAGAAATACTAAAAGGAATTCAGAAATTATTCAGTTCAACTTACTCTATGAATGAGAAAACCGAGGCACACAGAGAGTACCCAGTTTGTTCAGGTTCACAAAGGGGACCAGAGGCAGTTAACAGAACACTTTCAAAATGTCATCTGTTATTCATGAAACTCGGGGTTTGCCCCAGATCAGCTTGGTTAAAGCGATTTGCCTAAAGCCACATAGTTAATATGAAAGCTGTGAACAGACCCCAGATTTCCTAGATTCCAATTCTAGTGCTTATATGGCTCTATAAAGATGACCTGTGGGATTCCCCAAGAAACATTTGACCCGTGCAATAGGTTAAGAACTTAAAAATAAATGATCACTTTTGGGTAATCCCAAATAACAAAATAAGAAAGCCCCAAAGTAAAAACTATAAACAGAACTCTTCTCAGAATGAGTATTAAATAAGCCACCTGCTTTTTTTTTTTAAGATAATATTTTACATGGCCCATCACATAGTATTTCAGAATACTTAGAATTTCTATGGGCTTCCCAGATGGCACTAGTGGTAAAGAACTGACCAATACAAGAGACATAAGAGACATGGGTTCGATCCCTGAGTTGGGAAGAGCCCCTGGAGGAGGACATGGCAACACATTCTAGTATTCTTGCCTGGAGAATCCCAGAGACAGAGAATAAAGTTTTCATTTGAAGAGAATTCCCACAAAACTTAACTCTCATTTAGTTTCACCTTTCCTTGGAACAAATTGTTGTTATTATTACTATTACTATCTTCTCTTTGGAGACAAGAAACTGAAGCCCACAGTCTCAAAGACAACAAATGAAAACGTAAACCTAGGTGTTCTGATCCTAAATTCAGTAGGTTAAATATTACTTCTGGCTCATTTCAAACCATTTCTTAAGGAAAAGAACCCGCTTATCAATACAGGAGACAAAGATGAGGGTTTAATCCCTGGGTCAGGAAGATCCCCTTAAGGAGTATATGGCAAACCACTCTGGTATTCTTGCCTGGAGAATCCCATGGACAGAGGAGCCTGGGGAGCTACAGTCCATGAAATAGCAGAGTTGGACATGACTGAATCAACTTAGCATGCACACATGCAAGCATATGTAATAATTAAAATTCACAATCAGAACAGTTTTATCTTCCTGGATCAAATGGTGAGTCTGATAGCAATTCATTTTTATGTAGCCTGAAAAATAGATTGCCAGTGCTAATATTGTAGTTTGTTTCAACCATTGTGCCTCAGAACTAGGCTAAGTTGTTTGTGAAGGTTAACATTTAATTCCATTCTGGAACTGCTCTTAAAATCATGGAAGCCAGAATAAAACAGATTTTAACCATCATCAGACAGCAGCAAAAAACAAAGCAAACAATATTTACAAATAAAATTTAACTTTTATATAAAACAGTATCAGCTTATATTTTAAAACTTATTTCCTAAAGGGAAAATTGTATTTCTGTCAGTAACTTAAAAAAATAATTATTTTTCCTTCTTAGGATATTATTTGCAATAACAGAGAGCCAGTCAAAAGTAATTTAACCAGTAAAGAGTTTTCTATCTCATATAAGAAGCTGTGAGGTCAGTAATTCCAGTAAATCCTAGTAGTTCTATGGAATAAAACCATGATAATCTCACATCACTAACAACACTGCCATTAAACAGACCTAGAAGTGAAGTTAATAGAAAATGGTCAATAATATGATATATTGCAGTTAATTTAATGTTTTAAATTGTGAAACATATATATGGTAATAAGATATTAGTTTTTTTTATATCTTTATTAATGTACATGTTATGAAATGTCAATAGCTCATCAGCTTTCTGAAATTAAAAATTAAACTTCCAAAAATTTTAAGTGTAATAGCAAGTATCTTAATATTGATAAAAAAGAATATGATGGATACAATTTAGAACTTTACTTTTTTAATAGAAAGAGCATTAATTAGTGATATTTATTTACATTAGGATTATTTTAAATCCTTAATCTACATACACAGACAGTGTAACCTGTGCTGAAATTTCTAAGTGTAACTTTTTCTTAAACCAGGAAAATGATTCAGCTCAGTTCAGTCCCTCAGTAGGGTCTGACTCTTTGCCACCCCATGGACTGCAGGACGCCAGGCTACCCTGTCCATCAACAACTCCTGGAACTCACTCAAACCTATGTCCATGCCATCCAACCATCTCATCCTCTGTCGTCCCCTGCTACTCCCGTCCTCAATCTTTCCCAGCAAGAGAGTCTTTTCCAATGAGTCATTTCTTTGCACCAGATGGCCAAAGTATTAGACTTTCACCTTCAGCATCAGTCCTTCCAGTGAATATTCAGGACTGATTTCCTTTAGGATGGACTGGTTGGATCATGTTGCAGTCCAAGGGACTCTCAAGAGTCTTCTCCAACACCACAGTTCAAAAGCATCAATTCTTTAGCGCTCAGCTTTCTTTATAGTCCAATTCTCACATCCATACATGGCTACTGGAAAAATCATAACTTTGACTAGATGGACCTTTGTTGGCAAAGTAATGTCTTTGTTTTTTAGCATGCTGTCTAGGTTGGTCATAGCTCTTCTTCCAAGGAGAAAATGTCTTTTAGTTTCATGGCTGCAGTCACCATCTGCAGTGATTCTGGAGCCCCCCAAAATAAAGTCTCTCACTGGTTCCATTGTTCCCCCATCTATTTTCCATGAAGTGATGGGACTGGATGCCATGATCTTAGCTTTTTGAATGTTGAGTTTTAAGCCAACATTTTCACTCTCCTCTTTCACTTTCATCAAGAGGCTCTTTAGTTCTTCATCACTTTCTGCCACAAGGGTGGTGTCACCTGCAAATCTGAGGTTATTGATATATCTCCCGGCAATCTTGATTCCTGCTTGTACTTCATCCAGCCCGGCATTTTGCATGATGTACTCTGCACACAAGTTAAGTAAGCAGGATGACAATATATAGCCTTGATGTACTCCTTTCCGGATTTGGAACCAGTCTGTTGTTCCATTTCCAGTTGTAAGTGTTGCTTCTTGACCTGCGTACAGTTTCTCAGGAGGCAGGTCAGGTGGTCTGGTATTCCCATCTCTTTCAGAATTGTCCACAGTTTATTGTGATCCACACAGTCAAAGGCTTTGGCATAGTCTATAAAGCAGAAGTCGATGCTTTCCTGGAACTTTCTTGCTTTTTAAATGATCCAATGGATGCTGGTAATTTGATCTTTGGTTCCTCTGCCTTTTCTAAATCCAGCTTGAACATCTGGAAGTTCACCATTCATGTACTGTTGAAACCTGGCTTGGAGAATTTTGAGCATTACTTTACTAGCGTGTGAGATAAGTGCAATTGTGCAGTACTTTGAACATTCTTTGGCACTGCCTTCCTTTGAGATTGGAATGAAAACTGATCTTTTCTAGTCCTGTGCCCACTGCTGAGTTTTCCAAATTTACTGCCATATTGAGTGCAACACTTTCACAGCATCATCTTTTAGGATTTGAAATAGCTCAACTGGAATTCCATCACCTCTACTAGCTTTGTTCGTAGTGATTCTTAGTAAGGCCTACTTGACTTCACATTCCAGGATGTCTGGCTCTAGGTGAGTGATCACACCATCATGGTTATCTGGGTCATGAAGATCTTTTTTGCATAGTTTTTTTTGTGTATTCTTGCCACCTCTTTTTAATATCTTCTGCTTCTGTTAGGTCCATACCATTTCTGTCCTTTATTGTGATCATCTTTGCATAGAATATTCTCTTGGTGTTTCTAATTTTCTTGAAGAGATCTCTAGTCTTTCCCATTCTATTGTTTTCCTCTATTTCTTTGCACTGATCACTGAAGAAGGCTTTCTTATCTCTCCTTGCTATTCTTTGGAACTCTGCATTCAGATAGGTGTATCTTTCCTTTTCTTTTTTGCCTTTTGCTTCTCTTCTTTTCTCAGCTGTTTGTAAGGCCTCCTCAGACAACCATTTTACCTCTTTGCATTTCTTTTTCTTGGGGATGGTCTTGATCCCTGCCTCCTATACAATGTCATGAACCTCCATCCATTGGTCTTCGGCACCCTATCAGATCTAATCCCTTGACTCTATTTCTCACTTCCACTGTATAATCATAAGGGATTTGATTTAGGTCATACCTGAATGGTCTAGTGGTTTTCCCTACTTTCTTTAATTTAAGTCTGAATTTGGCAATAAGGAGTTCATGATCTGAGCCACAGTCAGTTCCTGGTGTTGTTTTTGCTGACTCTATAGAGCTTCTCTGTCTTTGGCTGCAAAGAATATATCAATCTGATTTCGGTGTTGACCATTTGGTGATGTCCATGTGTAGAGTCTTCTCTTGTGTTGTTGAAAGAGGATGTTTGCTATGACCAGTGCGTTCTCTTGGAAAAAGCTCTGTTAGCCTTTGCCCTGCTTCATTTTGTACTCCAAGGCCAAATTTGCCTGTTACTCTCTTGACTTTCTACTTTTGCATTCCAGTCCCCTATAATGAAAAGGACATCTTTGGGGTGTTTTAGAAGGTCTTGTAGGTCTTCATAGCACTGTTCAACTTCAGCTTCTTCAGCATTACTGGTTGGGGCAGAGACTCGGATTACTCTGATATTGAATTTGTGCCTTGGAAATGAACAGAGATCATTCTGTCATTTTTGAGATTGTATCCAAGTACTACCTTTTGGACTCTTGTTGACTATGATGGCTACTCTATTTCTTGTAAGGGATTCTTGCCCCCAGTAGTAGATATAATGGTCATCAGAGTTAAATTCACCCATTCCAGTCCATTTTAGTTTGCTGATTTCTAAAATTTCCATGTTCGCTCTTGCCATCTCCTGTTTGACCACTTCCGATTTACCTTAATTCACAGACCTAACATTCCAGGTTCCTATGCGATATTGTTCTTTACAGCATCAGACTTTACTTCCATCACCAGTCACATCCACAACTGGGTGTTGTTTTTGCTTTGGCTCCATCTCTTTATTCTTTTTGAGTTATTTCTCCACTGTTCTCCAGTAGCATATTGGGCACCTACTGACCTGAGGAATTCCTCTTTCCGTGTCCTATCTTTTTGCCTGTTCATACTGTTCAGGGGGTTCTCAAGGCAAGAAAACTGAAGTGGTTTGCCATTTCCTTCTCCAGTGGACCACGTTTTGTCAGAATTCTCCACCATGACTGTCGGTCGTGGGTGGCCCTACACGGTATGGCTCATAGATTCATTGAGTTAGACAAGGTTGTGGTCCATGTGATAAGTTTGATTAGTTTTCTGCAATTGTGGTTTTCATTCTGTCTGCCCTCTGATGGATAAGGATAAGAGGCTTATGGAAACTTCCTGTTGGGAGAGACTGACTGAGGGGGAAACTGGATCTTGTTCTGATGGGTGGGGCCATGCTCAGTAAATCTTCAATCCAATTTTCTGTTGATGGGCGGTGCTGTGAGCGACCTCCTTCAAAAGGAGGTCTCACTCAGTGCCCCCAACCCTGCAGCAGGCCTTGGCTGACCCATTCCTCCAGTGGAGACTCCTGGACACTCACAGGCAAGTCTGGGTCAGCCTCTTGTGAGGTCACTTCTCCTTTCTCCTGGGTCCTGGTGTGCACAAGGTTTTGCTTGTACCCTCCAATAGCCTGTTATCCCAGTCCTCTGTAAGTTATGGCAGCTCTATAATGGGGTTGATATAGACTTCCTCCAAGAGGGCCTATGCCATACCAAGGTCTGCTGCACCTAGAGCCCCTGCCCATGTGTCAGGCCACTGCTGACCTGTGCCTGCACAGGAGACAATCAAACACTCAAAGGCAGGTCTAGCTCAGTCTCTGTGGGATCATATGGTGGAGGAGAAGGAGGTAAGCTCATCTTCTCCTGTGAGAACTCCAAAATTACAACTCACTGCTGAACAACTGTTTACAGGAGAATGCTGGACCCCACCAAAGAAGGATACCCCACGTCCAAGGGCAAAGAAGAAGCCCCCAGAAAGATCGTAGGAGGCATGAGATTGCATTTAGAATCGTACTGCATACCTGCCAGAGACTCAGAAGGCTCAAACAAAACCTTGTGTGTACCAGGAGACCCCGCAGAGGAAAATGATTATGTTCCCAAATTAAAAAGACACTGAGTGAAGTTAATCAAATCTGAACATATATCTACCTCCTTCTAATTTTTACATTTTTAAAAATCACTAAATGTATGTATGTATATGCAAAATTATAAATAATAATTATGTATCAAGTACTTGACATTATGCATTAAGTATCTATTATTAGCATATATGAATTTTGAATCAATGTTAATGAGTTACAGTGCTGAAAACAAGGAAGATTCACATCCATTTAACTAAAATTATACTAGATCTTTGTCATATGTATATATATATGACACATACACACACACACATGTAGAGGATTTGATTCCTGAGAAAAGTCACAGATCAGTACACTTAAAAGGGAGCACTGCTATAAAAGGTAAAACTGGCTTTGGATATGTGTTTGCCAAGTTTGAAGGTAATAGATCCTTAAGAAGGGAAGTCTTTGGGAGAAAACTTCAAGGTAATACGCAAAGAGATCTCCTCTTAACATCTCTCACTCCCCAGGAAATAAACAATAGAGAAAAACGTGCTTTTGCTTAGTAAAATCAGTAACCATGAACACTTAAACCTGAGACACAAGGTAGGACCATGGATGGTTGGTTACTTTTAAAAAGAAGAGGAAATTTTCATATTTTCAAGGCCAGTTGTTGGTGTAACCTTACAAACAGCACATTTTTTCACTCTTTTACAATTTTGATGACAGACTGGAAAACACATAAATTATAGTCTCAAAAGATGAAATATTCTTAGACTTCCTTGGTGGAACAGCAGATAGGAACCCACTTGCCAATGCAGGAGACACAGGTTTGATTCCTGGTCTGAGGGGATTCCACATGCCATGGAGCAGCTTAGCCCATGTGCCACAGCTACTGAGCTTGTGCATCACAGTTACTGGAACCCATGCACCTAGAGCCTATGCTCCGCAGCAAGAGAAGCCACCGCCGTGAGAAGCCAGGTCCCCACAAGGAAAAGTAGCCCCCACTAGCCACAACTAGAGAAAGCCCATGCAGCAACGAAGACCCAGCTCAACCAAAAGTAAATAAAGAAGTAATTTTTAAAGGATTAAACATTCTCAAATACAAAGAGGGAGAAACAAATCAGAATCGTCAATATTTGAGGAAAATCAATAATGAGGGATAAAGATGGTCACCAATGTCAATAAACATGAGAAGTGACACTTAAGGAAACAGAGTTCCTAGTTCAAAAAGATACCCTGAAAATTATAATTAATACCTTCAGAGTAATGAGAGTTTACCATATTACGAATGTGAAATGTGATGACCAAAATTAAAACCACAGTAAATTCTTTTCTCACAGTAAGCTAAGTGAATAGTAAAATAGCTATAAGTGGGGATAAATCTGATAAATTCTTCCAAAAACAGGGGAAATGTCAATGATAAAGTATATAAAAAAGTTAAGAGAAAAAGAGAATATGCAAACTTTAATAATCATCTCAAAGAAACTTAGAGACAATGGAAGTAATAATTTGATAAAAACACTGTCATGGCTATTGTTATATAGCTTTTTTATTTTTTATATATGGCTAATATAAATTCTCATAACTGAAGACATAATTCTTTATATTGAAGAGTCTACCAATCATTAAGCAGGGTGAAGAAACAAGTCCACAATTTAGACACATTAAAATGAAGTATGGTGGCGGGGGGGACTTTAAATCTTTGAGAGAGAAGAAATATAGTTTAGAAACAAGAATAAAATTATCAATCCTAGACACTAGAATTGAGTAACATCTTTACAATATGAGAAAAAGTTATTTTGATCTTCTAATTTGATAACCAACTATTACTTAAGTGTAAGGACAAAATAAATTCACTTTCAGCATGTAAGAATTTGGAGAGTTTACCATCACATAACTTCTCTTAAAAGAATTATTGATTGATGTGCTCCACAAAATAAAAGCTGAAAACGAGAGGAAGATGTGAGGTACAAAGAATATATATGTGTGTGTGTGTGTGTGTGTGTGTGTGTGTATATATATAAACACAGAAATCAATAAACTTATCATCTCTATATTGAATAATTATCTATTATAAAAAATTAATATATATTCAAAAGTAATACCTGAAATGTTTTTATTATATGTGTCAGAAAATCATGGGCAGAGAATGGATGGAAATTAAGGTTTTTGAGTAGGTCAAGAAAAGATAGTGATTAGGTTTCAGTTCAGTCACTCAGTCATGTCCGACTCCTTGAGACCCCATGAATCGTAGCACGCCAGGCCTCCCTGTCCATCACCAACTCCCGGAGTTCACTCAGACTCATGTCCATTGAATCAGTGATGCCATCCAGCCATCTCATCCTCTGTCATCCCCTTCTCCTCCTGCCCCCAATCCCTCCTAGCATCAGAGTCTTTTCCAATGAGTCAACTCTTTGCATGAGGTGGCCAAAGTACTGGAGTTTCAGCTTTAGCATCATTCCTTCCAAAGAAATCCCAGGGCTGATCTCCTTCAGAATGGACTGGTTGGATCTCCTTGCAGTCCAAGGGACTCTCAAGAGTCTTCTCCAGCACCACAGTTTAAAAGCATCAATTCTTCAGCACTCAGCTTTCTTCACAGTCCAACTCTCACATCCATACATGACCACAGGAAACTTCTTAATAAAAATCATATTATTGTTTCTGTAAAACTGGTGAAGTTTCAGTTTACTTATGCTCAGGAAAGCAGAATAATAAAATAATTACCTATGAGCACAGATAGCACTAGATGAAACCATTTCAAATAATTTTTTGTTTACAGCTATTGACCAAAGGAAAGAGACAGAGAATTAGATTTTTTTATTAAAAGTATGCTATTTTAAGTGATAAATATAATAGTATAGTATACTATTTTAGTAGTATATTAGTATATTATTTAATGTAATAATTAGTGGTCTTCACTGGTAGCTCAGTGATTAAAACAAACAAACAACAACAAAAATTTGCTTGCCAATCCAGGAGACACAGGTTCAATACCTGGATGAAGAAGAGCCCATGGAGAAGGAAATGCAACCCACTCCAGTATTCTTGCCTGGAAAAATCCCATGGACAGAAGGAGCCTGGTGGGCTACAATCCATGGGGTCACAAAGGAGTCAGATACAACTTAGCAACTAAACAACAGCAACAACATGGTAATTAGTAGTACACTCCAGTACTCTTGCCTGGAAAATCCCATGGATGGAGGAGTCTAGTAGGCTGCAGTCCATGGGATCGCTAAGAGTCGTGTCACTTTCCCTTTTCCTTTTGATGCATTGGAGAAGGAAATGGCAACCCACTCCAGTGTTCTTGCCTGGAGAATCCCAGGGACGGGGGAGCCTGGTGGCCGCCGTCTATGGGGTCGCACAGAGTTGGACATGACTGAAGCGACTTAGCAGCAGCAGCAGCATTAATATAATAATTAATAGTATAATAGCTTAATATAATATTATGTAGTGATATAAGTGCTAACAATAATTATAAGCACTTTACTTAAATTTAGCAGAGACAATAGAAAGTGAAATTAATCTGAAGTTGATGATTTTTTCTTTGCTACAAGAA
Organism: Bos mutus; assembly: GCF_027580195.1. Taxonomy (NCBI): domain Eukaryota; kingdom Metazoa; phylum Chordata; class Mammalia; order Artiodactyla; family Bovidae; genus Bos; species Bos mutus. The sequence continues at coordinate 77,009,916 of NC_091617.1, forward strand.
ATATTATTTTTTAAAAGCTTCTAAATTAAAAAAAATTAGTTATGAAAAAATAGATGAAGTCATTATGTTTTACCTATGTACTTGGAATGTAGACAGGATTGTGAATCCTTCAGCTACAACACTAAATATTTGAGAGCTCTGACAATTACTGCATCAAACCCCTCCTCTCAGCTTGTGGTTTCTATTAGTTTTATACCACTCATGTTCGTAAAATATACTTTCTCTTCTAATTAGCGACTTGTTTGGCATTTTGTCTGTTTTTAAGTGGAATCACTGCTTATTGGTCATCTTTATTATTTTTTAAAATCATGCCTTTTTCATTTCTGAAATGAAATGAAATGAAATTTCATATTCTTTTAGTCATCCTTTAATTCACTAGAAATTATTGTCAAGAAATGTTTTCCAAAAGGACTCAGGCATACTTATACTTTCTGGATTTTTTCATGTGAGAGGATGTCGACCTATAATTGCCTTTATTCTACTACAATGAATGAATCTCAACTAGTAGAATATCCTTCACAGTTTCTTTCCTTAGATACCTGAAGACACTGCTCTGTTGTAATCCAAAATTGAATGTTTCTGGAGCAATGTCTGATTTTGGCCTGAATTTTTATATCTTTTAGATCAGCTTTCTCTATTAGATGCTGGAACAATTCCTTTATGATTTTCCTTCAGTTTCCTTCTTTTTCAGAGAGATCCAATTTAGCTACTTAAAATTTCCTTCCTGATTTGAACCCCACCCCTTATCTCCTTGGAACCTCTATTTTGACTTTGTGTTTTATCAAATCTCTGTAGACTGCTCTACTTTTACTTTCCAAATCCCATATTATGTTTTTGAGATGTATTCATATTAATGTACATGATTTTTGTTTATAAATATTAACTTTACATTTTTTAAAAATGAATATTGTGTTCTAATATTCATTTTTTAAAAATGTAAAGTTAATATTTATAAGCAAAAATCATGTAGCACTTCAGTGAACATCCCAATACATGTCTCTCAGGGCATGAATACAAGAGCATCTCTTGGGGAGAAATCGAGGAGTCAAAGAATATGTTTATCTTCAGCTTTATTAGGTATCTCTTAAATTATTGTATAATCTTATTTTTCCACTAAAAGTGTAGAAGGATTTCTTTCTTATAACTCCCCCTTAAAATAGTGTGTAACACATGGTGTTACCAAACCATCTTGGGTTCACTGGCCCATGTGCAGTAAAACCAATCTACTGCCACAGGGCTGTGGTGAAGGCAAGTGCGGTGTTTACATCACACGGTGTCAGGCAAGGAGTCAGGCGTGCATGCGTGCTGAGTTGCTTCAGATGTGTCTGACTCTTTGTGACCCTATGGACTGTAGCCTGCCGGGCTCCTCTGTCCAGGAGATGTCCCAGGAAAGAATACTGGAGTGGATTGCCATGTCCTCCTCCAGGGGATCTTCCTGTTCCAGGAATCAAACCTGGGGCTCCTGCATTGCAGGCAGCTTCTTTACCACTGAGCCATCTGGGAAGCCCAAGTTGTTCAGGCATCTAGTGCTTTCCTACATGGATTTCAGGGAAAGGTTTTTAAAGGCAGGATGAGGGAGAGATTTTGTGGGTGTGTGATCAACTCATGGACATTCTTCTGATTGGTTATTGGGGAGGTAATTGAGAGTGAACATCATCAACAGTCTGGTTTCAACTGGTCTGGGTCTGTGTGCTTGTGGGCAGCATATGGTTAACTTCTTTCACCAGGTGGGAGTTTTAGTGCATGCCAAACAGCTCAAAGGGTATGGCTCAGGATATTACCTATAGCCTTTAAGGGGGAATGAAAGTTCCTTGACTTTGTTTACTGGCTAAACTATTATTCTTTTGTCTTGCTTGATTGTTTTCTGTTGTTTCTGCATTTTCTCACTTCTCTGATAACATTCATTCTTTGAAACTTAGAGGCCTAGGCTAAAGTTTATCTACAAACAAGAAGCAGGCAGAAGACATGGGGAGTGTGTTTTGGGAAGGCACCATAGGGTCCTGCTCAGTTATAATGGTAAAATATCATATAAGTTTTACTATTACAGTAAGTCTTCCAAATACAAATCTTCAAGTTGCGAACTTTCAAAGATGTGCCCGTGGGTCCACATGTCCAGTCACATAAGTTGATTCTTGTGTCTGGAATCACATGCATGCAGCCTCAAGTGGTTGTGCTTTTGTGTGAAGTGAAGTGAAGTGAAGTCGCTCAGTCGTGTCTGACTCTGTATATTCTGAAGGAAATACTGATAATATTTGATTATCAACCTGTCAACTAAAAAAAGATGTACAACTTGAGAGTTGTGAGTTAAGTTTTATTCGGGGCAAAATGAAGACTGCAGCCTGGGAGGCAGCATCTCAGATAGCTCTGAGACACTGCTCCAAAAGGGCAGTCGGGGAAAGTCAATATATAAGGTTTTGGTGAAGGAGGAGTTCAATATCATGAAGCACTCAATTTACAAAAGGTTTTTTGTTAGTCTTGAGGGTCTGATGTCACCATGAAGGGGTTTAGTGCTTCTCTAGATATGAGGAGATGCAAGTATTGAGACAATAAAATCTGTTCCTAAAAACATCCAACTATCTAAAGACCTGTCCCACCAGATTCCCTGGAGCACAGAGTGCCTCCCTCCACCCTGAACTCAGTCAGGGGTTGTTGAAGGTCAACAGCTATAGCAGCACGGGGTTCAATCTCAGTAGAGAGAGAGTGCAAATGCCTTGTTCAGTCATTGGCAATGCTCTTGGTAAGTGTCAATTTGTAGTTGACAAACTCAATTTTTATAATTGCCATTCAGTTAATACATGTATTACTTTTGCTGATTCAAATTTACAACTAACATTTTTCTACAAAACAGTCATCTATTCTTCTTATTCCCTAGATTTATTGACAATTTAAAATTACTTATTGAAATGTAATACTAATTAGTGAATAGGTAGTACATTTATCCCATCCATTGCCTTTTCTCTTTTTCTTGAAGTTTGTATAGAGATTTATGCAGCTAAAGTTAATTAATTATTGTTTCTTAAAGAATTAGCCTTTGATTTGCTGTTTACTTTTTGTTTTAAATCATTTTGGCTCTTCTCATTTACATTTCTTTCCTCCAAATTTCTTTAGTTTTACACAGTTCCTCTTTTGCAGTTTCTTGAGTTGAATATGTTTTGCTCATACACTTATGACTTATTTTAGAATGTGTTTCTTTATTTGCAAACATGTATTACCATTGTGGGCATTCTTTTTTGTAGATGTTTCTAATTTAGATCCACTTCAGTTCAAGAACATGACATTCATTCTTTGAAACTTAGTGAAACTCCCTTTGTGACCAACTGCTTAGATCTTTAGATCAACTAGTTAATTTTGTCTTCAAATCTTCCATAGTCAGTGTTAAACTTTGTTCAATCAACAGATCAGTTTCTGAAACATGTGTTTTGAAAATTGCCTGCAATGATTATGAATTTGTCCAATTCATTTTGTGAACTTTGTATTTTGAGACAATATCATTTGGCAACTGCAAGTTTATGATTGTCCTCTGTTCTTGTTGGGTTGTAGCATTTATCATTCGGAGAAGGCAATGGCACCCAACTCCAGCACTCTTGTCTGGAAAATCCCACGGATGGAGGAGCCTGGTGGGCTGCAGTCCATGGGGTCACTAAGAGTCGGACACGACTGAGGACTTCACTTTGACTTTTCACTTTCATGCATTGGAGAAGGAAATGGCAACCCACTCCAGTGTTCTTGCCTGGAGAATCCCAGGGACGGGGGAGCCTGGTGGGCTGCCGTCTATGGGGTCGCACAGAGTCGGACACGACTGAAGTGACTTAGTAGCAGCAACAGCAGCAGCATTTATCATTATCATTATCATTATGTTGTTTTGTCATTGTGCCTTTCTTAATTCCACTTAACTAAAACAATTAATTTGCATTTTGTATTTTAGGTACTATCTTCTGATTTATATGACATATTTTACTTTGCAGACTCATCAGTGTTAGAAGTACTTTTACTTCATGAATTCCCAAAGGTGAAAAGAAAGGATTTGATGTTGCTCAGCAATGCAAAATAATGTTAATAATTAACTGAGGGGATCCATAAGAGATTGCACTGGATTAGTGGAATGATAGCAGTGGTACTGGTGGTATGTTTATATGTGAATGTGTGTATAAATACAACTTGCAGCATTTAGGACTAGATAAATAAAACCTGGTGGACTGAAAAGTTTTGAAGTATGGTAATATATCATGCTAAAAAATCTTCAAAATTTTAGAAAAATTTTGTTTTGGCAATCGTAGGGGGAAATCACAGCATAATTGTTTTCACACTGAATAAAAATTAATTGGCATTAGTTTAAAAAAAAAACACTCTTGAAAGCCTCCTTTTAATCCATTGTAATCCTACATGTGGTATTAATTTACTTAAATTCTTACATCTAGAAAGTTCAACAAACCAGTGATATCTTTGTTGGATTCTTATGATTTATGATGATTTTACTTTTTCTGCTATCAATATGCACTGTGCCAACTAATTAATTAATTTGATGACTATACATACAGCGGGCTTCTCTCATAGCTCAGTTAGTAAAGAATCAGCCTGCAATGCAGGAGACCTGAGTTTGATCCCTGTGTCGGGAAGATCCCCTGTAGAAGGAAATGACAACCCACTCCAGTATTCTTGCCTAGAGAATCCCATGGACAGTGGAGCCTGACACACTACATTCCATGGGATTGTAAGAGTTGGACGTGACTGAGTGACTAAACCATACATACAGTGCTCATTTGTAACAGAACACTGTTTAAGGTTCTGGAGAGAAAAAGTCAAAGGGCAATATTTGGGGGACTCATACTTTAGTAATGAGGATAAATATATAAGAATGAAATAACATGAAAAATATTATGGGAGTACAAAAGAGGAGAATGGCATTGAAACATGTGAAATATCATGTAAGAAACGAGTTGTCAGTCCAGGTTCGATGCACAATACTGGATGCTTGGGGCTGGTGCACTGGGACGACCCAGAGGGATGGTATGGGAAGGGGGGAGGGAGGAGGGAGGAGGGAGGAGGGTTCAGGATGGGGAACACATGTATACCTGTGGTGGATTCATTTTGATATTTGGCAAAACTAATACAATTATGTAAAGTTTAAAAATAAAATAAAATTAAAAAAAAGAAAATAAATTAGAAATGAAAATGGAGTTAAAAGAAAAAAAAAAAAAAAAGAGGTTGTAGTGAATTCTGCTAAGGGTTGCTACTAAAGGGCATGGTGTGAGGAGACTTTACAAATGCAATGTCACCATATCCAAAGCTAAACAGTGAGAATATTTCATCAAGAGGTAAAGTGAGGGAAGTTCATTTTATCAAAGTGAATGATTTCAGCATAAATAAAGAGATGGGAAAGTTATGGGAACATGCCTGCCTTGACTAGGAAGAACAGGTAGTCCACTGTAGTTGGGGTATGAGGAGCTGGGTAAGGATTATAAATAAATTAATTAAAATTGTGTTTATTATATATCACACTTTTATGATGCCACTTTCTGTCAAGCACCATTTCTAAGTTCTTTGCATATGATATTTCAGTTAACTCTCAAAACAACTCTATGACATAGCTCATATTAATATCTCCATATTACAAATGAAGAACTAAGTACAGAAAAATTGTTTGCCAAGGCCCCAGAGCAAGAAAGTAGTAGGAGTATAATTAAAATCCAATTGGCTTCCCTGGTGGCTTAGATGGTAAAGAATCTGCCTGCAATACAAGAGATCCAGGTTTGACCTTGACTCAGGAAGATCTCCTGGAGGTGGAAATGGCAACCCCTTCCAGTATTCTTGCCTGGAAAATCCCATGGACAGAGGAGCCTGGCGGGGTACAGTGGTAGGCTACAGTCCATGGAGTCACAAAGAGCTGGACACGATTGGGCAACTAACACTTTCACTTTCATTGGTCTCCAGAGCCGGAGTTCACATTATTTTATACATTATTTTAAGTAATTTAAAAATTCATGGAGTGAATTTTTGCAAGATCAGCTGCTATCATAAGAAAGCATGTAGATTTCATTCATTTTTCTATTTCCATGGCATAAATGATTCCCTTGGGACAATAGTTATTTGTTAAGTACCATCCAGATATAATAAAGCAGAGGTGATACAGATGGAGACTGACAAAAGCCCCAGAGCCTGAAAACCCTAGTGTCATTTTTTAGAATTGACTATTAGCTTTCGTTACCAAAAGTTAAAACTTATATGCTGAGAAAATAGGACTGTGTTAAAATAAGCCCTCAGGAGGAAAATCAGAGTAGACATTGTCAGCTGCTCCTGTCACTGTGAAAATGCAAACTTGTGAATTATTTCAGGCCCTTATACAGCCCTCAAGTTCTTATGGGCAAATGAGTTTATTTTAAAATGATTCAAACCACTTTAAGTTAATTTACCATTGTATTTCTGTGTTCTGGCTTGAAGCCAGCATCTTCCCAGTCCTAATTTGGTATCTAGTTGAATTCAAATTTTAAACAATATTCCCAGTGAAGCTAAACCCAATTTCATTTACCTCCTTAAGGACTCAGATAAAACTCCCCTCTATCGCTTTCCCATGCTTAGGTATACTGCTGAAACAAGCGGACAATGTATTTTTCCAAACAGGGATCAGGTTAACTTTGCCAAAATTTGATTATAAGAGACTCTCAGTCAACCAAGCTCATACCATTGTTTGTTTCCTTTACTGATAACTCTACTCCCTGTTTCATGGCAAGCTCCAGACCCCTGGTCTACTTTCCAACCTGGCCATGACTCTGAGTACATCAGTGTGGCAGAAATTTCCACTACCACCACCACTACCCCCACCCCCACCCTGCCTCCCTGATAATTTTCTACATTCTCTTTCTTTCAAACTTTACTGATGCTTTTTTCCACTCTGAAATATCTTTCCCAATTCTTCCCACCCCGCGTGTCACAAAATTCTACTCAAACTGCAAAGACCCAGGTCAAGCACTATTCTTCTGCCAGAATTGCACTCCTTTAAAACTTTATATACAGAACATTAATTTAAGGCTTCTAAGAAAGCTCTCAACAAAGCCCACTTGGAATTGTGTTGTGTGCTAAGTCACCAGTTGTGATCGTCTCTTTGTGACCCCATGAACTGTAGCCTGCCAGGTTCCTCTCTCCATGGGATTTTCCAGGCAGTATCTTCCTGACTCAGAGATCAAACCTATGTCTCCTGCATTGCCAGGCAAACTTACCACTATTGCCACATGGGCTAGGAATTGAATTATATGATACAATTAAAAAATATGGGTGTTGCTCTGCCATCTCTTTCCTTAATTAATAAATTTAGACATACCTACTTCAACTGAGTCACCCCACTCCAGTTCTCTTGCCTGGAAAATCCCATGGGTGGAGGAGCCTGGTAGGCTGCAGTCCATGGGGTCACTAAGAGTCGGACACAACTGATCGACTTCACTTTCATTTTTCACTTTCATGCATTGGAGAAGGAAATGGCAACCCACTCCAGTATTCTTGCCTGGAGAATCCCAGGGACGCGGGAGCCTGGTGGGCTGCCGTCTATGGGGTCGCACAGAGTTGGACATGACTGAAGCGACTTAGCAGCAACAGCAGCAGCAGTTCAACTGAGTAACATCATGGCATTAAAGGGAGCACCAGGGTTAAGGAAGAAAAGTATCAGTTAATAAATTCAATTTTTTTTTTCTTGTCACACAATGTAGTATTTTTAAAGACAGACTTGTATAGAATTTCAATAAATGAGAGGTAGTAATACTAATGCAAATGATGAATTTTTCTGTAACTGTAAATCATTCCTCATTACTTGAAGCCTGGTTCTATAGATCAAGCCTCTACACAAATATATCTCATCTTCTGAATGTAGTCATCAAAATCTACCTGAAAAGTTTTGAACACCTATCTCCTTATTGGGAATATGAACAACTACAAACATTGGAAACAGCTAAGCTATAGGATGATATAAAAATCTGTCAGTTTGAATCACAGATTGTAGTATGTTTTATTCACACTTTAAATAGATGGTTTCCATTAAAAACCAGGGAATAATTCTTGTTATTATTATTCTGATTCTGGTTTTCTGATTTGTTTTTTTAGGTTTTGTATCAGCTTTTTACCTTGAGCAATCTCCACAACTAAATCTCCAGATGCCTCGAACTCAGAATTTATCAAGGTAACTTTTGCCCTTATTCCCTGCCAGGCTAAGAGATCCAGATGGAAATAAGAGCAGCTGCTCCTGGTGCCCTAGTTTGGGACACTTCAAACACAGCTTTAGCTTTATCCCATTTTAAGTACAGACATTTCAAGATCCCATGGAATGGGACACGACCCATCTCCTTTATATTTGGATGCACTTTTACTGAAGATAGATTGCAGGGGTGGGGGAGGGGAAGGAAGGGCTGGAGTGAGAGCCTATTGATGCCAGGTCAATGATATCTGTATTTTTAGAGTACCTTTCACTTCCAAGAATGTGTCCACTACAGCTTGGTACTTTCAGTCATAACAGGCCCTCAAAATTTAGGTGGTTTACAAAAAGAGGTCAGAGTGATATTTCACTTGAGTTGAAAAAAAGGTGAATCTGGTTGCGAGCTGGACCTGGTCAGCTTTGTGCTTATTCACCTAACAGAGACCCTTCCTTCCTAGGGTGGAAGGGAGTCACCCTTCCCCTGATCTGCTAACAGCCTATTTTTACATTCAGGAAGTAGAGTTATTGCAGAATCATGAGAATTGGATATGGAAAGAATTCACGAAGCAATTTATTCCAACTGCAGGCCACTTAAGAATTTTTAGTCTGTTCTCCAATGGTGGTGCAGGCCACCACATTCATCTCTCTGTATGCTGAACTGATTTTACTTACCTAGGCTAAACTTCTGTCAGTTTCATAAAGAAAAGCATAGAGGTGTTAATGGTCTATTTATAGGTAGTTTTAAGTGGACTGGCTTCCCATGAAAGTGACATTTCTGAAGCCATTTTCTTTCATATTACAGTTACTTTAGGATAAACAAAATTCCAAAATCCTCATACATTGATGAATAAATAAATAAATATATATATATACACACACACATATGTCATTTATGTCTGTTAAATAAAACTAGAATTCTATATAAAATAAAGTTACTTAAATCAATTAAAAATGAGATACCAAAATTTTTGAGACATGAATTACTCACCCTTTAAAATAAAGGGACTCATCTAGTAATTATCATCCTGAATATATATACAATAGCCAAATTTGAGTTATAGAATCAGAATGTAAGGGAAAAATGTGATCATTAAGCTAGTCTCATAACTAAAGAAAAATGAAGACCTAGACAAATCAAGGGACTTACTTAGGCTTAGGCTTATCAAAAATTTTTGGTAGGATTCTTTACTTCTTAACAAACCAGAGATCTTTGCACTATAGCATACTACTGTCAATTAATTTCTTAGAAACTCTGCAAATATCTGATTGAAGTTTTTAAGGATCAGTTCCCAAACAGCTTCAACAGAATTTGGTACAACATCTGATGCACTAGAAGTCTCTAAAAACCTATGATTAAATTAAGTTGTGGTGAAATGATTAGGCCTGGGAAAATTACATGCTTGAAAATACCATTGACCCTAACTCAGTTATAGGAAAACAGCCCCTGAGGATGGAAATCAGCAGGGGAATACTTTAGTGCCATCTCTACCTCTGAATTGTTGGGTGAAGGTGTTAGTTACTCAGTCATGTCTGACTCTTTGTGACCCAGTGGACTGTAGCCCACCAGGCTCCTCTGTCCATGGCATTCTCCAGGCACGAATATTGGAATGGGTCGCCATTCCCTTCTCCAAGGGATCTCCCCAAGCCAGGGATCGAACATGGTTCTCCCGCACTGCAGGCAGACTCTTTACCCACTGAGCCAGCAGTGAAGCCCTTAAATTGTTGGGTGAGTTCTGGTATTTACTGAACTTCTCTAAAATAGAGGTATTTAATTAAATCATTCCTAAGGCTCCTCTGAGAGCTCCACTAGTTCAACCAGCATAACTGTTCCTGCTCAATAAGTATTTATTAAAAGAATTTTGCACATATGTTCAGTGAAAAATTCTTTCGTCATGTAAAGTTCAAAGTATGTCTTTCATTGAAAGAAATTAATGAGGAAATGTTAACTAAGCACATTGATTTATTTTACAAACAACTATACTGTATGTAATCTTTGTGAGGTTATGCCCTAGTGCTCTGTAGTAATAAATACACACATTTAGTTCTGAAAGGAGACAAAAACTTGAAAAATAATATAAAAAAATATATAAGTAAGCCACCTATTGAAATGACTTCTATTCACAAAGGAATTTTTAGCCTGAGGATTCACCAACATGGAAAATATAAAATGAAAGGTAATGAAGTGAAGGTGGGAGAAAGACTAAAATGTCTGGGAAATTCTTAAATTAAAAAGTTTCTTGGCTAAATTGCATTGCTGTATGGTAGAAACCAACACAATGTTGTAAAGCACTTTTCCTCCAATTAAAGAATAACATTTAAAAAAGTTTCTGCAATGTCATGAAAGTACTATGGAAAGGTGACCTGATTGCCATAGACCAATAGCTTAACATTGCACAGAATGCCTAGAACGGGTCATTTATTTACTCTTTCTTCAGCAAAATATTTTCAAAATTACACTTTGAGATGGTTATCATCATGGAAATATGTTTGATTTATAATTTATGGGAAATAATAAATTGTATTTGTTTTACAGAAATAGGCATCAGATTCAATATTTCTAGAAGGTATTTATTCTACATAAATGCTTATTAGTATGCACACTACATATCAAATTGTTTGATGTTAACGAATACAGTCATAATAAAATGCAGTCTAAATGTTTGTCAGGCAGGAACCTTTATAACCTGGAGATTAAGACTAAACCATATGACTTTCTTTCCTGAAGCTTTCAACTTATTCACCTCCTTGACATAGGGCTTTCATCACGGTACCTGGAACTCATGGTTGCAACCTGCTTCTTCATGCACTTGACCTTCCCCACTGAACTGTATTTGAGGACAGAAAACATACCTATCTTCATAAGCTCAGATTAGAACTATTTCTAAGACATATTAAATGTTTTTAAACTAATTAATGAAAATTAAGGTCTGTGTTTTGGTGACATTACTACACTTACTATCCATATGAACAAAGTTAATGATCCTCTCTGACCCCACACCCGAATGTGAAAAAGGAGAATAACAGTGATTACCTGGCCATCTCACAGAGGGATTGTATCAATCAAATGGAAAAGAGGATGCGATTGTAACTGGTTTTAAAAATGAATTATTATTTAATTCAATTTTTCATATTTTTTGGTGGTCACCACTTAGTAAAAAAGAAAAAAAGTATTACAGCACTAAATAAGAGAAAATAAATTTACACAGGATTGCACTTTGGACATTAAAATGGTTTGTTTTCCTTTAAACTATATGACATTAAGAACTTCCCAGAAAGATTACCTACTAACGTGAGAAACCAGTGCAATTGAATTAAAAATGTTATCAAGCAGTATTCATTATTCATTTCATCCATTAGGTCATATCCCCACTGTTGTCTCATGATTCTGTGCTTTTCACCCTTCAGGCTGGTTTACCTCAGAACATGGATATAAAGGATAAAAGAGAGCACAGACTCATAGAATCTGATCACTTTCTTTCTGTATCACATTGATTTCTCTTTCGTATCTAGTACCTTTCCTATGGGCTTCCCTGGTGGCTCAGATGGTAAAGCAACTGCAATGTGGGGGACCTGGGTTCGATCCCTGGATCGGGAAGATCCACTGGAGAAGGAAATGGCAACCCACTCCAGTACTCTTGCCTGGAAAATTCCATGGACAGAGGAGCCTTGTAGGCTACAGTCCATGGGGTCACAGAGATTTGGACACGACTGAGCAACTTCACTTCACTTCACCTTTCCTATATCTGTTCCAGTTCAGTGTCTTTTCAACCACTGGTGAAATAAATACATGTCAAGTTGCCTCTCTCAAATCTCCTTTAGACATATTACTTGCTGAATAAATCCTCATTGGTTGATTTATTATATTGCTCTCATTGTCCTAGTCTCTTGCCTCAAAATCCGCATCTGTCTCGCTTTTTAGTTCCCCAATGAAAGATTGGAAACTCTCTCAAACCCAACCTGGGATCGGTACACAGTATGTGGAACAACTATATAGAAATCCAATGTTCAAGGAAGTCTTCATATACTTACACTTACTGAGGGTGGGAATTTGAAAATTATCAAGTCCAATATTTTCAATTTAAGGATGAGAAGGAGAGAAGGGGGAGGGCTCATGGTTCAAGCTCACTGAGCTTATTAGAAGCAGAGTTAGAATTAGAACTTTAGTTTCTGGACTCCTAATTTAGAGCTCTTTCCACTAAACAATTCCATCCCCTTTTCTAGCGCTAAAGTCTTAAATACTCAGAATTGTTTAGTACCTTTAAATGGCCTAGTGTAAATTCCAAGGACTATTAGGCTTCATTCCTCCTGGGGTCACCCTGACACACAGCCCTAAGCCAGCCATTTTCAGATCGACCCAGGGACCAAAGAAGGTATCTGTGTTATTGAGTGTGGTTACATTAGTGACTACAAGTATCTGCAGTTTTAAGGACTCTTTACGGATCGCGTTTCCCTGCAAGTTGCACTGCAATGACCCAGACACAACACTGACAGCTGTGGAGTAAATAAATAAAAACAGAGTATTTTGATCCGAGTGGGGGGGAGGGGCCAGTGAGAGGTTGGGGACAAGAGGAGAAAGAGGCAGACAGAATGAAGTGGCCACAGCTGTGAAAAAGAACAGATGCTGGCCAGGAGAGAGGGAGAGAGCAAGAAGGGAGGAGAGGGAAGATTAGGGTTCTGCTAATGTCAGAAATATTGAGGCTCTTGGAAAGGGATACAAATACTTGGGACAGGTGGGAAGTGTTTACATTAAAACCAGAATATCAAATGCCTTCCTAGATGCTAGCCAGATCGTTAAAGACCCAAGTTGACCCAAAGGAAAAACTGAAGTCCTTAACTAGGGAACCCATTACGGAGAAAGCCTCCAGAATTCTTTATATTCCATTCAAGTTACTGGCCATCAGCTGTGTGTGGCTGGACATCAGCTGTGTGTGTCAACATATTGTGCTGTAGCCTCGTGGATCTCAGTGTGGTCCTCAAATGAATACTATTAGCATCACTAAAGACACGGATAGAAATGTAGTTCTTCCGAGACCTGTTCAGACCTACTGAATCAGGAAATTGAGGGTAGGGCCCAAAATCTGTGTTTTAACCAACCTTCTAGGTGATTTTGGTGCTCCAGATTGACAGCCTTTGCTCTACTTGCATGATACCGCTCACCTTCCTCAGGGTTCTCCATAAATCCGTCACACCAGGCAACAGGCCTCCCAGTGACCTCACACCTTGTCTGCAGGACTCATGCCCTGACGTTACCCAGCAGAAGTCTCTCCAGAGGGGCAACAGAGGCGAGAGACTCATAACATGTACTCCCAACAGCTGGGACAATAAACCAAATAAAGCCACAGGACAAAACTGAAATCCATGCATTGAGATTCCATTTAGTAAGTGATATCTGAGCAGAGACTGACCCCATGCAAGAGCAGCAAACTCAATCTCTCGGCCATTTTAAACACCCTCTGCAGTGCCTTTCATTTAAGGAATACAAAACACTATCCATTAGGTTACTGAACTTGAGTGTCTAGAGGAGATTTGGAAAGTTTGGTGGCAAGAAGTTCAGTTTTACATGGAGAAAAATGTATTCCTTATCCCTTGGAACTATTCTGGGGCATTGATTATATAGTGGCTAGGAGTCAAGCGATCTAGCTTCCAGTGCTACCTCTTCTACTGATCTCTAGAGAGTCACTGTACTTTCTCACCCCTCTTCTTCCCACCCTGCATCCCAGAAATGATGAGCTTGATTAGAGAGGATGCTTAAAATCTTTTTTCAGCTCTCAGAGATAATATCTCTGTAGTGAAGCTGGCTGGTTAGCAAAGCCAATTAGAGCAACTAATTAGGTGAGGCTTCGAAGTTCAGTTCTCTGTGTGGTCTGTAGAGCTTGGCTCAGTACAGTTCATTCTGCTTTAATGAACATTGGTTTCCAAGGACTCTGGTGGATCACTCTGTATATAATAGCACCAAGAGACTGATCACCACTTGGAGAGACTGACTAAAAGTACACATTGCTTTGTACCCTATAGTGTCATGGCCTCAACCATAAGGACATCACAAAATTTTTATTAAAGAAACAACCTTTGAGGTAGACTAGAAAAGAGTTTCTAAGACCAGGAAACCACCTCCTAATTTCCTGGGACCTTTTCCACTAGGTCCTGCCCTTATGTTAAATACCTCAACATATCTAAGGCAAAGGGGTCTCGCTTTGCCAAAAGACACTTTCCTAAAATTACTGAATATCCAAACTGGAGATTTTTTAAAAAGGAAAATGCCAGAAACTGACTACTTACGTAGTACTAACCCGGTACTAGAAATATACTTTATCATGATTACTTTATCACATTGAGGAACTCTAATCTTACCTTCCCATTTCACCAGTGGAAACCTGGAATTCTCAGGTGAGAAACCTGAGATGATAGCTCACACCTTTACTTAAAGCAATTGGGTGATCTCCGCAATCTCTTGTTCCCTTTCCTCACATTCTCCCACAATCACCACCACCCCAAGTCTCATTATCCCCCCAGAAAAACTTAGAGGTAATACAGAAGTAAGAAAACATGGGAAAGGAAATATCCTTTTGATTTTTTTTTCTTTCCTACTGCCCACTATAATAAAGAAAATCCCAAGGATAATTAAGGGCTAGCTCAAAAGAACACATGGGCAATTGTTTTTGTGTACCCAGGCTTCTCTGTCCATGGAATTCTCCAGGCAAGAAATATTGGAATGGGTAGCCGTTCCCTTCTCCAGGGGATCTTCTTGACCCAGGGATTGAACCTGGGTCTCCTGCATTGCAGGAGGATTCTTTACGATCTGAGTCACCAGAGAATCAGCATTTGAAGAAACTTTGTTTAGTTGTAGATCCTGGGCTTCTAACCCCTATTCTATGTCCCCTTGGGAACAGATGGCATTTATTAACACCTATGTTGTCTTTCATGGCTTATAAACCTTAATACCCTCCATCTTATTTAATCCTCATAAACTGTGGGAAGGTGTCACAGTAGAAACTATTATATTAAACCTCATGAAAGGGATGAAAACACTGAGACCATGTAAAGTTAAGGAACTGGTCTCATATTTTACAGGTGGAAAGGGCAGAAACAGAATTTCTGGATCTAAGCACATTACATCTCTCTTCATAATACAATGATATCTCTTGCTTGCAAACCAAGCAAGAGATCCATCATGGAGATGTATGGCCAAGCTTCAAGTCCAAGCTTCACGTCCAAGCCATCTTGGCTGAAAAGTCAATCTCACTTGCCCCTGGAGAAGATGGGAGAAGCGCAGGAAGAGCCCAGAGATCTTGGCAGTGATGTAAGATGCACTCACCACTTTCTCCTCTCACCACTGAGTCTCAGGTTATAAATATGAGGGGAGAATGAGAGTGGCAATCATGGAAGATGGCTGTTCTTCTTGATGACCTGCAAGTATCTCCTTATTTGGCTTCTTATTTTTCTGTCTATATCAGAGGATCTCTAAGCTCTGACTTCTGCTAATCCCACTGGCCCTGCGCAGTCAGCTTAGAGTACGAGTTAGGACTCCTCTGCTTTCCGCTTTGCTCCAGGGTCATGGCTGCCATTCCTGTGGTTCTCCACCTCCAAGTGCCATACCCCCCCTGTGGCTGTCTCTGCTGAGTGCATTCTCATCACACTCCTTGGCAAAGTGTGCCTTGTGGTCTGGTGAGTCCACATCACATATTTAAGTACATTCAAAAACAGAATATAAATAATCATATTCAGTTTAACCCTTAACCGACATTGATTTTTATATAAAAGGAAAAATCTCTTTTTTACAAACACGTTTTACAGGCACTGGCCTTCTTATCCCCAAAAGCAAACAAAACATTAAAAAAGAAGAGAAAAGAAGGGTCTATGTGACACAGTTATTGAATTATTCAAATGCTGGTTTCATTAAAATTTTCAATGATTTTTAATGAAAAATAAAATTATTTTTCAATTACTCCATTGCTGCTTCAAAATATGTAGAGTCTTGTCTTCCCTCATATGTCCATATTTATTGGCCATCAAAACTGTATGTTATATATTTGAAAGATCACACAAATTTTGACATACATAGTATTATAACATGCTAAGCTATAAATGTATAGGGTTTCCCAGGTGGCTCAGCAGTAAAGAATCTGTCTGCAATGCAGGAGATGTAGGTTTGATACCTGGGTTGGGAAGATACCCTGGAGAAGGAAATGGCAACCCACTCCAGTGTTCTTGCCTGGGAAATCCCATGGACAGAGGAGCCTGGCGGGCTATAGTCCATAGAGTTGCAGAGTCAGACACGACTTAACGACTAACCAACAACATAAATTCAGAAGCCTAATGAAAAGCTCCAAGTGCAAAAGCTGATTATTAACCTTTTCTCTTTTCTTTGATCTTAGGCAAAACTTTTAATATTTCTGGTCCTCAGTTTCCATATCTATAAAGTGGAAAAAATAATCTTCACCTTGCCTCCTTCACTGTATCACAGAATTTTTGTATATATTAAAAGAAAACATTCACAGTAAACAATCTGGAAAACTGTATGGCATCGTACATGTGAGGCATTTTTACTGTGATTATATTTATTTCACTTTTTAACTTTCTCCTCAAGCTCTTCACCATGTAATGTGAATCTGCCATCATATTACAGATGTTCCTCTCTTTAGCTGTTTCTATGTCCTAGTAATACATGACCATTCTGCTTGAGGACTGCACAAATGTTTTCATCATTGTTATTTATTTTCTTGGTTATCTGTAATTTGTTACCGTCATGTTATTGTTTTAAAATTTAGGCATGCCAGATGCCAGGTTTTATCCTGAAGATGCAGGTTTGTATTATATTTATTTGCTAGTGGCTAAAGCAGCAATTTATCTTTTTATTAATTTTTCTATTATTTTATGATGTCTTGGGGTTTTTATTGGAAAATCACATTCAATATTTCAATCAGAATATTTATTCAAGCTATTCCATACTTTAACACCAGAGCATAATAAAGTTGTTGTTACATCAGAAAAAATGTTTTTCTTTTTGTTAAGAGTAAAAGAATCAGAAATCACTGTTGATAGTTTAGATGTCTGCCAGTCACAGACACCTTAAATCTGAATTAGCAAGTATACATACATATACCCACACTAAAGGCAATGAAATTTAAATTGCTTTACTAATACTGTGGTGGCAGCTGTAAGATTTTAGAAAAGTTTTCTTTCCTCTGAGCCTCAGTTTCTCATCATTAAAATGAGATTAGTAACACTCCCTTTATATGACTTATAGCTGATTATGGGGAACAATTATAACAGTAGATATGAATGCAATTGATAAACTGTAGAAAGTGACCAGACAGGGAGAGAATATGTTTCCCAAATTTGTTGGCCCTGATGGTATTTGCAGGTAGAGCAAAGCCAGGGACCAGGGCCGACATTCACAGTCCATGAATCATCACTTGAATCCTCAGCTGTAAAGTGAAAGGCAAGTCTGAGCCATTCTTTGATTTGTTGTGGTTTTATGCCTTTGAAAGCCACGCCTACCTATATAAGAATGCAGAACTTATAAGAAATTCATTTGAAGTGCTTGTTCTGTTGGGTACAGCAACCTGGGACCCAACCCTTTCATAATGAACTCAGGTTGCTTTTGTTAATGGCTTGTGTCTGGTTTCCAAACTTGCCCTTATGTAACCCCAGAGTCTTAATTCAGTCTCAAACTTTAATGAAGACAGAAACCTCGCACATCAGGGCAAAGAACCCTTGTTCTTACAGACCTCCAATCAGCACAGCTTAGGTGTCCAAGGCTACACAAAAGATGCTAGTGTTTCAGGGATTTAACAACTAGGCAGAGGCATCCAGATCTCACCCTGAGCTCATTACCATAACCCAGATTAAGAGCACTCTGCTGTGTGCTGTGCTTAGTCACTCAGTCGTGTCCGACTCTTTGTGACCCCATGGACTGTAGCCGTCAGGCTCCTTTGTCCATGGGGATTCTCCAGGCAAGAATACTGGAGTGGGTTACCAGGCCCTCCTCCAGGGAATCTTCCCAACCCAGGGACTGAACCAAGGTCTCCTGGATTGCAGGCAGATTCTTTACCATCTGAACCACCAGGGAAGCCCAAGAATACTGGAGTGGGTATCCTCTCCAAAGGATCTTCCTGACCGAGATATCGAACTGGGGTCTCCTGCATTGCAGGTGGATTCTTGAGCTGAGCTACCAGGGAAGCCCCCTCCTCTGCCTCCTACCCAGCTATTCCCATTCCAGGACAGACACAGAGACCACGAAATTGCTGTGTGCGCCCAAGCGGGTGATGCAGTAATCCTCAGCTCCTGGATCATCGTACGGCCAGGGAAATGTTAAAAAGCACCAGACCTCGGGTAGCCTCCAGGGGAACTACTGGAATGTTGTTTATCTTCAGACCGCAACAACTGGTCCATTATTTCACAACAGGAAGGTCTATCCTGGGGCTCAGACGTTGAAGGCTTAGGGAAGCAAGGCCTGAAGTAACTCCCCCTTCTCTTCCACCTTCTGTCTCCCCACACTCCTGGACCCTTCTCCCCCGCAACAGTTCAGATGTGAGAAAAAAAAAGATGGGGGGGAGGGGGCGGACACAGCCAAGGCGGCGACCTTGAAATAGATACAGCTTTCTGAGCAGCTTGCAGTTAATTTAATACTTTGGCTGGGAAGGGACACAGCCTGATCCAACAGGATTTTAGGTGACAGGGAAACTAGAAACTGTGCCTTTTTTTTTTTTTTTTAACTGTCTTAACCCCTTGGTTAAGATACCCTTTCTTCTACAGCATCTGCATTTTCAAAAGTTCAGATATATTCTCTTAGATCTCCTATATGATGGAAAGAAGTCAATCATGATTCAAATTCCAAAATGAGAGTCAATGCCTGGTAACTCTGTCTTAGCTCCATGTGATCCAGGAAATTCATTTTAAAAAGTCATAGTAAGTAGCTCTATGATCTTGGATGACTCAATTAACCTCTCTGAGACAGTGTGCGAACACTCAGGAAGCTGACAAGAGCTTATAGTCAGGCCCATGAAATGGAGAGGGTGCATGGGCTTTACAAATTCAAGCTTCAGAGACCTCCTAATCTCCCGGGCAGAGAGCATAGGACTCAGAAAAACCTCAGCGTTTTGGTTTTCTTGCCACATATGGGATCTTAGTTCCCCAGCCAGGGATCTAACTTGCACCCCTTGCAATGGAAGCACAAAAATCTTAACCAGTAGACCATCAGAGAGTTCCCTTGGTGCTTTTATTATTTTAAAAAGTGGAAGCAGACTGTTGTTGAGAAAAGAATCTTTATACCCTAGACCATTAGGATATTCCTGAGCTTTTAGAGAGTTACAGTAGGAACATATTGGTCTTTAATATGCATAAGTGAGTCTCATCACTGCTCTTGCACAAACTGCTTCAACTTGGCTATTCTCTCCTGTGATGGAGAGAAGGAAAAAAGCTGAATCCAAGATAAATCTTCTGGATAAGCCAGGATGGAGAAGCATTTGACCTCAAGACAGATGAATAAATGGTACTTGTTTAAGTAAAATATAACTACTTCATGGCCAACTCCTTCTTGATCAAATTTTTAGCCCTTAGCATTCTAGCAGGTCAACACTTACCTACATCTGGTATACCTACCACGCCCAATCTTAGGCATAAAAAATGAACAAAACACATTTTGCATTAAGGAAAGGCACAGAGAGAATAAATAGGTTAAAAAAATCAAATCTGTTACCAAGCAAAGTGAAGAACAGGTACAAGTAGCATGTCATGCAATGGGGTGCAAGAAAAATACAGTTAACTCTGGCTGTGAATGTCAAAGAAGCTCATCATGAAATTGGTGCCACATGACCTGAATCTCAAATAATATGGGGGTTAGCTCATTTCAAGCTGAAGTCAAAGCAGCAACAAAAGCAAAACAGTGTGAAAATATGAGTGATACATATGGAAAGCAGTGAGCAACTAGTGAGGCCATGATAGGTTGTTGGCCATTCCCTCCCATTCTTCAGAAGAACTCCCACTTTCAAACCGCCCTTTATGGCAGCTTTGAAGTGGAAAAATTCTTTTCCAGAGCCATCATAGTGAGGAAGTTAAAAACACAGGTGTGGGGGGCCAGCTAGTTCTGTCACTTACCATTGTGTAGTTTTAATCCAGTTGGCTAAGTTCTCTGGACATTAAGTTATACTTCTGCAAAATGGGAATGATCATATTATCTGTTGTCAGATTTCAGTAATAAAAGCAATATAATATTCTTGGCACAGTGCCTGGAACATAGTAAGGATTCAGCATTAACTGTTTTCATTGTTACTTGCTCATTTTAGTTCTCTTATTAGATAGGTATTCCTAAAAGTCAAGAATGATCCGTTCCTACTCTTGGCCCAGGATTTAGAATAATGCTTTGCACAAAAACAGAGGGCTTCCATGAGCACTTAAATATGAATGAATGATTAAATTCATATATAATAAGTAGAAGATCAAATTTCAAATCTGGACTTTTCTATAACCTGGGTTTGACTTTGGCTCATGTAACTGAGCTATACAACTGTCTTAAAACTTTACTGTTTTATAGAGCTAGTAGATACTCTGCTGTGGTGATGTGGGTTCAGATGAACAGCTGGAGACTGCAGATGCCAAGACATGGGTCGGAAATTCCTTGGATCCAGTGCTCTACCATTGACTGATCTTTCTTTCTAAAGGATATTTACTTGGATTGTGACTGAATTCCTTCAACTGTAAAGCAAAAATAATTACAGGGTCCACTTAAATAGGGTAAACTCATTGAAAAGGCATTTGAAACTCTTCAAAAAGGCATTTGGCTAAAGTCTAGGTGGATAATGGGATGTCCCAGGATGCCAGAGAGAATTTCAAAAACAATAACATTTTAAACAAGCCACTTCAACAAACTCCTTATATACTTTCTTACTTTCTGAATAAATTCAAAATTAAGGATGAAAAAGAAAAACCAAAGTTAGCAGCTATGAGGTAATCAAACTTTCAGATATTATAAAAGAATATATATACACAGAACACATAGATATCTAGTTTTTTTGGACGAGGAAATGCATGCATTTAAAAAAAAAAATGCATTCCTTCCTGAATTACCTTCAAATCAGCTAAAAAAGTTCAGCACCAAGGAGGAGTAAAAGGTAAGGATGCAAAAGCATCAACAACAACAGAAACCCCTCTGGAATGGATGGATATTCTAGAGGAATAAATGTAGAGAATTCTAAAAAGCCTTTCATACTAATGACCTTGTAGACTTGTGTGGCTATTTCTGTACAATAGACCCTAAGGAGGAGACCTGGTAAATTTAAAAAAAAAAAAGATGGACATTCTAACACTAACAGGTGGTGTCAAATTCTCCTGTCAAACTGTTGTAGCAAATTATCTTACACTTTGTTCCCAGGTACCTTGTCTCTGACATCCTGGCCAATAGTGTCTACTGAAAAATAGAATAAGTTGAAAATTGGAAACAATTTACAACAGTTAATGGATCGACAAATTTCAGTACAACCATACGGTGGACCATTGCTCTACAAAAGGAAAAAAAAAGTCACTGATGTACACAGCATCAAAATAAATCTCAAAAGAATATACTGAAAGAAAGAAGTCATACAAAAAATAATCATATGATTCTATTTGCATGAAATCCCAGAAAAAAAAATTTATTCATGGTGACAGAAATCTGAGGCTGGGAGTGAGAGTGGTTGCCTACGAAGTGGCAGAAGGTAACATTTTAAGTGGACGGAATTATTCTATATCTTGATTGGAGGTGTGGTTACATGGGTGAATATGTTTGTCAAGGCACTAATTATATCTCAATAAATTCCATTAAAACTTAAAAGAATAGGACAAAAAGAGGAAGAGAATGAACCTAGGATTCAAATGTGGCTTGGATTCTATCCGACCCTGGATTTTAGTGTTTTTACCCTGCCACAACAACCTGTTTTAGAATATTTTATTTTCACTTTGTACTTTTCTAAAAGTTGAAATCTCAATCACCAGGGCACACTTAGATTCTTCCACGGCTGCCAGGAGAGTAAATTGACTTGGTCTGTACTCTTTTACATCCAATGTAAATTTAAAGGAGTCATGCTCTGTATGTATACAAGTGCTTGCTCCCAGAGATATCCACACCAGAGCTGGGCTACTGCAAGGCTTTAGGGTGCCTTCTTATCTATAGTGAGCTTAGCTTGGCTTTGACTCTCACTGAACACTTTCCCACCCCAGAAATCTTTGCACTTATCTCTTCTTGCAGCCTTTTGAGTATATTCTCTTATGGTTCAAGGATCTTCCTCTCAAAATTGAAACAACAGAAAATTATGAACAAATTTCTAAATATACATGTTCCTACAAAACATTTTCACATTTATTATCTCATTGTATCTTCATCAATTCTGTAAAATAGGAATGGTTCCCATCACTTTCAGGATATAATTTCCACTTTCAGGTCAGCTACAAAGTCCTTCTATCTATCTGGCTCCATCTTACCTGGCTTGCCTCATCTCTAATCCCAGTTACCTACATCCATCCAACCTTTCCTCCAGCCAGCCTGAAACACTAAGTTTTCCTATTCTTCCATTGCCCCCAGACCTCAATACATATTACTCTTTCTGCCAGACACAATCTCCCATCTGTGCCTTCTTGCCTAAAACTGAATTACCTCTAAAAGTTGGCCTGTATCAACCCTTTGAAGTCCACCACTAACTGCTCCCAGGGCTCTAAGAAAGCAGAGCACTCTTACTATTGGTTTCCCAGATTTCCCCCTGTGAACTCCTGGAGGCCAAAGACATTGCCCATGTTATCATCTAGCCCCAAGGTGGCTAATATAATGACAGATACATAAGAAGCACTAAAAAGGCTTTTGCTGAATAATTGATTTGACATGAAATTTCTGGATGAAAGAATGACTGTCTAATGTCTAAAGTCTGAATTCCAGGCTCAGAGGAGGAGGCAAGATCCTGATTTTGAGTTCTACACTGAGTTCTACACATGGCTTAGTGGCATGACTGTAGTCTTTTTGTTTGTCAAAAAATGTCTGAGGCCAACTTAAGGACACGAGACTGTAATTTCACTGTGTCGATCTCAGCTGAAACTAAGGTGTGCTGGCATGAGACAGTAATCACTTAACTGCCTTGTGCCTAAGAACACTAATATTTTGGCCCTTCCAGACAGGCTCAGCAATGTGATTAGGAGCCATTTGAAAAATGACACCCCACAGTAAAATGGAGCTTTGTGGCCTCTTCCTCAATGCCAGCTTCTGATCCTTTAAAGCCTTCTTTAGAAACATTTTTTTTTTTCCTTTTCTTGTGTGTTTATAAAAAAGTGAGAATAAGAACTCTCTTCAGAAACTACTCTCAGCCGCCAAATTATCCAGTATTTATTTAGGCAATATTCAAGTCTCTGTATTTATAATAAACTTAAAATTGTCTTATCCAATAGGCTAATGAAAGTCTATGCTAGATTATGTGACTAGACATTATACTTTGCTAAATTCTTACAAGCAGTAAATGACTTTGTGAGTTTGGTACTCGTTTTTGGTCTTCCTCATTTTTTGTTGAGACTGTAGAGATCATATTTGTATCTGTCGATGTTTTTACAATGCCATCATTAGCTAATAGAATTTCAGGTTTGGACAGGAATATGTTGTTGGATCATTTCTGTACAGTTCTCTGCCAAATGGCTCCGGAATTTCTGTTTGCAAACTCCCTCTACAAAGAACTCACTAACTCCCAGGATCATTTCATCCCATCTTTGAACAATACTGGCTATTTCACCTTGTGAAATCATTTTTCCTGGAGCTTCCATAACATTAGTCCTAATCTAAACCTTAGAGCACAAGTATAATGCCTCCTCCATGCCATCTCTTCAGATGTATGAAGATGAGAAAGGTAATTCCATTAAATCTTCTGCAAGTGATTCCCTCATAGGAAGTTGTTTGAGTCATGTTACTAGAGGATCCCTCTGGTTGTTTATGTCACTTAAAAGTCTGCTCCTTAGATTTAGTAGCTGCCATCCAGATATTCTCTGATGAAATACAAAGAGCAGGACCAATGACTACCTCCCTCATCAGTTTATATGAGCCCTACAGCTCTTTCCTTGATCTTATATTTTCTATTCTGCTTTCAAAGTTGCCTTTCAGTTTATTCTTTCATGAGGCTTGGACACTCATTATATTGTTTTTCCATTATGCTATTAAAAAGTGTAGCACATTTTGTATTTGCAATATAGAAAACAGAGTACACAAAGAAAATTGTAATACATTTGCATATAACATTTCTTGTAGCCCCACTTCTGCCTAGTGGCAAAAATTATTACCTTGTTATTTGACTTTGCTTTTTCCTAATCATGTGATTTCTCCAGGTCCACAGGCTGCCATCTCTGATCCTCCAAAAGGATGCACAGACCATTCCCCATACCTTCCATGCCACTTTGAGGCTGCAGGCTCTTCAGATGTACATCTTTCATATTTTTTGCCCAGACCCAATGCGGCACCAACCCTTGTTCAGCGCTGCTCCTCTATGCTAGATGAAGTACCCAAGAACCTGCCAGAACCCATTTAGGAAACAGGTTCCTGATCAGCTATTAATTTCAGATCTCCTCACCTGGGGAAAATGTAACACTTAACCACTCACCTTCCAACTCTTTCAAGTTAATCCCTGAGTAGGGGGAGTCACTTTCTGAGAAACTTTCCTCAGCTTCTCACTAGTTTGTTCATCTCTCTTCCCCATTTCCAGATTTTTATCTAGCCACAGTCAATATGAAAACCATTCTAAACTTATTGCTGTTAGGCCAAAGGCAGTTCCATGTCAGAACCTTTTTTATGAATTTCTGAAAGAACCAGTTTCTTAAAAGTCCCATAGCATTTTCTCTGAAGGTTTTCCTCACTCTCGTGGGCTTTGAAAAGCCTATTTTGAAACTAAAAAAAAAAATTGAGCCTTTCCTCATATCTTGTTTCTGAACTTCTGCTGTAAAAATTTACCCTGAGGGTGTGAGGCTAAAGAGAATAGTTCCTGGAGCCAAGAAATTGGAAGGAGGTAAGTGTCAGACTTTATTTTTTTGGGCTCCAAAATCACTGCAGGTGGTAACTGCAGCCACGAAATTAAAAGACACTTACTCCTTGGAAGGAAAGTTATGACCAACCTAGATAGCATATTCAAAAGCAGAGACATTACTTTGCCAACAAAGGTCCATCTAGTCAAGGCTATGGTTTTTCCAGTAGTCATGTATGGATGTAAGAGTTGGACTGTGAAGAAAGCTGAGCGCCAAAGAATTGATGCTTTTGAACTGTGGTATTGGAGAAGACTCTTGAGAGTCCCTTGGACTGCAAGGAGATCCAACCAGTCCATTCTGAAGGAGATCAGCCCTGGGATTTCTTTGGAAGGAATGATGCTAAAGCTGAAGCTCCAATACTTTGGCCATCTCATGCGAAGAGTTGACTCATTGGAAAAGACTCTGATGCTGGGAGGGATTGGGGGCAGGAGGAGAAGGGGACGACAAAGGATGAGATGGCTGGATGGCATCACCAACTCGATGGACTCCAGGAGTTGGTGATGGACAGGGAGGCCTGGCATGCTGTGATTCATGGGGTTGCAAAGAGTCAGACATGACTGAGCAACTGAACTGAACTGAAACACACCAATTGGGCTTCCCTGGTGGCTCAGTGATGAAGAATCCACCTGCCAATGGAGGAGACACAGGTTCGATCCCTAGGTCGGAAAGATCCCTTGGAGAAGCTAATGGCAACCCACTCCAGTATTCTTGCCAGGGAAAATCCATGGACCAGAGGAGCCCAGTGGGCTACAGTCCTTAGGGTCACAAAGAATCAGACACGACTTAGTGATTATAACAACAGCAATACGAACAACATCAACACATCAATTAATACTTTAAAATCTTATTCAAGTTTCTGGAAAATAAAATGGTTGAATTCCTTGCCAGGAAGGAGTGGTTAAAAAGTGTTTATAATCCAGAATTTCCACCCTAACCTTTCAATCATCCAGGTGCTCCTGCTGCGGGGTCTTAAGAGACAGGCTCTGCAAGACACCTTATTCCTCCTACTTTATTATTCTCCTATTCAGGTGAAATCACAGAACATATTTCTATCTGACTTATCTCCTGTTCAGTTAAAATAAGTGCAAGTCACAAAAATTCCTTTTTGTCCTTAGAATCTCAGGTAGTTATTAGAGTCCCAGTGCAAATCATGTCACCAAATGGACAGGTCATCCTAGAGATGCACACACACTAGGAAGGGTTAATGGCAGGCCTAGGATGGTGAGGAAGGGGGTGGCTGTGCCTATTCAGATTGCATCCATATGTTGGTCTGCTAACTTAGAAAGTGAGCTTCCCTGGTGGCTCAGATAGTAAAGAATCTACCTGCAATGCAGAAGATCCGGGTTTGATCCCTGGGTCTGGAAGATCCCCTGGAGAAGGAAATGGCAACCCACTCCAATATTCTTGCCTGGAGAATTCCGTGGATAGAGGAGCCTGGTAGGCTATAGTCCATGGAGTCAGAGAGTCAGGCACAACCGAGTCCAACTCACATACATAACCTGGAAAGTGTTCACCACTTTTTCACCCATTTTCCTGGGTAAAAAAGAAGGTGCTATGAAAAAGTGTTGACCAGAAAGGAAGGATATTCCTCCTCTCCTCACTTGTAAGCCTGGGCAGAACTCCACCATAAGAGTGCTTTACATTTTTTAAATTGAATTTGATACATCTTTATTAATTAGTCCCTTATGGATCAATCAACTATTCAAATTATGCAGTGTTTTCTAGGTCCTAGTCTCAAAACCAGGTGAGTGAAGGAGTGTGTTGCTCCACAGGAAACATCAAGAAAGTCCCAGGACTGGGGTCAGGCCAAGGTGAATAGTCAGAATGAGAAAGACACATTATGGCTCCAGTGAGAGAGAGCAATGAAGAAACTGGTAAAAATGCAATATCTCATTGGCTGGGAGAGTCAAGAGGCTTTGAAAAGGAAGATTTAACCTGGGGTGTCATTTTTATTGCATTTCTAGCACCTTTCCTCTGCATCCCAGTTTTACCATAATCCACTGTGAGCTCAGGTAATGCAAACTCATTTTCACATCAGCAAAAGGGATTAAGAAGGTAAATCTTCAGAGGGAGAAAATATCCATGATGTATTTTAAAGCTGAATGCTATATAAATGATTTTCCATCCACTCTTTTTTACTATTCATGCCTCAGTTCACTGTCATGCCCATGAATAAATGAAATTTAACAAATGTTGTTTGGTTCACAGTGACCCAGAATCACCCTAGAAGCTGAAGATCAGCTGTGTTCCATTCCAGGGGCTCTTAGAGCATGAATGTGAAGGCCTTGGAGATAAACAAAATCAAAAGACTTCCACAGTCTTTTCAAACTTGTTTTGATAAACAAAATATCACGTACCCACATTTAATTGCATTTGAAAGTCAAAATAATTTAAATATTGTGACAAAAAGGCAAATCAGATCAATGGAACAAAGTGTGCTAGTGTGGATTCATGGTACAAGTCTCCCTTGAACTTTCACAGACCCTCCATAGAAAAGTAAGTTATAGATCAGTGATCGGTAAACTGTGGCCTGCAGCCTGTTTTTGTATGGCTTATGAGCTAAGGATGGCTTTTACATTTTTAAACGGTGGTGAAAAAATACCAAAAGAAAAATAACACTTCATGACATGTAAAATCTATATGAAATTCAAATTTTGCTCTCCAAATATGAAGTTTCATGGGAGTCCAGCCACTCTCACCCTATTGGCCATGGCTTGCTTTGTGTAACACCAGCAGAGCAGAGGGTGTGCAAAAAAGATCATGTGACCTCCAAGTCCTGAAACATCTACTATCTGACCCTTTACTGAAAAAAAAAAAAAAAAGTCTATCCCGTATTTGCTTTCTTTTAAAGATGAGAAAATTAAAACCCAAGGAGATAAAAGATATCAGAGTCATTCAGTTGGTATTTGGCAGAAAGTGAAGTGAAAGTGAAGTCACTCATTCATGTCCTACTCTTTGAGACCCCATGGACTGTAGCCTATCAGGCTCCAATGTCCATGGGATTTTCCAGGCAAGAGTGCTGGAGTGGATTGCCATTTCCTTCTCCAGGGTATCTTCCCGACCCAGGATTCGAACCTAGGTCTCCCGCATTGCAGGCAGACGCTTTACTGTCTGAGCCAGAGATAGCTCTAAAACTCAGCCATCTAAACTCTATGTAGGGTCTTCCCTCATTATACTACATGGCCCGGTGGGAGGACAGTCCCAAACATTATAGAGAGCAAGCCTGTGACTGAAGAGGCTGTAGGAATCACAGCCATGGTTTCAAGATTTTAAGAGCATATGTGAATAATGTGCTTCCCAAGGAAAGGAGAAAACAAAACAACACAACACTGAAACTAATCATGAAAGTGTGTGGTAAAATTGTTTTACACATGTAGCGCATGCCCTGCTGTGAGAAGTGGCCATCTAACCTGGTCTGGGCTGAATACTGCGTGTCTTTCGGTCCCAGTACCTACTGATGTTCTAGCCGATTCCTACCTTGCTACTTAAGAGCCCTCAGAAACAGGAATGTCAAATGCTTAATGTAAGGGAGCGAACTGGGAAAAAGCAAAAAAGAGAATCTGGGCCCAACCCTGGTGGTCAAGTGTTTAAGACTTTGCCCTCCCAATGCAGGGGGCACAGATTTGATCCCTGGTCAAGGAACTAAGATACCACAGGGTGTGGTCAAAAATAAGAATCTGGGAGTTTGGGAGAAAGTTGAACTTGATTTTCTGCTGGAGGCTACAGCTTTATTATTTTTTCCGATTGGCACGCGTCTTCTTTGTTTTGAATAATGGAGATAATTATACATTCAAGGGATCACGCTCTTAAACCCCCCAAATGATTAAGAAATCTTATTGTCGGCAATCATGAGAAAATGTAATAGAGGATTACTCAGAGAGACAAGGTAAATCACACATCTTCAGGTCCCTTGCTTAGTTAAGAGACCTAAATCACCATTCTCCTCTCTTTCCCATGCCCAATTGTTGATAATGCAGGCCTCTCTTGAGGCACAGCAATATTCTCTCCTAAACCCTGTTCATGTGAAGTCAAAGGTTCCAATGAGTTCATCTTGGGAAACGACTACATTGGTGATTTTGGTGCTGACCTGTAAGCTCCCGTTTACTGGCAACTGGGAGTAGAACAAAAGCTTGCTTTGTGTTTAGGCTGTAAGGTTCTTAGGGAGAAAGGAACCCAGTGTATCATTTGCTCAATTCAACAAATATTTATTGGACAGCTACAACAAAGTAGACATTAGTCTAAAAGCTGGGATCTGCTGAGCCACCAGGGAAGTCTCAAAAGCTAGGATGAAACAGTAAACAAGTATACTCCCTGACCTTGTAGGTAGGTCTGTATCTAATAAAACCAGATAAATAGACAAGGAAATAGGAAAGTCAAATGTGTATCACGAAGGATACAAAGAAAGTAAGTTCAGTGAGCTGCCTGGGTGAAGCAAACCAATTCAAAGAATATGTGGAATTAACCAGGAAAAGAGCTTAGAGGGGGCATTTTTCAGGTCGAAGGGACAAATGTGAAAACCCTGCGGATGAGGTAGGTCATGGACTACTGAGAAAACTAGGGTGGGGCTGATCAGACCTTGGGAGGGGAGCAGTAGGCATGTGAATAAGGAGGGAGGAGGGCCAAGGATGAGGCTAGGAATGTCCACCAGGGCCAGCCAGAAAGGCTCCTGTGAGCCTTATCCTGACAGCAAGGAAAGCAGGCATAATCAGAAGGCAATGCAGAGGCTCAGAAGTTTCTTAATGACAATAGGTGATGTGATCAGATTTGCCGCTTTCTTGTTACCATAAAACAATGACCTAAGTTTCATGGTGTAACAATAAAAATAAGAGTAGTTTGTACATATTGTGTTAATATGTACCTGGGATTGTGTTAAGCACTTTACCCAAATTATATGATCTACTCCTTGCAAAAATCCATTGAAATAGACATGACTATTATTTGTGACTGACAGATGAGGAAACTGAGACATTGAGATTGAGTAGCATGACCAACAGTGTACAATTCTTAAGAAAAGGAACTGGAATTTAAATTCAACACAGTCTGCCTCCAAAGCTCAGGCTAAACATGGGCCTGGGAATTAAAAAAAGAAAGCTGTGGTACATATACACAATGGAGTATTACTCAGCCATTAAAAAGAATACATTTGAATCAGTTCTAATGAGGTGGATGAAACTGGAGCCTAGTATACAGAGTGAAGTAAGCCAGAAGGAAAAACATAAATACAGTATACTAATGCATATATATGGAATTTAGAAAGATGGTAACAATAACCTGGTGTACGAGATAGCAAAAGAGACACTGATGTATAGAACACTCTTATGGACTCTGTGGGAGAGGGAGAGGGTGGGAAGATTTGGGAGGGTGACATTGAAACATGTAGAATATCATGTAAGAAACGAGTTGCCAGTCCAGGTTCGATGCGCGATACTGGATGCTTGGGACTGGTGCACTGGGACGACCCAGAGGGATGGTGTGGGGAGGGAGGAGGGAGGAGGGTTCAGGATGGGGAACACATGTATGCCTGTGGCGGATTCATTTTGATATTTGGCAAAACTAATACAATTATGTAAATTTTAAAAATAAAATAAAATTTAAAAGAAAAAAAAAATAGATACAACTTCCAACTCTGGTTCTCAGTAATTGTGTGATCGTGGGCTTTCATCATTTGTTTTCCTTGTCATTCAATAAGAATGAGCTACATAATCCTCAATCCTCTTTTTCTAGTTTAATATCAAGATATTGTATTTCTTTGAGGTCAGTTAAAAAAAAAAAAACAGTAGTTTCAGGGTAATCATTTGACTCCTCTTATTCTTCCTAAGGCAAAAATTAGTTACAAGAAATCAACCCCTATAGAAGATACATGATCTCTCTCAAAGGTAATTCAAATCTTTCTTGCTCTCCCCTCACTCTCTCAACCTTCTTTCCCAAGGTTTGTGATGGAAATCCAGTAACAGAGTGATTTCCATAAACACATGTTGATTGTCAATGGATTATAAAATACAGTATCACTAAGACTTCCCCACCACACACACACGTCACTGTCATCAGGTTTTGTCTTCTTCATGGTCCATCAACAATGACAATAATCCAGGCTATGTTTTCTCTCTGTCAATTACACTTTAAGCTGGTCAGGGTGAGACTTTTCATTAAAGAAAAATCAACAGCTCTGAAAAGGCAGGTGTTATAAGCTAACAAAAAGATTCAGTATTCATAATGTCTAAATTGTGTTTGTTGGATTTGGAGGGGCCAGCAGGTACCTTTTCCTGAATTTATAACCATCTGTAATAAAGAATGAAAGTCATGATTGGGAAAAAAAAAAAAAAACAGCTAGAGAATGGTAGAGGACTGTGCCATTTTAGTGTCCACAAGATGCCAGGGGAATATCCATGCTCAATTGGCTTTTGATGCTGAAAACATAACTCAGTGGTTTCAACTTCAGAATTCTTAGACTTTGTGGAACCACAGGTTTGAAATCTGTTTGGCAAGCCTGAGTCATGGTTTCAAACTCTGTTTCCTTAGAAAAGAATCTGAAGAGCAAGTGATTTATAGTATGTCCTTCTAGAAGAGCCCTCCAACCCCTGGCCACTGAATGGACTTTGAAATATGCCCAAAGGGATCCTTTATCCACGGACAATCTCTGAGTGCTTATTATTCACTTTACTAGTGTAGAAGCTCTTTAATCATTGTCTCTGCATTTGCTTTAATCTAAAAACTGTCAATTTATTAGCTCATACTGTGCCTGAAGCTTTTCGTATCTTCCTGGGGAAAGACTTGTATAGATTCAAGGGATGATTCTAAAAATGTCAGATTGATGTGAGATTAGGATATGAAGAGACAAAATAATATAGTAATAAGAGTATATAATAAAATTTCTATAAAATTTATTTCTGAAAAGAAGAATTCCACATCCTTAAAACCATCCTTAACTCCGCCTAGTAATAACAACTGATATGTAGGTAAAAAGCTATTTATTATAAACATGAAGTTATTAATTCCAAAGGATTTTCAACACCAAAGTTTTAGGAAGCTACACAGAGTGTTCACTGGAGGGATACTCCTAAAAATGAAAGTGGTTAAAAACCAAAACAAAGCGCCTGAGGTACAATACATATAAATACATATATATATATATATATATATATATATATATATATATATTCCACCCCACCCGGGGTTGAAAAAATCTCAAATTTGTGTGTGTATGTGTGTGTGTGCATGTGTGTATATATAGAGAGAGAACTAAAGTTTATTTCTTATTTCTAAAGTATTATTTATTTAGTTTATATAAAGTTTATATATATATAACTATATAAACTGCAAACTATATATAAAGTTTATATATACATATATATAGGGTCAGACACAACTAAGCGACTGAGGACCTTATCTGTCCTCAGTTGCTTAGTTGTGTCCGACCCTTTATGACCCCATGGACTATAGCCCAGAGGAACAGGCTCCTCTGTCCATGGGATTTTACAGGTGAGAATACTGCAGTGGGTTGCCATTTCCTTCTCTACTACATCTTCTCAACCTAGGAATCAAACCCGAACCCACGTCTCTTGCATATCCTGTACTGGCAGGTGGATTCTTTAAACCTGTGCTACTTGGGAACCTACACTTACATATATAGTTTCCACTGGAGTTGACAAATCTCAAATGGGTATCGATATAGCTTTTTTTCATGGAGAATAATCAAAGCATTGAGAAATATAATGTTCAGGATACAGAGATAAGAAGCCCAGGATAACACAAGAGCAGAACAGTATATAGTACACATGCTATAGAGAAGATGGCATAAAAAGAGTCCAGAGATAAAGAACTGAAAGAATGAGTACCCTTTGAAGTAAAACTGGAATTCTTGGCTTCTAGATTACCTAAAGACTGCTAAGTCTAATTGCTATAATTGCTAGGAACCCTACCTGTGACATTCCTGATCTGTTGCTAGTTTTTGGCATCTTTCTCCCAGAGTTGTTTTATGATCAAGTAAAATCTTTGATTCATTTTTTTCTCCTATGGAAGACACTATTAAGATCACCTTGTCCAACTCATTGACTTTACAAATGAGGAAACCAGGGCCTCAAGAGGTTAAAGTGAATTGTTCAAAGTCACCTAGATGGAGAGTATTATAGGCAGGACTAAAATCCTGAATTTTCTAATTCCCAAATCACACTTCATTCCAAGAGCCCGTTCTTAGTCTCAAATAATCAGCACTTTTCTCTTCATCATAGTGGTCATTTCTACAGAGGTAGAGAAATACTGGAGGTGATTTTCAAATGTTAACTATATATCTCGGAGAAGGCAATGGCACCCCACTCCAGTACTCTTGCCTGGAACATCCCATGGACAGAGGAGCCTGGTAGGCTGCAGTCCATGGAATTGCTGAGGGTCAGACATGACTGAGTGACTTCACTTTCACTTTTCACTTTCGTGCATTGGAGAAGGAAATGGCAACCCACTCCAGGGTTCTTGCCTGGAGAATCCCAGGGACGGGGGAGCCTGGTGGGATGCCGTCTATGGGGTCACACAGAGTCGGACACGACTGAAGTGACTTAGCAGCAGCAGCAGCCCTATCAAATAGCCACCTTGTTTTATTTCCTTACCAGAAGTAGAATTGAAAGATTCAAAGGATCTTAGAGATCACCTAGACCTACTTTCCTATCCTATAAATAAGGAAGCTGAGGTTCAAAAAGGATGTCTTACCAAAATACAAAATACTAGAATTTGAAGAAGCAACAATATTTAGTCAAATGTTTTAAATTTAGAGAAAAAGAATTACAAAAAGCACTTAACTATTACAACACCTGTACTTCCCACTATTCATAACTGATAATTCTTCATATTTGCTATATCTCTTTCAAATATTTTATACAAGAAATACAATTATGCATATACAATTGAAATACTTTTTACCCAACCCCTAGTCTTACTTCCCTCCTTATCAACCCAAGGACAGTAGATATTGGAAATTTGTGAATCCTTGCAATCTATTTTGTATAATTTCACAGAGACATCAATGGATGATATATATTCACAGCTCATGCCAGAGGTATAGGGGTATTAAAATCTATGCTGATTTTGTTTGATTGTATATTATTTTTCCTTGAAATATTTAGTAGAAAACTCCTGTAAGGCAAGAAAATTGTAAACTATTTCAATCTAATAGACTTAACAGGCAGGTCACAGAGGTTAAGTGACCTGCCCTAAGTGATACAATGTCACCATCCATATGAACTCAGATGTTTTTCCCCTACAGTGGTCTCCACATTTATCTTTTCACTGGAAAACCCCACCTAATTATCCCTTTCCTCTTAGTTTAAGTCCTCTGGGTGTTTTTTCTTCATCATTTTTAGAAAGCCACATTTCTCTCCCACACCTCCATTCAGAAAAGAAACAATTCTGAAGTTGAGAAATCTCATACCAGAAACAATATTCTCTTTAACTTTGCACTTTGTTCTGAACAGCAGGGCAGCCAGGCAGACACCAGGCTCACACACCATTATGAATCTGTCAGCAATTAGAATTCTAAACCCTATTCAGGTTTTACTTGCTTCAATCAACTTGTCACTGCAGTGAGGATTATCTACTTTCTCAACATAAACATCAACAGAAGTGAGTGCAATGGCTTGAGTCCTTGGCGAAGGTACCGCCATGGAGAATGTTAAATAGCACATTCTGCAGACAGGAGGGATCCGGGGCCTTAATGGGCCATAATTAGAGGGGGCAGAGCCTCCACTAGCCTTTGTGTGAGGCTTCAGAATTCCTCTCCTTAGGACAGAGAGACGTCTTGGGAGATGCAAGGAGACTGCTGTTGTCTGCTTCTCCCTTCTCTGTCTCCTGAGCTAAAGAAAGGACCTTGGGAATCATGGCACCCAGCCCCCTTGTTTAAAGGATTAGGAAGCCGAGATCCACAGAGGGAAGGCTGTGGCCAAGGTCGAACCTGGGACAGAGCACAGCATCCTCCCAGCCCTGGGCATCTCTCACTCACCACACTGCCCACTTCAGAGAGAGTAGAAAGAACCTGAGTGATAAGCCACATTCTCCCCTCAAATACTCTCACTTAGTGGTGCAAAATACCAAGCAATACAGTGCCATGAATATGAGGACGGGGCCAGCCCAGGGAGCCATGGACATCCAGAGAAGAGATTTCTTTATTCCACCTCAAATCCACTGAGAAGATAGAGAGTATGTAAGTACACAGTAGAAATTAATTTGATTCTTTTTAACAATTTTTCTTTTAAAATTATTATTGAAGGAACTTGGGTGGGTAAAGACAAAGATGGTTTGTTATCTTCTACTACTAATAAGAGCTAATATTATATATATTAATGTATTTACTCTTCATAACAACTTTATAAAGTTAGCACTATTATTTTAACTTTTATTTTACAGATGAATAAACTGAAGCACAAAAGGTTGTGAACCTTGTTCAAGGTTATGCACATGGTACTGGCAAAACTAAGATCTGAACCTGGATCATCTGGCTCCAGAGCCCCTGCTCTCAATCACAAGAGTAAGGTGATCAACCATCCTGATTTTCCTGGGACTGCCCCAGTTTTAGCAATTAAAGCCCCATATCCCAGGAAACGCTTCAGTCCTGGACAAACCCTGATAGTTTATCGCCCTGCACATAATCATACTCTTTTTTTTTTTTGTCACAATTAAACCCAAGCCTCAGTAATTGATCCAGCTAGCCTGGTGGTCATACCCATCTTTGTGCCTTGTGAGGCTGAACTCACAGGGAAAATTTAAAATATTAATATGTTCCAGGTACTACTCTGAGCAATTTTCAGGCCTTGTTATTTAAATTCTCACAAGTACCCTAGGCGAGGTACACAGATAAGAAAACAGAAGCTCCAAGAGAACTGGACCAATTGTCTAAAATCTCAGTGTTAGCAAGTAAAAACCAGAATTTGATCATAGGAAAGCAGGAAGCTCTTGAGACTTCATTATAGGAAAATAGCTAAAACAAGGGAGTTTCAACATTTGAAAGTCCTACCTATTTAATGTTTATTCCCAGATGTGGGAATTCTGGCTCCTTTAGAATTCCCTTCCTGAGTAGACTCATGTGCTTCCTCCTCCTTCTGACTCAGCCATGGGATGCAGATCCACTGGTCACAAGTTAGCACCAACAAGCTCAGTGGCCGCCCCACCTCCATTCAGTGTCCACATTGTTTCCCCCTCTTTGATGATCGCTCCTCTGCCGTGGTGTGCATGTGAAATCCTTACCCATCCTCTAAGACCAGTTCATATGCTACGTTCCCTAAAGCCTTACTTGGACCTAGTTTAAATTAATCCTTCTCTCTTCTTCTTTCCTTTAGCCATACTAACTCTTTTAAAAATATGTATCACAATCTGTCCTGCCTACAGCCACAGAATTCAAGGATGAGAGAGGGCCATGGTAGCTCTCTTGCTGTGTTGGGGAATCCACCTTGGCATTATGTTATTTCCCTTCTTACTACTCCATAGGACCAGAGATAGCACCTGCACACAGCCCATAGTTTGATGGTCTCTTGAATGAATATATGTCTATACCATTTGTACATGGAGATTTGGATAATGAAAACAATATCTGGGATGTGTGTGTATATCAGGGGATAATCTCTTTGACTCTTCTAGGCTAGATTTTACTCCAAAACTAAATAAAGTAAGTGATTAAAGCAATTGACTTGATGATTGTAGTACATAGTTACCTCCATAAAACTTACCTAAAATATCTTCGCAAAATTATTTGGTTTTAAGAATAGCAATTCAATTTTTAAATGATCTAATAAAGAAGACCCCAATGTTTTTGGCACCAGGGACTGGTTTTGTGGAAGACAATTTTTCCATGGCCCAGAGAGTGGGCAAAGTGGGGATGGTTTCAGAATGATTAAATCGCATTACATTTCTTGTGAAATTTATTTCTATTATTATTACATTAGCTTCACCTCAGATCATCAGGCATTAGATTCTGGAGGTTGGGGACCCCTGGTCTAATAGAAATAAATACAGGGCAAGGAGTCAGTTCCTACTTTCTTGGTAATGATCCAAAATCACTGTGTAAACTTTGGTGTTTTTCTTTGCCCAAACTGTAGGATGATGGTAGTAGAATTACATGATTTCTAGGATCCCCTCCAGCTCTACATGCCTATTATCCAATAATTCTAATAATTAGAGCAAGTCTTCCCTCCCAGGGACATTCTGTTTCCTAGAGTAGCCTTGGCATTCAGAAAATTCTGGGTGAGTAATAGTATCAATAACCAAGTCAAGGACCAGTTGAAGCCACCTGAGGAAGAAAAGAATGTTCTGTTTGAAGGAAGGAAGCCAGAGATTCTGGAGGGACATGATGTGTGAAATGCAGCCTGGGGGTTTAATGAGTTTGAGGCGTGAAAACCCAAGCTTCAGGGCCGCATTCCCTGGCAGTGTTGAGCACGGCATGTTTCCATGCCCTGTGTGGCCGAGTTCTATTTTAGATGTACTCGAGCTTGAATCCTCCTAACACAGACAGCTGTGACTGTCTGTTAACTTTTAGGCATGGTTTTCCATTCAAGCAAATGGCTCTTGGTTTTATATTGACAGACCTAGGGAAAAGCAGCTTGAGAAGAACAGACTTAGAAACTGCCAGAGAATTGATTGGTGGTGAAATAAGTGTATTTATTGAGACTGAGATGTAACCAGCTTAGCCCAATGGAGCAGAACAGAGAGAAGATTGGTCTATGAAGGTCAGAAGCAAATGGTATGGGGAAATCTTATTGGACAGCCTCCCCCATCACACTAAGAAATGTTTAATTCAGTATTTGAGAGTCTCTTAAGACTTTTTAGCCATTAACGTTCCTTTCTAGCTATGACACACCTCTTGAGGCCTTAACCCATGGAAAAAATGAGAGCACAGATGAGGCGTTTTACCATGCGCCCAGCCTTCTCTCTTTTGGAATCTCTTCCAGGGCCCAAAGTGCCGAGCTGTCAAGTCCTGCCCTGAATGCTTTGGTTAAGTGGATGCCCAGCCCAACTGAGGAAGCTGTGTCAGGACTGGGTTAAGCCCTCCAGCTGCTGGGAAGAGCAGAAGTGGTCACCATGGAAACAAGTACCTCATCAGTCTTGTAGTGAATCACAGGATCACTGGGATACACAGGAGGCTAGAGTCCCTGGAAAGACTACACCTTTTCCCCTGAGAAGAGATAACTGCATTCTTGAAAACCAAGGCATTCTTGAAAACCAAGCTGCCTCTAAAATAGAGGAGATAGCCCAGATTGCTTCTGCCTTCTAATTTAGGCCTAGAGCCTACATGACCTGAGACTGTGAAGGCAAGAAGGTGCCCGTTTATGTGTATTTTGCTATTGTAGCCAGCTCTACTGGATGCAACTCAATGTCAGAGGGAGAAGAGAACTCTGGGTGTTATCTATTCAAAACTCCAATTTTGTAAAGGAATATCTGAGGAGCCAGGGGTGAATTATTTGTCCAAGGCCCATATAATGAATCACTGGGAAAACCAGGACTAGAATCAAGATTTTGCACTCCAAATTTATTACTCATTCCACAATCCTTGGGCCAGAATGAATTTGATATGAAGCTAATAAAGGTTAAATTTCAAAGTACCTCCCCTAATGGGTCCCTTCTGAGGCTTTGAGAGGGGCCCTAGCAATGTATTCCTATGTCAATTTTTCTTGCTTCTTTTTCACCCTTAATTTTCAAAAATAAATTTTATTTAACTGAAATTGGTTAGAAGTGCTGTTCCTTTCCATTCTGTCTCCCCCTTCATCACTCTTCCCCTCAAGTTGGGTGTCATATTTGTGAGATACGGTTAAAGGGAAGTTGAGTTAGGTTAGCATTCAGTTGGGGTTAAGTAGGGAGGGAGGGATTCCCTGGTGGCTCAAACTGTAAAGAATCTGCCTGCATTCCTCCAGTTCCATTCTTCTTTCTCAAGATAGCTTTGGCTATTCGAGGTTTTTTGTATTTCCATACAAATTGTGAAATTATTTGTTCTAGCTCTGTGAAGAATGCCGTTGGTAGCTTGATAGGGATTGCATTGAATCTATAAATTGCTTTGGGTAGTATACTCATTTTCACTATATTGCTTCTTCCAATCCATGAACATGGTATATTTCTCCATCTAATAGTGTCCTCTTTGATTTCTTTCACCAGTGTTTTATAGTTTTCTATATATAGGTCTTTAGTTTCTTTAGGTAATTATATTCCTAAGTATTTTATTCTTTTCATTGCAATGGTGAATGGAATTGTTTCCTTAATTTCTCTTTCTGTAAGAATATACAATGGATTAAAGACAATCTCTTTAACAAGTGGTGCTGGGAAAACTGGTCAACCACTTGTAAAAGAATGAAACTAGACCACTTTCTAACACCATACACAAAAATAAACTCAAAATGGATTAAAGATCTAAACGTAAGACCAGAAACTATAAAACTCCTAGAGGAGAACATAGGCAAAACACTCTCCGACATACATCACAGCAGGATCCTCTATGACCCACCTCCCAGAATATTGGAAATAAAAGCAAAAATAAACAAATGGGACCTAATTAGACTTAAAAGCTTCTGCACAACAAAGGAAACTATAAGCAAGGTGAAAAGACAGTCTTCAGAATGGGCGAAAATAAGAGCAACTGACAAACAACTAATCTCAAAAATATACAAGCAACTCCTACAGCTCAACTCCAGAAAAATAAATGACCCAATCAAAAAATGGGCCAAAGAACTAAATAGACATTTCTCCAAAGAAGACATACAGATGGCTAACGAACACATGAAAAGATGCTCAACATCACTCATTATCAGAGAAATGCAAATCAAAACCACTATGAGGTACCATTTCACGCCAGTCAGAATGGCTGCGATCCAAAAGTCTATAAGTAATAAATGCTGGAGAGGATGTGGAGAAAAGGGAACCCTCTTACACTGTTGGTGGGAATGCAAACTAGTTACAGCCACTATGGAGAACAGTGTGGAGATTCCTTAAAAAACTGGAAATAGAACTGCCTTATGATCCAGCAATTCCACTGCTGGGCATACACACTGAGGAAACCAGAATTGAAAGAGACACGTGTACCCCAATGTTCATCGCAGCACTGTTTATAATAGCCAGGACATGGAAGCAACCTAGATGTCCATCAGCAGATGAATGGATAAGAAAGCTATGGTACATGGACACAATGGAGTATTACTCAGCCATTAAAAAGAATACATTTGAATCAGTTCTAATGAGGTGGATGAAACTGGAGCCTATTTTACAGAGTGAAGTAAGCCAGAAAGAAAAACACCAATACAGTATACTAACACATATATATGGAATTTAGAAAGATGGTAACAATAACCCTGTGTACGAGACAGCAAAAGAGACACTGATGTATAGAACAGTCTTTTGGACTCTCTGGGAGAGGGAGAGGGTGAGATGATTTGGGAGAATGGCATTGAAATATGTGTAATATCATATATGAAACGAGTCGCCAGTCCAGGTTCGATGCACGATACTGGATGCTTGGGGCTGGTGCACTGGGACGACCCAGAGGGATGGTATGGGGAGGGAGGCGGGAGGAGGATTCAGGATGGGGAACACGTGTATGCCTGTGGCGGATTCATTTTGATATATGGCAGAACCAATACAATATTGTAAAGTTTTAAAATAAAAAATAAAAAAAAAAGAATCTGCCTGCAATGCAGGAGACCTGGGTTTGATCCCTGGGTCAGGAAGATCCCCTGGAGAAGGGAATTGCAACCCACTTCAGTATTCTTGCCTGGAGAATTCATGGACAGAGGAGGAGTTTGGGTAAACTCTGGGAGTTGGTGATAGGGCGGCCTGGTGTGCTGTAGTCCATGGTGTCGCAAAAAGTCAGACATGACTGAGCAACTAACACAAAAGTATGTAGGATAAAATTACATGGTTCCCAGTCAATTTATGAAGAGCTAAGTTGCTCTTTATCTTGACTTAGGACTGGCTTTCACTTACATAACCAACTAACACCAAGGTTCAAAGGAAAGGCAAAACCAAAGTTCAGCTCCTACGAGGATACAAATGGTCCCTCAAGTGTTTGGCACAGGAAAGAAGAGGGCAGTGGAGAAGAATGGTGGTTAAAATACAGAAGCCAGGGGGTAGTCTATAAAAATTCTCTCAAATCTATCTCACATGGGGAATAAACCTGATAGACATTTTCCATCATCAACAATGAATTATAAAGTTGAATAAAACTTTTCAAAACTATTAATAATAATTTTATAAAAATACATTTCAATAAATTGAAGAAAACTGACATTTCTCTTTATAGAAAATAGATTTTAAAATGTATTACATAGGAAGAGGTAGTCAAATAATATGCACTTTTATTGAGTATGAATGAAGTATTGTATAGGTGTGTTAACTAACAATGGTATTGTGATATTTTCTGAATTTTTAATTTTTTGGAAATTTTAGGTTTATAATATTTTCAATTGATTTATATGTATTCTGTCATTCAAAAAATAGGGTGCATAAAACCTGCCTCTGTCTCCTGCCTGAGACACCTGTTTAATGAGTTTGCATTAATCACGGGATTGCCAAAAATGATAGGAAATATTTTAGGTGGGTTTTGTGGATCAGGAACCCATAATTATTGTACAGTCATGCCAGCATAATGTTCATTGGAATTAAGCAGTATAGTATAGTGTTCAGAGTCATCTGCATTTTGTACATGAGCAATTCCCAACTCCAATTCACAGGGTCAGTTTCATTGCCGGTAACAGGTTCAAACCTTATACTGCTTCACTATTACTCATCAGTGTTATGTTTGTCTACACCTGTCTCCCAGGTAACCAAACCACTTAAGCTCATTTCCTCTTACAAGATTCAATTCATTTTCCAAATATGCACATTTGCAAAATATATTTGTTCAGTCACTCATGTCAAACTCTTT
This sequence comes from Bos mutus, assembly GCF_027580195.1. NCBI lineage: Eukaryota > Metazoa > Chordata > Mammalia > Artiodactyla > Bovidae > Bos > Bos mutus. The sequence goes on from NC_091617.1 coordinate 77,051,990, forward strand.
GTGACCCCAAAGCACACGAGGCCTCCCTGTCTATCACAAACTCCCAGAGGTTACCCAAACTCCTGTCCATCGAGTCGGTGATGCCATCCAACCATCTCATCCTCTGTCATTCCCTTCTACTGCCTTCAATCTTTCCCAACATCAGGGTTTTTTCAAATGACTCAGCACTTCGCATCAGGTGGCCAAAGTATTGGCGTTTCAGGTTCAACATCAGTCCGTCTGATCTCCTTTAGAATGGACTGATCTTTAGAATGCACTGGTTGGATCTCTGGGTAGTCCAAGGGATGCTGAAGCCTCTTCTCCAACACCACAGTTCAAAAGCATCAATTCGTTGGTGCTCAGTGTTCTTTATAGTCCAACTTGACTACTGGAAAAACTATAGCCTTGACTAGATGGACCTTTGTTGGCAAAGTAATGTCTCTGCTTTTTAATATGCTGTCTGGGTTGGTCATAACTTTCCTTCCAAGGAGTAAGTGTCTTTTAATTTCATGGCTGCAGTCACCATCTGCAGTGATTTTAGAGCCCCCCCAAAATAAAGTCAGCCACTGTTTCTGCTGTTTCCCCATCTGTTTGCCATGAAGTGATGGGACTAGATGCCATGATCTTAGTTTTCTGAATGTTGAGCTTTAAGCCAACTCTCTTCTTTCACTTTCATCAAGAGGCTTTTTAGTTCTTTATCCCTTTCTGCCATAAGTGTGATGCCATCTGCATATCTGAGGTTATTGATATTTCTCCTGACAATCTTGATTCCAGCTTGTGCTTCATTGAGCACAGCATTTCTCATGATGTACTCTGCATGTAAGTTAAATAAGCAGGGTGACAATATACAGCCTTGATGTACTCCTTTTCCTATTTGGAGCCAGTCTGTTGTTTCATATCCAATTATAACTGTTGCTTCCTGACCTGCATACAGATTTCTCAAGAGGCAAATCAGGTGGTCTGGTATTCCCATCTCCTGAAGAATTTTCCACAGTTTATGGTGATCCACACAGTCAAAAGATTGGTTCCAAATAGGAAAAGGAGTATGTCAAGGCTGTGTATTGTCACCCTGCTTATTTAACTTATATGCAGAGTACATCATGAGAAACGCTGGGCTGGAAGAAGCACAAACTGGAATCAAGATTGCCAGGAGAAATATCAGTAACCTCAGATATGCAGATGACACCACCCTTATGGCAGAAAGTGAAGAGGAACTAAAAAGCCTCTTGATGAAGGTGAAAGAGGAGAGTGAAAAAGTTGGCTTAAAACTCAACATTCAGAAAATGAAGATCATGGCATCTGGTCCCATCACTTCATGGGAAATAGATGGGGAAACAGTGGAAACAGTATCTGACTTTATTTTTTGGGGCTCCAAAATCACTGCAGATGGTGACTTCAGCCATGAAATTAAAAGACGCTTGCTCCTTGGAAGAAAAGTTATGACCAACCTAGAGAGCATACTGAAAAGCAGAGACATTACTTTGCCAACAAAGGTCCATCTAGTCAAGGCTATGGTTTTTCCAGTGGTCATGTATGGATGTGAGAGTTGGACTGTGAAGAAGGCTGAGTGCCGAAGAATTGATGCTTTTGAACTGCGGTGTTGGAGAAGACTCTTGAGAGTCCCTTGGACTGCAAGGAGATCCAACCAGTCCATTCTGAAGGAGATCAGCCCTGGGATTCTTTGGAAGGAATGAAGCTAAAGCTGAAACTCCAGTACTTTGGCTACCTTGTGCGAAGAGTCGACTCGTTGGAAAAGACTCTGATGCTGGGAGGGACTGGGGGGCAGGAAGAGAAGGGGATGACAGAGGATGAGATGGCTGGATAGCATCACTGACTCAAAGGACGTGAGTCTGAGTGAACTCCGGGAGTTAGTGATGGACAGGGAGGCCTGGCATGCTGCAATTCATGGGGTCACAAAGAGTCGGACACGACTGAGTGACTGAACTGAACTGCACACAGTCAAAGGCTGTGGCATAGTCAGTAAAGCAGAAATAGATGTTTTCTGGAACTCTCTTGCTTTTTCAATGAACCAGAGGATGTTGGCAATTTGATCTCTGGTTCGTCTGCATTTTCTAAAACCAGCTTGAACATCTGGAAGTTCACAGTTTACCTATTGCCAAAGCCTGGCTTGGAGAATTTTGAGCATTACTTTACTAGCATGTAAGATGAGTGTAATTGTGTGGTAGATTGAACGTTTTTCTGGCATTGCCTTTCTTTGGGATTGGAATGAAAACTGACCTTTTCCAGCCTTGGGGCCACTGCTGAGTTTTCCAAATTTGCTGGCATATTGAGTGCAGCACTTTCACAGCATCATCTTTTACGATTTGAAATACCTCAACTGGAATTCCATCACCTCCACTAGCTTTGTTCATAGTGATGCTTCCTAAGGCCCACATGACTTCACATTCCAGGATGTCTAGCTCTAGATGAGTGATCATACCATCGTGATTATCTGGGTTGTGAAGATTTTTTTTGTACAGTTCTGTGTATTCTTGCCACCTCTTCTTAATATCTTCTGCTTCTGTTAGGTCCATACCATTTCTGTCCTTTATTGAGCCCTGAATAAAGCCCTGTCCATTACTGAGTTTGCATGAAATGTTCCCTTAGTATCTCTAATTTTCTTGAAGAGATCTCTAGTCTTTCCCATTCTGTTGTTTTCCTCTATTTCTTTGCATTGATCACTGAGGAAAGCTTTCTTATCTCTCCTTGCTATTCTTTAGAACTCTCCATTCAGATGCTTATATCTTTCCTTTTCTTTTTTGCTTTTTGCTTCTCTTCTTTTCACAGCTATTTGTAAGGCCTTCTCAAACAGCCATTTTGCTTTTTTGCATTTCTTTTTCTTGGGGATGGTCTTGATTCCTGTCTCCTGTACAATGTCATGAACCTCCATCCATAGTTCATGATGCTTTCTGCCTATCAGATCTAGTCCCTTAAATCTATTTCTCATTTCCACTGTATAATTATAAGGGATTTAATTTAGGTCATACCTGAATGGTCTAGTGGTTTTCCTACTTTCTTCAATATTTGTCTGAATTTGGCAATAAGGAGTTCATGATCTGATCCACAGTCAGCTCCTGGTCTTGTTTTTGCTGACTGTATAGAGCTTCTCCATCTTTGGCTGCAAAGAATATAATCAATCTGATTTCGGTGTTGACCATCTGGTGATGTCCATGTGTTGAGTCTTCTCTTGTGTTGTAGAGGGTGTTTTCTATGACCAGTGCATTCTCTTGGCAAAGCTCTATTAGCCTTTGCCTTCCTTCATTCTGTACTCCAAGGCCAAGTTTGCCTGTTACTCCAGGTGTTTTCTTGACTTCCTACTTTTGCATTCCAGTTCCCTATAATGAAAAGGACATCTTTTTGGGGTGTTAGTTCTAAAAGGTCTTGTAGGTCTTTGTAGAACCATTCAACTTCAGCTTCTTCAGCATTACTGGTTGGGGCATAGACTTGGATTACCATGATATTGAATGGTTTGCCTTAGAAATGAACAGAGATCATTCTGTCATTTTTGAGATTGCATCCAAGTACTACATTTCAGACTCTTTTGTTGACTATGATGGCTACTCTATTTCTTCTAAGTGATTCTTGCCCACAGTAGTAGATATAGTGGTCATCTAAGTTAAATTCACCCATTCCAATCCATTTTAGTTCGCTGATTCCTGAAATGTCAACGTTCACTCTTGCCATCTCCTATTTGACTGCTTCCAATTTGCCTTGATTCATGGACCTAACATTCCAGGTTCCTATGCAATATTGCTCTTTACAGCATCGGACCTTGATTCTATCACTAGTCACATCCACAACTTGGTGCTGTTTTTGCTTTGGCTCCATCCCTTCATTCTTTCTGGAGTTATTTCTCCACTGATCTCCAGTAGCATATTGGGCACCTACTGACCTGGGGAGTTCATCTTTCAGTGTCCTATCTTTTTGCCTTTTCCTACTGTTCATGGGTTTCTCAAGGCAAAAATACTGAAGTGGTTTGCCATTCCTTTCTCCAGTGGACCACACTTTGTCAGAACTCTCCACCATGACCTATCCATCTTGGGTGGCCCTACATGCCATGGCTTAGTTTCATTGAGTTAGACATGGCTGTGGTCCATGTGATTAGGTTGGTTAGTTTTCTTTGATTGTGGTGTCAGTCTGTCTGCCCTCTGATGCCCTCTCTCCGCGCCTACCATCTTACTGGGGTTTCTCTTACCTTGGATGGGGGTATCTCTTCACGGCTGCTCCAGCAAAGTGCAGCCTCTGCTCCTTACCGTAGATGTTGGCTATCTCCTCACGGCCACTGCTACTGATGGTGGGATATATCTGGGGGACAGGTTATTCTACCCTATTTTACAGGAGGAGAGGACTCAGTGATGAGGTGAGTTATTAGCATTCAAATTACTTAATTCCATCTCTGATATGTCCACTACTTACAGTTTTTGTGAAGAGCAAATAAAATAATGCAATAATGCCTATAAAATGTTCTCAGCCATACACAAGCACGAGTGCTGACAAATGTTAATGCTGGTTGAGTCTTTACCTATGGATAAGCATTGCCAACTTGGATTCATGAAGGATTCAGATGCCTACAGGTGTTTCTACAATTCCTTGAAAGAAAATGTGGTCACAGTACACAAGCTTCAAATTTTTCTGCTCCAAAATCAACCACAGATTTTGAACCTAGAGCAAGAAATCTAACCCATTACTCTTTGCCAACTTAAGTGGTTAGGAAATTTTACTGAGCAAGATTTGCAAGGTAATATGTCATCAGAAAACCTAACTTGACTGGCACCTTCCCTCCTTCCCAGTTGCATGACCTTGGTAAAGTCATTCTATGTATTTCTATTTTGATTTCTTTATCTGTAAAACAAAGATATTAATAACTTACAAGCCTGTAAGAAATCAGAAGATAATATATGGTAAATTTGGAGACATATAGACAGTGAGTTATGATTTTTGCATCTGCAAAATAAAATGGAGAATTGAAGCAAAGCAGCAGATGGTTTGGTTCACATTCTTCCTTCCACAAGCCCTGCCACTTCTTTCTTCAGAATTACTAAGGACATACAAGTGTAACACACTTAATATGATTCCAGGACAGAAAGTTTATAACCTGGATAGAATGGAAGCAAATGCATATTTGACAAAAAGTGAAAAATAGAAGTTGCTATAGAAATCTAGTGAAAACTTATTATGTAAGTAATATATGCTATCAATAGAAAAGTGAAAATAAGTAGGAAGGAAAGAGAAGTGTGACGGATAGTGTATGTGAGCTATGTTGAGTCTTTTCCTAGAAGGAAGTCAATGGCTATGGCTAAGTCACTTCAGTCGTGTCCGACTCTGTGCGACCCCATAGACAGCAGCCCACCAGGCTCCCCCATCCCTGGGATTCTCCAGGCAAGAACACTGGAGTGGGTTGCCATTTCTTTCTCCAATGCATGAAAGTGAAAACTGAAAGTGAAGTCGCTCAGTCGTGTCCGACTCTTAGCCACCCCATGGACTGCAGCCTACCAGGCTCTCCCGCCCATGGGATTTTCCAGGCAAGAGTACTGGAGTAGGGTGCCATTACCTTCTCCAGGAAGTCAATAGATAGCGGCAAATAAATATAGAGAAATAGAAACATATTTTCAAAGGTATGATGATTGCTATCAGCAGAACTACAAAGACTCTTAAAAGCACTTGCCACTAACTTTCAACCACTAAGTTGAAATATAGAGAAATAGAAACATATTTTTCAAAGGTATGATGATTGCTATCAGCAGAACTACAAAGACTCTTAAAAGAACTTGCCACTAACTTTCAACCACTAAGTTGAAAGAGATGAATTGGAAGCTTTTGGTTTCTAACACATCTCTTTTGTATTGTTTGATTTTATTTACCATTTATTTGATAAAATATGGGAGGAAAATTATTCAAAAAGGCATTTATTCTTTTTTATCTTTGGTGACATCAATATAAGTTAAAATATCATTATTTTAATATAATACTGTTATTACTAATACTGTTATTATATCAACATTACTAATATTGTTATAATATTGTTATTACTAATATTGTTACTGTTATTACTAATATTGTTATTACTAAGTTTTTCATTTTCAGCATTATTTGTCTTTATTCCTATACCTGCATTATTCAATAGGATAGCCACCAGATACATGGGGCTGTATGAAATTAAATTCATTAAAATAAAATAAAAATTCATTTCCTAAATCCCATGTGCTATATTCCATGACAAAAGCCTACCTTGTTGGACAGAATAGAGTTATGGGATTTTCCATTATTGCAGAAAGTTCTATATCCTCACACTCTAAGCAATTTCATTCACACAAGGTTTCAACTACCACTCATACTGAGATGACAGCCTGATCTTTATCTCTAGCCAAAGATCTTGTCTCCTGAGCAACGTGCCTTCACAAGTAGCTGTTGACTGGACAGAAAAATTGTCTATGTCCCATGGCTCTTCATACTCAATTCATCCAAATCTGAATGTGCTGTATTTCCCAAGGAAGCCATTTTTACTTTGTACATTCCCCATCTCTCCTGGGAAAGTCTGAAAAATCACTAGAATCAGCTGGCTGGTCTCTACTGGTTGCAACTCACTCTCCCTGAAGCTGATGGCAGCCTGGGAGAGGTTCAGTTCATCTCTTCTTCCTGACACACTTCTTCTGGCCAGCTCATCATGTTCTGCTGATTCTAGGTGTGGCCTACACATCTGCTAAGCAAGCTCTATTCTAAAACTCAAACTCCTGACTAGTGCTCTGGGCATCACTCAATCTTCCTTATGATTTTTTTTTTAATCAGTAAAATGCTATTCCTCAATTTCTGTAACTATGACACATTCTGAATGTTGCTGTGTGCTTTTGATGTAACCACAACAAACTCTGGGGAATAAAAAGACTTTTGGTAAAATCAAAATACTTTTTCTTTCTAAAGTCAGGGAGAAGGCCTAAGTTGGTCTGTTGCTCTGTAAAACCAGTCTACAAAAAGGCAGTGGTTTCCTGTAAGCTTAACAAGTGCTACTGACATGGATTGAAACCAAAATACCAATGGGATCAGCCTCACAAAACACATTTACCAGTTACTGAGTATAGGTAAAGGTGTATGGTAGAGAAGAAATGTGGATAGCTTCAAAGAGTTTACAGTCACAGGGGGAAATAGTTCAACAGTTATCTTAAATCTAAGTTAGGTTGAGGATTTGGTAAAATGACCATCTCAAAATCTGATCCAATGTCCTAGCAGGCATCTATTGTTTTGTTACTGCAGAGGTTAGAAAGCTGAACATTACAACTCTTCAGATCAGATCAGATCAGATCAGTCGCTCAGTCGTGTCCGACTCTCTGCGACTCCATGAATCGCAGCACGCCAGCCCTCCCTGTCCATCACCAACTCCCGGAGTTCACTCAGACTCACATCCATCGAGTCAGTGATGCCATCCAGCCATCTCCTCCTCTGTCATCCCCTTCTCCTCTTGCCCCCAATCCCTCCCAGCATCAGTCTTTTCCAATGAGTCAACTCTTCTCATGAGATGGCCAAATTACTGGAGTTTCAGCTTTAGCAAAATTCCTTCCAAAGAATCCCAGGGCTGATCTCCTTCAGAATGGACTGGTTGGATCTCCTCGCAGTCCAAGGGACTCTCAAGAGTCTTCTCCAACACCACAGTTCAAAAGCATCAATTCTTCAACGCTCAGCTTTCTCCACAGTCCAACTCTCACATCCGTACATGACCACTGGAAAAACCATAGCCTTGGCTAGACGAACCTTTGTTGGCAAAGTAATGTCTCTGCTTTTCAATATGCTATCTAGGTTGGTCATAACTTTCCTTCCAAGGAGTAAGCATCTTTTAATTTCATGGCTGCAGTCACCATCTGCACTGATTTTGGAGCCCAGAAAAATAAAGTCTGACACTGTTTCCACTGTTTCCCCATTTATTTCCCATGAAGTGATGGGACTGGATGCCATGATCTTTGTTTTCTGAATGTTGAGCTTTAAGCCAACTTTTTCACTCTCCTCTTTCACTTTCATCAAGAGGTTTTTGAGTTCCTCTTCACTTTCTGACATAAGGGTGGTGTCATCTGCATATCTGAGGTTATTGCTATTTCTCCTGACAATCTTGATTCCAGCTTGTGTTTCTTCCAGTCCAGCATTTCTCATGATGTACTCTGCATATAAGTTAAATAAACAGGGTGACAATATACAGCCTTAACGAACTCCTTTTCCTATTTGGAACCAGTCTGTTGTTCCATGTCCAGTTCTAACTGTTGCTTCCTGACCTGCATACAAATTTCTCAAGAGGCAGATCAGGTGGTCTGGTATTCCCATCTCTTTCAGAATTTTCCACAGTTTATTGTGATCCACACAGTCAAAGGCTTTGGCATAGTCAATAAAGCAGAAATAGATGTTTTTCTGGAACTCTCTTGCTTTTTCCATGATCCAGCAGATGTTGGCAATTTGATCTCTGGTTCCTCTGCCTTTTCTGAAACCAGATTGAACATCAGGAAGTTCATGGTTCACATATTGCTGAAGCCTGGCTTGGAGAATTTTGAGCATTACTTTACTAGCATGTGAGATGAGTACAATTGTGCGATAGTTTGAGCATTCTTTGGCATTGCCTTTCTTTGGGATTGGAATGAAAACTGACCTTTTCCAGTCCTGTGGCCACTGCTGGGTTTTCCAAACTTGCTGGCATGTTGAGTGCAGCACTTTGACAACATCATCTTTCAGGATTTGAAACAGCTCAACTAGAATTCCATCACCTCCACTAGCTTTGTTCATAGTGATGCTTTCTAAGGCCCACTTGATTTCACATTCCAGGATATCTGGGTCTAGGTGTTGATCACACCATCGTGATTATCTGGGTCATCAAGATCTTTTTTGTACAGTTCTTCTGTGTATTCTTGCCATCTCTTCTTAATATCTTCTGCTTCTGTTAGGTCCATACCATTTCTGTCCTTTATCAAGCCCATCTTTGCATGAAATGTTCTCTTGTTATCTCTAATTTTCTTGAAGAGATCCCTAGTCTTTCCCATTCTGTTGTTTTCCTCTATTTCTTTGCATTGATCGCTGAAGAAGGCTTTCTTATCTCTCCTTGCTATTCTTTGGAACTCTGCATTCAGATGTTTATATCTTTCCTTTTCTCCTTTGCTTTTCACTTCTCTTCTTTTCACAGCTATTTGTAAGGCCTCCCTAGACAGCCATTTTGCTTTTTTGCATTTCTTTTCCATGGGGATGATCTTGATCCCTGTCTCCTGTACAATGTCACGAACCTCATTCCATAGTTCATCAGGCACTCTATCTATCAGATCTAGTCCCTTGAATCTATTTCTCACTTCCACTGTATAATCATAAGGGATTTGATTAGGTCATACCTGAATGGTCTAGTGGTTTTCCCTACTTTCTTCAATCTAAGTCTGAATTTGGCAATAAGGAGTTCATGGTCTGAGCCACAGTCAGCTCCCAGTCTTATTTTTGCTGACTGTATAGAGCTTCTCCATCTTTGGCTGCAAAGAATATAATCAATCTGATTTCAGTGTTGACCGTCTGGTGATGTCCATGTGTAGAGTCTTCTCTTGTGTTGTTGGAAGAGGGTGTTTGCTATGACCAGTGCATTTTCTTGACAAAACTCTATTAGTCTTTGCCCTGCTTCATTCCGTATTCCAAGGCCAAATTTGCCTGTTACTCCAGATGTTTCTTGACTTCCTACTTTTGCATTCCAGTTCCCTATAATGAAAAGGACATCTTTTTTGGGTGTTAGTTCTAAAAGGTCTCGTAGGTCTTCATAGAACCGTTCAACTTCAGCTTCTTCAGTGTTACTGGTTGTGGCATAGACTTGGATTACTGTGATATTGAATGGTTTGCCTTGGAAACGAACAGAGATCATTCTGTCATTTTTGAGATTGCATCCAAGTACTGCATTTCAGACTCTTTTGTTGACCATGATGGCCACTCCATTTCTTCTGAGGGATTCCTGCCTGCAGTGGTAGATATAATGGTCATCTGAGTTAAATTCACCCATTCCAGTCCATTTCAGTTCGCTGATTCCTAGAATGTCAATGTTCACTCTTGCCATCTCTTGTTTGACCACTTCCAATTTACCTTGATTCATGGACCTGACATTCCAAGTACCTATGCAATATTGCTCTTTATAGCATCAGACCTTGCTTCCATCACCAGTCACATCCACAGCTGGGTATTCTTTTTGCTTTGGCTCCATCCCTTCATTCTTTCTGGAGTTATTTCTCCACTGATCTCCAGTAGCATATTGGGCACCTACTGACCTGGGGAGTTTCTCTTTCAGTACCCAATCATTTTGCCTTTTCATACTGTTCATGGGGTTCTCAAGGCAAGAATACTGAAGTGGTTTGCCATTCCCTTCTCCAGTGGACCACATTCTGTCAGATCACTCCACCATGACCCGTCTTGGGTTGCCCCACGGGCATTGCTCTTAGATCCCTTAAATTCTGGATAAGATTAAGTTCTAATTTAATCCAGGTCTCCTACCAATAAGAACAGAATGTTGGCCAAGTTTCTTAGCCTCTTTGCATTTTACTTTCCTCATTTCAAAATAGAGGTTGTGACCTTAACATTATATTGAGAGATTTACTTAAGGATTCATTGATACAATGAATGCAAATACCTTAGCATATGGACTGGTTCCATAGACACAATAAATTCTTACAATTAATATTAAGTGGAAGACATGGAATGTCCCTTTCCAGGTCCTGCTTCAGAGTAAGTAAGGAGGAAAGGAGACAAAAAGTGTCACATTCGGTTTGCTGATGCAAATCTAGCATATGCATTGAGGCTCTGAAGCTAGAAATTCCAGCAAAAGCTTGTGATCATTGAATTGTAGCTAAGGTGGTGTGATCCTGGTACCTGCTGTTGTGAGAGCCACTATCTGATGGCCTAGTTTCTTGTGTGTGTGGCAGAGATAATTCATCCTCAGATGGGTCAATTTTGCAGTGTTGTTCTGAGAATAACTTCCACAGTCCCAGCCTGGGGGTTGTGCCTCCAGCCTTAGTAACAATGTCAACATCATAAAGTCTTAATTCTCTATATTAAAGCACTTTGTGTTTAAAATGGTGAAATGGTTTATATTACATGAAAATGAACCCAACCTGATATATGCAGAATGGAAGAAGGCATGATTCCTTCCACTACACTAGGAAGCTGTGGTGGCTTTGTGAGGTATGAGTGACAGAAATGGGCCACATCTACACTCCGGATCTGTTTCCTCAGTTATAAAATGGAAAGTTGTCTTGAAGCAGAACATGGAAATGGAATTCTGTTTATTCTGCTCACCAGGAGGAAACTTCTTCACCATCGTCTTTTAGGACCACCGAGGGTTAGAGGCCACAATTGTCCCCTTCCAAATGATGCAACAAATTATGCAGAGCCATCTTAAATCAGACTCATTTTTTCTTCCCTCTTGATTGTGGGGTATTCTCCTTGAAGCCATAGGTGTGGGTTGAGAGAGAGAAGAAAATGTAGTAGAAACAGGAACCATAGTTCTCTGAGCCACTTACTTACACAAATGCTTGGCCCTCTAAACCTACTTGAACTTTGTCAGGTATATATCACCTTCAACTGATAACAGAGTGTGGTTGTGCTTGCCTGAATTTAAGACTTGGTGAGTCAGACCACACCCAGCTCATTATGTGCAGCTTAAGCTGCATTGCAATTTGGTGATGTATGGTCAAGTGCTCAGTCTCTATTAGGGCCCAGTGGCAATCTGAAAGGAAAACTGCTATCTAAAAGAATGGGTTGTCTTTGCTTAACATCCTAAGGTCTATCCAGTGATCCATCTGTAGGGGCTGACCAAATTCCGTGCAGCATCTCTACCTGCCGCAGATATTTTAAGAACCACTGTATCTACTGGGGATGTAGCCCAAGAGGCAAAGTAGCTTTCACAGCAGGCTGGACCAATTGCAGATATCTTTTCTTTTCTGTCCCCTACTCAAAGATGGCAACTTTTTGGATTAACGGTCAAGAAGTTCAAATCGCAGACTCAAATGAAGTACATGTTGCCTGCAAAATCTGAAGAAAGATTTGAAGAAAGCAGGGAAAACCACTAGGCCATTCAGGTAAGACCTAAATCCCCTTACAATTATAGTGGAAGCAGCAAATATATTCAAGGGATTAGATCTAAGGACAACGCACCTGAAAAACTATGGACAGAGGCTCATAACATTGTACAGAAGCTGGTGATCAAAACCATCCCCAAGAAAAAGAAATGCAAAAAGGGAAAAGGGTTGTCTGAGGAGGTTTTACAAATAGCTGAAAAAAGAAGAGAAGTGAAAGGCAAAGGAGAAAAGGAAAGATATACCCATTTGAATGCAGAGTTCCAAAGAATAGCAAGGGAAGATAGGAAAGCTTTCCTAAGTGAACAATGCAAACAAATAGAAGAAAACAATAGAATGGGAAAGACTAGAGATCTCTTCAAGAAAATTAGAGATACCAAGGGAACATTTCATGCAAAGATGGGCACGATAAAGAATAGAAACAGTATGGACCTAACAGAAGCAGAAGATATTAAGAAGAGGTGGCAAGAATACACAAAAGAACCATACAAGAAAGATCTTAATGACCCAGATAATCATGATGGTATGATCACTCATCTAGAGTCAGACATCCTGGAATGCAAAATCAAATGGGCTTTAGGAAGCATCACTATGAACAAAGCTAGTGGAGGTGATGGATTTCCAGCTGAGCTATTTCAAATCCTAAAAGATGAGGCTGTTAAAGTGCTGCACTCAGTATGCCAGCAAATTTGAAAACTCAGCAGTGGCCACAAGACTGGAAAAGATCAGTTTTCATTCCACTCCCAAAGAAGGGCAATGCTGAAGAATGTTCAAACTGCTGCACAATTGCACTCATTTCAAATGCTAGCAAAGTAATGCTCAAAATTCTCCAAGCTAGGCTTTAAGAATGAGAACTGGAAAATCCCAGATGTTCAAGCTGAATTTAGAAAAGGCAGAGGAATAAGAGATAAAGTGGCCAGCATCCATTGGATCATAGAAAAAGCAGGAGAATTCTAGAGAAACATCTACTTCTGATTCATTGGCTATGCCAAAGCCTTTGTGTGGATCACAATAAACTGTAGAAAATTCTTAAAGAGATGTGAAAACTAGACCACCCTACCTGCCTCCTGCAAAATCTGTATACACGCAGAAGCAACAGTTAGAACTGGACATGGAACCACAGACTGGTTCAGAATTGGGAAAGGAGTATGTCAAGGCTGTATACTGTCACCCTGCTTATTTAACTTGCATGCAGAGTACATCATATGAAATGCTGGGCTGGACAAAGCACAAGTGGGAATCAAGATTGCCGGGGAAAATATCAATAACCTCAGATATGCAGATGACATCACCCTTACGGCAGAAAGCAAAGAGGAACTAAAGAGACTCTTGATGAAGGTGAAAGGAAAGTGAAAAACTTGGCTTAAAACTCAACATTCAAAAAATTAAGATTGTGGCATCCGGTCCCATCACTCCATGGAAAATAGATGGAGAAACAGTGGAAACAGTGAGAGACTTTATTTTCTTTGGCTCCAAAATGACTCCAGATGGTGACTGCAGCCATGAAATTAAAAGACTCCTGCTCCTTGGAAGAAAAGCTCTGACAAACCTAGACAGTGTATTAAAAAGCAGAAACATTACTTTGCCAACAAAGGTCCATCAAGTCAAGGCTACGGTTTTTCCAGTAGTCATGTGTAGATGTGAGAGTTGGACTATAAAGAAAGCTGAATGCCAAATAATTGATGCTTTTGAACTGTGGTGTTGGAGGAGACTCTTGAGAGTCCCTTGGACTACAAGGAGATCAAAGCAGTCAATCCTAAAAGAAATCAATCTTGAATATTCATTGGAAGGACTGATGCTGAAACTGAAGCCACCTCAATACTTTGGCCACCTGATGCGAAGAGCCGACTCACTGGAAAAGACCCTGATTCTGGGAAAGATGGAAAGCAAGAGGAGAAGGGGATGACAGGATGAGATGGTTGGATGGCATCACCAACTCAATGGACATGAGCTTGGGCAATCTCTGGGAGATGGTGAAGGACAGGGAACCCTGGCATGCTGCAGTTCATGGGGTTGCAAATAGTTGGACATGACTAAGCGATGTTTATTGATTAATAAGAGAGCAGAAATTTGCCATTTGCTTTTAGGAGGTGTATCTTGACATGTTTGAGACCACTGATACCATAGAAATATCACCAGTATGACTTTTGGTGATATAGGACTTAGAATTTGTAGAGATATTTCAATATATGTGTCACGTAAGTCTTGGGATAGTTGCTACTTCCTGTTCACCTGGTTGTATCAACACATGATATCATTAGGAAAACATACCAATGTGATATCTTAGAGAGGTGATCAAGTTTTGTGGTTACTAGAATATGACAAAGGTTTAGAAGGTTGATGTGCATTGCTGAGTATATTGCTTGTCCTAAGACCTGAAAGTAAACTGCTCTGATGACTTTTCATATCAAGTAAAAAAAAAAAATTCCAGATCCACAACTGCATACCATGTTCCAAGACATTTATTGTTTCATTCAAGCAAAAAACAGCAATAACAAAAATGATAAAAATCACATGGATCAACAATTGTAGTCAGAGTCAGCACCTCATTAAATGTACAATAATCCATTCTCATTCTGCATTATTTTTAGTCTTATAACCAATTCGGCTTCTAGCAAATAAGTTAAAAATTGTTATTCACAAGAAGATGCAATATGCCCTAATTTTGCCAATTTATACAAACAGAGTTCCAGAAAAACATCTATTTCTGCTTTATTGACTATGCTAAAGCCTTTGACTGTGTGGATCACAATAAACTGTGGAAAATTCTGAAAGAGATGGGAATACCAGACCACCTGATCTGCCTCTTGAGAAACCTATATGCAGGTCAGGAAGCAACAGTTAGAACTGGACATGGAACAACAGACTGGTTCCAAACAGAAGAAGGAGTACATCAAGGCTGTATATTGTCACCCTGCTTATTTAATTTCTGTGCAGAGTACATCATGAGAAATGCTGGACTGGAAGAAACACAAGCTGGAATCAAGATTGCCGGAAGAAATATCAATAACCTCAGATACGCAGATGACACCACCCTTATGGCAGAAAATGAAGAGAAACTCAAAAGCCTCTTGATGAAAGTGAAAGAGGAGAGTGAAAAAGTTGGCTTAAAGCTCAACATTCAGAAAATGAAGATCATGGCATCTGGTCCCATCACTTCATGGCAAATAGATGGAAAAACAGTGGAAACAGTGTCAGACTTTGTTTTTGGGGGCTCCAAAATCACTACAGATGGTGACTGCAGCCATGAAATTAAAAGACACTTACTCCTTGGAAGAAAAGTTATGACCAACCTAGATAGCATATTCAAAAGCAGAGACATTACTTTGCCAACAAAGGTCCGTCTAGTCAAGGCTATGGTTTTTCCAGTGGTCATGTATGGATGTGAGAGTTGGACTGTGAAGAAGGCTGAGCACCGAAGAATTGATGCTTTTGAACTGTGGTGTTGGAAAAGACTCTTGAGAGTCCCTTGGACTGTAAGGAAATCCAACCAGTCCATTCTAAAGGAGATCAGTCCTGGGTATTCTTTGGATGCTAAAGCTGAAACTCCAGTACTTTGGCCACCTCATGCGAAGAGTGGATTCATTGGAAAAGACTCTGATGCTGGGAGGGATTGGGGGCAGGAGGAGAAGGGGATGACAGAGGATGAGATGGCTTGATGGCATCACGGACTCGATGGACGTGAGTTTGAGTGAACTCCAGGATTTGGTGATGGACAGGGAGGCCTGGCGTGCTGTGATTCATGGGGTAGCAAAGAGTCGGACATGACTGAGCAACTGAACTGAACTGATACTAACAGAAAGCTGGAGAACATGTATGAGGCCTGATTTGAAACCTATTAGATCTAAGTGACAGCAATATAATTGAGAGTAAACTAAATGTGTGTATTAGAGTGCTCCAGAATAAGATTCTGAATGTTTTTGAGTCACTAAAAGTGGCTCCAATAGGGGAGAACCCAGACAGCAAAGCAGACGTGGTACCTGAAGCAGAGGGACCTGTGGTGTGAAGGTGGGGCCAAGGATGAACAGGCAATTTCCTGCCACCTGCTCAGGGACACCCTCACTTGAGGTTGCACCCAACAGGACCAGCAAGGGCACTGGTGGCTATTGGAGTGTGGGAACCCAGACCAGTACTGCCCCTCAGACAACAGCCTGCAGTCCCCCAGCTGGGTACTCTTGTCCCAGCTGCACTTGGAGAAGAGTGCAGATTCATCTGAGTGTATCATTGCTCCCATGCAAGGCGGCTTTTACTGACTTGGTTTAAAGAAGCTGATTCTTCCAAGCTGCAATTCAACACCACCAGCTGAAGAGACCATAATGGAGAAACTGTCCTTTAAGATGCTTCTGGGAAAGGAAAGATGCTATGTTGTTTTAGCAGATGGATTCCCCAAGTGGCAGCAATGTCAGGGAACACCCAGAGGCAGCCCTACTTCTTCTTATTCCCCCAAATCAAAACATAAAAGTCAGAGAGTGAGTGCTGTAGACAGTCCTGAGAACTAGGAGGAAGTCTGGGACAATTGGAGGCCACTAACAATGGCCAGGATCTTTGGCTGCTGGGAGCTTCCAGAGGAAAAAGACAGCCTGTGTTCCAAAACCATTATCACAAGAGATTCCTTCAAAGGCTTAAATGAAATCCCCCAACACGATGCCTGCCACATTAGATGGACAGGAGGCAGTCTCTAAGTGACTGGACTTTGGTAAGAATTTGGGTTCTTTGGTAAGCTCATGAAGTTTCATGAGCTTTGTTAAGCTCATGAAGTTCTGAAGTTAACTCACACTCCAGAGAACACTACCATCCGCCATGGTGAATAACTCCTGAAAGAACACTCCTGAGTGTCTGCTTCCTGTTGACTTACTGTTCAAAAAGGAGCTCAAGGCAAGTGACAGCAGCCAGAAGATGCTACAGTGGCTGGCCACAAAGTCACCCAAGAAGGAAGACCCCAAAACACCCAAAAGGCAGTCAGATGTGCCCCAGGTGTCCAAGCAGTTCCTGCAAAAAAGTCTATTCCCCTCCAAGGAAGGCAGTGCAGGGCTTCTGGAGTGATGGCTGAAGTGGGGGGAGGAGGAGCCTTTTGGCAAGCAGCCTCACACCAGGTAGCACAGCACTTCCAGAGACCAAGGCCACAGTGTGCAGCACGGAATACCATCGTGATAACAGGTTCCAGCACTGTGTGTGTGAGTAGGGGCAGGGGGATGTTGCTTGGGAAATAAAGCGTTAGTTAACACTTGTTGCTTCTCCAGGCAGAGGCTGTCCTGGTTGGGACCAAGAATCCCTGGTGGGGTGGGTGGGCAGCCAGGAAGAGGAAGGGCACCACCATCAATTCATGGTGGGAAGGGAGGGGACTCTTGTGCCCACAGCCCTCTCCTGGTTGGACCAGTGGACCTTCCCTCAGAGCCTGACCCCACTGACCTCAGCCTGACCTGACCTGACCTGGTGCTGCTAGCAGAAGTTATTTTCTTCTCAGCCTTTGGACTCTTTTAGTCTTTCAGAATTAAGTTTTTAAAACATATTTTTTCCTTGAATAAATTATACTTGATAAACTGTCTACATTTCAGAAAATGCTGCTGGTGGAAGGAATTCCAGATCTCACAGTTTTCTTCTGGCATCAGACCTAGGGAGTGATTTTGTCATAAATGTGGGGCACTGGAGTTTTCTGTGGACAAAACTGTATTTTTGGAAACAATAAAAAGGCTTGGTTGGGGGGAGGGGAATGTTTCCAATTTGCTTGGTTAATTGACTAAAAGATGGATCTAAAGGAAGCATATACTGAATGAAGTTGAAATGCAGGAGGAAGGCACCCCAAAGCTTAGAGAGACTGTGATGCTCATGTGAATTTATGTAAGAGCTTCTCAGCTATATTCTGACTACATCCCCTCAGAAGGTTCAAAGACATGTCCTTCACCAAGGCCAAGAGAAACACATTTGTGAGGGAAAACCCAATATTCTCTTTTTTTTAAGTTTTTTTGTTTTTTGTTTTTTTGATGTGGACCATTTTTAAAGGATTGAATTGGTTGCAACATTGCTTCTATTTTATGTTTTGGTTTTGGCTCCAAGGCATTTGGGATCCTAGCTCCCCGAATAGGGATTGAACCCACATCTCCTGCATTGGAAGGTAAAGGTGAAGTCTTACTCACTGGACTGCCAGGAAGTCCCAGAAACCCAACATTCTTAAACAGCTTCATTAAGGCTATTCTTATAGGCTAAAAATTACAGTGGGACCAATTGCCATAAAGTTGGGCAATCTGCATTCAGTGAGAATAATAGTATCATGATGAAACAGACCAGGGCCTTATGGCCTACTCCCCTTTATCCCCTATCTGCCTTTTCTCTGTAGAAAAGTTTTAGCTAAAAAGAAAAAGCAGAAGCAAAGGGAAAGAAGTCAAACAGGACAAAATAATAATAGTTTAGTCATTAAGCAAAGTCAAGGACTTTTAGTTCCTCCTGAAGGGCTATAGATAATTCTGAACCATATCCTGTGAGCTGTTTTGTAGATACTGAAACCCCAAACAAGTGGGAGAAGTTCACTACATCATGACCAGACTGTAGCCATGACATAAGCTGCCATAATTCTGAGAAATGGCCTCAAATAGGAACAAACCAACCCTGAAACTGAAGACTAATTATACTTTCAACAGTCAAGATGATGCTAATCAGACCACCTTGTGACCAGTTTTGAGATGACTATCAGAGCTAGCTGTACTAGCCTCCCTCTGCCTATACATCCTTGAATCTCTCCTTTAAAGGTTTTGCCCACTGATTGACAGTGGGGGGAGTTGGTATTTGGACATGAGTCCACCCACCACAGCCCTTTGCCATTGCTAGCCTCCAAACTAAAGCAAATTTTCCTTTTCGCAAACCTTGCCTCTTTATTGACTTTAGAGCAGTGAGCAGCTGGACCCCACTTCTGATAACAACGTGTTGGTAAATCCTGATTCAGGTCAGACTTCTGTTTACTCTTGCTTATACAGACCAAATAAAATTTGACTGGACTGCTCATCTTTTTTTGCTTTAAGGACAAAACCATCAGCTAACCAGTGTCAAAGATCTCTATGAAACAAACCATTCTGATTATGGCTTTGACTCAGCCATAATGGTAGCCATTCCCACTGAGGA
The DNA here is from genome assembly GCF_027580195.1 of Bos mutus. NCBI lineage: Eukaryota > Metazoa > Chordata > Mammalia > Artiodactyla > Bovidae > Bos > Bos mutus. The sequence continues at coordinate 77,071,144 of NC_091617.1, forward strand.
CAGGAAAAAAAAAAAAACTCTCTTAAAAATATTGTTTGTTGCCAGGTACTATTAAAAAAAAAATTAGTTTGATACTAACTCAAGATAAAATGCTAAACAGGTACTATAGAAAAAATGAACAAACAAACTTAAGTCAAAAGAGAAAAGCAGTGATTTCTGGGAACTAATCTAGGTTCATTACTAGTAATCTATACAAAAGTGGCCTGATTTGTCCCTTAAATGAGATTATTAAATGAGAAAAAAGTTATATATATTATATATAGTTGATCATGAACTTCATGTGAATAAATAGGATTATAAAGAATACCTGGATTTCATTAATAAACAGTACATTGGCAAATGGAGAACAATCACATTCTAACTTTCATTGGTCAACCTATATTTGAACTGCCATGTCAGTGTTGAATGTAATATTTTATTTGCTTACTATTTTTGTTGTTTATATTTATTACTTATTTAATTGGTGGCATCAGCTCTTAGCTGCAGCACATGGGATCTTTCTTTTTTGTTGGAGGATAATTGCTTTACAATGTTGTGTTGGCTTCTGTCATATATCAACATGAATCAGCCATAGGTATACATATGTCTGCTCCCTCTTGAACCTCCCCCTCTCCTTGTACCCTATTCCACAGGGTTGTCACAGGGCACCAGCTTGAGTTCCCTGTGTCATACGGCAACTTCCCATTAGCTATCTATTTTACATATGGTAAGGTATATATTTCAGTGCTACTCTTGGGACACACAGGGTCTTTGTTGCATCACGTGGAAACTTTTGATTCCACACAGGCTCAGTAGTTATGGCATGCAGTCTTAGTTACCCTGTGGTTTGTGGGATCTTAGTTCCCCAACCAGGGATTGAACCCATGACCCCTCCATTGTCAGGTGGGTTCTTAACCACTGGACCACCAGGAAAGTCCCAAATACAATATTTCAAAAGAAATGTTAACCAAGCAGAATTGTTTACAAACAAGAGAGGAGTTCAATAAGGGCTCTGGATAATCCAACACATGAAGAACATTTGTGGTAACTAGAGGGTTTTGTGTCAAAAAGCAAAAATAAAACTACTTTGTTGGGAGAGCACCAGTTAGCTGCCTTTATTTGAAGTGTGGCCATATGAAATAGGAAGCTGATTTACTTGGAGTAACTTCAAAGGAAGATCAAGGACCAAATAGATAAATTTCCAGAGGGGACGATTTGTATGTAATACATAGAAAAATTTTCAACTCAGTGCGGTCACTTAGCAGTAGAATGTGCTGCTGTAGGAAGCAATGAACTTTCTGTCTGGCAACACCTTTGCATAAGTTGAGTCTGCTTCTGCTGTGTGTTTCAGTTGAGTACATTCCTGCAATAGGTAGGAAACTAGATGACCTTTAGGTCCCTTCCAATCTCAGTTTCAATAATTTCATAAAGAGTGAGCAGGGAATCTAAAAGGAAAGAAGAGCAGTTTCTGAGATGCATGGGGTAGTCATTGTGGACAGGGTGTGAGACAAGGTGGTAATTCAGATAAATTGATCTCAATATATTCTCTATCCATAATGTAGCATCATGATTTCTCATATATACTTGAAACATGAGAGTTAATTAACTGGACATTTTGTTTTCTCACCTCAAATTAGGATACATCTGCTTAGAGGACAACTGTGGTACACTGATTTAGATGATATGCCTTTCCCTGGGTATGGGGATATGTGGAAAGAGCAGTGACTAGGAGCAGGAAAATGGAAGTGTTAGAGTTTAATCCCAGGATTGCTCCAAACTCACCATCTGCTTTCTGAGAAATTTCTTGCAAATTCCATTTAGCTTCACTGAAGAGGAGATTTGTGAGATGTTAACTAAGAACTTTCAAAAACTGAGTGTAAGATAGCTCATCAGATACAAGATCTAGGCCCAGAAGCAACCTGATGACTTCGCCTCTCATATTTCACATGGCAGGCCTGAAATGAAATAGAGCTAACATTTTTTTATTTTTTTGTCTTGACTTTTGAGGCTAAAGGGAGGATTTTGAAGAAGATATCATAATTCATCCCTGTGAGTATAGAATTATCTGAAGAAGTGGCTACATTGGAGTGGAGTAAGGTAAGAATTGATCAAATATCAGTCACTCCGAAGGCTTTAAACTGAGTTTTTTGTTAGCGTCTGAAGATGTAATGTCTGCAGGGAAATCAGGAGGCCTGGCCCCCTAACTGCCTTCAGAGCACGTCGTGGGGGGTGCAGACCAAAGGTGAGTTTACACATCAGTGACTAAAATTTCCTGCCACTAAGCATAAGAAGTCACTCATGAGCAGCGTCCCAAAACCACAGCTACAGGATGTGGGCACAAGCCCTTGTATAATTGTTGGCCAAGAGCCAATGAGCATTCATCCCTGTGCAAATACTTGGGCTTTTTTGTTGTTGTTAACCTTTGAAAACCACAGGCATTAGTCTCTCTCTTTCTTTCCCTTTGGCACAAGTCATCTCTTTTCTCCACCTTGGTCTCTTGTGTGTAAAGAATTTCTGGGGGAGCTTTTAAACCTGAATTTAATACGTTTGCACTCCGCTGTCTTGCCCCACAAAATGCCAGGCAGAGGTAAAGCTGCCTTACAAAATATCTGCTGGCTTCCGCAGCTTTGTTTGGTCTTTTTAATCAGATACGACATCAGAGAGCTCCATGAGTGACCTTAGCCTTTTAAGAAAATACAAGTAATTTCTGGAAATTCCCCCTAAACAACGGTGACCTATTGTTTTCTCATGTCAGAATTAACCCAGAAGCTATGATACACTGGTTTAGATGACATGCCTTTTTCTGGGAATGGAGATATGTAGAAGGACAGTGGGGCTGGAATAGGAGATTGAAAACTTTAGAGTTTAATTCCATATCGCCAAAAAGCCACCATCTGTTTTTGAGCAATTTCTTTCCAATTTCTAGGCTTTTGCTTTGTGTTCTGTGAAATGAAAGCATTGGATTAGATGGTTTCTATGCTTCCTTAACCCCAGGGCTCTAGGAATTGGCTTCCTTAAGAATGTTTCAGCAAAGGGACAATGAGAGGAGGGCTCAAAGCAAAAGATCCTCATAAATTGGCTTCTCTTTTCTGCCTTAGAGGATGGCCAAGGGGCAGCCTCCAAAAAAGCCCAAGTGCCCACTGGAAGCCTAGGTGTGGTGATTCTTGGCAGTTTCTCTTTTTGTAAGTGTTAAAGAATGCGTCAGTTTTGCTTCTGTAACCCCAATTCCCCATACCCAGGAATGGAAACAAGTTGAATCTACTCCAGCATGGGAATTTTATTTTTAAATAAAAGAGAGTGGCAGATCACTTTTACTTAAAAGAGACAGAAGGAGAAATTTGTAACCATCAAAACTGCCCAAGATACATCAGAAGACTATGAACAATCTGTCAATTGTTCAAATAGTTTCTGAATGGAGGTTTACTGGAGATTTTTTAGTGGAATTTCTTGAATGGATAAAGAACAGATAGAGAAGATGGCCAACCATGACATTTTTATGATGATATGCTTTATACTTAATGCCCCTTGTATCTAATCTTATTCCCAATCAGACCTATGTTGCCCCTTTGGGAAACTTTACTGGTATAGTTCAGATAATAGCCTGAAGGAAAAGCCCAGGGACACATATAGGTCTTTGGTTTGTGGGTTGTGGCTGGTTGTCTAGCTTATGGACAAGAAACCCAACTGTCCACTGGGAATACCACACGGCAAATGGTAAAGAGAGAGTAAGTTCATGCATGTGTGTGTGCTAAGTCATTTCAGTAGTGTCTGATTCTTGTGACTCTTTGGACTGTAGCCTACCAGGGTCCTCTGTCTGTGGGATTCTCCAGGCAAGAATACTGGAGTGGGTTGCCATGCCCTCCTCCAGGCAATCTTTCCCACCCAGAGATCGAATCCACATGTCTTATGTCTCCTGCATTGACAGGTGTGCTCTTCATCATTAGTGCCACATAGGAAGCCCCAGCAGGCCCATAGTGACCAGAAAAATAATTCCCAGAAGAACTGAATTTAGTTCCCTTGGATGTTGTCTGAGGTTCTGCACCAAAGTGGCATTGCTCTACAGGCAGATACTCAATGGTTTTTATTTAATAAAATAATTTGACTTCATTTCATTGAATCCTCCCAAGATCTTAACGAAGTAGGCAAAAGAGATAGGATCATCTCCATTTTACAGATGAGGAAATTAAACCTTAGGAAAATTAAGCTAATTTTCCAGGGCCTTACATGACTGATTCAACTCTTTCCAGACAAAAAAGGGTGTTTTAACTAATGACTGGGGCTTCCCTCGTGGCCCAGATGGTAACGAATCTGCCTGCAATACAGGAGACGTGGGTTTGATCTCTGGCTTGGAAAGATCCCCTGGAGAAGGGAATGGCTACCCACTCCAGTATTCTTGACTGGAGAATTCCATGGACAGAGGAGCCTGGCAGGCTACAGTCCAGAGAGTTACAGAGTCATATGTGACTGAGCAACTATCACTACTTAATGATTAACAACAATTATTTAAAGAATTATAAGGTCCCTGGTTTTAAAAGATTTTATCAATCATCTCTTTAGCAACCCCTTTCACAATATTCACTTTAGTTCCTCCTGCTGCTGCTGCTAAGTCACTTCAGTCGTGTCCGACTCTGTGCAACCCCGAAGACAGCAGCCCACCAGGCTCCCCTGTCCCTGGGATTCTCCAGGCAAGAACACTAGAGTGGGTTGCCATTTCCTTCTCCAATGCACGAAAGTGAAAAGTGAAAGTGAATTTCTTCAGTCGTGTCCAACTCTGAGCGACCCCATGGACTGCAGCCCACCAGGCTCCTCCGTCCATGGGATTTTCCAGGCAGGAGTACTGGCGTGGGTGCCATCGCCTTCTCCATTAGTCCCTCCTGGTACATGTCAAAGAGCAGTGCTTCCCATCCTTGGGCATTTTTAAGTATAAGTTCAAAGACTTTTAAAAAATCACATGTGAACCCTCCTCCTCCCAACCTCCCATACCATCCCCTGGGCGCATTTTTAAGTCCAGCATACTGAACCTGGACTGGCATCTTTCTTTATCTTAAACTGCCATCCAAATCCCTGAATCCTCTCATCCTCTGATCATAATCCTGCTTCCTAGGTCCCACTTATCAGTTTCTAGAATATCCCACAAGATGGTCTGTATGAAATATGAAGATAGTTCTCATGTCATCTCTGAGATCACTCTTCTCACACTAAACAGCTTTGGTATCCTATTGTTACAGACTGGACCTCAGGGTTAAGAGATATCACCCTCCTCTCATCTTTTCTGATTTGCACTATATCCTTTCAAAGGTCATTTGGAAACAGTCCAACTTAGAAAATTCAAAGGGAATGAATATGCAGAAAGAAGTCAATTGTCAGACTGATCCTTAAATAAAGAGAATGTGCTGGACCTTTCATAGACCTCTGCCAACAAATGCCACTATCTTGAGGCAAATGGGGATTTTCGGGCAGCACTGTTAATAATAATTTGCCAATTGTGCCTGCTTCAGAACCACTGCCAAAGCAATCCAACGACTTTTCATTCCACTACTGTTGACGGGACAGCTAAGGATTTCAACATTTCCTTTTACAGTCTGAATAGAAGTTTCCTGCCTTGGGGACTGTAACAATATTTGCCATCACGAAGGGAAAAAAATGTGGGTCCTGGGAAGTGGAAAGAGAGGGAGAGAAGTACTAATGGAAGTAAACAAAGATAAAGACAAAATCAAACGAGAGTTTTTCAAGGTTTGGATTTTGAATGCCTCCTTCAAATTGATGTTTGTGAAACATCAGAGGTCAAATCTTTGAAACTGAGGAAGTAAGCAGGTTAAAGAAAAGACTTTAAAGTTAGACTTCACATAAGCATCCTCTCCCCCCAAAAAGCTGGAATTTTAAAATTGAATACCAGCCAAGGTGTCTCAAATTTGGGTCTTAGGACAGGCAAAAAGATGATTATGTTAATAATATATAGAATTCAGCATTAAAAGTTTTTTTGAGATTAAAAACAAATGAGATAATCTCCTGAGTTGTTTACAATTAGACATAAGTCAAGAAGAGACAAAGAGGAAATGTGAGAGAAAAGAAAGTGTAAACAGAATGAATTACAAAAGTGTTTTTGAAAAAAATGTTTCTTATCCCCTCTAGAATCCATAGACATTCCACAGAAGGCACTTGTAAGACCCAAAAGACAGGAGGTCAGTGGCATTCCCATCTCTGTCTCAACCACAGTGGTCTTACTTCTACCTGTTTTACATATTGGGCATCTGAAACAGATTCATTAGAAGGAAAGATCTGCTACTGAAAAATAAAACATAAGAACAATCAATCAAAAAAGAAAAAAAAACAGCAAAAAGGAAATGAGCCACTGAAAGTTCTTGATCAGGGAATGATATGATCAAATTGTGTTTTTGGAATCTGGCAACAAATGCAAAATGAATTAGAAGAGGCTCAGCCTTGGAAATGATACCAACTAAAAGGTTATAGCAATTATCCAGCTAAACAGAATTTAAAATGTGATCTAATAATATACCTGTGCGAATGAAAAGGAGAAATATATGAAAATTTTTGAAAGAATAAACTTTAGTTTGATATCTGGACATTGGGCTTAATGCTAAATATGGTCTGTTTGTGCCATCCCCCTAAATTTATACATTGAAATCCCAATGTCATGCTATTAAGAGGTGGGGCCTTAGCTTATGAGAGCAGAGCCCACATGAATGAGATTCTGTTGTTGATGTTCAGTCGCTTAGTCATGTCGAACTCTTAAACCGCATGAACTGCAGCACACCAGGCTCCCCTGTCCTTCACTATTTCCTAGAGTTTGCTCAGATTCATGTCCATTGAGTCAGTGATGGTAGCTAACCATCTCATCCTCTGCCACCTCCTTCTCCTTTTGCCTTCAACCTTTCCCAGCATCAGGATTAGTGCCCTTATAAAAGAAGCACAACAAAACTCTCTTGCCTCTTTGTCTTATAAGGATATAGCAAGAAATCTAAGTGCCAGGAGAGGGCCCACACCTGATCAGGTTGGTACCCTAACCTCAGAATTCCAACCTCCAGAACTGGAAGAAATAAATGTATGTTATTAGCCACCCAGCCTGTAGTATTTTTGTTATAGCAACCCAGACAGACTAAAAGAGATACTACATGGAATGTATTTGGCAAGAAGATTAAAGACATCAAAACTGATAACTGTGACTATTAAAATCTCATAGAGAAATCCAGAATTTTGAAGAAGCTGAATATAAGTGGCTACTGATATAGATAATCAGCAGACAGAAATGCAAAATTGAATCTTACAGAAATACCAGGGATGGGACTATGGATTTGGAAGTCATCCTCATAAAAAGGAAACTGAAATAATACAGATTGAGACCCCAGTGAGAGAGAAGATCAGGATCTAAGGGCTGAAAATAAAGACCCAGAACGTGCCCACATTTGGAGGACTGAGAAACAAGAACCCAGAGGGTCTGCCCTGAGTTTATGATCAGGTATTTATTTGATAATGTTATTCAATATACTTAGGTGAATTTATTTTCTGATTTTAAGAAATTTCATAAAAGATCTGAAGTGTGCATTTATCAGTCTAATCAAGCTTTTTGATCTCCTAAGATACTAAATATTTAAAACCATGTGATACTATTTAAAAGTAGCTGATTATTTCAATCTAAAAATACGGTGAGCTGAAACAGAATCTTCAGTAATGATGTAGCTATGGATGATGTATTTATCCACCAAAAAGAGTATCAAAAACCAATACTCCCCCGGGCAAGGGAATAGCCAAGTTTGTTTCGGTTTCCAATGAATGACATTAGCCCAGTGTAGGTCTCAATCAATATGGGTTCAGTGAGCACCGTCAATCCCTTTCCTCTTCCAGATTCAGTGGAATTCTTGTGGGTATTCTGGATAGCTGGAACAAGCTTAGACGTGAACCCAGATAACTGAAGAGGAAAAGAACACACAGAATTAGTGAGTGCAAAGCAGGTCCAGAGACACACCCTCTCCAGCCAGTCCTCACAAAAGTTGACTGCTCTCCTGGAGCTGCACTTATTCTTACTACTTAAACAGAAATCATTTCTTGGAATTGTTACTATTGCTTCTGTTAGTCTTTTAATAGATTGATCTGTTAATACATTTTGTACATAATAAAATTAACTGCCACACCTTATTTATTTTTCATTATTCATACCTTGTACAACATTAAGAAGTCAGTTTAACAAATATTTGCTGATAGTCTAGTGTGGATCAGACACCTGTCATGTACTGCTGAAGATTCAGACAAGTGAGATATAGCCTCTGCCCTCACAGTGAGTGTGTTGCTTCAGTTGTGTCTGACTCTTTGTGACCCTGTTGGAATGTAGCCCTCCAGGGTTCTCTATCTGTGGGATTCTCCAGGCAAGAATATTGGAGTGGGTTGCCATGCCCTCCTCCAGGAGATCTTCTCGACCCAGGGGTAGAAACTGCGACTCTCACATCTCCTATATTGGCAGGTGGGTTCTTTCTTTTTTGCCACTTTATCTATTTTTTAATTGAAGGATAATTGCTTTATAGAATTTTGTTGCTTTCTGTCAAACATCAACAAGAATCAGCCATAGGTACACCATGGCTGATCTCTCCCAAACCCCCTCCCATTCCACTCCTCATCCCACCCTTCTAGATTGTCACAGAGCCCCTATTTAAGTTCCCTGAGTCATACAGCAAATTCCCACTGGCTCTCTATTTTACATATGGTATTGTAAGTTTCCATGTTACTCTTTCCATGCATCTCACACTCTCTCCCTTCTCACCCCAGGTCCACAAGTCTGTTCTCTATGTCTGTTTCTCCACTGCTGCCATGCAGATAAATTCATCAGTATCATCTTTCTAGATTCCATGTATATGTGTCAGAATATGATATTTATATTTCTCTTACTTCACTCTGTATAATAGGCTCTAGGTTTGTATACCTCATCAGAATGACTCAAATGTGTTCCTTTTTATGGCTGAATAATATTCCATTGTATACATGTACCACAGCTTATTTATCCATTCATCTGTTGATAGATAGAATGTACTTATATGCAGGGTACATCACAAGAAACGCTGGGCTGGATGAAGCACAAGTCAGAATCAAGATTGCCAGGAGAAATATCAATAACCTCAGATATGCAGATGACACCACCCTTACGGCAGAAAGTGAAGAGGAACTAAAGAGCCTCTTGATGAAAGTGAAAGAGGAGAGTGAAAATGTTGGCTTAAAGCTCAACATTGAGAAAACTGAGATCATGGCATCCGGCCCCATCACTTTATGGCAAATAGATGGGGAAAGCAGTGGAAACAGTGGCAGACTTTATTATGGGGGGCTCCAAAATCACTGCAGGAGGAGACTGCAGCCATGAAATTAAAAGATGCTTACTCCTTGGCAGGAAAGTTATGACCAACCTAGATAGTATATTAAAAAGCAGAGACATTATTTTGCCAACAAAGGTCCATCTAGTCAAGGCTATGGTTTTTCCAGTAGTCATGTATGGATGTGAGAGTTGGACTATAAAGAAAGCTGAGTGCTGAAGAATTGATGCTTTTGAACTGTGGTGTTGGAGAAGACTCTTGAGAGTCCCTTGGACTGCAAGGAGATCCAACCAGTCCATCCTAAAGGAGATCAGTCCTGAGTGTTCATTAGAAGGACTGATGTTGAAGCTGAAACTCCAATATTTTGGCTACCTGATGCAAAGAGCTGACTCATTGGAAAAGACTCTGATGCTGGGAGGGATTGGGGGCAGGAAGAGAAAGGGACAACAGAGGATGAGATGGTTGGATGGCATCACCAACTCGATGGACATAAGTTTGGGTAAACTCCGGAAATTGGTGATGGAAAGGGAGGCCGGGTGTACTGCAGTCCATGGGGTCGCAAAGAGTTGGACACAACTGAGCAGCTGAACTGAACTGCACTGAACTGTCGATAGACATCTAGGTTGCTTCCATATTCTAGATGTTGTAAATAGTGCTGCAATGGACACTTTAGTACATGTATCTTTTTCAATTTTGGTTTCCTCAGGGTATATGCCTAGGAGTGGGAGTGCTGGGTTGTAAGGTGGTTTTATTCCTGGTTTTTTAAGGAATCTCCATACCATCTTCCATAGTGGCTATCTCAGTTTGATGGGTGGGTTATTTACCACTGAGCCATCGGGGAAGCCCACACAGCAGTGGCACTATAATAATATTTAAAAAATGAACTTGTAATGATCATACAAAGTCCATGAAAATAAACAGCAAAAACAGGCACAAGGTATTAAAGAAAAATAAAAGAAATCATATATGGCTAGAGGATCAAAAATGACTTCCAAAGGAGACATTTGAGACAATCCTCTAGGGGTTTCAGCAAGTGAAATGAGGTTAAAGAGGGTCTAGCTGACTGCTGCTGTTATTTCTAACCCAGCATCCTTCTCTCTATTTGAGATTCTTCTTCAAATAAGAGTGCCTCAGGGCTTCCCTGATGGTACAGTGGATATGAATCTGCCTGTCAATGCAAGAGACACGGGTTTCATCCCTGATCCAGGAAGATCATGTATGCCACAGAGCAACTAAGCTCATGCACCACAACAATTGAGCCTGTGCTCTAGAGCCCGGGAGTCACAGCTACTGAAGCCTTCACACCTAGAGCTAGCGCTCCACAGCACTAGCTATGTAACCATCTCATCCTCTGCCACCCCCATCTTCTTTTTTTCTCATTGCAGAGAAGCCACTGCAATAAGAAGCCTGCCCACCAAAACTAGAGAATAGCCCCCACTCCCACAACTTGAGAAAAGCCTGCACAGCAACAAAGATCCAGCACAGCCAATAAATAACTAATTTTTAAAAGATTAAAAAAGAATGCCTCTATTTTCCTTTGGAGAGCCACATTCTTCCATTTAGTGCAAATAGCTTAAGTGGAGCTGGCTTTAGTACATGACTCAGTTCTAACCAATCAGAGGAATCCATAGGAGACTGGTTTAGGTATGGGCACATGACCAATGCAGCTGTAAAACATATCATCCAAGTCCAAAGGTATTCATGGTCATTTTGGCCACACAGTGAAAACCTGACTGAGACTGAAAACAATAAAAGTGAAAGACCTAAGACATGAAGACTGAGAAATTCTTCACAAAACCATCCGAGTTACTAGATCAGCCTACCCTGAACTTCAAGTTAAATGAGTTAAAAAAAAAAAAAATCACTCTTTTGGTCAAATCAGGTTGAATTGGGTTGAGAGGAGGGTAATTCAGGGAGCACTGCAAACAGAGATATAAAGAAGGAAATGAAATAGGAAAGCCCAGATCTTTGTATTTCCAATTAGCCCAATTATATCCATTAACTCATTCCAGTATAAGCCACTCAGGTAAGTAAAAGAAGGTATCATTATTTCCATGTTAGAAATCAAGGCTCAGAGAAAGTAAATGATTTTGTCCAGAGTCACTCCATTTTCTGCACAATGGTAAAAAAGAACATTAGGAACAAGGGACTATTCACAGTGAGATCCAAATACGCTTTCTAGCGAACTGGCTTGCAAGTCTAAATTAAAACTTTCAAAGTGTATCCCAATATCCATATAAGTCATTATGCATATTCAACCAAGTGACCAATGTTTCTCCTTTTCTCCATAAGGAGGACCAATCTTTGCTTTGAGGGACTAATACAGAGTGATGATTCAATGAAGAAAGAGAAGCCTGTCGTTACCCATAATCACATTTTCAATATAAGTTTTATCCTGGACTGTTAATTTTATACCAAACTGCCCTTGGGCAAACCACTTCTCCATTGTAGCCTTAGTTTCCTTGTTAGTAAGAAAAAAATCTAAACTTTAGAATATATCCATCATTACTATTTGACCTAGTCTATAATGAACAAGGGGCTTCCCTGATAGCTCAGCTGTTAAAGAAACTGCCTGCAATGCAGGAGACCCTGGTTCAATTTCTGGGTTGGAAAGATTCCCCTGGAGAAAGGATAGACTACCCATTCCAGTATTCATGGACTCCCCTTGTGGCTCAGATAGTAAGGAATCCACCTGCAATGCAGGAGACCTGGGTTTGATTACTGGGCTGGGAAGATCCCCTGAAGGAGGGCATGGCAACTCACTCTAGTATTCTTACCTGGACAGAGGAACCTGAAGGGCTACAGTCCACAGGGCTACAAAGAGTTGGATATGACTGAAGTGACTTAGCACAGCACAGCACAGCACAAAAGGGACAAAAAATAGGAAAGAAAGAAAAGCCATGCAAATAAAACTTATGTGATTTACTTGTTCTGTTACCTTATCATAAATTCACTTCTCCTTTGTGAGCCTCAGCTTACTCTTTTGGAAAGAGGCATTGAAATCTATGGTTTGGGGCTAATTTTGTTGTTTAGTTACTAAGTCATGTCTGACTCTGTGACCCCATGGACTGCAGTACGCCAGGCTTCCCTGTCCCTCACTATCTCTCACAGTTTGCTCAAATTCATGTCCACTGAATTGTTGAGGCTATCTAACCTACTCATCCTCTGACCCCTACCCATCTCCTTTTGTATTCAATTTTTCCCAGCATCAGGGTCTTTTCCAATGAGTTGACTTTTCACATCAGGTGGCCAAAGTATTGGAACTTCAACAACTCAGAAGTTAAAAAAAATAGTGACTTTATGATAAACAACATAAAGTTTGCTAGAGTGCATTGATATCTGTGGGTTTTCAATAAAGTAATAGTTACCTAATTAGATAATGTCAAACCTCAATTTAAACTCATTTCCCTGACTAAAGAATCTAATAGATAAGCAAAGTTTTTCTTGTTTACCATGAGTTTCAGGCTATAGTGACAAAGACAGACAGAAGTTACCTCTTATTATTACTCCCAGCACCCTCTTTAAGACCTTAGAATGGATTTAAATATTACGTGTTACTGAATGAAACAAACTGTAGTCATATAGCCTGGAAATTCTAGAAAGGAAGACATGATTCCTCACAGAACACTCCACCAGTGCTTTGGTGACTGGATAAGAAAAACAGCAAGTGTTCTTTCTTAAGCTTCCAAAGAGAAAAGCAAAATGGGAAGAATAAATTAATTTCAATAACAGGAGTATTTAATTCAATTGCTATGTTTAAAATCACAAAGTAACCAAGGTCAGAAGTGATCTTAAGTGGGCAGATTCCAGTCACTCATCTATTGTTTTATTTGCCTTGCCTCATACTCACTAAGAAGCCACATTCCTCTACATGGACATACCCACCTCACAGCAATCTAACCATGTCCCCTTCATCATTGAGTACAGTGGGGGAAAAAAGTACATTTCCTTGCCCAAAACTAATGGTTAGATTTTAGAAGAATCATTTAATCTCCCTGGATCTTAGTTTATGTATCTGAAAATGGGAAAATAATAATGATGGTAAATACCAACTTCATCAGACTATTGTATGAATCCCAGTGAATTGCTCAAAAATATTTTAAAGCATACTACTGCAGCCATGAAATTAAAAGACGCTTACTCCCTGGAAGTAAAGTTATAACCAACCTAGATAGCATATTCAAAAGCAGAGACATTACTTTGCCAACAAAGGTTCGTCTAGTCAAGGCTATGGTTTTTCTAGTGGTCATGTATGGATGTGACAGTTGGACTGTGAAGAAGGCTGAGTACCGAAGAATTGATGCTTTTGAACTGTGGTGTTGGAGAAGACACTTGAGAGTCCCTTGGACTGCAAGGAGATCCAACCAGTCCATTCTAAAGGAGATCAGCCCTGGGATTTCTTTGGAAGGAATGATGCTAAAGCTGAAACTCCAGTACTTTGGCCACCTGATGTGAAGAGTTGACTCATTGGAAAAGACTCTGATGCTGGGAGGGATTGGGGGCAAGAGGAGAAGGGGATGACAGAGGATGAGATGGCTGTATGGCATCACTGACTCGATGGATGAGAGTCTGAGTGAACTCTGGGAGTTGGTGATGGACAGGGAGGCCTGGCATGCTGCAATTCATGGGGTCACAAAGAGTCAGACACGACTGAGCGACTGATCTGATCTGATCTGATGAAAGTGAAAGTGAAGTCGCTCAGTCGTGTCCAACTCTTTGCGACCCCATGGACTGTAGCCTACCAGGCTTCTCCGTCCATGGGATTCTCCAGGCAAGAATACTGGAGTGGGTTACCATTTCCTTCTCCAGGGGATCTTCCCAACCCAGGGATCAAATCTGGGTCTCCCCATTGGAGGCAGACACTTTAACCTCTGAGCCACCAGGGAAGCCCAAAGCTTACTATTTATAGATGTAAATATTATCACAGGCAAGAAAGAGTTTAGATTCCTTAGTCCTACTCCTTTCGATTCCAGACTTTGAATGCCAATTTCCTTAATATGCATCATAGACTTGAGAAAGTATTTTTTTAATCTTGTGATATGCCCTATTCTAAAGCAATAAAAATTCCCTGGATGCCAAAGGATATATATTAAATTCTATTCAGAAACCATGATTTCAAAAGACATGGGTTGAGCATCTAAGTATCTCTTTCAAGGTATTTATCAATTATAAAGGAAAAATACTAACTTTACAAAGGAGCAATCTGGCACACACCATCTTAGACAAATGATTAAGTTAATATCTGTAACAAGGCATACAGGCACAGTGAACCTGCAATATGATGCAGTGAAACGACACAGCGTCACTTCTGCAGTATTTTTGCCCTTAAAAAAAGCAGACTTCAATCTAATCATGAGAAAACATCAGCCAAACCCACCATCAGATCAGATCAGATCAGTCGCTCAGCCGTGTCCGACTCTTTGCGACCCCATGAATCGCATCACGCCAGGCCTCCCTGTCCATCACCAACTCCCAGAGTTCACTCAGACTCTCGTCCATCGAGTCAGTGATGCCATACAGCCATCTCATCCTCTGTCGTCCCCTTCTCCTCTTGCCCCCAATCCCTCCCAGCATCAGAGTCTTTTCCAATGAGTCAACTCTTTGCATCAAGTGGCCAAAGTACTGGAGTTTCAGCTTTAGCATCATTCCTTCCAAAGAAATCACAGGGCTGATCTCCTTCAGAATGGACTGGTTGGATCTCCTTGCAGTCCAAGGGAGTCTCAAGAGTCTTCTCCAACACCACAGTTCAAAAGCATCAATTCTTCGGCACTCAGCCTTCTTCACAGTCCAACTCTCACATCCATACATGACCACTAGAAAAACCATAGCCTTGACTAGACAGACCTTTGTTGGCAAAATAATGTCTCTGCTTTTGAATATGCTATCTAGGTTGGTCATAACTTTCCTTCCAAGGAGTAAGCGTCTTTTATTTCATGGCTGCAGTCACCATCTGTAGTGATTTTGGAGCCCCCAAAAATAAAGTCTGACACTGTTTCCACTGTTTTCCCATCTATTTCCCATGAAGCGGTGGGACCGGATGCCATGATCTTCATTTTCTGAATGTTGAGCTTTAAGCCAACTTTTTCACTCTCCTCTTTCACTTTCATCAAGAGGCTTTTGAGTTTCTCTTCACTGTCTGCCATAAGGGTGGTATCATCTGCATATCTGAGGTTATTGATATTTCTCCCTGAAATCTTGATTCCAGCTTTTGTTTCTTCCAGTCCAGCGTTTCTCATGATGTATTCTGCATATAAGTTAAATAAACAAGGTGACAATATACAGCCTTAATGAACTCCTTTTCCTATTTGGAACCAGTCTGCTGTTCCATGTCCAGTTCTAACTGTTGCTTCCTGACCTGCATACAAATTTCTCAAGAGGCAGATCAGGTGGTCTGGTATTCCCATCTCTTTCAGAATTTTCCACAGTTTATTGTGATCCACACAGTCAAAGGCTTTGGCATAGTCAATAAAGCAGAAATAGATGTTTTTCTGGAACTCTCTTGCTTTTTCCATGATCCAGCCACCATGAGAACGTTCTATCAAAAGCCCCGAGGTCATGGGAAAAAAAAGAAAAAGGAAAGACTGAGAGACTGGTCACATTTTGGAGGAGAATAAAGAAACAGAATACTTAAATATAACATGGAATCTTGGATTGAATTCTGGAGTACGCAGAAGACATTAGGAAAAACAAAACAAAAAGCTGATGAAATTTGGCTAAGATCTGTATTTTAGTTAATAGTCCTATGAGAGTGAAAGTGTTAGTCACTCAGTCGTGTCTGACTCTTTATGACCATGAACTGTTGCCTTCCAGGCTCCTCTGTCCACAGGATTCTCCAGGCAAGAATAGTAAAGTGGGTTGACATTTCCTTCTCCAGGGGATGTTCCTGACCCAGGGATAGAACCTGGGTCTCTTGCATTACAGGCAGACTCTTTACCATCTGAGGCACCAACGAAGCCCTGCTACAGTATAGTATTGTACTGATGTTTTATTTCTAGGTTTTGATCCCTGTATTATAGTTATGTAAGTTTCTAGAAGAGTTTGAATGAAATTCTAATATTTAGGAAAGAATTCATGTGCTTAATTTTCCAAAGGGATATAGAAAAAAATCAGTCTTGATACTTTTTGAAACTTGTTCCTTACAACACTTTTCCTTATAGGTTGGGTGACCATATCATACATTATCCAAATCAGAATTCTTTTGAAAAGCAAGAAAATGCTATTATTAATAGTATTAAACACACACACACACACATGCCTGAAGTCTTAGGAAAAAGTTAGGGAAGAAAAGCTACAATCACATCAATCATAGCTGCTTTATTTTTATCAGTTTTATATATTTGGGTTCTGAGAAGGGTTTTTTTTGTAGAAAACTTTTCCTTTAAAAAATAAAAAAACCCACTGTATTAAGCTTGCCTAAGAAACTCTCTGATAGTCTGTTCAATCCACAAAGAGTTACAGTCCCCATGCTCTTATTCATCTTTCACAACCAAGCTCAAATCCTTTCTCTTCCATAATGCCTTCCCAAATAGTCAAGACAAAAATTACTTTTTATTCTATCATATTTCATATATGCATCTCAAATTTTCATCCAGTTTTCTGAGAATCAAAGTCACAAGTATGGCTATTCATCTATACAACTAATCTAATATTTCTCTACCTTGGAATTATTGCTATTTGGGGCTAGGATATTATTTCCAGCAGGGGAGTATGTCCTCCAGATTTCAGAAAGCTAAGCAGTAGCACCTCAATCCCAGAAGTGATAATCAATAGTGTTGTCCACATATTGCCAATGTCCCCCAGGGATAAAATCATCTCCTGCTGAGAACCACTGAACCAAAGGAAGTATAGAACATGATATATCATGAGTATTCAGATCAAAGAGATCTGGTCTTACATTGCTAATGTGGTTCTCACTAGCTGTGTGATCTTGGGCAAGTCTAACCTCTCTGAATTTTATAGTTCCTCTTCTATAAAATAAGGATATTAATAGCATCAAGCACCGTCCAAGGAGCAGTGGCTGTGCAGGCGCAGGAGGGCCGAGAGGAGCTACTCCATGTTCAAGGTCAGGAGGAGCGGTGGTGAGGAGATACCCCTCTTCCAAGGTAAGGAGCAGCAGCTGTGCTTTGCTAGAGCAGCCATGAAGAGATACCCCACGTCCAAGGTGAGAGAAACCCAAGTAAGATGGTAGGTGTTGCAAGAGGGCATCAGAGGGCAGACACACTGAAACCATAGTCACAGAAAACTAGTCAATCTAATCACACAGACCACAGCCTTGTCTAACTCAATGAAACTAAAGCCATGCCCTGTGGGGCCACCCAAGATGGGCGGGTCAGGGTGGAGAGATCTGAAAGAATGTGGTCCACTGGAGAAAGGAATAGCAAACCACTTCAGTATTCTTGCCTTGAGAACCCCATGAACAGTAGGAAAAGGCAAAATGATAGGATACTAAAAGAGGAACTCCCTGGGTCGGTAGGTGCCCAAGATGCTACTGGATGTCAGTGGAGAAATAACTCCAGAAAGAATGAAGGGATGGAGCCAAAGCAAAAACAGTACCCAGTTGTGGATGTGACTGGTGATGGAAACAAGGTCCAATGCTGTAAAGAGCAATATTGCATAGGAACCTGGAATGTTAGGTCCATGAATCAAGGCAAATTGGAAGTGGTCAAACAGGAAATGGCAAGTGTGAACGTTGACATTCTAGGAATCAGCGAACTAAAATGGACTGGAATGGGTGAATTTAACTCAGATGACCATTATATCTACTACTGCAGGCAGGAATCCGTTAGAAGAAATGGAGTAGCCATCATGGTCAACAAAAGAGTCTGAAATATAGTACTTGGATGCAATCTCAAAAATGACAGAATGATCTCTGTTCATTTCCAAGGCAAACCATTCAACATCTCAGTAATCCAAGTCTATGCTCCAAACAGTAACACTGAAGAAGCTGAAGTTGAACAGTTCTATGAAGACCTACAAGACCTTTTAGAACTGACACCCAAAAAGATGTCCTTTTCATTATAGGGGACTGGAATGCAAAAGTAGGAAGTCAAGAAACACCTGGAGTAACAGGCAAATTTGGCTTTGGAATACGGAACGAAGCAGGGCAAAGGCTAATAGAGTTTTGCCAAGAGAACACGTTGGTCATAGCAAACACCCTCTTCTGAAAACACAAGAGAAGACTCTACACATGGACATCACCAGATGGTCAACACTGAAATCAGATTGATTATATTCTTTGCAGCCAAAGATGGAGAAGCTCTATGCAGTCAGCAAAAACAAGACCGGGAGCTGACTGTGGCTCAGATCATGAACTCCTTATTGCCAAATTCAAACTTAAATTGAAGAAAGTAGGGAAAACCACTAGACCATTCAGGTATGGCTTAAATCAAATCCCTTATGATTATACAGTGGAAGTGAGAAATAGATTTAAGGGACTAGATCTGATAGATAGAGTGCCTGATGAACTATGGACTGAAGTTCATGACATTGTACAGGATTCAGGGATCAAGACCATCCCCATGGAAAAGAAATGCAAAAAAGCAAAATGGCTGTCTGGGGAGGCCTTACAAATAGCTGTGAAAAGAAGAGAAGTGAAAAGCAAAGGAGAAAAGGAAAGATATAAGCATATGAATGCAGAGTTCCAAAGAATAGCAAGAAGAGATAAGAAAGCCTTCCTCAGTGATCAATGCAAAGAAATAGAGGAAAACAACAGAATGGGAAAGATTAGAGATCCCTTCAAGAAAATTAGAGATAACAAGAGAACATTTCATGAAAAGATGGGCTCGATAAAGGACAGAAATGGTATGGACCTAACAGAAGCAGAAGATATTAAGAAGAGATGGCAAGAATACACAGAAGAACTGTACAGAAAAGATCTTCACGACCAAGATAATCACAATGGTGTGATCACTGACCTAGAGCCAGACATCCTGGAATGTGAAGTCAAGTGGGCCTTAGAAAGCATCACTATGAACAAAGCTAGTGGAGGTGATGGAATTCCAGTTGAGCTATTCCAAATCCTGAAAGATGATGCTGTGAAAGTGCTGCACTCAATATGCCAGCAAATTTGGAAAACTCAGCAGGGGCCACAGGACTGGAAAAGGTCAGTTTTCATTCCAATCCCAAAGAAAGGCAATGCCAAAGAATGCTCAAACTACCGCACAATTGCACTCATCTCACACGCTAGTAAAGTAATGCTCAAAATCCTCCAAGCCAGGCTTCAGCAATACATGAACTGTGAATTTCCAGATGTTCAAGCTGGTTTTAGAAAAAGCAGAGGAACCAGAGATCATATTGTCAACATCTGCTGGATCATGGAAAAAGCAAAAGAGTTCCAGAAAAACATCTATTTTTTCTTTAATGAGTATGCCAAAGCCTTTGACTGTGTGGATCACAATATACTGTGGAAAATTCTGAAAGAGATGGGAATACCAGACCACCTGACCTGCCTCTTGAGAAACCTATATGCAGGTCAGGAAGCAACAGTTAGAACTGGACATGGAACAACAGACTGATTCCAAATAGGAAAAGGAGTACATCAAGGCTGTATATTGTCACCCTGTTTATTTAACTTATATGCAGAGTACATCATGAGAAACGCTGGACTGGAAGAAACACAAGCTGGAATCAAGATTGCCGGGAGAAATATCAATAACCTCAGATACGCAGATGACATCACCCTTATGGCAGAAAGTGAAGAGGAACTAAAAAGCCTCCTGATGAAAGTGAAAGAGGAGAGTCAAAAAGTTGGCTTAAAGCTCAACATTCAGAAAACTAAGATCATGGCATCTGGTCCCACCGCTTCATGGGAAATAGATGGGGAAACAGTGGAAACAGTGTAAGACTTTGTTTTTCTGGGCTTTAAAATCACTGCAGATGGTGACTGCAGCCATGAAATTAAAAGACACTCCTTGGAAGGAAAGTTATGACCAACCTAGATAGCATATTCAAAAGCAGAGACATTACTTTGCCAACAAAGGTTCGTCTAGCCAAGGCTATGGTTTTTCCATTGGTCATGTATGGATGTGAGAGTTGGACTGTGAAGAAAGCTGGGCACTGAAGAATTGATTCTTTTGAACTGTGGTGTTGGAGAAGACTCTTGAGAGTCCCTTGGACTGCAAGGAGATCCAACCAGTCCATCCTAAAGGAGATGAGTCCTGGGTGTTCTTTGGAAGGAATGATGCTAAAGCTGAAACTCCAGTACTTTGGCCACTTGATGCAAAGAGTTGACTCATTGGAAAAGACTCTGATGCTGGGAGGGATTGGGGGCTGGAGGAGAAGGGGATGACAGAGGAAGAGATGGCTGGATGGCATCACCGACTCGATGGATGTGAGTTTGAGTGAACTCCGGGAGTTGGTGATGGACAGCAAGGCCTGGCGTGCTGCGGGGTCACAAAGAGTCAGACATGACTGAGTGACTGAACTGAACTGAATAGCATCAAATTCATAAGTTGTCTACAAAGATCAAACTAACTTCAATAAATAAGGATTTGTAAATGCTCTATGCACATGTGCCCACCTGCTAATGTCTTCCAGGAAGGTCTGGGGAAGGATATAAGATTAAGGTAGAACTTGGAGTCATATTGCAAAGGCATTAAAGGAAGCCTATTGCCAATAATCAATATTGTGAATAAATAATTAACTATGTCATCATTTAACTATGATTTCCCCAAATCTAAAGCTCAGTTCACCTCAACTTTTCCATGGGCAACACCTTCTTGGTTGTCAAGATGCCTTTTCACAGATTTTATATATATATATATATATATATATATATATATATATATATATATATATGAAATTAAGTTCTGGAATGCCTCCCCAGTCCTCATCATAAGTTTTATTTCATGAGAATTCTCTGTGGCCTCAGAATCAAAATGCTGGAAGGAAAAAGTTAACACTACTTTACATTCAGTGAACTTGGCATTTCACTCAGGTAAGATGCCCTTCATTTCTAGTCATTTCTGTGAGCTCTTTAAGATGGACCATGAAAACAGAGGGACAAGATGGGCATGAAGGAGAGGCAGACAAAAGGCCAAGTCCCCAGGCTGGCTCTTGAGCATTTCAAGCACCTGAACTTAATCTGTGTGACAGGAACGTGGTGTCATTTGATATGAATGCCACCAGCCACATACTTTTCTTTAAAAGCTTTTATACGCCCACCCCTGGCTCCCTCTATTATTCCAGCCTCAAAAGCAGAGGGTCAAGTTTTAACAACTCCGGTTACAGAAGGCCTGAGTGCTGGTTAGGGTAAAGGATAGGTGTATGTGGTGTGTGTGTGTGTGTGTGTGTGATATTCTTGACTTTACAGCGATTATTTACCAGCTGAGTGACTGGGCCCCTGGTTTGCTTCAGGTGCTGTCTGCCAGCAGTTCACTGCCCAGAGTCTCAGTTTTCCTTATTACAACCATCTCTTGCTTCCTGTTTACCCTGGGTAAAGAGACCAGGTTTCATGCCTGCAGGCCCACATTCCTTTGCTGAGCAGGTTTTCCAAGCCTCAGGCTACAGGTTTCACCCTCCCATTGTAGCAAGTGAAGCATGTTGAAATAAAAAGTAAGTCCATCCAACACCCAACAATGGAAACCACTTGGGAAGCCGCACAACTGAACAGAATGTTTGTATCATCCTTGCACGATTATTTGGAATTATCTTTATAGATACACTGTGACTGTATGTTCAAGAGTATAGAGCAAAAAAGGAGACTGAGGCAGAAGCTTTTTTTCCTACAAATTCTAATTTCTATCCTCATCCTATTCCATTTCCCCAACCCTCCCCATGCATATATGCACATTCACACACACACACATACACACACACACACTTTAAACTCTAGCTTAAGTGAATGACTCTTTGTCCAAGAACATCTTATACACGTTTGTAATTTGCAGCATCTAATCATGTTTCTTTTACTTAAAATGTCTTTCGGCATCTGCTTTGATGGCTAAATCACTCTTGAGTTTCACATCAAATGTTATCACATTTGTTAACTTCTGGACTTATCTATTGTTTTTGCTGGGCTCTGATAGAACCTTTTGATTCTATCAACAGTATTTGTACATCAAATTATAATTTTTTAAGTACCATTTTTGCATTCTCCCTCTAGACTATAAATGTCTGGAGGACAAAATCTGTTTTATTCTTCTTGCTATCCCAACAATTAGGGCTTCCCTGGTGGCTCAGTGGTAAAGAATCTGTCTGCCAATGCAGGAGACACAAGTTCGATCCCTGGGTTCTGAAGAGCCCCTGGAGAAGGAAATGGCTACTCTAACATTCTTGCCTGGGAAATCCAATAGACAGAGGAGCCTGGCAGAATACAGTCCATGGGGTCACAAAAGAGTAGGACACAACTCAGCAACTAAACAAACAACAAAATTCCAATGAGTATCCACTGCATTGCTCTGCATATATTAACAGTATGCCAGATGGACACTTAACAAATATTTGTTAAGGAATGCCATGGCAATCCAATGGTTAGGACTCAGTGCTTTCATTGTCAAGACCAATGAAATTAGTCATTCAATCTGGGTTCAATCCTAAGTCAGGGAATGAAGACTCCAAAAGCCGAGCAGCCGAACAATTAAAATAACAAAAATAAACAAATAAATATTTGTTCAGTCTATGTGGTGGGAAACCAAGGGGTTAAGAATATAAAGTTACATTTGATTACTAAAATATTGGTTCAGTTTCATAATTCTCTCAAAAATAAGAAGAAAGATGCCAGACAAAAGTAAAAAAGGTTTGGTCTGTGGCTCACTTTGATTAGGCAATAGAGCATTCATGATCTATTCACTATTATTCTAAAGCTCTGGACTCAATCACTAGTTCCTCTCAACAAGACTCTCCACACAATCAAAGAATCCATTAAGACAATGTGAAATCAAGCACATTAATCAGTTAGATTCTTGGTCTATAATTTGCTTAATAAATACCACTCTGTAACCTGTCTTCACTGATTAAACTCACTTTAATTGTTCCTGCAAATTGCAAGCCCTCCAAGCTTCATGTAGATTAAAGAATATATCACAAGATTCCTTTAACTGCCCCTTATCGATCATGCCTCTAATTATGAGTAGCCCTAACGATGGTGGCTTAAGTTAATTTTCGAAACATGGAGCTAGTCTTGACGGTTCAAATTAGTCGAGATTCTGACCATTTAACTGGGCCTACGTAAGTGTCCAAAGAATGACCTCTTGATGTCAGAGGGCCAAAAACTCCACCCTCAGATCATGCTGATGCTGCCATTTTCTGAATATGCATCCGAAGAAGCAGCAGTTAACTTAGGTATGCCTGCGTGGAACACGGATCGCCTCAGCTTTTTCTTGCCTCCAATCACCTTTCTCCATGCCTCAGACCACCCTGCTTCTTTATCTCATAAATATCTCAAGCCTCTTGAGTTTGGGGAGGCAGATTGGAGATCTGTTCTCCTTTCTTCTCTTTTGGCTTCCTTGGGAAGAAATCCTTTCTCTGCAGAAAACCTCAGCATCTAAGCATTTGGCTTGCTGTGCATTGGGCAAATGAAACTAATTCCGTAACAAATGGTTAAAAGAAGAAAGATATGGCTAGAAGTTGCAAATATAAAGTGGATGAAACAATTAAGAATAACTGACCTTGGTTGTAAAAATATGATATATCCTACCCTATCATATATCATAGCCATGACTATGAATATGCACACACACAGACTTCCTTCTGGTTTTTTCTTCTTGAGCATTAACAAATTATTTGAATGTGGAAATACAGTTATAATTATAAGACCTCAGCCAATTCACTTAACCACTGTAAGAACCTCCACTTTTAAAGTGGAGATAGCATTCTGACCTCAAAGAGTTTTTGTTAATTGAATTACATGAAAACATGCAAACTGTAATCAATAAATATCATGTAATTACAACAAAGGTCCATCTAGTCAAGGCTATGGTTTTTCCTGTGGTCGTGTATGGATGTGAGAGTTGGACTGTGAAGAAGGCTGAGTGCCGAAGAATTGACGCTTTTGAACTGTGGTGTTGGAGAAGACTCTTGAGAGTCCCCTGGACTGCAAGGAGTTCCAACCAGTCCATTCTGAAGGAGATCAGCCCTGTGATTTCTTTGGAAGGAATGATGCTAAAGCTGAAACTCCAGTACTTTGGCCACCTCATGCGAAGAGTTGACTCATTGGAAAAGACTCTGATGCTGGGAGGGATTGAGGCCGGAGGAGAAGGGGACGACAGAGGATGAGATGGCTGGATGGCATCACTGACTCAATGGACGTGAGTCTGAGTGAACTCCAGGAGTTGGTGATGGACAGGGAGACCTGGCATGCTGCGGGTCATGGGGTCGCAAAGAGTTGGACACGACTCAGCAACTGAACTGAACTGAATTACAAAATTTATATGAAATTATTATGTCTTGTAATAATAAAAGCAGTACCAAAAATGTTTCTATTTTCACAACTGTTTATACGAGAAATGCAAAGTATGTGAACGCGCAGATTGAAAAAGTTGGTAAGGATTGGAGGTAAGCAAGAATATCTGGAAAGAGGCCACTTGACTATCATACTTATCAGATATAGAAATGATATAGAGTTAGTGAGATAGGTAAAAGAAGTAGTGAATTTTGACATAGTATTTCATAAATTGATGGGCATTTTTTTAGATCAGTGCTGAAGGACTTAGAGATAGTATAAATTTGAATTTGAATGCAATTTACCCATTAATGCTCCTTCCTCAGGTACCTTTCAGCCCAATCAATCCCATGACTCAGCTTTGCCCCAGTGTTGTATGATCTGACACCTATATTACCAGTTCAACTTTGTCTCCTGAGCTTCAAACAGACCTAAATTTCTAACTTCCTGGCAACCAGCTCAACTCCACATTTCATGAACATTTCAAACTCAATATGTCCTAAACAGAATCCCCACACCTACTCTTCTTTTAGTTCTCTCCTTTTAAATTAATGGACTCACCATCTACCAAAACAGACTACAATCTTTGACATCTTCTTCTCATTCACCTACCATATCCTATCAGTTATCTTCTTCCACTGATATCCTGAATATCTCAAGATTTCTTCATCTCTCTCCATTCCTAGCACCCCTAATGTAGTCTATGTACTTATATGTACCATATGAGCCAATACAATTATGGTGAGAAATACACAAGATTCAACTCCAGCTAAGCTGTCTGTGTCTAAGACACTCCATGCACTTTCAACTGTCTCCACATCTTTGCATCTGATCCAAACTTCTTTTTCAGTTCTTTAATACTTATTTTAAAATCTTTGTATTTTTATCTGCTTCCTCTATTAAACAATGCCTTCCACAAAGGCAAGAATCTTGTCTCATTTATATTTGTATTCTTGATCACAATCATAATACCCACAACTTGTAGGTACTAGAAAACATTTGTCAAATAAAGAGATTCCAAGTGCTGTAGAATAAAAGACTCTGAGTAAAAACCAAAAAAAATTAAAATAAAAAAATGAATTTTATAAATGTACTTTTAAAAATAAATTATTCCATTAGATAGTAAATAATTTGAAATTTTTGACTGTGAAGAGCTCAGTTCCACATAATTTCCTCTCTTCTGCCATTGTGGGTTTCCTAAATTGAATTAGGGCTTCCCTCAAAGCTCAGTTGGTAAAAAAATCTGCCTGCAATGCAGGAGGCCCCAGCTCAATTCCTGGATTGGGAAGATCCCCTGGAGAAAGGATAAGCTACCCATTCCAGTATTCTTGGGCTTCCCTTGTAGATCAGCTGGTAAAGAATCTGCCTGCAATGTGGGAGACCTGGGCTCGATCCCTGGGTAGGGAAGATCCCCTGGAGAAGGCTACCCACTCCAGTATTCTGGCCTGAAGAAAGAGTCAGACAAAGAGTCAGACATGACTGAGTGACCTTCATTTTCAAATTGAATTAAATTGCTTCAGGTATTTCATTTAGTTATGCACTTTCACCATATTCTTTTACTTTTCCCTATTTCATTTACTAGAGAAATTTAAAAAAGGTAGTTTAAATCACCCTTTAAAAATTGTATTATACCAAAATATTCATATAAAAGGAATTCTATATCCCCAGAATTACTATTCTTATTTATACTTTTGCATTAATATAACTGAGAATTAATCAAAGCCAATTTTGGAAAAAGTCCTAAACACAAATAACTTTGTGACATAAAAACCAACAACAAAAGAGAAACCAAGACACAAAGAACTGGATCAGAGCAGTCATCATCTCATATCCCAGACTGAGATCACTTGTTTTCTTAGAGATCTGGGACTCAGGGTGGCCTTTGACTAAGAAACGGTTTGGCAAATGAAGGTTCCAGACTGTTTATAGGAAGAAAAGAAGACTTTGAAAGAATAGTTGAATGAGAAAATCCTTAAAGAAAATACACTTAACAGATTCACAAAGTAGTTTGATTGACTGAAAACCAACTAATTAATCAACCACTTGCCCTGCTCATACCCATGTATGCACATGCGTGCGTGCACACACACACACACACACACACACACACACCCGCTATTCTTACTTCTATCTAAGGAGAGCTATATGAACCTCAAGTTTCCCTTGGCTGATAGGAAGTCTTGGGCAAAATGTAATGTTCCAGTCTACTAGCTGCATTCATGTATATTTAGGGGGTAGTTATTCTACCACAACCCCTTTTTTAAACTTTCTATCTTATATTGGAGTATAGCCAATTAACAAAGTTGTGATAGTTTCAAGTGAATAGTAAAGGGACTTAGCCATATGTATACACGTATCCATTCTCCCCTAAACTCCCCTCCCATCCAGGCTGCCACTTAACATTGAGCAGAGTTCCCTGTGCTATACAGTAGGACCTTGTTTTCACTCCCTTTTGATATTTTATTTTTCATCTTCCTTTTAAAGTATTCAATTTTACTTCTATATGGCAGAAAAAAATAAAGCATTATCAAGTATTAGAGCCATGCAGTGGTATTTCTCTGAAGGTAACAGAACTTGTTTTTCAGTCCTTTACCCTGAATTTCTTTCAGCAAAGAACACTCAGAGAATAAGTGCTTAAAGATACCAGGTATGAGAAATAAGAGAAGACTTGGCCCAGAAAGTGATGGATGCCATAACCAAAGCAGGTGGTATTTATTTTTGACTTGTAATAAAAAAGAATGACTACTACTTCAAAATATATATTATATTAATTATTAGAACCAGATTCCCCTTAAAGGCAGGAAATGGCTTTGGAAACATACATTATTAAGTTCTTTCAGTTGGATTAACATGTATTAAAAAAAAAGAGAAACAGATAAATGACTCTGCACTTTAATAAGGAAGAGGAAAAGAACAGGAGTTTGGGGAAGAACAAGAGCAGGAAAGAGAAGACGAGATTCTGAAGCAATGCATCTGAGCATTATTGTTAATAATGTCTTTTAAAAATAAGATCCAATATTCCATCTGAAGTTCTGGGCATTATTGTGATGTACATTCCTATCGTATCTCCCAGAAGCTCTGAGTGAGTCTTCTCTCATGTATATGTCTTTGTATCAGGGTTATGTTGTTCTATATGACTTTGGGTAGTTAAGAGTCAGACTAGTGGCTGATGTTGATGCTTGGGTTGAGGTATGGTGAATTAGGAGAATGACATAATCCATACAGTGAACTAATTTAGTGCCTTCAAGTGCTTGACATCAGAGGCAAACCTTGAGACCATAAGCCACTGAAGACATCTAAATAAATCTTAAAAAGACCCTTGCCTTTTGCTGAGAGCAGAATGGGATTCTAGCCAACTTCACTTATGTGTTAGAGGGAAAGAAGACCCCCCTCTAGCCTCTGATCACATACATTTTGCCTCCGATCCTTTTTGTAAAACAATGGATTTATTAATTAAAATTATTTGTTTATACACATACATACTTGCTTACATGAAGAAGTCTGTTTAAAATAAAGCAAAAAATAGAATATATGCCATCCAACCATAGGAGGACTTAAATGCAGACTTCCATATTTTGAATTTATAGCAAATAAAGAATTATGATACTCTAAAATGATGTGACAGCCTATAAAGATAAAATAGAAAGGACAGAGAAGGCAAGAATTTCGAAGCCCTTATGTATATTCTTATATATATATGGTTTTGTTGAAAATATAAAGGCTGATTTTTCACTGCATTTATAGCTCTGTTTTACTTTCTGACTATTCAGAGTGTCCAAGGACAGCTTAAGTCTCCCTGCTGCTGCTGCTAAGTCACTTCAGTTGTGTCCAACTTTGTGCGACCCCACAGACAGCCTCCCACCAGGCTCCCCCGTCCCTGGGATTCTCCAGGCAAGAACACTGGAGTGGGTTGCCATTTCCTGCTGCAGTGCATGAAACTGACAAGTGAAAGTGAAGTCGCTCAGTTGTGTCCGACTCTTAGCGACCCCATGGACTACAGTCTAGCAGGCTCCTCCGTCCACGGGGTTTGCCAGGCAAGAGTATGGGAGTGGGGTGCCATTGCCTTCTCCATAAGTCTCCCTAGGAAAGTTGAAATAATAGTAGACGGGGACCTCTCAGCCATCTGAGACAAATTTAAAATCTACTTGGGAAGATGAGATTTAAAGACATAAAAAATACTCTTAATTTCTTTATAATTTATGGAGCATTTATATATACTTTATCCAATTTAACCTTACAATGGCCCAGTGAGGTTCAGAGGAAAGGCAGTTGTTCATCATGTCCATTTTAGAGATAATACTACCAAGGCCTAGAGGAAAAAAGTGATTAAACATGATCACAGAGCTATATCTGACTTCCTACTTAACACTACTCTACATTCCTTCTCTGAATAAAATAATTATAATTTAATTATACACAGAAAATTCTATATACACTGTAAGCAATAGACATAGATGAACACAAGTATTGCAAGTTTTCAACAATATTACACTATGATTTTTGCTAAGAAATTAGCAAGAGGAAATAGCATCATATGGTTAATATAAATACAATGCATTCTTTCTAATATAAAACAGCTCCACTGTTTACTAAAAAAATTCTATAAACCTATTATAGCTTTTGTCTATATAAAACCGAGGTTGAATCTTATCATTTTTTTAACATTACATGTTTTTAAAGCACATAGATTCTCCACAAAAACTAATTTAAGAGTGATGCCCAAGCTGCCTCCTACCTTGCAAATTCCGAGAAACTTCTCACTTGTGTATTTCATGGGGTGCTCAGTGAAGGTAGCAAAAGGCATCTCAGTGGACCACGGATTCCAGCGGACGAACAGTGACTGTTGCTCAGGACTCCCCCAGTAGATCCTAAGGCCTTCTCCTTGTCTCCTGCAAGAAAGAAGCTTTCCCTTAGATTAGTCACCTTCATTAGATTAAACCAAAAAAGAAAAGGATGCAAAGGAAACGTACTACCCCAGTCAGCCTTTGTATTGATGCTGAGATAAGAGGCTGACCTACCAACTAGCTGAATTCTCCCAAGGAATTTAAGAGGAAAGACAAGGATGGATTTGGTCTCAAACATGATGAGTGAGGGACAGAGAGGCCTGGTGTGCTGCAGTCCATGGGATCATGAAGACACGACTTGGCAACTGAACAACAACAACTGATGAGTTCAAGGTGTTGTTGAGAATTCTGTAGGTTAATGCTTGGTTGGAAATGTTACTCTGGTGTTCTGGACAGAAACTAAGGCTGGAAATAAGCATACTGAAGTTATGCCAATATTCTGATGGTCAAAGCTAAAAGAGAAAGGAAGAAAGAAGAGTCAAGGTGGCAGGACAGGAATCGAAACATGGAAGACATAGTCAACATGGGAGATGGTTTCAAGAAGAAGGAAAATAATAGCAACTATAGAATCTACCAAGCAGTAAAACCAGGCAACAAATGACTGAGAAAAGACATTGGGACTTCTGTAGAAGAAGGGTATGTTTGATCTTTAAGAGAATTGATGGCCAATTTAAAATGCCCTGTGACCTCAGCTTTTATGTCTCCTGGTTCTCTATTCTCTGCACACATTTCATCCACCAGAATTGCAGCAGCACACATGCCAGAGTTCTGCCTGGTCACAGTTCTGATCCACAGTATGTGGGAGGCACCACTGTCTTTTAGAGGCCAAGCCCATTTGGTAAACCTAAGTGCAGAGCAAGAGAAAGTAGGTTTGGGAGTGATGATAGGAGGGGAGTTGTGGGAGGGGAATGTGGTCCACTGAATAACAAGTCTATAATCTCTGTGGCCTCTTCTTTTTGCCGGTATCCTTCAGAATTTACAGTTTGTGGTTTTAGACATTTCTGAATGCAAAGAGGTCCCTGGAGGTTAAGCCAATCTCAGGTGCTTTGCATTCGACAAGCTTTAAAACTAAGTTACCTGTAATTCTAAGCAGCCCCATGGAACATCACAGAGCTCTCATTTCTTCTAGAAATTAAATCCTGGTATCTAGAAGGAAAAACCAGAGCTCAACTGTGATGCCTTCACAAAGCTGTCACTTCCTGTATTAAGGATAGATTCCTTTAGGAATGTCATTGTGGTTTTCAAATATTTATCCATGTAGAGATGTGTATAAACACAACCTCACACCTACATATAAAACACCCCAATTGGCCTCAGCTTCTTTTACAAAAGGGAAGTAAGAAAAGAGCCTGGAACATTCTGCTGCCCAATTCTCAGATTTTTGATGATTCTATCTGAAGGCTGATATCCAGCCTTTTTTTTTTTTTTTTTTTTTGTCCTTAATCCTTTGCCCAGGAAGGAGAAAAAAAGAAAAAGAAAAGAGAGAAAAATTAAAATATCATTGAATATCGCTAAAGTTCCCTTTTTGCTGGTTCATTTTCTTAGCTGCTATACTGGCTTCCTTGATGGCTCAGAGGGTAAAGAATCTGCCTGCAATGCAGAAGACACAGCAGATGGGGTTCGACCCCTGGATACAACAGATCCTCTGGAGGAGGAAATGGCTACCCACTCCAGTATTCTTGCCTGAAAACTCTCATGGCCAGAGAAGCCTTGTGGCATTCAGTCTATGGGGCTGCAAAAGAGTCAGACACGACTGAGTATACACACTGATATTTATCTCCCCCCTGACCCTCCCGTACTTTACTTCATTCCTTTGTTTCCCTGGCCTGATAATAAGCCTTAAACTCAATGAATATTCTATGTATGCTAGTTAATGGAGCATTCTGGCTTGAGTCCATTAAAACAACTTGCATGATGCAATTATTTACTACTTCATATGTCGTTTCATGTACTAGGTGCAATTTTCCTTTTATCCAAAGGGGATGAAAATTTGCCAAGATAGCTTTCCCAGTAAACATAGTTTATATTCTTTCACTTTAGAGAAACCCCCAAAGGAAGTTTAAAAGCATGAAATTCAAAAGGACCCTATTTCTAAGCAACCGATCAATTTGAGTGTGGCAATGCCTTTCAGAGATGTAGTATACTATTTCTAAATAGACAAGTTCAGCCAACCTTCTCTCCTGAACTCCAGGGGTGATAGCTGGGAAGAGAAATCTACAACTGAGCGCTTTCTCTAAAGGTAAAACTAGGGTGGCATTTCTCAGCAAATCTTTCAGAACTAGAGTGCCATGAAAATCTATCATATTCTGTCAGATATCATTAAGGCAACTGTGGAGAATATGACCAGGAATGCTTTATTAAACAGTTATATGTGGTACCATGGGAGTGGTCATCCGAGGGGAGAGAAGAGAATAAAAAATGCAGTGAACAGGAAGTCAGGGAGTGCTGAGGAAGAGTCTTGGTTTTGACACTTAATGCTATGTGACTATATAGCCAAGCTCATTTCTCTTTCTGAATCTCAGTTTCCCCATCTTTCCTTCAGAGTGTCTCCATGTGGTGATATTTCATGACCTCAGTAACTCTGTGTAAATGGTGTAGACAGCTATTGTCATGATGCTACTAGCGTTACCCAGTCAAGGATATACAAGATCTACAAGAAACCTATGGATTGTGGCTTCTTTAGTTTAGGAGCATCAGCTTAGCCCCACTGAGAAGAACACATCTTCTGCTGCAAAACCCTCACCCAGTATTGTTCCCTCACTCCTCAGGAACTTTAGCACCTACCACAGTGTTTTACAAACATGGGAAAGAACAAATCAGGCACCTTGCGGTGGAGCAATAGTTTAAGGTTTATAAACTGTAGAATCTCAGAGCCCAAAGGGCTTTTGGAAGATACAACCGAGTGCCTTCTTTCTGGAGATGAGAAAACTGAGTCTCAGAAAGGACCAAGGCTTGCCTGAAGCATCACTACACACAGGGGTGACCTGGTGAGAGCCCTGGTCTCTCAAGATTCCATTTAGGGGTCTTTTCAGCATCCTGGACTATAGTTACAAAATACCTCCCAAGTTAAGCTCCTGCCATTACACAAGGCAGCATCATTTCCAACAGACACAGAGATAAAAGAATTGCCTGAAGGAGCCAGCCATAATCTGTGGGCACAAAGCCTGCCCAGGGATCCCAGCTAAAGGTCAGAAAGCCCTGTCTCAAAAGGAGCTGTAAATTTTTATATACTCTTTTAACATTAGCAATTATGAGATTATAGGAAAATAAGCCCTAGAAGTATAGGGGGAATTTATAAAAATGTTATGTCACCAGGGTGAGAAGACTGGGTCTTTCTCACTGAGCTGCTCTGTTCAAATTAATCAACATGGGAGCATAGTCCCAGAAAAATAATGCCAAAATCAAACTATTTAGCAAAGAAAATGTGATAGCATTTTCAAAAACATACTCTAAGGGTAAACTTCGGCTTTCACTAGTTCTATACCTTTGCACATTTCACACTACCTTCCTGAGAGTTCAGTTCAGTTCAGTTGAGTCACTCAGTCATGTCCGACTCTTTGTGACCCCATGAATCGCAGCACGCCAGGCCTCCCTGTCCATCACCAACTCCTGGAGTTCACTCAGACTCACGTCCATTGAGTCAGTGATGCCATCCAGCCATCTCACCCTCTGTCATCCCCTTCTCCTCCTGCCCTCAATCCCTCCCAGCATCAGGTCTTTTCCAATGAGTCAACTCTTTGCATGAGGTGGCCAAAGTATTGGAGTTTCAGCCTCAGCATCAGTCCTTCCAATGTACACCCAGGACTGATCTCCTTTAGGATGGACTGGTTGGATCTCCTTGCAGTCCAAGGGACTCTCAAGAGTCTTCTCCAACACCACAATTCTAAAGCATCAATTCTTCGGTGTTCAGCTTTCTTCACAGTCCAACTCTCACATCCATACATGACCACTGGAAAAATCATAGCCTTGTCTAGATGGACCTTTGTTGGCAAAGTAATGTCTCTGCTTTTTAATATGCAGTCCAGGTTGGTCATAACTTTCCTTCCAAGGAATAAGCATCTTTTAATTTCATGGCTGCAGTCACCATCTGCAGTGATTTTAAAGCCCAAGATAATAAAGTCTGACACTGTTTCCACTGTTTCCCCATCTATTTCCCATGAAGTGATGGGACCAGATGCCATGATCTGTTTTCTGAATGTTGAGCTTTAAGCCAACTTTTTGACTCTCCTCTTTCACTTTCATCAAGAGGCTCTTTAGTTCTTCTTCACTTTCTGCCATAAGGATGGTGCAATCTGCATATCTGAAGTTATTGATATTTCTCCTGGCAATCTTGATTCCAGCTTGTGCTTCCTCCAGCACAAGCTTGAAGCGTTTCTCATGATGTACTCTGCATATAAGTTAAATAAGCAGGGTAACAATATACAGCCTTGACGTACTCCTTTTCCTATTTGGAACCAATCTGTTGTTCCCTGTCCAGTTCTAACTGTTGCTTCCTGACCTGCATATAGGTTTCTCAAGAGGCAGGTCAGGTGGTCTGGTATTCCCATCTCTTTCAGAATTTTCCGCAGTTTATTGTGATCCACACAGTCAAAGGCTTTGGCATAGTCAATAAAGCAGAAATAGATGCTTTTCTGGAACTCTCTTGCTTTTTCCATGATCCAACAGATGTTGGCAATTTGATCTCTGGTTCCCCTGCCTTTTCTAAAACCAGCTTGAATATCAGGAAGTTCACGGTTCACATATTGCTGAAGCCTGGCTTGGAGAATTTTGAGCATTACTTTACTAGTGTGTGAGATGAGTGCAGTTGTGTGGTAGTTTGAGCATTCTTTGGCATTGCCTTTCTTTGGGATTGGAATGAAGACTGACCTTTTCCAGTCCTGTGGCCCCTGCTGAGTTTTCCAAATTTTCTGGCATATTTAGGTAATCACAATTTCATGAGGGACAAGAGGATAATAGATGAAAAAATGTTTCGTATGCTGGAAGGTTCTGTCCAACTAGCAAATATTAAATTCCTATCATGTAGCATAATGCTTACTGGGTATTGTTAGAGGCTTTCTTTCTTTCTTTTTTTTTTTTTTTTTTTGACCCTTATAAGCAATTTTCTAAAAAATATTTTGATAGAAACAGGTGAAGTTCACTTCACAGGAAATAAGATAAAGAATATGACCAGGTTTAATCAGAACATTATCTGAGTCTTCAGCACAGAGGTGCTAAAGTCTTCTATGTGTTACTTCACCTATTAATCCCTTTTCCTCCATCTGATTCTGAGTCCCAGGGTATTTCTTATGTGTTCAGCTTCTGCTTCACACAAGTGTATTGATGTATATAATTTCCTGTGCATGCTCAGTCACTTCAGTTGTGTCCGACTCTTTTCGAATTCATGGACTGTAGCCCACCAGGCTCTTCTGTCCATGGGATTCTCCAGGCAAGAATACTGCAGTGGGTAGCCATGCCCTCCTCCAGGGGACCTTCCCAACCCAGCAATGATGGAACCCACGTCTCTTATGTCTCCTGCATTGTCAGGTAGGTTCTTTACCATTAGCACCACCTGGGAAGCCCATATGATTTCCTACTTAGACTTAAATCCATCAGAGAGACTCTCATTCACCTTATGACAACCTTTCAATTCTGTTCTTCAGATTGAATAAGCACAGTTCTGTAAAACTTTTCTAATAGATTAAAAATCATCTTTTAAATCACCTTAGAGATGGTTCTCTGCAGCATTCCTGTTTTCTATCTTCAATTCCACGATTGAATCAGCAAATTCTCTGTGT
Source organism: Bos mutus (assembly GCF_027580195.1). Lineage (NCBI taxonomy): Eukaryota > Metazoa > Chordata > Mammalia > Artiodactyla > Bovidae > Bos > Bos mutus. The sequence continues at coordinate 77,106,434 of NC_091617.1, forward strand.
GGTATATTATCAGGAGTAGAGAAATGGATAGGGTTCAATCCCTGAACTCTAGTGAAAGTGAAAGTGTTAGTCACTCAGTCGAGTCCAACTCTTTGTGACCCCATGGACTGTAGCCCACCAGGCTCCTCTGTCCATGGGATTCTCCAGACAAGAATACTGGAGTGGATTGCCATTTCCTTCTCCAGGGGATCTTCCTGACCCAAATATCGAATCCAGATCTCATGCATTGCAGGAGGATTCTTTATCACCTGAGCCACTAGGGAAAGTCTGAACTCTAGAAGCCCATGATCTTTTACTGTCGTCTGCTTCCCAGGCCTAAACAGGCACAGAAACCTGAATGTCCCATTACAGAAGCGCAGAAGTTCACCTATTACAACTTATTGTGTTACCAGTTTCTATCCTCAAAGAAACCAGCTGGATCTGGCCTCCATTACCACAGAAGTGGAAACAAGAAGGTTAATATACATTTCACTTCTGGTAAATTTCAAAACCTCACAGAAAGGTACAGAAGTAGAAGAAAAAACCCATTAGGACTCATAAGAACTAGGTGGAGGAAGAGGGTATATAACAGCTAAGGATTGTTAGGATCCTAGTATGACTGAGTTGGAAGGCTCTTTAGAGGTGTGTTTCTAGTTCTTGCATTTTATAGACATAAAAACCGAGGGCCAGAATTTTCAAAGACCAGAGTTCTTCCTTTAGTCATGTTAATTACATGTTTGACTCAGTGACTCAGACGCAGAATTCTACTCAAATACAGTTGCAGGCAGGGTGGAAGGCCCAAGCAATTACTACTTTAAATCATCACAGCAGCCCAACAGATTTTCCTCCTCCACCAAAAAAAAGCAAAGGCATATTGAAGAGAGGAGGCTTATACAGGAGAAGCTATCCTACAAGGTCCAAATGACCAATCATGGAAAACAAATATGGTTTAACAACAAAAAATGGAGTTCAAGTTCAATGGAGGGAAAACTTGCTTCAATTACAAGCTTTTTGAGACTTGAATTATTTTTGTCAGAAAGACTCCTCTCCTTGAAGTCATTTTTAGCTGAACTAGAAAAACATGCCAACCAGTCTGGGTTAATTTGCTCATTCCACACATTTTTTCTGTCCTCGGAGAAAACTGTGCATCCTTTTGCACAATGTGATACAGTCAACATCCTTTCCCAGGACGACCCCCACCCCTGCAGCTTCTATCCAGGCTTTCACAGATGCTGTGCCGAGGTATAAAATATCTGTTTAAAGCACCGAATGAGGAGGCCAGTCCGCAGAAGGAGAGACATGGCGGCTTTCATGACTACCTCCGTCAGCCGCCCCTCCTTCCTACTCATCTCAAATCTCAAAGCTCCACCACAGAATTAAAAACATAGCTCCAGGCGGCAAACCGAGATTTATGAGGAAGCACAGACATTAACTCTTGCTCTAAACGCAGGGCGTGTGCTTGTAAGTAGGGGTGAGCAAACAGAGGGAGGCCGCGCAGGAGGAGGGGGGCGGGCGGGCAGCCAGGGGGAGAGGGTAGTTCAGAACAACACAGTGTGTTTTCTAAATGGCTCCTTTTCCCTACCTCCCGGTCTGTATTGTTACAAGACAGGCTTCTAGGCCCCGGAAACGTTAGTCCCTTGCTTATTTATTCTGCACAAAAGCAGGACCGGGGTTGGCACCCTGGAGGGTATTCAATGCTCCTCTGCTCAATGAATGACCTCAGACGAAATATTTTCCATGACAAGAACCCAAAAGACGCTGGCACAGAGTCAGACAATAAGATCTGCAGAACGTGTTTACATTCTCTCCGTGTCCCCAGGCTGTTCCAAACCCATAGGCAGGTGCTGCCTTTATCTGCTCTCTTTGCTCACCTGGCTCCCTCCCGAAAGTTTCCAGGGCCCTGGGCTCAGGGAGATTAACCATTTATTGGCATGGGGAATCAAGAAAGTTTGTTTCATGACGGAGAGGTCAATGATAAAGCAATAAACAGACCAACAATGTCTGTAAAGAGAGAACTCAGGAGTAGTGTGGTGCTGGGATAGTAATTCAGAGTACAGTTAGGAGGCCTGCATTCAAAAGATGGATCTATTTGCTGAATAACTTAAAATATTTTCTTTTGTCTGGGCTCCAAGCGTCCTCTGTGAAACCAGGTAGTTGAACTAGATCATTTCTAAGGTTCTTTTAAAGCCCAATAAATAAATTATATCTGTGCAGAAAGACCAAAACAATGTTTATTACAGTTAGGGCTTCCCTGATGGCTCAGCAGGTAAAGAATACACCTGCAATGCAGGAGACACAGGCGATGCCATTTGGATCCCCGGGTCAGGAAGATCCCCTGGAGGAGGAAATGGCAACCCATTCCACTATTCTTATTTGGAAAATGCCATTGACAGAGGTGCCTGGTGGGCTGTAGTTCTACGTGGTCACAAAGAGTTGGATACGACTGAGCACAGTGCACAGCATAGCACACTTTCTGAATGTTTGCATCCCCGCAGAAAAGTGAAAGTTGCTCAGTTGTGTCCGACTCTTTGTGACCTCATGAACTATACTGTCTAGGGAATTCTCCAGGCCAGAATACTGAAGTGGGTAGCATTTCCTTTCTCCAAGGGATCTTCGCAACCCAGGGATCAAACCCAGGTCCCCCGCATTGTGAGCAGATTCTTTCCCAGCTGAGCCACAAGGGAAACCCCTTGCATCCCCCCAGAACGTCTGTGTTAAAATCCTAAGCCCAAGGTGATGAAATTAGGGAGTGAAGCCTTTGGGAGGTTAGGTCATGAGGGCCGAGGTCTCAGGAATAGGATTAGTGCTTTTATAAAAGAGACCCCAGAGAGGACCTTCATCCTTCTGTTACGTGAAGACACAGAGAGAAGGCATCATGTATGAGTCAGAAAGCAAGCCCTCACTGGATGGTGAATCTGCTGGCACCTTGATCTTGGACTTCCCAGGTTCCAGAATTATGAAATAAATTTGGGTTGTTTACAAGCTACTCAGTCTCTGGTGTTTTGTTATAATAACCTCAAAAGACTAAGACACTCTTATTATAAAACAATAAAGGCATTGGATTAGATACCCTCTAGAAGACACTCCAACAATGCACATGTCTAGCATTTCTGACCAGAAAGAGACAAGGATTATCTACTTGTGGGTTTCACTTAAATGACGTACAGAAATATTTTACTTTCCAGAATTGATATGAAGGGATTATTTGGGTGGACATCATTTTAAAACTTACATTCTTATTTTCTTACACAGTTTATATTAAAAATACCTAATTCTTTTATGGCTTAATAAAAATCATCATGAACCCTAGATTTTAAGACATGAAAGGGATTTAATATTTGTGTGTGTCCTATGTCCTTCACTGCTTAATTTTGCCAAAACAGAGACTGAAGTTTAGAAGGGTACCTAGACGAATATTCAGACCTCCACAATACTTTGCTATCCTCTAATGTTTTCCTTTATGAAGGTCAATTGTTATATATGAATAGTAAGGCTCTTACTCAAGCTTTAAAGAGTCTGGACTGCTAAGTTTATTAGTTCTTATATCAGCTGTCTCTTCTCTTACCATCAGGCAGTCATTTCTCGCTGTTATCAATATTCCTGACTCCAGCAGTTCTTTCTAATTTGCTATTTCTATACTTCTATTGACAGGCTAACTAGGAATGCATTCCTATTGGAGTCACGGGTAAATAATTAAACAAACAAAAAACCCTTTTTCTCAGGCCTTTTCCTAAAGGGAAATGTGTCTATTTTATAACAAAAGCTTTGGTTTCACAGTTGCCACTTAAATGGAAAGTTAATCCCATAAAGTAGAGAGTAAATTAGTTTTAGATAAAGGAGAAGAAACTGGTTCTTTCAGTCTTGGGCATCTAAATGCTCATGTTTTAGAAGTTCCATTTGGTGCTCCATGCTTGTCAGGGTGAAACAAATTGTGATCCTAGGATTCAAAATGATAACCTGCTTGCCACTGATGAAAATGACATGAAATTTGTCATCCTTAGAGACATACTCTGGTAGACTAGTGTTATATTCTTTACTAGGAGCCTCATATTCTGATTCTTCCTTCAAACCTTTTAGACTATAACTCCCGCAATATTTAACAATTGCTCTGAATGTCAACTTTGTCAGCAAATCCCCATTAACATTCCTCTATAAAGTTCAGAGAAATTATTCTGGATAAATTTGTAAGTAAGACTGAGTTAGGAACAGTCCCTAAGAGTTGAATCAAAGAAGTTTTCGTTTGTTTAATACATGTTTACTGATCTTCAACCTTGTGCTAAGTACCATGAAAAGAGTTTGAAGAACACATTACAAGTCTTCAAGAAACTCTAGAACAGCTTTGTAAAGCAGGTAGTCTTTAAGCTGGGGTTTGATGGATATGAGGACTTTGATAAGTCAAGAAGGTGATTGAAAAAGAATAGCATTAAGTACACTGAAGACAGAGGAAATCATGAGAGCTAAGATCCAGTTGGGTTGAGGGTAGAGGAGAGAATCAGAGAAACAGAAAATTTAATGTATGTGTCATGACTTGTATTTTTATAATGTTCTTATTTCCAGATGTGCTACATATAAGTCATATGAGTAATGGAATATCACTAAACCATGAAAAATAATGTCATTTGCAGCAACATGGATGGACCTAGACATTATCACACTCAGTAAAGTAAGTCACAGAGAGAAAGACAAACACCTTTGATATCACTTGTATGTGGAATCTAAAACGAAATGATACAAACAAATTCATTTAAAACAGAAACAGACTCACAGACAGAGAAAATAATCTTATGATTACTAGAGGACAAAGGGTGGGGATAAATTAGGAGTTTAGGATTAACAGATACATACTACCATATATAAAATAGATAAACAGTAAAGACCTACTGCATAGCATATGGAACTATACTCAGTATCTCGTAATAACTGATAATGGAAAATAACCTGAAAAAGAATACATTTGTGTATATATATAACTGAATCACTTTCCTGTACAGCAGAAACTAACACATTTTTACAAAATAAAAATGTTATACTATAAATAACAGCCATACCTCTATCAATTAAAAAAAAGAGGCATTTATCCCAACCAGCATTAATTCTTCAGTGCTTTGATGCTTTTGAATTGTGGTGCTAGAGAAGACTCTTGAGAGTCTCTTGGACTTCAAGGAGATCAAACCAGTCAATCCTTAAGGAAATCAATCCTGAATATTCATTGGGAGGACTGATGCTGAAGCTCCAATACTTTGGCTACTTGATAGGAAGAGCCAACTCATTGGAAAAGACACTGATGCTGGGCAAGACGGAGGGCAGGAGGAGAAGGGGGAGGCAGAGTATGAGATCGTTGAATGGCATCACCAACTCAATCGACATGAATTTGAGCAAACCTAGGGAGATAGTGAAGGACAGAAGAGGCTCTCTCATGCGGCAGGCCATGGGATCACAAAGAGTAGCACATGACTTAGTGACTGAAAAACAACAATCCCAACCAGCGGTTCATTCCCCCATAAGCCAATGTAAAGACAGTCATTTTGGAGCTCACATTTTCATTTGTACTCTCTTTATCTGAATTAAGTCACCCTCTGCTTTTCACCACAGTGCTCACTCAACCAGCTCAGAAAGTTAAAGGGACTTCCAGATGCCTCTCAAATACAGAAATACTTTCCCAGCCTGACATTCAAGGCCTCAAACAGTTCAATACTGGAAATGAAACAGCATTAATTTCCAGAATTTAAAGCCAGAACTCCTCAAGTCTCTAACCAAACAATTCAGCTTGCAGAGCCAATCTTACAGCATTTGTGGTAATTTCACCAATATGAAATCATTCTGTATCCTTGTCTTATATTTATCATCAAATGAATTGGGATCTATTCAAAAAATAGAGTTGTATGTCCAAACCATGGCCATTGCCTTCACCATATCCATCTAATAATACATGGCCAACCAGTTGTGAAATTAATAGACCCATGGTCTTCACTGTTAAAAATGCAAATCACAACACAATAGATTCCTCAGGCCAGATTGATCTGGCTGCTTCTTTTTCCGTTCATGAGTTTAGATTTCTGAATTTCATAGCTCAAAAATAAGCTCTTAAATTGGTCTCTGTTTGTTTAAAGAAGATGGGGGGAATCTACCCATCTTGAGATGTACATAAAACGAGATTTTTTAGAGAAATGCCCAGGACAGAAGGACTTATACTTTTGCTTACAGACCGTCTATCTGTGATCCTGATCTGAAAGCATTGTACTGTAGACGCTGGCCTGCTGGCTCCTTATCGGGCCCCTTCTGTGCAGAAGTTGCCATGTGTACAGAGGAGAGGTAACTCTTACAAAGGTACCAAGGAAAATGCCACACAATAAAGGAAACAACTTTGAGTCAACTCCTTCTATTATCAATTGGGATATTTGGCAAATTGTGTTTCCTTCAGGTTTGTGTAAGTTTGTCTCCTTTCTAAAAGGAATTTACTTTTGAGTGCCCTAAATAACCAAGTTTCAACAAGCACAGAGCTAAGTTTAAAATAAATAAATAAATAAAGGTTTCTAAGAAAAACAGTTCCTGAATCTTACCTGTTTCCATTTGCTCTCAAGAGAGATTGAGAGTAGATGGTCTGGAGTATATAAAAGAGCAATTAGAGAGACCAGTTATTACAAACTTCCAGCCCAGCTGTCCAGGTGCTGTCGCTGTGCTCAGTCACTCAGCTGTGTCTGACTCTATGAGACCCTTTGGACTATAGCCCTCCAGGCTCCTCTGTCCATGAAATTTTTCAGGCAAGAATTCTAGAGTAGGTTTCCATGTTCTCCTCCAGGGGATCTTCCCAACCCAGGGATCAAACCTGTGTTTCCTGCATCTCTTGCATTGCAGGCAGATTCTTTACAGCTGAGAAATTGGGGAGGCCAGCTTTCCATGGTCATTTGGGAAACAACCACAACCAGGGCTGCCCAAGAAGTCAGTAGGCACATAAGACTCTGACAGAACACAGAAAACCAGATTCTCTCCTAACACTGCTCCTTGGTTCATGCTCCAGTGGCTGCAAACCCTTTGCCTTCTCCACTTTGGAGGAATTGAAATAGAATAATTTCAAGACATCTTATTAATATGTCATATTCTTGCGTTTCCCTTTAATCTTATGAAAACACTTTCTGGGGAAGTTTATTTATGGTGTTTCATACAATATGTTTTGTGGAAAAAGCAAAATGTACATCTCTAATTTCCATACACAAATGTAGTCCACAATTAACATCACATTCCCTCTTGGTTACAGTGAGCTATTTATACTGTTCAGCAAGAACTGGGTGTTCAATGACCCCTTCCATCCCTGCCCCAAAGGCACATATTCTACCTATCACAGGTGAAACAGACGACAACAACAACAAACCCATGGTATTTAATGAAGTACTTTGACATAATAAAAGAAGTCACAAAGTTTAGAGAATGAAGTCCTGAGTTCAAACTGCAGTGCCTTCATTTACTACATAGTCTAGGGAAGTCACTTGAATCCTCATGTCTGTTACCTGGTTTGCAGAATAGAGGCTAAGAATGCCTACTTGGCAGAACAATTATAGGGCTATATGTCAAGTGCCTGGTGCCTCTCTACACAGGTTTAAAGCACAAGCTCTGAAAATAAATCAAAAGAAAAGAAATTTCTGAATTCTCTTGTACTCCTGCTAGTTTCTTTTGCAATTTTGTAAAATCTGCCAAATCATAATTTGATGGGTGAGGGTGTGTGACAAAGAAGGAACATGGTGTAAAATACTGAGCTATGTACAAAGTTGAGAAATTCTAGACATTTCCTGAAATATGACTGATTTCCCCACATTCCACAGTGTATATTTCCTCTGAGGTCAGTGAGGTAAGGTTTACTTGGGGTTTCTGATTTATTGTCATGTTGCAATAGTATTACTTCACATACATGTGAGCTTGGGGTTTATGATTTTGTTTTTACTTAAGATTCACCTCAACCACAGAACTTAATATTTCCACCCAGGTTCAGAGCAATGGTACAGATAGAACCCTGAGATCCTCCTTCTTATTTCAGTCCTGGTGTTCTGTCCTCAACAGGGCAGCTTTGCATACATGAATGAGAACAATTGGCCCATCTTTCCAAATTCCATCTACAGGTGTGCTCCCCAGATGGTCATCTCTTGGTCCCTGCTCAGGCACAAGCCCACATCCATTGGCAGCATTGCTCTTAGGAGGACAAACCCATTGAAGAGTCCACACAGGCCCTGAAAGCAGATGCCAGGCTGTTTGGGCCAAGAATTCTGGCACCTCGGGTACACAGAGCGGAGTCTAAAATAATACTTGACAAACTTTAATATGTATTTGAGTCATCTGGGGACCTTGTTAAAACAAGATTCTGATTCAGTGGGTGGAATGAGTTGTGAGGGTCTAGGCTGTATTACTGGAGAAGGTGATGGCACCCCACTCCAGTACTCTTGCCTGGAAAATTTCATGGACAGAGGAGCCTGGTAGGCTGCAGTCCATGGGGTCGCTAAGAGTCAGACACGACTGAGCAACTTCACTTTCCCTTTTCACTTTCATGCATTGGAGAAGGAAATGGCAACCCACTCCAGTGTTCTTGCCTGGAGAGTCCCAGGGACGGGGGAGCCTGGTGGGCTGCCGTCTCTGGGGTTGCACAGAGTTAGACACGACTGAAGTGACTTAGCGGCAGCAGCAGCAGGCTGTATTACTAATAAGCTCCCAGGTGATCCTAACACCACTGGTCCTAGTAACAATTTACTGGGAGGGAGGGACATGGGCTATGGGTAGACCTATCCCTTTGGCCCTGAAGGCTCCTCACCCTGTAGGGATGGGCCCAACTAGATAAGGATCAAAGAAGAGCTGTCCATAGTGAAGACCTAGGACAGGAGTCTGGGTTGGCTGGTGGAAAGCACAATGATTTGAACATAACTGCAAGGCAGGAATATAAGAGAAGAGGGTTCGTTCTGGTGGTAATCTATTTCTGTCTTTTTGCTTCTTTAGCCCTTAATCGTTTCCAGCTCTTGTGGCCCCATGGACTCTAGCCCGTAAGGCTCCTCTGCCCATGGGATTTTCCAAATGAGAATACTGGAGTGGGTTGCCATTTCCTCCTCCAGGGGACCTCTCCAACCTAGGGGTTGAATCTGAGCCTCCTGCATTGCAAATGTATTCTTTTTACTGCTGAGCCACTGGGGAAGCCCTTGGTAATCTATAGTTCAAAGCAAACTCCAAAGGTGACAATTCAGACAGTTTTCTTATCATATAATGGAATTATTGAACAGAAGTCCTCAAGAAAATTCATTTTTTCAACAATAGAGTTGAATTAGATTTATTTGCTTCTAATTTGGGGCTTCCCTGGTGGCTCAGATGGTAAAGAATCCACCTTCAATGTGGGAGATCTGGGTTCAATCCTTGGGTTGGGAAGATCCCCTAGAGGAGGTCATGGTAACCCATGCCTGTATTCTTGCCTCAATACAGTCCATGGGGTTGCAAAAAGTCGGACATGACTGAGTGATTAACTACAGCACAGATTTGCTTGAAGACTATTCAGATGTTTACAGTGATCAGATCAGATCAGATCAGATCACTCAGTCGTGTCCGACTCTTTGTGACCCCATGAATCGCAGCATGCCAGGCCTCCCTGTCCATCACCAACTCCTGGAGTTCACTCAAACTCACGTCCATCGAGTCGGTAATGCCATCCAGCCGTCTCATCCTCTGTCGTCCCCTTCTCCTCCTGCCCCCAATCCCTCCCAGCATCAGAGTTTTTTCCAATGAGTCAACTCTTCACATCAGGTGGCCAAAGTACTGGAGTTTCAGCTTTAGCATCATTCCTTCCAAAGAAATCCCAGGGCTGATCTCCTTCAGAATGGACTGGTTGGATCTCCTTGCAGTCCAAGGGACTCTCAAGAGTCTTCTCCAACACCACAGTTCAAAAGCATCAATTCTTCGGTGTTCAGCCTTCTTCACAGTCCAACTCTCACATCCATACATGACCACTGGAAAAACCATAGCCTTGACTAAACGAACCTTTGTTGGCAAAGTAATGTCTCTGCTTTTGAATATGCTATCTAGGTTGGTCATAACTTTCCTTCCAAGGAATAAGCGTCTTTTAATTTCATGGCTGCAGTCACCATCTGCAGTGATTTTGGAGCCCAGAAAAATAAAGTCTGACACTGTTTCCACTGTTTCCCCATCTGTTTCCCCATCTATTTCCCAAGAAGTGGTGGGAATGGATGCCATGATCTTCATTTTCTGAATGTTGAGCTTTAAGCCAACTTTTTCACTCTCTTCTTTCACTTTCATCAAGAGGCTTTTGAGTTCCTCTTCACTTTCTGCCATAAGGGTGGTGTCATCTGCATATCTGAGGTTATTGATATTCCTCCCGGCAATCTTGATTCCAGCTTGTGTTTCTTCCAGTCCAGCGTTTCTCATGATGTACTCTGCATATAAGTTACATAAACAGGGTGACAATATACAGCTCCTTTTCCTATTTGGAACCAGTGTTTTCAGTGATACAACCTCATATAACAAAATGTCCTTCAATGTGTGTCTGTGTGTGTGTGTTTTCTAAAACAACAGCAATGACAACAAATGCCTCATTCTTTCAACCGTTCCTCATTTGACAAGGTCAAAATTCCTCGACCACCCAAGTTACCCTCCTTTGAATGCATTTCAGTTTCCCAATGCCCTTATTAAAGTATGAGACCAAGAAAGGAAAATAATACTCCAACAGTGATTTAATCACTGTGGTATACACTATGACAGCCATCTATATTTTTCTAGAGGCTGTATATCTGCTAATTTAGCCAACAACAACAATAGTTGTGCTGGTGACTTATCACATGGCTGACTTATTACTTGGAGTTTACCATCAAATACAGTTTCTAATTTCTGAGTCTTTTTCACACCTGCTGCTGCTAAAATATTTTGTGAAGAGTTGATTTTCCAACTTGACTTTGGAGAAAGTAGACATGGAAAATACAGCTCATAGTTAAATTCCACCTTTGGCACCTGATCTTTCATAAAGAAGCTTTTGATCAGAAATTATAAGGCAGAACAAACAAACCCTTCTGATGACTTATTTAGGCTAAAAGCTCAAGGCAAAAGCAAAAGGAATTCAATGTGCCACATTATGGTAAGAAAAATATTGAATTACCAACTTATCATAAATGTACATCCATTTTAGAAATAATGCTTGAAATAGGGGAGATAGGGCCCCAAACAGGTGAGGGAGAGAGAGAGAGCGCGCAATCTCCTATCCTGGCCAGAGTTTGAGAAATGGCTTAAGTACGAAAAAAAGAGATAGTTTAAAAATGAAACCAAATAAATCATCTTCCCACAACATAATTAGGAGGTGGCAGAACATTTCAGTGCCTGACAAATTAATTCCATTTGCATTATGAGCCTTATTCAAAATGCTGTAAGAGCCACAAAGACAAAGTTGAAGCATGGTCTTTAATTAATCCTGCATCATGCCTAATACAGTAGTGTACACCCTTGGGAACTTCTAATCATTGAAATTAAAATCTGCACGTACATGCAATCCCTTAAATATGCTTCCAGTCTAACTACAGCTGCCTTCTACCATATCCCCACAAATTTCTACAGAGAGCAGAGAAGAAATGAGTCTCAAAAATCAAAGTAGCTTCTTCATAATAATTTAAAGGTCAGACAGACCAAGGCTTTTTTTGTAATCAGAGTGATGCCCAACAGAGTTTATGTTAACTAAGTACTGAATACTAAACAAAAATGAATTTTCATTTAAAGCCACAGAGACAATGGAGTTTTAAAGATGTAAAAGGTTGAATTCTGTCTTAGCAACAGTATTGTTCATTCAGTAAATGTGAGCTCAGTCCAGTTCAGTTCATTCACTCAGTCATGTCTGACTCTTTGCAACCTCATGGACTGCAGCATTCCAGTCTTCCCTGTCTATCGCCAACTCCTGGAGCCTGCTCCAACTCATGTCCATTGAGTTGTTGATGCCATCCAACCATCTCATTCTCTGTTGTCCTCTTCTCCTCCCACCTTCAATCTTCCCCAGCATCAGGGTCTTTTCAAATGAGTCACTTCTTTGCATCAGGTGGCCAAAGTATTGGAGCTTCAGCTTCAGCATCAGTCCTTCCAATGAATATTCAGGACTGATTTCCTTTAGGATGGACTGGTTGGATCTCCTTGCAGTCCAAGGGACTCTCAAGAGTCTTCTCCAACGCCACAGTTCAAAAGCATCAATTCTTCGGCGCTCAGCCTTCTTCACAGTCCAACTCTCACATCCATACATGACTACTGAAAAATCCATAGCTTTGACCAAATGGACCTTTGTCAGAAAAGTAATGTCTCTGCTTTTTAATATGCAGTCTAGGTTGGTCATAGCTTTTCTTCCAAGGAGCAAGTGTTTTTTAATTTCATGGCTGCAGTCACTATCTGCAGTGATTTTAAAGCCCAAGATAATAAAGTCTGTCACTGTTTCCACTGTTTCCCCATCTATTTTCCATGAAGTGATGGGACTGGATGCCATGATCCTAGTTTTTTGAATGTTGAGTTTTAAGCCAACTTTGAGCTCAGTGGGACCAAATGTTGCCTCAGTAGCATTCACTACAGATAAGCCAGGGAAGTCCTCTGCATTAGGTTGTTCATAGTCTACTGGGAAAGACGTATGTGGTCTAAGAAAGAAAGGAAGAGAGCCACAAAAAGAAAAGCAGAGAGTGAGATTATACCACTGACTTAAGTATCAGTGAATCCTGAAAGAACAATTGGAATATGAATGTATAATAAGAAGTGGGTACCCATAGATGAGAAAGTTTACTCCAAATAGAAGAGTATGATATAAGGGCATGAATGTGGGAAAGTATTGGACTTTTTCTACTTCTCACTCTAAGCAGGATGAATATTGAGAATTGTCCTTGCACTTAAGTCTTTAACCAGTTGCTCCCTGCTCTAAAATAAGTGATAAACTCTCTCTCCCTGCTGCCTCCATTGTGTACCTGTGTGTGTATATGTGTGTGTGTGTTGAATGATTGAGGGCAGCATAGAAAAGGGGAACATTCATGTTCTGCATGGAGGCACATAGTATGTACATGGCAAACTCTCTCTGGTTAAGTCATGGCCTGTTATAATAAGAAACATGGCTGCTATTTATGCATCAGACAGTTTACATTCATTGCCTACACATCTTATGGCAGTCTTTCAAAGCAGATATCACTTTCTATATTTATGAGGAAATTGAAATGCAAATAATTCACAAAACCTAGTTGAAAGTAGTGAATTATCACCTTTGGTCTATTTGACCTCAAGGCCTATGTGCCTCCCCTACAGCTCACTCTCCATCTCTACAAAAGTGGTAGAGGGAGGCTGGCAGTAGGTTTTACCCAGCCAAACTCCCCACAAAAATCATGTAACATGCAGAGGTTTTCAATAATGTTAGCTTATTAGTATAATTCTACCTTTGCTCAGTCTCTCCAACTCAAGAAATAAATGGATCCCAAGCACAAATTTTATTATCTTGTATGGTGATGTTGGGGCTTCCCTGATGGCTCAAATGAATAAAGAATCCGCATGCAAAGTGGGAAACCTGGGTTCTATCCCTGGGTCAGGAAGATCCCCCGGAGAAGGGAATGGCTACCCACTCTAGTATTCTTGCCTGGAGAATTCCATGGACGGAGGAGCCAGGTGGGCCATAGTCCATAGGGGCACAAAGAGTTGGACACGACTAAGTGACCAACACTTTCACGGTGATGTGGCTGACTTCCCAGGTGGCACTAGTGGTAAAGAATCTGCCTGACAATGCTGCAGATGTAAGAGATTCATATTCGATCTTTGAGTCAGGAAGATCCCCTAGAGGAGCAAATGGCGCACACTCCAGTATTCTTGCCTGGAGAATCCCATAGATAGAGGAGCCTGGTGGGCTACAGTCCATGGGGTCACAAAAAGTCAGACACGACTGAACATCTGAGCATATATAGTGATGTTATGTCATCAATCTGGCTATTACATAATTTAGAATTAATTCCAAGAAAGAGTTTGCTTTTTCTTTTTTTGTTTTTCTTTGCTTCTTGTTTTTCCCATCTGTAGGATCTCACATATCACTGCAGAGGCAACACAGTCTGAACACTGAATCCCAAATCTCCTTCACTCTTATTCTTCTCTATAAACTTAAACTTCAGTTAAAAAATTATTCCTCCATGGACAGAACCAGCTGGTGGGAAGGTTAAACTGATAATGAGACATTCACACATATATATCCTACATCTGAGATATAGGTGTGTGTGTGTGTGTATATATATATATATATATATCCAGCTATCCCTTGTTTTTAGATCATTGCATCATATTCCCAGAAGAAATTATAAAACATTGCATGGAAAAAGTTGTATGGTCCAGTTTGATTTAAGCCTACTACACATGGCTGAAGAAATCAAATGAGAAGTTGGACTAGAATCAAGTAAAAGAAGGTATTGAAAACTACACAAATGAGTTTATCTTTATCCTGTAAGACATGATCTGATAAACAACTAGGAGCCGAGGAAAGCTTTTCATAAGAGTAGAGATATGAACTTGACCACGGTATTAAAGAAGATTAAGTGGTACAAACTTGATAGGTAGGATGGATTTGAGAGACTAACAAGAGAGATCAGTTAGAAGTGTCTACATGGAGAAATCATGAAACCTGGATCAAGGCAGTAGCAAAAGAAAAACAAAAACAAAAAAAAATGTTTAAGTACACTTCAGAGTCAAAGGTAATAGATTTGTGACCTCAAGTCGGAAATATCCTTGAAAAATCATTTAGCTCACCCTTCTCTCAACTTTCTGATGGTCCTGAGGTTTTCATCTTTGGGGAGTAAGGAGATAGTGATGCCCTTAACCATAACAGTCAGCGCAGGTCTGGAGAGAGACGGGTTTATTCCCAGCCCTGCTGAGTTTGCAGAGTCCATAGTGTAGCAAACCCAACCTTGACATCCCTTTGTTTCTTTTCCTGTTACATCTTTCCCCACTCCCTCAGCCAAACCCACTCCAGGAGTGAAAAAGCTCTTCACCTATCTGTGCCCCCAATCTGAAGGCCCTCAATTTCCAATGCATAAGAGAAAAAGGAAAGTGGCTGGTTCCTGCATGCACTATGCCACCAGGGCCCTTCTGTATCTGGGAAAATAGAGGTGGGTGATGAAGGCTTTCCATCCACACAATCCAGCTTCCAACTCTGTGGAAACTGGGAGCCAGTCTAGCTAGGGACACTGCCAAAGGAGCCCCACATCACCTCATTTATAACCCGGAGAACAGCAAAACAGATATGGGTGGTACAGAATCTCTTCTCACAATCTGGCTTCAAGTCGCCAACTTTAAAGAAAAGAAATTCCTCATGAATGACATAAACCAATTACAGAACTGCCTAAACCAAGCCCAAGTTCTGAAACGGAGGCCACAGGTTCCCATTAGGCGGGGGCATCTGAACAAGGGCCAAAACAAGCACATTTGGTACCCTAGGATGCCCGAATTCTGGGCTGTCTCATAGAACAGTCTAGCACTCCACCCTGAAGTCACAACTGCCATCCCCTCCTCATAGCTGAGGGTGTCTTTGCATACAGTGCTTTGCAACCTCCCTTCTATAATAACCTGACAGGTTTCTTTACTCATTGCCATGTTACTGGACTATCTTATCTAATATCTTGCCCATCACCAAAGGACATGTGAGAAAGGACTGAGATTTAAATAATTAGTCACCTTAAAGCATTCTCTCAGTTTTTGTAAATGTGTATGTTTTATTTGACATAGAATTTTTTTCCAGCCTAAAACCATTATAAGTTTGAAGAATAGGGAATAAGAAATTAAGGTGGTGGTAAATATACATTAACTGATCACCTATCATGTGCCATGATCTTTATATTGTTTCTTTTAATCCCTCACAACTTGGTGAGCCATGTGTGATTATTCTGGTATTTCATAGATAAGGAAATTGAGCATCAGGGAGGTGAAGGAAGTTTTCCAATGTCACCCAGGTAGCAGGTGGGAGGAGATATATACCAGCTCCAAAGTGTGGTGCTACTGCCAACCTAATATAATTGCTATTTTTACATAAAATTTAATGGGGGAGTGAAAAACAAGTAGCAAGTACAGAGAAGCAAAAAACCAAAGAATAAGGAAAATTACATCTAATCCCACCACCCAGAGATAATCACTCTTAATATTCTGTTGTAAATCCTGCAATTGCAGTTTTAACTCCCATTTTGGAGCTCTTGCACTGATGCTGCAGAAAGCTTTCAAACAAATTACATCTTTTTGTTATATTCAGAATCATCAAGAAAAATACAAAAGAGATATCTTCAGAGTTTTTAAAAAGTGAATTTGAGAAGTAGTCAACAAGGCCTACAGTGTCCTTGAATGCTGCTGGAATATGAAGAATTAAAAGAATCGGTGTTTTTTGAGTATCTGTCTTCTAGAAGCTCCCTTGAAAGGGAAGCCATGAGTATGTAGAGGTCACTGGGAGGTCTCTGAAACAGCGGCAGATGTATCCAGTGTGTCTTCCAGAAGCTTGTTTTGTGACTATGGCCAAGAAACAATGCCCCAGGCTACAATTTGTCCATCTCCCAATTAGTGTTTATCACTTACCCTGCTTAATGATCAGAGTTGTTTTCAGGAGTTCATGAGATAAATATTTATGAAAGCCCTTTGAAATAAACAAAGCACTATGCAAATGAAAGGTAATTGTCAAAATTGCTAATAATTAAACACTTGACTTCTGAGATGAAGATTTCGCCAAGGGGTTAGGGAGCCATGATACTAGCCCTTTAAAGCCCTAAACCATAAATTAAGTGGCAAAACTGTAATCAAAATGCTACCATAATAAAATCATACCTTTTTGTAGGTGTAGAATATGGATAGTAATAATAATGATCCTGATAATAATGATGACTAATACCTATTCCCTTTGGCATCATATTTTTAAACACTTTGTAAATGATTTGCATGGCTCTCTCAATTAATCTTCAGAATAACCTTTGTCAATGTACATTGAAAGTGAAAGTGTTAGTCAGTTGGTCATGTGTGACTTTTTGTGACCCCATGGACTGTAGCCTGTTAGGTTCCTCTGTCCATGGAATTCTCCAGGCAAGAATACTAGAGTGGGTAGCCATTCCCTTCTCCAGGGGATCTTCCCGACACAGGGATCAAATTCGTGTCTCCTGCATTACAGGCAGTTTCTTTACCAAGTGAGCCACCAAAGAAGCCCAATCATCTCATGAAAGTGAGAGTCGCTCAGTGTGTCCAACTCTTTGTGACCTCATGGACTATAAAGTCCATGGAATTCTCCAGGCCAGAATACTGGATTGGGTAGCCTTTGCCTTCTCCAGGGGATCTTCCCAACCCAGGGATTGAACCTAGGTCTCCCACATTACAGGCAGATTCTTTACCAGCTGAGCCACAACAGAAGCCTAAGAATACTGGAGTGGGTAGCCTATCCCTTCTCCAGCGGATCTTCCCGACCCAGGAACTGAACTGGAGTCTCCTGCATTGCAGGTGGATTCTTTACCAACTGAGTTATCAGGGAAGCCCAATTATCTCATAGTACTTCATATGTATTCAGTGCTGTATTAGACATTTAAATAGTCTCAATTAATCCTTACAATTTTATGAAATACAAAATAGTATCATCTTCATTTTACAGATGAAGAAACCAAAAGAAAGAGAATATCAAGGACATTCTGAAGACCGTATAGTCAGTAAATGGCAAATGTGAACTTAAACCAACTTTCCCACAGTCATCAAGACAGTATGGTACTGGCACACAGACAGAACTATAGATCAATGGAACAAAATAGAAAGCCCAGAGATAAACCCATGCACCTATGGACACCTTATCTTTGACAAAGGAGGCAAGATTGGGAGAGTCCAGGCTCTTAATCAACATTGAAGCACAATCAGGAAATAGTCATAATCATTAAAATGAAAGGTGAATTGCAATGAAAAGAATAAAATACTTAGGAATATATCTACCTAAAGAAACAAAAGACCTATATAGAGAAAACTATAAAACACTGGTGAAAGAAATCAAAGGGGACACTAATAGATAGAGAAATATACTGTGTTCATGGATCAGAAGAATCAATATAGTGAAAATGAGTATTCTACCCAAAGCAATCTATAGATTAAATGCAATCCCTATCAAGCTACCAATGGTATTTTTCACAGAGCTAGAACAAATAATTTCATAATTTGTATGGAAATACAAAAAACCTCGAATAGCCAAAGCAATCTTGAGAAAGAAGAATGGAATTAGAGGAATCAACCTGCCTGACTTCAGGCTATACTACAAAGCCACAGTTATCAAGACAGTATGGTACTGGCACAAAGACAGAAATATAGATCGATGGAACAAAATAGAAAGCCCAGAGATAAATCCACACACCTGTGGACACCTTATCTTTGACAAAGGAGGCAAGAATATACAGTGGAGAAAAGACAATCTCTTTAACAAGTGGTGCTGGGAAAACTGGTCAACTACTTGTAAAAGAATGAAACTAAAACATTTTCTAACACCATACACTAAAATAAACGCAAAATGGATTAAAGATCTAAATGTTAAGACCAGAAACTATAAAACTCCAAGAGGAGAACATAGGCAAAACATACTCCGACATAAATCACAGCAGGATCTTCTATGACCCACCTCCCAGAATACTGGAAATAAAAGCAAAAATAAACAAATGGGACCTAATTAAAATTAAAAGCTTCTGCACAACAAAAGAAACTATAAGCAAGGTGAAAAGACTTCAGAATGGGAGAAAATAATAGCAAATGAAGCAACTGACAAAGAATTAATCTCAAAAATATACAAGCAATACCTCTAGCTCAATTCCAGAAAAATAAATGACCCAATCAAAAAATTGGCCAAAGAACTAAATAGACATTTCTTCAAAGAAGACATACAGATGGCTAACGAACACATGAAAAGATGCTCAACATCACTCATTATCAGAGAAATGCAATTCAAAACCACAATGAGGTACCACTTCATGCCAGTCAGAATGGCTGCTATCCAAAAGTCTACAAGCAATAAATGCTGGAGAGGATGTGGAGAAAAGGGAACCCTGTTACACTGTTGGTGGGAATGCAAACTAGTACAGCCACTATGGAGAACATTGTGGAAATTCCTTAAAAAACTGGAAATAGAGCTGCCATATGACCCAGCAATCCCACTGCTGGGCATACACACTGAGAAAACCAGAATTGAAAGAGACATCTGTACCCCAATGTTCATCGCAGCACTGTTTATAATAGCCAAGACATGGAAGCAACCTAGATGTCCATAAGCAGACAAATGGATAATAAAGCTGTGGTACATATACACAATGGAGTATTACTCAGCCATTAAAAAGAATACATTTGAATCAGTTCTAATGAGGTGGATGAAACTGGAGCCTATTATACAGAGTGAAGTAAGCCAGAAAGAAAAACACCAATACAGTATACTAATGCATATATATGGAATTTAGAAAGATGGTAACAATAACCCTGTATGTGAGACAGCAAAAGAGACACAAATGTATAGAACAGTCTTTCGGACTCTGTGGGAGAGGGCGAGGGTGGGATGATTTGGGAGAATGGCACTGAAACATGTATAATATCATATGTGAAATGAATCACCAGTCCAGATTCGATGCATGATACAGGATGCTCAGGGCTGGTGCACTGGGATGACCCAGAGGGATGGTATGGGGAGGGAGCTGGGAGGGGGGTTCAGGATGGGGAACATGTGTATACCTGTGGTGGATTCATGATGATGTATGGCAAAACCAATATAATATTGTAAAGTAATTAGCCTCCAATTAAAATAAATAAATTTATATTTAAAAAAAAATGAAAGGTGATAAAAACCCAGAAGAGGACTCAATAGTGGAAATGGAAAGGTTTAGGTTTAAGAAATGCAGCAAAAATAAACTTGACAGAATTTTAACAACCTGATTAGATTGGCAGGAATAAGGAGAAAAAGTTAAGATGAGTGGTTTTTCAAGCCTGGATAATTGGGAAGATAATGAGGCCATCCTTATAAATAAAGACCTGCAGAAGAGAAGCAGATTTGCTGGGGGAGCATAAGATGGGGGGAAGATGATACGCTGAGTTTGAGATGCCCATGGGGTACACAGGTGGAGACAGCCCAGGGGAAGAAATGCAGGTGCAAGTGCTTCCCATCACTGGGCCCCCACACTTGCTGAAGGTCCAATCAGCTATTTTCAGCCTAGGTTTTCAGTCTTAGTCTTACCCTGCACTTTGGTGAGTGACACGGGATAAAATTTTCCATAAATGCTTAGAGCTGGAAAAAGAAAAAAAACTCACACAGACAAAGGCACCCAGAAATTCAGCCACCTCATAATAAGCCAGAGACTTTTCCAAAACTGTCTTAAACTGCTTATTTTCCAAATTCAAAATATCAGGCACAAGAATCAGTGGCTTGAAGATAGATGCAGTGACATCTGAGTAATCCCTTCCTTCCCTGCAGCAAGCTGCCCTTGTAAAGATGAATTCACTCCTGCATGATAATGAAATCTGTTTAGGAATTCTGAAAGTACAAGTTGGCTCAAAGTTATTTCCACTGCTCAGGGTTGAGCCTAAGAGGGCCCCTGACCTGTTTGAGGTAGAAAGAGAAAAGAAAGTCAAAAGAGGATGATGGAGAATAGTCCAAGGTGGGCAGAAAAAGAAGAGGTAAGATACAGAAGCCTCAGAGTCCTTTACACAGCTGGTACTGTGTGTCAATTACTAGGGATTTATGGTCATGGGGTAGACTGTGTTTACTCTTCCTAAAAATAAGCATAAGCCCAAAACTATATGGTAAAGAGTATGTAACTTTTCGTATTAGTTCTTTACACTATACTAACCTTTCCTTTCCTCCTGCAATGTGTGTTGACCTTTGAAATTTTGTTGTTATTTCTAGCTGCCATCTCATTACAGATTCCAGAAAGAACTAAACAAAATCTCAGTTTTTCACAAATAGCAACATCTGCTTGTTACATACGATGTATTACTCACTTAAAAAGAAAAGTGTAGCAGTATACAGCTACACAACATTGTAAAGCAGTTATCCTCCATTTTTTTTAAAAGCATTATTGGTTCAAATTCAAAAAATGTGAAAACTAATTTTACTATTTAGCTGAACTCTGGACATGTACACACACGTACACACACATTTTGCACAGCAATATCTGTTTTTCTCTCTCTTCTCCATTTCTGTTTCTGATATAAACTTTTTGTTAAAAATCAAAATGCTCATTTCCTTGAGTATAGAGTTTGGAGAAGGCAATAGCACCCCACTCCAGTACTCTTGCCTGGAAAATCCCATGGACGGAGGAGCCTGGTAGGCTGCAGTCCATGGGGTCGCTAAGAGTCAGACACGACTGAGTGACTTCCCTTTCACTTTTCACTTTCATCCATTGGAGAAGGAAATGACAACCCACTCCAGTGTTCTTGCCTGGAGAATCCCAGGGACGGGGGAGCCTGGTGGGCTGCCATCTATGGGGTAACACAGAGTCGGACACGACTGAAGTGACTTAGCAGCAGCAGCAGAGTTAGGTGTTAGAGTCCTATTTTGTCATTGTATACTCAGTTCTCTAAATGTTTCCCCATCCTCCCACTTAATTTTTTTTTCTTTAAAAACCATACCTCAAGTTGGGGAAAAATTTATAGAGATGGACACATTGGAGTTAAGTTTTCAAGATTTGACTTATCACTGAAAATGCTGTATCTTAAACACTCATTAGAAACCCCTGGTGATTTTTTTGGGCAATGTTAACTCAGTATCTTCAACCAAACTGACAGTGATACTGAGAGATACCTGTGATACCCATAGCACTTAGAACAACAGTGAAGCAATACCAGCAGCTCTGAACACTTCCCTTTCTGAAATCATCAGTACCCAGAGCAAATTGCTCAGATATTAGAAATGCTTTCTTGGAAAAATCACAGTCATAATAATACCCTTTGGACTTCTTGGGTGGGGGCAGCAGGAGGAGTGGGTCCTAAAATATTTCTTATTTCTTTTCTCATGTTATCTTCTGCCTTCCACTTTCCCTCTCATTTGTGCTGATAGCCAAAGTCTATCATCACAGTGTTAGCTGATGACCACTTAAAACAAGCATTTTAATCACTTTCAGCAAAGTTTCTAGTCATGTTCCTTTTATAGAACTTTAAGAATTTGGTGATATCTATAGGCAAATTATTATTTATCTATTACTAGAACCACATAAAACGTTACTTTCATTTGAATTCTAGAAAAAATACACAAACAAATTAAATGGTACCAAAAATGAGTAAAGACCCTCTGACACAGAGAGTTCTAAGATCTGGTACGCAGTGATATGTATATTCACAAACTAATTCATTGAGTTCTGTCCATGAAGATAGCTTGTTAGATGTGTATAAAAGAAAGTTAAGGCCCAGCCCATCAGCAAGTGCTTACAATGGAGCTGTAGAATAGTTAAAACATAAAGTTAGACAAGGAATACTGATGGAGTCAGAGAAGATAGAAGTTAATATGGTTGGAGCTGAGCCTTCCCTCATGGAAAATAAGATTCTCAGACCAAATTAAAACCCATGATTACACTTGCATATGAATACATGTTCGTCCAGCAGTATACGACGTGCTCTGAAGGCCACAGAAGAACCATTAGGTATGTTTGTTCTCTCAATGCCTTGCATTCAAATTAGATGTAGAAAACAATTGAGACCAATTAAGGTTCAACTCTGTGATACACAGCAGGTTCTTTGGGCTTCTATTTGTGTCAAGGTTTGTTGATTAGTGAACCAAAAGTCATTTGCAACCTTTTCCTTTACTATCTAAATCAAAAAGAAAATACTTGATTTTTCTGCTCAGGAATGGAACATGCTTCTAGACAAGGAGATTTAAGTTGAATTCCCTTAGGAAGACTTTCTTTTCAAAATGAAAAGGCAAAGCTTCAGCAGGAAAACATTCTTTGCCTCTTCCTCCTTCCCCTTTCTTCCTGTCTGATGTGCAGAAGTGAGACCAGGAGGTCTAGCACCATCTTGCCCATGAGGTGACAAGCAGGCATACTGTGGTCTTCAGGTAAAGGACAACAGAATGGAAAGATGAAAGGAGGCTGAATTTTTGATGGCTTCAGGGAGCCATCATAGACGCAAGCCCTGAATGTTTAAGTGTTTAAGCCACTGTTCGTCTTAATAACTACAAACAGTCCCTACAACTAAACCATTCAAGTTCACCTGAGGGAAAATAAAGAATTTATTATAAGGATGCAGAGGTCTTTTCCCAAACCTGGTAGAGAAATGCAGCCTGGTTTCCTAAGAAATAGAGAATAGAAAATAGAAAGCTTCCCAGGAACCCAGACAACTAGTCCATCTCCCTCTGTCCAAGAACATATAGTGTGTTATGATTAAACTTCCCTCTTTGCAGTCTCATCATTATTCTCTCTTTGGAATAAGACCAGAAACTTTGCTCTATACCCATACACATGGCTGGCTTCCAGTTCTAAGGTTACATGTATTTTCTCATCCTACTCCCAATCCAATTCTCAATCCCTACCTAGTGTCTCTCAGTCCCAATTCTAAAGAGGGGGAGAATAAGATTGGTTCTTGCTTGGAAGAAGTATCTGCTCCCATGGCCTGGGTGTGGGGAAACACAGAATAAAAATGTATTCACTTAGTTAGTCAACTAAGGAGCTCAATTATGTGAGCTCCCACTCTAGGCTGGCACTGTTCTAGATGCTGGGGATACAGCCATGAATCAAAACAAGTCCTAGCTATTGAGGAGTTCACCTTCTGGCTCATGCAGATGGAAGAGAAGAAAACAAATATATAATATGTGGCAGAAATATGCGGTTTAAAGCAAAATAAATCAGAGTAAAGCAAAAGATCAATAGGACAGGGGAAAAAAAAATTTTTTTCCCCTATAGGATGATCTGAGTACTGGGAAGGTGACATTTAAACCAAAAGTTGAAGAAAATGAGGGATTGAAACATGTGCTATCTGGAGAATGGTGTTCCCAGCAGAGAAGAGCAAATGCGAAGAACCTGAAATCAGAGCATTTGATGTTTTTTAAGAAGCACCAAGGAAACCAATGTATCTCTAGCAGAAAGAAGTAGGAGGAAAATTGCAGCAGATAAGTCAAGTGAGGGGTCAGACCATGACTTCTGGAATCCCGCCTTGGAGAGCAGGGCCCCCACACAAGCGAGACTGATACAGACTAGATAATAGCTCTCGTGTTAAGTCATTTCAGTCATGTCCGACTCTGAACCACGCCATGCGCTGTAGCCCATCAGGCTTCTCTGTCCATGGGATTCTCCAGGCAAGAATACTGGAGTGGGTTGCCATGTCCTCCTCCAGGGGCTCTTCCCAACCCAGGGATCAAACCCATGTCTCTTCAGTCTTATGCACTGGCAGGAAAGTCTTTACCTCTCGTGCCACCTGGGAAACCCAGACAAATAGCCTTCAGAAATATATAATACAAAATGGCATTAATGGAGTAGAGTACTTAAAAAAGGCAAATCATGTGTGGAAAGTCAGGGAAGTCTCTATGGAGAAAGTACAGGCAGAATTGAATAAGGCGCAGATCACAGGCTGCATGTGGTTCCCAGGTGGCGCTAGTGGTAAAGAACCTGCCTGTTTGATCCCTGGGTTGGGAAAATCCCCTGGAGGAGGGCATGGCAACTCACTCTAGTATTCTTGCTTGGAGAATTCTATAGACAGAGGAGCCTAGCAGGCTGTAGTCCATAGGGTTGCAAAGAGTTGGACACGACTGAAGAGACTTAGCACAGCACACATGGGCTGCAGAGTCAGAAAGATCTGAGTTCAATTCCTATCTGGACCACTAGAACTGTAGGACCTTGGGCAGGTGAATTATCCTCTTTGACCCTCAGGTAAAATACGTTAAAGAATTTATGTTTTAATGAAATAAGTTAAATTATGCATAGTGCCTGTGATATTTACATGCAGAGAGTCTGTGAAGAAAGAGTTCAATGATCAGAGAACTTTGGAGAACATTTCTCTCTTTTAGACCTTCTCAGTGAATATTAGTCTAATAACATTCTGGATGGGTATCAGGAAAATATCCTTGACTTTATGCAGGCTGCTATGTCAATTTACTTGGAACACCAAACTCATCTCTTACGTGTGTGATTCCACGGAACACATCGGGCCTGATATTGTGGAATGGCCCTTCCCTCTCTGACTCCTTCAGTGACTCACTAAGGAGCCCTGCAGCACCATGGACTCACCTTCCACAGGTCTGCTGGGTCCTGGCAGGTACTGGAGAGAAATATTCACAAGTCAGAGTCCGCCATCCTTTTCCAAACTACTTGTAACACCTTTCTTCTCCTAACAACTTGACAACCAGTATTACAGAAGAATAATAAAGACCATTCTTAAGAAAGAGTGGGGAATTTGAAAGGGGAAAAAATGAGAACAGAGGATAGGGAGAACATTTTCTTCCTAAAATTAATGGGAAAACATTGATCCAAAACTTGGGAATACATGTGGGACCATGCCAGACACCTGTCCTTATAATATCTATGCATCGTTTTTCTGTAAAATGCCCTTGATCTTCCCTGCTTTTAATACAGTTCTGGTCATAGGAGAAGGAAGAAAGTCTCCAGGCATCTTGTCTGTTGCAAAACATAAAAAATGGCAAAGTGTAAAGCGTCAATTCCTCTGTCCAGATATTTTTAACAAAAAGCCAAATTTAGATCCTGGGTCTGCTAGTTTCTAGCTCTGTGATTTAGATGAGTCACTTAATCTCCCCACACCTAACTTTTCCTGTTTTTAGTAAGAAGAAAATAATTTTTATCTTCCATAGCTAACATGAGGATTAAACAAATGGTTAGTGGTGGGGTAGGAGCAGAGTGACAATTCCTGGCCATGTTCAGTTTTAACAGATGTTTATGGAACGAGTGACTGACTGGTCACTGCTAACCATTCTCCATCATGAAAATACCTTCCCTCTTGGTATTTATGACTCCATCCAATATTGTTTTTAAGGATATTGTTGAGAACATCAATTTCAAAGTCAGTGAACTCTAACTGCATCCCATTACTCTCTAGTAAAACATTTAAAAAATAAATAAAGCACTCTAATTTCATAGCATTAAAATTGCCAAAAAAATAAAATAAAATTGCCGAGTCATGTTATAAGAAAATAATATTTTGTTTATTAATTTTCATTATTGATGTAAAAGAAATGATTCATTGTCTTTTTGAGAGAAAAGACAGAAAAAAACCTGAGTCACATAGGTGGCATTCCCAGACTTAAACTCTGAAAGAAACTGAATACCTATTTAATCGGAGAAGGCAATGGCACCCCACTCCAGTACTCTTGCCTGGAAAATCCCATGGATGGAGGAGTCTGGTAGGCTGCAGTCCATGCGGTCGCTAAGAGTCAGACACGACTGAGCGACTTCACTTTCACGCATTGGAGAAGGAAATGGCAACCCACTCCAGTGTTCTTGCCTGGAGAATCCCAGGGATGGGGGACCCTGGTGGGCTGCCGTCTACAGGGTCGCGTAGAGTCAGACACGACTGAAGTGACTAGTGAGTGACCTATTTAATGGATCTGAAAATGATTAGCAGTCCATCAGATCTAAGATGTCCCATTACTTTAAAAATAAAAATAGGAACAAACATAAGGCACAAATAATTGAGGTTTGATATAAAAATGAAAATGAATGGTTGAGGAACTCCAAAGCTTTTAATGATTAATACATAAACCTTCTGGTAATTTAAATTATGGGCAAGGTAACTTAGACCCAGTATATTAATTCAACTTGAGAGTGGGTTGACTTAAAATTTCCTTTTTAGATATGCATGGTTTACTCAGTAATAATAATAAAAGACAACCACAAAATTCCATATACACAGCATCACTCCCTCTGAACCAGCCCTAGCATGCCAGGTTGCAGAGCTCTTAAACCCACACACCAAGAGTTTAACTTGAGCTTGGCTGGGGGACTTGGACGAGACTTTCACTATTCAGACACAGAAAATATTAATTATCATCAAATCTGTCATTATCTTCCCATCCCCCCGTCCACATCCTCATCTCACCTATCTGATACTTTTTCCCTCCAGCCAGCAAAATGAAAAGCAATGATTTGCTGAGTGGATTGTGGTTTCACTCAAAAAGAAAAGGGGCCAGCTGTGTATACCTATTCAAAGTAATCAAAACAAGGAGATGGGAAAGATATCCTTGAAGAGCCCTAAGGCAATTTTTGTTGAAAATCCAGAAAGTATGATTTCTTTAGAGCAGCTACGAAAGAAAGATAGAAAGAGGGTAAAAAGAGAGTGGGGGGCAGATGGGAGTGGCGACAGGGACTAAAACAGAGGAGGAGGGAGGGAGGAAAGGAAAGAGAGAGCAGAAAACAGAGAGGAGATTAAGGGAGTGGGGGCAGAAAACAGACAAGGGAGAACTAGAGAAAAAGAATAAGAGAGAGGAAAGAAATCGAAGGAGAAAGGAAGCAAACGCAAAATGAGGCTCAAAACCACGTGTCTTATGCCCTCTCCCCTACTCTCAGTGACTTCTGAACTGCGTGTCCAGGCAGATAAAAGTGTGCCGAAGCAGCAGTCAGAGTTGGCCTGGCATCCTGAAAGAATACACAAACGCCTACAAGATATGATTTCAGGAGCGCCTGGGTGACCCACTGCCCAAAATAACACCATTCATCCACTGGCTGATGCCTAAAATTCCACTGTTCATGCTTCATTTATTTTGGAAAGCGCTGTGATGCACACTGACATTGCCCTGGGTTAGGGAACTCTTTCAGCCTATTTGCAACCCTTTCTAATCTCCTTGTGGGTGACTTTCAGAACCTTTTCTGGGTGCTGGTTTGGACCCAGGGATAAGAAGAAAAAATATTAAGCTAATAGATACATGAACAGGAAAAAGAGTCAAACCAGAAAGCTGAAGTCATGGAGGACAAAAATTTGCCTACTCAACTAGTATTCAGTCCTTGTGAAACCTATACAGTAATTATTTAATTGTTTAGCCATTCCCTTCTCCAGGGGACCCTCCTGACCCAGGGATGGAACCCAGGTCTCATGCATTGCAGACAGATTCTTTACCATCTGAGCCACCAGGGAAGCCCATTTAGAAATTAAGGAAGATGAAAAAAATACCAATTAAATTTTGATTGTTTATTTATAAAGTTATATATGGTCCTTACAGGCTTTTATTAGGTAAGAAGCAGTATTGCTTAGTGTTTAGGAATAAAGACTTTGGGGCCAAACTCCTAGGTTTGAACCCAGATCTACAACTTATTAACTGGGTTGCCTTGGACCAGTTACTTAACCTCTCTGTTCATCAATTTCCTTATTCATAAAATGAGGTTAATTAACAGTATTTACCTCATAGGATATATGTAAATGTATGTGAGGACTTTGTAACAGCATCTGGTTCATAGAAAGTCCTATTACATGTTAGCTATTGTGTCTGAATTGGGTCATACACTGATTCCTAAAGACTTGACTGACGAGAGAAGCTTACTCATCACTTATCTCAAGGGCTGGAGATCAGTTTCTCTAAATCACATGACTTCTCAGAAGAAAATGGATACTTAATAAAACTGGTTCTGACTAGAATGGAAGAAGTGGAAAGTGGTTGCTGGATGGGAAATAACAGTGGCTGCTACATGTGTTATATCCATTCATCCTTATTATAACCCTATAATACTGATCGCATCATCCCCATATTACAGAGAAGCTATGGCTCAGAGGGGTTAACTGACCAAAGGTAATGGAAAAAGCAATGATAGGCTTAGTACTTTAAACCAGGCTGTTTGCCAGTCCTATGTTCTCTCCATCATGACCATCAGCTCCTCTTTAATGGAAGATCCAAGGCTTTTCCAAATCTCCATTGGTGTAAATTTTCCTTAGCCCTAAGGAGGTACATGAGAGAAGTTTTTATGTCCTTGTTTCTATGTTGCAACTTAGGAAAGTGCAAAAATGGGGTAAGTGGATATGCATGACATAAAATGGAGCCACAAGTTCTTCAGTTCTTATTACTAATATATTTATTCAATAAATCGAGCCTCATTTCACTAAAGCCATTCATATTCTTTTTTTCTAATAGCTTAAAAAGCATTATAGGTATCTTAAGTGCTTATGAACAAGGAAGAAATGATATAAGTTTTGATGCACATTTGACAGCCCTTGACTCATTTTTCTAATATTTTCCATGAAAATAGGTGATATTGAGTTTTCTTCTTCCTGAATTAATTTTACATTTTACCAAGAAATCATCAGTTTCCTTTCAGATGTCAAATATTTTCCCGTGGAGCTGTTTGTAGTGTTCCCTTATGATTATCTTAACCTTTTCTCCAGAAGTGGTTGTACTCTTTTCTCATTCCTTATTTTATCTATTTCTGTCTAACATTAGTGATTTTAATGCCTAATACTCTGCTTTCATATTAGTGATCGCTTTATCGTCCTTGTTTGACTTAAAATGAGTCAGGTTTTAGACAATTTGCATGTTTATTCTGCTAACTTCTACTGTTATTTTTTCAATTTCTAGTTTCTCAGTCCTTTTCATTTTACTTTATTGTTCTTTCTCTGTTTTATAAAAATGAGAATGAGGTGATTTTTAGATAGTTTCTCTTCTGTAATGAACATAAGCAAAGCTTTGCTGACTAGACCACATTTCCTTTTAGAATTTACCATATCTCATAGGCTATGATGTATTTTTTCCTAACTAATTTTTCATTTAAAGTATGATTCTCACACACACATATATATATATATATATAATATTTTCTCTTATACTCTGCTAGTCTAGAGCAACACAAAACTAAGTAGAACCCAGTTCACCATCTAAAATATCTTCAAGTCCAGCATGGCAATACTCCTGTAAACAGCTGATAACAATATAGGATTGATATTAAAAGCAAAACCCCTACGTAGCAAAAGAGAAGGTGTGCTAATATCACTATTCCTTCTTGTCCTCTGCAATAGGAGTCCCACCTAACCATACAGATCACAGAAAATGACTACAGATTCAGGTCAGAGGTTTTCCTTTAAAATCCTGTGGTTTAATAGAATATTCAGAATATTCTAACTCCTTGTTTAGAGACTTCCTCTTCTAATTGCTTGCCTATGTGAAGGACTGGACCCAGTCAACCCTTTTATTCACAAGTTTCCCCCTCTGTAACTTTCCTTAAACACTTGGCTAAAGAGGAATCACTTCTCTGCACTGTTCATTCAAAGTCGGGTTGATAATGTCCCTAGACACAATGTAAAGTAGCAGTCAGGAGATCCTGCCTCAGTGTGATGAATTAGCTTACGCGAGTTCTCCTCCAGACCAGACAGCTTCCTTTGTTTCTGTAACTGATTCAGTGAGGTTACTCATACTACCTTTCACTGAGGGTTTACTATATGTCAGATATTGTATTCAACACTCTATATACATCATCTAATTTAATCCTTACAACTACCCTTTAGACAAGTAAAAATATGCCTATTTTATAAATGAGGAAAATAAAACTCAAAGAGAATGAATAACTTACACAGGTTAGTAGGAATTCCTCTAAATAGAAAGCACCAGAGTTACAATTTAAATGTAGGTCCACCTAACTCAAAGGCAGTGCTCTTAGCCACTAAACTATCATTCCTCTCTCAGCACCCTAGTCATGTTGCAAAATATATTAGAGAACACTCTGGATTTCCTGAAATCTGCAGATTAACCAGATGTGCCCTCCGCCTTGAACTGAATCACCCAGAGGAATGTTGAACAGGACATAACAGGGCCTTGCTATAAGCTGCCAAGGACTATGGCTCCACTACACTAACTGTCCGCCTTCTGTGTCAGGGACTGATACACTAGGGCCTGTGGCTGAAAATGGCCCACTGCCGGTTATAATTTTATGAAAGCTTTATTAGCACATGGTCACATCCATTCATTTATATATTGTCTATGGTTCCTTTTATTCCATAACAGCAAAGCTGAGTAGTGTAATAGACACTGTATGGTCCACAAAGTCTTATATATTTATTATCTATTCCTTTAAGTAAGAGGACAAGCTTGCTGACTTCCAGCCTAGAACATATTTGACCTCAATTACATCCTGAAAGGTTTGACTTGTGGAATTCCATTATTTTATATTATGTACACACTTCCTAAGACCCTGAACAATGCTTGGCACTTTTCTCCTTTCACAATGCCATATTCAACCTGATGGAATGAGCACATGGACTATAATGAGATGGGTGGAGACAGGCATTCCTCATAGCATCATTTACCACATTACTGAAATGGGACATCATGGGCCTGGATGAGCCATCTGCTTGGTCTATAAGTCAGTCCACTTCTCAGCATCAGCTTCTGGCACCCCATGCTTGACTGGAAGACCCAAGACACCACCTGACCTCCAGGCCCCTGCTCCCTTCCTCCTCACCTGGAGGAGTGGTGACCACTACCCAAATGCTCACCTTGGAAGCACTCTCTCTGATGACACAGATGATAAGTTGGTTACCCTTTGCTGCTCCTGAGCCTTGGTATCACAGCATCATTTTAACTCCATAAAGATAACCATCACAGAAAGGAAAGACACCAAGCCTAAATCAAGCAAGTAGAGGTGTGAGGGAGGGCATAGCGATAGAGGTCTTTGATAGAAGGGAAAGTCCTGTGTCAAACAGCCTGAGACACAAAACCTGAAAAATAATATGTTCACAAATCAGAAACGTGTTTATGGATATGAAGAACTAAAGGCTTCCATTTGGTTACAGGGGCAAAAGAAGCAATGACAGACCAAATCTGGCAAAACAGAAGAAGGCTGTCAGAATTATAGCTGATTAAACAATGAGGGAAGCTGCCTGAAGAGGTAATGAGTTCCCCATTTCTGAGCATGTCAGAGCAGATACCAGTTTCCCTCTGCCAACTAGCAGCAATTCCAAAATGGACTATGGAACTGGACTAAGAAAGCTGGAAGCTACACTCTAATTCATGGGTCCATGAGACCCATGCTTCCCAGTGCATATGTTTTGATGTTGCCAATACATAGTTTTCCAACAGTTGGTCTCCCTGATTGATAACTGGCTTTCAGCACTTGAAGTTATGAACTTTCATGTAGTCTTCTATATTCTGCCCATTGGTCAAACATGTGCTAACTGCAGAGCCCTAGTAAGTGACACATTTTGATTTGGGGAAGCTTAAGTTACAAAAGGACTTCCCAGGTGCTGCAGTGGTCAAAAATCCACCACTAATGCAGGAGGAACCTGCATTAGTTCAAACCCACTCTAGTATTCTTGCCTGGGAAATCCCATAGACAGAGGAGCCTGGAGAGCTACAGTCCATGGGATCTCAAAGAGTTGGATAAGACTGAGCTACTGAACACAGCACAGAGCTACCAAAAAAAAAAAAAAATTAAGGAAAAAAAGCTTGCTTCTAACAGAATAGAGCATAGTGTATTCCTATTTTTAACTTCATCCTACTCTCTGCATTTTTTCTTCCATCAAACTATCAGACAACCCAAATCAATTTGTCTCTTTACTTTGAATGAACTCTTTCTGAAACGTGCATGTGGTTTTGAAATTCCCCGAAGATCTTAGTAGGAGGTGTTATGTGTGCATAGATCTGTGTTTAAGGTGTCCCTTCATAGCCAGATAATGATATTGAGAAAGAACAAAAACAGCATATGACCTGGCCCCCATCTCACGTTCAGTGTCTTGAAAGCCCTAAGAGGGCCGGGAACTGTAAGAGAAACTGCCCTGCTTGGGCAGAAAGCCACAAGGCTACATGTTTCACACAGACCTCCTGTTCCATGTTATTTCCTCTCTACCTTTCTGTTGCCAAACCACCACAGTTCAGCTAATTCCTCCTTCAGCAGTGTCTCACCCAGCGCTGCAATTACAGTGGAGACAGAAATGGAGTTGGAAATGAAGTAATAAGGAGGCAAAGAGAGGAGGCCACCATGATTCATCCCTAAAGCATCTGGGGTCATTAAATATATGTATGCGGTCCAGGAATCACTAATTTTACCTACTAAGTTTAAAAAAAGGGGGGGGTGGAGAAATGAAAATTAGGTGTTTGGAAAAAACCCTGCCTCTGTTGGTCTCCTCCCCAGGAAGCAGTTTGCTTAAGGGGGCAGGTATATGTTCCAAGAAGAACTCCAAACCTGTCATCATAAATAATCCCAAGGTATTATTTAGAACATCTATAAGCCAAGCCAAAGAATTGTTAACAATATCTGGTTTTTACACTTTACAGTGAATACACAAGATCTTTTTGCCCTAGACAACAACACTTTAGAATGTGCTTGAAGCCGTATTTGGCCACTTGTCCTATGGCCTGAAATTTTCCAGGAGGGAACGAGGAGGAACTATAACATCATAACCCAAGAATTTTGCTCATGGCCCAGTTTTACAGAGTTTGCTTATTCTGCTTTTCAGTAGTTACTCAACACTGAATTCCATGCACTTCCCCTGAAACCAGCTTCTCCTGACTGCTGTATTCTCTAACAAAAGTGGCATCATCTTCCTCACCTCTCAGACTTCCAATCGTTGCTATTTTTAACTCCTTTTCTCATTCTTTTCCACTTCTGCAATTTCTACCCCAGCTCCCACTTCCAGCATCAAATCAAGATCCACTGCTGTTGCTTCTTTCATAGCTGTCACCCTCTCTTCATCCTCACAGCCATCTCAAAGGTCCAGGCTCATCCTCTCTTACCTATTCCATTGTAGCAGCCTCCTAACTGGCATCCCCCCACCCCCATCCTTCTCTCCCCATTCCTCCCACTCACATCTCTCTTCCCAGTGTTCCCTGGATTAACAATCATATAAACTTCTCCAGGGGTCTTACTCGAGCAGAATTTCTCTTTGCCACTTAAATGATTCCCATCCAGTCCTTAAGGTTTATTGCCTTTAAGAAACTTTCCATAACCCCTTAGTTATGTGAACAAGATATGCCTCTCAGTACTGATACCTGCATTAAATTAATTGTATTTGCTTCTCCTTCTTGCTGAAGATTTTGAGGTTTGAGATTGTCTATTTTTTTTCTTTGAATTCTCAGTAGTTTACATACTGTCTGACCTATACAGGGCACTTCAGAAAAGTTTTGTTAAATGGATGCACTTCCTCATTTACAATTTAATAGTAGCTCCACTGCCACCAAGAAAGCACAAACACTTTATCCTGGTATCCAGATCCTCTGTCCTTTATCTGGCCCCATCTCTAGCCTTATCATTCCCTATGCCTTCATTATACTTAATAAATAATAAACTCCACTCACTCTTCTCTGTATTTCCTTGCTCTTTCCTGACCATGTGACTTTATTTTTGTTGTACCTTCCACCTGGACCACCCTCTTCCCCTAATCCTCTCTTTACATCCCAGTTCCCCACCAATATCCTAGCTCTCTCCTTCAAAGTCATGTCATAAACCACTTCCTTTATGTTCCCCAGATAGAGCCACAACTCTGTGAATTCTCTCTGGTGTCAACTCTGCTCCAATGGCATAAGCTAACCACACCCTAAAGCACAGCTGTCCATATGTTCAAATTGTGCGCGTGTGTGCTCAGTCGCTCAGATGTGTCAGACTCTTGCGACCTCATGGACTATAGCCCGCCAGGTTCCACTGTCCATGGGGTTTTCCAGGCAAGAATACTGGAGCGGGTTGCCATTTCCTACTCCAGGGAATCTTCCCAACTCAGGGATCAAACCCCAGCCTCTCATTTCCTGCATTGGCAGGCGGATTCTTTACCACTGCACCAACTGGGAAGCCTTATACTCAAATTAACTATTGCAAAACACACCTTTTATAGCAGGACTGTGTTACTTAACTCTATGTCACTACACCAGAGATATTGATATGCACATATTCATATCCAATGCGTGTTTATTCTATTAAAACAAATCGCTTGAACCTGGCTCGAAATATTACTTTTGTGCATGCTGCCTGGTGTCTGAGCCAAGTTATCAAGTAGAAGCTTGATTTGGAGGAGTTCAGTCAAAAGAGAAAAGGCCTCAGGACTCCCTATAGTTGATGCATTTTCTATTCTCTTCTTAGAACAATCAAATGGCATAAATATGTGCAGTGCCTTAACTTCAGTAAAGTTTTGATAAATGAATGGTTTCGTGGGTTAAAATTATTACAGTCAATAATAAACTTCACTTTTATACATATATAAAAATTCACTACATTTCCAAGATATGCTCTTAGGAAAACTTACTGGCTTGTATTTGCTTTAGAAGAAGTATAGATTAAAATTAAATGGAAGGTAGGAATTGATAGCTATTCATATGTTCTTAAATATGATTAAAAAAATTAGTCAACTCTCTCCAAATATATTTAAGTTGATGAGAAAAACTTATTGCCAGGCTGAGGGACGAGCCTTATTTAAAAAAAAAAAAAAAGAGAGGATATAGCAAATCCTGGGGATTCTTTGGCAAAAATGTGGATCAATGGTGAAAGCTTATTGAAATTGCATTACAAAATCTATACTCTGTTAACATGGTTTTAGAGAATTCTCGATGCTACTACCTAAGTCCCACACCTTAATTACTACTCTCCCCACCATACACGTGAGAGGCATTCAAAATCCAAAATTCAGTGAGTCCACCATCTCTTTGTGTCCATGTTCTAAGTTCTGCATAATATGAAAAGCTCCAAGAAAGATTGGCATTGACCATGAAATTTACCCAGACAGACCAAACAAATGACAATTATATTTTTTTTTCCTA
This sequence comes from Bos mutus, assembly GCF_027580195.1. NCBI lineage: Eukaryota > Metazoa > Chordata > Mammalia > Artiodactyla > Bovidae > Bos > Bos mutus. The sequence continues at coordinate 77,142,051 of NC_091617.1, forward strand.
TCTCAAAGAAAATAGTATTTTATGTAATGGGACTTAAGATTGGATTCCATATTCATCGTTAAGACATTTCTCTCGTGATTGTGTGATGTCTCATTCATCCAATATCTTCACTTTACGTTAGTTACAAAAAATTATCAGAGCTTGGCAGAAACAGGTGAGAGTAATGGCTATCTCAGCTCTAAAAGACTTCTCAGACTTCTGAGTCTGGTCAACTAGCCCTTTCTCTAAACATTCCTCCAAGGATCAGAAAAAAATTAGAGTGGAAAATTTTTTTAAATAAACGATTTGAGATATCAAGGCATTTGGGGTACAAAATAATCTGTCATCAGGCCATCTTCAGCTTACATCTTTTTTTCACTGGCTTTCAGACAAATGCAACATTATTTCCACATAGGAGTAGGCAGACATAGCCTGAGTCATCTTTTTTTGTGCTGGTCAATGGAAAGATCCCAGGGGCAACTTCTAATACGCCTGGGCATGTTTAAAAATTCTGTGGGTGTCTCTAAGTGTGCTTTTAATTTAATGCTTTTTATTTTTTGAAAGATTTTTGGACCATTTTTAAGGTCTTTGTTGAATTTGTTACATTATTGCTTCTGTTTTATGTTTTAGATTTTTGGCCCGCCAGGCATGTGAGATCTGAACTTCCCAAATGGAGATCAAATCTGAACCCCTTCATTGGAAGGCAAAGTCTTAACCACTGGACCAGCAGGGAAGTCCTCAGTGCTTTTTAATTTAATGCTGAGAACAGTTCAGACCCAAGCTAAGGGTCACCCCAATGCAAACACAAGGTGTGGAAGAGGGGGACTCAGGAAACTTGATAAGGCCCAGACACAGGGAGAATTCAGTTCAGTTCAGTTCAGTTGCTCAGTCGTGTCCGACTTTTTGCGACCCCATGAATCACAGAACACCAGGCCTCCCTGTCCATCAGCAACTCCTGGAGTTCACTCAAACTCATGTCCATCAAGTAGGTGATGCCATCCAGCCATCTCATCCTCTGTTGTCCCCTTCTCCTCCTGCCCTCAATCCCTCCCAGCATCAGGGTCTTTTCCAATGAGTCAACTCTTGGCATCAGGTGGCCAAAGTACTGGAGTTTCAGCTTCAGCATAAGTCCTTCCAATGAACACCCAGGACTGATCTCCTTTAGGATGGACTGGTTGGATCTTCTTGCAGTCCAAGGGACTCTCAAGAGTCTTCTCCAACACCACAGTTCAAAAGCTGATTTTCTACTCTAGGCTGACTAGTGAGGAACAGAAATAAAGAGGAGGGAAGTACTGGGAGATTCAACAGATGAGTGTATCAACTGTTTATTTTAAAATGTCCAGGACTAGAAACCTGAAATGGTGCTATTTGCAGCCTCTATTACTGAAAATGTAGCTCAGCTGGTAAAGAATCCTCCTGCAGTGCAGGAGACCCTGGTATGATTCCTGGGTTGGTAAGATCCCCTGGAGAAGGGAACGGCTACCCACTCCAGTATTCTTGCCTGGAGAATTCCATGGACAGGGGAGCCTGGCAGGCTACAATCCATAGGGTCACAAAGAGTCAGACACGACAGAGCAACTTTCACTTTCACTACTGGAAACGGACTGACTGACATGTTCCATGTCTCACTGGGACAATGGTAGCAAAACTGGGTTTAGAACTCAAGTCTCCCAAGTCTTTCTGTGACTTCCAAAATTACACTGCCTATTACATCCTGGAAGTGCAGTTACCCTGCAGAGAATAGAGATGAAGGAGGTTTTCAAACTCTTTGGTATATCTTTCCTCATCTAAATAAGATGTGCTTCCCACGGGATCTAAACCACTTGTTTTCATGTAGTAGCAATTGCTTCATCATACTGCAGCTGACATTGTACTTGTCTAGCTCTTCAGCCACACTATAAGCCCCTTGGTGTGGGGGGTGGGGGGGAAGATATATTTTGCCTATCCAGAGCTCAGCACAGTGTTTACCATATAATAGGAACTCAATAGTTGTTGAATTAATGAACTGATTCTTCATTTTGTATAGCTACAGAGAGGTTCATTTTGTGTAGCTACAGAGAGCTATGACCAACAGGTGACAGCTTCAAGAGGAGCTTATTTCAACTCAATACAGGAAAGATCATTTGAACCAGAGCTTCCCAGAATGGGAGAGACAAAGTGAGAAGTTGTGAATTCTCTTTTACCAGGAGCCTGCAAACAGAGACTGGCTAACCATCTATCCAGTTTGCTGGAAAGAAGGTATCTGCTTTGGGTGGTCTCCAATTTAGTGATTCTGTGATTCTATTCCATTCCAGATCCCAAGCCTCATCATTTTTCTAAGACAAGAATCTCTAGTGCCATCTTCCTGTAACCTGGGGTACTTTGTAAAGGTCCATCCTTGCCTAAGCTGACTCGTGAACTTGCTGATCTTGTTTAGTATTGAGGCTCTGCAATTAATACCAAAACAACAACAACAAAAAGTAACTAAAACCCTACTCAGTTTATCAATAGAGGTGTAAGGTTGGGAAGCCCCTAAATCTTGCACAATTAATTTGATTTGAGTTAGAAGAATGACACTTGCTCACACCCATGAGAGGCACAATGCAGACATAATAAACAGAGGTCTCAATATATACCAGTGGAAGAAAATATAGACAAATCAAACCTAAAAACTTATCAGAACCTTACAGATCACCTGAACTAAAATCCTCATACACAGAAAAGGAGGCATTTATAATCACACAGCTAGTGCCTGGTAGAATTGGCACAAAATCCCGCTGATTACAAGGCCAGAGTTCTTTTCATTACCCAGTGCTGTGAAGCCCACTATAATATAACACTTAATTATACAGGTTCAGAAATACAAGTCAAAGCAGATCCCAGTGTAATAATAGATGCTAAAACTACATATGGGAAAAGCATGCTATAACATGGTTAACTTATGATGTAAATAAATTAAAAAGGGATTGATTGCACTGTATTTTTCCCATCAAGGACTGAGCTGTGCTCCTGTATCATGTAGCTCATTTGTGCTGTAAATTCCAAAACACTTGATCTCACTAAGAATCCAAACCAAATGAAAGACACAGAGCATCAGGGTAGATAAGAAAGACAGAGTACATAAGCACCAGGCTTTCAAATATACTCGCTTATTTAGACTGACCAACTACACTACAAAGTAGTTATAATTATTTCTGTTTTTAAAGATGAGACTGGGACTGAGACATCAACAGTTTAACTTCTGGTCTTACTACCAGTCAATAATAGAGTCAGGATTCAAATTGACATTTATTTGGCTCTCAAGCCCAGGCTCCATCCTAAGGGATCAGGACACCCCAGTCACCCATGACTTTGTAAAGGAGTTTGATTTAAATAAATAACTTCCCCACTTTTGGACTTAGATCATCTCTAAGGCTCATTCTAGTTCTAGAAGTTCTCTGATACAACCTCCAATATTCAAGATTCAAAAGAAGTTCTTATGTATATTCTACCCCCAAATAAATAATGTATCACATAAGCATGTACAATAACCAAGATATCTAGATTACTTTCTTTTCTATTTCCTGCTAGGATGCATGAAGCTAAGTTTATCTGAAAGTTGGCACCAGCAGAGGGCCTTCAGTAAAGAAGCAACATGTTCACAGTTTCTTTACGTGCACGATGGGCAAGCTAAGTGAAACATCTACCCTGTGCAGAACTTTGGAAGCTGCTGCAGCTTACACAGGCATCATCATAAATGTGGGCTGGAGTCAGCTAGTGTTGAAAGACAGAGGCCATCAAATGGATGGAGAACATCTCAATTCTATACATTAAGGCCCAAGACTGTTCCTCTACTTTTGGTCGAACTTATTTTGGGGGGCATGTATTTATTTATTTCTCTATGACTGTGCTGGGTCTTCATTGATGTGCTCTGGGCTTTCTCTAGTTGTGTTTAGCAGGGGCTACTCTCCAGTTGCAGTTCACAGGCTTCTCATTGAGGTAGCTTCTCTTGTTGTAGAGAATGGGTCCTAGGGCAAGCAGGCTTCAGTAGTTATAGCCCAAGGGCTCTAGAGTGCAGACTCAGTGATTGTGGCACACAGGTTAGTTGCCCCAAGCCCTGTGGAATCTTCATGGACCAGGAATTGAACCTGCATACCCTGAATTGGCGGGTGAATGTTTAACCACTAGGCAACCAGGGAAGTCCTGGTTGAACTGATTTTAGAGGACAGCCCATGTAGAGAAAATAGCCCATCTCTTCAAGGCTGAGGCTTGAAGCCCATCTCTTTCAAGTTTGGTGAAAATATCCCAGCCTAAAGATCAGGAGACCCAAGTCTTCTGTTTACTGAGGACTTTACCAAGACGACTTCTCTTTCAAGTGAGCCTCAGTTTCTTCATTTAAAAAATTAAAAATTAACCAACCCTACTGCATTTATTATGAGATTCTGTGTGTGTGTGTACATGTGTGTGTGAATGCAAATACTGACTATGCAAAGGTCTTGCAGATTCCAGGACACTAAAATATTGGAAACAGACATTAATATTCTCTCTCTAGTCAAAATTTTCCCTGACTCATTGATTAATTCAACTCAAAAACAGAGATGGGATTTCTTTTGTTGGCTTTATCTTTATTTCTTCAGCATCCCCATGATAAGAAAAGTCTAGATTTTGGTGTCATAGGGATCCTGTGTTTCAGCCCAGATAAAGCACTGGCTGGCCTTGTGGCCTCAAAGATGGTTCAGATAATCTTTCTTTTCGTCAGTTTCCTCATCTGTAAAATGGGAATAATATCTGTAAAATGGGGGGGGGGGGAGGTGGGAAAATACCACCTTGCTAATGGTGATATTTGAATTCACAATGACATATCTAAAGAGCCTAATGCAGTGCCTGGCCCACAGTGGCTGTTTAATAAACTGTAGCAGCTACCATAATTATTTACCACCCTCTTCAAAGGACCGGTGACAAACAATGAGAAGGGAAAAATTCCTCCCTCCCCTACCAGTCGCAGCCCTATGAGCCCTTCCAGCTGTGTCATTCACTGGCCATGAGGACTAGGGCATACACTCAGCACTCAGTGAGCCTTGAAGCCCTTCTGCCATTCTTTCTCTATAGGCCACCACTTCAGCACTTCTGCTGCCACCCAGCAACTGCCCAGAGGAACTGCATTGATTTCAGAAAATTAGAATTTAAAGAGATTGTCATTTGAAAATTTTATGAAGCAATGAAAGGAAAACTTTGTTAAAGGGCTCTTCCCTAGAATAACACTAGACAAAGGTATGAGGGATTAAATGCTGGGATCTTGTCAAATTTAAAACTCTTGATATCCAAGCACATTCCCTTCAATATGGTATGATTTCTGTAAAACCACCTGATTCTTTTCTGTTTTTGCTTCAGTATATCATTATTATTATATTTTAAGAATACTCAGATAACAATTTCAAATTATAGAATTTCAGTTTTGAAAGACACCTGGAAGATTGCAGACTGCTCTCTTTGCTCTCCAGGTGTTTAAGGAACAGTCCAGAGAAGAGAGAATACATTCAATACTGGTGTCAGGGAGCTCATTTATGGAAAGTCAAAACTCTAATTCTACATCTATCTTCATGGCCAATGTGTCAGTCATTCCCTAGATGCTTTTAAAAAGCAGAGTTCCGTTTTCTGATGACATACAGAGAAGAAAACCTAAAATGCTAGAATTTACAGGCATACATCAATGCCAAACCTCTTTGGTTATTTCTCCTTCTTTAGTTTCTGCTCTCAGCCTTGCCACTGGGGGTCTGGGATACAGTCTCCTAAGACCACAGTTTACATCTATAAAATGAGGAAGATTGAGCCAGATATTCTAAATTACTTTCCAAGTCCAAAAACCTATATTTCTTATCACTTATGTATTTAATTATGATAATAGCACATTGAAAGAATTTAAATACATCATAATTAACAGGTTCTTCTGCATCAGAAGAAACAAATCTTGAACATTGACTTGGCCAAGTGTCCCCAGGTCTCCACCTCAAGTCATTCCTCCAGATAGGTTTTCACCAAAACAGACCCTACATAGCCTGGGGGATCAGCCCAATCTGCTGAACAAGGCCCTTCTCACCTGTATTTAAGCTGGTATACATGGGTAACATTTCTTCTTTTTTATGGGATCTATCTCAGTGGATATCCTAATGAAAAATTGCATCCAAAGTGGTAAAAACAAAACAAAAAAATAATACATTGCTGGTGATTAACAGATGATTCAGAAAATCATGAGGAGAGTCGCAGCATGTGACCTTGATGCCACACACTGTTAAGAAGAATGTGTGTTTAAGATGGATCTTGATAGGAGGACCAAAAACAGTGAACCTTGACCCAGAACCTCAGAGTGATAGCCTTTTTATTTGTGTTTGTGCTTCAGTTCAGTTCAGTTCAGTCGCTCAGTTGTCTCCGACTCTTTGCGACCCCATGAATCACAGCACGCCAGGCATCCCTGTCCATCACCAACTCCCGGAGTTCACCCAGACTCACGTCCATCGAGTCAGTGATGCCATCCAGCCATCTCATCCTCTGTCATCCCCTTCTCCTCCTGCCCCCAATCCCTCCCAACATCAGAGTCTTTTCCAATGAGTCAACTCTTCACATGAGGTGGCCAAAGTACTGGAGTTTCAGCTTTAGCATCAGTCCTTCCAAAGAACACCCAGGGCTGATCTCCCTCAGAATGGACTGGTTGTGCTTATACTTGTTTTTTGCTATGTGTTTTCCTTTATGTTTTGTTCTGAGTGCTTAAAACAACTAATGAAGAATTCCTAAAGACAGATGATTCCCCAAAAAAGTTATAAGATTTAATTGCTGAATCCTAATAGTCTCATTCAGTGAAAATGGAAAGAAAATACATAAAAGGATTCTCCCCATAGAGAGATTTTAGGAGAAGACCATAGGAAAAAAATTGGTGGGGCCTGAAAAACCAACATTCACACATTGATTATGAGTAGCAAGATCAAAGTCAAGAATGTCTTATGTCTGAAAGATCCAAATTCTCTAGCTTCCCAGACTCTGCAGTTGGATTCCAGAAAGAACCAAGCTCTTTTTCAGAGAACTTATTTTTTTCTTTAAAGCCAAATCCGTAACTCAGATTCTGTTTGTGCTTCAGATTTCTGCCATTATGACACTGAAGACCAGAAGCATTTCCCTCGAAGAAATGCAGTATCTATAACACTGATAGGTTTTCTTGTTCGCCGAGCAACAGAGTTTAGAGAACCTCAGGCTGGATGCCCCACACTAAGTGTGCAGTGAGTACAGTGTAGGTTTTGGGGTGGTTCTCAAACATTTCCCAGAAGGGATGGGATCCTGCCCTCTGCAGGAATTACTAGGCAATAACTTCCTAAGGCGGTATTTCTCATTTAAATATAACCTCCTGGCAACCAAATATTTATCTAGAAGAAATTGGGAGTGGCCTTGTCCAATCAGGCACCTGGGTTCAGTCCATTTCTCAAAAATAACAGTATTGTGGCATTTGGGGAACGCCTTTTCCCAGAAGTTTGCCAAGAAATAGTTCAGCAAAACCCCACCATCCACCCATCCTTGTCAACACGCCTCCCAGGGCATTATGAGTGAGTGGACAGCACCGCACCCAAGATCAAATCCAGGGCATTCTTGGCATAGGTCCCCAAAGGCAAAGTCAAGAGCATGTGTGACAAAATCCTTGTCTGCTGCCCAGTTCATCATAGTATGCGATGTAACTTGATACTTGCTGAGGATAGTAGGTCCAGAAACCCCAAGCAATTCTGCTTTCAGACTTCATCTCCATTTAAGTTAACTCTCAAGTGACTTTGCTCCACTGGAGTCTGAGGCCACTAATCAGTGTTGCCTGCAGAGTATGGTACTCAGATTCTCATTTAAGACTTCTCCTTTTCATACCTAGGCCAAGCATCCAACACCTCTTACCAGGACTGAGTCAAAGATCTGATCATATGTTTTTCAGTATTCCAATCCATCCCACACACCACTAACTGGTCTGGCCATGTACTCACCATTCACTGAGTACACGGTGATGTGCCTGCCACATACTCATGTTCCACAGGCTGTAGAGACACAGATATGCAGAAAACCTCTCCTGCAATGAAAGCTTTTTGACTCCCACTAGCCAAGCAAAGGAGAAGGCAATGGCACCCCACTCCAGTACTCTTGCCTAGAAAATCCCACGGACGGAGGAGCCTGGTGGCCTGCAGTCCATGGGGTCGCTAAGAGTCGGACACGACTGAGCGACTTCACTTTCACTTTTCACTTTCATGCACTGGAGAAGGAAATGGCAACCCACTCCAGTGTTCTTGCCTGGAGAATCCCAGGGACAGGGGAGCCTGGTGGGCTGCCATCTATGGGGTCGCACAGAGTCGGACACAACTGAAGCGACTTAGCAGCAGCAGCAGCAGCAGCAGCCAATCAAAGGGCTTCCCTGGTGGCTCAGAGGGTAAAGCATCTGCCTGCAATGCAGGAGACCCAGGTTAAATCCCTGGGTCGGGAAGATTCCCTGGAGAAGGAAATAGCAACCCACTCCAGTAATCTTGCCTGGAAAATCCATTTCTCCTTTCCCCTTCCTTTCTCCCACCTCTCTTCTTACCCTCCAGCCACCCAAGAGACTGGTCATGGTTTCTGAAACAATGTTTTAGACTTTTGCATCATCATGCCTTTTGATAATACTTTCCCCCCAGTCTATAAGGCACTGTTCTCTAACCAAATTCATCTGTCTCTTGAGCAAAAATTACCAACCTTAAAGAAAAAAAAGCCTCAGAATTGCTTCGATAATACATTGCTTCTGTCTTTCACTTCGGGTTTATTGTGTCAAGTGTTCTGTGAAAATTAGTTTTCTATATAATTACTCACCCTGTTCCCAGTTAGAGCTCAGGCTATCTGAGGGCAAGACCAATATATAATTCATCTTTCTTACCCTACAGACTAGGCACTGTCTTTCATTTGTTGAATCATCACATTAAAACAACTACAGTTAAAGCTTGTTTCCTGAATATAGGTCTAGCAATATCCAAATTACCATGAAAGAGGGGGCAGGAAATGCAAGAGAAACACATAAAGTCTGTGTGTGAGTGCTACCTCACTTCAGTCTTATTGGACTTTTTGAGATGCTATGGACTATAGCCTGCCAGGCTCCTCTGTCCACGGGATTTTCCAGACAAGAATACTGGAGTGGGTTGCCATGCTCTCCTCCAGGAGTTCTTCCTCCAAAGACCTCCAGGGGATCTCCGCCAAGGATCGAACCCGAGTCTCATATCTCCTGCATTGGCGGGTGGGTTCTTTACCACTAGTGCCATCTGGAAAGCCCACAAAGTCTGTAACTATGTTCAATAGATGAAATGACTTTTTAACTAAAAAATTGAAGACTATTAATTACTTAATGTTCTTAATGATAATTCAGGTTTTATGTTAAAACTGGTTTCCTCTGCCTGCTGCCCCATTGCCAAATGGTATTATGAAAAATGTAATACTAGGTGTTTCAGGTGCCCAGGCATTGCATTTAAGGTCACTTCTCTATGCACACCTGTAGAGTCGTCCCTTCTTATGCGTGCCTCCTGCTTGGCTTGAACTGGGGGCAGGTGGCCGGGGTACTGTCTTGTTCCTAGGAGCATTTTAACATGTGCTTTCCCTGCTCCCAGAAATAAACCTGAATCACCTGTTAACAGGGCTTAGGTGGTTTCAAACCAACTCATCAAGTTCCTATTTCCATCAGAAAACAGGTTCCAGGTCTTCGTTAGTTTGCCATGAAGTAACAGGCCCTGAGTAAAGTAAATGATCATCAGTTCTTTCCTGTGAAATTTACAGCATAGACCTGCAGCCCTAACTGCCCCACTCAGTGACTCGGTAGCTTTTCAGGGAGTAGCTGTCTATTGCTGTTGTGCTCAGTTGCATGTGATTATTTGTGTCTCCATGGGTTGCAGCCCACCAGGCTCCTCTGTCCATGGAATTTTCCAGACAAGAGTACTGGAGTGAGTTTCCATTTCCTTCTCCAGGATTTCTTCCCAACCCAGGGATTGAACATGCATGTCTTGCATCTCCTGCATTGGCAGGCAGATTCTTTACCACTGCATCACCTGGGAAGCTCCTAGGTCTCTATTAGCATTTTGCTGTACTAAAAAACATGTATGGAGAGTGTTATCTTCCTAATAGAAAAAAAAATTGGAAAGCAGGAGGAAACTAATATGTTTGGAGCATCTATAACAGTCACCAGCTTGGCTCTTCTCAATGTTTTCATTTAATCCTCTATAGGGTGGATATTATTAACTCCAAAATATGAACTACATGTCTGTGTCTAGGGAATTTGGACTAAGAGAAGATCAGTGGGGTAAAAAGAGGAGAAAGAAGAATAATATGTCAGTTGAAGCTAGAAAAATTGTATCAAACACCAACTCTTGCCTATTTTCTCTCTGCAGTTTTCATCTATCCCTAGGGTCTACAAAAAAAATGCACAAAAGTTCAAGTTCTGCCACCAATGTTAAACTTTCCCAAAACAAAAACTGTCATTGGTCACAATATTCCTTCACTGTCAACAAGTTCTTATTGTTTTCATTTCACAGCAGAAATGATGGAAAAAGTTATAAAATTACTGGCCCACAAGATGGCAGAGACCTTGAAGATCATCTGATTTTACCCATCATGTTACATGGGGGTAAAATAAGGCTCTGAAAGAGAAAACAACTTTCTTTCAAGGACACACAGAACATTGAAGACAAAATAGGGATAAGAATTCAGACTTTCTCATTCCCAGCCCAGTAAAATCTCCATGTTGCATTTCTAAATAGTCACATTCATTTGACAGATTGACAAATGGCAAGTGCCCTTTATTTTCAGAGTGAATGAGCTAAAAAGAGCACTCCCCATTCTCCACCCTACCTCTCCATGCCTATATCCATTCCATCCACCTCTCAATACTCTGCCGCCTCCATTTCTTAACCTAAAACCCTCCTCAAGAACTCAAATGAACTTCATAGGCCTCTTAGTTTGGAGTCAAATGCCATAGCATCAAGAGTCACATCTGATCTTATCCCTCAAATCTGTTTCCATCATCACTAATAAATCCTTGTGTTTATATAATACCTTTCCCCAAAAAGCCTCGGGCGATTTATGAACATTATCACATTACACAATAAGTAATTATCCTAAGAGATAAGTGGGCAATTTGATTCATTTTATACACTTGAATCAGAACCATTTCCCAGCAGTACCAGAAACAGTCCCACAGTTTAGAGCAAGGGCTTTCAAACTAGTTTTAACTCTGAACCTCTCTAGGGAATGCCTGCCAATGCAAGTGACAGATACCAGTTGAATTACTCTAACTCTTCCAAATGCCATAAGCTCACCAGCATCTAAATTTGAAAGTCATCTCCACATTGGTGTCCCTTGGGCCCTCTTGTTGACTTGTTAATAGTTCCACAGAGGCACCAGGCTCTCTCTGTCTCTCTCCTTTACATGAACTATTCTCTCCCTGGACCACTCTCCGTAACCTCCTTCACCTTGTGCCTTCGGTCCCAGTTTCAGAAGCCCTCCCTCAGAGAAGCCTTCCTTCATCTTTACCCTCCAATTGAGATCTAAATCCTCTAATAAAGGTCCTGATCACCTTCACGTGGAAGGCTGCTTGTTCAACAGCCTCCAGTGTCCACCTCTTGCCCTGCTTGCCCTCAGGTGACAGCCACCACTCGAGTGTGAGCTGGACTTAGTGACTTGCCTCTATTGAATACAACATGGTGAGGAACTGTCCCTTCCAAGTTGAGGTTACCTAAACATGGTAGCATCTATCTTGCTCAGTCTCTCATGTTCCTTCTCACTCTTTCCCTTGTCCCCTGTAAGAAAGACCAGCAGCCATGTATGTTGTCAGTAGTCTTAGAGAAAGGCTCACATGGCAGGAACCCATCTCTCTGGCCATCCTCCAGTGAGGACTTGAGCCTGCGGACAACCACTAGAGTGAGCTTAACATGCCATGGCCCCAGTGATCTGAACCACAGGACCCAGCTAAGGCACACCCATACTCCTCAGAAGCAGAGAAATAATAAGTGATTTTTATGTACTGCTACCAAGTTTTGAGGTGAGCTGTTACACAACAGTCTATAATTCACACAACCCATATATCTCTTCTTCAAAGCACTTTCACTCTGGTAATTTTCTGTGTAACAGTATGATGATTTGACTGCCCCCTTGACTGTGAACTCCATGAAGGCAGAAACTCTTTAGCACAAGGGCATCACAGCACCCAGCCTAGCAACAGGTAATGCCAAGTGCTCAGTAAATGTCAACGGTGCAAACAGTTTGTTCCAACGATCGACTTTTCCCTGCTTGAGTAGCCAAGTAGCCACCCTAGATAATAAACATGAAGAGTGTCTTCCAATTGCAGGCTCACAACCCTCCCCTCTCTCCACCTCCCATACCAAGAACACCCAATTTGTCCATCACATGCCAGAGATTCTACTGCAGCCAAGTCTTCACACCCATGCCCTCCTTTTCATATCCACTGGCCCAGTTCAGGTTATTATAATTTCCCAACTCTACCCTCAGAGAATCTAAACATCTCTCGCTTAGCCAGCCCCCTTTTCCAAGTTTCTGTCTCTTTCAAACCACCTCTTATGTTGTTGCTCCCTCCTTAACTTCCCAAAGAAAAACGCCAATCATTTTGTCTCTTCTCCTAAAACCTTCATCATCTCAGATCTTAAGATGACTAAAACCTAAACACCTCATATTAAAAATATCAGATAATATCACTAACATGTGGAATCCTTAAAAAAAAGCGGGGGGTACAAATGAACTTATTTACAAAACAGAATTAAAATCACAGATGTAGAAAACAAATTTATGATGACTAGGGGTAAGAGGGGGAGAAATAAATTGGGAGATTGGGATTGACATATAATATACATATATATGTGTGTGTGTGTGTATATATACATATATATATATGTATATATATATATATACTGTGTGATACTAAATCACTTCAACCATGTCCAACTCTTTGTAACCCTATGGACTATAGCCCACCTGACTTCTCTGTCCATGGAATTCTTCAGGCAAGAATACTGGAGTGGGTTGCCATTTCCCTCTCCAGGGGATCTTCCTGACCTAGGGATTGAATCTTTGTCTTTTTCATCTCCTTGCATTGGCAGGCAGGTTCTTTATCTGGGAAGACCACCATATATGCACTACTATATATAAAATAGATAACTAATAACAACCTGCTGTATAGTAAAGGGGACTCTACTCAATACTCTGTAATAACCTAAAAGGGAAAAGAATTCAAAAAATGAATATATGTGTACGTATAACTATTTCACTTTGCTGTACACATAAAACTAATGCAACATTGTAAATCAACTACACTCCAACAAAAATTTTTTAAATAAAAATAAACACCTCATATCATCATCCAAAACCATTTGAAAACTTCCACCGTACCTTCTTAACAGCTGGGACCCTGCCCCACAGGAGACCTGGCAAGATCACGCTAGTTGGCATTTGTCTGCTGATGCCTGGACAACTCCTCACTATCTCTCTGCCCAAATTCTGCTCATCCTATAAAGACCTGCTCAGGGTCCACCTTCTCTCTAAGACCTTCCCATATCTCCGAGGAGAAATTCTCTCCCCCTCTCCTGTGCCCACGGCACTATTTGCGTTTCACTGGAGCACTAATCAAAGCCTGGTTAAAACATTAGTGCATGTGTGTGTCTGCATCCCATGAGACCATAAACATCCTGGGGACAGAATCCAGGTCTTGTCACCTTGTCATCATGCCTGCCACGTGGCTGGAGCTCAGGAAGGACTTGTTGAATGTAATCGAATTACTACGTGGAAAGAACATACATTTAGGGAGCCACTTTTTATTTTCAAACTGCTACTGGGAGGGCAGATGAGTAAATCAGTGACTTTTTCTTTCTTTTTTTTTAAGCAGAGACCACAAACCACCTTTCAAGCCAAGAAAAAGATGTGATTGGAGGGAAATGAATCGCTATGTTTAATCCTCCACTGAGTTTGGATAAACAACAAAGTGCCAGCTTCCACCAGATCATTTCTTTTTAATTAAAAGTTAACCAGATTCTTTTGGAGCACTCAGTTTTCTGGTCAAGTCAACAAAAAGCTACCACTGCCATCCACTCCCTCCCTTCCCCTGTCCTCCACCCCCACTCCTAGAGTTAGGCAACCCTTGGGGGCAGCAAACACTTCAGCTGTTTGCTCTGCGCTCATAATTAGATTGTCTAGACAGGAGATGTTGCTGGAGCAATAGGAAACTATTTCACAAGGTGTTGTGCAGAACCACACTTATAACAGTGATTAGGATGCACTGACAGACGCGAAGCCAGCAGAATCGGCCTGGGCCACGAGCCGGCTTCCCCCAGAGCAGAGGAGAGGCCTTTTGAAGCCCTTGTCTGAGAAAGAGATGCCAAATTAGGACCCTGGGGGCATGGAGCGGCTCACTGGTCTTGGATCCAAAGGAGCAAGACTGAGGTGATGGGGTAACGTCTGGAATGCCCTCCTCTCTAGTCCCTTCTCCTGCTATTCTAAGTCAACAGTGGGCAGCTCCCAGCCCTTGTTTTCACAGCATCTCTACAGACAGTATGAGGGGTGACCACATCCAGCAATTCCCAGCACAATGCAAATTTTTAGCAGCACGGAGAGATAAATGTGCAATGCCTACTCTTGCAAGGAGGCATTTCTTGGCCTGACCGTCCCCCTCAGGTTTTGTTGGCATGTCAATATGACAGCAATAATATTTTCTAGCAGAAAATCTTTTGGAGACATTTTTCATAGGAGTAATTGATTAGGTAAAATCATTCAGCCCTCTAAGATGAACGACTTTGGGAAAATTGCTTCATCGATAGAATACCACAAAGCACAAGATTTCAAGACCAAAAGGAAAAAAGAGCCAAAATTTTTCAGAGATTTAGGAACAAATTGAGAGTTTGGGATTAACATATACACACTCTGGTGGTGATTTAGTCACTAAGTCGTGTCCGACTTTTGTGACCCTATGGACTGGGGCCTCACAGGCTCCTCTGTCCATGGGATTCTCCAGGCAAGAATCCTGGAATGGGTTGCCATTTCCTCCTCCAGGGGATTTTCCTGACCCAGGGATCAAACTCAGGTCTACTGCATTGCAGGCAGATTCTCTACTGACTGAGCTATGAGGGAAGCCCTCATATACACACTACTATTTGTATATAAAATAGATAAGCAGTAAGGACCTACTATATAGCACAGGTCACTATAGTCAGCATTTTGTAAAAACCTATAAGGGAAAATCATCTGAAAAGAATATGTGTGTGTGTGTGTGTGTGTGAATATATATATATATATATATATATATATATATATATATGAATCACTTTGATATATACCTGAAACTAACACAACATTGAAAATCAGCTACACCTCATTAAAAAAAAAATCTGAAACATTTGTAAGTGAGGAAACTGAAATTTAGCAAGGGGAGACTTTTTTGATCAAGAAAGTAGATCAGGACCCAGATTCCTGAACCCTAAACCAGTGTCTTTCTCCCAAACTTATTATAGAAGCTCACATCCTTCAAGTGCTTATTACACACCACATATTTTTCTAAACATTTTATATGTCTTATCTCATTTAATCCTTAACATAGACTGAGATAGATGCTATTACCCTCACCAGTTTGCAAGTGAAGAAACTGAGGCACAGATTGTAGTGTGACTTGCTCTAGGCCACCCAGAACAGATTTGGCTACCAGGTAGCCTGACTCCAGAACCCGCTCTCTAAGCCCTCAGTTCAGTTCAGTCGCTCAGTCGTGTCCGATTCTTTGCAACCCCATGAATTGCAGCAGGCCAGGCCTCCCTGTCCATCACTAACTCCCGGACTTCACTCAAACTCATGTCCATCAAGTCGGTGATGCCATCCAGCCATCTTATCATCTGTCGTCCCCTTCTCCTCCTGTCCCCAATCCCTCCCAGCATCAGAGTCTTTTCCAATGAGTCAACTCTTCGCATGAGGTGGCCAAAGTACTAGAGTTTCAGCTTTAGCATCATTCCTTCCAAAGAACACCCAAGACTGATCTCCTTTAGAATGGACTGGATGGATCTTCTTGCAGTCCAAGGGACTCTAAACCCCAGGCTATCTAAACTCTTAACTCCTCATTACAAACTTCAGATAGGAATAAAGGTCATGACATGGAGGCCATTTATTCACAAAAATTACAGTGCATTTGATAGCCAGTAGGAATTACCTGCATGGCAAAGGATTTGAGATTAGAGGATCTCATGTTTCAGACCTCACCATGGGCTTCCCAGGTGGTGCTAGTGGTACAGAACCTGCCTGCCCATGCAGGAGATGTAAGAGATGTGGGTTCCACCCCTGGGTCAGGAAGATCCCCTCTAGAAGAGCATGGCAACTCACTCCAGTATTCCTTCATGGAGAATCCCATGGACAGAGGATTCTGGAGGGCTACAGTCCATAGGGTCCCACCAAGTTGAACATGACTGAAGCAGCTAAGCACACACACATACACACATCACATACCTACATGTTAACATACAAGTCACTTGACCACTCAGTTTCCTCATCATTATCTCTTATGGGCATATTTTTTTTAATGGGAGCATTGTTAAGTAAATGTGGATCTTTAGAACTCTTTTAGTAACAATTATTTTAATACTGTACAATTTACAAAACACTTTCACATCCACCATTTAAATCTATAGTGACCTATGAATTAAGACTGACATGGAGTTTTATAATTGACATCTTATAGATCGGAAATTGAGAGCCCAGGAATTAAAGTGAGTTGTCTAAATTCAGACAGTAAGAAAATTGGTGCTGTTAAGATTGGTCATGGTTTAACCTTATGGTTAATTTCATAGAAATGGAGTCTTCCTCTCCCTCCTCCACTTTTCTAACAGGTTACAGATACAAGGTTATGAAAATTAAATTTTACTTAAAATCTGGGAATGAACCCAATTATGATAGAAATAAGATGTAGTGTTCTCATCTCAGATAAGAGACAATAAGCTCTGCACTAGTACAAGAAGCTATGTACTAGCAACTGGTTAAGGCAGTTACCCTGTAAGATAAGCCAGGCCTTTTGCCATTTCCTGGTTTTCTGTCTGATGAATGCTCTAATCTAAAGAATATCTTCCTTCATCTCACACATAAATGATCTTTAGCCTCTAGTTATCTCTTCCCATTGCCCTCTCACTTCACATTAAGCCAAAGGCAAAACAGTGACTAAAACAAAACAACTCTGTTTTGTAAGCACCAGTATGAGGGATATGCTGGCACATGTTCTGCTAAGTTCCAAAAGACCTCTCCGTGGCTTAAGAGAAGAAGCTATATTAACAAGAGACACTGTCTTCACCCAGAGGAATAGACAAGAGGAAAGGAAAGGAGAGAGGATAAAAAATACAGAGGCAAGATCAAAGGGAGAGAACCAGGGGTGGAAAGAGAAGGCAGGGGATGGAAGGGGAGGGGGGGGATTGGGAGGCGGGGATAGAAAAAAAAAGGGATCAAACATTATTTATTAAAAGAAAGGCACACTGAACAGGAAGTTGGAAGAATTGATTTTGAAACCCAGCTCTAATATTAAATAGCTGCTGGTGCCTGAATCTCTGCTTACTTCTCCTGGTCTCACTTCTCTCATCTCTACAAGGTATTCAGTTTGTACGATTTATTCTTGGTGTTGAAGGTCAGATGGCACAGGGGAGGTAAGAGCTCTTGGTAAACAAACAATGTCAGTATTACCATCTACATCCTTCTCAGGGGATCTTCCCAACCCAGGGGTCAAATCTGGGTCTCTTGCATTGCAGGCAGATTCTTTACTATCTGAGTCACCAGGGAAGCCCACTAATGTTAAGTCATTTGCATTTTCTTATAACAAAACAATTTGCTCACTCTGTTCAGGCTTTCCTCTGGAACCAGTTTAAGATTATTTAGCAGCTGATTTTCTCTTGCCTCTTCCTCCTTTTCCTGCCAGCTACTGGCTGACCTCTGACTTAAATTAGTGACAATGTCCAGTCAAGAAGGGCCAACTGACTTGGAAATAAAAGTAACAATCAAATTAATCTACTTAGTTCCATTCTAACAAAAACTTGTATCTGGGGAAAAAAATCAGAACTTGTTAACACCTGATATCTCTGAGGCATATTGTATAGTACTTCCAAACCATCTCATCAGAACTCTGCAATAAAGCTATTAATGAAGCAAAGTGACAATATGAATGACTTTTTGATAGATGAGGAAACAAAGTTAACTGTTATAAAATCAGATCTGAAATCCAGCACTCTACCCCTAGTCCAGAACTCTACCATGGATGTTTGCTAAAAAACCGAGCAGAACTTTAAAAACTACCCCTTCATCACACTGTTTCTACCCCAGGGTCCCAGAGAAAGACCTTTAACTTTTAACAGCATGCCAGCTGCTGGCACAAGCTTTCTTACTCTAACCCCAGAATGAAAATCCGAATAAAAATCCAGAAATTAATTAAGAAGGCTGGAATTACACCAACTTTCTATAGTAATAATTGTATGCCTTATAGGAAATCAAATAAAACATGCCATAAAAAATGAAATTTGAGAAGACTAATGAAAGAAGGGAGGTAAAGGATGAGAAAATGTGAGAAGAGTATGAATATGTAGATTTCTTATGTTTCACAATGAAGATTTAGTATACACTGATGAAGATGGCATACCAAGTAGAAGCATACTTTTTCGTAAACATAATATAACTAATAATGGTAATTTTAAGCAACTTTAAAAATGAATGATAGATATTGAAATCACACAGAGTCTGTTCTTTTGTCACTGTGGAATTATGTTAGAAATCAATATAAAAAGATATCTTAAAATGACCATCAAATTCTTGCACCTGGTCTTATGAACTGGATATGTTTCAGTGTCTCCTAGTTTACAGTCTATGAGAACTTGAATAGAATTTTTATCCTACTGAGGTGTGAAAATTGTATAAATCTTAATTATATTGAATTGGTTCATAGTGTTTTCCAGGTCTACTATATCCTTTGACTTTTCTGTCTATTCATTCTATTAATTTTTGAGAGTTTGATAATGAAACTTCAACTAAAAATCTTAATTTTTCTACCTAAAAAAGTAATTGTAATCTATAGTGGAACTACATGTGCCTTGTTCTGTATTTTCCAGGTCTCTTGTAAATGTGTTAGCATATTTTCATAATTTAAAAAGCATTTGTAAAAAAAAATGATAGGGATGAGTTTATTATTGAGAAGCAAACAGATAATATTCAAAAAAGATAGAATTAAGAATGCTATGTTAGAGTCAGTAGTAGAAAAAAGTCACTTATAGTCACTAGTAGAAAAAAGCTATAAACTTTCTTGCTTAAAGAAAAATATACTCAATGGAAAGCAAAGGAAATACAGAAAATATGGTAATATATTTAGAAAAATACAATAATACAAAAATCAAGATGGCAGAACTAAGACTGTAATGGTCATATTAATATGTATAAATGGGTTAATCTTACAAATTAAAAGAAAAGACCCTCAGGTTGGATAACAAAGTAAAATTCAATTATATGTTGCATACAAGAACACATCAAAAAATTAACCCCAAAAATTTAAAGTAAAAATCAGGCAGAAATATATGAAGAAAATTCAAACAAAATGGTCATAAGCTTTACTACACTCAGCAGACAAGATCAAAAACAAGGAAAACATTAAAAGAAATAAATTTTATAATGAAAAGATTGTAATCTAAAATAAGGATTCAACATCTATAAATGGTCCTACATCAAACAAGACAACACAAACATTCATAATATAAAAACACAAAAAACAAAAAAGAAGAATTGTAATTAAGGAAAATTTAATTCCTCTCAGTCTATGACAAATCAAGTGGCCAAAAAAATTGACTAATAAATAATAGGCAAAGACAGACAAAACACAAATAGTATAATGATAATGGATATATAGGAGCAATTTATCAAATTCTACACAAAAAAAAGCAGAGACTGCACAGTCAAGTATTTATGAAATGTTGATATAAATTAAGTATTGAAATGTAAAAATATTTAGTAAATCCCAAAGAGGAGAAATAATAGAAAAGACATTTTCTAAACAGTGTAATAAAACTGGGAATTTATAGCATAACTCAAGGGAGTAGGCACATGATAGTCAAACTTCTGAAAGTTAAAGATCAAGGAAACATTTGAAAGCATTTAGAGAATATATAGAGCAATAGCAGTTCAAATAATTGTGGACTTCTCTTCAGAAATTATGGAGGCCAGAAAACAGTGGAACATCTTAAGAATGTTGAAAGAAAAAAAATGTCAAGTTGGAATCCTCTAACTAAAGAAAATACTCCTTAAGAATAAAGGCTAAATAAAGATTCTCCCCACCCCTCAAAAAACAAGAATTTTTTTTCATAGTAAATTACATTACAAAGAAATGCTAAAAAGTAATTTTTCCTGTATAAGTAAAATGACATCAAAGAGAAACTGAATCTTCTGGAACAAATAAAGAGCATAAGAACTGAAAACATGCATAAATAGAAAAGATAATTTTGTTTTCTAATTTCTTTGAAATACATATGATTTCTTAAAGCAAAATTTATAGTATTATCCTTTTGGGTTTGAAATTCAATAAAAGTAATAGCATGAGAACTGCAACATAAAAGGCAATGAGGAGGGGATGAAGAAATAAAAAATAGAAGAGGGAGACTGAAAACAAGTTAAAGTAGCCTTAACTTCAATCATATCAAAATTCCATAAAATGTGAAGGGACTAAACACTCCAACTAAAAGGCAGAGACTATCACAACAGATTAAAAGTATGACCCAATTTTGTGATCTCAAAAAGAAAAGCATTCTAAATATGAAGAGAGAAAGAAAATAAATGAAAAAATATATACTAAGCAAAAGTAAGTATAAAATGATAGTGTCAGTAATAATAAGAGATATAGAGTACTAGAGAGAATATTGTCAGAGATAGAAAATAACATTTCATAATTAAAACAGGCTCAATTCATCAAAAAGACATACCAATCATGAATGTGCATTAAGCTAACATGGACTCTTAAAATGCATGAAGCAAAAAAAAAAAAATTTAAAGATACAAGAGAAAATCCCACAATAAGAGCAGATTTTTAACACTCTTCTTTCAGTTCAGTTCAGGTGCTCAGTTGTGTCCAACCCAGTGCGACCCTATGGACCATAGCACTCCAGGCCTACCTGTCCATCACTATATCCTGGAGTTTACCCAAACTCATGTTCATTGAGTTGGTGATGCCATCCAACCATCTCATCCTCTGTCATCCCCTTCTCCTCCTGCACTCAATCTTTCCCAACATCAGGATCTTCTCAAATGACTCAACTCTTCACATCAGGTAGCCAAAGAATTGGAGTTTCAGCTTCAACATCAGTCTTTCCAATGAACACTCAGGACTGATCTCCTATAGGATGGACTGGTTGGATCTCCTTGCAGTCCAAGGGACTCTCAAGAGTCTTCTCCAACACCACAGTTCAAAAGCATCAATTCTTCAGTGCTCAGCTTTCTTTATAGTCCAACTCTCACATCCATACATGACTCCTGGGAAAACCATAGCCTTGACTAGACAGACCTTTGTTGGCAAAATAATGTCTCTGCTTTCTAATATGCTGTCTAGGTGGGTCATAGTTTTTCTTCCAAAGAGTAAGCATCTTTTAATTTCATGGCTGCAGTCACCATCTGCAGTGATTTTGGAGCCCAGAAAAATAAAGTCTGACACTGTTTTCACTGTTTCCCCATCTATTTGCCATGAAATGATGGGGCCAGATGCCATGATCTTCATTTTCTGAATGTTGAGCTTTAAGCCAACTTTTTCACTCTCCTCTTTCATTTTCATCATGAAGCTCTTTAGTCCTTCTTTGCTTTCTGCTATAAGGGTGGTGTCATCTGCATATCTGAGGTTATCGATATTTCTCCCAGCAATCTTGATTCCAGCTTGTGCTTCATCCAGCCCAGCATTTCTCATGATGTACTCTGCATATAAGTTAAATAAGCAGGGTAACAATATACAGCCTTGATGTACTCCTTTCCGTATTTGGAAACAGTCTGTTGTTTCATGTCCAGTTCTAACTATTGCTTCCTGACCTTCATACAGATTTCTCAAGAGGCTGGTCAGGTGGTCTGGTATTCCCATCTCTTGAAGAATTTTCTGCAGTTTATTGTGATCCACATAGTCAAAGGCTTTGGCATAGTCAATGAAGCAGAGATAGAAGTTTTTCTAGAACTCTCTTGCTTTTTTGATGATCCAGCAGATGTTGGCAATTTGATCTCTGGTTCCTCTGCCTTTTCTAAAACCAGCTTGAACATCTGGAAGTTCAGGGTCCACATATTGCTAAAGCCTGGCTTGGAGAATTTTGAGCATTTCTTTACTAGCATGTGAGATGAGTGCAATTGTGCGGTAGTTTGAGCATTCTTTGGCATTGCCTTTCTTTGGGACTGGAATGAAAACTGTCCTTTTCCAGTCCTGTGGCCACTGCTGAGTTTTCCAAATTTGCTGGCATATTGAGTGCAGCACTTTCACAGCATCATCTGTTAGGATTTAAATAGCTCTACTGGAATTCCATCACCTCCACTAGCTTTGTTGGTAGTGATGCTTCCTAAGGTCCACTTGACTTTGCATTCTAGGATGTCTGGCTCTAGGTGAGTGGTCACACCATCATGATTATCTGGGTCATGAATATCTTTTTTGTACAGTTATTCTGTGTATTCTTGCTACCTCTTCTTAATATCTTCTACCTCTGCTAGGTCCATACCATTTCTGACCTTTATTGAGCCCATCTTTGCATGAAATGTTCCCTTGGTATCTCTAATTTTCTTGAAGATGTCTCTAGTCTTTCCCATTCTACTGTTTTCCTCTATTTCTTTGCATTGATCACTGAGGTAGGCTTTCTTATCTCTCTTTGCTATTGTTTGGAACTCTGCATTCAAATGGGTATATCTTTCCTTTTCTCCTTTTCTTTTCGCTTCTCTTCTTTTCACAGCTATTTCTAAGGCCTCCTCAGACAACCATTTTGCTTTTTTGCATTTCTTTTCTAAGGGGATGGTCTTGATCCCTGTCTCGTGCACAATGTCATGACCTTCCGTCTATAGTTCATCAGGCACTCTATCTATCAGATCTAGTCTCTTAAATCTATTTCTCACATCCACTGTATAATCATAAGGAATTTGATTTAGGTCATACTTGAATGGTCTAGTCGTTCTCCCTACTTTCTTCAATTTAAGTCTGAATTTGGCAATAACACATTACAGTGCATTTAAAAGAATTAAAGTCAAAGACACTATGTTCTCTAAATTAAAATTCAATAATATTAAAATATTAAGAAATCTCAAAATATTTGGAAATTTGTCAATATGACTTCTAAAGTATCTTTGTGTCAAAGGAGAAATCACAAGAAAAATTATAAAATATTTCTAAGTGAATGATAGTATAAGCACAACATAGCCAAATCTGTGAGATGTAGTAAAAGCACCTATTAGAAGGAAATTTATTAATTTAATTGATGCTTTTGAACTGTGGTGTTGGAGAAGACTCTTGAGAGTCCCTTGGACTTCAAGGAGATCCAATCAGTCTGATTTCTTAAAGGAGATCAGTCCTGGGTGTTCATTGGAAGGACTGATGTTGAGGCTGAAATTCCAATACTCTGGCCACCTGATGCGAAGAGCTGACTCACTTGAAAAGACCCTGATGCCGAGAAAGATTGAGGGCAGGAGGAGAAGCGGACGACAGAGGATGAGATGAGATGGTTGGATGGCATCACCGACTCAATGGACATGGGTTTGGGTAGACTCCGGGAGTTGGTGATGGACAGGGAGGCATGGCGTGCTGCGGTTCATGGGGTTGCAAAGAGTCGGACACAACTGAGCAACTACACTGAACTAAACTGAACTGAAATGCTCACATTATAAAAGAAGAAAAGCCTAAAATAAATGTTTTGGGTTTCAAATTAAAAAGTTAAAAAATAAAGTAAACCAAAAGTAAGAAAAAAGAAAAAAGTAGAGGAAAAAATAAAACAGTAAAAATCAATGAGAAATCAAGCAATCATGATAATTGGCAAAGTGAAAAGCATATTCTTATTAAAAGCAACAAAATCAATAGATTCATTCACAGAAAGAAAACAGAGACTGCAGATCACTGATAACAGGCAAGAAGACACTAAAGGGATAATAATGGAATAGTAACAACTTTTAGCCTTTAAATGAAACACCTTAAACAATAAATTCCTGGAAAAATACAATTTATCAAAATTACCATAGAAGGAAAAATAGGAGTAACTCAGTATTTATAAAACAAAGTAATTTAGTATCTAAAACTGTCCCACAAAGAAATCTCAGGCCAGGAAAACTTCCCTTGTAAATTTCAACAAACATTCAGGGAAGAGATAACACCACTTATATATAAAGTCTTTTAGAAAATAGAAGAGAAGGGAACACTTTCCAGCTTCTTTTATGGGACCAGCATAATCTAAATACTTGGCAAAGACATCTAAAAGAATGAAAATAATAGACTAATATCCTCATGAACATAGACACAAAACTCCTTAATAAAATATTAGCAAACTGAATTCAACAACATATAGAAAGGATAGTACACTATAACTAAATGTGTTTATCTTAAGACTGAATAGCTGATTTAATATTTGAAAATCCTACTAACAACAGAATTTTTAAAAATTAAGTAAGCTCATGGAGAAATAAATATGTGTGAATAAACAAATTCTTTAAAAATGAAGATTAATAAGATGGGAATAACTCTAGCAGATATTAAAATGGTAATAAAGTGCTTTAATAATTAAAAAGCATTTTGCCCTCTAATAAAGAAATAAGTGAAATGGATAACTCAGAATAAACACAAATATACATGGTAAAATACAATATTTATTGATAAAGGGGAGAATTGAATAAACGATGTTGAGATATCTAGTCTGCCATCTGGATAAAGAAATAAAGTTGATGGTTTATCTTTTTCCTTACTTAAGATAAATTCCAGATGAAACATAAATTTAAGTATTTTTAAAAATAAAATTCCTTGGTGGTCCAGTAGCTAAGACTCCATGTTCTCAATACAGGGAGCCCAGGTCTGAACCCTAGTCGTGGAAGTAGATCCTATACGCCACAACTAAAGATCTCACACACCGCAGTGAAGACCGAAGATCCCGCACGCCTCAACTAAAGACCCAGCGCAGTCAAATAAATAAACAAATAAATATTTTCAAAAAATTTATAAAAACAATAGAAGAAAACTTGGAAATATATTTTGTAATTTCAGTGGTGGAGAAAACCTTTCTCAAAAAAGACATAAACTTAGAAACTTGGAAGAATGATACGTTTAACAACCTAAAACTCAAATGCAGTAAATACAGCATTAGAAAGTTAAAAGAAATATGATAAATGGGAAAAAATATTTGCAATAATATATGGCAGAAATAGGACCAAGTTCCTTCATATATTAAGATCTCTTATAAATCAATTTAAAAAGATCAATGTTTCAATAGAAAAAAAAAATTGTAGTATGGCCAAAAATAGGCAGTTCACAGAAATATAGATAAAACTATTTTCTAACATAAGAGAAACATCTTCAACTTCCTTCAAATTCTAGTGATGGAAATTAAAATAAAAATATTTTTCTTCATCTCACTGGCTAAGAAAGAGTTTCATAAAACACAATCTTGTTGAGGGTACATGAGAAAGGATTCATACTTATGGGAGCATAACCAGCTGTCACCTGTTTAGAAGGCAATTCACCAGCATCTATCATGAAAATTCACAGGACTTTTGTCCTAATATTTCCACTTGTGGAAATTTACATTACAAATATATTTGCATATTTATGCAAATCCTGTTGTTGTTGCTGTCATCAGACTCTTTGAGATCACACAGACTGTAGCCCACCAGGCTCCTTTGTCCATGGGATTTTCCGAGCAAGAATACTGGAGTGGGATGCCATTTTCTTCTTCAGGAGATCTTCCCAACCCAGGGATTGAACCTTAGTTTCCTGCATTGGCAGGCAGGTTCTTTACCACTGAGGCACTAGGGAAGCCCATAGCTTTGCTTGTAGTAGAAAAGATTAAATGCCCATTAATACAGGGCTAGATAAATAGATTGGACTTGAAATTGAATATTTTGTAATATTAAAAAGACTGAAGTTAATCTTTCCATGATTATATAATAATGTCTCCAAAGTATATCTTCGGGTAAAATAGCTTGAAACAAAGTATTTTATGGTATATGTACCCATTGTAAAATAATTTGTGATAAATATTTGCATTGATAAATATTATAAATATACAAAAACATACATATATGCATGAAAGACAATTTTATCCTTGTATATTTATAGACTATTTCTCAAAGGGGAAGAAAAAAACATGAAACTGTTGATTCTCTCCTATGGAGATAATTCTGGAAAACTTAAGGTTTGGGATAGGAGAGAGATGCTGACAGTAACTAATTTTTATGACGTTTAAATATATGTTTACAATATGCATACGATATTGAAAAATCCACCAGTTCAAAAAGTTAGTGAACTGAATCAATTGTTTCTAGCGTCCATGAAAAGAAGAAATAAAAAATAGGACTGATATGATATGATTTATGAAAAGAAAACCAATCACTTGATCAATCTATGCTTTTTTTCAGTATTTTAGATTTTTCAGTTCTTACTACATACTAAGCCCAATAACCAGGTACTTAAAGAACAACAATGACAATAATCAAAGATACCTGCCCTCAAAGAGCTTACAGTTCAGAGGAAGATGGCTATCCTCTGGCTAAGACTTAAAATGTCGAAGAAATTCAGTTCCTTCTGAGCCCATCTCAAGAATTTACTCAGCTCAGCAATCCTCTGCCATAAACCTCATCAGATCTCCTGGTAACTGTCAGTATCTCCAAGAGAGCTGGTGTCCCCTCCACTAAATCTCTAAAGAGATTTCTTTCAAGAAGTGCTATTAGCTCTCATGGGTTCTGTCCATTACACTTTAGAGAATAATTTAATTTCCTAGAGGCATTTCACCTTTTCCCACCTTCATTTCTTTGACTTCTCTCTTCCTTCTGCTTGACATATTCTTAAGCTTTTGTTCTTCTGTGACTGACTCCTACCCCAAGTCAAATACCGCAAGTGCTTCTCCAGGAAAGCTTTTCTCATCTCTGTCATATGAACTAGGTTAGTAACATTTCTTCCATGTCCCTGCAGCTCTTTCCACTTTACATTCAACCATTCACTTGTCAGGTACTCATAGTAAAGTACTATGAAAGTTGTGAAATGTTAAAATTGTATCCAGATGTATGAACATCTGACATAGAGTAGGAACTCAGGATTGTTTGATAAATTCAACTACAGCTTCCCTGTTCTCCCCTGGCTTCTCCCAGGTTACAGTACTGAACTGAACTTTGTGATTGTTTTCCCTGCATGCCCCACCCCCACTGCACCACTTTCCCAAGTCTAAAACATCACACTCACTTGTCCAGTGACATCGTAGGGAAGGAAAACTTGCCCAGGCAGATGCGATAGATAGCACTCAGGGGAATCCATTGAAACTGCACACAGCAGAGCATGATGAAGTCATATTTGCAAATTAAGAGAGTCTTGTCTGTGATCAGCAAAATCCTCTCCTTCTCATTGTTCCAGTGGTCTATCCTGTGAAAATCACCACAGAGAAGAAAAGTCAATGGCATAATCTTTCCAAATAAATCATCTTCACTGAAACATCTCTACTAACAGAAAAAATGATGAGGTTTATCACCTTGGAAGAAAGAGGAGTTGAAGAAAGTCATCCTCTGTCTCTCTCATTCTGGCCCCATGACCAAGGAAGGAGGGAGGTAGAGGATCACAGGAAAATGTTATATGCCCACAGAGCTCAGAGATGATTATCCTTGACAGGTTCCATCAGGGGAATAGCAAGATTGTATCACATTGGCAGTCAACTGATTCATGCTCCTCCACATCTTCCCAGTTCTCTAGAAAACCTTCATGGAGCCCATCTTTCTCAAAGGACATGAAAAATACCTCTTAATTTCAACTCAATCTGAACGACTAAGCATTGGTTTATGCTAATCTTCAAAGGTCAAATTGCTGAATGAAGATAAAATGGAGACTTGAATTTAGGTTCACTGACTCCCACCCAAGCTATTCCATCATGCTGAGCTCATTTTATCATTTTCCTGTGGTGGAAATACAGTGAAATGAGTGAAAATGATTCTTATGAGCCAAAGACAAAGCAGACACTAGGTATGTGTTTACTGAGTTGACTTGTTTCAGATTTCAGAGTCTTTCAGGGTATGCAATGAAATATTCTGAGACTTAAGAATCTATTCAACAGAGAGAACAGTAAAGAGTGAAAGCAATGACTTATTTTTAAAAAGTGAGCATGATCTGAAATTCCTCTCACCCACAGCATTTGCTCTCTTTCTGCTACAGCCTTTGTATATAGCACTGCATGACCTGTATTATAACTTTTTCAGTGCATATTTTATCTTCCTAAGAAACTGGAAAGGATGACTGGGCTTCCTTGGTGGCTCAGATGTTAAAGAATCTGCCTGAAATGCAAGAGACCCAGGTTCAATCCCTACATGGGGAAGGTCCCCTGGAGAATGGAATTCCTACTCACTCCAGTATTTTTGCTTGGAGAGTTCCACAGACAGAGAAGCCTGACAGGCTACAGGTCATGAGGTCGCAAAGAGTCAGACACAACTGAGCGACTGACACTTTCATTTTACTTTCAAGAGACTGAAAAGAATGATTTGTGATTGATTCATATATAAATTCCCACTACAAATCATCAATTTAATGTAAAGACTAAGACTTGTCACCCTGTTTCCATCCATTCTCACACAAAACCTCAGTGCTGTTCTTAAAATACAAAAGGAGTGATGTTACTTCCCTGTTGACTTTATTAAATGGCACCCTTTCAATTTTAGGTTCGAATCCTATGGTCTGGCGTCTGCCCAGCACCACCTTATAGCAGGCTGAGAAAACTCGATGTCCAAGTCATGTTTTGAATGCCTCATTCAAAGATTTCTTAAACTTCTGTGTAAACTTGTATCCCCATTACATTTTTTCAAAGCATTCTGATCCATTTTCGTTTTCAGCTCTTACCATCATTTGTAAGAAGGAATGATATAGAAGAGGTTTAGTAACTGATACCATGTGAACCTGGACAAGTCAGAACAGACACCGAAGTACAGAGATTAGGGCAATTCCAGTGATTATGGTCTAAGAATCATCCCTATGTATGTGTGTGTGTGCACGCACGCATACACACACACACTCCATGAGGGCAGAGACTGTACAGGGCTATTTACTCTGTTCCTGTCAAATAGTCTTCAGTAAGTAAGTGTCTGTTGTGATAACTGACTGCCAATCGTAAGTCTTTTGGAGGCCTTTGGGTTGGCTGAGTCGGGGGTGAAAACATCCAGCCCTACTAATGACAACCCTTATAAGATTGGACATTGAGCCTGTCTGTAGCTCACATTTCTTGTCTGTGAGATGGAGACAGTACCAGTACTGATCTCATAAGTTTGGGGAGAGGATTCAGGGGCAAACTTCTCAATCAGTGGTTTATAAAGGAGCTGTTGCTATTTTTGGCAGGGAGACGGCAACCCACTGCAGCATTCTTGCCTGGGGAATTTCATGGACAGAGGAGCCTGGCAGGCTACAGTCCACGGGGTCACAAAGAGTCAGACATGCCTGAGCGACTTACACACGTAAGTGACTAGGTGACCTTGAGTAACCCAGTATATGCCCTTCCTCAATATAGTTCAAAGGCAGGCAAGACAAAGTTAGGAGTTAAATCAATGGGGGGAGGAACAGAAGGATATATGAAGAGAAAAGGGGAGGTGAAGGAGGAAGAAATATTGAGAAACAGACATAGAAAGAAAGAACCATGAGGCTGTGGCCTTGTTATATTCTGGCCATTATGCACATACGAGTGTTAGCTTTGCATCTCCCCACCACCCTTGGAAGAAGGTCACACCTTCTAGCTGAAGTCATTCAGCTAGAATATGGAGGTAGAGTTAGTGATACAGAGTCAAGAGATCCGGTTTAAATCTTGGTCCTATGGCTTCCATCCACTCCAACAATGTCGCAAGACTCTACTTCACCAAGAGAAGAGAGAAGTCTCGGTAATCTGTTTAACACTCTGTCTTAGACAGAAAAAGATGAGGACTCTGAAATGTTTTATCAGCTATCTACATAATTTTCTCTAAATAGATTGTATCTACTTAGCAGCAAGTTATAAGCTGTGCCTAATAAACCAAGCTTGTTTTTAGTCTAAAATATCCTCAGATTTTGGTTGAAGGTTTTACTGAAAATGTCAGCACTCCATAATGAGATTTATTTTAAAAGGTAAAGGATGGATTCAGGGGAAAAAAAAAAAAGAGAGTTCTTTTTAGGAACACAGAGTGCTCTGCTGTGACACAGACTCTGCATAATTTTCATGTTGGGAAAGTCGGAATCCAAGTAAACACACAGGCTTATAAATAGTTTGGGGCCACCATCTCTAGCTTCTGGGTGGTATATTTATTTATTTAGACTTCAATCACACCTTTTCTTCCCAAAGAACTCTTGGAGAAAACACTGAAATTTATATTCCTAGTATTAATGTAATTTAAGTTTGGTGGTGATGTTCAAAACAAATATAGGAGTAAGAATATCAATAATGATTCTGTGCAATTCATGGAGGATCACAAAGCCCTTGAATATCAATGCTTTTGTTTAATCTTCCCAACAATCCTTTGGACTAGATGCTATTAGCTTCATTTTAAAGATAAAAAAACTAAGGTCCAGAGATCATTACAATAAATGACTTGCCCAGTGCTTTACACAGAGCAAACAGTAGTTCAAGGACCTGAAATAAGTATGGAGACAGCAAATCCAGGCATAGTGTTAGCTTTCTCCCTGGGACCACGAACACTCAAATAAAGGACTTTTCAGCGTGGTGTACAAGTGTGGTAAAAGCCACCTCTGGAAGAAGCTGATGTGATGGTCTATACCCATCCTGGAATCATTATCTCTGTGAAACAGCATCCTTGACCATCCCCTCCAAACCTTGACTTCTTCCAGCGTTCTCTATCTTAGGGGGAAATCCTCCTTAAAGACTCCAAGACTTCGGAGTCTTTTTTTCTCTCATTTCTTCACCTCACATGCTAAGTCCTAAACATTCTACTCCTCAAATACCTCTCAAAACCACTCACTTCTCTCCATCCTGACTTTCAACATTCTAATCCACTCTTCCCACATCTCCTGCCTGGACAACTGCAGTTACCTTCTCAGTGGGCTTGGGCTATTAGCCACCTGGACGTGGTTTATCTACATGTTTTAGTTCCTTCGCAGCCTCATCATGATACTGCAATGAGGCAGACCATTTTAAAACAAATTTGGTCTTTACCTCCAAAGATCTAACTCTAACTCTGGCTTCAAATACTTCAATATCTCTCCATGGTTCTTAGGAGAAATGACCAAAAAAAAAAAAAAAAAAATCACCTAGTCTGAGGTTCTGCAGTTGGACCTTACCTATTTCTTCAATGTCATTTCAGGCCAAGTCTCTGCACCCCTTTCTCCGGGATCTTTTTTCAGTTTCCAGGACTCGCCATGCCTGGTCCTACTGAAGGGTCTTTGCCTGTGTTATTCCCTCTGCCAGCTATGTTGTTCCTAATCTTCTTTACCTACTGAACTCCTACAGTGCTGAGCTCAATTACTCCTTACTCTGGCAAGCTTTCCCACCTCCATGACCACTTCTCCTGTTTCTAATATGTACTTTCATAAACTTCACATCTCTCCTTCCCAGCACTTATCCCAGATGCAATTTCATAGTTATTTCTGTGATTATCTAATTAATGTCAGTCTCCTCTCCTATACTGTAAATGTCACAGAGTCAGGTCTTATCATTATGTCTCCAAAGTAGTAGGCTTCCCCAAAATAGTTCTGGAATGAATTAGTGAAGAAGTAGCAATTCCTTGAGAGAGCAGCACTGCAACACATACATTACCCTATGGAAAACAGACAACCCCTGGGAATTTGCTGTATGACACAGGGAGCTCAACCGAGTGCCCTGTGACAACCTAGAGGGGTGGGAGGGGGTGGGAGGTGGGAGGGAGGTTCAGGAGGGAGCAGACATGTGTATACCTATGTCTTATTGATGTATGGCAGAACACACTATTATAAAGCAATTATCCTCCAATAAAAAATTAAAAAAAATTTGGAAAGATTTAACAGCTCTTGTGTAGTACAACCTATATGCTTTGCTTTATGCTGCTTGAAGAATTTCGTCCTTTGGTTCACACATCAAAATACTCCCCATAAAATAGCACATTTCCAAAAAATAATAAACCAGTAATATTGGGAAAATGTTCCTACCAAAAGGATGAGGAAGAGCAGGATACAAAGTAGCACCTTCAGTATACTTCCAATTTTGTAACAATGAAGACAAAAATATATGTAGATCAAAATGCGAACACTGATCATTTCTGAGTGGTAGGATTTCAAGTGACTTTCGTTTCTTCTCATGCTTTCATTAATGATGAAAATCACTTAGTTGTGTCCAGCTCTTTGTGACCCCATGGACTGTAGCCTGCCAGACTCCTTTGTCCTTGGAATTCTCCAGGCAGGAATACTGGATCGGGTTGCCACTCCCTTCTCCAGAGGATCTTCCCGACCCAGGGGTTGAACCTGGGTCCCCTGCATTGCAGGTGGATTTTTTACTGTCTCAGCCACCAGGGAGGCCCCATGCTTTCATTAATCAAAGTTTAATTTTTATGATAAATGCTCTACTCATATGATAAAAGAGATATATGCTTTTAATTTTCACTGAAATACAGTTGATTTACAACATCATGTTAGTTTCAGGTATACAGCAAAGTGATTCAGCCACACACACACACATATTTTTACATTCTCCTCCGTCATAAGTTACCACAAGATGTTGAGTGTAGTTCCCTGAGCTACACAGCAGGTCTCTGTTGACTATTCATTTTGTGTATAGTACTATGTGTATTTTAATCCCAAACTCTTAATTTATCCCCTTGCCACTATCCTCTTTCATAACCATAAGTTTGTTTTTTACGTCAGTGACCCTACTTCTGTTTTGTAAGTAAGTTCATTTGTATCACTTTTTTCGATTTCACATACAAGTGATAGCATATGATATTTGTCTTTCTCTGACTTACTTCACTTAGTGACATCGCTAGGTCTTATGACAATTTCTAGGTCCATCCATGTTGCTAGAAATGGCATTATTTCATTTGTGTGTGTGTGTGTGTGTGTGGCTGAGTAATATTAAGATATTTTTTAAAAAATAAGTAAAAATCACCTGTCCTTAAAGTTTTCATATTAAATTCTGTCTGTTTAATGGTGCCTTCCCCTCAGTTCCCTCACCCCTAGTAGATTGCATCTCTCTCATGGTGCTAGTGATAAAGAACACACGTTTCAATGCAGGAGACATAAGAAATGAAGGTTCAGTCCCTGGGTTGGGAAGATCCCCTGGAGAAGGAAAAGGCAACCCACACCAGTATTCT
The DNA here is from genome assembly GCF_027580195.1 of Bos mutus. NCBI lineage: Eukaryota > Metazoa > Chordata > Mammalia > Artiodactyla > Bovidae > Bos > Bos mutus. The sequence continues at coordinate 77,175,498 of NC_091617.1, forward strand.
TGCCTGGAGAATCCCAAGGACAGAGGATCCTGGCAGGCTACAGTCCATAGGGTCGAAAAGAGTTGAACACACGCTCTTTAAATACACACAAGCATTTAGCAGTGCTTCAGTTGTGGCCTTAGTCACAGCTTTCTATACTTGTCTTTCCGTTTCCCCCAAACTTGATGGGAGACCCTCTGGTGTAGAGACAGTGACTGAGCCCTGTGTGGGTTCCCTCGCTGTGCCCAGCACAGAGCCAAAGAGAAAGCAAAGTCTTAGCAAACGAGGAGAATGTGGAATAAAAAGCTAGAATCATAAGATTCATCCCCTCAGTGATGAGAGCCTGTCTCTGCTGGCAGTGGATTGGCCACATCCTCCCATCACCGCTATTCCTCCGCACTGACTGCATTTTCCTTCTGCTGGGGAAGGGGCCCAGACTTCATGGAAACCAAGATCCTAGTTGCTCAGGGAGATTTGCAGTTTCCTGGGACTACAACAGTTTGGCCAGCAGAGGGCAACAGCGAACCAGAAATGACAGGCGGGTCCTATCCGAGCAAGCTTCTAGGACCCCCACCTTGTCACTCAAACCATCCCAGATGCCTTGCCAGTGGCCCCAGCCCTATGCCTAACAATACTCTCAGCAGCTCTTTTAGGGCTGTCAGATCAATTTGTTATTTGGAAAAGAGCTTTCTCCCTAAAATATTTTCTTATATTATTCCCTCAAATACATACAATATGCACGCACACAGTTATACACACACATACACACATACCCCACTCATTAGAGACATCTTCCCAGATATTGAATAGAGTGATTGTACCTGATTTATAAATCAATCTTCTTTCCTGTGTCCTTCCAGCCTCTTAGCATAACCAGCCCTTGAAAGAGGAAGACAGCATCTTGGCTAGTCAGGAATCAGCAACTCAGAAGGAAAACACTAAATCATTCATTCCACACATATTCCCTAGCACCCACTGGGGTTCCAGGCCCTGAAGAGAATCCAATTTGGGTTTGCTATTCAAACACAAATAGATGAAAAATGCATGGCATTGAAGCAAAGCAATTTCCCTCCCCCTGAGTTAAGTGAAGTCTTATAAAACCTTTAGCTAAATAACCCACATGCAATTCTTTCAATCATTTGGTTACTCTCTCCCCAGGCCTCTCCAATTTGTTTAAAATAGGGGACCCTTCAAGTAAACACAGTATTCTAATAAAAACCCGATGTCCACAAACCTTCTCTGTTCCCTTCCCCTGACTTGACTTCCTGTGGTTCATTTTTTTCCCACTATCCCATGCAGCCAGTCATGAACCAGGCCCTGTGCTTAGCTACTTGGAATACTGAGAAACGCATTCAGCTCTTAAATAATACACAGTTCTCCACAATGTTGCAGGGGGAGGAATTGCCTAAGGAAGAGTTCATATGCTGTGAGGAGACTGGACAATGAGAAGTCCACAGACTCAGATGTCTGGATTCTCAGCCCATTGTCCACAGGGATGAGGAGAAGGAACCTCAGGCATCTATTTGATGCCCTTAAAGAAGACTCTCTTATCAACTTTTCATTCCCTGCTGTTTAGTGAAGGTCTCAGTGTTGGAAAACCACAGGTTGCAAGGTACAGATGATTCTCTGAAGGTGCACAAAAAAGGGTCTCAGGAATATGTAGTCATTTCTCCAATATGTCTTTAACATGTATCCACAGTTTTTTTTCCCCCTGAGTAAGAGAAGTCCTACCATGAAATTTCATATTGCTCCAACTAATTGCTTCCCTGCTGGCTCAGTGGTAAAGACTCCGCCTGCCAATGCAGGAGGCTCGGGTTCAATCTCTGGTTCTGGAAGATCTCCTGGAGAAGGAAATGGCAGCCCACTCCAGTTTTCTTGCTTGGAAAATCCATGGACGGAGAAGCCTGGCAGGCTATAGTTCATGGGGTCGCAAAAGAGTCAGACACAACTTAGCAACTAAAGAACAACCACCACCACCAGTTGATTGCAGGGAAAAAAAAAAACAATGGTCAATGATTTTCCTGGAAAACAAAGTCCTAAAGATGGGATCCATCATGTTTTATGAAACAAAGAGGAAGCCAACATGACCAAGGCATAGGGAACAAGGAGGAGAGTGGAAGGAGATTTAAGCAGAGGCCACATCATATACAGAAATGATCACAATTTCTTTGCAATGTGTGAATATTTCATATTTCACCAGGTTTCTCTGGTAGCTCAGACAGTAAAGAATCTGCCTGCAATATGGGAGACCTGGGTTCTATCTCTGGATCGGGAAGATCCCCTGGAGAAGAAAATGGTAACCCACTCCGGTATTCTTGCCTGGAGAATCCCCATGGACAGCGGATCCTGGTAGGCTACAGTCCGTGGGGTCACAAAGAGTCGGACACGACTGATTGACTAACTCTTTCACATTTAAATGGTTATTATCACCACTCTCCAGGTGGAGGAACCAAGCCCCAATAAAGTAATGTGCATCTAGTACCAATGACAGAGCCATCTGACCCCCAGCCCAGGCCGTGTACACTTCCTCTAGTGGCTTCTGCCACTTACTTTCCCTATCCCACAGGCAAATGTGCCCTCCCTAGCACAGGACAGTCAGTAAGAGGATATTTTAAAAGCCACACAAAGAGAAGACTCTGGGCACACCCCATCCTTCTCTCTTTCCCACACAAGGACTGAAAAGCTGTTGAACAGCTCTGTCTTCCAGGGCACACCAGGCGCTAACAAGAGGCCCACCCGCTGGGGGGCTTCTCTCCTCCCCTCCTCCCCCGAATTTACTTCAGGGGATTCACTTGATCGGAAGCCAAAGAAGCTGGCAGGAGAACAAGGACTAATTCTGAGGAGGCGGCAGAAAGGGAAGAACAGAGGGACAAGATACAACAGATGCTCACATCTTGCCACCTCCATTGTTTTATTCTTTTAAACGGGAGAGATATTTGCTTACTGTATGTATTATTATAGTTACATCTCCTTGGGTACAGGAGACACAGCCCACATCAGGCAAGTCCAGGAAGAAGAGTGTGTTATAAAAATACTCTGAGGAATCCCACAGAAATTCAAGAACAGGAACCAAAGCACAGTTGGGCTTTAGGAAACCTGGAAAGTCACGAGGAATGAAATTTACTCTCTGGGGAGCTGTCTCATGATGTCTGTGTATCCTTCTCACATCTCATCTGTTTCCGACTGATTGGTGTGCTCCTTCTGCTCACTGTCAATGTTATTTTCCTTTTTAGTTCTACCTTGCCTGTGACCTTTAATTCTATCCTAAGTCCTGACTATACATGAATTTTCAGATTTGCTCTCATAACTACCTGGCTTCTGTAGCCCTAATTCTCCCAGTTCAGACTCTGAAGGTAGGGGGATCTTTAGTCCAGGTTATTCCTTTGGGTCCCACAGCAGCTAGCAAGTTTAGCTTCTATTTCTCCAATCAGCTCTGGCCAGGGGCTGAAGTTATGTAGGAGAAAATAGGAGTTGCCAATGAGAAATATTTTATTCTTCTTTTCTAGAATTGTTTTAACTAATTGTTTAACTAATTCCTTTGTCTTTCCATAAAAACTTTAGAATAGTTTTATTTATATTTACAAAACTCTTGCTAAGATTGAAAGGAATTATGGTGAATGTGTATGTCAAATTTGTGGAGAATTGACATCTTTACTACACCGATCCTTTCAATCTATGGATATGGTATTTAGATCTTTGTTTATCAGCATTTTGCAGCTTTCGGCATGTAAGTCCTGTATATATTTTATTAGATTTACACTTAAATATTTTCCCTTTTTTGAGTCATTATTAATGTTATTGTATTTTTATTTGTTTTTGCCCTAGTACATAGAAATAAAATTGATTTTTAATTTTTATTGAAATGGTTTTTATATGTTGATTGTATATCTTGCAAACTTACTAAACTCATCTATTAGTTCTGGAAAATTTTTGGTAATTCTTTGGAATTTTCTTCATAGATTATTATGCTTACTGCAGTTAGGGCCAGTTTTTATTTCTTCCTGTTGGATCTGTATGCCTTTTATTTCCTGTCTTGCTTTATTATGCTGGCTAGAACTTCCAGAACTATGTTAAATGTTGGTAGTGAGAGTGGACATACCCATTCTGTTTCCAGTCTTAGGGAGGAAACGTTATCTCTTTCCCAAAAGTATGATGTTAATTATAGGTTTTATGCAGACTTTCTTTATCAAATTGAAAAGATTTCCCTCTGTTTTTTTGTGTTTTTTTACTATTTTTCTCATGAATAAATGTGCTGAATTTTGTCAAATGCTTTTTCTGCATCAATTGATCTGATCATATGATTTTTCTTCTTTAGCCTTTTAATATCATGGAGCACACTGATTAATTTTCTAATACTGAACCAGCCTTGCATCCCTGGAATAACCCCACTTGATCATGGTATATATTACATTTTTTATATTGCTGATTTCTGTTTGCTAATGTATTGTTAAGAATTTTTACATCTATATTCATGAGGGGTATTGGTCTGCAGTTTTATTTTTGTACTGTCTTTGTCTGAATTTAGTATCAGGTTAAAACTGGCATCATAGAATGAGCTAGGAAGTGTTCCTTTCTCTTCTATTTTCTGGAAAAGAAAAAAAAGTGAGTCACTCAGTCCTGTCTGACTCTTTGCAACCCCATGGACTATATAGTCCATGGAATTCTCCAGGCCAGAATAGTGGAGTGGATAGCCTTTCCCTTCTCCAGGGGATCTTCCCAATCCAGGGATCAAACCCAGGTCTCCCAAATTGCAGGCAGATTCTTCACCAGCTAAGCCACCAGGGAAGCCCAAGAATACTGGAATGGGTAGCCTATCCCTTATCCAGTGGATCTTCCCAATCCAGGAATTGAACTGGGGTCTCCTGCATTGCAGGGCATTATTTACCAACTGAGCTATGAGGCAAGCCCCTTTTCTGGAAAAGATTATGTAAATTGGTATTCATTCTTCTCTAAACATTTAATACAATTCTCCAGTGAAACCACCTGCGCCCAGATATTTCTTTGGGGGAAGGTTTCAATTACAAATTTAGTTCCCTAATTGTTAAATTATCTATTTCATCTTGGGTGAGTCATGGTGGTTTGTGTGTATTGAAGAAATGGTTCATTTCATCCAACCTGTCAAATTTATATGTGTAGAATTGTTAGCCATAATTCTTTATTATGTCTCTGTTTTTTATCAGGTCTGTAGTGATACACCCTATTTTATTCCAAATATTGGTAATTTGTGTCTCCTTTTCTCCTTTTTTTAAATTTTCTTTGTCATTCTTGCTAGCAGTTTGTGAATTTTATTAAACTTTTCAGAGAATCAGATTTTTGTTGATTGGGTCCTAGTATTGTTAAATTATTCTAAATGTATGCTGAATTTCTGCTCATTTTTATATCAGTTATTGAAAGAATGGTCTCAAAGTCTCCCGGATAATCATGGATTTGTCTATTTCTCCTTTCAGTTCTATCAGTTTTATTTCAGATATTTTCCAGCTGTATTATATGGTGCATACACATTTAAGATTGCTCTATCTTCCTGGATGAAAGGATTGACCCTTTCATCATTATACAATTTTTCTCAATTTCCCTGGTAATTTGATTTGCTTGGAGGTCTTCATTTTTATTAATTCACATAGCACAACATTTCAGAAGCCACAGTAATTTTTAAACTTGGTAATTCTTTCTATTGAACATATAGTGGAAGCAGAAGCTCTTTTCTCTTCGCATTGATTACTCTTCCTAGACCAAACCTACTTTCCCTACATCAGGGAATTTTGGGATAACCCACTCCAGTGTTCTTGCCTGGAGAATCCCAGGGACGGGGGAGCCTGGTGGGCTGCTGTCTTGGGGTCACACAGAGTCAGACACGACTGAAGTGACTTAGCAGCAGCAGCAGCAGCAAGGACCCCAGAGGGTTGAAACAATTTCCTCTTTGTGAATCAGGCAGCATGTTTATTCATAAAAGACTATAATAGTTGTTTGTATAACAGCTGTAAATGGATTGATATGTATGGACTGTAAATGGACTAAATGGATTGATAGCCTCCATATTAAGGTTGAGGTCTTATTTGTTTTCTTTACTAAAACACATATTGGCAGTCCCCTAAATAATCAAGACTAAGTTTAAAAAGAGCCTCTTGATGAGGGTGAAAGAGGACCATGAAAAAGCCAGCTTAAAACTCAACATTCAAAAAACAAAGATCATGGCATCTGGTCCTATCACTTCAGGACAAATAGATGGGAAAAAAAGTGGGAAAAGAGGCAGATTTTATTTTGTTGAGCTCCAAAATCACTGTGGAGGCTGACTGTAGCCACAAAATTAAAAGACATTTGTTCCTTGAAAGAAAAGCTATGACAAACCTAGACAGCATATTAAAAAGCAGCAACATCACTTTGCCAACAAATGCCCGTATAGTCAAAGCTATGGTTTTTTTCTGCAGTTGTATACAGATGTGAGTTGGACCATAAAGAAGGCTGAGCACCAAAGAACTGATGCTTTTGAATTCCAGTGGTGAAGACTCATGAGAGTCCCTTGGATAGCAAGATCAAACCAGTCAATCCTAAAGGAAATCAACCCTGAATATTCACTGGAAGGACTGATGCTAAAGCTGAAGATCCACCTGATGCGAAGAGGTGACTCACTGAAAAAGACGCTGAGGCTGGGAAAGATTGAGGGCAGGAGCAGAAGGGGATGACAGAGGATGAGCTGGTTGGATGGCATAACTGACTAAATGGATATGAATTTGATCAAATTCTTGGAGACAGTGAAGGACAGGGAAGCCTGGTGTGCTGCCGTCCATGGAGTTGCAAAGAGCTGGACTCAACTTAGCGACTGAACAGCAACAACAAGTTTAAAGTTACTGGGCAATTGTTTCCAGAATCTATTGCCTTTCTAATAATGTGAACATCTTATGTGATATCTTTGAATAAGAGAGAAATGCTTATAAGCATTTGGTAAGCATATTCTTAAATATGGTAAGCATATTCTAAAACAATAATGTTAATAATGATGATGCCCTGATGTTATTTCCTTGGTATAAATTCTTCTGTCATGACTTATTTCAAGATAGCAAGGTGAGATCACAAGAGCTGGGATTGGAAGAGCTGCATACAGTTGGCCATCTTGAGTGGGAGGGCTGAGCACACAGCACTGCATCGGGGGATGAAGAGGAGCCAGTGGAAGGCAATGGGAAGTGACAAGGTGTTGGCAAACTGCGAGTATATGCTCTAACTGAACACATTCAAATTTTAAAAAAACTGAGCAGGGTGGTAACGGCTTATGGCTCTCCAATTTGTGACTCCAAAATGAAATACATGATCCAGACTCCTTAGTCTGGCCTTTGAAGTTCTTTTCTTCCCGGTTCCTTTCAAGCCTTCCTAGCTTGTTGTTAGTCCTCTGACTTGTTCACTGTAATCTGGCCACATTGAGCTGCTTATGGTTCCCTGAGCCTGCCTCAGTTATCGCACAGAGTCCCCTCCTTCCTGGGATATTCTTTCCCATCCTATCTTTTTGGAAATGTCTCTTCCTTCCTTAATCCTGGTTATACTTCTGACCTATGTCAACAATACAGACACAGTGAGTTCTGCGCTCCCACAAAATTATTTGCCAGATTGTGTATCAGCAAGTATCATACTGTGCTGTGTTTCATTTACACATTCTCCTTCCCCACAAGACTGAGAGTTTCTTGAAGATGGAAATTTTATCTTACTTATTTTTTTTTATTTTCATCATTTAGGGCAAAGTTTGGCTTATGTAAGGAGCTCAGTAAACACATAAATGTATACATACATGAGTCACTATTAATAATAATAATTATTATTATAAAAGCAAACTCTTGGGTGGAACATGCTGCTGCTGCTGCTGCTAAGTGGCTTCAGTCATGTCCGACTCTGTGAAACCCCAGAGACGGCAGCCCACCAGGCTCCCCCGTCCCTGGGATTCTCCAGGCAAGAACACTGGAGTGGGTTGCCATTTCCTTCTCCAATGCAGGAAAGTGGAACATACTATATGGCAAAAAATTCTTGTAAGCATTGTATATATATTAAATGATTGAATTCTTAAATTAATATCCTTCTTTACATACCCACTTTATAAGTGGTAAAATTGAGGCTCAGAGGAAGAAACTTACATACCAAGGTCACATCACTAATAAGTGTTGGAGCTGGACATGTAGCTGCATCAGACTTTATCCCACCTCTTGGCCTTTCTTGACTCCTCCTTAATTCTTTAGCAGTCTTGGAAAAACAAAAACACTTGCAAGTATGTTTGTGACTGCAGTAACTAAATGCCCTCACTGTCCTGTAATTCAGGTTACTCAGGATCATTAGCTATCTGAATGAGGCTGCTGCCATGGAGGAATTTAGAGAGAAAAGCAACATGTTTAATTAGGTGGCTGTTGATAACACTGACCCAGGATAAATGGATTCTGGCGACAGAGGTGCTTTTGTTGCTGCCAGAGTCTTGCCACAGGTCATTACCATCTTGATAGATTTGAGGCCCTTTTCAGCCTGACTGCTTTCACCCAAGGATGGAGGAAGTGTCACTGGGCTTTGAGCTGCTTGGAGGCCCAGGGTAATGGAGGCAGGACTCGATGGATGGACCCCACCGGTGTCAGTGAAGAGTTTCAAGCAGTAGATGTCTCTACCCGAATTAGATGCAAGTCAAGTCCATATTGGATTCTGAGCCCTACCACATGTCAGACATTGTACCAAGTACTGAGAGGTGGGCAGAGATGGGTTTGGACAAAGGTGAGTCAGAATTAGGCCCTGACTTAAGCAGTGCTTTCCTCAAAATGAACTATATTATGTTGTAGAAGGTAAGCACAGAGAAGGAGGAGAAAATTATTCTCACTGAATCACTGTGGAAAGGTTTTATGGGCATAGTATCCCTGAAGGACAGGAAAGGTCTGAATGAACAGGAGGGAGAGATAGCATACCAGATAAAGTGGATGAGTACAATCATGAGGCCAAGGCATTGTGTCAGTAACTTTAGGAGATCAGCAGGCAGTTCCATTTGACTGATAGAATTTACTACGGGGCATAATAATAAATAAAGCTGGAAGGGGAAATTCAGTCTATGACATGTCCTAAGTGAGAGAGCAGAGCACACAGCACTATATCAGGGGATGAAGAGGAACTAGTGTAAGGTTCGTAGCCAGTGTAAGATCTTTAAGATGCAACAGAAGGGCACGTAGGCAGTGAGAATCCACTGATGTCCTCAGAACATGAGCATGAAAGTGACCTAGACTGATGCTTCCCAGAGGTTAATTACAGGAACCAACTGGGAACCCTGTGAAAATGCAGACTCAGGTTCTGCATGACTGGGGTGGCCCTGCGTGTCAGCACTGCTAACAAACTCCTAAGTACTGCTGCTGCTGTTGGGGTGATTCTAAGACCACACTTTGAGTAGCAAAGTCTAGAAGAGATGGAAGTATGCAAAAATGAGTGGGGTTGGGTAAGAGATACATTTCAGTCTCTTCATTTGCATTTCACATTTATTATTCATGAATGAAATGTTCAGCAATCCCTAGGTTCACAGTTTGTTTGTTTTGTTTTGTTTGGCTTTTATTTTTTAAATTATTAGCAGCAGTGCTGCTCATTACAAAAGTAGTTCAGTGCTCGTAATTAGACTGCGACAAGATGAAGCACCATTAACCTTAGCCCAACAGCAGTAGCCACCATTCCCTACAGGTATCTGACTTTTTAGCTGATTCTGGGGAAAAGACTAAGATCAAATGGACAGCACAAGGCCAGAAAGGTATGGAGAAGAAAAGAGGAAAAGGTCTCGATCCTGACCAGCAAATCTCAGTCCTCCTGCCTGCTAACAACAGACAGTCCACACAGAAACAAGACACAGGCCCAAAGATCATTTAACCAATTTAAACTGTGGTGATGACTGTGTCAGGAGATGAAAAATCACAAAAGGCAGCAAGAGCAGAGCGATGAGAAGACCACCTGGCCGGGAGAGAGGTCCTGTGAAGCCAGGTCCTCCTGTGACCCTTAATAAGCAGTTGCCTTTAGATAGGTCATTTAATCTTTGGGTTTCTTCATCCATAAAATGAAGCCAATAGCCTCTCCTTGCTTTCTCCCGTGGGTCTGTCTGAGGATCAAATATGAACTCAGGTGTGAAAGCAAACACAGGCACAGCTTTGGAGACCAGTGAACTCAGTGGCACCCTAAACCTAAGAAATGGCTCCTGATCTCCTGGGCCTCAACATTGCTTTGCTCCCAGGACACCTCACTTTTTATATAAACATTCACCATGGTTATTTCTTCTGGGAAATCATTCTAAATTAAGCAAAAATGCCCTGTACACTTCCACTCACCCCACCAAGCCCAGGAAATAGAGTTGAGTTTATCCATTAAGCTACAATCTGATAAGGGGCACACATGGAATCTGAGCACAAAGGCAAAGCAAAGAATACTTTTGCAAAAGTCAGAACAGCATGATGCATTGGAGCCCTGTCTCTGCTACCTTAGAGCTCTGCTATTCTTTTTAAAAATTTTTTATTAAATACAGTTGATATATAATGCTATGTTAGTTTCAGGTATACAGTAATTCAGTTATGTATACATACACACACACGTGTGTGTGTGTGTGTATGTTTGTGTGTTTAATAGCTTATACTGGGAGAGTATAAAATAAAATATATATATATATATATATATATATATTCCACTATAAGTTATTACAAGATATTGCATATAGTCCCTGTGCTATCCAGTAGTCTTCGTTGTTTAAATATTTTATATGTATTACTCTTCTGAATATTTTATATGTATTACTCTTTGATTTCTTCATCTGCAAACTGGAGGTGATATTTCTACCTAAGACAAATGCTATGAAGATTAAGTTAAATTAAGAGTAATTTTTAATCTATAAGTTATTATATAATATTTAATATTATATAATATGTAATATAATTTATATAATAACTTATAGATTAAATTACAAATATATATAAATAAAATATATAAATTTAAAAAATATATAATTTAATACTATTTTTTGTCAAAAACAAATGGAGAATGTCATATATATTTTCATTTCTCTTTCCAACTGTGAAATATTACTCTGGCCTACTGGTAAATATCCCTTACTTGGCACTTCAATTTTAAAAGAATAATATAAACCTCCACACTTGTGTAGCCATTCACAGTTTAAAAGTAACTGTCTAATACTTTACAAAAATTACATGATAACTGAGAAAAATATGAGGAAAAACCTAAGAAAAATTCCATTTAGAGATCATCAAAATTATATAAATTATAGCAATATAATGGCAAGCACATAGAAAGCACTTATCACAAAGTGCAATTTAAGTGCTCAATAAATGTTATCTATTAATATTATAGCAATCATTGACAAAAATGTGCGGAGAAGAGCTGGAATGATATATACCAAAAATTAACAGTGGCTGTGCTTCTTTCAAGAGCAGAGGATTTCTAATTGATTAAAGACTGTACCAAAACAAAATCACTGATTAAAAAAAAAAAATGGAAAGCCCATTCAAGCTCACCCAGCTACACTGATCATAAGCAGCAGAGTCAGGAATCAAGCCCAAGTTTTCTGATTCCAAATTCAGGACTCTTTATGACACTAGGCTGCTTCCTTGCCTTTACTTCATTTTATTGTCTGTCTGTCCAACATGGGAGAGCTGGATTTGACTAAAGCCATGGATAAAAACCTACATGGGTTTCAGGAGAGGTAGGCTATGAAACATGCTGAAAGTATTTTCCACGAAGATGAAGAGCAAGAGTTACTTGATCCCAGCCACTAGAGGCAAGTCTTCTCATTCAGGAATAAGAGGAATAAGAACAACAACCCCCACCACCACTTCACACTAATGTGCGTGGAGTGAAGATCCCATCTCTTCCCACCTCCCTAAACACCGCAGTCAAAGACATCTTGAGTACTTTTGACTCAAGAGCCACTTCATTGCCATTGTATCACACTTTTTGAGACTCCATAGAGTGTCAAGTTGTTCTCTTGGGGCTGGCTTAATGGATCACTTCTAAAAGGGTACACACTATTTATTTTGAAAGTCCTTTCCCAGAAGGACCAAGAAAGACAAAGCACAAGGAGGAGATAAAGCTGAGATAAAACATCATCCTGTCTTTATAGCTATAGAGGCTTATAAAGTTCCTGAACCGGCTGAGCTAAAAACTTGAGTCTCACTTGGAGTCTCCTTGCTTCATGCTATGCTAAGTCACTTCAGTTGTGTTCAAGTCTTTGTGACCCTACGCACTGTAGCCCGCCAGGCTCCTCTGTCTGTGGATTCTCCAGGCAAGAATACTAGAGTGGGTTGCCATGCCCTCCTATAGGGTGTCTTCCCCACCCAGGGTTCGAACCTATGTCTCTTATGTCTCCTGCACTGGCAGGTGGGTTCTTGACCACTAGGGCCCCCTGGAAAGCCCTTCTTAGGGTATTCTTAATGGTTTCAGCTAACTGGGATCTCGCTGGAGTTGACTGCATTTCTCATTTTTGTTTTGGTCTCCTTTTGGTCTCTTATCCTCCTTGTATTCTCTACCCAAATGCCTTCAAACTTTTGTTTTTTCAATTCTGCTGAATGATACATTTGTATAAATTCAGAACATCACAAAGAAGCTCACCTGAACTAGTTTGAGTGATATCCCCCAGAAAATGCCTTGACTGGCTTAATGTTATTTCATGCCCTTATTTCATACATACATAGACCTTCTGCAGCCTTGCAGCCTCTGTCTGGCATTCATTTTTCCTCAGTCACCTGTCCAGACTTCATCCATTCATCAGTGAAAAGATGACTCTTTTGCCGAATTGGAAAACAGTTTTTGAATACTGGAAGAATATAATATTTTCTGAGCCTTTTTTGTGTTATGACAATATCATAGCCACATATACACTTTTAAACTTAATCTGCATCATTAGCATATCCTCGACTACTTTCTTAAGTTTAGACAATTAACAAAACAATAAAATCAAACTCTGATCTCTAGAGTTTGCTTACTTCCATGGTATAATTGCTGCCACCAATTCCAAGCTACCAGCATGACATCCCTGAACATGCAGTTGGTGAAAGATGAGCACACTATCATAAATTATTTCCAGCACACAAGTAAAATAGGTAAAAGTAACCCCAGGTTTCCAGGTCCCACTAGTACTAAAGAATCCACCTGCCAATGCAGGAGATGTTAGGGAGGTGGGTTTGATCCCTGGGTTGGGAAGATCCCCTGGAGGAGGGCATGGCAAACCACTTCAGGATTCTTGCCTGGAAAATCCCATGGACAGAGGAGCCTGGTGGGCTACAGTCCATGGGGTCACACAGAGTCAGACTCGACTTAGCAACTAAAACCACCACCACCTGTACTACTTGGACAGCAAGAAGATCAAACAAGTCAATCCTAAAGGAAATCAACCCTGAATATTCATTGGAAGGACTGATGCTGAAGCTGAAGCTCCAATACTTTGGCCACCTGATGGGAAGAACCAACTCATCAGAAAAGACCCTAATGCTAAGACTGAGGGCAGGAGGAGAAGGGGGAGGCAGAGGATGATACAGTTGAATGGCATCACCAACTCATTGGACATGAAATTGAGCAAACTTAGGGATACAGTGAAGGACAGGGAAGCTTGGTGTGCTGCAGTCCATCAGGTCACAGAGAGTTGGATGCGACTTGGCTATTGAACAACAACCTACACTACATTAAAAGGGTTTTTACTATTCATGATTCTGAAGATGGAATACTGATTTGAAAGCAGACATTCTTTAAACCACTGATAAGCAGCCAAGGATTTTTCATCTCCCCAGAAGAAACTGAAAGTTGATGTACACAAAGCCCAGTCATTTTTGTCACATACAAGTAAGTGTTATGCTTGAAAAGAGTCTTGTGTGGTTGGTAAGGTTGGGGAAATTGGTCTATATTATAATAAGCCCCTGAAACTTATAAGAACGGATGGTCTTATTCCATTAGAAAAACAAGTAAAGGGCACAAGAGTAGCCCTGGGCTCTCACCTCTCTGGGCCCGTGTATTTATACATTTGTTTTGTTTAGTCTTGCTGTTGTTATTTTGGAGGTTTGCTTTTAATGTGATTTTATTTTTTTTGTTTTTTTTTTTTTTTTTTTGCACTACAAATGAACAGAAGAGTTAAGTGTGATAAGTCATTCAAAACCTGTATGCATGTCTTTCTTTTGACAAACAACCTCCTATCTTCTGCTTGAACAGTCACAGTGTCTGGGACCTCATTCATTTAGTCCAGATGCCTGAACATCTTTACAACTGACACCTCTTTCCATTACAAGTAGGCAGTCTGATCAAGCTATAAGGATTAACAGGCAAAGGAAAGTAACTGGCAATGTCTTACTCTGGTAGAAATGACTGAAATCAGATCTCTTGAAACTTGCTTTTGATGGAGGGTCATGGGAGAAGTAAAAGAATTTTAACAGAGAGGATGACCAAAAAAGAACACAAAATCACTACCATTTAAAAAGGAGAAATGGGTTTCAATGCACACAGGAAGAAAGCCTGACAGCAAATAAGCAAATGTGATGCTTGAAATTCTACATGCATGGGATACACACATTATTGTTGTCCTTAACATAAATGGATACCACAAAATGAAAGCAAAACAGAAAGCCAGTTGCTGGAAAGTGCTTTCCAATTCTTTGAGCTTCCTATTAGGTTTAGAGCTAGGTACAAAACTTGAGTCTTGGGGGTAAAACTGTTCATATTTATCTGAACACTGCTTGGTTCAGCATCCTAGTTGATATTAAAGCAAGCACACAATAATGGAGATAAGCCTCAACACAGATCACACAATCAGATTTATCTTTGGATAGTTGATATCTACTGGCTATTGTAATCACTAAGCAAAAGCATTCAAACAACTAAAAAAACAGGTCAAATAAAATCAAACAAAATAGGCACTATTAAAGAAAAGAGAGAAATGAGAAAGTCACTCAGTCGTGTCCATCTCTTTGTGATCCCGTGGACTACAGAGTCCATGGAATTCTCTAGGCCAGAATACTGGAGTGGGTAGCCTTTCCCTTCTCCAGGGGATCTTCCCAACCCAGGGATCGAACCCAGGTCTCCCACATTGCAGGCGGATTCTTTACTAGCTGAGCCACAAGGGAAGCCCATTAAAGAAATAACTGATACTATTATTAATATGTAAGAGTTACGGAAACATCCACCACTGAATTTGAAAGACCACATTTGTGCCTCTTTTCTTATAAATGAGATACATTGTAGAAATGAATTAGTTAAGTGTTTACCTCTGATGTGACCTTCAGAATTTAAGTAGACACCTATCCTAATCAAGGCAGGCTTTTCATTTGCACAAGTCATACTCTACCCTGCGAATGAGAGGTGGAGAGTGGAAAATAATGATGATAGAGATGGAGATGGATAGATAAAAATAAAAGTAGAGGCTACAAATAACAACAAAAATTAACTATTGGCTTACCAATACTACTGTGAACAGAGAAAGGACACTGATATGCATTGAAAAGTCACATGTGCTGGGGACTTTGCTAAGAATTTTACGTTATCTCATTTAGTCATCCTAACACCTCATCAAGTATATATCATTATCTCTAATTTATATATTAAGACACAAATGCTCAGAAATTGTCAGGTTGGTTTTCAAAATTCATTTTAATTCAAATATTGGAACCCTTTTGAAACAATGATATCATGTGGTGGTCAGACAGATGGAAACAAGTTATTTGGTTCTGCATTTCATTGATTAAGGGATTTATTCTGCTTGCCTGGATGCTTAAACATTTCAGAGTTGCCCTCCTAAAACTTAATCAAAGAAGATGTCCCACCCAGAGGTGAAAGACTAAATGATTCTTCACTCAAGGTATAGAAGTTACTGAACTTTTCTGCTGAAACCTCTGGAGATCATATTACCAAGAAAACTTACTGAACTCTGAAGTGAAATTCTAACTGCATTCTCCTCTTAATGTTATGTATTCTGTAGAAGAAAAGACATGCCTCTTACCCTTATTATGAGTATATTTTACCTATTATTGTAAAGACCATGACATTCCTCATATTTGCCTGGTGGTTTAAGTAAAGGTCACATAGACACTAGAGTTTTGGGGAAGGACAGAAAGGTAACCATCTCCATGCTGTCTTTTGCAATGAAAAACCCTGTAGCTAAGATTAAAACTTGAGAGTGAATAGAGCAGTCAATAAATTGACAAGGATGTAAGTGTTAGATTTGGTTTTTATCCTAACTCTGAACAGGTGGCCTGTCTTTTTTTGGCAGTGGTGGGGAAGGGGTTATATTTATTTATTTTTAAATTTTTATTTTATGTTGGTGTACAGCTGATTAACCATGTGATAGTTTCAGGTATACAGCAAAGTGACTCAGGTATACACATACATGTATGTTCTTTTTCAGCTTCTTTTTTTCTCATTTAGGTTATTATAGAGTATTGAGAAGAATTCCCTGTGCTATACAGTAGGTCCTTGTTGGTTATCTATTTTAATATAGGAGTGTGTATATGCCAATCCCAATCTCCCAGTCTATCCCTTTCTACCAGGTGACCTGTCTTTATCCTACATGATTTTTCCTAGTTTTTTGCTCAAAATTCACATTGTATATGTTGACCTCACCCATCCTCTTTCCCAACCCTCCTTTCCACTGTATCCAGAGTGGGATGGTTAGTAGCATGGTATGATTGGTGAGAGAGTGCTTACAAGAGACAGAGACTGGAACCAGAGAGCTCAATTAGGAGGCTAATGCAATGGTCCTTGTGAGAAATGGTCATGCCCTGAGTTAAGGTACTTGCAATGATAGTTGAGAGAGGCAACTATCTTGGAAAACAGTCATAGAAGTCAAACTTGGTCATAACATCAGCCATGGGGCACCACAAGACTTTACTCTGCAACAGGAGAGTAATTGATGATCTCTCTGTAACCAGAAGAAATTCTTCCAGAAATTCTGGCCATCGCCTATTCTATTATGGTATTGTCAAACAAAAGGCTAGATTTCCATTGCCCTTCACTTAGTCATAATTACTCACTCTGTCAAGAGCCAGAAGCCTTGAATTGTCTCTCCAGAAGTCTTGGTAATATGGCCTTTCAAGTCTTCCATGGCAGTCTCAATGACCCCTGGCTGAGTAGGAAGAAGAAAATACCTAGTTTAGAGAAGCCTGAGTCCCCTTCATGCTTATGATTAGTTACTATATCCCAGCACCACCTCCAGAAAGCTGACCAGGAAAGATAGTTCTTGGAGTAGCCTGTTGGTTGTTGGCACTGCCTGCCAGAGAGCTTAGTCTTGAATTCTGGTATTTACTAAGCTGCTCTCCTTGTCCGAGACAAAAGTGATCCAGGTCCTATAAGCCTTTCATAATCTTACTCTCACTTGTTCAAAGAAATTAGGATCGCTGTTTTCAGAGGGCCAGTTTTTCTGACAAACAAATATGTTTATAATGAAATTCAATGCATTTAGCAATATCTACTTTTTTTTTTTTTTATCAAACTTTTCTCTCTTCAAACAGTACATGGCAGTAAAACATAAAAGAAAAACCTTCCAATGTTCTGACTGTAATTCTGGTTCTGGGAAATGAACTTTTTTGTCTCCTTATCTCTCTTTCTTCACCATTCTCCAAGCAGGTATTCCTACTATGAGCCTTCCTCTAGTTTAAAAATCGATTGACGTTCCTTAACAAGAAATTCACTTTCCTAGTGGCTGAGCAGTAAAGAAGCCTCCCTCTAATGCAGGAGACATAGATTCAATCCCTGGGTCCAGAAGATCCCCTGGAGAAGGAAATGGCAGCCGACTCGAGTATTCTTGCCTGGGAAATCCCATGGACAGAGGAGCCTGGTTGGGGGGGGGCAGGGGTGGCACTGTAGTCCATGGAGTCATAAAGAGCTGGACACAACTTAGTGACTAAAGAAGAAATTCATAGATGCTCAAGCTTAGCGATTCTTAAACTTCAGTGCACATGAGAATCACCTAAAATGTGTTTTTAAAACACAGATTTCTGGGCACTGTCCCCAGAGATTCTGATTCAGTAGTTCCAAGTAGGTGCCTGAGAATTTTCATTTCTATCAAGTTCCTGGGTGATGATATTGGTGTGGGAGTCTACTGTAAGAACCATTGTTCTCTAGGCAGTCACTCCCAGCCTTTGTTACTCATCAGAATCACCAGGGGAGCTTTGGAAAATTCTAATGCCAAGGCTGAACACAAGGCCAATTATATCAGATACGCAGTGGGTGGGATCCGCATTACAGTACATCAGGATTTTTAAAAGCATCTTGGGTAACTCCAGTGTATAGAATCACTACAGGCCAGGGCTCATCAATTATAAGCCATTTCATTTTATAGGTGTGGAAACGGGTCTGCATGTGGAAGTAACTTGTCAAGTTCCCTCCGGTAAGAGGTGACTGACAGGAGACAGGAAATCTAGACATTCCACCTCCAGGCAAAGAACACAGTGCTGACCTCATGCCCAACCCTGGAACAAGTATGCTACAAGCTCTCGTATTTTCTCTGTGTAATAGGGATTTATACTAAACACCTAATCTTCCATAAATATTAGCACTCCTAATCCTCCTGGTTTGAGACCTTTCCTAAAAGGAAACAGGGATACTAGCCTGGCCAAGACCCATTCAAATATACTTTTCTCCCAGAGGTGAGTGGGTTGTAGGATTTGGGGTTGCTTGTTTTCTCAGTCATTGATAAAAGGCTTTAAAAAATGTTGACCACAGAATCCATTGGTTAAGAAAAATCTACATGAGTCCACATGTAAAACATAGGAAAAGAAGTAAAGAATCTGCCTGCAATGTGGGAGACCTGGGTTCAATCCCTGGGTTGGGAAGATCCCCTTAAGAAGGGAAAGGCTACCCATTCCAGTATTCTGGCCTGGAAAATTCCATGGACTGTATAGTCCATGGGGTTGCAAAGAGTCAGACACGACTGAGCGACTTTCACTTTCATACTTTCACTTTTCCCCCTCCCTTCCAATTCATTCCACACAGCCCAAGTCATCCTGGAATTTGCAGGACAACTACTTAGAGTTGGGTGTCCTGGGTTGATATTCCAGATCTGTCATGAACAAATTCTTTGACCTCTAGACAATGATTTACTGTTCTTGGCCTCCATTTCTTTACCTATAAGACAAATGAGTAGACTGGACCAAAGCTTTCCAAGCCAAGCTGATGATCAAAATCTCCTGGAAATCTTTAAGAAAATATAATTACAGCCTTTACACCTAGAGATTCTGATTTCTCAATTTTAACAAGTTTCCTGTTGAATTGGACAGTCAGCCAGTAGACTGAATGATTTCTGACTCTTTTGTCATCCTCTGCTGCTGGTTGAAGGGCTGTCGGAAAGCTAATACAGCACACCAGGCCTGCTGAACCTGGTGTGTCATGAAATCAGTAAGTTCTGGGACATTCATTAAATATGCTTTGTGCTCACGTTGACACAAGAGGTTGTAACAGCATCACTGATCCAGTCCCAGGTGGCTCAGATGGTAAAGAATATGCCTGCAATGAGGGAGACCTGGGTTCAATCCCTGGGTTGGGAAGACCCCCTGGAGGAGGGTATGGCAACCCACTCCAGTCTTCTTGCCTGGAGAATCCCCATGGACAGAGGAGCCTGGCAGGCTACAGTCTATGGGGTTGCAAAGAATTGGACATGATAGAGTGACTAAGCACAGTACAGCTGGTAGGACTGGTCTATGTTTCATGGAAATTTCCTGGGATTCTGTGACAATTCTCTCATCGCCCATCCTCAGCTCTCCATGATGCACCCTGACTCTACCAGGCTCGATGGTCAAAGTTCTCTGCAAATGATATTTTCTTTGATGATTCATCATGGCTATTTTTCCTTTCTCTCTTCCTGTATCCATGTAATTTCTTCTTCAAGCTAATATAACTTGGTAGTGAAACTAGTACTTCTCAGAAGAAAAAAAATTAGAAATAGAATTGAAAAATAATGAAATAATAGTGAAATAAGCATTTTGTTTAATGCTTTTATACCAGGCACTTTGCCAAAAATATGTAAAGACAAATAAAAGAATGTATAAATTTTCAAAACTTTCCTTGTCTTTTCTATGAAAGGCAATCAGCAAAATCCATCAAAATGATCTATCCTTTGATCCACACATTCCATTTCTATGAAGTTATACTACTGACCCTCTTGCATATGTACAAAATGACATATGCAAAGTTTCCTCTGCAGCCTGATTTGTGGATAGCAAAAACTTGGAAACCATGCAAAAGTCTAGGAATAGGAGACTCGTTAGGTATATCATGGGATACATACATGCAATGAAATACGATAAATATGTAAAAAATGAAGAAACATACTATGAAGCAAGGGTAAATATGTCATCATTTGTGTAAAAAGGGAGGAATGGATAAGAATAAGTATTTTTGTTTGTACACACCTAAAGTCACTCTAGAAAGATACACAGAAAAGGTTAACAGGCGTCCCCTACAGGTAGGGAAGGAACGTGATGGTGGACACAGTGTATAGAGGTGTTGTTTTACTACTCATCCCTGTGTGGATGCTCAACTCTTTTCTACCCTATGGACTGTAGTCCACCAGGCTCCTCTGTCCATGAGATTTCCCAGGCAAGGATACTGGAGTGGGATGCCGTTTCCTACTCCAGGGGTCTTCCCAACCCAGGGATCAAATCCACATCCTCCTGTACTGAGCCTCCTGCATTTTGGGTGGATTCTTTATTGCTGAGCCACCAGGGAAGCCCATTGTTTTACTATACACCTTTTCAAAAGTTAAAGGTTAAAAGTAAAGTGGATTCTTTAGAGAACAGTTTGGAAATCTCTGAAATCCTGTCTGGGTACTCACTGCCTTAGTTCTCACCTTCATTAGAAACATCGATCACGCCTTTATGGAACAGTTATGCATCGTGTCCTGATAAAGTATTTTACTCTTCTCCATTTGTTACTCATGGTTACTATGATACATTAACTTCAGCCATTTAGTGTCAAAAGTACAATAAAGTGTGTGAACCTTTTGACTTGTGTCCAGGCCATGGTTCTTTTTAAATCTCAGCCTTTCTGGTTGCTATGAGACCCTCACCAAGTCACCTTGTCATTCCACAAATCAGTCTACATGCATTTGTTAGATAGATGAGATACCATTAACTGTAGCAGCTGTTTGGAAATGCCCAAAACATTGATAACATTGAATAATAAAAGACTCTATTATCATTCTTCTTGTTAATACTAAATAGAAGGGAAACCTTTATACCTGGATCAGGGGATCAGATGATTATTGCAGTGGAACAATTAGCTCTGAGACTCCTTGCAGCCTGAGACTCAAAGGAAAGTATATTGGAATGATATGTACTCATCATCCGATCAAATAAAGCTTAGCAAGAGAGTACACATACATTTCTAATTATAAATTTTAAGAAAAAAATCATTAGGGGGATCCTTATTTTTAAGTCACTACATGACATAATGAACAATAGCTTCTCTGATGTCCAGCCCTAAATAGTTTCAGTCAAAACAAATGTGCTGAGGAAAGTTCAAGGACATAAGTATTTGTTGTTGAACTTATTTTATATTGGAGTAGAGCTGATTAACAATGCTGCAATAGTTTTAGGTACACAGCAGAGTGACTCAGCCATGCATATACAGACATATGTATTTGTCTCCTTGCATTTCCTTGAGCTAGACTAGCCTGGGAGTCAATTGTCACATAAACAATATTCATGTCTGCTATTAATATTTTCCCTTGTAATGGACACTTTAGCCAGACAGTGAGAAGAAAGGACAGAGTAGAAAAGAGTGCTCCTAGGGACTTAGACACAGTCAGCTCTCTCTTGCGGGTGTCATCGTCCTCAGAAAGGGTTTGCTTTGTGATACATTCATAAGGTAAGAAACTAGTTCTGAATTGGACCTGATTTGTAAAGCCCAGGCAAATTTGTCTCTCTCTGAAAATGAAAGAAATGCTTCTTATCTCATAATTGCTAAGGATCTATGCTCAGATAGAAACATCAACTTTTATTACCATCTTCAAAGCATTTCAGTGTAAGGAGGGGAATCCAGAAACCTTCTGCCCAGTGAGATATATAATTTCTAAGCCAGAGGGAAGCTCACACAGACAATAACAATACAACTAATATATTTAGTTGTTCCCAGTATAAGAGCAAGACACAGGGAAGCCTATAGTAAGAGAAGAGGGAAAAGGAGAGAGTATGAAAGCCAAATTAGTGTCATGAAGGCAATGACATCTTGCCACACAATGGGAAGTCCCGAACCTGCTTATTAAAGTCTCGTTCCTCACAATAGAACACAGGCTATAAAAAGGCCACGGGGAACCATTAATTAAATATTAAAAGATCAAATAGTTTTAGTCCCATTAGTTTGTATGTAATTTACATTCTCAAGTATAAATTTAGAGATAATTCCCCATCTCTAATCGCTTTCAACTTTCTGATAAGGTATCTGCAAATATAGAGTCCTACAGGGAGTTTAAATATATCTTTCCCCATGCAGATCAAGTATTGTTCCTTTCATAAGAAGTTGCTTTTGAATATCACTCTCTACAACTAAAGTGATTATCATAATATACCTCAAGTTATTAGCCTTGAGGGGTACTTTTGTGGAGAGAAGGCAGTAGGCCATTTTTAGACATGTCTAAGCAATAATAGCAAATGAACAAAAATAGGAGGAAAAGGTTATCCAACCAGACTGATAGCAACTGGTTCAGACCCTCATTATGTGACTGCTCATTCACGGTCCAAGGTCAGAGACAGTGGAGAGGTGGCACAAAGTGCCAGGAATCCTGGGTTCCAGGCCTGCCATGGCCCCTAAGCTGCCAGAGAAGAGATGTCACATCAGTTCTGTGTGTCCTAGGGGTAGGATTAGATATTCTCTGAGGCCCTTCCTGGCTCGAAGCAAGAATGTCGCTAAGCCACATCAGAAGGGCAAAGTTGCAGTAAATAAACACTTGTCTGGAAGACTAAGGAAAGAACGCAACAACTCAGAGTGACCCAAAAAATAACATAAGAGGTTCAAGGGACCAGATTAACTTGTTTTATGACCAGATATTGAGAGATGTGATCTAATACACAATGTTATGGTGCTAAAGATGCCTCTTGTTTGCTTTAAATTATCTTATATTTCCTTATCCAACTTGAAACTCATATAATTGATCCTCCTCTTATTAGAGCATTAGGTGTCCACACCTGGCAGCTAAGAAATTGAGTCCATCTGCCTCAGTGAGCCAAGGAATAACTTTCCCTTCCAAGTTAAAAGATATGAACAAAAAGCAGCCTAAATATACAGCAAAACTTAAATAAATTGTATTACGTTTCCATGATACTTCTCTGGTGGCTCAAATGGTAAAGGATTTGCCTGCAACTCAGGCTATCTGGGTTCAATCCCTGGGTTGGGAAGATCTCCTCAAGAAGGGAATGACTACCCATGCCAGTATTCTTGCCTAGAGAAACCCCAGGACAAAGGAGCCTGGTAGGCTACACTCCATGGGGCTGCAAAGAGTCAGACATAACTGAGCACCTGAGCACACACAACAGATGTAACCCTATGTTTTGCACAATAAAATGTACATGTAAGAAAAAAGTAAGAAAGGATATTCATCAAAATGTATAAAAGCATATTTATATATTTTCTTTAACTTTGAGCTGTGGAATTATAAACCACCTCCAGTGAAATTACTTTAAAACCTAAAATGCAAGGCCAAAAAATTTGTCTACTCAGTCTTACTGCTCTTCTGCATTTGCCACATAGCCTTAAAACTCTTACACTGTAATAAATTGATTTCTTTTAAAATCACTGCTTGGGATCAAGAACTATGAATGGGAATTGGGAAACATCAACTCTAAACCCAGCTTTGGTTCTTATTAGCTTCTTGGGCAAGTCAGCGTGCACTAAGTGTTAGGACTTCCGGTGAGCCTCTGCCCCTCTCTGGGTCTTAGTTGCCACTAAAAATGAGAGCGTTGACTAGCAACTTGGTGTTCAAAGTGTGATCTGTGGACAGAAAGCATGAGTATTTCCATAGAGTGCATATAAATGCAGAATCTAAGGCCTCATCCCAGACCTACTGAATCAGACCAATATTCTAACAAGCTTTCCAGGTAATCTGTTTGCATGATAAAGCTGAGAAGCACCACACCAGATCATCACTGGACTAGAGCTCTTTTCAGCTCCAAGAAGTGATACCTTGTGATGTGATTAATGTTTCATAGGTCTGAGTCATTCATAGTCCTGGTCTGATTTAATTATCCCTCGAGAAAATGAGTTAGCTTCCTTCATTTAAACCTCTCTGCTGCTCCAGACCCTATAGGTCTACATTTATACCTTACTTTAGAGGTCATGGTGAGGTCATGGGCATCTTAATGCCATTTCTTATTACCACTTACAGAAATGTGAATGCCAAATTAACCAAAAAAAAAAAAAAGAGAAGAAAGTATTTAGAATAGCAAGAGATGCTGTTGATGAAATGTTAATAGATGTGTCTTACACTGTATTAAGAACCCTTTAAAAAGTAGCTTATTTAAACTCTCAGATAAAACTGACATTTTATCCATACTTTGAAGAGAAGAAATTTATACATACATACACACCACACACACATATCTCCTTCCATTTCCTCATCTACCACCACATCAACAGATCTGTGGTTTACAAGGTAGTAAAACCATATCATTCCTTTATTTATTCAAGCTAATATTTATCATTGTTTCAGTAGAACCAACAATCTCATTTTCATTATCCTAGAATGCATTAAAGCACATTCATTATACTTGTGTGCTAAAAAAAAGAAAAAAAAGAAACCAAGAAGAAAAAAAAGTAATAAAACCTCTTCATATTTTGTCTCTTAGTCTGAAGGAAAGTGAATGCTGACTGCCTTGGGAATGTAGCCCTCACACTCACCTCCTAAAGAGTCCTTGTGTCTACTTCAGACTCACTGACAAAATTAGAAGAAGGTTTTCCTTCCCAGGCTCTTGAGAACTTAAAGTTGATTTCTATACACCTGGTGGAAAAGATGTTCTTCACATGAATCAGAGTCAGTAATAGAAAACCTTTACTAAAACATCCTAAGTTCAATTGTACTTTATGGTAGAAAGACCACCGGACTTAGAAGATACAGAGCCTAGCTACAGGTCTTACACTAATATCATACGACTTAGTCACTTAACTCCTCTGAAGCTTCTGTGCATTACTCCTAAAACAAGACTGATAAGCCTTTCTCTGCCTACCTCACAGTGCTGCTCCAGGGGACTGTCTCTTATAAGCTACACAGAGCCACACAAATAAAAGCATCATGTAAACAAATAAATAAAAGCTCTGTTGTAACTTTACAGGAATTTACAGAATCCTTGTAAACCACAGATCTGTGTCAGTTTAGCTGAGCTGCAACTACACTTTCTAGAATTCCCTTTCTTGTCTGCTTCCAACTTAGTGTTGGCCACAACAGACATTTGTGTCAGACTTCAAAGGTAGAAGTGAAACATCAGTCGTGTTCTTGCTGAAGATCAGGGCAGGCCAATCAGACCCCGTTGTTCAGAGCTGCTGATCTCTTGTTTGTTTGATGGCATGAAAGGGAGTGGGGGAAGCCCCTGGACCTATAGCTTCTTTTGTTACAGTCAGACTTCCTCCCTCAGATCCTCCTTCCCTGAACTGAGTAAGTGTGCAGCTCACTCGGTGGAGAATACTGGCTTTTCCTGAAAATGACTCACATCTTCAAATCCAAACTTGGTGGGAGAGCAGCACAGGTTCCATTTTTCTGTGGTGAGTGCTGCCGGATCAAAAGGAGTTCTAATTCGTCCATGTAGGTTCCCCTGTTCCCTAGTTCTACTGCACAACGGCCAGTTGGTTGATGTATAACACCTCCAGACCCATCAACAGATGCAAAGACAACAGCTTTGCATAGATTTCTCAGGCAGCTCTCTTAACTATACCAGCTTCCAATGATACATTTATTATTCCATATCATTCATCACTGTTCCTCTCTCATCTAACCCTGATAGATACATCATCACTATCAAAAAAAATGGACATTCTAAGGGATGCTTTGATTTTTATCCCAGATATATCTTACAACTAAACTTTGCATATTCAAAAAAGTTACCATGCTTTGGAAAACAAGCCATTTGCTTTACATATACAAAAACACACAAACACACACATAATAAGGAACATGCCAGCAATTTGCATATATGAGTCACTGGATATAGCTAAGACTCACTGAATATAGGTAATGTGGATATATGTTTTCAAACACACACACACACATATACACACACACTGAGTCTCTTTAGTTACAACTTTATCTTAACCAAAGATTAACTTTAAAAGCTAGAACATCCAAGTTCATTAATTAAAACATTATAAATAGCCTCAAACTCTTAGCCACCACTTATTTAGGAGGTTGAGTTGAAAAAAAAAATGTCAGTAAAGAGATGCTCCAGGTACATGTGAAAATTCAGGTGGTCTCTGCTGCCACAGTGTACAATCCGCAGTTTAGCCTCTAATTGTTTATAGCCTATGAGCTCACTGCTAGTGTGTTGACAAGAAAGTTAAAGGATTGGTAAAAGGAATGATGCTAAAGCTGAAACTCCAGTACTTTGGCCACCTCATGCAAAGAGTTGACTCATTGGAAAAGACTCTGATGCTGGGAGGGATTGGGGGCAGGAGGAGAAGGGGACGACAGAGGATGAGATGGCTAGATGGCATCACTGATACGATGGACGTGAGTCTGAGTGAACTCCGGGAGTTGGTGAGGGACAGGGAGGCCTGGCGTGCTGCGATTCATGGGGTCACAAAGAGTCAGACACAACTGAGTGACTGATCTGATCTGATCTGAAAGCAGATCTATAAACAGGAAGGAGAATTCAAGACAGAGGAAGGTACTAGAAACCAAGGATGTTTCTACTCGATCCAAACGTGAGAAGTCGGAAATATTTTTAACATTTGGATATATAAACACCACCCTCATTATGCACCCATCTATTTACTCCCCAGCTTTGATGCACAGGGAAGAAGCTGAGTTCCAGACTGCAACTCTATATTTGGAATGAAGTGCCTGCCCTACACTCTACTACCAGCATGCCCTGTATACCCTTGAGGTTCAGGTATTCTCAGCAATGCTTTCTATTCCATCACTCATGTCTTTTCCTAACATAGAGCAAATAACTCCCTCTGGGCTCCCAGCTTTATATTCTTCTAGCAAGTCTGGTTTTCTCTTCATGGAGCATTAACTTATTGAGGTCAGGTTTAGCAGGAATACAAAACTGAGGAGCCAAAGACCCATGGAAACTGGAGGACCTGCTTCTCTGGTGGTCAAAATAGACCCATAACTTCTCTGAAATTCAGATCCTTCACCTGTAACATTAAGATAAGGAGGGGGGAGGAGCCAAGATGGCGGAGGAGTAGGACAGGGAGAACACTTTCTCCCCCACAAATTCATCAAAAGAGCATTTAAACGTCGAGTAAATTCCACAAAACAACTTCTGAATGCCGGCAGAGGACATCAGGCACCCAGAAAAGCAATCCAACTCTTCGAAAGGAGGTAGGAAAAAATATAAAAGACAAAAAAAGAGACAAAAGAGGGAGGGACGGAGCTCCGTCCCGGGAAGGGAGTCTTAAAAAAAGAGAAGTTTCCAAACACCAGGAAACCTTCTCACTGCCGAATCTGTGCCGAGCTTTGGAAGCACAGAGGGCAACATAACAGGAAGAAAAATAAATAAACAATTAAAACTCAAGATTGCGAGTCCTACGGTAACTCCCCAGTGGAGAAGCAGCGCAGACGCCTGCACGCGCCATTAACAAGCGGGGCTGGGCAGGGAGGCGCAGCGCCGGCTGCATCGCTTAGAGTAAGAATCTGGCCTGAATACCCTGAGCACTATCTGAGCGAAATAATTTGGGCTAACAAACCAGACTGTGGGATATCTACTACGCCAAAAGCCAGCCCCAACCTAAGACCGCCAGGCCCGCACGGAACAAAGAATTGAACAGAGATAGCCGGCTGCAGACCTTCCCCCGGTGATAGGCAGCCAGAGCCGGAAGGGGGCAATCGCAGCCCAGAGAGACATTATCTATAAAACTGTAAGCAGGCTTCTTTGCTAACTAAAACTTCTTGGGGGTCTGGACGGTTAACATCTGCCTAAGAAGGTGCGCCGGTTTTGCGCCCAGATAACCGAGTGGTGGGGAGGCGATAAGTCGCAGCATTGGCGCTCGCCAAACACCTCATCACTTGAGCTGCTCGGACCTGGGAAGAGCACAATACTCAGGCCCAACTGAGTCTGCGCCTCTGAGGACTATCCGAGTGCCTGAACCTGAGCGGCTTGGACCTGGGAGGTACATGCAACCCAGGGCCAGCCTCGGATTGTTCCCGGCGGAACAACCTAGAGCCCGAGCATATAGAAAGGACACCCCAAACTCAGCAATTTAAACAAGATGAAGAGACAGAGGAATAGCCAGCAGATAAAGGAACAGGATAAATGCCCACCAAACCAAACAAAAGAGGAAGAGATAGGGAATCTACCTGATAAAGAATTCCGAATAATGATAGTGAAATTGATCCAAAATCTTGAAATTAAAATGGAATCACAGATAAATAGCTTGGAGACAAGGATTGAGAAGATGCAAGAAAGGTTTAACAAGGACCTAGAAGAAATAAAAAAGAGTCAATATACAATGAATAATGCAATAAATGAAATTAAAAACACTCAGGAGGCAACA
The DNA here is from genome assembly GCF_027580195.1 of Bos mutus. Classification (NCBI taxonomy): domain Eukaryota; kingdom Metazoa; phylum Chordata; class Mammalia; order Artiodactyla; family Bovidae; genus Bos; species Bos mutus. The sequence goes on from NC_091617.1 coordinate 77,204,139, forward strand.
AATAGTAGAATAACAGAGGCAGAAGATAGGATTAGTGAATTAGAAGATAGAATGGTAGAAATAAATGAATCAGAGAGAATAAAAGAAAACGAATTAAAAGAAATGAGGACAATCTCAGAGACCTCCAGGACAATATTAAACGCTACAACATTCAAATCATAGGGGTTCCAGAAGAAGAAGACAAAAAGAAAGACCATGAGAAAATACTTGAGGAGATAATAGTTGAAAACTTCCTAAACTGGGAAGGAAATAATCACCAAGTCCAAGAAACCCAGAGAATCCCAAAACAGGATAAACCCAAGGCGAAACACCCCAAGACACATATTACTCAAATTAACAAAGATCAAACACAAAGAACAAATATTAAAAGCAGCAAGGGAAAAAAACAAATAACACACAAGGGAATTCCCATAAGGATAACAGCTGATCTTTCAATAGAAACTCTTCAAGCCAGGAGGGAATGGCAAGACATACTTAAAATGATGAAAGAAAATAACCTACAGCCCAGATTATTGTACCCAGCAAGGATTTCATTCAAGTATGAAGGAGAAATCAAAAGCTTCTCAGACGAGCAAAAGCTGAGAGAATTCTGCACCACCAAAACAGCTCTACAACAAATACTAAAGGATATTCTCTAGACAGGAAACACAAAAATGGTGTATAAATTTAACCCCAAACAATAAAGTAAATGGCAACGGGATCATACTTATCAGTAATTACCTTAAACGTAAATGGGTTGAATGCCCCAACCAAAAGACAAAGACTGGCTGAATGGATACAAAAACAAGACCCCTACATATGTTGTCTACAGGAGACCCACCTCAAAACAGGGGACACATACAGACTGAAAGTGAAGGGCTGGAAAAAGATTTTCCATGCAAATAGGGACCAAAAGAAAGCAGGAGTAGCAATACTCATATCAGATAAAATAGACTTTAAAACAAAGGCTGTGAAAAGAGACAAAGAAGGTCACTACATAATGATCAAAGGATCAATCCAAGAAGAAGATATAACAATTATAAATATATATGCACCCAACACGGAGCACCGCAGTATGTAAGACAAATGCTAACAAGTATGAAAGGAGAAATTAACAATAACACAATAATAGTGGGAGACTTTAATACCCCACTCACACCTATGGATAGATCAACTAAACAGAAAATTAATAAGAAACACAAACTTTAAACGATACAATAGACCAGTTAGACCTAATTGATATCTATAGGACATTTCATCCCAAAACAATGAATTTCACCTTCTTCTCAAGCGCATGGAACCTTCTCCAGGATAGATCACATCCTGGGCCATAAAGCTAGCCTTGGTAAATTCAAAAAATAGAAATCATTCCAAGCATCTTTTCTGACCACAATGCAGTAAGATTAGATCTCAATTACAGGAGAAAAACTATTAAAAATTCCAACATATGGAGGCTGAACAACACGCTGCTGAATAACCAACAAATCACAGAAGAAATCAAAAAGAAATCAAAATTTGCATAGAAACGAATGAAAATGAAAACACAACAACCCAAAACCTGTGGGACACAGTAAAAGCAGTCCTAAGGGAAAGTTCATAGCAATACAGGCACACCTCAAGAAACAAGAAAAAAGTCAAATAAATAACCTAACTCTACACCTCAAACAACTAGAAAAGGAAGAAATGAAGAACCCCAGGGTTAGTAGAAGGAAAGAAATCTTAAAAATTAGAGCAGAAATAAATGCAAAAGAAACAAAAGAGACCATAGCAAAAATCAACAAAGCCAAAAGCTGGTTCTTTGAAAGGATAAATAAAATTGACAAACCATTAGCCAGACTCATCAAGAAACAAAGGAGAAAAATCAAATCAATAAAATTAGAAATGACAGTGGAGAGATCACAACAGACAAATATAGAAATACAAAGGATCATAAGAGACTATTATCAACAATTATATGCCAATAAAATGGACAACGAGGAAGAAATGGACAAATTCTTAGAAAAGTACAACTTTCCAAAACTCGACCAGGAAGAAATAGAAAACCTTAACAGACCCATCACAAGCATGGAAATTGAAACTGTAATCAAAAATCTTCCAGCAAACAAAAGCCCAGGTCCAGACGGCTTCACAGCTGAATTCTACCAAAAATTTAGAGAAGAGCTAACACCTATCCTGCTCAAACTCTTCCAGAAATTGCAGAGGAAGGTAAACTTCCAAACTCATTCTATGAGGCCACCATCACCCTAATACCAAAACCTGACAAAGATGCCACAAAAAAAAAAAACTATAGGCCAATATCACTGATGAACATAGATGCAAAAATCCTAAACAAAATTCTAGCAATCAGAATCCAACAACACATTAAAAAGATCATACACCATGACCAAGTGGGCTTTATCCCAGGGATGCAAGGATTCTTCAATATCCGCAAATCAATCAATGTAATACACCACATTAACAAATTGAAAAACAAAACCATATGATTATCTCAATAGATGCAGAGAAAGCCTTTGACAAAATTCAACACCCATTTATGATAAAAACTCTTCAGAAAGCAGGAATAGAAGGAACATACCTCAACATAATAAAAGCTATATATGACAAACCCACAGCAAACATTATCCTCAATGGTGAAAATTGAAAGCATTTCCTCTAAAGTCAGGAACAAAACAAGGGTGCCCACTTTCACCATTACTATTCAACATAGTTTTGGAAGTTTTGGCTACAGCAATCAGAGCAGAAAAAGAAATAAAAGGAATCCAAATTGAAAAGAAGAAGTAAAACTCTCACTATTTGCAGATGACATGATCCTCTACATAGAAAACCCTAAAGACTCCACCAGAAAATTACTAGAACTAATCAATGATTATAGTAAAGTTGCAGGATATAAAATCAACACACAGAAATCCCTTGCATTCCTATACACTAATAATGAGAAAACAGAAAGAGAAATTAAGGAAACAATTCCATTCACCATTGCAACGAAAAGAATAAAATACTTAGGAATATATCTACCTAAAGAAACTAAAGACCTATATATAGAAAACTATAAAACACTGGTGAAAGAAATCAAAGAGGACACTAATAGATGGAGAAATATACCATGTTCATGGATTGAAGAATCAATATAGTGAAAATGAGTATACTACCCAAAGCAATTTATAGATTCAATGCAATCCCTATCAAGCTACCAACAGTATTCTTCACAGAGCTAGAACAAATAATTTCACAATTTGTATGGAAATACAAAAACCTCAATAGCCAAAGCGATCTTGAGAAAGAAAATGGAACTGGAGGAATCAACCTACCTGACTTCAGGCTCTACTACAAAGCCACAGTTATCAAGACAGTATGGTACTGGCACAAAGACAGAAATATAGATCAATGGAACAAAATAGAAAGCCCAGAGATAAATCCACACACATATGGACACCTTATCTTTGACAAAGGAGGCAAGAATATACAATGGATTAAAGACAATCTTTTAACAAGTGGTGCTGGGAAATCTGGTCAACCACTTGTAAAAGAATGAAACTAGAACACTTTCTAACACCATATACAAAAATAAACTCAAAATGGATTAAAGATCTCAACATAAGACCAGAAACTATAAAACTCCTAGAGGAGAACATAGGCAAAACACTCTCTGACATACATCACAGCAGGATCTCTATGACCCACCTCCCAGAATATTGAAATAAAAGCAAAATAAACAAATGGGACCTAATTAAACTTAAAAGCTTCTGCACATCAAAGGAAACTATTAGCAAGGTGAAAAGACAGCCTTCAGAATGGGAGAAAATAATAGCAAATGAAGCAACCACAAACAACTAATCTCAAAAATATACAAGCAACTCCTACAGCTCAACTCCAGAAAAATAAATGACCCAATCAAAAATGGGCCAAAGATCTAAATAGACATTTCTCCAAAGAAGACATACAGATGGCTAACAAACACATGAAAAGATGTTCAACATCACTCTTTATCAGAGAAATGCAAATCAAAACCACTATGAGGTACCATTTCACACCAGTCAGAATGGCTGCATCCAAAAGTCTACAAATAATAAATGCTGGAGAGGGTGTGAGAAAAGGGAACCCTCTTACACTGTTGGTGGGAATGCAAACTAGTACAGCCACTATGGAGAACAGTGTGAGATTCCTTAAAAACTGGAAATAGAACTGCCTTATGATCCAGCAATCCCACTGCTGGGCATACACACTGAGGAAACCAGAAGGGAAAGAGACACATGTACCCCAATGTTCATCGAAGCACTGTTTATAATAGCCAGGACATGGAAGCAACCTAGATGTCCATCAGCAGATGAATGGATAAGAAAGCTGTGGTACATATACACAATGGAGTATTACACAGCCATTAAAAAGAATACATTTGAATCAGTTCTAATGAGGTGGATGAAACTGGAGACTATTATACAGAGTGAAGTAAGCCAGAAGGAAAAACATAAATACAGTATACTAACGCATGTATATGGAATTTAGAAAGATGGTAACGATAACCCTGTATACGAGACAGCAAAAGAGACACTGATGTATAGAATAGTCTTATGGACTCTGTGGGAGAGGGTGGGAAGATTTGGGAGAATGTCATTGAAACATGTGAAATGTCATGTATGAAACGAGATGCCAGTCCAGGTTCAGTGCACGATGCTGGATGCTTGGGGCTGGTGCACTGGGAAGGCCCAGGGGGATGGTATGGGGAGGTTGGGAGGGAGGAGGCTTCAGGATGGGGAGCATGTGAAAAAAATAAATAAATAAACCAAAAAAAAAAAATAATAATAAGATAAGGATGCCTTCTTCACAGTTATTGTAGCTATTACATGAGATAACAAATGTGAAAACTGTTGATAAAATGTGGTATATGGAAGAATATTAAGATGTTAAAGAGAAGTCTTATGCAGTATTTAAGAACACTAATGCTTTTATGATTTTACCCGAGTAACGAAGTACTTCCGTGAAAGATAAGGCTTGTGATAGGGATTCGGGTAGAGAGCTGATTCAACCACACTTGGCAGCCTTGAAATCTGCTTTGGCACTGGGACCTCTGTTTCTGGCTCCCTCTCCTCCATGGACAGCTGATCCATCTCAGAAGGTTGGTCATCTTCCTCTCGCTTCAGAGACACAGGCTGGAATCCCTCAGAGCTCCCAATTCTTGACATTTCTTTAGCCTGAAACAAAGAAACAAAATTCTCAGGGGAAAAAAAAAAAAATCACCTGTGTCTTAACTATGGCAAAAAAGCCCATGATGAACAACCAAAGCTCCCAAAACTGACAAACCCACCTTACGTTAACTGAACAGATGCACTGACGGATGGAGTTCAGTAACACAGACAATATGATCATCAGGGGACATTTACCAGGGGACAGCAGCAGAGACTCTCTGGACAGAAAAAAAAGAGGCTACAAGTAGTTCCATTTTCCCCATCTTTAATTCCATGGAACAGGAAGGTAAACAAGGAAAGAACGATATGAAATTATTATCACTTGAAAATTTCTCTTCAAGTTTTTGTAGTGTTTTTTCTTGAAAGTCTACTGGCCTGTGAGCTTATTTAGGAGTTAAAAGCAATGATAATGCACTTTTTAATGTACTTCTTACTAATAGGGCACAGAAGCACTTAGAACTGAGTGCTTTCTTGAAACTGAAAAATTGCAATTCTAAAAATGTATCCTCAAGAACATATTGTACAACACAGGGAATATGACCAATATTTTATAATAGCTATAAATGAAATATAATCTTTAAAAATTGTGAATCACTACACCGTACACCTGCTATATATAACATTGTACATCAACTATACTCCAAAAAGAAAAATTTTAAGTAAAAAAATAAATTAAAAAATAAAAATGTATCCTAAAGAAATAATTTAGACAAATGCCAAAAGATGTAAATATAGAAGGCCATGCATTACAACATTGTGTCTAATAGCAAAAAAAATAAATAAATAACTTCATGTCTAACAGCACGACATTGTATGTAATAGCAACATTAGACACTCACACAACATTGTGATTAATACTAAAAATATATATAGTGAAACTAAGTATCCATCAGCAGATAATTGACTAAGACAAGAGTCATAGTGCACAAATCCAATTTGGTCATCAGAAATGTGAGAATATATTGCTACAGAATGATGTCCAAAATGTAATGCTAATGGAAAAATAAGTCATAAAATATTATGAAAATGTTATTCAAATTTGTTACAATAATTCAGAAAGAAGGAAGGAAGGGAGGGTGGGAGGGAATGAGGGAGGCAGGAAGGAAGGGAAGAAGACGTAATACCTGAACTTGCATGCGTATATACATGTATGGTAGGACAGAGGTTAGAAACAAAATCTGAAAAGAAGTAAAATAAAATATTAACAATGATCATCTCTGAAAATCTAGTGGTTACCAATGGGGAGAGGGAAAGGGGAGAGGACCTGATAGGGGTAAGGAATTAGGAGGTATCAACTATATGTGTGGGCTTCTCTGGTAGTTCAGTTGGTAAAGAATCTACCTGCAATGCAGGAGACACCAGTTCAAAACCTGATGTGAGAAGATCTGCTGGAGAAGGGAGAGGCTACCACACTTCAGTATTCTTGGGCTTCCCTTGTGGCTCAGCTGGTAAAGAATCCACCTGCAGTGCAGGAGACCTGGGTTCAATCCCTGAGTTGGGAAGATCTCCTGGAGAAGGGAAAGGCTGCCCAATCTAGTATTCTGGCCTGGAGAATTCCATGGACTGTATAGTCCAAGGGGTCGCAAAGAATTGGACAACACTGAGTGACTTTCACTTTCAACTACTATGTGTAAAATATAGAAGCTATGAGGACATATTGTACAGCACAGGAAATATAGCTGGTATTTTATAACTATAACTGGGGTAACCTTTAAAAATTGTGAATCACTACGTTGTACACCTGAAATGTATATAGTATTGTATATCAAGTAGACCTCAATTTTAAAAAGGCAATGATTGTCTCAGGATGATACAGGTGATTTTTATTTTCTGTTTTCATAAGGTTCTGGATGCTTACAATGACTTCCTCTGACTTAAATAGAAACATAGTAGATTCACTAATATTTTGTAAATTAAAAGAAGTATCACAAAGCAAAACAAAATAGAAGCTACATGCTAGCCTAGCAAAAGGTGTCCTCAACCAAGTGGCCCTTCTCAAGCTGAGGCCACACGGTTACGGCTGCTGTGCACACACGCCCAATGCTACAACGTAGGAAGTTCTCCTGCCCAGCGTCACCATTGCACTGGGAATGCCACCTTAGTCTTAGGGCTCCTTCCCACAAACTCCATTTCCTTCCTCTTTGTGAAGCAACAGAAAGTGAGAAGTGGTGCCTACCCACAGCAAATTTACATGATTGAAACTGGGAATAATTAGAGGAGTCAAGGGTGGTAAAATAGTACTAGCATATAGTTTATTGCCTAACCCTGGATACTTCTGAGCATGAAGAAAGTGCTATTAACACTTATGCTAGGATGATAAGCATAAACCAGCATTGTCTCAGGCAAATGTGGACATACACAGTCACCCTGAGGGGCTTGAGTGGAGGGAACACGTGGCTGGTCAGAGACTCACAAGCAAAAAGCCCTCTGCTGATCACATTACAGGTTATTTCCTCTGATTCTCCCAGCAGCCCTAGAATGATGGATTTGTTTCCATCTCTCTGAGGATCCCAGAGTTGGTGGGATGCCACCCCCCCAACCCCCACCCTGTCCATAGCACAGGTGGTACTAGAGGTAAAGAACCTGCCTGCCTGTGCAGGAGACACAAGAGACAAGGATTTGATCCCTGGGTCGGGAAGATCCCCTGGAGAAGGAAATGGCAACTCACTCCAGTATTCTTGCCTGGAGAATCCCATGGACAGAGAAGCCTGGCGGTCCATAGAAGCCATAGGGTTGCAGAGAGTCGGACATGACAGAAGCGCCTTAGAAAGCACACACGCATGCACACATACATCCCAGGGCACACTTGGAGAGGAGAGAAAGCACCTGGACTCCCACTCAGGACTCCCAACCACACTCGAGGTCGACAAGCCTGCCATGATGCACGCTGTCTTACAGCAGGAAGGGCTTCACTGAGTTTTCAGATAAGTTTTTCAAGTTATTGGCCTGTGAGAAATACAAGGGCACGCATGGAGAAGCAGGAGAATTTTAGTGGGGGTGTGTGTGTGCGCGTGAGAGAGAGAGCACACAGAGGCATGCAGCCTCCCTGTTAGTTGCATGCTCTATTTTTGCAGGTCTGCCACCTCTTACAGAGGCTTTTGGAAGGAACTGTGTTTCTAGAGTTCCCTGTAACCTGTGAAGGAAGATTTGTGCCTTTGGGAAAGGAAAGCCTGCTTCTGTATTTGCCGCACTGTGTGAACTGGAGCCTAACAACAGACATCTGTGAAAAGCTCCAGTGCCTGGAAAACAGAGGGAGGATTTAATTAGCACCACTTCCTCTCCCTCAGGCTGTCTTCTCTGGAAACACTTGGGGATGAGAAGTTGAAGCACTTAGAGACTGAGCTTTTGAGATCCAGGAAAGAAGGAAACTCTCCTCCACTCCAGTTAAATTCTGACAGCCGTGAATAGTGGAGAAACAGCACAGAGACTCAGTCCAGAAGGATTCCAGCTCTGTTTCTGGGGACATCTTCGCAAGGACAATGAACTTACCTCCCTCTAACACCTTCCAGGATATAAGAGAAGTGCCACGCATTGGAGCAGCCCCCTCCATGCCACCTGCCCAGACACTGTTTATTTCCAATTCAATAAAACATTCCATCCTATCTCTGCTTAACCATACTATATACATTGAAATACTAAAAGCTCTGTGTCTGGATAAATTAGTCTGCCTCACAGCAGACCCATCCAGAGCCATTTAGAGTTGAATACGATCATTGTTCCCTAAGATTGCCTAGTAAATTGATCTTAGCTTGTGGTACCCAAGAGTCAAGGCAGAATAATTTCTAAGGGAAGCAAAGGGTCAAGGTTTAGAAAATAATTTCGTCCATATTTTTTTACCTGATTTTCTCATTTTAGGGAATTCATATCGAAGGAGGAAACAGGCATAACAGGCTCCATCCTGAAAGCAGGACTCCACCTTGGGCCACCTGTGGACTCTGAGCTATATGCCCAGTACCTATGGAAACAACATACCAATAGAAAACCAGACTCCCCCGCTCCTTGGAAGAGCCCCAAGGCTCGTACCTAGACTCTCCTTCACCTAAACAAATACCCTAATTATCTGTGTGACCAAATAGAATCATAAATTCTATTATGTTTATTGGGGTATGACCACAGGCCTATTGATAAATGTCCGCTGTTAACTACCTACGCTTAAGGCATATGAATCACAGATTAACTTTGATTGTATCTTTCTTTTCCTTTGTTCAGACTAGTTTCAGAGAATTTGGGGAGGTGGGTTTGAGCACGTACACTTAGAGTATATAAGTTTTTCACAAAAACTGGTCGGGGTCCTAGGCTAAGAGAAGACTCTGCCTTGGGCCTGCCGGTGTAATAAACTGCACTCCACTATCTGCATTGTCCTTCTGAGTGAGTTTGTTTCCTGGAACGCATGGCTACAATATAATGAGGCATCACCGACTCAATGGACATGGGTTTGGGTGGACTCCGGGAGTTGGTGATGGACAGGGAGGCCTGGCGTGCTGCGGTTCATGGGGTCACAAAGAGTCAGGCATGACTGAGCGACTGAACTGAACTGAACTGAACCCTAAAAAAAAAAGAAAGAAAGAAGTAAATAAAGCCCTACAATACTAATTGCATGTTCTAGGCAGTAATGGAAAATTGGAAACCCACTAAACACCCAATGGTCAAGGAATTTCCTAGCTACCTAAATGACACTGAGCAGACCCTTAAAATAACAGCCCTTAAAATTGTACAAGCACTACAGCAGGGCGGAGTAAAGGATGTATCTTCTTGGGGCAAGAAAAGCAAAGAGATTTTCTGTGGTAATGATTGAATTATTTTTATGTTGGTAAAGACTAGAGGGAAAATATTTCTATTTATCGAGGTAGAGGGATCATAAGTGAATTTTTGCTTAAAAAAAAGTTAAATCATGTTAGCACTCCTTTTGTAATAAAATATATGAATAAATCTGTTGGTTCACAAAGTCAGGAGCTTCCCGGGTGAAATCTGAAACTGGCTCCTGTACAGAAAGGGCAAGAAGAGACCAAAGAAAGAAGCAGACCACTCCAAATTGATCGGTGGCAGAATTCATAAGCAAGAGAACTTACCAACAAGTCCTGTCTTGGGTGGCCACAAGGTGAGTGAATCTCCACACCTACCTGCCAGAAACTTAAAAGCTTATAGAGAGGCCTTAACTGGTCCAGCCACATCTTCAGTCCAGATGGACTCAACACTACATTGCTCTCTCAAGGCTACCTCTGGACAAGGGCTCCCACTTTGGGGATGGTGGGTGAAAGGTACATGGTACACTGCAAAGATATGGTGGGGGGTCCATTGCTCAGTTCACTTACTGGTCAACTAGTCACCATGCCCTCTGGAGGACTTCCTCCAGCAATGCCAAATAAATACATAAAAGAAGTGCCACCCTCCCTTTGGTCAGACAACAAGAATTTTATATTATTTCTCAGCTGCTAGAAATTTCAGAGCTAAATTTAATATCATATTGCAGTAAATAACTTATTTCTGGATCCTGGTCTATGTATGCCTGCCTCCTTTAGTACCTGCTATCGTATCTGAGACTTTTTCTAAGAATATTTCAGAAGCATATACAGCATAAGTGATAGCTAGAGAATTGTTGCCTAGTCCAGTTCCTTCATTTTGCAAGGTTTGGAACACTGATGTAAAAGACTTGCCCAGGGTCATACAGCTAAACAGATTCAAAACATGAAATCAGACTCCAGGACTCTAATTCGTTGCTACCCATTGTAACATTTAAAAGAGAAGCAGTTATCATACTTACAAACTGATAAACTGAAATGCTTTTGCCAACTGTCTACAGCCAGTCGGCTTGTTTTGCTCTGGGATGGGAGAAACAACTCCCACAAATTAGGCTTCTCCCAGCTTTTCCCCATCAGCAGCCCACAACTAGCCCTGCAGGTGAAGCTTCCTCCTTTGCCTGGCATCAGACTAACCTATCCATAGGCATAGGGGCACTGTGCCTGGGTCCACAAAACTTGTAGGGGCTCAGGAAATGTTTTAATGTATTTTAAAATCATAAGCAGAGACATCACTTTGCCGACAGAGGTACGAATGGTCAAACTTAACATTTTTCCAATAAGTGAGTGAGTGAGTGAGTGATGTCACTCAGTCGTGTCCGACTCTTTGTGACCCCACGGACTGTAGCCTACCAGGCTCCTCTGTCCAGGGGATTTTCCAGGCAAGAGTACATTTTTCCAATAGTCATTTACATTTGTGAACGTTGGACCATAAAGAAGGCTGAGAGCTGAAGAATTAATGCTTTCGAACTGTGGTGTTGAGGAAGACTCTAAAGAGTCCCTTGGACAGCAAGGAGATCAAACCAGTCAATCCTAAAGGAAACCAACCCTGAATATTCATTGGAAAAACTGATGCTAAAGCTGAAGTACCCCAATACTTTGGCCACCTGATGTGAAGAGCCAACTCATTGGAAGAGACCCTGATGCTGGGAAAGATTGGGGGCAGGAGGAGAAGGGGACAACAGAGGAAGAGATGGTTGCATGGCATCACCAACTCAATGGACATGAGTTTGAGCAAACTCCGGGAGATGGTGAAGGACAGGGAAGCCTGGCGTACTGCAGTCCACTGGGTCACAAAAAGTCAGACATGACTGAGCAACTGAACAACAACAAAAATCAGAAGAGAAAAATTAAATTTCATGGTCAAAAAATTGTTTTCATTTTTTCTCGTATCAGAGGAAAAAGTGAAATTTGTAGGCCACCCCCAAATCTATTGCATTTTGCCTAAAAAACAAACTAGATTATCTAAGTCATAAGATGCTGAACTATGTACAGTTATAGAAACATGTTTTAATAGTGATATTATTATGGTAGAGACATTCAAGAAGGCAAAAGTTTTAGGCTCACGGAAGTCATAATGTGGACCTGACTTGACTCTATATCCTACTACTCAGATTTTCTGCTTAATAGTTCATTCTGGGGCTCCATACTGGACTGTCGAAGCTAGAAACATCCCCACATTCTAGCACTTTCCAATTTCCTTATGAAACTGTGGGTAATCAGTGGCAAATCCATTTGCCCTGGCTCCACTAATCAAGGTTGTTTAAGATTTGCATGGCCTCTGAACAGCGTGTAGCCTATGTAAAAAGTGGTTTGCTGAGATGTTTTCCAGGAACTTAGAGTCAGTTTTGTCCAGTTCAAGTTGAACTGGATGGGACCGGCTAGGACCACTGACCCTCCAACTGAGCATGTGCAAGTGTCCATCCACTTGGGGCCCTTTGATGCCAGACGGCCAAGACTCCACCCTCAGATTTGGGCTAAGTGCCTCCACTGTGAGCATGCAGAGGCCTGTAGTCTGGTTGTGTGTGTGTCTGTGTGATCAGTCACTCAGCTGTGTCTGACTCTCTGCAACCCCATGGACTGTAGCCCGCCAGGCTCCTCTGTCCATGGGATTCTCCAGCCCAGAACATTGGAATGGATGGCCATTCCCTTCTCCAGGGGATCTTCCCAGCTGAGGGATTGAGCCTGAACCTGCCGTACTTTCTGCGTAGCAGGTAGATTCTTTACCCTGAGCCAGTAGCCCAGCTGCATGTGCACAGAATGCCAATTGCTGCACCTTTTCCAGTCAACTTTCCCCACACTCCTCATACTCCCCACATCTCCAACCGCCCCACTTCTTTATTCTTCATCACATAAATACTCAGAGTCCCTGACTTGGGGAGGCAGAACTGAGTCTGGCTTGGCTGCCTTGTGAATAAACCCTCTCTTTGCTGCAAACCTCAGAGCATCAGCATTTTTACTTGCTTCGTGTCATACAAAATGAACCTGGCTCTGTAATACTTATTCTGGAAGATTCTGTTCCACTATCCACTGAAATATTTCTGTCCTATAGACAAACTGTACAATCTTAAAGTAATTATTTTTGCTTTCTTAAAATCAAAGGGAGATCCAGAATTAATCACCCTCTAATAAATATATGTTTTGCAAAGAAGTAGATGAATAACCATCCTAAGAACTTATGATCAGCTTGAAAGGAGTCACTGCTTACACTGAGTGGCCACAAAGCCAGCCAGGGGTGAAGAAAGGGGGAGTGTCGGGATTTTTTCCCCTCTCACAAGAGTTTAATAAAGAACAGTTTGTACGTAACAAAAAGCATCATTTTTTTTTAAATTTTATTTATTTATTTGACTGCTCTGGGTCTTTGTTGCCATACTCAGGCTTTCTCTGTTTGCTCTGCATGGGGGTTACTCTCTAGTTGCAGGGTGTGGGTGTCTTATTGCTGTGGTTTCTCTTGTTGCAAAGCCTGGGGTCTAGGGCATACGGGCTCAACAGTTGTGGCTCATGGGCTTAGTTGCCCCATGGCATATGGAATCTTCCCAGACAAGGGATCGAACCCATGTCCCCTGCTTTGGCAGGCAGATTCTTAACCACTGGTGCCTGGGAAGTCCAAAAAGCATCATATTTCATACTTCTGATCAAGACAGCAGGACTGACATTATATAGATACTGGTAAAACTCAGGAGTGTTTCATGGTGAACCACTTCCTAAGGTCATGTACCCTCCATTTCCTCAGCATGACTTTTGCTCTTTGTCCATCTAGTTTTCAGAATACCTTCCTGGCTTCCTGCTCTCTCTGCCACTCTCAAGAACCTGTACAACCAGCCTCTCCCTTGCTTCCTTTACTGTCTCCTAAGATCTCTAGTAACTGTCCATGGGATTTATTTATTTTTTTAAATTTACTTTTTAATCTTATGCATCCCTAAAGCAATACAATTGTATTGTGATTTCCACAAAGTTTTTGAAATATTAATAGCTACTTGAGTGTTCCCAAGACCATCTCTCTGGACCCTTGGAAAGATAGATCGCCTTGTTAGAGAGCACCAATCTATTCTAACCTCCACATTTTGTAAATAAGGAAACTGAGGGCCCAATGGATTTTGTGTCTCCTGAACCCTCAGTTTAGTTAATTTTTTGAAAATTAAAGACAATAAAGAATGAAGTTATGGCCACAACAAGATTAAAAATATAGTATCTCGAGGAGTACTTGTGAACTAACCAGGAGCTTAGAAAAGTCTATGGTTTGTTAATAAGAGCTGCTTCCCACATGCACGTGAGATGGTGCTAGGCTGGGGAGGAAGTCCACACTTGAGTTCCTGTGGCTTGGGTTGCATTCAAAGATATCAACTGTGTTTTACTGATGGTGACATTTCTATCCACAAGAAGGGGTTAACATTCTCGAGGCACAGCCCCAAAATAAAAATCTGCTTTTAATTCTGACATTTCATAAAGGTAATTTATGTGAATTTATGTGTGCAGCCTTTCCTGAGTCTCTGTGAACAGCCAAGGGATGTGCAGTGGATACACTGCAACCTCAAAACTCTCCAACAAACCCTCTCCTGTGCCAGTTGAGATAAGAAAACTGTCAGAGTTCTTCACAATTCACAGTTTGTACATTAGTGATAACATGCCAGTGGGGCTGCTCTGTGTCCTGGGGGAAAGTGGACTTGATGGAGGGTCTCTTGCCTCCCAGCTCCTCCTCTGCCAGGCAGGGCTCTCTGGTCTGTTACCGGAGCTTTCACTCAGTGGAGTGGGGAGGGGAGAATACAGGACCAGGATAAAGAAACATGGGTCCCCACTCCCTCACTGGTTAGTGATAGTGAAAGTCACTCAGTTGCATCCGACTCTTCGCAAGCCCATGGACTACACAGTCCATGGAATTCTCCAGCCAGAATACTGTAGTGGGTAGCCTATCCCTTCTCCAGGGGATCTTCCCAACCCAGAGATCGAATCCAGGTCTCCGGCATTGCAGGTGGATTCTTTACCAGCTGAGCCACAAGGCCCTGGGCAATTTCTTCCCCTTCTCTGCGTGGCAGTTTCTTCATCTACAAAATGGGGAGCCAGACTTTATGGTTGGCAAATGTGTACTCTTGAAAATGACTAACCGATTTCAATCAAAACAAATTTCATTTATCTGTTTCTGGACTTCTTCTGAAGCTTTCATTTCAGGGGAAAATATATTGAAGTCTGAAAGTTGTTGAACTAAATTATTCCTTCCAGTGCATTCACTCTACAAGATTTAATTTTTCTCCAGTGCCCAGAAGATTCCAGATCTAAGCCTACAAATGTTCCATATGGTTTTCCCTCCCCCCTCTTTAGCTGAGCACGTAAGTTCCCTGTGATTCAACTGTGAGTTCAAAGAAGGAGGATTGGGAAGGCAGTCATGAATTTGGGCGCCCATTGTGGAGAATCTGGGGTGTTTGGCCTCTGACTTCCTCTAATGCAAGCGGGTATGCACAGTGACAGGAGATACTAGTGATACCCACAGTGGAACATTGAACACTCAGCCTGTGCCAGGGCCAGAGATAGCCTCAAAACTTATTCTTGCATTTTAGAAGGAACAAATTTTAGAGGTTTTCAGAGCTTCTCACCCAAAATATTAATTTTTAAAGATATTTCCTCGAAAATAATATATGGAAAAATTGATTAGGATAAGGATACTGATTAGAGAACTTGGAAACATTAGATTCCTTGAAATTAACTTTGCTCACTTCCATCAACATTCCACCATTCACCCAGTCCAGGTTACAATGATGCTGGCATTCTTAACTTCTGCAGTGTTTGTCACGCTGCTCTGTAATCACCATTTACTCTCCTGTCTTCACTCCTGGGCTTGAACAAGTCCGGAGCAGAGACTGTGCTACCCTCCTCTTTGGAGACAGCACTTGGCATGGGATGAACGAGTTCTCAGATGGAGGAATGGATGCCCTGCTTGTTTCTCTATCAGGTCTGAGATCTGAGGGCAAGTCTTATGTCTGATCCATTGTTATTGGTACATTGCCTCATACATCATCCATGAAAGTGAAAGTGAAGTCACTCAGTCGTGTCCGACTCTTTGTGACCCCATGTACTGTAGGCCACCACGCTCTTCCATCCATGGGATTCTCCAGGCAAAAACACTGGAGTGGGTTGCCTTTTCCTTCTCCAGGGGATCTTCCAGACCCAGGGATTGAACCCAGGTCTTCTGCATTGCAGCCAGACGCTTTACCATCTGAGCCACCAGGGAAGCCTCGTCATCCATGAGTGCTCAGTAAATGCTTATGGACTGAGTAATGAAGTTCTTTGTGAGGCCTGAATGGAAACGGCTCTGTACACATCCACTTACAATCAGACACACATCGAAATACATTCCACAGCTCAGAACCTAGTGGAGGTGATGGAAAGAGAAGTGGAAAACTGCAGACATGATAGAGCCAGAATAGGAGAATGTGTGCAAACACAATGGAAACAGAAAATGGAAGTAACAGGGGTGAACAGAGAAAGAAGCTGGAGAGGGTGGAAAGTTAGAGCTATGGAGAAAGGTGCCTCCGGGCTATCTGCATCTTAGAAGGTGGGTAAGGACATTCCTGGCAAAGGTACAAAGGTATGAGATGTGAAAAGGAGGATGTGTTTGAAGGACAGAGGGTTATATGGTGTGTGAAACTCAGATGTCAACTGCCTGCCTCCAGCCCTTACCCTGGAAGAGCTGGCTGAAGTGAAGTGAAGTCGCTCAGTCGTATCCGACTCTTTGCAACCCCATGGACTGTAGCCTACCAGGCTCCTCCCTCCATGGGATTCTTCAGGCAAGAGTACTGGAGTGGGTTGCCATTTCCTTCTCCAGGGGATCTTCCCAACCCAGGGATCAAACCCGGGTGTCCCGCATTCCAGGCAGATGCTTTAACCTCTGAGCCACCAGGGAAGAGCTGGCTAACACTTGGTTAAAACTGCGGGGCTCTCTGAGAGTATGGAAGTCTGAAATCCTCCTCACATATCCTCTGTATTCCCTTCTCTCTGCCATCACGCCTCTATCCATGCTAGAATAGGTCCCCCACAGTCACCCCAAATTCAGTCTGGGCTCAATATTGTAAGATTCCACTGGCCTCAAGAACTTCACGAGATTAACAACTTCCTTAAGATTTAGAGCCACTGTGTATAGTCCAACTTTGTCCATTCATCTGTTTCTTCTCTCTTATCGGGATAACAATTTTTGCTTTGTGTGTGTGTTTATATTTGAAATATTTGTGTATTTTGTTACCATATAATCCTGCAATCCCACTTCTTGGCCTATATCCTGAGAAAACTCTAATTCAAAAAAAACGCATGCACCCCAATGTTCATTACAGCACTTTTCACAAGAGCCAAGCCATGGAAGAAGCCTAAATGTCCACTGACAGATGAAAGGATAAAGAAGATGCAATACACATATACACAGTGGGATATTGCGTGCTGTGTGCTTAATCTCTCAGTCTTGTCTGACTCTTTGTGACCCCGTGGACTGTTGCCTGCCAGGCTCCTCCAGGGAATAATATTAGAGTGGGTTGCCATGCCCTCCTCCAGGGGATCTTCCTAACCTAAGGATCGAATCCAGGGCTCCTGCATTGCAGGCAGATTCTTTACCATCTGAGCCACCAGGGACTGGATCAGTGACGTTGATACAACCTCACATGCGACATAGGTAACCAATAAGGACATACTATATAGCACAGGGAACTATACTCAATATTTTTTAATAACCTATAAGAGAAAAGAATCTGAAAAAATATATATATATACATATATATAAATATATATATATATATACACACACATACACGTATGTATAACTGAACCATTGTGCTGTACACCTGGAGCTACAATTGTAGCACCAAAAATACTTCAGTTTAAAAACAGAATATGAAAATGTAAAACTTTCAATAAATGTATCATTATCATAAGCAAAAAAAAATAAAAATAAAAACATGAATGCCTACAATTATGTCGTTTATAAATATGCATTTTTCATTGAAACATACTTATCTATTTTATTCACATACCGAGGTCTCTCAGGTTTTCTCCTTCAACATCCCCAAATAAATGGAATTCCCCCACCAAGATGAATTCTGGAGGTAGCTATTACTATAAACCTGTACAAGGATTTGTGATTCCAGGAACACCTGACTGGATTTATATGTCTGAAAAAGTAGAAGAAAGCCAAGCAATAAGCCAGCATCAAGGACAGTGGCTTATCTCAGGTAGAAGCAGAAGTGTCTGATTTGCCTTCGGCATGACCGTGAGGAGCCTGGGGCAGAGAGGGGACAGAAAAGTGGTGGCCTTGTCCTCCTGAGGAGGAGAATGGGTGCATGAATGCTAGGCCACTTCAGTTGCGTCCAACTCCTGGGACTCCATGGACTGTAGCCTGCCAGACTCTTCTGTCCATGGATTCTCCAGGCAAGAAAACAGAGTGGGTTGCCATGCCTTCTCTTCCAGGGGATCCTCCCAAACCAGGGACTGAACCCAGGTCTCATGTCTCCAGTATTGGCAGGCAGGTTCTTTACCACTAGCGCCACTTGGGAAGCTGAGGAGGAGAATAATAAAGTCTAAATCACCAGCCTCCCCACTCCCTCAAAAGAAAGAAAAAAGAAGCACTTCAGGAATTAACCAGGTTAAAAATGTACTTTGGGGGTCCTAAAGCACTCAAATAGTTTTTTTTTTTTTTCTCTGTACAAGTGAAAAAGAAAGGACCAAGTGAGAAGAATCAACCAAGGCCGAATCATTCAGCCTGCAGCAGCTCTACTTTTTTTCTCTCCAAAGTAATAAGATCCCAGATTTTGAATCTGCTGATTGAGAATGCTTAGAATTCTGGTGACAATGCTTAGAAATTAGAGCTAGCCTCTTTCTCAGTTACTGGGACATCTCAGGGGAGTGTGTGGGTTATGTCTACTAAGGATTACTACCTATCCAGCACTAATCCTGGTCCAGGGAGGGCCACTAGCCTGCATTCCTCAACCAGGTATTCCTGGATGGAGCTCTGTTTAAGGAAGTCACCCCAAAGCCTGGGTTTCCTGCTAAGCCAACTGTGACTGCTGCTCATGAACAGATTTCATGAAATTCAAGTAGAGACATTTAACTAAGTGCTGACAACAGTCTCCCCCAGCCTCCCTACTACCCAGCCTTTGTTATTTTAACAGCATTTTTATTATAAACATTTCTATTGAAGTAGGACATGCACTCAAAAACTCATAAGTGTGCAGGTCAATGAAGTATCTCCAAAATAAACACACCCATAGAACCATCACATAGGTCGAGAAATACCATATTACCGGCACCCTGGTGGGTGATGGAATCTGAGATCACTGCCAGACAGTTTAAATATCATCTAACTCAACACCCTCATTCTACAAATAAGGAAACAGATGCTCCCATGGGAGTAGGTAAGTGATTCCTCTACATGTTTGTAGGAGTTCAGATTATGAGGGTCTTGCCTACCATGCTCAGGAGTCAGATTTTATTTAGAGGGCAATGGGGTAAGTGGCCAGTGACATGATCCGATTTGTATTTTAGGAAGATGAGTCTTCCCTTTGTGAGCTGCATACACTTGAGAGAGCAATACTGAAGAGAAATCAGTTAGTGGACCTTTATTATGATCCCCAAGAGATGAATTAAGGCTGTGGCAAGGAATAGAACAAAGTAGAAAATTCAGTACCTACTAGGGAATTAAAAACTGTAGGACTAGGTGCCTGATTGGTCAGTATCAAGCAACAAGAGGTAATCAGGCAGCTCTCTGACCTGGGAAAATGTAGAGCTGTGATTTCCTTCACTGAGGTTGGAATAAAAAGGAGAATCATATTTACCATAGAGGTAAAAAGATAATAAGTTAATCTTCAGACAAGAAGAATTAGAAGTACCTGATGGCTAACAAAGAGGACAGATTAGTAGACAGTTGTGTAGATAGACCTGGGACTTGGAAGAGAGATATAACTAGGCATAGATATGGGAGTCATAGATTTACAATGTATGATTAAACAATGAAAGCAAAAGGAGATTGCTTATTGAGAGCATCCAGAGTGATTTCTGGCAAACATCACCATGTTAATCAATATAACAGAACTTATCATACCTTAGAACAGTACCTGTTAACTTGCCTTAACTTTCAGTTTCCTCACTAGCATGAAAAATCCCTGATGATAAAGACAGGGTGTTTTGGGTTTTTTTTTTCCCTCCACTACAGTTACCGTAGCACTGAGTAGAGCACATGGAAAGCATTGATTATGTACCAACTGAACAAATGGATCCATAATAAATATCCATACTCTATGGAGTATGCATGGCAGAAAATGGAAAGGAGATTCATCCTAGAGAGTCTCTCCTCAGATGTGACGGCACCAGACCTAACAAGGGATGATTTGAAACCCTTTCTTCTAAATCAAGCTCCAAACTCACCAGTTCCTTCAAGCAACTTAGAAATGCAATTTGTCCTATGCTGTCCAGGCACCACAATCTTTTTTTTATCAACCAGTTCTTTAATCATTGCTTGTAACTGGTCTGCATGAGCAGATCGTGAGCTCCATGAGTGAAGGAACTACACCCATCTCTGTCCCCTTGGATGCCCACAGAACACTGGACCTGTGTTTGGTACAGTGATCTCAGGCACAGAGGGTGTCACAGAAGATGTTGGCACCATGAGAAACACAGAACAAGGAGAAACTCACTTCACCTGAAAATACCCCATGGGTAAGTGACAAATATGAAACCTTCTCCTAAGAGCTGGATGGAGGGAATAGAGGAGAGCCTGTCTGAAAACCAAAGGGCAACATTCTTCCAGGAGCAGACATTTGAAAGGGGTAGAAAAAGACCAGAAAGGAGAGCCTCTAGTGTCACAAAAACAAGACTGCTACCTTCTCATCTTGTGGATCACCATGACTGAAGAACAATTTGCATTTTCAAAATGAAGTATACATTGGGTTCCTAAAATGTTGAATGTTAAACAAGACACCTCATTAAACAATACTAAGGGATGTAAGAAAGTGTTAGAGAAATACTCTAAGGCGACTTTTTGACCTGTTTTCAGTCCTCCTAGGTGAGAGTGTAAACACCTGAAATTCAGTCTGTTCTACAAGGTGCAAAAAGATCTACATAGGTCCAGAGAGTTCCACCAGGGAGAGAGAAAAGATAAGAGAACTAGAACAAAGGAGTAGCTCTCAAGAAAATAATGAGTGCCGGGGAACAAGTATGGAGCAATGAAAGCAGTTCTGTCTCAAGAGTGACTTTCAGATTCACTATAAATGATTTAAGTGGACAGCTCAGAATGCTAAGAATAAAAACTGTTCATTCTTTAGCATTATAGTATATATAGTGTGTATATATATACACATATATACTCTCTATACTCTCTATGGGCTTTCCCAATGGTTCAGCAGTAAAGAATCCATCTGCAATGCAGGAGACACAGGTTCAGTCCCTGGGTTGGGAAGATCCCCTGGAGAAGGAAACCCCCTGGAGCAACCCACTCAAGTATTCTTACCTGAGAAATCCCATGGACAGAGGAGCCTGGCAGGTTACAGTCCATGGGGTCATGACTAAGCACACATGCATACTCTCTATATACGCACTGTATACACAATACATATATACTCACTATAGCATATTGTATATATAGGTTTTATTCTATTCTATTTTATTCTATTATCTTGCTGAAGGTAATTAGATACTAGATGCAGATGAAGAACAGTAACATCCATCAAAAAAAGCCCTTTTCTTTTTTCTGTATTTCAGCAAGAAAAAAAAAGCAAAAAATATGTGCCTAAAAAAATAGAATTATATTCACATATAAGTGCATTATATTAGAAAGTGAGGATAAATGTATATTTATGTGTGACCTGCTACTATTACTATTAAAGCAATAAGCCAAAATAAGTAGTAAATGCACTGAGAACATGAAAATGCTACCTTGATAATCAGATTTCCTTGGTCCTGTGAATGTGTATCTCCAGGCTGGCTTACTGGTTAGAGATAATGTTTGGTTTTGACCAGCCTTTCTGTAAATGTATGGCTTTACTCAGAGCGATCAAGAGAGGAATAGAGTATGGACCAGGGAAACCACGATTAAGTGTGGTCAGTAACGTCATCTTCATATACAAGTGTACACATATGTAGTAATACTTTATTACAACCTCTTTATCTGTGAAAATGTGCACGAGGAGACCTGTCCAACTTACTATCTGAGATTTTTTTGTAAAGATCAAATTTTTTAAAAAGTTTTGAAAGTGTTTTGTAAATGATGGAGTGTCTTGATCTTCAATCTTCTGAAGAGCCATTAGTATATTAGCATAGAAAGAGGAGGCAAGAAAATAATACTTAAGCAGTGTGGTCGGCAGTCTCTGAAAGATGCCAAAGGGAAAGTAACATTGTCCAAAGGTTTTAGGGAAGGTTAAGTCTATATTGACAAAGTTGAAACCATTGGCAAGATGTGGGGTGATGGTGAGGAGAGGCCATGTAGATGAGGGATGTTCCAAGCTATCCCAAAAGGCCATGTTCCCACTCAACCCTGGGGGCCAGATAGAAACCAAAGCCCACAGGGCCAGAATTTGATGTTATCCAAGTTACTTGTACACATACTTCCTTATGTCAGTTCCTGCTCTAGAGTATTCCTTCAGACTGTAAAAGCGGTGAAAAAACATCTGTGGCTAATATATGTCCTATTTGTAATGGAGAAATTCAACTCAATGGATAAATTTGACCACTTCTTTGAACTTCTTTGTTGAGATAAGTGTTGCCAAAATAGATTAGTTCAGAGTATTACTATTAGGCAGTATCTCTGCATCTAAGAACTTCAGCCATGACACTGCATGGTATTTAAAGAGATCACTGAAAAGTCTGACACATCACCAAAATATATTCCCTGTTATCTGTGAGGGAAGTTCCGTTTTTCTTTCTTTATGAGCTGGGACCAATCTATAATATGCAATACGTTCTGAGTTTATGTTATTCATTACTTCTTCTCTTGCATCTCACCGAAAATATTAACAGGTAATGCCAGATTCCAAACACCATTAATGTCTGACTGTAAAACTCAGTGATTCTCCTACCAATGCCCAGCCAGTGGATAAACTTGCTAGAAAATACTATAGAGAGGGCTTTCCTGTTGAGAGTGACTGAGAGTAGAATCTCAAATCTAGGAGTGACCTTATGTAGCGCAACATCACATCCAAGAAGCTTCTCTAAGCTGGTTGCTTTGATTCTCGAATAATGTTACTTATCTATAGACTTAGGTCTCATGACCAAGGAAGTGGAATTAGTCAGTACATCATTAGAAACTGCACTGGTATACTTTAACATATGAAATAAAGAGATCATTTAAAATAAGTGGTATAGCTAGCTATCTTTTTAACTCATCATCTTCCTGTAGAGACTCTAAGTACATTCTTTATGCTAATGCCCTTTTTAAAATAGTGAAACTATTTTATTTATAATTTATTTTTAATCACTAAACTACTATTTTGTAACTGTTATAATTAACACTGTACAAATACAATAGAAGATACGCAGTACATTTTTTAAAGTTATAAAATAGGACATAGCATGATTTTAGTTTTTATCAAAATAAAATATGGTTATATATAACTAATACAAATGTATTCAAGAATATCCACACAAAAATGTTAGCAAAAGTTTTCTCTGGGTAATTTGGATTATATAGGTGTTTTTTATTTCTCTTTTACTTAATTATATTTTCTAATTTTCTACAATGAAAATGTTATAAAAAGATGAATAAGAAAAAAAATTGATACTAGTCAGAAAATTTGAAAACACAAAGATTTTTTTGTACTCACATTTTCATCACAAATTACCTGTTCTCCAGTACAAGGAAAAACTAAATTGTTTCATAGAGTAAATACATCAAAATTCAGCCCTTAGAAATTTTCCAAAAATTAAAGTCAAAAGACTAAAATTCATACCCAAATATTTCCCTGTACATGGATAGTTGCATTTTGGGGCAATGACTTTCACCTGCCTACTAATATGCCAAAGCCACATTCAGGAAATAAAATCAAAGAAGAGAGATGGAGAAAGATAATGTATCTTGGGCAAGTTTTATCACAAGAAGTTATGAAACTGCTATGTGGGCTGAAAAGTTAAAAACTCTTTATGTAAATTATGTAATGAAACAAGGGAGGAGAAATATTTGTCTTAGAGAGATAAGTCCAATGCACCTCCAGTGAACAGATCTTCTGAAAACAAAGCCCTTAGTTACAGAGGGACTGGACAGAATAATTTGGCAGAAGTTCTAGTTTTCCCAGCAAAGGGTCATAGCAACTGACATGGAGTTGGAGAGAAAAGGGATGGCAGTGACCCTGTTTCAAAGAGTGACCTGGGAGGGCGGTCATTGAGAGGCTGTGGAGGGGAGCCATTTCACAGCACCCTAACCTTGACCTAGGCCAGCTTCAAAAACTGGTCTGAAACAAACTAGAGTAAAACAATTTTCCCTTTCCCTCCTGTGTTATGCCAAAAGAATTATAATCATAAAGTAGCCCATCTTTCTTTGAAAAAATGTCAAGAGCAAATGCCCGGCCAAGGGAGTCCATATCCCAAAATAGAGCCCTGTTGCTGCTGCTAAGGCGCTTCCGTCTTGTCCGACTCTGTGCAACCCCATAGACAGCAGCCCATCAGGCTCCAGCCTCCCTGGGATTCTCCAGGCAAGAACACTGGAGTGGGTTGCCATTTCCTTCTCCAATGCATGAAAAGTAAAAAGTGAAAGTGAAGTCGCTCAGTCGTGTCCGACTCTATGAGACTCCATAGACAGCAGCCTACCAGGCTCCTCTGTCCATGGGATTTTCCAGGCAAGAGTACTGGAGTAGGGTGCCATTGCCTTCTCCAAATAGAGCCCTAACTTCCTTTTAAGCCTGCTAATCCTTCCATGACTCCTCTGACATGGGTGCTTCTTGAAATACATTCTCTCTCTTAATAGAGATGATACTACTTATGTTGACCAGATGTTTTTTGTTTTTTTCTTTCTTTTTCTTTCATGCCTTTCCCTCAATTTTTGCAAAATTTTGATTATTGTTTGTTTTCCATTAAGCTTCAATTCTGTTTGGGAGTTCAGCCAATCAGTAGGAGCAGCTAAAGCCACACAATTTAATTTCTTCCATTGGAACCTCAAAGGTGTCTTCACTTTTGATTTAAACAATTTTGTGGGTGATGTGTCAAGATCACTCACCTACAACTCAAAGACATAATAATGTTTGGAGAATTAATTAAGTCAGCCTTTCCACAAGATAATAGATAAGGAAGAGGAAAGACATAAATTGATTCATTTCATGTAATCAATTCCTGTATTAGGAAGTAGGCTGGCACAGTAAATAAAGCTTTGGAGTCAGACAGATCTGGGCTTCAATCCAGACTCCACAACTTACCAGCTGCCTAAGGTTGGATACCAATTTAAAAATCTTGAGCTTCAGTTTTCTCAAACGTGAAATGGATCCAATATTTAACTTGTAGGATGATATAAAAATTAGAAGAGCTAATGGATCTAAAGATTTGGCAAAGTACATAAAATATAGTAGGTTTTAAAACATAGTTTTAAATGTTTGAGGAAAAGGAAGGCTAGAAGGAGTCTAACAACTGAATCTATGATAGAGCAACTTGAAAAATTGGAAGAAAACTACATGATAATCATGATGGTGGAAAATGCCTTAATGTAATAGGAGTTAGGAACCTGGATTTAGATGCAAGTCACATCTCTCTGGGCATCGTTTTTTCACCTATACTAGGAGAGTACTGAAGCACTTGGCTCCCATGTTCCTCCAGCTGTGCTAGTCTAGAACTCCACATGGATCTTATGGGAAGCCTCCATTCTAAGTCAAGGTGGAGAGCTAGGAGGTTATCTACAGAGCATCTACAAATATAAAAAATAATTAGGCTAGAATATATTTAATTTTATCACATTTATCCCACTGGAAATCAAAACTTTCTAATCCTTTGTTGCATGTTTAAAGAAAAGTGCATCTTTAAGAGCATCCTAGATAAGAAATCAATAACAACAAGACCAAGTTATTAGCTTATTTTTGCTTTTTGTACTTAACAGGCAAGGAACACTGAATGATAGGAACCTCTTGCTTGGTTTCATTAGCCATTTCCTCTTAAGCAATGAGGCTGGCACTTCAGAGAGGACTGACCTTCCTAGGTTGGGGCATCATCCAGCTACAACTGGTCCACCCAGAGTAAAAATTTCCCTCCCACCCAACCAATCACCACACTGTGAGCAATATTCTCGTCTCTGAAATAACCCAGTCACAGCTTCCTAGATCCTTGCATATCATGAAGCCTTCCACTAGAGTTTATCTCATCTAGAACAAGGGATTTTATCTTTGTCAATTAACTACATGACCACACTTCAAAAAGAATAAAACTAGATCTTCTTGCATGGAGTTTTGAACCTAGAATAGATTATGATTTAAGTATCAATCCTAAATTAGAGATATTTATTCTATCACACTATATGCACACACTCAGAGTGGAATATTATGCAACTCTTACAGATCACATGTTAAGATATTAAATGACAGATAAAAATTCATAGAATAACTCTAAGTGAAAAGTAGGGTTCTAAGTTGCACATACCCTATGGTTTTATTTTTAAAACCAAAATTTTATATAAATAGGCAAATAAAAATATTAGAAATTAACATATTTAAGTGTTAAAGGCCGTTTATCTTTAGGAGGGAGTAGTTGTAAAAGACATCATAGAGTAAGGATTCTCCAGGCAAGAATATTGGAGTAAGTTGCCATGTCCTCCTCCAGGGAATCTTCCCAATCCAGGGACTGAACCCGTGATTCTTATGTCTCCTGCAATGACAGGTGGGTTCTTTACCACTAATGCCACCTGGGAAGCCCTAGACAAATATTAATTGACATGAAAAGATATATTATTATAAAGCAGAAATGTAGCTTATAAAATGATATTAAAAATCACCCACACATGCATTGGAAGCACAAGTACCAAATGTTATAAATGATTAGCTCTGCATGACTAGCTTATGGATGATTTTTACTTTCTTTTTTATACCTTTCTAAATTTTCCAAAATTTTTGGCACTAAGCATACATTATACTTACGATTGAGGGAGAAAACTTTTTCAAGGAAATCTACCAAGTGAATATAAATCAAACTCATAGGGTTATGGGTACAAAAGGAATTGATTGAAATAGAATAAAAAAGCAAAGACCCCAAAAAGCGGTGGGTAAAGAAGCAATCGTACAAGAAATCTCATTCAAAGGTAATGTGACGGAAGAAGCTTTGGAAGGGCTCCATCCTAGTCAGAGATTACTATTCCTGTGGGCTATGGAAACATAGCTACTTTTAAAGTCTATCTAATAATAGTTCAGCCCTACCTCCTTAAAGAAGTTTTCCCTAGCTACCAAAACTCATTTGCAACACAAGGACCTTCTCAGCAAGATGAAGCACCTCAACATGATGAAGATGAAACGTGCACCGCTAAGGTGAGTGCCCTTTCCCCCCGGGGCACTACAAACTCCTCTAGCTAAGAAACCATCCTCTGGTTGCTTTATATCTCACCCTTCTGCCAACATTGAGTGTTATGAACAAAACAGATGCTTAGCAAATATTTAAGATATACACTAGATAGGGTATGGCAAAAGGACAACAGAGGAGCATGGGAGACCTGAAGGTAACCAACTGAGTGCTACCAACCATTGGATATATGGCCTTAAAATAGTATGAGAGATTCTGGTGACTTGACAATGAAGAAACAATGGTAACACAGGCAAAGAACTACTGAATTGATAAATGTTCATTTATCTGCGGGGGTGATGTTAATGATTCTTTGGACCCATTTAACTTTTCTTACTGCGTTACAGGCCATACATAAAAAGCCAAAGAAAGAAAAGAAATCTTTCCTTAAACCTACCATGCAGAGAAAATGAAAGTGAATCATTTTGATATATATCCTTTAGGACATTTTCCTGTAGATAATGTCATTTTTTTACTTTGAAAACTGAGTTATGCTGTAAATATCACTTCAAAAGCTGTCCTTTGCACTTTATGCATCAACAATGATGCTGAGAGTGACGATGGTAGCAGCGTTTATGAAGCACTGACTGTGTACTGAAACTGGGTTTTAACAGCATTGGCTCATTTCACACTCCCCAAAGCCCTGTGGTCCAGGTCTTACAATGATCTTCACTTTACAGAGCAGCACACTGAAACTTAGGCTTCCTAGATGGCACTAGTGGTAAAGAACTCACCTGCTAGTGTAGGAGATGAAAGAGACGTGTATTCAGTCCCTGGGTTGGGAAGATCCCCTGGAGAAGGGCGTGGCAACTTACTCCAGTATTCTTGCCTGGGAAATCCCATGGACAGAGGAGCCTGGTGGGCTGCAGTCCATAGGGTCCCAAGGAGTCAGATTGAAGTGACTTAGCATGCACGCATGCACACTGAAATTCAGAAAGGTTGAGAAATTTGCTCAAAATTGCACAGTCAGTGATAAGACCTTTAAGTTGGTCAAATATCTCTCTGACCTCAAGCCCCTATTTTCCACCACTGTGCTATACTACTTAGTTCATGAACAATTTTCTACAACAGCACATTATGCTTGTATGCTATGCTAAGCTAAGTCACTTCAGTCGTGTCCGACTCTGTGCGACCGCAGAGACGGCAGCCCTCCAGGCTCCCCTGTCCCTGGGATTCTCCAGGCAAGAACACTGGAGTGGGTTGCCATTTCTTTCTCCAGTGCATGAAAGTGAAAAGTGAAAATGAAGTTGCTCAGTCGTGTCCGACTCCTAGCGACCCCATGGACTTCAGCCTACCAGGCTCCTCCGTCCATGGGATTTTCCAGGCAAGAGTACTGGAATTGGGTGCCATTGCCTTCTCCTATGCTTGTATAGGATTCCATTACATGATCATCCATATTTATTTAACTCATCCCTTACTAATCACTAATTGCTTCACTGTTGTAGTGACTATGCAATGAAGATCCTTATAGGTACAATTTTTCATAATCCTTAATTTTTTCCTCTGTTTAAATTCCTAGAAATGAGAACGCTGGGTCAGAGAATTTGTAGATTTAAGGTTCTTGATATACATGGCTAAATTACCCCTCCCAGAAATGTTGTAGCTATTTAAGTCTTAGCAGGCCATGAAGCCTATTTACATGTGGAATCTCTTAAAAAAAAAAAAATTCATAGATACACAGAACAAATTGGTGACCACATGGCTACATGTGGAGGATGAGGGGTGGGCTAGATGGATAAAAGGAGTCAAAAAGTACAAAAGGTATATACTTCCAGTTCCAAAATGAATAAGTCTTGAGGGTGTAATGTATAGTATGATGACTATGGTTAATAATACTATATCGCATATTTGAAAGTTTTTGAGAGATCTTAAAAGTTTTCATCACAAGAAAAAAATTCATAAGTATGTGGGTGAAGAATAGCAACCAGACTTATTGTGGTGATCAATTCCCAATTTTTACAAGTATTAAATCAATATATTATGTATCTGAAACCAACATAATATTAGATGCCAATTTTACCTCACTTTTTCAAAAATTACAAAGTTTTTTAAAAAGGATATAAAGTCCATTTTTCTGCAGATCAGGAGAGGACTTACAATTTAAAATTTTCTACTTGGCAATAAATAGTTTTTATAGTTCAATATTTGTTTTAATTTGCAATATTTTTTTTTAGTTGTGAGACTGACAGCTTGGGGGGTGTGTAGTCTAGACATTTTTATTAGTTTCATCTTCTTTGTCTTATTGATTGTCAAGAATTCTTCATTTGTTAAACATATTAACAATCAAAGGAATGTCTATGGCATCAACAGCTGTTAATGATTGTACTTGTACTCCTGAGGCTTATAGGCATGAGTAATGATGGTGTTAAATTTTCAACATGGACATATCCATTATACAGGTTTATGTATTCCTAGCTACAGAGCAAAATGAACTGTACCAGCTGGTTTCCAAGTTATAGATCTGAATTGCCTCATTCATGCATTAATTTTGTTTACAGGAAGATCTTAATTTGGATACTCTACTTTTTTCCTTATACAACTTAGATTAACCTTCAGTATGAAACTCGACATGGCACAAATTGTTTCATTTAATTTATTAATTCAAACACATTTTGGGGGGAACTTCTCTGTGCCAATAACTGTGCTAAGGGAAAGAGAGAGAGGTGGAAAGTAGAAGAAAACCTACAAATATAATGTCTTTCTGTTTTAAAGAGCAACTATAGATGAAAGAACTAGATCTGCAAATAGATAATTGTAAGACGGCCAGACAAAGCCTAGATAGTAATCTGTAAACAGTGTAGGAAGAGCGTTCTAGGGGCATCACAGTGTCACACTGAGCTGTCCAGATACATGTAATTTTGGACAAAATAAAGCAGACACCAAGGACCCAGTATGACCTACTGCTGAAGAGTAAGTGCTATATTTTACTCCATGAGTTTCCTTTTGGTGCCATCAAGGATGGGACAGAACACCTGCCACCAGCTAGGAGGGTGGCGCTGGGAGAGGGGGAAAATGGTCCCCCTTTACTTTGTGTAAAGTTTTTTATTCTGGGCATTGAGGACAAATTGAAATTATAATAAAAATAATCATAGTTTAGATATGTTGTTGTTCAGTAGCCAAGTCATGTCTGACTCTTCACGACACCATGGACCAGTCCTCTCTGTCCTCCACCATTTCCAAGAGTTTGCCCAAGTTCATGTCCATTGCATTAATGATGCCATCCAACCATCTCATCCTCTGTTGCCTCTTCTCCTTCTGCCTTCAATCTTTTCCAGCATCAAGGTCTTTTCCAATGTTTCAACTGTTCTCATCATGTCGCAAAACATTGAAATTTCAGCTTCGGCATCAGGTACACAAAAATGAAATTAGGTGGCCATTGAGAATCTGGTCTCAGACACGTCCCTGCACCACTGAGAAACTGAACTTTCTTTACCCAAGGACACCAACAGCTGTATTCAGAACAATAGCCAACAACTGCAACTTTATGGACTCAAGGTCCCACTTTGTAACTATTAACCATTTCAGGCCCCAACCAATCCTTGCTTAACAAGCATTCTCCCTTCTCATCAGCTGCAATTGTGATTCTTGATAAACAACTTATGTAACTAACCGTGGCCTTGCAGTTTTTGCCTTTATAAGCTTCCTCCATTTTGCAATCCAGCAGAAAACAATTCAGGTGCTTCTTGAATCTTTGTCTTCCAGGTTGCAGTTTTAACAAACCCCAAATAAATGTCTGTTTATTTCTAACAAGTCTCTGTTACTGAAATTTTTGTTAGTAACATGCATTGTTCAGGGCTGTGTCAAAATAACATGTGTTTCACTGTATCCCTGAGTATACAGTAGCAATATCCTGACCCAGAAATGTGTGGCTGGAACTCCATGTAAGCAAAGAATTTTAACAGTGTATCAGCCTCAAGTGGACAGAAAGCAGACAGTATTAAGGATGCATCATGAACGTGGATAAGTAGACACAAATTCACCACTAGATGAAGAGATTGATGTGAGAATCAGTCCAGGACTACTGGCATAAGAAAGGACATTCCCATCTTCCAGAAAACAGATGGTTCAACCTGAAGCCCTGAGTTGACCATATTTGGAAGTTTCAAGTTTCCACTGATGCAGATGCTAGGTTCTAGTTCCCTCCCAGGGCCCCAAACATCCTGCATTTGGTATAACACACCTGCAGTTTAGGGCACATACCTGAGAAGTGTGAATTCCTGGGATTTAAGAAAGGTCCTTAAACCATAACAAAAATGAAACTTTCTAGAGCTTTATAGAGAGTTCTAAAGCTGCACGTGATCTCCAAAATTATCTGTTTAGTATGAGGCAGTGGCAGTGAAGAAAAAAATGAATTCAACCTTTTGGACCCAGGTGTGAGTTTCATCTGGTATTAGTTTGCTGTGTGATTTGGGGCAGATGACTTCAACCCCCTGAAAAAAATGTAAGACAAAAAGTTTACCAGGACTACCTACAGGTGTGTGTGTGTGTGTGTGTGTGTGTGTTGGTCACTCATTCGTATCTGACTTTTTGTGACCCTATGAACTGTAGCCCATCAGGCTCCTCTGTCCATGGAATTCTCAAGGCAAGAATACTTGGAGTGAGTTGCCATTCCCTTCTCCAGGGGATCTTTCCAACTCAGGGATTAAACCTAGGTCCCCTGCATTGCAGGTGAATTCTTTACTGTCTGAACCACCAAGGAAGCCCCACTTACAGGTGTAGGACAGAGAAATACTCTGAAGTTACGATCTCTACAAAAGTATATTTCTATCATCTTTCTTTCATCATAAGAGAGGCAGGGGAGAAAAGCCTCTTTCTTTCCCTCCTAGGTTGTATCCAATTTCTCTGGCTCTATTTATAAATGGGATCCTTGAAAGAAATTTACCAGCACCAATTCCCTTTTTCTCTTGAATGCAGCTCATCTCTCTGACATCAACTCATCTGCCTCTCAGCAACATATGTGCCATCCAACCCCTCTCTTCTCCTTGGATGTCTCCTTCATTTGGATCCCAACACACATCACTATCTCCTAGTGTTCACCCTCCACTTCCACTGCTCCTCCTCCATCTCTTTTGGTTGCCATGGAACCAGAGGGAATAGAGAGTGGTAAGAATGGTAGGAGTGGTCTGCTCTAGAGTGCAGACAATAAAGGGATGATGTATTGTCTACAGAAATGGCAACTGAAAAATGTTTTTCATTATTGCCATGTGCTGGCGATTCCAAAGCACCTCAGTGAAAAAATCCTTCTCTCTGCTGATGAAGACCACCCCCACCATGCCCTTTCCCCTTTAGTGCATGTTAACTAGATTCTCCCCACTTCCCTAATCCAAAACTTTATAGTGCCTCAAAAGTCAGCCCTTAAACCTCTTCTCTCTTCCATCTATATTGACTCCTTTGAAGATCTCATTTAATTTTATTGCTGTAAATAGTATGTATCTATTGATGACAACCAGTTTTTATCTTCAACTTAGATAGCCTCGCTGAATCCAAGGTTCATATATTTAGTCACTACCCAACATCTCCAGTGCCTTCCTGGCCAAAATAAGCTCCAGATGCTCTTTCAAAAACCTGTTCCTCTCACGGTCTTCTCCATCTCAGATGAAGGCCGCTCCTTCCTACCAGTTGCTCCACAAATTCTTGGAGTCAAAAAAAAAAAAAAAAAATTCTTGGAGTCATTCTGGTCTCCTTCCTGTCTCATTACTCCCCCGGCAATCAATCAAACACAAGGTCTAAACACTTGTCAACATCTCCGCCATACCCGCTTGTCCAAGCCTCCACAGCAATCATCTGGATGATAGGAAAAGGTCAAAGTAAAATTAAAACTTGTCATTGTAAGGAGTCTCACTGAGCATCTGGGTTTAGTCCCCAAAATGACACAGTTAACACTTATACTTAGGGCTGCCCAACACAAATCACTACAGGTAGTAACCAGTGAAAGAGTTAAAGCCCCAGAGATCACTGGCCACCCGGCCTTGTGCACACTGTGTCCCCTTTCTGAGCCTCAGTTTCTCTATTTTGAATAAGTTAATTGCTTAAGTGATCTCTTCAAGACCCTTACAGGCAGAAAGATACTAAGAATATACCAAGCGTGCTAAAAATTACACTGCATTGTGGTGGGCCCACAGGGATGAATATTAGCACTGTCAAAACAAACTCAAATAGACACACACGCACGCACACATCCACAAAAGAAACATTTCCTTCCGCAACTAAGAACGATATAACCTTCAGAGCATGCAGAGGAAAATGATAGCCAAAATTAGCATCTTAAAAAAATAAACTACATAATCACTGAAGATGAGATTTTCTTAAAACTGTAGAACAATGAGATATAATGATAGCTGTCATAAGAGAGGAAATTGCAGGAGTCAATTTGAAAGGATTTGGGAGTGTTCCCTCCTCCCATTGAGATTTGGTTTTCCACATACCACAGTAAGACAGAAAAGCTAAAATATTTCCCTAGGGCCATTGTGATCAGTGCCTCATAACACTGTTGACATTAAGAAAGTGTCATTCAGCCCCAAATGAAAGCCAGAGCACGTGTCAGGCTCCATGTAGTCATCTCCTCCAATTTGCATATCAGTGTTCAGTTAACAAGGCCCCTTTATGTACAAATTCTCATTCGTCCTCTAAAAATAGTTTGATGAAGCCTAGATATCACTATGAAATCTCTCTGTCTCTCAGATGAATTGAAAATATCCCTCCCAATCTCCCTGCAAGAAAGAAGCACCTTTTCTTGGCAGCTTAGGAAACACATTCACTTCTCTTGGCTTTTTGAGATAAGGTGTGACCTGCCTGGGCTGGGGGGTGGGGGGCCTGCAGTAGAGGGAGAGAAAAGGAGGCATCAGATCTAATCTTGGCCTCAGTCTGCAGATCAAACTTGAACAAATCACTTCAATTCACTAAGCTTCAGTTCCTAAGCCACTGAATAGAGAAAATTACTTCTATCCCACCATTCTTACAGTGCAGTTAAGATCAAAATCAATAGAGAGATAAGTATGTCAGGGGATTTTATAGGCTGAAAAATGCTGGTCTACAAATATCATCAACCCTGAGCAGTAAGGAAAAATGGAACATTTTTTTCATTGGGTCACAGAGAATATGATTCTAGATGGAAGTACAAGGCAAGGGTGGAGGGGACCTGAGACACAAGTTGGGGACAAGATAAATCAGTTCATAGAGAGAAGCCCCATCTCTTTGTGGAGCCAGTGGAAAACCAGCTGGCCTTACCTGGCTAGACTCTTGCTGGTACTCAAGGATGTTTTCTCCCTGGACGAAGGGGGCCAGACCACAGACAGTGGCCAGTGGAGCTGTAGTTGGCTCAGAGGAAGTCAAACAAGAGGGTGTTCTTGTGCTCTCACCCCACTCAAGCTGAAAAAGTCTTGCTGACCGACAGGGCTGAGGCTGATGTGATCAACCTTCAACAAAGGGTCAAATGAAAAGACCGGGGATGTTTACAAGGAGGAACTCCACCTGTCAGAGGCGGGGAACTGGGTTTGTGGGAGGGGCCTTTCCTGTTCTACAATGACACATCTCTCTCTTCTGTCCTCTGTCTCAAGAAGTCCTGGATTTTTCTGCCTACTCCCTCTTTGATTCAACTCTCCTGATGGGATGGACAGAAGCAGCCTGCCATCCACTCCTCCCCAGCATCTGTACAGTAAGAAAGCTTAACCTTGAAGACTATGCTTCTTTTATTAATGTTAATAAATAAACATTATTTATTAATGGATTGTTTTTTGGATATTTATGATTTTGAGCATCATCACTTTCAGCTCAGGAGAGGAGAGGCATGAAGAGCAGTATGTCTATGAGAACAAACACAAACTGTTTAGTCAGTATTCTTGGTAGAGTACTTGCCACATGACACTGTTTTCCTTTTAAGTGGATGTCCCTTTTACTAGACTGTGAGTTCCTTGAGAGCAAGGACCACATTTTATTTTCCTATAGATTCTCCACAATGCCCAACATGTGGCAAGCACTTAATAAAAACCTATTGAATGATCAGTTAGTATATAGTTAGCTAGAGGGGTGGGATGGGGGTGGGAAAGAGGTTCAAGATGGAGGATATATATACTTATGGCTGAATCATGCTGTTGTACAGCAGAAACCAACACAACATTGTAAATCAATTATCCTCCACTTAAAAAGAAATTTAAAAACAAATATATAAAGAAGGCCTAATGATAGGCAATGGGCTTCCTTGGTGGCTCAGATAGTAGAGAATCTGCCTGCAATGCAGGAGATCCAGGTTCAATCCTGGGTCAGGAATATCCCCTGGGGAAGGGAATGGCAACCCACTCCAGTATTCTTGCCTGGGAAATCCTATGGACAGAGGAGCCTGGCAGGCTACAGTCCATGGGGATCCCAAAGAGTTGGACACAACTGAGTGACTAACACTCAGTGATAGTAAAGAGAGGATCAACATATAGATTTGCTTTAAGTTTTTATTGGATTTATGAAAATACTTAGCTGATGCTGCTTTCATTTGATTCAATAAATGAAAACATTTCTCTTCAAAACAAATGTGCGTGCATGCTAAGTCACTTCAGTCGTTTCTAATTCTTTGCAACCCCATGCACTGTAGTCCACTAGACTCCTCTGTCCATGGGATTCTCCAGGCAAGAATACTGGCATGGGTTGTCATGCCCTCCTCCAGAGGATCTTCCTGACTCAGGGATCCAATCCATGTCATTCAGGTCTCCTGCATTGGCAATTGGGTTCTTTACCACTAGCCCCACCTGGGAAGCCCCAAACAAACATTTCTCTTATAAAAAAGAATTATCTATTTAATGAATCCTGTTCTGCCATTTAATGGCTTTGCAACCTGTGGAAAGCCATATATTAACTATTCTAAGCTGATATTTCTATAAATTGGGGATATCATTCCTCTTTCCAAGATGCGGATGCAATTTGCAAGGCAGCCTATCAAAATGAATATAGGATAAGACTTAACATGGCAACACTTGCTAGAAAATGTAATTGAATATTAATGTATTGATCTGAGGGATTCCTTGGTAGCTTGGTCTTCCCTGGTGACTCAGATGGTAAAGAATCAGCCTGTAATGCAGGAGACCTGGGTTCGATCCCTGGGTTGGGAAAATCCCCTGGAGGAGGAAATGGCAATCCACCCCAGTATTCTGGCCTGGAGAATTCCATGGACAGGGAAACTACCAGGCTACAGTCTATGGCGTCACAGAGTTGGACACGACTAAGTGACTTTCACTTCACTGGTAGCTCAGTTGGTAAAGAATCTGCTTGCAATGCAGGAGAGCCAGGTTTGATCCCTGGTCGAGAAGATCCCCTGGAGAAGGAAATGGCAATCCACTCCAGTATTCTTGCCTGGGAAATCCCATGGACTGAGGAGCCTGGCAAGCTACAGTCCATGGGGTTGCAAGAGTCAGACACAATGATCTTGAAACCCAAATAAGAGTTTACTACTTAGAGAGTCAGTGTAAAGTAAAATATGAGCTGTGAAGAGAATCATGGGTCCACATGATTTTTTACAAGTCTCCACAATGTCTATGGCTTCCCATGTGGTTCAGTGATAAGGAATCCACCTGCCAGGGCAGGAGACACAGGAGACGTGGGTTCAATCCCTGGGTTGGGAAGATCCTGTGGAGGAGGAAATGGCAACTCACTCCAGTATTCTTGCCTGGAAAATCCCATGGACAGAGAGAGGAGCCTGATGGGCTACAATCCATGAGGTCACTAAGAGTCGGACACAACTGAGCAACTATGCACCACACATACAATGCCTGTGATGTAATCAGTTTATGCTTTCATTCAACAAGTAGTTAACTGAGCAAGGATATTGGCCATTGTCAGTTCTCAGAGCAGACAAGGATAGGAAAATGCACTAGACATAGTCTCTGGCATAAGGAGTTCAGGAAGATGAAATATACAGAAAATGATGAGCACCTGAGATGAGAACAAGAGCTGTGGGAAGCCACAGGAAAGAGCAATCTCTGGACGCTTCATAGAGGAAGAGGCAGCCTCAGCTCTAGGGGTTGTAAAGAAGAGCTGGAATTTCAATAAGTGCCGATGGTGGAGCTGGATATACATGTTAACTGTGAGATGGACTTAGCCACCGTTCCCTGACCTCACTGATTTATGTCCTCCTTAATATAGACTCCAGGATGAAAAGCATTTCACATAACTGGTATGTAGGTCACACCACTTACACGCCACAAAACTACAGGGCAATTAGAAATAATTGCGAGACAAATACTGTTCCCACTTGGCTCCAAGTGTCTTTATGATGGCTCAGGATGAGGGCAAAAATAGAGAAGGAGCATAAAGATGCTGAATCCCAGCCTGATCATTTAAGAGTGGGACCAACCGATGTATTGCTATTGAAGTTACTGCTGTATCGAGTTAGTTTAAAGGGCAAGAGACTGTGAAAAGACACCACGGGTCCATGTGGCAGCTATCTAATGATCACTGGGCTTCTAGGGGCTGCCGAACCCTCCTCCCAGCTCCTGCTACACTCCTGTCACAATCCACCCAGCAGGAACTGAGCAGGAAGCGATCCATCCAGAAAAAAACATGAGCAGAAGAAAGAACATCACAGAAAACACAGGCTCTGGTTCCTCATCTGCCACTCATGGGGAGTGCCACTCATCTGCAAGTAGCTTGCTGCTGCTGCTAAGTCACTTCAGTCGTGTCTGATTCTGTGTGACCCCATAGATGGCAGCCCACCAGGCTCCCCCATCCCTGGGATTCTCCAGGCAAGAACAATGGTGTGGGTTGCCATTTCCTTCTCCAATGAATGAAAGTGAAAAGTAAAAGTGAAGTCGCTCAGTCGTGTCCTAGTCTTTCCCAAGCCTTGGTTTCCTCTTCTGTGCGATGGGAATTATAATACAGATCTTACTCCTATCCCTGGGTGAAATTCTGGAGGTGATGCCAGCCCTGTAAATGCCAACATTTGGGCCTGAATGGGCAGTGCTATTATGATGGGACATATGATGACACTGGATTTGCCTCATGTCTACTGTTTCCAGTTATATCACAAGCTATGTACAGATCTCCCGGTGGATGAGAATAGAATCACCAGTCGAGCTGCAGAGAATCACAGAAAACGTGTACTGGGTAGGCACTTAGGCGCGCCAACCCTTCTCCCTCTTCTGCAACAGCCTTTATGACTGATTCCCCTTCCTCCTCTATTTCAATCCCGCGCTCCCTGGGAGGGAATGTAGGTTGTTTCTTGTTTGGGTAAGGGAACACTAGTTCATTAGACCTCCTCCCTTCCTGCCGTTTTTCAGATGGAGACAGAGAAACACCCCATGAACACACAGCTGGCCCTCATCCTGGCCTCTGCAGGGCTGTTCTCTTTCATACATGCTGGGGGCAGCAGACGGGCAAGAGAAAACATGAGGCGGCATGGATCCTCACTATATCTGAACCAGAACCACCTCCACTCTAGGTCCCCCCCCTCAACACACACACCCTGGTGCAGAGAAGGATTGGTATATAGCCATGCATCACTAGGGTAAAAAATAGATTCTGTCTATAAGAATCCCACATCCCCACTCCCCAGCTATGCGCTCTCCCCAGGAGCCTTTTGGGAAAGAGGAACACAGCAATGATGAATAGATCCAGGCAGCAGTTGCTGAAGCAAATAGGAACCAGCAGGCCAATTATCAACCAGAAGTACAATGAATATATTATAATGAATTTCTCCTTCTCTGGAGTTCCAATAGCACACAGCAGGCATCACTAGTATTATTCTTAATTGTGGTTAGTTTCCTCTCATGATAGTAGTTGTCTACTTTCTGTAGACAGAATAGGGGTAGGGGTGATGTTTTAAACATTCTTTTCAGGATTTAGTATAATAGAGGAGCTAGAGGTACCACCCAGTAAGACAACAGAGGTACCCAAAAGATGCCTGATAGATGGAAGAATGCACAAATGCATGAATATATGATCTACTATCTCCTTTCCTGGCTCCATGAGATCTTGATGCCTGAGAGATGGCAAGCAGGAGAAAGAAGCAATAAGCTCCTCTGTGATTTTGACATGGAACTAAACTCAGCCCAAAGCATCTTTTTTCCTCTCTCTATTTACTCTGGACAATCTGTCCTTTATCAGATGACCTCAAGTCTGGTTGGAAATAGGCATATTTTATTGGAAACTATCATCCTCTTCCAGTTTTGTTTTGCTGAACAGACATTTGTCTGCTTTGTTGTATGTTGTGCATCCAGTGGGACTCAGACAAATTGCTTCAGCTTTCTAAACTGTTTTGTTTCTTCCATTCAATTATCCTTTATCCCTTTTCCTTCCTGCACCTCACTCTTATTCCCAAGTTCCCATTTAATCCACAATGAGAGGACACAATTGTGCTGTTACTCAGCTTCAGGCTGAGAAAGAACATGGAAGCTGGAAGGTCTGAGATTTAGATCCCATTTGTCACCAACAAGTAGTGTGACCTTCTACCAATCACCTTTGCTATCTGGGCCTGCGTCTCTTAGGCAAAATAACATTTGCCACAGAATCTAAAAGCAATTGCTTGAAACTCTCAGGGCCCCAAGCTGTAGTCATCCTTGTGCTATCTTCCACATTTAGTGCAGCTTGGGAAGACTTCTCGTTTTTGGCTTGGGTTGGAAGCAGCGGTCTGGTGTTTATTGGCTGAGTGAAGTCCCTACCCTCTCTACCTCAGATCCCCACTCCACACCTTGAGCCACCACCACCCAGAGCAGACTCACAGGACTGAAATCTGAAAGTGGCACATGCCCTGGCATACAGAAGGGCCCCACACATGGTTTTGCTCTGCTGTCACCATTTTGAGAGTCTTGATAATTCCAGACCACTGTACCTGTCTCCTGAGAAACCTGTATGCAAGTCAAGAAGCAACAGAACTTTACAAGAACAAATGACTGGTTCAAAATTGGGAAAGGAATAAGACAAGGCAGTATATTGTCACCTTGCTTATTTAACTTATGTTCAGAGCACATCATGAGAAATGCTGGGCTTGATGAATCACAGGCTGGAATCAAGATTGCTGAGAGAAACACCAACAATCTCAGATATGTAGACGATATCACTGTAATGGCAGAAAGTGAAGAGAAACTAAAGAGCCTCTTGATGAAAGTGAAAGACGAGCATGAAAAAGCTGGCTTGAAACTCAACATTCAAAAAACTAAGATTGTGGCACCCAGTTCCATCACTT
Organism: Bos mutus; assembly: GCF_027580195.1. Lineage (NCBI taxonomy): Eukaryota > Metazoa > Chordata > Mammalia > Artiodactyla > Bovidae > Bos > Bos mutus. The sequence goes on from NC_091617.1 coordinate 77,244,740, forward strand.
CACAGCATATTGATGGGGAAAAAATGGAAACAGTGGCAGATTTTATTTTCTTGGGCTCCAGAATCAATGTGGATGGTGACTGTGGCCATGAAATTAAAAGACGCTTGCCCCTTGGAAGAAAAGCTATGACAAACCTAGACAGCATATTAAAAAGCAAAGACATCACTTTGCCGACAAAGGTCAATATAGTTAAAGCTATGGTTTTTCCAGTAGTTATGTATGGATCTGAGAGTCTGACCATAAAGAAGGCTGAGCACCGAAGAACTGATGCTTTTGAACTATGGTATTGGAGAAGACTCTTGAGAGTCCCTTGAACTACAAGGAGATCAAACCAGTCAATCATAAAAGAAATCAACCCTGACTATTCATTGGAAGGACTGATAGCTGAAGCTCCAATACTTTGGTCACCCAATGTGAAGAGTCAACTCATTGGGAAAGACTCTGATTCTGGGAAAGACTGAGGGCAGGAGGAGAAGGCGGCAGTAAAGGATGAGATGATTAGATAGCATCTGACTCAGTGGACATAAATTGAACAAACTCTGGGGGATAGTGAAGGATGGGGAAGCCTGGCATGCTACAGTCCATAGGGTCACAATGAGTTGGAAATGACTGAATGACTGAACAACACAATAATTTTTGAACGAAGGGCCTGAATTTTCATCTTGCACTGGGATCTCAAACTGCATCAACATTCCTGCCCCTCTCTTCTACACCCACTACCCCAAAGCAAGAGAACTAAGAAGCCTTAGGAAGAGGGAGACAATGGCACAACTCTGCCAGATAGGGATGGCTGTGAAGGGACCGCCCCAATGCACAGTCTAGCTGTGGAACGCCCTTCCTTATACATATACAACCTAAGAAAGGACAATGACATGAAACTTGCCACAGGCCCCACCCCTATCAACATCTTCCTTCTTGAGAGCCTCCTGAGCCTGACTCAGGCCAAGGAGTGGCTCACCATTCCTGCTAAGCACTGGGCTCCTCCCTACTTTCAGGTGGAAATGCAGGTTGCCTTGGAGTAGAACTAGTTTTCTGTGAGGATGGTTTCAGTGTGTCTGCCCTCTGATGCCCTCTTGCAACGCCTACTGTCTTACTTGGGTTTCTGTTACCTTGGACGTGGGGTATCTCTTCACAGCTGCTCAAGCAAATTGCAGCCGCTGCTTCTTACCTTGGACGAGGGGTATCTCCTCACCGCCGCCCCTCCTGACCTTGAACGTGGAATAGCTCCTCTCAGCCCTCCTGCACCCCCACAGCCACCGCTCCTTAAAGGTGGGGTAGCTCCTCCCAGCCGGCGCCCCTGGTCTCGGGTGTAGGGTAGCTCCTCCCGGCTGCCACCACTAGCCTCAGACATGAGGTAGCTCCTCTGGGCTGCTCCTGTGCTGCCACAGCCTGGCACTCTCGGCCACCGCCCCTGACCTCGGATGTGGGGTAGCGCCTCTGGGCCCTTCCTGTGCCATCGCAGCCTGGCACTCTCAGCCGCTGCCCCTGGCCTCGGACGTTGGGTAACTCCTCTTGGCTACCACCCCTCAGGCATGGGGTCCTCCCGGCTTCTGCCCCTGACCTCGGAGGTGGGGTAGCTCCTCTCGGTTGCACTACTGCACCGGTCACAGCCGCCTGCACTAACTCAATGAAACTAAGCCATGCCCTTGGAGCCACCCAAGAGGGGAGGGTCATGGTGGAGAGGTCTGACAGAATGTGGTCCACTGGAGAAGGGAATGGCAAACCACTACAATATTCTTGCCTTGAGAACCCCATGAACAGTATGAAAAGGCAAAATGATTGGGTACTGAAAGAGGAATTCCCCAGATCAGTAGGTGCCCAATATGCTACTGGAGATCAGTGGAGAAATAACTCCAGAAAGAATGAAGGGATGGAACCAAAGCAAAAACAATACCCAGTCGTGGATGTGACTGGCGATAGAAGCAAGGTCTGATGCTGTAAAGAGCAATACTGCATAGGAACCTGGAATGTCAGGTCCATGAATCAAGGCAAAGTGGAAGTGGTCAAACAAGAGATGGCAAGAGTGAATGTTGACATTCTAGGAATCAGCGAACTAAAATGGACTGGAATGGGTGAATTTAACTCAGATGACTATTATATCTACTACTGCGGGCAGGAATCCTTTAGAAGAAATGGAGTAGCCATCATGGTCAACAACAGAGTCCGAAATGCAGTACTTGGATGCAATCTTGAAAACGACAGAATGATCTCTGTTCATTTCCAAGGCAAACCATTCAAAATCACAGTAATCCAAGTCTATGCCCCAAACAGTAATGCTGAAGAAGCTGAAGTTGAACGGTGCTATGAAGACCTACAAGACCTCTTAGAGCTAACACCCAAAAGAGATGTCCTTTTCATTATAGGGGACTGGAATGCAAAAGTAGGAAGTCAAGAAACACCTGGAGTAACAGGCAAATTTGGCCTTGGAATATGGAATGAAGCAGGGCAAAGACTAATAGAGTTTTGCCAAGAAAATGCACTGGTCATAGCAAACACCCTCTTCCAAAAACACAAGAGAAGATTCTATACATGGACATCACAAGATGGTCAACACCGAAACCAGACTGATTACATTCTTTGCAGCCAAAGATGGAGAAGCTCTATACAGTCAACAAAAACAAGACCAGGAGCTGACTGTGGCTCAGACCATGAACTCCTGATTGTCAAATTCAGACTTAAAATGAAGAAAGTAGGGAAAGCCACTAGACCATTCAGTTCAGTTCAGTCGCTCAGTCGTGTACAACTCTGTGCGACCCCGTGAATTGCAGCACGCCAGGCCTCCCTGTCCATCGTCAACTCCCGGAGTTCACTCAGACTCACATCCATCGAGTCAGTGATGCCATCCAGCCATCTCATCCTCTGTCGTCCCCTTCTCCTCCTGCCCCCAGCATCAGAGTCTTTTCCCATGAGTCAACTCTTCGCATGAGGTGGCCAAAGTACTGGAGTTTTAGCTTTAGCATCATTCCTTCCAAAGAAATCCCAGGGCTGATCTCCTTCAGAATGAACTGGTTGGATCTCCTTGCAGTCCAAGGGACTCTCAAGAGTCTTCTCCAACACCACAGTTCAAAAGCATCAATTCTTCAGTGCTCAGCTTTCTTCACAGTCCAACTCTCACATCCATACATGACCATTGGAAAAACCATAGCCTTGACTAGACGGACTTTTGTTGGCAAAGTAATGTCTCTGCTTTTGAATATGCTATCTAGGTTGGTCATAACTTTGCTTCAAAGGAGTAAGCGTCTTTTAATTTCATGGCTGCAGACACCATCTGCAGTGATTTTGGAGCCCAAAAAAATAAAGTCTGACACTGTTTCCACTGTTTCCCCATCTATTTCCCATGAAGTGATGGGACCGGATGCCATGATCTTCGTTTTCTGAATGTTGAGCTTTAAGCCAACTTTTTACTCTCCTCTTTCACTTTCATCAAGAGGCTTTTGAGTTCCTCTTCACTTTCTGCCATAAGGATGGTGTCATCTGCATATCTGAGGTGATTGATATTTCTCCTTGCAATCTTTATTCCAGCTTGTGCTTCTTCCAGCCCAGCGTTTCTCATGATGTACTCTGCATATAAGTTAAATAAGCAGGGTGACAATATACAACCTTGACGTACTCCTTTTCCTGTTTGGAACCAGTCTGTTGTTCCATGTCCAGTTCAAATCCCTTGCTTTATGACCTGCAAGTAGAAATCTTAAGGGACTAGATCAGGTGGTCTGGGATTGATGATCTCTGGAGAATTTTCCACATTTACAGTGAGACAGGGAGTCAAAGGCTTTGGAATGGAAAAGAAATGCCAAAAATAAATGTTTTTCTGGAACTCTCTTGCAAATAGCATGATCCAGCGGATGTTGGCAATTTGATCAATGGTTCCTCTGCCTTTCTAAAACCAGAGTTCCAATATCTGGAAGAGATCATGGTTCCTCAGCAATCAGTGTGGCTTGAAGAAATTTGAAAGGAAAACAACAGAATAGGAAATGACTGCAATCTCTTCAAGAAAATTAGAGATTCTTTGGGAACATTTCTTTGGGATTGGAATGAAATAAAGGACAGAAATTCCAGGACCTAACAGAAGCAGAAGATATCAAATTTGCTGGCAAGAATTGACAGAAGAACTGTACAAAATCATCTTTCAAGATTTGGATAATCACGATGGTGTGATCAATCACCTAGAGCCAGACATCCTGAATGTGAAGTCAAGGGGCACTTGAATTCATCATTCCAGGAACAAAGTCTGGTGGAGGTGATTGATCACACCATCGTGATTATCTTGGTCTTGAAAGATGATTTTTGTACAGTTCTTCTGTGTACTCAATATGCCAGCAAATTTGAAATCTTCAGCAGTGGCTGTTAGGACCATAACAATTTCTGTCCTTTATTGAATCCCAAAGAAAGGCAATGAAATGAATGCCTTGGGATTATAATTTTCTTGAAGTCATCTCTAGTCACTAGTAAAGTGTTGTTTTCCTTTTATTTCTTTACAGGCTGATTGCTGAGGAAGGCTTTCTTAACTCTTCTTGATATTCTTTGCTGGTTTTAGAAAATGCAGATATCTTTCCTAGAGTCCTTTTGCCAACATCCGCTGGATCATTTCAAAGCTATTTGAGTTCCAGAAAAATTTTCTTTTCTGGCATTTCTTTTCCATTCCAAAGGTCTTGATCCCTGTCTCCTGTACAATAAACTGTGGAACCTCCATCCAAGTTCATCAGGCACTGTATCTACCTGATCTAGTCCTTGAGAATTTCTCATTCCAGGTGTATAATCATAAGGGATTTGATTTGGTCATGGAACAACAGACTGGTTCCAAATAGGAAAAGGAGTACGTCAAGGCTGTATATTGTCACCCTGCTTTTTTAACTTATATGCAGAGTACATCATGAGAAACTCTGGGATGGAAGAAGCACGAGCTGGAATCAAGATTGCAAGGAGAAATATCAATCACCTCAGATATGCAGATGACACCACCCTTGTGGCAGAAAGTGAAGAGGAACTCAAAAGCCTCTTAATGAAAGTGAAAGAGGAGCGTGAAAAAGTTGGCTTAAAGCTCAACATTCAGAAAACGAAGATCATGGCATCTGGTCCCATCACTTCATGGGAAATAGATGGGGAAACAGTGGAAACAGTGTCAGACTTTATTTTTTTGGGCTCCAAAATCACTGCAGATGGTGACTGCAGCCATGAAATTAAAAGACGCTTACTCCTTTGAAGCAAAGTTATGACCAACCTAGATAGCATATTCAAAAACAGAGATATTACTTTGTCAACAAAGGTCCATCTAGTCAAGGCTATGGTTTTTCCAGTGGTCATGTATGGATGTGAGAGTTGGACTATGAAGAAAGCTGAGCACCGAAGAATTGATGCTTTTGAACTGTGGTGTTGGAGAAGACTCTTGAGAGTCCCTTGGACTGCAAGGAGATCCAACCAGTTCATTCTGAAGGAGATCAGCCCTGGGATTTCTTTGGAAGGAATGATGCTAAAGCTAAAACTCCAGTACTTTGGCCACCTCATGCGAAGAGTTGACTCATGGGAAAAGACTCTGATGCTGGGGGCAGGAGGAGAAGGGGACGACAGAGGATGAGATGGCTGGATGGCATCACTGACTCGATGGAACTCCGGGAGTTGATGATGGACAGGGAAGCCTGGCGTGCTGCGATTCATGGGGTCGCAAAGAGTTGTACATGACTGAGCGACTGAAATGAACTGAACTGAACTGAACTTGGAGCAGAAACCATCCAGACACCACCCAACATCACAGAGCTGGACAGGATCTCAGAGCAGAACCCAGGCAGCTATCACAACCCAGCTTCCGGTATCAGTGAAACAAAGTGCCCCAGGTTAGAGAATGGACTGACTCAAGTGCACACTGTGAGTCAGTTTCCCAGGCTGCTTTTGGCATTAATTCTCTTTCGGATATCTTCCTCTTTCTATATATTGGAGATCTGCAAAGAAAATCAAACAAACAAACCTGTTTTTCTGTCACACAGATAACATACTCCCACACCCAATGCAGAGACTTGCAGATTCTGATGCTCAATTTATATTGGCCAAATTAAATGAAAGATGACCCTGGTATCTTAAAACTGCAACAAGATGAAATGATCACCTTGGCTCTCTTCTATCCCAAATTCTTCTGAAAGCCTCAGTCATTTCACATGTCTCAGTGGGAAAGAAATCTAAGGAGGAGGCAAAGCTTGACAAAATTTAAACATGTCAATAAAGAGTGTGTGATAAACTACAGTGCAAACAGAGACAAACTTTTGAAACATTGAGACCTGAAGGAAAATAGGAAGAGCGCTAGTTAGGATGAAAGGGATTATACATCTGTGTGGGCACAGAGAATTACTTCTGGGTCTTAGTTCACTAGCTCTCTGGGTGCTCTTAGGCAAGTGCATCTCTGGGAAAGTTTCTCTCTGGCCTTTGGCTTCCTGGTCAACCACCTGAGGAAGCTTGGACACACACAGAGTGAAGTCCCTTTGAGGGCTGGCATTCTGTGGTTCTAAGTATCAACTGTTATCACCTCCATATCAGTGTCAGGACTTTCAGACTGATTTGCAGAGGAAGATTACCTTCCAGAACCTAAGTTAGTGAAAAATAATGAAAGCAGCAAAAGAATTCAATTCAGAAATTTGAGTTCTGACTATAGGGAGTGATCCAGAGAAGAAACTGCTATGGAATTCTGATCCAAAGAGAGAACACATTTCTGAGGGACAAAAGTATGTTGGGGTGAGTATCTGAGGAGGGACCTTGGGCAAGGTGGCTCCCATTCCCCAGTGACTCAGTTTGGACTGACCGACCCTTCCCCCCTCAAGCACAGTCTAGTCACTCTGCTCTGCTGGAATGTGTGATGATGAAGAGAACAGTAGACTCTAAGGGTAAGACCATGTTACTGAATAGGTTTGAACAGTAGACCAAGGTGTTCTTAATTTTCATATTTATTATGTTTTAGGGACCATGTTCTATGACTGTCATGACATTTGAGGAGTTCCTGTGAGCTGTGTCCAATGGCAAACAAGACAACCTTGAATAGCCTCCCCAAGTCCCATGGGGAAGGAGAAAGAATGTGCCTTTTCATCTGACTTGGTCCCTGACCCAGCCACACTCCTGCCATGTGGGCGATGTGGCACATCAGCAATTTTCTGTGACATCTGAACCAAAGCTAGAACCACAGTGTGGGCTTTGTGACCCAAGTCTCAGGCCAGACCTTCAGCACAGGGCATCCTTTAAGGCCAGGGCCAGGAACGACAGCCCTGAAGATAACATCTGATGTGTGAGCAGAGTCTGTACCACTCGCCTGAGAACTTGCCATTAAAAATGAATATTAAATAGGAAAAGGAGTACATCAAGGTTGTATATTGTCACCCTGCTTATTTAACTTATATGCAGAGTACATCATGAGAAATGCTGGGCTGGAAGAAGCATAAGCCGGAATCAAGATTGCCAGGAGAAATATCAATAACCTCAGATATGCAGACGATACCACCCTTATGGCAGAAAGTGAAGAGGAACTAAAGAGCCTCTTGATGAAAGTGAAAGAGGAGAGTTAAAAAGTTGGCTTAAAGCTCAACATTCAGAAAACGAAGATCATGGCATCTGGTTCCATCACTTCATGGCAAATAAATGGGGAAACAGTGGAAACAGTGGCTGACTTTATTTTTGGGGGCTCCACAATCACTGCAGATGGTGATTGCAGCCATGAAATTAAAAGATGCTTACTCCTTGGTAGGAAAGTTATGACCAACCTAAACAGCATATTAAAAAGCAGAGATATTACTTTGTCAACAAAGGTCTGTCTTGTCAAGGCTATGGTCTTTCCAGTAGTCATGTATGGATGTGAGAATTGGACTATAAAGAAAGCTGAGCACCGAAGAATTGATGCTTTTTAACTGAGCTGCTGGAGAAGACTCTTGTGAGTCCCTTGGACTGCAAGGAGATCCAACCAGTGCATCCTAAAGTAGATCAGTCCTGGGTGTTCATTGGAAGGACCGATGTTGAAGCTGAAACTCCAGTACTTTGGCCACCTGGACCAAAGAGCTGACTCATTTGAAAAGACCCTGATGCTGGGAAAGATTGAGGGCAGGAGGAGAAGGGGACCACAGAGGATGAGATGGTTGGATGGCATCACCGACTCAATGGACATGAGTTTGAGTAAACTCCGGGAGTTGGTGATGGACAGGGAGGCCTGGCGTACTGCAGTTCATGGGGTCACAAAGAGTTGGACACAACTGAGCGACTGAACTGAACTGATTCCTGATTTACTAGATGAGAACCCCTGGGGTGGGCCCAGGAATCTCACTGTTAGGAAGTTTTCCCAGATAGCTGTTCTGCACATAAAAGCTTAAGAAGTAGAGTGTTTCACTTTCTCAGTCTACTCCCAGAAAACTCCAACAGGGAACAGACTGAAAAACTCAGGGACAGGAGCTTAGAGACTGAATCCATTCCTGCTGCAAGGAGGCAGTGGTGAAACACACACAGCTGGATGGTAGGCAGAGGGGAGGATGTAATAAAGTTAGAAGACAGGTAATTTGTACATAGGTGACCCAGAGCCCTTTAATTTCTGTCTCTCTCCTGACTGTAGGATGCAAGAGCTCCTAGGCGAGCTTTGAATTTCAGCATCTACATCCCAAATCCTTAGCTGGATTCCTATGCTCTCACTGCCTGATTAAACACAGGAGAAGTACTTGCTTAGCAACAATAATAAGAAAAAAAGATGCAAGGGACAGGGGCCAGAGCCACCTGCATGACGTGAAGGTTCACAGAAGAGAAAACCTGAAGGCTCTTGTGAAGGGAAGGAGTCTGGCCATCCATGCCTCTAAAGAGGAACCCTGCCATGTTCAGGGTGTGGAGCCAGTGAGGACAAGCTTCCTCTCCCTGGAGTTTTCGTAAAGCACCCAGGTGACGTGGAGACTGCAAAGGGAACCTGCCACACAACATGCCATATCCGTTCTCAGAGGGTGTCAACACCCTCCTTCCCACACCTGCTATTCCCAAATATCACAACCTGATTTTTTTCTCCAGCCTCCTGTCTTGATGACGACGATTAAATATTCATGGGATGCTGTGATGCCAGCATACTTTGTGAAATTTCAGAAACCTTTTTTTTTTTTTTAACGGAAACTTTTCTTTTTTCTTTCAGATGATCCCAGTTTTGAAGAGAGGTAGAAAGAATGACAAATGCCAGTAACTCAAAAACTAGAAACTGTACCAAAAAAGCTAGCATCCTAAGTTTTCACGATTGTGTTTCAAGCCTACAGTGCCCCACTTTAAGAAGAGGAAAGCGCAGAATCTAGAAATCAAAGATGCAGGAGTTGTTTCTACTACAAAAGAATTTTTCATTTTACCATGGGGTTCATTTAAATAGCAAAATTCCCAACTCTAGGTAAAATATTATATAAGCAAATTTATTTATGTATGTATTTATCATTTAATTATTATGCAAAAATGTGTTCACCTTATTTGAAAAAAAAATGTATATATTCTGAAATCAGAGTCTGCTAGCTAAAGGCATCATCTTACCCAGTAGTTTTCCAAATGAGCTTCTGGGAGCCCTGGGGTTTCTCCAAGATGCCTCTGGGGCCACCCTGAGACACAGGCTGGGCCTGCAAGGTGGAGCTAGGTGGTACCCATCTCAGATCACCCAGCACAATCTACTCCCCCCAGGTATATATCAGAGGTACATGTAATGTTTAGCTTCTAAGAAGTTGAGGGAATGTATCCAAAGCACTCACAGAAGCTTAATTCCTTAATTTTACATTTTGGAAAACTAATACAAAAACATGATTTCCCCAAAGTCATATTACATTTTAACTTCAGTCCAGTGTTTCCTCTTACACTGTAACTTGTTGCCTCACAGAACACTCAAAATTTGATTAAGGAAACTTGTTTGTCTCCTAGAAATGTTAGCACCTTAGTCTGAAACTAGTCAATAATTAAAATAACCAGAAGAACCAGCTCAGAAATAATCAGAAACTGAAGGTAAATTGCAAAACATTTTCTTGCTGAATAAGCCTGACATTCTCAAAGGTCTCCAGACGAGCTGGATAATGTCAGTGTTGATCACAGCTCCGTCTTGAATCACAACACAGATAACTTGAGCTAGCACCTTCTAAAATGTTATTCAAAATACCAGCTAAAGCAAGGTGCCTCCATCAAGCTGAATCGATGCTTCAGTGAGAAGTAGTCACACAGAGGAAAAAGTAGTAATGAGAACCTTATGTTGGATCAACTTGTGCCCTATATTTATTTATTTCTAATTATTCAACAAATACCTATGTGTTGCTTGCTCTGTGCTGGCAACTGTCAAAAGCGCCCTACAAATATTAATCATTTCATTCCTATAAAAATGCTATGAGGAGGGTACTATATATCATTGCCATTTTACAGGTGAGAAAACTGTTTACAAAGAGGCTGTGTATTGTACTTAGTCACTCAGTGTCTGACTCTTTGCAACCCCATGGATTGTAGCCCACTAGGCTCTTCTGTCCATGGGGATTCCCAGGCAAGAATACTGGAGTGGGTTTCCATGCCCTCCTCCAGGGGATCTTCCCAACTCAGGGATCAAACCCAGGTCTCCTGCATTGCAGGCAGATTCTTTATCAGCTGAGCTACAAGGGAAGCCCCACAAAGAGACTAAGTGACCCTTAGTCACAACTAGTACACAGCTGTTCAGAGTGACAAGTCTCAGAGACACACCCCTAGGTCACATGCAACACAAAAGGTGCTTTATCACCATTTGTGACATAGCAAGCTTCCCCAAATTTACCCCAAGACCTCTAAAAGCAGAGCCTATTAGAATCTATGCCATTAATATCGTTACTGGGCTTCCCAGGTAGCTCTAGTGGTAAAGAACCTGCCTGCCAATGTGGAAGACATGAGACGCAGGTTCAATCCCTGGATTGGGAAGATCCCCTAGAGAAGGAAATGGTCAACCCACTCCAGTATTCTTCCCTAGAGAATCCCATGGACAGAGGAGCCTGGCGGGCTACAGTCCATAGGATCAAAAAGAGTCAGACATGACTACAGTGACTGAGCAATGTCATTATTAACAATCAGCTGATAATATCATCTAATATTAATGCCTTTTACTCTGCCAGCACTGCATTAATATTAATACTTACGGACATCACAAGTCTACCAGGGAAATATCATCGTTAGACCCATTTTGCTGCTGAGGGAAGAAACACAGAAAGGTTACGAAATATGTCAAAAATCATGGGAACCTAAAAAGGTAGAATTGGAATTCAAAAGCAGATTTATCTCACTACATGATGTGTATCCTAGCAGAGTTCTTTAATTGACTCCTGCAGATTTGTTCGTTTTGCCCACAGTGTTTTTTACAATTTTTTTGAATGAGATGCTAAAATCGACTAATTGAGAAGCTTCAATGAAAAATCCAGAATTGCTAGATGCTTCCCTCTTTAGAGGAGGTTTCCACTTCTCCATCATCACACATCCAGCCAGCTTCCTGTCTTTATGCTATTAGCCTGCCTCCTTGAAGCACTTGAGCTTGAGCCATTGAGCAGGATACTCCAGGAGGCTCCAGAGGTACTCTGCAAGTGATCCCTGGCAGACCCCTCAGACTTTTTCAAACTTGAGAAATGAATGGACCCATTTACAAGGAAAAAAAAAAAAATAGTGGCATGAAACTCTGAAATACATTAAAAACCTTTGAGAATCAGCAGAGCTGTATTCAAAAGTCACTATATTAAAATGTAATCGCTGTGACCTACACAGATATTTTCAACTGCACACCATAAAAAGTGATACAACTTGTCGTTTCTCCTAACACTGAAAAAGTACAAAATTTTAAAGCTTCTATAGCATAATGCTTTCAAGGGTAATCATCCATGATGTAACATGGATCAATCTTTTGTTTCTTTTTAGGGCTAAATAATTATTCCACTGTTTGGCTAGGCCAGATTTTGTGTATCCATTCATCCATCTAGGTTTGCCTGGGGCTGGGGGAAGGAGAAGTGGCAGTGATGCTTAATAATTATGGATTTCCTTTTGGGATGATGGAACCAGATAGACAATGGTTGCACAACACGTAAATACATTTGATAGTTAAATGGTAATTTTATGTTATGTGAATTTTACTGCAATTAAAAAAAAACTCTAATGGTACATGAAACTTCCAAAAAAAACTGACTTCAAAGAAACAGAAATCAAAGTTAACTTATTTAAGTTCCTTATTTGATAGACTTACATGTACTCTGATCTTTTTTAACCTAGAAACTAGCATCACTGATATGAACTGTTAGAATCTCATTGTGTTTACTTTAAATCCGTCTGCTCAATTCTCCTAGTTGTGTCTTATATTCATAGAAGTCTGGATTAAACTGTTTTCAAATGATTTCTGAGGCTTTTTCATCTCTGTGTCCTCACACATCTGCTTGACTTAGAATTTGGAATGCTGCCATACCAACCATCAAAGACCCAGGTAAATACCATTACCTGGTCATTACTAGAGTCAGATGTAAACATCACTTCTGACACAACTTACTGTATCATTCTTGCCCCACTCAGAAAAACTCTCAGTGTTTCCTCATTACAAACCAAACTGAGTACAAAATTATTATCCTGTCATTTAAAATGATTAACAATCATGCCTCACCTTTATTCCCCAGCATGTCCCTTCATATACCAATATATTCCATCCAAACCAAACTTTCACCATTCCCCAAATGTGTCTCATGCACTTCCACACCCGAGCCTTTTCTCAGGATGTTCCCTCTACCTGGAACCCCTACATCTAGAGGAAGTCTTCCCAGCTCTAGGAGTATTCCCAACTGACCTCTCCACTGAGCTTCCTCCAGTCGTCACCATCCTGCCACAGCTCAGGTGCTACCTGCCTCGATTTTGACCCTTTACATTCTTTCACCTCTTTTCCAGCATGAACAGTCTGTCTCATCGTGAAATTATTTCCAGACTGTGGAAATATGTATTTTAATCTGGGAACTCTTTGAGAGAAGAACTGTCACATTAATCATGGTAAGTACCATCATCTCTGGCATATAATAGGTGCTCAGTTAACATTTATTTCATGGAAAGGAATGCCATAAAATGAAACAAATAAAAGGTTAAAAAAAAAAAAAAAAACAGATAAAGAACCTAGGCACAATCATTGCATTTAACTGTCAGGATTTTGGCTTCCCAGATGGCTCAGTGGTAAAAGAATCTGCCTACCAATGCAGGAGACACCAGTTTGATCCCTCAGTTGGGAAGATCCCCTGGAGGAGGAAATAACAACCCAATCTGGTATTCTTGCCTGGAGAATCCATGGACATGGAAGCGTAGCGGGCTACAGTCCTTGGGGTTGTCACAAAGAGTCGGACATGACTCAGCAACTTAGCACACATGCATGTCAGGATTCTGAGCCTAGAAAATAAAATCTTTTGTACAGTCAAAACACCTGAGGAAAAAATTGGGTTGGCCAAAAAATCCATTGGGTTTTCTGTAAGATGTTATGGAAAAACTCAAATAAAATTTTTGGCCACCCTAACAGTTGGTGTGGAAAGGCAGGCAGATGTGGATAAGAAGAACAGAAGGATGAACTGACTATTTATTAAGCTGAGAGCGCAAGTGCTCTCCTGGGCAGTTGATGTATTTGTATCATTGGGTTCTCACAAGATCCCTCCATTTGATGGCTCAAGAAACTGAGGAGAAACAAGAGGGAATGCGCAAGTTGCCCAAGGCCACACAGGTAGTCGAAGGCCTGTCTCCCCATACTGTGCTGTCTCCCCATTCCGCACTGTTTCTCATAACAAAAGAAAGGGCAGAGAGGACATGCCAATTCCCTCTAATCTTGCCCTCCATGGTGATCTACCTCAGCTGCTGCTGCTGCTGCTACCAAGTCGCTTCAGTCGTGTCCGACTCTGTGTGACCCCATAGAAGGCAGCCCACCAGGCTCCACCGTTCCTGGGATTCTCCAGGCATGAACACTGGAGCAGGTTGCCATTTCCTTCTCTGATGCATGAAAGTGAAAAGTGAAAGTCAAATCGCTCAGTTACATGAAACTTTTTAAAGTAATAATAAATGCTAATACTGCTATATCCACCATGTACTCAATGAATAGGCACTTTACACACACTGTCCTAAATTTTCCAACCATCCCATGAGGTGGGTATTATACATATCATTATGAGGAAGGAAACTGAAGTTGTTATGTGTTCAGAGTCATGCAATAGTACAAAGCCAAAGATCCTACCCAGATCTCTATGGGGTGCCTTTTCTCAATAGATTCCAGCCATAAGGAATTCTCAAAAAAAAAAAAAAAAACCTAGATGGAATCAGTGTTTTGAATAGGAAAGACACAAGAATTTTCCATTTGGTAATCTGTATTTTTATCCCCAGAGAAGAACATACATGGAAACAGGTCTGGCAGGTAAAGAAGTTGGGACAACACCAGCATCCCAGCGCTTGCTCTGAGCTTTCACCTTTCCCTGGAGCTCTTTTATTTTGACTCCCGTTGCCACCACCAAGTTAAGTTCCCATCTCTTAGGGCTGGGGAGGCAGAGAAGATGAGGGAGAAATACTTTCCCTCTTTTCCTCTCAGCTCAAGGTAAACACTCCTTGTTTTTCTTTGGACAACTGAGACAGGCTGACATACTCAAGATGAAATTTATCAAACACTAAGAAAAACCTAAATGTAAATAAAGAAAATAAAAACATCACAAAATAGATGACTGGTCCTAAGACTTTTAATGAAAGAAGGAGTTTACTGAGCACCAAAGTCTATTGCATCCCCAAACATTATCATAAATAATAAACCAGCATCAGCACATTGCATGGGGTCCCACCCACTTGATGGCCAAGTGGCATTCTCTTCCAACTGTGAAGAAGAAATCACCCAATCAAATCCCCAGAATCAACTCACAGACCACCTAGGGGCCTCCCACCTAGTTTTATTCTTCTTTCAGAAAAATCAGCTCATAGATCATTTGTCAAGAGGAACTAACTGACATTCTGGACATTTATAAATCCCAACGAGGTCTGCAGCCCTTCTCAGTTGGGGCTGACAGCTCTACCCACTTCCTTCTCAGCCTTCAGTCGACCCCTCCACCCATCAGCCCACCCACCCACCAGAGACGTATTCCTCTGAAATTTGAATTTTAGAGTTTATTATGACATGAAGCAGAGAGTAGCAGTATCTGAGAAGGCCACCTCCTACGCTCCTTTGCCATGCTCACAAGATTTATGACAGTAGAGCTTCACAGCTCACAAATTCCATGGAAAAACATTCTATCAAAGCATCACCTACCACAAGAGTTTACCCCCAGGACTGTGGGCATGAATCTGCGGGACCTGAGAGAAACAGAAGTCCTGCTTCTCGCTTCCCAACCCACAGTGCACTCCTAAGACCAAGAATAACAAGAGGACTGAGAACCACCAGCCACTGAATCAAATCATTCCTCTTTGGGACTCATGGCTGACTTCAGGTTGCTGGTAATAACAATGACAAGAACATGCAAATAACAGTATTGGCATGAGCAAACGCTGCTGCCTTATATTAGCCTATAAAAGCTGCTCATCTCTCATCTTAACTGGGCTTCCTGTCAGTTCTAAGGAAACACCAGCACTGGTCCTTCGTCTTACCAGCCTATTCTTTCAGAATTCTCTCTCACTTTCTCCCATCTTTCCCCTCTCTATGACCCTGACACACCACGTTTGCTTATGTTTCTCTATTTTTGTCCATCTGATTCCTTCTACCTGAAACGCCACCTCGATGTCTTCCTTTATCTGATGAAATATGACATCTTTGGAGACCTATTCCCTGAAAAGCTTTTGTAATTCTCAGAATTGGTTCTTCCCTTGCCATCTCTTTATCTAAAAAGCTGGATAGAAGCTTTATTATCTTTTTTAAGTGCTTTGCTCAGATGACGTACCATTTAAAATATTTTGGAAGAGTATACTTTGATTTAACATTGAAGAAAAAAGTTGTGAGCACAGGATGGCACAGCCCCAGGGCAGTAGGGTGTAAATGTGGTATGAGTGGAGTACATTTTTATCATTAAAAGAATAACTTCCAGCCACTCTGAAGGAAATTTTGGAGACAATAAACTTTATTATCTTAACAACTTTCACAATAATTCTTTTTAAGAAGAAAATTGCCTTTGTCTAGGGCAAAAGGAAAAAAAACACCTTGATAAGCTCTTAGTACAGAAAATGTGCTTTTGAGGACAGCTTCAAAGAAGTGGGCAAACATCTACAGTGAAAATGAGAGTAATTTGGCTTTATTCTTCAGAAGAGGGAGAGAGAAAAGAAGACAACAGAGCTGTGAAAAGATGGGGACAAGACAGAACCCAGTAAGACAGAGACAAACTTTTGATTTTAGTAATTAACTATTACTAAATAAAAAAGGGCACTGTAATTCCATGTTGTTGGGGATGATGGTTTAAGAAAGGTAATGCCTGCCCTTCCCATTTGATGGTATTAAAAGACTTCAGGTCCACTTGATTTCTAGGAGCCTCATTTTCCCTAGTTGTCCAAGGGAAATAACAATCAAATCTAGTTCACAAGGGCTATTTGGGGGACTGAGTGATACACATTAGTAAGAACAGTTTGAAAACCAGGAAATAATGATAGTTACTATTTTCGGTATGAGATGGTTTGAGGGACCCTTTGATGGTGATGGTGAATGACTATGACATGACCACACGATTTCCCTTCCATCATAAAAGTTGTGGGAAGAGTCTTTGTCTTATAAATGTAGTCCATGAGAACCAAAAGAGTAATGTCACATTAATAAAGTCCTGCAGTAATTAAATCATTTTCTTTTTGTTTTATTCTTTGCCATGACCCACGGTATGCAGGATCTTAGATCCTTAACCAGGGATCGAACCTGAGGTCCCTGCAGTGGAAGCACAGAGTCTTAACCACTGGATGGCCAGGGAAGTCCCTGAATAATATACTTTTAATCCATTTGCTTATTTATTCAAGCTTTACTAGTCTATACAATATACATTGCACAATACACGGTGCTAGTAACTCAGTCTTTAGTACTATTAGACAGATCAGGTTCCCCACAGCCAGAAAGGAGAGAGGATGGAAGAATTTATGAGATCTTCTGTCATGGAGACCCAGCAGGCTCCAACTCATCAACCTGACCCAGGGAGGAAAATGGAGAGTACATTCACAAAACACATCAGCCCATCCTCCTAGGATGTAGCAGTAAGGTGCTTTGTTTGTGCTTTATTTTCATGGAAACGTTTTCCCAAAGGGTAAAGGATTTCTGTCATACTCCCTAAGCAGTATAATCACTTCCTTCTTTGCTTTTTCACCAAAAGCATCAGCAAGCAACACGGACAGAAGGTGGCCGGAATCTGCTC
This sequence comes from Bos mutus, assembly GCF_027580195.1. Taxonomy (NCBI): domain Eukaryota; kingdom Metazoa; phylum Chordata; class Mammalia; order Artiodactyla; family Bovidae; genus Bos; species Bos mutus. The sequence goes on from NC_091617.1 coordinate 77,262,058, forward strand.
TGTGTGTCTGCCTCACAGAGCCTCAAGCCAGAAGGAGGGTGCCCCTCACTGAGTTCCTGGCATTTGATGTCCAGTCTGGAAAGGAAGTGTAGCCATCTGCCCTGGACTCTGTTGAACAGATAGAGCTCATGGACCATTTGCAACAGAAATAAGCTCTCTAATACAGCCTAAAAAATGATTGCTTCAGGGTCAGAATAAAGCCCCATAGGATGGCAGAGAAGAGAGGATGAGAGAAGCAGGTCAGTGCCTACTCCTCAGGACCCAAGACAGAACCATGGCTGGCTTAAGCCATGTTCAAGTTTCTCTCTGACACGCCACTGATATTGGTGAGAACCAGAGAACCAGGCTCAAGGGGCCTCATGGAAAACATTGGCTCCAGTGCCTTTCATTTACAGATGAGGAAACCAAGGCTGAAAACGAGAGCTCGACAGCAGGGGAGTAGCAGAGCCAGATTCAGAGGAACCTGTCGTTCCTCTCACTGCTCTAATCGGAGTCTTGTCACTGGGTAAGGACAGTCAGAGAAGGGCGGCGACGGTCAGTGACTGTCTCAGTGATGTTCTGTGTAGGGAATCATTCCCACAGCCTGAGAACCCCATCAGCAGGCCTCCAGATAATACAGTTTACGTCAAAACAACTTTTATTTCCTGAGTGTTTTCTCAGCTGTGCCTTAAAATAAAATATATGTGTCTAATCTCATCCAGCTCTATGCTGCCTGCTGCCATCAGAGAACAGTGAGGAAGTGCTGATAGAAAGAGGCTGCAAGAGTGTGAAACTGCTGGGAAGCTAGGGGAAGGGTGACAGCAGCGGAGAAACCCATCGGACAAGCTTAGCTGGGTGCATCTCCCGTGAAAGTCATCCTGGCTCAGCTCCTGGGCATGGTAGGAGTAGACAGGGTGTGGCCAGATAGACCTGGTCTCATTGGCACACAGAGCAGGTGTTCCCCACGACTATAAAGGACATCCTTTCAGTGGCTCCATCACAAACTTTTAAAGGTATCCCTGACTCTCTTTTTCTCCCACTTTTCATCCACTCCATCACTTAAACACTGTTGGATCTGAGTCCATAATAGAGCCTATGTTGGTTTCCTGGTGGTGCTATAACAAATCACCACAAAGGGAGTGGCTTAAAATATAACCCGGTTTCTTTTATTTTACAGCTCTGGAGGTCAGATGTCTGCAAGGATGCATTCTGTCTATAAGCTCTAGAGGAAAATCTTTTCTTTGACTTTTCAAATAAGCTTCTAGAAATCAATTCCATTCCTTCTTTCATGGCCCCTTCCTCCATCATCTGAGCCAGCAGCAGACCATCTCCTCTTCCATCCTCATGTAGTCTTTTCTCTTTCTTATTCTGCTGTATCCATCTTTGAAGACCCTTTGATTACACTGGGTTCATCACATAACCCAGAATAATCTCCCTACCTCAAGATCTTTAACTATACCTGTAAAATCCTGTTTCTCATAAGGCTTTAGGGGATGGGACCAGGACATGTTTAGGGGCCAGTATTTAGCCTCCCACATAGCCCAATGTGATTATATTCTCAGCATCTCTACAGCTACTAGCTTAATCTCATCCTTCATCATCACTCACCTAGTTTATTGCAATGTCTTCCTAATATTTATCTGCTTTTGCCATCCTTCAACCAACACTACTCTTCCCCGACACACACGAGCTCTTCTGGAAACAGCAGTCAGGGTGATTTATTTGAAATGTAAGTCAGATCATGCCAAACCTCTGCTCCGTGTGTTTTCTGATCTCCAAGGCCCCTGTGATCCAACCCTGGGATCCAGGTACCTCCTCTGGCCACTCCCTCCCTTGGCTCACTCTGGCCCAAATGCACTGGCCTCCATGCGGGTCCTTGAGCTTCCCAGGTGCACCTGTGCCTCATAGCAGCTTGCGCTCGCTGTTCACTCTGCCCAGCACATGCCTCTCCAGATGCTCCGCTTATGTCCTTCAGGTCTGTGATTAAATGTCACTGTTTTAGTGGGACCTACCTTGACCACCCAACTTAAAATAGCAAAATCTTCATAATACAGCCACTTCTTCCCTCTCCTTCCCTGATTTATTTTTCTTTCTATTATTTGTCTCAAGCTGATGTGCTGCAGGATTTACTTATCTGTTATTTTCTGCCTCGATCTGTCCCCACCACACAGAAATATACACTGCATGAGGGCAGAGATTCCTGCCAATTTTGCTCACAGCTGAAACACCAGCCCCTAGAAAAGTACTTAACACATAGTAAGCACTCCACAAACATTTGATGAATAAATGAATGAAGGTTCTTAACCTAAGTCAATGAATGAAGTTACCTCTGAGCCAACCTTCATACTTATAAAATGGGAATAACAATATCCATTTTGCACATTGTTCAGGAGGTGTTTTGCACATGCCTTCTGTTTTCTGTTCAGCCTCCAACCCTTCTTCCTATTTCTAAAGAATATCTCATGATATGAGTTATGGATGAGATGAAGTGCCTTCTTCCCATCCAAGAAAAAAAGTTTCCCTCTCTTTATTTCCAGGCATTTGTAATGGACATATGGCCGAGATTTGGCCAACAGATGCTTCTAACCAGAGGCCCAGCTTTGGAGGGATAATGGGCTTTACTCGCAGTCGCTCTGGTGTGGTCCAGGGCACGACAGAGCGACTTCACTTTCACTTTTCACTTTCATGCATTGGAGAAGGAAATGGCAACCCACTCCAGTGTTCTTGCCTGGAGAATCCCAGGGATGGGGGAGCCTGGTGGGCTGCCATCTATGGGGTCACACAGAGTCGGACACGATTGAAGTGACTTAGCAGCAGCAGCAGGGTTATCTAGACATGGCTAGACATGGTCTTGGTTATGTCAGTTATGGCTGAAAGACCCTACTTGCACTGAGGGTTTTCTAACACATGATCCTCTTGGCCCTCTAAGACTGCCTTGGCTTCTGCCAATGGTCCAAATCCGGTGCTCCTACTTGTCAAATCAGTCAGCCCTCTCTGGCTTCCAATCAGTTCTTCCTTCACCTATGCTAGTCAGAGATTTTGTTGCCTGCAGCCAAGCCCCTGTAGCAGACTTGAAGGGGAAATCTGGAATAGATTCTACTGGCACCCAACCCAGATTCAACGTGCTGACTGGAGCACCCAGCTTGCAGCTCCTGAAGGTATGTAGCTAACAGCTTACACACAGTGGTACTCAAAGAACTGGCCTAGGCTGATGGGAGCTGACTCCCCAGAGACACTTGAGAGGTTATCCCATTCCTCACCCCTTATATCCAATGACTGACTGATCCAAGTGTCAAGAAGCCTAGACCTCTTACTTCAGTTTGGAACCACTCTCCTGGGTGAAGTATTCTGAATCAGACTGACGCTTGATGTCACCTGAGATCACACATTGCCCAGCTCTCCTCTTCCCTATCTGCTCTCCTCATTCCTTTGGAGAGTCCCCCCGCGCCGCCCCCCGCCGAGGAGCATGCCTTCAGTTCGCCATGTGCACCCAAATCCCTTCTCAGTTTCTAATTCCAGGGAAACTGAATCAAGGCAGATCTCGACTAATAGCCAGATGAAGAGAAATAAGATATTTACTTGGAGCAAGCCTAGCCAGTGCCTGGCACAGAAAGGCCCAATCAGTGCTAATGACAAAAGTCAAAGCCTAGCAATGGTAAACTCACTACCTGATATAACCTCACACCCCATTTATATTGTGCTCTGACCATCAGAACAAATAGTTTCCTTAAGGGATGTTTCCCTGTATACATCATGGTCCTTTGCCCTATTTCTCTCCTCTAGAGTCATCTGAGCCACACCTGATACCACTTTCATAAGAGAGCTATGCAAATAATAGAGCAGCGATCCTGCTCCTTCCAAGGTGTTCTCTTCACTGAAGGAACATTCCCAGTCAAGCAGACACAACTGCCCCACCATCACACAGTCCTTTGTAAAGAAAAATGCCCTTGTACTATCTTCACTGAGTGATGGGGGTTCCCTCTGGTATTTATAGGCTAGAACCTGCTTCTGGCCAAAGGTGCTGGATCAGAAAGTGCCCACAGCCTAAGAATTAGCAAAACATAGGCTAATAAGCAACTATGGAGTCACTTGAAGAACACAAGCTACCCAACCAGGGATTATGGTAATTAGCCACAATAATATGATTATGTCTTTCCAGATTATATAACATGGAACAAATGATGCAGCTTATAGAATGCAAAGAATAGACTCTAAGAGGAGCAGAACCTGATGGAGTAGCTGGGTTGCATTGACGATAAAGTACAAATCAAGGCAAGTGTGTCCTGGCTCCCATAGTCCTTAGAGCAGATCTAAGTCACTCTGTTGGATGCAGACCACCTTCCTATTCCAGGAGCTGTGTGGACTAATGGTTAAGGTTTGCCTGGCTCCCAGTAAACCCAGAGGCCTATTTCCATGTATGTATATGTCATTAAAAATGTTCTTCAGTGATCTGATCTAACTGGGGTTGAGTTTCCTTTTTTTTTTTACAGCAAAGAGAGCTTAACATCCTCAGTTGTTGTTCAGTTGCTAAGTGGTGTCTGACTCTTTGTGACCCCATGAACTGCAGCACGCCAGGCTTCCTTGTCCTTCACTATCTTTGGAGTTTGCTCAGACTCATGTCCGTTGAGTTGGAGATCCCATCCAATCATCTTATCCCCTGTTACCCCAGTCTTCTACACCCTCAGTAATTAAATACAAAGTAATACCCTATTGTAAGGCCCTTTGCAATGCTGTGGTTTTAGCTATATTTAGGGTGAGTTCTGACTTCATAATACATCTCCAACATACCGACATTATATAGTGAGAAGACTGCTGCTGGATATCAACTCCACCTCTTAAGGCAGCTTCCTCTGCATGGGTGAGGCTGAGTAACACAGTGTCCGGGAACTGTGACACCCACCTGCTCCTCTGAACGCCTGAACTTACTGAACCTCAAGGACAAGCAGCACTGCGGGACGCTTTTTGGAGGCATGCTTTCCATTTGAATCGTCTGTGCTGATCTTTGCCCAGACATCTTGAGAAATGAATGGGAGCCAACACTGGACTTTTACTAATTGAAAATTGCTCAGCAGTTCCCATCAAAAGATTGGGGCTTTTTTTGTTTTTGGTTCCTGAGACAAAATAGAAGAAATCTAACCCTAACCCTAAAGGAGATCAGTCCTGGGTGTTCATTGGAAAGACTGATGCCAAAAGCTGAAACTCCAATACTTTGGCCACCTCATGCGAAGAGCTGACTCACTGGAAAAGACCCTGATGCTGGGAGGGATTGGGGACAGGAAGGGAAGGGGACGACAGAGGATGAGATGGCTGGATGGCATCACCGACTTGATGGACATGAATCTGAGTGAACTCCAGGAGTTGATGATGGACAGGGAGGCCTGGCGTGCTGCGATTCATGGGGTCGCAAAGAGTCGGACACGACTGGGCGACTGAACTGAACTGAACTGAACTGAAGGCACTGTCAGAGATGGAAGGTCCTAGAGAGTCAGTGTCCTCATTTCACAGGTGGAAAACTGAGATTCTAAGATGAGTGACTTAGCCAGGCTCACCTATGTGGGAGCTGGAAAGCCAGAGCTCTAATACAGCTGTTATAACCTCTAGCCTTGCTCTCTCCACCAGCGTCCACTCCTTCCTGCCCCCAGGGGTCTATGGAGGACGCTGAGCAACCCCAGACTGTATGTGAGCACCACTGCACTGTGCTTGGGCTTCCCAGCTGGTGCTAGTGGTAAAGAACCCACCTGCCAATGAAGACGTAACAGACATGGGTTGGATCCCTGGGTTGGGAACATCCCCTGGAGGAGGGCATGGCAACCCACTCCAGTATTCTTGCCTGGAGAATCCCATAGACTTACTGATTTTCATTTGAAATTAGCCCGGGGGGTGGGAAAAAAGTTGCATCTTGTCTTAAGGAAACTTTACTGAGGGCCCATATGTCTTCTATATCTGTATGAGTTCTTAGAAATATATTGAAAATCCATTGAGAAAAGTAATTATTGATCATGTACTGTGAGTCAGGTTCCAAACCAACACTGAAGGCTCCTTCCCCCCTTGACAAAGGGAGACAAGCGTCAAAACCACGTTACATCTGAGTGAGGTAAGTGAGCAGTGAATAAGCGTTCGTAGGAATCCACATAATGTGCAAAGACCCTCCCACCTCACTGCTTTTCATCAAGGACTATAGGATAAGCTACATTTCCTCTCTCCTTAATAAGACACAGAACAGCGAGCCCCATTCACTCTAAAGTGTGATATTCACTCAGCTAATGTTCATTGAACTTGGCACTGAGTACATAAAAGGACACTGGCCAGTGTGTCCTCAGGAAAATCACAATTTAACTTAAGCAATCCAGGTGAGAGTCGGTGCTGAAGTCGTTGTTCGACCGTGTGGAAAATTCTGTGTACATAATCAAGCCCTGGGAAAAGTCTGAGTGGAAGTTAACATCGTCTTGTGAAAACCTCCAAGAAAAGGTGGGGGCCTGAGTTGGAAAGATGTGGCAGATGTCAGCTGCCAGATGGCAAGAAGGAGGCAGTTCCGGACACAAGCTTGAAACAGAGAAGCTAGTGTGGGAAGGTGAGAGCAAACTGACCCCATCATGCAGAGCGAGTGGGCAAGGCGCGAGGAGAGACATGGAGCAGGAGAGGGCGGAGAGGACGCTCTGCGCAGTGGGTGGCATTTGGGTTTTGCCTCTGAAAGTGTCGATCTGAAAGGGCAAGAAGATAACTACTTGGGGGGAACAAAGCAGCTTTTGGCTACAGGGGGGCCGTCTCTCTTGATCAATTCTCCCACTGAAATCCCTCTTCTTACAGCAAATGCCATCCAGAGGCGACAAGGCTTTACAGGACAGCAAGACAAGCAGCTCTGCATAATTCAGCCACTCATTACAAGGTCTTGACTGCTTTCCCAGAGTGCAGTTCTCAGAATGAAGGCAACAAATTACATGCCATTAGTAAGAGCCAAAAAATTCCTTCTCAAAACTCCATCATAGATGGTCTGTGGGCCAAGGATGGCATGTATGCTGCACATATTGAATGTGAATTAGTATATTGGGCAGCAGATAAATGATGCTTAATAGACACTGCAGAGATGACTGGTCTCTTCCTACATGTCACCTTCCTACATGTACCCTCTTGCAACGAGAGCCAGGGACCAGGTGATATAGGTTTTGTGTTTAAGAAAGTTAATGTATTAATATAATGGGGGTGAGCATAAAATAAAGTTTAATGTAAGCAGCTCTAATGAAAAGCGTAGGAAAGAAGTCAGTCTGAAAAGGCTACATACTATATATGATTTCAACTGTATGACATTCTGGAAAGGCAAAACTTGGGAGACAATAAAGAGGTCAGTGGTTACCAGGGAGTGGGGAAAGGGATGAACGCAGAAGGTTTTTAGGTCAGTAAAACTCTAATGCAAACTCTGTGCTTTGGTTGATTATGATACGTCAGTAGAGGTTCATGGGTAATCGGTGGTAACGAACATACTCCTCTGGGGACAGCTGTTAGTAAATGGGGGAAGCCACACATGTGCAATGGCAAGGAATACATAGGAAGTCTCTCTATCTTCCTCTTAATTAAGCTGTGAACCTAACACTGGCCTAAAAATCAGTATCTTTTAAAATATCAAGAATAAGTAACATAATTTTTGTCATTAATTTAAAATATAGGAAAATATCTAGGACCTAATATATGAGACTCGTATCATAGGAAGGACAGGACGTGGTTAGCTCTAGAATCAGAACAGGAAAGGTCATGTTAGTGAAGGGACCGCCCACAGTGGTAGGTATTAAACTATGTTTTGCTGGGCTTCAATATTGCCCCAAAGCATTTACATGCACCAAGGAAGGGAGATGGAGGGTGGGAGACACTTCAGGCTCTCGACCATCACTTCTGCTTCACCCTGAATATCTATGGCTTCAGCTAGTTTACATATGGGTACCCTAGGGGACTTCAAATAACTAAAGGGTCTAGAGGCTTGAAAGCATATGTATAGACACTTGTCCAGATTACTTTACCACTGAAACCTGGTCCCATATTTTCCTGCTAACTCATCTTATATGGACTCATTGCCTTACTCAGACATCCAAAGTCTTTCATGGCCTGGCCTCAACCTTCTTCCAGCTTTTGTCCATAACTTCTTTCCCACATTCCTTCCTTACCAACCAGACTACCTAACAGTTTACACTCCTAAAATGATGCTTTTTAAGATACAATTACTTGCTAACATATCAGGTTCTTCCATTAGACGGGGAGCTCTTCAAGCTGTTGTTCAGTCACTCAGTCGTGTCTGACTCTCTGTGACCCCATGAACTGCAGCATTCCACGGAAGGGCAGGCCTCCCTGTCCTTCACTATCGCCCAGAGTTTGCTCAGACTCATGTCCACTGAGTCAATGATGCCATCTGACCATCTCATCCTGTCGCCCCCTTCTCCTCCTGCCTTCAATCTTTCCCAGCATCAGGGTCTTTTCCAGTGAGCCAGCTCTTCACATCAGGAGGCTTGGAGTATTGGAGCTTCAGCTTCAGCATGAGTCCTTCTAATGAATATTCAGGACTGATTTCCTTTACCATTGACTAGTTTGATTTCCTTGCTGTCCAAGAGACTCTCAAGAATGTTCTCAAGCATCACAGTTCAAAAGCAACAATTCTTTGATGCTCAGTCTTCTTTATGGTCCTTCTTAATGCTCTTCAAGGGCAGGAACCATATTTTGTTCATTATAAGGGAGAAAAGTGGGCCCCTTCTCCAAAGCGTTGGTTGAGCAAACGTTCTCATTTGAACTGCAGTAACCAGAAGTTCCCACCAGATGGCAGTGTGCGGACACTTTTCCCTTACCAACCCGCAGGGAGGGGGAAGGTTAGGGCAAATTGCCTTTCATCTCTGTCCTTGCAGACTGACAAACAAATCTCCGCAGACATCAGAGCTTGTGACTGGGCAGGAGACGTCACATCGTGAATCAGAACCTCAGGCGGCTGCTGTATTCCCTCGATACCGCCTCTCTCTGAAAATTTTCCTTCTGGAGGCTGAGAAAGGATTATTCTAGTCTGTGTTCTAGGACAGAGGAACTTGGAGTTGAGTTTGATTGTCACAGGCACACGATGACCATCTTTTCAGCACTTTGGAGAACTGGCCACCAACACCCACTGATTGCTGCCATCTGTTGAGGTTTCTTAACCTCCTGCCCAGCCCCACCTACTACGACCAGGCAGCAAGCAGAAGTCAGCCAAACATGTCAGCTAACTTCTGAAGACAGCGGCTTCCCCAAGTTCCCTGGATAATCAGCTCAGGAGACCTTTAGGTGCCCTAAGCCTGCAGCCCCTCACCTCTTTACCTGGGGACCCTGTGCTCTGCTCTGGAATGTCTCAGAAGAAAAGGGCTCCCAAATAGAAGACAGCCCCAGGCCAACTGAAAAACAAGGAGAAATATCTCCAAAGGACCTTCCAGACTCGAAGTGCCCCGGTGCAAAAAGGGCCTTACCTTTTCACTTCCTTCTGTTTCTGTAGGCCTCTGATCTCACCACAGTCCAGAAAGGCAGGGGCCTTCCCTTCTTGCTACTTTGAAAGCTTCTGTGTTTTGTCTCCCATTATCCAAAATGCTCTAGCCCCTCTAAACTTGTCCTGTTCTTACAGACCTCCTTTTCTTCACTGCTAGAGTAGAGATTATAATTGGATATAAGTCAAGAAGATTCTGGAGATTTCAACTTCTTTTAATCAAACAAGGTCTCAGTTCTAAGGGCATCTCCCTGAGATGGGTCTCACTGCTAACTCTGCTGCACCCTGAGCAACACACCTCATTCAGTGGATAGAAGGGTAGTTAAGACCCAAGCTCTGGAGTCAGCAGACGTGGGTCAGATTCTGCCTCTGCCACACCCTAACTACTTGACCTTGGGTGAGTTGTTCAACCTCTCCAAATCTTAGCTTCCTCATCTATAGAATGGAGGAAGTATCTACATATCTCAGAGGGATGTTGTGCTCATAAAATAAGGCTTGTGAAGTATTTAAGCACAGTACCAATTCAAGGGGCATTAAATAAATGCTCGGACTCACTATTAGCATTAGCAGAAATACCCTGCAGAAGACACAGCTCGCTAGAAGTAATTCTTGGTGTTACGTTCTGGAGAAGGAAATGGCAACCCACTCCAGTATTCTTGCATGGAAAATTCCATGGACAGACGAGCCTGGTAGGCTACAGTCTATGGGGTCACAAAAAGTCGGACACAGCTGAGCCACTTCACTTTACATTCAGCAAAGCTGCAGAAACATCTAAAGACTCCAAAAGCTTTTCATAAATCCTGTTGGGACCTATCCCTTCAATGAGATCCGTTTTGCTTTTATTTGTTTAGTGTTTTATTCAGTAGGATCTAACTGAGCTTATAAGCTGTGGCAAGCTCACTGGAGGCCAGGAAGGTACGTATGAGATGCAGTCTCTGTCCTCAAAGAATTCAGAGTACATTGAGGAGCCCATCCATAAGCAATTATAATGTAGTGGGATCTGTGCTTTAACCTGGGTAAACACACCATCCTGCAGATGCAGAAGGAGGGAGCCTGAGATCCGACACATCTTGCAAGGCATTGTCAGTCCTTCATGCTCTAACTCTAGCCTTCCTGGCAGTGTCTAATCCAAGAAATAATTATCTTCCTGACAGTACACTATGGTATCTCAGATCTCTAATCGTGGCACTGACTATGCTCTCTCAATGCAATGTCCACCTACCTGGAAATCTACCAGCACTCTAAGTTTCTGCCTAAAGATAGCAACCTGTGAGAAGTCTTCCTCAGTCACCCTAGAGAGACTTGAGGGCTTCTCCACAGCAACGGTGAGCTTACTGAAAGTTGGGGCAGCATACTTTTACCTTGGTCTCTAGCACTTGACTCAGTGGCCAATGCAAAACTGGCTTTCAGCAGTGATGGTGCACAAAGAAACCTGCCTCTATGCACCACGCTCCCCAACCCCTTGTAACCAGCACTGCCCTCATTTCAGCCAGTACAGGGAAAAAACCAACCCACTGAATCAAGGGTCTACTGTCACCCAGATCCATTATAGGGACTCTATACTGTTACAGAAAAGTTTCTGTTGTCATCCAAAGTTTCTTTCCTTTTAATGCCCACCAGTTTGGGCCTGGTTTTACTCTTTAGAACAAAGCAGAATAAATAAGTTCATATTCTCTTCAACATAGCAATCCTTCAAATATATGAAGATATCAGACAAATATAATATCAGTATAAAACCCTCATTTGTGTCTTTTCCTTTTCAAACACACACAGCTAATTAAGTCATCATTAACACACATTTTTTAAGTGCCTAACATATGCTGAGTACTTCATAGAAGCTTTGAGCATCATAAATTTAGTCTTGATATCTTCAACAACACCAGCATATACATACCTATGTTTTGATATATTTCATCGTGTTGGTTTCATTTCTGTGTTCTAGGAATCCTAGATCATTTTAGATACTAATGCCTCACTATTATTATTAATATTGCACTAATTTACTAAAAATATATGCCATGTATACGTTTATATAGGCTTCTTTTTAGATACTCATATTGAGCTGAAAAGCTAAGTGACCATCTTGCTTTTTTACAGGTAATGAGATTGAACCATCAGAGATTAACCCCTGTTCAATGTTATCTTGCTGATAGGGGCCAGAGACAAAGGTAAGGTCAACTCAGCCTCCCTCCAAGGCCAGGGCTCCTTCCACTGTATGTACAATGCCACTTCTTGGTGTCAATCTGCAGCATTTACTTTTCATTTTAGTTTAGTGTCATCTGCAAATTTGGACATTTCCCCTTCTAGAGAACCTTTGAAATCATGAGTGAAAAATATTGGCCAGAAAAAAAAGGCTTCAGTCCTTGCCAGAGATCACTTTCTAGCTGACATGGAGCTGTTAGCAACCCTTAAGAGACATTTTTATTACCCAACTGTGAAACCAGTGAATATATGACATGATCCTGCTCATATGTCACCGTCTTATGCAAAAATCACTTTACAGGAGGCAGTGTGAAATCTGTTGCTAAAACTTCCTCACCCTACTGATTTACCAATGTAGTGGCACAATAAGAAAAGGAAATGTGGTGTGTCTAGCACGACCCGTTAGTAGTAAACTTGAATGAACTTCTAGCGATCAGAGCCTTTGCTTCAAAATGCCCATGAATCAATTGTGTAAGGTTCCAAAATTTCAGCAGGAGCTTAGATAAAACTCATATTCCCATCTTCAGTGTTTAGTCCTTTGTTATGATGCCAAGTAAACCCCTTTATTCACAGGGGAAACCCTTGTGAACTTGTCAGAATATGATCTGTTCCCAGGGCTGTTGACAAGCATCCTCAGTGACACTGACTGCTCAGTTTGATGCAGAATGTCCCACTTCTTCATTTTGGTACACGATGTTACATCTGTATTTCATGCACCTTTTTCTTTCATTGCTTATATGTCACGCAGGCTGTTTGGCTAAAATTTCCTAACCCCCAAATTAAAGGCTAAAAGTGACTTCAAATGGTAGGAATAAACTGTTGTCTAAGAGGTATGTGGATCTCAGAAGTTCACTTACAGGAAACAGCTTTCTTGCCCCTTGTATTCCCAGTGCCAGGAGCATAGTAAGCGCTCAAGATGTGTTTGTTATAGCAAATGGGGAGGAGATACAACTTCAGACCAAAAAATAAAAGCATGAAAATATGTATGCCTTTAGGAGAGGGAACTCAAAGTTTTAAACTCATGCTAAAATGTGTATGACTGATATGAGAGACTTTCTGGACACTAGGTCTTGTTGGAAAACTGTGGGAAGAGTTCCTGAAGATTTTTAAAGGAGGATGGAAAAGCCTCAGAGAGAGGAAAGGGAAGGGAAAAGTAAAAGGGCCAGGAGCTACCCTGAAAGCAATAGAATAAGTTATAATGTTGGAGACAGAAGCCCAAGGTTCAAGCTCTGTGTCTACTGTTAGCTGTTTGCCATTGAATAAGTTTCACACCTTAACAGAGCCTCAATCTTGAGGGACGTGACAGAAACATGAAGTCACATCTCCCAGAAGTGTGTGAGCATCTAATGAGATTAAAAATATGAAAGTACTTTATCAAATCAGCATCACTTACACCCAAATCTGTGTTGGGGTCCGCCTGAATAAAACCAGTGGGATCACAAGAGTATTGTGAGGATGGATTAAGAGATTGCTATATACCTGTGAGCTTTCAGGCAAACTTGAAAAACGTTGAGCCTTACCAGGTTGAGAGGCCAGTGCTTATGCAGTATTGGAGCAACTGAGAGATATAGCCATACAAGCATTCCTCCAGCTCCAAGTCCTCTAGTCAAATAAAACTGAGCACATTCTAAACTGAACTTAGACTTTTTTGCTGAGAATCAGCCATCCTAATTCTGTTACTGATAGAACTGTATCTTAAGCCACTGAAGCCTGAAATCTGTGTCTTGATTGTTAACCTTCTACCAATCTAAGGACAGTAGGGGTGGACAGAATTGATGCATGTAACTTTTATCCTGAGACATCTTTTATCTGCTGTGAGCCCTAATATTCTCATCTGTTGAATGGAGACAATTCCACCTGCCTTACTGGGTTTTAGCATTTTATGAGAATCAACTGATTCATGTAAAAGTTTTTTTTAAACAGTAAAATCCTCTGAAAACAAAAAGGTATTTTTTAATATTTACAATAGTGTAAGACTAATCCTGGGCTTTCCTGGTGACCAAGTGTGATAAAGAATTCACCTGCCAAGCAGGAGATACGGGTTCGATCTCTGGGTTGAGAAGTACCCTGGAGAAGGAAATGGCAACCCACTCCAGTATTCTTGCCTGGGAAATTCCATGGACAGAGGAGCCTGGCAGGCTACAGCCCATGGGGTTGCAAGAGGGTCAGATATGACTTAGCGCCTAAATAACAAGACTAACCCTAGAGACTGACTTTGTCTAATCTGCACAAAGAAAGCTGAGCCCAAAAATCTGCCATTTAGTAATACCAAAAGATACTGGTTCAAAAAATTCTGAGTACCACTTGGGTAATTGTTCCACTTGTTGTCTAGCTAAATAGCTTGAATCTATGGAGTTTTGATGCTGAAAGAATTAAGGAAATCATTACCACATTAAAGGTGCAAAAATTTCTTAAATATATTAATGAGGTGGTGGGAAGTGTGCTGACAGTGAAGTCGGTCTGGAAGTGTTTGGTTTCCCTAATTAAACGGAGCTAATGAGTTTCTTCACGGAGCCTGAGTGCTGGGCTAAACAGTCTAACAAGCCTTGGATTTCTGTGATCTCAATAAGAAATGACCAACTGGCAGCTGAAAATAACCTGTGTCATGGAATGACTCATCCTTCACACCTTTGGGTGGAAGCTCTGCATCAGAAGGCAGAAGGAACTTGCAAGCACTCTGTGGGGCTGAAGTCAGATCCTTTGAGGTCTCCAGAAGCTGCAGACACCTCATGACAAGGGATCTTAACATCATATCACGATGAGGCAAGGAGAATCACAAAATGAAAGCTACTCTAGATGACAGATCAGGGCTAGGAAAAAACTGACAAAGAGGAGATGGAGTTAAATTTAATCAACATTCATTGAGCCTGGAGGTGTGGAGTAGTATCAGTTCAGTTCAGTCGTGTCCGACTCTATGCGACCCCATGAATCGCAGCACGCCAGGCCTCCCTGTCCATCACCAACTCCTGGAGTTCACGCAGACTCACATCCATCGAGTCGGTGATGCCATCCAGCCATCTCATCCTCTGTCGTCCCCTTCTCCTCCTGCCCCCAATCCCTCCCAGCATCAGGGTCTTTTCCAATGAGTCAACTCTTCGCATGAGGTGGCCAAAGTATTGGAGTTTCAGCCTCAGCATCAGTCCTTCCAATGAACACTCAGGACTGGTCTCCTTTAGGATGGACTGGTTGGATCTCCTTGCAGTCCAAGGGACTCTCAAGAGTCTTCTCCAATACCACAGTTCAAAAGCATCAATTCTTCAGCACTTAGCTATCTTCACAGTCCAACTCTCACATCTATACATGACCACTGGAAAAACCATAGCCTTGACTAGACGGACCTTTGTTGGCAAAGTAATATCTCTGCTTTTCAATATGATATCTAGGTTGGTCATAACTTTCCTTCCAAGGAGTAAGCATCTTTTAATTTCATGGCTGCAATCACCATATGCAGTAATTTTGGAGCCCCCAAAAATAAAGTCTGACACTTTTCCCACTGTTTCCCCATCTATTTCCCGTGAAGTGGGACCAGATGCCATGATCTTCGTTTTCTGAATGTTGAGCTTTAAGCCAACTTTTTCACTCTCCTCTTTCACTTTCATCAAGAGGCTGTTTAGTTCCTCTTCACTTTCTGCCATAAGGGTGGTGTCATCTGCATATCTGAGGTTATTGATATTTCTCCCAGCACTCTTGATTCCCTCTTGTGCTTCTTCCAGCCCAGCATTTCTCATGATGTACTCTGCATGTAAGTTAAAAAAGCAGGGTGACAATATACAGCCTTGACATACTCCTTTTCCTATTTGGAACCAGTCTGTTGTTCCATGTCCAGTTCTAACTGTTGCTTCCTGACCTGCACACAGATTTCTCAAGAGGCAGGTCAGGTGGTCTGGTACTCCCACCTCTTGAAGAATTTCCCACAGTTTATTGTGATCCACACAGTCAAAGGCTTTGGCATAGTCAATAAAGCAGAAATAGATGTTTTTCTGGAACTCTCTTGCTTTTTCCATGATCCAGCGGATGTTGGCAATTTGATCTCTGGCTCCTTTGCCTTTTCTAAAACCAGCTTGAACATCTGGAAGTTCACGGTTCACATATTGCTGAAGCCTGGCTTGGAGAATTTTGAGCATTACTTTACTAGCATGTGAGATGAGTGCAATTGTGTGGTAGTTTGAGCATTCTTTGGCATTGCCTTTCTTTGGAATTGGAATGAAAACTGACCTGTTCCAGTCCTGTGGCCACTGCTGAGTTTTCCAAATTTGCTGGCATATTGAGTGCAGCACTTTCACAACGTCATCTTTCAGAATTTGAAATAGCTCAACTGGAATTCCATCACCTCCACTAGCTTTGTTCGTAGTAATGCTTTCTAAGGCCCACTTGACTTCACATTCCAGGATGTCTGGTTCTAGGTGACTGATCACACCATCGTGATTATCTGGGTCGTGAAGATCTTGTTTGTACAGTTCTTCTGTGTATTCTTGCCATCTCTTCTTAATATCTTCTGCTTCTGTTAGGTCCATACCATTTTTGTCCTTTATCGAGCCCATCTTTGCATGAAATGTTTCCTTAGTATCTCTGATTTTCTAGAAGAGATCTCTAGTCTTTCCCATTCTGTTGTTTTCCTCTATTTCTTTGCATTGATTGCTGAGGAAGGCTTTCTTATCTCTCCTTGCTATTCTTTGGAACTCTGCATTCAGATGGGAATATCTTTCCTTTTCTCCTTTCCTTTTCACTTCTCTTCTTTTCACAGCTATTTGTAAGGCCTCCTCAGACAGCCATTTTGCTTTTTTGCATTTCTTTTCCATGGGGATGGTCTTCATCCCTGTCTCCTGTACAATGTCATGAACTTCTCCATCCATAGTTCTTCAGGTACTCTATCAGATCTAGTCCCTTAAATCTATTTCTCACTTCCACTGTATAATCATAAGGGATTTGATTTAGGTCATACCTGAATGGTCTAGTGGTTTTCCCTACTTTCTTCAATTTAAGTCTGTATATAGAGACATAAAAGGTATACCTCTGCCCTCCTCAGACAAGCTTTCTAACAAGTTAAGGAGGTAGATACAATTTTTAGAAACTAAAAGACAATTTAGAGCATCCTCAGTGCCTCCATGGTTTCTCCAGGTATAATCAATCTCTCAACATAGATTATGAAGCCATTTAAGATGTAGCCCCGCCTTGAGCTTCTCAGACATGGTGTCCTCTCAGACCTGTGTGTGTGTGTGTGTGTGCATGCTGCCCCCTTTGCCTGAAATGCCCTGTTTTTGCCTCTGGCCTTAGAGAACCATCCTTAGTGGGGCTGCCTAGTCTGTGAAGCCCTTCCTGATCACCCTTTCTTGTCACTCTGTTGCTCACAGTTCCTTAAACTCTCCAAACTCCTTCCCGCCTACCAGACTTTGCGCTTTCCCATCTCTCCCATTCTTATTCCTACTCAGTGCTCAGGTGTCCACTTAAACTCAGCACAGAGAAGCATTGCTTGATGTCCCACAGCATCTAAGTCAGGGTCTCGTCTTATTTTCTGCTAGAATCCTGTTTTCTTCCTTCATTACACTTATGGCAGCCTTTAAGTGAGTAATAAATAATAAATTGTGGCTTAATGTGTTTGCCGGCTTCCTTGTGGCAAGAATGGATTATTTACCACTACCTCCTGGTACATAGCACTGTGTCTGGCACACAAATAATTTTTAAGCGAATGGATGAATTTCTCCATGTTACCCTGATCCTCCAAAATACCTTAGAACATTGAAAGAATGTTATCTTCCAGTACTCTGGTGTCTCAGTCACTGTGCAAGTGATTCCTGCCTGGAGCACATCCAGTAAAACTTATAAAAATTTCTGATTTACAGAAGAGTTGCACAATGAGGGTATCAGCCTCCTTGAAGTAATGATTTTCTCTGTGAAATGATGCAGATACCTGGAGGCATGAAGCTTCACTTCCCCACTGAACTGAAAGCATCACATGATTCTTTGAAAATTGCTGTCTATGAATTTCCCACGGGGAGGCTTTTTAGTAAAGCTCCCTGAAGTCTGGTGAAACATCACTCATCGTCAGGTAGGATCCAACCTGGTCCTATAACACGCTCTCTCCAAAAAGTGTGCTCTGTGCGACGGACACACCTAAACAAGTTCGAGAAGAGGGGCCGGACTAGAAAAGAAGGGACTCAATGCTGTACCAGACAAGGACGCTGAAGGCACGGGAGGTGCTAAATGAGAGCAGAGAGTGTTTGCAGGGTGTCTGATAGCCTCTTATCACTCAATTCAACTTTGGTTGTGTATCCCAGAGGAAAGGCTCCAGGTGGGGAGAGGTTTGTCTTTATTTAATATGAGGAAAAACTGTTTCACAGAGTTGTGCAGAAGAGAATGGGCTGCCTTAGAAAGGTCTGACATTTCGCACAGAAAGGATGCAAGACCAGAACAATAGAACAATGGAGGTTGAATCTGTAAGAGACATGACGTATCTGAATGAACAATGGGGATGGTATCCAACAGGTGATGAATACTAATGAGCATCGTTGATTGGATCAGGTGTACGCTTAGATATTTAACCTCCACAGCATCCTAAGCTGTGAGATACTCCTTTTACCCTCCACTTCACAGATGAAGAAACTGAGGCACACAAAGCTTAAGCATGGGCCTTAGGTTACCACACCAGGAATGGAATCAGGATTCAAGCCCAGGTTCATCTGACTCCAAAGCCCATGCTCCAAAGACTGCTAAAATCCCCTGCAAATCTAATACTCTGTGACTTTTTTGCATACTGAGATATCAAGAAAAAAATCAATAAACCAGTCTCTAATGTAACTAATGAAGCTGAGTCCTTTGCTTTCTCCCTTCCATTGTCCTCCATTGTAATTCATATGCTTATGAGTACAGAGCATCTAACCGGGTTTCAAGTTTCCTGTGTGTCTCTGTGTGTACGTGTGCATAGATCTGACAGGGCTAGTTCATTTCAAGTAACCGAGTATGTCTTTGGACAGCTCTTGTCAAGATCCAATAGAAGAGCCAATTCCAAAAATATGTTCCTTTAGTGGTTTTTTAGGGTTCTCTGCTCTGCACGGATTGACAATGTGGTAACAAGAGACATTCTGGAGACTGGATTTAATGCAACCATATGCTAGACAGAATGAGAACCCATATTGCAGCAGACCAGCCGGTACATTTCCATGTTAACAGAAGCTTGATTGCAAATTACATTTAGTCTCAACAGCTCAGTTCACTGCACACAGATGCCATGGGGGACTGTAAAGTTAGCGAGATGTGGGGGAGTACGACTAACATTTTTTTTGAAAAAAAAAAAAATCCTTCAGCTGATAGAATGCCAAGGAGCATCAGCGCTGATGCTGAAAAGAAAATGCTGCTATATTTGTTTTGCCAGGAAAGGAAAAATAATCATTGTCGCGAGTTGTTAGTCAAATTATGAATACGAGCTCGGCTGGTAATTGTCTGATAATACAAACAGTGATATTAGGGCTGTCAGAGCTGCATATACGGTTTGACAGCTAACATGTACATGCTCTCTGAATGAGGAGTTGGTTCACTGATTCCAAAAGTTAAGCAGACAGAAGGGCGGGTGATAGAAGAGAGTTTCCCCAGGATCCTGGCTTTACATCCAGGACTGGATCTGGGTCAGCTTCCCAAAGTGTGGCCAGCATCTCCCCCATGCAGAGATGGATTTGCAGGATTATAGAAGAGCACAAAATGAGTCTGGGTTGCAGGTCTGTCTCTTACTTTCTGTGCAACCCCGGGTAAGTCATTTAACCTCTCTGGGTATAGGTTTTCCCACACCTAAAATGGGGCTGATAATACTCCAACAGGTCCTCTTCCCAAGGATATGGTGAAGCTTGTATGTGAGCATACAGTAAACACATGCTGCTCTATAAATGTTGGGGCTATAAGTTGCCTACTTTGCTGGGTTTCTTTTTGTTCCCATTTTAAGAGTCGAGCTGAAATGATTTCTTGTCCATTGTCTCATGGCTGGAGCAGAGTTTTTGTCTAGGCATGAGCACTTTTCAGTTAGAATCATTCATCTACTTTCTTTGAAGAGTCTAGACACCCTGCACCTCTCACCTAGAACCTATCATTGACTCTTTTATAACATTCATTTCCCATCAGGAAACTAGAAAGCTTTCACCAAATTCCATCAAGGATGCAGGATGCCTTTATTCTCTTCACCCTCCTGTTTTCCAGGTTCCAAGCTGCAGTAGAGACTATTCTGCTCAATAATACATGTTCTCCCCTGAGCCACTAATTCCCAGAACCCTGTTGCAGCTAAGAGTGGCCGTGGGCTAGGTTCTGGCCATAGGAACATGAACAGGAGTGAAGTCTATGGCTTCCTAGCCTTACCTTTAATCTTCTTGCCTCATTCTCTTTCTCCATCCACTAGCTGAGTGGCAAACACTCAAGAACCTGCAGAAGGACAGATGGAAGTGAATTGGGCCCCTGAATGACTGCCTGGAGCATAAGTCCCTGCCAATCTAGTCTAGGCTCTGAAGTGAGCGAGAAAATCTGCTCTCTTCATCCACTGAGGTTCATGGGTTGGTTGTTAAAATAGCTAGCCTGTCTTAAAACCCAAGTGGTCATCTATTTTATCTCACTATACAAAATGTGCTGTTACCAGAAACACAGTGAACATCTCATCAAATACATCCTGAACACTCCATGCCCTTCCATGCCTCCAAGCCTTTGCTTATATGCGATGTTTTCCACTGTTTCCCTCATGCCCCTCAACCCCACCTGTATGCTTTTCTACTGAGCAAGCTCTCACTTCTAGGGTTCAGCTCTGAAGAACCCACTCATATGGAGTTAATTGCTTGCTTTCTTTGGATTTTCACAAAATTTGTATATGCCCCTTGCTGGATTACGGGGCTTCCCCAGTGTCTCAGATGATAAAGAATCTGCCTGCAATTCAGGAGACCTGGGTTCAGTCCCTGGGGCAAGAAGATCCCCTGGAGAAGGGAATGGCTACCCACTTCAGTATTCCTGCCTAGAGAATGTCATGGACAGAAGAGCCTGATGGTCTATAGTCTGTGGAGTCACAAAAGATTCGGACATGATTGAGTAACTAACACTGGTTGGCTTGTAGTGGTATTATGCTTGACATATATCTCCCTCCTCTTAAGGCAGAGAATCTGTCTCATCAAACTCTTGATGAATGCATCTTTCCTCTTTTACTTCTATTTTCTTTCTTCCACTACCTGTGGGATTAGGTGCCCTGGAGCTGTGTCTTCAGCTTAAAGATGAAGGGGCACAGAGGCAAATGTAAGCACCTCTTAACTTAATGAGCTCTCCTCCTACAACTCAGGAAAAGAAAGATCACATCTTCCTTTCTACACATCCACCTTCCAAGGCCTGTACTTGATACCTAAAGAGATTTAAGGAGGAGGATCCTGGCCTGAGAAAAGTCCATAGAGCATGTGGTGGGTATGAAGGATGCCCCTATGAATGGAGGCCTCCTCCCTCTCCCTGATCATCCTGCCCCCCTCACCTTGCCACCCCACTGGGATCTCTACCGATGATCCTTCAAAAAGCAATAGGCAGTTATGGCCAGCGCAGCCTGTCAATCAGGGCTGCTTGGAAGATACAAATGTAGAGTTCTGTTCACAGCAGGGTGAGACGCTCACATCAAACACTGCTTTGTACCACTTAAGGACGCCCTGCTGAGTTCCAGCTCTAAGGGAACAAGCTTGTCTTGTTTTTGTTTTTCCAGTGACTGTTGCTCTTGTTCCTTGTTTTGGTTTGGAATCTGTTTCCCTCCTACCACTTTGGAGTTTTCTGAGACTGGTTTATTTTCTTACCTTCTTCTATTTGTTACTTTGGGTTTTTATATATGTCGCTCTCACAGCCATCCACATAGGCAATAGCTATTTATTTTTAGTTAACTCCTAAAGAGTGCTAGGCAATTCTCCATCAGCAGTGAGGCAAAAGGATGACAAAATTAGGGTCCTGGTTTGAGAATGAGCAACCCAGCTGAGTCCCAGCTCTAGCACCTGGGACTAATCACTTCAGCTTAGTCTCTTGATCTCTAAAATAGGAATGAAAGTATGAATGTAGTTCCTCTAGACTGTAAGCTCAATCAGAGCAGGGATCATATCCATTTTGTTCAAAATTGAACATATTCAGTGCTTGGTATGTTGTAGGTCCTCCATAAAGATTGTTCAGTGACTGGCTGTTGCAGAGACCAAATAAGGTAATACACATTTAAAAAAAAAAACAAAAAAAACTATAAATCCTATAGTGCTACACACAGGAAAGTGTCAGTATTGCACAGATGGGGAGTGCATGGACTGTCCTCAAACTGAGAGCTACTTAGCTATTTTAAGATATTGACAGATACTTTAGTTAATGTGTTTCAAATATGCATAATATCCTTGGAGTGGCCCAGGGATGCAATTCAAATAGGAGACAAGGCAGAGAGGTAATTTCTGAATCTCTTAACAGAGATGAAGAAAAGGCAGGCTGTGTTAGAGAAGACTGTAATGTTCCTAAGCAGAAGAATTACACGTCAGAGGGGAACCTTATGCTCACTTCTTCTAGCAAAATAGGTTTTATTGGCTGGCCAAGGTCATTGGAATCTAGAGTTGGAGAAGAATTCTCTCAAAGGCACATTATTGCTTACTGTGTTTTATATTTATTTATAACCCCACCAAATCTGAAAAATGACTTATGGCAGAACTTGTCCAAACAGATAATCCCGGCTGACATTTGAGTTGGTCCCATCTCTCATCTCATAGACAGGGGAACAAAGAAACTGATGTGTCCAAGGTAACTCAGCTGGGTGACAGTCACTGCTAACTGCATTGCTCAGTAAATATGAGGGTTGATACTGAAGCTTCGAAAATCTTCCCTAATATCCACTCTCCAGGAGTGACTCTGCTCTCCCTGATCTCTTTCATACAGATCTGGTACTGTAATATACTCATCACATCGCCCCTTCTCAATGCTTCCCTGTCCCAGCATAACCCACATGGGTTGTCGTCTATACCAGGTAGCAGTGGGGGAGGTAAGGAGGCTGGAGATACTGTCGTAGAACTGCAAGCTTGTGTACTGCATGAAGTTCACTAAGCCTCCACCATAATATACTCAGTCAATACTGAATGAAGTGAAAGAGAACAGAATCACCACTCCAGACTTGGGACAGAGAAATAAATAAAATATAGTCTCCAGCCCTTAAGGAGCTTAGAATTTATTGGCAGATATACACAAACGCACACAACTAGAATGTAATTTCAACATTATAAGAGACTCAAGTACACAGTCCTCTGAGAGCTCAGGCATTATGCTGGGATGTGGGATCAAAGAAGACTTCAGAGAATAGGAGATATTTGAACTGGGCTGTGAAACATACGTAGGATTTCCCCAGATGGCCAGTCAGGGAGAAGGGTGCTCTAAGGAAAGGAAATAACAAGTTCAGTGACCAAGAGGGGTGGACACATGTGACAATGATAGGGGGCTACAGTTCATCTGGGATG
Source organism: Bos mutus (assembly GCF_027580195.1). Lineage (NCBI taxonomy): Eukaryota > Metazoa > Chordata > Mammalia > Artiodactyla > Bovidae > Bos > Bos mutus. The sequence continues at coordinate 77,285,182 of NC_091617.1, forward strand.
ACTATCTAGTATCTTCCTGGAGATGCTCTGGGTAAAAAAATATTCTATGGCAAATAATTATGGGATATGCATCCTGTATTCCTATTTAGAAATTTAAAATGTGTATTTGTCTATCAAAGGCTCTGAGAAATAAATTAGGAGGCTACATAGCCAGTCCAGAGAAATACTGTGGAAGGCCTGAAGAGGGACTGTGGCAGTGCGTACAAAAAGGCATGCATGTGAGAGCGATTTCAGAGGACAAAGATCTAAGATGTACCAAATGCAGAAGAGGAATGGATTTAAGAGGATCTGGTTTTAGCTTGTTGGACTGAATAGATGGTAGCACAATTTGAGAAATTTTTGAGGAAAATAACACAGACCTTGTTTCAGTCCTGTTGAATGTGAGCTGACTATGGGGCAATCACATGAAGATGTTAGCAGATAGCTGACAAGTCAGGTCTAGGTTCCAGAGGTGATTCTGAAGTTCAAGAAGATGCTGGACAACATTATAACCTTTATGGAAAAGATCAAGCACTGGACAGGGCATTGGATTGGATAAGATCCAAGATCCCTTTTGGCCCCAAGCTAGTATGACATTATAGCCAGAGGGCCCTGCTGACGAGTATAGACAGTCCAGTCTCTGCCTAATGATCAAGTCCAAGAGCATAATCTCTTGCAGCTGGTCATGGAAGTAATGACTGCAGAGGAGTTTGACATCGGCACACATTTCAATGAACAGAACTGGTTTTAAAAGAAATGTCTTTCACTAGTAAAAGTCTGTAATGACCCTGTAAAATGGCTCCATTTCTTTGATCCTGGCCTCACTGGGGAGAAACAATGGAAATACAGGATATGCAAGAAACATCATGGAAGCAGTGTGTTCCTTGCAAACTCACTTTATTGACCTTTCCTAGTATCCATGCAGCCTGGGAGAGTGGAGACAGCCCTGGGCTGAAAATCAGGTAGCCGAGGTCCTGACTGTTTCATTAAATCACTTTATGTCCTTTGGAAAATTACCTACCTGCTATGTATCTCAATGGGCTTCCCAGGTGGCTCAGTGGTAAAGAATCTGCCTGCCAATGCAGAAGCCATCAGGAGATGAGAGTTTGATAGCTGGGTCAGGAAAATCCCCTGGAGGAGGAAATGGCAACCCATTCCAGTATTCTTGCTGGGATAATCCCATGGACAGAGGAGTCTGGAGAGCAAAGAGTTAGAAGCGACTGAGTGAGCACACGTGCAAATGTTTCTATGCCTCAACTTAACAACAACATTAAAATAACATTATACGCAATGTTTATTCCTAAGTTTGTCAGGAAGGTTCAGTGAGATAGGTTTGTTTTGGGGGTTTTGTCTATTTAAAAGGATAAATTTTTAAAATTTTTATTTGAGTACAATGTTGTATCAGTTTCTGCTATACAGCAAAGTGAATCAGTTATACATATACATATATCCCCTTTCATTGTTTTTTAATTTCTTTTTAACTGGAGCATAATTGCTTTACAGTGCTGTGTTAGTTTCTGCTATGCAACAACTTATAGCTCCTCAGCTATAAATATACATATATCCCCTTGAGATGGGTTTATTTTGTGAAAGATAATATTAGCAATGGAGACCACCTGTTCTAAATATACATCTTAAACTATCGGAGTCTCAAATGGCCCTGGACACTGAATCACAGGATAGACTCACTTTGCAGATGGGAAACCAAGTCCCAGGGAGGACAGGTGACTTAACCAAGATCAGACAATAGGAAGCTAAGCAGTGTCAGCAGATAGGAACATGTTCTTCCTTCTAAGTACTAGTGCCTTCCAAATACCAAGAGCTGGGGCCATGGATGGAAAGAAACCATAGGCTAGAAAAAAAATGTAGTTGAGTAGCCAACCTATAGTATTCAGAACCCCAACCATTAAATCAAGTCTACGGTGCAAGAAAGCCAGCTAAAACAATTTGCCCCGTATTTCTACAAAGTGAGCAATCTTCCTTTGTGTCAAACTGGGTTTGCCACAGCTGAATCTCTCTGACCCCTCAGCTCAGTGACTTCAACAAACAATAACATGTTCTATAATGGTGAGCATTTTTATATTGATAGCTTCACTGACTAGATTAGATGTTTAGACATATGAACTTCACCTTCTCTTGTAGATCTCCACTCTAACTCCAGAGGGAATGTTCTAGATGGAGAGCAATGAGCTATATTCTGATACCAAATATCTGTGGGAGGGTTTCCCACACCAACCCATTGTCCAGCTATCTAACACTAATGACTTGGGGTTATGGTGAACCCCACAGGTTAAGAGATCATTTCCACAAGACTGTCCCCAAGTCAGATGCCAGTTTTACCATGCATACTTCTGACCAAACAGTTATTAATTCAGGGGGTTCCCACAACCTTCTCCTCATGTTTGATAATTTGCCATAATAACTCACAGAACTTAGGAAAACACTACTTACTATCACAGATTTATTATAAAGGAAACAAGAATCGCCAAATGGAAGAGATGCATAGGGCTACATATCGGGGAAGAAGCATGGAGCCTTTCTGCCCTTTGTGTGTGCTACCCTGTCAGTACCTCATCGTGTTCAGCAGCCTGGAAATTCACCAAACCCCATTGTTTAGGGGCAGTTATGGAGGTTTCCTAACATTGGGATGATTGGTTAAATCATTGGTCATCAGTGTTTAATTCAAGCTCCAGACCTTCTTCCTGTTCCAGACGTTGGGAGATAGGTCTCAAAGTACCAGGACTCTAATCATATCTAGATCTCTTTTCAGCAAACAGCTCCCATCCCAAAGCTATCTAGGGACCCCCAAATATCAGTTATCACATTGAAAAAAAAAAAAAAGACATTCCTATCAACCAGGAAATTCTAAGGGATTTAGAAGCTCTATATTGGAAGATCAAAAGATGCTCTTATTACTTCTATCACTCAAGAAATTACAAGGGTTTTAGCAGCTTTATGCCAAGAACCGGGGACAAAAACTAAATAATGTATATTTCTTATTATGCCATAGTAGCCACACTTGATTTAAGCAAGTGTCTCCTAACTGACGCTTCTGGATCTGGTTCCTCTTTCAACTTTTCTCCCCACAGTTGACATTACTGTCCTCCTGTAGTGTCATTGTTCCTCCCCCTCCCCAATTCCGCAGCACACAGGGCGAGATCCACATCTTCATCTTGGCATTCAAAGCCCTTTTGGATCTGGTTGCAATCTGTCTTTCTAGCTTTATTTCTTCTACTCCATTATTTGTATCCCACATCACTGGACTCATCACTGAATCCTGAATACATGTAGGCCTTGGTCTCACACTCTGGTAGACCATTCATCTGTTTCCTTTGCACTCTCATAGTCTCATGTTTTCAGGCACACATTTTTTTTTTCATAATATTGTGATGTGTGTACCTGTGTACTTGTTCCACTTCCTCATTAGATGGCCCCCATGTCCAACCCCCACAGCACTCTGCTCAGTGCCTGGTAAAGTCTTAGCCAGAAAATAACACATTTAGGGGGGAAAAAAGGTGCATACATTGCACCAAAACTAAACACCACCATACTCAAAAACAAAAACAAAACACCATTGGCTAAAGATGAAAGCATTTCCATGTAGCTTCAAATCAGAGCTGAGTAGCTGATTCTCCAGACAAGCACTTGGAAAAACCGTTTTACCTGTTCTCCCTCTTGTCTGTTCAGTTGCCTAAGTTGCTTTGAAGTCTGTAAAATGGCCAATATCTCCAATCAGAGCAGTGTTTCCTTTCCAGACAGGAAGACTGCTGCTAAAGAGAGAAGCCACGCTTGTTTTTGAGGTCTGGGCTGCAGCAGTGACTCATCCAGTAAAGCCAGAGGCTGTCTATTTTGATCTTTCTATGTTCAGAGTCTATTTACGGTTGTAATTTTCTTCCTCTCTCTTTCTCCCTTCCCGCCTCTGGTGACTTATCGGAATGGTCACACACATTTGACAAACGGAACCTGTATAAGGAGAGAGTGAGCAGGATGGAACAGGCTTTCAGCTAAAGCCCAGGAATGAATGCTTGTGTTTACAGCTCTGATGATAGGGTTCCGGTAATAACTTGGCCTTTTTCTCCTTGATTGAATATTCCCCTGGGCCTGCCAGTCTGGGCTCCTGTTATTTAATGAGGACATTGGAGCACAACCTCAAGATGTCTGCAAAAATGACCTTTTCTTTGGGCTTATTCCAAATGCAAAGAAAACTAGAGCCCCAGTTTAGACAGGCACTTCTGGAATACAGCTTTGGAATCCACTCTTTCTCCCAGAAGCTCAGAAGTTTAGAATCACACTCTCTTAGAGCCAGAGCGAACCATAGAGATGATCTGGTTACCAGTTTTCATTCCGCTGATGGAGAAATTCAGGACCAGAGGAAAAAAGCAAGTCATCATAAATCACCAGGCAGTCATAGTCACAACAAACTCAGGCTTGGGACCTGAGACTCTAAGTTGTAGTCAGTGTACTTTTGAATGGGTCAAGATAGAAATTAACAGCTGGCTAAATGGTGGCTTACAGGATGGAAAAGCTTCTCTTAATTTCCCCTGTGTGGTACCATGGCAGCATTGCGTTCTCCTTCAGCTATGCTCACAATGAGAGTGGCACAAGCAAAGGAATTAGCCTTTAACTATAAACTCAGTGTCACAGCTTTAAAAGCCAATATAGAATTAGCATAAGATCAGTTGTGTGGAGTCTTAACTAGGACAACCTTTGAGATCCCAGATCTTCCTTACTCACTCTACATTTGCATTTTCGCTTTATCTGCAAAATGGGGAATTCACTTCCTGACTGTGAACATCCTTATAAAGTTTAAATGAGAAAACATTGTCAGTAAGTTCTTGATACTATAAAGCTCTGCTCTACTTGTGAAAAGGATTATTATTACGTTGTTAGACTCCTACTTATAGGATCTTTTTTTTTTCAATATGGTGATTTCATAGTCTGCTATGAAAGAGACCCCTTAATTCGAAATGAGAGAATTTGAAGATAATTTTTTGCTTCAGATTTTCCCCATGCTCATTGTAGACTACCTGGAAATCCAGAAACATAATTTTTTTAAATCAACTATCTCATTACCCAGCTATAGCCACATGTTTTCACTAGGTCCAGATTATTATAATTTTGCTTTTTTTATGAGTTTTTCCCCCAGGTCATTAAATATATATAGTATATAGTTTATAATATATATATTGCATGCCTTTCCATCAGAATGCATCATAATATATTTAAATAACAATTATTTTTTAACATTTAAGTAGTTTATTAGTGATTTTCTTAGCATAAGTTTAAAGATTGAATGCAGCCCAACTTGGAATTTCTCTGAGCCATCCTATAAATAGGGTGACCATATGTTCTCTGGTCCAAAACAGGGCATTTTCTTGGAGTAGAAAGTCATACTATTGATAATTATGGTGTGACAAAAAGCATAAATCTGAACTGTTTTGGGCAAAGTAGGACATATGGCCATGCTAAGTACAGTCATAAAGAATTTTAGAAATATCACTGTCCACAGGCAACATTACATAAGGTCAAAAAAATGCACACTCTAGAATCAGGGCATTTGAGTCCAAAATCAAGATCTACCATTGTTAGCAAAAATAACCGAATGGTGCTGAACTTCAGTTTCTTCATTTTAAAATATAAGCTATTACCTACATCTCAGACTTATCTACGTTTGAGTAACAATGTAAATGAAGGTCTGTTGTAGCTCAAACAAACTTGACAGTTCAGAAGGTTTTTTTTTTAATGGTATTAATGCAATGGAGCTGGGTTCTCTTCACATCAGCATTCTTCATGGAGTGTCCTAAACAATTCACATTCTGCCTGAATATGCAAATGATTCCTCCCACCGGCTATAGGATAATAAACAACTGACCCACACAAGGAGAATCTACATTTGCCCTTAGATGGATCTCATTACACTTCACATAAAAGGACAATTAGAGTTTTCTTTAAAGCTGTCCTTTAGCTTTATTGATTACTAGTTGAAGTATAGTTTGCAGTTCAGAAATCCTTTGACCATGTGAGTTCTTTGTCCTCTGATGATATTTGGGTCACTGGGATTATACTTATATGGCCTTTTCTACTCCCTTGTTAAGAAAGAAAGCACAAAGAACGTGAGTTTAACTTTTCCAAGTATCCATAGTATATTTGTTACTGTTGTTCAGTTGCTTAGTCACGTCTGACTCTGCAGTTCCACGGACTGCAGCACTCCAGGCTTCCCCGTCCTTCACCATCTCCCAGCATTTGCTCAAACTCCTGTCTATTGAGTCAGTGATGCCATCCAACCATCTCATCCTCTGTCATCCCCTTCTCCTCCTGCCTTCAATCTTTCCCAGTATCAGGGTCTTTTCCAGTGACTCGGCTGTTCGCATCAGGTGGCCAAAGTATTGGAGCTTCAGCTTCAGCATCAGTCTTTCTAATGAATGTTAAGGGTTGATATCCTTTAGGATTGACTGGTTTGATCTCCTTGCTGTCCAAGGGACTCTCAAAAGTCTTCTTCAATACCATAGTTCAAAAGCATCAATTTTTTGGCTCTCAGCCTTCTTTATGGTCCAACTCACATCCATACATGACTACCGGAAAAACCACACAGCTTTGACTATACAAACTTTTGTCAGCAAAGTAATATCTCTGCTTTTTAATACATTGTCTAGGTTTGTCATAGCTTTATATAATTTCCAAATTCCTAATGAGGAACAATTCCTGAATTCACTGGAGCCTCATAGTTTCCTTCTGGCAGGAAAGGAACTCTGGGTCCCAAAGGCAGTCAAATGGTTGTCTTTTAGTTGGGTTCTTTTCTCTGTGAATTAGGAGAGACTATGGTGCTTATAGTTGGGCTTCCCAAGTGGCTCAGTGGTAAAGAATCCACCTGCCAATGCAGGAGATGCAGGAGATGCGGGTTTGATCCCTGGGTCGGGAAAATACCTTGGAGGCAGAAATGGCAACCCACTCCAGTATTCTTACCTGGGAAATCCCACGGACAGAGGAGCCTGGCAGGTTACAGTCCAGGGAGTTGCAAAGAGTCAGACAACTGAGCATGCACCTACCGCCATGGTGCTTAAAGTCTATGAACTAAGGCGTCCAAGATCTGTACATACATCATCACCACAGAGCTGACCTTTGCAGTGATGGCTTGATTACTGCATTGTGGATACACCTGTCCTTGCCATAAGCATCAAAGTATCATTTATTAGTTCAATGTCCAATTCAAAAGTTTCATTATCACTTTCATAAAGAGTACCTTAAGTATTCATCTTTATCAGCCTCCTTCAGGTATATGTACATTTTTCTTTTCTTCACAGTACCTCACACAATACTTTGTACAGAAATAAGTGTTTGATCAATACTTGTGAAATGAGCAATTAATTTCCATCTCCTCTCCATTGCACACTTGAAACAACCACACTGCCACTGCCGTTTAGTCGCTAAGTTGTGCCCAATTCTTATGACCCCATACTCTATAGTCCTCCAGGCTCCTCTGTCTGCTTGATTTCCCAGGCAAGAATCCTGAGGTGGGTTGCCATTTCCTCCTCCAGGTGATCTTCTGGACCCAGGGATTGAACCAGCATCTCCTACTTGGTAGGTGTATTCTTTACCACTGAGCCACATTGAAAGCCCTGAAACAACCATACCTTTACAGTAACCCAAACTCTTTTACTTTCTCCTTCACCTGTGCTTTAGTGACAGGAGCAATAAACTAGGAATTACAACAACTGAGTTTAGATGAGAGTGAAGCTACACTTTCCTACAGAAGAATTTCAATTAATAAATGTAGAAGGATTGAGAAAAACAGAAAATGGCCAGAATACCACAATAATCGTGCAGGCAAGCAAGATCAACCAACAGATGCTAAAATTAGTTGGTAAAAGTTTGAATAGAAACATGGTATTTACATCTTCTCATTTACAGTGGAGAAACCCAGCAGATGCCATAGTTAGCAAGTGATCAAGGTTAACGCTTCCAATAGTACCTATTAATGTAATCTGACATGCCCTGAGAAAAGTACGTCACCTGTGCAGTATTCTTGCCAAGTATGGCTTCAGTATACTAACAAAAAAACAACAGACAAGCCAGAACTGAAGGCTATCCTACAGAATAACTCACCAGTACTCTTCAAAAGTGTTAAGATCATGAAAGACAAGGAAAAACTGTGAGGAACTGTTCCAGATGGCAGGAGACGAAGGAGACGTGACAGTGACAGTCATGTGGGAATCAGAACTGGATCCTGGGAAGGCAAAAGGACATTCATGGAAAAACTGGTGAAATCTGAACAAAGTCTGTACTTCAGTGAATGGTACTGCACCAAGGTTCACGGCTTAATACTGATTATTGTTCTATGGCTATATAAGGTGTTAATTAGAGGGAGCTGGGTGAAACGCATATAGGAATTCTCTATAGTATTTTTGCAACTTTTTGCAGCTGAAATCATCCCAAAATAAAAATTTAAAAGAATAGCTGAACTTGAGTGCTAACAATGCTACCATCCTTGGCATGTCCTTGGGTAAGTCACCTAACCTCTGGGACCCTCACCTTTCATCATCTTTAAAGTTAGAAGAACAGCCCTCATATTTTGTTAATGTGAATTCAAAAAAGAGATAAGGGAACTAAGAGCACTTTCACAGTTACAAACTTCTTTTAAAAGGTATTTTTATTATCATTTACCACCACCACCAACACCATCCCTCCCGTAGACTTTTCTGCCTCATCCAGCTAGGGTTGCTAGAACAATACAGGATGCCCAGTTAAATTTGAATTTCAGATAAATAAGAGATTTTTGTACAAGTATATACCATGTGATAATTGAGATACACTTAAAAACCACATGTTTATCTGGAATTGAAATTTAACTTGGTATCCTGTGTTTTCATTTACTAACTCTAGCAATCCTACCTCCACCCAACTTCCATACTCTGTCCCTTTCTTTAAAACCGCTCTTCCTTCCTTCAGTCTCTCTTTCTACAATGTCAGTGCTCTTGGCTCTGAGCAAGGATTCCACCTATACACTATGGCAGTCCATGCTCCGGGAGAAACCTATGAAGGTTAGTCAATAATGGGATTCTGACTCTGGCAAAGCAAGCTCAGGGGGAATGTACACTCAGAGGAATCTCCTCTCTCTGACTTGCAATTGTGAACATTTTTAACTCGTTAGGGTATTTTTATGATCCACCCTTCACAACAACCCAGTGATAGTCTGACGCACATTTTTAAGCCACAGGGAAAAATTGGAACCACCAATAGCCCAGATGAAAGACTACCTCTTGGGACTTGTGGTGTGGTTTTGGGGAGGGAATGAGAAAAAGACAGCATTTGAACATAAAACTTGCACACACATCAGCTCACCATATGGGGAAGCATGACTGCTCTCTCTTCGCTGAGAAACTGAGGCTGAGGGAAGATGGAGAACTCATTTGCTCTCAAAGTCATAAGGAAATGACCGTCTTTTTGTTTTAGGCCTTCCGCTGTGTTCACTTCTCTTTCCTCTTCCATAGCATCTGATCATCAAGGTTCTGCTCAAGGGCCACCTCTTTTTATGAGTATTCACCCCTGATTCTCCAAAGCAGGTGTTTTTTGTTTTTTGTTTTTTTTTTTGACTCTGCACATTACACTGAAAAGAATTAAGACCTTTACCTGAAGTACAGGCACATACGTCCACATTTGATCTCCTTTTTTGGCTTTGAGGGTCAAGATTGTGTCATGTTCATGTCAAGATTCCCTACAGTGACTCCAAAGGTAAAGGCTTTCTAAATTGGGAGTTGAGAGGCCAAGTCCTGTTCAGATTAACCAGAAATGGCCCATTGGTAACAGAATTACTTCTACAGGTACACTTTTAACATCAGTAAATAGCGCCTGTTTATTCACATATATAATTGCCTACACAGTTTCTAAGATCCTTCCAGTTTGACTCACTGTGCTCCAGGACCTTGATGTCTGCCGAAGCAGGCCTCTAAGCAATGGTCTTGTGCTGTAAAACACCTTCCTGGCTACTGATAACTTCCCATATCACAATCTCTCCTGTTGGCTGAGACTCCCACATTCCTTCTCCCAAACTTGGAGGCGTATCAGAAACATTAAAAGCAAGGATCATCTGTAGAAGATATCCCAGGCTCCAAGGACACTACTAGTGAACTGTAACAGGTTTTCCATGAATCCGCAGCCTGAAATCTCAGGGGATCTTTTCCCCCAGATCAGCTTTAGGAAAGATGTTTGCTGCCTCAAAGGGAAGATTTAGTTTAATTCTAACCAACAGTACTCACAAACTTTATGTTTATATGTTGCTTTACAGGATATTACTGCTGGATTTAAGTAGAGTAATGCATTTTGTCTTTTAAGGCTTTATTGTTGTTGTTCAGTTGCTAAGTTATGTCCAACTCTTCACAACCCATAGAGTTCAGCATGCCATGCTTCCCTGTCCTTAACCATCTCCCAGAATTTGCTCAAACTCATGTCCATTGTGTCAGTGATGCAATCCGACCGTCTCATTCTCTGTCACCCTCTTATCCCCCTGCCCTCGGTCTTTCCCAGCATCAGGGTCTTTTCCCATGAGTAGGCTCTTTGTATCAAGTGGTCAAAGTATTGGAGCTTCAGCTTCAGCATCATTCCTTCCAATGAATATTCAGGGTTGATTTCCTTTAGGATTGACTGGTTTGATCTCCAAGGGACTCCCAAGAATCTTCTCCAGCACCACAATTAAAAGGCATCAATTATTCAGTGCTCAACTTTCTTTATGGTCCAACTATCACATCTGTATGTGACTACTGGAAAAACCATACCTTGGACTATACAGACTTTTATTGGCAAACTGATGTCTTTGCTTTTTAATATGCTATCTGGGTTTGCCATAGCTTTCCTTCCAAGGAGCAAGTATCTTTTAGTTTCATGGCTTCAGTCACCATCCAAAGTAATTTTGGAGCCAAATGGAAACCATGCGAGAAAGAGCTGTTCTTCTTTCCTCACAGTGTTAGGGAGACATCAAATAAGACACAATGGCACCCAACTCCAGTACTCTTGCCTGGAAAATCCCATGGATGGAGGAGCCTGGTAGGCTGCAGTCCATGGGGTCGCTAAGAGTCGGATACGACTGAGCGACTTCACTTTCACTTTTCACTTTCATGCATTGGAGAAGGAAATGGCAACCCACTCCAGTGTTCTTGCCTGGAGAATCCCAGGGATGGGGGAGCCTGGTGGGCTGCCGTCTATGGGGTCACACAGAGTCGGACATGACTGAAGTGACTTAGTAGCAGTAGCAGTAGCAGCAACTACTTATAAAGTGAACATCACCAGCTAGGTACCAAGCCTTCGCGTGTATCATTGAATCCAAATGTAACTTTAGTATTACAGTTCCCATTTGAACGATGAGGAAGTCCATGCTCAGTAAGTTTAAGCAAATTGTACAAAGTCATACATCTAGGAAATGATTGGACTGGGATTCAGACACATTGCTGTCCCACAAATACTTTTAACTACACACTCCCCACTTCTTACATGAAAATGCTTTAAAATCACATATATGAAAGAATTTTCACTTAATACTAACAACACACTAGGGGATATAAAGGCAGACATTTTTATCTCTACTTTATAAATAAATATAGATCAGACCTATTTTTGTACAGCTAGTAAACTGCAAAATTAGGAGCCAAACTCATTGCCTGGTTCCACAATCAGATTCCATCAACTAAAGAAAGAGGCATACAGCTCCCTAGGCTATACAGTCAGACTTTGTTGTTTATCCATTCTATATATAATAGCTTGCATCTGTGTATAACCGAATTGCTTTGCATAAACTAACATAACATTGTAGATCAACTGTACTTTAATGAAAAATTTTAATGTAAAAAATGAATAAAAGGTCTTGCAAGAAAGAAAGGCATAACCTTCAAATGCTGTCTGAAAGTAAAATGGTACATATATTTTAATACTAGAAGAAGGTCATGCCACCTTACAAGACTATGGCTCTCCCTTCCATGTGTCTTCTGAGTCAAATTGACTTATTTCATCTAGAACAAGGAATTTTCCCAATGTCAGCACCTTATAGTCCAGAATGGGTTTTTCTGTCTCATGTATCATTCCCCCAAACCTAAATTGCCAGCAAAGTCCTGCTCCCAGAAATTTTATTATCTATAATGATGCTCTAAACTAAAGGAAAGAGCCAAGCTCTGTTCCAGGCATCAGCAGTGCTCATCATGCTGGCAGGGAGAAATCCACCTATGAGACAATAAAGATGAACACCACGAAGGGTATGTTCCCGCAGAAGTACTTTGCTGATCATGAAAGACACTTTAAAAATAAAACAGAACAGAACAGCAACAAAAAAAAAACAAACCAGAGGCTCTGTTTTCTGGGCAGACAATGAAATCTCTCCCTGAAGAAAATGTAAACGTCTGCTGTGAAGAATCCTACAAAAGAAAAGGGTGGTCTTCTCAGAGATCTGAGGTCCTGGAGCTCTAAGAATCCTCATGTGGGGCTGAAAGGCGCTCCTTCCTTTGTGCCTTGTGATTAAAAGACACACGAATAGGGAGATTGAAGAAAGATTAAGTGGGAGAGAAGCTGCTTAAAGGAAGCTGTAGCTGTTCATTTTGTTGCCAACCCCCCTGCCCACCTCTGTGGGCCTCAAAAAGCAGGAGAAGGGAGAAGGTGGGCATTAATCAACTATAAACAAACAACGCTGGAGAAGATCATATAGTCTGGCAGGCCCAGGCCTCAATGAATAATAAGCACTTTCATTTATGTAACACTTTTCAGTTCATAGTACACTTCCAGTTAGATTATTTCTTTTGATCCTCAAAAAGAATAAGAGAAGTCAGCTGGGATTAGAATCCTCATTTCCTATGAGAGAAAACTGAAACCCAAAGAAGGAAAGAAACTTGGCCAAGGTTACACAACTAGTTTGTAGCAGAATAAGAATTTGAACCACTTTCTCTGACTCTAGAATACAGGTTCCCCCCTCCCCACCCCGCATGCAGCATTATTATCATAAAGTAAAAGCTGAAAACAGGAATACCCATTGTTTGAGTACAAGCACACTTCTGTACATAGTTGCATAGAAATCAGTTAAATGAATAATGGTAATGGTAATCTACCTTTGCCATCTAAGATTAGAAAACAGAGAGCATAAGCAAGCATTTAGTACAGGCAGGTACCTAAAAGATCACCTACTAAAATGAATCAGAGTGAATCATTTAGGATCTCATTGCTAGAGCTACTGTTGCTTTGGTAGAAAGTTTATTTAACTTTCTAGCTAACAAACTAAATGTCACGATTTCCTTAACACGGGTCTTCTATACAAAGATTGGTCTAGTCACTGCCACTGTTCACCCGTTCAACAAATATTTATCTTGCTCTGAGCCAGTTGCTGACCTTCCCAAATTGAACGTAAAAATATTTCAGTAGGTAGGTTCCATGGTAGAAGAACTAAGGATCATTTTTAGCTCTGACTACAAAACGACAAATATTTAAGATAAATATTTTCCTCTCTGTGAAATGGGAAGGACCTTGCCTCTTGCTACCAGGAGTTAATAAAGACAACTTATTATATTGTTTGCCTGTATTTTGTATAATGTCTTTTGCTCTAAGAAACTCAAAAGAAATGTGTATTTATGAAGCAAGTAAAAGAGGAAATCTTCAGCTGAGGGGAGGGAGTGGCTGGGGTTACACATGAGTAATCCAAGCCCGCCTGGTCATTGTCTCCAGCATTCTCCTGCCAGAACCCACTTCAGGAACTGCTGCTTTATTCCCTGTACAAAAGCAAGCTCTCATCCTATGCTGAGCTCCCAGTGAACATTGAACCTGCCTCTCGTCTAAGCTACTGAGTTTTATTGTCAAAAGGAATTTTCTTGCCTGATTCCCTCCCCTACCCAACTAGGCTGAGCACTACTTGAGGACAGGCCTCATGTTTTATTTCACATCCCTACTCGAGAGCCTTCCCCCTACAGTCTCTGACACTCTGAAATTGACTAACGTGTTCTGAGTAACTGTATGAGTTAGCAAGTGAGAAAATGAACAATAAGTATATTTAAGAAGGAGGCAATATTCTTGAAAACTCTGATCAGAACAAATACAATGAAATAAAGATAATATTCTGTGGCATCTAACACATCTTGAAACCTAAACCATCATAGGGTAACATCTCTATTTTGTAAATGGAGGAGACACCAGCCTCAACGGTCGTGCCAAGACCAGCAAGTCAGGGTCTGGATGAGAGGGAGCCAGAAGAATATTTCCCAGGCACATTTTCAGTCCTTAAGGAGCATGGCTACTGTCAAGTTAATCAGTCAAATCCTCCTGATTACCAGAGGTCAAGAGCACAGGCAGCAAACCATTTCTCTGCTGGCTTAGGCCAAGGAAAGTCTTGATAGAGTGCCAGAAAATTCAATGAATGTTTTACCTTACAAATGCTGAGGAGACAACATGTTCCTTTTAGCATTAATTGCTTAATTCAAAAGAAGCCATTTAGAATCTGAGTCTGGTCTTTTTCCTTGATGAGCAATTTCAGGCTGCCTATCCAAGCTTTTGTTTGTTGGGAGGAGAGAGGAAGAGAAAGCATTTTGTGAAGGCATTTTAATTTTCATATTTAATGAAACAGATTGGGTACCAGGTCCCTTTGATTTTATTTTTCTGTTCCCTGAATACCTTCTTGTGTATTACATATTCTGCTGGAGCTTCCTGTAAGAGCTTTTCGACATTTCACGAGTTAAGGCTGTCAAATGTTACTCACGGAATCAAATATATTTCTTGTGCCAATCTTCGGTTGTTATTATTATTGTAACAGACCTATCATAAATCTCAAAGCTGAAGAGAAAGGGAACATGTACTGATGTTTCCCCATATTCTCTTGAGCACATAAAATTATATAACTCTCTGAAGTCCTCTTTTTATTGCTGCATCTAAAAGGCTTTGCATTCTTCAGAGAATAAATTTTTTGAAGGGGTTATTTCTTCTTTTTAAAAGAGAATCAATCAATCAATCAGATATTTCACTTGTTTTAGTTAATTAACAAAAACATAGAGAAAAATGCCACTGGATTGAAGTCAGGAGTCAAGCTCACTCATTTGAGCTATTATTTATTATAGTGCTTTCTTTCTCTTTCTCCTTGATAAAACGAGGGCAAAGGCTTTGTCTGTTTCATTCATAATTAGAACAAAACAAGAACAGTGTCTGGACCACAATAGGGGTTCAATCAATATTTGTGGAATAAATGAATAAGATAATTCAATGATTTGATTTGGTTTTTCTCAACTTCCTCATTTGTGAGAATACCAAAAGGATTAATAATGTCGGTGTTTTCCAGCTCATGTAGTTATTGTAAGGATCAAAAGAGCTAAATGATGGCTTTGTGAAACTGTTGAGTTATGCACATAATTAAAGAAGCAGCATTATTAGTAATAATAGTGGGTCCGCACCTAATCAGCTTCTGTGACCTTGGCCGAAACATTCCAGTTCTCTATGCTTTCATTTCCTCATCTACAAACAGGCAGGATTGGACTCAGTTCAGTTCAGGCACTCAGTCGTGTCCGACCCTTTGCGACCCCACGAATCGCAGCACGCCAGGCCTCCCTGTCCATCACCAACTCCCGGAGTTCACTCAGACTCATGTCCATTGAGTCAGTGATGCCATCCAGCCATCTCATCCTCTGTCGTCCCCTTCTCCTCCTGCCCCCAATCCCTCCCAGCATCAGAGTCTTTCCCAATGAGTCAACTCTTCGCATGAGGTGGCCAAAGTACTGGAGTTTCAGCTTTAGCATCATTCCCTCCAAAGAAATCCCAGGGCTGATCTCCTTCAGAATGGACTGGTTGGATCTCCTTGCAGTCCAAGGGACTCTCAAGAGTCTTCTCCAACACCACAGTTCAAAAGCGTCAATTCTTCGGCACTCAGCCTTCTTCACAGTCCAACTCTCACATCCATACATGACCACAGGAAAAACCATAGCCTTGACTAGACGGGCCTTTGTTGGCAAAGTAATGTCTCTGCTTTTGAATATGCTACCTAGGTTGGTCATAAAATGATCCCTAAATTTCTTTCCAGCTCAATCAATTCTTTAAACCAGTCAACAAATACTTAGCTTATACCCACTCTATGCAAAATACTTTTCTAGGAAAAAAAGAAAAAACACCACAGAGTAATAGATATTTCAAAGAAAAATTAAAACACTAAATTTTCTAAAATACTTCTTCCTGGTTAGTTGTTTGAAATATGAAAGCAGCTATTGAGGGAAGAGCATGGGAAGATGTGAAAAGAAGATTTCACAAGAAAGGAGTCATTTGGGGAAATCAAAAATTGAGTTAGCTGCTGGTATGTATCTTGTGGAGATCATTCTGACCTTCCAAATGGCTTGTGCAACAAACTTGGATTTGACATTTGGTGTTGGCTTTTACCATCTACCAAATGATAAATATCTTTAAAAAGAGTATGCTGCATAATAATGTTCAGAAAAATGTAGATTTCGGGGGGAGGGGAAGCCAAGGAAAAAGCTGCATCAAATATGCTATTGTGATTTAAACAAGCTACTTCCTTGGACTGTGTAGATAACTCAAGGCCATTCCAGGCACAGAAAGGATAAGCATCTTCACAGCTCTCAGGGAAATTCATTGAATCAAAGAGTCAGAAATCTCCTCCAAAATTCAGCTGAGCTGTAAAGGAAACAACCCATCAACAAATGGAGGTGTTACATAGATAAGATTCTATAGTAAATTAAACACTTAAGACCACAAGTGTATACACAAAATACCCTCATTGATATTTATAAGATTATTCATGATATAAAGCTAAATATTCCTCTAATATAACATGTCCAAAATTAATTTCATACTTTTAATCCTCAAGCCTACTCATCTCAATTTACCATTTTATCTATACAAACTGAAAAACACAAAAGCTTTTCTTGATTTCTGCTCCCTTAGCTTGTATGCCCAATGACTTATCAAGCTTTATTTTTATAAATGATCCTCACAAAATCCAAAGAACGGCACAAAAAGACCTCTAAGTGGAGAAGTGTATTTGTCGGAACACTCCAGGCTATGCCTCAATAACAAATAACCCCTGGAATATCAGAAAACAGAAAACGTTTACTTCTTGCTCATGTTACAGTTTGATGTAGGCTGGTTCTACTCAGTGGTTCTCCTAAGCCATGATTCAAGCATTCAGTTGCTTTAGCTTTTTAGCATGTTGTAGAAAGAGAGACAATATATGAAGTATTTTCACAGGCCAGGCTCAGAAGTGGTTTACATCTCTTCTGCTGACATTCTATTGACTAAAACTCAGTCACACAATCTTCATTTAATCCTTAATCCTAATCACTCAGTCCTAATCTAACCTTAGGGAGGCTGAGAGATGTAACCTTAAATTGTGTGGTAAACTCAGTCACAGAGACTGATAGCAAAATTATATTATATTATTATATTATCATATAAAAGAGATTTTTCAGTCACTAAGATTCACAAACACTCAGGGTTCTCTACCTGCTGACAAAATCCACTCCTAATTAAACTCTCCCAAAAATCCTTGTGATTTCATCACATAAGAAAATAAAAATACTGTCTTTACTGTCACCTCATTCTGAGATAAAAGATTTCTGTGCATACAATTCTGTGCCATTCAATAATTTACCTTTAGCATTCCCACAAGTGTTACCCTTTCTACATTGCGGAATAAAATATGAACAGTTCAGTTCAGTTCAGTTGCTCAGTTGTGTTCAACTCTTTGCAACTCAATAGACTGTAGCATGCTAATCTTCCCTGTCCATCACCAACTCCCAGGACTTGCTCAAACTCAGTCCATCGAGTTAGTGATGCCATCCAACCATCTTATCCTCTGTGGTCCCCTTTTCCTCCTACACTCAATCTTTCCCAGCATCAGGGTCTTTTCCAGTGAATCAGTTCTTCGCATCAGGAGGCCAAAGTATTGGAGCTTCAGCGTCAGCATCAGTCCTTCCAATGAATATTCAGGACTGATTTCCTTTAGGATGGACTGGTTGGATCTCCTTGCAGTCCAAGGGGCTCTCAAGAGTCTTCTCCAACATCACAGTTCAAACGCATCAATTCTTTGGCACTCAGCTTTCTTAATGGTCCAACCCTTTCATCCATACATGCTGCTGCTGTTGCTGCTGCTAAGTTGCTTCAGTCATGTCTGACTCTGTGCGACCCCATAGACTGCCGGCTCCCCCGTCCACTGCTGGCTCCCCCGTCCCTGGGATTCTCCCAGCAAGAACACTGGAGTGGGTTGCCATTTCCTTCTCCAATGCATGAAAGTAAAAAGTGAAAGTGAAGTCTCTCAGTCGTATCTGACTCTTACTGACCCCATGGACTGCAGCCTACCAGGCTCCTCTGTCCATGGGATTTTCCAGGCAAGAGTACTGGATTGGGGTGCCATTGCCTTCTCCATACATACATGACTACTGGGAAAATCATAGATTTTACTAGACGGACCTTTGTGGACAAAGTAATGTCTCTGCTTTTTAATATGCTATCTAGGTTGGTCATAGCTTTTCTTCCAAGGAGCAAGCATCCTTTAATTTCATAGCTGTAGTCACTATCTGCAGTGATCTTGGAGCCCAAGAAAATTAAGTCTGTCACTGTTTCCATTGTTTCCCCATCTATTTGTCATGAAGTGATGGGACCAGATGCCATGATCTTCATTTTTTGAATGTTGAATTTTCAGCCAGCTTTTTCACTCTCTTATTTCACTTTTATCAAGAAGCTCTTTAGTTCCTCTTCACTTTCTGCCATAAGGGTGGTGTCATCTGCGTACCTGAGGTTATTGATATTTCTCCCTGCAATCTTGATTCCAGTTTCAGCTTCATCCAGTCCAGCATTTCACATGATGTACTCTGCATATAAGTTAAATAAGGAGGGTGACAATATACAGCTTTGCCATACTCCTTTCTCAATTTGGAACCAGTCTGTTGTTCCATGCCTGGTTCTAATTGTTGCTTCTTGACCTGCACACAAATTTCTCAGGAGGCAGGTAAGGTGGTTTGGTATTCCCATCTCTTAAAGAATTTTCCACAGTTTTTTGTGATCCACACAGTCAAAGGCTTTGGCATAGTTAATAAAGCAGAAGTGGATGTTTTTCTGGAACTCTCTTGCTTTTTCAATGATCCACTGGGCATTGGCAATCTCATCTCTGGTTCTTCTGCTTTTTCTAAATCCATTTGAACATCTGGAAATTCTCAGTTCATATACTGCTTGAAGCCTGTTGAAGTAAGACTGACAGTCGCCATTACTATCATTACCCCTACCATAGTTTGGCCTCAGGCCATAAAACCAAAAATATGAACATATGTGACTTTACGTCATAGCTTCTTTCTCTTATGACTCTAACTAAATGGCGAACTCTTGAAGACAAGAACTAGTTTGTGTTTCAGTGCATTTCTCAATACTTCCTTCACTGTCTTATGTGTAGTAAGTAGGATTCCTGAATATGTGCTTTGGACAGTATACCCTATGAACTCATGCTGAATTGGGCATAGATACCACATTCAGCAGAATTTTATATCTGAACCTATAATAGAATTTTATATCTTCAAATCTGTCCTGTGTCTCCATGCTGATTCAAATCTTATCTCAAAGTCTCTATTTCCAATCTGTCTCCTATTTCATATAGTTGTTTAGGAATATCAATGACAAAGAGTTTATAGACCATAAAGTAAAATGCATGACTATTGGCAAATTCTTATTCCCTGGGTTTTATTATTCACCTCTGGAAGTAGAGCAGAGCAAACCTGTCATAGCAAATCACCAGGTGGTATATAACTCAAACTGGATATTTTTTATTGTCACACCTATAGTATGGGAAAATATTTTAACCACTTTACAAGCTTTATTACAGGCCATCTAAGGCAGACTAGCTGTTCTCCTTGAGGGAAGATACCAGAAGACTCTTGGGGGTAATTCAGCTCCCACCTCTATAAGAGCTACCATCAATCAACCAAGCTACTCCTTTGTGTATCCTCTGGAACCAAGGTGGGCAGTTTAACTTTTGCCTATAAAATACTGAAATGAGTAAGAAGAGGAATTCATGTTATACTGTAGACCAAGCATCCTCTTGTTATTCTAAATTATTCCCTTTAGCATCATTTAATACATATAGAGACAGTGAAATCAAATGTCAAAGTAAAGATTACTTTCCAAAAAATTCAACTTGAAAATATTCCAGATTTGAACAATAAGAATTTCAATCTATTATCGAATTCTCATAGAGAAATCAAGGTCCCAAAATTAATATCCTTTGTTATTTTAAGTTTTGTGCGAAGAGACAAAACCTTCACTACTGCTTTTTCATTTCAGTCAGAGGGTTGGTTGGCTCAGAACCCTGGACAGAGCCTGAGTTCCTGTATCATCCTCAGCCTGAACTCTCTACTTCCTTAAATGCCTACCAAATTAAATTAATCTTATCAAGCCTTTCTCGTGGCCCACAAGTTTAAAATACCAGAAAGTTAATAGATACAAATGTTATCACAATGTCTGCTCCACACTCTCAAAATTTAAAAACCACAAGCAAATTCCTAGTTTCAAGAACAAAGCTTTCAGTCAAAATGATGCCCTAAATCTCAAAGTACAGAACATTGAGACATGTAGCCGTTGCCAAGGCACAAACAGGTAACCAGGATCTCTGAGTAGAGAAAAGACCAAAAAAATAGCATCCACCCCTTTCAGCCTTACCAATCTCTTTGTCCAGAGTCTACTCTGAACAAAACTTGGATCTTATAGTTGGTCAGAATAAAAGTCATAAAATTGAGAATAAGAGAACTTCTCTGGTGGTCCGGGGGCTAAGACTCTGCACTCCCAGTGCCGAGGCCTGGCTTCTATCCCTGGTTAGGGAACCAGATCCCACGTGCTGCAACTAAGAGTCTGCGTGCCACAACTAAAGATCTTGCATGCTGCAACGAAGACCTGGCAGTCAAATAAATAAATAAAAAAATTTTAAAGAATAAGATATTTACCTTAATTGCCTATGGGGACAGTTCACTTGTGCATACTCTCAACTTTTCTTTAGAGACTGCCTTTCTTGCTTTTTCATCATAGTTCAGAAATTTTCAATGGTAGCAGCCCCAGGCATCAGTCACTGAGTTTGTTTGTTTGTTTTCTTTAATCCAGCATACTAGACCTCTAAAAATATCCAACTTTACCTTGAACTTATGCTCCTGATTTGTCAGCACTGGGTGGAGAGCTGACAGAGCCTCCACTCTCTATTTTTAGCAAGCATTCTAAGCATAGTGGCTATGGCCAGTGCCTCTGGCAATAACTGCACGTCCCATATTTTGCAGTAAGCATCTTTGCTATAGACATTTTGGCCACAGACATTTCACTGCATAATTAATTGGTCTTAAGGCGGTTTTGCTGTGAAAGATAAAATAATTGGTTGACAGTTTTTGGTTTGACAGTTTGGTTTTATCTGGTTGAAATGTGTTAGCATTTCTTCCAGTTAGTAACTTTACTGATGGCTTTACTGAGCTGATAGATGATGATGATTTAGACCAAGAGTTGATTTCGTACTTTGAAACACACTACATAGGAAGAGAGAGGCCCAGGTTCTCAAATTCTCAGAGTTGAACCCATATTTGCCATAGAACTCGAGAATGTCTGTCAACAAACATGTGACAAGATGCCAAGAACAAACAACAGAATACAAAGTTCAGTTACAAACATGCATCCTAGTATTTGGAACTGATATCTCTCTTAATGAAAGAAGAAATTTTAGCGAGAAAGAAAACGTGTGATACCGCAACAGGAAATAAATCAATAAGCCAAAAAAAGAAAATGTTTAAACACTATGAACAAAAGACCTGAAAGACAAATGCCCACAAGATAAAATTATTTATTTGTATGATATTGCCATGAAAACTATACATGTTGAATGTGTTCATATATTATGTATTTTGCAATGGAATCTTATATATTTTGTTATTCATTTTCATGTTTAATTATATTCTTTTTAATTCCCTCTTTTATTTTTCATGTTTTTCTCTTTTACAGCAAATTAGTTATGCAGCAAAAATGCTTGCAGCAAAGATGCTTATGGAGAAAGTACAAGAACCCAAACATTGATATTTGAGGAGTGTTACAGAAGCTATCATCACTTACCCTTACCAATGTAGGGACCCCATCATAGATAAAGTCATGAAGTCATGAGTTCTGAGTTTCTGAACTGCACTTATTTTCAACCAAATCTGGTCTGTCCATATCTCCCAGCATTAATTACACGGTCACATTTTGAACATGCTGTTCCATCAGATTAGGTATTTACCTCAAGCCTGGACACCATCTCTATTGACTTAGTATTTTTTCCTTTAATATGAATCTGTGTCTGGCACAGTTGAAATGCCCTTTGAGGTCTCACAGTTTCTCATTTGTCTCCCAGATACTCGACTCTGGCCCAAGGAGAGTGCGAGATGCCACTGCCAGCTCCAATAAGTCCTCATCTGTTAGCATGGCCTCCACTCTGCCTGCTGTGTCCAGAACCAGGACAGCTCTGGCAGCCAGGCCATAGGTTCCTTCTTCTACTTCCAAACTTGGATGCAGTGCAAACCCATGGGGTATGGAACCTGGCTTCCCCAAGGATGAAGTACAAGAGGGTGTCTCTGTAATGAGAAGTTTGAGTGACAGGTGGTTGTAAGGAACTGATTAATTCCTCTCCCCTCCTCCTTCCAGAGGTGACCCATGTGATTGAACAACCACTGGTGATTATTTATGAAAATGTGGACAGCTCAGTCACTCCCACCTTGTATTTGCTTACCCTCTTTTCCTCTTTTTCCTCATTCTCTCTGCCTGAGATTGTACCTCCCAGTGAAGTATTTGTATTAAACTTTGCCTCAAGTAAAGGAGGCAAGACTGTTTGAACTGGAAAAAGAGAGATTTCTTTAAGGGAAACTTTGAGATCTTGGAGGACAAACTGATATGAAAGGAAAAGGGGATCCAGACAACTCTAACTTCTCTTTGAGAAGTATATTTTAAGTATTTTTTTAATTAAATTGTGTTTAAAATATGTAAAACATAAAATTTACCATCTTAAGTGTACACTTTTTAAGTGTACAGTTCAGTAGTGTTAAGTACATTCACGCTGTTGCACAACCAATCTCAGAACTCTTTCCATTTTGTAACACTGAAACGCTGCACTCACTCTCCATTCCTCCCTTCCCCCAGCCTCTGGTAACCACTATTCTACTTCGTCTCTATGGATTTGACACGAAGTGACTTAGCAGCAGCAGTAGCAGCAGCAGGTAGCTCATATAAATGGAATCACAAAGTATTTGTCTTTGTGACAGGCTTACTTCACTTAGCAGATGTCCTCAAGGTTCATGCATGTTGTAGCATGTTTCAAAATCTTTGCTTCTCTTTACGGGTGAATAATATTCTATTCTATGAATATACCAGATATTATTTATTCGTTTACCTGTCAAAAGACATTTGGGATGCTTCTACTCTTTGGCCATTATGATTAATGGTTCTTTGAACAGGGGCGTACAAATATCTCTTTAAATCTTGCTTTCACTTCTTTTGGGTATATACTTAGAAGTAGAATTGTGGGATCATATGTTCATTCTATATTTAATTTTCTGAGGAACTTTCATGCCATTTTCCACAGTGCCTGCAGTACTTTAACTTTCTGAGGAACTTTCATACCATTTTACACTCTTACCAAAGTGCACAAGGGTTTCAGCTTCTCCACATCCTGGCCTAAACTTGATATCTCTGTATTTCTGTATTTATTTATTTTATAGTAGCCATCCTAACAGGTGGGAGGTGGAATCTTAGTGCAGTTTTGGTTTGCTTTTCCCTGAAAGGGATTTTTAAAAGGGATTTTTCAGTTGTTAGTAGATTCAAACAGGTAATAAGCCCAAGGAAAGTCTCACAGAGGAAGAGAGGGGTGATAGTGAGAGTTAGAACTTTATTCTCTTCTTTATCCCAGAACCAAATTAAATTCCAAAAAAACGATAAAGAGTAACAGAATTAAGGGAGGTTGATCTAATGCCAAGGCTAACACCTAATACAATGGAGACACCATGTCTCACCTACTGTAACTTTGTGGAACTTAGTTTGAACTTCTGTAATTTTAAAGCCCAGACCAATAATCCTGGAAAAATACACAGTGCACGGAACCATTGGTCAACTATTAATACTTTAAAGGTTTGTATAATGAAGCACAACTGCACTGAACAAATCTATGCCTTCTTCAGTCCAAGGTAAACTGTACCAGTGGAAATTCAGCTGTATAATAAAATATAAGCCAGTGCCAATCACTTGAGGCAGCTACACACAAGAATTTGGCTCATCAAAATATCAAAACCTACACCTGTTGCCCTAGCTATTGTGTAAGGCTCAATTTCTCCTGGAGGCAATTTAAATAGGCTCCTCTTTTCAACAAAAAGTCCTGAAACAATTGGATGTCCACTTGCAAAGAAACAAAACAAAAAGAGCCTAGACCACAACTTGCACCTTATATAATATTTAACTCAAAATGGATAATAGACTTAAATGTAAATACTGTAAAATGTCTAGAAGAAAAAAGGGGGAGGGGAAACCTTTACATTTTTGGAATAAGCAAAGATTAATTAGAGAAAGCATGAGCCACAAAAAAAATTTGATATGTTGTTCTTTATCATCTGTGGGAGAAAGTATTTCCAAATTATATGTCTGATTATGGACTTGTAGCCAGAATATATTAAAAACTCTCAAAATTCAACTACTAAACTAAAAAAAAAAAAATTTGTTAAGGGGTAAAACATTTGAACAGATAGTTTACCGAAGATGCAAAATGGCAAGTAAGTCATGCAGATTAAAATCACAATGTAATACCATTACACACTCATTAGACTTACAAATTAAAAACAAAACTGACAATACAAAGTAGAGCAGGTCAGACTTCTCACATACCATTGATGAGAATGTGAATTATTAGAGCCGCTTTGAGAACTGATCTCGCAGTATCTTATAAAGCTAGACATAAATCATATAGTACAGTAAACTTATCCCAAGGTATTTACCCAAGTAAAATGAAAACCTATGTCCACACAAAAACCTGTGTGTGAATATTTATAGCAGTTTTATTTGCAGTCACCAAAAGCTGGAAACAACCATAGTACATACATATGATCAAATACATACAATCAGTAATTAAAAGGCACAAACTATGGATACATGCAACGACACAGATGAATCCCACATGAATTATTCTAAGTGAAAGAAGCTAGACTCAAAAGGCTTCAATAGTTTTGATTCCATTTAAATGACATTCTTGAAAAGCAAAAACTACAGGGAGAAAAACAGACTAATAGTTGCCAGGGGAGAGGGATGGACTACAAAAATACACTGGGGAATTCAGGGGAGTGAGAGAACTATTCTATATCGTGATTGTGG
This sequence comes from Bos mutus, assembly GCF_027580195.1. Classification (NCBI taxonomy): domain Eukaryota; kingdom Metazoa; phylum Chordata; class Mammalia; order Artiodactyla; family Bovidae; genus Bos; species Bos mutus. Next base: position 77,310,511 of record NC_091617.1, read on the forward strand.
TGGTGATTAGAGGCTAAATATTTGCCAAAACTTGCAGAAGTGTACACTAAAATAATACACTTTACTATTGTCAATTTTACCTTAATTTTTTTTTTTTAAGTGAGCAAAACAGTTCTTGATTGTAGGACAAGTATGCCTGTCAGTCCAATCACTTAGGTGTGAGTACATGCATGCTCAGTCGCGTCTGACTCTTTACGATCCTATGGACTGTAGCCTGCCAGGCTCCTCTGTCCATGGGATTCTCCAGATAAGAATACTGGAGTGGGTTGCCATGCCCTCCTCCAGGGGATCTTCTCGACCCAGGAGTCGAACCTGTGTCTACTGCATTGCAGACGGATTCTTTCACCACTGAGCCCACGAGGGAAGCCCTCACTTAGGTGTACTATAATATAAAGATTCATTTTCTATAATTCAATTTAATATTCCTGTCCCGAGTTGCTATTCTGCTAGGTTGGTAGACAAATTTATTGTCTTCCTGAGACTTATCTCCCTATCCTTGTCTCTCCCAAGCTCATGCCATAGTTAGGACTCCATATGTAAAAGCGAGGTGAGAGGACAATATGAGTTACAGTCATAAATCCACAGGAGTTGCTATATCTATTGTCACATGGTACATGGCTCATTATAACTGTTTAACTCTCCATTGTTTTCCTGTCACTCTCGGGGAAAGGGAATTTTTCTTAGGAGACTAACTGGGTAACAATTTTCACATTGTGTTCTATATAGGAGGTAGCCGTTTCCTCTTTAGGATCTGGTTATTGCTCCATCAGCACTGCTGGGAAGCAGCAGGGAGGGGTCCTTCTGCCCTCTGGATGACAGAGCTCTCTGTGTCATTCTCTCTCTCCCTCCCTCTCCCTTTTCCCTCTCTCTCTCCCTCTCTGTTTCCTCTGTCCCCTCCCAGCCCACACAGCCTCACAGGCTTACAAAGTGCCCAGAGGAATTCTCTGCTCTCTCCTCTGCCTGCTTCTGGCCAAAATACTTTGTATATATCCTTAAATACCAACCTTTTACCTACTCCACAAAACTCTCAAAGTTCCCCTGAGGGCTTAGGCTTTTCCATGACAAATGTCAGAAAGACAAGCAGGCTATTTCTGAGTTCAGCCCTTTTCCTCACTCCCCTGGGGCCATCAAGAACTGACTTAATGACAGGGGTGCAGCGGAAGGGAGGGGAGAAACACTGGTGGGGGAAAAAAGCAGATTGATAGCTTAAAATATTACTCCACCTCACCTGGATAAAAAAATTTAAAGGCAGTACCTTTATTGTAGTTTTCTTTACAGAAAGATGAAAATACCTGAGTGAACAACATCATTCTACAAGGTACCATAAAAGTTGGGATTTGATTTGACATGGTTAAAATTACATTATAAAATTATATTATTCCAAAGAATTCAGAAACAGAATCATTTCTGAATGTAAGGAATAAATGTGTGAACCAACAAGTGAAAAGAATGTGCATAAAATCTTACTAAGAAAAATTGTGGTTCTATCAGCATTCTGGACAGTTGTTCTGAAACATAAAAAAAAAAAAGGAAGGAAAAAAAAAAGAGAGAAACAGATTCTAAAAGCTAAAATTTATGAAAACTGTGCTGCCAAACGTTAAGTAAAAAATAATCAGTGAAAAAGACTAATTAATTCACATATTACATGTTCTCCTTTTTTAATCTTCCCCAATGGTAATCATGTAATTTTGAGAGGGACATCTGGAAACCTAAGCTAACTTAAAACTATTTTTTTTTCTAGCAAGCAACTAGCCAGGAATCTCCATATTCTGAAAGTTGCTGTCAGAGTACTCTCCCTCCAGCCCCAGATGAAGTCAGCCTGCCTTGGTAGCAGACAGTCCAAACAATCCACACTGGCTCTGTGGGCAGAGCACCATCTCCAGATGCCCAGGATTCAGAAAAGCTACTGTTCAGACATAATGAAGCCACATGCTGTATAAGCCAGTGACTTGCTGGTGGGTGCGAGGGACCACACTTAGTTGGGTAGGCAGCCATCCTGGTTTCCCCCTGGGTGTATACTGTAGAAGTGAGGTGGTGACTTCCCCATCACACAAAGTAGTCAAGCAAGCAATAGATGAGTTTGGAGGACACATTGCAGAGGAGAGTCAAAGGCAGGTGATCTAAATGACACATAAAAACTTCCGCCACCATAAGAACTTAGGATTCTAAGAAATTCCCTGCTTACAAAGAAGTGAGAAAAAAATACTACGTGATGAGAAACTCTCTTCCTACTTGAAGCCTGGCTGACACCATACAGAAATGAAAATAAATGATACGATATTCAGGAGTTATATAACCTGAGATATAAATAAGAGTGTACAATATAGGGAATATTTTTTAAGTTTTTATTTTATATTATAGTATAGTTGATTAACAATGTCATGATAGTTTCAGGCACACAGCAAAGTGATTCAGTTACACATATACATGTATCTATTTTTTTCCCAAGGGAGTATTTTTTTAAATATACATCAACTCAGTAAAACACTTGTAGTGATATATATGATTCTTCATTTGAAGTAAGTTTATGTTCTATGACTGTTCTGGGATTTTATCATTTTCTGAATGCAGGAGAACAAACAACAGACCTTATTAATTTGTGTGTGTGTGTGTGCGCGCATTCAGTCATGTCCGACTCTCTGTGACCCCCTGGACTATAGCCCTCCGGGCTCCACTGTCCACGGCTAAAAAGTCGTATGACTCACTGGGAAAAAAGGCTAAATGTATGGAATTTCTATAGAGGAATGATGTTGCATTGCTTTCAAGTCTTCATGTTGTTGCAAAGGTAATAACAAAGTAAATCAATAGTAAAAAAGTGTAATTTGTAATAGATATATTATGAAGAAAAAGGTATGTTTAAGAGTATTTTTAATTTTTTGAGCCACTGGGTTGAAAAGAACTAATATTTTCATTTTGACCAATTGCTCTCATAAGAAAATACATTAAAAGTATTCAGATGGAGACACTGTTTCCTGCCTTTAATCAATATATATTACATACAACCTATGTGAAGTTCTGTGAACCCCCCAAAATGGAATTAAGTCAGTGAAGTCCTCCCTTTACATTCTTCTCTACAATAGGTCATGTGAAGAAATCAAGTCTTAAAAGTCACAGGGTGCTGCTGTGCTGTGTGTGCTTGGTCGCGTCCGACTCTTGCAACCCCATACACTATAACCTGCCAGGCTCCTCTGTAAAAGTCATGGGGTGGTGGTGGGCAAATGGAAAAATCTCTGTATCTTTTTGCTCAATTTTGCTGTGAACCTAAAACTGCTCTATTAAAAAAAAAAAAGTACACTCAAAAAAAAAAAAAATTCAGGAGATTGTATTTTACCTAGATCTTTCTAGGAAGCGGATACTGTTTTTTCAAGTTAAAAAAATTAAATTGTGGGCATTTAAATCATTTCCCAAAAAAACGATTTTACTATTTTTAAATATTACTAATAGAAGAATGCTAGGAAAAAAATTTTAAGAACAACAAAAGAAAATTTTAATTAAAAACAACCAAGAACTAGACTGAGACAACAGCTCCACATGCTACCACCTAAGTGAGTTTGTGTTATCAGCTCCTTCTTCTAGACTTCAGCTTCATTAGATGGAAATTGGGACAGTGATGACCACCTTTCCCCACCTATAATGATAGGAACACAAAAAACAACAAGGCCATATACAAATGTAAGTAAGGAAGAAAGGAAACAGCATGCTTTAGGAGTTATTCATTCACTCATTCATCCAACAAATATGTGAATTCCCAACATAAGCCAGGCTCTCTGCCAGGAGCTGGGAATTTCATTATAAATGAAGCAGACAAAATTGCAAACTTTTCAGAGTTTACAGTATAGTGGAGAAGATAGTTGCTAAATAATCATACAAATAAATGTATTTAAAACTGTGATGCTTGCCATGAAGGATGACATGATTTAGATGGACACTGGAGGTCGGGGGTAAACGAATCAAAGAAAAATTTCTCAGAGACTTCAAGCCTGAGGAGCTGGCAGGCAAATGTTTGAGAAGAGATTGCAGGGAGTATTCCAGGCAAAAGAAAAAGCATTCAAATGCCTTGAAGTAAAAAAGCTTGACATATTCAAGGCATGCGCAGAAGGCCAGGGTCACCACCATTGGTGGTTTTTGTATTCTTGCTATCATGATAATAATCTCATGCTATTTTTGAGAATGGGTTTCCTGATAGCTCAGTTGGTAAAGAATCCACCTGTAATGCGGGAGACCCCGGTTCGATTCCTGGGTTGGGAAGATCCCCTGGAGAAGGGATAGGCTACCCACTCCAGTATTCTTGGGCTTCCCTTGTGGCTCAGCTGGTGAAGAATCCACCTGCAATGAAGGAGATCTGGGTTCGATCTCTGGGTTGGGAAGATCCCCTGGAGAAAAGAAAGTCTACCCAATCAGTATTCTGGCCTGGAGAATTCCATGGACAGCCCATGGGGTCACAAACAGTCGGACACAACAGAACGACTTTCACTTTCACTTTCATTTTCATTTTTGAGAATAGGCTAGAACAATTATGAATATTGACACACTAATTTCTACTTAGGCTAAACTTCAACAAATGTTTCCAATTTAGAATATCTCTATATTCAAGGCAAACTCTGAAAGACATTTAGATATCCTCTATTCTTTAGACTTCAAAGAGAAGTCAACCTGTTAGAATTAAGAATTTTAAAAAGAAAATTGATAAACCAGAATCTATCATGAGAAAAGCTAAGCAACCCAAAACTATAACACATAAACAACAGCTGAAGTTCCCAAGGCTGGTGGTGATGAAAAAGAGAAAACAAAGGAGACATAAACTTGATCCCATGTACCTACTCAAGCTTTCATGTGGATAACAGGAAATGTCGACTATTTTGAATAGACACCAGATGATTTCACAGTTAAAGTTTGCAGGAGGGCAGAATGTTCCTCCGGCTTCTCAGGTAGTGCTAGTGGTAAAGAACCTGCCTGCCAATGCAGGAGATATAAGAGACATGGGTTCGATCCCTGGGTTGGGAAGATCCCCTGGAGGAAGGCATGGCAACCCACTCCAGTATTCTTGCCTGGAGAATCCCATGGACAGAGGAGTCTGGCAGGCTACAGTCCATAGGGTCACAAAGAATTAGACATGACTGAAGTGATATGGCACTCAGAAAATATCCCTCAGTATATAAGAAAGAACTGGATAAAAATGGGAAATGCCTAATTGTGCAGAGGGAAGAAACTGGTATTCCTCTGGAAGTCATAAATAAATCATAAATATAAGTACAGATTATATTGCCCCTTGGGGACACTTAGAAAAGATTCAGATATCTTTAAAGACCAATGTAGTAAACAACCTCTAAAGTGTCCTTCAGCATTGAGAGATGCCATTGAAAAATGTCACCCAGAAAGATATAAGAAATTATTCTCAGTAAAAGAGAAGTCTCATCTCCCAAAACTCTTAAATTTAAGATACTGGCACTGTGATCAAGAATGAGGTGGCCTTAATACCATGGCCATCAGAGAGTTGTAGAGAGCTCTATAAACCATAAATGGTTTCAAAAAAGTGTTTATCAGTGGAGAGAAATTTTTTATTCATCAGAAACCTTCTTTAGCATTACCCAATATGGGTTTGGAAGGAACAGTTTTATGATGAAAATTAGGGTAGGAGGTAAGAACCTCAGGTGGTTGGCTTGAGCAGAAATGTTCTGTAACAGGTCTGGGGAAAAGTTATTTTATAATTTCTAGAGGTGGGTGGGGATGGGATGGAATTAGAGTCAGAGCAGGTGCTGAAGGTGGAAGAGCTATGCAAATGAAGGTAATGGAGCAGAAGAAGACATTTAGTATGAGATAAAGAGCAAGGGTGACCCAAGAGAGAAGGTATGTTCAAGAAAGTGCAAGGATTAATTGTTTGGTTGTATGTTGAGTGAGCTAGTCTGGTGAAAATGATTCATTTTGAATGAATGATTCATTGAATGAATGAATGAAAATGATTCATTCTGATCATATGAATATAGTCCTTTATTGGTACAAATGAGGTATTTGTTCTGGGATGCCCTAGAGTTTTTCTTAAAGAATCTGGCAATTCAGGATGAGCCAAGGGCAAGCCCTGACTTTATTTATGTTGACTTAAGTATGATTAGGAGACAAGATGGGACATAGAGATTAACAGAGATTTTATCAGGTCATCTTGTTGATGAAATTTTTAAAGGTGATATGCTATGTCTCTCCTTAAGTTTCCCTCCCAAATCCACCCCAGGTGGGGGACTGGAACATTAGGTAGTATTTACTGAGTGTCTATTATCTGCCAAGTAGTGCATAAGTGTTTTTGTTTTTTTTTTTCCTCAATACAAGCCTATAAGATAAATGCTATTCTCGTCTTACAGCAGAAGAGGTTAACTCCTTTATTCATTTCATTTAGTCATTCATTTATTGAGTCAACATATATTAGTTAAGCACCTCTTATGTGTTACTCTGAGTGGGGACATCTACCAGGTACTCTATAGGGGGAAACTGCCAGGAACTACTATAAAGGTCACCTATGGTACCATCCGTCCAGTACCTCTTTTTCTGAAGAGTGCCACTTCTATCTTGGGAGATCTTCTTTCTCCAGTCTATCTATATGTATCACTAAAGCTTCCATTTTCTCATCTACCCACTATTCCCTGACCACAAGAAATAGTCAACTAAATTTTGGGATTTGGAACTAAGAGCAAATCAAAATAAGGCCTGGTCGATAGCTGAAAGCTATGAGATGAAATATTGAGGAGCTGAAATGGGCCGTGATTTTTGCCAGCTGGAGGAAGTCCGTAGTGAAAGGGAAAACTAAAGCTGACAAAGTGACAAACAGCAGAGACATGAGACAGAGACGGGGTCCTGAAGGCATCATATATCTGCTCAACTGTATGCCTGTCTCTAGGTGTTCAGCTTTTCCTGAGAGTCCATGAGTATATCCCAAGATGCTCACTGGACTAAACATGAAAGACATAAAGATGAAAAACTCACACTCCCTGCCTTACATGAAAGATATAAAGATGGAAAACTCACACTCCCTGCCTTACAGCACTTTTAAGAGGTGCTTCATAAGGATACGTGTGTGGGCATAAGTTATTATGACATTATCAGTGGGGTGGGGAGGTGACCCCCTACATTGTGTATCTGAATCATCCAACTACTCATCCTTTGCAAAATCTTAATCCATTTCCTCCCTCCACACATGGGCACTTCTGACTAAGAACCTGGCTATAGTAATGCACAGTAATTGATGCAAGGTCAAGGGATCTGCAAACATTTTCTATAAGGGACCAGATGATAAATATTTTTACTTTGTGAATTATATAGACTCTATCACAGCTATTCAGTTTTGCTCTCATAGTGCAAAAGCAGCCAATATTTATGTGAATGATCATGCCTGTGTTCCAAAAACAAATCATCTCCACTGGATTTGGACCATGGGCCATAGTTTAACAACCCTAGCTCTAGGTGTTTGGAGCAAAGTGAAGTTCAGAACCATGATATGCAATGTTAATTGATTGGTAGAACTATGTGTGAGGTGCTGCAGAAACTCAGATGAAGTAACATACTATGCCATGAGCATCAGGAAGGTGAGAGCTGAGCTAAGTCTTTAAAGAAACACAAGGTGGAGTTAGCCAGAGCAAGAAGGGATGCCTAGGAAGAGAAAGCATTTACAAATGCAATGAGCTTTGAGAGACCTTGGCACTTGAGAGACTGCCAATTGAGACTATGACTCAATTTACAATTGAGGCAAAAGTTAAAAGGAGAGTAGCAAAAATAAGAAAATGGAGAAAAGCAAGGAGAATATTCTAAAAAGACTGAACATACTAAGGAGTTTAAAGTTTATCCTGAAAGTTTTAGGGAGCCACAGAAGAATTTTAGGAAGAAATCATCTGCCTGAAATCATCAGTCAGACATCATCTGATTTTTTTTTTCTTTAGTAATCTTTCAGGACTATAGAAAGTAGAGGCAGGAATTTTATGTAGAAAAATATTGCAATTGTTCAGATGTGAAGTGACAAGGGTCTGAATTTAGGCAATAAAGTCAATTGAAGCTTGAGAATCTATAGGATCCAACTTGGAGATAGGTTACATGCAAGATCAAGAGAAAAAAGGCAACTGGGTGGAGAAGAGGGGATAGCCATCAATATTGAAACATTTAGGATATGGTAAGTTCAGTTTAGGACATGCTGTGAATGAGATGCCTGGGGCAGATTCAAAGAAGAGTTACCCAGCGTCTAGGAAAGGAGATCAGCTTTCACATATATCTGCTTACTACATATGATCCTATGAGGTAGGTGCTGTTTTTATTTCCATTTTGCAAATGAAAAAACAGGTAAAGGAGAGGCCAGGGGAAATAGTTTTTACAATCATTCCAACTGGATTATAGAATTAGGACTTAATATAGGAGAAGGGCTTCCCTGGTAACTCAGTAGTAAAGAATCCACCTGCCAATGCAGGAGACATGGCTTCAATCCCTGGGTCAGGAAGTGGAGACTGGTGGGCTACAGTCCATGGGGTCGCAAAAGAGTTGGACACAAAAGAGACTAAACAACAATAACAACAAAATATAGGAGCAGCTGACAAGTTCATTTGGAAAGAGTATGTAGGATGAGAAGAGAAGACTGAGGCTGAAATCCCAGGAACAAAAACTTAGAGGAGATGAGGACAGTAGTGACTGTGGTTATATCCAAGAGCCAGAATGTCTGAGTTCAAATCCCAGTTCAGTTGCTTATTAGCAGCTGTGTGGTTTGAACAAGCCATTTAGACCCATCCAGCCCAGTTTCTTTATCTGCAAAGTGAGAATACTATAGGCTGTATCTCCTAGGTTTTATGCATCAAAGGAAAGGATGTACATAAAAATCTGACCAGATAGGATGGCAATTGTGAATACTCAAGAAATAATCACTGGGCTTCCCTGGTGGCTCAGTAGGAAACAATCTGCCTACCAATACAGGAGACACAAGACTCGCAGATTTGATCCCTGGTCCAGGAAGATTCCACATGCCACAGAGACACTAAAGCCTGGGTGCCACCATTGTTGAGCCTGTGCTCTGGAGGCCAGGAACAGCAACTACTGAACCCATGTGCCACAGCTACTGAAGCCCACATGCCCTAGAGCCCATGTTCCACAGTAAGAGAAGCCACAACGATGAAAAGCCCTTGCACTGCCAGAAAGAGTAGCTCCCACTGGCCACACTGGAGAAAAGACCTGTGCAGCAACAAAGACCCATCACAACCAAAAATAAATGAGTATAATTATTTTTAAAAAAGAAATAATTGCTATTATTATTATTACTAACTTGAAAATGAAAAAAAAATAAATGAGTGGTAAAATAGAAAATGTAGGAATAGGTACAATCCCAGATGCTAAGGAAAGAGAAACTTCAAGAAACAGGAAATATACAAAGCATCAAATACTATAGAGAGGTCAAGAAAAACAGGTCTCAGATCTGTCTGATTTGCCTCTTCAAGGTCACGCGTGGCGGCAGCAGCTAGATGGGCTGGTTGAAGAAAGAGTGGGTAGTGAAGATGTAGATTCAGCCATAGCCAAGTAGCTAAGTACACTCTCAAATGGTTTGTAGGTGAAGGAAGCAAGAACTGTTGGCTAAAGGAGTATCACTGGAATGTTCACTTCAGTTCAGTCGCTCAATCGTGTCCAACTCTTTGCAACCCCATGAATTGCAGCACGCCAGGCCTCCCTGTCCACCACCATCTCCTGGAGTTCACTCAAACTCACGTCCATTGAGTCAGTGATGCCATCCAGCCATCTCATCCTCTGTCGTCCCCTTCTCCTCCTGCCCCCAATCCCTCCCAGCATCAGAGTCTTTTCCAATGAGTCAACTCTTCGCATGAGGTGGCCAAAGTACTGGAGTTTCAGCTTTAGCATCATTCCTTCCAAAGAACACCCAGGGCTGATCTCCTTTAGAATGGACTGGTTGGATCTCCTTGCAGTTGAATGCAGTTTTTAATAAATATGGGTTGCTTAGGTAGGAGAGAGAGGTAGTTTTCTATGCTGAAGGGGAAAAGCAAGTAGTGAAGAAGATGCTGAAGACAAGGAATAGGAGAGAACTGTTAGAACAAAGGGCTTGAAGAGGAAGAGGCACATAATGAAATCCAGACCTTGGGGGAGCTGACCTGAAGTGTAAAGAGACATCTATTTGACAGAGGCAGGTATAGACAAGATAATGAATGATCCTAGATACAGTTCTCAACTGAGAACATCAACATCATTGTGAAGATATGGTACATTGCTGAGTGATAGAGCCATAGGATAGACTGGTTGAGTCTCTAAAAAAATTCTACAATGTCTGTTGTAGTAAATAAAAAGAGGAAAAATTCTAGGTACATAAAAGACTTTACAGGTGTCACTAATGACCAGACTGAGGTTGAAGCCATGAATTTACAGTGGCTTCAATTTCTAATTTCCCCCCATTAGTCATGGTCCAAGTGCAGAAACAGAGGAAACAGAGTTGATCAGAATGTACAGTGGCCAAGAAAAGCGATATATGATATTAACAAGAACTGCCCCCTAGGCTGGGCAGAATGATGGCCAGGAAAACAGAGAACTATTAGGTGAAGGAAGGTAGGCATCAACAACCAAACAAGTGTCAAAAACCTCAAGGAACAGCTGCAGTGGGTGAGAGGTGGAAAGATAGAAGTTTGTGGTCATAGGATGAGATGCTGACATTTGTGAAAGTCAAGGAACTGGATAGCCCTCTGGATAGTAACCACTCTGCCAGGGGAGGGCCCAGGGAAGGAAGGAGAACAGCCAACTGTGTGCCGAAGTCTCCAATGAACGTGCAGAAAGATGAGAATGGCCACAGCTGGCCGTGAGGATGAGGTGGAACATGAATGATTTGGGTGGTGTAGCCAAAGACTATGTTTTTTGAGAGAAAAAGGAAATAGGAAGAAGAATGATTTGGAAGCAGCAATGTGGGGCACTGGAAAAAGTTGCATTGCTCTGATGTCAGGATAAGAGTTAAGGAAAATGTGTTGGAAATTCAGGTAAAAGAACTTCCAGGCAAGTGGTTCCCCTTGGGAAGACAACTTTCAGTAAAGACAGAAGATAGAAAACTCAATAAAGAGACTAAAAATATGAGTCTGTCAGCACGGACAGGCCAGCTTCAAGGGAGCAATGCAAATGGTTGGAAGGGATAATATGCAACAGGGAAAGGGAGAGGAATGAAAGGAGGACAGAGGTGCAGGGATGTGCCCGGACGGGCAGCAGTGACCCAAGGGCATGGTTGCCAAGGAGAGCAATGATGTGAACACTGGCAGAGCTTACTGCCTTCAAATGTCCAAAAGAAACTTTGGAATAAACTTGTTTTGATGCTAGAAAACCATGGCATTTGCTCAGGGTTCCAAAAACCCTGTTGGTGAAAATATGATGCCTCCAAAATAATCTTTTTCTGTGTGTGTAGGGCAGGATTTTCTTTTACCAAAAACAGAGCTTGTGGTAGAAATGGCAGTGATTTCACTACCAAATAAGAGGGCACAGATCTCTCTTGGTGGCACCCGCTGGACTGATTCAGCCAAGTGTCCCAGCTTGCTGTGCTGTGCTGTGCTTAGTCACTTAGTCGTGTCCGACTCTTTGCGACCTCATGGACTATAGCCCACCAGACTCCTCTGTCCATGGGGATTCTGCAGACAAGAATACTGGAGTGGGTTGCCATGCCCTCCTCCAGGGCCCAGCTCATCTAGTCACCAAATAATAAAGCTTATATTCAAACCCTTATCTAATGGAATCAAAGTCTGTGTTTTTTGTATTAGCTTGCCTCTATCTGAAGAAGACTAACAATAACTATCTAGCTGTTTCTCACAATCACTATAGAGAAAGAACAAATGCATTAACACTTGCAAAAGTAATGAATTGTCCTAGCAGAGATACACTGTACAAATATTAGTCACTATCACCAAATGGGGCTTCCCATGTGGCGCTAGCGGTAAAGAACCCACCTGCCAGTGCAGGAGACATAAGATGTGGGTTCGATCCCTGAGTCAGGAAGATCCCCTGAAGGAGGGCTTGGCAACCCACTCCAGTATTCTTGCCTGGAGAATCCCAAGGACAGAAGAGCTTGAGGGTCTATAGCCCATAGGGTTGCAAGGAGTAGGACACGACTGAAGCAACTTAGAACATAAGCATGCACTATTACCAAATAATTTCTGATCTGACAGTTTGAGATGCATACTGTAAACAAAATATGAAGTGCAAAAGAGTGGGGGTAGAGAGGTTGGGCCAAGACTCATGCAGAGTGACTCGGCAAGAGTTCTTGGAGGAGGTAAGATTGGAACTGGCTGTTGAATAATATGTTTCATTTTCCCCAAAGATCCCTCTCTTCTATATCCCCAGGCATACCCTGCTTAACTCCATTTCAACCAAGCTGAGGAATTCTGTCCTTCAGTAGAGAACAGGAGGAAAGCCAGAAAGACCTCCTTCTGCTCACTGGAGCCAGCTACGGGATGGGACAGCAGAGCCCACCTACCTCACAGGCCATCATCTCCCCTTGGCAAAAACACTCCATGCTGCTCCGGCCCAACTCCTGGGGCCTGACCTCTTTTCCAAGCCTGTGGTCAGCCTGCTTATCAGGCCTGACCTCCTCCAGCTGGATCTTGTTTTCGACTTGGCTTCTTTTTTCTCAGCTGTTTCCATTTTAGGTCTCTGTTACTGATTCTTGAAAGTAAAGTAGCCAAGCTCCCTCCCTCTGCCCAGGTCAAGGCAAAGTGATTGTATTTGGGCACTGTGGACCTAGGTGGGACCAAGGTGTCCATCATTGGCCCTCTGGTAGAGCCTCACTGGAGTACTGCTGGGTCTCCTCTAGGATTCTGGAGCTCAGAATCAGAGGATAGATAACCTAACTTGGTAAGAACAAAACGAAGAGAGACTCAACATGAAGGAACTGCAAAGACATTGTTTTTCCAAATAATGGTTAAAGGACAGTCCAAGGCCAGAGGGTGTAGATCCCTTAACATCCACTGTCCATCTTCCTTCCATTTTGAGCAGTTGAGCTATAGAAGGGCATTACTGTACAGCTTTTTTCCAGCTCAAGCTTCAGCATAGACAGAGCCAGAAGCTCATCCATCCTGTCTCATAAACAACAAAGATACACAGAAACCTCTTCCTAAATTTTTGCACCACAGATGTGGGGATGTGTCTCCACCTCCAGGAGCAAGTGGCTTCCTGGAAGGCTTGAGGGGATTAAAGAAAGCAAGACTAATTCTCCCTTTAACCCAGTGTCACACCACCGCCCTGCCCGCCCTCCCCCTTCCCACCCACAACCCCTCCTACTCCCCAAGGGGTGCCATTTTGGAGCCAAAATCCACTTTGTCAGCGCAAGAGCAGCCCTGCCTTCTCTTGCTCCACACACCATGTGACCCTGGAGAACCTCCAGGGCATATTTCATCTGGCATCAGTAACTAGAGGTCACCGTGACCCAGGACTTCCTGCATTCTCAGGCCTGGCAGTGGCTGCCAAAGCCAGCCGTCGTGGGGGAAGCGGAGCACCGCTTGGGGGGAGCTGACCACGGGTGGTGTTGCCCGCCCCAGCTGCCAGCAGACAGCAGCGCTGGTTTTCCACTGCCGGCCATTCATTGGACTTGGCCAGCTTCGTTCCTTCCCTGGGACCAAGTCAACAAGCTGAGACCAGAGGAGCTGCAGCGCCGGCATGCAGAGTAAAGCCATTTCTGTTTGCGCGCACACCGTGGGCAGCAGCTGTGCTCCACGGCCCCCAGAGATGCCGATTCCTCACCAGTCCTACCTGCTGGGCACTGCAATGGGTCAGGGTTCAGAATTCCCAGGGATTTTGTTTTCCCCTACCTAAGAAAAAACAAATCATAGAGACCAGAGATTTCATGTTCAAAGACAGTGAAGGTGAACGTTTAAGGCCAGGCCGGGAAACAATTTTAAAACCAACTTACAGAGTCCCCTTGCATGCAAGAAACATCAAGTTTTAGGGCTAGAAAAGATCATAAACCAACCAAGTTGGTGGTTCTTTGTCCAGTTTGGTTAAGAGACTTTTGAGTAACTCATGAAAACAACTCCCTTCCTGCCCTAAAATAACCCATGGACACACAAGACTTTGCTCACAATTTGGGGAGTTTAGGGACTCCTGGAGCCTGTCTGTGGAAGGTCTTATCAGCCTCCAGCACCATTTCCTTCCCACTCAGCCCTCTCACTTTGCAGAGGGAAAATGTTAGGCCCAGGCAGGATGTTGACTCTTGCAAGGATCAAGGCTAGAAGAGGTTCTACCGAACCCAGACCTTCTATTCAGATCTTTCTAATACGTTGCCTCATGCCCTCTCACTCTAGTGCCCCTCTTCCGTTTTTTTTTTTCTTCACTCCTTTTTTAAAGTTATTTATTTTTAATTGAAAGGTAATTGTTTTACAATATTGTGTTGGTTTCTGCCATACATCGATAGGAACCAGGCATAGATATGCATATGTCTCCTTCCTCTTGAACCTCCCTCCCTCCTCCCACCTCATCTGACCCCTCTAGGTTTCTTTACTTTCATTGCCTTTCTTTTTCTTCATTTTTTTCTCTTTTCACCTTCTTTCTTTAGTCCTTCTTTCATTCTGAAATTCTTTCTCTTTAAACCTGCGTCCTGTGTGCTTTCTCTGACCCCACTCTCTTTTCTTACTTTCTGCCCTGTTCTTCAGCACTCAATCACTTGATCAGTCTTAGCTCTGGAGGCCTCTGAATAGGTTGCCAGCTCCTGGTGAATCCAAAGATATAATGCATAAACCAAGGGGAAAATGGAGTTGTAGAAAGTAATCAAATCAAGGAAAAAAATCTGTCTCTCCAAATCTTCAGGCTAGATCTAGCACAAGTGAGTCTTTTCACTCTTAGTACAGACAAGATTAATACAAAGGGGGAGAAATATAGAAACTAATCCTGTAGATCAGTAGTTCTCAAAGTATCATCCTAGGACCCCTAAAGGGATCTCTGAGACTCTTAGAGGGGGTGTATGAGATCAGACTTGTTGTCACCATAATGCTAAGATAAGTCTCCACCATTTTCACTGTGTTAATGTTTTGAATTGTTAACAAACTCAAAATTTTCTGCAGAAACCACAGTTGTTAAAAATTTCTGAGTTCTTAGAACATATCAGGGCACTGAAACCAAATTGGATTCATGGTCACTGTACTCTTTATTGCCATGAAAAATAGTTTTTTAAAAAAGTAAATTTTATTTAAGAATTTCCTTAAAGAAACAGTTCAACTTATTTACTTTATTAGATTTATAATGTTGAGTATACATCTTTTTCTATGCCAAGACAAAATGAGAAATGGGTATAAAACACTTCTGCTGCTACTAAAGTATAATAGTTGTCTCAAAGAAATGTAGTTAGGAAACTGAGATGCAAGCTATACAGATAACCTTTTCCAGTTTGAACTGGAAGAATGACTGACAAACTGTAGTTGTTCAAACATTATTGGCAGATATTTTCTTAAAAATGAACAAAATGAGGATGTCACTTCAAGGGCAAAATTGACATGCTTTTTGCCAATCATACATTCAAGATTTTGATCAAAAATTAGATTGTTGGGAAATGTATATCTACCACCATAAACTTAACTGCTTCACAATGCTTAAAACTTTTCTGATGACTTCAGTGGATAAAAGTAACAAACGTAACTACTTGAATTTTGGAATAAAATTGTCAACATTTGAAAAATCTGTATAAGTCAGTAAACCAATGTTTTCCATATGACCAATACATGATGTTACAAAATCATGCATAGGAAAAATATCTATTTGAAATGCAAAATAGATTAGTAGATTTTAATATATCTGAGTACCAAATGTTCGTTAATATGGTTCCAGATTCCACAATGCAACTAAACTCTAAGAAACTACCATATATCAAATTTTTGATGTAGTAGCAAAGAAAAATGTCTACACTTATCTGAAAACTCTGCTAAAATATTTTACCCCTCCCCAACTGCAGAATTTCCTTCATCTACTTTAACTAAACAGCATATTATTGCAGATTGAATGTAATAGAAGATAAAAAAAATCTACTAGTCTCAGGCCAGCCTTTAAAAAGATTTATAGAAATGTAAAGCAATACCATACTTTCTTTTGGAAAATATGTGATTGGTGAATTTTAAACAATTTCTCAATTTTAATTTCTAATATGGTAATGTGAATAGGTGTAACCCACATAGAGTTTGCCACAAAGAGGCAAAACCTCTCTAGAGTCCTCAATAACCTTAAAAAATACAAAAGAGTCCTGAGGCCAACATGTTTAAGCGTCACTGCTATAGACTTTCTAGGAGGGAGGAGAGATAAACCAAGGCAGCACTCATTTGCTGAGCATCTAATATGGGCAAGGCTCAGGGCTAAGTACTATGGGGGATCCAGCTCTTACAGACCTCACAGTCTGGTGGGAAGACAAGACTTTAAGCTCAGTAACTGCACTAAGGCCACAAGAGTACCACTGGAGAGGAGAGATGAAGTGCCACCAGAGTTCCACTTGGGATAGAAGGAAGAGGATCTAGAAAAGGCTTCACAGAGGAGACAACCATCAAGAAGCCCAAATAGAAACTGAGCATTTAGAAAACAAAACCAAAAAAAGGCAGAGGGCTTGGGGAAGGGCTGTGCCTGCCAAGCAGAGGGAAGAACAAGGGGACAGGAGAGCTGAAGTTTATTGGGTGAAGAGTAAACATTCCATTAGGACCAACTGAGATACATTGTACAAAATCTCATAGGAGAAGTCACTTATGCAGTTGGCTCTCTTTAAATGTTGGTCAGATGAATCTCCATATGAAAACAATGATTGACTAAGCCATGAATGGGCTTAGCTGTGTCTTATCCAGCCCACTGCCCACAGTTGGAGGGAGAAATTTTTATGGATAAAGCTGCTAGGAGGCCAAGAGAAATGAGATAATTCATACGAATGGCAGAGCTGGGCACTGACCAAACTCCCCTCTCCTGGCTTCAAGGTCTCCTTCACCAATTTCTTCTGAACTCAAGTACTGGCTAGAATTCCTCTGTCCCAACTTGGAAATGACACTGAATGAATAAAGACGAGACAGACACAAGCTTTGAGATTTATCATTTGAAGCACTTTCTCAGAACACCCACACCCTAAATAGGAGCAATGAGAACTCAGAAATGAAAACACACTGCTCCTGTCCTCATAGTCTCTTGAACAAGACGTTCAGAAGAGAGAGACCCATCTGACTATGACTCAGAGAGAACAGGGCTACTCTGTGTACAGAGCACAGAGGGGACCTCTGTCTAAAGGATGATGAAGCTTTCAAGAGGGGTGGAGAAGATGGGAACCATTCAAGAGACTTTTAAAGGATGAAGATTGATTAGATACTGTTCAGGTACAGAGCACTCATTCACCAATTCAAAGACCCCTGAAGAGCTGTGAGTCTTGTCTTCTTTGTCCCTGGGTCCCTACAGTCAGCATAGTGCCCATCTCAGCAGAGGCAGTCTGTAAACGTTTGATGAACTACTCTGAATGCAAGGGTGAGGAAGAGCTATGTTATCAATTCTCAATTTTTTCCACCTTTATTAAGGTATTTTTGACATATATGTAAGCTTAAAGTGTACAACATGATTTGATACACATACATATTGCAAAATGATTAACCCAATAAAGTTAGTTAACACCTCCATCCCTCAGATAATTATGATTTTTGCTATGTGCAGTGATAACTTTTAAGATCTCCTCTCTTAGAAACGGCGAAGTATGCAATACACAGTATGTTAATTATAATTACCATGCCATAATTGGATGCCCCAAACTTGTTTCTCTTATTGCTGCAAATTTGCTCTTTGACCACCTCTCCCCATTTACCCTACCCCTCAGCCCCTAACAACCACAATTCTACTCTCTATTCCTCTGAGATTTTTAGATTCCACATATAAAGGAGAATGTAGAGGATTTGTCTTTCTCTGTCTGACTTACTTCACTTAGCATAATGCCCTCAAGGTCCATCTATGTTGTTGCAAATGGAAGAATTTTATTCTTTTTTAAGGCTGAATAATATTCCACTGCAAATATATATCACATTAATAGCTTGATGAACACTTAGCTTTTATTCATGTCTTGACCAAGGTAAATAATGCTGCAGTGAACATGGGAGTGCAAACACCTCTTTAAGAGAGTGATTTCATTTCCTTTGGGTATATATTCAGAAGTGGAATGGCTGGATCATATGGTACTTCTTTAGCATTGCCCTTCTTTGGAACTGGGATGAAAACTGACCTTTTCCAGCCCTTTGGCCACTACTGGGTTTCCCAAATTTGCTGACAAATTTGCTGACAGGACTGTAAAAGGCCAATTTTCATCCCAATTCCAAAGAAGGCCAGTGCTAAAAAAATGTTCAAACTACCACACAATTGCACTCACTTCTCATTCTAATAAGGATATGCTCAAAATCCTTCAAGCTAGGCTTCAGCAGTACTTGAATTGAGAACTTTCAGATGTACAAGCTGGGTTTAAAAAAGGCAGAGGAGCCAGAGGTTAAATTGCCAACATTCATTGTTGGATCATAGAAAAAGCAAGGGAATTTCAGAAAAACATCTACTTATGTTTCACTGACTTCGCAAAAGCTTTTGACTATGTGGATCACAACAAACTGTGGAAAAGTCTGAGATGGGAATACCAGATCATCCTACCTATCTCCTGAGAAACCTGTATGCAGGTCAAGAAGCAGCAGGTAAATCCAGACATGGAAAAACTGACTGGTTCAAAATTGGGAAAGGAGTATGACAAGGCTGTATATTATCACCCTGTTTATTTAATTTATATGCAGAGTACATCATGAAAAATGCCTGGCTGGATGAGTTACAAGCGGAATCAAGATTGCTGGAAGAAATAGCAACAACCTCAAATATGCAAGTTGATACCACTCTCATGGCAGAAAGTGAAGAGGAATTAAAGAGCCTCTTGATGAGGGTGAAAGAGGAGAGTGAAAAAGCTGGCTTAAAACTCAACATTCAAAAAGCTAAGATCATGGCATCTGGTCCCATCACTTCATGGGAAATAGAAGGGGGAAAAGTGGAAGCAGTGACAGATTTTATCTTCTTAGACTCCAAAATCACTGCAGATGGTGACTGCAGCCATAAAATTAAAAGATGCTTGCTCCTTGGAAGGAAAGCTATGACAAACCTAGACAGTGTATTAAAAAGCAAAGACATCACTTTATCAACAAAGATTCATGTAGTCAAAGCCATAGTTTTTCCAGTAGTCATGTATGGATGTGAGAGGTGGACCATAAAGATGGCTGAGGGGTGAAGAATTGATGCTTTCCAACTGTGGTGTTGGAGAAGACTCTTGAGACTCCCTTGGACTACAGGGAGATCAAACCGGTCAATCCAAAGGAAATCAATCCTGAATATTAATTGAAAGGACTATTGCTGAAGTTCCAATGTTTTGGCCACCTGATGCAAAGAGCTGACTTGTTGGAAAAGACCCTGATACTGGGAAAGATGAAAGGCAAAAGGAGAAGAGGGCAGCAGAGGATGAGATGATTAGATACCATCACCGACTCAATGGACATGAGTTTGAGCAAACTCTGGGGAGATGGTAGAGGACAGGGAAGCCTGGCGTGCTACATCCATGTGGTCACAAAGGATTGGACACAATTTAGTGACTGAACAACAGCAATGATTAATGATGTTGAACATCTTTTCATGTACCTCTTGGCCATTTCTAAGACCCAGTTTTGAGTATGCCACACATTATGTAAGCTGTGGTCTGACTCCACAATCTCCCCTTCCCCACCATTAGAAATCTGGTCAGTTCTGGGGACCCAAATCTGCCACTGCAGGCAGCCTCTCCTTGACTGGCAATCAAAAGGTAGAAGGTGCTCAGTTTCACTGCAGACAGAGCTTTGTAGGCAGGCAGGACCAATGAGAGAGAAGCCTCTGCAGACTGAGTCTGTTTCACCTTCGAGCAGTCTCTCTCATCTCCCTCTCTCAGCATGCAGGGGCCTAAAGAACTGCATTGAGCCAGAATGCAGTTGAGACTAGACATAAGCCAGCATCTCTGCAAGAAATGCTACAATCAATATACATGACACAAGACTGATATGATGCCCTGGAACTGGGGAAGCAGCCTACAGAGCTGATGCTGATCATCTCCTAAAGTCATGCACTGTGCTCCTTCAGGATGGATGGGCATGCTCCCCACCTTGACCAGAGTGAAGAGGAAGGTTTCAGTGATGGGTTACAGTACGGGATTAGCACTCCCTAAAGAACGTATATTGTGTATTTCACTGTATCTATCAGCACTGTTATGTGCAGAGATTCTACTCTACCCATCATCTCCAGAAACACCCATATTTTAAAAACTTTCCCCTTCGGAGGTTTGGCTGCCAATACAAGTAACACCATAAGATAATTAATTATACCTGGATGAACTTTGGTGCCATAATGCACAGAGCTGTGTTCCTCAGAACAAACGATACAAACTTAAGATGCAAGCAAGAGTCAGTGAGGAGATGGAGAGATTTCAATAGGATAAGTGGCAAGCCAGTTCCAATCCCATGGACTTGAAGCAGTCTGGTCAACTCAAGGCTTCTGAAGCACCATTGAAAGGGGAATCTCAGAGCACTTTCAATAGATTTTTATCAACAAAGCTTTAAAAGGGGGATTCAGAGGTATAGTGGAGTGAATAGGAGAAACAGGGGACAATTATGGAGGGTTTGAGAACTTATAAGCAAGAACTAATTGTACTGAAAAGCATCTATTTATCCTGTGAGATTCAGGTAGAAGGTTACCTGTCCGGGACCCCTACTTACTCAGGTGGAATGAGGCCCATCTCAGCTCATCTCACATGATACCATTTGCACCATTCTCTGTAACAGACACAATGTGTCATAGTCCTCTGTTTCTAAGACTGTCTCCCTATAGGACTCTGATGGATCCCGGACTCAGGGACTTTTTGGAATTATCTTTGTGTCCCAGGGCTGGAGCCTAGGACTGGGCCTGTGTAGTAGGAGCTTAATACATTTAGAGGTGTATTTTAAGTGAAACTCAAGTGACAAATTGAAAAATGAACAATCGATTAGAAGTGGAAGTAAACCTAAACAAAACCAATGTCCCAAGGGCTGCTCCAACCATGCCTTTCTATTGGTCTGCTTTCTTCAGCAAGAATAATACTGTTTCATCTTAATTAAAAACAATTAGAACAGCTCCTGAAGGCACAGTAGATTTCAATCACTAAAGAAATAGACTTTCATAAGTATAGAGAACTGAGGTTATGTTTCTTTTGTAAAACAAATACCTTTAAAAACAGGGGAGATGTTTTTAAGTGTGAGCTTCAAAATTCCCAGTACCCAACATATCGGAAATTAGTGGCCTGAACCCAAAATACAGATGGTTTCACCCATTTTTCATTGTCCATCCATATCCTGAAAATTATAGGAAAAATTCCTGCAATAAAAGATGACATTAAAGCGGCAAATTCCAATCAGTCAGGTCCCAAGATTTAAATGGGTTCCTCTTTGATTTCTAGGCAAATACTCTAGGTAAATATTTCTAGGTAAATCCCTGTAAGCCCTCAAAATAAGAGACCATTTTATTCAGTTCACAGAAACAAGCCATACAACACACAATAAACTGTCTTTCCAATAAACTTATTAAAATTTACCTTTTTATAAGCCAAAATTACTATTCCCCTGTTCTCCTGGGTTATGTCTGTAAGGTCACTCTAGCCAGAGCTCTCTCTGAATGTCAAGGGCTACTCAATTAATCTTCTTATTTGCAGAGATTTGAAAGAATTTAAACAAGGTAAAAAACTAACACTAAGCAAATGCAACTAAACTCCCCACTCTTGTGCAAATTCCACCTGCATTCTGTTCCTCTTTCCCCTTTCCCCATCTTTTCATTATTGGCACTTTGTCCCCAACTTCTCCTTTTATTTCTTCTCCTTCTCTTCCTTTCTTTCTCTCTTTCTTATTCACTTTATGCTGCTCCCTTCCCATTACACAGGGTTTGGCTTTGGGGTATCATCCAATTACCCTGGAATATTTGATCTGTTTCATCCAAATGACTGAGTCTTCAGCATCCTTCCACTTACTCCCAAAAGTGAAGAAAGAAAAGAGCACATGATGAAAATAAGGACAAATTGTGTTTCTCAATCAAAGTAGGTTGGCGGGACTAAACATACAGGGAGAAAGTGGATGTGGTTAGATCTTCAGTTTGACAAGTTCTATCCATTAAATAAATTAAAACGTGTAGCACTTTCTTTCATGCTACAGACACTTAAAAATGTTAATTGTTTCTATCATCTTAATCATTAGCTATGCTGGTCAGTCCTATCCCCAGCTTATGCTAAACAGTCAGCGGCAGTGGTTTGTTTATATAATAAAGCAGTGAATGTTTGCTCTGAAGCTGGGGAGGGGACTGGATATAGAACCCTCAGTCCTGCTTTGCAAGAGTGCACTCCTCTGAGCAGAAGGCCCACTCCCCTTCCACCACACAGGAGCAGATAAGCAGTAGGTAACTGACAAGTATCTTAAAAAAAGAAGACAAAAAGAAAGGTAAGGAAAAGGAAAAGAAAAGAAAGGAAAGGAAAGGGAAAGATAGAATTTGAGGAAAACCAACATTAGAAAAGAGAAGCCACAAACTCAGCAAACACAAGTATTAACACCGAGGAGTTAATAGAGGATACAGACATTGAAGATTAATGATTCATATCTTTGGAAAGATTAAAGAGGCTATCACCTCCATGAGAAAGTAGCAGCTAGAGGCTTGGTTCTCAAAATGAGGTTCACATCACCATGACCTGGGAGCTTGTTAGAAATGCAGAATCCCAGGCCTGTCCCCAGAATGACTGAAATAGAATGTGTATTTTGACAAGATGCACAGGTGATTTGTATGGCCACTGCCTTGGAGAACTGTGCTAGAGGGCTTGGCATGGGAAATTTTAATCATTTGAAGAAAATGACTAGCAGGCAGAAAGGAAGAAATAGATTTAGCTAAATTGAAAATTAGTGAGTCAAAGCCCCAGTAGAGATGGTTTCTTTCAAAAGGTACTGCATCTGAGCTCTCATTGCCAAAGCTAGACCTTATAATAGGTTAAAGGAAAAGATAATTTTCTTAGAACCCTGTACTTAGTATGTAGTTGGTAGTGAAATAAGAGAGCAAAATAAAGACATATTTAGAATTGCAGATATTCATAAAAGTTACCCTGGGGAGCAGGGGATGGGGAGTGGATGTTGATGGGGGGAAGAATTGTGTGAAGCACAAAGAAAATGAATCAAAGACTACGCAGTATATAAGATACAAGAAAGAGTGGTGAGTAAATGAAGTAGAAATCTAAATTGGGTTTAAATAACTCCTGATGTGTGATTTTAAAATATTTATAACCAAAATCCAAGATAATCTCAAAATGGAAGTTGGCAGAGGGAAGAGGGATGAAAGAAGAAAAAATTACTTAGATTTAGGTCCCAACTAGGAGAGAATAAAGGTATTGAGTAACTATTGAGAGTAATAGCAAAATATGTTTAAAAGTATATGTCACAAAAGACTTCAGGCTGTATGATTTCTTTTATATTTAACTCTAGAAAAGTCAAACTTACTCCACAGTAGCAGAAAGCATAACATTGATTACCTGGGGCTGGAGAGGGTTGGATGGAGTGGGACATATACGCAAAGTGGTACAAAGTATTTTAGGAGTGATAAAAATATTCTAAATCTCAATTGTGGTGAAGACTAAATGTGTATGTAAACTTGTCAAAATTCACCAAAATACTCTACCTTTAAAATGGGTATAATATATTCTACGTAAATGATACTTCAATAAATTTGTTTTTAAAAATTCATGGTGTCACATGAAAGAGTAAGTGTTTAACCATTAGATGTACCATTTCCAAAGCACAAGAAGAATAAAGTGGGTAGGAGGTATCTTGATTAACTCAACAAATACAACTAGTGAGAAAAAAATGCATAATGACAAAAATAACTAACATTTAGTTGGTACTTAACTCCTTCACAGGCAATGTTTTAGATACTTTACATATAATAATTTCCTAATCCCTGCAACCAGTGGCTCAGTGGTAAAGAATCCGCCTGCCAAGCAGGAGATGTGGGTTCAATCCCTGGCTTAGGAAGATCCCCTGGAGAAAGGACATGGCAACCCACTCCAGAATTCTTGCCTGGGAAATTCCACAGACAGAGCAGCCTGGCGGGCTACAGTCCATGGGGTCACAAAAGAGTCAGACACAACTGAGTGACTGAACAGCAAAGGCAAGTCAATGTGTTTACCCTGATTATAGTTATCCCATTTTATTGTTGAAGAAACTGAGGCACAGAGACCTTAGGGAACTTCAGTAATGTTAAACGTCTAGCATAAGAGAGCTAAGGTTCCAAGCCAGGTCATATAACATTTCCCTCTACTGCTTTTCATAGGAAACAGAAACATAAAGCAAAATGAAGATAACAATTGCAAAAAATGTCATTAATCAAGCAAAAGAATGCATAAAAGGTTCCAATCTCAGTATAAATACTTACTTTTTTTGGTCCAATATTTAAACCTGCTTTCCAGATGGCTCTTAAAGAAGCCGAGGATGTGAGTTCCTAGCCCTTACTGGGAGGAGACTATGTATTGGGACTCCCAAAAGTGGATGAACTAGAACCAGAGCATCAACAACCATCCACTGTGAGAGAAGGAAACACCAGACTGGTCTGAGCTACAGCATCCAGTTCCTGGAACTCCATAGCAAATACAAAGATATATACACAGACACAATGTGCTGAACATCCATGCAAACTATGCCTGTCACCTGCAGCCATCTTCCCCTTTTGTTCCTGAGTACAATGGGACAGGAATTGTCCGTCTCATGAATTGTCCGTCTTTGGACAGTGAGAAGAGCTCACTCCGGAGTGGCTCCTGGATGGAGTTACCTATACTCAGGCATCACATAGCCTCCATACTTCTCCACCTGTGGGGCCATAATTTACTTCTATCCCACTTTCCGATAGAGCCTGTCACTGAATTTTTGCTTT
This sequence comes from Bos mutus, assembly GCF_027580195.1. Lineage (NCBI taxonomy): Eukaryota > Metazoa > Chordata > Mammalia > Artiodactyla > Bovidae > Bos > Bos mutus. The sequence continues at coordinate 77,335,462 of NC_091617.1, forward strand.
TTTTTTTTTTTTTTGAGTCTTCTCAGTACTACTTTATGATTTATATGACTGTGGACAAAATCAGTGCATCTCTGTGTTCTCATTTGTTAAACAGCATCATAACTCTGCCCTTACAGAACTGTCATGAGGAAAGTGCTCACAGCTGTGCTTGGTAATGTGTACATCCATACTATCTCTTCCTGCTATGTAACATTTTTATTAAGCAGCTAATATTTCTAAGGTGATAGAAATGACAAAATTTTGGTTGCCTTCCTCCAAGGATGTAAAGTCTCTCCTGAAATATTTGGGTAAGATCATCATATTTGTGGGCTTCCCTGGTGGCTCAGATGGTAAAGAATCAGCCTGCAATGCGGGAGACATGGGTTCAATCCCTGGGTTGGGAAGATCCCCTGGAGAAGGGCATGGCAACCCACTCCAGTAATTCTTGCCTGGAGAATCCCCATGGACAGAGGAGCCTGGTGGGCTATAGTCCATGGGGTCACAAAGAGTCAGACACAACTGAGTGACTAAGCACACAGCACATCATATCTGTAACAACTGTGTAGATTTACTAAGTACCCTGTCTTCTCAGCATCAAGTAAAGTTATTATAATAAGACAGAGAAATAACAGCTCTATAAAACTCACCTCAGCTTAGACCATGTCACAGCATTCTGTCTGAGAAAAGTGAAGAGAGGTAGCCATTCTGAGAGCCACACAGAATTAGGCAGAAGCCTTAGTTTAGGAGAAGCTTTCCCCAGAGACTGATTATAAATGAAAGAAGTTGCATTTAGCTTAATTAAGCAAATGTTACTTTAATTAAATTGACAAAAATATGAATTGTAAAGGTGGAGAAGATGCTTGGACTTTGTTCAGATTCTTGTCTGAAAAAGGAATGAGGAGATCTTGTTGAGAGAAGCATGAGGAATGACAACCTGAGAGGAATTCTGAGGCAAGCTTAAATAATAAAAGAGCCAAGTGCACTTTACAAAGATATCTTCTTATTTTTATGATAGAGTATATCTTCAGGAGAACATTCTTTGATTTAGCAAATCCCCTTGACAAGCTCAAGTTTATGGGTCACATCTATTTGTACACTTTATAAAGTTACATTTTTATTCATGGATTGATAGAGTCTGTTATTAGAATATTTAATTAAAAGTACACTTACAGTGAATACCAGTTACTGGGCACCTACTATGTCCCCACCGTGTTGTGTGTTTATCTTTAGCAACCCTGTCAGAAGGTATCACTATCCTCAATATACAGATGAGGAAGCTGAGGGCCATAGAAGAAAACAAACCTGGTTTGAAGTCACATAGGCAATGAATAACAAAACCAGGACTTGAAGCTGGACCTGTGTTACAGGCAGTGACATGTTTATGATTCATTGTTTAGAATTTGTCAGTGGTGACTTGACACAGGAGCTTCCCTGTTGGATCAGACAGTAAAGAATCCATCTACAATGCAGAAGCCCTGGTTCCATCCCTGGGCTGGGAAGATCCCCTAGAGAAGAGAATGGCTACCTGCCCCAGTATTCTTGCCTGGAGAATTCCATGGACAGAGGAGCCTGGCAGGCTACAGGCCACCATGGGGTCACAAAGAATAGGCCATGACTGAGTGACTAACACACACATACAAACCTGGCATAGGCCTTTGGGAAGTAGTTGTTTAATTAACTGGCAAGAAAGCAATAAATTCAGGAGATGAATAATGTTAAATTTAGATTATTTCAGACCAACTCCAAAAGCCTCATTTCCCAGAGCATAAAACTTAGATATAGAGAAGAGTGATCTGTCTAAGGAACAAAGTAAGTCAGTGGCAAAGCTGATACGAAAAGTTAAGTCTTGTGATCCCTGCTCCAGCTGTTAGAATAAATCCTTGGACAAGACCATGCACCGAGCCCATGAACTAGTCTTTCAGCAACAGTGACCATGAGGTGCCCACCCTGCCTTTCCCTCTCCTTCTCTGGGTTCTGCTAGTTCTCCTCTGTTGCCTACAAACCCTCCAGAAGAAGTCTCATGACTGCTGCTCTAGCCCTAGTTAGAACCCAGAGTTCCAGCCAGAGTCATCACAGTTTCCAGGCCCCTGTCTCCAGGGCTGTGCTGGTTTCCAGGCAGCGTCAGTGAGCAGTGTCTCGTCCCCAGCTCAGTGACACCCTTGGTCTCCTGGGCCCCAGCGGTTCAGCTTATGCCAGGAATCTCACAAAATATTTTTTAAACAGATCTGCCAGCTTCTACCACCCTCTCCCACCCCAGTCCACAGTGAACCCCAGTGCTTTTATGGAAAAAAAAAAAAGAAACATGCCACCTTCTCTCTTTTTCTTGTCTTTCTTTTCCCAGACTCTGTCCCCACCCAACTTCATCTCTGTTCCCCTAGTTTTGTATGTAATGAGACATAAATACAGATAGATATTTGCTCCTTGTGTGCGTGCATGAATGTGTACAAATGCAATAAGGATGTTGTAAGTAGTCAAATATTTTACTATGCTTGGTATTAATTTGCTGGACTTTTTAAGGGTCAGTCACACAGTTAATGGCTACTACAGCTGCATTTATAAAAGTCCTAACCACCGGAGTTTATCTCTCTGAGCTCAAGAAATTCAAAGTATCAGTATAAAGCTTGAAACAGAATCTATCTGACCAAATTGCAGCGAGTGATGGAGCACCTGAGAGTATTTGTCTCTGTTTCTCAAGTCCCATAAGATGTCGCAAGCCTTGAACTAGACTTGGAATCAGTTGTAGGGGCTCCATTAACAGGGATGTGTACAGATAAAGCCCAGAAGGCTTCCTGCAACCATGAAAAGTTAGGCAGCAGAATTCGCCAACTACTATCTGGCCTTCTGACAAGAAGTCTAACAGGTTTATAGGTTTTTGTGTTCCTGGATAAAGTATATTTTTTAAAAAAGTTCCATATAGTTATCTTTCCTTGACTGATCCTCTCAAAAGTCATGTAAGGCCCAGGAAGGTTAATTAATGATCCATCCAAAAAACATGTATCCAGGGATGCAGAGCCAGGCAAGGACCCATATCTTCTCATTTGAAGCAGCATGGCTTTCCTGTGTATATACTTAGATGCAGATGATCTTTTCACCTATGAAACACACCCTTTCTTATTTTACCCTTGAGTATCTCTTTCTTGTCACTCACCACTAACAGACTCCTCCATGAAGAGACATATACAGTCTACCGCCAGACTCTTCTGTCCATGGAATTCTCCAGGCAAGAATAATGGAATGGGCAGCAGTTCTCTTCTTCAGGGGGTCTTTCTGACCGAGACATTGAACCCAGGTCTCCTGTATCACAAGCAGATTCTTTACCATCTGAGCCACCAGGGAAAACCAAGCTTATTATCAAATGGCCTCCAACTCTTTACAAATGAGTTTAATCCCCTCCTAAATCTCTTTTGATCTCAAAACAGAAATTAATTTAACCTAGATGACTCTCAGGAAAATTCCAACCTCTACAGACAGATAATGCTACAAAAAAGAAGTTTCATCAATATGGAATTGCAACCAAGAAAACCTAAAACGCATAACACCATTAATGTTCTAGGACACTGTAAATTTCGACATACAGTTTTCACAAGGAAAGAAATAGTGGAAGAGAAGAGAGTTATCTTGTGTGTATATATGTATATGGTAGTTTTTTTCATGGGAAAAATATTATTACATCACTACATTTTAACAAAGCTTGAGAATAGAGAGGTAATCTTTGTTACTAAAACTTCACTGGTGGCTCAGACTGTAAAGCGTCTGCCTAAAACGCAGGAGATCCGGGTTCAATCCCTGGGTCAAAAAGATCCCCTGGAGAAGGAAATGGCAACCCACTCCAGTATCCTTGCCTGGAAAATGCCATGGACAGAGGAGCCTGGTGGGCCACAGACAATGGGGTCACAAAGAGTCGGACAGGGCTGAGTGACTTCACCTTCACTTTTTTCACTTCCTTTGTTACTAAAGGATACAGAGATACAGAGTAAATCCAGTGATGTCTTCTTAGTCTGTATTTTCATGAAATTTTCTGTAGCATTTAAGATTTTACAACCACATTGTTTTTTTTTTCTTCTATTATTTCATTCAATCATGAATTTCGGATTGCTCATTATGTGAGGATACCTTACCAGTTGAACTATATTTCCTGTACCTGTACAATGACTCCTCAGCCTGCCTTGACTTGTCTTTTCACTTTCCTTCTTAAATTCTAGCTGTCTTCCTACCTCTTCAATTACACTCTGTTATCTTTACTCAAACACCCAAAAAAGATGTCCTTTTCATTATAGGTGACTGGAATGCAAAAGTAGGAAGTCAAGAAACACCTGGAGTAACAGGCAAATTTGGCCTTGGAATACAGAATGAAGCAGGGCAAAGACTAATAGAGTTTTGCAAAGAAAATGCACTAGTCATAACAAACATCCTCTTCCAACAACACAAGAGAAGACTCTACACATGGACATCACCATATGGTCAACACCGAAATCAGATTGACTATATTCTTTGCAGCCAAAGATGGAGAAGCTCTATACAGTCAGCAAAAACAAGACCAGGAGCTGACTGTGGCTCAGACCATGAACTTCTTATTGCCAAATTCAGACTTAAATTGAAGAAAGTAGGGAAAACCACTAGACCTAAAACCACTAGGTATGACATAAATCAAATCCCTTATGATTATACAGTGGAAGTGAGAAGTAGATTTAAGGGACTAGATCTAATAGATAGAATGCTTGATGATCTATAGAATGAGGTTTGTGACATTGTACAGGAGATAGGGATCAAGACCATCCCCATGGAAAAGAAATGAAAAAAAGCAAAAAGGCTGTCTGGGGAGGCCTTACAAATAGCTGTGAAAAGAAGAGAAGCGAAAAGCAAAGGAGAAAAGGAAAGATATAAACATCTGAATGCAGAGTTCCAAAGAATAGCAAGAAGAGATAAGAAAGCCTTCTTCAGCGATCAATGCAAAGAAATAGAGGAAAACAACAGAATGGGAAAGACTAGAGATCTCTTCAAGAAAATCAGCGATCCCAAAGGAACATTTCATGCAAAGATGGGCTTGATAAAGGACAGAATTGGTATGGACCTAACAGCAGCAGAAGATATTAAGAAGAGATGGCAAGAATACACAGAAGAACTGTACAAAAAAGATCTTGATGACCCAGATAATCACGATGGTGTGATCACTGACCTAGAGCCAGACATCCTGAAATGTGAAGTCAAGTGGGCCTTAGAAAGCATCACTATGAACAAAGCTAGTGGAAGTGATGGAATTCCAGTTAAGCTATTTCAAATCCTGAAAGATGATGCTGTGAAAGTGCTGCACTCAATATGCCAGCAAATTTGGAAAACTCAGCAGTGGCCACAGGACTGGAACAGGTCAGTTTTCATTCCAATCCCAAAGAAAGGCAATGCCAAAAAATGCTCAAACTACTGCACAATTGCATTCATCTCACATGCTAGTAAAGAAATGCTCAAAATTCTCCAAGCCAGGCTTCAGCAATATGTGAACCGTGAACTTCCTGATGTTCAAGCTGGTTTTAGAAAAGGCAGAGGAACCAGAGATCAAATTGCCAACATCCGCTGGATCATGGAAAAAGCAAGAGAGTTCCAGAAAAACATCTATTTCTGCTTTATTGACTATGCCAAAGCCTTTGACTGTGTGGATCACAATAAACTGTGGAAAATTCTGAAAGAGATGGGAATAGCAGACCACCTGACCTGCCTCTTGAGAAATCTGTGTGCAGGTCAGGAAGCAACAGTTGGAACTGGACATGGAACAACACACTGGTTCCAAATAGGAAAAGGAGTACATCAAGGCTGTGTATATGGCAGAAAGTGAAGAGGAACTAAAAAGCCTCTTGATGAAAGTGAAAGTGGAGAGTGAAAAAGTTGGCTTAAAGCTCAACATTCAGAAAATGAAGATCATGGCATCTGGTCCCATCACTTCATGGGAAATAGATGGGGAAACAGTGGAAACAATGTCAGACTTTATTTTTGGGGGCTCCAAAATCACTGCAGATGGTGACTGCAGCCATGAAATTAAAAGACGCTTACTCCTTGGAAGGAAAGTTACGACCAACCTAGATAGCATATTCAAAAGCAGAGACATTACTTTGCCAACAAAGGTTCATCTAGTCAAGGCTATGGTTTTTCCTGTGGTCATGTATGGATGTGAGAGTTGGACTGGGAAGAAGGCTAAGCGCCGAAGAATTGATGCTTTTGAACTGTGGTGTTGGAGAAGACTCTTGAGAATCCCTTGGACTGCAAGGAGATCCAACCAGTCCATTCTGAAAGAGATCAGCCCTGGGATTTCTTTGGAAGGAATGATGCTAAAGCTGAAACTCCAGTACTTTGGCCACCTCATGCGAAGAGTTGACTCATTGGAAAAGACTCTGATGCTGGGAGGGATTGGGGGCAGGAGGAGAAGGGGATGACAGAGGATGAGATGGCTGGATGGCATCACTGACTTGATGGACGTGAGTTTGAGTGAACTCCAGGAGTTGGTAATGGACAGGGAGGCCTGGTGTGCTGCGATTCATGGGGTTGCAAAGAGTCGGACACGACTGAGCAACTGATCTGATCTGATCTTTACTCATTCCTTTTTTTTCCTTCTTCTTCTTTCTTCAATCACATTAGCCAAGGCTAGTTGTTTGCTCTCACAATAATCCATCTCCCACGCATTCTCCTTCCAGCCCCTATTTACTCATTTTCCTAGCTAGTTGATGACCTCCAAAGAGTCGGACACAACTGAGCAACTGAACAACAACAAAACCACATTGCCACTTCTCTTCTCTCAACCACGTACCAGTAGTTGTTTTCCTAGATTTGTCTATTTATTTCTTGCCATTATCTCAAACCCAGCTCATACAAAGTGTACTCATCACCTTCTCTCACCGGCTCATCTCAGTTACAGTTATTTTTCCAATTCGTCAGCCTGAAAAATTGGCATCAGTTCTAACTTACTCTTCATCTTCACATCTTATGATTTGAAGTTTGCCAAACACTGCAGTCTGTTTATTTCTCTCTATACCTGCTGCCATTACCTTGTGAAAACTTGCTGGCCCATGTGTGAATTGTTGCAGTGGCTTGCTTTGTGGCTTCTAGATCTCTGGTCTCTTACCCCTGCCAGAAATTCTTCCTTCAACACCATTTTCAGCATGTTACTCTTATGCTCAAATATCTTTGATTCTTCCTCTCTTAAATAATTCTGAAGCTCCCTGCCAGACTTTGAAAGCATACCATATCATGATCTAACCCTGTTGACTGGTTTAATCCAAATACCACTCTACATGCACTTTCTGATCTATCCAGAGTGGCTTTTCTAGTCCATCATAATTGTGCCTCACACCTCTTTGGTTTTGCTCACATAGCTCCGATTTTCTGGGAGTGCCTCATTCATGACCCCTGAAGTCTTGAAATTCAGTGTATCCTTCAAGACTTAAACCATGTTCCTCTTTCTTTGGGAACCTTTCCTGGTTAGTCACCAGTTTGCTCCTAGATCCATCCTCTCCCTTCCCTTGTGCTCTCTGTATCATTACTAGGGAGCTAGACTCCTCTGCCCTCCAGATTTTAGGTAGTTTGGGCACCCAGGACCCATAGAAAAAGAGTAAAGGGGAAGAGGAAGACAAGCAGTGTTTTTCTTTTCCTTCTCTTATGCTTCCTGTGATTTCTCCAACAATGATTACATCCCCTCCTTGGCTACAGCTAATATGGACAGTCCCAGCTTCTTAAGTCTGGAAACAGCAACTTCCTTCTTTGGTCCTATCACGTGAAAGATAGTCCCTGTTCTTTGGGTTGCCTCAACAGTCCCTGTTTGGTTTCTCAGCTCTTCTATCACAGGTATGACTAATTCCCTACACTGAAATTCCCCCTTTTAAAATATTTAGCATGTCTCTTTCCCTCCAGACTTAAACAAAGTTGAACTGCTGCTGCTGCTGCTGCTGCTAAGTCACTTCAGTCGTGTCCGACTCTGTGCAACCCCATAGACGGCAGCCCACCAGGCTGCCCTGTCCCTGGAATTCTCCAGGCAAGAATACTGGAATGGGTTGCCATTTCCTTCTCCAATGCATGAAAGTGAAAAGTGAAAGTGAAGTTGCTCAGTCATGTCTGACTCCTAGCGACCCCATGGACTGCAGCCCACTAGGCCCCTCCGTCCATGGGATTTTCCAGGAAAGAGTGCTGGAGTGGATTGCCATTTCTTTCTCCAAAAGTTGAACTAGATAATATGAAATATCCTTTCTTGCTCTAACAGTCTTTGTTTGTTACCACATAATGTAGCCCTTTGCTATACAGGGACTGGAATATGTTTTCCTCATTTATTCACTCATTCAACAGATGTCTGGTACTGCTACTGCTAAGTCATGTCAGTCGTGTCCAACTCTGTGTGACCCCATAGATGGCAGCCCACCAGGCTCCCCCGTCCCTGGGATTCTCCAGGCAAGAACACTGGAGTGGGTTGCCATTACCTTCTCCAATGCATATAAAGTGCATTCACCCACATCAGGTCTTGGAGATTGAAGGGAAGGCACAAAAGACTTGGGTAAAAAACATTTGTACTCTTGGAAGTAGGGAATTGTATCCACAAATAAGTTAAGCACCAACATAAGGTAGTACTTGGATAAAGGCAGGGTGAATGCAATAGAAAATGATCATTGTCCATATTTAAACTTTCTGTCCTAAGAGATGAGGTTTTAAATATGTGCTTAGAGGATGAAGTTTATGTCCAGAAGGTCATTAAATATCAACTGGTTTCTTTTCTTACCATAGAAATTGCATATGGTATTACTGAGGGATGGGAAGTATAGAAAGTCAACCAAAACCAAGAAAATCAAAAAGCTTTTAAGAATCAAACTCCAAATAATCCTTTCAAAAATTATTATTAGGATGCATTGTTATTAAATTAATAATGAAAAGAAATCCCTAAATTGAAAAAATATTTATTCAGCATTTATTTTAAAACTATGCTGGGTGCTTTTGAGAAAAAGCATAAATCATGTTCTTTGCCCTTGAGACATTTACAGTCTGACAGAGGATGAGATGGCTGGATGGCATCACTGACTCGATGGACGTGAGTCTCAGTGAACTCCGGGAGTTGGTGATGGACAGGGAGGCCTGGCGTGCTGCGATTCATGGGGTCGCAAAGAGTCGGACACGACTGAGCAACTGATCTGATCTGACCTGATCTGATGAGACACAAACAAGTAAACAAACAATAACATGTAGCACAATAATGATAATTATGGCTATCTAATATGTACCAAACAGTACACTACTGCTTTACTTAAATTATCACAACAAACATTTTTTGCAAACATTATTATCATATATCACATATTATGTTACAGGAAAAAAATAAAAGCATAGACTTAGAGAAATTGAAACCTTGTTTAAATGACACAGCTAGTGTGTGCTGGAGCCAAGGTATTTAAACCCAAGTACGACTAAATTCAGAGCCATGAATTACTAACTACACAATACCACAGAATATATCTGTCACTACCAGATCATTGTCCTTAATACAACCATGAATTTATATAGCAATGATGGGCTTCCCTGGTGGCTCAGTGATAAAGAATCCTCCTGCTAATGCAAGAGACTCAGGTTCGATCCTTGGGTCAGGAATATCACCTGGAGAAGGAAATGGCAACCCACTCCAGTGTTCTTGCCTGGAAAATCCCTTGGACAGAGGAACCTGGTGGGCAACAGTCCATGGGCTCACTAAAGAGTCGAACATGACTCAGCGACTCAACAACAGCAAGGATTTATAGACTTAGTAAAACAAAGGAGTTTAGACTACAACCTAGCTAGGGAAAAGAGTTTCTGGCTAATCTCATTTTTCTTCTTCCCTTATTAGGTATGTGGGAAATTAAGGATGCATCTGTAGGACATTCTGATTATAGAAACACATTTTTAAGGAAAAAGGTTTCAAGAGAAATGTAATGAGATCAACAGCATTCTTCGGAGTAGATTAGCTGGAGAAAGCTTCTGTGGTCAGCTTTGCTGGGAATCCGTATTGGCTTTGCTTAAGGAATATTGCATTAAATGTGAACCCACTATATGTTTGGTTCTGTTCAAATGCAAAGCTGAAAGTGCAATTTCTCAGTTCTCCAACTAAAACAAAGTCCAAGAAAACATCCAGTTAAGTATGAGACACTTTGCATTTCAACTAACTCATACTAAGTGCTTGAAAAGTATAAGGTGTGAATATTTCTTACCAACAGACAGACTTGACTGGAGCTTATGTTTCTCTATAGCCACTTTTAAATTGAAGTATCATTAATATACAATAAAAAGCAGAAATCTTAAATGCTAAGTCCAGTCAGTCCAATGAGATTTGACAATTTTATGCACCTGTATAGTCACTCTCCCAAATAAAATATTGAATATTTCGCCATCCCAGAAAGTCCCTTGTTTCCTTTTTCAGTCAATTCTTTCCATAGAGGAACAACTTTCTGACTTCTAGCACCATACATTAGTTTCACCATACCACCCTTATGGCAGAAAGTGAAGAGGAACTCAAAAGCCTCTTGATGAAAGTGAAAGTGGAGAGTGAAAAAGTTGGCTTAAAGCTCAACATTCAGAAAACGAAGATCATGGCATCTGGTCCCATCACTTCATGGGAAATAGATGGGGAAACAGTGGAAACAGTGTCAGACTTTATTTTTCTGGGCTCCAAAATCACTGCAGATGGTGACTGCAGCCATGAAATTAGAAGACATTTACTCCTTGGAAGGAAAGTTATGACCAACCTAGATAGCATATTCAAAAGCAGAGACGTTACTTTGCCAACAAATGTTCATCTAGTCAAGGCTATGGTTTTTCCTGTGGTCATGTATGGATGTGAAAGTTGGACTGTGAAGAAAGCTGAGTGTGGAAGAATTGATGCTTTTGAACTGTGGTGTTGGAGAAGACTCTTCAGAGTCCCTTGGACTGCAAGGAGATCCAACCAGTCCATCCTAAAGAAATCAGTCCTGGGTGTTCACTGGAAGCACTGATGCTGAAGCTGAAACTCCAGTACTTTGGCCACCTCATGCGGAGAGTTGACTCACTGGAAAAGACTCTGATGCTGGGAGGGATTGGGGGCAGGAGGAGAAGGGGACGACAGAGGATGAGATGGCTGGATGGCATCACCGACTCGATGGACGTGAGTTTGAGTGAACTCTGGGTGTTGGTGATGGACAGGGAGGCCTGGCGTGCTGGGACTCATGGGGTCGCAAAGAGTTGGACACGACTGAGTGAACTGAACTGAACTGAGACTTGGCATAGAATCAGATAGCTTTATATCCACTCATGTTGTTACCTTTCAGAACATTTCATTACTTTTTATTGCTAAGTAGCGTTCCATTGAACAACTATACCACAGTTTGTTTTCTTACTATCCTGATGTGGACATTCGCATTGTTCCCAGATTTTAGCTTTTATTAATCGATTTACTAGAAACATTGTTGCTTTTTAAGTTTTTTGTGGACATTTATTTCATACGTGTTGAGTAACTATGTTCAGATGAAATTGCTCAGTCATGAGGTACATGTGCATTTAATTTCATAAGAAATTATAGAATGTGTCTCCATAGCCATGTACCATTCTACACTCCCTTTAGCAATGTAGGAGATTTCTAGTTGCTCCACATCATCACTGACATTTATTATTGTTAGTCTTCTTGATTTTTGCCACTTGTAGCTTATCTCATTGTGGTTTTAATTTGTAGTAAGCACGTGATTATTAGGTAATAATATACATTCTTTTGTGAAGTGTTTGCCCATTTTTCTACATTTAAAAATTTTAACTTCTTTTCTAGTCTGATTCAATGCCACAGAATTTAATATGATAGCTTAAGTATTCATATATTGATTCCAGAATAAACAGTGATGGCCTAGGTGGCTCTTATAGGGTCTACTTGGAAATTAGTGGGCATGTTTTGCTTAGGTACATTACTTTGCTGCTGCTGCTGCTAAGTCGTTTCAGTCGTGTCTGACTCTGTGCAACCCCATAGACGGCAGCCCATCAGGCTCCCCCGTTCCTGGGATTCTCCAGGCAAGAACACTGGAGTGGGTTGCCATTTCCTCCTCCAATGCATGAAAGTGAAAAGTCAAAGTGAAGTCACTCAGTCGTGCCAGACTCTTAGCAACCCCGTAGACTGCAGCCCACCAGGCTCCTCCGTCCATGGGATTTTCCAGGCAAGAGTACTGGAGTGGGGTGCCATTGCCACTTCACTAATAATATGTGCATTTAAAAGCCGGAAAGAAGAGACCATTAAGACAAGGGCTCAACAGAAAAGTTCCATGTGGAATTATTAAATGATTTACTAACCAGCTGCTCATGGTGATGAGCCCATTCTGTTTTATAAGGAAAGGTTTTCTGTAAAGACCAGTCCTGCATGCACGCTAAGTCACTTCAGTCATGTCTGACTCTTTGCGACTTTATGGACTGTAGCCTGTCGGGCTTCTCTGTCCATGGGATACTCCAGGCAAGAATATTGGAGTGGGTTACCATCCCTCCACCAGGGGACCTTCCAGACCCAGGAATCGAATCCATGTCTCTTACCTCTCCTGCATCGGCAGGCAGGTTCTTTGCCACTGGCACCACCTGGGAAGCCTTCATAGTCGTAGAGACAGATAATACACATATCTTAAAAATAAGTGATATATACTCAACAATCTAGGACTTGTTGAGAAAAGGGCAAACTAAAGGTGATTCAAAGACCATTGCAGGTATATGGAGGTTTATGAAAGTGAGAGTCGTTCAGTTGTGTCCGACTCTTTCCGGCCTCATGGACTGTAAACCTGCCAGGCTCCTCTGTCCATGGAATTCTCCAGTCCAGGAGACTGAAATGGGTAGTTGTTTCCTTCTCTGCGGGATCTTCCCAACCCAGGGATCGAACCCAGGTCTCCTGCATTGCCAGAGGATTCTATACCATCTGAGCCACCAGGGATGCCCAAGAATACTGAATTGGGTAGCCTATTCCTTCTCTGGGGGATCGTCCTGACCCAGGAATTGAACTGGAATCTTCTGAATTGCAGGTGGATTCTTTACCAGCTAAGGTGGGAGGTGTATACCAATACACAAAGTCTACTTGAAAGTACTCCCACTTTAAAATCTAGAACTATTTGAGTCCCTATTAAAATTACTAGGGGCTGTTGTGGATTTTAACCAATTGAATATAAGAATCATCAGTTCAGTTCAGTCGCTCAGTCGTGTCCAACTCTTTGCAAACACAAGAATCACAGCACGCCAGGCCTCCCTGTCCATCTCCAACTCCTGGAGTTTACCCAAACTCATGTCCATCAAGTCGGTGATGCCATCCAGCCATCTCATCATCTGTCGTCCCCTTCTCCCTCTGCCCCTAATCCCTCCCAGCATCAGAGTCTTTTCCAATGAGTCAGCTCTTCGCATGAGGTGGCCAAAATACTGGAGTTTCAGCTTCAGCATCAGTCCTTCCAATGAACACCCAGGACTGATCTCCTTTAGGATGGACTGGTTGGATCTCCTTGCAGTCCAAGGGACTCTGAAGAGTCTTCTCCAACACCACAGTTCAAAAGCATCAATTCTTCCACACTCAGCTTTCTTCACAGTCCAACTTTCACATCCATACACGACCACTGGAAAAACCATAGCCTCGACTAGACGGACCTTTGTTAGCAAAGTAATGTCTCTGCTTTTGAATATGCTATCTAGGTTGGTCATAACTTTCCTTCCAAGGAGTAAGTGTCTTTTAATTTCATGGCTGCAGTCACCATCTGCAGTGATTTTGGAGCCCCCCAAAATAAAGTCTGACATTGTTTCCACTGTTTCCCCATCTATTTCCCATGAAGTGATGGGACCAGATGCCATGATCTTCGTTTTCTGAATGTTGAGCTTTAAGCCAACTTTTTCACTCTCCTCTTTTACTTTCATCAAGAGGCTCCTCAGTTCCTCTTCACTTTCTGCCATAAGGGTGGTGTCATCTGCATATCTGAGGTTATTGATATTTCTCCCGGCAATCTTGATTTCAGCTTGTGCTTCTTCCAGCCCAGTGTTTCTCATGATGTACTCTGCATATAAGTTAAATAAGCAGAGTGACAATATATAGCCTTGACGTACTGCTTTTCTTATTTACCTTGGACGTGGGGTATCTCTTCACAGCTGCTCCAGCAAAGTGCATCTGCTGCTCCTTACCTTGGACGAGGTCGCCTCTCCTAACCCTGAATGTGGAGTAGCTCCTCTCGGCCCTCCTGTGCCTGCGCAGCCGCCCCTCCTCGGACGTGGGGTAGCTCCTCTTGGCCTCCACCCCTGACCTCCGACATGGGACAAGAATCATCAGGCCATACTAATAATAAATAGGTAGGTGGATAGATAGATATAGATTGATGGATGGATGGATAGTTAAATAAATAGGAGAAAAGCTTCCTTACGAATGAATGCCACCTGGGAAGTATAGAAGAAATGATGACGTTAGAAAATAATTCGAAACCATTATAGTAAGAATTAAATTCAGGCAAAAAACAACAACAAAATTTTGCTAGAGGAAGGCAGTCTTGTAAGTAGCAGCAAGTCATTTGCAAAGTCTGCAAGTGTATAACTACAAGTTATTTACAAATTAAAAGAGGAAAAACTTGGAGAAACTGAACATTTTAACCAAGTGATCAAAATAAACATTACAAATGAAGGGGAAACAGATATCATGTGTTTCTGGATGTGAGGTGCCCCCCAAAAAGACACAGTATCATTTATAGAGTAAATGAACCAAAAGAAATATTATCATGAGGAAACATATGAAAAATTAACATTGGGGAATAATTTTTGAAACAATTGACTTGTATTTTTTGAAATTATCAGTTATAGGGGAAAAAAAAGAGCAACTGAAGATTTGTTCCTGATAAAAAGAAAATAAAGAGCCTTGACACCTAAATGAATTGAATCTAGATTAGATCTGGAACTGGGGGAAAAATAATAGTTATAAACAACATTTTTAAGGCAATTGACATTTCTGGAATATTTTAAGGCAACTGGCAATTCTGGAATATGATCTGTAGATAAAACTATTTTATCAATGTTAAATTTCCTCAACACATTGAAGAAGAAGGAAAATCCTTGAGTAATAAGTCTTTTCATGGCTTTTCCTGTACATCTTTTAGAACCCAAATTCAGTGAGAACATTGAATACTCATTTTCTCCCCCCATCACTATCCAGTCTACCTGATGAAGCCCAATATGGCCAACATTTCACTTTCCCTGATCACTACTTCTCAACTAATTGAGGCTTAGCTCCTGTCTTCATGTACTTGCCAGGGAGGAGAGCGATAATACCAGGCTTTAAGAGTCTGTGGCCCACCTGAACTCAGTTTCATAAAGATTCCTTCATAAAGATCCAGAAACTGATTATATTTGTGGGAACTGAAGCTGGATTGAATTGAGTACACAACATAATTAACAGATTTGGAACCTTAGAAACCTTCATTATGCTAAAAATCCCACATCATCTTCTGAAACAAAAAAAAAAGTATGGCTGTATTTATTAATTCATTGCAATAACTGCATCATCTCTGCCTTTGAATACTCTTAGGCGAATGGAGTGCTAAAGCATGATGCAGAGAAAGATTCATAATAGTTTTCTTGTAGGGAAATCTCTGCATGTGGACATGTGTGCCACTGTGAATGAAACTTTGTATACCTGTGTGATTGCCTCTTTCAAGCACTGTGTTCCCATGTCGGGCTGTGTGTGTACAGATACAGACTGGTGTCTGTGGGCGCAGTTTCATGCCTCTGTGAAGGTATGTAGACGGCCCTGCATTGCTGTATTTCTGCGTGTACAAGAAAACTTACACTCTGCTGAGTATATGGTCAGTAAACAATATAAATATTAAGGATCTAATAATTGCAAATGACATTAAATCAAACTGAAAATCGTTTAAGTGAAAAAAGAAATTTACTGACTCATTTAACTGAATTGTGCAGATTTAGCTTTAAATTCCCATTTGGGATGGGGAGAAGTGGGGAGCCACATGTAGTGGTGACTATTTCTCAGCATAGTGCTGCTAAGTAAGAATGCCTAAGATTCCCTCACCTGGAATTCTTGCTTTTGGTTAGCTGATCTGGGAATCTTCACTGAGTTCCCAATTTGAAACAGTGGCCACCCAGGGAATCAAACTTCTTTAAGCCCTAATTTAATTTCCTGCCATATTTCTTGGGTCACTGGCTTGGCTCTTATTAACTGTAGATAAGAAAATCTGTTATTTTTCTCAACACTAAAACTCTGGGGTCCCTAAGTACTCGGATATCTTAAATTTTAAGCTACAGATAGAACTAGTTTTTAGAGCTAAACTGTCTTGTCATTCTCTTTCCTCTTTTTTTTTTTTTTTCTGTATGTTTCTATAATTTAAATTTTTATTGAGATTATTATCGATTCACAGATGGTCATAAGAGAAAACACAGAGATATCCCCCAAGATACTTTTCCCATTTTCCCCATTAGTAACATTTTGCAAAATTATAGCATAATATAATCAGGATATGGACTGTGATATAATGTGTGAATTTTATTCCAATTCCTCCAGTATTACTAGTGATTATTTTTGTGGTATGTGGTGTTTGTGTGTGTGAAGTGTGGCAACCTTTTTTCCATTTAAATTCCTTTATCTTCCTCACTTTTAAATATTATCACCCTGAGTATTAGACGATGTTAGAATTTGCATTCGATTATCCTTCATGATTTATAAAATTAATGAAGAGAGGGATAGTCTATGGTATATACTCATATTTTTGCCCTTTTTGTTATTTCTTTCCTCCCTAATACTCCCAAGAATTTTCTTTTTTTCTGGCTTCCTTTCTGATTGAAGAAATTTCTCTAGTTGATCTTTAAGAGTAGGTCAACTAGCATCAGATTTTCCTAAATTTTCTTCATCAGAGAATGTCTTAGTTTCCTATTTTTTTAAGGATAGTTTCACCTGATAAAAAGTATGCTGTTGACAGTGCTTTCTTTTAACACTTGAAAAGTGATGTGCCTCTATCTTCTGACTTCTATGGCTTCATATGAGAAATCTATGGCCATTCAGATCAGTGTTCCTCAATAAGTAATGCCTCATATCTCTCTGACTACTTTTTTGAAAACTAGAGATTTTGTTTTTAGCTTTCAGTTGTTTAATTGTGAAGTGTCTGGTATGGATTTGGGGGAATTTATCCTGCCTGTGATTTGCTCAGCTTCTTGAATATGTTTTAAGTTTCTGTTTTTGCCAAATTTGGAGACTTTTAAGATGTAATGTCTTTGAATACTCTCATGCTCATTCTCTTTTCCTCTTCTCTGGAACTCTGATGTTATGACTGGTGGTATTTTTGTTATTGTCATATACAAATCCCTGAGGCTCCATTTTGCTTTCTTATTTAAAAAAAAAAATCAGAAATACTGATTTCTCTTGTTCAGATTGGGTGAATTCTGTTGATCTGTCCTCAAGTTCTCTGATTCTGTTCTCCATCACTTCCCTGCTTCTATTCAGTTCATCCAATAAGTTGTTTTTATGTGTGTCTGACATTTTATCTTTCAGTTCTTTAAATTCCACTTAGTTCTTTTTTGTAAATTCCATTTCTTTGCAGAAGTTTTATAGTTTTTCATTTGCTTCAAGAGAATTTGTAATTGATGTGTTACTTTTGTGTGGCTGCTTTCAAATCTTTGTCAGATAATTTCAACATCAACATCATATTCATCTCCAAGTTGGTGTCAGTTGATTGTCTTTTTCAAACAAGTTGTGATTTTCTAAATTGTAAGTATGATGAGTAATTTTCTATTGTACTCTAGACATTGTTTTTATTATGTTAGGGGAATCTAGGTCCTATTGAAATATTTTTAGATTATCACTTTGTGTAGATTAAGCATGCAGAGAGGTCCTGGCCTACTTTTTTTGTGCTGTGGTTCTAGCACAAAATTATTATTTTGTGATAATGCAATTTGCATAGTACTTTCAATGTTACTTTTGTCTGTTCAGTTTATGTGACGTTATTGGGGTTGCTCCCTGCTAGTGCTAGCTGAGGCGGTAGATTTCACCAGTTTGGGCCACTGAGTGCCTCTTAGGGACAGAGGGGAGTTTCCGGCCTGTGGATACCAAAAGGGTCTCCTGTCCAGGCACTTGTTGTGGTAGGACCCCCCTAATTCCGTGCTTCTCAGGTCCCCAGTATTTCTGGGCAGGAAATGGGAGTCTCAGATTCTTATTCTTAAAGGCTTCCCAGGCAAGGCCTCTTCTTTAGGCTAAATTGTTCTTCCTGCTTCCTCCCACCCACCCTGATGTCCCAGGGCAAGGGAGGAAATTCTCAAGTCAGGCTAGGAAGCCCACTTTCCTCAATTGCTCCAGATTAGTCCCTCTTGCTGGTGATATCCAACACACCTGATGTTGTCAGAGAGACTGCCATTTAATCTAGGGAAGAAGGAGCCTACCTCTGGGCTGCCTTCTGCTGTTAAGGTTGGAGGTCAGGAAATCCTGGGACTCCTTTTTCTGTTTCAGTGGAGGGGGGACTATGTAAGGAATCTTGTCACTGTGTTTTTTCCTCCAGTCCTGAGTTTGGCTTTTTCCTACCACGTTTTAGAGCTCTCCTTTTGGTTGCCTCTTACTAAATAATGTAAGAGGATTTACACTTGTGCTTAGCGATGAGGAATACAATGTATGTCATCTTGTCCAGGTGTCATTCTCTTTTCACCAATA
The DNA here is from genome assembly GCF_027580195.1 of Bos mutus. NCBI lineage: Eukaryota > Metazoa > Chordata > Mammalia > Artiodactyla > Bovidae > Bos > Bos mutus. The sequence continues at coordinate 77,354,093 of NC_091617.1, forward strand.
AACCAGCTTTAATCTTATCTGGTCTCTTTATTATAGAGCTTTGATAGAGGCCACATGTTAGCCAGTAGAATTAACAACATGAAAAGTATTGTGTGCTTCCCAGAAGAGTGAAGGAACTTTCTCTGCCTTTATCCAACTCACCCATACCTACTTTTTTTATTGTTGTTCAGTCACTTGCAACATCTCACTTTCTGAATTAATTTCTATATCCCTTAGGACCATGACATAAGCAAAATGAATGGGCTAACTAAAATTTTTAAAGGATTTTATTGTACGAAGATGGATCATTCTCAGAATTGAAAAAAAGAGTGGAATATGTGGAAGAATCAGGTTTGATATACCATAAATAGGCAAGCCCAGAAGTCTCAGTAGGACAAACATCCTGAGAACTTCATCAGTCTCACCACTGAAATAAATGAAGAGGAAACTTTTTTTTTTCCTTTTGGGGGTTATACTATAAGACTCAAATTACCAGAAAAAGGAGACCCTTTCCCTATATTTGTCATAAACTTAATCCTTGATCTAAAGAGGGCAGAGCTCTTTGATTAATAGCCTTTCTAAGATGATGCATGGTGGAGGAGAGATAATTCCTTAAAAGAATTTTACAGGGCCCCATCAGTCCCTTAACACTCACTAATTAGTTCTCTTGTTTGTAGTCTTGTCTATACCCCTAAATTCTGCCACTACATTTTCTTTTATAATAGTCTAACTAATTGATCTTGTCAAGATTCTTTACATTCCAAGTGATAGAAATTCAACTCAACTTAGCACATGTATACAAAGAAAAGGCATTAACTTAGATAACTAGGAAGTTCACAGGAAAACCTTAGCCACAGCTGGCTCTAGTGAATCAAATGAAGTGACTAAGATCCAGCCACTCCTTCTCTCCAATGCTCTCCACTCCTTGACTCTTCCTCAAACATAGGATAAGTTGGCTCCTTACCATGATTTCCTATCACAAGATCTTCATGACTTGGTACTCCTCTAACCTTACCTCCTGCATTTTATAAATCTGACTTCCGATCCTGGCAACTCAGACTCCACATATTCCGCAAAGATGCTGTACCCAGAACCTTTTGTCCACCCAGCCCTGGAACCCATTGCTTACCCTACTAACTCCTCTGATCCTCTCCTTCCTGAAGCTGGGGAAATTCCCCTTCCTCCATGCAGATTTGTTAAATTATGAGTTACTTCGCATGACATTTACATGATGTCCTAATTTGTCCTTATGTATTGATCTAAGGATACGATGACAATAATAGGTAATGTGTAAAAGCCTCTGGAGCCAGACTGTCAAGGTTGAATCCCAGCTACACTAGACTACATGACATTAGCGAGATTATGTAACCTTTCTGTGCCTCAATTTCCTCATTTGTAAAATTGAAACCAGCCAATCCTAAAGGAAATTAACCCTGAATATTCATTAGGAGGTCTGCTGCTGAGGCTGAAGCTCCAATACTTTGGCTACCTGATACAAAAATCTGACTCATTGGCAAAGACATGCTGGGAAAGATTGAAGGCAAAAGAAGAAGGGAGTGGCAGAAGATGAGATGGTTAGATAGCATCACTGACTCAATGGACAGGAATTTGAGAAAACTCTGAGAGATAGTGGAGGACAGAGGAGCCTGGCATGCTGAAGTCCATGGGGTCTCAAAGAGTTGGGACATAACTTTGAGACTGAACAACAACAACAACAACCCAACTGAAACAATAATACTATCTCTGTCACAGAATTTCTATATTTACTTGAGTTTATATATGTGAAGTACTTAGAACTGTGCGTAGTAGTCTTTATTCTAATTTCTATCATTAAGATCTCCTTATATGCTAGACACTTGGAACTATGTCATGTAATACAACAGTCCTGTGAATTAGAAAATATCATGATCCACATTTTAAATATTAGGAAACTGAGGCTTGAAGTGACTAAATAACCTTCTGAGGTCACAGGGCTAGCAAGCGATGAAGCCACAACTGGTACATATCTGTTCTGGGACATCCTAATGATCTTGGAGTTTCAGTGCCAGTGCTCAGAGGGGCAGAACTAGGTATGCTCACAGAAGGAGGATTGTCTACAGAGGACTTCCTGAGTCTGTTTGCTACGTCTTACTCATGAACTGGTCTCTGCACATCTGAGTCTTTTTCAACTGAGTGTGTCTTCTAGTTAATCTGTTTTCAGGTCCATTTCACCAAATCAGCCTGAGCAGCAAAAGCATAAATCACCCACCTCTTCCCCAACCTAAGGGATAAAAACTGAATGTGTGTTTTAAATACAGCTGTTGTAAGTTAGCCACATTCTGGATAAATTAGCTTTACAGGCAATCTATTGCTTTCCTAAGGAAGCATCAGCTTAAAAAAAAAAAAAAAAAACAGCACTAAGGATTAGTTTTATTAGAACAGTTTCATGATGTGTGTGTCTTTGTTGAAGATCCTTGTTTGTGGAGACTATATCAATCCTAATAGTACCTTGGCTCTTCTAAATTCATTGATCCAGTATGACACTTTATGAGCCCCACAGAGTGGTCCATACATAGATATGTATGCATACAGAATAACTGAGTCACTTAGGTTGGGTGTTTGGTACTATGTTTTAATAGCTATCTAAATTATTCACATTCTACCTGACTATTACACTGTCAACTGAGGCCAGACTACATTGTGGAGATTTTCTGTGTCCCACGATTATACTCCTTGAACACACAGAAGGAGTCCATTATTAAACTGGTCAGAGCTGGCTTCAAGAGAGCAAAACATGGGGTAGTGGAAAGATCCCAAGCTTTTAGGTTAAAACCTTGGGTCTAGAAAATATTTAAATTGCTTGTCATCTCTGATGCCTCATTCTAATATGAGTTATATAGGTGAGGGTGGTGCTAGTGGTAAAGAGCCTGCCCTCCAATGCAAGAGAGGTAAGAGACACAGGTTCGATCCCTGGGTTGGGAAGATCCCTGGAGAAGGAAATGGCAACCCACTCCAGTATTCTTATCTGAGAAATCCATGGACAGAGGAGCCTGGAAGGCCATAGTCCATGGGGTCACAAAGAGTTGGACACAACTGAGCAACAAGGTGAGGATGTATTCAGTTCAGTTCAGTTGCTCAGTTGTGTCCGATGCTTTGCGACCCCATGGACTGCAGCATGCCAGGCTGCCCTATCCATCACCAACTCCTGGAGTTTATCCAAACTCATGTCCATTGAGTCGGTGATGCCATCCAACCACCTCATCCTCTGTCGTCCCCTTCTCCTCCAGCCTTCAATCTTTCCCAGCATCAGGGTCTTTTCCAATGAATCAGTTCTTCACATCAGGTGGTCAAAGAATTGGAGTTTCAGCTTCAACATCAGTCCTTCCAATGAATATTCAGGACTTATTTCCTTTATGATGGACTGGTTGCATCTCCTTGCAGTCCAAGGGACTCTCAAGAGTCTTCTCCAGCAGCTCAGTTCAAAAGCATCAATTCTTCGACGCTCAGCTTTCTTTATAGTCCAGCTCTCACATCCATACGTGACTACTGGTGTATTAGGTAATCTGTAAGGCTCCTTTCTGGTCAACAATCTAAGAGTACAGAATTTACCATCCTGGTAATGAGTAGCCCAAACCAAATGTGTTTCAATTAATACTTTGGGGATCAAGAGAAATTCTTGACACATATATATTCTTACGTTAATACACATGTAGAAATATAGACTGTGCTTCAGAAATGAGAATAACTCCTTTGTTTTTGTTCTTTGTGCTTTTAATTTATTTTATTCAAATATAGCTGATTTACAATGCTGTATTAACTTCTGCTGAACAGCAAAGTGTCAGTTACATTGGGTTGGCCAAAAATTCATCTTACAGAAAATCCTGAAGGAACTTTTTGGTTAACCCAATACATATATCTATATATATAATCTTTTTCATATTATACTCCACTATGGTTTATCACAGATATTGAATATAGTTCCCTGTCCTAAACAATAGGATCTTATTTATCTATCCTATATATAACAGTTCACATCTGCAAATCACAAAGTCCCAATCCTTCTCTCCCCAACTCTCCCCTTCCCCTTGGCAACTGCAAGGCTGGAGAATAACCCTCTCTTGTTGTCTATCAGTGGGTCCATTTCTTCTGGCATTGTATTTAATTTTTTATTTCAGAGAACTTTCTGCCCATAGCTGTTCACACTTTCTACCTTGGGCCACACAGAAGAGTGGCTGAAGAATTTACAGAAGCTGATGGGATTGTAGAAATGAGGCCACAAAATGTGTAAAAAGTAATCCTGTCTCTGCAAGAAGTAGCATGTGTGATCTTATTATCATTCCTGATGATTTTCTTCTTTTATTGCCTCATGTCTAGACAAAATAAAACTGCTGGAGGATTACAAAATAATTTCCCATCCAAAAATCTTTTTCACAGTATAGCCTAGAGGGGATATTTTCCACTTTAATGATTTAGACCCAAAGAGATATGGTACACAAGAAAGCACCTCATGGCCGAAGTATACATCATATGCTGGCAATACATACAGTAATAAGCCCAGGGCCTCAAACGCCACTGCGTATGCAACATTTTTGGATTCATTCACTGATTTCCAAGGAATATTTTCTTCCTCAGCCTGTACTGTGCTCCCAGCAACTCCCCAGTCCTAATGGGCCCAAGAGAGCTTACAAAAAGCATGATAGATGTGATGTCAAGCCATTTATTTAGCAATGCTCCAAGGAGGAAGCTAAAGTGATTAATTCTTACACTACCAAAATTATCCTTCTGCATGGGGCAAGAAGGGGGAATCTCAAGACACTGTTGGAAGAGTAAAGAGTAAGCAGGGATAAAAGTCTCAGGCAGTTGAGATTATATGTCTTCTTTGATATTCACACGGCACTGATGCTTTCCAAAGGTTCTGCCATCATTTTGATTAGTAGCTTCAGACAGGGCAGCCCCAAAGGAGTAGGTGTGAACAAGAATAAAAACGTAAAAATCTGCCCTAGTCCACATATATTCAAGCTGTCCATCTGTCAGTATTGGGAGAATGTTTCCACCATTCCAGTTAGGCTTGTCTGGGCCCCCATCATGCTCAAAAACCCATAGTAGGCTTCGTCATGAGGAATTCAACATTATAAACCAGCAGGAAATTTAGCATATGCATTATTCCCTGGTGACTCAAACGGTAAAGAATCTGCCTGCAATGCAGGAGACCTGGTTTGATCTCTGGGTTGGGAAGACCCTCTGGAGAAGGAAACAGCTACCCACTCCAGTATTCTGGCCTGGAGAATTCCACGGACAGAGGAGCCTGGCAGTTTATAGTCCATGCGGTTGCAAAGAGTCGGACACGGCTTCTGCATAACCATTAATTATGATTCAAAGGAAATTATGTCATCACAGAGAGTTCATAAAAAAGAGTTACTTCAACTGCAAGGCACCTTGGAGCTCTATTCATTCATGTTCTCAGCATTCGCGCATGTGTATGTGTGCTCATTGGCTCAGAAGTGCCTGACTCCTCTGTGACCCCATGGACTATAGCCCACGAAGCTCCTCTATCCATGGAACTCAGGCAAGAATACTGGAGTAGGCTGCCATTTCCTCCCCCAGGGGATCTTCCTGACCCAGGAATCGAGCCTGAGTCTCCCACATCTCCTGCATTGGTAGGCAGACTGTTTACCACTGAGCCACACAGAAAGCCCTCTCAGCATTTACCGAGGCCTATTTATTGGGCTCGGCTCTCCTCCAAGAAGGAATTGCACCCAAGTGAGAGAGAGAGAATAAACTGCCGCACGGGAGTATTCCAACAACGGGAGTACGCGTGAACTGTCTGCTGGGCCTCCTCTCTCTGTGCTACTTCTCTATGTCCTCTGGTTGCTTCTGGGAACACTTCCTTAAAACTGGCTTCTTGAAAGCTGAATTTTTGCTGTTGGGTCTGCTTTAGGGATTCCCAACCCAAGTAGGGAACATTAGGAAGTTTATGGAAAGAAGATGGGAAAGGAGATGACACTAAAGGTAAATCAGTCTGCTGTGACACTGGTGCCTTTATACTGGGATTTGGGAGATACTATCCTGTAGCCAATTGGAAACCTTGAAGAAGTACCTCCTACTTCTGTCCTAAGTGTCCAAACACAACTTTTTATTTGGTCCAAAAGAACTACGTAACTCAATAATAGGTAAGATTTCACTAGGAAAGATAGTTTATTTAGGACAAATAGATCTTTATAAAAAATTACACATATGCATACGTCTCGGTAATACGCATGTCAAATCTCTTACTTTGATATCCATTTTTATAGCATCCTTCTCTATCTCGTTGGCCTTGACATAAAGAGCCATCTGTATTTTCAGAATAAAACAAAATAAAACTGCCTGGATTCCAAGGTCTTTGCCCTGCCTTAAACAGGCTTTGTATATATTCTAATCCTTTTTTTTTTTTCTTTCCCTCCGAGTTACGAAGACTCAGGTGTTTTCGTATCAGTTTTTCTCAGTGGTAGTCTGAGGTGATGGTGAGGCAGGCAGTTGAAAGTGTTGACTAATAGCCATAAAACCAAACTTTGCCTTCCCTGGGCAGCTTCCGCCTCAGGGAAAACAGAATGGAAAATATATTTAAACTTCAAACTTTTTAGAGAAACCAATAAATCTTTTTGAGAAGCTTTAAAAAGCTTGTTGTGATGTTTCTGTTACACAATCTTTGAATTTTCCCTGGTTTGTCAGATGAATCATTCCCTTTTCACTGTATTTCCCTGCTGAGTTTTTGACTTAAAGAATTCCCTGCATAGCTACTCCCTGCAACTCAGGCCAGGAAATTTTTCCTAGATATTTCCCAGAGACACAACTAGCTGTGTCTCACATATTTAATTGTTGGATCTTTGCAAGAGTCCTGAGAGGCAGACTTGATCATGCCTCTTAGGGAACTGCATAGTGTTCTCTGAGTCCACACGGGCTGTGGGTAACTCAGTGCCCAAGAGTAGCAGAATTAACAGTCATCTCTGTCTGCCAACTGGTGGATCCTGAAGTTAAATCTTGCTGTCCCTGACCTGGGAACTCAGTGTGTCTACAAGGAACCACTGAACCCCAGCCGAGACTCAACTGGGCTTTTGCCTCAGTTTCTTCAACTTGCTGGCCCCCACACCCTGCCTCTTCTCAAGGCCCTAGGAGTCTGCTAACCTCCTGCCAGTTCCATTCAGCCCTGGCCTCTCTGGATCCTGCCTCTCCACCTGACCTCAGGCAGCATCTTCCTGCTGCTGGATTTTTCTCTTACTGACCCCACCTTCCTACTTAGCCTTCCCTTTCCACCTTTAACCTCTGCCTCAGCTTGGTGTGGCTCCTGGACCCTTGAAGGCAGACCACAATCTGCCCAAATGCCAGGCCCCTACAGTGGATGGGTTGTCTCAGCCTCCAACCATTCAGTCCCAGGTTGGTACCCTCAACTGTAATCCATGGATTATGATGAAAGTATACCCAGGAACCCAGCATTGTTGCAGCCATCCTACAAATAATGTCTCACTGTGTGGATATACAATCTAATATTTTGGGATTAACAGATGCAAACTCTTATATAAATGTATAATTGAATCACTATGCTGTACACCAGAAACTTACATAACACTGTAAATCAACCATACTTCAATAAATTTTTTTTTTTTTAGGAATTACCTGGTGATCCAGTGGTTATGCTTCGCAGGTGGCACAGTGGTAATCCACCTGCCAATGCAGGAAACACAAGAGACATGGATTCTATTCCTGGGTAGGGGAGATTCCCCTGGAGTAGGACATGGAAACCCACTCTAGTATTCTTGCCTGGAAAATTCCATGGACGGAGAAGCCTGGCAAGCTAAAAGGTCATGCAGTCACAAACAGGTGGACACAACTGAGCACACGCACACACACACACACACACACATACGCACGCGCACGCACTAGTGGTTAGGACTCCGAGCTTCCACTGCAGGGACATAGGTTCAATCCCCAGTCAGGAAACTAAGAGCCTATATGCTGCTATGTGGCAAAAAAAATAAATAAAATTAAAATTAACAACAGAAAAATGATTAAAATTCTACAGTTTAGCAGAGAGTTATTCTCTGTTGACTCCTATCCCATGCACTATACAAATATTTTCCCATTTTATAGATTAAGAACTGAAGTTTAGAGAGACCAAGAAATCTGTTCCTGTATTTCCATTATAACTGACAGTCAAAATTGAATCCAGAAATCTAATTCCAGTGTCTGTCCTTTATCCCATTTATACCAAAAAATGTATAAATTCTGATCTTATTATTTAGAACATTTTGAGACTTACAGCTCTTCTTTCTCCTAGTGGGGAATAGCAATTATACAAACCATTTGCCCACGAAAATGAAATGAAAAACTGGATCTGGATATAGATAAATCTACTGTAATTCTTGCAATAAAATGCTGTGCAATTGATAATTAGATTGCATCACTGCTGAAAATAAGATTATATTTGTTTGGGAAGTCCTTTAGTGTTTTTAGAACTGAAATATCACGTTTGCCATACAGGATGTTTATCTGTAGTACCTCAAAAATATATATATGAGCATTGATTAAAAATAGACCTTAGCCAATGAAGGGCATGGTTAAATAAGCTCTCAAAGGGTACGTTTCTGCATAGGTTAGATAAATGAGATCTTCCAGGGTAACAGAGTTTTATTTGGTCATTTTCCAGAAATATTAATGAATATCCTGCTCGCCTGAAAGAGTTCATTTTCTTCACCCAGGATGAGTATTACACTTCCAAAGAGCGAACGCACTTTAACATAAAGTATAACACAGTGGCCCTTTTACAGTGTATTACCCTGGTGGCTCAGCAATAAAGAACTTGCCTGCCAATGCAGGAGACGCGGGTTCAGTCCCTGGGTGGGGAGTATCCCCTGGAGAAGGAAGTGGCAACTCACTCCAGCATTCCTGCCTGGGAAATCCCATGGACAAAGGAGCTTGATGGGCTATAATCCATGAGGTCTCAAAAGAGCTGGACATGACTTAATGACTAAGCAACACTGTAGATTTATAGGACTGAACTCTAACCCTTTGTTCTGAGAGTAGTCTGCTACTTCTGAAAAACATCCAGTGCTCTCCACTTTCGACACAAGTCCAAAGCTTCTGTCATTCCAGTATCTTCTCAAGACCATGACCAACTGGCATCTTAAAATTTCTGTTCCACCTCATGTATTCTTGACCATAACTCTTTTCTACATACAATCGTTCCTTCCTGCCTTTGCTATGCCTTTCTTAACCTGGGTCTCCTCTCCTACTCTTTACCATTTTTACATATAAAAAACATACCTGTCTTTCAAGGTGTAACTCAAATTCCTTCTTTTATGTGATGTTCCATTTAACCTCTCCAGCTCTGATGTTCCTGTGATGCTTAGCTCTTTCTTATAGTACAGGTCACAAGCTACCTGGCATTTGCTCATTTATGTCCATGTCTCCTCTCTTTCTTTGCTGGTAGTTCTTTGAGGAGATGGACTGATTTTAGCCATGAAGATTCATTTATTTTTCCAACATTCCCTAGATATCCGCCTTGTGCCTACTAATTATAGAAAACATAGACACCAGGAAAACACTGATATTGGATCATGAAAAAGACAAACAAGAAAGTTTCGAAAAAAGTTAAGTTCCTCGTGTAAGATTTCTCTCCAGGGTATCACTCAAATGCTGTAGATGGCACTCGTCATTCAGAGACATCATTATTTCGAGAGCGAGCCGGTTTTCTCCTCTGGTAACGAAAGTCACTTCTCGTAATGACATCCTTGTGGAAACTTTTGGCTCCAGTGTGCAGCCATCTTTGGATCACAACCCAACTACTAGTTTTAAAGGGCAATTCAACCACTAGCCCCAAGCAGAAATGCCAATGTCACCGTGCCCTTCTCCAATTCAAAAGAGTGGGCGTCATAGAATTCCAAGGCCATTCCAGCACCGAAATTGAGGTGGTAAATGGCATGCTCTCAATATACACAAGCCAGTCCCTGGAGGAAGTTGTCGCCCAAAAAAATTTCAACAGGCTAAGCACAGGATTGACTTTGGTGACAGTCTGCTTCTTAGTAAATCAACAAATTGTTCTTTCACCTGGGGAAAATATGAAAAATAGAGAACACTTAATGTCACAGAAGGTCAAACCCCATAAAAGGCCCATGTGATATGTGATCCAAACTTGCCATGTTGGCAGATGGAAAAACTGAGGTTCAGTAAGAAATGGTTTTCTCCGGGTCACAGAGGAAGCCAGGGGAAGCGTTGAGAGCTGCTCCACAACCAGACAGCCCTGAGTCCTCGTTTCGGGGTCTTTACAGTCTTCTTTTCATGCCTCTTTTCATTTGTACCTTCTCCATACTTTTTTCCTCAGAGGCAGAATCTTATTTTTGTAAAAGCTCAGACTTTATTATTCCTTATTATATTCAAACCAGTATTTTATGCTCCAGATTTACCTTATCTCTTATTTTGGATTTAGTTTGTGCATACTCTTGCCTCTTTATAAGCTGGACCCATTTAACTGTGATCTTAGAAGCCAGGTGAAATAGAAAGACCTTACAGTTAGTAGGTGCCAAAGTATTCTCTATGGGCTGACAAAGGAGAATAAGCAATGGATGGACAGTGTGATCAGTGTCTCCAGTCACAACTGGTGGTGGGGAACAGGCCTACTCTGGCTGGTTTCCATGGTTTATCTTGTGTAGATCTTTGGGCCGAGACCAGGGTTCAGTGCCATCCCTATTGGTGAACCCCCATGCATCTCATGCAAGCAGCTACCCTTCTCTCTGGGCATCTTTTGCTTCTTCCTTTGTAAAATAAGCTTCCTCCAGCCATGGCAGATTATATGTTATAACACCATGCATTATCTAAATGCCAAAAGAAACTATTTCATTTTCTATTTTCTCAGGCAAGACTGAGTTCATTTTCACCATGGATTATCAAGTGTGCTGTCAGCAGCTGAGATATAATATAAAGAAGCAGTCAGAAGGCCTGGACTTGAAAGCCCAGGTCTGACACCTGCTAGCTACGTAACCTTTCTGGGATTCTATCTGCTGGTCTGCAGACATAAGATGACAGACACCTTCCTCCTTGTTCTTCATTCAAAACCCACTTATTGAAAATCTACAGTGGGCCAGGTTGGCATGTGGTTTTTGAGATGTAGTTATGTAAACAATCAAAGTTTACATGTAATCAATAATTACATGTACTCAATCTATGTAAGTTATGAAACACCTTATAGATAGAAAATACTACCAATATTTTTATTCACTTAAAACTTTTTATATGGCTAGCAGATTTACACGGAGAAGCCAATGGCAACCCACTCCAGTACTCTTGCCTGGAAAATCCCATGGATGGAGGAGCCTGGTAGGCTGCAGTCCATGGGGTCGCTAGGAGTCGGACACGACTGAGAGACTTCACTTTCACTTTTCACTTTCATGCACTGGAGAAGGAAATGGCAACCCACTCCAGTATTCTTTGCCTGGAGAATCCCAGGGACAGGGGAGCCTGGTGGGCTGCCATCTATGGGGTCACACAGAGTCGGACACGACTGAAGCGACTTGGCAGCAGACTTACATGACCCAAAGGGGGATAAAATAAGTGCTAAGGTAGTAGAAAAATAAATGCAACCAAAAAGCATGAAACTAGCAAAGAAATGTATTCTTGATAGTTCAAAAAATTTGTAACAGTTGCCATCATGTCATCAAAGTTCATCCTCTTTTGACTTCCTGATACTTATGACCTAAGATATTTTTCAATTTCTAAACATGAGAATATTTTAGTTTTGCAATGTTTAGAGCCTCTTAAGGACATAACCAGCCCTGACACTCATAACTTCACTGAAACCCACTCAATTCACTTCAACCTTTGTTTACAAAGCACCCCGCTGGGTCAGAAGTAGGCCCCTAAAGTTGACATTGATGACCCAGATGCTTCTGGGGAGGAGAGATTGATTTTAATATCAGAATCCAAATTATTAAGCTTGAGATTTATGTTTGGTTTTATATCCGACATTCAGCATTCTAAGGAAATAAACAGACCTCCAGCAACAAGGTCAAGATGATTCAGTGTGTAAAAAGGAGGACTCTGTGCAAGGCAGTTGCAGAATCTGTTAGATTTGTCTCCCATTTGAATGCCTCCTGCTGCTGCTGCTGCTGCTGCGTCGCTTCAGTCTTGTTTGACTCTGTGCGACCCCATAGACGGCAGCCAACCAGGCTTCCCGTCCCTGGGATTCTCCAGGCAAGAACACTGGAGTGGGTTGCCATTTCCTTCTCCAATGCATGAAAGTGAAAAGTCAAAGTGAAGTCGCTCAGTCGTGTCCGACTCCTAGCGACCCCACGGACTGCAGCCTACCAGGCTCCTCCGTCCATGGGATTTTCCAGGCAAAAGTACTGGAGTGGGGTGCCATACCAGAGAGCAAGCTCAGGTGGTCCAAAAGAAATTATACTCTCTTCTGCCACCAGAGGGCCCCACCACCAGGTAACAGGATAGAAAACTGCCAGCACCTGTGTGGACCACTGAGACTAGGGTGTTCTACCTAGGAACTCGAGGGTGGAAATTGATGCCATGATCACCTCCCCTATGCCCTCTGCATGATTTTGGTTTGCTCCCTAGTTAAAAGCAGAAGTATCTCCCACATACTGGATGCTCATGACATATCTTACTTAATCCTCACAGTGCGTGCGTGTGTGCTCAGTCATGCCCAACTCTTTGCAACCCCATGGATGATAGCCCACCAGGCTCCTCTGCCCATGGAATTTACCAGGCAAGAACCCTAGAATGAGTTGCCTTTCCTACACCAGGGGATCTTCCTAACCCAGGAATCAAAACTGCATCTCTTAAATCTCCTGCATTGACAGGCGGGTTCTTTGCCACTGGTGCCACCTGGGAAGCCCCAGTCCTCGAAGTAATCCTGCGAATTAGGCAGGCAGTATTTCTGTTTTCCTCTTACAGATAAGGAAACTGAGACTGAGCATGGTTAACAATTGCCCAAATCACACAGCTAGGAAGGGACAGATAGGGATTTGAACAAAGACTATCTGATTTCACAGTTCAAATTCTTAGCCAAAATGCTGTTTTCCCTGTTACCTGAATAACTCTGGCAGCTTTTAGTTCATCATCTTGGATGTGGCATGAGTTCAGAAAATGTAATGATCATGCGTATTGAGACTCCAGCTTGTGGAATGATCAGTTTCTAGGGGAAGGAGCTCCTCCTTAACCAAGTGAGAACAAGCAGAGAAGGGAGGAAGGGAGAGACAGTAGAGGAGACCAGTGCTGTCCCGAAACAGACGTGGCTGGCCTGTACCGCAACACCCCCTCCCCGACTCAGTATTCATCCATCACATCCAGAGCTGTGATGTGATCCAGATAAAAGGCAAAGGGGTCCCAGTTTGAGCAGCAGCTGCTTTCAGCCTAAACTTGAGTCAAGTCTGGATAAGCCCAGACCTATACAAAGGGAATGCTCAGAACTGAACAAACCCAAGGAGCCTCTTGAGAAATAAGTCAGTCTACGGAATAGCTGCTAAACCCCGGGCAGAAATGCCTGAAACTGCATCTGAGCTGGAGAGGAGGAATAATATTGAAGACCACTCAATGTCTTCCTTAGACTCCACTCAGCTCAGTCCCTAGTGATGTGTGCCCACACCCTAGGGAAAGAACTGCAAGTAAGCCTTTAAAGGCATTTCCACCCATTGTCACCACAAGGCTTTGGGCGTAAGTGGTTACACCACTATAGGAAAAAGTAACAGACATTGGCACAAAGAGGGGTAGGGATTTTCTCCATCACTGAGACATCAGCAAGAGTAGCACCAGTAGCAGTGGTGGTACCAGCTTAAGAAGGCAGGCACAGAAGTGCTCTTAATGGTGAACAGGAAGGATTTAGATTCCATTGGTGGATGCCAAGGGCCTTAGCCACAGAAAGAGGACGCAAAGCAGTGGGATTTAGAGGACAAGAGAAGAGCCCAAGAGAACCCTTACCGTAAGTCTCTTGGCACCAGCTACAGGGCATACCAGCAGCAAGTACAGTGGTAAAACTGCCAGGGAAATGGGCACGTTGGCAACCAAGACTGAAGACACTTATTTTTGCATCTGTGGCTGTACCTCTGAGGATGCTTAAAATAATTGGGGGATGGTTAGAGAGGAGGAGAGATTCAACATCTCACTCTTCTTGAATTTCTAGGGAGAGACAAAAGTCTATTTAATCTTCATTAAAATTAATTCATCTTCATTAAAAATCATTTTATTTCTCCCCACACCAAGGCCATCCAGTAGAAGCTAAGATTTATAAGAAATGTGGCCTCACTTCATGGAGGGAGGTGAGATCCAAGAGTGATAACCGGGTTCCAGGGAAGCTCTCTTAAGGAGGGGATGGTATCTCTTAAAGGAGTGACTAATTCCTGATTCCAGTAGATTCTTGTAATTAACTTCTTAGGGAATGGATGTTTGTGGAGAAAATTCCACAACCATCTAGAGTTATGTTAGTTAGCAGGCAAGACTTATGTTAGTTAAATTTTTGGAAGCCACTTCCAGCTCTAATGTTCTGTGATTCTTTGAAAAAGTAAAAAAAAAAAAAAAAAAAAATCTGGGATGAGAGGGAGATATCTGAGAATGATCTTCTTTCTGACATTCCATCTAAACTGAGACAAACCTTCCTTATTTTCCTGGTTTTCCTGAAATGACAGGAAAACAAGTGAAAATCCTCTCTTAATCACTTGGTATTCAAAACTAGAGTTCTGCTAATATTGTGAAAACTGTAGCTCTTGGTACATGTTTTCACAGCCATATTCACTTACAGAGTTGCTTGCCCTTCACTATGCAAAGGGAAAAAGCAGAAGGGGTCTCCAGACTTCCACGGGGCCTCCAAGTGTTTGCACTCAGGGATGTCATGAATCTCTTATTTTCTTATTTAGCTGTCACTGAAACTTATATTCTATCACCACCACCATTCTCTGGGTAAAGAATTGCCTCATCCTGTGCTAACAACTCTTTTTTAAATGCCCCACTGTATTCCAGGAAAGATTACTAGAGTGGGTTGCCATTTCCTCCTCCAGGGGATCTTCCCAACCCAGGGATCAAACCTGTGTCTCCACATCTCCTGCACTGCAGGCAGATTCTTTACCACCAAGCCACCAGGGAAGCTCACACTCCTAACAATTTTGATATATTTAACTTCCTAGAGTGTGTCTACAACAGAGCACTGAGAACTTTGTAGAGTATCAAGGAAGAGACAGATTTGGGGCCTTGAAAATGCCCTGAGACTGAGGTAGAATAGGACAATTTCATTCTTACTTAAGGAAGAGATTCAGCAAAGAATGCGAGCCTCAAGACTCAAGAGAGCCTGCGGAAGCTTTACTAGGCTTTGTTTCTTTGTTTCCACGAAGTAACATCTCCCAACCCAAACTATAATGCTCTATCCTTGGATGTTTCATCTATGCCTCCCTATAAGTTTCTCTAGGATATAGATCCAGAAGAGGAATTTTTGTCCTTGAGATTCCCACATGTTCAGTTCCTGACAGATTGCTCTCCAGAACAGCTCACCAGTTTACACTCCCACCAGCACTGCATGAGGATTCTCATTTCCCCACAAATGTGCCAACAATGGTACCATCCGACTTCCTAATTTTTGCCAATCTGATGAGTGTAAAATGAATTTCTTTGTGTTTTTAATTTATATGTCTCAGATTGATTGTAACGTTGAGGACCTCTTCATGAATGTATAGGTAATTTGAGTTTCCCCTTCTGTGAATTGCCTATTTAAAGTCTTTGCCAAATCCTCTCTTTCTGTTGTTGATTTGCAGGAATTGCTTAATTATTCTAGATATTAGTTCCTTGTCAGTTATAAACGCTGTAATTATCTTCTCCCAGTCTGTCTCCCATCTGTTACCTTTATCTGTAGTGTCCTTCATTGAAAAGAAATTCTTAATTTTTAACATAGATCCATTTTTCCCATTATGGTTTGGACTTTTTGGGTACTATTCAAGAAACATTTCCCACCCCAAAGTCACCAGCCACACTTCCAATATTTTCTTACTAGCTTATAATTTATCTATATATTTAGGAGTTCAACTCATTGGAAATGTTATCAATCCTTATTTTTCTCTATTCACTAAGCCACTTTTGGCAATATTAGATGCTAAAAATATCCATCTTTTCCTAACTGATTTATTATATAAATCTAGTACATATAAGGTGGAGAAGGAAATGGCAACCCACTCCAGTACTCTTGCCTGGAAAATCCCATGGATGGAGGAGCCTAGTAGGCTACAGTCCACGGGGTCACTAAGAGTCAGACACGACTGAGCAACTTCATTTTCACTTTTCAGTTTCATGCCTTAGAGAAGGAAATGGCAATCCACTCCAGTATTCTTGTCTGGAGAATTCCAGGGACAGAGGAGCCTGGTGGGCTACAGTCTATGGGGTTGCATAGAGTTGGACATGACTGAAGTAACTTAGCAGCAGCAGCAGCAGCAGCAGTACATATAAGGACATCTTATGATTTATAATCCAAACTGAGAGAGATCTGAGAGTAAAAGGAGATATTATTTATAATTTTGCTAGGCCAACAAGCACTAGATTAGGACTTTTCTAGATAAATTGGAATTATCTAGTCAACTTTATTTTATATCATATATCATAAGGAACTGTTTATGGCTCTTCAATTTGTTCCATTATTCTATTTATCCATTAATGTAATAGGCCACATTGTTTTCCATTATGGTTATGTAGTAATATAGTCTACAGCAAATATGCCCTTTTGCTTTACTTTTCCAAAATAGTCATTTACTTGTGGACTTTTCTTTTTCAAAATATATATAAGACTCAGTACTTCAGATGTCTTTGCAGAAGTTTCAGTTGCAATTCCAAGTGCAGTGTATTTAATCCGGGAAAATTTGACATCTTTACAATGTGAAGTTATGCCATCCATGGACATAGTTTAACTCCACATTTATTTACATCTTCTCATATGCAATTAGATAGACAGATTAATTTCCCCAAAATCATTTTATATGCTTTGTATTAGGTAAATATATTTATATTTTTAAGTTATATTGATACACTGTGCATGACAAATACCTTTTACTTATTTATGCCTGGTGTGACGTCACCAGATGGTCAACACAAAAATCAAATTGATTATATTCTTTGCAGCCAAAGATGGAGAAGCTCTATACAGTCAGCAAAAACAAGACCAGGAGCTGACTGTGCCTAAGATCATGAACTCTTTTATTGCCAAATTCAGACTTAAATTGAAGAAAGTGGGGAAAACCACTAGACCATTCAGGTATGACCTAAATCAAATCCCTTATGATTAAACAGTGGAAGTGAGAAATAGATTTAAGGGACTAGATCTGATAGAGTGACTGAAGAACTATCGATGGAGGTTCGTGACATTGTACAAGAGACAGGGATCAAGACCATCCCCAAGAAAAAGAAAGGCAAAAAGACAAATTGGCTGTCTGAGGAGGCCTTACAAATAGCTGTGAAAAGAAGAGAAGTGAAAAGCAAAGGAGAAAAGAAAAGATATAAGCATTTGAATGCAAAGTCCCAAAGAATAGAAAGGAGAGATAAGAAAGCTTCCTCAGCGATCAATGCAAAGAAATAGAGGAAAACAATAGAATGGGAAAGACTAGAGATCTCTTCAAGAAAATTAGAGATACTAACGAAACATTTCATGCAAAGATGGGGACAATAAAGGCCAGAAATGGTATGGACCTAACAGAAGCAGAAGATATTAAGAAGAGGTGGCAAGAATACACAGAAGAACAGTACAAAAAAGATCTTCATGACCAAGATAATCCTGATGGTGTGATCAATCACCTAGAGCCAGACATCCTGGAATGTGAAGTCAAGTGGGCCTTAGGAAGCATCACAATGAACAAAGCTAGTGGAGGTGATGCAATTCCAGTTGAGGTATTTCAAATCCTAAAAGATGATGTTGTGAAAGTGCTGCACTCAATATGTCAGCAAATTTGGAAAACTCAGCAGTGGCCACAGGACTGGAACAGGTCAGTTTTCATTCCAATCCCAAAGAAAGGCAATGCCAAAGAATGCTCAAACTACCACACAATTGCACTCATCTCACATGCTAATAAAGTAATGCTCAAAATTCTCCAAGCCAGGCTTCAGCAATATGTGGACCCTGAACTTCCAGATGTTCAAGCTGGATTTAGAAAAGGCAGAGGAACCAGAGATCAAATTGCCAACATCTGCTGGATCATGGAAAAAGTAAGAGAGTTCCAGAAAAACATCTATTTCTGTTTTATTGACTATGCCAAAGACTTTGACTGTGTGGATCACAATAAACTGTGGAAAATTCTGAAAGAGATGGGAATACCAGACCACCTGACCCACCTGTTGAGAAACCTGAATGTGGGTAAGGAAGCAACAGTTAGAACTGGACAGGGAACAACAGACTGGTTCCAAACAGGAAAAGGAGTACGTCAAGGCTATATATTGTCACCCTGCTTATATGCAGAGTACATCATGAGAAACACTGGGCTGAAAGAAACACAAGCTGGAATCTTGATTGCCGGGAGAAATATCAATAACCTCAGATATGCAGATGACACCACCCTTATGGCAGACAGTGAAGAAGAACTAAAGAGCCTCTTGATGAAAGTGAAAGAGGAGAGTGAAAAAGTTGGTTTAAAGCTCAACATTCAGAAAACGAAGATCATGGCATCTGGCCCCATCACTTCATGGTGAATAGATGGGGAAACAGTGGAAACAGTGGCTGACTTCATTTTTGGGGGGTCCAAAATCACTGCAGATGGTGATTGCAGCCATGAAATTAAAAGATGCTTACTGCTTGGAAGGAAAGTTATGACCAACATAGATAGCATATTAAAAAGCAGAGATATTACTTTGTCAAGAAACGTCTGTCTAGTCAAGGCTGTGATTTTTCCAGTGGTCATGTATGGATGTGAGAGTTGGACTATAAAGAAAGCTGAGTGCCAAAAAATTGATGCTTTTGAACTGTGGTGTTGGAGAAGACTCTTGAGAGTCCCATGGACTGCAAGGAGATCCAACCAGTCCATCCTAAGGGAGATCAGTCCTGGGTGTTTGTTGGAAGGAATGATGTTGAAGCTGAGACTCCAATACTTTGGGCACCTGATGTGACGGGTTGACTCATTGGAAAAGACCCTGTTGCTGGGAGGGTTTGGGGGCAGGACGGGAAGGGGACGACAGAGGATGAGATGGCTGGATGGCATCACTGACTCAATGGACATGAGTTTGGGTGAACTCTGGGTGTTGGTGATGGACAGGGAAGCCTGACATGCTGCAGTTCATGGAGTTGCAAAGTGTCGGACATGACTCAGCGACTGAACTGAACTGATGCCTAGTGTAAAGAATGCTGTTGGTTGTTGCACCCATCATTTATTCAAAGTATGAATCTATACCAAATCGCACAAAGATTGTATCAGTTTCCACAATTGGTTATATAATCTGAAACTCTTTCTCCTTCCAATATTGATACTTTATTGTGTTTCTTGCTTTATTATATCAGTTTTCTTCTGTAGCATTAGGTTAACTCAGTGGTGACATAAGACTCCCTTGTCTTATATGAAATATATCTAAAGTTCCTTCTTTAAATGAGATATTTGCTGGAAATATTTCATATGTAGCTTTTAGCTAGTTAATAATGTATTTTATATGTCTATCTTTGTGAAAAAATTGTACCGTATATAAAATTTGAATTTTATCCGATCTTTATCTCTACTGAATTAAACATATGACTTATTTTTAATTACTTAATGTGATAATTTACATCTGATAATTTTTGATATGAAAAAGTACTTTCATTATTGAGAAAAACCATATAGGGTCATAATGTGTTATTTTTTTATTATTATTATCTAATAATTACTTTGGATGTTGTTAAAGTGCTGCACTCAATATGTCAGCAATGTGGAAAACTCAGTAGTCACCAGAGGACTGGAAAAAGTCGGTTTCATTCCAATCCCAAAGAAGGGCAGTGCCAAAGAATGTTCAAACTACTGTACAATTGTGTTCATTTTACATGCTAGCAAGGTTATGCTCAAAATCCTTCAAGCTAGGCTTCAGAAGTATGTGAACTAAGAACTTACAGATGTATAAGCTGGGTTTTAAAGAGGCAGAGGAACCAGAGATCAAATTGCCAACATTTGCTGGCTCATAAAGAAGGCAAGAGAGTTCCAGAAAAATATCTACTTTTGCTTCATTGACTGACTATGCTAAAGCTTTGACTGTGTGGACCACAACAAACAATGGAAAATTCTTAAAGAGATGGGAGTATCAGACCGTCTTACCTACTTCCTGAGAAACCTGTATGCAGGTCAAGAAGCAACACTTCGACTAGACATGGAGCAACTGGCTGGTTCAAAATTGAGAAAGCAATACAACAGGCTGCATATTGCCACCCTGCTTATTTAACTTCCATGTAGAGTGCATGATGCAAAATGCTGGGCTGGATAAATCACAAGCTGGAATCAAGCTTGTCAGGAGAAATATCAACAACCTCAGCTATGCACTCTAATGGCAGAAGGTAAAGAGGAACTAAAGAGCTAAAGAGCCTCTTGATGAGGGTGAAAGAAGAGAGTGAAAAAGCTGGCTTGAAACAACATTAGGAAAAAAAAAAGAAAACTAAAATCATGGCATGCAGTCCCATCACTTTATAGCAAATAGAAGGAGAAAAAGTGGAAGCAGTGATAAATTTTATTTTTCTGGGCTCCAAAATCGCTGTCAATGGTGATTGTAGCCATGAAATTAAAAGACGCTTGCTCCTTAGAAGGAAAGCTATGGCAAATCTAGACAGTGTATTAAAAATCAGAGACATCACTTTGCCAACAAGCATCCATGTTGCTATGGTTTTTCCAGTCATCCTATACTGATGTGTGAGTTGGATCATAAAGAAGGCTAAGAGGTGAATAACTGATGCTTTTGAACCGCGGTGTTGGAGGAGATTTTTGAGAGTCCCTCAGACAACAAGGAGATCAAAAGAGTCAATCCTAAAAGAAATCAACCCTTAATATTCATTGGAATGACTATTGCTGAAGCTGAAGCTACAATACTTTGGCAACCTGATGCAAAAAGCTGACTCATTGGAAAAGATCCTGATGCTGGGAAAGATTGAAGGCAAAAGAAGGGGGTGGCAGAGAATGAAATGGTTATATAGTGTCACCAACTCAATGGACATGAATTTGAGCAAACTCTGGGAGATAGAGAAGGACAGGGGAGCCTGGAACACTCTGTGCTGTGTGCTATAGCCCCTGCGGTTGCAAAGAGTTAGACACCACACAGCGACTGGACAGCAACAACAACAATTACTTTGAGATTTTTACATCTAGGTTTATAAATAAAATTGGCCTTTTTAACACATAATATTTTTATACAGTAAAAAAATCAATGCTACACATAAGGAAAATAAACTCCCTATCCTTTTTAAACTTTAAATCATCTAGGACAGCTGTTTTAAAAGTATTATACTTTTTATATTTTATTTTAAGAAATTCCTTATAAACCGTTTAGTAGAGGATGGAGGTTGGAGTGGAGGAGTGCACGGCAACCCACACCAGTATTCTTGCTGGGAGAATCTCCATGGATGGAGGAGCCTGGCAGCCTACAGTTCATGGGGTCACAAAGGGTCGGACACGACTGAGTGACTAAGCACAGCACAGCGGTTGGAATGGGGACGTTTTTGATAATCATTTCAGTTTTTTTCATGACGTTTGAATTTGAAAGTTTTTAATTTCAAATTTTCTATTTCTTCTGCTGCTGATTCAGAAATTGTTTTCAAAAATTTATTTCATCTAGATTTATCAGTTTACAGATCAATGGCACCCCACTCCAGTACTTTTGCCTGGAAAATCCCATGGATGGAGGAGCCTGGCGGGCTACAGTCCATGGGGTTGTTAAGAGTCGGACA
This sequence comes from Bos mutus, assembly GCF_027580195.1. Classification (NCBI taxonomy): domain Eukaryota; kingdom Metazoa; phylum Chordata; class Mammalia; order Artiodactyla; family Bovidae; genus Bos; species Bos mutus. The sequence goes on from NC_091617.1 coordinate 77,375,937, forward strand.
CGATTGAGCAACTTCACTTTCACTTTCATGCACTGGAGAAGGAAATGGCAACCCACTCCAGTGTTCTTGCCTGGAGAATCCCAGGGACGGGGGAGCCTGGTGGGCTGCTGTCTATGGGGTCGCACAGAGTCAGACACGACTAAAGCGACTTAGCAGCAGCAGCAGATCTATAATAGTACTTACTGTTCTTATAATCTCCTTTATATTTATAATTATATATTATACTTGTAGTCATAATCATACATCTGCTCATTACATCTATAATTGTATCTTTCCATTTTGTATTTTCTTTTTCTTCTTTTATCAGTATTACCAAGTATCTACATATTATTTATTATATTGAAGAATTAAAATTTGTTTATTTGTGCTCATTTATATATTTTTATTATTTTTTATTTCATTATTTTATTTTCCTTTTTATTACTTATTTCTTCCTCATGTGTATAAGATAATTTTAGGTGGTTGTTGTTTTTCTTCTTGAGTGGAAAACTTCTTTAAGTTTTTATTTTTATGTTGTTGTTTAGTTGCTAAGACATGTCTGACTCTTTGCGACTCCCTGGACTATAGCCTGCCAGGCTCCTCTGTCTATGAGATTTCCAAGACAAGAATATTAGAGCGGGTTATCATTTCCTTCTCTAGGGGAGCTTCCTGACCCAGGGATCAAACCCATGTCTCCTGCATCCAATCTGTCATAGGCAGATTCTTTACTGGTGAGCCACCAGGGAAGCCTTTTTTATTATTATAAATGTTTTTAAAGGACCAAATTTCCTTCTAAATCCTATTGTTTCAATCTTTTAGTTCTTTTCTTCCTTTTATTGGTTTTAATTAAGTTTTCAAGGACTGCTCAACTCCAGGTAGGGTTAGGGTTAGTTCTGTCAGTTGTTGCTTTAAACGTTTGAACATACATTGTTATGTTGGAAGCAAATATGCTTACGATTGTTATATATCTTCATCTGTTGTTTGGGTTATAATATATTATATCTATTTTTTTCCTGATGATGATTTTTCTCCATTTCTAATTTCTTCAAGTTTGAAATTGCTGTTCTGACTTACTATGAGATTGAGATTGCATTTGTTTAGTATTTTTTATTTTTTTGGCTTCACTGTGTGGCATATGGGATCTTAGTTCCCCAACCAGGGATCAAACCTTGTCCCCAACTGTGGAAGTGCTGAGTTATAACCACTGGGCTGCCAGGGAAGTGCCTTATGCCTTTATTTTTAATCTTCTTGTATACTTTTCTTTATAGATAACATAGAAGTGTTTTTAGTCCAAACTGAACAGGTCTGGTTTTGGAGGGTGAGTATAATCCATTTAAACTGATTATAATTGTTAAAACTTAGAGCTTTTTTGTTTATAAAAGTTTTACTTGTTTCCTATTTTTCCTCCCAGTATAACTATCATTGCTTTTACTGCTGCTAAGTCACTTCAGTCATGTCCAACTCTGTGTGACCCCATAGATGGCAGCCCACCAGGTTCCCCCATCCCTGGGATTCTTCAGGCAAGAACACTGGAGTGGGTTGCCATTTCCTTCTCCAATGCATGAAAGTAAAAAGTGTAAGTGAAGTTGCTCAGTCGTGTCCGACCCTCAGCAACCCCATGGACTGCAGCCTTCCAGGCTCCTCCATCTATGGGATTTTCCAGGCAGGAGTACTGGAATGGGGTGCCATTGCCTTCTCTGACTATCATTAGGTATATTAAAATTTCTTCTGGTTGCTTGGAAATTATGTATTCTATTTTTAATATCCTGAAGTAATTCTTAAAATTTCAAGACATATACCAATATTTAAATCACCAACAATTTAAAAGCTAATCAATAATTGTATATTTTCCTCAACCAGATCAGTTCCTTAAAGTGCTCTCACGAACTTTGTCTCCTCCTCCCTAAGCCTTAATGGTGTCATTAATAATCTATACCTACCTTATGCTATACCTTTTTTCTTTTATTAAGAGGAATAGCAATTTTACTGTTACTTGCTCACTGCAATCAGTAGTGTCTGACTCTTTGCAACCCCATAGACTGTAGCCTGCTAGGCTCTTCTGTCCATGGAATTCTCTAGGCAAGAATACTGGAGTGGGTCGCCATTCCTTTCTCCAGAGGATCTTCCCAACCCAGGGATCTAACCCACGTCTCCTGAACTGCAGGCGGATTCTTTACTGTCTGAGCCCCCAGGGAATCCCCTTAGTTGTCTTAGCTGTGTTATTTGCTTAGTTGTCTCCAATAGCTAGTCTCCCTCTTTTCATAGTAAGAGAGCCCCTGGCTTTAATTCAGCACACAGTTACCCAAAATAAGGCCAAACTTCCCAGCTTTATTTGCAGCATGACTATGTAATAAAGTTCTGGCCAAAGATATGTGAGAAATAATGTGTGCAATTTCTGGAACATTTACTCCAAGTGAAGAAACATGATTAAATAAGTGGTGCTGGGAAAACTGGACAATTACATGTAAGACAATGGAATCAGAACATTTTCTAACACCATATACAAAAATAAACTCAAAATGGATTAAAGACCTAAATGTAAGACTGTAAACCACAAAACTCCTAGAGGAAAACATAAGCAGAACACCCTTTGACATAAACTGTAGCAATTTTCTTTTGAATCTATCTTCTAAAGCAAAGGAAATAAAAGCAAAAATAAACAAATGGAACCTAATTAAACTTAAAAGCTTTTGCACAGCAAAGAAAACCACTGACAAAACAAAAAGACAACCTACTGAAAGGGAGAAAATATTTGCAAATCATATGACCAAAATGGAGTTAATATTGGGATTAACAAATAGGCATTTTTCCCAAAGAGGAAATGCAGATGGTCAACAGGCACATTAAAATATGCTCAACATCACTAATCATCAGAGAAATCCAAAACAAAACCACAATGAGATATCCCCTCACACCTGTAAGAATAACTACCATCACAAAGAACACAAATAATTATTGTTGGTGAGGATCAGGAGAAAAAGAAGTCCTCCTACACTGCTGGTAGGAATGTAAATTGTTGCAGCCCCTGTGGAAAGCAGAATGGAGATTTCTCAAAAAACTAAAAATAAAGCTACCATATGATAAGGAAGCTGTGGTACATACATACAATGAACTATTACTCAACCATAAAAAGGAACAAATTTGAGTCAGTTCTAATGAGGTGGATGAACCTAGATCCTGTTAAACAGAGTGAAATAAGTCGGAAAGAGAAAAACAAATATTGTACAATAATGCATACACATGGAATCTAGAAAAATGGTACTGAAGAACCTGTTTGCAGGGCAGAAATAGAGATGCAGATGTAGAAAAGAAACTTGTAGACTCAGTGGGGACCAGAAAGAGTGAGACAAATTGAGAGAGTAACATTGAATCATATACATTACCATATATAAAATAAATAGCTAGTGAGAAGTTGCTGTATAACACAGGGAGCTCAACAAGGTGCTCTGTGACAATCTAGAAGGGTGGGATGGGGTGGGGAATGAGAGGAAGGTTCAAGAGGAGGAGGATATATGTGTACGTATGGCTGATTCACACTGTTGTATGGTGGAAACAAACACAATGTTGTAAGGCAATTATCCTTCAGTTAAAAAAAAGAAAGAAAGAGAAAACTACCATACGGCCCAGCAATTCCACTTCTGCATGCCAAGTCACTTCAGTTGTGTCCGACTCTTTGAGACCCTATTGCTTGTAACCTGCAAGACTCCTCTGTCCAAGGGATTCTCCAGGCAAGAATACTGGAGTGGGTTGCCATGCCCTCCTCCAGGGGATCTTCCTGACCCAGGGATCAAACCCATGTATCTTATGTCTCCTGCATTGGCAGGCGGATTCTTTACCACTAGCACCACCTGGGAAGTCCCTCCGCTTATGAATATATATTTTAAAAAAACACTAATTTGAAAATATACATGCACCCCAATGTTCATAGCAGCACTATTTAAAATAACCAAGACATGGTAGCAACTTGGATCCATCAATAGATGAATGAATAAAGAAGATGTGGTATATGTTTGTATGTACATATGTGTGTGTGCATGTATGTTTACATGTATATGTATGTATACATGTATGTGTGTATACATACACACGCGCGCACATGCAATGGAATACTACTCAGCCATAAAAAAGAGCAAAATTTTGCCATTTGTAGCAACATGGATGAACATGGAGGGCATTATGCCAAGTGAAGTAAGTCATACAGAGAAAGACAAATATTGTATGACATCACTTATATGTGATATACAAATATCAAAAATAAATCAGTGAATATAACAAAACAAAAACAGACTCACAGATAGGGAGAATAAACTAGTGGTTACCAGTGGAGAGAGGCAAGAGGGGGAATGGGAAAGACAGAGATAGGGATTTAAGATGTACAAAGTATTAGGTACAAATAAATATACTACATGGAATATAGCCAATATTTTATAATAACTGTAAATGGAGTATAACCTTTACAAATTATGAATCACTATGTTGCATACCCATAGTTTATATAATATTGTACATCAGCTATACTTCAAAAAGAGAGAAAAAGAGAAGGCATGTGCTTTCTTTTCCTTTTCTTTCATCTAGCTGCTTGAAACATATTTTAGTTGTGAGACATTTTTGACCATCTATGTAACCAACATATTTAAGAGGAAAGATTAACAAGATATAAACTGTCAGGCAACCTGTGGAGCAAAACCATCCCACCAAGCCTGGACCACCTACCACTTGATACTTTTGTGAGAGAAAAAACATTTATCCTTTGTGTATTTGTTTCCATTGCTCCTGTAACAAACTGTCACAACCTTAGTGACTTAAATTTATTATTTATACAGTTTTGAAGATCAGAAGTCCTAAAGACAAGAGTAGACAGGACTATATCCCTTCTGGCAGCCCTCAGGAAGAATCTGTTTCCTTGCCTTTTTCAACATCTAGAAGTTACATGCATTCCTTGGGTCTTGGCCCCCTCTTTATATCACTCTAATCTCTCCTTCAGGCATCACATCTGTTGTGACTCTGAGCCTCCTTCCTCCTTGTATTGCACTGGACCCACTCAGATAATCTATGGTAATCTCTTGATTTTTAAACTTGTAATGTTATCCCATCTGCAAAGTCTCCTTTGTCGTGTAGTAATGGCACCCTACTCTAGTACTCTTGCCTGGAAAATCCCATGGACGGAGGAGCCTGGTGGGCTGCAGTCCATGGGGTCGCTAAAAGTCGGACACAACTGAGCGACTTCACTTTCACTTTTCACTTTCATGCATTGGAGAAGGAAATGGCAACCCACTCCAGTGTTCTTGCCTGGAGAATCCCAGGGACAGGGGAGCCTGATGGGCTGCTGTCTATGGGGTCGCACAGAGTCGGACACGACTTAGCAGCAGCAGCAGCAACATACTCATTGTGTTAATGGGCTTCCCCAATGACTCAATGGGTAGAGAATTTGCCTACAATGCAGGAGACACGAGAGAGATGCAAATTCAAACCCTAGGTCAGAAAGATCTCCTGAAGGGAGAAATGGCAACCCACTCCATTATTCTCACCTGGGAAATCCCACGGACAGAGGAGCCTGGTGGGCTACAGTCTATGGGGTCACAAAGAGTCAAACACGACTGAGCACAGCACACAACATATTCATGAGTTACAGAAAATTAGGATATACACATCTTTACAGGAATCATTATTATATCTACAATACTTTGAATCAGTTTTACACATAGCTAGATTTAAATTCTAATATTCTCATTTCCCAAATTTTATTAGTTTCTTGTTATTGCTTATATTTATTACTTTCATTGTTTATTTTCTTGTTAAGACACTTTCCCCAAGAATGCTTGCAGAGAGTTGTTTGGAAAACTCTCTTTAATATCTCATATACAATCCCTGCCTCCCTACTTCTCATAGAAGAGTTGCCTAAAATTTCCTCTCTTGGTCTTGACTACCCTGCCGCAAAGCCATTCATCAATAGTATTAATAAAGAACCCAACCTTATGCATATCTATATTTCAAGCACCTAAAACAGGGCCTAGGACACAGTATTTACTCAGTAAAATTTTGCTAAATGAAGCACTGAGTTGGTTTTTATGTGACATCCACAGCAAAATGAGAAAAACCAATAACATAACGGATACGGCATAAGAGACAGTAGAGAAAATATTCATTTGCCTCTCAATATTGCAAGTCTTGACTTCCAGACATATGCACAACTATGAAAAGGCTTGACGCTCATGCATAAATATATGTAAGATCATTTGTGCATATATTGGGTGTGTGTATACCATATATCCTGTAAGATAGATAGGAGTTGTCTTACCCACTTTTCAACTTTACACAATTCTCAGTGTCCCTTTTAATTTTGTATTAAATGTTTTCTCCAGCAATTGGTGATGAAATGCTGACATTGATGACAAGAGCCTTCTAATATTTTGGTTAAGGGCATGTTACTGGAGTTCAGATAGTCTGTGTTCAGCTGCCAAGATTGTCTTTTACTAGCTGTGCGATCTTGGTCAAATTATCCAACTTTTGTATGCCTTAGTTTCTTCATCTGTAAAACCGGATGGTGGTGATAATAGAAGCTAATTGATATAATTTACGAGCAGATTAAATGAGTTAGTAAACATAAAGTTGTTAAATAGTTTCTGGCAAGTAGTAAGCCTTCTATGTTCTAGCTATTATACTTAAAGAGAGTGTTCATGAAGACTTCAGTCAATTTTAAATGAATAAATTAAATCATTTTTCCCTTTTCTTTATTGGGAAATTTGTATGAGAAGCAGCAAAAAAAATTTTTTTAATTAAAAAAATGAAATTCATCTCATCCCATGAGATATTGTCATAGATGGTAATCTGACATTAACCATTCTTCTCTCTAAGATAGGGGGTCCACTCAACTTTCTGGGGTAGAGTAGGGTAGGGTGAGGCATGAGAGCATGTCTGGAATAATCCTTCCAAATATCTTCTTTGAGTCTTCCCTGCAGGGGCATTGCCTGCATTTATTTTTTAATAATTTTAATTGGGAATAATGGTTGGAAGAATGCGAAACTGAATTTGGTTTTAACTCAAAACCAAATTACCCAATCCAAATTTATTAGGGAAAATAAAAAGCTGAGCCCAGTATATTTTGACTCCTGAATCCAGTGACTATTCAAGACTCATTTGAGGAAAGGGTATGATTGACACCTCAGAGATACTGTTGCCAGATAAAATACAGGATGCTCAGTTAAATTCCAATTTAAATTTAACTATCTGCTTGTTTTGTTTTTGTTATTGTCTTTTGCTAAATCTGACAACTCTACTCAGAAACTCCAATAATCATCTCACTCAATTCCCTCATTTTAGGATGGAGAATCTGTGAAGTTGATGATGAAATAAAATTTCTTCCATCTAGCACATGGGACCCAAGAGTCAAACCCTGGTCTTATGATGTCTTTTCTTCAGTGAAGCACAAAAAAATTTCCGGAATATTGAGGTTAAAAAGCAAATAAAAGGGGGAGAAAGATCTCTGGTTCCTACCCTCTGAGCAAGTAACCTAAAATTATCTTAAATTTGGAGTCCAGCTTCCCAGGCATTCGTGAAGCCCCATGTTACTTTACTGCTGTTCCTAAAATCATTAACCTGTTAATTAAGATCACGGAGACTTGCTCTGGAAAAGGTAATTGAATTGCTTTTGTCTCTTCTACAATAAACAACAGCACAGAGGCAGTTTGGCATTAATTACGTTAAAGCCCTATTCATCTCTATTGATGTTAGCTCATATCAACATTTTATACTGTTTATTCCCTGCTCTTCTTTTTTTATCAGAAGCAGCAGCATCATAAAACACTGCACCTCTAAGTGAACTTCATTTCCACGTGCCTGTTTTCAACTTTGAAATCACATCTCATACATAAACTGATTCTCTTTTTTTCTCCTTGAATAAATTCGAATTTTGATAAACAAATATTATTTTCTCTGGATCCCTTAGCACAGGCTAGTGGACATTAGTATATTAACACCTTCAGAGTAGGAAAAAAAGGTTTAATTTTCATTAAACTCTTCCAAAACTATTCAATCCACCTAAAATAAATTCTCACATCCAACTCACTAAGTCATTTTGTTTTTTCCATTGAAAATGCTTATTCAATTCTATCTTTAACAAAAAGTAGACCATGACTGGGGACATGAAGAAAGTTAAATCAGTCTCCTTTGCTCCTCTGTTCTAAGATACTTGGTGTTTTCTCGAAAACACTTGCCATCATCTGCTCAGTGGGCAAACTGTTTATGCATATGTCTGCCTTGTCTGCTGTAATGAAAACTCCCCAAGGGCAGGGGCTATGTTGAATCCTAACCCATCCAGTAAAAATAAGTTATTATATTTGTGTATCACTTCTCTGTTCAAAGAGACAAACGATTATGCTAAATGCCATTTATCGAGCTTACCACACTTCAGGCAATGTGCTCGACATTTTATCCAAGCTACATCAACACAAGACTGAGTAGTAAGAAATATTAGCATACATCCCTTACAGGTTAAAAAAAAAAAAAAACAACTTAGTCTTGAGGGGTAATTCAAAGCAACAAGGAAATGTTAGAGCCGAAATTTCAATCTAGATCTCTTTGCACCAGGAGTTCTTTGTTTTCTTCATTGTTAGTTATTATGGGTAAGACCTCAGATGTGAGCCCATGGTGGTGATCCTTCTCCACCCTTCACTTAGTACCAAGGAGTGAAAGAACAAATGCATGCTACTCCAAGAGCAGCACAAAGTGATGTTGTGGTTCTGGAGAAGAAATCATTGAGTGACACAACTGGTCATCTTCCAAGGCTTGATTGTCTGGTCTTTCATTGTTCTTCCCCCTTGGCACAGTGGGCAGTAATGAATGCTCACGTGTCTTCCTCAAGCACCAGCATTACATGGGCCGTGGAATGGGGACTAGGGAGCTGGGAGCCTGGTCCTGATGCTATCATATACCAGAGTTTCTCCATCTGTAAAGTCAGGAGGTAAAAATTTCCTTCTAGCTGTGTCTTCCTGTAATCCATGGGAATATGAGTTTCCTAAGAAACCCAGGCCATGGCACACAATAAATTCTCAATAATAAATATTTGGCTATTGTAATGAACACATGAATGAATAACAAAAGTATGGCTCTTACTCCAGTTCCCAGGAACCACAAATAAGGTTTCCCTTCACGTCAATGTGTGAGAGAGGATGGGAGCTCACTGTTTGCAATGCTGATGTTTTTATGCCTTCCAACACACTTCCATCTGGCCCTGGTTTTCCATTTTCCCAATTTGGAACAACTTTTCCCATTCATTGGAATCACTTCCTTTCTTATGTTTACAAAACAGATGATTTGGGGATTTTACATAATTCATCCTAAACATAGACTAACTCAAACTGAGTCCAAGTACCATCCAACAGGCACATGGAACACTGCATTGGATGTAAAAAAAAAAAAAAAAAGATTCTATATGCCTTTGAAAAACTAGTAAAAAGTGCAACCTGAAGATATTTTAAATTACAATAACGCTGCTTACATGAGTTTGTCCTGCATATACCCTGCATGTGTTTACATTCCTACAGGGTTTATAGTGTTTTGGTTCCTTACATTCTGGTTGTTCGAATGAATGCAGAAAAATGAGATTTTTAAGCATAGTTCTGACTTTCTACTTGTATACCTTACTTCGTCCAGTTGTAGCCTTTCAGAACTGCTGCATCCCTTAGATGCAAAGGATTTATTGGTTGCTTATGTGGATTCTGACCCTTGGTCAGGTATATTTTGGGTTTCTCTTGGCAGGGTCAAGGGAGGCAGAGTGGAGGAAGTTGATATCTAATTGCTTACAAAAGTAGGCCTGAGACATAAAAGTAGCAGAAACCACAGGCACCATGAAGTGAAAAGCTTTTATTTTCAGGTTGGTCAAGGTGAAAAGAAAGTGTTGATTTTGGATTTCTGTCTAGTGTTTTCCCACCTTCACCAGATAAGCAAACAGTTCTAGAGGACTGCATGCAGCGTGCGTTTCTGAGCACCTTACATACACACCCTACATTTACTGCTCATCTAAAACTCGTAACATTTTGATCAGCCATGCCTTTCTTACAAAGAAACAAAAGCCCAGAGAAGTAATGTCATTTGCCTAAAATTATTCTGTTATAAAAGTGGCATAAATTAGGTTTGAAAACCAGACAGCGTGGCTCTGGAGTCGATGCTCTCAACAACCATACCATACCAAGCTGCCTCTGGAGCATCCATTCTAATTTTGGTGGCCTCCTAACCAGGCTCTTTACTTCCCATGCCTCCCACTTTCCAACTCATCCTTCACCAGTGTCAACTGCCTATAGTACAGCTTTAACCATGCCCTTCCCCAGCTCCAAATTCTTTACTGGCTCTTAGCCATCTTCTCAAATCAAATGATACATCCTCACTCAGCTACTCCAAGGCTCTATAACTTTGTCCCAACTTTCTTTTTCAACCTAATTTCTGTATCTCTACCTTCACAAATCTTACGTTTCTGCTAGACTTAAACCCTACATGACATTCCCAAAACATGGTTTTGACTTTTCTGTGTCCATGATCTTGTCCATAGCATATGGAAAACCCTCCCCAATACCAAGGCTAATATAAACCTCACCTGTCCTCCAATGAGCAAAATCAATGCTCTTTTATGGGCTGAATTACAACCCCCACAGTTCATATGCTGAAGCCCTAACCCTCCAACATGACTATATTTTGAGATAGGGCCTTTAAGGAGGTCTGCCCTCATGTAAGGGCTTCCCTCATAGCTGGGTTGGTAAAGAAACTGCCTGTAAGGCAGGAGACCCCAGTTTGATTCCTGGGTTGGGAAGATCCACTGGAGAAGGGATTAGCTACCCACTCTAGTATTCTTGGGCTTCCCTGGTGGCTCAGCTGATAAAGAATCCACCTGCAACGTGGGAGACCTGGGTTCAGTTCCTGGATTGGGAAGATCCCCTGGAGAGGGGAAAGGCTACCCACTCCACTATTCTGGCCTGGAGAATTCCATAGACTCTATATGGGATCACAAAGAGTCGGACAGGACTGAGCGACTTTCACTTTAAGGAGGTAAGTAAGATTAAATGAGGTCATGGGTTTTCAGTCAGTCAGTGTTGGTTACTCATTCATGTCCAACTCTTTCCAACCCCATGGACTGTAGCCTACCAGTCTCCTCTGTCCATGGAATTCTCCAAGCAAGAATACTTGAGTGGGTTGCTATTCCCTTCTCCAGGTGATCTTCCTGACCCAGGGGTTGAAGCTGGGTCTCCTGGATTGCAGTCAGATTCTTTACCATCTTAGCCAGCAGTGTCTAAATCCAATGTGTCTGGTGTCTTTACAGTAAAAGGGAGAGGCACCAGAGATGCACACACAGAGGGAAGGTCATGTGAGGACCCAGCAAAGAGGCAGCCGTTTGCAAGCCAGGAGGAGAGGCTTCCTCAGTCCTGCTGACACCTTGATCTCAGATTTCCAGCCTCCCATGAGTACAGAAAAACAAAGAAATTGCCTTTGTTTTAAGCCACCCATTCTGTGCTGTTCTGTTACAGCAACCCTAGCAGACTAACACACTCTCCCTTACTCCTTAAGGTAGGGATTCTCAATCGTGTGTTCAATGACTGTTTTTAAGCCCTTTAAATTTTGGTAATATCCTAATAGCAGAACAAAAAACTTAAAAAAAATCACTATTAAAAACAACACATTTGGGATTAAAAACAACAAGATTTGGGAGAATGGCATTGAAACATGTGAAACGTCATGTATGAAACGAGGTGCCAGTCAAGGTTCAATGCACGATGCTGGATGCTTGGGGCTGGTGCACTGGGACGATCCAGAGGGATGGTGTGGGGAGGGAGGAGGGAGGAGGGTTCAAGATGGGGAACACATGTATACTAATTAAATAATTAAAAAAATAAAAATTAAAAATTAAAAAAATAAAAATGAAAAAAAATAAAAAGAAAAAAAAAAAAACACAATCACTTCTGAGGAAGAACAGTGTCTTTGAATGTTTAAATATCACATTTATTGCACTTTTCTGGGTCATTTTACAGAACTGTGTTTGTTTTTATTTTAAACATGTTGACTCATCTGATAGTGCATTCTTTAACATTTGAAAGACAACACTCTTACATATTCTAGAGAACATTCCAGAAAGCAAGCACAGGCTTGATTACACCAAGTCTCTTCTCTCTCACTCTCAGTACATTTCTGCCTGCTCTAACCTTTATTTCAGGTGAGATGTCAATCACTGGAGTGTGTGATTTTAACTTAACACACTGTTCACATTTCATCAGAGAAGTGATCAGCAAACAAGTTAAGAATTGTTACATATGGGCAATGACCACCTAAAAGTCACAGAATAACACTATAAGTAAGTATTAGACAAAAATATTAGATTTATTTCCCTTAGCAAAAGACTGTGCATTGATAAATGAATAGAAATAAAGGACCAGAAAGTGGTGGTTGGTAGAAGAAAAGATTACAGGGTGATTTTAGTGTAGTTGTGTTTTTTTTAATGTTTAATGTAGTATCTCTTTTTTAATGTTTCTTTGCATTTCCAAATGTTCTCTGGTGATCAAGGGTTACTTTTTTAGAATTATGGGGGTGGGGGAGAAAAGAAATTTTCACTAAATAGAATTTCTAACTATCCAGTCTCCTAAGTCATTCTTTATAGAATGTCAGTGGGTTTACCTCCCCCAATTAGAATCTTTCTTACCCTGATCCTTGGTCAAGTACACACTCTTAAGCATCATTTATATCCGCCAGGTCAATGTCCTTTCCCTTAGATCAGTCAAATAAATTGACCATATTTATGGGAGCTAATGAGTTAATAGGTTTCAGTGTGCTACAGTCCTAATTAATATATTTGAATTTTGATCATGCCTTTAAAAAACAATCCCCACCCCCTGCCAAAATTTGGACTTTCTAGCCCTGGTGCTAATGCCAAGAAGCAAAGAGGAAATAAAGAGCCTCTTGACAAAAGTGAAAGAGGAGAGTGAAAAAACTGGCTTAAGACTCTACATTCGAAAAAATAGATCATGGCATCCGGTTCCATCACTTCATGGCAAATAGATGGATAAAAAATGGAAACAGTGACAGACTTTATTTTCTTGGGCTCCAAAATCACTGCAGATGGTGACTGCAACCATGAAATTAAAAGACACTTGCTCTTTGGAAGAAAAGCTATGACAAACATAGACAGCATATTAAAAAGCAGAGGCATCACTTTGCTGGCAAAAGTTTGTATAGTCAACGCTATGATTTTTCCAGTAGTCATGTACAGATATGAGAGTTGGACCATAAAGAAGGCTGAGCACCAAAGAATTGATGCTTTTGAACTGTGGTGCTAGAGAACACTCTTGAGAATCTCTTGTACAGCAAGGAGATCAAACCAGTCATCCTTAAGGAAATCAACCCTAAATATTCTTTGGAAGGACTGATGCTGAAATGCCAAGACTTTGGCCACCTGATACAGAGGCCACTTATTAGAGAAGACCTTGATGCTGGAAAAGATTGAGAGCAGGAGGAGAAGGGGAAGACAGAGGATGAAATGGTTGGATGGCATCACCAACTCAATGGACATGAGTTTGAGCAAACTCCGGGAGATGGTAAAGGACAGGGAAACCTGGTGTGCTGTAGACCATGCGGTTGCAAAGACTCAGACACGACTTAGTGACTGAACAAAACAAAGTCTTAATGCTAGACAATGGTCCATGAAACTGTGATGAGGCTATACCAGGATTCTAATCACTAACCAGAATGTGCTCACTTATTCAGTAACTCTTCTCTGTGCTGGAGTAAATTGTTAATACTGTGGTATCCAACAGATGGTTACAGCACCACACCAAATTGCAAAGCCCTGGTTTATTCCCTTACCTTTTCTCATAACCCCCTTTGCTTATCCACTCACTCTCAATTTAGAAGAGTCAAGAGGCCTTAGAGATGGAGGTCCAGTGGCTATGACTACATACTTGCTATGCAAGGGTCCAGGTTTGATCCCTGATCAAGGAAATAGATCCCACATGTTGCAGCTAAGAGTTCGAATGCCACAATTAAAGATCCTGTGTTCTGCAACAAAGACCCAGTGCAACCAAGTAAATAATTTTCTTTTAAAGAAAGCCTTAGGGAGAGAAAAGAAAATTAGTATCGAGATGGCTATGCCTTACCCTGCTGGGAGACAAGATAGCATAATGCTAAGGACTCTATTCAAACAAACAGATTTTGCTTAATTTTACTTGTTGTTTTATTTTACTTCAGTTGAGTTCAGTCGCTCAGTCTTGTCCGACTCTGTGACCCCGTGAATTGTAGCACACCAGGCCTCCTTGTCTATCACCACCAACATCCAGAGTTCACCCAAACTCACGTCCATTGAGTCAGTGATGCCATCCAGCCATCTCATCCTCCGTCGTCCCCTTCTCCTCCCACCCCCAAACCCTCCCAGCATCAGGGTCTTTTCCAATGACTCAGCTCTTCGCATGAGGTGGCCAAAGTATTGGAGTTTCAGCCTCAGCATCAGTCCTTCCAATGAACACCCAGGACTGACCTCCTTTAGGATGAACTGGCTGGATTTCCCTGCAGTCCAAGGGACTCTCAAGAGTCTTCTCTAGCACCACAGTTCAAAAGCATCAATTCTTCCACACTCAGCTTTCTTCACAGTCCAACTCTCACATCCATACATGACCACTGGAAAAACCATAGCCTTGACTAGACAGACCTTTGTTGGCAAAGTAATCTCTCTGCTTTTTAATATGCTATCTAGGTTGGTCATAACTTTCCTTCCAAGGAGTAAGCGTCTTTTAATTTCATGGCTGCAATCACCATCTGCAGTGATTTTGGAGCCCAAAAAAGTAAAGTCTGACACTGTTTCCACTGTTTCCCTATCTATTCGCCATGAAGTGATGGGACCAGATGCCATGATCTTTGTTTTCTGAATGTTGAGTTTTAAGCCAACTTTTTCACTCTCCTCTTTCACTTTCATCAAGAGGCTTTTGAGTTCCTCTTCACTTTCTGCCATAAGGGTGGTGTCATCTGCATATCTGAGGTTATTGATATTTCTCCCAGCACTCTTGATTCCAGCTTGTGCTTCTTCCAGCCCAGTGTTTCTCATGATGTACTCTACATAGAAGTTAAATAAGCAGGGTGACAATATACAGCCCTGATGTACTCCTTTTCCTATTTGGGACCAGTCTGTTGTTCCCTGTCCAGTTCTAACTGTTGCTTCCTGACCTGCATATAGGTTTCTCAAGAGGCAGGTCAGGTGGTCTGGTATTCCCATCCCTTTCAGAATTTTCCACAGTTTATTGTGATCCACACAGTCAAAGGCTTTGGCATAGTCAATAAAGAAGAAATAGATGTTTTTCTGGAACTCTCTTGCTTTTTCCATGATCCAGCGGATGTTGGCAATTTGATCTCTGGTCCCTCTGCCTTTTCTAAAACCAGCTTGAACATCTGGAAGTTCAGGGTCCACATATTGCTGAAGCCTGGCTTGGAGAATTTTGAGCATTACTTTACTAGTGTGTGAGATGAGTGCAATTGTGTGGTAGTTTGAGCATTCTTTGGCATTGCCTTTCTTTGGGATTGGAATGAAAACTGACCTTTTCCAGTCCTGTGGCCACTGCTGAGTTTTCCAAATTTGCTGGCATATTGAGTGCAGCACTTTCACAGCATCATCTTTCAGGATTTGAAAGAGCTCAACTGGAATTCCATCACCTCCACTAGCTTTGTTCATAGTGATGCTTCCTAAGGCCCACTTGACTTCACGTTCCAGGATGTCTGGCTCTAGGTGAGTGATCACACCATCGTGATTATCTGGGTCATGAAGATCTTTTTTGTACAGTTCTTCTGTGTATTCTTGCCATCTCTTCTTAATATCTTCTGCTTCTGTTAGGTCCATACCATTTCTGTCCTTTATCGAGCCCATCTTTGCATGAAATGTTCCCTTGGTATCTCTGATTTTCTAGAAGAGATCTCTAGTCTTTCTCATTCTGTTGTTTTCCTCTATTTCTTTGCATTTCCTTATTTTACTTAGCACATATTAAATTCCAAATGAACTTGCCCCATCACTCTTCCCTTTACCATACTCAGTTGGTGCCTTGCAAGGAGATCCAATAAGTCCATCCTAAATGAGACCAGTCCTGGGTGTTTATTGGAAGGACTGATGCTGAGGCTGAAACTCCAATACTTTGGCCACCTCATATGAAGAGATGACTCATTGGAAAAGACCCTGATGCTGGGAGGGATTGGGGGCAGGAGGAGAAGGGGACGACAGAGGATGAGGTGGCTGGATGGCATCACCGACTCGATGGACATGAGTTTGGGTGAACTCTGGGAGTTGGTGATGGACAGGGAGGCCTGGCATGCTGCAATTCATGGGGTCACAAAGAATCAGACATGACTGAACGACCGAACTGAACTGAATTGAGAGTCCATAAACCCTGCTTTCCATCATGCTTGGAGCAAGAACAATATCTGACAGCAAAGAGCAAACCCAAAGCAAGAATGTTTACTTTAGAGCCTCCTAGATATCCTCCTAGCCCAAGGAAGACAGTAAAAATTCTTGCTTTAGAAAGAGGAAGGCATAGGATACCAATTAACTTCTCATTGAGACATTCCACTATCTAGTGAAAATAATAGTGCCAGAGCTTGGGTTGAACTATATTTCAGAAACCTAGGCCAGGGTTATTTCCACTACGTTAATTATTCTCAACCTTGGCTGTGCATTGGAATCATCTATAAAGCTTTAATAATTACCAATGTCCAGTCACACCCCAAGAGATTCTGATTTAGTTGGTATGGAGTATGGCCTGCATATCAAGAACTTTCAAAGATTCCCCAGGTGACTCTAATATGCAGCCAAGCTTGAAAACCACTGATCACAGTGTACTACCTTCCCTAGTGACTAATGGCCAACCATCCAGGTCCCATGGGCAGTGAATGAAAAAACATACAGCACCCCATCTTCCCCTCGCTGCCCCCTCTTCCTACTTACACATGTGCAGATACATACTTAACGAGTTGCTTATTTAACCAGTGACTGCTGTCTTCATTTAGAGCAGGAATCTTTAAACATTTTCTTTAAAGAGCCAGAAAGTAAATATTTTAGACTTCTCAAGTCATAGTCTCTGTAGCACACACTCTACTTGTACTATTATAGCAAGAGAAGAAATCATAGAAAATATGTAAGTAATGGACATGGCTGTATTCTGAAAAAACTTTATTTGCAAAAACAGGCACACTCAACCCACAGGCTATGGTTTACTGACCTCTGATTTAGAGACTCTAAGACATATCAGGCAATTACTACATTTTTTTAAATTGGGCTATAATGATTCTGATGCCAGTGGTCTTTAGAGGTCTATTACAATTGTTGAAGTGTATTTATCTGCTGCAGAATATTCCTCCTTAGCCTGTTTCTGATGTTGAATAGAGTCATGGCTGCTCCCCTAGAGCTCATATCCACATGTTTATTACCTTCCTGATATCCCAACAGGGAGATCTCACCATCTGGACACCTCTCACTCCTTCCCTGAACCTGTATTGCATCAGGTGGCATTTTTCACACTACTATATTACATGTTCTATTTCAGATTTTTGGATTCTAGAGCATAAGCAATGGGAGAATAGTTGCTGTAAATATTACTACTTATTATTGTTGTTATCATTTACATGTGCATGGTACTTTACAGCTTACAATCCCTTTCACATCCACTGGACCCTTTGATTGGAACATCTCCTGGGGGACAGATGGAGCCATGAAGATCATCTCACGGATGTTAAGAAAACTATGACTCCACAAGATTACTGCATAGTAAGAGGCAAAGTTTACATTTGAATCTAGATCTCATGATTGCAAGAAAGTATGTTTAGTGGAAATGGGAAACTACATATGGATTCAGAGAGAGTTGTATTCAAATTTACCTGGTAGGGGGAATGCAGAAGATAGATGACTAGAGCATACTTGCCTTCATTGTGGATGTCAACATCAACAAGCACCCGATCAAACATGCTGTGAAGAAGCTACATGACATTGACATGGCCAAGGCCAACACCCTCCAAGATCAGACCTGATGGAGAGAAGAAGGCAAATGTTTGATTCCTGACTATGATGCTTTGGATATTACTAACAAAACTGGGATCATCTAGACTGTATCCAACTGGCTATTTCTAAATGTAAATATTTTAATGCCAAAAAAAGATTAAGTTGATAGTTTTGTAAACTTGAACAAGTCATTCAAACTCTCAGAATTTTTGTTTCTTCAACCATAAAAATAGGAATACTAGTAATTACTTACCTTTTAAGATTGCTTTCAGTATTAGAGACAATCTAATTAACGCTCCTGGAATTAATAAGTACTCAGTAATGGCAGCTACCATTACCATTACTAATAATACTGTTGTTGTTGCTGCTGCTCCTTATCCAGGATTCTTTCCATTTTGCACATGATTCCATTCACTGTTGCGTGAGTCATTGTATTTGGTACAGTGACTTTAATTTAATAGGTGGCCAATTAAAGCTGAATAAATTGAACTAATTAGTTTATTAATTATTTGTTTATATAGGCCTATGTTTAAAATTTCCTTCTACTATAGATCTTTTAAAAGTAACAAAAATACCCTGAGAAGAAAATTAGATGACTTATTTATAAAAAGACAACATATAAAGGGAATTTCCTTCCCAACCCAAAGTAAATCTCCTTAGCCAAGTGCACATGCCCAGAAATATGTCTATTTACTTAAAAAAAGAGAACATAACTCCCAGCTGATTTCTCTTCCTTATAGAATCATTAATGCTTAAAAGTCCAAAAAAAGCAAAGCTATCAGCAGGATTTTCCCCAATTAATAGACACTCAACTTTGGCTGAATCATCAGTAAAAATGGTAATTTCCTCTCGATTTACAATTTTTCTTGGAGTATGCCTCAAAATACCCCTGGAGAGCTCTGAAGAGGGTCGAAAGTTCAGCCTCAGAACTTGATTGGAAGATTCCTCACCCTAGCTTCCCAATCACCTCTCAGCTGTTCCACCAGGAAATTGATAATCAATTAAGATGAGACCCCACTATGCATCAGACATTTCTGGACACCAAGATGATGAAAGATCTACGTATTCTAGCAGTTTATGATCTGATGAGTATGAACAGATGTACAACTCTGAAATGGACTGTAAAGAATTTGGCAGGGTGTTGGCTTCAAATTCCAGAGAGAGAGAAATAGAGAAAGATGGGCCAGAATAGGTAGAGAAAGCTTCCAAGGGCAAGTTACCAGCTCCAGACTTCTAGTGGTACATGTATATGCACATGAGCACTGGCCTCTGAGCAAGCATCTGAGGAGGTAATGTGACTGGATGAAGAGGAAGAAGTTTTACCAGCTGGCTCAAAAGGAAATCTGAAGAACAGGTTCCTGAAGAGCTCTGTTACATGCAGTCATTGAGGGCTCCATGAACACTGTGACTCTTCCCTTCCTTACACTCTGGGTCCTCATCATTCAGCCAGAGGGTGAGTGCTGGGAGAGACAGAATCAACAAAAAAATGTTTCTAAGGGCCAAGCCAGGAAATGGACACATCACTTCTTACTCCATTGGTTGTAACTCAGTCATTCTGAACCACAGGGAAAATGAGAAACATTTATTTGTACAGTCAGGAAGAGGAGAATAAGTCAATAGTAGAGAGCACTAGCAGATTCTACCACAATGTGCTGTCCTCGCCATCAAATTTCCAGTTCACTCATTTTTTTCAACATACTGAACACATGTACATCCCCGCTAAGCATCCAACACAAAGTTCTATCCAATCACGGCACCAGACTCAAAGTCCAAGATGTCTGAATCAATCCTCTCCGTCCAATTTGGGTACATGTCTTTATGGTCCAGCAACCTATGAGCTTCATGGAATGTATAATGATGGAATAAGGAAGGATAACCAAAATAGAAATGTTTTTTGTTTTGTGTATGCTCGGTTGTGTCCAACTCTTTGCAACCCCGTGAACTGTCCCAGAGGACCAGGCTCCTCTGTCCATGGAGTTTCCCAGGCAAGAATTTAGGAGTGGGTTGCCATTTCCTCCTCCAAGGACTCTTCCCCATCCAGGGATCAAACCCATGTCTCTTGCATCTCCTGCATTGGCAGGTGAATCCTTTAACACTGAGCCACTTGGGAAGCCCTACAACAGAAATATTCAGAAGAAAGAATGGGAGACATGCAGTAGTGGTGGATCTATATAAATTCCTAAGTCCCTCTAGAAGCCATTTTGAAAGCCTCCTACTCTAAGGTGGGGAATTAGTTGACTAGACGTTGATGCTGCCCTTGGAGGAGCTCTCCGGTCTCTTTGCTTCTATGGCTGCTGATTCCCTTCTGTGATGTTCTTCCTTTTCCACTACCTCTGACCCTATATGAAGTGAATGTTTGTGCTTTTTTGGAGCAATCTCAATTTCACAGCCAATTTTCTGCTGGATATAAATATGAAAAACCTGAAGAAAAGAGAAGAGCATTTTCAGTCCTGGATCTTAGTTTCTCTCACATTACAATGCACTAGAAAGTTTGATGGGTTTATATTCTATCTGTTTCTTGTCAGTTTCTCATGCAAATACACACACTCAAAGTCTTTCCTAGATGGAAGAGAGATGAATGTTGGTGAGCATTACTGGTTTCTGCTATAACTACCCAGTATGTTTAAAAAAAGAAAGAAAAAATAAGAATATGCATTTATGTTTACTTGTCATTTTAAAAATAAACAGTAAAATGATAAGTGCAGTGAGCAAGTGAAAACAGAGTGAATAGAGACAGGGTGGGAGCCAAGTTTTCAGTTTATATCTGTTGACACTGTATGGATTTTTGAAACATATTACTGTGTCACTACCATTATGCAAAAATGTATTACTATTTCTAAAAAATAGCAAATTTTAAAATGTACATAAAGAAAACCTGGTGTTCATACACATCGCAATAGTCTGTCTTCTTTCAACTCTTCAAAAGCATCAGTTCTTTTTGTGGGCTTCACTAATAATGTTTATTTTCACTAAATTTTGCTCAGATAAAAATATGAGCACATTGAATCTGGGGCAAGAATCAGGTGGCAAGAGTCACTCCTAAATCTAGTCTAATAATTTCTCCTATTCCCCAGAGGACTGATGGCAGATAGCAATGCAGACGTGCGTGCTCAGTTGCTTCAGTCCTGTCCTACTCTTTGTGACCTCATGAACGGTAGCCCGCCAGGTTCCTCTGTCCATGGGATTCTACAGGCAAGAATACTAGAGTGGGTTCCCATGCCCTCCTTCAGGGAATCTTCCTGACCCAGGGATTGAAACTGCATCTCCTGCATCTTCTGCATTGTAGGCGGATTCTTTACCACTGAGCCACCTGGGAAGCTCCTTTCTATTTAGCAATCTTTATATACACACATCCTTTCCCTAAATCTTCTCAAGACTTCCTCCTCCTCATATTTCCAGCTACAGCTCACATTCTACCTCCTCAGTCTTGTACTTCATGTATGTGTTGATTGTCTACTCCCACAAGAATGTAAGTTTTATAGCAATATCTATCTATCTATTTTAAACCATCAAACCCCTAGAACCTAAAATAGTGTCTGGTACATAGTAAAAAATCCATGCATATTTAGCTGATCAAATGAGTGAATGAATGAATGTTAGTGACTATAAATTTTTTTGTTTATTCCTGAATTGTTCTCAAGCACAACACTTCTGATACCAAATGTGTGCTTTTTTGTTCCCCCCTCATACTAACCAATTCTGACACCAACTGGATGTCTTACATTTCAATTCTAACAATAACTACTGCAAGTTAGCTTTAAGGGCTCAGTCTCAATAGACTGTTCCCACTTGAGTTGCCAGCCATAGATATGAGATCCTCAAGTTATCCAAACTTCTGTCTAACTTGGTTACAAGGTTAAGGATTCCCCTTACTACCCCACCCACCAGTCCCTTGGATCAAACTCTTCAATCCTAAAGGAAATTAACCCTGACTATTCATTGGTAGGACTGATGCTGAAGCTTCAATACTTTGGCCACCTGATACGAAGAACTGACTCATTAGAAAAGACCCTGATGCTGGGAAAGATTGAGGGCAGGAGGAAAAGGGAGTAACAGAGGATGAGATGGTTGGATGACATCACTGACTCAATGGACATGAATTTGAGCAAACTCCAGGACATAGTGAAGGACAGGGAAGCTGGCATGCTGCAGTCCATGGGGTCACAAAGAGTTGGACATGACTTGGTGATTGAACAACAATAACACCCCCCAAACGCCATCCCCCTACAAGTTTCAATATTTACTAGGATAGCATATAGGATGCAAGAAAATTCTTCACTTACTATTGTCAGTTTGTTATAAAATATACAGCTCAGGAACAGCCAAGTGGAAGGGATGAATAAAACAACTCAGGAGCAGCCAAGTGGAAGGGTGGGGTGGGGGCACAGAGCTTCAGACTTTCTCTTGGCATATCACCCTCCCAGCCCCTTGTTGCTTTCACCAGCCTGAAAGCTTTCTGAATAGTATTGTTAAAAATGTTTATAGAGCCCAGTCTCCAACCCCACCCTACCCTTTCCTGGAGGTTCATGGGTGAAGCTGAAAGTTCCAACCCTCTCTTTTCTGGGTCTTTCTTATAACCAGTCCCATCCTTAAGCTATTTAGGAGCCCTATCCTAAATCTCTCCATTATCATGAACTCAGGTATTATGAATAAATAAAAGACATTTCTATCATCAGGAAATTGCATGGGTTTTAGAAGCTCTGTACCCAGTAGCTCAGATGGTAAAGAATCTGCCTGCAATGTAGGAGTCCCAGATTCAATCCCTGAGTTGAGATGATCCCCTTGAGGAGGAAATGGCTACCCAATCCAGTATTCTTGCCTGGAGAATTCCATGGACAGAGGAGCCTGGTAGGCTATAGTCCATGGGATCACAAAGAATTGGACACAACTGAGTGACTAACACTTCACTTTCACCCAGGAACTGAGACAAAGACCAAATATATTTTTATATTATATCACAGCCTCTGAGAGTAAAGTTAAATCTCAATGTATAGAGAAAGAGTTTATCTCTAGGGGCAGAAGAAGAATCATACAGCTCAATCTGGACACTGGAGGGGTGGCAGCGGGGAGGTGATGGTGTGAGGAGGCCAGGAAGATTCTAGATGTACTAGAATCTAGATGTTCATCTGCAGAAGTCTCCCTCTTTAGAGGTGATGACATAGGCAACAAGATGCAGAGATCAGTCCTGGATTATAGTCATTCAGATGTTCCTTCCCTGGATATATTACCAGGAAGTAGAAAAATAAGGATTGTTTTCAAGAACCTGAAAGCTTGTGCTACTTCTTTGAGGCTGGAGGCTAAGCATCTTAGACAGTGAACTAATTGAGTGAAATCTAGGGTGACCAACACATCCCAGTTACCTGAAACTGTCCCAGTTTTAAAACTGAAATCCCCGTGTCCCAGAAACCACCTCAGCTGCTGACAAACTATGATAATTGGTCACCCTAAAATCAGAACTTTGCACTCTACTTCCTAAACAAAACTTCATATTTTTCTTATCTCTGATGTGATTTCCCTATAACTTTCCTTGGATTTTGATAAATTTAAAAATCCCAGGAACAACTCTTTGCACTTACAGAAATTAAGAGTGCTTAAAGGGGACCACCTGATGGTGTCAGTGTGATTACAGCGAGAGAGACCCAGGGGAAAAGTGACATATAATGAAACAAAATTGGTGCTTCTCAGCCTAGAGATTCTCCTACCTATGCCAAATCTTGAAGATGTTTCGGCAAGAAAAAAAAATAAATAAAGAATGGAGAAAGAGTTAAAGAAATGGTTAAAGAGAAAAAACATAAATGATCTGAATTAAAAAGCATATAGAACTGGCATTGATGAACCTTAATTCCTTTGAGTTATGTTTCCAGCAGTATGGAATTCATGCCAATTAACCTGCCCTCTCACACCAAGTCCCTCGGTGCTCATAGCTAAGACATGCCAGCAAGACCACCTTTTCTGAGTTTAAGATTGTTGCAAATGTATCTGATAAATTCCAACATTCTTTCCAGATTAAACTGTATAATAAAATCAGAAATAGGAATAGATGGATATACCATTTTGATTTCTGATCCCTTGTATGTGACATTTTCTATCACCTATCAGCTTTTAGAAACTTCTGTTTGTCCCTGATGTTCAGGGTCTTTTTCACTTGTAATACACACCACAAGTATACTTCCACTCTCAAGGGTCATGTCTTTTGGATCAAGGGAGATTTGACAAAATTGTTACTTGAATAATTTCTTATCCACTGTTTACTCTGGTCTTTCTGGAGTTCCTAGTTTTTGGATTTAGAGTTTATGGTTTCATCTTCTAATTTTTTTTGTTTTGTTTTCTCTTGTATTGATGATCTCTGTGTTTTTATTCTAATTACTGGCTTACTTCCTTAATTTCATATTTCAACAATTTTCCAGACATTTTTATTGTCATATTTTTAATTTCTCAAAAACTTTGTTTTATTCTCTGATTATTTATGTATATTTTGTCTTTAAATATATGAAACAACTTTTTCTTATATCCCAGATGCTTTATTTAGTCTTATCTCTCTGAGGAAATTATTTTTAATATTTCACCTTGGCTTCTTCCATTAAGTCTGCTTGTTTCTTTTTATTTTTTATTTTATTTACTTATGTATTCTGTTTTGTGAAAGATTTTTCTCAGTTGTTTTTCCTTTTTTCATGAAACTGTCTCCTTTGCCAAATTTTCTATCAGTCTGAGAATTTTTTCTTGTTGCTATTAAAGAACTCTTTATATATTAAGGATATTAGATTTACCATTCAGTGTGGCAACCATTTTCCTACCAAATAGTCATCTGTCTTATTTGAGTATCTGTATAAAATTTTCTTAATTTTATGTGGTTAAATTTAGTGGTCATTTTATTTCAGAAGTTCAGGTAATACTGAGTCAAAGCTGCTGTAATCCAAGATTATATTTTACAAAATGTTGCATTTTTTTCTAAAAAACATTTATTTTTTAACATTTGTTACTCTAATTTTGGTGTAAAAAGTGAAGTAAAGGTTCTACTTTGTTTTTTCCCAAATGACAGGGTACATGTCCCAACATAATTTGTTGATAAATTCACTGATTTGAAATGGCATTGATTTCAGTTAAGGTTACATTTATCTGAATATCTTAGAAATCTGATCAAAGTTATCAAATCAAGTAGATGTGTTTTTTTCCCCCACATTTAACCAAAAATCTGAAGATACGTCTTGGACTGGGTTTTGTAATGCCATTAATATCCTAGTCTCTTTCTATTCTTCTTTTCCTTGTATAAGTTTATTCTCATGATTGCTTTATGTCGTATAAAGACTGCCTGATCCCTTTATAAAGTCAGCATATTCAAGAAGGAAGGAGGTAAAAAGAGAATAGAGAGAAGGAGAAGTATCTCATGGATCTTGAGTATTGTATGACCAATATTTGCTGCAAGAGAGGCTAGTAAATAATTTTTAAGATATACGTATGGCTGCCCTAAACAAATATTAGGCTCCTATTTAGTAAAAGAGACGGAGAAGGCAATGGCACCCCACTCCAGTACTTTTGCCTGGAAAATCCTACGGACGGAGGAGCCTGGTAGACTGCAGTCCATGGGGTCACTAGAGTCGAACACAACTGAGCGACTTCCCTTTCACTTTTCACTTTCATGCATTGGAGAAGGAAATGGCAACCCACTCCAGTGTTCTTGCCTGGAGAATCCCAGGGACGGGGGAGCCTGGTGGGCTGCCGTCTATGGGGTCGCACAGAGTCGGACACGACTGAAGTGACTTAGCATAGCATAGCAAATGGATTTCTCCAGGCAAGAATACTGGAGTGGGTTGCCATTTTCTCCTCCAGGGGATCTTTCTGACCCAGGGATTGAACCCAAGTCTCCTGCATTGCAGGCAGGTTCTTTACTGTCTGAACCACCAAGGAAGCCCCAAAATAATAGTGAAGAGTATCTTATGAAGCTATTAGAGCACATGGGGATTAATTAGATACATGTACTTTAAAATACAGAAAATTAATAAGGCAATCATTAACTCCAGGAAAACAAAAGAATTGTACAAAATCTCAAGGGATTGTGATTTACTATTTATCTCAACAAAAAATTCTGTTTCTATAGTCATGATAATATAAATACTGAAGTCTTTCTGACTTTAGAAGAAAAGAAAAATTATTTCAAACAGACTTTAAAGTTTCCATTTTTCCATCCTTGCTCAACTCCTGAGTGCCAGTTTACAATGTATCAAGAACTTCCTGGAGGAGACTAGTAACAAGAAGCCCTTCACAGACCTGTGAATTCAAGTGGCTGCTGCTGCTGCTAAGTTGCTTCAGTCGTGTCCGACTCTGTGCGACCCCATGAATCGCAGCACGCCAGGCCTCCCTGTCCATCACCAACTCCCGGAGTTCACTGAGACTCATGTCCATTGAGTCAGTGATGCCATCCAGCCATCTCATCCTCTGTGGTCCCCTTCTCCTCTTGCCCCCAATCCCTCCCAGCATCAGAGTCTTTTCCAATGAGTCAACTCTTCGCATGAGGTGGCCAAAGTACTGGAGTTTTAGCTTTAGCATCATTCCTTCCAAAGAAATCCCAGGGCTGATCTCCTTTAGAATGGACTTGTTGGATCTCCTTGCAGTCCAAGGGATTCTCAAGAGTCTTCTCCAACACCACAGTTCAAAAGCATCAATTCTTCGGCGCTCTGCCTTCTTCACAGTCCAACTCTCACATCTATACATGACCACAGGAAAAACCATAGCCTTGACTAGACGAACCTTTGTTGGCAAAGTAATGTCTCTGCTTTTGAATATGCTATCTAGGTTGGTCATAACTTTCCTTCCAAGGAGTAAGAGTCTTTTAATTTCATGAGGTCCACCAAATTCTACTTCACTCTATTCATCCTTTTCAGCTCTCTAAAGTTTTACAGAATATATTCACTTTCTCCTTCACAAGAAAGTAATCAGCTACTTGAACATTAGTGTCAAACTACTTACTCATAATCCTCCCCATGTCAAATTCTTCTCCAGGCCCAAGCATTTGATATGGTTTTACATTCCAGTGACATTTTGAACATCTTGTTTTGGAGGCATGCCATCTGGTTATTGTCCCTCTTAAAAGATGGCACTAGAACAAAACACACGATTGCCAGATGAAGGCGGAAAAATATGAAATACAAAGTTTCCGAATTTCACATTATATTTGGAAGGTACCTTGTATTGTGCCTCCTTTTGGGGTCATTTTAGACATCTTTTGGCAAAAGACAAAACTGCCAGTCATTACAAAAATTTATGGAAAACCATGAGTTTCATCTCCTAGACTTTTTCCAAAGACATTTGTCCCCATTCACTATCTACAATGTTAAAGAAAAAAAGTGCCAAAATTGAAGTAAGAGAGAATTGGGTCTGAATGAGCCATCATCTCTGTCAGGAGTCAAAGAATTGTAAACTGGGATTTTCTTTTTAATAATGCCAAATATCAAAGAACTCCAGGACAAGATCTTTTTCCAACACCCTGCCCTACCCACAAGGAGACCGTGTCCCAGTTTGCAGGATTCAAACAGCCAGGCTCTGCTTCTGATCTGCAGTCTCCGTCAGTATTCTTTTTCTTCGTATCTACTCATTCCTCTTTTTTATACTCAGTTAGAATACACTAACGGAAGTAGCCTGCCACGTGGCTTTCTTTTTTGCCACTTTTTCTTGGGAAATGTGATTAAAGAACTTGGAGTGGGCTGTTTTACACACATATATTCAGACAGTCTCTTAGCAATAAATGGCTGTCGCTTCTATTATCTGTCTGGCTTTGAGTTCTATTATCTGTTGTGAATTGGTGCAGGGCTCTGTAAAATAGTTTTTAGGCAGCCTCATTACTCCCTTCCACACCTTCTGCTCCATCTGAGAGTGCTGCGGCTGTGATTGCTGGGTAATGTTTGCCATTAGACGAGGCACATAAAAGAATCAAGCTATGACTAATTCACTTGATGGCAGTGTGCCCTGTGTCATGCTCATTAACACCTCTCGACTCCGTTATTAAAGAGAATCACAGAGCAGATCTCAGCAGGCTTACATTTATGCTATAGTATGCTGTATTTTTCCATTTGAGCCACATCCTTATCACCAACTTCTCCTGATCACCCGTACCTTCTCCTCCAGGCCTATTCCACCCCGCCACACTTAACTAGGTCTTTCACTGAATAAATATATGTTTATGGAAGTTTGTTGCCAAGAGAGGCCTTTAGATTATCTGGAAATGTGAGTTTATCCCTCTGAAGAATCATCCAATCAGCTTTCAAATGAAAAGTCATCAGACATGCTTCTGATGAAAGTAGAAAAAGGAAATAATAACAACTTAAAATATTGAAGTATTCCCAGTTATTTCATAATCATTATTTCATTTAACAATTACAACAAACTTTTGTGATAGAAGGTATAGTGCTCTATCAGTAGCTTCAACAATAGATTTTCAAACTCTGAAGAAAGATCATGTAAAAGACAAATAGTTTATCTACAGTTACAATGCTGGGAAAAATAAAAAGCAATAATGCTATTTATGTTTGACTTTCCCAATTGTAGTGATCAAAGTAATGGCAAAAACAGAGAGAAAGAGAGAGTATTTTCCTTAGTACTGACTCATAGTGTTCTGATCCAAGACTATAAAGGCATCATATTTAGCTGCCTTAATCATTAACTCCAGCTGAACAGTCATAAGTTCATATGGTAACTATTATTATTGTTCACCATTATCTAGGTATCCTCTGCTTCTGAGTTCATGGAGGATTGCGCTAATCTGCCTCTTGAAGTTGGGCAGAGCTATGTGATTTAATTTGACCGTGAAATACGAGTGGAGGTAACAAGCATAGTTTTCATATGGAAACACTTACTTGCAGACGCTTGAATCTACAGCTTGGCTCTTCCTTTGCCACGGGAATTACAGAAGCAGGAAACTATAGGGAGATACCTTAAGGTCTAAATAGCCTAAGATACTGAGTTAGCACATGGGAGAAAGTTGCCCTGGAGAAACACCTGGACTTTCAGTAGAATTTTAATGAGCACTAGATAAAATTTTGTTATGTTAAGTTACTATGATTTTGGAGTTGTTACTACAGCATATACTAGTCTATACTGACAGATGAAGTTATCATTTGCTCTAGATAGCAACCCACTCCAGTAATTTTGCCTGGAAAATTCCATGGAAAGAGGAGCCTGGTGGGCTACAGTCCATGGGATCACAAAGAGTCTGTCATGACTGACTAAGCATGAGTACCATGAGATATATCATATAATTAAGCCATTTGTGAATATGAAAAATAGATGTAGCATGGCTGAAGGTAAAATGAAATAACTGAATTTAAGATCAAAAGTTCCAATTCACTCAACTCTGCCAGGAACCGTATAATGGTTGCACAAGGACAACCATCTGGTAAGGACAAGTAACACCTGAATCCAGTCCATGCTTTTCTCATCATGGTTCAGTGCCATGCCCAAGAGCAGGTACCTTCCTCCAATTTACACATAAGTGCTTTAGGTGAAAACTGATCTTACTTTTTGAATGTCTGATAAGACATCACTTAACTTCTCTAAAGTTTTCCTTTTTTTTCCTCATCTTTAACATATTAATAAATTTTATCTAGTGCTTTACCTTTTTGTTTGTTAGGAAATTTCAATTAAAAAGATATATATGAGTACATATATAGTATCTACATCATAGACTAATAGCATTTAAACCTAAAGTATTGACTCTGATTGTTGAAAGATCCCTTTATAAAATGTGGAGGTAATATTTGCCAATAGGACAAATGACTACGTTCCTAAACTAAGTGGTTTGGGAGGCCTCACAACTGTGAGTTATGCTGCATTTGTTCCAATGTTACGATAATACGTGTTTCCAAGTGACAGAAATTTGGTTTGAACAAATTTAGTTTAAAAAAAAGAAAGAAGAAGGAGGAGGGGTATGGGGGAAGAGAATGGCAACTGCTTCACATACACATAACAAGATTTAAGTAAGCAAACCATTAGAAGAGGAGAGATGAGGATGGACGTTGGAACAACTAGAATTAAGGACTTGAACATGACCACACCCCTCTTTTTTTTTTCTTTTTTGTATGTGTCACTTTTATTTCCTCTTGCCGCAAACTGGCTTGTTGCAGATAACAGGAAAAAGAGCTGCCAAGATTTCTTAAATTTTCCACCAGGAGACAAAGACTTACTATCTTCCTCAATTACATTTCAAGAAACTCTAAAAATAATTCTGATGACACAGTCTGATAAAGGATCCATACATAGACCAATAAATCATTTCCACATAAGAAAATACCCTGACTGTCCCAGTTTGAGTAATATGGTATCCATGGACCAATAAACCATAGCCAAGAATGAAATTAGGGTCATAGAAAGTCTTGGTAGCCCCAACAAAAATCAATAGATTGGAATGGGAGAAGAAACAAAGAAATGAAGACACAGATTAGAAAATATTATAGATGTCCAGTTTAGATAATAATTTAAGGTGATCAGTTGGGCAACAGGAAAATAATAAAAACAAATTCAACATTCTGATGAGAAAGGGAGATCAAATTATCTCTATCATGGTTTCAGTGGTGGAAGTTAGCTATGTGTTTCTAAAGGTTTGAGTAATTTTCCAGAAAGATAAATTGTCTGGCTAACTGGGTGTTTTTCCATCCATTACTTCTCCTATTATGGGCAACTATTCACTCATCAGAGAGATTTAGAAGCAACTTAGCTACGTTTCTCAGAATCCCCTTTGTTACATAATTATAGATAGAGTTTGCCAAGAAGAAAAACTCACATGAGATTTTGAAAGGCAAAAATGATTTGGGAGGTCAAGGTAGCCATACCAGTGGCCAGAGGCAAGTTATATAGCCACCCAGAACTTTCCATGTGACTCAAAAGTCACAGCAGTTTCTTGGTGAAATTTTTGAAACTACTCATTTTAGGGTTTCATGCTGCTCCTCTGATATTTTAACTGTACCCTTCCTAATCTTCCCTTTCCCAGAAAATCTCTAATTCTTATATTAAAGTATTATTCTACAGTCTATGTAGAATTCACAAATTCTATATGTTCTTTACATAATTCAATATTATATACAATTATATAGCATATAAAACATACTCCTGCATTGCTTAGACTGACTCTGTTTTCCTGTCCTAACAACATTGGTACAGATGTAGATCCAGTTTAATACAAATAAAAGATTCTAGGCTAGTTTACTATAAATTACCTTCAAAGATTGAGAATCAGGGTGAGTTTGATGAAGAAAAAGAATCAGGGTATTGATCAAAAAAAAAAGTCTGAGTTAATTTTTTTCTTGTGCTACAAAGAATTTAATAGAACAATAGATAACTATAAGATTAGATTATATCATATCAATATTAATTTCCTGGCTTTGATAATGTACTGTGGCTATGTAAAAGACTATTTTTGCTTTCAGGATATATACATGAAAGTGTTGGATTTTGCAACTTATTCTCAAATGGTTTAAAGAAATTGGGTAGAAAGAGAGAAAAGAAGGAAAAGCAAACCAGAACTTTGAATTCTATCTAGCAGTAATGAGGAGCCCACCCCCTGTGCATCAGTGGAGACCAGGTTGGGAACCTAGCTTCTACCCCTACGTGACAGTAACTGCAGTATCCACCTCTCCCCCTACCTAAGTAGAGTCAGAAAAAGAAAGCTAAATTAGAAGGTTTGAGTAAGATCCACCTTCTCATAACATAGTACCAAAAAGTCCAAATTTCAATTAAAAAAAGAAAAACTTATGCCAAGTGCCAGGAAGATCTCAAATTGAATGAAAGAAGGCAATCAATAGATACCAAGGCTGAGATGACAGTGACGTTAGAATTATCTGACAAATATTGTAAAGTGGCCATCATAAAGATTCTTCAATGAACAATTATAAACACAGCTGAAGCGCATGAAAAAACAGTGTCAGCAAAAAAAAAAAAAAGATACCAGTGAGAAATAGAAAATATAAAAAAGTTATAATTTTAGTTCTTAAAAGCACAACTGAAATTTTAAAATTCAATGGATAGATTCAATAGCAAAATGGAGAAGATAGTTTAATTAGCGAACTTGAATAACAGTAGAAATAACTCAACCTAAACAGAAGAGAAAAATGAGCAAAGCCTAAAAGACCTAGCATTTACGTAACTGAAGTTCTAGAAGAAAAAGAGAAATGAGATCAGGCTGAAAAATTCTTGAAGAATGAAGCCTGAAAACTTCCTAAACTTGTCAAAGAAAATGAAAAAACACAAAACAACACATAAACCTCCAGATTAAAGAAGCTGAACAAACCCAAAGGGAGAAAATCCCAATAAATCCACAGCAAGACATACCATAGTCGTCACAAAAATTAAATACAAAAAAAAAAACACTTGAAAGCAGCAAGAGAGAAACAAAAACAAACCTCTGTGAAAAACGCCATTCAAATAACTGAATTTATCAGCAGAAATTGTGGAAGCCAGAGCAAGTTGCATATTTTTTAGCTTAAGTAAAAGAATTGTTAATTCAGAACCTAATTTCTGGTGAAAATATCTCCTAAAAGTAAAAGGAAAGTCAAGACATTCTCAGAAACAAGAGAATGAAAAGGACTTATAATCAGAAAACCTCCCATGACAGAATGGCTATGGAAGTTCTCTGATGAAAAAAAAAAAAAAAAAGATAAAAGAAGAAATCTTAGGATACCAGGATGAAAGAAAGAACATGGCTACAAAAAATATGAATCATTAAGAAATAAACTTTCCTTCTCCTCTTTTCTAAATTATTCTTATTTTCTAAATTATTTTTGAAAACTGAAGCAAAAATCATAACATGATATGATATATATCTAAAGGTATATAAAGAATTTGTTTAAGAGACCTGTATTTTAAGTGGGGGAAGGTTAAGAAATACAATGGGAGGTAAGATCTGCATATGTCACTTGAGCTGGTAAAAGGACATCAGTGAACAGTGGTAGGTTATGTACCTGCAATGTAAAACCTAGAGCAACCACTGAAACAGCTATATAAAGAGATAACATTGAAAAAAATCTATAGAAAAATCAAAAAAGAATTCTAAAAACTTTCAAATAACCCAGAGGACATCAGGAAAAACAAAAAATATAATAAACAATAAAAAGGGCAATCTTAATCCTAAGGTATCAATGCTGCTAAGTCACTTCAGTTGTGTCCGACTCTGTGTGACCCCAGAGACGGCAGCCCACCAGGCTCCCCCGTCCCTGGGGTTCTCCAGGCAAGAACACTGGAGTGGGTTGCCATTTCCTTCTCCAATGCATGAAAGTGGAAAGTGAAAGTGAAGTTGCTCAGTCGTGTCTGACTCTTAGCGACCCCATGGACTGCCGCCTACCAGGCTCCTCCGTCCATGGGATTTTCCAGGCAACAGTACTGGAGTGGGGTGCCATTGCCTTCTCCCAAGTTATCAATAATTAAAGTAAATATAAATGGGCTAAATACATTAATAGAAGTCAGCATTGACAGAGAAGAAAAGAAAATGAAGTGATATAAATAATGCTACTTGATATTAAGGCTTAGTATATACCTTCAGTAATCAATTCAGTTTGGTATTGATGGAAGAATAAACACATAACTAAACAGAACAAGACAAAGAACAAAGAATTAAATTCACAAAAATATGCCCAACTGATTTTTGACAAAGGTACAAAAACGATTCAATGAAGCAAAGACACTCTTTTCAACATAAGATACTAATGTAACTAGACATCTACATGAAAAAAAAAATTAACTTCAATATAATCCTCACATCTTATATAGAAATTAACTCAAATGGATCATGGACTTAAATGTAAAATAGAAAACTATAAAACTTTTATTTTAAAAATGGGAAAAAGTCCTCAGTATCTTGAGGTAGGCAAGAATTTTTATAATTGACAGTAGATGCAGGATCATAAGAGAAAACAAATGATAAAGTGGGCTTCATCAAAATTAAACTCTTACTTCAGAAAAGACTCTATTTAGGATATGATAGAACAAGCTACAGGCTGGGAAAAAAAATTCACAAACCACATACACAACAAAAGTCTATTATCTAGGATACATAAAAACTCTCACAAACCAACAGTAAAAACAAACAACCAAGCACAGGAAAGACATCCATTGTGATTAGCTAAGAAACATAAACAAATACTGTAATGGGATATCACTATGCACCTATCAAAATGGCTTAAATAAAAGTAGTGACCACACCAAACGCTGGCGAAGCTACAGAGAAACTCCATCACTCATGTGTTACTGGTGGAAATGTAAAATGGTACAGCTTCTCTGGAAACAGCTTGGCTATTTCCTTCAAAACTAAACATGCAATTAACATACGAACCAGCAATTGTACTCCTGGGCCTTTATCCCAAAGAAATGAAGACTGGTATTCATTCACAACTTTACACACAAATGGTTATGACATTGTATTAGCTTCCAGTGCTGCCATAACAAAGTAGCACAAACGGGGTGGCTTTCATAACAAAAATTTATTGTCTCACAGTTTGGGAGGCAGAAATCCAGGGCCAAGGTGTCAGCAGGGTTGCTTCCTTCTGAAGGTTATGAGAGCAACTCTGTTCTGTGCCTCTAACCCAGCTTCTTGTGGTTTGCTGGCAATTCTTGGTGCTTCTTGACTTGATGCATTGCCCCACTCTCTGCCTTCAAGTTAACATAGTGCTCTCTCTATGTGTAAATTTACCTCTTTTATAAGAAATGTCATACTGGATCAGGGCCCATCTTAATGACCTCATTTTAACTTAGTTACTCTTATAAAGATTCTATCTTCAAAAAAAGTTATATTCTGAGGTACTACAGGTTAGGACAACAAATGACTTTGGGGGACATGCAACTCTGTTCATACCAAGCACCATTTTTGGTAATGTCCCAAACTGGAAATACCCCAGATATCTTTCAATAGGTAAATATTTAAACAAATAATGATATATCCATACCATGGAATATTACTCGGCAACGAAAAGAAGCAAACCTACTGATACACTCAACAACCTGAATGACTCCCCAGAAAATTGTTCCAAGTGAAAAAAGAGAGCTTCCCAAGGTTACATACTGAATGATTCCACTCAAATAACATTCTCTAATTAAAATGTTGTAGAAATAGAGAACAGATTAATGTCTGCCAGCGGTTAAGGAGATAAAGAGGCAAGCAGGAAGTCACTATGGCTAAAAGGAGAACCAGAGGCATCCTTGTGGGAATTTTCTGTTTCTTAACTCTATGAAAGTCAAAATTCTGGTTGTAAGATTGTACTATAGTTTTGCAAGGTGTTACCATAGCTAGAAACTGGGTAAAGGGTACATGGAATCTCTGTATTGCTTTTTACAACTGCAAGTCAATTTATCTCAAAATAAACTTTTAAATACATAAATAGAGTAAATATTTTTTGTTTGTGCTGTTTTTCACCAGAATGCAATAATCATATGAGAAAAGCTGAAGACAGAAAATAAAGGATAATAAATTGGGAAACATTTTAAAATCATTCATAGTATACATGTGGTTGGACTATTACTTATGAAAAGTAATGAAGTTACAATACATACATCTGAGATCACCAAGCCCCTTAAAATGTAGATAAGATTGAGTCAATTACATCCTGACTTCCATGTCCCTTTCAGCGTTCTATAAAAATTGAAACAGTCTCCCCAGATTTCTGTTCTTGCCTGGAGGCAGGAGGAAGTGATTAGAACTCACGGATGTCTGTGTTTCTGAAGTCCTGCTTCAGCTGAATCAGTTCCATTTGCAGATTTTCTCCCAGTTTGCTCATGATGTATCCCACGTGTTGCAGCCCCACCTCTTTACTCTACTCTCTTGAGATTGAGTATTTAGTATCAAAGGAAGGTGACTGAGGAGAGAACTACATCATATTAACAAACATACATTCAAACTGAATACCAGATTTCTTTGTTCTAGAAAGCCTCTGATTCTCCCACAATTGGATATTGTCACTGTTCACTTTTCTCCCGAGGTCTTCAGCCTTATATTCTCCTCTAACATCTTGTCTTTTCCCTCTTGTTCTTCTGCTTTTCTTCTCACACTCTTGAATACCTGTTTGTCATTTATTCAAAGAAGTTTAGCTTTTTCTTTCATCGTGCTGACTCCTGGTAGCCCATCACTTTTCCAATAAACATCTTGTCAAAAATTTTTCTAAACCAAGATATTTTCTTCCTTAAGAGAAATCCTTATACCATTTGTTTAGGAAACCCATTTATTTCACTAACAACAGTACAAAAGTGTGTGCTCTCAGTGGATTGTGGCTAGCCATGTATCAAGGGACATAGCTAGAGACAGAGGTGACCAACCACACTGATCTTTAGTTTCTCTGAATCATTTCTAACATTGACCTCTTCAAAACTGGTTAAATTTGGGGAAAGGAAGAATCTCAAGTATCATCACATGAAAAAAAAAAATAATGCTAACGAGTGAGGATGTCTGTTATAGTCCTTCTTCCTTCTTTCTTAACCAAATTCAATGTTGTTTGAGCAGCAATATGCCAAATCCCAAAGGATCAGTCATGATGGATATTATGGACTGAATTTTATCCCCTCAGAACTCAGACGATGTTGAATCCTCATTACCTCCGAACGTGACTGTATTTGGCGATAGGATCCAAAGAGGTAATCAAGTTGAAATGAAGTCATTAGTGCATTATAGTGGATCTTAGTCCCTTATGACCAGTGTCCTTATAAGAAGAGGTGATTAAGACACAGACGCACATAGAGGCATGAACACATGAAGCACAGATTGAAGACAGTTATATACAAAAAGAAAAAACAACCCATAGCTCTGCTGATATTGTGACCTTGGACTTTCTAGCCTCCAGAATCATGAGAAAATGCATTTTTGCTGTCTGAGCCACCCTGTCTTTGTAATGGGTGGCATTCTGTTATGGCAACCTTGGGGAATTAATACAATGGCCCCTAGTCAATCATGGAAATGTGCCATTTTGCATATGGCCCAGTTATGAAAAGTTAGGTATAACAGGAAATCTTTAAGATCTTTTAAAAATATTTATGTTGTGCTTTAGACATTATTTTATCAAGATATGAGGCCTGGAGGGCTTCCCTGATGGCTCAGACAGTAAAAAAAAAAACCCTGCCTGCAATGCAGGAGACCCAGAAGACGTGGTTTTGACCCCTGGATTGGGAAGATCCCCTAGATTGGGAAGATCCCCTGGAGAAGGGGATGGCATCCCATTCCAGTATTCTTGTCTGGAGATTTCTGTGGACAGAGGAGCCTGGAGTGCTACACTCCATGGGGTTGCAAAGAGACAGGAATGACTGAGCAACAAACAGACAGACAGGTGATGCTTGGAACTATATCAGCCAACTTGAAAGCATGAAAGACAGACAAAGAAAATTCCAGGAACATTGGCCTTAACCTTTGACACTGATAAATTGCTGATCCAACTCCAGAACTGCTAATCTCTGGACATCTTATTTTATTAATAAATTTTATTAATAAATCTGAGTTATTTGGATTGATTTTGAGAGCTATTCCCTATCTGCAACCAAAAGCATCAAAGCTGTTATACCTACAAACATTACAACAACTGTTCTCAAGTGAAGTCAGTCCCCTTGTATGTCTGAAATCCAGAAGACTCATTGTCAGTAGTAATATCAGTGTAGCAATCACCGGAATGAATTTCATCATATTTGAGAAAGTGGAGAGAAATGGATAGAGGTACACTAAGAAAATACCACTAAATTGTATCAGTTCAGTTCAGTTCAGTCGCTCAGTCGTGTCCGACTCTTTGCGACCCCATGTATCGCAGCACGCCAGGCCTTCCTGTCCATCACCAACTCCCAGAGTTCATCCAGACTCACGTCCATCGAGTCAGTGATGCCATCCAGCCATCTCATTCTCTGTCTTCCCCTTCTCCTCCTGCCCCCAATCCCTCCCAGCATCAGAGTCTTTTCCAATGAGTCAACTCTTTGAATG